>NC_138342.1:76359053-81466553 GCF_046562875.1 Panthera onca
TAAAACCATACTAGGTGAGAGATTAAAATGATCAATTTAGGGGGCCCTGGGTGGCTCAGTTTGTTGAGCATCCAATTTTTTATTTCATCTTAGGTTATGATCCCAGGGTCATGGGATCGAGACCCATGTTGAGCTTCATGCTGAGCATGGAGCCTGCTCCAGATTCTCTCTCTCTGTCCCTCTGCCTCCTCTCCAATGCTCTTCTCCTTGCACTCTCACTCTCCCTACTCTAAAAACAAAAAATAAATCGAAGTGAAGAAGAAAGAAAGAAAGAAAGAAAGAAAGAAAGAAAGAAAAGAAGGAAGGGAAAGAGAGAGAAAGAAATTTAGTTACTTTAGTTTTTGTCTGTCCAGCATCAATTGCCCTTTTTTCTTTTCGCATTACATTGAGGTTTTCCTTAGAGAAACCACTCCTCCACTCTCCTGAGTCAATGCATTTTGCATGGAGCTATCCCCAATCACTCCCTGGATTCAGAAGTGGCTCTGAGGTTGAGACCAGTCAATCCAAGTCATTATACCAGGTTCAGGAATAGCCACTTGACACGAGTCAGGCCACTGGAAATCACTAGAATAATTATGAAGAGGCAGTCATTTTTCATTGGTGTTTGCTATCACCATGTAATAGCACAGTTGTTCTAATTGTCTTTGCCATTGCAGTCTGCAAAGACAGAAACCAATACACAAGAAAGCAGACCTCACAGAAGAGTGTCACCTTGCTGATAAGAGCATTTCAGCACTTGGATTTAGCTATTCTTAAAAACCAACTACTCTTAGAATTCCAGTTGTACGAGTCAGTAGAGTCTCTCGGCTCTTTATTTTTCACCTCTGAAGAAGACACTTTTGCTGTTTTCTATCACTTAAAAAAATGATGATGTGTTCCAAAACACTGTCATGGAAACATATGAAAATGTAAGACCCAGAACCCAAGCAAGATTCCAGACTTAGACATTTTAGACTTGAGGGTTAGAGATGAGAAAGTTGAAGATATGAGAAAATAAGATAGTATGTGTGAGTACCAGAAGTCTATGCCATACTTACTCAAATCACGTTAGGCTGGGAATTTCAGAAGCCAAGAGAAACTAGCTTGATACATTTTTTAATGGGAAATTTATTGGAAGAGGCTGGAATATTTGGGAGATATTAGTTGCAACTCCACCTAGAAAAGGGAATCAAACAGCATTCTTCTTCCTACGTCCCCTCTCTGTACCTCTTCTCATCTTTCCATGCTGGGTAGAGACTGGCTTTTCATTGCCTCACTGTACACAAGCAGTCAGAATATAACCCTTAAAACCTTCCTCAGGTCACATCTCCTCACTCTCTGAGTAAATAGATACTGTCCTTGTCTCTGGATCCCAATTCCCAATTCATGGGAGATAGATTCCTATTGACCCCCCTGGGTATGGTTTGGCTGCCAGAATGTCACTCCAGTTAATGAGACAAATGGGGTAGTGGGGGAGGGGCAGAGGGAAGTGGCAGTTGACAGAGAAACGGTGTCATTGAGAATTGGGCAGATATCCAAAAGTGTCTATTACACTTTTTTTAAAGTCTCAAACTAGCTTCAGCATTTTTCGTTTTCTAAGTTTCTGCTGTTTTATCTTGCCAATTTTGGCATAGTGTGCTATCTAAAGGCTGTTACAGTGAAACTCTACATAGAATAATTGTCAAGGCGAAATACAAATTTTAATAAATATTACATACAATTTACCATATTTTCTTGTTTTTTTTTTAAACCTCTAGTACCGAAAGTTGAGTTAATAATTGTTAATAATTTGGGGACGCCTGGGTGGCCAAGTTGGTTGAGCATCCGATTCTTGATTTTGGCTCAGGTCATGATCTCACTGTTCGTGAGTTCGAGCCCTGCACTGGGCTCTGCACTGATGGTGCCGCGCCTCCTTGGGATTCTTCCTCCCTCGCTCTGTCCCTCCCCTGTTTGCTCTCTATCTCTCTCAAAATAAATAAAAATATACTATAAAAAATGATAATTTCCTGCCTTTCCTAAAATACAACTGTCTTTTGGCAATGCAAAGCACTCTCTTATTTATTTATTTCATTCCTCCTTTTTTTCCAGTCCTTCTCCTCCTCCCATTCCCCACAAAGATAACTAATGTCTTTATCATAAATCCTTTAAATCGTCTGTACTGCTGTACAGGAGTAGAGATGCAACGTATGTAGAATTGTTTTATATGCATGTATTTCAACTGGAATAAATTTCATTGTGCTATAAACTTTCGTCTATTTTTTTCCTCTTTTTTCTACTCATTCCTATGTTTTTATGATTTACTCATTTTGCTGTTCATCCACCCAGTCATTTACTTCTCTTCCTTGCCTGGTATTCCCCCTGAGATAAACTACATTATATACAATTGCCTGCCACCACAAGGAAATCTGTGATAAAGACCTCATGAGGGTCCTCCCATGATGTTACCTGAGGAAATCTCTGGGAAATTTTCTAAGAAATGAAATTTTGTAGTCATAGGGACTTCATACCGTTAATGTAAACAGAGCTGCCAGATAGCTCTCCAATGCCTGTGTTAGTGTAGGGTCTCATCTACCAGAGTTTCCACATCTTGAACACTTGCTTTTACTCATTATTCCATTGTTAGTCAATAAGTGCTATTTCTTCATTGCTTTAATTAAAAACGTCTCTAAATACTTTTTGGCTACTTGGATTTCCAGTTTGTGAATTACCTGTTATATAAGAAATTCATTTATATGGTGAGTTGCTCATCTTATTTTATTGATTTGTCGGAGATCCTAGTATCTGGTAACTGTATCTATTGCCCCTTTTGTTAAATAGAAATTACTAGCTGTGTTGTGAGCAAATCAACTTATTTTTATTCTTTTGATTTGTGCTTCTTGCATCTTATTTAAGCAGATTTTTCCAGTGACATAGTCATAGAGATAAAATTACCAGCTTTTTTATTACTTTCCTTATTTAACTCGTTTTTGGCTATTTTCTAATTTCGGACATATACTTTTACAAATTCTTTTTAGGATTAAACTCAAAGCAATGTCAAAATCGTAAATGAGTATTTAATAAAAGAATAAATTCAAACAGATGTTCTTTGATGTGTTTTGATGTTGGTCTACTAAACAAATTTGTTTTAGGTGAGAAATTCTAGGGTTTTTTTGGTAGGAGTCATAAATTCTAAGACAATATTGAAGCAATTTGTTTCTTGTCCATGCTACTATGGGGCTTGTTCCTGATCAGTAAGAAAGATCATATAATGACCATAGAAACATAATTCCAGCAAAGGCCAAATTAATACATCATTATAAATAACAAGAAGACTTACTCCCAGTCTTAGGCACCCATTTTAACCAAAAGTTCCTTTAAGTGAGCCTTACTATAATATCTTCTTATTTTGGTGGAAAAACAAGTCTGTAGTTACCTCTGCTTTATCTAAATAAAATATTCTATATATTCAAAGTTTTATTTACTTCCTAGCTGTAACTAATTCACTGAATAGTAACTTTAATATCGATCTTAATAGAGAATAGCAAGCAATATGTAATCAAAATCCAATATGATTGATATGAGTACATCCTCTTATGTGAAATCTTACTTTTTACTTTGCTTTATTTATTAGAAAGATTTTGATAGATCGTGATGGAATTAAACATTGATAAAGATTTTTTGTCAACAGATGGTTCCCACTTAACAATTAGACTTGCCTACGTAATGCGAATGAATGGCTAAGGGAAGAGGGAATGGAAAGAGTTGAGGCAGAAAGGGGAGTTTGTCCTGCTAGTTGATCATATTATCATGTGTGTGCACTGCTTATGACTATCCATTGATGATCCCTGTAGCCATTTCCAGCACATTCAATCCAAAGATGACAATTCATTGAGCACTGTCAGCTACCAGGTGGAACCCTTTACACACATTATCCTATGCAATTGAATAGTCAGTCACAAGAACCCTCTGGTTATGTGTCACCATTTGACAATAGCGGTGTTGGGATAGAGAGTGCTTAAGTCCAAGAACACACAGTAAGTGCTGGAATAGGGATTCAAGTCCAGATTTCTCTCATTCCAAATCTACTCTGTTAACTTTAGTGCTATGCTCTCCATTTGTTAGATCTCCCCCAGATTTTTTTCCAAAAAAAATTCCTCTAGTAAAGAAACTAATTTTTTTATACCTTAATGAGGTCATATGGCATATAGCAGAGTTCAGTGATTTTCTTTGAGTATTTTCTGAATGGTGTGCTTTTAGCTTTCATGTGGTAGTAAATCTGCAATATGCATGACATTTTTTATATGAGTCAAAATTTTGTATACGTCTCTCACAATTACTTTTGTATTTTTTCCATTATTTGGATATTTGTTTATTTGTTCAGTTGCTAGTGGGAGTTGTTCTACTAGTTAATTTTCAGGTTAAAGTGGTTAATGAAGCTCTAACACTGAGGTGAAGAAATTTACCAATTAAAAGCAATTTTTTTTTTTTCCTGGGAGACTGTTTAATCTTTTTGTTGTAGAACAAAAAGTGTTGTATTCACATTGGCCTAACAGGAATAGGCCACCTTTCATATCGTGTTCCTAATACTTAACCTATATTTTGCTTTCTTTAGCTTCCAGTCATTGCTCTTTGTCCTCATGTCTTCTGAGACTATGAATAATTCCCTTCTTTCATTATACTGTTACCCAGGAGGTATTATTTATAGATTGTGAACATGGCTCACTTCAGTTTTCTCTTTTGGAGATTATACAACTTAAGTTTTTTCAGTTCTGTTTCATATATCTTTTCCTCCTTTTTTTGGATCCTTTCTGTTCCATTTGGGCCTTCTCAGATTATTCCAAATACCTCATAAACTTTGCAGAGCAGAAACATACAGAAGATTAAAGAAGCAGTTTCAGATTGATTCAACTGGGCTACAATTACCTTTCTTTTTCCAGTGTTACATCTCTAGCTGAAATATTTAGATTGAATTTAACTATTTCTGGCATGAGTCACCACTGACTGGGTAAATGAGTTAACTCTGCAAATGCAGTTGGTCTCTATAGGTCCATGTCAATACTTTGAGGTATAAGTTTCTATTAGAATCTGATTCTACCAACCTTTTACCTTTGTGGCAATAAACACCATAGCTTTGAGTTACAATTAATATTTTTGATCACCCTAATTATTTTTCAAGCACAATGTTACTTATTAAGACAAGTATCCAGTTTTTGATTAGTTTTTACTTAAGAGTATTTCCTAACATTTTTTTTCAGATTGTTCAACTATACCAGTTACTTTTACATTTTAGAAATATGCTCATTTACAGAAAGATACAATTTAGTTGAGAACACTGGGTAAGATACAGCATATTCCAGACTATAGGATTAAGAAGTCTACATTAAGAACTGAAATCAGTCCAAAAATACTATTTGTAAGTAGTTGAGAAAGATTCAAGGGGCAGGAAATAGGTTGTTGCATTGTCTTAAGGGGGGGAGACAATACACGGACATTCTATAGAAATCAAATGCATTATGAATTAGCAGGTCCAAAGAAAAACTGGTATTTTGGAAGGGTGAAATTAGGGCAAATGAAAATTTTTGACACTATATGTACAAAGTTCTCAGCTTTTAGAGTATTTGCAATTACTTTTCCACTTATTTTTAAGTTTATTTACTGAACTATTCTGCTTCCTAACCCAAATAATAGTCACTAATTCTATTTTCCTTCAAGAAGATGAGCGATAGGAATAGAATCTATGACCTAGAAATGTGAGTTTGTGTGCCTGTTTCGCATTTAGTAAAGGTTTGTTGATAATGATGAATGCTGGCCCTAAGAAATTGGAACACTGAAATTCTCCATCTGACCATAACCTCTGACTCTTTCCCCGCTCTCCATCTCTTACTCCCAATGAACCTACTTTTTCACATCACCTAAACCTATGTCTGGTTACTCCTCTTTGCTCTATAACTACATCAGTGCCTCCTGGTACTTCCTCCCTCCATAGCCACACTGGACCCCATGATCCATCATTTCAAATATACTCTTGGTAGCACCTTCTCATCCATCACCCCCTTGACCATCTGTCTCACCTGTCTCATCAGTCTCCAACCCTAACATACATTTTCTCTGCTTTGGCTCCCAGGTTGCCAAATGATGTTAGGGAAAATCACATAACTGAGCTGATTGTCTCCATTACAAATTTAATTTTCAACCTCAGCTGGCCCCTCAGTTGTGTTAGGCAATCTTTTTACTTAATACCAATCAACAACTTTTCTCATTTACCTTAGTGACTATTCCAAATCTTGCCCATATTTCTCAAGCTCTATGCCCCCACCCTGTCCACTTATTCTCAGCAGGCTGCCAGCTCCTACTTTAGCAGGAAATTAGAAACCAACCTGTACGAACTCTCCCAACTTCCAAATTTCACCTCTAGAATTGTATCTGCATCTCACCTGCTCGTGTTTTGTTCTTTCACGTGTCAAAAGAAGAAATATCCCGACATATTTGTAAAGCCAACTCTTCTACCTGGCTTTTGTTTCTAGTGCTTTTTGTCCATGCCAGTACCTTGGTTTGTTAATTATCTATTTGTATCTATGATTTCTTCCCCTAAACAGGTTCCTTTCCTTAATGAATAAATATGTCCAACTTCAAATATTGCTATTAAGATTAAAGTAAAGATTAAAGTAAAACCTGCAAGTTACCATCTTCTGATTTCCAATTTTTAATTCAGCAAAAGTATTGAGTGTCTCATCTATATGTAATGTTATAACTGCGGAAGATTCACTAGTAAATAAGACCAGGTTCCAGCCCCCCAGTACCTTACAGATTCCTCAAGAGGAGCCTCTATTTACTTCCTTTTCACTTCCTAAACAATGTAATTGATGACCTACCCTACCATTCTACTGGAGGATATGACTTTTATTTATAGGTCTGAGAGAAATGCCTTACATTTTCATGATTATAGGCTCTGTCGGTTCATTGGCCTTGGAACCTGAGGGAAGGATGCTGTATTAGTTTCCTAGGGCTACCATAACAAGGTATCAAAAATTGAGTGACTTAAAACAACAGAAATTTACTGTCTTACAGTTCTGAAAGCTAGAAATCTGAAATCAAGGTATAAGCAGGGCTGTGCTTCATCTAACAGTTTGGTTATCTAACTGTTATGTAACTGTCACCTAACTCTTCCTTGCCTCTTAGTTTCTGGTGTCTGTCAACAGTCTTTGGCACTCGTTGGTCTGTTGATGCCACCTTCTCCATTTGTGTCCTCACGCCATTTCCTATGTATGCAGGACTGTCTCTGTTTCCAAATTTACCTTTTTATAAGGATACCAATCATATTGGATCAGGGTCCTCCCCAATAACTTCATTTTACTTGGATTTAATATTCTAATATATCTTCCTTGAGGGAAACAATTCAACCCATAACCAATGTTTTACCCAAAAATGAGTTCTTGCTGCCTCTGGATGAATAGGAAATTCAGATGTTTAGTTTGATTATTGAAATACTGTTTTTTAAGGCAAAGGGGTGTGTATCGAAGGTAGGTCCTAAAACTGCCTGGTCTCATAATTCAGGTTAATGGAAGGGTACAGGCAGCCCCGTTAGGAACTCATATGCCTAAGGATTGAAATTTTAGGTCATAACATAAGTTAAAGAATATCCTTCATTTAGAATACTAGATTAGTACTAAAGTGACTTGAGATTGCTTCCCTCTCTAAGACAGTAAATAGATTAAAGGTGAATTGGATTAGCTTAAAATCAAATTTCCAAGATTCCCTTGCAGCTAAAGTTCTTGTGTTACCTCTGCTCTGTTGGTCAGATGCACCCACATAAAGCCAGGAAAAGAAATAAGCCTGTTAAGTGGTGATCATCTGGGAGAAGTCAGATCTGCCGAGCACAGAGCAAAGGCAATTGGTTCATTGGAGATGTCTGCAGGGAAGTTCCTGGTACCTAGTATCAAATAAGCTAAAGCAGCAGTTAGAAGTAACAGTTCTGTGTGTTGTGGGATTTTTTTTTTTTTTTTTTTTTTTTTTTTTAATGGCTGCATCATAACTTGCTGCTTTGTTCCTAGCTGTAAGGCAATCAAGCACAGGTCTCTGGCTCTCCTGGAGATTCTGCAATCTTTCTACATTCTGATTTTTTTTTTTTTTTTTAACTCCGTGCTTCTAACAAATTGCTACAACTGATAGAATGTACTGGGAACTTTTCCATCTTTTTACCCAGTATCATAACTGGATCTCACAATTCTGTGAATCAAGCTTTTATTTCCTAGCCAACTGACCAAAATTTCCCTTGAGTAACCCAGGCAGAAAAATTAGCATTTTCTAGTGCAGGGTTTCTCAATCTTGCCACTAATGATATTTTAAGACAAATAACTCTTTGTCGTGGCTGGCTGTCCTGTATATTGTGGATTGTTTAGAAGCATCCCTGGCCTCTACCAACTAAATGATAGTAGCATTTTTTCCAGCTATGATAACCTCAAATAAAATGTCTCCTGACATTTTCAAGTGTCCCATGGAAGGAAAAATCAGCCCCCCCCCCCACCCCGCCCCGCCACACTTGAAAATCACTGTGGAATAATTATGGTTAATGTACTTCACATATAATAATGCATTTAATCTCCAACACAGCTAAATGGAGAAGATATTACCGTTTTCCACATTTTATAGATATGAATCCATGTATAGCGGGGCGCCTGGGTAGCTCAGTTAAGCGTCGGACTGTGGCTCAGGTCATGATCTCCAGGTTTGTGAATTCGAGCCCCACGCCCCACGTCGAGCCCTCTGCGACAGCTCAGAGCCTGGAGCCTGCCTCGGATTCTGTCTCCCTGTCTCTCTGCCCCTCCCCCGCTTGTGCTCTCTCTCTTTCAAAAATGAATAAATGTAAAAAAAAAAAATGTTTTTAATAGAAAAAAAAGAATCCATGTATATGGAGTTTACCTCACTTGCACTAGTCAGATGAATAGAAAGACGTTGAGCTAGGTATATATATATACTCTAGAGCTAATGCTTTTATTCACTGCACTCTATTCCCCTTAGCTCTATCATGTTGTGTCAGCGCTCACCACTCTCATTAAGCTTTATGAAGCCCTTAGTGATCTTGAGATAAACAGTCAGTATTTTAATTCTGATATGAAATTGTAAAAGCATTAATACTGTATCGTCAGATGACAGAATTTGACATGCCCAACAGTAAGATTCTATCTCACTTTGCAGCGCATCATGAATCTTGCCCCTAGTTGTTTCCCTAAAACATAATTCCTATCTAGCAACCCTCCCCCAACCTAATGTTTTCCTTCACCTACAAAGTCTTCGTTCTTTACCATTAGATATGGGGATCTTTACAACAACCTATCCATCCGTGTTCATATTCTACTACTGTTGTCTCCAGAGCATAAGTTAAGCACCAGCCATACACAGCTTCCCACTCTTTCCAATAATACTCCCAGCTGTACCAATATATAAGCAATTTTCCCTGTCTAGAATAGCCTTTTTTGTTTCTCTATGCTTACAGATATATTCATCCTACAGGCTTTGCTCTAATGCTGCCTACTTGTTAAGATTTGCACATCTCCACTTCTTAGCTGCAAATTTAATCCCCTGGGTTCCCATGGCATTTTTATAAACCTCTATTAGAGCACTTGTTATATTGAACTGTAAATATTGGACTTTACATGTTTGTTTCCACCTGGAGATTATGAGCTAATTAAGGGTCATACTGTGCTTTATCCTTTATGTCCCTACTACTGAGCAGAGTGCCTAGCTCATAGCAAGTACTCAGAAAATTTAGGTCAATAAATGAAGTCCCTATCAACCCAGGATAACCATCAAGGAGCAGGCAGAAGTGGTCCTCATGACTCCATGTATAAAGATGTGTTTAGAGGGATTCTTGACCCACCAAAATGTGTCCTTTCCCATACCTGTCTGCCTCTGACCACTGCAAGAAGTTCAGAATCCCCCATTTGTCACTAGCCCACTAGGAGAGTCACTCTGGATCTCAGCTAGGTTGATTATTCAATGAATAAATATTAAGGTCCTATCAATCTAATAACTCTAATTAATTTAAAATTCTGCTGATTTCAAAATGTATTTATCAGTGTTATCTACCCAAATCTACTAGATAACACCTTCCATACTCAATTATTTGGATCATATGTATATGGTCATTCATTTGAAGTCCTGTGTATTTTTTTTTTAAGTTTATTTATTTTTGAGACAGAGAGAGACAGAGCATGAACGGGGGAGGGGCAGAGAGAGAGGGAGACACAGGATTGGAAGCAGGCTCTAGGCTCTGAGCCATCAGCCCAGAGCCCCGACGCGGGGCTGGAACTCACGGACCGCGAGATCGTGACCTGAGCTGAAGTCGGACGCTTAACTGACTGAGCCACCCAGGCACCCCTGAAGTCCTGTGTATTTATATAAACTGGTATCATTTTATTTTATTTTATTTTATTTTATTTTATTTTATTTTATTTTTATTTTTGAGAGAGAGAGAGGGAGACAGCACTAGTGGGGTAGGGGCAGGAGAGAGGGAGACAGAATCCAAAGTAGCCTTCAGGTTCTGAGCTGTCAGCACAGAGCTAGATGTGGGGCTTGAACCCACACACCGCGAGATCATGACCTGAGGCAAAGTTGGACACAACTGACTGAGCTACCCAGGAGCTCCTAAACTGGTATTATTTTAAAATGAAATATAAAAAATATTAACTTGCTACCATGTCATTTAAAAAGAAAGCAGAACTGATGATGCTTTGGGGAAAAATAAAAATCTTGGACTAGGAATGCAACACCAATTCCTAGTGCTGGTTCTCAGAAACTGTAAGAGACAGTTTGTATGAGGATGTCACCAAGTTTATCGGGCACTTTATATCCTTACCTAAAAATTAGAAATAATAATCCTGGTCACTAAACATAGTCGTTAAGAGAATAAAACAAACATACAAGTGCTTAAAACACAAACAGCTACACCAACATGACATATTTTTACGAAAACCTTTTTTCTTTTTTCAAAAACAGTAACAACAACAACAGCATAGCCTCTTACACTCACTTGTGGTTTGTTCTTTTGGGTGCCAATTGCTAAAACAAGGGCTAATATGTGATACAGTGGTTGTATATTATAAGTTATGTCATCTTAAAATGGTGACATGGAAGTTTAAAGAAACCGCCAAATACATTACTCAAGGGAGGAGCCGCTAATCAATTAAGCTAAAGAGGGCTTTTCTTTCAACTTTGGTTTTTTAGAAGTGCATTCCAGGAATCATTTCCACTTCAAAGTTACCAGCTCTTCTATGAAGGAGTATTCCGGTGATTACAAAATTGAAAACATAATCCAGTTGTGTTTAAATACTTGCCCTAGCTTCCTTTTTCCATCCTAGTATGGAAACAGACAAAGAGCTTCATTCATTATGCCTTGTTTTTGTTTTTGGTCAGTTATCTAATAAATGAAAAATGAAAGTAAGTGACTGATATCACCTAAACATTTATAACCAGGAGAAACTACCTTTTAGAAATTTGGACTGCTTCCTGCAAGTATAATGAACTATTGCCCTGGAGCCTTCCCAAGGTCAGATTTAGATTCTGGTAGTCATGTATAATTTACTCATTCACTCAGTCATTCAACATGTATTTATTGTGAATGTGCTAAGTATACTACTGGTCATTCATATACACAATTAAAATAATGAATAACAACACTTTTGTTATATTTCACAAAATGTTTAATTTTCTGACTGAGTTTGCTTTAAGCTCTTTTCCTACAAACTTTGGTTTCTGAAGACAAAAGTAATCTTAAAAGATTAAAAGATTTTATAAAAATTTCTTATATTTGCCATTTATTAATAAAAATATGTTTGCTTCATGGGGATAACACTGTTCAAATAGTTCCTATGAGTTTATTAAAAATACTGAGATTAATCACTGATTTCTCCATTTTAGTTTTAAAAAATGCTACAGATTTGTATGCTCATGATTAGGAACACATTTCTTTTTCACATGCCCCTTGGGTACACAGAGATGTAGACCATATTCTGAGGAAAAAGGCCCCTGCAGCCCAATATAGAAGAAGGTTAGTAGGTAGTTCGGGCCTGGTACCACACCCACTCACGGAGCTCCAAGGATGGTTGGTACAGAAATGCCAAGCATACATTTATCATTTCTGAAATATTATTTCTGCAGTATTTTTACAGGCTCCTGCCTGTCTACTCATTCGAAAAAAAGATATTTGTTCCTTTTTGAGATATTTATCTCTGTATCTCTTAAAATATTTTTATAAATATTTAGAATGATCAGGATGGGATATACTAGTTTATAATTTATTGAAACTGATTCCTTCTCACATGATGATATTTAGATGGCTCAATTTAAACTTTCTTGACAAAAATAATGGACAAACTGTAAGCATACAGATTTAGAAATTTTCACAAAGTGAACTCACCAGCGTAACCTTCTCCAAGATGAGTTACCAGCCCTGTTAAGTGCCCCAAATATCCTATCCATCCCAAATGTTATTTCCTTTCTTCTCCCCAAGGAATTGTCTTTCTATCACCATAGATTGGATTTACCTGCATCTGAACTTTGATTAATGGAATCATACAATTCATATTGTATTATGTCTGGTTGATTTGTTCAATACTATGAGTGTGAAATTGATCCATATTATTGCAAGTAGCAGTAGTTCATTTCTTTCCATCGCTATATGGTATTCCACTCAACAATTACTTTTAACGTTTGAATTGCTTTTAGGTGTTGGCTACTATTAAAAATGCTACTGCAGGGGCACCTGGGTGGCTCACTCAGTTGAGCGTCTGACTTTGGCTCAGGTCATGATCTCTCAATTCGTGAGTTCAAGCCCTGCATCGGACTCTATGCTAACAGCTCAGAGCCTGGAGCCTGCTTCGGATTCTGTCTACCTCTCTCTCTCTCTGCCCCTCCCCTGTGCATGCCCTGTCTCTCTCTCTTTCTCTCAAAAATGAATAAACTTAAAAAAAAAAAAAACGCTACTGCAAACATCTTTGTGGTCATGTTTTAATGCACATATGCACGAATATCTGAAGAAAAACATGTGCGAGTATAGAATTGTTGGGCGATGGAGTAGGATACGTTCAGCTTTAGCAGATATTGCGTTTTCCAAAGTGATTGTATAAATACAAGCTCTCATCAGCAGTTTATAAGGCTTACAGCTGTCCCACAGACTTCCATTTGCTCCACTTGTTATCATGTGTAAGTTATTGTATATAAATAAGCCATTCTGGTGGTAGTATAGTCATATCACATTGTAGTTTTAATTTGCATTTCCTGAATGAATGATGAGGCTAAGAATATTTTTAAATTTTTTATATCATTTTGGATATTTAAAAATATTTTAGAAGTGCATATTCAAATATTTTCCCTGTGTTTTCTATTGAATTATATGTGTCGTTTTTTAATCGATTTATATGCACTTTATGTTATCAGTGGTTCTCAGTTATGAGTTGTTTTGTCACACCAGGGACACTTGGCAATGTCTACAGACACTTTTGTTTGTCACAACCGGAGGGGTGCTAAGATCATCTAATGGGAAGAGGCCAGGGATGCTGCTAAACATCCTACCACAAACAGGATTCTTTACAGCCCACCAACTGTGAAGAGTAACTGTTCCAAAGTGTCATTAGTGCCAAAGTTGAGGAACCCTGAAATATGTGTCTGTATAGTTAAAATATAACATATACTACATTTTTTTTAAATATAATATATACTATCTTCCTCTTTAGGGCTTGCTTTTTACCTTTAATTATTCATGATGAATAGATGTTCTTAAATTTGAGGTACTATTTTTATTTATAGTTAATACTGTTTGTGATTATTGAAAAGATCTTTGCCTACCCAAAGGTCATGAAGACATTGTACTCTGTTGTCTTCTAGGACTACCCTGCCCTGTACAGAAGCTACTAGCCATGTGTGGTTATTAAGAACTTGAAATACGGCTAGTCAAAATTAAGATGTGCTATAAATGTAAAATATACTCCAGATTTTAAAGAATTTTGCTTGAAAACAAGAATGTAATGTAGGTCATTAGTTTTTTACTTTGATTATGTGTTGAAATGATAATACTGATAGATGGCATTAAGTGTATGATAGTATCAATTTTACTTCTGTTATAGAGCAATTTCTAGAAGATATATTATTTTACACTTTGCATTTCAGTCAACAATCCACTTACAGCTTATTTTTGTATAGGATACGAAGCAAGAGCCAAAATACATTTTACACCATTTGAATATCCAGTTGACCCAGCACAATATATTAAAAGGAACATCCTTTCCTTACAGCACTTCCATATTTCTTTTGTCATTATTTAAACTCTATTTTGTTCCAAGAACCTGTTTGTTATTCTTGTACGACTAGCAACTAGTACACCATCAGGATTACCCTCCCTTATTTGGTGGTAAAAATACCCTCAACTCAATTTTTTGGGGCCATTTGCATTTCCATGTACATTTTTAAATCATCTATTCAAGTTTCAAAAACAAAAGGTCTCATTGGGAGTAAATTTAATCTATAAATTATATGGAAAGAATTAAAACATTAACCATACTGAATCTTCTACAATAAACATAGATATACCCCTCTCCCGATTTATTTGGTTAATTAATCTCAGTAATGTGTTCTGCCTAAAGGACTTAAAAATCTATTGTTAGACTTAATCCGGGGATATTAATGATTTATGATGCTAATGAAAATGACATATTTTTAAAATTAATTTTCTAATTGTTGGTGATATACAATTAATCATTATATACATATTGACCTGTTATCAGATGACCTTGTTTAAATTAACTTATTAATTCTAAAATTCTAAATGTATTCATCTGTAGATTCATTCTTTGGAGTTTTCCAAATGAATAAACATATTTTCTGTAAATAATGGCAATGGTATTTCCTTGTTTCTAAATGTATATCTTCTATTGAAGTTTCTTTTTTTTTCAGTCTTACTGAGAAATAATTGACATATGTCACTGTATAAGTTTAAGATCTATAGTATGAAGGTTTGATTTACATATACTGTGAAATGATTACCACAATAGGTTCAACTAGAATCCATTTTCTCATATAGACACAATAAAAAGAAAAGAAAGAAGAAAAAAGTGAAGAAAATATCTCCTTGTGACAACTTTTAGGGTTAACTCTCTCTTAATAACTTTCCTACACTTCATACAGCAGCATTAACTATAGTCATCATGTATTAGCTATAGTACATTACATCCCTGGTACTTAATTATCTTACAACTGGAAATTTGTGACTTTTGACCACCTTCTTCCAATTTACCTTCTCCTACCCGGACTCTCTGGTAACCACATGTCTGAGTTAGGTTGTTTATTATTGCTGTTGTTTAGATGCCACATGTAAATGAAATCCTGCAATGCTTTTCTTTCTCATCTGGCTTATTTCACTTAGCATAATGCTTTCCAGATCCATCCATATTTGTCACAAATGGTTGACTTTCCTTGTTTTGTATGGCTATGGTATGTATAGATCACAACTTCTTTACCCACTTATACATCAATGGACACAGGTCATTTCTACGCCTTGGCTATTATAAATACTGTTATGAACATAGGTGTGCGGATATCAGTTTGAGTTAGCATTTGCATTTCCTTTGGATATACTCCTGAAAATGGAACTGCTGGATCATATATTTCTATTTTTAATTTTTTGAGGACCCTCCATACTATTTTCCCTGGTGGCTGTACCAATTTATGCTCCCATTAACAGTGCACAAGCATTCTCTTTTCTCCACATCCACATCAACATTTGTTATCTACTGTCTTTTTGGTGATGGCCATTATAACAAGCATGAGGTGATATCTCACTGTGGTTTTAATTTGCATTCCTTTAATGACTAGTAATGCTGAGCATCTTTTTTCACGTACCTGCTGGCCATTCATATATCTTCTTTGGAGAACTGTCTTCCTGACATACTGTTCACAGTAGGATATTCAATGCAGTGTTGAAGAGGAAGGACAGCAGTTATCATTGCCTCTTTTTACGGCATTGTATACAATTTCAGTATGTCCAAAGAACCTATGAAGGTGTTGTCATTTCTGTTTTGTGTTTTACATGCCCTTTATCAAATTAAAGAAGGTTCCTACTGTTCATAGCTTAGTAAGAAATTTTATCAAGAAGAGAATTGAATTGATCAAAAACTTTATCTGCATTTGTTGAAATGAAGATAATATTTTTCTCTTTATTCTTTTTATATGATAAAATAAAATTGGTTTTTGAGTGTTACATATCCTTGGTTTCCTTGTATAAATCCAAATCAATGATAATTTTTGTGTAGGTCTGTAGATTAAATTTGCTACTTTTTTTTTTTTAGGAATTCATATATCTAATATTTATGAGGGCAATAATTGGCCTGTAGCTTCTCTTCCTTTAATATGAAGTTATGCTGGCTTCATTTAACAATTTAGATTGTGATGGTTTTTTTAATTCTCTGGAAGTTTGTTTAGGATTAAGATTATTTCTTAGAGATACAAAACAATTCTATGCTAAAATCATTTGACATAAAGTTTTCATTATGGGAAGATTTGAATTCAAGATTTAATTTATTTAATAGAAAAAGAATTGCATTATTTTCTACTTGTCAAGTCTTGATATGCTGTGTTTTTCTGTAAATTTGTCCTTTGCACCTAAATTTTCAATTTATTTGCATCGAGTTCTTTTTTTTTAAATTTTTTTTAATGTTTTATTTATTTTTTGAAGGGAGAGACAGAGTGTGAGTGGGGGAGGGGCAGAGAGAGGGGGAGAAACAGAATTCGAACATAAAAATACCTAGGAATAAATCTAACCAAAGATGTAAAAGATCTGTATGCTGAAAACTATAGAAAGCTTATGAAGGTATTTGAAGAAGATATAAAGAAATGGAAAGACATTCCCTGCTCATGGATTGGAGGAATAAATATGGTCAAAATGTCAATACTACCCAAAGCTATCTACACATTCAATGCAATCCCAATCAAAATTGCACCAGCATTCTTCTCGAAACTAGAACAAGCAATCCTAAAATTCATATGGAACCACAAAAGGCCCCGAATAGCCAAACTAATTTTGAAGAAGAAGACCAAAGCAGGAGGCATCACAATCCCAGACTTTAGCCTCTACTACAAAGCTGTCATCATCAAGACAGCATGGTATTGGCACAAAAACAGACACATAGACCAATGGAATAGAATAGAAACCCCAGAACTAGACCCACAAACGTATGGCCAACTCATCTTTGACAAAGCAGGAAAGAACATCCAATGGAAAAAAGACAGTCTCTTTAACAAATGGTGCTGGGAGAACTGGACAGCAACATGCAGAAGGTTGAAACTAGACCACTTTCTCACACCATTCACAAAAATAAACTCAAAATGGATAAAGGACCTGAATGTGAGACAGGAAACCATCAAAACCCTAGAGGAGAAAGCAGGAAAAGACCTCTCTGACCTCAGCCGTAGCAATCTCTTACTCGACACATCCCCAAAGGCAAGGGAATTAAAAGCAAAAATGAATTACTGGGACCTTATGAAGATAAAAAGCTTCTGCACAGCAAAGGAAACAACCAACAAAACTAAAAGGCAACCAACGGAATGGGAAAAGATATTTGCAAATGACATATTGGACAAAGGGCTAGTATCCAAAATCTATAAAGAGCTCACCAAACTCCACACCCGAAAAACAAATAACCCAGTGAAGAAATGGGCAGAAAACATGAATAGACACTTCTCTAAAGAAGACATCCGGATGGCCAACAGGCACATGAAAAGGTGCTCAACGTCGCTCCTTATCAGGGAAATACAAATCAAAACCACACTCAGATATCACCTCACGCCAGTCAGAGTGGCCAAAATGAACAAATCAGGAGACTATAGATGCTGGCGAGGATGTGGAGAAACGGGAACCCTCTTGCACTGTTGATGGGAATGCAAATTGGTGCAGCCGCTCTGGAAAGCAGTGTGGAGGTTCCTCAGAAAAATAAAAATAGACCTACCCTGTGACCCAGCAATAGCACTGCTAGGAATTTACCCAAGGGATACAGGAGTACTGATGCATAGGGCCACTTGTACCCCAATGTTTATAGCAGCACTTTCAACAATAGCCAAATTACGGAAAGAGCCTAAATGTCCATCAACTGATGAATGGGTAAAGAAATTGTGGTTTATATACACAATGGAGTACTACATGGCAATGAGAAAGAATGAAATATGGCCCTTTGTAGCACCGTGGATGGAACTGGAGAGTGTGATGCTAAGTGAAATAAGCCATACAGAGAAAGACAGATACCATATGTTTTCACTCTTATGTGGATCCTGAGAAAGTTAACAGAAACCCATGGAGGAGGGGAAGGAAAAAAAAAAGAAAAAGAGGTTAGAGTGGGAGAGAGCCAAAGCATAAGAGACTGTTAAAAACTGAGAACAAACTGAGGGTTGATGGGGGGTGGGAGGGAGGGGAGGGTGTGTGATGGGTATTGAGGAGGGCACATTTTGGGATGAGCACTGGGTGTTGTATGGAAACCAATTTGACAATAAATTTCATATAATGAAAAAAAAAAAAAAAAAGAATTTGAAGCAGCCTCCAGGCTCCGAGCTGTCAGCACAGAGCCTGATGCAGGGCTCAAACGCACAAACTGTGAGATCATGACCTGAGCTGAAGTCTGAGGCCCAACCGACGAGCCACCCAGGCACCCCCATTGAGTTCTTTATAGTATCCTAGAATTACTTATTTATTGTCTACAAAATCAGTAGAGGTTTGCTCTTTTTTATTCCTGATACTGTTAATATTTTTTCTCTCTCTGCCTTTGTCTCTGTTTCACTCTTTCTCTGCCTCTTTCTTCCTCTGTCTCTGTCTCTCTTGCTCACACACAGACACATACACATACATACATGCACATCATTCTTGGGTGATTTGTTAATTTAATGCATTTTTTTAAATAAGTTTACAGCTTTGCTGATTTCTGCAACCGTAAGTTTGTTTTCTATTAATTGATTTCTGATTTTATCTTTATTATTTCCTTCTTCCTACTTTCCTTAGTTTTACATTACTGTTCATTTTCTACTTGATCATTGATATTTTAGCCTTTTTACTTTTCAAACATGAAACAGTTTACATTCATACATACATACATACCTGGGTCTTTTATATTTTTTTCTTTCTGCTCCACAGAAATACATCTATATGGTTTCTACTGATTTGCAATCCAGATCACATATCCTTCCTTTAACTGTTTAATATACACTGAAAACCATTTATCACATTCTTATTTTTCAGATGTAGATTCAGATTTGATTATTTATATAGATTTAAATTTTCTGGTGAAATATAAGTTTTTCCATTGCTTGCTGTCATATCTCAATGTTTTTCAGTCTATCTTCAAATAATATTATTCTGCTTCACATATAATATAAGGACTTTAAAACACTTAGTTTGATTTCCCCTCTCCTGATCTTTATGCCTTATTGCCATACATTTTACTTACATCAATGTTATAACTCCCCTAAATTATTTTTACTTAAATATATTATAAATATATTAAAAACTAAGATTGAAATGTATTTCATATTTATGTACATCTTTACCATGCCAAGCCTTCTCATTCCTTGTGTAAATTCAGTGTTCCATCTGGCCTCATTTTTCCTCATCCTGAGGAACTTCTAATATTTCCTGTAGTGCAGGTCTGCTGGCAACAAATTCTATCAAATTTTGTTTGTCTGGAAAAGGTTTTAGTAAATGTGGATATAGAACAACAGGGGAGAGTTTTGTTTTGTTTTGTTTTGTTTCCTTGAACCCACTGCAAATATCTTTCCCTGTATCTTTCTTCACTGTTTTTCTAATAAGAAATCTGTGATCATTCTCACTGTTCTTTCCTCTGTTTCACTTCTTGGAGGGATTTAAGTCCTGTGCTGCCTTTGCCCTTACTATAGGGCAATTATTATACTATTACTATAGGGCAATATTATAATATTATTCAGTACTTAACCCTGTTTTCCACTTTGTTATCAGTGGGAGGATAAAATTGGTTCCACTTAAAGAATCCTGGTGGCAAATGGAAGGCTTGTCTGATTGCTTGTAATTGAATGACAGAAATTGTGTATGAAAAAATATATAGAGTCTCTTGGTATGACCTTGTTCAGAACAGTTTTGTGTGTGATGGGAGGGGCACAGTTCTCGTAGAAAGTGGAGTAGGAATACAGAATCTTAATCTAATTAGAAACGGAACTGGTTTATGGATGAGTTTTAGTCTTTGTGAGGGCCTCCAAATCTCTGATTATTGTTGCAGAGTTTTTTACCACAATATGCGGGATTTGTTGTCTCGCTGCTTGGAAGAATGAAGAGGTGGACACAAAATGAGCAGCAGGCAAAAGTTTATTAAAGTATAATATTAGAAAGGAAGAACAGTAGGAAAGCTGTCTTTGCAGAGAGGGGACATTCAAAAGTGAATGCCCGAGGACTATAAGCAAGGGTCCTTTTATAAGGTTCTGGTTGCCCTCCCTTCCCCTCCCCCTTGTTACTTCTCAGGTCCTACCCTTATTGGCTTGAAGTTCTAGGACCTGGGTTGTCCATTTAGGATTGGCTAATTTCCATTGTATGAGGGATGGTCAAATTCCTGAGGGAAAGCTGAGGGGGAGTAGGTGGGGTCTGTTATATTGTTAAGAGGATCCTGGGACGCCTGGGTAGCTCAGTCAGTTAAGCCTCTGACTTTGGCTCAGGTCATGATCTCACGGTTTGTGAGTTCGAGCCCCTCATCAGGCTCTGTGCTGATAGCTCAGAGCCTGAAGCTTGCTTCAGATTCTGTATCTCCCCCTCTCTCTGTCCCTCCCGTGTTCATGCTCTGTTTCTCTCTGTCTCTCAATAATAAACGTTAAAAAAATAAAAAATAAAAGAGAGGAACCTTACACCTGAAGGGCTTGCTGTGGTCAGACAGTCCCAGCATTGTTCCAAAATAGGTGTTTTTCCCCACCCAGGGACCTCAGGCCCTAATCTTTCCCTCTGTGCCTACTGAATCCTATCTTCTCCTATCATATTAGCTGTTACTTTTAAAATGTAAACTCTCAGTGTTCTGAATAAATTAATGGGCTATTTAGCTGGACCATCCTCTACTAGGCTCTAAACACACTTTTCTTTCCAGAGTACAATGAGAACACCAATAACTCTGCTTAGCTATTCAGAATTTTATAAACAGCTTTCTGTTTGTTTTCTCCATCTCCCAGCTTCTCCACCTATAAAAGGGCAAATCTATTAAAGGCAAACCATAAATTATGTTTGCTGGGCCTAGTTTGTGTTCCACTTCAGGATATTGGTCCTGAAATGCTTGTATTGGTAGATCTGGACTTTTCATTTTTTGTCTCCTCTGTCCAGTGAGACTCCAGCTTATCTGCTTCTTAATAGCTACTCTTTGCTTGGCTATCTGTGACATTTGAACTGAAAACTGCCCTTGGATACTAACTCCTTATCAGATATATGTCATGTAAATGTTTTCTCCCATTTCATAGGTTGCCTTTTGAATTTATTATTTCCTTTGTCATGCAGAAGCTCTTTAGTTTGATATAGTCTCACTTGTTTATTCTATTTAACTCTTGTTGCCTGTGTTTTTGGTATCTTATCCAAGAAATCATTGTCAACGCCAATGTCAGGGATCTTTTTTTTTTCCTGTTTCCTCCTATGAATTTTATAGATTTAGATCTTTTGAATTAATTTTGAGTTGTGTAAGATAGCAGTCCAGATACATTATTTGGCTTGTGGATATCCAGTTTTCCCAAAACCACTTATTGAAGTCTATCCTTTCCCCATTGTGTATTTTGGCATTCTTGTCAAAAGTTAGTTACTATGTATATGTATAGGTTTATGTCTGGGATCTCTTTTTTGATTCACCGATCCAGTTGCATATTTTTGTGTCATTATCATACTGTTTTGATTACTATGGCTTTGTAATATAGCTTATAACATATAAAAAACTCATGCAAGTCAATAGTAAAAAGGTAAATAATCCAATTAAAAATAGGCAAAGTACCAGAATAGACATGTTTTCAAAGAAGACATTCAAAGGACCAATTGTTATATGAAAGTGTGCTAACATCACTAATCACCAGGGAAAATGCAAATGAAAACCAATAAGATATCACTTTACGCCTGTTAGAATGACCAATATCAAAAAGACAAAAGAATAACAAATATTGGTGAGAATGTAAAGAAAGTGAACACTTATACACTGTTAATGAGAATGTAAATTGGTACAGCCATTATGGAAAACAGTAGGGTAGTTCCTCAAAAAATTAAAAATAGAACTACCATATAATTCATCAATTCCAATGCTGGATATATATCCAAAGAAATGAAATCAGTATCTCAGTGAAATATTTGTATGCTCATTTTCATTGCACCATTATTTACAGTAGCCAAGATATAGAAACAACTTAAAAGTCATTCAGTAGGGGGCCCTGGATGGTTCCATTGGTTAAGTGTCTGACTCTTAATTTCGGCTCAGGTCATGATCTCACAGTTTGTGAGACTGAGCCTCATGTGGGACTCTGCACTGTCAGTGCAGAACCTATCTGGGACTCTCTCTCCCTTTCTCTCTGCCTCTCCCCTCCTCCCCGGCGCATGGTGTCTTTCTCTCAAAATAAATAAACTTTATTTCTTAAAAAGTCATTCAGGGGCACCTGGGAGGCTTAGTCAGTTAAGCATCTGACTTCAGCTCAGGCCATGATCTCATGGTTTGTGAGTTCCAGTCCTGCATTGGGCTCTGTGCTGATGGCTCAAAGCCTGGAGCCTGCTTCAGATTCTGTCTCTCTGTCTCTCTGTATGTCTCTCTCTCTCTCTCTGTTCCTCCACATCTGTGCTCTCTCTCTCCCAAAAGTAAATAAATAAACATTAAAAATTTTTTTCAAAAGTCATTCACTAAATGAACTGATAAAAAAAATGTGATCTGTATATACATATATACATATACAAATATACACACAATGGAATATTATTCAGCCATAAAAAAGAAGGAAATTCTACATTTGCAACAACATGGATGAACTGGAGGACATTATGGTAAATGAAATAAGCCAAACAGAGAAAGACAAATGCTGTATGGTGTCACTTAAATGTGGAATCTTAAAAAAAAAAATTTTTTTTTAAGCTGTTTTCATAGAAACAGAGAATAGAAATAGAATGGTGGTTGTCAAGGGCTGGGGAGAGACTGAAATGAGCAGAGGTAGGTCAAAGAGTACACACTTTCAATTTAAAAAGGAATAGGTTCTGAGGATATAATGTACAGCATAGGGACTGTGGTTAATAATATTGTATTATATATTTGAAAGTTGCTTACAGTCCTTCTTAAGTATTCTAACCACACATGCAAAAAAGAGGCTAATTATGTAAAGTGAAGGATGTGTTCATTATCTCAAAATTGGTAATCATTCCATAAAGTATATCAAGTCATCCCACTGTACACCTTAAAAATATACAGTTATATTTGTCAATTATTCCTCAATAAAGTTGAGGGGGAGATTGCCCTTGGAAGAAAAGCAGTGTAACATAAAGAAATGACCTCAGCCCTTCAAGGTCTTCAAACTTTTTTTTTTAATATATTTTACCCTTCTTTTATCCTGATTCTTAGCAGAAAGTCCATAATTCCATTTTGAAATGTTCAAATTTAAAGGTAGATGGGGGCGGAGGGGAAGACATTCTGGCAAATTAGCATTGGTCTAAATTGAAGGATGACATAAGATTTAGCCCTATGAAATAGGACACTATATTTGCTATAGGGACCCTGTAGGGATAGGAGATTAATTAACTAATAACAACTATTTGCTTCTCACTAAGAGATAGGATTTTGCATGGCTGCACTGTTGAATTTAAGAATGACCACCCAGTATATTAAGGATTAAAATATAATAAGAATTAAATTACCCTAATTCGTTTAATTTAACTCTATAGAGACCTATACATTTGTGGAATTATGTCAAATACTTTTGGAAATGAAGTAAGTAGTAAGAAATAAAGGAAGAAGGAGAGAAGGGCAAGGTAGTACAAGTGAAAAGGAAGGAGAGAAGTTAGGAAGTAAAGGGCAAGAAGGGAGAAGAAGAAAGAGCTCCTCTATGTGCATTTTTGTCTCTGTTTACATTTTTCTAAATTACATTATTTATACTTTCTTTTCTGTTTTTATTTTATACATACATACACATTTATTTAGGAAGATATATAGCAGTTAACCTTTTTGTTTCTCTCATTAACCAAAGGTCTGAAGTAAATTTATTTTGCTTTAAATTATTTTTGAAGTAATAGCACTTTGTTAGCTAGCTCTGATTCTATTTCATATCTAATTTTGTACTTTTGTTAACAAAATTCTTCCTTTATATCACCCTTTGGAATGTTCTATTGAGAGCAGAGACCCGTTCTTTCGTTTTTCATTGTTTCTCACATCTAGACAGTAACTGATGCATAGCAGGAACTCAAATATCTGCTACTGCAAAAAATGGACTAACACTGGATTCTACAATGTTAAAAAATGCCCAGTTATAAGACAAAATACAAATTTAAAGTCAATAATAATGGAGTAAGCTAACACAGGAGAGGGAGAGAGAAAGAGGAAAAATAAAATAAAATAAGAAAAACAATACTTTCTCAAAATTAGGCAAAAAGTCAGAGTTATAGATCTCTTCACCAGAGGAGAGCTGTAATCAGCCACAGTTTTTTTAAGTTTTCATTTATCTTATTTTTTTAATTTTTTTTAACATTTATTCATTTCTGAGAAACAGAGAGACAGTGCATGAGTGGGGGAGGAGCGTGCGCGCGCGCACACACACACACACACACACACACACGGAATCTGAAGAAGGCTCCAGGCTCTGAGCTGTCAGCACAGAGCCCCACAAGGGGCTTGAACTCAGGGACCCGCAAGATCATGGCCTGAGCCGAAGTCAGAAGCTTAACCGACTGAGCCACCGAAGGGCCCCTAGTTTTCATCTATCTTCAGTTGAAAATGGAGAAATGGGGGCGCCTTGGTCGCTCAGTCGGTTGAGTGTCTGACTCTTGGCTTTCGCTCAGGTCATGATCCTAGGGTCGTGAGATCGAGCCCCGTGTCAGGCTCCATGCTGACTGTGAAACCTGCTTAAGATTTTGTCTCTCTTTCCCTCTACCACTTGTGTTCCCTCTCTCTCTAAAAATAAAAAAATAAATAAAAATAAAAAATAGACAAATGAGTAATCATTGCATAGAATCTTAAAGAGCAACTCCTTACATCATAGCTCATTGACACAACTACTGATAATGGCCAGAGAAGATACTATTCTTCCACTCAGGCACCTCCCTTTATATTTTCCTCTCTGAGCATAGATAGAAGATATAACTGTTCTGCATTTTTAAAGCTGGATATTCATCCGTCATTCACTTATGCATTACATACTTCCTTTATTCAGTCTCTGTATTCCTTAGTCCAGAAAGGAAATTCTGTTTACTTATAATCTGCTATTCCTTCATGGAAAATATTCTAGGTATTAAAAAATGCTACAGTTATGTAAAGGGGTGTGTATATTCCTTGGGTGAGTTTACCTTTAAAACTATTATACAGAAGCATGCAATCATCTTTAGGTTATACAAATTTGTAATAAGGGAGAATTCATCAAAAACAAAAACAAAACAAAACAGAAAGTACCAAATCATTGTTCCTCAAAGATAATAGCCTATAACTTTATAAACATTCCTTATGCTTTTCCTTTACAGAATTATTTTATATTGTTCAAAATCCCTAAGGGTGCCAGGTAAGGATGTAAGTTGTTGTTTTCTTACCCTTTTTTACTCTCACATAATCTTCTGGAAAAAAAAAAATTTCCTGTATTACTAGTCACAGCCCAAAGGCAAACTTTTAGATTTTTCCAAAATTGGTTTTAAGTTCAGAACAAATGTTAGAGAAGGAGTGTGATATTAAAGAGAAGAAAAAAGAAAAAAAGTGAAAATACCAGAAATATATTTACTAATTACAATAATTTGCTAATTCCTTTCTTCTGAAGTATCCTGAGAAATGACAAAAACATATACTCAATAAGTAACCAATTTCTATATTTTTTGTTGTGATGTAGGGTTTTTTGGCTGTTGTTCACCTGCTTGCTTGCTTTGTTTTTTGTTTTGTATTCTTATCTTCCATTTTCTTTTGATAGTCACCATTCAAATTTAAGTCCATATCTTACAGAAGTTATATTCTCAGTGTTTTAGAAATCATAAGGAATGATGATGCATCTAATCTTTTCAGATGATCTTGCTCTAACTCTTTTAGAATTTAGTCTTGTTTTATAAGAAAAGAAGCTGACGTTTTGGGAGACGAATGTCTGTCCAAAATACATTAAGAGCTAAAACTTGCACTCCACTATATCCACCGCAGCAAAAGCTTGTATTTAGACTGTCCTCCCCTTTAGAATTTTTCTTTTCCTTTCTACCAGGCATATTGCTTCCAGTTAAATCAGCCACTCCATGTCTCAACAGATCTAGCAACCAGTTAGACTCCTGTAGAGAATCTCAATGAAACACTCCACAATCTGCCCCAAAGCTCATTTTTATACTTATGCTTCCTTTATAAGCTCCATACTTCAATCAAACTGGTATTTTCTCTCTCTGTGTCTTTTTTGTTAGTCATTTTCCATCTCATATGTCTTCTGTTTGTCAAAGCCTACATAACAATCCAATTGCAGAATACATCCTAACACTACAAGGAATGATTTATACCTAAAACTATCAAGAGCACTGTATGGAAAGTAGTGTTATTCCCATACTGTTTATTCCCTTTCTCTTTAATTAATTATAAATAAATTATAAAGAGTTAAGTCAGCTGTCCACACAGCTAGTACGTTTTAAGAAATCAGTTCAAAATTAGGTAAATTTGTTCTGACTGACCCAATATTATTGCTGAAGTAGTTTAAGCCACAGGAAAACATTAAGGTTGACTTTTGTCACCTCTCTCTGCCCACTGTCACCTGTGTCTAGTTCTAAAGTATGATTCTCCTATTTCCCCCATTGTCGTAAAGAACCACACACACTTGCATACATACATGCACCTACACACAGTATGAGATAACTGCAGATAAAATAACAGTGCACAGTTTCTTAACTTTGAATTAGTCACTGGACACTTTCCTCCATTTTACCACTCTACTCCAGGTACGTCTCTGTTACAGACAATGGATTCCCATGAATTGCTCTGTGGCCATTCTTCTGGACATTGGCTACACTACTGCTTCAGAGAAGAAGCAATTAAGTCCCACTCTGGAGGAAGAAATCGATAGGAAGTTCTTATTAAAAATTACCATACCCAAAGATTTTTTAAATGACTTATGAGGATCAAAAAAATATATATATACCATGAGAAGGTAAGACCTTGGTCTCCTGGCCTCTCTTTTACTTGTATTTTATGTTTGGTGATGATGTTTTACAGATGTTTCTTTAACCCATCAAGTTGAACAATAGAATAACATCATATACATTGTAATTTTTTGCATAGCTAAGTATCTTATAGTATGATCAGTTTTAGAAGATTCAAGTAATTGATTTTTTCAAATGTAAATCACACTTAACAAGGACTAATTGTGCAGCCTACTATTTTAGCCACAATCATACAACAGAAATGGAAAATTCATTGATGTTTAAGGAAAAAGCTTTCTTTCTATGACTTGACACTTCCCTGTGGAACTACATTGTAAATCATGTGGTAGAATGTTGTATTTTCATTTTCGTTTGTTTCCATATATTTTTAAATTTCTTCTCTAATTGCCTGGTTGACCCACTCATTCGTTAGTAGGGTGTTCTTTAACCTCCATGCTTTTGGAGGTTTTCCAGACTTTTTCCTGTGGTTGGTTTCAAGCTTCATAGCATTGTGGTCTGAAAGTATGCATGGTATAATTTCAATTCTCGTAAACTTATGAAGGGCTGTTTTGTGACCCAGTATATGATCTATCTTGGAGAATGTTCCATGTGCATTCGAGAAGAAAGTATATTCTGTTGCTTTGGGATGCAGAGTTCTAAATATATCTGTCAAGTCCATCTGATCCAATGTATCATTCAGGGCCCTTGTTTCTTTATTGACCGTGTGTCTAGATGATTTATCCATTTCTGTAAGTGGGGTGTTAAAGTCCCCTGCAATGACCACATTCTTATCAATAAGGTTGCTTATGTTTATGAGTAATTGTTTTATATATTTGGGGGCTCCGGTATTCGGCGCATAGACATTTATAATTGTGAGCTCTTCCTGATGGACAGACCCTGTAATTATTATATAATACCCTTCTTCATCTCTTGTTACAGCCTTTAATTTAAAGTCTAGTTTGTCTGATATAAGTATGGCTACTCCAGCTTTCTTTTGGCTTCCAGTAGCATGATAGATAGTTCTCCATCCCCTCACTCTCAATCTAAAGATGTCCTCAGATCTAAAATGAGTCTCTTGTAGACAGCAAATAGATGGGTCTTGTTTTTTTATCCATTCTGATACCCTATGTCTTTTGGTTGGCACATTTAATCCATTTACATTCAGTGTTATTATAGAAAGATACGGGTTTAGAGTCATTGTGGTGTCTGTATGTTTTATGCTTGTAGTGATGTCTCTGGTACTTTGTCTCACAGGATCCCCCTTAGGATCTCTTGTAGGGCTGGTTTCGTGGTGATGAATTCCTTCAGTTTTTGTTTGTTTGGGAAGACCTTTATCTCTCCTTCTATTCTAAATGACAGACTTGCTGGATAAAGGATTCTTGGCTGCATATTTTTCCTGTTTAGCACACTGAAGATATCGTGCCAAGCCTTTCTGGCCTGCCAAGTTTCAAAAGAGAGATCAGTCACGAGTCTTATAGGTCTCCCTTTATATGTGAGGGCACGTTTATCCCTTGCTGCTTTCAGAATTTTCTCTTTATCCTTGTATTTTGCCAGTTTCACTATGATATGTCGTGCAGAAGATCGATTCAAGTTACGTCTGAAGGGAGTTCTCTGTGCCTCTTGGATTTCAATGCCTTTTTCCTTCCCCAGGTCAGGGAAGTTCTCAGCTATAATTTCTTCAAGTACCCCTTCAGCACCTTTCCCTCTCTCTTCCTCCTCTGGGATACCAATTATGCATATATTATTTCTTTTTAGTGTATCACTTAGTTCTCTAATTTTCCCCTCATACTCCTATATTTTTTTATCTCTCTTTCTCTCAGCTTCCTCTTTTTCCATAACTTTATCTTCTAGTTCACCTATTCTCTCCTCTGCCTCTTCAATCCGAGCTGTCGTCATTTCCATTTTGTTTTGCATTTCGTTTAAAGCGCTTTTCAGCTCCTCGTGACTGTTCCTTAGTCCCTTGATCTCTGTGGCAAGAGATTCTCTGCTGTCCTGTATACTGTTTTCAAGCCCAGCGATTAATTTTATGACTATTATTCTAAATTCGCTTTCTGTTATATTATTTAAATCCTTTTTGATCAGTTCATTAGCTGTTGTTATTTCCTGGAGATTCTTCTGAGGGGAATTCTTCCGTTTGGTCATTTTGGATAGTCCCTGGAGTGGTGAGGACCTGCAGGGCACTTCCCCTGTGCTGTGGTGTATAACTGGAGTTGGTGGGCGGGGCCGCAGTCCGACCTGATGTCTGCCCCCAGCCCACCACTGGGGCCACAGTCAGACTGGTGTGTGCCTTCTCTTCCCCTCTCCTAGGGGCGGGATTCACTGTGGGGTGGCGTGGCCCATCTGGGCTACTTGCACACTGCCAGGCTTGTGGTGCTGGGGATCTGGCGTATTAGCTGGGGTGGGTAGGCAAGGTGCACAGGGGCAGGAGGGGCAGGCTTAGCTCGCTTCTCCTTAGGTGATCCACTTCAGGAGGGGCCCTGTGGCAGTGGGAGGGAGTCAGATCCGCTGCCAGAGGTTTGGCTCTGCAGAAGCACAGAGTTGGGTGTTTGCGCAGAGTGAGGAAGTTCCCTGGCAGGAACTGGTTCCCTTTGGGATTTTGGCTGGGGGATGGGCAGGGAAGATGGCGCTGGCGAGCGCCTTTGTTCCCCACCAAACTGAGCTCTGTCATCCGGGGGCTCAGCAGCTCTCCCTCCCTTTGTCCTCCAGCCTTCCCGCTTTCTGAGCAGAGCTGTTAACTTATGACCTCCCAGACGCTAAGTCGCGCTTGCTGTCGGAACACAGTCCGTCAGGCCCCTCCGCTTTTGCCAGCCAGACTCGGGGGCTCTGCTTGGCCGGGGAGCCGCCCCTCAGCCCCGGCTCCCTCCCGCCAGTCCGCGGAGCGCGCACAGCCTCGCCGCCCTTCCTACCCTCTTCCGTGGGCCTCTCGTCTGCGCTTGGCTCCGGAGACTCCGTTCTGCTAATCCTCTGGCATTTTTCTGGGTTATTTAGACAGGTGTAGGTGGAATCTAAGTGATCAGCAGGACGCGCGGTGAGCCCAGTGTCCTCCTATGCTGCCATCTTCCCTCTCCTCCTCATGTGGTAGAATGGAAAGTTTCGGAGTTGGTAGTCCAATTTTACTATGTGACCTAAGATAGATTATTAATTATCTCATACCTCAGAGCCTTTATATGAAAAAATACATTTTTACCCCGTAAGTATAAATATTACTGTTTATCCATATTTAGAAACTCCACTTCGGCTTCCACTCATTCATTGACTTTGCTATTTTTCTTTTGAAAATTTTTATTAACTTTCCACCGCAGTATTAAAAAAATAGAACTCAGGTCACCTGGGTGTCTCAGTCGGTTAAGCATCCAACTTCGGCTCAGGTCATGATCATGCGTTCTGTGAGTTCAAGCCCCACGTGTGCTGATAGCACAGAGCCTGGAGCCTGCTTTGGATTCTATGTATGTTTCTCTCTCTGCCCCTCCCTCACTCTCATTCTGTCTCTCTGTCTCTCTCTCTCTCTCTCAAAAATAAAAAAAAATAAAAAAATAGAGCTCAACACTACGAATTTGTACCCATGAGCATTTCTGCTTAGAGATTTATTGAATGAAGAGTTACATATTATTTGTTGAAGAAAATGTGATTTTTCTGGAATTTAGGTATTCACGCAAATTTTGTATCTTATGAACACAATTAACATTGTTAATTAAGAATAACTATAAGCTAACTTTTTAAAGAAGAAATCCGATAAGGGTTAAAAGGGTCTAATTACTAAATATCAAATTAGGAAAAGAAATCTGGAGCCATGAAACATTTTTATATTGGTCTCGTGAAATTCTCATATTTAGAACTATATGTCTGCAGACTTCCTCCTGAGAGAATATTGGATCCTTCCATAGCTGAACAGGTGACCCTACTGTTCCCTGGAGTAGCTTCTAATTTACCTTCTTGTTAAAATGAATCATTCCCAAATAAGAATAATTCTTCACTTGATGCTTAGCCTGCTGGATGCTGCTCTATTTTGAATGATTTATGATCATACATTTAAATAATTACATTGGACCTGTTGTTCTAATATTTCATCACAGCTAACAAGAAGATACATGCAGATAAAATGTATTACCACCTCACCTCTCCTCAAGCCTTTCCCTCTATTAGAAATTAAACATCTCTAAAATAGCAAACCACCCAATCACTCCCCAGTGGAACTTAAATAGTAAGCCTATAATGATATTATATTATTTTATAATACACAACAATTAAAATGATGTTCTTGCAGCTACCTTCTACTAAATATAAATTGGAATATACTGTACATAATGGAAAAAAACTAAACTTTGCCTCCATAAAGGAAAATGTAACTAAAAGTTCAGAAGAAATTGCTTTGGTAATCAAAATAATGGATACTTAAGATTGTAGATGAATTACTTGGTACAAATTTTACTAAAGTTAGAGGTATTTTAAAGAGTATATTTGAGGAGGAGAAAGAGGAGGAGGATAACCAATTCTATGAAGAGAGGAGAAAGATTTCCCTTCTCTAGAACAAAATGCTGCAACCTTATCATATTTTAGAAACTAAGCATCAAGGAATTATTTTGATAAGAAAACACTGAATAAGCATTCAGAAACCACAGCAACCACACTCATTACAAACCATCACTAGTACTTAGATTCTGTGCCCTAGAGCTTACTCAGTCTCATTTTGTCCCTCCCCCTTTTCCTAGGGTATATTTTCCAGTAGTAAGTAAAATCATGCTCAGTAGCCATAGAAAGAAAAAAGAAAAAAAAAAAAAGCAAAACAATGCTGTATTTAGAAACAGAAGTTAAGGTCAAGTCTCCACTTAGAAACAAAGAACTGGAACATGGGCCAAGGTCTGATGTTTCCCAACTGTTTAGAGGGGTAAATGCAACAAAAATAAGTAAAACATTGAACAATTATCTGGTTCATGCAAGAGGGATAATCTGCCAACATTTAATTACATAATGAGTGAGATTTGTTTGCATGATTTACCTGGATTAATTGATGGTAACTCCAAATAAGGATTCTTCCATCTGCATTTCTTTTACTCAGTACACCTGGCCAAATAGCTTTCTTTCTTTGGGGGAAAAAAATCAAGCGGAATCAAAATTCTTATGCCACATTTATTTTCCTACGGTTATTATTTAATCAAATATTTATTGTAAAAAATAACATTCTCGTGCTTATAAATGTACTTTCTATTATACTTACATGTTTTTAATTCATGAGATCAATTTGAGTATTTGTACTTATAAGTAACAGACACTGACTTAATATAGAATAATGATTATTTGACGAGAATTATTATTTTCACAATACAAAGTCAGGAGGTTAGAACAATGACTTCATTAGGAACTTATGTCCTTACATTTTTCTAATCTGCCAACCCGAGCAACTGGCCATTTATCCTGAGGCTTTTCTGCTCATGACCAAAGGTTAGCTATTCAAAGCATATAGGCATACAAAGGTATGTCAAATGACAAAAGCAGGGCTTTCCTTTATAATTTATTTTGTTGGAGAAGAACTTTACAAATGACTCCCATCACATATCCATTGGCTGTCCATAAGGTAATCATTAAAAAGAAGGAATGGGAAGGACTTGGGTTTCCAGATCTCATGTAAGGAGCTTGAAAGTCACCACTTCACCCTAACTTGTAAATCCTGACCAGACTTAAAAATTAAAAACTCTTTTTGGATCCATAAGAGAGGAGAGGACACAGAGTAAATCATTGTCCCACGTGTTAGAAAGATCAGATAATACAGGGAGTGTTTGTTCAGTGGAGCAGAGACTGAGGAGTGGAAACTGATTCAGGAATCAGTGCATGGAGAGGAAAACCTTAAATATAAATAAAGAATTGTTGGAGTCTCAGTGTGTACAACTGTGAGAGTTAAACATGACAGGGGAACCAAGTCATTGGGAACCCCCACAAAATTATGCATTTATTTCCAAAAACGTGAGAATTTCCAAAGTTAATATGAAAGAGAATGTCTTTGTGGCTTCCAGAACAATGGGGTGGGGAAAAGCAACCATTGAAAAATATATCAGAGCACCGTGTTCTTCTTAACAAGGTCTGGCATCAGAGAAACTAGTTACCCAAAGCCTAACATGCTCTGGTATTACAAGAACCTATCTAATATGGGGGAAAGGAAATACCCAAATCTGGTCCACCCCAGACATTCTGTCTCACCTAGGGGAAAAATAAACTGAGAAACCTTATAAACTTCATAGTACAAGGGCATTGGCTCACTGGAAGACTGAGACCTAATCACAGGACAGTAGAATGCCTACCTCCCCACCAGACCTCACTGTCACATTACTAAGGCCTATTTATAGCAGTTCCTCATACCCAGTACAAATGTCAAGCAATCAGAAAAAAATTCAAGGTATACCAAATGGCAAAAACACAATTTGAAGACACAATGCAAGCATCAGGATTAGACATGATAGGGATGTTGGAATTATCAAACCTGATATTTAAAATAAACTTGATCAACATATTAAGAATACTAATGGATAAAGTGGACAGTATGCAAGAACAGGTGGGCAATAAATGAATCATTAGTATTTGTCTTTCTGTCTGGCTTATTTCACTTAGCATAATACATTCCAGGTTCATGCAAGTTGTTACAAATGACATGATTTCCTTCTTTTTTGAGGCTGACTATATACATATGACTATATATACACTGTATATGTATACATTACTTTTTCTGTACTCATTCATCCATCAATGGACACTTAAGTTGTTTCTATATCTTAGCTATTGTGAAAAATACTGAAATAAATATAAGAGTGCACATCCTGATTTAATTTCCTTTGGATATATAGCCAGAGGTGGGATTTCTGGATCATGTGGTAATTCTGCTTTTAACATTTTGGAGAACCTCCATACTGCCTTTCATAATGGCTGCACCATCGTAAATTCCCACTAACAGGGGAATAGAGGGTTTCCTTTTCTCCATATTCTCGCTAGCACTTATCTTTTGTATTCTCAACAGAATAGAAAACAATAGAAAAAAAATCAACAAAACAAAGAGTTGTTTTTTCTAATAAACAAACTTGAAAAACTCTTAACTAGACTCAGAAAAAAGAGAGAAGACTCAAATAAAATCAGAAATGAAAGAGAAAATATTACAACAGATGCCTCAGAAATAAAAATATATCATAAAGGAGTATTCTGAACAACTATACGCCAACAAATCATAAAACCTAGAAGAAATAGATTAATGTCTAGAAACATACAACCTACAAAAACTGAATAAAGAAGAAACAGACAGTATGAACAGACCAATAACAAATAAGGAGATCAAATCAGTAATCAAAAGTTTCCTAACAAAGAAAAGCCCAGGACCAGATGGCTTCCCTGGTGAACACTACTAAGTGTTCAAAGAAGTTATATCAATCCCTCTTAAACTCTTTGAAAATTTAGAAAAAGAGAGAACAATTCCTAACTAACTTTATGAGACCAGCATCGCCCCGGTAAAGCCAAAGACATCACAAGAAAAGAAAACCATAAGTGAGTATCTCTGATAAGCCATCACAAGAAAAGAAAACCATAGGTGAATATCTCTGATAAGCAGAGATGCAAAATTTTTCAATAAAATACTAGCAAGCCATATTCAATAGTACATTAAAAGGATTATGTCATTTTTAAGCAAGTCTTTACTTTTCTATGAATGAATTTATCCCAAATCACTGGTTCCCTCAAATTAAAATATTGAGAACTAAGTATTTTCTCTTTTTTTATACTCTCACTTAAATATATACATTACTCTCACTTAAATATACACATACAAACATATACATCAGAATTTATTTTTAATCACATTCTAAAAAAAAAAAAAAGAGGTTAGAGTGGGAGAGAGCCAAAGCATTAGAGACTGTTAAAAACTGAGAACAAACTGAGGGTTGATGGGGGGTGGGAGGGAGGGCAGGGTGGGAGGGAGGGCAGGGTGGGTGATGGGTAGTGAGGAGGGCACCTTTTGGGATGAGCACTGGGTGTTGTATGGAAACCAATTTGACAGTAAATTTCATATATTAAAAAATAAAAAATAAATAAATAAATAAATAAATAAAAAAATCACATTCTAAACTTGGTTTAGGAGTTAGTGTTAACAAAAAGTATCTAAAACTTGGAAAGAAATTACCATAAGAGACATCAGCATACCATCTCAATATCATACTGGTGCATTATTTAACAGGATTATCCCAAAAATATTTAATTTCCAGAGAAATGTACTTTCGTTTGACCCTGCCATTTATTATAAAATTAAGATCTCAGACTCTGTGAAGTTACATGTTAACTTGTTGACCTTCTCTGGCAAAGATATTTTTCCTGGTAAATACCACCCAAAAGGTTATGGGTTTATTGCCCTTCAGGATATTAACTATCTCATTAAACTTATTTCAGTTCTGTACTATATGATCTTCATTATTTTAATTCAAATTTGGACAGTGTTTTCATCTTTATGACTCCCTCATTTATGTGTGGACGAAAGTCTTTGAATGGGATCATTCTATATTTGTATGAGAATCATGTTTTAAATTTTTGACAATTATGCTTTGACATTGGAGGGTAAAATAAAGAAAATCACTGATAATGGCATTCATCTTTGCCACATGCCTTAAATCTTTTAGAATCACTGTAATTAAAGATGTATTGAAGTATACAGTCAATGGGTTATGATCCAAGAAGCTACTTAATTTAGTCAAGAAGTGGTTTGCTTAGGCATAAAACAAATATTTATAATGTTGACATGAAAGGAATTGAATCCTATTTAGATTTTAGTTGATGCAAGGGTTCCAATAATAACTTAGAATTTTTTTTCATTCAGGAAACTAAGAAATAATATGAATAATCATATTTTAACTGTAAATTCGTTTCTGAGATATTAACCTGCTCCACTGAGACAGAAGTTAAAAGTAGAAAAAAAAAAATGGAATTGCCCAAGAAAGAAAACTAAAGTACTTGCTATTTCTTCAGTGTCAGAAAGTTTTCCTGGGTAAAATATTTTAACGATATTTTCAAATTAAGATATGATTACTTCATTGTATATTTCTGTTAAATTTCTCACATGAAGCTTTCCTCCTGATACAGTGAAGTACACTAAAGAAATAATTTACCTGTTAATTTCTAAGCCTTTAATAATGAAAAAACAATTTGACTTTACTTTTACTTATCTATCCCTTTAATTTCAAGCGTTATTTGTGAGAAAACGAATTTGAAACAAAAATTTTTCAATTGTTTCATTAGGTGCTCAATTTTCTACTTCCTATTATGGCTTTTCACAGTCTATTTTACACCTTTGCAAAATAAAACTTTGTTTCAAAGCTTTGATTGCCTATATGATTTTAAATACCAGAATCTGCACTTTTCATACTTAACATTTCAAAGTGTTTAAAATAAAATTATTTTATAAGGGGCACCTGGGTGGCTCAGTCAGTTAAGCATCTGACTTCAGCTTGGGTCATGATCTCACGGTTTGTGGGTTTGAGCCCCGCATCGGGTTCTGTGCTGACAGCTCAGAGCCTAGAGTCTGCTTTAGATTCTGTGTCTCCCTCTCTCTCTGCCCCTCCCCCCCTCTCAAAAATAAACACTAAAAAAAAATTTAAATTATTTAATAATATTAAAAGAGAGTGAACAATTTTTAACTTAATCTAAAAAAGAAAATCTCATAATTGTGCTATTTGTTTATGTTTGCCTGAGTCCTTTTGAGGTTCAATTCTCGTTTGACATCATTCGATTAAATGCAATCGGTTTAAAAAGGAAAGAAAAATAATACAATTCATCTTGGATTATTTATTCTTTGTCCTATTCTGGATTATGAAACCAGAAGAACTAGCTCGAATGTTGACGAGATCTCAAAATTCAGAGCCACAGAGCAAAGGTAGAAAAGCATCTGGGTAGTTACACTGGAGGAAGGTCCATTTTGTTCAGCAATTTGTATAATACAGCTAACAAGTTAAGAAAGAGGAGTAAGAAGTAATTTACAAATAACAAAATCATAACAATGAATCAACTAATTAAAATAAGTTAGTCCTAAATAGTGTGTGTGTGATATCACTGAAATAAGTCAAAGTTTCAGCAAAAAAATAAAAGTGAGGGGCACCTGGGTGTCTCAGTCGGTTGAGCAGCCAACTTCAGTTCGGCTCCTGATCTAGCAGTCTGTTGAGTTTGAGCACTGCGTGGGGCTCTGTGCTGACAGCTCAGAGCCTGAAGCCTGCTTCAGATTCTGTGTCTCACTCTCTTTCTGCCCCTCCCCTGCTTGCACTCTGTCTCTTAAAAATAATAAGCATTAAAAATTTTTTTTAAATAAAAAAAGTGAAACAACTTTTTGATAAATTTTAACAAATATTAGGAAGGAACCACAAAGAATATCTTGAAAAATAAGTAATTTGCATCTGTATTAAAGCATGTCATTCAAATAGTTACTTAGGTAAACCTTTACCTTTTAACCTTTGGATACATTAGAGGGAATGCCACAGTAGACTTTAATGGAATTCACAAGAGAAAATTCATGCTTCTAGTCTTAAATCAATTACAGCCAAATAATTTGATTAGAATTATAATAATTTCATATTCAGAAAGAAAAAGAGATTTTTTCTAACTTAATATTTTACATCCAGTTCACAGCCATGTCTTACCTAATTTTTTTTTTTCCTATTTAACTGGTCCTACTGACAACGCCAAAGCCAAGGTTATTAATCACAATAGTGTCAAGGGTTTTAGTTTGTTATGCTTTATTTTTTCACAGTATAATCTACTTTGTCTCCTTATATCAGCAATAAATTCTTGAATTGTACTATGTACCAGTGAATTAAAATTTAGTATTCCCTCTTTCAAATTAGTCTCTGTATACTGTCCTTCTTTTCCATCTTGATTTCTAGAACCACCCCCTTTTAATTCCTTTACTGTGCCTCACCTGATTTGGCCCCCAACCCTATTAAATTTCTTAACTTATTGTTCAATCAAAAAGTAACTTCAAAATCCGTTTCTAGCTATACACTTTTACCCTACACGATAATCTTTTGCCTTTTTAATTTTTTTTTTTTTTAACTTTGCACATCAACCTAGAATCTGAGAACACTGCTTTCATTTTTGTCTTGGTCTGTGGCATACCTTTGAATATATTGTTGATTATATTTACTTGGCAATATTGAAACCTATAATTTAAAATGAAGGTGTGATGGTTAAATGAGTACAATATCATGCACTATGATCCCCAAAATATTAAGGTAGTTAGTATCATCATTTGTTTACAAACCCAACCTGCTGATTCCAACCCAAGTTTTTTCCCAATAATCACCACTATTGATCAATATACACTCCATATAATTCCTTAGTACCTTGTCACTCTTAAGTGTGGCCTCAGGTCAGACACATCCTCATCATCTGCTCATTTTTCAAATGCTGAGTCTCAGGTCACACTCTGGAAGTAGAAGTCTAATTTAATAAGATCACTAGTGATATGTAAGTGAGGTAATGTTTGAAATACACTATCAACATATTTTACATATAAGATAGTATGAAACTTGATCTTTCTTACTTCAATTTCAGATCTAGTGCACTATTCTCTTTTGGAAGGGCACATAAATTGCATTCCACCTCAGGGAAAAACCTGGCTTCTGTCATAAAACTCCCTTATCCAAGCTCTTCTGAAATTCATTCATTCATTTATTCTTTCATATTCATTTATGCTCAAATAATTACTAAGAATCTATGATAAGCTGGGCAATTTTACAGGAATTATTTTCAGTTCTGGGGATTCCATTTTGATAAGAAGAGAAAATCTTGCCTTCATAGAAATTACCTTATAGATGAGGTAGGAAAACAATAAACAAGTTGAATACCTAAATTGTATAGTAGGTTAAATGTAAAAAAGAGCTATTAAAAACAGCAAAGCAGTGGGTGGCTCTATTGGTTAAGCATCTGACTCTTGATTCAGAGTTCAGGTCATGATGTCACCGTTCTAGAGTTCGAGCCCCATGTCAAGCTCTGCATTGACAGCCTGGGATTCTCTCTCTCCCTCTCTCTCTGCCCATGCCTCTCTCTCTCTCTGCATCCTTCTCTCTCTCTCTTTCTCTCTCTAAAGTAAATAAATAAACATTAAAAAAAAAGAATAGCAAGGAAGTAGGTAAAAGTAGGGAATATCAGAGTAACTTTATGGACTCAACTGTTATCTTCAAGTGGAAACACTCAAATCTAATCTTCAGCCTTGTTTCTTACTGGTGGTGTTCTTTTTCCAGGTACATTACAGTCTTTGCATAGATATCATTTAATATTATAGACTCATTATTATCAAATTCGTACTCTGATATCAATTGGACGTACCCTTAGCTTGATAATCTTCCCTCAATCCCTCCCCAACCTCATGCCTGGAGGAGCCCTTTGTCAACTTTTGTGAAAATTCACCAAAGTTCTCCAAACATCTTTTTATCTTTAGGGCATCTCTCTGTCAGATAAATCCAAATCTGGAGCTCAAATTGTCCTCAATTCCTACCCAAAAGAGTCTTAAACAAAAGCATTAGTGAACAAATGTAAGCTTTATAGAAGACTCTGTAGTAGAGGGAGTGAAGTATGCTTGCATTACACAGCTATAGGTTGGGCTCCCCAAAATGAAGATTTCTATGTGAAATGTTTATTGGAGAGTGCTATCAAGAACCACACAAGGGTGCACCTGGGTAGTTCAGTTGGTTAAGTGTCCAAATTAGGCTTAGGTCATGATCTCGTGGCTCCTGTGTGGGAGCCCTGCATTGGGCTCCATGCTGACTGCTCAGTCTGGAGCCTGCTTTGGATTCTGTGTCTCCCTCTTTCTCTGCCCCTCCCCTACTTCTGCTCTGTCTCTGTCTCTCTCTCAAAAACAAACAAATAAATAAATAAACAAACATTATAAAATTAAAAAAAAAAAAAAGAACCACACCAGAAAGGCAGTGACAAAGCAGAATTGGAAAGAAGAAAGAGTTGAATTATGATGATTAAGTTGCAAAAAAGACCTCAAATAACAGGGACAGTGGGAGTTCTGAGGTTGAGATACCTCTCTGGACATGTCCATAATTGAAGGGAGACAACTGTACCCTTGCCTTAAACAGTAATCTTTCCCTATCTCTGCTATGGGATCTTCTATAATGTTTATTATCCTGGTATCACTTGTGTGAAGTCCTCCAAGAAACAAACATCAAGACGGGATTAGCCATGAGAGAGATGTAATATGGCAATGTCTGTAAAAAATAAATAAATAAATAAATAAATAAATAAATAAATAATGGGAAAGGGATAAAGAGGAGATAGAGTTATCAGACTATGATGAAGATGTAATGGCAGGTAAAGAAGAGAGAGAGGCCAAAGGAAGAAGTATCTCAGACACTGCAACTCTGGTAGACTTTGGCAAAGCTGTTAGGGAGTCTTTAAGCCAAAGTTGCTTGCCAGAGGAGTCCTGCAACTCTCAGGAATGGGGCTTCCTTAGGATTCATTACATGCTCAATTGCTGGCTGGGGATAGTCCAAGGGAAGCATGGGCTTAATTTCAGAGCTCATACAACTAAATCTCCCTGCAGTCAGAGTTCTGACAGGCATATTCTTATAATTGGAATAATGAGGTACTAGAGTTGCTGCTACAAAATGGGGGCATGAAGGAACGTGTCTGGAGTGTCAGAAATTCACTGAGATATCTCTTAGTACTTCTATACTTCTGATGAAAGTAAATGAGCTTTTGCAGTGATCATGAACTAAGAAAAAGTAACTGGAATGACTGTGTCATCCTACTAGGTAATGCAATTAAAACAAAAGAAATGCTAAGTTAATGGTCTCTAAAATGGGAGATAGAGAAAAATATTAAATATCAGTTATAGTCTCTCTTTGTAGCAGCAGATAGATTTCACTAACCCTCTAATTTCATATTTTTATTTTTGACATCAAAGACAGCCACCATTTTGAAATGCCAATCAATACTGAGCAATGCAAGAGATAGATATTAGTGGATTCTATTCGATAGGGCACTCCACCTTCCCTTGACTAACCTCTGAGTTCATCTGAAATGGTGGAGACTAAATACTGTGCTTCTCTATCCTTCAGTGAGACAATCTTGAGGCACATCCAACAGAGTTTTGCAGAGGGTACCCAGCAGAATTGACTCGCAATAACCCACTCATTAACACACTCTATATTAGCTTTTTCTTTCCTCTAATATTGCTTTCCCTCATTTTTATTTCTTTGAATCACCTACAAATAAAGTACTGAATTCAAGTTTTTATCTCATGATTGCTTTCAGGAGAACACTAAATTGAGAGAATAAGAAAATAGGCAATTTTTCCTAGATATTAGGAAATTCCTTAAATAACATTTGCTATTTTAGTCCTAGAATTTTTTTTTTTTAATGTTTATTTATTTTTGAGACAGAGAGAGACAGAGCATGAATGAGGGAGGAGCAGAGAGAGAGGGAGACACAGAATCGGAAGCAGGCTCCAGGCTCTGAGCCATCAGCCCAGAGCCCAACGCGGGGCTCGAACTCACGGACCGTGAGATGGTGACCTGAGCTGAAGTCGGACACTCAACCGACTGAGCCACCCAGGCGCCCCAGTCCTAGAAATTTTTATAACATTTCAGAAATATAGCTGGAAAACTATAATTGTTCAATATTATGATGATCTCAGAATATTAATAACAAAATAATCTCCTATAGGTAAGATAACAATTTAACCTCATGATTTTATTATAGCTGGAAACAGAGAGAAGGTTATTTTTCATTCTTAATTTAATAGTTGTTTTGGTAATTGTGAGAATACTTGGTCCCCAAAACCTAAATCATTTGAGTCTATTCTCTTCTGATCAGAATAGGTTAAATAGATTCATAGGAACATGTAGATTTGGTTCTTTGATTAAAGAAAAAAAAACTTCTTGGGGTGCCTGGGTGGCTCACTTAGCTAAGTTTCTGACTCTTGATTTCAGCTCAAGTCATGACTTCAAGGTTCATGGGATCAAGACCCACACAAAGTTTGCTTGGGATTCTCTCTCCCTCTCTCTTTGTACCCTCCCAAAAGAAACAAACTTTTTTAAAAACTTCATATAATAAACATGTTGAAATACGCTTATGAAACTACTTAGACATTATAAAATGCATTTAATAAAATAAATTATCTCAGTAGGTTATTCAGTTGTTCATATGCTAACTAGAAGGAAGGTAAAACAAAGTCATAAGTGAAGGGGAAAAGAGCAAAATATTTCTTCCTTTTTTCTGTTGTATTTTAAAGTAGAGATTGAGAAATAGGGTATTGGAATATGGTTCATTACATAGAATGCTTTAGTGGCAGTGTTGCAGCTAACAAAGAAAAGACTGTTTTCCAAGGCCTTTTCATAAAGCTGTTAATGATGTTTATATTGGTGCTTATTCCTGATAAAGTAGACAGCTAATTTTGCTTTGTTTTGTTTTGAAGGGAAAGGAGAATTGCTGTCTGAATGACTCCCAAAGTTTCATAACCAACAAATGCCTACTTTGTGAATTCAAAATTCTATTTTCATTAAGTAGAATCAAGAATGGTTAAAGTTTGGAACATAATGAAACTTTAACAACTTTCTTTTTTCTGTATTTATTTTTGTGACTTACAATCACTTGAAAAATATCATTCATTAAAGAATCTGATCATTGTCATAGTAAGTTAATTTGTACTATAAAGTATGAAAATGCATGCTCTCAGACCCAACTAGCCAGACATGAAGGAAGAACCTACCTACAGCCTATTGTACCCAGAAGGACAACATTACCAGAAGACAAACCATAAATGTAACCCCCGGGAATGAATTAACTAGACTAAAGAAATGCCTTAAAATTCCAATTTTTTTTTCAGGGAAAGCAAATATCTAAGTTTCCACATAAAAAGTTTCAAAAGTCAAACATTCTACTGACTTCTTTCAGGTAACCATATCAGAATTATATTGTATAATATTTAAATAAACATATATGATAGGAAAATAATGCTTCTACTGTTTCTCATTAATTTAATTCATACAACTGTACTGTGGGACTAAGCAAAATGTTAATTTACAAGCTTTATTTTTCTTTAAAAAAAAATTGCTTTTACATTCCTATGGTAAAAATTCAATCCTGAAGTAGATTTTTCTGAAGGAACAGTTTTCAAGAAATTCTCTTCATGCCACATTCCTGTGAATTAGCAACTATGAGAAATAAATATTCAAAGAAGGTACAAATCTCTGAACTCCACTTCTACAAGGATAGTTGAGTGCCCTGCTAAAGTAGACAGAGTTCCCGATGCTAAAGTATAAATTCAAGCTAAGAAATCTGACATAAATGAAGCCCACTCACCTGAGGGAAATCTAGGCAAAATAAGATTCAAGGCAGTAAAACATTAAAACAGTTATTTTTCAATAGCATCTCTCTGATGACTGAGTAGTTCTTTTAAACTGAAATATTCTAGACATTTTTGAGTTAGAGAAAATCATAGCTTAGACAATATTCTATTGAGGCTTAGGAAGATATTTTTGATTCCATATTATATGTTATAAAGAAAAATGCTAGGTAAAAAATGAAAGACTGGTCAGAATCTCATAGATCTCATAAATCAGAAACTTGAACGCTCTGTGTTAAAATAGCACTTCAAGGCACACCGCAACCATATATTTCTTTGCCAAGCCTTTTAAAAATAAGGAAAAGCTTAGGGAATTCATAACTGAGACTCCTTGATGGAAATATGAAAGTAACTTTAAAAACTCAATATAGTTAAAGAAATGAAATAAAAATTTTTAATAATACATTTTTATAGGTGGGTCTTCACTTCTGTAAATGAACTGTCAAATGTACCTTGAGTTTACCAAAGCTGTTTTTATATTTAAACCCATTGTTGTCTGTTTTCATTTTTACCCAGAGGATATCTGCCATTCTTATGATGCAAGACTGCCAGAAAAATGTACAGTCTGGAAATCAAGTTTTAAACTTATTTTCTCCCAAAATGCTTTTTTTTTTTTTTTTTTAATATTAATCCAGAGGTGACTGAGTGGCTCAGTCAGTTGAGCATTTGCCTTTGGCTCAGGTTGTGATCTCACATGCGTGGGTTCAATCCCTGCATCAGTCTCTGTGCTGACAGCTCAGATCCTGGAGCCTGCTTTGGATTCTGTTCTCCCTCTTTGCCCCTCCCCAACTCGCTCTCTGTGTCTCTTTCAAAAACAAATATTAAAAAAGAAATTAAAACATTGTTTTTAAATATTCAGCCAAACATAGATTTTGCCATATGTCTACCCTGCCAAAGAAAAGAACGATATATGTCTTGAAGTAACAATATACATCTTTCATAATAAGATTTTATTTCCTGATTAGTGGATAGAACAAAAAGCCAAAAGAATCAAATTGGGAGATTTTTCTTTTATATCTGCCAGTCTTACATATATTTTTACAGGCATTTTAGGACTTCTACCACTAGAAGAAGTGGATTTTTGGATTTGACTTTATCAATCTAAAAACATTCAATTGTTACTTTTGAAAATGCCTTCAATCCTGGTAAGCTGTCACGAAGTATCCCTACCAAATATTACATAACATCACTTCAAATTCAACCCTTGACTCTCAAATCAGAATTTAATCCTTTCTATTTTTTTTTAAATTTTTTTTAACGTTCTATTTATTTTTGAGACAGGGAGAGACAGAGCATGAACAGGGGAGGGTCAGAGAGGGAGACACAGAATCTGAAACAGGCTCCAGGCTCTGAGCTGTCAGCACAGAGCCCGACGTGGCGACGTGGGGCTCGAACTCACTGACCAAGAGATCATGACCTGGGCTGAAGTCGGCCGCTTAACCGACTGAACCACCCAGGTGCCCCATAATCCTTTCTATTTTTAAAAGAATCCTTTCTATTTCTAATCCTTCTATTTCAATCCTTTCAATGAAGATTAATGAGGCATGTCACAAATTAATAATTACCCTAAAAATTATATAAGACTTAAAATTAAATTTTGTGTTTGATTGTGAATTTCAAGTTTTTACAATCCTCTTAAAAGTCCTTTTTTTTTCCCCCTGCAGAAAACCCGGATTCTGAGTTTTAGGAGACATACACTGAAACGGAAGCTCTAAAAGGGCGGTGGTCTTCTAATCTATCTCTATGACGCTCAGCACAATGGTTGGCACGTAGGTGACATGTTCGTAATGAAACAAGTAGTCGTATCTGGTTCTTTAAAATCAGTGGTGTTTAGCACGGGCTAAGCTTACTGAGATTCGGCAATGATGTATCCAAGAAAAAAATGTAAAGAACAATTCTGAATAAGAAGGAAAACATTTAAATTTAAATTTGCTCATCCAAAGTATCATTCCTGTTCTGCAAAGAAATCTCTGTAATCCAGTTTGTTCATACATTTTTCTAATCAAGAATTCTTTTCAGCTTTTGTAATCCCAAAGCAGAAATTTAGTATCATATTGAATTCTGAATTTAGGTGGGCATAATAAAACTGTCTTTAAATTATGACTTTGAACTAGATATTTTATAGGTAGCATATACTTTCTTTTTGTGGTGTACTTGGTCTCAGATCAGGAAAAGTTAATGTTTTATGTACCTTACCAATTCTTTTTGTTTATGGATGGTAACTATGATTTTGTCTTTTTCTTACAATCACTAATAGTGAGTTTCACAGAACCATTCTTTCAGTTTATTGGGAACCATTCTTGCATCTACAAAGGAAGATTATTAAACAGTATACTAATTTTCGTGTGTATCGTGTTTTGAAAGTGCATGTAAATATCATTTTTCTTAAATATTATCAAAGTTTAAATTTTACTATAGCATATTTCTTATACCACTTATTCTCACAAAGGAAAAATATTTTCTCATTTTTGTCCTAAAGGTCTTAATTATCAAATTCAACACATTGACAGAAAGAGGAAAATCATCAATTATTAATATGATCAACAGTTGCAGTAAAGCATCTGATAGCAGTCAATATTCATTCATTTTAAAAGTTTTTAGAGAGATAAGAATAGAGGAATTTCAATCTGATAAATATCTATAAAATCGCTAAATAAACATCATCATTATTGTGAATTGGTGACTAATGGAAAGATTAGATATGTTACAAGCGTGCCTACTATCAGTATATTTAATGAAAACTATCTTAGCAGTCATTTCCAATGAAACAATAATAAAAATAAATAAATTGATTGTAGTTTATTTACACAATTCAGCAATGAAGATTAATGAGCTACTGCTACATACATTAATAAATCTTTCAAATAAAATGAAGCCAGTGACAAAAGAAAATTGTTTCCATTTATATAAAGTTCACAAACAGGTAAGACTAGCATAAACTATAAGTCATGGGGCGCCTGGGTGGCACAATTGGTTAAGCATCCAACTCTTGATCTTGGCTCAGGTCATGATCTCATGGTTCCTGAATTTAAGCGCTGCATCGGGCTCTGCACTGATGTTGCAGAGGCTGCTTGGGATTCTGTCTTTACTTCTCTCTGACCCTCCCCAACTTGTGTTCTCTCTCTCTTTCTCAAAATAAAGAAACTTACAAAAAAGAAATTAAAAAGAAGTCAAAGAGGTGTTGCCACTGGAGTGACCACTATTCCTTACAAGGTGGCACAAAAGAACTTTTGGGCTTCGGATAATATTCTCTTTATACAATTATGTGCACTTCATTAGAACACAGCTGTCTTATTTATTTTGTTATCGTTTGTTTAAGTTTTGTATGTATAATTCAATAAATGTGTTTTTAAAAGGAATCTGCTGCTTGCTACTCTACAAATAGTAATTCTGTATGGTAAAATTGTAATACTATATAACATATATAATATTTTATGATATACTTAATATAGGAATACAGTAATGGCATATGTCAAAAAATACATTACATAATACAGTAAGGCTTTATAGTAATGTGGTGATAAATTATACAACAATACATTAAAATATCATAGCTAATACATATCATGCTTAATGTATGCCCTATTCCAAGTGCTTAACATGTTTACATTTAAATCCTAAAAAAAATCCTTAGACTTTCAGCTTCCAGTTCCTTGTGTGTGAAGTGTGGAGGTCAACACTCCATCCTAAAGACAAAATACTGAACACACTGAAAGCAAATAAACATACAAACACACACACACACACACACAACTCGTTTTGAATCCACAAGAGGGGAAAGGACACAAGGCAAACTGCTGTCCCCAAACCAGAGAGACAGACAGGCAAATACCTGGCAGCATGGCTCACCAGACCTGACAGAAACCACCATGGGAACCAGTGCCAGGTAGAAAAAAAACTAGACTGTAATTGATGGTTACTGGAGGCTCAAAGTGGAAAACTCTGAGAATTAAAAACTCCAGAGAAATCTAGTCACAGTGGGCCCCCACAGTATTGTGAGATTTACCTCTAGGTGCTCAATGTGTGTCCACAGGAAATAGCAGAGAAAAATCATCTGCTTCTGGGGGTGGGAAACAGTGAATGCTGGAAGAGGGAGGAATGATTTTGAAATATCCACAGTACAGTGTTCTTGTAAATGAGTCTTATCATCAGGGGGAACTAGTTATCCAAAACATAACATGCTGTGGTATTATCAGAACCTAATGATATAGGAGAAGGGAAATATGTGATTCATCCCACTCTAGCCATTCTGTCCAACCTAAGGAGAAAAAAAAAACTCTGAAAAACTTTATGAAATTCACAACACAGGGGCATAAGCTTACTAAAAGACTAAAACTTAATCATAGGACTATAGAATGCCTATCTCCCTGCCACACCTCACCACCACATCACTAAGGCTTATTTGCAGCAGCTCCTCTTACTCAACAGATGTCCAGCTATCAAGAAAAACTTACAAGGCATACCAAATAGTAATAAACTCACTTGAAGAGACACAACAAGCATCAGGAAGAGACATGACAAGGATGTTGGAATTATTACACCAGGGATATAAAGTAATCATGATTAATATGCTAAGGGTTCTAAGAGACAAAATAGACAATATGCAAAAACAGATGGGCTATGTAAGAAGAGAGTAGAAATCCTAAGAAAGAACCAAATACAAATGCTTGACACAAAATAAACAAACAACAACAAACAAACAACAACAATGTAACAGAAATGAAGAATGCTTTTAATGGGATTCTTAGTAGATTGGACATAGTTGAGAAAAGAATCTCAGAACTAGAGGATATAGCAATAGAATCCTCAAAACCCAAAATGCAAAGACAAGAGAAAAAGGACAGGAAAAAAAAAAAAAAACAAAATAAACATACATGTAATGGGAAAACCAGAAGAGGAAAAAAGACAAATAGAAACAGAAGAAATGTTTGAATAATAATGACTGGGATGACTGAGAATTTCCCTAAATTAATGTCACACACCAAACCACAGATCAAGTAAGCTCAGAAAACACGAAGCAGGATAAATGCAAAAACAAACAATCAAATAAACAACATAAAAACTACAACAAAAATTACAACTTTGCATATCATTGTCAAACTACAGAATATCAAAGATGAAGAAAAATCCTAAAAGAAGCAAGAGGTAAAAACACCTTAACTATACAAGAACAAAATAAGAATTGCATCTGACTTCTCAGAAATCATGCAAACAGGAAGAGAGTAGAATGAAATATTAAAATGTTGAGAGAACAATAACCAACAATCTAGAATTCTATACCTTGCTAATTCATCCTTCAAAAGTAAATGAGAAATAAAGACTTTTTCAGACATACAAAAATTGAGAGACTTTGTTACCAAGAGACCTACCTTGCAAGAAATGCTCAAAAAACTTATTCAGAGAAAAGTAAAATAATATATAAGTCAGAAACTCGTGTCTACATAAGCAAATGAAGAATATCAAAGAGGGATTAAGTGAAGGTAAAATAAAAAACTTATATTTTTCTTATTTTAAATTGATCAAGCATCACAAAATGTTCAAAATAATAGCAACTTGTATTGGTTGTGTATGCTTATGCACATTATATATATACATATATATATGTATATATATGTATGTATCTATGTACATATGTACATACATATATATGTTTCTGTATGCTTATATTTAAATGCAATAATGATAATGATGATACAAAAAACAGGAGGGAAAAATTAGGATTACTTTGTTATTATAAAGTACACTACCCATTAAGCAATTTTGAAAAGTGACTTAGATTAGCTGTAAATATATTTACAAACTCTAGAACCACTAAAAATTGTTTTTAAAAAGTATATTTAATATTCTAAGAAAGTAGCATATAAAAGAAGCATATAAAATGTTCAGTCAAAACCACAAAACAGTGGAAGACAAAAACAGGAAGAAAGAACAAGTGTAACAAACAGAAAACAGTAACAAATTTGGTATATACTAATCCAACTATATTAATAATCACTTTGAATGTCAATGCAACTAATTAAAAGACAGAAGTTGTCAGAATGTATCAAAAAACAAGACCCAATTTTATGTGATCTATAAGTAACCCACTTTAAACAGAAAACATGTGGGGCGCCTGGGTGGCGCAGTCGGTTAAGCGTCCGACTTCAGCCAGGTCACGATCTCGCGGTCCGTGAGTTCGAGCCCCGCGTCGGGCTCTGGGCTGATGGCTCGGAGCCTGGAGCCTGTTTCCGATTCTGTGTCTCCCTCTCTCTCTGCCCCTCCCCCGTTCATGCTCTGTCTCTCTCTGTCCCAAAAATAAATAAAAAACGTTGAAAAAAAAAAAAAATTTTAAACAGAAAACATGTATAAATGAAGAATAAATGGATGCAGAAAATATGCCATGATGACATTAATCAAAAGAAAACAGAATTAGCTATATTAATTTCAGACAGAGCAACTCCAAAGCAAAGAGGGTTAACAGGGATAAAGAAGGATATTGCATAATGATAAAGAGATCAATCGTCCATGGAGATATAACAATCCTTAAGGATATGCACCTAACAACAGAGCATGAAACTATGTGAAGCAAAAACTAATAGAACTGCAGAGAAACAGATGAATCCACCACCATAGTTGGAGACTTCAAAAACCCCCTCTCAGAAATGGACATAACAGCAGAAGAAAATCAGTAAAACATAGTTGAATTCCACCATCAACAGGATATAATTCACGTCTATAGACTACTTCTTTCCAACAACAGGATAAATATTCTTCTCAACTTCACAAAGTACCAAGATTATACTACATGCTGGGCCATAAAATACACCTTAACAAATTTAAAATAATAAAGATCACACAATGTCTGCCTTCAGACCACAATGGAATTAAACTAGAAATCAATAACAAAAATAAAACTGAAAAATCCCAAATAACATGGAGATTAAACAAGACACCTTTATTTTTTTTTTTTTTTTAAGTTTATTTGTTTATTTTGAGAGAGACAGAGACAGTGCGAATGGGGGAAGAGTAGAGAGAGAGGAAGGCACAGAATCCCAAGCAGACTCCATGCAGCCAGCTCAGAGCCTGATGTGGGGCTCAAACCCATTAAACCGTGAGATAATGACTTGAGCCAAAACCAAGAATTTTGGAAGCTTAACTGACTGAGCCACCCAGCCACCCCTAAACAACACACCTTTAAATAACAAGTGGATCAAAGAAAAAAATCTCAAGGGAAATTTTAAAATATTTTGAACTAAATAAAAATTAAAACACAACTTATCAAAATTTGTGGGATGCAGTTAAAACAATACTTAGAAATTTACATTGAATTACATGAGCATTAAATGCATATGTTAGAAAAAAAGAAAGATCTAAAATCAATAATCTGAATTTCTACATTAGGAAACCAGAAAAAGAGCAAATTAAGTCAAAAGGAGAAGGAAGAAAGGGAATAATATAATTAAAACAGAAATCAATCAAATTGAAAATACGAAATCAACAGAGAAAATCAATGAAAACAGAAGCTAGTTCTTTAAAAAGATCTGTAAAATCAGTAGGCCTCTAGTCAGGCTAAGAAAAAAAGAGAAGACACAAATGACCAATATCAGAAAAGCAAGGGGAGGTATCACTTCAGATCTCACGGATATTCAAAGAACAATAAATGAATCCTATGAACAATTATATGTCCACAAATTCGATAACCTGGATGAAATAGACCAATTCCTTAAAAGACACAATAAAGTGAGCATTTGAATAGGCCTATATCTATTAAAGAAATTGAATCAATAATTAATTAACTTCCCAAACAAAGCTTCAGAGCTAGATGGGTTCACTGGCAAATTACATGTAACATTTAAGGAAAAAAAAAATACTAATTCTCTACATCTTTTTCAGTGGATAGGAGCAGAGGCAATACTTTTTGACTTATTCTATGAGGCCAGCATTATCCTAATACTAACACCAGATAAAGAGATTGCAGGGAAAGAAAGCTACAGACTAACATCTCTTATGAACTTATATGTCAAAATCCTCAATGAAATGTTAGGAAATCAAATCCAACAATATATACAATGAATTATATACCATGACCAAGAGGAATTTATCCCAGGTATTTAAGGAGGAATCTTAAATGCATATTACTAAATGAAAGAAGCCAATTTGAAAAGACTACATGCTATACGATTCCAATTATATGACATTCTGGAAAATGCAAAACTATGGATACAGTTAAAAGATCAGTGTTTGCCAGGGGTTTGGTAGGGAAGGATATATGAATAGATACAACACAGAGAATATTTAGGGCCATGAAAATACTGTCTGATACTATAATAGTAGATACATGTCATTATACATTTCCAAACCAAAAGAATGTAAAACACTGAGAGTGATCTGTAATGTAAACTTTGAATTATGGATGATTAAGATTATGAAGGTAGATGTATCAGTTATAACAAATGTACCACTCTGTTGGAGGATGCAGATAATGGGAGAAGCATGCACATATGAGAACGGGGTATATGGAAAATCTCTATACTTTCCTCTCAATCTTGCTGTGAACTTACTGTAAAATTACTCTTGAAAAAAAAACTCTTGAAAAATCCTATGATTCTATTAGACATCCCACATGGTAATATAGAAAATTATGTAACAATACAGAGAAAAATAAGTATAGTCAACATATATATCATGCTTAATGTATGATGCATTGCTGTAAGTTCTTAATACGTTTACATGTTTAATTCTAAAAATTATTTAATCCTATAATTCTCCTCAGTTTACATATAACAGGGTACAGAGAAAACAGAAGCTCAGATACATGCCTTGTCCAATTTCACACAGCTAATCCATGGCAGAGCCTAATATGAAACCAGCTGTATAAATGGAAGGAAGACAATGCATGACTCTCCTTCAGCATCAAGTACGCATGTCTAGTGGTGCCTTTACTGTCTCATTGTACAGTCAGTATCACTATTTGGTTATAACAAAGAGATATCTCTGCTCACAGTCACTACTGAGTTCTATTTGTGGATTGATTCTTTTCCCTCTTCCTCAAACTGTTCCTGTAACTTTTCTTCATTATCTCCAACAACAGTGTTGTAATAAAAATGACCATGAAACTAGTGATCTCTTGGTGAGAAATCACCTACAAAGAGTACAGCTAAATTGTACAAACACACTTTTACCCCATACGCCTCTGCTAATTATCCCCCACCCTTCCAATGAAAATAGTCAAGTAGTGGGGATGCCTGGGTGGCTCAGTCAGTTAAGCATCCAACTCTTGATTTTGACTCATGTCATGATCTCATGGGTTCATGAGTTCAAGCCCCACATCAGGCAGAGCCTGTTTGGGATTCTTTCTCTCCCCTCTCATGCATGCTGTCTCTCTCTCTCTCTCTCTCTCAAAATAGCCAAGCTTAAAACAATAGTGAAGCAGAACAAATGTAGTATGAAAACATCTGGAATCATAAATTCAATGGCCCACCAATTCAAATCTGCCATCATGAGATATGAAACATTCTATAACCTAACTGCCTTATCTATTCACTTTGAGTTGATTTTTTGATAAGACAAAATTTAAATATATGACTTAAATATATTAGTTGGCTTAAATTTATTTTGCATCCCCACTTTGTGTGCAGGTTATGAAATGAAAAAGAACAAAAGCAGCAGAGGGATTAATAAATATAGGTAAAGCTGATATGCTTTTATGGTAGGCAGAATATTATAATTATCTGTAACCCTAAGTAGTAAATTTGTTAATATTTTAGTATCTGCCTCAGTAGTACAGAACATTCAATTAGACCTTGAGCTACAGTTTCTCTTCTCAAGCATCATACAGTAAATAAGGACCAGCCTCATACTATGTTAATTTAATTTAATGTGATTTTCTTTTCTTCTTAGGTTTACATCCATTGCGAGTTATTCACATATTAAAATTTAAGGCTGTCTGTGAGACGTTGTGCAACTATAATAGGTAAATGACTCTAACCTTAAAAAAAAAAAACTTTCATTAAAAAAAAATTCTTATTTGGGGCACCTGGGTGGCTAGGTCAGTTAAGCGTCTGACTTTGGCTCAGGTCATGATCTCACAGCTCGTGTGTTCCAGCCCCACATCTGGCTCTGTGCTGACAGCTTAGAGCCTGAAGCCTACTTCTGATTCTGTCTCTCTCTCTCCCTCTCTCTTTGCCCCCCCCCCTCACTTGCAGTCTGCCTTTCTCTCTCTCAAACATAAATAAGCATTAAAAAAAACAAAAATTCTTATTTGTTGGCTCCCCTGAACCTTTCAAATAGATTTTAGGTTGGCTCTACTGAGTATGTATATTTGTTTTAAACTGCTTATTGAAATGGTGTTTAATAATGGTAGAGTAAAAGAAAAAAAACATTAAATATTGATTATCACTCAAAAGTACTTTATTAGTTATTCTTAGTTTTTCATAGTTTGGTATCCACTTAATTTGTGCAATGGTTCTCGTTAGTTCTTCCACAGTGAGTCCAGAGGAGAAAACAGTAAGTTTCAGTGATATGGTCTAAGCATGCCACTTATTTGTTTCCTTGCATATGCTTCAAATGTTGTTTTCCATAAATCATAAAATTGTAAAGCATAGTATCAGGATAAAAAAAATCTTGATTTTTCAAAAGTTCTAAGAATGCAGTAGGAAAGGCCCTAGAGATCATCAGTTGGAATTATGTATTTTATAGATGAATATGAGTAAACTGTAACCCAGAAATATTAAGTGATTTGCTGAAGGCCAGAGTGTCTCTCACTGATAGATTGAATTTAAATCCCCATGTTACCTGAAATTACTAGCTATATTTTTTAATGTGTCATATTTGTTTCTCAGAAATGCATTAATTTTGCTATTGTTGCAACAAGGAAAAGGGAACAAGGGTTGTAATTTCTCCTTAAGCGTCCAGAATTTAAATTTATATTATTGCCTTATTAAATGGCTAAATTTGAGCTGGATAGATTTAAGGTGGAGGTGATGTCTGGTCTTTCTTACAGCCAATAATTTTATGCTTTTACTCAGAAAGCTGATTGACATAAATGGTCTTCCAAATCTTTTATAGTTCACTTGAATAACATTTTTGACTCAAATTTTGAAGTGTGAAAATGTTCTGTTAATTTTTTTAAATAGAGCATGTGAATTCAAATCAATAGGATTATAAATAACCTCTACTATTCCAGGGCAGAACTAACTGAGCATTAGTGATGCCTTTAAGGTAGCCATAAAAATATATTATACATACACTGATTGATTTTTGTGCATGTTTTTACTCATAGGCTATTTTGAGCTTCAGTGACTGTTAGTATAGTCCCATTCACTGGATAATATCTGTAAAATGAAAACAAATGGAGATAATTTAGTCTTTGCTTATTTGTTGATTCCCTGGTTCACACTATTTTCCCTAACACTTACTTTAGATAGTAATAATAAAGTAAAAAGTTCTCATGTCAAGTTACTGTTTATGGTACATTAATATGGATTAATTAAGGAAAACATGGAAAATACAGAAACATTAAATATAAACTCAAAAATTCATCTGTATTCATAGCAATGAGTGGCAACATGCTAAGCAATAGTATTCTTAACAATCTTAATGTCCTGCCTTTGTTTTCTATCTTTTCTATGCATGGCTGTGCATGAGGGAAGGGAGACTGAGATTGAGTTTGGTAATAAACTTCCTTTTGTACGTACAATTATATAAGCATTTTCAGTTGCCTGGACTTTGTATTGACCATTTTTAAACATTAAAATTCCATTGAGTATATATATATATATATATATATATATATATATATATATATGCATTCTAATTACTTATTGAGGAAATCTAGCCTGCTTACATGTGTAAGTAATATTGCAATTAATGTTATCATGCATGATTGTGATTAAGAGGATAGATTTTGGTATATTGAAATTTAGGCCTATCTCAAGAAGCAAGAAAAACCCTAATTACACAACCTAACCTTACACCTAAAGGTCCTTTTCAGGTTTGAAAAGGTCAGCAAATGAACCCTAAAACCTGCAGAAGAAGGGAAATAATAAAAATTAGAGCAGAAAAAAAAGATATAGAAACAAACAACAACAACAAAAAAAAAAAAACCAGTAAAACAAATTAATGAAACTAAGAGCTCATTCTTTGAAAGAATAAACAATATTGATAAACCCCTAGCTAGACTTATCAAAAAGAAAAGAGAAAGGACCCAAATAGATAAAATCATGAATGAAAGCGGAGAGATCACAGCCAACACCACAGAAATACAAACAATTATAAGGGAATACTATGATCAATTATATGCAAACAAACTGGGCAATCTAGAAGAAATAGACAAATTTCTGGAAATGCACAAATTACTAGAACTATAACAGGAAGAAAGAGAAATTTTAGGCAGACCATAACCAGCAAAGGAATTGAATCAGTAATCAAAAATCTCCCAACAAACAAGAGTCCAGGGCCAGATGGCTTCCCAGGGGAATTCTACCAGACATTTAAAGAAGAATTCATGCTTATTTCTCTTGAAACTGTTCAAAAAGAAAATAGAAATGGAAAGAAAGCTTTCAAACTCATTCTACAAAGCCAGCAATACCTTGATTCGAAAACCTTACAAAGACCCCACTAAAAAGGAGAATTACAGGCCAATATCCCTGATGTACATGAATGCAAAAACTCTCAACAAGATACTAGCAAATCAAATTAAACAGAATTATTCACCATGATAAAGTGAGATTTCTTCCTGGGATGCAGGGCTGGTTCAATATTCACAAACCAATCAACATGATACACCACATTAATAAAAGAAAGATTAAGAACCATATGACCTGATAGATGCAGAAAAAGCGCTTGGCAAAATACAGCATCCATTCTTGATAAAAACCCTCAACAAAGCAGGGACAGATGGAACATAACTCAACATCATAAGAGCCATATATGAAAGATCCACAACTAATATCATCTTCAGTGGGGAAAAACTGAGAGCATTTTCCCTATCGTCAGGAACAAGACAAAGATGCCCATTCACACCATTACTATTTAACATATTACTGGAAGTCTTAGCCTCAGCAAGCAGAGAGCAAAAAGAAATAAAGGGCATACAAATTGGCAAGGAAGAGGACAAACTTTCACTATTTACAGACGACATGATACTCTATGTGAATACCTGAAAGGCACCACCAAAAAAATTTCTAAAACTAATACATGAATTTAGCAAAGTCACAGAATATAATACCAGTGTGCAGGTATCTGTTGCATTTCTATACACCCACCAATAACAAAGCAGCAGAAGAAATCAAGGAATCAATCCCATTTACAATCGTACCACAAACAATAAGATATCTAATAAACCTAACTAAAAAAGTAAAAGAGCTGTACTCTGAAAACTATAGAAGACTTATGGTAGATATTGAAGAGGACACAAAGAAATGGAAAAGCATTCCATGCTCATGGATTAGAACAATAAATATTTTTAAAATGTCTATACTACCCAAAGCAATCTACACATTTTATGCAGTCTCTATCAAAATACCACCAGCATTCTTTACAGAGCCAGAACAAACAATCCTAAAATTTGTATGGAACCACAAAAGAACCTGAATAGCCAAAGCAATCCTGAAAAAGAAAAGCAAAACTAGAGGCATCATAATTCTGGATTTCAGGCTATATTAAAAACATGAACTATTGGGATTTCATCAGATAAAATGCTTCTGCAGAGTGAAGGAAATAATCAAAAAAAAACTGAAAGCAACTTTTCAAATGAGAGGAGATATTTACCAATGATGTATCTCATAAAGGGTTGGTGTTCAAAACCTATAAAGGACTTATCAAACTCAATATCCAAAAAAAACAATAATCCAGTAAATAAATGGGCAGAAGACATGAATAGACATTTTTCCAAAGAAGACATACAGATGGCTAAATGAAAATGCTCAACATCACTCACCATCAGGGAATTATAAATCAAAACTACCATGAGATATCACCTCACAGCTGTCAGAATGCCTAAAATTAATAACACAAGAAATAACAGGTATTAGCAAGGACACAAAGGGGAACCAACCTTCTCGCACTATTGGTGGGAATGCAAACTAGTGCAGCCACTCTGGAGAACAGTATGGAGGGTCCTCAAAAAACTAAAAATAGAACTACCTTATGATCCAGCAATTGCACTATTAGGTATTTATTTAACTCAAAGGGTACAAAAATATACATTAAGGGGATACATGCACACCAGTGTTTATAGCAGCATTATCAGCAACAGCCAAACTGTGGAGAGAGTCCAAATGTCCAACAACTCATGGGTGGATAAAGAAGATGTGGTATATATATATACATATATATGATGCAATATTACTCAGCCATCAGAAAGAATGAAATCTTGTCTTTGCAACGACATGAATAGAGCTAGAATGTATTATGCTAAGTAAAATAAGCCAATCAGAGAAAGACAAATACCATATGATTTCACTCACATGTGGAATTTTTAAATATGTTTATTTATTTTTGAGACAGGCAGAGAGAGAGAGAGAGAGAGAAAGAACTCACGAGTGGGGGAGGGGAAAAGAGACAGGGAAACAGAGGATCCAAGCAGGCTCTGTGCTATGACACAGAGCCTAATGCAGGTCTCAAACTCATGAGTGAGAATATGATCTGAGCCAAAGTCAGATGTTTAACCAACTGAGCCACCCAGGTGCTCTTCATATGTGTGATATAAGAAACAAAACAGATGAACACATGGGAAAGGGAGAAGAAAAGAGAGGGAAACAAACCACAAGAGACTCTTAATGATAGAGAAAAAACTGAGGATTGATGGAGGGAGGCAGGTGGGGGATGGGCTAAATGGGTGATCGGTACTAAAGAGGACACTTGTGATGAACACTGGGTGTTATGTATAAGTGATGAATCATTGAAGTCTACTCCTGAAACTAATATTGCACTATATGTTAACTATAATTTAAATTAAAAACAAACATATAAACAAAATCATTAAAAAAAAAAGTACAGACTTTGGAGCCCACTTCCTAGATTCAAATCCCAACCCTGGCACTTCCTAGTTACATGACGAAGCAAGTCATTAAATTCTCTGTGTCTCAGTTGTGTCAACTGCAAAATGTTAATAAGAATAGCATCTCAGGGCACCTGGGTGGCTCAGTGGGTTAAGTGTCCGACTTTGGCTCAGGTCATGATCTCAAGGTTCGCGAGTTTGAGCCCCGCATCAGGCTCTGTGCTGACAGCTCAGAGCCTGGAGTCTGCTCCAGATTCTGTGTCTCCCTCTCTCTCTGCCCCTCCCATGCTCACGCTCTGTCTCTCAAAAATAAATAAACATTAAAAAAATTAAAAGAAAAGAATAGCATCTACTTCACAGATATGTTGCAATAAATAAATGAATACTGTATCAATAATGTATATAAGCCATTAGAAAAATGCATGCCAGGTGGTTAAGCATGTATATGTTAGTTGTTATCATAAAGTATCTTCTTTACTGGGGACTTTTCTTCAGAGAAGTTTCCTGGTATTGAAATTAATGGTTGCAAGCTTGTTGTGATTTTAGGTCTTAATACTTATTGCTAAAGTATTTTCTAAAAGAGTACCATCAAATATTATTTCATACATTACCAGCAAAATGTAAGTGTGAACTTAAACAGTATCTGGTATATACTGCCCACCAATGAAAGTTACTTATTATAGTTTTTATTATTATTTTTTATAATATCATACACCTTCTAAGTGGTGTATATGTTATACCTTTGAGAATTTGCTGGATTGAAACTGGGTTTTTCATTTTTATTATGTTTGACTACAAATGAAATTAAATATGTGAGAAAATGTTTATATGCCAATTGTTTTTTCCATTTCTGTTCATTATTTGATGGAGGCCTGCATTTTTTTATTACTTCTTATAGCATTTCTAAGTTTGACCTTTCTTTTTTGTTTCCTCCTTCTCCATTCAGTGACCAATGTTTACTTTGATTTCTATGATCTGGTCATAAAGATTTTAGGAAAATGCTAAACTTCAGTAATTCTTTCTAATTCAAGGGAAGAGGGTCTAAACAGTATAGCTGAAGGCAAAATTCATCAAATGTATTAGTGGTCCACTTAAAATAAGTACAGTTTTACATATATAACTACTGTATTGATGAGAGAAACAATAGTAACATATACATAAGGAAGCAGCATAAATTGATCTCTACTAAATTGTGAAAAACAATTCTGACTGCAATAGAGAAAAAATAAAAATCATGACCTTGATCTTAAGGAGTTTACATATTTGAAAAGACTATATTAAAATTATAAGATAAAAAAAATAATCTCATATTTATTAAGAATTCATAAATTATTATATGAAAAAATGCCAAATAAATGGCATAATCGAGGAAGTACTCTACAGTCAGAAGAGATAGAAATCATAGTGAATGAATCAGCAAAGCTTTATAGAAGATATCAAATGGAATAATTCTTTAGAGACTCTAAGAAGGAAAGAAGAGGAGGGTATTTCCAGAAGTAATAATGATAATTGCTATCATGCATAAAGTAGTTACTATGAGTCAGACATTGTCATTTATTCTTCACAGCTACCATAAGAAAGATAATGATTTTATGGATAGGGAAACTGAACAACAGAAAGGTGAAGAAATTTGTACAAGATCACACAGATAGTAAGTGGCAGACTGAATCCAGGTGGCCAGGCCAGAATCCATGTTGTTAACTACTACCCACTACTTCCAAAAAGATATTGGCCCCCTAAATAGGTGTAAGATACACTTAAGAAGGCAAGGAAAAAATTATCTTGCTAGAAACAAAGATGTAAAGAACTGAGAAATCAAGCTGAAGGGTATATTGGGGGCTATTTTGTATATTGAAACATGGATTATCTGGATTATGATTTCTAGTACTAGAAAATCATTTAAGTGGGGAAATTATGGTTTAGGAAGATTGATCTAGGAGTTGTATGAGGAATAAAGATTGAAAATAGGGAAACCAATATTCAAGACAGCAAAGTTTGACTACAAGGAAAAAACAATTGTAATTGTTAATACTGAGTTAAAATCTGCACTGTGGTCTTGCCCCATAGCTCTGCAACTATCCTAACAGGAATCTTGTTATCTCTGTCTAGATGTTCAATTCCATCCCAGACTCAGGAATCTTTGACTTGGTATGGAGAAAAATTACAAACTAGTATCTCATGAGCTGCAATCTCAACTTTGTGTGTATTATTACACTTTTATTTTTCATCAAAGTTTTTTCAAAGAACTTTTTATAATTGACATCTCCATTTCCTCATTTCCCATTCTCTTCTCAATCTACTCCAATTGGTTTTCCACCTTAACTTACACAAAATGTCTGAAACAGTCTTGTGGCGTTCTTAAATAAGCCTTTATCTTGCTAAACCTAATTGTTTATTTGCATTTTGTAACTCCTTGGAATTTAAATCAGCCTTGACACAATACAGTATTGCCTTTTTCCTAAAACACTCTTTTCACTTGGTTGATGCAACACTACACTTCTGACTCAATGCCTACTTCTTCTGTACTTCCTTTGTTGGCTAGAGTTCCATGAAATGCCTCTAAATAAGGATGATTTCCAAATTCTCTAGTCTATATTTCTCCACTTAATTCCAGACTTATACAACCCACTTCTCTGACATCTACACTTGGTTGTTTATTAGGCTTCTCTAACTCAACATAAAAAAAAAAAAAAGCAGAAATATTTCTTTCCTTTGAAATCTCTTTACAAATGTTTCTGCTTCATTATATAGTAACACTATACACTTGAGTTAAAAAAAAAAGTCTCTTTACCTGAAGCACTCCTATAGCCTATCACATCTTATCAGGTTTAACTCCCAAATGTATCTTCTATATCTCCACTTTTCTTCATCTCCACTCTGATCACCCAAGATCAAGCCATAATTATTTCTCCCCTAAACTTCTACAATAGTTTAGTGTTTTGCCTGCATCCTCTCTTGTATTTCTATAGTTCATTCTCCATGAAGAATTTGCAGTTATCTTTTAGAAATACATTTGTCTTTTTTTTTTTTTTTTTTTTTTTTTTGCTTAAATTTTTCTATGGCTTTCCAGTACAATTGGAATAAAATAAAAAAAAAAAAAAAAAAAAAAAAAAAAAAAAAAAAAAAACTATGTGGCCTAAAAAGACCTACATGATCTGTCTTCTAAGAAACTCTTTGACTACACTTATTGCCATTTCTTTGCCATTGTTCATTAAACTCCAACTACAGCAGCCTTCTTTAGATTCTTCATGCTCCTAAATCTTATCTGGGCCCACAGTGACTTTCTACTTACTGATCCCTTTGTCCTTTTGTATCAAACACTGTCTCAAGGTTTTCCAGTGACTCCCATTTGGAAAATTCTTGCCAATCATATCTCAGCTCAAATACTCATCAGATAAGTCTTCCTGAGCATTTTTTCTAGAGTACCCCTTTTTTTCTCCCTTTAACTTCTAATCTTACTCTACAACATGCTTCTTTTTATTGTCTTCATAGCACTATCACAAACTTATCTCCACCATTTATGTTTTAATTTCTTCTTTAGAATTTAAAAGTTTTGAGAGCTGAGACTCTTTTGTTTACTGTTACATTCTTAGCCCATGGGACAATGTCTAACATGTAGTGGATTTTCAGTAATATTTGCTGAATAACTGAATGAATGAGTAAATGAGTCATAGTTTAGACAAACTTTTCCTTCTTTCATTTTGATAAAATCTCTACTCTAGTTGTAAATATCGGATCTTTGTTCACCTCTAGTACCTGAGTTTATTTTAATTTCTTTGCTAGTAAGTGTAAGTCTTGACATTTTTCCAAGTCATTTGAATCCCTAACACCCAACCCCACTATTGTCTAAAACCCCATGGGAAACAAACATCTGAGTATATATTTCCTCCTTGTTTCCATATTTCTCTTAATTGTTGACCATGTCCCATTAACTCTATGCTCAGAACTGTGGCTTTCCTCAGTCTCTTCCATCCTGCAGAAAATAAAATCCAATTAAAGTTAATCAGTGATATTGTGAAGTGAACATAAACTTCATTTGATAACCAAAAATGAGAGACTAGGGAGGAAGAAAAAAAAAAGAAGAAGAAGAAGAAAGAAAGTTGAATCTAGTACCATTTTTAGAAATAAGTAAACTGAATTAATTAATGATATCTATAAATTGGAGAGAAATAGGAGAAATAGAAATTTTGAAAATTTCTGCATAAATATTATGGTTCAATCTTTGGATGTGAAGATATCCAAAGAAAAATAATATGGGAGACTTAGGAATATTCCTTTTTTTTTCCAAGTTTGTATTTAAATTCCAGTTAGTTAACATTTAGAGTAATATTAGTTTCAGGAGTAGAATTTAGTGATTCATCACTTACATATACACCCAGGGCTCATCACTACAAGTGCCCTCCTTAATACCCATCACCCATTTGAGCTATAACCCCACACCCCTCCCCTCCAGCAACACTCAGTTTGTTCTCTATAGTTAAGAGTCTGTTTTATGATTTTCCTGTCTTTTTTTTTCCTTATGTCAGTCTCTTTTGTTTCTTACAATCCACATATGAGGAAAATCATATGCTATTTGTCTTTCTCTTACTTACTTAGTTTCGTTTAGCATAATACTCTCTAGCTCTATCCATGTTGTAAATAGCAATATTTCATTTTTTTATGGCTGGTTATAATATTCCATTATATACTTATGTACATATATATATATGTACATATATATATATATAAGTACATATAAGTGGTACACATATACCATATCTTTTAAAATTTTTTTATTAAAAAAGTTTTTAATGCTTATTTATTTTTGAGAGAGAGACAGAGAGACAGAACATGAGTGGAGGAGGGACAGAGAGAGAGACAGAGGGAGACACAGAATCTGAAGCAGGCTCCAGGTTCTGAGCTATCAGCACAGAGCGCATTGCGGGGCTTGAACCCATGTACCATGAGATCATGACTTGAGCTGAAGTCGGATGCTCAACTGACTGAGCCACCCAGGTGCCCCTATACCATTTTTTCTTTATGTTCATCAGTCAGTGGACTTTTGGGCTCTTTCCATAATTTGGCTATTGTTGATAATGCTGCTATAAACATCAGGGTGCATGTGTCCTTTTGAATCTGTATTTTTGTATCCTTTGGGTAAATTCCTAGTAGTGCAATTGCTGGATTATACGGTAGTTCTATTTTTTAACTTTTTGGGTAACCTCCATACTGTTTTCCAGAGTGGCTGCACCAGCTTGCATTCCCAGCAATAGTATAAGAGAGACCCACTTTCTCTGCATCCTCACCAAAATCTGTTGTTTCCTGTGTTGTTAATTTTAGCCATTCTTACAGGTGTTAGATGATATCTCATTGTAGGTTTGATTTGTATTTCCCTGATGGTGAGTGATATTGAGTATCTTTTCATGTGTCTATTAAATCCTAGGGTAGCACACAGGCAGCAACTTCTTTGACATTGACTGTAGCAATTTCTTACTAGGCATGTCTCCTGAGGCACAGGAAACAAAAGCAAACATGAACTATTGGGATTTCATCAAAATAAAAACTTCTGCAGAGCAAAGGAAACAACCAACAAAACTAAAAGGTAACCTTCAAAATGGGAGAAGATATTTGTAAATGACATATCTGATAAAGGGTTAGTATTCAAAACCTATAAAGAACTTATCAAACTCAATACCCAAAAAAATCAATAATCCAATAAGTTTAGAAATGGGCAGAATACATGAATAGACTTTTTTTTTATCATAAAAAAGATGCCACTACTTAACACAAAGTTACAATCAAGAAATGGAAGAAAGACACTAAAAGGAAAGGAAAAAAAAAATAATAACATCAAAGAAGCCAAGAAGAGAGAATTTGGGGTATAGAAAAGCTCTCATTTTCCCTCTGCTTTATTCAATTCCTCTAAGGTGGTATCTCATCAAAGAGTAGGATTCAAAATCACCTTGCATTTTTCTGAAAAATTTAGACTCCTGGCCCCACCCCACTACCACTGAATCAGAATCTCTGGAGTTAGGGTTCCATAAATCAGAATTTTTAATTAACTTTCCAAGTTATGCTGAGGCATGTGAAAGTCAAAGAAATACTTCTACAAACCTTAATTCAAATTCTATATATAACATTTTCATGACTTAAGCCATATGATAAAAAAGACAAAGAAAAAGCCTAGACACCCTTCAAAAAGCATTTTTCATAGTTTCTTGGAGAAAAATTCAGACTTCAAAGGATTAAGCAGAGTATGAGTAGTGAAGCAATGAATGTCATAAATGTGGTTTCTTGGCAGTGAAAAGGACAGATATATAATTGCATCTAGAAGTTTCAGCAGGGTTAATAAAGTGCTTTCTTTTTTTCAAAATTAGATAGTGTAAAGACAAAAAAGGACAAGTCAGTAGAAAGATGGAATATATTAGTTACTTAGCTAAAGACAGCATGTGTTTGTAGGATACCAGTTGAAATCAGTAGATTTACTGAATTTGTTTTAATTATATTTCTATAAAAAGTGCTTTAGGTGAATCTTTACTATACAAAAGTTATTTCACCCAAATTACATATCTGATATATTACTTTTTCAATATGTTATAGATTTGGGTAATAAAAAATCTTTAACTGATCAATCAGGCATTTATGGAATACAATTATGTAGTTAGAAATATGTTCTCTGGGGCGCCTGGGTGGCGCAGTCGGTTAAGCGTCCGACTTCAGCCAGGTCACGATCTCACGGTCCGTGAGTTCGAGCCCCGCGTCAGGCTCTGAGCCCCGCGTCAGGCGCTGGGCTGATGGCTCGGAGCCTGGAGCCTGTTTCCGATTCTGTGTCTCCCTCTCTCTCTCTGCCCCTCCCCCGTTCATGCTCTGTCTCTCTCTGTCCCAAAAATAAATAAAAAAAAAAAAAAAAAAGAAATATGTTCTCTGTAGAATCAAAAGTTTAAGAAAGCGTCTTTATTCTCAAAGAGCTTAAAACCTGTCTAATGAAAATAATGATAATAATAGCTAACATTTATTAAGCACTCATAGGGACCTTTCTCACATTCTTTGTCTCACTTAATCCTCACAGCTATACAATGAGGAAGGTAAATTCATCAGCGTTATCTCTATGCTATAGATGAGGGAACTGAAAGACATAGGAGTTAAATAACTAACCAGAGACATAGAGTAAGTTAGAGGAAAAGATGTAAAATAAGTCCCCAAATCTTGCTTTTAACCATTGAGTTATTCCATCTTCCCTGAGCAGATAGCAAAATCCAACAAAAATGAAAATACATGTATGTATTATAAAGTGTGGAGAGACAATTTATCCCTTAATGCTGAATTATATAAGTTAATTATTTTGCTCAGAGAAAAGTTATGAGCTAGAGCAACTGAGATGAGTTCATGAGGGATTACAGATAAGAGATTTCAGAGTGAATAGAGCGGGCTTGTCTCCATTGCTCACTTCCCCTTACTTCACTATTTTTTTGTGTGTGTTTCTTTTTAAATACAATTTCAAACTCACCAAAAAGTTCATAAGAAAGGTCTGGGTATATTTATATACCGTGTTCCTCATTATTTATTTGTATTATTTACATTTTGTCTCAATCTCTCTCTCTCTCTCTTCCATTTTAGCTCAGCTCCTTGAGATCTGTGCTTTCAATATGAAGAATTGTGACCTAAAAGGGTGTTGTCTGATGCCCATATATCAAAATACAATTGTGTAACAACACAGGATAACTGGTATAATCTACCCATTTAAAACGAGGAAATAGGAGACTCACAGCAATCATTGTTCATAGCAGATTTTCAATGCAGTCTGGCACATATTGTCATTTCCTTGATTAAGGCTCAATTATATCCCTAGAGATTGCTCTCCATGGCTTCTTGCAATTTTTAGCCTTTTTGTTCTGCTTTCTGAGATGTCCATCTTTTCTCATAATAAGTGCACCTTGTTTGCAACTGAGAAGGGATTTAGCTTATTTCCTCCTAAAAAAAGTTTGGGGATCCAAATGCTTCTTCATTTTATATGGTCTATCTTCATTTTGGTTCCATTTGCTACAATTCTTATAAAAATCTTGTGGGTTTCTTATGCAACAATTTATAAATACACTCAACTAGACAAAAGCAATATCAACAATTCTCTTAGAGATAAGCCTTACTCTTAAGTTTCCCTTTGAGACTGCTGTGGGGCCACGTTTTTAAAACCCTTATAGGACTCCTCTGGCTTTGATCTTTAGCCTAATAACCTTATTTAATGAGAATTGTCTAATGTCTAGAAAGTCTGGAAATAAAAAACAGCTTTATTTTTGGCCCCAGAAAGTCTTGGTTCCTATATACTTAGCCATTTATTGTTAGTATATCTTTCTCCTCTCACATTTTATCATAGAGTTGGAAGAAGCCAGGTGACACCTTCAATATTAATCTTGGAAACATCCTTCACATACATCATCCCTACCTATCCTAACACTATTGAAGGAAATGCTATGGTCAAACTCTCTACCAGTTCATAACAAGGGACTCTTTCCTCCAATTTCCAATAATGCCTTCCTTCTTCTTCCTTCAGCTACAGACTTTGCTAGTCCCTTTACCCTTTTCAAATACTCTTTTTGAATTCCTTCCAGATATAATATAGTTTGTATTTCGTGGTGTCAGTTACTATTTTTCCTCTTTCATTTCTAATTTTCTGTAGTTGAGTCCTTTCTACTGTATCTGTATGTCCTTTCTACTCTGATGCAAAAATTAATAAAATCTATAAGAGTTTATTTCTGGACTCTCTCTTCTTTTCCATTCATCTATTGGTCTATCATCATATCAGTGTTACATTGCCTAAATTGTTGTAGTTGTGTAGCAATTCTTGAATTAATTGTAGAGATTTATACATTGTTTAAGTTTACTCTTAAATATTTTTATATTTTTACACTGTTGCAATAAAATCCTTATAAATTTATTTTCCAATTGTTTGTTTCTATATTTGAATTTATAAAGTTGACCTTGACTTTTGAGGTATCACTGAACTCCTGTAATAGTTCTAGTAGTTTGTCATTGTTGCTGACTCCTTAGGCTTTTGTACATAAATACCATGTCATCTGTGAAGGACTTTTTTTTTTCTTTTCCAAATATTATATAGTCTTTTTGTTTTTCTTATAAGTAACTCTGCCCGCATCGGTTTCTCTGCTGTCAGCACAGAGCCTGCTTCAGATCTTCTGTCTCTCTCTGCCCCTCCCACTCTTCCTCTCTCTCTCTCTCTAAAAGAAATAAACATTAGCAAATAACTCTGGCTTAGGACCTCCACTAGAATGTTAAATCTCACTACAGAGAGTATATAGCTTTTCCTTACTCTGGATCTTAGAGGGAAAGTCTTCCACATTTTACTGTTAATTGTGATAATAGTTATAGGACTTTTAAAAGGTACAAATAAAAACAAAAACAAAACAAACAAAAAGGATATGTTGATGTCCTAACTCCCAGTAGCTCAGAACATGAGTTTACTTGGAAATAGGGTCAGTACAGGTACAATTAGTTAAGAAGAGGCCATGGTGTAATGGGCTTAGCTTGTAGTCCAATATGATTGATGTCTTTATTAGAAGATAGACAGGTGAAGACAGATACACACAGGAAAAGCTCATTATTTTTATTTTTTTAGTTTGTTTATTTATTTTGAGAGAGAGAGCACACGTGAACAAGAGAGGGCAGAGGGAGAGATGAATCCCCAGCAGGCCTTCTGATGTCAGTGCAGAGTCTGATGGTGGGCTTGATCTCAGGAACCATGAGATCATACCCTGAGCCAAAATCAAGAATCACACACCCCCAGGGAGAACTCTTTGTGAAGACAAATGCAGAGATTGAAGTTATGCAATTACAAACTAAGGAATGTTAAATTAGCAAGAGGCAAAGAAGACTGTCATAGGTTTCAGGGGGAGCCTGGCCTTGCTAATTCACTGGTTTCAGACCTCTAGCCTCCAGAACTATGAGGCAATAGATTTCTGTTGTTTTAAGACACGCAGTTTGTGATACTTTGTTGTGGCAGCCCAAGGAAACTCCCTATCTGATTGAGGAAATTCCTCTTATTCTAGTCTGCTAGGTTTTTTAAAATCAAGAATAACTGATGAACTTTTACCAAACGCTTTTTTTTTTTTTTTCGGAGTACCAGTCATGTTTTGTTGGATGTTAATTCTCAATTAGGGTATTCAAGGATCATGGTCAGGAACGCAGAATGTGCCTCCACATGGTGCCTTCTTCAGTATTATTTGCAGGTTGCTCATGTGTGAGTTCCTTGTAACAACAGCAGTAGTTGAACAGTACATAAGCTGCCAACACCATAGATACCAGCAACGCCCCTTTCTTCACATTAACATATTTGTTGTAATCCCGGAAGTAAAACACTCCAGCAATGCCTTTAGGGGTGAAATCCCACATCAGTATGGAGCTTGGCAGCTCTCTTAGTTGGACATCCCTGAGCTTCTTCTCCACGGGTACGGATGATGCCATCTTGGAGTCCTGGGTGTTCCCTATCTCAAATGCTTTTTTGACAACTATTGACACAATTATTGATACAAGTTTTTGATACAATACAATGCTTTTTCTACATTATTAACTTAATATGATGATTTATATTGATTGATTTAAAATCATAAAATGACATGAACATGAAATAGTAATGTTTTTATGTTTGTGTTTTACAAGTATTGATGTTCTGAAAAGGCTTTTATGTGTATGTTCAAAAGGGGTATGTTAAATGCTACTCCTAAATTAATTATTTTCTAGAACTTACCAGCAAAGTCATCTGGGTATTTATATGTTTTTGTAGAAAGGTTTTTAATAATAAATTCCACTTTTATAGATCGTAGACCTTTCAGATTTTCTATTTCCTCTTGAGTAATTTTTGTTAAGTAGATTTTTCAAGAAATTTGTCTGTTTCATGAAAAACTTAAATACATTGATACAAGCTTTTGTAATGTTTCATTGTTGTCTTTTTAAGCCTCTCTATATGTACACATATATATGTGTATGTATATATGTGTGTGGTCTGTATGTATTTCTGCTTCTTTTTGTCTTAACTGTGCCTTTGATTTTCTTGTCTTTTTATATGCCTAAAACTTGTTTGTGTGTTAGATATTGTGGGTCCTAAATTATAAGATTTTGGAATTAGCACCCACCCTTAAAACACATGAATTCTATTTTGCAACACAGTTAAATTTTTGATAGCTCATTCTGGATATTATTAGGCTTATTTCTTGCTGTTTTAAAATGGTTCTGAGTTTTAAAATTAGTCCTAGGACTTGCTTTTATTTATACATGAAAATTACCCTAAGGCATGACGATTCTGGGGCTTCTACAGAAACTGATTTGCTCTGTGTGGTTTTTGTATTCCAGCTGTACTGATATCCCACATTTTCCAGTACTGCATAACCCTGTAATAAGTAATCTCTGTCACACTGTGAAGGTTCAGGTTTCTCCCAAGGTCGTGTGCTGAATCTTCACATAGATTTGTTGTCCCTCTTCTCTGGTATCCAGCCTTGAAAATTCCAGCCCCTTCAGAGTCAGAAGTCTGCATAAAATGAAACTTGAGCAAATGGAGATGTCTGATAGAAAGTTAATTCTTAAAAAGTAATTATTTATATCAGCTAAAATAATCAGAATGGTAACTGTCTTAGTAATCTTTTCTTGCATAACTAAACTTTTCAAAACACAATGGCTCAAAGAAATAATTAATTATTATTGTTCACAAGCTTATGGGTCAGTTGGGCAGTTCGTGTGATCCAGTCCAGGTTCATTTGATTTCATTTGGGTTTGTTCATGGCTCGTTGGTCAGCTGGTGGCAGATGGACAAGTTCAGGCTTCATTCACATGTGTAAGCTGGTTCACTATCAGCCATGATGGCAGGGTCACTTTCCTTATCAAAAATCTACCTCATGTTTGTTAACACGATGATGGCCAGTTTTCAAAAGAGAGGAGGTTAGATGAGACCTCTCGAGCTTAGTCTCATACCTAGAATAACATCACTTCTTTTCTGACATTCTGTGATTAAATCAAATCATGAAAACTGGCATACATTCTTCTTCTTTTTTTTTTAATATAATTTATTGTCAAATTGGTTTCCATACAACACCCAATGCTCACCCCAACAAGTGCCCTCCTCCATGCATATCACCCACTTCCCCTCTCCCCCACCCCCCATCAACCCTCAGTTTTCTGTATTTAAGACTCTCTTATGGTTTGCCTCCCTCCCTCTCTGTCTGTAACTTTTTTTTCCCCTACTCCTACCCCCATGGTCTTCTATTAAGTTTCTCAGGATCCACATAACAGTGAAAACATATGGTACCTGTCTTTCTCTGACTGACTCATTTCACTTAGCGTAATACCCTCCAGTTCCATCCACGTTGCTACAAATGGCAAGATTTCATTCTTTCTCATTGCCAAGTAGCATTCTATTGTATATATAAACCACAGCTTCTTTATCCATTCATCAGTTGATGGATAGTTAGGCTTTTTCCATAATTTGGCTCCTGTTGAAAGTGCTGCTATAAACATTGGGATACATGTGCCCCAGCATCAGCAATCCCGTATCCCTTGGGTAAATTCCTAGCAGTGCTATTGCTGGGTCATAGGGTAGTTCTATTTTTAATTTTTTGAGGAATCTCCACACTGTTTTCCAGAGAGGCTGCACCAGTTTGCATTCCCACCAACAGTGCCAGAGGGTTCCCGTTTCTCCATATCCTCGTCAGCATCTGTAATCTCCTGATTTGTTCATTTTAGCCACTCTGACTGGCATGAGGTGGTATCTCAGTGTGGCTTTGATTTGTATTTCCCTGATGATGATGTATTTCCCTGATGATAAGTGACATTGAGCATCGTTTCATGTGTCTGTTAGCCATCTGGATGTCTTCTTTGGAGAAGTGTCTTCTTCATGTCTTTTGCCCATTTCTTCACTGGATTATTTGTCTTTTGGGTGTGGAGTTTGGTGAGTTCTTTATAGATTTTAAATAGTAGTCCTTTATCGTATATGTCTTTTGCAAATATCTTTTCCCATTCCGTTGGTTGCCTTTTAGTTTTCTTGATTGTTTCCTTTGCAGTACAGAAGCTTTTCATCTTGATGATGTCCCAATAGTTCATTTTTGCCTTTAATTCCCTTGCCTTCGGATGTGCCAAGTAAGAAATTGCTGTGACTGAGGTCAAAGAGGTTGTTTCCTGCTTTCTCCTCTGGGGTTTTCATGGTTTCCTATCTCACATTCAGGTCTTTCATCCATTTTGAGTTTATTTTTCTGTATGGTGTAAGAAAGTGGTCTAGTTTCATTCTTTTGTATGTTGCTGTCCAGTTCTCCCAGCACCATTTGTTAAAGAGACTGTCTTCCTCCCATTGGATACTCCTTCCTGCTTTGTCAAAGATTAGTTGGCCATACATTTGTGGGTTCAATTCTGGATTCTCTATTCTATTCCACTGGTACGCGTGTCTGTTTTTGTGCCAATACCATGCTGTCTTGATGATGACAGCTTTGTAGTAGAGGCTAAAGTCTGGGATTGTGATGCCTCCTGCTTTCGTTTTCATCTTCAAATTACTTTGGCTATTCGGGGCCTTTTGTGGTTCCATACAAATTTTAGGATGGTTCTAGCTTTGAGAAGAATGTTGGTGCAATTTTGATTGGGATTGCATTGAATGTGTAGATTGCTTTTGGTAGTATTGACATTTTAACAATATTTATTCTTCCAATGCATGAGCATGGGATGCTTTTCCATTTCTTTCTGTCTTCTTCAATTTCCTTCATAAACTTTCTATAGTTTTCAGCATACAGATCTTTTACATCTTTGGTTAGATTTATTCCCAGGTGTTTTATGGTTATTGTTGCAATTGTGAATGGGATCAGTTACTTTATTTGTCTTTCTGTTGCTTCGTTATTAGTGTATAAGACTGCAACTGATTTCTGTACATTAATTTTGTATCCTGTGACTTTGCTGAATTCATGTATCAGTTCTAGCAGACTTTTTGTGGAGTCTGTCAGGTTTTCCATGTATAGTATCATGTCATCTGCAAAAAGTGAAAGCTTGACTTCATCTTTGCCAATGTTGATGCCTTTGATTTCCTTTTGTTGTCTGCTGATGCCAGAGTTTCCAACACTATGTTAAACAACAGTGGTGACACTGGACATCCCTGTTGTGTTCCTGATCTCAGGGGGAAAGCTCTCAGTTTTTCCCCATTGAGGATGATATTAGCTGTAGGCTTTTCATAAATGGCTTTTATGATGTTTAAGTATGTTCCTTCTATTCCAACTTTCTCAAGGGTTTTTATTAAGAAAGGATGCTGAATTTTGTCAAATGCTTTTTCTGCATCGATTGACAGGATCATATGGTTCTTATCTTTTCTTTTTTAATGTGATGTATCACATTGATTGATTTGTGAATGTTGAACCAGCCCTACAGCCCAGGAATGAATCCCACTTGACCATGGTGAATAATTCTTTTTATATGCTGTTGAATTCAATTTGCTAGTATCTTATTGAGAATTTTTGCATCCATATTCATCAGGGATATTGGCCTGTAGTTCTCTTTTTTTTGCTGGGTCTCTGTCTGGTGTAGGAATCAAAGTAATGCTGGCTTCATAGAATGAGTCTGGAAGTTTTCCTTCCCTTTCTATTTTTTGGAACAGCTTGAGAAAGATAGGTTTTATCTCTGCTTTAAATATCTGGTAGAATTCCCCAGGGAAGCCCTCTGGTACAGGACTCTTATTTGTTGGGATATTTTTGATAACTGATTCAATTTCTTCACTGGTTATGGGTCTGTTCATGTTTTCTATTTCTTTCCGTTTGAGTTTTGGTAGTTTGTCGGTGTTTAGGAATGTATCCATTCCTTCCAGGTTGTCCAGTTTGCTGGCATATAATTTTTCATAGTATTCCCTGATAATTGCTTGTATTTCTGAGGGATTGGTTGTAATAAATCCATTTTCATCTGTGATTTTATCTCATTGTGTCCTCTCTCTTTTCTTTTTGAGAAGCCTGGATAGAGGTTTATCAATTTTGTGTATTTTTTCAAAAAAACAACTCTTAGTTTCATTGATCTGTTCTACTGTTTTATTTGTGGATTTTTTTTTTATTCTATATTGTTTATTTCTGCTCTTATCTTTATTATTTCTTTTCTTCTGTTGGGTTTTGGGTCTTTGCTGTTCTGCTTCTAGTTCCTTTAGGTGTACTGCTAGATTTTGTATTTGGGATTTTTTTTGTTTCTTGAGATAGGCCTGGACTGCAATGTATTTTCCTCTTAGAACTGCCTTTGCTGCATCCCAAAGTGTTTGCATTATTGTGTTTTTGTTTCATTTGTTTCCATTTTTTTTTTTTAATTTCTTCTCTAATTGCCTGGTTGACCCATTCATTCTTTAGTAGTATGTTCTTTCACCTCCATGTTTTTGGAGTTTTTCCTGTAGTTGATTTCAAGTTTATTAGCATCATGATCTGAAAGTGTGCATGGTATGATCTCAATTCTTTTATATTTATTGAGGGCTGTTTTTTGACCCAGTGTGTGATCTATCTTTGAGAATGTTCCATGTGCACTTGAAAAAAAAGTATATTCTATTGTTTCAGGATGTAGAGTTCTAAATATATCTGTCAAGTCCATATGGTCCAGTGTGTCATTCAGGGCCATTGCTTCTGTACTGATTTTCTACCTAGATGATCTGTCCATTGTTGTAAGTGGAGTATTAAAGTCTTCTGTAATTACCACATTCTTACCGATAAGATTGCTTATGTTTGTGACTGCTTTATATATTTAGGTGCTCCAAATTGGGTGCATAAACATTTATAATTGTTATCTATTCCTGGTGGATAGACCCTGTAATTATTATATAATGCCCTTCTTCATCTCTTGTTACAGCCTTTAGTTTAAAGTCTAGTTTGTTTGAAATAAGTATGGCTCCTACAGCTTTCTTTTGACTTCCAGTAGCATGATAGATAGTTCCACATCCCCTCACTTTCAATCTGAAGATGTCCCCAGGTCCAAAATGAGTCTCTTGTAGACAGCAAATAGATGGATCTTGGTTGTTTTTGTTTTGTTTTGTTTTGTTTTTTATCCAATCTGATAATCTATGTCTTTTGATTGGAGCATTTAGTCCATTTACATTCAGTGTTATTATTGAAAGATATGGGTTTAGATTCATTGTGTTATCTCTAGGTTTCATGGTTGTAGTGATGTCTGGTCCTTTGTGATCCTTGCAACATTTCACTCACAGGGTCCCGGCTTATGATCTCTTGTAGGGCTGGTTTAGTGGTGATGAATTCCTTCAGTTTTTGTCTGTTTGGGGAAACTTTTATCTCTCCTTCTATTCTGAATGACAGCCTTGCTGGATAAAGGATTTTTGTCTGCATATTTTTCCTGTTCATCACATTGAAGATTTCCTGCCATTCCTTTTTGGCCTGCCAAGTTTCAGTACATAGGTCTGCCCTTATGTGTCTACCTTTGTATGTTAAGTCCCATTTATCCCTAGCTGCTTTCAGAATTTTGTCTTTAAACAGTATGGTGGTTCCTAGAAAAATTAAAAATAAAACTACCCTACAACCTAGCAATTGCACTACTAGGTATTTATCGAAAGGATACAGTTATGCTGTTTCAAAGGGGCACATGCACCCCAATGTTTATAACAGCACTATCGACGATAGCCAAAGTATGGAAGGAGCTCAAATGTCCATCGACCGATGAATGGATAAAGAAGATGTGGTATATATATATACACGATAGAGTATTACTCGACAATGAAAAAGAATGAAATCTTGCCATTTGCAACTATGTGGATGGAATTAGAGGGTATTATGGTAAGTGAAATTAGTCAGAGAAAGACAAATATCATATGACGTCACTCATATGAGAACTTTAAGACACAGAACAGATGAACACAAGGGAAGGGAAGCAAAAATAATATAAAAACAGGGAGGAGGACAAAACATAAGAGCCTCTTAAATATGGAGAACAAACAGAGGGTTACTGGAAGGGTTGTGGGAGGGGGGGATGGGCTAAATGGGTAAGGGGCATTAAGGAATCTACCCCTGAAATCATTGTTGTACTATATGCTAACTCACTTGGACCTAAATTAAAAAATAAATAAATAAAATAAATAACATAAATAAATACATAAATAAATAAATAAATAAATAAAAAGAAACAAAAAAATTCTCTCTTCATCCTTGTATTTTGCCAGTTTCACTATGATATGTTGTTTGGAAGATCGATTCAAGTTACATCTGAAGGGAGTTCTCTGAGCCTCTTGGAATTTCCATGTCTATTTGCTTCCCCAGATTGGGGAAGTTCTCAGCTATTATTTGTTCAAGTACACCTTCAGGCCCTTTCTTTCTCTCTTCTTCTTCTGTAATTCCTATGATATGGATATTGTTCCAGTTGATTGAATCACTTGATTCTCTAATTCTCCCCTCATGATCCTGGATTTTTTTTTTTTATCTCTCTTTTTCTCAGCTTCCTCTTTTTTCCTAGTTTTATCTTCTAATTCACCTATTCTCCCCTCTGCCTCTTCAATCTGTGCTGTGGCCACCTCCATTTTATTTTGCACCTCATTTATAGCTTTTTTTAATGCCTCATGACTATATTTTAGTTCCCTGATCTCTGTAGCAATGAATTCGCTACTGCCTTCTATGCCTTTTTCAAGCTAAGTGGTTAATCTTATGACTATTATTATAAATTCTTGTTCAGTTATATTGCTTATATCTGTTTTGATCAATTCTTTAGCTGTCACTTCTTCCAGGAATTTCTTTTGAGGAGAATTCTTTCGTTTCATCATTTTGGCTAGTTTTATGTCCCTTATGGGTTTTAAAAGCTTGATATGTGCTCTGCACCTGTGAGCACTGCTATATTAAAGGGTAGTCATACACTGTCCAGGGCCTGGCCCTTCAGGAGGTGTTTTTTGAAGAGTGTTACTCGCTCTCTGTTGTTGTGACTTTGGTTATTTTATTTCCTTACTCATAGTGATGTTTTGGACCCTCTACCAGGTGTGCTTTGATTTGTTCCTTGAAGTAGCCCTGGAAAGGAAAACAAACAGACAAACAGGAAACAAAAACACGCAAACACACAGACAAATGAAACAAACAAACAAAAAACAACCCAAAAGCAAAAAACCAGGAACACCAGCTACAAGTAAAGGACAGGGTGGAGGCAGTGTTGATGGAAAAGCACATACAAAGAGAGAAATGACAGGGGTGGGGAAAAAGAAAAAAATAAACATTGACCAGGCAGAGAGACTAAACGGCTTAATCCTGAGAGAGAGAAAGGAAAATATAAAAGGAGGCGGGGAAAAAGAAACAACGATAAAGTTACCCAGACAGGGAAACTATATAGCTTGATTATTCCAGAGAGAAAGGAGAGGAAGAAGGAGGTGTAGAACATGTATCAAGAGAATGGGTTAAATATACCTGCTTAAACAAACCAACAACCAGAGTAACCAGCCTAGAGGAAGGAAGAGATAAGAAGGAGAAAAGGAAAGAGGAATATATACGTAAATAACAAGAATTGTCCTAGAATTAATCCAGGCCCTGATCTGGAAGAGGGGGCCAACTGGTTCCTAAGCATCTAGCCTGCTCTAGTAGATACGCAGTGACCTGGCGCAGAGGGGCGTGGTCTGGTGTAGGCGGGTCCCGCCTCCACTGTGAACCCCTCAGACTGTTCCCTGAGGCCCTGCGTTGGTGGTGGTGGGGAGAAAAAGGCGACGCCCCAGTCTCTTCTCTAGTGACCCATAGACACCGTTGGAGGCATCCTCACTGGGCCCCTGCTGCAGACAGGGAGGTCTGTCTGGCTCCCCCGACTCCTGTCCGCTGTGCTTGGCTGGAATTCAAACTCCCACTCCGTGCGCTCTGGCACTGGGGAAGCGCCTCTCTATGCTGCCTGATTTGTGGCCCTGGCTGGTTTTGTCCTGTGCAGCATCACATTGGGGAGGTGACCTCTTTCTCCTACTGCGGATTGCGCCCCTTACCTACCACCGAACCCCGGGGGGGCTCCCCTCCTCCCCAGGTTGGCAAACTGGGCAGCAGGCCCCAGTCTGAACATAGCCCCACAGTTAGAGATGGGATCCCTCCCCTTCCCGGTCAGAGTTTTTTCTCTTCTCCAGATGCAGCCCTATACTTCCCTAGCTGCTCTTTCTCTTCCCTTTTTCTCTCCACGGAAGGGGATCCCTCCCCTCCGGGCCCACGCAGCCCCATTTTATCTCCCCCAACTCGCAATCAGCCATGCATAGCCTGTCAGGTTGTTCCGGTGTCTCCCTGTTACAGTCATTCTCTTTTCCTCCCAGACTCTCAGGGGTTCAAAATCCTTTGGCTTCAGCTCTTCTTGGTTTGAGAGATGCGGGAAGTATGGATCCCCCTACTTCTCTGCCATGTTGGCCCCTCCCTTAGATTATACTTCTTAATACGAGGAATTGCAAAGGCACTTTGAAAAGGTATAGATAGGGTCGCCTGGGTGGCTCAGTCGGTTAAGCAGCCGACTTCGGCTCAGGTCATGATCTCATGATCTCAGTGTCCGTGAGTTCGAGCCCCGCGTCGGGCTCTGTGCTGACAGCCTGGAGCCTACTTCAGATTCTGTGTCTCCCTCTCTCTGACCCTCCCCCGTTCATGCTCTGTCTCTCTCTGTCTCAAAAATAAATAAACGTTAAAAAAAAATAATAAAAAAAAAAAGAAAAGGTATGGATAGAGGGAAGGGAAAGGAATTGTGTCTATATTTTCAATATTATACATGCCCAACATTCCTCAATTTGGGGAGGATATAGTTAAAAAGTTAAGATAATGGCTTCTGTTTGTTATTGTCAATGACAGAGTCACTGGTACTAGACTTGCTCTCCTTTGAATAATAACTATACAACTGGACAAATAGATGAAGCATAGTTTTTCACACATTGAAAAATAGGCTAATTGATTGACTGTCAGCTGTGGCAATAGAATCACTTTTATCATCCAAAAGCCTAACTCATGCTTGTTAACATCATAACATTAACCTTCATGATGCCATGAAAATGTAATTTCTGCCTTTCCTGAAGCAATACTATTAAGCTCATTATTCTTCATTTATTCTACAGATGAATATGACTTTTGCGCTTCCGATGAAGTCCAGAGCTTTCAGTTTTTTCCAGGTAATGGTATCATAATGCTTTTCTCCTAAAAAAGAACATCCTATATGGATTCCTCACATATACCTAAGCCTGAATCTTCATTTCTCAAATGTAGCACACTAACTGATTGGATTATGTAGTCACTTTCATACTGATTTGATTGCAAGCTTGGTGGAAACGTTCACTCTAACTTTTCAGCATTTTTGCTTTAGAAAAATTGAGAAAGAGGAGAATTTTATATTTGATACTATTCCATACCCTTTTAAGTACCAGCATTCTGAATGTTGACAACTGATTACTGTCTGGACCATTTCTGTCTCCATTCCTGGCTCTGGATATTTTAAAATCATTTTCTTAACAACAACAAAATCTACCAGTTCTTAATTTTGAGGAGAGTTGTTTTCAGCTTGCCATCACAGAATTAAAATATCCAATTCATGCTCATATCACTTGTCCTGGGGGATTGGATTCCATTTTAGTAGAAGAAAATTATTCAACAAAATGATTCTGTGATTAGTGAATATCAGCAATAGTAACCAGCTGATATGAGAGCTTCATGGTGTGGCCTTGAGATGACAAATGCCTGCCAACTTTGATCCTGCTTAGAATTAACTCTGGCTGTTAGAAAAAAAAATAAAACCCAAATATATGAAGAGGCATTATTCTGTTCCCCATAGAATGGAGCAAATAAACTCTACTTATTATTTAAATTATCTGCAGAAAAATTTAAAGATACATGTGATTCCTCTTCTGTTATGTTAATCTAATAATCTAAATGGTTTAAATAGTAAGGTTCAAGTTATGATTATTATTCTCTGACATGAGAAATATTGTTTAGGTAAACAAATATTTTTCACTTTTGTGAATTGCCTCAGGATTCAACCTATTTGGATATGTAGAAATGGAATTTATTTTATATCACCACTAGTGCATTAATAAAAATTGGAAATGTGTTTCTTTTATGGTAATACTATTGTGTGGATAATGTTCCTAGTAATAAATATTCTGTAGTGCTTTGATTCTTAAAGTTCTGGGTATTAGTGCCCAATAACATATTGACACTTTTATAGAATTGAAGCTGTTACTTGAGAATACTGAATAAATTTAATTAACATTTTTAATACCTAAAACTGCAAATACAAAGAGAATTTTTATAGTTAATATTCTAGCACAACTTTCCTCATCAGAGAAAACTTGATGAGTATTTTTCTTTTTCTGTACATATTCATTCATAATTAATATAGAGCTTTAACTTGCTAATAAAGTTACTCTAACCCTTGCCTTGAATAACTTTAATACAGGAAAAATATTTTTATACTTTAAGAAAATAATTGTTGTGATCCCACTATCTGAAGATCACAAGAGGATTGCTATGTTTTATGAACATTCAAATCCAGCATTTATTATAATGTGCATATTTTTGTTAGTTTTTAAATATCTTTAAAATACTTAAACAGGATCATAACGTTCTTTTTCAAAAAAAGAAAAGTAAAAATTCTAAAGTCTTACTAAAATTTGAGGTAGGAACAAAGAGGATAAGTAAAAGCAAACAGGAGGTATAAGAAAAAGCAAGATTCACAGGTGAGGTAAGCAATTGTTTGTGTGTGTGTGTGTGTGTGTGTGTGTGTGTGTGTGTGAGAGAGAGAGAGAGAGAGAGAGAGAGAGAAACAGAGAGAGAAGGGAAGAGAGAGTTTGTGTGCACATAACACCTTATGGATTATTCTATCCCCTTCTATGAAGCAGCATAAAAGAGGTGTAACAGAACTTCTGACTTCTGACATATTTTACTCCCAAATTTTCCAAAGAAAAATATTAAGCATGGCATTTCATAGATTTAAAAAAAGTAATTAATCATGCTGTCTTAGATACTGTCCAGAATCCCAATGATCACTCTATACAGAAAGAAGATAAAGACAAATGGAAACTGTCCAGTTTGTATCATATAATGTCTCCTTTTTCAAAGACTTTCTTTACCCTACAGCTTTCAGGTGAGAAATGTAAATTTCAGAATTTTTGTCACTAATTATTTCACAAATATAATTGGGAAAGCACTCTCTTCCCTCCTTAGATACTTCCATTTATTTTTATCATGAAGTTAAAATCTTGATATGTGTCTATTTTTCAAGAAAGATTGAAGTCTTAACATTAATAAAGAGATAAAGAATTTAAATATCATCAATTGCTATTATGTACATATTTATTCATTAAATTTATTAAAGAATATTTGTGATTTTACCCTTATATGCTGAGAAACAGCTAACTAGTAGAGTCTTGCTTCAATTGGAAGGAATAGAAGGAAAATGTATTCCCCATAATAGGGAGTCTGTTCATTACATACTAAATTTACCTTGATTATCAATCTCAATGGCCAATTCTTTGATGTATAGCAACTGGTCAAAAATATTCTTACAGTTCTTCCTGTAGATTTTGGTAGCTATTACTCATTGGCTTAAAATAGAACAGAAGAAATACCAGTAATTTAACCTAAACAGCCATATCTTCAAACATTTGAGAAGTATTCCTTCCTTATTGAATAAATCTCTCAATTCTAAACCATTTGAATCAAAACAAAAAAGATTCAAATTTTAACTAAAAAAAACCTTTATAAGTGTAGCACATGTAAAGTTCTTAACTGTAATATCACTTAAGAGATCATTTTTCAATTGGAATAATTTTTTAACCTATATTTATTGTTGTTTATAATCTTTTTTAATGTTTGTTTATTTTTGAGAGAGAAAGGGAGACCGAGTGTGAGTGAGGGAGGGGCAGAGAGAGAAGGAGACACAGAATCCAAAGCAGGATCTGGGCTCTGAGCTGTCAGCACAGAACCCAACAAGGGACTCAAACTCACTCATGAGCTGCGAGATCATGACCTGAGCCAAAGTCAGATGCTTAACCAACTGAGCCACCCAGGTGCCCCTAACCTATATTAAAAAAATACATTTAACTTATATCATATGAATAGTGCAAGCGATTAAAATATTTTATTTTATAAGGCTATGGGGACATATCTGTGTGGGATTTGAGAATGTTTATCTGGAAATTTAATTACTCAATAGGGGGTGGTGAATTGCTCTTTTACTATGGTTACTGATGAAACAATATCTTCCTTATTAAATTTATTTCTTAAACCATTACAAATAATTGATCATGTTAGTTGTCATATCATCAGAACTATGATTCTTTCTTAATTTATGATAGAAATACTGTACAAAAGGGAAAATAACAACTGTAATGATGCTGTTTGTCATGGTAAAATATGGATCCAAATTCTAAGAGCAAATTATGTTTAATGCATCAAAGACTATTTCAGGCAGGTTATAACATTTTTACTCATTAGATGTTTGATGGGATGGAAGTTTTCAATTGAAGTGAAACGCTTAAAAGCATAAAGTTGAACAAAAATCAAAATGGCTGCACAAATGCTTCAGCAAAGCTTTATTTTAAAGTAACCTTTTCCCTCTCTTCTGCAAAGCTCCCTTCCTCCCTTTGTAGCATTTTGCTCCCTTTGGTACCACCCCAAAGACGTGATGAACAAGTCTGGCAGTGCCTACATAATTCCTTTCAAAACTGTTATAGTCTCTAAGGCTAAAGTTCTCTTTTGGCCAGCAAAAGAGAGGGATGCAGGATGAAAAGCGAGAGATGGCTCATGTCCTGGAAAAGACAAGAGCCCCTAATAAGGATCCTTGCCCCGTTTTTATTAGGATCAGAAGGTTTACAAATATGGCGATGGATGTGCACAAAGAGAGAATGAATCTGTGAACATTAACTTGTGGAAGTGAGGGAAAGGGGGTCTTGAAGATATTTGGGGTTAGGGGTTTGAGTTAATACAAAACAAAATCCTGGCACCAGGCAATCAGGCGGAAGGTTGTTTACAGCAGACATGAGGCACCACCTCCGTTTATCTTAGCTAGCCTAGGAGATAAGACAGGTAGGGCACATCACTTCAGAGTTAACAAGTCACCTTTCTTTTGTTAATTATCTCCATTCTGGGCAACTTCACCCACAGCGCAGTGCAGTGGTCTCTAGCCCAATTTACCTGTTTACTTAACTTGGTCCTTCCCTCCTGAGAAAGCAGCTTTCTGCTATAGTACTAAATTGGAGGGCACTTCTGCCTTGAATACCTAATCTTGTTTATTTCATATACCTATGTATTGGGTGCCTTTGCACCTCCTGTTCTTGGTGACTTTGCCCCTCCCTACTCTATTCTGGGGGACCCAGCCCCCCTTAACTCTATTCTAGGGGTCTAAGCCCCCTTCTCTATCATTATTTGCCTAATCTACTTACCCAAACCTGGGCGTGAGCATCCTATGGCTTTGTACTTCTTTATGCCTTGTTAACCCATTGGTGTAACCCCAGGGGATTCCTAAGCTTATTCCCCACACAAAACCAGATAGATCCTGTATTTCTCTATAAAATACCCCAGACCCTTCCTCTGGGTGGGCTTGCAAAAGGCCTTAGCTTGCTGCAGCCTCCTTTGTCCAGCAAAGCAATAAAGCTCTTATTTCTCTTTATTTCAGACTGTCTTCATTTTTGTATTTTGGCTCTGAGGATGGAGTTCGGTTTTTGACAATACAAGCATGAAAAGAACTTAAGCCTGCAGAACTATGAAGAAGGAATGCATGATCATAAAATAGAAAACATATATTAGTTCGATGATAGTAAACATATATTAAGACATTTTCAATTTGTGTTTTCAGAAACTCACTGTGTGGTCACTGTGAGTAGCGTATAATGTGGTGTTTAACCGAAAACTTCCTTCCATAGGCCTGATGTCATTGGCAAAGGCTATTATTTCAAAATGTATATGGAAGTTTGATGATTTGAACTGAAGTACAGTTGGAAGATGCCCACTTTTTTTTCTTTTCTAATGAGTCTTGACACATGCTAAATTAAAATAAAAAAAGAAATGTAAATGATTTATTTGTGAAAAACACATTAATATATTCAGTAAGGTTGTGACAGTTTTTAGACCTATTTAATTAATGACGGGATTTATTAAGTTTTTTCACTAAATGTTTCATTTCTTTTCCTATGGAGTTATGCTGGGGAAAGTGGGAAGAATAGTAATTTTTTTCTAGAAAACTTAAATGTTTTCCAGAAAATTCAATAGCCTCTATAGAAGTGCCCTTTCTGGTAAATTGAAAGTAGAAAATTAGATCAAATTATCTATGGAAGATATATCAAGATTAATGAAGGATAAAATCAATCAATCAAACTTATATTAGAAACAGCGTTGGTCTAGTTGGGATGTGCCACTTGCCTGTTGGATTAACTTGGCATTTTTTTCATGCTCAAGTTATTGGAATATTACGATTTAATAAATTTATTAATTTAGTAATTATTAATTATTAGTTTTAATAATTAAGACATAATTTAGTGTAGATAAACTCTCCCTTTTTAGATATACAGTTTGATGAGTTTTTACAAATAAATACAATCCTGTAATCACCTTGTGATAATGTGATTTATAATAAATATAAATTTGGTCTTCCATTTGTGATATTGTGATTTATAATGAGAAATATAAATTTGGCCTTCCACTCCACTTCAGCACAGAGCTCCTAAAACTCTTGGTATTTCCTGTAGTAAGAGGACAGTTTGTCTTGTTATGTTAATGAGGTGATTTGGTGTGTTGGTTGCCAGGGGAACCAACCAAGTGATTAAAAGGTTAGAACTTTCAGTACCTCCTCAACCTCCAAGGAGGGGAGAGGGGCCGGAGGTTGAATCAGTCACCAAAGGCCAATGATTTAATTAATCATGACCCTGTAATGAATCTTCCGTAAAAACCTAAAAGGATAGGGTTCAGAGAATTTCCAGGCTGGTGAACACATGAAGATTTGGAGAGAGTGGATGGAAGTTCCTAGACTTTTCTCTGTACTTTGCCCTACCCGTCTTTTCCATCTGGCTGCTATTATGTTATATCTTATTGTAATAAGCCAGTAATCTAGTAAGTGGAATGTTTCTCTGAGTTCTGTGAGCTACTCTGGCAAATTAATCAAACCTGAGAAAGTAGTCTTGGGACTTTCTGATCTATAACCAGTTGGTCAGAAGCACAGGCATCAACCTAGGCTGGTGAGTTGCAGCTGAAGCGTATGAACAGTTGTTTGGAGGGCAGTCTTGTGGGACTGAGCCCTTAACCTGAGGAATCCAATGTTATCTCCAAGTAGGTAGTATCAGAACTGAGTTGTAGTGTAAGATTCCCAGCAGGTGTCCTGAGAATTGCTCCTTGGTATGGGGGACCCCTCCCCTCACTGGAATTAGTACCAGAACATTTATACGCCATTAAAAAGGAATGTTTCTGGGGCACCTGGGTGGCTCAGTTGGTTAAGCATCCGAATTCGGTTCAGGTCATGATCTCACAGTTTGTGAGTTCAAGCCCTGCGTCTGGCTCTGTGCTGTCAGCTTGGAGCCTGGAGCCTGCTTCAGATTCTGTGTCTCCCTCTCTGCCCTTCCCCCACTCACACTCTGTCTGTCTGTCTTTCTCTCAAAAATAAATAAAACATTTTAAAAAATTAAAAAAAAAGAAAGAAAGGACATTTCTATCACTCTCAAAAGGTTCCTTAATGCCTCTCTGTAGATAATCTCCTATCATTCCCAGTCTCTGGAAACTACTGATCTGATTTCTGGCTTTATGGTTCAGGCTTTCCCTGAATGTATACATATCGTACAATATATATTGCCTCCTGTGTCTCGTTTTTCTCTCCACGTAGGCTTTTGAGATTAATCTATACTATTGCATGTATCAGGAGTTTGTTCCCTTTTATTTTATGGATATGCAACAATTTATCTATTCACTGGTTTGAGAATCTTTGGATTGTTCCCAGTTTTGACCAATTACATGTAAAGTAGCTGTAAATATTCATATACAGGTCTAATTTTGGACATGTGCTTTTATTTCTCTTGGATAACTACATAGTGAGAATGCTGTGTCTAATGGAAATTGTATGTTTTACTTAATGAGAAACTTCTTGCAAAGGGACCATACCACTCTGCTTTCCTACCAGCAATGTATGGCATTTCCATTTACTCCACATCCTTGCCAGCACTTTCTTTGCCATCCTCCTCTTTTTAAAAATTTGAGCCTTTCTCATAGGTATATGAAAGTATCTAATTATTGTTTTAATTTACATTTCCTTAATAAGTAATAATATGGAACACTATTTCATTGCTAATTTGCCTTTCACCTCTCTAGTAAAGTGTCTCTTTAAATATTTTGACCACTTTTTTATTATGAGATTTTATTTTTTAGGACAGTTTTGGGCTTATCGCAAAACTGAGTAGAAAGTACAGAGAATTCCCTTATACTCTCTACCCCACACATACACAGCCTCCCCCATTGTCAATACCCATACCACAATGGTATGTTTGTGACAAAATGTGAACTACAATGACACATCATAATCACCTAAAGTACATAGTTTATGTTAGGATTCACTCTTCTTGTCATATTTTCTATGGGTTTGCCAAATGTATAGTGGCATTTATCAGCCATTATAGTGTCATACAGACCAGTAAAAGTCCTCTGGGCTTTTCATCTGTCTCTCCCATCTAAGCCCTAGCAACCACTGATACTTTGTTGTTTCCATAGTTTCCTCTTTTTTAGAATGTCATACAGTTGGGATCATACAGTATGTAGCTTTCTCAGGTTGGCTTCTTTCACTTAGCAATACACATTTAAGTTTTTTCCATGTCTTTTCATGACTTGATGGCTCATTTTTTTTTTTTTTTAAGTACTACGTAATATTCCAATGCCTGGATGTACCATAGTTAATCCAGTCACTACTAAAGGACATCCTAGGAAATGTTTCCTCCTCTTCTGTATCCTAGAAGATTTGTGATGATTTGGTCTTATTTCTTAAATCTCTGGTATAATTCATCATCTATTCCTGGGGGTTTCTTCGTGGGTTGGTTGAATTATTCAATTTCTGTAACAGATATAAACTATGGAGATTACCTGATACTTGAGTAAGCTTTCGAAAAGCTTTATTCTGTTAGTTTTTACTCTGTTTCCTTTTTTCTCTGGTTGCTTTCAAGATTGGATCTTTATTTATTTATTTTTATTTTTTTAGGAGTTTATGATGTGTTTAGGTACTTTTCATTTGTTTGTGTTTTTCACTTTTTTAAATAACCTGCTTGGAATTCTCTGAGATTCTTTAATCTTTGATTTATTGTCTTTCATTTTTTCTGAAAATTTCACTTTATGATCTTTTCTAGTATTTCTTCTTCCCCTTTCTCTTTATTTCCTGCTATAAATCAAATCACACACATGTTAGACCATTTGATATTGTCTCACGGCTCCTGGATACTCTCTCAGTTCTTTTTCTTTTTGTTCTTTTTTCTTCTTATGTTTCCTTTAGAATAGTTTATATCAACCTATTTTTAAGTTCACAAATTTCTTCCTCAGATATGTTAAGACCATCATAATAATTCTTCATCTTAGGTATTGTGGGTTTTGGGGGGGGAATGCAGGCAATTTTATTTGAGTCATTTTAATAATTTCCATCTTTCTGTTGAAATTCCTCATCTGTTCCGTGTGTGTTATTTACCTTTACCACTATACCCTTTAACACATTAAATCAAAGTTATAATTATAAAGCCTCTTACTGATAGTTTCAACATTTGTATAATTGTTCAGTCTGCTTTTGTTACTGTTTTGTCTCTGGACGATGGCTTTTTTTTCTCCTAGTTTGTCTCACACTTTTTGAATGAATACTGAATATTGTCAATTGAAGAACAGTAAAGACTGAGGTGAAGAGTATTTATAGCTGGAAATGAATAAAACTTTTCTGTTACAGTGGTAGTGAGTAATTAAGTTGGGTTTGGATTTTGTTGTTGATATATTGCCCTTTGAATTCCTTTAGGAATTCTCACTGTCTGAGCTATGTGATTAGGGTAAATTTGTGGTGTTAGAAGGTTTTCTCAGTTTTTCTGCTTTATTCTCAGTTTTTGCAATCTCTTGCACACCTGTCAAATTGTGAGTCTCTCTCCACACTTTTCCCTCTCTAATAGTGCTAGCCTTCAATTACTTATTACTTAATGCTAGGCTCCTGGTAGGGGCAGGAAGTGATTTTTTGCTTCTTCTGATGTAAGATCGATCTTAGGCAATACCTACGTGCGTGAGCATCAGGAAGGGGGCATTGTTATTATTCTTGACCTTCTTATCCCAATGAAAGCCATAGTCAGACTTATAGCTGGAAGTTCTTAAATGGGAGAGATACTTTATCCCCTACTTACTCCCAGCAATAGGACATCTCTGCTTTATATAGGCACAGGATTGTGACCGATAAAGTTTCTTTTGTCCCTCTCACAGGGGCAGACAATCTTGATTCATCACTCTCCCAGAAGCAGTTATCTTTTCTTGGTTCCTGTGTCCAGAAAGAGTTTATTGGCATTGCCCCAAAAGCTGATGAATTCTGCCTCTATACAAGTATTGAATCTGTATGTGGTCCCTAGTTACAACAGACTTTCTTGTAACTTAAAGCAGCTTAAAGCTTTTTTTCGTCCTAATGAGAAAGATCCAGGAGAGTGGGCTACATTTTGAGGTTGTTCCACACCACCATGCTTGTAGCAGTTACAAGGTTTATCTGGTGTCCTGTTCTGCCCTTGTTCTTTCCCATGAGCACCCTGTGCAGATGCATAGAAAAGAGCTTGAGTGAATGTAAATGCCTCTTGTGTCTGCTACTCTGAGTTATTCTAAACTTTTACGCTATCCCACATTCAACCTTTAGTTCATTAAAATTTTTGCTGATTTCTTCTTACTTGCTACTATGGCAGCCAATTCTTTCTCTGTGCTCTGTGAAAGTGAAGGAGTTTTATATCCTGTTTCATATTAGAGGTGTTTGCCACTCCTTGGAACTTAGATTACTTTATTGTCTCACTACCTCACATCTCTAATGGGTCAAGGGAAGTTTTATTTTTATAGAAAATACAGTATTTTCTTATTGTCAGGATCAGAGTAATGTTCTTCTTTAGCTTTCTACATCCTAAGCAGAAATGGAAATCTACAAAGCATTTAAAAAAGAAAACATGTTTACTGCTCAGCGATATATTTTCCTTCATCATAGAAGTTCAAAAGAGATATAGGAAATTCCTATTACGGCACAAAATAGAATCTCTCCCCAGATATGACACACCAACCTACTGATTTGCAATCTGGCTAATATAAACATCTGCAAGTAGAAGAGGGGAAAAAAGGTCAAAAAATTACTTGGAAAACAAAAAATGGATTGCAACAGTGTAACAAACATTGCTCTTTCTGTATATAAAAAGGGAAATTGATGGTTATATACATTTGGAATATTTGGGGTTGAACGCAGATTAATAATTTGTTTCCTAAAGGACTTCTCCATGTTTTTAATACATGAATGTATGCTATGGATCTCTTACAGAAGAAAAGTCTATCTAGCATTTTGCAATCTGATGTGGCCACTAAATCAGCTTTTTTTTCTTAACAGAACAAAACAAAGTGTTCCACAGAGCACAATGAAAGAAATGCTGGTTTAGGTATTTCTAAGGCAGCATAGGAATCTTAAAATTTTTTAATATTGTCTCATTTTTACAACTTAGAGGTTGTTGTGTCTAGTATTTCTGGGTTCAACTTGGTCTTGATGCATTTTTTTAAATGTGACAAAGCAGCAAAGTGTAAAGAAAGGTAGGAAACGAAGTGTTTACAGTGTGATTAATTTTACATTAGCCAATTTTAGATAACATTCTATGAGATCTAATATAAGCTTTAGTTTTTTTTTCCTCTCCCTGAATTCTTTTTAGTCATATAAACTATACTGCAAATAAGTCAAGTTAAATTTGGACAGAGATTCATATTTGGGCTTCTGTTTCTGAGACAATTTTTATTATCATCTTCCAAAGGACTCTTTCCAAAACACCTTCCATCTTTTGTATGTCAGATAACTCCTATCTGAATTGTAAGCAAAGAGACTGACTAAATGGGTGAAATAATATTATGAACAAACCACTTTGATACCTTAGTAATAATCCACTTATTTTGGACTGGGTCAAGATGTTATTGTCTTATACTACATGAGTAATATTCTATAATATTTATTTTTTTTTTCCGTTTTATCCTTTCATTCATGCACTAGTTAATTCATTTATTAATAATTATTTAAACTTAAGTTCACCACTAATTTGCAAGACCAATGAGGAATAAGGAATTTATTATATTTGGATCTATACTGATCAATGAAATTAATGAACTTAAATGTTTATAGAGTTTTATTACTACTTTGAAAACTCTAAAGTCAATGTGTGTGTGTCTCTGTGTGTGTGTGTAGATGATTGAATATTAACCAAACTTTTGTTTCTCCTTTTAGTTTTTCCTCATGATATCTGCTGCTACAAAAAAAATATTTTCAACTAAAATGTATAGTTTATATTGCAGCACATTGGGTGCGCATGCATGCACGTGCGCGCGCCCTCGCGCAAACACACTCACACACACATATTTTGTATCTTTGTTACTTATGTGCCTAGAGAAATATGTTGCAAAAGAAACAGTTAATTTCAGAATTAAATGGTTAACCATGGTAAGATAATAAAATCTTATTTTTAAAGGTCAAATGATAATTGATATTCACTGTAGTTTGCATCATGCATTTCTTTGTGCTTTTGACCTATTTGTTAGACATTTGCCTGAACTGATATGCCACACCAGAATAATCGATCATAATTTAGTAGACAATTTCTACATTCCATGGCCAGTGCAATTCCTTAACTCAAGATATATAAAATATTTTTTTTTCCCTTTAGGAAAAGAAAATAGTTAAATTAACCTCATTTTAGAAACCTTAATATTTACATCCAAAATTTGAGTCGCATAATAATATCGCCATGTTCTAATTACTCATTAACATCGGATTGAGTGGCATATTACTAAAGGTTGTTCTATTGATATTTAACTCCTAAATAACTGATGAAATCAGTTAAGATGCCAAGAAAGCAGATATTATAAAAACAGAATAATAGATATTTATTATTCCTATGTATAAGTTTTAGAAGAAATAAAAATTCAGAAAATCAAGTTACCTAAAAAATTACTTAAAACATCAAGTTCATAGTCATTGTCATTTGACCAATATGGGCTAATAATACTCTGGTAAACTGTTAAGTCTTGAAACATTCCAAAAGTAAGCTGATTAAATCTACATCAAGCATGGCTGCCATCTTGTGGGGACAGGATATAATGTAGTGAGGGGCCAATCTCAAAATAAAGTGCCCCTGTTGGGCTGTAAGTTATCATTTGGCCTCTGTCCACCACTTGTTTGATTTTAATTAACATTCTACCTAAAATTCCATATCAACATCCAGAAAGAAGAGATAAGAAATCTAAACTAAAAGAGATGTCCTGATATATATAACTAATCTTTGCTCCTAAAAATTCAGAGTGAAATAGGTGATTGGGATTAAAGAGTACATTTGTCATTATGAGCACTCAGTAATGTATAGAATTGTTGAATCACTATATTGTACACATGAAACTAATATAACATTGTATGTTAACTATACTGGAATTAAAATAAAACTTAAAAAGTTCAATATCATGGGTAACGTATGGATAGTGGAAAAAGCTTTGAAATTCAAAGTTTTGACTTGAATTAATGTTAATAATAGGTAAGTTTGGTAAAGTTCTAATATTAACAAAAAAACTCCTTATCAATCAATCTAGTTGCAAATTTTGGTTGGAATGTATATCTAATTGAGTAAGAAGAAAACATGACATTGCTCTGACAGGGCAGCCTTACAGATTTAGGGAAAGTATTGAAATGGAGGAATGGATTAAGAGTTTAATGTAGAAGAAAAGAAGGACGGAAGGAAGGAAGGAAGGAGGGTGGAAGGAAGGAAGGAAGGAAATATCACCTGTTATCAAGGATAAGATTTGCACCAGTGACACAGATAACATAATTTGACAGAGTAGAAAGTGGTGGGTCACTGCAAGGTTGCCCCTCCCCCAAAAGGACCTGGTATACCCAATATGAATATGTTATGTAGAAATGTGTGATTTAATGATTTTCTTGAAGCATATTTAAAAGTCAAAAAATGTGTTTTCTAAGTTCAAGCCTTTCAACAAATGTCATTACAACTTCTGTGATTCAATTTCCCATTCTCTTCTAGAAAACCAAACCAGGCATTGAATAAGAGAGGCCCTAAAGTCACATTGAGCTCTGAACTTTGACATGCTTAGCACAAAACTTGCCTTTTCAGCCCCTCAAACAAAAAGAAGTTGGTTTTTACTTCTGCAAATGAACATCTTAATTATAAAACAGCCATAATTTGTTATTGCCTTTATATGCAGGTGGTCAGTCACTGCTCTCTCATAGTTTTCCTTTCATATTCATGTTAATTAAAGTTGTAATATACTTAGAATCACTTGTGTGACTAATCATTTGTAATACTAATGATACAATTGTAGCAAATTAGAAAAAATGATCAAAATGCATTACATTCTACTTTTTCTATGACGTTCTTTTCAAAGCTAACTTTTCTCTCTAATTTTCACATAAGCTGTTCCATAAATTTAGTTTTATAGCAAAACAAATCTCTTGAGTCATTGAATATTATTGAGGTTCTTTAAAATTGACTAATGTAAGTTGCAACTGCCGTTGTAACATGGAGTGAGCAGCTGATTTTTAAACTTTAGACATTGGTATTCTTAGTACTTGTTTAAAGTGAAAATGAAGGAATTATATATTGCAAAGATTTCCATTATGTTTTCCTCTTTATACACAGTACATTGCAGGTGATTAAAGGAGCCTGCATATCCCCTCCAAAAATGAAAATTAATATTTCTCCCCAAATCCAAAATCTGTTCTTCCATAAAACAATAATCACTATTCCTTATGTCTTAAAGCTGCTCAGATTAGCTACCAGTTCTTGAAATTATAGTTGTCTCCCCTTTTCCAAAGGGGATATATTCGAAAACCCACCGTGGATACCAAAAACCATGGCTAGTACTGAACCCTATATATACTAGGTTTATTGCTATCATATACCTACAATAAAGCTTAGTTGATACATTAGGCACAGTGACAGATTAACAACAATAATAATAAAATAGAACAATTATAACAATATACTGTAATAGATGGTATATGAATGTGGTCCCTCTCTCTCTCTCTTTTTATGCTGTTCTCACCCTTTTTCTAATGATGACATAATATGATAAAACGCCTATGTGGTAACAGGAGGCGATGTGAATGGTACAAACACTGTGGTGTAGTGTTAGGCTGCTATTGATCTTCTGATGCTACAAAAGGACAATCATCTGCTTCCAGATCATGGTTGACTGTGGGTAACTGAGACTGTGGAAAGTGAAACTGTGGATAAGGGGGGATTACTGTATTGATGTTCATAACACAACTAATGCCTCAATTGAATTGTGTCCACATAGGAAGAATAAATATGTGACTCATGGTTCCCTTACATTTTTATTCCAAAATTAATTACTGGTGAAAACTTTAGTGAATGGAACCTGTTTTTTTCAAATATACTAGAATGTCACAAAGTTTTGAATTTCCATGCAACAAGCCATTTCTATATGACAATGCTTGAATTAAAGCCAAGTAGCTTTAATTAGACTAATAGTCTTCATAAAAAAGCCCAAATGGAATTGCAAGTCCTGAATTTCTTATTTTTCCCCCTCTTGAATGTAACATCTAACTTACACAATAAAGGACTTTGTATCCAGCTAACTAAGTAAACTAATTTTGTATACCTCTAATTATATCACAATATGAAATTTTCTAAAATAGTAGGAAATATGGTTAACATGTAATTAAAAAAATGTCTTCAAACTCATATTTCATACAAAAACCACTTTAGGACTCATTGCATACAGAAATTATATCGACAGTCAAAAAATTGATTGATATTCTTAAATTTAAAATCGGTAAGCCACTGCTATGCTTAAACTCTGCATTAACTTTGTGTTACTTTTGGAAAGCTGCATCTCATGGTACTATTATCTCTTCTGAATATCAGGAATGGGCATTTTGATGACTTTATGGTTCTTGTGATGCATCACTCAGACTCTGAAATGTTTGAGTACTGTAATAGTGCTGAAGTATGGCTACCTATTAGAGTCCTAGTCAGAGGATTTAAAACGTATTGGTCAGGCCCCAAACCCCAGAGATTCTGATTAAATTAGCCTGAAGTACCTTTTTGAAAAGCTTTCCAGGTTATTCCAAAGTAAAGTTGCTTTTAAAAACCAATAAATGGGAGGATTTGGGAATAATGACAATGTTTGGCTCATGATACCCTAGAATGGATTTCCAAGACAGAAGATAATATGAATTGACTGTATTTAGTTATCTCCAGGAATGACATTTATTACAGGACTGAGTCAGTTAATGTTTTGAAGTTCCTCCTTGTTCTTTTATTCTAAGATACTATTCTGTCCTTTCCATGTTAATTGTTATTTCACAATTTTTTTTCTTCATAGAGCACATAGTGACTCATCAATTTTTAAATACCCTTGAGAATAATATAATAGCAAGCTATGGAGAGATACGTCCATTTGTTCAAAAACTTCATTATCTGTAACAAATAACTATGATCTGTGAAATCACAACAGAACCTTTAAAAAGGAAAATGATATCAATAATATTAACACAATCAATGTTGAGAACATGTGTACTAATAGGAAAAATGAAGTTAAAGGAATGATCAAAATTGAGACAAATTAATCAGTGATGGCTTCTTGGAAGCACTGATTTGTACCAGATTCAGAGGGAAGTGATGACATCCAAGTCAACAAAGGGGCTCTATGTAAAATGCTGCAGTGAATAAAACATGAATAAGCTATGATCCCTACTCTCAGGGCATTGACTCATATAAAGGTAGAGTGTGCTATGAGAAGGATGGATTTATTCCATATTAAAGGACTGGACATGACTTCATGGGCAAAATTTGAACTAAGCCTTGAAGTAGGAGAGGAGCGTGGTTGAGAGGACGAATAAATATCTTCCGACAGAATTACTGACCTAAGTAACGATATGGCAGCACATTTTCTTGAATGCTCAGGGAAAAAGTACACAAGATGAATGCAAGAAGGCATTTTGGAGAGTTGAGAACGTACAATTGTGTTTGGAGAAATACTAGGCCAATTCACCAGGCTGGAAAGTCTCAAAAGAGGTTTGGGCGTCTGGGTGGCTCAGTGTCTCCCTCTCTCTGCTCATTGCCCCATCCCCAGTCATGCTCTCCTCTCTCTCAAAATAAATGAAAGAAAGAAAGAAAGAAAGAAGAAAAGAGGTTTGCCAAATATGCAGGTAAGAGAGGGCTCTGAAAGACTTTAAGGAGTTGGACATCCACACATCCCAAAGAGCAACATTTCCAAAGGATTGCAATTACAATGGAAATAGTATCAGGCCTGTTAATATCTGGCCTCAAGCAGTTATTTGTTTGCATCAACCAACCTCCAGTCTACAGTGACGTCTGACTGGATATAAGATAATCATTACAAGAAAGGAAGTCACAATTGTCAGGATTTTATTTCAAGGAATAAGCATGCAGAAAATTCTTTCATTCTGGGACTGGGAGGCTGTCATTCAGTACTTTTTCAGCTCTTTTCATGGAGAAGCAACCAACTTCCTCATTCTGAATTTATATACATAGGTCCGTTGTCAGAGCTACTCAATGTAATATTTGGATCAAATGTTTCACTGAAGCATGTATTTTAATTATTATGTTTTTTATTTCAAGTTCTTTTTTATCCTTTCTCTATCCTGATTGCTTAAAAATACTCTGGAGAGAGAGGGGCAAAATCACTGTATAAAAAATAATTAGCACGTCCTCTCCTTTTTATAACTTTATAATTGAAATCTCATTAAAGGCTTTCTAGGTCTCCTTTCCCTTAGTGACCAGGTGTCCCTAATTTGTTTTTAGCCGATGTGACTAATTCCAGGCAAAGACTAGAAAAAGTCTGGTACCTGTTGGAGAATAGCAACAGCAAGGTTAAATAAGTGGGGTGGCTTTTTCAGGTTGTCTTTAACCTCGTAAAACAAAAAAAAAAAAAAAAAAAAAAAAGAAAGAAAAAGAAAAAAAAAGAAAAAAAACAAAAGAGCTTCAACGTTTTTCCTCTTGGAGTCCTGCCTTTTTCTCAGTCCCAGTTGAAGATTCCAAGGGAAATGAGAGCACTATTTTGTTTCTCCCTTGTATTGCAGATAGGGGGAGGAGGTGGTTATTAGAGAGAAGCTCTTCCTCTCTCGGTTCCCCCTCTCTCCGCCTGACAGCACCGCTCTCTCGCGGGCTCGCTCGTTCTCCTAGGTGATCCATTTCTAGGCAACGTGGGGCTAGTGCTGAAGCTGCCAGGCTCGCTCCTTGCTCGCTTTCTGCATCCCGCCGGGCGAACCGCTCCAAAAGCATCCTGCAGCCTGCAGGCTTCCCTCCGCCGGCCCGGCCCCGCTGCTCGCGCCCGGCGCAACTCCCCCGCCACCGCGCCCGAGCGAACGGCTCCCCGGGCCCGCCTCACCGAGCTCTGCTCCCCGCCTCGCGCAGAAAAGGAATTTTCTCTGCATTACTATCTGCATTACCTTGAAGTTCACTTTTACTACCCCTCTTGGAGAGGGCTTTTTTCCCCTTCCCCGTTGGAATCTGGCTGCTCCGCTTGGAATCTCCTAATCTTTCCTTTCCACTTACATTTTATTTTGGCAACGAAGACCAGAGATTCTCTGCGGGCCGTTGGGGCGGGGGCGGGGGGGCGCGCTTTTTTTTTTGTTTTTTTTTTTGATTGGGGGAGGGGGGAGGGGAACATCCGGCGTAGGTGGGGGCGGGGGGGGTCTGTTGGAAGTTGCGGCGGAGCTGGGACTGGAGACCCGCGGCCCCGGCGCCGCGATGGGGATGGTCTGAGCTCCAGCCTCTCCCCCTGCCCGAGAGCAGCCGAGGCTGGATACATTTTTTAAAAGCCAAACTGCAAACAACTCTGGCGATGCCAAAATTCCCCTCCAAGTGACACGGCTTTGCGAAGGAGGTTTCCTCAGGCTGGGCTCTTTCTCTTATTCGCTCTGCCTTCATCAGCGACGATTAAAGGCTTTGCTCTGGCATAGGAATTTAGGAAAAAAAAAAAAAAAAAAAAAAGCTGCGCTAAACTCTGTCGTGACCTCAAACTCTCCGGACTGGTTTAAAAAATAGATTGAAAGAAAATCCATCCTGAAAGCGATTCAGCATAGGAGGAGATGGAAGTTTTCCCCTTGCTCTTGGTTTTGTCCGCCTGGTGGTCTCGAACCTGGGACTCGGCGAATGCGGATTCAATCATTCACATCGGTAAGAAAGGGCAGGTGTTGCCTGTGGGTACTTTTAACGTTGGGGTTAGCAAATGTTTCCCTTTGCCTCCCCCTCTCCGCCCTTACGCGTGGCTTACTGGCGCTGGCTTCGGTTTATTGCCCCTTCCCACTAACCTTCCCTCACACTTGTTCAGTTTTCTGGCAGGATATGGCTGTTCGAACCTTGACTTGGGCCGTTGTTTCACGGTGAATCGTGGAAGTGCGGTGCTGGATGCGTGGGGGTCTCGAGTTTACCTCAGTTGTGCGTGTGTGTCGGGAAGTGCGGGGGGGGGGTGGTGTTCCAAGTGTGTGGAGAAAGGAAGTTTAATCGACTCTACCTTCCATATTCTTTCCCGGATGTACATTTGCTCCATTAAAAAAAAAAAATATATATATATATATATATATATGTATATTTAGGGGAAAGAAGAGGTGTCACCTGTGAGGCGAAAACTGGGGTGAGGGTGGGGGGAGCTCCCTTCGGATCGAACAGGTGGTTTTGCAACGTGAGCGGGCCGCGTTAGCCGCAGCGTTGTGCGATGGGGACGGGGTGCCGGCTGCGCCCCCAGCCTCCTTTTCCTCTTCCCGTCCTCTTGGCTTTGCGGTACACGCGCAGAGTCGCCGCGACGGTGGCGGGAGGGGCCGGCGGCGGTGTGGCCGAGGACGGGGAGCCGCGCGCCTAGCTGCTTCGCGCACACTCCCCCGGCCTGGCGAGGCGGCGAGACCGCCTCGGGGCGCACGAGCAGCGCGGGGCGCGCGGGCCGCCCTCGTGGGCTGCCTTGCGGGCACCTGCCTCGCTCGTCTCGCGGTCAACTCCGAGTTGCCGCGCAAGGCCGAGAGCAAAGGCGTTTGGGCTACGGCCGGGCGGCCAGACTCCAAGGAGAACGCCGAGCCGGCTCGGAGAGGCTCGTGGCCCCACCTATTGGCAACCAGACGGGCCGGGACTGGCCGCGGCGGGCGCGGGCGGGGGCGGGCGGGGGCCGCGCGTCATTATCATGCACAGCGCTCGCGGCTTCAGGCTCCAACTCTTCTCACTTGCTAATCCGTGCGAGCAGAGTGGAGTCGGGCTCCGGCAGCCTTTTCTGCGTTTAATGCGACGATTTCCTTTTCGGAAATTCGCGTCCGCGGGCCAGCGAGGTTCATTTACTGGGAAGAAGAGAGACCCCTCTTGGGGAATTTTTCTGGGCACAGGACTTTTATCTGTCCACACGGCTTTATGTTCTTCAAATTGAAGCGACAGATGGGTCGCAGCGTCTCCCCTTTTCGTCCCCCTGCTCAACACTCACACGCGCGCACACACACACACACGCACACACACACAGAGTCCTGGAAGGGGAGTCTGCTTCAGGTGGCTGTGGTGCCTGCCCAGGCGAAGGGCTTCTGTCTGGTGTATGCCTCCACAGCAGCCAGCCCCTCAGCTCCAGGGGACTCCCTCTCTTGGTCTCAGAGGCTGTGTCTGTAAACATGTCTGCCATTCTCTGTCATTATATCGGTAGAAACATATAGGTCTCTGTGCAAGGGGTAATGAGGTCAGGATTCACAATACCTGCCGCTTATGCATTAAGTAAATAAAGCACTAGATAGCTTGACTGCTAGATCACGTTTTGCCCGGGGGCTAACAGGACCCGTGGGTTCAGAACTTTTCAGGGAGAAATTACCGTCTTATTGAGGGGTTCAGTAATGTTCTGACAATTCAGAAATGAACTGTGCTCCTCTTAAATGACATACATTTATGTGCAACTGTAAATGAGTGGAGCAGGATGCAGATATATATTACCACGGTACCTTTACATTCATTTTATGATTCGAGGTTTCTGTCTTATGCTCCACATCGCTCAGGAGAGAGGTCTTGTGGATAAATGCTTATTTTATTGCTTATTCTGTGGATTACAGGATAAATATGTTATTTGCAAACACCTACAGCCCTTGCTGTCTTTTACCAGATGAATATATTTTGCAATACAGTCTGATCATTTGTTTCTAAATAGAACACAACTGTTGTATTTTTTCCTTGGCATTCTGTTGTCTGTCAATGTGACATGGCTTGTTTATAACCTGGCCCCCCCCCCCCAAAAAAAAAAAAAAAAGGTAACTGTGTACAAATTACAGATTTCCTTGGAAAGCTGGTTGTATGCATGAACTCTGTATATCCTACTAAAAGGAATACTTATCAGATAATTTGACTTGAATGCAATTAGTACATTAGGCAAGAGGATTCGCTTCTTTTATAGGCTACCTAGTATTGCCATGAAGCTAGCAAACTGATAATTGTTTCAAATATCTTTTATAATACTGATAAATGTTATTTCCCAAATTTAAAAAAATGACCAAGAATAATTTGTGTGCATGTTAGAGGTTAAAAGCGTCTCCCACTTCAACCCCCATCCCAGCCAAAGTGTAATAAATTCAAAACTGAATGTCCCTATTAAAGTTTTAAACCATCAGTTAATATTCATTGGCTCAGTTTACCTGGTTGATTGGAAAAGAGAATTAATTATCTTTAGGAGGTGATTGCCTTCATTTAAATGTTTAATGGGAGAAATATGCTTATAGCAATTTATTATTTTAGGATTTAAGGGATGAAAGTGATGAAACTAAAGGGAAGGTGAATATTTCAACTCTCAAGTTATAAGGAGATATGCAGAAATGAGAGGTTTTCCTGGCCTCGTGTGGTGTGTTCAAGTAGAAAGCAGCTGCAGTATATAGTCCAGGCAAGCTGGAAAGATTTAAAAAAAAAAAAAAAAAAAAAAAAAAAAAAAAAAAGACACTGTTCTAATAGGTTCTTCAAATATTGAATCCTTTTGGTATTGAACAGAATTCTATGTATGAAAACTCTCTTCTTCTTTCTTTCTGCTTGTTTTCATTTCATGCAGGTAGTTTTTAAAAGTTGATTATGTATTTTAAACTCTAATATGTTTTATTAAACTCATTAGTTCACTACAATGATGAAATATATCATAATGTTTAAATTCCAGTGGTTGAACTGGCAGTGTGTTTTTTTCAGTAGAAAATGCACTAATATCATACATAATTACTTTGAGTTTCTGTTAAAGTACATTTTAAAGATAATTTGATAATTACATACATTTGTGTAAAGCACATTCACATGCAGTATTTAGAAATGAATCACCTCAATTGTGATATTCTTTGCCCCCCCCAAAAGAAAGGTCTTTTGACATATAAAAACTGCAATTTTGAATTATGCTTTTGCTTTGAGCCTGTGCATTGATTGAGTAATTTCATCAGACCCACATTACTTGATTGCTTAGAAGTTTCCTAATGATCTGCATGCTGTAGGAAGAACCAAAAAATCGTGAGTGGAATGGCAATGATACTGTGTTTTATGAGGCTATTCAAAAGTCGCTCTGATTTATGTAGCTAGAAAGCTCGAAAGTCTTTGAGATTAGCCACGCTGACTGCTATTTTCTTCATACATCAGTCGTTCCACACTCTTTACTCCCTAAACACAACAGGAGTGTAGAGCACTGCTTTAATTAAGCAGGGATTAGGTGGCATTTCCAGTCAACTGCACAGTTTGTGTTTTGCTTCAAATCTAATATGGAGGATCTCATGTTTTAACAGTTTAATGTATGCTCATTTCTTTTTCTGGTTCCTGTGCTCACAGAACTGATTGAAATGAGCTATCCTAAGTTATATATCTCTACAAGGATGCGCTCAAATAATGTACTTAGTCGTATGTTACCAAAATCACTCACAGGTTTTTGTTGTTATCAGTCATAGTAAAATACCTTATGCCAACAGGGAATAGAAACAAACCATTTATTTATGTTTTTCTTATAAGTGAATGATACTTTATCCTCTGATATCATAATCATTAACTTTGATATGTTTGAGAAGCCTAAGACAATTCACAAAATAATTTCATCACAAGAAACTTCAAATTAAAGTACAAAACTGATGGCTGAATAAAATGTCACCACATTAAAAACAATAATAGCAGATTTAAAGCAACAGTTTTCATGATTTCTGCAGTGAGGACTATTATATCAAATGTGGAATGTAACCGTATTTCCAGAAAATGTACTGTGTCTTCTACCAAAATGTTGTTTTTTCAACCTCTTTACATAATTTGCATTGGGTATAATAACCCCCAGGAGTCACCAAGGGCTCTTTGGGCTGTATAGAGATATCTCAAAATTTAAATTATCCCTTTATGATTTACAGTAGTTGTTTTCTCCCTAAGTTATGGATAACATATAGTATACATTTCTAGAATGTGTGAACAAGTAGTTTCTGAATTTAAAATGAGGGTATACTTTACTGTTATTCTTTTCTGTATCATTAATACAGTTATTTGACACATAATTCAGATGTGCATTAAGTTAGACAATGTTATTAATCAACAGTATCAACTATGACATGACTAATAAGCCATTACACTAAGGACCTTTGCTTTCTACTCCAAGTGAAGGGTACACCCAATAAGTATCTCCTATAAATTTTAATTCAAATATGAATAAAAATCAAGATGAATAACTTTTGACTTATTAAACAGTAGCAACCAATTGAGACTGTTAGGAGTAATGGAAGATGCATTGTATTTAATTCTAATTTCTAAGGCTAAGTTTATCACATTGTAATTTTATCTCAAAGGGTTTTGTAACATTAAAACCAGACTTTCTAATCTGGAAGCTTTTTTTTTCCTTCTTTTACTTGCATATGTTATTTTATTATTAAAAATTAAAGTATTTGGCATACTTTTATGCTTTTGGATCTTCATGATATTTCAGATTATAGGCAGCATATTGGTGAGTAGCAATACTTACACAGTTTTACTGCAAATATAATGTTTATTAGAAAATACATTTATGGCCTATAAAGATAGCTTTGCCATTAGGTGTCACTGCATTCTGAGCTGTTCCTTTGTAGTTCTACTTGAAAATCACATGAAATATATATTTTTTTTAATTTGCAGAAAAAAATGCCATTCAAAGACGTTTATGATGCTATAAGATACAGGTGGTTTTTATTTTCAAACCAGAGTAGGAAATATTATTCCTGTCTCTTATTCTTGTAAGAATTTAGTTCTAGGACATATCAGCACCCTCTGTTTTCAAGATAAATTAGATCGCCTGACCTAATCATGTAAATTTTTCACCAATTTAAGATATAACAGAAATATATTCTTTAACTAGTATGTATTCTCTGTGAAAAATCTAAGACACCAAGAAGGATACAATAGTGCTTATTACTACTGGTATAAACAGATGAGTGAATGGAGTTTGTTAAATAATTTCTCAACTGTGGTGGTTCTGCTTATTCATGGATCTTTTGGGGTCCCAAACCAATTGATGTTTGTAACACGAAACATGCATACACAGAGCTATGAAAAAAACATATACACAGACACAAACCAAATATAGATATTTTATTTTTAAAACAACGTCATCCATTGTGTTTTGTGCATGATCATATATGTTTTCAGGTAATTTTGGCCTGGTGACTATTAAGTTTTATGGAATGTATCAGTCTCTTCCACATAATATTACACATAATATTACCACCATTACCAGTCCAATTGAGTTTGTGTGGTAATTTATATTTTTATAACCAGTGTCTATGATCACTTGTTAATTTTTCTGTTTATTTAGTTTTTTTTTTTTTTTTTTTTTTTAAGAGGCAAAATCTTCCTTATAGCAACCCCACTACAAGACTAATGGAGAATGAAACTTAGGTCATCTTTAATTGTATAAATTAGTTTTAATATTGGCAAAATCACATAGAGAATGCAGTACTATGTTAAATGAATGAACAATTAGGTCATATTATTTTAGACCTTGCCTTGTGCAAATATTAATTAATAAACTAGTTGGAATAGTGTATTATGAGGAACTTAGAATAAAATCAAGTGATCAGATGGATATCTAAAGAATAAGGGAAATACTAAAATAATTTTGGAGTTGACTATTAAGTGGACATTTGTGTATTCAGTTCATTTAAACTGGTGAATTTTAGCATTTGGGTATGGACACATTTCAGATGAATGTGAAATACATGGGGGGGGGATGTTAAGACTTACTAAAAATGTTCTGGATTAAAATGTCAAAGGTTTGGGACTCAGTACTAATTTTATCAATAGTTAATTGAGCAAAATTGGAAAATTACTTTCTTCAGTCTTCATTTTTATCAATGCTAAAACAAGAGTTAGCATTTAAGCTCTAAAATTATGTGAACTAAAATGACAGATTCATATATTGAGGAAGTGGGAGAACTAGTCAACCAGGGTTCACATTAGCTGTCCTTAACAGCTAGGTTCAGAGTGAATTTAAAAGAAGAAAATATGAGGGAAAATAAATGGAGCATAAAATCTTAATCATTCAAATTAAGAACCCCTAAAATGATTTTTTTTTTGATATGAACAAGAATTATGTATAATATATTTATTCATCAGATATTCTAGTTAACTCCAGTATCAGATTGAGAGAACTGGATTTGTTAGTTTTTTGTTTTAGAGTTCTTGTTTTGTCTAGTGTTGATACTAAGGTGTTTCATTCAGTGCTGCTGAATTTTAAGAGGCAAAATCTTAAGGTGTTTCATTCAGTGCTACTCAGAGCACAACACAATGCTAGTGCTTCTTAAGGCTGACTGGAGGAATGAGTAGTGTCATGTTCGAACCAGCATAGACTACAAAAGCATTTATAATTTACCACCTCAAAGCACACCAGGAATATTAGCATATGCTTGGTATCACTAAAAAATATAGAGTTTAAAGAAATAACAGGGGCGCCTGGGTGGCTCAGTCGGTTAAGCGGCCGACTTTGGCTCAGGTCACGATCTCGCGGTCCGTGAGTTCGAGCCCCGCGTCGGGCTCTGTGCTAACAGCTCAGAGCCTGGAGCCCATTTCAGATTCTGTGTCACCCTCTCTCTGACCCTCCCCCGTTCATGCTCTGTCTCTCTCTGTCTCAAAAATAAATAAACGTTAAAAAAAAAAATTAAAAAAAAAAAAGAAATAACAAATGTTTCTTCAGCGTTCTTCATAATTTTGGATTCCTGCTCCAGGTGTTCTGGCTTTAACCTATTGTTATCCACCAGGTGGTTATAGGGTGAAGCTGGGGCTGACTTCATCCACTGAAAGCTTCTTTGAGTGAACAGAGGGAAGCCCAGAGGCAAGCACAAGCAGCTTAGTATCAAAAGGCCTGCCTGTGTGTGTTAAAAAATTTTAGATCACTCTGTAGTCAAGTTCCTTACTAACAAATATTTTCATTCAAACAAAAGATTGAGTAATTGCCTGTATTAAAATAACAATTTTTAGGGGTGCCTGGGTGGCTCAGTTGGTTAAGTGTCTCGCTTCAGCCCAGGTCATCATCCCGCGCTTTGTGGGTTCAAGCCCCACGTTGGGCTCTGTGCTGACAGCCTGGAGCCTCCTTCAGATTCTGTATCTCTGTCTCTCTCTGCCCCTCCCCTGCTTGTAGTCTATCTGTCTCCCAAAAATAAATAAATATAAATTTTTTTTTAAATAACAATATTTATACTTTTTTTCTTTACCCCCAAATAATTCGAAGTACTCTTCTAAAAATAAGTTATTTTATTGGCCTAAGTACCTGATTTTTCTCAGTCACCTTAAATAAGGCATTTACGTCATTGTCAAAATCATTATCTTTCTAGAAGTTAGTACTCCTAAAAGTACATGGTAAGGTAGGCATTATGACCAACACGCATGTGTGCTAATTGGGAGAATGTTCTTTCATTCAGCAAACATTTATTCTGAACCTCTTCTCTATGAAGTACTGTTTTTAGGCCATGGAATTAGAATACTGAATAAATAAGCTATGTCTTTGTATTTAAGGAATTTAGATTCTCTTGGGGGAGGCAAAAACCAGATAAACTAGAAACTATATGTTAGAACTTCAAGTAGTGGTAAATTGTGTGAAGAAAAATGAGGGAATGGCAGTTGCTATTTTGCATAGGGTAGTTTGGTAAGTCCTTTCTAAGGAGGTGATCATTGGAGCCAAGACGTGACTCAAAGAAAGGAAGTGAGCCATATGGATATCTGATGAAAAAGGATTTCAGGCAGAGGGCACAGCAAAGGTAGGGGCCATAAAACTAGGCAGTAAGGAATCTGCTTAATTTGTTTAAGGAACATCTTGAAAGTCAATGTGGTACAAGTATGGAGTTTATTAATGAGCAAAGCAGGAAGTGGAAGGAATAGGTCTGAGAGGCAACTAAGAAGGATCTTGTAGGGACTTTATAGGTTATAGTAAGATATTTAGATCTTCCAGGTATCTAGGGAGCCTACTGGAGGATTGAGGCAAAACACGTGATATGAAATGATTTATATCGTAGTAAGAAAATCTTCTCTGGGTAGACTGGTTGGAGTACAAGTATGAAAATTAGTTTGAGGATAGTGAATTGGGCTAAGTTGGTAGCTGGAGTAGGTGAATAATTGTCATATTGTGGATATTTTGAAAATAGAAGAAATAGGATTTTCTAGTGGATTGCTTAGCTGAGAGAAATCTAGAGGGAGTAAAGAGGCTATTTTACTTGAAAAAGTGGGTGAAATGTGTTACTAAAAATATGATAACTGAAATTGGGTACATGAGACAATTACTAAGTTTAGATAGAAATGAAAATTTGCATTTATTAAATTTGATATTCCTATTAGACATCAAATTACAAAATTTAATTCAGTTGGCATTTATTTACATGAGTTTGAAATTTAGGAGGGAGTTAGGGATTTGAGCTGTACATTTGGAATTCATCATTTTAGACATGGTCTTTAGAGCTATCGGAGGGGGTATCTCACTTAAGAAATAATTGTGTAGAGAGAACTCCAAGACTATGCTGTAGGCCATTCTAAAATGTAGAGGTCAGGGAGAGGAAGAGGATCCAGGAAAAGAGAAAGATGAGTGGCCTATGAGTTGAAAAGAAAACGTAGGACTGTGTGGTGTTATGGAAGCTAAGTGAGGAAGCTTTTTGAAGCAGGAAATGAGAAACTATGTCAGATTCTGTGGATTAAAATTATGACTTGACTTCTGGGTTTGGAATTGTTGAGGATAAACATGACTTTGACAATAGTGCTTTCAGTCAACTAGAATTGACAAGATACTGATTGGGGAGGATTTGAAGATAATGGGACTTGAAGAACTCTCAGTTTTTCTGTAAGGGAGAACAAGGGAGCTGTGGGGGTGGGAAAATGAGGGAAAACGTGGGCTTCGTCTTTAAATAAAGGTGGGAGTTGGGATAGGTATGGTAATTTTTTAAAGTTTTAATTACAAGAAAAATTTCAGTTTTAGGATTGAAATTAAAATGTATTTCTTTATTCAAATCTATTTGATGTTTGAGTTTGGATAGCAAGTGTTTGAATAGAACTCGTATTTTTATTTATTTATTATTTATTTTTGTTTGCTGTCCTTGTTGTTGGTTTTTATTTTGTTTTGTCATCTTGGATCAAGTGATATTGGGTGAGTGGCAGTGGAATTAGAGGAAGAAGCTTAGATGTCCTCTCTCAAACAGACTCCACTAGTTGTTCTGCATTTTTGCTTCATTTAGCTTCCTAGTGCCTAGAAGCATCACTCCTCTTACAAACTCACAAACTCAGCAGCCAAAAACAAGTTCTGTCTTCAGTATCTGGGCAATATTTTTGGAAAATAAACTATTTCTTCTTTAGGTGACTAAAATTTAGATACGATTTTTTTTACCTGAAATTGTGAGTGAATTATATACCTTGAGGAGTACTGGCATACCAGTACAGATAAGATCAACATTTAGTCTGTTAGTAATGTATTAATTTTAAGAACACATAATATATCTATATGATAAATGATATTAAAATACTATTAAATCCTCTTTTACAATAGATACGTTTGAATTGATTATGGGTTTCCTCTAAGTGAATTCTACTATACATTGATTTACTTAAAAAATCATTTTGGAACAATTTAAAAATACATAGTTATTTTATAAGAAATGCATATCATTGTCTCATAGAAATTAAACAGATGAAAGAGATTCATATGATATTAAATTTTAGTGACACATTTAAATATTTCCTTTTATGGAACTTTCACTTCTATTTGTACTATACTATAGCTAACAGATCCTTAGTCATAGGTGAAAATGAGAAAAGGAAGTGTACTACATTTTCTAACTTCAGAATTCAACCTTCTGAAAATAAACCTTAGGTTTCTCACAGTCTTCTATTAATACACACACATAAGTTATGTATATTTCACTGATTTTCAGCTAAAATAAGAATATTTGTCCTAAAATAAGAATGCCAGTAGCAGGTGAATTGTATTTTTCTGTGTTCTTTGTCATTTCCAGTTCTAGCTCCTTTATAAAAACATTTTTCTTATCAAGACAATATGATTGTCACCTGATGTTTCTGCTTGGTTATGTCTATTAACTGATGTATAAACATGGGATACATGAACAGTGAGGAGATAGAAGTCCTGTGGTTTGGGCACAGCAATGACTGATTAAAAAAGGGAAGCTGTGTATGGTTGGATCCAAGTAACATAATTAATGAAATATGTAACCTCAAAAGTTATTTTAAACTTGCTAGTTCATAACTTCCTGGAGTGGTGAAATATAATCATTTGAGAGAATTGTTTATAGCAGATTTGAGTACAAACTTAAGTTGTAATGGCCACCTAAAATTGGTGAAGGTGCTTAGTATACTTAACCTTGACATCATTAAAATGGCATGCCCCACCAGCAGCACATTTTAGATTGGCTTATCTTAAAAACTAAAGGCCAGGTAATATCTTTGGAGCTAAAGTGGGACAAGAGAGTCATTACTAGTATTGTGTTGCATGTAACTTAATTTGAATTAAAATCTAGAAGACTAATTCTTTCTTTGGATAATCTCCACAATCTGACAACAAAGAAAGTTGTTGGTAGTGGACTGGTAATTATAATCTTGTTCTTCAGTATCTGATTTCTTCTTTGTGGCTTCTATGAATGTCAGTGACAGAAAAATAGTTGGGGGATTTGTTTTTTTAGAAATGCCAGCAACTCTTACATAGCCCAAAGGAGGAATGGTTCTTGTGAAAACCATTGTAAATTTCTTCTTAACTACATTATGTAAAAAAATTTAACACATCATTAGTGTGGGTGGCAACGTAAGCACAGGCTTGAGAGGGATTACTTTTTTGTTTCTTGGTGGTGTAGTCATGATGGGTTTTGGATATTTTTTATAATTCATTATTTTTGAGCTGAGAAATCATGATCTATATCATTATCTTCCATTTGCAGAGAGTATACTTATAAGGTTACATGAAAACCATAACGTGACTTTTTTTTCGATTCAACAGATGCTTATTGAGCAGCTATTGGGTAATCAGTACGTATGTCTTATGTACTCAGTTGATGATAGAAATATTCACCTAAGACCTGTTTACCATCCTTTAAGAACTTTTAAGTATATCTGCCTTCTGAGATCATATTGTAATATTAGGCAGCTGAAGTAGAGCAGAATTCAGGACTCAGAATTGGACGACTGTGTTCTACAATGGCATGGGAGATTGTGGTAATTCAATAAATAATGTCTTTATGGTGCCCTTAAAATGTCATAAAACAAACATGTATTTCAGATAAAAATATAAATGGGATATGGAGATGACCACTTATAGAAGGTCTTTATTTATAATAGAACTATCTTTAACTCAGCTTTCTGCTCATTAATCATTTACCTTATTATACCTATAGACTACAAAGTCAATACAAGCATGACCTAGTAAATGCTAGGGTAAAGTTTCTTCCATTTTCCTTTTTTCCTCTTATTCTTTCCTTTTTGTTTTCTGTAGATCCCAGGAGTTGTGCTCTAAAGTCAAGGAGAGGAGGAGGTAGCTTTAAGATCCAATTATTCTGTAATTAATAACACGTTCCTTTTAAAATTTAATGGGACATATCAGATCATTCTAGTAAGCCTGGTTTCTTGGGTGTGGAAAAAATTAAATTACATTTTCTTTTTTTCTTTACTTTTGAATCTACTACTATATTACCATTTCATGCTACTAATCTGTACTTTCTTCAAGATGTATAAAACACCAAAGGAAATGACAGTTTTACTATAGCAAGTAAAGGGAAAATTATCTCATAGAAGAAACAAAATTAGTTACCTTTACAAGTGGAATAAGTATTGTTGGGAAGATATTATTATATCAACTTTTAAATGTGTAAATGTAATTGAGACAAACAACAAAAATTGAAAATAACAATTCAAAAACTGACCAATACGTGTATCTTTCTCCTCAAGAGTTCTTGTTGTGGTTGATAAATAGTTAATAAATAGCAAAAGTGACTGCTCTGATTCATTCTTTTTATTTTTCCTGTCTACCCTTCAGTGGCAATGCTAATGAGCAGTGAAATGGCCAAAAGCAAGGAAGAAGAAGCAAAGGGTTTTAGATAATCTATAAACCGGAAAATCAGCCCCTGAATGCTCATATGCACAGGCTTGCTGAGAAGAAATAGTTTATTTTCCAAAAATATTGCCCAGATACTGAAGACAGAACTTGTTTTTGGCTGCTGAGTTTGTGAGTTTGTAAGAGGAGTGATGCTTCTAGGCCACTAAAGAGGAACATGCTGAATAAAACAGTTTAGGGGCAGAACGCAGAATATTTTGGGGAAAAGAGTGTCTTTCAGAGGTGATGCTGCTGACAGCCAGGACCTCTGTGGTTAGCTCAGTTCCATGTGTCATCTCTATGTTGATGTTTTTAAAGAAAATATGTGGATTTTGGCTATGCCTCTTAAACACTTTAGGTAATTATGTATAAAAATGTGCTGGATTGACATTCCTATCAATATGTATTGTGTACTGAGCACCTATATTGTATATTTCATGTTGGCTTCTAGCTATTGCTATCCTATATACCATAAGGAAAAATTTCAATAGTGCAATTTAAAAAGAAAGTTCAGCGGTTTCAGTACTATTGGTTTTGTCTTACTAAGTTGAGTGGTTGTTACACAAATGTTGATTTCATATATATATGTATATGTATATATATATGCATGTATATGTTTATATTTCATATGTATAAGTACTGATATGTCTTCTGGGGTCTCTGCTCATTGAGAAATCTACTAGTTAAGTGAAGTTCCACCGTGGATAGGGAATGAAGTTTACATTTTAGACCCCATTCACCATATAGTGTGGCTCCATCACTAATGCTCTTTGGAGAATACGAGAGTACTTAACAGTATGCCAGGATCATTAAATGGCAAATCAGAGAATAATTCAGAAGTCTGTGTTCAAGCATGGGAGTCTCTGTGATGGATTCAACAAGCAAGTCACTTTCTCTACCATTTAGGACTTTTTCTTTGAATCTTTGTTCCCCCTTTAGTATAGGCATGGAGTACTCTGAAGTATTCAAATGAGAGAGAAGAGGGGAAGGAATATACAGAGAGAACAACCAGGTTAATGCTATGAGACATAACTTGTAATATTCCATGCTTTTAATATTTTATAATACAAATTCATAAAGCTAATGTATAATATTCTGTAATTGGTCTTACACTAGCATTAGCACCTTCTGTCTCACCCTTGGGTAAGAAAGTATGAACAATTGTTTTATAAATTATCCTTAGAAATACTACTAAGAAGATAATTTTTTTTCTTGATGTTATTTAGATGTTAATCTCCGCTTATGGTAATTGATAATGAAGCTAATCCATCTAATCGATATTTTAATAACTGTCCTTAACTCCCAATACAAACTAAGATATTTATATACTGTAGTGATAAGCAGATAAAGAACTTCTTGCATCCAGTTGAGCTTCATGGTGTGGCCCTTGATTGACTTTTCCAATGAAATAGTTTATTTTAATCCATATAAGTTGGAAGGAATGAGGAGAAATCTTTCCACAAAACAACCTTGAAGGCAGAGGGGCACCAGGGTGACTCAGACGGTTAAATGTCCCGACTCTTGGTTTTGACTCAAGTCATGATCTCAGGGGAAGGCAGAGGTTATTCGCCTCCCCCCCTCCCCCCCCCCCCCCCCCGGCTTTCTTGAGATATAATTGACATATAACATTGTGTAAATTTAAGGTATGATTTGATACATTTCATACATTCATATATTGCAAAATGATGAACACCAAATAGCATAAGCTAACACCTCCAAGGCATCACATAATTACAATTTATTTTTGTGGTGAAAACATTTAAGATCTACTCATATCAACTTTAAAGTATATAATACTATATTAGCTATAATGACGGTGCTGTACTTCATGTCCCCAGGACTTGATATTCATTTAACTGGAAGTTTGTACAGTTTGACCAATATCTTCCTATTTCCTATATTCCCTACTCCTGGTAACCACCATTCTACTCTGTTTCTCTGAGTTAAGCTTTTTAAAATTCCACATATAAATGTTATCCTTCAGTATTTGTCATTTTCTGCTGACTTACTTCATTTAACATACTGCCCTCAAGGTTATTCATGTTGTTACAAGTGGCAGATTTCCTTTTTTCTAAATAATATTCCATTATATAAAATATATATGTTATATATAATATCCATTTTGGCATCAGTTTTCTATTCTTCAGTGAAGTATATTAAATTTGAACTACCTTCTTCCCTCCCCAAATACTCATGCAACTCAATTACTTTATTCATTTTTGAATAAAATAAATGTGTCTAGTATACATTATCCTATTTTATAAACTGACCCTCATGGAAAAAAGAAGTTTGTTCACCACTGTCATGAGAAAGCAGTATCTAGCAGGGATACGTGTGGCCAAAGCCAGAGTTATAAAATAGTGTGACAAAAGAGGGAAATGGCAAGTACTTTGGGAGAAACATAAAATACAATGAGGGATAGGGCAAGACAGGAGGCAAGAAGTTAGGAAGATCCTTATGGGATCTGTGGGAATTCTTTAAATAATTTAGGCTAAGGAATGCCTAGCTTTGTGTTATAAGATCTTTCTAGTGATAGTGTGGTAGATGGAAACCAGTTAGAGGACTTTGACAGTGTTGCAGGTGTGTGTTGGTGAAGAGGGGTGCCACACATTGGCAAATAGGGGTGGAGAGGACAACTCTATTAGGAGAGATGCTAAGGAGCATGTATCCGTTGGTGTGATCATTCTTTAGAAGTGAAGGTAAAAGGAAGTCTAACACCATTCCTGAGTACTATCTTGAGTGATCACATTGCAGATGCTATTCACCAACACAGGAAACAGAGAAGAGAGAAACGTTCAGTTTGAACTCAGTATTATTTTGGCATGACGGTGAAGTGTCATGTCCCAGACAGCAGCTTTCCAATAATCCCTCTTTTTGACTCAAATGGAGAAAAGAAAGGTCATTCTCCATGGAGATCAATCCTATTTTGATCTAAAACAGGGAACTGTTTTTCTGGTCATTCTTTTGTAACTTTTCTTTCAGATCCAGTACTTAATAATGTAGTTTCCTATTTAAAATATGAATCTTTAGAATATTTTTGAGCTATTGAGAAAATATTAATTTTACAACACCAAGAGCCTTATGATTTTTAATTCCTGCCTGTGCTTATCATTTTAAAATTACAAATTGTAAATATTACTGACCTTTTAAAAGGTATGTCTTCATTCTCATTTCTTAATATGAATATACTTTTTAAAATCAAAGCTTGGAACTAATACTAAGAGACTAATGCTGTAATTTATATGATAACCATCTCGAATCAAAATCTTGGGTCATAAGAGGTAATATAAAATATGAGGTTAATTTTTTGTACATGATTGCTATTCTAGTTACATATTACAAATAGAATCCCCTTATGTAAATAGAAGACTAAAACATGGAAGAGTAAAAATAGGATTTTATAGTCTTTAGTTACATGTTATCTGTAACATAATCAGCTTAAGGAAAGGAAACTGTGCTCCTAGGATGGCAGAAGCAAAGCCCGAAATGGGACACAGGTCCCATTTGGAACATACTAAAGGGATCTTTTGGGGACTTCAAGCCTCAGCCTTTTAGTGTCTCAGAAGACTTTGCTTCATAGTTAAGGATCTGTGTTTTCAGATGAGAAATGTTTGCAAAGACTGATCTGGAGTCAGAATATGAAAGCAGTGTGTTTGCATGTGTGTGAAAACACTGGTTGAACTGAGGTGTGGAAGGGAGTGGATCCAAATAAGCCAGTCTTCTTTTTGCCTCTGGATGTCTTTAAAGTTTAGCTTTTCAGCCCATTTTTACAATATGTAGTATCAATGCTTAATCTAATGAAAACAATTTAGGTATGATATTATTAGAACTTAACTCTCTCATCTTACTCTTGTTTGCCCTTATTAAGCTGATCACCTGTTAGAGAGCCAGAGATGGACAATTGAGTGTTCCACTGGGGAGGAGGGTTTCCAGCATCTCTTAATCTCAGGCTAATTGGTTTAGAGTAGATTAAGGGCTTAGACACTTAGAGTCAGTGAGGATAACCTGAGTGACTTTAGTCAGTCACAAACTGTGATGATTGGTAATTTTTGTGTCTTAAGTGATCAGAGTAGCTTATACTACCCTAAACAGAAGCACTGGATTTGATGTCCCAGTTATATATTCAGATCTTTCCTTGGTCACTTTACTACTTGATAGCTGTGAATTCTGGGTAAGTAACAATACTTTGAAAGTCTCAAATTTACCTGCTCCTGCTTTCTCTCCACCTCATTTGTTATAAGGACACACTGTAATAAAATTTGAAATATGGACTTGTAGACTCCACAAGTCAATATTCATACTTCAGGAGATTAAACTTGCAATTTGAATATACTGCCCATCATGGCCCTTGGTCTGGGTTGTGCGTGAGAAAGTGGGTGCCACACCTGAGATCAGATAGGGCTCCCTGTTTATTTTCTGTTCTTGAAACATTAATTCACATGTACAACTCTGGCTTTTTTACAACATATAAATCAAAGTTGAAAGTCTTTATTAAAGTAACTGAATTTAAGTTTAACTATCCCTTCAGAGATAATGTTTCACTCTAAATTTATGTGAAATAGATGGCTAAATTTTTATTTTTTTAAATCACCAAAACTGATATTTATCTACACCTTTGTGGATATGCCCTTTAATCTGAAAGAGGGTGATCTTATGATTTATTATTCAGACCAGGACTCTTTTGAGAGTAAAAATGGCAGTATTAAGATTTCTGCTGGAGCAAAAGGGACAAATGAGGGCTGACTGGAGGCAAACAGGGACTAGACAGCAGTCTCCTTTCAAAGTCCTACCTGCAGGCATGTGATTAGTTTGAAATTTGGCCCAGCCTCAAAGCACTCCTAGGCATGTTCTCTTTCAATAGGTAGGAATTTTCTGTGAAAGATATCACAAACTAGCAAACACTCCAAAGAGGAGGAGAGACTTAACAGTTAAAATTTCAAAGGTCTATATTTAAAAACGATTTAATTTTTCTTATGGGGATAAACATATAATTTGTTTTGTGATTTTGAATTAATTGTACTACAGCTATCTAATTGAGTCAGCCTCTACAAATTTCTCTTTCAGAAGTATACCGTATTACAATTTGTTTTGAAAGTTATTAGATTGTCTTAACCTTTCTTTCCTTTCTGTTCCAAGGTCTGGTTTTACCTCAAGAAATGATCAGGTGATACCCTGCACAGGCCTTTTATCCTCACACGCTTGCTTTTTTCCTGAAAGCCTAGTTTATATAAATCTTATTTCCTTTTCTTCACTTCTGGCAACCCAGTGTTTACTTTCTGTGTTTTCCAAATGTGACACTGAGTTGGAGAGCATCCTTCCACACTGTGCCCCAGAGAAGATTGCAGCTTCCTCCTTTCTTCATCTGTGGTGACTTTTAGACTTGGGCAGACCCTGTTCCTTAGGTCATTTTCCCTATAGAAATTATAGGCTCTCACGGTTGGGAGGAATATTAGAAATTGTCTATAGTCTAGAGTCCTACTGTTACTGATGAGCAGATTGAGAGGTTAAGTGATTTGAATGCCACATAGATAGGAATTTTTGAACAGTCTATTAAGCATAATTTTTACTGAAAAAAAGTAATTATATTCACATCACCAAAGAGGTATTAATGTGGGCTATTGGCCAGGAGATAGAAATAGCCCAATTATGTAGAATTGGATAATTGCTTTCATTAACATAGGGTCCATTTTACCTGTGCTCTACTATATTGCTATAGAGTACTGTAATTAATTCCTTTGAAGTCTGCTAATATAATGTTAGAGGTAGTTAACCCAGATGTTGGAGAACTATTCCCACAAGCTGCTAGCCGTGTGAGTATATATATCATCTTCTAGAACTTCTCCCAAAATTTAAGTGCAGCAGAGTCTAGCCAGATCCAAATACTTTCTCAGACTACAAACTCCACCCCTCGTTCCTCATGTCTCTCCTCCCTAATCCCCTCCTTCTCCCCACAAACCCAGGTTGAAACTTATTTCTTCTAGTATTCACTAAAAACTTAATTTTGTCTCCATCGAAACATGTATTTATGCAGATAATTTGATTGCTTGAAAATATGCCATTCCCCCTGGCTTTATCACTTTTGGGCACAACATTTTCAATTTTAGTGTTTTTATATGTAAAATATAGATATAACTACCTATCATGAAGAGACAAATGAAAGTAAATAAATTAGAAAAATTAAGACAGTTACTAGAACAGAATAAATTTTCTGAATAGTAGCTTGATTTCCCCTTTCTACGTTACCTTCCCTCAAAACCTCAAAAATATAATATTTTATTTAAATACAGTTCATTTCTGTTTTGTGCATATTTGCCAAATATCTTAAAGCTAGAATTAATTGTTTTTTGTAATTATGTCAAGTGAAGAGGAAAACTCTATGAAAATATGGGCTATTTATATTCTCATGTTCAAACTCAAAGAGATTTGCTCTTTGTTTAACATGACAGAAAACACCTGGCACGATTTTATGGATTTTTTTTCATTTTTCTTTTTTTTTTTGGTTCTGAACTTTCATAAAATAGATGATTTTCTAGTTATGTAGACGGTAATAATCTTTTTTGCTATTTGGATTCATTTTGAGACATAACCCGTCTTTAAGTCTTCTTTCAAATCCATTTAATTATACTTTTTATATCTTTAAAGTCACAGTCTCTTCTACTTGTATTATTTTTTTTTATTTTTAATGTGCATACTATAATAATGAATTACCTTCTAATTTTATTTTAAAATTATTCACTTGTTTTTTCTAAACCTCCTACTATTTACTATACTAAAATGTTTGCTTCTTGTGTCCCATGTTTGTATAAAATATCTCAGGAAAAAATTGTGTTTTATGAGAAAATAAAGGGAGAGAGAAGTCACAGGGATTTGGTAAGCATTTAATTCTCTTGGCAGTTTTACCTATCAGTACTAATTTACTAATTGTCTTTTTTTCCCCCATTTAAACTAGACTTCTCTTCCAGAATTGAGCTATTAATGTGATTTTAGCTGTTAGAGCTACCTCCACAGGTTTATAACTGATTAAAAGTCACTAAATTATTTGGGCATTTGAAGACAAATCACCACAATTTGTATAGAACCCTGGGTGTAAAGTCTACAGCTTGATTTAATTTAAAGATACTATAATCAAAGAGGGCTTTGATTGTACGGTACATTAGAATTACCATGATTCAAAGTAATGCCTGTATAGTGCCTTTGTAGTGTATAAGGGTATGTTGAACTAGTTTGCCCACTTTGGGTGCCACTATCATAAATGTAATAAATAGATACAGTACCATTAGTTCTACTTTATCTCTCTGTGAAAATACCTAGAGGATACTGTAGAAGATAACAGAAGGATATAGTGAAAATGACTAAATTCGTTCTCCGTAATGAGAATAGTATATCAGTTGTTATTCGTAATCGTATAGAAGAACCAATAATTAGAGTGACTTTCATCTGCCCTTACAATATGCCAGTCATTGTTGCAAAACCTTTGTAGGTATTATCTCAGCAAATTGTTAAAATAACCTGAATAATGCTGGGACTATCATCATTTCAGTTTTCAAATGAGATTAATGGAAATTTAGCAGTGCCATATAATTTGCCCAACTTCACTCAACCACAGAACATAAAGAGAATAGTTTTCATTTGATTTTTATCTATTTCATACATCCCATGATCTTTCTTTCTCTGATAGTCACTGTGCCAACAAGAAACCAGACTCTCTTCTAAGAGCCCTCTCTGATTTTCTAATCAGTGTGATGCAGAGTAGCCCATGCATTTCTCATCATGTACTAATATCATTTGTAGCTTTGCATTTGATTTTCCATCAACTTGAAAGAAAAAAAAAAGAATAGAATAACTCTTCTATTGAGTTGTCATAAAAAAAACCACAATTTTTAGTTTTGTTGGTACTTTATGAATGGTATTCTTTTATGGTGGTTTTCTCTGAGTCATACAATTTCAGTGATTAATAAAAACATCACTAGTATGCTCTGTGTCTGTATCTTTAAGTCTCTGTTCATTGGTTTCCAGTTGGTTATCAATGGATTGTACAAAAACTTGAAGCTAGCTTGTTTTCATTTCCCATTATTCCTAGAAAATTAAAGATTTGTGCTTATCTGTGTTCCTGCCTGTATTTCTAGATACAGTTCTTTGTGGCTTCTCAGTCTCTAGTCCTCACTGGGAAAAACTCACGCAGATCCTCATTTTAGGGTAGGTCATGTGCCAGGGAGTAAGCAGATATGTTTCACCTATGTTCTATTTTACTTTTTTCCCACTGAGAGACAGGAGTGGCTAGTTAGTCATGATTCCTTGTCTAGATTTTTAGGTTAAGGTAGCCAGGCCCTACATAAAACATTTGGCCAAAAGTCTTCCCTTAAGAGAAACAAATTGATTTAATTCATTTCACAGAAATGACATAACTATTTTACATCTTTAAAAAATGAAGTTTCTAGATTATATGTTTTAATTTGTTCTTTCCTGAAGTTTTGTTTTCCTTTAATGTAGCAGACAGTTCTAATATTCTTTCTGAGCATGTATTCTTTGTTGTCCCTCTTATGTGTGGAATAGAAAGTAATTAAAAGAAAATTATAATGATTAAAGTAATGTAAAAAGTAGGATGTAGTGCTTTATTTGCAAGAAGCTATTTTTATATTTCGTGAGATACTACATTGTTTTAGGTAAGGGCCATCAGGAAAGAAAATAAGGACAAAGAATAGGTTACTTTTATCAATATATTTTAAATAAGCTTCTTGTGTATGTTAGTATATAAGGTGATAAATGCTTATCTACTTGAAGCTGTACAAAGATAGAGACAGAAATGGCAAATGTCGAATAAGAACAAAACAAAAAATACACAAATTCAGGAGGAGAAATGACCTTTATGGAGCGCCTAACAGCTGCGTGTGGTCCAGGTCTCTGCTGGAACAGGACAAGGGCTGCATCCTGTGCTCTGTTAAATGTTCTTCTCTGTAGGAACACTGATGCAGTGAGAGGGTGCAGGAGAGTGACAGATAGGTCACTTCAGCTAATGTCAGACAAGTGACTGTCACTCAGTAGGCCAGAGACTTGCTGAGTGGAACTTTTTGTTTGAAGTTCAGTCAGGTTGGTTCAAAGTAAACATTTAGAAGAAAAAACAGAGCAATCTACTTATGCTCATTAGGGAAACGATGATAATTTATTTCTATGATATGTGGTGATACTTCTGCTGTATTTCTATTAACTTCTGTTAGTTTCTCAAGTAATCATACCAAAACCCATGGTGTCTCTTTTCCTTAAAAGGATGGATGCAATGCTAAATTTGCTATAGCGTGAAACTTGTATCTTTCCTTTGTTTCATCTTGAATTGTCTTGTTCTGATAGTTTTATGCTAATGGTTACAAAGAACATAATGAAATGTAACCTGAGAAAAATCTTTGTTATAGGGAAGAAAAAACATTTTTTTCCTGGATATTCATATTAAAATGTAAGAAGCAGAAGTACATATAAAAAAAATGGATCTTTTAGGAATGTGCATTTCTAACTCCTGTAGCCAAAGGTTAGTTGATACCTGGTGCAAAGTGTTCTTCTCTTAATATTAATTTGTGGTTTTCACTTTTATGTCCTTGCTAACTATGCTTTGATCATGTCTATTTGAAGCAGAGAAAAGGAGATTGGACTTGGATTTGCAGCTGGGATAAGCCATTATATTACTTTTTTCTTAAAGAATTAACACTCCAGAGGTTTCTAGTCTTGGGTGGAGGTTTATATATGTGTGCTTCCTTGATAAAGGCCATCTTTCCCATGTCTACATTTTAACATGCAGGACTGTTAACCCTAAATGATGACTATTTGAAGAATAACAATCCTAAATGGTTAAATATCACAAGTGGATTAGAACTTAAAGTCCTAACTGCTTTTTCTGTAGGCTGTGATTGTCTAAGAAGTGATAGCACAGAGTTGTGCTTTCTGGCTTCATTCTAAGCCCTCTCCATATGAACTTCAGAATTTATTAGACAGGCAAAGAAGAAAAAAGATGTACACACTTATTTCAGTGTTTGTGGGTTTCCCATAATCATGCTTAATTGTATCAATATGATCCAACCATATTCATATTTCTCCCAACCTGCTTACTCTATTGACTTGGTATCCTCTTGGTTATCTAAAAGATAAAATTGGTGGATACATTTACTATCTTATGTGTTTTTTATTCATTAAAATAATTCTCATGTTATCTGCTTAATAGGGTTGTTTGGAGGCTCAAATAAAAAATCGCAAAGCGCAATAATATATATTTATTGTTTCAATATTCATTACACTGTTGTGGAATATCTGAACGTATCAGGCATTCTTTTATGCCCTGGATACACAGTGATAAATACAACAGGGAAAACAATCAAAAGCCTTGTGTTCTTGAAGATTAATTCTAAAATGGGAGACTGTCAATAAAGAAATAATGAAAGTATAAAGGGGTATGAAGAGAAAGCAGGGTGAGGAGTTAGAGAGTGATGGGAGTATATGAATTTAGAACAGAAGGCCAGTGACATAATCTCTGAGGAAATAACATAGAGCAGAGACTAAAATGAAGTGATTATCCAGTGATAGGTTATTCCAGAGGGGGGAGAAAAAAGGGAGAGGAGAAGAGAAGTAAGGAGAGAAGCATGCTTTGCATGTTCAGGGACCTGCAAGGATGGTTGTTAGTGTAACTATAGGGGAGCAAGCACGGGTGAGTATGTTAGAAAAATAGTTCAAAGAGGAAGACAAAAGATTATTATTTAACTCATTGAGAATCACATATTCCACTATCGTAATGGATTGATGGACTCTCACTTTCACTTAAAATGTTTATTTTTTTTTTTAAATGGAGAGATATGCTCTAAGCTCCTTTTGCTGTCAGAAGCCTTTCTGTGACCACCCTGGGAACATGACAGGGGATCCCCTGTCTAAGCATTTACTCCTGTTGGATCTCCCCAGCATCCTCTTTGCACCAGTTTGCACCAGGATTCTTGTAATTTTAGGATTTTGTGGGTCAGAGGAGCCAGATTTTGCAGGGAAGAATTTGCAAGTGATCCAGAACAAAGACCTGTGTGTCTGTGGGTTGATCAGGGACCCTGGAGTCAAGGACTGAGGGAGTTGGGCACAACTCCTCGTTCGGAGGTGTTTTCCTCATTTGGACGGTTTGCTGAGCAGCAGTAACCAGAGAACTTGCTGTGGTTTGGAGGGCTGGCTTCAGTAGCAGTAACCTCCTTACAAGTGTGTGTCACCTTCTGTTGAGCATTCACAGATTACAGATTCCTTTATTTATTAGTAGGATCCAATTATAGCAACATTCATAAGTAGCGTTGATAAGATTTCAAGAATTTGCCCTCTAGCACCACCTGCTCCCTACCAAGAAAGAACTTTTGGACACAGTTTTCTTTACAGAGACAGTATTTGGAAATGCCTTATTCATTATTTGTTCTGATTGAAACCAAGAGGATTCTTCTTGTAGTGCCTATAAATAGAGTAACTCCACATACTATATATTTAATGATTTTTCAAAAGAGAAAATATAAACTTAGATTAAACTAAAATCTAGGAATTCAGAAGGGAGACTTGCTAATACTTGGCTTTGCAGAATGGAAAGAACCAGGATATCTAAAGTGCTGCTGAATATGAAATTGAAATGAGTGTGGGTAAAGAGTGAAGCAGAAATGTTACAACGATGCACCCATTTCAATGGGGATGATTGTTAGAGCTTAGTAGTATAGGCTGCTGACAAAATGTTTTCAAGCCATCAGAAATAATTGCATTTAGCCTGTGAATTATTCTTGAAGTCAAGTCTTCCAAAAAAAAATTCTAGCTACTAACAAAAGAGAAATGGCATTTTAAAGAAATTTTGATTTTTTCCAAGATCATCTCAAATATATATAACAATTATCCCAATCAGAATATAAATGTTTCCAGGAAAATTAAGTGTACTTTAACAGAATGCATGGGAAGTCCTTTTGTTCATCAAGATTCTTTTTGCAAATCTTTATTGACTAATTACAACTCTATTCAAGGCCCTGTATTATTCCCTGTGGAGATGCTTCACAAAATTGAATTGTAGGGTTTGTCCTCAACTTACAGCACAGGGGAGTTTGAGACATGCATAGGAATTATTGGAAAACAGTCTATGCAGTTTCAATTATTACTCCCAAATGATGTGTCAGATTGGCCTCCTGTTATTTTTATGAAGAAGTCTTATTAAAAAATGGTTAAAATGTATAGAATTTCTAGCACAAACCATTTTACTGATTTTTTTAAATTGAAAGGCAAAAGAAAAGAAGATTTGTGTCAACCTCACTAAATGCCTTCTGTATGAGCAGTCTGGAAATTAGATATCGGAGGTAAAATTCATGTTAGAACACTTAGCTCAACTTGTCCTGCTTTGTAGTTACCTTAGCATCTCTCTCTCCCCTAGTATTTGAGTAGCACCTGATTGGTAAGAATGTGTCTTACATATCTTGTTATTCCCATGATGACCATCACTGAATCGCTTAACAGCTGACATTATTTCTATATTTAACAGTCAATTTGCTAGTGTGAGAAAAGTAGAAATTACTAAGCCAGATTGAATTTTAAAAAATCCTGGTTTATATAACAATATAATCTTCTGTGTTTCAATTTATATGATGGAGTTAATAATTTATGTTTCTTTGGAATTTTAGGATTAATTTAAATAAGATGATATATATGCAAATCTAACACACAATATAAAGCAGGAAACACATTGCTTGATTTCCCAGTGTCTGCGTTGTGGATATCTATGGATATCTATGGATACTGTAGCTCTAGGAGTAAAACATGTGAACCTGCCTGAGCCAATCAGTACATGAACCTGCCTCAGCCAATCAGTACATTCAGTCCTCTTGCCCATGGTAAGGTGAGGGGTAGACATGTGACCTATGTTTGCCTAATTAGAAACTTGAACAAAGGTTTTGCCATTTTCTGTAATGGTACTATATGTGGATGAGAAACCTAGACTTGTTACAGCTATCTTGGCTCTCAGCCTGGAGACAAAGCCAGCAAACAGGAGAGTAGAGCCAAGAGAATTGTAGAGAAATAGAGCCAAACCTTGATGGCTTTGTAAACCTTTGGATCACATTGTGCCTGGAGCCTGCCCCCAACTTTGGACTTTTTATTATGTGAGCCAACACTTTCCTGTTTAAGGTTGATTTAGGTTTTCTTATTTATTCTATGTTAAGCATCCTAAATGGTACAGTAATTAATCAATAAATCTTAGCTTCATGGCTCTTGAGTAGTTGGAAACGGTCACATTTCTTGTAGTTTTTATCTTCTCTTTTGAAGGAACTATGGTCTAGGAAAAATTATGTCTCAAACCTCAGTTCCAGAATTACCACCAAATCACACCCTTTGCAGAATAAGCGTAGTATATTACAAAGTTTAACATGAAGCCACTGTCAGCCTGACTGAATTGGAATCCCAGCCCCATCAGCTACTATATATGTGACTTACAGAAATTTACTTAACATATCTGATCTGTTTTCTCATACCCAAAAAGAGAATAATTGTATTTTACTGTATATAGACTTATTGTTAAAGACTTATGCAGAGAGTTTACCTATCACATGATAAACACTCAGCAATCATTGTTTTTATTATTATTTATCCTGGTTTTATCCTGACTTGGGAGAGTGTCATATTAGGGAGTTATTCAATCTTAGTTATGACTTTTAGACAAAGGAATAATACATGTTATGAGTAAGTCAGCACTTTTCTACATTGATTTGAACCATTTTTTCTTACAGAATTAAAAGCAGACTGAGGCATTCAATAAGTATTTTTTTATATTTTAGAAGGTATACAATTATTTATTTATGCTTATTTATGAGGTATATTTCCTAGAAAATAAGAAGGATGAGCTACACAGAGGGATGGTTGAATGTATAAAATTGAATGTTCATAAAAGCCAAATGTCAGAATTTATACATGTATGTGGAAATTATTTTAAAGATGTACTCTGAGTGATCCAAGAATTGGTTTCCTTAATGCATGGAGAAGGCTATGACTGAGTAATTTTCAAAGAGCTGTGGTAGTCCATGGGAGAGGTTAGACTCTATCACTTTCTTTTGTGAGAATAAAACTCATGTGTACACACTGAAATATGAGAAGTACAAAGAGGTCCCAAGAGAAAACTAAGTTGTTTCATAATTCTCTTATTTGAGGGCAAGCATTATTAATATTATGATGCATGGCCTTTATTTTCATTTTGCACGTGTGTGCGCGCGCGCACACACACACACACACACACACACGCTGTATTTTTGGTAATGTCTACATTGTGCAAATGCACAAATTTATGAGTTATTTGGGGTTTTGGATTCATGTATACTTAATAATTCTTCTTAGATGTCACCCTAACCTTAATATGTTTACAACTGAAATTCGTTCCTAACCCTGTCTCTACCCACTGCTTCATCATGTTGTCTGTTTAGGGGGAAGCACTATCATCTGGCAGTTGGGGAAACCAAAGCCCCAGAAGTAGTGCTTGATGTCTCTAATCTCCATCCCCATAAGTAAGGAAAGGCAAATCCCGTTAGTATTTCAAATCCATTTCGAACCATCTCTATACTACTCCCTAGCTTTAAGTGCCCATCTCTTACTTTGAGTATTGCGATAACCACAGAATTTGAATACCTATATATTCTACCCTCACTAACATATTCTATTCAAAGTAATTTGAGTAATTCTTAAACATAAAAATGGTGTCATGTTCCTACTATGCTTAAAATCTCTTATGTTCCTATATGACTTTGTAAGACAAAACATAAAACCTTTACCATAACGTATAAGCCTCTGGATTTTCATACGTCTACCTCTTTGCTAGTCTTTGCTCCCAAAACTACATTGGCTTTTTCCATTATCCACTTTTATCATGATCCTTCTTTCTCAAGACCATTGAGTTTACCACTCTCTTTACATGATTCTCTCATCTTCACACCCCATCAGACTTCATCTTTGTAATCAAAAGCTGTTTCCTCACTGAAGTCATTTTGGCTCTATAGATACGGTGAAATCTCTTATCTTTCCATGAACTTTGCTTATCCTTCACATCATTTATCCCAGTAGAAATTAAAAGATGGTGATTGTGTAATACTTTATATGATATGTGTCCTAATCTACTGTACATTACACGAGGTCAGGGACTGTATCTTAGAGAGCCATATCTCTGTTGTTTATCATGGTCTTTGTGCATAAGACCATACAGAATATTTAGTATTTTTATTAGATCATAAACTATACTCAATAATTTCTAAAATAATGTTTTTAATGTCTCTGTATTATTTTACTGTGAAGATAGAAGACTAATTAGGCCTCCGTTGTTAGACTTTTAAATTATTTTTATTGTGTACTATTATAATGTTACAGTGAATTTAGGAATTCATTGAATTGTGGGTGTTGTAAGTTGAATTCCCTAGAAGCTGAGCTTGAGATGGGGATTCTTGTGCAAGTATTTTATTGAGGAATGCTCCCATAAGAAAATGGAAGAAAGTGAGCAAAGCGGGATAGGGCAGAGGGAAAGGCTAAGCAAGGAATTGTTTTAGAATTCTGTTTTCTGCATGATGCCAAAGGGGTTCTGGAATTAAAATTTCACCACAGTGGTTGTTACACCTGGAAACTAGTGGCCTGGACACATTAGTCTTTAGCCATTAACTGTGTGTGTGTGTGTGTGTGTGTGTGTGTGTGTGTGTGTGTGTGAAAGAGAAAGGGGGGGGGGAGAGAGAGAGAGAGAGAGAGAGAGAGAATGAATGTGGGTATAAGTGCACACAAGTGAGCCTATAGTACCTTGACTAAAGGGGATCTAGGCAAGGCACCAGCAGCATCTGGTACAATCTAGGGACATTTTATGGAAGAGGTCTTATTTAAGCATTAACTAAGATTTTGATACATAACCAACAAGGAAGGAACATTCTGAGAAGGAACAAAACACAGTGAGGATAGTACTAAGCATGTTTTTGGGAAAAATGAGTTATAAAATAAAAGCTAAGTGGAGAGTGGATATTTGGTGATAAAATTATAAAAATGAATTGGACTTCTATCACAAAAGATCTTAAATTCAAAACTGGTATAAAACATACAAAATTTAAGGAAGAGTTTTATTCAGTAGATATATTGTATTTGTATAATTTTGTGTTAATTTTAAAGATATATAGACCTGTAAATATAAAGGTAATTACTGCTGAGGCACAGCATCTTAGTATTTTCTACGCCATTATTTGAATGTCATGTTACTTTTTGTAAATGCAAAATTGTAAGGGAATGTGCCTGGTGTTGAGAAACCTACAATACATGAAAACATACACAAATTCTACCTCTGTCTCAGCTGTATATGTATTAAACGCATCTAAGGAGGAAAGATTATTCTAAAACATCTCACTTTTACATTTTTAGATGCCATTAAAAGAATTAAAAAGCGTTTTTTAGAGGAAATTCCATGAAAAACAGTGTGCTGAAAATAATTTAAGTATTTTGTGCACATGTAGGAAATCTTAAGAGTCCATAAACATTATTTAAAATTTGAAAAAAATCTTACAGTGTACTGTGATTACTAAATCATAAATGTAATATTTAGTTATTCTCAATTTTCCTCATTTGTAAATTACTATTGGATACTGCCTTACCTTATGGGAGGGGTTGGCAATTGAAAAGTTAATGAGTAACTGTTTATAGAGGCTTTTGAGGTCTTTAGATGAAAGGTACAGTATAAATCGAAAATATTAATCTTCAAGTGTGAAATACTCTAATTACTTCCCATTGCCACAAGGACATTATTGGAGATTTATACCTTCCTCTGAAATACCTGGCACAATTGTTATATGAGGCAGCATAATTTTAGGTGAACTATTATAATTTTGTGGTCATTACCATGTATCAAAAAGAATAGTCTTAAGTATATGTGTTACATTTACATATTCAGCATCTGAATATTTCCCATTATTCATTTATTGATATAACAAACATTAAGATGATTTAAAATGCTTATCCATTATGCTGTACTGTGTCTCTGCCAGAACTTTTTTTGTGATCTAATGTATAAGGAGAAAATGGGAAGATTTTAAAGAGTTTGAAAGAAGATATTATGCTCAATATGTTGGCTTTAAAACTAGAATACTTAGATATCTGTTAACCATCCTATGATAGTGAAAGAAGAAAATAGTCATGCAGTGATATTCTTACATTTATATTATAATAGCAGTACCATTTTTTGGCTGTATATATTTTGTAGGCATGGGGTCGATCATATTTCATGCATTATTATGATCCCCATAATAGGCCTATGAAATGGAGATGGAACTCTGGAATGTGAACATGAGAAAAAGGAGAGAAAAGGCAGGTAATTTGCCAGCTCAAGGTCACAGAGCTACTTGGAGGTAGAGCCAGGATTTAAAACCAGGCAGTGTGACTCCTGAGCTTATTCTTTAGCCCCTTTACAATACTAAATCTCCTGAAAATGCTACCTTACCAGTATTCAGCCTGTTTCACCTTTTGGATTCCACTGAATCTGGAATATATATCAAGATAATTTTAATAAGAAAATGAAACTTGATGGAGTTCTTAGTAGAAGCAGAGTTCTCCGTTGCCAAGTTTTTCTACATGAACTGCGTATTTGGTTTCTTGCCAAACCAATAAGCATAAACACTGAAATTGCAGAGAAGCATCTGAGACACAGAGCTGATTTTTGTTAGGCTCATGTTGAAAACATAGCTAAGGGCTCAGCACAAGTAAACTGAGTTTAAGAATGGTAGTCTCTGGAATTTTTTTTGCATCTGGGAAACTAAATTTGTTTTTATGCATTTGTTTTAGTCCACAAAGTAGACTAAAAATTCCCTTGGAAGGAACTTTTAAAATGAAGAGTAAAAAAGTATAATTTAAGAGAATTGTAATATAAGGCTATTCTTTATGAAAAATTAGAGAAATTACATATCTAATTTAGAAATTGCATCTCCTTTCACCTTTCTTTCTCATACGCTGTCCCCACCATTCTTACACACACACAATCAGCATTTAGGTAAATCAAATTTCTGAAATAGTAAAATGAAGTCTCTTTATCCTTACTCCCCCAAATCTATTTATCACATTTTCTAGCATGAACATTCTGAAGCAATTACATATAATGTTATTCTCTCTTTAGAGTGGCTCAGAGGCTTAGTAACACTGTCCAAACTCTTTGAAACTCTTCTTTGTGCACAGAGCCCTTCTTAATTTGGCATCTGCTCAATTTCCACATTCATCTCCTGCCACTCTCAGATGTTCTTCCTGAACTTTGACTCTCCCTATGTAAATGCTGCTTGCTTGTTCATGTCTTGACCATGTTGTTTTCCCTACCTGGAGCTTTATATAATAAACAGCTATTTATATCTCAAGATACAACTCAAAGAGATATTCCTCTGTGAAGTATTCCTATCCTCCTGCAACAGAGAAAGAGTCATCCCTTCCTAGATGCTTGCTTGGCACTCTCTGTTTACTATGTTGCTTTGCAATTTTTATTCAATATATTGCATTGCAATTACTTATTTACTAGTCCCTTTTCCGTTATGTTGCCAACTTCTTAGAGTCTGTGCCTATGGCTTATTTGTCTTGTTCATCATGACTGGCACACTGCAGAATAATGCACAGAAAGTTAAAATGGAACTTGTCTGTCTCAGAGTTTTTGCTGAGGCCACAGAGCAGAGAATAATATGTGTCAAGTGTTTTAGCCTGTAGGTGAGCTTGAAATAGGGGCTCATATATCCAGTTTCTCTGCATATTTGTGATAGATACAGAATAAATGGCTAAGTAAATGAGTGAATTAATAACTTCCGACAGGCTGTTGCTTCAGTGGAAACTTCTGTCCTTTTCATTTTTTCACTTAATATATGTTTTTAATATATTTCTTTAATACAAATCAGATTTGAAAGGCTCATCAGTCTACCAGTACGCTTCAGTTTCTAGTTATCATTGCTTCTGTCACAGCTACATCATGTCAGTATGAAAATGAGTGCCATATGGTCTAGTGTGTTCTGTCTCATGTGTCCCCCTTGCTAGTTTAGATTCCTGTACAGGAAGGGGTGGAAATTCACAGTTGATTTTCTAAAGCTTTGGTTTTATTTTTATATTCATATGCTTGGCTATTCCTCTGAAAAAAATGAGGCCACTAATAAGTGTAATAGTGCATCTGCACACACCTACAACCTGTGCCACAGCTCAGCTTGCCATGTCCTTCAGTCACCTCAGTCTGACTACTCATTCTTTTAGAGACCTTTGAACTCTTGCCAGCTATTAGCCCTCAGTCTGGATCACATTATCTAGGGATATCTTAGGACCTCAATTACATGGATTTTGAAAATGCTTAACTTTAAAAGCCCTTGGGAAGGATTTAGGCTCTCCATGTTTTCCTCTGAGAATCCTTGGCCTTTAAAATATTCACCACCATTTGCCTGGAGATCCCTTTACTTATGACTGATTTATGAGAAGGACAGTCTTTGCAGGCAGCCAGAGCCCACACATGTCTTCTGCCACTGCAGTGGGTGCTTACCCTGCTATATTTGCACAAGTAACAGGGAAAATGCTACTGATGACTTTCCAGGTTTACTGTGACACATGCAAGTGAGCTTCTCTTAGGAAAACATGTTCTACATCTCATCAGGGAAAGCTTGATTTCAGAGCAAAGCAAGAATTTTCACTCTAGATCAAAATCGATGATATTTAGCACTCTTTCTTTATTGGAGAATAGTTGCAAATGCTGTCTGACGTTGCATGGTGAAATGTTAGCTTCAGGACCTATTTCTGAGAAGTAATTTGGTTATTGCTGAATGCTAATAAGGCCCTGGTGTGGGAGCCATACAGACTTATCCTCACATCTTCTACAAACAGATAAACATTTGAGGTTCATGGTTCATCTGCAAAGCTCCAATGGATAAAGGAATATTTTGGCATTTTTTTTTAAATTCAAGTTTATGTAACAATTTGAAGGATGCCAACATAGTCATTGTACCTTGTATCTTTTTAAAATTGATTAATAAATTAATAAATACTTACTGAGTACTTTATTCATTTAACAGATAATTATTGTGTATCTTTAGCACTGTTGCTGGACACTCAGAGTTTGAACAAAATAGACTAAGGTGCTGTGCTTAGGGAGCTTACAGTGTAGTTGGGGAGACAAACAAGAAAAAATATTAAAAATATATGAATCAAGAGACTTAAAATCAAGTTGGGAAAAAGTAACTTAAAATATTAAATAAAATGCAAGAATTAATATCAGTAATGTAAATAAATAAATAAAATTCCCAAGAGAGATAAAGTGCTAGATGAGTTTGAAAAGTGAGACTATGAATTCAGAGAGTGTCATCACTGTAGCTTGAAGGAAATGCGACTTGAGACTGAAGAAGTTATATTTAGTGAGGTCAGTGATCTATCTCATTGGCTCATTTGAGTTAAAGTGTTTATGAAAGCAACCGTCTTATATTAGCTCTAGAATTTTCAGGTGAATTTACTTAGAATCAATAAACATTTATAGAAAGGCCTTCTTGAAAGGAAATCATTACAACAAAATCCAATAAGTCAATTAAGATTCAAGTGTGAGTGTTCATTCATAGATTTCCCCTTCAAACAGTTTTGGTGGAGTTTTCAGTAACATGATGAAGTGTATTGATTGTTACTGTAAAAGAAAAGCATACAGATTTTTAGGCAATCTGTTCATTGGAAGATGCCTTGAAATACTTGCAAATTGGCAGCTGCTTCCCAGTGTCCTAATGGCACTGGTTATACTATATTGTCTTGTTCCTAAGCTACATCCTGCGAATTAGTTGACTGCTTATAGAAAGGCAAGGGTCTTTGTCCCTTGTATTCACCGTGTATCCTGAAGATGATGTAATAGGCAAACTTGGTAAATACATTCGTTAAATGTGTAAAAGGTATATTATAAAATGAAGAAAGCCTTATTTCATGTATTTTCCTAATAGTACAAAAATAAATTTATCATCATTGTTTTTATTCAGTGGTTTCTCAAATTTATCTTTCCTCTTACTCTCATTTGTCTGTTTTTCTTTATGTCTTTTGTGAAACTTTGACTTACCTTTTCCATAAGTTTTCTGTATAGTGAGTGATTTTACCAACTGGAAAAGAAAGGCTCGAACTAATCAATGTCTGCATGTTTGTATTTACAAACATGTCTAATATAATCACTATTACTCTGTGTGCGTGTGTTTGTATATAGTATATGGCACCTAACATATGGTCACCTCACAATCAGAGATTATTTTTTTTAAGTTCCAAAAATGATTCAGGTCAGCTAGCTAATTTATTTGAGACATGGTGTTTTTTTATAGGAATACTATCTGAATTTCTTTATGTACACTGATTTCCTTGTCTTAATTTGAGAAATAAAGTGTTTTGTGAGATTATGAAATTGGGCACCACTATGAAAGGAATTACAAATTCTCGACTATCTTCCTCCCCTATTGCTTAAATTATTTTTTTCCTTGATAACTAACATTAAAACATTTTTAAATGTTTATTTGTGTGAGAGAGAGGTAGCATGAGTGGGGGAGGAGAGAGAGTGGGATAGAAGATCTGAAGCAGGCTCTGTGCTGACAGCAGAGAGCCTTATATTCTCAAACCCATGAAATGCAAGATGACCTGAGCTGCAGTTGGATGCTTCACCAACTGAGCCACCAGGTGCCCCAATTATGCAACATTTTAAAGATTGTTTGCTTTTGTTTAAGGTATCTATTGCTGCAGAACTTCTTCCTAAAAATGTTTTAGGAAGACTCAAAGCTGGTTTTTACTGACTCACAGCTAGAACAACATTTATTTTGCTCGTGAATGTCATGATTTGAAAGGGACAACTTGGTCTCTTCTCTACTCAGAATCACCTAGCGTAGCTCAAGGGCTGGAGACTAGAATCTTCTTCCCTAATGTCCCTTCCCCATTTTTATTGAGGTATAATTGACATACAAAATGGTATGTATTTAAAGGGTACAGTGTGATGATTGGATATATGTGTAGTTTGTGAAATGATTACCATAATCAGGCAATTAACACATGCATTATCTCACATGGTTAACTTTTTGTGTGTGTGGTGAGAATGCTTATGATCTAATCTCTTAGCAAATTTCATTTATACAATACAGTATTATTAACCATAGACACCATGCTGTACCTCGCTTATTCATTTTGTAAATGAAAGCTTGTACCTTTTGACCAGCATCTCCCCCTTTTCTCCATTCCCAGCTCTTTGTAACCAACGTTCTACTCTCTGTTTCTGAGTTTGACTTTTTAAAAAAATTTTATTTAAGATTACAATATATAAAAGAATCATACAGTATTTGTCTTTCTCTGTCTGGCTTTTTTATTATAAGGTACTTATACTACATGGGAATTGATACAGTGTTTTTTGAAAACTTGAAGACTTGGATTAACTGTAAATATATATTATAGACTCCAGGGCAATGACTAAGAAAGTGAAAAAAAATGATATGCTACAAAAGAGAAGGAAATGGAATCATATAAAATTCTTAATGAAAACCATATTAAGCAGAAAAAGAGTAGAAGACAAAAATGGGAACAAAGAACAAGGGCAACAAATAGACAAGTGTAACAAATATGATAGATATTAATCCTTACATACCAATAATCACTTTGAGCATCAATCACTTAAATGAAGCAGTTAGAAGGCAGAGATTGTCAGAGTGGATCCAAAAAACAGACCCGACTGTATGTTGTCTAAAGTAACTTACTTAAGTTATAAAGACACAAAGAGATGAAGAGTACATGGATGGAGAAAAATATACCCTGCTGCCGCTAATCAGAATGACGTGATATCTATATCTATATCTATATACCTATATATCTATATCTATATATATATATAGATAGATATAGATATATATCACTTTGATTAGCGGTATGTATATACACATACATGCACAATATTCAATGTATATAAACTTCCAGTGTCAAACTATCTGAGGCACAACTTGGTAGAATTTCAAAGAGAAATAGATGAATTCACTGCCATAGTTGGATACTTCAGCACTCTTCTCTCAGAAATGGACAGATCCAGTGTGCAGAAAATCGACAAGGAAAATAGTTGAACCTGATACCATAAGCAATTAAGTAGTCATAATTCACCTCAATTAACTACTTAATCTAATAACAACAGAATAAACATTCTTTTCAATTTAATGTAATATTTATCAAGATAGACCACATGTTGGACCATAAAACACACCTTAACAAATTTAAAGTAATAGACACCTTACATTTTTTGTTTTCAGACCACAATGGAATTAAGTTAGAAACCAAGAGAATAATGAAAACTAGAAAAATCCCAAAATGTGGTGTTTGCACTCTTCTAAACAAGACATAGGTCAGTGAAGAAACCTCCAGAGAAATTTAAAAACATTTAACTTAAATGAAAATGAAAACAACGTATCAAACTTTGTGGGATGTAGCAAGAGCAATACTTAGATAGAAATTTGTAGCATTGAATGCATATATAGGAAAGGAGACAGATCTGAAGTTGTAATTGGAGTTTCCACCGTAGGAAACTAGAAAGAAGATTAAGTTAAATTCATTGTAAGCAGAAGAAAAAAGAATTAGAGCAGAAATCAATGACATTTAAAACAGGAAAGCAGTAGAAAAAAGTCAACAAAAGTGAAAGCTAGTTCTTTGAAAGATCAATAAAATCAATGTCTCTAGCCAGGCTAACTCAGAAAAAAGAAGAGAGGACAAAAAAATATTAATACCGGAAATTAAAGAAGGGACATCACTACAGGTCCTATGGACATTCAAATATAATGAAGGAATACTATGAACAGGTCTGTGTTGACAATTTGAGGTTTTGATACATATATATATATATATACACACTGTGAGATAATCACAGTTTAATTATATATTTATCAATTCACATACTTAACGTTTTTCAATGTGTATGTGATGAGAACATTTAAGATTTACTCTCTTCGTGCATTTCAAGTATACAACTCAGTGGTGTTAATGTAGTTGCACTGCTGTACGTTACGTCACCAGGACTTATTCATCTTTGTATAACTGAAACTTTCTGCCCTTTAGCCAACATCTTCCTATTTTCCCCTCTCCTTAATCCCTGGCAACTGTCATTCTACTCTCTGCTTCTATGAATTTAACTCTTTTGGATTCCACATGTAAGTGAGGTATTAAGTATCTATCTTTCTGTGTCTGGCTTTATGTCACATAGTTATGTCACATAGTTTTAGGTCTTCCAGGTTCATTCACATTGTTGCAAATCACATTTCCTTGTTTTTAAAGACTGAATATCCGTGTGTGTGTGTGTGTGTGTGTGTGTGTGTGTGTATTTCACAGTGTATTTCACATACTTTTATTTTATTTTATTTTTTTGGAGATACTGATTTTACTTCTTTTGATATATAGTCCAAAGTGGGATTGCTGGATCATATGGTAGTTTAATTTTTATTTTTTTATGGATCCTCTATACTTTCTTCCATAGTGGCTATACCATTTTCCATTTCTACCAACAATGGCAAGGATTTCCTCTTGTCCACATCCATGCCCAATGCTTGTTATATTTTGCCTGTTTGATAAAATCCATTCTAACAAATATGAAATGATATGTCATTGTGGTTTTGATTTAAATTTCTCTGATGATAAGTGATATTGAGTACCTTTTCATACATCTGTCAGGCATTGTCTGTCTTCCTTGAGAAATGTTTATTCAAATTCTTTGCCTATTTTTTAATTTGGTTATTTGGATTTTGCTACTGAGTCATAGGAGTCCCTTATATATCATGGATATTAACCACTTTTCAGAGATGTGTTTTGCAAATATTTTCCCTATTCTGTAGGTTGCCTCTTCATTCTGTTGGTGGTTTCTTTTACTACACATTTTTTTTAGTTTGATGAAATACCACTTGTCTATTTTTTGATTTTTTGCCTGTGTCTTTTTTGTCATGTCCAAAACTCACTGCTTAAACCTATGTCAAGAGTTCCCCCCCACCCCATTTCTCCTAGTAGTTTTGGTTTAATCTTAACTTTAAGTCTTTAATCCATTTTGAGTTGATTTTTGTATATGGTGTGAGACAGGGATCTAATTTCATTTTCTGTGTATGGATATCCAGTTTTCCCAGCACCATTTATTGAAGAGACTTTCCTTTCCCACTGTGTATTCTTAGAACCCTTCAAAGATCAGTTGACCAAAACTTTATGGGTTTAATTATGGGCTTTCTAGTCCATTTCATTGGTCTGTTTTTATGTCATATTCTTTTGATTACTACAGTTTTGTAAAATATTTTGAGATCCAGAAGTGTGATTCCCCATGTCTTAGTTGGGGGAAGAGTGGGGAGGTGATACCTCCAACTTTATTTTTTTTTTTTTTTGCTCAAGGTTGCTTTGGCTGTTTGTGGTTTTTCTGTTTCTAGAATCTTTTTAAAGTTTGCTCTTTGGTGGTGAATGCTGGGACCAACTAAGGCCTCAGCTGGGGCTGGAGCTGGAATACCTACTTGTGGCCTTTCTTTGTGGCTGCTTGGCTCCCACACAATAAATATCTGCGTTTGCAGGGTGAATGTCCCAAAAGGTAGAGAGTCAGGGATAAGCTGAATTGTTCTAGAAGTCACACAGCTTCACTTCTGCCATTTTATTTATTAGAAGTGAATCATCAAGACTGACCCTTTTTGAGAGTTGGGGAAACAGACCCAATCCTTTTTTTTTTTTTTTAATTTTTTTAATGTATTAGGGAGAGAGAGAGAGAGAGAGAGCAGGGGAGGGGCAGAGATAGAGAGGGGGACAGAGGATCAGAAGCAGGCTCCACACTGACAGCAGAGAGCCCAACCACACTGACAGCAGAGAGCCCAAGGCGGGGCCCCAAATCCACAAACAGAACCATGAGATCATGACCTGAGCTGCAGTCAATCCATGCCACCTAGGCATGCTCCCCCTGCCAATCTTTTTATTGTAAGAAGCTCAAAGATATTGCACACATGTTTTAAAGTCATCACCATGTTCTAAATTACAAATGATATTATGGTAAAATAATGATTAAATTTCACAGGGAAAGATTTATTTATTTTTATTTATTTATAACCAATTCCTGTTATTTTAAAACAATTTTTGCATATTTTCTGATGTAAAAAAGAAAAGATACCCAGATATTTACATTTTGACAAATATTTTTATCTCAATGAAAATTACATTCATATAAATTGTAAATTAAAATAGGAAGCTCTTAGAATGAAGTGTATTAGCCTTCTGCTTTTACTGCCTTAAAAGTAGCCATGTGTTTTCAGCATATTTAATTATTAATCTTTTCAGTATACAAATGAAAATGGTACTAAATTATAAAATATGTCATTACTAATTTACTAGGTATGTGACTTCACTTACTGGAGAAGTCAGGATTTGGGCCTAAAAGCATCATCTAAACAAACAAGATCTTCACTGCAGTAGCCACTACCGACTGGGGCACTACTCACTTTTAGTGCTCCCCTGTCAGGTTTTACCTGTGAGACTCAAGACAGTTCCTCACTGGTTTTTTTCACCCTAACTTGGGACATCATCATCAGGAGCCTTTTCTTAATTAATTTAAATCCTTTTAAGATCAAGTCAAAGGAAAAGAAGTCTATTTCCATTGGTTTGTCCCATTTATCTTGTGTAGAGAGGCAAGTCTGAGAAACAAAATTATCTTGTGACTAACCTTACAAAATTATATTTAGTTTACAGTACAATTTAAATCATATTTATTTTCCAAATTTAAATGCAGTATCTGGGAGAAGTCACTATTTTGTAGAAAAAGTTTCAATACTCAACTAACCATTTGTACTCTTTTCCCACTCAGTGGGAATAATAGCAAATAGAATTTAAGAAATTCAGTATATTGTTAAAAAAAATCTTGATAAATTAAAGGAGCTATCTTCTTTTGTGTACACGTTTCCTTACAGAAAGTCATTTAATGATTTAATGTGTCTTATTTCAAATTATTTTAGTTGTGTGTAATATATGTGCATATCTTTGTCCCTATCTATCAAAGGCTTAATCATAAAAGTATTGTAGTGATACAGTTCATTTTCTAGAACCCATTCTCTAGATTTCCACTGTTAATCGGGGAAAGACTGGAGCAGTCCTGGGTAGCACTCATGAAATCCACTTGCTATATCCTTTCCTCAGCTTCTCCTTGGCTTCACTTTTTCCACTAATTGCCAACTTTCCTGCTTTCCAGCTTACATGGGTGAAAATGGTCACTGCCAACAGCTTCAGGTTTACTTCTCTTCCATTTTAGAGAGCAGGAAAGTTGAGATTAGAATTACATATCCAATTTTAGGTTTCTGAGGAAGGACCAGTATCAATTGGCAACCTGTATCAATTTTTTAGCCCTGAACAAAGAATTTTGTCTAAGGAATGAATTTGTTATTTGTGACTGGAATGTAAGATTCAAGTGTTGGATGTGTCAGTGTGGAGACATCGTCCCTGAAAATTGAGTGTGTGTGAGGGTGTGCATGAATGCGTTATGTGTGTTTATGTGTGCATGCATGTGTTTATGTGTATGTGTATGTGTGTGTTTATGTGTATGTGCTTCTGTATTGTGGTATGAGGTTGATGATTAGACGAAATAACAATCTGCATCCACTTTGTAAGGTTAGGCCTATGTCTGATCTTTTTGTTTAAGTTGAGTTGGTTTCCTTCTCTGGTTGATGTATTAAAATAAGGGAAATATGTTGTATATTTTTTGGTTTGAAGATCCAGCTATACTTAGAATAGGGTGATAGAGTCATTAATTTCAAATTAATACAGACTCCTTTTTTACATAGACGGTTATATTCTGTATTTGCTAAACATTCAGCATATTGATTTTTCATAGTAGTTTTGAAAATTTGAAATGTCTCTACTCTGTGCTCAGAAATCACATTCAATGAAGCTTTAGGGTGATAACCTATAGAAGGCAAATTTGAGATAGTGGTTATAAATAAGAGGCTGAAGCTTATGAGGTTTTTTATCTTTTGAAATGATTTATGAAAGGAAATGTAGCATACATTTGATAAAATAATAAATTACCATTTGTAAAATAAATTAACCATCTCAGGAAATAGTGGCAGCTTCATAACAAAAGGGAAAGCAGCAAACTTTAGTTCTTTAATGCAAATACTTCTAATTATTGAAGTTTCAGTGTTATGGAATTTTATTTTTTACATAAATTGTTTTTAGGGTCTAATAGTTTTCAAATCATTTCCTTGACAGAAGTGCAAAATTAGTTTTCATTTCGGAAAAAGAAAATGATATAATAATAGAGGCATTCAGTATTAGGGAGATTAGAATTCAGAGTTCCTGAGGCATAATTTTGAATTTATTCAATTACATTATGTCTTTCAGAAAGAATCAATAGTTCCCTCTTTCTTACAACTAAATTAGTGCTTTACACCTGTTGGCCTAGGTGTAAATAAAAGAGATGGGGTTGTAAGAATACAAAGGATGATTACAGCTATTCAGTCATAAACATTGTGAAGGATCTATAATAATTATAGAAGCATATTTTAAGGTTAAGATATGCTTTATGAGACATTAAATCCAAATACACAATGTTCCAAGGTGCTAAGTAAGGAAAAATTAACAGCTAAATGTACCCCAATAGAAATTAAATAAACAAACTAATTAGAGAAGAAAGAAATTTTGTTAGCATAGGTTACAAAACAAAGAGATCAAAGACACTAATTACAATATTAATTAGAGCCTTTGTTGGCCTTAAATTGGTAGATTTAGCAGAATTGTCTGAAAATTTAATATGTGTTAATTGAACTTGGGGGAAACTACCAGTAGTAGAGCCATTCTCCCTCCCCCTTCCTTCCTTCCTTTCTTTCTTTCTTTCTTTCTTTCTTTCTTTCTTTCTTTCTTTCTTTCTTTCTTTCTTTTTCTCTGTGAGGGTCAGTATTGAGAAAATAGAGGGGTTTTATTAATGACCACCAGTGGCTACCTGGATTGTAGTATAGTAAGGTTTCTGAGCTAACGATGTGATTGCCCTTGGCCTTTCAGACTATAAGTCAAGCTTTAATTTTGTTTGTAATGTTTATTTATTTTTGAGAGAGAGATAGAACACAAGCAGGAGAGGGGCAGAGAGAGAGAGAGAGAACACAGAATCCGAAGCAGGCTCCAGTCTCTGTGCTGACAGCTGAGAGCCTGACTCACGGCTTGAACCCATGAACTGTGAGATTATGTCTGATGCTTAACCCACTGAGCCACCTGGGTGTCCCGAGTCAAGCTTTAATTTAAAGTAGATTCAGAAAAAAAACATGTAATTTAAAACTGTAATTTAAAAATCTAGACCATGGAAAATAATACAATTACCCATTCATAAGGATGAAGTAATTGCAATGAGTTTCTACAAGAAAGGGTTAAAAAGGAGAGAGTCTAACTTCATGATATCACAAAATACTAAACTTGCCAGTTTTTAAAGAATATGTACATGACCAGTTGCCAAGTGGAAAATGCTCATCCTTTCATAGATATCAAATCATTATTAACTTGTGGCAGATATGTACTATACATGTCTGTAAAGAAAAGCAATACACAGGGAAAAATGACCTAAAGTAAGATATAAATGTAAATAAATAGGAGATAATTGTTATTACATATCAAATTTTAATTTTTATTTAAATTATAGTCTATTTTTAATTTTTTTAATTTTATTTTTGAGAAAGAGACAGAGTGAGAGCAGAGAAGAGAGAGGAGGAAGTGAGAAGTGAGAGCAGGAAGAGAGAGACGGAAACAGAATCTTCATCAGGCTCCAGGCTCTGAGGTGTCAGCACGGAGCCTGATGTAGGGCTTGAACTCACAGACTGAGAGATCATGACCTGAGCCAAAGTCGGACGCCCAGCTGACTAAGCCACCCAGGAGCCCCTAAATTATAGTCTAGTTTTAAAGTAAAATGAAATTAAAAATATTTTTGCAGGAAATGAGAGAAGTAAAGAAATAGATGAAGAATAAATTTCAGGATATTATCTTGGGAAATTTATACTATCTATTAGCAAAGATTTTAATTAGGAATATACTTTAAAAAAAGAAGTATTTTAATATTTATTTCACATTGCTATAAGGAATGTAATTAGGGATATTGAGTATAATCTTCAGGGGAAAATATTTTTTTTAATCCTTTTATTTTAAAATAAAGCATGGATAATGAAAACCAAATATGAAAATAAATATAGTTTAAGGATTTGTTGTGTGGTAAGTATTTTTGTAACCACACCAAGGTCAAGAAATAGAACTTTACTAGTCACCCTGTAAGTCTGTTTATCTACTTCCAACACAATTACAAATTGCTCTATGTGCTCAAAAATAACATTCTCCTTCTACTTTTTATGGTTCTATTATGTATTTGTATGGGGGCATATGTCCATTACATATTGCAATCCATTATAATTCTCATACTACCTTATTTCTGTAAGTTACTGTGTGGTCAGTGTTCACCACCTGTCCTTTTTTCCTGTCTTCCTAGTCATTTTGGTTACCTAAATGTCAGTTTTGTTGAGTGTAAAATTCATTTCTTGAGCATACATGTTACTTCACTTTCATCTCACCTAAAGCATTGGGGCTGAAGCCTCCTCATAATGTGATTTTCTTTCTCTTGCTGTTTTTTTCCCTTAAATCTTGCCATTCAATTCCTCTAAAAGCCCTAAGGAATTTCTGTTGTTCTTTAATGTCCAGTAATCAATCAATGTTCTCTCTCTCTTACCCTCTCTCTTTTTAAGATCGTTACTTGAGGTGGTCTTTCTGGATATTTATTTCATGTGCATGGAGTGCTCTTCAGTATGTAGTTTCACATATATTGTTTTTTTAATTTCAGGAAAGTTTCCTTGAATTATAATTTAAAATTATTTTTCTGGTTCCTTGCTTTGATTTTAGTCTTTAGGATCTCCTAGGATATGCACAGTGAAACTTTTGGCCTGTCTTTGATATTTATCAGTTTGTCTTCAATTCTTTTTATTTATTTTATTATTATTTTTAAAGTAGGCTTCATGCTCAGCATGGAGTCCAACGTGTGGCTTGAACTGATGACACTGAGAACAAGACCTGAACTGAGATCCAGAGTCAGATGCTTAACCTCCTGAGCCACTTAGGCACCCCTGTCTTCAAGCCTTCATAATTTTTTTTCTTTTTTAGTGTTTACAATTGCTTTCCTTTTCCTCTTCTAGTTTTTTAAGGCTTTTTCTGGTGTTTATTTGATTTTTCTAGTTGAGTGTAATAATTTAAAAATTATTTTTATTGTGACAAAATATAGTTAACATAAAATATGCTATTTCATCCATTTTTACATATGCAAGTCATTGCCATTAACATTCACAATGTTGTGCAGCCATCATCACTATCTATTTTCAAAACTTTTCTATCACTCCAAACAGAAACTTTTTACTCATTGAGCAGTAACTTCCATTGTCTCTCCCTGTAGCTCCTGATAACCTATAATCTAATTTTTGTATGTAGGTATTTTCCTATGCAAGTTATTTCATATAAGTAGAATCATACAACATTTGACCTTATGTGTTTGACGTATTTCATTTAGCATAATGGTTTCTAGGTTCATCCATGTTTTACTATGTGTTAGAATTCCCTTCAGAATTTACTTCCATCGTGTGTCTGAATAATATCTCCCTTGTCTGTATATACCACATTTTGTTTATCTGTTGCTGGGCCTTAGGGTTGTTTATAATTTTTGGCTGTTGTGAGCAATGCTGCAGTGAATATTGGTGTGCAGGGATTTGTTTGCATCCCTCTTTTCATTTCTTTTGTGAATATACCTGTGGGTAGAATAGCTGGGTCATTAATGGCTGCACCATTTAACATTTCTCACCAGCAAACATGAAGGTTCCAAATTTTCGCATCCTCGCTAACACTTTATATTTTCCTTATTTAATCATTATAGTCATTTAATTAGGTATGAAGTATTATCTCATGGTGGTTTTAATTTTCATTTCCCTTGTAATTACAATGATGTTGACAACTGTTCATTTGCTTATTGGACATTTGTATATCTTCTTTGGAGAAATTTCTACTGAAGTCCTTTACCCATTTTTTAATTGGATTCTCTTTCTGGTATTGAGGGGTATAAATTCTTTATATATTTTTTATGTCAAACTCTTTTGCTTTTAACAATCTGATTATAATGTGTTATGGAGTTGATCTATCTTTGCACTTATTCTAATACTTTATTGAGGTTCTTGTATGTGTAGTTTTGTGGCTTTTATCAAATTTTTGGCTACTGTTTCCTCAGATATTTGTTATCCTCCTTTCCTCCATCTCTTTTCCTTTTGGGACTCTCCCTAATGCATATGTTGATCTGCTTCATGTTGTTCTGTTTTTTTTCTTAGGATATTAGTTTTCTTCATTCCTTTTTTCTTTCTTCTCAAACTTGATAATTGTCTTGTTTTCAAGCTCACTGATTCTCTCTTCTGTCTGCCCAAACCTGCTTTTGAATTCCTTCAGGTCTAGAAATGATTTTTTCCTTTTTATAATTTCTCTTTATTGATAATCTCATTTTGTTCATATGTCATTTTCTTGATTTCCTGGATTTCTCATACATGTTTTCCTTTACCTCTTTGGGAATATCAAAGACAGTTTTAAAGTCTTTGATTAGTAAGTTCAGTGTTTGTATATGTGCTGTCAAAGTGAGCGCTAGTAAGTCTAATATTTGAACTTCTTTAGGCACAGATTCTATGAATTGATTTTGTTCCTTTGAATGAGCTGCACTTTCCTTTCTTTGTATGCTATGTGATTTTTGTTGTGGTTGTTGTTGAAAGTGGACATTTGAATATTAGAATGTGATACCTTTGGAGATGAGATTCTTTTCCCTACTATTTTTGCAGAGATGATATTCCTTATTGTGTGTTATTACCAAAGTCTCTGTTCCTTAGCTTGTGTTTAGCTGGTCCATTGACAGAGATTTCCTTGAATGTCAGGAGCTAAGAAACAAAAGCAGACAAATAAGCAAATAACCATCTCTTCTAATCTTTGCAGATTGGCCTTCAACACTTAGCCAGACTTGCATTGAGGCTAGAGATCAGACCAGATTGAAAGGCTTATGGTCTTTGGTCCTTTCTGAGCATACATTTTATCCTGGGCATGCGGATGGCTTTCTGATTTCCCTTTTGCCCCCACCCCCATGTTGATTACCCAGATTTCCCAAGAAAATTCTCTCTCACCTGTTCCTCCTAGGTCTTAGTATATTGTATATATCTCAACTGTGAGCTATTGCCTGAGGCATATGCAGGTTGTTTTCAGCCTTACAATGCTTCAATCTATGCTCACTGCTTTTTTGGCCTGGGTGAGTTCTGACTAAAGCAAAATAAAAATAAGCACCATGTGTAAGTCCTTAAAGGTAGCTTCCAGATAGGTTAGAACAGATCTCCACAGTAATTTGCAAATGTGGTATGCTCTTCTCTCTCTGGAATGAGGGACATAGGGAACTTGGCTGATGTCTTCTAGATTGGTGGCATACCAGGGAAGGAATGGAACAAGGGCTGGTGAAAATGCCAGAAAGCTTTGCTACCTTTTTGAAGTTGACATTTTCCTGAATTAGCATTTACATGATTGCTGTGAAACTTTGTTTTACAGAGATTTTGCAAAGTTGATCCTGACAGTTTCTTATTTTTTGTTGCTTCTGTTGGTGGGGACTTGAGCTCGGAACTGCCTGGTCTGCCATTTTTCTCATGTTACTTGAATCTTCATTTTTGAAATATTTTTCTTTGTTTGGTCATTTTTCCTGAGTGATGTTATGTCATTTCTGTTTTGCTACTTGGGATTTATGTCTTTCTGTAATACCTTGTAGCTTTTCTTAATGTTTTAGCTAATTTTGAAAGAGTATGTTACAATTTTTATTAGTTCAATGAGCAATAGTTTCTAGCACTTTTTCATTGTCTATAGGGAGGTTATTTTGTTGTTTAATTTCTCTTTTTTTCTTATAATAACTTTGTAGGTGTTTGATCTTGATGTTTTTGCTACTTCTTTTGTTAATTCTAACTTTTATGAATTTTAAGAAGGCAGTGTGTTCAGGGAAGCTTTTCTCACTTACAGAAAACCCATCTTTTACTGAAGCTTTCCTTCTGACATGCCTGGCTCTGTTCTCCTTACCCACTTTTATTTGGATAATTAGCTATTTTTGTATCTCTGTCCTGCTCAGTTTTTATTATACTCCCAGCAGTTTTTTCCTAGAGTGGAGTCTTGTCTTTGAAAAAAGTTCAGATTGGTGTTCTGAATAATAGTAATTCACGATAGCTGCACTTTCTGTTTTGTGGAGGAAACCTTTATTAATTGCAAGGGAAAAGGAATGTATGGAATTAAACAATTAAACTAAACATAAAGAGGGAGAGAGTATGGAGAAGAACAAAGAAGGGTTAATACATCAAATCGAGTACTCACAACATCCAACCTTCTTGCTGGGGAAGCACTGCAGTGAACAGCCTGGTTGGAGTCCCCGTTGAGGGTCCTGGACAGAGTGTCCTCCCCTCAGGCATGGCTTCCAACTCACTGTTCCTGCCAGGGCAATACATATACTACCCATGTGTGATCTGTGGTTAGTCATTAAGTTTGCCTAAGTGCAGTCCTGAGCAAGCTGATTTTTTTTCTGTTTCTCTCATCATATCTCACAATATTAGGAACCTGGACATCTGCATATTTCTCTTCCCTCCCTGATCCATTCCAGGGGGCCAGCCAGCCTCCTGGTCTAGCTCAAGGAGGTGAGGCAAGTTAATCCCTCTTGGCATCAGAAACAGAAGAGTCAATTCTGATCCTGGGGCCAGCTGCAGAGCACAAGCCAACTAATCCCCTCATGATTGTGAATGTTCGGCTCTGGTAGAAATGCATGACAGATCACACAGACCAGTTCCATACAGGACAGTTGGTCAGTTTGAAATTTCATAGGGGCATTTCTTCTCCCACCTGTAGGCCTATTCAGTGCTTACCCAAGCACATATCTGCTGCTGAAGTTCTGGTATCAGTGTGGACTACTGTGCTTTCCATCAAATAACTTTTGGCTATTTGGGGCCTGAAGTTTTCTCTGGTATTTTTCAGACCCTATTATTTCCCTTTGCTTTCCTCTGTATGTGAGTTCAAAACCCGCAGGTTTGAGACTATTGGTGGTTTGTCCTCACCTGTCTGTATTTTGGGGTTTGTGAGGATACTTTGTCACTTAATTTTGTAAATGTTACCTGTGTGGTTTTTTTGCTATCTTGTTTCTGGTTTTGTGTTTTTTTTTCCCCATGGGGATGTGGAGAATTTGAAGAGGATGGCACGACTATTGCCACTACAGCTATTTGCGCAGAGTATTATTTTTTTAAAAAGTGACAAATGTGAGTTAGTTTTATTTGATAAGTTTCATACACTATACAGATTTTGTCAGCAAGTCAATTGGAATTTATTACATGCTTGCTATATGCTAATTATATATACTGAAGTAAGACAAACTTGGTTCATATTTATGATTAATATTGCCCTAGACTTCGTTAGACTATTCAGAATTAGTAGACTATTGTGATGATTGCCTAGTGCAATGTAGACAAAGCAGAGATATGAAGTCAAAGGGGTCAATGAAACCTTTCTCCTGCAGCTACAATGCCTTGCTGCCCCTTATTATTGTTGTATTTTAGAAAATGACTTATCTATTTTCCTGTGTGAAGTCCATTTCTTAAGATTTTGTCCTGTGTTTTGCTTAGAATCTTCTTTTTAAGATCTTTACATGCTTCCTCATTCTCATTGAATTATCGGCTCAAATGTTACCTACTCACAGCAGCTTTCCCTGATCACCCTAGCTCAAGCTTGCCTCCTGTTAGCATATAATGCTCTTTCCTTTTATTTATGTATTTATTAAATCTTAGATTATCTTTATTTTGAATGTATTCATTTACATGTTTATAGTTTATCTTTTCTTTTGGGAATATCGTTAAGCATTTTAAAGTCAGAGATACTTTTAAATCACGACCACCATTACGTAATCAGTTTCTAAAAATACGTACACCTCAAAATTTTGTGGATATTTTTCCTCTCTAACTTGCCACTATTATTTCTTTGGACCAGTTGCTATTTTAGTTTCTGGGAGTTATTCGCATAGGCATGTGAAAACTATACTACTTAAGTAACAAACCAGAGATTTCTAATATGCCCGAGGAATTTTTAGAGTTTAGAATACAAGTCTTCATGAAGTAACTATTAAAATATGGCTGTAATAGGGCTGTATAGCATTAGATGGCAATTGAATTTTAAGTTTCTTTTAGAATGACTTTTGTATTATGAAGAAAAAAGAAGGGGGTGAGGGCAGCATGTGCTAACACAGCTGGCATATTCTAATGTAATATCTAACTTTATGTTTGAGAAATGAACCCTAACTCTACCTTTTTGTCAAGCTGTTTTTCTAACAAAGAGTGTTTTTCATAACAGCAAAAATACTCAGTTGGAGCAAAATAATACTCCGTTTCCATATTTATAAGTATTCCCAAAGCATAGACAAGTTTTCCTATACCTAGAGTATAATTTAAAACTATGAATAAGGTTACATATCTTCCCCAGGGTCTATTGAGGTCACTCTTGTGCTTACTGGATGTTAAATATGGGACACAGATATAATTCTGTATCTTTTTGTTATTTCGGCTTTTTTTTTTGATAGTTTCCCATTTTGTCTTATAGTTATGATAGTATGATTTTTCTTGATCATTTATGTGCAAAAAGTTAATTTCTACCTTTAAATTGTGGAGGACTAAATACCAGTTGGTTATAATTTTTCAAAAGTTAAAAGGCCAAGTATAATTACTCCTCTTGCAATATTTTGCAATGTAGATCTTATGGTTGTACTTTGTCACAATATTTTGTTTTTCTTTACTGAGGGTACCTTTGTTTTAATTTAACATATTTATTAAAGTGTATATTTGGGAAATATGTATTTTTAAATAAGTTTCATAAGAAAGTAGCTGAGGAGAGAGTTTTCCCTTAATTTGCTGTTTTCTTTTGTCCTTCTGGAATGACAGTTGTAAATGTTTGACTGAAATTGTTGAGTTCTTTAGATATGTACTTATTTTTTGTTTACAGTTTCCTTACATTAGAGCTTAGAATTTTAAAGTTTATTTTTGTTTATTTTGAGAGAGAGAGAGAAAGAGAATGATGGAGGGGCAGAGAGAGAAGGAGAGAGAGAATCTCAAGTAGGCTCCACACTGTCAGCGCAAAGCCCGATGCGGGGCTTGCACTCGAACTGTGAGATTGTGACCTGAGATGAAATGAAGAGTTAGATGCTTAACTGGCTGAGCCACCCAGGTGCCCCTAGAGCTTAGAATTTTAAAACACACAATGAAATGATTCTGCTTTTCTATGTGTTACATTCTATAAACACTCTAGTTTTTAGGAAAATATTCTATTTCATGTTAACTATTTTTGCTAATTAGGCACTTCCCATATGTTAAAATGCCTTCTGATTTATGAGAGTCTCAATCTCTCTCTATATATATGTATTACATATATATTGTATGTATATATTAAGAAATTACATGTAGATCTGTATATAAACCAGTGTATTTGTACAATATATACACTCGTGTATGTAGCAAGAAATACAAATGCATAGAATTATATACATTGCGTATACAAGTATACATACACATATATACACCAATGTACATATGTAACATACAGTATATGGTTTACTGTGATTTGGTATGTCACTATACTTCTCATATTTCAGTAACATGTTTCTATAGTAACTAATGCACTGAAACAATCAAAGGAGAAAATCATAGCAAAACTTTCTAAATCAAAGGTTTGGAAAGAGCCAACCGAAGCACTTGCTTAGTGGATGATAAGCAGGTGGATGTGTTTGTCTGGGGTTATATATTTTGGAAGTAGCTAGAGCAAAATAAAATCATTTTTGTATAACAAAATACAGTTTAGCCAAGGCTGCAAACACCATACTCTCTCTTTAACCAAAAAAATGGCCACATCATTATTTTTTGAAATATATATACACATATCCACAAAACCTTGTATACTCTGTGCAGCATCACATCTGTCTGTATTAAGTTATAGTGTGAAAGAGGATTGATGGCAGTGCTGCCAGACTGACTCAGTATTTCCAAACTTTGGATCAAATATCTATTTAAGAAATACCTATATTTGAAACAAAGAAGAGTTTTCTGTAGAATTTTTACATGAATTATGTCTTGTATGAATGTCAAGTGCCTAAGGACAGGGTCAGTTTGTTGTTGTTTTTCTATGATTTTAATTCTGAAAATTTAAATTATTTAGGAAAAATTAGAATATGAGTCTTTCAGACTCATAATATTTTGTTAAAACCATATGCAAGCTAGTGATGAAATTTACCAGTAGTCAGAATGTTTATGGGAACAAATTAGAGGTGATTTAAGCAGTAACAGAAACATAAAATAATTTTGAAACATTGAAATTTGCTCTTCTAAGCTATCTGAGTTAGGTAAGATACAGCTAGCTTACAGTCTTAACTGGTAAGGAAAAGGATATTCCCTGGCCTTTTCACTCCTATTCATACATATCATTTGATTACAATGATCATTGTATTAATGATCATTAAGTAAATTGAATTTGCTTATTATATTCTTAGTACCATAAACATATAACGCAAGCATTTTTATGTTGATATGGACAAAAGATTGCTTCCTAAAATGAAAACAACATTCATTAAAAACATATCTGTAATATACATATGTTAAATAGCTGACTCATATTGTTCAATCTCTGGAATATAATATTTTCAAATGTGATATATTAAACAAAATTTTTTAACGTTTATTCATTTTTGAGAGAAACAGAGTGCGAGCAGGGGAGGGGCAGAGAGAGAGGGAGACACAGAATCCAAAGCAGGATCCAGGCTCTGAGCTGTCAGCAGGGGCTCAAACTCACAAACCGTGAAATGGTGACCTGAGCCAAAGTTGGATGCTTAACCGACTGAGCCACCCTGGTGCCCTCAAAGTAAGGGAATTTCTTAGAGTGCAAATACAAATATTGTAGATAAATTCTACTTAAATTCTTTGTAGTAGAGGAAAACTGATTTCCTAAGGGATTGGACTTAATAAACTATCCGCATTTGAAATTATGATTTTTATTTTTTGCTTCTCACTTTTCTTTTCAGTATTTTATAGTCTCTTCTTTAAGCCTTCACCAACATACAGTGCTCTCAAATGCTTTCTGGTCTTTCCCTTACCAGTTTATGTTTCCATTTAGTGGTCAGTTGGAAAGTTTAGGACAGATACACTAAGACCTAAAAGAATGAAGAATAACCTCATTAACATGAAAGCAGTTTGAGTCAGACAGACCTAAGGCTATATTCTAGCTTCACACTTACTGGCTTTTAGCAAGTTATTTAATTTCTCTGAGCTAGAAAATTTTTCTCCTTTGTGGATCAGATCATTAGACTTAATGACAAAATGTATATGAAAAGCTGAGCCCAGTGCCTACCAGATTGTAGTCACTAACCATGTGTTAATTTTACCTCTGCCCACTTTCCTTTTTTGTTTTTGTTTTTGTTTTTGTTTTCTTCTATGATGATATGCAGATAGGTGAGAATGACGTTTAGGGACAGGGAGCCTTTCTATCACATCTGAAATGACACATCTACTCTGCTTGCTTTGGGGGCCAGCATGGTCTGTCTTATTGCCAACTCAGTGAAAGGCTCTAAAAGCTTGCCAAAACATTTTCTCCTAGGCATTTTCCCTAGGGCTTCTAATTCCAAGTGACTTTTAAAATGTGTGACCTTTGATATTGACTATTTTTGGAAGAAAAATCTTTATAGAGGAGTACCAGGGGTAGCAGCCCTGTAATTCTAAATCCCTTGCTGAGCAGAGAATTCTCATCTGTCTGAATTGTATTTCTTTGTAAACTACCTTTAATGGTTTGGCTTGGGCAGTCTAATATCTCTCTGGAGATAAGAAAGAAATTCTGTGAACACAGCAAGTATTTTAAGACAGGAAAGGGGAAAAGAAAAAAAAAAAAAGATTTAATTAAGCACAGAGCTTTACCTGGTTTTCCCTACTGTTATTTATAAGCAACAAAATGCTTCTGGTTTTACACCTATGTACTGTTCCACGGTTTTTATTCTGGCTCCAGCTTCTTTTTTCAGTCTTGTACAATGCAAAGGGAACTTGCTGTAGGTAAACATGCCTTACCTCCCTCTTTTCTGTGTCTTCATCCTTCACCAGGGAGATGCCCCTACTCCACCAAGTTATCTCTGTAAAGATTTCATCGTAAGTCCAGTCAGTGTGTCACTGTCATCTATTTATATATTCATAGCTTCAAATAAAAACAGATTGGTAAACAAAACGAAATCATTACTTAGTCCTGTATGCCAGATGCCGGGTCATAGAATAATAGATGAAGTTTGTCTCTTGTTCTGGAAAAGTTCACAACTGCAGACATACAAATAATATAATGCAATGAGAGAAGTGTGAAGAGAGAGGCATATTCAGAAACTTCAGAGCAGTTTTCACCTAGGTCATGGATGCTTGATGAGTAGCATCAGTGATAACTGAATGAGGCTTTGAAAGATAAGGGATTTGCAAGGTAGAGAGTGAAAGATGATTCTGCATGAGAGAAGGCAGAATCATTGAAGACCACATTGACTGTAGGGACCATCAGATTTTTAAGATAAAGTCTAGGTCTCCAAAAATAATACCCATAAATATCCTAACTCAAAGTGAACTTTACCGGAAACTTTTGTGGGGTTACCCCCATTTATTATCTATAAACACTATTTTTTATAGATAGATATTTAGATTAGATATGTGTCCTCCATTTTTAATTGTCCTGGTGAGTGTTAAATTTCTTGAGGCTAAGGACTGGGTCTTCCCTATATTTTATTACTCTTCAGAATATCCATATCTAGTCTACTCCTCCTCCTCCTCCAACTACTGATAACTTATTTATTTGCTATGCACCAGAGATTGTGGAAAGAAATAGGCATTTCTATTTCTTTAACTCTAAATCTAAGAGGTTTAACTATAACTCTGAGATTAGGTATTGTTACTACTTCTCACAATGTAAAAAAAAAAACAGTACTCAGTGGAATCAAATGACTAACCTACGAATTGACTTAAAACATTTAACTTCAAAGCTGTAACTCTTACTAAATACATTATCCTACCTTCACAGAGAGGTGAAGTTATTCACATACCTTTGCTTCATAGAGAAGTCATTCCACATACATTTGCTAAACTTTAAATGAACAATTCTTAAAGAAATCAAATTAATGCAGTTGAATAACTCTCAATGAAGAAAATATCAATATATGTTAGTATACATTATAAATTCAGAAAAAAATTCTTGGATAACCTTAAAATAAATGAAGCAGTAAAATATTTTGAAGATGTTTTTACCACCCTGTGGTGCTATTTCTATTATGTGCTTTTGGGATTCAGGTGTTCACACTCTGCAGTGGCATCTTGGTCATTTTCTAGAAAACAGAGTATCTGTAGCTAACTCCACCTGGGTAGTCCCATAGGAAGCAAGTGTGATAGTGTGATGGGGAAGGTTGGAAAAACAGTTGGAAGAACCAGTGAATATAAAGAACTTTGCCGATCCCTTGTATTTTTTTTGTTTTTTAATGTCTCCAAAGTCCTTTGCTGCCACTGTCCTTGTTTTAGTGGAAGGACCTCCAGAATTCATGATCCTCATGATCTGGGCTTCGAGCTCCTATATGTGCCAATATTTGAAACAGTAATGTGGTATAGTTAGCATCTGCCTTTAAATTCAGCTTTCTCTTTCCATTTTAGGAACGCCAGCTCTGTTAATTAGAGTAGAAGGGGTTAAAATGCTAGCAAATGCTGTAGAATTATGTTGCTGGTGCACAGTGTCCTGGAAATAGGATAGGAAGAAAAAAAAAATCCAAGTCTTTTCCATTTCTCATTAAAATCAACATGAAAACATATGAGGTGAAACACTGAGAAAATGAGATTGACTGAACAACATACTGAAACTGGTTTATTGGCATGAATGATGTCCCTTTCACAGTGGTTATCATAGAAGCCTAACAATATAGTAATGTCACCCTTGCTTGCAATGACTGGGGCTCCTTTGTTGGTGTTATCTTTGGATTCTGTGGGATGTATTTTGAATAATTCTCAAGAGTGGCAAGTCTTCAAACTTAGTTCTGTTTTTGCCATTAACAGAAGGTAGAATGTGCCAAATTTGAAGAATAAAATGGGTGATCAAAGTGGGTAGTATGATTTCTGGCCAAAAATAAAGTGGGATTGTAAAATACGGGTAATTAAAAAAAATGGTGCTGTATAAAAAGGCTCTGATTATTCCTAAAGAACATTTATAAACTTATTTTGAAATCCTGTAGCTTCCCTGTAGTGTATATTTTCCAATTACTTAATCGAATGCATACATTCTGGTATATGTTTACAATTTCATTTTTCTTTTTTAATGTACAGTCACAGCTAATATTTAAAAGTTTTGTTGTTGGGGCACATGGGTGACTCTGCCAGTTACGAGCTTGACTCTTCAGCTGGCCTCAGGTCATGATCTTGTGGTTTGTGGGTTTGAGCCCCTTGTCGGGCTTTGTGCTGACAGCATAGAGTCTGTTTGGGATTCTGTGTCTCCCTTTCTCTGCACCTCCCCTGCTTGCTCTTTGTTTCTCTCTCTCAAAATACATAAATAAACAGTCTCAAAATACATAAATAAACTCTCTCTCAATATACATATAAAACAGTGTTTATAAAAAAATAAAATTGTTGAGTGACATTATACGTATTTTCAAAACTTCTCATTTATATTAAAACTAAAACCAAATCTGTCTCAAACTAATGGGATATATTTTGAGAAGTAAAGAAGATAAGTGGTTTTGAGACATAAAACATTTTGACCCAAAATAAAAAGGACTTAAAAAGCATGTAGTATTCCTCTAGGAAAATAATGTGAGGTAATTATGAAGTGAGGAGAGAGTCAGACTATTTAGTTTTTTGTGAATGTTTTTGTGGCATTGTATTTATTTTATTTTATACTCATCCTAGTCCTGTGTAGCAGATAGTATTTTATTTATTTATTTATTTTTTTTTTAATTTTTTTTTTTAATGTTTATTTATTTTTGAGACAGAGAGAGACAGAGCATGAACAGGGGAGGGTCAGAGAGAGAGGGAGACACAGAATCTGAAACAGGCTCCGGGCTCCGAGCTGTCAGCACAGAGCCCGACGCGGGGCTCGAACTCACGGAACGCGAGATCATGACCCGGGCTGAAGTCGGACGCTCAACCGACTGAGCCACCCAGGCGCCCCGCAGATAGTATTTTAATTTTTAGTAGGTCATCCAGGTTTGCAGTCAATATTTATATCCTTCTGTGTGATTCCAGAACCTTTCCTCAGTTCTAACACAGTACCTCTTATGTTCCCTTCTTTAAAAGAGAGAGCAGAAAGAGAAAACTTGCAGTCAGTTTAATTTTCATGTTTCTACATTGTTAATTGAATGTACCTGAGAGGGCGCATTACTTCAACAGTCTTATTACTCAAAGTGTGGCGAGTGGACCAGCAGCATCAGCATCACCTGGTAGCTGATTAGTGATGTAGACTATTCGATGCCACCCCAGACTTCTGAATTAGAAACTGCATTAAAAAAGAACAAAACAAATAATTTGTTTTACAGCAGTGTTCATGAGTATATTTTTGGCAATCTCTTCGATATATTCCACTGTCTCTGCATTTTTTTTCAGGCTTTCAAACAAGGCAGATTTTTTGAACTGTGGGAACTATGAACTCATGAATAAGTATGAACTCATTTTGACTTCAGAACAATAAGGAACCTTGAAGGTCATTTCTAGCATTTTAGTTAAAGGACATGAAACTGATGAACTTTTAAGTTGGACATGTTTCCAAAGAAAAGAGCTATCAACTGCTGGCTTAATAGCTGTATATTCTTCAAAAATTGATCCGTGACAACTCAAAAGATTGTTAGTAATACTGGGGTCAAATACTAATGATTTATAACTTCTACTGTTTAAAGCTATTCATTTTTCTGGATACTGATCTTTGGATCTCTTATTGTTTCTCTGATGAATTCGTCATTTAGATTTTCTGTTTTATTCTGCAATGAACGTAATATACTGAATTGCTAAAATATAATTATGTATAAGGAGTTTGGGTGTTTATTAGCCTGTTATTTTTTAACAAAAAATTATTAAAAACATTTTTTTTTTCCTTAATGTTTTTATTTATTTTTGAGACAGAAAGAGACAGAGCATGAGCAGGGAAGGGGCAGAGAGAGAGGGAGACACAGAATTGGAAGCAGGCTCCAGGCTCTGAGCCATCAGCACAGAGCCTGATGCGGGGCTCGAACTCACAGACTGTGAGATCATGACCTGAGCCGAAGTCAGACGCTCAACCGACTGAGCCACCCAGGCGCCCCAACAAAAAATTATTTTGAAGTCCTTTATTTGCACATTTTTAAATGAATTTTTATTGATTCCTATGTATGGAATTATATTTAACTAATTTTTACTTTCTAATCAAGATGAATTTTCCATTGTATATCACCGTTCCACTACAAATGGTCACAGTGTTAATAGGAATAATTACTTAAATTGAAATAGTGTTTATGTTTGATATTATTTATACCCAATATAAATCCAACATGAGACTGGAAGATCTCCCAGCTAATGATAAAAGTATGGATGCAGCAGAATCAAGTATAGTCTTCTACAGGATCCCTAAAATAGGCTCAGTTGGCCATAGTTATATAATGCATTAATGGGGAATATGAAACTATTCTGTGAAGAGACTGTGGCAGCACTTCCTTGCTGGCATGTATTTTCGGGTCCTTCCTTCCACTCAGAATATCTCCCCTTGACTTACACATGAGCAAATGTTATGGTTCTCATTTTGGGAGGGGAAAAAAATCATGCTAATTGAAGTACTGAAACTTAAATAAAACTGAGCATAAGTATGAGAAGATAGTTAACCTTATTTTATTCCATATTAGTGAGTTCATGTTATGGCTCATATTTTATTAAAGGTTGGATTTATATATTCATTCAAAAATGTGCATTGCGTCCTAATGGATGTTTGGTATTTTTCTCAGAATGTAAGCATATAGCAGTAGAAAATAAATAAATTCCTACCGTCATTCAGTGGGAGCACATACACAACATTATGAATAAACTACATAGTATGTTGATGATAACTTAGATGGTATGAAATAATATGGAGGCTGTTGAAACTTTTAAATTAGTATAACTGCACAGGACCTCACCATTAAATGGCTTTTTCTTTTAAAAGTTTGTTTATTTTTGAGAGAGAGGGGGAGAGAGAGAGAGAGGGCACACACAAGTGGAGGAGGGGCAGAGAGAGAGAGAGAGGAACAGAGGATCTGAAGCAGCTTCTGTGCTCCAACTCAAGAACCAGGAGATCATGACTTGAGCCAAAGGCAGACACTTAACAACCTGAGCCACACAGATGCCCCCCAAAAAATGACTTTTGAATAAAAACTGAAAAAAATGAAGATGTGTTTGTCGATACCTGGGGCAAGTGCACCACAGACAGCAGAACAACAATTGTGAATCTCTAGAGGCAAGAAAGTAGTGCAATTGAAGATTGACAAGGAGGCCAGTGGAGCTGTTGCAAAAAGATAAAGAGAAGTAGAAAATGCCATCAGAAACAATAGGGATCGAGATCTCAGGGTGATCTCAAGGTACTTTATCTCCCATTTAGCAGATAACAAATTTTAGACCACAATGGAGGAGTATAGGAATCATACATTTATTTATTTGTACCTTAGTCTACTTTCTATTTTGAGTTGCCATTCTGTGGAGGTGGTAGATAACTAATCTCAGTCAGCAAGACTCAGCTACTATCTGCCCTGAGGACTGATTCTGACTTCCAGAGGACTTACCCAGAACCAGTGCATTGTGTGAATGTTCAGCTAGTTCTCAAGGTTATCTAACTTCATGGATGTCTGTGATTCTTTCTTATCTCCTGTCAAACTCCACTGCAGATCAACTACTTTTGAAAAAAAAATTTAATGTTTATTTATTTTTGAGAGAGAGAGAGAGAGAGAGAGAGAGAGAGAGGGAGAGAAACAAAGCGCCTACGGGGGAGGGACAGAGAGAGAGAGGGAGACACAGAATCTGAAGCAGGCTCCAGGTTCTGAACTGTCCACACAGAGCCCAATGCAGGGCTAGAACCCATGAACTGTGTGATCATGACCTGAGCCAAAGTCGGACGCTTAACTGACTGAGTCACCCAGGTGCCCCTCAACTGCTTTTGAGATATCCTGCTTTCCTCTTTGTCTGATTTCTTTAGGTGTAGCCACATTCTTGCTACTCAGCCACAAATGAGGACATCAGACCATTTTGCTCTGCCTATGCCACTTGAACAAGGATTACAAAGGCTTTGTCTGCCTAAACTCACAAATCATCATTCTACAGCTGAGAATGGACTCAAAGTCTTTGATCAGGGACCAGTGGCTCTCTAAATTCCCATCTGTATCTTTTCTATTCTTTGATGAATCCCCAGGAATCTTCTTTCATTATAGGATGGAAGAGGGAAGAAAGGTAGAAATCTGTACTCTTAAACCCTCTTTTCTCACACATTTTGGTAAACCAATAGAAACTTTTAAGAGTTTACTTAGGCTCTTGGAAGAAAGGAAGAGATCCCCTAGGTCTTTTCTTTAATTCTCCAGTCCCTCCTTTATGACCTCTCTCTCCCCAGCATACCATATCACCTTCTCTCCTCTTTTTCTTTCCTACTGTAACATTTACTGCAGAATGGTCTATGTGACTGAATGTCAGAGAGGGCAAAGAATATAGGAGCAAGGATATATATATATGTATATATATATATATATATATATATATATATATACATATATATATACACACACATATATATACATATATATGTATATATATACACATATATATATATGTTCAGCTGTATATGTGTGTATATATATATATAAAATACACACACACATACACAGAGTCTAGAAGTATTTGAGACATTCTATGTATTAACTCATTTAATACTCATAATAAACCTATGAGGTAAGTGGTATTATCATTGTCATTTTTCAGATGAGCAAACTGAGGCCAAGAGGTACTAAGCAACTTGTCTCAAGGTTTAGCATTTAAGAAATTGTGTTCAATTATACATCCAAAATCAGCCTTATACAATTATTTTTTTCAATGCTAGAGATTTTGCCTGTTCATTTTTAAGGGCTACACATATTATGTCCCACACAAAACCATCTATCAAAATATGTATATGCGTAGGTGTGTGTATATGCATGCACATACACATATATCTATATGTTTATTAAATTAATAAAACTGATACAATAATTGGTTTTAATAAATCTAAATTTCAAATCTTACTATTACAAGACTGTATTTCTGAACTCAAGGTAATACTTTTTCCTAATTTTCCTTATATGCACACTTACACAGTATAAATTATAATTGTAGCTTTTGCAAAAGTCAGAGAGTGCTAAATGGATGGTTAAAAGAATGAAAGCATGAAATTATGAATAAATGAGGGAAGAGGAAAGCAGGTGTCTGTTGTACAAAGTAGAGGGAGTCCAAGATATGTATGTTCATCAGTAGAACAGATTTCAAAATAGCTGTAATTTATGGGTAAAGTCTGTGCTTACCTTTGTTAACTTTTTTACAGCATAGATTTCTTTTTAGTATAAGATAGAACACCGTCCCCATTTTACTTGTGTGGACTAATTAGACTTACTACAAAACAGTCTAATTAAATGAAAAAAAAAATGGTGTTATGGTAAGTCAGGAAAGGGTAGAAATAATTATTATCTGAAATTCCATTTTTTTTTTTTTCATTGAGGAGAACCATAGTATGGATTTTAAATGGCTGATTGCTGTGGGCCATGTCTCCATGGTTAAAGAGCTTCAGTGATGGTGTCTCCTATGTTTGGCAGAAGTAGAGAGTAGATCTTTGTAGTAGTAACAGGAAGATGACAGCTCAAAATGAAGGGAAGACTTTTACCTTTTTCCTGTGGATTTCCGCAGTGCACTGAGTCTATTCACTTGTCTATCAAGATCTTCCATTCTGTTCTAAACATTCATTAGCTCTGGGTGTGAGACACCTGAAACTCCTGAAACTATGGAACACAGTTTAAACCTCTGACATAGAGGATCTATGTTAAAACTGCTACTCAAATCTCTATCCAATAGTAGCTCAAGACCTACTATCTTGTTTTCCACCACATCCTTACATGAACTCTTTAAAAGAGTAGTCGCTGTTTGGGTACCCTTTCCAGTAGAAATTAGGAGCATAAAGTAGTGTTTAAAGAGGTGTAAATCTGGAGTCAGATTTAAATTGTAATCACATCTCTGCTATTCAGTAGCATTGCTATCTTTATTAAATCAGCTAACCTTTCAAGAGCTCAGTTTCCTCATCTGAAAGATGACAGTTATAAAATGTTCTACTTCATCTACTTTAAATTTATAATAAATGTTAGCTACTGTTACATATTATAACCACTGACTTCCTGTCTTTTTTTTTTTTTTTTTTTGCATTATCTCATTTAAAAATTGATTACTGGGGTGCCTGGGTGGCTCAGTCAGTTAAGCCTCCAACTCTTGTTCTAGACTTAGGTCATGATCTCATGGTTCATAAGCTCAAGCCCTGCATTGGGCTCTGTGCTGCCAGCGTGGAGCCTGCTTGGGATTCTCTCTCTCTCTCTCTCTCTCTCTCTCTCTCTCTCTCCCCCTCTCCCTCTCCCTCTCCCTCTCTCTCTCTCTCTCTCTCTCTCTCTCTCTCTGTCCCTCTCCTTCTCATGTGCTCTATTTCAAAATAAATAAACTTTAAACAGATTTTAAAAATTAAAAATTGATTATCACATCAATAAAATATTTTTTCTTTTTACAGATTAAAAACAGTCTCAGAAATGTTAAATTTGTGTACCCATAGTCAAGCATCCAGTTAAGCACCAATCTTGCAATTAAATTCCTTCATACTTTTCACTGTTCCATATTATCTGTTTTATTTTCCTCTTTGGGAGCAGATAGAGTGGTATGCTGCCTAAAAATCTCTAATTTGGCATTGTATTTCCTGGGTTTCTATGCTAGATGGGAAATATTTAGCGAACTAAACACTTCATCGGAGCCTCAGTTTTCTATCTTACAAAATAGGTATAATGATAGTCTATATCTAACAGTTGTCAGGAATAAATGGGATTATGCATCTAAGGGCTTTAATACAGTACCTGCCATATATTAGGTACTCAAAAAATGTTAAGTGCTATTATTATTTTTCTCCTTGGGAAACAATTAGTCCTGAAAAATGTTCCTGTTGTTCAAAAGTGTTTTCATTTTATTACTTGTAATTATATTAAATTTAGTTTATAATCTACATTAAGAAATCCAGGTGGGGCCCCTGGATGTCTCAGTCGGTTGAGTGACCCACTTCGGCTCAGGTCATTATCTCAGGGTTTGTGAGTTCCAGCCCCACATCCAGCTGTGTGCTGACAGCTCAGAGCCTGGAGCCTGCTTCAGATTCTGTGTTTCCCTCTCTCTGCCCCTCCCCCACTCATGCTCTGTCTCTCTCTCTCTCTCTCTCTCAAAAATAAATAAACATTAAATAAAAGAAATCCAGGCATCCAGCTTGATTACTTTATATTTGTTCCATGTCTTAAATATGATATTCCCCAGATTATTAGTCCAGAAGTTGAGTGACTTGTACTTGTTTATAAAAAAAAATACATTTTTGATTGATGAAAACATTTTACCACTGAGGATATACTCAAAAACATTGCAAAATTTGAAAATAGTTTCAAGGGGGTTTCAAAGCTCCTTTTGTAATTAATAAAAGTGTGAGAAATATATTTAGCTCCAAAGTGCCAATTTGAAAAGAACTTTTTAAAGGTTATTTACTAAAAATAAAGTATATTACTTGAAGATTAGTTTATGGTTTTTTTATTATTTTATTTTGACATAATTTCAGATGTGAAAAAGGTTGCAAGAATAAACAAAAAATTCCTGGATACTCTTCACATGTATTTCCCAGACATTAACATTTACTATATTTATACTTTTCTCTCTCTCTGCATGTGCGTGTGGTACTTAGATAGATTTTAGAACTTTTAAAAAATAAGTTGAATATGTGACGCCACTTTTGCTCCTAAATACCTAGGTGTATGTTTGTCTTATATTAATAACTGCTATAAAATTAGTATTGGAAATTAACATTGAAATAATATTATATTCCAATATTTAGGCTTTACTGAGATTTTGTTATTCTAATAATGTCTTTTATAGCAAAATAAAATCCAAGATCCTGTGTTGCATTTATTTTTTATACCTGTTTAGTCATTTAATCTGGAATCATTCTTGAATATATTCTTGTTTTTCATGGTACTGACACTTTGTAATAATTCTGTAGAGTGTCCCTTAGTTTGTCTGGTATTTCCTCATTATCAGGTTATGCGCTTGTAGTACTTTATAATAGACCTATTGCTAATTAAATTTTCATCCATTAGTTTTAGCTTCCACTGGTGACTTTTGCCTGAATTGATTAGTTCATATTAAGATAGTGGCAAATGTTGATTTTCTAATTTCATCATTCCCACTACATGAGTTAATGGTGTCTAACTAATGGGAGAGAGAACAATGATGAAATATTCTTTCATGTATACAAAAAAAAAATTACAAACTGTTAAGTGCCAGGAAGGAAACTGGATACACTGATATTGAGAAGGATTTGGGGGAGGGTTACCTTCAACTGTGGTCAGTGAAGTGAATAGCATTTAAACTTCAAGTTTAAGAATAAAAAGGAGCTTGACATATAAAGAATGGGGGATAGTTCAAGTAAAGAGATCTGCTTTGGATTAGAAAGGGGATACACCAGTGTGGCAGAGTGTAGTGGGCAGTGGGCAGAGATGAAGGGAAATGTGTAGTTCTGATCACTTCAGATGTGTAAACTATGGTAAAGGCTCATTATTTTCCTCTTAGTGTATTTGAAAATCATTTTAAGGATTTAAGCAAAGAAATGGCATATGATTTAAAACAACAGCAACAACAATCTCATCTTTGTAGTGAATAGGTTGGAAGAGAGCAAGTGACAAGCAGATCTGTCTATGTGGCCTGTCTTAACTTCTAGGGTCACTATTTAAACTACTCTTATCTCTCATTGGACTATAGTGGGTTTCTAACTTGTCACCTTACAAACTTCTTCACACTTCAAAATAATCTACTAAAATAAAACAAAAACAAAAACAACATAGTTCCATCATCCTTGCTGACCAGGAGAGCTGGTTGACAGGAAGAGGTGAGGGACAGGGTGGGATAATCAGATGTAGTGAACTCAAAGTTATGTTGGTTTTTATAAGAGGGAAGGAGAGTAATAGTCTGGAAACAATAGTGGAGGAATAAAGAAGACTCAGAAGTGGAAAGGGTTGGAATATGAAGAAGGTTGGGGTCTTAGGTAGCTTTGGGCTGATTCAAGCAGTATGGGGCCTGAGAATCTGGGTAATACCAGATGCTCAGGCAGGCATGTCTTCTAGTTGCCCTGTCCTGGAACATAATGAGATGGGTTGAAAGACCATAGTTAGAATATCAAGTTCTGTGGTGGTTCTGAATACTCTCATTTATGGCACACAGCCTAGAGTTGGAGTATAGTTGGGAGGTAGGGGGTGAACCAGGTGAGGGATTGAAGGGACTGTGGCTGAACCTTTCTAAATGTTATGGACCTTTTCATTGGTGACTCCCTGTGATGTCTCATGCTGTAATGTTGGCACCTAATGGTCCAACAACACAATAACAGTATATTTAAAGTTTTAATAAATGCACTTTGCTGTGAATTGTATTACACACCTTTATTACTTGCCTACAGCTTGGTTTTCTATTCACTGTGGATTAATTTCTAAGTTCTTTGGTTTATGGGAAACCTAAACTCATATGAAGAGCTTATAATCTAATTATAAACCTGTGAAGAGACATTGTGTAAGAGATTATTGCATTTGGTTGGAGCTTCTATTAGATGACTTCTAAGGTCTCATCCTATTGGGACTCTATGATTTGATAATTCCAGCATTCTTTTCTTTTCTTTTCTTTTCTTTTCTTTTCTTTTCTTTTCTTTTCTTTTCTTTTCTTTTCTCTTCTCTTCTCTTCTCTTCTCTTCTCTTCTCTTCTCTTCTCTTTTCTTTTCCACAGAGTGAGCTAGAAAAGTAAAGGGTGTTGAATGTGACCAGAAGGAAAAAATCATCTCTAATAAAGACATGTCTAGTGTGAACAATTCCTAAGCTTTTGACCAGTGAGTGGAACTGACACTTATGTAGGTACAGATTTATGGTAGTTGTAAAGGCATGTTTCAATTGAATGGGTAAGTTGTAAACATAAATGAATGAATGAATGAATAAATAAATAAATAAATAAGAAAAAGATGATTAGGTTACAGGGTTTCAAAAAACTGCACGAGGGCCTAGTCTATCCCCTTACTTTACATCTACCGATTAAATAAGCCATATATGATTGTGCTAAAACCTTGATCAAATTAGTTGCATTTTTACCAGCTTTTATTTACTGAAATAATGAAGCAGTGTTATACTTGTAAAAGTATTGCAAATGATAGTAAAGATGTAATGTCTTTTGGGTGCAAAGTTACCTCTGTTGGCTGAAAGAACAAATAATAGATTTTCTGCTATTGTAAAGAACAAGTTCGTTCTCTCCTATTCTCTTCACAGAGACTCCTCTATGATTAACTTGGCCTAAATTTGCAAAGTGTTAGTCTATAGCTGTGGAAAGGACATAACAGGTGATTTACCTGAGATTAAAACCAACCCAATTGTTAAATATCATAAAGAAAAAAATACAAGCCACTGACTCCTTACATTTTTGTAATTTTTTAGTTATTTTCTGTCAGATGCTCCTGGCAGAAAGACAGCTGCTTGTTTATAAGGCAGGCTTAATTACTTTAAACCCTGAAGACTGAACCATGTACCTGTGAGATGCATCAGCTGCAGGGTCAGTTTGCAAAATCCTTACATTCACTACTAACAAAGTTCTGTATCTACTTAGTTAATAGGTTTGAAAAACTAATTTATTCAGAGCATATGCTCTAACAAATGTTGAACACATTTTCAGATGTTGGGGGTATGTTTGGGATCCTGGAAAGTTGTGGATTCTTGGATAGAACCGCATAGACTTGAAGGGTCTTGATGAAAGTAGTCCAGCAATCTTAATTTGTGAGTAAGGGAACTATTCCGATAATAAGAAGCAAGGAATATATTTATTTCCTTTCTTTTTAAAAAGAAAATATTTTTCCATTCAAAATATCTGTCAATGAAAAAGACCTTGATGGTAGGTAACAATATGAAACATTTATTCATAGGTTCTTTTTATGTATCAGGTGTGAAAATACATTTATGGAGCAATGACCAGGTTTTAAAAACATGTGTTGATTTATTATACTGTGCCATTTAACAAATGAATATAAAAGTAGCATTTCTATTTTTATGTGATTGCTGTTTTGTCTGTGTATATAAGAGAAGTGTAGACAAATTTATGGATTGAGAGATTATTAGATTTTTATGGTATATAATTGATACTCCAGAAAACTTCAGTTTATAAATAAGGATACTTGATACTAATAGTTACTTCCGAAATATATGTCACTGCCCTTCTGACCCAAACTACCAGAAACATACTTTTATGCAAACAAGTCAGGTTTATTGCCACATTGTAGTAAGGGGGACTACACAAATGAGGAATCCAAGGGTCTCTCAGTCAGGAGGTGTTAGAAAGGACAAATTATGTGAGATAGACTTGTATTAGGTAATTTGGGAGGAGGTTCAAGCAGTGATCCTTTTTCTGCATTGGAAGCTGCCAGGAAGCAGAAGTAATTCTGTGGTTGGGTTTAATAATTCTTATTAAAGTTGAAGCTGTCATTGGTAAAGAATAAGCAGTTACTGATAATAGCCCCAACAGGGGATGTATGTAGATTTTTGTAGTTTGTACAATGTTCTTATTTTTGTCTGTGCTCAAATATATCTACAGAGTGATCTTATTTTGTCTTGACCCATTTCAGACGCTGGCCCTATCTGATGTTGGTGCTCTATGAAAATATTTATGTTCCGTACGCAAGCACCATGGCCTAGCAGTGAGGGGAGACTAACAGAAACATCAAGGCCTACCAGGTAGTACAAGGCCAGGTGCTAGGGACTGCTTTCTCTTTCTCATATGTAATAGCCTATATTTCTTTTTTGTTTGTTTATTTATTTATTTTGAGAGAGAGGGAGAGGGAGAGAGAGAGAGAGAGAAAGAGAAGAGAAAGAGAGGAAGAGAGAGGATCCCAAGCAGATTCCACACTGTCAGTGCAGAGCCTGACACGGGGCTCAAACTCAGACACTGTGAGATCGTGACCTGAGCCAAAATCAAGAGTAGGACATTTAACAGACTGAACCATCTAGGTGCCCCGAGTAATAGCATACACTTCTGACTGCATATTTCACGACAAAGTTATTTCATGTGTAATATTATTTCCAGCTCTCTGTCATACTTCCGTATTTCATTAATGTCTGTCCCTGTCACTGGTAAACTCACTAAGACAGAATCAATGAGATGATGGCAGAGCAAGTCTTACTTTGGAGTTGTTTAACAAGCACGTATTTAGAAGGAACACTTAAAGATAATAGGATGAAGGGCAGGAGATAGGTGAAATTCTGAATGTGCATAAATAGAGGGTCAAATATAACTAAGGATGAACCATGTAATAAGTTCAGAAATGTGGTTACAAATCTGAAGCCATGGGTATAATGGACACTATTAGTATACAACACCGGAGACAGGTTCACATAAAGTGAATAGCCACCTTATAAGAGAATAAATGACTGAGCAAGAAGGATGTTTGGGAGTAAAGCAATCTCTGACCCAAAGAATAGGCAGCAACAGCAATATAGAATATATCTTTATAGCTTAAAATAAATATGAGGAGAATATACTCAAGGATATAATTTTTTCCTTTAACATGCAAACTGAATCTGTGACACTGTGCACCAGAAAGGGTCCAGAGTATATCAAGCATATCTTCAAATATATACACACACATGTATATGTATATATTTGTGGTAAGGGCTGAAAGTACAACAGTAAATAAGAGAGACGGGATTACATGAATGATACTTTTTTCATTATCACCCATACCATTCAAACAATCTTTAATTCTTTTGTCTTAAACCAATGGAAGGACCTAAAATCTAAGAAGTGATTAAAATGAGAAAATTATTATTTTATTAACAAGACATGAGATCAAATGCCGCAGCTGGCAAATATATTCTCCAGATGAACAGCTATGACTATTTTTGAATGAATAGAATGATATAGTAGTATATAAAGATTATATATAGAGTCTGTACCAGAGAGTTATCAAAGGAAAAAGCGTTGCTACAGCAATGCTGATACTTTATTAAAAGGCCAGACTACTTTTTGCACCATCCATATCTGTGAATTAGTAAAGTGTTCCAAGGTAAGTCACTTATTTGGATCTATGCTCCATGTCAGTCCTTTCCTTGAAAGTGGCAGTTTTTCCTATTTATTTTTCTTAGGTGGCTTAAAATTTTCACTTTATTCATTTTTCCATAATGTATTATGATGCAGTATTTATTAAACAGAAATTTAGAGAAGAAATTGTTTCTCTTTTGCTAGAGTTTAAGTTTGATATCATTTGGTTTTATGTCTGAATTCTGATGCATAAAATTTATAAGAGGGACAAAAATCACATTAATGAAATTTCAGAATTTCATAGAGGTGACCAAACTTTTGGAGAAATTCATAGATGATAAAAAGTGTGTATGAAAAGCTTTCATGGCCCATAAAATTTGTGAGTTGCTATTACTTCCCCTTTTCATATTAGATATCCTTACATGGATTTAGTGTATAAAGCTTAAAAAATTGTGAGATCTTAGTTCAACTGCTATCCGTGTTCATTTTGTTAAGAGAAAAACAAAGGTGTTAATACCATGCCATGCCTGGGAACTCTCCATTTATTTTTTGCCTTAACTATTTGCCATAAATAAGAAAGTGTGAGGGAAAAGGAATCGTGGTGAACACTGTTGTACTCTTCTTCAGTTACTTTGGAGAGGTGGAGAGTATCACAGATTAATAAATGTTCAATTCTCTTTCCTCCTGTCCTTTCATCTTTCACATTTGGTATCCATTGTGAAATGGACTGAATTTTTTTTTTTTTTTTTTGCAATCCAAATGTACCAGGAAGTTGCACATTGACCTTAGAAAAATGTCTGATGAATATGCAATTGATTGAATTATGTAAGAAATACAAGGTAAATATAGGTACATTATTGTTATAAGGATGTATTAAATTGCCAATTGTCATGTATTAGATACAAGAATCTGTAATACAAATTGAGTAATTCTCATTATAAGTACTTCAGGGCACATACAACATGTTTCTCCAAACACACAAAAAAAGCAAAGATGATTTTTATTAAATTTAATTAAACATAACTAACTATTATTGGTTGCTAAGAGGGTCAGACTTAAAGGTTTTCATCACAAGAAAAAAAGTTGTGGCTGTGAGTGGTGGTGGATGTTACCTAAACTCATTGTGACAATCATTTGAAATATAGACATATATCAAATCATTATTTGTACACATAAAATGATCACAGTGTTGTATGCCAGTTATTAGTTAAAAAAAAGCATTATTGGAATTGTCCTTAATGAAAATGTTAGAATTTGGGGGGAAATTGATGCAAATAGAAAAGATATACTGTTGACCCTTGAATAACATGAGGTTTAGGAGTGCCTACAGTTGAAAATTCGTGTATAACTTTTGACTCCACCAAAGCTCAACTGCTAATAACTTACTCTTTAAAATTTTTTTAATGTTTGTTTATTTATGAGAGACAGAGAGACACAGAGTGTGAGCAGGGGAGGGGCAGAGAGAGAGAGAGAGAGAAAGACACAGAATCTGAAGAGGCTCCAGGCTCTGAGCTGTCAGCACAGAGCCCGACCTGGGGCTCGAACTCACAAGCCATGAGATCATGACCTGAGCCAAAGTTGGACGCTTAACTGACTGAGCCACCCAGGCGCCCCATCTAATAACTTACTCTTGACAAGAATCCTTATCAATAACATAAAAAGTCAATTAACACATATATTGTATGTTATATGTATTTTAAACTATATTCTTACAATAAAGTGAGCTAGAGAAAAGAAAATGATATTAAAAAATTGTAAGGAACAGCCAATACATTTTACAGTATTGTACTGCATTTCACTGAAAAATCTCCACATATAAATGGACCCACACAGTTCAAACCTATGTTGTTCAAGGGTCAATTGTATTTATATTTCTTAGATATTTCTTAGATACATAATGAGTAAAAACAGAAAAATAATGCTAATATCTGAATTCTGTATCCTGTTACTAATATATATTTGTAGCAAACCAACCAAAAATAGAATTCAGACACTTCCCACTAATATACTAATATTTAGAAACTTCCCACTAATGGAAAGGTAGAAATTATATAGTCTGGGTAGCAATATATAATACTACATACCAGGTTTTACTGTTTCTGAGTTTTATGAAGGTAAAAGGTTAATTGAAAAACCCGCTGAACCTAAACTGTGTTTCAAGAACAGTAGTGCATTATAAGAGGATAAAGGGAGATTTCTTGGGTCCTTACAAGATTTCTCCTTATTCTGAGGAACTTGTAAAAACCTTAAATGTATGGTTAAGGGGATGGTTTTCATGTATATACACTTGCCTCTATGTGTTACATGCTGAATTTGGCCTATTCCTTTTCTTTGTCCCCTAAGGCAACTTATTGCTACTTTTTTAATAGTAAAAGTCAACTTTTGCATTTGCTAAAAGGATAGCCTTTTAGTAGAAGCCGATCTTCAGTTGATTTCTATAGAGGCCCTCGTCCTCACAAGGAAATGCTTCTAACAGTTGTCAGCCTGCTTCACTTGAGAAAAATACCAATAACAAAACCGCACCTAGGTGGTAGCTCTCTTTTCAGGATCTGCTGATATACTTGCTGTCAGTCAGTGTTCTCCTTGGAGTCTGAGATCTCTTTGGCACAACTGCTATATAAAAGAGGCATTTTCATTTCCTTGGTAGAGTTATTTCCTGCCTGGAACCAGCTTAAAGTTCAATTCCTTTGCACTTCTAGGAAATTTCCTATAGATCATTTAACATCTCAACTTTATAATTCTTCACCCAAGACAATTTGAAGGAATATAATTTTTTTAAAAGAATATTTTGATTCCACTGGGTTTCTTTCCAGTGGTCTTGTACTTTTATTTTCTATGTATATTCTAATGATTGCAGATAAACTTTTGCAATTAATGCTAGTGTTTAATTTTTGCCTTATAAAAATGCTCACTCTAAAATGTTTTAAAATGAGTTAAATTCTATGTTGGCCTGTAGCTTTAGCTGTGCTGTATTTTTATGAGTGAAATTATCAAGAGAAAACATTAACTTCTATATTTCTTTACTGGAATTACTATTAGTGATTTTTTAAAAGTTTTTATTTATTTTTGAGAGAGACTGGGGGGGGGGGGGAGGGGCAGAGAGTGTGGGAGAGAGAGAGTCCCAAGCAGCCTCTCCACTGTTAGCACAGAGCACTGTGTGGGTCTCAAACTCATGAACCATGAGATTGTGACCTGAGCTGAAACCAAGAGTTGGGATGCTTAACATACTGAGCCACCCAGGCGAACCTATTAATGATTTTTGTAGTGGCAAAAATCTAATAAAAAAACAAACAAATAGTGGACTCACGCTTTCTCATTTAACAAAGCTGACTTAACACAATCACCACCACAAACTTTCTCATTTAACAAAATTCACATATGTTTAACGGTCACAAGAAGAGTCCCAGCCTAGTAATCATTACAAAGGAGCTTTTTATTAGAGGTGTAGTTTCCAGGTAGGTCTAGAATTTAAAGAATCCAGAAGCTTCTGGGTCTGCTATTTTATTACTTTAGGCTACATGTTTAACCTTCTTAGGTCTGTATTTCCCTCAAAATGATTTTGGTTTATGATCCTCAAACGCTATCAGCATAGTAAAATGATATAATTAGATCATATTTTAAATGCATTAAACAAGATACCTTTTTAGGAAGCCAAATTAAAATTATTTTCTAAGGATAAGAATTATTTTGGGTTATAAATGAATTCACTTTAATTTCTACCCAGCCTTTCAACATATGTGGTTATTAGAATTTTGTAGTATACTTCTTTTTATTATTTTATTTATTTTATTTTTTTGGCTAAGTGATAAAGATTTTATGTATGTATGTATGTATTTATTTACTTTTTCTAAATATAATTTATTGTCAAGTTAGCTAACATACAGTGGATACAGTGTGCTCTTGGTTTCAGGAGTAGATTCCCATGATACATCACTTGTATGCAACACCCAGTGCTCATGCCTCCTCAGTGCCCATCACCCATTTTTCCCTCTCCTCCACTTCACCCCTTCAATCCTCAGTTTGTTCTCTGTATTTAAGAGTCTCTTATGGTTTGCCTCCCTCTCTGTTTGAAACTATTTTTCCCTTTCCCCTCCCCCATGGTCTTCTGTTAAGTTTCTCATTCCACATATGAATGAAAACATGATATCTGTCTTTCTCTGACTTATTTCACTTAGCATAATACCCTCCAGTTCCATCCACGTTGTTGCAAGTGGCAGGATTTCATTCTTTATTATTGACAAGTAGTATTTCATTGTATATGTAAACCACATCTTCTTTACCATTCATCAGTTGATGGATATTTAGGCTCTTTCCATAATTTGGCTATTGTTGAAAGTGCTGCTATAAACATTGAGGTACATGTGCCCCTGTGAATCAGCACTCTTATAGTGTTATTGTTAGGTCATAGGGTAATTCTATTTTTAATTTTTTGAGAAACCTCCACACTGTTTTCCAGAGTGGTTGTACCCGTTTGCATTCCCATCAGCAGTGAAAAAGGGTTCCCCTTTCCCCACATCATTGGCAACATCTGTTGTTTCCTGAGTTGTTAATTTTAGCCACTTTGGTGTGAGGTTGTATCTCTCTTAGTGTGGTTTTGATTTGCATTTCCCTGATGATGAACAGTGCTAAGCATCTTTTCATGTGTCTTTTGGCTATCTGGATGTCTTCTTTGGAAAAGTATGTATTTATGTCTTCTACTGTTTATTTTCTTTTTTTTTTTAAACCTTTATTTATTTTTGAGAAAGAAAGAGACAGAATGTGAGCAGGGGAGGGATGGAGAGAGAGGGAGACAAAGAATCCGAAGCAGGCTCCAGGCATTGAGCTGTCAGCACAGAACCTGATGCAGGGCTCGAACTCACAAAACGTGAGTTCATGACCTGAGCAGAAGTCAGATGCTTAACAGACTGAGCCACCCAGGTGCCCTTCTGCCCATTTCTTCACTGGATTATTTGTTTTTCAGGTGTTGAGTTTGGTAAGTTCTTTATAGATTTTGGAAACTCACTTTTTATCTGATATGTCATTTGCAAATATCTACTCTCATTCCATCAGTTGCCTTTCAGTTCTGTTGATTGTTTCCTTTGCTGTGCAGAAGCTTTTTATCTTGTTGAGGTACCAATAGTTCATTTTGGTTATATTTCTCTTGCTTTCAAAGATGTGTGGAGTGAGATATTGCTGTGGCTAAGGTCAAAGACATTGTTGCCTGTTTTCTCCTCTGGCGTTTTGATGGTTGCCTGTCTCACATTTAGATCTCTCATCCATTTTGAGTGTTTTTTTTTTTTTTTTTTTTTTTTTTTTTTTTTATGGTGTAAGGAAGTGATCCAGTTTCATTCTTCTACATGTTGCTGTCTAGTTCTCCTAGTACCTTTTGCTAAAAAGACTGTCTTTTTTCCATTGGATACTCTTTCCTGCTTTGTCACAGATTAGTTGGCCATACATTTGTAGGTATAATTCTGGATTATCTGTTCTATCCCATTGATCTGTGTGTCTGTTTTTTATGTCAATACCATACTGTCTTGATGACTACAGCTTTGTAGTAGAGGCTAAAGCCTGGGATTGTGATGGCTCTAGCTTTGGTTTTCTTTTTAAGCATTACTTTGACTATTCAGGGGCCTTTGTGGTTCCATACAAATTTTAGGATTGTTTGTTCTAGCTTCGAGAAGAATGCTCGTGAAATTTTGATTGGTATTGCATTGAATGTGTGTATTGCTTTGGGTAGTATTGACATTTTAACAATATTTGTTCTTCCAATCCATGAACATGGAATATTTTTCCACTTTTTTGTGTGTGTCTTCAATTTCTTTCATAAGTTTTCTATAGTTTCAGCATAAAGATATTTTACATTTTTGGTCAGGTTTGTTCCTAGGTATTTTATGATCCTTCGTGCAATTGTAAATGGGGTCTATTTCTTGATTTCTCTTTCTATTGCTTCATTTTTGGTGTATAGGAATGTGACAGATTTCTGTACATTGATTATATATCCTGCAACTTTGCTGAATTCACATATCAGTTCTAGCAACTTTTTAGTGGAGTCTTTTTGTTTTCCTCATAGAGTATAATGTCATCTGCAAAAAGTGAAAGTTTGACTTCTTTGCAAATTCGGATGCCCTTTATTTCATTTTGTTGCTGAGGTTAGGACTTCCAACATAATGTTAAACAACAGTGTTTAGAGTGGACATCCCTGTTGTGTTCCTGGTCTCAGGGGAAAAGCTCTCAAATTTTCCCCATTGAGGATGATACTAGCTGTGGGCCTTTCATATATGACTTTTATGATGTTAAGATATGTTCCTTCTGTTCCGACTTTGAGGGTTTTTATTAAGAAAGGATGCTTGGGGTGCCTGGGTGGTTCAATCACTTACAGCTGACTTTGGCTCAGGTTATGATCTTGTAGTCTGTGAGTTCGAGCCCTGCATCGGGCCCTGCTGACAGCTCAGAACTTGGAGCTTGCTTTGGATTCTGTGTCTCCCTCTGTCTCTGCCCCTTCCCTGCTTGTGCTCTCTCTGTCTCTGTCTCTCTCAAAAAATAAATAAACCTTAAACAATAACAAAAAAAAAAGAAAGGATACTGTATTTTGTCAAATGCTTTTTCCACCTCTATTGATGCGATCATATGTTTCTTATCCTTTATTCTATTAATGTGATATATCACATTGATTGATTTGCAAATACTGAACCAGCCCTGTAGCCCAGGAATTAATCCAACTTGATTATGGTGAATAATTCTTTTAATATACTGTTGAATTTGATTTACTAGTATCTTGTTGGGAATTTTGGCATCCATGTTCATCAAGGATGTTGGCCTGTAATTCTTTTTAGTGGGGTCTCTGTGTGGTTTGGGAATAGAGGTAATGCTGGCTTCATAGAATGAGTCTGGCAGCTTTCCCTCTGTTTCTATTTTTTGTAACAGTTTGAGAAGAATAGGTATTAACTATGCTTTAAATGTCTAGTAGAATTCCCCTGGGAAGCCATCTGGCCCAGGACTCTCATTTGTTTGGAGAATTTTGGTAACTGCTTCAATTTCTTCACTAGTTATGGGTCTGTTCAAATTTTCTGTTTCTTCCTGTTTGAGTTTTGGTAGTGTGTGGGTGTTTAGGAATTTGTCCATTTCTTCCAAGTTGTCTAGTTTGTTGCCATAGAGTTTTTCATAATATTCTATAATGTTTGTATTTCTGTGGTGTTGGTTGTGATCTCTCCTCTTTCATTCGTGATTTTATCTATTTGGGTTCTCTCTCTCTTTTCTTTTTGAGAAGTCTGGCTAGGGGGTTATCAATTTTATTTAGTCTTTCAAAAAGCGAGCTCTTAGATTCGTTGATCTCTTCTTTTTTTTTTTTTTTTTTTTTGGATTCTACATTGTTTATTTCTGCTCTAATCTTTATTATTACTCTTCTTCTGCTGGCCAGTGTTGCTCTGCTTGTAATTACTTTAGGTGTGAGGTTAGGTTTTGTATTTGGCATTTTTCTTGTTTCTTGAGATCTTGATTGCAATGTATTTTCCTCTTAGGACTGCCTTTGCTGCATCACAAAGGGTTTGAACTATTTTTGGAATGTGTTGTGTGCTCCCTGTTGTGACTCTGGTTGATTTATCTCCCTACTTGTAGTGGTGGTTTGGACCTTCTACCAGGTATTTGATTTGTTTGTTAAAGTAACCCTGGAAATAATTTAAAAGGGGTGGGTGGTAGAAGAAGCCTTATCCCATAGAAAGAGATAAATGACAGGGGCAGGTAAAAGGAAAAGAAAAGGAAAAGGAAAATTGACCAGGCAGAGAATCAGAGAAACTATATGGCTTAATCCAGAGAGAGAGAGAGAGAGAGAGAGAGAGAGAGAGAGAGAGAAAGAGAGAGAGAGAGAGGAAAATGAGAAAAGAGAGATATAGAGAGGTGTAAAAAGAATAGATTAAAAAATGTCTGCTTAAACAAATAACCATAATGGAGAAGGGAAGAAATAAGAGGAAAACAAGAAAAAAAAATCTACATATAAAATAAGAATTGACCAAAAATTGAATCAGAAAATGCACTGGACCGATGTCTGATGGTGCCTTTGAACTGGTGGCTGTGCTGGTCTGCAGGAGGGGCCCTTCTGGTTTGGTCAGTGTCAGTCTTGCTTAGGTAGATATGCAGTGACCAGACAGGGAGGAGTGGGGTTTGGCTGAAGCCCTGCCTTGTTGGTGATGGGGAGAAAAATTGCAAGCCCCCAGTCTCTCCTCCCTGACCTGGTGTCCCAAACCACACTGTTCAGGCAGTCCTCACAGTGTTCTGTAGGTGTAAGCCAGTTTGTTCTGCTCCACAGTCTCCAGTGCCTCCCAGGTGCCCAGCTGGTATTCAAACCCTGATGTCTTAAAGAATCCCACTCCACATGCCTTGGTTCTGGGGTAGTGCCACTCCACCCAGCTGACAAAGGGCCTGTGGCTGGCTCCTGCAGGATCTTTGGCCCTTAGAGCTGCAATTAAACCTTTCCACAGCACTTGAGGGAGGGGACTGCTCTCCCAGTGCACCTCTGAGCTCACTACCAGCTCAGAGCTGACTCTCTCTCTCTCTTTTTTTCCGTTCCCCAGTCCATGGTCCAGAGAGGTTTTTCTCTTGTTCAAATACAACCCTACACTTCCACAGCTTCTCTTTTTCTACCTTTTGTCTCTCCATAGAAGGGGTTCCCTCCCCTCCATGCCTAGCTGCCCATCTTCTCTCTCCCAATTAGCAGTCATGCACCTATGGCCCGCCAAGCTGTCCCTGTGGGCCCCTGGAGATGTTTCTGTCACTCTGTAGCCTGGATTCCTGGAATTCCAAGTCTTCTGGCCTCAAAACTGCTGTGTTTGAAGGATGAGGGAACTTCGAGGCCCCCCCTACTTCTCTGCCATGTTGACTCCTCCCTGTAGTGCACTTTTGAGATCGTTGGTCCTTTTATGTAGACATCCGAAGTGCACCAATAATTATTATCTTTTAATATCTTAAATCATATAATTTTAGAATTAGAAAAGATTTTAGAATTTATTAAAGGGCTGTTTTTTTTTTTTAGATATTAGAAAAAAATGAGACCTAGAGAAGTTGAATGACTTGGCAAGCTAAGTTAATGAATAAGCAGAACTGAAAATTGAAGATTTTAACTCATCACCCCAACCCTGGAGATAAAATTAAATTTTGTCAGGAGATTAAATTGTTATTCACTGATTCAAACTAGTCTTAGACATTCATTTTTATGTTTGTGCCTGGTATATAGGTGGTTGTAATTTAAAGGGCTAACTTAACATGTTTGTGTGCATATTTAAAAATGTTGGCTTGATGGTGGTATCATATTTGAAAAATTTTCTTTTTGATAGTTTACCATTGGGTATCCTTGACATGATAAAATGAAGTCATCATCACACATACACACTCACAGAGCTCACCTATATAATTTGGTGTGTATATAAGGATCTTAGAATTTTTTATTCTTTCAGATTTGAAAACAATTAAAATTTTAAAATTAAAATTTTAAATTTTAAAAATGCCTATTTTTTATCAACTTAGGCAATTATTAAACAATTTTAATTTACCATAAAGATGTTGGGGAAAGAGTAACTTACACCCAGTTGACCTCATAAACATGAATCAAAGCATTTTATTTGCTACATGATAATGCTGCCTATTATTTACCTCATGTCTGGTAATCTTAGTCATAATATATATTCTTATGTTCACAAACCCAGTATGGTTTTATGTATTTTATCTTCATTTATCTAATATTAAAAGAAATCAAATCTTTTTTATATCATTTACATATAATTTAAGAATTATGACCATTTCCATTTTCCTAAAGGTAATTATTCTGGAACCTATTTATATTTAGGCTAAAGTTATGTTCTGGTTTTTAAAAAAAAGGTTTGGGGCTCCTGGGTGGCTCAGTTGGTTAGGCATCTGACTTTGGCTCAGGTCATGATCTTACAGTTCATGGGTTTGAGCCCTGTGTTGGGCTTGGTGCTGACAGCTCAGAGTCTGGACCCTTCTTCTGATTCTGTGTCTCTCTCTCTCTCTGCTCCTCCTCCATTCATACTCTGTCTCTCAAAAACAAATAAACATTCAAATTTTTTTTTAAATAAATAAAAAATTAAAAAAAAAGTTTTGCTATCACTTAAAAAACAAAGTTTTATTACCAGAATAACAAGACATGGAAAATACTAACTACGTTTAATTTTCAAATAAACATATATTGATATAATTATTAATGTAATTATTGATGTGATTATCCTATGCTTAGACATTAATTTTTTTATCTAATAGTTTTCCTTAAGTTCACAATTCTTTTAATGTCTCTTGCTCTAACTTAAGAGTATGAGGAATCCAACATGATGCTAATAGCTGTTTGGGTGCTTTTGTTCACATTGTGTGGACTTTGTTAAAATTCTCTGTAAAATACATGGAGACAAGAAAGGAGAGTGTAACTCCCTAATAGAGTCTAATCATAATAGAAAACAAACCAAAAACCCCATATATATTTTGACCTTTTATTCATAGCTGTTAAATATTGCTATTTATTTAAAAGGTAATTAAAATTTAAATATCTACTTTATAGAAATTAAATTTTAGTGATTAAATTATATAAAAATGGAGGGATATGATGAGGTTGGACAGTACATTCTATAACCTATTATTTTACAAGAAGAAAAACTATGATCACGTGTGATATGGTCATTATTGGCTCTGAGAGCCATGAAAGACTAATAGAGAGGACCCAGCAGAGATACATAGGAGTTACTCAAGTGTTGTGATAGTATGAGGCCTCTTGTGATGCTGTTTTCTATCCTTGCACATTGAAAACTGATCATCCCTTCAGGAAAAGGTTGGAAATATCCCTAGAGCCACTTCCCCCCCCCCCCCCCCCCCCGCCCCGAGCTTATTTTAGTAGCCTTACAGGCATCTAATAAAATTTTATTTTTTCATTGTCTTTAATTATATACAGGTCTTAAATTGTCTTTTAAGCCATCCCTAAGGTATAGTTGTAGAGATGCCACGCTGCACGAATATTAATCCTATACTTATTACTTTGGTGAAGAAAATATTGTTTATGTTAAGCAACTTGTCAAACAGGTTAAAATGATCTAATTATGTGAAAAACTACTAGTTTACAGTATAGATTCAAAAGTGCTCATCTTCAATGTGATGTGATCTGCACTTTATTGATTAGTAGCAACAAAGCAGGGATACCACTGATATTTGGAATGCATTTTTACTTCTTTTTTTTTTTTTTGGTATTATTTCGCCTTTTGTTTTATACATAGTAGGTTCTTGTAAGTACATGTTGGCTTTTTTGTTTGTTTTGTTTGTTTGTTTTTAACTATGTAGTGACAATGTTGTGAGATCATACTGTTTAGGAGAAAATTAGCATCTATTCCAAGCATAAAATTTCTGTTCTAAGTGAAAAACTTCCTTGGCTCTTTTAGCATATTTATTTCTTGAAGAAATTGTTTACTAACTCTACAAAAGGACAAGTTATTTAGCCTTTTGAGCCTCAGTTTCTTATCTGGAATCTAAATCATAGAGATTTAGTGAAGATTAAATCATATCAAATATATACAAGAAAAGGTTCTGTCCTCCCCAACTCGTACCTTTGAGTATTTGCTTTGGCTCTATGTTTGTCCCATTTTCTCACCTATTTTGAGAATATTTTGTTGACTTATGTTGCATGTTCATTTGTCAGTCAGTATTTTGGGAAAAATACACTTATATATTAATATAAATTAGTTCTTGGTATAAAATTTTTGAAAATTTTTTGTTTTAATTTAGTGTTTCAGAATGTAAAATTTATAAAATGTTTCAAAATATGGAATCGTGTGGTATAGTTATTTCTGGCTTATAACAATTCACTCCAGGGTGGTTTTTTCTTCACCTAAAAATCAGCTTTTTCAGCTAGCATTTTAACTAATTCAGTTATATAACTAAAATGGCAGATATAACATTACATCTCATCTACAGACCCACAAAAATCTCTAAATGATACACTTAGTAACATCAAAAATAAGAATTCTTAGATAATCAGTACTTTGTAACCAGAAAGCCACTTTTTTCCCTCCAGTATTATCTAATAATTTCTCTAGAGATTTGTATAAAGACTCTTAAGATTTACTAGGTTCTAGGCACTATGCTGAGGGCTTTATATATATAATTTAATCTTCACAATAGCTGAGATTGGTAACTATTATTATCCCTATGTATAGGTGAGAAAACTGAGGCACAAAAAAGTTAATAAATTCACCTAAGGTTACTCATTGACTGAGTGTCTGAGTCAAGATCTGAACCCAGCTGTCTGGCTCCATAATCTATACTTTTAACCTATATTCTGCATTATCTCTATTATTTCTAATATATACTTTGTATGTGGAGACCATGATTTGGATGATTTTTCTAGTAGTTGTACTGTCTTATCACTGAATAATGACAGTTTTTTTTTCTTGATCCCTGGAAGATAGATTGACAACTGACTAATGCTGGTATGGGAAATTTATGGTCATATTAATCAGGTGGGACTTTTTTTTTTTTTTGTTTTTCTGCAATGCCAGTCATCTAGAAGGTGCTTGTACCTCACCATGCTAATGTCATTGGTTCATTTCTGTATCTGCTTCAGTGAATTCATTTGGGCAATACACATTTTCACCACAATGCTGAAGTTTCTTTATTCTAATGCATTCATTCTTCAAAGGGAATTAACCACCACCATAAGGAAGTGCTGTGGAGCTTAATTTCAATGTGTGAACAATTTGACGTGGAATATCAGTGAATTGATTCTGAAATCTAAATTGAACTCTGGCTCATTTGTCAGCTAGTGTAAAGATTTATTTTCTCTTATGCATGTGTTCTAAAATCTACCCTGTGGTTTTAATTTTGGCTGTGACTGTTTAGCATCCCACTTAATTTTCTTTCTTAGACAACCATAGGGCATGATAAAGACAATGAAGTTCAGGGTGTCTACAGACTGGAAATTTGTTACTGTTTTTTCAGGTATTTTATTTTTTCTCCTAAGTCGAAATACATTTTTTAAATAGGTTTTTGGGTCTATGTAATTTCTGTATGTCAGTGAGCATTCCATTAGTATTAAAAATGTAGCGGGTAGGTGTCTACACATTTAGGGTTTGAATATATTTATAGCTATGTTATGATTGAAATGATTTCAGGGATATAGAATTTAGTATAATTTTTGTATTCTGTTAAGTGACTATATTGAGTATATGACATTACATGTTCTACTGAGATTGGAGAAGAAAACATATTTTAAAAGAGGAGCTGAAAAAAATGTAGAGATAGCTATATCCATGGCAACAGTATAACACCCATACAAAAGGGAGTGAGAGTACGCTGGCTGGATAGCTGCATGGCAACAGCGGAGTCCAACAGGGGAGGAGGAAGGAAAGTTTTGAACCTGGACTATAGGGGGCTTTTTAAATATGTTAGATGTAGCCATTACTAAACCTGATTAATGTCTTTTTAGCTTTCTTCAGTCTCTTATACATCATATTTGTGATATTAATTTAAAAAATAGCTGAAAAATTTAGGCATGTGATATAAAGTCAGTTAAGATTCACTTAACATTTGTAACAATATGGGTATATGCTGTTGGAAATTAAAAGCAATTGTTGAGAAAAAAGTCTGTATGATTCATCAATGACATATATTTGTGAGGACTTGAAGATATTTGTGTGTAAGATAAATTAACTTTCAGTTTTAAAAAGGGAAACCTTTATTTTATAACTGGTTTTATTTTTCGAGGATGAGTGTGCAAGTATGCATATATATTTCTATATGTATATAATATTTTATATACGTATATCAAATCACTGCAATAGTCTTCTTAAAGTCATTTCTTTCATTTTGCCAAATATCTTGATTATTGCAGGAGATAGATATAAACATTATTAGATACTATTAGAGTACATCTTTTCTAAAAAATCAAATTGAAATTTTAAAAAAATGATATTTTGAAATTCTGTTTGTAAGTGTTAAACTTTCTTTACAAATATAAACTAAATTATTAAGCATTGTATCAAAGCTCCAAAAGGAAAAGTTAGAAGTTGTTAAAATACATCTTTGAGCTCAATTCTACCTTACTCCTAGCAAAAGAGTCATTCCAGTTCAGCATTTTGGCTTCCACTTATTCCTGGAAGGCTTCAAGATTTATCCCAGGGTAAATATATTTAAGACCCTTAAAATGATTAAAAGATAAAGTGATTAATTCTCCCACTATTCTGAATAGTCGGATATTTTCTGACCTTTTTAGTTGTACTGATCTGAGGTGTAGTGGTTACTCTGTGTGTTTCTTTTCCTTTTTCTTCCTCTTCTTATTTCCCCCTTTCCTTCTTCCTCTACCCCTATCTCCTTTTAATGATGCTTGGCTTATTACCTGAGTTATTTGAAGCCTCACTATAAAATGGATTTATAAAATTCAAATATCACTTGTGAGTTTGCTTCCAAGTAATGTATTCCTTGAAAATCAGGAGTATTTTCTTGGTATTTAATAATATTTTAAACCTACACATTGTTCCTTGTAGCTGCTAAAATACAAGCAAATTTATTATCCATTCTTTTCTTCCAAATGTAATATATTATTCTATCTTAATGATATATTGGTCTCTAAGTTTTTTCTATACTTGATGAAACTCTTGCTTTAATCAAAGTATTATCACAAGTATTAAAAGAAAAAGGGGATGAAGAAAGATATTGTAGTTAAAATGAGGGTGTTTGTGTACATTGTCTGTAGAGTCTCAAATAGATTGAAACTCTATTAGAATTTTTGCATATTTGTCATTTTTATACCTTTAGTGCACAGAAAATCACCTTAGATAAAGTAGGCTCATCATTCCTTCAGATGTAGAGGGCTTTGAGGAATTTACATGGAGTAACACTTAAAAACATCGTTCTACATTCTGTTAGCCAGTAATCCTGGATTTCTATCCTACTCATATAGCTAATGTTCCACATATTAATAGTGGGAGGAGTTACCTGGAAGCATACAAATAATTGGGAGTCACACATATATTTGAACTGATATATTAATAAAATTCCAGATAGAATATGCTTCAAGCTAGTAGGTGTCTAGGTATTCTTCATTATGTGAAGTCGTGAAGAACTCTTGAGGTTTCAGTGATATTGACTGTAGAGATTCGTGATGCATTTCAGGCATTCTAGGAATGGCCTTGGAAGCTGTCCAAAGGGTAGTGCTTATGAAGCTGGGGCTGTGAGAGAAACCTGGATCACCATCATGCACCATGGGCTTGCCACTTTAAAGATGTTTCCTTACATCTTGAGAAGTGTTAGGTGTGTCCTCTAAAATATAAAAATGCATCTGTCAAAAAAATAGGCCAGCTCCAGGGTCATTGTTCAGAATATCTAGTGTTACAAAATAGTCATGTTAACTTTCCTTCCATAAATTTTGATCTTTATGATTTGATTTATTCTCATAAACATTTATAATACACATATTTAGACTACCCTTTGATATTGCACATCTCTTTGGATATAATTAAAAATTTTGACCACTTCTGGAAATAACTATATGGCTAAATAGTTTGGGTAGTTTCTGTAAATTGTTAGTATTTGTTTGCTATTTGGTGAATTTAATTAACTTAATTAATTAATTTATTAATATGAAATTTATTGTCAAATTGGTTTCCATACAACACCCAGTGCTCATCCCAACAGGTGCCCTCCTCAGTGACCATCACCCACCCTCCCCTCCCTCCCACCCCCCATCAACCCTCAGTTTATTCTCAGTTTTTAAGAATCTCTTATGGTTTGCTTCCTTCCCTCTCTGTAACTTTTTTTTTTCCTTCCCCTCCCCCATGGTCTTCTGTTAAGTTTCTCAGGATCCACATAAGAGTGAAAACATATGGTATCTGTGTTTCTGTGAATGACTTATTTCACTTAGCATAACACTCTCCAGTTCCATCCACATTGCTACAAAAGGCTATATTTCATTCTTTCTCATTGCCAAGTAGTATTCCACTGTATATATAAACCACAGCTTCTTTATCCATTCAATAGTTGATGGACATTTAGGGTCTTTCCATAATTTGGCTATTGTTGAAAGTGCTGCTATAAACATTGGGGTGCAAGTGCCCCTATGCATCAGCACTCCTGTATTTGGTGAATTTTAAAAGTATTTAATTTTTTTTTTTTTACGTTTATTTATTTTTGACACAGAGAGAGACAGAGCATGAACGGGGGAGGGTCAGAGAGAGGGAGACACAGAATCTGAAACAGGCTCCAGGCTCTGAGCTGTCAGCACAGAGCCCGATGCGGGGCTCGAACTCACAGACCGCGAGATCACGACCTGAGCCAAAGTCGGCCGCTTAACTGACTGAGCCACCCAGGTGCCCCTTTAAAAGTATTTAAATGCTCAATTTTTACATTAGATATTTTATTTGTGACAACAAAGAATATCACTTGGAGTTACAAAGAATAGAGACATTCTTACACAGTCTGAGATAAGGAATTAAAACCACTTTTTCTCTAATGTTATTTTTAGTTTGTTGTAACCATGTTGATATTATAAAAACTGAAGTCAAGATGTGTAATCCTTCCAGTAATGGAATTTATAAACTATAGCTCTTTGCTGCATTTTTTTTCATCTGTGTTAAAAAAAAAAAAACCAAACACAAAATTAATATCACTTAGTTTTAGTTGTAAAGTTTTAGGCCTTTGACATTATTTAGAGCTCCTGAATGATGAGGTAACCATAAATATGTTTTAAAAACAAATTAGATGAGGAGTGCCTGGGTGGCTCAGTAGGTTGGGCAGCTGACTTTGGCTCAGGTCATAATCTCACAGCTGGTGAGTTTGAGCCCCACGTAGGGCTCTGTTCTTACAGCTCAGAGCCTGGATCCTGCTTTGGATTATGTGTCTCCCTCTCGCTCTGCCCCTCCCCTCTCACGCTGTGTCTCTCTTTCTCTCTCTCAAAAATAAATAGACATTAAAAAAAAATTAAAAAAAAATTAGATGGGCGCCTGGGTGGCTTAGTCTGTTAAGCCTGACTTTGCTCAGGTCATGATCTCTTTGTTCGTGGGTTTGAGCGCAGAGTTGGGTTCTGTTCTGACAGCTCAAAGCCTAGGGCCTGCTTCGGATTCTGTGCCTCCCTCTCTCTCTGCTCCTTACCTGCTCACACTCTGTCTCTCTCTCTCTCAAAATTAAAACATTTAAAAAAAAAATTAGAATAAACAAATGTTTGTGTAAATATAGTTCTACATTTTGCATATCCTTTGTTTTCAATTGGAAAGACTTTATATTGAGTTGTTGGGAGGGAAATTTTTCTCTACTTTTCAAAGTTCTTTTGGCTGATTAAGAGTTAAATTGACATGAAACAGATTAAAAAGGTTTAATTACATTCATGCTGAAGCCAAGCAGTAAAATTGAGACCTCCCCCCCCCAAGTGACTGAGATATTTGGCTTTTGTACATATTAGAAAAAGAAACAAATGTGTAAGGAATTGGCATGGCAAAGAAAGCTTAATGCGTAGAAACTTCAAGCAGTAAAGAACTCTAAACAGGAGCTGGGGCACTAAAAGTAAAAGTAACCAGATTTGTTTGTATAGCTTTTTTGGCTCTGAATTTCCTATCTCTGGTAATAAGGATGTCTCTTTACCTCCTGGTGCAAGGAGGGTACCTTTTACATGGGAGATTTATTTCCTGCTTTCTGGACAGAGAATGGTCAGAGTGTTCTCTCTGTACTGACTGTTTCCTAAGTAACTTTAATTCAAAATAATAAATATGCCATTGTGACACATTTTGAGGTGGCCTACCCTGGGCTCTAAAGAGTTAAACATAGGAAGTAAAACACTTAATTTGTATTGTGTTATGTATAAATTGGCAATTTACCCTTGAACTAAGTCCTCCAATACTTCAATAGCTAAAATATGCCCTTTGTGAAATGTCACCCCCAGCATACACATCATTATGTGATCTGACAATTAAAATTCATTTTTATGTGGTAGCAATTTTGTATGCTATTCTATTCAGTGATGTCCTCCAGATAAAACTCTGCAATGAGGTCAAAGTATTTTCAAATAGTAATGCCTACATCTTTTTGTTGTGTTGTTGTTGTTTAACTGTTTCAACCTAACTAGGAAACATGTCTGTCATTTTGCTACTTTGTCGTGATTCCTTTCTTTTCTACAGGCTAGATTTTATTGGGGATAATTATTCTATATTCGCATTCAGTTAGGGCATTGCTAATGTGATCATCAGAGTGATATGTACCATGTATTCTGTTTCATATTTCTTAAGGGAAAACCAGAACTGTAATATTAATTTTAAAGTCCAGATGTATGACAATTAAAAATTAAACTGTCAACACTCTCCATTTCAGTAGTGTCAAAGTAATGACAAAATATATTACTGAAATAAATGGGAATTAATTTTAGTTGGCAGCCATGTAGATAGCATTACAGGCAGCAAAAACAAAAGAAGATCTTTGAGAAGGAAAATCAGGTAGTAGAAAAGAGAAAATATTATAAGCAAAAAATATTTATTCTTAAATTAAGCCCCTATTATTTTTAAGACTTTTCTATAGCACTAATTGATAACAAAATCTGTTTTGCTTCACTGTGCTGGATAAGATATGTATTAAAAGTTGCTCAAAAGAAAATACGTATTAAAACAAATGGCTATGTAAATAAATATATTGTTTATTGAATTATTTTGAATTTATACAAAATATTGTGACTAACTTTCTAGATATCAGGGAAATATAAACAGACAGTGCTATGAAGGACTAGAAAATTTAATAGAGATATTTATATATTTTTGTCACCTTTACAGATTTAATGTAAAAATGACTCCCTATATGTCAATCATTAATTTGGTATTGATGATAAGGTAAAATGGAAGATAACTGTTGTGTTTCTTTTACCTCTCAATTGCAGATGTAATATGCTTAATAAACCCTAATAGAGCAGACATTTTTAGTGGAATATAACAATTTCAAAGTACACTGGGGCTATGAGTTTAAACAGTTGATAGTGATTTATCTAACATGTATATTTATATTTCAGTTCTAATAATTTAAGGCATGTATAACTTTAGATACTCAGAAATATGGTATTTCTCACTGTCCTAAACAATATTTTAACTCTAGGAATAAAAAGATGTAATGGAGATTGAGGGATGATACCTAGATATATCCAGAAATGACACATTCTGATATTTTTTTCTTCCTTTTTATGTACCCAAAATATTTTATTTGCTTCTTTATTTTGTATAGGAGATATTATGAAAGACAAAACAGTAAAAGCAACTGTGCTTGAAGGAAGAGTAGGCAGTATCCAGAGAATGAGATACATTGTGAAATATGTTTTTATAAGCCTTGATCACACCTCCCAATATGTCCCTCAACGAACAACAGACAGGAATATTTATCAAAGATTACTTCTCTTGACAATTCCTGGCTAATAAGTGTGTTAGACCAGGATAAATGGGAGACTAAGCCATGTTGCTGTAGCTGTGCCCAGGAGCAGAAACGTGAATAAGGGTATATAGTCAGTGGAGAGAAAGAAAGATGTAAATAGAAGTGGAAAATTATCTCTGGTGGATACTATCTTGATATTATGACTTAATATTATGCAGTAATAATTGCCAGAACATGGGATGATAGATTACCTATTTTAAGCAATTTCTCAGTTTAGAATGGGCTTTTCTTACATTTTGAAAAGAGTTTTAAAGTCTGTAGTATAAATACAATTTTTCTTGGCTAATAAAGATGTTCAACATTTTTTTTTTTTGTGAACCAATATTTAAAAAAAAAATATTTCTTGTTGTTGGAAGAGTTACTATGTATTTCCTACCAGTGCTACCTGGTGCTTAAGGAGATTGTTTGTTCATCTTCTGTCAGAGAACTCTAAAAGAGATCAATTTTCTGCCAAATTATTTTGCTGACGGCAATTGCTGATATTGCTGTCAGGAAAAAGAGGAGAGTTTTATGTACCTGGAAGAGTTTTTATTGTTTTAGGTCACTGGCTGTATTGAAAACCAGAAGAAAGCTTTGGTTTCTCTGACTTTACTATATAGTCACAATATTCTGCCTGTAGTTTCACTATTTTCCTGAAGTTGTAATAGCATTTCCAATAGTATAGTCACTGTAGTATCCTTGGGCCTCTCTCCAGTCATCAGCCAACTCATTCCCTTGCCTTCTACATTTCCTCATGACTAGATCTTCTGAATGTTAATATAATTCTTCATCCTGAGGAAGGGTAAAAGCACAATCTAAATAAGAATGCTACAGATCAGCTAGGTTTAGCAGTAACCACCATCACTTGAGGACTCTCAGTTCACATCACTGGGATCCTGCATTGTTCTCCAAGTCTTGTTCTTTTTTAGCAGTCCTAGGTATATAGTACTCCAGCAATGACCACCAAACATTGACTACTCCCTGTTCTCATGAGTCTCATTTCATACAAAAAGTTTTTTAATTTAATTCCTGATTCCTTGCCTCCTATGATTTTGTGTGTGTCTGTGTGTCTGTGTGTGAGAGATAGACCTGACTCTTAACTCCAACATTAGAGCTCAGTCCCTGTAATACTTCTTGTGGTTAAAATATTTATTATCTAACCTCAATAACTATTATAAAGATGAAATTTGGAAATGTTAGTAAGTTATATGAGAAAACTGGGTTTTGTGGTTAGTGGATCATGAGGAATGGTAGCGTACTACATTTCTGTTTGGGGATTCACAGTACATGTTAACATACACCCAAAGCAGCATCACAATAATGGAAACTGATCCTTCATTGTATTTAACCTAATAATTTTCAAATTGATTTGCATACACAACAATTTTATAGTGTACTAAGTAATAACATAATGTTGATAATTTAAAAGAAAGTTTGACATTTTAGAAAGAAAGAAATTCTGAACTAGGTATTTAGTGAAAAGCTCATCTATAAAAATAATTTCCACAGTACTTTGATATGGCTACCAGTATCTGATATTTTTACACAGAAATTATGGTTTTTAAAAGTGGCCATTTAAGCGCCGCCTGGGTGGCTCAGTTGGTTGAGCGTCCAACTTGGGCTCAGGTCATGATCTCACAGTTCGTGGGTTTGAGCCCCGCATCAGGCTCTGTGCTCACCGCTTGCTCAGAGCCTGGAGTCTGCTTCAGATTCTGTGTCTCCCTATCTCTCTGCCCCTCCCCTGCTCACTCTTTGTCTCACTGTTTCTCAAAAATAAATACATGTAAAAAAAAAAATTAAAAAAAAAGTGGTCATTTAATTGATTTTACTACTTATGCATAGGAGAGGTATGGGCAAGGGACAGTATGGCATATATACATTTAAAAACTTTATAAAGTGTTTTCTTTACATCATTTTCCTCTGTTACATGAAAACTCAGTGACTGATATGACATGAACCTGATTCCCTTTACAAAATAATGTGACCATTTTCTCTGTAGGTAAAAAAAAAAAACAAACAAAAAAACAAACTCTGGGAACTGTTAAAACTGTATCATGTGCAGCTTCACACTTGTAAGGATTTGTTTGAATATCTAATTGTGTAAATTTCCACCTTAATAAATGCTATGAATGTCATAATTGTTTCTCAAGTAGGTACTACAATCTTTATGACTGGAATTTCCTTCAAATACACTCTAAAAAAAGATGTGGAGTTAATGTATCTACATTTCAATAAGACATTTCAAAGATCTCTTTTAATGTCTCTTTTGGCAAGATAGAAAAATATTGACAGATGATAGAACCAGGCAGGATTTTAATTGGTTGAAAGATCATATTTAGATAATCATGAGTTATAGATTAGTATTAACTGAAATGCAGATTACTAGTGGCTTAAGACTCCATCCCTGACTTTGTCATACTCTAAATTTTCATGATTAACTTGGATAAGAATATTAGAAACCATCTTCTCAAACTTGCAGGTGCTATGAAGCTGGAAAGAATAGGAATTTGTTGAATTACAACATTGAAACCCCCCCAAAAAAACTGGGAAAAATTTAGAGAATAGATGAGGATGGTCAAAATTGTATTTAACAAAGTTAACTCTAATGTCTTGAAAAAACAAAAAAAGGCACCTGTGGCTCAGTCGGTTGAGCGTCTGACTTCAGCTCAGGTCATGATCTTAGGGTTAGTGAATTTGAGCCCCGCATCAGACTCTGTGCTGACAGCTCAGAGCCTGGAGCCTGCTTCAGATTCTGTGTTTCTCTTTCTCTCTCTCTGCTCTTCCCTCACTTGCACTCTGTTTCTCTCTCTCTCTCTCTCTCTCAAAAATAAATAAAAATTTAAAAACAAAAACCCAAAACAGAACAACCGGAAGCAGTAAAAACAAGGATACAGTGAGAGAAGAGGGTAAACTTTGACTACAGCATGCAAATTTAGCTCAACTCTGAACTCAATATGGGAGGAAGAGAGAAACTAACATTAACTGTGTACTACCTGTATACCTTCAGCTAGTAACTTTCATATACTCACCTATTTATCTTCAACAACAAAGCAGTGAGATCGAGATTCCTATGAATAGTGTACCAATAAAGAACAGTAATGGAATGAGAATAAATAACCTGTCCAAAACCATTTAGTAATAAATGTCAGAACTGACCTTTATTCCCAATTCTATTAGAATTCATGTTGTTATCCATAGGATATAGAACTCCAGTATACAGAAAGAAAAAGTGAAAAAGTTTACTCTGCCTTGATCCAACCACATCTTGTGATTCTTTTAGATCTGTCTGTGGTTGTAGAGGGATATTAATAGAATGGATCGAGTCCAGGAGAGAATAGACAAAATAATTTCATATCATGTGCATTTAATAAAATTAGAATCTGTGTATTTTAAATATAAAGATTTTCTGGTAGGATGTCAAAGATGATTAAACAATTTAAAGGCTATTTTCTTTAAAAGAAAAGATTCTTTTTCTCCTGTTTGTCTCTAGTGGGAAAAACTAAAATCAGTGAATGGAATATGGGGAGTTGAAGATTTTACTCAACATGAGACAGACCTATTCTGTCTATTGCAGTATTGCTACTTTACTTTTTTTTTTAATTCTTTTTAACGTTTTTATTTATTATTTTTGAGACAGAGAGAGAGCATGAACGGGGGAGGAGCAGAGAGAGAGGGAGACAGAGAATCTGAAACAGGCTCCAGGCTCTGAGCTGTCAGCACAGAGCCCGATGCGGGGCTCGAACTCACAGACCGTGAGATCATGACCTGAGCTGAAGTCGGACGCTTAACCGACTGAGCCACCCAGGCGCCCCACTTTTTATCCTAGCTCTTATTATCTTATACTGTGCTCTATATTTTTATCTTGTATATTTTCTGGTTTTTTTTTTTTTTCCATGAAGAAAAAATTTCCAAAATACCAGGAATTTATGTCTCCTTAACTATGCCTTCCGTGGTATCCAGAACACTGCCTTGGACAAAATAGGCACCTAATAGAATTTGTTGAATGAATAAAATCAAGCCAGAAATTTCTAGCTTCAGTTGTGATCCTAGTACGTTACATTTTCCTTACTTGCAAATAGTTTATTCCTTATTGTCAGCTAAAGAAATATTCACATAAGTTGGGAATTCACAAATTCATAAGAAATTCATATAATTTGATGTCAAGGAATACTGTATTTTCTAAAAGTTATGTTAGAAATAGTGACTCATAATGGATTAGTTAATCTATCAGTCTCTATATGGAATACACTTGGAACATTTTGTACATTGTGAAGTTGCATATGGTCATCAAACTGTTTTATAGAGGTGTAAGCTCTGAAGTTAAACTGTTAACTGCTGCTTTTGTGATCTTGAACAATTTATGCAACTTCATAATATCCCTATCTCCAACTGAAACTATCAGTACCTACCTTATGAAATTATTTTAGGTATTAAAAGCCATAATGTGTATAGTTAAGTGCTTAATGCTGCCTCTGGCATGGAGTGAGCTTAAATATTAAATAATGTTATCAATATTATCAATAATAATAGTATTACTCTTACTGTAGCCACTGACTACTCACATTGTTTACCTTGAAAATAATAAATATCATCTAACATTTAGAAATGCTCCCTGGGGTTTGCCCCTCCCATCCCCCGGTAGTTTTTCTGATCTTTAGGTAGAAAAACAAAATGTTATGGGATAAAGAGAGGACTGAGTGGATTACAGATGTAGATAAAAAAAAAAATCTGTCCTCAAGGAGTGTGTTGTCTCTCTCTGTACCCACTATTACCCTCTTACTACTTTGGACTTTTTAGGTGCAACCCCTTTTCCATTGTTTCTGTTGAAGTATTGACAGGTAATAGCAAGTTGAGTTGCCATAGGCAACTTTGCTATAAAAGACTAGCACTCTCTCTCCCATTACAGTATTTTCCTTGCTTTTGTGAAAAGACTCCCACACTGGTATCTGCTGTTGAAATTGATTCTGAAAGAGCCATTAAAAAAAAAAATGACCCGCCCTCAGGCTATGACAGGTCTGTCATAGTGTCTGTCTTCATTCTGTTTTTGAAAAACCTACAGTTTTTGTCTGAAACTTTATTTTATGGAAACATACCACTGACAACTACCAGTAGGACTCATTATGACTTTAGTCATTGTAGATTTACATTGGTTGACCTAAGGCACATTTCAATTATGTATCCTGAATCTGTATCATTTAAAAACAAATTTTTTTTTAAATTGTATGTATTACTGTGAACCATTTAAGAGTAACTTGCACACACGATAATTCTTTAATTTTAGATACATTAGTGTACATTTCTAAAACAGCAAAGATAATCTCTTACTTCCTTGAAATAGTTAGAATTGGAAAATTAACACTGATATGCTACTTACCTAAAATATAGGCATTATTAAAATATTGTTATTTTTCTCAGTAACATCCCTTGTAGCTAAAGGAAAAAAAGACTGTATGATTTAAAAATTATTATTTTACCTGAATATTCCCTTATTGCCTCTCCTACCCTCCATTACTGACATGATATATTTTTCGTCATATTTACCAATCATACAGGGCCAATCATATTCATCCATATCATTTTCTTTCCTCTTCATTTATATAGGCAATCTCTAGAATCATGCATACAACCTTAAAAGATTTCTCTCTAAAAGTTTAAACATTATTTTTTAAAGGAGTAGAACAAATTACCTATCCATGTAAATTTATACCTCATGTTTGAAATAAAAAAAAAAACCCAAAATGTTGATAACTATAATGTGGGATTAAAATTTAATGTAATATGAACATGTAAATCTTGTAATCTTAATTGTTGCTCCCTTTCATAATTCTAAATGTGAATTCAATTTGAGATTAATTAATAAATATTGTTAGATACATAATTAAAGTATACATTTACTAATATACTAAGGAAGCATTTCACTTGAAAACCTATGTATATATATTTTTAAAACATTATATTGTCAGATAATAAGATGTAATTACATGGGAAATACTTAGTAAAAATCTAAAAATCTAAAAATAAAAATAAGATAATATATAATATATATAAAATAGATATATTTTATCAAATGTAAAATAATGTATCAAACAGATAATAAAAATACAGACATCGGGGCGCCTGGGTGGCGCAGTCGGTTAAGCGTCCGACTTCAGCCAGGTCACGATCTCGCGGTCCGTGAGTTCGAGCCCCGCGTCAGGCTCTGGGCTGATGGCTCGGAGCCTGGAGCCTGTTTCCGATTCTGTGTCTCCCTCTCTCTCTCTGCCCCTCCCCCGTTCATGCTCTGTCTCTCTCTGTCCCAAAAATAAATAAAAAAAACGTTGAAAAAAAAAAATTAAAAAAAAAAAATACAGACATCAAACTGTATTTTAATAATTTTATTTCAGTAACTGCTTATTAGAAGTGTATTTTCAAGAAATTGACAGTTTTGATGGTTTTCCAAATTATGTTTTAAAAATGATGCTTCTATCACTGATAAAATATTTCATTGAATGTATTCTTAACACTGCTACCTTTCATTTGATAAACACCAACAAAACATTAAAAGTGTTGTCACTGTGCATCTGTGTACTCTCAGTCCTTGTGATTGATAGTTTTATTTAATAATACTGTGACAAACTGGTAATGCCATAGTTCCTAATCCTTTAGAGCCAGACTACATAGATCTTCTTTCCAGCCCCATTGGCTGGAAATGCAGTGTGTGATTACATCTAAGTTCTTGAGCTAAACCTCAGTTAAAGTATAAATCGACAGAGGTATGAACAGAGTTATTTTCCATTAGAGCTATTTTTTAAAGTTTATTTATTATGAGAGAGAGAGAGAGAGCGAGTGAGCACAGGTGAGTAAGTGTGCATGAGCAGGGGAGGGGAAGAGACAGAGAGAGAGAGAGAGAGAGAGAGCACAGGTGAGTAAGTGTGCATGAGCAGGGGAGGGGAAGAGACAGAGACAGAGAGAGAGAGAGAGAGAGAGAGAGAGAGAGAGAGTGTCCCAGGCAGGCTCCACACTCTGTGCTGATCCTGAGGTGGGGCTCTGTCTCTTGACTGGGGGATCATGACCTGATCCAAAATGAAGAGTTGGACACTTAACTGACTGAGCCACCCAGGCGCCCTTCCGTTAGAGTTTTAAATCATACTAGAAACTATAATTCTGGCTGGGAAAGAGAAATTATAACAGATTTCTTCTTCTGAATGACACTTAAATATTTATTTAAATGACCTACTATATGTTTTGATACAAAGTAAAATATGTAACATGAATAGGACAAATGAACAGGTAAAGTACATTTAGTGTAACACTTGATTATATTTACCAAGTGTCTTCTGCATCTAGGTCTCAGGTCTGGAAAGACTGGCAGTAATCTACTAAAACTGATACTAACGAAGTACCAATACAGTCAATTCTCAAAATATTACTTTCTAACCATTTTGTTGAAGAAACTAAAACCTATCTTTATCCTGCGTTTTGTTACTCTTGTCTTGACTTCCTCTTCTGATCATATTCTGACTCATGCTACACAGTGTTATATCTGCAGATATATATGCTTAGCACTCACACACACACAAGCATAGTAGGACACAGAATTTAGGTGAAAGAAAGGGAATTTGAAGGAGGAACAAGATGATAAATAGAGGCCAAATCTTCAGCATTAAGCAAAACCCAAATCTTCAGCATTAAGCAAAAGAATCAAGAATCAAGAATCAAGAATAAAAAAGAATGGAAGTATGCTAATGAAGGATTAGGTAATGATTGAATGCAAATAAGTAAATGAGAATAAGCAAGTAATAAAAATAGAGTAACTGAAAACAAAGAGGAGAATAATACTCCTGCAAACTATGAAACAAAAGTACAAGCACAAAAATGTATAATGGATTAAAAAAATACAGAAAGGGGCAGTGACTGGTCTTGAAACTGCCATGATCACACTAATGCTAAATTGCATTTTTCTGAATTTTTCACCTAACCTATTTATGATGAGAATAAATCTGCATGTTATTGAATTTATAAATCTAAGACAGTCTTGAACATATTTATAGGTGGCCAACAGTTAAATAGGAAAGTATTTGTTTTATGTAATTTTATGCTTAGTTTTTGGTTCTTTTCATGTTTTTAGTTTTCTTTTTTAATTAAGAAATTTATATTTTATTATTAAAATACTTCCTGGGTTCAGAGTGGTTGGGTCAAGTTGTTGTTTTTGTTTTTGTTTTTTTTTGGGGGGGTGATTAAGTCCTATAAATAATATACTGTTTAAATTTGAAGAATTTTTTTTAATTTTTAAAATGTTTATTTATTTTTGAGAGACAGAGAGAGCATGAGCAGTAGAGGGGCAGAGAGAGGGAGGGAAACACAGAATCTGAAACAGGCTCCAGGCTCTGAGCTGTCAGCACAGAGCCCGATGTGGGCCCCGAACTTAGAATATGACATCATGACCTGAGCCAAAGTCGGAAGCCTAACTGACTGAACGACCCAGGCTCCCCTAAGTTTGAAAAATTTAGAGACGCATCATAATATTCTTGTTTCATACTATTTTTTTGTGTGTGTGAAAACAGAAAATGTTTTATTTGTCATGATGGGGGAAATGGAGATGTAAATTTCTATCTGTATAATATAGCGGCATGCTAGATGACATGGCTTATCTATGTTTTTGGATGGTTTTATATAATCATCCTCAGAAATTTAGTATTTGAAGAGTTATTTTTAGAAGTCATCTGCCACTTGATAATTAATACATATTAAGTTCTCAGAATATTTGATGGGATAGTACAATTGAATTCATAGTTGAATTCAGTACTTAAACTGAAGATCTACCTAAGCCCCAACCTAGAAGAAATGATCTGGAGAGCATTGTTTTTCATACTTATTGATCTAGTCAGGGGAAAATAAGTACATGGATCAGAAAATAAAGCTATCTGGATATTCATTCTTATGGAATTTTTATGTTACAATCTGGTGATCTGATGAAATGCCTTCCCAGTTAGATATATTTATGCAATTAGTGTTGGTCATTTTGAATTATACCAATTTGAGTTTATCACTTCAGTCATCATGTTTTCAAAAATTAAGCAGCCAAGTCACAAAAGGTGACTTGGTTTGTCCAGGGTTACACAGCAAGCCAGTGGAAATACCACTGATCTCCTTTATGGTATTTGCTAGGTTTTTATGTGACACCTCAATGCCTAATTATTGGGCTGTAATTTTCGTTTCAATAAAGACCATCAGCATGTTATTTGTATTTGTAATAATACAATCATATGCAATTCCACATCTTTTTAAAACATGTTATGATTTCTTAATTGTTTTCACTGAGTGTTAACCATACTTGACCTTAGCCAACAAGTGAAGAAGGGGTTATTTTCACTGATTTTATTTAAGGGTCACTCTTTACTGATGGTGAACAGCAATTTTAGCAAATAATCTATTGATCAGCATAGGGTATATTAATCTTAGTAAGTAATGTCCCTTATGCATGCATTCTAGGAAACTTTTTTCACACAGGCCAGATGTTTTGATCTTGTCCTAGATGTTGTGGTGTGGTTAGTTTTGTAGTCTGTAGTTCACTGATTACTGTGTGTGTTAAGCTCCCTATTGATATTTTAGCTTAAAAAAATATAAATATTTTGCACCAGGGATGATAAATTACACCTTATAAAAACAATTACTGGGGTGCCTGGATGGCTCAGTTGGTTGAGTGTCCAGCTCAGGTCATGATGCCAGGGTTGTGAGGTTGGGCCCTGTGTCGGACTCTGTGCTGAGCATGGAGCCTGCCTAAGACTCTGTCTCTCCCTCTCCTTATGTCCCTTCCCCCTCTTGCACTCTTTCTCTCTCTCTAAAACAAAAAATAATAAAAAATTAAAACATTTAAAAAAGAAAAAAATCGTATAATAAGCCTGATTAAATAAGCTTCCAAATCTCTACATTGAATAAGTTTTAATTCTTAAAATTTATTCATTTTCTCTGAAGTCCAACTTGTAAGAATTATTACAGTTTTCTGTATGTTTTTTTTTCAGATTTTAAAACTATTTTCATATTTAAACATTGTGCATTCCAGAGATTAAAATCGTTTGAATAACAACAAAAAATAACACTCTGAGTAAACTGCATTTTGTAGCCTACAGAACACGTTGGACCAACTTGGTTTTTACTCTAGATTTCACTGTCCTCCCACCGAGCTTCTTCCTTCACCAACATGCAAGTTCTTTTCCTTCCCTGCTGGCCAGACAGGCAGGTGGTAGAGGCTGGCATGGCCTTTGTTGGCAGTACTTCTCGATTCTTTGATGTGAAAAGGGGCAGCACAGTCATTTAAACTTGATCCAACCTCTCTGCATCTTACAAAGTTAAACAGCTAAAAGAAGTAAAATAAGGCAGTGCTTTTGGGGGATGTACAGTGCATATTGGTGGTGCATGCTTTATTATGATTTGCCTGGTTGCTTCTCCTGTTCTGTCACTTCTTTTGAAGGTCGTAGAATTTTATCCTGTGTTTCTGTCTTCTTCAGTTCTCAATCTCAGCCATGTTGGATGTTTCAGACATGGTTGTAGAGGAATAGAGTGAGGTAGGTGAGCGAGTGAAGCCTGGTCTGTGCAGTGGCCTCCACCAAGTGCCTGGCTTCTATAATCATATGTAATCTCAATGACATTTATTGTGACTTGATGTAAGTAGCATTTGCAATACTTAATTAACATAAATTTGTGTCAATTAGTATACTTCTTTCCACATAAGTTCTGTTTAATAGCCATGCAATTTTATAAAATTTATATTTTGCATTTGTTTACTGTTACTTTTTGACTTCTTCCCAGTAGTTTACTTTCCAGTTGTTTATTCTTAGTGTTCAGTGGTAATGAAAGGTAATTCATATTTCATTCTGTTAGTGATACATTTTGACAAAATACAATCTCTGACCTAAATTAAAATTACAGAATGTTTTTAAGTTCTGAATTAAATGAACTTGCCCAATATTTTCTTTAAAATAGTTTGTGTAGAATATAGTATTTTCTCTAATAATTAATAAAAAAGTAGCTTGAATGCCCACATATTTTGTTGGTATACTCACTAGTAACAGGGATGTTTTTGCAATAACAAAAAACAATTAATGTTTTTCAAGAAATCATTAAAAGGAAATAAGATGATCTCTGCCTTGTAGGAACTCAGAAAATAGTAGGAGGACAGCTTTTGACCAATTCATCTATTTAATTAGTACCTTGAAAAAATGAAGATGTATAATAAAATAATAGTTTTGTAGCTCTTTAAAAAGATTTTCAGATACATTGCAAAAACCACATTAATAGATATTATCATCTTTTCACTAATCAGGAAAGTAAAAGTTAGTTGAAATTATTTGTGCAAGAGATACAAAATGTTAACTAAGCAGAATCAATGCTTAAACCAGGTCTTCAAACTCAAAATCTTCATTCTTGCCAATTGCCAGCTCTCTTGTTCCTGATATATTTATTCTATGTACATTCATGGGACCACATATCTGTCTCATAGATAGAACATGCTTTCTACAAAATATTGGATATAGTTACAATATGATGGGTAACATTTACTAACTATTTATTATATGCCATATTTTTAAATATAATATTTCCATTCCTTGTAACACTCTAAGCAATTAGACTTTCATGGAAGTATTTCATTTTACATAGGGGAATACTAAAGTTTAACAATTAGTAAGTATTAGTTATTATTTTCAAACTGAAGTCTGGCTCTGAAGGCTAAACACTTTATGTTCTCTAAATATTTGTCCTTATAGAAAACTATATTTTATAAAATATAAATATACCAAGCCAGTCCTTGGTATCAAAGAAATTGTATCTTTTGAAATATGTAATAAGCTCTTAGCAGATTTCTTGTTAAACATCTGTGATTTTTAATGAGACAAAAGAATTAGATATGATAAATATTTTGGTGTTACTAATTAAAGCCAAACTGATTTAAGGAAATGATCCTTTAAGTGACTTGACACATTGTGTGAAATGTTTAGACTCATTTGCTATTGGTGAAGTATTATGGGAAAATTTACATTTTAACTTAGCATTGTTTTATCCAAGACAACAGAGGAATTTACTTCAATAGTAGGTATTTTAACTGTTCCATGAAAAATAGAGCTAAAGTGCTTAAGGAATAATAAAGAGCTTATCCTTTATTATATTTTTAATTAAAATGAGGCACAAACAAGGGAAACAAAATAAAAAATAAACTATTAGGACAACATCAAAATAAAAAGCTGCGCAGTGAAGGAAACAATCAACAAAACTAAAAGTTAGCATATGGAATGGGAGAAGGTATTAGCAAATGACGTATCTGATAAGGGATTAGTATCCAAAATATACGAAGAACTTATAAAACTAAACACCCCAATTATGAATATCCAATTAAAAAGTGGATAGAAGATGTGAGTAGACATTTTTCCAAAGAAGACATACATATGGCCAACAGACATGAAATGGTGTTTAACATCTCTTATCATCAGGGAAATACAAATCAAAACCTCAGTGAGATACCACCTCACATCTGTGAGAATGGCTAAAATCAACAACACAAAAAGCAGCAGGTGTTGATTAGGATATGGAGAAAAGGGAACCCCTTGCACTGTTGGCAGGAATGAAAACTGGTTCAGCTGCTGTGGAAAACAGTATGGAGGTTCCTCAAAAAGTTAAAAATAGAACTACCTTACTGTCCAGCAATTGCACTACTAGGTATTTATCTACAGAATACAAAGACATTAAAGGGACACATGTACCCTGATGTTTATAGCAGAATTATCTACAATAGCCAAATTATGGAAACATCATAAGTATGCATTGATTGATGAATAAGGAAAAAGTGGTGTGTATATATATATATATATATATATATATATATATATACACACACACACACACACACACAATACACATACACACAATGGAATATTGCTCAGCCATAAAAAGGAATGCTACCATTTGCAGTGACTTCAATGGAGCTAGAGAGTATTATGCTAAGCAAATAAGTCAGTCAGAAAGGCAAATGCCATATGATTTTATTCATGTGAAATTTGAGAAGCAAAAGAAGCCAGCAAAGGAGAAAAAGAGAGAGGCAAACTAAGACACAGATTCCTAACTATAGATAACAAACTGATGATCTCCAGATGGGATTTGGGTGGGCAGATGGGTTAAATAGGTGATGGGGATTAAGAAATGCACTTGTGATGAGCATCAGGTGATGTATGGAATTGTTGAATCACTATATTGTACGTCTGGACCTGATATTGTACTGTATATTAACTAACTGGAATTTAAATAAAAACTTTGAAAAATAAGTAAGATGATGCCAGTGTCTTGCGTGTCATATTAACCAAAAACATTGATAAATATAGAGAAAAAAATATTTATTGATTTTTTTGTGTATGTCATTGTGCTAAATCCTTTTATAATATAAATGATCCTATTTAATTAACAACGTGCTTTAAATTACGATAATCACACACAATCCTCTTCAGCTAGTAATTTTTAAGCTTCTACATGAGAGAGACACTGCATTAGGAAATGTATGATACACAATGATTTAACTTCAGGGGCTAGAGCCTAATTACTGGATGACACATAAACATAAAATGATAGAGATAGCACATAAATGCCAAGAGAGGAGTATAAATGATAATTGTTCTAGATCTTCACAGCGAAATAATAATTGAAATGAATAATTATAACCTATTATTGTTTATTTTTATCTAGCAGAGTTTAGGATCTAAAAGGTAGTTCTGAAGAGCAGAAAAGGTAAGAAAAGGTCCAGTACATTAGGAGTTTCCAGTTCTGTATAAATTCTAAATAATGAACTCCAGTGTAGGAGAGTTGATTTACCAACAGTTTAAATAAAATGATTTTATTTTTAAATTTATTTTCCTAAAACATGGAAAAACCATTCATTAACAGGACAAACTGTTGCTCAATTTTATGGTTTCTTGAGATATGATAAGATCAAACATTAACTAAAATGAGCCACATCGTAAAACAAAGGTTGAAGAACAATTCATTTTTTTTATTTCTTACAATGAAGGTAGTCTGTAACTCACATTAGACACAATTATGAAAATTTGAATCATTAAGTTCTTGAAGACCTTTGAAATAATTATGTAAGACTTCCATAATTCAGAACAGTGTCATAATTATCATATAATTTATAAGAAAGATCATTTATTTTACAAATATATTTATGAATTGCTGTTGACTCATAAGCTAAAGTATTTAAAAAGTTTAGAAGTCTTTTAAAATCACAAGTTCTCATTAAACCTTGTTACCTCAAGTGGCAAAAAAAAAAAAAAAATCACAAGTTCTCAGTAATAGCTCTTTCATAAGTATACTGAAAGGAAGGACAAAGATAACTAAAAGGACAATTAAAATTTGTATGTGGGTGTGTGTTTGATTGTGTGTCTGTCTTTCTCTGTACATAAGAGATAATGGCAGAGCTTAGGCTGTTAACTAGCCTAGTATTGACATCTGTCAACTGTCAGTGAATATGATGATCAGAAGGGATTGCTAATTAGATATATTCATTACTATTTAAAAACTCAAAATCAAGAGTAAAGAAAAATAAATTATATCACCTGACTGTGTGGAATAAACTGAGAATGAGAGGAAATGCTCCCTATTGTAAGGTAAAGTGATGAAGGTAATGTTGCATGGAAGTGGAATGGACAAAATATAGTGTCCTTTGTTGATAAAAAACCCTCAAGATAGTAAGGATAAAAGGAACATATCTCAAGATCATAAAGGCTATATGCGAAAGATGCATAGTTAATATCATCCTCAATGGTGAAAAAATGAAAGCTTTCTCCCTAAGGTCAGGAACATGGCAGCGATCTCCACTCTCACCACTGTTCAACATAGTGTTGGAAGTCCTAGCCTCAGCAATCAGGCAACAAAAAGAAAATGCATCCAGATGGGCAAGGAAGAAGTCAAACTTTCACTCTTCGCAGATGACGTGATACTATATGTGGAAAACCTTAAAGATTTCACCAAAAAACTGCTAGAATTGTTACATGAACTTAGCAAAGTCACAGGATACAAAATCAACATACAGAAATTGGCTGCATTTCTTTTTTTTTAATGTTGATTTATTTTTGAGAGAGAGTTTGAGCAGGTGAGGGGCAGAGAGAGAGTGGGGGACAGAGGATCTGAAGTGGGCTCGAACTCATGAATCATGAGATCATGACCTGAATTGATGGAGCCCCAGTTGGTTGCATTTCTATATGTCAATAATGAAGCAGGAGAAAGTGAGATCAAGGAACTGATCCCATTTATAGTTGCACCAAAAACCATAAAATACCTAGGAATAAATGTAACCAAAGAGGTAAAAGATTTGTACACTGAAAACTATAGAAAGCTTATGAAAGAAATTGAAGAAGACTTAGAAATGGAAAATTCTATGCTCACAGATCAGAAAAACAAATATTGTTAAAATGTTAATATTACCGAAAGCAGTCTACACATTCAATGCAATCCTTATCAAAATGACACCAGCATTCTTCACAGAGCCAGAACAAACAATTCTAAAATTTGTATGGAACCAGAAAAGACCCCAAATAGCCAAAGCAATCCTGATAAAGAAAACCAAGCCTGGAAGCATCACAATTCCAGACCTCAAGCTGTATTACAAAGCTGTAATCATCAAGACAGTATGGTACTGGCATACAGACACATAAGTCAATGGAACAGAGTAGAGAACCCAGAATTGGACCCACAAATGTATGGCCAACTAATCTTTGACAAAGCAGGAAAGAATATCCAGTGGAAAAAAGACTCTCTTCAGATGATGTTGGGAAAACTGGACAGTGACATGCAGAAGAATGACCCTCGACCACTTTCTTACATCAAACACGAAAATAAACTCAAAATGGATGAAAGACTTAAATGTAAGCGAGGAAACCATCAAAATCTTAGAGGAGAAAATAGGCAGCAATCTCTTTGACCTGGACCATAGAAACTTTTTACTAGGTATGTTGCCAAAAGCAAGGGAAACAAAAGCAAACATGAACTATTAGAACCTCATCTAGTTAGAAGATTCTGCACTACAAAGGAAACAGTCAGCAAACTAAAAGGCAACTGATGAAATGGGAGAAGATATTTTCAGGTGATATATTGGATAAAGGGTTAGTGTCCAAAATCTATAAAGAACTTTCCAAATTCAACACCCAAAAAACAAATAATCCAGTGAAAAAATCAGCAAGACACAAACAGACACTTTTCTAAAGAAGACACCCAGATGGCTAATAGACACATGAAAAGATGCTCAACATCACTCATCATCAGGGAAATACAAATCAGAACCATGATGAGATACCACCTCACACCTGTCAGATTTACTGATATTAACAACTCAGGAAACAACAGATGTTGGTGAGAATGTGGAGAAAGGGGAACCCTTTTGCACTGCTGGTGGGAATGCAAACTGGTGCAGCCACTCTGGAAAACGATATGGAGATTCCTCAAAAAATTAAAGATAGAGCTACCATATGATCCAGCAATTGTTCTACTAGGTATTTATTCAAAGGATACAAAAATGCTAATTCGAAGGGGAACATGCACCTCAATGTTTATAGCAGCACTAGCAACAATAGCCAAATTGGAAAGAGCCCAAATGTCCATTGACTGATGAATGGATAAAAAAAATAGTGGTAAATATATAAAATGAAATATTACTCAGCCATCAAAAAGAATGAAATCTTGCTATATGCAACAATGTGGGTGGAGCTAGAATGTATTATGCTAAGCAAAATAAGTCAGAGAAGAACATACATGATTTCACTCATATGTGGAATTTGAGAATAAAACAGATTAACATACAGGATGGGAAGGAAAAATAAGATTAAAAACGGAGAAGGAGGCAAACCATAAGAGACTCTTTCTTTTAAATTTTTTTTTGAATGTTTATTTTTGAAAGAGACAGAGAGAGTGCGAGCAGGCGAAGGGTACAGAGAGAGGGAGACACAGAATCTGAAGCAGGATCCAGGCTCTGAGCTGTTAGCACAGGGCCTGACATGAGGCTGGAACTCAAGAACCGTGAGATCATAACCTGAGTGAATGTCGGACGCTTAACTAACTGAGCCACCCAGGCGCCCCGAGAGACCCTTACATACAGAGAACAAACTGACGTTTGCTGGAGGGAAATTGGGTGGGGGGATGGACTAAATGGGTGATGGGCATTAAGGAAGGCACTTGTTGGGATGATCACTGGGTATTATATATAGGTGATGAATCATGAAATTTTACTCCTGGAACCATTATTACACTGTATATTAACTAACTTGGATTTAAATAAAAAAAAAAAAAAGTAAACTAGGAAAAAAAATAAGTGGCATGGAAAACCATGGGGTAATAGGAAGACAACAGAGTAGAAGACAACAGAGACATCTAAATATAGCTCCTGTCAGGACACAAAAGAGATAATTGTCACAATAGCAACCTGATACCAACCTGCTGTCCGTGTAAGTGAGAGAGGGAACATGACAAAGAGTAATTACTGAGGGACCATATGAAGGAGATTTTGAATTCTTCCATATCTGTGTTTGAAGGTTGAGTCAGATTGGTATTGATTACCATTACTGTGTCTACCCCAAACTTATGTGGCCTGGTAAAACCTGCGTTTCACCCAGAAATCACGTATTCATGTAGCTGCTGAGAGATATTCTGACACACACACATATATATACATAAACATTCATTTGCACCAACATTTGAAATGGCAAACATTTGGCACTAAGAGTTAAGATGAACTATGGCATATTAAACAATGGAATAATATACAAATGCTAAGAGGATGGAAAACGTCTAGATACAGAAATGGACATATCTCCAGGAAAAACTTTAATATGAAAGCAGATGCAAGACAGCAGTGTGTATCATGTACAGTCTTATTTTTGAGTGTGAGGTGAGGATATCCTATACTTTTATTTCCTTGTGCATGCATACAAATTCTGGAATTATACTCAAGGAACTCAGAATAGTCATCATTCATGGGAGAGGCGAGGATAGGAATTAGGCAGATGAGGGAGAATGATAGGAGAGAAACTAGATGATTATGTAACTTTCAGTGTTTTTTAGGTTTTCAACCTTATTATTTAAAAGGGAAATTAAAGAAATACACTCTATGTAATAGTCATGTTACTATCTAGCAGTGGGACCGGAGTGCCTCACATCTTTAAAAAGCAGTACAACTACCTGAATCAGGTAATCTCAAAGTCCATTACAGCTCGTACATCCATTATTTCTTGAATTGATTCTCTGTTCATTTTTAGTTTTGACATTTAAAACAAAAGTTACATTTGGTTTAGTCAGAGATCTGACTATTTATCATCCATTTTCTTTTAGCTATTCATGTTATGCTTTCATGGGAAGAGAGATAATAAACATGCAGATATCAAGCTGGGCTTACTTATTTAGTGCAGATTTCTATATCCTACAGTACCACAGGTTACTCTTTCACAACAATAATTTGAGGACAGTTTGCTCTCTCCAGAATTGGAAACTGAGTCATGATTGTGTTTGTACCCTCACAATTGCCATTATCCGTCTCAGGTTGAACCCATAAGCTGATAGACCTTCAAGCTATTCGCAGGTTCTAACATACTGTTAATTCCAACCTTTCTACCCCACTAACACTTGTTAAACCTTTTATCCCATGAAACATTCTGTTGTATTTTCAACTGGCAGTCATATTGAAAAGAGGATGAATGTATACCTAAATGCAATTTTAGGCTTAAATATATTAAATCGTGTTTTCATTCTCTGACAAAGAAAATTTTTGTGATCTGTTAATTCAGTTGAGAAGCTCTATTAAGATAAAACATTAAGTTATTTGTAATTATACATTTCACAGTGTAAATTTATTAGGTAGAATAAAAGCAACTAAGTATATCTGTGGAGTGTGTGTGTGTGTATTTGCGTATAGTTTTGTAATTTTTCAGTTAGACAAAACATCTCTTTATGGCTAGAATTTCATAGCTGGAAAGATCTTAAAGATAAGTCTCACTATACATTTCATTGTCTTGGGAACTGAAATTCAGAATAAATGAGCACATACTGTGAAGAACACATTTCTGTGAAGAAATACATCCTTTAAGTATTGCAACTAGAAGCTCTTGTCTCATTTACATTTGTAACAACAGCGTTATTGAGATAGAATTCACATACCATAAAATTCACTCTTTTGAAGTGTACAGTTAAGTGGTTTTTAGTTTTTCACAGTGTGTAATCATTACCACTAATTTTAGAATATTTTATCACTCCCAAAAGAAAATCCATACCCATTAGCAGTCACTTCCCGTTCACCCCTCCGTTTAGTCACTGGCAACCACTAATCTACTTTTTGTCTCCATGGATTTGCTTATTCTAGCCTTTTCGGATAAATAGAGTCATAAGGTATGTGAGCTTTTGTGACTTGTCTCTCTCACTTGGTTAAATATTTTCAAAGTTCATCTGTATTTTAGCATGTATCAATTTTTTTATTACCAAATAATATTCCATATTATGAACAATGATCACCTTTTTGTTGATCCATTCATTAGCTTATGGACATTTAGGTGGTTCCCCTTTTGGACTATGAGGAGTAATACTCTTTAAACATTTTTGTACAATTTTTTTATGTGGCTGTATATTTTAAGTTTTCTTGAGTTGTACCTAGGAGTTGAAGCATTGGGTTTTGTGATAAATAATTCTATGTTAACATTTTGAGGAAAACATCTAACCTGTTTTCCAAAATGGCTGCACCATTTTAAATTCCTGCCAGCAATGTGCGAATGTTTAAATTTCTCTACATCCTCACCGGCACTTGTTATTGCCTACCTTTTTTTTTTTTCTTTTTCTAATTAAGTAACCCTATGTGTGAAGTGGTATCTCATTGACACTTGATAGATTGTGATGTTGAACATCTCTTCATGCACATATTGGCCACTTGTGTATATTCCTTGGTGAAATGTGTATTGAAATTCTTTGCCCATTTTTAAATTTGGTTATTTGTCCTTTTATTAATTGTAAAAGTTTTTTTGTATATTCTCAACATAAGCCCCTAATCACATATAGTATTTGCAAAATTTTTCTCCTGTTCTTAACATCGTCTTTACTTTCTTTATGTGTCCTTTGGTGCACACAAATTTTTAAATTTTCTGAAGTCCAGTTCATCTATTTCTACTTTTGTTGCTATGCTTTTGTTGTCATATTTTAGAATTCATTTGCCTAATCCAAGGTCACAAAGACTGGCTTCTGTGTTTTGTTCCATGAATTCATTTGCATTTTTAACAGTTCTTTCCCCAAAGAAGTTGATCATATACAATTTGGCAATAGGTTGAAAAATAAACAAGTAAACAAAGAAGGTAGGAAGTGTATGTTATGTGTATTTATAGAGTAATTTTGCCTTCATTCATTCATTCATTCATTCAACAAATCTTTTTGAATACCCACAATGAAGCAAGCATGGTATCAGGAGCTGGATATTTCTTTTTTTAAAAAAAATTTTAAATGTTTATTTTTGAGAGAGAGAGCTGGAGTGTAAGTGGGGGAGGGCTAGAGAAAGAGGGGGACACAGAATCCAAAGCAGGCTCAAGGCTCTGAGCTGTCAGCACAGAGCCAGAAGCCACAGTCAAACTCGTGAACTGTGAGATAATGACCTGAGCCAAAGTCAGATGCTTAACCAACTGAGACACCCAGGCGTCCCTGGAGCTGGATATTTCTATGTAATAAGTAATTTAATTTTATCACCAGCTTTTTGTGGCAGGTGTTATATATTATTTTTTAAAAAACAAAACAGTTAATTAACTTTACCTAAGTCATTGTGTTAATAAGGAGTGGGGCTAAAGTTTAAACAGGCAGTCTGATTCTAGAGCCTACTTCAAACCAAGCCAAATAACATAGTCAGTCATTAATAACACAAACGCCAAAGTCAGGGAATTGCGTGGGTTTGAAGAGTGGCTCCCACACTTCTCAGCAATTGGCCTTTGGGGTAGTTAATTAACTTCTTTCTATTTCCTCCTTGCAAAGTACAAATAATAATCATATTAATAGAACTGTTAGGAGAATTAAATGCATATAAGTACTTAAAGTACTTTAAACTATGCCTGGCACATTATTAATACTGTAATATGTTAGTAATACCTATTTATAAAAATAATTATAAGTGATCACTTCTCTCAGGGAGACATTCTGCTAGAGGAGATAGAGATTGCAATAATGACCATATATATAATTACATAATTACAAATTTTGGTAAGTGCTATATGTAGGAAAGGAAAAGAGTAAAATTAAAAAATATATATAAAAGGGATTAGACAGTTCAATACACTGAAGTAGTTCTCCATTCTGTGCTATAGAGGATAAGGTCTTTTTATGCTTGATGTCTCAGATGTCTGTACAATAATTCATGTTTTTAAATTTTTTTAATGTTTTTATTTATTTTTGAGACAGAGAGAGACAGAGCATGAACAGGGGAAGGGCAGAGAGAGAGGGAGACACAGAATCCGAAGCAGGCTCCAGGCTCTGAGCTGTCAGCACAGAGCCCGACGCGGGGCTCGAACTCACGGACCACGAGATCATGACCTGAGCCGAAGTCGGACGCTTAACCGACTGAGCCACCCAGTCGCCCCTCAATACTTCATGTTTTAATATAGGTAAAGTTTTAACATACCAATATATGAGTAGAAAAAATTTTGATTAGGATAAAAATGTCCCTGAATCTAATCTAAAAAAATAGGTCATAGCCTAAATTCAGAAATACAAAACAATTTCTGCATATGAAACTATTTCATAAGGTCGTATTTCCTCTATATTGGAAATATACTGCAGTATAACTACTTCAGATCTTTTTTTTAGAAATGGGGTATAAATCATATAACATTAAAATAACATTAAATACTTTTAAATAATTTTGAAGTAAGAAAAGCACATTTCTTCCTGTAAATTTCAGACCTTTGGTTTTAGAAATACTCAGAAGTCAAGAAAGTCACTATCATTGTAGCGTTACTATGAAACACCCAGGGATGTTAAGCATAATGACTAGAATTTGAAAAACGTATGTGTAAGACACCTGATTTAGGAACAGAAGACAGTATAGATAGTATTATTTGCAAATGAATGGGAACCTTTTGCCTTGGGAAGTATCTAGAGCTTTCTTCCCTGAAGAGTAAGGGGAGTTACTGGTCTCCTCTTTGCAACCACATAGTCCCATGTTTACGCTGTCTGGGAAATAAATGAAGTCAATATTATTCTTTAATAGTTAAGTAGTTTTTCATGTAAATTATTAAAATTAATATAGATTGGCATCAACAAAATGTACATGTCAGGTATATTGCTATGAAATCTGTATTTTTTTAAATAAAAAAAATAGGATACCCATTTTCTCCCTTTTCACAGTCATGCACACACTGACCTGCTGTTAATCCTGCTGTTTCCATTAGAAACTTGTTGGTTAGAAAGGGCCTGGCAATTTGGAAAGAAATGTCCTAACTAGATGAGACAGAGCTGGGTAAAGCCTGTAGTTTTTTGTAATTCATCTGAGCAAGATTTCTTTACCCTGGGGTCTGGCAAGAAACAAAGAAACATTCCTAGATGTTAACAAAAGTAGGCCAAGGGAAATGTGTGTGTGTGCGTGCGTATGTGTGTGTGTGTGTGTGTGTGTGCGTGTGTGTGTGTGTAGAAAGGAGACTATCCCCAGTGAGCATTACTAATGACTCCTTAAATGGATTGTATTTGCTTATATACACTTGAACATAAATAAAGCCAGAATAAGTTGCAGGCCAGCTGGGCACTTGCTCAGAGCACCACTCTTAGAAAAGCTGAAGAATCACCCAACATATAAATAGGTGGAAAATATTAAAAACTTTCTGCAAAGAAGTTTGGAAGTTTTTCTAAATAAATTTTGAATTTTTCTCCTTTTGGTATCATTTAGAGGGTATCTTTCTTATACCCTCCTCCTGCCTAATCCAACCACCACTATGTACACCTGAGGTTTAGCCAGGTTTAGCCTGGGTAAAGAATAGTATGACTATCAGACATGGCAGTACCCTGGCCAGCTTTTGGCTAGGAAACAAAAAAGGACTTTGAGATCAATAGCTAAGGGTATAAGGTTTGTAACACAGAGAGTTACTTACGAAACTCTAATGTTTATCTTCAGATGTGACCCCATCCCTTCTCTATCCTGATATTCTTTTTAAAATTTTTTTCATGTTTATTTCATTGTTTTTGAGAGAGAGAGCATGAGCAGGGGAGAGGCAGAGAGTGAGGGAGACACAAAATCTGAAACAGGCTCCACATACTGAGCTGTCAGCACAGAGTCCAATGCGGGGCTCAAACTCACAAACAGTGAGATCATGACCTGAGCCAAAGTCTGATGGTTAACTGACTGAGCCATCCAGGCACCCCTTCTATCCTGATATTCTAACGAGGTAGGAAATTTGGATTTGTTCATGGCATTTATCTCTCTGCTCCTTATCCCTCATTACTTAACACACTTTACTGTGCTTTCTGTTACGCTTTGCTACCTTAACCTTGAGAAATAAGTATGTGTAAAAACAATATAAATGAAAGATCTTAAAAATATTAGGGGATAGGGACAGGGAAAGGGAATTTAAATCAGTTCAATCCCTAAATTAAAAGTTAGTTGGGGAGGTCTTCAGGGCTGGGGAAGTCATTGCTTGTGCTGTGGAGAGGGGAGCTCATCCTGGGAGGTTATAAATAGAATAGGTACATTATTAAACCTGTCAGAGCTGGTTGGAGTTGTTGGGGGTAGGGAGTCTAATGGCATTATTTTCCTCCCATCCCCTAGGATTTCAGTTAGGGAGATTCCACTGCTACACAAAGAATGCCACACCCCCGAGAAACAGTCTTTCTGGAATGCTCAGGGATTGTACTCCTTTTCTATACCTATGTTTTGTTTCTTTTCTTCTTCTTCTTTTTCTTTTCTTTTTTTTACCATTTTGAACATTTGTTTTCAGTAAGGAAACATGTTCAATTTTCTTTCACTTTTAAGCCTGCTACACCGGCTTTGTGGTAGAACTGGTGCAGTATTACATTCATATGTTCTGTTTTGCTAATAGCTCTTGTTTTGCAGTTTTTAAAATATTTTATAATCTTTATTTACTATTTTTGAGAGACAGAGACAGAGTGCAAGACAGGGAGCTCTCTGAGAAAGGAAGCACAGAATCCGAAGCAGGCTCCAGGCTCTGAGATGTCCGCGCAGACCCCGACACGGGGCTCGAACCTACGAACCACGGGTTCATGACCTGGGCTGAAGTCGGACACTTAACCGACTGAGCCTCCCAGGCGCCCCTCTTTTGCATTATCTTAAACTTTTCTCTAGTATTTAGTCACACTTCTACATTCAAATACATTATGTTTTTATATTCAAATACATTTGGTGCTTTATTTCATATTCTTAGTCCTCTATCTCTGAAGTGTAAAATTTTCCCAATTTTAAAATCTCCTGACTTTAAGTTTTTAATTTTATCTTGACAAATTATATGATTTTAATGTATCATAATTCCTTTAAAGGTATTATATTTTCTCTGATACTCATCTGTTTCATCTATCAGCATCGGCATCTTTTAGGTTTTTATGTCTCTAATTCATTTCTGTTTATTTTGTTTTAAAGCTCTATTTTCATGTCATTTCTTCTCATTTCCTTATTTGAATTTTTTTTCTTTTTACTTCTTTTTATTTTTTTCCTTATAATTTGATTTGTGGTTATGGAGCCAAAAAACAACAAAAACTATCTCATAGGAGCAGTGACATGCAGAGAGAGAGGGCATTCCTCTAATTGTACAACGTTGTCTTTCCTTTAACATATTCCCCATTCTTTTAGTGAGATATCTTCAAAGAAACCACACAAGATTCTAGAGACTGCAGATTAACTCTAGAGAACTACCGTATACTGTATGTGGCTAGCATAATTGATTTATAGATATTTACTGTTTTTGGATACATTATGCCACTCAACTTAAAATTCATAGTGTCTCAAGCAGTTTTTCTCTCTTTTAAATTCCCTTCACCTACTTTGCCAGTCCTCCCACCTTCCTTTCCTCTTGCAACCTACCAGTATTTAGTAGGTCTCTGTATTTAAGAGTTTGTTTTGTCTTGTTTTTGTTTTTAGAAAGTGCTACTTTCGTAGGTGAATTTAAAAATCACTATTTCAAACACCTGTTTCTCAAAATTGGGACTAAAGAACATTCAGGAACTTGAATTTTTTTTTTTTAACGATTATTTATTTTTGAGACAGAGAGAGACAGAGCATGAATGGGGGAGGGTCAGAAAGAGGGAGACACAGAATCTGAAACAGACTCCAGGCTCTGAGCTGTCAGCACAGAGCCCGACGCGGGGTTCGAACTCACAGACCGCGAGATCATGACCTGAGCCGAAGTCGGCCGCCCAACCGACCAAGCCACCCAGGCGCCCCTCAGGAACTTGAATTTTTAACAGACACCAGATACTGGTATCATAAAACATAATATCTGAAAATGAAACATAATATTCAACAAATAAAAAAATGTACATAATAAACGTATATCTGTGTTACAAAATATGTGAAATTGATCTGAGTATGAAACTTCTTCCTACTCATTAGGGTCCAATACCACTACAGATAGCCTGAGAATGAGGAAAGAGAGGTACACTGGGCATAGTTAAGAGTTTTTTCAAGGGGTGTGCCCTCATCCCAGTCACTGCTGATCTTTTTTTGTTGTTTATTTTGTGGAAAACTTGCCACATTATTTTGTCACTGGCTTTTTTTGCTGTCAGCATTCCTAATAAGGAGACAATCAGGGTATGGCTATAATAATGCTCTGGGTATGGCCTTTATAGTTCATAAGACTCCTCAAATTGATTTTATAAGAAAATATATTGTTATATCCAAGCCTGATGTAACTGTTTAGTCATTTTCCGGGCTATGCTGATTGTGGCCATATGATTTGCAATGCCATTAAACTTTATGTGGTAAAACAGACCTAACATGACTTACTGGGAAGCATCTTTGACCTACCCTTAAAAACTCTTCAATCTTATATTTTTGTGTAGTGGACTTCACATTTGGGCACATAATTTCATTAGTTTTGTCCTTCACAAGAGAAATGTATTGTTACACTGCTAGTGTGGACTCTTAAACCACAGCAGTATGTTTAACTGAACACAGGAGAGTGTTCCTTGTTTGGAACTATATTTTGAACTCACTGTATGTCAGTATCTAGAAAAAGCTGAATTGACAGATAAAATCCATGTATCCAGACACTTGTTCATTGTACACCTATTTTGTATGTAATCCCTATGGTTTTCTAGGCATTGGCAACTATAAATTGAATATTTTAGGCAAAATCTCTAGTTTTATGAAGCTGAAATTCTACTGTAAACACAATTTTTACACAGAGCAATATACATATTGAATAAGAGCTTAAACTCTGAAGTTATATGTGAATTCAAATCTTACCTTGGACACATTTTGAATGTGTGTGATCTTGGGTTTCTCTTCTTTCACTTAGGAAAAGCATATAGTAATACAGGTTGATAGTCCTTTATCTGAAACTCTTGGGGAGAGATATATTTCAGAATTCAGAACTATTGGACTTCTGGAAAGTTAATATGGAACATATCTATGCAATATGTAAGAATCTCAGAAGATCTGCTGTAGCAATTTTTGTACTTTTTCAAAGATACCTATTTCAAAGATACAGTGAAATAAATGAAAACTAGAAATAAGTTCACCTCACTTCAGGTCAGTATTTCCCACCAAAAGGGCTTATGTGTCAGATTTGTGAAAAAGCAAACAACAAAAACACAACTTTTGGGTTTTACTTTGGTTTTGGATTTCAAAATTGTATCTAAGAGCTTATAGATCTATACCTAGGATTGTTATGATGCCTGAACAAGACAATTAATATCTTCTCAGCATGAGTTCTATCATGTGGTGTGTTCGTGTCTATCATTAATAATAACATTGGTCTGGCTGTTTCTTTGATAAGCTAAACAAATACTGACTCAGCAATTCCAGCACAAAATCCTATACCTGAAGTCCTTTCATTTGACTCCACCCCTCACCTCAGAGTATTTTTACATAGTGGACCTTGAGGATTTTTCTGTGGAAACATTATGAAACAGAGCCTTGTAAAACTTGCTGCATTTTCTACCCATTCTTGGTATTGTCTTTCATCCTACCATAATTTCCCCTTTTCCTGATTTTCAATACATTTGCTTTTTACAGTTTTCACCTGTTACATTGTAAGGATTTTTGTATGCTGTCTTCAGCCTCTCTATCAAGGCATTTCATATATAATAAATTTGTATGTTAGGTGTGTATAGTGTAGTATTCTCTTTTCTTTCTCCACATTTTCAGATCCAAGATCCATCATCTATTCACCAAAAATCTTTACTTTATGTTTTCATTGGAAATATATTCTATTTGTGTGTGTATGTACATATATGTTTTAAGTTAGTTCTTGTGAGATAGCCTAGAAAAGTAAACATCATTTATATTCTGATTCTTTCAGGAAATAAGTTAGAAGTCTTACTTGCAGTTCAATATTGAAATAAAACAATTTCTAAATTGGAGAATAAGCTATGTGCCAACTGGTTTATTGCATGTTTAAGAAGAGCATTTGTGTTTCACCATAAAAGCAAATTGTTTCTTTGCAACATAAATTATGAAAGTCGTAATAAGTTTCTTTTCTGACTCCTAATCCTGAAAATGTAGAAGCGAAGGAAAAGAAAAGGAGAAGAGAACAACATTCATTTTTTACCCTTGATAATAATTTTTCTATAATATTGATCTGTAATTTTTATATTTCTGCCTTTTATTTAACCTCAAAGATTTTCATTTATCATCTAAATGTAAAGTAATTTTAAATTTAGAAATAAATAATTCTCCGAGTTAATCGCATCTTATTCTTCTCTACTTTCACATTAATGTGTTACACTTAAACTCCATTAACTGACAATTGATAATAACAATAAGTATGATTCCTGCCATTCCATTTAGCATCATTATCAGCTCATCCACACACCTTGTTGCTCTTTACAAGGCATAAACACTGAATTGCTTATAGGTGACCAAACATATCCTGGCATTTCAGACAACTTTTATTTCTGTGCACTTGTGTTTCTTTTACCTGTATTAAGTGTCCTCCTCTCCTTTTTTCAATGGAACAAATCCTGTGTGACCTTCAACCCAAAGCAAAGTTCATTACTTTCAAAACTTTTCTTTTGATAGTCCTAAGGAGCATTCTTTTGTTTTACTTGTTATTCTTCTGTATTTTCTCTTTATCTTGTCTGTCTACATGTGTATTTTTGCATTTATTACAATATATTGTATAAATTTTTATGAGTTTCTTGAGAGGAGGCCTGTGGCTCATTCATCTTGGTATCCCTGGGAAAGCATTCCCTATATTTTTGCTTATTGTAAATGTATTTAAAATAAATAGGTTTAAAATTAAAGCATGTATGTTGAAGAATGATCCAGTTCATCGGAAGGTGTAAATACTCGGCTGAGATCTGTTGACAATCTGAATGATGGAAGAGGTGGAAGAATACAAGATACAAGATTTAGACCTTGAATTTGTGGTGCTAATGCACTATCCAAGTCAGTAAGATTATGGATGTGGGCTAAAGGAGAAAGATTAGACATGAAGTAAAAAATCAAAAGGGAAGAAAAGGTGCCAACGTGATAGAACAGCGAAAAGAGCCTACAGAAACAGCCATAATATGTTGAGGAATGCCACCATTTAAGAGGTTTACATATACAAAGTGATTGTGAAGGATTTTAAAGGGATGGCATGAGATATGGAGGGTGAAAGGAGAGAGAGATTATTGTTCTGGAAACTGAAAGAAAGTAATTGTTAATTGTGTTCAATAAATGTATCTGGGAGATGCTGCTGATGTTAGTGGTGGCATTTTTGTTGCAATAATGAATAAAACAGCTTAGATTGTAGTGTTTTGAAGGATAAATGGATTTTAAGAAAAAAGAGATGGTGGCTACAGACTGTAAGGAGGAGTATGCTAGATTGTGCTAGAGAAGGCTGTGGGGATTGTTAGGGGAATTTTTTTTAAATGTAGGAATAACCTAGGCATGTTAGGATTAAATTTAAGGGGTACCTGGGTGGCTCAGTAGGGTAAGCATTCTGACTTTGGCTCAGGTCATGATCTCATAGTTCATGGGTTTGAGCCACACGTTGGGCTCTGGGCTGACAGTTCAGAACCTGCAGCCTGCTTCAAATTCTGTGTGTCCTTCTCTTTCTCTGCCCTTCCCCTGCTTGTGCTCTGTGACACTCTCAAAAAATAAATAAACATTAAAAAATTTTTAAAAAGATTAAATTTAAAAGCAGCTGAAATAAGCTTATAGTACAACACTAGAGAGAGATGAAAAATATATAACAAAATAGGAATTGCAGATCATATGATAAACAGAATAGCTTTGCCCTGAGACTGGTGACTTGTAGTGAGGGTTGACGTTGTAAATAAGTAAATTTGTAGACTGGAGAACATTAATTTGAGGATTTTGCTGCATTATGCTGTCTGTTTTCCAGGTGAAGTAGAAAATAATGCCATTGTCCAAGGCAATAGCTAGTGGGAAGGTAAGGTTTTATCAGAATGATAGAAGTTATGAACAGTGGTTTGAGGGGTATAAAGAGGAAACTGACTAGAGATATATAGAAGGATTATCAGGCAGCCCAGAAGATTCAAAAATGAGTCTGAACACATTGAATCTATGGGTCCCAGATTTATAAAGCTTTTATGATTGTCTCCACCGGGCCTTAGCAGCAAGGAAAGGAAGTAGATGACTGTTAATGCAAGTTTGGAGTTGTTCAGAGTAAATATTACATAAACAGAAGCAAAAGTGGGGGGGGGGGAGAAGGGGAAGGGGAAGGAGTGAGTTAATGTAATCATTCACGTAATAATTGAAAGGATGAACAGTAGATTTAATTTGAGGTAGAGACAGAAAGCCAGAGGGAGTTGAGTCATCATGTGGCTGATGATATCAGTGATGGTCATGAGCTTTCCTAGAAGCTGGAACAAAGAAAAACTTTTGGTTGTGAATAGTTAGTCTAGAAATTAACTTCTCTTTGGAAATACCTTTATGTCACCAGGTTTGTCTTGGTTATAAATTCTATAGTATAGCATGTACATTCTGCATGGAGATATTTTTTTGTTTTGTTTTGTTTTCGGATTTAGTTTCTGTTAGGAGATTCATCTAGCTAGCATTAATTTTCATTGTTATACCATGTATCGGGTTATATCCCAGACTGATATTTTTATATCCCAGACTGATATAAATTGTGACTGATATTTTTATAAGAAAAATTTCACTCAAAATAATGTTTTACAATTAAACATGAACTTAAAAATCTCAGGGATTGATTGATTGTAATGCCATGATAATGTGTCTCAGCTTTCATTACTTGATAAAAAAATCTTTTTTACTCCACTTGTCTTAGGATATTCTAGATAAGAGAGGTTTGATAGGATATATAGAGAATGCTTTTTACCTTGCCTTAATTTTTACTGGGAAAGAACAAGATAAATTAAATGAGTCATCCTTAACGTATAATATTATTTTTTGTAACTTCTTACAAATGAAAAGTGGCTTCTGGCTTATATGCTTTTTCATAAAATATTTTATTTACCTGTATCATTGCTGATATATCCTAATGAAATTGTTGATTTTAGCAATAAATCTCCTTCCTATATCATTTTATCGTTAACAGATTACTTTCATGTACATGATCTCATGTATACTAAATTGCATTAAACTCTACAGCAAAGATAGATCATTTTAATGTTCAAAGAGGTGACAAAAATAATTGTCAACTAGTTTATTAATGATAATGTGGTAATTCGTGAAAATAATTTTTCTCTTTGATAAAGGAAAAGATTACATGATTATATTTCCATAAGTAATAGAAATTGGACTTGAAATGTATTATATATACCTTTAAAAACCCTCAATTAAAAATTCTAAATATAGATAACAAAAAATTTAGATACCCTATGAATATAATTTGAGGGTAATATACTTTGAAACATAATGCCAAAGATAATTCACTAGGTTATCTAGAACAACTGGTTCTATATTTTGTTTTTCTTTATTTTTCTTAATTGTATTTTGTATTGACAACTTCATATTGAATTTAGATTAGTAAATAATAAATAATTGTACTAGTATAAAATATAAAAGATAAGAATTCAAGTAGGGAGAATATAAAGCTCCTGCTCTCAAAGAACTCGTACTCTAGTAAAGTATATAATTATAATAGAAAGGTGAAGATGCAGTGATCATCACTTATTCACTAATTCCACAAATCTTATCTTCAATCCCAGGTATGTCCTAAATACTAGATATAATAGTGTTCCAGTGTTTATCATCTTATGTGTCATTGCGGAACCTATAGTTTAATATGAAAAGGTGATTGTCACTCAATTAATAAAAATATAAAACCGTGACAGTTGTATGTGATAAGAAGGAGCAATACACATAGCTACTACATTGTGTAACAGAAGATCCTAAGGTAGTCTTTGTGGTCAGAGATGCTTCTCTAAGGAAGCTGAAATTTGACATTTGAAGAACAAGCACAGGTGATAGCAGTGAACATTTTCAGAGGGCCTGTAGTGGTAAAGGGTTTGGTAAATTCAGTAAGCTAGGGAAGGCTAAAATTGCTGGTGAACAGAGTAAAATGGAGTGTGGTATAAAATGAGGCTGAGTGACAGGTGAAGAACAGACCATTAAAGATGTTAGGTTATTTAAAGTGTATGAAGACAGTGGGATAGGACAGGGCTGGGGTGGAAGCAGCAGATTGCGACCTGATTATAATTGCATTTTGAAAATGTCACTCTGGCTATAATGTAGAGGGAAGATTGAAGAGGGCTAAGAGTATATGTAGAAGAGTGGACCAGGAGAAAGATGGTGGTAGCCGGACAGAAGGAAGTGGAGGCAGATTCAATATTTAATTACTAGATAAGATAGAAATGAAAGACTAATGGTTTCGTAAAGAGAGCAAGGAAGAAAAAAAAAGATGTCAAGGATATCATCTAGAGTTCTTACTTGCTTAAATAGATGATGGTACTATTCATGGAGTTGGGATCTATCCCTCCGTCTCCCCCAAAAGGACATAAGTTTAATGTTTGTTGAGACACCATAAATGGTAAGTCATTCTGGTGGGAAACTTCCATTTCCCTGTCTTAGATTCCTGTGAGGAAGAACTCACAAAACAATAATACGCTGAACCTTTCACCTTACCTTTTACTCAGTCCTCTCCAGTGTAGGTAGAAAGATTATCTGGTTAATGCTTTTAAAGGGGGAAGAAGCTGATATAAGCATCTCTCTCCTCTCTCCCTCTCTCTTCCTTCTCCATCTTACTGTCCATCCCTTTCCCTCTCTACCTCTCTGTCTCTTTCTTTTTTTGCTAGAGTAAGATATTTCTACTTATCTCCAGAGACCTAAGGAGCTTAATTTGTGAGTCTCCGCTACTTGAGATAGGCTTGGAGTTGTCCTTCCATTTTAGGAAAACATAGACAAATCTGTCCTTTTCAGGGACAGATTTGCAAACCTATTTCATTCACAGATAAAACCTTTACTCTGTGGAATCTACTAGTAATAAAGCTTAACATTTTGATCCTCCATTTGTCTTCTCCTGTGATTGTTTCTTAGTTGGCTTTTAACTTATGTGGGAAGGGAATGTGGTGTAGACTGCCTAATACTCTTATATATAACTCAAGAAATGAGTAATATGCCTCTAGGAGTAATTGAAACTGTGGATATGGATTTGAGTGACTTGGGAGAAAATTGAGAAGTAGGTGACTAACCAAAGAACCTGAACTGAATGTCAGCCCTGGTAAATTAAGATGAGGGGTTAACTATATCAAACAAATTTCAACAACATAGACATTCTATTTGTGAATTTAGCAAATGCTGTAAGATCTGGGGCTCCAATTGAAGTAGTATCTGGTCTGGTAACATCCGGTAATATCTGTGAAATAGTATCTGTCACCTGATGGTGACAGGTTCAAGTAGGAAATAATGCTTTTGAAGGAGTATCTCTTGTGTTCTTCTTCAAGTTGAATAGAAGTTAGAAAAGGAAAGAAATGAGCAACATATGGGGGAGAAGAAGATAGCACACAATTTCAAATCACCTTCCTCCTTCCTTTTTTCCTTAAAGAACATCTCTAAGAACAAGTACTTATTTAGAGCAGCTTTAAACTGAAGAAGAAAATATTTACTAGAACCATTCTAGGACACATTATAAACGTCATTCAAATGATCAACAGTAGTAATCAGAAAATAGTTTCTAAAAATTAAAAAAAAATGCCTATTTTAATTACTTGAATAATTCAAAGTTGACACTGTTCTTTGAAAGTATAAAAAGGATATGTCATAAGTTTCTTAATCTGTACTCTGATGCATCAGAAAATTATAAGAGTGAATTGGTTTAAACATAGTTTTAGCATATAACTTATTCTTGGGGTTTATATTAATGTCTGCATTGAAGAGGTTTTAGCTCTTCTTAAAATCAATTGCATGAAAGGCATCCAACTGGAAAAATCACTTTCCTTCAGAGAATTCAGCAATGATTACAACCCATCCTTTAACAGTTTTCTACTATACCTTTGCTGGGTAGCATATATAACACTAAACTATAATATAAACTTGATTGGATCAATTCATTATGTGTATGTTATATTTGTCTGGAAATTATCATCATAAACATATAAACAATAAGATTTAACACCTAGTGTGTTGCCATTATGCAGGTAACAGCTATTCAAGAATGCATAGAATCGAAGATTTGATGACAATTTTGTGATTATTCCATGTAAACTCCAACCCAGTACAGGAGTCTGTTTATCTCTGAAGACCAATTGTTAGGATTTTTTAAACAATGCTAACAAAGGGAAGGTCACATGATTGTAAGACATATCATGCTTTTTGTTGGATACAAGGGTTTTTTAAATATTTTATTTGACTCCTAATTTCAGTCCCTAGTTCTATCCTTTACACAGTACATAAATAATTACCACTTGATAATGATAGATCTTCAACTAGGTAAAGCTGTCATGACATTCACACAATAATGTTTTTTAACACATATTCTCTGCCAGTTACTACATTGAGCTTAAAAAGGTGAATGAGAATAGCTCTTGATTTTCTTCATTTCCATCACTTGTTCTTTCATAAAGTTGGTTTCTAAATACCTCCATATCATACACAAACACCTTTGAAAGCACTTTCTTTAACAATTTTATTTATATTTGTTAATGATAATATGTAAATCATGGAAAGTAATATTTTGAGTAATATTTGTGTGCTAGGATCTATGCAAAGTATTTTATATTAATTATTAAAATCGTACCTAGTGGTGCCTTCTGCATGTCTAGTACTTGAATCCAGTATATTGGGAGAAGGGATATATTGTAGGAGGTAGAACTTGCACAATAGTGGGAGGGGGTTGGGGAATGAAGGGATGGAGACAGCAGTTAGAGGATCTGAGAAAAGTTCACCAGTCAACCTTCCTAAAGCACTGTCTCAGTGTCATCGGAGTTCACCCAAGAATCCTGAGATTCATTGAGTTGCTGAAGTGGGACTGCCACTGGAAGTTTGTGGAGAAGTCAGTTAGAAGCTTTTGCCTTTGTGAGCTCTGTCCCCTCTTGGTTCATGGTTACATATCTGATAATGGGCCTAAGGCTACTGCTGTTCATGTAGTGCTACTAGTTGGAAAGAAGAATGGAAAAAGGAAAGAAGAGAGTGAGGACAAGCTGGAATCTGTTGGGCACCTCTGTATGAGTCACTCTGTCTGATGCCAAAGTATGCTTAGCGAGGAATGACCACTGCTTCACCTTCATCTTCCACATCTTTTGCTAATTCCTCTTTTGTTCATCTCTAATTCAGCACCATAAAGGGAAGATGATTCTGGGCAACACAGCTCTCAACTTAACTGAGTCGACAGTAGAACAAACAGGCAAGGTACTATTTTAGAGACTTAGGATTCAATAGTGAGTGAACAAGACAAAAAATTCCTTGCTTCTAGCTAACATTCTAGTGGTAGGGTCAGAAAATAATCTAATAAGAGGTTTATCTAATGTCAAATGGTGGAAAGTGCAACTAAAATAATTAAGCTAAATAGAGAGTAGATTGTTGTGAGCCAATAGTAGAAACATGGATAACCAGTGGTAGAAACATTGCTGTAGTGTGGGTGAAAGACATTGATAGCTCAAACTGGGGGGATAGCCTAGCCATCTTAGTGGTGAGAAATGGTCATATCTTGAAGCTGTTTTATAGGTAGAGCTTAGGTAACAGGATTTGCTGGTGGACTATTTATTAGTTATAAAGAAGAAAATGGGGGCCGCCTGGGTGGCTCAGTCGGTTGAGCATCCGACTTCGGCTCAGGTCATGATCTCATGGTTTGTGAGTTCGAGTCCTGCATCGGGCTCTGTGCTGACAGCTCATAGCCTGGAGCCTGCTTCAGATTCTGTGTCTCCTCCTTTCTCCGCCCCTCCCATACTCATGCTCTGTCTCTCAATAATAAATAAACGTTAAGAAAAAAAAAAATTAAAAAAAAAAGAAGAAAATGGAGGATGCTAATGTTTTTGAGTAAATGAATATAATTCTGGTGGTGTTTGCTGAGATGGGGAAGGATGAGACACAAATGAGTTTGGTGAAGAAATTAAGGCCTGTTGGAAGTCAAAGTAGAGATTTCATGTTGATTAGGCATTTACACAGAAGCGGGTTGAGATCAGGGGAGAGGTGGAACTGGATATGTACATTTTGGAGTTATCTGAGTCCATAATGTATTTGAAGACAGAAAGACTAGAGGAAATTAGTGGGGAAGATGATTTAGAGTTTAAAAAGAAAAGAGGTGTTATATTCTGGTGGCATATGCTTCAACAGAGGGAATAATACTTCTTACGAATTGTCTTGCTTATATTCTGTTTTCCTTAACAAAAAATTAGAGCTAATTTTCAATAATAGTTGAACACTCTAGAATAAAATTTAAACATACAGAAGTTGGGTGAAAGAGACAACCAGCATAGTTAATGTAACAGTCTATAAAGTCAAAAGTAAGTTAGCACAGATCGATAGAGATGTTGATAGACATGAATTGCAGATTTGTTCTCAATAACCAAAACAAGAGAAGCAACACAATTACTTAAATTAATTAAATTAGCAGATTTATAATGGCCATAAATTTAAAAAATAGAGGATGAAAAGGAAAAGTTGCTCTGGAAATAATTGCGAAGTCTCTGGAGCTTCCATCCATTTGAAGTTGAGTTAAAACTATTTCATTTGACTTGTCCAGGATAATGTTCCCTACCATGGCAGGTAGCATTAGGGTTTCTTACATCATCCCATTACTGAAACAAAATTCAATAAAAAAAAATTCTATAGGGGTGCAAGCAGTCTGACTAAAGTTTGTAGTTCTCTAGTAGTCTGTCTTGATCTATACTAGAATACATGTATTTCAGGGACTCTTCCATAAAATTTTCTCAGATAGGATTTGATAATTGTTGGAGAGAAAAGAGCTCAGGGTTCCTCTCTGCAAAGGATCTGTACTCCTTTTGCTTCCAGTCTGTCTGCGAGATACATATGAGACCACATATTCATTTTTTTTTTCTGTAAGGTGTTACATGTATACCTGGACTGCATATATGCAGTCCAGATGACCACCTCCTTTGGGTGTAGTAAATTGTTTTTTTTTTTTAACTTAAGCTCAAAACTTTTAGTAGTGATCATTTTTTGGTAGTTAAGAACTGCTTGTGATGATGAGGAGAATGATAATTGGGAGTAATTCGCTAGGACCACTGATACACAAACAACACAAATGTAGTACTTGGGAATACCTGTCAAAACTACGGGAAAAAGACTAAAACAACAACAAAACCCCCCAACAACTTAATGAATATGGGAAGAAAGTCTCAAGACCAATGTGTAAATCAAGTTAACAAACTTATTTCCTCACCATTTTCCTCGCATGGTAATGATACTCTTTTGAACTAAATGAAAATACAAGGCACGTTGTTAACTCCTAATATCAACAAAAAAAATTGTTCACTTATCCCAGGAGTTCTAATAACAAAAGGACTATCTTTCATACTCCTAAAAGTAAGCTAAGACTCAAAAGTTGCTTGTACAGAGATGAGCTAATAACTATTATTATTTACTAGAAATAAAACAGCTTAATGAATGAGGATGAAACATAATTCCCATGACTATCTAAATTATATTTTAAATGGTAAAATTAAGTTTTAAATTGTCATTAAACAGTTTAGTAAGGCAATTAAATTTTCAGTTGTGCTGAATGCAGCAGAAACTTTGAGGTTATTATAATAATTACGAAAATTTTCTTGGCTACCAAGCAAAACAAGTATCTTACAAATAGTTTAAATATAATTTTCTGTTGGAAAGAAGTGAAGAAGATGATTTTTTTCCACATGAGTATGATTATTAAGTAGACAACAGCAAATCCAACCAAGAAAATCCATTTTTGAAGTGTGCTAAAGGGTCGTTGGTTTAGATACGGCAATTAATCACTGTATTATTTATAATACTTTAGGAACAGCTCACACTACATTAATCGTTGATAACTTCTGCCTAATTAACAAGACTGCCCACAAATGTCAAACAGCACAAAAACACATGTTAGTGAAATATACACATATACACACACACACACACACACATGCACACACACATGTATATATTAGGTAAGGACTGATAATCACAAAATGAAAAACTTTAACTTGCATCCAAGTTCACCTGCTTGCACTTTTTATATTTTCATTGGATATTTTATGAATCAGTGCTTTTGTCCCAGGGCTGAAGAGTACTATTTAAGATACAGTCTATATTGCATGGTGTCTTAATTCAGACAAACTGCCCTTTAGTATTGTTTGTCGCTTATTCTGTATAGCTTCCTGCTTTCCCACGCGGATTAAGTAGGTGTGACTAAGAGTGATAAAACAGACTGCAGTTAACATTGCCTGGCTCCATCATTTCCCCACCTGTATGATTTAAAGCAAGTTATTCAACCTTTCTGTACCTTCATTTCATAATTTACAAAATGGCCTTAATAATGTCATGTAACTTAGGTTGAGAATTAAAATAATATATTTTAAGTATTGAACAGTATCTGCCTATATAATAAATATTAGCTAATATTTTAATTTGTATTATTTTGATAAGAAATATTATACTGTTCTTTAACTTTTTCCAGTTCTGTTTTCCTTAGCCTTGGAGATATGCTCCAGTCCCACCCATTTTCTTTCTCATTAGCATCTCTCTTTAACACCTGAGCAACCAATGTATGCACATAGTATAGATACAATAAATGCTTTATGATGCAAACATACAGTTCAGCCTTTCTGTGGAACTTAACCTGCTGTGTCTCTTGAACATAGTTTCTTCAGATATTTGATCTATTTCACATGTCTGAAATTCATGTTGGATTTTATGAAACTATAATAATGACACCCTTGAGCATTTACTGACAGCCAGCATTGAAATAGAGTAACAAATTCTGAGGACTTTGGAGTCCTAGGACTAGAGTGTGTGTGACAGCATGCTGTACAAATAATTTTTATGTGATGACTGAAGTGGGAAAATGGGAATTAGAATAGACAAACTAAATGCTTAGATTAAGGATATGTTAAAACAATGTGATATAGTTGAGAATAACAGAGAACTGCAGGTGTCTGATAAACCGAGTGTGCCCATTGAGAATGAAAGCAGCAGTCAGTGGTAATGCTAAAGTGCAGGATTACAAATACAGCAAAGCTTTCAGGTATACAGAAGTGATAGCTTCATGTGATTGCAAAAAATAGTGTTTGTTAAGTGAGTCTCCTTAGCCACTCAGGTATGTAGAGAACAAAAATATGAAAATGTTGTCCTTTTAGAAAGGAAATACAACAGCAAAGAACGAGAACAAACGTATTTTCTTGGACTCTTGAATAGCACAATCTCCCAACATTGAGGGTCAAAGGCTTTTGATGTTATATTATGTATAATGGTATATAATTTTCTACCTTGTCTTTCCATTGCTCTGGATCTTTGTTTGTGGACCTAAAGGGTCCTCCCCTCTCTTCTATTCCTGTATAATATGCTCACAGAGCATTAGGTCACCTCCTAAGGAACCTTCTGAAATAAACTGACAGGAAATCATATTTAGCCTGTGAGCTAACCAATGACTCATGTGTTTTAAGATGGAGGAGGTTGTGCTTACCTGCCTGTGTTAGTGTCTGGACACAGATTTTTGACTGCTGGCATCTACATTTACTGAGTTTATGTCATTTCCTTTCAATTTCACATACTAGGAACTCATTTCATACTCAATTACTAATTTAATTAATGGACTTGATTCTGTTTGTTTGTTGGCTTGATGTCTTACTAAATTCTTGAACTGTGTTCTTACCGAAAATATCATATGGATCTCCAAATAACACCTAACTTTGATTCTTACATTAATCTTCTTTTCTCTAATATCAATTCTGGCTTCTTTAGTGTCTTCCAATTTATGGAACTCTATCTCATAGTATTGCTACTGTATTATGTTGACCTTAAGTTCCCCACAATATATGCCAAATATATTTTGATGACTGCATGAGAAAATGAATAGATTGGGAGAAATGGCACCATAACATTGCAAAGGACAGCATAAATAGTTTGTTTAATTATGGACTACATCACAGGCCATTTTGTTTTGTTAGAAAATGTTTTGTTGTTGTTATCAAGTGCACTGTTTTCATAGTCTATCTCAAATGTCATGTAGAAAGGTAAACTAAGAAATGATGACATAATAAACAATCCCTAAATCTTCTATTTTACCTTGATATAATTACACATTGGAAAATTAAAAATTTTTAACATTAATTTATTTATTTTGAGAGAGAGAGAGAGAGCGTGCTCACGAGTGGGGGAGGGGCAGAGAGAGAGGGAGAGAGAGAACTGTCAGCACAGAGCCTGATGTGGGCTTGCACTCCTGAAACTGTGAGATCATGACCTTAATCGAAACCAAGAGTTGGACACTTAATCAACTGAGCCACCTAGGTGCCCCTGGAAAATTAAATTTTTAAGGAAATGTAAATAAGTAGATCATCATAGGGGGATTAATCTTTAAAAGGTAACAAATAGTGCATTATCTTTCACCATATGCAAATTCAACTCAAAATGGATTAAAGACTTGAACATTAAGACCTGAAACCATAAAACTCCTTGAAGAAAACATAGGTGGTAAGCTCCTTGACATGAGTCTTGGTGATGATTTTGGAGTCTGACACCAAAAATAAAAGCAACAAAAGCAAAAATAAGCAAGTGGGACTACATTAAACTTAAAAGCTTCTGCATAGCAAAGGAAACCATCAAAATAAAAAGGCAACTTACTGAATGGGAGTAAATATTTGTAAATCATGTATCTGATCAGGGGTTAATATCTAAAATATATAAAGAACTCATACAACTCAATACCAGAAATCAATAGATGTTCAACATCATTAATCATCAGGGAAATGCAAATCAAAACCACAATGAAATATCACGTTATACCTGTTAGAATGACAATTATCAAAAAGATAAGAAATAACAAGTGTTGGTGATGATTTGGAGAAAAGGGAGCCCTAATGTTCTATTGATGGTAATGTAATGGGTATAGCCACTAAGGAAAACAGTATGGAGGGTCCTCAAAATTTAAAAATAGAATTAAATTATGAATCATCACTTCCATTTCTTGGTATAAGAAAACAGAAACAATGGGATGAAAAGATATTGCACCCTTGTGTTAATGAAGCATTATTTATAATAGCCAAGATATGGAAACAACCCAAGTGTCCATTGATGGAAGAATGGTTAAAGAAGATGTGGTATTTATATATCATGAAATATTATTCATCTGTAAAAGGCTGAGATCTTATCATTTGACAAAGTAGAGAGACCTTGAGGGCATTATGCTAAGTGAAACAAGTCAGGGAAAACAAATACTAGATGATCTCTCTTAAAATGTGGAATCCAAAACACACACACAAACCGCAAGCTCATAGACACAGAGAGTAGAGTGGTGGTTGCCAAAGGTGAGGGGTGGGAGTGGGAGAAATTGGTGAAGGGGGTCAGAAAATTTTGAAAAAAGGAAATGTAACATAGTGCATTAGTATTTTTTCCCTCAGTTATCTTGGTACCATTTGATTGTTGAGCTTACTTACAGGAACACTAAAACAAACCCCGTAAGTACAGAGTTTTGTAGTAAATAATTTAGTTTTGCATATTTTCTTATCTTAATGAATGTAAATTTTTTGTGCATGTTGTCTTCTCTGTTAGAGAGTATTTTACAGACCTAGCAAAAATCAAGGCATTGTGAAGAAAACTCTCTGCTTTGTGCTTCCTTGGAGATTAGGATTATTGTTTTGTTATAAATATTTGATTAATGTTAGTAAAAGAGATTTTTTAAAGAAATTATTTTTAAAATAGAATTTTGATTGACATTTATTTTCTAAGGTTCTAAACAACTTACTGGATGCATCATAATAAATTCATGTTAGTTTTTCTGGTCTTCTTTCTCTTTTGACCTTTCCCTTGATAATCTTGTTTATTATAGTTTTTGCATTTTTAACAAGGGAGACAAAGGAGGAGAGGATAAGTATGATCAATTTATTTCTTAATCTTTTTAAGAAATTAATATCAGTGAAATGTATTCATAATAATTTTCATTTTATTGAACATCTTACTTCATATATTATCTATAATTGTTGTCTTACTTGCTGATAAGAGCAACTAAGTAAATGAGGTTAGTTATTATTTACCATATTTTAGAGATGAGAAACATGAATGTTAGAGATACTATATGAAGCTAAGTGCCACATTTCCTGGGTTTTATTGTTCCTTTTTCTATGCTGCTTCCATTATGGTTATAAAATAGTATTTTAATTTATCATCTCAGTAATTATTTTATCCCCTTGGTTATAAAATGACTTACAAATATCAATGAAGATTCAAAGAGAAAGCAAGTGGGATCACTTGGGTGGCTCAGTCAGATAAGCGTCCAAGTCTGGATTTCAGCTCTAGTCATGAGCTCACAGCTCCTGAGATCGAGTCTTGCATCAGGCTCTGCATGGTCAGCATGGAGCCTGCTTGGGATCCTCTTTCTCCCTCCCTCCATTCCCCTCCCCGCTCATGCTGTTTCTCTCTCCCTCCCTCTCTCAAAATAAATAAATAAACTTGAAAAAAAAAGAGCAAACAAACAAACAAGTTTGGATTCAGAAGTGGAACCTAAAATGAGACCAAAATGCAAATCATGTACTTACCACAGGTGGTCACGGATTTAGCTATTAGTTTTCCTCCAATCAAACTCAAAAGGGATATCTAATCAGTTACACAATTGATGGTGCTCATTAAGTTTAAAAAGAACCAATTATTTTTTGAGATGAAAAATTGTTCTCAGTAGTAATATCAGACTAGAAATTTTCTGAGTGCAGTGGCTCTCCTAGAAACTGTTTAATGTAATAGAATTATTTTCAACAACATTCTTCAGGAGATTCCACATTGAATTTTATGGACTAATTCTTTTATAACTTCTGATGGCATCATAGCAAAATACAGTTAAGCAAAAACAATTTATAGAGAAGTTTGTAGAGTGAAATAGACACACTGCCTGGTTAGATCAGGAGTACAGATATTTTGAGGACTTTGGATGGTCTTTTTATTCCTCAGGCAATCTTCCCTTGCAACTAATTATCAATACATATAAAATAGCAATGCATTCAAGATTACATTATCTGTCTTACATGGATAATGATTTAATGTCAGTTAAGATAAGATTCACAGAACTTAAAAGGCCACAAAATGAGGTGGCATAGGAGTGATACATTCAAGTGAATGCTGGAGAGCCTAGGAAGGACAAAGGCTGAATGTGAAGGCGTTTGGAGACAAACCATGTAAAATCCAGGTGGAATAATTTGATATTATCTAGTTTTTACATGTATCAGTTTTTTCAGGTTTAAATAAATGTAATATCTTTTAGGAAAGAATTTCAAATTAAATATAATATCTTCTAATGATAAAAATTTATCCAAGAAGGAAATTAATATGTTATGTATATAGATAAAGTTAGGTTTCTTTGAAAGTCAACTGAATATTTTAGAAACTTCTAGTATGAAAGTGTAGCACCCTTAAATCCAGGTAGTGCTGCAAAAAGCTCAAATGTTTAGAAGTAGAAAAGTACTTGCTGTTGTTGATCCCATGGAAATGAAATCTACCAACTCAATATTAGCATTCTTTAATTCTGTAGTGACTGACTTAAATATGAAAGGAGCTGCTCATATCCAAGATCAGAGGTATACCTTCTGTGTTTTGTATCAAATGATCTAGTACCTCTCCATTTTTTTCAATTCACTGATCCCTATGCAAGTTGACACCTCCCTAAACTTTCCTGCAAGGTTGTTCTTGTTCTTGGGCTACCAGGTCACCTTCGTATTTTCATTTATGACAGGGTTGAGGAGACCAATGAGACCCTCTACAAATTTTCATAGGAACTGTATAAATTTTTTCATCCTGACTATAGCTTTGTGGTCACAGAATTTTTGACAGAAGAGAATAAGCCCTAACTATCCAAAAGGAAACGAGGATCAAACCTAGCTGAAAACAGTGTACATGAAGTTGATGCAGAAGATGTAAAGAGGATACATGTATTTTGCGCATAACGAAATTGTGCTGTGGTTTTCATGAGAGCTTGTGTGTCTAAAACAGAGCAGGTTATTAGTTCCCTTCTACTTCTTTGTGTCAGACCGTACACTATTTGATAAACTGGACCCCGTATGGAGCAGAAGAAACCAGAGAGTGAGTCTATCTAAATCACAGGGTATGAGGACTTGCAGAAGGTGTAGGATGCTTGGCCTAGAGAGGAAAAGTTTTTGACTGTTGTCTGTAAATACTGGCAGAGCTCTCATGTAAATGATGCTATATTTTTTCTATGCTATTGCAGAGATGAGAACTAGAATTCATGGGTGACGTTGTATTGTGGGAGACTTAAACTCATTGTGAGAAATAACTGTATGGTTGGTTCTGGGAAGGGCTGCCTCCAGAAGAAGTGAGTTCTCCATCACTAGAGAATATATTCCAGTATTTATTTGTCTAGGATATTTTCATAGAGAGGGTAGTATACAGCTTAGAATACTGGATGCTTTTCTCTACCTCATAGAGAGGGTATCATAACAGCTTAGTAGACTGGGTGTTTTCATTCCTGAGTTTCCTTTAGACCTTGTGATAGAAATTTTGTTGTCCTGATACTCTTTGGTACAGTTTTGGGCACTAGGAATCACTGTACCATGTGCCAAGATATTAAAATTTATAGGGAACTTCACAGAAAGGCTTTTCTGAGTCATGAGGATTTGGGTCTGTCTTCCATGTTTCATATGGAAAGGAACATTAATATTATAGTGAATCCTACTTGCTGTGAAAGCATACCACAAAGTTGCTGGCATTGCATTAAAGTCACAATTGCCTTTAAATAAATGATTGTTGGCGGACAAATAATGACAATGTTTATAAGTAACTATCAGTATATAAAAATGTTTTTCTTTCGTAGGTGGGTAACAAACTTTGAAATCAGTTAAGTAGGAAAATTCGAAGTGAGCTGACTTAAAATTCAGGGAAGCAGTATAAATTTCTCAAAATTTTCTCAGCATACTGAAGATGTGGCAATAAACAATTACCTCTTGAAACATTCCCTCTTCCAAGATGAACTTCTAACATACTGATATTACAGGGCTATAGAATTCAGTGCAAACATTCTGGGTATCTAATTTTCTTTCATTTATGAAACACCATAGCCATTCAACCTTTCCTGAGGTTTTTTTCCTTTTTGGTGTTTATTTTTGTTTTTATTTTTACATTTATTTAACTGAAATTAATACTATTTAGTATTTCTATCTGTGAAATGTACAGATAATCTTGGACAATTACAATCTAATATAAGATTCATAAGAATAGCATCCTGCATCATAACTGTGTGTATAGAAACATGTACTTATGTGTATGTATGTGTATATATATATATATATATATATATATATATATATATATAATTGGCATACATATATATCTACATAGATTTCTTATTCAAGACCAAAGGAAAGCAGCCTCCTAAAGGCCTGATATTTTTGATAATTACTTAAGGAACAATTTATCGATTATATAAAAATAGTATATATTGTTCCCAAAATAGAATATTTATTTAAAACCAATGCATTTAATGTTTACGTGATATAACAGGGAATAACATTTTTATTTACTAAATATAATAGGATGAAATACATTAACAAGTTTTATTTAGCTATAACTTTGGCTGTAGCATTTTTTTAAGTTTACCTATTTATTTAGAGAGAGAGGGAGAGAGAGCATGTGAGCTGGGGAGGGGGAAAGAGAGAGAGAATCTCAAGCATGCTCCATGCTGTCAGCGTAGAGCCCACCTCAGGGCTAGAAGCTACCAACAGGGAGTTTATAACCTGAGCCAAAATCAAGAGTTGGATGCTTAATTGACTGAGCACCTAGGGGACCCTGTAGCAATTTTTATTCAATGCGTCACTAAATGTATGAATTTTTGCAGAATGATTAAATATCTGAAGAAGTATTCTAGTTTCATTCATGTACTTGTCTATAATTGACAGAAATGTTTGTATTAAAAGTGGACCTTATGCTTTTAAAAATGAATTTTACAATAAGAGGCTTTAAATTCAAAATGTTTAAAAATATTGGTGCAGTAATATTTTACAACATGACAAGTTGCTAACGTTTCATTGCTGAGTGATTTGAAAATATGATGGAATAGTATCATTCCAGGAATACTTAAAATATTGTTAAATGTTTGAATGGTCTGGAAAGGAAATCTGTCTATATTTCTGATCTTTGATTATTCATATTTCTTTTTCTGCTTAACCCTAAATATTTCACTAATAAAATCAATATGAAAAATATGTTAATCAGACATCAAAATAAACTTAATAGCTTTTCTTCCTTTCTGCATGTTGCTTCTATATGTCAACCTGTGGAAATTGAGGCTCCATTAAATTGAATTGCTTGGGCTCAAGACAAACTACCCCCTTTAGAAATATACATAAAGAAAACAAAATTGCTTAGATGTTTTGTTGCTTTTTAAAATGTCTTATGCCTCAGTATTCACTTCAGTGTCTTGGAGCCTTTTTTTGAACTCTCCTTAGTAGTATCAGTTTCTCTTGAACCAAGTTAACATGCTTATTTTGATATTCATTTTCTAACTTGTGTTTGTATAACATTTAATAATTGCCTGAGTTATTATAGCCCAGTTGTAACTTCCCATATTTGGTTTTGTATTTATTTTATATGTATATATGTCAGAAATAACACAAAAGTTCATGCTGATAAATTTCATGATGATGTCACTAATGTTTTTTTTTTTTATTTTAAAATTAGGATGTAACATGTAAAAATTGACGAACCAAATCAACTGGTAGGCTTGTGTGTGTCTATACTCTAAAACTTAGGCCAACTATTTTACCCACTTGTGACTTTATCTTAGTTAGAAAAAAAGAAGAGGGGCTGAGAGAATGGTGTGATATATTGATAATGAAAATAATCAGGCTGCCAGGAAGCTTGGAGCCTAAATCCAAGAAAAAAAGAAGAGGGGCTGAGAGAATGGTGTGATATATTGATAATGAAAATAATCAGGCTGCCAGGAAGCTTGGAGCCTAAATCCAAATGCAGGGGTTGATCATCACCTTATTGCTTGCATTTTTGTGCTCCCCATACTCCCTGGCCTTTATCTTAGTATCTGTCACTCATTTTATTGGAATTTGCTTTGTTTTTATTTCATAGTATGTATTTGATAAGCCATGAAAAATCAGTTTTGCCTTGTACTGGTAGGGTTCAAGTGTTACATAATTTTGAAAATAAAATAATGTATTGTATGGCAGTTTACATTCTCTTTTTTTTTTATTTTTCCTTTGTTTAAATTTTAGCTGCAGCACATGTTCATGCTGATTATCCCAGCTCTTCATTGGATAACATGCCACCTTTTTAATTGGTGTCTTCTGTTCATTGAAAATTCCCAGTTCTTCTTTTTAATGCTTAAATATTTTTGAATTTTCTTCTTTGCTCTGATATAACCTTCAAGAAGAAGATCCTTATATACACAAAGCTGATCTTTTAACAATGTCTCCTGTGTAGTTATTCGTGAAGTATCTCATAAAATTATACTGATACGTAATATAATTTTTTGTCTTACTGCCAGTACTTTGTGAGAGCCTGTTGGCACATTCTGTCTCCTCTCAAGTTCAGATGCTATGTATACTATGAAAGTTAGTGAAAAAAAGAGACATTCCCTTTGATTGTCTTCTTCTTTTTCTTTCTTTCTTTACTTTTAAAGTGTGTTTACCTAGTGTGTAAGCAGGAGAGGGGCAGAGAGAGGGAAAGACAGAATCACAAGCAGGCTCTACTCTACCAGCATGGACCCCTACATGGGGCCCAAACCCATGAACTGTGAGATCACGATCCGATCTGAGATCAAGCAAGAGTTAGATGCCTAACCAACTGAATCACCCAGACGCCCCTTGATTTTCTTTATAAACATCTCTATAAAAGTCTCTACTACAATATAATAATTGCAGAATGCAAGAATATATCCTAAAAAATTAGCACGGATGGATAGTTGATTCATTTACATGACTGATGCATATTTGATATCACTTCTGCTATTTAAACATATGAAGTAAATATTTCTCATAAAAAGTGAAAGTGACTAAGTTTTCAGTCAACTCTATAAGAAATTATTAGAAAAATAATCAGAATATGGCTTGGCTTCACAAAATGTAAGTGATATCATATATGCCTTATTTATTTGTTTGCTTATGATAGGTTATATAAACTGTAGCCAACATAGTGTTTCTGGACTTCACCAAGATATAATGGCTGATCATCTAGTAAAAATATTTAATACTTATGTAAGGCTTATTGTGTACCTGATACTCTTCTAAGTATTTCATATTTATTAACTCATTTGATCTTATCAATAGTTCTGTGAAGTAGGTGATACTATTTGTTTCATTGTATAAACTCAGGCTAGTATGATTAATTTGGGTAATTTGAATCCCAAGCTGTCTGGTTCTAGAATCCAGGTTTTTACTTGAAGTGTTATATTCCAGTTATTTGAGAGATTGAATATCATAGAAATCTTAGCTTTTACCCTTCAAGTACCATATCAACATATAGAGGCACAACTCAAGGACATTACGGATTTGGTTCCAGACTACCAGAATAAAGTAAGTGAGGTAAATTTTTTGGTTTCCCAGTGAATGTAAAAGTTATGTTTATATTATACTGTAGTCTTTTTTTAAAAAATGTTTACTTATTTATTTTGAGGGGGGTTGGGCAGAGAGAGAGAGAGGGAGAAAGAATCACAAGCAGGCTTGTGCTGTCAGTGCAGAGCCCAATGCGGGGCTCAATCTCACAGACCATGAGATGATGATCTGAGCCGAAATCGAGTCAGATGCTTAACTGACCGAGCCACCCTGGGGCCTCTATACTCCCGTCTATTAAGTGTGTGGTAGTATTATGTCTAAAAATGCGTACATACCTTAATTAAAAAACAGTTTATTGAAAAAAATGCTAACCGTCATCTGAGCTTTCAGTGAGTTGTAATCTTTTTGCTGGCAGAGGGTCTTGTTGTTGATGGATGCTTACTGATTAAGGGGGTGGTTGCTGAAGGCTGGAGTGGCAGTAGCAGTTTCTTAAAATAAGACAACAAAGTTTTCCTTACATATATTGACTCTTATTTTCATGAATGGTTTCTGTGTAGCATGTGATGCTGTTTGAAATCATTTTACCCACAGTAGAACTTCTTTCAAAATTGAATCTTGTACATCTCCATTAGAGCTCTTGGGTGACCAGGTGAATTGTCAATAGTCAGTCATATTTTGAAAAGAACCTTTTCTCTGAGCAATAGGTTTCAACAGTGGGCTTAAAATATTCAGTAGATCATGTTGTAAACAGATGTGCTGTCATCCAGGCCTTGTTGTTTCATATATACACTACAGTCTCAGAGTAGGCTTAGCATAGTTCTTGAGGATCCTAGGACTTTTGGAACGGAAAATGAATAATGGCAACGGTAAATGGTAAATGAATTTTTAAAGCAAGGCATTGACTTCTCTCTAGCTATTGAAGTCCTAGGTGGCATCTTCTTTTTCATCTTTCAGTAGGTGGGTTTTTCATCTTCATTGAAAATCTTTTTGCCATTTTCATTGGTTATCTTAGCTAGATCTACTGGATAACTTGGTGAAGCTTCCACATCAGTACTTGTTGCTTTGCCTTGGACTTTTATGTTAGGGAGATGGCTTTTTTCTGTAAATCTCATGAACCAACCTCTGCTAGCTTCAAACTTTTGCAACTTCCTCATGTCTCTCAGCCTTTGTAGAACTAAAGAGAATTAGGGCCTTGCTCTGGATTAGACTTTGGTTTAAGAGACTCTTGTGGCCGGTTTGATCTTCTATCCAAACCACTCAAACTTTCCTCATATCAACAATAAGACTGCTTTGTTTTCTTATCTGTCATGTGTTCACTGGAGTAGCACTTCTAACTTCCTTCAGGAACTTTTCCTTTGCTTTCATATCTTGACTGTTCTATGCAAAAGGCTTTCAACCTGCCTACCTCACTAAGCTCAATCATTTCTAGGTTTTGATTTAAAGTGATAGATATTGCAACTCTTCCTTTCATTTGAACACATAGAGGCCATTGTAGGGTCATTAATTGTCCTAATTTCAACATTGGTGTGTCTCAGAAAATAGGGAGGCCTGAGGAGAGAGGTGGGGGAACAGCTGAATGGTAGAGTAGTCAGAACACACACATTTATCACTTACGTTCACCGTCTTTTAGGGTGCTATTGGTGACACATCAAAACAATTATAATAGTAGTAACATCAAAGATCACTGATTACAAATTACCATTACAAATATGATAATAATGGAAAAGTTTCAAATATTGTGAGAATTCCTGAATTGTGACAGACATGGAGTGGGTAAATTTGGTTGGAAAACTGGCACTGATAGACTAACTCCACACAGGGTTACCACAGACTTTCAGTTTGTAAAAAATAAAAGAAAAAAAAAAGGCAAGGTACAATAAAGGAGGCATGCCTGGAAAAGGGAAGGAGGACTCCTTCTGTTAGAAGTTTCAGGGCTCTTGCCTGAATCTTGTCTTCTGTGTTTGAAATTTTCATCAGTTGTGAAGGTCCTGAGGCAGGTTGTATCAAACTTGCAAGTTAAAACTGAGAGAGACAAAAAAGTGGTATGCTAAGTGACAGATTTGGGATGCAAAAGGAGCAATGGAATAGATCCTATAATAAATACAGCAGGAGTAAATACAAGCTGCTATGCTTGAATCCAGTAAACCATGAGACAAGGACAGCATAAGGAAGAACTGTCCGAGGAAAAAGTTGGGTGAACAGTTCTTAGTGATTTTTGGAGAGCCCAGCTCCACTGTGGTGTGGATCCCATAAAAGTAAACTCAGTTTTACATTGGCTGCATTAGTATGTTGTACTTAATTTAGTATAATAATAATAATAGTCTCATCTTGGTTAGGGCATAATTCTGAATTATTTTCCCAGTTAGTATTTTCAGCTCTGATAATCATTTCCCATGCTATAATGCTATAGGCATAAATTTTTAATCTTTTCTAATCCATTATGGTTTTAAAATTCAGCTAAAATTCTGATCTCAAATTTGACCTAACTTGAATGTTCTCACTTCTCCCCTGGTGGCCTTAAACTGAGGCAATGATTGCTGGGAGCGAAGATGAAGTGGATCATGGGCTGACTCTGAGATAAATGTCCCCTTCTTTCTTTTTAAGTAAAACTTCTTTGGGCAGCGTGCATGGCTCAGTCTGTTGAGTGTCGGACTCTTGCTTTTGGCTCAGGTCGTGGTCTTGTGATTCAGTTCATGGGATCAAGCCCCAGGTCGGTCTCCACACTTACAGTGCAGAGCTTGGGATTCTCTCTCTGTGTCTCTCTCTGCTCCTCCTTCTCTCACTCTCTCTCTCAAAATAAATAAACATTTTTCTTTTAAAGGTATAACTGCTTCAATATGTTAGGTCCGAGAAGAGAGGGCAAAAAGTGCTAATGGTATCTTTACTTAACAGTTGCTGCTTTTCTGTCTTTGCTTGGATAACTTCGATGTGGCGCTCTCGTGGACCTCATATGTGAAATATTTGGAAAACCGCTCTGATATGGGAGATCCAATCTGAATACAAGCTGGCCTATTTGGAGCAAATTCTTAGCTGTACACTCAATTGCCCCTTGTTTGGGGAATCTCTTCACTTAGTATTAGTGCCTGTAGCCTAGCTACATTTTATATATTCACCTGACTCATGGGAAACTTATTTATAATAACTGTTAAGTCTTTAGGCTGCTCCAGTTCAACACCCTGCCTAGGGTGGTGGACTACTTGCATAAAATACAGAGAATAGAAATCTCTGCATGAATGATTAGAACAGATGTTTTTAAGTTTTGCCTGTAACCTTTAAGTTAATGCAGATTCATAGATTTGCTCTTGTACTGTCCCTTTGGGGATTCTCTTCAGCAGATCTGGTATAAAGCCTGCAAATACTTTATCATTTGTTTATTTTTTAAAACAGTTCCAGTTGCCAGTAGTGTTGGGAACCACTAAATAAGATTACGATACTTACCATCCTAAAATTACATATACTAGTTACTTTCTTTAAATCAAACCCTTTAAGAACTGTGATAGTTTAATACTTAAAAGCAACCATATATAAAAAGTTTTGACAGTAATGCATTGAATTTGCAAGATACAACTTTACAGAAAATATATTCCAGTTCATATTTATGTGATAATGTGTTACCTCAAAACCTCAAAAATAGATTTGCTTTGTTGATGTGGTTTCCTTCTACTAGTGAAGGAAACTAGTCCAATAACATAAAGGGTTAAGACGCCTTAGAGGAAAAAAGAAAATACTATCATCTTTAGAAATGTCTATGAAAATACCTCCCAAGGCAAACTGTTGGCAGACTGGCTAATGGCAGATTGTGTACATCTGTGTGAGTGAAAATCAGCTCAAGGGTGTCAAGTGCTCTTTTGAGTCACACTAGAGTCCCTTTATATTTATTTTCCAAACCAAGTAGTAGTTGCCATTTCTACCAACCCACACAGTCCTATTATTTTCCCATCTTTGCTTTATAAATAGCTGACTCTCACAGCACTTAATTTTTTGTTGGGAAATAATCAAATAATAATGCATTTCTCACATTTGGGACCTCATGGCCAAGGAAACTTACATGGAATGACCAATTTACAGATGTGTTTGGATAAGGCTTCTCTGAGGAACAGCAATAGTGATTTTAATTTTTAGTAAAATAATTGGTTTTAAGTGAGGTTTGCTTTGCTATATATCCCTACCAAATTATACACAGACTAGTTAGAGAAATGATACATTAGTAATTAATCCAGTGTGAAGACTAGCATCTAAAAAAATTTTTAAGTGAATGGAGGAGAAATTAAAAATGAGAAATCCCTAAAATAAATATAATTATTTAAATAAAATAAAAGTTATAGTAAAAATTCTGTGAAATACATTTGAATGAAAGCCAGTATAAAAACATTTAAATATTCTATTAAAATACCTAATACCAAGAAAATTTTCAAAATTAAAATAATATATAACTTTAAATTTCATTACTCAACCTCAGCCACTGCGAACATTCTGGGACCTCAGCTTCCATTTCTTCATTCTGTGATATTTATTTTTAAAGATTATTTCAGTCATACTGGACATGGAATATGCAGTCCCTCTGCATCAATTTACATTTTATTATAAACATTTTCCATAATATTACCTATTACTCACAAACGTAATTATAATTATTGTATAGTATTTTATTAGAAAACATGATTTAGCTATTTTTCCCACAACTATATATTATATATGGCTTGCTCACAGGTTTTAATATTATATATAGAACTGTTTTAGAGACCTGTATCCCTAGGGTATTCTTGTATTTTGGACTACTTCCTTAAAATAGACAACCAGAAGTGGGATGATTAGATTATGGAGGCTAGATAATTTTAAGTTTTTTGTTCATAATGCAAAATTGCTTTACATAACTCACGGTGCTACCAGAAAGATAGGCAAATACCTAATTCACAAACTTACTAGTATTTGGTGCTCATTTTTTATAATGTTGTAAAAAATTACGTTTCATTGTGTCTTAGATTTGTATAAAATACAAATTATTGGGTTAGTGGAGATTAGTGGAGTTTAAAAATTTTTCCATATGTAGAAAATCCATTTGTATTTCTCTTGCACAAAATTTCTTTCAATGCAAAAAATAAATTTTTCCTTTTTTATGTTATGAAATTTAGTATTTTTCTGAGCGGTGTATAGGCTCTTTATAAAATAATCAACTTTTATCTGGCATAACTGCAAAAATACTGCTTCTAGTTATTTTTGTTTTTGCTGATGTATTATATTCAAGATTTACTTGAAATGTGATCTAATCTAATACTTTTGCTGGTATATATAATTTAATCCAAATTTGTTTATATCTCAGAGCAGTCAGAAATCCATAGATATTTCATTAACTCCTTCCTACCACTACATTTAATTTTATAAGTCACAGTTTCAGAGTATCAAAGGTTAGTGGGAATAATTTAGTCAGTGAGAAAAGCTGCTTCTTTGTGGGAAAGTATCTTTATCAAAGCACTTGGATCAAAGCTGGCTTTGAGTCTCAGAGAAAGCAATTAGATTAAAAGAAAATTAGGATCTTGGCTCACACTAAGAGCATGTAAAACATAATTCATCTTGATTGAGAGTTTTTAATCTTCCATCATTGGGTATCAAATATGTCACATAATGAAAAATAATTTCAGCTTTGTTTTCAACTTTACTAAGTTTGGTCACTGTTCCTTAGCAGCAAAAGTTAAGTTCCTCTCATATTGGAAGATAAAGTAGTTTTAGAGTCTAAACACACACACACACTCACACACACACACACACCACACACTTCATCAGTGATAATGTCATATTCAAATAATCTCTCATCCTTTGATCTTCTATGGTGCCTGTCTTGGTGCCTCATATGTAATAGGTGCAGAATCTATAATTGTAGAATAAATGGATGGATTTCTTGCAATAGAATGTCAGAAGTCATTAAGTATGTCCTCATAATACCTGTAGAACTGCCAAAAGGCTTGCTTAGGAGTTGAAAAAGAAATAAGAAATAAGAAAGAAAATGACCTCGACCTCAAAAGAACAGAGGACAACAACTCCATGAACAGTGAAAATCAATGAAGGCAAAAATGGTCCATTTTCACCTCATCCCTTTTCAGGGACAGACCAGTTTTACTTCATTGATTTTCAGTGCTCATTGAGTTGTGTTCTGTTCTTTGGTTGTACTGCATTCTCTATGTTTTCAGCTTCACTTTTGTGTTTTGTTTTGAACTGTGGTTACTCTCAGGTCGGCTTTGATGGCAGAGATTTAGCTCAATGAAACCCTTTCTGCTTACTTGATTTTTCTGTTCTAGATAATATCATTACTTCTTCAAATTTTGATTAATTTTTTAAAATGTTTATTTTTGAGAGAGAGTGTGTGAGCAGGGGAGGGGCAGAGAGAGAAGGAAACACAGCATGTGAAGTAGGCTCCAGGCTCTGAGCTGTCAGCATAGAGCCCCATGCGGGACTTGAACTCATGAATCACGAGATCATGACCAGTGCCAAAATCTGATGCTTAACCCAGGCGTCCCAGTATCATTACTTTTTAATATTGTCTTAATTGCACTTTTCTGAAGAATCCCCTATAAATATTTTTCTTTGTTTTGATCTGTCAGTCCTGTTTTTATGTGTGAAAAATAGTTCTAGGAAATTGAAAGTGAGAAAATGTAATTATTTGTGTGAAAATTTAAATAAGTAGTGTGACCATTCAAATGAGGTATCTGATTTGTTTGTGTTCAGTTCATATATAAAGAAATTTCTAAAAAGGATAATTTCAGCACCTAAATATGTAATTTTGTGATTGCCAGATAACAGAATTGCCAGGTCAGGGCATTCTGAAGTTAAAAGTCCTGCCTTATGAGAGAGAGAGATGCACTTGAACCGGGTAGAGAGACTTCACTTTGGAGCTGACAGTGGAAGAAGAGATAATCGTCCAGATTATAGTACCCTTAGGGAATGAGACAATAAGTATTTGGGTCACACTGATGGATTCTGGGTACATCATGAAATCAGGTGTTTTTAAGTATTAGTTATATTTTTTATACTATCAAAATTTGCCTGGATTCACTCTGGATTTAGGAGGGATTCATCTAAAGGTTTGAAGACAGGGAAAAGCTCAGGCCAATATTTTGAAAGATTAAACTGAGTGAGATTAATGATTTGGCCACCAGGCATTTACAGCTTTTTAGAGTATATAAATCATTTACAATGTGTAGACACACACTTGCAATAGAGTTGCAGTAAGGTGCAGTAATTTCCTAATTTTTTAATGGATGTACCTAGGGTAGAAATAATAAGTTACGTTAAAATAAAGAGTTTGATAAATATATATTAAAAGTGGGGCAAATACTGTGTATGTTATAAAGAAATAAAGCCCATTTCAGTAAATATGTGGATGAATACTTCATACAGGAGTTTGACTTTGATCTCAGGCTCAAATGATGACTCTTAATGTGAATTTGGAATATCCTAGGCTGAGAAAAGACAGAGTTAATTCATGGAAACTAAGGTATAGAAGAGTATATTCACAGAATAATCCTGTCTGGTCCAATTGTAAGAATAGCCTAAGTATTTATTTTAAAGTGAACCTAGGAAATTAGGCTTTGGAGGATCCATAAGATGAGTTGGAGGTATTTGCACTTTATTATAAGTAGAGATGAAGCACTGAGGCAAAGCCAGGAATAGGCTACCTCATATTCTTCTTTCTCAGTTGAAAACACATGTTGTTTTGTAGTTGTGAGGCTTCTGCTAGTCATGATTGAATTTCTCTGTATTCATTCATTCGTTCATTCGTCACTCAATTCAGTATTCATTCTTAACTGTTATAGACCTTAAGGTCACAGCAGTGCAAAGACAGGTATAATCTTCTTGCATGGAATTTATAATAGTAGAAGACTATTTTTATATCCTTGGCTACCAAACTCTAGAAGTGAAAGTTTTAATAGAAATAATTATGCTTATGCCACATAATTGTCCTTTATGGCACATCTGAAAATTCTATTACTAGTATAAACATTGCCTTGCTATTATGCTTTCATTAACAAATTTACATTTTGGTAATCTACATATTGTTAATCCAAGCTTTAATGAAGTGTTCTGTGTGATTTTAAGCATAAAAATGAGAATAATACACATAACCAGAATGTGTGAGAAAAACATATATATGGAAGTTCTTATTCCTATTGTATTTTGTCACTTATCCACTACTCATTCTTGTAACTGCATATGTGTGTGTGTATATATATATATATATATACACACATACATATGCATATATGTATATACACATACACATACCTATTTATCCACTTATGAATATGAGGTATATGTGAATATATGTATGCATATATGCTTAGATCTTGTCCTCTGAAAAGCAAATGCCGTTTCAGAATTAGTTATGCAGAGATGTATTAGGGAAATGTCCATGAAGAAAGGAAGGGAAGAGTCCAAAGAAGGCAGGGAGAATCCCAGACACTGATGCAAGTCTGCTCCCTGGGCAGAAATAAGGGAAGAGAGAAGAGAAATAGAAGAAGGGTTGGATTGTCAGAATCTTGGATCTCGGATACAACAGATTTCATAGAAAATTTAGGGAGACCAATGGGGAGTCCTTGTACCAAAATTGCCTGACAGAAGAGTCCTCGCTCTTTAGGGAAAGGGCCTGCCTTAGTAATCCTGCCCTGCTCAGTCATTTGCTGAGAATAATCCATGGGTACCATGGCCTCAAAAAAAATGCAGTGGTGGATTCTAAAACACAGAAGCCAGGGCTGTGTTTTAGTCCATTATAGTCCTCACAGCAGGATATTTGAGAGATGCACTTTCATGCACACCACAATATACATACATACATACATACATACATACATACATACATATCTATAAATATTAAAAATATTTCCTCCAAACGAATTATTAATGAATATTTTAAAATATCTTCATTTTTAGTTACCATCATAGATATCACATTATTAGGATAATCTATTTTTAGGATATTTTATTTTTTTCACTTATATATTAACATATCCATGTATTATTATCTCCTATGCCAGAAGATATAAAGACACAAGTAACTTGCTCTTTGGGTGCAATGCTAGAGACTGTTACCTAGTCTTGGTGAATGATTTTTAGCATCCAGAAAGGAAATCCTACAGTATATCTTTTAATTTTCTTCTCAAATGTTTGTCTTCTTTTACAAGTAGAAAATATTCAAGCTATCTGTGTATTGGATCATTTTTTAATAATCCATAACTTTGGAAAGCTAAATTTTACTAGTCTTACAAAAATCAAGACTAGTGACTGTTTTCTTGCTTCATGAACTGAATGTAATTGCAATATATATTCACTAAACCACAGGATGCACACTTTGGCCACAGCCAAAACATAATTAGATTTCTCAGAGATACCTCCTAGTGTTTAAGAAAAATAGCACTATATCACAGTGCTACAAAACTATATATAAACGGTGTGACTTTTTTTTGAGAAATATGATTGATAACACATTGCATGCTGTTTGCTCCCGTAGTATTAATGAAACTTGAGTGCCTTTAGACAAGTCATAAACAACATGTTTCTTACCTTAAACAATGACAAGCTAATAACATTAGTATCTTTTTTCCACTTGGTGGTTACTTAACTTCCTAATTCTGTTATTCGTATAGTACAGTGAGGAGTATAAAGAAGAGTACCTAGGTGGGTGGAAGTGAGGATTAAGCATAATAACAAATTTGGCTAGTACCTTATAGGTCTCTTGATAAAATTTTTTTTTCAAACTTTAAGAATCTAACTGTTCATTCTTCTGCATATAAATACAGTTTTATTGGCAAAGTGAAACATAAGCATAACTAAAATCCATTGTGTTTACTCTGAAAAATGTTGTGAGAATCCTTTGTACACACAAACTCTGTAGTTTCATGTACCGTGGGGAACATTCACATTAAATCTGTACCCTTTACAATGTCTCTGGATCACTTTTCAATTATTCACATTTTTTGTGTTCCCCCCCAAATGCACAAAAAGCAGAACTATAGTAATACAAAATAAATCCTTTCAAAAATGTTGACTTTTAAATGTCATCTAATATATGTCATCTAATATATGGTTGAGATTCTGCTGTGCTTCTAGCCATCAATATTTTACAACTTCATGATTGAGGATTGGAAATTAGTGCTACTTTTTATAGTACTACATTAAATATCAATTAATTAAAGCAATTTTAAGGGAAATTATTTCTCAGTTATAGTCAGTGGGACAACTAGAAAATGCCTAATTGAGCTCATCACTTTGAAGGGCACTGGAATTTATGTGAAAGAAAAAAATATTATCTCTATTTTTTAATAATTTGGAGTAATATTTTTATGCATTTATCCAATAAGGATTCACTGAGTTTTACAGGCCAAATACTTCTCACCTACAAAGGGCTAGGTGAAAAATAGAGACATTTCTCTGCTTTTGCAAAATTTATATTCCGATGTTCTTATATTCATCAAAAAACTTATTTTCTAATGCTCTTATATTCCTGGAACAGTCCACTACAGAATTGATTACTTGGTTACAACTGGACAGAATGTAGGAAGGAAAAGTACAAGGTGTCATGAGATCCTATAATCTTGGTACTAGGCCTAGACTTGGTCCTGGCGAGGTGTCATTGTGGGGGTGGTGTGGGAGCGGAAATCTGGAGACTGAGGAGATGGCATCTAGGAATATAGTGGAGGAAGAGGGTCCCAGTGAGAGGGAGTAGAATGTAAGAACATCCTAAAATGGGGAGGAACATATGCTTCAGGAAATAAGAGACCATTGTGACAGGGGCTCTGAAAACAAGCACTAATGACCTGGGACGTGAGGCTGGAGAGAAGAGTAGGTCTAAATATGTCCTAATCTAGTCATAAGAGTAAACTTAAGGTGAATTTTGTTGTATGTGTGGAGCTTATTATACTTTAGGTCATTGTTTGATATCAGCATGTAACAGTAAATTATAACACCTATTGTTGCCTGAGATATTCTTGATTAAATCACAGGAAATTTTCACTTTAGTGAAAGACAAATTGCTGCCTCATTATACATTTAAAAAAATTCTTAATGAGCAGTTTTTACATAGAGCATATCATTTGTATAAGTCACTTATGTATTTGAAATGAGTTCACATCAATTGGTGGATGATACATCAGAAATTTAGAACTTTCTCACATCATTCCAAGTTCTTAAATTACATTACAATATAAAGTGTTCTTTCAATTCCATGTATCACCTGACACTCATCGAAATACATGCACTCTTAATCCTCATCACCTATTTCACCCATCCTCCCACCAACCTTCCCTCTGTAACCATCAGTTTTCCGTAGTTAAGAGTCTGTTTCTTGGTTTGTCGGTTTTTTTCTCTTCCCCTTTGCTTGTTTGTTTTTTTCTTAAATTCCATATGTGGGTGAAATCATATGGTATTTGTCTTCCTCTGACTGGCCTATTTCGCTTACTACTATGCTCTTTAGATATATCCATGTCGTTGCAAAGGGCAAGATTTCATTCTTTTTATGGCTAATTAATATTCCATTGTATATTTGTGTGTGTGGGAGGATGGGTGTGTAAATACACACACACACACACACACACACACACGACATCTTCTTTATCTATTGATGAACTTTTGAGTTGCTTCTATATCTTGGCTATTGTAAATAATGCTGCAGTAAACATAGGGGTGCATGTATCCCTTTGAACTAGTCATATATTTTGGTAAATACCCAGGAGGGCATTTACTGGATCATAGAGTAGTTCTTTATTTAATTTTTTGAGGAACCTCCATACTGTCTTCCACAGTAGATGCACCAGTTTGCATCCCCACCAACAGTGCATGAGGGTTCCTATTTCTCCACATCATTGCCAACACTTGTTGTTTCTTGCATTTTTTTTATATTAGCCATGGAATCTACTTCTGCTTTTATTTATTTTTTTTATGTTTATTCATTTTTGATAGAGACAGAATGTGAGCAGGGGAGGGTCCAAGGGAGAGGGAGACACAGAGTCTGAGGTAGGCTCCAGGCTCTGAGCTGTCAGCACAGAACCCATTGTGGGGCTTGAACCCATGAACTGTGACATCATGACCTGAGCCAAAGTCGGACACTAAACTGACTGAGCCACCCAGGCACTCCATGGAATCTACTTTTAAAAGTATGTTCTTGTGAGAGAATAGTAGGGTTTGATGATTAAGAGGTTTTCTCTTCCTTCCACTAAATTCAAACCGCAATATTGGTGTTCGCTGAATACATTAGATAGTATAGAGGTTGCAACTCAGAGAAAAACATCGGAGAACTCAGTCACTTACATTAGTGAAAAAGAAAAGATATGTGTGTGGTGTGGCTCTAAAATAAAGGATCTAATTGTGTCACTTTTGGCATCTATGCCACCTATTAACAGTTTTATCTTATGTGTGGAATAACAAAAACATGTAAAGTACAGCAATATGTAAAGTTTACATATTAATAGGAAATACAAGTTTATTTCTCACTATCTGTGCTGGCTTGTTATGATAATCTGGTAACTAGTCATCCTATTTCCTATATTTTCTCCCTCTCATCTAAATTAGATATATTGTTATTTTTAAATTGCAGATGTGTTAGGCAAGATGTGTGCCTAAAATCCTTCAATAACTATCTTCTGCTTTCTATATTAGGCATGAATATATCTTCATGTGTTTAACCTGTCTTTAAGCTTATTTTCCACACTCCCTGCATCCAGCACAAACCTATAGTCTGTATATATTCTGTGTTTTCTTACCTTCAGGCTTATCATCACATTACTCTTCCTGGTTGTTATTTTCTCTTCCTTCTGTTTACTCTATCACTTCAATTCTGACTACTCTTTAAAGCCAAGTTCAGATGACTTAAACTCCATGAGCCCTTCCCTAATCCTGTCTTCTCTTCATCAAAGAATTCTCTGTGATACAGTAACAATGCTTTTTTTTAATAACACTTGTCACATTTTCCATTGAAGTATTTATGTCTATCTGCTAGATTATAAGGAACTTGAAGGTGAGGATTATATCTGAGTCATTTAGTTCATGCCTTGCATAGTAAATATACCAAGAATTAATAAATAAATATGTGAAGTGAAAAAATATATTACTTTCATATGCATCCAGAGAATGTAGGCTTCATCCACATACACAAGTCAGGTTGAGTATTGAGCTGACTTGAAGAAGAAATGTCTTATTATAAAGAAAAGTATAATGTTGTATGCATTTACTTTTTCACTCATTTAAAATTTTTTTCTACAGTAATTTATTGAACATCTGCTTTGGGATAGGAGTATTAAACAAGTTGTTTGCAAATTCAAGATTGATGTGAATCTTTAGCTGAACTTTTCAAGAAATGTGACATTTCTTTCTGACAGAGGTATAAGATTATAGAATGAGAGAATATAAAAGAAAGTATATACAAAATTTATTTGGGATGGGCCTATATTAGTCTGTATATAGGAGTTTGTGTTGAACTTTTGCCCCCTCCCCTTAAAGAAATTTATCTACTACACATTTTTATTCCTTTGAAATAAAAATAATGTTGCTGTCATTTTAATATTATTTTTGTAATGCATAGAATAAATTAAGCTATTTTCACTATGAGCTGATGACATAGAGGGAAGTGATGAAATAAGGCATGAGCTATGTGGTTAGAAATAACTTGAAGGAGGGTACGTGGGTGGCTTATTTGATTAAGCTTTGGACTCTTGATTTCAGCTCAGGTCATGATATCAGGATTTGTGAGGCCGGGCTCTATGCTGGGAGTATAGAGCCTGGCTGGTATATTTTCTCTCCCTCTCTCTTTGTCCTCCCCCACTCACATACACACTCTCTCCCTCTCTCAAAATAAATAAATAAACTTTTTAAAAAAAGAAATAGCATGAAAGACTTTACCTTGAACACAATTGGAATATATACGAACTATGTGAAAAAGTTCTGGCTAAAAATGGTCATATCTCTTCATTTCAGTGTGAGAGTGAAATGTTTGTACCTTTAAATTTTTGTTCATTTTATTCCCAAAATAAACTCTCATGGAAGCAAACGTTTGCAAAACTGTTAATCTCTATGATATGCATGGTAACAACAGATGAACCAGTGAATCACATGGCCCAAGTTCTACTCTTGGTTCAGTCACTGAATTAAATCTGTGACCTTGGTCAATTCATCTAAATACTCTCAACCTCCAAAGCCTTATCTGAAGAATTTGGGGATTAGTCTTCAACAGTTTTTTTTTTTTTTTTTTTTTTTCATTTCTTTGAGGAGTCACAGTGGTTCAGAGTCCGTTTAGGAACTGCCTGGCAAGAAGGAGAGCCTAGTGTGCTGGGTACCACCACTTCTAGTATTTGTTTTTGTCTTCTGTTTTATTATGTTATTAAAATTCCCACAGCAAAGGCAGCCTAAACCCAGCAGAAGAAGAGAAATAATAAAGATCAGAGCAGAAATAAACAATATAGAATCTAAAAAAACTGTAGAGCAGATCAACGAAACCAAGAGTTGGTTTTTTGAAAAAATAAACAAAATTGACAAACCTCTAGCCAGGCTTCTCAAAAAGAAAAGGGAGATGACCCAAATAGATAAAATCATGAATGAAAATGGAATGATTACAACCAATCCCTCAGAGATACAAACAATTATCAGGGAATACTATGAAAAATTATATGCCAGCAAATTGGACAACCTGGAAGAAATGGACAAATTTCTAAACACCCACACTCTTCCAAAACTCAATCAGGAGGAAATAGAAAGCTTGAACAGACCCATAACCAGCGAAGAAATTGAATCGGTTATCAAAAATCTCCCAACAAATAAGAGTCCAGGACCAGATGGCTTCCCAGGGGAGTTCTACCAGACGTTTAAAGCAGAGATAATACCTATCCTTCTCAAGCTATTCCAAGAAATAGAAAGGGAAGGAAAACTTCCAGACTCATTCTATGAAGCCAGTATTACTTTGATTCCTAAACCAGACAGAGACCCAGTAAAAAAAGAGAACTACAGGCCAATATCCCTGATGAATATGGATGCAAAAATTCTTAATAAGATACTAGCAAATCGAATTCAACAGCATATAAAAAGAATTATTCACCATGATCAAGTGGGATTCATTCCTGGGATGCAGGGCTGGTTCAACATTCGCAAATCGATCAACGTGATACATCACATTAACAAAAAAAAAGAGAAGAACCATATGATCCTGTCAATCGATGCAGAAAAGGCCTTTGACAAAATCCAGCACCCTTTCTTAATAAAAACCCTTGAGAAAGTCGGGATAGAAGGAACATACTTAAAGATCATAAAGGGCATTTATGAAAAGCCCACAGCTAACATCATCCTCAACGGGGAAAAACTGAGAGCTTTTTCCCTGAGATCAGGAACACGACAGGGATGCCCACTGTCACCTCTGTTGTTTAATATAGTGCTGGAAGTTCTAGCATCAGCAATCAGACAACAAAAGGAAATCAAAGGCATCAAAATTGGCAAAGATGAAGTCAAGCTTTCGCTTTTTGCAGATGACATGATATTATACATGGAAAATCCGATAGACTCCACCAAAAGTCTGCTAGAACTGATACATGAATTCAGCAAAGCTGCAGGATACAAAATCAATGTGCAGAAATCAGTTGCATTCTTATACACTAACAATGAAGCAACAGAAAGACAAATGAAGAAACTGATCCCATTCACAATTGCACCAAGAAGCATAAAATACCTAGGAATAAATCTAACCAAAGATGTAAAAGATCTGTATGCTGCAAACTATAGAAAGCTTATGCAGGTAATTGAAGAAGATATAAAGAAATGGAAAGACATTCCCTGCTCATGGATTGGAAGAATAAATATTGTCAAAATGTCAATACTACCCAAAGCTATCTACACATTCAATGCAATCCCAATCAAAATTGCACCAGCATTCTTCTCGAAACTAGAACAAGCAATGCTAAAATTCATATGGAACCACAAAAGGCCCCGAATAGCCAAAGTAATTTTGAAGAAGAAGACCAAAGCGGGAGGCATCACAATCCGAGACTTTAGCCTCTACTACAAAGCTGTCATCATCAAGTCAGCATGGTATTGGCATAAAAACAGACACATAGGCCAATGGAATAGAATAGAAACCCCAGAACTAGACCCACAAACGTATGGCCAACTCATCTTTGACAAAGCAGGAAAGAACATCCAATGGAAAAAAGACAGTCTCTTTAACAAATGGTGCTGGGAGAACTGGACAGCAACATGCAGAAGGTTGAAACTAGACCACTTTCTCACACCATTCACAAAAATAAACTCAAAATGGATAAAGGACCTGAATGTGAGACAGGAAACCATCAAAACCTTAGAGGAGAAAGCAGGAAAAGACCTCTCTGACCTCAGCCGTAGCAATCTCTTACTCGGCACATCCCCAAAGGCAAGGGAATTAAAAGCAAAAGTGAATTACTGGGACCTTATGAAGATAAAAAGCTTCTGCACAGCAAAGGAAACAACCAACAAAACTAAAAGGCAACCAACGGAATGGGAAAAGATATTTGCAAATGACACAACGGACAAAGGGCTAGTATCCAAAATCTATAAAGAGCTCATCAAACTCCACACCCGAAAAACAAATAACCCAGTGAAGAAATGGGCAGAAAACATGAATAGACACTTCTCTAAAGAAGACATCCGGATGGCCAACAGGCACATGAAAAGATGTTCAACGTCGCTCCTTATCAGGGAAATACAAATCAAAACCACACTCAGATATCACCTCACGCCAATCAGAGTGGCCAAAATGAAGAAATCAGGAGACTATAGATACTGGAGAGGATGTGGAGAAACAGGAACCCTCTTGCACTGTTGGTGGGAATGCAAATTGGTGCAGCCGCTCTGGAAAGCAGTGTGGAGGTTCCTCAGAAAATTAAAAATAGACCTACCCTATGACCCAGCAATAGCACTGCTAGGAATTTATCCAAGGGATACAGGAGTACTGATGCATAGGGACACCTGTACCCCAATGTTTATAGCGGCACTCTCAACAATAGCCAAATTATGGAAAGAGCCTAAATGTCCATCAACTGATGAATGGATAAAGAAATTGTGGTTTATATACACAATGGAATACTACGTGGCAATGAGAAAAAATGAAATATGGCCTTTTGTAGCAACATGGATGGAACTGGAGAGTGTGATGCTAAGTGAAATAAGCCATACAGAGAAAGACAGATACCATATGGTTTCACTCTTATGTGGATCCTGAGAAACATAACAGAAACCCATGGGGGAGGGGAAGGAAAAAAAAAAAAAAAAAAAGAGGCTAGAGTGGGAGAGAGCCAAAACATAAGAGACTCTTAAAAACTGAGAACAAACTGAGGGTTGATGGGGGGTGGGAGGGAGGGCAGGGTGGGTGAAGGGTATTGAGGAGGGCACCTTTTGGGATGAGCACTGGGTGTTGTATGGAAACCAATTTGACAGTAAATTTCATATATTAAAAAATAAAAAAAAAATAAAATTAAAAAAAAAAAAAAAGAAAAAAAAATAAAATTCCCTTTACAGTAGATTCCTTGGATTGAATCATTTCTGCATTTCATACCTCAGTAACTTCAGTTGATTTTTACTTCTCTGTGGAGCATGGATAGTTTAAGGTCAATATAATTATCATTTAGTTCATTTTCTTCACTTATCAAACATGTATTGAGAAATTTTCTGCATGTCTGGGTCTGTGCCTAGCATTGTGGAAAGTCAGAGGCTACAGAGTTCAGAACCTATTGGAGAAGATAGTCACATAAATATCTAAGGAAAAAATCCATGTTATAGGTATATTCCATAAATGTGAATAAAGTGCCTTTGAAGGATATAGGCAGAAACTATATACTTCCTGTGTTTCATGCATCTGGCAGCTAGAGAACCATGATAGCAGCCTGATGCAAGTTTGTTTTAATTCCAGTGATTTCATCTTTTGTTTTAGAACTGAAGCACTTTTTATTTCAGGAACATTAATTTTAAAGCAGGTGCCTGAAGAAATATATTTGAAAAAATTTCTTATTTTTAAAGTCATCATTTATTCACATATTATTTTATCACAATATGCCACATTTCTACCTTTATAAGAAAAGAGTTAAAGCATATAAAAAGTCCGTAGATTGTAAGAAGCATAGAGATCATTGTGACACAAGTATAAAAGTGGAAATGTTTATAATTGTTATAAGTAATTTCGTATACAAATATGTCAGAGTCCAAGTGAAATATCCATGGGAAATGAGCACTTAAAAGTATTGTATGTTAGTATAACTTAATTATTATAGTACAAAATGTTAATATTTTTAAAAGTTTATTTAGAGAGTGAGAGAGAGTGTGTGAGTGGGGGATGCACAGAGAGAGGGAGAGAGAGAGAGGGAGAGGGAGAGAGGGAGAGAGGGAGAGAGGGAGAGAGAGAGAGAGAGAGAGAGAGAGAGAGAGAATCCCAGGCAAGCTCTGTACCATCAGCACAGAGCCCAACATGGGTTTGATCTTACATACTGTGATATCATGAGCTGGGCCAAAATCAAGAATTAGATGCTTAACCCACTGAGACACCAGGCACCCCCAAAATGTTGATGTTTAAAGCATGCTTAAACACTGCTTACAATTTACCTTTAGTATTTACTGAAAGAATCTCAAAGTAATATGTACTACTTCATGAAAAAAGAAATATAAAAATCTCATTATTCTGCTTTCTAGAATTTTAAGTTTTTGTTGATTACCCATGTACATTATTTATATTATCTTTTTCTCCCTCCTATTCTTTCTTCTTTGAACATTATTACGCTTTGTCCTGCCCAAAATGTGAATATATGCACCTTACCTACCCCAGATTTTAGTCTGTATTCATTGAAATGTATATTTGCTTGTGATGGTTAATTTTATGTGTCACTGTTAGTAGGTTATGATACTCAGATACTTAGTCAAACATGATGTTTCTATGAATGCAGGTTAGAATTTTTTATTTATTTATTTTGAAATAAATTTATTTTGAGAGAAGTGGGGAGAGGCAGAGAGAGAGAGGGAGAGAGAGAGAATCTCAAGTAGGCTCTGCACTGTCAGCACAGAGCCCATTGTGGGGCTAGAACTCATGAACTATGAGATCATGACCTGAGCCAAAACCAAGAGTCAGGCACTTAACTGACTGAACCACCCAGGTACCCCTGTGAAAGCAGTTTTTAGATGAGGTTAACATTTAAATCAGTAAACTTCGAGTAAAACAGATTATCCTCCATATCGTGGGTGAGCCCCATCCAATCAGCAGAAGGGCTTACTAGGAAAAGAATGATTTTCAGTGAAGTAGAGCGAATTCTGCCAATATATCACCTTTGGACTCAAATTGCAACTCTTCCATTCATTTTCAGCTTTTTGGCCTATCTTGTAGAGTTTGGACTTGCTAAGATTCTATAATTGAGTGAGCCGATTCTTTAAAAGTCAGTCAGTCAATCTCTCTCTCTCTCTGTCCATATCCTGTATGTGTGTTGATGTATTACCTACTATATATATATATTTCCTGTCAGTGCTGTTTCTCTGGAGGACCCTAAATAATACCTGCTTTGAGGCATAGAATGTACTGATCATGTTACAGTAGTTTGAACCAAAATAATTGGCCTAAGCCAGAAAATCACTCCTTTGATAAGTGATGTGGCATAGTGATAACAGATATTGAAAAGGCAAATATGGTATGATCAAGATAGTAAAGTGAGCAGATATTCTTCCAGAGGACAGAATCGGTGGTGTGAATATGTAGATCAGTTAGGTACTCAGTTTTATTTACAGAGGGTCATCAGTGAACCCCATAATGCTGCAGTTCTTAAGCAAAACTATCCCGCTTTTCCTTATTTCCCTCTTTCTGAATATCATGGAGACAGACCTGGGTATTGTTCAAAAGTTCCTGACCTGTAGGACGGGGGTAAAATTCGAGAACTACTGACATATCCACCTGCAATGGACAGGAAGTAACTTCAGTGATATATTTAATTAATGCTTATGATTGTTATTTATGACCATTAATAGGTTCTTAAGTTCACAAATCATTTTACAAAAATTGTGGCTGTTTTTCCTTTCTTTTGTCTTGTTTTGACTTTTAGTGGAAATATAAGAGGCTTTTGAACTCCTAGAATAAGAAGGGCTTATTTGAAATTCTGGACTCTTTGAATCTGAAATATATATCCTGAAAGATTTTCTAAATTTAGTGAAATTGGACACTAACTTAATTGTAGTTTTCTTTTTCAAAAAACAAAAAACAAAAAAAAACATATGATACTAAAAAAAGGAGAGAGAATAAACTAGGAAAAAAGTGCACATCAGGCAGCTGGGTTTTTTTTTCAGTTATCAACATTTTAATATATTAGATCTCTTTAAAAAAGCATAGTTACGTGAAGATACATTTGAAGCTCAATATAGACACCACCTCGAACCATTTATCTCATATTTCTTATTCCTATTTTACCATATATGTATTCATAATAAATATTCATCTATCATTTAACTAAAATTTTTATATGTGTAATATATATTATATAATATTTATGTAACTTTTTTTCAATTAATACTTTTTGATGTTTGCCATAATTGTGTGCATATGTCTGGTTTGTGCACTTTCATTGCAATAGTGTATTGCACTATTTCACTTTGCACATATACCACAAGGATTTTCAATATTGTGAATGTAAATTTTGTTCATTTGTAATTTGTTCTAATACAAACAATTTACACGGTTCTACTGAACATTCTTTGTGAATATCTTTGTAAAAATAATATTCTGGTGAGTATTATTTACATATTTCATTCAGTACTGAGAGTTTTAAAAAAGTTCATCAGTTTTCAAGTTTGTAAAAGATGATTCAGTCCTGTAAAATATTTTCTAGAGGAGCCTAGGTGCCTCAGTTGGTTAAGCTTTCAACTTTTGATTTTGGCTCAGGTCATGGTCTCACGGTTTGTGAGATCAAGCCTGGTGTTGGGCTCTGTGGTGACAGTGCAGAGTCTGCTTGGGATTCTCTCTCCCTCTCTTTCCACCCCTTCCTCGCTCATGCTCCCTCTCAAAATAAATAAGTAAATAAATGTTAAAGAATAAAATATTTAGAAAATATTTAAAATTACATAACAAGTCTCAAGACCTACACTAGTTTTTCCACCTAATTATATATATTTACATACAAAGCACTACTATATTAAGTATCCATCATGTTAGTTCATGTGTTTGTAACATGTAGTGAAGGTAGAAGGTTTTAAAGTAAAACATTTAATCAAGTATATTTGTCATCTGTTCTAGCCGAAAACTACAAGAAATTTAAAATGAGAAATGATCCCATATACCCTCCGTGTCTTTTTCATAAGAAGTCAAATACTTGTCCAGTATAGAGGACCATATAACTACTTCCCATAAAATTACAGTTTCCGAATGTATATTGGTCATAACATAGATCTTATTTCCTGAAGAAAGCCATTAACCCTAAACATACTTTTATTTCCTTCCTTATCTCTGACACACACTTTCTGTGGGAAGCTTTTAAAGTTATTTTTATTTTTCTTATTGACATATTTACAATTAAATCCAATTTTATCAAACTCCAGCTAAGTGTTAGTCTCTTCTCTAGGTGCTTTTACATATGGTATCTGATTGTATCTAATTTTTAATACTAAGGACATTATGAAATGATTATGTGTAGTGGCTTCTTTGTTTTATTTTCTTTTGAGTGTTGCTTAAATTTGGCACATGGTCACAGTGTAGATCGGTAGTTAATTTTCATTTCTTCTTTTTCGGTATGTTAGAGCAGATTTGACACAGTGATTATTTTCCAAGGGGAGCACACTCTTAAGGTAAATTATCAGGAATGTGTAGGTATTATTCCCAAGGAAGATGTTCATCAGCTTCGAAGTGTGTTTTTTTAACCATACCACTGAGATTTTATGTTGCATCCTTTCCAGCTGAAATTTTTGTCTATGGTGATAATCTCTGCATAGATAGAATGCTCTGTATTTGTGACATTGCAAAATATTGACAATTTTTATGTATTCAAATAGTAATAAGCATTGCTCCAGAACCTAGTACTTTATGAACACATAATTCCTTTAGGGATCCCGGCTAGGGGTTTGAAAACGGAAAGCAGACAAATTTTTGTTTTTCCTCTGTGAAGTTCAGTAAAATAGCAATATACAGTACAACCCACAATACTCACATCACTAAATTAAAGTGTGTTTATGGTTAATGTCAAAAACTTCAGTCATCTACCTATCACAGTCTGGCAAGGAGAACGCTTTACCTTTATTTGTACTGTACTCAAGCAGGATTCTTGCCCGTTCTTACCACAGTTTGCTACTCAGAATAGCTATAGCCAGAGAAGGTCGACTTTGTTTCACTCTGTCATTGTTTAAAAATAAATTAAAAACCATGTTCCTGTGGCTGTTGATTTATTTCTAACAGCCATTAGCTGGAACTATATGTATATTTTGCTTAAAAATAAAGTTAAGGTTTTCAATTTGTAGTGAAGGTCACCAATCAACACCAAAACATTTTTGTTCTAGTTTTCTGAAAACTCAAGAAAGGTAATTGGTTAAGGATAAGGAAATGGCTTGCTAGCTAGGGAGATGATATTCTATAGTTCATAATTTAAGGCCTTCCCTAACCAAAATATATTTCTAAAATGGTTATTTTCTTGTAATTTGAGTTAAAGAATTAAATTATCTTGCTTAAAACAAGTGAGACATGTGAATGCTTCTCCATAGAACACTCTTAAGTCACTCTCAATGTTTCACTCAGGGTCTTACAGACCAAAGATAAAGCCAGTGAGACTTACTGAATGGATGCATATGGCTACTCAAGTCTATTGTGATGTCTGACAAAGCTCTTATTTCTATTGAGAGCCATAAAGACCGAAAGAAATAGATACATCTTTATTATAAGGGACATAGTTTTCTCCTGTTCACCTTTGGACAGATTTAAATTTAAATTTTCGTGTAAATTCATGTTTATTTAAGAGATAGAAGTAAATTTATAGCATTAGAAAAGAAACCATATCATATGTTGTTTATAAAAATTGTTCTGTTTATAATATGTCCATCAGTTTTTCAAGGCTATTAAGTGATTCTTTATTGCATATGCCTTTACACTGAAAATAAAACAGTGATTCTAAAATGTAGTAACTATTTGCTGTAAAGTTTCCATTTAAAACTGATGTTTCATTTTCCTAATTCTGTTTCATAATTCAAGGTCAAAAACATGATCTGGATGTTGCAAATTATCCTCTCAAACCAAGGTTTTTGCCCTCAAAACTTTGAGTTAGAATTTTCTTTAAGATATCTTGCTTGTATAATCATTTGTATTTTTTCTGTGTCATTAAATTGTTAACTCACTCTTCCTATAGAAGCCCTCACCTGGAGTATTGATGAATACTTACATACACACATAGATCAATCTCATTGAGTTCAAGTACAAAGAGTAAATTCTACCATCACCGAGTTTTGTCTGAAATATTTGAACCACAGCATCTATGAGAATAATTTAACTTATTTAGGCCTTGTTTTTAATCATATATATCTTTTGGAAAACAAAAAACTCAAATTTGTGCTAAGTTTAACAACAATGAGTCTCAACTCTGAGATCAACAGTGAAATCAGGGGACTTAGATCAATCTGTATTAAAACCTGAGGTATCAAATCTAGCTCAATGAAATTGTCAAAAATGACTTAAAAACAAGTCACTCTTCATTTAGTCATTTCCATTCTGATTTTTCTTCTTCTTATGCCTGTTCTCACACAGCTTCTTTTTGTTTAAAGAACTTCGTATTAAAAAGTTAGGGATGCTAGGATTTAAGCCTCCTATTGGTAATTTTAAGAGGAATTTAACTCTTTCTTGTCTACCTTTCTTTCATGGTGAGAAGTGGGATACTAGACATTAGATTCATTGAGGTCTAAGGATTCTGATGGTCCCAATTTCCATCTTAGAGTCTTATCTTACCACCTCTTTTTTTTCTTCTTTTTTTCCTTTCCTTTTTTTTTTTTAACACAATTGCTACTTTCTTCAGCTTCTCTACTATTTAAATACTGCCCTCCCCCCTCACATTTATATGATAAGTCATTTTCAGGGACCATTCCCTACACCATTCTCAAACATTCATAAAATATCCTTTCTTAAATTGTAGAGCATATGATCTTCTCTCTTCTCCAGAATTCCTTCCTATCCTGTCATATAGTCTATAATCTCTCCTGATGAAATTAAGAATTAGTACTATTTGGGGCCCCTGGGTGGCTCAGTCAGTTAATTGTCCACCTCTTGATTTCAACTCAGGTCATGACCTCACAGTTCCTGAGTTTTGAGTCCCATGTCAGTCTCTGCACTGACAGCATGGAGCTTGCTTGGGATTTTCTCTTTCCCTCTCTGTCTGCCTCTGTCTCTGTCTCTCAAAAAAAAAATAAAATAAATGAACTTAAAAAAATTTAATAGTAAAAAAAAGAATAGGGCTGTCATAGCAAGAACCAGAGGAATGAGAAAGAGTGGAAATAGCATAGCTCTGGTTGAAACTGTTTTAATTGTGACCTTTCTGTTAGCAACAATTTACTCTCACTGTACTCTAAGGATTTTTTACTACATTCAAACAGAGGCTTCAGATCATCTCAGTTAAGAGAAAGAAAGACTGTTCTCTTTAATATTAGACATAAAGCTGTAGCCCTTCACACCAGAAAGCTTTTAGTAGATATATTAACATTTTGCTCTATGCTCTTTAGCACTGTTTAGATGAATTAAGACAATATTTTTAACTATTTTCCTCTGATGACAAAACAATATAATGCCTACTAATACCGTCACTGTATATGAATTTCAAGAGTGTCAGAACACCTCAAAAAAAGGTGATGTGTAAATCCAATATGTCATATTCAGTTCAACTACCATTTGATAGTGTGTGTAAGGCTCCAAGGAATCAAAAATGAGAAAGACAAGCTGAGTGATCTCAAGGAGCTTACAATCTTGTACAAGTGCTATAAATATAAACACATAAATAGTAAAAAGTATTTGTTTATTTAAAAATAGTGCTATCTATAAAACATAGCAGTTATACAGAAAAGTGCCTAAATCTCAAAGGAAGCTAAGGCAACTACTTCCTAGAAGTAAGCTCTCATGGACAGAATTTTGAAAGATAAGTGGGAATATTTGTCAAAAAAGGAGTAGAGAGGGAAGTGAAGGAAATTTTAGGCAGAGAGAACACATACAAATCAAGAAGACATTACTGAATATTGTAATTCATTAAAGAATGTTTTGAAATAGGATTACATATATGCCAAAACAGGAAAATACCATACTCCTGGCATAAGGTATCATTTCACCAGATTGCTTAATTTGTCTGCTAATTGGTATTATGGAACTTATTTACAAAATTATTTACATAGAGTTATAATTTACCAGCAGCAAATAAAAAACTCCTAGAGATGTGAATGATGAGGTGCTTTTCTTTGCCGTTTCATCAAAATCTTCATTGAGGAAAAGCTTACATTCCTCTAATTGGATTTTTCCTTTTAAAAGTATCTAAGTGTTTATTTGCAGTTCACAAAGCATCATAATCTTGTTTGTTTGAAAATCTTACTTGACATTCTTTCTGTTTATTCTTGGTATTAAATTAGGTGCCAATAGAATAAATAATGAGATTGTGAGATGTTAATACCGTTGTCACTTCAGTTTTCTACCCGTTTCCACTAATGTGAAATGCATCTAACACATTTGCATAAATCCTGACTTATAAATGTGGTAATACACAAAAAGTTGCAAATTGCATTAATTTACCTCTATTGGCAATAGACAATATAGACAAAAGAAAGATCTGTCTAGGCAGAGGTTGATACCCTCACAAAATCCTTTTGTATTATATTTATGTAGATTTTCATTGCTTTTCAGAACTTTTGCATTGATTGAAACTTTTTTTAAAATTAGTCCTGCACTTTATTTTCATTAATTAATTTTTAGATTTTTGCTTCTATTAGTTTTTTCCTATATTTTACTCCTCCTTCCAACTCTCTTTTTAATATTAAGCTTATTTTTCTGTTAAACCAATTAGACTGTTTAGCTTTGAAAATTTATTCTACATTCTCTAAATTGTTACTATCTATGAAACTATGCTTAAATTGGCCCCCATTTTTTTTATCTTGAATAACTGATATTTTAGAAGTTCTTTAAGAGCTTAGTATGTCTGGGAAATGAGTGATGTAGAAAAATCATTTTAAAGCTGCATGAATGATGTGAAATGTAAACTTAGCTATTGAGTATATAAAAACCTGACTCAAAGAAGAACCAGATTATCAATAATATATGTATATTAGAGAGATTATAATGAATCTAGGCTGTGTCAGCTATTATCTAGATGTTTGTTTATTTTGAAAGAGAGGGAGAGAGAGAGAGCAGGAACAGGGGAGAGGCATAGAGAGAGGGAGAGAGTCCCAGGGCAGGCCCCACGCTGTCAGCACAGAGCCCGATGCAGAGCTCTGTCTCAAGAGCTGTGAGATCATGATCTGGGCTGAAATCAAGAGTTGGAGGTTTAAGCAACTAAGCCACCCATGTGCCCCAGTCAGCTATTATCTAAACTAAGAAGGAGAAGTTAATTCATCCACCCAGCACAAATTGAATATAATTATATACTACACGCATTTTTACCATGTTCTGCAGATACAAACAAAAATATTGTTATTTAACATTTATTGAGTATCTATTATATAGCAGTTATTATGTTAAAGGTTTTCATCATTGGGTTATATAAGTTTTTAGTAACCACCCTGAAAAGGTGCTATATTTAGCTTAAGTTTTTGGGTAAGGACATAAAACTTAGAGAAACAAAATGACTCTACCCAAGTCACTCAGCAAGTAAAAAGTGGCAGAACTGGGACTGGATCCTTGTTCTGGCAAAACCCATGCCCACCATATAATATATTTTAGAAGCTCCACTTACCCCATATATTTGGTTATTAATTATTAAGATATATTAACCAGTCAGAAAAAAGTTCTAATCGAAGAGACTTATTGCTTTGAAAATATTTTCTTTAGTTTCCAGTTATTTTGTATTCTGATTTTAAAAATAGTTATGGAAGAATGAAAGGCTTATTTTTGTTATAGCATCCAATTCCAGTATTGAGCAATCCAGCGAGAAGGGTTTAGACAATCTGATACAGCGGGTCAGGAGAAGAGTTACAGGACAATGACACAAACAAATGAACAACAGAACTAAACAAAGGGAATAAAAAAAATAAAACCACAACAAAAATACAGATTTTTGTGGAGAATAACCCCAAATCCATCAGGTCAAGGTCCCATAATCTTTGTTTTTCTGAAGACTAGATTAAAAAATAATAGTTAATAGGAGATGTTTGGAGGTAATAAAGCAAACCTGAGGAAGCTTAGTCACAGAGAAGAGTTCATTGCTTTCTGAATTATTTTCACAATAGTAAAGGCAAAAATTACTTTGATAAGATTAAAATTTGAAAATTCAGTTATATTGATAAATTAAGGAGACACTGATTTCCTTATAGTCCAGGAGATAACATTTATATACCAAAATATTTAGTTTGTAATATAATCCAAACCTACTGAAAGTACAGATAACGTCATAGATATATTAAAATTTTGCTTTGAAAGCATTTATAAAAGCAGGTGTCAAATATTTCAACCCAAATAGGAGAATAGAAAAAGATGCATTCTCATTGGTATTTCTAAAGGCTGTAAGTATTCTAAGCTATAATTGGATGTGGACCTTGAGTTTAAGAGACAATTTTCCCTGTATAGTAAATTTCTCTCTTCTTTAGCAGCTAAAAAATGAAAACTCCCAAACAAAACTTCTAAAAAGATAGGGAGAGGGAAGCAAATGGTTTTCACCTTAACCCTCCATAGAAAAATAACTCCTCAAATGTGGCCCAAGAGTAATTCAATATTTTGATTGAAAAAATAATACCAATTTGATTTAACAAATAAATACCAGTAATTACACTTTAAAATAATGCAGCCTTTGTTCGTTTTTGAAGAAGAGAGATGCAAATTTATTTCAGTACTGTCAAGGCAAACCCTCATCCTTCTTTAGTAGGGAGTATTCCTTATGCAATCTTTCTAAGTATAAAGAATTGCTTGGAATTCTTAGAGGTTTGGCACAGCCTAACCAAGGAATAAAATCTTTCCTCAAACTGAAATGTATTAGAAACAGTAAAAGGGGTTTTAAGCAAAAATTAGCTAAAATAGTTCAGAATTACATCTATATTGTAAGTCCAAGGGTATGAAACTACTGGTGCTTCATAGGTGAGCAGAATTTGCGTTTATTGTATGTTAGCTGTGACTTATAGTATATAAACATTATCTCCTAAAGCAACAAATGAGAATGATTGATATGATTTTTCAAATTTTACAGATTTAAAATAGTGGTCTGAAACAGGCCTTAGAGATTATTTAAACAGTGGTGTTCACTCCATCACTGGAATACTGTTCAATTTTGAGAAACATCTACTTTAATTTTGCTAATATTCTCCATGTACAGTATTCGTGGGAGCATCTTTTGGTAGATGTGTAGTATATTGTTAAAATTGGATGCAAATCCTTAAAGTAGATAGCAAAATACAGTGGTAAGATCAAGCCACTGTCAAAGAAAGATATCATATTTTCTGAAAAATAGGAGAACTTTACCGTTTGCGCATGTAACACAGCAGTATAAGGGGGAAGTGACACGGTAGAAAGGCAAAGAAATGGCATGTTAAGTGTGGATTATTTAAAAATTACTATGTGATATTGGAATAAGGTAAGGATTGTGTTTTAATTATTGTTGATCTACAAAGAATTTTGTTGGTGATTCTTTAGTTCCTTCAATTGCCCAGTCCTAAAAAGTAATATTTCAAAATGTTCCATCAATCCAGACAACATTGAGGACCAATGGTGTTGTACAGCCCTTTTACTTTGTAGGTCAGTAAACTGAAGGCTTGTGTGGTTCAGTGATTTAACCATAGTCAGTGATCCAGTCATTACAAAACTGCAACTAGAACACAGATCTCCTAATGTTTTTCATGTTATACCTTCTTCCATGCTATGTTGCATAATCTGAAGATAGTTGTAAAATTTGTGGGTTTAAAAAAATTTTTTTACATTTATTTATTTTTGAGAGAGTGAGACGAGAGAGAGAGAGAGACAGAGACAGAGAGACAGAGAGAGAGCCCGAAAGACCGCACAAGCAGGGGAGGGACAGAGAGAATGGGAGACACAGAATCTGAAGCAGGCTCCGGGCTTCTAGCTGTCAGCACAGAGCCCAACACATGGCTCGAACTCACAAACCACGAGATCATGACCTGAGCCAAAGTTGGGCACTTAACCGGTTGAGCCACCCAGGCGCCCCAATTTATGGTTTTTTTTTTAAACTCTAACGTAAGAATTTTGCAATAGTGGTAAATGAACAATAGAATCAATCAAAATAATTTACATATGCATTTTAAGAGCTTTATCTGGTATACATGACATAGAATAAAGTATACATATTTAGATTGTACAATTTATACATTTGGCATGTATATGAAACATAACAACAGTCAAGATAATGATCATCCCCTTCCCACCAATTCTCATTTGCTTCTTTGTAATGCCTCATTCTCAAACTTCCTATTTGAAACTCTATCCCCAGGCAAATGTTGATTATCCTTTCACTATATTAGTTTGTGTTTTATATGTACATATTTGTATTTATATTTTCTATATTTATTTTATAAATATATTTTCTATATTTTATAAATATATTTTCTATATTTATTTTATAAATATATTTTCTGTATTTTATAAATATATTTTCTGTATTTATTTTATAGATATATTTTCTGTATTTATTTTATAGATATATTTTCTGTATTTTATAGATATATTTTCTGTATTTATATTTAGTTCCTTTTATTTTTTTTAAATTTTTTTTAATGTTTATTTATTTTTGAGGCAGAGAGAGATAAGCATGAGCAGGGAAGGGCCAGAGAGAGAGGGAGACACAGAAAGTGAAGCAGGCTCCAGGCTCTGAGCTATCAGCACAGAGCCCGACGCGGGGCTCGAACTCACGAACTGTGAGATCGTGACCTGAGCTGAAGTCGGACCCTCAACCGACTGAGCCACCCAGGCGCCCCTAGTTCCTTTTATATATATATATAATTGCTCATATACATAAATATGGAATCATATATTCCATTTTGGTCATTTTTCTGGTCCATTTTTAACTCAGCCATATTATTATGGCATCTATATATGTTTCAGTGTTTATCAATAGTTCATTGTTTATTGTTTTTTATTGCTGAGTAGTATTTCATTGTATGAATATACCATGATTTGTTTACCAGTTTATATAGTGTTAGACATTTGGATTGTGTCTAGTTTTTAACTATTACAAATAAAACTGATAGGAACATTATTGTTCAAGTTTTTGTATGGATATATGCTTTATAAATTTTGGGTAAATACTTATAAGTGCAACAGCTGGCCCACATATAATAAATGTGTTTAACTTTTAAGAAACTGCCAATTTTTGTTCCAAAATAGTTTCACCATTTCCCTTACCCACTGGTAATATATGAAAATTCCAGTTATTCCATATCTTCAGCAGCACTTGATGTGGTCATTAAAAAGAAAATGATACAGTAGTGTCTCATTGTGGTTCTAATTTGCATTTATCTAATGACTAATGCCTTATATCCTGAAACCTCGTAAACAGTCTTTAGTTCTGGTGGGTTTTATGTAGATTCTATTGGATATCTTCATAGATAAAATGACATCATCTACTGGTAAATAAGATTTTATGTCTTCAATTTTAAATGACATATTTCTTTTTTTTTTTTTTCTGATTTATTGGATCAGCTAGTACCTCTAAGGACAATGTTGAACAGAAGGGATGAGAGTGAACATTCTTGACATGTTCCTGATCTCAGCATTCTTCACCATTAAGTATAATGTTAGCTGTAGATTTGTCAAACATGGCATTTTCAGGCATTTTCCTTTTACTTTTAGATTCCTCAGAGTTTCAACCTAAAATATGGTCTGTCATGGTAAATATTTTGTATTACCTGGACAGGAATATGTGTTCTACTGTTGTTAACTGATGTGCTCTGTAATTATCAATATAATTATTGAATTCCTATATATGTGTTCTATAAATTGTTAGAGGCATTGAAATTGCTCTGATTATCAATGTAATTATTAAATTCCTACATATTCTATGTATGTTCTATAAATTATTGAATTCCTATATATGTGTCTATAAAATATTGTGAGAGAGGTGTTGAAATTTCTTTCTATCATTTTAGATTTGTCTTTTTTCTCTTTGAAGTTCAGTCTGGTTTTGCTTTGTGCACTTTGTAGATCTGTCATTAACACATAAACATTTAGAATTATTTTGTTCTCTTGAATTGCCTCCTTTATCATTTTGATATGAACTTCTGTATATCTGATAATGCTAATTTGTTCAGAAAGGCTAACATTCTTTGTTCACAAGTTTACCTTGCTGATAATATAGTTGATCCACCTCTGCTTTATTAGTGCAAGCAAAGGATCTCAGTTCCCATTCTTTTACTTATAACGTATTTGTATTTTTTCTGTTTATAGTGTATGTCTTCTAGACAGCATATAGTTTGGTCTTGCTTTAAAAAAAAAATCTTAATCCAATCTAAATGACTTTTATTTTGGTTGAAGATCATTTGTGTCTAAAGTGATTTTGATACAGTTGAATTTAAATCTACCATTGCTGTGCATGGGTGGCTCAGTCTTTTAAGTGTTCAATTCTTGATTTCAGCACAAGTCACGATCTCATGGTTCATGGAGTCAAGCCCTGCGTTGGGCTTTGCACTGACAGCATAGGGCTCTGCTTAGGAATCTGTCTCTCTCTCTCTGTCTCTCCCCTGCTCTTGCTCGCTTGTTCTTTCTCTCAAAATATATAAATAAGTTAAAGACTTTAAAAAAATAAATAAATCTACCATCTTGCTAATTCTTTTCTATTTGTACTGTGTGCTTTATTCTCTTGTTCTGCTTCATTTTGGATTAATTGAACATTTGTTTTGATTCTTTGTTGCCTTTTGGTTGACTTATTTGCTGAGTTTGTTGTATTATTTTTGAGGTTGGTTTAGGGTTTAGAGTATTCATATTTAACTTTTCATAGTCTACTTTTGAGTGATATTATACCACTTAAAAATAGTGTAAGAATCTGAAATCATTGTTTTCTCATTTTTCTTCTGATAGCCTGTGTGTTGTTGTTGCCATACTTCTGGATATGCTATAATCCCACACTACATCATTATTTTTCTCTTTAAGTAGCCAGTTGTGGGGGGACTGGGCGCCTCAGTTGGTTGAGCGTCAGACTTCAGCTCAGGTCATGATCTCATGGCTCATGGGTTCAAGCCCTGAGATAGCACCTGTGAGATAGCACCTGTGCTGATAGCTGATAGCTCAGAGCCTGGAGCCTGCTTTCTCTCTCTCTCTCTCTCTCTCTCTCTCTCTCAAAAATAAATACACATGAAAAAAATTTAAAAAAATAGCCAGTTTGGTTTTAAAGACCTTGAATATGAAAAAAATATGTTATATTCATCTACATAGTTACCATTCCTAAGGCTCTTCATTCACTTTTGTTTCCATATTTACATTTTGGATCATGCTCCCTCTTTCTTTTTAAAATTTATTTATTAACTTTTGAGAGAGAGAGAGAGAGAGCGAGCGAGCAAGTGGGGAAGGAGCAGAGAGAGAGAGAGAGAGAGTAAGCCGGGAAGGAGCAGAGAGAGGGAAAGACAGAATCCCAAGCAGGTTCTGCCACTGATAGTGGAGAATCAGATATGAGGCTCAAACTCAGGAAATTGTGAGATCATGACCTGAGCTGAGATCATGACACTGAGCCACCTAGGTGCCCCTGGATCATTCTCTTTATGCCTGTATGTCTGCATTTAACATGATTTGTAATGTGATTCTGATGGTGATTAATGTTTAAATCTTTTGTATGTCTGATAATGTCTTGATTTTACTTTTGGTTTTGAACAGTAATTTTACTGGGTAAAAAATCATTAGTTGACAGTTTCTCTTTCAGTGCTTTAAAAATGTTGATCCATTGAATCCTGACTTGCATTGTTTCTGATGTTAAATCAGCTTTTTTTTTTCCTCTGTTCCTCTGTATATGTTTTTTTTTTTCCTCTCTAGCTGTTTTTAAGATGTTCTCCTTTTCCTTGGTTTCAAGAAATTTGATTGTAATGTACCTGGGTCCAATTCTTTGCATCCCTCTTGTTTTTTGTATCTGTGGGCTTATAGTTTTCATAGAATTCAGGCGAAAAAATGAACCATTATATTTTTATTCTCCTCTCTTTTTTATTTTGAAATTATTTTAATTTAGAAATACAAAACATCTTAGAAGGAAAAAAATGACAGAAAACTACAGAACATTTAGGCAAACATTTACTCCATGAGCTTCTCAAATCCTTTTTCACCAATTTCCCCAAGGTGAAAAACTCTCCTAAAAAGATATTCAGCCACCAACACATGATGTTAATAGTGATATGGATCAATTTCACAAAAAAGCCAATGAATCCCACAGCAATCTTCTGGAATTCTTTTCTATCAAGTTTAGTGCATCTTTTAACCAGCCGAGCTCAATCCTTCATAAACTGCTGACTTAGCTCAATGGACTGCATTACCTGATCCATGATGCCTGCTCGCTGACATGTCAGATGCCAGGAATGGGTAGCACTGCTCTTCCCTTCTTGGTGGATTCCAACGACACAAGTGTAGATTTCTGTGGTTTTCCCACAAGTTGCTAATTAGGTATTTTTTTCAGTTATTTTTTTCTCTATGTGTTTCATTTGAATAGTTTCTAATGCTATCTTTTTTTCAAGTTTACTCTTCTTTTGCAAACTGTGCTAAGTAGTTTTCTATTTTGGTATTAAGAATAGTCAGTAGTCTCAGCCATAGTATGCCTTGGTGAATGATATGTCTACAGCTTTCATGTGTTTCTTTCTCCAGTTTTAAGTAGTTTACTCACACACAAGCACTAATGGGTACTATGCCAAGTACATAAGGAGGAGTACTTAGGGAGTATGTTGGACTGTCCTACAGTCTCCTGTCAGTTGCCATGATCTAGAAATGTTCTTCAGGTTGTAAGCTAGGGCAATTGTTGGCCTCACCTTGTTTGTTTCTTGTCCCTCAGGTATCACTGTTTTTGTATCCTGGTGTCAAAAATGTTAAGAACTGTTGTTTCATATATTTTGTTCAGGGTTTAGTTGTTTTGGTAGATAGTTAAATCTGGTCCCTGTGACTTATCTTGGCTGAAAGTGTAAGTGCCATATATATGTTAATACAATAAAAATTATGTAGTTATATATAATTTTATAATATATACTGTAATATTACTATTATGTAATATACATATATAAATATATTTAATATTTCAATTTTAGTATTTGGAAAATCTTACCCTTAATTTTCAAACCTGTTTCATAACATAGTTATTTCCAAGTTCTACCTGTTATTTCTACGTGTACTCATCAAAAATAAATGAACAGTATGATATTGTACACTTAACATCTTGTTAGGAAGGTACATCTGATGTTAAGTGTTCTTATACACACAAAAAAAGTGGACCCAAATATTTTGGTGGTGATGGATATATTTACTACCTTTATTGTGTGGTGGGATCATGAGTATATGTATATGTTCAATATCATCAAAATGTATATATTAAATATGTACTTTTTTGTATATTACTTATATCTCAATAAAGTTGAAAAACTTAAATGCATTTTATTGTTTCCTAGAAACTCAGTGATAATTTAACAATTCCAACTTTGAATTTTCTTGAAAAAAGTATGGCTTTATGTTTTATTAATTGCAATTAACACTTTTATATAATGTTATATTAAAATATTATCTTTAATAAAATGTATACTAAAATGTATCATTTAGGTATTGCTTAGAAGTGTCAGTTTTAGAAAAGAAGAGTAGAATAAGGTGCACTATTTTCATATATTTAAAAATTCACTGCTTCAGTAGAAATTGATTAAACAATTGCTTTACCAGCATTATATTGCACAATGTGGGGCATATAAAAGACATTTTAAAAAGAACATATATTCAATCTTATGTGGATCCTGAGAAACTTAACAGAAACCCATGGGGGAAGGGAAGGAAAAAAAAGAGGTTAGAGTGGGAGAGAGCCAAAGCATAAGAGACTCTTAAAAACTGAGAACAACTGAGGGTTGATGGGGGGTGGGAGGGAGGGGAGGGTGGGTGATGGGTATTGAGGAGGGCACTTGTTGGGATGAACACTGGGCGTTGTATGGAAACCAGTTTGACAATAAATTTCATATATTGAAAAATAAAAAAAAAATAAAAAGAACATATATGTTCCAGAAAGCTTACAGTGATGTTGGAAATATAAGATTAAGATGGAGTTTATGGAGCAAAACAGTTGTACCCCTATGAGTGATAGTCTAGCCATGTTTAGGGCATTTGAGCACAGTGATTTTGTGTGCTGATAATTTTCTTTTCAATTTTAAACCTTAAAAACTCAGTTAAAGATAAGTTTTACATTAAAGATAAGGTATTATTATAAAAGTTTTAGAAGTATTATTTAATTATCATTTTACAACACATGTAGCAAATTTTTATGTTATCCCTAAAGGATGAAACTGTGGCACACTGGGAGTTATATAACTTGTCCAATACAATGCAACTAGTAAAATTTTATAGCATGTTGAAATAAAACTGTTATCTGGTTACATATCCTTAATACTGCATTGCTTTGGTTAGCTAATCCTGTTTACTAGTGAAAATTATCAAAATAATAAAATATTTTATCAATGTCTAATAAAAGTTTACATATGTATCAGAACCTATTAACATTATAGCCATTAAGTAGAGGAAAATTATTTGATATAATTTTTACATATGATGGTATTTAAAGTTGTACTTTTTTATGGTTAACTTCATTTTTTTATTTATTGAGGTATAATTGACATTTTAGTTTCAGGTACACAACATAGTGATTCGACATTTGTACAAATTAGGAAAGGTCACCATGATAGGTCTAAATACCGTCTCTCACCTTGCAAAGTTAATACAGTGTTATCGACTATATTCCCCATGCTGTATATTATATCCTCATGACCTATTTTTTTTATAACTGTAGGTTTATACTTTGTAATTCCCTTCACCCATTTCTTCCCTTGCCCCTGGCAACCAGCAATCTGTTCTCTATATCTATGAACTTGGGTTTTGTTTTCCTTGTTTCATTTTTTAAACTATACACATTAGTGAAATCATGAGATATTTGTCTTTCTCTGTCTGACTTATTTTGCTTAGCATAATAATTTCAAGGTCCATATATGTTATCAAATATGGCAAAATATCATTCTTTTTATAGCTGTGTAGTATTCTTCTGTGTGTGTGTGTGTGTGTGTGTGTGTGTGTGTATGTATGCACATACACAACCACATTTTATCTGTTCATCCAACACTTGACACTGATATTTTCATATCTTGGCTGTTGTAAATAATGCAGTGAACATAAGAGTGCACAGATTTTTTCAAATTAGTGTTTTTGTTTTCCTTGCATAGATACCCAGTAGTGGAATTGCTGGATCATATGGTAGTTTTATTTTTAATTTTTTAAGGAACCTCCATACTGTTTTCCATAGTGGCCACACCAATTTAAATTCCCACCCATAGTTTATGAAGCTTTCCTTTTTTCCACATATTCATCAACAGTTTTTATTTCTTGTCTTTATAATAATAACTGTTCTGACAGGTGTGAGGTCATATCTCATTGTGGTTTTGATTTGCATTTCTCTGATAATTAGTGATGCTGACCATCTTTTCATCTGCCTGTTGGCCATCTATATGTCTTTGGAAAGAATGTCTATTCAGATCCTCTGCCCAATTTTTTCATCATTGTTTTTGTTACTGAGTTGTAGAAGTTCTTTATGTGTTTTGGATATTAACCCCTTATCAGATATATGATTCTGAAATATTTTCTTCCATTCACTAGGTTGCCTTTTTATTTTGTTGCTGGTTTCCCTCATAATGCAGAAGCTTTATGTTTAATGTGGTACTATTTGTTTAATTTTGCTTTTGTTTCCCTTGCCTTTGGTGTCAGGTCAAAAAAAGCATTGCTAAGACAAATGTCAAGTAGCTTACCACCTATATTTTCTTTTTGGAATTTTAGGATTTCAGGTTTTATATTCAAGTCTTTAATCCAATTTAGTTAATTCTTGTATATGATGTAAGGTACTTTCCCAGTGTCATTCTTTTGCGTGTAGTTGTCAGTACCATTTATTGAATACCACTTATTGAAGAGATTGTTCTTTCCTCATTGTATACTCTTGCCTATTTTGTCATAGATTAATTGACCATAAATGGATGGGCTTATTTCTGTGCTCTTTATTCTATTTATCTATGTATCTGTTTCCTTTTTCATTCCAGTATCATACTGTTTTCATTATATTTGTGGTATAGTGTGAAATCAGGGAGCTTGATATCTCCATCTTTGTTCTTCTCTCTCAAGATTGTTTTGGTTAGTTTGGGTCTTCTGTGGTTATATACATATTTTAGAATTATTGCTTTAGTTTTGTGAAAAAACGTCATTGGAACTTCTTTACATCTTTTTAAAAGTTTATTTATTAAATACATAAATAAGAGAGATAATATTAAATATTACTAAATTATTAAATATTAAATTATTTTTAAATAAATAAGAGAGAGAGAGAGAGAATGCGGGGGAGAGGCAGAGAGAGAGGGATAGAGAGAATCTCAAGTAGGTTCCATGCTGTCAGTGCAGAACCTGGAGCAGAGCTTGAACTCAAGAACCACAAGATCATGACCTGAGCCCAAATCAAGAATCAGATGTTTAACCAACTAATCCACAAGGTGCCCCTGTCATTGGAGTTTTGATAGGGATTGCATTGAATCTGTAGATTGCTATGGGTAGTATAGAATTTTTTACAATACTGTTTGTTCCATTCCATGATCATGAGATATCTTTCCATTTATTTGTGTCTTCTTCAATTTCTTTCATCAATGTCAAGCTTTTCAGTGTACATACAGTAGTTTTACCTCCTTGGCTAAATATTTCCTAGGTGTGGCACCTGGATGGCTCACTCAGTTAAACGTCCAACTTTGGCTCAGGTCATGAGCTCATGGTTTGTGAGCTCGAGCCCTGCATTTGGCTGTGTGCTGACTGCTCAGAGCCTGGAGCCTGCTTCAGATTCTGTGTTTCCTTCTCTCTCTGCCCCTTCCCCACTCATTCTCTGTCTCTCTCTGTCTCTCAAAAATAAAAAATAAAAATTTTCCCTAGGTATTTTATTCTTTTTGATGTGATTTTAAATGGGATTATTTTCTTGATTTGTTTAGTGTATAGAAATTATTAGTGCATAGAAAGGCAACACATTTTCATATATTAATTTTATATTATGCAACTTATCTGAATTCATTTATTACTTATAATAGTGGAGTAGTTTTGGTGTAGTCTTAAGGTTTTCTATATATGATATAATTCATTTGCAAATCATGGCAGTTTTACTTCTTTTTTTCTAATGTGTCTGCCTTTATTTCTTTTATTCTTGCCTAATTGCTGTGGCTGGGACTTCCAACACTATGTTGAATAACAGTGGGGAGAGTATGCATCCTTACTTTCTTCCTGACCTTAGAAAGGCTTTCTGCTTTTCACTGTTTAGTAAGATATTAGCTGCGGATTGCCATATATGGCCTTTATTATGCTAGATACATTCCCTCTATATCCACTTTGTTGAGAGTTTTTATCATAAATGATGTTGAATTTTGTTCAAAACCCTTTTCTGTATCTATTGAGATGATTATTTGATTTTTATCCTTTATTTTGTTAATGTGGTATGCCATATTGATTGATTTGTAGATGTTGAACCATCCTGGCATCCTGGAATAGATCTCACTTGATCATGGCATGCAATTCTTATAATGTGTTTTTTTATTTGTTTTGCTAATATTTTGTGGAAGAGTTTTTAATCTGTGTTTATCAGGGATATTGACTTGTAATTTTCTTTTTCTTTCTTTGTTTCTTTCTTTCTTTCTTTCTTTCTTTCTTTCTTTCTTTTCCTTCCTTCCTTCCTTCCTTCCTTCCTTCCTTCCTTCCTTCCTTCTTTCCATCCTTCCTTCCATCCTTCTTTCCTTCCTTCCTTCCACTCTTTTCTTGCTTCCTTCTACTCTTTTCTTCCTTCCTTCCACTCTTTCCTTCCTTCCTTCCTTTCTTTGTATGTTGTCCTTGTCTGGTTTTGGTATTGGGGTAATGCTGGCCTCAAAAATGTATTTAGAAGCATTTCCTCCTCTTCAGTCTTTTGTACGATTTTGAGAAAGATAAGTATTATATCTTTTTTGACTGTTTGGTAGAATTCATCTGTGAAGCCATATCATCCTGGTCTTTTGTTTGTTGGGAAGGTTTTAATTACTGATTCAATCACTTTACTATCAGTTTATTCATATTTTCTATTTCTTCAAGATTCAGTCTTGGAAGATTGTAAACTTTTAGGAATTTATTGATGTCTTCTACTTTGTCCAATATGTTGGCATATAATTATTCATTGTAAGTCTCTTATGATCCTTTGTATTTATGTGGTGTCAGTTGTAACTTTTCATTTATTTCTGATTTTATCGATCTGAGCTACCTCTCTCTCTCTCTCTCTCTCTTTTTTCTTTTTGGTGAGTCTAGCTAAAACTTTGTCTATTTTGTTTATATTTCCAAAGAATCAACTATTAGTTTTTGTGATCTTTTTTTATTGTCTTTTTAGTCTCTATTTTATTTATTACCACTCAAATAAGGCCTATATTCTTAAAAAGATTATATATATAATGGTTTTACCTAATTATTGTCACAACATGTAGCCAAATATGGATATGTAAAATTTGCTAATGTAGGGGCTCCTGGGTCCCTCAGTCAGTTGAGCATTTGACTCTTGATTTCAGCTCAGGTCATGATTTCACAGGCTTGAGATCGAACCCTGTGTTGGGCTCTGTGCTGGGCATGGGGCCTGTTTAAGACTCTGTCTCTCCCTCCCCTCTGCCCCTCCCTTGCTTTCTCTCTATTCTCTGTTTTTGTTTTTAAGTTTTTAAAATATTTACTTATTTTTGAGAGACACAGAGAGACAGTATGTGATTGGGAGAGGGGCAGAGAGAGAAGGAGTCACAGAATCCAAAGTAGGCTCCAGGCTCTGAGCTGTCAGCACAGAGCCCGATGTGGGGCTCAAACCTATGAATTGTGAGATCATGACCTGAGCCAAAGTCAGATGCTCAACCGACTGAGCCACCCAGGCACCCCTCTCTCTCTCTCCTGAAAATATGTTTGCTATTGTAGAGCAAAGGAATTTTAAAAACATATCAACAAAGTTTATTAAGATTGTTTTTTAGTATCCAATTTATAAGACTAATCAAGTTGATATAATATATAATTTTTGAGGTGTTGGGTCATCCAAGATATACTATATAATGTGATCATTTTAAACTTCTCAAATGGGTGATGGGGGGAACCTACAAATACAGAGACGGCTAAACTATTGATTTGTCTGAGAGAGAGGTAGAGACACAAACAGGGAGAGATTGATTGTTGATTGATTGATTGATTGATTGATGTTTCCTGTTGTTATATGTGTAAAGATGTACTTAAATCTTTTAGGCATGGAATAAGATTTTTGTCATGAAATAGCAACTCTGGACTGGAAAAATTCTAGCATTAAAAAAGACTGCTAATGCAACACTTACTTTCTCATATGCAAGATACTTACTGTCTCCATGGTTAACTCATCATAGTATCACTGAGAGAGTAGCAATCTGAATCTATGTCAAGTTATTTAGTGTAGAATAAATGGACAGATACATCTATGCAGTTTAAAGGCATAGTTTCCAGTGACCCAGTTTTTGGCATATTACTGTCATGGTTCACTCTAGGTTTCTAAATACTGTTTCTATGCTTACTGAGCCAGAGACAGCATGCTTGATTTCGTCAGTTTATACTTGAATACCTTTAATATGTGAATTCATGCATTCTACTCACCATTTATCACTCTAACCCTCTAGGGCAGATGAATGCACACAATGTATTTTGGATTTTCTTTAAAATATCATAAATACCCTGGGCTATATTTTGGTTTTAATACAATTTATAATTTTAGAAAAGATAAATTTCATTTCTGAAAGCAGCTTGTTTTAAAATAAAATTTGAACCCATTTAAAAATTTGTGTAGATATACTGTACACATAACATATATATATCTATATCTATATCTCATCTGTTTCTATATCTGTCTATCTCTCTCTTTTTCTACACACACACACACACACACACCATAAAATATATTCTTGACATAAAAGTTACATTTGGTATTGTACTATTTAATCTACACATAAACACTCTACAACGGATACTATGAGGGGTGTCTGGATGGCTCAGTGGGTTGAGCGTCTGACTTCGGCTCAGGTCATGATCTCGCGGTCCATGAGTTCGAGCCCTGCGTCAGGCTCTGTGCTGACAGCTCAGAGCCTGGAGCCTTTTTAGGATTCTGTGTTTCCCTCTCTCTCTGACCCTCCCCCGTTCATGCTCTGTCTCTGTCTCAAAAATAAATAAACGTTTAAAAAAATTTTAAATAGATACTATGATGTTCCTCATTTTACATATGGGAAAATTGGAGCACAGAAATATTCATTAATTTGTCCCAAGTTCACACAGGGAAGCAGAAACACATTTTGAATAAGAGATGATATGGCTAATAAAAGGTGCTGCTTTTATAGGGAATACTTTTCAGACCATTTCTTTTCTTTTGGTTTTATGAACCTCTGCTGTATTCTACATAGTATAATTACAAAGCTGAGATCACGGACAGGTTTTGCTAAGAAAGTAACCCCACCATATTGGAGTTTTCCTTAAAATAGTCAAACTTGGGGCACCTGGGTGGCTCAGTCGGTTAAGTGTCTGGCTCTTGGTTTCAGCTCCAGTCATGATCTTATGGTTTTGTGGGTTCAAGCTCTGCATTGTGCTCTGTGCTGGTAGCACAGAACCTGATTGGGATTCTCTCTTTCCCTCTCTCTCTGCCCTGTTCCCACTTGCACTGTCTCTGTCCCTCAAACTGAATAAACTTAAAAAAAAAATAGTCAAACTTGGTGAATAAATCAGATCTTTGATTTTATTATCTAGTATACCTCACCTAGCAATATTATTTTTAATTTATTCTGATTTTTCCCATAACAGCTGTTGTCTTCAGACCTTTTCTAATTTAAATTGCTGAATGATGGCATAGGTGAATTGATCAATAGGAACAAATATATTAAGTGAAAAACAAGAAGTACAAATCAATCAGTTCAGAGAAGAGAGATTTGCTATTGGCTATAGTAGGCAGAAAATGTTAGGGAGGATGTAAGGCTTGATCTGGACTCTGCAGATAATTGAAGAGGCATATTTTGTTGGGGTAATTTAACATAGTATTCAGATAAAGATAAATATTAAAGTATTTTATAAATCCAGTTTTATAGGTAATCAATAGGAATCTGAATCTTTTCAAAATTTGTAATTAGTTGTAGCTTAAAATTTCCCATTAGATATTGAGTATTATTATTATTATTAGCTATTTTGAATCATATTTTACCTTCTGATTAATTTTCTTATTAGTTTCTCCAAAGCAAATAATAATAATTCTTGTCAAAAATACACGTTTTCTTGGGGCACCTGGGTGGCTCAGTCTATTAAGTGTCTGACTTTAGCTCAGGTCATGATCTCACGGTTTGTGAGTTCAAGCCCCACATTGGGCTTTGTGTGGACACCTCAGAGCCTAGAGCTGCTTCAGATTCTTTGTTTCCTCCTCTATATCCTTCCCCACTCGTGCTCTATCTCTCTCTCTCTCTCTCTCTCAAAAGTAAATAAACATTAATTTTTTTTAAATGCACATATTCTCTTAAGTTCCACTAAAATGTAGGGTTTTTTTTTAATAATGTTTATCTTTTTTATGAAAAATTTTTTAACATTTATTCATTTTTGAAAGACAGAGTGTGAGTGAGGGAGGGGCAGAGAGAGACACACACACACAGAATCTGAAGCAGGCTCCAGGCTCTGAGCTGTCAGCACAGAGCCTGATACGGGGCTCAAACTCACCTGAACCGAAGTTGGACGCTTAACCAGCTGAGCCACCCAGGTGCCCCAATGATTATTTATTTTTGAGAGAGAGAGAGACAGAGCGTGAGCAGGGGAGGGGCAGAGAGAGAGAGTGAGACAGAGAATCCTAAAGCTCCAGGCTCTGAGCTGTCAGCACAGAGCCTGACATGAGCAGTGAGATCATGACCTGAGCCATAGTCAGCTACTTAACCGACTGAACCACCCTGGAGCCCCTAAAATGTAGGTTTAATTTATTAATTTGTTAGTGTAAAAGAAAAACAGATGATCAGAATCTGTGAGGAAGATAGAATAGGAGTGGAATGGAAAGACTTCTTTGTTTTTTAACAGCTTTGTTGAAATATCTTTGACAAAAGTTGTATAACTTAATATTTTGATATGTGCTGTGCATGTTGTGAAATAATCACCACAATCAAGCTAATTAACATATTTATCACCTCCATGTAGTTGTCATTTTGTGTGTGTGTGTTTATGTGTTAAGAAGATTTAAATTAAGATCTATCCTTTTTGCAAATTTCAGGGATAAAATATGATATTGTTACCTATAGTCACCATATTGTATGTTAGATCTCTAGAACTTACTGATCTTATATAACTGAAACTTTGTACTGTTTGGCCAACATTTCCTATTTTCCTCTCCACACAGCTCCTGTCCTACTCTCTGTAGGACACCGCTATCCTACTCTCTGTTTCTATGCATTTGACTATTTTATTATTATTATTACAGTTATTTTAGAGAGAGAGCATGAGCTGAGGAGAGGGACTGAGAGAGAGAGAGAGAGGGAGGGAGGGAGGGAGGGAGAGGGAGAGGGAGAGAATTCGAAGCAGGATCCTTGCACACTGCAGAGCCTGATGTCAGGCTTGATCCCATGACCCTGGGATCATGAGCCAAAATCAAGAGTCCAGTGCTCAACTCACTGAGCCGTCAAGGTGCCTCTTGACTGTTTAGATTCCACATGGCCACAATGAGGTCATGTAGTATTTCTCTCTCCATGTTGCTTATTTAGTAAGCGAAATGTCCTCCAGCTGCATCAGTGTTGTCACAAATGGCAGGATTTCGTTTTTCTTCATAGTTGGATGATATTTTGATTTATATTTATCTGCCAGCAGATAATCTGACAGCAGATATGAAAAGTATGAGTTATTTTGCCAAACTGAGGTCAAAATAATGAAAGTCATATTTTGAGATATTTGAGATTTTGGGGGAGTGCTTTCAGGATCCTATAGAGTCAGGGAGGTAATTGGGCAACAGAAAAAAAAAAAGAAGAAAACACTTTAGGATGTTTAGTAGTAGAGTGTCCCTTATTGAGGTCATACCTGATATTGCAAGGCTAAGCAAATTAGCTTAAATATTTTTGGAGAATTCTAAGAAATAGAAAAATTGCGTATGAGACTGCATAATTGCTAACCCGCAGTAAACTTTAAACTCTCTGATTTTCTATGTGAATGAAGATAAAACTATGTAAATGACAAAGCAAGGTTGTTTCCATATAAACTAACTCATGAAAACTTATTATTTCTAAATTTGTTTTGATTTTATTCATATTATGACAAAATAAGGTAAATCTGTAATAAGAAAAAGAAAATTCCATATAGGTGGAGAAATTTTTAACAGTAATTGCTATAGCCAGTGCTTTGATTCATTTTCAATAATTGTAACTGTTCTTTACTAGTGCTTATAATATGCTGGATATTCCTCTAAGTGCTTTACACATGTTTTTCTCCATTCAGTCCACACAGCAGCCTGCTGTGGTAGATACTGTTATTTGTTCCGTTATGTAGAGTAATCCAAGATACAGGGGTTTTAGTAACTGCCTCAAAATAACAAAGAGATTAACTGAACAACTGGGATTAGAACCCTGCACCCCACCCCCAAAGCTGATGTAGAGCTGGATCTTGAAGCAGCACTTCCACAGGCAAAGCACTGAGGTGCCTTCTGCAAACTACATAATGATTCAATCATGCACCTGAAAAACTTAGTAATTAGAAAAAAGTATAGATAAAACATAATTTTGGATATCCAGAAACTCCAATAGTAATATATTTTATTATACACTGTGTATGAGAGAAGTAAAATATTATAGGAATTCCAGACACTCAAAGACCACATCTATGTAGAATGTTTAGAGGAGACATCTGGAAAGATTAAAGGTTACAGATAGATCCTGTATAATGAGTGTTTAGAAAGTTAGAGAGAAATTCAATTTTAGGCAAAGTCAGAGAACAGAACAATCCTGGTTAACTGGAGCATAATGTGACACAAATTGGAAAGTCACATCAGAATAGGAATGGAGAGCCGAAGATTCAAGCCAAAAATTCCAGACCTAGTTTAGTAGGTATTGAGATTGTAGGATGATATGAAGAGTACTATATGAATAAAGAGAATAGTGGTTAGGCTACTTTGGAGTCATATAGCTTTGATCCAAATCTCATCTCTACTACGTATGAGCTGTGATTTTAGTCAAGCTGTCTAATATTATGCTTTCTATTGCATATATGTAAACTCAGATTAATGGAAATATTTGCTTCATTTGGTTGTTATATGGATTATATCAAAAACTTTATGTGGAAGCGAAAGCACAGTGCTTGCCTTTAATTTAGGAATTATCTGTTCATTAAACAGTTATTGAAGGACTATTATAATGTCATTCCATTATTACTAATTTTATTGTTATTACTGTTATTTGATATAGCTAATAACTTGAGCAAATTCATGGCAAAGGTATATAAGGTAGATCAAAAAGGAGAGAGAAAGAAGGTGAAGCAACTAATTAGAAAAAAAATTTCACTGGTATAGAAGGGGATAAAGGAGCCTAAATGTAGAATATGACAGTCGGGAAAAATAAGGACTCGCTAGGAATATTCACATATTTATAATTAAACCCATTTTATTTATGTATTTTTATTCATTATTTATAAAGGTTTACTTCTAGAAGAGGTAACTCAGAACAATTAATAAGAGAGGAAAAATCTGGCGTGCCTTGGTGGCTCAGTAGGTTAAGCTTCTGACTTTGGCTCAGGCCATGATCTCACATTTCGTAGTTCGAGCCCTGCATCAGGCTCTGTGCTGACAGCTCAGAGCCTGGAGCCTACTTTAGATTCTGTGTCTCCCTCTCTCTCTGACCCTCCCCCACTCAAGCTCTGTCTCTTTGTCTCTCTCAAAAATAAATCAACATCAAAAAATTAAAAAAGAGGAAAAATGTTTACAAGATCATTTATATTGAAAGAGTGTGAAGAAGTGCTCAAGATTTTTGAGCCTTAAACTTTACATACTTGTCAGTGTATCATGTCTACTGTGTTAATTTTATATGGTTTCTGGGCCTGAAAACAAGATTTGAAATTGCAGGAAAAATGAGTGTAGTGAAAACTGATGATGTGATACAGAGTAGTTAATAATAGTGGTGGGATCTCCTTAACACCCACACTGATTTGATGGAAAGTGGTCCCTACACATAAACTTGACTCCTACAAAAGATAAGCTAGCCAATTTGACAAGTCAGGTGTTATGTAATGCTACTAATGAAAACACTAACCTTAAAAAAATGTTTATTTTTAATCATTTAAAAACTAAACTCTGGGGCAGCTGGGTGGCTCAGTTGGTTAAGTGTTTGACTCTTGATTTTGGCTCAGGTCATGACCCTCATAGTCGTGAGACAGAGCCCCGCATGGGGTTCCATGCTAGCCCTGGGGCCTACTTGAGAGTCTCTCTCTCCTTTTCCCTCTGCCTCATGAGTGTGCATGCACGTTCTCATTCTTTTTTTTTTCTCTCTCTTCTCTCTTTCTCTCTCTCAAAACAAACAAACATTAAAAACAAAACAACAAAGTCTAAACTCTGTGGACAGAATCAAATCACCTTTAAGAACCCATTAGAAACACTTTGTGAAAAAATGTGCAGTGAATTTAATGTCTTGCTGTCGGGTGTACAGCATAAAAAAAAAGAAAAAGAAAGGTACTTCTTTCATAAGTCTCATATTTCATATAAATTGAGTTTCTTATATTTTTTGATATACTCTCTGTCATGTCAGGAAATATAATGGAGCTTGCAGCTTTAAAATAACATTATTTCAATTTGGCTTTAAAAATTAGATTTATATTTATGTTTGTGGTTTATTTGTATTCTACTCTTTCAAAAAATGATCTGAAGTACCCTACCAATTGCTCTCCTTCCTTTTCTTACACACACATACATTTCTTACACATACACACACATACAGACTCTCACTAAAAGTTTAATATAAGATGAGTAACAAGGACAATAGTCTTTGACAAGAAGGAAAAAGAAAATATGCCTAACTTAATGAGTTAACCCAGTCTATGATTTAAGTTAGGATAGCATCATAAATTTCATTGTAGCCAAGACAACAAAAGAAGAAGGGGAAGGATGAAATTACACATATATATTAAAACTCCTTCAAGTTTCTTGGTATAGTGAATCTTTTACTTACTTACAAGGAAAATCTCACATGGGAATATTATAAAACATACAATGTGTGATATAATTGACAGTAGCTTAACTACAAAATGTAGCAAACACAGAAGAATTCATATGACTTTTTTTTGGGGAGGGGCACAGGTTGATCAAACTAGATTATAAAAGAATAGTAGCCAGCTAAACTCCTAAGCTTGAATCCATTTTTTTTCTTGTGGTAAAAAACAACATGAGATCTGCCCTAACCAGATTTTAAGTGTGCAGTGCAATGTTGTTAACTATAAGAACAATGTTGTACATTATAGCTCTTAAAACATTTTCAATTCACATGACTGAAGCTCTCTAAACATTAATAAGCATCTCTATTTCTCTGTCTCACCAGTGCCTGGAAACCACTATTCTATTTTCTGCTTTGATGAGTTTGACTACTTTAGATACTCTGTATGTGGAATCAGCCAGTTTTCCTTCTGTGATTGATTGATTTCTTTTCGCTTGATGTCCCCAAGTTTTATCCATATTGTAGCATGGGAGAGGATTTTTTCTTTTTTATGGTCAAATAATACTCTATTGTATGTATATTTTCTTTATCCATTCATCTGTTGAGGGACATTTAGAATTTTTCCATTTCTTGGCTATTGTAAATAACGCAGCAATAATTATGGGTGTGTGTAGAGATTGCTTTGAGATCTTGATTTCAGTTCTTTTGGGCACATATCCAGAAGTGAGATTGCTGGATCATATGGTAGTTCGATTTTTAATTTTCTGTAGGATACTTCATACTGTTTTACATAGTGCCTGCATAATGTTACATTTCTACCAACAGTACACAAGGGTTCTAAATTATCTGTGTCTAGTCAACATTTGCTGTTTTCTGTTGGTTTGTTTTTATAATACCCATTAGAACAGGTGTAAAGTGATATTTCATTGTGTTTTTGATTTGCATTTCCCTGATGATTATATCCATATTAAACTCCATGACTTTTTTTTCAGGAACAGAAAAAAAAATCTTACAATTCTTTTGGAACCACAAAAGACCTAACATAGCCAAAACAATTCTGAGAAAAAAGAACCAAGCTGAAGGCCTTGTAGTTCCTGATTTTAAAACATATTACAAAGTGGGATGAGTGGCAGTGTGATGGAACAGTTGATTAGGGAATGCATTTTCCTGAGGTCAGCCTGTTCTCACAAGAAACTGTTAATCACTTTTCAGCATTGCAATGATCAGAAGTGGGTAAAAGTTCAGGGGCCTAGAAAGGGAGAGAAGCCTGATTAAAGTTTGGTCAAGCTAGTGGGCATTTTTTCCAGATTGCTCAGTGAGGACAAACAGTTCAACTACTCATTTAGGAGACAAAGAATGAGAATTTGGAGATTCTTTCATCTGTCTTTGTCATAAGTAAAACAAGGAGTACCTGTGAGTCTTATCTAACTAGTATAGGGAATGGTAGTTCTTTGCAATTGGTCATTTTGGGGAACACAAAAACGGTTGGGAAATTTCTTGACTGTTGCTATTTTTACCAGAATTTTGGACATTATCACTGCCAAGTGGAACTTTACTGGCAAGTGCTGCACATACCCCTTTCTGGTGAACTTGCGGGGAGACTGAAGTTAGATGGCTCAGTTTTCTATATAACCTCTCATTTGTGGTGGAAATCCACTGTGAGTCTATGCCATAACCTCATTTTAGCACTTGGTCTAGATTATTTTCTCCCCATCAATAGTGCCTCAGCCACAGAGAATTCAGGTCAGGTTTGCCAATTCTTAGTGGAGCGTACACACCAGGAAGAAAATGAAGGGTGCAAACCAGAAGAGCTGGCTGGGTGATCATGTTTATTTACTCTCTTAATTCATCATAACAAAAATATTGGATCACCTTGTACTGTGACCTTTCTTAAAGTCTGAGTTTTGGAGTGATAAACAGCCTCTTTTTTTATAATATTTTTCCCCTGGCTTTATTGGTATATATGTGACATTGTATTAGTTTAAAATACACAACATAATATACACATACACACACACACATATATATAGTAAAATGATTACAACGATATGTTTAGTTAACATCATAGCTATTTTTAAAATGTGTTTTGTTCTACGTTTTATTTAGTATGTTGAAATACATTAAAAACATAACATTAGGTCCATCAAAAGCATATTCAGGTACTTATTAGTCAAAGTCTCAATTTTGTAACAGTCTTTCTCAAAATTCTTGGTCTATTTTGTTAGGCACAGATGAATATTTCCATGTATAAAAACAACAAATAAAATCGTATTATTGGAAGAATGGCATTTTTTAAAAAAATTAAACACTGATGAAAAATGCATTGAATTTTCTTCTTATTGAAAGTACATGGCTTTTCTTGAAGTAAAAGATGAATGTCCATCTGTTTCATTTATTAAAATTTTAAAGTTGAAGAAATCTTAGTCTGAAGCAATACGACTGAAAGAAAATTTCCTTAGAATTAGTTACCAGTGTTACTATCTTATTTTATAATTTATTTGCCTGTGGTTTTACTGAGGAAGAATTTCATCTTGGAGGCTAGGAATTCTGATGCTCTTGTATTATAATAACAGATCATGTCATTAAAGTTTTTTTTTGACTCTATGTTCTCTTTCCAGTTTAAATTGATGAGATAGCAAATATATGGAAATTTATTCTGCCTGTTTGTAGCCTTCATCATATTCAAAGTTAAAAGATGTATTTGGATGGTGTGGGTTGGAGAGGATGGCAGGTGATCAGAATTAATTAGGAATGCACACACAGGAATAGAGTTAGAAGTACAAATTATAAGTATCTTCATTGGTGGTTTATGAAAAATGGAATGCCAAATTTCTTCAGCGCTTATAATTTCTGTTCAATTTATGTGCCATTATACAGTATTCTGATCTGATAAGTTTCTAGTAGATTTATCTTAAGGCTTTATTAAGCTGAATAACAAATGAACACAGGCTTTATTGAGATGGACAGTGTAGTGAAGCCAGTAGGTTTCCAAAATGATCTAGAATGTGGATGGTTATTTCACTAGTTTATTGTGTTCACCTTCATTAAAGACAATTACTATGCCCTGTTGAAAAAGTAGTGTGGAATAATTGCCGTGACACACGAAATTTGATTCTGAATTCCCAGTGTAAAACCCTAACTTAGAACAGTTCCATCTTAGCATGAGATTGACGGAGAATTTCATAGGTAGTAGTCACTCTGAAGTCCTATAAAAAGTATTTTGGGACTTGATGCCATTTTGATTCTTCTTAAATTGTCAATATTAATCTTACAAAATCTAGAAAAAAACATATTCAAAATACCAATAAATGATTTCTATTTTGCATAATTAACTATAAGTGGTCATAATGAGTAATAAATCCTGTAATTGGAACATAAAACCCAATATCCTATCTAAAAGTAAAAAGAAAAAAAAATGAATAGAATAGAATAAGAAAAATATCTGGAGCAGTAGTTAATCAGATAGTATTGTTGTTTTATATTTTGTCTTCTTGTTTACTTAACATTTCCCTAATAGACAATAAGAAACTTATAGACAGAGTTTAGGTCATGAACATGATTGCATCTCAGGTACTTGCTTTTTTCCCTGACATATTAGCTCAATACATTTATGATGAACCACTGTTTCTAAAAGTAATCGATGACTGGCTGAAACATTTATTTGTGACTGTCTTGAAAGAGATATGTGAGTAAAAAGTCTATTACATGCATTTTTGTGTATCTTGCTTATTGCAGTATCTTGGTTAGAGAAGTCTTCCATCTATAAATTATACTTCCATTTTCACAGCTTCAAAGAGCTCTAGTTCTGTGTTTCCTGTGGTATGTTGATGCTTTTATGTTATGCTATAACTGCACACTCCCCAAGCCTAACATGAAACTTCTCATGTCGTTTTCTCATTGCTATCAGCTTAGCTCACTTCTTTATTACATAAAAATTGGTTTACAGCAACAAACTAAGACTGACATTTCTTACTAAAGCAGAATGTTTTACTTGATTCTCTTTTCTTGGCATTTGACAATGAATGATGCAGTGGCTAGTGACATTTCTTATTATACTGAGTTATTATTTTTTCATTGTCATGTTTTATACATTTGTCTTGATCAAAAAAATGCCTTATTGATAGGAATTTGTTAAATACATTTTGATTACTTTATTTCATTCCTATCTATGAGCTCATTTCCTTTACTTTTGTATTTTCTCTAATATTTAGATGTTTTTTAGAGAACACATCTCAGCTATGTTTTCGTGTTTAATGATTACCAACATAAATACTCTAATTCTTTAAGTCTTTGATTAGCAAACAGGACCTGGTTTCTTTTATTTGGTCTGTCTTCTTGTATGTATGTTTGCACATGTTGTGAAGACAAATAAATACATTTTAACATTTCATAATTTCATTATGTATCAATTTAGATGACTTAATTATTCTGTGATTTCTTCACAGGATGTTAAAGCCATTATCATTTCTAACCCTGTTTTGTGTCATTTTACAAATTGCTTGGTCATGCTAGATGAAGTTAATTTTGGATTACTGTAATAATACTATTTCAAAGTAGGCATTGTATATTTTCCTAAATTTTTCACATAATATAAAGGTGAATGAGATTTTTTTTAATGAGATTGGCTTTCATTGAGGGCAACATATTCCCAGGATCTGAATCTTTAGCTATTCATAAACAGGCTTCTTTAACATAAATAGTTTTAGTTATAACTATCCTAAAAAAACTTGTGTATCTTCACTAGGACCAAGTGGATTTTATGAGAAAGATCCTTCCCAAAGACAAATCTTACAAAGGCTTTGAATATAGAAAAGGACTTTCTTAACCTTGTTGGTTTCCAATAATCATGTTCTGGAAAGTCTCTAATGAACTGTCAGGAGCAATTGTTTTCCTTAGTTACTAATTTGGCGGCATGTGCTGAAGTTAGAAGATTCGCTCATGGTAAATTAGTCGCAAGTATTTAACCTCCTAAATGGTGTGTAATTAGCAACAAGTGGGCCCAAATATTTTGACTTAAGTAATGTTTATTGGGTGTATAAATATTAATCAGGGTTTATTTTACTAACCAGGTAGGCAATTGCATTGCATGTATCATTGAGAGTTTAAGCAAGACTTATTTTCTAATGATCACTATTCAGAATGCCCATATTTAATTAGAGCATCCTTTCAGATATTCTTTGTTAGAGAACAGGACAACATTTTTATGTCCACAAAGTCTAGTTTTAATTTATTTCTGTTTGTGATCTGAGGCACAGATATTATAATGTTTCTCTGGTGACTAAGTGGTACCATTGTAACCCTGAAATAGGAAGCTCAAAGGCTCCTTGGGACCAGCAAGTTCTTAAATGGTTGATACGTGACATTATAAGTAGTGAGGAATCATATCTGAAACCCCATGAAATGAAAATTATTGTCAAAAATTACCTAGTAACTGAGTAAACAATGGGGCAAAACTGGATAGATTTTTATGGCTTGGTGTTACTATTTCCCCAAGAAGAAAATGGGGCTTTGTATTCTAAGAATTGTTCTCAAAAAGGGTACCTTGGAACTATTCACAGTCTCTGACCAGCAGAGAATTCAGGTTCTTCAAATTACATGATTCAAACATTTTTTAAAACATACATCTCTCCCATTGCTTTCCTTTTACCAGATGCCAATACTGGCTGATGTTTCTGGAATCTGAATATCCAGTCATTCCTAAGCATGTTTCTTTAAAATAAATATTTCTGGTTATACATATCTTAAAGGATTATGTGTATTCACTAGGGCCAGGTAGAATTTTTGAGGAAGACCTTAAGACAAATTATAGTGAACAGGGCAAACATATTCTACTAGTGGAAGAAGCCAGGCAGAAATCAAATGAAAAAGATAGACATAGCCCTCCCTCACAGAACGTAAATTCTAAAGCTCTCTCATTCTCCATATTAACCAAATCCTTCTGAGATTAACCTTTAAATAATGGTTGTTTGTGTCAGTAGCTCTAAATTCAAGTCTAGTTGCCCTAGTGGGGCTCCCTGAATTCTTGTGTGTTATGTGCCTTTCCCAAACACTGCTGCTAATTAATTTCTACAAATAAATTTCAAAACTAATTATTTCACTTCTATTATTTATCTCTCATTAAATCCAGTTGACCATAGGATCATCTTGACAGGATAGTCATAATTTCTTTTTGATCTAGACTTATCTAGATTTCTAGTTTGTTTTGTATAACTCCTTAAAATGTTGCAGTTATTTTGAATATTTGACCTTTTTAGACTCTAACCTTTAGCTATTTCCAATAGCAGATAACCAGAAATAACCACACAAAGTGACCAGTTGAATGTTATTTTTCCCCAAACTGAAGCATTGGTTAGCAAACATCATCATTTACTGTTTTAACACTACATTTCCAGGTTAAATGCTAGACATACCATGATTTGAAAAAATAAAAAGAAATATAGCCCTAGATAAGAAAAAAATGGTAGTATTAGCTCTCTGTATTTCTACCATTTAACTAAGTTATAGTATCTTTTTCCTTTTTAATTATTTCTCCTCCTTCTCCCTCCCTCCCTCCCTCCCTCCCTTCCTTCCTTCCTTCCTTCCTTCCTTCCTTCCTTCCTTCCTTCCTTCCCTGTCCCAGAGCCCAAAAGTCTCTTTACTATATACCTTACAGGATTCAAAATATCCTAAAGCCAACCAAACCTACTATTCACAAGTCTTTAATAATTACTTTGTGTATCTCACCAAGGTTTCTCTTCCAGAGTAAACTCTGTTTTGTTCATGTTTGTGTCTGTGGAACTAATTTTTGTTTTGGAAGAAGGATTTCTTAAGATTTTATTTAAACATATTTCCTCCCTTTAATCTCTGGATATTTTGATAAGTTCTTTCTAGGAAAACTTTTGTTAGTTGTTCTGCACTACTTATATGTATATCAGAGGGAGTTTTATTCATAGATAATCACATAACCAGATCATAAAATTGGAATTGGCTCATAGGATGTACATCAACAAAGAAATTTACGTATATCACTTATTTTACATATTACATGAGAAAAACAATACTGTGGTAATATTAATAGCAAAATAATTGAACAGGTACTATGAGGTAGGGACTGTGTTATCTCATTTAATCTTCAGAGAACTATAAAAGAGAGTTTGGTTATAGTTACCAAGATATAGAGATAATGAGTGTCAGCGTCAAGTCTGAGTCTGCTGGTATAATTGCTGATACTCATAAACACTGGGCTGACATGACTGTTATATGAATTATAAAATGTTTATTGTAACACTAATTTTATTATATACATTTTATTTGTATTCATCATACCAGTAATATTTCTAATTTCACTAGAAAAAGATTATGTACATATTAGGCACCTTAATACATATTTAAAACCTAAAGAAATTTATTATTAACAATAATTCAATGTTATGTCTTCTGCAGTAATATTGCTGATTTAGATAAATATAACACAGTCCATTTATAATAATTTTTATATACTTGACTTGCGATGAAACACAAAATCCCATAGTAGAAGAAAATAAGTAACAAACTATTTCACATATACAGAAAATATAAAGAGTATTTAAAAATCACTCTTGGTATTAGAACAATGAGAGCATTCATATGGAATATATTTCACTTTAGACTGTGTTTCTGGTCAAGCAAAACCAGAATTCTCCCCATGAGAGAGTGTTTCTTACTCAGCTTCTTAAACCACAAAAATATTGGAAACACATTTCAAGCTCCCTGTATCCACATAACTTTCCTACTAAGTATATTTTAACTTTGAGCACCTTATTTTTGGTCACTGGGTAGAATATCCTTCTAGGATGTAGTTAGTTGCTATGGAAGAATATTCAACATGCATACCAGCAATAAATTTTCCCAATTATACAGTGAATGAAAGGAGGTAGGGAACCTCTGGTATAAAAATAGATGATTAAAGAATTGTAGGTGGCTGACAAAATTGCAGGCAGAAAGGATGATAATTTTATATAGCTATCAAGACAATTAGAGGGATTGATACAATCATCCTTTTGAGGCATAAGAGTAGAATAATGGAAATCTTACAAAAAAGAAGTGATGTAACTTAAATGTAGGCAAGATTGAATGATATCAGGGTACATAGGCACCATGGAATCTGAATGAGGGATTCTAACAGGTTCACCTGGCATTTAAACTGATTATTTATTAGAGTTTATAAAATGTAATGCAATATAAAATAAGACATTATAAAATGCACTAACTCATGTAGAATTGAGGCAATTCTAAATTAAAATGCAAAGGAATTATTTGGAATGATCATTATCTGACCTGCACATCTCCTGATTAAGTGGGTAAGTTGTAGTAGGGAAGACACCTCAGAAAAACACACTCTTATGCTTTTATAAAACATGACTCAAATAAGCGTACTCTCCATTTTATTGCCTCACCTGAATATGAAATTATTTTAGATAGTATTCTGCTCCATGATGTGTGCAACTACAGCTGGGTGCGCTAACTTTTTGGTACAGCTATGAGTCGTCATCATGGCTAAACGAATTAATTAAAGAACGCTTTTTTTTTTTTAATTTTTTTTTTAACATTTATTTATTTTTGAGACAGAGAGAGACAGAGCATGAACGGGGGAAGGTCAGAGAGAGGGAGACACAGAATCTGAAACAGGCTCCAGGCTCTGAGCTGCCAGCACAGAGCCCGACGCGGGGCTCGAACTCACGGACCGCGAGATCATGACCTGAGCCGAAGTTGGACGCTTAACCGACTGAGCCACCCAGGCGCCCCGCGCTTTTTAAGGAATGTATATGAAATGAAATTCTATTTCCTCAAAATTGAGGAAAAAACTATACTGTTTCTTCAGCAAACATTCTGACCGAATATATAGTTTTATTTTTCAGATAACTGAAGCTTATCACATAAGAGTCATATCCTTTAAATTAATATTAATTTTTTTGAAAATCATTATAAACTGTATTACACATTTTTCATATTCCTTCAACACTGGTATTAGTCCTAATTTCAAAATGACTCATAAGCTTTTTGAATTTATGCACATGTTTCTTTACTTTTTATTTCTTCTTTCTGAACACTCACAGATTTTGATACTGACCATGACCGTCCTTCTAGGCATTCCCTACCTTTGAAGATTCCAGTCTACTGGAATTGGAAAAAAAGGTACAGCTTCTAAGATTGAGTATAAATGAACAGTAATGAAGGTCTGAATCAAGATTTAGCAGCCTTTGCCTTAAGTTGAATGGACTTCATACATGAGACATCAAGTAAAACTTGGACAATTATCACTAAAACTAAAGGAAATTCAAGCACTAGATTGAAAGAGGAGAAATTTAATTTAGGTCAATTATTTCCAGAGAGATTTCATAGAGTCCTTTTTTGATCTTCCAGATTCCTAACGATGTTCATTTATGTTAAATAAAATTATTGGAGATAAGTTTTACAATTCTTATACAGTATATGACTGAAGGAAGGATGATAATAGCATGTTTCATTTAAACATTTTGAGATTGAAAAAGGGTTATATTAATAATTATGTTAGGACAGTCAGTATAAACTAAGGCTTTTTGTAGCTAACCAGAATGAACATATGGTCAACCTAACTTAAAGTGACATGTTTGTTAGAAAATCCTCCAGGTATAATTTTTTCAGTGAATTAATTTTTTTTTTATTTAGTTCACTTAGTTTTACAAATTATAAGTGCTTTATTTTCAGCATCCAGCATGTTCCCTAAAACTGACAGAAAGAAGAAAATAGTTAATGTTACATTTCTCCTTTTGGTCTTCTACCTTATATTCATATAAGGATGTCAAAAATATCTTTTTAGACCTTAGTTCAGAGCTTAATTTTAGTCTTCTTTTACACAATAAAGCAATAGTTGGAGAAAAACAAACTGAATAGGATAATATTTTTTTCTAGGAAAAAAAAAAATGTCTTCATTCTTTGTTGTCTGCCCTCATGTTTTAATATAATTCCAAGGCTTCTTTGAAGACTTAAAAAAAAAGGCTTTGCAATTTTTCCTTGGGAATGCCACTTAGTAGGTGCCAAAACATATTTAGCAGGTGGTAGCTAATTTTCATTTTAATGAAGCTAATCTTTTCAGAGTAGGATAACATAAGGTTTTACCATCTGTGTGTATCCTATTTAGTTTAACCAGGTTGGAAAAACCTAAAAGGAGGTCTATGAAACAAAAAGCTAGATGTTGTTCAACAACAGCCTTAACTACCTGTAAGCAGTACTATTTCTGAACATAAAATATATAGGGAAATTATAAATGTTAATATATTAGTCCCAAAGTTTTGCTAAGTTATATATTCATAATTTGGATCCAGTGATCTTTTAGAGCATTACTTAGGAAGGTTTTTTGAATTAGGGTTTTTAATGTAAGACATCTAAAAATTTAGCTGATGATTCCTCAGATCAGAAGAATTTAAATATTTTGCACTTCCTATTTTTTCCGCTGTTGTACATTATTGCTGATAACGTTCCTATACAATTCTTATTTTCAGCTTTTGTTTTAATGTACATTTAAATCTTCCTTTTAGCTTGTGTTTCACTGCTTGAAAAGTTTAAGTACCTTTTGCATTTATGGTAGTATTTAAATTTGAACACGTTACATTTTTTTGTGAGAAAATATTATGGCATATGTTTGTTTTTTATTTCAGGAATGGAAAATTCTCATTGCTTTTTAAAATCCCCTTCTTAAATAATAAAGTAATAATTAATATAAATAAGTAATAAAAGTGCAAAATTGAACATTTACTACATATTTGGATTAAGAAGTTATTCAGAATATCATGCATTCAATGAGAATTTAAAAAATGGGCTAAACAGGCACATGAAAAGATGTTCAACGTCGCTCCTTATCAGGGAAATACAAATCAAAACCACACTCAGATATCACCTCACGCCAATCAGAGTGGCCAAAATGAACAAATCAGGAGACTATAGATGCTGGAGAGGATGTGGAGAAACGGGAACCCTCTTGCACTGTTGGTGGGAATGCAAATTGGTGCAGCCACTCTGGAAAACAGTGTGGAGTTTCCTCAAAAAATTAAATATAGATCTACCCTATGACCCAGCAATAGCACTGCTAGGAATTTATCCAAGGGATACAGGAGTGCTGATGCATAGGGGCACTTGTACCCCAATGTTTATAGCAGCACTCTCAACAATAGCCAAATTATGGAAAGAGCCTAAATGTCCATCAACTGATGAATGGATAAAGAAATTGTGGTTTATATACACAATGGAATACTACATGGCAATGAGAAAAAATGAAATATGGCCTTTTGTAGCAACGTGGATGGAACTGGAGAGTGTGATGCTAAGTGAAATAAGCCATACAGAGAAAGACAGATACCATATGGTTTCACTCTTATGTGGATCCTGAGAAACTTAACAGAAACCCATGGGGGAAGGGAAGGAAAAAAAAAAAAAGAGGTTAGAGTGGGAGAGAGCCAAAACATAAGAGACTGTTAAAAACTGAGAACAAACTGAGGGTTGATGGGGGGTGGGAGGGAGGGGAGGGTGGGTGATGGGTATTGAGGAGAGCACGTTTCGGGATGAGCACTGGGTGTTGTATGGAAACCAATTTGACAATAAATTTCATATATTAAAAAAAATGGGCTAAAAGTAAATATGCCTCAAATAAAGTACACATAAAATGAAGGAAGGTAAGAAGAAGGAATAGTGAGGAGGATGGGAGGAGAAGTGAGAGAGAGGGAAAGAGAAAAAGACAGTGAGATGGAAATTATCTGTAAGAATGAAGAGAGTAAGAGAAAGGAATCCCACTTTTGCGTGAATGTTTTCGTTATTTTTGCTTTAAGTAGTCTTGTAAGATAGTATAATGAAGTTAGTGTGATTGGAAAACAAAAAGAACTAGCATTATTAGGGAGCTGAGTCAATTCACGATTGATTGCAAAATAGAGTGAATTTTAGGAGTATTTAGAATGAATGCTCCACATTATTAGATATAGTGAACATTGGGCATTAAGAGCATTTATATGTATCGATTATACTTAAATAACAAAGATAAACAACTTGTTACACCAATGAAAAATGTGCTGAACATATACAAAGAATAAGATGATTAATATTAGAAGAATATTTATTTTAAACAGTAATTCCCTGAATGATACTTTTTTTTCAAAAAAAAAATAAAGAATTGCTGTAATAAATTTAATTGATTTAAAAATTATTAATTGCTTAAGAGATGGACTAGGGTTAAATAAACTTGACAAAATTAAATGTTGTTTAAATTGTGAATCTATCAGATACAAAGTTAAAACATCTCTAAGAGTATTGTGTAAATTGTTTCCTGAGTTGTTAATTTTAGACATTCTGACAGGTGTGAGATGGTATCTCATCCTGGTTTTGATTTGTATTTCCCTGATGATAAGTGATGTTGAGCCTCTTTTCATGTGTCTATTTGCCATCTGGATGTCTTCTTTGGGAAAGTGTCTATTCATGTCTTCTCATTTTTGGGTGTTGAGTTTGATAAATTCTTTATAGATTTTGGACACTAACCCTTTATCAGATATTTCATTTGCAAATATCTTCTCCCATTCCACTGGTTGCCTTTTAGTTTTGTTGATAGTGTCCTTCACTGTACGGAAATTTTTTTAACTTGATGACATCCCCCAAATAGTTCCCTTTTTAAAAATTAAAAAATATATATATATATATAATTTTATTTTTGTTTATATATATATATATATATACATACATATGTATACATATATATATATATATATATATATATATATATATATATATATATATATATTTTAGAGACAGAGACAGAGTGTGAGACTGGGAGAGGGGTAGAGGCAGAAGGAGAAAGAATCTCAGCCAGGCTCCACGCTCAGGATGGAGCCCGATGTATGGCTCAATCCCATGACCCTGGGATCATGACTTGAGCCAGAATCAAGAGTTGGATGCTAAAATGACTGAGCCACTCGGGCACCCCCCACCCCCAATAGTTCATTTTTGCTTTTGTTTCCCTTGCCTTCAAAGACATGTCTAGTAAGAAGTTGCTGCAGCTGAGGTCACAGAGGCTACTGCTTGTTTTCTCCTGTAGGATTTTGATAGTTTCCTGTCTCACATTTAGGTGTTTCATCCATTTTGAATTTATTTCTGTGTACTGTGTAAGAAAGTGGTCCAGTTTCATTCTTTTGCATGTCACTGCCCAGTTTTCCCAGCACCATTTGCTGAAGAGGCTTTTTTCCATTGGATATTCTTTCCTGCTTCGTCGAAGATTGGTTTGCCATACATTTGTCGGTCCATTTATTCATCTTGTATGCTGTTCAATTGATTTGTGTCTGTTTTTTGTGCCAGTACCATACTGTTTTGGTGCTTACAGCTTTTTAATACAGCTTGAAGTCTGGAATTGTGGAAACAACAGATGTTAGTGAGGATAAGGAGAATAAAGGGGAATTTGCACTGTTGGTGGGAATGCAAACTGGTGCAGACACTCTGGAAAACAGTATGGAATCTCCTAAAAAAATTAAAAATAGAACTACCCTACAACCCAGCAATTGCATTACCAGGTATTTATCCAAAGGATACAGAAATGCTGACTCAGAGGAGTATATGCACCCCAATGTTTATAGCAGCACTATCAACAATAGACAAATTATGTAAAGAGCCCAAATGTTCATTGGCTGATGAATGGATAAAGAAAATGTGGTGTGTATATATATGTATATACATATACATACATAATTGAATATTGGTGATCAAAAATAATGAAATCTTGCCATTTGCAACAATGTTGATTGAACTAGCATGTATTATGCTAAGTGAAATAAGCCAGTCAGAGGAAGAAAAATACCATATGATTTTACTCATATGTGGAATTTAAGAAACATAACAGATTAATATAGGGGAAGAGAAAGAAAAATAAGATAAAAACAGAGGAGGAGGCAAACCATAAGAGAATCTTAAATACAGAGAACAAAACGAGTGATGCTGGAGGGGAGGTGGGTGGGGGGATGAGCTAAATTTGTGATGGACATAAAGGAGGGCATTTGTTGGGATGAACACTGGGTGTTATATATGAGTGATGAATCACTGGGTTCTACTCCTGAAACCAATGCTACACTGTATGTTAACTAACTTGAATTTCAATAAACAAATTAAAAAAAGAGTAATGTGTAAATTAATAGAGAGGTATAACCCTATTGACATGCAACAGATACAGACTATTTTACAAATGTGCAACATATTTTTTCAGACTTTCTCTGTGTTTCAGACATTCTACTAGAATTTGCTTACTATTATTTCCTTTATTAATAATCTTTCTCCAGGAACTTAGTGAATTGTTTCTAGCTTAAGGTTTTCAAAGTCAATATTATTTCCTAAACTCTTATTTTTTCCCTTATGATTTCTATTTTTGTGGTTCTGTATTTTACGGTATGTCTTCCACTTGATCTTCCAGTACTATAATTAGGGGGTCAATAGTGATACTTCTTTTCTCACTTCATCTACCAATATTGATTTTGTTTGTTTGTTTGTTTGTGTGTATATTCCTTTGGAGATTGAATCAAAAAGACTTGTGTAAATGGACTTAAATCTCTTTGCATTCTCTCTCTTTTTTTTATTTTTTTATTAAGGCAGTCATCTGACTTCTAAGTAGTTCTTGTTTCATTTGGAGCTCATCTTCTCTGTGTTTTATTTTTGAGTTCTCTCTTTGACTGCCATTACTTTGCCTACCAATACTCTAGTATGGTTGTTGAAGTGATTTAAGCAGCTAAATCCTGAGATAGGTGGGCATGTGTGTTTAGCTCTAAAGGAGGAACAGCTGGTATGAAATCTCTCTCCTATCCAGGAACCAGGAGAAATCCTTTCTGCTCCCTTATTTTCTCAACCACAAAGATAGGCTCTCCTTGCCTGAGGACTATGGAAAACAGTGACCAACAACTGGTCTGACAGCTCCTCTGGGGTCATAGAAACTGCTCAGATCTTTTGGGTGAATGTTGTTTTTAATTCATTAGAGCTTTCCAGTATCACTCACGCCCACTGGAACTCTTTATTTTCTGGGATTTATTCAGATGTTCTGTTCCATGCCCCTGGTCTTTACAGCTCCGGTCCCCATTCTTTCATTATGGCAGATGGTTACATACTGTTTTTTCTGAATGCCAGGAGAAATGGAGGCCTATCTCAGATACTCTAGCGCTGCCCAACAGTCCCAGAAGATTCTTTTCTCAGGAGAAATGCTGGTTAATTGAATTAGATCAGGAACAGAAGGGTCTTGGGAATGCATTCAGAAATCCCCAATGATTTATTTGCAGAAATATGTTTTAAGTGACTGTAATTTGGCAATAATTTACTTTTTTTTAAATTTTTTTAACGTTTATTTATTTTTGAGACAGAGAGAGACAGAGCATGAACAGGGGAGGGGCAGAGAGAGAGGGAGACACAGAATCTGAAACAGGCTCCAGGCTCTGAGCTGTCAGCACAGAGCCCAACGCGGGGCTCGAACTCACGGACCGTGAGATCATGACCTGAGCCGAAGTCGGACGCTTAACCGACCAAGCCACCCAGGTGCCCCAATAATTTACTTTTTTACACTAGCAGCAGATAATACAATTCAGGGGTAGCCAACTATTGTGTGGCAAAAAAGGAATACGGCATCTGGGAGTTAGTAGGTGGTGCCAAAGGGCTGTTTCTACCACCAACTGAATTTGACATTTGTTGAACACTTAAAGTATGCTGTCGGCACTGTGTCAAGCTGGTCTCTGAGATGAAATATGAATAAGACAGAGATCCTACTTTTGATGTGCTCACAAAACCAGGTTCGGTACAGGAGGCAGGATGGCAGTGCTGAGCATATCAACTTATGGGGACTTTTAGCTTCACAGTCTTCTCCAAGATAAATGATTACAAGGTACAAAGATAGTGTCATATATATAAATATCTTAGATATTTTTTTGTTATTCATTTGGATATTGTTGGATAAATTATAAATTAAATATCAATGTTTCTTTTTAAAATAACTAATTTAAATAAAAATAAATGATGGTACCGTTAGCACAAAGTAAGCATTTAAAATACTCTAAAAATGTATTTCTATTACATTTAAGAAAATTTCCACTTCTATCATATAAATTCAATTAATGCTAGAAGAAGAGAATCACCTTGTATGCTTACATTAGTTTAAAAATTACATGTACACTAAAAGCTTTATTAAAAATTATTATTCATTAGAACTAATATCAAACATTACCTAATTATTAGGAATCAAAAAGCAAATTTTCTTGAAGATTTTTGGCAGATGTTTTCTACCCTAGGTAAAGATGTTGCCAAACTAAAATCAAATGGGTAAACATAAAAAGGAATTAACACAAAACAGAAGGTTATTTTGATGTTTTTAGGTGGTCTTATTAAATATAACATGCTCACATGAACCTACTTTATATTAGAAAGAAGTGTTTTAAGTAAGAACGCTGGTCTTGAAACATCAAAAGTATAGTTATCATGTAAGTATTTTTAAGGGTGAATTAATTTTGTTACAAAGGTATGTGTTATCTGAGTTCTTGAAACTCTATTAGGTAGAAATGGTAGTATTATTTTTTCAGATAATAACAGTGATATAATGCCATATGATTTTCAAAAGCAAAGAAAATGATAGTCTTCTTATTATAGGTCGTTTTAAAACTAGTCCCATGAAATATGGACACTTTCATCATAGTCTTTTTTAAACACTTTCTCCTCTGGAAATCCAGAATTCCTTGTACTAATTATGCTCATGCCATTTGCAGCTGAGAATGTGACAATAAATTCGTAATACCTCCTATTCTCATTATAGTTAGCACATACTAAATTTCAAAAAAAATTCCAGTTGAATATCAGAGACTGTAACTTTATTTTTTTAATTTTTCACATTTATTTATTTATTTATTTATTTATTTATTTATTATTTTTTAATGTGATTTATTGTCAAATTGGCTCCTTTACAACTCCTAGTGCTCATCCCAACAAATGCCCTCCTGAATGCCCATCACCCACAACATTCCCCTCTCTGCCAACATTTATTTTTATTTTTGAGAGACAGAGCAAGACAGAGTACAAGTGGGGGAGGGGCAGAGAGAGAGGAGGGACACAAAATCTGAAGCAGGCCCCAGGCTCTGAGCTGTCAGCATGTGCGGCTCAAACTCATGGACCATGAGATCCTGACCTGAGCCGAAGTCGGACGCTTAACCCATGAGCCACTCAGGTGCCCCAGAGACTGTAATTTTAAATACAGTGGAGTTTCTGCTTTTGAAATCCTTGGAAAATAAGTTTACTAATAAGGTCATTTTAGAAGTAAGTTATTGGGGTGCCTGGGTGGCTCAGTTGGTTAATGTCCGACTTCGGCTCAGGTCAGGATCTCATGGTTAGTGAGTTCGAGCCTGGCATTGGGCTCTGCGCTGACAGCTTGGAGCCTGGAGCCTGCTTCGGATTCTGTGTCTCCCTCTCTCTCTCTGTCCCTCCCCCACTCACACACTGTCTCTTGAAAATAAATAAATGTTAATTTTTTTTATAAAAAAAAGTAAGTTATTAAACAGATTATAACATCTTGGCATCAGAAACTTAATTGTACATCAAATTAATCAACCCCATCTCAAAGAGATGCACAAGTTAGATTAGGATTTCTGGTCCCATTCAAATTCTTTGATCTTGTTACCAATTTTTATGAGACTCCTTTAAAAGAATTTTTAATGTTCTTCTAAGTATCTGATAATATATTATGAGCTTATTTCCGAGATCATTATACCTACGTTTCTCAATCCAGTGGACTCTTCAGTGGTCTGCTTAAATGCCAACCCCTCCAAGAAACTGATGCCCAGTCCCAGAGCAACATGATTGCCTTTTCCTTTGAACATTCAATGTATTGAATGTTTTAATTTTTTTATGCTATGTATAGCTGTGAATTAGTGATAAGAATTATTTTCCTGTTGTAAAGATAGGATAAATCTATAGAGGAAGTTTTAAGTACTTAATAAAATGTACATCCGCTTGGATGGCTTAGTTGGCTAAGCATCTGACTCTTGATTTCAGCTCAGGTCATAATCTCATGGTTCATGGGATAGAGCCCCACTTTGGGCTGCATACTGGCAGCATGGAGCCTGCTTGGTATTCATTCTCTCTCTCTCTCTCTCTCTCTGCCTCTCAAAATAAATAAACATTTTAAAAGAATGCCCAGTGACTTCTAATAGGTATACTATGCATCTATCATGAATATTTATTTAGCTTAATGAGGTATAAGGTATTGAGCTGAAACCTAGGAGTTCACCAAGTGTCACCCATTTTCCCTGATGTTAATCCGATAATAGTCTAATTGAAGATACGGAGTAAAAACATGAAGATGTCAATAAAAGACTTGTGTATCAATTTAGACCAGAAATGTGTAGTACATGAAGCTTGTCAACTATATTAAGCAGATAATAATTGCAATATGACTAAATAAGAAAAAAAAAACAATACTTCAGAATGCTGTGTTGATAAAGGACTTTTATGTAAATTGAAATCATAATTGTGATGAATGGGTAAAATTTGGATGGCTAGAATAGAAGAGAAAAGGTTATCCTTTGCATGTGGAAAACCTAGTAAAATCTTTGGGATGTACATATGAGTGACTGTGAAATATCCATCCTGTGAGATGATATTCTAAGAGAAAAAAAAGCAGAATGGAGGGAAAAATGGAATTCCTAGCAGCTTTTGCATGGTAAAGCGGATTATATGTCAGGCATGTGCTACTTAAGTAAGTGTGAAAACTAGGATTCAGGTTGATGATGTAAAACAGACGGCGTGTTAGAAAAACATGGAAATACTTCAGAAGTAAATAATTATAAAAAGTAGCATTAATTATATTGAGCAAGAAAATTACTTCAAACAATATTAAATGAAAATAGGTCTAGAACACAATTCTAATTCTTCTGTATTTGCTTATTAACTGGGAAAGGAGAAAGTGTATAATAGATTTATATAAACTGCCTTATTTATTTATTATGTTTATATATTTATTGTTTGAGAGAGAGAAAGAGAGCAAGTCAGGGAGGCATAGAGCAAAATACCAAGCAGGCTCCATGACATTAGTGCTGAGCCCGATGCAGGGCTCAAACCCACAAATTGTGAGATCATAACCTGAGCTAAAACCAAGAGTCAGACACTTAACCCACTGAGCTACCCAGGCACCCCATAAACTGCTTTAAAATTAGGAGAAATTTTGATCTGTATTTTGCTATAATTTGGGCAGTTTAGTGTAGTAGTAACTGAATTTCTAGAAGTATATGTGGCCAAGATTCAAAGAATAAAAAGATATATGACATGCAATACAAAAAAGTCAATTTTAGACAAGTATTTTTTTTAAATTAATGGTTACTTATTTTTGAGAGAGAGAGAGAGAGAGCATAAGCAGGGGAGGGTCAGAGAGAGAGGGAGAGACAGAGAATCCAAAATAGGCTCCTCACATCAGCATAAATGTCAGTGTGGGGCTCAAACCCACGAACCGAGAGATCATGACCTGAGCTGAAATGGGATGTTCAACCTACTGACCCATACATATGATATAGCACCATATCTAGGTGCCCCTAGATAAGTCTGATTCCAGAAAGTGGTAGAATTCTAAAGTATTCTCTAATAAAGGAGTTAAACTCTTTTCTAGGAAGAGATGAGAACAACATTAAATCTCTGGACAGGATTGTAGGTGACTTTGTTGCAGAATATCTGTGTGGCCATTAAAAGTGTCACGGATACTCAAAATAGATTTGTATTCAGTAAAATTTCAATTAAAGAAATATGGAAGAGGGAAGCAGCTTTTTAAAGTAAATATACTATATTTTATTTACATGAGGGAAATACTCAGAAGAAACATTGTTAATTAATTATATTGAGAAACAGTTGTGGTGACTTTGGTGAGTACTCATCTTGTTGACTGAGTTAGTGACAGCTTAGAAGTCCTGTTTCTGATTAGATTAAGAAAAATCACTGCATTCCTTAATTGTATGCAATAATATAATTTCTATTCCTTTCTTTGCTTTGCTGAATGGAGTTATTGGGAATTTGAAAGTATAGAACATTAAGATACTCTCAAGTAATATGCATTCCAGTCTTCTGAGACAATGTGTTGATATGGAATATATCTTCAAATTTCTACTCGCAATAATAACAGAAACAGAACAGAGGGGAGGAGGGATTTGAATCCTTGGTTTCTAGAATACTCTTTACATTCTCTAAAATGCCTTTTCTCTTTCCTTTTCTACTTGTTTTGTGGTTCATTATTTGTCAGCCTCTTGTGATTCTGCTTATAAGTGTTTTTTTTCCCTCTAATGATTTCTTATCACTGCCATCTATTTAGACTCCTGTGACTTTCCTTAATTTCACTGTAAACCTCGTTCACTATCTGTATTTCTTTACTGTCAATTCACTTGTTAATGTATTACAATCTACCTTCCTCTGTCCTCAGTATTTTTATGATTCTACTCCCTCAGAATCATGTGTAGCTAGCATTTTGGATATCTTTACATGAATCGTTTCACTTGAGTCTTCTTTAAAGACTCCTGTGTAGATCTTTCCTGCATAGATCTTTCTCTGAAACTACAGAGCTTATGCCCAGACACCTGGGTATCCTCAATGTTTCATCACTTGGATGAAAGCATCTCAGATTCAAGACATCTAAAATCTAAAATTATGTTATTTCCAACTGCTTACTACATGGCTACAAATGTGCTTTCCACCTGTAATGCATTTTTTTTGAAGGGTATAGCTCTTTATTTGGTCCTGAAGAGAGAAAACTTAGAATCATCTCTTTGCTCTATATGTCAGACCACACATATGTAGTTAATCTCTGAGTCCTGTTTTTTATTTACTTCTGTAAGAGCTCTCAGCATTGCCCTTAATTGTTATTTACCTTAGCAGTGAGTTAGTTAAGATATATATCTTTTTTTCTGCTTACTTCTTTTTCCTTTTACCTGATGCAGTAGCTTCTTAGCAGTGCTTCTTGTATCCATTACATTCTGGCAAGCAGCATATAACTCTTGAAATGTGAACTCACATTGCCAACTTCAGTTCATTCTCTTCAACTTGTCATACTGTATGCTCTATTCATGCAGGATTAGTATCAAGTTTCCAACAAGCCCTTTCTTAAGTCCATGTCTTGAGCTCTGTGGCTTGTAGTATGTAGAATATCCCTCCCGGGCTTTCCTTGCCTTGTAAATCCCTTCAAAGTATGATAGGAAGGTTCACTTCTCTTGTAAATCATTCTTGTCTTTGGCAGAAATATTCTCTTTTATTCATATTAAAGAGCATTTTAAACTTTTTTTTTATCATGACATTATATTTTATTGGAAGTTTCTTGTGTGTCTGACACTCAAAATAGACTATGGTTTTCCTAAGGCTGACACTCAAAATAGACTATGGTTTTCCTAAGGACAGTGTTATGTTTTATTCCTTGTAAACGTAGTTTTTTTTTTTTTTTCAAAAAGGGCCTTATACATAGTAGATATTCAATATCAGTTCTTGAATAAGTGCTTCCATTAAAACACTTAACTGCATTGCATTTGTTTATTCAATCAACAAAATTTATTGAGTGATATACACCACTCACTACTCCAGTTCTCAGGCTATAGAAGTAAGTGCATGAATTCCTTGATATGAAGCTTACATTTTAGGGAGTAATAAAGGAACCATTAAATAATCGGATTTCACATAGTAGTAAGTTTTATGAAGCAAATCAAGGAATGGTGCAATCTGAAGAGTGACAGAGCTAACATTGATTTTTGGAAGAGAATCATCCAGGCCTTTGCTGAGCAAGTGACATATAGTTGAGACCTGCATAATGTGAAGGAGCAAAGACCTAAGGAAAGAGGCTGAGAAAAAGCACACATACAAGTCCAAAGAGAAGAAGGGTGCCTGGCTGGCTCAGTTGGTTAAGCTTCTGACTTTGGCTCTGGTCATGATCTTGCAGTCCGTGAGTTCCCGCCTGGCACCAGGCTCTGTGCTGACAGCTCAGAGCCTGGAGTCTGCTTTGGATTCTGTGTTTCCCTCTCGCTCTCTCTGCCCCTCCCCTGCGTGTACTCTCTCTCTCAAAAATAAACATTAAAAAAGATATTTTTTTTAAAAATTCCAAAGAGAACAGTGAGCATGCCATGTTGTAGAAACTGCAAGAAGACCAGGGTGCCTGAAGAAAGAGATAAAAATTGTGAACAATGATACTGAGAAGAGGAGGTGAGCAACTATACATAAAATGATGTAGTTTGGCTCACAATAAGATTTATGATCCAACCTGATAGACCTCTGACAGTGAAAGAGGTCACTATTAATTACATCTAAACAATATACAAAAACCAGTACGATTTCAGGTACACAGGAATGTGTGGTCATGAATTGATGTTTCAAATATGAAGAAGACTGGGCAATGATCATTATATTCAGAAATTTCTAGGGCTTCATGACCATGAGAACAAAAGTTTTGGTAGAGCAATAGGATTAAAAGTCTGAATAGTTTCAAGAGATAATGGGAAGGAGTAAATTGGAAATAGTTAAGGACAAGCAAATCGCTGGAAAAAGACAAAAAGAAAAAAAAAAAGTAAAGTGGAACCAGAACAGGTTACAGAGTCGAACAAAGTTTTTTTTAAAATTGTGATAGAATACATACATCATAAAAGTTACCTTTTAAAATAATTTTTAACTGCAAAGTTGAGCGGAATAGGAACATTCATATTTTTGTGCAACCCATAAATGCCACTGATCTCCAGAATTTTTTCATCATTTGAAAATGAAACTCTGTATCCATTAAACAACAACTCCCCTTCACCCCCATACTCAGCCCTTGCCAACCCCATTCTTTCTGTGTCTATAAGTCTGACTACTCTAAGTACCTCATGTAAATAGAATCATATAGTGTTTGTCATTTTGTGACTGGATTATTTCACCTGGCATATATTTTCAATATTCATGTTGGGTCATGTGCCAGAATTTTTAACACTGAATATTTCATTTTTATGTATGCAAATAACACATTTTTTTTTATCTTTCATCTTTCAATGGACACTTCAGTTATTTCTACCTTTTGGCTATTGTAATAATAGCCAAATATAGTTATACAAATATCTGTGAGTCCCTGCTTTCCGTTCTTTTTGTTTTATACTATTTATTAAGACAGAAGAAATCTAATGTTTGTAGGCTTTCTATAGATTTCTTGTACCGGTACAAATTCTGGAAAAGAGATGAATCATTTGTCTGTATGTCCAACAAATAACTTTTAGGGAGACAACATACAAACTTAAATAGCAATCAGTCTTAATAAGTGTTTTAAATCAACAAAGTACCTTGGGGTCCTAGGTAGGTAGAAACATATTCTACATGTGATAACAAAGCATCCTCTTATACTTTTCAAAGGTCTGCCTGGTCAGTTAGGGGCTTTGATGTGAAATCAGAATGGGAATAGTGTAAATTGTATAAACCAGTAAGAACCAACCTTGGCAATGTTAACATCTAATTATTTTACTGTTGTTCTTGCTCTGCCTCTTTTTTGTTTTATCTGACTTTTTTTTTTTTTAATTTTTTTTAACGTTTATTTATTTTTGAGACAGAGAGAGACAGAGCATGAACAGGGGAGGAACAGAGAGAGAGGGAGACACAGAATCTGAAACAGGCTCCAGGCTCTGAGCTGTCAGCACAGAGCCCGACGCGGGGCTCGAACTCACGGACCGTGAGATCATGACCTGAGCTGAAGTCGGACGCTTAACCGACCAAGCCACCCAGGCGCCCCCTGACTTTGGTATTTTTAAAATTGTCATCTCAAGTTTGTTGCTGTATACTGTATTTGAGTCTCGACATTTAACTTAGAGTGAAATCACAACATTGACTGGACACACATATGTGAATATATCGTAAAACATGGGTACAGGATTAACAAATAGAATGACTCCCAGAGCAAACTTTAGCAAATAGTGTAAACAGAACATATGCAGGATTTTTACAGCAATGACAGCCTCCTAAATTGATGTATATGTGTGTACATAAATCTGTCCCAATGGTAATTCTATGATGTTTGTCTACCACTAAAAGCTGACTCTTTCCCTAATTAGCCTTTTGCCCTTTCTTGCCAATGTCATCAGTTAGACTCTGCAACATTATAATTCAATACAGAAGAACACAATCATCATAGAATTCTGACATCTTGAAATTGTTTAGGACGAGGAGGGTGACTAAGGAAGGGAGAATTTTGATGAAGTTTATGTCCCTGCTATGCATGGAGCTCTGCTAATTCTGGAACTCTACATTAACAGGAGTAAGTTTTGAGTTATTGGACCATTATATGCTCTTGCTCCAAAGTCTGGACAAAGGACCACCTATACTTAAAAAGAACTCTTCCTTTTTACCTCTAGGTCAATCATTAATTTCACAAGGAAATCTTTTCACTGTATTGTATGTCAGCTCCTTCTAACATATAATGTCATAGCTCAACGTAGCACTCTTTCCTAATGCTTACTATTATTGTAATTTTTAAATGATTATTTCAATAATGGCTGTCCCATCTGTGAAACTGTCAGCTGCCTGTCAATAGGGATCCTGCCTGATTTCACCCACTGCTATGTCCCTGATTCTTTGTATAGTGTCTGACACTATGGTAGGCATTCAGAAAATGTATTTAATGAATCAGTGGGTGAACAAAGGAATGAATGAATGATAAAGACATAGAAGGAACTTTTAAATATGTGTTTTATGTGAATTTAATGTATTATGTAGGCTTCTAATTAGTAAGTATAGTATGGGTTAAGGAATTGTACATTAATTTCTTCAGAATTTAGAATAGTTGAACAATGAGAATTTCAGAGCTGTTAGCAAGTGTCCATTTCATCACTTTGCTGTTTTTTTTTTTTCTTTTTTTAGAAAGAGAGAGTGGGAGGGATGGGGCATAAGGAGAGGGAGAGACAGAGAGAATCTTAAGTCAGCTCCACACCCAGCGCATAGCCTGGGGCTCAATCTCAGGACCCTGAGCCGCAATCAAGAGTTGGATGCTTAACTGACTGAGCCACCAGGCGCCCCATTTCATCACTTTGAATTGAAGCTTTGGAACTGTGAAACACAGAAAGAGCATTGATGGGCAGGCATTTCTCAAGAGAAGACTAGAAATCAAAAACCTATAAAGAGAATTGCTATGTTCTCACTAAGCTGCTTATATGGGCCAACTGATAAGTGCTACTTTACCCATGACAGCTTAAATTTTATATAGCCAGGATTATTTTAGTGTTCCACACATTTTATTGTATTCTGATTCTCTCAGGTTTAATCCCTGCAAACAGCTGTAATTTGACAGAACAATTTACTTCATGACCATTGGGGTAAATAGAAGTTTATTTATTTATTGTTAGCAGTTATAATATGCAATTATTTGGTACTTCTGTGCACCAAGTACTGATCTAGATAATTTGTGTATATTGTTTAATTTTAAGATATTTTATATTTCATTTGAACTAAGCAAAAAGAAAATCTGTTATCTTTGTATGCTGTGGAAATCTAACTCTGCTATATTCAGTCAAGTTTAAGTAGATTAACTGTTATTATCACAGCTAGTTGATGTGTCCTAGCTGACCTCACATGTTCTCCCAATGAAGAATGGTCATATTAAAATCTTTGATCTTTCTGTGAAAAATGACACCTCTATAGTAATCACTAGTCACATAGACTAGGTGACAAAAAGGACAGAGTGGCCAGTGGTCATATCCACATTATACACATGTTAAAACTGTATTTTGCTCTATGGCTGCCGCTGCTATTTGTAAAACACAGCTCTGCTTGAATCGATGCCTCTTAGTCACAAAGCCTGCCAGGCTCTTTTGATCACAAAGTCACCCCATGCTTACAGTCATGTTCCAAGTTGGTCTGTCTGCGTGTCTTCTTTCTAAGCAGTGATATTAGAGGTTGTGGTTCAGCATGTGTATAAAGTATTTCCTCTGCCTACTCTGTTTGCAACTACTCCAGTTCAGGTCTCCATTCAGCAGTGGCTTAGATTACTGAGTTTCTACAAATGTCCTGTATATGCAAGTATCAAGCTGAAAGCAATATAGTTTTTTTTTTTTTTCATCACAGTGAACACATACAGAATTATTCTGTTTTATATATATTTATATAGCCATGTATTATAGTTTACAATTTACTCAGTTTATAATTTCAGTACTGAAGCCACCATGAAGATTAGAAAAGGTTACTGAGCTATGGTAAAGTTGTGTTTTTCATCATTTTTTATTCTTGTTTCCATATAAAGTTCACCCTGAATTCCAATTAGCATCCATTTCTAACAAATTGTGATCACTGTAGGGCCAGTCTCATTTTTTTCTTAAAATAAAACCAATTTCCATAAAATAAACCCAATTTTAAACTATTAACTGAAATAGACAATATAAGATAGTGAGTTATTTTGCATTAGAAGCTAAGAGGTCATTTTGTATAACTATAATTTTCCCCTTTGAGGTCTACTTTCTAACTTATTAGTTTATTACAGAGAGACTGCATTTCAGCTGAGAACAATCTCAGGTCCCAGCAATTGTAATAGGAGTGGGAGTGGATTCCAAAAAATCAAGAAATCCAATGATATACTAATAAATGGGTTGATTCTCTGTAGTTGGTTTGGAGCTCTTCAGCTAATTTTTGAGAATATTTCATATTTATTCTGCTTAAAAATCTACCTTGTATGTTATAGAATTATAACCACACAAATTGTACAGCTATTACAACTTCATTATTTATGCAATGCATATTTATTGTGTGTCTACTATGTATAAAGTGTTATTCTAAATGCTTGGATACATCCTGTGATTAATAGACAAAAGGAGAATACCGTTCCTTTGTTTGTTGATATTCTCTACATTTTGTGACTTTCAATGAAGGCAAATTATTCTAATACTAGTTACCACATTTTTCACTTCATTTGTCAGGTTGATTAAAATTTTTACATGGAAAGAAGATTTAAAAAAATTGAATTCCAGTCAGACACATGCAAGAGAATACTGTAGACCCAGAAACACTAAGTTTTGCCTTTCTTAAACCATGACACATTGTTTTTGCTAGAACAATAGTTCTCAGATGCATGTAGAAAGAAAAGTCACAGAAGTATTGTAGTTGTTATCTGTTTTTTACATCTCAAGTATTTTATTTGAAAACAATGTGTCTGAAATGCTTGAAATATATTACAAAGAATCAACCTAACTGGTCCTAAAGGGAAAGAGTGGTTAGTACCTTTGTTTTCATAAATTTTGTTTGATAATAAGATACAATTTTTCTTACAATTTTTAACCTTTGGTTTATTCTATCATCTGTATTGTATTAGACATTCTTTGTTGTATAATAATTCTTAGAATTGTAGGAAAAATCTAGTAATTCATCAAATACTCAAGATAACCAACACCTTTGTTTCTAAGGGGTCATTAAAACAAAACATTTTTAGTAGTAGGCAACTAATGATTTTCAGGTTCGACACAGAGTTGACCTGTCTCCTCTAGTAACAGCATCCCTATCGTTTCAAATTACAATCAGTTTGAAACATCATTTTAATGATATCAGATTGAAAGAGGGCCCTGTGCAGTGTGACAGCTGTGCTCTATATTTAAGCTCAGTTAAAGCTCACTTTAAAGCAGCATGTCTTTGTAGTCATGAAGCTCCTTAATGCTGTGACATGTCTGTGATTCTCTGCATCAATCATGGTGGCAGAAAGCCATATTCCTCCTTAAGAGGAAATGCTATGGAAGCAGGCAATGAAATGAGTGTTGCCATGTGTCTGTTACTGTGCAGCCTTCCCTTGGTTTAAATTACTTTCTTAGCTCCCATTGGCTCCTGACATTCCCCTCTCTTTCTGCCCTTCCTAGGAATATTGTCAGCTCTCGTTCCTTTGTCAGGTTGCCACTAAGCACTCCCTTTCTTGGGGTGTCACTATTCATAAAAACAGATTCACGGCTTTTTTAAATTTTAATAATGTGACTAATAAGTATCATGACAGGGGAATAAGAAATTGTATAGGGGGATAGTTGCATATATTTACGATATTTTACTTGATTACGATATTTTACTCATTGTTAAAATTTATTTATTTTGAGAGAGAGAGAGAGAGAAGGCAGGGTAGGAGCAGAGAGAGAGGGAGAGAGAGAATCCCAGGCAGCCTCTGCATCAATACGGGGCTCATACCCAGGAGCAGATCATGACCTGTGCTGAAACCAAGAGTCAGACACTTAACTGACTGTGGCATCCACGTGCCCCTCTCTTTTAGTTTTTATATTCTTGTTCTTGGTTTGTATAACTGTGACTCATTTGTACCTCCTGGATGCCTCTTTGGCTCACCTATCTTTTAATCTTTCTAAAGACCGGTTCATTGTGTGATGGTGTTCATTTACAAGTTCCAGTCTCCAGCAGAATCCCTCAGCAAGGTAGTTCCTTCTCTTATAGCAAATAGTCCTCAAGGTGAATTTAAAGTGAAACAGCAGGGAAAGAATTAGTATCTCCAATTTTATTTGAGCCTTTTGCTTGTTTGCTCATTTATGACTCAGGACATTTATTTATATTTTCTTTTATCATATGTATTGAGAGCAGGTAAACAAAAACGATAATGTCCAGGTGTGTGAGTTCGAGCCCCACGTTGGGCTCTGTGCTGACATCTCAGAGACTGGAGCCTGCTTTGGATTCTGTGTCTTCCTTTCTCTTTGCCCCTCCCCCGCTCATGCTCTGTCTCTGTCTCTGTCTCTGTCTCTCTCTCTCTCCGTCAAAAATAAATAAAACATTAAAAAATTCTTTTAAAAAGATATTGTCCATACTTTTGAGGATTTCACAATGCCTTGTAAATAAAAACCTTGGAAAGCTTTTGCTAACTTTAGATATTCTTTTGTGTGTGTGATAACAAAAGAGTATTAAATATCTTTTAACTATATTGGCTTCATATATTTTCTTCCTTGTAATATATGGAAAAAAAGAGCAGTCTTAAACATTTGACATACAAATAAACAGTACTGGGTTTTATTCAAAGAACTCTGCAATTAGTCAGCTGTATGACATAATGGTTTTTACCTCAAGTTTTCCTAATTTAGAATATTGGATTTTTAAAAATTTCTGGAAGCATATGAAAATGCTGTTAGGGAAATATTCCAAATAAATCTTACTTGGTTTGGCATCATTCAGTGCCACTATGTGAAGACCCAAAGTTGTGTCCCTGCGTATAAATTGTTCTGTGTACTTTTGAGGTATGTCAGAAATGAACAACATTATCAGACAGGCAAAAAAATCTGTCTTATGATAAAGTATCAAGATTTTATTTATATATTTTTACATTTTTAAATTATTTTTATTTTTCACTTAAGTATAATTAACATACAGTGTTACATTAGCTTCAGATGTACAATTTAATGGTTCAACAATTCTATGGTTGAATTGTTTTTTGTCTCTTTTTTTCTTTGTTGATTTGTTTTGTTTCCTGAATTCCACATATCATGTGAAATCTGTCTTTCTTTGATTTATTTTGTTAGCTTATACCTTCTAGGTCTATCCATGTTGTTGCAAATGACAAGATTTTACTCTTTTTTATGACTGAGTAATATTATAAATATAATGGAATATTAAATATATATATGTATATACCATATATATGGGGTATCTATATACCATATCTTCCTTATCCATTCATCTATTGATGGACAGTTGCTTTGCTTTCATACCTTGGCTATTGTAAATATTGCTGCAGTAAACCCAGGATTACATATACCTTTTTATATTAGTGTCTCTGTTTTCTTTGGGTAAATATCCAGTAGTAGAATTACTGGGAATTTTCATTTCCCTGATGATTAGTAATGTGAGCATCGTTTCGTGTACCTTTTGGCCATCTGTATGTCTTTGGAAAAGAGTCGCTTCTGGTCCTCTGCCCAAAGTTCCATTGGATTTTTGGTGTTGAGTTGTGTAAGTTCTTAACATATGTTGGATATTAAAACCTTACCACATATATCATTTGCAAATATTTTCTCCCATTCAGTAGATTGCCTTTTTGTTTTGTTGATGGTTTCCTTCACTGTGCAAAAGCTTTTTATTTTTTTATTCAAGCTTTTTCTAGATATGTCTCCTCCTCCCTAGAGTTTCACTTTGCCTTTGTTTCCCTTGCCGGAGGAGATATATCTAGAAAAATTGGCAGAGGGTGATGTCAAGGAATTACTATCTGGGTTCTCATCTAGGATTTTTATGGTTTCAGTTCTCACATTTAGTTTTAAGTTTCTTCAACCCATTTTAAGTTTCTTTTTGTGTCTGGTGTTAATAAGTGGTCCAGTTTCATGCTTTTACATGTAGCCAGCCAGTTTTCCCAACGCCAAAAGAGATTGTCTTTTCCCCATTATATATTCTTATATCCTTTGTCATAAATTAATTGACCATAAAGTGTAGGTTTATTTCTGGGTTCTCTATTCTATTTCACTGATCAATATGTCTGTCTTTGTTTTAGTACCATATTGTTGATTACTACAGCTTTCTAATATATCTTCAAGTCCAGAATTTTATGCCTCCAGCTTTGCTTTTCTTCTTCAAGGTTGCTTTGGCTATTCAGAGTCTTTTGTGATTTTATACAAATTTTAGGATTATCTGTTCTTAATCTGTGAAAAAAATGTTGTTTTGATAGGGATTGTATTAAATCTGTAGATTGCTTGGGTAATATATACATTTTAACGATATTTTTTTCTAGTCCATGAGCATGGAGTATCTTTCCATTTGTTTCTGTCATTTTCAGTTTCTTTCATCAAGGTTTTGTAGTTTTCAGAGTTCAGATTTTTCATCTTCTTGGTTAAGTTTATCCCAAGTATTTTATTCTTTTTGGTGTAATTGTGAATGGGATCATTTTCTGAATTTCTCTCTATGCTACTTCATTATTAGTGTTGAGATTTCTCTTTATTAATTTTGCTTTCTGCAACTTTATTGAATTAATTTATCAGTTGTAGTATTTTTTTGGTGGAGTCTTAAGGGTTTTCAAAAATAGTATGAAATCATCTGCAGATACTGAAAGTTTTGCTTTTTCTCACTAATTTGGATATCTTTATTTTTTTATTTCTTGTCTGATTGTTGTGACTAGGACTTCTAGTACTATGTTGAATAGAAGTGGTGAAAGTGGACATACTTGTCTTGTTCCTGCTTTTAGAGGAAAAGCCCTCAGGTTTTCACCATTGAGTATGATTTTTTTATGAATTTTTCATATATGACCTTTATTATGTTGAAGTGTGTTCCCTTTAACCTACTTTGTTGAGAGTTTGTATCATGAATGGCTGTTGTACTTTGTCATATGCTTAATATTTTAAAAGTGATTTCTAGAGAACCATGATGTTCCTGACCATTTTATTACCTACATCATGTAGCCAAATAATATTTTCCTCATATCCATATTTCTAATTTTACAACCTCATAATTATTGTATGTCCATCTCTCCCACTGTGTGTGTGTATGTGTGTGTGTGTGTGTGTGTGTGTGTGTGTGTGTGTTCTTCCCTCTCCCCCTCTGTTTTTATTTCTCCTCTCTTTCTTTAAGATGGATTTGGGTTCTTCAATGGATTCTTTGCCTGATAATTGTTCAAGTTAGAGTTAGGATAAAGATCAACTTAATAGACTTAGTATACTGTAAATTCAAATCTGGCCCTGCCAAGATATATAAGTTCTGATTAACTCTGTACCAGTATCCAATTTGCTATGCACAATTTAAACCTTATAAAGAAAATCCTCAATAAGTATACTTGGTTGAACACTGAAGCTGGTTATTCATAAAAGTTAAGGAAGTTTAAAAGCAAGAAAGACCAAGAGACAAATACTATATTATTCACCTTTATGAAGTGTCTAAAGTGGTCAGATTTATTGAAAAAGAAAGTAGAATGCTGGTTGCCAGAGGCAGGGGGAAAGGAAATAGTTTTTTAATGTGTGTTTTTTAAACAACAATTATCAGTCGATCATTGACCTATAAGAAATAATTTATTTCCTCAAAGTGTATTCATTTACTAGAATTTGACAAGAAGTATTTTCAATTATCTTCATTTTTTTCTGAAATTCAGTATTGCTTCACAATTCTAAGAATCAAGACATAAACTTTCATCTTACAATTAGAAATCAGATTTGAAATAAAAAGCCCTTTGGGGGCAAGTATGACATTTACATAAGGACACATGAAATTTTTTTTAATGTTTATTTATTTTTGAGAGAGAGAGAGCATGCACAAGAGGGGAAAGGGTAGAGAGAGATGGGGACAGAGAATCCAAAGTGGGCTCTGTGCTACCAGCAGAGAGCCTGATGCAGGGCTCGAACTCACAACCCATGAGATCATGACCTGAACCAAAGTCAGATGCTTAACCAACTGAGCCACCTGGGCTCCCCCATATGAAATTTTTGACTCAGGTTTTTTGTTTTACTAATATAATAGAACCAGAAGCATAGAACCTAAAACTGAAAGCAAGCCATTCATGACTTTATGACACTGGAAAAGAAAAGAGGTTCAAAGTCTGGCATAGAAGGAAAGGAAATATGTATAACAAGTGTATTTAAAAAAAATAATGTTTATTTATATTTGAGAGAGAGAAAGACAGAGCACAAGTGGGGAAGGGGCAGAGAGAGAGGGAGACACAGAATCTGATGCAGGCTCCAGGCTCTGAGCTTTCAGCAAAGAGCCCAATACGGGGCTCGAACCCACGAGCTGTGAGATCATGACCTGAATCGAAGTTAGACGCTTAATAGACTTAGCCACCCAGGCACCCCTATAACAATTTTTTTATATTTAATCTTGCTTTAGTTTGATATAGTTATTATAATTTTTATATTAAAATAAAAATCAGTGGCAGCTGGGGCTTGCATGAATTTTAAAAGTGATCAAATCCAAATTGGAGAAGCATTTGCCTAAAAGACACCAATTAAATAAATAAGTAAGTAAATAAATAAATAAATAAATAATATGGGAAAATGAGAAATGGGACAGATTTTCAGAGAAAAGTTAAAAATTCAGTTTTGGAAATAAAAATTGGTGATGTTTATTAGAAAACCAAGTAGAGGAAAAATTAGTGATTAGATATTCAGAAATTTGAGTTGTACCCTTAAATAATGGAGAGCTACTGGAAGATTTCAGGTAGAGGGAACTAGAGTCAATTGTATGCTTTAGTTTAATACTCTCTGGTGGTTAGGTGCAAGTTTGACCTGGAAGATAAAAGCCTGATATTAGGGAGACCAGTTAGTATTTGGCTATAAATGTCGACCAAGACAGTTTGTGGGAATAAATAATGAATGTAAGGATAGAGAGGATTGGACACTTTGAGAAATATTGTACATGTAAAAACCAGGACAATATTTCTTTGGTTTTGAGTATCTTAGAAAGAGGAGTAATTTTTTTTTTTCTAAATTAGTTGGCTTATTAAATATAAGTGTCATTGTTTGAAATAAAGAATAAAGAGGAAAAGCATGTTTAGGGGGAATAAATTCAAATTTAATTTTGACCATTTATAATTTCAGTTCATGTAGCATATTTAGGTATAGATATCCAGGAAGCAATTGAAATATGAGAGTAAAATTCCTGGGGGATGTCTCAGCAGAGCATAAATGTTAGGGAGAAATTAATTAGAATTAATGTTAAAATTGAGACCATGAGAATGGATGACAGTATAATGGAGAGAAAAATAAAGGAATATTCTCAAAATATAAAACAAATAAATAAAAGTATTTGAGATTTATGTAAAGTAAGAGGGCCATACGAAAGAGATTTTAGACTTGTTATGGCAAGGACAGTCATGAGTCAGTTACAAGGGAATTTAAAATTTCAAAAATGTTGCTATTTACACACAGTCACACTGTAAAATACTGCATTGTGAACATTGATGACCATTGTGATGGTAGGTGAAAGTAGAGGATTGCAGATGTGGGCCGGGCATAAGGAGTCAGACTGAAATGCATCAATTAAAAGGCAATGATTGTCAGAGTGGATCAAGAAACAGGACCCAATTATAAATGGTCAACAAGACACATTTTAAACTAAATGAAAATGAAAACACAACTTATCAAAATGCGTTAGGATATAATGAAAGCAGTGCTTAGAGGGAGATTTATACCATTGGAAGCATTTATTAGAAAAGAAGAAAGATCTAAAGTCAATACTCTGAGTTTCCATTTTATGAAACTAGGAAAAGAAGAGCAAATTAAATTTGAAGTAAGCAGAAGAAAAGAAATAACAAAAATTAGAGGAGAAATTAGTGAAATTGAAAACAGGAAATCAGTAGAGCAAATCAACAAAACCAAAAAGCTAGTTCTTTGAGAAGATCAATAAAATTGATCCCCACTAAGATCAATTTCAAGGAAAAAAAAAAGAGAGGATAAAATTACCCTACGAGAAATGAAGAAGGGACTATCATGACAGATCCTAAGGACTTTAAAAGAATAATAAAGAGTACTGTGAAAAACTCTAAGTCCACAAGTTTGATAACCTTGATGAATTAGACCAATTTCTTGAAAGACACAATCTGCCCAAACACACACAAGAAGAAATAGATGACCTGAGTATGCCTATATCTGTTGAAGAAATTGAGTCAATAATGTATAATCTGAAACAGAAAGCCCCAGGCCAAGATGGGTTCACTGGTAAATTCTACCATATTCCACATTTAAGGAAAAATTATACCAATTCTTTACAATCTTTTTCAGAGGATTGAAGCAGAGAGAATATTTCCTAACACATTCTGTGAGGCTGGCATTATCCTAATACCAAAGCCAGACAGAGATACATGAAAACTACAGATCAATATCTCATGTGAACATAAATACAGAAAACCTCAACAGAATATTAGCAAATCAAATGAAACAATGTCTAAAAATAATCATACATTATGACCAAGTAGGATTTATCCCAGGTTTGCAAGCCTTTTTCACATTTGAAGATCAGTTAATGTAATCCATCACATCAATACACTAAAGAAGAAAAATTACACAATTATATCAATGGATAGAGAAAGGCATTTGACGAACTTTAATATCCATTCATGGTAAAAAGTCTCAGTAAACTATAGGAGCAGAGGGGAAATTTCTTCATTTGAAAGTAATCTACAAAAAACCCCCCAAAAAACAAAAAAAAAAAACCACAAAAAAAACCCAAAAAACCTTACAACTATGGTAGGAAACTCAAAACTTTCCCACTAAGAACATGAACAGGCAAGAATGTTGCCTCTAACCACTTCTTTTCAACATTTTACTAGAAGTCCTTATTAATAAATAAGTCAAGATAAGGAAATAAAAGGTATACATATTAGGAAGGAAGATAAAAACACTTTGTTCACAGATGACATGATTGTCTATAAAGAAAATCTGAAAAAAAAAAATAGATAAAAAATTCCTAGAACTAACACATGATTATAGCAAGGTTGCAGGATACAAAAAATATACAGAAGCCAATTGTTTTAATATATACTTGTAATTAACAAGTGGAATTTGATATGAAAAACACAGTATCATTTATATTAGTACCCTCAAATAATAAAATAGGTATAAATCTAAAAAAATATGTATAAGAGCTATAAATGTAAAACTACAGAATTCAGATAAAAAAATCAAAGTAAATAAATGAAGGTATATTCCATGTTCATGTCTAGAAAGACTCAATAATTTCTAGATATCATTTCTTCCCAAATTGAAATATAGATGTGTTATAATTTCAGTCAAAATCTTAGCAAACTATTTTATATATATATTGACAAACTGATTCTAAAGTTTATATGAAAATACAAAATATCCAATGAACACAATTTTGAAGGGGAAAAACAAAGTTGGAGGACTGACACTACCTGACTTCAAGACTTACTATAAAAAATATACTCATTAAAACAGTGTGATATTGTTGAAAGAACAGACAAATTGATCAATGGAACAAAATAGAAAGCCTAAGAATACACACATACACACGTATGTATGTATATATATGTGTGTATACATATATGTGTATATATTTTTTTAATGTTTATTTATTTTTGATAGACAGAGCATGAGTGGGGGAGGGGCAGAGAGAGAGGGAGACACAGAATCCAAAGCAGGCTGCAGCCTCTGAGCTGTCAGCACAGAGCCTGACGCGGGGCTTGAACTCACAGACTGTGAGATCATGACCTGAGCCGAAGTCGGGTGCTCAACCAACTGAGCCACCCAGGTGCCCCTACATATATATGTGCGTGCATGTGTGTGTGTGTGTGTGTGTGTGTATACGCATATATATATATATGGAAAACAGATACTGTCTTCAACAAATGGTGCTAAAACAACTGGATGTCCCTATGCAGACAAACAAAAACAAAAAAACAGATACAGATGTTACACATTTTACAAAAATTAACTCAAAGTGAATCATAGACCTAAATGTAAAATGTTGACTATAAAATCCTAGAAGACAGAATTGGAGAAAACCTAGATGACCATGGGTATGATGACATCTTTTTTGTTATATAATGCCAAAGGCAAAATCCATGAAAGAAATAATTGATGTGCTGGACTTCATTAAAATGAGGAACTTTTGTTTGTTTTGCTTGTTTCATTTGTTTTGTCTTGTGATTGACAATGTCAAGAGAATTATTAGAAGACAAGCCACATAGTGGATGAAAATATTTGCAAAAGACACATTGAGTAAGGGACTGTTACCTAAAATATACAAAGAGCTTGGGGCGCCTGGGTGGCTCAGTGGGTTAAGCGACCGACTTCCCTCACTTGTGCGCACATGCTCTTGCTCTCACTCTCTCTCTCAAAGATAAATAAAAAAAAAATTAAAAAAATAAAATATATAAAGAACTCTTTTTTAACGTTTATTTATATTTGAGAAAGAGAGAGCGAGAGAGAGAGAGAGAGAGAGAGAGAGAGAATGCTAGTGGGGGAGGGGCAGAGAGCAAGGGAGACACAGAATCCAAAGCAGTCTCTAGGCTCTGAGCTGTCAGCACAGAGCCCGACACAGGGTTCGAACCCACCAGCTATGAGATCATGACTTGAATTGAAGTTGGATGCTTAACCAGCTGAGCAACCCAGGCGCTCCAATATACAAAGAACTATCTTAAGCCTCAATAATAAGAATACACACATCCCAATTAACAGTGTGCCAAAGACTTGTGTGCAAAGAAGATATATAGGTGGATAATAAGCATATGAAAATAGCTTCTGCCTTATATATAATCAGAGAAAGGCAAATTAATACAACAATAAAATATCACTGTTTATCTATTAGAATGGTCAAAATCAAGAACAGTGACAACTCCACATACTAGTGAGGGTGTAGAGGAACAGGAACATTCATTCATTGATGGTGTTCGCAAAGTAGTACAACTATTTTGAAAGACATTTCGATGGGTTTTTATGATTAAACATATTCTTATAATACTCAGCTATTACCCTCCTTGGTATTTACTCATAGGAGTTGAAATTTATACCCCACAATGGTCTCCACATGAATATTTATAGTGGCTTTATTCATAATAGCTAGAACTTGTAAATAACCAAGATGTCCTTTAGCAGATAAATGGGTAAACTGTGCTTATCCTGACATTGGAATAGTATTCAGTGCTAAGATGAAATTAGCTATCAACCCATAAAAATGCATGAGGGAACCTAAAATGCATGTTTACTAGGTGAAAGAAGTGACTTAGAAGCCACCAAGTAAAAAGGCTACATACTCTATGACATTCTGGAAATAGCAAAACTATGGGACAAGGGAAAGATCAGTTGTGTATATGTAGATGTGTTGGTGGATGCAATGGAGAGATGAATAGATGGAGCATTAAGGACTTTCAGGGCTGTGATACAGTATCATAATGAAGGATATATGTCATTATATATTTGTTCATATCCTATATAAGGTACAATGCCAAGAGTGAACCCTATAGTAACTGTGGACTTGGGATGATTATGATGTTTCAATTTAGGTTCATGTTAGGTAACAAATGTACCATGGTGCTGAGTGATATTGGCTAATGTGGGGGCTATGAATATGTGGGAACAGAGAGTATATGGGAAGTCTCTCTACCTTCTTATCACTTTTGGTGTTAACCTACAACAGGCCTAAAAATTAAAGATTGACAGGAAGGGGGTGCAGGGAAGAATCAGGCTGGCAATAAAGGCTTAGAGTGTGGGAGTAAAAAAAGGAGAGTGACCTTCAAGGAGTAATAAGTGGAAGGAAAAGATGGAACTGTAGGTTTGAGTTATGGGGCAAAGAGAAAATGATCTTATCTTTCAATAGTGTGAAATCTCTCCCATTCTAGTAGGAGAGAACATAGGAAAGAGGTGAATTTGAGCAATGTAGAAAGTCAGTAGGATGTACTTAAAGTGGAACTTAAGGGTAAATAGTATAAATGTTGGTGAGGACGAGCCTAACTTCACATAAATTTGTAGATTAAGAGAAGCAAAGTTAAGAAAGACTTTGTCTTATGACCACAAACTTCTCAACGAAGCACTCAAAGTTGCCTTTTCTGGCAATCTAGGGTTGAGTACAAAGTTGGAATACCTGCAGAAGAAAATTAAAAGTAAATCCAAGGGGTGCCTGGGTGGCGCAGTCGGTTAAGTGTCCGACTTCAGCCAGGTCACGATCTCGCGGTCCGTGAGTTCGAGCCCCGCGTCAGGCTCTGGGCTGATGGCTCGGAGCCTGGAGCCTGTTTCCGATTCTGTGTCTCCCTCTCTCTCTGCCCCTCCCCCGTTCATGCTCTGTCTCTCTCTGTCCCAAAAATAAATAAAAAACGTTGAAAAAAAAAATTAAAAAAAAAAAAATAAAAGTAAATCCAAGACATGGGAAAGTAAAAGGCTAATGGGTGTATTAGTTTCCTTTCTCTGCTATAGCAAATTACAGTAAATTATATAACTAGTAACCTCAGATTTTAGTACTTTGTAGTTCTATACAAGTGTGATGTGTATCTCACTAGCTAAAATCAAGACATATGTAGGGCTGTGTTCCTTTCTGCTCCAGGCTCTATGGTGAATCTATTTCCTTGCCCTTTCCAGCTTCTAGATGCTGCCTGACATAATTGGCTTCTTATCTGTCCCCTTCTATCTTCAAATCCAGAAATGATTATCCAATACTTTCTTACATCTCAGTACTTCACAGTGCTTCCTCTGTTTCCATCTTCCACATTGAAAGACCCTTGTAATTATATTGGACACACCAAATAATCCAGGATAATCTCCCTATCTTAAAGTTAACTGATAAACAGTTTTAATTTCATATGCTACCTTACTCCCTCTTTGCCATGTAACCCAATATAGTATTGGGTTCTGGTGATTAGGAGGTGGGCATTTCTTGAGACCATTGTTCTATCAAAATGGCTGAGGCTGAGCGTCAACCTGAATTTAGAGACTAGGGCTTGAAATGAGGCTAATCTTGGAAATGCATACTTATATGCCACAACAAAGAAATAGAAAAAAAAAAAACTTGTTTGAGCCTGGATTCAGAGTTCAAACTTGTGTTTAGTGAAAAAATAGAAGTACAGAAAAATTAGGTGGTAATGATAGAGTATATTGCATAATGAGCCATGGTGTCCGGTCCTGTTAGCCGAAGACATTAGGAAAAAAAACAAAAAACAAAAAACAACTGATAGACTGCAGGTGGTGACTGTGGAGTGGAAAATGGGGAAAAAAAGGAACTGATGTTATCTGTGAAATGAAAAGGTAGCTATGATGTATTTAAGGAAGTGAAAGTCAGAAAAATAATATTCAAAGAGTAGGATATTGGAATTTAAGATCTCAGAGCTAGACTAGTTTAGGGTGATGAAAACTTCTAGGACATAATCATGGGAACAAATAATTAACGATGGGGATAGTGGCCACTGAAATGGAGAAGTTCAAATATTTGTAAAGTATTATTGGATGGACCATTCATAATGTACCCTGAAGTCACCTGTTATAACTGACTTTGCAGTAGAAAGATCATGAGACTCATAATAATTTGTCAATCATTGAAGGAGAACTCTCAGAAAAGTAGTCAAATATGGAGGTACTTGTAGTAGAGCTACAGATTAACAGCATGAGAAGTAAAGAAGCAGGATTTGTACTTGATGGTAGATAAGAAATGATGTGGGGACTTAGCTTTAGGGAATCAGAAGAAAGCTTCCTCCACCCCTTGGCCCCAAAATACAGAAAAGGAATGAGAATAAGGAGAAACCTTATTCTCCTGAAGAAACTTGTAGAGGAAGCTGAAAACTTTGGGTTGAGTTAGGTTATATTTAAGGCACAAAAGTAAAGATGCAGGGATATTTGTTTACCATAGAACAACATTTGAAAAGGTCTGATGGAAGGCTTTGCAGAGAAAGTCTGCATATATGTTTTGGGGGTTATATAAGGAGCCAAAGAGAAGAATTATGGGACAGTATTCCATGCTGGTGAAAACACAGAAGCTAAAGCCTCTAAGCTATTTGCCTGTTAAGTGATGACAAAGGTTAGAATTAATGATGAAGTTTTCAAAGGGAACATTATAATAAATTTACAATAACATTAATAAAAGCAGAAACCTTATGTATAGGAGGGAGCTGATAGTGTTAAGGGTTGATGGTACTCTTGTAGATGCTACAGGAAGCCCAGGAGTAAATCTTAGATGTCTTATTCATAGAGAATTTTCCTTAATTATATTGTTGGAAGGAAGGGAGGGAGGGAGGGAGGAAGAGAGAGAGAGAGTGAAGGAGGGTGGAAAGGAGGGTAGGAGGAAGGGAAGGATGGATTGAATAGAGAGACATAGAAAAAAAATCACTTGGTTATTTCCTAGTGTTAAAATGAGAGTGGATTTGTCCTAGAGTGCTTTCAACACAGCTCCTGATGCTATCCTTTATTTCTGCAGGAAGGCACTAAAAAGCAAAAAAAAAAAACTTTGAGAGTTGTGTTTTTAAATACTAAAATGCAAGTCTTAAGTTAGGTCAATCCAGCATTAAACTAAATTAAACATCTACCAAAATGAGCACATCAGTATACATATAAGAGATATATCTTTCATCTTAGAGAGCTTCTGTTTAAAATTGACATTCTTTCTGTTTTTACTAGTTCAGTATTTGATTACATGGAGGGATAAGGATATGATTGAGGGGGGGGGGAAGATAATATCAGTAAGGACCTGCTTTGAAGAATTGCGTGAAGCAGTGGAGTGTGTGTCTCTCTTTGTAGTTACTGTCTATCACTCATAATGGGATCTCTGTGCATTTACTACAATGAGAAAGAAATGTAAGCTTTCACAGCCTCTTACAATATGAATAATGAATTATAAATGTTTCTGATCACATTAATGCTGCAGGAAAAGTGAAGTGATTGAGGAAAGTATTAAAAAAAAAACGATTTTCCTCAGATTTAGAAGGTAAATTTGAATTTATTATGGCTGTTTAAGAAATTTCTGAATGCAATGGGTACTTTTAAATTATAAATTAATAAGACAGTAACTATATACTGTTTGATATTTGGCATATATATGTGAGAAGGGGGTTTGGATATGTTTAAAGTTATTTTTTAGTTTTATATAAGAAGAGGTAGCAGGAGGAGGGAGGTACAGTATTACAAATTATAATGGAAGATGTAGTCATCCGAGATTCTAAAATAGCTGAAGCATTAAATGAATATTTCCAAATACATTTACAAGGGAGAATATTTATGACTACCTATTCTATATCAGAATCACTATGGCCAAGGTAATAAAGAAGATGGAAAAAATTCAAGTCTCTGAATTTTCCTAACTTGACATGTTAGTAGCACATGACCTGGCTACTAAAATAGTCATTAGGTTTAAGTGCATTTCTTTTGAAATTTCATGAGTAATTGGAAATACATGTGTGGCACTCAAGTTAATATAGTCAATCTGCAACCTCAGCCTTCACTAAATAAGCAGATCATCGAGAAAACATTTTTCCCATTTTTTGAAACATAGAATTATTGGTCCCCACCAACATGGTTTTTGATCTGATTTTTCAGTATAGGAGGCTTGTTAGAGTAGTTTCTTCTTATTCCCTTGTTGTGTCTTATTGTAAATAGTGATGTTTATAATGCTAAAGATTAAACATAAGGAAAATTCCCCCATAATTTGAATCATAAAGTTTTGTTGCTTGAAATATACATGAAGACATTGGTTGAATTGATCTTCTCTGTTTAGTTAGTATGAGAGACAAAGGAAGGAAAAAATAAAATGACATTATCAAAATTACCACTCTTAAAACACAGTTTGATGTGGTTCATGATCTCTTTTAGATTGTTGTGAAACTATTTAGTAAACTGGAAAAGATAATAAAGTAAGTGAAATCACAGGCAAGCTTAACTTGACTAGTCACCTTGCTACTTGGGTGTGGCATATATATATATATATATATATATATATATATATATATATATATATGGATTTTAATTGTTTCATTTTAAAAATTGTTTCAAGACTGATCTTTGTATTTTTTTATTTAAATTTTTAAATTTTCCTTTTCATTTAAAATGTTTATTTATTTTTAGAGAGAGAGAGAGACAGAGTGGGCAGGGGAGAGTAAGAGGGAGGGAAAGAATCCCAAGTTGGTTCCATGCTGTCTGTGCAGAGCCCCATGCTGGGCTTGATCTCATGAACTGTGAGATCATGACCTAAGACGAAATCAAGAGTCAGACACCTAACCGACTGAGCCACCCATGTGCCCCTTTATTTTTATTTATTTATTTATTTATTTATTTATTTTTTTTTTTAAATTTTTTTTTTCAACGTTTTTTTATTTATTTGTGGGACAGAGAGAGACAGAGCATGAACGGGGGAGGGACAGAGAGAGAGGGAGACACAGAATCGGAAACAGGCTCCAGGCTCTGAGCCATCAGCCCAGAGCCTGACGCGGGGCTCGAACTCACGGACCGTGAGATCGTGACCTGGCTGAAGTCGGACGTTTAACCGACTGCGCCACCCAGGCGCCCCTCTTTATTTTTTTTTAAATAAGAAAAATAATATTAAAAAATGGAATGTGACATTGACAATAACTTTCAAAATGATTAGAACTATCGAACTAATATTTGTTAATTTACATGGTAAATTTTTTTATTCATACAGACTTTTTAAAAAAAATGTTTTTAACGTTTTATTTATTTTTGAGACAGGGAGAGACAGAGCATGAACAGGGGAGGGGCAGAGAGAGAGAAACACAGAATCTGAAACAGGCTCCAGGCTCTGAGCTGTCAGCACAGGGCCCAACGCGGGGCTCGAACTCACGGACCACGAGATCATGACCTGAGCCGAAGTTGGCCGCTTAACCGACTGAGCCACCCAGGCGCCCCTCATATAGACTTTTAAAGAATGTATTACATTTAGCAACATTCTTCGTATTTATCAGGGGAGAAAGGTTTGACAGTAGTCTTGAGAAGTTTATAGTATAGGAAAACCATGCATACATAGTATGTATGTAAAAGGATAGAAGTTTGTGTATAGGAAAGGCATACATACATAAGGGGAAAATCCAGCTAAAGAAGTGTGTGGCAAAATCTTGTAAAAACAGCTTTCATACACTGAAAATGAAGGAAGAGGTCAGACATCCTAGGGCAGTTTCTGGACATGGTCTACCAGAGTTGCTTCTCAGTTATCACCCAAAAAAATCTTAAAAAACAAAATCTTGCAGAAAGGAGGTAGAATACTTCATAGAGGAGGACAATGTGAGCAAAAATGTATGTAGGATTGGTAAAGAGTCTTTTCATATATATCTGAGAAACCACCTTCTAGTTAGTAGAATATCTGAGGGAAGCTACACAGTGTGTAACGGAAGATAAAGCTGGATAAAAAGATGAGAAATCCAGAGTAGATGAGCTTTCATTGGGTATTAGTAAAGAGAATGAAAACCAGAAACCAAAGCTGAGCCTAGGGGGTACCTATTTAGTGGGTAGGAAAGGAACAAAAGCAAAATATTCTTCACAGGACCAATCATAATTCATCATTACCATGTACATACCATATACCAAAAAGACGGCTCTAGGCACTGAAGATTCAGCAGTGGTGAGAGTCTCCTTGCTTTTGAAGAGCTTACTGTCTAGTGACAGATATAGGTACACAAATCATTCAGCCACATAATAGGTACAATCAAAGAGTGTGCCTAAAGGCTAGAAGGGAACAAACACACAGATCAAAATGCCTCTTTCTGTCTGGGAAGATGAGAGAAGACCTTATTGAATAGTTGACTTTTGTGTTTGGTCTGAATACCAAACATGATGATGTTGATTTGGAAGGGTGAATATTGATCTGGAAATCAGAAACAGAGGGGAATAGGATTCCAGACCGAGGAATTACGTATGAAGATATGTTAAAACAGACTATAAATTCAGATTACCAAATATAGCTAAATGACACTGCAGCCCAGGAAGCTGACCAGGGAATCATAAAAAGTGAAGTTGGCACAAAGCAGGGATGGATCATAAAAGGCTTTGCTTGGATCTTGCCTTAAGATGTTTAAGAATCATTTGAAGATTTAAGCATTTTAAACTGTTTAATGATGCTGTCAGATTCTGCACTTTGAACCATCACTGCAGCATTTGTGTAAAAGATAAGTTACAAGTCAGGACCAGAGTTCAAGACTCTGATATGGTGGACGTTGATGAGCAATGCTGAGTAGAATCTATTTAAATCATTGCCAGTCAAGAAGTAGAGAGCAGTGAAGAACATTAGAGATAGATAAAAGCCGGCTGCAAATACATGTGGGTAAGGGAGAGGAAGAATTACAGAATACATGCTAAGCTTTGACTCAGGGGCTATATAACCAAATATGGCTGTAGCAGTAAATGAAGAGGATAAGAATAAGGAGTTAATTGTAATATATAATCAATGGATCAAGAGTTTATTCTGCCTTTGTTGTGTGAATATGTTTTCATGTGGGAAAAATCTCTATTTAGAGAAATTTCTAACAAATGCAGAAAGGATAACACTTTGTAACCTTTAATAAAATAGTAGATCCAGGTGATGATCATCAATGATGCCCTATTGATAGGGTATTTCTTTTTTTCTTTTTTTTAATTTTAATTTTTTTAATTCCCAGTTGTTTTCCATCATTTTTTTAGACCCTACTCACATGTATAATAATTTGTAAACAGTAGTAATAAGAGTGTAAAACAGTTATGTTTTCATTCTTATATTCACTTTGCTAACATGTTTATATTGCATTTTGTGGGATATTAAAATCATTTATTCTAGATGGTGGAGTTATGGGTGTTTTAATTTTTTTCTCTTTAAAATTTTTTTTAATTCAATTTATTGTCAAATTAGTTAATAACAATGTATATGGTGTGCGCTTTGCTTCAGGAGTAGATTCCCGTGATTCATCACTTACATAAAACACCCAGTACTCACCTCCATAAGTGTCCTCCTCAATGCTTATCACCCATTTCCCCTGCCCCCGCCCCCCAGCCATCCCTACCTTCCACCCTCAGTTTGTTCTCTGTATTTACAAGTCTCTTATGATTTGCTTCCCTCTCTGTTTGTAACTGTATACGTTTTTTTCTTTCCCTTCCCCCATGGTCTTCTGTTCAGTTTCTTCTACATACGATTAAAAACATATGATACCTACCTTTCTCTGACTGACTTATTTCACTTAGCATAATCTCCTCCAGTTTCATCCACGTTGTTGCAAAAGGCAAGATTTCATTCTTTTTCATTGTCAAGTAACATTTCATTGTGTATATATACCACATATTCTTTATCCATTCGTCAGATGATGGACATTTGGGCTCTTTCCATAATTTGGCTATTGTTGATAGCACTGCTATAAACATTGAGGGTACATATGCCCCTATGAATCAGCACGCCTGTATCCTTTGGATAAATTCCTAGTAGTGCTATTGCTGGGTTATAGGGTAATTCAGTCTTTAATTTTTTGGGGAACCTCCACACTGTTTTCCAGAGTGGCTGCACCAGTTTGCATTTCCACCAACAATGTAAGAGGGTTCCCCTTTCTCCACATCCTCACTAACATCTGTTGTTTCCTGAGTTGTTCATTTTAGCCACTCTGATCAGTGTGAGGTGGTATCTCAATGTAGTTTTGATTTGTATTTCCTTGATGATGAACAAGCATCTTTTCATGTGTCTGTTGGCTATTTGGATGTCTTCTTGGGAAAAACATCTATTCATGTCTTCTGCTCATTTGTTCACTGGATTATTATTATTTTGGGGGGGTGTTGAGTTTGGTTAAGTTCTTTATAGATTTTGGATTCTAACCCTTTATCTGATATGTCATTTGCAAATATCTTCTCCCAATCCATCGGTTGCCTTTTCGTTTTGTTGATTGTTTCCTTTGCTGTACATAAGCTTTTTATCTTGATGATATCCCAATAGTTCATTTTTGCTTTCATTTCCCTTGCCTTTGGAGATGTGTAAAGTAAGAAGTTGCTGCAGCTGAGGTCAAAGAGGTTGTTGCCTGTTTTCTCTTTTAGGATTTTGACGGTTTCCTGTCTCACATATAGGTCTTTCAAATTCAAGTTAATTAATATACAGTGTAGTATTGGTTTCAGGAGTAGAAACCAGTGATCCATCACCTACATAAAACACCCAGTGCTCATTCCAACAAGTGCCCTTCTTAATGCTTATTACCCATTAACCTATCCCCCACCCACTTCTTCTCCAGAAACCCTGGGTTTCTTCTCTGTATTCAAGAGTCTCTTATAGCTTGTCTCCCTCTCTGTTTTTATCTTATTTTTCCTTCCCTTCCCCTATGTTCATCTGTTGTGTTTCTTAAATTCCACATATGAGTGAAATCATATGATACTTGTCTTTCTTAAGACAGGTATTAGGACGGTATCACCTGACCTGAAAATAAGTTTCAGCCTTACTAAAGGTGGGGCAATCATACATGATATGTTCTGTGATATGATGCAAGAGGAAATACAGAGCATCACATATGAAATTTTCTTCTATTAAAAAAGAAATTGGCCCTATAATTTATCAAGAGTTTAGATTTAATTACCAGTTTATAGGGAATACTTAAACTAGTGGAAAAGTCAGCCACTACTGTAAGGAACGGTTAAAGCAATGGCAAGAAAAGAGACATGGAGGGCAGGTGATGGTAGAGGATTAAAAAGAGATTTTAGAAGCACAATAATCAAATGCAATTTGTGGAATTTGATCTTGATTGGAATGAACCAACTTTAAAAAGAGCTCCTTGAAATACTCAGGCAAGTTTAAATATAGACTCGGTATTAGACTCTATTTAGTATTTATTGTTAATGTTATTGGGTATGTTATTAGAGATGCATGCTGTTGAATTTACAAATGGAAAGACATAGAACCTTGGATCTTATTTAACATGACATGACATACATGACATGACATGACATAAAATAAAAACTTTGTGGGGACTGGATAAAATGAGATTGGGAACATTTATCTCTGAAGTTTAGTGTTCGACATGAATAGTTGAATGTTCTTTGTGGTCCTCTCTTTATGTTTGAGAATTCCCATGATGAAAAGGAAAAAAACCAGTTTAATTTAAAGTAGGTCAATTTTAGGTGCCCGTCAGATGTGCAGGTGTAGATTTTCAGTAGAATTTAATGTTAATACATATTCTAAATTATTTTTGGATGATGTATTCACTAGAAGTTTATGCACAGTACACAATGAGACTGTAGTCATATGAACTCTGGGGACAGCAACATTTAGGAGGGAAGAGGAAGAGAAGTTAGTAGAGGTTAGTAAAAAGGATCAGAGAGATGGGAAAGAAAGTCAGGATGATGCTCCAAAAAAGAAAGAGTTACCAGCATGCCTATATGTCACACAAGGTATTATGCATTAGATTTTAAAATCATATGGTATCATTGGTAGTCCTATTGAGAGGAATTTTAGAGGAATGCTCATGGAAAGAAGAGAACGGACTAGAAGGCTAGAGAGAAAAGGATTCATAAAGGGTCTAGAAAAAAGACATTAGAATTCTTTGTATCCTTTCAAAAAGATTGGCCATTAAGGTTTTCTTTTTTTAAGTAATGTTTGCTTTTATTTTTGTTTGTTTTCTACTTTGTTTGGTGGTAGAGAAATATAGGAGAGTAGGATATGTAAGGGTGGGTGACTCATGGATGCAGAGGAAGATGTAACACAAAGCTATTGTAAGAGAACTGATACTAATAAACAGAACTGCTCACTCATACAGGTCCTCCTGTATGAGAAACCTTTCCAAGGCCCTAGAGAGAGCCCTTGCAGTATGTGTGCATGGACATAGATTTTGTAAAAAGGAGAAAAAGAAATTAGATATTGGCTGTACTGTTACAACTTCTATCACTTTTTTCCCCTCATCTACAGTGGTGTTTGACCACTAGCATTTATGGGATCCTGCTAAATGGACTTTGAATTGAGAATCCTTTTAGTTGAGATTGAGTGGGATATGTTGTATGTAGTCTAATTGGAGTTTAAATTATTCTGGCTGTGCAGGCATAGAAATGATTTATAGGACTATTCCTTCTACCCACTGTGAAAAATCATTGTGACACAAAGGTACAGGGCCATCATTTGTACTGTAACTTCTGCCATGGTGCCTGGTCCTGGAAGCAGGTGGAGAGTAGAGGAAAGTAAAATTTAAAATGCAGAGAGCTAGAAATGTAAAATTAAAAGTAAGAGATTTGGTTCTCATCAATACCTGGTCAAAATGGAAGTTCTACTTGTCAGATATATACTAGATAATACAATACATATAATCATAAAAATACCATGTCATTTTTTCTTTTTTTTTTCTTTTTGGTGAACATATAATTATGGATACAGTTGCCTGTGTTTGTATTGCACAAACCTTTGCTATTACAAATAGTAACTATATTTATAACTGCTCGTGTGTAAAAAAAAAATGTAAAAGAAACATTCCTACATTTGACAATAAGTGCCCTTTAACAAGTAATGTTGCCATGTGAAGACATGACCATTGAGTATGCAGCCATTAAATGATAGGAAAAGGTTCTTAGCCAGCTATATTAAGCAGTGAATTGATTAAAAAAAAGTTACTTTTCTACATTTTGTGACATTTAGGGTATTTTGCTACTTTTAAAATTTGTAATATTTTATGATTTCATTTGTTTATCTGAAATGTTCATTGTCATACTTAATACTGCCATCATAATTTTATATATATATTTTAAAGAAACTTTTTCACAAAACCTGGATCTAAGAATGTACAGGAGTCAAGAAGAAGATGGCTTATGCAAGGAAGTGCAATAAACATTTACAAAAAAATAAAAATTATAAAAGCTCTCACTTCTCTTAGTTTTTGTTCAATCAAGAACAGAAGGACTTGGCCTTTAACAATACAGAATTATTTTCTTAAAAACACAGTTTGAAAAATATTTGTATTCTAAGTGCTAGGATAGTCACACATACACATACAAAGTAGCATATACATCAAAAATGAACTGTGTTTATTTAGTTCATAGCTGATTATTGCTTTCTTCCTCTACCCTGTCACCCACCTCCACCTCACAGGAGAAACACACAAACTCTGCATCTCCTTTCTTAAACTTGATTTTTTGCTGTCAGGTCTGGAGAGAAAAGGGAAATGCCACAAAGGAAAATGAAATACTTTTAGGGCAAAGAGAATAAAATGTAAGCAGAATGGAATGTTGCCTCTTTAGGGAAGTTGAATAAACTATTTACTGTTTCTTGTTAATAAATCTAAAAAGTCAAATATGTGATGAAAGTATTTTGTCCCTGGTAAAACATAGTAGGTCTCTAGAATTTTTGCTCTGTTTGACCACTGGGAGCAAATATTCTATACCCATAAATACACTTAATAGTAAATCAAAGATGATTAAGGCCACAATCCGAAGATTTAGGAAAACAACAAACTAACAAAAAAAGATATAGGCTAAGGAGTAATATATCCTTAGGATAAAACATTTATGGCACTATAGATTTAAAGGGCTGATAATTTTATGACAGATGCAATTTACAATTTTCAAAAGCATATTATATTGTATATTGATGAAGTATATTTAGAAAACTGCAAGACAATGCTTAATTATTTATAGGGAAATACAATTGTTAGTGTTGTTTGCATGTGTCTTCTAAAACATAGTTTATTTAAATTATTTAAAAATAATTTTAGATAGATTTTATTAGTTTGATTTTTATTTTTCAAGGGCCAGGTATATATTAATGTTTAATTCTGGATCCAGAATTTAACCTAATTTCCTCTTTTGAACTAGAAGTAAAGTTCATATTTCAAAAAAAGTTTATTCTTTTATCTTTTATTTACAGATTTAAAAGCAGTGTAGACATAGTTGCAAAAATGATAGGCTACTATTTTGTTTTTATAGTGCACAGAAAAGTTGAGAATTTTCCGTTTCATTTTACCAGTATAGACAAACCAGATGTGACACACAGTCTTCCCATAAATATCTGACTGATCGTCCTTCTTATCCTTGAGAATGAAATGAAGGTAAGGCCTACGTTGCAGTACAGTTGGGAAAAATCATAGAGGAAGACTTGTGGTAGTCCTGAGTTTAAATCCTTAATCAGTCACCTGTCTCTCATGTGACGGTGGGCAAAATCATTCATCCCACTGTAGAGTATGATTGCTATTTGAATGCTTTTATATTCATTAGTTAATATGACCCAGCTTTTATTTCATTTTCAGAATGACAGTATAATGAACACTGTATTTTTCCTCATGAACCCAACATCGTATGTCACATATTTGAGTAGGGATGCTATGTAGGGAGATCTTACATAATTAGTGAACACCCAACAAAATATTTATTGTTAACTTTCCTTTTTCAGCATTATTTACATGTTTTCATACCTTTGATATTAAAAGATAGTGATATTATGAGTGAACAGATTTTAAAGATAGCAGCTTACTTGAACTTTTGAGAAAGTAAACTAATTCACAATAAAGTGACATAATTTCAGGCCCTAGTTCCTAACTTGACCCCGTAATGATGGGAATCTTAGTAAAATATAATATAGGTTACAGGTTTATGTTTTAGTTAAATAATTCTTAGTAGCCAGAATAGAGCAAGAATGTTCTCTCTTCTTTTAAAGAAAAGTATTCCCATTTAGACCTTGAAATTACAGTGAATTTTTGTCTTCTATGGCTGTCTAATATTGAACCAAAAAACTATTGTAAACTTTTTTAAACTAAAATTTTACCATTCAGGTTCTCTGAAATATTTCTGTAATTATCCTGATATGCTTAGATGCTTATGCTACTAAAACATACCTGCAATGCATTAAAATAGATAGTTTTTACATTAAAGAAGTTACATAGAAGTAATGTTTTTCAAGTAATATTAGAATTCAAGGTAATCATTCCAAAGTATTTCAGCTTTTGAATAAACATATCTCCTTGTACCACAGTATTCTTCTTGGCCCAAGTGCAGTGATTGATAAAGTGCTTAAATCAACAGAAAGAGCAATCTTCATTACTTATTTCATAACTTTGGAGATTCCAGGGAATAAACTCTCTACTTTCAATTTTGGAACCATATATCATAAAGTCCCTGTGGCTGCAGTAATGAATTAATGTACTAAGGTAGTTCTCAAAACAGCTGGTTAATATTGATAGAACAAAGAGTCATCAAAGGCCAGAAGTACAATAATAATGGTCATGTGAAAATGACCAACAGATACACTAAAGACCTGAAAGTATAAGTTAAAGTATATCAACTAAACTCCGTTATTAAAGTGAGTGGTAAGTTAGACTGCCCTAGAAATCTAAGTATATATTTCATAGTGCTAGAAATATCTAGTAGAATTAAAATTAATACCCTATGAAATTGATAATAGCTCTCCATTTTTTTTACCCTAGTTTAAAGAACTACCTAGGGAATTAAGGTGAAGTTGTGACACAGATTTACATAAATCTCCCTAATGATTGTTGTGTTATTTCAGTTTTTATGGCTTCCATTTTCATCTTATATTTTCCATTCTCTATGTATGTGTGAATACATAATGTTAATATGGAAATCCTATTAAAAACTTTACTATTTTAGTTATTTCTTTGAAAAATAGTTTTTGGCCCATTTTCTTTCTTTCTTATATGCCTCTTATTTACTAGTCTTTCTTCCACAAATTCAAATGTCCTGAGAGAAATGGATGGCAAGTAAATGCCAGAGAATGACTAAGTGTAATAAACATAAACAGCTGCTGGGGTGCCATCTTCAAAATTAGACATGGAGAAATGTTTCTTTTCTGTTTTCACATGTGAATACACTAGATGGGTAGTTATTATGTCTTTACCAGCCACTGCCTTATGTAACATAATATATTCAATATACGGTTACCAAAAGAACAGCAGATGCTTGTGAATACTCAAAGAGGCACACGTAAGTCTTCCTTGTATAAATAGGCTTATGTCAGCTTCATAGTCGGTGGACTCAATCAAGCATGAATTTGTGTTCCACCTCTTTATACTCTACCGTACCTAATTTCGTTAAATAATTGTAATGTTCTATTTTTAACTAGTTTTCAATTTCTAGCTTGACCATTATATTTATTGTTGTTTATTCATTATATTTTGAAGGTGGGAGGTTTACTTCATTAAGTAATGATTATGAAATTTTATCCCAAGTTACTGTAGAGAGTTTACGTAATTTATATCCATACTGATATCTGTTATATTATCTTACTGTCCACCTGAAGTAACAAGTTTTTACTTCACAAACGGGATAGTATTGTTCTGTCTACATCAGGAATAAGGAACCATTTTGGTGGACACTTATGTTGCAAGTCATCTGCATTGAATGTGTCCCTTTAATCACAGAGGTAAAATGGATTTGTAACCACCATTCCTTGATCATGCTTGTATTTATGACATCGTTTTTCACGGCACTTTTTTTTTTTTTTTTTTTTTTGCAGTGAGTGAAAGCATGAATTATTTAGATTTGAAGTTTTTTTTAATGCAAATAGATTTTCTCATATTTCTTCCTGCCACAGTCTGCCCAGAACAAATATGCTATATTAGCTGAGTAATTACACCCTAACTGTCTTCTTCTGGATGCAACTCTAAATAGTACTTGTCTTGTGAGCAGTGATTATTTGTATTTGCAAACAGTCTATTAGCCTTTTCAAAGACCTACTTGGTATACAAAGAACTTGGCAAAGAGCTTCCTTTCCAAGGAACTTGTGTGTTTGTGTGTTTATGTGTGTAGGTTTTAAATTTGAGCAAGATCACCCAGAAAATTAGCACCAACAAATAGCTATAAAATGAGATATCTACCCTATCCTGATAATTTGTTAAGCAGATTAGCAACCCTCACTCCATCTTTGTTAAATAATTCTACTTTCTATCTAACTTAAATACATGAGATTATGGGTTAAATTTATTTACTCTGGTTCTTTCCTCACATGTAGTCACTGTTTTGTATGTAATCATAATGAAATCACTTCACTATTCTGTTTTTTAAATTTGTTGATAAATCCATTACTTCACATAGAACTTACCTCTAATACTTTAATAAAAAATAACTACTTGTGAGCATTTATCAAGTGCTAATTCTGTACTTAGCACTTTGCATGTCTTTTCTCATCGTTCTTAAAAACAGCTCTTGAAATACAGATTATAATTTGAAACCAAGCCTGTATTACTTCACATGCAATAATACTAGAAATTATTCTCATCTTTCTCAACTGTTTCCAAGATTCAAATGTTTATCAACTTTAGGTGTCCCCGATTTCATCATTGTCTGATAAATGTGGATTCTAAGTCAGTATACTGGGATGACCTTTTTGTTTTCATTTCACAGATGATACTGAAATTCAGGAATGTTTATGAATGCCTAATGTGCTCACTGGTCCTATTGGTATCTGAAAGAAGAGAATTATAGGAAATGCCATTAAGTATCTCTTCTCATAAGAAAGCATGACTTTTGCAGTTCCACAAAGAAAATACAGAAGATGAAAAGTTGTATCCAGCAGACTTGTCTAACAAGGCTGTTTTGAAGATTAAGTAATGTAGGCTAAGCACTTTTTACAGTAAATGCTCCATAAATAGCTGTTACTCTACCTGGTTTTGAGGTTAGAGATAATCATACTTGCCTGTTACTGATCCCTACCTTCAGAGTGAGTCCCAAACGTGAAATGTTCACAAGATTAAGTGTTAAATTGATACATTAATGAGTGTGAGGTATTGGAATAAAAGTAAAGTCAGAATATGGTGAATTACATCTTTGAAAATATCCAGGAGGAGGTGAATTTTGAGCGGGACTCTAACAAATGTGAGTGACTGAACTGAGAAATGCATTCCAAAGCAAAGGGCTATCAGTTATCTATATTCAAGATGAGAAAGGGCTTATTGCTTAAGACAGGTAATAATAGAACAGCACAGTATGCCATTTTTGGATGTGATGTGGTATTTCCTCAGTTTTCTGCTGAATTTGAAGCTAAAGAGTACTTACCTCTTCAAACTTATATACAATAACTGTTTTTGTCTGTACACTCTTTAGTATGAAATGGTACTTTTGTTCTGTGCATTAATGGTGACTAAAAATTAGCAAAGGAGTAAAACAATATTTATTCAAATTAAAATATACATTTTCAAGATAAGTATAATCTTTTTTTCTGAAAATATTGATCTCATACTTAGTTAATTCATTTCAAGCATTTATTTAAAATTTGATTACTTTCAGGATGGTATTTTATAATTATAATCATAGGCAAGTGATTTTTTTAGTCTCCCTATTTGGTTAGTTACATTGTAGATAGAGAAATAAACTTCCAATTGGTAATACTACATTTAAAGAATCTTATCAAACACGAGTGGTTTAATAATTGTCATTACTACAGTTTAATAATAGCGAGGATATCAGATATCAGTGATTTTGACATCAATGATTCAGTCAAATTTCAGTGAGAATAAAAATAACAAATTTATAAATAAATTTGTGTGGTTGTAGGCAGAATCTGTCCCAAAACTTAAAGACTTAAATATAGAAATGTGTTTATTCCTTTAAAAAGAATTGTACTATGGAAAGAAATAGTGAAAACAATGATACAATTAGCTATAGTACCATAGAAAGACATTGGGGGTAATTATTAATGCCTAGAGATGGACTACTTTGGCAAGTAGTAAATTCTTCATTAAAGAGGATGTTTAGACATTGACTAGATGAATTACTCTCAGGGATACCTTAGAAGAGATTCAAAAATTGGAAAATTTAATTATATAGGTATATAATGTTCTCATCTAACATAATTGAATTATTCTAAGACTCTATAAAGATAAAAATAAGATTGTGAAACATAAAAACTTGACACAAATTATTATATATCTAAATATGATTTAAGATACTAGTGACTTGCATATTAATGTATTAATAATAGTAAGGAAATCAAGAAAATTTAGTGCTTTAGAAAAAAAAATTTGAATGTAATGACTTTGTCACTGGTATTTTTTTTTAATTTTTTTTAACGTTTATTTATTTTTGAGACAGAGACAGAGCATGAACAGGGGAGGGGCAGAGAGAGAGGGAGACACAGAATCTGAAACAGGCTCCAGGCTCTGAGCTGTCAGCACAGAGCCCAACGCGGGGCTCGAACTCACGGACCGTGAGATCGTGACCTGAGCCGAAGTCGGACGCTTAACCGACCAAGCCACCCAGGTGCCCCTGTCACTGGTATTGAAAATAAAAATGAGTTGGGGTGCTTGGGTGGCTCAGTCAGTTAAGCATCCAACTTCAGGTTGTGATCTTGTGATTTGTGAGTTCAAGCCGCGCATCGGGCTCTGTGCTGACAGCTCAGAGCCTGGAGCTTGCTTCAGATTCTGTCTCCATCTCTCTCTCTGCCCATCTCTCTCTCTGGTTGCACTGTGTCTCTCTCAAAAATAAATAAACGTTAAAAAACATTTAAAAAATAATGAGATTTTCTACTACTTTATTTAATAACAGACTTAACTCATCTCACATAGACCACTTTTTCATTCTTGAAACAATTTTTCTACAAAGATTTAAAACCACATATTTTTTATGAACATTTGAAATTTTCAGGAAGGAAACAGTGGGAGAGAATTGGACTTGATACAGATTTTGTTAAGTTATATTGTCATCTTAAATCTAGTTCATTTACTTTATTTATTTATTTTTTGCTCTTTTATCAGACTGCTCTTTATAAATATGCTCCTCTACCTTTCAGTAAAACTATATATAAACTATGCTTTGGAGAATTGAGTTCTCAAGTCAGACAAGCTTAGGTCCAATTTCATTCCCTAACAGTATGACTTTGAGCAAAGTAGTCTCTCTAAGCCTCAGTTTTCTCATCTGTATAATAAGAATCATGGTTCTTGCCTAACAGGGTAATATCTCTTCAATCCCAGTTTCTGTTAAATGAGAGACTCTCATAATTGTTTTCTATTATTTACTTTCTATTTGTATTCTTTTTCACTTTCTTCCATACAGCAGGCTTTATGAAAGCCTTGACTTGATATGAATTTTGACTACTGAAAAAAGAGATAAAAGCTTGGTATTTTAAAAATACAAAGCAATTTGTTGGAAATAACTTCCTGGGAAGAAACGAAACAAAAACCTGTTCAGTGTATTTTTTGTTCCATTTATCTTGCTTGTCCAAGTTGCCTAGAGATAAAGGTATCTCTTAGTCTCTGTTCTGTTGACTGTAGTCTTTTTAGCTAACAGTTTGAAATTTGGATAACTGCATTAGAAAAGCAGTTTTTGGCATGCCAGGAGATTCTTAAAACTTGCTGTCATATTTTTAAGATATGTTTGCTAGATCAAAGTGTTGCAATATAAAAGAAAAGGAAGAGAAAAGTCAATTTCATTGGAATTCCTACTGCTTTTCATAAATGGCTAGCTAAATTTTTATTCAGTCAGGTTTTCTAGTGTTCAATTAAATATTTTCCTTTTATTTTGAAGTATAGAGAAATTTCTGACTCTATCAAAATAGTAAATAGGAATGCAGTGCTTTTCATGAAAATGAACATAGTTTAATGCAAAATTTGATATTTACCTCTGATCAAGAGCACATTTTGACAATTTCACTTAATTTTGTTGACTCAGAAATTATTTTGACTTCTTCTTAGTCTGGCTAAAGTAGAAAAATAACAGACTATTCCATACAAAGAATAGTTATATTTACTTCTCACATTTGCATGCAATTAACTACAAACATATTAAAACACAAAGTCTAAAAGTGGGTTGGATCTTATATAACTGTAAGAACTGGACTTTACTTTTCAGGCAGGCTTCTCTGTGTAAAAAGTGAAGGAATGAAGGAAGAACATACTGTAACAAATCATCTGTGACATGCCCTGGGATGTTTTAGAGAAATCGAAAACTTTACCTTCAAGAAACAATTTTCTGGTCAAAGAAACCAAGAAATATCTGAGTTATAGTATGATGAAATATAAAATCAAATGAAAACTCTCACCTTTATATTTGAAAGCTTCAGAACACGTGAAGAAACACATATTATCCTTATCTAGATTTTTCATTAATTGATAATATCCATTCATCTAATTTTTTCCAAAAGCAAAATCACAATGCATATTCATATTAAAACCAGTAAGATTTATTAAAAATTTGAGCAATAATACATGGGAAAACATCATTTGGATGCTAAACAAGTTAAAAGAGCTATAGTTAATATGAGTGATAGGGAAGAAAATAAAACAAACATTGTATTTAATGAAATGTGAATGGATATTAACATGATAATTAAAACAGGAAACTGTTTCCATCAATATATAGGGTGGAATTGGGCAATGTTCTAATCAGATATTTCTGAAAAAATATATCATCACAGTATAATTCTATTGGTAATAGTATTCTTTACTCTCTGTAAATAGTATTTAGTTTCACTAAATAAAGAAAAGGAAAGATTTTTTTGTATACCTTTTTCCTTAAAGATTCTTAGAATGTGAATGTGTGCTTTGTCTTAACCTTGTAACACATTTTTTGGAGTAAAATTCAAGAAAAGACATAGCATTATAACAACTGCTGATCTAAAGTCAAGAACATTCCAAAGTGTAGTTTCGAATTGCTTTGCCTGTCATTACTTTATTACAAAATTGGCATAGTTTAATAATTATAGAGTGACTGAAGCTGTGGTTGTTCTCAGTGTATGCGTTATTTTCCCACTGCTTTGCTAGTAAATTCTTAATGAATATGAAGCCACTGCACGTGAGCCTTTCTTGAATGTGCTCCAAAAGGACAACATTGTCTTTTTCACAGAGGTATTGAGAAGATAATTAAAGTTTAAGATGCATTGAAAATGCTAAGATCACATAAATTAGTAATTTACTAATATATCAATAATCAGAAGACAATCATTAATCATAGTATGTGTATAGTCCAGACACTCTGTTCTTCTAATAATTATTTTTGCATATCTATGGAAGTTTTACTTTTTCTACAGTTTTCTAGAATTATCTTATCAGCATTGTGATTATATGCATGTGTCTTATGCCATTTTAAAATGAACAAACAGTGCCATTATAGGCTTATCGTTTTGCAACTTATTCATTGTATAAAATATTTACTGAAGATCAAAATGTGCAAGGTATTGTGTTAGACATTATAAAGGAAGGAGAAATGAATCTTCCTTGAACTCTACCAGGAGGTAGAATGAGACCTATAATATAATATTGCTAATACTGCTCCTGTATGCCAAATACAGTGCTCTGTTATTTCTAAAGCTCTCAAAACCCAACACAAGGAACATTATAATCTCTATTTTGCAGGTCAGGAAATTGTCCAAGGTTATAGTGCTGATAAGGTAGCAGTTGAGTGAACAGCTCTGCTGTTTATTTGTGCTTAGAATATTCCAATTATATGTGCTTTAATAATTTCAAACTTTCTAATAATCATATGTCTGTTTATTCACCTCATCACATACTTTAGTTTCTTTCAAGAAGTATTTTTATGTTTGTACTACCTTATGAAATAGTTGAAAACAATTAAGTTGCTTGTCCCAAAACTAAGACTAAAACCTGGAACACTCAATAAATGCTGAATTAATTAATTGATTGATTACTTTGGGAATGGGATATTCGTATTCAATACAAGTGCACCAAAATGTATTTCTTTTTCTAATATTTTTAGTGCAGGAGAACATTTCATATTTGCACATAAAAAACCAGGATGGGAAAAAATTACAAATAGTGTTGAAACTCAGGGGTGATAATAAAAGTCTTTGAGTTTTATCATAAAAAAGTGGTAGTCAGTATTCACAGATAATTTTCTTCAGTGGTTCTCAAAGTGACATTTTGTAAATTTGTAGTATTTACAAAATACTTAGTTAGTATCCCTAAACAATGATTAGGGAGTTTTACTAGTGGTGTGGGAACTGGCTATTGCGGGGGCTGATTCCAACTCTCACACAGTGACATCATCTTGGCAGCCTGAATAAACCATGGTGAAAGTGTTTATACTGTGGAAAGTAACAAACACTACAAAACCTGGACCTTTTTTTTTTTTCTTTTCAAAAGACGTGTTACACAACACTGGCTTCTCCTCATGCTTAATGGGCAGAATCAAGGATGCTTGATAACTGCAATTCTTAGGAGAGTTCCTCATGAGAAAGTACTGTCCTCTTTTTATCTGGCATTAGACCCATCTCCCTTTGCTGTAAAAGGAAAATTTAATTCTTGTATGGTTTTAAAACGGTGATTTTTCCAAGAATGCATCCACCATGTAAATTGATAAAAGACTGGCTTTTATTTAATTACCATTTTAGAAAATCTGTTTACTAAGGGAAATGGCGTTTATTGTTTTTGGGCCCCACAACATTCCATATCAATTTGCATTTACTACTGTATCATTCAGCTTGATTCTCTATAGGTATGGGCTTTGTCTTTGTGGTGATACCAATGCATTTATATCTTCAAATATGTATCATTTTATCGAGAAAATGTTTTCTGTTTTTCTTTTATAACATAGTCATTGCATTGTATTGATTTTTTTTAAGTCAGATGTATAAGTGGTTATGTGATCTGTGAACTCCATTTTAACCTATTAAAGGAACATTGCTGTGGTTCACTCTCTTCATTTTACAGAGAAGATAGCATGACCTGAAGAGATAAAAGGGCCTGACCAAGGTCACAGAACTCAGTGACATTCTAGACCACGTTAATTTATCTACTTTCCATTCACTTCCATTGACCAAACACTTTATGTATTAGCCAAATTTGTAACAACAAATGGGTGCTATTGTGATAATGCACATATGTTTCTCCTAACTGATATCTAACAGAGACCTTGGTAAAATTCTACCAAAATTCAGCAATATAATTTCATTTAAATCATGCCAACATTCTCTTTTTCAATGACATGGAATCCGTTTATCAGGTCAAAGCCCAGTCATGATGCTGCTACATATAGACTTTTATTACGTTTTTATGGTACCCCAGAAATATATTCTGAATTTCATACTTAAAATTAACTCTAAGCTTAATGCATTTGGGAAGCCAGTTGCCTGGATTTGAAATGGCCAGCTCATGCAGCCACCTGGACACAAGATACTTACCTGAATACTTTAGCTGATGGGACTGCTGCATATTAAGCTGACTTTTGGCTTCCACTTTTACCTGTGTGGTCAAACTGAAAAAAGAATGAAATGAAAACTTTTTCTTTTTTTTTTCAAGCTGCTGTGTCAGCTAAAGCAAGTGAAAACTGTGGGGTAGATGCATACAGAGGAAATGAGGACTATCACTGGAACTTTCGCACTGCACGATAAAGAAAAAAAATGGCTTTGTATTCTAGGTCCCCACGGATAACTGCCTATGAATATCATAGCAATGCTATCCTAAGCAAGATAATTCTTCTTATTCCAGTTTTCTCTTGCTCAAGGTCACATCTAAGAGTTGAATGAAATTAGCATAATGCTTTAAAATGTAGGTCCAGTGAATTCAGGTTAAATTTAAAACCTAAGGTTGATTTTTTTGTTAAAGCGTGCTTCTAGATTTTGGCATGCACAATGAAAAAATGTTGCCTGAATATTTATCCATACTTGAACTGGTATTCTTTAAAGTTGCTGATGTGAAGCATGTGAGTTCAAGTTCCAGAATTTAAAAGGTTTAACATTAAAATCACATGTGTGAAGAATGCTTATTGAAATACTTTTGATGATTGAAATGGAATCTTTTGAATGATTTATTTATTATTGCTGTATCTGCATTGTTAACAGATCTGATGATAAAACTGACACCTCCTTTAAATGTAAATATTTCATTCTTTACACAAAATGCAAACATTACATTTATGTAAATGTAAGTCATACTATTGTTTTCTGTGTTACCTGGCATTATGATAATGTAGTAAACTGCTCTATTCTTTGCCTTGATTTAATGCTCTGATGTTTTCTTTTTTCTACTTTCTGTGGGACTTGAGAATCTTTACAATATAATCAATGAGTTATTTTGAATATGATTTTTTCTTCTTTTTGTGTTACACGGGTAAAGTGGGGTTTTTTATTTACTTGGTTGTGTATTTTCTGTATGTACCAAACCAGCTCAAAATTTTCCTCTTCCAAAGTCTTCAGGTCTGTCGTGGACTCTTATTTTTTTTAATCTTTATTTATTTCTTGAGGGGGGGGGGTTGGGAAAGAGAGAGAGAAAGAGAGAGAAGAGAGTGGGGCAGAGAGAGGGGGGTACAGAGTTTCCTAAGCAGGCTCTGTGCTGACGGCAGAGAGCCCGATGTGGGGCTTGAACTCATGACTGTGAGATCATGACCTGAGCTGAAGTTGGGCCTTCAACTGACTGACCCACCCAGGTGCCCTGAGGACTCTTCAGCATATTGGGTATATGCCAGTATAAGATGTGAATCTAAAATGCGAAATGCTATTAGCACTATTTATAAATTTATTTTTCCTTGCTACCATTTTAGGGTAGGAGCATCTCAAAAGATGTTCTTATTGGTCAAATTTTAAAAATATTACTCTTTTGCATTATTTACCTTTTTTTTTAAGTTTCACATCTGCAAAGGACCAACTTCTCCATCATAATCTACTTTTTCAGTAGAGCCATATCCTCTTATATCTATCACAATATTAAAAAGCTGTTTAATCTATTTGATTTGACCCTATATTCACTCATTAAAAAGATACCTTTTCACTTGATTTATACATTTATGTAAATAGTAATTTACTATAGGTAATATTTTTTAAAAGCTGTGAAGAGAAACCGACTTTATGAATGTGACCTTTTAGATGACCTTTGATTATTAGATTTTCCCCCCATCACGCTGTGTGTTCAGCTAGACCTTTGTAGCATGGAAAGTAAAGTAATGACCCATAAAAATGGTTTTGCAGACTGGCATTATTACATTACCATATTTCTCAAAAAAAAAAAAAGACTTATTTCACTGTGTGACATTGTTAGGTAAATAAAAAGGAAGGTCTTCTCATGTTTAAAATGTTGATGAACCTGTGTGTTGTGACATTTTCAGTTTATATACTTGCAGAGTAACACAGCAAGGAAAAAAAAAAACCCTGAAAAATATTTAAAATTTTGTTTTAACAAAACTGGAAAATAAAGCACTTAACTTTTATTTGGGGTAATAGTTAAGGGGAATGTATTTCCCTTGTTTTGCTTAGTTCCTTGTATGTTCCTTGTTTTGCTTAGTTCATTGCCTTCATTATATGCCAGTATACCTCACACATTTACAGCTTGCAACTTTCTTGTTCTCACACATAATTTGATCCTACAAGTAAGGAGGAATTAATTGAGGCTATGAAAATTAATGAAAACCTCAGTGGAAGTAACTGCATGATGACATAATTCAGAATTCTAAAAAAAGGAAAGGAGAACATTAGCAAAATATAGTTAAAATGAATTTTAGGAAAAAAAATTAAATAGAAAAGGGACTTAAAATATCCGAATTCTCCTCAATTTCAGACAGTAAGGTAGGCTAAAAAACATAAAGGGGGGGGGGGATAAATCAAGAATTTATAGGGAGCAGAAAGACAGTTGGAAAAATATAACACTCTGAAATTTACCCTGATCACTAGAAGTATTCAGAAGCATAAAGATATGAAAGGGACAAAATCATCATTATTGATTAAAAAAAAATTAGTATGTTGAGTTAGGGGTACTCCTCATGAAGGACAAGGTCCGTGTCTTCTTTATATTTATATCTCTAGGCTCAGCACTGTGCTCCCCATAGATCAGGCAGTCATTCTTCTTGAATTTAATCAAATTTGATAATAAAATTTGATAGGAAGCTTTTATTTTGTGAAGGTAGGAAACAATTAATGATGGATGATGATAGGAGTAAATATTTCTTGGTCTTCCAAAAAAAAAAAAAAGAAAAAAAGAAAAAAAAGACTCCTTTAACAAATAATCCAGTATAGGTTAGTTCTAATGAAAAATTGTTACACCAATTTTAAACTTTAGAAGATATCTAAAAATTATTTTTAATACATTGTATTCCAAGTATCATTTTCAAACACATGGAATAATACATTGACAGATAACGATTTTATTGTAATGGTTACTTTAGAGATCTCAGTGATCATAGGGTTCTTTAGAAAATTGAAGAGTAAGAAAGGCAAGAAGAAAAATTTAAAGCATTAAATCCAATTTTGTTAATTATTTGAATTCACTTAGGTAATTAGAAGGAATTAGCTATAGTATCCATTACTCAATGACATGCTTCATAATATTATATTTGGTTATAATTATTTACTCTAACTCAGGCAAAAAATCCTATTTTAAGAGTTCAGGAATATATAAGTAAATATAGTTACACTTACGTAAAACTGTCTTCTTTATAGTTGCAGATGTAACTTAACTAGTTGGGTTTTTTTTTTTTTTTTTAATTTTTTTTTTTCAACGTTTTTTATTTATTTTTGCGACAGAGAGAGACAGAGCATGAACGGGGGAGGGGCAGAGAGAGAGGGAGACACAGAATCTGAAACAGGCTCCAGGCTCCGAGCCATCAGCCCAGAGCCCGACGCGGGGCTCGAACTCACGGACCGCGAGATCGTGACCTGGCTGAAGTCGGACGCTTAACCGACTGCGCCACCCAGGCGCCCCAACTAGTTGGTTTTAAAATATTTTTGTAATCGAGAGAATTTGTACTTAAGTAATAATTTGTAATTAATAATAACTAAACAAGTGGATAGAGAAGTGACAGATTTATCCCCTCCATCATAATTATTTGTGTTGGAGGATGTGTATTAAGCCCTGGGGAAGAGAGCTGGACTTTAAATACTATTCTAGCTCTAGTGTATTAAAAACTCCTGTGGTGGCTTATTGTGTCACATAAAGACTCTCACTGTCAGCACGTTCTTTTTTTGTTACAATTCTGGACTAAAAAAAAAAAAACGACTTTCTTCTTCATATCTAGTAGAGGAATAAGAAAACCTTACTCAAATGTAACCTTACTTCTATATGAGGACAAGAAGGGAGTACCTGCATATGGTTTAAGATTTAAGCCTTCCCCATATTACACAGGGCTTAACCCTTCCTTTCACAACCAAGTGTCAGGAAAGAACTGTCTGTGTTCACTGTGTTCCTGTCCACAGACATCACCCTGGGATACTGGTTAACCCATGTTTGTTCAGCCAGCATCTCTTACATTTACCAGTCTTGCCATAAGACTCCTGGTTCCGACATCAAGTAAGTCGTTTTCTGTGTCATACTTGCTATTTTGTTTAAGACATTGTATGTAAGAAAAAGATATCTGTAAATGCCCTCCTTAGTCTCCATAACACTACCTTCTCCTCATTTCCTCTTTTTTAAAAAAAAAATTAATGTTTTATTTATTTTTAAGACAGAGAGAGACAGAGCATGAGTGGGGATGGGGCAGAGAGAGAGGGAGACACAGAATCCAAAGCAGGCTCCAGGCTCTGAGCTGTCAGCACAGAGCCCAACGCGGGGCTCGAACTCACGAACCGTGAGATCATGACCTGAGCTGAAGTCGTAAGCAACCGACTGAGCCACCCAGGTGCCCCTCCTCTTTTATCCTGACTGCTCTTCCTGTGTCCTTTCAGACTATCCCCTTTCTATCCTTTCAGTGTTAGTATTTTTCACATTCTCACATAGGTCCTCCTTCCTTCTTATTCTACAGGCATTTTCAGAGTAATCTTCAGGTAATCTTCATTGACTTCATGACCCTCTATTTGCCGAAGGCTCCTAAAATGAAACTTGTAGCTTAGAGTTAGTCTTTATTTTCTTCAGATACATATATCCAATTCCATACTAAACTTCTCCTAACCCACAAATTCATGATTGTTTCCTACTGTTCAGTAGATATTATGATTAGAGATTAGAAAGCCTTGGCCTTTCCCTGCCCTTTAACCCTCAACTTGGCTAATCATAAAGTTCTGTTCAATCTGCCTCTTGAGTCAGCACACTTCTCTCATCCCCACTGACTCTTCCCTAGTGCCATCCTTCAGATCTCAGCTTTGTAGATCTCTGTACTTCCTACAGAAAGATCTCCCTTCTCCCCCAATTGAACCAAGTGTCATACTTTGCATGCATAGTACACTGTATTCACTGTAGTAATTACATTCTGAGCAGTAATGGTATCAGTACTTTACCATGTCCTCCATAATTTTGTGTATCAAAAGTGAGACACTCTGTTTATTTATGTCACTATTTTTTACATGTAAGACATAACCTGGCTTATAGCAGATACTTATTTATTGAATGTAACTCTGGTATTAACACATTTAATTTCAAAAGACATTATTGCCTTATCGAAAATGAGGAAACTGAGGCCCAGCAATGATAAGTACCATATCATCATAAGTATCACAACTGAGTTATGGTGAAACTCAGGGATTTTTCTATTATACCATGCCAAGATTTCTATTCATGTTAAATCATCTGCTTGCTAACTAAATGAATCCCAATTGGTCTTTCTTCACTCACTATATTCATGCTCATCACACACACTTCCAACAATTTGGTGCATCCTAGTCTTGGAAACATCTCTGGACTCTGTGATTCTCAAGTGATGCAGAATCAAATTAGTGGCATTGGATGAGAAATGTCGCTGAATGACTATTCAAATTTAAGGAATCTAAGAAACATTCTAGCCAGAGATCTTTAAGGGGAAAAAAAAAAGGAAAATAAAACCTAGAATTTAAGGCATATTTTTCACTAATCTTTGTATGACTCACATTTCAGAAAGACGATGATTCACAGTTTAGTTTGCATATAAGTTGTTCCTAAAACATATGTACATACATACTTTTGTAGCTTAAAAGAAGATGTCCCTGATTCTTTTTAAAAACTTACTAGTCATGTCCAGATATGGAATTTGATATCCTATATTCTGTATGAACTATAACATCTCAAGAAGGCATGCTGATGGATCAAACACTTCCTTATTCTATAACAAGATATGTTATTCCATTGTTTAACTTATTTTGAGGGAGAAACTGAAGAGATGCCTATATAATATTAAAAAGAACTCTTTAAAAAAAATGAAACACTTTGTGAATGATAATTTCTAATGAAACCACCATGAATTATAGTGAGAAAGTCAGACATTTTATATTTTATCTGAATTGCCAGAACAAACATTGACATATATACAGTATGCAGATAAACAGTGATTTTACCATGCAAAAAGATAGATGGCATATAAAAATATCTCATTTCAGTACTTCATGATTATAATCAAGACCCATACTCTTGGAATCCAGTTTTTAATTTTTGATGAAGTTTAGGAAACTCTAAATATGAACACATAAATTTTTTTTTGTGACTCTAGAGTATTTATGAAATATGTAATGAGCATCTTTGAGGTGTACAATAATCATCATTTACAAAAGGAAGAACTTTGTAACACATATTTAGTTTCTGATCTTAGGTTAAGAACTGTCAATTCATTCTTTTAAGTCTGTATTCCACAGATGTTCATTAGACACCTACCATCAAATGTTAACAAAATCTCTTCATTAGAGAGTTGAATAGATTTAGAGGCAACGCTTTTTTTTTAAAGCTTGAGTATAGTTTGACTTTCCTATGGGTATAAATGTAACTCATATTTATTTATGATTATTTATTCTAAAAATATGCAGACCAATTTAGGAGGGATCTTCTGTCAGAGGCTGTGAAGAGCTTGTTCTGGGATCCTTATTTTCTCAGCCTCTCTAATTGAGGGCACCTTCGTTTATTCAGGGCATTTTACAACACTGAGAAGAACCTAACAAGAAGAGTTTTCATGTGTCAAACTATGATAAAATAAAAAGAAATTCATGGGCGCCTGGATGGCTCAGTCAGTTAAGTGTCCGACTTTGGCTCAGGTCACGATCTTGCAGTTTGTGAGTTCGAGCCCTGTATCGGTCTCTGCACTGACAGTGCAGAGCCTGCTTGGAATTCTCTCTCTCTCCTTCTCAATCTGACCCCCCCCCCCCACCATAAGTAAAGTTAAAAAAATAATTATAAAATAAAATATAAAAATAAAATAAAATATAAAATAAGAAGAATCAGTTAAACTATAAAGTGACAAACTCAAGAAAGACTGGGAGCATGTAGACTCAAATAGCCCTGTGGTCTTGGATTTTCTCAGTTTAGAACTCTCTGTTCCATCTACGTTAAAAATTCTTAATATTTGAGCTGAATTCATCATGATAAAATAAACAGTATTCATATCAAAGGGATTACATCAAGCTTTAAATATATAAGAATGCTTGTAGTTTAATGTCAGACCAGTTACATTATAGAGACTAATCTCAAAAAAAAAAAACAAAAAAAAAAACAAAAAAAAAAAAACTTCATTTGACAACGAGTCAATTTTCCTAGGACAATTAAAAAATAATTTTATGAAAAAATAATTTTATTATCCTGGTTGTTTCTTTTTCATCAAATTGGTTAAATGGAGATCATTGGAAACAAGTTTGACAAGACATTGTGCACATTGCTTTATATCTTAGACTTGTATCTGCCAGAGTCTCTTTCCCCTGTGAACTGGGAAGGATAGATTTTATCATTTTGGTTTTTTTGAATGATGATGTCCAGAAAGGTTGAGTGATTAATGGTGTTATTTGTAATCCAACAAATAACCAAGAATCTTGAAATCAAACGTGTGTGTGTGTGTGTGTGTGTGTGTGTGTATCCTATATTCCCTTACATGAATACGGTAGTAATACTATGCAACTTTGCTTAAAATATCAAAATATAGTATGAGAAATATTATGTATAAAGAGATATAAAACATTGTCATACAGAATGAGATCTAGTCCAGATTCTGACCCTTAGTAGTCTGTAACATTGCTATTTAACTTCCCTAAAACTAATTTTATCATCTGTAAAATGCACTAATAATACCTGCCTTATCTTAGTGACAGATAAGTTGTGTATCTCAACACCTGGGAGGGTTAAATTAGTTTTATTCATTCATTTATTCATTCGTTCCTGCAGTAAGCATTTATTGGGTATATAAATGTCCAGGTATTAATAAAATTATTTGAAGTAAGTTAATGGACTTACAGAATAAGAAAAAGGAATTTATAAATCATAAGACACTAGTGCAGACATAAACAATATAATCAATTACAGTATCAGGCAATTATAAATATGTTGTGTTGGTGAGATAGAAGGCTGAAAACTGCTGCAGTGGTCCAGACATAAAATGAGAAAGGCTTGGATTGGGAGGATGCTGATAGGAATGCAGAAGATTTCATAGTTATGAGTAACACATACTAAGTAAGAAATATAAGGGATGGGTCACTCTCAAATAGAAGGTAATAGAGGAAAAGGTCACTATGATTTTAATCCTGAGGCAATGACAAAATGGTAGTAGAAACATTAAGATGTGGGTGATTTTGAAGGAAGCAGTGAAAATTTCAGTTTGGATCAGGTTGATTTTGAGGTGATGGACACATACAAGATGAAAGAAGATTCAAATTGAAGTTTAGAAGAAAAGGTAGCATCTTATACTTGGAGTTAGCAGCACTTAAGTATTAAGTATGAAGAAGAATCATATCTGACACAATACTGAAAAGACCAAAGACTAAACATGGGAGAATGTCTACATGGAATGCAGAATGGACAAAAGGAGAAAGAAATGAAAATAGTGGTAGGATCCGAGAAACCTATGGAGAAAAGGAAAGAAATAAAGGAGTATGTGTCAGCACTAAAATTGGTAGAGAAGCCAAGACAAAGGGGGAGCTGAAGAAAGATAATTTTATAATGAGATTATTTGTGACATTTGAAAGTGTAGTTGCAGTAATTGTGGCAATTAGAGAAAGGGCAGTGGATTAAGGAAGGAGTGGTTTAAGAGAACAGAGTGACAGCGAAAGTTTGACAGCAGAATAGTGTCAAGTAGTTATGGGGAATAAACATTTAAATGAGGAGTAGTGAGATAACGATGGGCAAAGCGAAGGAAGAACCTGAATTCAAGGGAGAATGTAAGGGTTGCTATGAGAGGAAGTTCTCTTAAAATACGATGAAACAGATTCTAAAGCTGAGTTAGAAGGATGGCTTTTAAGAATTTGAAGGAAGGGATGAGAGGTTGTACATAACAAGGAGTTTGAAGGTTTGAGGGATCAACAAATAATGTCCCAGACAAATAGAGGCTTAATTTCAGCTTTATTACTGATAAAAGTTGGATTAGAGAACCGGGAGCATTACTTACAATGACAACATACTAGGCTACTTAATTCTTCCCTCTAGAGTTATATATACTTACTGACATGTCTCAACTGAGGAACTCCAAACTTTCCCCTTTCTGTAGCCAGGTAGGTCTACTCCAATGCAATTAACACAAAGTAGATCAGAATGTGTGCTTTTGTGGAGAGAGAGAGAGAGAGAGAGAGAGAGAGAGAGAGTGAGAGAGAGTGAGTGAGAGTGAGTGTGTGATATGACGGTGCAGGCTGAACCAGATCTACTCACTTCATTCTTTGAAACTATGAGATAAGTGACTTGACCTTCTTTGGGGGGGAAAGAGAGGTCAAGGCTAAGAGGACAAACTTTTCCTTTCTTTAAAATCCCCACCCTTTTGGACTAAGAATAAGGGATTACCACTTGTAGGACCCAAGAAGGTCCTAAATTTATTCCCAGAACACATCTGCATTTCGCAATCTGTAAACACAATACAGCATAGAACTCTGTTATGTGACAAATTTTATAATGTGTTTTAAGTTTATTTTTCTGATTGTATTAACTGTCTTTGATAGGACAGGGAAGGGCAGTTTCTGGATAAAAGCTGAGCAGTGATGGTTTAGAGTTTTGAAATGCATACATCATACAAAGACTTTTTGCTCAGGCTAAGACCACCTCATTTTTTGTGGACTACTTCACATATAAATCTTCTTTCATTTGTATACCATTACAATGTTCAGTAACATAGAAATGTGGTCTGTAAGTATTTTTACAAGATATCTATAAATTTTATATAAAACACTTTTCCTCCCTTATTAACTGAATACGTCATATTAACACTTTAAATCTATTACTACTGACATACCTTCCCAATTTTTAAAATCTTTATCATTACCTTCTTTAGATATCTTGGAATCGTAGTATCAGGAATCTTCAGTCGAATGGGTTGGTCAAATCTGTTTCAACAACAGATTCCACAACATTATTTTAAACATGAAAAGCATGTGAAAGTTAGAGGGAAGGATACATAAATAGTGATAAATCTATTAAAAGAGAAAAGGAAGGACTGATAATACCAGAGAGTATTTGTCCCTGTCAGGGAAGCATGCGATTAATAGGTAATGTGCACTTAGGTAAATGCCATGCTGCTACTAATATTCCAGACCTTAATGTAAGTAGTTTGTTAATTAATGTGAGGGGAAATCTGTGGTGACATACTTTATAAGAAAGAGGATACAGAAAATGGAAGGAGTGACACAATTTAGAAAACAACAAAGAATCTCTTCTGAAGTAATAAATATCACATGAAATCTGACTTCTCAATTTTCTCAAGTCCTCTGAAATGTATAAAGTTTTATACAAATATAAAGTCTTACTAAAGAAAATTGTTCCAAATTCAGAGACAACATGAAAAGATAATTTTGAAATTTTCATTTAGGAAAGTTTATGTCAGAGACATGAAAACATATCAGTGCTGAAACAGTATAGTCAAGTAATTTGCTTGTCCTACTGACTCTTGGATATTGCTGTTTATAGCAAATATAATTTTTAATGAAATTAAAAACTATACATGGAACATTTTTCACTTTACTTCATGCAAATTTTTTTTTATTGTAGTGGACTAATATGCAAAAAGAAGTTAAAATAAGAGTAGATATACTGGCAGTAACTACTCAGATAAATGATCAGTATAAATTTTCTTCTCAGTTTCTGAGCAGAATCTCAATCAAGAGGCTTTGATTGGATGATCTAATATACTTCTAGCTCTTCCAGTACATATTTGTGTCATGTTGGACACTTTTTTATACTCCTGGTTCTCAGTTTTCTCATCTTCTGTCCTTTGTTTTGAACCAACCAAATTACGGTAGATTGATTGTGTTGTCTGAAAAAAAGAGTCAATGAAGGCACTTATGAAACAAAAAGACAACCAAGATTAATTTTAAATCATAAAATTAAGTGATATAAAAACAGGGGGTACTTTTCAAAAGCACAGAGAAAGGGATAATTGTGAAAGTGGGATCTAGTTATACGAGTTATATGAGGAGAAGTTTGGAGGCATAATTACTTAAACTACTAAAGAAAGGAGAATCTTGAATGCTAAATCAAGGAGTAAAAATATCTTCAGTATCTTTATCGTGTGGCAAGCATGGTTTATATGAGGCCTGAATGTCAAGAGACAGCAGAAAATAAAAGGTCAGATTGAGCCATGAAAGATACCTGCAGTTGGGGTTTGGGTTGAAGTAAAATAACAATAGTAACTGGAGATAACAGTAACAGTAGGTAACAGTAGATAACAGTAACTGGAGATAGAGGAGGATAATTTAAATCACACAAAACTGCAAAGTTTGAAGATGAAGGAGATAATTTCATAGACAAAGCTACAGAAATTTCAAGTAATATTTGGGAGAATAAAAGGCTTAACTTTAATTTCATTGAGGATAGTGAGAATCCATTTCAGTAATGTTAAGCATGATACCAGATTGCAAAAGAAATGGAGGGAAAAGATGGTGAGAAAATGAAGGCATTTGGCATAAATCATATCTTCTAGGAGTTTGGCAATGAAGAAAAATAAAGAGGAACTTCCTAAAATATTGGGATGAAATTTACTTAATTGCATATTGGCAAGTTTTGGAGGCTTTTTATCTTCTCATCTGTGGTTGGTCAGAAGTCAAGATGGCTTTTCACATTTCCTATCTTCTCAGATTTGGGATTTGGCTTCCCAGCCTTGTCGAGGATTGAGTTATCTTCAAATATCAGGGGTGTGATGTTGCATATTGGGCCACAGATGCTCCTCACTTCTGTCAAGCTTTTTATTATTTTGATTTCTTTTTTCTAGGAAAAGTTTGTATTTCCCCTTCTCACTTTTCTCTCAGCTGTTAGAGGCTGCCACAGTGAGCTCTAAATTCTTTGGCAGATGGTCCTCAGGGATGACTGCTGGAGAGTCCCTAGGTTTCAAGGATCTATTCTTCCCGACCTCCCTTCGATAATTTAAATTCTTTGGCCTTTCTGACCCATGACAGTGGAACCTGAAAGGAACTCAAATCTAAGTTGAGATATGATCTACAGGGAAAAATGATCCAGTGAGAAAGGCTTGGTTCTGAACCATAAGGTGAGAAAAAGGGTCAATAGTATAAAGGCATCTTGAGCAGGATTTCCTGGAAAAGGTATTGCATTCCAACAACAATAACAACAACAACAACAACCACAACAACAAAAATAGAAAGAAAGATCACTATATGTGCTAGAGATTTTCTAAATTCTAATGCTCACTTTTACATCACTTGCATAATTAAAGATTGATTCTTCTTTCTCAGATAAAAGAAAGCTTTAATTTAAAAATTAACAGACTATTTTAGATGATACAAAATATATGTAAATACATTTCCCTTCAATAATTTAACAAATCATACTTAATTACAGAATTGTTTTATTTGAAATAAATGGCAATTTAAGCTAATTTCCGTTGGATTTTTTTCTTTAGTTTTTGAAATATATTAGTAATTGGCTAATATCTAACAAATTACTCCAAACTTACTGGCTTATAACACAAACATTTATTATTTCAAAGTTTATGTTGGTCACAAACCCAAGTAGTGCTTAGCTGGGTGACTAGTTCAGGGTCCTTCACAAGGTTGCAGTCGAGTTGCCAACTAGCACTGCAGTCATCTCAAGGCACAATTTAGGGAGTGTCCAACTCCAAGTTCACTCACCAGGCTGTTGGCAGGATTTAAAGTTTCACTGGCTGTTGACTAAGGAAATCACTTGCTTGCCTTGTGGGCCTCTTCATAGAAGAGCGTGCTTCTGTAGGCAGCAGGCTTCTCTTAGCATACATTAACAAATGCTTAACTAAAACTAAATTGTCAGTATTCACTATCAGTATATGCATACTTGCTACACTCTAAAGAACCTTAATGTCATGCAGTCATTGAAAATACATTGCATATACTTTGCATAGAATCACAGAACCAGAATAATTTTTAATGGTATTCTTATAGTCAGTCTATGCCGTGTCAACACAAATCTGAGAAAGGAGTTTAAAATCTCAACCTGAAAGATTCATTATATTTTTTGATACAGTAGAATTCCCTATGTTTTGCAAGCCCTCTCCAAAATGCTTGGCATTGCAGAGCATTGTTCCTTCAAAATGAGGTGGAGCATCATAGACATCATCTTTTAAAATCCCATCATTTTGTGCAATACCATGATATATACACACATAGTATGAAAGAATGAAGGAAAGACAGATCATTTAGAGGTGTTACGCACCTGTCCATGTAGATACTTGGAGACACCCACTGGGTTATAGACATGGGGACAAACAGGCTGTATTTTGAAGATAACATTCTCCTATTCAAAACACTTCAATGCCATCCCATTTCTTATTTTATTTTTTTTAAAAAAGGCTAGATTCCTGGAGCTCCTGGGTGGCTCAGTTAGTTAAACATCCAATTCTTGATTTCAGCTCAGGTCATGATCTTGCAGTTTGTGAGTTCAAGCCTTGCATAGGGCTCAGCATTGACAGTGTGGAGCCTGCTTGGGATTCAGTCTCTCCCCCTCTCTCTACCCCTCCCCCGCTCACCCATGCTCACTCTGTCTCTCTCAAAATAAATAAACAAACAAAACCAAAAACAACCAAACTCCTAAGTTGACCTCTCATGTACTCTTTTTACACTCTTTTTCTTTTTAAATGTGTATTTATTTATTTTGAGAGAGAGAGAGAGAGAGAGAGAGAGAAGGGGCAGAGGGAGACAGAGAATCCCAAGTATGCTCTATGCTGTCAACAAAGAGCCTCCTGCGGAGCTTGAAGTCAGAAACCATGAGATCCTGACCTGAGCTGAAATCAAGAGTCCAACACTTAACTGACTGAGTCACCCAGGTGGCCCTGCACCTTTTTTTTTCTAATATTAATGCTAGAGGCACTATTTTTTCTTATAGTAATTCAAGAAGCATTTACTATACCTGAAATTCACTCTCCTTACCTTTCTAAAATCCTTTAAAAATCTAATTAATTCTTCAAATCCCTTGTCAAATGCTGCCTTCTCTAACAAGACTTCCCTGGTGAGCTCAGCTAGTTCTAATCCTCCCACTTCTTTTCTTTCCAATAATTCTTTGTTTTTTGTTTCTTTGTATTTTTATCAAAGGTATCATCAGATACGACATTTTATTAGTTGGGCTATCTGCATACTACCAGATCAGAAATTCTCTAGGCATTTGTATTCCCAATGTCCATCACTGAACTTTACACATAGGGCATGTTTAATAAATATTTGTTGCAAGATAGATGGAAATAATGAATCCATTACTGGAACTGATAGTGCCCCCAGAGCTACTGATCTCAAATATGTTTGTGACCCAGGTCAACAGAAGATGAGACAGTGAGTGGTTTTATATCTCCTAAGGGCTGAGTAAACCTTTAATAAATTTACTCTGGCTGGAGGTCTATTCTATATTCATTTTAACATTTGTTATTTTCCTTTTTTCAATATAATTTATATGCACCTTTTATAAAATCTTCTAGGAACAGTTTGCTGCATTTACTCTATAGTATAATTCCATTATACTATACCATTCATAATCTGTAAGTAAATTATTCCTATTTTGTTTCATTTAACCTTATTATAAATCAACTTTTTGGTAGATATGATGTAAATATACTTTCATATGCTTTGAAAGAGCATTTAGTGTAGTATGTAGACATCATACTATCAAATATTATAAGCTGGTTACTGAAACCACATTCAGTGTCTAACTCTGAGAAAGGCATTCTTGTACTTATTCTTATAAACTTTAGCAAAAACTTCATTGTCTTCCATAATCAAAGAAAGCTATTAGTCAAAAATATCAAACATAGGATGAGGATAATCCCATTAAGACTGCCAGCTATGTATAAACTAGAGGAAAGATCAAATATTTCCACATAAGTAATTTCCAATTCATTTATTAAAACAGGAATCTATTCCACATTCTTAACTTTGCTACAATATTCCTTCTCAAGGGAATATTGTATACAAATTTGTGTACAAATAAAAGGTTGTGTACAAATAAAAGAAGGAGCTGTTAACAGTTACTGAACCCCTGAACCTCAATCGTAACTCACAAGGATTGCAAAATGCTCATGTATCCAGAGAAATATTGTCATTACCTAACAATTAATTTTAAGTTTTTACAAAAATTAAGCTTCTTGCAATTTGATTAGAAACCAAAAAAAAAAAAAAAAAAAAAAAAAAGAGAGAGAGAGAGAATCAAATAATCATCGCTCTTAATTTGCTCTTAAAGGAATTTTCTTTATATTTTCCTAACATCTGCATTAGTAGAATATATTTGGCTTTATATCATTGCTAAACAAATGAAATATTGGATGTAAATAACATTTTAGGAGGTCTAAGTGAGAGGTAGGTCTCCTGCATATTGTATTACCCAAAATAGTGCAGCTGTGATGAAAGAAAAAAAATGGACAAGACAGGAGAGGAGAACCTGCTTAATGAGAGGCAGATAGACTGCTAGAGTAGACATACGCTAGGTTCAAAATGTAATGTCTAACTCAGATGCTCTTGAGGTACCTTCCCTTTCGGCACCCTTCTCCACACATACATCCTACAACCTCAGCTTGGCAGAGAGGAGGCAGGTGTCACATGGATTAATGACGAGTAATGGGTTAATGGATTAATGGGTAATTAATGGATTAATGAAGAGTGATTCTTTTTCTCTCTCTTTTGAAGCTTTTTACAATCTGGCCACACAGTTCCAAAGCATTTGCCCAGCCCACACCCATAACATTAAGCAATGGGGGATTCAATATTGGTTTAGAGGTGAACGTCATAATGGTAAAGCCCCGTGCTTTATTTTTCAAAAAAATTTTATTTTTCAAAAAAATTTTCATGTTTATTTTTGAAAGAGAGAGAGAGAGAGAGAGGGAGAGTCTGGTGGGGGGAGAGGAAGAGACAGGGAGAGAGAATCCAAAGCAGGCTCCAGACTCTGAGCTATTAGCACAGAGCCTGACGTGACCTCGAACCCACTAATAATGAAATCATGACCTGAGCCGAAGTTGGAAGCTTAACCAACGGAGCCACCCAGGCACCTTTTTTTTTTAATCCCATGCAACATTTTTTTAATCCTTTACTGGTCAATGTTTCACAGAGATGTAGTGTCAGTATATGCCTTTTTATATTTGTTTACCTGCCTGGAACATCATCTTTTTACTCATTTAAATCCTGTTTATTTTCCCAGACCTGGTACAAAGCCTCCTTCTCCATAAATTTTTTTAATTTTTCTACTCTACTTCCAGTGAATCACACCCTCCTTTGAAATTATTTTTGAATATTGCCTATACCTTGTGGTAGAGATAGCGAGCATAGTATAGCACAGTATTTTCCAAAATGTTCTTTGAATAGCCCTGTTTGAAATGGGATTTCTAAAGTGAAATGATTTTGGAAAATGTTGCACATTCTATCTCACTGTTGGATGCTTAAAAAGAATATTGGAATATTAAAGGCTTTAGAAAGTCCTGAATTTGCTCATCTTCTTTAACTCAGCATTTCTTAAACCACAACATTACATCCTTGTTTCATGTAGTAATTGTTATCGTCCTACAGAATGTGCATGAGAAATGCGGGAGATACAGAAATATTTACCGGTTTTGAGATTAGACACTTATATGTTGCAAACATGGTTCAAATGTCATTTCCTTACTTTTGCGGCTTCCCTGAAGCTCAGTTGTTTCATGGAGTTTGGTATATTCTCTTTGTGGAGGCAGGAAATATTCTGTGTACATCTTTTAACTATTCACTATGGTTTTGCACACTGGAAATATAGGAAGATGAGTTTTGTCTGAGCAGAGCTTCATATTGTGACTTCATTGTTTAGTTTACATTCAAACACATTATTCACCATTTATGATGTAGAAGATACACAGCTATTATATTCATTAAAAATAGTGGTTCTTTGTATTAAGTGCCAAGTTTCGATGCCCTGTATAGGTCACTATTTTGTTACATTAACCATAGTATTGAAATTTGGTGGTTTTTTTTATTATTTATATGTCCTCACAGATATATTGAACATCAATTATTTCAAATACAGAAATTGTGGTTATTATTCATCTTACTGTGAATTAGAAGATTGCAAGTTTCTAGTGGTGCTAAGACTTTGGCAGTTTGATATGTCAAAATATTTATAAAGCCATTATTGTAAGAGGTTTTATGTTTTCTGGAAGGCTAAGTGAACAGACATGAGGTATACCTTAACACAAATAGTGAACTCTCTTTAAAAAAAAAGTTTTTAAAATGTTTATTTATTTTTTAGAGAGCACAAGTGGAGTAGGGGCAGAGAGAGGAGAACAGAGGATCCCAAGCTGGCTTTGTGCTGACAGCAGTAAGCCTGATGTGGGGCTTGAACTCACTGACCTCAAGATCATGACCTGAGCCGAGGTTGGGCACTCAACTGACTGAGCCACTCAGGTGACCCTCTCTTTTAAAAAAAAATATTAGTCCAACTTCACTCACGTCAGGATCCCATGGTTCGTGGGTTCAAGGCCTGTGTCGGGCTCTGTGCTGTCAGCTCTGAGCCTGGAGCCTGCTTTGAAATCTGTGTCTCCCTCGCTCTCTCCCCCTACCCCCGTCTCTTTCAAAAAAAAAAAAAAAACATTATTTTTTAAAATTTATTTAAATTCTAGTTAGTTAACATATAGTGTGATATTAGTCTGGTTTTTAGGAGTAGAATTCAGTGATTCATCACTTACATATAACAACCAGTGCTCATCACAAATGCCCTCCTTAATACCCATCACCCATTTAGCCCATCCCCCACCCATTCCCTCATCAACACTCAGTTTGTACTCTATCTTTAAGAGTCTCTTAGGGGTGACTGGGTGGCTCAGTGGGTTAGGCGTCCAACTTCTATTCAGGTCGTGATCTCATGGTTTATTGGTTCGAGCCCCACGTCAGGCTCTGTGCTAACAGCTCAGAGCCTGGAGCCTGCTTGAGATTCTGTGTCTCCCTCTCTGCCCCTCCCTGGCTTTCCCTCTCTCTCTCTCAAAAAAAAAAAAATAGATAAAAACATTATTTTTAAAAATTAAAGAGTCTCTTCTAGTTTGTTTCCCCCTCTCTCCTTTTTCCCCTTCCCATATGTTTATCTGTTTTCTTATTTCCATATATAAGTGAAATCATATGGTATTTGATTTTTTCTGGCTGAATTATTTCATTTAGCATAATACACTCTAGCTCCATCCATATCCTTGCAAAAGGCAAGGTTTCATTCTTTTTGATCACCGAGTAATATTCCATTGTGTGTGTGTGTATGTATGTGTGTGTGTATATATATATATATATATATATATATATACACACACACACACACACATATACATATACATACATATATCTATATATCTATATCTATATCTATATCTATATCTATATCTATATCTATATATATCTATCTATATATATATACTATGTCTTTTTTATTTATTCATCAGTCAGTGGACATTTGGGCTCTTTCCATAGTTTGGCTATTATTGATAATGCTGCTCTAAACATTGGAGTGGATATGCTGCTTCAAATCTGTATGTTTGTATCCTTTGGATCAATACTTAGTAGTGCAGTAGCTGGATCATAGGGTAGTACTGCTTAACAGTTTGCATTCTCACCAGTGGTGTAAGAAGATTCCTCTTCCTCTACATCCTCACCAACATCTGTTGTTTCCTGGGTTGTTAATTTTTGCCACTCTGACAGGTGTGAGGTGGTATCTCATCATGCTTTTGATTTGTATTTCTCTGATAATGAGTGATGTTGAGCATCTTTTCATGTGTCTCTTAGCCATCTGGATGTCTTCTTTGGAAAAGTGTCTATTCATGTCTTCTGCCCATTTCTTCACTGGGTTGTTTTTTTTTTTTAAGTGTTGACTTCTTTAAAAAAAAATTTTTTTTTAACGTTTATTTATTTTTGAGACAGAGAGAGAGAAAATTAAAAATATGGCATGAACGGGGAGAAATTTAAAAATATGGCATGAACGGGGGAGGGTCAGAGAGAGGGAGACACAGAATCTGAAACAGGCTCCAGGCTCTGCGCTGTCAGCACAGAGCCCGACGCAAGGCTTGAACTCACGGACCGCGAGATCATGACCTGAGCCGAAGTCGGCTGCTTAACCGACTGAGCCACCCAGGCGCCCCAGGTGTTGACTTCTTTATAGATTTTGGGTACTAACTATTATCACATTTGTCATATGTCATTTGCAAATATCTTCTTCTCAAATATCTTTTAAAAGTCTGCTTCTTAGTTCTGTTATTTCCTTTTCTGTGCAGAAGCTTTTTATCTTGATGATGTCCCAGTAGTACATGTTTGCTTTTGTTTCCCCTGCTTCCAGAGACATGTCAAGTAAGAAGTTGCTATGGCTGAGGTCAAAGAGGTTGCTGCCTGTGTTCTTTAGATTTTTATGGTTTCCCGTCTCATATTTAGGTCTTTCCTTCACTTTGAATTTATTTTTGTGTATGGTGTAAGAAAGTGGTCCAATTTCATTTTTCTGCATGTCACTGTCAAGTTTTCCCAGCGCCATTTGTTGAAGAGATTGTCTGTTTTCCACTGGATATTCTTTACTGCTTTATCGAAGATCAATTGAACATATATTTGTGCATACATTTCTGGGTTTTCTATTCTGTTCCATTAATCTGTGTTTGTGCTAGTTCCATACTGTCTTGTGGTTACAGCTTTGTAAGGTAGTTTGAAGAATGGATACCTCTATCTTTGCTTTTTTTTTCAGGATTGTTTTGACTATTCATAGTTTTTTTGTGGTTTCATACAAAATTTAGGGTGATTTCTTCTAGCTCTGTGAAATGCTGATGGTATTTTGATAGGGACTGCATTAAATGTATAGATTGCTTGGGTAGTATAGAAATGTTAACAGTGTTTGTTCTTCCAATCCATGAGCATTTTTTGTCCTCTTGAATTTCTTTCATATGTGTTCTATAGTTTACATAGTATGGATCTTATACTGCTTTGGTTAGGTTTATTCCTAGGTATCTTATTGTGTTTGGAGCAATTGTAAATGGCATGAATTCATTGATTTCTTTTTCTGCTGCTTCATTATTGGTGTATAAAAATGCAACAGATTTCTGTGTGTTGATTTTGTATCCTGTGACTTTGCTGTCATGTATTTGTTCATGTATTTGTTCTAGCAATTTTTTTGATGGCGCTTTCAGGTTTTCTACTTAGAATATCATGTCATCTGCAAAGAGTGAAAGTTTGATTTATTCTTTGCCCATTTGAATGCCTTTCATTTCTTTTTGTTGTCTGATTGCTAAGGCTAAGACTCCCAGTACTATGTTAAATAGTAAAGGTGAGAGTCAAGATCCCTGATGCTCTCTGTAGAGGAAAAGCTCTTAGTGTTGCCCCATTGAGGATGATATTACATGTGTGTCTTTTGTATATGGCTTTTATGTTGTTGAGGTATGTTCCATCCATACCTTACTTTATTGAGGGTTTTTATCAAGAGTGGGTGCTGTATTTTATGAAATGCTTTTTTGTATCTTTTAAGAAGATCATATGGTTCTTATCCTTTCTTTTATTAATGTGGTGTGTCACGGTGATTGATTTGTGAATTTTGAACCAGCCCTGCAGCCCAAGAATAAATCCCACTTGATCATGGTGAATAATTCTTTTAATGTATTGTAAAATTCAGTTTGCTATTATTTTGTTAAGAATTTTTGCATCCATGTTCATCAGAGATATTTGTCTTTAATTCTCCTTTTTAGTGGGGTCTTTGTATGGTTTCAGAATTGAGGTAATGCTGGACTTGTAGAAAGAGTTTGGAAGTTTTCCTTCCATTTCTATTTTTTGGAACAGTTTGAGAATAGGTATTAACTCTTCTTGAAATGTCTGGGAAGCCATCTAGCCCTGGGGTTTTGTTTGTTGGGAGATTTTTGATTATTGATTTAATTTCTTTGCTGGTTATCAGTCTGTTCACATTTTCTATTTCTTCTTGTTTTCGTTTTGGTAATTTGTATGTGTCTAGCAATTTTTCCATTTCTTTCACATTGCCCAGTGTGTTGGCATAATTTTTTTCACAATATTCTCTAATAATTGATTGTATTCTGTGGTGTCGGTTGTGATATCTCCTCTTTTGTTTATTATTTATTTGTTTCCTTTATCTTTTTGATAAGTCTGGCTTGGGGTTTATTAATTGTATTAATTCTTTTAAAGAACCAGCCCTTAGTTCTGTTGATCTTTTCCACTGTTTTGTTTTTTTTGTTTGTTTGTTTGTTTGTTTCAGTATCATTTATTTCTACTCTAATCTATATTATTCCCTGTCTTCTGCTGGCTTTAGGCTTTGCTTGCTGTTCCATTTCTAGCTCCTATAGGTGTAAGGTTAGGTTGTAAATTTGAGACTTTTCTTACTTGTTGAAGTAGTCCTGTATTGGAATATACTTCCCTTGTAGGATTACCTTTGTTTAATTCCAAAGGTTTTGGACATGTCATGTTTACATTATCATTTGTTTCCATGTATTTTTCAAGTTTCTTCCTTAATTTCCTGGTTAACCTATTTATTCTTTAGTGGGATATTATTTAATCTTCATGTATGTGTAGTCTTTCCAAATGATTTTATTGTGGTTGACTTCAAGTTATATAGCATTGTGGTCTGAAAATTTGTGTGGTATGATCTCAGTCTTTTTGTGTTTTTTAAGGGGTTATTAGTGACCCAGTGTGTGATCTATTATGGAGAATGTTCCATGTGCATTCATAAAGGTGTGTATTCTGCTTTAGGATGAAATGTTCTGAATATATGTTAAGTCCATCTGGTCCAGTGTGTTATCCAAAGCCATTGTTTCCGTGTTGATTTTCTGCTTAGGTGATCTGTCCATTGTTGTAAGTTGGGTGTTAAATTCTCCTACTATTGTATTATTATCAATGAATTTATGTTTGTTATTGATTTGTATATTGGGTGCCTTCAGGTTGGAGACATAAATATTTACAATTGTTAGATCTTCTTGATGGATAGACCCTTAGTTATGATGTAATGCCCTTCTTCATCTCTTGTTACAGTCTTTGGTTTAAAAATATGGCTACCCTGGCTGTCCTTTGGTGTCCCTTACCAAGATAGATGCGTCTTCATCCTCTCACTTTCAGTTGGTAGGTGTCTTTAGGTCTAAAATGAGCCTCTTTTAGGCATCATGTAGCTAGGTCTCGTTTTTGTTTGTTTGTGTGTTTGTTTGTTTTCCATTCTGATACGTATGTCTTTTGATTGGAACATTTAGTCCATTTACATTCCGAGTGATTATCATATGAATTTAGTGCCATTGTGTTACCTAAAAAGTTTCTGGTGATATTCTCTGTTCCTTTCTAGTCTTTGTTGTGTTTGGTCTTTCCCACTCAAAGAATTTTCTTTATTATTTCTTGTATGACTGGTTTATTGGTCTATCTCCTTTAATTTTTTTTTTTTTTTTTGGTCTGGGAAACTTTATCTTTCCTTCTGTTCTGAATGACAGCCTTTATGGATAAAGTATTATTCACTGCATATTTTTCCCCTTCAGCATGCCACTTCCTTCTATCTTGCCAAGTTTCTGTGGAGAGATCTGCTGTGAAGTCGATATGTCTTCCCTTGTAGGTTAAGGAAGTATTTTTCCCTTGATGCTTTCAGGATTCTTTCCTTGTCTGAGTATTTTGTGAATTTGACTATGGTATTTCTTCATGATGGCCAGCTTTTGTTGAATTAATGCGAGTTCTCTGTCCTTTTTGGATTTTGATGTTGTTTTTCTTTCCCAGATTAGGAAAGTTTTCATCTATAATTTGCTCAAATAAATCTTCTGCCCCTTTTTATTTATCTTCTTCTTCTGGGACTCATATGATAGGAATGTTATTATACTTTAAAGATTCGCTGATTTCACTGTCTACATTTGTGATCCAATATCTTTCTTTCCCTCTTCTTTTCAGCTCCATTATTTCCAATAATTTTATCTTCTGTATCACTGATTCCTTCTTTTGAGTTGTCTGTCTTTGTTGTCATTGCACCAGTCAGTTTTGCAACTGAGTAATAACATTTTTTATTTTGGCCAGTCTAGTTTTTAGTTCTTTTATCTCTACAGTAAGTATTCCTTAGTGTCTTCTATACTTTTCTCAAACCCAGCTAGTATCCTTATGATTGTTGTTTTAAAATCTGGTTCACACATCTTACTTGTATCTGTATCGATTAAATCCCTGGTTGTGACTTCTTCCTGTTCTTTTTCTGGGGGGTAAATTCCTCTATCTAGTCATTTTGTCTGGGTCCCTGGTTTGTTTGTGTGTGTGTGAGTGTGTGTGTGTGTGTGTGTGTGTGTGTGTGTGTGTGTGTGATTAATAGGAAAGTCTGTTGTATTCCTTCTCGTGAGATGAATAGGTATATTAAGAAGAGGTCAAAACAAAGAAGAACCTAGATCCTATGTATGTTTGGTCTACTTGTTAAAAGAAACTAGATCCAAAAAAAATTAAAAATGAAAAACAGAGAAGCTAGATACAAAAAAAAGGAAGCTAGATTTTAGATGTGTTTTGGTCTGTTAGTTAATAGAACCTAGATCAAAAAAAATACATAAATGTTCTTACTGTATTTTATATTAAAAAACAAAACAAAACAAAAACAAAGGCAGCTAGATTCTATTTCCCTTTAGAGCTGAAGCTTTATAGCACTCTATGGTCAGTAGACATTGTGCGTGGGAGGGGTTAGTGCTGGTCTTCTGGGGCTGCAGCTACTGTGCTGATTCTCAGGTGTACCTGCCATAGTGGTGATGCACCTGCAGGGCACAGGAAGGCACGGTTTGGTGTAAGTGGCTCCTGGCCTCCTCTTGGTGGTGCTGTTTTGCTCACTGAAGTGGGTCTATACTGATGGGTGAAGGCAGGAAAAGGCCTAGGGCAGCAATCTAGTCTCTGTTTGGGGGAGTTCAAGGTGCCACTCCTCACGAAAGCCTCACAGAAGAGCAAATCATCACGCTTCTATGTCCCTGGGTTTTGTCACATCCCTGCCCTCATCCTGTGTCAGAGCTGTCTGCCTGCAGGCAGCACAGCACTCCATGTTTTATCTTAGGTGAGGCTAGGTTTCAAAACTCCCATCTTCAGAGACACCCAGGGCATGGAGCCCCACTGATCCTCTGGTGGAGGGTCTCACCATGCTGTGGCCAGGTGTCAGTTGGTCGCATGGCCATACAGCTGGTTGGAGTTTATGGTAAAGCACAGCAGAAGGCTGGCACCAGGCTCGCTGCCCTCAGCCCGCATCCCCATTCCAATGCTAGTGAATAGAGAAACTCATTAGTGCGCATCAGGTCTTTTAACCCCAGAGAGCTCATGCCACCTTTCCCAAATACACTCCAAGAAGCGGCACTGTTTCTTCCCATGCTACCCGGGGGATCCTCAGACCATGCTGCCAGCTCATGGATCTCCACCCTGCTTCCCCACCAGAAGTCGGCTAAGTCTACCAGGCAGAACCCTGGCAATGGAGGTCCTCTAAAACTTGAGACTTTGCACTCAGTTGTTTATAAAACCTTGGAGTATACAGCCCTTCTTCTTTTCCCAGTCAATGGTTTTGGGGAACAGTTTTTCTTGTGCAAAGCTCTGCAGATGTTCTCAATCTCTCTCTCTCTCTCTGTCTCACTCTCTGTCTCTCTCTCTCTCTCTGTCTGTCTCTCTCTTTCTGTCTCTCTCTCTCTGTCTCTCTCTCTCTTTCTGTATCCCTCCTTTCCATGATCAGAGTTTCCTCCCTTCTGTAGTACCTGCAGCTCCTTTCTCCCCCAAACAAGTCTACGCAACTCCTACCTATCATGATGAGGCCATTTTTTAAATCTCTAGTTATGCAGTTTGTTTTCTCTGATTGATTTCTTGGGTGTTCAGAATGACTTGATGTTTATCTAGCTGTGTTTGAGGGATGAGGCGAGCTTAGGGCACCCTACTCCTCCACCATCTTAACCTCCTCTTTCAATAGTGAACTCTCATAAATCAGCACATTCTAAAGTACAAAAAAGTAACTTCATTATATATGAATATATACTTTTTTTTTAATCTGGCAAAGTTTGGATTAAAGTTTTCAAAGATTTGTTTTGCTTTGGATCCATTTCTCACAATTAGTGTAATGATCCATTTCTACCTGGAAGGCCTCATTTGTGTGTTCTTTCCTCTGTAAAATGAAATCTCCTTGGAAAGATGAAGTTGAGTTTACTTAGAGTGAAGCCACTGCAGTGAAGAACAGGGAAAATTCAGTTTTGGGCTTAACTCTGTAGACTAAAGATAAAATTCTCAGATTTCTTTCAGGTTAGTGGGCAGTGAATGACACTTAAATGATACTGCAATGTTCTAATAATTTCTAGTGCTAATTAGTACAATATAAAATCAGGAGTGAACATAATTATTTTTTTCTCTATTTGAGGATAAGTACCATAACTTTACAACTATCCTAATGGTAGGTATATCGTTAAAGTTAGGCAAACATTGAATTTTACTGTAATTATTTTTACAAATTAATTCCAGACAGTGCTTTGGTCAATTCTAATTTTTTGGCATTGGCTGCTTTATTTCCAGACCTTTACAGGTCAGCCAGATGCTGCCAAGTTCCCATGCCTAATTGTGCCAGATCTGGAGGTGTGTAGGAACACAGACAAGCCATGGTTGTAATGGGAGGAACTCAGGCTTTGGAATCTAATCTTGATTTGCATTTTGGCTCTCTAAATCACAATTTCCTTATCTATAATATCTACCTCATAAAAATTTAAGAAAGATTTAAATAAGTTGTATATGTATGTAAAATAGAGTGCTATAATCATAATAGGACTCACCCATACACACACATACACACACACATATGTTTCTCTTTTCCTATGACATTCTGTTATGGAAAGAGTTTAGAGACTTATATTTATCAATATAGATAATATGAATATTTCATTTATAATTCTAAATTATCCAGGCCAACTCTCTTTTTTTCTTTGGCACAGAGAATTATGAAGTTGATACAACCGTTTTCTCATGAATTTGAGACTGCCTTATGAATGCCAGTGCCTGTGGAATAAGCCTTATCTGAGTGGTTTTGTAAAGGATTAAATTGTAACCTCTCACTATAACCCCCTGCCTTTCCAGTTTAATGATTAAAAAGAGTAACTTTGTTAGGATTATGTGCTTTAGTTAAGCTTTAGGGAAGTTCTGAAAATGAGAAGCTACAAAGAAATGGAATGAGTTTTCTTTCCTGATAACTAGAATTACTTTTCCCACCTGTACTTGTTTGTGGTATGCTTCAGGAGCTGGTAGGTTTATCACATTTTCTGCCTCAGTAAGGTGTGAGTAATACATAGACTAAAGAATCCCTGGGCTGGAAAATTGATTTTATGCTTACAATGGGTGAAAATTATTAACAAGCCTAATAATACTTGGAGTAATTTTTCTGTAAGAGCTACTATTTTCATTTGCAAAACATAGCAGGGAGAATTATGTATAATTCTAATTTTTCCACCTATCTTGATATATAATTCTATTAGGAACACTGGTACTCCAACTTTAGAATAGTCATATATAGAGACATACACACTTGAATGCTTCTTGGTCTTTATTTGTTAGTGACTGCTTAGGATATTGTCTTTTTATTGTGGATCTTTTTCTTTACCAAATTTTCAACATGTAGCTAATGAGTAAAGCCAGTCAACTCATACAATTTCTGGTTTCAGAGATTTTGTAAAATTAATTATATCCTAAATATAATTGTGTCACATTAGCCAGATATTTTTCATTATCTTCCCTCTGGCTCCAACTTATTCAATTATTCTTACTTCTCTACAGCTTTGCATGAACAGTAGTCTCCAGCTATATGAAATAACTCCTTTCAGTGCACATCTACATTTTTCTATCTACTTTTCTTACTTTGTTCCTTTGTCAATTTGTCCTTCTTCTACTCTTGAAATGTGTAATTCTACCTATTTTTCCAGGGCCAGTTCAAATGACCTTATTCCACATAATATTCTGTGGTGGACCCATGAATTCTGAACCCCTTTAAATCTCTACAATGTTTAATTCAAGTATCACATATAGAATACATTACACTTTATTATGTATTTAAGAATTTGTAGGACTAGTGAAGCTAGAAACTATGTTTGTGGCATTTAATATTTAGGCTTTCTCCTACATGGGAAAAATAAAACTGTAGGAGCTAAGCAAAACTAAATTCATTTCGAAAAAGGCTAATTTTTAAGTAGTCGTGAAAATATCAATTTAATGTAATAGACATCAAATACGAGCATGCACAAATAAACATAAGGTCAAAATTTGATTAAGAAAACACTGTGTCCCTCAAGGGCAGACTTTTTCATGGGTAAAAAAAGTCATACAATCATTACATTAGTGCATGGCAAGTTGTAATACTTGTAGATTGATAGACTCTTAAAGTATAGTTGGAGCACTTGATGAGAGATGAGAAAGGTAAACTTTGATTTTATGAATGTGTAATTTGAGGTGTAACACTGTCTGGGAATTTTATTTGGGCCTATGGATAGAGCTCAGTTTCAGAATATAATTCTGCTCTAAGAGTTCTGAATCCTGCATTTTGTAGCTCACTTACAGTGAGGGGCTCATAAAACCCAAGATAATATAAAGCATTATGTTCTAAGTGAAATTGAAGGGGTGATTTATTTAGAAAATTGGTAGAACTCTCTCTCTCTGATCAACAGCTGAAAATATAAGTTTAAGTTCCGAAAGAATCTCTGTCATTCATAAGGCAATAGAAGCTTTACATGAAAGGCAAGAATAAACACATTTGACATGCAGATGCTTAATTGTGATGTATGTTGTTGTTAAAATAATAAAGACAGACCTTTTGAAATTTCATATCTCTTTATGAAATTTATATTTTGCTGGTATAAATAAATTATTCCAACTTCTGAAATATATAACCTATGTTTTCAGTGTGGTGGTGAGTCTGTTCATGAAAAGAAGGAAAGGTATCTCATGCCAGAATACATTTGGTGTTCTAATAGCAAGTGATGACTGTTAAAATACTGACTTTGGAATTATTAGTTTTTGTATTTGAATCTGACTTTAACTTTGAACTAAAACTATAGGAATGGTTTTTGAGAAAGAATGTGGTTTTAATAAATTAACTTTTCAGCCACATTTTCATATTTCAATATATAGTTGTGTTACTTATTACTTTCATGTATTTTGATAATATATTAGGAAATTATTAATCTTATAGGGGTAAATTGGTAAGGGGATACCCTGCAAATGGAGCTTCTTGATAGGAAAAATTCCGAAGCTGGAAAAAAAGTAGACAATATTGTAAAATATGTAAATTAGGGCTGTCAGTAGTGTTTTTCATCCAAAATGATTTTTTTTTCAGTATATATTCTACTTACTGAATTCCTGTTTGCTAGGATCTAGGACCTTTAAATGTTTGCTTACTTTATAATTACAGTTTAAGAAGACCTAACTGTTGTATCTCACAGAACAAAATTTTTAATCATTTTCAAAATCACAGGTTTCCCCCCTTAAATCCACTTAATTTCTTTATTATAGCACTTATGCCATTGTAATGCTGACCATCTATCTACCTTCTTACCTACCTACCTAACAAGAAATTTCTGTAACTAGACGATGTCTTTAAGACTACGAGGTGAGTTCAATTTCTATTACTACTGTTTAATACAGTGTGGATGTCTAGCATAGGAGCATAAGCATATGATATTTGTTAAAGAAAGTAGTATAATTAACCAGTATTTTTCTCCCATGTTGGGTAGGCACAGGACTAGTTGTTCTCAAATACTAGGGCATTAGACATTATTGCTCATATTTTAAAGAATAAAGCTAAACCAGTGTATTAGTTTGCTTTTGCAGTGTAACAAAGTACCACACACTTAGAAGTTTAAAACAATACACATGTATTAGTTCACAGTTCTGTATGTCATAAGTCTGACATGGCGTGGATGGGTTCTCTGCTTAGGATATCACAAAGCTGCAATCAAAATATCAGCTGTGCTGAGTTCTTGTCTGGTTGCTGTAAGGAAGAATCTGCTTCCATGCTCATTCTTATCGTTGACAGAGGTCAGTTTCCTGTGGTTGAATGACAGTATTCATTTTCTTGCTTCCTGATAGCAGGAGGCCTCTCTCAGCTACTAGAAGCTGCTTGCATACACTGCCTTGTTGCCCCATTCATCATCAAGCTAGCAGTGGCATATCTGATTCCTCCCATGTTAGAATCTCTGATTTCTCCCTCTGCTCCCAGCAAGAATAAGCTCTCTGCTGCTAAAGGTTCATGTGATTAGATCAGTCTCACTCAGATAATATGCCTAATTTGATATAAACCGATTCTTGGCGCCTCAATTACATCTGGAAAATCCCTTCACAGTCACACTATGTTAGTATCTGAGTAACTGGCTTAAGTTGCATGTGTCCTAGGAGCCAGGAATCTTTAGGGGCCGTTGTAGAGTTTTGTTTGCCACACTGAACACTGATGAGGAAAAAAAAAAAAAGTGTCCAAGTGCTCAAGGTAGAGTAGGTGTTTAATTCAAATCTAAGTACAGTGTTTTATAATCTTTTGGTACATATCACCTTTTATAATGTTTACAATAATAATCAAGCTAAATGTTATAATAATGCATTTTCTAATTTTATGTTGCCTGTTAATATACAGAGTTCTCTAGATTGAACATTCTTAACTTGAGATATTTGCATTTGTTTAAAATTGAGCTGCCCCCTAACCCCACCACATAGTTGAGAATCTACTTACAACTTTTGACTCCCGAAAAACTTTAATAGCCTACTGTTCACTGAAAGCCTACCAATAACATAAAGGAATGATCAACACATATTGTCTATGTTATTTGTGTTATATACTATATTTTTACAATAAAGAAAGCTACAGAAAAGAAAATGTCCTTAAGAAAATCATAAGGAAGATAAAATACATTTACAGTCCTGTAATGTATTTATCAGGAAAGATTTGCTTCTAAATGGACTCCGCATACTTCAAACCTATGTTGTTCAAGAGCTCAACTGTAAATTGGGGTGTTTAAGGAATTAGGAGGAGAGGGAAAAATGTGTTTATTTAACACCTGTTATCTACTCTGTCTATATATTCCATATGCTTACGAAAATGACATGTTTATAGTGTACTCTAGTAGAGTGTATTAAAACTTCTGAAATCAATAGCTAGAAAGCATATTTACTCAATAATTTTAAGCAGTATTGAGGTTATCAGATAATTTACTTTTATAACCAAATATGAAAATGTTCTCTCTAAAGGGAAAATGAAAAGAAAAAAGGTTCGATGTCAATTGTTTCTTGATGTCACCTGAGTGACATTATATATATTTCTTTAGGATATTGTTACAGTCAAGTTATATACATATATGTGTGTGTGTGTGTGTGTGTGTGTGTGTGTGTGTGTGTGTGTGTATATATTCACACATACATATACATATATATGAAACTATATACACATATATTCACACACATATATATACATATATGTGAAAATATATACACATATATATATGAAAATTTATAAAACAACCTTCAAATAGAAGGCATTAGTAGATGTGTATACTTTATCTAATACCCATATAGTCCCTGTATATTAGCTAGCATCTTTGTAAACGGTAGAGGTTCATGTGCCTTTTACTGACTATTCATGGTTCCGAAAGCCTGATAGGTTTCAGTAAACCTTATGGATATGCTTAGCAGCTGGTGTAATTTTTGTGGTGAAGTATCAACTCACTTTAGCAGGGTATGTGTAATGCATCTTAAAATAAAAGTAAAAATTATTCAAAATGTCATGATATCCATACATAGAAAAAAAAGCCAGAAAATTCATATTACCATTAAATTCAATATGGAAATTTTTTGAAGATAGAAAACAATCCAATAAATAGAGTCATTATTCTGCATAGCATATAACTTTCTAATTGCATTTACAGAAATAAAACAAAGTTTGCGAAAAAGCAAAAAGGGGACCAGAAAATTTGTTGATGACATATCCAATGAATACAATTTTGGACAATAGGATCCATGTTAGGCCTGACTGAATCTATTCATTCTCCAGTCAGCAGGGAGCACACCTCCTTCAGAGGCAGAAAAGCCTGAGGAAGTTCCTCACTTTTGCAAACAACATGTAGAGTAAGTTCCTTCACTCTCAACAATCCTTATTGCACATTGAGATATTTTTCTGTAGGATGAGTGAAGAAATTACACTATTATTAAACAATGGTAACTAATTTAACCTATATCCAAGAATAATACAGGTACTATTTTTGTTCATGCTAAAGACGAATAATTGGAAGAAATTCTGTGTAACTGTAAAAACTTGGTACTTCATGATGATGAAAAGTGCCAAAGATAATACAGTTTTGGATACACATTACACAGTTTCATCCAAAGCATGGTCAGTACTGTGTAATGCTGATGCTTAGTTGTGAATGACTGTCACTTACAGTAGTTGGGGTGGGAAACTTGCTGTTAAAAGCTGTTCAGTCTCAGATCCCTATCTCTAAAGTGGTGCATAGTCTAGAGATTTATTTCATTGTGATTAACATTGTACCTCCAGTGTTCTTTTTGTAAGTAGTTACCCTTCAGAAGTTGGAAATGATCACATCTGTGTTTGATTGTTACTAAAGTAGTATGTTTACATTAATTTAAGAAATGGCTCAAATACCACCAAAAAGCTATTTTTTTTCAAATACACTGCAGTTGTCATTAGCAAGCTATATAATGTTGCTGTTTCTGCTTGTTCATTCCTTTGTGATTTTGACACATCCAGGTTCAAAAATTACATATTTTCTTTAATTATAGAGTATGTCTTACTTCCCACAATATAAATATATAAAAAATATGTAATCTATATTGGCTTTCCTTATATCTGAATTAGATGACCTTTAGGAGCTCTTCAGATTATAATCTGATGGATTTCCAGTTTTAACTGAAGTATATTTATAGAAAGTGCTCAACTTGTATTTGCAACTTCTACAGAAAAGTTGCTTGCTTATATTCAGAGCATATTTGAAAATTTATTAAGCATTACAAAACTATGATTAGTTCCGCTTTATTTGTTATATCTTAACTCAAGAAGGACCTTTGGAATTTATTAAGTATTTATACAAATAAATCTCTAATTGCATTTAGGTAAATAAAACAAAAGTTTATTAGGAAAATATGAATCTAGAGCATGAAACTTCTTAAACTATTCTTTTCAAATTTTCACTGCTCTATAGAAGCTATCTACACGATGAATGCAATAGCAAATAGGGCTGAGGTGTGGATCTCTGAACAATAATTTTGACTCAAGACCTTAGTATATGTAGTTTAAATATTTTGTAGAGGTATAATTATACTATTAATATTATGATTTGTGGTAGCTTTTTAAATACTCAATTATATAATTATGTTTTATGTATTACACAAATATTTATTGCCTATTATGCAACAAGTGCCTTTCTTTGCACTGGTGATTATTTTATGAATATAACAGACAACATCCTTTGTCTCATGGAACCTGTATTCTAGAGAGGGGAAGAGAATAAATAATAAATAAAGAGTTAAGATATGTAGACTATCAGATGGTAATATGTACTTTGTCAAAAAATATATCAGGGGTGGAGGAAATGGAGTGGAGGCAGAGTTTAAAATTTTAAATTGGGTGATCAAGGGAGGTCTCACAAAGAAGTTATCATTTGGACAAGGACTTGTAGCAGTTGAGAAAGGCAGCTATGTGTTTGTGTCAAGGGAAGACCATCCCAAGCAGAAGGAAGAACAAGATGAAGATCTCTGACACGGGGACGTGGGTTGTGTTTTCTAGGAACAACTAGGAGGCTGGGGTAATGATATCAAGGAGAAACAGAATGAGTATGAGGGTCTCTATGAGGGCTCTATAAGCCCCTGGAATGATTTTGATTGTTTCTACAGATGTGCTGAGATGCCATTCTGGCTGCCTCTCACATTCCAGCTAGCATTTACAACTTTTGTCTCTTCCAAGTTTTCTGACTTCTTTTTTTTTTAATGATTTTTTTTAAATGTTTACTTTTGAGAGAGAGAGAGAGAGGGAGAGAAAGAGAGAGAGAGAACACATGAGTAGGGCAGGGGCAAAGAGAGAGGGAGACACAGAATCTGAAACAGGTTCTGGGTTCTAAGCTGTCAGTGCAGAGCCTGATGGAGGGCTTGAACCCATGAACTGCAAGATCATGACCTGAGCTGAAGTTGGACGCTTAACCTGAGCCACCCAGGTGGCTCATTTTCTGACTTCTTATGTTAATTCCTCAGATACATACTACTTAACTCTTGTGAAGTTTCTGTTGATTTTGGCAGCAGGAATGAGGAATCTTGTCATCTGGTCAGACTTCGATGTGTAAAATTGTTTTGAAATACAATTAAGAAGTAAAAATTTCAGGGGTGCCTGGGTAGCTATGTTGGTTAAGTGTCCAACTCTTGATTTCAGCTCAGGTCATGATCTAATGGTTGTGAGATGCAGCCCATGCGTCGGGTCCCTCGCTGATAGTGCGGAGCCTGCTTGAGATTCTCCCATTTTCCCTCTCTCTGCCCCTCCTTTGCTTGTGCTGTCTCTATCAAAATAAATAAACATTAAAAAAATAATAATAATGAGGGGCACCTGGGTGGCTCAGTCGGTTAAGTGTCCGACTTCAGCTCAGGTCATGATCTCAAGGTTCGTGAGTTTGAGCCCCGCATCAGGCTCTGTGCTGACAGCTCAGGGCCTGAAGCCTGCTTTGGATTCTGTGTCTCCCTCTCTCTCTGCTCCTCCCCTGCTCACACTCTGTCTCTTTCTCAAAAATAAGTAAAGATTAAAATAATAACAGTAATAATAATGAAAATATAAATCTCTAGTTGAGCAGTGTCCTCAAGAGAAAGCTAAGGTTTAACTAAAGCAACCAGTCTTCCATAAAGGAGTTGAAAATATTAATAGCATGCAGTGATGATGGAATGAGGTGGCCAGAGTGCAAAACAGTATTTGTGCAAAGGTATAGGAGACATTAGTTGAATGAAAAAAAAAATAGGGAGAAAATGAAAAGATGTAATTATAGTTAAAGAAACCTACATTTTGGACAGCAACCAAAGATGCCAGAAGTTAGAATCATGATGGGATTAGCTGGCCTTACATTCTCATTAAGAATCTCACAGGCTTTCTAAGACCCAGATAGAGTCCTGCAATGAATTTCTTAACCATTTTGGAACAGTTTTAAAATTTTTATTTACAATGGGCTCATTAAAAGATGTCTTACAGCCTCTCACATCTGATTGCTTGAAACTTGGAGAACTGACTTCTTAATAAACCAGAAGATATAAGTGAAAAAGTGTTTTAAATATAGGTAACATAGGTACGGCTATATGAATAATAAGTATCGGTATATGAATTCTTGTAATCATGATTTTTTTCTTATAATCATGATTTTGATATAGTACATTGTTTAACATTGTGTACCTTTTGTTCAAATTCTGGCTCAAGAAAGTTGTTTTAGATTACTTCACTATTAAATCAGGAATAGTTTTTGAAAACACTGAAAAGTGCATAGAACTCAACATAGCAAACATCCGTCTGTCCACCTACAACCTAGCATTTATACGTATCAATATTGTGTTAACCTATTTTAGAAATTATGTTAAAGGAAAGAAAATTTGTTTACTTTTTTATTGCAAAAGAATCCCTACAATATTTACTTGAAGTTTGACTTAAAGTCTTAAGCAGTAGTAAGTGATCTCTAGGATTCTACTTATGTTTTCTTCATACATTTCATCTGAGGATGTTCATGTATCAGCAAAGCAGTAGAATATTTTTACAAATTGGACTTTTTTTTCATTGTTTGTTTATTTTTTGAGAGAGAGAGAGAGACTGGGGGCAGGAAGAGAGGGAGAGGGTGAGAGAGAGAGAGAAACCCAAGCACATTGTGTATCGTCAGCACAGACCCCAATGCAGGGCTCAAACTCACGAACCGTGAGATGACGACCTTAGCTGAAATCAACAGTCGGATGCTTAACTGACTGAGTGACCCAGGTGCCCTGACTTTGAAAAATTTTTTTCTTGTACTCGTGGATAATTGCTTTACATGAAGTGCCGTAAATAAACATTCTTACTGGACATATTTTGACTTTTAAAATCATTTCTCAAGAGGTTAATGAAAGGCCATAGTGTATTCTCTGTCATCTCTTTTAATAGGGCCCACAGCTCATTTGAGTTATCACTTCTTTCCAGCTGCTATTTTATATTCTTTTTCTTCAAAAGAAGAATACTACATATCATGTCATTGAGTCAGACTGTCAAAAGAGATGAATTAAGGACACAGTTTGAAAGCATTCATGGTTGTCTCTTTTTTCAGCACATGTAATTCTGAAAGCAGAATACTTTTTCTCAACAGTGGACGAAGCTTTTGGACATAGAAAGAGTTTATTAGTATAAAAACTATAGGTTTTTGAATATAGAAAGTTCTGTATTCAAGCCCTAGTTCATTTACTTTATAACTTTGTATTTGGTAATTCACCTAACATTGTGATTGGGTAATTTATATCCTCATCTATAATACGAGGATGAAGAGAACTATGTAAACAGGAATTCCAAAGTTTCAAGATATTATTGCTTTCTTAAGAATAAGAATAAGTTATTCTTCAGAATAAACTCAAAGTGGCAAGCATGCATACACAACTTTGGACATATTTGAAAGATTTATTGTCATGCAATAATTTAAAATAGTACTTGAAACTTGATTTCTCTTAAATATTTGACTTGTATATGGCAAAAACTATGATTATGAAACAGACGTTTATAGATGAGAGAAATTTGGGTCCATTATGCAACCACTTACAACTAACAAATACTTACAAAATATTGTCATCCTTTTAAGGAAACTCATGTCTCACTTACTGGTGGCTAGTCTACAGCTGTAATGGAACTACTGTTTTCTCATTGCTCATGAAATATTTTGTAGAGCAACTCTCAGCAATAGCTGTGTACTGCTCCTTAACGATTTCCTTAGTATGTGAAACAACACAAAATATGACATGTTGGAAAAAAGTTCATACATTCCCCCAAAATTTTTGGTTTCACATTTTAGAATGCTAACATAATAAAAATGATAAAATTACAAGTGAATTCAGAGTTAATAAAAAAACTATGAAGTTTGAGAATTATGTCAGAAGGGTACCTTTTTCCTACCTGAAATATACCACATGATGCCTTCTTTTCTTTAGAAATAAAGACAATGTTTGACAGTTCTAAAGTACTTAATTTCAAGTGACTTATCTATGAAGACAATGTTTGGGGCGCCTGGGTGGCGCAGTCGGTTAAGCGTCCGACTTCAGCCAGGTCACGATCTCGCGGTCCGTGAGTTCGAGCCCCGCGTCAGGCTCTGGGCTGATGGCTCGGAGCCTGGAGCCTGTTTCCGATTCTGTGTCTCCCTCTCTCTCTGCCCCTCCCCCGTTCATGCTCTGTCTCTCTCTGTCCCAAAAATAAATAAAAAATGTTGAAAAAAATTAAAAAAAAAAAAAAAAAAAAAAAAGAGAGAAAGAATGAAGACAATGTTTTACATTCTAAAGTGCTTAATTTCAAGTGACTTACCTAAGTCAACTCAGATTGGTAAATTACTTTTTTTATCTAGAAGCAGAGTAATTTTTTTTTACTTTTTATTTACTGTGTAGAAGACAGCTTAAACTAAATTATTTGTGTGCAAAATGAGTTTCACTCTTCAAAGAGCATATAATTCACACTGTTTTTTTCATACAGGTATTTCTTTTACATATGGTTTTACCGTATCAGTTCTCATACTTTCTATGGTAATGGAAGGTGGTATTAAAAGGATCTAGTGAATTGTTACAAAAGGAAAAAAAAAAGTTATATCTGTTCCATCTAATAATATCTGTAAGTCTGCTACCGTCTTACCTTTTTTTTTTTTTTTTTAAGTGCATCATTTCAGTTTGGGAACCATTTGAATTGCTGTGCAGTGTTTAAAAAGTCTCTTCAGAAACCAATTCTTTCTATTCTTGTCATGGCAGTTAAGTTTGCAATAATAGGACATTGCTTCAAACAAATGTATGGTATGGAGAAAGGGACTGAAATGAGATATGAAATTCTGGATTATAAAAAATTAGAAAATATGGAAAAAATTGAAAAGTTAATCCCATTCTTTTCCATTTTATTTTAGTAGCCAAATACACATAACATAAAACGTATCATGTTAACCATTAAGTATACTGTTGGGTTGTGTTCAATACATTCACAAAGTTGTACTACTATCACCACTCTCTGTTTGCAAAATTCCTTTCGTCTTGTGAAACTGAAATTCTATACCTATTAAGCAAAAACTCTCCAATTCCCTCTTTCGTAGCCCCAGAACTCCAGCATTCTAATTTCTATCTCTATGATATTGACTACTCTCAGTATTTCATATAATGGATTCATCTAGTATTTATTTAATTGCAACTGGCTTATTTCACTTAACATTCTCAAAGCTCATCCATGTTATACCATATGTCAGAATTTCCTTCATTCTTTTTTTTAAGCTTTAATTTTTTTAAGTTAATTCATTTAGAGAGAGAAAAAGAATCCAAGCAGGAGAAGGGCAGAGAGAGAAGGAGAGAAGGAATCACAAGCAGGCTCTGCACTGTCAGTGCAGTATCCGACTTGGGGCTGGATCCCAGGTTCTGTGAGATCATGACCTGAGCCAAAATCAAGAATCGGGCACTTAACCGACTGAGCTACCCAGGCAACCCAGAATTTCCTTCATTCTTATGACTGAATTTCATTGTATGTGTTTACCACATTTTGATTGTTCATTCATGTATCAATAAACGCTTAGGTTGTTTCTATGTTTTAGCTGTTAAGAATAACGCTGCTATGAATATGAGTGTACAAATATCTCTTCAAGATGCTTTTTTCAATTTTTTTGAGTTATATAGTCATAAATGGAAATGTTAAATCCCATGGTAATTCTATGTTTTTTGTTTGTTTGTTTATAGGACTACGATGCTGTTTTCTTTTTTTTTTTTTTTTTAATTTTTAAATGTATTTTTGACAGAGAGAGAGAGACAGAGCATGAGCGGGGGAGGGGCAGAGAGAGAGGGAGACACAGAATCCGAAACAGGCTCCAGGCTCCGAGCTGTCAGCCCAGAGCCTGACGCGGGGCTCGAACTCACAAACTGTGAGATCATGACCTGAGCCGAAGTCGGATGCTCAGCCGACTGAGCCACCCAGGCGCCCCATACGATGCTGTTTTCTATAGAAGCTGTACCATTTTACATTATCACTAGTGATACAGAAAGGTTTCAGTTTCTCTGCATCTTTGCATGCACTTGTTATTTTCTGGTTATTTTTGATAGTAGCAATTCTAATTATTTTGAGGTGGTATTGAAGTGTACTTTTGATTTGTATTTTCCTAATGATTAGTGATGTTGAGCATTTTTTTTTAATGAACTTACTGGGCACTTCTATGTCTACTTTGGAAAAATAACTATTCAAGTTCTTTGTACAGTTTTGAAGCAGATTGTCTGGTTTTTGAGTTTTATGAGTTCTCCCTATATCTGGATATTAACTTCTTATCAGATATATGATTTACAATTAATTTGTGAGTCTCTTGTATATAGTATATAGTTGGATCATTGTTTCTGTTCGTTTGTTTGTTTTTAGCCTTTTTGCCAAATTCTGTCTTTTGATGGGAGAGTTTATAACATTTACATGTGAAACAATTACTGAGGAGGGACTTCTGTCATTTTGCTATTTGTTTTCCTTAAGTCTTAGTAGCTTTATTGTCTTTCATTTCCTGCAGTGCTGTCTTCTTTTTTATTTAGTTGTTTTTTAGTAAGATTTAAAGCTTTACATTTTTACATTTCAACAATTAAATTCCTTTCTCATTTTCTTTTCTTTATATTCCATAACTGTTTTCTTTGTAGTCATCATGGGGATTATACTTAACATCCTAAAGTTATAACAGCCTAATTTGAATTAATACCAGCTAAACTTCAATAACAAGCAAAAACTCTGCTCTTTTATCCCTCTATCCAGCCCTTTTGATTCTTGATGTCACAAAATTGCATTTACATACATTTTGTGCCACAAAACATAAACTAATATTTAAAAAAAATTCTATTAGTCTAAAAAATCTATTAGTCTCTTAAATTATGTAGAAAACAAAATGTGCAGTTACAAACCAAACTTACAATAATGCCAGCTTTAGACTGATAATTATCTTTTTATAAAATATACACTAGTCTCTTAAATCACATAGAAAATTTAAAAATGGAGTTATAAATGATCATTACAACAATGCTGACTTTACTAATTGCCCATTTGGCTTTAGGTATTTACTTAAAGGTATTTACCTTTACCATGATCTTTATTTCTTCATATGGCTTTGAGCCGCTATGATCTTTATTTCTTCATATGGCTTTGAGCCGCTGTGACATGTCCTTTCATTTCAAACTGCAGGACTCCATTGAAAATTTCTTGCAAAGCAGATATAATGCTAATGAACACCCTCAACTTTTGTTTATCTGGGTATATCTTAATTTCTCCCTTAGTTTTGCCTGATGCCTTCTGGCCTCCAAAGTTTCTAATGAGAAGTCTGTTGATAATGTTACTGAGGATCCCTTGTATATGAGTGCCTTCTATATTGTTGTGTTCATGATTTTTCCCTGTGTGTTTGGCTTTTGAGAATTGAATTATGATGTTTCTCAGTGTGAGTCTCTGAGTTCTTCTTTCTTGGAGTTCACTGAGTTTCTTGGATGTTTATATCTGTTTTTTATCAAATTTTGGTCACTTTAAGCTATTATTTCCTCAGTTATCCTCTCTTTTCCTTTGAGAATCCCACAATGCATGTGTTGGTCTTCTTGGTGTTGTCCAACAGGACTCTTAAATTCTGTTCACTATTCTTCAGTCATTTTTATTTTTCTTTCTCAGACTTGATAATTTCCATTGTCATATCTTCAAGGTCACTGGTTCTTTCTTCTGCCTGCTCTCTGAGGCCTTCTAGTGAAATTTTTATTTCCATTATTGCACTTTACAGCTCCAGGATTTGTTTTTGGTTTCTCTTTAGGTCTTCAGTACCTTTATTGATATTTCTGTTTGCCCATCTATTGTTTTCTTGACTTTCTCCATATTTTTGTTTAGTTTGTTGATCATCCTTAAGGCAGCTGTTTGAAAATCTTCCTCTAATAGATCTACCAGCAGGTCTTTTTCTGGGATGATGTCTGTTGACTAAGTTTTTTTTCCTTCAAATGGGCCATATTGCCCTGTTTTCTTTGTATAACATATTTTTTGTTGTTGTTGTTATTGTTTAAAACTGGATATTTCAATCTAAAAATAGAGTAAATCTGGAACTCAGATTCTTTTTCCTCATAGTTTACTTTTCTTTGCTTTTGTTTTTATTTATTATCTGTTTTTTAAAAATTTTTGTAGGTTGTTTCTGTGTCAAGGATCAACTTGAAATATAAAGTATTTTCAGTTCTTTTCTCAACCTCCATCTTTTTCTAGACCTGTACATTGACTTTGTAATTTATCTGTGTATATAGCTGCTTTGAATATCCTGGTTGGTAATGTCTGGCTCCCAAAGGAGAAAAATAGAAAAATGAAGGGGGAAAATAAGAGTACTGGCTCTTTAAATCTTCTGGAAATAACTCCAGCCATGGTGGGGGATGGTGGTTTGCAACAAAGGGAAGGAGTAGAGGGAGAAGAATGCAGCAATGCTGGTTTCCTGTTTCTTTTTCTATACCTCTAAGATCAGAAGCAGAATCAGCCATTTGTGCTACAGCACAGATCCCCTGTATTTAGAGGACAGAATTCTTTTTGTGCACCCTGGCTCCTACAAACTATGTGCTAGGTGCTCCTGGAAAGGCCTACAGCTGCCTGCCAGATGGCTGAGGGGTAGAAGGTGTGTAGCTGGTAACTGTACTAAGGGCTGAAATTGACCAAAATTAACCACAATTTAACCTCTAAGCCTTTCTCTGGAAGATGCAAGTTGCAATCCTTCAATAGATTTCAAACTTCCAAAATAGTTATTACCTCAGACAGAATCTACCAATGCAGTTGTCTAGATAGGGAAATAAATTCCTGATGCTTCCTACTTCACTGTCCTCCCAGAATCCTCTGTAAATAGTGCTATTTTTATAAAGAATTGATTACTGATCTTTCAATGTCTAATACTCTTGTAAAAATTACAAATAATTCTTATTAGAAGAACTGATTGGGGATATATATAGTCCCCAAGCCCCCAGACTTAGATAAAAATGCATAAGCTTTTTAGAGAGGATCTGTGTTCCAACACAAAGTGATTATTTTAAAGAATAGATTCCTATTATTCTCCACATGGATGATCCAGATTATCTTTTCCTTAAGCAGCCTGTATTTCCTTTTGTCCCACAGACTTCTGGAAAGCATACTGCAAAGTCAGATATTCAAGTGAAACTATTATCAGTTCAAATGTGCTTTGGGTTTCTGTATAACTTTACAAACATTCCAAATGAAATATGAATTCAGTGTCATTGGAGAGTTGGCTGAGTAAAAGGCCATATTACAATGAAGAACCCCTTCATGAATTCGACTTAGCTCACACTTTGATGCAATGTTACAACTTAAATTCTAACATAAATGCCCTTGTCTGAAATCTCAAGAGAGAGTCATTGAAATTTTGGCTTTTTAGTCTATGATTTGCTCTTCTCATCTTAAGTCACTTTATCATAATATTTTGGAAAAAAAAAGAAAATTTAAAGATATCTGCAATATAAAAATATTTCAGGGGCACTTGGGTGGCTCAGTTGGTTGAGTGTCGGACTTCGGCTCAGGTCATGATCTCACGGTTTGTGAGTTTGAGCCCCGCATCAGGCTCTGTGCTGACAGCTCAGAGCCTGGATCCTGCTTTGGATTCTGTCTCCTTCTCTCTCTGCCCCTCCCCACTTATGCTGTCTCTCTGCCTCTCAAAAATAAATGAATGTAAAAATTTTTTTTTTAAATATTTCAAAATGTATATAATATGCCTTCCAGTATTTATGTGTGATCGTTTTAATAATCTGCATTGAATTTTATCTCTTTGCAATTTTTTCTTTCTACATTATATCTAACTCCCTCTGTGATCTTGGCAATATTCTCTTTGAACCTGATTATCTATCTTTAAAACAAGAATGATGCTCACCTATAAACTACATAATTATGGTGGATAAAGTGGAAGTTAATATTATAATGTACTTTGAACTCTAAGAACAAAGTGCTAAGTAAGCATTAGACACTGGGAGATAATGAACCAGTTAGTTTCTATACCTGATCACAATTTGAATATTACAGATCCAAGTAAATTATTAAAGGCCTTTAATACATAAAGTCAATGACTCTGGCATTGTCATTGTTAGGATCATTAGTCACTAAAGTGAAAAAAATATTCTAAGTCTTTAAGAAATGAAAGGCTAGAGATTTGTTATGAACCCTGCATTTAGGAACATATCAAAGTGCATACGTTACTGGAACCCACTTAACATTAAAGTAACTACGAAAATTTTCATTTAACCTAATCTTTAGAAATTTACCCCAATTTAATTTCTTGTATGTATGAGGTTATTAAAAAAGAAAAATTAAACATAAAGTTTGAGAAAAAATTGTGTAAATACTTTAGCTAAACTACTCTTTAAATAGTATAGTTTAAATCGTTGTGCTAAATATTGTACCTATAAAAATTATGCAAAATACTATTTGAATACTTTTATATGCTAGTCATCATTAATAAAAAATTCTCCCAACAGGGGCACCTGGTTAAGCATCTGACTTGGTTTCAACTCAAGTCATGATCTCAAGGTTCATAAGCTCAAGACCCACTTTGGGCTGTGTGCTTCCAGTGCAGAGTCTGCTTGAGATTCTCTCTCTCTCTCCCCCCACTTCTCTGCCCCTACCCTACCTTCTCTCTCTTTCTCTCTCTCAACAAATAAATAAACTTAAAAAAATTATCCAAAAAAATATTAAAACCTATTTCAGAATTTTAACTTACAAATAAAATTTCATTGTGATAGTTATAAAAACAAAAATGTTCCTATCACTTGGTAATATAGAAATTTATGATAATGAATATATTGCCATATATAAACCTGTAGTTTTTTTTAGGAAGGTGTTGAAACTGAGAACTGTGAATTCTGTCAGTCATCACTTGCTTTGGGTCTCGGGAAGATTACTTAATCTAAGCCTCATTTTCCATCAATACTTTTTCATCAAAACTAAATGATATAATCCCAGTTAACCACTTAGTACAGTGCTTATTACTAACACATGTTAATTGAGTTCAGTGTTATTATTTCAATTATTATAAACTTGACAGAAACACAGCAGAGTAAAATTGCCTCTGATTCAGAATAATATTTGCTAATTGTCATGAATTTGGTGTATATCCAGTACTTCCTTTCCAACAGTAGGAGTTATTGTTTCCGTTTACTTTCTTAGAGTGTGAAGGGTACGATAGGGTGAGCTGGGGAAAATACACCTCTTGGTAAAAGGAGAAAGGTTCTAAAAACCCTGTGCATGACTATCAAGACATTAGCATAGAACATATGAGGAAATTTTCTATTGAATAAGGGGCTGCAGACCACATTTGTAATACAGAATTAATTCGTGGAGGATATCTCAATGTAATTATTATTGTCTGGGAAAATAGCTTTATATGTACATATACACATGCACACACACACACACACACACACACACACACACACTTACACACACTACCTTCATTGTAACAGTATCCCACTGAAATAGTAGCCTATATGCTCAAGTAAAGATGCCAGATGGTATAGAAAATGTTTATTTCATTTGGTCACAATTCTGGTAACTTTTCTTGTTGTTGAGTAGAATGTTTGACCTTGTTTCTTCCAACTGAGAGCGATATAAGTGGAGGGTGAAAAAAAGGAGAAATCTGATTTTTGAGGTATTTATAATGTCTTTGATTATTTGTGCTCCTTTTGAAATGTATGTACAGTCTCCACTAACCTATTGGGGATACCATTAGTAGATGTAAGCAAAGTTAAAGATCTTTTCTTAAAAAAATGTCTATTTATTGAGAGAGAGGGAAAACCCATGCATGTGAGTGGGGGAAGGGAGGTAGAGGGAGAGAGAGAACCCCAAGCAGACTCTGTGCTACCAGGACAGAGCCCAATGCAGGGCTGGATCCCACAACCCTGGGATCATGACCTGAGCTGAAATCAAGAGTAAGACACTTAACCAACTGAACCACCCAGATGTCCCTAAAGATCTCTTATGTGGATATCTGCACAACATACAACTATGTGTATGCAGAGTGTATTATTAGACTTAAAAAAAAAAGCCTTGTGAATAGTAGCATCTAAAACAGTGAAGATTTATGATGAATTAGTAATTCTGAATAGCTCTGCAGAACTGTAAATTCTACTGTGACCAATAAATTGTCCCAAAACAGAGAATTTTGCTTTTTATCTTTATTTAACTTCCTAAGTTAAATTGTTGATGCCTCTAGGGCAAATCCAATGTATTTTATGTAAAAATATTCCTATGTTCAAGTTTTGCTCTCATTCTTCAATTTTTAATACTTCAGGGCTTATAGTAAATGAATGTGATATGTTAATCACCAGATGTAATACTAGTAATTGAATGTACATATACAATTATATATACATACATATATTTGACATTGTGTATATGTACATGTTAATACATACAGACATATATCTGACATTGTGTGTATGTATATGTTTTTCAGAAAGTAAATGCTTGAAATGAAATAAAAAAGCATGATATGGAAGAAATAGCTTCAAACTTGAAACCAGAAAAACTAAATTCCTGTTTTCATCCCATCTAACTTTTTGCTGTGTAATTTTGTTCAAATCACTTAAAATATTTTCACTACATTTTCTGAAGAAGTGGAATTTGTGTGTACCATCTCTAATTTTTTTTTCAACTGTGAGTCTATGAAATCTCAGTGTGCACTTCTATGGTCATCTTATCAAGGCATCTTAATTTTGCTATGGTCTGATTCAACATGTAATAGATTTCAGCTGTTTTATCAGCAAATTATTTCTTAAGAAACAATGAGGCTTGACTTTGAAGATTATCTCTGTGTTGATTATTTAATGGGTGGATGGGTAGTTGCATGAATGTATGGAAAGAAAAAAAGAGAAGAGGAAAAAATGTACAAATAGAGAAACCAAGAGAATCTATTCTGTTGCTTCAGAGAAAAATAAAAATTCATTTCATAAAGCACCTTTGAAAAATTTATTCTTTTTTTAAACTACATAACATAAAGAATTTATATTTATTAGGCAAAATAAATAAGTGAAGATTTTTTTTTTTTAATTTTTTTTTTTAATGTTTATTTATTTTCACCAGAGAGAGAGAGAGAGAGACAGAGCACGAGCAGGGGAGGGACAAAGAGGGAGGGAGACACAGAATCCAAAGCAGGCTCCAGGCTCTGAGCTGTGAGCACAGAGCCCGACGTGGGGCTCGAACTCACAGTCTGCAAGATCATGACCTGAGCTGAAGTCGGACACTCAACCAACTGAGCCACCCAGGCGCCCGATAAGTGAAGATTTTAAACTTCATAATTGAAAAAAGAGGAGGAGCCATCTCTGATTTTACTTACAATTCTGATATTTTAGGCAATTATTTCATACATATTTTTTATATACTACAGTTTTAAATCTAAATTGATCATGTAGGGATAATGTAGATACATTAATACTTGTTTTCAATTTTTAGAATCATTTATTTTAAAATTATTTGGTATGCTAGTTATATAAAATGTGATATATAAATCTTCCAATAATTCTACTGATTCTATAGAAAATTCCTTCAAGACATGTATCAAATCATTTCTCAATATTTTTGAGGAAATTCTGAGCTAGATGAAGATATTTTCTTTCCTCCATTATCAGCTAAACAATGTTTCCTCCACTTGCCTCATATAGTTAGTATAAGGAAAAATAATTAAATATTGAAACTAAAAATATAAGTGTATGCTTAATACCTTGCTGAATAATTTGGATATTCTGGAGTCACAATAATGTCCATGAAAATAAATTCACATGCAAGTACATTAGCAAGTCTACTTTTGTTTTGACTTAGAGTTAGTTGTAAGTCATATTTTTCTTCTGTCTTTGAATCTAAGTCTCTTATTTTACAATATTATGTCTAACTAAACATAAAGGAAGGTTAATATGTTACTGTTTCTTGAACATCTAATATATCCAGGTTCCCTTTTACATACTCAAAGTATACAAATAGTTTCTGTGACCCATGAAATTATATTTTGCTAATGAGACAAAACATACATACATCCATGATGGAGGCAACACCATGAATAAAGACATGAAGGTAAAAATACTTCTAAGCTTAATGTTGCTTAAGCATCTAATGTTTTTGAGAATTACTGAGTTGGTCAGATTAGTAACTTCTTATAAAGGTTTTATTACCAGGCATATTTGCAAATATGAATCTGTGTAAAATGATTTTATGGCATAAAATACTGACTTGTACAGATCGCCCTTCACAACAAGTAAAAAAAATGATATCAGCATATTTTTAACATTATTATAAATGATTATTCTTTACTTTCTAAGATATAAGAAGACAAGTAAACATAATGTTTGTATTTAAAAACATGTATGTGTTCTTGCCCGTATATGTCATTCTTTTGTATAAGGATCAGTAAAGCCCTTTTCCCCCTCAAAGAAGGAACATATCATAATTAATCCCTAAGAATGGAAATGACTGATTACAAATTTTAGGAGGTGTTCATAGTCTGCTTTATTGCTTGGTTGTTCTTCCTTCCAGTTTGACCAATGTGAAGTTGCTCAAACTGTATGTATGTGCATGCGTGTGTAAGTAGTGGAAGAATTATTTCATCTTGACAATAAGTTGAATATTCTTTTTACCTCAAGGTTGTAAATTAAAACTGACAAAAAAAAAAAAAAAAAAAAAAAAAAAAAAAAAAAAAAAAAGGCTAATAGAAGTTGCTGGGGAAAAACTAGATGCTGGGTCATCATGATAACAGTATAGTTATGAATGTTGCATTCAAGGAACCTTAAAATTTTTTAAAAAAGTAAATCTAAGATGTTTGAGATTGGATTACACTGATAATGTGTGTGTTTTGATACAAAGGTTAAAGACATGGATTTGCTGTACTCTTGCAAGTACATGAAATAAGTAAGAACCATCTTTCATGAGATTCTACATGTGGAACTCACTGGGCTGTTTTCAGAATACTTGTGTTTAATACAAAATGCTGCATGTACTCTTTGGTAAAAAGATGAGATTTTATAGCTGAAGAAAAAGAGTAAATAAATAACTGGATTTGAAATGTTGCTAGGATTTCCTGTTCTTTGGTTATGCTGTGTGCAGTAAGATGAAACGTTTCTTCTGTGTACTTTTTGCTGTTTGCAGAAAGATGAACTGCTTGTTTTATGCATTGCCTTTCAGTGTATCTTAATTCAGCATGGAATTGACTAATTTGCTATCATTTCTGTGGGTTTCTGCCATTTATTAAGCCAGGCTTAATATTTAAGGCAGTCTTCAGTGTTCTGTCAGGTAACAGTAAAATGCTCCCATTAAAATGTGTTACCAATACTTGGCAGAAGTCAGTAATATTACCCACTTTAAAACAAGGTTGATTAGAAACTCTTCTTTTAAAAGACCCATTTAGAATCCATGACAAGGTGAAGTGTCTTTATATAAACAGACATCACTTGTTTGTGAGTAGCCATTTAGACTATCTGCTTTAAAATGAATTGGATATTTCAGCTCCAATTATATAGTACATTTATATCACACTTTCTAACAAACTGTTAAAGAAATTTGTGTATCTGAGTCTGATCATATTAAATTTTCAATGTGATGATTAATCTAGATTCTCATAACAATTATCACAGATTAAAATGAGTCTTCTGAATGATGTTTAAAATCAGCAAGATTGGGGCGCCTGGGTGGCGCAGTCGGTTAAGCGTCCGACTTCAGCCAGGTCACGATCTCGCGGTCCGTGAGTTCGAGCCCCGCGTCAGGCTCTGGGCTGATGGCTCGGAGCCTGGAGCCTGTTTCCGATTCTGTGTCTCCCTCTCTCTCTGCCCCTCCCCCGTTCATGCTCTGTCTCTCTCTGTCCCAAAAATAAATAAAAAACGTTGAAAAAAAAAAAAAAAAAAAAAAAAAATAAAATCAGCAAGATAAATCTAACATTTATTGCCTAAATAATTTCACAGAAATAATTTCTAAAGTAGATTTCAATCTGATTCAGAAATTATAGGCTAGGTCAAAGGCTAACATCTATAATGTTTATTATGCTTGATTATATTAATAAAATATTAATATTCTGGGTAATATATATTATATATATAATTAGTGAGTACTTTATGTATCAATTAAAAAAATCTTCATTCTTTCTCATACTCTTAGCATGTGTTTAGAATATATTTTAGGAGGTAGAAAGCAAGGGTTTGAAGAGGCTGATAAAAGTTAGCACAATCCATGCAAATGTAAAAGAGCAGTGACAAGAGAAAGCTAGGTTCACACAAAAAGCCTGTTAGACACTCTGCCTTCTCTGGTGAAAATTAATAATTTCCACCCCATCATGAGGCCACTTAAGGTGAAGACAGCAAAAGTAACCTGCCACACTTGTCAGAAATGGACATAGTTTCAGACTTGCTTTATCATGTATTGAGTCTAATAATGCATGTTTAATATCATGATCTGTCTTTTACTAGAAGGTTTTTGGCTTTAGTCACAAATGCATAAAATCAACAGGAGTAGCTGATGTAAAATGTCTGTTTCTGTATGTTTCTATATATACATATGTGTGTATGTGTGTATGTATATAAACATGTATATGCATGTTTGTGTCCTTATAGTCTGTGTTTATCTCTCTGTATGTGTGTATATAAAACCCATATTGTGTTTACATATGGGAAAAAGACATTTTAATATACATAATTTTATTGATGTATTTACATACTACAAGAAATATTATTTGGATATGTATGTGGATATGTATGTGTAGTCATTCCTTTATCACGTTATTGATCCTGAGGTGTATGTCTTTTTTTTTCCCAGGGGGAAATTCATTTAGTTCACTCAAAAAGGCAAAAAGTACATTGGCCCAATATTTATAATTTCAAAATAAACAATTTAAAAATATGCTCCTAGCACTAACAGGATCACAATGAATAAAAATAAAGGATGCATAGCCAGATGGGAAAGAATCTCCCAGATTTGTAGGAAGGTCAGGATCCTCATAAAAATACTTTTATTTCTTAGGGGTATAATCCTAAAAGGCAGTATCCCATTGTGACTTAGAGCAAAGACATTGGAGTCAAGCAGTCAAGGACTCTACTCTGGCCCTTATTCCTTTGGCGTATTCCTTGCACTGAAACTTAATTTTCATAACTCTATGTGTGTGTGACAGTATACATACCACATAATTATTTTAAGGATTAAATGAGATTCTGTAATATAGAAAAATATTAATAGAAAATGTTAAGCACTGTTTGGATTACAGTAATTAAAAATAAAATGGGAGCACCTCGGTGGCTCAGTCAGTTAGGCATCAGACTTTGGCTCAGTTAATGATCTTGCCATTCATGAGTCCCAGCCCCCAATCGGGACTCTGCTGTCAGCACAGAGCCTGCTTCCAAGCCTCTGTCCCCCTCTCTCTATCCCTTCCCCACTCACACTTGCAAGCTCTTTCTCACTCTCAAAAAATAAACATAAATTAAAAATAATTTAAAATTAAAATTAAAACCTAGTGTTTAGTGAAAATTTACCATTCAGTTAGCACAATTTATTTACATTTTACATGGATAATCTCATTTAATGCAGTTAATAACCCTTACAGATAGGTATTGTCATTAGATTTTACAGATGATGATTATGGGGTTTAAAATTTGAATCCCTTGTTCAGGGTCGTATGCTTAACAAATGACAGTCAGAATTTGAAATCAGTTTACTTCTAGAACTGGTGTGTTTAGCCAATTCCCTGTTGACAGTCAATCAAGTTAGCCACAATTCTTATCATCATTATTATTGTATTTATGTGAAAAAGGCTATAATTATCCATTAGGATTTATGTTAGTTCTTAGGAAGTATTTCTCAAATTGTCTCTGCTCAGAGATTTGTACTTGTCTAATGTTACTGAATTCATGTTGTAAAAGATACTAATATCTTTATTCAAAATAAAAAAAAAAGAAAAAGAAAAATGAAAAATAAATTAAGATCACAATAGAAGTTTGATTCCCGTATGCTTGTGTGAATGGCTCTCAGAAAGTTTCCTGATTTTATCTCCTATTGTTCATAAAAATATTCTTAAAGCTATGAATTCCTAAAGATACCATGATATGAGACATCTAATGTATCAGACACTTTGTCCTGCAAAAGCTTTTGGGACTTCTTATATTGTCTCACCAAAGCTTTGCCTGAAATAACACTTTGATGTGCTATTCATAATTTCCATTTGGAAGAAGTAACTACATATTCCTGCTTAGCTACCATACTGCTTCCAGTATAGTGTACGTCAGTAATAAATAAAATGCATGCTTTAAGTGAAGGTATACATTTTTTCAAATATATAAGTCCCTGTCATATTTACAGAGAGCATGACAGAATATTCATGTTGTTGTTTAATGACCACACTCACTTCTTTGTAGGAGCAATTTTTGATGAATCTGCCAAAAAGGATGATGAGGTGTTTCGCACAGCGGTTGGTGACCTCAACCAGAATGAAGAGATCTTACAGACTGAGAAAATCACATTTTCAGTGACATTTGTCGATGGCAACAACCCTTTTCAAGCAGTTCAAGAAGGTAAGGCCTATCAGCAGTCCAGTTTTTATTTTGTTTGTTTTTTGGTTCAATTCAGATGGCAACTAGATTTGTTTACAAATCAACATGGATGTCATTTTTGCATCTTTGCTGCATTGCTTTTCTTTGAGGGTGCTGTTTTGTAGATATCAAGACTGAATTCCACTTCTGAAAGGACAGAGTATGGAAAGTTATTGTTTAATTGAAGTATATGTGAAAATGCATATAAATATTTGCAGTAAAAGCTTTACAGCATTTTATGATTTCAGTGTAAAGTAAACATTACTTAAAAGTATGACTTTCTATCCAAAGTTTTAGTTTTGACTTTTTTTATATAATGGCCACCTTGAGTGTTGTTACAGCATGAAACGACATTTCAGGTGTATTCATGACAAATGCATTGGCGGAAAGAAAACTGGTAGGCACTAAATACAAATCAAAGACTTCACTTTGGGATCCTAACATATACATTTTTTACTCTCTATAGTGTGCCAAATATTAAAGCATTTGTCTCCATTATTTCTGTATACTTGGGTGAATTAAAATTTTTCATAGGGACAAATCATACAAATACAAATTATTTTTATTATACTGGGATGATCATTTGTATGAATGAAGGTTTTGATCAAAAGATATCTAAGAGTAATAGAATTTTATTTTTGATGCTGTTATTCTAATGAAATAGCCTCTTGATTGGCAAAGCATTAATTGTTCATGAAACTATTTGTTGCTGACCTAGTTTATATTTTATTGCAATAATATAATTAGACTAAAGATACCAATGCAAAATTTAATCAAATGAAGCACTTGTTTCATTAAGAAACTTAAAGAGGATTTGACAGAAGTAAAGATGGACAGAATATTAAAAGTGGTAGAGTTTGACAGGAAACTTTTTAAAGACAAATATTGAAAGGGTAAGGAAAATAAATATAAGTATTTTCAAAAAATTGTCATTTTCCTCTAACGTTCCATCTACATGACGTTCAGGGAACCTTTATTGGACTATGCTTTTGATCAGTAGCATTGACTACTATCGAAACTTATTTATGTTTACTTGTGTCAGTAAGAGATTAGGTAGAATGATTAGTGATCTAATGGATTTTCCTTCTTAATAATTTGATGGAGTGAAGAAATAATATTTTAATGAAATGAACAGAAGTGTTTTAAGTAACATATTATTTTGCAAAGAATATGATGCTTATAATAATATGGAATTTTAATGTTTAGTAAGTAAATATCAATTTAAAAAGATTAATGAAAACATCTAGTCATTTGTATTTTAAAATGAGAATTCTGGGAATTTGGTGCCAACAAAAATGGATGTGCTGATAAATTTTCTATTGAAACATGTAAAAACTAATATTACAATTCATAAAGCAATAGGTAAAATAATAAAACAGAATATGCGGAAAATCCAATAATGAAAAAGAGTATTATTCATTCAACTATTAGTTTTAGTGACTGGAATGAGGGTAGATAAAAAATGAGGACTTATTTATTTTTGTATCTATCTTCTGATTACATATTAATAATTGTAAATTAACTTTGAAGACAGGCTAATGTATCAATTCCTTTTAAAAAAAGCACTTTGAAAAGTGTGGAGATAAAGATACAAAGACAACAGAGTGGTAGAAGAGAATTACCAAGTGTGAATAAATATGTCCCTCACACCTTTTTTAGAGACTCCAATTTGAAAAGCAAAGACAATTTTTTTAAAATACCACAGTGAATCTGTTCACATATTACTTTGTGTAGCCGTTCTGCTGCCAGCTCAGTTCTGGAAGCAGAAACATCCCTCAAAAGAACTACTGTGACATGACGAATTTGTGATACTGAAAGCAAATTGAGAGAGGAAATAAGTTTTAAGTTTTGGAGACAGAGACCACTAGATATTTGTCAAGAAAGAAGAAAGAGGTTGACAGTTTGCCTGATGTTTTCTGATGGTAACAGGATGTTCTGGACCAGTTATTTTGATCGTCTGCTCTGTGTAATGAACTTGAAATAAGTTCTAGGAAGCTTTGGAGTTAATTCTCTTCCCCATTCAATATCAAGAAAGATCTTGGCTAATTTTACAAATAAAAATAATTCTTTCTAGAGGTCTTTCCATAATTTATTAGTTTGAAAAAAGGAGGAAAATATTCAACTGAAAGAGAACAAGAAATTATCGAAGGGGTATTTTCTCAAATGTTTTGAGCAAGTGATTTAGGATAAAACCTCAATTGTGCCATTAAGGATGTCCAGTTTTTCTATGATCATATATTTGCTGTGATGCCATTAAAATATATAACATAAAGGGTCTTAAATTAGCTTATTTGTTTTTTTTAAATTCCAAGAAAGGATAACAGATTCAATGATATAAGTATTACTGACTGTTTACACATGAAGTTTTTAGAAGTTCATCAGGAAACAAATCTGAAATGCTCATTTTATTTTAGTGTGAGAATTTCCTCCAACCAACTGCATTTAAGAGATGATCTTTATTTTTACAAATTTAATTTTTTTCTTTATCTTTTTTCTATAAGCATTTAATGACAGAAAGATTTAAAGATAAACAGCCTGTTAACACATAAACAGAATTACAATATTGATACCATTATAATGCTTCTTTGTAGCTCTGGTTAGAGTAAATTTTTTGCATAGTAATGATTATTTTTAATAATAAATATTTAATAGTTGTTTTTACAGTGAGTTTCCAAATGACAATATCTTGGTTGTAACACAGGATCAATATTTCTTTCTCTGGAGATCAATGATTATATTGATTATCTTTATCATTATCCTGTAACAATCTCAGCACTTGTAGATAAATGAACAGTAGAAAAAAAATTCCTGTTTTTAGAAAAATAATCTGGAATCAAACAACCTATTTTAATAATTCTTTTTCCTTTTTTTGAATATATTTATTGATAATATTTTGAAGATACATTTGAATATATTTGTTGATAAGCTATTATTCATCTTTTGTCTGTTGAGTCATGGGATGTTTACTAAGGGCAAAGAATTTTTCACACCTTAACTCAGGATTATTTTTATCATTTTTTGGGTGTGGAATAGGTAGGCTTATTGGTAGCTGGGGTAAAGCTTATTCTCTAAAGAAGATACACAAAAGAAAAAAAAATTGTATGGTGTATTTTTGAAAACCTCAAAAATTATAGAGGTAGAAAATGATATACACCTAGTTGAATGTTTTTCCTAAATATATGAAGTAGTTGAGAGTAGTGTGTTCAAGTAATTCTCCTACATACTGCAGGTGTGTAGCAAGACCTTCTGACCACTAGCCTAATATTTTCCTTGCTATATCTGTTAACCACATGTACGTGAGAGAGAGCACACAATGCATTCTAAGACTTCACTAAGTATTTTGGAAAATATAAAGTTCTGGCAGATTTATATGTTTTGATACATACTATTAATGTTCATAGGTTTCAGATAGCATGGAATAGTAAAAATCTTCCAATCTAGTTGAACAATACCAGCTGATTATATAAATCACTCTTGTTCTTTCATCCTTGGTCTTCTCATCTATAAATAATGAAAAATCAAACATAAATGATGTATTTTTTAAGATTAGTTTATTCTCTATGGATGAAATGTTTCATGACTCTTTAGGACACATTTCCAGACTTAGAAATTTAGGATTCTAGAAATGATAATTATTTAGTTTCTCTTTAGAGATGCTGCACATTGCTGAAATTGCCCCCTAGTTTTTTTCTATGGCTTACTTCAAAATAAATTAAATATCTCAGCCAACTATTCACTGTGACCCAAGGAACTCATTGCTATCACCAGAATCCAGAAGGGGTCTTTTGCAGATTCAATTGACCTGGATCAGTGCAGCTGTTGCTAGATTACTTTCCTTACTACTCCTCTCTTATAGATTGTTTCCCTTCTGTCATCTATAAACTGGATAAAACATAGATACACAACGGTGTGGTGTGAAAGACACTGCTTTTCTCTACCAAAAGCAATAGCAATTATTTGTATTGTTGGCTTCTAGTTGAGACCAATACTACTTTGCTCCAAGAAAGATCGGGACTTATAAGAAAACAAGGCCAGGAGAAAGTAAAGGGAATGCATTTGTAAAAATGTTCACATAGGAAGTTGAAATGTAGACGTAAAAATTCATGCATAATTCTTGCATCCATTGGATGTATCAGCAAGAATATAAAGGACCATGTGTTGGTATTGAATGGCAAGATTCAATTAAAAACTTTTGAAATATTTGCTCTTATTAGAAAAACACCTAAAAATGAAATATATAGTGAAAAGAGTTTAAGGGCAGAATTATGCTTTAGAATCACAGATGATTCTATTTGAAAGAAAAGGAGGCACATATCAAATTCTTCCGTATGCTTTGTTGTAAACCATTATAAATAATATAGTTATAAAAGCTGTTTTTCATATAAAAATCAGTAGTTAAGATTGCTCGTCATCTAAGTCTCAGTCTGGTCCACCTTCGACTTACTCCTTTGTATACCCAACATGAATATTGATTGCTCCAAAAAAAAGTCTCTCATTAAAAAGTAGACATCTTATTTTAATACAGTAATGATTTCAGTTAAATTTGCTTCATACATCTTCCAAAATAAAATTATTTTAAGTGTAAAACAATGTGGTGCTTTTATTTATAGTTTATGAAATTAGACTTATTTCTTTACAGTTATATGTAAGAGACACATGCATCTGTATCGTGTGTAAAAGGGAAAACAGGAGAGCAGTAGAGGCAAAAACAGTGTAAGGAAATCTAACTAGGAAAATGTGCTTCTCCAGAAAATATCACCATTCACTGTGAATATTTCTGGTGCCATAGGCTAAATCTGGGTAGTCTTGTTCAAAGAGTACGTAAATGTAAAAGAATGATTTATGTGGGCGTTCTATTTGATGCTTTATTCCAAGGCTTAGTCTCATAATTTATATTCCTCTCAGCTTTAATAGGACATCTTTACTGTGATAAAAAAATCTGCTAATTCGGAAATGTTTAGATTGGATTCTGCAACTTTCCTAGTATAAGTCTGCAGTGTGTATGTCTTGTCAGCCTGTGTTTTCATGGACCAATTTTGACAGCTTCAATTCCAGCTTATTTTCTGAATTACGTGACAATAAACTGAACTTGAGAATTGATAGATCCACGGGGCCAAGAAATAAAACCTGAACATCATGTAGGTATAATTTTGCTCATTCATTTTTCCATTCCTCCTTTACTACCCACATCAAGGCAAGTGCTGTGCTTTCAATCCCAGTCTCTAGGTCCAGTGCTTAGTGTAACTGGTGCCCAGCCATTTGTGCAAAGAGTTGGAAGGAAGAGGTGATGGAACTCAGTGGCCGTTTCCAGATATCCACATAGCAGAAGGGATATTGGATGTCCATTCAGTGGCCGTCTGGACCGTCTTCTTACCTCCTTGAGTCTGGGATATTTAGCAATCCGCTGCCAGGTCTAGGATCACTTTCCTTTCTACCTGCCACATTCTAAGGACCGGCCAAAAAGATCTGGAATCAGAATCTTCCTATCATGCGGTCTTTAGTACCCATCATCAATGTGGTATTAAAGTTTAAAGAATTCTATATACATTAGGGATAATACCAGCATACATTCTTTTAAGCATCTCACACTAACCCTTTCCAATGAAGAATTGCCCATCAAGAAGAGTTAAATTAAGATATGTTTGGAATCTAATTTTGAGAGTACTCAGTCAAATCAATCTATCCAAGTACTTTATAATGCCTAGTACTCTTCCAAGATTGGGCCAGCCACAATAGAGATTACAAAGGAAATAGAGGACTTAGCGTTATGATCATAGGAAGTTTTAAAAATGTACTTGGGAAGGGCTGTGGACTTTTAGAGCATGAACAGTCATTATGCCTTCTGCTTGTAATGTGGGTTTTTAATTATTTAATACTAAAAAGGAACAAGGTGTTATACCTTTTTGAAAATATTATTTTTCAGAAAAGAGAGGAAATACCTTTCTTAAGGAAATTCATTATTTTTAATTAATATTAAAGAAGATATAAATTATATGGATTAATCTTTGTTTTCTGTGATTTATTGCTCTTCTCCTATATTAGTAAGCCTTTCCCTTATCTCATTCAATATCATGCTCATAAAGTAACAGGTCTCTAATACTGTGGATAGACTGAAGTTCAGATGTTTATAGACCTCTATATCATAATTTTGTAGCCTTTTTGCTTTGAGGTCTTTTACCTTCATATCTACAAATGTGTACTCTTGTGTAAGTTGCCTCACAAAATGTAATATTTTAGCAGTCTGTGCTGCTCTGGACTTGTTTCATTTAGAAGAATCTTCAACTTTTTATAAAAGCTGTGTTTAGCACAAGTATAGATTTATTCTTTGATCATTGGCTCACTGTTCTTTCTTCCTACCAAATATTTTTCACATAATAACAGACCTCTTCCTTCTCTTTCAGTCTCTGTAGATAATAGTGCATGATTGTAGCAGCATAATTCAGTTTTTCCTTGGTCTTTTATGATACTGATTTGGTAAAAGATTCACCTCTATGTCTTAAAGTAACTCTGAATATATGGTTTATTAGAGTAAAAGCCACACTTGCCTACATCCTATAGTTGTTATGAGAGTCCATTGTGTAATCATAAAAATAGTTTAAGTTCACATTTAAGATGACTTTGCTGTATTCAGATTTTTAAAACTATTAACAGTATTATTGATATCAAAGTTTCAAATGATCTAGTCTACTTGCTTAATTCTAGAACAAAAAATAACCTTTTAATTATTTTAATATTTGACAGCTATTTTTGCATGTCCTTGGCCAGTGTTGCGTGAGGTTTATGGGAATTGTACTATGTGTAGTTTTTTAGTACTCCTGCAGTATTTTGTTGAAATTCCTTGTAATTTTCAAAAGAATTATCATTGAAACACCCTTTTTAAAAGGAACACACACAAAGCCAATGTACACTAAGGAACTGAATATTCCAGGAAAAGAAAATAATGAAGTAGCAAGTACTTTTGGGGTTCCTATAAGCATTCAGCCTTGAGCTATTAAAAAGGCTGTGCTCTCCCTTGGCTGCACTGTATAGTCTTATATGGTTATATTGACCTTTTTATTTATTCTTTAATCATGTATTAAGTCCTAAACTATATGTGCTTCTCTTCCTTTTGCATGGCCACTATAGTACTCTTTTTAAACTCCTCATTTAACCCCCTTTGAATCCTTTATTCTCAATATTGTACTGGATACACTCAGTATATCTGCATTTCACTGCGTATATGTCTTAAATTTATTGCCATTTATTCTGCTTGGGAAACAAAATTAAGTGCATGGGTCATGGAATCAAATAAACCTGCCTTGATATGAATTCTGCTCAATTTCTCACCATCTTTGGGATCTTAAGCACACGTAATGTCTCTGAGCCTCAGTTTCTTCATTTGTGGAAGAGGGCTAAATACATACTCCATGGGATTATGATGATTATTTGATTATCATAAGATGATTTTATGGGGTTGTAATTATGGTATGTGGGTTTCTCCAGTAATCTACATGCATATTAAAAATATTGGAGTACATGATGATTTAGTGTCATTGCATGTGTCCATCAGCAAATTTCTATTGCTCTGTGACCTTACCTTCAATACACATCCTCTACCGAATGTATTAGTGGTTCCCATGGATACCACTGATCATAGTAGGCTTATTATCTGCCTAGTCAGCATCTTTTTTTTTTATTTTTTCCAACTGAGTTTTTACTTATCAAGATCCTGAATTCTGGGGTTGTAAAAATATAGAAATTGAATGCTTCTGCTTTTTTTTCTTTCTTCCTGGGCTAGTTCTGCTAGTCAGCAAAGGAAGCTGAGAATTATATTTGTAGTGTAATTTATTTGGCAAATAGTAGTGATGTTGCAACATGTGTACTTAGGGTTGGGAGGATTTAAAATACCTTGTTACCATTTCTGGGAAGTAAAGAAAGCCTGTGGAGACCAAATTAAAGCTTTCGGATGATTTGTGTGGGCTTAATACAATCAGTGAAGTAAATAAGGCACTGAGTCATAACTAAATAGGATTCAGTGGTAGAAAGGCATAATGTTGTAGAAGAGCAATATATGTGAAAGTCGGATATAGAAATGAATTCAAGGAAAGCGTTATGCTTTGAGAGATGCATCATCTCTGGTATTTTGAGTTTATTTTTGAAATTATTGTTTAAAAGGTTATCTTTCTATATTCTACACATTTTCATTTCAGCTATACATGGGCAAATATTAACTGTAAAAAGCTGATTATTGGTTTCTTTGAATTCTTAGTACTATTCTTCTTCAATAACACATGGTATGTTATTTTCTCAGGAATTCATGCATCATTTCAAGACATATTTGCTTTTTGGTCTTTGGTAGACTAATACAATATGATGGTAAGATTGGCTAAGCTCATTTTGTAAGATATATTTTCAAACATAGAAAAGACTTAAAACATAGGAAACATTAAAATGGTTTATAATGTCTATTATAAATGAGAAATATGTTCCAAAGTGGAAAATAAATATTTTCTTATAATATGTTATTTTTTGGGGGAAAAAGTTATGCAAATCGAAGTTAGAAACAATACTGTTACAGAGACTATTTTTAATAGAATGACTTTAAATATTCAATAATAATTTTTGTACTTTACTTTTGAATTAGCACTTACAAAAGTTAAACAATAGTTTGAGATAGTCCTGAATGCTTATTCATATTATTATAACTGAGCAAATGTAGAGGTCTTAGGTGATAGAAAGTAACTAGGGGATTAAAAACAAAAAGACACATTCTTACTGGTCAAAGAATAAGAAACTGTCATATCAGCTTCATTTTACCTGCTTCCAAATCTTGTTTTCATTCTGTTACATCGATTTGTCAATAACTTTTATTGTATGGAGTTAGCGATTTAATCTTTTTATTCTGTTTTGAATTTCATATATACATATGAAATAATATATATAAATGACATATATAGTATATATCATAAATTTACCAGTCACTCTTTTGATCATTCTTTCAGTGTTGATTCATGTTTTTCAAAGGGTAATTTTTTATTTTTTTTAATTTTAAAGTTTTATATACTATATTTGTTAAAATAGGACAGGGAAGGTTTGATGTCAGGCCACCATCATTCTTTATACAAAGTTCAGGCCAGGACTCCATGAGAGCAAAGAATGAATCACCAGTTTATACTTCCTTTCTTTGGAAATTGGTTAAAGTTTAATATGAGAAGGGTTGACCAACTGGCAGGAAATTATGAATCACCAAGAACAATTTGTTGTTCTTTCAAAAATCAAAATCATAATTGTTCACTCATGTGTAAGATACTTAATGCACTGACTGTGTACTAGATTAGAAGTTTATACAAGCAAATGAGACACATTTAACTGAACCATCCAAAGAATTAAAATCTAATAGGAAAGATATAAAAAAAGAAGTAAGCAAGCAAATAGTTCCTATCCCCCCCCCCCCCCAGTGGAAAATAGTGCTATCTATAAGATGTAGGGTTTGTGTTTCTGTGTGTGTGTGTGTGTATATGTGTGTGTGCATGCGTGCACGTGAGTGATTTAAAATCAGGAGTTTATTTTTGATAAATAATGGAAGATACAAAAAGTTACATTTATGTCAAGATTTGAGGTTGCAAAGTAGCCAATAATGCCAAGAGTAAATAGCATTCCACCCTACTGCATATGGGAAAACCATTTGGAGGCATGGGCTTGCTGTGTTTGGGGGGTATTATTTTTGAATTCTCAAGTTTTTAATCTGTTGCTTCACAAATGTTTATTTTCATCCTCAAAGTCATTATTTGCTGGATAACAGTACTACTCATGAGGTGGTTTTTTTTGTTTGTTTGTTTTTGTTTGTTTTTGTTTTTGTTTTTGTTTTTTAAAATCCAAATCTGCTTTAGTTTTTCCCTTTGGAGTATGTTCCCAAAGAAAGACTAGTGTATCCTGAAGTTTCACTGACATCTGAGTATGGAGATGTCATTCCTGGATCTTTCTTGGATTTGAAATTCACATTTCTGTAACTCTAATTTTGAATATAGTTATAGAAACATTTGGGTCTTTAATGTAAGTATTATTCTAAGGAAAATGAAATGAAATACAATGAAACAAATCAAAGAAAGAATTTTACTTAATTTTTTAGCCTTTCGATACAGAGTAATGTAGAGAGATATATTAATATCTAAAACTTGGAAAGAATCATTTTGTGGCTTTTATGTTTGCTGTACATTCTGACAAAAGAGCCTGCTTTGAAAAGTCCACTAATGAGAGGTAACATTTCCTTATAACTTACTATATCCCATGAACTGTTAAAGTGCTGCTTCTTTTTTTTTTCCCCTAATCTTTGTACTGCCTTGTAAACCATAAAGTAGTTACTATTCTTATTAGCATTTGCAGATGAAGAAACTGAAGTGTCGTTAGATTAGGCAATGTATCGTACCTGAAGCCTTTAGAATAGTGCCTAGAACACTGGTTTCCATGTAAATCTTCTGTTTGGGAGTTTCAGGCATGTTGTCAGTGGGAGGGAGAATGAGGAGAAGGTATTCAGTTTGTCTCCTGTTTGAGATCATCTTGGTTTGGCTCTGTACCTTAAACAAAAAATCATGCTTTTTCTAAAGGCATTCTGCTCTGCATCACTCTCATTCAGAACCCCACAAACTCCTCTCCTCTCTATCCTTTGGACCAGGACTCGTTACCACTTCATTGCTACTAGTTCTGAACTCTTATATTAGCCCTTATTTTCCTGCTACATCCCAACCACACCTGTGTCATTCACCGTTTCGAAAAGTAAACCCTTCTCAAATTACCCTATTTCAAGTGTGCTCTTTTTTCCTACTGGGATTTTAAGTGTAATCATTATTAACCACTGCACTGTACTGCCTGTGTAGAAAAGTTAATCTTAGTTCATTCTTAATGATTTAATGACCCTTGCAGTCTAATCAAGAAGTGCTATGATTTGTTGGATTGTGTTACTCAGACTTAGTACTATACATCATATTACAGAACTTAAAACTCTTCACATGACCTTTAACTACTGTCTTTTACAAGTTGAAATCTTCATGTCCATAGGTATTTTAACAGTTCAACAAAGGCCAACTTGATGTTAGGGATGTTCAGTAGCAGTGTCCCTTCAGAAAAGCACTAATCAGACCAGAAACAGGGCTGATCTCTGGATAGCCACCCCAGAGCATGGTTGATGACCACTCTTTAAGGAAACATGATTATTTACTTAAAATATTATGGCAAATGGAACCAACTTTATGGAAGTTACATATTTTAAAATGTCTCTGTTTGAAAATCCACTACTTTGTTTAAAGAAGTTGGTGAATGCTTACAAATTCTTGAATATCTTACTCCATTTGCTATGGAGAAATTTTCCCCTATACCTTTTATTTATTCTGTTCTTTGTAGGACTGCTTTACTGTGAAAACTACACTCCTTATTAAGTACCTGGGGGGCGGGGGGGAGGAAGCATATTTTATTGTTGGACAAATTGCACAGCCAAGATTTTTTGTTATCTAATAACTTTAAAGAGCAATAAAAGGAACATAACCAGTTACAGAAGTGTTTTTGCATTTTATCTCTTTATTTCCTAGACCCATGGTTTAATATATAGGATTGGATAGCAAATGGTCAAATAGCAGTCAACAGAATAGGAGGAAAAGTAGAAGAGGCCCATAAAAGCAGGAGCTGCATTATGAGATCTTTTATTTAAATTATTTTTAAAGTTTATTTATTTTTGAGAGAGAGAAAGAGCAAGCAAGAGCGGGGGGGGGGGGGGGGCAGAAAGAGAGGGAGACACAGAATCTGAAGCAGGCTCCAGGCTCTGAGCTTTCAGCACAGAGCCCAAGTGGGGCTTAAACTCATGAACTATGGGATCATGACCTGAGCCAAAGTTGGATGCTTAACCCACTGAGCCACCCAGGCACCCCCATAAGATCTTTTGTTTCATTTATCTAATGTTATTCAGCATCCCAGTTCATGATAGTGAAGTAGAACTGGTGAATATAGAGGTAACTTCAGAGCATTCTGCATTTTAAAGGAGCTTTAACCTACCAAAGAGATTAAATATATGTGCAAAGGTAACATAATCACTAGGTAATAGTTCCATAGAAAATAGCAAGTTCAGTAGAAAGTGAGATGATTTATCAACAGGGACAGTGAGTTGAGGGAGAAGGTAAAGAAGAAATAAAGGGAAAAAAATAGCAAGTCATGCATTCTGCTCCAAAGAGAAAAGATCTAATCAAAGAAGCAGGCATGTTCAAAAATACATCTTGGTGACTGTAAAAAAATGTGATCTGGGGTGGGGATATACTGAGAAAGAAAACATCAGGCCTACAAGGACAGAAATGTTTACTTATCTCTGTCAAGGTCATTATCCTGTTCCCAGCTTCAAGGTCACCTTTTTCCAAAACCAGTGGTAGAATGGTAAACTCAGTATGGAGAAAATCATGACTCAGCAAGTAAAATTAAACACTAAAAAGGACATTAATAAGGACATCAGACTTCATATAGCAACATCTTAGAATTTCTTTTAAAATCCAGCAAAAGTACTGAAAATGATTTGAGCTCAAAGATGCTGCTTCAAAGACACAAAACATCTACTATGTTTTAAGAGCAAGTGGTATTTAAAAAAAAAATAATTATTTCACATCTAAAAAGAGTAATTGCCTTTTATTTTAAAGAAAGAGTTAAGCATCCAATTTTTTATAATATAGAAAAGTGTTATGCATATGCATTAACTAGTGCCCTCAATGGATTTTTACTACACATTTAACATTGTGTACAATAACTCTGTCATGGCACTGTGCTCTTACATGAAAACATTGATTGTTTCCTAGCTGAGTTGGACAGAAGTAGGTAAAGAATAATGGCATTGTGTATTGAGGTTCTTTTATATTCATAGTCTGTGATTATGATCTTTTTTTTCCTCTTTAAGTGAGATAGTTAATATTTTAAGTTAAAAGCATTTTTATTGGTCTGATTATTCACAAGTAGTCATTGAAATTTGTTTATCTGAATAAAAAACTGCTATGCAATCTGTGCAAATCGGCATCCATTGTTGGTTAATTATTGATTCATTTATTCTTTCATCTAAGTAGATATTGCGAGCTTATAATCTGCAAAGTACTAAGTACTGATAGAGATACCAAGATATATCAGTGAGGTTTCTAGCTTCAAGAATCATATGTTTAGCAAGTGACAGACATAAATAACGTTAACATGGACATAAACATCATGATATAAAGTACAAGAAGTTATAAAATCCTCAATTGTCAGTAAAGGTGAAGTTGTTATAGGATTTTGAGGAGGGCTGATGGTTCTCTACATCTGTTTTTCTTCCTTCACCCACTGCTGGATATACTTGTTTGTCCCCTGCATGCTCAGTGTGACTCTAATATGTGGTAGCAAATATAAAAGTCCATTTGAAGTAATTTAGCATCATCTCAGCTTTGTTGCAACCTTGCCATGTTGCTAATCTGTTTATTCACTCAATTAATTCGGCAAATATTTACTGAATGTTTAGTATGAGCCAGGAATTACTCTAACAACTCATAGTATAGCGGAAAATACACAAAATCCTGCTTTCTAGGAATGTATGTTTTAGTTGAGGGAACAAGTAATACACACAACTTCAGGATCAAGAGTTGGTATGAAAAAATTTTAAAAATGAAGCAGCATAATTAGCATAGACCTGCTGAAGGTGGAGTGTCACTTTAAATAGAATGGTCAGTAAAGGAGCTTTCTGAAATGACTTTTGAGCAGACACTAGAAAGGTGAAAGGGAAACGTGATGTCGATATCTGAGGGAAGCCTAGTGTGCACCAAGTTCTGGTAATAGTATCAGCAACTGGAATTCTGCCCTTTCAGGATCACATGGATACCTGATTTCCCTTTGTGTACATACCTTATCTTTGTGAGTATCTGTAAGTTGTGTGGCGAGTACTTGCAGTTACGTCTTCAGGCCCTGCCTTGTTTTTACAAATTTGTTTTGAAAATGAAGTCCTCTATTTGAATTTTAGCCCTAGCACTCGTATTCAGGCAGGCACCTATTTCAAAACAGTACAGATGCAGCTTGTGTTATTTTATGCTTGTTTGTGGAAACCTTGTCATCAAGCTTGAGAAAAGAGCCAGTGAACCTGCTAGTTACTTAAACTTTTTCTCTTCACTGTCAACAATTTATGTGGATTAATGCTATTATCTGTTAAAATATGAATAAACTTCTCAGCCACTGTTTAAGTTGTTTAAAATAGATTCTTCTCTTCTGCAGTAGCACAGTTTTAGCTAGGTTGATGGCCGCTCCAAATAGGACTACATTTCCCAGCTTTCCTTACAGTTACATTGAAGGCCAATGGAATGGGTGTGGAAGCATGGGCAATTTACAAGTCATTTCCAATATAAAGACAAGCTACATGCTCTGGACTAACACTCCTTACTGCTTTTAGTGAGCTGTGACCCAGCTTTGACCATGCCTATGAGAAAAACACACTGGAGAGTTTCAGAGCAACAAGATAGGAGGAACCTGGCTCCCATGTAGAGTAGACCTGCCCTGGGAGGACTGCTACATGTGAGAGAAACTCACCTCTATCATATAAAAGCCTACCCTGTTTGAGTTGTCATTGTTCCAGTAGGTTAAACCTTAGCATAACAATTACATATGCCTCTCTAAATATCTTGCAAAACGAAATAGATATCCCACCGCTCCTGCTACTCTAGTGAGGATATCCTATCTTGAGGACACAGACTCTCCACTTTTGTTTTTTCCCACCAAAGTGGTGGTTGTTTTCCTTTTTTGCTGTGCTGCTGCTGCTGCCACTGTTGCTCCTTCTTCCCTTCCTTCTGCAACAGCTGTTTGGAGATATAATTTACAGGCCATAAAATCCATCTTTTATTTTATTTTATTTTATTTTATTTTATTTTATTTTATTTTATTATTTATTTTTAGATTTTATTTATGTATTTTGAGAGAGACAGAGACAGTGCAAGTGAGGGTGGGTAGAGAGAGAGGGAGAGAGAATCCCAAGCAGGCTCTACATTGTCAGCACGGAGCCTGATGCAGGACTCGAACCCACTGTGAGATCATGACCCGAGCTGAAACAAAGGGTTGGATGCTTAACTGACTGAGCCACCCAGGTACCCCCAAATCCATCTATTTTAAATGTACAATGCAATTATTAGTAGTAAATTTACAGAGTTATGCAATCATCGTAAAGTTCTAGTTTTAGAATATTTCCATCACCAACAAAATTCCTCATATCAATTTGCAATCAGTCAAACCCTATTTCTACAGCAGTCCCAGGCAACCACAGATATGTTTCTATAGACTGATCTTTTCTGGGCATTTCATTATGAATAAAATTAGACAATGTGTAGTCTTTTGTGTCTGTCATCTTTCACTTAGAGTGAGTTTATTATGTTTATCCAAGTTGTAGTATGTACCAAGAATATATTTTTTCTAATGATGAAGAGCATTCCATCATAGAGGTATGTCACATTTTGTTTTTCCATTTGAAATTTAGGGACTTTGGATTTTTTCCACTTTTTTTACTAGTATAGAAAATTCTACCATGAATATTTATGTAAAAGTAACTGTGTGGATATATATATTTCATTTTGTGTGTTGCCATAACAATTTACCACAGACTAGGTGACTTAAACAACAATTAATTCTCTTAAAACAATTCATTCTCTCAGAGTTCTGGGCACCACGGAAGGTACCAGTGGGGTTGACTTTAATGAGAACTTTACTCTCAGGTTGCAGACAGCTGCCTTCTCATTGTATACTCACATGATTTCTTCTTTGTGTATGTATGGAAAGAGAGAGTAAGATTACAGGTATCTCTTCTTATAAGGACCATCCTTTCAGATTAGGACTCCACCCTTATGGCCTCATGTAACCTTAATTGCTTCCATGGAGGTCCTGTCTCAAAATGCAGCCACATGGAGAGGTTTAGAGTTTCAGTATTCAAATTTTGGAGGGACAGGAACATTCAGTTCAACATGAATTTCTTAGATAGATACCTAGGAAAGGAATTTTTTAGCTGTGAGGTAATGTTTAACTTCTTTTTTTTAAGTTTATTTATTTATTTTGAGAGAGTGAGAAAGAGAGAGAGCAGGGAAGGCGTTGGGGGGGGGCAGTGGGGGGAGGGGAGGGAGTGGGGGAGAATCTCAAGCAGACTCCATGCTGTCTGTATGGAGCCCAAGACAGTAGTGTTTAACTTCTTTACTAACTGAACAACTGTTTTCAAAAATGACTATTCAGTTTTACATTCCAGTAGCAATGTATGAGGGTTTCAGTTTCTTCACATAATTGTCAATTTTGTGAAACAAATGAAGTGGTATGTAATTAAGGTTTTAATTTATATTTTTCTTTTTTTTTTTTTTTTTTCAACGTTTTTATTTTTTTTATTTTTGGGACAGAGAGAGACAGAGCATGAACGGGGGAGGGACAGAGAGAGAGGGAGACACAGAATCGGAAACAGGCTCCAGGCTCTGAGCCATCAGCCCAGAGCCTGAGCGGGGCTCGAACTCACGGACCGTGAGATCGTGACCTGGCTGAAGTCGGACGCTTAACCGACTGCGCCACCCAGGTGCCCCTAATTTATATTTTTCTAATCATTAACGATATTGAATAGCTTTTCCTGTGCTTATTGGCCATCAGTATATATTCTTGATGAAGTATTTTTCCAAATCTTATGTGCATTTCCAATTATATTTTCAACTTATTATTAAATTTTAAATAGTCTTTATGTATTCTTCATAATTTTTTGTATCAGCTGTATGATTTACAAATATTTTCCCCTAATCTATCTTTCCCCTTTTCTTAATGATTTTGTTTGAAGTACAAATTTTAATTTTTTAAAGTCCAGTTTATCAATTTTTTTTTCTTCTGAGTAATTTGCTTTTGGCATTATATCTAAGATCTCTCTGAATAATCCAAGGTCAATGCATTTTTTCTTTCTTATTTTTAAAATTTTATATATTGTGCTTTTGTATTTAGATTTAGGAGTAATTTGTGTTAGTATTTGAGTGAGATATGAGGCAATATTTTGGCATGTGAATACACAATTTGCCTAGCAGTATTTCTTGGAAAGATTATTCTTTCCCCCATTGAATAGCCTTGGCACCATTGTTAAAAACCAATTGACCATAAAAATAAGTTTATTTCTAAACCTTCAGTCTTGTTCAGTTGATCTATATGCCTGTCCTTATGCTAGTAACACATTGTACCTTTATAGTTAGTTCTGAAATTGAGAAATGTAAATTCTCTAAACTTTTCCTCTTTTTTCATACTTATAGTTGACTATTGAGTCCATCCCATTTCCATATAACTATTGACATCAACTTTTAATTTCTTCCAAAATAGCCTCCTAGGAAATTGGAAAGGATTATGTTGAATCTATAGATCAATTTATTTTAAGCTTAATTATTTATTTTGAGAGAGAGAGAGAGCACAAGTGAAGGAGGTGCAGAAAGGGAGAGGAAGAGAGAATCCTAAGCAGGCTCTGCAATGTCAGTGCACAGTCCAATGCCGGGCTCAATCCCACAAACTGTGAGATCGTGATCTGAGCCAAAACCAAGTCAGAACCTTACCAACTAAGTACCCTGGGAGCCCCAAATCTATAGATCAGTTTGAAGAAGATTGCCATCTTAACAATATTGTCTTCTACTTCATGAACCTAGAATGTACCACCATTTGGTTAGATTTGCTTTAATATTATTTTCCTATTATTTTCTGGTCTTAACTCTACAAGTCTTACATGTTTAACTTATTCCTTAGGATTTTACTCATTTTGATAATACTGTGAGTGGAATCATTTCTTGAATTTTATTTTCAGATTGTTCTTACTAATACAAAAAAATTTTATGTATATATTGATCTGGTCATCTATGACTTTAAGAACTCACTTGCTTATTCTAGAAGTTTTTCATGTATCCCCTAGGTTTGTTTTCTTTCTTTCTTTCTTTCTTTCTTTCTTTCTTTCTTTCTTTCTTTCTTTCTTTCTTTCTCCAAACAAGATCATATTATGCAAATAAAGAGTTTTAACCCTTACTTTCTAATCCGGATGTCTTTTCATGTTTCTGGTTTTTGTTTTTTTGTTTTTTTTGTTTTTTTTTTGTCTCGTGATTGCACTGGCTAGAACCTCTAGTATATTGAACAGAACTTTGGAGAAAACTATTCATTCGTGTTTCCAATCTCAGATGGAAAACATGTAGTCATTCAAATTAGAGTATGCTGTGAACTGCATGTTTTGCATAGAGGCCCTTTATCTTGTTGAGGAAATTTATGGGATATACAGGAGTTTATCAGGGCCCACTATGACTTTCTCATTCCCCACATCTTCTTGTTAAAATTCTGGCTGGTCTTCTGGTCTACCGCTTGATCAAACTTGTATTGCAACCTCAGATTTGCTAAGATGCTGACCTTCCTTGATTGTTTGATACCAAAGTTGTTATCATTTTCTATAATACCCCTGAGTATGATTTTTTTTCCCCATATACCACCCCTACCCAAATAGCCCCCTCTGGAATGAAGCTGTTAGTTTTCATTCCTTCCCTGCCTGCTAAACTATCTTTCTAATGGAACCAAAAAGTGGGGTTGGAGAAGAGAGAAAAATGCCATGGACTCACTTTTCTTATATAATATTTTGTAGAGGTTTATTTTTCTCTCTTTCCTTTTTGAATAAATGATTTTTAATTTGTTGTATGCCCTTGGTCAATTTTAAGAACTCTGAAATATTCTTTTTTCTTATCAGTTCTGTTCAGTTTTATCATTGCTTTTTGGGGAAGATATTAGCTGAGGTCAAAACTTTATCATTTGTATAGTTCTACATCCTTTGCCTCACGTTTTCTTTTACAGAAGCCACAGAGAACTTTTGACCATAATATTATATCTTTATAGCAGAGGTATCATTTTAGCTAAACCATGAATGGTAAGTAGTATATGAAATTCACTTACCAGGGTAATTCAGATGGAGAGAAGAATATAAGGAAAGTGGACTATGTATAAGGAATAGTCAATAATTTAGTTTTTCTGGAACTTTACCTGTTTTAAGGACCAGATAAAATTAGCTTGGTAGATTGAAATGAGCTAATAATCGATTTTGAGTATAAAACTAAGGTTTCTGAATTAATATCTTAGGGGGTAGCAAGGAATGGAAAGGTTTGCTTGGTGGAATGACGTTTCTCACACACACACACACACACACACACACACACACACGCAGAGTTTGGGATGAAGAAAACAACTTTCCACAATATGAATGATAGATTAGAGGTCAAGAAACTGAAATCAGGGAAACCAGTTGGGAATCTATTAAAACAGTTTAGGTAGGGGCTAATAAGATCTCAGAATAGGATACCTGTAATGCACGGGGGGAAACATGAGCTGCTCTGAAGCTATGTTTCAGAAAGACTTGATACCTTATTAAAATTCTGGGCCCAATACAAGGGGAAATCAAAGAAGTTTCTAGCTTTTGGCCTTTAGAACTAGACAGATACACAGTTTAAAAATAAGGAGCACAGGAGCAAAGACATATAAGGAGTAAATAAGTGTGTATGGTACCTAACATTTATTGAATTATTAACTGTGATCAGGCATAGTTATATGAGTTTTACATAAGTTATTTAGTTACTACTCACACAGGCCTTTGTATACGTTAGGAAACTAAGGAGGTGAGGTTAGTCAACTTAACCAAAATTAATAGCTAATGAGTGTCAAAGTTGGAATTTTAACCCCTGTCTGAATATAGGTGTCAAGATGCCACCGGAAAGTAGAAGCGAACTCTGTAGAGGAAATGGAGCAGGGGTTTAAGACCACATCTCCTGGAAATGAGAGTTAAACCTGTTATTGGATGAAATTGCCAAAGATGAATGTAGCAGAGGAGAGAAACCCACTGATATATCATAGCAAATACTTCTATTTTGTGAGAAGGGGAAAAAAAGAAATAGGGACTTGGAATGGAAAGAGAAACCAATGGAGATCATTACCTCTGAGGAGGAAATCCTTCTTTTGGAGGCAGTTATCTTAAATGTCATTGAATGTTGTTTAAATGAGGAGTATAAAAGGCCCATGTGTTCTAGAGATAAAGGAAAACACTGATAAATTAGGAGAGAAGTAGTTTCCTCCTAGTATTAGTGGTGCTAATCTATTCTAAGCAGTAAGGAGTCAGTGGATAGGAAGGAGGACTGAATCCCATGAGTAGAATATTTTCTTTAAGGTCTGATGATACAGTTATATGTATAAGAATGATTAGAGTTTAGTAGAACACATCATGGGAGTATTTTGAATTGAGTAGAAAAATGTCCAGAGTGGGGAAACAGAGAGGTAGGTTGAAAGGGAGAGAGGAAGAAAGAAAGAGAGAGAAATTTATGTTAGCAGTTTTATGTAGAAAAGTGTTAAAGAGGAAGTTTTGGTAAATATTGAACCGTTGAGTTACTGAAACAATCATATTTGTTGATAGAGGAAAATTGAGAAATTAATGGGAAGTGGTTATAATCATCTCAGTAATGCTTTAAGGCAACTGGCTATTAAGGATATGCAAGGAAGAGTGGACAAGGTTTGGAAACGTTGCTGGGTGGGTCAGTTAGGGATGATTGAAAATATTTTTGAGTCACAGTAAGAACAAACCTGAGATTTAGAGCAAGAATCTGTAAAAAAATTACATAAGACTACTTTGATGACATTCTCTGGAAATATTAGGAATTTGTCAACATAATTGGAGGTCAGAATTTTCAGGTTAAATATTATTTTCTCTATTTTTATGGTTAGCTGTCATTTTCAGAACTTCTAACAATTATGAGAAGTCTTGTGAGTGAATGAGCCATTAGAAAGGGAAACTAATTTTTTTTGGAATGGATGCTATTTCTACATTTTCTTTGTTTCTTGTTAAGTCCACATGTGAATATTTAAGATTCAGTGTTTTATAAAAGAGAATGGGAAGAATGGGAAGAAAACTAAAGGGTTTAAAATTTTTGAACTAATTCTGGTATTTCCCTTGTGATTTTTTTCCAGAATTTATTTGTTCACAGTAAACACCAGAGTCTGTAAAAGGATTTCCTAAGGACATTTAAGAGGACATTTATCCCATAGTAGTTTATAGAGTATATTATTTAGCTCTTGGTTCTGGGACAATCATCTTCATCATCTAAAGTGGTGAAGTAAAAGTACATCAAGTTTGGAGTCTAAAGCAAAAGTTTTGTTCTGGATCTGATTCTTAAGCAGTTTCTCTAGGCAAATAGTCCTGAATTGTAAAATGGGGTTTAAAAAAAATGCCTAAGTGACTTCACAGTTTTATTGTGAGATTCCAGTAGGTGATTGATTGGAAAGTCTATATGATCTATGGAGTGATGGCATTTATTTTTTAAATCCCATATTCATCAGCATGCGAGCCCATGCTAGCCTGGAACTGAAGCTTTTGTTTCTTCCAAAAAGGTTTTATTAGTTTGAATAAATGAAGTTTAGCACCATTGAGAAGCTTTCGAAGATGAAAACTCTGTGTATGAGTTAATATTTAAATAAACTTTAAAGTGATCAGCGAGAACATAATAAAATTCTGAAGATTTCAGGCTGATTTTTGCAAAAGAAAATTAGTTATTTTATAGACACTTTATTGAGCATGCATTAATTGCTATCTCCTTATGATTAGAATGTGCTTTAATATCATCTGAATTATAAATAAATCATCTGTGTATATGCACGGATATATATATATATAAAGAAATAGACTTTGGACTTTTTACCTTCTCTGGCCTTGGTAATAAAAGAAATGCCTTCAAGTCACATGAAACATAACTATATTATTTACTTAGTTATTAACTTAAGAAAACTATATACATGGAACTAAGTTCTGGAAATATAAAGATCTCCATCTGTGATCGTCCCTTCCTTGAGGAGATTTTATTCCAGTGGAATAAGATGTGTGCGTTTTAGTAGTCAGAAATGGTGTGGCATGTGTTCATACCAGAATAGCTTGAAGAAGAACTTGATTCTGCTCATGTAGGCAAGATTTTTTTTTCTTTTCTATGATTATCCTGGAGTAATTACCATAGTAAACGCTGTAGCACCACTAACACCCACATAGTCGCATTCCTTCTGTTTATGTGAAGGCAGCACCATTGAGTTGGAACTCAATTTTTTCCATGAATGCATTATTCAAAAATACTTTATCTATGAACATAGCTGAAATTGTGTACCATAAACTTGAAGGGTATAATTTTTGCCAATTGTTTCAAAACAAGCTGTGTAAAAGGATAAGGGAGAATAAATATTTAATAATGTTTTGATCAGATTTATATAACCTAATTTTTACACATACATTTATTCTCATTTTTATTAACTTTCATTTGTTTACACCTAAAGCCCCCATAAAATTCCACTATATCTGGGATTTCAACATCATTTTTTAAAGATAGAGCCATGTGATATGGCTTAAATTTGTGGCTACCATTTGGAAAATAAGTTACTTCTGAGATATATATATATATATATATATACACACACACACACACATATATATGGAGATATATATATATACACATATATATGGATATATATATACACATGTGTATATATATGTACATACACGATATATATACACACAGACATACACACATATATGTTATGTATACATATAAATATATATATCAAAGTGTCAGACTTAATACATTTAATTAATATTAATATCATGGCTCACGTATTAAAATATCAGACTCTACAAAGATAATATTATGGCTCATACATAAAAATTTCTCAAATTTTATAAGCTTCAGTTCTCAAGACTGGTCAGAAACAGTAAGATTAGGGCTGCCTAGGTGGCTCATTTGGTTAAGTATTCAAATTTTCCTCGGGTCATAATCTCAGGGTTCCTGCGTTCCAGCCCCATTGTAGGCTCTGGGCTGACAGCTCAGAACCTGGAGCCTGCTTCTGCTTCAGATTCTATGTCTCCCTCTCTCTCTGCCCCTCCCCCCCGCTCACTCTGTCTCTCTCTTTCCCTCTCAAAAATAAACACACAGTTAAAAAAAAAACAAACACTAAGATCAAATCTTAGTTAAGCCACATTTTTTTTTAACTCTGAACATATAGATGCTAATTCTCTATAAGCCTTAGTCTCCCCATCTATAAAATGTATATAGTAATAATAGGCATGGTCATTTAAAGTTTAGTCGTTAAGAGTAAGTTTTTTTATAAAAATTAGAAAAAAAAAGTAAATGGCACATAGTAGATATTCAGTAACAAGTGGCTGTGTAAGATTATTATCCATCATCATATTTCTGATTTGAACTACTGAAAATAAGTGAACCTATGCACAAATGACCATAAAGTAATAATAGTCACTTTTTTTCTCTTGTAGTTACCAGAGTTATGTTTCAGAGATTTAAAGTTTCTCCTAAAGAGAGGCTTACTATCTATAAAGCAGCAGATTAATATTCACCTGACTATATGAGCTTTTTGAAGGTATATTAACACCTAGGTTGCTTTTAAATTGACTTTAATGTTTAGAGATTGAGTGAATCTATGGTCCCTTTTTTCAGCACATATATGTACACACTTGGAACACATAATTGGTAAAGCTACTTCTTAGACTTTACTATGTGACACATCATTGAGTGTGGCATTCTGAAATTTAGAATATATTTCAGAAAGTTTTTCTTCTCAACCTAAAATTCATGATGATAACACTACCTTCAACAAATCAGCAGAATCATAATAATAACTATCATTAGGTAATAAAGGTTAGGTAGATTTGCATTCTTCATACATATCAATTCATTTAATCCTGACAGTCTTATGAAATAGTACTACAATCATCCCAATCTAACACCATAAACTTAAGGCACAGAGGTGGAGTACAGTGGTGAAATCCAAACATTGCTGAGTATAAGACAGGATTTGAATTCAGGCAGTCGGGCTCTAAAGCCTCATTCATGAACTGCCCATTTTGACTCTTTGCCTGGAGATTACTGTACCCCTTGAAAATATACTGTAACCTTGACATTAGATTGCATCCACCTCCAGTACCTCTGATAATTTTTTTTTAATCCCAAGCTTTGAGTGGAAAACCACAGACAAGAGTCTGAAAAATACGTAAGATATATAAATGAAAAAAACACTGAATAATAAAAAAAAAAAATCCCCCCTAGCTTTCTTGCTTATTTTTAATTTATAACATTAGCAACTATTAATCCTTGCTGTTTTGGTCAAAAAAAGAAAGAAGAATAGTATGCAATCCTGTTATGATTGGGTTTAACATACTGTTTCTTTGGATTGGAAAATTTATGACAACCAAGAATTTCTTGACTGGAAAGCTCATACTGGATTTCTTTCCAAAATATTTTAAGGATTTATTTTTGAGCTCTAAATCAGCTATCAGAAGGTGAGGAGGTTTTAAAATTGGAACCAAGGAAATTGTGTTTCAGTTCATACTGAGAGACAGTAACACACAATGTTTAGGAAATAGACTTTATGGCAATAATGCCTATTTTCTTTTCCAATGTAATTTATACTTATTGGATACAATTTTGTAAAATACAAAATAATAAAGAATAAATGAATCATTGATAACCTTAATACCTAAAATTATTAGCTATATAGTTGATATTTATATAGTAATATATAGAATTTCCAACATATAGACATAGGCAAAATAATGTCAAGAGCATATCCAATAGTAAAAATAATTGGGAACATGGGGGTTTTGGATTTATTATCTTTGTCTTTAATATAATTTATTTAATTGAAAGTTTATATAATTAAAATTAAAAAAAATGGCTGTTTAACAACCACTTAACAAATTCCTGAAAATACAATATTAGGCTCCTACAGGTAGTAGGAATAGGATGCTAGGTTCTTGGCTGTTGTCTGTGATTACTGGGCAATTCTCATTTATTTTCTCCAAATAGAACTCTCCTGTGAAGGATGGGAGGGTAAGGAAGATGCCCGTTGGGCAGGATTAAGGAGACTGGAAATTTCCTACTGGTCTATTTAGTAACTGTTACCAGATATTTTTGTTTTCATCTGTGTCCCTCACCCATGAATGCCTTGAGATTATGCTTCCAAGTGAGGATTCTCTAGGATTCTCTGAGGGCAAATTTGATCTCTTATTGTTCCTCTCTTTACAGTCATTTAAATGGAGATTGCTTCTAGTCTGCTAAATCAGTTGTTACTACTCTAGTCTTCCCAAATCAACTGAAATATGGTATTCCCTTTTAAATTCTTTCCTTTTCACTCTTTCTTTGTTGCAATTTTCGTATTTTTATGTCATTAATTCAGGGTGGGAGGTGGCTTTTGAGGAAGTATATACAATAATTTCTTGTTTCAGTCCTTTCATATTTAGCCAGAAATTTGATATTTCTTTTTTAAATACACACAAAGTTTATTAAAGATATATTGCAAATGAAATACAGTAGAAATGGAAAAGCAAAGCAGTTTTGATGTTTTCTCTACAGTGATGCACACATTTATGAAAAGCACGTATTCACACTTGACCTAATCATCCAAGATGACCAAATCTACCTGTTTATAGGTTTTACAACCACACATACAAATATCCCTGAATGTAAATATTTGCATGTATTTGCAATGTACTTATGTGTATTTGTTGTTTTTCTATATATTAGCAGAATAGTAGTTCATTTGCATCTTTTTCATTAAATAAAGTGTGGATTTAGTCCCCATAAGGCTGCCAGTGTTCTCAAGCTATCTGGGAGGAGCCTGCTTTTCCTAGAACCTTGAAAGCAAGCATGCACATTATTCATGAACACTTTGAACTATTCCTTAAATATTTATTATAATCATAGAGCTCACCAAATATAATTAGTACTGAGGAAATGATACAAAATATGGAATAAGTACATATTCCACAATGCTTTTGTGCATGTTAATGTGTATGTAATTAAACAGAAGGAGAAAATGTCTTTTTTTGTACTTTACCGACCCATGGAATTTTTTTTCCCTCTTAGGTAGGTATACTAAAAAAAAAAAAAAAAAAAAGAAAAGTCAGACCTATATCCTCAGATTTGTAAAATGTATAGATTTTGGAATCTGAGGATTTTGATTAGTCTAATCCCCTGGGATGTAATAAATATTATTGTGGTGTCAGGTGCTCTGTCTTAGCGTGTATACCACATGAGATCATTTCAAACCTTCTCCGTACACCTGTCATCTTGCATATTGCTGTAAATCATCCCCATTGAACTACTTCAAAGTGTTTCACATGGAACACCTCTAGGTATTCAATTAAGCCCTGGGATTTGCAGAAAGGTGTCAAAAGGGATGGGGAAAGAGGTGGAAAATGGAATTGGATATAACATGCTTCTTCCTGTCAGGCACAATTTCTTCTTCTCAAATAGCCAGAATGCCTATTACAGGTTTATAACGATATATAGAGAAGGTGATAAATAGAAAAGGACATAAGCCTAGTAGTGTGCATTTGGGGAAATGTGTTCTAGGCATATAAAAATCAGATTTTGGGGGATTTTAATAACTGAGTACTAGACCACTAAAATAACTGAAGGACATATTTTTAAAAATGCATTTTCTTTTGTTCTTTATTTGGAGGAATATTGAGGATAAATAAGAGTGTGTTTATTTGCATTAGCACAATGAAAGTAATTATGCCATTCTTCAATTCAGCATTTCCTAAATTTGAATATGATGCTTTTAGGAATCCATTTGGAAAGTAGTGTTCGAATTATTCCCAAGCTTAGATGATTGCAATACCATGATAAAACGGTGTTTAAATTGGTAGTGTGAAACATTTCCACACTTGTAATGTTGTCCAAGATCATATTGTGAAATCTTGAGTCTAGACATCTGTCATTTTACACAATAAGCTATAAGGAAATCAGTTAAACAATACTTACTGTGGAACCCAGGTGGCTCAGTCGGTTAAGCATCTGACTCTTAGTTTTGGCTCAGGTCGTGATCTCCGGGTTCATGGGATCAAGCCCAGAGTATTAGCATGGAGCCTGCTTGGGATTCTCTCTGCCCCTCTCCTGCTTGTGCTCTCTCTCTCTCAAAATAAATAAGCATTAAAAAAACAGCACTTAGCCACTTTTCTACTGTTCTTTTTATATGTGTACATAGTGAATAAAAATGTTTAAAAATTGCTACCCTGATATTGGCATAGCTCAACTTCCCATCTTTATGCTTTATCTCATCTCTTTATACATTCCACATTGCAAGTATCATGAATTACTTACAGTTTCTAGAATCATCATTTTATGTCTTCATTGTTTTTTTCTTTTCTTTTTCTTTCTTTCTTTAATTTTTTTTTTTTTTAGTTTTGACTTACAAGTATACTTACTTTTTTTGGAAGAATAGTTTTCCCTCTTTTCTGCCCCACTAACACTTTTTCACAGTTTAATTGCTCAAGTGCCATTTTCTTTCTGAAGCCTCTTCAACATACAAAGTTTTCTTTAACCTGATGTCTATTTCTGTTGATACCTCTTTTTATTCTTCCACGGTATCCTGTGCTTAATGCTGGACCTATTGTCCTATAGCATATAATCCGTTCTTTTCTTGGTTCTAACACACTAAACCCTAAACTTAGTTACAGCATGGACTGTGTCTTATCTTTATTCTTCACAAAAATAGGTGTTTGCACCATTAATAGTTAGACAGTTTCCTCAGATGAGATATTCTGAAAGAATTTGGCATTGATAAAGAGGGAGGTGGGAAAAAATACATTACAGAGGCTGGAAAAATTAGTAAGTTATATATGCAAGATTAGTAAGTAAGGCTAATTTAACTATGATCCAATTGGAGACTGTATGCATCTGGGAAATTAAGGTACTCGGTGCGTTGCAATTGTGAACTGAAGCAAGTAGCAAAGCTCATGTCTCCGAGGTGATATCATGTTCCAGAAAGGAAATACTTCTAGCTTTTATATAGTGAGTAATAATGGGATCAAGCATGAAAAGACCGTTTTCTCTTTTTCCTATCTCTTATTCTGTCTCTCTGAAGTAATGAGTTCTGTAATGTTCTTTCAAGTCCCCTGAATTTGAAGCATCTGTGTAAAGGCTCCTGAAGTCAATGTAATCAAAACATGTTTTAGATAACAAAGTGCTATTCCAAACAAGTTTGGAACTCAGAGCCCAGTCAGTGCCCTGCCTGAGGAAAGAGTAGAAAGTAACTCAGAGTCAGTATATTTAGCGGTTAAACCTTAATTTAGAATGTGGAACAATGCAGAGGCCCAGAGTGTAGTGTTTATTTACTGAGTCCTAGAAATAGTCTGTCATTTGTCAGGACTAGGTGAAATACTTCACTAGATTTGACTATTTCACTTATAAATATGGCATTGAGCTTTAATTATTTTGAAATATTTTTCTGATCAGATTCTGTGATTTTGGGACAGAAGTATCATTTGTACTTAAGTGTTTTAAATTTTCATTCTAAATAGTTTTTATTTGAGTTGTAGCTGAATTTTTTTAACATTAAGTAACTTTGATATCTGTATGCATATCATCAACTCTGCATGAAAAGATAAATAATGTATAGATTTTGAGGTTATTGTCAAATATAATTTCAAACCCCCAAATCTGTTGTGTAAATTGGTATATGTGGATTTCATTTAGTTGCAAGAGAGAATATTAAAACACAACAGCACCTTCCTAAATTAATGTTTTGGTAACTTCTCAAGGATATTAGAAATGCATGATTTTGGGGTGCCTGAATGGCTCAGTCGGTTAAGCATCTGACTTTAGCTCAGGTCATGATCTCATGGTTTGTGCTGACACTTCAGAGCCTGGAGCCTGCTTCAGATTCTGTATCTCCATCTATCTCTGCCCCCCCCACCCCCCTCCCCCCTGCTAGTGCTCTGTCTCTTTCTTTCTCAAAATAAATAAACATAATGAAAAATAAAAAAAAAAGAAATGCATGATTTTGTGTTCAATTATTTTCTGTCCAAGTAAACACTTTATGTTACTCTGATCATCCACAGATAATACGACTTGACATTTAAAAGGCTGTAGAAGAGTAACCAGATTTTAATAATCATTTGAAATAATGATGCTTTGTTCTTTTTAAGAGTTACTTCCTTGATGTTCAGTTTTTGGTCTTCTCATGCTTTTACTGGAAAGGTTTTTTTATTGGAAAGGTCATTCAGGTTTGAAGATTATGCACTTTAAAATCTAAACACAGTCTTTAAATGTTCACTTTTTAGCATCTTTGCTAGTACAATGGGCTGTTACTGGAATTAGACTATTATCACATATAACTAGAGAATACTTTCCTAAATAATTCTTAAACAAAGAGCCAGTTTGCATATTTATTTTTCCATTGAAAGCGTTTCTAATTTTATATTTTGGCTCCTTTCTTAACCTTTTCTTCCCTTAGGAATTCAAAGACCATGACTGCAACTTATACATTGAAAATAATTAACACACCCGCTAAGTGGATTTGCTTAATTAACAGTTTTCACAATGTTCCTGACATGGCAAAATGATTTTGAAATTCAGTTTAAATTCATCCCCTAATATCTAGAACAAAGTAAAATTGTGCACTGCCAAGATACAATAGGAAGAATAAACAGTAACTGAGGACATCTGAATTGATGGAAAAGATGAAACACCAAATCCCTAGATAAGCTTACTGCAGACTTTGCTGCTTAGTAGCTTTATGAAAACACAGCTGAAATTTGGAAGTTTGGGCTACCTCTAAATCACACGTGGTAGATGTTAGAACTCCTGGGAGGAATAGCAAAATGAACTAAAAGAAAAATGTGAGGGGAGGAAGGAGGACACAAATTTTCATTTTATGTTTTAAACTAAATCATGAATTCCTAAATTTGAATTGTCTTGTTTATTTTTGTGCACTTTCTGTCTCTTTTCCATTTTACACTATTCTTGAGCCACCAACCATTACTTATGGTACTGTAGACAGAAAATAGGATTTTGTGACCCAGAGAATCTTTCAATTTTGAGTCATAAAGCCTGTATTATCTGAAAATTTAACATTTTGGGGAAAGCAAGTGATGATTATTGTGTATCATATTACTGATGTATTTACTTTTCAATATATCATAATTTCCATTGATTAAATATTAGGGCCTAATAAGTATAAAAGGCTATAAACATCACTACCATTTTGTCCTAAACTTAGCTAAAGTTACTCTGAATAAAACAAAGATTATCCAAATATTTTGCCAAGTCACATACCTTCTACTAATTTCATTTTCTGATGCTGGGGAATATTGACAATATCATTATATGAATTTGCAATAAAGATGATTGCTCTCACAAAATATAAAATTTGGTGGACTGAAACACATAAGCATGACGTTTACCTCTCATCTCTGTTTTTACCACAATCTACAGCATTATAAAAGGACAAAGGTGTCTTATGTTTTATTCATTCACTACGATTTTTTTTAATTTGCATTTTTAATGTTTTCCAAGGTGAGGGATAACAGAATCATGGCAGAGCTGAACATTGTAACTTTATTGTTCCTAGGGCACTCTTACAAATCCCAAAGATATATCTGCCACAAAGTACTGCATTTGCTTAACACTCCAGGTTATTAGCATACATGCCCTTTTGCACTTGAAAAACCCATGTTTTATTCAAGTACAACCAATATGTCTTCTGATGATGCTACAAAGCTAAGGAGAGTTCACTATCGGAAAATAGACAATAAACACACTCTTCAGGAAGAAGTAAACACAGGCAAGTGACCAAGCCTGATTAACATTCTCTGTAATTACTTTGATAAACATGAATTTGTGGAGCTATGGGCACATAAAATGAAGATAGTCAAAGCAATGTCTGGGGCACATATATTCATGTATTTAAATAAGATGGAAGAATCTACTGTCAGGGAAATATCTCAAGGAAGAGTTTAAGAAAAGGTACACTTAACAAAACATTTCTTGTTTTTTTCAGACATCCAAACTATACTGAAATGTCACAGATGTTGTATTTCAGTATAAACAACAATATCTAAAGTAGAGTTTTAACTTATGTGCATTTCTTAGAAAAAAAGAGAGAGAGAGAGAGAGAAAAGGAGAGAGACAGAGACAGAGGGAGAGAGAAGGATTGAGAGATTTCAGTTGATTCACTGGGTCAGACAGAAGTGTTAGCAGCTGCAGTAAAGAAGCTTTCCCCACACTGCATTGCCAGAGCTTCTCAGTTCTGACCCACAGTCACAGTGCCAAGAGCTGCCAGGAATGCCAAGTGTGTGCTGATTTTGTGATGTGGAGAAATAGGGATCTGGGTGAGAATACTTAATTGTTTTGAACTACTATGTTTGGTTGGAATCTGAGCCAAAGTCTAAAGAAACAGTGGTAAAAATCCTCGGGCACAAACGTACTTTGCATTTATTGCCTGAAAGTAAGCAGGACATTTGAGTAAGCAGCACTTGGAGTTGACTTCAAGCCTTTGTCTTCTAATTATGATGGCTGAAGGAAGGTAGCAACATTTGTTTTTGTGTAATTGTGTACTCAGACTAAAGATAAGTTTTCAGTTGCCTTCAGACACCGGATGTTTATAACTTGGATGTAGTTTATCTTCCACTAAAGTTTTATTTCTTTATTATTTCTCCATCCAACTTTAGTATAAAAACATCTTCTTTGTTATTTCTTGTGAGCTTCTTAAGGAGGGCTTTAGTTGTTTTTGGAAAGGCTTTTTGATTTTTTGCTTAAGGATTTGAAGTTTGTAAGTTTGTTTTGTTTTGTTTTTATTTTGAGTTAGGAGACAGAAAATTTTAAAATGTACAGATTTATGCCTTTAGAAAAATAATTTTAAATATTGTAATAATTATACAAGAATATATAGTGTTTTAGCTAATTTTTGCTAAAGAACATTTCAAAACCTTCAACACAACTAAGATTTTGGAAGTACATTTTCAGTCATTGAAATTGATCTTCAATATGTCAGTCATCTCAACTTTAATATATTGCTATCAATTCATCCATAAAAAATAATTTTATTTAGTAAACACAGTTTTAACTTATTTCATCTGGTTCTTTTATGTGAACATCAATTAATCCATATGTATTTGCATAATAGTTTTATGAATACATCATAATAGAGAAGTGGATGAGAACCTTCTGTTTCCCTCCCCCCTCAAAATGGATTGATAAGAATGAATTGACGATTGGAAGATGATGTTGAAAATTTGTGTCTGATTAATCATGAATTGGATATGCTGAGTTTCTTGAACTGGTTTTTATCATGTATTATACAAGTTACTGATTGTAAGACCATTGCATATTTTAGGGATGTTTAAAAATTAGTTTATATATAAATTTCCTTTTGCTGTTAGAATCAGAGTTTGTGAGCTTGCTTAATGCTGCTTCAATTACTATTTCGTTAAAGATTGTTAATCACCAGCTGCCATCACGCAGTGGCAAGGTTCCAAGGCAGCACTCTGAGGACTCCTCTGTTCATCCCCCTGTCCCAGGGTGACATAGTGTAGAAGCCTTTTTGGCTTATTTGCAAGGGAACGTAATTGCCTTTAAGTTGTCTATGTTATCACCAAGTTTAAAGTCAGAGAACATTTGGAAAAAAAAAATCGTCAGACATTTCATCCAGAACAACTAGGTTACTCATCGATCCTATTTGTTAGCAGTCACATGGATTTCGGGGGAAAAATGTTCCAGGTTCTTTGTACTTCAAATCCCTTTGCTTAGCCTCTACCCATCGATCAACCTGTGATATATTTCAGAGGGTCACAGGAGATAGCGTGGGAAGAGAAAGACTTTGGCCTTTGAATCCTGTACATTATTCAGTTGTACATTCTAGTGGTTTTCATGTCCTCAGGCTTCAGCATACTGTGAAATGGTGGCATGTCAAAGGTTGTATTATTGGATGATAATGCTGCTCTGTAAAGTGTGTAAGCTCAACTTCCAGTGTCCCCTGCTAACACTGACAGGTCCCACAACAGGTGCAAATTTGACTTCGCACATCACAATTGAGCAAGCTGAGCCTGAATATTACCTGACTGTGTTTAAGTTTTCACTTCTTTTGTGCTCTGCTTTCTTATCACTTCTTGGGGTTTTTTGTGTCTTATTTTTCAAAGTAAAGGGGATTTGGAAAAGTTTATAAACTCAGGTTCCAAAACTTACAATATCTCAATCATCAAACACATATCTGAAAAATATTCTCATCATAATAATCAACTTATTATTTTCAGTGCTGAAGATAATCAAATAATATGTGAATTTCACATATATATACATTTAAAAATAGTGTCATTTTCAAAATTATGTTCTTTAGTATTACATAAATATGAAACCATCACCTTTAGTTTTTTTCTCATACAGTGTTTTTAAATAGCTGGCTTTCAGAATGTTTGAACTCATTAAAGAAATAGACAAACATCTAGAGCAAAATCTTGACGAAGTATTGGCTTTTATTTTGTATCTACTGCTTTCTTAGTAGACTTTTAAATTGCATTTTCATCCAAGAATCATGTTGTGACTGTTAACAGGTTCAGTCAGGTAAATTAAAGCATGGTGAGTAAAAGTTTAAGCAGCATACTGAAAAGATACATTTTTTTAAGCTCAAAACACAACAGAGTCTATTTTTAGTTTCAGTGAAACATAATACTTGGTCTTTTACTCACTCAAAAATGTTTTTCATCACATAGTTGGAGTTGTGAATATATTAACATGATTACAAGGGGTCATATAACTTACAGTTTTTTTTATGTAGAAGTTGTTTTAAGAGAACAAGAATTTATATTATGAAGGGGACAAATTCAGTAGGATGTTTTGAATCTGTGGGTTGGTGTCTTTTTGCATGTCTGGATACCTTTCAAATTCTACCTGTGTCACATTGTTGCTCTTTTCTATTTCTAGTAGTTAAATGGTTTTGACACAGTCACTTGATCATACATCTGTTAACTTCTCTCTTGTTTTATAGTATACTATCTCACCACACAAATTCCTTAGTTATGTATTATCTGCTCTTCAACCCATCCATTCATTTTTTTATTCAAATACTAAAGTTTTCATTTGTAGTGTTTCTATTGGACTCTCCTATATATATAATATATATAATATATATATATATATATATATATATAATATATATATATATATAATATATATATATATATATATTTGCCTTTAATAGCATTATCAAATAGTCCTTTTCTTTCTTAAAATATAAATGTGTTTCCTATTTTATTTCTTATAATTTTAATTCCTGAATTTTTCACATTATCCTGTCTTTGTTTAAGCTGGCTTTCCCTCATGGTGACTTAGCTCCACACGTTTTTCGTGACTTTTTTTTTTTTTTTAAATGTTAGCTGCTCATTTTTCTTGAGCTTACCTATGAAGAGTCCTTGACACCTGAGATATAGATGGGGCAAATCTTTGCTTTACTTTTGTCAGAGATTTGAAAGCTCTAATGAAAACTGACCGCTTTAAATTACTTACCTTGAGACTCTTTTCTGAAACCCAGAGTCTTACGTACCCATGTGAGTTCTGGCAAGTGAGTTTGAATTCCCAAGAAAGTTTTTTTTCTTTGATTTGAACCAGTTTTAGATAGGGAAGGATGGTAAATGTATTTTTAGTTCACCTGTGCACTTAGGCTGCAAACTTTTTATGTCCCAGTATTAAAAGCTCCTAAGAAGCAATACTCAAGTTCACCAACCTCATAAATGTCTTCAAGGTAAATACCAACTTCATTGTCTCATGTACTTCTTTGACCTTTACCTTCAGTTCTTAGACTTAGTATTGCTTACTTTCTTGCCAACTCATGTATATACTTTAAGAAATGTTTTACCCAGTATTTAATACATATATATTTTTTTAAGTAGGACAATTAGCCTGGACATGAATCCACCACATTTCAATAAATGCAAATCCAAGGGGCTCCTGGGTGGCTCAGTTGGTTAAGCGTCCGATTTCGGATCCGGTCATGATCTCACAGTTCGTGAGTTCAAGCCCTGCATTGGCCTCTGTGCTGACAGCTTGGAGCCTGGAGCCTGCTTCAAATTCTGTGTCTCCCTGTCTCTCTGCTCCTTCCCTGCTCATACTGTGTCTCTCCTCGAAAAATAAATGAAAACATTTAAAAAAATTAAAAGAAAATAAATGCAAATCCAAGTGGATTGCTTTCTTGACTAAGGAAAAATGAGGTAGAAGGATCAAGGACATTGAACTCCCATAGACACTGAAAAACCTGATGATTTATTTGTTGCTTCTTTGTAGAGAAATCAGCCTTGACAGTTGGCTTCTAGCTGACACACCAGATTTTATTCTAACGTTAGTAGAAGGAATTGTATAATGATTCTAGTTCAGATTATTTTCGTTCCTAGCATATGGGGCATTGTTTCCAAGTTTACAAAGAGTCTGTGTTTTCAAAAAAGGCCAATATCTGGTAATATCATCATACTAATTCCAACTAAGGTAATCTGGGGAATAGAGGTTGATTCAAACACATAAACGCTAATTGGAAATTTACAAAACTCAGAGTAGACATTACTACTCTTCATTTGAAAGTGTTTCAGAGGTTTTATATCAAAATAATCATTTTTTTTATTTATGATCTCTTTATGTGTGTAAAGCTCACATATTATTTATTATAATGCTTAGTGTCCCATCATTTTCAGATTTGTTGCAGCTTTACTTATTTCATATTTATTTTCAATTTATTGAGGGTTATAGAATAGATGGATGATTTGTTTAAAGCTTTAAAATATAAAGCCTGTGACTCTTGCTCTTGTTCAAATTTTAGCATTTATCGTGTTGACACAGTGTAGAAGAGTCAGAGAACAACTTTGGGAACAAGTAAGCCAGGATTTGATGGCTCTGTTTACTGCATACTCACCATGTGATTTGGGGCTTACTGTACCAACAGCACCTCAGTTCTCTTATTTGTAAAATGAAACTAATACTAGCACTTGTAAGGAATAAAATAAATAAGATATGTAAAGCACTTAACAATAGTTAAATGTGAGTTGTTCTTCCAACACCTTTGATATTTTTGCTAACTGATTTCTCAATGAATAGTAAGGATCTTATGAGTGATAATTAAATTCAAAAGCATTAAGTAAAATAACTGCACAGTTCTTACAAATAGAGAAGTAAGATTAAAAGAGAATAGAATTGCTGGAAATATATGACGCGATGATAAACAGACTGAACACTTGTAAAATAAATAAAAAAATATAAAATATAAGGAAACAGAATCTATCTGAAAGTGTCATGTTGTTCTCAAACTGTTATTTTATTTCAAAGAACTGTTAATATTTGCATTTGAAATTTCCAGCATCCTTAAGAAATAGCAAATCTTTAATATTTTATATTCTAGTTTTTACTTCTATTTGTTTAGCTTTCTTATAAATAAAATACTTATTACAAAATAATTTCCTGATTTCCAAATATATCTTCATCGGACTTATTTAAGATCATCATAAGCAAATTTTATAGTCATATTTGATACCTATGCATAGTTTGTTCCAATTTCCAAGTCCACCTAATTTTTTATGCCTGTAGTAATAGTATTTTATGATTACATTTTCAATTTGTAAACCAGACAGTAATGAAACTCTTCCTTCTTAATTTTCTAAGAATCACTTAATTTTAGAATGTGTCAATACTGGTACTCTCTAGAGAGCAATTTTATGTGCTTTAAAAGTGGAATCTATTTTCATTTTCATTCCTAACCAAAATAGCATGCATGTCTCTAAATGGATTACAGCTGTTAATATGCTTCAAAGAATATACTTAAGATATTTTCTTAGTATAAAAACTAGAGATTAATAGACTTGATTTATTATTTCTATGTTCTTGCTTAAAATACTTTGAGTGCTGGGGCGCCTGGGTAGCTCAGTTGGTTGGACCTCTGACCTTGGCTCAGGTCATGATGTCACAGTTCGTGGGTTCGGGTACCACGTCCGGCTCTATGCTGAAGGCTCAGAGCCTGGAGCCTGCTTCGGATTCTGTGTCTCCCTCTCTGTCTATCCCTCCCCAACTCGTGCTCTGTCTCTTCTCTCTGTCTGTCTCTCAAAACTAACTAAAACATTAAAAAAAATATTTGAGTGCTCTTGCAGAGAGTTTTGAAATAGTGAAACAAAACTCAGTGAACTTTAGCTTCAAGTTCTGTTCTGCCACTTGTAACCTGAGGTTTGGCATGAAGACTTTAATACCTATAAAGCTCCATTTTCTCCTATACAACATGAAAATAATCCCATAGAGTTTTGATAACAGCTAACACATAAAGATTTTACAAAGTGTCAGTTCAGGTCATGATCTCACAGTTTGTGAGTTCTAGCCCCGTGTCAGCTCTGTGCTGACAACTCACAGCCTGGAGCCTGCTTTGGATTCTGTGTCTTCCTCTCTCTCTGCCCCTCCCCCACTCACACTGTCTCTCTCTGTCTCTTTGTCTCTCAAAAATAAATATAAAAAAACTAAAATAAAGATTTTACAAAATGAAATTGTGTACATAAAACACATAGAACAGTGTATGATAATTAATAGCTTTTATGATAATAATTCTATGTCTGGATTTAGCAATTAGCAACATTAAAATACATGTGTGTGTGTGTAAAATTGAGACCTTTCTAAATCTTGTGGTTTCTAACACACTTCTGTTGACACAACATATAAGATACATTTAGACAGTTGTTTGTACAAATATCTACCAATTACATGTGAAATAGAAAATACATGTCTATTTAAGCGCATTGAGTCTAATATTCAAGAAGTAGTAGCCACTTCTAGAATGTTTTCTTTGTAATAAAGTGTTACCCAAACTGTTAGAACACTAGGTCACATAGTCTGTTTAAAAAGTAAAGGAGTTCCAGAGGACCTGGATGGCTCAGTTGGTTAAGTGTCTGTTTATTGGTCTTGGCTCAGGTCATGATCTCATGGTTCACCATATTGGGCTCCACGCTGACAGTGTGCAGCCTTATTGGGGATTCTATCTCTCCCTCTCTCCCTGCCCCTCCCCTGCTTGCTCTCTCTCTCACTGTCTCTCTCTCTCTCTCTAAAAATAAATTAAAAAAAAACTAAAAAAATGAAGTTCTCACAACAAAAGTAAGAAAGAAAATGAAAGAGATGCTTCATATAGTGTGTTAACCTTAAGAAATTCAAATTCTCGGGATGCCTGGGTGGCTCAATTGGTTAAGCCTCCCACTTTGACTCAGGTCATGGTCTTGCAATTCATGAGGTTGAACCCCTTGCATTGGGCTCTGTACTGACAGCTCAGAGCCTGGAGCCTGCTTTCTGATTCTGTGTCTTCCTCTCTCTCTCTGCCCCTCCCTTGCTCACACTCTGTCTCTCTGTCTCTCTGTCTCTCTCAAGAATAAACAAACATTTAAAATTTAAAAAAGAAGAAAGAAATTCAGATTCTCTTATGAAAAGTCCTAGGGATTCCCATTTTAAAGACACCTTTTAACATTAACTCATGAGGCTACCAAGATTTTTTTTTAATTGAGCCATTTTTTTTCAGATGTATTATCAACATTCTGCTGAAGGACTGTTCTACTGTTTGATTAAAGTGTATGAATTGGTGCTATTTGATTGCATGAAAAATTAACATTAACCCATGGATCAAATTTAATTGTGACACTTGAGATCTAGTTTAGAAAATTACATGGAGGCCAAAGCCCCAGATATGACTAAAGTGAAGGGATCTTAGCTTGGATTATAGAATGTAATAAAATAAATTCTGATATTTAGGTAATTAAATTTTGCAGACAGGGGTATCAAAATGACAGCTAAAAATAAAATGTATAAAATGAAAGAATGAAACACAAGTACCATATTGAGAATAAAAAGAAGATTTAATTGGTAAATCTCTGTCTAATTGAGAGAATTAGATAATATGGACTTTATCAAATTCTTTCAAGCACTTACACTTCTGATTCTAATGATGAAAGTTACTTCCCCCGATATTTTCCCTAAATATTTACATGTTACATGATACTTTTCTATTTTGAATTTTTTTAATGTTTATTTTTGAGAGAGAGAGAGAGAGTGAGTGGGAGAGGGGCAGAGAGAGAGGGAGACACAGAATCTGAAGCAGGCTCAAGGCTCCGAGCTGTCAGCACAGAGCCCCATGAGGGGCTTGAACTCACGAAGTGAGATCGTGACCTGGGCTGAAGTTGGACACTTAACCGACTGAGCCACCCAGGTACCCCAATAGTTTTCTACTTTGAATCACTTCAATAAATGCTATTATATTTGAGTATAATAAATGCTATTAAATTATTATCTCATTTTTTTAAATAATGAGTTTATCTCACTAGAGAAAAATGAAGGAAGATGGGAGGAAAGAAGGAAGATGCTTGTGCAAAATTTTATAACAAGAAAATTGTCACCTGAGTTCTAAATTTATGCTTCTTCCTCTAGTTGACATTTATTCTCATCAGTTTCTCTGGCAGATCAGAAACCTAAGGGAGGTGCCTGGTATGGTAGAGAAGAACACAGCTGACCTTCTTAATTTCTATGACATTTAATTTTTAATGTAATTATATATGTGTCATTCATATACATGTATATATGGAAATATATATGAAATACTATAGAATATAAAATATTTGTATTATAATTAAAAAAGGTTCATTAAGTCTTTTTTACTACCATCATCACATTTAAAAAACAGCTTTGATTGTTACCTGTGATACATGACTTGATTCCAAAAGATACTTTGAATTGGATGAAACTTGAATAAAACTGAACTCTACATCTGATGAGATATTCAGTCTAATGAGAAATTGTCTTTTTTAATGATGCAGTGTGTTTTTCTCAAAACATATTTATTAAAATATGGGTATTTGTGAATTCCTATATGCACTTGCTTAAGAGAAACCAAGTACTATGAAATTTATAGTAGTTACGGTGTTTGGCATAATTTGGTACCCAGGCATGTGCACACACCTACATATCCACATACATTTATTTAAATTCACTGGCTTACAAATGTGTTAGGGACTTTATGTTACAAGCAGGGATATTAGTTACTCTGAGAGACAGAAATCTAGATCTAGATGTTGATTGATATTCTTACATGATTAAAAAAATAGGGTATGTTGCTTATATAAAAGAGGGTAGTATGAGCATTGAGGATAACTTGCAGAGAAGCTTGGTATTATACAGTGTTGACTTCATTGAAAAGAGACTTGACTTTCTGTAAATTTTGTAGCCATGATTTAAATGGATATATGGATACACTTAAACATAAATTAATAACATTGTTCTATTTAAGCCTCACAGTGGAAATAATAAACAGAAATGTGTGTATTGGGGGCACCTGTGTGGCTCAGTTGGTTGAGTGTCTGACTGTTGATTTCGGTTCAGGTCATGATCTCAAGGTTTGTGAGTTTGAGCCCTGTGTTGGGCTCTGCACTGACAGTGTGAAACCTGCTTGAGATTCTCTCTCTCCCTCTTTGCCTCTGGCCTTCCCCTGCTCACACACTCTCTCTCCCTCTCTAAATAAATAAATAAGCATTAAAAATAAAAAAAATTAAAAAAAAGATGTATGTGTATTTTATTTTTATCTATAGGCATCTATATTTACACACACATACATATTCACATTAAATTTCTTAATTTCTATCAGTATGTTTCCCCAAAGTAATAAATAAATTGAGTTTCACTAAAGAAACAATATGAAATGTTTGGAACAAAACCTCAAACCTCTCAAGAAATTATTTATGGATTAGGAAGCAAATAGGCATTGTGAGACAGAAGCTTTCATTTTTATTCTGCTCTTACATTTGCCAGCTTTTGGCATTATGGCTATTAACTTTTATAGATGTCATACATTTTTATGATAATAGTTCAGCTTTTTGTTTGGTGAGGAGCTCCTGTTTCTTGAACAAATGCATGAGCAAATTATCACGTCTTTAAAATCTTTATAAGAGGTTTTTTTTCTGTTTAACAATTTATGATTGATTTTTTAGATCAAAGGGATTTCAAATATTTATTGGTACTAGAAAAAAGTGACATGTTCACTTTCTTTGAAGGTCATCCTTAAGATAATACAATAACATTTCTATACCAGTACAGTACACTTCAGATAACTTCATTCAAGTTTATCCGAAGGCAAATGAATTATTCTATAGTCCGTAAGACAAACATTCCATCAGATTTTATGATTTTTATCAGATTTTAAGATGTTTATGATTGATGTGCAATAGATATATTACATAATTCTGTTATTTTCTCCCTTTTGCTTTCCTCATTATAGAATGACTTTCATCCAAATGTTTTGATGGCTTTTTCACTCTTCATTTTATCAAAGAAATATTAAAAATTTGTAAATATTTGCATATTGGTGTCTGTATGGTATAGTTTCTATTAAAATATAATTACAATAGTTATGAAACATCATAATAAAGACTAATTTCTTGATGTGGTCAAACATCTATTCAGCATTTAAACTTCTAATCTTCCCATAAGTCCTGTATTTTATATATATAAATACATTTTTGTATACATGTTAAGCATCTGTTTGAGTAAGAATGTATATAAAAATCCCCACATTGTGATCAGTTGATATGTTTCTTAAACCAGTTTTAGTCTCTAAATTCTAAAGCTTTTCTTTTCTTTTAGGATGTATTTATTAGTAACATAAGTCTATACCCCCACGTAAGTAATATCGAGATCAGAATGTACAGCGTATGTGGTACTGTACCCCAGCAAGTTTCTTCATGCCCCTTCCAGTCAAGCTGCTCACTCCACACTCGGTTGCACACAGACATTTATTTTTTTACCATCTACCCTTATCTGCACACTACTCTTATTTTTTATTATCACAGATCAGTTTTGTCTGTTCTTGAGCTTAACATGTATTTTTTTTTGCATCTGGCTTCTTTATTCCATTGTGTTTTTGATATTTATTGATGCTGTTAAGTGTATCAATAGTACTTTTTTATCACTGTGTGATATGATATGAATAGATCATAGGAAGTTTTTCTGTCGATAGGTACCTATGCTGTGTATGGTTTTGGGCTATTATGAATAACACTGCCATGAATATCTTTGAAGAAGTCTTCTTGTGGAAAATACATTTATTACTGTTGGGATGCATTTGAGAAGGGGTAGAGGCTGCCGCAGAGGACTGTTGCACACTGGTTGTATTCTTTTAACTCCAGCCAGTTTTGCATGAGAGTTCCAGTTGTCCCCCATCCTTGATAGAGGTTCTTATGATCAGTCTTTTCAGTAACAACGTTTGGATCAATGTGGTATGACACTGATTGTAATTTGCAATTCAGCTATAGCTAGAATTGAAACCTTTTTAATATCATTGGCTATTCTGATATCTTCTGTTTTCTGTTATTGATCTATATGTGTGTCCAAAAATATATTCTGGATGTGATTCCTTTGTCCTTCGTAACAGTGAATAGCTCACATTTTTATGTCTTTACTGAGTCGTAATTAATTTTGATAAACTTTACCTTAATCCTTTTTTCTTTTATAATTATTACATTCGGTGTCTTATTATATATTTGTCCATTCTGGCACCATGAATATATTATCTATGTTTTCTTCTTGAAGTATTATAATTTTAGCTTTTATAACTTTAGCTCTTAAATTTAGATCTATAGCCTATGTAGGGTTCTCCAGGGAAACAATCAATAGGAGATATATAGATAGATAGATAGATAGATAGATAATAGATAGATAGAAATAAGATAGATATATATATATATATATATACACACACACACACACACACACACACACACACACACACACACAATCACATGTATATGAAGAGATTTATTGCAAGGATTTGGCTTATGTGATTATGGAGCCTGAGAATTTGCAGGCAGGATCTGCCATCTGTAAGCTGGAGACACAAGAAAACTGGTGGTGTAGTTCCAGTATGAGTTTGAAGACCTGGGACCTAGGAGAACTGATGGTGTAATTTCTAGTTGAAGACAAAGGCATGAGCACTAGAGAATCTATGGTTTAAGTCCCAATGTGAAGACAGAAAATGGACGTTGCAGCTCAAACACTCAGGCAGAGAATGCATACTTTCCCTTTCTCCACATTTTTGTTCTATTCAGGCCTTCAAGGAACTGGATGAAGGCAACCAACATTACTTAGGTACCAATTCAAATATTAATCTCATTCAGAAACACCCGCATAGCCACACCTAGAAATTTAACCAACTATCTGGGCACCTCATGACCTAGTCAGATTAACACATAGCATTAACCCTCACACTCATCTTGAATTAATTTTTATGTATGGTAACGTGGTTATCCAAACATGAATACAAATATCAAGCAGATTGCTAATGTAAAAAAAAAATAATTTTGTGATATCTATGCAATATTTTTATTGGCATAGGTATTCTTGAGGGACTTTTAAAAGTCCATCCATATTTCTGAATTAATTTTGGCATTATCTTGACATTTTTATTTTATCATTTTTTTAATTTTTGAATTAGTAGTAATCTAATGACCAACAAATGTGTAAAAAAGAATAATTTAGCTTTTACTTTTACCTTTTTTCCCCCAAGCTTTAATAAAAGGTCAAGTTTTTACATAGATTTATACATTTGAAATCTGTCCCCCTTTTCTTATAATTTTGATATTAGTAGTCATAATTTCATTTTCTAAAATGAAGGAAATATGCTGTAATTGGTATGAGTGAGTCTGAGAGGCAGTATTGCACGGTGTTTAAAAGGATGGATTCAGAAGCATTTCTTAATGGAGTATCTTAAGTAGGTTACTTTATATCTCCTGTGTCTACTTTACATTTCCTTGCTTATCTATAAGATGGAATCATAGTATTTCCTCATATGCTGATTGTGAGGGTTAAATTAGTGTTAACATTTGTAAGGAGCTTGGATTGGTACCTGGCACATGGTAAGCATTATATAATTGTAAAATAGTTTCTGTATTGGGTGCTAAGATGATTTTATTGATTGAACAGAAAAAAAAAAAAAAAAACAAAAAACAATGAACTAAAATGGAATACATGAAGTATACCAAGCTAACATGATATTAAAAGTAAAATCAAAATGTAGGACAATGAATTGTTGCAAAATCATTATGGCTTGATGAATTATGGTTTGGTTTGGTTTTATTATGTGAAACTAAGCAAACTATAAAACCACCACTTACAAGAGAAGCATTTGTAAAGCTGTGGCCCCATAATAGCTTTCCATAATTAGAGTAAAGTGACATGGAAGATGGAATGCATATTTTCTGCAGAACTGTTTTCTAAGCATTTCCAAAGAATATCAATAATTTGAGAGCACTATAGGAATATGTTATGAAAATTTCCTCATGGATTGAACTTTAAGAGAAAAATGCGATTAAAAGAAAAATAAAAGGAAACTTTATTAAAAATAGGGTAAGTTTATGACGATGCACAAATATGGAAAATTATTTTACTTCACAAATTTAACTGCACTGGGTACCTCTGCACCCAGTTGCACACTGAAGCTAATAATTTGAAATATTTTTCTCCTATAAATGGAAATTAAATGAGTCCAATTCGATAGATTGGCCTCATTTCACTTATGTGTTCACTTATGTATTCTTTTGTGTGTCTGATTTTGTACATAATATTCTGTTTATCTTCTTGTACAGTCTTATGGGGTAGATTGAAAATGGAATGGTTCTCTCTCTTGTAAAATAAATTAGATATTCCCCTTGATTTTGTAACCTGTTAAAAATAATTTCATGAAATGAATTTCTCCCCTTGCAAGTTTTTATCACCTGAAGTTTTTTGCTAAAATATTTAGTTTTTGCTTGTATGAGTTTACAATTAGCAAAACTTTATCTTTAAAATGGTGTAGCTTGTAATGCTTTGACTTAATAATGTAAGTAATGAAATTGAAAACAATGTCTAGTTTAGTACCTTGATCTTAACAAAAGAGCTATATAAGTCATTGTTGGTTTGATTTAACTTGACTTGAAATGTTTAAACAAATGAGATACCTGATTATTAGACTCAATATAAACGCATTCCTAAAAATCATAAATGCTCAAAAATCTTTCAGCAATATGATTATCATTGCTTTATTATATTATCAACCTCAATATCTTCAGTAAAAATTTGCATATGTACACATTTCTTGGAATATTTTATTACCTTTCATTATTTCACAAATGAAAAAAATGGGGCACATATAAGTAGCAATTCAAATTTTTTTATGTTTAATTCTGAGACAAAGAGAGACAGAGAATGAGTGGGGGAGGGGCAGAGAGAAAGGGAAACAGAATCAGAAGCAGGCTCCAGGATCTGAGCTGTCAGCAAGAGCCTGACACGGGGCTCGAACTCACAAACTGTGAGATCATGACCTGAGCCGAAGTCAGTCGGCTCAACCGACTCAGCCACCCAGGCACCCCTGTTTTTTTAATTTTTTTTTATGTTTATTTCTGAGACAGAGAGAGACAGACCATGAGTGGTCTTAATAAATAAACTTAATTTTTTTTTTTTTAAAGAAAAAAGAAACAATATAACACAGTTTCTCTCATCACTAAGATCACTATCATATCAGGGTAGAAAAAAAAGTAACAACAAAAATGGAATGCTAAGAGTAATTGATAAGGCTATATATAAAGTGCTGTGGATAAGCAGAGCAATTGATGAAGAATAAATATAGGACTCAGTAAAGCAGGGACATTTCTAAAAAGAAGTTTTAAAAATATATGACAATCGTTATAGGGTTATTTAGAATTAACACTTAAGTTTCCATTTGATTCTTCCATTTGATTCATTGACTATATCAGTTTATATATTTTTCCTTAATAAGGAATGATGATACATAAGTACAGAGATGAAAATCAAGAGTCAAATGGATTTCTAAAAATAAAATATATAAATATATATTTATAATATAAAATACATTTTATCAGAACGTAAATGTAAGACATGTATTTCTTTCATTCTTTTTAGAGATAAATATTTATATGTAGAATTGTGTGCTGTGAAATAAATGGAGTTGTGGTGAACATAGGTCTGCAATTGAACAAGTGCAGTTTACTTTAATTGGTTTATTTCACTTTAATCATTTATTTCACTTAAACTTCTAAGTGATGTTATTGGTACCAAAGTAGAGGTGGTATATGAACATAGAGAATGAATGGAATAAGGAGAGAAGAGCTGTATCTGTTTTTTTTTTTTTTTTTTCTTAAAACTTTGTTAAGTCTTAGAATTCATATTATGTTGCTTGGTTTAATCAGTACTCTGACAGCTATAGTGTGTTTTTCCTATGTTACATAATTTTTTCACTGAGCTAGAAGAGGATTTGAGTGAGATAGTCTTACCTTGCTTTACGTTGGATAGATAAACAACAAACAACAGTTTATTTTCAGAATCTTTGCTCTTATCTTTTATTTTCGGTCCCAGGTCTTATTATCTGCCTCATTTTCATGTATGTGATTTTGCGAAGGTATCCATTGGTATTACTAACCAAATACCTGATTAGATAAACAAAAGGCCAACCAGGGATGCAAACAGTTTATTTAATCTTCAACAGTTGTTTTACTACACAGTATGTCTCTAGTGCTTTATTAAAAGAACAACAGTGGTATTTGGTATGTGTGAAGAAGAACAAATTTACTAAAGTATGGTTTCTGTTCCCCCCACAGATTCTATGGTGCAGCCTGGTGATTTTCAGTCTTTTCAAACTGTTCACTGATCTGGCAAAGAAAATTGCTTCAACATGAATAAATAAGTATTAGTTCATTAGCTGTGCTTAATTAACACAAATAAAACTGATGAACCCAGTGTTGAGTGTGCTATTGCAAGCTTTCTATTTTATAAGCACCCCTCAGCATTTGTGATTTATTAAATAATTTATTCAGCAAACATTAATTGAATACCACATGTTGGTCTGAGACTTTGCTAAGTGCTGCAGATACAAAAATGTCTTACAGTAGTACACTATCAGGAAAATAGATGGCTAAAGGATAATTATAATATTGTATGATACATAATAATAGATATATTGACAAAGTTATGAGAAATTGTAAGCTACACAGATTGGTTTGGTTGTAGCAGAGAGACCTGTGGGGAATAATGCCCAATGAATTTGAAGAGACCACAGAAATGGCAGTAGTTAGAAGAATGTAGATTAAATGTCATGATTTAATGTTACACATAGTGGATATGGATTGAAGGAGTAGGAAAGGAGATCCCTTTATGTTTCATGTCTGTAGTTGGAGTCTGGCAGATTGTTGTAGCAGAACTATCCTGAACTCTGTATCCTGTAAAACAGTTCTGCAATGTAATAGCTAAGTGACCTCAGAGAGTAGAATTCTGAGTGCTGGTAAGGATCAGAGTTTGTCCACAAAAATGAATTGCAATTATATTTGATGATTTCATTGATCTGGAAGGTAGTGTATCTTTGTTTGTTTGTTTTTCAAGAAGTCGTGCACAGGGGCGCCTAGGTGGCTCAGTCGGTTAAGTGGCCGACTTCGGCTCAGGTCATAATCTCGCGGTCCGTGAGTTCGAGCCCCGTGTCCGGCTCTGTGCTGACAGCTCAGAGCCTGGTGCCTGTTTCAGATACTGTGTCTCCCTCTCTCTGACCCTCCCTCGTTCATGCTCTGTCTCTCTCTGTCTCAAAAATAAATAAACGTTAAAAAAAAAAAAGTCGTTCACAAAAATATTGAGTATTTTCAAATAGGCGTTTAAACTAGTAGCTTCCATGTGACAAAAAGTCCTCCCTGGATATAAATTACCCTAGGTGATAATAACAAATACAGATTGATGGAATTTTGATTGCATTAAAACTATTTTGGTACCAGAGGTGGGGGCCGTATTGATTTAAAAACTGCAATGTGGTTGGATGTCTGCCTTGGAAGGATATAAAATGATGACTTCCTTAAGGACCTCGGGAAATATGTTGCAGCTTCTGTTTTAGAGAGAGAGTCACTGTGGAGATAACGTTGGTGTATCTGGTATACTTCCTTTCTCAACATTCCAGTTTCAGCTAAGGCAAAAAGTCAGCAGTTATTGCTGATATTAAGGCATAAGATTGTTGGTATCATGGGACCAAAGTTTCAGGGGTCCTAGGGAAGGAGATGGCAGGAAAAGTGCAAGTAAGAGTAAAAGTGTTGGGAGAACGAGGTACTGAGATGGGAGTCTAGGAGTGGACAGATATGTATGTGACCAGGACTCACCAGAAGGAGGTGGATACACATGGCAAGAAGCAGACACCTGGAGATCTGACCGCAGAGCTGTGAAATACTCATCTATTTCTGGGTTTAAGACTATAAAGTAAATGATCCAGAAACAAAACCACCTTTCTAAGATAAGCAGATTTGTTGCCAAAATGTAAATATGGTAACAACTACCTATGAGGTCTCTATACCCAAAAATCAAAAGTATAATTGTCTACTTAAGCATACTTCTTTTCTCAAAATGGGGGCATTTTAGATGCATACACAACATACAGTCACATTTTTTTTATCTTGAGTAACTATAAGTGATTCTATCACCAGTGGGCGAGACTTCTGGGCCACTGGTATCCACATTTGTTCCTTGGTTATACCCCATTTATTTGGGCACATTCAGTTTAGCCCCAGAAAAATAATTATATCCTTTGTTATTATATTAAAATATTTTCTACTTTTCTATGAAATATATTGGATTAAACTGAAAATTGACCTTAAACTTCCATTCATCTTAATTAACATGCATTATATATACCATACTTTCTGAATGCACAACAGCTCTAAAACAATATGGAGTCAGCAGATTTGAGTGGAAGTGACATTGTTGCTTTTTTGGACAGGTCTCTATGGTATAGTTGTCCTTTGTGATATATTTGTGATATTTATGTGATATAGTCTCACTCATTCCTTGGGTGCTACCATGGTTAATATCTCTTAGCTATGATAAACTATGTCACAAACAGATCCTTGAGAACTCTTTTTTTGTTTTGTTTTTAAAGGAATAATAACAATACATTCTGGAGACTGAAACAGGATGCCTGACATTCTTAGGGACAGAATGGCTAAGAAAAGTAATATGGTTTGTGTTAGTGCTGGACCATTATTTCAAAAGGTAAATGCTATCTGTCTTAGTTGGTTTAGAGTGCTATAACGAAATACTGTAGACTTAGTGGTTTAAACAGAAGATATTTATTTATCTCAGTATAGGAGGCTGGGAATTCCAAGATGCCAGCAGATTTGGTTCTTGGTGAGAGCTTCCTTTTTGGCTTTTCAGTTACTTCCTTCTTATACCCTCAGGTGGCAGAGAAAGGAAGCTGTTGTGTCTCTTCCTGTTCTTATAAGGGCAGTCCCATAATGAGGACTCTACCCTCATGACCTCATCTAAATCTCCTTATCTACCCAAAACCCTATCTCCTAATGCCATCACATTAGCATTTTGGGCTTCAAAATTTGAATTTTTGGGAGATACACACATTCAGTCCATAACACTGTCCACACACAAATTTGAAGAAGAAGAGAATCAATTTGAGTCATTTTATAGCTAGGAGTCTATTATTAGAGTTCAGATATGAGGTGGCAAATTTTATCTTACTACTGAAGAACTGGAGAATCTACATGGAGGAAGAATCGGCATAGTTTAGTGTAATTCATGGGATGCATCATCATATTATTGTATTCATATGTGACATTATAACAAAACACTACTTCATGAATCCTTCTCCAAACACTTCAGTAAGTGATTGACTGCTAAATGATAGCCTGACACAGATATCTTTAAAATTTATGAAAGTGTCTTTTGCTGACCCAAAGGGACATTCTGGACTTCTCAGCTTGAATTTTAAGCACATTCCAGAGTTTCTTTCTATTTCACGACAGCAAATCATTTTAGGAGGAAAAGGGGAGATCCTTTATACTGTCCTTTTGTGTATCTGTGCGTGTTTTTGTGTGTGGGGGTATATGTATGTGTGTATATGTTTTAGAGAAAATTGATATGCTAAAAATAATCAACCATTTGAACAAAAGATGCACAGTAAAAACAAGAAAAGTAAATTTGTTAAAATTTTTTTAATGTTTATTTATTTTTGAGAGAGAGAGAGAAAGAGACAGAGAGAGATTGTGAGCAGGGGAGGGGCAGAGAGAGAGGGGAGACACAGAATCTGAAGCAGGCTCGAGGCTCTGAGCGGGCAGCACAGAGCCTGATGCAGGGCTCGAACCCACAAACCGTGAGAAATGACATGAGCTCAAGTCAGACCCCTAACTGACTGAGCCACCCAGGCACCCCTAAACTTGTGTTTTTCATATCATTACCAGATCGTGTTTCAAATTATTGAGAAACTACTATCCATTGTTTTCCATATATTTCTTACAAGCTATGGCTATGTAAGAAGCTATGTAAGAAGCTATGGCTAACTCACATAAGTACTAAGAATGCATGAAAACAGTACATACTAGCAAGTTCATTCTCCAGCACCATGACAAAACCTTTCCTAATCATTCCAACCCAGTGACAGGACAGAAAACTTAGTGAAATTGGTTTGTGTAACAGCATATGGTTAACAATTATAGAAATGTTTCAAAACTCACTAAAATTTTTAAATCATCACAATCTAATCTTAGAAAGTAGTCCTAATACCACATATCATTCTAAACATACAATTACTCTGTCACCCTCTATGGAAGACAATTTCCTGTGAGCTCTCCCATGCAATAAAAATCAATAAATCACATGCTAAAACTCTGAGAAATGTGCTGCCTCTGGAAGGAGTATTAATGTGGGGATTTAACTTGTGTTTTAAAGAACATTTTCTTTTAGTTATTTGAATATACTATTTTACAAGATGACATAAATAGAAACAGAGACCAAAGTTGCCATATATAAATTTTAGAAAGATAAATAATTTGTCAAAATGTATGTTTTTGAAGCAAAGTAGTATAGAACAGATAAAAATTGAAATGTATTTTTATATGACCAACAATTTGTGAGCAGTTTGTAGTACTGAATTTCCAGTTATTAAATAAAAAATGTTAGGAAATGGGCTAGAGTACTTAATAATAAATTGTTGTACTATCTCTTTCAAATAGTTCAAAAAGAAAGGTTTGTTTTCAATTAAGGTCCATATTTTAGAAAAGAAAAACTGATTATTCAGGAACATTTGAAAAGTTGGTGGTGAAGGAAGGCTCCATGTATTGCTTATCTTTTGCATGTATAGTGTATCCCACAATCTGTGTGACTTATATTCTTGGATTCTTACTGTATTTATTTGTGTATTGCCTTCTTAGGACCTGGGATATCACTTTATTATTTTTTCTTTTATCTTTTCACTTGTATTTCATCTAACTGCTTTTGAAATACGAATTGAATTTGATTTTTTTTCTACTTCACCCTACTTAACAGTTTTTCATTATTTTTCTGCTCCACTAATATATAAATATACTCATGCCATAAAGTGGTTGAAATAGATAACATTCAAGATCCTCTTAATACTTGAAAATAATTTTTTTCTAGTTTATATGGTACCAGTTTAAACCACTGTATATTCATTTGACTAAATTCATGATTACAAGGGGTAAAATGTTTAAATGAGGCTTACCTTGTTTTAATACCAAAATTGACTTTATCAATAGCTGAAGGGGGTGGGGGGGAAGAAGGAAAAAAATGTCAAGAGAGCTCTGTTTTTTCTCCATTTAGTTATGTGGGATAAATTTATTTTTATTTTCTATTGAGAAAATGTGATAATGTTCTCTTGCCTCAGGCTTTGATAAAGGATTCTCCCTCATTGTCATTCAGAACATTTTCCTTTTGTTCTGAATATAATTAGTTGAAATTTGTATCTAAATATCTGTGTGTGCTGTGGCAAACTGAAATAACTTGTAGATGTGTATCTTTGTTCAGACATGTAAAATACAGTGGTAGGAGATAGAAAACTAATTCTGATTTGGTAGTTTTTGTCTCCAAATAGCTATGGAACATGCTTATATATTGTGACTGTTTATGATATCACTTAGTTATTAGGCTAATAATTCCCCCCCATTTTTTTCATGAAAAACAAGTTTTATCCCTTCTTATTTAAAAAAAATAATGTTTATTCATTTTTGAGAGAAAGAGACTGCAAGCTGGGGAGGGATATTGAGAGAGGGAGACATAGAATCTGGAGTGGGCTCCAGGTTCTGAGCTGTCAGCATAGAGCCAATGTGGGGCTCAAACAAAGTAAGATCATGACCTGAGCCAAAGTCGGACGCTTAACCAACTGAGCCACCCAGGCACCCCTCCCTTATTATTATGATTCTAAAATACTAAATCCAGAGTTAAATATCTTCTATACAGTCAAAACATTATCAAACATATTTGTAAGGCATATCATAATCTATGCCCATGGGGATATAATCAACTAAATGATGTGTATTTAGAGTAGATGTACTCATTATTTAAGTCAGAGTTTTAAATGGGTATTTCTTATTCCACTTACACTGGTAGCTAGATGATTTTTCACTAGTCAGTGCTGAATTTCAGCTCGTTAAAATGTGGATCCCCTGTATATTTAACTTTGGCACTATGTTCTTCAGAAAGAAATGTTCAGAGAAAACAAGTTAGTCTGCTGAGCAAACAGTGAAGCCAGAGAAAGGATTGCCCAGGGAATTAGATTAGCCACGCTGGTAAAGGCATAGCCGAAGCCCCATTAGGTCTGGCCCAGACAGCGTTTGTGTTTGGAGGAGCTGAGCAAATCACATTAATTAATGTTCACAACTTTCTTTGGTGAAAGGGCCTGGAGTCAGAAATAAGGCAGGCATTTTCTTTTTTATCTGTACATTCTACATGCCCACCCAGGTCCCCTGGCCACTGGAAAAAAGTAAAAAGAACTGAAGCAAAATTAATTGCTCTTTTAGTCTCAAAGCAAAAAGAAATGTTTACCCATTTATACCATTCCTTTCATTAGAATGTTGATTTTAAACTACAATGTATATTCTGTATATGTGTTTGTATATGTGTGTATACATTTCTTTGCGAGTAAATTCAATTAGGAAGAGTTATCAAAGGAGTAACATAGCTTTATTTTTTACATCCAGTTGTTTTTATACTACTTTATTTTTAATTTTTGGTAACATGTGGTCTCTGCCCTAACAGATTGCAGCCTTGTGTGGATGCAGAAATAAAAATGGATATGCTATAAAGAACATAGGATATGAATTGAATACTAAAGTTATATATGGAGCAAAATTATGTGTTATGAAAATACAATAATATGGCATTTCAAAGCTTTTACATCAAAATGAGTGTTACTACTTTTAGTCTCCACCTTGCAAGTAGTTATTGCTGTTTACATGTTTTCTAAAAGCAATATTTTGATAGTAACATTGATAGTCTATATTTAAAGGAGAGATAAATGAGGGAAGGGAATGTTGGGTAAGGATGTTATATAGGAAAATTTGTTAGTTGCTTAAACAGAACCCCATGTGTTAACAATTGCATTACTCTGGTGGGGAATCAAAACAAACTGGTCTTCAACTATGTGGAGGTAGAATTTAGAATACTTCACAAAGAGCACTTAAAAATAATTTCATTTAAGTGGATTGACTCACATAAATAATCTTGTATGAGACTGATAGTTAAATAAAAATCATAATACATTATTCCTGTGTAGTTACCCAAATACTTTTGTTATCTAGGATGTTCCCTTCCTAATCAGTACTTGAGAAAAACAAATAACCATTAGAAAACATTTGGGGGCAAGGGAAAAAAAAAGAGATTATCTGAAAGGACAATTCATTGAGGTTGAGATGTGAAAGGATAAATCCATTCCTGTCTCACAACCAATACTTTCTTGTACTCAGAATACATATAACCTCCAGATCCGTTAGCACTCCCAGAAAATGCTGGCAGTATCTGACAAACTCTCAACCTTCAAATCAAGTTCTGTAAGCAGCACGTAGATAGACCATTTTTCTTTATTTAGCGCATACTTTCTTTAGATAAGGTGCAATAAAATTCATTAAGTTCACTTTCTTGCTTCTGAACAGATTCTAACATTGACACTGACGTTAGCCTTTACCTAAGTTGAACTTCTGTATTCCCAAGTTTCATAACTGCACATTTACCTGAAAGTGCTTGGGTTATTCTTCTGCATGGTCGAGAATAACCATGGAAAGATTATTCTAACACTTCCATGCTGAAAATTCTAAGAGTGTCTTAGAAACCATGTGGAAGCCATGTATACAGCACTTTCAAAAAAGTTGTATTGTGCCAATCATAAAAGTATATGTGGAAGTAGAGACCAAAATTAGCCTCTAATTAGCAAACATAAGAACCAAAAACAATCAGTTTTATTTGGAAAGAAATGCTACCAACTAGTAAATACCTATCGTTATGGGAAGATCTGAAGAACAGAAACAGTCTTCAGGTTGCTATGCTTGACATATTCATCCTACCTGTGGATAATAAGACTCGCAGACCAGATTATAAAGGAGAGGTTCCAGTTCAAAAACTGGCCAGAATGCCAGCCTAAGGAGTGTTTCAAGTTTGCTTTCACTTTGGTTTACATAAACCAAACAAGAAGCAGAGCAAAGAGAAACGACACATAAGTAAATAAACACAGTTTTTCCATGCCTCCTTAGTTCCTCACAGAGAGGCAAGCAATATTTGGTAGTCATGGTAGCCCTTAAAAAAGGGTCCTGATTTTGATACTATTAGAACAGAAAAGGAACCATATCCACACTTAATTTACCTTTATAAGGTAGGTTTATAAGGAGGTTCCTTTATAAGGAACTTTATAAGGCAGTTCCTTAGTTTGCCATAGACATCTACTCATTCATTGTACTTCTTCCTGAATCAGCATAATCTATATAACACCTTTATTTATATACAAATACATTCATTCCTCTTACATGTAATTGAGAAGACTTTTCCTTCCTATGAAAAGTGTGATTTTCTTCCATTAAAGTGAGAATATATGTTACATAAAACAAAGGATGATTCCATTTTTCTATTTGTGATAAAAAAATTAAATATTCTCTTCATTAGGATAAACCTATGCCTTAAAATTAGTCACTTTACTGTTAGAAATTATAGCTATTATTGAGGCCATTTTGGTTAACCTTTTCAGAAGTTACTAATTATTTTCATTTATAACTTCTGAGATAATAATATTTCTATTTCAACTATTGCATAAATGTGTCAAGTGGATGAATCTTTTAAAATACCTGTGGGCAGACTATATATCATTATCAGCTAATGTGACAGTAAGGAGGTGTTATTCACATTGCTAACAACAAGCAGAAAGGGAGAATGAAACACTTTTTTTTTAAACTGTTCTATTTCCTTCATGATGATGTTAAGACATAAAAAACTGACAGCAGATATGTCTAAGGAAATTTTAAAATATGACAGAAGTTATAACAAATTATAATTATGACAAATTTTAACTTTATTTTAGATTTCACCCTGCTTAAAAGTCTCAGTGGACTAGTATATTCTTATTGTTAGTATATTCTTATTGCTAGTATATTCTTTTTTCCTCATTGAAAGCTCTGTACATATTGTAATGCCACTTGGGGGCCAGTATATAATCTACCTTTACACATGAAAATGTTTTCTTTTTTTAAGTGTATTTGTTTATTTTGAGAGAGAGAGAGGCAGAGAGACAGGGAGCCAGGAAGCAAGAGAACACCGAACAGGGTTTTACGCTGTTAGCACAGAGCCCATCAAGAAACTTGATCCCAAGAATGGTGAGATCAGGACCTGAGGGAAATCAAGAGTCAGATGCTAAACCGACTGAGCCACCCTACTGCCCTGATATTTCTTTAAATACAACTACTTTACCCTAATTTTCGGTGAAGAATCATTCCTATTAAAGTCATTCTTGGGGTAGGTTTGGTGATGAGAAGGGGCTAAGTGCCTCATTTCTGCATGCACTGTTATTAATGGCAATACAAACTACATAAATATCCTGAAATGGGGGAGGACACATTTTGTTTTCAAGTTAAATATCTGCCCCTTCATATATATATTTGCCCCTTCAACTCCCAAATCAAACCTGATTAAACAACCACATTTGGAATGTTTATAATTTAATGTCCAGACACTTAACTTCTATTGTTATTAACTGGATGATAATTTCGTTGTCTTAATTCTTATATATTTTTTGTTTCTAAGCTGAAATAATGAGGTAATAAAAATAAATTATTGTGAAAAATAAAAGGAGAAAATACTAATGTAAGCATTTAAATGGGGTTTTCTTTAGCTTATGACAAAGGCTAAATGCATAATTATAATTCTTTATAGCTTTAGTCAATTAGGCTCAATTTTCAATAACTAAAAACACTATTTACTATAGCATCACATTTCTTTATATATTACCCATTTTCATATCATGAACAACAAAAGTGATTGAGGTCTATTAAATTCTTTGAGTTAGGGAAGTTCAAAGTGGGTCTTTTTCTTAGTTGAAAATTAATATGCTTTTTCATATTTAATTCTCCCTTGTAAACCCCGATGAAGCTCTAAGTTCATCTCATCCTCACATTTCCTTTCTCTGAAAAGAAAGTGAAAAATGATTTAGTAATGCAAGGGATAGCCAAATCGGGAAGAAGCTATTGCATCCAACTTTCTTATTAAGTATTTTTAAAAGAAATTTCTACAAGTGGTGAATATTCAGTCTTATGCAATGAAATTAATGGGTTTCTAAGTAAATGTAAGGATGTATTTACTTCTTCAAGCAGAGAATAATTTTATTATGATGATTCTCAAAAAGACTAAGAGGATTGTCAGTAAAGCAATCTCTTATCTACTGAATAGTCAGCTATGTATGTTATAACCTGAAGTTAAATACAATAAGAAAAATCCAGAAAATATATTTTTAATATATATGCACATAAAATATAGCTATAAAAATTGGATATATGCTAATAATCACATCGAACCAAACAAAAACTATTTGGGGCTATATCTACCGGTATTTAATATTCTTAAATTTATTCTTAAATTTGTTTAGATACTAGTTTGTAAAGCCAGGAAAACAGAACAAGAAAAGCCAGTGTCAAGTATTAAATATATCTTTTAAATGTAGAAGTGTGTCAGTGGAACATGATTACAAGTCATTTCTGCTGCCAAGCAGCATGGCATAAAGCACTGGAGTGCACAACCTGGCAAAAATAAAGGTGGGTGAGGTGAATTTATGGATCATCTGGAAAATATATTCCAAATCAATGTTTTGCTAAGTTTTTCTCAAAAATGGCATTTAAATACTGATCAAGAAACAATATTTAGAATTTTCTAGAGTGCTCTTTATTTCAGGTTTATTGCTGTTGCATAATATGTTTTATACTGTTTAATGCAAAGACCATTGTTTGCTCATGTATTAAAATACAATATTGAGAAAATTTTAAATATCTCATTATGAAGTTAAACTTACCTGGTGGATAACAAAAATTCACTTGTCATTCTAAGTTCACAAGATACTGTGCTATTGAGCTCATTGAATACAATGAATACAAAGCAGTCAAACATGGTGATATCGATTAGCTTCATATAATTCATATGCTAGGGGTTGAAGCCTAGTTCTTCAAGCAGTACACATATACAGAGTCCCGCTATTCAGCCTTAATACAACTGAAGCTACTTGAGAATTTAAAAAATACCAGTCTCTTGACTGACAAAAATATGAGATGACAGGAGTAATTTCAAATTGCTCCCAAGCAAATTAACCATAATATTTATTAACAGCATCATCTTTGCTAATAAAGAGCAGGGTATTAATAGTGGGCAAACAAAATAGACTTCAGAATTCAGATCAACTATGCAAACGGAAAAGGTCATATACAATTATGAAAGGTTAGAGGTAACATTATTTTAAAAGTTTAAATATATTAGTCAGTAAGTAACTGAGAAATTCACCAAGCATCTTCCCTTGGTTCTGAGGATCATTCTTTCAGGGGGTATATGGGTATGCAGTAAGTTGTTATCAATATAATTACTAAAGGCTATTATCTAGTGTGTAAGCAAAGTTATGGCCTCATATTTTACCATCTTTGTCAGAAAAAGCCACTTCACATTGATGTCTTGATTTATTTTATTTGTTTTGTATGTGTGTGTATATGTGATTGGATGTTTTTAAAAATCTTATTTTTACTGTAGTAAAATATATGTAACAAAATTTACCCTCTTAACCATATTTAATGGTACAGTTAAAAAAATTTTAATGTTTATTTTTTGAGAGAGAGAGAGAGAGAGAGAGAGACAGCAGGGGAGGGGCAGAGAGAGATAGAGAGGGAGACACAGAATCTGAAGCAGGCTCCAAGCTCTGAGCTGAGGGCACAGAGCCCGATGCGAGGCTCCAACTCACAAGCTGTGAGGTCATGACCTGAGCCAGTCAGACGCTCAACTGACTGAGCCACCCAGGTACCCCTAATTGTACAGTTTAGTGGTATTAGATACATCCATATTGTTATACAACTATCAACACCATCCATTTTCAAAATTCTTTTCATCCTGCAAAACTGAAACTCTATCTGCATTAAATAACTCCTAATTCCTTCCTTTGCCCAGCCCCTTATAATCACCATTCTACTTCCTGTCTCTGCAATTTTGACTACTGTAGGTGCTCACATAAACTAAATTATGCACTACTTTTGTGAAGGGCTATTTTACTTAGCATAGTGTCCTCAAGATTCATTCATGTAGTAGCATATTCCAGAATTCCTTCCTTTTTAAGGCTGAATAATATTCCATTTTATGCATGCACCACATTTTGCTTATCTATTAAACCATTCATGACACTTGAGTTGCTGCCATGTTTTAGGCATTTCAAACAATACTACTATAAACGTGTACAAATGCTATTTGAGACCCTGCTTTCATTTTTGGGGGGTGGTGTATATATTCAAATATAAAATTTCTGGATCACATGGTAATTGTATTTTTATTTTTTGAGGAATGACATATGGTTTTCTACAGATTCTGTACAATTTTATACACAAGACTTCCAGTTTCTCTACATTCTCATCTATACTTGTTTTTTTTTTTTTCCCTTACTGGTGATCCTAATGGGTGTGAGGTGGTATTTCATAGTAGTTTGGATTTGCATTTCCCTAACAGTTATTGATGTAGAACATTTTTTTCATCTGCCTACTGGCCATATGTATATCATCTTCTAGAAATTATCTATTCAAGTCCTTTGTCCATTTTTGAATTGGGTGAATTGTTTTTCAGTTGTTGAGTTTTACAAGTTCCCTATACATTCTAGATACTGATCTCCTCCTAGACATACAACTTGGAAACATTTTTTCCCATTCTTTGGGTTGCTCTTTCACTCTGTTTTTACTTTGTGTCTTTTAATGCACAACATTTAAAAACTTTTTATGAAGTCGGTTTTATCTTTTTTTTTCTCTCTCATTATTGCCTGTTCTTCTGGGTATAGTCAAGAAATCATTTCTAAATCCAATGCTGTGAGGGTTTTGCCTTATGTTTTCTTCTAAAAGTTTTATAAATTTAGGTCTTACATTTAGGTCTTTGATCCATTTGAGTTAATTTTTTACTAGGTGTAAGGTGAGGGTCCGATTTCATTCTTTGGTACATGGATACCCAGTTTTCCTAGCATCATTTGTGAAAAGTCTGTTGTTTTTCCTTAATAGTTTTGACCTCATGTCCAAAATCATTGACCAAATAAGCAAATATTTAATTTTTGCTCTGTCTGTTCTAACTCCATTAGTCTATATGCCTGCTTATATGGCAGTGCTACACTATTTTGATTGCTGTGTATTCATAGTAAGTTTTGAAGTTAGGAAGTGTGAATCACCCAACTTTGTTCTTCTTTTTAAATATTATTTTGGGGTTCCCAATATGGGGTTCCTTATGATTCCGTAAGAATTTTAGTATGGATTTTTCTATTTTTGCAAAAAATGTTGTTGGGATTTTGATAGGTATTGTACTGATTCTATAGCTTTGAGTGGTATTGACATTTTAACTACTAAATCTTCCAATCCATGAACATGGGATGTGTTTCCTTTTATTTGTATCTTCTTCCAATTTCTTTCAGCAATGTTTTGTAGTTTTCATTATACAAGTCCTTCACCTTTTTGGTTAATTCTTAAGAATGTTATTTTTATGCTAATGTAAGTGGAACTATTTTCTTAATTTCCTTTTCAAAGTGTTCATTGTTTAAAGAAATATATCTGACTTTTGTGTGACTTTGTGTACTGCTAAATTTATATAATCTGTTTAGTTTAAAAAATTTTTTTGAAACCTTTAGTTTTCTACCTATAAAATCATATCATCTATGAAAGATAATTTTCCCTCTTCATTTGCTTTTTATTCATTTTTATTGTCCAAATGCACTGGCTAGAACTTCCAGTACTGTACTGAATAGAACTGGTGAAAGTGGGAATTCTTGTCATGTTCCTCATCTTAGAAGAAATGTTTTCAGTCTTTCAACATTGAATATGTTTGCTGTGGGTTATTCATATATGGGTTTTATTATGATGAGGTAGTTTCCTTCTAGTCAGAGTTTGTTGACTGTTTTATACATGAAAGAGTGTTGAATTTTGTTAATTTTTTTCTACTTCAATTGATATTCCCCCCTTCATTCTGTTAATGTAGTTAGTGCATTACATTTATTGTTTTTTATGTTGAACAATCCTTACATTCTGGGAACTTATGGTCATAGTGTATAATCCTTTTGTTATGCTGCTGAATCTGGTTTGCTGTTTTTTTTTTTTTCTTGAAGATTTTTGCATCAGTATTCATGAGAATATTGTTCTATAGTTTTATTTTCTTTTAGTGTCTTTGTCTAGCTTTTGTATCACAGTAAAGCTGACCTCAGAGAATGAATTAGAAAGTCTTACCTCTTCAATTTTTTTTGGAAAAGCTTGAGAAGGGTTATGTTTGTTCTTTAAATGTCCAGTAAAATTCAACAGTGAAGCCATCAGATCCATGGCTTTTCTTTGTCATGACATTTTGGTTACTAATTCAGTCTTCTTACTAGTTATAGTTCTAGTCAGATTTTCTGTTTTTTTGTGTGAGTTAGTCTTAATATGTTTTACCTGTCTAGGAATTTGTCCATTTCATCTGGGTTATCTAATCTGTTGACATAAAATTGTTCAAATACTTTCTTATGATCATCATTATTTTTGTAGAATTAGTAGTAATGTCCCTATTTTCATTTTTGATTTTAGTAACCTGAGTCTTCCCTCTCTTTTTTCTTAGTCAAACTAGCTCAGTGTTTGTCAAATTTATTGATCTTTTTGCACAACCAGCTTTTAGTTTCATTGATTTTCTCTATTGTTTTATATTCATTATTTGGTTAATTTTTGCTCTAATCTTTACTATTTCTGTCCTCTGCTAGCTTTGGGTTTAGTTTGTTCTTCTTTATGTAGTTTCTTAAATTGTAAAAACGAGTACTTGATTTGAAAACTTTCTCTTTTTTTAATGCAAGTATTTATATCTATAAATTTCCTCATTAGCATTGCTTTCACTGTGTCCCATAAGTTGGTATCTTGCCCTTTTGTTTTCATTTGTCTCTAAATGTTTTCCAAATTACCTTGTGATTTAATCTTTGATATTTGTGTTTCAGAGTGTGGTTTAATCTCCACATGTTTGTGAATATTCCAGTTTTCCAACTGTTGTGGTTGGAGAAGATACTTTGTATATCTATTATTTAAAATCTATTGACATTTAATTTATGGCCTGACATATTGTTTATCCTGAAAAAAATTCTCCATCTGCACTTGAGAGGAATGTGCATCTGTTCTCGTTGTGTAAAATGTTCTCTATTTGTCTGTTAGATCTAGTTGCTTTGTCTTGTTCAAGTCCTGTATTTACTTATCTTTTGTTTAGTTATTTTATCAGTCGTTGGGAGTGGTGTATTGACATCTCCAATTATATTTGTAGAATTGTCTGTTTTAATTTGGTCCATTTTTGTTTAATATATATTGATGGTCTGTTGTTAGGTGAATAAATGTTTATATTTATTGTATCTTATATTGGACCATTCATATACTGTCCTTCTATGCATTTTGAAACCTTTTTTGAGTTCAAGTCTATTTTGTCTGATACTAATATACTCACCATTGCTCTCTTGGTTACTATTTGAATGGAATATTTTTTCTATCCTTTCCCTTTCAACTGATTTTCCTTTTCAACCAATTCAACCTTTCCCTGTCTGTGATCTAAAGTGTGTTTCTTTTTGGGGGCACCTGAGTGGCTCAGTTGGTTAAGTATCTAACTCTTGGTTTTGGCTCAAGTCATGACCTCATGGTCATGGGTTTGAGCCCAGCATCAGGCTTTGCACTCACAGCATGGAACCTACTTGGGTTTCTCTCTCTCTCACCCTGGCTCTCCCCCATGTGTGCGTGCATATGCTCTCTCTTTCTCAAAATATATAGACATTTAAAAAAAAAATAAAGTGAGTTTCTTTTTGACAACATATAGCAGGATCATGTTTTCTTTTTTCTTCCAATGTCTGCCTTTTGATTGGATAATTTAATCCATTATCATTTAAAGTAATTATTTATAAGGAAGAACTTTTGTCATTATCTGTTCTTGTATGTCTTATAGTTTGTTTGTTGTCCTTTGTTTCCTGCATTATTGCCTTCTTTTTTGCTTAGTAGGTGTTTTTGTGGTGAAGTGTTTAAATTCCTTCATTTCCTTTTCTGTAGATATTTTCGTTGTGATTGTCATGGAGATTACACTTAATCCAAAATTATAACAATCCAATATGAATTTATACCTTCTTAATTTCAATAATATATACAAACTCTTCTTTATAGTTGTACACTTTCAGTTGTTGATGTCATAAAATTATATCTTTATGTTTTGTGTATCAAAAAACATAAACTAATAATTTTTAATTGAATGCATTAGTCTCTTAAATTTTGTAGAAAACAAAATTCAGAGTTATAAGCTAAAGTTAAAATAAAACTAGCTTTTATATTTTTTCATGTGTTTACCTTTACTGTGAACTTTTTTTTTCCATGTAGCTTTAAGTTACTATCTAGTACTGTCTACTGTCCTTCGATTCCATTTTACAGGACTCTGTTTAGCATTTTTCCTCTATCAGGTCTAGTGGTAACAAAGCTTTTGTTTACCTGTAAATATCTTAATTTCTTGCTTACTTTTGCCATATTAGCTCACTGCCTTCTGGCCTCCAAAGTTTTTATTGAGAAAACCTTGTGTGATCTTTTTGAGGATTCTTATTATGTAACAAGTTAGTTCTCTCTTGCTTTCAAGATTCTTTGTCTTGGGCTTTAGACAGTTTGGTTAAAATGTGTTTCAGTGTGGATTTCTTTGAGTTCATCTTAATTGGATGTTCATATTCATATCTTTCATCAAATTTGGGAAATTTTCTGCTGTTATTCCATCAAAGATTCTTTCTGCTCCTTTTTTTTTTTTTTTCCCAGAAAAGCTCAGAATGTGTATGTTGGTCTCCTTGATGGTGTCTCACAATGCCTTAGGCTCTGTTCACTTTTCTTCAATCCTTGTTTTTCTCTGTTACTCAAACTTACTAATTTCCAGTGTCATGTTTTCAAGTTCACTTATTCTTTCTTATGCCTGCTCAAAACTGCCTTTGAATCCCTTTAGTGAATTTTTCATCATAGTTACCACTAGGATTTCATTTTTGGTTTCTTTTTACATCACTTTCTATGTCACTTCAGTGATAACTCCATTTTATAAATGATTTTCTTGGCTTTCTCTATATCTTACTGTGTTTCTTTGAGCATTTTAAGCCTTGTTTTAAAGTCTTTGTTGAATATATCTGCCATCAGGTCTTTCTTAGGAATTTTTATTTATTTATTTTCCTTTGAATGGGACATAATTTCATGTTTCTTTGTATGCCTCATGATATTTTTGAAAGTTGGGTATTTGAATCTAGTAATATGATAACTCAAAACCATATTCTCTCCTTCCCTAGTGTTTGCTATTTGTATTGTTATGTTTTGATTGCTGTAGGCTGTCACTGTGCTGAGGATCAGCCTGAGATATAAACTTAAGTCTTTTCAAGTATTTTCTGAGCCTATACTTTACCATTTTTTGTGCACAGTGACTTCCTAACTTTCCCCATATATGCTTTTCACTGTTTTAAATGGGTAACTTCCAGAAGCAGGAAAAGGGAAAAATGAAGGGGGAAGAACAGTGCTGGACCTTTAAATACCTTAGAATTTACTTTAGCCAGAAGAAAAAAAGGCTTAAACAATGAGAGGAGGTACAAAAACAATGACTGCCACTCTCTGTGACTGCACCTTTGTGATCAGAAACAGCAGTTAGCCGTCAGAACACAGATCCCTAATATTTCAAGGATAGGTTTTTATTGACCATCTTGGATCCTTGAAGCTGTATGCAAACTGTTCTAGGATCACATACACAACTGCCTGTCATGGGGCTGGAGGCTGGGTAGTCACTGTTGATTTAAGAGCTGAAATTCACCAAAATTTACCACAATTTATCGTTCTGACCTTTCCTGGTACATTTCAAGCCTTCAATATACCCCAGAGTTCCAAAATAGATACAGATCCTTCCAGGCTAATTATCCTCTAGGTAGAGTGCTTCTTACTCCACCATCTTCCCAGAATCCCCTCTTGATTTGGATTTTCAAAAAAAAAAAGTTTTTTAATCATTAAAAATAACTCAATATGTATTTTTAAATATTTTAAGTTTATTTATTTTTGAGAGAGAGAGAGAGAGCAGGGTAGAGAGAGGCAGAGAGAGAGAGAGAGGGGGTAAAGAGAAATCCCAACAGGCTCTACAGTCTCAGAACAGAGCCTGATGTGGGGCTTGAACTCGTGAACTGTGAGATCATGCCCTGAGCTGAAACCCAGAGTTGGATGCTTAACTGACTGAGCCACCCAGGTGCCCCTAGAAGAATGAAATACTGAGTAGGATGGGAGATAGAACCAATATAAATTATTTGCTTTGCAATTATAACTCCATGATCCCAGTATATAAATTTAACAGTATTGTAAAGTACCAATAAAAATATCATATTTTACACAGCAAATATCTGTTTTAAAAACTTGTATGCTGTTAATTTTGTGGTCAATTATAAAAGTATGAATTCAACTTAGTTCATTGTTTTTCTGAAAACCTTGTTTCACTTATGCTTAGAAGATACACACTGTTAAAAGATAGTGACTATATTTACTATTTTTTGTTCACATGCAACACAAGAATGAATAAATGGCCATAGCCATCATACTCTAAAAAGGCTCTCCATAAGTGCTCTTTCAGCACATACCCTTTTTATCTACAGTGTGTGTACTTATAAACTTTTTTTTTTTTTTTACCTGGGAAGACACCCAATGTATAAGAATTCATTGAAGAAAAACCACCAAAAGCATCCAGGGAAAATGGAAAAAATTACAAGGAAGGATGAAAATGAATTGTTACAATTCCTTACTAAAATGAACCCCTTTTTCATGTTTGAAATGACATTTGACCAATTGATGTTCAACGTAAATAAGTGATTACTTTTCAAAAAGTTTACATAGTTAAAATATATTTAGTTCTACTTCCTAAACTTTAATAATTCATATAGTTTTCTTCAATAATTATGGCTTTTTCTACATTTATTCCCCATTCTACCAGAAATTGGGGACTTTGAGCATATTGTACCGCATGTATCATCAAACTGAAAAAGCAAAAGTGCTCTCTTTATCCTTTCCAGGTCATTAAATGAGATCAGTAATAAAGCTTAAGTGAAACAGTTTGTTATGGTGGAAGCTCCTGGTACTCCTCTGTAGAATTCACGAGGTCAGATTCCACAGTGTCAAGGAAAATCAACCTAATGAAGCAATTTAATTAAAATTAATTGAGTATAATTCTGTCTCTTAACTACGAGATTGATGTACGGTTATTTTCAACATTTTCTTTGCTAGAGGTGAAACTATACTTTCATACTTTTCTCTTCCTCAGTCTTCTAAAACGGATAGTTTTAAGAGATAACAATGGTTGGTAGAATTTAGATCTGTAAAAGAGTTTGAGATCATTTAATCGAAGCATGTTAAGATGGGATTATTTTTTTACTCTCTTTACATGTCTCTTGTATCCTTCCTGAATGTGGTTTTTAATAAAGATTTCAGCTAAGCTGAAAAGTAATCATATATTGAAGCCTTAATGAGTGCTTTGTTTAAATCATATATATTTACCTTAGAAACATAGTGTAGTCCTGCTGCCAAACTTGTGTGAGTCAACTGGATAGATTTTATTTCAGAAATTTAGATTTATGTTCATGTTATAATACAATGGATTATGCAAGTCAGCATGCTTTGCATATATCTGATTAAACGGGGGACATACAGACATAATATACCTGTAGTATGACTGACTGTTCTGTCATTTGGAAATATTGTTCCCCTTATAAAAACAGCTTTACTATTCCAGTAAGTTAAGTAGCTTCCATTTTGGCTCTCTCTACTGTGCTTGCCTGTGAATAAATATTATAGTCTTCCTGCCAGGTAGTCAGTATTTGTAATTAAAATATTCACTAAGTTTGGTAACACTCAGTATCAATGAGGTAGACATGGTGATGAACAAATAAGAATATACCGGGCCTTCCAACTGGAAGCAAATTTTAGCATGATAGTATAGTGTAAAAACGTTTTAAAATTTCCTTTCATGTGCATGCTTGTTCACTTCTGTAATGTCATTTATTGCATATATTGATATAGTCCTTCTAGATATTAAAATTTATGTCTCAAACACTTTCTATCAATGAAAAAATTTCATTGAAAAAAATTCCTATATATACTGGAATGCAGTTAACTCTTTTTGATTATTTTTATGCCCTTTAAAGTTCTTTTCATTTTTATATTATAAGCCTGGAAGAATAATAAATTTAATTGATCAGGAAAACTGAATACATTCAATATGATTTCTCTAGTTTTACTCTATGCATTATATTACTAAATGCCAGATACAGTACTAATGTAATTACCAAAGACACTAGAGTATAGCCAGTATGCCTACTAGAGAGCTTTGTGTATTATAAATCTGTATCAACCTAGACAGTATCAGCATGTCAGGGTACCTGAGCAAGAATCACATGGAGGGCTGAAGCAGGGTAACTGCAGGCAGAAGATACCTTTTTAAACTAACTCACTGATAAAAAGCTTCAACAGCATGACATATCTCTGACATGCTGGGAAACAGCAGCTGACAGAGCAAACCAACATGTAACAATTGGATTCGGGGGTGAAGATATAGGACCATAAACCAAATGAGGCTTGTGAACAGCCACCAGGGTTGCAAATCAAAGCCATTATGCACCTATTCCATGTGGGGCCAACTATTGAAATTTATAGTTCCCTTTCCTTTAGACTTTCATGAATGAAAGCAGCCATCAAGAGGTGACCAGACAATAGGGAATATCATTTTATTTCTGAAAGAGAAGTTATACATCACTTGGTAAACTTTTGACTTTATTCATTGTCTATTTCAGTTTTGTATCCAAAATATTATCCTAGCCCCCTCCAATACCTATTGTTAAATGACTGAGTTTCAATTAAGTGTGATGATTTCTTGTGTTCTAATCAGCTAGAGAGAACTTTTGAATATTTTCTGTACTGTGAGAACTGAACTGTTCCTCATTATGCCTGTCTTGATTGGCAAAGATAAGGAAACATCTTCCCAGGTGATGAGGAGACTAGTTGTACCAAAATTTGTGAAAGTGCTTCCTTCATTCTGGCTACTGTAAAGCAAAGTGAATAAAATAAAAGACTTCACAAGGCTGTATACTGAAAGAACAATAAATCATTAGCACCACAGGAGAGAGTTTTAATAGCCTTTGATTAATCTATAATCTACCACTGTTGCAATATTCTTTGTTAATGGAATTTTCAATTAGATTGTTATTTGAAACACAATTCATTTTACATTTATTAAATGTTCTGCATACTGTTATGTTGTCATTAGGTAGCGTTTAGCAAACTGATCATTAAAGCAAATGAGGGTCACAGACTTATTACCATTTTTAGGTGCTTACAGTGCCTTTACAACGTTTAAGAGATTTAATATACTAAGATTCCTTCGTTTTCCATATTTTAATGACTTTGGTCTTTTCTTTACATTGTCCATCTCATTTTACTTCCTTGTTGATGAATATTTGGCAAGGTATTAACTATGTTGAGTTCATTAGTAGGGTTATTAAAATATGTAAACACCACTTACATGATACTACTTACCTAATAAGATTTTTTCCTAAGTATTAAGTGCAGAGTAAAAGTTCAATTAATCTTATTTTATTATTGCTAATAATAAATAGATGTAGGATAAAGTTTCATCAATTGTTAGCTTTTAATGTTAACAATACCAATTTAATATGTAATATTTATGTAGTAATTACAAAGCGCCAGGCACTGTTCTAAGTGTTTTGCATGTCTTAATTCATTGACCTTCATAATCATCCTTTGAGGTAAGTAATATTGTTATTCCTATTTACAAACAAGAAAACTAGGGTGAAGAGGGGTTAAATGGTTGGCTGAACGTCAGCTTGTGTTTTAGACCCAAGAGAGCAACTCCAAAGTCTATTGCTAATCACTGTACTTCATGTGTATCAGAAATCTGAAATTAAATAATATATTCTAAAATGTTCATTTTAAGATGGGTGTTTGGAATTCTGAATGTATATATCAAATCAAAGTAATATATGTTAGCCAGTACTCAGTCAAGTTTCATTAGAATCATAACATACCAAATGTTACCATTTGTAATATCACATGTGAGAAAATAAATTAAGATTTCCATTTATAGCTGCCCCAAATTTCTTGTTATCATGGCAATTGAAATAATGAAAATTTCCAAATCCATGCTTTCCAAGTCCAAATATATGGTGTTTGCCTATGACATTTGATAAAGCCTTCAGAAAAGAAAAATAGGAGGTACAGAAGGAATTTGTCAGATTTACCCAGAGGAGTTAGTTGATAGAAGATAGACTAGGGATCAGAGAAAGGAAAATGAAGAGAATGTATAATGGCCTGAAAAGTGACCAGCAAGGAAGGGTATGGGAGAAGTGTAGGACTAATACATACCTTTTGCATTTGTTTGTTTGTTGTTTGTTTGTTTGTTTGTTTGTTTGTTTATTTATTATTTATTTATTTAATTTTGACATAGAGAATACCAAGCAGGCTCTGTGCTGACACACAGGTCTTGATCCCATGGGCCAAAATCAAGAGTGGGATACTCAACAACTGAGCTACTCAGGCACCTTCTTTTTGCCTTTACCTTTAATCCTTTGTGTGTAGATATCAGCCCATGAACCACATCATTTCTTAGATATTTAAAAATTAGGTTTTTTTTTTTTTTTTTTAAGAGAGAGAGAGAGTAAGAGAGTGAGCAAGGGAGAGGGGCAGAGGGAGAAAGAGAGAGAATCTTAAGCTGAGTGTGGAGCCTGATGCTGGGCTTTTTCCCACGATCCTGGAATATGACCTGAGCTGAAAATAAGAGTTGGACACTCAACTGACTGAGTCACCAAGGTGTCCCAAGAATACGTTTTGATAGTGACTGTTATATCTCTCCTTGATCTTCCCCTTTTTTTGTATTTACCAACTGTTCTTAGATCCTATAGTTTCTAGATAGCCTCACCATACCAATTCCTCGAAATTGGATGTTTGTCTTAAATTACTACTTAGAATTAAATTAAATATTCCAAAATAGCCCTACCAGCACTGTGAAATATGTGAGATATTTATTGACTGTTATCTTAATTATGCCGTATTAATTTTACCACCAAACATTGAATTTAGTTTTGCTTTTATTGATTTTATGTTTAATGTATCATGGAAAATTGCAAACATACATCATGAGAAATCATAGAATAGAGAACTTCCGTGAGTCCATCACGCATTTTCAACAGTTATCACTTCATGGCCCATATTGTTTCACCTATATTTTTACTTAATTATTGAATACTCCTTGCTCCTGCTCCAGATTTAAAAAAAATTTTTATTTATTTTTGAGAAAGAGAGAGAGACAGCATGAGCAGGGGAAGGGCAGAGAGAGAGGGAGACACTGAATCCAAAGAAGGCTCCAGGCTCTGAGCTATCAGCACAGAGCTCAATGCTGGGCTCAAGCTCAGGAACCATGGGATCATGACCTGAGCCAAAGTATGTCGCTTAACCAACTGGGCCACCCAGGCACCCCTGCTCCAGATTATTTTTAAAACAAATCCCATACATCTTTTAATCCATAAATATTTCAGTGTGTATCTTTAAAAGATGCAGACTCTCAAAAAATATTAACTACAATACCATTTCACAACCAAATTAGCAGTTATTCATAATATCATCAAAAGCTCAATGTTAAAATGTACTCAATAGTGTAGTATTTTTTGTGATTAGTATTTTCACAGCCTAAATTTTCCACCCTTTTACTTTCAGCTAAATAAGTGCCTTTATATATAAAATGAATCTTTTGTATACAGCAAACAATTGGGCTTTCCTTTCTATTCAGTCTGAACATTTGAAGGCCTAATTGATGAAACTACTATTGTGGAAGCAGGGAATCTCACCTGAAGTATGAAGTGATTCAATAAATCCTAATCACCCAAGATTGCTAATAGGGTATGAAAAGAAAGAGTAATGGAGGTGGTGTAGCTCCATCTTCCATTTGAGATTAGCTCTATGAGAGCAACCAGGTGTTTTTTTGTGTGTGTTTTTGTTTTGTTTTATTTGTTTGTTAGCAAATTTTATGTCTCTGTACACATTTTATTTTCTACCTGTTATTTTGTTTAATTCTAACGAGCATCACAAGTAGATATTCCTATGGATATATTTTCAAATATCAAAATTGAAGGTCATAGGAGGTTGGGGGGTTGGGGGAAATCACTGACCAAAAGGTGTAACGTGAGTAACTGGTAGAGTAGGCATATCTATTGTGGTCTCTGTGACTTCAAACTCAGGCTTGTTTTTGACTTTCCCTAATGCCTTCTAATAGAGAGTATATGTCCCCTGGAAATCAAGTAAGCATTAGCAGGAATAAATGGGGTCAGTTTTGAAGGTACCTGCAAATCCTGGATATTTACCTTTAGAACTCTTCACTGTAAACCATGGAGAGATCTATTTTTCTTTTCCTTGAACAAGAAAGGACGTTTTTTCCAGCTTTGAAATTTAAAATCAAGGTATTGTTTCAACCAGCACTTTTCTTTTATACTTTATTCTTTTTGGGATTTTGTTTGTTTTTGTTTTTGTTTTTAGTTTTAATCTCTAGTTCTATGGGGAACATCTTTGTAACTTGTAACAAAATTTTAAGCATACCCTTCTGCTTCCTAGAGGCCTATTCCTTGTTGTTGTTAATAGCAGAACAGCATTTTCCTTTAGTCACTAGTTTCCCTCAATTTTGGAAAACCTTTTCCCCCTGTCCTTTTCTATCAGCCTGATATTCTCCAACTTAACTGGATCTATAATGATCTTACCTCTTCCCAATGCTCAACCTTATTATAACTAGTATTTCACATCACTTCTAGTACTTCTATGTATGCTATCTGATTTTCTGGGGAAAATACATGTCATTAAGGAAGACAGGTATCTTCATTAATATAAATCATTCACTAGTGAATGGGTTCATTTTTATAAGCTGGCATTTGCTTTTCATTTTATACTACACTCATTTTATTTAGGTCTTTGAATTGACTCTGAATACTTTGTAAAAACTATCACTATTCAGCTTGGGAAGAATAACCTCATAATGAAGTCAGTTATAGCAGTATCAACGATTAGTGCCCCTAATAGAAGATAAGTAAAATGGAGTGGCAAAGGTTGGCAATATAATTGATTTCTTTCTTCTGATCTTTAATTACAAGTATTAAAATTTTTCTAGATATTAAATTAACTGTAAAAGAATGAATTGGCCATCTGTTGACCTAAAAAGACAAAAACAGAAACAAAACCCACTTATTTTTAAAGCAGGTATTTGTTGCCTTGGAGAGGGAAGGGTCACTGTATTTCATATGTACATAATTCTGTGACTGACTCATTTCACCTTTCTTGGTGTGGGGAAAAAAGATTCAAGACCTCGTCTGACTTGTGAGTCTCAAAGATCAGAGGACAGGATGAGCTGTTTATTTGAGTTTTAGAAAGGGGTAGAATTAAAACAGGATGTAGCCATGCGAATCCAGTAAGATGCAAGTAAACAGAGCATTGTAGGGAAGTTTAGCATAGGCTTTACTATCCATGTCTGATTTGAAATAACAGGCACAGGATAGATTCTTGTTCAATATTAACCTTTTTTTAAAAGTTTCTTTATTTAAATTTAAGTAATCTCTGCACCCAACATGGGGCTCAAACTTATGATCCTGAGATCAAGAGTTGCATGCTCTTCTGACTGAGCCAGACAGCCAGGCACCCCCTAGTCCAATAATAACCTTCAAGTAAATATATAGACATAATTTATTTTATAGACTATCACAGCTTAGTTTTAACATTCATGCATTTCAGCCTGTGTGTATTCAGAAATTCACTGTTCTGTGAGCCCTAGGAACCCAAATATGAATCAAATCAATTGAAGGTTCAGCGTTTAAAATTGAGCAGAGGTAGAATGATAAATGTGTATGAATAATTAAACATGAGATAGAAAATCATAACATTTCAAAAAAAGAGATCCAGAATAAAACACTATGAGAGATAAGAAGAGGGGGACAGGTTTTGTTTATTTGTTTTGTTTTGTTTTTGTTTTTGTTTTCTGCTGGTACGGTTAGGAGAGGATTATTCTCGAGCACTGCATTGGTAAAAGCATCTTCTAAGTAGATGATCAATGTAAAGAAAACAACAGTATTTTTTTAAAGCAGGATAATTACAAGGTTAGAGTTACAGTCCTGGAATACTGTTGTGACAACGGGGAATCCTGAAGTAAAGTTGGTAATGAAAATACAAGGGTACAGTTTCAGTACTCCGGGAATGAAGACTGTCAAGTATGAATTAATGGTGAATCATTTGCATAAAGTAAATCTTAGAAATAAAGAAAACAATACAATTTCCAAAGATATTTATGTGGAAATAACCATCAGGCAATTGAAAATGTGAAGTGTCAGCCCACACCTGAAGATAAATTTTCAGGAGTTAAGAATTACTGATTTTGTTGAGAAAACATTAGAGAAAGGAAAGAAGATTAAAATAATTTCCTTAGGATAATCATCTACATGTAAAAACCAAGAGGAAGAAGCTAGAAGAAGAAGTACAAGAATGGACAGAGAAGTTGGAAATGATCTGGGAGAGGGCCACAGCATGAAAACCTTTGAGAAGAGGGGATTTAAATAAAAGAGTATTGATACTGTACATTAAGAAGATCTATTGCAGACCACAAAGGCTATCTATTATATGGTTCCTTTTAAAACATGATATAAAAAAGGTGAAAATGTCGGGACACAGAACAATTCAGTAGTTGCCAGGAACTGAGAGTGTAGGGTCATGATTGCAGATGAAGGAGCACTATGAGGTAATTTTTGGGTTGATGAAACTATTATCAGGATTGGAGTGATAGGTACATGATTTTATACATTTCCCCAAATCCATAGAACTGTATACCACAAAGAAAGACTTTAATGATTGTGAATTAAAGAAAAAAAATAAAGAAACAAAACAAAGAAGTCATTGGTTTATTGATTAACAAGAGTAGATTCACAATGTGGAAGGTTAAGAGTAGATGGTAAGGAAATGGACACAATAATATATCTTACTTTTCTGAAAAGGTTCAAGGTTCATGGTTAAAAAGGAAAAAATAAATTAGTTTAAGGCAGTATCTAGGTTGATTAAAGGAATCTTGTTGTTTGAAGAGAGGAAACTTAAATATGTCTGTAATAGAGGTTAAAAAAAGAGCATGGATATTCAAAGGAGATAACTAATGTACAAAGCCTTGGGGGGCCATGTGAAGTAACAGAAAGGACAAGAGTTGTTTTTGTTCTTATGACAGGGAAAAAGGAATAGGGAATGACTGTAAATACAGGGAATCATTGTAAGATAGCATCACTTCATGTTGAATCACTAGAATTTGAGATGGAAGTGTGGCAAAATCTTGTTTAGGCAAGTCCATCTGACTTTCTTGTTAATGGAATCTCAATATTCAGTTTTTACCCTCCCAAATACTTTTCCTCTTATAACCCCCAAAGTGTGAACGTTGATTGGTCTAAACCAGAGGTTCTCAAACTGTGGGCCTTAGAATAGCTGCATCTCCATCACCTGAGAATTTGTTAGAAATATAAATTCTACTCCACACATACGAAATCAAAGGCATACAATTGGCCAGTAGGTGTAGGAAGAATGTTCAGTGTCACTGATCAGTTTACTGCAAATAAAACTGCAATGAGAAGTCACCTCATACTTATCGGCATGGCTAGTGTCAAAAGAATAAAAGAGAATGTTGGTAAGGATATGGAGAACTTAGGCAAAATGGTGCAGCCACTCTGGAAAACAATATGGAGGTTCCTCTTAAAATTAAAAATAAAATTATCATGTGATCAAGCAAATCCACCTCTGGGTATTTATCCAAACTAATTGAAAACAGGATGTTGAAGAGATATTAGTGCTTTCCATGTTCATTCTGCCCTATTCACAATAGATGTAGAAAGAACCTGAATGCCCATTGACAGATGGATAGATAAAGACAATCTGGTATACAGTCATACACCGGAATACTATTTAGCCTCAAATACAGAAGGAAGTTCTGCAGTATGTGACAAGTTTGATGAACCTTGAGGACACTGTGATAAGAAAAATAAACGTAATGATGGAAATGCATATATTGCATGATTCTGTTTATATAAGGTATGTAAAGTAGTCAAATTCACTGAATCAAAGAGTGGAATGGTTGTTGCCAGGGACCGAGGAGAGGGAGATATGGAAAGTTACTAATCAGTAGGCATAAAGTTTCAGTTAAGGGAGATGTGTAAGTTTTAATGATCTGCTGTACATGTTTGTCAATAATACCATATTATATACTTGAAAAAATGATTTTCTGTTAAGTGTTCTTACCACAATTAAAAAAAAATTATAAAAATCTCCTAGAATTTGGACACAGCAGTCTGTGTCTTAACAAGACCTTCATGTAATTCTGATATATTAAAGTTTGAGAGCCACTGGTTTAAGCCTATGTGGATACTTTCATTCCATGTCTTAGTGATTCCTTTACACGTCAGCGTGTGATTCAGCCTTAGCTAAGGAAACTTAAGAGGAAGCTTGCTGGTTGCTTTCGGTCAAGAATTTCATTCTGATCAAGAGACACCCATAGAGAAATGGCCCTTCCTGTCCTTTGATTGGTTGTATATCAATGCATTGTGTTAAACTCCAGTAGCAATCTTACCTTAGGGAAGACTCATAAAAATAAAAGCTAGTATTCTGAGTATGGTAGAATGAAAATTTGGAAGGCACCTGCATGCTTGGTAATGTCCTTAGATAATTAGAATATAATTATATAAATATGATTATAGACATAAAAGTATAACATTTCATAGAAATTTCAGACATGGGTGAAATTTTAGTATCTAGAGTGGGATCTTTGGTAGGGGGCACATCTTATATAGGGGGTAGATGATAAGAATAAAGGTAAAAATCATATTTTATCTTGGAAATTTTTGTCATTACATAAACATACTCTCAAGATAATAGAAATTGAACTGCATAGAGCAGCTTCCTTTGCAGTAAGTATAAATTTGTGCGGAGGAGACTGACATTTTATCCCCTGCCCCATCCTTCTCTTTTTTGCTGTGTACCTTATAGCAAGGACATTGTGTTAGGATTCTCTTGGAGTTAATGGAACTGTATTTGTGAATTGCAATGATCAAATTAAGTTACAATGGACAGATGGCAAGTCCAATTATATGTGTTTTTCATGAATATAAGTTAGTTAAAAATGTGAACTAGTATCGAACTACAAATGTCTGTGAACATGACATGTTATACTACATGTCCCTGAAGGTATTCCTAAAGTGGTTTTATGTATTCTAAAGTAGATGACATATAACAAATCCAGAGGAATAATGGTAACATAATGTTTGTAGTTGTCGTAAGATTTTTAGATATATGGAATATCCCAAATTGAACATATTTAGTACTGTTAATATATATCAGAAGATAAATCTTGAACTGTGCTCATTTATTTTGAGTCCTGCAATATTTTATTTAGAATGACAATTTTCTGAAATTAATGTCCTAAGCTTTAAAACCAGCACTGATATCCTCAAAGTGAATAGAATTAAACACAGTGATGTATCTAATTGCTGAAATGTCAACAATATAGCTAACCCGTGTCAGGCTTACTTATTTATAAAGTGGCTGTTTTACTAAAGGTTACTTAAGGCAACTATTAAATGGATTAATAAATAATGATTGTTGAATTTTAATTTTCAAAATATAAATGTTCTATCATTATACACAGATTCTACTATCTTTAACCAATGGCTACTCTGTGCAGACATTGTCCTGAATTAGATAGTCGCTGGAGAGGAGAGGGGTTCAGTGATAGGTTGCAAAAATGATTAAGATATGGTTGATAGTCTTGAGGAATTTAATGCAACCAAGTGAGGGAGACAGATAAATACAAGTGGAAAAAAAAGTGTAAAAAAATAAACATGGTAGAAAACTGGGGTTGACTTCCTGAAGAATCAGGAAAGGATGAAGTGACATATAGGTAACAATATAAGCAAAAAATATATAGTGTTGTTTTTCATGTGAGTTACTAAAACGCTTCTATATTTTAAGCCAATATAATATTTTTTATATGATGCATTAATTTGGCTTTACATTATTTTCTTAAAGTTTACATTTTTTAAAATATCTATAGACTTATATGAAGTGGATATATACAAGTTTATGATCATATAGTTTTAATTTTCTAAGATGGCTCTACCTTCAGTGTGAGATGGGAGCAAAGATATAAAATTTACCCACCTTAGCTACCCCTTAGGGGGGTGCCTGGCTGGCTCATTCGGTAGAGCATATGACTCTTAATCTCAGGGTTATGAGTTCAAGCCCCATGTTGGTGTGGAGTCTACTTAAGAAAAATTAAAACTCACCCAGTTTAGAATCACCTGCCACTCCCTGCTTTTATTCTCCCATCTGTTCCACCATCCTCGCTCAGGGAGTCATTGGAAGTACAAGCTCTACCCAAAGCATATATAAAACTGAACTAGTCCCTTCCCTTCAGAGAACTGAAGCCTATTTTGCACCATATCTTGCAGATTTAAGAACATTTGAATCTAGCGCTTTTCATTATTCCCAATTCAGTGCTACTTTCACTGCTTCATTCTGATACAATGCTATCTTGTAATAATTAGGGATAAGTAGATATGAAAAAATGCATTCTGTAGGAAAAAATAAAACATATTCTATAAATAAATGATGAGCTAAATGTCCCTTCCTGTTAAGTTTCCTTTTCATTTTGGCGAAGTCCCTTTATTCATTGCGTAAAGATTAAGTTTGAGCATGGAGATTGACATTCTATCCCATTTAGTTAGCCTGAAGAGAATTTCTTTCTTGCTTCAATTTAAGCATTTATAAGCCACGAATTACTTACAGTTAAATTTGCCCCTTGAAGAAAACATGTTTCCCTAAGTACTACTTAAACCTGGCCTCAACATCCAGAATGTATCCTGATTGAAATAGCAAGAGATAATTGTAAAATAATAATAATAATAATAATAATAATAATAATAATAATAATATAATATATTTGTTTAAAATGGTATTTCTGTCTTTCCATAGGGGAATTCTTTTATTTCCTTGGATGTTAACCTTAAACATCTTTACATCAGCAGACATTATTATTATCTCAAATATTGTCAAATGTCAGGTCTGTCAGGTATCAAAGGAAATCTCTTGGGCTCTGTTGCCTTGACAACAAATCTTGGTCTTGGGAGGCCTTGTGGAGCTGCATGCGTGGCTTCTGAGAATTTAATAAAACTGTTGCTGGATTCAAATCAGCCACCTTTCCCACAGCTGTAAAACAATTGATCATTCTCTAAAGCATTCATTGAGTTGTACTTTAAAAGAAATAGACCTCTTGATATTTGTGATCCTACCCAATTTGAATACAAATCACAGTCATTTTATAATATTCTTTTTGATACATTTTTATACAAATTATTATACAACAATATTAGTCATGTATTATTTCTAAGGTGTACTGATCTGTGATATGAATGCCATATTCCTCATGTCTTTCAAAGGATTTTATATTTTATATTTAAGTAAATGAGAAACCTGCCTTGAATTACAAAATATATCAGTTTTTTAAAAAAAAAATAAATGTTTTATTTATTTTTGAGACAGACAGAGACAGAGGATGAGCAGGGGAGGAGCAGAGAGAGAGGGAGACACAGAATCCAAAGCAGGCTCCAGGCTCTGAACTGGCAGCACAGAGCCTGACGGGAAGCTCAAACTCACGACCCGTGAGATCATGACCTGAGCCGAAGTCAGACGCTTAACCGACTGAGCCACCCAGGTGCCCCAGAAAATATATCAGAAGTTTAATATCTTGCTTCTTTGAATAAAGAGTTATGCTTCAGCATTTTCACAGGGTTTGAGCCAGTTAGCCTAGGTTTTGAATTATTTGAAACTTTTCTTGGAATTTCCTTCTTTTCCTTGTCATTATTATAAGTTAGGTTTCATTCCAATTTTTTTTTTCTATTCCCATAGCTTCCACGTACCTAGAATTATCATATTCTTTAAAAGTTCAACAGAATGGACCCAGCCATTTATTTCGTGTTTCCACAAATCTGCAGAAATTCCTTGCAGGGTTAGGGTTGGGAACTGGGAATTCCTTATCTCTTAGTCAATTCATCCTCTCTTCAAACCTGTTGCTTTTTCAAGCACATCACCTTTCTGGGTACAGCCTTGACTAGGATTCTTACCATAAATAAAATATATACACACATATATGTAAATGTTTATTGATCCATATTCTTAAAATTGAAGCACTTTACTGTATGTAAGTTATAAATCAATAAAAAAGTTACTAAAAATGGACCATAGGGGCGCCTGGGTGACTCAGTCGGTTGGGCATCCGACTTTAGCTCAGGTCATCTCGCGGTCTGTGGGTTCGAGCCCCGCGTTGGGCTCTGTGCTGATAGCTCAGAGCCTAGAGCCTGTTTCAGATTCTGTGTCTCCCTTTCTCTCTCTGACCCTCCCCCATTCATGCTCTGTCTCTCTCTGTCTCAAAAATAAATAAACGTTAAAAAAAAAAATGGGCCATACATTTCTTCGTATCACTGTATAATTTTTTAACTTGATTTTCCAATTAAAAACCTCCATTTCTGGTTTAGACATATTTTTCCAAATCATCTATTTAATATATAGCTTACTTAAGTTTGCTGGGTTTAGCTTTGTCTGGAAAAAAAAGAAAATAGTTGGAGTGAAATCTAATTACAAGGATGACAGAAAGAAGATCCAAAAAACTTTCAAATCATTGGCTTATAAAAACCTACCTGAGCTTCATCTCTTCTACCTGAAAAAGCTCTCCTCCTGTTCCCTTCAGTCAAGGTAGAATGAATTAGTGATTCAGGAAAGTGACTTATCAACCACTTTCTATCATCATTTTGTATGATTTGATTAGTATTCAATAGAAATATTTCTTTTTTACTGAAATAGTCCTTAAAAGAGTCTTCATTTCATATCTTAAATCTCATATAAATTGATAATTGTATTTTTTTCTCAGCCTTTTAATACATTTGTTTATATGTAACTTGGCAGTTTTGCTGCTTTATTAGAAGGAGGAAACAAATGACACACAAAAGCCCGATGAGAATTGAATGAAAATACTATTCATAAAAGTGTGGGCAAGGGGAACCCCAGGGCTAGCAACAGTGGGGTGCTATCACTATCCCTAGGCCTGAGGGGCAGAAGCAAGGGGAGGGCGTGGTTGCCAGGCCTGGCATGTGCCCTGGCCTTGGGCAGAAGTACGCGTCCAGAGGGAAACCCCTGTACTTAATGTGCTGTATCTAGTGATCAGCTATATTCTGTCTGCCTGCTAATACTATATTTCAAAGAAGATACAACGACTTTTTTAAGTTAACCTTAACAAATCAAAATCTCTACACCGGGGCCCAAAATCTTTAATAGTCACACAAATGTGTTTGAAATAAGAAAAACATATTTGGAGTGACTGCATTTGTCATGGGAAACTTTTTATACTAAGGCATTTTTTGGTTTTCATCATGACAGACACCAGTGCAAGAAAGCCACTATTGCCTTATGAAAGTACCATTTTCCAAGGTTCTTGACTGTACTACACTCTTATCCACAGGGTCTTTATATGCCCTAAATTACATTTTTTGGCAAAGACTGTATCTCAGGTAAATAAATTTACTATCTAGAATTTTATAGAAATGCTGACATCTGTTTTAACAATTTAAAATAAAATCTTCTTTGAGTTAGCAGAGAGCTGTCATTTAAATTTTTGTAAAGAAAACAGAGACAAAAGTCACCCCAAATGATATAACTTAGGGGCTTATTGTCAGATGGCTTTTAACTGTTAAATATAGGTCACTATTTCAACTCTAGTACCGTTTAAGCCTAATATTATTTTTGAAACAAAATTAAGTTATGAATCAAGTTATAAAACAAGAATTTCTTTTTTTGTTTTGCTTTACAAACATGAAGTTAAAAAAAAACTCACGTAAGGAAAAATTAGATAAATGTCAAAGGATTTGGGTGTAAGGGAAGACTTCTATGTGAGTTCCATTTTGTTGGTCTTTTTATTTTTATTTTTATTTTTTATTTTTTTAATATGAAATTTATTGTCAAATTGGTTTCCCTACAACACCCAGTGCTCATCCCAAAATTGTTGGCCTTTTTAATATTCTACTACTAAAAATATAATTTAGCAACTTGTCATTTAAACAGGTTTTGTTCCATTTTTAAAATATTAAGCATCATAAAATACTTTTAAATTTATCTCTCATATAATCCATTTCATGAAATAATCATAATGTTCTTTCAAATGAAAATTACGGGGAAGTATATGTTCTTACTTTTAAAATAAACCCTTGTAGTTTCTGTATCATTTATCAATCTATCAACATCATTTTTCTACTAGAACATCCCCTTAAATACAATATACTTCCTAATTAATAAGAATATAATTTTCTTGATGCTTCTTGACCTTCTTAGCCAAAAAATTTTTATTTAGATTTTTCAAAATGTTATTACAGTTTTAAACTAGTATTGGGTATGCACTTATACCATAATCACAACACTTAAGAAGAATTGTCCAAAGGAACCTCTGGGGAGATGTAATTTTCATATATTAGGACTGTATTTTGTAACATATAAAAATGTGGGATATATAGAAATATAGAGTATATTACATGTTGAATATATAGAAATGTAATACCTTCTGTTTCTAAAACTAAAACTTCCCCTTTCGATCTCGATTGCTTTTCAATTGAATTCAAAATAGAAACATCTTTCACATAATAGTTTTTATAGCTATAAATGTAGAGAATTGCACTCAGTTGCATTCAGTGGCCTTTCCTGATTCACAGTTCTGTGTTTCTTAATTTTATAAATCAACTTACAGATAAAATCTATACAATTTCTGTGGCACCATATTTCATGGTTATTCTTTAAAGAATATTTGAGGTTAACTATCTCTGCAAAAATCTAAGCTGTATAGTGACTTACTATATAGTGAGTGTAGGGATTTAAAATTCCCTTTTACATAAACTTTAATGGATCTGTGCCTTTCATTTACTTACTTTATTTTTACTTTTCTAATTTTCCATTTGTTGGAAAATGAGTTTAATTTTATTTTATTAGCTGAAAAAATATATATATATTTTTTATTTTAGAGAGAGAAAGAGAGAGGAGAGAACAGGGGAGGAGCAGAGAGAGAGAGAGAGAGAGAGAGAAAGAATCCTAAGCAGGCTCTGTGCTCAGCCATACAGGACTCAGTCCCACAACCCTGAGATCATTACCTGAGCCAAAATCAAAAGTTGGTCACTTAGCCGACTGTCACACCACCCAGACACCCCTGAAAAATATTTTTAATATTTTTTTCTTTTGTAATAACTTACAATTGCATTGCAGTTGGCCACATGCGATAACATTCACTCTTTAATTTTTGTCACAATGCTGAGAGATCAATAGGAAATGATTTATCCCCATTTTAAATTTTAGAAGACTGAGATTCACAGTCATTAGGACACAAAATAAAACATTGAGTTAAATTGCATATAAAATCCAAAACTTATAGCCAGGTCTAGTTGGATTCTAACAGATTCATGCTCAATAAGACAGAATATAATACTTAACATATTTCTCCTTTCAATCTAATTCTGTTTAAATGACATTTAAAATGTTTAGTAGGTTAAAGTACTATAGTGAGAGTCAAACATTTGTGTAAGTTTAAAGCACAAAATAGGAAAATATATCATAAGTTATAAATACATTACTAACCTGTAAGAAAACATTTTTAATAGATAGTACTGATGAAAACCAGAGTTTAAGGGTTAAGGCATAGGGTTACCTTAAGGCATCAGGGGAGAGTGTCTTCTGGAAATGATGAAGATTTAGATTGGGAAGAGATATCGAAGGCACTGAGAATATATGCACAACAAAAGGACAACATGCAAATGAAGAGTAATTTGGACACATTTGCTGAAGGAATAAGGCAGAAACGTTTGAGAATTAACAGAATTGGGGCGCCTGGGTGGCTCAGTCGGTTAAGCGTCCGGCTTTGGCTCAGGTCATGATCTCACAGTCCGTGAGTTCAAGCCCCGCTTCGGGCTCTGTGCTGACAGCGCAGAGCCTGGAGCCTGCTTCAGATTCTGTGTCTCCCTCTCTCTCTGCCCCTCCCCTGCTCATGCTCTGCCTCTCTCTGTCTCAAAAATAAATAAAAACATTAAAAAAAAATTTAAAAAAATATGGATGGGAGAATTAACAGAATTGAAAGCCTGTGAAAACAAGTAAATGGAGTTAACCTAGGAAAAGAGGAAACATTTCTTAAATATTCAAATAATGTAAACATGAAAAAAGCAGAGGAGTTTTCAGTAAGAATAAAATTCAAAGACCTTCATTTGGGAAGATCTTCATTTCTCAGCAAGTAATAGAACTTTCGTTTCCCCTAAAATGTGTTATTTTCAAATTATGGAAATGTGGAAAATGTGATAAAGTTTTTAAAAGGTGAATAAAAAGTTGCCAGAAAGCAGAAATCACAAAGCAGTAATACGCGTTTTTGATGGAGTTAGAATATAACCTTTCCACACTTTCGAACTAGTGGCAGCCTATGAGCCATACGCGTATGTACAAATAGTTACTTGATTACGTGTGCCTTGAAAGACTTGAAGGCATAAAATGCTAAGGTGAACAAAACTACTCTAAAGGAGAGAGGCCACGCTACATTTATCATGAAGTTGGGAATGAAGCCGGAAACACCTGGTTGGAATCTTTGTGCTCCTGGAAATGGCCCTATTTGGAAAGAAGAGCCATGGGGAGATAAGGTAGGGGAGAATGCAAACCAGCCTTGACAGTATCAGCCAAAGGCTTAGAAGTCTTTCAATGAGCTAACCTAATTCTCCTGAGCCTGCCCTCTGCTTAGTCTCCAAAAGGGAGAAGGGAGAAAGTCTTAGCCACAGCCACAGCCATTGGAGCCATCAGGGGCTTGTCTCTCCTTCCTTGCTTGATGTCACACAGCTAAACACTGGCAAAACTGGGACTGTGCCCAAACAGCCTGGCTCTAGAGTCTGTGCTCTTAAGGCTATAATACTTGCTTTTGTGAAGATCACATATATTTGAATTATAAGTGAGTACTGGTTTTTATAAACCTTAAAGGGTGGTTTGAGAATTATTGTCATTATTTTCTAATTTTTGTTTGCTTTGTTTATATATTATTCCATCTACCTTTTTCTCATAGATGAAGACATAGGTACAGGTTGGCATCTTGCTCTGAACTGGTACAATCCTGTTCATAAATTCAAATGGTTACCAAAATATGTGAAAATTATGCATGTCTTGTTTTGATTGACTTTTTCTCTAATTCTTCAGTTTTATTTCTAACATGGCAGACTTTCCAGCAGATTCTCTCAACCCTGTCAGACATTGAGTTAATCACCTAAGGTTTAATCTGCAGTTTATCGAATAACCAGATCACATGCTTAAGTTAGCCGACGACATGTTTTGATACTCTGTGTCTCAGTCTTCTCATTCATATATTTAACAGATATAAAATTAAAAAATAACAATAAGATTCAGACAACACATACATTTCTTCTTATCCTTTCACTATTATTTTACTTGTTATTCTTTATTTCCTGCAATTAAAAAAAAAAAAGCTGCAGAAAGTAACCATGAAACATAAGAAAACTGACCACTCATTAAAAATATACTACTCCATGGAGCACCTGGATGGCTTAGTCGGGTGAGCATCCAACTTGGGCTCAGGTCACAATCTCAGGGTTGGGGCTTGCCTCAGGCTTGCTGCTGTAAGCGCTGAGCCTGCTTGGGGTCCTCTGTCTCCCTCTCTCTCTCTGCCGCTCCCCCACTCATGCTCGCTCTCTCTCTCTCAAAATAAATACATTTAAGAATATACCACTCCTCACTAGAAAGGAAATGAAACATTAATATTTATCTGATTAATTTATACAGTGCTTCTACATTTACAAAAACAATTTTGAAGCATTCCAAAATTAGACTTAATTAATGGTGCTAATTATGGGAAGTTTAAAGGGTCACTATTTGAAAAAAAAAAGATAAAGTGATAATCTGAAGTAGATGTGAATATCTTAGATTTGCATAGAATATAATTGTTCTGTTTTTTGTTTTGCACAATGTTTCTAGGACATTTTGGTATATGATCTCCACTTTCCTTATATTCATTGAAAATAACCAATGCCACTATGTCACTTTTCTTTCACATAAAATGTTACATTAGGAGAATTGGCTTGGTATTAAAATCCTATTTCTTATACAGAAAAACATGTCTCAAACATTGATATTTTTATTAGATTTTCGTAACTTTTTGCCTCTATTTATTGATATTCTTTAAGCTGATAGTTCTGTGTTTGTGCTAAATTGGTTTTTCTTATTTCTTTTCTTTTTTTTTTTTTTTTAATGTTTACTTATTATTAAGAGACAGAGAGACAGCGCATGAGCATGGGAGGGGCAGAGAGAGCGAGAGGGAGACACAGAATCCAAAGCAGGCTCCAGGCTCTGAGCTGTCAGCACAGTGCCCGATATAGGGCTTGAACTCACAGACTGTGAGATCATGACTTGAGCTGAAGCCAGATGCTTAACCGACTTGAGCCACCCAGGTGCCCCTTTATCTTTCTTCTTTTTTTTTTTTTTTTAATATTTACTTATTTATTTTGGAAAGGAGAGAGAGAGAGAAAGAGTGAGAGAGAGAGGGAGAGAAAAATACAAGCTGAGGGAGGGGCCAGGATAGAGGAGAAAGAGAATCCCAGGCAGGCTCCACACTGTCAGTACAGAGCCTGACAGTGGGCTCAATCCCAGGAACCATGAGATCATGACCTGAGCCGAAATAAAGAATTGGATGCTTAACTGACTGAGCTACCCAGGCACCCCTGATCCTTCTTATTTCTATTAATATGGGATAATGATATATTCATTCATTTTCCAAAATATTTTTGCCATTTTGACATTATATATAAAAGTGAGAGAATTTCCTTTCAGATAAACTCAACAAAATCTGGTGTCCGATTACTCTATTTGCTTAAATCAATACATTGAATAAAAAATGAATACTAATCAAACAAAATATATGTTTTCATATGTTAGTCTGATTGTAAGTCTGATGGTCTTGCTCGTAAGTCTTGCTTTTCAGATAGTTTGGTGTATGTTCTTGTACTTATGACTTGATTGTTCAAAATTTGGAATCTATATCTTCCATAGATGAAAATTCAGATATGGTAGGCCAGGTTCCTAGCCTAATTCAAATAACCCCATTTCACTCGATTTTACTAATTGATAATCTAATGCTTGTTATTTCACCATATTAGGTTCTTCAGAGAAACAGAATCATAGGATATATATACCATGGGATGTAAAGATATAGATAAATTTACTGTAAGGTATTGGCTCTTGTACTTTTGGAGGCTAAGAAGTACCACCACCTTCTCTCTGCAAGCTGAAGAAGTAGGGAAGCTGGTGGTATACTTTAAACACTGAGAGCCAGGGAGCTGATGGTGTGAATTCCAGGTCTTAGAACTAGGAGCACTGAGGACAGAAGGGAAGTATCCCATCTTAACCAGTCAGCCAGAGGGAGTGAATCTTCCCTTCTTCCACCTTTTATGTTCTGTTCAGGCCTGTAACAATTGGAAGTTAACTATGCTCCTGCATTTTTATTTGCTACATCTGCCAATGCTATACCTGGCCAAATACTGCCTTGCCCTTCCCATATTGTCCTGTTATCCTGGAAGACAGGTTTTATTGAGGAGGTAAAGACAAAGACAAAAAAGGAGAGAGGGAAATTTTGAAATGACTTTAAAATGATAAAGGTAGTCATTGTCTTGCTATTTATGAGGGAGGGGCTAGGATTACCTGAAGACACATTTGAAAATAGGCTAAGTTTGCCTATAAACCTCTTTAGCCTCACCTTCTGCCTCTCAGACTCTATCTCTCTGCTGAGAAACTGAGCAGTTGTGGACAGTTTCCTAACATTCTGTAGCCTCAGTTTCTCCATTTACAAAATAGCAGTACTCTTACATGTTAGAAAGAAAATAAACAGGTAATGTTACATGACAGACTTCTGTAAATATGGTGGTTGGTCAAGATCTCGCTGAAACTTTTTAACAAACCTGAACGATTAGGAGACATCCATATGAAGAAAAAAGAAAGGGAGAGAGAGTATGTGTGTATGTATCTATCTGTGTAACAACAAGATGCAGGAGAGGAGGGCCAGATAGCATAGCACATACAAAATGTTTAATGAGGACAGAGGATTCCATATCAACCTTCTTTTTTATATTTAGCTTCATTGAGGCATAATTTACAAATAAAATTGTAAGATATTTAAAGCGTACATCACAGCAATTTGATATATGTATACATTGTGAAAGGATGCCCCCCCCCCCCATCTACTTAATTAACACACTCATCACCTCACATATTTATCTTTTTTTTTGTCTGTTTGTTTGGTGAGGACATTTATATTCTACTCTACTAACAAAGTTCAATCATACAATAGAGTGTTTGTTGTCTCGCTGACCCAGGAAGGCTTTTCAAGGGGCGTCTGGGTGGCTCAGTTGGGTAAGCATCCCGCTCGATTTCAGCACCATGGTCTCAAGATCAAGCTCCATGTGTCAGGAGCCTACTTGAGCCTTTCTCTCTCCCTCTCCCTCTGCCTCTCCCTGCTTGCAAGTGCACACATATGTGTGAGCTCTTTCTCTCTCTCAAAAAAAAAAAATAAATAAATAAATAAAAAAGAAAGAAAGAAAGAAAAGAAAAAGAAAAAGGAAGGCTTTTGAAGAGAAGGTAGAGTTAGCAAAAAAAACCTTCCAGAATGAAAGGGATGGAATAGCAGGCACGTCTTGTGATACCCTCCTAGGAGCAAAGAGTCTAAAGTGAAGATACAAGAGATTTGCATTGAAGAATTGACACTGTTGCTACAAGCTGAGGGTGTGTATAGGAAACTGGATGAAGTTACAGCAGGAATATGCTTATGGCTCTGAACTATAGAAGCCCCTGGATGGCAAACAATGGAGTTTAAATTTTATCTATTAGGTACCAGAGAAAATTAGGAACAGCTGATGGCATGACCAAATGCAGCAGTCCCAAATATTAGACAGGAGTTTTTTATAGTAATGTCAGCCTAAATCACAGTAGTTACAGTGAGATAGAAGGGCATATGTGAGAATATTCTCAGAGAAAAATCAATAGGACTATCCATAGGATTGGATAAGGCAAGAAAAAAGACTCGGTATAATTTGATTATAGTTTTAAGTCTAGATATCTGGGAAAACAGTACACTTTTTAACAGCACACTTTTTTGGGAAGTGATATATATCTATATATGGATATCTAGATATATATGTATTTCTATGTGTGTATCTATTATATCTATTATCTATCTATATAGAGAGAGATGGATGAAGGATCCAGGAAACTCGGAAAGGAGAAGAACATGAGTCTTTGCTTGGGGTCTGAGGATTTTATTGGCCCTGGTGGTCTGGTGCAAGTATCCACTTAGGCATTCAGGAACTGGTCAGAACAAGGACAGAGTACAGGTGTCCTTCATAAGCCAGGTGTCTTGGCTTCAAGGAATTTGGAGTCAGTGGTCTTGGAGAATATTTATGACAACCTGCTTGATCACTCCTTAGATGTTATTTGTTGTTCTGGAAGACACCAAAGATATAATCTCTTTGTCCCTTGTAAGAAAGACATACGCTATTTGCATTGCAAGACATGTGTAGAGTAGGGTGGGGGTGCAGATCCTAGCAAGAATAAAAGCCTGAAAAAGAGCAAAGGGAAAAAAATGCCTTAATTTTTTTTAATGTTTATTTATTTTTGAGAAGGGGTGGGGGGAATGAGTAGGGGAGAAGCAGAGAGAGAGGAAGACACAGAATCTAAAGCAGGCTCCAGGCTCTGAGCTGTCAGCAGACAGCTCAAACCTGCCGACCGAGAGATCATGACCTGGGCCAAAGTTGGATGCTTAACCAACTGAGCCACCCAGGTGCCCCCCAAACGGCTTTTTTAATGGGAAACCATCAGTTTCCCTGTCTTTTAATTGAAATAGAGAATTCAGAAATGGGTTAGACTGGAGGACGATGACATCAGATTTCACCATTTGAAAGAAGACATTCAATGAGGTTTATCAGCAAAAAGTTAAATATATGGACTGAAAAAGCATGATAGAAGTATAGGGTGGAAAAAAATTTGGAAAAATGAACATTGAAGTAGCTGATGTTCTTTTCCTGCCATTTAAATTTGTGTTAATGAGTTTTACAATTAAATACATCAACCCATTTTGAGGGGAACGTCTGTGTAAAGAAAAGGACAGTAAAACATTAGCTGCCTCCAGTTCAGAGCTAATGTGCATAACAGCAGTACAACTGGATGACTTCGCTTTGTTTGTTTGTCTTTACATCTAGATGGTGCTTACTTACTGTGCTTGGCTTGGCGTATTTGACAGGCAGAGTAACGGACGCCAAAATAAAAGAAATTCACAGTCTGATTTAAGCAATTGTTTAGTTTCTGTACATAGGCACATATTACTTACATTTTTTTTTTACAGAAATGGTAAAAAAGTAAAGCACACTAAAGCATCCATTTCAATTTGAATAGAAAAGGAATTTATTGTAACAGCTATTTTAATTTTTATTTATTTTTGAGAGAGACAGAGACAGAATGTGAGTGGATTAGGAGCAGAGAGAGAGGGAGACACAGAATCCGAAGCAGACTCCAGGCTCCAAGCTGTCAGCACAGAGCCCTACGAGGGGCTCGAACTCACAAGCTGTGAGATCATGACCTGAGCTGAAGTCGGATGCTCAACCGACTGAGCCACCCAGGCGCCCTGTAAAAGCTATTTTAAATTTCACCTCCGTTTGTGTTTTCTAAAATGGGGATAATTATATAACCTGTTGCAGTCACTGAGTTTTTACTATGAGTAACCCGAGTAACCCATCAGATTATAATATGGTTGGAATGCATTTTTTAAGATTTAAATGACAGTGATTTAATATTGTTATGTGCTTTCTCTCTATGTGGTTCTAATCTAACCCATGATTTCATAGTTGATAAAAAGTTGCCATCGTAGTTTAGTATTTCTAATTTAGAAACTGATTGTTTCCTCAAGTAAGGACAGTGGGAAAAGTAAAAATCTAAAGAAGATTCCTTAAAAGAATTCATAATTAGGTAATGTTTAAAATAAAAATTGATATATTAATGAAATGTCTCAGAAGTAGCATGTGATGTTTAGAGACACTAAAATATTACGATTGAAAAGAGAAGTTCTCCTCATGTTTATCATACCTGTATATATTAAAATATTTAAAATAAATATGGATGCAATACAAAATTGCACTAGCGAAAACTATGCACAAAGTATGAAAGAACTTATTACCATTATAAAATTGCTCTTTCAGTGCTGGATATCTGATTCATTAGGACCCTGGTTATTTTTTTCTTCTCAACTATTTGTTTTCTTATTTTGCCTTAGTACAATTCTATTGTACAAAAGTTGTACAAAAGAAGTACAACTTCTTTTTTTCCTGTGATTATTTTACTGTTGTAAACTCAAAACACTTTATAAATGAGAAAATTAATTAAAAGTAAGTAATTTTATGGTTATTAAACATTCCAAAATGTTCTATCTCAAAAATGGAGTATTCAACTACATTTATATTGTCAACTGTTGAAAACAATTTAAAAGAAGACAAGGTACATGTAAACACCCTCAAGCTATTCAATAATTATGCTGTACTGGACAATAATTAGTGAATTGCAGGGGTGCCTGGGTGTCTCAGTCGACTAAGTGCTTGACTCTTGATTTCAGCTCAGGTCATGATTTCCTGGTCTGTGAGTTCAAGCCCTGCATCGGGCTCTGGGCTGATAGCAGGGAGCCTGCTTGAGATACTGTCTCTCCCTCTCTCTCTCTCTCTGCCCTCCTCCACTAGTCTCTCTCTCTCTCTCTCTCTCTCTCTTAAAAGTAAATAAACATAAAAAAAAAGAAGTGAATCGCAGACTATGGCCAAGATTTGCTAGCTCAATGAAGTTGAATGCTATGAGTATTTAGCCATGATGGTAATGTAAACTTATTTTATTAAAAATATTCTGTATATGATATGTGATGTTAGTGTTTCCACTGAAAACTTGAAAGAAGTTCATCAGTAGAAGTATTAGGAAATGCCATTTTAAAACCCAAACAAATCAAAACTCCATAATAAAACTAGGGAATATTTTCTTGCCTCAATTATATAGCACTATCAAACAGAAAATTAGAGTTGTATTTAGTTTCTAACAATTTTGTGTTTGCTCCTGCAATACTTCATTATTGGTATTCTACATAGGATATACTGTAAATGACTTTCTTTTGATAAATCACCATAGAAACGTTTCTGGTATTGTAGGTAGGTCACTAGCTTATAATTCCCAAGTGGTGTTTCATGTGCCTTTTAAAAATTAGTAAGAAGCAGTCTTTTCTAGTCATCTAAAATTCAACTACTGTCCCACAAGCACTTATCTATAAAATACTAATTGCTGTGAGAGTTCATCTTCCAGTTCTTTAGCACTCTCAGGTGGATGGTTTTTCAACTGACCTACAATAATTAAGCTTGCCTAAGTAGTCCCCAACTATTTGGTCTTGGTTTTAATTGCCATTGCTGTGTATTCACCAGTTTAAAAGAATTACCTTAAGTGAATAGAATGAAGTTTAGCAGGGATGACTGCCATGAAGTGAAATCAAAGTGGAAATAACTATTGTATATTTGAAAGTTCAATAACAAATGACACCTACAAGAAATAACAGGCTCATAATTAAACACAACCTGAATATGAGGAAGACATATACTTCTTTTGTGTTTAACATGAAAATGACACAGAAAGATAGAGCTTACCACTGTGAATTAAAGTCCAGAGTTAGGACTATTGTTGAAATCAAGATCTTAGAAATTTGAAAGAACTCAAAGAGAAAGAACATAAAATAGTTTTGATTGGAAAATACTAACTTTAAAGAAGTCAGAAGAAATTTGGACTATTAAAGTTTTAGAGAAGTTTTATTCTATGATGAAGGAACTTCCTTTAGAGAACTCTTTTGCTATCCTTGTAGCCTAGGAGGGGAATGGGCTTTTGAGAAAACGAACCTGGGTTAAAGCACCAGCTGTATACTTAATAGCTATGTGATCCTGTGTGCATTTCTGTATCCCAGTCTTTTCATTTATGTTATATATATATATATATATATATATATATATATATATATATATACACATACACATACACACACACGTATATATGTTTTATATATATGTTATATATATATATATAACACGTATATATATACATATATATATATAACACGTGTATATATGTTTTATATATATGTTATATATATATAACAAATCTGGTAAAGACAAAATAATGCATGTCAAGCACTTTGTACACTGCCTAATACATGACAAATTTTCCTTGATTGATAGCTAATGGTAATAAATAACGATAACGAATTGAAAATGATTCCTACAGAATGTTAATTATCCACATGCTTCTAAATAGCTTCAAACAATTAACTTTGGCATCTAGCACTCTACTTTAATCTGTTTTTCTATTACCAGAGAAATGGAAACAAAAATAAAAGACATTGGCACTGACTTACTTATTCTTCCATGCCTAGAACCTGAATGCCTAACCCTGTTCAGGAACCTCATAAGTAATTGTGGTGTTAAAAAATATAAATATATATATGTGTGTGTGTGTGTATATATACATATACATATATATATATATATATATATATTGAAAGTATATATATATATATATACACACACACACACATATATATATACACATATATGTACACATATATACATATATATATCAATATATAAATATCAATATATACATATATATGTATATATCTATGTGTATATATATATATATATATATTGATATATATTATTTGAATGATCTAAGACTAGATGAGTTTAGGGAAAAGACTGATATGAAAACTTTTGGTTTATTACTCCTCTAGATATTATGGGCTATTTTGAGCTATTGTATTAAATTCATTATTTGTGATTTTATTTTGTTTAAATAACAACATATAAATTTATTTATACATATGAAAGAATGCCAAGGAGACCACATTTCTCCCTTTGGTACATTCTGAGTTTGTCCTTTATTTCACATAATAAATTAACTAAGAGAAAGATTTCCCAGTCTCTATCTTTGAGAAATATAATAATGGAAACGGATAATACAGGATTGTGTGGTGTTGGCACAATTTACATTGGAAGCTTTCTTTCTCTCACTGTCTTGCTCTCTCTCTGCGCACCCCACTGAATTTATTATGTGGTAAGAGTGGATATGACAAATGGTTTTCAGATATACCTTAATATAAATTCTAAGTGTCACCTGTTTCTATATCTTAATTCTTTCCTCTGTAAAATGCCATTGATGCACACCCAGTTGTTATGAACATTTTAAAGTAAAAAGTGCCAAGAATCTTGGACATAGTAGGTGATTATCTTTACTTTAAATAAATGTTATCAGATAATAGTAGCATTTTAGGTTACTTGGGCAAACAGCAAGGCCTAAACAGGTGCAAGATAAATAGAATGTACCACATTATGAGATGATTTCCTCTTTCTTTTTCTTTCTTTCTTTCTTTCTTTCTTTCTTTCTTTCTTTCTTTCTTTCTTTCTTTTATTTATTTTGAGAGAGAGAGAGAATGCATGTGGGTGAGCAGGGGACAGGCAAGAGAAAGGGAGAAAGAGAGTCCTAAGCAGTCTTCCTGCTGTCAGTACAGAGCCCAACGTAAGGCTCTATGTCATAAACCATGAAATCATGACCTGAGCCAAAATCAAGAGTGGGGCGCTTAACCAACTGAGTCACCCAGGCACCCCAAGAACATTTTCTAATAAATTAACTTTTTATGCTTAATTTTGCTTTGAATGTATTATTCTAAGCAAAAGAATAATTAATTCATCAATGAAGCCTCAAAAAAAGTGAAATGACTAGTAATTTTCAACAGTTTCATCCTACCCAAGTTAATCAATACTTGTATATTATCAGACTTATGATAAAGGCAACTCATTCATGTTCCTATTTATCCTTCCAACAAATATTTGAGAGCCTACCATTTGCCGGGCACTGTTGAACTTACTTAGGAAACATGAGTGAAGGAAATAGATCTGCACTGAAGAAAGTTACATTCGGGAGAACTAGAACTTCTGAGGTGCTGGAACTGAATTCCAGAACTGGTGTTAGCTGGCTTCACTTTGGATGCACGTAGCATCACAGTTTTAGTCTGTGAAAGTTGTGAAAGTGTTTATACACATAACTTGATATAGGAAGAATTTGTAGGATTAATATGTAGAATTAAGAATTATAATGTCTTAACATTTTCTACTCCTCAAGTCCCTCATATTTTTACTTCCTAAGATGATTTTGTGTACATTAGAAAGGAGAATTTTTCTCCTACTCTACTCCTTTTGTCCTACTCGTCCATATAGGTTGGGAGACCTCATTAGCTCTAAAAGGTAAGGATTTGTCCCCCCATTTCACTGGTGAACAAACACTTGAACCATATCTTTTTTATGTTAGAATTTCTAACTAGTTTCCCATTACAGCCAGCATATCCCGATATTTATTAAGTTTGTTTAATTCAACGTTAAAAATAAAAGAAGAATGGACTAGGCAAGGTCAATGCCACTTTTATCCTTCTCTTCTTCCCTCTGCTTGCCCAGGGAAATTTGATTTGCCTGTTTCATAAAGGTACTTTCCCATAACTACCTTCAGCTATTACATTTTCAGTCAGCTTATTTCTACTTACCAGAGCAGTCCAGAAGGGCCTCAAAGTTGGTTTCTCTATTGTCTGTATTAGAGTGTTGTCAGTAACTTATTATAGGATCTTATTGGATCGTCTTTGTCCTTCTGTATCACTTTCCCAGCAGAGTTACAGGTAATAAAAATCTCTATGACTAGGACCTTGGGTTTGGATAGTTCAATTAGTTGTTCAGGAAGTCTATCAAAAATGTGTCTCTAGGTCTCTGAACTCCAGCCTTTTCATTATTAGAGTGAAATGTTAGTGACAAATGAGGTATGATTGTCTAGACACCTCATCAGCCTGCTGGCTCGTTGCCTGAAGTAAAGGGGCAGTTCTAAAAATGTCAAGGTTTTGATTGGGGTTCTAAACATGTGACTCAAAATCAAAGCTCAAATGGGTAATATCAAACACTTTGGGACAATAATAAGCTTTTATAGTCCTCTGAAATTCCAGTCAAATTCAAAGCCAGATACTCATTTCAGGATGTTTTAGACATTATGTTTCAAGATTAGTTTTCTTATTAGCTGTGGTTATAAATACAAAGTGTATTATTTTTTTTTTAATTTTTTTAAATCTTTGTTTTTGAGAGAGACAGACAGAATGTGAGCAGGGGAGGGGCAGAGAGAGAGGGAGACACAGAATCCAAAGCAGGCTCCAGGCTCTCAGCTGTCAGCACAGAGCCCGACGCAGGGCTCGAACTCACGCACTGAGATCATGACCTGAGTCGAAGTCGGAAGCTCAACCGACTGAGCCACCCAGGCGCCCCAATACGAGAATTATTTTAAGAAATGATTGGTTTAGGTATACAATTTAAGTATAACCATAGTAGGAAAGCTTATTTAACTGTAATTTTATTAAAATCTTCTATTTAAAGATGTTATTAACAAATGCTAATGTTTTTATTTTAATGAATTTCATGTTGTATGGACAGCCATTATTAAGTGAAGTTTGTGCTAATAGATGTGTGATTTATATATTTACACTAGTGGATTGCTGTGGGAGTAATACTCCCCTCTGGGAAATTTTGGCAATTTGTAGGGTGAATTTTGGTTATCACAATGTGAATGGAGGGTGTTCTGAGCATTTACTAGAGAGAGATACTTCATAAACTGTGAAAAAAAAAATTCTGCCTCCAGACAGTATTCCTATGTTTTAATGCCCACTCATGCAGCAAGAAAACTTGTTTGGTTATCTGAGGCTAGACTTTAATTCCATTTTATTTGTGAACCCAAAGTATGTTTTGTATACTTTTAAATACAGACTGAATTTTCCAAATTACCACTATCTTCTAAAGTTGTAGAAAACAGTGCTTTATTTTGTTTGAAAGTTTACCAACAGCTGTTTTCCATTTTGTAAAATTACTTTACTAATGGTAATGCCAGTCATGGTATTTAGTCACCAATTTAACACATGGTCATCAGTCTTTCTTTTTAGTCATTGCATTCAAGAGATTGTATGTACTATTTACAAAGAGCAAAGAGTGTGATTGCTTCATTATAGAATATACAGAATTGAAAATTTAAATACTAAGTTTAAACTATTTTTCTGAATTTTTCTATATATATATATATTTACTAGATTATTAATTCTTATATACATGTATACATATCAGGAGGTTAAAATGACATTTTCAGTCAGCTAAGTTAAATCGTCAATAAATTGCATTTCTGGTAATTAAAAAAAAGGACAACAAGAATATGTTGTAAGGTAGGATCTTAGTCCTCTACAGTTGGGCATCATTGATTTACATATATGGAAAATATGTCTGGTTGACCATATGGCCAAATACAAATGCTGTAAGTAATCTAAAGTGTCAACACGTTTCTTTGGAGGTAATATGTGGATTTTAAAGAAAGTTCCTAGCAAATTCTCCTATAAATGGAGAACAAATTTTGAGATGAAGGCTTGAAAATAAATACTGAAGTCAGCATACTGTATTCTCTTTAAGCACTTAAACTACAAATATATTAAATGCCTCATTATGTATGACACCTTGCTAAATGCTGGGGAGACAAAGACAAATATGAAATAATTCACTCCTCCAGAAAGTATATGTTCCAGTGGGAGGGACAAATATCCAAGGAATGTTAATGCAATGTAAATTTCTATTAGAGTTTTTTTTTTTTGAAGTTCTATAAAAGAATGAAAGGGAGGAGGGAGCCTCCTGAAAAACATATTTTGAAAGCTTTGAAAGGAGCCCCATTGTGGAATGCCTTAAATATGGAACTAAAATAATGTCATTATAACAGAGGATGCAAGTAAAATGCTATTTAAAGCAAGCAAATATCAGCAAGAAAAATATCTCAGCTATTTACTGATATGGTTTCAGATTCCACAGTGCAAGCAACCTTTAAAAAACCTATTCCTAATCAAGTTATGGTATAATACCAAGAATACAGTTATCTAAGAGGCCATTAATATACTCTTCCGTTTCCACTTACTTATCTGGTTGAGATCACATTTTTTTATATACGCATAAGCAGCATGGGTTTGAATTACATGAGACCACTTATATATGGATTTTTTTATAAATACAGTATTGTACTATAAATGTATTTTCTCTTTCTCATAATTTTCTTAATAACATTTTCTTTTCTCTAGCTTATTTTATTGTAAGAATACAGTGCCTAATACATATAAGATATAAAATGTGTTAATTGACAGTTTATGTTATGGATACATTTTCTAGTCAATAAAAGGTATTAGTAGTAAATTTTGGATGAGTCAAAACTTATATGCAGATATTTTTAGTAGACATATGGACATTTTTTCCTTTTATATATAACTTTTATTTTTTATTATTGTTTTTTAATTTTAATATAATTAATGCATAGTGTTCTATTAGTTTCAGGTGTACAATATGATTCAGCAATTTTATGCATTACTCAGTGCTCATTACAATAAGTGTACTCTTAATGGTCTATACCTGTTTTACCCATCCCCCACCCATCTAACTTTTGGTAACCATCAGTTTATTAAGTACATTTAAGAGTCTAGCTTTTCTGTTTGCCTCTTTTCCCTTCATTCATTTGTTTGGTTTCTTAAATTGTGCATATGTGTGAAATCATATGGTATTTGTTTTTCTCTGACTGACTTAATTCAGTTAGCATTATACTGTCTAGATCTATTCATGTTGTTGTAAGTGGCAAGGTTTCATTCTTTTTTATGGCTGAGTTATATATATGCCAAATCTTCTTTATCTGTTCATCTGTCAATGGACATTTGGGTTGCTTCCGTATCTTGGGTGCAATAAACATATGGGTGCATGTATCTTTTCAAATTAGTGTTTTCATATTCTTTGGGTAAACTCCCAATAGTGGAATACTAGATCATATAGTAATTCTATTTTTAATATTTTTAATATTTTGAGGAACCTCCATACTGTTTCCATGGTGGCTGCACCAGTTTGCATTCTTGCCAGCAGGACAAAAGTGTTCCTTTTTTTTTCTACATCCCCTCCAACACTTGTTTCTTGTGTTTTTGATTTTAGCCTTTCTGACAGGTGTGGTTTTGATTTGCATTTCACTGATAATGAGTGATGTTGAGTATCTTTTCTTGTATCTGTTGTCCATCTGTATGTCTTCCTTAGAGAAATGTCTGTTTGTGTCCTCAGCCCATTTTGTAATTGGATTATTTATTTTTTGGATGTTGAGTTGTAGAAGTTCTTTATATATTTTGGGTACTAACTCTTTATTGGCTATATCATTTGCAAATATTTCCTATCATTCAGTACGTTTGCCTTTTAGTTTTGTTGATTGTTTCCTTTGCTGTGCAGAAGCTTTTTGTTTTGATGTAGCCCTAATAGTTTATTTTTGCCTTTGTAAATGGTGTAAGAAAATGGTCTCATGTTATTCTTTTGCATGTAGCTGTCTAGTTTTCTCAACACCATTTATTGGAGTTTTCTCAACACTATTTCTCTTTTCCCCTCTTGCGTATTCATGCCTCCTTTGTCATAGATTAATTGTGCATATAATTGTGGGTTTATTTCTAGGCTTTCTATTCTGTTCTTTTGATCTATGTGTCTGCTTTTCTGCCATTACCATACTGCTTTGATTAATACAGCTTTGTAAAATATTGTTTCACAATCTGAGATTGTGGTACCTCCAGCTTTGTTTTTCTTTTTCAATATTTCTTTGACTATTCAGGGTCTTTGGTGGTTTTACACAAATTTTAGGATTGTTCTAGTTTTATGAAAAATGCGGTTGGTATTTTGAAAAGGATTGCAGTAAATCTGTAGATTTCTTTGAGTAGAATGAACATTTTTAAAAAATGTTTATTTATTTTGAGTGAGAGAGAGGGAGTGAGTGAGAGAGTGAGCGAGTGCACACTTCACATGTGCAGGCCGGGGAAGAGCAAGAGACAGAGGGAAAGAGAGAATCCCAAACAGACTTTGCACTGTTAGCACAGAGCCTGCACAGGACTCGACCCCACACACCGTGAGATCATGACTTGAGCCTAAATCAAGAGTTGGACACTTAACCAACTGAGTCACTCAAGCACCTCTAGAATGAACATTTTAACAATATTTGTTCTTCAGTCCATGAGCATGGAATGTCTTTCCATTTCTTTGAATTGTCTTTGATTTCTTCTACTAATATTTTATTTATAGTTTTCAGATTATAGGTCTTTCACCTCTTTGGTTAAGCTTATTCGGAAATATTTTATTATATTTTTAATGCTTATTTATTTTTGAGACAGAGAGATACAGTGTATGAGCATGGGAGGGGCAGAGAGAGAAGGAGACACAGAATCTGAAGCAGCTCCAGGCTCCAAACTATCAGCACAGAGCCCGACAGAAGGCTCGAACTGACAAACCATGAGATCATGAGCCCAAGTCGGATGCTTAACCGACTGAGCCACCCAGGCACCCCTAGACATTTAATTCTTTTTGGTGCAGTTCTAAATGGGATTGCTTTGTTGGTTGGTTGGTTGGTTGGTTGGTTGGTTGGTTGGTTTTTGCTACTTCATTATTAGTATATGCAACAGTTTTCTGTATATTGATTTTGTATCCTTCAACCTTACTGAATCAATTTATTTTTTTTTTAATTTTTTAATGTTTATTTATTTTTGAGAGGGAGAGAGAGAGAGAGCAGGCTAGGGGCAGAGGGAGAGGGAGACACAGAATCCAAAGAATGCTCCAGGCTCTGAGCTATCAGCACAGAGTCCGACCTGGGGCTGGATCCCATGAGCCATGAGATCATGACCTGAACTGAAGTCAGATGCTCAACCAGCTGAGCCACCCAGGTGCCCCTGAATTAATTTATTTATTAAATCTAATAGTTTTTTGGTAGAATCTTTAGGGATTTCTGCATGTAGTATCATGTCATCTGGATATAGTGAGAGTTTTAATTCTTCTTTACAAATTTGGATGCTTTTTGTTTCTTTTTCTTATCTGATTGCTGTGGGTAGGGCTTCAGGGACTATGTTGAATAAAAGTGGTGAGAGTGAGCATCCTTGTCTAATTCCTGAAAGCTCTCAGTTTTCACCATTGAGTATGATGTTACCTGTGGGTTGTTTATATGTGACCTTTATTATGTTGAGATATATTCTCTCTAAACCTATTTTGTTGAGAGTCTTTATCATGAATGGATGTTGTATTTTGTCAAATGCTTTCTCTGCATCTATTGAAATAAAGATATGTTTTTTTCTATCTTTCTCGTTGATGTAATGTATCACATTGATTGATTTGTGAATATTGAAGCGCCCTTGCCTCCAAGAAATAACTCCCACTTGTTTGTGGTGAATGATTTTTTTAATGTATTGTTGAATTTGTTTTTTTATATTTTGTGGAGGATTTTTGCATCTGTGTTCATCAGAGATATTGCCCTATAGTTCTTTTTTGTTGTAGTGTCTTTGTCTGGTTGTGATATTAGGATAATTTAGCCTCACAGAATGAATTTGGAAGTTTTCCTTTTTCTTCTATTTTCTTGGAATAGTTTGAGAATAATAGATTTTGCTCTTCTCTAAATATTTATTGGAATTTAGATGTAAAACCTTCTGGTCCTGGACTTCTGTTTCTTAGGAGTTTTTTGAATCCTGATTCAATTTCATTACCAGTAACTGACTATTCATATTTTTTATTTCTTCCTGCTTCAGTTTTGATTGGTTATATATTTCTAGGAATCTATTCATTTCATTTCAGTTGTCTACTTTGTTGGCACATAATTTTTCATAATATTATTTTGTAATTTTTTTGAATTTCTATGGTGTTGGTTGTTACTTCTCTCTTTCATTTCTGATTTTGAGTTTATCTTAGTTTTCTTTGTCTCTTTTATGAGTCTGGATAAAGATCAATTTTGTTGATATTTTCAAAGAACCAGCTCCTGGTTTCATTGCTGTTTTTTAGTTTCTATTTCATTCTTTTGTTGTTTTTCTAATCTTTATTTTTTCCTTCCTTCTATTGGTTTTGGGTTTTGTTAGTTCTTCCTTATCTAGCTCTGTTAGTTGTAAGGCTCTTGGTGGGTTTTAAAAGAATAAAGTGATGAACTGAGTGACAGAAATAAAAATGACAGTACCTTTGCATAATAAAAAATGAAATTTCAGGGAGATTATTAGAGAGGAAATATGAAGGGATAGAAAAAAATGAGAGAAAATAGATAGATATGATGTCTTGGTAATGGTGAGGGAGAGAGGACTACAAGAAGCAAAAGAGACAACTTGAGAGATCATGGAATTGGAAAGAAAGGTACCCATGAAGATCTAATTCTCTGGGAGTCCACAGATGTCGAGGAAAGCACTGGACTTCTCACAATTTGTTTAATGAGAATAGGGCAATTTTATTTAATTTGTAAAGGAAAGAATAATTGCAAATGTGAAGAATTAAAATATCTGACTAGTAATCATCATGATTAGATTGCAGGCTTTAAAATAGTACTTCTTAGGGGTACCTGGCTAGCACAGTTGATAAAGCACACGAGTCTTGATCTTGGGCTCGTGAGTTCAAGCCCCACATTGGAGGTAGAGTTTATTTCAAAAAAATCAAAAAGTAAAAGAGTACTTCTTAAATATCTCTGAAAGATTCAGGGTCCTCACTCCATCAATCAAGGGCCAATGCTTTTTTTAAAATAAAAATCCATTTGTGTCAGTGTTACAGCAATGCAGATTAATTCCATTTTTGTGCTTGTCTCCTGGTGTGATAGTAGTGTCCTGTTTGTAGTCCCGTGCTACACTTAGTGTAGTGGTGCTCCGGAGTTGGGCAGCATGAGTGTGTATCCTAGCTCCCATATAGCATTATGAACTTGTGAAAGACACTTAACTTCTCTGTCAGTTTTCTCATATGCAGAATATTATATCTATCCTATATTTTGTTATAAGAAATGTGAGGGAAACTGTCACAATATTGGTTCTCCATTTCTTCTTTAGTGGTAGAATCCCTGAATTTGGGTTGGATACCTGTAATAAAGTTTACATTTCTCAAACTTTTTTGTAAGTAATTGTAGCCATATAACTTGGTTCTGGCCAATGTCTCTTAAGAGGGAAATGTTTGTGGAACCTGATTTGATATCTCATGCTTCTTATGTCACGAGCTACAATCATATGATGAGTTTGGTGGACCACCAAAAGAGTAGGAACCTGAGTCCTGTACACCATGGACCATTATACTAGCCCTAGAGTGTCCTCCTTTAGGCTTCTTCAATAATAGAAATAAAATTCTCTCCTATTTAAGTTATTTTGTATTTTCTCCCACATACAGAGTAGCCAAATCCCAAGTGATAAATAATAAATGAGAAAGGATGAGTAAAGCAGTGTTGGACCCAATAGACATTAAGGCACTAAGTAAACATTAATAATAATTACTAAATAAGTATAGTAAAAAAAAAATCATTAATTTGTTTAGTAAATGCTTAAAAACAATCTTCTGTGTTCTCTCATACTTTGTACTGGTGATACAAATGTGATTCAGTTGAATTATGTGTAGGACTAGTTATCATTATTTGTGATCTATGACAGGTCTTCTATAATTTGCATTTTCCCTGAAAATTCAAAAAATCAAATACTAAGTGGTAATCCCACTATTATAGTTTATGACTAGAGATAATCCTCAATGTATGATATTATGTCTTGGTAAGCCTATTGTAAATTGAAAATCTGGGAAGTTGAAAATGCATTGAATACACCCAAGCTACTGTACTCATAACTGAGCCTTGCCTACCTTAAATATCTTCAGAAAACTTAGCTTAGCCTACAGTTGGGCAAAATCCTCTAACACAAAGCCTAGTTTATAATAAAGTGTTGCATATTGTATGTAATTTATTGAATATTGCACTGAAAGTGAAAAACCAGAATGGTTGTGTGGATACAGCATGGTTGTCAGTGTATTGGTTGTTAATTATCCTTATCACATGGCTGAGTAGGTGTGGTGGCTCACTGCCACTGCCCAGCATCATAAGAGTACATCGTGGTATGTATTGCTAGCCCAGGAAAAGATCAGAATTTAAAATTCAAATTATGATTTTTACTAAATACGTATCACCTTCACACCACTGTAAAGTGGAAAAGATTGTTAGATTGAATCATCATAAGTTAAGGGCCTTCTGTTTTTATAATTTGGTATATAACATTTATCATTTATGCTTTTTACTATTTATAAATACAGTGTTATTTTGAGATGATTGCATAGGTTAAGACATTCCATAATTAAAAATTTTAAATGAAGAATGTGTTCAAGCCCTTTGGAGACATGCTAATGGAAATTCATTTTTTATTGCTAATTAAAGTAAGCCTGTTAAGCACCTACCCAATTATGCTAGCATGTTTTAGCAAGGCCCTTTGCTCAGAATCCTATAAAGCTGAAATCAAAGGTATTGTCTCTCTGCATCCTGTTCTAGAGGCATGACTAGGTAAAAACCTACTTCCAAGCTCCTTCAGTATGTTTCAGAATCCTCTCCTGCAATGGAAGGAAGAGGTCCCCAGTTTCTTGCTTACTGTCAACCAAAAACTTTTCTCAGATCCAGTGGGACACTTTCAGGTCCTTGCCCTGTGACTTCCTCCATTTCAGCAATGGATAAGCTCATCAAGTTCTTCTTATCCTTTAGATGTCTGAATTCTTTGGCTAACAGCCAGAGGAAACTCTGCTTTTAAATTGTTCATGTGACTAGGTTAGGACAACCTCAATAATCTTCTCTTAAGTTCACGTGATTAGTAATCTTGATCACATCTGCAGAATTTTCTTTTGCCATATAAGGTAACATAGTCACAGGAGTAACAATAGGAGAAAAGAAGGTCATGGGGACATCTTAGAATCAGCCTACAACCCTAATCTTATCTTATTATTAATTGATATATGCATTTTATATTTATAGATGGTTATTTTTAAGGTCATCTTTTTTTTTTTTTTTAATTTTTTTTTTCAACGTTTTTTATTTTTATTTTTGGGACAGAGAGAGACAGAGCATGAACGGGGGAGGGGCAGAGAGAGAGGGAGACACAGAATCGGAAACAGGCTCCAGGCTCCGAGCCATCAGCCCAGAGCCTGACGCGGGGCTCGAACTCACGGACCCCGAGATCGTGACCTGGCTAAAGTCGGACGCTTAACCGACTGTGCCACCCAGGCGCCCCATAAGGTCATCTTTGAAAATAGTTCTTTCATTTAGTTACATTCTACATTATTATTTCTTTTAAATATTATTAAGTTTATTTATCATTAATGAGTAATTTTAAAAGTTTTATTCTTCCAATAAATTATTAAACTGGCAGGCTTTGTTGACATTATTATTTCTAAAGATTGCCTTTATACAACCTTAGCAATGTTAACAATTGATAACACAGTAACATTACAATTTGATGGGATTTATTACAAACATCAAAACATAGTTTCATAATTATAGCCAAATTCAGCACATAAACTTTCCTTCATATCCATATATGAATTATAAATTACTAAATCTTGAAATATACTGAAGACTCTGTCTTAGGAAGATGGTTTGGGTATCATTTGTTTACAAATAAATCTTTCAAATAATACTTCACTGCATTTACTAACATTGCAACAGTTATACATTATTCTGTTAATATGTCAAATAAATATGTGAATATATTATAATAATGGACAGAAGTTATATAATCATTATAATATATGTGTTGTAAGTTTCTTAATGTGTACATTGTTTAAATTCACATGAATAACCATATATTACTTCATTTGAATATTAAAATAAATTTTAAATATTTGAGGTACAGCTTTTGTGTGGGATTATTCAAGGATAGTGGAATATTGAAATTTTAAACCCAGAGTTGTATTATTGGTGGTATTTTAGAATTCCTTTGGCTCTACTCTTTCTGAAAAATTTTAGATAGTTTTACAATTCTGTGTTTTTTTTGTTATATTATCTATATTGGAATAATAAGAGTCAAACATTCTAACTTACAGGGGATGGCAGATATTTCAGTATTTATCAAGACATATGTCTCTGAGTGGGCTATAACAGGAAAAATATGTACATTTAGATCCATGGCAAAATATTATTTTAAGGGAACTTACTAGAAATTGGCTAGTAAGTTGAACTTACTAGAAATTAGCTAACCACTAACAATCACAATAGATCATATTTGTAGCTATAATAAAATAGTTAACTTTTCTCAGCTTGTGTTAATCGAGGTACTAGATATTGAGAAAGAAATGCATTTTTGTGGAAACTGGTACAAAATGAAATATTTTAATAGTTTTCTACTTGAGATGTTTTCTGTCATTAGACATCTTAGCAGAATCAAATGAATTCTTTATAAAATCTTCAACCATATATTCCCTATTACAGTGGCAAACACATGTAAATGACATAGTCATTAGCATGGGTGAGTAGGTCACAACTCTGCATTTTCACATTAGTGGATTGAATTCATTTGAATTCACTAAATGAATGCAACGCATTTTCTTTCACTAGTCAAAAATCCAATAATGGTTTTTAAGATTCTTCCATGAAAATTAGATCCCTCAATTACTTTCTTCTATTCTACCCTTTGACCTTCTACAAAGACTTTTATTCTTTTAGCCAATTTCCTTACTAAGAAGGACAAGACAGAGGAAGTTTTGAGTTTTGACATGACCATGGTATTATTAGCAGGAATACTTTGCATTAATGCAAAGCTGCCTGGCTCTATCATGGCCATGTGCCCTGCCTTCAGAGGCTTTGAGATGTTGTAATTATGAAATAAGACATTGAATGCTAAATTTGAATTGCTTATTTTAGAAGAAAATTGACTGCTTTGATAATACAAGGCCCTCACTTCCTTTTCTCTCTCTTTTTATTCACTGACTGGTCATTTTCATGGTCATTTATTTCTACAATCTGTTATAAATGAAAGCTTGTTTGGCTATCTCTGTGCTTTGTTTGGTGTTTAAATCAGCACTGGCATTTGGGGCGCCTGGCTGGCCCAGTTCAAAGACCATATGACTCTTAATCTTGAGGTTGTGATTTTGAGTCCCATGGAGGGTGTAGAGATTAAATAAATAAATACATAAATAAAGGTGTAGAGATGAAACAAACAAACAACCTTTAAACAGCATTAGCATCATCCTATGTTATCTGACATTACAGGATCATAGAGGGAGTTGCTTCAGTGGTTTGCTCTCATGAGTAAAGCCATTATACATATTGGGTCGGTTCATCCATAAATGTCTCAGAGAAAACAATTTGTGTTGTCCATAATTATTCACTTAAAAATTTAAAATAGTCTAAAAGTCATGATGTTCTCCTTACAGGAAGGTGAGAATTTTGCATCTAATTGTATCATATTACTATATTCCATTCTGGCATGGGATAATAATATCAGTATAGCAATCAGTATATCCAGAGCAAAAGTAAAATTGAAAAGATAGAAAAGTCATATGATTTTACTACTTTTGTGGTAGGATGCCCCATGACTTCCTCTTAAAACTCCTCACAGGATGTTCTTCCATTGTGGCTTGGTCATCTGACAGTATCTGGAACACAATGGCCACTTAGTAAGTATTTGTAGAATGCATGACAATATAAATTGAGAGTGGGTAAAGGGAAGGAGAAAGGTAGCATAGCTATCTATCTTCCTTCTTAGGGGGTATTTGAAAATAACTTTAGAATCCTCACATACTTTCTGTGCTGAGGCTCTTTTAAGGCAATACATATGCAAAGCTGAGAGCAAAGCAGTCAGTCTCTTCCAGCACCCTAAGGCCACTTATATTTCAAAGGCAAGATAAGACTTCTATCCAGAAATCCTTGACAGTAGAGCAAAGAAATGTTAAACAATAATGACAGGAAATAAATTATCTTGCATTTTATAGGTAGGTATATAGAGCAGAACAAGGGCTGACAGGTGCCTGTCAAAGTGAGAAAAGTGATGTGTAATGACATAGAAAGCATATTTAAAACAGCAACTCATTTAATTGAAAGCACCATATGGACCTTGATGATTTGTTAGACTTTGTTCAATTACTGAATTTTAAAGTAAACAGAGTGTGTCTATATATAAAATAAATGAAGCATATTTTTTCTCTAGTAATAAATACATTTTGGATCAAATATGTTCATTTATTTTTTTAATGTTTTATTATTTATTTTTGAGAGTGAGGGAGACAGAGCACAAGCAGAGGAGGGACAGAGAGAGAGGGAGACACACAATCTGAAGCAGGCCCCAGGATCTGAGTTATCAGCATAGAGTCTGACACGGGGCTCGAGCTCATGAACCTTGGGATCATGACCTGAGCCCAAGTTAGATACTTAACCAACTGAGTCACCCAGGCACTCCAAATGTGTTCATTTAAACCCTTGGATATAACTGTATTAAAAGTAATATATAATTGTCATTAAAAGAAAGTATATTTGAATGAACTATAAGAAAATAGCATTTTATTAAATAACAGCCAATTAAAACAAGTTAACCTATGAAATCACATAGTTCATTCATTCACATATTTCCATTGAACCTGCTGCCTTGCTCTAGAATTATGGTTCTTTTCAAGAATATCAAGAGATCCCAAATTATTTAAGTGAAAAGCAGCATAAATAATTTACAAAATATAAAGTACAATTATTGATCAAGTTTTAACACCAACACCACTGATTACCAAAAAAGTAATGTAATTTCAGTACTCTTTCTAAGTTGTAACATAAGGAACCAATGATGATGATGATGATGCTTATAAATTCTTAGTTGAGCATTCATAATAATGAAAAAAATAAGAATAGAAAAGATGTAAAACTACATGTATTTTCAGAATGTACGTATTTTGTGAATTATTTAAAAAACTATTAAATTAGTGATTAAGAATAATAATGATATTTTACTACTCTGTGTTCAGAAATAACCCATACAATGTCTAGTCCAGCAAATGTACAGCTTTTGAGGTTGGTTCCTTACTATATTTATAAGCAAGGCCCTAACTGTAGACAATGAAAAAGACCCGGTGACTGGCCCAAGATATCTTCCAGTTTTTGAAATTTAAAGGAAAATAAAGCTTAGTGGGCACCCATATTTCTGTAATTAATTTAGGAATTTGGCTTTTATTTAGGTTAATATAGTGTGGATTAAATTGAAATTTAAAATGTTATTTTAAAATACGCAAATTTGAAGTGCTTTTTACTTTAAGAAAATTTTCAGTCAAAATTTTGTGTACCTTGTACCAGCCACATTTTGAAATGTTAGTGAGGAATAGCTAAAGTCTGTGCTTGTGTCAAACAGCACTTGGTAATTGCATGTGTTGTCATAAGAGAGGTTCATGATGTATCAGCATTTGTACAAGTATGATAAAGAACAACAACAAAAAAATAAAAACAGAAAACTTAAAAGGTAGTTTCCTTGTAAGTATTCACTTAAACATCTGTCTTGTGCCCACAGCTCAGAAACTTGACAGAAATATGTCTCTTTTCATGAAACTTAAAATCACCATTCCTATCTTTAATAACCGATCAATCTGTACTTTGAGGCATTCAGTAGCTACTTCTGTATTTTAAAAGGAAACATTAGCCTTTCAGAATTGCTGTTTCTTGTAGAATTATGGTCTATTATAATAAAATTGTTCATATAATGAAGAGTGGTCAGGATGTGGCCACTTTCCATGGTGCTACTAATGTATGAAATATCGGAGATAGTCCATAGTCCTCTATAGACTGCTCGTTTCATTTAGTTATTAGTCTCTTAAAAATTACTGACCTATGTCGTAGGCTTTAAAATCAAGATAGATTACTCTTTTCCTTTTATTCATGTTTATGTATTGAGTTAAATATGCAGATTCAAAATAGCTATTAAAATTGCAATTATGCATATTGAAGATAAATTGTTTTCTGTATTAAATATCCATAGGGACCTTTCTTTTTTTTTTTTTCCTACTGTGAATTAGGTGTATTCTCCATCCCAAAATAGGCTCACTCCATTTCAGTAACATAGCAGACATTTTCAAATATATGAGGGTTCATCAGTTAAAATTGATTTGACACTTGAGGTTGCATAGTGCTATAAGACATTTTTTTGAAGTAGAGTTACAAAACATGAAAAGATGATTCCATATAATATTTTAAAAGGCAGTGAATTCTGTTTACAAGATAAGACAAGTGGTCATACAGTTTATATATATATATATATATATATATATATATATATATATATATATATATGTTAACAGCTTGGTCTAAGATAGAACATTTCCATGCTACAAATTTCCCCTTTTACCATTCCCTCTCCATACTTCACCCTCTACTTCCCATTATCCACCATAGTCATATGTTCCAGTTTTACAACTCTGGAGATCCTGAATACTGCTGGCCTGTCATATTGCTGCCCTATCTTATTTACCCCACTCCTGTTGTAAACCTGAATGACATTCTAGCACCTCCATTATAAAATTGGCGATCAAACCCCACAATCAGAGTCTATGCTTCTTAAATGTAAAGGGCCTCTTGAGGGACAGGATTTTCAGCCTCCATTCCATGGACTTACCAAATATAAAATTGTATGCTACTATGCTATTTCTGTGTCAGTATTACCTTGGTTATAGCAATATATTCTAATGGTCAAGAGCACAAATGTGAGAGCTACCTCTATCATAATTAACTGTATGACCTTGAACAAGTTACTTAACCTTCTGTGCCTCAGTTTTCTTACCTGTAAAATGGGGATGATACATCAAGGAGTGTTGCAAAGATTTACATAAAATAATAAACATTAAGTGCTTAGATAGTTAAAGTGGGAAGTGCCATATAAACACTAGCTTTCATTAATAATTTCCTGATTTAGAATAAAACTTTGAAAACAGTGATGGAATTTGAAGAACAAGGATTTAAATTCCATTTTCTTTTGCTGAGATTTCACATGAATCTATATAGCTTAGCTATGTATGCTCGACAATAGCCAGGGGTTTAGACTGCAACTGTAAGCAATGTTCATTAAAAAGAAGAATTTAGAGAAGTGTTAATAGGTTAGATAAACTGGGTAGGAGAAAAAGATTTCAAGTTCTTCATTATTTCAATTATAACATTGGGCCTGAGGACAATAGTAGCATATAATTCTAAATTGGCACAGAAGCAAATTAGATGAAACTGTAAAGATAAACTATCTGGGTATCTACTTGAAGATGTATTCAGTTAAAAACAGCTCATCTGGTAATTTTTGCCTTACTGAGAGCTTTCCTTTTCAGAGCCTTGAATAAGAACTGCTATTTTATAGCATATTATTCTATCAGAGAAGCATCAGTTGGCAAAGTGGAAGTGACAAGAATCTTGGGAGAAGAAGATATCATCTCAGGTGCCATAAAGCCAAGGAAATGAATGCATTGTAGAGTTTGATATCTTCCTCAGATTTTAAGAAAATCTTCTGAACAAAGCAAGTTCATGACAGTGCTCAAATGCTAAAAGCCCTGAAAAATGAAGCCTTTATTATAGCCTCACAGATTTCTTAATGAGAAAGAAGCAAACAGACATCTAACATACTAATGCAGCTATATAGAGATGGAGCTTTCTCTTGGGCTTAGCTTTTATAGCAGTGCATATAAAAAGTGGGAGAAAACACAAAATGAAGAATAAATTGTAAGAAAAGTGAGAAAAACTCTACAACATGGACAGAGGGCTAGGTGAAAAATGTTGAGTATAACATAAATTATTTTTTATATTATGCATGTTCTAGAAAAACAAAAAGTTGGATCACTGATGAGAGAGAAAACAGATCTATTCAACTTACATTTTACTTCCATATTGCCTATTACAGAGCTAAGAAATGAGGTAAATATGGAAAGAGTCGAAATTAAAATCTAAAATAAGAGAAAGGAAAATGTAGCATAAATTAAACAACTTTTACTTTCCTCTCCCCAAAATATTATTTTCTATGCAATATGAAAACATGTGCAGACATGGAAATTAAAGTAGTATTTTATGATGTTCCAGCACTATAGAAGCATAGAATTTCAGGGTTTGAAGGAATCTTAGAGGTTGATTTAACATTTGATATTTGAATATCCTGCCCTTTTCTTCTAACAAATTACATGAAACAAAAGGATATATTGATTTTCAAAAAAGGAAAGGATTAGATAAGTAATCAACAGATCTTGATGTTAATCCTTGGCAAAAAGAAAAAAAAAAAGTTAAATGGAATAGTAAACAAATTGTTTGTGAATGATAATAACAGAAAGAGAAAAGCCCCAGGAGCCTTACAAGTTTATAAGGAGAAAACTCTCTAAGGTCACTCTGTATTTTCACAATGTGGCTAAATATGGATAGATTATGAAAAGTACTATAACCGTATGTCTTGATTTAACTGAATCTTGATTTATCTGAATTATTTAAAGGTTATTATATCTTGTGGACAAGACAGAGAAAAGTGTCAAATGATTAGAGAGTTTATGAAGTTGTAACTGGTTGGAAAACTATCAAACATTGTTTTTTACTGTCACTTGGACGAATGTTTTTAACGGCATGGCTAGATTCACTATTATTATTTACTGCACTACATCTTTTAAGGCACTATAGAATGCATGCTCATCCTAAAACAGACATTAGTGTATACTGGCATTATTGAATAATAGTGCTGTATTGTAAATAAATGGAGACAAGAAGGAATATTCAAAAATGCTGAAAATAACCAATTAATTTTAGAAATAAATTTAATTATTAATTTAAATTAATTTAATTAATTGAATATTATTTGTAATTTAAATATAATCATTTACTTGTATAAATTTAAATTAATTTAATTATTATATTTAAGGATAAGCATAATTGTATTAATTTATATGTGAATTAAAAAATTTAATTATTAAAGTTTAAAAGAAAATAGAAAATACTATTTGCTAACAAACCTTAAATCTGTTTCCCCAGCCCAGTGCTCTTTACTGTACTCCATGCCCAGAAACCCATCTCTGTAGGACATGCCCATTTAATTGTCTCACAAATATCAAACTCAGCAGATCAAAACTGAATTTATTAGGATGCCTCATATTCTCTTCCTCTTCCTAGAGTTACATGCTGGGGACTGAAAGCATTATATACCCACGTTTCCAAACCAGAATCCTGGTGTCATTTTGACTCCCTATAATGTATTCTCCAAATCATATTAGTCATTACACCAGGGCAGATATTTGACCAAAATTACATTTTAGAAATATTACTCTGAAAATAAGTAAAAGAAAGAATGAATTAGCTTTCTTAATTTTCTTATTGAGGATTCACCACAAATAATGACTGTTTCATGCATAATAACCCATTTTCCTTTATTAAATAAGTGTTTATTAGTAGCTACTGTAGCTAAAGTAAGAAGAATTTAATTCTCTGTAATATAAGGTAAATATGGTACCTGACATTAAAAAAAAAAAAAAAAAAGGAACAAATCTGCGTTCTGTAGCAGTTCAGATAGATAGCTTTGGTGCATAAAGAAATATTGAACAGATTAGAGTCTAAATTCTAGCTTTGTTTCCAATTATATACTTTTCGGTTACTTCTCTGGGGATGACAATGTGACAAAGATTAAGTGAAATCATATAGGTATTTTGGTATAGTTCTTGGCACATGGTAGAGCTCAATAAGTATAAGTTACTTCTCCCTTTTATCTTTCTTCCACACAAACATTAAGATCACTTTGCAAAGAGGATTAAATAATGTTTTGAAGTAAGCAGAATACTTAATTTACACTCTAAATTTGAATACTACTAGAATAGGAGGAGACCAGGGTGAAAATATTTTTGGAGTCACAAAGAAAGGTTTAAGTAAAGATATATAAGTGAGAAAGTACAGTGCCTATTGAGACAATAAATATTTGGATGGAACATGGGAGACATATATCTCAATAAAATGTATAATCCTTTTTTAAATTTTTGATAAAAATGTACAATCCTAAAAAGAAGGAATCTTGTCTGTTTTAGTTTTCAGTTATATACTAAACACCTAATAATGCTTGATGCATAGTAAACACACAAGAAAATATTTGTTGAATGAAATAATTAATAAAATTATAGAGAAAATGGAAATTATCCTGGAAAATCATTGCTCACTGAATGACTTAAAATGTAGGAAATTGGGCCAATAATCCTTTAATTAGATTTTTGGTTGGTATAGTGGTTGGTGAATAGATAGGAAATCAGAAAAGGAGCTAAAGAATAAAGAATCTCATTTAATGATTGAAAACTACACCTAAAACTCTTATTTGTAGATCAAAGAGCATCAAATATCAGCAATTTCAGATGGTTCTACCTGTGTATGCAATCAGCTCACATCTGACTTTTCAATATCCCAGGCAAATTAAATGTACTAGTCCCTTCTCTTCTTATTTAAGATGTGATCTGTCTTCAATTTAATATTACCAGCAACAGTAAATAAGTTTCGACTTTATGGTGTGTTCTATAGTATTTTTTGGTACCTATTAACTGTCAAGTAGTATTTTAGTAAGATATAGAAAAGCATTTTCCTACTGTATCTGTTCAGGAAAGAAATCGGATTTTTCAGCATTGTATACAGTAGAATTTTCAATTCAGTGATTTTTTTAATTTTCTTTAGGTATGACAATAACTGCATTCTTAATTGGTATAAAAGAAATGCAAAATTAAAAAATTGTTATACTGATACATGCATCTTAATGTACAAAATATAATAATTTAAAAATCATTTGCAATTTATGATACCTAAAAAATATTTCTAATATATTTGGAAGCTAAAATGAAAAAAAAAATAGATGTGATGTTTGAAGTTAAACAAAATTAATTTTTGTAATTACAAAGCAATTTATGAAAATAAGTAGATTGAGTCAGGCAGCCTGTTTTTTGTTATAGTTGCTAAAGCAGTTAATTCGTATTGGTTAAGCTAGAAAAGACTCAGGTTGAAAATCAATTCCACCTCCCCAAAAATGGGTTTGGTTCCAGTGAGATAATTTGGTTGCTCCATTCGGTACTTGGCTGGCTCTGTCAGTGGAGCATGAAACTCTTGATCACAGAGTCCTGAGTTTGAGCCTCACATGCAGGGTTTACTTAAAAAAAAGAAAAAAAACTGCTTCTGTCTGGGATCACTGATTTTTGATTTTAGACAGTCTATGAAGTTGCAAGTTTGATTTCTCAGATTTCTTCAGTGAAAATGTGGATCATAATTCAGAGTTGGAGTTCTTTGAACACATTGAGGGAAAAGTAAAAAAATTACACTGTCTTTAGTAAATAAGAATTTCTTTCATATTTGTAAGAAAACATAGGCTCCCAATCTCTAAAGTAATAATATTCTTAGTTATCTAGTAATTCAATAACATATCTTACTTACCAAATCTTTTAGCTGAGTTTTTTTTTCTTACTAAAGCTTAATTTCTATTTATTAATAGATACAGGTATTTAGTCATCAATATTTAACACACACTTACTAAATACTAAGTCATAGGCCATCCAAACAAAATAACAACAACGAAAAAGTTTGTATAGCGGGGCGCCTGAGTGGTTCGGTTGGTTGAGTCCTACTCTTGATTTTGGCTTAGGCCATGATTTCATGGTTCCTGAGATCCAGCCCAATGGGCTCTGCCTGCTTGGAATTCTCTCTCCCTTTTTCTCTGCCCCTCACCTGCTTCCCCTCTCTCTCACTCTCAAAATAAATAAGTAAGCATTTTTAAAAGTTTATATAACATTAAAAGTATTTCACTTTACAAAATGGAGTTGTAATTTGTTTCTGGGTTTCTTTGCTAACTGAATAAATCTCAATATGAATTGATGCTAAATGACTTGCTGTTAAACAAATGAACAAACAAAACAAAAGCAAATATAAACACCCTCCAGGAATAGAAAGCCTACTACTTTATGTGAGCTGTGACAAACATCTAAAGTCAACTGAATTTTGATCTCTAGATAATAAACAATAATGTTGTTTTTTTTCAAGTGTCTGCCAGAAAATTTTCAATTCCAATTTACTGATGTCCTTTGGTTTAGCTATCCTTTAAAATCTCACTTTCAGTATTTCTGCATGGTTGGCCAGATTAACCTGTATAAAAAGTGACTTCTCTAAGCCACTCCTCTTCAAAATAACTGAAAATAGTCCCTATCATCTATGGCCTCAGATCCAAATCATTTGTCTTGTTATTCAAGATACTCCAACATTTAGTCTCATAATATCTATCTAATCAGTATCTCCTATGAATCTATTCGACTCAACAATTATAACAATTGTTTTATTGCTACTACATATAGGAAATGATGTTGAGAAAAAATGGCTATAAATTTTTCTACAAGATACTGTGTCTTCAAGAAACTCAGTATGTAGTAAGGACACACACACACATACACACACACACACACACACACCCCACAACTATATATTAGGGTATGTATGGGTTGTATATGTCACATTAGAGATACACTAGTATATTGTGATATCCGTACACTTTGATTTATGCAAATTTGTACAAATTGCTATGTGAACATGAACAGAAAAATCTGAATTCCAACTGGGAATGGGGTGATTGATGGAGAGGGGGATTATTCTTTATAAAAGAAACTGCTTTGTACTAGGCATAATTCTTCCAGTTTTGCATTCATAGCCATTTTTTACACAGCCATTTATTTATTTACTTACTTATTTAGTTTGAGAGAGTGAAAGAACATGCTCAGGCATAGCAGGGGAGGAGCAGAAAGAGAGGGAGGGAGAGAATCCCAAGCAGCACTTGATCTCACTAACCATGAGATCATGACCTTGGCTGTAATCAAGAGTCAGACTCAAGTGACTGAGCCACCCAGTCAGTTTGTGCTTTACAAAGCCACTTATGATTATGCATTAGTATCCTCATTTTACAAATGAAAAAGGTTAGACTCAGTGATCCATGTAGAACTAGCTCTATATGCCTCCAAGACCCTTTACAGTATACCATTTGTAAATTCATGGCTTAGAGATTAAATTTGATTTCTGGGAGAGAAAAAGAGCAACAGATAAGCAAAAGTGTGGAAAGAAGCAGGGAGTCATGGGACATATTCAGGGAGTTCAAATTGCTCTGGTTTGGTTGGTGATTAGGAGACATAGGCAGGGAATGGAGTTTCATAAGACTAGAAAGACAACTTGGGACACATCATACCAGTCTTTAGTAATGAGAGGCATGGGATATTTTTGGTTGAGAGTGTGATATGACTGAGCCTCTTTGGAACTTTCTAGTCACCTCCTTAACACATTTTCACCTCTATTATACTTCTGTTGGTGGATGACATATTACCCAAAACATAGCAGCTTGAAACAGTAAGTATTTATTGTATCACCAATTCTTTGGGTCAGAAACCCAGGAATAATTTATTTGGGTGCCTCTGGCTCAGTTTCTCATGAGGTTACAGTCAAGTGGTCTCATGGGAAAGCTTGACAAGGGGTTGGGAGATTTAAAGATATACTTCCCTTTTTTTTAAGTTATTTATTTATTTATTTATTTATTTATTTATTTATTTATAGCAAGAGAGCATGATTGGGGGAGGGGCAGAGAGGGAGACAGAGAATCGCAAGCAGGCTTCACACTGTCAGAGCAGAGCCCAACACAGGGCTCAAACCCTTGAACTGTGAGATCATGACCTGAGCCAAAACCAAGAGTCAGATGCTCAACAACTGAGCTGCTCAGGTGTCCCCAGATCCACTTCTAAGCTCACTCAAGTGGTTGTTGAGAAGCCTCAGTCCCGCTCTCCATGGGACTGCCTCAGACTGAAATAGTTGATTTCACTCAGGGTGAGAAATATGAGAGAAAGGGAGATTAAACAGAGGAATATGCCAGGACAAAATCCATAGTCCAGATTTTGAAAGTTGACATTCCATCTTTCATGCTGTATTCTATTTATTAGAGGCTAGTCTATATGTCCAGTCTATACTCAAGTAGAGTGAATTACACAATTCACTCCCGGTTGAGTGAATACCAGGAAATGATGGTAATTGGGAACCCTCTTTGAGGCTGCTAGTACTTGTATGAATCACCTTCTACACTATCTAAATTCTATAAAAATATTTGAAAGACTACCTTTCTTTACGATCCATCCTTTGACATATTGAACTATGCTATCATTGACTTTCAGAAATTTAAAAGCAATACTTTTTACCATGCACCTAAGTTTTGCTTCTTTAGTAAGATCCAGACCATGTACTATACATGTGTCTCAGAAACTTAGAAATGTGCTGAATGTAATATATGTCCAATATAACTATACTGACCAGAGAAAATCTATTAAAGACACTTCTTCTTGAAGCATTATCTGTTAAGGTTCACCTTTACCTTTACTTTTGATTCTCCGATTTTGATTGATACTTGAGTACTGATTGGATGGCTTAGATAGCATTTCTCAAAGTCACTTCTGCAGGATAAGGGATATATTTCCATTTGTTTTGTTTTGGCATTTACTGCAATATTTCTTTGCTTAATGGGATAAAATATATAGGATTTTCAAAAGTTCAGAATTTTCAGAAATTTGATGTATATGTATACGTTAATTTTTTAAACTTATTTGACCACAAGACCACTTCTGGAAAATGCTAATAGATTTTATCAACCACAGCCAGGGTGGGGCATAAGAAACATAAACTAGTTTACCTGCTTATCAGTATAAGAGCAAAACAGTGACTCACCATTCATTCTTCAAACAGGATCTGAGAATTTCCATTTGATAGAGACTCTGTTGAATGTTGTATAAATTAAAAACCCCAAAATGAGTAAGACCCTTTGTAAAGGGTTTTCATACCATTTGATTCTTCTGTTATTTGGGGTTTCCATATACTAAAACCTCCAGGCAACAACAACAATAATACAACAAAACTCTTATTCTTTAAGATTTACTGTAATATTGAAGCATGGAAATGATAATATGGGCAATTTATGCCACATCAAGATGAGCATAAAAGGATATTTTTTAGGTCTACTAATAGTTGCTAAATTATCCTTGAGTTTATTGAAGGGTTTTTAGAAAGGATTAAATTGGGAAAAAAAGATTTTGAGAAATCCATCTTTTGAGGAAAAAGAAATATTGCATAGAACTCCAATTTTTATTTCCTATTAAAGGTTTTCCTTTTTTATTTTTTTCTGTCTTTCAATAGTACCTGGGATAATATATTCCTCAATAATGTTTGCATTCTATAACACTCCATTTTGTCTATTGATTATAAGCATAAACTACTATACAGGAGAGGTGGAAGCAAAATTGTCATAGCAATTGTGATTTCAGCTATTTTTAAAGGGAGCTTATTTTTTTTTCTCTCCACAGGAAAAGTTATATTGGCACCCACCCACTGAACAGTAATATAAAGTTGCATTGATTTTTTTCCTCCCACTAAGAATGGCATTTTATTGGATTCATCTCTGACTTAGATTAAGCACACAAAAATTAATGGAATTTAATGGAGCTAAATTTACCTTCATTTTGTTGCTACTTTCATTATGAATTTACATTATGTTCTCACATTTTTCTTTATATGTAAACCATTTGCTTTTAAACAAATTTAAAGCCATTTTTACTTAGTTCATGCTGAGTTAAGGTGTTTCTTTAGAAGAGATGCCAGGCTATTTTAGTGATTGGTATAAAACAAGTCTAAAGTAATAATAACATGGGGTATTTTAGCAGAACAGAATAAACTGTTCCCCAATTCATTACTGATGTTTCTGTAATCTCGAGGTACCAATAGAGATGAGACTGGTTTTCGTTGGTGCAAGTAAATAAACAATCACTTAAATCAGAGTACAAAGCTGTTATCTCAAATACTTGCAGCAGATAGTAAATTATTCAGAACATACCTCGTCTATCTGTCAAAAATCGCACTAAGTAAAAAGGTGGGTTTGAATACTAATATATTATGCAAAAATATAAAGAATGATTACATTTTAATCACTGAATGCAGTGCAAATTGGAGGAGATGTGGCATGCAAGTAAATAAAATACTAATTCCAATTTTAGTGAATTATAAATTCACTAGGATTATAATTTATGTACTATCTTAAATTTTTAGATAATATGCAATTGGATATCCTAGCTTTGCTCTGAGAGTAAGTCCCAATAAAAGGAAGCATCTACTTTTGTTTTGGTTACATTTAACACAAGTTGTAGTGAATAAAAGCTTTTTAATTTAGATACTAAAACAAAACACTTAGCTCATTTTAAAGAACAAATGCTTTTATAAGTTTTTTGTTTGTTTTTGTTCAGGCATCTTTGGGAAAGACCTACTCTTAGGGTTTTGTTTTGTTTTGTTTTTGTAAATAATTATTCGTATTCAATTTAACTAGCAGGAACTTTCTGTCTACTCTGTCCCTTTACAACCTAGGAAAAATTCTTACTATGCTGTATTCATGTAAGTCTGATGAAAAAATATGAACAATACATTTATTTTAGTGTTCTTTTCTATCTTTAAATTGCATTTACAATTTGTTAGAGTGTTTTTGGCATTATTCTAAGTAGGAATCTACATAATTTTCTACTAATGTGGAATAATTAAAGAGAGTAACTTTAGGAAAGCTGATTTTTCTTATACACGTTTGATCTCTTGAAAAAGCATATGAATAAATAGGAGACTCTAGACAAAAGCTTTTATTTTCAATAGGGAAGTTATTTGGGGAGCAAGTTTTATAAAGAAATTAATAGGAATAGTTCAACTTGATTATTTGGTAATTTTTTTTTTTTTTTCAACGTTTTTTTTTTTTTTTTTTTTTTATTTATTTTTGGGACAGAGAGAGACAGAGCATGAATGGGGGAGGGGCAGAGAGAGAGGGAGACACAGAATCGGAAACAGGCTCCAGGCTCTGAGCCATCAGCCCAGAGCCCGACGCGGGGCTCGAACTCACGGACCGCGAGATCGTGACCTGGCTGAAGTCGGACGCTTAACCGACTGCGCCACCCAGGCGCCCCAAGTAATTTTTTTAATGCTTATTTATTTTTGAGAAAGAGAGATAGAGCACAAGCAGGGGAGGGGCAAAGAGAGAGGGAAACACAGAATCCAAAGCAGACTCCAGGCTCTGAGCTGTCAGCATAGAGCCTGACATGGGCCTGGATCTCAGGAATCATGAGATCATGACCTGAGCCCTAGTTGGATCCCTAACCAACTGAGCCACCCGGTCGCACCGCGGGGCCCTTTACGGTGGTCAGGGACAGGACTAAAAGGAGACAAGGAGATGTGGGGAATTGATGAGGCAGATGTACAATTTAGGAAGCCTCTGGTTTCTTAAGCTGAAGATTAATAGAAATTAGTGTAAACTTGATAGTTTAATAGCAAGGCTACAGGGGTTCAGCAGAATCTGTTTGTCATATAATCTCCTTGTTTTCTAAACAGTTTCTAAGAGATTAAATATAATTCAAAAACTCCCATACAATCAAGTTGTTGTGGATGACTCTATGAATCACTAAATCAAATCAGGTATAAGAACCTGAGGGCAGTTGGTCCTGGCTTTGTCATATGATTTCTGCTCTAGCCTCTACCAGTGTTAAGAATGCCAAAGTCTAGCAGGTAATGGACTAACAGCAAAGATCCTATTAGGAACAGATTGTTTTCCTTCCTAAGGAATACAAAGGAGCCAAGAGCCTGGTACAGAGAGAAAGTTTTCCAGGACTTTCTCACTTTCAGTTAGGTGGGAAATTGATTATGTTAACTGTACCCTAAAAATAAATTAGATTAACTTTAAAATATTTGCCTTTTTAAATTCAGATAATATTTGAAAAGTTAAATTATATCATTTTATTTTTCTTTACTTGGTGAAATTTCTGAAAAAACTTTTGACATTCATGAGTGTTGGAATCAAGAATAAGTAAAATATCTGCCTTTTTGTTTAAAATATCCTGTTTTTTTCTTTCATGTTTCACAATGTATTTATTTTAGCCATAAATTATTATACATTGTTATATTTTATTTATCTAGAATGATAATGTTGAATATTTTAATATAAAGTCAATGATTCAATTTAATAGTAATTCCATTTAATATTAATCTCATATCCATGTTTCTTAAAAAAATACAGATTGCCTTATAAAAGGAAATAAAAAGTTATAATCTCCTCCACCCATTTATAGTCTTGTTTGGAAATTTAGGTAATTAACTAGTCTTTGAACTTAGAATACATATTGCTCCCAACTAATATAAGTGCTACACAGACTCTCTTGATCCTCTTTTTTAGTTATAAGAACATTTCCTGGAAAACCATTTTGAACAAAGTCCCTGGTTTCCTTTCTTTAATTTTATATCATTGATGTGAGATCATGGAGCCCAACGGTAGGAAAAGAATTCTTGAGACGTTTATGGTGCAAAAGGTGTTTCTATTATAGGACAGGGACAGGACCCATGGACGGAAGAGCTGCATTGTGATTGTGAGAAGTGACTGATTATGTAGTGTTTTCTATCCTATACAGGTGAAGGTGATGTGAGGGTTTCAGGAAATTGAGTTCATAGGTTTCTGGAGGTCTGACTATTATTATTAAGATTGTGTTTTGCTTGTAAATCATTAATACTTAACCAACTATAGTGGAATTTCATGTCCTACGTGACTGAGATCTTTATCAACTAACCATTGTTTTTTCTGATGGGTTCTAATGTCTACTGTTTAGCTCACTTGATGATACTTTTTCTCAACCAATAATCAATGAAGCTATGTCAGTTTGTGTCTTGAAATCACTTGAAAACAGAAGACAGTATTTATAAATTTAAAAGTCAGAAAGAAAGAATTTGTAACAAAAAAAGTCCTAGCATTGGTCTAGTTGCAAATGAAAGAAGTTTCATGTGTTAGGTAGAATAATATGTCCACTCCCTCATCTCTGTAACCTGCATATATGTTAATTTCCATGACAAAAATGACTTTGCAGGTGTAATTAAATTAAGAATATTAAAATTGGGAGATTATCGCAGATTACCTGAATTTAACCACAGCATCCTTTCAATTAAATGAAAGATTCAAAAGAGTCGGAATCAGAGAAGGAGAGGAAAATGGATGCAGAGGTTGGAGTGCTGGTTTTGAAGGTGGAAGGGACTGTTAGCTAAGGAGTGGGAGAAGCCTCTAGAAGTTGGAAAAGGTGAGAAATGAACTGTAGACACCTTGACTTTAACCCCATGAGACCATTTTGGACTTCTGAACTATAGAACTATAATGTAAGTGTTCTCTTAAGGCACTAAAAATTTTGGATTTTGTTACAGTGCGGCAGCAGTAGAAAACGACTACATTTCTAAAGAAGAAAAGGAATATGGTGTTAAATTGTACCCCAGCAACTGACAAATGGATATGCTCATGATTTCTCACCCATTTCTTCTTTTAACCCATTGACTGTCATTACCAACTATGATCATATGTCTCTCATTAGCAACAAACAGGTGTTTAGATTGTTCCCATTTAGTAGTATCACTCCCAAATACTTACTTTTCTCTCCATATTAGACATCAGTTCCTAGAGAATATAATTATGCATCATTTATTATTATCTTAAATCTTGACCTGGTTTATAAACCCTAATAAATGTTAGTCCTTTTTCCTAACAAGTCCAGTGGATCACCTCTTGCTGAGATGGTGTAATTACAAATACTGAATTATATGTGACAAATTTTATAGAGTGGAGACATCACTGTAGAATAGAATGGTCGGGGAGAATTTCTAAAGAAATTTTACCATTTATTAGTACCTATATTGAGAAGTGAACACAATAAATACATAGATGTTAATTTCTCAAATTAGGCCTTCATGTGATGTCAGTAAAGGGTTTTGAAGAGCAATTATATGAGATTCTTAGAAAACTCCATGAATTTCAATTTACAATTACATTTACCTTTTACCTCACTCTAGGGCAAGGGAAGGAATGAAGAATTTAATGATAAGTATAATAACATATATGATGAGGGCAAAAGAGTTGTCATGGAAGGAAAGTGGAAAAAATTTTCTGACTTCTTTCTTGCATATAGCATTGTTGCATCACTGAGTCTTCTTCATTGATACTATATTTACCAATATTCCAAAGTTAATAAGTATGCTAAAAATGATACTTTCAATACAAGAGTAACCAGTCCAATTAAGCATGATAGTTACTTCCAGCCTTTTCTGATCTTGGAAGGGAATCTGCAATCTCATGAAACAAGGATATGACCACCCTAATATTCTTGTAAAAGTTGAAGAAACCTTTAGTATAGAATAAAATATCACCTAATCCTTTTCCAACTCAATTTCCAAAGTACTTGCGTAAGAGACTATTCTTTTGCATTTTTCCCCCTCTGCTTTAAGTCATGTCTTAGTGCCCATTTGAAGGGAAAGAACAGATACTCAGTAAAAAGAGGCTTGCTGTAAGGAAACTAGTCAATTGTGTGTAATGCAAGGAAAGGAAATTGAACTGTATGTTGCAGAGACAAGAGATAAGAAATAAAAATTTGTCAGTGAGAAAGATATACCTTTATACATTTTTCCTTATGGATCAACGTGGATGCTATGCTAATTTCTGCTTCTTTATGAATATCATTGTGACTCCATCTTTTCAAGCCCTTCAAGCTCTTTTCTTCTTACTGGTCACCATCCTCCAAATGATTTGACATTCTCCTGGTCATGCCATTTCTTAATTGCGGCACTAATTGACATTTCAATTCCAGGGCTCTCATCACTGACTAAAACATCTGAAACTTTAGGTCAAAGCTTTAAGACAAAGAGCGATTATGCCTCTCCCCTAATTAACTGCAAGTCAACACCTACAGAGTCAAATTCATTTTCTTCCCCTCCAGTGTAAACTGTGCCTTTCTCTTGTGTTTCTGATAACAGATTGATGTTTCTGGAATTTATCTCAGATTTATCTGAGTAACACTGGGTAGTAACACAGATTTACCAGTAACACTGAGCTTCACCACTCCTGGTTTTACCACATAATTTTGATTCTGTATTCATAATTCTTCTCATATGTGGTCTACATGTTTACAGTCTTGTATAGGAATTAAGAATGGGAATTCTGAGGTAGGATGTCTGAGTTCAAATTCAAACTCCATCTCTTGTTGTGTATCTGAGACAATTTCCATAACCTCTCAGTGTCTCAGTTACATTCACAGTAAAATGGGGCAAATAATTATACTTTTCTCATAGGTTGGTGTGAAATTAAATAAATAAAACGTAAAACGCATGAAGCATGGTCATATTTTAAGCACCATATAGGACTTAGATAGTAATAGTAGTAATTTCCATTCTAACTGCAATTGCTGTAAATTTAATCCTGTTAGACTATATAATAACTTCTTTATAGGTCTTCTTGTTAGACCCATCTTTCTAAATCATGAATTAAGTCAAAATTTCTATACTAAAATGTATTTGTGACTTTTCTATGACCTCCAAATCTAAGTTCATATTTAGCACTCCTCAATCTACCCTAACTTAGTGTCCCATATTTGTATGTTTACCACAATCCTCTGCAATCACTTTGCTTTAGTCACATGAAATTTCACATACTTTCATGACTGCAAGCCTTTCCTTAGTCTTTTCACCTCCCCTAACTCCAGCCTTACAGGTACATACAAAAACTTTTGAACTTTTTCTTCCTTAGAAGAGAAATTATAACTTATTTTTTGTTTTCCCACAGCATTTTCTAATTTTCTCAGTTAAAGTGCTGAAGTCTTGTTAATAGCTCCTGGTTATATGTTACCAGCCCCTATTGAAGGTTGAAAACATTGACTTACTTTTATGTACCCGTTATGCATGGCACAGAGAATAATGAGTAGTAAATAGTCATTTACAAAATTGATTAGTATATGAAAGAATTGAGATACATGTTGAAGAGTAGAGGTTGAATTTTGAGTTAATTTGCTGATTTTTTAAAGAATCATTAGCACAGGCTAGGACTATTTATTTCAGAACTGATGTCTTCAGTAACTTAATTTTCTGCCATTTTATCTACTATCAGTCCTTATACTTTTATTGTAGTCTTATCCCATTAAATGAAAAAAAAATGTTATATATCATACAAATAAAAGCCAGTATAAACTTTGGCTTGGAAATAGTATCACATGTTTTTGTGTACAGATAATATTTCATCACTGCCACTATTTTGTAACATATTATTAAAGTAATTTTGAAAATGTCATTCTTAAAGAAATAAAGGATTTATTTCTGAAATAATACAATAGAATAGTCCAAATAAATTTGACTTAAAAAATATCTCTCAATGTTGACTGTAATCCTCTTCATAAAACAGGCACTATCTTCACCTCATCTTCTGCCACACCCGAGAGTGTCTCCTGGTGGGGAGCGTTACATACATCTGGTTTTTAGGTCTGGTTCCCCAGGTTTTGTGGCTGCCACCCAGGAGACACCACCTGAACACCTGGCTCTAGTGGCTGGGGGAGCTTTAATTCCTGGGTCGCATGGGATTATGACCATCAGAGAGATGGTTCTGGCAAGCTACAACCCTAGGACACTGCCCAGACAGTGAAGTGAGGAATGCCCTCTAGTGTTTTTGGGAAGTAGGCCCCTTTGCTTGTTTTGAGGCTTCAGCCTGAGTAGCAGGCTTCAAGTGTGGTGCCCATTTAGTGGGCTCTGGAGCTGCTGTCAAGGAATGTAGGCAGTGTGTGCTGTCTTGGGACTCTCCCTCTGCTGTGCTCAAGCTCATCATTGTTACCCATAAATGAGCTTATACACTCATCTGGAGCCCCTGTTTTTACGACTCCCACTCAGGGGACATCTCAACTTGGTGGCTCTGGTAATGCAGACCTTACGCGTAGACAGCAGATGTTATGCTTACAGTCCCAAACAACTGTATATATTTGTCTCATTTAAAAAGCTGATGCTTAAGGTTCTAGCTTCCAAGTCATCCTGAATCTAGGTGCTGAGATCCTACTATTAGGGGCAGTGACAGGTCTTGGTACATTATCAACTACTGGCAGCTATTAAAAATATAATAGGCTGCTTGGACAAGTACAAAGGTTTGAGAGACAGCCAAGAGCTGAGGCAGGGTTGAACAACAACATTCATCTTCTAAACAAGGCAAACACTTTAAGACTGGGAGAAGTGGTTTCATCTACTGTATAGAAACCAATACAACGAGTCCAGCAAATTTAAGAAAAAGGGATATATTCCAAATGAAAGAATAAAACAAAACCTTGGGATGGTGGGGCGGGGGATAAACAAAAACTTAGTGAAATAGAGGTAAGTAGATAAGTAATTTACCTGATATAAAATTCAAAGTAATAAATAAAAAGTTAATGAAGTTGCCCACTGAATTGGGAAGAACAATGGAGGAACACAGTGAAACTTCAACAAAAAGATGTAAAATATAAGAAAATACCAGATAGAAGTCACAGAGCTGAAGAATGCAATAAGTAAACTGAAAAATACACAATAGTTATTCAACAGCAGACTATATAAAGCAGAAGAAAGGATTAGACAACTTGAAGACAAGGCAATGGAAGCAACCTAGCATGAATAGCCAGCCAAAAGAAAACAAAAATGAAGATAGCTTAAGGAAGTTATAGGCAACCTCAAATGGACTAATATTTGCATTGGAATGACAGAGAGAGATAAAAAGGCAGAAAGTTTATCTAAAGAAAAATAATGGCTATAAAACTTCTGTAATGTGCAAAAGAAACAAGATCTCTAGATTGGGGCATCCCAGAGAGTTTCAGAGAAAAGGTACCTATAGAGACCCACAGCAAGACTCATTATAATTAAAATGTCAAAGGTTAAAGACAAGGAAAGAATATTAAAAGCAAAAAGAGAAAAACAATTTATTACATATAAATTATGTGTATAACAAGGCTATCAGCAAAATTTTCAACAGAAACTTTGCAGGTCAGAAGGGAGTGGCACAATATAAAGTATGGGGAAAAAATACAACCAAGAATACTCTCCCAGCAAAGTTATCATTCAGATGTGAAGTAGAGAGTTTTCCAGACAAACAAAAGCTGAAGGAGGTCATCAGCACTAACCTGGCCTTAGACAGGATGTTAGAGGAATTTTGGTAAACTGAAAAGAAGGGGCACTAATTTGTAAGAATACACATAAAAGAATAAATCTCGATGGAAAAGTTAATATATAGTAAACGAGGAGGTAGATTAATTACATAAAGTTAGTATGAAAGGTTAAAAGATAAAAGTAGTAAAAACTATGAGTACATAATTACTTAAAGAATACACAGCATTAAAAAGTGTAAAATGTGACATCAAAAACATAAAATGTGGGAGGGGGAGAATAATGTGAGCTTTACATTGGGATCAAACTTAAGTTGTTATCAGCTTACAACAGCTTGCAATGTAGGTTGTTATATGTAAGCCTCGTGTTAATCACAAAACAAAAACCTATAGGGAATACATAAAAGATAATGAGAAAGGTATATAAGCACATTACTAAAGGAAATCATTAAGTCACAAAGGAACAGAGCAAGAGAAGAAGAACAGAGAGTAACTACAAAAATAGCAGGAAAATAATGAAAAAATGTTGGCAATAAGCACAAACACATCAATTATAACCTTAAATGTAAATGAACTAAATTATCCAATCAAAATACATGCCTTTTGGGGTGCCTGGTGGCTCAGTTAAGCATCTGACTTTAGATCAAGTCATGATCTCGTGGTTTTTGAGTTGACAGTTCAGAGATGGAGCCTGCTTCCGATTCTGTGTCTCCCTCTCTCTCTCTCTCTCTCTCTGCCCCTCTCCCTCCCACTCTGTCTCTGTCTCTCTCTCTCAAAAAATAAACATTAGAAAATTAAAAAAAAAAGATACATACCTTTGCTGAATGATTGTAAAAACAAAAATGGGGCTCCTGGGTGGCTCTTCTGCTATTTTTTTGGAAGAGTTTCAGAAGGACTGGTGTTAATTCTTCTCTAAATATTTGGTAGAATTCACCAGGAAAGACATCTGGTCCTGGACTTTTGTCTGTTTTAAGGTTTTTGATTACTGATTCAATCTCCTTACTAGTAATCAATTTGTTCATTTTCTACTTCATCATGATTCAGTATTGGTAAGTTATATGTTTCTAGGAATTTATTGATTTCTCCTATGTTGTCCAATTTATTGGCATATAATTGTTTATAGTAATTTCATATAATGTTTTGTATTTCTGTGGTATCAATTGTAACATGCCTTTCACTTGTGACTTTATTAGGTTGAGTCCTCTCTCTTTCTTACTGATGAGTCTAGCTAAAGGTTTGTCAATTTTGTTTATCTTCTCAAAGAAATAGATCTTAGTTTTATTGATCTTTTCTATCCTCTTTTTTAGAATCTATTTCATTTATTTCTGCTCTAATCTTTGCAATTCCTTCCTTCTTGTATTTTGGAATTTCATTTGATTTTCTTCTCTAGTCCTCTGAGGTATAAAGTTAGGGTATTAGAGACTTTTCTCGTTTCTTGAGGTAGACATTTATTGCTATCTGTTCCCTCTTAAAACTTTTTGCTGCATCACATAAATTTTGGTAAGTCACATTTCCATTTTCATTTGTCTCAAGGTATTTATTTAAATTTTTCTTTCGATTTCTTTTTTGATGCATTGGTTGTTGAGTAGCATGTAGTTTACCTTCACATTTTTTTGAAATTTTCCATTTCTTCATGTAATTAATTTCTAGTTTCTAACACTATGGTCACAAAAGATGCTTGTTATGATTTCATTCCTCTAAATTCATTAAGACCTGTTTGTGGCCTAACATACGATCTGTTTTGGAGAGTGGTTCATGTGCACTTGGGAAGAATGTGTATTCTGCTGCTTTTGGTTGGAATGTTCTATAAGTGATTGTTAAGTCCGTTTGGTCTACCATGTTGTTTCAGGTTGATGTTTCCTTTTTGATAGGAACTCCTATCAAAACTCCTTTGACAAAGCTAGCATACCCTGATACCGATTCCAGATGAGGACGCCACAAGAAAGGAAAATTATAGTCCAATATACCTGATGAATATAGATGCAAAAATTCTCATCAGAATATCAGCAAACCAGATTTGACATTAAAAGAATCATACACTAGAATCAAATGGGATTTATTCCACATATGCAAGGATGGTTCAATTCCTGCAAATCATTGAATGTGACACACCACATTAACTAAATGAAGGATAAAAAATCATATGATTATCTTGATAGACACAGAAAAGCATTTGATAAAACTTAATATCCATTTATAATGAAAACTTTAAACAGAGTATCTCATATACCTAAACACAGTGAAGGCCATAGATGACAAGCCCACTCCTAATATCATTCTCAACAGTGAAAAACTGAAAGCCTTTCCTCTAAGATCAGAAATAAGACAGGGATGTCCACTCTTGCCACTTCTATTCAACATAGCGTTGGAAGTCCTAGGTAGAGCAGTTAGACAAGGAAAAGATAGAAGGCATCCAAATTGGAAAAGATGTAAAATTGTCACATTTAGGATCACATGACTTTATATATGGAAAACTCTAAAGACACCATAAAAATTAGTTAGAACTAATAAACAAATTCCATAAGGTTGCAGGATGCAAAATCAATACATAGAACTCTGTTGTATTTCCATACACTAATAATGAACTATCTGAAAGAGAAAAAAAGAAAATAATCCCATTTATAATAACATAAAAATAATAAAATAATTAGGAATAAACTTAACCAACAAGGTGAAAAGCCTATATATTGAGAATTACAAGACACTAATGAAAGAAACGGAAGAAGACAAAAATAAATGGAAAGATATTCTTTGCTTCAGATTGGAAGAATTAATATTGGCAAAATGTTCATACCCAAAGGAATATATAAATTCAGTGAAGGCCTTATCAAAATCACTATGTTGTTTTGTCAGAGAAAAAGAACAAGCAATCCATTTCTATAGAACCATAAAATTTCTATAGAACCATAAAAGACCAAAGCAGTCTTGATAAAGAAGAACAAAGCTGAAGGCATTGTGCTCCCACTGAAAGGCAACTTGCTGAATTGGAGAAAATATTTGCAAATCATATATCTGGTATGGGGATGATATCCAAAACATATAAAGAATTAATCCAACTCAAAAGCAAGAAAAACAACCAACCCACAGTTGGCCAACAGCTACATGAAAAGATACTCTACATTATTAATCATCGAGGAAGTTCAAATAAAAACCACAATGAAATATCATATTACACCCAATATATGTAATGGAATATCATTCAGCTGTTTAAAAAGAATGTAATCTTGGAGCATCTGGATGGCTCAGTCGGTTGAGCCTTGGACACTTGTTCTCGGCTCAGGTCATGAACTCACACTTCAGTTCCTGAGTTCGAACTCCACATCTGGGTCTGTGCTGACAGTGTGGAGCTGCTTGGGATTCTCTCTCAGCCCCTCCCCGGCCCGTGCTCTATCTCGCTCTCAAAAATAAATAAACATTAAAAAGTAATGTAATCTTGCTCTCTGTGACTGGTGAATTGTGAACTCTCTAAGATGTATGGCATTCTGGAGGGTATAGTACATTGTACCAAATAAGGTTGCAGATTTAACATTCTTGACTAACTCAGTTTGAGATTTCCAGGTTTGATGGAAATGTATACAATAAATTGTCAGTTCTAGTGCTCACTCCCTTTGTGCCTTCCTGAAGGATTGACCTTACAGAGAATGAAGGAGAAACATAGGATGAGTGTAAACTGGTAGTGTTTAAGTGCCCTGCATTGACAATAAGGGTATGTTAAATTATGACCATTGTTGATAAAAATTCTGAGGTCAGAAGTGACAAAGCAGGATACTTGTTTCTGATTTCAATGTATTTTCAAAATTACTTGCATTGAGAATACTTAAAAATAATTTTATTATTTGATTTAGAGTACTTTTTTTTAGTGAATTCATCTTAACTTGCAAATGTGACTCAGTGCCTGATACACTGTTTTTTCATTCCACCTTCCTTGTCTCAGCTTATTATGTAGGCACTCCCCCCCCCCCCCCCCCCCGCCCCATAGGTCTATGTTTACACTGTTTATTCAGGTTAATACCATTTACTGTTATGTTAAGGAACAGACCACTTGTTCTATTTCTCACAGTTTTGGTAAAATATAAATAAAGAGAATAGTTTTAGTACTACAGGATGATTAAATTTGAATTTTGGGTCATTATATTATTGATATGAAAGACATACAGGTTTATTTTTCTGCTTAATTATTTTTAAGAGTTTTACCTGCTGTGATCTCCCCAATATATTTGAACAGACACTAATTGTAATGAGAATAATAGTTTGGAGGTGGAGGCGGAATGAGGTCTCCCTTTTGTTCTTTGATTTTAGTCTAGACATTTTGGTCTTGGAAGTTCTTTATGTATTTAAATATTTAAAGACCTTTATACAAATTTTAATGCTACAGAGTTAAAAAGAAAGTAGGGGCGTCTGGGTGGCTGATTAGGTTAAGCATCTGACTCTTGACTTCAGCTCAGGTCATGATCTCATGGTTCATGAGATTGAGCCCCATAGCACAGAGCCTGCTTAGGATTCTCTTTCTCCCTCTCTCTCTGCCCCTTTCCCACTCACACTTTCTCTCTCTGTCTCTCTTAATAAATAAACATTAAAAATATGGAAAATAAAAAAAAATGATTAAAAAGAAGGAACATGGCCACCATGTAAATTTATGAAGTAATATGATCTGGCCAAAAATCAGGTTTTTTTTCTCCCTTGCTTTCCTGATTTGACTCATAAACCAGTACCCCAAAATATTAAATTTTCTCAGTTGTCCTTCATTATAGAAATGCAGGAGAATAGAATGCAGTAAATTTGCATTCAGCTACTTATAAACTATTATAGATCTAGTGAGTACGCAGTAACTGCAATAACTTTGCTTTACTCCACAATATTTGTACTGCCCTATATATCTTCCTAAAATTGTCATCAACTTGGACATATTTCACTCTCCATTGCCTGATAAAGTAGTCTGTGGTATGCTGTGAATAAACCCATGTTGAATGAACTCATGAGTAACTTCAAGTATCAGAATTAAAATCTAGAGAATTTATGTTACATTAGACATGGCATATAGCTTATAAAATATATTTATTGTGGCAGTTTTTTATTATAAAAATGCAAAGCTTTGGAAGAAAATGACATGCATTTTTATCCTCTGATTAGTGGTGAGAACATTGCAGAGTCAGAGCATCTGGAGGTTCTGTCACAGTGATGTTTAGTAGACTTTGCAGTAGGTACTAACTAAACTGCTGTTCGTCAGGTTTTGATACTCTTAACAGAAAGCAACTTGAACGTTTAGGTTTGCTCTTGGAATGCTAAATTGATTAAATAAATTATGGTAGAATTTATCTCCATTTGTCTATTTTAACAACTAATAGATCTTCATATATCCTTTTAAATATTTATGTCATGTTTCACTGGTATGCATGAACTTGGAGTCTGAGAACCATTATTTAACCTCTGGTATGTCACTCAGTTTCTGTGTCATTTTGAGCAAGTCACTTTTTCTCTGGGACCTAACTTCATCTTTGTATTTCCTTGAGATACAATTTTCTTGGATACTTTTAAAGGCCTGAGATTATGTGCTGCTATCTCTATAAGAAAATAACATTTTTCCCTTTATTTACCCAATCACTCCTATGCACAGATTTCTTTTCAGAAGTCTTTGCCAATTGGACAAGCTGTGTATAGAGAAGATATATTGTCTCCAGAGCATCAGTGTTGACAACAGTACTGCCTTCCCTTTATTTACCAAACATATAGCGAATTCATAAGGTATAAATCTTCAAATTCTTGAGAACTTATCACAGTTGGGCTGGATAAATATTAATTCAGTTGATGATGAGAACCTTATATGATCTAACTATAGATAAATCCAAACATGGAATTATATATAATCTAATCTAAAATAATACCAAATGCCTTTTTATAATGGTAGAACAATAAAATAAGTTACTTTTATATTAGAATGAGTGTGCAGATTTGGTTCTGTTCGGTTTTTGAATAACATTCTCATCTCTAATTCTTATTTGTTCTTTAGTGCTTTTGTCAGAATGATTTGTGATTTTTCTAGGAATTGTTTTTACTTAGGAAGGTATGCATATAGAAGTAAAAAAGCAAATTCCCCTAGAAGCTATATGGCATTTGTCTTAAAGTTTCAGAGGAAAAAGGAAAAAATGCATTATTCAATATGTGTTTCTTGGGACCCTCCTATGCTTAAGGCAGAGTAATAAGCAAAGTTCTATTCTTAAGAAAAATATAATCGAGTAAATTGTCAGGGGAAAAAATGCTACAACTCTTATCTGTAATTTTCTTTGCCATGTCTTCTTTCTCATCCAGCACTCTTTGCTTTTCCCATTACACTCTCTAAGATGAGGCTCTTCCATAATTGTATAGGAAAAGAGATCATTATAACCTTCCTGACCTTCCCCTTTTCCTCACTAAATGTCACCTTGGTCTCACACAAATCCTGATAAGAAGCAAAAAGCATTTATAAATAAATATCCAATAGACTTTATTACTAAGCCATCCTCCCAGGTAGTGTTGTGGGTTTATATATTAGGTTTTAACATGTAGTTATTTCAACTCTTACCTGCTGTAAAATAATCCCCATTCTCTACTGATCATAGGTGGATTCCTGAGACATAGTTTTACTCCAAACCTTAATGATCCAGTTTCTCCTTACTGAAATTCCTACACTTGAGTTTCTAACTCAAGAGTTCACAGGGCAGCATGATTTATACTTTCAGTAATGAGCTGGGTTTTTTTCTTTAGTTTTTTCCTAGGACTAGAATATTGATTAGTTTTTGCCAGGCTCCATCTTTATTTTCTGTTGTCCTGCCCAACCCAGTACAATGGACTCTGATACCTATAGTCATATCCTGATAATAATTACCAGCTTGTTTAGATTCCGAATATCTTTTGCCTGGCTTTCCAGTCTCAATACTTAAGACATTGGGAAACTATATCAGCTAAGGTATGTTGTTTAGGAAATGCCAAAAACAAACATAGAAACAGAAACAAAACCGTCAAACTGGCTTAAACAAATAAAATAATGTGTTGGCTTAAAAACAAAATCCAAAGGTTTGGTGTAGAGGTTCAGGAAAACCATTCTCCCTGGCTTTTCTAGCTTTCCTCTGACTTCTAGGGTATTAGCTTCATACTGGGAATCTATGTGAGTATCTCATCTCAGTCCCACCAGCAACCCCATTCTGTTCCTATCTGGTAGCAAAATTTCTGCGGCCAAGTATTCTAACTTTCATTAAGCTTATAAATTATTATCCAAGGGTAGGGAGGGACTCTTTCTATAGCCTCTGTACAAGTCTTGGGATTTACCTCTCTGGTGGCACTGAATTTGTGTCCATTTCTAAACCAACTTTTTTTTTTAAGCCATAGATGAGCTGAAATTTTAAGCCAGTTAGAGTCCTCTGCCAGAGCTGAGGGTGGGATCAGTTCCACAGAATTTGTTAGGTTTTCTTCTAAGGAAAATGAGAGGAAAAGAATAAGCATGAATGCTGGAGAAGAAATCAACCAATATTTTTTACAGACATTTTCAGATACCTCATATCCTAATACCAGGTGCCACCTGCTTACAGAATATGATTAAACCTCCACTCCCCCTTTAGGCACTCAGTGTCTACTGTTAACCTTATTTGGCTGGGGATACTTCCCCCAAACAGATCCTAACATAGGGGGCAAATCTTTCTACTCCAACCTCAGTTGCTTTAGTTAAGGCATGAGGATCAGCAATGAATGTGGAAATTCAACATCCATGAATTAGGACATTAGTTCAATTCAAAATGATAACAGCAAAAGAATATCCTAGACATTCACATGGACCAAGAAGGAATTCAAGAGATGTGGTGCTAGAAATGACACACCTTTCCTCAACAGCTATTAATGATTCCAGACCTCTGCTGTTGAGGTGATCTTATGGAAGTAGCAGCTGAATATTTCTTATGCCAGCTGTCCCTAGTCTTTATGATATATTTTGAAAAGTTTAATGCCTATTCTGTAACCTTCGTATCTTCCGCATTACAAAAATATTTGGGAGATTTCCTGTTTTATTTCTCATTCCAACTATTTGTAGATTTTGAAGTCTCAGTATTTCAGGAAGAGAAAGTTGTGGAAGAGCACACTTCATTGTCCATTTGCATTAGTAATTTAAGCAGATATTCAAATATGTGTTTGAAATATTTTTTTATTGATAAAACACTTCTAGAGAGAACTGCTATTTTATTTGTAAAACTGAACTTCTGATTGCATCAAATCAAATGTAAATTATTCAGTGGGTGTCTGATTTTTGCTGTGTCCTTACAGAATATTAATTATAAGAAAAATATTTTTCTCATTTTTTCACTAGAATATTGGAAAAGCATCTGTTGATTCTTGGCAAACACATCTTTGCATAAGTAATGGATAAAGCAAACATATAGACCATGTGTACATATAATTTATACATATATTTAATTAAGAAAAAGGCATAAATAATGAATTACAATAGAAAATATACTGAGAGAGTAAAATATGGGTGGCATCCTGACCAAAACAGTTTATTTTTTAATTTTTTTTAATTGCTTATTTATTTATTTTGAGAGAGAGAGACAGAGAGAGTGCAAGCAGGGTAGGGGCAGAGAGAGAATCCTAAGAAGGCTGCACACTGTCAGCACAGAGCCAGATGCAAGGCTTCATCCCACGAACTGTGAGATGATAACTGGAGCTGAAATCAAGAGCCAGATGCTTAACCAACTGAGCCACCCAGGCACCCGTAAAATAGTTTAGATAGCAACAATTATTTAACTTCTACTTAAGAAAAAACAAAGAGATACATAGATTAAAAATAGTATAAAGTTTTAAAGAGGTAAATTTAGAAAAATAGCAGTAAAAGAAAGCTAGTAAATAAATTAATTAAATTTAAAAAAACCTACCATCCTTCAAACAATATGCAATTGAAGGGCAATAATAAAAAAAAAATTCCAAATAAAATATACACAAAAAGAGTTTCTTGATTTTTTTAAAATGTTTATTTTAGAGAGAGCAAGAGTGAGAGACAGAGGCAGTGAACACAGGCAAGCTGAAGAGGGGCAGAGAGCGAGAGGGCAAGTGAGAGAATCCCAATCAAGTTCAATGCCAAGCTGTTGGTGCAGAACCTGATATGGGGCTCAATCTCATGAACCAAACTGTGGCCCTATCTCACAAACTGTTACACCATGACCTGAGCCGAAATCAAGAGTTACACACTTAACTGACTGAGCCACCCAGGTGCCCCAAGAGTTTCTTGATTTTTAAAATAATTGAGTAAATTAGACCATAAAATAAGGGCTGTTTCATTTATAAAATGTAAAATTTTCAAATACAAATTCTTGAGTAACTGCAAACAGGTTGTCTAGAAATAGACAAAGTTGAAACAATGTTCTCTTTTCCACTGAGCTTTTTTAATGTTGTTAAATAAAATATATATGCTGACTCAATTCTGTGGCTGTTTTTCCCATACTTGTTCTGACCTTTCTTTGTCTTCAATGTCAGCCATGATACATAGACATGAACAACCTCTACTCTTTCAAATACAAACTTAAATGACTTTTGACATTCATAGCCTTTTCAACATTCTAATAACTAAATAGTTTAAGGGTAATAGGCAAAAAGTGTGAATAACTATTTGATTAACTATGTCTTGATGTTTTGAACCTTGAAGAGTCTAATCTGAAATATCCTTCATCATAACCCATGTAGACAAGGGAAAGTGAGACTTCAATAGCCACCAGACAGTTTTGGATGACAGCCAGATGAGCCAATGTTCTAAGGGCTGTCAGTGACCTTGGAGTGAATTTTGCAAAGGTGCAAATTTCTCTTTCTCAGGCAAGCAGTTCTGTGATTAAGTAAGTAACCACACCCACGAAGCTACAATGCTTGGTAAATGCATGTCAGCTGTAAACAATATCCTTTCTCTAAAGGACTTTAAGTGAAATGCTGAATATAGAGCCAGATTTATAGTCTAATAGTCTTCACCTCATATGTAAGAAGTGCCCAAATAACTGGAGGAGATTTATGCAATTTAGATTAAATGATGAAAAAAATCAAGCCTTGTAGCTTTTCGTTCCCTTGAAGCAAGATATAATTCTTTCATTTTTTCTTAGTGTTTTTTCTCTTTAAGCAATATTCTCTCTTAACTGCATAGAAAAAGGAAAGTCAAGAGATGGACACAGGAAGCAAGTATATTTGTTTATTTGTCTAAGAAGAGTTCTTATTATCTTTGGATTTTTGAGGTCTGTGACAAGGATAAAATTTCTTGGGTAGAATACTAAAGAAATGTATGAATGGATTCTCACCAGCAAAAGAAATGCTACAGTGGGCAAATTCAAATTATCTGACAGCTGTAGAATCAGCTATGGTGTTTAAAATGCTCAAGGAAATGAAGGGATTTGTGAATGAGCATTTTAGGATATCTGAGAGAGAAGGTAATAACTGCAATATATTTTATGTGAGTTTTTTCACTCGTTTTTTTTTTTTTTTTGACTCTGACAAACATGCTGGACCATGGCACCATGGCATAATATAAATATTTTTTAGGTCACTAGTGTATCGTAATGTGCTTGCTGTTTGATGAGCTTATACTAAAACATCTATCAAATATACAGATTATGGCAATTGAATGTGTAAAGTGTTTCATTAAGAAAGGTACAGTGTGTATATATCTGTTTCTGTCTAATGTTACATGAGTGCACATAGTGTTGCAGAAATTGGAAGAAATATGCTTAGAAAAGAGTTAGAAAACTTATGAATTTCAAAGGGAACACTATGGATTTCATGTATTTCAATTCTTTTGAATCAATGCATTTTAAAATTATATTTTAATATTCAGTCTGTTAATGAGCATAGCAGAAGGTACATATTAATTTATTGATTAATTAAATTCATAGCACTTATTCTGACACCTAAAGAGTTTTTACTGTTATTGATTGCTATATGAAACTGGTTTATTTAAAATTCAACTAATAGAGAGGATTAGCAGAAGGGAGTCTCCGGAGTCAAGCGCAGACTAGAGGCCCACGGAAGAGGGTAGGAAGGGCGGCGAGGCGGTGCGCGCTCCACGGACTGGCGGGAGGGAGTCAGGGCGGAGGGGCGGCTCGCCGGCCAAGCAGAGCCCCCGAGTCTGGCTGGCAAAAGCGGAGGGGCCGGACAGACTGTGTTCCGACAACAAGCGCGACTTAGCGCCTGGGAGGTCATAAGTGAACAGCTCTGCTCGGAAAGCGGGAAGGCTGGAGGACAAAGGGAGGGAGAGCTGCTGAGCCCCCGGACGGCAGAGCTCAGCTTGGCGGGGAACAAAGGCGCCAGCGCCATCTCCCCCGCCCATCCCCCAGCCAAAATCCCAAAGGGAACCAGTTCCTGCCAGGGAACTTGCTCGCTCCGTGCAAACACCCAACTCTGTGCTTCTGCGGAGCCAAACCTCCGGCAGTGGATCTGACTCCCTCCCGCTGCCACAGGGCTCCTCCTGAAGTGGATCACCTAAGGAGAAGCGAGCTAAGCCTGCCCCTCCACCCCCCGTGCACCTTGCCGACCCACCCCAGCTAATACGCCAGATCCCCAGCAACACAAGCCTGGCAGTGTGCAAGTAGCCCAGACGGGACACGCCACCCCACAGTGAATCCCGCCCCTAGGAGAGGGGAAGAGAAGGCACACACCAGTCTGACTGTGGCCCCAGCAGTGGGCTGGGGGCAGACATCGGGTCGGACTGCGGCCCCGCCCACTAACTCCAGTTATACACCACAGCACAGGGGAAGTGCACTGCAGGTCCTCACCACGCCAGGGACTCTCCAAAATGACCAAACGGAAGAATTCCCCTCAGAAGAATCTCCAGGAAATAACAACAGCTAATGAACTGATCAAAAAGGATTTAAATAATATAACAGAAAGTGAATTTAGAATAATAGTCATAAAATTAATCGCTGGGCTTGAAAACAGTATACAGGACAGCAGAGAATCTCTTGCCACAAAGATCGAGGGACTAAGGAACAGTCACGAGGAGTTGAAAAACGCTTTAAACGAATTGCAAAACAAAATGGAATCCACGATGGCTCGGCTTGAAGAGGCAGAGGAGAGAATAGGTGAACTAGAAGATAAAGTTATGGAGAAAGAGGAAGCTGAAAGAAAGAGAGATAAAAAAATCCAGGAGTATGAGGGGAAAATTAGAGAACTAAGTGATACACTAAAAAAAAATAATATACGCATAATTGGTATCCCAGAGGAGGAAGAGAGAGGGAAAGGTGCTGAAGGGGTACTTGAACAAATTATAGCTGAGAACTTCCCTGAACTGGGGAAGGAAAAAGGCATTGAAATCCAAGAGGCACAGAGAACTCCCTTCAGACGTAACTTGAATCGATCTTCTGCACGACATATCATAGTGAAACTGGCAAAATACAAGGATAAAGAGAAAATTCTGAAAGCAGCAAGGGATAAACGTGCCCTCACATATAAAGGGAGACCTATAAGACTCGTGACTGATCTCTCCTTTGAAACTTGGCAGGCCAGAAAGGCTTGGCACGATATCTACAGTGTGCTAAACAGAAAAAATATGCAGCCGAGAATCCTTTATCCAGCAAGTCTGTCATTTAGAATAGAAGGAGAGATAAAGGTCTTCCCAAACAAACAAAAACTGAAGGAATTTGTCACCACGAAACCAGCCCTACAAGAGATCCTAAGGGGGATCCTGTGAGACAAAGTACCAGAGACATCACTACAAGCATAAAACATACAGACATCACAATGACTCTAAACCCATATCTTTCTATAATAACACTGAATGTAAATGGATTAAATGCGCCAACTAAAAGACATAGGGTATCAGAATGGATAAAAAAGCAAGACCCATCTATTTGCTGTCTACAAGAGACTCATTTTAGATCTGAGGACACCTTTAGATTGAGAGTGAGGGGATGGAGAACTATTTATCATGCTCCTGGAAGCCAAAAGAAAGCTGGAGTAGCCATACTTATATCAGACAAACTAGACTTTAAATTAAAGGCTGTAACAAGAGATGAAGAAGGGCATTATATAATAATCACAGGGTCTATCCACCAGGAAGAGCTAACTATTATAAATGTCTATGCGCCAAATACCCGAGCCCCCAGATATATAAAACAATTACTCATAAACATAAGCAACCTTATTGATAAGAATGTGGTCATTGCAGGGGACTTTAACACCCCACTTACAGATGGATAGATCATCTAGACACACAGTCAATAAAGAAACAAGGGCCCTGAATGATACATTGGATCAGATGGACTTGACAGATATATTTAGAACTCTGCATCCCAAAGCAACAGAATATACTTTCTTCTCGAGTGCACATGGAACATTCTCCAAGATAGATCATATACTGGGTCACAAAACAGCCCTTCATAAGTTTACAAGAATTGAAATTATACCATGCATACTTTCAAACCACAATGCCAAGAAGCTTGAAATCAACCACAGGAAAAAGTCTGGAAAACCTCCAAAAGCATGGAGGTTAAAGAACACCCTACTAACGAATGAGTGGGTCAACCAGGCAATTAGAGAAGAAATTAAAATATACATGGAAACAAACGAAAATGAAAATACAACAATCCAAACGCTTTGGGATGCAGCGAAGGCAGTCCTGAGAGGAAAATACATTGCAATCCAGGCCTATCTCAAGAAACAAGAAAAATCCCAAATACAAAATCTAACAGCACACCTAAAGGAAATAGAAGCAGAACAGCAAAGGCAGCCTAAACCCAGCAGAAGAAGAGAAATAATAAAGATCAGAGCAGAAATAAACAATATAGAATCTAAAAAAACTGTAGAGCAGATCAACGAAACCAAGAGTTGGTTTTTTGAAAAAATAAACAAAATTGACAAACCTCTAGCCAGGCTTCTCAAAAAGAAAAGGGAGATGACCCAAATAGATAAAATCATGAGTGAAAATGGAATGATTACAACCAATCCCTCAGAGATACAAACAATTATCAGGGAATACTATGAAAAATTATATGCCAGCAAATTGGACAACCTGGAAGAAATGGACAAATTTCTAAACACCCACACTCTTCCAAAACTCAATCAGGAGGAAATAGAAAGCTTGAACAGACCCATAACCAGCGAAGAAATTGAATCGGTTATCAAAAATCTCCCAACAAATAAGAGTCCAGGACCAGATGGCTTCCCAGGGGAGTTCTACCAGACGTTTAAAGCAGAGATAATACCTATCCTTCTCAAGCTATTCCAAGAAATAGAAAGGGAAGGAAAACTTCCAGACTCATTCTATGAAGCCAGTATTACTTTGATTCCTAAACCAGACAGAGACCCAGTAAAAAAAAGAGAACTACAGGCCAATATCCCTGATGAATATGGATGCAAAAATTCTTAATAAGATACTAGCAAATCGAATTCAACAGCATATCAAAAGAATTATTCACCATGATCAAGTGGGATTCATTCCTGGGATGCAGGGCTGGTTCAACATTCGCAAATCGATCAACGTGATACATCACATTAACAAAAAAAAAGAGAAGAACCATATGATCCTGTCAATCGATGCAGAAAAGGCCTTTGACAAAATCCAGCACCCTTTCTTAATAAAAACCCTTGAGAAAGTCGGGATAGAAGGAACATACTTAAAGATCATAAAGGCCATTTATGAAAAGCCCACAGCTAACATCATCCTCAACGGGGAAAAACTGAGAGCTTTTTCCCTGAGATCAGGAACACGACAGGGATGCCCACTGTCACTGCTGTTGTTTAATATAGTGCTGGAAGTTCTAGCATCAGCAATCAGACAACAAAAGGAAATCAAAGGCATCAAAATTGGCAAAGATGAAGTCAAGCTTTCGCTTTTTGCAGATGACATGATATTATACATGGAAAATCCGATAGACTCCACCAAAAGTCTGCTAGAACTGATACATGAATTCAGCAAAGCTGCAGGATACAAAATCAATGTGCAGAAATCAGTTGCATTCTTATACACTAACAATGAAGCAACAGAAAGACAAATGAAGAAACTGATCCCATTCACAATTGCACCAAGAAGCATAAAATACCTAGGAATAAATCTAACCAAAGATGTAAAAGATCTGTATGCTGAAAACTATAGAAAGCTTATGCAGGTAATTGAAGAAGATATAAAGAAATGGAAAGACATTCCCTGCTCATGGATTGGAAGAATAAATATTGTCAAAATGTCAATACTACCCAAAGCTATCTACACATTCAATGCAATCCCAATCAAAATTGCACCAGCATTCTTCTCGAAACTAGAACAAGCAATCCTAAAATTCATATGGAACCACAAAAGGCCCCGAATAGCCAAAGTAATTTTGAAGAAGAAGACCAAAGCAGGAGGCATCACAATCCCAGACTTTAGCCTCTACTACAAAGCTGTCATCATCAAGTCAGCATGGTATTGGCATAAAAACAGACACATAGACCAATGGAATAGAATAGAAACCCCAGAACTAGACCCACAAACGTATGGCCAACTCATCTTTGACAAAGCAGGAAAGAACATCCAATGGAAAAAAGACAGTCTGTTTAACAAATGGTGCTGGGAGAACTGGACAGCAACATGCAGAAGGTTGAAACTAGACCACTTTCTCACACCATTCACAAAAATAAACTCAAAATGGATAAAGGACCTGAATGTGAGACAGGAAACCATCAAAACCTTAGAGGAGAAAGCAGGAAAAGACCTTTCTGACCTCAGCCGTAGCAATCTCTTACTCGGCACATCCCCAAAGGCAAGGGAATTAAAAGCAAAAGTGAATTACTGGGACCTTATGAAGATAAAAAGCTTCTGCACAGCAAAGGAAACAACCAACAAAACTAAAAGGCAACCAACGGAATGGGAAAAGATATTTGCAAATGACACATCGGACAAAGGGCTAGTATCCAAAATCTATAAAGAGCTCACCAAACTCCACACCCGAAAAACAAATAACCCAGTGAAGAAATGGGCAGAAAACATGAATAGACACTTCTCTAAAGAAGACATCCGGATGGCCAACAGGCACATGAAAAGATGTTCAACGTCGCTCCTTATCAGGGAAATACAAATCAAAACCACACTCAGATATCACCTCACGCCAATCAGAGTGGCCAAAATGAAGAAATCAGGAGACTATAGATGCTGGAGAGGATGTGGAGAAACGGGAACCCTCTTGCACTGTTGGTGGGAATGCAAATTGGTGCAGCCGCTCTGGAAAGCAGTGTGGAGGTTCCTCAGAAAATTAAAAATAGACCTACCCTATGACCCAGCAATAGCACTGCTAGGAATTTACCCAAGGGATACAGGAGTACTGATGCATAGGGGCACCTGTACCCCAATGTTTATAGCGGCACTCTCAACAATAGCCAAATTATGGAAAGAGCCTAAATGTCCATCAACTGATGAATGGATAAAGAAATTGTGGTTTATATACACAATGGAGTACTACGTGGCAATGAGAAAAAATGAAATATGGCCTTTTGTAGCAACATGGATGGAACTGGAGAGTGTGATGCTAAGTGAAATAAGCCATACAGAGAAAGACAGATACCATATGGTTTCACTCTTATGTGGATCCTGAGAAACATAACAGAAACCCATGGGGGAGGGGAAGGAAAAAAAAAAAAAAAAAAAAAGAGGCTAGAGTGGGAGAGAGCCAAAGCATAAGAGACTGTTAAAAACTGAGAACAAACTGAGGGTTGATGGGGGGTGGGAGGGAGGGCGGGGTGGGAGGGAGGGCAGGGTGGGTGATGGGTATTGAGGAGGGCACCTTTTGAGATGAGCACTGGGTGTTGTATGGAAACCAATTTGACAGTAAATTTCATATATTAAAAAATAAAAAAAAAAATAATAAAATTCAACTAATAAACCCACTTTAAGATGATGATTAGTTAAGTAACTGCTCAGAGGATGGAAGAATTAAACCCAATGAACATCAAAACCTACAGACATATTAGGTGTTGTCTTTCAGACATATGTCCTTAGCCTGAACTTATTCAATTATGCTATCAAAATATTTTCAGTGAGGTATGGAATGGTACCACTTTGCATGCAATTGCCAAAATCTAGAGAGAGCTAGGATCTCCTGTGACTTTGAAACATTGGAGGAATGTTACATAACAAATGACATTGTTTTCAAAAGGGATAAGTGCAATAGAAAATAGGTGACTAGACACAGATCAGGTTGGTCTGAAACCAGTTAATGTGAATGAGCAATGTGATCTTCCTGAAAGTCCATATATTATGCACCCTATTTTTTACACAGTGGTATTTGTTCAGTTTAAAACAAACAACAAAAATGCTTGAATGTCTTCATAGTGAGATGAGTGCAAATATCAGAACACAAGTCTCAGTTCGAGTATGAGTAAAGTGTGCAACTTAATTTCCACATTTCAAAACAAATGGGATGGATATGTGTAAGACTCAGAGATGCCAACCAAAATGATTAATGGCCTGGAATAAGGACCCCTGAAGAAGAGTTCAAAGAGTTACTGTCACTTAGTTTGAGAAAGGATGGCAACTCACATGTATAAAAGCCTGTGGTGAAAAAGATTTGCAAAATGAACAAATGTGTGAAAACCATAAGAAAGAAGGTGAAGCAAAAATAAAGAGAATTCAGACTAAGTATAAGAGTGTTATGAAAACCAGATGCTGTTTTAAAAGGGTGTAATTTCCATTATTTAACTATAGAATAGAAAGCCTCTTATCTGTATTGATGCTAGCAATACCTAAATAAATGACAATATAAAGAAAACTTTGTCAGTGCTTGTTCTAGAAAGAAGGAAGGAAGGAAGGAAGGAAGGAAGGAGGAGAAAGAAAGATGCATGCATGTCTCTCTAATGTGTAAACATCTCTGATAATTCTATAGAAGTTAGCAGGCAAACCATGCAACACATTATAGAATACTTAGTGTTTTTATTTTCTTCACAGATCCCTCAGGTTTTTTTTTTTTTTTGCCCTAGTGAGGGAATGTGATGTGTGCTTCATAATTTGCAGTGTTGGACATTTCCTAGTCTTGTGCGTATTAAGGGCATTGATGGCTGTTATATTATTGTAGGAAGAAGAGTTCATGAGTCATTTTGATTGTGAGTTGGAAAAAGACTCAGACCTTCCCATAGCACTGAAAAAGTCCATGGAGTCTATCTACCCCACGAGGAGCAAGATACCAAGGAACTGGAGCACAGTAGTAGGAAATAGACAGCCATAAAAAATAGGGGTTTACCCATGTGAGAGGAAATACAAAATTTGTGAGGAACATGTGCTATAGATTAGACTGTCTAAGTTCAAACTTAAATCTATCAGTAAATTACATAATTTATGCCTTCATCTGTAAAATGGCCATGATGATGCTGATGATATGGACTTCACTGCATTGTTATGGGGATTAAATGAATTATTGTAACTATAGTAATTAAACCAGTGGGTGGGACAGCATATAAAAATGATGTAAGGGTTTTTGATTATCATTAAGAATTATTCATTTGGGTGTGATCTACTTGAGTACTCTTTTTGAACCAGTGGATTTAGACATATCATTTTATTTTATATTTATTTTTATTTTATTTTTTTTCCTTTTTGAAATAGCATTTTCATATCCAGATTTAGAATGACCATTTGGGAAAAGGTAGTCACTTCCTGGACTTAGTTAGAGTGAGCTTTTTTTTTTTTTTGAGTTTAAAATTTAAAAAAAAAATTAAAAAGAATTTTCTCTGATAGTACACCTTTTGTTTCTATAAGTGATCTTTCCCTTTAACAGTAGTTGCTTTTACTCCTGTGTATAATTTATATATTCTTTTATGTGTATTGTGAATTTAAAAAAAAGGATTTCATTCTCCTGATAGTATCACTTCTGTTATTACTTCCCATATGTGCATGTGACACTCTTAAATGGACCCAGTCTGTGCTTTATACTGTAAGTAATGGGATATATCCCCTGTGGAGAGGGCTGCATTATGTGACAGCTAGAGGCTATGTCTAAGGACAGGCCATGAACTGCAGGTAGAGCCAAAGGTGGTCAGTAGCCATTAGTGCTGGCCTTATCTCTGGAGTCTAGACCACAAATATGGGTATCAGACTGGCCTTCTGGCTATTGGCTGAACTCCAGTAGACATAATATGCAAATTAATTTTAAACTTTGTTTCTGCCATTTTGGGGGATATTTAGTCTATACCTATTGGCACTCTCTCCTAAAAAAAAATAGCATTAATTTCTGTGTCAGGCTCTGCTTTAAGTACTGGGGATATAGTGAGGACAGGCAGAGAAGGTCTCTACTTTCAAGATGCTACCATTGTATAGAAAAGTAAATAAGTACTAGTGAGGATAATTTCGCATTTTCCAAGTACTGTGACAAAAAATAAAATAGATAAATAGATATAGCAATACAGAGTAACTGGGTTAGAATAAGCCATTTTAGATAGAGTTGCTAGGAAACATCTCTTCGAAGAATCATTTGAATAAGAACCTGAATTAAGTAAGGGAACCTCCATGTGAAGATCTGGGTGAGGAGTGATGAATGTTCCTGAAGCATTAAGAAAAGATGCAAAGAGCTTGAGGTGTGAAAGAGCATGATGTACCAGGGAACAAATGAAAGACTGTGTGGATGAAACAAGGCAGTTAAGGGGAAAAGCCTTTTAAGATATTGTCATCGAAGTACTCAGGAGCCATTCATCTAGGAATCTTATATTTAATTTAACTCTAAGTGTAAGTTATTGCAAGAATTTAAGTAATGACAATGCAATGGCATTATCATATTTACATGTTTTCAGAATCATTCAGTTTTACATGGAGAATGCACTGTAGAAGGCACAGATTTTTACAAAGTTTAATATTTTCTACATAGCGGGAAGGACATTGTGTTGTCTAGTCCAAAGGTGACCTAGAATGAAAAGGGTGCTATCTGTGAAGATGGTGGAAAAGAATCAAAATTTCCTTTGAGGATAGACATCTTGATGGAATGGTTGCCAATGTCAAGAAAAATGGAAACATCCCAGATGTCAGGGGCTGCTGTTTTCTTTTTTCTTTTCAAAGAAGAGCTGAAAAGAAATCAGTTACATATTTGAATTTGGACTGAGGGGAATGGTCAGTTCAGAATTTGTGAAGTTGGAAATCAACATACAGGTGATGTTTAAAACCATGAGAATAGATGAGACCATCTATGAAGACGGTATGATAAAGAAGAATAGCGGGCCAGAGATTCATCTCTGAGCTCTTAACTTTCTGAGCTGAGTGGTTAGAGGAGGAAGGGCCAGAAAATGTCACTAATAAGGAGCAGCCATTGAGGCAGGATGAGGAACAGAAGACTATTGTTTTCTGGAAGACAAGAAGTTATATTTTTATAAGGAGGGAAGAATCAGCTGTGTCAAATGTTGGTAAAAAGTTGAATAAGATGATGAAAAGGATTTACCATTGGATTTAAGCAAGATAAAGATCTCTGGTGGCCTCTGCAAGAAAGTTTAAGCGGGAGTAGTGGGACAAATTGCCAACAGAGAGGAGCTTGACAAACAAAAGGACATGGGGGCGGGAAGGGGGATGAGGGTGGGAGTGAGAGGAATCAAATAGAATTGACACATATGATGGTCCTTTTTGAGATGTTTTCCTATGAAGGGAAGCAAAGAAGCACAAGAGGAACATGGTAGCAAAAGAAAATTTAAGACAAAAAGGCTCACACTAATTCAGAGGTGAACACTGATAATACTAGACAGAGAACAGATAACTGCAAGACCTAAGCACTTGAGTAGATAACAGGTAATGTGATCTAGAGTACATGTACACCAGATGCACTTAGATAAGTACACAGATATTTATTAAGCCAATAAGGAGGGCAGATAAAAAAGTTATAAATGTAGACTGACAGATCTGGTGTTGGGAAAAGAGATATATTCTCTTTTGATTATTTCTGTTTTTCTTTTTTATAATTTTTTTTTGTGATATTTGAGAGAAAGATAGAGCATGAATGGGGGAGGGGCAGAGAGAGAGGGAGACACAGAATCTTAAGCAGGCTCCAGGCTCTGAGCTGTCAGCATAGAGCCTGACACGGGGCTCAAACTCACGGACTGTGAGATCATGACCTGAACTGAAGTAGAATGCTCAACCAAATGAGCCACCCAGGAGCACCTATTATTTCTGTTTTTCAAAGAGTATGTCAAGATCATCAGCTGAGAATAGAGGGAGAGGTGTTAGAGGTTTGAACATCAAGCTGCAATATATTCATCTCATGGAATGGAAGTAAACAGTAATGAATTGGTGAGATGCAGAGTACATCAGTACCTGATTTTTGACTTTCAGTTGGGATTATATTCTGTGGTTATTTGGAAACCCACAAGAACCATTTTTAGTTGCAACATCTAGATTTTAAGTATTTTTTGTATATGTATATAAAGAGTATATACATATATATGTATATAAAGTATATATAAGTATATAAAGAGTATTTATATATGCTTATTAAATACATCTAAATATTGCTATATTTATATATAAGATATTTACATGTAGCAATTAATATATAAATATATATTATATATCTTAACTCTTGCTAAACAAATTTGGTGTGCAACCACAGAGCCTAATAGTTAATAAGTGTGGTCTTTGAAGTCAAACAGGCCTGACAGGACAAATTCCTTAATTTGTAAGCCTCAACTTCTTAGTGTACCCAATGAGGATGATATCTTTAGGATAAATATCTTGAGTTCAAATCTGAGCTTCACTACTGACTGAGGAACCCCAGCAATTCCTTACCTGAAACATTAGAATAAAAATAGTTGCTAACTAATATTATTATTGCGAAGATGAAAGAGGATAAATCCTTGGGGTGCTTGGGTGGCTCAGTCGGTTAAGCGTCTGACTTCAGCCCAGGTCATGATCTCACAGTTTGCGAGTTCGAGCCCCTCATCAGGCTCTGTGCTGACAGCTTGGAGCCTGGAGCCTGCTTCAGATTCTGTGTCTCCCTCTCTCTCTGCCCCTCCCGAGCTCATGCTCACACTCTGTCTCTGTCAAAAATAAATAAACTTAAAAAAAAAGAGGATAAATCCCTTAAAAAAATGTGCAATCTCTTAATTGGACAATGATCAATAAAATTATCTATCAACAACAAATGTTAGCAGTTATTCTACTCAGAATCCAGTACTTAATAGTAGCATCTTTATGGCCATGAAGGTTTCTTTTCCCTTCCCTTCCCTTCCCTTCCCTTCCCTTCCCTTCCCTTCCCTTCCCTTCCTTTCCCTTCTCTCTTTCTTCCCCTCTCCCTCCCTTCCTCCCTCCCTCTTTCTTCCTTCCTCCCTCCCTCCCTCCAATCCTTCCCTTTCTTTCTTTCTTTCTTTCTTTCTTTCTTTCTTTCTTTCTTTCTTTCTTTCTTCCCTACTATATTTTAACCAAAGTATTTACTCTTGTTTCACTATCACTTGAGTCCATAGGGGATAGACTTAACCTATATAGATGTGAAGAGTGGTCCTAGTTTGATCAAGTGTGAAATTTAAGGTATTAATTTAAAACTGTATTTTGGAGAACAACAAAAAAGTAAAAAAAAATCTGGTATAAAACCAAATAAATATGGACTATTTAAGATAAATTTCTCTTTCCAGAAGGACCAATAAAGAAATGGCTTTTATTTAATTTAAAAATTTTAGTTCCTTTGAATAACAACCAGTCAAGAGGCCCACCAGAAAAAGCAAACATTTTGATTATTTACTCTAGGGACAGGATTCTAGAGAACACATGGAATTATTGGGAAAGGTCAGTTGGCTATAATAGTTAGAGAGAAGGTCATGTCTTAAAATGTCATTCCTTCCATCTATTCATAAATAAACAGGAAGGTGATCTTTCAGTGGAGATCAGTAATATCTCCAACAAAATCTGAGCTTTCAAATGTATACCAACTTCCCTTTATAACATTATATCTCCAAACTTTGTTTTTATATAATCTATATTTTTGTTAGACTGGCCTTGTTGCTCATTCTATATGCTTATTTAGGTCTCATTCCATATATATTTGCATACTTTTGCTAACAGAGTTCTTTATACTGTAAATATTTTTTTCCTTCATCTCCTCATGTTAAAATCCTGTTCATTTGTATAGTTCTTATTTATTTATTTTTTATTGTTTTGAGAGAGAGAGAGAGAGAGGAAGTGAGTGAGCACACACACAAGCAGGGCAGAGGGGCAGAGCGAGAGAGAATCCTAAACAGGTTCTGTGCTGTCAGCCCAGAGCCTGACACTGGGCTTGATCTCACGACTGTGAGATCGTGACCTAAGCTGAAACCAAGTGTCAGATGCTTAACAGAATGAGCCACCCAGCTGTCCCTAGTTCTTCTTCTTCTTCTTCTTTTTTCTTTTTTTTTTAAGATTTTAAGTAACCTCTACACCCAACATGGGGCTCAAACTTACACCCCTGAGATCAAAAGTTGTATGTTCTACTGACTGAGCCAGCCAGATGCCCCTATTTTAATAGTTCTAAATCAAATAGAAAGGTACTTTCTCCAAAAGTTCCCATGTGATGGCCTCCTCACTTTGTAAATATTCATTGCTCTTGATTTTTATATCATGTGTGTCTCTAAATAGTTAATTAAATCTATTAATGTATGCAATATACTTAATTTTAATACTAAGAGGTAGTATTAAGTATATTCTATATATGCATATATGCATCATCTGTGCTATCAAGCATACATTTCCCTTTTTTGGGAAATGCTTTGCCTGAGGTAGGCTTCATTCAGGGTTATTTCCCTTTCATTGGACAGCCAACATCCAATGACTGGTAACATGGGAGTGTAAAGACACAACCCTTTCACCCAGGAAAACTCTCCAGAACCATCAGAACTTCCTTGACATCGGGCAAGGCCTTGTGACTGTACACAGCCTCACTTCTAGTTCAGCTCCTTCCTGTTCCTTCTCCTCACACACCCCAAGACTGGTGTTGGTCCCAAGAAACTATGCCCAAATAAATTTCCCTTATTCATATCTGCATTTCATAGACCACTTCCTGGGGGTCCCCAACCTATGGCAGCTGGAAGGAAAGAACCTTAGCAAACCAAAAAGCACGTTTTTATATTATGCTATTCTTCAAGCTTTTAAAATCACATCTGCTATTAGGCAATGACATTTTTGAGCTTAATTTGTTCTTAAAAAATTTACAGAGAGCTATGAGTACACTTGATCATGAGGTTCTAGATGATCAAGTTTTGCTATGACTAACATTCATTAAAAAGACAGGTTTTACACTAATATGATGCAATAGCCTTTAAGTATTCACTATACTAGGCAAATGGTTATGTAGGGAAGTGGCTAAATTTTCCTTATTAATTAAATCCACTGTCTGGCAATCCTACATGAAACTCTATTTCATGTTATTGAATTAATGCCTGTTTTAACTAGATTCAATACTAGGTCAATTATGTTTTATCTAAACTTTGATCATTGCAAACCTTAGTGAGAAAAAAAGGATTTCTAGAATTGGTTTTCTGTCTGCCTCATGCTAGAATGTATCCATGCTAAAGAAAGATCACATGATTCAAATTCTAAATTCTTTCTAGTTTTTATATTATAAGTTGTGATTAACTGTTCTTGTGTAGACTTTTATAATAGGGAACTACTGATTAAATTAGAGTGGGAAAGTAAAAACAAGCTATTTATACTGTTTCACTGTATTTCCTAATTTTAACTCTGTGCTCTGGTTTCTTCATAGCCCTGTTTAGTCAGACATAAGAAATAGCAATTGAAATCTTCAGGACACAGTATTCATGATGATACTAGGCAATTCACATGTGCTCCAGCCCACAGCTTCAAGGGTTATTGAGGTCAAAAGTGACCAAATATTTTGTGTCTAAGTGCCACGAAAATGCGGACTTCAAAGAAGCTCTCATGCTGCACATCTTGACACTGATCCTGTGTCAGTGGTCCTTGGAGTGTGAGGGACACTGTGTGAGCGTTAAGCTCTGATGACAACTGCAGGGCTCATGGGGAATGGCTTTGAAATATGAATAGACTAACTCCTCTACTTCCTTCCTCCTCCCCATGTTCTTCTGTCTCAAGGAAGCACAGCTGGTCAGGAGAGATCAAATACAACTCAACTGAAATCAGCCACTTCCTTAACTGAGGGTTCTAAGAAAGGTATTGTGTCACTGAAATCAAGAAAATGCCAAATTCCTGACTTACATACTATTTCTTTCCCTTTGAACCAGTGTTACTAAGTTCCCTATAGCAGTGTTACTGAGGTACAGTGTTACATAGGTATGGGGTGGGGGATGGTAAGTAGTTGAAAAATATTCTCAGTAGACTTCAGGAGGATCTAAAACTGTCAGTACTTTTTTTTTCTGTTGTAATAATACCTATATTGGACTAGAGTGAACATTATAAGGATTTTTATTCATGTATTTAATAAATATTTTATATATTAACTTCTAGAATATAGTCACTGTTCTAAGCTTACAATTAATGGTAGGAGAAAGAACATAAATGAAGGAAGGATGGAAGAAATGAAAGAAGGATATCAGTAGGTGGTAGGTATTGAAAAATAAGACAGAAGAAGAAATTTGATGAGGCAGAGTGCTCTGTATGATCTAATTTTATTTAGGATGGTCATAGAAGGCACTTAAGATGAAAGAAAAAGGGGGGGTTGGCGCCTGTGTGGCTCAGTCAGTTGAGTATCTGACTCTTGATTTGGGCTCAGGTCCCAGGATCCAGCCCAGAGTGGTACTCCTCTTTGAGAGTGAGCCTGCTTGAAATTCTCACTCCCCCACTCTGCCCCTCTCCCTGGCTCACTTGGACTCACTCTTTCTCTTTAAACAAAACAAAGAGAGAGAGAGAGAGAGAGAGAGAGAGAGAGAGAGAGAGAGAGAGAGAAGGGATGGAGATTGAGTGAGGTAATTAGCCATAGGGTTATTGAGGGGAATACTTTTTTAAGAGAGGAATAGCAAATGCAAAGACCCTGAAGGCATTTGCTCTTGTTTAAGGACTAGAAAGGGAGCAAATGTGGTGGCAAGGCCACAAAAGAATGTGAGAGTTGCTAGATAACACCGAATTACAGAGAACCTCAAAGTGGTTTTAGAGACTGCATTTTCTCTGAGTAAGATTGGAAAACTTTTGGAATCTAAACAGAGGCATAATCTCATTTGAATTTTAAAAGGATCCCTCTGGCTGCTGGGTAGAGAATGGAATGCAAAAGCTAAATAAATACTTATATCTTTTTTCATTAAAAAAAAAAGATTAGAGTCAGGAAGTTTGGCTTGGTAAAGTTGAGTGGACAAGAAATCAGACTCCTTAGATCATTCTCCCCCCAGTATCCTCTGCACATGGCATCACTTAATGTTCCAAAATGGGTGTTTGTACTCCAGCTCTCATGTCCATCTTCTAGCCTTTCCTTTAAAGACTTCCTGGAATTTACACATGGCACTTCAGCACCACAGCATTGGCCAATATTGAATCCCATGATCTTGACTAGCTGTAGGGAGGTTAGAAAATGTATTCCTTAACCTGGGCCTTCATTTGCCCAATCAAAAGAAAAAAAAAGTCAAAGATTTTTAAGTAGTTCTCTTACTGAATGATTAGGGAAACATCTCAAAAAAAAAAAAAGTACAAAGAAGAAGGACCACAGATTGAGACTCCTTCTACTTAAATAACTGAAGCACATGTTCAAGGTCTTTGAATTTGGCCTTTGGAAAGTAAGCATGTGGATAGCCCATTGCTTCCTAATTCATAGTACCACATTCTCTCTCATCTTTCTGTATCAGCTCATGTTTTCTTCCTGCTCTACCCTCTCACACATCATTCTTGCAAACTTTGGGGCCTCATTTATGTCTTCAAAGGAGCCTTCTCTAGTTGCAGATTAAATCAACTTATTTTTGCCCTGTAATTAATATCTATATTTGTTCTTTATAGAAACAACACAATTTTTAATTTTATATATGCATAAGAATTTCATCGATATCTGTCTCTTTTATTAAGCACTAAAAGACATGGGTGGGACCCATGTCTTTATTGCCCATCATTGTATTCTCAGTGCTAACTCAGTACCTGACAGGTAGTTGTTTAAATAATTTGTTGAGTAAATGAACATCTGAATAAATGAATTCACAGAGTATTTGTGGTAGAAATCAAGCCAAGGAGATTGGATTTAAAGGTCTTAATGCCAAAGTTCAGGAGACAAGAAATTTCCTGTAATAATTTTAGTTAAGTATATCAAAGCTATTAAAAGAATTTGTACACAATACATGTTGCTTGCATATGCATGACAACCATTATAATATCTCATCACCTCTTTATAACACTTTTTAAAAATTTGTGAGCTTGGAAAGCTTACAAACTAAAGAGTAGTAAAATTTGATGTTATTTTATAGGGCTAAATAATAATTCCTGTACTCTTTGGTGTTATTTGAAGTAGTCTTCTGAGGAAAAGCACCTGCTTATAATTTCAATTTTATACTAATTTTGTTACAGTATTAGGTAAACTTCAATAAAAATAGTGTCAGTTGTCAGTACATCTGCTTTTGTTTGTTTAGAGATTTAAGAATCTGGACTAAGAAGTTGTAGAATACAGGGGACTGGTTTCAGAGGAAGGTCAGAAACAAAAGCAAATTAATTTTACAAATTTGAGCATTATTTTTCACTAAAAATCAATATGCAAGCTCATCATTACATGCACTGTTACAAGTACCATGTTGTGGGTACGGATAAACAAAATGCATTTGGAAGTTCTCATTGATCTTTAAGGGCTGTCGCCAGTACTTAATGAAGCAGAGAGCTTGTTTGGTGTGTGAGACAGTATTTTTTTCTTGGAGCCCTGTCAACCATGCAGATAGTTGATAGCTTCTCACAGTCAGACTGACAGTTTTAGGTAAAGGTTTACTGTAGCATACAAGAAACAGTGACCTGTGATACAGCCAAATGACTGATAAAATGGTATGAAAAGAGCTTTCAACTCCCTATGGCACTACTAATGTACCTGAAATTTTTAAAGTACATTTTAGTAGTTATGAAAAGATCCAGATGGAGAGCACTAAAGACTGGTGCCCTCACTTTATCCCCCTCAGCTCCCAGCACAAGAGAGACATCCCCTCTGATTGCTATCATCACTCGTAGTAGAAGCTCAAGGGATGTACAAGATTACTTTATTCTCAATTTGATCTTGGCCCTCTCTGTTTGATCCTTGCCTCTCTGCTGAGATTTAAATTTAGTGAGATTCAAGAGAGAACTTTTATTTTGATATGCACTTCTATAGATACTGACCTAGAAAGAGACTAACTTATTATACATAACTTATCTGATTTGCATACTGATTCTTACTGAAAGCTTGAGGAACATTTGACTGGCAAGCTCCAGGAAATAGGTTTCATGGAGTACTGTCAATGCAGCTAATCCTCTGATTTATAGAGGTATATATTTTTTTCCTGGAAAAGCTATTGTAACTTAAAACAACATAAGTGAAATTAAATTTTCTCCCAGAAAAAGTCACAAAGGATCATTCTTTTTGAAGACTTTATATTCAACCTCTTTTAAATAAAAAGACAATTTCACTGAGGATAACAACTGTATCAGTAAACAAATTGAATGGAGTAATACATCTGTAGAGCATAAGATTTTCTAAAAGTCATTTACATAATTTAAAGAGTAATACATTGTTAATCATAGAAAAGTGTAGTCAATGGGATAAAAAAAAAAAAATCAATGTGTACCAAAGACGTGTTTGCATATCTTGCAATGCTTCTGGATAGTTGCTGATCCTAAAAGAGATAATCACTTTGATCAAAAATAGGCATCTATTATTGGGGTTAATTGTACCTATTTCACTGGTTGGTTTTAGAGTATCAGCTGAGAAGTAAAATAGAACTGAGTTTGTATCTCAGCTCTCTAATAATTAGTAGATGAGACCCCAGGCAATTTACTAGGATTCTTTGATTGCTAATTGTCCCCAAAATTCATTTTCTCTCACTCCCTCTTGGTAATTATTCATTTTCCCTTGGACCTAGGAAAAAAATCATATGACTGAGTTATGGACAGTGAGGTGTGAGAGAAAGTGATCTGGATCTCGTTCTTTCAGAGCACCGCCTTGCCTTCCACTGCTTTTAGACCCTTCCAGTGGGCTGGAATGTGGACATGCTGGTGAAAAACTAGCTTAAGCCATACCAATGAAGGCAACACCCTAAGGATAACAGAACTACTGATAGATGGAATCTGAGTCTCAGATGATCTGGTAGAACTAAGCTGCTTTCCTAACCTGACTAACTCTACATTGCCTGTGGGAGAAAAATTTCTATTTTATTCAAGGCACTGTATTTTTGTATCTCTTTATTACAGCAGCTTGGCCTATTATCAGACATCAGTGTCTTTGAGGAAGGGACTAGACTCTCCATAGCTTGAGTTTCATAATCCATAAAGTTGAAGTTTTAATGGTACCCACTCATAAGATTATTTTGAAGACAAAATGGTTGCTATATAAAAAAAAATATTTAAAATAGCACCTGACATATATTTAGCGTTAAATAATTATTAGCTATGTTTATTTTTTGAATTTTTCCAATTATTATTATAATTGTGTTTTTTATTAAAAAAAATTTAATGTTTATTTTTGAGAGAGAGAGAGACAGAGCGTGAGCAGGGGCAGGACAGAGAGAGAGGGAAACAAAGAATTGGAAGCAGGCTCCAAGCTTTTGGCACAGAGCCTGATGGGGGCTTGAACCCGCAAACTGCGGGATCATGCCCTGAGCCGAAGTCAGTCACTTAACCGACTAAGCCACCCAGGCACCCCTATAATTGTATTTTTTAAGATTTTTAAAAAGTAACCTCTACACCCAGCGTGGGTCTTGAACTCCCAATATCGAGGTCAAGAGTCACATACTCCACCAACTAAGCCAGCCAGGCACCCTTAATTATACTATAGTTGTTATTTGTATACTTCAAAAAACTATAAAGTTAAATATTTTTATTTTTAAATAAGGCATAATGAGCAGTACTGGAAAAAAAAGTAGTGGTTGAAAAGAACACCTTTTATTTCAAAGCATGAAATTAAGTAGTTTTTATTTTTGGCCCCAAAACATTTTCAAGAAAGTCCTGAGAAGTTTTTGAAATTTTTTGAGAAATTGATTCACAGAGTTCTGTTTTGCTAGTGTTATATGTGTTTATATATATGCGTATGTGTGCAGCATTGCACATTTTCTTGGAGCATATCAAGTTTTTGATCATTCTTCTGCCTTCGGGGAAAAAATCTATCTTTTGGTTTACAGAGCTGGCATGCCATCAGGATTAGTAGTAATGTCTGTTACCTTGATGCTTTATGATTATTCTAATCTGTGGCTCTCCTTTATATCTCACTCTCTTAAAAAAAATCCCATGGCCTCCCCTGATTGTAGACTTTTGTCCAAATTCCTTAGCATAGCATTTGAAAATACTTTTCAGTTTAGCAACAAATTAGTTACAACAGTGGGCATTTATCCTGGTCTGATTTTTCTCAGTGCTTTTACATGCACAATGTCCATTTTTCTGTATTTATAAAAATCTCTCTTCTTTACCTTATGCCACATCTTATTTTCAAAATATGTTCCTTAGAACAGTACTCCTGACAGATAGTTCATGAAAACTGCATTCTGTTGTCAAAAAAATTATGAAATATTGTGGATTGCATTCCTTTCTTGGAAATACCTGAGGTGCATTAGCTATTAGTGTCTCTAAAGAGTCCTAGGAAAATAAAATATATTTTGGTTTAACCTGGTTTTCCCAAACATATTACTATGAGACGTTTCTTTCTAGAGAATCTGTTAATCTCAGAAAACTAGTTGTGTGGATCTCACTTTATGAAACCTGTTCCCCAACGACGGCAATCATTATAACCATAAAGTGTACTATTATCTTTCCCTCATCACCAGACACACAATTACTCTCCCTTTCTTCTGTGTTACTAGAACACTCTGTTTCTTTTTTGTGTTTGCCATACTTTTTTATACTTAAGTGGACACGTTATTCTCTATGTAGATTAACTCACTTAAACTACTTTTTCTTCTATCACTGTATACTGCCTGGTATAGCATAAATGAGGAGTGATTAGTGATCGTTTTCTGTATTTCATCCCTTTGTATTTGAGTGAAAATATGTTGTTTTAAGAAAAAAAATACAGTAGGACTAAGCACATCATTGTTATCTTTCAAATAGTCAAACTTGTTGGTTGTTTACATAATTCCTCCGTGTTCATAACTTTGGTGGAACTTTATGAGAATCTCTATCTACATGGTTTAGTTTCAGACAACGGAATCCACTTAACTAGTTTAAATAGAAAATAATTTTTAGGAGCACCTGGGTGACTCAGTTGGTTAAGCTTCCGACTCTCGGTTTAGGCTCATAATCTCAAGGCTTTGTAGGTTCAAGCCCCGCATTAGGCTCTGTGCTAGAGCCCACTTGGGTTTCTCTCTTTTTTCCCCTCTTTTCTCTCTGCCCCTTCCCCACTTGTGCTTTCTCTGTCTCTCTCAAAATAAATAAATACACTTAAAAAAAAGAAGAAAAGAATTTTAATAGGTTATTAAATGCCTTGATAGGGTTGAAGGAAGAATTGTAGATTGAGCTGTCAGGAATGAATCACAAAACTACCCCCACTGAACGGAGCTACCCCAGGGGATCTAATGTCTTTTCTATGATGAAAAGCCCCTGACTTCAGAACCACTCCACAGTGCCATGCTAAGCATACCTCTACAGTCTAGGAACCACTACACTCAAGAAACTACAATGATACGAAAGCTACCTTTACCACTCCTGTGTTCAGAACCATACCAGACTTATGTCAATCTGCCATGTCTTGGCTCCTTCTCACCTACAAAAGTGATGATGGGACACTGGAAACTTACCTAATGCTTCTGAAAAAGAAATGGATGTCCTCATGACTATGTTTGCGATTAAAAAGAAAAGCTCAGCCTCTGCCCTTTTCCCTTCTAAACCTTCTGTGATTCTGTCTGATTGGCAGAATGTAACTGTCATTGAAAACTAACAGCAAGGGAGTTTCTGCCTTTCCAGACTGTGCTGTACAGAAATGCACACAGAAAGAAGGTGAAATGAATGTTGGAACCAGTTCAGTGTTTACTAACACTATTAATCTTGTATTATTTATACATAATATTCTCCTTTATTCTAATACTTCCTCACCTTTCTGTTTATTCCTCTGTATTTGATTTCTTATGCCTTCCTCTTTCTCTGCTTGCAATCTATGCAGTCTCAGTCAACACTGAGACTTCAATCTTCTAAAGGAATTTTATACAGTGGCGCCTGGGTGGCTCACTCGGTTGAGCATCTGACTTTGGTTCAGGTCTTGATCATGGTTCGTGGGTCTGAGCCCTGCGTCAGGCTCTGGGCTGACAGCTCAGAGCCTGGAGCCTGCTTCAGATTCTGTGTTTCCCTCTCTCTCTGCCCCTCCCAACTTGTGCTCTGTCTCTCTCTCTCTAAAATATAAATAAACATTAAGAAAAAGTTAAAGGAATTTTATACAAGGGAGGGCAGCAGTGGCATGCTTTTTCTAATTGTCACATGGTAGGTAAACTAAGGGCCTGAAAACACAACATGCTGTATCTTAGCTACGATATTGGGTTTATTGATAAGCAACGCTCTAATTTATTTCTTTCCACAATTGTGTGTTGTAGCTATGCATCCATTATACTAAGAACGAAACTGAGGCACTTTGAAAAATTATCTGTTAAAGATTGTGCATCTTTTAAGTTTGGGACCCATAGTCTCTTCATAATATAGTGCAGTCTAAGATGGCCTGCAATTTGAAACATGCTGAACTCTATTTTCCCACATTTTGTCTGGAAAATAAAAGTAGAGACTTTAAATTATAGTGCTATGCAAAAGCCCATATTACTATTTCTGTCTTGGGACCTCTTTTATGATGAACAGCATGGTTTCACTGATGCATACACATCAATTCTTACCTTATTGAAAGGTGATGCTACTTTCCCTGAACTTCAGCATCCACTGAAATTTCCCTTGTTTTAGCCTCTGAGGTTCCGTATTGTTGGCTAATTTACATGCCCTGTCAAGTCACACCAGAAAAATCACCTCCTCGTTAGTTCGACACAAAGGAAGTTTATATGATCTGAAAGCAGCGTATTCCTTCACTTTTATTCACTTATATCACCTATACTTATTGAATATCCATTGTATATGATAGAAAATCTAATTGATGAAATGTCTGCCAATACAGTCTGTAATATTATCAATCTACTTCTGTATGTTTCTGAATTATACTAAACACCAACGAACACGGATATAGAACTGTGGATATTTAACTGCATTGTAGTTCCCTTTGAAATGCTATTCAGGCATCAGCTGAAATAAAACATAGCAGAAAGGTCTTTTGAAACATCAAATCCATTTTCACAGATTATATTGTAGTTCCCTAGGATACTAGGATTTGGAAATCATTTAACAAGCCCAGTTATATCTTTTCACTTTATTGTATTTTACTTATCGACCCTGTGCTCATGCTGCAGTAGCCATCTCAGAACTATTATTACAGAAAAGTATCACACATCTCTTTAAACAAATATGAGCTTTTGGTGAGATTTCAGCATTTTAAGACACTTTTCTTTGCTCAGGAAGTGTAAAATAGAGTATAAAATCTTTCTATCCTCCTTAAAAGCCTAAGTTTTGTACATAAGACTGAGGATATCACCACTAATTAAAAATATGTAATATGCTGTCAAATACTATGTAAATTAAGAGATGAGTTAATATCATGACTTTTAAATAATTCTTATATATTCAAATGAAAAAGTTACATGATTTCAGTTATTTTAATTTTTATCTGATCTCTATTAAGGAGGCTATAGTGACATTTTTAGCCATTTAACAATCATTTGGTAATAAAACAAACCCGATTTTACTGGTTATGTTTTGAGATCTATAATTCAGGGCTTTTTAATAACTTTACAACATATGTGACATTAAAATGTTGCCAAACAAATCATCATGTCTTAGTTATACATGTAGTGGCACAGGTATTCATTACAAAAATGATTTAAGCCCTGCTATATGCCATATACTTTTAAGTGCTGAAATAATGAGATTAAGCAAGAAAGTCATGATTCCTGACCTCTTTTAATTTGTAAGCAAGCAATAGAGAGATATATTAAAATAACATATGTATGTGGGGTGCCTGGGTGGCTCAGTCTCTTAAGTGTCCAATTCTTGATTTCAGCTCAGGTCATGATCTCACGGTTCATGAGATAGAGCCTCACATCAGGCTCTATGCTGACAACGTGGAGCCTGCTTGGGATTCTCTCTCTCTGCCTCTCTCTCTGCCCCTCCCCTGCTCATTCTCTCTCTCTCTCTCTCTCTCTCTCTTTCTTTCTCTCTCTCTCTCTCCCTTCCTCCCTCTCTCCCTCTCCTTCCCCTGCTTGTGCTCTCTCTCTCTCCCAAAATAAATAAATAAACTTACAAAAATAACAAATACAACTAAGTAATTTTAATTGTGTAATATGCTATGAAGAGGTAATACACAGGATGTAAGAACATGTAAATGGCCTGGACTTAGCTTCCTCAAGGCAGTGGTAGAAGTAGTTATGGAAGGTCTTTCTTTACGCTCAACCAGATGAAAAGAGGGAGTTAGCTAAGATAAGGGGGTGTGTGGAGGAAGGTGGTGATGGAAGGGGCAGTAGAAGAACATTCAAAGGGAAGTAGGTAACAGGATCCACAAAATGTCAGCAGTCTGTGGCCCAAGAAGAACAGAATGGCAGGATTTAGATCATACAGAGCCTCGTAAGGTGAGGATCTTGCGGAAACTCATCATTGTACCTTTTTTTTTAGTCCTTTTTTTTATTGGCATACTTATAGATAGTATCATTGATAGAGAATGCTACTATGTATTACCTATTTATAATGTTCATTGAGAATGAAATTATTTCATGTACTAAAAAGGAGTGAAAGAATGGATAGTTTCTCAAGGTATTTGCAGTCTTTCCAGATTTTTTATAAATATTCTAGTCATGTTTAATATGGCCAGAGATTCCTGTTTGAAGAAATCTCATTAACCCAGTGTCCTAATCCATTATTTACAGGTAAAAAATGACATTTAATGTTCATTCTGGTTTGTGTGGAGGCTGGGCTCGGGAAGACCAATCTTAGCCTGTAAGGCTACTGATCATTTTCTTTCCAAATCCCTCCAATATCAGTATTATCCCACTCTATTTCACAGTATTTTGGTAAATTCTGAGTTATCATTGGACTCAGAATTACTTGCACTTTCTTCTTCAAATTAGTCATAACGCTTAAGAATTCCTGAACAGTTCTCAAATTTTAGAGTGAGTTATTTTTCTGTACTCTGGGGTAGAGTTCATGAATATGTGTTATGAACAATGCCTTTGGTTGATTATTTTGCAGGAGATTCATAGATTTGTACTTTGATCGTCATTTCCTAGAAGCAAAAGGGTTGGCCAAACCAAGCCAAAACTTCAGACTCATAAACCACCAAGTTTTTACAAGTAAATTGAGGCCCGGAGTATTCGTCTCTAAATGAGAAAATAAATTCTATGTATCTATCCTCCCAGAAGAGATCTGTGCCTACAGAGGTCATCCTGATATAACAAATTAAAATTTCACATCATCATAATTTAACTAAAAACTTATTTTTCCCTATTAGTCTTTCAAATAGACTTGAATCTTTTCAGTATACATGAGACTGCATACTTCCATACTTCCGTGCATCCTTCCATGTGATTCTTGTTTCTGCAACCCAGTTAGATGGCATACAATTTGCAGCAAAATGCATACTACTGGGCAAGGTTCTGATAACTTTTATTCTTTTCTATAACTTGTATTTTTTAATATTAAAATCTTGGACAGCAAATGGGTTTAGTTTAATTATCAGATTAATCACTGGCCTCAACACAGTGTCAGAACCTCCTCTGTCAGAACTGTCAGCCTCCACACTGTTCATTTGTTGTGTCCAGGTTCAGAAAACTATTGATGTTCACAGCAAAAGAAGAATTGATTTTTTAAAGCTACTAGTGTCATTGCATATAAAGGATATTTGTTAATGCCATATTATATTTAAGAAATTAGTAACTCTGTAGGTAAATTACCACACTGAGGAGAATTTAAGAAAATTAATCTCTGACATGCTATAGGAATGTCATGTGATCTGGTAAAGAAATAACTGATATGTTTTTGCTGATCTCAGATGAAAGCTTTTACTCCTTTTAGATTTACTGAGGGAAAAGAACTGGTGTGTGTGTGTGTGTGTGTGTGTGTGTGTGTGTGTGTGTGTGTGTTTAGTCTTTCATCAAAATGATGATTAGCTTTCAAAATATGTTCAGTACTATGTGTGATACAAGTAGTTTATTCATAAGAAATAACTCCCAGTGAAATATTGGCTGCTTTTACTCTGACAAGATTGGTATACTGGTATATGAAAATTAAGTCCTATATTGTATGTTTTAGGTCAAATTACGGGCTCCATATTTATGATACTATATAGTGATATTTGCTCACTATTACTCAAAGAATCTCTAGTAATTATTTTCCTTAAGTATAATAATTAAAGAATTAGTGTTGGATACACATCTTCCACACATACACTGCCTCCCCTGTGGACACTCACAAGGGTGGCTCTGTGTGTGTGTGTGTGTGTGTGTGTGTGTGTGTGTGTGTGTGTAGGTGCGTGTTCTAGAAGAGCATGAAGTTATTTAGTTGCATGTTAAAGTGGTTAGTGTGAACTAGACTTTTTGTCCATTGCTAGTTTTTAATTTTTATAATTAAACTTCTATTAAAAGCAACCTACAAAATAATATGTGCTAGCAGGAAATAAGCACTTAATATAAAAGAAGAGGCTCCACTACCTTCATGTGGGAAAAACAACAACAACAACAAAACTTTAGGATATTAAAGTGAATGATGAATTGAACTCACTCTGGGAATATGTGAATGAAGGTAGCCTATCAGTATGTCCCTGAGCTCTGTAGATTTAATTATGAAAGACAGCAAGGGAAAACTTTGTATATATAAAGTGATGTCAGATACTGAGTGGGGTTTTAATATGTGAAACAATTTCATCACATAATTAAGAAAAATGATTGCAGTGAGTGAAAATTTGGCTCAACCAATAATTTTAAAAATTGAATAAATTTCTCAGTATAGAAGTGAGTTGTCCACACACCAATGTGTCTGTATAAAGGCTAGAGATAAGTCTTCATCTGTAATATTGAAGAGATTCCTGCATTGCATGGGACATTTGTATAAATTGTACTGAAGTCTTCTTCAGTTCTAAGGTTCTGTGATTCTAACAGTTTATCAGATTTACCAATACTATGTTGACTTAATTCCTTAATTTACCTGTTTGACCTAGAAAATTTTTTAAAAAATAGTAAATACCTAATTTTTCTCCTCTTTTCCATTCCTACTAAGTTCAGATACTTATGGTATTTTATACTAGTGTGTGGACTTCAAATCAGTCACACCATCTCCAGATTTTTTTTTCATCCAAGTCCAAATCTGCTTAAAATTTTTCAGTGTCTCCCCATATGTTGCCAAGGGTGATATTAAATCATTAGTGTAATATTCAAGGATCTGATATGGCTTTTCTTTTTAACCTTACCTCTTAATAACATTGCTTCTTAAAAAGGGTGTTATGGACTGAATTGTGTCCCACTAAAATTTCATATGTTGAACCTCTAGCTCCCAATGAGACCATATTAGAGATAAAGCCTTTAAAGGGATAATGAAGGTCAAGTGAGGTCATAAGGGAGGGGCTCTTATCCAATATGACTGGTGTCCTAAAAAGTGAAAGAGACCAGAGATGTGTAGAAAACACATGGAGAGAAGCCTATGTGTGGACATAGTGAGAAGATGGACAATGAGAGTGGCCTCAGGAGGAACCAAACCACGGACACTTTTATCTTTGACTTTCAGCCTCCAGAACTGTGAGAAAATAAAATTCTGATGTTGAAGCCGTCCTGCGTGTGGTATTTTGTTATGACATCCCTAGCATACTAATATGAGGGCCTATTTTATATTCCCTGTCTAGAGACATTTATTGTTTTCACATCCCAAGAATTCTACTGGCATCTATTGAGTAGAGGCAAGGGATGCCACTACACATTCTACAATGTGAAGAATGGCCCCACATACTTATTAAATCCAGAATGCTTCCCCTTGCAGTCAGCATGCTCATGAAGTGTTGAATTAGGACATTCAGTTCATGTTCTCCTCCTCTGTGAAAATATTTTCATCACCTCAAAGAGAAATATATGATATATAGATTATATATTTACAACCTACTATTGCATTCTATATTGTTAATTGTCAATATTAATTATTTTCCTTTCAATTACTGCTATTGGTACGTGAACTTTTTGGTAGTATATTTCTATGAATTGCTGAACCTTCTGTCCCTAATATCTTTCAAAGGAATTTATATGATTTAACCTAATATTTTCCTAACTCCCCTGAACCTAACATTTTGTCCATTGTTAAAAACTTAGATACCTGGTTGTCTATGAAGGACATTCTAATTGAGCAGGTTCAGAGAGTTTAGGAGGATCAGTAAGGACCTCAAGTGACTGCAACACACTGGCAAGTTTAAGAAACAAGAATTGTATTCAATCCTAATATACTAATTGTTATGTATGCCTGAAATATTAATACATTACTTACATAAGCAAATGGGCATCTGAAAAATTTGACAGTCATAACTTTATAGAATTATGGTATGTAAGAGTTCCATCATTTAAGTTGACAAATAGGAAAATTGCAGCATGGGGTTTAATATTTAATTATGTTCCCAAAATGGGTAGAGGTCATTTCCCATCTGGTGCTTATTATTAATAGTTTTTACCTAAGTCATCTTCAGAATATCATAGAAATTTAAAGCTGGTTCATGCTTTGAACATAATCTGTTGTAATCCTTCATTTTATAAGAAATCGTAACCCTCAGAAAGCCTCAAGTGAATTGATCATTTTAAGTTTACCCATCTCATAATTCTGATACCCAGACTAGGACTCTTACCTTTCACTCCTGTTGATTACCCCCAAAATTATTTCTGTTCATTCACTTAAAATTCTCTATGTATAAGATGTAAATTAATATAAAAAATGTAAATATTCATTTAATATGAATGATGTGCAACTTTTAAAAATGCTTAAGAAAAACTATTTAACATTTCTGGTAACACTTTTATTTGATTAAAATATCTACTTGCATTAAATCTAAAAGTGTGTGTGTGTGTGTGTGTGTGTGTGTGTGTGCGTGCGCATGCATGTATATGTGTGTGTGTGTGTGTGTGTGTGTGTGTGTGTGTGTGTGCGTGAGACCTTTAATCAGTGTCCTCTCTGGAATGAAGTTGATGTTAGGGATTAGGTTATATTTGGTTACCTCTACCAAATTATATAAGGCATGTTTTCTGGCTGAAATATGTTGCCTTCATCATCTTTCATTTTCATACGATCTTTATACGTAAATAATGTTTTGAGTGAATATTGATAAATCCTATTGTAAATCCTCATCGTTCTCTATATCAATTAGGAAACATTCATAAATTTAATAGTGAAATTCAACTATAGAACATAAATGCAGGAGAGTTTATGCCTATATTTAAAAATTTCATCTAGAAGTTAGCAGTCCTAAATTCATAAAAACATTTTAAGACAAGTTATCTTCTGCTCTGCCATAATTAGCACATTTCATCCATCCTCAAGGTTGAAGATGGCTGGATCTCTAACTATGACATCCTTTTTTTGAACAGAATATAAAGAATGGGAGAAGGACGAAAAGGTTATCTGCCAGATACCTTCCATCTCTTAGTGAGTTCTCTAGTAAGCACTATCAGTAACATCAACTTACATCTCATTGGCCACTCCTAGTATGAAGGAAGGATGGGAACGTAGTCTTTTCAGTGGAGACATTGTCATTTATAATAATATTGGGTAGCTAGCCAGCAATCTTTGCTAATCTTTGCTTTATTATTATTTTTGTTTCTCTTTAGCTCTTTCACTGTGATGAAGGGATCATGTTCATAAGGTCTACTCTGGTATAAAAATGAAAAAAAAATATCCATTTTATTACTGAAGAATGTCATCTACATACAGAAGGTGATGCATGGAAGCAAATTTACAAATAAATCACAATGTATCATGCATTCTAGTTTTCATGCATGTAAAATCCAAGACAGAACAATTTAGAAACTGATCATTAGAGGAAGTAGTGATAAAAGTTGTGAGTGTATGATTTGACATAATGGTCAGATTTTTTTTTCTGCAGCTAACATTAATCATTGAGTTTCATGTATTTGTTTTTGGACTTGAATGTTTTGAGTAAGAATATATTTTAGTGGGGTTCCTGGGTGGCTCAGTAGGTTAAGCGTCTGACGTGGGCTCAGGTCATGGGCTCACGTTTGTGAGTGCGAGCCCCGCGTCAGGCTCTGTGCTCAAGGCTCAGAGCCTGGAGCCTGCTTGGGATTGTGTGTCTCCTTCTCTCTCTGCCCCTCCCCCACCTGTGCTCTCTCAAAAATAAATAAAGGTACAAATTAAAAAAATAATATATTTTACTAATTAATTCAATATTCTTAAATATTGTTTTCAAATGGACTATCTATAACTTTATTACATGAGACAATTTAAGATCAGCTAAAAAAATATTCAGGTTCCTTCTAAATTTTTTTTTCACAGATATTTTGTCTATTGTTTAGAGTTATAACAAAATATCCATTTTCATTGCATCATTTTAGGTTCTCTGAAGAGTACAATTTTAAGACTTTTAAATTATGAAAGCAGAAGTGAAAGGGGATGAAAGAGACAATGTTTGGAATAAGGCAGAGATGTTTTCATTGTTGCAGACCCTTTCAACTAGGACTTAGCCTTAGGGTTTTAGTCCCTCATGAAGAAAGGGTGAATATGGGCTTCTTTCAGATACATAAAACTGGCAAGGCTTGTGCCCATTCAAAGCCTGTTAAACCCTCTGTTCAAGGTGGTGAATATTCTATGTGTATTTCTCATATTACAGTTAGGCTGTTCATGCATGATAATAGAAAGCTAAAGGGATTAAAACTTCTTTTTATACCTCTGATCCTGTATTATTGTGTGCCCACCCATCCAAATATTTCATTAAACATTATTCTTTTCCTAGGGCATTGGCAAATGCCTAGTAAGGATTTTTTTTTTTTTCTTTTACTTTTGCTTAACAGGTGCAGAAGTCTTTTACCATGACTAGCAAATTTGGTAATTTATATATTATCAAATAAATGGATACAGATCATTAATGTTATTAAACATTACCTATTTGGAATCTATTGATATAACTTTATACAGTTATTTCCCATGCTATTTAAATTTAATTATTTTAAATTTGAAAGACATTAAAATCTTCAAAGTGGTTGAAATTTACATTAAAGTTTTTGGCACATTATAAAATAGTTGAGATACTTAGAATTTTTTTCTGTGTTATATTTTAATGGTATAATTGTCTTTCTGTGTTCTTACTTTTAGAATATTGTAAGCCAATTTTTCTTTTGTATTATACCCTCTGCTATTAGGCTCTTATTCTTCAAACATAACTTCTACATTTATCAGTATATATTAGGAAGGAGCATTGAAGTGTTAGATATGTTCTATATATTGATCTGAACTGTGCAATTTAAGTTACATACATTTCAAAGATGCATGATGTATCTCAATAAAATTTAATAATATATATTAGAAGTTATTTTTCTATAGTGTCATTTTCTTTATAATAAAGCAAATGATTTGTTGCAAATTTGCTAATTTTTATTTTTAAGGATAAGGATTATTTTGTTTTTAATGTTTGTGTCTTTAATGCCACTACAGTATCTGGAAATAAAGGAAGCTTCATAAATATTTACTGATTAAATGACTGCACAGTCTACTGAAACAGAAAAGGTGCATTTTTCATTATCATCAGTTCACAGATCTTTCTTATAGTGATTCATCATATTCAGACATGGTTGCTGTCCTCAAAGGGCTCACAGTAATACTATTATTTGTGTAAAACTATTTTCTTCTCCTTAATAAATATTTTCTCGGGGCCCCTGGGTGGCTCAGTCGGTTAAGCATCTTACTCTTGGTTTCAGCTCAGGTCATGATCTCACAGTTTCATGAATTCAAGCCCCCCATTGAGCTCTGTGTGGATAGCTGGATCCTGCTTTAGATCCTATGCCTCCCTCTCTCTCTGACCCTACCCTGCTCACACTGTCTCTGTCTCTTTCAAAAATAAATAAACTTTTAAAAAATATATATTTTCTCTAGGGAACATGGGGATTGTTAATACTTTGAAAACTCTTTTAATTTTTGTTTGAATATTATTTTTGAAATAATAGTTTTGTTAATGATTATTCTCTTAGGGTATGCATTCTCTTATACTTTTAAAGCTGACAGGACTTTACTTTGAATGATAGTTTTACAGAATTAAGACTGCAAAACACCTATTCATGTGTTTGTGTATGTATATTTTTGTGTTGTACATTTAATTTTCTAAATAAATATTGATCATCTGCTTTCATTTAGTCCATCTCTAAAATTGCCATCTGAGATTTGAACATAGGCTTTTCAAATTCCCATAAAGTCTACACATGTTACTGTTAGGAGAATTGCTAACAATTTCACTCAAAAGTTATTTACTTTTCAGTCATAATTTAAAGAATTTTAATTACTTGGTTTTTAAGCCTGTGATTAAATTGCATACTCTTGAGGTAGATCTGGAAACACATGGAAAGACATAGTCACAAATTGGAGAGGACAGTGTAAATCATACATGATGAATGGACAAAAGTAAAAAAGAGAAAGAGACTTGGTGGCCTGGGGAGTCGAAAGTGGGATTGCTCGGGGCTCCTGGGTGGCTCAGTCAATTAAGCTTCCGACTTCAGCTTAGGTCATGATCTGATGGTTTGTGAGTTCGAGCCCCACACTGGGCTCTGTGCTGACAGCTCGGAGCCGGAAGCCTGCTTCGGATTCTGTGTCTCCCTCTTTCTGTTCCTCCCCCATTCGCACTCTGTCTCTCTCTCAAAAATAAATAAAGATAAAAAAAATAATAATAAAAAAATAAAAAAAGAACTAACAAACTGGGATGGCTCAAGGATGAGGAAATGGTTTAGTGGAGAAATTCAGGTCTTCGTCTTCAAACAGAAAGAATATGGATTAGTGCTAAAGGGAATGCTGGAGGATGGGGCTACTTAAAGTAATTTTAAGGAGGAATTTAACAGCAGAATAAAAGATGATGTTTCCTTTCCAAGACTGTTGTAAGGGTAAAAATGAGATATTTTTTTCCCAAGTAGTTTGACAACTAAAGGTTATATAAATGTTTCTTCTTATTTTTATATTTGTACATTATTGGTGAAATTTGAATTGAATTACTATAGGATACTTTTAAAGTATGCTTTAATGTATAGGTAGCTTGAGATATGTTGTGATTAAAATATTTTAATATAGTCATAATGAATTTTAATCATTTAAACTGAACTTTTGAGTAGTTCCAAAGAAAATGCTGTCAAAACACAATTCAGAATGACTGTATACCAGGATTTTAAATGTTTCTTTTATGGAAATGGGGTTGACTAAGAAGTATTATTTTGACCTACAGAAATGGCAGTTTTGCATGATTCTATCTTACAGATTTCACTCCTATGGTTTTGTAAACATAGGTTAGTCAAGCTATCACAGACCACTAGCAAATAAGTGAGAAAGAGACTTTTGTACTGTTTAGAAATCTGAACAAATGGATGTATAGAGTTAAAAGTCAATTAGTAAAAGTCTCTGAATACTAAGGTGAATCAATTTAAAGATTAAAAAGAACAAATACATTGTTTTCCTTTAAATGTTTTGCTCTCATTTTAAATATTTATTTACTTAATTCCACAGCATTGTTAAATAAAAAAAAATAACTGTAACTTTAGCTTTGCTTCCTCCTATATAAAGAGGTATTGGTATATAATTTATACATCAATTAAATTTTTTTAAATATTAAAAAAAAACTAAAGAGGTATTGGTAATAGGGGAAAATATTATTTTGTTTTGCCTTTAAATTAAGATTTTTCCTTTTATATTTTTCTTGTTATTAACAAACTACTGTCTGGATTTTACTCATGGGAATGACCTTATTTGATGTAGTTTTGTTTTGTTTTTTTTTTTTGATGATGAAAAATTTGTACACTGATGTGACATTTAAACAAACTGAATTAGTTTTGTGGATTAGGATACCATTTTTATTCTTAGATGTGTTTATTTAATCATCTTTGGCTCTATCCTGTATTGTGTGTAAATATATATAGTCTCAAAACATTCTTAAAAGTATATTTCCAACCTAATATGAAACTCCAAACTATGTTAAACATTTTTAATACATGTCCATGTATGATTATTTTAACAGATATGTAGGTGACTATCTCTTCTGATTTTAAAATTTTGTATATTTTAATATGAGTGTCATGTTATCTTGTCAGGCAAGTAACATTCATGGATGTAGTCCTTTTATTCTTAAATATTTCAATAAATTAAATTTATATGTATAAAATTCTGAGGTTAACACAAATTTTTGAATTGATATATGTATTGTTCATTATTATAAAATATAAAATAGTAGAATAATATGAAATATTTGTCATGCCGTAAGAAAGTCATCCTCTCAGTTTTTTAATAGTCTTATAACACCTAAAAAAATAGTTGTGATATACTGGGGCAGCTGGAAGTTATGTCTGGACTTCTTTTCAAGTTGCAATTGATCCATAGTAGAAAACAGCGAACCAGGTGCCAAATATGATCCATGTGAAAATATTTTTCCCTAGGGAGGTATTTTTCTCTCGTCAAGGGTAACAGTAAAGATCTTGATCTGGTGGTCTGAGCTATGTCGTCTTTTTTTAAGATAGTTTAAAAGTCATTTGCTTTGCTATGAGAGTGAATTATGTGGTATTAAGTACTGCAGTAGCCCCATTAAACATCATGTCATCAATCTTCTTAGGATATGGAAAGGTCAGTGTCCGAAAGGCCATTTTTTAATTCCCATTTTAACTCCAGGCTGAAGGCAGTTTTCATTGGGTGCCTTTTTTTCTACAACTGACATAATCCACCAAAAAATAAAAGCCTCCCAGTACTACCTAGGCATATCCAGCCCAAATCCAACATTACAGACATGATTTTTAAAACGTAGGTAGATTTTTTTAAATGTAGACAAACAGAAGCTATTCTCAAAATTGGAATAGTAATATTAATTATATTAATATGAATTGCTAAGATATAGCCACAATATTAAAGTGTCCCTGAATTCTTTGGACCAAGGAATAGCAGAAATATCACATTTTCTACTACTTATTCAAAATAATTAATCTCTGTAAGGTGTAATTTTAGGAATAAACATAATATTGCATTTTTTATTCTCTTATAAAAATTACATTTTTATTTGTTTGCTCGCCATGATACTTTTCAAGAGAATTAAGGAGAAAAAAAGAAGTAATTTCTTTTTAGTTCTAAGTCAGTATTCTAACTGAAAAATAGAATTTTCTGCTTGAGTACTACCCTTAAAAATAGACTATATCTAAAGGCAACCTGGTGGAATTGATCTTGATTCTTCCTATATTTCTTTGATCAGTTAAAGAAACCATGTCACAAAAGAGATATGCTTGGTGTTTTGTTATTTTCAGAGTGTGTGTGTGTGTGTGCGTGTGCGAGAGAGCTTTTTCAATTCTTTTTTCATGTTTTGACATAATTCTCTGCCTGAATTTTTTTTTAAATACTGTCAAACCCACAACGTAAAAGAAAAGACAAGAAACAGTAGTTAACATAGACTTTTGAATACCTTTTGTGTATTTTAGCTTTTTAAAACAACTGTTTCTGAAAACTCTGACTTGTAAGTTGACATTTCAATACATGATCATAGGAACATTTCTTCTTTTGAAAATGACAGAGTTAGAATATATGATTAAATATAACGTTAGGGATGTCAGAGCTAGTAATGCATTGCTAAGAATTCTAAAGTGTTTAACTAACAAATGCAGAAATGTTTAAAGAAATGAGTGGATGATTGTGAAATCTAAGAATTTGAAAAGAAAACAACTCTATACAAGCAGTATTATTGGCTGTCCTGAAGCTTATTTCTATCTTAAATATATTGTGTTTCCCCTGCTTAATCTTGTTGTCTTTTACTGAAATACCTGTGGGCATCCAGTCTCTTACATATGTCTTCCTTGCTTAAGCCAACTATTGGAGAATTGTTTGACCCCAGTTTTAATATAGATAATAAATAATTTTATAGACCCTCTAATTCTTAGGTTGGACAACTTTAGGTAATAGAAATTAGTAACTGATACATTTATGATATCTGCTTTGATATGATATTATAAAAATATTTTAATATCCTAATGATTTTATTGTTTATCTTATACATTTCAGTATCAAGAGTTTTTAATAAACTCCTTACAGTATATTGATTTTATAATCTTTTTAGTGGATAGACTCATGATATAACCATTGCAAACACTCAAGGGTACATAATGGATATGGAAAAAGGCATGGCATAACTAATATTAAATTCAACACCACAGAAGCCTATCTCCTGCAAATGCAGCAAAATATAATGAAGAGAGGGTATCAAAATACAAATGTGAAAAAATAGATTTTAGGCTGGTGATACTGTTAAAAGACATTATTTGATGGCTTTAATTGGAAAAAAAAGGGAAAAACTGTCACTTGAAGTTAGTAATCATTATTGCATACTTTTAAGACTAGAAATTTTAAAGTAATTTTAGGCTTAAAATGGATCATAGTTTAATAATCTTGGTGAGTGAGGAAGTGAGGGAGGAGGTTCCTATCATTCCTGTTGGATTTAACCAAAAGTTTAATTAAATGGATTTTAATCAAATAGAAAATTTAAAGATTTTAAATGTAGACCCTTCAAATTAAATGTAGAAGTGTCCTTGAAGTCAATAGAAATATATGCAGTAGATGGAACCTGGACAGTTAGAGCTGAGGCTGTTGGGCAGCATCTGTCTTGAGAGTCAATAAATATCTGTGTGAGTTCTGCTATTTTGCTCTTACAAGCAAACCTGTCATTAGTAGTACACCTGAATAAGAATATCTTTATGGAAAGAAGCAAATAGTATAATTCACTTATTTATTTTAAAATATATTTGTTGAGATGTGCCTGGGTGACTGAGTTGGTTAAGCATCCAACTCTTGATTTTGGCTCAGTCATGATCACGTAGTTCATGGGATGGAGCCCATGTCAGGGTCCAAGCTGACAGTGTGGAGCCTGCTTGCAATTCTCCCTCTCTCTCTGCCCCTCCCTTGCTTGCACACACACACTCTCTCTGAAAAGTAAATAAATAAACTTTAAAAAAGTATATATATTTGTTGAGCCTTTAACCTTCCAGGTACTATGCTAAGCTGTTTGGACAAACATAAAAAGGCAAAGACTAGTGAGGAGACAGGGATGAATAGGTAGACTACAGAGAATTTTTAGAGCAGTGAAAATACTCTGTATTAAACTGTAATGGTGTATACGTTATTACATATGCCCAAACCCATAAAATGTACAAGACCATGTGAATAGTGGTCTTTAGGGGGTTAATGATATGTCATTATAGGTTTGTCATTTGTAACAAATGTGGGAGACAGAGAGGAGTGAAGAATAAATCCATGGTTTTTAGCCTGTATAGAAGGAACAGATATGGGGAAGATTGTAGGAGCATGTTTTGAAGTTAAAACAAGAGTTCAGTTGGATATGTGTTAATATTTCAAGGAGGTTTTCTAGGCCTAATGTGTTTGTCAATATGTAGATAGGATTTCAAATCATGAGCCTGGATGGGATCAGAGTGTGAATGTGGATGGGGAAGAGAAGAGGAGGAGCAAGGACACTTTCTGAGGCACTCCAACATGAAGAAGCCTGGGGTGGGGAGGCTGGAGAGGGGAAAATGAAGAAGCTGCAAAGGAGGCCGAGACCAATGAGTTAAGGGGAAAATTAAACCTGTTCATAGGTCAATTAAAAAGGATGATTGACAGGGGTGCCTGGGTGGCTCAGTCAGTTACGTGTCCAACTTCGACCTAGGTCATGATCTCACAGTTCCTGAGTTCAAGCCCCATGTTGGGCTCTGTGATGACAGCTCAAAGCCTGGAGCCTGCTTCAGATTCTGTGTCTCCCTTTCTCTCTCTCTGGCCATCCTTCACTCATTCTCTCTCTCAAAAATAAATAAACATTATTTTTTTTTTAAAAAAAAGGACAATTGACAGTCAAACATTGGATTCAACAGTAAGAAAGTTAATGTTGACCTAAATAAGAGCAGGTTTCATAGAGTAGTGAAGATGAAAAGCTAATTGGAATGGTTTTAATAGAGAATAGGTAATGGGGGTGAAGGAATGCTCTTGTGATGAGCCCCAGGTGTTGTTTGGAAGTGCTGAATCAATATGTTGTGCACCCAAAACTAATATTATACTGTATGTTAACTAATTGCAATTTAAGTAAAAACTTAAAAAAATAAAAAGGAAATCCTGCCATTTGTGACAACATGGATGGACCTTGAGGACGTTATGCTAAGTGCAATAAGTCAGACAGAGAAACACAAATACTGTATGATCTTAATTATAAAAATTGGGGTCAAATTTGTGGTTACCAGAGGCAGGAGGTGGAGGGTGGTATTATTGGATGAAGGTGATCAAAAGGTTCAGACTTCTGTTGTAAAGTAGTTAAGCACAGTGGATGTAACATACAACATGCTGAGTATATTAACACTGCTGAATGGTATATTGAAAGTTGCAACGAGTAGATCCTAAACATTCTCATTCTAAAGAAAAACATTTTTTCTTTCTTTTGTGTTATTTTTGCATTTATCTGAGATGATGGATATTAACCAAACTTACTGTGATAATCATTTTGTTGTAAGTCATTATAACATTTACTTCTAGGGGTGCCTGGGTGGCTCAGTCGGTTCAGCATCCAACTTCGGCCCAGGTCGTGATCTCATGGTTTGTGAGTTCGAGCCCCATGTTGGGCTCTGTGCTGACAGCTCGGAGCCTGGAGCCTGCTTCAGATTCTGTGTCTCCCTCTCTTTCTGCCCCTCCCCAGCTTGTGCTTGGTCTCTCTCTCTCTCTCTCTCTCTCTCTGTCAAAAATAAATTTTAAAAAACTTAAAAAAAAAGAAGTTTTACTTCTAGGGGCTCCTGGGTAGCTCAGCCAGTTAAGCATCCAACTCTTGATTTTAGCTCACTCAGGTCATGCTTCCACAGTTGTGGGATCAAGCCCCAAGTTGGGCTCTGTGCTGTGTGTGAAGCCTGCTTAAGAATCTCTCCTTCTGCTCCTCTCCTCTGCTCTGCTCGTGTGCTTGCTCTCTCTCTCTCTCCTTCTCTCTCCCACTGTCTCTCTAAATAAATAAATAAATAAAAGTAAAAAACCCACAAACCTTCTAAAAGAGGGAAGAAATGAAATGGATATGTTGTCGGGTACACATGTGTTCATCTTTAAAAGAAAACATACCAATTTTCTTTTGCAAATATTTTTTAGTTATTTACAGCCCCTTTAGCAGTATGCGAGCATTCTCATTGATCCCTATTTTGATCAGTACTTAGCATTTTTTGCGTTATAATGTTTTATTAATTGTTGTGTGTGAAAAGTAATATCCTGTTAGGATCTTAATTTCTATATTCCTGGTTACAAGTCAGATTGGGCATCTTTTATATTTTTGTTGGGCATTTATACCTATCTTGAAATATCTTTTTGGAATATTCATTTATATATGTATCTTGACATAACTGTTTTGACATTGTGCATTTTTTTTTTTCTCTTGGGTCTTCCTTTGTTGTTTGACTTGAGAGATGCACTCTAGTTTTGTTTCTCGCCTGTTTTGGGTAGCTAAGATTTGAAGTTCACAGCTTTCTACTCAATTTGATTTACTACAGAGGAGATGAAACAGTTTTTTTAAGACAATAAATATATCTTTATTAGTCATCAACATAATAAAATATAATATGGGTCCTACAAGTTATTTTGATCTCTTTTTTACAGATGAGGAAGTTGAGACTTAGCAAGTTGTGTACCTTTACCAAATTACACAGCTCATAAATATTAAAGCTAAGAATTAAAACCAGAAATTATCTTACTCCAAGTCCAATGCATACTCTAGTAAACTATACTAAGAGTTACAGGGAGAACAGAGGTATTTGGGACTCTGAAAGATTTTCTTTTGCATATTCTCAGAAATTATTTTAGTTTTAAGGTCAAAATTATATCACAATTTTTTTTTTGTCTAAAGCTTAGGTCTCCTCTGCCCCAGATGGCACTGGGGTACAGCCTTCACTGACAGTACAATACTCTTTTCAGGTGGACACAAACATTCATTGACCAGGCTGTTTCTCCAGCTGTTGTAGCTCAAGTACATAGACCTTGTCTGCTTCCCTGTACTGTGTAACACTGTATCTTAGCATAACATACATTAATTTAGTGCCTCACCACTTTAATACTCTAGTAATGTCTGACATTGAACAGATATGTCTCCCAGACACTATTCCAGCAGTTTTGCTAATCTGAAAACCAGATCTTAATCATAGTTGTCATTAGGGATCAGCTAGTTTCAGTATCTAATATCAATAGCAACTAAGGATCTCATTTTGAGATAAGAATACAGAACTTTAAATGGAAAGTCTGGGTTTATGATTGTTAATTCATATAGTGGAATAAATTAATACATTTTATTATTAGTTTACTTCAGCATATGCTATAAATGGATTGATAAGCACCTATGTAGCAAAAAACATATAGATCTGAATGTATACAGTATGTGGTGTGTATTTGAACATATATACATACACATATATTAATAAAATAAGATATTTCAGGACTCCAAAATTAATAGTTTGCATTATGAACTCAAAAGGCAAAAAAAAAAAAAAGTTCTGTAATGTTGGGTAGTTTAAAAAAATCCTTAGGTTTACTTATTTGATGAATCTTGTTTTTCTCAATAAATGGCAGCTAATATTGTTAATACACTTTATTTTTTTTAGCATTAGAATATAAAGTGCTTCTGACAGAATCTTGCTGCTAAATCCTTTTTTTGTTTTTGTTTGTTTTTCATTGAGGCATCCTAGTGGAAAGTAAGCACAGGGACATGGGAGCCAAACTCCTGGGTTTTAATATAATTTTCACTATTTAAGACTTAACGGTACTTGAGCAAGTTTCTTTCATTCTGTATGCTTTAGTTTACTCATTTGTAGAATGGGGAAGTAAAAATATCTTTCCTAATGTGTTTCTTGTGAGAACTAAATGTGTTACATTGAAACTGCTAGTACTCAGTAAATACTGGCTATAGTAATCATCAGACAAAAAAAAAAATCAGACCTTAAATTACTGGTAATAGTTACAACCTACTGCAGCAGCTGGGTGGCTCAGTCTGTTGGGCATCTGACTTCAGCTCAGGTCATGATCTCGAGGCTCGTAAGTTTGAGCCCCCCTCTGATTCTGTGCTGACAGCTCAGAGCCTGTGCCTCCCCCCACTCACGCTCTGTGGCTCTCTCTCAAAAATAAATAAATAAACATTTAAAAAATGTAATAGTTCCAACCTACTAATGAAATACCCAAAGTTAGAGTATAGTGGACTTCTTCTAAATTAGTGATAAATGAATGGGTTATGAAATTTGTCTCAAGAGATTCGAACTCAGCCCTAACACTTTCCACCACTGTCACCTTAACAAATTATATCACAGTGTCAAACCTCAGTTCCATTAGCTACAAAATAAGGAAAATAAGAAAACCTTTCAGATAAGGCTAATCATAATTTTAAAAAATATTGTAAAACATCTGGGGTGCCGGAGTGGCTCAGTCAGTTAAACATCTGACTCTTGATTTTGGCTCTCAGGTCATGATCTCACAGTTTATAGTTTAAGCCCCACATCAGGCTCTGTGCTTGGGGTTCTCTCTCTCCCTCTCTCTCTCTCTCTCTCTGCCCCTTGCCCGCACACTCTCCTTCCCCCACCTCTGAATATAAATAAATAAACTTAAAAAATAATAGTAATTAAAACATCTAAGTACACAATTTTCACATAAAAATGTCACTTTACTTAAAATGGACAGCTGAAATGTTAAGTTTCAAATAAAGAACTATATAATATTAACTTCTAGATAGATGTGCTTTCCTAACCTGTTAGGGAACTGTGGAAAATAAAGCAGCACATTCTAGGAAGGACACTAATATACACAAAATACAAGGAGAAAAGTACTATTAAACTAGTGGTATAGTATCTGTGATTTCATGATCATAAAAAAGTGTTAGACCGTAATTGAAGTGAGAAAATTGTGTAAGGAGTTTCTAGGCTTAATGTGTGGTACATAGAAATAGAAATAACCCTTTGACTATGCAGCATTCTGTAAGACTTCTCTGTTTCATGGTTTTGCCCCCACTAGACATCACAATGCTGACACAGGTAGAACTCACTTGGATCGTATATCTAATTTTAACAGTAACCAAAGAGGTTCTTTAGTGTGGGGATTCCTACAGCATTTGTTGATAATAGTGCTGTAACTATATATATATATATATATATATATATATATATATATATATATGGATATGATTATATAAATGCCAGACTGCTTTGTTTCCATAACATCAGTATTTTTCTGCCAGCACTTCTGTCCTCTGTAATGTGCTTAGGACCTGGAGACTGTCCAAGATACTTGGTGACCAAGAACCTCTTTCTACATGGAGTCTGAGCTGAAAATAGGTTTCTGCATTTCCTCAGCAGCATGCATTTACTGTGTAACATTATGCTTATCCCTGAACACATTATTCTTTAATTACTTACTGTCTAATATCATATCATACTGGTTATATAAGAACTTGAGGGGATCTTAAGCATGCTGTTAACATTGCCCTTGAGGTTATGTGGAGTTCACAGCTCTTAGGAAAGGTTGCTGTGATTGGCCCTGCCTCTTCCCATTACTCTCACTCTGATATCTTATGTGAGTGCTATTGTCCTTGTACAATTCACAATGCCATTTTACTTCTTGGTCCCAGGGAACCAAGAATGGATTTTATTACTAGGAAAGAGAAAGAAAAGGTGCTTACATTTTTCCCTTAAAACTTGGATGTGGGAGAAGAAATCCTTGGTAGTGAACTGTAGACTCATATAATTCTTGGAGATATGGTCTAAAAATGTAATTATTTGAAAATGTTAGTGAAAATTTGTGCTATTATGGAATTATAGAACACAGAGAGATATATGTACCATTCCTTTTTCTGCCTTTGCATAATAGGGAGTGAATGAGGAGAATATGGGTAGAGAAGAAGTTCTTAGATTTGAACTTGTTTCTAGTCGGAATAATAAGCTAAGTAGGTATAGATAATACTAATCTATGATCTGTGAAGCCAAAAAATGTCCTGAGAAATTAAAACTCAACACACTAAAAAATCAGAGTAACATTAATGTTTTACATTTACATTGTACCATTCTACAGTTACCTCTTTGATTTTTTACCTAGAACTTTCATTTTTATTTCTAACTTTGGATTCCAAATGGCATCTCTCTTCCTTAAGTATTTCAGTGAATCTGCTTAACTGATTATGCAGATTAAATTAAAATAATTTACAGTTGAGGGGCAAATGCATTTGGCAACTCAAGGTTGCTTATTTTGAATTATTCTATTTAACTTTTTTAGAATTATTAATGAAATAAGTCTCTATTAGTAAAGTGTGTGTTATATACATGTTTGAGCTGAAACTTTGCTGTTATTATTTCTCGATCATTCTGGAGCATCTGAAGTCTCCAACTTCACCCACCCTTTCCTACTTCTCTATGATGAAAGTTTTAAGTATGAAAGAACAAAAAACAAACAAAGCCATTAGCTCAAGTCTCAATTAAAGTATTGCAAAGTAAGGACACTTTAAAGTGAGTGTTCAGCAGAGAACAAGGAATTTAAAGATATTATGATTCAAAATAGAGGAGATAAATTGAAGTTCAATTGGTTACTGCTCAAATTTTCAGAAGGTGGTGGGAGACTTCCCTTTTGTAATTAAAGAGTAGAATGTGGGGGCATTAAGACTGGGGTAGTACTTTATTAGATTTTGAAAAGCTCAAGTTTAGTAAGAGGAGTGAGGAGGAACAATAGGGGGCTGAGCCCTTGCAAGCCTCAGTGAAAACCTTTTCTTCAGATATGAAACATACATGGGGTGACTGGGTGGCTCAGTCAGTTAAGACTTTGGCTCAGGTTGTGATCATGCAGTTTGTGAGTTCAAGCCCTGTGTAGACTTTGTACTGACAGCTCAGAGCCCAGAGCCTGCTTTGGATTCTGTGTCTCCCTTTCTCTGTCCCTCCCCACTCACACTCTGTCCTTTCTGTCTCTCTCTCAAAAATAAACAAATATTTTAAAAAATTAAAAAAAGAAACATACGTGACTTATTATGCATATATATAAAATCTCCAATCCATGAAAGGAGATTGGAGTTGAATAGCAAAACACCAAAGAAGAATCTCCTCTTTGTAAATAGCCTGCAGATTTGGATAGGTGCAGTGGTTTCCCACCTATAATCATTTAATATCTTGAATTATTCATCTTCATCGACAGTGAGCCTAGTTGACTCTGAAAACTGTCAAATGTTACCAAGGAAAACACTTTAGCCTCAAGGTCAAATAAATGCTGTCCCAGCAGTAACCTGGTGAGTAAAAGAAAAAAAGGAAAAAAAAAAGAGATCAAAAGTCTTCTATATTTTGATATTCTGATATATCCAGATGTATAAATATGGAACTATACTAATCAACTATATTTAAGTTCCAAAGCACTTAAGGTGAAATGATTGAGTCTAATATAGTAATTTATGTCAAAAGTGCCATACTCAAGAGCTCCTCCTGCCCTTTTTTTTTTTTTAAGTTATTTTGATGCAGAAGACAGTCTGCTTCCTTGAACTTAGCCTTTAAAAGTCCTAGCTCAAAGAAGAGATACTGCAATTAGGAAATTAAAACAAAACATTTCTTTTGAAAACATGTGTATTATTACTATTTTGCTTCAGAACCACTTATTTGAGACATCGCTTCCTATATTGTAAGAATTTCAACTTAGTTTGATATTTCAATCTTGATATTTTGATTTCAGGCATATTGCCACATGTATATGAAAATAAATAATATATTTAACATCTTGCCTAATATCTATAAACTGTTAATTTTATGCCGCAATGAGTGACAATTGTGTCTGATGAGCTATTAAGAATGTTATTAAATGAAATAAGTATATATCAAGAAGCACTGAAAAAAATGACAGGGCAAACATGTCAACATTGCTAAATATGGCTCTAGGATTGAGTACTGTTGGTATTAAAGTCAATCATGATTTTTCCTTATGATGTCTTCCCAGTATTATTATGAATTTATAGGAATTAAAAGGACCACTGTCAAGAACATGGGATTAAGTTACATATATATGCCCCCAAGAGACTCTCTGAACTGATTTTCAAGAAAGGCAGGCTGACTTTGAAAGATGGGCAAGTTTTCACAGAGCCTTCCCTCTTAAAATTGGCATTCATCAGAAAACTCTCTGAGGAGTCTTCCTTAATAAGCCCAGATCCATTAGCTACTTTATATGACGTTGCAGTACTCGCTGTTGATTTGTTAGTAAGTATGTAGAATTATTGTTTCCACCCAGGAAATTTAGGACTGCAAACTAGGCAGTTTCCTCATTTGTGCTTGGTCTGCAACTAGGGTGTGTGGAGTTAAGTCAGCAAAGGTTATTACACACTTTGCATGCAATTTGCATATCCATGAATTGAGATAGAACTTAAAATGTTTCTTTTTAAAATAATATATAAATGTATTAGTTTGTTAGGACTGCTATAACATTATAAAATATCATACACTGAGTAGCTTAAACAACAGAAATTTATTTTTTCACTGTTCTGGAGGCTTTAAGTTCAAGATGGATGTCAGCCAGTTTGGTATCTTCTGAGGCCTCTCTCCTTGGCTTGTGGTGGCCACCTTTTTGCTGTGTCCTCAAAGGTTTTGTTTTATTTTCCCTCTGTTTGTTTGTAATCCTGATGTCTTTTTGTATGTCCAAATTTCCTCTTTTTATAAGGAGCACCAGTCAGATTGGAGTAGGGTCCACGCTAATAGGCCATTTTAACTTAATCACCTCTTTAAAGGCCCTGTTTCAAATATAGTCACATTCTGAGTTACAAGTTAAGCCTTCAACATGGATATGCCTGTTTGCACTAAGCATCACTTTCTCAAGGAACACGTTTCCCAACAGACTAGGTCAAATTCTTCTATTATATGCTGTTAAGTAACTTCTAATTCTCCAAATCATTTAGTACAATTGTATTTAAACAATTGTACACTTGGTTTTTTAATGCCTATTATGCTTAAACAGCTGTATCTTCACTTTATTCCTAGCATCTCTTATGTACCTTCCATATAATAAGAGTTCTGTAAATATTAGTGAATGAGCACATTCTACTTACTCTAATTAATAAAATTTTTATTTGCAAAGCATTTTTAATAATTCTTTGTCATATACCATATTATTTGGTCTTCAAGACTCTGATTAGGTAATACCATTACCTCATTTTGTAGATAAAAAAAGAAAAATAATATTCAGTAACTTAACTAGAGTAAGCCACTTAAGGATATCTGTGAATTAGATATTTGAACCTGAGTGTCTGATCCCAAATACCATATTATTTTCTAAAATAGGATTTAAAAGCTCTAAACTTGTGCTAAGGAGAAGACATAGTAAAGGAATTGTCAGCAACTACAGCAAAAATATTGTAAAGTAAGTTAATTTAAAAGAGTAAAAATGAAACACAGATCACATACCTAGCAAAGCAACCTGAGGAAGTGCCTGTGGAATGAGAATTAAAAATATTGGAGCAAACAAAGTTATAAAGAAATCAGTGTTGTGGATTTAAACAACATGCTCTAGTAATAGTGTAAGCAGATGGGAAATACAATAGCACATATATCAATGTGGAGAACATATCATTTGGGAGAGAGGTTCGCCTCAGTTGTAGAATAACAGTGATTTTTTTTTTATATTGCTGCAGTTTATGGCTGATTAGAATTAGTGTCAAAATCACTCGAAAATTATAGGCATCCAGAAACAAAATATGAGGTGTAATGGGAATAGTGTCACCTTCAGTATGTAACTGGGGTGTGAGGGGCTGGGAGGTGGGGAAGTCTAGAGATGCATGAAGCTAGATCGACTGGTTCTGGTTTGCTGGGCTGTGAAGATTCAGCCATGATGTTTGGGTCACTTTTGGACAGACTTAGACACAAATTGTTTCCCAGATGCTATCCATATATGCATATATGGTTAAAGTTCTAAGTTAAAGTCTCAAAAGACAGAGCAATAATTTACATGTGAATACTGGCCCCACTTTTTAAAACTGCAATTTTGTGTGATCATTTACATTCTCAGGTTTGGTTTTCTTATCTGGAAATAATAGTGATAACCACAGTGTGTACCTTGAACAGTTGTTGAACTGGTTAAAATACATAATGAATATAAAATTCCTAGCTATCACCTGGTTCATTAATTATTATTACACACAGGGGAAAATAACCGCAAGCATTTTGCTTCTAATATATTACCTGTAGATGTATAAGTCTCCTTTAACTTTATGCATAACATTATGTCACTAAGAAATGACGACATGCTGTGGCATGCCAGTCACATGTGAGGAGCCCCTAAGAGACGCACACAGTGTTGGAAGTATTTCCCAAAGAATATCTTTGTCAATCATTTGTCTTGGGGATAACTCCTGGCCTTACACCACATCTTGTTTTAAAAGTTTAACATATGTTCATAATATTATGCTAATTTTATTGCTGATTAATCATATGGATGAATTTTGTTATTTCTCAATACAAGTAAATGATTTGTGCAATGATCTCTGAGCACAAAAGCTTTTTGTTTCTTTCTTCAGTTCTTGAAATCCCACTTCCTGAGGTAATCAGTGTTAGTTTGGAGGGTACTTTCTCCTGTTTTAAAAATTGCACATATTGGGGCGCCTGGGTGGCTCAGTTGGTTAAGCGTCCGACTTCGGCTCAGGTCATGATCTCACAGTTCGTGGGTTCGAGCCCCGCGTTGGGCTCTGTGCTGACAGCTCAGAGCCTGGAGCCTGGTTCACATTCTGTGTCTCCCTCTCTCTCTGCCCCTTCCCTGCTCATGCTGTGTCTCTCTGTCTCAAAAGTAAATAAACATTAAAAAAATTAAAAAAAAATTGCATATAAACATTTAAAACCATTATTTTAGTATAAGATTTTTTTAGTTTTCTTTTATAACATGTTATTCTGTTTTCAAATCAGTTTCTTCACTTAAGCTACATACCTTGACCATATTTACATGCCAAAATATTTGTAAAATAATATATTGAACAAAATATGAACATATGGTAAATTTAGTGTATTTAAAATATAGGCTAACATTATATAGTGCTTAAATAGATGCCTAGCACTTTTCTGTATAATCCTCGTAATAACCCCAAAAGGTAGACTTTTTTATTATTCTCATTTTATAGGTCAGGGAACTGAGGCCAAGGAAATTAAATAACTGCCCCTAGGTACACAGGTAGTAAAGAACATAGCTAAGATTTAAACCTGGGCAGTCCATTTCCACTGCCCATGCCCAAACAGGTATACAATAAAATTATTTTGTCTCTTTTAATACTGCATGATACTGCATAGTTTTAGTATATATGTGGACATTTATAAATATATATGAGCATATATATTTTTTACTGGCTTTTATGCTGTCAAATGTGCCAATGTTTTCATTCTGGTTTGTTTTACTTGTCCTCCCCTGTTCTTCTAATTATTTCATAGTTGTGCTTTAAAAAGAAATAGACTTTATTTTTTAAAGTAGTTTTAAATTCACAGCAAAATTGAGAAAAAAATACAGCGTTCTCATATATCCCATTCCTCCCCCCATAGATACAGCCTCCCCCACTGTCATCATCCCCTGCCAAGTGGTATATTTATTACAGTTGATGAACCTATATTGATACATCGTTATCATCCAAATTCCATATCATCCAAATCATCCAAATATCCAAATTCCGTATTTAAGTTTCACTGTTGTTATTGTTGTTGTACATTATAGGGGTTTTGACAAAAGTATAATGGCATGTATTCATTATCTAGTGTCATACAGAATTGTCTGTCCTAAAAATCTTTTTTGTTGTGTTTTTTAATGTTAAAATCTTTACCCTATTTGGTATATTTCATAATCAGTGTTGTTGCAAGAGAATCCAATGATACTCCTTTAGGGAAGAGTCCATTGCACAATTCTCATATAATTAATCCTGTATCTACTGCATTGAAAAGCTATCATTTCCATACATTAAGTTTCCAATATATGCTTGGATCTACTTGTGGGCTCCCTATTCTTTTTCCCACCTCTATATTTTAATTCTTCTGAGAATGCCATACTGTGTTGGTAATAATAGCTTTGCAACAAGTTTTCAAATAAAGTAGAGAAACTGTTTCCATAGTATTTCTCCCTTTGGGAAAATGGCTTCCACATTCTTTCTTATTTGTGTTACAAAGTGAATGTTAACATTCTAATCCCATTAGGTACACACACACACACACAAACTCATTGATATTTTGTTTGGATTGATTTAAAATTAAACATTACTTTGGAGAATTGGCATCTTATGATGTTAAATCTTCCTGCTCTGATATTTTGGGTATGGTCAACATTAATGAGATGGAAATGATTTTCCTTTATTAATGCATATAAGTTATAAAACACTATTTGCATAGGTCTACACACACATATTCATACAAATGGCATATCTTTGATTTGTATGTTTTTACCTTTGTTTTGGATGAGTCATTGGAAAGTTATGTGTGTGTGTATGTATGTATATATATATATATATTCATGTCATCTGAAAAATAAAAGGTATTTTTAGTTCTTCTTTTTCAATTCTTAGATTAGTTTATTTTCTTGAATTGTTGGATTTGATAAAATTTGTTCAGTGTTAAATGGTCATCAAAATCTAGCATTCCTATCTTGATAATTATGTTTTTGGCAGTGCTTTTATGATTTTGGAAGTTAACATGAGTTTTGTGCAGGATTTTAAGAAATAATCACATATAAAATGTTTATTCATTTTTTTCTAATCTATTTCAGAGTATTATAATTATGAATAGTCACTGAACTGTATTCAGTATATACTCAAAGTATATTATAAATTTTAATGATTTAACTTATTGCTGCAATAAATATATATTCTGGGAATTCTTAATATTGAACTACTCTTGCATTTGTGGTTTTAATTTCTTTGGCCATGTTGCATTATTATAATGGAGTGCTGGAATGAATTTATACTATTTTATTTACAATTTTTCATCTATTTTTATGTATATTAGCCTATAAGTATTTTTTTTCTATTTTATTTCATGTTGTTATTAGGGCTTCGCTAGCTTTGTAATAATTTAGGATGCTTTCCATCTTTTGTTTTATATTTGAATAACTATCATGGGCTCACCTATTTCTTAAAAGTTAGTTAGGACCTTCTGTGAAACTACTGAGAATAATTTTGATTGCTTGCCATTGATTTTGATAGATTTTCCCTTTTTGTTTACTTTTCCATAGTTTGTAACCTCCATATTCACTCCTTGTTGCCTTTGCCTCCAATAATTTTTGAGGCAAAATTATTACTTTCCAAAAGGCTTTTAAATTTGTTTTTATTTTTTTGTACATAGAATATAACTGAAAATAAGTAATTTTGGAATTATTTAAAGCATATCTAGGGGCGCCTGGGTGGCTCAGTCGGTTAAGCGGCGGACTTCAGCTCAGGTCACGATCTCAGGGTCCGTGAGTTCGAGCCCTGCGTCGGGCTCTGGGCTGATGGCTTGGAGCCCGGAGCCTGTTTCCGATTCTGTGTCTCCCTCTCTCTCTGCCCCTCCCCCGTTCATGCTCTGTCTCTCTCTGTCTCAAAAATAAAATAAACGTTAAAAAAAAAAAAAGAAAAAAGCATATCTATAACTAGATATGCAGTTGTTTTTCTAAATGTTTGGTTGTCATAAAAACCGTAAGATTCTATGAATCAATATTCTGTGAATAGCATTTGAAAGATGTTGAATTATTATTAAAATCAGATAATTATACTTTTTATTTAAGAAGTGAGATAATGTATTCAAGAAAAGATTGTGGCTATATCACACTCTCTTATAGCTCCCATATCTGGGAATTTTTGTTTCATCATTTTATGTTTGATACATAATAATAATAACAGCTTTATCTTCTTTTAGAAATATACCTTTCACGATTGCAAACTTCATGTTATTTGTGTGTGTGTATACATATATTTTTTTCTTTTTTGTGGACTCTTCTGGGCTTTATTTACCAAGTTACCTGAACACATTATCACCATTTTCCCCTCTCTTTAACAGTTTTTTTTTTTTTTTAACATCCACCTGATATCATCATCCTTTTATTTCCATTCTGTCATTTGCATTTTTTAGGTGTGATCTTATAAATAGCAAATGGCTTGATTTTGACTTTGAAACCAATTTGCATCTTTATTTTTAATAATGTTGCTTACATTTGTGTTTATTGGAAAACAATTTTTTTTCCTTTCATCATATTTTATAAAACATTTTTGTCTTGTCCTTAGTTACTTTTATTGATTTATCACATTTATTTTTAATTATTCTCATTCTAACAGTTATACTTAAATCTGGATTTTTCTACCTGTCTACTTGTCTATCAAAATGAAAAAAAATCACTGTCCCCCCACCAAGATGTTTGAAATGCTTACTTTACGTATCAAGATAAAATCTTTAGATTCCTTGACCCTGACTCTCTGTCTTCTGTTACTGAGCCCTGTTAAATAGTTTTCAATTATAGCTTCAAACTATTATTAGGTCTTCCTAGAAACTTTTAGTTATGTGTTCTATGAGCTCTTAATATTTATGTTACAGATTTCAGTCACATCCTCATTAGTTCATATTTAACTAGAAATGATAGGGGTGCCTTGCTTTCTCAGTCAGTAGAGCATGAGACTCTTGATCTCGAGGTTGTAAAGTCGAGCTCCATGTTGGGTGTAGAGATTACTTAAAAATAAAATCCTTTAGATATTATATAAGATGTATGACTTACTACTCTTGTATTCATCCTCTTTCTTTATCTTAATCTAATTTCTGTGTCGTGGAAATAGACCTGCATTAATTATCTTAAATAGGGGATAAAGATGGTATATTTCATGCATTCATTGTGTGTAAAAAATGTTTATATTTTACCCTTTTATGAAAGTGATAACTTGGCTGGTGTGCTGAATAAGTTTCATTTCCCTTATGAATACCCCCTACACTTTTTCCTCCTTACTCTGGACCATGGAAAGCTGTACATCAATAAGGTTTTGCTCTTTGGCTTCCTGAAGAGTTTTGCCAAGGAAAGAACAGGAAGTCGGGGTATGTCTTCTCTAACCTCCATCCTTGTTGGGGTTACTGTGGTCTGGATAAGTCTTTTAACTGAATATTGTAGTGTCTATCATGAAGCCCTCTTCATACAGCACTGTCTTTCTGGATTCAAGAAACTACTCTTCCATCAATCCTTCAGACCTGAGAGGTAACCCCGCCATAGGTACTGAACTATCCATTGTAATGTTTCCTACATTCTGCCCACACTTTCAAAAGTAGTCTCTTCATTAAAACTTGTACCATTTGAGTGTATCATTTTATTCTTGCTTGAACCCTGAGTGATATAGCTGTGTGTAGGAATCTTCTTATAGACCTTGCTGTTGGGGTCTGCTGGTGAATTGCTAGGCAAGAGAAAATAGCGTTAGAACAAGCACAGTGAATAGACTCCCAGGCTGTCAGGAACCTTTGTGTTGAAGAGTGGAGGAGAAGGAACACAAGAAGTGTTCTGGTTTCTGAAGGTCAAGGGGTGAAGGAGCAGCTTTAGCCTGGCACCATAATTCTTCTCTGCTGTTACAAAAACAGAATAGGAGAGCAGTCACCTGAGGGCGTTCATCCAAGTTGTATATCTAGTCGCTAGCCACTTCTCTTGGCAGCCATGAGATTGAAGGTCTTCAATTTGGGCTCTGCTGAATGGCAACCCTCCTCATAGTGTTTCTTGTAGTGTCTGTTCCCACACTCTCTTCCTGAAAGGTTCTTAGGGCTATTATAACAAACTACCCCAAGATGGGCAACTTAAAACAGCAGAACTTTTATCGTCTCATGGTTCTGGGGAAAAGATATGAAACAGAGATATGAAAGAAATGAAATAGAGTGTCTGCAAGGCCACACTTCTTTCAAAGCCTGTAGAAATGGATTTTTCTTTGCCTCTTTCAGCCCCTGGTAGCCTCAAGCATTCCTTAGCTTGTGGGAGTATCAACCCATCCTCTGCCTTAACTTTATTTGGCTGAGCTCCTTCTGTGTCTATCTTAACATGGTGCTATCCTCTCTGTATGTGTTTATGTCCCAATTTCCCTCTTCTTATAAGCATACCATATTTGATGAGGGCCTGCCCTAATGACCTTATCTTAACTTGATAACATCATCAAAGATCTTATTTCCAAATAAGGCCATATTTACAGGCAGGAGAGATTAGATCTTCAACATGTCTTTTTGACAGACACAGTGCAACTCGTAACACTTGGCTTATTTCATTTCTTTGTAGACATATACTTTTATTGTTTACTAATATATCATATGGGAAACTATTCTGTTTATTTTTAAGGTAACATATTTTCTTTCAGAATGAGTTTCAGTTGGAGATGAACATTACTAATTTTTACATAAGCACAAAATACTTCTAGTTTTTAGGATTTAACATTATAGCAGATTCTAGTACTGACATTTATGAGGTGAATGGCACATTATTTATATTGTATTTTAGAAGAAAAAAAGCTGCAGAAGATATTATTGATAGTTACATCATAAAGTTAAAAAAAATAAAGGGTTACTAGGTGATTTTATATATGGGTACCCAGTCTCACAATAATAGCGAAGTTTAAGATAGGAATTTTAATAAGATGTTTTTCTTTTGTGTAAAATTGCTTACTTGATTAGCATTCTACTATAAGACTACTGTAATTATGTATTCTCTAGCCATAACTAAAATGAGAATTGGGAAACTGAGAACCCAAATTTCTAGGTATCATGTAACTTAATTAATATATCAGGGTTGCTTTGTGAGTTTGCAAAAGCATCGACAATTAGGGAAGTACTTATAGTTTATTCATAACTATCCTAGGTGATGTCTGCTTTGTAAATAGGCTAGAGCCTAAAATTAATAACTTAATTTAATAACAATTTTAGCCTCATTGTTACTAGGGCAGCAGTTAGCATTTACGATGAAAAACTGATGGGAATAATAATTTACATTACTCAACTTTATTTGCTTATTTTTTCTTGCTCAAACTCCATTGCTAATACTAACACTAGCTAATATTTCTTCTGATTTTATTATGTACCAAAGCTATTCTAAGCTTTGCATGTATTAGCCTTATACTCTAAAACTAGTGTCTGAGATACGTACCATTGCTATCCCCATTTTACACACTATGACACTGAGAAACACAGGTGTGAAGAAATGTGCTCACGTTTACACTGCTAATAAGTACTGAGTTACAGTCTTATTAAACTATGTTGTCATACCCTTTTTTACCAGATTGTTGTGTGACTTTTGGCATGTCTTTTTATCTTCGCAGGCCTTAACTAATTCACTTTTACAAAAATAAAGAAAGGAAAGGAATGGATTGAAGTGACATTTTTCATTTTTCCAATGACCAAAGCTTCTCTTTTGAGTGTGAATAGAAATTCTAGAAAACAATGAACTGTGGTCACTTACATTTGGGAAATATAGACATCCTTCTCTGAGATTCTCAGTGCACATTAGCATCAAATCTGAGAATTTCTATAGCAAAATCATTTGTTTCATTTAAAGTTTTCACAAACTTATTGAACGAAAAAATTTAAAAAGGAATGCCATACTGCCATATGCCTATTAGAATGGCTAAAATCCAGGGCGCCTGGGTGGTGGGTCGGTTGAGCATCAGACTTCAGCTCAGGTCCTGATCTCACGTTTAGGGGAAGTTCGAGTACCGAGTCTGCTCTGTGCTGACAGCTCAGATCCTGGAGCCTGCTTTGGATTCTGTGTCTCCCTCTCTCTCTGCCCCTCCCCCACTCACACTCTATCTCTAAATAAATAAATATATAAACAAACAAACAAACATTTAAAAAAAAAAAAAGAATGGCTAAAATCCAGGATACTGACAACAGCAAACACTGGGGAGGATGAGGAAAAACACGAGTTATTATTCATTGCTGGTAGGAATGCAAAATGGTATAGCCACTTTCAGTTTCGTACAAAACTAAACACATCTTACCAGTTGGGCTACTTGGTATTTATTTACCCAAAGGAGTTGAACATTTTTGTCCACACAAAAACCTGCCCAAGATATGCTCTATTCATAAAGCCAAAACCTACGAGCAACCTAGATGTCTCTTAAGAAATGAAGGGATGAGCAAACTGTGGCACATCCAGACAATGGGATATTTTTCAGCACCAACAAAAGAGTTATCACGCCACGCAAAGATGTAGAAGAACCTTAAATGCAAATTATTCAGTGGAAAAAAAAGCCAGTCTGAAACAGCTACATACTGTATGATTCCAACCGTATGACATTCTGGATATTCAAAGCTATGGAGATAGTAAAAACAGTAATTGGTTGCCATGGGTTGAGGAGAGGACAGATGAACAGGAAGAGCCCAGAGGATATTTAGGGCAGTGGAAATACTCTTATGGAACTATAATTATAGGTTCACGTTATTGTACATTTGTCCAATTCCATTGAATAATGACACTAAGAAATGAAATATAATGTAAACTATGGACTTAGGGCAATTACGATGTGGTAATATAGGTTTAACAGCTGTAACAAATGTTTAACTCTGGTGAGGAATATTAATAATTGGGGAGGCATGTATGCATTTGTATGGGGAGGGATTATATAGGAAAACTCAATACCATCTGCTTAATTTTGCTGTGAACCTAAAACTGCTCTAAGAAGAGTCTGTTTAAAAAAAAAAATCAGGGGCGCCTGGGTGGCTCAGTCGGTTAAACGTCCGACTTCGGCTCAGGTCACGATCTCGCGGTCCGTGAGTTCGAGCCCCACGTCGGGCTCTGGGCTGATGGCTCAGAGCCTGGAGCCTGCTTCCGATTCTGTGTCTCCCTCTCTCTCTGCCCCTCCCCCGTTCATGCTCTGTCTCTCTCTGTCTCAAAAATAAATAAAACGTTAAAAAAATTTAAAAAATCAGATAAATCTTATTTTCTCCACTTGGGGGTCGTGTAGAAATAACCTGTAAAATAATATATTTTAATATATTTTGAGAACACAGCTTAGAAATTCCTGAATTTAGACCTCTAAAGTTCTAAAATCTTTAACAATCTAATTACCTGGTATTTTATTATTATTATTATTATTTTTTATCTGGTTTTAAAAGAAGATAATTTCCTCTTATTGACAACCTCTAGAGTTCATCCATATGTAATTTTTTGGAGCTTTGTTTTTCAGGTTTTCAAATTTTCTCTGTTGTTTTCTTTTCAATCCTGCATATGATGTATGAGATTCTCCTCTTCTTCTTACACACACACACACACACACACACACACACACACGCACATGCACAACCATGCACAAATATGCACACAGTACGAATCAAAACAAAGTTATTCTTATCATTTTAAGGGAGTCCATTCACTCTCTATGAAACTAATGGATGATTTAACATTCAGTTTTATGTAAGGTCTTTCATTGAAGAACTAGAAACTCTCTTCCTACATAAAGAATTTTTATATGCAAATATTGGAGACTTGTTGGTTATGTTGCTCTTATCTATATTACAGATTATATTAACTGAAGCAATGCAACAATAAAATTATTTCACCTGTTAAACTCCAAACTTGAGTTGGTGCTCTTCCGTTGAACTCCATAATACCTTACACTGACACCCTTCTTAGTATGTATCTTTTTTTTTTTTTATTTTTTTTTAATTTTTTTAACGTTTTTTATTTATTTTTGAGACAGAGAGAGACAGAGCATGAATGGGGGAGGGGCAGAGAGAGAGGGAGACACAGAATCGGAAGCAGGCTCCAGGCTCTGAGCCATCAGCCCAGAGCCCGATGCGGGGCTCGAACTCACGGACCGCGAGATCGTGACCTGGCTGAAGTCGGATGCTTAACCGACTGCGCCACCCAGGCGCCCCAGTATGTATCTTTTTTAATAATTGCCATTTATTTGTGTGTCTCCACTATTGGACTATATAATTTTCTTTACACCAAGTAAGGTATCTTATTTTTTGTTTGTATTTAGCCCTAAGCATAATGACTAAGACCAAACAAATACAAAAGAGCCTGTCTTGTATACCCACATATAGTCTAAGATAGTAATAATCATTATTATTTGGATAGCATTTTATAATTTATGAAATAATTTTACTTGGAATATTTTGTTTGATCTTTCAAATATTTTTCATATTTGCAGATAAGGAAACAAAGTCTTAAGGGACATTAAATGACTAATTCAAATGGGGGGAGTCATTCTTGAAATTGAAGTTGAAAGATGTATGATATTGAGCTAAGCGGAGAGCAAAGGCAGTCATTTTAGAAAGGACAATAAGCATGAATAAAGGTATATAAATGAACATAACTGATATGTGTTGTGAGACATGAGTTGTTTGGATACAGTAAAAGCAATGTATCAACTATTTATTATCTATGGAGTCAATTATCTATGGAGTCAATTATCCTTTTTCTCTTACCATTATAATGGCTCACTTTTTTGCATATACACCCAATATAGTTCTACATTTCAGGTTATATGGCTATATCCCAATGTAAATGACCACCTTAAGCATTTAAGATATTTCATTTGATCACTTTGATTTCAATCGATCCTGAGAAAACTAAAATTTTGAGACAAGAAGTTGGCAACCCGAATGTTCATCAAATCGATAATATATGAAGATTTAATACAAATAATAAAAGCTGTAACATTATAAAAGAAAAAGAAAGCACTAGCAAAAAAAAAGTGGTCATGAGACATGGGGCAATCACTGTATATATTGTTCTATATAGTATAAAATTATTACTATATATACTATATTTACTACATATGATATAAATATTACATATTACTGTATGGTAATAGTGTATATTGTAAGTACTAAATATACAAAAATTGTGTTACTGTTTATTTTTTAATGTTTTTTTTTTATTTTTGAGAGAGAGACAGAGTGTTTTTTTTTTTTATTTTTGAGAGAGGGACAGAGAGAGAGGAGACACAGAATCTGAAGCAGACTTCCAGCTCTGAGCTGTTAGTGTAGAGCCCAGTGCAGGGCTCAAACCCACATGGACTGTGAGATCATGACCTGAGCGAAAGTCAGATGCTTAACCGACTGAGCCCCCAGGTGCCCCCCACCAAATTGCATTACTAAATATATAATTTACCATATATATACACAAAAGGTCTAATTACTAATTATAAATTACTACATATACACAAAACTATATATATATGAAAATTATATATATATGAAATTTATATATATACACACACACACACATATATATATATATGTATATATATATATATATATATATATATACACACACAAAAACCCTAAAATTATAAATGAAAGGATACACTGATAAGATATATTATAAATGAGTATACTGACAGAAGTAATGAAATAGGAAAGAGAATCTGCATGGAAACTATATTATTGTAGCTCCAAATTCTCTTTAAAAGAGAATTTTCTGCCTTGTACTTTTAACTTTTACAGATTTTATGTGTGCATGTGTCCATATATATGTATGTGTGTGTTATTGTATGGACAGCAGCTTAAAAATACTATTTTAAAATTAGGGGCGGCCGAATAATAGTTCCCATATGTCCATATCTAATCCTTAAAACCTGTGAACATGGTACCCAAATATAAAGAGGCTTTGCAGATATAATTAAATTAGGGATCTTGCCCAGAGTATCTGGGAGGGCAGAATGCAATCACAAGGATCTCTACAAAGAGACAAAAGTGTCAGAGAAATTTGAAGATATTGAACAGCTTGTTGAAGGAAATGGCCCTGAGCCAAGAAATTTAGGTAATCTTAGATGCTGGAAAAAGTAAGGAAACAGATTCTCCTGTAGAGTGTCTAGAAGGAATACAGCTCTACTAAAACATTGGTTGTAGAACCATAAGTCCCATTTTGGATTTCTGGCCTCTGGCACTGTAAGATAACATATTTTTGTTGTTTTATGCCATAAATTTTGTAGCTATTTGTTACAGCATCAGTAGAAAAGTAACATAGATATCAGGGGGCCCTGGGTGGCTCAGTCAGTTGAGCATCAGTTTGGCTTGAGTTTGGCTCAGGTTAGGAACCCATGGTTGGTGAGTTTAAGCCCTGTTTTTGCTGTATGCTGTGTGCTGACAGTGTGGAGCCTGCTTGGGATTCTCTCCCTCTGTCCCTCCCCTGCTTGTGCATATGCTGTCTCTCTCTCTCTCCCTCTTTCTCTCTCTCTCTCTCTAAATTAAAATAAACATTTAAAAAAGAAAACTAATGTAAGTAACAGATATTTCATTTGCAACCATAAGATATAAAGTCAAATAATTTTTTTTTAATTTGGCCATAAGATCAGCAGAGACAGTTATACTGCTTGTAAACATTTTACCAGAATAAGTTTAGAATATCAATAAACAGTTGTAAGGGATGAACAATTTAAGAAGTGAAATTATGTAATTGTGAAATTTCGTTAAATGATTTGATTCTTCCATTGTGGAAAAAAACCTTTAACTGAAAGAAAGACCAAACTCTTAGCATTTTCTTTCCTTTTTTTTTTTTTTTTTTTTGTCTTTTAGAGAGCACACACAAGCTGGGGAGGGGCAAAGGAGAAGAGAGAGACAGAGAGAGGGGGAGAGAGAGAGAGAGAGAGAGAGAGACACTCCCAAGCAGGCTCCATGTTCAGCACAGAGCCCCACACAGGGCTCAATACCACTATCCTGGGATAAGGACCAGAGGAAATCAAGAGTCCAAAGCTCAACTAAGTGAACCACCCAGGTGCCCCAAACTCAGCATTTTCTTACTGCTGTATTTTTATAAACCTTAAATTTATAAACAGGGCCAGAGTCCTGTAAAACTAAACTAAAGGATCAATGTACTCAGAATAACTGAAATGTTAGGTTCTATCTCAGTCCACCTTACACAAACTATTCTTTTGAGATCACAGATCATATAATCTATAGGTACACTAACCCAACAAAATGCACACATGCTAATAAGAGGTACAATTTTGCAAATGATTATGAAGTTGTGTTTACTCTTTCACTCTCACCTTGGCCAACACTTAGAAACTGATATTCTTAGTTAGATAGAAAAGATATTTTCAGATATTATGTTATTCTAGAATATATGAGAGAAAAGACGTGAGTCACTCAAAAGATATATTAGTTGAGAGCATTTTGGCCAAATAAATTTACAAGTCAAATAGAATGTCAAAGTGAATTTTCCTTAATTTCAGCAGCATTTTGCAAATGTGTCCCGTGTAATATGATTGCAGAAATAGCTTCATCATCATTTCACCCAGGAATCATGCTCTGCCAAATATAAAGCACTGTTAAATTGTACCTTTAAAAATATTACATTGTATTAATATGTTCTCATTCATGCCCTTTAGGATGAATATTTTGAGAGATAGCATTCATTAGTACTTAGAATTAAGAAGTCTTAGTTTTCATGGCTAAGACTTTGAGCCAATATGTGAATTAAAATAAATCTTAATTGGACCTTGGAAGTATAAAAGTAATCAGCAATAAATTAGAACTGCATAAATAATTCTGAGGTAATCTACTCTCAACTAACAATACTGTAAATTTACTATAGAGAAGTACAGAATAAAATTTGTTGAAATCCACTCTAATCCGAGTATCAGTTTAGTGCATACTCATAATACATGCAGTAGTTTATGAAATATAATATTGAATATGCAATTAACAATTATGGAATTCTTTTCAAAGGATATTGATTAGCTCCCTGAGCTATTTCAAGAAGTCTCAGATTCTTAGATTTGAAGGAAACCCCAAAATGTGTCTTCTAGTCTAAATTGCAACATTCTCTTTGGCAATATTCCTGATAAATGCCCATTCAGCCCTAGTTTAAGCATATTCATGAATAATCTTTTTTTAATCCAGTATTGGCCAATTGTACAAAAATAGTACAAAACGGAGTACTATCTTGAACTTGCTTTTATTTCAAGTTCAAAAGAGGTTGAATGCAAGAAGTGTATTTAGGTCAAATAGAAATTATGACAGGTTTTCTGGAAATAATTTTCATTTAGTTAATGTTTAGAATATTTGTATTCTATAATATATTAATTATGCTAGAGTTCTAGAAATTTATATCAAATAAATAGAGATGTGCCCAAATATTAATGTATTAAAGATGCTCACCACAAATTACAAATTAGAAAATTAGTAACTACAAATTAGAAAAACATAAATATTTAAACATAGAGGATGGTTATAGAAATTAGGCCTTATCTATACCTGAGAATACTATATATACATTATTAATTTTCCAGAGAATATGTAATAAAATATGAGGAGGCTTATGTTAAAGCAAATTAGAAATGCTAAAAACTATTAATGCAACATGTTAATAACATTAATAATTATATATAATCAAAATGTCATTTATCATTGTGTGTGCACATGTGCATATAGACTATATATAAATATATATGTCTATGTATATATATATAGACACAGTGGTTGATATAATGAAAGTGTCACAAAGTAAATTAAACTAGTAACAACAGAAATCAAAGCAGTTATTTCTGTAATAGAATTATGTTTTTTTTAAAATTTTTCCTATGCACATTTTACTATTTTTTTCAGATTGCTTACATTAATCATACATCAGTTTTTAGTATTTTCCTTCAATTTTTAGTGCAACTTAGGAGGATGTCAATTAAAAATAAGCAAATATGTTTTCCTAGTAATGTGATGAAACAATACTGATATGTCTACTGCAGATAATTCTTTGCTATTTACAGAAGGACCAATGGGACAATTCTACTCTACCCAACAAAATCATCTTAAACTAAGCCCAAGAGTAGGAAAAACAAGTATATCAAAACAATGTGTGTTTGTGTGTGCATGTTTGGCTTCTTTTTCTATGTTGCCCCTTCAATGTACCCATGAAAAGTCAAATATGAGAGGAAACATTTCTGTGATCATATTTTGTACTCTGCCTTCCTTTACCTCATTCCTTGTGATGTATTTTGTTCACTACATTATCATAGTTACATCACCTTACTGTTGGAGATATTTTCTACCTAATCTCATTTATTGTCCCTTGCGTTTTATTCTTCCTTGCATCTATAATGTAGTTTATGTTGTAAATATTTATTAAAACTTATATCATCAGGTGTGGTAAAGACTAAATTTAATAATACCTATATATATTTCCCATTTGACACATAGTAGGTCTTCAATAAATGATGATTCTTTTCTGTTTTCTTTTTCGAATATATACACACACAATATTTTATTTGATTGAAACTGAGAAATTTATTTGTAAACCTTTAATATTAAACAATTTAATCAACATTAATATGACTTTATGTTTTAATTGTGAATGATTGCTTAAAATATTTAATATCAAGTTTAATACTTGTTTTAACAGTAGAAATTTGAATGCCACTCATGTCTCTAAAAGAGCTTATAATTTTTTGAAAATTTGTTAATTCATGTTATGGTCTTCTAATTTGATAGAATTAAAGTTTTGTCATCATCTGCAAATTTAAAGAAAGATCTCCTTTAAATATATGAGTCCTGGGCGCCTGGGTGGCTTGGTCGGCTAAGCAACTGACTTTAGCTCAGGTCATGATCTCACAGTTTGTGAGTTCGAGCCCTGCATCGGGCTCTGTGCTGACAGCTCAGAGCCTGGAGTCTACTTCTGATTCTGTGTCTCCCTCTGTCTCTACCCCCTCCCTTCCCCTGCTAATGCTGTCTCTGTCTCTCTCAAAATAAATGAAGATTTAAAAAAATGTTTTAAATAAATGTGAGTCCTATTTTTTAACTATAGTTAGATGGTTTCATATTCATAAATCACAGTACACTAAATATTTTTAAAAATTGTCAATCTACAAATCACTTTACTATTTTTCACATTGGCAGTATCTGGTACTCTGTGGACTTTGAAAGTCAAGAGGCAATTGCAGATAAACAAGACTATTTATGAACCTGATTCATAGACCTATGGATTCTTACCAAGGCAGGAAAATGATCATTGGAAGAACAGTGGTAATAGTTATATTTCTAGCCAAAAGCTTATATTTAGATAGTTTTATATTATAGGTTTCTCTGGAGCAGGAATCAATATTTAGAATAGAGTGCACATAGTTACTTAACCAAAAGTTACTTAACCAGAAGTATCTATCTTTTCCAGTGTTCAACTGCCCCTAAAAACTTTAACACAACTTCTAAAAAGTAACTTTTTCTAACTAGACATGTAGATTTCTTCTATATATCTTTTAAATTAAAAAAATTAATATTTTTATATTTTTCCCATATTTATTTATTTCGCCTCCAGGGTGCATGCATTGGAAAAGGACAATTCTGTGGTTCTATACATTTCATTCCTAAATTCTATGTTTTTAAAACCTTCCATTATTACCAGTAAAATAATTGCTTTCACTACTATTCTTTTTTGTTATTTGTATGTTTTCTATACATTTAAACATTATGTAATGGAAAGCAGATTATTTAACCTTTAAGTCAACACCACAACATTGAGATAAACTGAAATTTATATGGAATCATTAATCTCCAGATTTACTTATGTGACACCAAATATCCAGATATTTGTTAAAAGCAAATTCACCTGGTTTTATCCTTTACTCTAGAGGTCAAGGATTATGTCGACATAGCTAAAGAATGAGTCAAGAAATTTGACCTAGGTGATTTTTTTTCATAACCCCATACCAATTGGAGTAATTAACTTTTAGAATATCATTATATTTTAATAAAGTATAAACTACAACAACTAATCTGTTGACAATAAAGACCAATCACATTTAAATTGAAGAGATATTGAAAAATGCTAGTATCATTAAACAAATGCTCAATAAAATTTTAAAAGCTATGAAGAGTTAAAGAGCTTAAAATAGTGAAGCCCTTTTTTGTGGGTAAATGCATTTTTAAAAACTGGTTTTAATCTGTCAAGCTCAGTCATCTTAGAGAAGTAGTCATCTGCCCAATTTTCACAAAAATATGCAACCCATATAAATAAATCCCAGTTTGTTTGCTGCCTAGAATATTCTGTATCCTAAAAACAACACATACCAACAAGCCTTCAGCTTGGAATATCTGTGCAATCTTTATGTGCACTCTACTGAAATTTTTTTTAACAATAACTTATTATGTAGTCTGATTTTCAGGTGAATATGTCTTTATCATGTAACAATCAGCATTTTCCTAAGAAGTGGAAGTGGTTATTCATTATCAATAAGTGATAATATGTTAGTTTAGACATTTAAAAATAAGTAAGTTTGATTTAGCATTGGGACATAGATCATAAAATACTTTTACATAGTGAAAATAATCCACCAAATCAGATAAACCAAAAACAATATAGCAAAGTTCATGAAAAAAATCTTTTCATGGGAGTGCTATTATTTGGTGGTAGAAACTCTCTTCCCTGAAACTCACATTTATGGAGTGAGGTGTTTGAATTCGAAGATTAGAATCAAAAGGATGTAAACATAAATATAGAAATGAAAAGTCAAGTGCATTTTAATTATGGCATTGCTACTGTGATTTCATATGAAATATTTCAATAGAAATTATCAGTTTAGAATAACACCTCTATTTTAATGAAACAACTTCATGTGGTGATTTTTTTCTTATCCAAGTGGGATTATATATAGTGATAACGTCACTACCATCAGATGAATGAAAACTTGACTTATGCTTTGTAGATACACAACTCTTTATAAATAATCTTGTAGACTGAGTTAGAAAGTGTCTATAATTCTGACAGTTTGACATTCCCATTCATTCCAACAACATGTTGACATATATTTAATTTGCTACTTCTTGAAGGTGTTGCTTGAAGTTCCCTTTTACTTGACAGGTGCCTGACAGTTCGGCCTCACTCAGAGTTTAACAAAATGGTAAAAAAAAAAATGCATTATCTATACTCCGGTGGACCAACCGTTTTGTGACTTTGATAATGTCCAGGACTAAACTTGGTTTCTTTTAGATATCGATTAAGGTCCACTTTTGTTTGTTTGTTTGTTTGTTTGTTTGTTTTTGGCTTCTTTAGATTTGTGTATATACATTTAGCTTTCCATTTGGGCTCTTTTTTGAAATGGTAAACCTGTGTCCCGCAGTTCTCAAACTATAGCTGATGATTAAAATATGGACATATGAAGGGAATTCAATAAAAATGTAACTCCTGGGGGCTCAGTTGGTTAAGTGTTGACTCTGGTTTTCGGTTCAGGTCATGATCTCACAGTTGGTGGGCCACCCCTGCATCAGGCTCTGTGCTAACAGCCTCTCTTCCTCTCTCTCTGCCCCCTGCGCTCTCAAAATATAGAAATAAACTTAAGGGGCGCCTGGGTGGCTCAGTCGGTTGAGCGTCCGACTTCGGCTCAGGTCATGATCTCACAGTCTGTGGGTTCGAGCCCCGCATCAGGCTCTGTGCTGACCGCTTGCTCAGAGCCTGGAGCCTGCTTCAGATTCTGTGTGTCTTCTCTCTGCCCCTCCCCCGCTCACACTTTGTCTCTCTCTGTTTCTCAGAAATAAATAAATGTAAAAAAAGAAAAAAAAGAAATAAACTTAAAAACATACAATTTCTGGTTCCTCATCATTTATATATTTTAGCAAGATGCAAAATATTTAATATTCATAATACAAATCATGCTTTTAATGTCTGGCATCTTTGACAAATAATTTTGAATGTTTTCTGGTTTTGAATACATATTTACATTCATGCATGTTTCTCAGACTATTCCTCATAGTTCTTCATTATAATGGATATATATATATATATATATACACACACACTTTTAAAGATAGAACATATGATTTTGTTTAAGGAACAGGCAGAAGCTTATATGTCAGGGTTCCTAAGAAAAAGTAATTGATGTCAAACTTGATTTCTAAAGGAGACATTTTTTGGTGAAAATCTGTTGACCTCATCATTATCTACGTGATATGTAGAAAATGCTTGGTGTCACATTGAATGATTCTTTGTAACTGATCACACCATATATCTCTAATGTAATTAATCTCCCACCTTTACCCTGAGTATTCTCTCTTTCTACTCATTAATCCTTTGATGGTATAAAAAGAGCCAGTCCCAGAAATTTATCTCTGTTTTTCTCTATCTGAAAAAAAAAATGCCTTCTATTTTTAGAGGATCTAACCCAAAGTTCATGAAGCATTTTCCTGATACCTTCACCTTTTAGTGCAGCACTTCACTTGTTATTCCTCTATTCCTGGGGGCATATTTTATCTTATTGTCTTTTATTATTGCTACTTGATCTATAGATAAAGACTTATTTTACTTTTCATATATGTAGTAGTCAGAAGCCCATTAGAAGGCAGAAACCACACAGCAATTTTGAACAGGGAAAGTTTAATATAAAGAATAAAACAGATACAGTAGAGTATTGCAGTAATGAAGGACTAGCTAGTAATAATGAAATAGAACTCTATAAAATATGGAAAAGTAGATATAAAGAGTAACCATTGCCTCTAGAGCTGAGGTGTTGCACCCAAGAAAGAACTTCCCCAACCCTGGCAGGACTGCCATCTAGACTTCATTTGAGAGGCAGCCATGGCTCACCTGATGGTGAATAAGTTACTGAGGTACTACCCTAGCAGATTTTGCTAAAAATCTTCTGTCTGAAGTACTAAAAAAAAAACACTCATAAGGAAGATCCTAACCAACACCACTCTTCTGCAAAACCATCCAAGGAGGCACCAAAAGAAGTTGATTGCCAATGCCATCTGAGGGGGCAATGGAAAAATCCACCCACATGGAAATGTTGGACATTGTTATTCATGGCAGAGAAACCCAAGCCCATGCTGGAGTTGCCTGTTCACAGGGAGCTACCTCACAGGCAGTGCTCCATTACAAAGTCACCCCAGGGTGTTCCGGATGAAGCTATCTAAAGGGAAATTCCAAGCATTGGAACTAATTTTAAAGCCACCAGGAGTGACAGAGGAAGCTTCTGGTTGTTGGGTGCCACTGGCCATCTTGTACTGTAGGAGCAAGGCACTGGAGAAACTGAACACTGCAGAGTCTGATGAGAAGAGCATACCATTACCAAAAAGAGAAAACACTTCTTCCTGCGTTGTCCCTCTTCGGCCATCTATTGACTAAGCTTTAAAAATATGGATGTTGACAAAGGAGAAATATTTTTAGAGCCTTTCTAAATTACTGAAGGACAGACAATGGAGAGTTTCAATGTATTTGAAACTAGCACAATATTCTTCTTACTAACCCTGAACAAATCAGAATTTCCAGAAATTGACAGAAATAGCATCATTCCATTCATTTTATGCCCCAGGATATAGTGGTTTACATACAGATGATAATCAGAAGCATCTCGACTAAAGTTGCTGCTTTTACCCATTATGTTCTTATAAATATGATGCAAATTCTATCTCTGGTATTTTATGTGCAAAAATATATGTCATCAGCATCAAAGACAACTATATTTATATAGGCAGCTATATTTATATAAGCATACCATCATTTTGCCTTAGTATGTACATAAACTTGTATGTGCATGTATAAGTGTATGTAAGTCTATATCTGATTAATAAGACTGACCAGTATCCAAATTAACCCAGTGAGCCTGCTGAAAGTTAGAAGAAAGCTATTTTAAACCTCAGAAACATAAATGACAAGTCTTGATATCAGCTAGTTAAAATAGTTTTCCAAACTTTTGCACTGTTGGTGGGAATGCAAACTGGCGCAGCCAATCTGGAAAACAGCATGGAGGTTCCTCAAAAAATTAAAAATAGATCAACCCTCTGACCCAGCAATTACACTACTAGATATTTATCCAAAGGATACAAAAATGCTGAATCAAAGGGGCATATGCACCCCAGTGTTTACAGCAGTGCTATCAACAATAGCCAAATTATGGAAAAAGCCCAAGTGTCCATCGACTGATGAATGTATAAATGTGTGTGTGTGTGTGTGTGTGTATATATATATATATATATATACACACACACACATATATACGTATATATGTGTGTGTATATATATATATATAGTATATATATATGTGTGTGTATATATATATATATATATATATATATAGTATATATATATGTGTGTGTATATATATATATATATATATATATATATATATATATATATAGTATATATAATGGAATGTTACCTGGTTATTAAAAAGAATGAAATCTTGCCATTTGCAACAACATGGATGGAATTAGAGTGTATTTTGCTAAGCAAAGTCAGTCAGAGGAAAAGATAAATATCTGATGATTTCACTTGTGGAATTTAAGAAATAAAATAAATGAACATAGGGGAAGGGAAAGAAAAATAAGTTAAAAACAGAGACAGAGATAAACTATTAGAGACTCTTACAGAGAATAAACAGGGTTTCTGGAGGGGAGGTAGATGGGGGCATGAACTGAATGAGTGATGGGCATTAAGGAGGGCACTTGTTGGGATGAGCAGTGGGTGTTATATGTAAGTGATGAATCACTGGGTTCTACTTCTGAAAGCAGTATTACACTTTATATTAACTCACTTGAATTTAAATAAATAAATTAAATTATAATATTGATGAGTAGATAGATACATTGCCATTCTTGAAAGAAAAATGCTACCCATTGATTTTCTGTTAAGTTACATAAAGATAATTATAGGATATTTTCTTTTTTACACTTGAACACTAATTTTTTTTTACTTACTACTATTTTACAAATATATTGATGCCTAAAATCAATCTTATGCCTAAATAGTAATATTTTTTTAAATATATACTTTAATTAAGATTCAATTATCTCTAAATTAGTTGCATTAAAAATCTTAGTACTGAGGCACATGGGTGGCTCAATCAGTTGAGCATCTGATTCTTGATTTTGGCTCAGGTCATGATCTCAAAGTTTGTGGGATCGAGCCCCACATCAGGCTCTGTGCTGACAGTGCAGAGCCTGCTTGGGATTCTCTCTCTCTCTCTCTCTCTCTCTCTCTCTCAAAATAAATAAATTAACATTGAAATAAATCTAACTACTAATAATACATTAATTTATCCTTCCTTGTCATCTTGTAGGATTATATAGTGATTGAAATATAGCTGGGCAAAATAAATATCAGAATTTAGTAAAAGCTACTGTTGGAAGAAAGGAGTGCTGCACATGAAGGTTAAATATGCTAAAACTATAAATAATTCAAATATTCTCCAAGGAAATATGGGTAAATATTTGATATGAAAAGAGCTCAGACATTTGATTCAAGTAGTCCAGATTCAATGTCTTTTTCTTTCTTCATTTCCTTCTTTCTTCTTTCTTTCTTTTTCTTTCTTTCTTTCTTTCTTTCTTTCTTTCTTTCTTTCTTTCTTTCTTTTCTTTCTCTCTCTCTCTCTCTCCCTCTCTCTCTCTTTCTTTTTCTTTCTTTCTTTCTTTCCTTCCTTCTTCTTTTTACCTGTTACCTGGAAAACAACTAAAATTGAAAACACTGATACATTTTCTATTAAATGGGGATTCTAATAATACTAAATGGTGAGAAGTTTCTATGGATTTAGTGAAATATTGCACATAAAGCATGTAACTCAGTAAGAGCTTACAGAGTTCTGCTTATGTTTAAAAATGAGGACAAATAACTTTAAAATTAATAAACATTATTTTAAAGATAGGTAGGGTTGTAGTGTACCTGTACTTCCAATTCATATCTCTGTTTTTGAAGTCCAGATCTTTGTATATAACTACCAAGTTGTGACTTGTGTACCTTAGAACTGTGTTTATGATCTTTTTCCTAAAATCTGTTCCAAATTCTTAACTGTCTTTGATAATGTTTTTGACTCTCACCTAATCATACAATTCAGGAGACTAGAAGTCATCATGGACCCTACATCTCCCCACATTCAACATCTAAAGAGCTCCTAAGCCATGTTGAAACATGTCCTTAAATTCAGTTTATTTTTCCTTTTACACTCTTCAAACTTTCATTATTTCAAAATAGCACAATAATATCTTTTTGGCTATTTCTTAATGGGAATTATTTAGTTTATCACTATTCTTTATTTCTCCATCATATACATTGTTGTGGTTTTAAAAATTGTAATCTGATTACTCCTTTCCTTAAATATTTTTTAAGTTTATTTATTTATTTTAAGAGAGATAGAGAACATAGTGGGGAAGGGGCAGAGATAGGGAGAGAGAATCCCAAGCACAGTGTGGAGCCCAATGTGGGGCTCGCACTCACAAACCATGAGATCATGTCCTGAGCTGAAATCAAGAGTCTGATGCTTAAACTGACTGAACCACCCCAGTGCCCCTTGATTAAATCTTTTAATGAAATTCCTCCAACAGCAATCTATCCATATTGTTTAGAAGATAAAGTCCACACTTTAAGGATGACATACAAAGCCCGTCAGTTCGAACCTTAGCCTACTGTTTAGCCACATCTCCCCGTGTTCCCCATAAACATCTAATGCTCATATTCTAATAAGTTGCTAACAGTTTCTTGAAGTTGCCATGATCTTTCATGCTTCCATGTTCTTGCAAATTACATTTCTTTTAGATAGAATGCCATCATAATGATGTTTGCTTTTTATTTAAAAAAAAGTATATGATTTGTAGATGGCTCACCATAAATTTGGTAATATGCTAAATTCCTTCAAGGTATTAATTAATATAAATGCTATAGCAATTTGGTGAGAAAATAGATAGAATGAAGTTGTAAATCAAGTTCAGGTTACAGAATCATAAACAGTAGTAGCCAGGCCAAGGATATGATTGACACTAATATGTATGCAATCAGAAAGATGCTGCAAAACTGATATTCATCTTATTTATTTGTGTGAACTTTTTTCTGACTCATTTACACACGAGACACTGATAATCACGTTCTTGTTTATGTTATATTTATACCCAAACATATTTCTTTTTTTGAGGCATCACACAAAAATTCAATTGTGTTTTTCGTGTCTGTCATTCCCAATACACAATAAACTGATGTGAGGCAAGTATAACATTTTTGTTATTCTAACTTATTGTCCAATGTGAATTTAGTGCTCAAATAATTCTTTTTGAATTCATGAATGAATTAACAATACAGATTCTGCCTTCTGTTTTGCATTCTAGTTAAGTGATGTAAGAAAGACTGGACATGTCATTAGTTCTATGTATTACTTTGCATTCAGGAAGCATTTCAATAGGAAAATGGCACCTGAGATACATACCCGAGGGAGATGATAAGATTTTGACAGGTTGAAGTGGAATGAGAAGAGACATTCCAAGCAGAAGGCCCAACTTCATAAGAGCCATTTTGCCCATTCTGATGGACAAATGATTCGATGTATTTTTTGCACATGATCTTGCTCTCAGACTTATTGGCTGTTTATTTAGCTTCAAAGATATTCTTAAGTAGCAAATATATGCAGAAGTCAGAGGAACCCTTTCTCACATTAACCTTATGAGATGTTTTCCCATTGGAATCCCCACCCCACCCAGAACTGAAGAGCTTCTTTACTCTTTGTGTCATGAAGCTTATCCAAGATCCATCTGAACACATTCAGTTTGTTTCTGCCTATGGACAACTGCCCCTTTGCAATACAGATTTGAAGCATATTCTTTACATAAGCTTCCTTGAAGGAACAACACCTATATATTACATCTGTGGTTGTATATGCATTATTATATCCTTTACAATAATTCTGCAAGGTGACTTTTATTTTTTTCATTTTTAATGAGGAAATTTATGGTGCAAGAGTCTTATTGCCAGCTAATCACTCTGATAGGTCAGTGATTTAAAATCATTTATTTCTGTCTCAACACCAGAGTCTTTGCTTTTTCACCTAGACAACTCTCTCTCTCTCTCTCTGTCTCTCAGCATGAGCAAAAGTTCCAAAGGTAAGAATCACCCACTAATGGACAATTTCGGCCAAATCCGAGATTCTCAGTGTTGTTTGGGTATCCGACTCACTTTGGGGGATGTTTTAAAAATTAAGCTCAGATTCCACAAATCTTCACGACAGATAAATCACATACTCTGAGAGAGGGGCCCTGACATCAGAAGACTTCTAAGCTCCTGGGTGATTCCAATGTGCAAACAATACTGTGAACCACTACACTAAGATGAAGGGCATGTTCAGGGTCATCATGAATACTGAACAGTGTTTAACATAGTGAATATTAGAGTCAGGTCTGCTGGATACAATCCCAGCTCCCTCACTTAGAAACTCTGTTACTTAGGCTGATTATTGACTCTCCATTTGTTTGCCTGTAAGCTGGAAATAAACTAAAATATGTAAAGCACTTGGTATATGGCGTAGGTTTAATTAATGGTAATTATTGCCATTTAAAAAGAAATGGCAAATATATTTTTTAAGTGATATTAAGTTTATGCTGGGAAATATCTAAATATGGGAGAGGTTATTATCACAAAAGTGTAGCTGAAAGAAACAAATTGGATTAGAGCTACACTTTTTACCCAGATGCTTATGATTTTGAAATATTTCCCATTCACACATTCTTTGCAGTAACTAATCCATGTTATTAATTAAATGCAGTTTTTAATTGGCATAAACTTATAAATTCTCAGTATCCCATAATGATGAGAAAAGATAAAAGAGTGTCTAGTTTTGATAATATATGAATAATTATGAAAATTATGGTGTGCTTTGTTTTACTAAGTATCAGATATTTTTCAGATGAATGGAATTTTAGATGCCTTAACTATGAGTTGCATAATACCACTTAGATTCTCTTTTTTTAGACATTACTGGTCTTTAAATGATACAGAAATGACAAACAACTGGGTCACCTGGGTGGCTGGGTGGCTCAGTTGGTTAAGCATCCAGCTCTTGATTTCAGCTCAGGTCATGATCTCATGGTTTCGGGGGTTAAAGCCCTGCATCGGGCTCTGTGTTGACAGCTTGGGATTCTCTCCTTCTCTCTCTGCCCCTCCCCTGCTAATGCTCTCTCTCTCTTTCTCTCTCTTTCTCTCTCTCTCTCTCAAAATAAACAAACATGAAAAAAAAAGAAATGACAAACAACAGAAGATATACTGTTTTACATATTACTTCCACATTCAATTCTTATTTGGTTCTTACCACAGCCCCGAGACTTAAGAATGAAGAAACTCTATGTGGCTTAGTGGCTTTTAGGGAGACAGCCACAATAGGAACTCATTCCTTCTTTTAATCTAATGCTTCATTTATAACACACACACACACACACACACACACACACACACACACACACACTTGGAACATGTTGGAAGTCTAGAAACTAAGAATTAATATGTTGGGCCCAGATATCAGGGCAACTCTATGAACTTGTCATGACTAGATAATAGGAATTTAATGGGGGGGGCATAACTCCAGTCTTTGTAGGTGTAAGCTGAAAGTTAAAGAATTTATCGGGATAGTGGAAACCTAAAAACTCTCAAAGAATCCAAGAGGCAGAGCTGACTCAACCCAAGTCCAGATGGTCCAAGACACTGATGCAAGCAAACAGAAAGAGAGAAAACACAACTATGCAACCTCTGGCCTTGTTATTCAAGACATGAGTAATACTGGCTGCAAGGGGATCTATAGAAACCCTTTAGCTTAAGGAAGTGTCAGAGTCCTTGAAAATTTCCTAGAAATAGTGAAGGGTGTGATTATCCATTAAAATTGTTACATTACATAATTAATTATTTGTAAATTGTACATATTTTTCCACTCTTACGTTAATCTAATATCAGTTTAGATGTCTACGATCTCAAATTAACAACGTAACCTAGGTGAAATACTAAATTATCTGTTGCATACACCAAAGGTAAAACACCTAATTATGAACAGCTATTTATATGTAGGAGTCTGCATAAAGTATCGTAAAGTTGACTTAACACAGGGATAAATAAATGGAAGATGAGTTCAAATACACATATATGAGTGGTAATTTGAAATTTATGTATGCTTCACAAATAAATATTTTTAAATTGGTACATTTAAGTGGCTTAATTCAACAAAATTCACACCAGATACTTGTATATATATTTTTTAAATTTCAAAAGCAATGGGTACTTTTTGCAAATAATTCCAGTATAGAAATATAGAGTAAGATGTGGCATTAAAAGTACATTAAAATTATAGCTGTTGATGCCTCTGACAAAAGAAAGTAAGATTAAAAAAGAGGATAAATGGGTCAACAATTTTATTTGCAATGTTTAATTTCTTGAATAAGAAAGGTAAGGTTAAAGTGACAAAATGTTTTCATTGACAGTTATGGATGTTACAGAAAGAACTTAAATTATTTTTTGTACTTTCCATATTTTTGTATTTTAAATCTGTATATATATTTCTATATATTTTAAGGATTTTAACTAGACCTTATTAATAGGCAGCTGAGCTTTGTTTAACTTCTTAATACCCCAGAAACATCTACACTGAACTTTAAAATATTTAAAAAAAAGCAAAACAACTTTTAGAAGCATTCACTTCTGCGTTCATTAATTTGATAATCAAAAAACACAAACCATTCTATTGTGATAAACTTCCAGAATGTGTTGGGTCTCTCCCCTAGACACAAAATTGCAAGTAAGACATTCTAAAAGTAATTTTAAACAATGCTTCCTCAAACAAAATAAAAAAGGCAGTTCCTCCCTTTTTTGTCATCATGTAACTCGTGTTCAAATTGAGGCAGTCCTGTAATAAAGCTATATTGTGTTTAAAAATCTGAACAGTCACTTAAATACTTTCTCCCACTCTCTTATGTTTCACTTCTGAGGAAGGTAAGGGTGATTTCAGTCAGAAACAGAGAAGCTAGATGGAGAACCTAACTGCTGAATGGCACTTTCCTGATTTATTGCCATTTAGATCTGACATAAGCCAGGTATAAATTATGAAAATGTCATTAAATTAGCATACCAATAAAATGAAGTGAAAATCTCAAAAATGTATGCAATTCCAGTAGAAATACTTTAAAAAAATGAAGAAAAATTAATAACCATTAAAAGAATTTTAATATCAGTGACTTGGAAATAAAAAATGAAATATTCTTGTTTTTTTTTTTTTTTTGTAATTTATAAGCAGAGGCAGTATCAAGACCAAAGGGAACATGAAGCTTAATGGGGAATATATTTGCTTCTGATTATCGAAAGTAATATCATAAAGTTTATTTATGTGGTCTTTGTATAATTAGAATTATAATTACTATAAGAGAAAACGTGACCTATTTAATCTCATGAAAATGAATGAAATGCTTGAATCATTCTCCTGCATAGCCTGACATAATCAGTCTAATAGGAACAAGTCTAATGGCAAAAAATAAAATGTAGTGACATGAAAACTTGATGACACTAGTATAACCCCACAACCCACTGCAAACTCAGGTCAAAATAATCATTAGGAATGAATACGTTTGGAAAAATCGTGTCCGAATAACCATAAGTTGACTAGACAAATGAAAATCAATATCATGATTTATTCTAGTAGAAAGCAAAATCTTGGCTAACAGAACGAGGTATTTTTTTCAATAAGGGCCACATAGCTGAAGTTAAAAGATCCCAAGAGGTTTAAAAGGAAAAGCGTAGACTTGTTTATTGTCTCCTAGTTACTTAAATTTATTGTCTTATTTACTTTTCAATAAATAAATTTTACTAATGATTGGGTTATCAGATAATGCTTAATGGTTTGATTCCATAGATCACACATCCAAGGTAATATTAGGAAGTTACTGAACTGCGGTCAAATTTTTCAAAATTGTGAGTTCTGTGTAGGACTGTTTCCATAGGTAATTTCCATGTATTATTCCAAATAAAAGCTATAGGATCAATTTTAGATTGAAAAAGTATGAAATTAAAAAAATTAAACAGCTTCTTTGTTATAGGACTTCTAAGAGACTTTAATAACTTGATGTGCAATGTTAATTTTTAAGAGGTACAAGCCATAGCAACAGTTTACATAATTGTATTTTATACATTTCTTTTTCTTTTTTCTTTTTTTGGTTCTCAAGGCTATAATTCCTCAAAATATATTTTGAGAAATAATTGAATTTCTTGATAACAGAAGGATAAAAGAAATGAGTCCAAGGAAATGCCATCACTTAGGAATTAATTTCTGAGTGTTCAAGAGACCTGATGTATGTCCTTAAGTAGATTCAAGGCCACGGTGTAATCAAGGAGTGCTTAAAGAAACAAGAGAAAGTAGTTTGTCTCATTATCAATCGAAAGCTTACTAATATAAACCACAGTGTTTTAGGAGTTAATATAAATTTCATGTTTATTTTCTCTAGATCTGCAAACAAAGCAATAATTATGCCATTTTGTAAATGATGAAACTGAGGATTAAAATATTCATGCAGCTATTTAAAAGCCATACAGATAGTAAATGGCAAAGCTATAACTTTAACCCAGACGTGGGTACAAAGCCTAGATTTCCTCTATCATCCTTTTTCTGCTTATCTAAAACATTTATCACAGATAGTTAAGACATTGGAGCAATATAAAATATAACCCAGTTACAGTAAAGGATAGAAGAGAACTCAGCTTAAACAAACAAAAACAGAACCTTGGTCTCTAGAAACATATTGTTTGTTGGATAAAACATGAATAATTTAAAATAAGACTACATATAATCTACACCAAGAAAGACTTTGGGGCCTCGGTTGCTATGAGAATCTGAAGTTAGTGAAACATTAATAATAAGTAATTTGTAAGATTTAAAATATATTCTCAAAAGGTAGGTTGAACATCAATAGATGGCCATTAATAATGGTAAAAGTAGGAAGATTTTAATATGTAAAAAAGAATGTGGGCATGGAGTTGAGTGGTCTCACTAATGCAGACTCTATGAGAAGGGAAATATTGAGGAAGGTAAGGAGTAGGTGGAAAAATATCTTGGAAGAGGTGGAATCATTTCTCCTTACCCTTTATGAATCATGTAAGTTTGAACTCTAAGATAAAATGATATGAGGAGAACAAAAGAAGTTGTCTATTCCTAGTGGATACAATGATTAAAATTAGGAACTGGAGGGGCGCCTGGGTGGCTCAGTCGGTTGAGCATCTGACTTCGGCCCAGGTCATGATCTCACGGTCCGTGGGTTCGAGCCCCGCATCTGGCTCTGTGCTGACAGCTCGGAGCCCAGAGCCTGTTTCAGATTCTGTGTCTCCTTCTCTCTCTGACCCTCCCCTGTTCATGCTGTCTCTCTCTGTCTCAAAAATAAATAAACATTAAAAAAAATTAAAAAAAATTAGGAACTGGATATTTCATAGAAGTGTTTTTAACATTATATGAGAAATGGAAAAAAAAAAGTGTGGCATTTCATATGGCTAAAGAAAATAGATTATTTGAATGCACGAATGTTTTCTCTTTTCCTGTCATTCCCTAGCATCCAGAACAGTGACAAGATCATTATACATGATTGATGTGTTAATATTGGCCAAATCTGTTAAAAGACATTAGGGCTATATTGAATTCATAACATGTGAAAAAATTCTCAGTAATTTCTTTTTCCATATTATCTTCATAACAAAAGGGTAAAACGTTATTTTTCATGTTTGATCCAGATTTCGATTTACTTCTATCATCCAAGGTTAACATCCTTCAGAATATTTGGGATAAAGAGGATTTATCTCTGGATTCCTGCTGTGGCTGTGATTTATGTTTACCACCTACCTATGTATTATCATCCCATTGGCTTTGAAAGATATCAGCCTGGTTCCCTCTATCCTCAAAATGGGACATTTTCTTGGCAGACTATGATTTGATTGGTAATAAGTGATGGGATTGTGGTTTATCACAGCACACACACACACACACACACACACACACACACACACATGTACACAAAATAAAAACCTTGAAATTTGAATATTAGAAATTTATGTCCTTTGAAAATCCTTTAGTCATGTTTGCCACTGAACAAACATGCTTCTTACTGGTTCCCTTTCTCCAGAAGTCTGGGACCATATCCTTTAATCTCATCTTTCTTCTTCTGTGCTCCCACTCCCACATTTGCTCAGAAACTGTACACTTTCCTCTCACTATGGTATCTTGAAAGCTTTAAATTTGTACTTGATTTATTACAAAGAGCATAGGAATATTTCTCAAGTATTTCCAACTCATATAAGGAAAAAGCCCATCAATAGAATTACAAAATAAAAGACAAAAGATATTTTATTTAGACATACAAGTGGACTCTATAAGTAAAACTTAAATATTACATCTTTTCCAGCTGCTACACTTATTCTATGACATGGTTTCTACACCAAACTCTCTGTAAATTAATGGCTCTGTACTGATGGACATGATAGGTAGTATCTTTGAGTTTTCTGAATGGAGGAATAGGCGCTGAGAAGCAAAATTGGCCATTCATAGTCACACAGAAAGATTGCAGTATGGATGAGAACACAGGTCTGTTTGACCAGAAAACTCCATTCTTTTTTTTTTTTTTTTAACTGCCCAAACCATTGTTTATTTTTATTAGAAGCAAACACTGGGGCACCTGGATGCCACAGTCAGTTGGGCATCTGACTTTTGATTTCAGCTTGGGTCCTGGTTTCATGGTTAGTGGGGATCAAGCCCCCATGACAGGGTCTGTGCTGAGAGCTCAGAGCCTGCTTGGGGTTCTCTCTCTCCCTCTCTCTCTGACCCTTCCCCACTCATGTGCACTCACTCTCTCTCTCTCTCCCTCTCTCTCTGACTCTCCCCCACTCACCTGCACACACACACACTCTCTCTCTCTCTCTCTCAAAATAAATAAACATTAAACAAAGAAGTAATCACTTAAAATTTGGTAGAATATATGTAGATTATGGTACAGTGAACAACATCTTGCATGAATTATGATTGATTTTAGTGTGGCCATCATATGAATAAGATATATTTGTTTTTTGGTAAAGAGGTATGGACCAGATAAACTCTTATATTCTTTCTAAGTTCTTTTATTTATTTATCTTCCTATGGATACAACAAATCTTTGGCCCACAAAACTATATAAAATATGTGATTATTTTCCTAGAAGTGAGCATAATAGTGATTGATTCCCTCTAACATTGATAATGAAAGTGAGAGTAGAGACTGATGATAGTAAGAACAGGCACTGTGTCTATGATGGTGGCTAGTAAGTAATATTATGGATAATACTAATGAGAAGGACTCATTCTCTTACTGGTAATTCATAGAAAATGGGATTAAGAGAAACATCCGTGAAATATCTGAGCTAGATAACCAAGGATAAACTGGGTGAAGAGGAATTTTACAAGTGTGACATATATAAACTAAGACACAGATGGAGATATTTTTGTCTTCTTAGGTATCAGATAATTTTCTTTTTTAACTAGAATGCATAAACTACTATTAAGCTCCCAAATTTGGTGAAAATTATTGAACCTTACCATTCTTTGTGCATTTGAGAAAAAATATGATCTTCCTTAATATACAAAAAATATTTAAGTCTCTGTTATGAAATAGCTATGACTTTTTTTTTGGTGTTTATTTGTTTCTAGCAGTTCTTTTGCCAGGCATTCTCTAGTACCTGCAATCCTATTTCCTGCAAAAAGTCTTTCCTTTTGTATTCTAGTTTCTTGGCAAGGATTTCATATTTTTGAAGAGCAATTTTTCATTATTTTATTTCAAAATTTGGTAACATTTTATTTATTTTTAAAGTTTATTTATTTATTTTGAAAGAGAGAGAAAGTGCAAATGGGAGTGGGATGGAGAGAGAAGTGATTTTGGAGAATTCCAAGCAGCCTCCACACAGGCAGCACAGAGTCTGACGTGGGCTTAAAGTCATGAAATGTGAGATCATGACATGAGCAGAAGTCAGACACTTAACCAGATGAGCCACCCAAGCGCCCCTCAAAATTTAATAACATTGTAAAGCCACAAATTATTCTTTCCAAAAACTAAAGAAAAGCATAATTATCAGACCTACCTCATAGTTCTATCTTTGTGCTATATCAAGCAGTTAGCCCTGAGTTTATATGTAATAAAATTTACTCTTTTGTTTTATGTTAATTGTTGACATATCTATTTATAGACTGCTATATTAATTAGTGTTAAGAGTTTGGGTTGAGTAAGGAATTAATTCTAACTTGTCTCTGTAAGCATTGTACTTTGCCTTCAGACTTTTTAAAGTAAAGTCCTCTAAATGCTCTTTTGTAGGTAATAAATAAAATATCAAAATAGGTTAATTTGGGGGTAAATTATATACATGAAACAATATATTAACACATGATTAGCAATAATGAAATGATAATTAAAAAAGTATATGAAAGTAGTAACACAGATCCATCCATTTAAGACATATTTCCATGGCCAACACTTTTAGATATGTTGCAAACAATCTCTTGCTTTTTCTTCTAATTTGATTGAAGTATCCTACACTCAACAATGTACCTAGACAAGGGATGCCAAATCAGTAGCCTCTAACCAGGGCATAACTGGCCTAAAGAGTACCATTGTGCAAATTAGAATAAAAAAGTATCTCCGGGCACCTGGGTAGTTCAGTCAGTTAAGCGTCTGACTTTGGCTCAAGTCATGATCTCATAGTCCGAGATTTTGAAACCTGCATTGGGCTCCATGCTGACAGCTCAGAGCCCCTGGAGCCTGCTTTGGATTCTTTGTCTCCCTCTCTCTCTGCCCCTCCCCTGCTTGCTCTCTGTCTCTCTCTCAAAAATAATAAACATTAAAAAACATTAAAAAAAATAGGTATCTATTATGGGCTCATGGATAGTGAGTAGAGAATCCCTTTGTGGGAAGAAAAAACTGCATCTTCAATTGGGACCCATGGCCTATTGAGTACAGATTAAACTTCAGCTCTTACTTAACCCCATGGCCAGGTACTAAGTTACATGAACACATGCAACTCTTAGTTCAAGCTTCCTATCAGGTGCTAAGACATTAGGATGGGTTACAAATATAATGATTTTTTCAGCCCTTGTGGCAGCTAGGTAGGTCTTAGCATAGCCAAATCCCATGGGCCAATCACATCTGGGCTTCTGAAGCCTTGTCTCTTTTCGCCAACATGTTATACACCTATTATCATTTGCTGCGTGTGACATGATGTGAAAAGGGCTGGCACCAATCTTTGTCATCCTATATCTGTTTGCATTTGGGTACCTAAAGGTAGATAGTGGACTAGGATAGATATTTCTCTCATATAAATGAGAGACATATGGGTGAGTAAAGCACCCTACTCAGACATACACAGTGTTGTCAAATAGGATGTAATAAATGGAGCCAAAGCAGACATTTTGTAACCTTGAAGACATTCTGCAGACAAAATGAAGATGGAACATTAGCAAAAGAAGGAAAGGACCTTTTGGCTTCTTACTAATATTGGTGACCATCTCAACTCGATTTCTGAGGCTTTCATTAAGTGAAATAACAAATGTCTATACTGCGCAAGCCCCTTTTAGTTTAGTGTTCTGTTATTTGTAGCTGAAAATATTCTGAGTGTTCAAACTTGGTGTTCCTCCAATGTGTTAATAGCAACCAGAGTAATCCTTTAAAATCATAAGTGACATAATGTCACTCATCTACTTCAGTAGTTTCCCATTTTATTCAGAATAAATGCCACCAAAAATACTTGTTAAATCTTAGAAGTAACTGTCCTTGTCCCATCTCCTCTTTCCCTCATATCTTCTATGACCTCTTTCCCGCTCATTTATTTTTGTTTTATTCACTCAAACACACCAGACATGCATTCAACATAGATAGGGTCTTTGAACTTGCTATCATCTGTCTCAAAACCTTTTCCAGATATCTCCATGGCTTGTTCCCTCACATTCGCCAGCTCTCTACATGAATCTCACTTTCTCAATGAGGCTTTCACTGCCCACCCCATCTAATGATATTCAAACTACCAATCTCTAGCTATACACATACTTCCTATCCTTCTTCCTGCTCTATGTTACTCTTTAGGACTTCTGTATAATATATTATAAATTTTACTTAATTATCTTATTTATGGTCTTATTTGTGCAATGTAAGTTCCAAGAAGGGAGTGATTTTCATCTGGTGTATTTACTATGGTATCTCCAGTATACACAATAGTGCCTAGGATATAGTAGACTCTTACTAAGTATTTGTTGAATGTGTGAATGAATGCTATAGAAGCAAAATATACTAGATTACTTGCATTATATTATTGTACCTACTGCTTTGAATGTGACAATTTATAAATCTTTTATAAAATAACAGACATATTTGAGTTGGTTTAGTATTTTATACAAAGCCTTGTATAGACTTGAAAATCAGTTGCTTTAAAATACCAAGTATTGCAATATTAATTCTTCATACAAACTTAAATTGGAAGTTACTTTAATGGATCCAGAGATGTTCCCTTTATATTTAAACATTTTCACGATGTAGCCTGAGGACACTATGAGTTCTTAAGAGTTTATTGATATGTTCCAGATTCCATATTCTAACTACTAAGAAAGTGCTAATTGTTGAGTTTCAGTGTCACATCAAAGAATATCCACAGTTATCTAAATAGACTATTAAAATACTCATCTCCAATTACTTTCCTCTGTAAGACTGGACTCTCATTATACACTTCAGTCAAAGCATTTCTCAACAATTTGAGTACAGATGCAAATATAAAATCCAGTTCTTTTCTGTTAAGTCAGCACCAAAAGAAGTTATAATAAGTAAATATATTTTTATTCTCAGATTATTCTTTTTTTATTGAAGTATAACTAATACATAATATTGCATTAGTTTCAGTGTAAACTATAGTGATTTGACAAGTCTAGACAGTATGTTATGCTCACAAGTGTAGCTACCATTTGTCACCATCCAATACTCTTATAATACCATTGATTATATTTTCTATGCTGTACCTTTTATCCCTGTGATTTATTCATTTCATAACTGTAAGCCTGTATCTCCTACTCCCCTTCATCCATTTCACCCATCCTCCTACCCAATTTTCAGGTTGTTTTTAAACACACTAAATATGAATAGATGTAACCCATATAGACAGAAGTTCTTTGGAGTCCCCAGTACTTTTTAAGAGTATAAAGGGGTTCTGAGATTTAAAAAAAAAAAAGACAGTTAATGTTCTTTACTATTACCTCTGTGTCTTTTTTTGTTAAACACTCTCCTAATCCCTTTGAATATCACTTCCACGATGGAGCCCTTTGCTGCCCCCATCTCCTATCCAAGTCAGGACACAACTGTCTACCCTCCCTATAGAAATTTCACACTGTCAGATTTTAGTGGTCAAAATAACTTTTTTCTTCTCCTTATATTTTTCCAGTTTTATTAATAAATAATTGATACATGTCAGTGTAAAGTTTAAGGCACACAGCATGATGATTTGATTTACATATATTGTGAAATGATTACCACAATAGATTCAACTAACACCTATCTTATATAGATACAACTAAAAGAAAATAAAGAGGAAAAGAAAAAATGGGAAAAAATATTTTGTGATGAGAACTCTTGGGATTTATTCTCTTAATAACTTTCTTATATATTATACTCAATGTTAACTATACTCATCATGTATATTACATCCCTAGAATTTATCTATCTTATAACTGTTAGTTTTTTATATCTTTGACCATCTTCCTTCAATCTCTTTCCCTACCGTGATCTGCCTATGGTAACCACAAGTCTGATCTTTTTATATATGAGTTTGTTGTTGTTTTTGCTGTTGTAATTGTTTTGTTATGTTTTTAGATTGCACATAAATGTGAAATCACACAGGATTTGTCTTTCTCTGCCTAACTTACTTCACTGAGCACAATGACTTCACGGTCTATACGTATTGTCACAAATGGCAGAATGTCCTTATTTTTAATGGTTGAATAATATACCCGGGTGTGTGTGTGTGTGTGTGTGTGTGTGTGTGTGTGTGTGTGTGTATTATGTATATATGTATTATGTATATATATATATATAAATATATATATATAATATATATATAAATACATATTTATATACATATTTATTTTTATTTATACATAATATATATATCACATCTCTATCCCTCATCCATTGATGGACACTTGTTACCATGGTTGGCCATTGTAAATAATGCTGCTATAAACATGGGGATGCAGATTTTTTTCAAACTAAACTAGTATTTTCTTTTCCTTTGGATATATCCTAGAAGTGGAAATGGTGGATCATATGAGAGTTGTATTTTTAATTTTTTGATGATTCTTCATATTGTGTTTTATTTATTTATTTTTATTTACTTTTTAAAAGTTTTATTTACTTTGTAAAATGTTTATTTATTTTCATTTTTCTTTAATGTTTATTTGTTTTTGAGACAGAGAGAGACAGAGCATGAACGGGGGAGGGTCAGAGAGAGGGAGACACAGAATCTGAAACAGGCTCCAGGCTCTGAGCTGTCAGCACAGAGCACGACGCAGGGCTCGAACTCACTGACCGCGAGATCATGACCTGAGCCAAAGTCGGCCGCTTAACCGACTGAGCCACCCAGGCGCCCCTAAAATGTTTATTTATTTTTGAGAAAGAGAGCACACACAAGCGGTGGAGGGGCAGAGAGAGAGAGAGAGAGAATCTGAAACAGAATCTGAAGCAGGCTCCGAGCTCTCAGAACAGAGCCTGATTCAGGCTTGAAATCAGGCACAGTGAGATCCTGACCTGAGCCGAGATTGGATGCTTAATGGACTGAGCCACCAAGGGGCTCCACCATATTGTGTTTTATAGTGGCTTTACCAACTTACTATCCCTCCAACAGTGTATAAGTGTTCCCCCTTCTCCACATTCATGCCATTATTTGTTTTCTCTTATTGTTTTAATGATGTCCATTCTAACAGGTGTTAGGTGCTATCTCATTATAGTTTTAATTTGTATTCCCTGAATGACTAGTAATGTCAAATGTCTTTTCATGTACCTGTTGGCTTTTGTATATCTTCTCTGGAGGAATGTCTATTTAGATCATTTGTTATTTGTTTTATGCTATTGAGTTATATGATTTATATAAAATGGTGTGAAATTCTTGTCTTTTCTATTTCATGTATTTCTGCTCTAATCTTTATTGTTTTATTTCTTCTGTTAACTTTTGGCTCAAGCTATTCTTCTTTTCATTCCTTAAGGTATAGGGTTAGATTATTTGAGGGTCTCTTGCTTCTTAATGTAGGTGTTTATTTCTATGAACATACCTTTAAAACTGTTTTTGTTGTATCCTATAAGTTTCAGTATGGAGTATTTTCATTTTTATTTATCTCAATAAATTTTTTTACTTTCCCTTTAATTTCTTCTTTGATCCATTGGTTGCTCAGGAGTGGTTTGTTTAATTTCTAGGTGTTTGTGAATTTTCCAATTTTCACTGTTGTTGATTTGTAGTTTTGTGCTATTCTGGTCAGGAAAAAAAAACACTTGGTATGATTTCAGTTTTCATGAATTTGCTAGTACATATTTTGTGACCTAACATATGATCTATCCTAGAAAATATTCCATGTGCACTTGAGAAAAATGTGTAATCTGCTGTTGTTGCATAGAATATTCTGTCTATGTCTGTTAGGTCCATTTTGTCCGTAGAGTTGTTCAAATCCTGTGTTCCCTATTGTTTCTCTGTTTAGGTGATCTATCTATTATTGAGAGTGGGATATTAAAGTCCTCAATTATTGTTATACTGTTTATTTCTCCCTTTAGCTCTGTTAGCTTTTTCTTTATATATTTGGATGCTCTAATTTTGGGTGCATTAATACTGACAATGATGTAATACTTACAATAATGTACCTACATTTTTTTCATTATATAATAACCTTGTTTCTTTTTATCATTTTTTGTTTCAAATCTGTTTTTGTCTAATGAAGGTATAGCTACACTTGGTTTTGTTGTTGTTACCATTTGCTTGAAAGGTCTTTTTCTGTCTCTTCACTTTCAGTCTATTTGTGTCTCTAAGACTAAAATGAGTATCTTGTTGGCAGCATATTGTTTGCTCTTATTTTTTTGTTCATTCAGCCACTCTGTGTCTCCTAATTGGAAAATCTGTTGCATTTATGTTTTTTTAAATGTTTATTTTTGAAAGAGCAGGAGTGAGAAAGAGAGAATGCAGACACATGGGGAACTGGCAGAGAGAGAGAGGGAGAGAGAGAATCCCAAGCAGGCTGCACACTGTCAACTTAGAGCCCAGTGCAGGGCTTGATCTCATGAATTGTGAGATCATGACCTAAGCCACAATCAAGAGTTGGACACTTAACTGACTGAGCTACCCAGACACCCTTAGTCCATTTATGTTTAAAGAATTTATTGATAGGTAAGGACTTGCTGTTGACATTTTGTTAATTGTTTTCTGGTTGGTTTGTAGATCCACTGTTTCTTGTTTCTTATTCTGTTGTCTTTTTGTGTCAGTACACTTTTTTTATCATGTTCTTTTATGTAATTATTACAGAATTCTCCCATATGGTTATAATGAAGCTTATGTATAACATCTTAAACTTATAACACCATATTTTAATGTGATAACAACTTCCATAGAATAATAAATTCTATACTTTTACTTCTCCCTCCCCTCACAATTCAGGTTATTTTTGTTACAAGCACATGTTTTTTTATATTGTGTAAAATATATTTTAAAAATGTTTTTAATGTTTATTTATTTTTGAGAGAGAGAGACAGAGCATGAGCAGGGGAGGGGTAGAGAGAGACAGAAGAGAGAGGGAGACACAGAATCCAAAGCAGGCTCCAGACTCTGAGTTGTCAGCACAGAGTCCAATGCAGGGCTCGAACCTACCAGCCATGAGAACATGACCTGAGCTGAAGTCGGATGCTCAACCGATTGAGCCACCCAGGTTCCCCAATATATTGTGTAAAATATATTTAATAACAGATTATTATAGTTGTGTTTATTTTTGCTATGTCCCATTTTTTTTAACTTTTAACTAGAATTGTAAGTTATACACCACTATTACCATTTTGCTGAATCTATGACTGTATACTTATAATTGACTATGAGATTTATGCTACCTTTTAATTTTTTATAATGTAAATTAGTGTTCTTTTACTTTCACTTATGGAACTCCCTGTAGCATTCCTTGTGGGGCAAGTCTGGTAGTAATGAACTCTCTCAGCTTTGTTTGTTTGGGAAAGTCTTTATTCCTCCTTGATTTCTAAAGGACACTTTGCCAGATACAGAATTCTTGGTTGACCATTATTTTCTTTCTGTATTTTGAATATGTCATCCCTTCTCTCCTGGTGTGAAAGTTTCTGTTGAGAAATCTCTCAATAGTCCTATGGGGATTTCCTTGTATATAATTTCTCTCTTTTCTCTTATAGTTCTTAAAATCCTTTTTGACTTTGAGTTTTGCCCATTTAATTATAATGTGTCTTGGTGTAATCTTATCCTTAATCAACCATTTGGGAACTTTTGATCTTCATGGATCTGGATGTCCATTTCTCTCCCCAGGTTTGGCAAGTTTTCAGTATTTATTGCTTTAAATATAGTTTCTGTATATTTTTCTTTATTTTCTCCTTCTCAAATTCCCCTTATGTGAATATTCTTCCTTTTCATTGGGTCCCATAATTCCCTTAGGCTTCCTTCACTCTTTTTTAATTCTTTATTCTTTTTGCTTTTTTTACTGGGTAATTTCCAATGTCCTCTCTTCTAGGTCACTGATTCTTTCTTCTATATGGTTGAGCCTGCTTTTGAAACTTTGGATTCTTCAGCTCAGTAACTGTATTTTTCAGACTCTAGGATTTCTGTTTGGTGTGTTTTTTATGGTTACTATTTCCCTAAATAAATTTTAAATTTTGTTCATGTGTTGTTATTATTTATTTATTTATTTATTTATTTATTTTTATCTGTGTTTTTTTTTTTTTTTTTTGTAGTTCATCAGATTTCCTTAAGCAGAGTAACTGAATTATTTAACAGTTTCTAGATCTCCATTTCTTTAGGATCAGATGCTGGGGCTTTATTAGTTTCCTTTGGTATTGTCATATTTATTTTCTTTCTTTCTTTCTTTCTTTCTTTCTTTCTTTCTTTCTTTCTTTCTTTCTTTCTTTTGTGATCCTTGATTCCCTACATTGGTATCTGCACATATGAATAATTGGACTCATCATCCTGTCTTTGGAGGTTTTCTTTAGCAGAGACCTTTTTTAAAATATATTTGTTTAAATTTTTGTCTAGTTTTGAGGGAGACAGAGAGACAGACTCTGAGGGAGGGAGTAGTAGAGAGAGAGGGAGACACAGAATCCAAAGCAGGCTCTAGGCTCCGTGCTGTTAGCACAGAGCTCAATGCAGGGCTTGAACCCATGAACTGTGAGATCGTGGCCTGAGCTGAAGTTGGATGTTTAACTGACTGAGCCACCCAGGTGCACCTGGCAGAGACTGTTCTTTACCAGTCAGTTCAATTTAGGATTCTAGATGCAGCTTCCAATAATGTTCTTTTGGTATGTGGGACCTACTAGAATGGTCTATTTTCATATGAGGCAAATGTTTGAACTCTGAGGATGGAGATAGAAGGGTGTTCCTTAGGCCAAGACCATTTAGATTGGTCTTTTGACTTGGCTTCCTACACAAATGAGGCTGTAGGATAGGCTCCATTATTATCTGGATTCTCTGGTTAGACTCATTAGATGAACAGGTCTGGGTAGTATATTCAGTAATAGGGCTGTGAATTAGCTTCCCTGCCCTGACAGGGTAACAGGAAAGAACCCAGGGACTATATAGCTCCTTCTATGGGAACTGGAATTATGTCACAGTGTACACCGAATTCCCTGGTTAGGGGAATCCCTCCCATTCATGGGAGGAAGCCACAGGCTGTGTTCTCTGTGCTGGCCACTTGGAACCTGGCCACTTAGAGCCTGCTTTGGATTCTGTCTTTCCCTCTCTCTCTTTGCCCCTCCCCTGTTCGTGCTTTCTCTCTCTCTCTCAAAACTAAGTAAGCATTACAAATTATATTTAAAAATTTTTAATTTGAGAATCCCAATCTGGCAAATCTGTAATCTACTGAGTTCCCTGGTCGGAATACTCCCCTTGGTTCTCCAGGTGAGCAAAACTGCTAATTGGGATTACTATTTGGACACTGCAGGTATGAAGTTAGCTTCTCAAGATACATGTGCTGGTTGATGCAAGCCTCTCCCCACTAATCCATTACAGTCTCATTCCTGGTGGTTGAGCCTTGCAGATTCCTCTGTAACCTCTATGGTGTGAGATCAGAGTAAGGGCCTCTCACAAAGTGATCCAATGTTGAGGAAGACTGATTGTCCCCCTGGGTTCTCTTTTCTTGCTGGAGGAACTGGAGACTCAATGGAGGCTACTCTAAGTGATGTTGCACTGGCTTTTGAGAAGGGCAATGTAGTCAATGTGTAGCCTCTTCCTTTATCTGTTTAATGCAGTCTGTCTTGGTCTCTGTGGTAGAAGTAGTTGCTTCTGCCTTATCACCACGTTCTAGGATTCTCTCCGTGGTGCTTTTTTATTTTTCTTTAATACTGATTAGTTATACTTGTCAGGGATACCAAAGTCAATAATGACCTATTTTGGTAATGTTACTCCTCCTTGAATAGCTTTTATACTTTTGTCTTACTAGCTAAGGAAGCTACATTTCTGATATTTTTTTAATGACAATGCATCTCATTTAATCTTTCTATTGCCCTTAAGACAGTACAAAACATGGGACACTTGGGTGGCTCAGTTGGTTAAGCATCCAACTCTTGATCTTGGCTCAGGTCATGATCTCAGGTTGGTGAGATGGATCCCCACGTCAGCCTCTGAGCTGACAGCATGGAACCTGCTTGGGATTCTCTTTCTTTCTCTGCCCTTCCCTTGCTCGTGCTCTCTTTCTCTCTCTGTAAATAAATAAACTTAAAAAAATTAAAACAGTACAAAACAGTGTAGCTGCTCAGTGAGATAAAAATAAATTAATGAATTGATGTATGAATGAATGGATATAAACATTTTTATTTGTAATAAAAAGAAATCTTATTCTCCATTTATTTAATATTTCAAAACACTTAACATAGGATTTGGTTTGGTGCATTGCAAAGAGATTCCCTTTCTTTTAAAACTTTAGAAGTGTGATGTGAAGACATTTATTCAGTTTGGACCTATAGATAAATAGCCAAATTTATTTATTTATTTTTTTAAGGGGCAAATATTTTTACACTTTATTTTTTTTTCAATATATGAAATTTATTGTCAAATTGGTTTCCATACAACACCCAGTGCTCATCCCAAAAGGTGCCCTCCTCAATACCCATCACCCACCCTACCCCCTCCCTCCCACCCCTCATCAACCCTCAGTTTGTTCTCAGTTTTTAAGAGTCTCTTATGCTTTGGCTCTCTCCCACTCTAACCTCTTTTTCTTTTTTTTTTTTCCTTCCCCTCCCCCATGGGTTTCTGTTAAGTTTCTCAGGATCCACATAAGAGGGAAACCATATGGTATCTGTCTTTCTCTGTATGGCTTATTTCACTTAGCATCACACTCTCCAGTTCCATCAACATTGCTACAAAGGGCCATATTTCGTTCTTTCTCATTGCCATGTAGTATTCCATTGTGTATATAAACCACAATTTCTTTATCCATTCCTCAGTTGATGGACATTTAGGCTCTTTCCATAATTTGGCTATCGTTGAGAGTGCTGCTATAAACATTGGGGTACAAGTGCTCCTATGCATCAGTACTCCTGTATCCCTTGGGTAAATTCCTAGCAGTGCTATTGCTGGGTCATAGGGTAGGTCTATTTTTAATTTTCTGAGGAACCTCCACACTGCTTTCCAGAGTGGCTGCACCAATTTGCATTCCCACCAACAGTGCAAGAGCGTTCCCATTTCTCCACATCCTCACCAGCATCTATAGTCTCCTGATTTGTTCATTTTTAAATAGCCAAATTTAATAGTAAACTTCCAATGGTGGCAATGTGTAGAAATATTTCCCCAAATGATAAGATTAACAAATATCTTGGAGTTCCTATTAAATATTCAGATTTTAAACTTCATGACGGGTCTCTTTAACTTGAATCTCCAATTAGGCCTGGGAAACTGCATCCACCCATCAGGTAGTTGGTGGTGTAGGTCAAGAACTGTATCCTAGATAAAACCAAAACTTATATTTGATCTGCTAAAATCAAGATTGGACTGTTTTGATTTTTTTTCAGGTTTCATATCCATATTCATTTTGCTACTGAATTTACTAATAAAGTCACTAATTTGACTAAAGTCATAGATTTTTATTAATTTTGAATTAAATTCATTCAGAATTCATAATGTTTTCAATGTAGAATTTTGTGGCCTATATTTGCACTTGATAGGCAGATAAAAATTATCCTTAATAAAATTACTTAGGTAAATTAAGAGCTTCAGTTGAACTGGGTGAGGACATAAAAATTGTTCGACTTATTTAAAAAAAAAAAAAAACAGCAACAACTTGGTTTAAGCATTCTTCCAGGATATTAGGATAGAGTAGTGTGCTAATTGTATCTCTTATCTATTCATTAAACTAGGTCTGCCAGAACTATTACTTAACAACATTTATTTAATGATTAGTTTGTGCTGCTTTATGTCCTGAAAGGAAATAAATTTACATTTGTTATGGATACCCTACATTTTAGACTTTTAACTGAGGAGGATAACCTTCTCACTCCAATTAACTCTTACTTAATGACGTTTTAAATTAGTTGCTATGTCATTGTTGTTGGTTTTTTTTTTTCCTGTGTTTTTGGTTAGTAGGTAAACAACATCAACAAACATTTTTTTCTAAAATTTGCTAGCTGGTTCACCTGGGTGGCTTAGTAGATTAAACATATGACTCTTGGTTTCTGCTCAGGTCATGATCTCACAGTTTGTGGGTTCGAGCCCCACATCTAGCTCTGCACTGACTCTCCCCTCACTCACTCTCTCTCTCTCTCAAAATAAATAAATAAATAAATAAACTTAACAAAATTTGCTAGTCTATTGTTATGTCTGTTACAGTACATGTTAAAATGGGGCAAAGTACTCAAAGAAAACAAAATGAACATAGAGTGAGCACCCACAGCAATCCTGGGCTTTCAGTAAACAGTTCTGTATTTTCTAATGTAATTCACATAAGAGCACCCACTTCCATCTAAGAACAGAAAATTGAGCCTAAGAAAGATAAACTGTATGTCCAAGATCATGTAGTAAGTGGGACCACTGGGATTTACAGTGTTTGTCTATTTTCAGAACATGCCTTCTCTTGTCTTACATTAAATATTTTTATTTTCTCAATAAATTGAACATAGGTAAGCATATATTTTGTATTATGTAACTTATACCAACCAATATATAATTATGACTTGTCTCAGTCAATATGACACCAGCTTACTTTATGTTCCAGTATATTCACTGTCTTCCAGACCTTTTGTATATTACTATTAAACATTTTCCTTAGTTTAATGTACTCCCCTTATAACTTTCTTAAATAACAAACTTCATTTATCCGAACATATTTTTTCGATGGTGAAGATACCAGCAAAGCAGGAGGACCCTAGGATCATTTCATCCCATGAATACAACTAGATAACTGTCAAATCATCCTAAATACCCTGGAAATTTATCTGAAGACTGGAAAAACAAACTTAACAACTAAAGGTAGAGAGAAAGCCACATTGAAGAAGGTAGGAAGTGTGGAGTCCTAGCTTGGGAGAGAAATGGAGAGTGGCCACTGCAAGTGGGAGAGAACCACAGTTGCAGAGAAGGGCAAGACACAAACTAGCACACAGGGGAATGCATAGGGAAAGCGAATCCCCATAGCAATTGTCTTAGAGAGCAAGAGAGCCCAAAATTTGTGAGTTCTTGCAGTAAGTAGGGCTTAAAGCCTGGAATTTTTAAGGTCAATGTGCTTGGCTCTGGGAGAGCTCAGAGGACATTAGGGCTGCTCTTAGGGAAAAGGCAGGGCAAACATCCCACAGACATACAAACCAAAAACAGCACTCTGGCCACCTAGGGCACACAGTGGGGAGATCATTTGCTATCTAAAAGTGTGTGCCAGAGAGGCAGCATCCATGGAGAGACTCCTCTGGGGACAAAGGAACTGGCAGGCACCATTTCCCTCTCCCACCCCTCAGTTTAAGCACAGGGCCACCTGAAGGAACCAGCTCAGAGTCTACACTCCCTATCTAATTTGCTTACAGTAAGCCCTTCACCCTTGCTCACACTATGTCACCTGAGTGGGGAGTTTGCAGGGCCTCTGGTCTGGTTGTGGTGGTGACAGGTCTCATTTCACAAGCAGACCAGAGCACACCTAGCTAAAATGCACCATATTCAAGCCAGGGACCAAACACTACCCATAATAGGCAAAGAGAGCCTCTACAGATGACACCCCTGAAAAATAATTGGTCAGGACACAACAGTAGAGCATAGGCAGCACACACTCCCAGAAACACCAGGCCCTGAGGAACAGTTGCTACTACACTGCAGGGTACTACAGGAACACTTCTTCGTAAAGCCAGGACCCTCAGGAACAGGAAACATAGCTGACTTTCCTAACACACAGAAACAAGCACAAAGACTTAGAAAAAATAAGAAGACAAAAGAATTTGTCCCAAATGAAAGAACAGGACAAGGCCATAGCCAGAGATCTAAGCAAAACAGATGGAGAAATTAAAGCAATAATCATAAGGATACTCACTGGGCTTGAGAAGAGTGGACAACATTAGTGAGGCCATTAACACAGAAATAAAGAATAACTTAGCAGGGATAAAGGGCTCAATATACAAAAAAGAAATACAATTGATGGAATGAACAGCAGGTGGGAAAAAGCAGATGAATGAATTAATGACCTACAAGACAGTAATGGAAAGTAATCAAGCTGAATAAAAGAAAAAAGAATTATGCAAAACAGTAATAGATTTACGGAATACAATGACTCTGTCTAATGTAATAACATTCATATTTTAGGAGTTCCAGAAGAAGAAGAGAGGGAGAAGGGTGCAGAGAGTTTATTTGAAGAAATAATAGCTGAGAACTTCCCTAAACTGGGTAGGAAACAGATATCCTGATGCAGGAGTCACAGAAAACTCCCATCAAAATAAACAAAAGCAAATCCACATCAAGACATATTGTAATTAAACTGGAAAAATATAGTGATAAACAAACAAACAGAAAAGCATGAAGACAAAAGATGACAGTTACATACAAAGGAAACCCCATAAATCTATCACCAGATTTTTCAGCAGAAACTTTCCAATCCAGAAAGGAATGGTGTAATATATTCAAAGTGTTGAATGGGAAAAATCTGCCAAGAATACTCTATCCAGCAAGGCTAATATTCAGAATAGAAGGAGAGATAAAATTTCCCCAACAAACAAAAAATAAAGGAATTCATGGCCACTAAGCCGGCCCAGCAAGAAATATTAAAGGGAATTCTTTGAGTGGAAGGGCGAGACCAAAAGTGACAGTATAGAGGTAGAAAATACAAAAGCAGTAAAAATGAATACTTTTATTAAAAAAAATCACCCAACGAACTACTCACCAAAAACAATATAAATTATAATAACATATACCTAAAATGTGGGGAGGAGAAAAGAATGAGTTTAAACTTAAATGACTATCAATATAGACTGCCCTAGGCAGAAGTTTTATACAAACCTAATGATAACCATCCATCAAAACCCACTTGTAAATATGCAAAGAATAAAGAGAAAGAAATCCAAATATATCATTAAAAAAAATCAGCAAAACATCAGAAACAGCAACAAAAAAATGGATCAGAGAAAATCTCCCAAAATAACCACAAAACAAATAATAAAATGGCAATCAATACATATCTATCAATAATTACTTTGAATATAAATGGACTAAATGCCTCAATCAAAAGACATAATTTGTCAGAGTGGATAAAAAACAAGACCCATCTATGTTGTGCCCACAAGAGACTCATTGTAGACCTAAAGACACCTGCAGACTAGAAGTGAGAGTTTGGAGAAACATCTATCAGACAAACTGATATCAAAACACAGCCAGTGTAGCAATAATTATATTGGGGAGGGGCGCCTGGGTGGCTTGGTCGGTTAAGCGTCCGACTTTGGCTCAGGTCATGATCTCATGGTCCGTGGGTTCGAGCCCCGCGTCGGGCTCTGTGCTGACAGCTCAGAGCCTGGAGCCTCTTTCAGATTCTGTGTCTCCCTCTCTCTGTGACCCTCCCCCGTTCATGCTCTGTCTCTCTCTGTCTCAAAAATAAATAAACGTTAAAAAAAAATTTAATAATTATATTGGGGAAAAAATCGACTTTAAAACAAAGACTATAAGAAGAGCAAAAGAAGGACACTATATAATAATAAAGGGGACAATATAACAAGAAGATATAACACTCATAAGTATTTATACATCTAGCATAGGAGCAGCCAAATACATAAAATAGTTACGACAAAGGAACTACTCAAAGATAATACAATAAGAGTAGGGAACTTTAACACCCCACTTACATCAATGGACAGATCACGTAATCAACAAGGAATCAGTGGCTTTGAATGATGCACTGGACTAGATGAATTTAACAGATCTATTCAGAACATTCCATTCTAAAACAACAGAATACATATTGTTTTCAAGTGCACAGGGAATATTCTCCAGAATAGATCACATATTAGACCACAAAACATGTCTCAACAAATTCAAGAAGATTGAGATCATACCTTGCATATTTTCTGATCACAAAGCTATAAAACTAGAAGTCAAGCATAAGAAAAATTCTGAAAAGACCACAGATACATGGAGTTTAAATAACATGCTACTAAAAAATGAATGGGTTGACCAGGAAATAAAGGAAGAAGTTAAAAAGTACAAGGAAACAAATGAAAAAGAAAACACAATATTTCAAAACCTCTAGGGCACAGCAATTCTAAGAGGGTTGTTTATAGCAATACAGGCCCACCCCAAGAAGCAAGAAAATTGTCCAACCTAACCTTTCACCTAATGGAGATAGAAAAAGAACAGCAAAAGGAAGGAAATAGTAAAGATTAGAGCAGAAATAAATGGTATAGAAACTAAAAAACAAAGAGAAACAAAATAAAAACAATAAAATGAATAAAAGAATACAAAAAAAAACCCCAATAAAATTGATAAATCTAGCCAGACTCATCAAGAAAAAAAAGAGAGAGAAAGACCCAAATAAATAAAACCACAAATGAAAAGGAAGAAATAAAAAACAAACCACAGAAATACAAAGAATTATAGGTGAATACTATGAAAATCTATATGCCAACAAATTGGACAACCTAGAAATAAGTGGATAAATTCCTAGAAATGTATAACCTATCAAAACTGAAACACAAAGAAATAGAAAATTTGAACAAACTGATATCCAGCAAAGAAATGGCATCAGTGATCACAAAGTTCCCAACAAACAAAATTCCAGGACCAAATGGTTTCACAGGCAAATTCTACCAAACATTTAAAGAGAGTTAATACCCATTCTTCGCAAACTGTCCCAAAAAAATACAAGAGGAAGGAAAACTTCCAAATTCACTCTATGAGGCCAACATTAGTCTGATACCACAACCAGATGAAGACACCACCAAAATAGAGAACTACAGGCCAATATCTCTGATAGACATAGTTAAAAAAAAAAAAAATAGTTGACCAAATACTAGCAAAATGAATGCAACAATACATTAAAAAAATACATTAAAAAAATCATTCACCACGATCAAGTAGGATTTATTCTTTTGTTGGAAGGGTGGTTCAATATTTGCAAATCAATCAGTCTGGTACATCAGATTAATAAAAGAAAGGATAAGAACCATATGATCATTTCAATAGTCCCAGAAAAAGTATTTGACAAAGTAGAACATCCATTCATGATAAAACCCTCAACAAAGTACATTTAGATGAAGCATACCTCAACATATAATAAAGGTCATATATGAAGAACCAACAGTCAACATCATACTCAATGGGAAAAAACTGAGAGCTTTTCCTCTATACTCAGGAAAAAACACAGGGATGGCCACTCTCACCACTTTTGTTCAACATAGCCTTTTGTTCAACTGGAAGCCTTTGCCTCAGCAATCAGATAAACTAAAGAAATAAAACCAAAAACAGTAACAACCAAAATAAATAAAAGGCATCCACATTGTTAAGAAAGAAGTAAAACTTTCACTATTTGCAGATGACATGATGCTCTATATAGAAAACCTGAAAGACTCCACCAAAAAAACTATTACTAATAAATTCAGTAAAGTCACAGGATAAGAAATTAATGTACAGAAATCTCTTGCATTTCTATACACCAATAATAAAGCAACAGGAAGAGAAACTAAGAAAACAATCCCATTTACAATTGTACCCAAAATACTAAGATACCTAGGAATAAGCCTAACCAAAGAGGTGAAATCCTGTACTCTGAACACTATAAAACACTGATGAAAGAAATTAAAAATGACACAAAGAAATGCAAAGACATTTTATGCTCATAGATTGGGAGAACAAATATTGTTAAAATGTTTATACTACACAAAGTAATCTAAATGTCTAATGTAATCCCTATCAAAATATCACCAACATTTTTCACAGAGCTAAGAGAAATAATCCTAAAATTTGTACGGAACCACAAAAGACCCTAAATAGCCAAAGCAACCTTGAGAAAGAAAAACAAAGCTGAAGGCATTACAATTGTGTACCTCAAGTTATATTACAAAGCTGCAGTGATCAAAATAGTATAGCACTGGCACAAAAATAGACATATAAATCAATGTAATAGGATAGAAAATCCAGAAATAAGCCCACAGTCATATGGTCAATTATTCTTTGGTAAAGCGGGAAAGAATATCCAATGGGAAAAAGACAGTCTCTTCAACAAATGGTGTGGGGAAAACTGGACATCAAGATACAGAAGAATGCAACTGGACCACTTTAGTACACCATACACACACAAAAAAAAACCTCAAAATGGGTTAAAAACCTAAATGTGAAGCCTAAAACCATAAAAATCCTAGAAGAGAGCACAGGCAGTAATTTCGCTGACATCAGCTATAGCAACTGTTTCCTAGATGGGTTGAGGTAAGGGAAACAAAAGCAAAAATAAACTGTTTGAGATTACATCAGAATTAAAAGCTTCAGCATAGTGAAATAAAATGATCAAAAAAGCTAAAAGGCAAACTACACAATGGGAGAAGACATTTACAAATGACATGTCTGATAAAGGGTTAGTATCCACAATACATAAAGAACTTATTTTTTATTTTTTTTAAGTTTATTGTGAGAAAAAGTGAGAGAGAGAAAGAGAAAGAGAGTGTGTGGACAGGGGAGGGGCAGAGAGAGGGAGAGAGAGAATCCCAAGCAGAGTCTGCACTGATAGTGCAGGTGGGGCTCGAACCCATGAACCGTGAGATCATGCATGACCTGAGCTAAAAATGAGATGCATGCCTAACTGACTGAGCCACTCAGGTGCCCAAAAATATATATAAAGAACTTATTAAACTAAACACCCAAAAAACAAATAATCCAATTAAAAATTGGGCAGAAGACAAGGACACCCTTTTTTTTCCCAAAGAAGATATATAGATGGCCAACAGACAGATGAAAATATTCTCATTATCGCTTATCATCAGGGAAATGCCACTCAAAACTACGATGAGATATCACTTCACACTTGTCAGAATGGTTAAAATCAATAGCACAAGAAATAACAGGTGTTGGTGAGGATGTGGAGAAAGGGTTACCATCTTGCATTGTTGGTGGGAATGGAAACTGGTGGAGCCACTTAGGAAAACAGTATGGAAGTTCCTCAAAAAGTTAAAAATAGAACTACCCTATAATCCACAATCACACTCCTGTGTATTTACCCAAAGAATACAAAAAACACTAATTCAAATATCCCTATGTGTAAGTAGCCCAAAAGTCTATATATACATGAATGGGTAAAGTGGATATTACTCAGCCATAAAAAAGAATGGATGTTGCCATTTTCAACCACATGGATGGAACTAGAGAGTACAATGCTAAGCGAAATAAGTTAGTCAGTAGGTGTTGCCCTTGGGTGGTTCAGTCAGTTGAGTGTCTGACTTCAGCTAAGGTCATGATCTCGTGGTTTGTGAGTTTGAGCCCCACGTTGGGCTCTGTGCTGACAGCTCAGAGCCTGGAGCCTGCTTCTGATTCTGTGTCTGCCTCTCTGTCTGCCCCACTCATGCTCTGTCTCAATCTCTCTCTCTAAAATAAATAAACATTAAAAATTAAAAAAAAAAAGAAGTGAGTCAGGGAAGACATATGATACCATATGATTTCACTCATATGTGGAAAGTAAAGCAAATCAAACAAGGGGGAAAGAGAGCGCAAGAAACAGACACGTAACTACAGAGAAGAAACTGATGGTTACTAGATGGGAGGTGAGTGGGAAATGGGTGAAATAGGTGATGGGGATTAAGGTTTTCACTTGTCTTGACGAACACTGGGTGATTAAAATAAAAATGTAAGAATAATAACAACAACAACAGAATATGTTTCTTTCTCGTTTAAAATACCTTGCATCAGCCATGAGTAAGTGTTAACAGTACAAACTTGCTATGGACAGACACTGGGAGATACCTTTTGCTGAATTTACTAAGAGATCCTTTATATATATAGAGTGGTCCTTTATATATAGAGAGAGATCCTTTATATATATATATATATAGAAAGGATTTATATTTATATAAATATTTATTTATATTTATATTTATAAATATATAAATATATTTATATTTATATAAATATTTATTTATATTTATATTTATAAATATATAAATATATTTATATTTATATATATATATATTTCAGTTGTATCCATTATAATTTTATGTTTTTATTATATTCATTTAAATGGAGCAAAAAATCTTTCTTCTTTCCAGCTTACAATCTCCTTCACTTTAGAAAGAAAACAAGGTTATTCAGTTTAAAGTAACTATAGGATTGTAACAGTTCATTGTGTAGTTGCAGAACAAATCATACAGCAATCATCTGACCCCTCTTTCAAAGAACTATTTGAAGCATCTTTCTCAGGAGGAAATAGAATTATTAAGTTGTCATTATCTCCTAGTGCCACTGAAAGGACATGAGTTCCAATGCCATATTGCCTGACATTTAAACTCATACCTTGGGATATTGAGAAAGAGGAGGGGGTAGGTGAAGGAGAGAACCAGTTTTAAATTCTGTTACTGTATAGCAAGATGTTAGGATTTTTGCACGCACTAAAATTTAACTTGCATTTCATGTAGCAGAAGAAAACAGAGCACATAAAATAAACATTATCATTTTAAGTTTAATTCTTTACATCCCTGTAAAAGATAGCAATAGACATTTGCTCAAAGAATCCAGGATTGTGAATGACTTTTCTGGAAATGAGTGAGTAAGCTTTGCGGAAAAACCAAAGGAATATTCTCCTAATGACTAGTGCCTGGTCTGAGAATTACAAAATGATACTGGGGTTGAAAGATAATGTCCAAATCAAGAAAAATGGTGAACTCAGTGCTAGGAGATCCAGATATGATATATGTTAAGTACTTTTATTCTCAAGTCAGGAAAACCTGAGTTTAAATGCTAGTTTTGCTATTTACTAGCCTCATGGCCTTGAGCAAGTTAACTGGTGCAAACCTTACTTTCTTTATCTATAAAATGAACATAACAATTGTTATCTGCATCCTAATAATGCATGCAATTAGTGTTTGACAATCATTACTGTATTACAAGAATGCAATAAATATGAGTTGTGGCTATTATAGTAAAAAAATGTAAAAAGTACTTCGAGAATAGAAATAACTTGATTGTTTATGGCATATATGTGATGGATTCATTAGTGTATACTTATCTCCAAGCCCATCAAGTTGTACCAATTAAATGTGTCGATGTTTCCATGTTTCTGCATGTCAATAATACCTCAATAAAATAGTTTAAATTTTTCAATATAACATAAATATATAGACTCAGGAACTTAAAAAAATAAGAGAAAGATTAGTATTAGTACATAAAATGAATTATATTTAGTCCTAAAAGTTGGCTGCCTTTTTCTTCTAGAATCCCAGTAGACAGAGCAATGAAGGACTTAGGGAATCAGTATTCAGAGTGCCCATTAGAAGAAAAGAAGCCAAATTAGATATGTCAGAGATATCGCAACTGATTTTAAAAGGAGCATTGGAAGATGCTGTGGATGTTATCTTAACAAAATCCCTAGAATAAATTTAATAAGGGATGTCCAACAGTTGTTTCGTAAAGCCTATGTCAATGTAATCCTGGAGCATAAAGGTAATTCAAGACAGCAATAACAATCCAAAGTGGGGCCACAGTAATAACAGACTATTCATAGTTGTATTCTTTTACTTTCCAGTTTTATTGAGGTATAATTCACAAATAAAATTGTAATATATTTAAAGTGTGCAATGTGATTTATATATTTTATATATACACACACATTATATATAACATATAGTGTATAATTTTATATATTAAATTAACATGTACATACATACATACGTATGTTCACACATATATACATACACACACAAACATTGTGATGGAATATTCCATAGTCAAGCTACTTGACACATCTGTCCCTTAATAGTTAGCTTTTGTGTGTGTGTATGTGTGTGTGCGTGTGTGTGTGAATGCTAAAGATCTACTCTTTTAGCAAATTTAAATTATTCAATACTGTATTATCAGCTATCCTCACCATGCTGTAAGTTAGAGCCTCAGAATTTATTTTATAACTGAAAATTTGTACCCTTTTACCAATCCCTCTCCATCTACTCCCATCTACTCTGCCTCCCTTCGATTCAGGGATGATTTCTTTTGCTTTGCAAAAGCTTTTTAATTAGATGTAATCCTACCTGATTATTTTTGCTTTTGTTGTCTCTGCTTTTGGTGTCAAATCCAAAAAATCATTGAGGTCACTATCAAGGAGCTTACCACCTGTGTGTTCTTTTAGGAGTCCATTTGCTCTTACATTAAAGTCTTTAATCCATTTTGAATTGGTTTTTGTGTATGGTGTAAGATAGGGCTCAGTTTTATTAATTTGCATATGGCTGTCCAGTTTTTCAGCACCATTTATTGAAAAGGCTGTATTTTCCCCATTGTGTATTCTTTGCACCTTTATCAAAAATTGCTTGATCATACAAACATTGGTTTATTGGGGTGCCTGGGTGGCTCAGTTGGTTGGGCGACCGACTTCGGCTCAGGTCATGATCTCGCGGTCCGTGAGTTCGAGCCCTGCATCGGGCTCTGTGCTGACAGCTCAGAGCCTGGAGCCTGTTTAAGATTCTGTGTCTCTCTCTCTGTGACCCTCCCCCGTTCATGCTCTGTCTCTCTCTGTCTCAAAAATAAATAAACGTAAAAAAAAAAAAATTCAAACATTGGTTTATTTCTGGTTTCTCTGTTTTGTTCCATTAATCTATGTGTCTGTTTTTATGCCAGTGTTGTACTATTGCTTTGTAATATGGTTTGAAATCAGGAATTGTGATATCTCTGATGTTATTCTTCTTGTTCAAGGTTAATTCGGCTATTTGGGGTCTTCTTTGGTTCCATGCAAATTTTTAGGGATTCAGTTTAAATTAAGGGCAAAATTGGGGTGCCTGGGTGGCTCAGTTAGCTAGGCACCCAACTCTTGATTTTGGTCCAGGTCATGATCTCATGGTTTGTGAAAGTGAGCCCCACTTGGGGCTCTGTGGTGACGGCTTGGAGCTTTCTTGGGATTCTCTCTTTCTCCCTTTCTCTTTGTCCCTCCTCTGCACATGCTGTCTCTTCTCTGTCTCTCTCTGTCTCTCTCTCCCAAAATAAATAAGCTTATTAAAAAACTTTATAAATCAAAGGCAAAATTTAGAATATCAAGATAATTCCAGGGGTAAACTGTTTGTAATAAAACCATTTGAGAAATACTTCATATTGTGTCCTTTATTTTTTTTAAAAGCACTAATGAGAAAAAAAGGATTCTAGAGGACAAGCCAATTTAATATTTTTTAATTTTCAATTTAGACTTCTCCAAATGTATTGATTCCAGAAGTGTTTTACTTCCATGGTGCTTAATAACGTTCATGAAGCTAGTATTGTCAGAACACTAGGAAATACCCATAGAAAGCCTAAAGATAGTATTTAGTAAGTGTTTCATAAGTATAAATATGCTTGATGCAAGCCAAATTTTGATAAAGAACATCAAAGTTAGGGTTGTAAAGGACTCTGGAGTATATTGATTCACATGATTTAATTATTAACCCCATGGAAGTGCTCTCAAGGATGAATATCTGTTCCTTCATCTATTTATAATAGTAGCAATATCATTAGTTAGCAAATTTACCCTTTGTGATATTGGAGCCCTGGGAGATTACTGCCTTTGACTCCTCATCTTTCTTTAAATCTTTGTAGAAATTTTTGTAGAATTTTCTTATTTAGATAAAAGAACTATATATGCCCTTCACAACATATACAAGTTTTAAAAACATGACATAAACTTCTGTATATGAGTAATAAAATGTTAACCAATTTTAAAAGACTGTCGTTATTTATTTTAACTTAGAATAATAGATGAATAGAGGGCAGAATTATAGTACAGTGTACTGATAGAGATGGTCTATTTTCAAACTTTTGGATGTAAAAAAGGAATAGTTTTAGACACCAGGTCGTGCTTGACCTGTTGGCAGCTACGGTAATGTGCTCTTTAGGGCACTTTGCTTCCTAGAATCTTATTCCAGTTATTTTCTGGTAGGTGATAATCACTGTTGAGCAAAAACCAGCACACTTTAACTTCTACAGGAGTAACCATCAAGAAATGAAAACCCAACTGCTTTAAGAGAGTGTTTTTACAGATATATCTGTTGAACTTAGAGATAGATTCATGTCAAAATAGTCGGGGCCAAAGATCTATTTTTTGCAGCATTGATTTGAAAATGTCAGTTATGGTAAAGTGATCTCTGAAAGTTGGTTGAGAAAATATGTTTCCTTTGTTAACATCAACCTAAAGGATTTTCCTATAATTTTGTATTTATATTGCTATGAAAGGAACAAATATTAGTGCTAGGTACAAAATTATTGTCATTCTAGTGACTGTCATCAGTATTGCATTCATGAATATAGGAGGTTATATAAGGGTCTTGTTTAGGTTTTATGTTTCAAATGTTTTGCTTTGTTTTGTTTTGTGGGAGGATTTTTATTTAATTTCTCAGGTAAAGACCTATTAAAGCCTGCTTTTTTTTCAGTGTTACCATTTTAAATGTTTCTGTTTTCATTTGGTTTTATATTGATTTAGGTTTAAATATTGTTATCATTTGGCATTGTAAAAATAGAGTATCGTGTATCAGTAATCTCCACATTCTGGCATAAAGATTAGTTCTTTTATGAGATGGAGAAATGAGGGAATGGGTAAAATTAATCATTTAATTAGGCAGTATATAAACATCTTTTACAAACCAGCTACTGTATCACTGGGGATATGGTAATGAATAAAACAGACACAGTTTATACCCTCTACAAGCTTAGATTGCATGACAGAAGGGTGACATTAAGCATATGATTTCCAATAACTAATATATCATTTTAGATATACAGAGGGCTTTAAAAAACGGACCAGAGATACATCAGATAATCCTTTTTTGTGTGCTTTCAGGACACCACATTTTATCTTAATTAGGCCTGCAATCCCTACTAAGGTCTGTGTGACCTTAGTGATGGAGATGGAAGAAAAACGTTGAGAGGGCATGGAAGGATGTGTGCAGAGTGTTCTGGGCGTGAGATATAATACAACCTAGCACTTGGAAATGCATCAAATAAAACTGCCTTGTCACTTTGCATTGGGGATATACAGTGAAACCACTTCTTTTCATTCAATCATCATTGGTTGAAAATCTACAGAGTACCAGAAACTCTGTAATACAACAAAGACTTAAACAATCCTCCCTTCTTAGATCTTGTTTTAATGGTAAGATAACTCTAGGAATCACATAATTATAATATACTAATATGAAAAGACAGTGCTTAATGACAAGTACAATGTTCTGTAAGGAAAAAGAAGAGTAGTTGAGAATAAAAAAGGAAATATGTATAGAAGAGATGGCTTAAAGGATATAATTTTACAAGTGAAGAAAGGGTTGAGGGTAGAGAGTATCTTAAAGTATAAAAGCAAAGGTTGGACATTAAGAGATAATCTAAACTTTCCAAGGATGTACTAATAATTTTTGGAGGCTACATAAGAGAATAAAGACAGTGGGAAAATAAAGTAAGATGAACTAAAAATACATGGCAAAGGTAAAGAAGCCTGTAGGAAGCATTATAAACAGGGATGGCTGAAGAAGCCTAGAGATAGGCTTGGAGCTGCGTATGAATTTAGTACAGAGGGAATGCTTACTCAGGAGATTCTTCAAGTAATGCTTATAATGCTGTTTCTCATACATGACTGTACATTAGTTTTACCCACTGCCTTCTGCATGGGATTGCATGAGATTCTATTTACAAGGCAGGTTTCATGGGATACCGTGGGACATAGAAAAATTTTCAGGTGGGAACCTTTGCCCCTTCCCCCACCCCACATGCTTCTGAAGCAAGTAAAATTTGAGAATAATTGCATAAAATGCTATGGCAAGTTTTTTTCCAGTACCTTTCCTACAATTTGCATACATAGATACATGCATACATATACATCCTAAGGAAGAAAACAACGGTCTTGAGTGTACATCTTTGTATTGAGGTATAAGTGAGATACATTATTTTAGTTTCAGATGTTCACTATAATGATTTATTTGTATACATTGTGAAATGATCATAGCATTGTCTATACTGTTACCATACAAATTCATATTTGTCCTTATGAGAACTTTTAGTATTTTCTTTCATAAAAATTCCAAATTTTAATAAAATTTTATTGACCATAGTCCTCATAGTATGCATTACTATGTATGCATACTATGCAGCACCATGACTGACTTATTTTATAACTGGAAGTTTGTACGTCTTGATCTCCTTCACCCATTTTGCTCCCTTCCCTCTGGCAGCCATCAATCTGTTGTCTGTATCTAGGAATTTTGTTTTGTTTGTTCATTTGTTCTGTTTTTTAGATTCCAGATATAAGTGAAATCACACATTATTTGTCTTTCTCTGAATTTTCACTTAGCATAATACTTCCAGGATCCATCCACATTGTCACAAATGGCAAAATTTCATTGTTTTTGTATAGCTGAGTACTATTTCATTGTGCAGATCTTGCTTGGCTTATGATAGAGTTATATCCCAACGAACCCATTTGAGTACAAAACATCATTAGTTGAAAATCCATTTAGTACACATAAACTACTGAACATCATAGGTTAGCCTAACCTACCTTAAAAGCATTCAGAACACTTACATTATACTATAGTTGGGCAAAAATATGTAACATAAAGCTTATTTTATACTGAAGTGCTGAATATCTCATATAATTTATTGAATAATGAAATGGTTATATGGATACAGAATGGCTTAATGTATCAGTTGCTTATCCTCGTTATCATATGGCTGACAAGGAGCTGTGCCACAAGTCACTATTCCTGATAAAGATAAAAATTCAAAGTATGGTTTCTACTGAATGAGTATCATTTTGCTAACTCAAAAATTGTTACATCAAGCTGTTGTAAGTTGGGAACTGTGTGTATATGTGTGTGTGTATATGTGTGTGTGTATATATATATATATATATATATATATATATATATATACACACACACACTTACTGACATATATATACATATATATGTATATATACACAGATATATATACACAGATATATATATATATATATATATATATATATATATATATATATATATACACCACATCTTCTCCATTCATCAGTGGACATTTGAGTTGTTTCCATATCTTAGTTTTGTAAATAATGCTGCAGTGAGCATACAGAGTACATATAGGTTTTCGAATTAGTGTTTCATTTTCTTCAGATAAATGCCCAAAAGTGGAATTGCTGGAGTATGGTAGTTCTATTTTTTTAATTTTTTGAAGAACTTCAGCAATGATTTCCATACTGGCTGCACCAACCAACAGTGAATATGAGTTCCTTTTTCTCCATATCTTTCCTAACATGTTTTCTTCCTTTTCTTTATGATAGTAGACATTCTGACAGGTATCAGGTAGTATCTCACTGTGGTTTTAATTTGTATTTTCTTGATGTTGAACATCATGTCATGTGCCTATTGGTTATCTGTATGTCTTTTTTGGAAGAAATATCTACTCAGATGATCTGCCCATTTTTAATTAGATTGTTTGTTTTTTTGTTGTTGTTGTTGAGATTTATGAGTGTTTATAGGTTTTGTATATGAACCCCTTATCAGATACATGATTTGCAAATATTTTTCCCATTCCATAGGTTGCTTATTATTTTGTTGATGGTTTGCTTCATTGTGCAGTTTGATGTAGTGACACCTGTTTATTTTTGCTTTTTTTTGTCATTGCTTCTGGAGTCAGATCCAGAAAGATATTGTTAAGACCAATGTGAGGGAGCTTATCTATGTTTTCTTTTTGGATTTTTATGGTTTCTGCTCTTATATTCAAGTTTTTAATCCTTTTTGAGTAAATAAATATGTTCCACCTTTAGAATCTGTGACTATAAGATAGATAGTAAATTTGGAGAACATAATAGAACTTTGATTGCACTAACATATTACTTTCTTTAAAAATATCTTAGATAAGTGAAGATATTAAACCACTTTATTCAAGATCCACAATATTTAAACAAATTTTTTGAAAGAGAGAATGAGAGGGAGGGAGGGAGAGGGAGGGATATCGAGAGCTGGGGAGAGAGGCAGAAAGAGAGAAAGAGAATCTTAAGTACGCTCCATGCTCAGTGTGGAGCTCGACATGGGACTTGATTCCAGAACCCTAGGATCATGACCTGAGCTAAAATTGAGTCAGATGCTTAACCCACTGAGCCACCCAGGCACCCCTCAAGAGCCATGATTTAAAAAAAAAAATTAACAATTTGGGGCGCCTGGGTGACTCAGTCAGTTTAGCATCTGACTTTGGCTCAAGTCATGATCTTGCAGTTTGTGGCTTCGAGCCCCACGTTAGGCTCTGTGCTAATAGCTCAGAGCCTGGAGCCTGGTTTGGATTCTGTGTCTCCCTCTCTCTCTGCCCCTCCCCCACTTGTGCTCTGTCTCTCTGTCTGTCAAAAATTAATAAATGTAAAAACAAAATAAAAAAAAAACAAAACATTAACAATTAAAAATAATACACAATTTAGCTGAAATAAATCAGGTTTGACAGATAAGTTAATTACCCTATTTTAGTTTAAAGCACATATATACAAAAGGTTTTCAAAGCATTACCTTGTGACTTGATTTACGTGTAGCAAAGAAAAGAGAATTCTTCAACCCCAAATGGTTCTGCCTTGACTGTCAAATGGAAAATATAAGTGGTATTTCTTTATGATGTATTTTTTGGTATTTTTAGATCCTTCCTTTGAATGAGGTGGAGTAGTTTCTGCCCTTTCCACTTCATATTGTCTTTCACATATTGCTGATGTAAAAGCTATCCCAGTATACTGTGTCTAGCTTTCCTGCTTGGGATTTTCTCTCTGTCTCTGTCTCTGTCTCTCTCTGTCTCTCTCTCTTTCTCCTGCTTGCACTCTTGCTCTCTCTCTCTCAAAATAAATAAATAAACATTTTAAAAAAAGAAATTAAAGCTTACAAAATTTTAAAATTGTGAAATACACAAACACACTTTCCATTAGCCATCAGAGCTAAGTGTCATGTAGCTCTTGGGAAACCATTGTATATTTATGAGAAAATGAGAAAGGCAAATAAACTCTTAGTGTTATTATGTAAATAGTTTTCATCTCCTGTGACACCTTGAATGTGTGTAAGGAACACTCCGGGTTCTCACACCATACCTTAAGGACTACTAGGATTTAAGTGAGGGGCACCTGGATGGCTCAGTTGGTTATGCATCTGACTCTGAAGTTCGGCTCAGGTCATGATCTCATGGGTTTGTGAGTTCAAGCCCCACGTTGGGCTCTGAGCTGGCAGTGCAGAACCTGCTTGTGATTCTCTCTCTCTCTCTCTCTCTCTCTCTCTCTCTCTTTCTCTCTCTCTCGCTCTCTCTCTGCTCCTCTCCTCCCTGTGCACTCTGTCTCTCAAAATAAATTTTAAAAAAGTATGGTATGTCAAATAGTAACTGCTTAGCAGCCCAATACATATTTGAATGAATAAGCAATAACAACAAAATAAAACAAGTATTTCCATAATGCCTTACAGTTCACTAAGAACTTTTTATGTTCATTTCTATTTTAAGAAAGTTTAAGGGGCACCTGGGTGGCTCAGTCAGTTAAGCATCTGACTTCAGCTCAGGTCATGGTCTCGCGGTTGGTGAGTTTGAGCCCCACGTTGGGCTCTGTGCTGACAGCTCAGAGCCTGGAGCCTGCTTCGGTTTCTGTGTCTCCCTTCTCTCTCTGCCCCTCCCTTGCTCACACTCTGTCTCTCTCTATCAGAAATGAATAAACTTAATTTTTTTTTTAAATAATAAAATAAAAAAAGTTTAAGGAAGCAGAGGTATCAAGGAAAAGAGTTGTTATAGGCAATATTAGAGCATGTTGGAAAGCTGAGGAAAGAGATAGACCTATAACCTAGTGACCATGATTAAGGAATATGTAACACACAGAAAGGATTCATTTAAAATAGACACATATATAAAGACACTGAAATGACAAGGTTGAATTTTTGTTATACTGCAGAGAGTGGCATAATACAGTCCTGCAGTGAAGGAAATATGATGTAGTAGTACAATATATGGGGGAATAGAAGAGGAATATTATGAATAGTGAAGAAGAAATCATTTTCAAAAGAAAATCTTCAAAGGAGGATTGCTTGAGGAAATTTTGCAGTGGAAAACATACTGCCTTCAAAAAAATTAGGTAAGATTTTAAATTTATTATCTGACCTTTTATGTAAGAAACACTAAAAGTACAAAATTTTAAGAAGAAACTTACATTATGGGGTGCCTGAGTGGCTCAATTGGTTAAGCGTCCAACTTCGGCTCAGGTCAGGATCTTGCAGTTCATGAGTTTGAGCCCCGGGTTGGGCTCTGTGCTGATAGCTCAGAGCCTGGAGCCTGGTTCGGATTCTGTGTCTCCCTTTCTCTCTGCCCCTCCCCTGCTAGCACTCTGTCTCTCTGTCTCTCTCAAAAATAAAAGAAACATTAATTTTTTTTAAAAAGAAATTTAAATTTGAGGGTGGGAGTTAGAAATGGCAAAAGAATATTTCAACAGTTCTTTTATAATCTGAAAGTAACTTAAGAAGGTTTCTGGCACACTAATGTATCATGACTGTGCCTTCACATGCGTCATTCTATAAAAAGTTGTTGCATTTGGACTGGGATCTAGTTACTCTTATCACCTATGTAATTGCATTCAAATGTACTCTCCACTATAAATTAGCTACAGTCAAGTTGTTGTGGTTAAACAATGTATGATTTATGTTTGAGTCACATAAATGAATTAGAGTCTTTTTTCAAAGCGTTGATGGGAAATGGCTTCTTTTATGTATGTTGCTTAACCATACCCATTATTCCTACAGAAAGTATCTAAGTGCTACATAGTATCCAATCATTTGACTGAGAGAATGTTTAAAAGAAAAATTGAGATCAGCCATTATGAGTCTAAACCCTAGATGCTTCTAGATGAAGCAGTTATCATGTTATTGAAAACAAGCACAAATAAACTTTAGTAAGCCATAGTGTTTTACCTCCTTTGATATTATATTTACATTATTTGCACAGCAAGATGAATAAGTAATCCCTGTGGAGATATTAAGGAAATCATTTATTTTTCTGTTAGATACACAAATGTGTATTATATAATACATAATGGCTTTTAATTGGGATACATGAAAATTGAATATCACTACCATGTGTGACATGTGAATTATAATGTGATATTTATAAATATTTTAGTAGTTACCATTTACCAGATGGGAGTAATGTGTGTTTTCTCAAGTCTGAAACATCTTTTTTATGACAATGGTTTACACTTGAGGTAATTTATTCTGTCTTTGCAATGCAGATGTAAGTTCTCCACACTGTACATAGTATTCCAAGCTTTTAGGAAATCAAACAATCCTAAACATGAGTACACATCAAGACAAATGTTAACAATTCATTTGACTAATCAAGAGTAAATTGAAATTTACTATGAAATTGAAATGAATAGTAAATAGAAAATTGAAAATTTTTCTCAGTGTGTGCTATCAATTGAAATAAAAAGACTGAGCAAACTTCCCATGTTCATTTTTGCGAATCATACATAACTTTGTAAAAAATATCTCTAAAGCTGATACTCGAACATGGAGGAAATGGCATTGAAGCCCATCTTCTAGTAGACATAAAACTTGATCCTTCAACATTAAAATGTTATTGCCTGTTTTCAGGTGGTAAATTAATATCATTATTCTTTACCTGTATTTTATAATGCAGAAGAAGTACCTCCTAGAGACTGCAACTCCTCCTGTGAAAGAAGTTTTCCTTCATTTTTCTCTCTCTGGGCTCCTTTCCTCTACTCTCAGACTCCTAGCACCTGCATCAGCACCCTTCTAAAATGCTATCGATTTTCTTCAAGCCACCTGGACTAGGCTTGGTGTGCGTTCTGTAGTTACCAGTACCAACCACAGAAATAAAGCATTTATCTTGTCTCTATTTCCTTTTATACTCCTTGGCTTGGTGGCATATCTTGGCTGGCACCCTGCGTATCAGTTGGTGTGTCTGGGAATGTGGTGGCAGCCAAACTGTGAGCCTTTCCGTGAGCATGTGTAATTTTAGTATTTTGTGATGCATGGTTGAAGAGTGGCTCTTCTGTGCTTTCAGTCATTTTAATGAGGTATCTCTGATTTACAAATTTGGTAAACACAACTTGGCATTGTCATGTTTAGATTTTGGTTCTTATTTCATCATGTGTGTTTTGAGTCCTGGATGCTGTAGAAGAAGAAAAAACTTCATCTTTCTCCTCCTACTGTATCAGCAGACAACATAGGAAAGGAGATGAAGCAGAATTAGAAATGACTTTTTTAATCAAACAAGATTAAAAGGTTTCAAGTCTCTTAGGATAAAATACCAATTATAGCAAGGTACATACACACACACAACAAACAACACAACTCCGAAACAAAATAAATCCTTTTTTTTAACCAATTGTTAAGAGGATTATCATTAAATCTGAGACTCCAGAAAGTAATCTCCTAGCATTTGAAGCCCTAAGTGAGATTTGGCAGTTTTAAAATGTCCCAGGGAAACATACATCTTTGAGCAATGTGATGGAATTAAAGTGCTATGAACATGTGCAAGAGAAGCTGAATTAAAGGCACAAAATTTAAAAGGATATATTATTTCATACATAAATCGTTGGCATCCACTTTATAAATGGGAATTAGATTTGTAGTCTATAAAAATCCTTAGGTAGCTGTGATTTACATTTTTCTATTCGTTGTTACAGTTTAATATTTCTCTTAATGCAGTGAAATTTGTTTATGCCACTTTTTGAGAGACTGAAATGAAAATGTTACAAACAGGAATACATTAATGAAAATGTTAGAAATAGGAATACCGCAATGACATAATCACATCAACATCTTTGCAAGGCTGCAATAGTAGGGAGCTTAAAATATTTGGAATTAATAGCTTTTTTTTCTAGGTGGCCGTATGCCTAAAACTGTAGAATTGAAGAAATAGATTATTAACATTCAGTAATTATTAGATCCTGTTAGTTTTGGCATTAGATCCAGAGAAGCTCTATCTGGAGGAATGCTGTACAGATGCTGCATAGGGTAAGATATAATGAAATAATAAATGATTTAAAATCAGGACACTCAGTCTCTCATTTCACTTTAATCCTTGTTAGACTCAATAATCTTTTACAAATCATTGCTTTTGTGGTATAGGTCTTCTCCTGTGAAAACATTTAATTCCTGATTTTCTATATTGATACAAATTATTTCTTGAAAAAAAATAATTTCAAATGCTTACTATCTAAATATCTAGGTGGCTTTGATAAATTCAGGTTCCCAGCTGCCATTCCAGAGACCTAAGTCTTGTTGATACAGTAAGTCTAAGTTCCAGGAATTTGGCTTTCTCATTTGTACCCCATAGCATTGTGATACGGGTGGACCACATTTTGGTGCTACATTAGAAGGGTTGGCTAAGTCCTCAATTATCCTCAGATTCCAGTTGGAACAGTTTTTATGAGAGCCAATGACTTCCATTAATTCTTAAAAAGTACCAGAAACAAAAATATTACTTTGAGAGGTACTATTTGGAATTGTATAATCCTTTTCCTTCAGAGGTGGTGTATACTAAAAGCCTTCAGTGAGCAATTGGGTGTGTATGCCTTTTCTTATTTTATTCTACAAAGTAAAATAATTGATACCAAAGCCATATGCAGCCTCCCTGCTGGGAATGGCCAGCAAACCCTGTGCCACCCACGAAAAAGATTACTCCACACTTTGCTGAGAAAGAGGAGAAGGCATGGGGATCAGTGTTCACAGACAGAGACCCCGCTCACCTCACTAGTATTCTCATTTATTGCAGTGTCAGGCCAACCACAAATCTCAGCTGGCTTGTTGTGTACAGAGGGCATGTAACATTTCAGGCATGCAAAAACAAAGGGTGCACGACTTAAAGGTGAACAATCAGGAGACTACTCAAATCAGAGATATACAGCAAGGATCTTTGTGTCCTATTGTTTTGCTAAACTTTGTATACAATGTATAGATAAAGGAGTTCCCCAAGGATTGCAGAAATACCCTGGAGGGCTGCCCCTGGGTGTTCTGGAGTCTGGGCAGTTAAGCAGGCCTCAGGTATTCCAAGACCCACATCCCCCTCCAAACTTAACTGCAGCCCACCAGAAATCTCCATGTTACATTTTAGCTAGCCAAGCATTGTGTATAATCTCATCATCCTCAGTAATAACCCCAACATTTCCCAAGTAGTATCTCTTCAGTTAAAAATCAAAGAAATAGTTCAAAGAAATGTTTGAAAATCTCTTGCTCCACTGTAACATTTCTATATTTGAACAATGAATTTAATATTTTTGCTTCTCTTGGTACCCTGCTTCTATAAAGAAGTGACCTAAATGGGTTACTTGTATGTGCTATAGGGCCATAAATTCTGTCTTAATAACCAATTCAAACAGGAAATGAATACTGAAACCCCAAAACAACTGGCTTGCCAAGGAATTCTGATCCCAAGATCTGCTCTTGTCTAATCAGTTCGAGTGTGAATGGTTTATCTGGGTTCACACATGGTCAGCTTGTAATCTTCCTAGCAACCCTTTTCCACATTAATCTAGGCTGTACTTAATAACTGCTTTTCCCACATAATGAACAAGTTAATTGCAAAATTCTGCTTCCATTGGAACTGTCAGGTAAACTTTGCTGAATTAAAACCAACTGAAATTTTCCTGTCAGAAATGTACTTACCTCTTTCTCAAATGTAAATTTGCACATTTTAAAATACTTCCAAATATATAGTTTTTTTTCTTAGCAGGCACCATATATTATTTAGTAATAACGAGATAGCTGATGACCTGTGTTATCTTTCCACAGCTATAATATCACATGTGCAGAAGTAAGGGTTACGAGCCAGTTTGAGGAGCTTTTGATATCTTTTAAGGTGCATCTGATATTACCAGATTGTTTTATTTCCAGATCAAAGGGCTCATTACTATTACTCCACATTTAGATGAGGATTAGTTTATTAGCGCTTAAGTATTAACATAGTTACAAAAAAGTATAATGTTCCAAATGCATTCATTTCTCATATAAACAGGTGCAGTTTTATACATGAGCTGCATTTGGATGCCTGATTTGCCAAAGATATTTTCTCTAGGACAGTGTAGGCCAAGTGCAACCAGAAAGGTTATTGCCCAAGAGAAAACATTTGTAGTTCACAGTTCATTTTTGTACCTTATCACTTACATAATATGGTACTCAGACACATATATGTGTGTGTATATATATATATATATATATATATATATATATACAACTTAAAATTTTTCCCTTAGCAGTTCTGACAGCTGTAAGTTTCCCTCCTGAAGGAATGCATAGGAATGCCATTTTAATTTTATTTTCCTTTTATCTTCTTTGCTTTATGCAAACTAAAGACTATGAAGAAAAAGTCAAAGTACAGATGGGCAGGGCTGCAGTCAAATGAATGAAGCTCCTGAGCTGGCATTAGTGAGATGCTTCTGGAGAAGTTATTACCAAATTGCAATCTTGCAACTATACAAAATCATTTAGGGAAAACCTAGGGTTCATCTTTTTAAATACCATGGTTGGGTGTTTAAGAATGCTACATAATGTTATGCTTGTAAACACCTTCTAGTGATGAAGCCCAGAGTCTCTTCATTACTAACATGTTTTAGGCGTTTGGCCCTGCTGTATCAAAGTTCTAACCCTGGTTATTATTTGTTTTACTTAAAAGGGCTTGTGTTACTTGTGACCATAAAATATCTGAAGCATAGTGATCACAAAGAAAACGAGGCATACCTGAGGTACTCATAGTTGAATACAGGAGTCTAAATGCCCAGCAAGTAGCTTTTTACACAATACATATTTACATCATAATATTAAAATTTTTTTAATGTTTACTTATTTTTGAGAGAGAGAAAGAGAGCATGGTGGGGGGCTATGGAGGGAAGAGGCAGAGAGAGACAGAGACCCAGAATCCTAAGCAGGCTCCAGGCTCCGAGCTGTCAGCACAGAGCCCCATGCGGGGCTCAAACCCATGAACCATGAGATCTTGACCTGAGCTGAAGTCAGACCGTCAACCGATTGAGCCAACCAGGCACCCGCCCCTACACCATCATTTTAATCAATAATATTTGTTTTGCTAGATGCTGATCTGATATCTTAATTGTATATGAAGAGATTCCAGATGCTTAATAAGGGAGTTTAAATATTTATATTAGTCTATCATTTAGAAATGTTACAAAAATGTAAGAAGATAGTGTAATAACTACCACTGAATAATCTGCATCAAATTATACACTATCTTATAGATACCAAACCCAAACGTAGACAGGGGCCAAGAAGTATTATGTGCTGGGTTAGTGGGGCCATCTAGATGCAGACGTTATCTGCAGGCAAAGGGCAAAGTGACGCCAGTGCCTGGAGCCAAAAAACTACATGGAGCTGACATCAAGTATCAGGGGTAGTAAGAGACATTTAGGGCATATGTGTTAGGAAAGGTGAGGCTATAGTTAAGAAATCAGAACCTGAAAGGATTGAAACAAGTCAAGCAGCTGTGTGAAATCAGGTAACCAAAAGGCTTGTGAAGCAAGCCATCAACGGAGCAAGATCTAGTCACTAGTTATTTTTATTTGGCAGGTACACGGATTTGAGAAATGGTTCTCAAACTTTTGGGAATCAGGTACTGGTTTCATTTATAAATTAGTGAAGGCCCCATAGAATTTTTGTCTGCATGAGTTATATATCTTTTAGTGTCTGCTAGATCAGAAATTTGAACTTAGAAAATGTTAATTTATTTTAAAACCATAATATTAAATAATAAACACATTGCATGTTAATATAGATAACATTTTTATTGAAAATTATGTTTTGAAACAAAAACGATTTCATGAGAAAGCACTTTTTAAAGTTGTGCAAATCTATTTTATGTTTATCTTAGTAGAAGATCCTACATTTAATGTATTTCAGTATTTTGTTTCTGTTAAAGTATATGAGGGAAATCCAGCTTCACACAGATCTAGTTGGAAAAGAAAGGAGTATTTCAGATAATTGTGGGTGATTTTCTTTGATACGACACAGAACTCAACAAATAGAAGTTTCTACAGAAGTTGTAGTTGCAATGTAGAATCTTGAAATCATGTCAGTAAGCTTTTTACTCTGCTAAATGATAATCCATAGGTCTAGGATGCTCTTTGAATGCATATTTACCCACGGATAGCTTTGTAAAATGTATGGATTAGTTTGAAAATATTGTTTCACTGAGTTATGCAAGTCTCCATATTTTTGCATATTTCATTATATAATATCAAAACATTACAGTCAATGTCATCACTGATATCATCCAAAAACTATTTAGGTTTTGATAACCTGTCAAGTGCACTATGGCACATACAAGTTGTTTTAAAATTCTCATTCTGATTTAAAAATTTCCATTTTGAGTTAAGTAATATGATTTGTTTTCCTTAAAGTGACAAACTCATTTCATTCATTTAAAAAAAGTTTATTTTTAATGTGTATTCATTTTTGAGAGATGGAGGGAGATAGCGTGAGTGGGGGAGGGGCAGAGATAGAGACACAGAATCTGAAGCAGGCTCCAGGCTGTGAACTGTCAACACAGAGCCTGATGCAGGGCTCGAACTCATGAACCATAAGATCATGACCCAAGCCAAAGTCAGATGCTTAACCAACTGAGCCACCCAGCACCCCTCATTTCATTCATTTTTGAGACAAACTCATTTCACTCATTTTTGAGAAAACATTTATCAGATACTCAAGTCTAAGTTACCAGTTTTTCTGTCATTCATTATTCTGAGTAATGATGATGTTTGGGGTTCCTGGGTGGCTCAGTCAGTTAAGCATCTGACTTCATTTTGGCTCAGTTCATGATCCTAATGATTGGTGGGATTGATATTTTATGAAACAAATATTTCATATTTATTTTATATGAAAATGATATTTTATGAAAACACATGGCTAATTCAGCTTGTATCTCAAACATAACACAACTACTTTATAAGTACTTCTCATTTTATCAGATAGACTATTAAAAAGAGAGTTAAGATTCAGTAAAATTTTAACTTTTTACTGTTTTATCAAGGAGATTATTAAGCAAACTGATTTTATATATTTGTCTGTCTGTCTGTGTCTATCCACTTACTGATTAGAAGCGAGTATGTGGCTATTGACCACTAGTACATTCCAATGACAGTGCCTTAATTAGGACTAAGTGCGAACAGTTTTACCCATCTTTGCTTTAGCAACATCAGTGCATGTGTCAGTGCAAAGAAAAAGGAAAATAATATCTCTAAAAATATTATAAAAATACTTTGACCTCAGGGATTCCCTGAAAAAGTCTTAAGGACTGCCAGGGACCTCACACCATACTTTAAAAACCACTATTTTAGATAGAGGTACTTTAATTGGTTTTATAAAAATGTCATGCATTGAATTTTTAAAATATTCTTTTGATTTTTTTTTTTTTTGCTCATGTCATGCAGAGAAAAAGAAGTAGCCTTGCAATATTTTTCTTATATAGCATAAATCAAGTTTTAAGTTGGTCAATCATTCAAATACTCATTAAAGGTTTATTATTTTGGGGCATTGTTTTAGAAACTAGACAAACTCTCTTTGTAAACATGACATGAGGGCAGAAATTATTATTTTTTCTTTCTGCCACTTTTGAACATATAGACAGAGTACCTACCAAAAATGGGTAAAATATTACCCTGCTCTCTGCCCACCACCTCCCTTTCCTGTCTCATCTCCCCTCCCTGCCTCTTCCCGTTACCTCATTTTTATAATCCTTATCCATGCCTTGAGTAACAGGTCCATACATGGTAACAACTATCCAAATGAAATGGAGTTGTGTTATTACAGGTGTTTGTTTGTTTGTTTGTTTGTTTGTTTAAAGCTGATACCTTTGACAATTATCCTAGGTCTCCTGGTATTTTTTTCAAGAAACTTACTTTATCTTTTGGCTTCCAATATACATTTGGATCACATTCCCTTGCTCCAGTGCATAGGAATTTAAGGAATGTCTTATTTTTCTTTATTTTTTTAATTTGATTTTTAATTTAATTTCTTAATTAAATAATAGAATTTATATAAACTAAAAGTGTTCACCCATTTTTCCCAGTCCCAGATACTAGTGAGATCAAGTGTACTGTCGTTCTCTACCTGACCTATTTTACTTAGCACAATGCCCTTGAGGTCCATCTGTGTTTTGCAAATGGCAAGATTTCACTTTTTTAGGGCTTAATATATATTAAGCCATGGATATCACTATATACTATAAAATTTTGTTGATGGTTTCCTTTGCTGTGCAGTAGCTTCTTTGATATATAGTCCCACTTGTTTATTTTTGCTTTTGTTGCTTTTCCTTTTGGTATCAGAGGCAAAAATAGCATTGCTAAGATCTATGTCTACCTCTGTTTTCTTTAAGGACTTTTATTATTTCAGGTTTTACATTCAAGTTTTTAATCCATTTTTAGTTAATTTTGTGAATGGTATATGCTAGTGGTCTAGTTTCATTCTTTTGCATGTGACTAATTTTCCCAGCACCATTTATTGAAGAGACTGTCCTCTCTCCATTATATATTCTGGGCTCTGTTAGTCCTAAATTAATCCTGCGTATATGTGTGGGTTTATTTCTGAGGTCTCCATTCTATTCCACTCATCTAGGTGTCTGGCTTTACCTCAATATCTGTTTTGAGGTATGATAAACTCATACCTCATACCACAGCTTTAAGGCTGTTTTAATTATGGTAACTTTGTAATATAGTTTGGAATCAGAGACTATTATGTCTCCAACTTTGTTCTTCTTTCTCAAAATTCTTTTGGCTATTTGGGGTCTTTTATGGTTCCATATAAATCTTTGTTCTATTTCTGTAAAAAACAACATTGAAATTTTGATAGGGATTGGATTAATTCTGTATATTGCTTTGGGTAGTATAGGCATTTAAAAAAAATTTAGTGTTTATTTATCTTTGAGAGAGAGGGAGAGACAGAGCATGAATGGGGGAGGACCAGAGAGAGAGAGAGGGAGACACAGAATCTGAAGCAGGCTCCAGGCTCTGAGCTGTCAGCACAGAGCCCAAAGCAGGGCTCAAACTCACAGACCGTGAGATCATGACCTGAGCCAAAGTCAAACGCTTAACTGACTGAGCCACCCTGGTGCCCCAGGGTCATATAGACATTTTAATAATATTAAATATTCTAATCCATGAGCATGGACTGTCTTTCCATTTGTTTCTGTCTTCTTTAATTTTTATCATTAATATCTTATGGTTTTCAATATACAGGTCTTTCATTTCCTTGATTAGATTCATTCCTAGATATTTTATTCTTTTTAATATAATTATGAGTGCGATTGTTTTCTTAAATTCCCTTGCTAAGAGTTTATTAGAAACAATAATTTTTTGCATATTGATTTTATATCTTGCAACTTTATTGAATTTATTAGTTCTAACAAGTTATTGATTTAGTCTTTAGGGTTTTCTCTGTATAGAATCATGTCATCTGCAAAAAGTGACAAGTTAAATGTTCCTTTCTAATTTGGATGCCTTTATTTTTTTCTGCCACTTTCTCTGGCTAGGAATTCCAATACTATGCTGAATTAAAGTGGCAAGAGTGGGTATCCCTGTCTTGTTCCTGATCCTAGAGGAAAAGCTTTCAGCTTTTCACCATTGAGTATAATGTTAGCAGTGGGCTTGTCATATATGGCCTTTATTTCGTTGAGGTACATTTCCTCTATATCCACTCTGTTGATAGTTTTTACCATAAATAGATTTTGAATTATGCCAAATTCTTTTTCTGCATCTTTGGAGATGATTATATGATTTTTATCCTTCATTTTGTTAATGTGTTATATCATGCTGACTGATTTGCATGCTTGGAATAAATCCTACTTGATCATGGTATATGATCCTTTTAATGTATTGAATTTGGTTTGCTAACATTCTGTTGAAGACTTTTGCATCTGTGTTAATCAGGGATATTGGCCTATAATTTTTCTTTTCTTATGGCATCCTTGTCCATGGTTGTTTTCAGAGTATTGCTGACTTTATAAAATGAGTTTGGATGAATTTCCTTCTCTTCTATTTTTTGGAAGAGTTTGAGATTGATGTATTAATTATTTGATTGTATGGTAGAATTTATCAGTAATATTGTTTGATCCTTCACCTTTGTCCGTTAGGAGGTTTTGGTTACTGATTCCATCTTATTACTAGTAACAATCTGTTCAGATTTTCTATCTCATCATGATTCAGTCCTGGTAGGATGTATGTTTTTAGAAATTTATCCATTTCTTCTAGGTTTTCCAAATTGTTTGCATGTAATGATTTAGAGTAGTCTGTACGATCTTCTGTATTTGTGTTATATCACTTGCAGCATCTCCTTGAAATAAAGATAACTACGTTTATTGCATGTCTTACATGTATTCGATCATCACAATAACCCAAGATATAGACACTATTACCAGTCCTATTAAAAGATGAGGAAACTGAGACATATAGTTTCTTATGTCCCCAGTGATAAGTCCTGAATCCCAAGCAGATAATTTGTCCTCAGTGATAGCCCTCTTTAGTACACAATGCCACTTCCCAGAAACCATCCTAAAGACTCTCCATGATCTCTTTTTCACTATTTAAAATATTAAAACACCTTTAAATTGTTCTCATTGTTACCCTATCTTTTTTTTGTCATCTGTCAATCCATGACCAGTTTAAAGAATGAAATATTTTGCTAAATATATGTATTATGCTCCTACTACTTGGCTCATAGCTGAGACTTTAGTTTTGTTAGGGTCTTGAATAGATAACCTTTTCCCTTTCTAATGATGCTGTTGCTGTCTCTTCCCTTGGTACCTTGCCTAATTTTTTGCTGAGCATGAGGTAGACACAACCAGGTCAAAGTGCAAAATTTCAGCCTCTAGCTCTTCTGCTCCTGGCATTTCTCCATGGCTCCTTCATTCACTCATGCTCATAGAATGGCAAATATCTGCCATGGTTTTGTCCTTGGTCAGACCTCCATGCCACACTTCAACAACTTCTACATGAGTTGGGTCACATCTTCCTGTCTCTCTAATATTGTCCTTTTGTTTTTTCTTTTCCTTTCTAATCCTTTGAAAAATAAAACCACATTACTTTAAAATATTAAATGGCTTGTTTTCAATAACATAAAGATATGTCTTTTACTTAAGATCTCTGTGTTTTTAATATAACTATATTATTCTAAACATGGCTATACTGATAAGTTTATTCATATGAAATTTATAGTAGGATGTGTTCTATCCCATATTTAGCCCATTGTCATGAAGTGTGATTACCCAAGGAATGTTTATTTTATGGAATGGGATAGAATAAAATTCTCTGTATCTTACGAAAAAGGGCAGTCAAATAGTAAATGAAAGAATTGCGTTTCAAATATCTTTTTTTCTAAATTAAAATGTACTAGTACAGGTATACCTCATTTTACTGCACTTAATTTTATTGCACTTAGTGGATATTGCATTTTTTATAAATTGCAAGTTTGTGGCTGTTATTTGAGTCTGTTAGTGCCATTTTCCCAACAGCATGTGCTCACTTTGTGTCTCTGTGTCACATTTTGGTAATTCTCCCAATATTTCAAAAATTTTTTATTATAATTATATTTGTTATGATCAGGGATCTTTGATTTACTATTGTAATTGTTTTGCAGCACCATGAACCACACCCATGTAAGATGGTGAACTTAATGGTACATGTTGTGTGTACCATTGGCTGCTCTACCAATTGGCTGTTCCCCCATCTCTCTCCCTCTCCTTGGGGCTCCCTATTGGCTGAGACACAACAATATTCAAATTAGGCCAGTTCATAACCCTACACTGGCCTCTAAGTGTTCAAGGGAAAGGAAGAGTCACATGTCTCTTCATTTTATATCAAAAGGTAGAAATTATTAATGTTAGTGAGGAAGGAATGTTAAAAGTGAGATAGGCAAGATATCACTTGCTTTTCCCAGTTAGCCAAGTTGTAAATGCAGAGGAAAAGATCTGAAAGGAAATTAAAAGCACTATTCCAATAAGCACATGAATGATAAGCAAGTGAAACAGCCTTAATTGTGATATGGACAAGTTTTAGATCAAACCAGCCACAACATTCTCTTAAGGCAAAGTCTAATCCAGTGCAAGACCCTAAGTCTTTTTGATTCTGTGAAGGAGAAAAGAAGTGAGGAAGCTGCAGAAGAAAAGTTTGACGCTAGCAGAATTTGGTTCACGAGGTTTAAAGAAAGAAGCTGTCTCCATAACATTAAAGTGCAAGGTGAATCAGAAGTGATGATGTAGAAGCTGCAGCAAGTTATCCAGAAGATCTAACTAAGGTCATTAATGAAGGTGGCAACACATTTTCAGTGAGGAGGAAAAAGCCTTCTATTGGGAGAAGATGCCATCTAAAATTTTAATAACTAGAGAGAAGTCAGTGCTTTGCTTTAAAGCTTCAAAAGACAGACTGACTCTCTTGTTAGGGGCTAATGTAGCTATTGACTTTAAGTTGAAGCGAGTGCTCATTTACCATTCAGAAAATCCTAGGACCCTTAGGAATTATGCTAAGCCTACTTTGCCTATACTGTATATATGAAATGGCAAGGTCTGGATGGATGACAGCACATCTCTTTACAGCATGGTATAATAAAAGTTTTAAGTCCACTATTGAGACCTACTATTCAGGAAAAAAAAAAAAAAAGATTCCTTTCAAAATATGCCTGATCATTGACGATGCATCTGGTCACTCAAGAGCTCTGATGGAGAGGTACAGTGAGATGACTGTAATTGTTATTGACTACTAACATAACATACATTCTGTAGCCAGTGGATCGAGGAATAATTTGACTATCAAGTCTTATTGTTTAAGAAATGTACTTCATAAGGCTATAGCTGCCATAGGTGATGATTCTTCTGATGGTCTGGGCAAAATACATTGAAAACATTCTGGAAAGGATTCAACATTCTAGATGCCATTAAGAACTTTCATGATTTATGGAAAGAGGTCAAAATATCAACATAAACAAATTTGGGAGAAGGTGATTCAAACCCTCATGCATCCATGAGGAGTTCATTACTTGAAGGGGGGAAGTAACCACAGGTGTGGTAGAAATAGCAAGAGAACTTGAGTCAGAAGTAGAGCCAGAGAACTCGAGTCAGAAGAAGAGGTGACTGAACTGCTGTAATCTCATGACACAACTTTAACAGATGAAGATTTACTTCTTATGGATGAGCAAAGAAAGAAAAAAAGTGGTCTCTTAAGATGGAATCCATTCCTGGTGAAGATACTGTGAAGATTGTTGAAATGACAACAAAGAATTTAGAAGATTAATAAACTGAGTTGATAAAGTAGTGGCAGGGTTTGAGAGGATTTACTCCAATTTTGAAAGAAGTTCTACAGTGGGTAAAATGCTTTCAAACAGTATTACATTGTATAGAGAAAGCATTTGTGTTAGGACGAGTCAATCAATGTGACCAACTTCATTATTGTCTTATTTTAAGAAGTTGCCGCCACGACCTCAACCTACAGCAGCTGCCACCGCGATCAGACATAAGCCACCAACATCAAGGAAAGACCCTCTACCAGCAAAAAGATTACAACTCACTGATAGCTCAAATGATGGTTAGCGATTTTTATAATAAAGTATTATTTTTTTAAGTTTACTTATTCTGAGAGAGAACATGAGTGGGAGAGGGGCAGAGAGAGAGAAAACAAGCAGGTTCCATGCTGTCAGCACAAAGGCTGAAGCAGGGCTCAGTCCATGAACTGTGAGATCATGACTTGAGCCAAGATCAAGAGCCAGACACTCAACCGAGTGAGTGACGGTAAAAAGTATTTTTTAATTAAGGTATGTAAAATTTTAAAGATTATGTTATGACTACACTTAAACAGACTATAGTATGGCGTAAAGATAACTTTTACATGTACTAGGAAGCCAGAAAATTTTATGATTTGCTTTATTTTGATATTTCTTTTATTCTTGTTGTCTAGAACTAAACCCACAGTATCTCTAAGGTATGTCACATTCATTTATAAAAAAACAATCTAGTAATTTCTACCTATTGGACATTGTTAGTTTCATGTGTGTTGGTACATTCAAGTATATGTAAGGCAAATAAGTGTTTTTAGGGAGGATTTTATTATCTTCATATCTGTTGTCAAAGGACAAGTTGATAAACCAAATCTCATCGCTTTCTGCTTATTGTACTAGATTTTACTATTATCTATCCTCTTTTGGTAATGTATACCTGGTGTTGTTTGTGAATGATGGAAATGGTGATATACTAATCTTCATTTCCTCTCAGTTGTGCATTCCTTGATGTAATATAAACAGCTTGAAATAAAACTTGGTGGAAGTATTAACACTACAGAAATAAACAAATCTTCACGTCAGACTTTTGTTTGTTTTGTTTTCTTTAAGGTCAGCTTATTGTTAAATACTTTTCATCATGCAACTGGTTTTAGGCCTGACTTAATCTAGAGATACAAATCAGGCCTTCAGTTCTCTCCTTTTCTTTCCCTTACTCTTTGTCCTGCTACTCTTTCCTTCTTTGCTTCCTCTATATAGCTCCCTCTCCATCCCTTCTTCTCTGTCTTACCTCATTTATTGCTTCTATGCCACATGTGTATGGACCTCATTTTCTCCTGCTGGAGACAGGCTTTCTCCGTGTGACATGAGAAATGGAAACAGTGGATGAGCATATTTAGAATTGCATAGTAAAACTATGTAAAGTCCAACTACTTCTTCAACGCCATTTTGGAAAATACATATCAGAGGACTTGGAATGGCTTGGGTTGAGTCATATGTCCACATCTGGAAAAATTCCTGGGGCATAATTAATGGGTAACCAGGGTGGTGGGTCTGTGTCATTACCACTTAAGAATTTAATTTAATGAAGAGTGCTACTGGGATTTGGAATTACACCAGAATCATTTGATTTGAGTTTGTAGTAGAGTTCCACAAAAGAATAGAACAAAAAGGTTTGATTTTTATAGATTCCCAATATGTTAGAAATAGAATAAATATTGCTTGAAATGAGTAATTATGGATTCTTGATTAGGAGTTCTTATAATGTTTATCTTTTTGATATACTTTCTTATTAAAATAATAAACAGGTAAATCAAATTAACCATTATTATCATCATTTAATTTGTTTTATTCATGATTAATCCAAAATGGATATAGGAAGAAAAATGGGATTTAATTTATAATAGTGTTTTAAATATTAAAGATTTAATGTATATAAAGAATATAGTTCAGTACCTGGTGATAATTGTTAATAATTGTTGGCCATTGCCATTATTTTCACAGTTGTGAAAGGCATACTCACACGCACATACACACACATATGCGTATATAATATGCATACATTCATGTATACATGTGTAATTATATATTTCTGCATGAATATGTTTTCATATTTATGTGCACATTGTATATATTTTATATAAATATGCACAAATATAGATTTGTGCATATTTATATATACATATATACATATATACATGTATACATGTGTAGCTATATATTTCTGTATACATATGTTTTTATAATCATTGAAGAAATCTGAATGGCTTTACTATAAACTTAACCATCATTATCTTTAGGAATTTTAGATTTTGCCAAACTTTTAGTTTTTGCATTGCAATGTTTTCAATATTGTTTAAGTATTATAATGAGTTTACTTTTATTTAGTGTCAGAAATATGTATACTTTTTAGAGATAATATTGTTTCATACACTTAAATTAATTTGTTTAAAAATACCTTCAATTTATAATGCTTCTTTTAATATATTTAAGATATATAAAAACATTAATTAGTTATATCATAAAAATACTAATTGTACACACACTTATACTCTTGTAGGAAATTAGTTGTTATTTACTAGAGAAGCCCCAATGCTTTACTTTAGGGAAAGAACAGAGTCACAGGAATAGTATACAGGCAACTGAGGAACCAATAGGCAGGTATTTTCTCTATTGTTCTATGAGGCGATGTAATCTCTTCACTGAGATTTGACTAAACAGTTGTCTCCTGTAGCTTCCACTTCTACCAGTTTTTCATGATGATAAAGTAATATTAGATTACAATTAAAATGGCTGCCACCATTTAACCATACCATGTCTTTAATCAGCAGATGGATTGACATGTTTAGATTTAGGTCAAGGCATGTGTTTATAACAGTAACTACTAGTATATACCTTAAAAAGTGAGTATAAGCACAGCAGGTGAAAGGACTACAATAAAATATAAACATAGAGTAGAAGTTAGGCTCTACCAAAAATAGAACCAAAAGCACCAGGGAAAGGGGGGAAAAAGTCATCCTAACACCATCTGGTATCAGGGCATCTAGGTATTGAGAGTTAAATTGTGCCTCCCCTCATTTATATGTTAAAGTCTTAACTCCCAGTATCTCAGACTGTGACTGTCTTTATAAATAGAGACTTTAAAGAGGTAATTAAGTTTAAATGATGCTGTTAGGGTAGGCCTTTAATGGAATCTGACTAGTGGTCCTTATAAGAAAATTTGGACACCTAGAAAAACATCAAGAATGTGCCAACTCAGGGGGCGCCTGGGTGGCTTAGTTGGTTAAGCTTCCGACTTCGGCTCAGGTCATGATCTCGTGGTCTGTGGGTTCGAGCCCTGCATCAGGCTCTGTGCTGACAGCTCAGAGCCTGGAGCCTGTTTCAGATTCTATGTCTCCCTCTTCCTCTGACCCTCCCCTGTTCATGTTCTCTCTCTCTCTCTCTCTCTGTCTCAAAAATAAATAAATGATAAAAAAATTAAAAAAAAAAATGTGCCAACTCAGAATAAAGACCATATGAAGAAGCATTTAGAAGGTGGTTTTGGAAGACACCCAAACACGTTGACATTTTGATCTTGGTTTTCTGCCCACCAGAACTGTGAGACAATATATTTTTTGTTGGTTAAGCCACCCAGTGTGGTATGGCAGCCCCAAAAAACTAATGCACTAGATTTTACTTCTCAAGGTAGAGTATAATAACCTCCTCTATCACCTCCATGCCACCTGTGCCAAGCGTTGAGTTGAAAATGGTTGATAGAAATCAAGGAAGGGGGAAAACAAGTGTTTCTGACTTTGTGTTGGGATGACACAAGGATGGGATGACAAGTTAGACAATATCTTAAGTACTGTAATCTACCTATCAAATGGGAGACATCGGCAGATACATCTTTCCTTAACACTTACATTTTCATAGACTAGTTCCTCTTCTGGCAGGTGTGGAGTCCACTCTGACTTGGGAGGTTAGAACAGTTGGAACAGCATTCTTTCTGGACCACACTATTTCAAAAAAAAGAAGTTTGAGACCATGTGGTGAGGGAGTTGGGGGGAAGCAATTGTCAAGAGCAAGTAAAGGGTTGGCTTGGCTAAAATATAGCAAAAACAGTTCCTGTTAAAAAAAAAAAAAGTACTTTCAATTATTTAATTTTTTTTGTCTTTTCTTGTTTCTGATATCCTCCTGTGTACTCCACATTTCCAGCTTCTAGCTACTTACATCATTCTCATTTGCCTTTCTGCTCAACTCCATTCTCTATTCTCCACCTTTTCCCATGGTTTAATAAGCAACTTTTATTTCAGTCTAAGAAGGACTTCTGTTTTCTTTGATATTACCAAGCCATTATAGTCTCCACCCTACTTAACACTATTATACTGTATATGATTGACTTCTAAAAAGAAGCAAGATGATCTGTTCTATGTAGCGAAAATCCAAGACTTTGAGACAGGTATAGAATTCAGTATTTACATTTTACAGTAATTTATACTTTTCTTCTTGATTCATGGTTATTTTTTATTATGAGTATTAAGAGATGATTTATTTTTCTAGCAATCTGTATATATTTGACATGTTTTCTTAGATAGACACATTACAAAATTACTTGAGTAAATCTATATAATATACATTGGTGCTATTTATATATATATTGAAAAAAGTTTTACTAACCTATGTTGTATTCCAAAATGACTATACATCTGTATAATATTCATATAGTAATATGTTTTATTTCAGATACTTTGTTACTTATAAAACTTCATATTTGTAACATTTACATTTTGGTGATAGTTGCACATTTTTCATAAATACTAACAGCTAATTTTGGTATTAAACACAGACAAGATTCAGTGATATAAATATGGTTTTATTTGCAATGTTTGTACATAAACTTCCAAGCTTCTAGACATTAATTATCAGTATTTTAAAAACACGGATTGTATCTTACAATATCTTGTTCATCTCCTACCCATGTATTTCAGTATGTTCCTCTGAGTGAACTAGCTACTTTTGGGAAATTTTTAAAAAAGTAAATCTGAATTCTCAAGTGATCCAAACAGGTCAGTTATTTTATTACAATATAGCAAACCGCTGGTAGGTGACAGTGACCAGTTGAAAAGGTTGAAATGTGGAGCTGTTGAATTGAGACCCACAATAACTGAAGAGCACATTACTTCCTTCAACTGATGGTATTTGTTCAAAATACCCCTTGAGCTATTAATTTCTGGAGCTCCAGAGACTTGCGGGACTAAGTTTTCTTTTGAAAATTCATGCAGTGGCTTTGTCGAAGGCATTACAAGTATTTCATCTACAGATGAATATCTGTAGCAAATATTTATTCACTACTGATGTGTGCATTTATGCACAGGAAAGTCAAAAGGTGGGAGAGGAGAGGCAGATGACTGGATAATTTAATAGTCAAGTTAGTTTTTAATTTCTGTTGACATATTTTAAATTTGCAGAAAATTCTGTTGCTGAAGTAATAGATGTCTTTAATGATATCAGATCACACTTCATGATCTTTTTATGTGATGTCATAGTTAAACGCAGGGTATATTTGTGGATTACTGGAAGACCTAAAATATAGTAAACCAGCTAGAATAGTTTACGTGAAAAATCAGCAGTTCAAAACACTTGCTTTTGAGAATGTATGATGTTTTGTCTCTCGATGGTTGCAGGAATAAAGATAACCTAGTAATCTATCCACTACTATTTCACCAAGAAATGTTTCCATTAAACAAATTGAAGGAATGAGATAAAGATAAATACAATTCATCCAAAAATACATAGTAAACTGGTGAGAGGGTTCAGTTTATATTTCATCATAGTTATATATTTCTTATTTAGTGTTAGAAAATTATTTACAATTATAGGTATAGTCTGCAGTTTACTTTAATTAGCTTTTTCTTCTATATAATCAGGTATTATTTAAGTATCTAAAAATATGATTAAGCGATAATTCTTTAGGTATTATTTAATATGCAATAGGTGCGCATGAAACATTAATATATCTGTATTTTAGTCAATGACAGAAAAGTTTTGTTGAGTAGCACTTACAACATTTGTCCAAACTTTCTAGTGAATCAGTAGAATAACTAGAACTAAGGCCAAGTTCGTAATTTAAGCTTTCTCTCATAGGTCACAGGAGCACATAAAATTGCCAGATAAATAGCTATTAAGGTGAGACCTGAAGTTCCCACCTACAGAGAAAAGTGTGTGCAAAAATGCACAGACTTTGTAATGGTCATTTACAAAAGAAGAATGGATCACAAAATGAGTACTGTCTTTGGAAAATAATTCAGAAAGGCTCCTGGGGTCACCTAAAATTTTTTGCAAGGAATCGATTCCTGAAGATATGGAGTCCTTTTGTGTAAGGATTTATAAAGAGTGATAATTATTTAGATCAATGAGATCTGTGTAGTTGGGGAAGAACCAGGCATTTGTTCACATCTTTAAGTTGCATGAAAAATACTATTAAAATATTTAGTGCAGGTACAATAATAGGCAAATTTCATTCATTGATTTCATAATGAATGAATCTTATGTAAAAGGGAACTTGTGTTGTATTGTGTTGTGTGTGTGTATTTATGGTGCTTAAGACAGTATAGAAAAGTATAAGAAAGTTATATCTACAAAAAAATATCACATTGAACAAAATTACTTGTCTATATCAACAAGAGTCTGAATTTGGTTTATAACACCATTTGGGAACAAGAAATATTCTATTTTATTTTTCATAAAATAAAGATAAATCTAGCTCTACTTCTACTGGCCACAGGTTGTTGGAAATTCCATCTCATAAATACTTTATGGGTTCTTTCCCTCTGTCTAGGTATGTAAGATTTTCAGTGGGGCTTTATATGGTACCTGGAGAATGGAGGAGTTTTTAATTCACTATGACTGTTGCTGAGATATGTCTTGTCCAAACTCTGTTGGCCTTTCTGAGGTGTCATTGTGCTAAATATGGTCTTAGAGATTTTTCCCAAAGTCACACCATTAGTGTTTTCCTACCACTTTTTTTGCACACACACACACACACACACACACACACACACACACACACTCCTGTTACCCATAAACCAAGAGGTCCTATTCCTCCACTACTTTCTGCTTCCACTGGTACAAGTTCTAGTCTCCGGCCAAAGTGCCCACTACTGTTCATCTCCATGCAGCTCTCCTCAGTATTGGAAAAGTATCTTTCTGTTCTTGGGTGGGTTCAGTTCTGCCTAGTCTACTTATAGCAACAGGCTCCCATAATCACCGTATACTACCCTCAAAAACCCTATGGTACTTTGTAGTACTTTTCTATACCATAGATCACATAGAATATGATTATCTTTGCCATGAAGAGGAAACAAACTTTCTCTCTGTCTGTCCATCCCAAGGCTGAAAGGGTCCACATTATTATACTCCTATACACCATTCAAAACATACATTTATCATGTTTCTCTCAGACTCCAGCTGCTGTCTGTGGCACAACAACACTGGAGCTGTAAATGAAGAAGTCTAGACTTGATACAAAACTTTCCTGGATTAATGTCAGAAGAAAAGAAAATCATTTAACTCATTATGTCAACATTGAAAATGAACTCCACATTACAATGATTTTTATTCCAATCATTTAACATTCTATATTAGCAATATTTGCACAACAGAGTTTTGTACAATATATATGTTTTTTATAGTCTTAGCTGAACCCTCAATACTGTGTGAGATTTTTTTTTCATATTTTTCAAAACCTTGCATTTCTGTCAGCAATTGCAGCATAACTTTTATTATTTCTCAAGTTTCAAGAAACTCTAGCAACAATAAATGCTTGATAAATTCCTGTTGAATAAGTAGATAAATGAATGAATAAGAGCTATTTCCTTTCTTGAAAATTATTTACCTCTATCTTCTACATATACCTTTCCCAATCCATAAGAAGTTTAAATCCCTCTTTTCACTCTGTTAAAACAATATTTAGTTTTCATTTATTTGTTTATATTATTACTTTCTAACATGTCTATTTGCATTTTTTTCTCACCAAATTTTAATGCCATGAAATAAATAATATGGCATGAAAATTATTTATATGGTTATACCTAGTCAACAGAATGTCAAGGATGTAGACTTTGAGTGGCCATACACCAAAACATGCAAGAAAATAGATTTAAGGGTAGAAAACTGGTAGTAATTGACACCATTTAAATAACAACAAAATAATTATATTAATATGCTGCATTTCCTCATTACCCACAGGGCATTTAGCCCAATGGAAGACTTAGAGCAAAAGCAGAGATACCTGTTGAGAGAACAATTAAAAATTTTGTTTACCTGTACCTGAGAAACATGGAGTGATATTCTCATGCCCTAGTGAAAACAGCTATGTAATGATACACGTTGAGAGCATGTCAGTTTCTGGACATAAGTGTGTGTGTGTGTGTGTGTGTGTGTGTGTATTTTAAGATTAAATTCCTTTTTATCAAGTAAGTAAAACTGATCACACAATAGCACATATTTACAAATAAGAACATGGGAGTAAAATAGGCTTTAATGTATTTCCTAAATGAAGTATATTTTCAAAATTAATATCAATAATTATGTAAATAAAAAAAATAAGACCAAGGATTGAAAGTTTATGGAATAATGTCTTTTTTTACCCTAACTCTTTTGCATTAAGAAAAACTCGGTTTTATCAGTTTTTTTAATGTTTATTTATTTTTGAGAGAGAGAGAGAGAGACAGAGCATGAGCAGGGGACGGGCAGAGAGAAAGGGAGGCACAGAATCTGAAGCAGGCTTCAGGCTCCAAGCTGTCAGCACAGAGCTGAACACAGGACTGGAACTCGAGAATGGTGAGATCTTAACCGACTGAGCTACCCAGGCACCTGGAGAAACTGTGTTTTCAGATTAGCACTTGCTTGGACTGCCCATTTTGACAAAAAACAAAAAAAAATTTTTTTGGTGTATGCTACATCTGGCTTAAAAGATAACAATTTCAAACATGAATTATACTCATCAAGCTAGGTTCATTCAATAAAAGTTTTGGCATGTCCATTATTTCCACTTTTAAGCTATTCTTTGTAAGTAGCCATTTTGAAACTCTAACCATACAGAATTAACTCTAAGATTTTTTTTTATGTCCCAAATCCAACATTATGAAACTATGTCTTATAGCTACTTAGTGACAGAATGACAAATGAATGTCCTATTCATTGTAGTGAAAGATGACTGACTTAATGAACCATGTTCCACTTGTCAAATAAGTTTCTTCCTCTGTATGTCTCTTTACATATAAAACTATTCTTTAAAAGCACAGTATAGGAGAGAGAAAGAAGTATGTGACTCCTATTTTTGCCTTCTAGAATAGCTATCTACATCAGATAAAAATATTGATTAACCAATTTATTATTTTTATTGCTAAAGTTATAAGTATTTATATGCCCTGTAAGAGTATATACATTATACTAATAGGTTCAGTAACTTCTCATTGTTTTCTGTTGTTCCCTTTGTTGTTTTATGAATCAGCATGTGACATGTTTTACTAATTCCAGCTGTTCAAAAATCTATTATTAATATTGTACTTCTCTTTACTACAATAAAACAAAAGCCATGTTACAAATATCTAAACTTTAACATAATGGCCTTGGGAATATAAACCAAATAAAAGTGGTCAGTTAATGGAAGTTGAAAAATAACTGTTCTTATTGTTACGATTTTATTATAGAGTTTAAGACTTTTTTTTTTTTTTTTTTTTTTTTTTTTTTGCTTAAAATTGATTGATATCTTCACAAGCAGAATACACCTTTTTTTATACTGGAAGGAATTTTTTATTGGAAATTTTTATAATCCTAGAGATGAATATAGTGGAAGAAATTACATAAAGTTAATTGCTTTTTTTGCTTTAAATGCAGAAAAGGTAAAATGATTATTTTTACTCATTATATACTGATAGTATACATTTTGTAAGGTCAAATCTTGTCTCACATTGTTTCTCGTTTACTCAAAAAAAAAAAAAAAACCACATAGCTTTAAATATCACTAGGGAAAACCTCAACTAAAAATTATACTTTAAAACTATTACTGGAAAGATGTAGAAGTCTTTCCCCAAGTTACATTTTCCTCCACAGATCCTTCCTTGGTAATCTCCACCTCCATTTCATGTTGCTGATTTCTTCTGATGGCAGTTAGATCCTCAAAGACATCCAGGCTCAGAACTAAGCAACATATTTGATTCTTCCTTGCTTTTTTCATCACATATTAACATGCAGTATTTTCTGGGATCCTATTTTCATTCCTATCCTTGTCATCTTGTTGACTTCTGAATTCTTATATCTTCAGTTTTATGTAAGGCCACTGTTTTCCACAGCTCCCTACCTTCCTTCCCAGACCCCCTTCTCACCATTAGGTTTGATCTTGCAATTTTTAATAAGCAATATGTCCAAAGTTAAATTCTTTGCTCAGAGCATGAAGTGTAAATATCTATTTGCTTGAAGCAATACATACTAATAATAAATGCACCTTATGGAAGAATTAAAGGAACAAAAACATGAATAAAGCTGTGTTGCTCTTGCATTTCTGAATACTCTTTTTTTTTTACCGGAAGAATCAGTTCAAAAATAATAGTTATAAAGAGTCTCAGTAACAATCATACTGCTAATGTACGTAAATAATACTATACCATTGGACTGAAGGTTTTTCTACTAAATTTTAAATTAAAGGACATCATTATTAAGAAACAAAATTTTTCATCTCATGAACATCTTACCAGATAAATTGGAGAAGTCATCTAAAAAGATAAGCTTTCTTCAACATTTTGTAGAGTGCAGAGTTAGGTTTATGTATAGAGATGATTAACTTCTCATATGTATTCTGTTATTTTATTGTTTTGTTTTTTTTAAGTTTAGTGATTTTGAGAGAGAGAGTTGGCGGAGGGGGGGGTGGTGGGCATACACACAAGTTGGGGAGGGTCAGAGAGAGAGCAAGAGATAGAATCCCGAGCAGGCCACGCACTGTCAGTGTGGAGCCAGACGTGGGGCTCAACCCCAGGAGCCATGAGATCATGACCTGAGATGAAACCGAAGGTCAGAAGCTCAACTGAATGAGTAACCCAGGCATCGCTGTATTCTCTTATTTTAAAGAATTAATCCAAAGTTCCAATCTGGGGGCATCTGGTTGGTTCAGTTATTAAGCCTCTGACTCTTGATCAGGTGAGGGTTCCTGAGGCCCAGGAGCAGCCTGTTCTCAGCCCAGGGCAGGTGCTCAGACATGTGGGAGAGGGACAGTGGACTCTCCCCAGAGCAGAGACCATATACTTGGACTGACTGGACCTGATTTTCAGGCTGGGTAGAGAGTTAACAAGTAGCAGAACTCAGAAGTCAACCTTAAAATTTACATTCAAAGCTGATGTAGAGTTGGATAGAAGGAAAAAAGACAATAAATAGATGTTGTGCCTACCTAAAAATTTTGCTAAGGGCCATTTTCTCCTTGTTAATATCAATTTATTTTCTACAATACAGTGCTTTACCAAGATATTGGTCCATGTATAGAATTTTAAAAGTGGTTTAATTTTATTTCCTATTTTGTACTTAGAGCTTGGATTAAAGTTTTAGATTACGATTTGTGAAAGTACTTAGAAGCCAGAAATAAAGCAGTTGTACTGTTGCAATGATAGATTTGATGGCATTTCAAAGTAAATGTTGCCTATAAAGACAGTGAGAGTGGGCAAAATCTGGGAGATCAGCTATAAACTGTCAGCAGTTTTTCACCTTTTCTCCCCAAATTCGTCGATGAACTGCTAAATTCTAAAAATTCCAATTAAAGACTTGAACGTGTGTGGAAATTGATTAGTTCACTTACCCATGTGTTATTCGTTCATCTGTCAATAATTATGTAATTTCCAAGAGGGTAGGGACATCATTTTGTTCCTATTTCTTCCTATTTTGACTGCTATTTCCTTTTAGCCTTATATAGTACCTAGGAATTAGTTGATAATACTAAATATTTATCAAATGAAAAACAACCATGAATAAAATTTTTTCTTATGTTCAATATATCAGAAAATGTGCAAAGTATAATGACTTCATTGTACATGTACAAAGTACATGACTTCATTTTTTTACTCTTCATATTTATTTAATTTTTAAATTTTATTAATTTTTCAATTTTAATTCCAGTATAGTTAACCTACAGTGTTATATTGGTTTCAGGTATACAATGGAGTGATTCAACAATTCTATACATTGCTCAGTGCTCATCATGATTAATTTCTACAGTGACTTCTTTAAAAAGCTACTGGTCTAGGACAATGTGTCAGGCAAGGAGTAGATGAGGAATGCAGGCATTTAAAGAAATAAATTGTTGTTTACTGTAGAGTTAATTAATTTATGAGAGTAGCGAGCATTTTAAGTCTAAGTAAATATATGTTTTCTTACTTATCACTCCTATTTCAAGCCAAAAAAAAAAAGCCTAGATTATGAAAAATAGACCCTACCCAATTTTAATTGAGCAGGGTTTATCATTACTATCCACCACCGTATTAGTTTTCTGTTTCTGATAACAAATTCTGGTTACAAATATAACAGCTTAAACAACACCCATGTATTAGTTCATAGTTCTGTATTTCAACCTCATACAGAGAGTAACTGGGTTCTCTGTTCAGGGTATCAAAAGGCCAAAATTAAAGTGTCAGTCAGGCTGAGTTCTTGTCTGTAGAACTTCTATAGACTTCTAAGTTCATTCTTGTTATTGACAAAGTTCAGTTCCTTGTGGTTATAGAACTGGGGTCACTGCTCACTGTCTGCTGGAAGCCACTCAGCTTGTAGAGCCCATCCACATTCCTTGAATTGTGGTCCCTCCATTTTGAAACAAACAACAGTGTGTCACAGAATCCTAGACTTCTTTTGTGACAAACTGGAAATAAACAAAAAAACAAAAACAACACTCTGCTCTTTAAAGTTTTTTATCATTGCATCAGGCCCATCCAGATAATCTTTTTATTCATTTTAAGTCAGTTTTGTCATATAACCTAACCCAAGCACAGGAGTAAAATCTGCCAAGTACACAGTCCTGTGGATTGATTAAGCAGGTCATGTGCACTAGGAGGAGGGAAACTTGGGGAGCCATTTTGGAATTCTATCTACCAAACCGGTCTTCCTTTTTTTCTAACATTTTTTCTCATTTGTGCTCATTGATCAATAGACTGGTTAAAAAATTGTTTTTAATGTTTTTTTTTTTTTAAATTTTTGAAACACAGAGAGAGATAGACAGAGTGAGGGCAGGGGTGGGGCAGAGAGAGAAGGAGTCCAAAGCAGGCCCCAGGCTCTGAGCTGTCAGCACAGAGCCCAATGCAAGGCTCGAACCCACGAGACATGAGATCATGACCTGAGCCAAAGTCAGACGCTTAACTGACTAAGCCACCTAGGTGCCCCGACCACTAGCTTAGGTTAGTCATAGTCGTCATAGTACCTAGTAAGGTCTTAATCTAAATAATGGCTATCTTTATTGTCATTGCTTTAAGTTTTTGTCTTCCTTTTTAAACTGTAAGCATCTCCTGGCTTCATTACAACTCCATGTTGACAATATTCCTGGCACTTAATCCTTCCCTAACTACACAAAATATATGCTCAACAAATAATGTATTATAGGAGGAAATGAAAGCAAACACTAGAGAAATCATATTATATAAGAGGCTTCTAATCAGCCTACTCTCATCCTTGTTCTGATTCTTCATGTATCAAGCCAAATGTTACCTTTCCAGCTTATTGCAACATTGCAGATGGCCTCCCCAATTACTTCCAGCGTCATCAAGCTCTTTATTTACTTCCCATCTCATCATTTTCTGTAGTGATGTTTTTTGCATATTTATTTACTTATGTGCTGTCTGACTCCTACTAGGATAAAAGGTCCTACCAGATGGGTACTTTTTATATTTTTCTTATTGTGTCTCTAGAGTTAAACTAATCCCTGGTCCATAATAAGTATTCAATAAATACTAAAAGAATGACTTGTAGACTGGCAGAACTGTCCTACAGGGCTTCGGTGCAATTTTTCTTTGCCCAATTGGTAACCTGAGCATTTAAATCTTTCAAAATGCATTGCAGAAGTTTTCCAACATTTTTGACAATAATTTCAATCATAGCAAAACTATAATCTGCAATCTCCACTCTAATTACACAGTACATTTACCTCATACTTTGTTCCCCCCAAAAATCAGGAGTGTATTGTGCAAATTAATTAACAAATGTAAGGCATCTATGGGGAAAATTAATTAAGGATTAAAAAAAGTATTCTAGTAACAGCTGTGCTCAAAAAGTTGGGGCGGAGGTAATTTTTACACCAAGAATTTCATATAAAAATTCTATTATTATTCTATTTTTTATTAGCATAAATGCTAATTTATGACATCAGTATCCTTCTGTACAATTCTTTTGGACATAATCAGTTACACAAAGTGCACTGGTCCTTGTGTTTGACCTTTAATAGTTGTGTTGTGACGTGAAACATATTAGTCAGCATCTCCCTGTGTTCTTCCTTATGATGTGCTAGAAATCCACTGTAAAAGCAGTATGACATGAATTACTATTTGTAAAGCATTTTGAGCTTCCCAGAGCTTCCTGTGCCATCACCAATTATAACTCCAAGCATGTTCTCCTATTTCCATTGTCAGATGGAAAGTGACAGTTTCTGCTACTTTGCAACTTGATAAACTGTCTCCTAGAAAACACCTTAATCAGCATAAATTCAGGTTGTTGTGGGTTCATTTTTTATAAGCTAAATGTCCTGATGTAATTTTAGGTATCCTAAAATGTAATTATTTAGATAGAAACTTCAAGTAAATAAATCCTTGATTCATTTTCTTTTAAATCCTGAAAACTCAGTGCCCTAAATGCTGCTTTGGTAGAAAAATCATTGACAGCTGCAGACTCCTGCCACTTGAGACAGATTGAGAAGTGCACAACAATTTTTTTTAAAAATCTCCATTCGTTATTTACCAGTAATTACCTTCTACTGGCTCTTCTGTCAATACTTACCCATTTTGTCTATCAAATTAACTGATTAATGCTAAGTAACTTTTTTAAGGGTTTTGCTTAAAATAGTAAATCTTAGATAGCTCTTGGAAATATGTGTTATTCAGTATCTTAGAGTTTTCCTGTCTTATGAAATTTCATTTATCTCTTCATGTGGACCTTTATTTTCTACCAACATGTGCATTTCTACATTTTTCCTCCACCCTCATCATTTACTCATGTTGAGATCATTGTCTTTTAAACTTCACTCTTTCAAGAATGTTCTTGCACTGTCCCTTTTGAGCCTTCTCTCTACATTCAACTATATTCTACTACAGTCCCTATGAATTTTAAGAATAATCACTTTTCATACATCTGCCTAATCCAGCAGCCTGTGAAAATCCCTGTGCTTCTCCTCCAGTTTATCAATTAAGGCACTTAAAATGACCAAACTAGACCTCAATAAGTGATAACAGAAATTGTGCCAACCAAGATTAAATCACAATAGCCTTCTCTCCTAAACCTCACTCTTTAGCCCTTATTCTGAATTCCACATTAGCTTTTAACCAATAGAGTAGGCACTTGGTTGAGAGCCTATCTTTATATGGAGTATATAGTGGATATTTTCACTTTCACCATTGTAACTTTGCTAGGAAAAAACATGTCTTCATTTGATGGCTTTGATGATGTGTTGAGAAGTGTAGGTGGAAATTCAATGTTAAAGGACTTTAGAGTGGATGTTTCTAATGGATTTGCTATTGTTAGGTCAGCATGAAAGGAAGACTTTTGAAGTCAGTCAGCATAGCTAGGATACTCTGAAATCATTACACTCTGGACATAATATAACAAAGATCTTTGACCTTCATTGTAGTAGAAAGGATTCCTCTTCTCTCAGCTCCATAAGCTTATTAGTAAAGTCTCAGTCTGTCAGTTCAAATGATAAGAGAACATATATAAGATGGTTAGTATAAGGCTAGTATATACTTGTTTCTGAGATCTTTGCCATTAATAAGACAAATAATGTTGACCAGTTGTTTCACATTTCTATTCACAAATTATTTAAATTCAAAAATAAAATATCAGACTACCAGTATTTTACAGTAACAGTCATAACTGCCTTTTGACATAAACCTAGTTTGACTCTGAGCCAAGCAAAAGAACAACACATTTAAGATATTTTTTTAAAAGTCTGGTAAAAGAAATTTGTGTTGTTGACCAAAACTTCTTGGTAACTTCCCATGGGAAAATAAGTTCTTTTGGAGGACAGTGCTGAATAGCTTGGCATATGCTGACACTTTGTTACAGTCTTTTCAATAGCAGAATCATTTCCAGGCCACCAGACACAGTGAATAATTCCTGAATGTGCTACATGTGGTGTGGCCAAGATGACAGTACTGCCATCTGGAACAATAACAAAATTTCCTCAAAACAGACATCCTTTATGGACAGATAACTCATGCAGATCATGTGTCAAGGGCTTGATTTCTTCAGGCATTTCCCCACTGGACTTTGCAGTCACAAGCAGAAGCACATTCATAGCAATGACATGTTATTACAAATAAGAAATACATAAACCATACTCGATTGATTTTTAAAAATATATTTATGGATATTAGACAGGGTATAGTATCCACTGGTATTTAGGAACAGGTACTCCATCAAATGTAAAGAGATCACACTGTTATTTGGCATGGAAAAAGAGAAAGTTCACCAGTGACGAGGGCACCACAGGACACTGAGAAGATAGTAGTAATAACCTGAAGCAACTAAGAAATCTTACCTCAACCTGTACCACCAAACATGAATGCAGCAGCTCATCACAATATCTCAGTTTAATTCCACCTCAACAGCATTGTTTTATTGTCTAACTGGTTTAGCTCCCTTCCGGGAACCCCCATGTTTATTTGATATCCCCCAATTGATTTTTCTTTCATGTTCTCTTTATTAATCAATTCATTATTCAGTGGTTTTCAAGCATTTTACTAACTTAACAACATTTTCTTTGTATTAAATCAATGTAGAAGGATTAAACTATATAAAATATCTGATTGATTAAATCAAGAATGAGATGCATGCTTTCCTGACAGGTTGGATGGTTCTGTAGTCCCTGGAATTATATCCATAGCATCCTATGGCTCCAACTGGTTCTTTTTAAGAAGTTCTGCCCTTGCTGTGATATTTATGTAGTCACTTCTTTTTCTCCAGTGTGAAAGAAACCCTGTCACAATCTTTAATTTCTCAGATAATGTTCTGATGGTCCGACATATGGATGTTTTGGACTAGGCTATTGACGTAATAGAACACAAAGTTTGTTTACCATTCGTAAGCAAAATAAACAAAAATTCAGATTAAAGAAAATATATGGAAGATTACAGGAAGGAAGAGTGTGAAATTTAATTATACTCTTCCAGTTGTCAATAAGTATCTTTGGCTGTGTAACTTCCCCAGTTCATAAATATATGCGTGAAATACTGCCTTTAGACATACATGTCTGATTCTTGTATCAGATTCCCTTTTACAGAAGTGACCTGTAAAATTTTGTCTAGATAGAATATGTTGTGTCTCTGTTGAGTCTACAGTTGTATTCTTTGGCCTACTTGATATACAGAACAAAAATAGGATGCTGTATGTTTTTCTGGCTGTTGGAAACTTACCTTGAGAGCGTTTTTGTGGTTCAGTGATTATGCTGCACATTCAACCCACAATTCCCTGTTCCCAGAGGCCAATAGCACACTGATAATGAAGAATTGGATATAAACAAAATTATGAAAAAGTTCTAAACAGCATTCCATTTGTACTAAACACATTATGTATTAGCATAAAAATGATATATAATGAAAGTAATGGTATTAAGATAAATTTTCACTTACTAAAAATTTATAATATACTATTTGCTCTTCACTTCAATAACAAGTTATATTATACAACATCAACTTAAACATATGATAATGTATTATAGTCTTATAAAATAATTATTTTATTATATTTGCTTTGATAATGTGCAATAAATATTTACTTAATAAGCCCAGTTTTTTAGTAATGCAGATTGATAGAAAACACATGACAAATAAATTGCCACTGAATTTAACAAATTCTTCAGGAGTTAAGTATGTATCTGCTTTGGTATTAAAGAAATGACACATTATTCATTGAATTTATTATAAAATCTGTGCTCATTACCATGGACCATAAGCCCAGTGTGATCTGGCTTCTTCCCAGATTCTAATTTCACCTCATAATTTTCTCACTTATTTGTCAGGCTCTAGCCATCCTAGCTATCTTTATATTTCTCCAAAAAGTAAAGCTGGCTCTTTTCCTCTTTTTAGATATAACCTCCTGCCTCAGATCTCCATATGGTAGGTCTCAAATTAAATTTTTCCTTTGCCATTTCACCTTCACTGAAAAAAAACAGTAATATAGTCTCCCAGAACTCATTTTTATTTCACTCTTATCTTTTATTATTTTTAAAATGATTTTAGTTATTTATATATTTTCTTGTTTATTGTCTTTTTCCTTCCTACTAGTACTATTGTGTAATTTGCACAAAGTTAAGGACCTTAAAATGTCACATGTAACTCTCTATTCCATATGCCAAGAACGGTATTTGCCAAAGAACAGACATTCAGTATATATCTGTTGAATAAACTGAGTGAATAAACACATATTTGAGCCATAAACCATATGCCTTTTAAAGTCTAATTGTCAAAAAATAACAGTCCCAAAATATTCTTGCTTGAAAACATGCAATACGCACTGTGAGACTAACAAGACAATCTGCAAATATAAAAGGAAACAAACATCATTATCATATACTAATGTTAATTTGTTACTTAAAAAGAAAAGGAACATGAAAAATTGCAAGTTTCAAACAGCGCTAATAGTAAATTGATAAAAATTGATAATAAATGTAAGTTTTTATCCATCCACAGAATCAAAGACAAGACCAAACTTTGAGTAATACTGCACTTGTGATGAGGGGGTTGGGAGTAGGTAGGGGTGAAATATTGTGAAGAAATGTTGTCAGAGCTTCAGTAGGGTTTCATAGCTCATCATCAGTTGAGTTGCTTGATATGGACTTGATGATACGTCACTTGATAGATGTACTTGTTTGATATGTCCCTTGATACAGACATGGATGGCCTTACTTGTTGCCTTCCTGACACAGTCTTACCCACCAACTAGTTGCTTCTTTCTTGATTATCCTTGCATCACTTCATACAACCTTTAGCTATCTGCATATTACATTTAGTATATTTGTTTACATATCATCCTCTCCCCCTCCATTGGAATCTATAGAAAGGTAAACATTTATTTTACATGTTCAATGTCTTGCTTCAAGCCTAGGAAATAAGTGTGCACTGCGTGTCAGTGGACTGAGTACTTAATGTTTTTGTGAAAGACATTTTAAGAACCAAACGGAGTAAGAAATCCTTGACGTTTTCCTTTCTTTGACAATTAAGTCACATAACTGTCTTCCATATTTTATGTTACCATATCATATCTACATGTAGAGATTGTTTTCAAAAATCTGTAATTAACGGCTTATTCAAGTGACCTTTAATTCATGATATCATGTGTTCCCTCATTGTTTGAGTAGATATTTCTTGATGTCAGAGAAGCAACACAAATGGCTTTTGATTATATTTTAAGAAATTTCAGATTATTTCTTTCCTTAAATAGAAAATGTGCCATGAGTAGTTAAATTTTTGATAAATAAAGGACTGAACTCAAATGGTTTAGCCCTCTGTGTCTTATAACCTATTCTTCAGAGTAATAACTGTTCTAAGTGGTAGAATGGTTTATCAGTGCAACGTCACTGATGAAAAATGCTGTTGATTATCCTTGTCTGCAATTAATTAAATGCTTTCTTCACAAGAGTCAGAGAAGAAAGCTCAAGTGAAACATATCATATGTCAGCAAGAACAGTGTATTTTGTTGCCACGTCCACAGACAGTATTATAATTATCAGCAGTGAAGGTTGTGGAGTTCCGCACATTGAAAAATAATAAAAATAGGTCTGATGCTAATTCCTGTTGGTCAGAAATGGGAATCATGGACATACATTTGAACAAGTGATTCTGGAACTCCTGAATGTGGAGAGGATAATTTTAATTGAATTAGTTTTTGAATTTCACACCTTTAGAGAAGAATAATAGTTAATATCTTGGTAAAAGGCTAAATGAAGTTCTTAATGCTCTACCATTCAATAGAACTTCCAAATTTTCCATCATTTAGAATCTTGGGTTTCTATCCTACTTGAGTTTTCATTGTCCTGCTTTTGAAGTTCCATTTGTACAAAATCAATTACATTTTTTGCTAGATATGTGCAGGAAGTCCGGAAAAGTGTTTAGAGTATCATACAAAATATACAGGCCATAAAATGTTAATCATGAGAATGATTTAACAGATAAGGAAATTGCAACTCAAAGTGATTCTCAAAATTCACTGCACATCAGGGTTCTGAGCCCCATTCCTGCAGTTGGTTGAGAAGCCTGGGGTTTGTACCAGACGATTCTGATATAGATGATGGGTAGGTGATACTGAGAGTTGTTTTTGTTTGTTTGTTTGTTTTTGTTATTTTTAATGCACAGAATACAACTGTTTCCTAGACCAGTGTATTTATATTACTGCATAAATTTTTAATACATTAAGACAATTTATAATTTGAGAGCTCCATAAATTCTTTCAGTAGAGCTATTGTAAAACAGTGTTAATTTTGAATCATGGGGTTTAGGTATATGGAACTTTTATAAGGCAAATTATTTGAAAAAAAAAATGCTCCTGTCCACCCTTACACACCAATGCCACAACAAACCTACGGATTATTAAGCCAGTTAGGAATTGGTTTCCTGCCAGCTGCAGTCATTAAAGAATTTGGTTATTTTGCTCCTACAATTATAAATTTATTTATTACAAAACACTTATTCTCTAAGGATTTCATTCTTCTGCCAGTTTAAAATTCCAGTAAAATAGATGAATAGAAGACTAAAATAGAAACAACTAGGCTATTCTTTCTCCTCTAAAACATCAAGGGCAATCACTTTGTTGATATAATTTGTGACTAGTTTCTAAAATGTGTCATCTTTGCAGTAGTTTGTATTTTATCTTTTGATAAATTATGTTTGACAAGTAGGTGAAAAAGCAGAGAAAAGCTACATTTTATGTAGTGTGTGTGTGTGTGTGTGTGTGTGTGTGTGTGTGTAATGTATTTTAGAAAAGTATTTTACAGTGAAGACTGGTGAAGCATTCTATTAATTTTATGAACTAACTTCTAAAGAATATGTCAAAAATAGATTGTCAGGTACATCTTAGCATTTGTGAAGAGTAATGTTGCTAGAATATCTTTCTTTTTATATTCTTAAAAGATATGTCAAAAATGTCTTTTTCAAATATGGAAATGTAAATCATGGATTCCAAAGTATTTTACTTTTCTCTGGGACTCTATATGACATCCAAACTAAATGTTAGGATGATGGGTATGCACAGTTTTCTGTGGCCTCTGAAGAAAATGAAATTATTTTTAAATTGTATATAAGTACAAGAGCAATATGTGTGGGTTTTGTTCTCTCTCTCTCTTCCTGTGTATATGTGTGTATGTGTGTGTTTATGTGTGTGCAGGGGAGAGTTTTTCATCTGACATATTAAAAACATTAGATTACATCGTACTTACAGTAATTACAGTTTACTGGTGACACTGTCGTTAGCAGAGCAATCCTTATATCTAATTTATAGCAAGGTCACAAATGATTAAATCAAGACAAATTTGATCATTGAGTGTAATCATGATGAAACGTATTGGTACTCAAGACAACCTCTTGGCAGCCATTATACACAAGGCTGTATCTAATACATACATAGTTTAGGTGAAAAAAATATCATGAGATTTTGGCTTAAACGGGTGCTCAATAGGGGCATCTAGCTGGCTTAGTCAGTTAAGCGTCTGACACTTGGTTTTGGCTCAGCCATGATTTCACGCTTTGTGGGATTGAGCCCCTGAGCTGACAGCATGGAGCCTGCTTGGAATTCTCTTTCTTTGTCTGCCCCTCCCCCGCCCCTGTCTGTCTGTCTTTCTATCTGTCTGTCTATCTCTCAAAATAAATAAGTAAACAATAAAAAAAATAAACAGATGCAAAAACTAAAGTTCTCTGTTAGAAATGCCCAACTGGTAGTTTGAGTGACTCATGTATGCCTTCAGTATGAAAAGGCAGAGACCCAGCCCATCTTTGTGTGCTTAGTGTACAAAACATGACGGGCCTAAAATATTTACTTGTAAATGAATAGAGGGAGGAATGAATGCATGAAAACTGAGATACCCCAATTTAAAGGCTTGATATTCTCTCTGACAGTTTGTGACTTCCTCTTTTGTCACTGCCCATATCAACCACACTCCAGTCATACATACTGGTTAGCTTTTCTTTTCTTGTATATTATAAGCTCCTGCCCACCTTTTATATGTCCATTTTTCTCTCCCTCTAATCCTATTCCCCTAGATACTCAAAACATCATTGTTTCTCATTAAGTGTCTCCTGTCCAAAGAGGCCTTCCAGGCCACTCTGATTTCAACTATCATCTGAAATGTGTGTGTATTATATAGGTATGTGTATGATATTGTTTACTATTAAGTATATATACCTATGATACCGAGTTGATTATCTTCCATTTGACTTGTGCCCAAACTCCTTGAGAGCAGAAACCTTGTATCACACTCACTCTGCATGTAGAATAGCTTTGGCTTATGGTATGTTGGTGCTTTGTAAGAATGTAGTGAATAAATGAATGCTATGAAAGTATTTCATAATTTCCTCCTTTAGTGCATCCAATAAATTACTCCTACAGAGGAAAATTAAACATTATAATATGAATTAGATATATATTGTAGTTTATTATTTTTAATAAAGAAGAAACAGTTAACAGATGGTTTTAAAAAGCATTAACAGAGAGCATTCACTTTTAAAATTATATTTCATCTTTAATAGGGAAATAATTGAAGTCTTTTAAGGCTTGGAAACTGTTGTATATATTATATGTTATGAAAAGGAAAAAAAAATAGCATCACCGTGGAGCAGCAGAAGGTAATCTGTAGATTTTACAGCTTAAAATAGGGTGCCTAAATATATGTGGCAAAAGGTGTATGTGTGTAACTGTGCTTAGTTTATCACTTTAAATTGTGACTGTAAATAATATAAAATGAGAGGACAAACTTGTGATAACATCGACCTCTAATAATTCTAGGACCTTTTGTCCTATTTAAAAGTACTAAATAAAAAAAAAATTTAAACAATTTTTTCCCAGTAAGAAGTAGATATGGATTTTCTCCCCCCTCCACCCCACTACTTCTCTCTCTCCCCCACCCCTCTTTCTCCCCCACCCCCTCTCTTTCCCCCTCCCCCTCTCTCTCCTTTAAACTTTCCTGCAGCATTAGGTGAACAGACCTTGGTAAATAAATAGAAATAAAAACTTTATGCCCTGGAGTTTTGACGTTCAATTTCTCATCATGTCTTAATGATTAACTTGTTACTTAACCTTCAGACCTCAGGGTGTTTTTTTTGTTCGTTTTGTTTTGTTTTGTTTTTAATGTGTAAAATAAGAGGCTTGACCTAGCTGATTTCTAATAGGATAAGATCTTATGATTCTATTAAATATATTGCTCTTACTCATTAAAATTCATTTTAAGTTGGTTTTTAGAAGTTTCAAAACCATGTTCTAGTATTTAATTTCTGTCAACTGTACCCCTGGGCTTTTTAGTTTTTATGTGAATGTAGAGTGTGACCCCCCAATGAATCAAAGGAGCAAGCCGTATAGCCTGGAGAACTGATATAAGAAGCCAACATTTAGAGATTTTGATGATTTATGCTGCACTTTGCATACTGGAAAATGTGGAAGTTTTTTTTTTTTTTAATTAAACTTTGTAAGGAAGTAAGTTTAAGGTTTCATAGTCTGATGGCTTAGAGAAACACTGCAACAAAACCTACAAAAGTGGTCCTGGTTTCATACAGTAAAAGACTTGGGAATAATATTGCTTCTTTTCTTTGGATAAAATGGTGGCTTATTCTACATGCAAAATTCATTTGACCTCCATGAAGGACTCTTTAGGGTTTCTTTATTGTTTCAGAGAGAGAAGATAAGTTCTATTAATTTAATTTGTAGTGCAATTTGTATACAAAAAAATCCACAAAACTGCAAAATATCCAATGTCAGGTATGTGTGTGTGTGTGTTAAATTTTGCACTTTGTGAGAAAGCAAGATACTGAAAATTGAGCCCAAAGGAAGTTTTACTTGTATTAACTTACTTTTCAATAGAGAAATTACATATGAGCCTTTACCATAATTATGTTGAATGAATACTTTTTAGTATGAAATAAAAGTGTATGTCAAACTCCAATATTACTTTCTCTTATTGGTATTAATTTATGAATATATATATATTTTTAATTTATGAATATATTTAGGAACAAAAATATGTATACAAATCTTTTTGTTTGTTTAAATATAATAACCAAGAAGACCTAAAAATGGAATTTTAGCAAATTAATGAAAATTTAGATCTCGTCTTAAAAAAAAAACTAACAATATGAATGAAACAAAAAGTAGATTTTTATATGGGATTCTGCACAAATGAGGAAAAGAAACCATAATTTCAGGGTTTGTTTTTCTGTGGTAAAGAGAAGCATTTTCTTAAATTCTGTCTAAAAATTAGAATTGTGGAATTTCATGATAGAAACAGAGTTTGAAAATCTATTCATACTGCATCAAAACAGTGAATATAGTATTATAAAAGTATTGGATATACACAAAAATAAAGAAAAGAAGTTGGGATATGATAGAGCTCAAATTTCATACAGTGAAATTTTGTTTGGATTTGTCTGATTTTGCTCCTTTCAGTCATGTATTCTGGATTGTTTTCATTATTTTGTTTATAATAATAATGATAATAATAAATAATACAAAACCATTTAGATTTTCAGTTTATTAAACTCTTCAATACTAATACAGTTTTCACAGACTCAATGAGGAAGGCAGAACAGACTTTATTTATTTTAAGGATAAAGGAACTGAAACTTAGCAAAACCAGCTATCTTAGGGAAGCTAGTAAATTGAAATGCCAGGATTCAGCCCACCTGTTTCATTCCCAGTCCATTCTTTTACATAATCACAATTCTATACATTAAAAAAATAATAAATTTTATATTAAGTATTAAAACTGAATTTGAATTCTAATTTTATTTTAGGTTATGCTCTGCATTCAATTCTTAATTTTTATCTCTAGGGTTATGTTAGATAAATAAAAGGTAGGAATGTGGATGTTTCCATTGCCAGATACCTTATTTTTCTATAGGTAGAATTACTTCTGATTTCCTACCAATGCAAGAGAGGTATAGAGAAAATAATTGCTGAATTAGATACTGATTTAACTGCTAATTCTTTTTCTTAAAGTAACCTGCCCCCAAACTTCTACTGCCCACTATTTCTCTTACATTCAAGAATTGGAAAGAACAGGGATTGATGAAATGGAGGGATCATTCTCAACCGGGAATCTTTAATCTTCCAGTGTCCAGATTTCCTGCCTCATCTGTCAGTTACAAAATTTGGCACTTTGGTGGCATCTGTGATTGATTTAGTTGCCTTATTTGTTATGGCTTCCGATGTTGCAGTGTCTCCCAGTTAGACTGTAACCTCTTCATGAACATAATTAGGTTGAGGGAATTTCCTTAGTATTAAGCAGAAGATAAGTATTCAAAAGAAACTTGTAGGTTAAATTAACTAGACTAAAATGAAATGGTTAAGATACTTTCTGGCTTATTAGTCTGCAGTTCATTTGAAATCAAATATAACATCCTTTATGTTTTTAAATGTGTATCATACCTCCATTTCATTGATAGTAAAAAATAGTAAGAATAAAATAGTACAAATCAGGTTCAGTATAAGTTTTATGACACCATTTTAAATATCTAAAATTTATTGTTCCTTTTATACTTTGCATTATTTTTGAAGCAGATTTGAATACCAGAAAACATATAACAATCAGGGCAGCATCTGTATGCGTGAATAAAGGGTAGAATTTAAACATAGCGGCTACAGATAAGGTGTCCCTTTTATCCCATATGGAAACATACCAGATCCTCTCCTGCACACCAAGAGGATTTGGGGGACTTGCCTGAGAAGCTGACTTTAGTATATGTAGAAAAATGTAATTAGAGTTATTTTCAGTTTTTTAAAAATTTTTTTTTAACCTTTATTTATTTTTGAGACAGAGAGAGACAGAGTATGAACGGGGGAGGGTCAGAGAGAGGGAGACAGAATCTGAAGCAGGCTCCAGGCTCTGAGCTGTCAGCACAGAGCCTGACCGGGGCTTGAACTCACGGACTGCGAGATGACAACCTGAGCTGAAGTCGGACGCTCAACTGATTGAGCTACCCAGGCACCCCAGAGTTATTTTCAGTTTAATTACAGTGATACTCAGAGAATTCTATAACCTTTCAAATATTTTTCTTCTGAACATTAATTTATATATTTCAAACCTTTTTACTTTCTTTATTCAAAAACTTTCTGGTGGGGGCTTGAGTTTGTTTTGTTTTCGTTTTTAATTGATGTTTATGGACATTCAAATTATTTTTAAAATATTTGATTTTCAGCAGAATTCAGAGGTGTGTCCGTAAAATCAGTAACATTTCAATTAGGTAATAATTGAACTTCGTTGGATGTAAATTTTTGTTCAAAATAATGGTAAATCTTGTATGTATCAAGAAACTAAGTATTCTAAGAAAAGGACAATTCATGAAACAAAATATTCATTCTAAATTTTTCATATACAGGGTCATAATGCTCAGATTGAATACAATATGATATTTGGTAGTACAAGAATAAGGATTTGAAAAACTGCAATAAATATATGTTAATTTTACTGCATTTTAGAAAAACATAGCTAGAACTTTGAAATGTTATTGTGAAGAAAAATGTTAATAGTAAATAACGTAAGTGGCATACAGATATGACACAATATATGTAGGTGGTCTGAATTTTGGAAAACACTGATTTAGTACAACATATTTATTGTATAGATGAGGAAATTGAGATCCAGAGAAGTTAAATCATTTACCCCAAATCAGATAATTTTAGGATAGAAATTTAAATAATGCTAAACACAAAGACCATATTTATCGAGAGTAAATGAAAATGACATTTTATAACAGTAATCATTAACCATTTACTGAGGACTTACATCACAGGGTGTTATGATAAATGCTGTATACCAATACCAATTTTAAAAATTGCTTTCCAACTCTTCTGGTCCTGTAGGGAAAGTTCCTGCCTTTAAGGCCTTTGAAATAACACAGAATAATACCTAGGGCAGGGGACCATGTGGTACACTGAAATTGCACTCATAGATACAGAGTGTTGTCCTAACCAGTATACCCTTTTTTACTGTAACTGTCATGCATTTTTAGCATGCAATATTATAAAACTAAAATTCTAACAATTTTAGCTTGTTGTTTTCAAGTAATTTAAGCCTCAACCTCCAGAAGGATTCCTTTGGAATGTTTAGGACTTATCACCTCACGTTAAAATTACGTGGTTTGGCAGGATATGGATTATCTGTTTTGGACACTTTACAGACTATCAAAACCAGTATTTTTAAATTGTCTTCCTTCCTCCCTCCCTCCCTCCCCCTCACTCTCCCTCTTTCTTTCTTTCTTTCTTTCTTTCTTTCTTTCTTTCTTTCCTTCTTTCTCTTTCCTTTTCTTTCCTTTTCTTTTCTTTCCTTTTTTCTTTTCTTTTCTTTTCTTTTCTTTTCTTTTCTTTTCTTTTCTTTTCTTTTCTTTTCTGTTAGAGACCAACCATATCAATGAGTATCCTATCTACCCTAGGAAAATCTGGTAAAACACATATTCCAGGATCTTTGTCACCAGAGATTCTAACTTAGTTATTATTATTTTTTCAAGTGGGAGGAAGGAATTTATAATAACAATGTTGGTGCACTACCCTAAGAAATGCTCATAAGTTTTTAATTATGAAGGTAAAAGTGGACATTATTGGGGTACCTGGGTGGTTCAATTGGTTAAGTGTTCAACTTTGGCTCAGGTTGTGATCTCCAGGTTTTTGAGTTTGAGCCCCTCATCGGGCTCTCTGCTGTCAGCACAAAGCCTGCTTCAGACCCTCTGTCCCCCTCTCTCTCTGCCCCTCCCCTATTTGTGTTCCCTCTTTCTCTCTCTCTCTCTCAAAAATAAACATTAAAAAATGTGGACATTGTTGAATTAATCCCTTAAAAACATGTTTTTGAACTTTATTCAGTGCTATTTTTATTGCATTTTTCCAGATAAAAGAGAGCATGTTATTTCAACATCCATCAACAGTGAATTTGTTTTGTATTTGAAATATCTTGGGTGTTCACCCTTATAAGAAAGAAGGAAAAGAAATTAAAAATATATATATTTCTCCACAGAAAGACCTCCATACTAAATTCCGGCAGCTCAATCTATGTGTAAAGTATTAACAGGAAGCTTAAATGACAAGGAAATGAGAAACAATTTTGTCTTCTTATTCCTTGTTCAATAGCATTACGCAGTCTCAGGTTAGTACACTGTATCTGAGGTAGGGACTTGAATATGTAGTTTTCAAAGGTTCATTCTGCTCCAAGGTGATGCTTTTCTATTTGAAAGGAATACATTTAGCCTAGAGGAAAAATATTCATCATTATGTTTTCCTCTAAAAATAAGAAATTGTCAGGATTTTCTATTTCCTTTATTATATGTGGGGAACAATATGCAGCAGTGAAGTAACTTTGCAGTGTGTTGAATTGATGAAGGAATGAGGGCTAGCAAAGCATCTTTTATCAAAAAGAAAATCTTCAACATTCTGTCTGCACACACATTCTTCTGCAGAACAAAGAAGATGAAGTTCTTCAGCTCTGCATCAGCCCAGATACACAGTTTATTCTTCGACTGTCAGCACAACCAGGCTCCCTTCCAGTCGTTTCAGAATTTCACCCAGAAATCCACTAGTGTGCCCTGTCACTCTAAAAACCACTTAATCCTGCACAGTGACTCTAAGTCCATGTTGATAGATTTACACCATACCTTTGGGGACAAGGATCAGGCATCCTCAGACACCTCGTAATTTGAAGAATGACTGAAGATTTCGAGATCGGAAAGGCTTTTTTATATTTCACTCCCCTTACACATTTAATATTTTGTTCAATGTATTCACTTCTTTTCAGATGAATTTCATAGACTTGGTAACCAGAAAGCAAACCATTTGGTGCTTTGTGTTCCCCAGATATTTCTAAGCAGTTCGATAGTTTAGGTCCAAATACTTTATTTGTTTGATTCAAAATAAAGACTTAACATTCACAAGTCAAAGGAGAAAGATAGAGTCAGCATGGCAGTCCTGATTGACGTAACTGGGTTAGATTCTTCCACAGAGAAGAATTCTCCCAAGAAGCCCCTAGATTACCTACTGGCACAAGTTGATTTTAACTAGTAGTATATCACTCAAACAAAGAAAATTCCTTCCTACCTTTTCTGCAAGACATGAATTTTCCATTAAAAATATTTATTAACTCAGTATTAGGTTATTTACTCCTGATGTCTACATCACACATCTCTCCCAAGGGATGCTGGTGGTAGGTTAGAACAGTCCATAAACCCAGGTATTTTTTTAAAAATTTAAATACAGCCTAGTAGCACATTTAATTTATTTCAGTAAATTTAGTCTCATCATTAATTTAGAGTAAGATTGGTGCCCATTACTTGTTGACAGTATATGGCTTAGGGATAGGGGAAAAGAGGAATACATGGACACTGCTTCGAACTTTGATAATCTTTATTAATAAGAATTTCAAGGATTTTTTACTTTTGTAGGATGTGGCTTGTTTAATATTTCCCGGGTATTTTATTTAATCAAAGTACATCAACAAAATTCCTTATACTGAATTGCACCTGTTTCCTACTTTTAATATTCATGTATTCATTATTTTAGCAGATATTCATTGAATTCTTAATTTGTAAAAGATACAGTGATAAAGGAATACTCCCTAAACTCAAAGTTATAATCTAGTTAGAAAGGTGACGTGCATACAAATAATAACAGAAAAAGATAACATGTATTAAATGTCATAGAGGATTATAAAAAAAAAAATCCAGTAAGAGGTCAAATGAAGCTGAACTCCCTTCAGGCAAAATCCCATTATTATAAGCCTATCGGGCTATCCAAATTCTGTTGGTACATTAAATGTTATTTGATGCTTTGCTCTTCACCAAGCTCTGGGGGAAATTGCATTATATTAAATTAATTACCCTTAATTAGTATAATGATTCTCTAGCTTTCTAGGGCTTTATCTTATTTTGACATCAGATTATTAAAAGGATACAGAATTGCATGTGTGTTTGTTCCACTTGCAGTGTGTTTAATGTAAATGAAAATGGATAAGGACTGGGAGGAAAGATATAAAATGTGTTGTGATGATTTTATTTTCAAAATTGTTAATGATATCTTTATATTATTATATATTTATTAATTTTATATATGTTATATATTTACATATAAATATATATCTTTAAGTAGAAAATGTAAAGGTATTGATATCTTGACTCATTCAGGGAAGACAGTGATTAATTACTTTTGTGATCCATGCTGTGGTTACTTGATGCAAGTAAAATGATATCCATAACAATACCTTTTCATAGTATTAATAATTGAAGGAAACAACGTAGTAAGGTAAATAGCATCACACCTGGCACACTATAAAAGGCTAATATTAGCCCTAATATTTAATACTGGTATTATTTGGTTTATAACACCCTGTTGTTTTATTTGATCTGTAATATCCTACAGACTAAATGGAAGGGCAAAGTACAATTTGTTCTCCCTTTTATTTTCTGCCATTAAAAATAGTGGAAGAAATCCTAGATAGTTATGTTTGCATATTAAAACTGACCACATCATTGTAATGTAGGGAAATGTAACCATCATCAGTGAGCCTTGATTGTAAGGGAAATCCTAGCCTTTCTTACTATTCTTTCTAGTACATACACAGATAAATCCAAAGAGTTTACCAGCCCACACTATGACTCTTTCTGGAAAGCCTAATATATTTGCCCTATTAATATTACTCTGGAAACTAAACTGGATCATTTGGTTAAAACTAACTGTTGGGGAGCCTGGGTGGCTCAGTCAGTTAGGCTTCCAACTCTTAATTTTGGCTCAGGTCATAATCTCATGGTTTGGGAGTTGGAGCCCTGTGTCAGGCTCAGAGCTGACAGTGCAGAGCCTGCCTGGGATTCTGTCCCTCCCCCGCCTCTCTCTGTCCCTCCTCCATGTGCACTCACTCTGTTTCTCAAAACAAAACAAAACAAAACAAAACAAAACAACTTAAAAAGAATTTTTAAAAATGTGTCCTTACACCCACCTTATAGCTTGATCAGATTTCTCTACCTGTATGGCATAGCTTAATAGCCACTTGGTCTTCAAGGTACCAAGGTGTCCTTTTCAGTGTACAGACAATTAGTGCTGTATAGCCATACAGTTGACATTGGAGACTTTCAAAGCTCCTTTGTGCTAGAATGGTTATCTCCTGCTAGAAGTCCCTCATACACTAGCTGGTAAGCACGAAGGACAATGTTAGTCTTACTATTCATAATTGTATTCACAGGGTCTAACTCACAGAGACCTTCAATATTTATTTGTCAAACCAACCAATTAATTGTTAACTTAAATACCTTAGTCATGATATGTAAAAAGAAGCTTTAGTTGTACATGAGTTCATTATGAAGGAAAAATTAAGTAAACATTATGCAGTGTTTCTTGGTGTTGATCTGTTCTGCTTGGCTCAGTACTAAAATTCCCCCTTGTAGAGAGTCAAGCATGCGCCTGACTTTCAGCCCTAGCTTCTGAATCTCACAATACAATGGAGGAATCCAATAGAATTCCAATGGGTAATGTAGCTTAAATATAAAAATAAAATTATATACCCCCTGCCTCTGGTGACAACCAATCTGTTCTCACATAAAAGTGAGATCATACAGGGGCATCTGGGTGACTCAGTCGGTTAAGCATCTGACTCTTGATTTTGGCTCAGGTCATGATCTCACAGCTTTGTGAGATCAAGCCCCACATCGGGCTCTGTGCTGACATTGTGGAGTTTGCTTGGGAATCTCGCTCTCCTTCTCTCTTTGCCACTTCCTCTCTCTCTCTCTCTCAAAAATGAATAAACTTTTTTTTTTTGAAGTGAAGTCATGCAGTATTTGTCTTTTTGTTTCTGGCTTATTTCACTTAGCATAACACTCTAAAGTTCTATCCATGTTATCACAAATGGCATGCTTTCCTTATTTTTTATGACTGAAAAATATTCCTGTGTGTGTGTGTGTGTGTGTGTGTGTGTGTATGTGTGTGACATTTTATGTGTTCATTTGTCAATGAACACTTAGTTGTTTCCATGTCTCAACTACTGTAAGTAATGTTGCAACTAACATGGGGTGCATAAATCTTTTTGAGGCACTGGTTTCCTTTCCTTCACATATACATATACCCACAGAGAGAACATGAAGATTGCACCAGCTTCCCTTCAGCTCTCTGAAAAGGATTGCAGTCAGCCCCTAGATGTATGTTAAATTAGAAGCTTGACCCTGTGCCCCCTTCCTTAAGTTGCTTCTTTCAGTTGAAAACTGGGTAGTTTAGTCTGCTGCATCTTTGCTGAGCCTGAGGGTGACAGCCACAGGGAGTCCCTTAAGTTCATTAAGAACTTGTTTTTGTTTAGTATTGTGGGTCTCAGAGACACAAGACCTGCTGGGCCATGCCTCAGGTGGAAGACTTAAAAGATGGGACAAACCCTTCACTCCTGAAGGAGAAGCTGGGATTTATGGGTTCCCTCTTGATGATATGTCACCCTGCTCCAGGTCGGGGTTTATGGTGAGAAGCTACCTCAGCCTCTCCCCCTTTCAGTGTGTGTGTGTGTGTGTGTGTGTGTGTGTGTGTGTGTTTTCTTTCTTTCACTTGATGTGTAGGAGTCACACAGCTAATTTCTGGATTTCTTTCAGAGGGAATTGTTCTGTAGGTAGCTGTGGATTTGGTGTATCTGTGAGAGGAGATAAGTTCAGGAGTCTCTTGTGTTACCATCTTTAACCAGAACCCTTTCTATATTTCTCATTCTGTCCTCATAAATAGAGAATGAGATAAGATTATAGGAATATACATTTGCAGTGCTTAGGCAGTCTGAAATATCTGCTAAATTTTTGTTCTAGTTATTATGCAAATAACATTATTTTTAGATGTTTTGTTGGGAACAACCCTGCCTCTCAAATAATAAGTTGGAGTGATGGAATTGAGGTGTTGTTGAAATGTATTGTGAAATAAAATTTTTGGTGTGATGTATTACCATGTATAGGATCATAAGCAATATCTTTTAATAAGTACTTTAAAAATTTTTTTGTTTATTTATTTTTGAGAGAGTGAGAGAGAGAGCAGGAACGGGGAAGGGGTAGAAAGAGAGGGAGACACAGAATCTGAAGCAGGCTCCAGGCTCCGAGCTGTCAGCACAGAGCCTGATGTGGGGCTCAAACTCATGAAACGCGAGATCATGACCTGAGCTGCAGTCAGACGCTTAACTGACTGAGCCATCCAGATGCCCCAAGTACTTTAAAAATATTGTTTCAAAGATAAAATTGAAGAGATGATTTAAATAATGTGACTGGATAGGTGTGCAAGGAATTAGTTTCCATACATTTCTTGAAAATAGGCATTAGTATTATTTCTATAGTTGTCTTTTTAAAAAGTACATTTGCCTATTGTGTTTTCAGTTTCGTTTATGTCCTGGTAATATTCTTAGGGCACATATCATTTACTAAGGATTACTGCGAGCTGGGGCAGGTGATGGCTCAGGGATAATCCTTAAGAAGTGCCCAGATTCAATTATTCTCACTTAAATGATTTAGTTTGGACATATTTGATGGGATAGAGTTTTATTTTAGAAGCAAGGTGAAATTTTTCATCTTTAGTTCTACTCTTGAAATAGTCTGCCAGATTGATGGAGCCTCATTTAGGGCTCATCAGAAACTGTGAACACTGCAATATGGTTTGATTATAGTGCTAAATATCAAGCAACACAGACAAGAATACCATTTAGCCAGGTGTGATTTATGCATACTTTAAATAAAAAAAACATTTTTTTAAAAATTTAAGATCATTTGTTTTGCATAGAAAAATATTATATGGGTCTTAGAAAGCAAAAACAAAATTAAGCAGTGTATGATTGCAAATGATTTTAGTAAACTGTCTTTTATTAAAGAGACATTAGTAACAATGCTCTTTAAGATGAGGCAATATTGGATGGTTGGTCAGTGGCTCTTTTGTTTTTCTTATTTGAAATACCCAGAGCAATATTAGGAGTTTTAAGTTAGAAAAATGCTGTGCTAAATAAAAATAAACCATTTTATTTGTGGGGAGGCTTCTGAGAGCCTTTGCCACGCTAATATACCTGTATGCCAGAAGGATTACCAAAAAGCAGATCTGCATTTGACTAGAAAACCTTTAAATTTGAAATATCTCACCCTATTATTACTTCTGGGAAAAAATACTTAGGAATCACTAATACATGGATTATTAGTCCCATTTTATAATCATCTCATGTCTTCACTCCTATGCTATGTTTAAAAAAGATAATTGCATATGTGATCATTGTCAGGAACAATATAAACCTATCGTACTATTATGATCATAGTTTTTGACCTATTATCATCATTATTGCTGGTTCCTTGTGCTATTTCCCATCCTAGAGGTCTAAGCTCTCCTGTGTGATGGTAAAGAGAGAAAGCCCAGTAGCACAATGTCTGGATGGCTCTGAATCCTCACATAGACCTGCAGAGCAAGTTTCTTTATTTTCCCACCTCAAGGTAGCTGATAGATATCTGGATGACCTATATATTTTCAAATTTTCTAACTTAAGGTTTTTTATTTCTTTCTGTCGTCCATAGACTATATTCTCCTAAAGACCGTTATTTCCCATTTGATGCACACACTACATCTGTCTACCTATTTCTCAATAGTACCACAAAGAATAGTGCATAGTAGACTCTTTTATACATGTTGGTTGAATAAATATACAAATCGTGAGTAAATGAATAAATATGATAGCATCCATAAACCTAAAGTTTCATGGAATATGATGCAGCCTATACAGGATATGATGAACCATCCATGATAACTTTTCAAAAGAAGCAGTTATATGAAAAGAATTAGTTATTTTGTCTTCAGTTTTGATTATAATCAGAATTTGATCAATTATTTTTAATTGATATAATGATACATTTGAGTGCATTTTACTAATGATAACAACCCTTAAGTTTTCATAGGCTTATGTGATTTCATAAGCTTTGTCTATTAAATTTGTAAATCTGATAATAGGACAATCATCTGTAGGTTATGTAATGTGTCACATGCATTGTATACCTATGTTGTGGAGATTGCTTATAAGTAGATTCTGGACATGGAAAATTCATATTAACTTGTGGGCCATATAAAAGTTCCTGAGAAAACTTTTCTATGTGAGTCAGTCCACATTGTATAAATGTGACTGTATTAGTGTAGTGTAAGCATTGATTAATAAGTTTTCAAGCATAATCCAGCTAATCCATTTAAGATGAGTTTATAGTTTGAGGGAACCCCAATTTCTGATGCTCAATGTTTAAAGATCTGAAATGCAATTTGAAAATAGAACAAAGTAAAAGCCATATTGGACTTTAAAAGTTAACATTGTAGAAAGAAATCATGCCTAGTTCTCATTTTTATGTTATCTATAAAATTCTTTGTGTTCATAAATGTTAAATAGGTGAGTCTTTCAAATTCTACTTTTTTCTTTAAATTTTTTTAATGTTTGTTTTTTTTTTGAGGGAGGGAGAGAAAGAGAGAGAGAGAGAGAGAGAGAGAGAGTGCGAGCAGGGGAGGGGCAGAGAGAGAGGGAGACATAGAATCTGAAGCAGGCTCCAAGCTCCCAGCTGTCAGCACAGAGCCCAATGCAGCGGTCAAACCCATGAACCATGAGATCATGACCTGAGCCAAGGACGCTGAACCAATTGAGCCTCCCAGGTGCCCCTTTCAAATTTTACTTTTTTTTTTTTTTTACTTCCCTTGTATCTAAAGGCAGAGAGAGGAGTGCTCATGTAGAATCTTAGCATAAGATGCTGTAGTGATGCTCTGTGCATTTATAGCCTTTGCATTTCAGGTCTCCATTTTAGCTGTAGATAGGTTGTAGCACCTCAACTATCTCTGCCTTTTCTAAAACACTCTTACAATGGCAACAGAGAGAAATGAGAAATGCAGGGGCTTTATGAAATGATTTGTTAGCTTGAAAACTTATATATCAGTCTAATGCTAATAAAGTGAGTTGGGTGTGAGAATGCTGTCTACAAAACCGGTTTTTCTTATTTCAAAAAATAGTTTGTATAATATATTTGTATTTGCGGATTTATGACATTTTTGGGATTTGAGCTTAAACTTAAAAACATCCCTACTCTTTACGACCCACAAAAATGATTTACTTTTGTTTTTTTTCAAACTACTTCAATGTATTTATTATCTTTTAGCTATCACATTGATAAATGTGCTGTGAACCTAGAAGTTCTTTTTTTTTCTTTTTTTTTTTTTGTTTAATTTAAATTCAAGTCAATATATGGTGTCATCTTGGCTTTAGGAGTAGAATTCAGTGATTCATCTCTTACATATGACACCTAGTGCTCATCCCAAAAGTGCCCTCCTTAATGTCCGTCACCCATTTGACCCATCTCCCCACTCCCCTCCCCTCCAGCAACCCTCAGTTTGTTCTCTGAATTTAAAAGTCTCTCATGATTTGCCTCTCTCTCTGTTTTTATCTTATTTTTCCCTTCCCTTCCCCTATGTCATCTGTTGAGTATCTCAAATTTTACATGAGTGAAATCATATTATATCTTTCTTTTTCTGACTTATTTTGCTTAGCATAATACCCTCTAGTTCCATCCACATTGTTGCAAATGGCAAGATTTCATTCTTTTTCATCACCGAGTAGTATTCCATTATGTGTGTGTGTGTGTGTGTGTGTGTGTGTGTGTGTGTGTGTGTGTGTGCATTACACCACATCTTCTTTATCTGTTCATCAGTTGATGGACATTTGGGCTCTTTCATGATTTACTTTTCCTAACATGTATTTTTATCTAACTTTTTAGTTAGTCTCTGCTTTGTATGTCAATAATTAGGAAATAGGAAAATCCTACTGGAAATAATAACTTTTAAATACACAGAATATATTAATTTATATCTTAATTGAGGATAGTTTGAAATGAAAGTGTTCTTTTATAAAAAAATATGTTTCTAGAAAAATATTGGGAAAGTTTTTGAATGTTAAATATATAACTCAGCTTTCTGGTACTCAAGCAATCTATGTGATAGTTATAGTTTAAAACTGCCATTTTTCTTTCAGATTATTGACTCAAGAACGGATATTGAATGTACTTATTGGAGATGCAATATCTTAGGGTAGAATGAGGAGTTGAGATTTTTGGGGAAGATTACTGAATTAGGGGTTTTAAAGAAAACATTTTTTCATTAAATTATTTGGCCATTCTTGAAGCTCATGGTCTTTTGGGTTTGGCTAGCCCAAACATATTTCTGTTGATAGTCACAATGATAAACATTGGTTTGCTTAGAAAGTGTAATTAAGGATTAGCGTTTGATACTGCCCCTAGTGTGTGGTAATATTCCCAGGAAGGAAACTACCAAACCTCTTCTTAGTAAATAAATGTTGATTTTACTTACCATTTAATCATCTGTATTATTCCATGTGCATGGACATTATGTAGAAAAACAGAAAGCATATATTTAATGTATTAGAACTAATTTTAGAATAGAGTATTCTTATTTGATGATGGTTTAATGAACATTTCTTATTTGAATTTTTATGCTTCAAACATTTTTATATTTCTCTTGTATTTTTTATAAAGCTTATGCCAGCCATATATCTGTTCTTTTTAATGTAAATAAATCAACATTTTTTTATCTAACAGGTTGCCTGGAAAGAAAAGAATGAAAATTCCATGGTATATGTAATTTGTAAATATGCCATGAAATGCATTTTTTTTTTGTATTTTGAAAATACTGAATTTTTCTTCTCTGTTTTTCTACCATAACCTTTTGTTTGTTACCAGTTCAGAATCAAACCTAGATTGCTTTATTCCATATTAATGTAATGCAAGCAAATCACTATGTTCATAGATGGCTTGAACAGATTCTTCCTCAGTCCCTTGGGGAAACTATATTGTTTAATTCATTGAAATAAACTTTCAGATATTGAAAAGGGCTTAAGAGAAAGTCATTGTGACCATTTAAGTAATAAACTTTACTGCCTCTGTTTATGTGAATCTCAACAAATACTTTTACCATCATAAAGAAGCAGAATTTATTTTATTGCACATTCATTTTCAATTAAAAAACTGAGTACCTGTTATGTGCCAGGCACTGTATTAGACATTAAAGATATAGAATGAGTAAGAAGTTAGACATGATCTCCAGACTCAAATAGCAGACTACACAAAAGTAGAGAGGGAAGTCGTGGATAAACCACAAAACTATTTGATCCATTCTCTGAATAAGAAAAGGGGACTCTTAATTATAGAGAACAAACTAAGGGTTGATGGAGGAAGGTGAGTGGGGGATGGGCTAAATGGGTGATGGGCATTCAGGAGGGCACTTGTAATGAGCACTGGGTGTTATATGTAAGTGATGAATCACTAAATTCTACACCTGAAACCAGTTTTACCATATACGTTAACCAGAATTTAAATACAAACTTGAAAAAGAAAAAAAAAGATGAGAAGTTGCCATCTTATTTACTAAGCTGGTTGTCATCTGGAGCTGGACAGCAAAAAGAAACCTTATGTTAGTACATGCACTAGGTGAAAACAACCTATTTTCTATTTCAGTACTCTAGGTACATAGAAAAGAAGAATGTAAATTTGCAGAAATGATTTTTTTTGTTTTTTGGTATATGTAATACAAAACTGGCCATTAAACTCAGATTTTCAAGGGCAGTTCTGTCCTGTTTTTTATTAAAATAACTGAGAATTGCCATTATTTTGCCATCCAAAGGATGCCTCTTATATTGTACTTTGCACTGAAAGTAGCACTACACATACACACACATATATACACATTTTGATTATATTTGAATAATAAAACAATAATACTAGTGCTGATGTTGGTTCTAAATTCTTGCGTTAAAAGACATGGGGAATCTGTTCAAAAAGGTAACTGGTGTTGTTTGAGATAGAGTCTTCTGTTTAAAACAATTGTTCTTAGGGGCGCCTGAGTGGCTCAGTTGGTTGAGCGTCCAACTTCGGCTCAGGTCATGATCTCGCGGCTAGTGGGTTCGAGCCCCGCATCGGGCTCTGTGCTAACAGCTCAGAGCCTGGAGCCTGTTTCAGATTCTGTGTCTCCCTCTCTCTCTGACCCTCCCCCATTCATACTCTGTCTCTCTCTCTGTCTCAAAAATAAATAAACGTTAAAAAAAATTAATAAAAAAAAATAAAACAATTGTTCTTAAAGATATGTTTTCCTTATGGTATTAGAAATTAATTATGCAAACCATATGATTGTGTTGTGGTAATAAGGAATGTATTTTCTCTAAAAAGGTGGCCAGTTATTATTCATTCCCAGTGCTGGTTAGAGATGGTAGGCCACAAATATTAGCTATCATATCTATTAATATACTCAAAGTGCCAACTCATAACTCTTATTAAACTGAAGAAATTAAAAGAAAGACACAAACTAATTTTAAAAATCATTAATAAGAAGGCTAATTTTTGAATAGTGACCATGGTTTAAATTCTAGTATCACTAAACTGTGAAATTCAGTGTAAGGACTTGCCAAATGATCTGCTTTTTTACAGTAAAAACAATGCATTATTACAGATTTGTAAGGTTGAATTGATTCTTTGAAAGTAATTTCATTTGTTAACGAAAATAACAATTTACTAACTGATATAAACTGTTTAGCATAAGATAATACAGCAGCTACGGTATTTCATTTACAACGGATATGAAATATGAATTCCAAAGGAAGAAAATGAGAGAAGCACATTCCTTTAACTTCCTGAAAAAGCATATTACTTAAAAGTATCAATATGAAATAATGAAAGAGATATGATACTTGGATATAGATGCATTTTTTTCTTAGACTGTAAACTACTTTTATTAAAATAAAATAAAATTACCATGTGAATCCTATGCCAAAGTAAAAGTTTGAATGTAGATTTCTTTCTGAGTATGGTCCCTATCTTACCCATCTTTGTATTCCGTAGAGCTTCAGGCAGTGACTAGCAGAAGTGAATACTCAGTGATTGGAAATAAAACAAATCATGGTTGGATAGATAAATAAAGTTAAGTATCCCCTCCTTCTTGTCCACTTCCTCAGAATTCTTTATTGTATATTCATTGAAGTATAACATTTCAATCAAGGAGCACTGTGGAAAGATAGAAAGGGATCTGAATTCACAGAAATGCTGAGACCTTGTACTAGCCCTGATCCCCTCTAGCTGTTGCACACTGGACAAGTCACTGAATGTCCCTGAGCCTATTTCTTCAGCTGCAACATTAAGGATTTGGAAAAGAATGATTCCCCAACTTATGCTTTGATATTATAACACGGTATACTGGCCCGTGTGGAACTTATCTTTCTCTTGATCTTTAAAATTGGACAAATTTCTGCTTTATGTTTTTCTTGGGTTTAGAGAGATAATTCATTATTACTGTTTAAAAGATTCCCTGCTGTGCTGCAGCTGGCACAGGTGAAAGAAATTAAGTGAGAGAGCAGTAGCACTATAAGACTTCATCATGTACTCTGCTTAATTATAGAAGTCAGAACTTGGAAATGAGATTTATGAAGATAAGTTGAAATGCAGGTAATATGTTTCAGGATAATGTAGGGTTGATGATGTGTTATTTTGGAATCTCAAGTTTTCAACTTCTGCATAAGTAAAGAAGGATGGTTTTATAAGATAACAGGATCGATGGATTCTCCAGTATCTAGGCCAATGAGTTTGATGTTGGTCCTACTAACATACTAAATTTGATGATTAATTGCCTAGAGTGTGAGCACTGAGAAACAACTAGAAGCTAACATGAGCTTTTTGATTAGAGTGAGTATCAGCTCAAAGGACTATGTAAAAATAATGGACTTTAATTTATATCAGATATTTAGCAAAAATACCCATTATATTCTTTTTCATATTGTGGAGAAATATGGACTGAAGTGCATTCATAGCTGGTTGATCAAATTTACCCAAACAGTGTTAATTACTACATCCATATAAGTCTAAAGGGAGGGTCTCCTTTACTATGTATTGTCTCTTTTTTAAAGAATTAATTTTTCAATGATTGGATGGTTGTTTATTAATTTTCAGTGGCTGGATATGATATTTTCAATTTTCTAGGTGATGACTTAGTGCTTGAATTTATATGAACTGTTTAGTATTATCTTGAATGACCAGAAGAATAGACTAAACCAAGCAAGATTAAATTTTATAAGGCAGAGAGTTGTACATTTGGCATTTCACTTTCAAAAATAAACTATACAAGTACAGAATGCTAAGTAATCCAGTTTGACAATATTTCAAGTGTAGAATATTTAATTGGTTAGGGAAATCTTGGGTTTTATTAATAAAAGTATAGATATTAGACAAAAACTGGCAATGTCCCTGCTCTATACTATACTGGTCAGACTTCATGCCAACTTTTTATTACAGGAAGCATGTAGAAAGGAACAATTATTTAACTGAAATTAATTCAGCAAAGTAATTAGGTTGTTAGAAATTCTCAAAACCGTGTGTAGTAGACCATGGTTGGTTTTACTATCTGTTATTCAACCATTCATCTTTCTTCTGGTAATCATAATTCTATTTTCCTCCTCGGAATTGAGACTCCTTCCACTTTCAGTTCTTTTATTTTTTTTCAAAGTTTATTTATTTATTTTTGAGAGAGAGAGAGAGACAGAGCATGCACGAGAGGGTGAGGGACAGAGAGAGAATCCTAAGCAGGCTCTGCACTGTCAGCACAGAGCCCAATGTGGGATTCGATCTCATGAAACATGAGATCATGCCCTGAGCTGAAACCAAGAGTCAGATGTTTAACCGACTGAGCCACCCAGGCACTTTCTCAGTCCTTGCTTTTAGAGTGAAGCAGTATTTACAGTCTGCTCTGGGAATAGGTCAGGAGAAATATTTGAAATGGAATTACGGTCAGCACAGATGGACTCTGTAGTCATAATTGTTGTTTAAGACCAGTGTCTGTTCTGATTGATTGGTGGCAGTGTCCATTCTGATTGGCTTATAACCAGTATATGTCTGCATAACCCCATAACTTAAGTTGAATCGGCCTTTTTTTTTTTTTTTTGCCCTGCCCTCAGCAATTAATTTCCTGATTAATGTGAATTAGGCTGAGGACATTTTCTCATATTTGCTAGACTCAGAGTTATGAAGACATAGATTATAACTGTCTTAATATTAAAATGGGAAAATCTGTGAAGCCAGTGTGGGGTAGATGAATTAAGTTTTGGAGATGTAAAAACAATGTTCCAATGACATAATTTAAGCCCCTGAATCATACTAAACCTGAAGCTGGTAGATTTACTTCAGTACTTGGTTCAAAAAATAGTTAAGTTTTGCTTAAGCCAGAACCAAAAGAATCCTAACTGATATATTACATAGGAAACAAACAAACAAATATGTAAAACACAACTAGAGGATATTTACTTTATAAGTCAAAGAGAGAAACAGGTTCTTTATATGTAATTGATCTGTTCTCAGATCTCGATTATTTAGAGACTATCAAATGGCGCACATGGATAGAAGGTCTACGTAGACAGATTTGGGATCAATGAAAGGCTGAAGATCTTTGCAATTTAAGTTATCCAATAATGAAATAAACATTTTCTGTGGTATTAAGTGCTAAAGTAAAATCTGGATCATAAAGAATATTGTCTTGGGTTGAAGTGTCCACTGGCTGTTACTAAAATTATTAAAATTTATTGAATAATTACTGTGCTGGACACTGTAGCAAGCATTTTATATATATATATATATATATATATATATATATATATATATATATATATTGCCTGCAAAGTCAGTACTATATCTAAATGAAGAAACAAGGGAGAAATGAAATTGAATCCTTCACCCCAAGGAGAGAAAACTAGAAAGCAGCAATGATGGGCGTGAAACCCAACGTATCTGATTGACTTTAAAACTTTGCTATTTCTCCATTAACATTCTAACAGTGCCTGGATTTTTATGGATTCAATGCAATTATAAAACCCTGTATTTTGCCAATATTTTAGTAATGATTTACATAAAAAGAAAAATGAACTGATGTAGTCCAAAATGAATTATCTTTGATTTATGGACAGTACGGTTTTACGGAAGTTCTAAAAATACACTAAAAGCACTCTAGTATGTAAATTTCATGATGATTAAAAGGTGTCATACCTATGTAAATGTAATGGAATTGAGGGGCTTACATAACTCCATAAATTCTAAAAGAAAAAAATCTAAACACAATTAGTCATAAAATGTCAAACAAATATGTTGTAATTTCTGAGAAAGCCTAACAGAACTTCTAAGCAATAGGTACTCAAGAGCTAAACAGTCACATAGTGTCCTAAGAGTAGTATCCAACATGAGTTTTTTGAGAATTAATACAGTGAGGATACATAGAAGAAAAGCCTTATGCTGTAGATGGGGTCCTGATAGCAAATATACAAAAAAGCTTGGTTGATAATTACATTGCTGGTTTATTGCTTCTCAATGACATATTTGAAAATAAAGAAACTATCATTGTGGGCTCATTCAAAAGGTTGTACTAGTGCAGGTAATCTGGTAGAATGTTTATGTAAGCATCATCCTAAGACCTCTATTGTTTGAAGTCACTGTACTTTCTAATATGAGAAATATTATATACTATGGATTGTAGGACTGGTGCAGTCAAGAAAACACGTGGCCTTATAGAACTGCTAACTACAATTCATTTTCATCATAAAAATTTCCCAGTTCTTTAAAGGCAGAGATTTAAAGCAGGTTCATTATGTGATTTATTAGGTCGAATATTGTGGTCAAACAAACCCAAGTTTTAATTATGATCCTGTTATGTGCTGAGTGGATTCCTTAACCTTTGCAAGTCTCTGTTTTCTCATCTGGTAATGGAGATGCTAATGTTTACCTGCTTCAAAGATTATTACTGGAATTAAAGCACGTAATCTTAAACTTCTTTACCTGCCTCAAATGGTGCTGAACGGACAGTAGCTGCCTTCCCTGTTCTTTCCCGCCAAACCCTCTCCTTACTTTTCTGTAATAACCTAAAAATTAATGAAAAACAGCTATCTTCTTAACATAAGTCAGACTTTAGGCCTATGTTTTGTTTATAAGCTATTCTAAATCCTATAAGGAATGTATTTCAGGGGGAAAAGGCTAAGGTTGCATGATAAAGAAATTCAGAATAAATAGGACTCCATTTTTAAATCAAACTGTATTTCCTCTTTTTACCATCCCACCTTATTTCAGAATATTTCTATGGTCCTTCCAGAAAGAGTCCTATTACCTGGATGCTATAGCTTTTCTTAGTCATGTTGAAGAGTAGTAATTTTACACACAAAATCTTTCATTTCAAATTTGGGCTTGGAGCATTGGTCTTCCCTAATTTGGGAAAGTCACTTGAGTGCATAACTGCAGAGGAAACATATTACCTCTTAGGTAAAGGCAACCTTGGAGCTGTTGCTGAAACACAATGAAAAAAGGAAGTTAAATCAAACCTCATTAGCTAGGGCCCTAAATATTGTACAAGCAGATAGCAGTTCACTTGAAATGGGAAACTGGGAAAAAGGCCACAAAGAAATTAAATGATTATTCACCTAAGATCACACAGTGATAGAGTGCAACAGTCATGAGCAGAGCCTAAGAAGATTTAAGAGGCCAACAAATTTGGCTAAGCAAGCTTATATATTTTTCCAGCTCAGGAACAGTTTACAAGTACAGAGTTACATTTTCTCTTGGTTTTGGTATTCACTGTTTCGAAAATCTTTGTAGATTAGAAGAATAAAATTTGTATGTCATATATATATCAAAGCACAATAATTCAAGTCCACACATGCATCACATTTATTTTTCATATATTTTAATTATTACTCCTGATTGTATAGTTTAGTACATATAGGATGAATCAGTGCCCTGGCAACATTTAAAAAAATCAAATTACAGTAAATAAAAAGATGAATATCCATCCTTTCTTCCTCATAGCCCCCCGCTCCCCAACGAGAACATAAACATTTAATCTCTGAAAGTTTTAAATTATCAAAACAATGGGATAAAGTTATGCATCCTTTTTTTAAACCACATATGAGATCTAGCTATGTGACAGACTTAAAACAGAAAGCATTATTTTTTCCCAGCATTTTTTAAAAGCAGCAAACCATGAAGTAAAATTTTATTTTGTCTTAATGATAATGAAAGATACTACATGTCACCACTGAACATGTACTAGTGTATGTGCTTGTGTTTTCGAAGGCTACTTTTTATTAGCTTAAACCCCTGAGCTGTTAAATGTAGCATAAAGCTGAATTTCCACTGTTCTACAGCAGGGGAAAAATTCTTTTAATTGGATGATTGCAGAGGGGGAGAGAAAAAAGGAAGAGCTTTTAAAAGTTTGGGTAGTTCAGATAAGAAAAATTCTGGATGCTTCAGCAAAATTACCAACCCTCTGAGATTCAATTTTGACTATTATTACTAATGTACTGCTTTCAGTGTACAGTAAATTAGATCTTGAACACATTATGGGCCAAATATTATCCTTTTATGCTCACGTGTAACCCCTAACAGGTTTCAATGGGAGATGTGCATGGTTACTTGAAAGCTATTTTCCCAGTATTTTTCTACCCTAAATCTGATACAATGAAGGTGATCAGAAGAAATGTATGTAAAAAAAATAATAATAATAATCTCTTCATATAACATTTTTCCAATTACAGAGTTTTACACCACATATCATTTCATTGTATCTTTATAAAGCAGGAAATTTAATTGTATAAATAGAAATGTATTAAAGAGCCTCCAGAATCAAAATTTAATATTGGAGTTTCATAGAAAAGATGACTGTTTCTGTTTCTGTTTAACACAGCACTGTGTTGAAAAGAAGAAAATTGTGAATTCAATTATGCCAAATGGTCAAACATGCTAATATTAATAACAAGAATAATCTATTCTATGTAAATCTATAGACACTTTTATAATTACAAATTACTTTTAATTCACATTTTTCTCATGTTTATAAACCTTCTTTCCCTTTCTTCTTTCTTTCTTCCTTTCTTTCTTTCTTTCTTTCTTTCTTTCTTTCTTTCTTTCGTCTTCTCTCCAGGTTTCTTTTGTTTGTTTTATTTTGTTCAATTTATTTTTGTTTTAATTTGCTGTTCATTATCTTAGGAGGTATTCACTGATACACAGGTTTCCAACAAGGGATAGTCTGAGGCAGCGTCCTGAATCATTGTCACAGGTCATTGAATTTCTGAGAACTAAAATCAGTCTTGAGCTGTACTTTGATGCAAGTGAGGCTTAATCCCATGCTTTCTGCTACTAAGTAGGAATCCACATTTCCTAAGCCACTGTAAGGATGCACCTACTGATTTAATCATCAACATTTATTTTATGAAGTTTGCTATGTTGGTTGATTGATTAATTTTTACCAAAGGGCAGATTACTGTGATCTTCAGACCAAAAACCAAACAACAAGGGGAAAAAGAAGAGTTGGAAACTACTGGGCAAAATGTAAGCCATCAATAGAGTTTTTGTAAAAGGCATTTCGTTCATTCACTTATTCAGCAAAACATTCATTACACATTCATATTGTGTCTGAGATAGTGCTAGGTGCTGGGAATATATAAGTAATCAACAACAATAAAACGAAAATAAGAACTATCCCTACCTTAGTGAAGGAGGACGAGAAAGAGAGTGATAAAGCGATGAATAATTGAATTTTATAAACTGCTGGAAGATGCTAAATGCCATGAAGAAACAACAGGGTCAGACAGATTGGAACATGTGGGAGAGGGGGTTGCAGTTAGTTCTAGTGAGGTAGGTGTGCTTGAATAGACTTGAAGGAGGTGAGGGAATTAGGCAAGAAGCTGTGGAGGAGAGGAGTGTTTTAGGGATGGGGTACAGGGAACCTAAATTTGGGAATGTGCTAATGATTTAGGACCAGCTGAAGCTAATGTGTTTGGAGACGAATAAACCAGGAAGAAAGTAGCGGGAGGTTAAGGATAGGAGCAGGAGGGAATTACAAGTCATTGCCAACTTTAATTCTGCTTTAGATGGGAACCTCTAACAGGTTTGGAGTAGAGACACAGAATGACTTATTTTAACAGGTTTGCTCTAGTTGCCCTGCTGAGAATGGACTGCAGGAAGTTAAGGGCAGGAAAGGTTACTTAGCTTTTATTTATTTATTTTTTAATGTTTATTTATTTTTGAGAGAGACAGAGTGTGAGTGGAGGAGGGGCAGAGAGAGAGACAGGGAGATGCAGAATCTGAAACAGGCTCCAGGCTCTGATCTGTCAGCACAGAGCCCTACTCGGACCCGGGGCTACAATTCAGGAATGGCGAGATTCATGACCTAGGCCGAAGTCAGAGGCTTAACCAACTGAGCCACCCAGGTGCCCCAAGGTTGCTTAGCATTAAAAAAAAATTATTGGAAGTTTGAATTAACAGCATGGTCTCAGGAAGATGTTTTGGGGAATTTAGCTTTATATAAAACTGTGAAGTAGGTAAATTAATCTGCAATATTCCTAGATTTTTCTTTTTATCACCTTTTTTTCTTACCTCCCTTCTATACCTTTCTCTTTGTTAAACTTGGTCTCACACATAAAGACAAGGATGTCTGTTTGCCTCTTCAATGACGTACCTACATTTTTCACCAGGAGTAACCCATGGGAGCAAATTTCAAAATGTTAAATTTCAAGCCTTTAAAAACAAGAAGATTTATTTTAGGGAAAGAAATTTAGACCTGTGTTCAACCTCAGTCAGTTCTGATTCTTGATTTACTATAAAAGTTTCTCTCCATCAACCAGAAAACTAAATATAAAAATTTTTAATATGGCACACTATTTTTATTTGAGGCAGATTGTGCCTCAAATGTTCATTGAATTGTTAAAGGGAAACGATTAAGTGCCAGGCAAGAATCGAAACACTAGAAATAAAATTTGAATGAGATGCTGCATCACCATCCCTCAAAGTGCTCAGAGGATGGAGCAAGGACATTGGACGCTTAAAACAAATGCAGGGTGGTGGGGAAGGATCTGTTGAAGAGGAAAGTGCCTGTAGCTTTGCCAGGACAGCCTCTTCACAACTTTTTCCCCGCTTCTACTTCTCTTCAGCCGTCCTCACCATTCACCTCAATCCAATTTCTTCTCTTATTTCTGTGAACAGCACTATCTTCCCTTAGTTACATAGGCTCTGAAACCCAGAGGTGTCACTAACCTCTCCCTTTTCTTCACCTTTAACATTCTTTCACATAGGACCCATGCACTAGATATGAGTCTGCAATGTCTCTAACATCCTTTCAAACTCCCATGCACACAGTTCTATCCCTGATTGCCCCCCGCAATCCCGCAGAAACATTCTTTTTTTTAAGTTTTATTTTTATTAAGTAATCGCTACACCCAACATGGGACTCGAACTCATGAGCTCCAGATCAAGGGTTCCATGTCTTAGCACAGAGTCAGCCGGGTACTCCTCACAGACAAAGACTTAAAGTTATCGATTCCATCTCTTCAGTCTCTCCCTGCTCTGATGTGCTTACATAAAACTTACAGCATATCTGGCATCATTCCAACTGCACATTAAACCAATAACTAATAATAAAAAAGAAAACAAGTAAAGTTTTCTATTTTCTATAGCATTAAGTACACATTGCTTTGCCTGACATTCATGATCTTCTGTGACCTGACCCTAACGTACACTTTTAGTTCCATCATTTATTATTTTCTCACACATCCTACGAGCTATCTAAATCTGCCTGTTTCCTATTCCCCCCAAATGCTCTGTCTTTTATACTCTCTGTATATTTATTTTCTCTCTCAAAATGAATTCATTCTCCCCTTAGAATCTCCTACCATCATTCAAGGCTCTAAAATCATCTTCCTCATAAAATCTTTCTTCAAGCACATATCTTTTTCTCTTAACCTATGTGATGGCAGCAACTGTGGCTTCATTATTTTTAGTTCTTAGCATTATTCCTTGAACTGGAATAAATACATATTCAATTAAATTAAATATAACAGTAATATATAAAGTAAAGCTTTAACTTCGTTCAAAAAAATCACATACTATTTTACTTCCCGTGTACTCATTTTAAGTTTCAATATATTACTTTATAATTATGTATATTATACTAGAGATGGAAATAACCCTAATGTCTTTTTTCACTAAATTTAAATACTGCCTTGACATTTGTTTCACACTAACAGTTATTATTGATTTAATAACTTAATGTGGAACATCCTGGTTTTAGTAGAACAATGTGAGATTGGACGTTAGTATTTATTTTTGCCACAAAATTATACATGTGCATTTACCAACCAGAGCATAAAGCACATGGATATAGTAGTATAGTTTCTAATACAAAGTAATCATGAAAGTATGTAGGAAAGAAGGAGAAAGCAATTCAAGGAAAATTATAATTAGGCAAAATCTCAAAAATTATGCTGTTTATAATTAGTCACGACAAAGTAACAGGTTATAAAACTTCAAGAGATAAACAGATTAGGAAATGAAAGTCAAACCCAAGAGTACCAGTGTCAATGAACAGAGTGAAAGAAAGTGGGTATTTATGAATTATACTAAAGGAATTTTAGATTAATGAAGGTGTAGAGAGGCTTCATCTTGTAAACATATCAATTGAGGTGAGTGGTCCATAAAGCTTTATGACTCTAGCATGAATTCTGGTGGAAAGAAATACTACAGTAGATCATGTTAATTTAGTTTTACTGTGTAAAAATGTGACAGCTTTTAAAATTGTTGCTTGAAAAATTTAAGGTGGTGCTTTGCTACATCAACATAAACACACAGGTGTTATTCTTTTTTTAATACTGAGCTAAGTACCCATGGCATTTATTCAAAATCTATGTCATATAGAGCTTTTCCTAATATTCCAACTTAATTAAAGAATTTTATTTATTTTATCTAAAGACACAAAATTTCCATGGTACAGCAAATCATATTAGATGATAAAGTAGACTATTGAAAGCTAATACTGTTCAAATTCAAAACTTGATCACCCAACACAAAGATAGAAATGAATTTTGAATCCCACTGAATAAATTAGTTACACAAGTTACACAGATTTGAGCTTCCCAGATCTTTAACTACAGCTTGGCTTTAAAAAAACCCAAAAAAACAAAAAACAAAAAACAAAAAAAAGCATGGCTAACTTTATATAATATTGTAATAGTAAGTCTTGTATTTTTAATATGATGGTTGTGAGAATAAAGTTAGGTAATATACTAAATGGTTTGAAAATTAACAAATGCATAAGAGATCTGTCAATATTAAAATAGGATTGATTTTTCCAACAGGATTTTCTGTAATGTTGGAAACATGCATGTGGAATAGTACGCTGTTTGATATGGTAGCCACAAGCCACATATTGCTACTAAACACTTGAAATGTGGCTCTCTTGATTAAAGAAGTTAATTTTTCTTACATTTAATTTTAATTAATATAAATTTAAGGAGGCACACAGGGTTAGTGGCTACAATGTAGAACAGTACAGATCTAAAACTAATCTCTGAAATTTGACTTGATCATTTAATAACTCGAGGAATTCATATAGCTGCTACAAGTTTTCATTGCTTAGACAATCAGAATTTTCCCCCAGGGCTTGCAATGGGGATTTCAGATAAACTGTGAACCAGTCTCTTTTAATGTTAAATTATTAACAGACTAATTTGGCTATGAGCCAACTAAGTTTTTGTGCTACTTTAATCAAGTCATAAATACTAATTCTTAGTTTTCTCCATTGACAAATAGGTAGAAAAAGTGGATGAAGGTTTTAAAAAGTCAATTCAGGGGTGGTGGATGGCTCAGTTGATGAAGCATCAGTCTTGGATTTCAGCTCAGGGCATGATCTCAGGGTTCATGAGATGGAGCCCCGAATTGGCTCTGTGCTGACAGCATGGAGCCTACTTTAGATTCTCTCTCTCTCTCTCTCTCTCTCTCTCTCTCTCTCTCTCTCTGCCCTTCCCCCACTCATGCTCGTTCTCTCTCACTCTCAAAGTTAAAAAAATAAAAGAACTAAAAAGTTAATTCGTGTACAAGACTTACAGGGACAGATTAATGGTGTGTTTTCAAATACATATCAGCTATCTTTAATCAAAGTAAATATGACAAAAAAATAAACAGTCCTAACTAAGAAATTTTTTTTTCTAAATAAAGAACTATTTTTTTTTAATGGCAAATTGATTATTCTTTTGGTTTGGTCAAAAATAAACCTGGGGCTCCCCTTGCACTGGGCTTTTAATTAAAGACAAAGGCTTTGCTAGTGTTCTTGCTACACTTGGATATTTGTGCCTGTGGGGAGCACACTTCACTCAGTCCTAAGATAATTTTTAAACTTTTCTAAGAATTCTGCCATTTCTGAGTTGAACTCAAAGCCAGATGAGAAGCTGGGTCTTAGGAACCTTGCTTGAAACACTTTTTCCTGCTTCTCACATCCACACTTTAATCTTCCTCAACTAAGGTGGCTTGATAAAGCTCTCTTGGTCCGTGTATCCTTTTAATTTCTAAACTGCATAGATACCTACCCACCCCCCAAAAAGAAATGTGTGGGACATTGAATCTTATCCCAGAACAAAGTTCCCTGGTATTTTTGTGTTCTTTATGACTTAGATTAACTTTAACTGTACAACTTTACTACTCAGAGTGTTGGCCTTGAACTAGTAGCCTGGCTTCCCCATGGAGTTTGTGAGAAATGCAGAATGCCAGGCCCCACACCAGATCTACTCAATGAGAATTTGCATGTTATGATTCTTACGTGTTTCATCAATAGGTACATAAAAGTTTATGAATTACTACTCTATAACATACCATCTTGCTTGCTCTGAAGGAACAGGAAGGTGTTTTTTTTTTAATTGATCTTGTTTATACCACTTCCTTAAATGAGCCAAACTTCATTATCCTCGGCCAATCTGTGTCCCATTTGTTTGTTCCAAATCATTTTATCCAATTCATTTCCCTCAGAATATTATTTTAAAAACTCAGATAAAGGGGCACCTGGGCAGCTCTGTTGGTTAAGCATCCAATTCCTTATTTCAGCTCCCTTGTTTGTAAGTTTGAGCCCAGGACCGGACTCTATGCTGACACCGCGGAACGTGCTTGGGATTCTCTCTCCCTCTCTCTCTGCCCCTGCCCGCCCTGCTTCTTGTGTCTTTCTCTCTCTTTTTCTCAAAAATAAATAAATGAACATTTAAAATATAAATAAAAAATAAAACATCAGGTAAAAAATCAGTTAAGTACACGAAAGAGCGAGATCTTCATTCTTCCCTTATTATAAAGAGTAAAAGTGCATATTTATTGTCCCAACCTTTCTGCACACCACTCACTTAGGACAACTTGACCACTGGTTTCTATAAACAGTGTCTGCTATCTCTTGGAATACCATCAAACTGTCCTAGTGATCTTTTATCCATTTTTAGTTAAATGCTCCTTTATAAAGTCTTCTTGATTTTTCTCTCTCAAAATATTTTAAGTATCCTATGACACATTCATTCCTTCATCTTTAAGTTGACCTTTCTCCTTTTGTTTACTTCTTTGTTATTTGGGATCTAGCTGCAGGATAAGAAAAGACATATGGGTGCCTCAACAATTGCTGTTGGTTGGTTTTGCTTACTCTTTATAATCCAAGAGGAAAGAAGAGAAAGCATTATCATCTTACCCATTTTTATCTTGATATATTTGTGACATGTCATAGAATATAGTGCTTGTTGTATAAAATGACAGTTAGAAATAAATGAACTTTGTTATATTAAAAAAATTTTTTTTAATGTTTATTTATTTTTGACAGAGAGAGAGAGAGAGACAGAGCATGAGCTGAGGAGGGGCAGAGAGAGAGGGATACACAGAATTAGAAGCAGGTTCCAGGCTCTGAGCTATCAGCACAGAGCCCGACTTGGGGCTTGAACTCACAGACCTTGAGATCATGACCTGAGCCGAAGTTGGTCGCTCAACTGACCGAGCCACCCAGGTGCTCCATATTTTTTTTGTTGTTCTTATTTGATGTGGACTATCCCTGCAGGTTGTCTTGAATTATTATTGTACAAATAATAAGAGAAAAACAAAATCCTCTTAAATATGTCATACAGTGTATGTCCTATAGTTACCTTAAATATCCTGAACATAAAAGCATAGGAGAAATTTTGATAGTTTATTTTTTTTCTATTATTGGAATCCTAACCCTCTTACATATAAAATAATAAAAATTTTTAAAAGTTAAAAAGGCAAAGACTCCTGGGTGGCACAGTTGTTTAGACATCGGGGCTTTTGATTTTGGCTCAGGTCATGATCTCATGGTTTGTGGGTTCGAGCCCTGTTTTCAAGTATGCTGACAGTGCAGAGCCTGCTTGGAATTCTCTCTCTCCCTCCCTCTCTTTCTGCCCCTCCCCTATTTGCTCACTAGCGCACTCTCTCTCTCTCAAAATAAACTTAAAAAAAAATTTAAAGAGGTAAACAGAGAAGACTTTTACCTCCTATTAGATCAATATTCTTTTCTGCTGTTAAGCCATATTCACTGATACAAATCTTGTATTATACAACTAAATATCTCCTGTTATAGTTTAGGTCTATTTTGTTTAATGCAACTCTTTTGTAAACCAATGTGAGCAACTGAACAACAAAAAATTTTAGTCAAAATTTGGCTTAAAAAAAGAAATCTATTTTTTCTGGTATTTCTCATTTTGACTTACCTACTTCAAAAACAATTGCTCCAGGGCACCTGCGAGGGTTGGTAGGTTGAGTCTGACTTTGGCCAATGTCGTGACCTCATGGTTTGTGGGTTTGAATCCCACATCAAGCTCTGTGCTGACAGCTGAGAGCCTGGAGCCTGCTTCAGATTCTGCGTCTCCCTCTTTCTCTGCTCCTCCCGTGCTTGGACTCTGTCTCTGTCTCTCTCTGTCTCTCTCAAAAGTGAAGGAACATTAAAAAAAAAATTGCTCCCATATTTTAAGTATTTTCCAACTTGGATAAGTGTTCTTATGCCTACATAATATCATTTATTCCTTGATTTATAATTGCTTTGTAGCATTGTTTATTGATTTTCTTGTATTTTCAAAATCTTTTCTAATATGTATGAAATACATCTCTCAAAATGCAGCCTGTAGCAAGATATATTTTATATTTCAATTTATTAATAATGATAGGTTTTGTTTCTTTAATTGACATTTCTGATAAACCTGTTTTTGGTTTGGTTTTGTTCAGAAAATAGTTTGCTGAATAAATTTAGTAGCTTCAGTCTGATGTTGCATTAATTTTTATTATTTTATCTAGAACCATATATTGAATGCTAAAGAAGAGTAAGGAGAATGAGTAAATAAAGAATAGAGGAACAAAACTCTTATTATTGTTTTCTTTCTTATTGTGATAACCATTAAAGAAACATCCTAATACAATTTAATTTTGTTTAAATAAGTTTCTAATAAGCTTAACGTGTGTTATAGTCTAACAAACCAAATATATTTGGCAATTGACCTTTGGTTAATGCTGATTGCTTTGGTATAATTCATGAAATAACAGAAATGTGTCCTACATGATGGACTTAGGGAAAATAGAATGTCAAAATTATGATGTTAATTATGGGAAATCATATAGGTAACACTGGTTATATGAAGGAGACTGCATTGATCACACTGTGTTATCCTAATTAAAACCCACAGAGAAGCTGTATCTTAGCCCATTCCATGTGACTTTGTGGATTGGTCCTGAGTTCTGGGACCCAACAGGTGATCAATCACTGGATAGGATCCGTCATGCCCAACAGCAGGAAATATCATGGGATTCATGGAATATTACCAGGATGCTGATGATGTGGTGACTAAAGTCCCAGTCACCTGGGTGGCTCAGTAAGTTAAACGTCTGACTCTTGGTTTCAGCCCAGGTCATGATCTGAGGGTTCATGGGTTTGAGCCCCACTTTGGGTTCTGCATTGACAGCTATGGGGCCCGCTTGGGATTCTGTCTCTCTCTCTCTCTCTCTGCCCCTCCCCTGCTGTCTCTCTATTGCTCTCAAAAATAAATACATAAACATTTTTTTTAAATATTCATTATGGGTAACAGCTAGTGTCTTTTCTCATGTAAAATTACTCAGTATAATTATTTGAGTGAATTATATCACCAAATATTTTAATAAAAATTTGTGTATTCATAATGTAAACATCCACGGAGTGCATGCTATGAGAACACTGTGCTAACTGGTGAAAAACAGGTAAAAATTAAGGTTAAAGGTTAAACTTAAAGTAAACAAATTAAAATTAGAACTCATATTATTTCATGAGCTACTAAAGCAATGAACATTGTTAACAAACGACCAATTTCTAAAAAAAAATTTAGTATTACAAAAGATACTCAGGCAAGATAGAATTTTATTTGAAAAAAATATTAGCATCAAAACTGTGTCTATTAAAAAAAAAACAAAGAAAATAAAGCTAGCATAATTGGTTATAATATCTTATTCAAAACAATATGATATAGGCTAATTCTTCAAGACAGTAATGAAATACAAGTATAAAATATCTAATTTAACTTGTGATTTAAATCAATCTCTGCCCAAAACAATAGTTTATAAATAGATATTTCTCTTAGTGTATTGACAGAATTCTGGTGTTGTCTTAATTCTGCAGTGGCTACATGTGCTTCATCTTTAATTTGTTAGGCATTTTTGAGGCCATCTTTATCCTCATTAAGTATTTTTTTCAATATAATTGAGAATATGGGTAGAAATAGTCATTAAATTGATAAATGTAATCAACAGATTCATTTTAAGTAATTAAAAGACTGTAAATTCACAGGAATTGATTATTAAATTTTCTTTTAAAAACTTTTTATTTTAAACATGTTACATTATTTTCAGGTGTATAATATAGTGATCGAACAAATTTATATATTATGCTATGCTCATCACAAGTGTAGCTACTGTTCGTCTCCATTCAGCACTATCATAATACCATCAACTATATTCACTATGCTGTACCTTTTTTTCCCATGACCTATTCAGTCCATAACGGGAAGCCTCTATCTCCTATTCCCATATGTACCCTGTCTTCTTAATTCATTCTTAATTCTTAATTCTTCTTAATGTATCCATCTATTGATGGACACTTCCATAACTTGGCTATTGTAAATAGTACTGCAATAAACGTAGAGGTGCATATATATTTTCAAATTAGTTTTTTTTGTTTTCTTTGGGAAAATAACGACTAGTGAAGTTACTGGGTCATTATTTAATTTCCTTCAAAATTATTCTGGTTTTAGTATATCTGGGAGACTTTTAAGTATATGTTCATTCTCAAAATACAGCTTGAAAAGATTGACCTGACCTAAATTATCCTTAAAATAAGTGTTTATTTTTAAGTAAAGATTATTCTAATCTAGTAATTTATAGAAACCTTAGATTTAAACAAATCCTGGAGTAAATTAAATCTATATCATCAAAAAAACCAAAGAACAATCATATAATGAAATCTAGTCACTTTTTGTTTTCTTTAGACAATGCTTTAACAGACCCAATTTTAGTATAGGAGGTATTTTATTTTAGTATTTTAGTATAGGAGGAGCTTACTCTAATATATAACTGAAATAAAATACCACTTTTTTTTACATTTAGATTATAGCTATTCCATTATAATCACCTTCCATCAGATGTGAAATCAATTTTTTAATAATTGGAAGAAAAACAACTCAACCTAAATATATGTGTGTGTATATATACACACATATATATATATATTGTAAAAAAAAAAAAAAAGCTCTTACAGGTAATAAAACCCCTGATTAATATGGCTTTAATTTTCAAATGTTAAATTAAATTTGATTTTAAAAGTATGATTAACTTTCCCAGTTTTGCCTGATACTGTCTCAATTTTAGGACTTAAATTTTTGCACTCTGGGAAGCTCTTTAGTGTCAGGAAAACCTGGATGGTTGGTCATTGTAATGTGACATTAGCTTTATTACTTACATTTTTTTTAAATGTTTTTATTTTTGAGAGAGAGAGAGACAGACAGAACATGAGTGGGGAGGGGCAGAGAGAGAGGGAGACATAGAATCTGAAGCAGGCTCCAGGCTCTGAGCTGTCAACACAGAGCCTGATGCAGGGCTTGAACTCACAAACCGTGAGATCATGACCTGAGCTGAAGACACTCAACTGACTGAGCAACCCAGGCGCCCCTATATTAAAGGTGCCCCTTTAATATTTTAAAGGTGAAAATATGTCCTATATGGAAATCCAGAGCATATTGAGGTTTATATAGTGACAACTTTAATATTAATCACAAATACCTCCATTTTTTAGCATTCATTAATTGAGCATTTGTGTTTTAAAGCATTATTTCCAATATTTAAAACATCAATAGATCATACACTCTGTATTTAAGTAACTTATAGCCTAATCAAAGAGCCAAGCATATGATATAATACAGTATAATTACCTGCTAAGATTTTTTTTAAGCACCTAGAAGCCCTCAGTACTTTGCTTTTTTCCCTTTTTGTTATACTTTCTAAGTATAAAGTAAATACTGTGTATATTTCCAAAGAGTTCTGAAATAGTTGTGTAGAACCTTTTGACATGTTTTAAGATTTAAAATAGATTTGAATTCACTTAGACTGGTATTGGTGCCTTTAAACAGTCACGTTGATGGAAATATTTCTACACTATTTGATTTAATTTTTGTCATTTGGCTTTCATGCGTGCCTCTCTATACATCCCCAGACTGAATGGTCTATACTCAATGGTAGCCAGGCCTGTACTAGTCTTAAATATTTTTTTTAAGATTTCTTTTAATGTTTATTTATTTTTGAGAGAGAGAGAGAGGGAGACAGAGAGAGAGTGTGCTTGAGCGGAGCAGAGAGAGAGAGAGACACAGAATCTGAGCAGGTTCCAGGCTCTGAACTGTCAGCACAGAGCCCCATGCAGGGCTCGAACTCATAAACCATGAGATCATGACCTGAGCCAAAGTCAACACTTAACCAACTGAGCCACCCAGGTGTCCCAGATATTTTACACTTTCATTTTCCAGTTTATACTCAAAGTAAACTTTTTTTTTCTTAAGTGCTTATTTATTTATGAAAGAGAGAAAGTGTGTGAGTGGATGAGGGGCAGAGAGAAAGAGACAGCGAGAGAGACAGAGAGAGACAGAGAGAGACAGAGACAGAGAGAATCCCAAGCAGGCTTTGCACTGCAAGCACAGAGCCTGACACAGGGCTCCAACCCATGAACTATGAGATCAGTACTTGAGCCCAAGTTGGAGGCTTAATTCACTGAAGCCATCCAGGTGCCCCTCAATATAAACTCTTAAGAATATATATGCACACATATGCACACACACACATATATGTATCATAGAAAGTATCAGCCTATTGTCAACATCAACTATAATATTAAAATCCTAATGAAAAAAAAGAAGTCTTCATATATACTTAGATTATCTAAACTTTACACTAAACATTATAATTTTGGAAATTAGGATTTTAATCCTACGCTACGTAGAAGAAACAGTAATTTGAAGAAAAAATGTATCTTCACTTTTTCAATTTATTTTCCAATAAAATGTCACTTTCAGAAAATAAAGTATGATTATACAAGTTGATAATTGTCAAATTAAAAGAAACAGCAAAAGCTTTGAACACATATGAGCCTTAGATACTCACTCCATCTGGGAGGAATTAAAGAAGACCCTCACAGAGAAGATGTGATAATTTAGGAAAGCCAGAAATTGCTAAGGAAGAGGAAATAAGGAGGGATTTCTAGGATTAGGAGTGTAGAAGGATAAGCCATACTCAGGCTGTAGTGAGAAAGTTAGTGCTATTGTAATATAGGGTAGATAATATGGAAATACTCATTTTGGCTTTTTCAGAAAGACCTTTGATGGCAATGCTTGACCAGATAGAATTCATTGTATGTCCAGTGATTTAGGATGAAGAGTATATACTCATGGATTTATCAGAATCACCTGGGAGGATCTTTAAATTACAGAACCCTGCACCCCCAGAGAACCTGCTAAGCAGGTCTGAGGTGCCAGCAGTTTGTATTCATGCTTTTGTAATGATTTTTAGATGATTATGATGTCCATGGAGATTGAGAGCCACTAAATTTGAGCCAACGATGGTAATTAAGTATTTGAATTACATAATTTCATTTAACTTAAAAAAAAATATCTCTGAAAGTTTTGAGCAGAATCAATAGGCAACAAAGATTTCATTGAACGATGCAGCTGAGAGGTAAGAGACTATTAAGATTTTGTCAAGGTAGCAGGGAGTGGTGTTCTGGGAGAAATTTTAAAAATGGAGGACGCTCTACTCTGCCTGATGCTTAAGAGTACATGTTTTGTGAAGACTTGTTTAACTTATTCATTTTATTCCACTTTCTGATAGAGTTGATATGGCACAAATAGACTACAAACATTGTCTCATGAGTATTAATCCATAATATGCCAAAAAATGTAGATACTCTTTCTCTTATGCTTTCCTTTAGATGTAAGTTTATTTTTTCTTTCATTATTGTATTTATTCAACCACCTAGCATATAATTTTTGATTGTCTATAATATGCCAAATAGTACTAACTAGATGCAGTTTCCATTTGTAACACAATAATGGTATGTTTTTGAAAGAACCATGTTTTTCATACAGGTATTTTTATTAAATTGCTCTCCCTAATCCACTTTGCTAAAGATTTAGAAAGGCCTTTATAAAATGATACCACCATTCTGGAGAACAACTTAACTGTAGCTATCAAAAACATTTGAAATGTGCAACACATAATAGTTATTTATTTCTGCAAGTAGTTAGGTATTGCTATGGTTACTGAAGTAGTATTCTTACCACATATATTTTGTATTGTTGGGTAACTATAAAGCAAATGCTATGGCAACATTGAATGTATATCTCTTTTCCAGTACAACAAATGTATACAGATATTCTTGGACTGAAAAGTAATGGCTGGTGTGTCAGGAGGGAAATATATTGTGTAAATAACATGCTCCATCTAAGGTTCCTTTTGCCAACTTACCACCTTAATGCGCAACTATCTCTAAATCAAATAACCTTGGGCAGTAAATAGAGGCCTGCTTTTAGAAGTATTGGCAAAGAAATACCTTTTTTTTATTTTTTACAAAAAAATGTTCTTTCTGGTTTATGTACATTTAGTTCAAAAAAGCACGGCAACAGTAAATCCCTAGTGGTACTAATTCTTAGGGATTATAACACATAGTGTTAGAAATAACCAAGTATAGCCTACATAGGATTCTAATTATTCCCATTTATGGGTATATAATAATTAAGAAGTAAAGATGCCTACTTTTATCAACATGTTATTAGTTCATATTTTATATTAGTGAAATGGCAATAACAAACTTTTATCATAAATGATGGCAGACAGTATTTTTGTTTTCATGCTTTCTGTGTACTTTACCATATTACTGTGTTCTTTACCATAACACTTCTTTTATCATAACACTTTCTTGAAGAAGTTCATTTAGTATATACAAGATGTTCTAGGGGAGCCTGGGTGGCTCAGTAGGTTGAACGTCAGACTTAGGCCTAGGTCGTGATTTCACAGTTGGTGAGTTGGAGCTCGGTGTCAGAGTCTGTGTTGACAGCTCAGAGCCTGGAGCATGTTTCAGATTCTGTGTGTGTCTCTCTCTGCCTCTCCCCTGCTCGGGCTCTGTCTCTTCGTTTCTCTCAAAAATAAATAACATTAAAAAAATTAAATAAATAAAGATGTTCTATTGTAGTCTTCCTAACTTTTTCACATAAAATCTGAAATTAATTTACATTTTTACAAAGATATGTAAGTTTTAAGTTCATAGAAGGGAAAAATATGCTACGCCTGGCATGCGTCTGTTTGGCAGCAAAATGGTCAAGAAGCTAAATGAATATGCCCTCAAGTCTACAAGTACAAACTAAATCTGGTCAGCAGGAGAGACACTTAGACACTAAATTGAGACAGGTAACATTTTGGAACTTCAGGTGCAACACAGGATTGGTAAAATGCATTTTCTGTATGGTCTGTTAGTAATTGTTACATATTTTCATTACATAGGTAATGAATTGATATGTACAGAACAGGTGTATATAATTTAAAATGGACATTATTCTAGAAAATAAACAAGTTGTTATAGTCATTACTGAGTACAGAGAACGACAAAAAAGTTTGTATCAATAGAAGAAATCAAACAATCCTTGAATATAAAATGTCCCAATATTATTTCTGACTTTTAGGGGGACCTGGGTGGCTCACTTGATTAAGCGCCTGACTTTGGCTCAGGTCACGATCTCGTGGTTCGTGAGGTCCAGCCTCACGTGGGCCTCTGTGCTGACAGCTCAGAGTCTGGAGCCTGCTTCAGATTTTGTGTCTCCCTCTCTGTGCCCCTCCCCCGCTCACACTGTCTCTCAAAAATAAACAAACATTAAAAACAATTAAAATAAAAGAATATATCACCATTTTTGTACTGTGTATCACCTAAGCCTAATATTTATGCAATGCAATAGTGATATATTATCATTATGTATTAATTTTAATGTATATACTGAATTAAATTGACGTATTTCACCTATTTTTACTTTCTTCAGTGAAACATTTTTTTTTGTCTTATGACTGTCTTTGCCCTTTTGTAAGAATGAGCAAAAATATTAATTAGGAATTAGTTGTATTCAACATACCATGACATTACAAAATAGCTTACCAGTGATATTAATAAGTTCTTGGTCTATTTTTGTTGGTGAAGAACTAACAGATTAATTTTGATAGTTGAATATACTTTTTAGTATCAAATCTATTTTTATGAATTCTGTGAGTGGATGTTTCATCCAAAATTTCTAAAATACTTCTTTTTTTGTTGCTTTCTTTCAAGTTGTAAAACAACCAGTATGGATTTTTTTAAGTTTATTATTTATTTTGAGAGAGAGAGAGAGAGCACAAGAGTGAGGGAGTCAGGGAGGGGCAGAGAGAGAGAGAGAGAGAGAGAGAATCCTAAGGAGGTTCCGCATTGTCAGCATGGAGCACAATTTGGGTCTCGAACCCATGAACCGGGAGATCATGACCTGCACTGAAATCAAGAGTCAGATGCTTAATTGACTGAGCCAACCAGGCATTCTGAACATGGGATTTTTTTAAATAAAGCTGAAAATTTAAGTAAATTCTGCTAATACTACATCTTATTAGAAATCAGTAAAAAGATCATTACTTTATTCCTTATGAAATAGGACTCTGATTTTCTTTAGCCATTATTTCCATTATAAAAAACAACAAATATGGCAAAAATATATTAGGAGAAATGCCCCAGGGCATGACTGGAGAGTTGAATACATTATACACACTACTTTGGTCATATAAAAACAGTCGATGATTTGTAATTAATGATAGCCGCCTGGTATTTACCAATGAAGCAGTTAATGAGCACTCCTGTAGTAGCATTAAGGAGACTGTAACACTAGACTGAAGTTATCCAATCTACTGAATACAGTGTGCAGTGTGCTGATTTTACCATGGATAGGGAAGAAATTATCACAATTTCTCAAATTTAAGATGTGTGTTGAAATGAAAATACATAATTTTTTTAATCATTTTAAAAAATTTATCTTCCAAAACATGGCCACATGGCAAGCCTGGGGCACTAAATTTTGAAGATAGATATGTCCATGCCCTGCTGTCGCACAAGATTATACTTTTCTAGCTCCACTGTTGCTTTATAGCTGAGAGCAGGAGAAAAACATGACAGAGTATGCCGTGTCTCTAAACCATACCTTTCTGAGATTTTGAAGAATTTAAGGAATTCTTCACCTACCCTCCTTCCTACCCTTTCTTTTCACACTAATTAAAATACTTTGCAAGCTTTTTTTACAGCATGTTTTGCCTGTATTATCAAGGCTCTGAAATAAGACCCTTTGTTGTGGCTTCATCATCTTAGTGGGGATGCTTCTAATTAAAGATGGCATTCCACATTCTGTGTTGTTCCTGAACTGCTTTACTGATTTACTTTCTCTAGTACCTGAGATCATTTAGAACAGGCTTTCTCCGAAATGGAAGTAGGCCTTTCCTTTAAGCTGAAGTCTTTCCACATTTTTAACATATGCCTTTAACTTACTAAGGGTACAGAATTAATTACTAAGGGGTGCAAATAAACACAATAAATACAAGTGCCTTTATTAGGTTAACGTTCTCTACTTGTTGTGGAAGTGTTTTCAGTAGAATCCAGATACACATGAAGAAATGATCTCAAAAAAAGAAATAACTCAAAATGTAAAAGTTACTTTGAGTATAATTTAAGTTATTATTCAATCCAGGCACACAATTCATAGTCTCTCTGTCTCCCTCTCTATGTCAATCTCTCTCTCTCTCTCTCTCTGCCTCTATCTTTTTCTCTCCTCCCACCCCTACCAGGGGGCTAGAAAAATTAAACTATAATGTTGGGATTTCTGTGTCAAGGTTAAAGAGAATCACTTCAGAAATTAAAGGCGTCACTCATATTTGAAAAACTTTGTAAGAGATCTCTGGAGGCATGCACCAACATGTTAGCTTAGTACATGGAAAAATAAATTGAAAAAGAAAAACCCCGAAGTAATTATGTCCTCAAAGTAACTTCCATTTTAAAAGAAAATAATGTCTTTTATCCACAAGCAAATAGAAGGTATAACTGGATATATAACAATATATTACCTTTTTTATGATACGTAAGTTGTGCAATGCAAACTACAGCAAATAACTTGAATGACATGTATATGGGTAAAATCTTTGTAGATATATGTAGTTGAGTTTTGTTGTTTGTGGTTTTGTTTTGTTTTTATTTGTTTTTCTTGTAGCTAGCTTCTAGGAATGGCATGATCCAAGTATAAATTAAGAAATATATAAGCATATATATATATTTTTTTAAGAGGCCAACATATGTATATTTTTAAAAAAAAAATTAATGTTTATGTTTATTTTTGAGACAGAGACAGAGCATGAATGAGGGAGGGGCAGAGAGAGGGGGAGACACAGAATCCAAAGCAGGCTCCAGGCCCTGAGCTGTCAGCACAGGGCCTGACGCAGGGCTCGAACGCATGAACCTCGAGATCATAACCTAAGCTGAAGTCGGACGCTCAACGACTGAGCCACCCAGGTGCTCCAAGAGGCCAACATATATTGACTTGAAACTCTGACTCATGCATTCACTTGAAATGTACTCAAACTTACATTTCATAGTCATATATTAGGAACTGGTCTTTTATTTATGTTGGGAAGCCTCTGCTTTCTGTTTTGACTGATTTCTTTCCATATCGCTCCATGTACACCTTCCAACTTTCTTCATTCAAATTTTGAAATTGTTTTTATTTCATTAATTTCACTAGCAAAGGTTCACAGGGGACAAGAATTAGCTTTAGATATAAAAGCTATCAAAAGGCCCCATCATTTGTGTATCTTTACAGTGTCACTGTAAATAGTCTAGACATTTTCCTTACTACTGAATTAGAATTGCAACGGCAACGGCTGTCTGAGAGTGTGTTTAATTATGAACAAGGGAAATAACAAAATACGATTTTAATATTTCAGATTGTTATGATGGTATTTCTAAAACAGTTTTCAATGATGTAGATTAATTGTGCCCCTGGGATATGTTGGTACAAATAAATTAGAAGTGATTGATGTTCTCACTAAACAAAATAACTATAAGGAAAATGCAGTGATTTCTTTGCTCTTGTTAATGAATATTTTGAACGTGAATTTATGGTCGGAAATGTAGACATTTTGAAATTAGCTGGATGTTAAGAAACATATTTTATAGTGGTGACCATGCAAATCAGTACATAGAATGAAGAGTGACCAATTCCTGACAAGATAGAGTGGTAGTAGTTCATCATGGCAGTCACTGTTTCTCTAAGAGATTTCACATATTCTTATATTTCTAAACAAGGCCTATAAATTTGCTATGTAACATATCACATTACCAAGGACCTCGGTTATAAGTGCTGAAAAAGTTCTATTGATTCAAGTAGCAAATAGATAATTATCAAGTTACAAGGCTTTTTCTACAGTAATTTACACAGTGAATTTCAATGGTTTGGTATTATGACTATATCTCACCCTCTTCCTCCCTCACCAAAACAAAAATCTGACCCCTACTTTATATATAATTTGAAATAATAGAATCAGATAAGCCCTTTAAAGCATCTTGCTTATTTCTCTTGGAAATCAATACAATTCAAGTTTATTATATAGCTCATGTTCAAGAACCATTCTATGCCTTTTATTAGAACAACGATTTTCTTAGTTCAAGAGAAGTTTTCATGTCAAAAGAGACATACAAAGATTACTACCCCTACCCTAGTTGTCTGGAAAACCTGTTAAGACTTGTGAAGAGTCAGAGGCTTTATCTTACTTGTTAGCTTACAATTTAGCCTGCCAGTTTCATGGATGATGGCAGAAGAGATGAGACTCCTGGGACAGAGATAAAGAATTTTATTATTCACTGGACTTGTAGTGAATTTGAACTAGTATTTTCTTATATTAGTTCCCAAGTTCCAGTTTCCATAGACTGGTATAAAGAGAGCCAGGTGCACAACAGAGATATATTTCAGGTGAGGAACACCTGACCCTAGGGACATAAATCTTTATTATGCTGGATACTAAGCATACCTGCCCTTTGCTCCAGAGGGAGACACTGTTTCTAACTTCAATGTTGTTTATTATACAGCATTGAAAAGATAACCCAGGAGAAAAGGTCAATTAGTGCTTTGCTTGCCAGAGGTACAGAAATGTAACACACACACAGAGTATTGTCTCTCAACAGAACCCCCGTGCAGATACAGTATAGAGACAACCTACTCTACTATCCCTATCATTTAACACCAACTGTAGCCACTTAAGCCAATCACTTCAACAATAGGGAACTAAAAATGGAAACCTACCTAGGGAATAAAAAGAGAACAATTGTATTATGTGCATCCACTAATACAAACATTATAGAATCTGTGATTTAGAAAGTTTTAAGTCCAATTTTGATGTTTAGGGGTTAATATTCAAGAGAATTTGGTCAACCCAGAAATAGTCTGATACTAATTGAGTTTCCATGCATATTTAGGTTCTCGTACATGAAAAATTAAGCACAAAGAAATAGCGACTACCAAGTTTGTAGAAAATATGCCATGCCAATGTTGTGCAGTTTAATATATCTCTAAATTTTCTTGCCTTTATTGAATTTATGTAAATTCTCCTATCTAACATTTACTTGAGGTAGATTTTTGTGATTTAATTAAAGGAATGGCATTTGCGTCAGAGAATTGGAAAGCAGTATTTAGCTTTAGCAGGTAATTAGCCACTGAACTGAAGGTCTGATCATTTTTCTGATTTCACACTAAAATGAAAACACTGAACAAAACTATATCACAGGTAAGAGATGTTTTTCATTTCAAGCTGGTAAAGTTTCTAATGATCTTGATTTAGAAAAATCTCTAAATTTTGCATGCTCATTCAAAATGCAGAGTATTTGAGGCACTTAATTCTCTAGAATCATCTTTGGGAACTATAGTAATCCTTTGATTTTGCCATCTAGTAATAGCATAAACCAAAAGAAATCCACCTTCCCCCAATAAAGCCCAAATTAAATTGTTTCTGTTAAGTAGGCATTGTACTGAGCATATTGGTTTTGCTTAGGCTTAATTTTGAATATTACATTGATAGGATTAATATTTCTTCCATTTTTTTACCCATTAGAAAACTTAGAAAATATAATTCTGTTTTGTTTTAATATTTAAAGGAGTTACAGGAGTATTGGCTTTTAAAAGATACCTTGTAGTATTTATTAATAAACGTATTCTATCTCGTCATACTTCTTGTTTAAAAAGCCTTTGATTTGAATGAAGAATAATAAACATTCTTTGAATACCTATTTCCTTACTTCCTTCATATGTTCATTATATTCTTCCACTTTGTCCTTTTTACATAACACTGAGCTTTCAGTTTGTTTTTTTTAAAAGGAATTCTTTCTTAATAAGCAATGTATCCCACTTTAAAAAATAAAACTACTAATTCATAACAAGAGCAACAAGTAATTTTTCTGGTTGTTCTGTTACAATATTTTACCTGTAGTGTTTGTATAATAAGTAGAACTACTTTTTTTTTATACAGAGCTGACAAAATAATAGAGTGATGTGAGCATAGTCTGTGTGGTATAATGTAATTTGTGGGCTAAATTAATATATAAAAGCCATGATAACATTCATCTATTTGATAAAGTATTCTTAAAGAATTTTGAGGGCATTGATAGTACAAAGAAAATGCACACTTTATCATTGAGAGGGCTTCTCATTTAAGAAAGATCTGTACTTAGACTCCAACAACCTGGGTTGAAATCTTACCTTTGCCACTGCTTGTGCGAAATTATTGAATTCTCTTAAACTTCCTTTCTTTAATCTGAAAAATGGTATTAAGAATATGCAATTTATAGTCTTATTTGTTAAATCAGGTTAATGTGTAAAAGAATTTGACACATAGTGGTCAAAGTATCTTAATAAGTTTATGTTTAATAATTACTTTTTACTTGACTCTGGGTTTTATAGAATTATAGTATCTTTTTTAGAAGTTTTTATTTAGGGGTGCCTGGGTGACTCAGTCGGTTAAGCATTGGACTTTGGCTCAGGTCATGATCTTGCAGTTCATGAGTTCCAACCCTGCATCAGGCTCTGTGCTGACAGCTCAGAGCCTGGAGCCTGCTTCAGTTTCTGTGTCTCCCTCTCTCTGCCCCTCCCCTGCACACACTCTGTGTGGTGTCTCTCTCTCTCAAAAATAAAAAAAATAAAATAAATAAAACATTAAAAAAGAAAAAAAATAACAGTTTTTATTTAATATCCAGGTGGTTAACATATACAGTATAATGTTAGTTTCAGTTGTAAAATATAGTGATTCAACACTTCCATACATCACCGATGCTCTTCCCAACAAGTACACTCCTTAATCTCCATCACCTATTGAACCCATCACTGTACCCGCCAACCATCAGTTTGTTCCCTTTGATTAAGAGTCTGTTTGCTTCTCTCTCTCTTTCCCCCTTTTCTCCTTTATTTCTTAAGTTCTACATATGAGTGAAATCATATGGTATTTGTCTTACTCAGCCTGACTTATTTCACTTAGCATTATACCCTCTAGCTCCATCCATGTTCTTGCAAATTACAAGATTTCATTCTTTTTTTATGGTTGAGTAACTCCATTATATATATAGGGAACAAGATAGATTAGAAATCATAGATAGATAGATCACATCTTTTATTTTTTTTTTTTATCCATTCATCAATGTTGGCCACTTGGACCTTTTCCATAATTTGGCTATTGTAGATAGTGCTGCTATAAAAATTAAGGTGTATGTATCCCTTTGAATTAGTATTTTTGTATTCTGTGGGTAAATACCTTGTAGTGTGCTTGTTGGATCATAGGACAGTTATATTTTTAAGTTTTTGAGGAAACTCCATACTGTTTTCCATGGTGGCTGCACTAGTTTGCACTTTCACCAACATTGCAAAAGCGTTCCCCTTTCTCCACATCCTTGCCAACACTTGTTTCCTTTGCTGTTGATTCCAGTGATTCTGACAGGTGTGAGGTGATATTTCATTGTGCTTTTAATTTGCATTTCCCTGATGATAAGTGATTCTGAGAATCTTTTCATGTGTCTATTGGCCATCTATGTCTTCTTTGGGAAAAATGTCTATTCATGTCTTCTGCCCATTTTTACTAGGATTTTTTTTTTTGTTTTGGGGGTGTTAAGTTTTATAAGTTCTGTATATATCTTGGATACTAACCTTTTATCAGATGTGTCATTTCCAAATCCCCTATTCCAAAGGTTGCCTTTGCCTTTTAGTTTTGTTGATTGTTTCCTTCACTGTGCTGAAGCTTTTTTTTTTTTTCTTTAGTTCCCATAGTTCATTTTTGCTTTTGTTTCCCTTGCCTCAGGAGACATATCTAGAAAGAAGTTACTTATGGCCAATGTCAAAGACGTTACTACTTATGTTCTCTTCTAGGAGTTTTATGGTTTCAAGGTTTCACATTTAGGTCTTTAATCTGTTTTTAGTTTATTTCTTTTATACATGGTGTGAGAAAGTGGTCCAATTTCTTTCTTTTGCATGTTGCTGTCTGGTTTTTCCACTATTCATTGTATTTGTTGAAAAGGCTGTATTTTTTACATTGCATATGCTTACTTCCTATGTTGAAGATTAATTGACCGTATAAGTGTATTTCAGGACACTCTACTCTGTTCTATTGGTCTGTGAGTCTATTTCTGTGTCATTACCAGCCTATTTTGATTAGTACAGCTTTGTAATATAGCTTGATGTCTCGAATTGTGATGCCTCCTGCTTTGCTTTTCTTTTTCAAGATTGCCTTGACTATTTGGAGCCTTTTGTGGTTCCATACACATTTTAGGACTGTTTGTTCTAGCTCTGTGAAAACTGGTTTTGGTATTTTTGATAGGGATTGCATTTCATGTGTAGATTGCTTGGGACAGTGTAAACATTTTAACACTATTTGTTCTTCCAATTCATTAGCATGGAATATCTTTCCATTTCTCTGTGTCATCTTCAATTTGTTTCATCAGTGTTCTATAGTTTTCAGAGTACAGGTCTTTAACCTCCCTGGTTAGGTTTATTCTAAGTATTTTATTTTGGGGGATACAATTATACATGGGATTGATTCCTTAATTTCTTTTTCTGCTGCTTCATTACTGATGTATAGAAATGCAATATATTTCTGTATGTTGGTTTAGTATTTTGAGACTTCACTGAATTTGATTATCAGTTCTAGAAGTTTGTTGGTGGAGTCTTTTAGTTTTTCTATTTAGAATATCATGTCATCTGCAAATAGTGAAAGTTTTATTTCTTCCTTGCCAATTTGAATGCCTTTTATTTCTTTTTGTTGTCTGATTGCTGTGTCTAGGCTTCCAGTACTATATTGAATAAAAATGGTGAGAATGAACATTTCTGTCTTCTTCCTGATGATAGAGGAAAAGCTGTCAGTTTTTCCCTGTTTATGATGGTATTAACTGGGTTTTTCATATATAGTCTTTATTATGTTGAGTATGTTCCTTCTAAACCTACTTCACTGAGGTTTTTTAAAAAAAAAATTAACATTTATTCATTTTGAAAGACAGAGAGATACAGAGTGCAAATGGGGGAGGGCCAGAAAGAGAGGGAGACACAGAATCTGAATCAGGCTCCAGTCTCCAAGCTGTCAGCACAGAGCCCGACGGGGGGCTTGAACCCATGGACTGTGAGATCATGACCTGAGCCGAAGTTGGCCACTCAACCAACTGAGCCATCCAGGCGCCCCCACTGAGGTTTTTGTAATTGTGAACGGATGTTATATTTTGTCAAATGCTCTTTCTGCATCTACTGATATCATATGGTTTTTATAATTCCTTTTATTACTGTTATGCATCACACTGATTGATTTAAGAATACTGAACCATGCTTGCAACTCAGGAATAAATCTCACTTGATTGTGATGAATGATTTTTAAAATGTATTGTTACATTCAGTTTGCTAGTATTTTGTTAAGGGTTTTGCATCTGTGTTCATCAGATATATTGGCCTGTAGTTTTCTTTGTTTGTGGTGTTTTTATCTGGTTTTGGTATCAGGGTAATGCTTGCTTCATAGAATAAATTTGGAAGTTTTCCTTCCTTTTCTTTTTTTTGGATGACTTGAAGTGAATAGGTGTTAACTATCTTTAAATGTTTGGTAGAATTTGCCTATGAAGCCATCTCGTCCTGGACTTTTGTTTTTGAGAGGGTTTTTTATTTGTTTGTTTGTTTGTCTGTTTTGTTTATTATTTTTATTACTGATTCAATTTATTTGCTGGATATTGGTCTGTTTGAATTTTTTATTTACTCCTGATTCAGTTTTGGTAGGTTATATGTTTCTAGGAATTTATCTATTTCTTCTAAATTGTTCAATTTGTTGGCATACAGTTTTCATAATGTCTTATAATTATTTGTATTTCTATGGTGTTGGTTTTTATTTCTTTCCTCTCATTTGTGATTTTATTTATTTTTTGATTTTATTATTTCTTTTCGATAAGTCTGGCTAGAGGTTTATCTTATTATCTTTTTCAAATAACCAGCTCTTGGTTTCATTGATCTGTTACATTGTTTTTGTTTGTTTGTTTGTTTGTTTGTTTGTTTGCTGGTATTGTTTTTTTCTTTCTATACTATTTATTTCTGCTCTCATATTTATTATTTCCTTCCTTCTGCTGTACTGAGGCTTTGTTTTTCTTTTTCTATCTCCTTTAGATGTAAAGTTAGGTTGTTTAGTTGAAAATTTTCTTTCTTCTTGAGGTAGGCCTGTATTGCTATAAACTTCCTTCTTATAACCACTTTTGTTGTGCCCCAAAGGTTTTAAATTATTGTGTTTTCACTTTCATTTGTTTTCATCTTTTTTAAAAAATTTCTTCTTTGATTTCCTTTTCAACCTATTCCTTACTTAGTAGCATGTTACTTAACCTCCATATACTTGTGGTCTTTCCAAGTTTTTTCTTGTGGTTGGTTTCTAGTTTCATAGTCTTGTGTTCAGAAAAGGCACATGGTATGACTTTGATCTTGAATTGGTTGAGGACTGTTTAGTGTCCTAATATGTGATCTATTCTGGAGAATGTTCCCTGTGCACTCTAAAACAATGTGTATACTGCTGTTTTGGGGTAAAATGTTCTGAATATACTTGTTAAATCCATCTCATCCAAGGTGTCATTGTTTCCTTGTTTATTTTTTGTTTAGATTATTTGTCCATTGATGTAAGTTAGGTGCTAAAGCCCTCTACTATTAATGTATTATTATAGATTAGTTTTGCTATATTTGTTACTAGTTGTTTTATGTATTTGGGTGCTTCCATAGTGGGTATATACATATTTACAATTATTATATCTTCTTGTTAGATTGTCCCATTTATTATTATATAATGCCTTTCTTTGCCTCTTCTTATACTTTATGTTTTAAGGTCTAGTTTGTCCAATATGAGTATTACTACTCCAGCTTTCTCGTGGCATCATAAATATTTCTCCATCCCCTCACTTTCAGTCTGCAGGTCTCTTTAGGTCTAAGGTGAGACTCTTGTAGACAGCATATGGATGGGTCTTGTCTTTTTTTTTTTAATCCATTCTGACATCCTATGTCTTTTGATTGGAGTATGTAGCCATTGTCATTGAAAATAATTATTTTTAGATATGTATTCATTGCCATTTTATTACTTGTTTTGGTTGTTTCTGAAGATTTTCTCTGATCCTTTCTTGTCTTTCTTCCATATTTTGCTGATTTATTTGTTTAGTGATTATGTAGTGTTAGTATGATTAGTATTATTAGTGATTAATTCTTTAGTGTCTTTAGTGATATATTTGGATTCTTTATTTTTATTTATTAGCATGTTTATTAGTGGTTTCTGATACGTAGTTACCATTAGGTTTGTATATAATCTCTTCTGTATGTAGCAATCTATATTACATTGATGGTCATTTAAGTTTAAACCCAATTTTATTCCTCTCCTCTCCACATTTTAGGTATGTTATATTTTTTATATCCTTTTTATTTTTTTAGTCCCTTGACTGATTTTTTCCATAAATACTCATTTTTATTGCATTTGTGTTTCTTCCTTTTTTTGAGAGAAAGAGAAAGAGACAGAGACAGAGATAAATGGAGAGGGAGAGAATCTTAAGCAAACTCCATGCCCAGTGCAGAGCCTTCTTTTTCCTCATTTCTTCTTCCAGGACAACTATGATTCAGTGTTATGTTTGATGGAGTCAATGAGTTCCCTAAGTCTATTCTCATTTTGCATCATTCTTCCTTCTGTCTTTTGTTCAACTTCATTGCTTTCCATTACTTTGTCTTCTAGGAAATTAATTCATTTTTCTGCTTCTTCCAGCCTGCTGTTGTTGCATCAAGCATGTTTCTAATCCCATTTATTGTATTCTTCATCTCTGATTAATTCCTTTTTAACCATTTTATCTCTGTGGTAAGTGTGTCACTGATGCCTTCAATTTTTTTTCCTCAAGTCCAGTGAGTATCCCTATGATCAATGCTATAAATTCTCCATCAGGCATGTTATTTATATCTGTTTCATTTAAATCTCTGTCCATGTCCTTATCTTATTTGTTTCTTTAGCCTAAACCCCTCTATCTTTTCATTTTGCCTAAGTCTCTGCCTTCTTCTGTCTGTTAGACAAATTATGTCTCCTGCTCTTGTAACTAGTGGACTTATGAAGAAGAGTTCCTGCAGTGTCCAGAGCCTGCTGCTTCAGGGGCGGGTCACCAGTGTGTGCTGCATGTGCTCTGATGTTGTGTTCTGTCTGTTCTAACCTTCAGGCCAATCATCTGCAGAGGCTCTTCTTGCCTGCTGTGGGCAGATTTGGGTCCCTGGCCTGAATGTGGCAAGTTTTAACTAGGTGTGCTCAGGTTTGCTTGTGAAATGAGACCTGTCACCACCTCCACCAGAGCTGAAGCTCTGCATAATTCTCTGGATGGGAAATATGGTGTGGTCAGGGGTCTGTGCTGGTGTCCTGAGGAGTCCACCACACTGGGATTGAAGTAAGCCTGACTGAGAAGGGCAGTTCCACCAGAATGCAGGAGGTTGGGGCTACGTGTAAACAAGTTAGACCATCATTGTTTTTGCTGCTTCTAGCAGGTGAATCTGTGTTTGTGCTGAGAGGCAGGGGAGGGAAATGACACTTGCCAGCTCCTTTGTTCCTGGAGACGTATCTTCTTGAACACCTTCTCTCAAAGATGTGCTCCACAAAAAGCTAATAATCTCCCTATTGTATACCCCAGGTGCTGTTCAGAGAGCTGTTTCCGGTGCTGTCTGCCCCCAGGTTGTTTGCCTGCCTTCTCTGCAAAAACAATAGAGTACCCTCCCAGCTCTATCCCAGCCAAATGCACTGAGTTTTAAAACTCTAAGCTTTAAGTTCTGCTGGTTGCAAGAACTCATGAAATTCAGCCCCTCTCATTTTCCAAGCAAATGGCTTTTGGGAAATGTTCTGCTTGTGTGTTCCCCTGTGTGCCCCTCTCTTTCTCTCACCCTTCTCAAAGAGCATAGCTCCCTCCCCTCTACAGCAGCCAAGATCCATTTCTCCTCTAATCCATGTTTCCACACTTCTTACCTTCTTCAAGATGACCTTTTCTCTCCTTTTAGTTGTGGAGTTTGTTTTGTTAGTCTTCTGGTCAACATTTGGGGTGTTTAGGATGATTTGATAGTTATCTAGTTGTATTCATGGCATCAGGTGAACCTAGGATCCTCCTACTCTGCTGACATTTTCCTGACTCTCTAGAATCATAGTATCTTGATTTTGAAATGAACTATTGTATTCTTGTCTAACTAAATAATTCTGCTAAGAATCAAAAAGTCAAAAGATAACATGTTGGCAAGGATGTTGACAAAACACAACCCTTGTACACTATTGGTGGCAATGCAGTTTGATACAGCCATTATGGAAAACAGTATGGAGATTCTTCAAAAAATTAAAAGTAGACCTACTATATGATCCAGAACTCTCACTTTTAGATATATCCAAAGTGAATGAAATAAAGATCTTGAAGAGATATCTACAATCCCGTGTTCATCGCAACATTATTCACAATAGCAACGATATAGAAACAACCTATGTGCCCATCACTGGATGAATGGATAAAGAAAATGTGAGATACATATAATGGAATATTTTTCAAGTAAAAAAAAAAAAAAAGAAAAAGAAGGAAATCCTTTCATTTGTGGCAGCATGAATAAATCTGGAGAACGTTATCCTAAGTACTATAAGCCAAACTTAGAAAGACATATACTGAATGATCTCACTTGTATTTGGAATCAAAAACATTCAAACCCACCAAAGCAGAAGTAGCACAGTGATTGCTAGGGAATGGGGAAATGTAGGAAATGGGGAGACGTTGGTCAAAGGGTACAGATTGTGTTATGGAAGATTAGTAAGTTCTGGAGTTTAATGTGCAGCATACTAATTGTACTTAATAATACTCACTTGTACACTTGAAATTTGTTAAGAGAGTAGATCTTAAAAGTTCTCACCATACACACAAACACAAAATTGTAACTATTGAGGTAATAGATAATTAGCTTGATAGTGGTAATCATTTATACACACACACATATATATATACGCATATATATATATATTTGATATATATATCAAAATATTTTGTTGTACAGCTTAAGTGCATATAATTTTATTTGTCAGTTTTACTTTACAATAAAGCTGGCAATTTTTTTTTAAAAGAGTATTATTTGTACACTTCAGTTCAAATCTGACTTAACATAATTTTTTAGATACCGTAAGATATTATGAGACGTTTCATATATACATGAAGCACATTAACCACTGTAATTCTTTACAAACTGTACAAAAAAGAGAGAAATATATTTGAATATCAGGGGCTATCTCAGAAATATTTTCAAAAGTTGATATGATATAAGACTTCAAAGATTCAGTTTTGTGGTCAAGAATAAGTGATTTTGATGCTTAAGAAATAAGCCATGTCATGAGACTGGAACATAGATTTGGGACTGAATAACTGTAATTTTCCAAGTATTTCTGTTTATTAGAATATTTCATAGTAGTTCCATAACATTTCCCTCCACTGGTCTTTTTTTAAAATACTAGTGACTTCTGGCTAAAATTTAAAATAATTTGGTCCATTGGGTACCACAGCAAACAAATACAAAATGAAACTGTTATGCCCAGAATTCATGATCCCCAAAGACCACCAGGGAGCCGAGTCCCATGTAAAAGCAAAAGAGCCTTTATTCGAGCTAGCTCGAGCTCAATCCCCTACCTGCACCAACGCAGCGGTGAGATACCAGGGAGAGAGAGGGAGTTTCAAAAGGACAAAGGTTTTATTGGGGCCTAGGGGCAGTTGGTGAGGTAATGGCTGTGGCCTCAGCCGATTGGCTAGGGAAGGGTCGTAGTCCTGTTAGGCAGGTGAGCGGGAGGTTACTCAAGGGGAGGAGGCGTGGTCAAGGTGAAGGACACAGAACAAGATGGAGTCGGCCGGCATAGGCCCGCCCTTTCAAAACCTTTTCCCTTTCTCTTCCTTGCCAATTTCTAAAATTTTATTTTCAGCTATGCTTTAAAAGGCTACTGTTTTCTTAGAAAGTGTGTTGTCCATCCATTTAGACTGGCTTTATGTGTGAAAGGTAGGTAAGTCTGAAATTAAGAGGGCAATGATTTACAATATTATAGAAGCCGTGTCTGTCTACCTTCTATAGAATGTTATACAAGCATATACTTAACCCTTTTAAACAATGATGCCTGTATGTTTACCCAGCAAGTTTATAAATTTTTATTTTAATATTTGTCAAGAATGAGTAGGTAGTTATTTTATTTTTGAAGCCTGAAATGCTTTTTCCTAGTTAAGAAACTTAAATGAGATCTACTGGGAGAAAATGTTTTTATTGAAAAAAATTAAACAAAAGAAATATGTTACACTTTTTAAATTATAAAGTACATTTTTTTCTCTCATTCATTTTCTTCCAGTTATAACTTTTATTTTGTGATCTTCACAAATGAATCACTTTTGACACAAATATTTTATGTTTGCATAATAGTTTGAGTAATTAATAACTAAGTGAGGCCTCATTACCTTACAAATTGATTAAACATTTGTATACTGTAAAAATGGAAATATTTTACACTAAGGCATCAACTGAGATTTGTTTATAAATATGAGTCATGCCATTAATTGTGTTGTCATTCGTGATAATAGAGTTTAGGGTCATTTTTAATTTGTATTATTTTTAGGGATTTGTAACATGAAAAAAAGAACAAAGATCAGCTACTTATTAGATTTTATTTAATTTCTGTCTGCAATATTTTGATAGTTTTCACTGTGCAAGTTTTGTACCGCCTTGGTTAAATTTGTTTACTTTTTTTTTTCATGTTCTTGTAAAGGGAAATATTATTGCAGGTGTATGGAAATAAAACTTACTTTTGTGTTTTGATCATGCATTCTGCAATTTTTGGTGACTTTGTTTGTTGGCTGTAATGATTTTTTGGAATTTTTATAATTTTCTATATATAGTATCATGTCATCTGTGAACAGAGATAGTTTTACTTCTTCTTTTCCAATTTGATGTCTTTTATTGATCTCTTTTGCCTAGTTACTCTAGCTAGACCTTCCAGTACAAAGTTAAATCACAGTGGCAAAAGTAAACATCTTTGTCTTTTTCTTCAACTAAAGAAAAAGTTTTCAATCTTTCACCATTAACTGTGATGGTAGCTTTGTGTTTTCCTTAAATGCCTTTTATCATGTTGAGAGGTTTGTCTTTTGTCTTAGATTTCTGTGTTTTATGATGAAAATTTGTTAGATTTTTATCAAATGCCTTTTCTGTATCATTTGAAAAGATATTGTGTTTTATTTTTCCCTTCATTTTATTAATGTGGTATGCTACATTGATTGTTTTTTGTATGTTAAACCACCTTTGCATTAATGGTATAAACCCCACATGATCATTCAATTTAATCCTTTTAATATGTTGCTAGATTCAGTTTACTAGTTATTTTTGAGGATTCATAACATGTTTTTTTCATTGAATTTTTTCTTACTAATAACCTAGATATTCTTCATTGTCAGTTTCTCTGGTTTTGTTTCCCAGAAATTTCAAAAGAATAAATAAACTTTCTTTTGTATGAAGCTAACTTTAAATCCCTTTGGGTTATTTTTCATAAGAGAAAGAATTATTTTTCCATAACTTCTACTGGTTTTATTTCCAAATCTCTTTTAAATTGGTATGGTTAAAGTACAATGTAATAATCATCCTAGCTGTTTGATGTCCAAAGTAGTGGAAGGAATATCATCAATCTTTCTGATATTATAATCCATTTGATTTTTTTCATCTATATTAGTGCATAAACTTTGACAGTTGCTTTATTTATAAAGCAATAGGTTGTGGGTTTTTTTTTTTCTTTTTCTTTTTTTATTTTTCTACAAATCATCAAACTAATCAGAATGTAGAACATACAGACCTTCCCCTCAGGAGTTTACTGCCAATTTGAAGCTTCTAATGCAGTGATTATAAAATACTTATACATTAGACCCAAAGACCTCAAGAATTTCTCTTCAAAGGTACATATCTGCCTATCTATAGACCATTTTAAACCTATAAATGTTTTCATTTAAATTGATTCTTCAGTATCACTAATCAATGAGGATTGGTTGAAAAATTTTCTGATATCTAAACTTGAAATTATAGTTTACCTTTTCCTGTTAAGTCCTTCATTCATTAAGCATGTCTTCTATTATTCTATTGCTGGCATTCATCCTTCAGTCATTAACTATGTGATGATATATGTGATATATAATCTTGAGTCCTTGCATATGTGAACATCACTTTATTCTACCCTCACCCTTGATGTATAATTTAGTGTAGTGTCAACTGTGGGGGTTGGGAGTAATTTCTCTTAGAACTTTGAAAGCATTGTTCTGTTGTTCCATAGAATCAAATATTACTTAAGAGAATACCAACCATGTTATCATGTGTTTGTAAAAGGCCTGCTCCCCTACCCACCACCAGTGGGAAAAATTTAGGATCAACTCTGTAATTTTTGCTGTTCTAAAGATCTACAACATTATTTCTAGTTATTTGTATTTTAAAATTATTTATTGAGCTACACAATGAATATTGTAATTCTTCAGCTGTGGGAAATTTTATTCCATTTTTCCCCTAGTAATGTTTATCCTTTTTTTCCCTCTAATTCAATGACCTAAAGAACTACAAATGGTCATTGGCAAGAGGATTTTACTAAGAAACACTAAGATCCATGCTAGCTACTCCATTTTGAAAAAAAATCCTTCATTTTGTTTTGTTTTGTTTTGCTTTGCTATGAAAGAGAAAATCTGAACTGACTGCTTTTAATTCTGTTAAGGATGGTGGAAGAGTGTAGTTGATTGGAATATTTTCAGTTGATCATCTTGTTTTTAGCCTTTTTACTGCCTGCCATTCTTGATTCATCAAGTCTGCCTCCCAACCCTCTGAAGAGTATTTTAGGACAGATTCGTGTCTGCTTAGCTCCAGTTCTCTCCATAAATATTTTTGGCTGCAACTACCTGCACTGTGCTTTATGAGTCAATACCTTTCCACCTGTCTTCTAGAAATTTATTGAAATGTCTAAGTTTGCTGATGACCTACCACTTGTTCTCTTCATTTTTATGGCTTATAGTTTTTAAAAAGTAACTTTACTATCATAGTTTAGTTTTCTCAGAAGGAAGAAAAATAATTACATTTTCCCAGGTCATCTTCTTCAATCAAAAATTTTCTTAACACAATTCGCTGACACATGGCATTTGGGCATATGGATAGATTTTATTGAAGCTTTGGTAGATGGAAGGTCCTGAAAGCAATTCATTCTTACTGCAACTTACACATGTTCTCAAAAGTCACTTGACTATTGTTTTCTATTATGTAATCATTTGACTATTTTATCTATTACTTATACTGAATTCTCATTACCCACTCTTCTATTGCCTATCCCAGGGCTTACATTTTCTTCATATTTTTATACAGATTATTTTATCCATATATTTTTTCTTGTTTCTTTCTGAATATATCCTCAAGAGTTCACCTTATTTTCAAGTAGTTTATCCAAGTATTTTCCTAAATACTTTCTTTCCAAAAAGGAATTCTAGTGACAGCTGTGCTATTTAAGTTGTTGTTTTAACCATTTTATCATAAATCCCAATGTTTACAGCTATGTAAATTCTGCTAAATAGTACTCAATAATATTGAGTGTCACTAGTTATATCCAACAGTGAATACTTTCTCATCTCCAAAACATTAACTGCTATCTGCAAAGCAAAAACCATACATGAGGTGGACATGGAAAATCTCACAACTTTCTATACCCTAGAGCTATGGTTCTCAAAATTTAGCATCCATCAGAATCATGTGAAAGACTTGGTATTACACAGGTTTCCAGGTCAAATCCCGTAATTTTTACAGAGCTCAATAACTTTCATTTCTTAAGCTCTGATTCTCATACTGTTGATCTGGGAACTATAATGAGAACCATTGCCTAGAGAATCACTATTCCATTAAAAATAATGTAGCTCAAAAGTCCTGAATAAAAGAGATGGGATTTAGAGAAACTTCAAATATGTCAAAAGTTTCTGAAAACATTATATAACTGTGACATGTTAATATTTTCCATAGGTATTAAACAGCAGAGAAAGATGCTTGAGGATGACATAGAAGAAAATTAGGTGTATTTAATGTGCCTAGTGGTTTTAAACTCTGGTAAAATGAGTCAAAGTGCACATAGGCATTAGTTCCAGCTAATTATTGCAAATTATGGAACTATACAAACAATAAAAACATAGAAATTAAAATGGATCTCATCCTTTTTGTCAGCATTTTTTTTTTGTTTCTACATGTAAAACAAATATTTATGAGTTTTTATGTACAAGTACTTAAGAAATACATATTAAAGATAATATTTTTAACAAAATAAAACTATTCCTATTTTAACAATTATAAAGACTATAATAATGGCTGAAATATAATGAGAATTGCTAGTTTCCCATTCTGTGGAGCAGTAACATCAATGTTCCCTATGGAATAGTAAAGCTACATTATGAAAGAATATTTATTATTAAAAAGTGAACTTGTAGTCTCAGATATACATTTTTAAACAATTGAATATATCTCATAATTTAGCTTTTAGGATAAGCTAGATAACACAAACAAATGTCTATTTTCTGAGAATAGATTTGAAGAGAGAGATGCTGCTAAATGAATATAAATAGCTTTTAGATATCCTTCAGTGTGTGTGTGTGTGTGTGTGTGTGTGTGTGTGTGTGTGAAAACGTAGCCAATTCAGAACATTTAAAACGTTATTAACACCAAAAAAAGATGCATTAGAAAGGCTGCCTTCCACATCATATTTATCAACAGGCTTTTGCAATTTTATCTGATGAGCTATATTTTTGGTTGATTACCTCCAGTGTGATAATAAAATGAAGCTTGTGCTCTTTGTTCAGTTTAATTACCTTTTGTAAAAAATCATTTAGCATTATATTATCAGCATTTTTCCATGCCATCAAACATGCTTCTAAAACATGATTTTTAGTGTCCAAACAATATTATACCCTATAAATGTGGCATAAATTAAGCATGTCTCTCTATTGTTGGGAATTTCTTTAAAATTGTTTCCTGAGAGTGGAATTGCTGAGTTAGTGTATATACACATTCATGACTTAATATTTTTTTGCAAAGAAAAAAATGCAACAAACTTAATAATCCTATCTACAGTAAAAATGTATGTTTTACAGCACTCTTGTAAATAAATACTGCCTGCTATCTTTTATCTATATTTTTACCAATTTGGTAGGTAAATTCACAATACATCTTTGTAGTTTTAATTTGCTTATTTGTAGCTTTGTGTGTGCTAGACCATTTTTAATACGACTTTAGGCTAATTGTTCTCTTCTTCAATTTAAAATATAGCTGTGATTATCATTAGTATAATCTATTATGTAAAAAGAGGAAAAGAATTACTAAGATCCTGAAAATATTACTTCCAGACCGTTTTCTTATTTCAAATCTGGAAGTCTAAGGTAAATATATGTTTCACTGGTGTAGCTGATTTTAGTATATGCTAATTACAGATGTTTCTTTCTCTCTTATCTTTTCCTTTTTCCCCTCTACTTCTTATGCACTAAAGAAAGGTTTATTTAAACTTACTTAACAAACCCAGAATCAGGACATAGATTTACGTTTAAGAAAAACTACAATTCATATGTGGTCCAACATTTGACATATGCATGATATATTGCATAGAATTAATGCTCTTAATTTTTTAGGTTATAGAACACAATAAACTATATGAACATATTTATTTGCTTGACAGTTTTCCCAATAAAAATCATTTCATTTGCAACTTGAAGCATGATGAATTAATAAAACCTTTGAGAATACAAAGGGAAATAATACATGAGAATAAAATTTTCAGCATCTAACTTTCAGATGTATTGTGTCACTTTTTCTAGATGTAGTTGAATCAGGTGTAAAGTGAGTGACTTAATTTTCTAATCAGGGATTGATGAGATCGTATACATATTTTTCCCCCAGAAACACATTCATTCCCAACAACTCCTTACTAAATGTGACTTTTGTGTGTATGTCTATGTTGTGTGAGTTCATGTGCTTTTTCTCAGTCAAATAACAATATGAGTCCTACGAGCATATGATAGTATGAGAGGACCATGGAAAGGGATCTAAAGGCATCATTAATACAGTTAGATAAAGGAAATTGTGTGTGTGTGTGTGTGTGTGTGTGTGTGTGTGTGTGTGTGTGTATGTGTGTGTGTGAGGCGGGGGAGAGAAAGGGAAAGAGTATTTGTGGAGTAACTTAAATTTTTTGCATGGTATAGGTTAAAATAGTGCTAATTGTTGACTTTATAATTATTGAGTATCCACCTAAGTATTAGGGAGAAATTTTAGAATGAGCATAAGATTTTAGAGCAATGATTATTAAATGAGAAGCTAAAATACCCTTTATAACTTCAGAGGTGACTGAATTTTCGTTTATGATTGGCTCTCTTCCAGCAGTAGAATTGGCAGGGTTCAGATAGCTAAATATGACTCCACTGTGATAAGAAATGGGAAAAAATAGCAAAAGTAATTGCGTTAGCAATGATCTAGTTTGGAAATGATGGATTCTTTCAGGTAGAATCTGGTAACATTTCTGTACCTGGCACACTCTTCTGAGCACTCTATGACGCCTAGGAAGGTAGACACTTTTTAGAAACCTGCTACCATCCGAAATATTGCAACTGAACTGTTGTTGGTATAGATCGTGCACCAAAGCTTATTTTTCTCTGTGTCCATGATCATGAGGTGAAGAGGAACTATCTCTTAAAGATTTTTCTATCTGATACTCTTCAGTATCTAATGAGATCAGTCAGCTTCAGATAAACATCCTAATGCTGAACCTGCGGTTGGCCATCTCCCTCAGCTAATCCATTTGTCTTTAGCTGTTCTCACAAAGGGATGGCTGTGTATGCTTAGGGCAAAAGAAATGCCTATTTTTATGTGACTATTTGAGAAGGGAAGCAAGACAAATCAATAAAGATGTAGCAAAGTTTGGCTTTTGGATTTGTCCTCTTTTGCTCCTCTGACCAGCTGTACATGTTTGGGAAACTAATCATTTACTTTGACAGACTTATTCTGCATCACACCTTCTACTGAGTTTTCTGAAAAAGCAAAGTGTTTTGTCCTCTGGCATTCACACACCAGGTGGTCTAATTTTTGCCTGTTGGCTCACAATAGGTGTTTGGAGGTTTTCTTTCTGACCTGAATCGATTCTCCAACTGACAGAGCAAAGTAAATCTTGGACAAAAACAACAAAGAATATGTTTCCACTAGCAAGGTCAGTGTAAATTATGGAGGATTTATGTACTAAGTGATGAATCCTATGAGTGTTTTCGTTTGAATAGAAATATCAAAATATCAAGGCACATTGACTTAGCCAGAAACATGATTTTTTCAGTCCAGTTTCAATTATTAGTTAATATTACTTCATCCCCCTGATGCTTCGTTAGTTGCACAACTAGGACTTTGGCAGTTTTCCTGCTCCAGTCCCAGAAGAAACAGGGCTAGTTACAGACAATTCTTCATAGCATGCTTCCTTGGACAGTGGTACCAAACAAGCATGGTGGTAGGATATGTTTGTCCTCCTAATAATTGGCCTCAAAAGTTGGTCCTTCATTTTGGCTCTACTTTCCATTATTTTTATAAGCCTTTGAAAATGCACTTAGGTCTTAAATTTTGACATCATTAGAAATAATGTATACTAGAAAAAACATTCCCCTCTGGGCAAATTAGACTCATTTCTTTCTCTTTTTTTATAATGGCATCTACTTGTATTTCAATTATGGAATGCTCTCTTGTTCCACTGTTTTGAGAATTACTTGGCAAGTCCATGTATGAGTCATTTATACTGATCATAGTTTTAAATATTTTGTTCCTATTCAATTTCAATATTTTCCTTTCCTATTATACATATTTAAGTATTTTTCACTGTTCTTCTAAAATGAACTCTCATTAATCAGTTTTCTCTGGAGACTACCAGGTTTTCTGACATCTCTTTGCAAATAGGAACTAGAATCACACTGTTAGAGGCACAGATATTCTAGGGGTTTTTACCTATGAGGAGATAGGTTATTGTTTGTTGATATTTTTAATATTCTAATATTTTTGATTATTCACATGGTTTTCATCAGTACAACAGAATTATCATTAAGTTTTCTAATCATTAGATATCTAAGCTTATTGAATGAAAATAGTTACAACTATTGATTTTATGGCATGCCATATAAAATACTACTCCAAAAATTAGCAATAGGAAATTTTATTTTATCTTTTAAGTAGATAATGCATTCAAATGTTCACATTTTAAAAGGCATAAGGCCAGTGATTAGATTTCTACCTACCACTATGGCCCAACCACCTATTTCCTTTTCTAGAAATATGTTGCAGATTACATAAGCAAATCACATTTTCCATATTAAAATTGCTGTGTGCTACATATATTATTCTGAATCTTGCCTTATTAATATGTTTTGGGTAACATTTTTTTATTCTTAAAGAGCTCCATATTCTTATTATGGCTGCATATTATTCTGTTGTGTGGGTAATTTATTTAACCTTTGCCCTATTGACAGACATAAAGTTTACTCAATCCTTTTCTATTGAAATCAATGACTCAGTGATGTTGTTCTGAATGTTATCTGGAGTTTCAGTAATTTTTCATCTTAAACTTGAAATTATTTACTTTCAAAAAACAAGAATGCTATTGATATTTTATTGAAAATTGTTTCTAGGTTAATATAGGGAAATTTTATATCTTCATGAATTTGATCAAATCCAAGAAGGGGATACAGCTTGCTATGTATTAAAGTCCTTTTGTTTAAACATTTCAACTTTTTCTGGTATAGATATTGACATTTTAAATTAAACCAAAGTTGATTTTTAGGTATTTTATCTTACTATTTGCAATTATTGTTGTTATTGCTATTGTTATTGTTTTCCTATATATATCCTAATTGATTTTTATACTTTATGAAAATTATAGTTTTCTATATATTAATCTTGCACTCTACAATTTTACTGATTTACTTATTGTAGATAGTAGGTTTTCAGAGATCCCCTTGTGAATTGCACATTTATGAACACATCATTTATGAATAATGCTATTATCACCTACTTACCAATCTTATTTATTTTTTTAAATTTTTTTTAAATGTTTATTTATTTTTGAGAGAGAGAGAGACAGAAAAACAGAGAGACAGAGTGTGAGTGTGGGAGGGACAGAGAGAGAGGGAGACACAGAATCCAAAGCAGGTTCCAGGCTCTGAGCTGTCAGCACAGAACCACACATGGGGCTTGAACCCACGAACCTTGAGATCATGACTTAAACCAACGTCAGATGCTTAACTGGCTGAACCATCCAGGTGCCCCTCAATCTTTCTATTTCTAGTGTCATTTTCTAATTGGCTTTTGCCTCTAGAAAAATGTGAATTGATACTGGTTAGGAAACTTATCTCTTCCTGTTTTGAGGAGGACTTTTTCTAGCATTTCCCAACTAATTATAATGTTGACTTTTAGAGTGAGACAGATATATTCTCTGGTTTTAATAAAATACCCATCTAATCTTTTTTATTCAGAAGTTGAATCAAGAAGAATAGTAATTTTTGGTAGATGTTTTTGTCATCTGAAGAAATAACTATATTTGTTCATTTTTTGTATCAATCAATTTTTAAAATGTTTTAAATTTCTTTTTATTTTTGAGAGAGAGAGAGACCAAGTGTAAGTGGAGGAGGGGTAGAGAGAGGGAGAGACAGAATCTGAAGCAGGCTCGAGGCTCCAAGCTGTCAGCACAGAGCCCCATGTGGGGCTTGAATCCACAAACTGTGAGATCATGACCTGAGCTGACCTCATACACTTAACCAACTGAGCCACCAGGTGCCCTTAGGGCAGCTTATTTTTTATTTGAATAAAAAAATCGAATGCCTCCAAGTAAAATTGAAATATTCTTACTTTTTGAAATTAAGATAAATTAGGAAAGTTGTTTTTATATTTAGTCTAAAGGGTAATTCTTTGTTTTTTCATTATTTCTTAATCTTGACTAATTAGATTTTATTTATGTATTTGTTTACTTATGTATTTTTATTGTTTGTAAGTATTATTTATTTACTGGTAAAAGAAATATAGTTCATATTTGGAAATTAGAAGAAAACAGGATCTTTACTACATATTACTTCATTTTAAAACTTCGGCTCTCCTCTGAAGCATTTTTTGACTTTTAACATAATTTAGATTCATTTGGAATGCATTTTAATTGCATAATGGAAATAGAGATTAGATTTTTTTTTAAATTCAAGCAATTAATGCTTGCATTAATTTTTTTGCATTCAAGGTTGTAGAAATAACTGGAGATATATGCAAAGTTAAGAATTCATAAACAAGGGGAGAACCATGTAGGTGGCTCCAAGAAATTTTTGAAGTTTTCTGTGGCCATTCTATTCAGAAGTAATTACTCATTTTTTTGAAGTGTGAGAAGAGTTATAGGATATATTTATGTTAACACTCTATCATCCCTTGAATATTTGCTAATCTCCCTTTTGTAGTGAATGTTAAGTATCTTGAGGGCAGAAGCTCTGTGTGTGTGTGTGTGTGTTATCTATAGCATCTAGCATAGCATCAGGCTACAAACATGGTGAATAAGTTCTCAGTTCCCACTTTGCACTGAAAATATTTGATATGAAGCACCAGGGTGGCTCTGCCGGTTAAGCGTCTAATTCTTGATTTCTGCTCAGGTCATGATCTCACAGTTTGGGGGTTCAAGCCCCACATTGAGCTCTGTGCTGACAGTGTAGGCCTGCTTGGGATTCTCTCTCTTTTATTCTCTCTGCCCCTCTCCTGCTCTCTATCTCTCAAATTGAATAAATAAACTTCTTTTAAGAAGGTAAAAAAAAAATAAGGATTTAATATATAAACATAGAGAAGCAGAGCTGAGTGATAAAACGATTGCAGATGTTCATCATTAGGCTTTTATAGTGATATTCTGGCATGATTCATAATCTATCTAATTTTCACAACAACATCTAAGATAGATACAATCTCCATTTTACTTATTAGTACACAGGATTGGCAAAATTAAATTAGGTAGCAAATATCCAGGCTCTGTCTTAAAATAAAATCATTATTTGATGACAGAGATCTGGTTTCCAAGTCTACATCTTTACTGTTCTAGGTCACATGCCTCACTTCTGAATTAGTTCAGCAGCAATCAGTTTTGAGCCCCAGTGCCAGGCTATCAGGACACCTACTAAATATAACAAATAGAGACTACCTCTTGTCCCAAAGAAAATTAGTACAGAATGCATTATTGCCCTTAAAAGAATCCTATGGTAAGAATATACTTAGTTTTGTAAGAGACCACCAAACTGTCTTTAAAGTGACTATAGTATTTTGCATTCCCACCATTAATGAATGAAGTTTCTATTGCTCTGCCTCCTCAACAGTCCTGTTTTAGTGTTCTGAGATGGGCCATTGTAATGGGTGCATACTTGTGTCTCATGATTGTTTGAATTTTAATTTCTTCGATGGTATATGATGACATTTACTTATTTTCCATCTGTACCTCTTCTTTGTTGAAATGTTTGTTATGGTCTTTGTCTCATTTTTCAATCGGATTATTTTCTTATTGTTGCATTTTATTTTATTAGTTATTTTTTAAATTTATTAATTTATTGGGGGGTGGAGAGGGACGGGAGAGGGGGGGAGAGAGAATCCCAAGCATGCTCCATTGCTGTCAGCATGGAGCCTGACATGGGGCTTGATCCCTCGAACCACAAGATCATGACCAGAGCTGAAATTAAGAGTCAGACTCTTAACTGACTGAGCCACCCAGGCACCCCTATTGTTGCATTTTAATAGTTTGTTGTATATTTTGCATAACAGTCCTTCATCAGATAGGCATTTTAAAATTTTTCCCCCAGATCCTGGCTTATCTACTCATTCCCCTGACAGTATCTTTTGCAGAGTTAAATTTTTAATTTTAATGAAGTTCAGCTTATCAGTTTTTTCCTTGATGGGTCATGACTTTGGTGTTATACCTAAAAACTCACTGCAATATCCATGGTCCTGATATTTTTTTCTGTTACCTTCCATGAGTTTTATAGTTTTGCATTTTATATTTAGGTCAGTGATCCATTTTGAGTTAATTTTTTGAGTGGTGTTAGGTCTGTGTCTACATTTATTTATTTTTGCATGTGGATGTCCAGTAGTTTCCAGGACCCTTTGTCAAAAAGATTTTCAGATTGCTTCATTGTATTGCCTTTGCTCCTTTGTCGGACATCATTTGACTGTATTTATGGGGTCTGTTTCCGTGTTCTCTATTTTGTTCCTTTGATCAATTTTTCACGTTCACCAATACCACGCTCTCTTGATTTCTATAGCTTTATAGGAAGTCTTAAAGTTGGGTAGCATCAGTATATCAACTTTATTCTTGTCCTTTAATATTATGTTGGCTATTCTGGGTCTTTAAACTTAAATTTTATAGCATCATCTTGAAATACTGCATTGAGAGATGCCCAATAGTTTCTGTACTTAGAAAAAACAAAATAAATCCTAGAATTTTAGACTTGGAGCGTTCCTGGAAATAATTTTCCCTGGTCTTCCACTTGGCTCCATATAATATACTAAGAAGTTATTGTTCTCACTAAGATTCATAGAGTGTCAGGTGAAGGACCAAAACTAAAGTCAGAATTGTTTGTTTATTCTATTTTCTTAGCCTAATATGGCCCAATGAATTGTGACTTGTAGTGTACTAATAATTATTTAAGACATACAATTTCCTGATACCACTCTGACTTTTAACAACAGCCATCTTGATGATTACTTTGATTAAAAAAATGTTGTTCCCTAGTGATGTTTCTAAAATGTGTAAAAAATGAAGATGTTTTTGTTCTTCAAATGTGTTATTTGTTCAGTAATGTACTATTTTAGGTGAGGTGATGGAGTACCACTCAGTTAGCAATGCAGTATTTGGAAGCAGAGAATATACATCAGAACACCAGGGTTTAACTACATTCTGGCTCTGCCACTTGCCTGTTGGTCAAATTATTTCAACTTTTAGGACCTGTTTTTTATATGTGAAATGTGCATAACAATAGAATCTACTTCGCCATGTAATGTTATAAATTTATCATATATAAAGCACAGAGAACAGTTCCTGGCATGTGGTAAGCGTTACATGCAAGCCTGTTACAATCATTCTGTGTGTGGGGGGACAGAACCAAGCACAAAGGTTTGGGCCCATGGCTCCTTATCTTGCTTTGGAATTTATATCAATAGAAAGGTATGCCTCTTGTTAACAGCATAGCACTAAATAGATTAGGAGGGATTAGAAAAGACTTTAATGTATCCTGGCATGGTCTGTGTGTATGTGTTTTATTCATATATAATCTGAATTCTTTTTGGAGTGAAATGGGATGGACCCTGTCTTCTCCTGTGTTCCTGTATGGTTGCTCAATTTCTATAGTTCTCACCTCTTCCACCTCATGCTACTTACTTCTCATTCTGGCTCTGAAAGAAGCAATTTCAAAAAACCAAACAACAACAACAACAACAACAACAACAAAATGCTGAATGATCACAAAAGGTAATGATTAATTGTTGTTCCTACTCCATTTGGACAAACAAATGACACAAATAATTTGTGTTTTTCTGCAGTCACAACAAAGGTGAGAACTGTGGAAATAATTTTTTGCTTGAAACAAACCATTCATGAAGCAGAAAACATTTGCTGAAAATATAACTTTCATGATAAATTTTATTGGCAATGTTGTAATTCCATTTTTTAATTGAGTGTATAGTCACTACATTATAATATGGAAAATATATTAATGATGATAATGGATTTTATTTTGTCACGATATTTGACTAAAATTTTAAAAACTTTTATTTGGCTTTCTTAATAATACTTTATTTTCTATAACATTGAAAGCAAGTTTCTCTTAAGAAACTAGGTTTATAGTGGTGCCTGCGTGGCTCAGTCAAACGTCTGACTTTGGCTCAGGTCATGATATCACGGTTTGTGAGTTCGAGCCCCACATTGAGCTCTGTGCTGACAGCTCAGAGCCTGGAGCCTGCTTCGGATTCTGTGTCTCCCTCTCTCTCTGCTCCCACCCCCCCCCTCATTTGCACTCTGTCTCTCTTTGTCTCTCAAAAATGAATAAACATTAAAAAAAATAAAAAAAGAAACTAGTTTTTTAAATCTCTTTATTGATGTATAATTTACATACCATAGAATTCAGTCATTCGAAGTACATAATTCAATTGCTTTAATCAATTCAAACAGATGTGTACTACTGCCACATTCTACTTTTAGACTATTTCATCACCCCAAAAAGAGGTTCCATGCCCATCAACAATCACTCTTCTTCCCACCCACGTACCCCAGCCCTTGGCAACTACTAATCTAGTTTTTGCCTGCATAGGTTTTCCTCTTCTGGGTTTTTCACATAAATGGAATCATATACTCTATGTTCTTTTTAGACTGTTTTTTCTTATTGAGCATATTAAAAAAACTTAGATTAAAATATTTCTATAAAGAAAAACATGTTCATTAAAACATATATTATTCGGGGCGCCTGGGTGGCACAGTCGGTTAAGCGTCCGACTTCAGCCAGGTCATGATCTCGCGGTCTGTGAGTTCGAGCCCCGCGTTGGGCTCTGGGCTGATGGCTCGGAGCCTGGAGCCTGTTTCTGATTCTGTGTCTCCCTCTCTCTCTGACCCTCCCCCGTTCATGCTCTGTCTCTCTCTGTCCCAAAAATAAATAAAAAACGTTGAAAAAAAAATTTAAAACATATATTATTCAATCAAATGCCATCACTCAAAGAACAAAAAATGCTTTTCATTATTGGACTGTATCATATTTTGGTCCTTTACCGTGTGTTAAAAATCTAAAGCTCTTGGATAGTACAGTTTTTTAATTATACTGAATTCTTGATATTCAGACTAATAGAGGGCAGTGGTAGCGTAGCTAATGTTCAAGCCGTTTACATTTACCTTTGGGATATACTGTATGTAATTTTTGTTTTAATTTTTTTTAACGTTTATTTATTTTTGAGACAGAGAGAGACAGAGCATGAACGAGGGAGGGTCAGAGAGAGAGGGAGACACAGAATCCAAAACAGGCTCCAGGCTCTGAGCGGTCAACACAGAGCCGACGCGGGGCTCGAACCCATGGACCGCGAGACCATGACCTGAGCCGAAGTCAGACGCTCAACCGACTGAGCCACCCAGGCGCCCCATACTGTGTGTAATTTTGATAGCATGTTTGCTTGGATACCAGTGTTCAGCTACAGTAATACCAAAATTACTTTGAATTCCCCTACAATATGCCAACTAGAAGCAGATTGAGATGGATTTGAAGTGTTATGTAAAGCAGAAGTCAGCTGGAGATTAAAACCTCATTATAAATAATCTACAATGTGAACAACCCAACTATAGATAAATAATTTTGACTGGATATTGTATAATGCTTTATTAGATATAGAAAAACGCAGATATTAATACCAACTTCGATGGAAATTTTAAGCTTGAATTAATGATAACTAATGATCTTCTGGTGATTTTATAATTAAGAGGATGTTCTTGAGATCCATGTAACATAGAATGAGGTCTTTGAGGAAATTTGGTAAAATTTATTATCTTAGATGAAATTAATAATAATAATAATTAATAATATTAAAGCTAACATTTATTGAGTGCTTACTCATCTTAAGCACTGCTCTAAGAGATCTACATGCATTCAGTATTTTAGTCCTCACCATAAGACAATGAGGCACAGAGAGGAGAAAGTGCATTGCCTATGGAGCCCCAGCAAACATTGGTAGATACCAATTGGTATCTACCATTGGTAGATATTTTAATTGGTAGATATTTTACCAAACATTGGTAGATATTTTAATTCTATACTTTGGCTTTCAATGTGTTTCTAACATAGGAAAATTGAATTGTTAACGATTATTTTCTCCAGTGAAAAATGCTACTTTACCTAGCACCATTCGAACTCTGTATTTCCTTTTGAAAGAAACATGGTAGCCTGAGAAGTAGAACTGTGATCTTTTCATTAGGGAAAGATCACAAGACGAGTGGACACTTCTGTCTCAATGAAGATACTTCTTGAAACAAAGTACTTTTAAAAGTCTCTTAATACAGACGATGTATCCTCATACATGTTTAATCCTGGTTTCAATTAATTCTAGAATGTCGATATTAGCAAAAAAAAAAAAAAAAATCTTTGAAATTCCAGTCAAATGTTTTCATTTTTAGCAGAGCTGGGATTGGTTTGAAATCCTCCCCCTTTTTTATATCTTAGTATTTCTCAACCAGATAGAAAATTTAAGACAAAGAAATATTTTTAACTTTGAGTAAGAATGTCAGGGAATGCAGAGATGTGGTGGCAGCTGAGATTCCACTAACCCACAAAGTTATGGGTCACCTAACACAAATTATACTTCTGTCAGAGGAAGATTTTCACATTTAACAGCAGTAAGTGCTCCCATTCTTTCTGGGTTTATGCAACCTTCTTTTTATCAATGTGTCTTTTATAAGTATATCCAATTTATTGTGTACATATTAATTTAGATAGAATACAATAGATTGTTTATTAAACAATAATTTGTATATTTTATGGTATCTGTGAAAATGGAACACCTAAAAATATTAAATTGAGGTTGTTTGAGCTATGTGACCAAATTGAGCCTATAATTTTTTTTTGTTTAACATATGAATGCTAAGAGCCTATACTTAGAATACAATAATATTATAAAGACCTAAATTTTAAAAGTTGCTTTGATATTAGTTTCTCAAAATAGTAATTAGTGAGAGACAATGTTTTAGAAATAATTTTGTCAGGGGCACCTGGGTGGCTCAGTCAGTTAAGCATCTGACTCTTAATTTCGGCTCAGGTCATGAGCCTATCCCTCTGCCCACCTCCCGTCCAGCAGCCCTCAGTTTGTTCTCTGTAATTAATAGTCTGTTGTATGGTTTCCCTCCCTCTCTCTTTTTGTTTTTCTTTGGCCTATGTTCATATGTTTTGTTTCTTAAATTCCACATATGAGTGAAATTTCTCTGACTTATTTCACTTAGCATAATATACTCTAGCTTCATCCACATCTTTGCGAATAGTAAGATTTCAATCTTTCTTATGGCTGAGTAATATTCCTTGGCATAGGGTGTGTGTGTGTGTGTGTGTGTGTGTGTGTGTGTACCATATGTTCTTTATACATTCACCAGTTGCTGGACATTTGGGCTCTTTCCGTAATTTGTCTATTGTTTGATAATGCTTCTATAAACATCAGGGTACATGTGCCCCCTCTCATCAGTATTTTTGTATCCTTTGGTAAATACCTAGTAGTGCAATTGCTGGGTTGTAGGGTAATTCTATTTTTAGCTTTTTGTGGAACCTCCAGCCTGTTTTCTGAAATGGCTGTACCAGTTTGCATTCCTATCCCAACATCTGTCGTTTCCTGTGTTGTTAATTTTTGCCATTCTAAAATTATTATTTTTTTAAATTGATAAGGAATGATGCAGTTTAATAACATTGAGAGAGACCTAAGAACAAGGAGTGAAATATTTTATTAATTTGGGAAATAAATATAAACTAAATATATAAAACAGGGTTATGAATAACATGGGTAATGCATTATTATTAGCACAGGCTGGTCTCCTGAAAAATATGTCTGTATCCAAGAAAACTTAATCATGATCTTGCCTATGACTCTCCTACTTAGGAATATCATTTAGGGATATATTTAGGGATATCAGTGACCTCAATTTTCTAGTTCTCTCAGAAAAAAAGTTATTTTCTCTGTTGGGAAGAGAAAAACACTTTTCCTTAGATTTCCCTATACATGTATCTTGATATTTAGATAGAAGAGAAACAATGAGAATGCATCAGAAAGCAGTTGGATTTGGATCCCATATGCTTAGAAGATAGGACAAATAGTTATAATAATTGACATTTATGGAATGACCACTGTGTAAAAAGCATTATGCCCATTGCTTTAAATGCCTTAACTCATAAGTCAACATCACTGAAGAGAATCTAATTTCATAGCAGTTGTGTAGATGGATTAATGTTCTTCTATCTCCATTACTTATTAATTCATAAAGAAGGAGGAATTAGTTTATATGCCAATGAATTAAGTTTTGACTGGAACAAGTGTGGAAGATTAAGAGTATTATAACCTTTAACAAAAGAGTACTAGAAACTTAAACTAAAATGAAAGTAACTATATAATTGTGAGATGTGAAGGTAGATAAATTCAAGGCAAACTATTATGATTTTACTAAACTCTTTACATTTAGTGAATATAAAATAATGCTTTCTAGTAATTGTTTAAAATACTAAATCTTATTTAAAAATAATTAAGAACTATAACATACACTGTACACTTTTTTAACACATGTTGATTAATAATTGGCTCATATTATGTATACAGTCTAATATATTGAGTGAACAGAATAAATACTTCTGTAGTGTGAAACTGATTGTATTATCATGCAGTTTTCTTCTCAAACCGTTTTTTTTTAGAATTTAATCATAACAGAATGCTTCTGGCAGGCAGCATTCAATTTCTCAACATATTGGAATAGACCATGATAATCTTGGATAAAAAGTGGCTTGAAGAGGGGGTTATAATGCAGTCCCATAATATTTAACGACCACAACAGCAGTGTCATTACTTGTAGGTTGCAAATGAGAAGTGATCAACCCTTTCTCTCATCTCACTTTTCATTTTGTTTGTTATGTGAAGTGATTTCTATAAACTTACTTTACAGAGTAAATACTTTTCACAATCAGTACACTATCATTAGTAACAACTTGCTGGCATTCAGTTTTGCAGCTGATGACAGCAGCATATCAAGAGAGATGAACACTGTTACTCTGATGTAGGCATCTAGGTTACAAATTATTGTTAAAAAAATTGGATAATGTCTAGATTACATGAAGTTAATGTCTAACAGGGGATTGTGGAGTGTTCTGATAGCAGGAACTAACTTCTTCTCCTGCTCCCTGTAGTATCAATGCCCTAGTTAAAAGCTCAGAAGTAAATTTCCATGACAGTATAAAATGTTTATGTATTTACTCATGAGCCTCATACAACTGCTTTGTCTTAAGCCAAGCTTTAGTTAGTTAATATACTACCCAATTAAATTATTGAAACTTACACCCATATAAATAGAGGGTATTCTTTCAGTTTCTATGTTTTGATTCTTTCACACGATCATACAGTATTGATCATTTAGAAGACACTAAGACTGTTTCAACTTAGAATAAGTAATGATCTGATAGGTAAAGTAAGATTAAAAATTAACTGACAGTGGGGAACCTGGCTGACTCAGTTGGTAGAGCATGTGACTCTTGATCTTGGTGTTGTAAGTTCAAGCCTCATGTTGGGTGTAGAGATTACTTAAAAATAAAAATATTTAAAGAAAAATAACAAAGAACAAATCTTTCTATAGACATAAAAAATAGACATGGATTAATATACAGGTTTGTGAAGCATGACCAAAAACAAAGGAAGAGATTTTTTTAAATAATGGGATGCATACTATAAATTTAAATCCTTTTATAATAATAACACATATACATAAGACATTTCTGCCTGTTTCTATCATTTCATAGACAGTGGGTCACAGAGATAATAGCACACATAAATGCCAGTAGAACTTGCCCCTCTGTTGTGAGTGTCTTTAACAATATTATATTATATGAATATAGTCAACTCTTGGATTCTATACATATACCTTTTAATGATAAATTTTAATTTAGCCATGGGATTGCCAAAAACAAAACACAGTTACAAAGTGCAAAATCTGCCATTTAGTATCATCTCTATACTTCTCCCTACATTAGCAGACCAAATTGAATCGATGTCTGTTGCTGACTCTTCCAGAATTGTGGTTTCAGCATAGCTGAGTAATTTCACGGATATATCAGCCAGTTGGCATGAATGTTTTATAGTAAATAAATAAATAGTGTCACTATTAGTTACTTTTTTTTCATTATCCACTCTCTTCATAAAATTATAAGCTCATAATAAAGTGGGAACTCATCCTTTAATGCTTATTTACCTCAGGAAGAAGCAGACTCATGAATTAGCATTCATGACTGAATAAAGTATAGTTTGTAAGTAGCAGATCTGAGAGTAGAAATCAGTTTTTCCTATACTCCTGCAATTCATCCAATAATCAATCAATATTTGTATCATGTCTAATATGTGCCAGGTTCTGGGAAACTTATCTGCTATTAGGGGAGCCAAAAAATTAAAATGTGATTAAATAAATAGAGAAGACAATTGCATATTGAAATATAGATTATGGGGGAAATTACCAAGGTGATCTTTGGAAGTGTAATTGTGGAGAGTAGTGTAATATTGTTCTAAATAGAATGATAGGAGTTTTCTCCAAATAGATAACATTTCATATGAAAACTGAAGGACAGAAAGGAGTCAATCATGAAAATAACTGGGAGAGAAATACAACAGGAACAGGAAATGCAATGGCTCAAGATTAAGGAAGAAATTAGTGATTTCCAAAAACAGAAAATAAATTACTATGACGGTTGTACTGTAATGGGGACATAGTTGAAGAGGTAGACAGGGGCCAGAACTTTCTACCACTTAATACTTTCATGAAAATTGTGGATTTTATTCTAAATGGTTCTCTAAAGATATGTAAGTATACCATTTCTGGTTTCACTTTTATAGAGAATATTCTGGCTACAATGGGAAGAATCAATTATCGGGAAACAAGAGTGAAAGCCATTGCTATAGTTTAGATGTGATTGGACTAAAATGTTTGTAATGGACTTGGAGTGACATTGACACATTCAAAATATGTGTTTGGATTTAAAATCAATAGAATTTGCTGATGGATTGAATGTGGGTACGAAAAGAAAGATATCAAGGATGACTCCCACATTTACAGGTTGAACAACTATATTACAGACTATGATACTATTTGGTCAGATAGAAAAGATTATGAAAGATATATAAGTAGGAAGAATAACTAATGAAAAAAATATTTTACAATTTGTAAAGATATACAATCAAAGGGAAATTTCTATTAGTCACCTGGAAGATCAGAGAGAGAGAGAGAGGGAATTCTTGGCATGAGTTATAAATTTGTTAGTATGCTAGAGATGTCTTTAGCAAGATCATCAAAGGATAGTCTGTATAAAGAAGAGAAAAAGGTTCAGGATCAGTCCATGAGCACTTTGTGATTAGAGCCTGGCTTTGGAAAGAGGACAAAGGAGAAGAGTGGAAGAAGGAGTAGCTTGAGGTGTAGGAGGAAGTCAAGAAGCATGACTTAATGAAACCAAAAGAGAGAGAGGTTTACTAAGGGAAGAAAGGGCAATATGTAGAATAATGCTACTGGTTAGGAAACCTCTACTGTAATTAAGAGGGACCTGGTAATTTGAAAGAAATAATACATGTTCTAAAATATAAACTCCGCACCTACCAGTGGCATCAACAGTGCAATGGACTTAGGGTGTTTTTTTTTCTTAAATGAAAACTTATAATAGCTTGGTATCTCTGCACGTATAGTGAAAACTTTCTCTTTTTTTCATGTGATGGTCATCAAAAATTTTGATTTGCCCAGTTTGAGGATATAGGCTTAAAAATATTATGTAACTGAGCTCTGACATATTCATTTCTTATTGCCAGATGCCCTAAATGTTTTTCTTTATGAATTTCCTTTCATTGGCCTAGAACAATTATTTATGCATAAACTTCCTCAACAGTTTGATTCTTAACCACCATCTCTTTTTTTCCTGGTCACTCTTTTCAAGAATCCTGAAAACAGGAAGGCATTTTTCTTGTTCACTATTATAATTCCACCTCCAGCACAGTATCTGGAACACAGTAGGCACTCAAAAAAAATGGTGAAGGAACCTATTTCCATTCCTGTTGTTGCTTTTACTACTGCCTTGCTTCTTTCTCTGATTATCCTGTTTGAAAATCTCCAATGGTCTGATGTAGGCATCATTCCCCTGCCCCCCCACCCCAGATTGTTTCATTTCCCTAGCAGGGATAAAATAAATTATGGGTGCTATTATTATAAGACCACAACAGAATGCACCTGGAGCCTAGGCTTTAAACAGAAGGGAGGGATTTAGAAAAGAACACAACCCACCATTTCATTACTAAAATGTTAATTTTTGTGTTTCTTTTTAAACCATAAATTTTATATCTGTGTTGTCCAACATGGTAGCTGCTAGCCACGTTACTATTGAGCATTTGAAATGTGGCTAGTACAAACTGTGATTGCCAGAAGTATAAAATACATCAGATTTGAAGACAGTACTAAGAAAAGAATGTGAAATATCTCATTATCAATGGTATATTGATTATATGCTGAAATGGCAACGTTTTGGATATATTTATTTTAATAAAATCAATTACTAAAATTAATTGCATCTTTTAAAAAGATTGTTTAATGCAGATATTAGAAAAATTTTAAATCACATATGTGGCTCCATTATATTTCTGTACACAGTGCTTTCTATACTTTGATGCATAAAACAAGGACCTTAGATCAAAGCATAACTATCACCTAGGATATTGTTAGACATGCAGAATCTCAGAGCCTTTTTCAAACCTGTGAATCAAAATCTACTTTTTAACAAGATCCCCAGGCAATTTGTATGCATGCTAAAGATTGAAAAATGCCTCTCCATGTATTGTTGCTGTCTCCAAAGAGCAAGGTATGATTGTGCCATTGAATAATGACACATCCAACTTCATTTCCTATGTAATTCAGGCTGAAATCTAAAAACTGCACATCTTACAGTGATGCACAGAAAGGTTAATATTGAGTGTGAACCCAGCTTGCAAGGCATAGTTCTGCATTTTCCACTACAAGGGTTCATGTGCCATACTTTGGAATTAGTGCAAGCAAAAGCCAGCTCACATCACTTTTGCACTTTGTTACCTAGAGAGATTTGCATTTAGCAAATTTAGCTCAGCTGGCACTTATAAAAAGCAATTGCCAGAATGCCTGAGAAATTTAGTCCCTTATACAATACTTAGAGCGGTCAGCAGGAATGCTAGCAGGCAACATCCCATTTTTGGAGTTAATCTGTTTTATCACACAGTGTAATTTTAAAGAGCTTTGTCTAGCAGGAATCTGGTTTTGTTTGTTGGGTTTATGATTTTTCCAAGTTGTATGTTACTCTCATACCAATTTTTACCTTAAATATATTATGTTGAATTTGATAAAAATGTGACTTTCTGTGTGTGTTAGTTATAGTACTGTTGCGATAGCATCTAGACCCCAATGTTTTTACTATTTGACCTTTGCCTTTTATTTAGTATTTTTGTAGGCTCTGTATTTATTTAGGTAAGATTAAGGAGAGTAGTATAACTTCTAAAAATTTTAAATTGTATGTGGACATACTCTTGTCATCTAAGTATTTGTACTTAGTAAAGACTCAGAAAATCTTTAATAAATTGTTTAAAATTATAGTTAAATAAATGATTGGTATAATACTGTTATACCAATTGGTATAATACTCTTATACCAACTATAGATGATGCTTTCTCATTTAAAATCGTGTAGTATTTTGGCAACAGAAGCAGCATTTTGACACTTTCCTATTTTCAAGTTGAATTATATTAAAAGAATGAAAGAAGTTAGTTAAAAACGCAACTCCTAGAATATGTACTGATTATATATTTGTTATTAAGCAGGAAAGATTTGTTATATCAAATACGCTCTTTAGGAGTCAGAACTTGATGTGAAGAGTTAGATTTTTTATTTGCTTTGTATCCCACAGTACCACAGATGTGCAAAACAACTTCAAACTCCTAGAAAAATAAAATCTTAATCTTCATGCATATTTTATCAATGATATAAACACTGAAAACTATGTGTAATTAGAAAAGATTTAAATATTTCAAATATAGTGTGAATTTAATCAAATAATTATTAAAGAAGGACAAAGTAGTATTTGAAAATGAGGTCAATTATCCCCCAAAATATGTAGGTAGTATCCAATTGTTATCGTTACCCAGTTCCTTTGCCTCCAAACAAGGCACTGTTCCCACATTGTTTTACTTACTTTTGATAATAAGTCTTCAAGATAGATATATTCATCCCTGTACTAAACTGAACAGAGAAATCAAGTAAATTACCCAAGAATATACAGCTAACTGAAACATAAAGTGTAATTCATATCTGTATAATTCCAAGGTGTATGATTCAATTAGCAATTTCTCAATAACTGTCAAAAATCAGTATTTCTTTAGCTTTACCATCATTGTACTAATTCTCCAGATGAGCAGGTACAATTCAGCAAGAGTTCCTGATGGCTTTGTCTGAGTATGTGCATATGTACATGTCTTAAATTACTGATATTCCCAATGGTATAATCTTTAGCTTTTCAAAAAAAATTTAAGTATTTTTTTAAAGTTTATTTATTTATTTTGAAAGAGAGAGAGAGCGCACGCATAAGTGGGAAGCAGCAGAGAGGGAAGGAGAGAGGGGAATCCCAAGCAAGCTGTATGCTGTCAGCACTCAGCCTGTCATGTGACTTGAACCCACGACCTTTGAGATCATGACCTGATCTGAAACCAAGAGTCAAGTGTTTAACCCACTGAGCCACCCAGGCACACCTATTTAGTTTCTTTTTTTTTTTTTTTTTTTTTTAAATTTTTTTTTCAACGTTTTTTATTTTATTTTTGGGACAGAGAGACACAGAGCATGAACGGGGGAGGGGCAGAGAGAGAGGGAGACACAGAATCGGAAACAGGCTCCAGGCTCCGAGCCATCAGCCCAGAGCCTGACGCGGGGCTCGAACTCACGGACCGCGAGATCGTGACCTGGCTGAAGTCGGACGCTTAACCGACTGCGCCACCCAGGCGCCCCTATTTAGTTTCTTTTTAATAAAATGTGAAGAACCCTGCCCAAGTCATTAGTGTAAACACTGTGACCTCATCACTGCATACCATATACTTCCAAGTTATTGTCTATGTATCGTTGCTAATTGTTTCATTGCAGCATTAAGAGTAATTGTGCATTTGAGTGTTTCTTGTAATTATAATTAGACATATGCTGTTTATAAACATGGAAAAATCAATAGTTCAAAATTGTTAATCAAGGGCAAAAAGATTAAATCTATGGCTAACCCTCATTGCCAAGGCCTTTTTCTCTTTATATTTTATTGTATATGAATTAAAAGCTAGTGCAGTTTCTCAGGGTCTGTATCAACAAATAACATACAGTGAACTGAAGCTGGATTTATAGGAACAATTACAATTGGTTATATTTGGTATATAAAAATGATGATTGTCAAGAGTTCTAGAGAGACATGGTCTTAATTCAGGAAAATCTTGGGGGAGTATATCCTCTATCCTCTAAAAATACAGCTAATCAATACAATGCATAGGCTGATAACAGAAAAGTTTTTCTTTTATTATTCACAATTTAACTCTTTATTAAACTGTGCAAACTCACATCTCTGCAGATCAACAACTGTAATTGGTTGAAACTGTGCAGCGTGGAAGTAAGCATTGCTGAATTTGCCTAGTCCAGACAATGCTGATGTGTGGAAAATTTAGTTTATTTCAGTTTTTGCAGAAAAGTATCTTTACAGTGTGTAAAGTGCTGTTAAAAAAAAATGACTCAGGAATCAACACCTATATGTGATAAGTAGGAGTCTCATTTTTACTCTCCTATCCTACCTTTTCACTGTTGGATGTGATAATGAACTGTGAAATGGTCAACATGAGAGGGAGAAAACAGAATGTGGCTGATTCTCAAACTAGTCTCAAATTCAGATTTGTCTACAATAGCAGCAACTGTTAATATCAGTGATAAACATATGATAATTGCAAAGTATATAATACAGTTCAATAAATATAGTAATATGAAGATTACCTATCAATTTCTTATAATGGTTTTAGACAGAAAAAGTTGAAATTGAGTTCAAATTATCTATGAATATGTAATTTTAGCTGTTACCTAATATTTTGTGAGTGATTAGAAAATTACTTAAATTCTATTGAATAACTTAAGTGCTAAAAACATCACCGTCTTTCTTGACACTTCATCTCATTAATTTCTACATCTAATTTGTTCCCAAATTATGATTCTTCTGCCCTCCTCTTGTCATCCTCATCTTCAGTGCCTTAGGTTGGTTTTTTATCATCTGTCACTTGGATTTTTGCAATAGCCTCTGTCTGCTTACACCTTGTCTTTTCTCATTCCATTTCCCACATTGTCTCCATGGCTATTCAGATTCTATATATTATACTGTTTGTTATTTCATAGTCCTTTGGCTCAAGTCTTGTGTAGAGAAACGAAGTAAAAGTGGGTGTTAAGCTGAGCCATATATTGAGGCTACAGATGATCACAGGACAAATACCTTATTTTCAAATTAAAAGACTCATTAATTAAGATGCATTAGTAAGACTCATTAACCTTTAAGGGATACAAAATGTTGTAGGATACATCCTCTTCTGAAGACCACCAGGCGGTGAAGAAGGATGTATTCTCAATGCTAGTAAGTGTAGGCTATGGGTCAGCCTGGTTCACCTCTGGGAATGAGAAGCAGAGCACCTCCTCAGAGTTAGGAAGGAAAATCTCCCACCTGTGAAAAGTAAAAGTGGTTTCATTTTATTAGGAGTTTATGGAGAGAATATATTAATTGAATAAAGTGATTTAGCACACAAAATAAAGTCATATTAACATAGATAATTTATTGTGATAAAGGAAATTCAGAGTAGTATTTCATGGGACACCTGGGTGACTTAGTACGTTAAGCATTCAACTTCGGCTCAGGTCACGATCTCAGGGTTTGAGAGTTCAAGCCCCGTGTCGGGCTCTGCGTGGACACCTCAGAGCCTGGAGACTGCTTCAGATTCTGTGTGTCCCTTTCTCTCTAACCCTCCCCTGCTTGCATTCTCTCTGTCTCTCTCTCAAAAATAATAAGCATTTTTTTAAAAAAAAGTAGTATTTCACTTAATTTTGATTTTGTAAAGGTAACTTCATGATGCATTTACATTATTTGTATGTCTTACTAACATTTTTGTATTGCAAATCATTTTTTATGAATATATGATACATGACTGTGTATAAATTTTTTTTTACTTTCTAATTTAATGTAGTTTTGTAAGCAAGAAAGGATGCTTTAATCCAAAATTAGTGGGGAGGGGCGCCTGGGTGGCTCAGTCAGTTGAGCGTCCAACTTCGGCTCAGGTCATGATTTCACAGCTCGTGAGTTTGAGCTCCGCGTCGGGCTCTGTGCTGACAGCTCAGAGCCTGGAGCTTGCTTCTGCTTCTGTGTCTCCCTCTCTCTCTGCCCCTAACCCACTCACATTCTGTCTCTGTCTCTCTCAAAAATAAATAAACATTAAAAAAAAATAAGGGGGAATATTTATGTGGTCTTCTTGATCTGTATTCATTCTTTTTCTGTTCTCCTCTTCTTTCCTGAAATCATGACAGGAATGAGATTTACTTGTCTTATTTTTACTTCCAGAATTAATTAAGGCAACATTACTTGGAGACTTCTTTTTTTTCCTCCAAAAGGATAAGATATTAGACTCTTTAATACCCAAAGTTGAACTGCCACGTTCCAACACATTTGAGAAATATTTCACTCATGAGTGAGTCAGATGTTGTCAACCAACCATAAGTCATTTTCCAGAGTTTGAACTTCCTATAGAAGTTATACATCAATTATAGAAGCTGACTGATATATTATCATAGATTATATATGTGATAGTTTCTCCTTCTGAGGAGGAAAACATCCATAATGCATTTTCATTAAAACATCTCAAATCACCATCTGCTTAATCCTTACATCCTCATGCAGATGACTTATGAGGAGTTTTTAAAGAATGAAAGAAAAGTAAAAATGTAGCACGGACAAGACATGCATCGATGAAGCAGGTAAAATTGATTTTTATATTTGCTTGGGGATGTGGATCAGTTCCCTGAATCTGGTTTGCATTGATCATTGTTGATGGACTATAGATTAAATGTCATATCTAAGCCCCAATCTTCAAATCTATTATCCTTGGGGGAAAAGTACCTGAAGAAGAAAAGCCTATATTTATAATCCATGCCAATAATAAAATGGAATTTGACACATCCAAAAGTAAGAAACCCTAGGGAGAATACTATTTACATTAATAAGAGATAAAACACTTTCAAAGGAGAGTCTCACAAAGGCCTATTTTGGGGATTAATTCAACCAATAGTTCAAGAAAAAGTGAAAAATGTGCACTGAGGGTATACTTTATGCCTGCCTTTCTGGGTATTGAGATACAGCAATTAATCAGAGAGAGTCTCTATAGTCAAGTATTGATTAAATATTAATTGTTCTTTGGTGGCAGAGGAACAATGTGGTAGAACATTATGCATTCAGAATGATTCAGATACTAAAACGAGGACGTATGAGAAAAATGGAAACGTAGCAATGTTTACATACAGGATTTAAACTGACTTATTGTAAAAGTAAATTATTTCTCTAAATTTTGGTCCGTGATGAAAAATAAATTCATGATGACCCTTTTGTAAAATAGAAAGAAACCTTACAGCAGATCATCTAAATGAAGTTTCTTATTTTGTAGATGGAAAACAAAGAAAATAAAAACAAAAACTGAGACTCAAAGAGGTTATATGCCTTACCCAAAGTCACCTGTTGAGTTATTAAATGATAACTCCAGTCTCCCTCATCCCAGGACATTGCTCCATTCCTCAAATCCAGCTTTGTTTTCTGGAAAGCCACAAACACTCAAAAAGATCTTTCTGTTCACTGACATAAAAATAAGCAGATCTCTGGCAGAAAGCCTTTGCATTCCTCTGTTAGCATGCCCTTCTAGTATAGACTAATTGACCAGTGTGAGTTAGAAAAAGGAATAAGTAAGTAATCAGCAAGGTTTGACTCATTTCTCCTTACTTTATGTGGACACTAATTATAGGAATATTTCAGTTTTACAAAATTGTGTTTGTAATAAATGTAGAAGAAATTAGAAAAATAAAGTATCAATAGCAAACACCACTGTAATAATTGTTGTGGATGAGAGCTACAAATGGATGCTGATAGTAGTGGGCAAACACTTGAGGAGAAACAGGGTATAAGGATTATCAGTGAAGTCTCAAAGTATCTTCTCTTTCCAAATATTTATCAGTTACAAAGAGTAGACTGGGAGTGTTAACAGTGGAGAAATCTGTCAAACAGTTGGTCAAGGTTAATACCATTGGTAATAAGACATATTGATATCATGTACTCCTGAGAACTCAACATCACTCCTGTGGTATTTTTTTAACCAGAACTTCATAATGTCAATTTAATTGTGAGAAACAACTTGAGAGTGATCCTATAAAATAGCTTACCACTATTCATCAAGTGTCAACATCATGAAAGGAAAGGGAAACCTGAGGAATTGTGACAGATTGGATGAGACCAAAGAGACCCAACACTAAGTGCAGTATAAGATTCTTTTGGGATTGGATCCTGGAACAGAAACAGAAAAGGGATATTTGGCTTAAAAAAAAAAAAAGTGAAATTGAATAAAGCCTCTAGTTTAGCTGATGGCCGCGGTATGCTGGAGCTGGTTAAAAGACATGAGAGTAATTCTGCATATAGTGTCTTCATTGAGAAATTAAGGTCTAGACTCAATTATGTGTGTGCTCAGTGAAATTGCCAGAATAGTGAGGTTCCCATTGTTCCATAATTGTTGTTTGTAATAACTTCTGTTGATGTGAGAAAAAAATCATCACATTTTTTTTCCCAATAGAGTGAAGTGGTTTTAGAAGTATTTTATGAATGATTGAATTTAGACTTAGATATGAAAAATTTTTAATATTAAAATAGAAAATATACGTCTAGAACTTAATTCTAATTCTTTTTAATTATAACTGTGTTAAATATTCAAATACTCTATGGTACTAAGAAAGACAGTTATATGAGAAGGCAACGTTTAATTTTATATCTGTTAATATCACATAAAATTTATGATTTCTGCTTCATCATGAGACAGTGAAGATACTTCTACAATGTGACATTTACTCTGGAGTGCATCTTGTGTTACAGACTTAAATTTTACATTAATTGGTTGACCAATTCATTTATTCAGTAAGTGTCTGTATTAATTATCTATGGCTGTGTAACAGCATACTTCAGAATGTAGTGACTTAAAACAACAGACATTTTCCCACGTTTGTTTGTGTGTCTGGAATCAGGAGTGTGTTAACTGGGTACTTCTGGCTCAGGGTTTGTCACAAACCTACAATTAAGGTGTCAGGCTGCAGTTATCCCAAGGCTCAAATGGGAAAGGACTCACTTCAAAACTCATTCAGGTGGTGCAGGCAGGTTTGGTTTCTCTAGGCCTTTTGAACTAAAAGCTTCAGATCTTGCCGATTGGTGGCTAAAGACAATGAGAGACTCCCTATATAGTATCCAAACATAACATTGGTTTCCAGCAAAACAAGCAAGTCAGGCAGCACTAAAGGGCAAGCAAGAAAGAAGCCAGTCTTCTTATAACTTGAACTCACTAGCAGCATCTCATTACTTCTGCCACATTCTGTTAGTTAGAAGCAAGTCACTAGAACCAGCCCTTCCTGGAGGAGAGGGTATTACACAAACGGGAATGAGAGTGCATTGGTAGCCATGATCAAAATGGCTTACCACAGTATTTATTAAATGAAACTGGATAATTCAATTTATAGACAACACCACAAATATAAATCATTGTTTTACATAATGGCTTCAATGCTGGTCCCTATTCTAGGAGTATTCAAATTATCTGGGAGGATATAGAAAAGTAAAAAGATAAACTGTAGCAATCATGTGATAAATAGTACAATTGTGGAATAAACAAAATGCCACAAAGAGCCTATAAGGCACGCTATTACCTCTATTTGGAAGCTGTAAGAATCTTTAGAGAGAAAAGGTATAACTGATAAAGGAAGAACAACAGCCTCACAATTAGCATCTAGCTATTTTGCATTTACTCTGAATAGTAACATTATTAAATAAAGCATTTAACTCTACTTTTTTTGTAAACAATTAAAGTATATTTAAAATTCCCATAGCTATGTGTGTGTGTATACATTTAAACTACTACACAAGGGAGAATGAGAGGGACCTGAGTATAATGCAGCCTTTGTGAATCGTATTGTGACACCTTCAATTGTGATGACCTAACATATAAATTAGACTTTCTGAAAGGATTCCAAATGTCAATAAAAAAAATGTGATGGATGTTAAGCTGTGGAAATTAATGCATAGTTAGTATTTAATGTATTTAATAATTTTCAACACATCTGCTTTGCTTTGAATTTATCTCATGTCAGAGCTAATTTTAATAAAAGGTGATCATTTCTTGATCTCCAAATAATTTACACACGAATGTAAGCATCTGCTGCACCAAAGTACCATAATATTAAGGTGATAACTTTTGAGCCAGAATCTTTCACACAATTCATCATAATTTATTTTGGTGACATACAGTTATGACTTGCAGGTGCTACACCTTTTTACTGAATACCATTGTGTTCTATAAATTGAGCTAAGACAAAATAAGCATTCTATATATTTATTAAAGAAATATAGAACATACAAACACATTTCAAAATTACAGCAACATTTATGAGAAGGTTTCACTTTAAGAAATAAGTATCAGAACATGAAAGAAGAAAAATCTGTTTGAGAGAAATTTACTGAAATCTCCCTGTAAGGAGAAATGCAGCACTTGTTAGACTGTGGAAAATACTTTTATAATAATCAACCAAAATAGACATTTGGTAGGAATATTGGAAGTGGAAATAGGCCAGGTTTTTACTGTAATCTTTTTACGAACCTTCTTAATGTTGGTATCTAGCAAAGATACGTAAATTCAAAATAGTGTAGTAATGATCCTAACACATTTTCTGTCATATCATCAGTTTGTTAGAAATAGTAAATCTCAAGTACAAATATATTCACATTGCAAATATTACACTCCAAATCATGATGATCTGAAATGACAAAAGAAAAACAAAGTAAGCAAAGACCGAATGGTAGTACAGACTCACAGTGTATAAACTTCTGCGACCTAATTGAAAGAGCAATAGATGACAGCCCTAGAAATGGGTTCGATTATGAATACTGAAAATATACAAGTATCATTTTCCTTGTTTACCATAAATGTAAAAAAAAACAGGCAGAGTAACAACTCTCCATAAGGTAATCCTGAATGTATTCCAGTTCATATTTTTCCAGAACCGATAAAGGAATACTGTAATAAAATGACTATTATGAAGACAGGGGCAATAATGAGAATAATGATAACTACATTGAATGTGCATCCCTTGCAAAGAATTATCCTAGATCCTTCATATATTTTCCCCACTACCAACAACTTTGCAATCTGAGAACTACTTCTATACAGTTTACTTTTATATAGTTTAAAAATACTTGAGACCGTAAATATTAAGCAATTAGCCCAAGTCAAATGGAAGGTGGGTGTGAAACCCCAGCTCTAAGTTTTAAACTGAGAATCTTTCAATCCTCTTAGAATCATAGTTTGCAATACTAATAACTACATTTAAAGAGATAAATATTTTTAAGGGAAGAAAAGTAGGCAAAAATTACTCCATTCTTTGTGAATGTAGACAAACATATAGTAAGTCATGGAACTGACAATAAGCATGAAATCATGAACTGGAATAAATGTGATGTAAATTAGATATCATTAATTTACAAAGACCACACCATGAAAATTAAGAGAACCATCTCCATGCAAATAATTAATGCTGTTTAACCACCCAAAGGGTAAATAGAATAAGGATCTAATTGCTCAGGTTGGTTTTATTTATGAGCAGTAAGTGAAATTAAAGAATGTTCTTAAGTATAGGGCAAGCAACAATTATAAAGTAGAGGAAATGCTGTTCTTAGATTTGCTACATATTTGTGGATCTTAGATTTCTAAAAGAGGATTTTCTAGCTTGCCAAGGGTTAAAGAAAATTAATGAATAAAAACTCAACTTAAAACAACTAGAGTGTATCAGGAAAATGAGAGATGCACCTGCAAGTAATTTAGATCTGAGTACAAATATACAAAAGTTTGACATATTAAAATCCACTTTTAAAAACAAAACAAACAAAAATTTTGCTATATTTGAAGCTATGTAGACTATTATATTTTCGAGGGCCTTATCAAATGGAGAGATGTACTTTTTCAATATTGCCTATCAAAATCTTCTGTAAAGGGAAAGAGGGTACACTTGCAGTGGTAAAGCTAGTCTCCTAGCCCCACCCACGTGTAAGAATAAGAAAGAGCTAGGACACACAATTATGATTACTCTTTCCTGGACAAAATTGTATCAGGTAGAAGAGGATAAACCAGTTTAAAGAACTGGATTGCTTGTCAGACCAAATATCTTTACATTTCCATAATCCCTCACAGGATCAGCCACTCTCCTATGGTAAATATGGGACTTTGCCGAACCACTTTTGTGAGTGGTACGATTGTTAACTACAAGATGATTTGGGTGATCCTAGTGACACCTGAGAGTGGATTATAACTATTGCTTCATGGCAACTTCAGATTCACTTACCATACATTCTCACCATTTCTAGATGCACAAATAATGCAACTGGGTCCCAAATTTGTTGGGACCTACTATGGCATACTATGACCTACTATGACCACCTGGATCCCAAATGTGTTGATTGACTTTGTACAGCAACTAAGTACCGATAGTATTTTATATGATTTAGAAATAGTACCTGGATTCTATTTTGATTTTGTTTGTGGTATAAAATGAAATGTATCTCTTTAAAAATTTTTCCTCATTTTCAGGATTATATTTTTTAGTTACATTTTTGGGATTTTTATATAATAAGGAGTAATTAATGCACATTAGTGAAACATCTTTATTGTCAGAATTTTTGTTTAAGCTTGGAACGTACATGCTTATGCATGACTGCTTCTGATTTTACCTGCAAAATAATGATTTTTGTGGTCCAGTGAGCAATAAATGCTTTCTACCTCTCTCCTATATTTACTGGTAGGTAATAATAAAATGCCACAGACTTGAAGATCATTAAACTTATATCTAGATCCCTTTCAGAGTTTGTCACCTTTCCTGCTGCTGGGTGCCTTTACTCCTCTTTGTTGTGTCTCATAAATTTTTATGACTTCTTTGCGTTGGAAATTTGTAATTTTTCCCAGAGCTCCACTAGGTACCTTCCAGCAGTAATAAAACTCTGTCACTTTCCATTGCACCTACTTTTAGAGGAAGGCCTACTGGCTTCACTCTGCAGCATAATAGATAAAATAATCAGTATGCTAAGCCTGAAAAATTAAATGCAGCGTTTGTGTCGCCATTGAGTTATATCACTTTCAGCTATGAACAGATGGCCTTTTAAGAGATTTGTTAGATGTCTTGCGAGTGGGTATATTTTTCCCCTCTTTTTGAATCTACTTGGTTTTGCACTTACAAAAAAAAAAAAAAATTACCCAAGAGGATTGACATAAGATTCATTTGGCTCTTCTCAAAAAACAGAATATTGTAACTACTGAAAACAATTGTAGCATTTTCAAAAAAAAATTTCCCAGGGAATGTAGTTACCTTCAGAGTCCATTCTGATTGTTCTATTAGCTTATTTTTGAAACTTTGTATGTGTGCTCATCCCTACCCACTTCTGTTTCTTAGTCTATATGGACTTAGTGTGGTTGTGAGATGTCTATTAGAAAACTATTTTCACCACTGAGAATTTAATATTTTTTTTAATATTTCGAAGGGATGTCCATGGTTTTTTTTGTGTTTTTTTCTTACTCAATGTAAATTAAAGTTCCCACTAGACCCCATCTCTGGGCCCATATTTCTCCTACAGCTTAATGCTTTTCTAGAACAAGAAAAATGCTTGTCAGATATCCCACTTCAATTTGAATGATATATAGTCACTATATTGCATTCTTTACTAGGCAGTTGGGAGAAGGATGGTTAGACATTTAAGAAAATGTTTGTCTCATTGTTTCCCTACAGGCCTCAGTGTATTGATTATTCTGTGAAATTTTGACAACTCCAAAGACCACAGAACATGGAATTAATTCATTTATTTAACAAATATTTGTTGAGCATCTAGTATGAGCTAGGTAGACATTGTGTTGGATCCCAAATATAAAGCAGTTTGTATGATATACAAGAACTTGAAATCATAGAGTTTTGTTATGTTTTAAATATGTTTTGAATTAAGTGTATGATTTGTTGTTTCAAGACTAAGATAATATCCTAATTTTCCCAAGGCAGCCCAGTAAAGATCTTTAGATTGTAAACATTAATAAATTTAAATGATTTGATTGTTGGATAATTAGTAATTTCAGAGTCTAGTAGAAGAAACCTCTGCTCTTTTCCCAAAAGTCTGAGGATACAGTGAGGCTGTACTTAAAACTTGCACATGTTTTGTTCATTTTGGCCACTCTGACTGGTGTGAGGTGATATCTGAGTGTGGTTTTGATTTGTATTTCCCTGATGAGGAGCGACGCTGAGCATCTTTTCATGTGCCTGTTGGCCATCCTGTTGGTGAGAATGCAAATTGGTGCAGCCACTCTGGAAAACAGTGTGGAGGTTCCTCAGAAAATTAAAAATAGACCTACCCTATGACCCAGCAATAGCACTGCTAGGAATTTACCCAAGGGATACAGGAGTACTGATGCATAGGGGCACTTGTACCCCAATGTTTATAGCAGCACTCTCAACAATAGCCAAATTATGGAAAGAGCCTAAATGTCCATCAACTGATGAATGGATAAAGAAATTGTGGTTTATATACACAATGGAGTACTACATGGCAATGAGAAAGAACGAAATATGGCCCTTTGTAGCACCGTGGATGGAACTGGAGAGTGTGATGCTAAGTGAAATAAGCCATACAGAGAAAGACAGATACCATATGTTCTCACTCTTATGTGGATCCTGAGAAACTTAACAGAAACCCATGGGGGAGGGGAAGGAAAAAAAAAAAAAAAAGAGGTTAGAGTGGGAGAGAGCCAAAGCATAAGAGACTGTTAAAAACTGAGAACAAACTGAGGGTTGATGGGGGGTGGGAGGGAGGGCAGGGTGGGTGATGGGTATTGAGGAGGGCACCTTTTGGGATGAGCACTGGGTGTTGTATGGAAACAAATTTGACAATAAATTTCATATATTGAAAAAAAAAACTTGCACACGTTGAAGACATTCCTCTTGCAGTTTGAAGGCTGTTAAAATCCAGAATCACATTTAAAATAAGGAAATTAGAGCAGCTGCACAAAGAGAAGAAGAAAGCAAAGCGGAATATGACCAGTAAGGAAGCATAAAGGAAAGTGTATATAGGTATATAGATTTTTAATCTTAAATTCCACTTCGTTTTATAAATTCAGTGAGTTTATTATTAGATAATGCCTGAGAAGAATGTGAAACATGTTTCACACTTTAAACTGTCATTTTGGGGCACCTGGTGGCTCAGTCGGTTAAGCTTCTGACTCTTGATTTCTGCCGAGGTCATGATCCCAGGGGCGTGGGATCGAACCCCTGCTTGAGATTCTCTGTCTCCCTCTGCCCCCCTACCCAGCTTCGCACTTGCTCTCTGTGTCTCTCAAATAAAATGTAAAACATACCATTATTTTTAAGTCTTATATTTTATTGGAAATGCCAAGTGTCATCTGATCTTCAAAAAATATAAGAACATGTGACTGGGACCCAAAATTGATTAATGACCCAAGTTGATTACAGGCTGTATCAGAATGGCAAATGACACACAGTCGGCCACATTGGTGCCAGCAACGCCATCTGGTATATCCCCAGGATGCAGCCATATTCTGTGGTGTGGATCCCCTGAATGGGCCTCGTTAACACTGCGTGCCAGAGTCCGAGGCTCAGGACTACATTTCCCCCAACTCCGTGTTGAGTGACTTCACGTTAATAGCCAGCTCTGATGGGAGAGTATTTACACCACAGAAATGGGTAAATGCCTCAGACACCTTTTTTCTCCCAGAAAGCTGGTCATTAAATATTACTGAGCACACAGCTGGTCCTGAAGGAATGAAAAGTCCTGGAGAAACGGTCCTTTTGCCTTCCCCATCGGTTCCTCATGGGAAGTGTAGCCAGGGGTAGCAGACATCTCAGGTCTCAGGTACAAGCACTTCTTGCACGGACAGAGAACTTTTATTCCTCCAAATGTAAACAAATTCTGTGTCTATCAATAGAGTTGAGATCGTTGCTTCACTTTTTGTCACAGGGAGAGAAATCTCTCTTCCTCCCTCGCTCCCTTATCTCTCTCCTTTCATATGTGTACATACAAAAATGTGTTTTTATGCTTGAGTTTGGATGTTGGCAGGTACAGCAAGGAGGGAGAAAATTCAACTTTTATTGAACATTGACCATTGATAAGCATTGTGATAGATGCTTTATATATGCTAACTCATTTTAACTTACTTATTTTTTGAAACTCAGGCCACGTCATTGTGAGAAGAGCTGACTTCCAAGAAAATGAGATAAAGAATTTTAATTTATCTTGAAAAAAATCAGAGAAGTGATTTTCATAGAAGCAAAGTAATCAGGCAGGGTCCTATGCAAGCAAGAATTGCATAATACCAAAATTTATATAATAATATATAATTCTATATCATACTATTAAAAGCTTAATATGTTAATTTTTTTTATTCTTTGATATATGACATTTGCTTTGATATCATTTCTGCTATATGCTGTAATATATTATTCTTCTATATGCTACATATTCTGCTGTATGCTGTAATATGAAAATTTATCTCAGCATAATGAACAATTCTAGCATTTTCCCTCTCTTTTAGATTTCTGGGCATAATGCCACAATACCCAAGAATAATCTGGGCTTATGAAATAGTTCTGGCATTTCTGTTGTCTTTTAGGTTTCTTGGTTTTGGATGATTTGATGGTCCACTGATCATTGCTGCTATATGTAATGAGACTTCTCATTGTTTTAAAAAAGTTTATTCTATTAAAAACATGATAACATGTGACTTTGTCACTGAGACACATTAATCTCACTTCAACTTTTGCTATTTAAAGACTTACTCAATTTTTTTTTTTCATATGATAGATCATATCATAGCATCACAGAAGACTATGAAGCTCGAATCTGAATCTGGGCCTGGCACTGGGGAAATAAGTTAACCTTACCTGGCAGTGTACTTTTGTACTGCATTGTACATTCTCCAGAATGCTTGTGGATTGATGAGATAAAGGTCTTCATCGCACAAGATGGAGATGGGGAATGAGAAGCCAGGAGCCAGAAAGTCCCAAACTCTTTTAGATTACTCTCATTCCATCTACTAAATTACCTTTCTCTGAGAGATTTTTAAGGCCTGAAATGATAATGTACTTTCAAGAGGTCATTACGACTTCTGTGCACCCATCTGAGTAGGTCTGATGTCTTGTAGTGAATATGAAAGTCTAAACGCATTGCTGTAAGTGTCGGGCTGGCAGCAAATGCATTCTCCTTCTCCAATTGAACGTTGCTGCTTCTGTTTGTCACATTGTTACCAGATGGATGGATAGTCAGTGAGCAGGTTACCCTCTTCACAGGATTATTTTATAACAGATGTGGCTATTTAAAACAGATCCATGCAGCTAAAAATCGGAAAGCTTTGAAAGAGCCTTATCCATCATATCTTTGCTGTGTATTGCTATCTTAGTAATTATGAACTAGCCCTATTGTGTGTGATATCTCATTGAAATTATATTTATTTATATATATATACTTATATATGTTATATATATATATATATATATGTTACATATGTTATATATAAGTATATATATTTATATATATACAATTTCATTTTAGGTGCTATGGCTATTAATATTGGGATGTACTATCTTCCATGTAGGAGTTGTATGGAAACATCTAGGCTTAACACTATTACAACAAAATAATTATGTATGAAGGCAGTGAAGGAGCCAGTGTGTCAGGAAGCATCATTCCCCAGTGAGAGGGTTAAAATCTACTCACAATATATGAGCTGAAAGCTTGCTATAATCAAAAGAGTAAAATACAGGGGTTCAAAGATGTGGGTCCTATTTGTAAGAATCGCCCTAAGTCTGTGTAACCTTGTGTGAGAAAATTACTTGTGGTGGGAGGTACAGAGGTCTCCTCGGTGAGATCAGAGACCACAGTATAGAGATTCTTAAAATTATAGGGGCGCCTGGGTGGCTCAATCGGTTAAGCGTCTGACTTCGGCTCAGGTCATGATCTCACGGTTCGTGAGTTCAAGCCCCGCGTCGGGCTCTGTGCTGACAGCTCGGAGCCTGGAGCCTGTTTCAGATTCTGTGTCTCCCTCTCTCTGACCCTCCCCCGTTCATGCTCTGTCTCTCTCTGTCTCAAAAATAAATAAACGTAAAAAAAAAAATTATAGAGTGCTCATTCATAAAAAGCAAGGAGACACATATTACTTTGTCTTGATCCTGTTGGGAGAAGACAACTTTATCGAAGAAGTTGTTACATGTGGCACATTATTAACCCCAGATAGCTGAGGGAAGTTGGAGAGGATATGGGTGAGGCTCTACTGTCAGCAATGAAGCCAGTGGTCTGGCCTCACAGTAGTGAAGTCCCGATGGTTTGGGGAAACACCCAGTAAATCATTGTATCATTTTCTGTTGGTTTCTTTTTCTATCAAATTATAGATTTGAAATAATCTTACAGGCTCCAGAGTCAGAAGACCTGCATTGAAATTTCAGCTCTGTCACTTACTAGCTGTGTGATTATGATATTAGCACAGCAATTAAGACCCTTTCTGTTGAAAAGTATCAGGAAATCTAATGTTCACTGGCTCAGAGGAAAAAAAAAAAAAAAGAATAGAATCAAAGAAAAACAAAAAAAAAGAAGAGAATTTATTTATTGCTCATATAGTATGAAATCCTAGAAAAACTTGCCAAACTGTACAACCAGTGTTTGTCCTGGTGGCAGCTAGCCGCTATGGTTTTACTCTCTCGTAAGTTCAAATACTTTGGAGGAATTAGGCAAACTTGAACTTACACACCTCTGAGCCAATCTCTGTGGTTAAGTAGGTTCTCTGGGCTCACTGATTACACGCTAATATTCCAGCCCTTACATTCTTGAAAGCAATGGACTTGTGTAACAATTGTAATTCATTTTTAATTTCCTACAATGAAATCAATTAGTTAGAATGGTTTGTTGCATTAAAAGCATTTAGTTATTATAACATTCATGTCTTGATTTTTCTCTCATCTGACCACAGGGTTGCTTAATTGTATCTTGACCTGTTTTCATCCATTATGAGGGAAGAGGTCTTATTCTCTACATCATAGTGAAGTAAAAAGTCTGAATGTGTGATTTCCATACTTTCCTTGCTTTCGAATTAAAGTGTGAGTTGCTTTGAAATTTAATTAAGACCATTGGGACCACAGAGTCTTTGCATTAAGAAAGTTAGGTTTCCACATGTGTGCTATTTCAGTTAATTGCAATGTAGTATCAGATATGTGGGATGGTGTATTCAGAAGAAAGTTAATTTTATTTTTCATGTTTCAGGCAAACATTCTCAGTATTATTGTTCAAGTAATCTGAAATTATATACAGAATTATATAAATGTTAATCGAGGGAGACAGGGTCCAGGTTTTATCAGATTGTCAAACACATCCAATACTAAAAAATGATTAAGAATCAATGTATGAGATTTTTTTAAAAGTCAGCTTTATTGAGGTATAACTGACAAGTAAAAATATAAGGTATTTAAAATGTACATGGTGGCGCCTGGGTGGCGCAGTCGGTTAAGCGTCCGACTTCAGCCAGGTCACGATCTCACGGTCCGTGAGTTCGAGCCCCGCGTCAGGCTCTGGACTGATGGCTCGGAGCCTGGAGCCTGTTTCCGATTCTGTGTCTCCCTCTCTCTCTGCGCCTCCCCCGTTCATGCTCTGTCTCTCTCTGTCCCAAAAATAAATAAACGTTGAAAAAAAAAAAAATTTAAAATGTACATGGTGGTGATTTGATATATATATCATATATGAACAGATGTTTCTCTAAAGACATATGGATGGCCAGCAGATACATAAAAACGATGCTCAGCGTCACTAATCACCAGGGAAATACAAATCAAAACCACAATGAGATATCACTTCATACCTGTCAAAATGGCTAAAATAATAAACACAAAAAATTAGAAGTGTTGGTGAAACTATGGAGAAAAATGGAAGGAACCCTTATGTACTGTTGGTAAGAATGCAAATTGGTGCAGCCACTGTGAAAAACAGTATGGAGGTTCCTCAAAAATTAAAAATAGAACTACCATATGATCCAGTAATTCCACAACTGTGAATTTACCCAAAGAATACAAAAACACTAATTGGAAAAGATGTATGCACTCCTATTTTATTTCAGCATTATTTAGCTAAATTATGGAAGTAGCCCAAGTGTTCATTGATAGATGAATGGATATCACATGCCATATATATATATACACCATATATAATATTTATATAATATATATATACATATATATATACATATATATATATATATATGTATATATATATATACCACATGCATGCAGTGGAATATTACTCAGCCATAAAAAGAATGAAATCTTGCCATTTGCAACAACATGGATAGATATAGAGAGCATTATGCTAAGCAAATTAAGTCAATCAGAGAAAGGTAAATATCATATGATTTCATTCCTATGTGGTATCTAAGGAACAAAACACATAATCATTAGAAGGGAAGGAAAAATAAGATAAAAAGAGAGAAGGAGGCATACTGTAAGAAACTCTTAAATACAGAGAACAAAATGAGGGTTGCCTAAGGGGTGTTGGGTAGGGGGAGATGGACTAAATGGGTGATGGGCGGTAGGAAGGGTACTTGTTGGGATGAGCACTGGGAGTTATATGTAAGTGATGAATCACTAAATTCTATTCCTGAAATCATCCTTACATGTTAACTATGTTAACTAACTTGGATTTAAATAAAATGAAAAAAAAAAGAAAAGAGTACACTGATCTTGATGAACACTGAGTGTATAGAATTGTTGAATCACTATATCATACACCTGAAACTAGTATAACACTGTATCTTAACTATATAGGAATTTAATAGGTAGGTAAGTAGATAGATAAGCTAAGATAAAGTAAGATAATTAATTAATTAATTAAAGTAAAATAAAATAAAATTTCCCTTTTAGAATTTACTTTTCAGACAGACCTATTTCTTTGGTAATCAGTATAGTTATAGAAAATTATAATAAAGCTTGAGGTTTTTATTTTAAAATGTTCTTTGTGACAAGATACTTGGCTGATCATTATTTTATCGATGTCTCAGTTCTTACACAAAATTCAGGTGTCTTTTTAATTTTTCCCCTGTAGGAAATGAGAACTCATTATATAAAATTTTAATTTATGGAAAGTTAAAAAAAAAAGAGGAAACCTGTTTCTTTATTTTTAACATAACTTCTTCCAAAATTTGTGTGCATTACTCTTATGCATGTTTCTATGCAATAAAAAACTTGTATGGTATTTTAATTATATCACATGTATAACTTTGTCTTCATTTATTAATTAGTTAATCAAATATTTTTCAAGTTTCTACAAAGTAGAGTGGCCAAACTTTCTAGTTTGCCAGGGATCTTCCTGCTTTTATCAGTGAAAGTCTCACATCTTGGGACATCCATCTGTCCCTGGCAAATTGGTATGATTTTCACCCTGCTACAAAGGTGGAGATGACTAACAATAGATTCTGGTAATATTGAGTTTAGAGTGGGAATGGCATAATAAATTATAAAATTGCTTTATTAATTTTTTTCATTTATTAGTATTTTTTATGCTGCAGAATTTTTCAGTAGTACTTTTATATACCAATAAACTCCCACAGAGTGAATATAAAAAAGGTTACAGATCTATTCCCTTAGCTTAGATTTTTAAAATATTTCTTGGATTTGTTTTGTAGACCACAGTGATGTGAACATCTATGATTACATTTCTTTTTGATGTTAATGGTAAATTTCTTGAAGATAGTCATCTGAAATTGCTGCAATGGAGAGTAAAGGTTTGTTAGGCCTCTGATACATGCTGCCAAGTTGCTCTCCAAAAATATTATACCAACTTATATTTCCATTTATTTTCCCCAACTAGACACAAACGTTGTTAATCTAGAATAGTTTTACTGTAGTTTATTGGTCAATCAATATTTGCACAGGTATTCTGAAAAATAAGTCTGAAGGGCAGTAAAAGGAAATAACTTGCATTGCTATATAAGAGTTATAGGTAAATGTAACAATCTTATGGTACTCATTGGAACCAAAAATCTTTATCTCCTCAGGGTTCTAAAAAAATTATTTCCATTTGGCTGAGATGCTTAATAGATAGTTGTATTAGAAAACTTATCAAATTAAAAGGGCTGATAACTCTATTTAGATTTTAAAAATCTTTACTTCAGATAATTCTATATAAATGAGAATAGCAACATGTTTCCTTTATGACTAGAGATGCTATTAGTCAATATATTGAATCCATCTGCACATAAGAAATCTTTTTTTTTTAAATGTAATATAAGATTCTCAAAGTAAGTTTAAAACTTGGCAAAATTATAGAATACTATGAGTTGAGTTGTAGGGTAAGGATTCTGATAGAACTTTCTTTTCCCAGGAGAGAGAAGATTCTACCTTAATAATAAAAGAAATACATAGTTCACTGTGATTTGATCAAATACAGGTATCATCCTTTGTCTCAAGGTAGCTTAGTAATTTAGAAAAATGTAAATTATTAAACTATTCTTTGGTTAGCAGTTCTGTAGCAGAAAATAATAAACTTTTAACCATATTATAGAGAAAATTTAACATTTAGGTTTAATAGCAACTTACCTATAATAATTTCTTATATATATTTGTTTCATATCTTGTTAAACCATAATAAATATGTCAACTAGTTTCAATTTTCATCAATTAAATATTCAATCATATTTGAAAATATAAGAGTAAAATCTTTTGCTGGTAATTAAGCATGTAGTGCTACATAAAAACATATTTACTTTGGTTTAGTAGTGTTAAACTAGCAAGTATATGTTTAATATCAACATAACTATTGCAACATTTCCCCTCTATATTCAACATACATTTTAATTCCAAATTTAATTGACTCATCATTAGAATGTGAAGCCAGGACAAAAATTATACTAAAATATAAAAATTTTATGGGTAAAAATATATGCATATCATTTGCATCTTTTCTTTTATAAAATAAAGCCTCAGTAAGCCCTTGTTCTCCTATCTATTAACGATTGATAGTACGAGCATATGATAGAGCAAGGGAAGTGGAACCAAAACATGCAATTGAGCTAAAGAAATACAGATTGGATTCATGTGTAAAATGAATTATCATATAAGAATAAAAGTTGTACGGTCTGATAGAACTTAACATTTTAAAGAATAAATAGGATATTAGATGCCTTTGTATAATAATGAACAAGTTAGTTGTTAAAATTGCATAAAGCAACATCAAATTTTTTCTGTATTTAATTGGTGGTCTGAAAACTATTGAGTATTTACTGAATATTCATAGTACTTGTATCACAGTATCAACTCCTCTAATGAATAAAAGTCATAGACTAGAGGAAAGAGGAGAGAATTCTTTGAAAATCTGTCATGTTCAGCTGTCTGCTGGGTCAGTAAATTTACTCAACAATTCTATGAAGTATTACTAATCCCAATTCATTGACAATAAAACTAAAATTCAAAGATCTTATGTTACTTTTTCAAATTATATGGCAGATGGATGGTAGAACCTTTCTTTAAATTCATGTCTATCTCCCAAGTCAATAATTTCATCCATTAGATCACATGAATATTAATGGTAGACACTGGGGTTATTATTTTTAAATTTTTCTAAATATTTCCATTTTTCAAGTAGTATTCCAGTAAAAACCTTTGCACACATGTTTTTCTGCAATATATAAGTAATTCTGTATAATAGACTCTAGGAGGTAAAATTTCTGGAACAAGGTGAATATTTTCACTCTTGATATATTAGATGCTGCCAAAATATTTGGTTCTTTCCATGGTCTTAACAATTTTAATACACAATGTGGAATGGCTGCTGTTTTCCTCAGCCTTGCCACCAGTGGAAATTATGATAGTTTCATGATAATTTTCTCCAATATCGGTGAAAAGTAATACCTAATCCAAGAAGGTAATCTCATTATTGAGCATTTTGAGGACAATTAGTTTTAGCATACCAAAAAAAAAAAAAAAAAAAATCAAAGATTTTATTTTTATTCCACATGGCCAAATTAAGTTTAACCATGATGTTACCCAATGATATAATACAAATTGCTAGGCTGTATTATTTAGAGACAAAAGCCTTATGTCTAATCTTTCACACTAATACAGTTGATGAAGTCAGTGATTTCTTTCTAGCCATGATTCTCTTGTTTTAACTGTTGTTGACACAATACCTTGAAATCAGAAAATAATTTTTCCCAGCTACAGAGAGTAACTCTGGCCAAAAGAGAAAATATCCTGTTAAGCAGATGGAGATAATTCAGGGTAATCTCTTCATCTCAAGAGGCTTAATTTAATCACATTTGTGAAGTCCTATTCGCCATATAAAATAGCATTCACAGGTCCTAGGTATTAGGACCTAGATATCTTTGGGGGACATTATTTAGCCTATCAAAAGAGTCCAAATAGTCATTAGTGTTATTAATCTTATATTTTTATTCATTGTTATTATGCTCAACTGAAATGCAGACTCTACAAGGCAATCCTTTCAACAGTAAAGCTTCTGAATTGCTTAATTGATTCATTTACTGTGTTTAGTAAATTATTCAGAGATTCATAGACATTTGAACCTTTAGATTTCTTTAATGTTGTATAGTATTGTAAAACTGCATAGGCAGCCTAACACAAATGGTCCTACTGATTTATATCTCATTTTATTGCCTACTTCTCTAAATTAAGAGATATTTACAAAACATGATTAAGTACACTCAATGTCCGTGGCTATGGCTGCACAATTACTGGAAGCATTTTATCTGAGACTAACTTGAATACATTTGTGAAATTGCTTCCTTTTCTAATTTCTCCTCACTATTTTGAACAATCCCCACCATGCTCTTCAAGCCTGGTTATGGAAAAATTACTCTGGATGTGTTAGTAGTGATGCTGGGGGAGGGAGGGAACAAACTTGAAAAAATATTTGTTTGAGAGTTAGAGACAAATAGCTGTGTCTTCTCAGAGCACTTATGCTAATATACATCAGTAATCTCCAAAGAAGGTAATTTAGTATGTGATATTTCCATAACTTTACTTAATCATAAACATTTTTTGTACTTGAAGCCTCAATTAACATCTTCAGCAACTAGTGAACCAAGGAAATACCATACATTAAAGATTCAAAGGTCTTTAATGACAATTGTGAAATACAAAAAGCTTTAAAACCTAAGTGATACTTCTTAACTCATTTGGAATCAAAATTAAACCAGACTTATGTGGGGCCATTTTCAAAATCTTGTTTTTATGTCTTTTTCATCACACTTATTTCTGGCTATTGATACTGTTGCTATAGAAATATTAATAACTTTGATTTGGGGGTGCTGCTGCAACCCACCGCCCCCTGTAGTGTTCTATAAAATATAATATGTGCACGATATTGCCTTTCTAAACCCGAAGTAGTCTGAACACTTAGACCACATTCCGGGGGTGGCTAATAAAGGATTATAGAACTGTATTACAAAAAGCATCTGCATTCTTTCACAGATGAAACAGAAGTCTGTTGTTTTCTTTAAGTTTGTGACCAGAAGTCTTAAGTGGGCTAATAGCCCTACCCAGGAATGCTACCATAGTTCCTTAGAGTTCTTTGTTGTATTTGGAAATAGAAGCAATCAGTAGAGGCCGCCCTCATTTTCCCATCACTGACACTACTAACATAGCACAGGACTACCTGTGTGCTGTTTATGTGGCAGAACTTGAACCGCCTTCTCAAGGCCTTCTCAAGTCCACTCCATGATCTCATCTGCATGCCGGCTTCTGCAGTTATCTGAACCACAAGCAAGTTGTTTGTGCACACACACACATGAATCTGAAGTTTCTCCTTTTTATGTCGTCCTTCCCAATAGGAGGCAAACATGACGTACTACCCCTTATATTCCAAAACTCTGTCCTCTCTAAATACCATATACTTCTTGAGTGCCTTCCACATCCATCCCCTCCCCTTCAGAGCAAAACTCATAAATAAGCTGTCCAAACTCACATTCTGTACTCCTTCACTTGCTTTGCTCTCTTCAACTGACTCCTGTCCACTGAAATTTCTCTTTATCACAGTTATTAATAATTTCCACTGTGAAATTCATGGAATTCTTTTTCCCTACTTACATTAACATTTGACCGAACTAGTTTGTTCCTCAGCCTTGACACTATTTTTCACTTGGCTTCCAAGTTTAGTTTTTGGTTTGTTTCTTTTCCCTTTCTTCCTGCTTCACGTTTCTTTCTCCTATGTCTCTTCCAGACCTCTACATGATCTAGTGGTCGAATACTTAGTGTGAGACTTTATCTCTCCTCTGCACTCACTGCATGCGATTCCATCTATTCCCATGGCTTCCAAATTTTTAAATTCACCACGATATCTCTGCTGATTCACTTATCCATTGTCTATCTCCAAGGGCATATATAACAAGAATTCTAAACTTTTTGTTTCAAAAAAAAAAAAAAACGGTGATGTGATATATATATATATATATATATATATATATATATATATATATATTTACAAACCTGTTCCTTTCCTATTATTTTTATAACTTCAATAAATTACATGTCATTTATCAAAATGCTTAGTCCAATGACTTAAGGGTCATTCTGGAAATAGAATTTCTTTTGTACTCTCATTCATTCAGTAAGTGCTGCTTGGTGTCACTTCAAAAACATATGTCCAATTATATCTCTTTTCACCATGACTCCTGCTCCTGTCCTAGTCCAAGGCACTGTTATATGTCAATGAGATTACTGCAATAGCTCCTATCTTTCTGTCTGCCATCTCTTGTCCATTTAGCAGCAGCAAACATGATCTTTCAAAATGTAAATTAGTTCATGCCTCTTTTCTCCAAACTCTCAGATATGTTTTCATCACATTCAGGTAAAAGGAAAACTCTTATACCAAATAGAATTGAGAACATTCAGTTATTTCGGCTGTTCAAATACTTGTACCTGTGTGTTTATAGCAGCACAATATACAGCAACCAAAAGTGGAAACAACCCAAATGTTCACAACCTGATTTATGATAATGGTATATACAGTGGAGTATTAATCAGTCATTAAAAGAAAAGAAGTACTGATACATGCTGCAATGTGAATGGTCTTTAAAAGTTTATGCTAAGTGAAAGAAGCCAGTCACAAAAGGTCACGTTTATGATTCCATTTATATGAAATATTCAGAATAGGTAAATCCATATATAGAGAAGCCTGCTACTTAGCTCATCAGCCTCACCCCTACTACTCTCCATTTATAGCCCTTTTCTAGCCACACTGATCTCTGTTTATTCTTGGTCTCTTAGCATATTCTCTCTCAGTTTACTTGTGATTGCTTTTCTCTCTGATTCGATTTTTCTTAAAGGAAATCCTGTATGGTTTATTCTGGCATTTTATTCAGATACTTTCTTAAAATATCACACACTCATAAAATATCATCTCCACACTCATGCATATCTGCCATAGGATAATAGTGGCTTTATAAACCCAAATCTCCCCCAAACATCCTCCAAAACCAGTGCAAGCAACATAAACTGCGCGCGCGCACACACACACACACACACACACACACACACACACACACACTCACATCTTTAGCATTTCTGGTGTACAGGAAATACAATGAACTTAAAATTACCTGAATGTAAGAATATAAACACCCATAACAGCAGAGCTGGCTCTAGAGCCCACACTGAAATAGAGAGACAGAGACTGTGAAGCAAAAAGAAAGTGGGAAGTTAGCAGTGGCTGACCAGAGGTAAAATCACCCCCACAGGAGATGGTCCCAGTCTGGAAACTAAGAATAGGTGAGGTGAAAGAAGGTGCTTGATATTATGTGGGGCCAAATGTAACAATCTTAGGAAGATACTATTCCTAAATTACTTTTTTTAAAATTCTTTAATGTTTTAATATAGTTTTGAGAGAGAGACAGAGACAGAGACTTCAAGCAGGGGAGGGGTAGAGAGAGGGAGACACAGAATCTGAAGCAAGTTCCAGTCTCAAAGCTTGGTCAGCACAGAGCCCTATGCGGGGCTCAAGCTCACAAGCCATGAGATCATGACCTGAGCCGAAGTCAGATGATCAACCAACTGACTCACCCAGGCACCCTGATACTATTTCTAAGCAAGAATGGGCAAATTAGAAGGATGTGGAATATTCCTTGGAGCCTTTAATGCTAAAGGAAAAAAAAATAATTAAAAAGTTAAAATTAAAGGCCCTTAACTATACACAAGAATCACTATATCAGAAAATCCTGTTACATTAAAAAAAAAAAAAAAAAAAAGATGCCCTCAATTAAAGAAGTTTCTTTTCACTTTAACAACATAAGACAATGTATGTGAACAAAAGATATAAAGCTACTAAAATGTCCTTTTGTCTCCTACTAACTACTGCTTGTTTAGGAGAAAAAAAAGATATTTCCAAATGAAAAGAAAATTATAGACAACACCCTTACAAGTCTACTACAAAAATAAAAGAGATACTGAATATTAAAAATTTTTAACTGATGAAAAATCTCCCACCACATTCTCTCATACACACAAATAACCAAGAAACAAGGAAAATTGAGACAAAACACTCCAACCTTAATTAAATATATTTTTTTTTTTTAATTTTTTTTTTTTTCAACGTTTTTTATTTATTTTTGGGACAGAGAGAGACAGAGCATGAACGGGGGAGGGGCAGAGAGAGAGGGAGACACAGAATCGGAAACAGGCTCCAGGCTCCGAGCCATCAGCCCAGAGCCTGACGCGGGGCTCGAACTCACGGACCGCAAGATCGTGACCTGGCTGAAGTCGGACGCTTAACCGACTGCGCCACCCAGGCGCCCCTTAAATATATTTTTAAAAAAATCACTTACAGATATGATAATGAATACACTTTGAATCAGTAGAACTCAAAACTAGAAATGGACAAACCAGAAAGGATTGAAATCAAAATTGAGTAGATCAGAAAAGGAAGAGAAAAAAAAAAAAAAAAAAAAAAAAAAAAAAAAATATATATATATATATATATATATATATATATATATATATAAAAGACTTCAGCAATAAAAGTTAAACTGAAGGATTCCCAAGGAAGAAAAGATTCTCATGAGTGTTTTTATGAATGGCATTGATGAAGCGAATGTGTGCAAAGGTGTTAAAAACCAAAATTATAATAATAATAATAATAATAATAATAATCAGAGAAAAAAGATAATGGACATAGCTATGTAAGAGGATTGAAATTCTTAAAATTGGAGTCCTTGAAACAGAAAACCAAACAGGATAACAGAAAAAAATATATTAAGGCTATTATTTAAAAATTGTTCAGTTATATATTGAAAGGGCAAATTTCATTACCCCTTAAATATACCCTAGAATAATTTTTAGCCCTTGTGGATATTTTATAAAAGTCCTTCAGGTTTCCAGGCAAAATTGTCAGGTTAATTCTAAAGGAAAGAGAATCAGGTTATCATCAAACTTCTCCATAACAATATTCACAACAAAATTATTGATGGAAGCTCATTTTCAAAAACACAAAGAAAGTCTGTCTGAGCCAAGCTAATGTCAAAGTTACTTAAAAAAATGTTTTAAACTTGAAAGAGCTTAGAGAATGCCATATTTACTAGAGGATAAGCTTTATACAACTTAGTTTTTTATTAAACTTTGACAAAAGCCTTCATGGTGAACACTGAATATATTTAATTGTAGATCTAAGACTAAAAGGTGTGAAAAGAGAGAGAATAGTATTATGTAAATATGTTCCTGAAAAGTAGGAATTTTGCAACTTCAAACAAATGTGGGATAAAGAAGAGAAAAATAGAAAAATGTCATTAATTTTCACAAAGATAAATGGGGATCAAAGGATATCATTCAAAGCTTAATTAGTACCCTAAATAAAGAAAAAAAAGTGGACTAAGAGTTTCATAAATGCTTAACCCTTTCTCTTAGAGAACTCAGAATTTCCAGGAAAGATAACATATATACATTCGTGATTTCTGTTATAGCTAATCTCTGAAAAAGTTTTTAAAAGTAACATCAACAAATGAGTATGTCTAGATTTTACAAAGGAATTTTATGTAAAAGTAATGAAAATTGTATTGAGAATATAGAAATTTGAAATTCTGGCAAGAAATGACACGCTGTATTTGCAGAAGTGGTATTTGTTGATTAAAATGTACAGAAATATAAATATGCTTTTGCAAATGAAGTAGCAGACTTTCAAATATCCTTAGTTCAATTTGTATTCTGTTCAGAATAAGCCAATTTTCTTGCTTTCTCTTTCTTCCTTCCTTCTTTCCTTCCTTCCTTCCTTCCTTCCTTCCTTCCTTCTGTTCTTGAAAATGAAAACCAAACAAGCAGTTTTTTGAAACTGCTTTTGCAGATTTTGTGTGTGCAAGTGTATGTTTTGTTTTGTTTTGTTTTTCTGTTTTTATTCTTGTTGTTTGGGTATTTTGGTGATCATGGCAGCAGTGAGATGATATTTCATGTAAATCATCTACTTCCAAATGCATTTAAAACATAGTGTGAAACAATTTCTGCTTTTGTGTTCTTTTGCATCAGCTATAGCTAGCTGTTTTTCAATATTTTTGCTTAATGAAGTCAAAAGCAATATAAACAAAATATCTCTTTGCAAATGAATCTCATCCAGCTGCATTCAACTATGAAAGAGCTCTCAGAGAAGACTACCCATTAATTTTCATTTCAAAAATATTTTGTAAAGTGGTTCATGGGCCTTGTTAATGGCTTGCCTAATGTCCTCTGATCACCATATGCTGTCTTCACAAAATATCAGGTCCATGGAGAAATGGCCCTCCTGTTTTTGTACGTTGAGTTGTTGGGAACATATCAGTAAGTCAAATCAGATAATTTCATTTCCTTAATCAAGTACTTTTGCAATTTGATGGCATAAAAACAGAGAAATGTTTTTAATTTATTCTACTACATCTAGTAAAATGGCAGTAGGTGAATAAGCAAATAGCTGAGTGGAAGCTAGTGAACTGAAAAAATCTACTGAATGTACTTACTGGGTGATCTTCTACCTTTCCTACTCCAGGAGAAAATAAAAATATATTTTAAGCAAGATGAAATCTTAGTGAACTGCTATAATCCTAGCTTAAGCTGGAGACAAAGCTGCTCTTTTAAGGAAATAATAATAATAATAATAATAATAATAATAATAATCAGAGTCTGCTGGGAGGATAGACAGAAGAATACTCAACACCAGGGACGTTGTCATCAATAAAGAGAGCACAGTCATTCATTTTGTAATGAGCACACAAAGCTAAACCTGGTTAGAAAGATTTTTCCTGGAGAAAAATCTTAATATGTGATTATGTAATTGTCTTGTTGTCTCACTCTTCTTTATCAGGCAGAAATCGGTAACTTGAAGTAGAGACCCATTTTTTCTAACATAATTGGATGTATTCCATTTGATCCCCTTTCCTAGTGTCTAAATCTGATTCAGTTCTTCCCCTCCCCCACCACCTTACCATCTAGAGTTGGAGAGCTTCGTTCTGTGTTTCTATTTACAAGTGCTTCTAGGATATGTACTCTGCTCTGCCTTAAGATATGCTAATTGTCTTAGAATTTACTATTGTGGTGGGATGCTTAAAGCCTTTGCAGTCATCCCCCTAATTCAACATGTGAGGTTCTCCAGCTTTTTGAAGTATTTTTGAAGTATTTTTTCAAGTATTTTACCTCCAGTTTTCTCTGTAGCTCCTTGTCTATCCTTCTGGACTCCCTCTCTCTAGTTTAGAAGATATTAGAATTATCAGGATTCTGTTAATTAATCTTCTTTCCACATTATTAAGGGGGAAAAAGCCAAGCCATTAGCTGCCACTTTTGATATTTATCACAGGAGGTTATACACTTTATTTTTTTTTTGTTTGACAATAGTGTACTTTTTTTAATTAGTGAAAATTTTTGTCATTAGTTAATAGAAAATAAATGGTAGATGGATATATGGTCCAGTTTCACTCCACCATCTTGACTCACGAATGTTTTTCTTTTAAATATTTATATACACATACGTGCACACATACACATATATGCATACTATTCTTGGGTTTTTTTAGTACATAAAGTTTCTCTGATATCATTCATTTATCATATAATTTACTTTTTCAATATACTTGACAACTTTTTTTTTTTCAAGTGTCATGAGGAGCACATAAGGGTGTATCATGTTCTAAACAAGAAAATGGAACAAAATAAAGTAGCTTTGGGACTGGGAAATGGTCGACTTTTTTATTTCCCTGAAGTTAATTCTAAGGTGTTTCTGTGTCTGGATACATACTACTGTTCAACAGAAAGAGCAGCACTGGAATTCTCACTCGCTTGGTTTGTCATTTTGGTTTCTAAGCCAGATCCCCTAACTTCAGTTTTATTATGGAAATCAATGCCTTCTATAACTCATGAATAATACTAAAGTAGCTTCCTTTTACCCCTTCCCTAAATGAGATCTGAGCCAGACACATGATGACCAGTACTGAAATAGTTTGTCACCTAGACACTTCATGAACTCTAAAATTTCTTCATGTTTAATTATTTTGCCGCCAGTGACAACTGAATATGTAAGTGGACTTGGGGTAAGAAGAGCCTGGGGAGTAATAGTTCCTTAGTGCAACTTTTATCATTACTCTGTATTCCATTCTTTCAGATGAAGGTAAACCATTTGAAATACTGCTTACCACTTACTTGTTTATTTTTCTTTATCTTCTCTTCCTTTTGTTTCTCTTTCAAATCTGAAAGATGTAGGCATGTGTTTTTAGTCAAAACTATGGATTCACATACATACTCATAGACAGACAGACATATTGCTTAGCATTACCGCCATGTTGTATACCTAAGATTTCTCTTTGTTTATAATGATTATCTACAAAAACATGATTAGTCTATTTAGACCTAAGACAACCTGATTCAAATCTACAATACGTTTGGTAGGTCCTGGTAGCTTATTGCCACATCATGACCCATGGCATGTGTCATCCAAGGCTTGAAATTGGAATTGCCTCTATTTCAAATTAACTAGTTAAGCAAGATGGCTGAAGCCTTGGGGGGAAAAAAGATGCTTATTATTTAGAAGAGCAAGGAATACTCTAGAGATTAAAAAAATATTTTTGAATCTCTAAAAATAAAAGTAATCCTAGAACATGAGAATAAGATGAAGCTGCCATAAAATAGCTGGTTCCTTTCATTTACTTACCCAAAATTATTCTCACTATGGAGAAATAAAAACTCACTCTGAATAGATGAGAAAGTTGCAGCTGAGCGAGACTATACATATATGTTTGTGTGCATATGTGGTTTTATACATAGATACACATATAGTATGTGTGTGTGTGTGTATATATATAACATAAGATATATATGTGTATATGTAACAAAAATATACATCACATTGTCACTGAGCATGAAATTAAGATAGTTATAAAAAATCTGAAGTTAAGATAGTACCTTTAATATTTAATATTCTGACAGCTTTGCTGAAATTCAAATGGGAAATTTTTTATCAGTTGCTTACCTGGCAGGATTGATATGAGGATTACTATATATGTGATAGCAACATTTGTAAACTGCCTTGACCTTCTCAAAGAAAATCTGTAGTAGTGATCAGAGAATAACATCTACTTTCCTTTTAACCCCAGTCTGGGATCAGATCTCCTTTCACAGTGGTAGAGGAAGTTGGTATAATGAAAAGGATTCTAAGTAGGCAGATGGTTTTGAGAGAAGGTATGGATGATCATTTGAAGAGTTTTATAGCCTTATTTTGTTTGTTGAGATTTAAAAAATCTGTATTTAGTGTGGATAACTTTATGTTTATTGGCACCATATGCTAATACTATGTAAACACGGGATGACTATATATTTAGTTAATATTCCACTCACTGAACTTCTTAGTAAGTTAAAAAATTTAAAATAAGTCAGCATACATCATCCATATGTTGCTTATATTTGATATTTTCAGCAAAGGTGTTAAAAAATGTAAGGGTTTAACTTGCTGTGTGTGTGTGTATGTGTGTGTGTATTAAACGTGTATACATGCACATATTAAAGATTTTGTTTATGTATTACAGGTTTTGTTGTCTTCAATGTTTTCAGTATATATTATGTATGTATGTATGTATGTATGTATGTATGTATACTCTTTACTGTCATTAGTATACTTTGTGGCTGTCTAATAGGTAGAATGTATGGCATTATATATCCTACCTATTAAATCTATATTGACAAAAAAAATTACTAGATATTTTGGTTACTTCTTAATCATTCTTTATCATAAATTATGTGCCTCATCCACTTTCAGTATTTAAAAGTAGGAGATAAATAACATATATCCATGTATTTTAATGAACATTATTTGAGGGGTAATCCTGAGGCAGAATTTTGTAAAGCATATGGTGGCACTAGGAGGAAGAAGTGGAAGGGAGAATCAAAGATGAAATATTGACAAATACTGACACTGCTTTCTAGAAGATTAAATTCCATAGTAAAGGCTCAATTCAGGATAAGTAATTATAGAACAATGTTTATCACAATAGAAATATACATAAGCAAAATTTTGAGCACTTTGTGTCAAGAAAAGGGATAAATTAATTCTGTTTATGTATCAGTTGAAAGGCATGTGGAGCTATGGGGTTTCTCTGTGCCAGAGGTAAGTGGGCATTCTAAGCATATGGAAATGTATGCAAATAATAATACTAATAACAAAAAATTATTTGAAGGACTGAGGGTTGATGGGGGGTGGGAGGGAGGGCAGGGTGGGTGATGGGTATTGAGGAGGGCACCTTTTGGGATGAGCACTGGGTGTTGTATGGAAACCAATTTGACAGTAAATTTCATATATTAAAAAATAAAAAAAAATAAAAATAAATAAAAAAAAATTATTTGAAGGAAAAAAAACAAATACTTTTCTGGGGCAGGAGCTAGACCTTAAAGAAACAGGATGGTGGGAATTAGAGGCCATTGGGTAAATAATTATTACATTAAGATTATACAGGCCCCACACAGAATGTCAGTCAGAGTAGTCACCTAAGAAAATTGTGTTTTATACATGTCAATTCTAGACAATATAAGGGATGTGCTGGGAGATTTGTAAGGGAGAGTTTATGTGATGGGAGAGTCTATATGATAGCCAGTATAATATTAATGAGCTTTCCATGAAAAATAATTTATGGTCAAATGTAATTGAGAAATTCTCAGTCAATATAAATAAGCATTTTTAAAAGCCTGACTAGTGGATTACTTTGTATTTTAACATGTTAATATGTACTGTGAAACACACATACACACATATATGCATACATATGCGATAATGTCTCCATTATTATCCAAATTTATTTGGCTGTAGGCAAATATGGCAAAACTTTAGTTTTGCGAGCATAATTTGAGAAACATGTTTGTAATCCAAAGTGTTTGTATGTCAAAGGGAATTTCCCCATAAGAAATAATGGAAGCTCAGATGATTCATTCCATAACCCCAAAATATTCATATAAAATATTTATTAATATTTAATAATTAATTAAATTTAATATTTAATAATTAATTAAATTTAATATTTAATAATTAATATTCTGATCAGAATATTAATATAATACAAAATAAGAAAGAAAATACAAAATACAAAGACAAATAAACAATTTAACCTGAACTTAACTTTGAAAACCTTCATGGCTGGTATGAGGGAGACAAGAGAGAGGAGGGTTAATGTGTAGGATGACTTTCACTATCACTCATGGAATCACTGCTAGCTATTGGCTCAACGGGATCTTTTTCTGCATGGGGGCCATTGTATGCACTTGCACAGATGTTGACTAGAGTAGAATATTAATAAACTCTTGCCATATACTGTATTTAATGTAACTGGCAATAAGACAGCAGGGGAAAGGGTCTGTATCTGCAGGCAGCCTGACCTAGAATGAAGCAAGCATTCCTAAGCTTACTCTTGTATGGAAAAGCAAAGGACTGTCCATCATTGCTTTGAAGTGACAATGAATACACTAGTGCCAATTGTGGGCACCTTCCAATGTTTTGAAAAATCACTGATTTCTGCCAAACACCATGGCCTGAGACTGAGCATCTGAGCATGGGAGATAATCACCCACAATCTCTCAGTGAGAGAGAGACAGAGAGACAGAGTGAAAGAGAGAGAAAAACCATTGGCTCAGTTGTGATCATGTGACATTTGGTGTCACATACTAGTGTTGCAAGACATCACTTGTTTTATCAAGTTAAAATTATATAGAAATCTTTGCCTCTCTTGTAGAACACTTGAATGAGTCACTTGCAATCTAAGGTTTTACCGTGATATATATATATATATATATATATATATATATATATATATCACATATATATATATATATATATATATATATCACATATATATATATATATATATATATATATATACACACACACATATATACATATACACACACACACATACACACACACACACTCAAGGACCACAGCTAACTGAATGGTATAGCTGAGTGTCTAATCCATATATGTTTAACTCCAAAGCTGTTAATCACCACACTAGAGTCATTTCACTGGAAAAAAAAAAATGATAGGAAAAGGCTTAGGGATGGGGAGGAGGAAGAAACTTCAAAGGATGATTAGCATATAATACAGACAGGAGTTGTTAACTGCTGAATGTTGGAATGCTAACAGAGAGGCTTCACAAGGTGAATTAATGTCCTTAATATGTGTGCAAAGCCACGTCTATGGATACATATGCCTTATTCAGAAAAGAGGATATCCAGCTTTAGCTTCAGATTCTCAAAGATATTTGAAATCAGTAAAAGAATAAGAACCACTGGTAGTGCACCAAGGCTGTATCTCTGAGGTGGACTAGTGGATCCAGAGGGGAAGACGGAAATGAGGGGAACAATCTTGAGAAAGTCATGTTCCAGATGTCAAAGCAATGGGGAAGCTACAAAACAGCATAAGGATTGAGAGCAGAGAAATTGGAGCCGGACTGCATGGGCATAAATCCTGATCTTATCAGTAGCTAAGATTTTGGTTGGGTTATTTATCCCTTCGTGAAAATGTTCCCCATTTATAATGTAAACAAAAACAGCAACCTACTCCATAGCATAGTAGTGAACATCAAATGGTTTTATACAAGTTAATTACTTAGAAAAGGGCCCAGCACATAGGAAGTACTGTTTTAGTGTAAATGGTGAACAAGGATCTTCTCTGGGGATTTACATACGCTATTTAATCCTCACAGCAACCCATGAGTTAGATATTATGAATCCCATCATGCAGTAAAGAAGCTATCATTAAAACTAAGTGTACTCACAGTTTTGTTTGGCTTCTAAATCCAAGTTCCTTCAACTACACTATATGGTCATTGTGGTGTAATAAATGAGAGAATTTTCAATATGCATAAGCATGCCAAATTCTATAGAGAGAGAATACTAAAACATGAGAAGCCATTAGGTTTCTTACTGGAGGAAATAATATTAAAAAAATAACATTTTCAAATGAATAGAAAAAAAAGAATGGGCTTGATTGATGGTAGATTGCAATAGGAGGTAAGACATAGAAACAACAAATAGACTAAACTCTGACAAGTTTTCACATTAAAGGGGAGGAAACAGGTTATTACCTGTGAATATTTAAGAATTTTTTCTGTGGAATCTCTGTGTGTGTACACACAGTTTGTGTGTGTGTGTGTGTGTGTGTGTGTGTGTGTGTGTGTGTGTTAACATTTTCATTCTTTTGTATGATTGAGAGATTGAGTGGAGCTGGAGCATTCTAGAATGCTCAGGGGAAGGAACCTTTAGAAAGAAAAATGTATAAAAGAAGGAGGGAGCTTTTGATGTATCAAAAACTGGGATAGGCATTAACTTTGGAAATAAGGAAAGCTGCCTAGTCTCCTAAAACAGTAAGGAAGTTAAGAACTACCATGGCCTTTATTAACCCAGTGATTCAGTAGCATGGATCAGTAACACTTCCTGAGTGCTTACAATGCACTGTGCACTATTGTAAGTGCTCTATATGAACCGATTCATGCAATTCTTGTAACAGCGTTCTGAGGTTGCTACCATTACTAAGAGGCTAGTGAAATATAGAGTTATTACAATGGCAGTGCTAGGACTTAAACTTTTACAGCCGGACTCAAATTCATGTACTTACTTACCCTAGCTCACTGCCTTTCTGTGTAACTCCCAATTTGAGCAGTTGGAAGTAGGAGGCTGGTTTAGAATCTTTGAATGCTGTGGAATATAGAGGTGTCTAAAGAAAGAAAAATGAAAAGTAACTAAACATGAAGGTAGGACCAAGTGAAAAATGAGGAGGAGTGGGAGCCAAAATACAAAACAGAAAATTAGCAGAATATTCTAGAAAGAAACTGGCTTAGACAAAAAGAGAAATGAAGACAAACACAAGCTACATTAGATGCCAAGTTGAGTGTGTTACTATAATTAAACTACTTTAATCATATTTAGCTCTTTTATTTTTAGAGTAAGTTATCACATTATTAGGTTTGAAATTTGGTCTATTTCTTAAAAAAAATTGAGTTCCATGAGTAGTTTCAATTACCTTTTAAAAAATGATTCTGTCTTCTGCAATGTTTTTGTCACTTTGTGGAGTAGTTGCACAGAAAAAAAAATGAAATTATGTTGAGGAAGATTTGTCTGGAAATACCTAGTTATCAGGATAAAGACTGAAAATTTAAAAATTATTAAATTTGGAAACTTCATCAAGAGCCCTTTGGGGTGCCTGGGTGGCTCAGTCGGTTAAGCGTCCGACTTCGGCTCAGGTCATGATCTCACGGTTCGTGAGTTCAAACCCCGCGTGGGGCTCTGTGCTGACAGCTCAGAGCCTGGAGCTTGCTTCGGATTGTGTGCCTCCCTCTCTCTGTGACCCTCCCCCGTTCATGCTCTGTCTCTCTCTGTCTCAAAAATAAATAAGCGTTAAAAAAAATTTAAAAAAAAAGAGGCCTTTGATTTCCCTAAATATCTGGTGTCTTTTAAAAATTACTATATTTCAAATGCAGTATTGTGCTTCCCATGAAGGTTTTTGAAGATATTTGGCAAAACCAATGATATAAATGTTATCACATAAATTACTTAATAATTATTTTGTTCATAAAATTATTAACTGGTTAGGTTAAATCTCTTTTCCCATAGACAAATGAAATACAGTCTTAGATTTTAAATAATTAATTTTGTGTATGTAGTTGAGGGTGGCTTTTTAAAAAAAAAGTAGATATTTAATTTTCAATCTACACTATATTTAAGTATAAAATTCACTGGAATATGAAAACTTAGCTTTGGTGATGCTATAATTAAGAAAAAGTTTTATGAAGAAGAGTACTGATAAAATGTAAACATTTTTATTGTTCTTTTCTATCCTCTATTTTTCACTTAAGAACTAAACGTTCTAGGTTTCATTAATTACTTGAAAGGAAGAAGAATGAAAAATATTAATTCTTCACTATAGTATTTTAACTGACTAAGGATTTCAATGGTTATTTTGCTTTGAATACAAAAGGATAAAAATTGTTTTGATCTCTGTTATATTTGCTTTTATTTCTCAAGTAATAGGTTTCTTGGTCGTCAATATGCAACAAAATGAATGTCATCTTTTGAAAAAAAATTTTTTTTGGTTCATAAAAAGAAGAAATTAATGAATATTTGCCCTTTCCTTTTTTTTTTTTTTAGTAAAACATAATTGGAAAACAACTAAATTTCAGTCATTAGAAGAATAAAAACCATCCTTTACACCAAGAGGTTTTTCTTACTTTAGCTCAGTACTTCCTATGGCTCTAATTTGCTGAGAAAAGCCATGAAAGGCTTCCACAAAATATACATTCCTAATCAGGGTCTGACCTAGAGCATTTCAAGATCAACAATTAAAACAGCATTTTTGATCCAAAGCCTCAAGCTTGGTACATGGTACATTTAGTGTAAAAAGGAGTACAAACCCAAATGAAGAGGGTTTTATCTTAGTAAAGGAAATTACTCTAGCAAAATGCTAGGGGACTTCAAAATAAATAATAGCACTTGGCATTCTGTTGAGTTTCCTGTGGGGTATTGTCTTTGCCTCACAATGTATGTATCACCACAATAAGCACCCTATAATTATTAAGCTATGGAATGTGGGGGATACTAAACAAGGACATTTAACCAGCTTATTGAGAATAATTATTTCATTTTAGTTTTAAGATATCAATGTGCTTTGTAAAACAAAACAAAACAAAACAAAAACTATAGCAGTTTCAGTTACTCAGGGACTAGGTATCTGGTCAGCTTTCTAGATTACACTTTATTACAGATTTGCCTTTAGCTTTCACTGTAGTGGTATCATTGTTCATCATTTCTTCATCCTGAAGTGAAATAGAAAAATGAAACTAGTTAATGTCATCTTGTTTGGCTCTGTGTTTGGTAAGAGAAAATGTTGACACTGGATGAAAGTGGAACTGTTATTTATTTCTAGTCATTATTCATCCATCACTATTTTTCACTAATGAAAACTTATCTGTGATTTACCCAACAACAGATCAATTCCATTTTAAGAACAATTTGTAAAGCTTGGGGACAAGCATGAATATAAAATAGTAAAATTCACCGGGTCTTAACAATAGACAACCAAAGTGACTAAATGAAAATCTAATGTCACTATTGGCCTAAAAAGAAAGCAAGTTAGGATTTCTCAGACCTTCTTTTTTGTTGGATTAAGTCCTTGCCTTTCTTATTATTTTTTTGTTTCCCTCTGTTGTGTTTGCCACAGTGGCATCATCTCAACGGAAAGCTAAAACTCTTAGTAAATTGTAAGAGAGCATTGGCATAAAGAAGCGCAGGTGAAGGATGGACAGACCTTAACTCTATAAAAACTTGCGTGCAAAGTGGAAAATCTAAACCCACTCCCCTTAAGTTTCCATCTCCAGAGCAGAAAATGCATGTTTAGTTTTTTTCACAGTATGTGAGTTATCCATAGCTCAAGAAAGAATTAAATGTGTGTTTAGTAATACCAGAGAAGGTGGAGAGACCCCTGCAATGTCTACCATGAAATCTTTATATTTATTGATCAGTGTTTTCCAGACTGAGTTCCAATGTGTATGCCTAAGAGTCTACAAACCCCCATGAGATTTGACTTTTAAATTATTTCAAAATGTAGGTGGCACCTGAATGGCTCATTTGGTTAAGCATCCAATTCTTGATCTCAGCTCTGGTCTTGATCTCATGGTCATGAGTTCAAGCCCCATGCTTGTCTCCACACTGGGTGTGAAGCCTACTTAAAAATTTTTACTTAAATTATTTCAGTGTTTATACACACATCCATTTATGTATGTATATATATATATATATGTAATATATATATATATATATATACGTATATATATACTGGAAGAACTATGTCGCAATCTTATAACCAAGCACCAGCATGCATTTTTATTACGTACATTTGCTTCTGTGTTGGCACCAAGTGATAAATAATTGCTTTTGTTACTTGTCAGTTTGGGTTTCTCAAACTAGCATCCAATAACATATTCTTGGCACCTGAAAGCTTTCAAACTTAAGAAGCACTGGCAGAGATGACTCTTAATTAACCAGTTGCTGCCGTCAGTTCTGTGAGGATATTAAGATTTGTGTGAACTGCTGAACATAGAACAGCAGAAAAATCATCTGGATCTGGGTTATCATCATACTCTCCATGTTCACATCTTTGTACTTTTATAAGAGATGTCATAAAAATAATTTAAAAGGGCAAAGCATAGGCAGCCTAGCAGGACTCCCCTGGCCTTCTGAGCTGTACTGGCACCTCAGATGCCTCTTCCCGAATGGCCAGGAATATCAGCTGAAAGCCTGGGGTAATTCTCTCAAATGGCTCCATTCCCGTGACCTACCTTTCCTTTTATCAGCTCCGGGGGTTCTCTCTTTTCATATAAAATCCAAAATTTGGTAATTGTTTTAAGGGAGACATTACAGGGTAATATATTATAAATAGTGTAGGGTATGTAGTTAAGAGCATGGATTCTGGATCCACATTGCCTATGTGCAGATTCTTCATTCTCCCACTTACCAGTTGTGTGACACTGAACTTGCTATTTGACTTCTTTGTGCTACAGCTCACAGTCTGTAAAATGGGGATGAAAATAGCACTTACCTTATGTGTATTGCTTGATGAATACACAACTATATTATTAAATAATTTAAAGTATTAAATATTAATCATAATTATTATGCAAAAATAATTGGAAACAAAAATTAAATTTTTAAAGTGATGTTTGGGTGCAACGTCATTAACATTATGACTGTGTCTTCAGGATAAAAGTAATGATATGAAGTTATCTAGGCTGATCCGCTGTATTGTCCCCATGATATTTTCTTTTCTAGGCCTAACAGATGGCTTTTATTTTAATCTTATTACACAAAAAATAAAATCTTAAAAATCTGTGAAAAATAGAAAAAAAAGCATTCTGTTTGCATAAATAAACATTGTTTTATCTCAAGATCATTAAAAGTTCTCATGCATATGTCATTGTAGCAAATGTATCCTTCTTACTGAAAAAAGAAAACTAATAAATGGTGAAGAACTTAAATTTTATATAATTTTGCTGATATGAATAGTCAAAGACTAAACTACAGAATGTGGGTTTAAAATGGAATTATATTTATTAATACCAAAGAAAATCTGAAACCATATGGCACCAACTTTTTATTCATTTAAAAAAATTTTTTTTTAATTTATTTTTGAGAGAGAGAGACAGAGTGAGAGTAGGGAAGGGCAGAGAGAGAGGGAGACATAGAATCAGAAGCAGACTCTGGGCTCTAAGATACCAGCACAGAATCTGACGCGGGGTTTGAACTCACAAACCCGTGTGATCATGACCTGAGCTGAAGTCAGACACTTAACTGAGGGAGCCACCCAGGCGCCCCAGCAGCCAACTTTTTATATTCAGGGAAAATCTTATACAACCTAAAATTTGTGATAATTTTTTTTCATTATACAGCATGTTTATTTGTAATGTTTATATTTTTTAAAAGAAATAATTTACAAGCAAATAAAACATTAAACTGTCATTATGTACAGGTCACTAAAAATTAATATTTGTAGTCTTTTGTATTTTTTTACTTTATACATAAACTCATGAAATTCTGAAAAATAACATTTATTTGTAAAAATAACTCGAACATTCTTTTAAAAACTTCTTATATAATGTTCGTGTGAATGTCGAATAACAGCCATATTGGAAAATTTGCAAATCTTTGTCTAAAACTACTTTATAAGTCAATGGAAACATTAATTTCTTAGAAGAGATAACATCACGGAGGTTAACAGGATTATTTAACAATATATCCCTATTATGAAGGAGATATAGATTTTTTTTTCTTTTTTTTTTTTTTTTTTTTTTTTTAATTTTTCTTAACGTTTATTTATTTTTGAGACAGAGAGAGACAGAGCATGAACGGGGGAGGGTCAGAGAGAGGGAGACACAGAATCTGAAACAGGCTCCAGGCTCTGAGCTGTCAGCACAGAGCCCGACACGGGGCTCGAACTCACGGACTGTGAGATCATGACCTGAGCCGAAGTCCGACGCTTAACCGACTGAGCCACCCAGGCGCCCCGGTATAGATTTAATAAAAAGTATGTATGAAGGGACTCAGGTTTACTTTGATAGCCATTTGCAAAATATAAAAGAATTAGGAAAATTATTTTTTTCATAAAAACAAACAAAAAAAATCTTTAAAAAAGTTTCTGTTGTTTCAACTCTGGAGAATGTATTTTGTTTATATAAATCTTATAACTGAGAATTTAAATTTGCAAACAGGAAATATAAATAAATATGTATTTCCCAATTAAAGGGGTGCCATCCAAGCTATTTCCTTTAGCTACAAGGTTTTTATATTACAGAAGAAGCCTACTGACACTTTACACAGTATTCTTTCATCTCCTGTTTTTCTCTCGGGGGCCGATTTTCTTTCTTAAAGTACCAAAGAAATGAAGAAAATGTTAAGTGTTCAAAGAGAGGCATTTTGGCTCAGACTATGTCAAATAGTCAATTAAGTTACTGCGACAATGTGAAAGCAAAATATTTATCAGGAAAATAAAGCAACCTGTTGATGATCATATGCAATTTATTAGAGTTCTTTTGGAGGTTTCTTATCATCAGGAAACGTTTAGGGATTCCCCTTAAGTAGTTTATAAAAAAATTAGAATAAGAATTAATTATAAATTAAGATTCCAGTCATCAGACTTAAATAATTAGAGTTCCTTATTTTGAGTGAAGGACAGTCTTTCAGGCTTATTACTAAAATTTTCTTTAAAAAGAGATGAAAGGAAATTACCTGTCAGTATTTGCTATTAGTTTGGTTAGAAAGAAAGAAAGAAAGAAAGAAAGAAAGAAAGAAAGAAAGACAGGCAGGAAGGTAGGGAGGCAGAGAGAAAAAGAGAAAAGGAGAAAGAGAAAAAGAAAAAAAAATACTCAGAATTTGGAAGATAAATGGAAGAGCAAAATATTTACTTTTTTGCAAGAGATAGGATAGGTGGGTTAACGTGTGTGTGTGTGTGTGTGTGTGTGTGTGTGTGTAAATTAACACTCTAAAAATGATTGAAATCATTTCAAAGAAGATATGTGTAAATATATATAATCTAATATGAATACAATTTCTATATCAGTTATAATGACAGTTGTGGCTTAAACTCTAATCATGATTTAAAACAAAATAAAAAAATGATTTTTGCATCATGTTGTATGTAAAATGTTGTGTTCAATCTTGTAAATGGATCATTTAGCTTTGGGGAAGGTTCAGATGATTTACCTTACATAATGAGATTAGTTCATAGTATATTTCAACTGGCTGTAAGGAACGATTTCTTTGCCTAATTATCCCTTTTTATTTTTTTTATTTTATTATTTTTTTTTTTTTAATTTTTTTTCAACGTTTTTTATTTATTTTTGGGACAGAGAGAGACAGAGCATGAACGGGGGAGGGTCAGAGAGAGAGGGAGACACAGAATCAGAAGCAGGCTCCAGGCTCTGAGCCATCAGCCCAGAGCCCGACGCGGGGCTCGAACTCACGGACCGCGAGATCGCGACCTGGCTGAAGTCGGACGCTTAACCGACTGCGCCACCCAGGCGCCCCCCTTTTTATTTTTTTAACCCTTTAGTTCTTGGTCCAATATTACAAAATCAGGACATCTGCTTTTACCTGGTTTGCTGTGGAAGGGTTGTATAAACTTCCTTTTCTTAGACATCATATTCAAGATATTTGATCTTTTTATTTATATTAGAAGAGATAACATCACAGATGTTAACAGGATTATTTAACAACATATCCCTATTATGACGAAGATATATATTTAATAAAAAGTATGTATGAAAGGACTCAGGTTTACTTTGATAGCCATTTTCATCATTTCTTGATGATATAATAACACATATTTATATTTAAAAATTATAAGCAATACAGACAAGATTGTGCACATTCAGTTATTCTGTTATTTCTTAACAAAATTTGAGAATATTGAGACAAGGCACTTTGCAAAAAAACCAATGTACTAGAAATTTAATAAAATAAATAATATAAATTTACAAGCAATACAAAAATATAAAGAGGACATTCCTTCACTGCAATGTCACCGTACTCACTTTGTAGAAGTTTATATATCTTCCCATTAGTTTTTTGTGCATATTAAAGCAAGTACGTGTAAATGTATATATATATATATATGTATATATATATATATACATATACATATATATATATGTGTGTATAGACACACACATACGTGTGTATGTATACAGGTTTATGTGTATATGTATATATGTATACATACAGAGATGCATATATGTTTGCCTAAATATATGCTTGTGCATATATATGTAAATTCAAATATATGCTTATATGTTTGTTTAAATATTCATACGGGAATATAGTGAGAGCAAGAGAGTCAGCTCTTCCTTTTTTTTATTAAAAAATATTTTTTTTTACATTTATTTATTTTTGAGAAACAGAGTGAGACAAAGCGTGAACGGGGGAGGGGCAGAGAGAGTAAGAGACACCGAATCTGAAGCAGGCTCCAGGCTCTGAGCAAGCGGTCAGCACAGAGCCTGATGCGGGGCTCGAACCCACGAACTGTGAGATCATGACCTGAGCCGAAGTCGGACACTCAACCGACTGAGCCACCCAGGCGCCCCAGCTCTTCCTTTTTTAATACACCAAAGATATGATTTTTAAATTTTCTTTAACAACTTGAATAAAGTCTTATCCCTCTATGCATTTATTAGACTTTTGTATAGATGCTGCATAATTTTTTTTTCCAGCCATATCTTTTTTTAGTGTTTTTTAAGGTTTTTATTTTTTTGTTTGTTTTTTAGATTGTTTTGGTTATTTGCATGCTTGCTATTATGAACAATGCTGTATTGAATGTGTTAGACAAAGTTTTCTAGGAATACATTTTTAGTCAAGAAATTCCTATTCAGAAGAATTGCACATTTAAATTTTTGATAGATATGGTGTACCTGGCTGGCTCCATTGGCAAAGCATGTGACTTTTCATCTCGGGTTGTGGATTTGAGCCCCATGTTGGGTGTAGAAATTGCTTAAAAAATAAAATCTTTAAAAATTAAATGAGGTTTTGACAGATATTGCCAAGTTGTCCTCTAAAATCTTTGGATCAAAAATGGTTCCACCACATTGTGTTGAAATTTGCCCTTTGCCAACATGATAGTTTAAAATTTTTAATTTACTTTAATCTTTCTTTAATTGAATATCTGTGAATGATTTGTATTTCCTTTTTTCCAACTGCTGCTTCAGGTCTTTTTTTTGTTTTCATTTTTTAACAATTTCATTCAATTTTACTTACTGATTTCAAAAGCTATTTATAAAATAGTGATTTTTTGCCTGTAATGTGTTTTGCAAATATGTCCCTCAATTGGTCATTTACTTTTTTTTTCAATTGGGATTTTAACATTTTTAAAACATATATTTAATACTCCATATTATCTCTTTGCCCAACTACAATCAAACACAACAGCTAACAGAATGTGTTGATATACTTTATGTATAAATAATGAACCAGTGCCATGTTTTAAAAACATTTAATTAAGAAATTAAATTGTATGTCCCCGAATTGTATGTATGTGTGAAGGGATGTGTTATATATCCTTGGAGACCAACCATTAGGAGTGTGTAGAAATAGCTGATTTTAAATTTTCTATTGGTACGTTGTTACAGTTTTTTTTGTTTTAAGTTTTATTTACTTATTTAGAGAGAGAGAGAAAGAGAATGCGCAGGTGTGTGCTTGTGTGCATATGCATGAATGGGGGAGGGGCAGAGAGAGAGAGGGAGAGAGAATACCAAGCAGGCTCTAAGCTGTCAGTGCAGAGCCCAATGCTAGGGCTCGATCTCACAAAGTGGGAGATCATGACCTGAGCTGAAATCGGGAGTCTGACACAAAACTGACTGAGCTTCCCAGGCTCCCCAATTACAGTTTTTTGAATGGTATTTTATGTGGTAGAATTTCTCCAAATGCTAAAAACTATTCCAAGAAAAGGAGAATGCAGTAGTGAAATATTTGCAAAAAAAAATCTAAGACACTCATCTCTTGAATATACACAATAGACCACCAAAGACCTGAAGTCATATAATAAGGAAATGTTTAATTCATTATTTCTCAAATCATTCACTCATATATGCTTTTCTTGTGGAACACTTTTCTTGTGGAACAGTACTTTGAAGGAAAATTCTAGGGGTGCCTGGGTGGCTCAGTTGTTTAGGCGTCCAACTTTGGCTCAAGTCATGATATCACAGTTCATGAGCTCAAGCCCCATGTCCGGCTCTGTGCTGACAGTTCAGAACCTGGAGCCTGCTTCGGATTCAGTGTCTCCCTCTCTCTCTGCCTCTCTCCTGCTTGCACTCTGTCTCTCTCTCTCTCAAAAATAAACATTAAAAAAAAAATTAAGGAAAATTCTAGAAGAGCAAAGAATGGGGTATTTTTTGACAAAGGAGTGAAAGTCTGCAATTTTATTTTTATTTTTTTAATATTTAAAATTTTATTTACTTAGAGAAAGTGGGGGAGGGGCAGAGAGAGAGTGGGAGAGAGAATTCCAAACAGGTTGGAATGCCAGCACAGAGCCAGACGCAGGGGTGAATCCCACCAACCATGAGATCATGACCTGAGCCAAAATCAAGAGTTGGGGGCTTAATCGACTGAGACACCTCGGTGCCCCCAAAATCTGCAGTTTTAAAAAGAGAAGCAAATAATATTCTCAATATGAACTATAATTTTTTATAGATTATCCTAAGGCTTAAATACAGTGGTATATACCTTGAAATAGGGATTAAGATAATATAATAGCCCCAGGGTGGCTGGGTAGTTCAGTCAGTTAGGTGACCAGCTTTGGCTCAGGTCATGAGCTATCAGCTCATGAGTTCGAGCCCCACGTCAGGCTCTGTACTGACAGCTTGGAGCCTGGAGCCTGCCTAGGATTGTGTGTCTCCCTCTCTCTCTGCCCCTAACCCACTCGCATTCTGTCTCTGTCTCTCTCAAAGATAAATAAACAACAAAAAAATTTAAAGATAATATAATAGCCCCAAATATCTTAAACAGAAGGCACTTGTATTCTTCCTAAGTCAAATAAGCTGAAAGTATAAGGGAGTATGATTTATGGAATTTTTGCTTCTTAGATAGCAACATTTTAGAATAACGGAGGGGCGCCTGGGTGGCTCAGTCGGTTGAGCATCCGACTTCGGCTCAGGTCATGATCTCGCAGTCCATGAGTTCAAGCCCCGCGTCAGGCTCTGTGCTGATTGCTCAGAGCCTGGAGCCTGTTTTAGATTCTGTGTCTCCTTCTCTCTTTGACCCTCCCCCATTCATGCTCTGTCTCTCTCTGTCTCAAAAATAAATAAATGTTTAAAAAAAATTTTTAAAAAAAGAATAATGTATAATTAAAATGTTTCTATAGCACTCATAAAGCTTTAACTACATAAAACTTTCTGTAGTTTACTGAAACAGAATAAATACTAAAAAAGCCATAATCTATTTTCTTCATCTGAGTCTTTTCCCCACTAACTCATTTTCTGGTGGGAAAAAGAAAAAAAAAAGAAAAACTTTTATCAAAATTAACTTATATGCCATTTCAATTAAGTAAGTCTATTCCCTTAAGCGATCCTATTGGTGCAAAATAGAATAAAAAGCTAGGCTCTGAATTTTGTTCTGTGCCTCATTAATTCACAATCTGCCATTTCTTTTTTATAAATGCCATAATTTCAAGACCTACTAAGATTATTTTAGTTCCCTAAGCCCTCTTTAATGAGACTCCAAAATGTGTTAAACAAACAGGGTCTAATCAAATGAGACCTGAATCTTTCTAGGAGACAAATGCATAGCAATTTGTGTTTATGAGTATGCAATAGATTTACAAGCATTTAAATGTCAAGAAATGATTTTGATTCTTAGAGCTCTTAGGACATAGCCCTTAGGACATTAGTTATATATTTATGTTGTAAAATTTATTACAGAAACTTAAAAAATATATCAGGCTATGTAGCTATAAATTTCTTAACTTCTGGGGATTTAAAAATCCCCTTCTGAAGTTAAGAATATTTGGCTATATAATTCATTACAAATTTTAAAAAATAATAAAACTTGGTAGCTAACCCCAAAGCATGAAGACTTTCAACAAGACAGGTTTTAAACTGCAGAGACTCATGTATTTTACACTCTTTTGTGTATTTTAAAGGTAGTTTTGCTCTATAGTTTGACTGGAATGATGGTTTTACTAACAAATTGGGTTTTACTAACAAATTTTGACCATTGGGTCAAAATTAATAAACTGAACAGTTAAGATTTGTGTGTACTGTTGTATGTAAATTAAATCTCAATTTAAAACAATTAAAAAATAAATCTCAATTCAAAACAAAATACTTAAGTTACTACTAATTCCTTCTCTCTATTCTTGATGTTCTGTCTCCCATCCATCCTCAACCACAGCAAAATAAAAGTATAAAAATTAAATTAATGTAGCATTATTTCTTTATCAATGGAGATAAAATATCCTATATTTCAATGCAGTAAGAAAGAGGAGAAGGAAGAAGAGGGAAAAAAGGAAGAGAAAGCTCTAACTATTTTATCTCTATGATACAGAGAAATGATTATCTGTTGGTTTTATTTGTTCCATATCCTGTAAGTGTGTATTAGAGTATATTGCCTAATAGTAATGTACTCTTCAGCCCAACCTAGCATAAAGTATGCCCTCAATAAATACTTGTTGATAGATGGAAGGAAGGGAGGAAGGAAGGAAGGAAGGAAGGAAGGAAGGAAGGAAGGAAGGAAAGAGAAAAAACAAGAGGAGGAAGGAGGAAATTTGACCCAAGACTTGGAAGCATCTAGAAACATCCAAGTTCTCAAAGAGCATATCTCTGTAAGAGAAAAAAACTTCTCTATTAAGTTTATTCTGAGAAGAATTTCAGGCAAATGTTCCATGTTTATGTTTTCTAGGATTCAATATTAACTTTATTTAATAGATATTTATTAATTCCCTAATAGACTGCATGCCCCTGTTCTCTATTCTAGAATTAGTAAGATTAGCTGATAATGTGGGTTCATATAATTAAGTATTCCCTTCAACCTGTAGTTGTTTTGTAAACTTTCCCATTTGGATTTTTTTCAACATAAAATCAAGTCCCCTAGTAGTCAACGGGAGATGGCATAAATATTTTTTAAGTGGATTTAAGCCATTTAAGCCCACCAATATCGCATAGGATTTGTATGTAGGTCATTGTTTTATGTGGTTCAATCTGAACCATTTACCAATTATATTAAAATGATTTACTTGTAAAATTCCTAACATTGGGATAGAACTTACTTTGTAGTAAAGTAGGTTAAAGAAAAAGTGAGAAATAGACTGTAAATATAAACATCTTAGCTAAGTAACATGGTTCCAGTATAATAGCCTCCCATAGGAGGATGTAAACAAGCAAGCATTTGCTGAAAAGTGAAACATGTTATCTTAATCAAGACATTCTGTCTTTATTTTTTTTTAAATCTGTATTCCTGGGTTAATTCTCACTTCTTCAAGTTAAAAATATTACAGATTTAAAGGATGGTATATTTTGAGTTATAAAGATGGAGCCATGTTAATTTGGGAAAAAATTAATTTCTAGACATCAATCTTAGTAGTTGTGTTTGAAAACAGTATATTCATTTTTAGAAGAGAATTAAAAGGAAGGAAAGTGGATAAGTTACAAATTCATTAAAAAATACATTCTGAATTTTAATTGCCTTTCATTCAGAGTAGTGCAATATCAAGACTATATATTTGACTCAAATTATAAAAAGAAAGTAGTTTTCTTCTTTTTTCCATAATTATTATCTTCTCTTTCATCAGCTATAATCAATTAGGATTTAAAAGTGATTTATAGTCTTAGTTATAATCTGTTTCTGCTTTATTCATATGCTTTCTGATATTTGCTTTGTAACAATGTTGTTTTTTAATGCATTAAGCTCATTATTGAATAATTTATAGGGCACATTTGGCCTCATAGTACACGTCAAACATAGGAAAACCTATAGATCATCAAGGAACAATTATTCTGTGAAATAAACCTGTCTCAGCTCTACAGAATCAAATGTACTTACACATGAAACATCCTTATATCCCAGACTTGACTTTATTTCTTCTCACCATGATTTTTTTAAATTTTACAATGTATGTCAAAAGTGTGTATATATATTGTAGTTTGAAAGTCAGTTCCATTGTTTTCTAGTTTTGAGATTTACTTTGATGGTATGGAGGTAGCCTGGTGTAGAAAAGTATATTCATAATAGAATTGCAGTGTGTGTGTGTGTGTGTGTGTGTGTGTGTGTGTCTGTGTGTCTTTGTATGTGATGTATGTATTTTCCAGCTTTCTATTCCCTTGAAAATTATTCTCTAGACATCATTTGCCCTTGCCTGATCATTGCATCTTGATTTTAATGGTGGATGGAACATGTTTATGATTACCTAAATATAAGAGAAGATCTTCCAAAAGCCATTTCAACTTCGAATATACTATTTTTAAAAAAGAATATAAAAATTGTATTTTGAAATTGTGTGTATCTGTTGCTTTTACCAACCAAATACAATGTAAACATCACCACTTAAAATTTTTGCTTGTATTGTACACATTTTAACTTGCCTACTATTTGTAAATACAAAGAGAAGACAAATACCTGAGAACCTCCCGTGTTTAGTAGGTAACAGTAAGAGTAAGAAGGCCATGAAAATGGGAAGGTTGTTTGTAGAAATGTTAAGTACAGATGGTACTCAGAATTAAAAGGAAGAAAGGGAAAAGTTAGAATATTGCCTCTTGAGTACACATTGGCAATCAACCAATGAATGCAAGCAACATTTTTGTTTGTTTTACATACAAAATCATATTTCAGTTCCTCTGAGACTACATGTATATGTATATGTACACACATATATATGTACAGTGCTTTTGTTGTGGTGATTTATTTCCATTTGATTACTGTTTATATGAGATGAAATTATTAGCTATTAATCAGTGATTAGAACAGTCATATAGATTTTTAGGATCAATATACTCAAAGTCTTAGTTTGTTTCACTAATGCATTGTAACAAAGCATTCTGTTTTTCACACTTTATAGCTAACTGTCATATTCACAAAGGAATATTGAAGAGAAAATTGAGGTAGGATAGTATAATTTCTTAGCATGCTTAAAAAATAAAAATCAAAATGAGTAAGCAGTATGTATCATTGAGTAAAGGATGAGTGTATTAATAGTTTTATACTAAACAAAACTCTTTTTCCTGGGCTTTGTTTACACAGGCAAGTTTTATTATTTCTTCCTACCAGTCTTGTATTTTTACAGTGAGAATGTTCAGTAATTTAAAACACAATAATATACCAATCACTGTCTTATTTCTGGAGATGAAGGGAAGATTAGATAAGTATTAAAATGTGCGCTGATTTTTACAATATAATTCAGATCTTAAACATCTTTTCTATCTTTAAATTCCTTTTATTGAGGTTGGGTGACAATAGATTTAAACATATATTTTAGCTTATATTATTTTGTTAAAAGAAACAGCTAAAGTACAAATTTAATTTTTGTAATGCTTGTTCATTTTTTGAGAAAGAGACAGAGTGCGAGTGGGGTAAAGACAGAAAGAGGGAGACAGAATCTAAAGCAGGCTCTAGGCTCTGAGCTGGCAGCACAAAGCCCGATGCGGGGCGTGAACACATGAGCGGAGCCGTGAGATCATGACTTGAGCCAAAGTGGAATACTTAACTCACTGGGCCACCCAGGTGCCCCGAAAGTATAAATTTAAAATCTTAGGGTACAGTTTTTATTTTTTATGCAGATTGATAATACAAAAATTATGTCAAGAAACATAACACATACCTATTAATAAGAATGGAAAATTCTAATTCAAATCTAAGTAATCTAAACTATTAATCTAAACTTATTAATTAACTATGCATTGGTAGCATTGAAAAATAATATTGATAAATGATTTTAAGTTTAGTTACCTCTGTTACCTCTGTTTCTGTTACATACAATCTATTTAGAAAGAAGAGAATCAGACTCTAACTTATACATTCAATAAACATTCATTTAGTACCTGTGATTTGCCAAGTACTGTTTTAGGCATGAGAACAGTGAATAAATTAGACAAAGTCCATGAGCTCATGATGCATATAATATGACAAATGAATGTGGAAGTCAGAGATTTAGATTTCGAAAGTAAATCTGTCTAAATCTCTCTACACATACAATAGACTGTTACAATAGAAGTCAAGATTATTGCTATAGGGGAGAGAGACTATACTGATCTTCACTGAAACAAAAGGCTGAATAATATTTAAACATTGGGTGAATGAAAGGAAAATTACATTAGCTGGGAGGTTGGTCATGTGATGAGGCTATCTGTGTTTGCTAATTGGTGCTTATGGAAGTTAGTCCCCTGTCTTCCCACAGAGACTGGAGGAAAGGGACCTTATCTTTTTGATGATTACAATTCAAAATAATGTTTCACATTTCTTGGAGAGAGACATTTTGAGTTGGCAAGAGACTGGGAGATTTACATCTCAAAAAGGCAGAGAAAGAATTTACAATTGCAAGTGTTCTAAAGTAAATACTCTAAGAAAAGGGAGGTCAGAGGCCTATAGTCTGGAAGAAATATCTTTGAAGTTTAGTTTAGATGAGCAGAACCTTGGGGCCATCTTGCTCACCTACCAATATTATGTTATACCATATTGTGACATGTTTTGTGACCTAATTCAGTTAAAACAAAAGAAAACAAAACCATACAAAACAAAGACAGAGAAACTTTTACCAGATAAATTTTGGTGGTTTGTGTGTGTGTGTGTGTGTGTGTGTGTGTGTGTGTGTGTGTGTTTGAATTTTGAATTATAGGCATCTCTTTAACCCTTTCTTAACCTCATGTCTCTGCAGCTACCACTCCATTTCTCATTGCTCCTTCCATCTGTAACAGATCTTTTCATTTTCCCTTCTGTGATCTTACAAACCCACTTCAATCAAACTTCCATACACTACCATCAAAACGAATCTTCTCAAGTCCTCTTGAAAAGTGTTTCAATGTTATCAACTCTGGTGATCAATTTTCAGTCTTCATCTTAATTATCTGCAATATTTGAACAGATTGATATCTTCCTCCTCCATACCACCCCCATCTCTCTCTTTTTTGTGTTTATTTATTTTTTTGGTGGGGGGAGGAGCACATGCACATGAGCAGGGGATGGACAGAGTGAGGGGAAGAGAGAGAGAATCCCACACAGACTCCACACTGTCAGCACAGAGCCCCACATGGAACTCGAACTCACAAACCGTGAGATCATGACCTCAGCCAAAATTCAGAGTTGGCTCTTAACCGGCTGAGCCACTCAGGCACCCCCCCCTTTTTTTTTAATTAGCATCCATGATCTACATTTTCCCCGTTTTCATCTACCGAACCCATCTCCCTTTGTCAATCACCTTTGCTGGTTTTCCCTGACCTCTCAACACTGTGGTGTTTTCTACTTAAACTCACCCCTGGATAGACTTCAGCTTCACAGTTTTGAATACCATCATATACTAAGAGTACATTTTGATGGTAGTGTTTGAATATGCATCTTACATTTATGATGCAAACCTCAACCATGACCCCAAAACTCCAGATTCCTATGCCTGTTCTAAATCTCCACATGCCTACTCGAAATCTAAACTTTTGAAGTCCTAAACTGAATATCTGATCTGTACCTTTTAAACTTGGTCTTCTCCGATCAGTTTCAGTAAAGGTAACTACGTTCTACTGCTTCTCCAAAAAAAAAAAAATAATAATAATAATAATTCTTGAAGTCATCCCAGAGTTTTCTTTCTCTTGCACATTCCACATCCAAATATCATATATCATGGCACTTTAGAAATGTTACCCAGAATCTGATTATTTCCCAAACCTCCACTTCGAATTCCCACATCAAAGATTCCATCCTCTCCTTCCTGAATAAAAGCTGTTAGCCTCTTGTCTGTTATTATTTCATCTTTCTTTGTCTTCCTATGCTATGTAAAATATGGCAACCAGAACCAGCTTAATAAGATGTAAGTTAGGTCTCTGTCACCTGCAGTCATCTGCCCTAAAATCCTCCAGTAGCTTCACTATTTACTCTAATAGCCAAAATGCCCATAATGCCTCTAAGACAGTAAGTGATTTGCCGCCTTTAACTTTCTGATCTGATCTCCCAGTGTTCTCTGTTTTGATCCTAACTTTCTAGCCATAGAAGCTTCCTAGTTGTTCCTCCAGTAAGCCAAGTATTCTCCTGCTCCAGAGCTTTTAAACTTTGTGCTCTGCTTGTTTAGCTTGCAGCTGATCCCTATAGGTTTTATCTCCTCCTTTAGGACTCTGCTTCAAGGGGGTCTTTAAGTGAGACCCTCCTCTGTACTTAGGCAAAATAGCAATCCTTACCTGACTTCAAAACTCTTTTTCTTCTTTCCATACTTTATTATTTTTTTTGTAATACTTTTTCACCTGGAAGACATTTATTTTACTTATTTGTTCATTGCCTATCTTGTACCTTGCACCTCTCCCACTAGGGTATATTATCCATGAAGCCAAAAATATGAATCTCTTTTGTTCATTGTAATATCCCCAGCACTTAGAGTAGGGGCTAATATATAATGGATGCTTAAACAGTACTTACAGAATGACTACAGAAAATCCGTACAGACTGAGCTTTACGTTTGACAAATAACCTTACTTTTCATTATCTTATATTCATTATTTTCTTTATCTTTTTTCTTCACTTCTTCCATATGAAATTATGTTCTAATCCTAGCTTCAGTGTTTCCCACTTCCATTTAAAGACTGAAATATCATATTCTCTTGGGCCTCCAAAATATTTTAGCCTAAACAAGAAACCAAGGAGTATATCCTAGGCAGGTGTCAAGTAACTAGCACTGGTGATAAACACAGAGTCTTTACTGATAAGTCGCTTACGAATAATTGAGAGAAAACCACAGAAATCCTTCAAAATTCTACAGTTTTATTATGTAATTTGTGAGTAAAATACACATGCATATAGTCATATAAACTATTCAGTACCTTCCTACAGTCCATCAGGAGCTGTGTGATATGACTTCTTTTCTCCCCTCTCCTTTTTCTTTCTTTGTTCTTTATTCTCTGCTTTGGCTGAAAGTAGGTGTGTGACCTGTGCAGTCTCACTGAATCCCACGTTTAGAAGGCCTCAGGTTTCATTTTGTGCTTTACTGTTACTGTCTTGAAATTCTTAACAATTTGTAAGAACAACAAGTCTGCATTTGTATTTTTCAGTGGGCCTTAAAATTTTGTAGCTTGTCCTGCTGTCTGCTTCCACTTAGAGAATCTCCAGGAAGAATAGCATATGTAAAAATGATGTAGTTAAAAAAGAGTGACTTTCAATTTCCGAAGCCCAGAAAAATTATGAAGCCATTATTTAAGGAAAATTTTCATGCACATAAATATAATTAAGCAGGAGAATAATGAGCTAATACAGTGATCTTATTTTGTGAAGAGATTAACTGAGATGAGTCAAATTTCTCAAAATTTTAGATTAACATTGCACTATTAATCTTCATAAATATCACATCCTGCGTTCCCATTAGGTGGAAAGGGAAGCATTTACAGATGATTAAAATGACACATAAAGCAAATAAATTATAAACTTTCCAAGGAAGGACTAACTCACAGTTTTAAAATAAGAAAGGACAAATAGAAACAAAGAGAAACTTTGTTGTTCTTTAAACTTCAAGATGTAATTTAAGATTTATTATCTTTAATTTTTTTCTTAGATTAAAATCTATCCTTGTTTATATGTTATATCTTTTATAAATACATTCTAACTAATAGTTTAATACAGTAGATTTGCTAATATGTGTTGATTATGAATTTGAAAACAGTGAACATTTCAAAATGTGGGTTTCTTAGATAATATGATTTTTTCCTATTTAGTGGCACTATGTAATGATATTATATCATAATATTACACATAATAAGTGTACTGTGATGGTGTTAATATTAAGCTGTATTTTTAAAAATTGTCCTCTATAGCTATAAAGAAATGCACAACAGTACTTTTTTATACCAAAAATAAGTCATCTTTAAAAGCCACAATTATTTCTATTTCAAGATGAAGACAAAGGATTAATGAAAACTGTTGTTATTAGAATAACAGGGAAAATAATAAAACAGGGATACCAAACCATGGATAATTATTGTATACAATAGGTCACTGTTTATCAATATTTAGAAAAAAAAATTTTTAATGTTTATTTATTTTTGAGAGAGACAGAGACAGAATGTGAGTGGGTTAGGGGCAGAGAGAAAGGGAGACACAGAGTCCGAAGCAGGCTCCAGGCTCTGAGCTGTCAGCACAGAGCCTGACGTGGGGCTCGAACTCACAAGCTGTGAGATCATGAACTGAGCTGAAGTCGGTCGCTCAACCGACTGAGCCACCCAGGCACCCCATAATATTTTTAAATTTTTAATGGAAGCTCTATTAACCTCAGGTTATCATTGATATGACAAAAAGTGAATTATTAGAAATATTGTTTTAAAAAGTTACCTCAGGGGCACATGAGTGGCTCAGTCAGTTAAGCATCCAACTCTTGATTTTGGCTCAGGTCATGATCTCACAGTCATGGAATGGAGCCCCATATCAGGCTCTCCACTGATAGTGTGGAACCTGCTTGGGATTCTCTCTCTCCCTCTCTCTCCCACTCCCCTGTTCTCACTCTCTGTCTCTCTCAAAATAAACAAATAAACATTTAAAAAAATTACCTGATTTTTCTGCCTACTCTATAAAGGAGTTTAACTACAAGTAACCTACTGGGACGATATGGTAAAGAAGAATGTTTTATTCATATACCAGGCTGCACGTGAATTAACAGGTGCTGTTCGAACGCTGCCTGCCCCAGTCTGTGAAGGGAACACAGCTGGAGAAATGTGCAGAGCCATTTCATCTTTCAGTCAAACACAAACTGGGAAGAGGTTTAGTAATGCATATGCAATAACATAACTATTGACAAAGTACGGTTTCTGTTCTCTCTCTTTTTTCCGACACCCATTTTAAACTATGCCTTAATGGTTCTTTAGAAGGAAACTTATAAAATACCTAATGATTTTATGGCATTTAATCATGAATTTTTTGTGTTTCAGTTTTTTTTTTTTTTTTTACTTTCTTCCTTCTATCCTTCCTCCCTCTCTTCCATTCTTCCTACCTTATTCCTGATAGTGCATCGTTAGGCCCTCCTCCTTATTCCACATGCGGTGGCCAACGTGTTGAACACTTGAAGTCACTGCTCTCTTGGAGCTGATAGTCTTGTGGCCAAAAGTTTTATCTTTCAAGGCCATAATAATATCTACAAACAGACCTGTTGGTGAAAGACATGGACATTCATAAGATGAAAAAATTGTACCACAAGATGAGAGAAAGGAATGGAAGAAAGAGTGTATAAGAGAGAGACAGAAAAGGAGAGGGGAGGGGAGGGAGAAGAGTAGTTTGTTTTGCATCTCTTAGATATTTGGGGAGATGGAGGAAAGTTTGCAGAATTTCCTCATATGAGCACTTATTATTATAAAATTTTAATGACTTGAAAAGTTCTGCTACAAAAGGTTTTATAGCATCCACTCTCCCGTGGATATATTTTAGGATCCACAGTCCTTTAGGACTTTAACCCTCAACAAGTCTTCCCTTGGGAGCTATAGTCAGTACCTGATGCCGTGGACATTTTCCAGACATCTTGACCTTAAGTAGACTAAGATTGTACTCCTTTTAGGGAGAAAAATACTGACTTCTTCAACTCTACAAATAGTTTTTTTACTATTTATATAGTTATGAAGACTTCTGCCTGAAAATTTATGAGCAGATTCTGTATGTTTCAATCTAGGTATAATTATAGTAGCAAGTATTATATGGATAGTATTTATATTATAGACAATGTAAGGGTTCCTAGAATTCTTAGATAATTCAGTAACAGTGTTCTATAATTCAATGATGAAGTAAAGAAAGTACAATCTCAGAGAGCTAGGAGAACTTCCTAAAACACCTGGATAAAAATAATTCAACCTTACCTCATAAGCCCTGTCACATTGTAGCTTATGATTATGAATGTAGGGCTATTTTTAGCTAGAGAGTAGTCCTGGTAATTTTATCTCATTTATAAGTTGCATGGGAATCAGAAGATTCAGAGGTCAGGGCCAAAACGAAAAGATGATTTTGAGCTAGTTTGTAAGAGTTTTTTGCAAAAGAGAGAAGATAGAGCTAAACTGGTCTCCTAGGTTTATCTTGGGCAGGATCACACACTTGAATAGTAAAACACTAATAAAACATACTTTATTTGGATACTTACACCAACAGCAGATTTGTAAAGAAATTTAAAAAATATGACATTCACACAAATTTTTGCAGTGCAGCCTAAAAACATTTTTACACACTGTTCTTGAGTAATTTTCTCTTGTCTCTTATTATCCTCAGGGATAAAATGGATATTTTTAAACTCATACCTTATTGGAAATTATTAATTTTTTTCTCTCAGAATGAAAATACACTAACTGCTTGAAAACTTTCCTTGAAGAATCTAGTACAACACTATATTTAATGTTCACTTTTTTCGTACATATTTTTGTTTTCTCTCATTAAGGAGATGTCCAAAGATGAAAAGGTTTTATATACTTAAACTGAAAAGATAGAATATATATTTTATGTAATCTGAAAATGGACTTTTGTTTCTCAGAAGTGATTTTTAAAATATGCTATAAAAATAGGCTAGCACCCATGGATTAAGGCACAGCTGGTGTAACCACATTTTCTATTTAAGAAGAACATCTTCCAGATTTCAACAGCTCATTAAGGTCTTTCTTTTATTTTTTTAAGCTTATTTATTTTGAGAGAGAGAGAGAGAGCATGAGTGGGAAAAGGGCAGAGGGAGAGAGGGAGATGAAGAATTCCAAGCAGGATCCACGCTGTCGCCACAGAGCCCACTGCGGGGCTGGAACTCACGAACCGTGAGATCATGACCTGAGCCGAAATCAAGTGTCAGACGCTTAACTGACTGAGCCACCCAGGTGCCCCATTCAGGTCCTTCTATTCTAAAGACCACCACGAGTGTTATTTTTTATATAAAATGTGATATTACTATTAGCTGACATCACCAAATCCCTAGGGTTTGTGTCAAGTGAAAAAAAAAATGTTATCTGCCATAGAGATGTTGTCTCCCAAATATCTGTACCACTGTCACACACAGTGGAAACAACTTGTGCATACTAATTTGTCCCTGGGAAGAGTTAGAGCCAACTGTGAAGCTAGGGGAGCACGATCCACACATGGATACTCTCACTTCTGATACCAACTGCAAACTCAGGATGTTTCCAAAACCACCCTCATTTGATCATTTGCTAGACGGTCTTGTAGAGTCCATTGAAAACTGTTATATTTATGATTATGTTTTACTACAGGAAATCGATTCAGATTAAAATCCACCAAAGGAAGAAGCTCATAGGCCTGAGACTAAGAATGTACCAAACATGGAGCTTCTGTTGTCCTCTCCCTGTTCAGTCAGGATAGCTTTACTTTCTTGTCTTTAATGTGAGACAGTATACTCAGAGTATTGCCATTCTAGAAAGCTCACTCAAGCCTCAATTTCAGAATTTTTACTGGGGCTCCATTATGTAGGTATGGTTGATTGCTCCTGTGGCTGATCTCAGGGTTTATAGCTTCATGTATCAAACCCCTGTCCATAAGTCATAGTGTTGTATTTCTGGTATGGCCAGCCCACACCCTAAATTACACTGTTAGCCTATCCATCCTAACCCATGGACCTGAGGAAGTCAGACATTCCAATCAGGTATTACATTACCAGGATCTAGTGATCACCTCCACCAGCTGAAGGCAAAGGCCAGATCTCACTTTGAGAAAGGATAAATTCTTTACTACAAAGCCCCAAAGATCAGTTTAAATCACCAGGGTAAGTTCCTTGAGTACAAGCCAAAAAGATTTATGTTTACTCTATTTTGATTTTTCATTGATAAGACTCTACCCAGAGTCATAATTGCCATACATTAGGAAAAGAAAAACAAAGGAGTTGGAGAAAAATCTGGATATTATGTCATTTATTTATTCATTTATTGACTCAGCAAACATTGTGGGGGGACAGTTACTATGTGCCAAGTCCTTGCTTATTGTGATTGATGTTAGACATAGACACTCATCGAATATTATGATCAGTACTGTAATGACAATACTCACAAGATACCTATCTAAGATGAATGATCATCTCTCTCTGGAAGTCTTGGTTTCACTGAGAGGAACGTGTTTGAGCTGCCTTTGATCTGGTCTTGCAGAATGTCTAGCAGTCTTCTGGGTTGATCTGTGAGGAGGTGTGCAGTGTTATCCAGGCGGGGGAACAGCATAGGGAAAGAAGAATGAAGTACATAACACATTTCCAGTAGCATTTAACAACAAAGTGGATTCATACAGATTATAAACAAAGTACTTTTAATATAATAGAAGGCAGTAACATTGGCAAGGCAGTCAGTCAGTCCTGTGTTATTTTAGAGTTGTTCGTATTTAAACTCTGTATGTCAACACTGTATTTTTCTAAAGCCATGTTTTGTGCTACAAACTTGAGGTATTAAAAACTCAGAATAGTAGTAAACAAGCCAGCAATAGTAATAACCCTGTCATTGGCACACGATGCAGCAGTATTTCACTCTGCCTAGGAAAACTTTCACAGTTGTTGCCTGCTCATTGAGCACAACTTTTATACTGCCCGGCTGTTGGACTTGAACTGTTTTCTGTCCTGACTATGCTCCCTTACATGGCCAAACATGTTCCAGTAAATGTGTGACCTGTATTTGCTACATGCTTGACATTACATTACGTTTCTTATTTCTTCCCTGGGAAAACTCTATCCCATTGAATACCAAGACATGTAACTCACTCAGTCCGATGTTTCAATGGAAAAGATGACCAGAGCAGTGTATACACGGTATATTCAATGAACTCAACTTAGAACTTAATGAAAAGTATATCTTTACTCTGGTCTCAAAGTCTCTCTATAAAATGTATTCAGGCGGTTATCTTCCCCTGGCTCCCCATGAAGACATGGCAGGCCCCATGCCTTTTCAGTTTATTCTTAGTCTACATTCTTGCAGTCATTTTACGAATCAATGTAGTTGCCATTCATTTAAAAAAATTCCAATACCAGACTGTATAAAAAATTCATAACTACATGTGCCATGAAATATTTCTCCTCCCTCCAGCTTGGTGGATGTGTGAAAGGAAGCCTGCATCTTCCCCCTTCTTCTCATCAGCATCTTTTGGGGACAGGGGTGATGGAGTATAAGACAAGCACTTGAAGTAGTTTCCATAATTTGGTTTTAACTCTGTATTGTTATTTATTTTTTATGGAACATGTTATCCCAATATTTAGCAGATGAAAAGAAAAAAAGCAAGCATTAATTGTGTCATAGTATCTGTGGTCAGCAAGTTGGGCAAGGCTTCATTTGGTCTTCTATCAGGATCTCTCAAGTCTGTAGTCAGGATATTGGCTGGACTACTATTCATCTGAAGTCCCAGCATGGGGAGGATTTGCTTCCATGTTCATTCTTGTGACTGTTAGCAGGCCTCAACTACTTGTTGGCTGAAACAGAGAGATCAGTTCCTTGCCACATTAGCTTTTCTATAGAGCAGCTCTCAAGGTGGCCTCTGGCTTTTCAAACAAATAAAAAAAGAAGAGCCCAAAACAGAAGCCAAGGTCTCCTTATCTTATCTTGAGAGGGACAGATTTCCCAGCACTCTACAGTAATCTGTGTATTAGGTTCAGTGTATTCTCAAGGGTAGAGGATAACACGAGAACACAAATACTAGAAGATGATGAGAAATGGGGAGCATCTTACCTACCTACCACAAATCCCTCTCCACCAAGAAGGGTTTTTTTAGTTTATTTATTTATTTTGAAGATAGAGAAAGAGAGAGAGTGAGTAGGGGGAGGGAGACAGTGAGAGAGGGAGAGAATTCCAAGCAAGCTTCACACTGTCAGTACAGAGCCCCATGAGGGGCTTAATCTCATGAAGCATTGGATCATGACCTGAGCCAAAATCAAGAGTGGGATGCTTAACTGACTGGGTGCCACCCAGGCACCCCTGCTCCAGGAAGTTTTTAAAAAATGATTCTTTGACTGCATGAGCACTTTTGTGGACATTTGAAAGATTCCTGTCACTGGAGATCTATCACCTGTGGTTGCCTTGCGTAAGCAATGAATCTATTACAGGTGGTCATTTGGATTCTTCTCTTAGCCTCTTAGCCAAAATATCCTTAGGAGCCTTCTTAGAATCTAAAACACCTTCTCTCCTTCTAGCAATATATATATATTGTGTACACACACACACACACACACACACACACACACACACACATCTGTGCACCGAAAAAATCTTCTATATCCCTTATCTCTTTAAATGTTAGAAGTGCGGATTGACCCCAGCACAGCACTATATATCCTACTATATATGCTATTAAGATGTACATGTACATAAGATGCCACACTCCTACTGTCCCATCTCCACTTGTGCACTCTTTACTCTTATGTCACTTGGTGAAATAATCCCTTATTCAGAACAAAACAAAACAAAACAAAACAAAACAGCATGTTTTAGCATAAAAACAAATGCCCTAGGAAAATTCAGTTACATGCATATAGTAATGGAAATCAAAATCATTTAAATATAATCACTGTCTCCAGGAAAACAATATTTTTTAAAATTATTGTACTAATAGTCATAATGAGATAAAGAAATTAGACAATAAAGCCAATAAGTTGTCCAAAATATATAGTGAACCTAGTTTTTAAATGCCCTTAACTATCACCAAAATCAAGTATAATTTACTTTGTCTTATTTATTACTAGCAATATTTCTTTCATAATTCTCTATAGTCCTACACTACTGGAGGGGATTTCTACATTCCATTAGGCTCCAATTATTGTGTAGTAGTGCTGTGATTTAACATGTTCATAGTATGGGCATGAACTTAGGCTAAATAATAGTGGAAAACCAAAAAGGACATAGCTCTTATTTTGTATAAGGAAACAAATAAATTCTCGTTTATCAAAACACGTGATAGTATGGGATAAATTTACCATTTTAATTAACTAAAGATAGTAATGAGTAAAGAATTCACAGTAGGAAAGGTACAAAGCACTATGTCTATGAATTGTTGGCCCTAAGCTGTGTAGCTTTCCTAGTTATTTCATAACGCTTGGTATTTCTGTTTTTCAGCACTGTTGATAAAGAGAATATAGATACTCAAATCATGTTTTTATTTTAGTTTGGAGATCAGCTCTTTTTTGCGCATCTACAAAACACCAAATTTCTCTTTAGCCACACTTTCCTTTTTATATAAGGAGGGATTGAATTTGATGAACTTTCAAGTCCCTACTCCCTTCAGGATTCCATATTTATGTTAAATAGTCATTTTGGGGAAAAAGGGAAAAAAAACAAAAGAAGTACATTTGTGAACCCATTCCATAAAGTTTGGTAAGATTCTAATGAGTAACATCTTTCCTGTTTTTCCTCTCCATACCATATGTAGTAAAGAGGACACACTTATTATTGGAAGGAACTGTTAGACTAAAATGCATCAGAATGGACACAGTTTTAATTCTATTCTGGTTCACTTTGGTAACTTAAGCTTTTTTTGTGTGTTTTTTCACTTGATTGAGTCAACTTGTGTATTTTTACAACAAAAATTCAGAGCAGGGTTTTTCTGAAAATGAGTTCTTTTGAAATAAAAAATCATTATGATTAATTCAATAGTTATTAGAGAAAGGTTCATTGTATCTGTTACAAAGTTGTAAGTGATATTTGAGGTTGGCATAGTTACCAGTGGCTGCATATGTGGTATCTTTTTATTTTCACATTATATATTTTTCTGGTTAAGTTTATTAGGGTTTCTGGCAGGGGTGAGAAACACTGTAAGAGATGATATGAAAAACCTGAAAGTGTGAAATAGCGTAGAAAGCTATTGGTAGAGATTGTAAAATTAAGAACAAAAATCAGGCTTCAACACAACAGAACCTAAAAGTTTGAAATAATAGATGATTTTCAGTTTTGAATGAATGAACTATTATCTTGATGAATTTAGGGTGGTTTAAATTAGTAATCTGATTTGGTATGTCAGCATACGCAAGAGTGTGTTATCTAGTGGGAGACTCAAGTTAACTAAACTCTGAGAGACTGATGTATAAATCAAGGTGTAAAAATGCTCTTTTGGGTAACTTGTTAGGCACTGCTAAGGTATTTTCTCATGATTCTCTCCTAACCACATTATTCAGAATGACAAACCTCTTACACTTTTTACTGATGTATTTTTTCTTTGCACATGTGAATATCATTAATTATTTTAGTGTCAAATATCTCTGGTTTAGGAGCCATTCTAGCTCTAGAAATTGACATTACAGATTTAGAATTTAAACTGTTTATTTCCATTTTAACTTACATTAGGGAAACTTTATAGTTCTTAGAAAGAATCCTCCACATATCTGTCACTGTGTACGAACACAAAAACCTAATTCATGTTTTAAATGATGGCATTGTCAATGGCATAAGACCACCTAAACTTATTTTTTCATAAAAACTATTATTGTTTTCAAAACTCATCAAAAGATCATATTTTTGCATAATCAATAATGAAATGTCCAGGTTGATATTTCTTTTTTTAAATGTTCTAGTGTGTTAAGAATTATGCTTAGCTTCCATATGGAATTGTGGCAAGGAGCATCTCCATTGGTAGAAACTTTATATATTATGTATAATTTTAAAATCTCTATTTGTCTAACTCTACCACACATGTCTAAGATTTTTTTCGTAGTTAAAACATAACTAAAGTCAGGGGGACAAAAAAGTAAACATGTTATATGGAAAAGTTTGCAGATGTAAAAATTTTGCCTACCAAATCTGACAATTATTATGATTTCAGTTTGAAACCTAAAAAAAAAAAAAAAAGGGGAGTTCGTAGAAATTCCCCAAGAAAAGATAGCTAATAAATGAAGAAAAATTTAATTAGATAGTAGGAATAACTATATATTTAATAGAACGTAAGCACATATACTCATGAGAACTTAAGAATATAAATAAGATATTGGGGCGCCTGGGTGGCTAGTCGGTTAAGCATACAACTTCAGCTCAGGTCATGATGTCACCATTTCCGAGTTCGAGCCCTGCGTCGGTCTCTGTGCTGACAGCTCAGAGTGTGGAGCCTGTTTCAGGTTCTGTGTCTCCCCCTCTGTATCTGCCCCTCGCCCACTCGTGCTCTGTCTGTCTCTCTCTCAAAAATCAACATTAAAAATTTTTTTAAAAGAATATAAATAAGATATAAATGATAATTAATTAAAAGGATTCTATGTCTTCAGAGATGAAAGCAATATAGAATTATTTGAGTTTATAACTTATTTTTACCTGAATCTTTCCCATACCATGCTCCCTTTTTGTACATATAAAATGATTTTACAAAATTTTATCATATGTAGAAATATATGACATCAGTATGTTAGGGAGAACATGATGCTTGTTTAAGTTCTTTCCAAAGGCTCATATAATTTTTTCATGACGAGAAAGTGTATATATGTTAGGATAAATCACATTTCTAGTGATTATTTTAGCCCATCAAAGCCTTTTGTGAACAAACCATTGATTTTTTTTCTCATGAAAGATTCATGGCATAATTTCAATTTACATTTATCCCAAAACTACACTAGAGCTTAGGCCAAGTAGCCACTCTTGGAGAAAGAACAAGTAGGCAATAAGGGGGCCATTTTTATTAACTGTTGCAGTACAGTTATGGGATTATGAGGGCCTATGCTATGGCTGCTAATTAGAAAGGGAAGTACCAAAAGAAAAAAAATGTAAGAAAGGGAAGGACATATTTTAGATGAATGAGAAAAGAAACAATGCTTCTAAAGTGTTTGAACACAAAATATAAACATTCATCCCAGCAGACAATTCCTTCTCTCTTTGGTAGACAAGATATAATAGACTCCAGTAAGGACTAAGTTTCTTTTATATGAATTTATTGAAAATGAGTTATGGATTTGACAGTTAGTTGTCATTTTGGTGACATTCAAGATCATTCGAATATGAAACTGCAGTTTTTGGAGTCCAGAGTTAAGTGATTTTAAAAATTCAGTATTTACTTATTGAATTTCTGACATGTGCTAGGTACGGTTAACATAGACATTGTCTATGGTTAACATAGACAATCCACGCTCGTAACAAACTGATAGTTCATAAGGGAAAAAGACAGACACACAGAAGTGAAATACATTCTACAAAAGCATTACACAAAAGGTGAAAATGTAGCAAAGAAAGGCACCTGAGTGGCTCAGTCAGTTGAGCATCTGACTTTTGATTTTTGCTCAGGTCATACTCCCAAGGTCATGGAATTGAGCCCTATGTCAGGCTCTGCACTGTGCATGGAGTCTGCTTAAGATTCTTTCTCTCTCGGGGTGCCTGGGTGGCTCAGTTGGTTGAGCGTCCGACTTTGGCTCAGGTCAGGATCTCACAGCCGGTGAGTTCGATTCCTGTGTTGGGCTCTGTGCTGACAGCTCAGAGCCTGGAGCCTGCTTTGGAATCTGTGTCTCCCTCTCTCTCTGCCCCTAACCTACTTGTATCCTGTCTCTGTCTCTCTCAAAAATAAATACATACTAAAAAAATTTTTTTAAATCTCTCTCTCTCTCTCTCTCTCTCTCTCTCTCTCTCTCTCTACCCCTCAGTCCCTCTCCCTGGCTCGTCCTCACTCTCTCTTTCTCTAAAATTTAAAAAAAAAGGTAGCAAAGAGTTAGGGACATATAAGTCCTCCCAAGAGAGTACAGGACAGTCTTGTAGACTATTGCTTGAGCCCTCTAAAAACAAACTCCAAACTTACCTCTCACATAAGGATTGCAAGAGCATTTATTCCAGGCATGGTCACAACAGTTTACAGAACTCATAAGACACACACTTAAAAGAGCATGGTGTATTTTCTGGAAGATGAAATTTGAAATGAGGAGCAATAGGAAAAAAAGACCAGACATGTAATTGGAATATGCTCATCATGCGAGTGATAGCACAGACCACTGTCACTGCTGTTAAGTAATATAGTGTATGTGTGAGGCCTTATTAGAGAAGAAAACCTTACAGAAAAACGGATGATAAAAGTGATAGCATTGGGGGAGCATTCTTATTAATTCCCAGAGCTGTTTAGATAACTTCAGAAAAACAGTAGGTATTTCCTCTATTTAAACCTCAGTCCTTAGAACTTGCCTCCTAAAATGAGCCTTTTCTTTTCAACATGGAAAAAATTTTGTTGAATTCAGATGAAGTTTCTGAACTCAACCTCTTTGGTTTGTCTATTTCTAGGCATTGTATAATTTTCTAGAACAAAACTTAGAAATAAATGTTGGTATGTCTTTGGATAGTATCAAGCTTGTATATTGTACTTTACTTGCATATTACATTTAAAGGTAGATGAGATAGAATCGTTTTAGTTAAGAAATTACCATTTTTCTCAACAAAAACACTTAGCTAAAGGTCACTATTTTGTTTTGGAAAAGACCTTTCAAAGCCTCTTGCAACTAAAGGAAAGAAGAAATATTTTGAAAATTATGTAGAATAGGCATCGTAGGGCGTAGATGTTCAAATTGATCTACGGTGAATCTAAAGTGACATTTGGTTTTCTGTCATCTACAGTATTGTTTAAAACTCAAAGAGAAAGTTGGGGGTTTTGTTGTTGTTGCTGTTGCTTAAGCAATTTTAATCATCCTGGTTAATTAACTTATTGCTTTTTGTATATACCTCACTTTTTGAGAATAATGTGGTCATTTTTTACAAGGTGCATTAGTGATCATTTAAATGTATTCAAGCCATAATCATGTAAATGATAACTTTGTGACCCGAAAGAGCTTATGCCAAGCTCATGTGTGCTCTAGGGCATTTCTGATCACTGCAAGATATCATTAGTGTCTTGAAAAGTTAGAATATGAAGCATGTATCCTAAAGATTCACATTAATAGCTTCCTGGGCACCAATTATGTTGTGTCTTTAGGATACTCCAAAAAGAATTTTAATTAAGGAAATGCTAATGACGATGGAAAGAAAATAGGCAATAATTTAAGCAAATGTACTTTCTTTATAGTTACTGAAAGACTACATTTGTTCCTTCCAGTTTCCTGGGTTGGCTTTTCTTTGCAGGCCATGAAGGTAGTACCATAGTGATATTGTTAGTGATGTTGTCTAGTGATATCTGCGATGCTGCTGCTCATAAGGCAATACGCACAAGCTAAAAAATATCCGACAAATTGTAGACTTTGTGTTTAATTCCTATGCATGTTTTTAGATATCTGCTATAACCCTAAAGCCTCACACACAGCGCCACAGAAATACATAAAACTAAAAAGGTGGCTATGATGCCTCAGATATGTATCTAGTGGTCCTTTGTCTATGTGCCCTCTTTACCTTTGTCTTCATGGTTTTTGCTCCTAGTACCTCTAGCTTTAGTGTCCTGTTACATGGTACCAGTCTTGTTTCTCACAAATTCATGGCTTGACTCCTGCAATATATCACAAGGGTTCAAAACTTCTATTTATTAACTTCACTTTGGCCTTAGAATCTTCTGCTGTGCACTGTGCCCTGTCCTGGGGTTTCCTTATTTCTCACTCTAACCTTACAGCTGAGGCAACAATTCTATAAATGGTTTCTGCCTACCAATTTCTAATCTGAAATGTTATCCTTTTATACTTTGGCTTTCCACCTTCTCTATATATGGAGAGGTAGAGATAGACACACACACACACACACACACACACACACACACACACACACAGAAAGAGAGAGAGAGAGAGAGAGAGAGAGAGAGGAGAAATAAAGACCATTAAAATGAATTCCAGGCCATTAGTAGTCGTTTCCTAAGCCAAGTTGTTCTGTGCACTGCATAATATCTCAATGTCTTAAAAGTTAGTATGACACCAGTAAAATAAAAGAATTGTTGAATAAAGCAGGAATAATTCCCCAATGTCCCAGAAAAGAAAAATGTTTTAATTGATTAAAAATGACAATCAAAGATACAAACACATGTAGAATGCTTGCAAGTCTCATTGAATGTAGGATAGGTAATAGAAAAGTCACTGCATGTTTGGTATGTATTTGAATCCATGTAGTAAACAGCCATTGTCATGACCTTTATGTAAGTAAATTACATTTTCCTATAGCTGTCAAGTGCTCTTCTAACAGTTGAAGTTTCATACATGTTTCTCTCTTATCCTCACGATATTACATCTTTTGCACATTTAAGCCATGACCAGTGATGACCAATAACAATTTCTGCCAGTCATTCTTAGGTATCTAGCTTTTGTAATAAAAATGCCAGGATTCCCAACAGAATTTCTTTTAAAGTTCACATTTTCCTTTTACCTAAAGGGCAATGTAGAAGGAGAGAAGCAGTGAAAGATTCTAAGATAAAAATGAATGCTGAAGGAATTTCAGCATATGATACTTTCACAATCATCTTAGCCACCTTTGTTTATGTATTAAAGGGTGTAGAAAGCTTACAGCAACAGATTTAAATATTTATAAAAACAATTTTATAAAATTTGTTCAGGATCTCTTTTGGTATCTGAAAGAGTATTCTGAAGAATTACCCTATGCTACTATTTTAATCAGAGTAGCATTCAGTAAGAACAATCGCCTGATTTTCTTCATTCTTCCTATAAGGAACCACCTCCTCATCTCCCAGGCCCACCTGTCACTGACAAGTGATATTTCCAAATCATACTCGTTTCGAATGTACAGTGCACACTAACTCAAGTCATTTAGCTTTGTCTGTATGTATGCCATATGTCTTATAATGGAATCTTTCAAAAACTTCTTAGGGAGCCTGGGTGGCTCAGTTGATGAAGTGTCTGACTCTTGATTTTGGCTCAGATCATGGTCTCACATTCCTGGATTCAGGCCCCACGTTTGGCTTCATGCTTCCCATTTGATACCTGCTTAAGAGTCTCTCTGTCCCTCTGCCCCTCCCCCCACTCACCCGTGTGAACTCTCTCTGTCTCGCTCTCTCTCTCTCTCAAAAACAAAGACGTCTTGCTTCTATACTGAGCTAAGTACATAATTGGATAAATTAATAAATTGGAGATGAGACAAATTCCCCAAGGAGAAGAATACCAAATGTTGTAGCTACTCTACCTTCATGCAGAGGGAACATGACCCCCACTTCTTCTGTGGACTGCACATGGTGCCTTCCTGACAAAGTCTAAAGTGTGTAAATGAGGGGGAAAGCATAACTCTACAAGAGAGAAACTTGACAAAACACATTCTCAGTCAAGTGATCAAGGCCAGCATCCACAGTCATAATCGTGGTAATAGTACATACACTTAATATGATGTCACGGTGTGGTAGAAAGGGCACTTTACCTCTGTTGTCTTCCTTCCAATAACTAATTACGTCAGTCTTCTCATGAGAAGAACACTAGATAAATTTCAGTAGTGAGGTATCCTACAAAATTACTGACCAGTGCTCCTCAAAACTGTGAAGGTTATAAAAAATAAGGAATGTCTGGGAAACTGCCCTACCCAAGAGGAAACTAAAGAGATATACGGCAGTTAAATATAATGTGGTGTTTTGGCTGGGATCTGTTGCAGAAAAAGGGCATTAAGTAAAATCTAAGGAAATATAAATAAACTATGGACGTTATTTGATAATAATGGACCAATACTGTTGATTAATTTTTATTATAGATGTGTCATACTAATATGTTAATAAACACCACTCGGTGAAACCGAGTATGAGATATATGGGAGCTCTCTATACTATCTTCAAGTTCCAAGTCGAAGGCTGATTTTTGTTTTGTTTTTTTAATGAAGCCTTAAAAAATAAAGGATATTTAATTGCTTATGTAACATATTTGGACTACAGTGCTTTTGTACATCTATTTTAGTGCACTCTTACAAGGAACAATGGCATTGCTGGCAGTAATTCACTAAATCTGCCCCCCCCCCAATTAGCTTATTATACTTAGCATGGAGTTATAATAATAAATTTGAACAGTAGAAAATATTTAACATTACTTTAGTGTCATTAGAGGAAGCAAGAAAATTCACTTTTGCTCAGATGGCCAAACCCTTGTTTGAATCAGCTAGATGATAAAGGAACAATCTTTCCCAATGATTTCTAATACCAAACACACCTTATGGATGACATTGGCCATTGTAATTTCTCCCCTGGAACACTCGGGTGTACCTTAAACTAAAAGTAAACCAACAGATACACAAAAATACTTATATGTCTTAAAGAGAAAATAAAACTCGGAGACCAAGACTTTTTCAATCCAGCTCAGAGATCATAGTTCTAGAAGTTTCCCCAGGGAAAGAAATGGAGTAAAAATTTTTAAACTGGAAATCAAAGTGTGCAAACATACTGATGATCCTAAGCTAACAGGTTAAACAATGTGGGTTTTCCAGTAAGGGGTCTTTGCTGAATACAGTGGGTGCCCCACTCAGGATGATGGTGCCCCTGTTATTTCTAGTAAGTCACGTGTGCACCCCTCTCAACTAGCTAGAAGCCCATGTCAAGATTCACTATCTGCCAGTCTCTAGTATTCTGAAATTTTGGCTCATACAAGAAGCACTTATCATTATTGTTCATGTAAGACAGATGTGTATCCTCCTTGTATCCAGCACTCTTCTGTTTTATAGCATAGTTATGTCTTTTAAGTTTTCTTAGTTTTCCCTTTGCTTTTCAGTTGAGTCTATCAGTCTGCCTAAAGGGACTTTCTCAGTTAGGTGTTTGGTCCTTTCTCTGTGAGAATTACTGAACTAATTCTGATATGTGACAAGCCATTGGCTCCGTGAAATCAAAATTATTTGACATAATGCTTAAAAATGAAAGGCGGATGTTTCAGAAATACCTCCCTTCCCCCTAACCCCCAAAAATATCTGTGTGAAAATCTTCAGGAAAAAAAATTGGCCACTTATTACAAACCTTTACAGCTGAGAGGGACATAGGAAAAATCAGTTATAACTTATAACTAGATAGGCAAGGGGAGAGAAAGCAAATCCCTCACTTTATCTTGAAGGAGACTCAGACTCTATTTTGTTGTTGTTGTTGTTGTTGTTGTTGTTGTTGTTGTTGTTGTTGAGAAAGAGTGTCATGGGCCTAAGGCCTTGACATTTTCTTTTCTGGAGCACAGTTTTATCTGAATACAGTTAAGAAACAAACAGGAAGAAAGTTTTGGTCCACTACACCCTGATATGATGGGGAAAACCCAAACTAATCAAGAGAGGGGTTTGGGTTTATTAAAAGGCCTTGAACTCCTTGGTAGCTGCCAGCTTCAGAGCAAGATGTAGCTTTCTAAAGCAGAACACATCTGGGTGAAGACCTCGCTATGCCAAGGACAATTTAAACAGAGCAGCATCTCTAATAATAGAAATTTATTAAAACACTAAAATAGTGGAAATTAAGGGCTCTCCATACTACTTGTGGAATGATTTCTTTTTAACTCTGTATTTAGAGTAATATCTAAACTTATTGTTTTAAATAAGCCATATTTTTTTAAGTGGAAAACTTAAAAATACAGAGAATTACAGAATAATACTTGAATGGCATAGTTTTGACACCTAATAGTATTCTCATTTAGTTCTATAACAAATAAAAATATCAAAGTCTCATAAAAGTAATTAAATATCAAACTTTTTATGATGTATACATGCAGATTCAGTCACGCCCAAAATAACAAAAGATAAAAATTTTTATACGTTTTATTTTGATTCCATGTTTTCCCTGGTTTTTATTAATTACAATTTAAAATGTGATTTTAGTAATTTGTACTTCATTGGTATAAACTTAACAAATGAGGATCTGAAATTATTTTGTAAAACACATTAATACATTAATTTGACCTTTAGTGCACAAAGTTTACCCACAGGCAAAAGTCCCCAGAAGAATAAAGTAATTAAATATTTATCTTATATTTACTATTGCACAAAAAATAAAGTATTTATCTTCTTAGAATTCTATCCTTTAATGGAACCCTGGAAAATATATATATGTTTGGTGTGTGTGTGTATACACACACGCACACAAACATATGAATTTTAAGTAGAATAATAAATCATATATTTTATATAGAAATATATTTACACATATTTATGAATATTAAGTAGAATAAAATATAAAAATATTTTCTTCCAAAATTTCTTTGCTCGCTAATATAAAGATATATGATTCTTTTAATTATTTTATATTTTCTTAACTAAGAAGATACATAAATGGCCAAAGGGAATGTTTCAAAATTGTTTGGTTTTAACTGGTGAAGTTTCATGTTTCCACATAGTTCTTGTTTTCTGTTTATGCTCTGATGATCACTAATAATTATTGTACTTTCTCTGTATATTACAGTTGGTAAAATAAATTCCTGTGAACATAAAAAGGACAAGTGACATGTAATAGCAAAGAGCATCCTTCCTGAAAATACATTACATGATTTCAACAAATTATACTGTATTAAATATGTTTGTTTTTTTAAACTAATACTGTTGCTAGAAGAGAAGTATGTATTTATTATTTTCTGAAAGCAGAGAGACCATTACTAGAAAACAAAAATTGCCTGTATGGTCTTTGTAACTAATAGTGTACAGCTTTGCAAATTGCAAAAGTTCAAGATGGTAGTGGCATCTTCATTTAATATTTTTGCAATAGCCAGTCAACCATTAAATACAAGTTTTTGAAATCCTGGTATCTCCTCTTATTCTTTTATTTTTAATTAAAGTTGCAGAGAATCATTGATTGAAATGTCTTTTATCCTCTTATTGCTTTAAAAAAAAATTTACCTCAGTCTTTTATACTCTTCCTTAATCATGAATGCAAATAAAATTCAAAGTGTAATCAGCAGCTGCTGAAAGAGAGCACTGAGCAAACTGGGTTGCCATGGGAACCGTGAAGTCAGTCCTTGACCAGACAAAGAATAATACCTGGTGTGTGTATATGGTGTGTGTGCAGATGCTTAAAAACAATTTATAAAGAACAACTGAAGATATGTCAAGGTTTTTCCCCAAACTACATTGTTCACTTTTAGATATTTAGGTTAAAGGTGAATGAGTAAATTCAACTATTGCATTAAATTAGTGAGAGGTTTCTTCTCATTTAAAACTAGATGGTTCTATCCTGGGTGAAGCTACAGGTATTAAAATGGTACTCTGAGACCAGAACTGAACACAGTAAGTATCAAATGCTTTCCTTTGCAAACAAATAAACAATTAATGCAATCATCTGGCCTGTTATTGCTGTCAATTATCCTTGCCTTCACTTCTTCAACAGGCATTGCAGCCTTTTAATTTAATTTTCTCTTGGGAAAAAATTATTTCCTACCCTGAGCTGCTGGGGGAAAGTATTGCTAAGCTTTTAAAATGTTGAATATAAAGGTCACACCACTGAGGGATTTTCAGCTGTGAGTAAACAATTCAGAGGAAATAGTGCTCCACATTACTCTTATGCAACAAATGTAGTTTTAAAGTCACTGCCACAATGTTTGAGTATCTTAATTTGGCATGAGAAACGGCTGTTGCTGACAATAATATTATTAAAATCCAAGCGTTAGAAGGACTTTATTAACTTATTAATAAGTCTGTATAAAAATAAAGAAATAGTTGAATTATGTGGCTTTAGTTTTGTTCTGTATTGTAAATACCTTGGAACAGAAACGTATTCCTGCTTAATAAAAAAGTGAAAGCAGTTGTCTTTGCTGGTGGAGAATCTGAATTTAAGTATGGGACGTGTGGGCAAATCATATACCATTTGCCAAAGGCATTGGAAAAATGTTCATCTTTCCTCTCTGTTCCCTTTGCCAAGAGGCAAAGCTGCGACTATTCTTTTTGTATATATCACCTCCTGCCTGGAAGGTGACTCTTTTTTTATCAGGTGCTCCCTTTAGTGACCCATGCAAGATAGGTCATTGTGATTCTCTAAGCTTTACAGCTGAGAAAACATAAGTGTAGAAGGTTCAGTGACTTGTCTAAGATGGGTGAACAAGTTATTGACAGGGGAGAAATTAGAATTTACTTCTGAATGGAGTGACTTTTAAAGAAGGTTTTACTGTTTTCTTGACTTGATAAATTTGGAATTAAGTGTAGGACATTGGCAAGAAATTTACTGATTGTTGTTAGTAGAATATAGAAATAACATTCCTATCTGGTTGAAACCTAAAATATTTCATTAAAACCATACATTCTGTTTCAACTAACAAAGGAAGAAAGAGAATGTGATTAGCAATTTATTTGCACTTTTTTTAAGCTTTCTTTTACTTATTGGTTCAGTTTTTCCTGTCGTGTCATTTTGCAATGTACTTTCTTGTGTCAGTCTCTTTTCCTGATGTGTCTCAAGCAATCATCGTAAATTCATTTTGTTCTCACTGGTTCAGTTTGCCAGTGGTATTAATGAAGGCAAATAATTATTTTTCTTTTACTTACATGGAAATTCATTTAATACTTTTATAATACTTCTAAACAGTTTATGCTTATAGCTGTTGTCTTACTATTTGCAGGATAGTTTTATTTCTTTGGAATTGAATCATTATATTAAAAACACAGTAAAGTCTTGGTTTGCAAGCATAATTCGTTGCAGAAACATGCTTGTAATCCAAAGCACTTGTATATCAAAACGAATTTCAAGAACCATTGGCTCAGTTGTGATCATGTGACATTTGGCATCACGTACTACTCATATTGCAAGATGGCGCTTGTTTATTAAGTTAAAAGTTATTAGAAATGTTTGCTCATCTCGTGGAACACCTTCAGAACAAGTTATTTGCAATCCAAGATTTTACTGTGCTTGTCTCTTGTCTTTTTTGATGATAACCATTCTAAATTTTTTTTTTTAACGTTTATTTATTTTTGAGACAGAGAGAGACAGAGCATGAACAGGGGAGGGGCAGAGAGAGAGGGAGACACAGAATCTGAAACAGGCTCCAGGCTCTGAGCTGTCAGCACAGAGCCTGACGCGGGGCTCGAACTCATGGACCGTGAGATCATGACCTGAGCTGAAGTCGGACGCTTAACCGACCAAGCCACCCAGGCGCCCCGATAACCATTCTAATAGCTATAAGGGAATATTTCACTGTGGTTTTGATTTGCACTTCCCTGATGATTAGTGATGTCAAACACCTTTTCATATCCTGGTTGCCCATTTGTATGTTTTCTTTGGAAAAATGTCTTCATACGATCTGTTCATTTTTGAATCAGGTTAGTGCAGCCACTGCACTGAGCACTGAGGAGTTAGTCACAGCAAGTCCTTGCAAGCCAGTTAGAACTCTATCTTTTGTTTGCTACATTCTTTGAGCCTCATGTTCTTAAATTCCATTGGCTTTCACAACTAAGTGTTTTGGGGGCCTATCTCTGTGGTGGAGAGCTTAAAAGTTGGGGTTCTAGATCTTCAATCCAGATCTTCTGCTTCTCAGGGAAAAGCTGGGAACTGTATGTTTCCTCCATTATGTGTTACTGTGCGGGAGGCAGGCGGGGCTGGGTGGTTGATGAGAGTGTGTCTGGGCCTTCCCTACCTACTTCATTGTGGTTATTTTCTCATTCTCTGGGTCTAGAGGAATTGCTCAGCTAGTTTCTGGATTTCTTTCAGAGGTAATTGTTCCCTATGTAGCTGTAGGTTTGGTGTGTGCATGGGAGAAGTGAGTTCAGGAGCCTCCTACATCATCATCTAGAAACAGAGGGTCTATTGTTTTATCATTACCTTATACTGGGATAATGTTTCTTACTAATGGTGAGTTTTAACCATGCATCTGTCGTATGGTTTGATACGTTCATGGGTTTTGATATATATGTTAATCCTTTATTTACATTTAACACGTAGTTTTATAGTTTTACTATTCCTTTTTGTTTTTCTTTTTGGCTATTTCAGCAAAGTTGAATAAGGGTTTTAACCATAGACAAAAGCATTACCTGGGATCATAATATCTTTATCAATTCAACTATTGCATTAAATTAGTAAGAGGTTGCTTCTCATTTAAAACTAGATGGTTCTAGGCTCTACCCTCCTACATGGTCCAGGAGTACTGAGATTGTTAGTGTTGACGAAACGGTGCTGGAGTTTTCCACACTATGATTTTCTAAGCATAGATCCTTCTAAGGTTACCCATGAAAGAGTATGAAAAACAGAAAAATTGGTAATAAATTTGATGTTACCCAATTTAAAACAGTATTTTTGTACTTTTTTTTCCACAAAGAAAAATATTATACATTAGACACATGACAACTGATATAATTTTATTAAATGAATTTATTTTTAGTGTTATATTTGTCCCAGGGAGTTAACAGACAACAAACAAAAACTTACATCCTTTTTGGGTAATAAGGTTTTAAGACTTCATAGTTTCATTTATTAAAGAAGACAAATATCATAAGTGTTCACTGAAATTTCTTGCTTGTGTCTAACTATAGGCTGCCCTTGTAATTCATTTGCAGGATCAATGCCTTTTAGGTGGGATCATGAAAGAGCCCTCTTCAGGCTCCCCTCATATGCAACAGTCACCTTTTGAATTCACACTCTTAATTTACAACATGCTGCTTTTTTGAATTTTTTGCTGCTATAATGATGCCATCATCTTCTGAACTCATTAAGGTCCCACATAGGTTTATATGTGTTGCAGTGACATCTTTATCTCTCAGAGCAGTTTGGAAACCTGCAGGGGTATAGAATTGCTACAGATGGATTGTTATGCAAAACTGAGTATATCAAGCCTCCCCAAACTTTGAAAAGGAAACATATTCTGGAAGGTAAAAGAGACATGTGTTCCAGCCATAGATATTGGTTTATGGAGGTAGGATCTGCACACTGATTGTTTTCTATTAGCAGCTTAAAGGTAGCTGATCATAAGTATTTACTTACAGCTTTAAAAGATCTGAAAGAATGGTGTTGATCATTTACTTGATTGCAAGCCTTCTGTTCTTAAAGAAAATAGCACAAATATTAGAATCAGCCAATGTTTTATTGAAATATAGTCATATAAATGAAGGAAAATGAATTATTATGATGCTGAGTGGACTGAAACAAAATAAGACAAAAAGCACCAAATGAAAGTGTAGCATATCTGAAGATTTCACTAAAACTGAATCAAGATCTTCTAAATGGAATAAACTGAACTTTCAAAATAAACAATGAGAAAAGCAACCTAGATTCCACAACTCTCAATTTCTGGGCTTTTTTAACGTTTACTTTTGGGAGAGAGAGAGAGAGAGCAAATGGGGGAGGGGCAGAAAGAGAAGGAGACAGAATCCGAAGCAAGCTCCAGGCTCTGAGCTGTTCACACAGAGCCCGATGGGGGGCTGTTGGACTCTCAACCGACTGAGCCACCCAGGCGCCCCCACCACTCTCAATTTCTAAATACCCTGGCATATAATGACTATGTATTCTTAATATGTTATTCATTATGAAGGGTCTATTCATTTTCAGAAGTTCCAGTCTATAAGTTAGAACTTCATTAGAATAAACTGAATTGGGAACTGAGAACCAATATCACCCATAACTAGTATGTAATTTGTGATGGAGTTTGAAGATTCAATGATGTATTAGCTCAAAGTAATCTGAGCTAGGAAAAAGGCGGGGGGGGGGGGGCAGAGAAGAAAGATGATTGGGTTTCATGGCTCCATACTACTAGTTTTCAAGCTGTAGTTCTAGTACCAAGCTCATTAGAACAGGCCAATAATAAAACACTTTTTAAATTATTATCATCCACATCCATTTAACAAACATAGTAAGCTAAGAACACAGAATGGGTGTCAAAGGAGCATGGAGAGAAGAAATTTTCAATCTTACAAAAACTATGTTTGTATATGATGACTACATTTTTGTCATTGACCTCTAAGTATTAGGTAAATTTACTTTTCTGGAGTCAAATAGGAATATAGTAAAGAAGTGCATAATTTATTGCCCTCAAATTTCTCATTGGTTGCCTAGCTACTGAGTCTTGCTATGTTTGCAATAGTTGAAATTCAAGTATTCTATAGTGTAATAATTAGAATCATAACTTTTCTTTCTTTTAAATTATGTCACATAAAACACACCTATCTGCCACTAGGATTGATTATTGCAACTGAAAATTTTTCTTGGTTTAACATATGGAACATCATTTGATAAATCCTAAAAATATCCTTGAAAAACATATTTCAGTTTTATGAAATATTGGTAGCAAGAATAAGAATGTAAATAAAAACAAGAAATTTCAGAAGGTACAGTTCTCTAAAACTCAAGAGAACCTTAGGAAGATATCAGAGGAAACTGAAAAATTGATTGACACTGGAAAGGTGTGTGTGTGTGTGTGTGTGTGAGAGAGAGAGAGAGAGAGAGAGAGAGAGAGAGAGAGAGATTTCTTAGCATATGTTTTTTGATAGATTTATTGCTTCTTAATGTAGGAAGGATTATTTGTGCTTGATAGCACATATTTCAGTGTTCCTATTTTAGTTAGTGAAGGTTTTGACAAGAGACAGAATATTTGACCTATAGTGACATAAAGTACAAGGAGATGCCCTGTTGAGAGCAAAAAGTCGCAAGACGCTTGATTCCAGAATTTGCTTGAATTTTTTTGTTCTCACGGTCACAGTTTGGCTGCTACAGCATCAGACCTCATTTCCTCATATGAGTATGTTTTAATGCAGGAAGGGGATGAGAAAGGGTCTAGGGAAGAAACAAGGAAATAAAGCAAAACATCTCTATGCATGCCTTATTTCTTTATAAGTGTCACTAACCTTCCAGAGGTCTTCCTTCAGTCTCATTGACTAGAATTGTGTCCTCGAACTTCCCTAGCTTCAAAGTCATCTGGGAAGAAGAGTATCTGGGTTTGTTTTTTTTGTTTTTGGTTGGTTGTTTTTTGTTTTTGTTTTTGTTTTTGTTTTTGTTTTTGTTTTTGTTTTTTTGCCTCAAATGTAGAAAATGGATAAGTAAGGAAAGTAGTAAGGAAGGCACCATAATATCCAATGATCAGGATCTGCCCCCCAAACTTATCTGCATTTAATATTAATTTTATGTTTCACCTATGCAGAGCACTTATGAGAGATGGCTAGGCAATCTCATTAAGGTTTTACTTTTTGTCAGATAGGCATGCTCAGAGTTGAGTTTTATTCAGTTCACCTTCTTTTCTACTTTTAGTAAATAAATTACACTGAAAGTTGATATACATAGCATGTTGTAAAATTCAGATTTTGCTCATTTTTTTCTTTCTCTGTAATTTTGCCTGTTCCACCTTCAGTTTTATTCTCTACAATGTTTTCCATCATAAGAAAAAAGTTGTTAGCGTACTGCAGTGAAGCTAGTACGCTGAATTTCCAGTCTGTTCTCAAATAAAGTTTACCTGAATTTCTATGTGAAATTTTAAATTTAACAATATGAATATCTGGAGTTATCAGCTAACAACAAATGCTAGGTTAAACTGAGTTTTTTCTCAAGCACTGTTAACTTGAAGTACATTAATAAAAAGTGGTTTTATGATCAGAAGCCAATTTTTTAAAGTATTTTCTGATCAAGTGTTATGAATAAATTACTGAAGGTCATAGCTATACTTCACAGAAAAGTGAATATGTTTACTACACTTTTCTCAGTAATAACTTTCATGGAAATGTTTTATGTTAATTTTTTCTACTCATTTCCTATCCACTATTTTCCTTCTTATTTACCTCTAAAATTGGGCTGTTTCTATATTTGTTTATATTTGTATAAAATAAAATAGAATAATTCAACTACTGAGAGGCAGTGGATTTGCCAATGACATCTGGGCTCTTTTTTTTTTAAATTTTTTATTGTTTAGTTATTCTTGAAAGAGACAGAGAGAGAGAGAGAGAGAGAGAGAGAGAGAGAGTTGGGGAGAGTCAGAGAGAGGGAGGCACAGAATCTGAAGCAGGTTCCAGGCTCTGAGCTGTCAGCCCAGAGACCATGCAGGGCTAGAATCCACGAACCATGGGATCATGACCTGAGCAGAAGTGGGACACTTAACCAACTGAGCCACCCAGGTGCACCCCCCCAACCTTTTTTAAGACTTATTCTTCAATTTTGTTGGAGTTGGTAACCAGCAGCCCTCTATTTTGTAGACCAATAGGCCATCATTGCTGAAATCATGACCTATTTGTTTAACCTTGGGAAATAGAAGACTCCCCAAAATCTCTCAGATTTTTTATTGTACACATTTTTTTTGCTAGTACATATTGTTTTTTCTTTTTCTTTTTAAGTTTATTTATTTATTTTGAGAGAGAAAGAGACAGTGCAACTGAAGGAGGGACAGAGAGAGAGGGAGAGAATCTCAAGCAGGCTCCATGCTGCCAGTGCAGAGCCCAGTGTGGGGCTGGAATTCACGAAATCGTGAGCTCATGTACTGAGCCGAAACCAAGAGTCAGAAGCTTAACTGACTGAGCCACCCAGTGCCCTGTATGGTAATAATGAATAATAATTAATAATAATTAATATTACCTTTCATTTGGCTCATTACAAGTAGGTGCTTTTCTATACTCAATGAATTTAATGCAGCTTCAATATATTAAAATAATTGTGTTATAAAAGAAATTGCTGGTGCTCAGTTCACTTTGGTATCATGTTAGTAATACTCGTTGAAGCAAAAAGGCAGCGTGTTCAATCTGTTCTGCCACTGTTCAATCATTTGCATTGCACTCGATCACTTAGTAGAAAGACTGTCATCTTATAAAATTTCACTGAAAAATACTATGTATCTCCAGAAGCATGCTAGAAGCTCTGAGTAATTTGAGTTGCTGAGGGGCAAGCACATACAATGTAAGTACATCAATTAGGTTAATGCAAGGGACATCCTTCTATTTGATAACATTTGAAATTCATGTCTGAAATGCAGAAACATAATTAAGGCAAATGAGTGTAGTATGTTAATATTCCAATCCAGAATAGGAAAAGTTTTGCAGATTTCTCCAACTTTTACTAATGACTGAAATGAAAGTGATATTGTCTGGACAAATGAGTTGTTTCATTTTATACAAAGCCAAGGTTTCTTAAATTCATCACAGTTGCCATTTTGGACTAGGTATTTCATTGTTTTCAGGGAAGGAGGTGGTGCATCCTGTGCAATGTAGGATATTTAACAGCATCTCTAGCATACCCATTAGTTGTCAGTAATATCCTCCCAGGCCTGATATTAAAAAAATGTCTTCACACATTGCCAAATATCATCTGGGGAATAAAACTGCCTCCAATTAAGAACTAATGATTAATCAAATCATTTAAATGTTTCGTTGGCCAACTTGGACACTTGTTAAGAATGATATGTTTTCAGTAGTATGGATCTGACAAATAATAGTTAATGTTTGTTTGTCAAGGAAAACAGGTTAATTAAGCATGCATTCTCCACCACATATAAATGACAGAAATAGTTGTAATACAAAGAACTTAAACTTTTCTCGTGCTGTTCTCCAAATAGAATGATTTAAAAAGTATTCTGAGAAGTGCGTTTCTAAGGTATTACCTCATTACTGGACAAAACAAGATCACTAAGTGTGTGAACCTGATAATTCTACCTATTACAGTGATACTTTCTTTTTTTCAAATTATCTAAGCCACTCCTATCTTTAACATTTTTTGCATAGAACTCTAAGGGTCCACAAACGGTTTTCTTATCTCAGAGATTTTTCTTTGCTTGCCCATACTTTAAATTAAGACCGGTCGGAAGTGTATGTTTAGTCAAAGCACAGTTAGATGTTTTGATGGAGAGAGTTTGCTTTGGCATGAAACGCTGCTATTTATTTGTAATCCTCCCTGTGTATGTAATTTCACAGCATTTTAGACTCCCCAGTTAATGAGTTTGCAGCAGCCTCTATCCCCTGGGCTTAGTTAATCTGATACCGTCTCCATGTAGGTTGTCATAGCTGCAGTGACTTCATTTACTTTATTGGGAAATAAGAATCAGATTGTTTATGTTGTCTTGTTTATCCTCCTTCAGTTTCCCCCATTTATTCAGATAGTAGATTTCTGACTACTTGCTACATCTCTACGAAGCAATATGTTGAAGAGATGGAAGCATTAATTGGTATTTCCTTTTGAATGATCTGGATATTTGGACAGATGTATTTCATTTCAGAAGTCACATATTTTCAATGCTAGTATCAACCTGTATATAAAAACATAATAATATTATGAAATGGAGCAGCATTTATGTTAACTTGATGATAATTGTAATTATACAAGACCATAAGTGCTCATACGAGGAACCAGAGGAGGCAAGAAAGATTAGATCCTTATTAAATCTACATGTTTTTTTTCCAATTTTTTTAATGTTTTTATTTTATTTTTGACAGAGAGAAAGAGAGAGAGAGAGAGAGAGAGAGAGAATGAGCGGGGGAGGAGCAGAGAGAGGGAGACACAGAATCCGAAACAGGCTCCAGGCTCCGAGCTGTCAGCATGGAGCCCAACGCGGGGCTCGATCTCACAAACCTCGAGATCATGACCTGAGCTGAAGTCAGACGCTCAACCGACTGAGCCATCTAGGCGCCCCTACAATACATGGTTTTTTTAACAGACATAATTTCACCCATGCAATCATTATTTTTTTCAAACATATTTAGTTTAGTTTAGTTTAGTTTAGTTTAGTTTAGTTTAGTTTAGTTTAGTTTGGTTTAGTTTAGCCATAAATAAATTTACAGAATTTCACAGAAACCATTGTGGTGAGTTAGTTAAGTGCAAGTCTGAATATACTGTGGTATGCTACAAAGTGAAATGCCAGTTTAGAAATAACTCTTTTAATGCTATGTGTTTGTCATATTTCTCCTGTTTGTTTGTTTGTTTGTTTGTTTGTTTATGATGTCTAAGAAATACCTTGACATTTCAGGGACTTACAACAAAAGCATTTTTCTTACTTAGGTCTGTGAGTGGACTAGAGTGGTTCTGATTGAGGCTATATTACAGGCTCTTCTTAGGAGAGATATCAGAAGCACCAGGGACTAGGCCAAATTGTGGCTACTGCCATCCATTGGTTATAACAAGTCACATCAATGGGCAGGGAAATAAACTGCAGCAATTCCAGTGATGGGCAGTGTGATGTCAATTAACATCAGTGGTATGGATGCACAGTTAAGGAAGAGAATGAAGGATTGGGAACTGCTTCTACCACAAGGGCTGAATTGTCAAAGCAGACTTACCAGCTCACAAATACTACTCAAAACCCATCTTTACTGGTAATGGATACAAACCAAAACTAGGCACAGAAATAGCAGTCCTTTCTAGAATGGTCTCCCAACCTGTCAGATGCAACTTCTGAGAGCACTTTTCCCTACAATGGAACACATTTTGGTTTTGAAGTTGCCGCTAATCACCCACAACTTATGAATCTTTTTAGATACTTTGATACCACACTGAAATAGAGAGACACATGGAGACCTAGATTATTGATTTTTGATCAATAGATTCTTCCTTTCTAATGTATACATTCAGTGCTAATAATTTTCCTCTAAATACAGTTTTCATCCCCCCTCACAGATTTTTTTTTTTTTTTAATTTTTTTTTTCAACGTTTTTTATTTATTTTTGGGACAGAGAGAGACAGAGCATGAACGGGGGAGGGGCAGAGAGAGAGGGAGACACAGAATCGGAAACAGGCTCCAGGCTCCGAGCCATCAGCCCAGAGCCTGACGCGGGGCTCGAACTCACGGACCGCGAGATCGTGACCTGGCTGAAGTCGGACGCTTAACCGACTGCGCCACCCAGGCGCCCCTCCCCCTCACAGATTTTGATAAGTTATATTTTTCATTTAGTTTAATATTTTTTTAAAAAAACTTTCTCTTCAGATTTCTTCTTTGACCTGAATGTTAATTAGAACTATGTTGTTTAATCTCCATGTATTTGGAGCTTTTCCAGTTATCTTTCTCTTATTGATTTTTTTTCTACTTTAATTCCACTGTGGTCTGAGAGCAAATCTTTATGATTTGTATTCTTTTGAACTTGTTAAGATGTCTTTCAGGGCCCAGAATGTGGTCTATTTTGGTGAATGATACATGTGAGTTTGAGAAGAATGTGTATTCTGTTGTTGCTGTATGAAGTAGTTACAGATGTCAATTATATCCAGTGTATTGATGGTATTATTGGGTTCAACTATATTCTTACTGATTTACTTCCTGCTGAATCTGTCCATTTCTGAGAGAGGGTTGTTGAAGTCTCCAACTATGATAGTGCATTCATCTGTTTCTTTCATCAGTTTTTGCCTCATCTAGTTTAGCATTCTGTTGTTAGGTACGTATGCAGTAAGGGTTATTATGACTTCTTGGAGAATTGACTGCTTTATAATTATGTAGTTTCTTTTATCATTGAAGTTTTCCTTACTTTAAAGTCTGCTCAGTTTGAAATTAATATAATGACTCCTGCTTTATTTTGATTAGTGTCAGCATGATATGATTTTCTCCACTTACTTTTAACCTGTATGTGACTTTATATTTAAAGTGAGTTTCCTGGGTGCTGTTTTTTGATACACTTCGATGGTCTCTATACTTTCATTGGTGGATATAGACCATTGATATTCAAAGTAATTATTGACATAGTTGGATTGGTATCTAACATATTGGTTCTATTTGTTACTTTTGTCCTTTGTTCCAACTTTTGTCTTCCATTTTTTTCTTTGCCTTTTATGGTTTTCACTCAGTATTTTATATATTTACATTTTCTATCCTTTTTTAGCAGATGAGTTATATTTATTTATTCATTTTACTTTTTTCAGTGGTTTTCCTAGATTTTGCAATATCCACTTACAACTAATCCAAGTTAACTTTATATTTTTTCTTCTTTTTTAAATTTATTTTTAGTTTTTGAGAAAGAAAGACCATGTGTGTGCACAAGCAGGGGAGGGGAGAGGGAGGGAGAGAGAATCCCAAGCAGGCTCCATGCTCAGCGCAGAGCCCCACTAGGTCCTGTATCCAACCACCTTGAGATCATGACCTGATATGAAATTGAGAGTCAGTTGGTTAACTGACTGAACCACCCAGGTGCTCTGAGTTAACTTTAAATAACACTGTACCACAACATGGGTAACATGAATTCTTTATCATACCAGAATAATTCTTAATCCTTCCTCCTGTCCCTTCTATCATTATGGCCAATCATTTTACTTCTTTATAAACATTCATAAGCATATATATATATATATGTGTGTGTGTGTGTGTGTGTGTGTGTGTATACACATACATACATAAGAGATATATGTAAGATATGTAATCAAAAACTGCTATTATTATTTTGAAAAAAAAACTTTTATCTCTGAAATCAATTAAGAATAAGAAAAATAAAAGTTTTTTTTTTTTTTTTTTTACTTTCACCCTTTGTTTTCCTGATGCTCTACTTTTTTTTTTTTTTTTTAACATAGAACTGAGTTTCTGACCTGTCATTTCCTACTCTCTAAAGAATTTGTTTTAATATTTCTTATAATACAAGACTATTGGCAAAAAATTCCCTCAATTTTTGATTATCTGTTAAAGTCTATTTCTTCCCCTTTGTAGTATGATTTCTCAGGGTGCAGAATTCTAGGCTGGTCATTTCATTTTATTTCTTTCTCACAATACTTTAAATACTCTGTTCTCATCTAGCCTACATGGTTTCTGAGAAGTGGGATGTAATTCTTATCTTTGATCGTCTATAGGTAAAGTATTTTTCCCCTCTGGCTCTTTTCAGAATTTTTTCTTTATATTTGACTTTTTGTAATTTGAAAATTATATGTCTAGGTGTCGTTGTCATTTATCCTGTTTGGTGTTCTCTGAGCTTCCTAGATCTGTTATTTGGTTTCTGACATTAATTTGGGGGAAATTCTCAGTCATTATTGTTTCAAGTTATTCTCTTTATCTTTTTCTTTCTTCCTCTTCTAGTATTCACTTCCTGTTACACTTAGGTTACACAATACATAGTTGTCCTACAGTCCTTGGATATTTCGTTGCATTAGTTTTCATTTTTTCTTCTCTTTGCTTTTTGGTTCTTGAGGATTCTGCTGATATATAATCCAGCTTAGAGATGTTTACTCAGGCGTGTCCCATCTACTAATAAGCCCCTCAAACCCATTCTTCATTGTGGTTACTGTTTTGTTTGTTTTGTTTTGTTCTTTTATCTCCAGCATTTCATTCTGTTTCTTTCTTATGATTTCCATCTCTGCTTACTTGCCATCCATTCTTGCATTCTATTTTATTGATTAGAGCTCTTAGCATATTAATCATAGTTGTTTTGAATTCCTGACTTAATAATTCTAACATACACCTCTTCAGACTATGTTTTTCATGCCTTATCATTCTGGCATGGCTTATCATTTTTTACTGATAACCAAACATGATATACTGGGTAAAAGGAACTGCTGTCAATAGCCCTGTAGTAATGTAGTAATAGTGGTGGTGTGGGAGGAGGGGAATTCTATGGTTCTATAATTAGGTCTGTCTTTTAGTGAGCCTGTGCCTCTGGTCTGTGAACTTCACAGGCATTTATGTTTTTGTTTTCTCCCCACTTAGGTGGGACAAGATGGCTAGGGTGTTGGAATTGTGTATTTTTTCTTCCCCAGCTAAGTTAAGCTATGATAATACTGGACCAATTAAGCTCTAGCTAAGTAGTTTCTCCTATGGCAAGCCTCTTTAAAAAGAGAACGTTTGGGTATATTTCAAAATGATTCCTGCTCTCCTCTCTCTGCCAACAGCCAAGGGGTTTGTTCCCTAAGGTTAACAGTGAGAAAATGGTCAAACTCCTGGAAATAAATCTCACAATATTGTGGGAACTCCTCTGGACAGGTGTCCCTGGAATTTTTAGCTCTCAGAGTTGATTGCACTGAACCCCTAGCAATTTATCAATTACAGTTCAGTTTTTCCTACTCTGGTACTGGTTTCTGGTGGTTGTGATTTGTGAGTCTCTACTCTGGTAAGATGGTAAGCCATGATGACCTGTATTTGCTTGTCTTTCTCTGTGGGGGCAACACTTTGCCATGTGTCCTCCTGTCTTATGGATTCAAGAAGAGTTGCTAGTTTTTCAGTCTCTTCTGCTTTTTACCTGTAGTTAGGACAGCAAGGTGACTTCCAAGCTACTTTCTTGCAGATACCACAAGTCCAATATTATATATTTTCTAATTAATTTATTTTTGAGGGGAGAAAGAGCACACACAAGTTGAGGAGGGGCAGACAGAGAGGAAGAGAAAGAATCCCAAGCAGACTTCTCGATGTCTGCACAGAGCCCAGTGGAAGACTCAACCTCATGAACATCAAATCATGACCAAAGCCAAAATCAAGAGTATGACACTTAACTGACTGAGCCACCCCGGAGCCCTACTTTTTTTTTTAATAGGGTTTTGGTATATGAATTTCTCATTAATATAACATCTAAATCTTACATACTGAAATATAAAATATAGGGGCACCTGGGTGCCTCCATCAGTTGAGCATCCAACTCTTGATTTTGGCTCAGGTTATGATCTCACATTTAGTGAGATCAAGCCCTGAGTGGGGCTCCACAATGCCAGTGGAGAGTATGTTAGGGATTCTCTTTCTCCCTTTCTCTCTGCTCCTCCTCTGTTTGTGCTCTTTCTGTCTCTCTCTCTCTCAAAATAAATAAAAATAAATATAAATTAAATAAAGTAAAATAAAATAAAATAAATCCTACCTTCAATTTGACAGTATAATTAGATAATGTGTCCAATTAGTGGTGGGAATTGGAGTGATTATTTTCTTTTCACGTTTTGTATTTACCAAAATTAAACAAAGGGAAGGAGGTAAAAAAGAGGAAGCTACATAATCTACCAATTATGGATGAAACTACCCTTGGAACCATACACAGACATAAGGATATAATATATTTCTGGCTACAAGCTGAAGATAGCAGTTGGTATATTTACCAAAGATCATGATTAGGGATAAATATAAGATTGCCAGTAGGTATACTCCCTCTGATGTAAGCACAATCAAAACACAAACGTCACATATCTTCTTTGATTCTAATTCCTCCACATATTTTACTCATTGTTCTAGTCACTTCATTCATATTCTTCAGAGTGCAACTGTAGTCTGTCAAAGTCACTTCAGGATCAAAAAGAGAGACTATGTATTTTTTTTTTTTTAATAAAAAATGTATTTCCATCATGAATATTTTAAAATAAGCCTTTAGGTAGTTTCAGAGTCAATTTAACATTTTTGTATTCTTTCAAGAAAAAACACCCAGCCTTGACTTTATAAAAATATTTTCCTGGGGCAGTTGGGTGGCTCAGTCTGTTTCTCATCAGACTATAGATTTCAGCTCAGGTCATGATGTCACCATTCATGAAATCAAGCCCTGAGTAGAGCTCTGTGCTGACAGCTCAGAGCCTCTTTGAGATTCTCTCTCTCCCTTTCTCTCTCTGCCTCTGTCTCTCAAAATAAATAAATAGACTTTAAAAAACAAAATTGAAACAAATATTTTTCTTATTGGGGTACCTGGGTGGCTCAGTCAGTTAAGCGTCTGACTCTTGGTATAAGCTCAGGACATGACTCATGATTTTTGGGATCCAGCCCTGCATTGGAGTCTATGCTGATAGCCCAGAACCTACTTGGGATTCTCTCTCCCTCTCTCTCTCTGTCCCTCCCCTGCTTGTGCACATGCACGCTCTCTCTCTGTCTCAAAATAAACTTAAAATATATATATATATATATCTCCCTTATTCAGAAACAGAAGCCATTTCCGTATCAGTGCTATGTATTAATAGAGTGGTTGTTTCTGACTTACTTTATCTACATGGAGATCACCACTATCTTTAAAAGGGCATATAAAAATTCCATGTAACGATCAATGAAACAGGTCACTGGGAAAGAGGTTATCCTAATACAACATTATCAATCATGTTGAAGACATTACTATTCAAAATGAACAAACCCCAGTGTTACTGTAGTGAGATAACTGCATTGTGTTTCTAAGCTCTTATCTGTCAGCAGTGATATTTTGGCATTTTGATATTCCTTTCACTTTGAAAAAGAAAAGTTCTATTTCATGACAGGAGAAATTGAAAAAAAAATAGCACTACAATAAAATTCAATATGTGAGAGGAATTTGCAGTTTGGAATTATGATGGTCTCATTTTAACCTTAAGTAAACGAGATTAGCACCAAGCAGTATGTTGGTTTTTTTTTTTTCCACTCACATCTGATAATTAATATTTTAAACCAAGAATTCTGTTACAGTGCATAAGTTGACCCACTTTAGCCCAATCCTTAACGAATATTCCATAGGGAATTTTATGCAGGAGATATATACTTGATAACAATCAAGTTTTACAATAAACTTTAAGATTATTTACTCAGGACAGCTAATCTGAAATTTCTCTTAACTCCTTGCGAACAAATCTAATTTTCTACCCACTTAGACAACCAAATACTCATATATTCAAATGTATAGAGTGAAGCATACAAGAATGATCTTGATTGATGCTTACAATAAGCTAGTGGTTTTCCATTAGGAAGACAGTTGTGAAAATTGCAGATGATAGTTGTTCATTGTTCTAAAAAGTACTTTCCTGTTTGAAAATAAATACAATTTTATATAGTTTTGCATTTCTGAAACCAATAACTATCTTCTAATAGCTGCAATAACAGCTTGCAGTTTTCAAATACTTTACTGTTTCCAAGATTAATACCTATAAATATGTATTAGTACCTCCATTTTCCAGATGAATAAACTGAGACTTGCTGATTTTATTTTGGAAGTTAAATACCCAGGCTGCCTTTTTCCCTTTTGTAAAATCTTTAAATGTAAGAATCATATTTTATTCACTGAAGTCCATAGTATAGCTTATTACAAAAGTAATATGTGTATGCCTACTATATAACATATATATAATTTGTGACATATACATATATAGCATATATTTAACATATTATACAGAACAGTATACATTGTATAATAGTATAATATGATAACTCTATTATAATATTAAAATAGTGTAATACTACCTATTCACATATTTTTCTTCCTGTATTTTTCCCATCAATGCTTATAGAGAATAAAATCAAAATTGCATTTTTCTATGTAAATCTTTTCTATGCATTTCTCTTTTCTACCTTGGAATAGTAATATAAGATGCCACCAGAATGTTTTAGGATTTGGAAATGTATACAAATCTCATAATTTTATAAATTATGGTAATATTATAATTTTTAAAAATTAAGCTGATTTTATACCAGCATTCACTAGCTTCTTGCTGAAGCTTATGCTAGTTAAATTCAAGAGCTCCAAACACTGGAATTGTTACATTTTTCTTCCCATACCCAACTGCATTTGCCCATGCTCTTCCTTCCAAGTCCAGTATCCCTGACTACAAACACAGAACCTGGATTGAGATTGAGGCTACATTGGTTTGATCAAGGTAGAAGGCACCCTGGAGAATTACTAATTAAAGATTGGGTTTACCCAGACTTCCAGATCTTTCTTCTCTGAACCAAAGGTTTACATCTGAAGCTTGAAAGGGAGTGAAATCAATATCATTTTCCAGTTATTTTCTGTATTCCTAAGTCTTTGGTGTCATTCTTCTAAATACAGTAGCAAGCATTTAAAGGCATTTAATTTTAATGATTTACCTAAATTTGTATTTGGGCTAGTTATCATTGTTTTAAGAACTTCTATAATGAATCAATTGGAGAATAAGCTTATTCCAAGTTGATTTTGTTATTTATTTTATTGTAGATTTAGTAAATGATTCCATTCCTTACTAGCATAGATTGTTTAATACAAAATTAAAAGGGGGTGATATAGGAAAGATAAATTTGACAGTTTTTTAAGAGATATTTTGAGACAATAATAGTAAATTTTATTTGCATTTTTAACTTAACCAATAAGTGGAGAAAGAACCCAATGAATTCTCGGAATCATGAGAGAATCTGAAACTAGTTTCAAAATAGGTGATGGGCATTAAGGAATGCACTTGTTATGATGAGCACCGGGTGTTGTATGAAGTGTTGAATCACTATAATGTGCACCTGAAACTAATATTACACCATATGTTTACTCACTTGAATTTCAATAAAAACTTAAAAAAAAAAAAAAAGATGTTACTTGGAAAAGTAAATAAAATAAAAATAAAATAAAATAATTAAATAAATAAAATAATAAAACAAGAGGATATATTTAAAGAAGATCTCATTTAGGGGCTCCTGGGTGGCTCAGTTGGTCAAGCATCTGACTCTTGGTTTCAGCTCAGGTCATGATCTCACAGCCCATGAGACAGAGCCCTGTGGGTTCTACACTGACAGAGCGGACCCTATTTGGGAATTCTCTCTGTCTGTGCCTCTCTCTCTCAAACATGTATAAAACTTAAAGAAGAAGATCTTATTTAAGTTCTGATAAAAAAAAACAGCTGTCATTGTGGCGCATTGATATTGGTTTCTTTTTAGTGCAATCACACTGTCTTAGCAAGATGTTTCAGGGACATACGCGGGTTGTACAAGTTTATTTACTCGCAGTGAGAGAACATTTCAAGCTGATAGCTTTAATTATTTTAGCTGATTCCTGTGATTGCATTTATGGAAGGGCCAAAAGAGGTGACTTACTGTCTGTGGTTAATCACTCCCAGGCATAACTTACATGTAGCTTTGAGGCATGCTCAGCTCGAAAAACTAGTTTGATCTCCTTCAGAAAATGCAAGTAAAAGAAGACATGTGAGAAACAGAAGATATGAACATATTGAGAAGAGTTAAAAACCTAAAATTCATAACTATAGCTTGAGAGGCAAGAAGTAACTTTTATTGAACTCACAAGTTTCTTGAATTACATAAGCACCAAACACAGATTTGTACATAATAGATATTCAGCAGTCATTTGTTGCATGAACAGTGGTTCAAAATTTCCGCTACTACCTTAACAATTCATTTTCCTTCTGTTCTTCAAGCTCCTGTCTAGCTGTATCACATCTGCCTACTGAATGTACTGGTAGAGAGCTTCGTTTCCTGAAGGTTATTCGCTTAAAAATTCAAATTTAGAAACACTGGATTACATTTATTGAGCACTCCCTGTGTATTAGGCATTGCCCTAAGATGTGTTAATTCATTTAGTTCTTATGATAGTCCTCAGTGGTGTATATTAGTATCATTTCCTCTTTAGTAGTAAGGAAATAAGACCCATACAGGTTAAATAACTTTCCTGAAGTCGTACGCTAAAAGCACAGGAACTGGGATGAAAACCCAGGCATCCAGTTGCAGAGCACACACATTGAATCAAGGTACTAGAGTTTAGATTTCATTCTGTCCTAAATATCTTTGAAATGGTATTTGTTCTTCCTCACTCTCTTCTTGCTCGCTCCCTCTCTTTTTCCCTCCCTCCCTCTGTTCCTCTCTCTCTTTATATTATAGACTCTATAGAAAATCAACATGCAGTGGTACCAAGATATGGCAGAAGAGTAACATAGTAACTTGACTACATTTGTTTTATCTCATTACTATTAAATCTTTACTCAGTAAACAGGCCAATATCTGAAGAGGAAGAGAGTGATTGTAATCACCACTCTAGGGTAAACATGTGTCTGGAAAAATTGTTACTTAATCAACAGTTCTCTCTGCCTGACACATAAATGACTACTCTTCTATGCGATTTCTAATTCCTAATACTCTCTAAAATTTCTCCTCTTAAGCTAACAATATGTCAAACCCTTCTCTGATTGCTGCACTATAAAATGAACTATTCTCAATGAGGAGTCTGGGAATCTAGTGATAGTATACATGTTTTGAAATTAAAGTTCCATTAGTTGTGCAGCGATCTCTTTTGCTGAGTTACTTATGGAAGCCCTGTTTCAGCTCAACCTGAAAATAAGAGCAAGATTGTCTCACAGTGGTCTGTGAGTGAGTGTGAGTGTTTACTGTATTTTCTAAAGGAAAGAAGAGCTTGTTTATTTACATTTTTCATCCACTTTCCAGAATACCCTTCTCCCTCCACCTCAGTTATCAAAATCAAACTCTCCTTTATGATCTACTTTATTTTTGTTTCATCAGATATTACTTAAGCATGGATTCTGTGCCAATAAACATATATTTTTAAAATGGTAACCTTTTTAAGGGAATTAAGTGTGAATGTGCTTCTTTGGCAAAAAATTCTTGAAATACTTCAGGCCAGATTGATCCAACTCACATTTAAATGTGTTCCTTATTTAAATTTAATGATATTTGCATATGTAGTCATTTTTCTTTTAAATAAATATCTTGTCTATATTTGATTAATATTGAGTTACTTAGACTAAGTCAACTGTAAGCTGCTAAAGAGTGTGGACACCTTGTACCACACTGTTTTTGTATTCCTTTGGGCATGTCCTTAGTAATTGATTGAGTCACTAATTATAGAGTTTAATCTCTAAATGATTATAAACATTGGCAATCCATGAACTCAAACTATACTTCAGGATGATCTAAGTAAAAGGGTAGAGTCATGTGAATTAGGGCAATACAAATCACAATATAGCATAACTTTGCTGTTGAAAAGGGACTTTTCCATACATGTTTTCATTTGCGATTAGCAAAAGCTGTATGAGGCAAATAGGGTATAATGATCACTGTTTACTTCATAGGTATTTGTGGTGGTAAAAAAGAGATAAGAAAGGCTTTGAAATGAAATCCTTAAAATTAGGGAACATATCATTATGTTATTACTACTGGGGATAAAACATTTCTTTGCAACCGAAGCATCTAACTCTCATTAAAACAATTTTCATGGATATCATTTATAGGAAGAGTTCGGGATGGCATGACATAGAAGGTGCTGTGAATTATAAAACGTTGCAGTGTTTCACCAAAAGACATAGGGAAGAAAATGTACCATAAGAAATGCTGTTTCTAGAGGTTGCTTCTTTGACAGTAATCCACATGAATACTAATTTCTTTGTCTTGTGTCTTACCAATAAAAAGGAGAACTATCAGTATTCAGAAATTATGTAATTATGTTAAAGTTTTCCTTTTTCTCCATGGGGGGGGGGGTGCTGGAGATGGGAGAAAAGGCATTAAACTTAGTGAGATAGATATATATGTATATGTATATGTATATGTATATGTATATGTATATGTATATGTATATGTATATATGTATATCTATATCTATCTATATCTATATCTATATCTATATCTATATCTATATCTATATCTATATCTATATCTATCTATGTCTATCTATCTATATGGCACATTAGAAGAAAATGTTTCATTCCAAATAAATAAACTTTCCTTTGAAAAGGCCATAAACCCTTACGCAGTGAAAAAGAAAAATCCAAAATTCTCGGACATTTTAAAACAGGTATATTGTAAGTAAAGTCCATCATACTTTTTTTCATTGTAAATTCGAAAAAGTACACTAATTCACCCGTAGCACCCAGCTCACATGGAAACAGGAAAATAAAAATGTCCTTCTAATGAATCAAACCAGAGGCATGTAAGGCCATCTTAAAAACGTAGAAAACCTATTTCTATTTCTAGGCCAAAATGTAACCAATTAAGTTAGAATGTGCCAACTAGACAAGAGACTGGTCAATAATAGAAACAAGAAGAGAGAAGGAAATGCTGGTATGGTGTCTCCCAGGAAACCATCCAGTCTAATAACCTCCTTTAATACATGAAGAAACTGAAACCCAAAGAGAAAAAGTGATTCTTGCCCAAGGCCCAACAATGATTCATATCTGAACCAAGACTAGAAATCAGGATTCCTCACATACAACCTAGGTCTCTATTATAAGACAACACATTTCCCCATGCTTTTCCTCTGAAAGAAGCAGTATCAAAAGCAGGAGTAGGGGAGGCTTGGTTGGTTGGGGGGTTGGGGGGTCATTTTTTTCTTTTCCATGCCGGTGTCAATGGTTGGAAGACTGCTGTGTTAGCCTAGTGTTCCGATTTTATATCTTCCCTTGGAAGGAACATTATCTTCATATGTTTAAGTGAATCGTATACAAAGAGAATTAGTGTCAGAGATTTAAATACAGGCTTTTTCAACAGCTTGCGTAGTGCTGCTTTAAAAAACAGAAGAGAAAGGAGTCCACGTGACTTATGCTGTACTTTTCAGGAATTATCTCCTTTCACTTCATAATTGCTGCTAGCAGTGGCCAAGCTAACTATTAAATAGTGTTTCTGACCTTATGCACTGTTCCATAGCTCTGTAAAGTATGTAGAGGATTTTTTTCCCCAGAAATAGAAATGCTTCTGATACTATGTTGAAAGGCATTATTAGTGAAATTAGAATATAATAACAAACTGCAGATGGTAAAAGATTACTTCCTGGCAAAGAATAAATCCAAGTGCATTTTATGCTAAGTGAAATGTGATTATCCATAAATTGTGATAGTGGTGATCGATTCACAAATGGATAACTGTGATCTAGCTTCTGCTGCCAACCATATGTCTTAATCAGATCAAAATGAAATCACAGATTAAAGATTGAGAAAAAAATTAAATTATCTTACAATGAATTGGAATATACTACATTAGAAAATCATATGAATTTTCATGGTTGCTGTAATAAATCATAGAAATAGCCATTTTAGCTCGTGTAAAAACCAAAGTGAATTCTTCTGCTTAGTTTAAAATTATCTAAAACATACATAGTATTAAAAGATTATTTTGATCAAATAAAAATCAGATATTTTTAAATGAATATTTACAGACTAAAGAGGTAACACTACATTTGATATATTACTACCAGAAAAGCATCCCTGAAAAATATTGTTTCTGAAGATAAATTAAATGTTCTAATCTATTACATATTATGTTATGTTTATGCTTTTAAGAAATATTTACTGAGTTCTGAGTTTTAAAAGATGCACAACATCTCTACTTTCATGGAGCTTATATATGTATGCTAGTCCTATCACAAAGGAGTATCAGTATTTCTAACCAGTGCCCATAGGAAATGCTAAAATACTTTCGTTTTGAAGGACTGATTCTTCTCACTTTGCCCATCTTACTATTGTCAACACCATTTAGGATTCTTCTTTATCCACAAGAGTAAATGGTTTCTGTGAAACAAGCACACTTTGAGCAATGTTAAAGTGAACTACTAAGGCCAAAAGACCATTTGTAGTGCACCTAAGCTATGTTATACCATGTCCTGCTTTGGAGACAGACTGCGGCTACAATGTTTATTCAATTATCCACTTATTCAGTGTATATTCATTGAATGCCTGCAATAGACCAGTCTCTGTTCTGTTTTGGGTATAAAGCATTGAATGAAACAGACAAAATTCCTACTCTGATGTTGTTTGTATTTTAGTAGGGAAGAAAGACTAAAATTATAGAAACAAACAGATACGTAAAATACAGTCAGAGAATGATAAATTTTGAAGAAAAGATAAGTAGGTCATGAGATAAGAAGTAGCAGAGATGCTGTGGGAGAGAGAGGCTACAAGAGCTGAAACCTTGTGTGACGGAATGGGATGAAGGGATATATGGGTTAAAAACACCCGGGCAGAAGAAATACAGAGAAAAGAGGCTGCATGGAAAAACAAGACCAATATGGCTAAAGTAAACTGAGCAAGGCTGAGGGTGATAGTTTACAGCAGAATTATGACCAGGCAGGAGCTTATAGAGGGTCTATCGGCCATGGTAAGAAAGTTCCCATGAAGAGTGATTTCTCTTCTTATGTATATGCCCAAATGACATTGCTGCCAAGAAATAAAATATTAGGAAACTAAATAAAATTATTCATGGTGATGTTCAGAAACAGAGCACTGGAGAAGACAGTGTTTAATCCAGAAGTCTGGCTTGTAAACAGTTAATTACAATGTGGTTGGCACTTACAGAATGTTATAGGAATGATCAAGGAGTGGCTGGACATCCAGCTCTGCTTGAGATGTGAAAAGGTACAAAGAACGTTGTTCCACCCTAAAAATGAGGGGAGGGAAGCTAAACAATCATCAAAATCATGATTTTTTTCATGCCACATCATTTCTCAAGGTAAACAAGGAAACCAAAGTTTGAGGGGAGCTCCTTCAATGACAGGCAAAACACAGAAACACTCTGGCCTTTGACAAAATACAGGAGAAAGAGTTTACTACCCTCCACACAGACTAGAGGGAATCACTTAGATTTTTTTATGAAGTTATAAGGGCCAAGTGTGAGTTACTGTGCTTGTTTAGAATAGCTGGGGATCCCAGACACAAGGGGGAATTCATACTCATTTGTGAGCTATTGCCATGGACCTCCATTGAGTGCTCATAAGAACATTGGGGTCAGCATGATATCAGATAGAGTTCCCCTCAGTGGTGTAGGAGTGCTGCAGGCTAGCTGCCTGGCTATAGGGGACCAGGCACAATACCTCACCCACATATCCAGCCTTTATCATGTACAAAGTAAAAATCTTAAGGTGCTGAGGAAAGGGCAAAAAACCCTCTTACCAATGGGGTGCTTGCTAAGAGCCATTGCTGCTGGTGAATAGGTCAAAGCAGAAGCCTCTACCCCTCTATCAACAAACATCTTGGGTCCAGGATCTTTTACAGATATCAAGCAGAGGTGTGCTCATTCAGGGAAGCAGAAAACTCTCTCCTGACCCACCATGAAAAAGATAAAAGGTAGTGTTGAGCTATCATAGACATGAGGGGCAGCAACACTGGGCAAGGCCCATGCACACAAGGTCTGCCTGAGATGGAGGCCGAGGTTGGCCCAGACCCACAAAGACCTACTGTTGAGTAACCTAGCAGTCTACCCTGGGGCCTGGGTCCAGGACACACAGGGATTTCCACTGTGGTATGTCTGGGAAGGAGCGGATGAAAGCTAAAGGAGGAGCAGGAACACTGAAGAAAATCTGACTACACAGGCCCCATTCTAAATACAAAGTTTTAGCAACCTGCTGCTAGAAGAATGTGAAGCTCATGGTTCCTTGCACATAGTGATGACAACAACAACAACAAAATGCATATCCAGATCAACTCCTGACTAGATTCACTCACCCACACACTAACAGCCTGTTTGGAAGAGAAATGTCCCAATATGTCATATTTACCTCAATCTCTGCTAGCCAATAGTCCGTCTAAAATAATGAGACATGCACAAAAATGCAAAAAGGAAAAAAATCCATTTTGAAAAAGTAAGTGATAAAAATAGACTGAACTATATCCCAATGTTGGAACTATCAAACAAAAAACTAGAAAAATATGGTTAAATATACCTGTTGAAAAGGTGAATAACATAAATGAAAAGCACCTGGGTAGCTCAGGCGGTTATGCGGCCAGCTTGGGCTCAGGTCATGATCTCATGGTTCATGAGTTCAAGCCCTGCATCGGGTTCTGTTCTCACAGCTAAGAGCCTGGAGCCTGCTTCGGATTCTCTCTCTCTCTCTCTCTCTCTCTCTCTCTCCCTCTCCCTCTCCCTCTCCCTCTCTCTCTCTGCCTCTCCCCCACTCACAGTTTCTCTCTCTCTCTCTCTCTCTCTCTCTCTGCCTCTCCCCCACTCACAGTCTCTCTCTCTCTGCCTCTCCCCCACTCAGTCTCTCTCTCTCTGTCTCTCTCTCTCTGTCTCTCTCTCTCTGTCTCTCTCTCTCTGCCTCTCCCACACTCATGGTCTCTCTCTCTCTCTCTCTCTTTCTCTCTCTGAAACGAAATAAAACATTAAAAAAATTTTAAAGAGTAGACTACTAAAGTACATAAAGGGAAATTTATAGGACTAAATGCTTATATTAGAAAAAATATAAAGATCTAGCATTGATAATCACAGCTTCTGCCTTAAAAAAAGAGTGAACTAAACCTAAATTAAGCAGAAGAAAGGAAATTACAAAGAGCAGAGTCGAAATCAATGGAATACGAAACAAAAAAGCAATAACAAAAGTCAATGAAACCAAGAGCTGTTTCTTTGAGAAAGTTAATAAAATTGATAAACCTGTAGCCAGACTGATTAGGAACAAGAGATGATACAAATCACCAGTATCAAGCATGAGAGAGGCAACATCATTACAGATTCTACAGATATTAAAAGAATTACAAGGGATAATCAAGAACACCTGTATGCCAATAAATTTGGCAATTTAGATGCAAAGGCAAACTCCTTGGAAGATACAAACTACCAAAGTTCACTGAAAAGAATTTAAATACACTAAATATCCCTGCTTCAATTTATAAAATTGATTTTATAGTTAAACATCTTCTCACAACTGAAACTCCACTCCCTAAAAGTCTTACTGGTGAGTTCTACCAAAGACTTAAGGGAGAAATAACACTATTTATATGCAAACTCTTCCAGAAAACTGAATAAATGTGAGCACATTCCAACTTATCTAATGAAGCTAGCCTTACCTTTGCTAGGATGGTTTAGCATTTATAAATCAATTAATTAATTTTTCCTATGAGAAAAAACAAGAAAAAAAATCCGTGTGACCATTTCAATAGATGCAGAACACTTTTGACAAAATTCACTGTCCCTCCCTGACAAAAACTCTCGGCAAACTAGGAATAGAAGGGAACTTTCTTGACTTCATAAAGAACTTGGTCCAAAAAAATTTACAGATTAGGTCATATCTAATTGTCGGAGATTGAATGTTTTCCCTCTAAGATCAGGGTCAAAGGCAGGGTGACTGCTCTTCCCATGCCTGCCCAGCATTGTACTGTACTAGCCAGTGCCATAAGGTGTGGAAAGTCATACATATTGGAAAGGAAGAAGTGCAACTGCCATTTTTTTAAATATATGATTGTTTATGTAGAAAATCCTCTAGAATCTACAAAAATGAAAACTAGAACTAGCAAGCATGTTTAATAAGATTTCAAATACAAAATCAATATTCAAGATCTGATGTATTTTCTATATTGTAGCAATAAAAATTGGAAATTAAATATCATTAACAATAGAATATAGATATGTAAATATTTAGTAATAAATATGACATAATAAGTGCAAAATCTAATTTCACTGAGTACTATAAAACATTGCTTAGAAAATTTTAAAGAGACTGTGTTAAATGAAGATACATATCACACTCATAAGTCAGAAGAAGCAGTATTGTTAAGATGTCAAAAATAAATATTTTGGAATACTACTTGGCAATGAGAAAGAATGAAATCTGGCCATTTGCAGCAACATGGATGGAACTGGAGGGTATTATGCTAAGTGAAATAAGTCATACAGAGAAAGACAGATACCATATGTTTTCACTCATATGTGGATCTTGAGAAACTTAACAGAAGACCATGGGGAAGAAGGAGGGAAAAAAAAAGTTACAGAGAGGGGGAGAGCTAAACCATAAGAGACTCTTAAGGACTGAGAACAAACTAAGGGTTGATGGGTGTGGGTGAGGGGGGAAAGTAGGTGATGGGCATGGAGAAGGGCACCTGTTGGGATGAGCACTGGGTGTTGTATGGAAAATAATTGGACAATAAGTTATATTTAAAAAAATAAATAAATACTTTGTATAAATCCCTAGGCTGCTGAAAAAATAATATATAGCATGGTGGTAGGGGAGTGTGTGGAATGGCAGGAAATGTGAGGGCAAGGGATAAGAGTTGGAGGTAGACAGGAAAATGTAGATTGGGGCTAGGACATTAAGGATTTTGTATGCCATGTGGAGGGTTTGGGCTTATTTCTAGTAGAAGTTGGAAGTTATTAATAGTTTTATCTGTTTTCAACTTTTAATTTTGAAGTAGTTTTAGATTTATAGAACAATGGCAAAAATAACAGTTTCCTTATACTCCTCATCCCACTTCTCCTAATATTAACATCTTACATAACCATAGTACAGTTATTGAGCACACTCAGTTAACATCAGTACAATATTATTAACCGAACCACAGACCTTATTCAAAACTCACCAGCTTTCATTAACAATGTTTGTGTGTTTGTTTTTTCTGTTCCAGGATCTTATGTGGGATCCCATATTGCATGTACTTGTCATTTTTCTTTGGTTCCACCATTCTGTAATAGTTTCTCAGTTTTTTCATTGATCGCCTTTAATGCACAGAAATAACATAATGAGAAGTTTTAAAAATAGATATCCTTATTTACAATGAAGAAGGTTGGGGGAAGTTTAAGCTGGGGGCTGTGAAATCATAGTAGCTTGGAGACAGTTTCAGTAATTGAGTTAGTGGTGATATAGATTGAATCAAAGGATTGACAGTGACTATTTCAAGAAGAGAATAGTTTTGAGAAATATACAGGAGGCAGAATTAACAATATGGGTCAACCATAGTTGATGTGAAGGAGTATGGGGTATGAGAGAGGGGAAATAATTGAAGATGACTTCTGATTTTTGGCTCTGATATTCTAGAAAAGTGGCAATAAAAAAAAAAAAAAAAAAAAAAAAAAAGAAAAGTGGCAATAACTACAAAAGCAATATAAGATATTATTTTTTGTCATTTTCTGTCTTCCTCTTACACAAACATAAACACACAGTTCTTCATACCTTGTTACCATGATCTTATTCCTATTCTTATAAAATATACTTTGCTGGAATACATTAAATATTCTGTTATTTATCTTGAAATAATCAGCTCTAATTCCAGGATGTGCCATATTATAAAAGAATAATCATTTTAATAACTAAAATTTCCACAAAATGGTGGAAGAAATTTGAAGACAAACATATAGTATGATATGGATTATCACTCTCTTCACAATGTTTAATCCTCACTCTTGGCAGCTGAGATTATGGAGATAAAGATCAAATTTTACCTGTGTCGACCGAAGATAATATTCTACACTTATCTGGCTTCTTAAAGTGTTATTGCTGTATCTTTCATCAGCTGATGATCAGCTACAGGGTAGAGGACGAGGATGTCGTTTTAGATGAACTGATCATCTTATAAGTCTGTAGGCTGTGAGAAGAAGGCCTTTTTAAACATGGTATGAAGCCAACTATTTCTGGCAGTAAAAGACTGATAAATTTGATGTAATAATTTTAAAACTTATAAAGAGCTGTATAAATTATGCATAAATTTAAAAAGCAAGAAGAATAAAGACACTTATTTACTGTATAAATAACAGATGAAGGATTGATACTGAAAATACATAAAGCTCTCCTTCAAATAAACACAAGACAAACAAACCCAGTCAGAGTCCATGTTGCTTGCCTGCCCTCTGTCCTCACCTTGCTCCACTCGCTAGCATGGTCTCTGCATTTCAGCTACCTGGCTCTTCTTTCTCCTTCTCAAGTATCCCATAGTTTTTCTGCCACAGACTCCTTGCACATTCTATTTCTTCTTTTTGGAAGTATTTTTCTTATACTTTTTCATCAAGGTAACTTCCCTTCACTTAATTAGTTTCTGCTTATTACCCTTCAGGTTTCCACTGCAGATTCACTTCTGCATAAAAGGCTTTCCCAACTCAGTCTAGGAAAATGCTTTTGAGCTATCAGCATAAGGTCCCTTTTTTGGCCTGGCAATTACTCAGTACATCATTGTACGTTCATTTGAATATGTTCTGTCTTTCCCATTGGCCTATTCTTGATTACCTTGCATCCTAAAATATCTGGTGCTTGCCTAGTATAGTATGTATATTTTATATTTGTAACATATAGATATATATGTACATACATAAGTGTGTTCATTACAGAATTGTTACTAACATTAAAAGGGAGGAGATTAGGGGCAGCTGGGTGGCTCAGTTGGTTGAACACCCTATTTCAGCTCACGGTATGATCTCACAGTTCATGAGTTTGAGCCCCACATCAGGCTCTGTGCTGACAGCTCAGAGCCTGGAGCTTGCTTCAGATTCTGTGTCTCCCTTGCTCCCTGCCCCTCCCCCACTCATGCTCTGTCTCTCTCTCTCTGTCTCTGTCTCTCTCTCTCTCAAAAATAAATAAACATTAAAAATTTAAAAACAAAGAGAGGAGACTAATCCAAATCTCCATAAATAGAAGACTATGAAAATATGTAATTGGAGAGTTGTAAAGTAAGCATCATAAAATCTGTGTTCTAAGACTGTCGCAACTACTTATTAGAAATGTAAGAATGAGCTTCAATTAAATGTCACATGAATGAAAATAAGAATTTTATCCAAATATAGCCACATTCTGATACAGCAATAAATGTAAATGAAAACATTTTATAAATTCCAAACAACTGTACAGAGATAAAGAAATGTTTGGTTATTATTTATATCATTTTTATCACATCATTGTTAGTGGAACCAATTTAGGGATGGATTGAGAGTATACCCAATATTTTGTAGGTTCTTCTTAATAGCTTTTTTCACCACTGTTGAAATTATATGTATATATTCTTTCTATTTGGAATTGAAACTATACAGAATTGTTGCCTTAATCCGAAAAGCAAAGAGAGAGAGAAAAAAAAAAAAAAAAAAAAAGAATGGTATCAAAATTATTATTATTCCTTTCTCTTTTACATCTAAGAGACTGAAATTTCCTGGATCTTGTAGTGAGTTAAATGACTTACAGGTTTTTTTATATGTGCCTTTGTGTTTGAAAACCATGAGTTTTTGGTTTTCTGTGGCCCTGGCAGTCAAGTCTGTGCCAGATTTGAATCCTACCTCTGTCATTTACTAATAGTATGAATTTGAGCAATGCATTTAATTTCACTTAACCAGTTTCTTAATTGAAAATGAGAATCATAATAGCTCCTCTGTACAGTGTTGTTATGAAATGTAAATGCAAAAATAAAATGACTTATAATAGGTGCTAGATTAAATGTTAGGTCCATGTCAGGCTTAGATCACAAATGAGAGGCTCATACTGGCTTTAGATGATTAAAAAAATAGTTGACTGAAAATTACTCAGTTGAATTCATTTGATGGCTGCTAATCAACCATTTTAGCCATTTATATTCTTTTTAAGAAGAAATTACGTCTTACTGCTTTTTTATTATGATTAAATGAATCTTTTCTATAGTTTCAGTTCCTAAGTAGGTAATTATAATTAGATTGGACCTTGTAACGGTGTTTATATATAAGGACCATCTTTATATAGAAGAATTTTTTGCAAATGATGATATTTTTGGCAAACTACATTGATGATGAGTCAAATACAAAAAACACTTTTTATATACCACCTCTCAGATGGTTGCTGAAAATCGTGTTTACAAAGATTGCTAAATGTCTGGATAGGCTGAAAGTGCCTTGTGTTACTATATTCTCACAAGTATGGAAGCAAATGTCATGTGCCTTTTGGAAAACAAAAAAAAATTTGAGGAGAAAGCAATTATCAATACTGGACTTGTGATTCATTAATAAATTAAATAGGAAAAAAGTTAAATTAAATTCAGCTTTTGTAGAAACAATACAAATCTTTCTTATCTGCAATGGAAGCCTGCCTTATTTTGTTAATTATGAGTTCACTAATTATAAAATTCAATATTGATTAGTGATTTTTTTTCAAGAAAAATAATCCATCATATTAAATGTATTGATCAACTTTAAAATATGCCCTGACTTCAGACAATGGTAAAATATAGAAGCTACATACATTTTAAAATTGTAGAAATATGGTACATTGTATCTGAACTGGAGGAACTTGAAAGAATGAAATTCATTCCAAGAATAAACTTCTTAGTTTATTATTGGGAATAAAATAAAGATACGGATCACCTTTTGGGGTACAATGATTCTTATTAACTCCACGTATCTTCTTTCCCTGTATTTCACCCCCATTTGCAAATTAACAGAATTAGAAAAATAGGAAAATTCCACTCCCCAGTTACAGTCATATTGTCAGCAGTATTATTGGGAAAAAGGTAAAAGAAAACCAACAAATATTAGATGTTCTCCAACAATCACATCAAAGAGTATTGCAGTTACAAGCCACCAGACTCATGTTTTACAGAAAGGGTTACACATCAGAACTGCTGAGATGATACGTCATAATGCAAATACATTAGCCTGTAATGAATAAAGTAAAACTTCTAGGAGTGGATATGTGTATTTTTTTAAATCTCCACTTTGAATTCTGACACAGGGGAGATGTTACAAACACTATGGTGAATAGATTGGGAGATCTTTGAGAATGGAATCTGCCTATGCATTCTCTTATCTCCAGAGAAGTCCTGGCTCATGTTTAAAGTTGGTAAATGTGTGTTGAAGAATAAATATATGAATGGAGTGTGCTAAAGTCCTTATGTGATTTAAAATCACTGGAAGAGGTTATAAAATTACTCAGTATAAATTGAGGCAATTTGGTCAATATACATAAGTTAGAAAATATATCATAGGGAATAAAGAAAGATGGTGTTATCCAAAAATATTTCACTGAGTTCTCCTTGAGGTAACTGATTTCAAGGCCCTATATAGATTTTACTTTTAATCCCATTTTACTTAATAAGAAAAATAAGACTCAAACTGATTAGTTTCAGAGATAAAAAAAATCATTTAGAATGTCATAAAGAATATCATTTAACTTAAATTTATACATTTATACAGAGAACTTCATTTTTATAACTGCTGAGTGACCTGAAAGGGTGAAAGTGTTTTTAATTCCAGTTATTAAAACAAGAAAGGAAGGAAGGAAGGAAGGAAGGAAGGAAGGAAGGAAGGAAGGAAGGAAGAGGGGTGGAGGAAGGAGGAAGGAAGGGTTTTAATTTCTTTTTTATGCTAACATTTATATAGGACTCTATGAATGGTCACTCTCCAAAGCAAATAAATTTGTATCTTCTCTTATTCAACCAACATTTTATATTGACAAAATGGATGTCAAATATAGCCTTGATAGGTTGCATTGTAGGCCCATTTTCTTATGTACCCAACCATGGTTGTGTTTTGACTCAACCAGCTTCAGTTTCTTTTAGGTGTGTGGACTGTTCCTTCCCTCTTTAGTGGATCAACCTATTTTTACCAAATGTTGGCAGTAGATAGTCTCCAATTAAGCTTTTCCCTATGGAAATCTATGTCTATCTTTCCTTTGTCAAGCAAAATTTTAAGGGTACCAATATCATTTGCTTGCTGTGGTGAAAAGCATATTAGACAATGAGTTAGAGACCTGGGACTTATATTTTTTTAAGGGAGTGGTGTATGCTTTCTTGACAACTGTGAACAATAGAGGGTTTCATATTATAAGTGGGATGCATGTCTAAGACTTCCAGGCTGCTGCTCTCCCAGTCTCTTCCTTGAGAAAATTAACACAATGATTTTGGTACTCTTTCTTGCTAAGTCTCAAAATCTTTCTCAAAATAGAGTTCCAGGATGCCAGCTTACCAACCAGTCATAATTGGCATAGCAGTTAAAGCTGATTTTGTTCTCAAATATAATTTATTTATTTGAGAGAGAGAGACAGAGGGTGAACAGGGGAGGGGCAGAGAGAGAGGGAGACATGGACTCTGAAGCAGGCTCCAGGCTCTGAGCTATCAGCACGGAGCCCGACACAAGACTTGAACTCATGAACCGTGAGATCATGATCTGAGCCCAACCTGGCCAGACTGAGGCCAGACTAACTGACTGAGTCACCCAGGCGCCCCTTGTGTGGCTTTTATTGCAAATTTGATGATTCCTGTTTTTATTTTATAGGGAGTTTTCAGTTATTCTTGCTTATATGTGTAGTAGGATGGATAATACCAAATGATAAATAATCTAAAAATAACACATTTGCATGTATAATAATAACAACTGTTTCTAATACTTGATTAGTTTGTGTTGTTACTAACAGAGGTTAATAGGAAGTAACATAGTTGGTTTGAGGAAATCACAGAGTATATACTAAAACAAATTTATATGCTAAATAATGATTTATATATGGCTTCAAAGCTTTATTTCTAAATAAGGAAGATTAAAAGAGACAGTTTTCATATTTGACAAATGTAATACTTAAACTGAATTTTTTATCTCAACTTCTGTTATATGTAACTTTATAACTTTTGTGATAGATCAATCAATAGTGGCCTTATTTCCTACAATAATGAAACAAACTTCTGACCAATGTTTATGCCTAAATCCATTGGAAGCGTAACTATAAATTCATATAGCTTTTATAAATGTTGAATTCACAAACGTGAGTAGGTTCTATCATTTTTACTGAAACTTTAATCTCAATATGTTATGGTCTAAGAAACATTCATCCCTGATGCTATCTTTCAGATTTATTTGAAATCATATTACCTGTCTTATGCTTGAAAATAATGTCCCTGCTAATTATTAATTTATTTTGTATGTGCTGGTTGGCTTAAAATTAATCATAATTAAATGTATTTGGTGTTTATGTGCATGTCATTAGTATAGTACTTCTAAACTTACACTTTGTCAGCCTTCATTAACTGGCCAATTCATTACATAGAGGTACTTATCATCTATGTTTCAAACACTCTGTAAAACAGATTATAATAATGTGTAAGTATTGAGAATATTATACCTAGAATGTCTAAAATCTAGAATAATACCTGGGCCAATTATAATTACTGACCTTCTCAAATGGAATTTATTTTACCTCGATTCCTCCTGAATTTACTTTTGATTTTAGTTCTAATCTCTTGCTCTTAAAGACTAACATATAAGATCTCTCAGATCTCTTAACTCTTAGTAAGACTTATTAAATGAGTTACAAGTTATTAAGGGGTTCCTGGCTGGCTCAGTCAGTAGAGCATCTGACCCTTATTCTCAGGGTTGTGAGTTCAAGCCCCACATTGGGCATAGAGCCTTACTTTAAAAATAAATATATAAAAATTAAAATTTAAATAAAAAATTTAAAAAGCTAAAAAAAAAAAAAAAAGGAAAGGAAAACAAAAGAAAAAATTGGGCACCTGGCTGGCTTGGTTAGTAGAACACATGATTCTTGGTCTCAGGATCATGAGTTCGTGCTCCACGTTGGATGTAGAGATTACTTAAAAACAAGAAGGAGTTAAGAGTTATTAACTTTTTTTGCTTTATGTGCTGAGTCTTTATATGTGCTTATAATTTATATTTTATCCAGTTTTAAATATTTTTTGAAGTAAGCATATATGCATACACAATGTAGTTAAAATGAAATTAAAACAACAGAGATCATAAATCATATAGTAGAGATTAGAAATTGTACAGCTAGAAACCAGAATGAAATTTAGTGAATGAAATAATTGCTGAAACTTAGTATTTGATTTGACCAGGAGTTTTCTGACTGTCAAGGAAAAGAACAAAAACATTTTCACTTTTCCAGTGTAATGAGAGACAAAGTGCTATCAAAGCTTTAGATACCAGAATAGCTCTTTGCTGTGGCCAGAAATTCCATATGTAGGCCTTTCATATTCTTTTTCACTCATTCACCAATTTACATATTATCAGCTTTTTGAAAACCTTGTATTATTTACTCAGTGAGGAATTATCTTTTCCCTGAATTATACATTGATAATTATAAAAGTATAGCTGTCACTAATTTGAGTGCCTATTATGTGAAAGGCAAATAGCAGGCATTGAATTTTCTCCAATCCTAGCAATAATCCTGCAAGATTCATGCTATTTTGCCCCCTTTACAGATGACAAAACTGAGACCAGGAAAACCTAAATAATTTGTACAAGGTCAAATAGCTAATAAGGGCAGTTTGTTAGCTGAATCCCAATAGCACTTTTTAATTTGAGGATTTCTTCATGGACATGTTCATTAAAAAAAAAAAAATCCATAGTTGTGTAATAAGTCCATAAATTTTATTCACAGTTATTCCCAAAGGGAAGTTATATGAAACCCAGAGACATTTAAATATTACTGTGATTTCTTACAGCCTGTGAACTTATGAATCAAGGCATCTTGGCCCTGGTCAGCTCCATTGGCTGCACATCGGCAGGTTCCCTCCAGTCTCTGGCAGATGCCATGCATATCCCCCACCTCTTCATACAGCGCTCAACAGCTGGGACCCCGAGGAGTGGCTGTGGACTCACCCGGAGCAACAGGAATGATGACTACACTCTCTCTGTTCGCCCACCTGTCTACTTAAATGACGTTATCCTGAGAGTGGTCACAGAATATGCCTGGCAGAAATTCATCATATTCTATGATAGTGAATACGGTAAGTGATTGGGATTTGCGTGAGTTTTGTATGCTGGTATTTGCATGGCAAGCAACTTAATTAAATCTTGAAAAACTTCAAGGAACTTATCCATTGTTATCTGGTTTTTTGTTGTTGTTGTTGTTCTGTCATAATCTTAAAAAATCTAGCAGGAAGAACAAAAAGTTTCCTTAAGGCTTTCAGTTCAGTCGTTTATATTAAATCACTTTGAAGTCAAATTAAAAAATACCTCTTCCTAATGCTCAGTTTGTAAATGTTTCTAAAGGCAATCTAACTCTAATATATCTTGATTTTTCAAATAATGAGAAGTCATAAAGACAATAATGTCTTTCTCCCTTTACAAAAAACATTTATATCTTTATGTAATAATAAAACACCATTTTGGACAGATCCTGGAACATTGAAAATAAATGCCTGTTTGTATTTCTTGGTTCCAAAAAATCCAAAATCTAACACATCTTGCTTACATGCTTACACTCTTTGGAGTCACTGAGACTATATTGCTTTCTAGTTCTCATGGCATATTGTCTACAATATGAAATTCCACAAAATGCTGAGTGGTATAAAGACAATTTATATAACCTCCCAAGATGAAACAAAGCATTTGCACTAAATTTCCTGCAATTCAAGGAGAAGGTACTTTGTTTCAGTATTTTTACTTATGTTACATTAAGAAAAGTAAGTAAAAATGATAGCTATATTTTTTTTTCCTGAATGAATGTTTTCTAACTGACTGAACCCAAGGATGTTCAAATGTAGTTTCTCTCCAATTTTTGTCATTAGGGGGAATAGAGATGGATATAATCAAATGAGATAAAGCTAGCAGGTCTTCATAAGAATATATGTTTGAAACATGTTTCTTTAGAGATTTGCCTTAAAGAAGAGTCTCGGAAGATTGTCTTCCATTCAGTATGGATGGATCTAGTTTTTATTTTTTTATGTTAAAAAATCAAGACGATTTCACCCTCTATAGGGCAACTTATTTTTTCTTAGCAAATAAATAAATAAACACTTAAGAATAATGGTTTTCTTGTCATCATCTACCCAGAATTGTCAACGATATTGGAGAAGTTAAACAAGAGCAAGCCAGAAAGTGGCATCAATAGAAATGTGCACAAACAGTATGGCAGAAATCTGGAAAGCATCAAATAAAGCTCCTGTGGAGGAAGAGCAAGTGGCAGTTACATTTAGCCCTAAATATTCAAAGGTCTCCTGGGGTTTTGGCAGCCAGAGCAGAATTAAAGTTGACGGGTAGATTTCAGCCAGAAGTCTATGGCACTCTCTAGAAGCAGACTTGTCTCCAGGACGGAAATCCTTATTTTTGTTGCTTAGTTCATATTATTTAGGGATCACGGAACAAAGACCAAAACTGAAATGAATAAAATAAACAAAAAGAAAATAAAACATAATTGGCTCATCAATAAAAGTAAAGATGGGACACAAGTTTGAAATTCCCTGAGAGGATTCCTTAGTGGACACAGTAAACTCTACCTCTGGAAACCATATGTTGAGTATGCCTTTGTCAGTTTTTTTCCAGTCAGGTTATCTATTATTTTTATGACCTTTCAAATGGTGTTCTTATAATCTCCGTTCAAGCATAACTTGAAATAATTAATTTTTAAACTGTGAATCTTTCTTGGCACGGGGAGTGGGGGACATTTTTTAGTTAGTCCTGTCAGAATAGTTCAATAATATAAAGAACAGAAAAGTGATTTTTGATGAAAGTTTTTTACAACATTAAAATGAGATTTTTACTCTCTCATTATAAATATCCATGAGGAAAGAAAATCCCTTGCCATCTTGTTTCCAAGTCCTTACATGGATTACAGTTAGGAAATTCTTATAAGAGAAGACATTTTTATTACTGATAAGGTAAATGTTTTTGAAAATGTACACTAAATTCATAGTCATAGAGAATCGTTTACATACATTTGAAGTCCCTTATTCTCTTTTCCACTATTTTCCTTTGAGTAAATAAGATGGCTATAAATGCAATGTATGACTGAGTCCTCTGTTAGAAGCAGGTTTGTTTTAGAAATAATAATACTAAAAAAAAAAAAAAGTATTTTCTTTTACTCTGATGATACACTTGCTTTTGACTTACTTTTTAATTTAATAATTCATGAAAAATCACCCTGCTTGTATCCTTAAAATTATTTCCAGTAATACTCTTGTTTAATAAAAGAAAATTTCACTTTGATACTCACAATAAATCTTGCTGGTAAAGAACTGGGCTAGAGTCCAAAATAAACATCAAGCTATCCAAATACCTTCTACCTTGAAGAGGGCTACATGTATTTACATTTCCATTCATCAATGTCATCATTTTAAGTTCAAACATTGGAATTATACTTGACTTTTATCTTGGTTATCAGGAATTGCTTTCATTAAAGAATGGATTAAGCATCATCTGTGGATGAAATAAGTCAGCCTACTGGAGCCAAATGTTATTGAAGATGTATTTTGCTTATAAAAATATACTTGAAAAATAAGAAAAAAAAAAAAGAATAGGCTTCTATATCCAGTTAATTAGAGAAACACTTTTTTCAAAAGCAGTTAATTATGATTAAGGGCACAGTATAAAAGGCTACTTTAAATTCCTTAACAAAGAAAATTCAAGTCTTTGATTCTAAGTAAATGGATGAAACCGGAAAAAAAAATGTGGAAACTTTATTTGAATGGATTGATTCAAGACATTTTTAAAAGGCTTGAAAGAGTTTAGGAAGTGATGAGCTTTTTAAAAACTGTGTCATTTAAGAAATATTCATTGCTCACTTGCTTAGTGCAATGCAAAATATGAGATAAAAAGTTTTACAGAATGTAGTCTTAGCCTTTAAGAAGCTTACAATTAACAAAAGAGGTAAAATATTTATGACCCTTTTAATGGAGAAAATAGTGTGTTAAGTCTCGTGAATGGTGCAAAGTGAATGCAAATGATGTGTAATGAAGAAGGTGTTGAATTTTTGGTAGCAGTGATCAAAGAAGGCTTTACGGGTGGACTTTAACCTTGAATGTTGCCTCAAAATCCTAGCTAACTTTCACAGTGTATGAGAGACAGTCACTCAAACAGAAAGTGTGAACAAGTATTCCAGCAAGAAAAATATTAAAAATATTATCTCTGAGTGTTTAATTGGCCAGGCCCTAAACTTAAGTATTTTACATTAGCTCATGTAATCTCAAAAGCTCTATGAAGTTGGTAATACTATTATCACAATTTTACAAATAGGAAAACAGGGGGGAAAAACTGAGTAACTCGCTCACAAAACACAACTAAGGTAGTATCTGAGCTGAAATTTAATGAACTATTACCCAAGAATATAATTAATAGGGCTAATCTTACAGAGAGCATTTATTATACCCAGGGTCTATTCCAAGTGCCTTGCATGTATCATCTCATTTAAGCCTCATAGCTGCCCAGCAGCCTGCTGTGGTAGATAATGACGGTGATGGTGATGATGATGATGATTTTTGCAAATGAAAAGAACATCAGGTAACTTGCAAATAAGTCGAGAAGCCTGAATTCAAACAATGATAGTCTCATAGTAGTCCTTGCTTTCAACCATTAGAGTATTTTGATGCTGTAGAAATAAGGATAAGATTAATTTCTGACAAACTGTAAATTTTTTTAAAAATTACAAAAGAAATACATAGAATCATCGTTATTAAAGAGAGACAATGACATCAAGCCTGCAGATCTTTAAAATATTAGTATCATTCAAGGAAAAAATACTGTATGTCAGTTTGGAAGATTTGGTTATCATTGGAAGTATGGAAACAGGACAGCCATTGGGCCAAAGTAGGCTGATTCATCAGCACAAAGAGGTACTTGCCTGCAAAATAACCTTCCTTCCTTTCAGATTTGCCAACAAAATGCCAAGTTTATTTGAGAGACCAATACTTCCAGTTGAAAAACTACATTTTTCAGGCTCTCTTACCTCTTGGGGCTGTTATATAATATCGTCAAGAACTACAAGGCATCTGAGATTTTACCCTACTTACAAGCTAACTTGTGTGAGCTTGCATCAATTTCATGGGTACTGGCAGTAAGCACTATACTCCTTTAGAGAGAAAGAGGACTTTAATACTCATAGTGCAGCAGGCAGCATGAGCCTCAAGTTAATGTTGGTTCCTCTTGACCTCATGTCTCACAGGGCTATGTGGAGCCACTCAGGCGGATGCTATACATGAAACAGGCTCATATGACAGCTAAGAAACCCCTGGCTTAGGGAATATGTGTCTTTTATGATGGGCTTCTAAGTAAACATGCTCGGTATATGTCCCAGAAAAAGACACTATCTTCATTGTAAATAAACCTGTCTTCTCTAGGGAGAGCTGCTCCTTCCATAATGCGCAATAAGACATGAAACCTATGGAAATTGTCTCCCGAAAATATTCATTCTTTGCTTCTACATTGTTGACTTCTGGCAAATTTCCCCCTAAATATGCCAGTCCTAAGACCACTCTGGTTAATCTTACTGACAGGAAATAGGATCAAATCTATTCAATTTGTCTCCTCTGCATTTATTTAAAGACACTATAAACAAGATTTTAATGAGCAAGATTGATCACAACTATGCCCCTCAGGGTCCAGGACTTAAATAAATCCCATGAACTGTCAAGACTCTACTTTAAAAAGTCACAGAGCTTCCTCCTTAAATTTCTGCATAAACCATTTTACTTGGCCAGAGGCTTTGATCCAAGTAAATAGGATTTATTTGTGATTGCAAAGAGTCTGCCTGTCTCACAAGGAGAAATTCTGTCATGTATAACTACCGTGGCCAGTGGTTTAGGCTGACCTGACTGACTTCTAAGGATGAAGTGGTACCATTGATCATTTCAATGAAATTTAGGGGAAAAATTCTAATTGGACGGCTCTGATCATAGGGGAAACTACCTGTAGGTATACTTCAGTAACAAGTCCGGTATTGCTCCATATGGCTCCCCCATATTACTACAAGTAGCCTCATTTTAGAGCTATCTCAATAAAGTACTACATTTTCTGCTGCTGGCATTTACTTAAACAAGTTCTCATTGCCACCCCTAATGAGTGACTCATGTCTTCAGGAAGGAGGTAATGTTCATATAAGAACAATAGTTCTGGAAGTGGATATGACGTTCCTGGTGTGGGAGTAGGGATGGAGAGATGGAGGTTAGAAAAGAGAGGAAGGAAGTGTTACTTACATTGCTGGGACCCCTGAGTGAGACATACATCAGTAGGGCCTTCAATATGACTTCTTGCCAACTAGTAGTTCTGAGTTCTCAATTCATATACAATATTTGAGTCCAGCTCTAGTTTAGGAGGCACAGCCTGAGGGCAGTCAATACATTCTGTCTTTATTGTCTATCTCAAGGGTTAGGAACCTACTATTGGGCCTGAAACTTCTTTTTGTAAATAAAGTTTTATTGGAACACAACATGTTCATTTGTTTACATGTTGTCTATGTCTGCTTTTGAGCTACAATAGCAGAGTTGAGCAGTTGCAATAGAAACAAAACCCAAAAGCCTAAAATATTACAATCTGGCCCTTTTAAGAAATTGTTTACCAATCTCTGTTCTATGGCATTAAAACTAATATTGAGGATACAAATTAGAAAGTAGGTGCATCTCTGAATCAGGGTAGACTGGAAAAGAACACAAGGTAACCTTTCATGATAACACAAATATTCAATATCTTGTTTTTAGTGGTAGTTACAGGGCAATACAATAAATTCTCTTTGAACTACACAGGTAAGGTCTGTTTGTTTTATTGTATGTAAATTATATCTCAACCAAAACTTAGAAGACACACTAATTCATCAGATATTTGAAGAAGAAAAAAGGAAAAAGGTGTAAAAGCAACAGTTTTAAACTAAATAGCGTAACTGAATCATGATCATTTAGAGTTTATGGAGTCATAGAAAAAATTCATTTAGAATTGAATGCAGTAGACTCCTAGAACCTGAATTTTATAATAGATCAAAATGACTAGAAGAGCTTTTTAATCATCAGAAAACCTGAGTGCCATCACAGGCTCCTGGAATCAGAATTGTTGCAGGGTGCCTGGGTGACTCAGTTGATTAGATGTCTGACTTTGGCTCGGTCATGATCTCATGGCTCATGGGTTCAAGCCCCATATTGGGAGTTCTGCTGCCAGCACAGAGTCCACTTCAGATCCTCTGACTAACCCCTCCCAAAAATATATAAACACTAAAAAAAAAAAAAAAAAAAAAAAAAAAAAAATTGTTGCAAGGTATGTGTCAGCAACATAAGTATTTTAACACTCTCCAGGGGGTTCCAATACTGTCAGCTTTGTTCCTCTAGAAGGCATTTGGAAACAAGAAATTTCAGTAGACCTCTTCTTCAGCATCTTTGATTCATAGCATTGTTTCCCCTTCCAGAATATTCCAAGGGAGAAAGAACACATTATATTTTGAAGGAGCCTATTTCACATTTGTACAATGGGTATTTCTAGCTGTCAAAAAAACTTTCTTTATGTGAAACTTAAAACACTAATATTGGACAAAATGATCCATTTTGGATAATATAAAATGAGAATGATTTTGCTGAAAATCATTTATCAATAAGTGAAGAAAATGAATATGCCCCCTGAACCCTTCTTAGTATTCTACTGCATAAGTACCATTTTCAACATGAGCAATTTCCCAATTTCAATGTGTTGTGCTTTTCAAATATTCCACTTTTCTAAATGTCTTTATCCCTATCTATTATGTTTTTTAATACCTTTGTATATGCTCTGATACATTTACTTTTTACACAATACACCAACTGCTATCTTATTGCCTAAGAGAGCGGAGTGAATCCTCTCTTTTTAGGAAAACAAGACACACACTTGTACTTTGTGGTTTTTTAATAATTTCTTTTTTAAAAAAAATTTTAATCTTTATCACTTAATTGTATCACTTTTCATTTTCTTCACTTATTGATGTTTTGCAGCAAATTACCCTTCTAATTTTGCATCTCAATTTGCTTAGATTTCAACCAAATCTCCAGGAGGAAGTTTGGTTAATTAGGTGGAATATGATATTAAGGAAGGCTCATTAAAAGCAATTGGTAGTAGTCCAGGGTAGGCTCACTATCAGAGAGGTGTATGCAAGGAATTAGTTGAATGCACTAGCCAATGGCTAGATTCCAGAATCAAGGAACTGACAATATACAGAAACCATAAAGTTATAGAAAGCTATAGAAGTAGGTAGTTCTTAAAGTAGAATAAAAGCAGATATATTGCTTTAATGGGAGGATTCCATTCTGAGAGTATTGATGAGAGAAAAGTTGAATTTCATAGCCAGGAGGACTGAATAGAACTGACTTACCAGAGTGACATATGGAGTGAAATTGAAGGGTGCTTCAGTGAATGAACTACTTGAGTTCCTTAATATCCTTTACCTAAAACAATATTGGTCCCACAGCCCAATACTGGATTTGATCTATTGATAGATCTATTAGATGGATCAAGTTATGAAGACTAGAAGTGTAACACAATGACAGGGATCTAAGCAGATTTTTACAGTAATGACATGGAGACATGAACTTATTGAAAGTAATTAGATACTTTACCATAATCTATTACATAATCTCTACTTCAGTTTATGTATTGGTTTCATTCTTAAGCAAGAGAGATGGCATTAGTGACTCCAAGCATATCCTTACAGATTATTACACTAAAGAAAGACCCTTTCCCTGTTTTGTCTGTATAGCAAATATCATACATGTAGGTATGTATCTATGCATCAAATCTCAGGCCATATTTGGGTCCTTTGCTATTCCCTTAATCAAATAATTTGGTCAGGCATTTGGTGGACTCTCAGTCACCAACCTGAATTATGTGATGGGTGAATTACCTCTGGGTGAAGGGTAGGCATATATGGGCCCATGTTCTTCTTTTTCCAGTTAAGGGAACCTTGCTTATAAGAAAAAAAAATACTTAGTTAAGCATTAATTAGATCATTTTATTTTAATTAAGTTAATTTAAAATTTTAATTTAATATTAAATTGACATATATGAAATATTTTAAAACTATAAGTACTTGTCTTTATAATTCAACATTTAAAATTATTTCTAAAACACACACCTATTAATTCTAGTTTGAATTTGTTTTTGTTTGTTGATTTTGGTTAGCTGGAACTTATTTATGTTTTCAACCTTTCTGACATTTTCCTTAGTGCCAGGATAGTATATTCTCTTTTACAATAAGTTTCTTGGCCATATGTAAATTTCTGCTCTAATTTGTTAAACTGAGTACTTCTGAAAATCAGAGACCTTAAAGTGCATAATAGGTGTTGATAAAATATCTTAGTATGGAAATGATTAAATGAAATATACATTTCTCTCTTTATATAGAAATAAAATATTTTAATACCCGTCGACACAAAAGCAAAGAAAAAAAAAGAAAAACAAAACTCAACTCTAAGGATTACTAAATGAGTTACTTATGGGCTCTCCTGAATTCTGAAAACATTAGTTTAATGATTCCAAATTAAGGGTCAATACATAATCGAGTGACCTGAGGTACTTACACACTACCATTAAGTAGATCAGTGTATTACCCTTTCCTTACAATTACATTGCCATATGTTAAGCCCCTTTGAAATGAACACTGGCTGATCATCCTCATGAATGCATTCCAAGGAATAACATTTATTCCATGCATCTTGATGTAGGCTTAATCAAGGCCCGTAAAATGGACACATTCCTCTTAATTGATTGCAAATGTTTATAATTACCCTGAGAGTTTTTTTCAAATGTCTAATGACTATAATATTATTAACTATCTCTCTAGACAGTCTTAAAGCTGTTTATTGCTCATTTGGCCACTTTCCAACTTTCAGTTCTCTCATTTACTTCAATGTGCGTCAATAAGCGTATAATTAATCCAAGCATCTTATTGAACTATTTCTTTTCCTTTAGTACGTATTATGCCGAGTAGTTAAAAATGATCTATTGAACTACTTTGGATTTGTTCTTAGTCAAATGTCCTTATTGATCAGCATTACTGTAAAGATGACTCTCATACTATCTCATACTATCATACATAGATCATCACACTATGATCTAATGCTAAAATAGTAAGTTCTCATTAAATAGAAAATCTTAGTGATGGGCCACTGTTGCTAGACTGTCACCTCAAAATCTAAGACAGCATATTATGTTTTTTTTTTTCCTAAATACACTACAAATGGCAAGGAAATACTCAGTGGAGACTTAAACTCCCTTTGAAGTAAGGGTTCTTCTAAATAAAAATTTTTAAATCACTCAGTGGTTGAAAGACTTATTTTCTCAGGAAATGAGGCATTTTGTACAGTATGCTTTGCTATCTATTCATATGTTGGGAAAAGGCATTCAGCTCAATGATGTAGCTCACATATCTGGCGACATGACATATTCCTTTTTATCTAAAAAAAAAAAAGTCACAAGATTCTACATAGTAATTTTAATGCTCAGAATTCTGTCATCATTTCAGAAACTCTAGGATTGGCTGAATGCAGTGCTAGTCTCCTGCTCCAAGTGAGGTCTTCAATGCATTAAGTGGTCAAAATGATTAAACATGCCTAATCTACTCAAATGAGGGAGAGAGATGAGTAGAGGAGAAAAAAAAAATCAGAGACTTAGTGACAAATCTCTTTTCCTACCAAATTCAGTATTTTAAATTGGATATTTGAATATAATGATCTTGAGGAATACCATCTGATGTATTCCAGATAATGTCACTAAATTTAGTTAAATTGCAACTATAGTTTGGAAAATGAGTAGTCAAGTGAGATTCTTCTATCTACCGTAGGGCCTGTGTTATCATCAGATGGTATAATAACAAACTCCTTGAGGGCAAGGACTGTTTTTTGTCTTGCTCAAACATTCTTTCAAAGTGCTTGGCACATAAGAATTGATTCTAAAAGGGATCTATTTGGATGCTGACCACTGGTTTGCAATGTACAACAGGATATCGTACTAATGGTTTGGGGGTCAGTTTGGACATGTATTTATACATTAGATTCTAATGTAGCCTGGGATTTCTCTATCCTAATTAATTAAATTTAAACCATTTTTAATATAGAGATTACATTTAATCTCACATTAGTAACCATGATAAAGTCATTATTTTACATAATTTAATAAAATAAATAATTGAGCTTTAATCAGCCACTACCTCTTGGAGAGTTTTTGTGGGAAATGGTCTGAATAGGTTACACAATTCACAGATGTCAGAGAAGTTGACAGTTGCTATAATGTCAACTTCTGAGGATGTTACCTCGATCAACTTTTAGTCCTTATAAAGATTTCCTTTTTTCATTTTTTTCACAGAAAAAGATAGCAGAAGAAAGTTAAGAACAAATGGGACTTTTGACTGGGTTAATAAAGTCTTGATAATGAAAATGTACCTTGCTTAGAAATTTGTGCTTAATAAACTGCTTTAATATTTCACAAAGCCCTATTTCCTTTTATCAGAACAACCCAGTGATTTGTTTAAACATGTTTCTTTTCATCAGTAAGGTGTAGTTAGTTGCTATTAACCCTATGATTCCATTCCTGGCTTCCATTTCTTTTATTGGCATTAATTACACTGAATCCTAATTACCTGTGTAAGTTATCCTTTGCTCCACTAAACTGGATGTATCTCACGGATAGGAGCTGTGTTTTTACCTTCATCACCAAACTATCATATATTTACAAAAAAGGTTTTGTATTAGTCAATACCCTTTCTCTTGAAAGGGACAAGAATTCACTTCAAACTAAGTGAGCAAAAAGAAAAAAAAATTTTTTTCGTTGACTCATGTAGTTGAGACGTCTAAGGAACAGCTGCCTTGCCTCTGTTTTACCTCACACATTGGCTTCTTTCTCAGCTTCTCTCTAAACAACACTGGCTGCGCAGTCCCAAAAGTACATCATACCACGTGTGATATAAAAAGATTTTTTTTCATTATCCACATATCAAATCTCAGTCCTCATTTGAATCCTGTGACTATCCAGGGATGTGGTGAGCTCAAATTGACCATCCTGGGATACATGACCATCCAGTAATAGAATATAGAACACAATAGAATGTTGAATACAAGGGATGGGGACAGGTTTGTTTCTTAAATGAAAAATGAAGTCTTGTTATTCGTAATAAAGGAGAAGAAATACTGGGAAGCTAAAAACAACAGACATCAACTATGAAATTAGTTCCAAGTCCATAGGGTAGGTGGGCATAAAAGTAAGGATCCGAACCTGATTGTCTGACATCAAGTGTACTGTGTTTTCCATAGATAGTTGTTTCAAAGAAGAAAGATGCAATGGTTTATAAGGGCAAATTACTTATAATGTCAAATTAGCCTGAAAACCAAAACAATAAATGCAAGGAAAATTCCTGGATACATTCTGTCCTGTGCCATCCAACCCCCCCCCCCCTTCAGAACTGAAGCACTTATTCCCCAATCTGTGAGAGCACTGACAGCTCAGTCTCAGTACTCTCCCAGGAATTGCCCTCAGCTGAGGAGAACCACCAAACCGAAGCCCATGAAGGATGATCAAGTTTCTCCTTCCACTGGCCCTAACGTGAGAGAACTCTGAGGGCATCCCACTTCCAGGGGTCTGGGCAGATTTGGTTGAGCAGTATCCCCACTCTCCCTCTGCTGACTCTTGCTCCCTTTCCTGGCTACAGAAGCATTATTCCTGCAGGCTGTTCTTAATAAACATCCTGTACTTCCATCTTTACCTCAGAGTCTGCTTCCCTGGAAAACTCAATCTTCTATAGCTTAGTACGTTTCTCTTAGGCCTGAAAGACAGCTAGTTAGATTAATTAATAACTGAAACCAATTCAGTGTTATTGGGAAGGGTATTCATGTCTGTTATATTTCTTGAGATTTTTATTTAAAATTTGCCTCTATTTAGGGGCACCTGGGTGGCTCAGTCGGTTAAGCGCCAGACTTCAGCTCAGGTCATGATCTCACGGTTCATGGGTTCAAGCCCTGCGTCAAGCTCTGTACTGACAGCTCAGAGCCTGGAGCCTGCTTCGGACTCTGTGTCTCCCTCTCTCTCTGCCCCTCCCCAACTCACACTCTGTCTCTCTCTCTCTTGAAAATAAACAAACATTTATAAATAAATAAATAAATAAATAAATAAATAAATAAATGCATACATGCATACATACATACATAAAATTTGCCTCTATTTAAACAAAATGTAATACACACTACTAGTTAACATGTGAATATCTATTCTTTACCTTCCAGTGTAGCATGAAAAGAAAGAAAATCATTAAGAGCAGTGACAATATGCTAATCCAAGTTCTCCAATAACTACCTTTAAGGGGAGCAAGCAGATCAGACTAAGAGACCATAATCTAGGCAGTATGCATAATGTTTTTGGTATCTACATATATGGGGAAAAGGAGGATCCATAATCTTCATGGCTTTTTCATAGGAGCCTATGAAAGAAAGGGTAAGAAATTGGAGCATTCGTTCTCAAACTGGTTTCCTAAGAATCTTCAGCTGAGAAAATATCTGGGCTTTGTCATTAGAGTTTTTATTTTATTGTAGTGGGGTGGGGCTCAGAAAACTTCTTTTTCAACAAGTTTTCCAGATGATTACAAAATTAAATTCAGTGGACCACCATTTGAAAAGTGCTGACCTAAGGACTAGACTCAAGTATACTTCTCTACTAGTTTTCTATTCCTGCTGTAACAGATGACCACAAATTTAGAGGCTTTAACAACACAAATTATTATTTTACAGTTCTATAGGTTGGAAGGCTGACGTGGAAGCCCATTGGGCTAAAATCAAGATATCAGCTGGTCTGTGTCCCTTTCTGGAGGCTCTTGGGGAGAACCTTCTATGCCTTTTCTAGCTTCTAGAGACCATCCACATTTCTTTGCTGAAGTTCTCCTTCCCCCTTCATCAAAGCCAACAGTGTTACATCTCTTTGAACTTTCCGCAAGGTCAACTCATTCTTCAGTAGTCAGATCTCCCTTTGACTCTCTCTTTTGCCTTTTTCTTCTAATTTTAAGGACTCTGTTATCACCAGATCCACCCCAATAATACAAGATACTCCCCATCTTAAGATCAGGGGATGAACAACCTTAATGCCACCAAGAGCATTAAACCTCTTTGCTGAATAACTTATTCACAGATTCCAGGGATTAGGATTTGGGCTTCTTTGGAAGGTCATTATTTCACATAGCACAAGTTCCTTTACAGTGCCTGGGAAGAAAAGCAATTTTTTCCCTAATCTTATGTTTAATAACTTAGTTAATGAGCCTTCTCCAACTTGCTGTTTTAGAATTATCTGGTCAGTAGAATCCATAATCACTGGAATTACTGAACCGAAACTATATTTAACTTCCTATTGTTAATGAATAGCACTTAGTCACACCCACAGGCCTAGAAGTTCTTGAAGTAAGGCACTATGTCTTGTCTTCTTTCTTTCTATGACTTTTATTTTTATTTCTTGTCAAGGAATAGACACACAGCTGAACAATTGTGATGGTTAATTATGTTCATGAATTATTAAAGCCAAAGGCCCACTCTCTCTTTTAATAACGCTTCCATACAGCAACTAATAGACAGCATGATTCAGATTCTTCTCATATTAAGCTTACCACTTGCCACATGTCGTGGGTGTTTGGTATTATTCTTAAATAAGGAAAGCTGTTACTATTTAATTCCTGCATTTCAAGAGTCTAAAACATCATGCTTGCTATTTTGGATAACTAGCCAACAGTAAATTTTAGACAATTAGGTTCTATCTCATGGGAAGGGTGATCTCCTAATAAGTGATTATGTACTATTATTATTAATAATAGTAACTGGTGTGTTTTAGACCCTCCACTGTAATTTACACACAGTAGATCAGAAAAAATACTTGAAAGTTTTACGAAGAGATTATCTAGGTAGTGATAACCGGAATTCCAGACTAAGGAAGCAAAGTTGTAATAGCGATCTTGTATCACATCACTTTTGGGGCTATACAACAATATACCATATTACTTAATTTCTGGCCAAAATAAAAGCTAAAAAATGCCATACGGTTTTAAATCAAGAGAAAACTATTTATAAGCTTGTTTGAGTTATACTATCAAATAAGTCACTCTCAGACTTAGACCGCTTTTCATTTTTCACACATAGGTTGTCATCCAGTTAGATCCTCTACTTAAACTTTTAAGAGATTAAAACTGTATTTAGAATAAAATCAAAGCTTCTTTCTGTGTCTCGCCAGGAACCACATAATCTGCCTCTCCCTCTCCATATATCTGCACCCCACTCTGTTCTCCCCTCACTAACTTGGGTGCATCCACACTGGAAGCCTTTATGTTCTTCAAACACAAACTCTTCTCTGCCTTGGGCATTTATCATGCTGTCATCTCTTCCTACTTCTTTGCTTGGGTAATGGCGTCTCATGTTTTAGATCAGTTTAAGTACCAGTTTTCCAGCGAAACCTTCCTTGACTATTATAACTAAACTCGATTCTCCTCGCCACCCTGTCATTATCTACCAGATCACCGTTATTGTTGCTTCGCAAGAACTTAGTGTGATTTGTATTTGTTAGTTTGTTTACTTGCTTACTCTCTGTTTCATTGTGGGGAATGGTATTCATTGTTGTGTTCCTTGAACACAGCATTGTATCTGTATTCAATAAATGCATTTTGGAACATTTTTTTTCCCTCAAAGTTAAGATATGAAATTGCACCAGTATGTTATATCTGTGAACAGAAGATTTCCTAGAACGTTATTGATCTGGAACCTTAAGCTTTGGCCACACTGTTTTCTGGGCATCTTTGTTTATTTCAATGTATTTCTTGTTTGGTTTGTATTACATTTAACTGCACGTTTAAGTGATTCAATATAAAGAAACAACTACTTACAATTCAAAATCAAGGCTCTGCTTTGGTGCAAATTGTAAATGTATTTGGTTCTGGGATGGGTCCTAGGCTTCTGTATTTTTAATAAGATTCCCGAGGTGATTCTAATTCATACCAAGGTTTGAGAACACCTGTTGAATGTGTACATGGTACTATTATATGTCTACCTATATCTGTAAATCTCATTAGCTCTAACCTTTTGTTTAATCCATACTTGAGTATTTTAAACCCTCAGGTACTTCCTGACTTGGACACTTAATGAGTACATAATTAATTATTAATATATTATTCTTCCTTTTACATCTCTTGTGCTCTAGATGAGGCTTTGTTCTGTCAAGCTTTATGATTCTGATATCCTGGATTTATAATATAACAAGGAATGAGATATATAATGTAGAATTTATACAGTAATCTATTTTAAGAGTTTTAGATTCACTAGATAGCATATACTATTTATAGAATTGTTTTAAAAGAAAACTAATCATAAAAAGAAAGCAAGTTATTTTTATTAATTTGTAACCCTGCAAATATAAACTTTCAGTTTGAGCAAATATTGGTTTCCAAATTTGTAGCTATTTGTTTTCTAATTCTATGGGCTTACATATTTTTTTAATTGTTAATGTATGAAAAACACACGAGCTAATTATTGCCCTTGAGAGACAAATTTTACATGCATGCAAACATGTACAATTGGGAATATTGAAGTATAGTCCATTCATAATAAGCAACCTACAATTCTATTTACTTCTTATCTTTCACCAGTTTTTTATTCCCTCAAATCACTCTAAGCCATAGATATATAGAGAAAAATATAGTTTATTATATCATTAAAGCAAATCTGCTATATTAAGATTGTAAAGTTCAGATCCCTTCTATAAACAGCCAATGTGGTGTGAAGAAATATTTGTAGCATTTCAGACACTTATTGTTACTTAAATATACATCAAAATACAATCTTTAAACACTTTTTTTTAGAATGGATTTGATCCTTTTATTTAAATATGAAATAGAGATAGTTTTCATTTGATAATCTTTTAAAACTTTGCTTATTTTGGACTTGTTGTGAATATTTTGTTAAAATATATCTTATAGACAAAGTACATCCCTCATACTCCTGAAAAGAGAACTATCTCCTACCAGGTTTGCTGTATTTGAGCTAAGGAAGTGGTACTCATAAAATGACAAAAGAATGGCTATTTTATTTGTGGTCTAAATGACCTGTAACGCTTAGAAGATAACCTCTGAAAACCCTCTTTCTATTTAGATTGTCAATGTCAAGTCTTAGTGATATTATTGCCTGTTTCTAGAACTGGTAGTAATTTTGATTTAGAGTCATCTGCCATTAATGATATTCATATTTTATCTAAAGTTAATATCACTCTTGAATGCTGAGCAAAATAAATAGACAAATGACTGTCTTCCTCAACTACTTCCCTCTACCCAGTCCTAAGATTTTGGTAGAGGTGAGATAATTTAAAATGCTCAGTGGAGACAAAGAAATTCATTTAAAAAATAATTCCTGGGGCGCCTGGGTGGCTCAGTCGGTTAAGCGGCCCACTTCGGCTCAGGTCATGATCTCACGGTTTGCGGGTTGGAGCCCTCCATTGGGATCCGTGCTGAAAGCTCAGAGCCTAGAGCCTGCTTCGAATTCTTTTTCTCCCTCTCTCTCTGCCCTTCCCCTGCTCTCTCTGTCTCTCTCTGTTTCAAAAATGAATAAACAAAAAATTAAAAATAATAATGCCTGCATTTTTCACATAAACACATTATATCGTACTAAACCTAAAATATATTTGAGAACTCTATCAGCTACTCAATTAGTAGTTTTAAATAGTCTACAATGTGGAACAATAACCTGCATTTTGGTTTGAGTGAAATAGCTTTTATCTACCTTTTGTGCTCTAATTCACATTTCGATGTGCTTTTGATGTTCCTAGATATCCGTGGAATACAGGAGTTTTTGGACAAAGTATCTCAGCAGGGAATGGATGTTGCACTGCAGAAGGTAGAAAACAACATCAATAAAATGATCACCACTCTCTTTGACACCTTGAGAATAGAAGAATTGAATCGCTATCGAGACACTCTTAGGCGAGCCATCCTTGTTATGAATCCTGCTACTGCCAAATCCTTCATCACTGAGGTAAGTGACAATTGTCATGGGGTAGGGATAGGTGAAGAAGTAAATGCTTTGGAATAGACCTAACAGACAGGTTGAAAATTCAGAGAAGTGCTGGAGAATTAACTACCCAATTCTCATTAGCACTCATGGAAGTGGCACTGAATTTCTTGCTCATTGCATTTATCCCACACTGTCCAGTTAATTGCTGAGACTGTTTGTTTTTATGTATTTAAGCACACAGCCAGGACGATTTTAAGAAATCTAATGGGAGTTCAAAAGTGTTGTTGACCCCGAATTACTTTAACATGTTCAAGAATAAATTCTCTAAATTCTCTAACCAATCCTTAAATTTTTGCAAGTCAGAATAGTACCTCTGAGAAAAGATATACTTCAATCAGGCTATTATTGCCAGAACATAGCCTATGTTTTACAGAAACATAGAGCAGATTTACTTCTGTGAACTCTGTACAAAGACAAATAATTAAAACTGTCTGAAGCTCTACAAAGTGATGACCATTGTACATTTTATGATGCCGCATCTTCAAAATTTTAATTGTGTCTGTTCATTTGGCTAGAAGTTCCAACACTTTGTAAGAATACAATTAAGACTTTTTAATGATTGGTATAACATCTTTATGTTCTAAAATGCTTGCTATTGCCCTGACAGGATTATTGTCATTTTGCCTTACTTCACGTTTTTATTTTTATGTAGTGCTAGAACTGGTCATGACAGTACATACTTTCACCTGGGTTTTATTATTAGTGTTTTTAATTTCAGTGACTATTTGACTAATACTTTTTTCCTCACTTCTCTAGTAAGCTTTCTTTAGCTCTCAAAGTGCTGCTATAAAGCCTCCAAATTAGGAATGTGCTAGAAATTCTTTGACACTCTATAATATAATTGGTATGAAGGAACTGAAGCAGAATATAAATCACTAAGAAGAATAAAACTTTTGGAAAACTATCAATAATGCCATTTTTTAACATTTTAATAGAGAACTTTGTTATGCAGTTAAGGACATGTGTAGAATATTGACCTTTTCTAATCTATCAAATTACTCAGAGAGTCTCATTGAACAATGAGATGTTTCCACAAGAGAAAGAATATTTCCAATCTTACAGGAGTTGTTTTTTTTTTTTTTTCCTTCAAGAAACACAAAATCTGGTAGAAAATTTAAGACAGATACACAAAGACATATAGCATAAATTAGAATCTTAAAATTATAATAAATGAGGCAGAAGCATCTATGGTCATCTTTGGTTGGGGGTTGTGGACATCAGGAAGGCTCATTGAGAAGACACATTAGAATTGGAATTATTATCATTAGTAGGAATTCACAAAAGAAGTGTGATATTCAACAGACAGATACAAGTCCATCTCAGCCACTTTCTATTTATGTGGGGTTGGCAAATTACTTAACATTTCTGAACCTCTGTTTTGTCATAAATAAAATGAGAATACTATATTGGTTTCAACTTATTAAATTTGTAATATAATGAGACATCCTGTATTATGCCTTAAAGGGGGATTTGGGGTGGCACCTAGTAAGTACTTAAGACATGATAAGTTGTAGGTCATTTTTTTCTAGCATATAGTACGTTCCTAATCACAGCAGGTGCTCAAAAATTACTTGGTGATCTGAAAAGAATGTCAGGATGTGCAAAGACATAGTCATTGATTGTATGCTCAGAATAAAGCAAGTAGTTTTTTGTATAGATTCAAAGTAGGATACACGGAAAAGAGAAGTGACACACACTATGTAAATCATGGATGTAAACCAGATGGCAAAGGCCTACTAATGTCAGGTAACAGTTTATATATATTTACCAAGCAGTCAGAAGTAATGGGCTAAGAAGAGGGACAAGAGGATCAGTGCTTTTGCCAAATCATGATCTTTGCTAGTATTCTGACCACGGTCCCCTATCCTTGACTTTGAACTTTGATACTTATAATAATCTCTTTCCAACTTTGTTCCCAAGCGTATAAAATATATATGTTTTTGTGATTTTCCTGAGACCTCTCTTCTTTCCTCTACCCAGACACCACTTTTCTCCCCCCACTCACTTTTCTTTCACAATCACTGATTTTATGTCTCCAAACTGTACTGTTTCTTCTATAGCCTCAATGACAGGAAGAATGTTAACCTACTCACCTTACCCATCCTAAACTAGCTTTACTATCCTTTGACCTCTAGAGTGGCTCCCATTTTCAATTAACTGTATTCAAACACCTCTCAGCTTGCTTCTGCTCCCCTATGGGTTCCAGGAGCATTTCCCCACTTAGGGAAATAGACTGGCCCTTCAGTACTAGAAGCAATTAATTCAAAAGGCAAGCAGCATGGAATTTAGAAGGCATGCAGCATCAAAGGTCTGGAGATACAAAGAATAGTTCTTGACTTAGAGGACCACTTGATCTAGTGGAGGAGGCAAGCTTGTAACTAAATAATAAAATATGAAAGAAAAATGCTGTAACAGTGATGAGTAAATGGTTCCTATGGTATAACTGAGAAACTCTGCAGGGAGCTGGTGTTTGGCAGGAAAAATTTCACAGATAATTTGCTTTACCAGAATTGTGCAAAATTGTTAAGAATTCATTAGGCAGACAATGAAAGGCAAACAATTCAGTGTGTGTTTGCGTCTGTGTGTCTGTGATATACAGACAGTTTTAAAAATAAAATATGTGAATATTTTGTAATTAAAAAAGCAGGAGTCCCTTAGTCTACCTTTTTCTGTCTCCATTAATTATTTCCAGAATGAATTAATTTTTAAAATTTCATTTTTATTTTTAGAATATACATTCACATGATTCAACATTTAAAAATTTCAGAAGGATAACCTTCTGCCACTGTTTCTCAAACACCCAATTATCTTCTCAAAGGAAAAAAAACGTCTTGTGTTGCATTCCAGGTATACACATATACATATACATATACATATACATATACATATACATATACATATCATACATACACCTTTTCACGTTTTATTACACAAATAGTGGTTTACTACATATGTGCCTGAATTGTTGTTACTTAGTAACATCTAACAGCTCATTCCATTGAGATCTATGAAGTGCTCTTTATAATTTTTAATGGTTATATAATATTTCATTAATAGATGAAGACACTCTTAGCTTTTTTCCCCATTTCTACTTACTCTGGTGAGTATTATTAGTTGACTTATTATTTTATCATCTACCTATTTCATTTTTGCTATTATAAATGAAGACTTAGTTCATTGACTTCACCCATATTCACAATCTCTTCTCACCTTTACTCCACTGCACCTGCTGTGGAAAAGGCATGGTGTCCCTGAAGTCACTTCACGGCTCTCGCACTTTTCTGCCTCCCTATTACTTTACTTTTATATTGGATGTGTTAAGAGCATATATATTCTACTCTGTAACCATAAATAAACCTTTCATGCCTTGGCTAAAAGCTGATTCTATAGGATGAAAATCTATAAATGTGCTTATACTTTTATTACTATGAATATTTTTCACTGAACAACAAAGTATTAGGATATGGTTTATTGAGGGCCTTTTCTCAGGTTTTTCATTTGAGTAATTACTTTCTTACATTTTTTTTCTTCATTTTATCTTTGTTGGCTATTTAAAATCTAAACTCCTGTCTTTAGAGGCAAATCTCCAAACACCTACTAATTTCCTGCCTAAGGTCTTCCCTCCCAAAGCCCTTTCTTTTCTATGCTATTTTTGGCACTTTCTTCATCACCTACTCATCTGGGTCAGATCTACAAATTCTTGGATCTCATGTCTTCTAGTCTCTTAGTTTCCTATATTGCCTGAGAATATCCTCAAGTAACTACCGAAAGAAGGGTATGTGGAGTTAGACTTCATCATTCTATTTATGAAAATATATTTGTTCTAACTTCATATTTCATGTATTTCATGAATAAGTTGGCTAATTATAAACCTCTAGTTCAAAAATCATTTACCTCAGAACTTCATTAGCATTAATTTATTGTACTCTGGCATTCAGTCACCTGAAAAGAAATCCAATGGATGTTTGTTCCTACTTGCTTGAAGGTTGCTTGTTGTTCGTGCTTTGAAATTTTGGGAACTTTATTTTTAATGTTTTCAAATTTCACAATTATGTGTCTAAGTGGGTTTCTTTTACCATCCCTTTAACTCTGTGCTTTCTAAGTCTTTTTTTTCCCTTTTAACATATAAAGTAGCTTTGACTTCTCAAACGTTAATCCTTAGAATTTTTAAGTTTTATTTTCTCACATTACCTTTTGTAAAGTATTTTTTCCTTAGTTCATCTTGATCTATTTCATATTGCATTTGTTTTCAAATGTTGTATGATCCTTGCTTGACATTTATATTTAGGAATTAATAAGTTGATTGAAAGTTGTACATATGAAGACACCTTTTGGCTTGTCCACGGGCGAGCTTCCATTTAAACTGAACAAACGGAACACTGCCATTTTGCTGGAGATGATGCTAGATTTTATATGTATGTTTATGTGTGGTCTTTGTTTTAGGATAGTAATGTCAACACTAGTGTCCCCAATTTAGCCCAGATGATCTACTTTTTTTTTCAAATTTTATTTATTTACTTGGGGAGAGAGAGAAAGAGTGAGCTGTGGAGGTGCAGAGAGAGGGAGAGAGGGAGAGAGACTCCCTACCAGTGTGGACCCTGATGTGGGCCCTGAACTCACAAACCATGAGATCATGATCTGAGCTGAAATCTAGAGTCGGATGCTTAACCAACTGAGCCACCCAGGCACCCCATATATTTTTTTTTAGAAAAGAATTTTATATATATATATATATATATATATGTATATATATATGTATGTATACATATACATATATATATACGTATATATATATGTATATGTGTATATATATATGTATATACACACACACACACACACACATATACACACACACATATACATTAGAAAAGAATTATATATATGTACATATATACATATATACATACATTATATACACATACACACACACACACACACACACACACACACATATTATTTTGCATGAGACAGTGTGTGAGAAAGCCATTGTGAAAATCAGTATGCATTTAACTTGAGTCAGTCCTCTTTATTCACTAATAGTGTATTTGCAAATTTGCTTACTCGCTAAAATTTACTTGTAATTTGAAAATCAATACAAGAGATGTTTCACAAGTAATTCACAGAAATGTGCAGAGATGTGAAAAATTTGAGTTGCCTGACAGCCCAGATTCCCATCTACGATTGAACAAAGCTGTGCTCTGCATTCTTATTTTGGCTCTTATACTGTAAATGAATGTCCTTTTTGCAGTTTATTTAGTGTCTTTTTCTTTTTTTTTTTGCATTTTTTGTGCCATTTGTTGCTGATTTCACTATTTAAAATGGCCTCCAAGTACAGTGCTTGAAGTTCTGCTTTTACTGAGATGTGTCTTACTAAAAAAATACCTGTTCAGTAGGGTTCATTCAGGCATGAGTCCCCTTGGCCATGAGTTCAATGTTAATGAATCAACATGCTATTGTTTGTTTGTGTTGTCCTGTCCAATCTTATATGTTGAAATCCTGTGCTCACTGTGATGGTCTTTGGGAGCTGCTTAACTCCTGTGGATGGAGTCCTCATAAAAAGGACCAGTGCTGTTCAAAATGCTAAAAAGAACCCTGCAGAGCTCTCTAGCCCCTTCTGCCGTGTAAAAACACAAGAAGTCTGTAATCCAAAGATGGCCCTCTTTTGCATGGTGCAACCATGCTGGCACCTGCCTAAATTACCAGCTGGGAGAACTGGGAGAAATAAATTTTGGCTTTTCATAAGCTACCCAATCTGTGATATTTTGTTACAGAAGCCCAAATGGATTGGACACAATAATATATATACAACATGTAGTAATCATATTTACAATAAATATTCAATAAAATGTCTTTAAATAGAAGCGTAAATAAAACCAGAGGCTTGTAGGAACCAAACCTTGTATTTCCCCTAGGAGCAGTGATTCAACATTTATTAATTCCATGTTCTCAGGAAATTTATAGAACATAACCACTGGGAATGATAAGAATTCACTCTGTTCTTATACTTTTCAGCTCCCATCTCACTCCTGCCTTCCATTTGGCTTGGCATTTGTCAAGTATCAAAATTTCTAGGGCTCAGCAGGGGAGAGGGCTTTCTGCTGCTATGTCTTACAACAATAACTAGTCTGTGGCTCGTTCTACCACATTTCATCAGATATCATTACTTCGTCTGCTTTTCTTTTTTCAGTAATTTGTTTAAAAACACTTTTCTGGGGAGTCTGGGTGACTCAGTCAGTTAAGCATCTGACTTCAGCTCAGGTCATGACATAGCATTTCATGAGTTTGAGCCCCACATCAGGCTCTCTCCTATTAGTGAAGAGCCCACTCCAGATCCTCTGTCTCCCTCTCTCTGACCCTTCCTAGCTCATGCTCTCTCTAGTTCAAAAATAAATAAACATTAAAAAAAAAAACACTTTTCTGATGGCCTTTTCCCTTTTGCCTCATGGTTATTGGTTTATATACCTATTCAACTCCTTATATCTTATTCGGGGTTAGGATGTGATCCCTTTAACCTTTTTGAGTTGCAAATTCCAGCATGTTCTTTAAGGTTTTTAGAGTTGCAAACTAAACAAACATAAGGTATTTTATGAACCATTGTTACAATTTTTAGGAGATAATATCATGATATTTAGATTTGGAAAGTCCAGCGTGCACCATTTTGTCCAAATTCCAAATTTATAGTTGAAAAAACTAAAGGCCTTGGGGCACCTGGACCTGGGTGACTCAGTCGGTTGAGCCTCTGAGTTCTGCTCAGGTCATGATGTTGCCTTCTGTGAGTTTGAGCCCTACATAGGGCTCTGTACTGACAGCTCAGAGCCTGGGGCCTGCTTAGGATTCTGTGTCTCCCTCTCTCTCTGCACTTCCCCTGCTTGCATTCCATCTTTCTCTCTCTCAAAAATAAATAAACATTGAAAAAAAAAAAAAAAAAAGAAAAAACTAAAGGCCTCTCCAGAACCAATCAGTATTGATCTCTAACTTCCTCCAGCAATGTTTAACACCTTCGCAGCTAGTGCTGATTATGGATGGTAAGGGACACTCACAGTTTGAAAACAGCAAAGTTGTCTTTAGGTCAAAGGCTACAGATTGTCAGATTCTAAGAGAAGTATTTGTAGAAATAACTTACCAAGGATTAGATGATGGATAGAAAGGCAAATGAAACTAGAAAGAAACTGATGGATTGGGATAAAAGGAGAGATAGAGGGAGTAAAGGTTATGGTGAGGGCAGAGGTTCAGTAAGCACCTAAGAGAGAGAGAGAGAGAGGGAGAGAAAGTCTAGCCAAAGAGGGGGGAATAGCAGAACTCTCACCTTTATCGCTTCCTATACATTCTAAGTGGGCATAGAAAGTTGTTGAAATATTCAAAGGAAATGTTAACTAAAAAGTCAAAAGCATGAGTTTTAAAAAAAAGAAATTGCTCACTTAGTATTGTCATTTAATTGCTAAAGGGAAAAATGGGCATATCAATTCTGTTTGTATCTTTTTTTCTGTCTCTGGAGCAATTATGTGGCACTGAGTTAATTATGCTCTCTTTGAAGTCTTAGAAATTTAATACATTACATGTCTACAGTTAGCGCTCCACCTCTCATTCAAGAGTTTCAAAGCTTTAAGAAAAATACTGCTGTTACGTGCAGCTGAGTAAATCAGCCTGCTGTGATACCGGTAGAAAATTGTTACCACAATGTACCTGCTAGCGTCCTTGAAATTAATATGGTGAAACAAGAGTGCTTACATGGTTTGATTTAAATACGGATTAGGATGATATTTTGAAAAACAATTTTTTTATATAGGATAGATTTCCATTGGAAACGACAGAAGATAATAGCCTTTCTAGAAAGTATACAACAATCCTATATAAATTAGAACTTTTTGGTCATGACTTTAGTTTTCAGGTTTGATAAGAAAATCAGTTCTTTGAAAGCAGGAAGTTTTATTACTTATATGGTAATGAACATCATTTCCTTTTGGAGTTTTTCAAGATTTCAAAAAGGAACCCTGCTGTTACATGAAATCCTTTTATTCTGCAAGGAGAAAAGTGTATTATGTCTTATTCCTTAAACATAGTTTATGAAATGGCTTTCATTTCATTGTATTATATCCCAGAGAACTCTGATCTTGTCAAATAACTTAGAGGCAAAGTTACTTACCTCAAGTATATAAGCAGTTTGCCACAAATAAGCCTTTAGGAGAGTTTAGGAAACAAGTGAAGATATCTTTCTCAATGGATATAGCAAAGTTCTCAGTCATCAAAAGAGTACTCTGAATAATCAAATTACTGTGATGGTTATTTAATAGCTGTTTAAATAACTCAGTATTTCAACAAAAAAGAAATTATTTGAAGACATTATGCAACGTACATTTTTTAAGATGACACTGGTAATAATATTTGAAAAAGGAACTTATAAAAAATTTTCCCTAAAATGTATCCATTGAATGAAAATCTCTTTAATACTACTGTGTTCATAGATGGCTGCTATGCATTTTTAAACTAAACTTTGTATTGAAATTTAACATATACAAGAATAGTGCACATAAGTGTGTAACTCAAATTTCCATCCAACCAGTGTTTAGGTCAAGAAACAGAACATAAGTGGTACTCTCAGGTTCCCTTTCTGTGTACCACACAGTTATAACCCCCTTAAAGATAACCATTATCCTTACTTTGAACATAGTAAACTAGTCGTGATTGATTTTAAACTATGTATGAATAGGATCATGCTGTATATATTGTTTTGTCTGTTTTCTGTTGTTCAATGTTATATTATGACATTCATCCACGTTGAAATATGTAGGCAAAATTCATTCATTTTGATTGCTTCAAAGTATTTCATTGTATAAATATGCCACTGTTAGTGTAACTTATGGTGATGATTTTTTTTCTAGTTTTGTCTTTTACAAATAGTGGTTTTATGCATGTGTTTTTGTTGTGTGTACACTTAGGCGTAGGATTGCTAGCTCATGAGACATCATAAGGTATGTGATTTATTAAAGCTAGCTGATACAGACAGTTTTCCAAATTCTCTAGTAGCAAGTGGAAGCATTTCAATTTTCCACTTTCTTACCAACACTTTTTTTTTTGCCCTCTTCATTTTATTTATCCTCATGGAAATGTATTAGGTTTAGATTTTGTCTTTAATTTGCATTTTCCTGATAATTTTTTTTGTATATTTATTGACTTTTTTGATCTATTTTTGTTTATGGAGTGCCCATTCAAGTCAGTTTCCTTTTTTTTCCTCATGACATGTAGAAGTTTTATATATATTAGAGATAAGAGTTCATTGCCAAATGAATATATTTTGAATACCTTCTCCATTGTTTGTCTTCTTATTCCATAAATAGAAATTTTTGATGAACATAAAGTTTGTTTGTAATGTAGTCCAGGTTATTAATTTGTTTTCTTTATAGTTAGCAGTTTTTGTCTTTTTGTTTTGTTTTGTTTTTAAATAAAGCTTCCCACTCTAAGGTCATGAAGACATACTCATTATTTTTTTTTAGAAATGTTGTTTTATCATCTACATTTTAATCTGAAGTTCATCTGAAATCAATTGTTTTACATGGTGGATTGTAGGGTAGGGATACATTTATTTTCCATATAGCATCTGCTTTTCATTTTACCTTAGGACCAGGGTGCCTGAATTATGTTGGGGAGGAAGAATTTCTTACGTACTCCAAGGTCCTTCTAGCTGCACTAAGATTCAAATTGGCAAGAGACAGATTAATAGGAGAAAATCTAATTTAATTTTGGACATATAGGAAATCCATACAAACATGAAATTCCAAAGACAGTCGGGCAAAATGAAGTAATATGTCATTCTGAGCTAAGGAGAAGGGCGGTAGGGATCTGAGACTTCAAGGGAAAAAAGTGCAGTTCATAGGAAGAGTACATTTTTGGTAGGCAAAGGTTTACTGAGCTATTCAGAAACAATAGGACATAGAGGACTTCTATGAAACAGGCCTTGCTGGGCTCTTCCATGTCTATCATGCCTAGTTCATATTATAATGTAGTTATCTGTAGTGATGGCTTACTTCCTAGAGCAGGTCCTCTATCTAAATTCTTTTAGATAGTGGTTGGAGGGTGGGAGTAAACAGCTTTCCCTGACTCTCCTGGATTTTGATTGCTTTTAACTCAAAATAATCTTCTTACCAAAATACCATATGTCAAAGGAGCCTATCCCAAACCCCTCCAATTGAAAAGAATGTTAGAAGTTTCTATCACCAGTGAATAAAATGGGGTATTTGAAAGTCATATGGCTATTATTCTTGTACAGCATCTTGTATATTTATCATATTTTTTCTTCTCTTTAACATGAAGCACATGACTTTAGGAGAAAATAAAAGACTATCTTGATGATTTCATTGGAATAAGACTCTTTCTATGCTCCCATGATAACAAAAGTTAATAACACTGGATTTTATAATAAAAGTTTTAAATTTTTCCAAGGGCCCAATAGTCATGGGTCATCAAGTAGCAGCTAATGGCCCTGTCACTCAAAAACTGAACTGATTCATATAGATATGGTTTTTACAATGGCATGGAATCATAAGGGAAAAAAGAATTTTGATTTAACTTGACTAAAACAAACCAAACTACTGATAGGAATCACTTCATTCCTGACTTTATTTTTCTTGTGTCCCATTTATCAATTATTATTGAATAGCTCTCAAATCTTGAGTTTTTGCTTTAGCTCAGTATCGTATTAAACTTGAAAGGCAGCTCTGTTACCAGTCAAGCCACAGCTTAGGATTTTTTTTTTCCTTTTAATGAGAAAATCTCAAATTTGTTTTAGTTTCCACTTGACCAAAATCATGTATGACAGCTCTTGCTTCTGTTAATGAGGCCTGAAAGAGCATCAGGCTTTGCTTTTCTGGTTGGAACTCTGTTTAACTCTCAGAAGTTTCCCCTGAAGAAGGGAACTCAGCAGGGAATTAGGTTCCAATAAGTTCAATCTCATAATAAGACAGATCCAACTCACCTCTCTCCTGTTACCGCTGACTTGGGACACAGGTATTGGTGAACAGTTGGATTCTAACTTCCTCTAACAGTCTAAAAGTCATTTAACAATTTTTGCCTTTGCAACATCTAATTTGCTAGTTTTTTTTTTTTTTTCTGTTAGGTTTTCAGATGGGTTCGACATTTTATTCTATCTATTGAAACAAAATTAAATGAGAAAATGTCAACATTAGTGAGGGTTGTACTCTTAATTGAAATATAAAATCACAATTGCTTCAATCTTTAAAACAAGGCAATTGAAGCCCTTCTTTAATCCATTATTCATTTATTCATTTATTCAGACAATATGTTTAAAGCAATTCTGTGAAGGCAATGTGGAAAGTGATGCTAGGAATACAATTATGAATGATATGTGATTCTAGTCCCCAAGGAATATACAGACTAATAAGGAAAATATTGTAAACACAAAATGTACAAAATACTAAAGCCACAAGAAAGAAAAGTTAAGTTACTCCCTTCAACCCCCGAAAGAAATAGAAAATAAAGCAAAGTTCTTTCTAAAACTTGATCACATAAAGCTTGCAGATAATGTATGAGATAACCCATATCTAGAAGTAAACCAAATGTTTATTTGTTATGGGACAACTGAGAAATCTTGGCTATTTCAAGAAATTCTTGGGGTACCTGGGTGGACTAGTCAGTTGAGCGTCCAACTTTGGCTCAGGCGATGATCTCATGGTTCCTGAGTCCGAGCTCCATTTGGGGCTCTCTGCTGTCAGCACAGTGCTCTCTTCTGACGATGGTTCCCCTTCCCCACTTGTGTTCTCTCTCAATAATAAATAAATCTTAAAAAGAAAAAAAAAATTCTGACCATAACTTGCTATAGTCTTATCAAAGCAAATCTAGAATTCGAGTGAATCCAAGAGTGATTTTCCTGCCACAAAATTCCATGGAAAAACAAACAAACAAACAAAAACAAAGGGACTATTTGAATAGACCTAATGATAAATTTGAAGATTAGAATTCAGCAGTGCTTGTCTATTACTGCCTAGAGAAGAAATATATCAGACCTGGAAGGCAAGGACATGCCAACAGAAAGGCATTTTTTTGTAGTATGCCAGGCATAATTTATCAGCCCTTACCCTGGTCTGAGTGAAGTAGTTTTCAAAATTATGCACCTCCCTGTTGCTGCTCCCATTTTCAGCATCACCTTTTGAAGCTAGGAGACTGGCAAGCCCCTGTATTTTAAGCAATAGAGAGATATGTTTGCTACAAATTAATAAATTAACAATTTAATTAATTTACCAATTTCTAGTAAATTTTCTTAGTATATACATGACACAACGTGCTACAAGTACCTTTATTTTCTATTTCCAGACTGAAACAGAGATTATTACAATCTGCCCTGCGCTTCGAGGCAGCCATGGCAAATGGACCTTAGTTAGCACAGGAGTCTAAATCTATTTGCCAACCTAGGTTAGTATGAGTCAGTCTCCCAGAACTTAATCAATTCCTTAAATGCTTACTGACAAAATCAATATTTTAGATTTGTAGAAGACTAGATTTTAAAGTATAGCTACCCCATGAAGCATTGTTGAAATGTTAGCTGATAACCCTAGGTTACAATTCTATTTATACTTTTTCTCACTGTAATATAGATAAATAGGAGTGAAATAAACTGTTTAGGTAGAACCTAGAAACTTAAGAAGGTCCATTTGATTTTTCCAGAAAACCCTATTTTTAATAGAATACAAGGATTCTAAGCATATGAGGATTAAAAGATTAGACTTATATGTGTCCACCAACAGTAAAATTATATGAATATGTAGGTCCGTTAGTTTCAAATACTAATTATTTAAACATGTATATTATTTGATGAGACAACATTTAAGTCAATGTTTGAAACTTATATTTAGGATTTAGATTTAAAGCAATATAGCAGAAGGGCATCCTTCCAAGAATGAGGGGAAGCATGAATAAAGATACTCAGATGGAAATTCACAATCTGCAAGTTGGTACAGGGGACACAGACTATCTGAAGTAGAATTATAGGATGCAAAGTTAGGAGGTAAGGTGGTACCAGATAGGTAGGTGAAAACCGTTGAATGTCAAACCTACAATGGCAGCATTAACATGGAATTTGGATTCACCTTTTGCCAAACTGACTGTGTGGCCCTGGCCAAGCTACTTAAAATCATTCAGCTTGATTTTCCTCATTTATAAAATGGAGTAGTTCTAGATCATGGAGTTTTTTGAAGGCTATATTTGGTAATATAAATACAATGTGTAGACTAATGTTCACACTCAGTAAAAATTTAACCATGTTCAGAATTGTAAGTCAGATAAAGAAGAAAATGAAAATGATGCTGGAATGAATAGCCTCGGGAATGATTGGCTATGTGAATAGAGGTTGAGATGTGGGCAACAGAGGTGGATCCTATGTTTCAAGTCTGGGTCTCAAGGAAGTTCATGTTTTTTTTGTATTTGGGTTTATTTTTAATGTTTATTTTTGAGAGAGACAGAGGGTGAGGGGGGAGGGCCAGAGAGAGACAGAAACACAGAATCCAAAGCACGCTCCAGGCTCTGACCTGTCAGCACACAGACTGATGGAGGGCTAGAACTCACAAGCCATGATCACAAGTGACTGAGGCACCAGACAACCCAAGGAAGTTAATGTTTTGAAATCAAGAACATAAGAAGATAAACAGGTTTTGAGATAATATGATCAATGTAATTTCAGTAAAAAATTTGATGTTATTTTGGAACACCTAGATTAAGACCTGCATTAGATTGGTGGAAATGAATGAATAGAATCCAGCTGTGCTAAAGAAAAGCTGTGTTTGCCAGTAAGATGATCACTGGTGACCTTTGAAAAAATATTCTTTGGGAACCTGGGTGGCTCAGTCGGCTAAGCGCCAACTTTGGCTCAGGGTCATGATCTCTTGGTTCATGCGTTCGAGCCCCTCATTGGCTTTGTACTGACAACAAGGAGCCTGGAGCCTACTTCGGATCCTGTGTCTCCCTCTCTCTCTGCTCCTCTCTTGCTCTCTCTGTCTCTCTCTCTCTCAAAAATAAATAAACATTTAAAAAAAATTTTTTTTAAATAAAACAGTGAAAAAATATTCTTATTAAAATAATGTGTGTGTGTGCGGGGGTGAGATTGTAAGGAAATAAATAGTGAAGGAATTCTTAGCAAATAAGCAGAGTAAGAATCCACAGCTTTTTCATGTTTAGAAGTAAACAAGATGATCAAATAGTAACTGAACCTTAGGAAGAAACCTATTTCAAGGAAGATTTTTTCCAAGACTATTTCATGGAAGTAAGGGAGATTAGGAGGGAAGGGAAAAATTGAAGATACAAGATATAGAAAAACATCAATATAGAATCAGTGAATCAAAGTAGGATCGGTTTTATTAATAGGTTATATTTGAACAGGAAAGAAGTTGAAGAAGTAGGCAAGGATTAAAATACAGAGAATTCGAAGGTAATGAGGAGAGCTCAATTGTATTTGGAAAGAATACATGTGTAGTAGAATCAATGGATTCTAATTTGTCTTCTGTAGTAGACTGGATGCAGAGGCAGAAAAACAAATGAAGTAAAAAAAATGGTTTATCCAAGGAGGGGGACTAGCCAACCAACAGCTATAGAAGAATCAAGCTGCCTATGGGGACCATAATGCAGACAACATAAGAGATGCTGGAAATCAGTTGATTTCCAGTTTCTAACTGGTCCAGTTAGAAACCAATATCCTAACATGAACTACCAAGTTTCAGGAAAAAATATACTCAACATTCCCTATATTTTGTTTATACCTACATAATAGGTCTGGGCTAGAATTTAAAAGGAAGAATATTAACTGGATTCATACTTCAAAAATAAAAAAAAAAAATGTGTTTACCTAGAAGCAAATTTCTCAGCCTTGGCACTATTGATAGTTTGGAGCAGATAATTCTTTACTGTGGGAAGCTGTCCTTTGCATTATTTAGCAGCATCCCACCTCTACTGGATAGACCAGTAGACACAATCATGACAATCCACAAAAAAAAGAAAAGACGTTGCCAAAAGTTCCCATTAACTGTGATGATAGCCATAGGGAATTAAAACCATCCCTGGTTGATAATCACTGATATAGAACTATTCAATGTTTGAAACACTAAAATTTGTTCTTATGGAATTTTTATTGCTGGCATATGACAACTTTATTTCACTTTTCCTGTAATAAGATACTCAACAGTTATTGGACTCCTTCCAGGGGTCTGACACTATGCTAATCACTCTGTAAGTTATCTTGTATATGCCTTAAAAAATCCAATGAGATGGGTATCTTCATTCTTCATTGAAGGAATGTTGTATACACAATTATTTGCCTAGATTTTAAGGATTATTTGCATTTTATTTTATTTTTGTTAAACTAGTCATTATTTCCCAAGTTGTTTTACTATTTTCCAACAATGTCCATCATGAATTCTTTTTGGGAGAGTATAATTGGTTCCCAAGTAATAGCTCTCTAGCCTTCACAACTAGTAAGTTTGCAATGTAGTCTTTAAACATGCCATCTGAAAGGCAAATCAATCTGCCTAAGAATTTTAGCACAAAACATATAAAAAGCCAAACAAAATTAATTGTATACATAAACTGATAAGAAATAATAGTAGCAAGAAATTTGACTTGATTCCAAGCATGGTAAAGTCGTTGTCATAGGCAAAAATTAACATTTACTGAGTTTTTCTTATGTGCCAGACACTGCTTTGGGTGTGTTTTACATATTACCACATTAAATCACACCAAATCTATGAGGTAGCTTCTGCATTGGGCCCCATTTTACAAAAGAGAAAGAAAGAAAGAAAGGAAGGAAGGAAGGAAGGAAGGAAGGAAGGAAGGAAGAAAATGAGACACAAAGAGATGAAACTAGCCCCAGATCGTACAGCAAGTAATAGCAAACCAACTTTAGACCATCCTTAACAAGTGTGCTATGCCATACTACCTCTCCAGGTACACAGTGGGTGTAAAAAAATCATCTTAACTTTCTATTCGTGACAAAGAAGTTGTTGGTATGCTTAACTCTTGTTAAAACGTTTTTTTTAAGTTTGTTTGTTTGTTTGTTTGTTTGTTTAGAGAGCATGCAAGCATGGGAGGGGCAGAGAGAGAGGGAGAGAGAGAATCCCAAGTAGGCTCCATGCTGTCAGTGCAAAGCCTGATTCAGGGCTTGATCCCAAGAACCATGAGATCATGACTTGATCCAAAATCAAGAGTAAGACACACCCAACTGACGGAGCCACCTAGGTACCCCTTGTTAAACATTTTTTAAAAAGAATTTTCAGTGGCATAAGCTAGTGGAAGAATACTAAAGACATTATTGTGGAAGTTAGTCAATGTGATTAGGCTATCTGTGTTGGTAATTTGTGTTTACCAAAGTTAGGTTCTCCAACAACAGAGACCTGGAGATAGAGGCTATACTTCCTTTGATTAAGACATCTCAAAGAGATGGCCCCCAGGTCCTTGGAAAAGACATTTCTGGGTTGTAAAACTACAAGAGGCTGGGATAAGATTTAATTTATAATTGCAAGTGTCCTAAAGTAAATGCTCTCAGAAAAGGGAAGTCAAAGTCCTAGAATCAGAAAGAAAACTGTCTAAAGCTGAGTCAAGCTGAATGAAACGTTAAGGCTGTATTGGGTCAAGCATAGGCAGGCTATTCAGACTAAATAGATTTAGTGTGTGTGCTTATAATAGTCATTTTTTACATATATATTATACACAAAATAATATATATTGAATATTATATTTTGAATAATGATTGAATATGCATATTCAAATATCTAGAATTCAGAAATTTATTATCATATAAAGGGATTAGGGGGATTGAAGAAATGGTTAAACTCCAGTGACTCACAGGATAATACTTAATTACTGTTGTGACAAGACCACTCGAAATGCTGTATGTGAACTTGCAAAACAAAAGATAATGCTGATTTAATCTAAAAGGTTCAAGTAGTCAACTTCAGATAGGACTTATGGAGGAAACAGATGGCAGTAATGATGACCCCATTGCTAAGTTTGCAGAACAGAGCTGAAGAGGATCCGTACATAAGACCTGGGAAACCTGGGATGCAGAAGAGCCATGGGGCTGACTATATTTGTAACAATACGAGTTTACTTTTGCTGAGATGTCTGGAATAAATTTTCAGATAATTCAAATACCTTCTTGGTGTACCTGGACTGAGCTCTGTACTATAGCTACAAACATTTCACAAACTTTTGGTGGATATAGAATCACAATTTCAAGAGACTCAGATTTTGATGAGTAAAGCTTATTTCAAGCTAAATTTCAAGATGAATTGATTTGAAAGCAAACTAAAACCATAAAACATACCCATCAATCTAGCATTTTGGAAATGTATATTAAATTTTTAAATACACTGATTTTTTAAAATATTTCACCAAATTCCAAGTACACTGATTCCTTGAAGTTAGGTTCACTTTACTCCCTGGAAATTAATTGTTTTTTTTTAATAGAACTGCTTAAATTGAGAAAAAGTTACTATTATTGCTATAAATCCAAATAAAATTTGAGAAGTGCTGTGTCTGGGTATATCTCTGCAATTCTCAGTAATATTTGTATCTTGTAGGTACTCAAATTCCTATTGACTAAGAAATATGTGATCAGGGAGTAGTACAAAACATATAATTTTGCACTTCCATATAGATGATGTTAATTACATTTTTGGATTATTGAAGTACTATTAAAACCATGCATATTACTGAAGGGCTGTTTTTCCATTGTTATGTAGTGTGAAATGCATGAAACATTTTTTAAGGTTTATTTATTTATTTTGAGACAGAGTGAGAGGGAGTGCATGCAGGGAGGGGCAGAGAAAAAGGGAGAGAGAGAATTCCAAGCAGGCTCCGTCATGTCAGCACAGAGCCTGATGAGGGGCTCAATCTCACCAACTGTGAGATCATTACCTGAGCCAAAATCAAAAGCCAGATGCTTAACCACTGAGCTATGCATGTGCCCCCAAATGCATGAAACTTTTGTATCAGTGGATATCTGGATCTATCTGTGGAAATTTTCAAAAATACCTTTACCTAGATCCCATTCCAGAACCTTAAATCACAATTTATAGGGTGTAGCACAGGCATTGATATTTTTAAAAACCTCCTCAGGTGACTTATTGTAAGGTTCAGGCTACTGCTTTTGAAACTTCAGTGTGCCTACTAATTTGGAGAATTTGTTAAAATGCAATTTCTGACTCTGTAGGTATGAGCTTTAGATTTTGTATTTCTACCAAGCACCCAGATAACACTAGAAACAGTATGAATAAAATATTTCCATCATCACAGAAAGTTCTAATGGCCAGTATTGCTCTAGAACTTGAATTTATATCTAAAAAATCCCTTGTCTGAAACTCAGAATAACTGCCATTAGGAGAGTATAGAAATTTGATAACAAATGTTGCCTAACAGTATAAATAACTTTTCAGCATAAGTAACAATAATACAACTAACACATCTGCCTTATTGCATCTCAAACTATAACAGATGTTTCTCCAGCCACTAGACTGAGACACATTAGTTGTTGGAAATTAATAATAATAATAATAATAATAATAATAATAATAAAAGAGTTATTTTCTGGCAATCCCCATTAACTAAAGTGTTGGAACAATGGTGCTTTCTAAACTGATAGTGCAAGACCTCTAGTGTCTTTCTAAACCTGCCATTTTCTTTTACCTTTCCACAAGGATTCTGATTGCAGGGTTGTTATGTTGGATGACCTAGTTGTTTGAACTGTAACTTGGACACAGGTGCCACTACTAGGAAAATTCACTAATCATCCTCATGGTAGGCTGTTGCCAATATCATTGTCCAGGACCTCCTTATCAGAGCAAGATGTTTCCTCCAGCCCAACAGCAGTCCCAGTATCCCAACACTAAACCTTATTCCCCAGGCACTGAGTCCTTATTTGAGTCACAAATAGTAGTATCTTCTGTTACTTTAGCTTGATAGAAACATTCCAGTGATCTGGTATTTATTTTACGTATTTTTTTTAATTGCAGTTCCTTTCTCTGTGGTGTTAGGCACTCACAGAGCATAGCAGGATGTATAGTAATGCCTCCAATTAGACCCAAAGATTAGAAACACCAAATTTGGGGTGTTCCATTTCATACAATGTCCAGTGAAGTTGAAGACTGGACCATATCCATCCAGAGAATGAGTGGATCTAACCAGGGCATCTCGCTGTCATTCCCCAGAAGTCCAGATATATTCCCTCATAACTAAGCAGCTTAAGCAAGCAGACCACTGTGTTCCCACCTTGCCAGACAACCTCTCACACATAAAACGAGTAGCTGAGATAGCTGGATTTAAACCATGCTGGGACCCCATTACAAAACAAAATTTCTCCTTAAAATGCCAACACATTCTGAATACAATAATCATTTTGTATTGTATCACTCTAAAAGAGAATTCCAATAATAACAGGAGAAACAAAAATAGAGAAACAAACAAAATGGCACTTTAAATTACAGACTAATTCAGGTTGTTTTTCTAGCATTGTTTAATGGACACATATCTTTGTGAATTTTGGATCTTTTAAATACATTACCAGCATTCTCATTATTATTGCTATCCTTTATTGGACTCTAAGCTTCATGGGATCAGGGTCATCATTTATTCAACTTTAAATACTACAACATATGCAACCTAATATGTTGTAATAGGCGGCTCTAAATAAACTATAAACTATAAACTTTAGAGGTGAAAATTTCCCCAAAGAGTCATAATTCTAACTACTTGATTTTGAGGGTTTTAGACATCCTATAACTGATTTAAATAAAGAACTATGTTATATATACCAGGACATACCAAACATGTTCCTTCTTATCTAATTGCAGCCTTTTCTCCTTCCAACTCTATAGAAAATAGTAAAATATAGGGTAAATAACTGCACCTGGGTGTCTGTCAGTTAAGCATCCCACTCTTGATTTTGGCTCAGGTCACGATCTCATGGTCGTGAGGTCCAGCCCAGTGTTGGGCTCAGGGCAGAGCGTGGAACCTGTTTGGGATTCTGTCTCTCTCCTTCTCTCTCTGCCCCTCCCCTGCTTGTGTTCTCTCTCTCTCTCTCTCTCTCAAAATAAATAAATAAATAAACTTTAAAAATAAATAAATATCAGGCCTAAGGAAAGGGGAAATTAGAGTAGAAGGTTAAATTTTAGTAGAAAGTACATTATCAAAATATAGATTGGATATTGTGCTATTTCTGTTAATAAAATGATAAACTCCTTGAGGTCAGTGACTATTATAAATTTTATATTCTCGTCAGTATTTGACATAACACCTACATGTGACTGATGCTCAGTAAGTGTTTAATGGTTTCCTTTATTTTATTTGTGCAAAAAGTATAGCGGTTAAAAAAAAAAAAGGATCGCCTTACATATCATGAAAACATTTTCTGTTTTATTTATGAGAGCCTGCCCAGATGAGAATTTTGACACAATTGTGAAGAACTAGGGAATTGAACCACTCTCAGATTCCTTCACATCCTGGCTGATTTTAAGCACCTGGAGAAATAAACCATTGAAAATAAACCATTGAAAATCCTTTGTGGTGTCCACGGCTAAGTTTGGGCACAGCCTCACAGCTCTCAACATGAACACGAATTTCCAAAATTTAACTTGAGCCCTTGAGGGATGAAATTGGCTTCACTGATACCTCTTTAGAAGGAATGAACTTCAACCTGACATATATTCACTAATTATTATTATTTCTTAATTCTCTTAAAACATAAAAGATGAAAGGCTGAAACTGAATTGTAATTGGCAAAAGAATTTCATACAGGGAAGGCACCTCTTGATTAGCAGCTGTGTAGGCAGAGGGAGGGCTGGGGGTATGGAAATTTGGCTAAGAATTCACACAGAAAAGTGCTTGATGTGCTTCGAAATAGCTCAATCAGGATTCAGCGTGCTGTGAAAGCGCTCAACTGGTGCTCAACTTCCAGCATATTTAAATGAGTTGAAAGCTTACTTTTTAAAAGTACTCAATTGGGAGTGCTCAAGTTGTGGCACCTATTAGTTGAATGCTAACTAAGTTTTCCTTTCATATGGTTCACTTCTCAGTTAAGCAGACAGTTTTGCTCTTCATGGGTTCAGGTTGACCTGGACCTACCAGGAGTCATTGGGAAATCTGCATCTCTTGCAGAGGAGGCAAATCTTCGACCAACCATTCCCATTGCTTTCTCTGGCACATTCTAGCTTCTCTCTTTCTCTCTCTCTCTGTCTCTTTCCATCTCTCTTTCTTTGTCTCTCTCTGTCTCTCTTTCTCATGTTTTCACATTATCCTCCTCACTGTTTGGAGCTTTGTCTTGTTTGAAGCTACTTTGAAATGACTAAAATAGCAGTGGTTGCTGTGTAACATGATCTGATATCTTTTTATTCCTGATGAATGGGTTTGTTTTTTTCCCCAAGTGCCTTTTCAATCATTTTGATAACATTGCTTCTCAGAAATGGTTTTGAGCTTTATTTCGAGTTTAAGAAACTATACAGCTTTGTGCTATGTTCCATAATGTCCACTTTTACCTTTGATTAATTCATTACTTTTACCTTAGTCTAATTCATACTGTTTAAGTAGGAAAGATGAGTCCCATAATGTTCTGTATAACAAATAAATAACCTGATTAATTAAATTGCTCAAGATTAAATTTGAGCTATATGTTTTGAGAGTGCACTTTGGGAAAAATATACTACGTCCTTTAATTATCTCACTATTGTTATAAATTGAGATAAAGATTTCAATGGATTCTATTTTCTGTAACAACTTCAAAATCTCATGGGACGATACATTGATGTGTAAGTGCATTTTTAGCACATTTCAATGATCTCATATATTCCTTTTGCAAGTACTTCATTATACATTAAGAAAAATTTTTTGAAGTATATACATATATGTGATAATTAGTCCATGACTGCTGACTTAGGACTGTTGTTCAGTGTGTGTGTGTGTGTGTGTGTGTGTGTGTGTGTGTGTGTGTTAATGAACTGGATACAAGTATCAGTTGTATCCTATTTACCCTGCACCAATACAAAGTTAGTCTATACCCAGGTGAAGAAAGCCTTTGAGAACATTCCCCTTTAAATAAAGAAAAAGGGAAGCCAAAATGTTACCTGTAGAAATACAATGTAAAAGCTTTTATTTCAGTTTAGTTCTTGACCTCCTGTAATGATGGAGCAAGTTGTTCAAACTAAGGGTTAAAGAAAGTTTAGGTAAATGGAAAGGTAATCTGTATACTTCATGTAACAACGGAAGGAGAATGTGCATTCTTTATTTTCAGGTGAGTAAAATAACATTTTAATTTAGCACCTAGTACATGAGTAATGCATGAGCCTCCTAACACATCTCCCAGCCATCCACTTTCTAAGGCAAAGGTGCCTTCCAGTCCATAAATGTCATTGGAAAGGCCATGGGTTTTGGTGGAGATATTATATAAGGAATTCTCAGGCTGCAGCTTTTGAAAATGTGGGTCATCTAACTCCCCCATTATGATCTGGGTTCTCCAAGCAATCTTCTGGTTTTAGTTGGCTTCCAAATCAGTCTACTGAAGAGGAAGAATAAGTTAGTTAGGTGAACAATTTGTTTAGAAAATAAGTTCAATATAACACTATATGCCAATTATACCTCAGTTTGAAAAAAGGTTATTTTCCAATATAAGTGAAAGAGATAGGAATCTCACTGGAAATTAATAAATTTGCATGAGGGCTTTCTATCACACTGAGAATTTGGGTGATGGAATGGTGCCTAGTTTTCTGTGAGTCTACAGTGCTAATGGCCTGACCTTGGAAGGCGGTGAATTTAGTAAGATAATGACTATCACTCCTTGAAGGCTCTTTTAAGAAAACTTACTGCTTGCCAAAATCATATTTAAAAATTTTTCTTTTTGGATTTCTATTGAATTTATGTGGTGTCTTCACAATAATGCTATGCTCAATTTTATGAGCACAATGAACATTTTATTTCCTTTATGCTGATACTCAAAACTATAGAAGCAAAGACATTTCAATAAAAATTAAAATTTGATATTTTTAGCAACCCGGAGCGGCTTAGGATGATAATATCCAATTAGGAATATCTTTTTTTCTGGAACAAAATGAAGGAAGTATGGCAGTAGAGGGTTCTTCAGAAATTCTACCCAGTGGCTATAAGAGGCAATACCGTGTTATTGCTTTGCTTTAAAATAAAGATAGAAATGCATGCCCCGTTGGCCCTCGCTGTTTGGCATATTGAAACTTGTCTATTAAATTACCCTTTACAGAGTTTCACCATGTTCTCTCTCTCTCTCTGAAAATAAAAGCTAATTCAGCTTTTTTATTGTTACGATAGAAAAAAAAATAATAGCTAGAATGGGAATTTGCTCTGCAATCATACACTCAAGTGACGTATTTACTTTAATAAACCAAGAAGTTATTTAGGTGGTTTGCATCATTTTTAAATGATTATCTTTTTGTACTTACTTGACCTAGTTAGATAATGATGTGCAGATAGATTTGATTCAACTACGCACTAGTAAAGATGTTCAGTGAAGTCTTAAAACAACTGCTTTTAATATTCCTGAACAATAGGAACAGCCTCCTGTGAGGTGTGTGCTGCTTGTTTGCAATCCGCTCTGACATTTTCTGATATTTTCACTACAAACGAGTTCTGTTTTGAAAGCACTTACTAGAGAGCCACTGAATGTGTGTTGTCCGTTGAGCACTACTTATTTTTGTTGATTTGTTATTTTCAGTTGTTGGGGGCCAAGATTAAGAAATGATTGAGAAGGCCTCAGTGTATGTCATTCGATGGCTATACAAGATCATTTTTTTAAACTTTTAAATAGTATCTTTTCTCAATTAGGATTTTGTAATGTCTTATTAATATGCAAATGCATGTTATGACTGTGTTTTTCCTCTACTGTAGGATCTGCTATCCAACTGAAAATTAATAAAGGCTCTCAACTGGTCCTAAAGTTTTCATCAATATGAGCAGATGTTGCTATTGTTTGTTTGACTGGAGCATTTACTTTGAAAGATATCATCTGAGCTTGAAAATAAGCTGTAGTCCTGTTTTTGTATAATAGTGTCAGGAAAATGTTTTGTTTTGTTTTGATTTCAGTGGCAAATCAATCATAGTTTTCTGATCATTTTTAGAATGTGAGTTTAAGACAGAAGTCATACTTGCTTTTTGGTGTTTAGATGAATGTCTAGTAAACAACAATAAAACACTTGTTATATGTGAGTCAAATGACCATGTTTCTATAGCAGTGCTTTTTATAAATTATTGGCTGGGTTAAAATTTCGGTCATTTTATCCATTTTGTAAAAATCAAGCTGACATATAATGCAAACTGTATGCCACCATTCTAACCAATTACACATTGTTCTGAGAATGATAACACTTGTATAGAATAGATCTAATTATTATTCCCATTTTATAGATGCAGAAGCAAAGGGACAAGAAGATATATAGCTTTTGCAAGATCACACTGTGGACTGTAACCCAGGCAGCCTGCCTCCACAGTCTGTGCTTTGAAGTGCTGTTTTATGCTGTGTTAAAAATTCTGAGTATCTCCATCATTCCCCTGTGAAGGCTAGCCTTTGTCTGTTCTTAAAGGAGCTCCTGTCTTAACACTAAGACAGTGGATTTTCCACCAGTTTTATTATTATTCTTTGACTGAAAATCTAGTCAACGTTTCTGAGGGACATGCACCCAAAAAAGAGGAGAGAGAGGGGCACCTGGGTGGCTCGGTCGATTAAGCGTCTGACTTCAGCTCAGGTCATGATCTCATAGTTTGTGAGCTCAAGCCCCACGTCAGGCTCTGTGCTGACAGCTCAGTCTGGAGCCTGCTTCAGATTCTGTGTCTCCCTCTCTCTCTCTGACCCTCATCCACTCACACTCTGTCTCTGTCTTTCTGTCTCTCAAGAATAAATAAACACTAAAAAAATTTTAAAAAATTATTTCAAAAAGAGGAGGAGGGGGGAGAGGTTCACAAGTTAGTTAATGCCATGCCACTCCTGAATATCAATGGGATAAAAATATTGTACCAGCCTATTTATGTCATTTAGTCTTAAAATTTAAAACTGTTAACCAAAAAAATCATTAAAAATCTTAACATCTGGTGTAAATACTTATTGCAATATCTTTGTTTATTATCTTACACATACTAGAATAAATCACTTGAATAGAGCATTCATAAAAGTTATATACCCATTATAAATGCTAGAAAATGGAATTCCAAAGGAGAGAATATAGAAATAATCAATTGTTGAGGCAAATTTACCTCTTTAAAGATACTTATTGTTCTATAACAAAGTATACTAGTAAGTGAATAGAACTTCATTAAATTTGTGAGATGGTTCCTTCAACTGAACAAAACATTTGAACTAGTGATTTTCAGGGTAGAGAATGCTGTATAAATCTTAAAGGCAAAGTAGCTTCTTTTATTACATCACCAAAAGTATTAAAGCCTTATTTTTTTTAATATGTTGATAAAGAAAGGGCAGTATGGCCTCTTCCATTGGATAGTTTATAATCTAAAGTTGTTGATTATGACACAGACAAAAATTAATATAAAGCTGTAAGTATATGCAGAGAAGATAAAATGTCTAATTGTTTAAAACCTTGGAAATGGGGTACCTACGTGGCTCAGTCAGTTAAGGGTCTGACTTCGGCTCAGATCATGGTCTCATGATTTGTGGGTTTGAGCCCCCAGTCAGGCTTTGCTGACAGCTGAGAGTCTGGATCCTGATTTGGATTCTGTCTCCCTCTTTCTCTGCCCCTCCCCCATTCATCCTCTCTCTCTCTCTCTCTCTCTCTCTCTCTCTCTCTGTCTTAAAAATAATAAACATTAAAAAAATTAAAATCAAAAATAAATAAAACCTTGGAAATTATTTTAGTTTTTAAAATTCTAAATAATGAAATTTTGGCTTATAAATGTTACCAATTGAGCCAGTTGATATTTGGCAAAGTCACGTTTAACCCTTCTCAAGTTTCAGTGGGAAATCAACATTTTGCAGTTTTCTTCTCTTAGGCAGATGGTTATAGCAAAGCTCCATCCAGAGTTTATTTGTCCCTTGAATGCTTGGGGAAAAAAAAGGACTAAACGTAAAATAAAATAAGCCTTTGAATTATTTTAGAATTTTTATAGGCATCATGATGATTACTATGCAGAATGATGCCTTGCCCTTGAGAAATTTGCATTTTACATTAAGCAAACTGCCAATTTATGCTATTGCTGCTTTGAGGTGACATAAACATACCACAGGCACCCTGCCTTTTAATTTTTTTTATGTTTATTTATTTTTGAAAGAGAGAGAGACAGAATGCTAGCAGGGGAGGGGCAGAGAGAGGGAGACACAGAATCCGAAACAGGCTCCAGGCTCTGAGCTGTCAGCACAGAGCCCAATGGGGGCTCGACCTCACAAACTGCGAGATCATGACCTGAGCTGAAGCCAGTCGCCCAACTGACTGAGCCACCCAGGCACCCCTACCACAGGTGCCCTGCCATTTAGGTCCAAAAGGAACCCAAAAAACTCCTCTGTCAATATCATTCACGCAAGTGACAAATAATCTCCAACTTATGTAGTGAAGCAAGTAAACAGAGTACAGAGTTTGTTGTGACAGAAACAATAGTATATGGATGCACAGCTGAGGCTGGGATACAGAGTGAGATGCCAGTGAGACATGCAGTTTAGGTATCCTGCTCTGGTTGGTGTAGCATCTACAAGATATGAAATATATTCTACTTGAAACAAATGAGCTTCATCTCTATGAGACAAAGTATCATGGGAATGTTTTAAGTATATTTAATAATATTTTATCCTGAAACCCAAACTTGTGGGACCACTGAAGAGTTTCTACATTTTATATTTATCTGTCTCAAGGGTAGCATTTTAGAAATTAAAAGTCAAATTTAATATAATTAGAAAAAGAAGTACAGTTTCTGAAACTATGCACCTGTTTTGTAATCCACATCAAGTTGGGGTTTTTGGTACTGACCGTAAAAGTTTAACAATAATTTCTTCTTAATTTAGTACCTAAAGATATTTGAGCTTTATTTTTGAACCACATTTACATCATAATTCACACACACAAGATTATGGCTAGATGTAACAGATTTATGAAAATAATCATATACATATCATTGACTAATTTGAGGACTAGGTAGAATGAACTTAAAACTGGAAAAACATTAACAGTAGTGGCCATGAAGATTTGCTGGAAAGGTTTCGTAGGAAGGAATGAAAAGAAATCATGAAGGATGGTTATTATAATACCCCTTTTTAAGCAAGAACAATCTAAGGTAAGAGAGGTCATATCACTACCACAAAAATCACATGATGACTAATAAATGAATGAACAGCCACTTCATATCTGACTGAGTATACATATATTGTCTGTACACACACACACGCAAACACACACACACACACACACACACACACTGAGTTACTAAAATCAGACAGTCGGGAGTCATCTTCCTTTTTCATACTTCATATGACCTCCCTGTTCTCTCAGGTCTCTTCCTCTCCATCTCCCTGTTGCCACCACCCTTGTTAAGGAATCTGTTAACCCTCAATTTCTCTTGTCTGGCTTATTACTTCAGGTTGCTAACTGCTCCCATTTCCTTCCAAAACTCTTTCCTAAGTGATGCCCAGGTAATCTAATTTTTTTAACGTTTATTTGTTTTTTGAGACAGAGAGAGACAGAACATGAATGGGGGAGGGTCAGAGAGAGAGGGAGACACAGAATCCGAAACAGGCTCCAGGCTCTGAGCGGTCAGCACAGAGCCCGACGCGGGGCTCAAACTTACGGACCGCAAGATCATGACGTCGTAAGCTGAAGTCAGACGCTTAACCGATTGAGCCACCCAGGCGCCCCTATCTTTCTAAAATGCAAGGATTAGGGGCATCTGGGTAGCTCAGTCAGTTAAGTGACTGACTGTTGATTTTGGCTCAGGTCATGATCTCACAGGATAGAGCCCTGTGTCAGGTTTTGCGCTGACAATGCAGAGACTGCTCGGGATTCTCTGTCCTGTCTTTCTCTCTCTCAAAATAAATAAATATAATTTTTTAATAAATATTAAATAAAATAAAATACAGGGTTATATCAAAGCTTTACACAAAATATTTTAATGGTTCTTTATTATCTTTAGGATAGTCTCCTTACAGATGAATACAAATCGTTTCTACCTTTATCTCCTTCTATTGTCTCATATTTACTCAATACTTCTTATATTTCACTGAGAAATTCTTTGCTCTCCTACTTATCCTTCAAGATTCAAGTTGTGTAAATCAGGATTCCAATCAGAAAGAGTTGGAACACTCAAATTATTAAAATTTCTCAAGAAGGGTATATTACAGTGGGTCTCTTTGTAAAAGTTTAGGCAAAGTGTGGGTAATATACAGTTAATGCAATAATTGGAGCTAATAACACAGTGAGAGATATTGCAATCCCAGACCTAAAGTGGTAAGGGGAGGTACTGATTATCTGAAGTTGGAAGGAAAGGGAATTATGTAGACAAGCCTGACTGGAGAGTCCAGTGCCTGCAGAGCATAGCAGCTTGCAGGGAGGGAGTCAGGAGAATAAGATACACTGGACACATTGTTCTTCCTTATTCAAAGCCAGCTCCAGGCCTCCCTTTTGGCTGAACCTCCTTAGAGTCAGAGGCTTGGGAGCCATTTACATGATCCACATAATCTGCCAGGTCAGAAAGCTAGAGGGAAAACGGTAGAGGTAGAACTGGAAAGTTAAGAGGCACCTGGGTGGTTCAATTGGTTAAGCATCTGACTCTTGATTTCAGCTCAGGTCATAATGTCAGGGTTTCTTGAGTTGGAGCCCTGCATGGGATCTGTGCTGACATTGCAGAGCCTGCTTGAGATTCTCCCTCTTTCTCTGCCCCTCCCCAGCTTGCACTCTCTCTGTCCCTTCTCTCTCAAATGAATTAAAAAAAAAAAAAAAAAAAGAATTGGAAAGCCAAATGAAAGGTTCCTTAAACAAAGATTTTCCAGATTCTTTCCACATTAGTGTTTGTATTTGTTCTTCCTGACCCCCCAGGTCACGCGACGCAATGTGGAGGACCTAAATGGATTCTATACACTGCATACACAGGATGTTTGCATCACAGCTGAGGAACCCACACTTAGGGAACCTAAATCTTTTATAACAGGATGTAAGAAAACATGCTTTTCACCCCAAAGGTGAATAATATTTTATTATATTGATAGTAAATATTTCTTCCCTTCGTTCTGGAGGCAGATATCACCTCTGTCACCAAGGTTGTTTGCCATACAAACATCCTTGCAAAGACGTTTTGCAACAAAAGGGCAGTCAGTGCCTTGTTCATAAGTTATGCAAAAATGCAAGTAATCCATGGAGAATTGTCTCTGACAGTGTGATATATTCAATTTCAACTTTTTCATTTTTATCCAAGGAAATCTAATTCCCTTTGATTGTATTTAAAGTAAGAACAGATATGCATTTGAACTGTAAGTGAAATAAGTTTATGCTAATACTGGTTGAATCAATCTTTTTTTTTTTTTTATTCTTTATGAGATTACATTAGAGAAAAAAATCTTCTGATGAAAAATATGTTAAAACCACTGGTTTAGAACAGGACATAAGGACAAGCTACTTAGATGAGTTTATTTCTGCATTACAACTGCAGATTTCACTCTTAATTGCCACATCCTTTGTTGATTGTTTCATAAATATACACGAGTTTGCACAAAAATTAAAACACTCCAGTGACAGTTATGGATTGAATGGGGTCTGTGTTGCAGCTTATGTTACCATCTTGGTAACATAAGGCATGGAATAGAGGACATAAACTATGTATATTAAGTGGAAGTGTAAAAAAAAAAAAAAGATTTCTACCATGTTTCATGTGCATGTAAATTCTAGTTTACTTATTTGAAATTTGATAAAGATGACAGTTTGGCACAATGTTTATTATTGCATTACATTTTAAAGTGATATATCTAACTTATGAATTTAATAAACATTGTATATATCATTAAGTTCTACTATTTTATTTTATGGCCAAGTTTCATTTAAAAAAATTTCTTTACATTTATTTATTTTTGAGAAACAGGGAGAGACAGAGCACAAGTGGGGGAGGGGCAGAGAAAGATTGGGACACAGAATCCAAAGCAGGCTCCAGACTCTGAGCTATCAGCACAGAGCCCGACATGGGGCTCGAACCCACAAACTGTGAGATCATGACCTGAACTGGATTTGGACACCTAACTGACTGAGCCACCCAGGCACCCCCCAAGTTTTCATTTTTATAAGACTTGAAGCCAGTATTAAAACTTTCTAGGAGCAATTATGCCTTCTTTAACTGCTCTACTTCAGAATAACATCTAAATACAGCTAGTTATCTCTGAGGGGAGTGTGGCAATACCTTTTGTTTGTCTGCCTTTTATTCTCATTGCATATGAGCTATGCTCCAAACATAAGTAATTTCGTTGAAAAAATAATTGTCTGGGAAGTTCTTTTTTTTTTATTTTTAAGAACATTACAAGTTTTTGAGGTACTCAATCGAGCACATTTGAGGAATTTAGTTATGAACAACTAGAGACCAACATAATAATATAATATATTTCCTCTAATGCAACATTAGCATGCGTCCGAATCACCAGGAAGGTTCGGTAAAACACAGATTCCTCGGCCCCACCCGCAGAGTTTCTGAGTCAGTAATACCAAAGAATTTGCATTGCCAGGAGATGCTCACTGCTGGTCCAGGGACCACACTTTGAGAAAAAGTACTCAAATGATGGAAATGAAGATGATGAAGATGAGGTAATTCAACCTGCATGTTGTTCCGGTGGTTGGCAATCTGCTAGATTCTTTGCGTATAGACGCTCGTTATGTCTCAGGAGTCTTTATCTTTAATGATAAAACTGAAGCTGAAGGAGCTTAAATAAAATGCCCAAGATCACCACATTGAAAAGTCCAAGAAGCCAGTGTTCATTCCGGGCCTTTCTGACTTCATTTCCTTTCATTCTTTGTTTCACAAAGAGTAGAAAACTTATCTACAGAAAAGAAAAAAAAATTGTCACACGGGGTGGCGGGAGGGAGGAAGAACTGTACAGTCCATGAAGACCTTTGTGTCTAAAATCAGATGGAAGATGTACACTGTGATTCAGGACAGCCAGGTGTATGTAACCTGTGGCTTCTAGTAAGGGGTGAGAAGTTTCCTGTGTGGGAACTAGCACTTGTAATTTAATTCCTCTAATGAGTCAGAGGCAGTTCAAAGTCATGCAAAGCCCAGAAGCAACCTGCAAATGACAAGGTGGAAGATAAACACCAAATCAGGTCAAAGAAGGATTTCTTCATAGTTTTCATATTTAAAAATAAATGGTTTCTGTTACTTAGGGTAAATAACAATATTTCTTCATCAAAACACTGGAGACTGAAATGGCATACTCCCTGTGCTTGTGCCCAATAAAAGTCTAAAATGATGTATTTGCTAGAGTACCCATAAAAAGCATCATTAATCATCTGGTTCCAGTGACAAGGGCAAAGACAGAGTATCAGGGGGAAATGAGAACTTGGAGGATAAGCCTTAAAATCTGAACTATAGGCCAAAACAAAAATATCACTGTCTGTCCTGCCTTTACATTAACTGACTATATTCGTGTTCATTGAACACACCAATCTTGTTTCTCACTTACAGATATTGCAATATCTGTTTCCTCTTCCCAGGATTCTTTTTGTTCTGAGTTCCACAAAGGTCATTCCTTCTTGCATTCTGATTTCAAATGTTGCAACCTCAGGGAGACACATCCCTGATCAGCCATACCCCATAGCACTTAATCACCATATGTTGCAACATATATTTTCATTATTTTTTAATTATCTTTTCCTTCAACCACTATAATTTTTAAAAAAAGACTGATAAAAAGGAATTTTTGCCTATTTCTTGCTACTGTGATTCTAGCATTTAAATAGTTTCTAGCAACTATTAGGCTTTAAATAATTATTTCTTTATTTTTTTAATGTTTATTTACTTTTGAGAGAGAGAGAGTGAGCACATGAGCAGGGGAGAGACAGAGAGAGAGGGAAAGAGAGAGAATCCCAAGCAGGCTCTGCGCTGTCAGCACAGAACCCAAAGTCCATCTCAAACTCATGTATGGTGAGATCAGGACCTGAGCTGAAACCAAGAGTCAGATGCTTAACCAACTGAGGCATCCAGGCACCCATAATTATTATTTATTTTTAATAAATTAATGTAGGAGGGGTGGAGGAAAGAACTAAATTTTTAAAAAGAAAAAAGAACATCTAGAAATTGCAGTACTTGAACTCTGAATGATTAATCATAGGATTGTCAAAGATTGAATCTGCACTGAGTTCCTAGGCTAACAGCTCTCCACACATACACTCTTTCCATTATGGTCTTCTGTCTGCAGCGATGACCTAATGTAATGTACATGTATAATTATAGTTTCTTTTTACTCCCCTCACCCCTACCTTTTCTCTCAGTGCTCAAGATAGACAAAGAGGTATACATAAGCACAATAATCGTGAAAACTGCCAACAAATACCCAGTTGAAAATGTGGTCAAATTTTTTTTAAAGTAGATTGAAGCACTTGAAAGATAATTTACTCAGCCCCAGAAATGGTACGAACTGTGTATATATTTTAATTCTATCTCTCCCCTCTTACAGAAAACCCTTTAAGAGCCCAACTGCATGTTTATATTCTTGTAATTAATTGCAAACTAATTGTATTCATAAAGTCGTATTTAAACTAATAGTGACATGGAGAGTTAACTCTGTTTGGTAATAGATCTGGATTTTCATTAAGTATAGAATTTAAATCGTGGGATTTGGAAATAAGGTGAAGAAGACAATTTATTTTGGTAAAAATTGAGTCAGTGATGAAAGCAGCATCCTGTAAACTGTAATGTAAGCCCAGTCTTTGAAAAATAACATGCATGGTGCTTGGAGATGCACTGAAGATTGAAAGCTTTTCATGTGTGATCTTCTCAAAACAGAATTTGTGTTCAAACTGTATAGGTCCTTGTGCACAAAGAACAGTAATGCATCCCAAGAGTCTTTCTAGATTTTTGGAGCATAGATTGTGCGTGTGTGTGTGTGTGTGTGTGCGCGCGCACACGCGCGCATGGCAGAGTGAGAGAGCGGCTGAGAGAGACAAACACCAAGAAAAGAGCCACTACACATACCTAAGATGATATCTTTCAAGAAAAGTTTGTTATAGATTTATAAATACTATTCTTTAGACTTACTATCCAAATAGAATGCTTTGTCAAGCTTGCTTAGCTACCATGATTTTTTATTGCTATGAAGTAAGGATAATAATACTCCTTCATTTGACTTTTAACTCATTTATTCACCATTAAAAATATTTGAGTACGCACTATATGCTTGTCATTATTCTGGATGTTGGGAATGCAGCAAAACATTTAAGAAGAGCAACTAATTCTTGGATGCGGAGTCATTGAAAATATAATGAGATTGAATACAAATGTACTCTGTGAAGGTCTATGCCATATTTCTTCAGATTAGCATTTTAATATAATGGAAGTAGATGGTTTTCAAAAAAATATAAGACAATCAAGTAGATTTCTTTTGGTAATTTTGAAAAACAAAGACTAAAAACCCCAGAATTATTTAAAAAAATACCAGGGGTTTGTGCACTTATACTGAAACGTATAGGTATTATCTGTGTGACAAGAGATGAAATTTATTACCTTCCTATGCAGATGTATTGCTAGGAACATACTTTTTACTTTCAGGAAAAAGCAATCTAAAAGTGAGTTGTAGACATAATGCCTACCATGCTAGAAAAATGGCTAATGGCTAAAAATGGTTATATAAAATGTAAGAAAGCCTTCTTCAGATGTAAGGAATATATACATTCTGAAAGATTACCTGTGGAGTAATTTATGCTCGTCAAATATTTTCTCTTCTACTGACATGATACTTGACACTTCCTATGAGAAAAATTTGTACCCAGATCAAATACAATCTCAGAGCAATCCTTTTAATGTCAGACTTTTGGAAAAGAAAATGTAATTCCTTTTGCAATTTAATACTCCTGGGAAGACAGAAACAGTGAAACTAGAAAAGCAAGACACAGTGCTGATCACTTCTTGAGGTGCTGCTGCTAGGACTTGTGGGGAGAGAAAAGAGGACATTAAGACTGTGGGCTTCATGCTGTGAGCCATTAGCTGAATGCTCCGGGCTTTGCAACCAACAGCGGGCAGAAGGGAAGGTGGCCCGGATGCAGGGAGGAAAGAGAAAAGGAGATATATTGTCTTCTCTATAGGATCTTATTTCTATTCTCTTTTATAAGATCATAAATAAGTTTCTTAACCCTTTGCTATTTGTATTCTTTGTGATCTGAAAAAATGCAAAGGCACTTATATTTCCAACTGAAAAATCATTAAAAATTTTTTACCATGTTTATTGCTTTATAATTGTTAATTTTAAGTATAGCTTCCTAAAGACAACGTCCTAGGAACTAGATTTCTCTAAAGAGTGATTTTATGAGTTAGGGTCACTACTGTAGGTGTTTCTAGAGCTTAGATAATGACTAGCACATGGTAAGTGCTCAACAGACAATGTTGCCTGACTGAGGGTTGTTGATATGGAAGGATAGAAGCTGTTATATGCAGAATATTGTGCAAAGTGAAGAATGTAATTGCTCAGTGCCTAGATGCTTAACTCACACAGACCAGGGTTTAAAGCCCAGCTCTGATGTGTCACGTGATTCTGGATAAGTGAGTTAACTTCTCTAATGTATTTTCTCTATTGCAAAATAGAAATAATACCTCTACCAACTTCACAAATTGTGCATAAAACAACGCCAGTCACCCATTAAGCCTTCAATATTTGTCTTGTGTATCAGTATCATTATTTTGAGTGACATAACATATGTACATAGAAAAGAAAAAAAATAATGAGAAAAAGACGAGTCCTTGCAGGAAGTAAAGGATTGAAAGTACTTTAAAGATAATAATTAACCTACAAACCTAAGTCTCCTTTATGTATTTTATGAAAGTAAATTCTTCACTCAATCATAGCAAATTATTTTCAGATTCAGCATATTCATTGAAGTATGACTTTAGGTGAGGATGTTTAACATGTACTAAGAAACACTACTTTACGTATATTTAGTGACCTAATGTGAACCTAGATGGGCTAGTTCCATTTGTAAATATCCGTAGTTAAAAGTAAGGTTACATATGATGCCAATTTAATGCCAGAATGTGTGTTCTGCAGGGCAGGGACTTTTGTCTGTCTTTGTCTATCACTAGTTGCCTAATTTCTAGAGTACACCCTAAATATTGTCAATGTGCAATAAATATTTGTGGACTAAAGCAATGAATGTGGCAGCATTATATATGTTTAGATTGTTTGCAAGAATTTTGACACTGCTAGTATAAATTTACCTCCTGTACTCCCATGACAAAGGAAAGTTCTGTTTCTTTTGCTTGGGCAAATGGCACCATGAATTTATGTCTCAGAAAGAATGACATGAAGCAATTCTTTTCAGTGCCCCATTCCCTTGGTTGCCAATTCTATACAATCCTGAGGAAATGATGCCACTGGCTTGTGGCTCCTCACCCCAGGTCTTGTATGACATATCTTCACACACAGAGGAATATATACGCTGTGCTTATGCAAAGCTTTTGGATCAACACTGTGTATAAAATTCACAATCTTCATTTTTTCCCACAGGTGCAAAACAGCCACAAATTAAATATTCTCTTCTAAGTCAAAACCTGGATGTTTAGATACGAGAAGAGCTCTTATGGCCATAATAATAGTGTTCAGACCAAAATCCTGTTAAGAGAAATATCAATTAGATAATTTTGCACTGCTAGAAGACAGAACTAGGATTATAGGTAAAATTTCCAAAGAAGCAATTTTTAATTCAATAGCAGAAAAATATTTTTTAAGAGCTAGGGTTGCCCAAAATTGAACAACGCACCTGGGTAGTTAATGTGCTAGTTAATTCTTTGCGTGGACGTCTTCAGCGAGAGACTAGTTGCATATATTTAATTGTTGGAGGTGTCCTGAGTGGGAAAGTGAAGGAGATGACATGAGATTACATTTATTAAAAGAAATGTAGTATCTGGCCATAGTATCCAACAACTTTAACCTACATATTATATCTATTAGTAGGGTTACAAACATTGTCACACCATACTCAAATACACAGAGCAGAGGCGTTAATTATATAATGAATATCATCTTCTTAGCAAAGACACAACATGGAAGGTGGGAGTAGGAAAAAGACAGACCATCCATACATATCACTTTAAATTTCCCACTTCAAATGTTTATGGTTGAAATAGCCTTACTCACCACCACCACCTCAAACTCCTCTGAAAGGCACCACATAAAGACTTGGCCTTACTCAACTTCCCTGGCACTTAGGGAGAGCTAAGGGGCCAAAGGTCCGGCTGCTCTCCAAGTAGAGACCCTAGAGATGCAGATAGATTTTTTTTTTATGTTAGTCTTGCAAGCCTCTGAAGCTTGTGCTCATTGGTCTGCATTTGGGAAGTCCTGCCAAGGGTGTTCTCTTTGTCCTGAACACTGGGCTCTGGCTTTCTCAGAAGCTTTGTGTCTATTACAGGACATATAGAAACTTCCAAACTCCTCAACATCACTCAAAGAAGAACGAGGCCAGAAGCTTTGCTTCAGGCCCTTCTCTATCTCTGACTTCTGTACCACCGTCACCTTACTTCATAAAGAAGAAGAGGGTATAGAGCTTGTCCTAGAGGCTTGAATTCACGGTCTAATATTTCTGGAAAGTATTCCTCAAGAATCTGAAAACACCAGATGCTAATCCAGATGTTTCTGTCAGCTTTCCAAACGTTTCCCACTTTTTTTTAGCCTCAAGATTCCATCTCAAAAGAAATATGAAGACTTAGCTTTGATATCACTTCCTACAATGGTCTCAAACTTTTTTCCAGCAACCAAGGCACAAACTGGGCATTGTCTTCTTTATGTTGACATCCTGTGATCAGGTCAGTCAAGTTCTTGATAAGGATAATAAAAACTATATTAAACAGTATCCTCAAAATATTATAGTTATACCTATGAACTATATGAATATAGCAAAAGATTAGCACAACTGTGATAGAAACACATTTAATTTCATAATCTGAGTCATATGAGATACACCACTTAAAAAGGGAAGGAATATCTCACTTTTTTTTTAAATACATGTGAAAACCACCTTTGTATTTTGAAACCAACAATGCCAGGGGATAATATTAGTTCAGGAGAAAGAATAATTTCCATCTCTCAAGATGTTGTTTTAATCCAATAATCATATTAAATGGATGTGTTTTATGTGCCTCAATGCACAGTAAAATAAAAATGTATGCCTTTGAGTCCTAAAACTCTTGATAAAATTTTGATAAAATACGCATCAGATTTTAATAGATGTGAGTCAGCCTCAATGTAAACAGACTTCATATAGGATGCAAGGTGTTTAATTTACTTTGGAATGCTCTAGTTTCACTTGGTAAAATCTACAGATGAATACTAATCTCCAAAGTGTGAAAGGAAGCAATAACACAAAGAACTTTAAAAAAAAATCAGTTTAATTCTCTTTGTTTCAACTTATAGATTTGGAGGACAATTAAGTCCTCACAATTTAATCTGAAATTTAAGATGATATCTTTAAACTGAAGTATTTTGATTTTGGACTATCTAATTCCTTGTTTGCCATTTTTAAAGTAGATTTTCATCAGGTTTGATATTTTACTTTGTGAACTAGAACGGAAAAACAAACAGGAAAAAAAGCTCATTTTAAAAATCATTTGGAGATGATAAGCAAAGGTGGTTGTTTACCCTTGATTTAAAAAGATGAAGACAAAAAGTACAGAATTGCCTTTCCAAGAAAAGCATGAGATGTAACAGACTTGAGATATAATTTTACGAGAAATGAAAGAGGGGCAGAATACTTATAATTACCATAGCTTAATTGAACAGGTGGGTACATACTGGTTGCCATGAGGGCTCACGGTGTGTTTCAAGTTTGCTAAACTATTTATTGCTGCCTCAGAAGCCTGAGTTTATAACCAAATGGTGTTCAGTACTAACTCATCATTGTCTCCAGCCCTGATAGTAACCAATTAAGAATTCACTTTGTGTGTCTTGTTCTGGTAGACGAAGTGTTGCTTCAAAATTAACAATAGTGAGGGCCTAATCAGATGTGCGACTCACAGTTTAGAAAATGTTTCAGATGTTTCAGAGAAAGGAAAGAGATGATTTATGGCCAAAGAGTAAATGACTGAAGAGTGCTGGGCAGTTGTGAAATAGAACTGAAAGTATAGTTGCAATCACCCTGATAGAGGTAAACAAATAAACATGATCAGAGCAACCAACATATTTTTCACGATTTACCTTGAGAAGGGTTACTGGCACAAGCAATCTCATGTACAGTCTTTTGATTCCTCTTGGCCCTAAGAATGGGCCTTGGGCCTATAATGCTTCCTGACCAATAGAGAAAGAGCCCACACAGCCTGTTCCAAGCCTATCATCTTGTGTGGAAATATCTTTCCCTGTTTCAGATCCAGCGTGTTCTCCTTTGCTCTGAATAAGCATGTGTGTCAGTGGCCCTCAGACACATACTATTGAAGCTGATCTTGCTCCCTTCTCTATGTGAGTAAAAGCAGCATTCCTTGCAGAGTGTTTGACCTCATTGTGTTTTCTTTGGTAACTCCAGTACCCAGATACCATGGTCAGGAAGGGTTTGGACTCGTAATCTGGTTGTTGGCACAGTGATGACGTTTGCTGTTCTCCATGTGGTTTGAGTCCTCCCCTGACACTGGGAGCTAGTGCATGGTGTTCTGCTCCACAAAGGTTATTATTATTATTATGGTGTTCTGCCACAAAGGCTATTATTATCTGCTCTATAATGTTATTTTGTCCTGAATGCGTCCTGTTGAACGCATTTGTCTATAATGTTATTTGTCCTGAATGCGTCCTGTTGAACAAATGTTGAACATTTGTTATCAATGACTTTGATGAAGACATGGAAAGCCTAAATATGAAATTAGGAAATAATCCCTGAAAATGATTGAATTACTTCAAATAGTAACCAATATCTAATTTATTAAGATAGGTTGTAATAAAATACTCAAAAGGAATGAAGGTAAAATTAACAAAAATAAGTATAAAATTCTGGCCTCCTGTTTCCTACAACATAACGTCCTAGGTAACTGGAGTGATCTTCCACTTTAAAAAGAAAAAAAAATAAAAATGGTGTTTAAACTTTTGAAAATATCTTCACAAATGCTTTCATGAACTGGCAAAAACACCCTGGCCAAAATCAGGTAGAGCACTGAATCTCACTTGCATTTTGAGGGCATTAGACAAACCAGGTAAATCGGAACATTGGTTTTTGTAGACTCCCAGGACTCAGGGGACAGGGGTTAAAAAAAAAAAAAAATTTAAAAAGCCCAGGGCCTGGTCTTCCTTCCAGAGAAGTGACAGAGCCTAGCTCTATGCTTGCCAGTTTTGTTTCCTTTTCCTAAGCACAATGGAGGACAATACTTTCCCACCTCTCTTGAGTTAGGTAAGAGTCATGAAATAGAATTCTGGCCAGTGTGATGTGAGTAGAAGTGTCACATACAACTTGTAGGCCATGTTGTATCATGTTTCTTCTCCTTTCCATGGGCACTGTGGTCATGTGTTGAAGATGGCACTGTTCCAGTTTAGAAAGAAACTGGATCACTGACTTGGTGCACAGGAGAAAGAGTCTAGGAGACTGGTGACTCTCCTTAAAAATCTCTGGTTTTAATGTTCTCACTTTTCATGTGAAATATTTGAGATTCATGTCTCCTAAGATTCTTCTAGCCTGAAAGTTTTATGATTTTTGTGTAAAAAAAATTATGAACTATTTGATAATAGGAAGGCTGTTTTGTGCCATACTAATGTGTGTGCTATCTTGTATGACATCTGGCATAAAATAGGCAGTTGGTATATTTTAACTAAATAAGTAAAAAAAATGATTCAAAAATCACTTTTCCCTGCAAAAATGTCCTCTGTGGAAACCATGACTACTTTTAGTCACAATTCTGTTCCTTCAGTGTCACCATCTTAATAAGGCACAACTTTTTTTTAGGAAAAGAATCATTAAACAAATTCACACTCAGGAATAGATACAAACTCTACAGTCTGACTGGTACTTGTTTGCTATGCGCCAGCATTGCTTTTATAAATTGTTAAAATATTCAAAATTTCCCATATTTCATAAATATCTGCACCTTTAAACCTTCCAGTATTCTTACCCCCACAACCTATTGATCATATTTGCCTGAGTTTCTACATGTTCCTAAGATTTCTGCTTCCTCATTTCTCATCATGTCTCAATACCTGTGTGGTCTCAATGATTGGCCTAATTATCCACCTTTTAGACTAAACTTAAAATTGCATACCCATCACCAACTATCTCTCACTGTTTACTTTTTTCAATTTTCACTAAACTGTCAATTCCACTTCTTAAAATTTCTTCAAGTGTTTCTCTTTTTTCATTCCCTCTGCCACACGTAGGATGGTCCAGCCATTCTGAACTGTATAAAATTCCCAACATGCCCTGTTTTCTCATATTCTGCTTCTCTACAGAAACTTCCTTTATCATCCCCAACACTCTTTTCTGTCTTGCAAATGCCTACTACTTATCCCCGTCTATGAATCTGTCCTGACTCCTACTTCCCTCTGGAGACAGTTGCATGATTCTACATCTTTATTATACTCTGCACATTTCACTGTAATAAATTCTGAACCGAGTCAGAATATCCCAGACTTTAAGCCAGTTTATCAGGAGGTCTTCCCATAAGATAGTGATACTGAGCTATTTGCCAACAATTCATTCAGGGATTCTAATAATCCAGAAAGGTGACACAAGAATCAGCTGGAAAAATGATAGCTGGAAAAAATGATAGCTGGAAAAATGGAGATGTGTGTGCAAACAATGGAGAAGGGAGGGATAATTAGGTTTAGTAAATTTAAGAAGCTTCATGTGGCCAGAGCACAGGATGCAAAGGAAAAGGGCAAGATATAAGTGTGGAGGAAAACATAGAGGCTTCACTTGTAAGAAAAATGAATCATACTGGATTTTGAAAGCGATGAGGGATTATTAATATGTTTTATTGGCAGAGAAGTTACATGATCCAATTTGCCTTCAAGAAATGTTGCTCAAGCAGTCTAAGTTGGGATGAGTTAGAAGAACATAATAATAAAGGCAAAGAAGAATGGTCAAAGGGATGGGTGAAACAGGTGAATGGGATTAAGAGGTACAAAATTTTAGTTCAATATTTTAAAAAAGTAAAAAAAAAAAACACAATAATTTAGGTCAAACAGATGGTATGTGCTCATAAATCATAGAGGATAAAGAGAAAGAGGAAGACTCAAAGGATTTTAGGAAATAGCATTAAGAGAACATGGTGTTTGATTGGATGTAGAAAGTGAAACAGAGGAATTTAGAATAAGCCTGAGGTTCTGGCTTGGATAACTGGAAGTAACCGAGCTATAAAGTAAAGTGGGAAAAATAAGAAGTTTACTTTGACAAGGCTGAGGCTGGGTGGGTGGTGATTTCAATTTAGATCTAATAATTTTCACAAAGAAATATATAGAAGGTGTAAGATGAGATGTCAAGTAGGTAGTTGAATATATGAACCTCAAACATAGGCGAGACTTCTGGTTTGTATAGATGGATTTGAAACTCATCAATCAGTGGTTGTGAAAGTAGCTCTCTCTGCCTTTGTCTTACTGAAAAAACAAAGAAACTTAATGAAGGGGAAAGAAATGGTCATCCTACTTACTCTTTGTTTCTATGTCATAATTTTCAGCATAAATAGTTGACTAATAGAAGGAAGGAATACAATTAAGAGATGATATGATCAGGTTCCTTGGTCATTCCAGTTTCTTAGAATGCTTTCTATCTGCATTTGTGGCAAATTCTTCAAATGAAAAGTCACTCAGGGCTGTTAGTGCCTCTGCGTATTCAGTCATAGATATAATACACTTATCTTGTACTTACTTTGAGACTCACTAAGCTCCTACGTACCACAAGTACACCAGGATCCCATGCTCAGAGTACAGGATAAATAAATTTGTGAATAAAGCAACAAGGAATGATGGATACATGTATTACACATATATCCTTTCTTCAGGTTCATGCTTCATTGTCCCATTAGACTTCTTTTTTGAATCCCAAGTTCAAGTTTTAAAATTATTAAATTTCAAGACGGTAGCAGCAGAGCATTAAAGTAAGCATAGGACCTCTCTGAGTGCGGCTTTTCATGTGTGATTACACAGTTCATACGTCCATGAAGCTGGCCCTGGATGTAATTTTTATCACATGGCTTCTTCCTATAACACAGTGCCTTAACTTGGAGGTTGTTTGGCTGACCAGTGTTTACTATTTGGGAAATTGGTAATAATTATATATATACATGATGATTGTATATACTTGTGTCTTCAGTTGTCTACTTAATATTATCTTTGGCCATAAAGAACACTGTATGTTAACAATAAAGGTAGAGACGCCTGGGTGGCTCAGTCAGTTAAGCCTCTAACTCTTGATTTCAGCTCAGGTCATGATCTCTTGGTTTGTGGGTTCAAGCTCTACATCAGGCTTTGCTCTGTCAGTGTGGAGCCTGCTTGGGATTCACTCTCTCCCTCTCTCTCTGCCACTCTCCCACTCATGCTCTCACTATCTCTCTCTCAAAATAAACAAACAAAACACAATAAATGTAAAATAGTCAACTTCTATTACATGCCTTTATCATCCACCAAGTATTTTCCTTAACATGACCTCAAAGGATGCCAATTTTGTTTTTGTTTTGTTTCACCTTTGGTTCACCTTCTGTGAATCATGTTTCCCCGTAGGCTTTTCTGCCACTGGAAGGGAAATAATTTGTGTTCAGCTGCAATTCATTATTCAGGGGCCAGGGAGAGATAGAGAATAATGTATGTTTGTATAGAGATGAAGGAGCAAGTGCTCCTTCATGAGAAGTTTTATCATTTTAGATTTATCCTTGATATGTGCCTGTCTGTATCTGGATTTTTTTTAATAGATGAAGCCTCCATCCAACAGCACCATTATCTAAGTCTGTATTTGCTTCTGTCATTGTCACATAATAGTTTTTCATTTACTGAGATGCTGAAGAAAGAGAAAGGAGAAGGTTGAATCAATTTATTAGGGCCAGATGCACATAAGACTTTTATAAATTTTTCAGAATTCTTAGTGCCCCGTCTTATCATTGCGGAAAAGATATTTCCGTATCTAACTTGTATTTGCATTTTTGTAATTCTGAACTTCTACTCCCTCGCTAAATACTGATTTTAAAAACAAAATACCCTACATCTATGAGTATAACCATCTACCATTTAGCAGCCTGAAGCTGCAATTTGGGAAAGCAAATACTTTTTCCCCAACCATCCTTGGCAGAATGTAGGGAAATGTGTAGTTTATTTTATGAAGTATATACATTTCATACTCTATATCTTTGATTAAATATGAAGTTTTGTGTCAACTGAATGAAGAGGTTTAAATCATCAGATTTGACAACCAACAGATGATTTGAAAACAGTGTGCTATGAATTAAAATTATGAATTGAATATGAGTTAGCACTGAGTAATGCATAGATTGTTGAATCATTATATTCTATACTTGAAAGTAATATGGCACTCTATGTTAATTGTACTTCAATTAAAAAAGAATTTAATATGAGCAATTTTAAAACTATTGGTAATGAATGACAGCTCAATGCATATGTCTTTGAACAATATCATTAGATACTTTCCTTTTTATTCTCTAATTAGACACAGACTTATTCTCCAATGTTGCAATTTTTTCTTAACCTAATATATTAACTAATGCTTTGTAATATATAGATGAGGATTCAAACACTCACACATATACACACGTACAAACACAGATACACTCATATATTTTTAATAACGCTCCTAGAAATGTTGTAACCCTCCTAGAAGTGAATATTTCAAACAATAATTCCTAGTTTCTTTCATTCTAGGACTTTTTTTACCATAAGTCTTTGTCAGTTACTACATTTTCTTTAAAAAACAGATAAACAGGCAAAATGTTTAATCAGAATAATTTTCTCTGAAATTAAAATATGTTTACATTATCTCTGTATATTTAAGATAGTATATTTCCTTGAAAAGTTTTTATTAAATTAATAATATGTTTTACAAGAAATAGTTTCTTAAAATTGAGGGAATACAATAAAAGCTTAGACCAAAAAGTGAATTTACATGATCCAGGCATTGTGTGTGACATACTTTACAGAAATTATTTCATTTGATTTTTAGATATTATGGGGTAGAATTATTTTTGTCATCATTTCAATTATAAGGAAACAGACTTCCAGGGGTGCCCAGGAATGGCTCTATTAATTTGAGCTTAGACATCATTTGGTCATTCAAGACTAACTACAAATGTTCCATTAAAAATTAACTCTTCTAGGGGCACCTGAGTGGCTCAGTCAGTTAAGCGTTCTACTGTTGATTTCAGCTTAGGTCATGATCTCACGGTTTATGAGTTCAAGCCCCATGTCAAGCTCTGCACTGACCTCATAGAGCCTGCTTCAGATTCTCTCTGTTCCTCTCTCTCTGCCCCTCCCCTATGAGCTCTCTCTTAAAAATAAATAAACATTTAAAAGTAAAATAAAATAAACACTCTTCTATTTTGTTTTGATACAAATATAGATTATTTCCTGAAAGAATTATACTATGTAATTACTTGGCAACAATATTTGAATGATGCCATCTGTTCCTGGTCATTGTTTTTTTCTTCTCCTTCTAGTGACTGAGTTTATGTCTACCTGAAATCACTTCTTGTAAGCTGTGCTTCATTCCCTAACATTTGCTCGGTCTCCACCTACATCCACTGTGTAGCAGTGGAAAAGAATGAAATGACTAGAGGAAATAGATGATTGCACTTGAACTAAAGAATCAATAAAGCTGTCTCTGTAAGATTATTGACTGGGAGACTCATCTGAGCCCATAACTTTACTTCTAGCCAGTGTCTCAAGGGATGCTAGATGCAGAACAATCTGAAGAACCTAAGGATTCTTTCAAGCACCGAGAAAACCAACAGAGGATTATTCTATTAGAGTTGATTGAGTGTTTTCAAACCCTATGGTCATTTTCATTGTATTATATGTATGATGCTCCTTCATCATGCCTTTTCTGTCTCTACTGCTTTTGCGGAAAAAAATTCAGTATAAACAGTATGATCTGCCCTTTCCCTGTACACCTTAATTTATCCTACTTACCTACCTAATAGCAGGTTGATATAGCAAAAGAAAGGTTATTAATATAGAAGAGACTTAGCCAGTTTAAGATGTTGAGAAGACTAATTTTTTTTTTAATTTTGTGTTTTCTTAATCCTAAGTACTTAAAAAAATATAGGTAAGAGTTTTTTCACATTAGTGTGTTTTTTTTTCTATATTTTAATGCCTACATAGGATTAAGCTCTTAGCATAGATAACTTTTATTTGGCATTGTCAGTACAAACAACCAGGTGCATTCGATAAAACTGAATTTCGAGTTACAAAGACAAGATGATACAGGGTTGGGGTGGATAGCATAATTGTACAAATATTAGTGGAATTAGTTCTATTATTAAATGGAATAATATTTAATGATATTAAAATTAAAATTAAGTATTTTAAATATTATAGTGATTTAAATAATATAGTGAATTGCTATAGCCATTTTATTATTAAAAACTCAAAGAATTATAAAGTTTGATATTCTCATTCTCATGGAATTCAGTCACATCTCAGTTGTTATCCCAGTCAAAAGAATATGTTTTAACTTAATTATTTAGTAGAGAATGAAAACAGAACCATTTTTCTGTAGCTGAGAAGATATATAGATAATCTTTGGCACATATTGCCAAAGTTAAACACTGCCAGATAAATTCCATATTCTTGTTCCATTAGGAAAACTGTGTGATCATTACTCTTCAGGTTGACAAGTAAGGAACCAAAAATTATGATAAAAGTCATAATTATTAAACCTAAAAATGTTTTCAAAAATTAACATTAATGGGAAGGGACATTATTGAATACTTAAGGCAAAATTAAGTTTAAAAAAACCCAAATAAAAATACCAAAAGAAAGTTCTTAAAAAAGAAAATTCTTAAAAAACAAACAACAAAAAAACTTTACTTCAAAAGATAAAAAAGACAGTAGCAGAGAGTACTATAATTCTGTTAGTGTTCCCCTTAGCAGCCTGAATCCAGTTTCTCTGAGTGATGACAATACTAGAAAATTATATTGTTAATGAATTAGTAATCTATGACCTCCAGCTCTCCCTTTACCCTCGTTGTTTTGTTTTGTTTTGTTGCAAGGTCTACTCTACCTATCCTCCAGGAATCCACAGCCCTCAGAGAGATTTCAGAGCAGCTTATTTAGGAGTGGTTCATTCTCCTGTCTCCAATTAGATTATTTGTCAGCTCTCTTTAATGGAATAAAATATTATGGGCTTATTCTGGACCCTGTAGGTATCTCTTCTTTGGTAGAGGCTGTTGTTAATAAACCATGTGCTCTTAGGTTAATGATTATTAGTGCAGGCCATGAACCAGTGGTAGTAGCCTCACCTGCAAACTAGCTAAATGCAGATTCTTGAGTTCCAACTCAATCTGTTTAACCCCAGTCTGCACTTTAACAAGATCCCCAGGTGATTCCTATACACATTAAAGTTTGAGAAATACTGTGGGACTACACCAACATGGTAACACGCCTGACCAATGGCAAAGAAGAAAATCTCCCAGCTACAAAGATATCTTAGTCTAAGAAAAGGATTCATATGGTAGCATGAGGCTCCATGGCAAGGCAGTCTGCAGGAGAAATATTTGGGGGCTATTTTGGGCACCACAGCACTAGCACATTGAACAGACATAATTTTCTTTAGTCTTGGACAAAAATCTCTCCTTATTGTCCTGGGAAAAGTTCACATGACAATGCAAATTAAAAAAAAAGTCAGAAGAAGAGTACAACCACTTTGCAATTGAGAGAGAGAGAGAGAGAGAGAGAGAGAGAGAGAGAGAGAGAGAGAGAGAAAGGAGGAGGAGGAGGGAGGGAGAGGAGAATCTTTTTTTAAGCATTAACAGAAATTTTGACCTCTTACAAATTATACAATTTAGGTACAGCCTTGCCTTTAACATCTGAGGTTAGAGCAGAAACCTAGTTTTTCAACCTTTAATCATTTCTTTGACCTTTTCTGAATTTCTTCACATCCTTCATCATTACTAGAGTTTAGAACTGAGCATAGTTCACTACTTTCCTAGGGAAAGTCTTGACTGATATTTGTCATAATGAAAGAAATGTGAACTCCTAATTATCACATCATTTTTATACTTTAGTTTTTGTTATAACTGTGTCCTAAATAGCTACACTTAGGAATTTATAGGTTTAACAAGTTTACCAGGCAATTATGATTCATGTGGTCCTTGGACCACACTTTAAAAAACTGTGAAGACTGATCACTAGATTCATCCTTAAGACTTTTGAGGTAACCAAAAATGTGTAAATCATAGTAACTTTGTCACCTGTCTCCAATTCCAGTTTACCTTACAAGTTTTGTTTTTAAACTTGTAGCAGTATGTTCCTCCCTTGTGCAATTTTAGCACAGCAAATTATAACTTTTTAAGGTTGAAAATGTTTAAACTCTTCATCAATGTCTTTCTTCAAGTATTTCTGATTTATACCTATAATTATTTGTAAATATATATATTTTTAAATCTTCCTTAATTTTAATTTTTAAGACATTTCAGTTTTTATTTTGATTATGACAGCAATTTAGTCAACTTTGATTATATTTTGGAAAAATAATCTCTCTGACGTTTGTAGGGAAGACTTACAATACTATTAAGTTTTCTTTGGAACAGGCCTTTTGGGGTTTTTCTCATGATAACTATGTTAGGAACCTCATAATAGAAAACTTCCCATTTCAGGTAAGCCTTTCTTTTTCTGTTTTGTTTTGTGTTTTGTTTTTTGACAGTCATTTTTTTAGTATATTTGACACACAGTGTTATATTATTTTAAGTACACCGTTTAATGATTTGGCAAGTTTATACATTATGACAAGTTCATCACAAGTGTAGCTACCATCTGTCCCATTACATTGCAACTATAATATCATTGACTGTATTCCTTATTCTGTGCTTTTTATTACTGTGGCTTATTCATTTCATACTTGGAAACCTCTATCTCCTACTTCCCTTCACCTACTTTGCCCAACCCCCTACTCTGGCAGCCATCACTTTATTCTCTATATATAGGTTTGATTCTGCTGTTTGTTTATTCAGTTTTTAAAGATTTCACTTATGAATGGAATTTTACAGTGTTTGATGAATGGAATTATACATTGTCTGCCTTTCTCTGCCTGACTACTTCACTTAGCATAATACCCTCTAGGTCCATCCATGTTGTCTCCAATGACACTATCTCATCCTTTTTATGGATGCATAATATTCCTCTCTGTGTGTGTGTGTGTGTGTGTGTGTGTGTGTGTGTGTGTGTACACCCCATCTTCCTTATCCATCCGATATAATGTACACTTAGATTTCTTCTACATCTTTCTTGGCAATTATCAATAATGCTGTAATATACATAGAGGTGCATATAGCTTTATGAATTAGAGTTTTTATTTTCTTTGAGCAAATACCACTGTTGGATATCTGATCATATTCAGAGATCCATATTCATATTCTTTTAAATTTTTTGAGTATCTTCCATAGGTTTTCCACAGTGGCTGTACCAATTCACATTTCCATCAACACTATACAAGTATTTCTTTTTCTCTACATCCTTACCAATAATTGTTATTTATTATCATTTTGATTTTAGCCATTTCTTAAATTATGTAAGGTGATATCTCATTGCGGTTTTGATTTGCATATCCCTGGTGATTAGTGACATTAAACATCTTTTCATGTGCCTGTTGGCCATCTGGATGTCTTCTTTGAAAAAAAATGTCTATTCAGGTCCACTGCCCATTTTTTAATTGTTTTTTTGTTTGTTTTATTTTGTATTGAGTAGTGTATTTTTGTATTGAGTAGTATATAGTTTGGATATTAACCCTTTATTGGATATATCATTTTCAAATATCTTCTGCCATTCATTAGGTTGTCTTTTGGTTTTATTGATGGTTTCCTAACAGCCCTCCTTATTTTTTGTTCATTTAAAAATTTTGATTTCTAAGTACTCCAGAATGAAAACAACAACAACAACAAAATGACAACAACAACAAAAACTTGGGTAGACTGATATGGTAACAACTTTATCATAATTGCAAAGTAACCATTTAATCATGAATAAATATTGAATATAAAGATAGTGTTTAATGAAATTTTATTCATTTACATATATGTATTTTGAAAGTATTACTTAAGTGAACCAGTAACAACTTTAGTTTCTTCCTCTTGGTGACATAGGAGCTCCCTTAAAATATAATAAACATGCCAACTTACCAAATACTAAATTTTTTTCAATTTGTGGAGATTTAAATGAGGACAGCATGTGTTACAAAAATAGAAATCATATGCTTCAGCTCATGAACCCCTTCCTGGTATTTTCTTTACATGGATGTGCATGTTTGTATGTTCCTTTAACTTAATTTTATTGTCTTTAAAAATATTGTCTGTAGACTTAGAAACTCATAATTTCTCACTGCACATCTGGACTAATGAATGTATTTTACTATTGTATCATCAACCTTGTGTCATTTCTATCCATTACACACTAGCTTTGCCTTTAGAATTCCTTAAAGTGTTAAAATTCGCTGTGTGGAAAATGCTATCCTAGAAAGAATGATGACTTTACTAATAGTTGGGAAGAAGCCAGAATTTGGAAGGAAGTATGAGGAGTTCCATCTTCATTGTGGTCAGATAAGAAAGCTGATGGAACATCCTACAGGCAATATGAGACAGTTCAAGACACTGTATTGAATGCTGTGCTAAGATTAAATGAAGAGAAAGGAGAAGGGCTGATGAATCACACTTGCCCACACGGGGACAAACTACTTGTTATTTCATTCTCCAGAACACAGGAGTTTAAGCAACAATTTTGAAGTGGTGCTTTCTGCTGCATTAAATCACCCTAAAATATATCTAGAGAGTATTTTTTTCTAATAAAAAATTCTGTTTTTGAAAAACATATACTGTTCTCACTTCTGTGTTGCAACTAATATCTTAGAACAAATATTAACACTTCAATCAAGATGTATTATCTTAAAAAAGATGTATTATCTAAATTCATATACAGAATATATATGAATTTATAAGCCCTACAGCGTGACTCCATTTTCTATATTAAGTTATCTTTTACATGCATTTATCTAAGAATATGCTGGAAGCATACAAGCCAAAATATCAACAGTGGTTACCTGACGGTAGTAAAATTAAGAATGCCTGTTTAAATTTTTCTTTTTTACAAATTATTTTTTATTTAAACATAATTTAATTTAATAAAGAAAGATCAGTAGAAGATGTCTTGAAAAAGAAATAGAGGCAATTCAAAATAAATATTTCTTATGAGTTTATGTTTTTAATTGGAGGTTGTCCATTAAATTTTTAGCCAAAAGAAGTAAAACTGTGTAGTATTTTGATTGTCTGAGGAAGAATGGCATGCCACTTTCATTAGGGGTAGCCTTCTACTTCCCTGGAGTAGCTCTGGAAATACAAATGCCTCTCTCACATGTCTGATGCCAGAAATAATATAAGTTATGAGTTTGAGATGACCAGCAAGGAGACCTGGAGTGCATGGTACAGATTTGTAGATTGAGATAGACTTGATGCCGTGGAATCAGGATCTCTCCTACCCCTTCTCACACTGTCATATAATTAGTGATTTGTCTTTACCTACAGACTGTTAGTTCATCAAGCAGGAATTTGGGTTTGTTCGCTGTACCTGGCATATAGTAGGGCCTCAGTATATCCTGGCCAAATGAGAGATGAATGAGAGGTGAAATATCAAGCACAGAACAAGGAAGGTAATTTAGAACAGAAAATAAATGGGGGAAACAATTAGGTAATATGGATGGCTCAGCAGAAATTACAGAGAGGCAGTGTAGTTTTAAGGGCATGATTTTTGGACAGAGAGAACCCTGCTAGGATTCTACACCCCAGGAGAGTGGAGAGAAGAACACATCAAATAGGTTAAAGTGACTAAGAATTGCAGTATTGGGAGTGGCGTGAGAAACATCTTTATGCCTTATTACAAGACAAATTACACCCAGAATATAACAAGTCTTATTCTTGGGAATATTTTTTTTTAAATACAGTTGAGATACTCATAAAATATGCAGTTTTTTTTTAATTTAGGAACAAAACTGGGAGCTTTAAAAATTTATGCTTCTCTGATTTTGCCCTTCCTAAATTAGTCTAGAAATAAAGTTAGAGAGAAGTCATATTTTATTATACTCTGTGTTGATTTTAATAATGTCAAAGGATTGTCACAGAAAAAAGAAAATAGTGGTTATCCTTGATTGAGGAATTTAGCTTTGGCAGGGAAGTGACAAAAAGCTGCTTTATTTTTTCCATTGAGTTTTCAGTTTTGGTTTTAGAAAAACACTTAGAAGCAAACTGAGAATGTCTTTTGTTTCCCTTGCTGGAACCTAAAGACTTTTATGACAGTGGTGTAAATAAAGGCAGCTCTGACTGCTATGCTCTAACTCATGTGTGCCTCTGATATTGATGTGTTCAGGAAAGTAACATATCTGGAAAGCAGATGTGGAACTCCTTTCTAGAGAGGCAAAATGACATGAGTTGAGAGTGTGGGCAGTATTATTTCACACACTGTGATCAAATCCTTGCACAACGGAAAGACCCCAGACGAGTTTTTTTTTTCGACTTCTCTAAAGGCTATTTCTTCATTTGGATGATGGAGATAATGAGTTCCTCATATAATTGTGGAGATGATTAAATGAGGTAATTTCTGTAATGGGGCTTAACACAGTGCCTGATATACAGCAAGTACAATAGAGAAATACAGTTTATTTTGTTTTTGCTTTTTGTTTTGTTTTGTATCTAAGAAGATCCTGAGCATCCAGATCTGTATCAATGGTTAACTCTGAGCCCTGGCAGCTTGCTACAGTTAGAGCAGAGAGGTGAAAGAGAGGGCCATTGCTTAGTAGTTTATTGTCTTTTATAGGTCTTTCCTACAAAGAGAAGAAAAGTCCAGGGGTATGGGAAGAAGCACATGCGTACAGTCAATGACAAGGTTTTTATGCAGAGTCAAGGATTACTGGAGACTATAACAAATGAACCTAAGACTGGGGGAGAAGAGATTTGGGATTCCTCTAGTCATTTACCTCTCCCTGCTTCTCTTTTGGGTATCTTACAGCAGTGAAAGGAGAGTAAAAGACAAAAAAGGGACTGTTGATGGTTAGGAAACAGAATTAGGAAACATGGTTATACCTGTTACATGATTTCCAAAACACCTTGCCTAAGAGCACAGCCCCAAAGCAGAAGGCATAAAGCAGATTATCTTAATTTTGTGCAAACAGCCTCCCTCCTGGTGTCTGCTTTTTCCTATCAAAGCTCAGCCTTACTAGCGATGGTGGTAGCCTAACACGAACAAATGTCCTAGGGTTAAAATGACTCCCTTTAAGGCCATTTGGGTGGCTCTGTCGGTTGAGCATCCGATTTCAGCTCAGGTCATGATCTTAGGGTTCATGAGTTTGAGCCCTGCCTTGGGCTCTGTGCTGAGAGCTCAGAGCCTGGAGCCTGCTTCAGATTCTGTGTCTCCCTGTCTCTCAGCCCTTCCCCTGCTCACATTCTCTCTCTCGCGCGCGCGCAAAAATAAATAAACATTGAAAATGTTTTTTTAAATGACTCTCTTTAGTTAAAAATACTGTGTTGTTAGAAAGCACTTGTTAAAACTTGGAAGATTGATGGACTACTCAAAATCACCTATTGGAACCACAAAGAAAAAGCAGGACCTAAACACTTAAAATTAAAATTAGAGAATGGCATTTGCATTTGCTCAACGAAATTAACTTGACTATCTATACTGTTACTGTTATAATACTAGGAGTAGAGGATACCAGCAAATTAAAGGTGCTTTTATCTTAAAGTGCTAATGCATATGGTAAAGGCAGCTACAAAAGAGGGCAATATGCAGTCAATTGTACCTGTTAGGTGATAAGAAATGAAAGGTGGATGAGATGCATACAAAGCTACTGTCTACATGATGTCCACATTTAAGGACATAGAATTGGAGCTAGGATTTAAATAGTAACATAGATAAGTGAAGATTAACTGAAAAATAAATTATATTTGAATATAATGTTAGGTAAATGTTTCAATGTCATACTACTGTGTTTTCTTATGCTGCAGATGCTAGAAACCTAAAATGTTTATTGTCCCCAAACCTCTCTGGCTAAAGTGAAGAAAAGGAGTTAAAGCAGGTGGTCTGCTATCCTTCCATTCTCTTCACAAGGAGAATGGAGCTGGGAGAAAGGAAATTCAGGAGACCCAGGTGTATTCTCCTTGTTAAATGGGCCTCCCAGTAAACAGAATAAGGATATGTACTGGGGGGAAGAGGCCTTACTTCTGAAATACTCTCAGCATGATGTCCTGGCCAAAGGACCCTATAACATGTAGGCATGATGGTCTGTAAGGAATGTCACTTAGACTGTAGAACTATCTGGGATATAAAATGAAAATGTTTCAGAATTTATACACCCATTGCAGCTTGTGGAACCCCACAAGCCTTACTTAGAGACCATAACTATTCTGGGTCAGAGGTGCTTGTCTACATGGGAAGGAAGGCTGTGGAGAGCTGCCCTTGGTGTCCATTTTTCTCTCTACTTGGTCTGAAGCTTTCCATTGCCCGTATTCTTGAAATTATTACTAGTTTACTACTGGGTAAAGTCTCTGATTCATGTGAATATGATTTGATGATCCAATCAAGTGCATTAGCTCAAAGTGTTCTAGACAAGTTGGATTCTACTGAACAGATGTGCTTTCATGAAACTTGCATTTGGAATTCAGCTATATTGAGAGAGGAGTAGAGCATTTATAACCATTTTATTAATCAGTTTGCCACTACAACTAATGTGAGCAAGGTGTGTGAATATGTGTGTTTATGAAGGTGGGGGTGCAAATATCATGGATGCATTTCATAAAAGGCATAATAGAAGTGAGACCAAGAAGAAAATAACATTAAGAAGGGAACATAGAGTTTTCCTATATTCTAGCTTTTTTTCTGAAATGCAGCCAGCAATTATTGTTTTTCATTATTTAAAAAAAATTCTGTGATTCTTTTAAGATGTACTTAAATTGCATCAATGACAAAGATTCATATACTAGAGGTAACTGATTTCTCTTTTGGTGGTTCTAATTGTTAAAGTGTTATTACATTGGTTAAAGTTATGTCTACAAGTAGATTCTGTCAATCACCCTACTTCTTGGTACTAATTTTTATTTTGATTTTAAGTGTTTGAAGATAGCCATAAAACTTATCTGAATCTGTTGCTCTCTTTTTTTTTTTTCTTTTCTTTTCTTTCTTTCTTTTTTTTAATCTTCTAGTCATTCTCCATAACATCGTTTAGAGTCCATTTTCCATCCTGGGTGTTCTTCTCTGAATATGCTGAAGTTTGTGCAGGCTCTTCTTTTGAAAATTGATCCAGATTTTGGGGCATGTAGATGGCTCAAGTCAGCTGAGCATCTGACTCTTGATTTTGGCTCAGGTCATGAACCCAGGGTCGTGGGATTGAACCCTGAGTCAGGCTTCACTTGGAGCATGGAGCCTGCTTAAGATTCTCTCTCTCCCTCTCCCTATCCCTGCACCTCCCCCACACTGGCACCTTAAAAAGGAAAGAGAATAGATCCAGGTTTTGGTTTTTGTTGTTGTTTTTTGTTTTTTCAACACCGTTACCACTACCACCAATAAATGCAAAGAAAGGAAATAAACAAAAGAGAGAGATGATGAAACTATGGATTAAAACAATTTTTTTTAGTAAAACAAATTTAAAAACAAATCTAACACATAGCAATGCATGTATCATATTTTGATACTGAGTCAAACAAATGAACTACAAAAATAATGTATATGTTAAGAGTTATCTGAAATTTGAATATTCACTGAAATTTTGATATTAAGTACTTATGACTAATTATTTCAAGATATGATTTTGACACTGGGATTATATCCTTATCTTTTAGAAATGAATTCTGAAAAATTAATGACTAAAGCAACGTGTCTGGGATTTATTTCACTAATTCATGATGGTGAATGTATGAGTATATACACATGGCCAAGATTGCCATGAGTCAATAATTGGTGAGGCTGAGTGATGTATATGTGGGGTTTAGTTAATATTTAGTCAAATTTTAAGATATTTATAATTCATCATAATAAAAAAGCCATTCAGAAGTTTTAGGTTAAATTTAGTTAAATAAGGACACATAGCTTAAGTTGATTTCATTATTATTTGCTACATACCCTTCTTCAAGAAAATATGTATGAATATATGTGTGTGGTTAGGTAGTCAAAAGAGTGAGCAGACACATAGGTAAGAAAAATATGATCACTACATGCTGGATGCACTCTTTTTTGATGGTGAATCATAGAATTCAACAAATTTATTTATTATAGAAGAAATACATAACAAACATCTTCTTAAAAATTAATCTTAAATATAGGCAGAGTGACTGGTTCAGCTAATTCTTTGCTATTTGTGAAGAAAAATTGATTGCTCAGCTTAAACTTAGGATCTTACAGAGAAAAGATGGCAGAGAAGGAGAGAAATATATGACTCGATACACTTACCTTTTAAGAAACCAGATTTTAGGTGAATCCTATTACAAATATGATCGGTAGGATTATTTCTTAAATCAACATATTTTATGGTATAAATTTAGTCTGTTGTAACCTGTGAAAAGCTGCTTTCATTTGTGTATAAAAGGACACTGGAGGACAACAGTTAAAAAAAAAGCTCATATAATTTTATTTACCTTTTTAGTTCTAAGTCACTTCTCAAATTACAAAAACAGAGCACCACTTAAATATTGCTGAAAATGATTGACAGATCATTCAGTGGCCTCAAGTATTACTTTCTGAAAAATATCCAAGTGAATAGAAAGAACATGTATTCAATCTTTGCACATTATATCATTTTCTCAAGTAGTTTTCTTCGTTACAAGGAAACACACACACACCAACACATACCTCTAAAATTTGCTAAATCTGTAAAAATATAGAAAAGATTTACAGTCTGCTATTTGAGCACACAAACCAGCAATGTGTCTTTGTTGTATTTTTACCCCCAGTTGAAATATCTCAAATTATTTTTAAAAACATTAATAATACTACCAATATTTCTCTGAAATGCATGTATATAACTTTGCAATTGGGCAAATGGGTTTATAAATATGATATTTTCAGCCTAATCGATATTTTTAGTGTCAAGTGATTGCCTTTCTTGTTTATATAATAATGAATTAGCTCCAATGTGTTGAATATTTAATTGCTTTTTATTTTCTCAGAAAGAATGAGTTATAGCCAAGTGCTAAATTTAGGAATATTATAGACTAGAGCACTCAAAATATATAATTTATTTCAGGTGATAAAAATTTACCATAGGGTTTTAAATCACTAATATAATTATTTTTCACAATTCATGACCTAAGAAATATTTTACCAATATGTACATTTTGCCTAAGAAACTGAATCACAGTACAGAGTCAAGTATTATAAAGGGGAAACCTCTCTTAAACCATCTTGTATATCACAGAAAGAAGGAGTAATTTTTCAGTGGCTGGATGTATAGTCAATCAATTACAAGATTTAAGTTGATAAAACATTTTGTATGCTAAAGCTTGGTGTGCCTCCTTGTATTCAATAATTTATTGTGACTTGAGCTTCTCAGATATTTGCAGAGGAAAATGGATCCTATGATGTTGCATCTACAGGCAAATTTCACCTAAATATAATCACAAGGACCAAGGAAACAATCCAGATAGACACTGAGCTATCTGTAATGATTCTCATTGAAGGAATCACATGATTTTGGACGGCTTTTGTAAATACATATCTCATCATATTCAAGTATGTTTAAAGCTGTATTATAATATCAGTTTAACTTGGAAAGTTAAATATTATATATAATCCTGGAAGCCTATTTTCCATCTCAGAATTTTTCAACTATTTTGAAATATTATAATACCTTACAATTTCATGGTACTTAAACGTTTAGAGGTTTTTTTTTTTAAATAAGCATTATCTAATTTAATCCTCACGGCAACCTCATAGTGCTACGTTTATCTGCAATAATTCGAGTTAAAGGGGAGAAAACTTCACATAACCTACTTATTAATTATACTGAATTACAGAATCTAATGGCAAGAATGTCCATCAGATTGCTGATCATCAGTTATTTCTATTGTTTTAAATGCACATGATAGCTGTGAACCTGTTTCATTCTCCTTTCTTTGCTTTATAGATAGGTTTCTCTGTAAGCATTTAGTTCCTGCTTCCCCATAATAGCAATTTTATTGTAATTTTGTGTTTCAGAGGTACTTATTCTGACCCAAACTCGAGTGTCAATTAGGATCAGTTCTGGTGTCATAAATCCATTTCCCAGGAGATAGAATCTGATTGGCTCAGCTTTGAGCAGTTATTTTCAGTGTACATTCCTCTTCTGAATTACAGTCCTACATATTCAATTGCCTATTGCATACCTTTGCTTGGGTGTCTAATAGGCTTTAAAATTTAAAATGTCCAAACGTAAATACCTGATTTTCCTTGGAGTCATTTTTGATTATCTCTTTCCAGTGTGCGTATATCCACACCAATAACAAATCCATTTGGATTTAATTCTCAATAACATCCAGAATATTATGGTTGCTGAGTCCTTCAATCACTACCATCCAAGTCAAACAGTCATGTTCTCTTGCCTGGATTATTCATCTCCCTATATCTACTCATCTTTTTACACTCTATTTTCAGTACAAAAAGTAGAATCATCTTTTAAATATTTAAGTCAGATCATGTCTCTTCTCTGGTCAGATTTTCTATCTTACTTGTGGTGAACTCAAATTTCTTTGCACCATTCTACAAAGTTCTATATTACCTGTACCCCAGCACATCGCCTTTCTGATCAAATAACCTTTTACTCTTTGTCTTGTTCAGTTGGCTCCAGCCACATTAACTTTTTACTCTTCCTCACCATGTCAGGCACATTCTCAACTGTGTGGTTCTTCCCCCTGACTTAAATGTTTTTCTCCAAGATGTCTGTATGGCTTACTCTCTCATTTCCTTCAAGCGTTTTTGTCATCTCATTGAGGCCGTTCCTGAGCACCATATTTAAAACTGCAGTTTCTCTCTCAACATTCCCTAAGCTTGCTCCATGGTTTAAAAGTCTCTGTAGCACTTATCTTCATCTGGCATTCTTTTTTTTTTAATGTTTTTATTTATTTTTGAGACAGAGAGAGAGCATGAGCAGGTGAGGGGCAGAAAGAGAGGGAGACACAGAATCCAAAGCAGGCTCCAGGCTCTGAGCTGTCAGCACAGAGCCTGATGCAGGGCTAGAGCTCACGGACTGTGAGATCGTGACCTGAGCCGCAGTTGGACTCTTAGCCAACTGAGCCACCCAAGCGCCCTTTCATCTGGCATTCTATATATTTATCTATTTGTTTATTTTATCTGTATCCTTTTGACACCTGACTAGAATGTAAGTTCCATGAACACATTGATTTTTGTCAGTTTTGTCCTCAAGCATTGCCTGGTAGATGAATTTTTGTTGAGAAATTATTTTGCCCACCTTAGATCCAAGCAACTAAGGCCTGTGAAGTGGGAGACCATGAGAAGAGCCTGTTTATGATGAAAGAGATGTCAAAGATGGAGAATATAACTAGTATCTTTCATATAGACATATACTGTTACCTATTTCCAAAATAAAAGTAGCCATGCTCAATACCACTTGGTGACTTGCCCAAGGTTATGTAACTAATTAGTGGTAGGAAGGGAATTGAATGTAAGTACTGCTTAATTGAATTCATAGCTCTTTCACTGGTCCTATAGCCATGGTTTCACATAACCTGAGGTGTGTTAGTAAAGAAATTCCAACTTATTTCATTTCATATAGTTCTGAAATTGACTTGTTAATTACAAGATTCTCATTTAATTATATCCTTGTGACTTACCTTCCAGCAGACTACTTAAGGTCACAGACATTGTCTGTCTCCTAATGACACTATTACACAAATTTGGGCAAACTTGAGCCATTATATCTCTTCATGACCTCAGGCCACCAGCTTTCCCCTTTACCTTAAAAGTTTAAAATTATACAGTATAAGAGCCTTTCAACTTAAATTCTCCTGAAGTTTAATTTGCAGCTGCCATGTATTTAAATTTGTGGTATTTAAAGAGCCTGTTTATTGTCTGATGCTCTGTTGTCATTGATATTGATAGGGTGAGGATGTCAGGTTGGGGACATTTACCATCATTTCTGATGAAAATAATAAAAGTGACTTTTGGAAAGGCATATCTAATGAAAACCCTACAACACAGATGCACTCATATGCTCATGAAAGGATTAATCCCAAAACAAATTCTAAAGGGATTTGTAGTTGTATTATAGAAGGCAGACTGCCCCTTTAAAGAGTCTGTTAGGATAAAGGGAAACTAATTGAACCAGCGCCAAATGAGTTTCAGAAGAATTGCTCCAAATTGCTAAAGTTTAGGGAAAATAAAGTTAGCTGAAAATTAGAATGAATATTAGAATTACATCTTAAAAATACACTGTCATGCTCAACTTCTTTTTTTTTTCTTTTCAGTTTAGTGACTCACTATTGCTCTGCCAAATTTCTCTTTCTTAGGAAAACAGCACCAATTAGAAATGAAGCGTGCTTCACGCAGAAAATATTTTTCTCTTCTTAAGAACATATTTCACTTTTTACATTTTCTTTTTAAAATTTTTTAATGTTTATTTATTTTTGAGACAGAGAGAGACAGAGCACGAACAGGGGAGGGGCAGAGAGAGTGGAAGACACAGAATCTGAAGCAGGCTCCAGGCTCTGAGCTGTCAGCACAGAGCCCGACACGGGGCTCTAACTCACAGACCGTGAGATCATGACCTGAGCCGAAGTCAGATGCTTAACCGACTGAGCCACCCAGGCGCCCCTCACTTTTTATATTAATGGCTCTATCAAAGAGTTAGAAGGAATATTATATTGCCCTAAAAATTAAGACATAATTTTCTTATATATGTACAGTTAAATAGACTGTTTAGAGCCATTGATTTATTTATATACTTAAGAAACTACTTCTAAAATCAGTCCAATAGATTTCCTTCATTGAATTTCCAGATCAGAGTCAAGAGAGGCTTTTCAATTATATTACAATGAAAAAATATATCTATTTTTTCATTTTAAGTACCTAATACATGTTCAAAATTGAGAATTTTATAGAGCGTATTGGAACTATAGTAGATTAAAAGCTACTGAGTCTTACTCATAAGAAATTAGGAGCTCAAATTTAATTTCTGTTTATTTTATCTTTATTTTCTTTCTCCCTTCCACTTCTGACCCAAGGAAGGAAGGCAGGGAAGGTAGGAAGGTGGGAAGGCGGGACGGCAGGAAGGGAGGAAGGAAGGAAGGAAAAATGGCAATCAAGAAAGGCAAGAGTGCATGCTTATTATAGATCTTAAACTTTGAGCAGTTTGGAACTGATGATAAAATATAGAGCTACCATGTTAGTATATTACATAAAAACAACAACCAAGCTATTATCACATGTTGACTTATATAAAATTGGCCTTATTAGATTTTTTTCTAGGATTTTTTAAAATCAAAGTTTGATTTTGAGGTAATTGCACATTTACATGTAACTATAAGAAATCATACAGAGTAAATACAGTATACCTTTCACCCAATTTTCCACACGGTAACCTCTTGTGTGACAATAGTACAATATTACAACTAGAAAATTGATATTAATACAATTTACTAGCCTTTTTCAGATATCACCCATTTCGTATGCACTCACTTGTATGTTTATGTGTTTTTATTTCAGTACAGTTTTATCACATGCATTGACTCATATCACTCCCATGGTAGTCACTTTCATTAAAAAGATCCTTTGTGGGGCAACTGGGTGACTCAGTTGGTTGAGCATCCAACATCAGCTCAGGTTATGATCTCACAGTTTGTGAGTTCAAGCACTGAATCGTGCTCGCTGCTGTCAGCGCAGATCCCACTTCAGATCTTCTGTTCCCCCTCTCTCTCTGTCCCTACGCTGCTCACACTCTCACTCTCAAAATTAGTAAAAACTTTTTTAAAAAAGATGCTTTTTGCCACCCTATCCCAGACCCTTTCCTCCTGCACACCACTCTAATTTCTGGCAACCACTAATTCTCTTTCTCTGTAATTTGGCATTTCAAGAATATTAAATGAAATCATATAGTACATAATCTTTGGAGGTTGACTTTATGTATATATACATATATATATATATATGTATATGTATATATATATATATATACATATAATGTGTATATATATATATATATAATGTGTATATATATATATGTATACACACACACAAATAGAGAGACAGAGTGTAAGTGGAGAAGGGGCAGAGAGAGAGGGAGACACAGAATCTGAAACAGGCTCCAGGCTCCGAGCTGTCAGCAGAGAGCCGGTCGCAGGGCTTGAACTCACAAACAAACCATGAGATCATGACCTGAACCAAAGTCAGACACCAAACCAACTGAGCCACCCAGACGCCCTGACTTTATTTTTTTTTTTAACTTAGCATAATACTCTGAAGATCCATTTAAGTTGTTCTATGGCTGTGTAGGATTCATAGGTCTATGCACTGAATTGTGTCCTCCCCAAATTCATATGCTGAAACTTTAATCTTCAATGTGACTGTATTAGGAGATAATTAAATAAAGATTGGGCCCTAATCTGGTAGGACTGTGGCCTTATAAGAAAGAGAGAAAGATTTCTCTATCTCTGCCACCGTGAGAAGGCAGCCAGGAAGAGAGCACTCACCAAAACAAAACCAAGTTCAGCCTCCAGAATTATGAGAAAATAAATTTCTGTTCTTTAACCTATCCACTCTGTGGTATTTTGTTATGGCAGCCCGGCTCACTAATACACATGGTATAGATAGATCAGTTTATTTAATAGTTTTTTTTTTTTTTTAACCCAGGGCCTTTGGGTTGCCTCCAGTTTGGGGACTATCACAAATAAAGCTGCTATTAACATTAATGTACAGATTTTTGTGTGACATAGTTTTTATTTTTCTGGGATAGTGCAAATGCAATGTCATATGGTAAGTGCCTATTTAGTTTTGCAAGAAACTTCTTTATACTTTTTCTTTCATGGCTATACCATGTTGTATTCGAACTGTCAATATATGAGTAATCCATTTTATCACCATCCTTACCAGCATTCAGTATAATCACTATTTTTTTTTTATTTAGACATTCTGATAGGTATGTAGTGATATTTCATTGTGGTATTAATTTGCATTTCCCTAACAGCTAATGATATGACATCTTTGCATGTGGGCCTTCCTAGATTTTTAAAAACTACATTGAACTATGTTTTTAAAAGTCCTAGAGATTTCTTTTTCAAAGACATGCACTCCAACAGTAGAAGTTTTGGTCAAGGAATTTATGTTATAAGGCAAAACTCCTTAAACCTCAATGCTTATCCATAAAACTCCAGGAAAATAAAATCTAGATTTTTTTTTATATGCCTAGAAAGTAAACTGGATACTTGAAGTTGTAAATGTCATCAGTCATTTTTATTTGTCTTTGGAGTCACTTTTTATATGTTTCTGGAAATGTGTTATCAGTGTAACAATTCAGTTCCAACGCTAGCCACTTTGCAGTCTTATCCTTTCAGAGATGGGAAGCTGTCCCAGCACCTCCTTTAATCCTGCAAAGCATTGTGAGGGACAAATAGCTTCTTAGGCTGGCACCCAGCATCTGTATTAGGAATGGACCTCTCTCTAAGACAGTACCCAGAAATCTTGAATTATGGCTTTGTCTTTCAAATGTCTTCGTTGGTACCTACAAAGTAAGAGTTAATAGCAGTTATAATAATGAGTTGCATAGAAGTAAGCTGTAATTAGTTATTAAACAATCAACAGTTAATAAACAAATGGGTATTTAAGTAGAATATGGGCTGCCAATGAAGAAAATTGATAACCGCAACCTTAATTAAAGAGAAAAATCTAAACACTGTCAGTTAACTTGAAAGAAATATTTTCCAAATAAGCTGCAAATTGGATAATTAGGAGTTGATAGTGATAAGAGATTTCCGCTCAATAATCTCATTTTGTTTACCTCCTTTTATGTGCTAAGCCTAAAGTAAAACGATGTCCTAAAGCACAAATTAAAAAAAATAAAAAATACTAGCTTAGTTCTTTGAGAAATGCTGGCTGGTTCTTTCTGATTCACTGGCAAAAGAAATCTTATCAAATTAAAGTAAAACATAAAACACAAATTTAAAATTTACCATCTCATATTTCTGATGGTAACATGGGGCAATGGCACATGTTCTCTCTACCAATATAGATGCTAAAGGCAGGAAGTAGGGCGACAAGTCCATTAAAGCTTCTGGTACATTTAGGGTAGAACAATAATGTATGTAACAAAACCACTAATACTCTGATGGTAACCTTTTCATAGTACAAGCTAGAGGTTTTCTGAGCATTGATTTTAGGATTTGAGGGCCAGCAGTACGTGTTTTAAGTATCACTGTCTCTTTCTTATTATAGTTTGTAGATTGTCTTCACAGAAGTCCAATCTAACTCAGAATTCTCGGTCCCATTTTAATTTTACCTCTATGTTTATGTTATCTCTGAGTCAGAAATATTTCATTTGTATGTGAGTTAACTAAACAACAACAACAAAAGTAAGCAATACTTATTGGTTGCCTGACATGTGCTTGGGTCTGCTTTCAGTCCATTTCATGTGGTATATGAATCCTTTGATCCCCACAATCACCTCTGAGAAACATTCTATTATTATCCTCAGTCTACGGATGAAGAAATTGAGGCTTAGAGGAGTCATTGCTGAAGGTCATAGTGTGAAGAACTCAATATTTAAACCCAAGTTTATCTGACTCTAGAGCAAAAGTGTTCCCCACTTTTTCATATGAAAGTTTTTCACAGCACTTCAGAAATGACTCTAAATGAAATATTAATAGAAAAGCATTCATTGAAGACTATAGATTCAGCGTATAAATAATCTCAGGGAAAATTAATTCCAAAGCATATTTCATCACCAACCAGCCAGTACATAGAATCTGTCTAATTAAAACTAGGTGGTCAAATTATTTTTCTTTTAAAGTTTTATCACATTATCAACTTAAAATCGTCTTTGGTGCTGTACAATAAAAGGGGGCTTTTTTTCCAAACATAAAGCAATTGAATAATAGTCCTAGCAACTTTAAATATTCAGCTGTTTATTTTTTTTTAACAAATGACTGCCATAGCAGTTATTAATCCTTAAAATGTTTATAAAAGACCATACTTTATTGAAAATACTTTTATTATTTAAAATACCGAATTTTCCATTCTGAAGTCATTTAACAAAGGCTATCCATCGTCAGTCAGTTCAGTACACTCCTTTGACTTAGCTTTCAAAACTGGAAGGATTCCTCTTAAATATCCCATCCCTCTGTATTCTTTAGACAACAAGTCGCTATTTAGGTAACATGTGTGTGTGTGTGTGTGTGTGTGTGTGTGTGTGTGTTGCCAAAATAGTCTGTAGAAGAAGACTCAAAATGTGAAGAGTACTACTACTCATCAGTTTTCGAACCTTGGTCCTTCAATTCTCCATGTTCAGTTTGTACCTTTAATTTCACTCTTTACTGGTTCCTTTCGGACTATAGATACACTCAGGTTTTATTCATCTTGAAAAAAAATGTAAACAAATGAATAAATTAAAGCTTAAAGCTGAGTCCTTCTAAAGCTTCTATCATAGCCCCCTCCCCTTGCTAATCATCCTCAGAGAAGAGTACTACATCCTCCTTGTCACTGTCCTTTGAGCCCATGGCAATTTGGCTTTGTTCCCTCCACCCCAGGCCACCTCAACAATACCACATTCAGGGGACCCTTGAAGTCCTCATCTTACCTAAAATTCTCTACTATTCAATACCGAGGATCATTTTATCTATCCGGTATATTGTTTTTCTTAAAAACAATTTAAGATGAGGCGTACCTGGGTGGCTCAGTTAGTTAAGCATCCCACTAGTGAGTACGGATCAGATCATGATCTCAGAGTTCATGAGTTCGAGCCCCATAACAGGCTCTGTGCTGACAGTGTGGAGCCTGCTGGGGAGTCTCTCTCTCCCTGTCTCTGCCCCTCCCCCATTTGTGCCCTCAAAATAAATAAATAAACTTTAAAAATTTTTCAAAATGAAAATTTATTTTAACTTTTGTGATGTATGCGGTATGTGTGTGTGGGGGGGAGATCATTTTAAGAAAAAAGTTTGGTGTGTTTTTTTTTTGTTTTTGTTTTAATATTTTTCATGTTATTAACTAGTAAACACTATCTGTTTAGGTCTTTACTATGTAATTTCTCATTCTTGACTTCTTATTTCTATAAATTGACTGTGAGGGCTTGTGGGAGTAACCCAAAGTAATAAATACTCTTTTTTACTTACTTAAAGAGGACTGAGTACCATTTGATATAAAGGTCAAGATTGCTGGCCCTTTTATTTGAATCTATGGCAAGAGTTTCACTCTTCAGGTATATGGAACTGAATGGAGAGGGCACTTCATAAAACAGACTAGGAAGAAAAACTGATGTGTTCACTAAAATTTAGCACTTTAACAAGGGCTTAGGACGAGCTCAGTCTGAGCTAGGCATCCTATTAAAGCAGAGAGTAAAGAGGAAACAAATCTCTTGTTCAATTTTAAATTGTTGGGTTTGTAACAATTTTTCCCCAGCATAAATCAATTTGATATCTAATTCACAGACACTGTTGGACAGCACAGCAATTGAAACCAGGGTAGATGGAAGTTAAATCTAGTATTACTGTTTTTCTTCATAGTAACTGTATCTTTTCTACAAAGGTCAGTAATAACAATTTCATTTTAGAACTATAAAGAGAAGGTAAAAAAATCAAATGAAATCTACAAATGTCACTTTCCTTGTTCATGCTTTTTTTTTTTTTTTCTCAAAGATTGGAGAGTAAGAAATAGTATGGCTTTTGAAAATCATTCGGATGATTGTGGGCTAATAATGTCCGATATATTTAAGTACCCACTGGTGAATTGTTTATCTCAAAGAAAATCACGTATAGAACTCCAGTGCATGAAATAAACATGACTAAGTTTAAGTGCTTATCACCAGACAGGCACTTGCTAAGACTTTGTACGTATTATCTCATTTAATCATCAAATCAAACCAGTATTGTAAGAATTATTATGATGCCTAAGTAATAAATTAGAAATTTTAAACTTAGAGTAATTAAGTAGTGACTTAACGAAGGTGCCACAAATAAGAAGGAGTAGATTTAGATTTAATTCTAAACAACACTACTAATAGAAGCAGATAATTGCAGATCCTTCCAATGATGAAGGAACTGAAGCATGACCTTAGAGCAGCACGGGCTAGGTCTGCCTTTTGACCCTCACAGTATTTCCTAAGGAAATCCCAAGGACTTCATCTCTAGTATATTAAAAAAAATCTGAAGTTTTCATTCCAAGTGGAATGACTAAGTACTGTTGGAACTCCTGTCCCTACTAAGCATCAATTAAAATGACTTTAAAAAGAAGACAAAGTGCATAAAAATACCACCACCATCATTCCCCCATTTCTCAGGCCACAACCCTAAGAGCATCTTTAATGCTTCTCTGGCTCTCACACTTCATATCTAATCCATTCACTAGTTTGGTGTTTTCCTGTCATCAAATATATCATCAAATTTATCATCAAATATTATCACTGCATGTAATACTCCCTGTTGCCAGCTTAGTCTAAACCATCATAATTGTTTTCCCAGACTATTTCAATGGCCTCCTAAATGGCATTCCTGCCTTCACTCTTGCCCCTCTAGTTAATTCTCCAAACAGAGTGATCCTCTACAAATGTAGGTCTTATCACTTCTTTTTCCTGCTCAAAACAGTCCAACGGTTTTTCACCACATTGAGAGTAAAATTTTTCAGTCTCTGTATTGTCTGACACCAACCTCACATCAGGTCCTTCCCTTCTCTTTCTAATCCATTCTACTTCAAGTACCCAGGCCTCTCTGTTCCTCAAAAAACCAAAGCCCATCCCTCCCTCAGGGCCTTTGCATTTGACACTCTTCCTGGAGCATCTACTTGGCTCACATCCTCACTTACTTCAGGATTCTTAATTCACATCCTCACTTACTTCAGGATTCTGCCCTCCTCAGAGAGGTTTTTGTTGACTACTTCATCTAACATAACTCAGCTTCCTTTTCAACCCTTTATTCTTTGTTTCTTTTTTATTACTGACACTTCTGTGCTAATAAGTTTCTTTGTTCCCTCCTCCCTTAAACACATTCTCTGATCCTTCTACCAGCTAGCTCTGTGCCTGTTAAGACTGACCTTTGTAGACTGCTTCCTCCAGGCTTCCTCACCCCCTTGGCTACTGGTTGGGACTGGTCAGTGGGAGCACTGGCAGGAGATCACAGAGTAGAAAGAGACAGATGAGGGTATTTATTACTCCCTTGCTTCCTTTATATCTTGAGTCTGTTTTAGCAATGGTGGCTTTCCTCCAGGGCCACAGCTCCCATCCAGTGGTAGTTTTCCTGTGGCCCTAGTTCTTATTTCCTTCTAGTAGCACAGTTCTTTTTACTTGCCCATCAATTTTAGAATGGTTAGAGCTTCCTATTGTTGCTGGTTCCTGGGTGCTTTATCATCCTTTGTTGGTTTCTTTAACCCTGTCCATATCTCTGTATGAAAGAACCTTTATTAGCTGTCTTCAGTTAAACGTATTGCTATTTTTATACTGTCTGAAATGGAGATGATTCCACTTCTCTTCCCATTACTTGAAATTTTACATTTATTTATTTTTTTTGTCATCTAACTTTGCCACCAGGATGTAACTTGTCTGAGGTTTGGTAACGTGAATAACGCCTCCTGCCTGCTGTCAAGATGTGTGCGTCGTAATTCCCTGAAACTGTGAACGTGTTACCTTACCTGGCAGGACAGTCTTTGCAGGTGTGATTAAGGACACAGACATTGAGATAGGGAGATTATCCTGGATTATAGGGGTGGGCCCAAGCTAATCATATACGGCCTTCATAGCAGAGAAATTTTCCTGGCTGGATCAGAGAGATGAGAGTGAAAAAGACAGGAGAGATGGAAAGCAGGAAAGAAACTCAATTTACTATTGCTGACTTAAAAATAAAGAAGGGAGACACAGGCCAAGGAGAGCAGTCAGTCTGGGAAAGCTGGGAATGGCATTCAGCTGACAGCCAGCAAGGAAATGAATTTCCTGAAACCACAAGGACTTGAATTTTACCAATAATCTTAAGGAGAAAGAAACTGATCCCCCCTAAGGCCCTCACAAGTTCTTGATTTTAATCTTATGAGAACTGTGTTGTTTTCTCTTACTTACAGAATTGTAAATTTTTTGTAGTTTAAGCCACTAAATCTGTGGTGATTTACTAGGACAGCAGTAAAAAACCTAATGCAAGAGGCTTGGATTTTTCTGAACCTTTGTGGTATATACTCTGCCTAGAACCATGTCTGTATATGTCAAGATGCTCAAGAATATCTGGTGAATTAATAAATTGAGTTGATCATATGTTTTAAGAAACCTTAGCTCATCTCAACAACAGGCCTGTGAAAGAACATCGTTGTTTCTAGTATTTACAAAATATTATAGTCTATGAGATTATCAAGAAGTAAGCTTGGAAGAAGAGTTTAATAGATTTCCTCACAGGTGTTTCTGACACCTCTTACCAAAATAACCTTTCTGTTTGATCCATTATTTTAGAATCCGAATGGAAAATCAATTCCCATTCAAGTTCAAAGTGAGCTTTCCATTTCCAGTATTTATGGTAGAGTGTACCTATTATCCAAAACATGGTATTTAAAGAATGTAGAGGAGGGAACTTGTTGGGCAGAGCACTGGGTGTTTCGTGTAAGCGATGTGGGAATCTACCCCCAAAACTAAGAGCTCACTGTGTACACTGTATGTTAGCCAACTTGACCAGAAATTGTATTTAATAAATAAATAAATAATATAGAATAGGTATATTAAACTTCAAAAAAATGTGGATTCACTAAAGTACTTCATGTAGGCTTATTTAGGTCCCTTAAATTGTCAAGATCTATTTTTTAATTGAACTCGCTATGTTAATCCCTTTAACAGCTTTTTTTTTCCTGAAAATATCTAATGATGTTGTGCCTCTGTAGCATATACCATGAACTTAAAAGAAGGTAATTTAAACTCTAAATGTGTGAATTTTATGTGTGAAAAGATTCCTACTTAGGAAAACTAAATTCTATTATCCTTAAAATAGACTGCATTATCAATTCAAATGTATAACTGATCAAATTAGAAGAGGGCATTAAAAATAGTCATCTAGGTAACTATTAATTTTAAATTCATTTTCTCTGTGCTCCACTTATGTAGAAAGAGACATGAGTTTGAAGCTAATGCTACATTATCAGAAGTAAAAACAGTTTTTAAAATATGCCTGAAGGAGTATTTTTCAAGTTTACTTTAGTCTGAATATTCTGAGGACATGGTAACTCAAGTCTAGATCTTGAAATATTTGAATTATCAGAAACTCCCAAGTTTCTCCTCCTAGACATCACTGCCTTTAAAAAGTTTTGTGCTATAAACTGTTTGCCAGAATGTAATAAAAACTCTAATGCCTTCTAGAGAAGAGAATTGGTTTTATCTTTATTTTGGTCATTCTCAGTGTGGTCCCTCAATCACCAGCATCAGCATCACCTGGTAAAGTGTTAGAAATGCAAATTCTTAGACCCTCACCTCAGCAATCCCTGAATCAGAAACCCAGGGGGTGGAGCCCTACAATTTGCCCTCTAGCAGATTCTGATGTGATCTCAAGTTTGAGCAGAGCACAACTAACCCTGTGAATTGCTTACATTTCACAGACTGTCCTGCTCATCAACTAAGCAAAATTAAACTGAAATGAGAAATGAAGAAACTACGATAAACTGGGTACCTTAAAGAACCCTGCATTTCTGAAAGTTGCCTGGTGTAGCTGTGTATATACATACTGTCTCAATTTCCACAGGTTTCTAATTTATCCATGAGGAAAGAGTGTAAGGAGGTGCACCATTTGGGAATCATTAATAAAGGATCATCTCTGACCTTACAAAACGTTTGCACATTTTGGTTACAGTTTGGTTTTTCCCTTTGATCTGTGTTTGCCAAATTTATAAATTGAACATGATACCAAACAATGTGTCATGAGGTCGAAATCATGATTTCATTGCCCCCCTTTTAAAGACATAAACATGTTTTCCTCAATACTGAAAAATGGTATGACTGACCCTCAATCAATAGGTGTTTCCCTTGGGATGCATTTGTTCTAATACATATGAAGAGTCCCTGTGGTTGCTGAGAACACTCAATAGAGAGCCCATTAGGCATTCCTCATGGCCCCCAGCTGATACATTCATTCAAACAAGTACTCAGTAAGTGTCTGCAAGGTACTTAATTACTGCCAGACACTGAACAGGATATAAAGTAAGGCAATTCTCTGTCCTCCAGGATTTTATAATCTAGCCAGGAATTCAAAGGAAAGGGACTAAACCGTCATGTTCTAGGCACTGAGCAGAGCAGGAGACGTAAGGTGAATCCATGTAACCACTCAAGGAAGTTGACATTATTTCCAATTTGTAAATAAGGATACAGTAGTCTTAGTGATGCTGAGAATTTGTTCAAATTCATCAGGTAAGAAAGTGATGGGGGTGAACTTTAAAATCAAAACTGATTTTTAAGTCAAGGAGTTTCCAGAGTACCACTTCTATAAAGCATAAACAGAAATTCCTAGGTGTCTATAATAAGTGCCTAAATGAATGATGCACGTTGCTTCCCCGGGCAGATTTTTTAAAGGGGCAGTAACTGTGGACTGGGAAGTGCAAACTTTGCAGGAAAAGTTCAACACAGATGTTTATGGAAAGAAAAAGTGTCATGGCTTGGGTAGGAGAAAAAGGGTTTGAAAGTATTCCAGATGGAAGACACTATTAAACAGAAACGTTTAGTCAGGATTGAGAAAGGCAAGTTCTGGTAGGACGATGAAATCAGCCCAGACATTTGCAGTGCCCAGTTAATGATTTGGAATGGCTCTGATTGGCTCTGGCTATTCCTGAAGGCAAACGCTTTAACAATTAAGGGATGGCGATGAACAGTCCCACTTAAGCAAAGCTAAATGTAAATGCACCACTTTACTGGCTGTGTCCTAATGTATTCAGCCAAGGGTTTGAAGTCCCTACTTCTTTCGGCTTTAACTTTGCATAAGCATTATCTTTCCTTATGTAAGTGACAATTCTGTTCCTCTCCTCTGCAGCCACAGGATTCAATCACTTTAGACTTATTATCACTCAAAACCTCACAGGTAATTTTTTATAAAATCTCTGAAGTCCCTAGAGTTGAACAAATTCTTGGGAATGTCGGGTCTCCCAGGTACTTGTTTACAGATACTGCAATGTGCCAGAAAGAAACCACAATTTTTAAAAAAATTTTTTTTTCCAACGTTTATTTATTTGTGGGACAGAGAGAGACAGAGCATGAACGGGGGAGGGACAGAGAGAGAGGGAGACACAGAATCGGAAAACGGCTCCAGGCTCTGAGCCATCAGCCCAGAGCCTGACGCGGGGCTCGAACTCACGGACCGTGAGATCGTGACCTGGCTGAAGTCGGACGCTTAACCGACTGCGCCACCCAGGCGCCCCAAGAAACCACAATTTTATCTTGAGTAATCCAGTTTCACTCCACTTAGTATTAAAGAAATATTAATGGATGATAGGGTAAATAGAGCATGTCTAAAGAAAAGATGCATTTGAATGGTCTATCCTATTTAACTTCAGTGGATTTTGATATGGCTCTGTATTTATTTTGAATCAAAGTCCCCATATAGAGGTAGAAGGAGATTTCAAGGGGAAATTTCAAAAGTGCCTTTGTTTTGATTTCTTGTTAAAGCCCTCTCTGTGGTAAGAAATATTTTTTGTCATTTGGTCGCTGTGAATTTCAAAAGGATCTCCTATGATAGAATAGTCATCCCCCAAAGATCTTTGATGTACTATGGGGAATGTCTTTGTTCCCAAAGAAGATAATAAAAGCAGCAAGAAAATAATAAACATTCTCTATAGGATATCACAGTTTTAATTGACCACGGACACTCAAATCGATGTTTTAATCTACAGAGACATGGCAAGGTCAGCAGCAGAGGAACTGATAATGCTTTACTTTTATAATATGAGGGATATATTTAAGATTTGTAATGTACACGTGAAGTATCGTAGTTTGAAAGGATAATGGGCTTTAAAACTATAGATATTGATTACACTTTAATGTGATTTTTTAGCATGTTTTAACAAAAATTAATTAGAAAATATTTTGCTTGGGTAACTTTCATATGGATCCTTTTAAAAATCAGTTCCCTTTTGTAGTCGTATGGTCAAAGAATATGCACCCATTTTTTAAGATAAAGTTTTTGTCAAAATTTTACATATTTTGAAAGTATTTACAAAACCAATAATGAAAAATAGGAGTTACTTCCCTATTCCTCCCTACTTCCTCTTCCCGCTCTGTGGAAACAACGTTTAATTTTTGTTTTGTGTTAGCTACTTCTATTTTCCAAGTATTTTTCACTAACATTTTTACACTACTTTCCCTGATTTTTAGATACTGATATTATCTATTGATGGACTAACAAAAAAGATAAGAATTTAGCTTATATACAGTTATCTCACACAAAGTTACCCTTTCCTTCCAAAATAGTTTTAACACATTTATAATTATATCCTTATTCAGTATTATCATTCCATAGCCACGTAAACATTTTTTTTTTCCTGGCTCCAGAGAGGCTCCAAATGTTTATTCAATATGTGTACCTTCACTGAATCACCTTACTTTTTTGTTCAGTGCCTCACCAAAGCAAATATATATCCATTAGCCATATATATCTATATATTTTTTTTTCTTTAAGATATACGCATCTTATATATTTCGGTGTACGTATATATGTATCTTAAAGAAAAAAATTTAGATTAAGATCTTGCTGCTTCTCTTCACATTATTGTTGTTTTTCCAATTTAGTTACAGAAAGTAAAATATAGCTAGCATATATAGCATTGTCATCATGTTGAGATTTGAACTTCTTAGTTGGAATTTTTCAATATCACCATTCATTGCCAGTCTTTAAGTCCTATGTAAATATCTCCATTACTGGCTGCTGAAGAGCCATAGCTTTTGAAAATGAATTAATGGAATAGAAAACCTGTAATAAAGCAGTTTTCTCGCCTCCTTATATAGTAATATATTTTTCACCTTGAACTCTGAGAATGACACCAGTCTTGGTGTTGATATGTTACCCTCTTTGGATCAGCATATTTACAATAACTAAATTCCAAACTTGTCTAATTGGCTTTTTCCTCTTTGTATTTTAAACTTGTGTAGTTTAAGGAGTTCAGCGGTTTCATTCTCTCTCTCTCTCTCTCTCTCTCTCTCTCTCTTTTTAATGTCATACTTTGTTCCCCAAATAAAATGTCTTAAGAAAGGAAATAGTCTGGCATTTTTGTTTTACTTTTATTCAAACAGCAACAAACTCTACTGTCTTTATATGGGCTTTTTGTTTATATCCTCGATATTTTTAGAATTTAATATAGATTTCTGTAGTTTATTAAATTATGTCTCGAAAGCCACTATTGATTTGTATAAATTGGAAGAGCCACTGACTTAATAAAGAGGATTTAATTCAGCTTTCAAGGAGAAACTTATTCTTTATTGAAGATTTATGGTCTCCTCAACTCCATTCAGACATCTGGCATATTGGATGGCCCTTGACATTTTGGTGAACCTTTGATAATTTTAATCATAATTCAAATTTCAAACAACAAATATTTGGGATGTTCCAGGTTTTAAATAGCATCCAACTCTCAACCCTGAAAATGTTCTTTACTTGACTCTCAAGAACATTTTTTTCAATTTGAAATGCTTTACTTTTTAGCTTTCCCAAAGTCATACTCAAGCTAAAGAGATGGATTTTCCCAGTAGTGTGAACTTTTACAAATACAATTAGAACAGAGAAAAAATTCATTATTTAGCAAAATGACATACTTTCCTAACAGTAAAATTCGATCATCCTTTGACCTAATTTTTTTTCTCTTTTCTGCTGTTGTTTTAATCACAGTTCCCATTGGCTTATTTTGAGTCCTTGACCTAATTATTTTCTTTGAATTTTCAGTGACCTTTTTATCACAAAGTAACTGTAAGTAAAAGAAAGTAAAAGTATAATTTTAAAATATATATGCAAAATGATTCAGAATTTCTTGCAAATTATTTCTATTAAGTAATTTTTACTAAGGCATATCAGAAAAATTGCAAATAATTTGAAGAATGTCAGGAAATTAATCTTCATTGAGATTGTAGGAGCTCTGAAAATGAGGAGTGTAACTACTAGTATCAAAAACTTTAAATAAAGTTTGTTAACCATGTTGTTAACCATATAATATATATAATACGGTTATGGTGCATATCTATATGGTATATATATATTAGATAAAATTTAAGAAAATTAAAAGATAAAAGAATACATACTTTACTTTTAAATTCAATTTTTTTTTTATTCCTTTTTTTAAGAATGAAAGTTTTGGGGCACTTGGGTAACTCAGACAGTTAAGCATCTGACTCTTGATTTCCACTCAGGTCATGATCTCACGGTTTGGGAGATTGAGCCTCGCACTGAATCAGGCCCTGAGCTGTCAGCACAGAGATCTATTTCAACTATGTCTCTGTCTTTAATTCTTACAATACTACCAGACTATTTTTAAAGAAAGCCTTCTCAGGGCAGCTGGTGGCTCAGTGGGTTAAACATCCAACTTTGGCTCAGGTCATGATCTCATGGGTCGTGAGTTTGAGCCTTGCATAGGGCTGGGTGCTGACAGCTCAGAGCCCAGAGCTTGCCTCAGATGCTGTGTCTCCATCTCTCTCTGCCCCTTCCCTGATCACGATCTCAGTCTCCCCCCCCCCCCACCTTCTGTCTCTCAAAATAAACATAAAATTAAAAAAAAAAAAAAAAAAAAAAAAAAAATATATATATATATATATATATATATATATTCGATCATCTTTATATATATATAAAGAAAGCCTCTCATACTTTTGTCATCTAGGAAGGAAGGCTTTTGAGGCTTTTCAACCAGCCTGATTTATGAACGTTTCCAAATGCTCTTGGGAGGAAAACAGGTGGCCCTCAGAATTGCAGCTGTTAATGCATGTCTTTGGGTCTGAGGGAGTCCAGGGTATTATTATCTAATAGGTCCATCTTTGCTATCTTAACTTTCATATTCTGACCTGAGTAACCTGTGAAGTTATGCTAAATATGAACCTATGCTGTGAAACAGTGCTAAGTACTTAAGTAATCTGTGAAACATATGGTAGATTCCAAATCAGTATGTAACTCTTTATAATGAACCAAGAAAGTCCTAACACATAACTCCAGGCCACCTTTTGTTTTTTTTTGTTGTTTTTTTTTTTGTTTTTTTTTTTATTTTTTATTTTTTTTTATTTTTTAATATATGAAATTTACTGTCAAATTGGTTTCCATACAACACCCAGTGCTCATCCCAAAAGGTGCCCTCCTCAATACCCATCACCCACCCTGCCCTCCCTCCCACCCCCCATCAACCCTCAGTTTGTTCTCAGTTTTTAACAGTCTCTAATGCTTTGGCTCTCTCCCACTCTAACCTCTTTTTTTTTTTTTTTTCCTTCCCCTCCCCCATGGGTTTCTGTTATGTTTCTCAGGATCCACATAAGAGTGAAACCATATGGTATTTGTCTTTCTCTGTATGGCTTATTTCACTTAGCATCACACTCTCCAGTTCCATCCACGTTGCTACAAAAGGTCCAGGCCACCTTTTGAATTATGAACCACAGCTGTGCCACACAGCATTTATAGCCTCAACTCTAGTGACAGAAACACACCTTAGATCCATTTTATAATTCCTAATAAAAATTCAGTTCTCAAAAGAAATACCTACAGCAGTCTTCAGAATATATATATATTCGTGTATATATATATATTCGTGTATATATATATATATATATATATATATATATATATATATATATATTTCTTTTTTTTTCTTTTCTTTTTATCTGACTGGAGTTAGTTAAAGCAAGCCTTGACACATAATTTATTTAACAACATAGCAAAACTGATTCCTACTATTGAACTTGGAATGGCATATAAGAAATAATGAACAGGCAAATTCAATGATGTATTTCAGGATATAATTGGTAGCCTTTATTTAAGACTGACTTTATCACTTGGAGATGGAAAAACAAACAAACATGGTAGTAAAATCAAAATAGCATTTATGGTTACCAATCCCCAAAATTCAATTCTTGTACATAATAACCTATCGTCCCAAATGGAAAATACATGTGATTGAAATAACTTATATATGGTTTGTGCAGGTTTAACTGAGGTACAAATAGCACCGCTTTAATGTTGTATAAAGAAGTTTGCTTCAAATAAAAAACAATTTTTACACAATAGGCTTAAAATGGCTGTATTCTCTCTGAAACGATTTTGTCTTTCCTCCCATGGAAAGGTGCATATTTGTGAAGGAGTATCACCTGTAGACTGGCAGCACTGTTGTACTTTTCCTATTCCTAATAGTCTGCAGTGGAGCTCGGCTGCAAGCTCACTTAGAGTGAAGACCGGGTCTGCCTTGCTCAGTGAAGCAACTCCTGTCCTAGCACTGTGTCTGGTATATTTCAGGTGCTCAACAGCTTCAGTGGTTTTGTCAAAGTAACTGAATGGATATAGAATTAGTGTCAAGTCACGACACTCAGTTTCTGACCAGAGCTTTTCGTAAAGCAGTGGATCTCAAAATGATTCACTAAACCTGCAACACAGGCACCAACTGGGAACTTGCTAGAAATGCACATTCCCAGACTCCAGGCCAGAACTTCTGAATCAGAAACTATTGGAGTGGGCCCAGAGATATGTTTAAAACGTCCTCCAGTTGATTCTAATGCATGAGAGCCTTGAGAATCACCTATGTGAAGAATTCCCCAATACACTGTACACAGTGGCATCAAAGCTTTTTAGAATTAGGGGAATTCTAGACAACTCCTATGGACAGATTGTGAATAATTTTCATTTCTCAAGACTTTTTCTACTTCTCAAGAATTTTTCATTTAACTATATAGCAACTATTCTCTATTCGTGTGTAGTAAATGGTGTGTTTTATGTAGGAAGGCTGAATAAGTTTGAGTTACTGGTACAGATCCTGAGACAAGAACGTGGGTGCAGATGATTTACCATGATGGTCCCAAAATGTGCCAGTGAGGAATTGGTAAACATGAAAGAAAGAGAAAAGCCAGTCAAGAATGTGTTACAAGGAATGGATCGCAAATATGCACAAATGGGGCGCAATCCTGTGGGGAATCTTCTGAGAAACTGTTTGGAATAGGCCTCAGAATCACCCCTACTGGGAGACGGGGCATTTATCCACTTTCTCCCATCCCCATTGGCTGAGAGTTGATCTCCAGAGATGTTAACATACCCCCACTTCTAGGTCATGTTTTTGTGTGTGGCCAAATGATGCTAGAAAAAAGTCCTCTGGCAGAGAAGATAAGAGGTACAAGATCTTGAGGTGGCACATGTCAATATTCTGGAAGCTCTTTTCACCTGCAGCTGCAGGGCAGTTCACATGGGCTGAGGGGGTGTGGGGCAGAGTAACCTTCTAACATCTACAGTGACCTTATGGGGCAAAGTAACCTTCTAATAGCATAATTTAAATCCAGTCCACAATACTTATTTAATGTCTGTTAAGAGTCAGGTACAGAGTTGTTGGGAATATATAATAAATAAAACATCGTCCCTGCCTCAAGAAACATTTACTATGGTAGAGAATGTAGACAAATAAAAAAAAAATTAAAATATAATCAGATCTGTTCAGTGATTGTGGTTCATATCCACATTTTATAAGAGGAGTTTATGGTGGGAAAGCTGTAGTGATCATGGAAAACTTCTTAGAGATGATGAAGATAATTATACCTAAAAGATACATAGAGGCAAGACAAATAAAGAGGAGTGAGTTGGGGACAGAAGACAGGCTGATCACTATGTAAATGGGAGGAAAAGGAGAAAGCAATCACAGGAGATATTTGACAAGATTGTCTGTAAAAGTCATTTGAGAGGTCATGTGTTAGGTGACAGGAAATCTATTGTTCCAAAGGTGGTAAATGGAGAGATGTGGAAAGCACGGAGTATGTAAATAACTGTTGTTGCAGGTTCCCTAAGGAGGAAGGAGGAAAAAGACCCAGCGCTCTATTGAAATGATAGAAGACTCCAGTGTCTTCTTTGGAGGAAGAGTGCCTATTTTACTATCTAGAGAGGAGAGGAGTGTAGTGGAGACAGTGTTTATTCATTTTTAAAACAGGAAAGATAGCAGTTACCTTCACGGGGTTGACATAAGGCCTAAATGGTGAAAGATGTTATAATGTTTACCATTGTTTCACATAGGTAATTACAAACCCCCAAAATGTTAGCTGTTATTATTCATATATATATATATATATATATATATATATATATATATATATATATTTCAGATATTCAGATATATATATTTCAGATATTATATATATATACATATATATATATATGTATATATGTATATGTTATTTTTTAAGATGGGCAGGAACTTGGGGGCTTGAAACCATTTCTGCAGGTGGATTTTTATTCATTATTTATTTAAATAGGAGAAACATGGCTTGTGAAGTTGTTAGGGAAATGGACTAGTGGAGCTGGCTGAAGGTTGAATTCTTCACTGCCATGGGGAATGTGGAAGGGCAAAACTGACTACGTATACACGTAGAAGAATCATTAGGTAGAATTAAATGTCCAGTAGGGGTTGGAAGACTTGAATTTGCAGTAACACTAAATCAGGCATTTCTGTCATCCCTTACTAGGAAAGGTGGAACAATGTCAGTGGCATTCAGGGTAACTCTAGTCATTTTGTAGAAGTTGTGCAATTATAAGCACTGACAGGTAAGCATACATGTAAACAAAATTAAAAAAAAATAAAAAAATAATTTATCAAGGGGTTTAAGATCAATGAAAATTTGAAACTGTGTCAGATGATTTTGAATATTCTTGCCTTCTGTGATCATAGCATAGGGTCCTTTGTCAAACTCTGTAATTCTGTTCTACAAATGACATTTTGTTTGAGCAGTTAACAGTTGGTGCCTCAGTTTCAACTGACATTTTGTTACTAAACACAGTTCTAACACCATAAGGTGATTTGTCAGGGGTAAGAAAAAGATGGTTTATATTTCACCATAGTGAAATAGCACAGACGGGAGAGTCAATTGCTTGAAATTCTGGAAAGTGTCCATGCTGTCAAGTCCCACACCATTGAAAACATTTTTTTTTTATAGTAGGCCACAAGGTATACTTTTTATGAAAGAAACTAGAGGAGAAATTCAGAAACCCCAGAAAGCGTGAATCTTGTTTTGATTCTATAAAATATTCAAGGATGGGACTTCCAATGAGCTTAACTATCTTGAGAGTGACCAAAATAATTAGTTTAGGTCTATGGCCATGGGAGTCCGCATTTTGCATTTCCTTATTTTCTTTTGGGTACTTTGTATATCAAAATTAATAAATACCTTTTGAATACTTTTCTCCCCCCTGCAAAGTCTTTTGAGTTTAGAATCATCAGCATTTTATCCCACTCTTGATATTCTAGAAAGCAGAGTCACTGTGAAATATTAGAAAAGCCCAAGGATAACAGAAATATTGAACTAAGAATGTCTTTTAATGAGTAATACTTCCACAGTGGCTTCATCAATGATGAGTTATTGGTAACCCAGCATATGGCAAAGTTACACAAAAAACAGTATAAAACTGATTAGCTAGCTGCAGAAATTAGATGTTTAATGGCCTATTGCCTCATTGCCACAATAAGAAGCGTTGTACATTTTCTCTTCTAGAAGCTTTTGACCCTTCATCTGTGGTGATAATCAAAAGTTCTGTTATGAAGAGAGGGCAGGACCAGATAATGTTTCTCTGATTAAGGAATAACTGCACTGTGTGTGTGTGTGTATGTGTGTATGCTGTTATATATAATGTTGGTCAGGTAATCAGTACAGCAAGCTACTCACATTCTAAAAGAATATGGGAATTAAGAGTAACTTAAAGAAAAACAAATTGTCTTATACTGCTTCAAGGAAAAGGTCATGGAGTAGAATGGTGGGTAAAATCATCTATGTTCTCAAATTTTTCTATGGTTAATTCTCTTTCACAGGTGCACAGTAAATACAAATACATTATACAATGGAGTTTAAATACATAAAACACCAGGGTGTATCATACAATGTTATACAACATTCAGTTTAACTGTAATTGTTTCCATTTTGAAGAAAGATAATGGTTTCTGAAGCTTGGATAAAGAAGGCTATGAAAATATTATATAGGAAAGATGTTTACTAACTATTGATCCTGGCTTACACACCCAGCTTTATGACATGGGTTCAGTTTCTTCAGTTTCTTATGTAAGGTGGACATAAATGTGGTGGTTACATCATAAGGATATAGTGAACGTTAAATAAGTTATCGTATGTGTAAAAGCAGTTTGTGCCTGGCATATAATAAGCGCTCAGTAAGTATTAGCTTTTATTATTATAGATACACTGTAAATAGCATTAAATAAACATTACTGAATTGGATAAATGTACCTAATTAGTGTTAAAAATCCCGCAGTAACCTGAGTGAAGGGAGAGAGGTTAACAAAGGAAAGAGATTAGTATTTTTGATTAGTTACAATGTTCCAGGTGTTTTAGATACATTCATCCATTTAAGCCTCACTATCTGTGAAAAAAGCATTATTCCTATAATCAGGAAACTGAGACTCAAAGTCAGTAATATCCCTGAATATCAGTAAGGTGATCTGGTATTTGAACTCAAGCCTCGTTATTCAGAATATATGGGTTTTTTTCCTGATACCATATACCCTCCAAATGCTGAGGTTTTTGACCTTAGAAATTTTGAATGTAATTCAATACTTCATTACCACATAAGTAGTCAAGTTCTCTTCATTTGAGAAAATGTGAAGAAAGTTTCTATTTATTTAATGTTTTTAAAAAATTAAAGCCCATCCAGTGGCTTTCTTCCAATACAAGTTTGTCAAATGGTTTAGCCCTAGGTGAAGTAGGGATATCCATGATATATAAACATGAGTTAGGGCTATATAGTTGTCTTTTTTCCACAAACAACATTTAGTGAAAATCTGCCTTGTGCCTGGCAGCAAATTTTTACTGAATCTCAACTATACAGCAGTGATTATTCCAAGGGTAGAAACCAGTGATCAAAATGAAATTCTTAGCAATGAAATTTATATCCCTAGTGCACAGAAAGAGGCAGTGTGTGTGTGTGTGTGTGTGTATGTGTGTGTGTGTGTCCGTCCTGTGGGATAAATGCATGGGGGAGCAAGAGTGAGTGATTAGAGAAGTCGCGCCTGATGAAGTGAGATGTATGCAGAGGCCCACATGAAGTGCAGAGGGTGTGTGTATGCACCTGTCTCCCTCTGGGAAGAGCAATTCAGGAGGCAAAGCAAGGGCAAGAGCAGGACTGTACCGGAGGGCCAGCAAGGAAGCCAATCCAGCTGAAGAAGAGGGCATAAGGGGAATATAAAACACAACACAGCTCTCACAGTCTCTTACATAGCTAAACACAATTTAATTAAGGATGGATAAAGTTTCGTTCAGAGCACTAGATTAGCACAGCTTGGGGACATCCTTCCTGGGGTTAGGGAAGGTTAAGGGTTGGGAAAGGATTTGGCATTTTCTTCAGTCTGCTTTTTGAGAAACAAACACTTTGTGGAGGAGAGAAGATAGAGAGGAGATCAAAAGGAACCCAGGGGGAAATAAAAGGCAAAGCATGGAAGTTCACAGTGGTGAAAAGCCTGTATATTACACTTTCATGTGATCCATAGACTTCTCTATAAGAAACTTTTCCCCCCTTTATTTGCTTCAAGATAACAAGAAAGCTGCATTTCATAAATCCCAGCAATTAAGTGTCAATGTGTCCCCAAATCATCATTTTAAATCAAGTAAGAACTTGTATTATTTTGTTTTCCAGTTATACTTAGGAATCAATTTACTCTGTCAAGGATCAATTTAGCTATCAAAAAACAAACACAGTTAAAAAATTTTTTGAATGTAATTCCCTTGTCGTGCCAAAGATTAACATATTAGCATGTAGTAAAACAGGCACAGCAAAGGACAAATAGTCTCTCAACAAACACTACTTTTCCTAATTGATTTGGGATAAGTACTTTTTAATCACTATAGCAGAACATCTAAAAGAACACCAATGCAAGCAAACATTCAGAAAGATTTAAAGTTATACAGTGATCCCTGCACTGGAAACAATTGTCACATCTTTATTTATATCCTCGTCAGACAAAGTGTTGAAATCATAAATTCACTTTTAATCATTGTTCAATTTCAATTCAGTAATTTAGGACACGGGAAGACCAGTCTATGTCATAGGATGAATGCAGATTCTCTATTTTGTGTGTGTGTGTTGGTGCCCATCTTTCCACATTAAGAAGCATAGCAGGTAGCATACTGTTGGCCAAATCTCAGCAGTGGCATATTTCCATCTCCCAGGGGGTGTGGGAAGACCCAACTGCACAGCAGTAACAATAATTCTAGCATATCCGTTTATGAAATAACTTTGGCAGTAATGGCAAGAGGATTTGGATGAAAGTGTATTTGTGGTCTTCCAGCTGGAAGATCAGAGCAGAGATTCTAAAGCAAAAGGCACAGAGTGGGATGGCAGATAGTAGCTGCTTGGATAAGAACAGAAGAGAGTTGGGGACCCATGCTGAGCTCAAGGGGAAATGCAAACAAGACAGTCATTTCACAATATCCCCATGTTACCCAATATCAGTTCAAGGGATTACCAATGCCATCTGCTGGATATATTTGGGATTTTAAAATGGAATCTACACAAGTAGTAATACCCCAGTGTCTTCCTGTACTGTAGCTTTGGAGGTTCTAGTGAGAAGAAAAATGAAAATCAACCTATCTACAAAAGAAAAAAAAAAGCAAAGGAAATGAATCCCAGGTTGACTGTACCTTAAGATGGCTAGAGTTTTGTCTTTTCACTCTGCATTTTGGAGAATTAGAGTATTAATTGCATTTTTTTAGGAGAACTTTGTGTCATGCATTTTAGTCATACATGACCCTCAGGACACTGGATGTTTGCACTGTAAATCCATTGATCTCTTCCTAAGAATACTACTATATCTGTAAACTTTATATACATTTCCTTTTATACTTTATTGGAGTATAACAGTTTGTTTTGGTTTATCTTCTTTTATTTAATTAGGAAGGGAAAATGATTAAAAGGAGAAAAGAACAAGTATCACTGTTTTCCTAAAGCTATGACATATGCATTTAAGTTTTATATAATAGATGATAATTTGACTTTTGTTTTTGTATTTGTTATCATTTTATAGACAATGTCCTCTGTTCATCACACTCTCTGTAGGATTATTTTAGGACCGTGATTTTAAAGTTACAAAATTCCTCATGGTGCTTCAATAAAATTTTAGGACTCTTAGGAATACTTGGCTAACTTCACTGCATATTCTAGTCTACATTTCCCCAAAAATACTAATCCCATAGGATTTATAGTAGGAAAAATGGTTTCCATGATCAAATTAATTTGGAAGATGCTACATCCCAAATATCTTCTCCTGGAATTTCATAAAGAATATTAATTAAAATGGAGGAGTTGGTATTTATTGAGAGTTTGCCATTGTTACACTGAATCTTAATTATGATTTTATTATGTAGGCACTAGCATTAACTCTAGTAACAAATGAGGAAACTGAGGCTTATGGGGTTGGTAAGTTGCTCAAAGTCACATTGGAAGCAAATGGAGGCATTGACTCTTTTACTTTAGAGCTCATGCTCGTAAGTCTGAAGCCATATGTCCCAACATATTAATAAATAAAAACAATACTACATCTTAATAAGAATTTTATGTCAATTATATTTCAATATGGATATGAACCTGCTTAAAGCTTTGAGGAGTCATACGGTAATGACATCTATTTAATTTGGTCAACCTAGCATTTCTAAATCTACCTGCTATAGAACACCTACGAATTTTAGCAGAAGTAGCATCCCACGGAATACAGTTCCAGAAATACTGATATAAGCTATAACATTGCTAGAGATGAGGAGCCAGGAGGGGAGTAGCTCTTTAATATTTCTCTGGTACCTTGTTCCAGCATAGCTGTTGGTGTCCTTCCCCAGGCATGTTTCCACCTGACAATTCAGAATAGACAGGAATAGAAAGTAAACACCTGATATTTTTGCTGTTGCAGATGCACAGAGCATTGGAACCCTTTGCATAAATGTGTAATATTTAGTACATCCTGCAAAAGGAACAAGTTTAATTTAGTTAAGCCACAAGGTTGAGTGAAAAACAGCATGCTGCTGTTACTGTTTAGTCAATTAAATTGTCCTCTGTGCTCCGAAGAACCGTTCCACATTTATAACCAGTGAGAAACACGCTCTGGCAATTTCTTTGCTTCCGATTGTCTTATATTTAGCACATCTAAAGATCTGAGGACAAATGATGGAAGACATGGTGATAAATTGTCAGGCTTTTCTAAAGATTCAGAAGTTCTAAAGTTCCTGCCAGTGACAGATGGTCTGTCCTTACTCATCGCTTGTCTTCCTGACAGGGCTTGATTTTTTCCCCCTTTTTTGCTCAATTCCCTTAAAGTAAGCTCAGCTTCCTGGGAGGCAGGGTAGTAATCTCATTTGTTATAACTATGTTACCTTGCATCAGTATGGAAACAACTCTCTATGTAAACAGGCACCATGCACCTTTACATTATTAATACATGTATTAACACATAATGTACGTGTATAGTGATAAGACAGCAGCATGGGGTAAGGAGAGAAGAAACAGTTTACAAAGGAAAATCCATACCACCTTTCTGTTATTTTGATAACCAAACATACAGGAGTTTCCATTGGATAGTTTTTTTCTTGCTGACTTGCCCAAGCATAATGCTGATTCCATAGCCCAAGCATAATGTGATCTTTTCAGGAGAGTTTCTTATCACTTATCACTATATATCACTATATATATATATACACACATGTATATATATGTATATATATACACATATATATATGTATATATGTGTATATATATGTATATGTATGTATGTATATGTATATATATGTACATGTACAAATATATATGTATATATACATATATGTATGAATATATGTATATGTATGTATATATGTACATATGTGTATATATGTATATGTGTGTGTGTGTGTGAGTGTGTGTGTGTATTATTTTTAAGATATTCAATATTTCATAGCAATCTATTTTTTTTGGGGAATTTTGGAAAAAAAATACGATTAGTGTTTACTAACTTGCTAGACATTTATGAGAATCCACAGAATGAGAACACATAACTATAACAATGATGTACTCAGTTATAAAATAGATTCCCAGTGAAAAAAGGAAAAAAAATCAATCAATTCTTAATCCCTTTCATTGGTTTCAATATGTTTACTCCCAAAAGAGGAGATGAGATACTTAGGTAAGGAAGATGGGGAAAGGAAACAATTTTCACTGTTTGAGTTGTAACATAACTGTGGAAATAAATAAAAAGGCTTAAAAAATCCTCAGGTATCTTACAATCACTTCTTAATCCTATATCCAGAAGTAATTCAATTCTTCAAGTTAATAATGACACTAGTCTGATACAGTGTAACTGGAACTGAAGTGTATCAAGTGGAAAGGGATTAATACTACTAAAAAAAGAGAAAAATTATCAGATGAATTGATTTGGGATTTATAGTAGTTAATTGGCATATGTTATACCCACCAATAGCTGAGAATTTCTTTTTTATTTAAATATGTCTCTTCTAAGAATGTTCATTATATGTTAGCTCAGTGTGATAATATGTGACAAGCATACACAACATTCCCACTCCTTTCTATGTTTTATTTTAACTCTATTGTATTTTACCTTTCACACACACACACACACACACACACACACACACACACACTATATACAATTGTAGGTATAGTAGTAGATTTTGTGTATATATACACAAACATACACTGTATACTAGTATAGTTATAGTAGTAGATCTTATTTTATCTGTTTATATACCTATTCTAGTCATATAAGTAAAAGAACTCAAAGCCTACCAGGTTTTCAAAGTCTAGGCTACTAAACTGCCTGTCCTCTTTTTATCCCTTCCATTACAGATATCAGTTACCTTTTTAATCAGTGGCTTTTTCACATTGCTTACTTTTAGTAACATTCAGTCATTAAAAAATCAGAGAACTCTTGCCAATTCCTTGTTTATCCATGAAGATGTTAACCTAAACCTAAGAAAAGTATGTTTCTCCTTTAGTGGCCCTTAACTCAGATAATGAGTGAAAGCATTAACATTTTGTGTACAACGTAGCAATAAAAAAGTTTCAAAGTTTCTTTATAAAATGGTGCCACAGTGATACTTAGATTTTAGCTGTGTATATATATGTATATTTTGGTATGTAATGAAAGGGATGAGACATGTCTACCTTTGTATTCTTAAGAATCTTTCTGGTATTATTTATTTTCCTTCCCCAAAGAAAACTGAGCTCATAAAAAAAAAAGTCCTGAACATTCAACATTTATGAAAAGGTCAACAAATATTGCATGGTTTTGAAACATCATATGCTTTTATAAAATCACAGAATTTAAAATTACTCTAATGAGCTATTTATTAAAGTTTATTAAGGTTAGAAAAAGGTACATAGCTAAGATTAACAAAAATGCATTGCATTTAGATAAAATAGGCTAAATTACTGTAACAAGTAGACCCAAGGTGTGATGTTTCAAGAGGTTTATTTCGGGGTTAGCACAATACCACATTAAGTAGTAGTGGAGGAGTATGGTCTGCTCCATGAACGCAAGTTATTGTAGTAAATGATTTCTTTCTTTATCTGCAGTAATGTGCTAATAATCTTTCTTCTTGTTTCCAATTTATACTGTGGAATGTCTGATGTATTCATGCTCATGAGTGAAATTTAAAGACAAGGGTGAAAGAAGATTATCTCCCTTCTGATCCTAAGCAAGGGAAGGTGGTATGGTGAATAGAATCATGGCCTTAGATGACATATTTGCTTTTCTCCTTTACTGAAACACAAGACTGAGCCTATACCTCTACATGTTTCATGCTTTGCCTGAAAGCTATTTCAGGTCAGAGTGTGGAAATGAGTAAATTTTATGGTCTAGACAAATTATCAGTGAGTTACCATCGTAATCCTTACCCTCTCCCTCTTTCACAAAATGCTGCTGTACGAGACAACTTTTCACTTAAAAAGGTCTACAAGTTAATACAGAATTCTTATAACCCAAATGTTGCTTAATCTGCCCAAGCTGAGTCATCTCTTCATTCTACTACTGACATTGCTTCAATAGTACTTTCAGTCTACATTGTGGCTTTCATTTCTTTTTTTTTTTTTTTTTTCTGATTTCTTGCTGTTTCCAAATTTTAGTTACTCTTTTTTTTTTTTGGCATGGATTTTTTAAAAAATGCATTTCTATCTTATCCAGAGAACTTCTGTTCTTGTATCAGTCTCTGGTTTGTATTTCTCTAAATTCTTATGGAGTTCTTGCTTACTTTCTAACATTTTTTTTATTGCTAATAAATTAATGGTGGTTTGTCTAAGATGGTAAAGAAATATAATCATAAAATTAGAGATAGATAAAGTGATTTTTTAGTAAAACCGAAAACTGCAGTCACATTTTCCACATTGTTTCACATGTCAATTGAAAATATATGTATTTCAAAATATGATAATCATGATATAACTTAAAAATAAATAATATATCTTCACTTCTATGATAATGTATCATCTACATAGTCCAGTAAAGTCATAGGGACTGATGTGACACATATGGAAATAGTACAAAATTCATACTAAAATTAAAAGAGAAAACAAAGATTCTGAGAATAATTGTATCTTTTCCGAAAACATTGAATCATACAAGAAATATATTTCCAATTGTTTCTTCATGATTCAGTGCAACTTTCAACAGTCATTTCTCAGTTGGTCCAAGAACGAGGAAAAAACAATCACCATATTATAACAATTTCTTGGTAGTTTTTAGAAGCCATCTTTGCTTAAGACCCAATCTTGGGGGCACTTGGGTGAGTCAGTCGCTTAAGTGCCCAGCTTTGGCTTAGGTCATGATCTCACAACTGCTGAGTTCGAGCCCTATATCAGGCTCTGTGCTGACATCTTAGAGCCTGGAGCCTGCTTTGGATTCAGTGTCTCCCTCTCTCTCTGCCCCTTCCTCTGCTCGTGTTCTGTCTCTCAAAAGTAAATAAACATTTAAAAAATTTTTAAAAAATAACCTTTGGGTATTATTGCTGAAAATATCAGCAATATCTCTTACAAAACAGCCTCACCTATTATATGCCTGTATGCCCCATGGCATGAATCATAGCAACATGCCTTAAAATATGTATAAAATCGGATAGAGTGGAAACAGATATGAAAGCTACCTCTACTATACACACGCCATCCCCCCACACACATACCCACACACACACTCTAGCTGTGTGTGTCTGTGTGTGCCCCCAGCTTACTTTTTTAGTCCAAGCCAAGGACCATTTAGAATCAATTAATCCAAAGTTTGTCAGCCAAGATTTCTACCTATATATTGTTTGCTTTTCCATTTACATAAATTTTGTTTGTTTGTTATTACCCAGCTAAAAGCTACTGAAGTTACCCACCCATAACTTAATGCTAATATAATGTTTATTGCTTTTAGTTTTTACATTCAGGTAATTTTACAATTGAATCTCCTTAGGGAACACAGCACAGAGTTTTTCAGAACATGGAGCAGTTTACTTTAAGAAAATGGCAAACATATACACAGGGAAATAGAAAAAGATAAGAATGTTAAGTTAGAGCCAGGTTATGGAGGGTTATGTACTTAGATAGAAAGCCATAAAAGCTGATTTGGAAGAGGAAATGTGATCTGAACTACACTCGCAGTTAAATCACTGTATAGCATTATTTATTTTTTTAGTTGAAACCTTTTTTTTCTAGGCTTTTGATGAATTGATTTTCAAATTTAATTAGCAAGTCTACAGTGCTAATAGTACATGTTGAACACAAATGCTTCTATAATGTTTTGCTAAGTTTTCCATCTTTAACAACAAAGACCTTTGTAATATATGATATTTTTGTTTTGTTTTGTTTTGTTCGCCATTTGCAAAGTATGTTCAGTTGGTTTCGTTTGGTTTTCACTGTTAATGCTGACTGATAGCTGGTTTGTTTTCTATTCTAGGTTGTGGAGACTAATTTGGTTGCTTTTGACTGTCACTGGATCATTATAAATGAGGTAACACCAAATGAACCTTATTGTCAACTCTGGGTCCTGTTTTCATATATTTAGTCACAGCATTTCCTATGGCCTTGGAGTTCTAAGAGGAAAGAGAACACAAAGTAAACTTTCAGCTTCCTGAGTGGATGCTAACTAAAAATAGAGTAAGGAGTTTTCAAAAAATTATAAATGGTTTTGAATGAATAAAATAAATGGAGATCATCTTCCCACTGAGTATCTTTTAGTCTTTTCCATTGGCATACACTGCTTGCTTTGGGAAATCATCTTTATAAAAAGTACAGTTCTTTGTGAACAAACTGAATTCCTCCCAGTGGACTGCCTGTGCTCCATTTATATTTTAATGTTGTTTCTAGAACTTTTATATCCCACCCCCCTCACACGAGGATTAAATAGTTCAGCAGATGAATATGAATAAATAAAAATAGATATTTTTCTTTTCACAATGAAATACAACTATTTTAAAATCCATCAAGTTGTCAAGTTCCTCATGAAAGCTTATTGATTTTTGTAAAGACAATACATAAGATTAAAAATATATTATAACATGAGAACTCTGTGAGATAGATTGTTGCATTGGCACCTGCCAATCAGAAATGGAAAGGACAATGAACAAATCAGTCATGGACAAATAATGAGATCACATGAATTTTCCCCAAAAAGACCTACTATTCATATATCTATTGCTCATGAAAAAAAAGAATGTTTTATTTATTTGTTAGCTGTGTTACTATGGATATATAATATAATCATCCTGTGTCTGTTTTTTCATTTGTACAGAAAGTTCAATCACATTTACTTTATAAGTTCATTATAAAAATTAAGTGAGATACTACCTAATACTCTTAACATACTGCTGACAACCGACATTTACTAAAGGGTACTACAAAAATGATTATAGCACATTAAAGTTCACAGATCACTTTCTCACATGTTAATTTATTGAATAATAAACATTATTCTATGAAACACTGAGAGAGTGAAGTTCATAGAGTGTAATTGATTTTACGCAGAAAAATAAAAATCTAGATTTTTCAATAAAAGTCATAGATTTTTCAAGTTGTGTCTCCTATACATTGGTAGAATCTTAGTTCTGTTCCTTTTTTTTGAGCTATAATTAACATATTACATCATATTAGTTTCAGGTCTATCTATAACACAAGGATTATATAGATATATACACACCTTGTATATATGCATATATATATATATATAGTATATTATATATATATATATACACATTGTATATGTGTATATGTGTGTATATATATATATATATATATATATATGTATGATCATCACAGTAAGTCTAGTTACCACCTATAAACATACAAAGTTACATTTTTTTTTTCTTGTGACAAAATCTTTTAAGATACACTCTCTTAGTAGCTTTCAAATATGCAATACAGTATTACTGATTATAGTCACTATGCTGTACATTATATCCCCATGATTTATTTATTTATTTTATAGCTAGAAGTTTGTATCTCTTAATCCCCTTCACCCATTTTCCCTATCCTAATCCCCCTCTCCTCTGGCAACCATCAAAAGCAATTGTATCTATTAGTTTTGTTTTGTTTGCTCATTTATTTTATTTTTAACATTCACAGGTAAGTGAGATCATATATTATTTGTCTTTCTCTGTCTGACTTATTTCACCTATACCCTTAAAGTTTATCCATGTTGTTGTGAATGGCAAGACTTCATTCTCTTTTAAAGCTGAGTATTTTCCATAGTGTGTGTGTGTGTGTGTGTGTGTGTGTGTGTGTGTGTGTGTGTGTGTAACATATATATGTATCTCACATCTTCTTTATCCATTTATCTATTGATGGACACTTAAGTTGCTTCTATACTCTGGCTACTGTAAATAATGTTGCAATGAACATAAGGGTGTTTATGCCTTTTTGAATTAGTATCTTTATTTTCTTTGGATAAATACCCAGAAATGGAATTGCTGGATCATATGTTTTGTTTTGTTTTGTTTTCAATTTTTTGAGGAAACACCATACTGTTTTCCCCAGTGGCTGTACAATATACATTCCTACCAACATTGCACAAAATTTCCCTTTTCTCAGCATCCTCCCCAACACTTACTATTTCGTATATTTTTTTATAATATCCATCTAACAGATGTGAGTTGATATCTCATTGTGATTTTGATTTGCATTTCACTGATGATTAGTGATACTGAGCATCTTTTCATGTGCTTGTTGGCTTTATGTATGTCTTCTTTGGAAAAAAAAATGTTTACTTGGGTCCTCTGCCCATTCTTAGATTTTAGGTTTTTTGATATTGAGATGTATGAGTTCTTATATATTTTGGATATTTACTCTCCTCCCATTCAAAAGGTTTCTCTTTCATTTTGTTGATGGTTTCCTTCACAGTACAGAAGTTTTTGTTTGTTTGTCTTCTTTTTGTTTTTGTTTTTAGTTTGAAGTAGTCCTAACGTTTATTTTTTGGTTTTGTTGCCCTAGGCTTTGGAGTCATATCCAAAAAATCATGCCCAAGACTTAGGTCTAGAAGCTCACCACCTTTTTTCTTTTTTAAAGGAGCTTTATGGTTTCAGGTCATAGATTCAAATCTTTCATCCATTTAACTCTTGTGCATGGTATAAGAAGTCTTGTTTCATTCTTTTGTGTGGCTGTCCAGTTTTCCCAACACCATTTATTATAGACTGTCTTTCCTATTGTATATACTTGGCTCTTTTGTTCTAAATTAATTGACTGACCATATATGTGTGGGTTTCTTTCTGGGCTATATATTGTGTTTCACTGATCTATGTGTCTTTTTAATGCTAGTACCATACTATTTTGATTATTATAGTTTCATAATATAGTTTGAAATCAGAAAGCATAATGCATCCCTGTTTGTTCTTTCTCAAGATTGCTTTGACTATTCAGAATCCTTTGTGGTTCCATAAACATTTTAGGATTATTTCTTCTTTTTCTGTGAAAAATGCAATTGAAATTTTATAGATATTGCAAGGAATCTGTAGATTGCCTTGGGTCACGTGGACATTTTAACAATATTAATTGATCCAGTCCATTAGCATGAAATAAATTTTCATTTAGTTGTTTCTTCTTTAATTTATGTCATCAATGTCGTATAGTTTGCAGTATCCAGGTCTTTCACTTCCTCAGTTAAACTTGTTCCTATATGTTTTATTCTTTTTGCGCGGTTGTGGAATTTTTTTCTTAATTTCCCCTTTTAGTTTTGCTGTATCCTATAGATTTTGGTATGTTGCATTTCCCTTTTCATTTGTATCAACTATTTTTTTTAATTTCTCCTTTGATTTCTTTGTCAACCATTGGTCATTCAGTAGCATATTGTTTAATTTCTATATATTTGTGAATTTTCTTATAATTAATTTCTAGTTTCCTACCAGTATGGTAGAACAGATGCTTTGTATAATTCCAATCTTCTTAAATTCTTTATGACTTATTTTGGGACTAACATATGATCTATCTTGGAGAATGTTCTATGGTCCACTTGAGAAGGATGTATATTCTGCTGCTTTTTGATGGAATGTTCTGTGTATATATATATATATATATAGATAGATAGATAGATATAGATGGAATGTTCTGTATATATTTGTTCTGTATATATAAACCATCTGGTTTAATGTGTCATTTAAGGCCAATGTTTTCTTGTTGATTTTCTATCTGGATGTTCTGTCCATTGATGTAAGTGGGGTGTTAAGAGTTTCTATTATTGTATTGCTCTCATTTTTTTCCTTTAGCTCTGTTAACATTTATTGCGTCTATTTATACAATTTTATGTTGGGCATATAAATATTTACAAATGTTATATATTCTTGTTGTATTCGCCAATTTATTGTTATGTAATTCCCATCCTTGTCATTATCACAATCTTGTTTTAAGGTCTATTTTGTCTCATAAAAATAGTTACCTAGCTTTCTTTTGATTTCCATTTTCATGGGACATCTTTTTCTATACCTTAACTTTCAGTCTGTGTGTGTCCTTACATCTGAGGTGAGCCTCTACTAAGCAATACAGAGATGGGGCTTATTTTTATTTTACCCATTCAGTCAATCTATGCCTTTTGATTGGGAAATTTAGTTCATTTACATTTAAAGTAATTACTGATAAGTGTGTACTTATTGCCATTTTGTTTATTGTTTTCTAATTGTTTTGTAATTCCTCTCTATACCCTTATTATTTTGCTGTCTTCCCTTGTGATTTGATGACTTTCTTTAGTGTTATGTTTAGATTCCTCTCTCATTATATTTTGTGTATCTACTCTAGGTTTCAGCATTGTGATTACCATGAGGCTCATGTATAACTGCCTATATAAGAAACAGTCTACTTTCAGTTGATAGCAGGTTGAGTTTGAACACATTCTTCTTCTTTTTTTTTTAATATTAGAGAGAAAGAGAGAGCATGAGCAGGGAGAAGGCAGAGGGAGCGAGATCCTAAGCAGCTCCATGCTCAGCACAGAACCCAATGTGGGGCTTGATCCCACAACCCTGAGATCATGACCTGAGCCAAAATCAGGAGTCTGACACTGAACCAACTCAGCCACCCAGGCGCCCTGAGTTTGAACACATTCTAAAGCTACATTTTTACTCCCCCACTGTGTTTTATGTTTTTCATATTACATTTTCATCTTTTTGTCTTGTGTATCCCTTAACTATTATAGTTACAAGTTTTTGAACTCCTTCTTTAAAAATTAATGTTTATTTATTATTTATTTTGAGAGAGAGAGTGGATGCATGAGTGGGGCAGGGGCAGAGAGAGGGAGAGAGAGAATCCCAAGCAGGCTCTGCACTGTCATTATAGAGCCCAAAGCAGGGCTCAATCATACAAACCACAAAATCATGACCTGAGCCAAAATCAAAAGTTGGACGCTTCACTGACTGAGCTCCCCAGGTGCCCCTAAGCTAGTTTTGTTTTTTAACCTTCATACTAGCTTTATAAGTGATTAATCCAATAGCTTTACTACATACTTACCCTTATCAGTGAGTCTTGTAGTTTTATATGTTTTATGATTACAAATTAGTGCCCTTCCTTTCCTGCTTAAAAAATTGCCTTTAAACATTTCTTGTAAGGGTAGTTTAGTGGTAATGAACTTCATAGCTTTTGCTTTTCTAGAAAATTCTTTCTCTCTCCCTAAATTCTGAATGATGGTTTTATCAGATAGAATGTTTTTGGTTGTGAGTTTTTTTTTCCTTTTAGCGCTTTGAATATGCCATGCTGCTCCCTCTGGCTTACAAAATTTCTGCTGAAAAATATGCTAATAGCCTTATGGGGATTCCCTTATATGTAACAAGTTATGTTTCTCTTACTGCCTTTTAATATTCTCTTCTTATCTTTAAGTTCTGAAATTTTAATGATACTATATCTTGGTGTGGCTGTCTTTGGGTTCCTCTTATTTGGAACTCTCTGCACAACTGGAACTGGATGTCTGTTTCCTTTCCCAGGTTAGGGAAGTTTGTATCCATTATTTCTTCGAATAAGTTTTTTTGTCCCTTTCTTACTCTGTTCTCCTTCTGGGACTTGTATAATGAAAATTCTGTTCTGTTTGATGTTGTTTTATCGGTCATTTAAGCTATCTTTGGTTTTTAATTCATTTTATTTTTACTGCTCTGACTGGGTAAGTTCCACTGCCTTGTCTTCAAGATAACTTATTCTTTCTTCTGCTTCATCTAGTCTGATATTGAACCCTTCTAGTGTATTCTTCAGTTCAATTATTGCATTCTTCAGCTCTATGACTACTGTTTAGCATTTTCTTATACTTTCTCTCTTTGAAGTTTCAACTGTTTTCATCCACTTTCTTTTGAGTTTGGTGAGCATCTTCATGACTATTTGAACTCTTTATCAGGTAAATTACATATCTCTGTTTCATTAAGGTTTTTTCCTGGGTTTCATGGTATTCTTTTGTTTGGAACATATTCTTTTGTTTCCTCATTTTGTGTGACTATGGTTGTTACTATGTATTAGGCAAAACAGCTTCCTTTAACAGTCTTGATTGAGTGTCCTTGTGTAGAAGATAAACCTTCATTCAATCCTGTCCTAGCACTTGGTTGTCTCTGAAACCTCTGTGACTGTCTAAGCAACCTGATTTATTCTTGATCAGTCCTAGTTGTTGAGGATATGCCAATCCCAGCCAATGTTCCAATGACTGAGGTATCTCAGTCAGCATCTAGATTCAGGCTGATTGGAAACCAGATTAGCAGTCACCAGTTTTTAAAGTATGCAAACATATACAATCCTGTAAGACCACAGTTATAAACCCTGCTGGCTTCCAGACCAGTCCATCTAGAGGTGCTCCTTTACTGAACAGTTGTAAAAATTGGGGTTTCAGAGAAGTGTATAAGCTCCTTTCTTAAAGGTACTGGAAAGCTGTAGTAAGACCAAGGGAGAGCACAAAGACCGCATCCCCCAGCCTATGTTCTCTACCTTTGTAGCCTCTAGGTATGTGGCAATCTTGAAGCCTGCCCCTCAGTTTGAAGTTCTAGGGCAAATAAATAGGTTTTCTTCACAGGAAGCTGTGGGTGTTTCAGTCTGCTTTCTGTGCTGTGCCTTGGGAATGGTAGCTTGCCAAGAATTATCTATCTGATTGTTTCAATCCCATGGGGTCCAGAAATGAGAGTTCCCTTGGACACAAGAGTCAGATGCTCAAGGGGTGTCTCATATGGATGTGTGTTTGCTGGCTTTATCAGGGGCATAGAGTAGTGTGGAGCTAGGTCATGCCTGCCAGCCTTAGGGGACCACTAGAGGGTGCAGGAGTGGGACAAACCTGCCAGTGCTAGCAAGGTGGAGTGACAGCACCAAAATGGTACCCACCAGCACCTGTATCCCCAGAGAGAAGCCAACAGGCTCTGCCTCTCTGACGGGTGCATTAAGATTAGCAAATGAATCTCTTTCATATATATTCTAGGTGGTTTTCAAACTGCTGCTTTTGCATTGGGTCCTGAGATAAATGCCTCTGTTTACAAGCCCTTTAAAAATGGAATCTTGGTTCCCTACAGCCCTTTGGGTCTCCTAGATGTAAGCCCTATTGGTTTTCAAAGCCAGACACTTTGAGGGCTCATCTCTCCAGCGTAGGTCCCAAGGTTTGGGATGCCTGGGGTGGGGCATAAACTCCTTATTTCTCAGGGAGAAGCTCTGTGATATCCCTCTCAATTGTGTGTCACCATGCTGGGAGTGGGGTGTTTTGGCAAGACCACATGTCTGCCTCCCCTCCTTGATGTGGCCCATTTATTTTTTATTGTATAGGAACTGATCAGCTAATTTCCAGTACTTTTTCAGAAGGCATTGTCCCATATGTAGCTGTTGATTTAGTGTGTCCAAGTGAGAAGGTGAATTTAGGATATTCCTCTACCACCTGTTTACTTATTTTTTAACTTATTTAAGCTTAATTGATACACAATGTTACAATAGTTTCAGGTGTATTATATAGTGATTCAACAAGTTGATACATTATGCTGTGCTCACCACAAGTTTAGCTACCATCTGTCACCATACAACACTATTAAAGTATCATTGGCTATATTTCTTATGATATACCTTTTATTCCCTTGACTTATTCCATAACTGGAGGTCTGTACCTCGCTCTCCCCTTCACCTATTTTGCCCATCCTCTCAACTTCCTCCCTTCTGGCAACCATCAGTTTGTTGTCTATATTCATAGGTTTGATCCTGCCTTTTGTTTGTTTGTTTGTTTGTTCATTTGTGGAGTTTTTGTTTGTGCTTTTTTTTTTTCGATTCCACATATGAGTGAAATCATACAGTCTTTCTCAGTATGACATATTTCACTTAGCATAATACCTTCAACATTCATCCATGTTGTTGCAAATGGCACAATCCCATTCTTTTTTATGGCTGTGTAATATTCTTCTGTGTGCGTGCGTGTATGTGTGTGTGTGTGTGTGTGTGTGTGTGTGTGTGTATCCATTTGTCTACCAAGAGATACTTAGGTTGCTTCTGTGTCTTGTCTATGCCACCATCTTGAACTTTCTCTGATGGTTCTTTTTAATTCAGAGTAAAGACACTGGAAATGTCTTCCCTGGTTGAGGCCTGCCAAACTTCAGGGCTACATGATTTGTCACTGTGTTTTTCATGTCAAATGACGACATATTTATATGAGATCCCCACAGGTATTATACATGTGTGAGATCTGCTTTCTAATGATGTTTTTATATTTTCCAATTTTCTAATACCTCTCAATTTTCTATCTGGAATGACTAAAAATCAGGATAGAGGGAAAGGCAAAAGAAATCTTAGTAAACTTGCAGGATAACTTTTCAAATTAGATGTTTTCATTTGTATTTTTGAGTATGTAATTTATGGATCTAGTAAATAAAACAGTTTGCCAAATATTACACAATGATTAAGTGGTGATATTGGGTTCTAAATAGTTTTTTTTTTCCACTCTAAACCTTTGGTTGTTTTTTTTTTTTCTTTTTCTCTTTGATAATTCTCCTTATAGATTATTTTTTTTAATTTCTGTTACTTCAATTTTAATCTTATGGAAACTATTTATCCCACTAATTTTTGTCTTTAGGTTAATTATTTTCTAGGTTACTATTTTTTTTTTTGAAATAAAGAATCCTCTTAATTTTTGTTTTTATCTCACACCCAACTTCTCATGGGGAAGAGACCACATAGAGTTCCTGGTATAAAACAAGCTGGGGTCACTTTACATGTTTGTATCAATAGAGCTAGCTAAGAAAAAAAGCAACTTATTGTGTCCTTGTAAATGGGCATTAAATGAAAATGCCCATCCCCTTCTATTCTTTGATAATATTGCATAGGGGACCCATGAATTATTTTTTTTTTCATATTCAATTTGACTTCTGACAACAACCTGAATCTTAACAGTATGAACACTTATAGAGCTCTTGGAACACCACTGGTCATCTGTCTATCGCTTATGTATCTATTTGTACTGTGGAAGAAGTCACTCCTTCATATTATGTAGGGGAAGTCTAAGTAGGCTAGCATGTACTTCATTGATGGTAAATACTATAGAAATAATAACACTTTATATTTTAGTGTATATTTCATAAGCATGAGACTTTTATTTTACAATTAAATTTTCTTTGATAAAATATGAGCAGGACAATGCTATCTTTAAACGAATGTTCAATAATTTGGCACGATATTTTGCAAATAAAACATCCACACTAAGTGATCTAACCAGCAAATAACTCAATAAATATTAGAGGTATAGAAAATGATAATTCTTTTTTCATCCTTTACACTTGGATTTTCTACTGTAAGCTGTCATAACTATTTATAACTTCACCTTTGTCATTACTGAAGCACTTGTGTCCTCTTTACCTACAGCTCTTCTTACTAGTCCTTGAGCAGAGGTGTCATTTTTGGGGCATGTCAATACCACTGAGCTTCTGAAAAATCTGATGTTGACAGCCCACAATTTATATTTGTTATTATTTTTACGTAAACTAGGTTCATACTCAAGAGATCAAGCATATTTTCTGTATTTTCATTTCTAACAAAAACCATTATCCATGTATCTACTGTCAATTTTTTTTTCAATTGATTCCATTCTGTTACCTCATTTTCTCTGAAAAATGCCTTAGGAAACTTGATTCTCACTACCTTTACTTCATTTGTGAGCTGCTCATACAAATTTATAATGAATGAGTCAAATTTATTCTAGTTTCCATGAAAGAAGAAACATGGATTTCTCAAATTTGCTAGGAAGTTAAACTGTAAAAGTAACAACCACCCCCCACACACACACACACACAAAATCTAACAATATGCAAATGCTCATTTGAACATGGAAGACATGAATTTGTCTAGTTTGGTTTGTGTAGCTACTATTTTGTTGCTAATTTTAAATGGGTTGCAAACATTTATTTAATCTATTGCACCAATAGCTTTTAAGAGAGGCACTATAAATCAAAGTTGGCTTTGTGCATCTTGATACAAATTGATGTACAGACTTGAAAACAATATTTTTTTTCCTTTGCATTAAGAGTGCTATAATAATAAGGGGCTGTGCTAGCTCATATGGTGTAATCAATCATATGTTAGTAGTTGGTAATGATATTTATCTTCTCCCTGCAATCAGTGAATCCAACTGAGAACAGCCTTTCCATATAAGTATTGCCATCCCCTCAGGGTCCTGAAACAGATGGCCTGGCACTTTATTTAAGTTTTACAAAAGTTATAAATTCTGATAGAATGATATACACTGTTTAGAGATGCAAGAAGGATAATACTATAAGCACCATCTTTTCTCTGATAATACTGAACCTGAGTTCTCATTTAAATAGCTTAATTGCTGCACCTGAGTATTGCAGTTTAGAAGTTGTTGTTGTTGTTATTGTTGTTGAGATTTAAAAATCCTATATGTGTAAAGGATGTTGTTCATTTTTCCCAGTTTAGGGATTAATTGAACTGCTCACTACCAATCTCTCAAGCAGAAAGTTGCCATTATGCTGCACTTCCTTCTGGTGTATAGCCTTCAATTGGTTTTGTTTCATATTTCAGCATTATGTTTGTGTAATTATTTCACATTAATGTTAAACTTTGTGGAAGCATCAAAGGATCACCTTCACCAAAGCATGAAGAATATAAACATTAGCAAAAACAACAACAAAAAGCATAATCTTTTCAAATGTGCTACATAGTACACTGCTTAATAACAACTAAAATATTTTAGTTTATTTGGTTTATTTGTTAAACTATTTAGTTTAGTTTATTTGGTTTATTTGGTCGTATTGAGGTTATTAAAGCATTCCAGTTTCTACACTTAAAATTTCAGTAATCTATCAATAGATACAGAATCTATCAATCTATCTATCACCAATTGTTTGGTGAAGTCTTGCCATTCATTCATTTATTCATTCTTTTTTTTTAAGTTTATTTATTTTGAGAGAGAAAGATAGCATGCAGGCAGGGAGGGGCAAAGAGAGAGGGAGAGAGAGAATGCCAAGCAGGCTCCATGATGAAAGTTCAGGGCTGGAACCCACGAATTATGAGATGATGACCTGAGCTGAAATCAAGAGTCAGGCACTTAACCGACTGAGCCACCCAGATGCCCCTATTCATTCATTTTTAAATTTATCAACGTTTAGTGAATACCTATTATGAACCAGAAGCTTTGTTAGATGTTAAGAGATTTTTTAAAATGGGGAAAAAAGAGGGTCCCTTCTCTGAGACAGTTTAATAGTATAGATTGGCATCTGATCTAATGATTTTGAGTCTTCCTTTCTCTGGAATTCATTAATTTAAACCCACGTTGATACACTACAAAGATTTGGGAGTGATCCAATTCTCCTAAAAGATTTGTTCTGGGAAATGGCTGTTTCTGGTTGGAGTTGTATCCCCAACAACTATTTTAGCATTTCCTCTTTCTTCTTTCTTATGGTTTACTCTGTATTAAACTATCACAACAAAGTGAATAAGAATATTTTCTTGAATATGTTGACTTGAATCTCAGCAATTTTTTTATTATCTAAGTACATTATTTTGGGGGTAAAAAAAAGACTATATGCTTTGCTCCCAAAGAAGTACAGACAGAATTTAAGTACAACAAAACATATTTTTAAATTTTATTGCAATATTCTTATTTCATAAATGTACTCATATAAGGAATACAAAAAGGACAACAATTTTATTTTTCAGCCTCTTTAAATTTTTTAAAACTCAGAACATATCTGTATATCTTTACAGAGAATTAGTATAATTTGGAGGCCCTGGAGGCTTGGGAGAGTGAGTATTTGAACTGGTTCTTCACGTGGTTCCTTTTTAAAATATGGGGGCTTAAACATTTTTTTTAAAGTTCAGAGTATTAGAACAATGTAGATTCTAACAGATTATACAATAGTCCATATTTTAATATGGAAGTTTACTTATGAATTTTTTTCATTTAAAAGGATCTCTTAATAGATTTTCATTTGACTTTCAGTGTTTACATAGCATTGCCTCTGTCACTCTTGAAATGCACCTTTTGAAATGTAGAAGTAAAGTTCTGTAAATATAAAATAGCTGCCTAATCAAGTTTTCATATCACTATCAAACTAGTTTTGAGATCAGGTGTCAAAACTAAAACTGCAAGTGAATTTTTTGAGACAAACTGTCTGTTACCTTCATTCAGAATGGCAGATTCTTTCCTCCCAGAAAATTACTTCCTTTTCCCTTCCCCAAATAATAATAGGCAAAATATATTCAACTTAAATTGACATTTCCTCAGATATAGTTTAGTCGCTTAGACTCCTGATAACTTCAGCTTTCAAAACCTGTAAAAGGTAATCATCTCTTTTTGTGGGCTTGAAAATAGTCCTCTTAAAGACTTTGGCTCATGATAGATTATTCTATTATTCCTTATAGAATCATCAGGCTGTTAAATACTAGAATAATATATCTTTATAGTTTTAATTCCTATCATTCATGAATATTAATCTAAATAATTCCCGTAAGGAGATATGGATTGTATAATTACTTTAGAGAGTGTCTTTGGTGACATTCATACCATGAATAAAGAATATTTTGAATGAAGACTTTGGAATTTCTCTGGTTCTTTATCTATAAAGTAAGAATAATAGTATCTGAACCAGAATGTAGTTTTTAGCAGAAAATGAGACAACACATAATGTATTTAGTATTTTGTCAAATATATAGTAGAGAGTTAATGTATGTTTTTATACTAATGTGCTCATGGTTGGAGCAGGTAGAAATGGTGCTGTTTGACAACATGTTGATAAGTCTTAGTATTACTAAAAGAAAAAAAGACCACATATATATGAAAACTTAGTTATTAATCTGAGAAAAGTGATAGAACCTCTTACTGTCTTTTAAATGAAAATTCCTGTCTGTGCGACATGGAATTAAAAAAATTGTAAAGAGGGGTGCCTGGGTGGCTCAGTCAGTTAAGCGTCCAACTTCGGCTCAGGTCATGATCTCACAGTCTGTGGGTTCGAGCCCCGCATCAGGCTCTGTGCTGACAGCTCAGAGCCTGGAGCCTGCTTCGGATTCTGTGTCTCCCTCTCTCTCTGCCCCTCCCCTGCTCATGCCCTCTCTCTGTCGCAAAAATAAATAAAAAAATTAAAAAAAATTAATAAAAAAATGTAAAGATACTCAGTAGCAATATTAATTAATTTGAAAAGACCTCTGGTTAAACTTCAGGCTTAAAATAGAGTTGATAAGACACTGCTTAATTCCGCTTTGTGAGTGGATGATAGATAATTAAAAGGTGACCTGCCTTTTGTCAGATAGTGTTCCTGATGGCTAGTGAAATTACACAAACTGAAGGATAAAAGATGGCATTTTAAATGAGAAAAAAACATTTTTCATGGTACATTAAGGATTAGTTGACCAGAAATCCATGATATTATACTGGATACAGCTGATGGCAGGTTTGTTTTATTTTCAGAAAATCTGTATTTTGTAAAGTTGAAAAAATAAGGAATGAGTTTTAAAGCTCTAATGTAGGCTTTAGGAATAATATGTAATTAATCTAGAAAGGAAAAGAAGACAACTTATACCTGTAAATAAATAGTCCATTTCTTTTTCATTACTCTGTAATGATTCTTTGAATCAAAACCGAAATTCTCACTGCAGTCCAAAATTTATCTTATGTCAAATCTTTTATTTCTGTTACCATAAGAATCTACTGAAACCAATAATATGTTAATTGCAAAGGCTTCATTGGTTTGAAATGTCCCGAATGGACACTTTGTGAAGTGAAGTTTGTGAAGAACAAACTGCTTTAGTAAAGACTGCCTTCAAACTAAAATTTATTCTGATCACTTGTAGTCTGACTAATTCCAGTTAGAACAGATGTTAAGTTGTAAAAATATTATTTCATTTTTATTGCTTCTACATCCATGATTGAGCCAAGCCTTAAAATTTAAGTCTGGAGTTAGGAAGTGGGGGGAGAAGGAAGTAGAAAAATATGTTCTTTGAGTTTGGCAAATACTCATATGCAAAATAACATCGATTTGGAAAAAGAACACTGGGTATTTTTTTTCATTTACCTATCCTGGTTCACATTGTATTAATACAAAATGTTTCATCTTTTGGAACACTTTGTTTAATCTGTTCTTTACCAAGAGAAATGTATGAGTTAATACCAGTAGTTCTAAGAAATAATTAGGAACATCTTTTTTTAAATGTCTCTTACTTTCTCTACTTGCTTTATTTAAAAGCCCCATTTTTCATTGCTAAGAACAATATATATTATGCTTACATTGCAACTCTCTTCTGGGTACTCAAAGTACCTTGAAATGCACTTAATTTATGACCTTTTTCAATGTTTAGACAAATATTTTTCTAAAGTGTTCAATATAATACAAAATTCCTAAATAAAGTGCATTTAATCAATTGCTCCATTTAGAATTACTTAGGCTTTAATGATATAATTTAACATACAAACAACACCTACAAATGAGTTGATCATTTTAATGAACATGTATTGTTTTTATTTGGATGTGTACTAAGCACTAGCAAATGCATTACAGTAATGAATTTCTTAGCATTTACAGATAACAACTCTTTAATAGTTTTGTGTTTCTATTTATTATTTATTATAGCATTTCTAATCCTTCCATTTTTTATCTTATAGGAAATAAATGATGTGGATGTTCAGGAACTTGTAAGAAGGTCAATTGGAAGGTTAACAATCATTCGGCAGACATTTCCAGTCCCCCAGAATATAAGTCAGCGATGTTTCCGTGGCAACCATCGAATATCTTCAACATTGTGTGATCCAAAGGATCCATTTGCTCAGAATATGGAGGTATATTCTAAGTGCTACAGTATTTCTCTCAAGGTGCTTTGTTGGCAAATTGTAGAGAGAGCTCTTTGAGTTGTTTTAGATTTAGAATTATACATGTTTCCATTTTCTGAGCTATTCTCTTCCTCTGGAAATTTTCTAAGTCTGATGCAGGAGTCCTAACAATTTGTGTCTTTGATCTTTTTGACCTCATTGTAGCAAAATATATACTTGTTAAAAAAAATTAAATACATAAAAGTTATTTCCTTCCCAGCAAGTAGATCCATAGCATTTACTGTGTTGGAATTTGTGATTGATATTCCTTAATGCCAGATGGCAAATTATTATGCTAATAAATTTGCTTGTTTTTTTCTGTATAACAAGGACATAGAAATATATTTTTAAAGATTACTCTCTAGTTTAAAAACATTCACCAAAAAACTATTTAGAAATGCAAAAGATACTATAGTGCTATATATTCCTATCCAAACCAGAAAGGATATGGCTGAAACCTTTGCTCTTCAGAATACAACAAAGAATTCGAAGGTAAATAAATAAAATCTCTGAGCAGCAAAATAGAGAACATCAGGTGCCTGCAGTTTACTCATAAGGATGTCCTTTAACTACTCACCTAGAATCCATTTTCTTTTTCTTAAGGAAAATGCTATCAGATTTTGTTTCATTTAGTTTTATTTCCTTTGCACTGGAAATTTTAATATGTCAATTTGAACAGGGTGTTAAAAAAAAAAACAGACACATCAATAGTAGGAAGCCATAAGGAGTACTTTCTAGCAAGGCAAGAGACAAGAAAAATAAATCAATCAGATCTACTAATTCAAATATCCTATCAATGTAGACTTGCCTTATAAAAAGAACTCTGTGTCCTAAAACAGTTCCTAAGGGTATAATTGTAGTATACTGCTAGAGACGTAGGATTTAAATAGTAATTCTGAGATAACAAAAATTAAAGTATTGGTCAATATCAGAAGTTGGAAGAATATATGTTTTAGAAAACTATTCCTTCACAACGTTTACTATCAAAAGTGTTTTAGTGCTTAGAGATACTCAGTTTGAACAGTTTAGAAATATAACCCTATGAGAACAAATTCATCCCCAGTAATACTAGATAAATCAGGTGATTTTGTAAAAATGACCCATTCTTTTAAAAAGCATCTCCACGCTTTTTCTATCTTTGGTCACCTGTGGATTTTTTTTTTTAGATGAATTACTATTGATCCAATCACTTCTTCATACTTGCAGTCAACCTAAGGAGCAGCTATGTTTCCCAGGTAGCTAGCTCCAGGAGCATTGCCCACAGAACTTTATGTTCCCAACTAGGCTTTAGGCTTTTGTAGAATAGGTCTCCCCCAGGATCTGGTATCATAAAATCCCATAAAGTACACATCTATCTTTATTTCCTCCATCATGCCTACCACACTGCTTTGCTTCTTCTTGAATATTTGTGCCTTTGAATGTAGTTAAGGAGAAGACAATGGTTAAACTAAGCCACTCTAGAGCCTAAACAAGACCTGTTTAAATTTTAATGCCAGTCTTACAGATATGCTTATAATGACCAATCTTTTCATATTAATTGGTCATGAGTATGATTGATATGAAAACGATAGAATTCTAAATGGGTGAAAACGTAGAATTTTGCTTAAGAAAAATTTGAAATATTAAAGGCTATTTCGTCAAAGGAAATGGCAGGAAATGTACAAATTGGAAAAGCAGAAAGTAACTACACAGTATGTTTTTCCAAATTTTTATTCAAATTCTAGTTGGTTAACATATAGTGTAATATTGGTTTCAGGAGAATTTAGCAATTCATAACTTACACATAACACCCAGTGCTCATCATAACAAGTGCCCTCCTTAATACCCATCCCCCCACCCCCATCCCACTGCCCACTTCTAGCCCATCCCCCACCCACTTTCCTCCATCAACACTCAATTTGTTCTCTCTTGTGAAGCATCTCTTATGGTTGTTTCCCTCCCTCTCTCTCTTCCACCCTTTCCATATGTTTATGTTTTGTTTCTTAAATTCTACATATTAGTGAAATAACATGGTATTTGTCTTTCCCTGACTTACTTCACTTAGCATAGTACACTCTAGCTCCTTCCACGTCATTGCAAATGGCAAGATTTCATTCTTTTTGATGGCTGAATAGTATTCTATTGAATATATATACACCAAATCTTCTTTATCCATTCATCAGCCAATGGACACTCAGGCTCTATCAATAGTTTGGCTATTGTTGATAATGCTTCTATAAACATCAGGGTAGTGTACCCCTTTGAATCAGCATTTTTGTTTCTTTTGAATGAATACATAGTAGCACAATTGTTGGGTCATAGGATATTTCTATTTTTAACTTTTTGAGGAAATTCCATGCTGTCTTCTAGAGTGGCTGCATCATTTTGCATTCCTACCAATGGACGGACTACATAGTATTGTAAAGCACATTCACCTAAAAGCACAATCCTTCTGATTCTGTTAATGAGTTTCTTGAAATCAGGGAGCAAATATTTTAATTGTTTATTTATTTATTCATCTTCATATCCCCCAGACCTATATGATAAATTAAGGATGTACAGGAAGCACCACACCTCTTATCCCCACCTTCGTCTTACTCCTTTCAAACCCACAGATGGAAGAAAATAAGAAAATTACTTTTTCTTTGAGGATTTACTACATAGTAATTTCCCTATTATATGTAATAAATTTTGACAGAATAGTTAATGTATAAAAGAAAAATTGACAGAATCTTTTATATGTGAAGATTTATATGATTAAGTATCTAAATCTAAATGTATCTAAATGTAGGGCTGTTGAATTTAAGATGTTCCACTAAAAGCAGAGCATTTGATATAGAGGCTTACCTTGGGGAAAATTTTATCTTACTGAAGTTAAAGAAAAACAACAAGATAATATGCATTAAAAATTGGGGAGTACAGGTTTCCTTTGGAGAAGTAACCCTCTCAACTTGGAGCTAATAAAAAAATGCAGGTAAATATGTCCACAGACAGACCTTTATCTTATCAGCTGGGTACTATTAAAAGTAGCAAAATAAAGGTATGAAAATATGACTGAAGAGAGCTCTAAAAATAGAGACCCAACCGTAAAATGGAAACCCGAACTATAAGATCACAATAATCAGTACAACAGGGAAGAAGAGGGTACAGTGGGCCTGTGTAGAGATCTTTGGGCTGTTACTTAATTTAATGTACATAGAAAGAAAAGGTTTAGAAGGAACAAAAAACTAGTTTCCCAAATCTTTAAATTAGTGCCAGAAAGACTAAAATCCAGGATGAGTTGAAGTTGCAAAGTAAATGTTAAAGGAAACTTTTAGCTCTATAAACAAAGTTTTTAGCAATATATGAAGCAAGAAGAAAGTGAGTCTTTCACTGCTTGGTGAAACTAATGTTAGCTTGGCTGCTAATGGAGAGAAAATAGAAAAGTCAGGGTTTTTTGTTTGTTTGTTTGGTTTGTTTGTTTGCTTCTGTCATCTCCATCTAAGAAAAATTGTCTTCAAATTAGAAAAGTTAGAATAAATTTTTTTTAATTAAACCACTTTTTTTTAAAGAGCAGGGATTTGGATATGGTAAGAGTATACCTTACTGCTTTAAAATGAAGCTTAGGGGCGCCTGGGTGGCTCAGTCGGTTGAGCGTCCGACTTCGGCTCAGGTCACGATCTTGCGGTCCGTGAGTTCGAGCCCCGCGTCAGGCTTTGGGCTGATGGCTCAGAGCCTGGAGCCTGCTTCCGATTCTGTGTCTCCCTCTCTCTCTGCCCCTCCCCCGTTCATGCTCTGTCTCTCTCTGTCTCAAAAATAAATAAATGTTAAAAAAAAATTTAAAATGAAGCTTAAATAATAATTGTTAAGAATAGTAAATAAAGTGGTAGATACGATCACAATATTTTAATTTAGAAATACTAGAGAAATACCTCAGAAGAAGACCCCAGTACGTGAAATTGGTATATCGTTCCACATTTCAAAAGGAAGGAAAAAAGATTCTGACAGAGTGTAGTATATTAAAGGTTGATGAATTATTTGGATAAACTGTAGAATGTATTATTAAGTATATCATTTGGGGTCCTTCATATGTGACCCTAGGACTCTCTTAAGAACAAGCACTGGCAAGTCAAATCCTGTTTACTAATTGTTTATATTGAGAGAATTTTATAAATCTATTTATTGTATGTTGATTTTTATGTTGTGTTTGACATTTTTTAAGGAAAATTTATAGGAAAGCACAAAATTTTATAGGGAAGCATTAAAAAGTCTAGATAGATTGATGTCACTCAAAGATTTTCAATAAAGGACTCCTAAGAATAGAAGATAGTAGTAAACACTCTGTTTTCAGATTTTTTTTCCGAAGGAAATTTAAAAAATTCAAAATATAGACAGTCTCATTATTATCCTTAAAAGGATAAACTCATAACATGAGTTTATTTAAAATTAGAAGTAATTTTTCAAATAGTTGACTAGTTATTTTTCTTATTCTCCAAATCTTTGAGCAAATTTGATATGCCTACAACATGGCTCAGATATATTTTGTAGCTTTGAGCACTTCTAATATCTATACTTTATTTTACTTCAATTTAGGAACTATGGAACTAGAAGAACATTCAACCACAGTGATAAACATTCTGCTCTTGAAGTATGAGGAACTCTCTATGGTCATCCAAAAATACTGTTCTTGTACTTATATTTTCAAATGTTTACCATTACACAAATAAAAATGAATAAAGTATGCCTATCAGATTTGCAAATGACATAAAGCTAGAAGAGAAACCTTATTCTGGGCTGTATGATCAAGATCCAAATTATTAATACTCCCCAAATAATAAACGTAAAAGTTGAAGTTTCAAAGAGATAAAGTATAGGCTCAAAGTCATTACCCTAAGTCTAGTTGGATGAGACCTGGTTTGACAGCTGTTTAAGGTTATTGAGATGAAGGCCAATTTTGTTTGAACACAGCACAAGTCTTATTTGCTCTACACCATTTCAGTGTAATCTTGGCCTCCCTGTCAGAGCATTTTGCTATGATCAAGAGACATAACCTTATACTATTCTGTTCTAGTCAGATTGTATCTGCAATAATGTGTTGTTTATAAGTTCTAAACTCTGAACAGGAACATAAAAAAAAAGAGAAGGAAAGAAGAAAAATGCTGAGATGATGAACAGCCTAGAAATTATACAAGATGATGAACAATTGAAGGAAAGAGAATGTTTCAGGGCAAGTGATGGATGTTATCAAATATCAGAAGGTTGTCAGATAGAGAAGGTGGGTGCTGGTGCTCAGTTAAGTTGGAAAACACGTGTAGTGAGAGTGAGAGGGAAATAATTGGTCAGCTGGTGGGAAAATGGAGTTTAAGATGTTAGAGGAGGTATGTGTTTGTGTCCAGTGATAGTCATTTGTGTTAGATGTAGCCAGAGTAGATGTCAAATTCATCTCTGTAGAAATTGCAGTGACTTTTTTTTTTTAATGCTGGGCAAAAGTTTGGAATCACTGTGAAAGAGGAGTCAAAGACCTCATGAATACAGAGTGGGCAAGAGACGAGTAGGTGATAACAGAAAGGAACTCTAAAGTATAGTATAGGAAAGAGCATGAACCTCAAAACAGAACAGGTGCTTTCCTGAGATAGAAGTAATGGAAGGAGTAATTGAAAGCTCACAAAATGTCACTACCTCCTTTTGATCCCACAGTTTGGAAGGTGGGCAAATGAATAGAGGCAGTTTTTGTTGAAAACACCAGTCATATATATCAAATGCAAAGCACTTGTCTTTAGGAACAGCGTGGATGCTCAAGGTACATGCCTCAAAGCTCACAGAAGACACTGTGCCACCACAGTGTCAAGATTCGGATGGAACCCAAGTTGTCAGGTTTCTCACATCTTGACTTCTGTCAAACATGCCTGATGTTAAACCTGCCTTTCTTTTCTTCATCTTCTTTTGTTTGACAACTATTTATCAGAATGTGTGCTAGCTGCTAGGAAACAAAAGTACAAAGGGGGAAAATTTGTACATGATGAGCCCCTATCCAGAAGGATCTCATGTTCTAGTGGGAAAACCAGATTAAGAAATCTTAGAATTATGATATGTTCCAGTACAGGCATGCGTGTGTTATGGGAGACAAAGGAGACTGCCCAGTTAGCCTGGAAGCTGGTAGGGTCCTGAGAAGTTGTCAGGATAGGATTCTCCTACTTCTGACCTGTTAATTGGATATTAGATGTTAACTGGTTGGAGAAAGGTAACAAGACATCAAAGAGTGTTATTCCAACAATTTCATATATACACTGAAAGCAATCAGTCAGAGAAAGAAGCCAAATAAAGCTAGAGAGATAAGAGCAAGCAAGATTGAGGCAGTGAAGCAAAGAAAGGTTAAAAGCGGCCAGATTATTGCAAATTATTGAGAAATTGTCAAAAGGTTTTCCTTTTGGGTCTTCACAGTCTAATTCAGACTGAATTTTGGTTCATCAACTACTTTTATCTTCAAGTCTTCATTCATTGCAGATTTAAGCTACTCCCCTAGTCTGTCTAGTAATTATCTGGTAGGGTAAGGGCAGGGAGGTAAAGGTGAGGATAGCCTGCCTTACTATTTCCTTACAAAGAACAAGGGTACCTGGGTGGCTCTGTCGGTTAAGCATCCAACTTCGGCTCAGGTCATGATCTCTCAGTTCGTGAGTTCAAGCCCCACTTTGGACTCTGTACTGACAGCTCAGAGCCTGGAGCCTGCCTCAGATTCTGTGTCTCCCTCTCTCTCTGCCCCTCCCCTGCTCACACTCTGTCTCTTTCCATCTCTCAAAAATAAATGAACATTAAACAATTTTAAAAACAGTATTTCCTTTTAAATAACAAGTTGGTATTTCACATAGTGCATGAGAGTATGCAATGTCTCTTTTAAGAAAGGCCTGCCTTCCATTAGTGTTATACATATAAAACGATGTTTGATATACACAAATGATTAAAGATTCACCTAGTAAAGAAAGAAAACTCACAAAGCACTATTAGGAAGTGCTTATTAACAGTTTTTCATAGCATTAAACTGTCATCCCAGTAGTTGAAATTTAGTGCCATTTTGTGATGTGGGCAGACAATTTCATAAGATTCCTTCATAATTACTTATAAGCAAAGGGCAGTCAACATATTGTCCCTTTTATTTTCAGGAAAAAAAACTGTGATACCAAGATACTTTTAAAAAGCTGAAGAAATTTAAATACCTTAAGATGGATTTAACTTTCATAGCTACATTGATTTCTCATTTTTGTTTTACTTTATGTTGCATTTTTCTTTCAGAGGAGTAATAATAAAACATCTAACAGCCTTTATTGACTTTGGATATCTCTTGATGTTTATGTTTTCTGAATAAGTTCTAATTTCTTTGAAAAATAAACACCTTCTACAAATGACAGCATAGATATCAGTTCTGTCAAGAGTAAGTGTAAGAATGCAACAGATCATAGTGACAATTTTCATGACTCTTTTTTGCAATTTATATAGAAGGAAAATAATAACATGATTGCTTTAAGAAGAAAGCATTAATTTAAATACATATTCACAGTTATTTATATTTATTTATATGGTCACTTATTTATAATGGTATCTGTCATGTTAATGAATTAGAATGCATGTGTATACCTAGATAATGTTGTGTAGATCCTTGATAATTGTAATTTTATCAATGGCCATGCGTTTTCTCATTTTTTTCATTACCAAATCCCCATAGACATGCACATATACACACATGGCTGCTTCTTCTTCTTCTTTTTTTTTTAGCACCTATGACACTTATTTTATATGTAAGATCGAGTTGATATTTCTCCATCTGAATAATCAGAATGCAAAGACTTGACATATTCAGAAATGTATTATTCAGTTTGCCCTTCCAATCTGAAGCCCTTAGATCCTTACCTCTTCAGAAAGAAATAAGGGCCAGTGATTTTCTAAGGTCTGACACTAACAGCCTTGCCTCTGTCGAAACTTTTCTTTTTTATCTTCTCTTTCACACCTAAATAAGCTGAAAAAGCAATTGAGGCATACAATCAGACAAGACTTCATTGTCAACGGCAAAATTGCCCAGGAAATGAAAAAAGAAACCTTTTGCTTAATAAATAACCCAGTAAACCAGCCATCTATGACATGAACGGAGGCAGCTGAGCTGATGATTTTCTCCTAATTCTTGATGGTTGGCATCAGTGATTCTAATGATTACTGTCTAATGTCTTTTCAGATTTCAAACCTTTACATATATGACACGGTGCTTCTGCTTGCTAATGCTTTTCATAAGAAACTGGAGGACCGAAAATGGCACAGCATGGCAAGTTTGTCATGCATCAGAAAGAACTCTAAGCCCTGGCAGGGAGGGCGTTCCATGCTGGAGACTATCAAGAAGGTAACTTGTGACTAACGTTTCACTCTCCTTAATTTTCATGTAAAGGGATACAGTAAATCATTTTTGAGGGCATATCTTTCAAAAGGATGTTTTTTTGTCACCAACATTGTTAGTCCAAAGCACAAAACAGTGTAATAGATGAGTAAAATATTAAAAACAACAACAACAACAACAAGGTCAGAAAGTCACATGCATGTATAAAACAAGGAGCCGTTACCTATTTGTAAGGATATATTACACGAGTATAGTTAGTGGTTGAAATTATTTGAATTGTATTTGTTATACCATTAGTATTAGAAATACTCAAATTATTTTGGTGCCTGTGACAAATACAAATACTTGTTTTTGTTTGTTTGTTTGTTTGTTTGTTTGTTTGTTTGTTTTCTTTAAAATACACCATCAGGGGCGTCTGGGTGGCTCAGTTGGTTAAACGTCTGACTTTGGCTCAGGTCATGATCTCTGGTTTGTGAGTTCAGACCCCGCGTCGGACTCTGTGCTGGCAGCTCGGAGCCTGGAGCCTGCTTCAGATTCTGTGTCTCCCTCTGTCTCTGCCCCTGTCCCGCTCACACTCTGTCTGTCTCTCTAAATAAATAAATAAATAAATAAATAAATAAATAAATAAACAAACAAACATTAAAAAAAAATTTTAAATGCACCATGAACTGAAAAAAATAAACACAAGCCGTCGCTGTTTTTCAATTACATGATACATGGTAAGACATTAGAAGCAATGATCTTTAATTTATCTTATAATCAAGATATAATTCATAAGCAGTACTATTTTGCAGCATTTAGGAACTATTTTAGCTATGTGGTGTGTTCTCCTTCCTCACTGTCAGTGTGGTGTTTAGCCTGGCTGTGACCCGCTCTGGCTCAGTACCTGCTCCGTTCCCAGGAGGCACTTTATGCTGTTAGGCTTCTCTCAATGGTTTGAGCAATTCTGCAGTTTATTAGCCTCTTTGTCATGTCATCCTTGCTGGCATTTTCTGTCTGTCTCGCACAGCTTCTTGGATTTAAAATGAAATGATTAATAAAACAAACAAATGTCTCCTGTACCCTTTACACAAAGAAGACAGACATTTAGAAGTTTATGTTCTTTATTTTACCCATCCTTTTCCTCTCTGCACGTGTTTGCCTTCTTCTTGTGAAACAAAAAAAGAAATAGCTAGTTGAAAGAAATGTGAATGCATTTAGAAAAGCCAGAGAAAAACCTAAACATCTATCATTAAGAGTGAACTAGAGGTACAAAAAAACAGAAGTGGAAGAAAGAAATGTTGCAAATGGAGAATAGCCTGGATCTTTCTCTTGATATGTTTCCTTTTTGTAAAAAGAATCGCTTTAATAAGAATTTAGGCACTTATCAGCAGAAGTGCTTGAAAATCAAATGCATTGAATATATTGGCAGAGTAAGATATTTCAACTAAAATATGAATAAGTCAAATCTAAACTCAAGGTGTTGCCAAGATCTCCCTATCTGTCCATGTAGAGATGTGGCAGGTATGAATCCAAGGGAAGTTGTTGAACATGATTCTGATCCTGCCAATTTATTAGTTCAGGCTTTGGCTAGGATGCAGGAACTTGAATATATTCATTCTTCTGAAGCCTTCTCACAAAGACAGAATAATAGTTTGGGAGGTTGCTTAGGAGATACTTACTTAGTGAAAGTATTAGCGGGAAGGAAATAAAGATACCATAATATGTAGGTAGTTCTTATGGAATAGTTCAATATATAAAATGTTGCTGCTGGAAAATGTATAATCAAAACAATAATATGATAATTATGACATTTATTTGGGGGGGGATATTTATATATTTGTCCTGGTGAGCTTTCAGCCTAATGATGCTTTTTAAAGAAATATATCCATTCAGTGTATTTAAAGACTAAGTTTGAATGATATATGTCATTGCAGATATTCAGTTACATTATTTTTTAAGTAAACTCTATGCCCAACGTGGGACTTAAATTTACAACCCCAAAAGCAAGAGTCACATGCTCAGTTTCATTATTTTTTGTTCCACATTTCAAATTGACTTAAAAAAAATGGAGGTTTTTTTTTTCCAGTCATAACTTTGCCTCATATGAGTGTTCTGGTCATCCCATTCATATGCCAAGGCTGATAATACTCCGCATACCAAAAAATTTTGAGAGAAAGATTACTACTCATACAGGAACTCCCAGGAGAGCAGAGTGGGCTCAGGAATGTCCAGGCTGGCTTGACCAAGCAGCAGGAGTGGGCTGGGCCCACGTAGTGACTAGGAAGTAGGACTGGGGAAAGTTCCCATTTACTTGGGCTAGAGATTTTCAAGGCTTAAATTTCCAACTGGTATCAGACAAAAAGTTGCGGGATGAGCTTTGTTGATCAGCCTGTCCAAATGTGGAGCCACAGAGGAAAGGGAGACCAAAGCTTCGAAAGAAATCAGCAGCCAAACATCACAAATGAGGTCAGGCTCCTTATTACAGTGGGAATATTCTAGTAATAAAATTTTTAATTACATTCAATAACCCCTGCGTGTCTCTATGAAAGGCATGCCGTATATACTTTACAAAGCCTGTGTGCTACTGCATGGAGACAACGAAGTGAAAGAATGAGGGTCTGTCCCTTAATTAATTTCTATTCTTTTTAACGGGGTGAGACAAAAGAGATAAAAAAGCAATGCAGCTGACATAAGTACTGTAAATGTCCAGAACATTTATACAGGGGGCAGATAGCGGTTTCCATAAATTGAAGGTTTACAGTTTATTTTATGAATTTATAGAACAGGTACTTCCACATTTCTCTTCTTTAAAAAAAAAAAAAAAGAGGCTAATTCTCAAATGTTTATTTCTCCAAGGTATTATCAGTGACCTTGAAGCCATGCTATTTATATGAATTTTTAGATTATTTTTGAGAAAATGATATTTTTGTAAAATATTGGGTCTACCTATCCATGGACATGGTATCTATCCATATAGTCATCTTTTATAGCCCTCAGTAAAGACTTACAGTGTCCTTCATACATATTTTCATTATATTTCTCCTAAAATTTTATGAAGTTTTGATTATGTATATCTGCACGTGTGACACTATCATGAATATAATCTACTTACATTATGTTTTCCAACTACATATTGTAGGTATGTAAGGTAGTGGTTGATGTCTGATATATTTGGTGATTAAGCTGATCAACTCTTGAAACTTGAGTCCTGATTCTCACCTCTTTCTTTGTAGTTTATTCTCTTGTCTTTTCAAGTGGACATTGATACCATCCTCAAGTAAAATTAATGTTGTCACCTAATTCTAATATTTTATGTATTTTTTGAACTTTTAAAAAACTTTTCTTGGGGGCTGTCAGGTACACCATAGAGCTCTGTGTCCTTCAGAGGTGGCCACTTTTCCCTGCTTGAGGTGACGATATCAGGTCATATCTTTCTCTGAGACATAGAGGTGAGGATTCAACCTCTACAGAAGAGATGCAACTGATACCAAACTGGCCTAGAGCTGACCTGCAGAACCCTGACATGCAGGACACAGTATTTTCCAGCTCTCATCTGATGCATTCTGCAATTCTTCATCTTAGTTTTAATGCTAATTCACCACTCACATGTGGCACTTCCAGCTCTTGGGAAGAGGGAACCTTAAGCTGTGATGTTAGTGGCACATCGGAGGCAGAGACCTGATGTGGGGATCTACATGAAAGTGTTTGTAGGTGAATTTGCAGGATGAGCCAGCAACAGAGATACAGTGGCCGGTGAGCAGTCTCTAGGCCAAAACTTGTGATTTGAGCAACATACATAAATATGGCAATGTGCAAAGAAAATTTAAGGGGATTTCTTCAACATTTTATTGACTGTCTTGATAAAGAAGAAAATGTTGCCATAGACATTGCTGGGCCTTTGTGCATGCAGTGATAAGGATATTGATATAACTGGGGAGTCATGTTATTTTTATATATCTGATATATTGTCAAGTTAGCTCACATACAGTGTATACAGTGTATACAGTGTGTTCTTAGCTTTAGAAATAGATTTCTGTGATTCATCACGTATATACAACACCCAGTGCTCATCCCAACAAGTGCCCTCCTCAATGTCCATCACCCCCTTTCCCTGCCCCCACCCCCACCAACCCCCAGTTTGTTCTCTGTTATTAAGAACCTCTTATGGTTTGCCTCCCTCTTTGTTTCTATTTTTTTCTTTACCCTCCCCCATGGTCTTCTGTTAAGTTCCTCAAATTCCACACATGAGTGAAAACATGGTGTCTGTCTTTCTCTGACTGACTTATTTCATTTAGCATAATACCCTCAAGTTCCATCCACATTGTTGAAAATGGCAGGATTTCATTCTTTTCTATTGCTGAATAGTATTCCTTTGTGTGTGTATATATGTGTATATATATTTTATATATATATATTAACATATATATGCATTATACACACACACACACACACACATATATGAAACACATCTTCTTCATCTATTCATCAGCTGATGGACATTTGGGCTCTTTCCATAACTTGGCTATTGTTGATAGCACTGCTGTAAACTTGGGATACATGCACCCCTATGAATCAACATTCCTGTATCTTTTTGATACATTCCTAGCAGTGCTGTTGCTGGGTTGTAGGGTAATTATATTTTTAATTTTTTGAGGGACCTCCACACTATTTTCCAAAGTGGCTGCACCAGTCTGCATTTCCACCAAAAATGCAAGAGGGTTCCCCTTTCTCCACATCCTCACCAACATCTCTTGTTTACTGAATTGTTAATTTTAGCCACTTTGACCCATGTGTGGTGGTATCACAATGTGGATTCTTCTCAGAGCTAGAACAAGCAATCCTAAAATTTGTATGGAACCACAGAATACCCTTAATAACCAAAGTAATGTTGAAAAAGAAAACCAAGCAGCACTCTCAACAATAGCCAAATTATGGAAAGAGCCTAAATGTCCATCAACTGATGAATGGATAAAGAAATTGTGGTTTATATACACAATGGAATACTACGTGGCAATGAGAAAAAATGAAATATGGCCTTTTGTAGCAACGTAGATGGAACTGGAGAGTGTGATGCTAAGTGAAATAAGCCATACAGAGAAAGACAGATACCATATGGTTTCACTCTTATATGGATCCTGAGAAACGTAACAGAACCCATGGGGGAGGGGAAGGAAAAAAAAAAAAGAGGTTAGAGTGGGAGAGAGCCAAAGCATAAGAGACTGTTAAAAACTGAGAACAAACTGAGGGTTGATGGGGGGTGGGAGGGAGGGGAGGGGAGGGGAGGTGATGGGCATTGAAGAGGGCATCTTTTGGGATGAGCACTGGGTGTTGTATGGAAACCAATTTGACAGTAAATTTCATATATTAAATAAAAAAAAAAAAGAAACCCAATGTACTAATTACTATTTGCTAAATAGATTTTTTCATAAAAAAAAAAAAAAAAAGAAAACCAAAGCTGGAGACACCACAATCCCAGACTTTAGCCTCTACTACAAAGCTGTAATCATCAAGACAGCATGGTATTAGCACAAAAACAGACACATAGACCAATAGAATATAATTGAGAACCCAGATTTGGACCCACAAATCTATGGTCAACTAATCTTTGACAAAGCAGGAAAGAGTATCCAGTGGAAAAAAGACAATCTCTGTAGCAAATGGAGCTGGGAGAACTGGATGGCAACATGCAGAGGAATGAAACTGGACCGCTTTCTTAACACCATACACAAAAATAAATTCAAATGGATGAAAGACCTAAATGTGAGACAGGAAACCATCAAAACCCTAGAAGAGAAAACAGGCAACAACCTCATTGACCTGGGCTGCAGCCACTTCTAACTTGACACATCTCCACGGACAAGGGAAATAAAAGTAAAAATGAACTATTGGGACTTCATCAAGATAAAAGCTTCTGCACAGCAAAGGAAACAACCAACAAAACTAAAAGGCAACCGATGGAATGGGAGAAGATACTTGCAAATCACATGTCAGATAGAGGGCTAGTATACAAAATCTATAAAGAACTTACCAAACTCAACACCTGAAAAACAAATAATCCAGTGAAGAAATGGGCAGAAGACATGAATAAACATTTTTTCCAAAGAAGACATCCAAATGGCTAAAAGACACATGAAAAGATGCTCAAAATAATCATCTGAGGAGTCATCTTAAAGTGTAAACTGTGAACAAATGAAATCATTTGCAAAAATCTATACAGACAGCCCATCTGCCACTCAACTTTAGCATGGCTATCAATGAGATCTTCTTTGACAGTTACCTGACTCAATCTTAGAACATCAGATTTAATGTGTGGAAGACTAATTACATGAGAAACCTGAACTTGAAGGCATTAACCAGTCTATCACCATGAGTGGCATGTTGATTAGGATGTCCCAGCTGCTTCCAGATGCAGAAGTCCTTCTTGCAATGCCAGGTGTGCACCACCCCCTCCACTGCCTTGGTGGAGATGGACCATGGCTTAATCACTGAGCCCCATGTGGGTGAGTGCTCACCCATAACCACTCTGTGTTCTCAGGAAAGCAGATGATCAAACTTCAAGAGTCTCCTGAAAATATGCCTGCAAGGCAAATGCCTCACACTGCCATCCTTTTTGCTCACAATGATCTTGTTGGCAAGGTTCAACCTGGGGACAAAATAAACATTACAGACGTCTATCTGTAATGTTACTTACTGAGTCCATTCAAGAGTGAGTAATGTGAAGTCTGTTCACAAAATCCACATTGATGACATTTATTATCAGAAAATTGATGCAGAACATTTGCATAAAGAAGTAGATGAAGATATAGAACAGAAACTTTTTCAGAGAAGCATGTGGAATTGCACAAAGAACTTTACAAAAAAAGAAGGCATTTATGAGATCTTTGATTCAGCCTCAGCTCCAAGCTTGTAAGAACATGATGATTTAAAAAGGGGGGAATCTTGCTTCAGCTTTTCCTTGGAAAAAGGAAAGATTTTAGTCACATGGGAAGGGTCAGACTTTGTGCTGAGAACAACATCCTGAAGTGTGGTGACCCAAAGACCAGTAAGTTCCAGCTTCTGCATGTGTGTATATATATATATACTGGAATGACCTTGAGATAAGGCAAGTGGGCCTGAAGACTGGTACCTTTGTCCTGAGTGACAGTAGCATCTGCTGTATTGATGTTTGTGAAGATAAATGAAAATACAAGATCAGCATCGCACAAAGTCATGGGATGACTGACTCTATTGCAAAGGCTGGGATTATTGATCAGCTCGATGCATGCACCCTTATCCTGGCAGCAGCAAATTCTATGGAGTCTCAGTGGAATTCTAAAAAACACAACCATTGGTAATATACAGCTACCTCATGTATTATTATCAAGGTTTGATTTGATCTTCCTCATCCTGGACCTGCAGGATGAAGCCTATGACAAGGATCTGATTCACCACCGTGTGGCTCTGTACTACCAGAGCAAGGAGCAAGTGGAGAAGAGGTTCACAAACATGGCGGCACTGAAGAATTACATTGCTTATGCTCACAGAACCATCGTGTCTTGGCTGAGCCAGGAATCCAGTCAGGCTCTCATCCAGGCTTATGTAGATTTGAGGAGAATGCAGAAGATTGGTAGTAGCTGAGGAATGGTTTCTGTATACTTTTGATAGCTGGACTCATGAGTTCACTTAGCAGAAACCCTGGGTTGGCACTGTGGACATCTCTTCTTACCACAGAAATGAGTGCCACCTCTCCGAAATGGAAAGAAGAGTTAGCTGAAGCACTGAAAAAACTTATTTTATGTAAGAACATCAGCTCTAAAATACTCACAACTTTTTGAAGATATTCAAGGACACTCTGACATAGCAATTACCAAAGATATGTTTGACGAAGCACTTCGTGCTTTGTCTGATGATGACGTCTTGACAGTGACTAGAAAAGCTGTTTGCTTGCCCTGAATCTTTTGTGAATAGTGCTGTGTGTTCTGCTTGTCTGCACTTGGGCATTGCATTTGCATCCATATATGTTTGGCATATAGGCCAATCAGCTGCCGCTGCAGCCATCAGCAGAAATAGATTAAGATCATTATCTGGCTCCATAAAAATGTTTTAACTTGGGTTCCGTTTTCTTAGTAAAGTGTGTTTTCATAAAGTGTATGTTTTCATTACCCCACACACACACATTTTGAGTAAAAACATGGTGCCAACTTGCAACATACACAGTAGAAATTATTTTCTTGCCATGACATTTTTAGCACCAGGGCTTTTAATCTGTACATATATACAGATAGCAGGATGTCAGTGTTTTTGAAGATGGCAGTCTGGGTGTTTTTTGTTTGTTGGTCGGTTGGTTGGTTGGTTTGTTTGGTGTTTTTGGTTTTGGTTTCGGTTTTGTGCTAAACTCTCTAATAGCAAGCATCCATATGCTAGGGATTATTGTAATATGAGATAAGAGTTTAAACCAGAGCCTTTTTCCCTGTTATAGCAGTCAAACATAATTCCTTCTAGAAGCTAGCTCTTATGGAATTAATGATTGGAAATGATCGAGTTCTAGGTTAATGTCTGCCACTTTATTGTAATATGAAAAACTTTTTTTTCTAAGTAAGTTATAGAGATAATTTAAAAAATAATAAAATAAAACTTTTCTTGGCTAACTGCTTTAGCTTCCACTTCTAAACTTCCATAATTTTGATAGCAAATAGAATCTTAGTTTTATAAATATGCCACAAGTATTTTGCTATTAAATATATCAAAGGTAGTATTTGAAAAGATATCTTTAATTCTTTTTTTAAGTTTTTTATTAATTTTGAGAGAGACAGAGACAGTGTTGAGTGGGGGAGGGTCAGAGAGAGAGAGAGAGAAAAATAGAAAGAGAGAGAGAGAGAATCCTAAGCAGGCTCTGTGCTGCCAACGCAGAGGTCAACACGGGGGGTCAAACTCAAAAAACATGAGATTATGACCTGATCTGAAACCAAGAGTCGGATGCTCTGAGCCACCCAGGAACCCCTGAAAGGATATTTTTTTAATTAGATAAAGAGTGTACCTTTCCAATACGTTTTGTTTTACTTTTTTTTTTTTAATTTTTAGAATTCATTAGTAACCCTTACAATTTTAGAGTAGCAAGGTCAAATAAAGTTAACCCTTCCCCAATTTTAAGATGGAGAAAACTGAACCTCAGAAAAATTAAATGACTTATTAAGGGTTGTTTACAAAGCTAATTAGTTTCAGTACCAAGTTGTTTGGCTTCCAGCCTTGTGTTCTGTATACCATACAATTGACCCTTTTTCTTGTTCATAATGGTAGCTTTTATTCACTACTGTCAGATTCATTTGGCTAAAGAAAACACACACCCCAAGAAATCAAAGGTGTAAGTACCATGTGCAAATATTATGTTAACAATATCTTAGTGTCTGTCAATGTGGCTTTTTCAAATGCCTTGAATTTGGAGCTGAATTGATGAGTGACTGCATTTTTAAAAGCTCTTGTGACAAAACGTTTGTTAGCACACATATGCATTCTTTATTATGAGAAGCTACATTTAATTGGAATATATATTTTGGTAAGGACTCTTCATGTTGTATAATTTAGACTTGTTGATGTTATATATCCTAGAGAAAACTTTCAAACATTTTAAAATAAATAATAAGTAAAACAAAAGCTGAGCAGCTCTGGAAGAGAGTGGGGAGGACCTCCCCAGGTGGACTCCCACCACAACTGGTTCTTAGAAACACAGTTTGAAAACCAGGGACATTTAGAAACCAGTTTAATCCATACAAATATACCACCTTCCTTAGACTCTGGAATAATATTACACCAGGCAATGTGGGCAGAGTATTTTTATTTACAGACTTGTTCTAAAATTAAACGGCGATGATTTTCTATTTTTTCTTATTTTTAATGTTGATTCAGCTTCCAAGAGTACAGTCTGTTCATTCATGTATTTATCACTCCTTTAACAGACATTTATCAAATGTCTGTAGTGTGGAATGTATTATTCAAACTCTTTCATGTGATTATCCAAAAAAGAATTTAGAGCCTAGTAGTGAATATTGGCATTATTATGAAAACAGCTGTACTCTAAGGTGAGAGACAACAAAAGGCCCCAAGCATGGCAAAAATAGGACACCGTGGAATCTTAGAGTGTACTGTGCAGACCCCCATTTCTCAGCTGAGGTGCTCCTTCCTGGGAAGGCTGACACCTAGCCTCTGTGCAGGAACTGCTCTGGGCAGCAGGGAGCTGTTCCACTCCCTTCCTGGAATTGCATGCATCCAGTGACTGGTCATTGCACAATGGTCTGAGTTCCATGCCTCCAAGTGGAATAACTCCGAAGAGTTATTTCACTACAGACTGGCCATGGCATCACCTCAGCTGTTGCTGTATTTCCATCACTGTGTCACCTCTCCCTTTGTGGCCCTTATTCTTGTACTCCTTTGCAAGTGCTTTTCCTAGGAGCACTTCTGATAACCTCCTGCAGACAAGCAAATCATTTCAGAGCTATTTCCCTGGGAACCCGACCCAAAACACAGAAAACAGATGAGAAAATTTTCATGAAACTGGTAGCATATTAACGGGAACTTGAAAATTAACAGGTGTAAGATACGTAAAGCTATGGAGAAGAGGACATGTCAGGTGGTAGGAGCACTCTAGCTGACATATCTATTTGAATAAATCATGTGGACAGTGACAACAATTGACTAACTTACCAGAGTGGATAAAATGCATAGAGAGACTAGTCTAGACTGGAAAGATATTGAGGAAAGGAATTTATTTTGTAGATGAGTAAAAGACCCTAAAGAATTTTTGAACATGGATATGACAAAGATGAGACCTGAGTTTTAGAAAGAAAAGGCTTATATATTTAAAAAATTTTTCAAAAATTCAAATTTCTTTAATTAAAAAAAACTAAGAAAAATATTATACTCAAAATATGTGATTACATATAAAAGCACTGACATTTTCTATGTGTTCTACATGAGTAAGACAACCAAGATTTGATAGATCCTTAAATCAAATACTTCTGCATTGGCATAATTGATCAATTTCTGCTAAATCCTTTATGGTGATTTTTTAAAATTTTGTTTTTAACATTTACTCATTTTTGAGAGACACAGACAGACAGAGCGCGAGTGGGGAAGGGGCAGAGAGAGAGGGAGACACAGAATCCAAAGCAGGTTCCAGGTTCTGAGCTGTCAGCACAGAGCCTGACGCAGGACTCGAATCCATAAGCTGTGGGATCATGAGCTGGGCTGAAGTCGGATGCTTAACCTGCTAAGCCACCCAGGTGCCCTAATAGTGGTTTTTTTTAAATACGAAGTGTGAGAAAATAGAACATATCAACACTTGTGTCAGTATCTAAAATCATTTAGTACCAATATATTTTCTTGTATTGGTACCAAATCTATCTAAAAGAGATCTTTTTTTTAAAGTTTATTTATTGATTTTGATAAAGACAGTGCACATGTGTGAGCAAGGGAGGGGCAGCGTGAGAGGGAAGGAGAATCCCAAGCAGGCTCCACACTAAAAGTGTTCCTAAAAGAGATCTTGATGCATGTTGATATCTAAAGTATTCTTGAAGCACCTGAGTGACTCAGGCAGTAAAGCGGCCAACTCTTGATTTCGGCTTTGCTCACGACTCATTGTTGGTGAGATTGTGCCCTGCATCAGGCTCCACATTGACAGCATGGAGCCTACTTGGGATTCTCTCTCTCCTATCTCTCTGCCCCTCCTCTCTCTCTCTCTCTCTTCTCTCTCTCTCTCTGTCTGTCTCTCATTTGTCTTAAAATAAATAAACATTTTTAAAAAAGTATTCTTTGAAATGGAAAAAATATTGAATTTATTCTAATTCTTATATGGTAATGTATTCATTCAACAAATATTTACTGAGCACTACCATATGCTGTACCGTGAGATCACAAAATAAGGAAGGAAAATAGAAGTATTAAAAATAGTACGAGTGTGATCAATTCTACAAAAGGGGAAACACCAACTGTTCTGGAAATATGTGACTGGAGGACCTACTTAGGTATAAGAATGACAGATAAGTGGAAACATGTAACATGAGTAGTTATTAGCCAAGAAAAGAAAAGGAGCGTATTCCAGGAATGGGGAGGAAGAATGTTTCATGCAAGGGCAACAGAGTTGTCTCAGGATTGGAGGAAAGAGTGCTTTGCACATTTAAGCACCTGGAATAAGACTGGGGTAGCTAGAATAAATGTAGAGTAGGGACACGGTTCCTTATTAGCTAAAATAAGGTAGACAGGGAAAGATCATGAAGGGAAAACCACGTTAAATTTCCTAAACTTTATTCAAGGGGTAAGGTTAAGCTACTGAGGTATATTAAATGGGAGCAGGAGTGACAAAATCATATCACTCAGTGGCTGCCAAGTGGAGAATCCACGAGGCAGCTGCCACTGGACCAATACAGACTGGATGAGAAAACTCCAGTAAAGAGGCTGGTGCTCCAACTCGAAGGAAACTAAGGGCGATGGTCATGGGGATGGATAGAAATAGATGTCTTTGAGAGAGATTTAGGTGATTGAAATAAGATTTGGTGATTTAACATAAATGTGAGGGGACAAAAGAAGATTCTAGGCATCTGGCTTGGAGAAAAATAACTCTAATAAGTTGAAGATTTTGTTGTTATTGTTGTTATTTAATTTGTAAACTTAGAGGAATGGAAACATATTACTTTGTTTTTTGTGTGCCATATAGAATTTACGAACCTGGAGAAGAGAGAGATAATTTAGGAAATCATAATCTGACTTACCAGCAACAGTATTGACTTGGAATATAATATAGCCTTTTTATAAAATGTGTGCAAATAAACTTTTTTTTGCTACCAGAACTTTTAAAATGCAGCGTGTGCCCTTAAAATAGGGCTTCTTGTGGACGTGTCAATATATTCTCTGGCTTTAGGGCATTTGAAGTGTATAAAATATAGTGGATTTTTTGAGCAGTCTGCTATGATATACATACGTTATATTGGACACACAGTTTATATAAGTCCACTGGGATATACATACATTATATTGGACACACAGTTTATATAGTCTAGAGGAAAAGGTATGAAGCACAGGGTAGAGGATTCAGCTCAGGCTCCTCAAATAACTGGTCTGGACCTCAGTTTCTTTTCCTGTAAGATAAGATAGCATGATCAGATTACTAGTAATATCCTGTTTACTCTCAGTTTGCTCCAAGTATCTACTATGAATGAATATTTGAATGTATACATATGTAAATACACATATGTACACATATACGCACATATATACACGTAGAAATGTTATATGGCAACTTCAAATTTTCCTAAACATTTCACACCAGTGAAGTTTTTATTTTTCGTTTTAATTTTTTTGTGGTCTTCTTCATCTTATATTGTAGTATTTATCTACCATTATGTTTCTTTTCTGGGTAAAAAATGTAGTATTTTCCTTCTGTCAGGGATTTTTCTCTCTGAAATTAACTTATGAGACATGAGGGCACCAGGGCACAGCACTGTGTCTGGCATCTTTCAGTGTGTCCTCTGCCTTCTTGGACTCCTGTTTATTTACAGGGTGTTCTTGTTTACCAAACATGTCTGCACATTCTAAGGAATCTAGAAATATGTATCAGGAAATTAGATGAGTATCATAAATATTTGATGTTCCAGATGATCCTCCAAAAGTATCTCTAAGTTACCGTGCAGTTCAAGCATAGGGAAAAGTCTTTCAGCTTCGTAATAGAGACACATAAATTCTTAGCAAATATTTTTTTCTTCTTCTTTTTTTCCCCAGCATACCCTATCTATAGGAGAACAACAAACTATTGCCTTTTGAGCAACCGATGATCCAGTGGTAAATTATTCCCAACTTTTGATTCTCCTTATTTTATTTTTCTTCCTTTCTCCTTTCTATATTTGATACCCACTGGTATTTCTATAAAGATTGGGTAGGATGAAATCCAGACCAGTTTCACTTGATATTTTAAAAAAGGTTTACACTGGCAGCAATTTTTACTGTCCAGTTAAAGGACATGTAGAAATTACTTGTATGTGTTGTTCATACTATCAGTGTCCCATGAGTTTCTTCTGTTTAGAATCTGCTGTGTCACCAAAGAGATAAAAAATGCAACTGTGCATGTACAAAGATAATGACTGCTCATTACCACCTGGCCAGCACATATTTTTATCAAGGCTCAGTTTTCAAAGTTGATCTGAGGATAGATGAAAAAATAAAAATAAAAAGCTCAAAAGCATGGGAATAGACTTAAGCAATAAAAAATCAGAGAGGTTAAGTTTGGACCGGATAACAAGGGGCTTCAATTAAAGGGTTTATTTTCTTGAAATACCAACCTCTCAAGCATCCCTTATGTCTTCATGAGGAAAGGTTTTACTGATTACACATGCTAACATCTCATTAAGAATGGAACATAAGGAAGATAAATTACAGAGTCAAAAGGTGAACAAGGTAAGTGGAGGTCACAGTTAACTAAATGCAGGTCCCTTGATTTGTGTGTTTGTGTGTGTGTGTGTGTGTGTGTGTGTGTGTGTGTGTGTGTGTGTGTGTTTTGTACCATGTATACAATGTAACTAGACTAACTTGCTCAGGACCAGATACAAACTAGGGATAAAAACACTGGCCTAGAGTGACCACGTGAGTATTGATTGGGAGTAATAGTAATATAGTGCTAGACTGTTTAGTGCTCAAAAGTCTAAAAATGTCAGGAGTATAGCATTTTTGCAATGTAGCAATCATACTGAGTTATAATATTTTTGTTCTTTTCCCTAGAAATAAGTACTAAGACAGAAATTTAAACTCTTGTCTAATTAGGAGATATTATTGGGGTAGATGTGTGAAAGAAGACAAGAAAATCTCTAATAAGATTTTTGAAAACCAACAGTTTGAACTTATGTGTAAAAATATGTTATATTTGTCAAACTCCTACAGTATTTGCCATTTAGAGATATTACTGATAATAAGATCCACTGTACTTACCCCAGTCTTTAAATTCTTAAGTGGTAATTTGGTTAGTTGAGATGTTATTACTTAGTAAATAAAGTAAAAAGCATCAACCTGGCTTGCAATAATGGACTAATTTACCCATATCAAAGATACAGGCAGTCAAGAGACACAGAGGAGAGAGATTGTGGGGTGTTCTACATGGCTCTCCAAATCCTTTCTTCCCACATTGGACACGCACACTCTGTCTTTAAGGAAAGTTTTATTGGTTTACCCCACATAATTTACATTATGAAATATCTCCACTTTTACTCTAGAAAGTGTAAAGCTTTAGGACATTTTCCTGGCAGCCATAAGCAATTATTCTACAGATCCTGAGTTTATTTACTACACAGGACATCCTGCTAAGGACTTTTATAGATACAGACTCTTTTTCCTACTAAATATTACTAGTCTCTACCTGGAGGTCCAGTTGACAAAGGCAACCTCCTTTCTTTTTTTTTTCTCCCCCTGGCCTGCACCACTCACCTCCTCAACACATGTAACAGTAGAAGAAGTGAATGGGATTTTAGACCAGTTGCTTTAACACTTTTTTCCCCCAATCACTAATCAGTGAAATGTAATTGAGTCAAAATTTGCAAAAACCATTCCCAAAAACATGTTACGATTTAAGCATATAATGAAATTTTGAAACCTTAGGGTTGCAAACTAGCTGAAAAAGATCAGGAGTATGCCTACAATTTCTGGAAGAACTGGAAAGTCTTTAAAATTAAAGAATGAAATAATCATGTAGAAATCGTGATGGTGATGATGATGATGATGATAGCAATTAAATTCTCACCACTTTTCAAGCACTTCTCTATATTCTTTATGGGTATGGTTTTATAAAACACATAATAATCTTCTAGGGTAGGCACTATTATTTTACCATTTAACAGATGTAGAAACTGGGGCATAGAGAAATTAAATGACTTAGTGAGGTTCACCAACAAGTAGATTCTGCCACCATTTATCAAATTTAGGAAGCCCGACTCCCAAATCCATGGTATTAACATAATCATATATGAGAAGAGCATAGACATATCAAATCCAACATATTTTTATTAATAAAACTAGATAATAAAAGAGAAGCTGGCTTATTAAAAAATACTAGTGGTGGGGTGCCTGGCTGGCTCCAACAGTTAAGCATCTGACTTCGGCTCACGTCATGATCTTGCAGTTCCTGGGTTCAAGCCTCATGTCGGGCTCTATCTATGCTGACAGCTCAGAGCCTGGAGCCTATTCGGATTCTGTGTCTTCTTTTCTCTCTGCCCCTCCCCTGCTTGCACCCTGTCTCTCTCCTTCTCTCAAAAATAAAATAAAAACATTTTTAAAAAATTAAAAACTAATAGTGGAGAATCAGTTTTGTTGATTATCGCTGTGGCAAAAATGAAGTAAATACTGAAATTAATGAGTAAACAAAGGTTTATTGAATATCTGTTTTGAATGTAGTGTCATATGAGGGCCTACAAGACACAGATGAAATAGAAGTTGTAGCAAATAGCATAAAACCTGCCAAAAAAGACTGGAAGTTGAGTTAGAGGATATGGCAAATGAGATATACTTAAGTATCAGCATCAGAGAGGTGATAATTGAAGCAATTTTCAAACAGATAATTTTTCCAAATAAATGTGATTATCAGGCTAAAATTCTAAGTTAAAATGCTTTAGTATAGGAGTGATTTGGAATATGATTTTCATTTGTAAAGTTCTAAATAATGTGAAGGCATATAAACTAAACTGAGAAGAGTGGTAAACAAGAATGAGAGAAGTATGACCTACATTGCCATCTGTTGGGGAAATGAACATCTGTCACGTGGAATGAAAGATGAAGTTTGGAAATTCCCAATGAATCTCAACAGCCAGCATTACTATTTAAGAGCAAAAACAGATTTCAAGCCTAATTTAGCTTTTTAATTTTTTTTTAATTTGGAAAAGATATTTAAAGAAGAAAAAAAAATGTCTCCAATCAGTTAGAAACCATGGCTTTTAAGATTCCCAGATACAATTTTAGATCAAATTAGAATAGAATTGTGCTAGAGAAAGAATATTGTCAAAACTTATCTCCAGAGTAGATTTTATGCTCTCCAGAAGCATCTTGTTTTCTGACTAATGAATCTGTGCATTTCATAAGATATGGTGGCAAAAATCCAACCCCAGAATTTAGTCTCAGTTCTAACATGGTGTCATTTTGAGTAGTCATTTCACTCTTCAGATCTAAATTCCCTTGTTTATAACGTGGATGAGATTGGATTAAGTTATTCCTGAGGTTACCTTTCAGTTGCTCTCCTATTTATTATGTGCACCTATTTTTAAAAAGCCTGTTAATAATTGCGTGCTTGAGATATTGATTTTATAGATAGAAATAGTGTTCCTACAGCTACTTTTTCTCCTTCTTTTCCACCCCTCTTCCTCATTATTAGTATTGTTGTTGTTGTTATTATTTTACTTCTTCTGAAATCTTACATCAGTATCTTTTCTCTCCTTTAGGGTGGAGTCAGTGGGTTGACTGGAGAGCTAGAATTTGGAGATAATGGAGGAAATCCCAATGTCCACTTTGAAATTCTTGGAACAAACTATGGAGAAGAGCTTGGCCGAGGTGTTCGCAAAGTAAGACTAGACACATTGATAAATGTTTTTTTTTCCCTAAAGCAGCTATAATTTTGTTTGATTTTACTCCATGCAATATGGTTACAGGAGGTATTAAAGTTCATATTGTAGTTTGAAAGAGAAGGGGAAGGGGAGAATTACACATTTAAATGACCTTAAATACTTATCAGAAGTATTAAGCAATACATTCCATTTATGGCCTAGAATGATTAAAGGAAAAAAAGTAATCTAATGGTTTCCTAGGGAACTAGCATCATCTTCTATTCATTATAATAATTTTTATAAAATAGTGGATTTAATATTTATAGAATGCATATCTTCTTGGTTTTTAACTTGTAACATGCACAAAATCAGAATGAGAGCTTTGATAAATTTCATATAGTAAGAGGAGAGTCTACTCTAAAAAGTGACATTACAGGAATTCAAACTCTATCCTTGTCATGTAATAAGTAGAAAATGATTTGTAGGAAATTCGCTCTTGTTCTATACCACAGACCACATGTAAGAAGGTGAGTGATAATAAGGGATGTTTTATGAACTACTGGTACAATAGCTTTCTCAAGGACAAATATAAAAGGCCCTGTAGAAATTACTTGTCTATAGTTGGGATTTGCCATTTTTTATATATTTTTGGTAGGAAAAAATCTAAGATGATTGAATGCACTTCCAGAGCTCACAACTGTAAATTTCTAACTGTATAAAGGTGGCTGAATTGAGAATAAGAGGTTCTTCCGTAGGTGTTTCTCTCCAGTGCTGACATGCAGGCTGCACAGAAATATAGACAAAACAAAGTAAGGAGTTATATTCTAATCCGCAGTAAAAATTTGCCAGTAAACTTATGCTAGAGAGGAGTAGAAACTACGCTAATGTGTTTTTAATTATTGTTTCTTAGTGAAATGTAGGAGACATAAAAACTGCGTAAAACACAATGAGAGTTTATTGAATTATTTTAAAGGAAACACCACTACTATGGTCAAGAACTATAACATATCAAGCATCCTAAACACCCCCACAGACTTCTCCCTGATACATCCCTGACCCCTCTTCTCACTAGTATAACCATCAGTCTGAATTTTATGATACTCATTTCTTTACATTTTAAATATAGTTTTATCACTATGTGCATCCTTAAATAACATAATTGAATTTTGCCAATATTTCAGTTTTATCACTATGTGCATCCTTAAATAACATAATTGAATTTTGCCAATATTTCAGTTTATGAATGGACTCAATATTGCATATATTCTCTTTTCTTGCTTCTTATGTTCAACATTCTGTTTGTGTTATTCATTTTTGTCATTACATGTAGTTTATTTCTATATTGCTGTATTGTTTTCTACCACGTGAATGTGTCACAATCAACTGTGGGTGTCTATCCATTTTTAGATTATTACAAGCAAAGCTGTTATAAATATTCTTAGACATATATCTTGGATATATACTCTAGAACTTGTGCGTATATTTCTGTGGGTTTGGAGTAGAATTTCTTAATACAAGGAAGCATATTGGGGCACATGGGTGGCTCAGTCTGTTGAGCATCCAACTCTTGATCTTAGCTCAGGTCTTGATCTTAGGGTTCTGAGTTCAAGCTCTGTATTGGGCTCCGAGCTTGGCTTAGAGCCTACATAACTATGTATATATCTATATATCTATACACACATCTATATATCTATACACACATCTATATATATATACACACATATATATACACATCTATCTATATATACACATCTATCTATATATATATGTATACACATATATATGAAAGCATATCTTGAATTTTACTGTATAACCTCAAACCCATTTTCATAGAGATTTACTAATTTTCATAACATCAGCAATGCAATGATTTCTTGTGGCCCTATCTTCTCACCAAATTTTGGTTTCATTAGACTTCAGTTTTTATTAAGTTGTTTGTTATATAATGATGTATCTTCATGGTTTCTATTTTTGTTTCAGTGATTATATAAAGGTTCTGTATATTTTCTTATACTTTTTGGCACTTCAGCTTTCTTTTGGAATTAATTGCCTGTTCAAGTCCTTTGTACCTGTTCTTTTGGGTTGTCTTTTGTTTTTATAATTGATTCTAGGAGCTATAAATATATATATTTAAGTGGTTACTTAAATTCCATTTATTTTCACAGTCTCTTAACTCTAGAGAACAAACTGAGGGTTCCTGGATTGGAGGTAGGTGGGGGAAGGGTTACATAAGTGATGGAAATTAAGGAGGGCATTTGTTGTGATGAACACTGGGTGTCCTATGTAAGTGGTGAATCACTAAATTCTCCACCTGAAACTAATATTGCCCTGTAAACTAACTGGAATTTAAATAAAAACTTGAAAAAAGAGTATTTCCCTGAAGACCCTGGGGCAAGTAGCCCCTGCGATGGTAAAGTTGACTCTTTTCCCAGCACCTAGCAAGAAAAGAAAAAGAAAATCCTCTTGCCCATCAACACCAGTGCCATTATTCTCTATCAATATCCACCCTCCCTACTAGGGACTTTTACTTTTGCACTGGCAGCTGGAAGTCAACTCTTAGTTGCCAAAGCCTTCTCTCCTAACTACCAACACTTATAAAGGTACACCTTAAATAAATTTGGAATTCATTTCTTTCATGACCCCTTGCATTCAACAGTAGTGTGATTAATTTATCATTGATTTGGAGTATGTTAATTCTTTTTTTATCTGTTTGTTTCAAGTTTTTATTTAAATTCTAGTTAGTTAACGTATAGTGTAATTTTTGTTTCAGGAGAATTTAATGAGTCATCACTTACACATAACACCCAATGCTCATTAGAACAAGTTCCCTCCTTGGTACCCATCACCCATCTAGCCCATCCCCCCACCCACCTCCCCCCCCAACAACCATCAGTTTGTTCTCTGAATTTAAGAATCTCTTATAGTTTGCCTCCCTTTCTATTTTTTTTCCTTCCCATATGTTCATCTGTTTTGTTTCTTACGTTCCTCATATGAGTGAAATCATATGGTATTTGTCTTTCTCTGATTTATTTCACTTAGCATAATACACTCTAGCTCCATTCACGTCACTGCAAATGGCAGGATTTCATTCTTTCTGATGGCTGAGTAATATTCCAGTATGTATATATATCACCTCTTCTTTATCCATTCATCAGTCAGTGGACATTTGGGCTCTTTCAATAATTTGGCTACTGTAGATAATGCTGCTATAAACATTGAAGTGCATGTGCCCCTTTGAATTATTATTTTTGTATCCTTTGGGTAAATAATTATTAGTGTGATTGCTATATCATAGGGTAGTTCTATTTTTAACTTCTTGAGGAATTTCCATACTGTTTTCCAGAATCACTATACCAGTTTGCATTCCCACCAATAGTACAAGAGGGTTCTCTTTTCTCCACATGCCCTCCATCACCTGTTGTTTCTTGTGTTGTTGATTTTAGCCATTCTGACAGGTGTGAGCTGATGTCTCATTGTAGTTTTGATTTGTATTTCTCTGATGATGAATGATGTTGAGCATCTTTTAATGTGTCTGTTAGCCATTTATATGTCTTCTTTGGAAAAAGGTCTACTCATGTCTTCTCCCCATGTTTTAATTGGATTATTTGTTTTTTGGGTGTTGAGTTTTTGAAGTTCTTTAAATATTTTGGATACTCTTTATCAGATAATATCATTTGCACATATCTTCCTCCATTCCATAGGTTGCCTTTTAGTGTTTTTGATTGTTTCCTTCATTGTGAAGATTTTTGTTTTGATGAGGTCCCAATAGTTTATTTTTGCTTTCATTTCCTTTACCTGAGAAGATATATCTAGAAAGAAGTTGCTCCAGTGAGTATCAAATCAGTTACTGCCTATTTTTTCCTCTAAGATTTTTATGGTTTCAAGTCTCACATTTAGGTCTTTAATCCATTTTGAATTTACTTTTGCGTATGGTGTAAGAAAGTGATCTAGTTTCATTCTTTTGTATATTGCTGTCCAGTTTTTGCAACACTATTTGTTGAAGAGACTGTCTTTTTCCCATTGGATATGATCATTCTTCCCCGCTTTGTCAAAGATTAATTGGCCATATAGTTGTGGGTTCGTTTCTAAGTGTTTCATTGATCTATGTGTCTATTTAGTGCTGATACTACACTGTTTTCACCACTACAACTTTATAATTTAATTCAGAGTCTGAAATTGTGATTCATCCAGCTTTGCTTTTCTTTTTCAAAGTTTCTTTGACTATTAGGGGTCTTTTGTGGTTCCATACAAATTTTAGGATTATCTGTTCCAGGTCTGTGAAACATGCTATTGGTATCTTGATAGGGATTGAATTATATATGTAGATTGTTTTGGGGAGTAGAGACAATTTTTAAATGTTTATCTATTTATTTTTGAAGGGTGTGTGTGTAAACAGGGGGAGGGACAGAGAAAGAGGAAAGAGAGAATTGCAATGAAGGGTTTGATCTCGTGAACTTTGAAATCATGACTTTAGCCAAAATCAAGAGTCACACGTTTAACCCACTGAGCCACCCAGGTGCCCCTGGGTAGTATAAACATTTTTACATTATTTATTCTTCCAATCCATGAGCATGGAATGTTTTTCAATTTCTTTGTGTCATTTTTAATTTCTTTCATCAGTGTTTTATACTTTTCATATTACAGGTCTTTCACCTGGTTCGGTTTATTCCTAGGTATCTTATTGTTTTGGGTACAGTTGTTAATGGGAGTGATTCCTTAATTTCTCTTTCTGCTGCATTATATAGAAATGCATATTTCTATATTTAAGATTTCTGTATACTGACTTTTGTATACTGAGATTTACTGAATTCTTTTATCAGTTCTAGCAGTTTTTTTGGTACAATCTTTTGGGTTTTCTATACAGAGTATTAGCAAACAGTGAAACAGCAAACTGTTGTCTGCAAATAGTGAAAGTTAATTTCTTCCTCAGTGACTTGGATGCCTTTTATTTCTTTTTGTTGTCTTATTGCTGTGGCTAAGACTTCCAGTACTACTAAATAACAGTGGTGAGAGTGAACATCCCTGTCTTGTTCCTGACCATAGAGGAAAAGCTCTCAGTTTTTCCCTATTGAGGATGATATTAGCTGTGGGTTTTTCATTTATGTCCTTCATTATGTTGAGTTATGTTCCTTCTAAACCTACTTTATTGGGAGTTTTATCATAAATGGATGTTGTTCTTTGTCAAATGCCATTTCTGCATCTATTGAAATGATCATGTGTTTTATCCTTTCTTTTGTTGATGTCATATATCACATGAATTTTGATACTAAGGTTATATTGCCCTCATAAAATGTGGTGGAGAGGGTTTCCTCTTTTTCTATTCTCTATGAGTTATGTAGTATTGGAAGAATACTACATAGATGATAGGTCATCGTAATGAAGCCAACTGGGCCTAGAATTTTCTTTGTGGGATTTTTTTTAATGACTGATTCTACTTTCCATGGTAAATAAAAAATAAAAGTCAAGTTTTCTAATTTTTGTCAACTCAAAAATTTTTATTTTATGATCTTTTATTTTTTCTATACATTAGCATAAAATTGCTAATATCTTTTTAAATATATGAAGCACTTCAGGATCTGAACTTATTTTCATTTTTGAAGTTTGTGTGGTAATTAGCATTTTAAAAATTATTATAGGGGCACCTGGGTGGATCAGTCATTTAAGCGTCCGACTTCAGCTCAGGTCATGATCACACAGTTTGTGAGTTCAAGCCTGAGTCAGGCTTTGTGCTGACAGCTCAGAGCCTAGAGCCTGCTTCAGATCTGTGTCTCCCTCTCTCTCTGCCCATTCCTGCTCATTTTCTCTCTCTCTGTCTTTCTCTCTCTCTCTCAAAAATAAACATTAATAAATACATAAATATATAAAAGTTTTTTTTTTTAATATTATGAAGACTTGCACTTGCATTAATGCTTTCTTCCCTAAAAAATATCTTGTCTACTATTAATAGAGCTAAACCAACTTTCTTTCCATTACTATTTGGATGGCATTTATTTTTACTATCCTTTTACTTTAAACTTTTCTGCATCCTTTTGTTCCATACATAATTCTTATTAGAAGTATATAATTAATTATTTGACACTAATTTGGCTTTCATTCCTAAAATTCAGAGCATTTCATGTATTTATATGAAAACTATTTACTAATACATTTACCTTTAAGTCTACTGTTTTGTACATTCTATTATTTTGTACATTTCGTGGCTCTTCATGCAAGTATTACTTAATTCCTTCCAAACCCTTAGGTGTTTTCCTTCCACTCTACTCCCAATAATTACCACCACGTTTAGGCGTAATCATTTTGCATCCGATTTCTTCTTTCTTCCAATATCTTTTGTGTAAACTATTTCATGTAGTGTTATGATTAACTTTCCTAAAGACTTATAACCCTAATACTTCCTGTTTTACATAAACACTTATCCCAATTTAATAATTAGATATGTATGCATTCACAAGGATGGTAACTATAGTATTTGTATCATTATAGCAGCTAAGAAGAGTTTGTTTAAAGAAATAGGAGGGGCCAGCATTGTAGCAGAAAAGCAGTAGCATAAAGGCTGAAGAGAATCCATTGGATTTAGGAACTCAAGGTTCATTAGTAACTGAGGAGAGACAGTAAAGCAAATGGGCTAGAAATGAGGCTGCTAATGTCAGGCTATTCAAATTATTGTGCTACTTAAAACCCAGTGACCTCAGGTGTGTCACTAAACTCTTAAGTAGGGGCAACCTGTATGAGTTAGTGATGTGACACATCCAGAACTTGCCTTTTACCTCAAAAAAGATTGCAATTTATTGTCACTTTTAAAGGAAATGTCAGCGGAGTTGTAATGCCATATGTTGAAAAAACAGGTCTGAAAGTAAAAAGGAAGGTGATGAGCAAAGGAAGTAAATGTAAGTATCGTATTAGCCCACCCATTTGGCTATGACGGTGGCCATTAAATGGCTGCATGAAGTTGAGGGGGCAAACTTTCAGAATGTAAGAGATTTGTGTATGTTTAAATGTTTAGATTAAGCCAGTAGAGAGGAAGAGAAAGAAGATAAAGAAAAGAAAGGTGATTGTTGAAAAAGAAAGTGATCTGGGAGAAAGAGGATTGGATCCATTTAGATGGAGTGCTTAATTTTAGGCATGGAGGGCATTGTTTTCCAGAGTGACGGAGGGAGAGAATAGGAAAGATGGTGTGAATGCAAGCAAGAACTACTCCCATCATAATAGCAGCTAAGAAGAAAGCGTTTGTTTCAAGAAATAGAGGGGAGTCAGCAATGTAGCTGAAAAGCTCTGTTGGCTCTGGGGGTTACAGATTTCATTGCAGCACTAACCTACATGGTTATATATTTTTGCCCAACAGTATTTGGTTGACGGAGTGTATTTGAAGTAATGTAAGATTGAGATTTCATCAGATTGTTTTTGTTTTGTTTGTTGTTTTTGATAGCAATAAAATGAGGCCTTGAGGGTAAACATATTGACAGGGTGATGGCTGAAGAGGCAAATCATGAAATCCAACATGGACATGCACAGGAGGAGTCTCAACAACAGGCAGAAAGTATAGCTTGAAATAACAGAGCCCTCAGTAAGTCTGAAGAGGCTGTGTGTTGATTTGCATTAAATGAAAGACCTTCAGAGCCAGGAAGTTGTGTTTGAGGAGACATCCAAATTCTTGATTCAAAGGTTTGGATGGGTTCCAGATGCTCAAAAAGTCATGGATGTGAGGATGGCAGGAGTGGGCTTCATTTAGCCTTCCAAGGTCAATATAGTCACAAGATCAATGGAGTTGCTTCACCCCACTCTGAATTCAAAGTCTACATAATATGTCATCTATGCCGTTCGGTTGACAACAAATCAAATACTTCATATTATGTCTAATTTATTCTTAATAATATTAGACCACTCCTGTAATTATTTATATTTCCTTGCTCCAACTCCCAAATTGGATTGAAACACCCAGTGCACTGGCATTACATAGATTTTATGTAAAAGGGACCGTAATGTTTATAGCACCTTTTACATTGTTGTCAAAAATTGTTGTATTATTATTTTAATTTCTTACCTGTTGTTGTAACACAAATGTTTTTCTACCAAACTACAATTTTAACTAATTGCTGAATTTATAAAACTCCAAATCTACCTCTCAAGTTATTTTAAAAGTACTGTACATAAGTTTGCGGATTGCTAGCTCTGTTTATAAATGGGGCAGTTCTTTCATATAAGCATCAACCCTTATATAATGTATTCTGAGATACTATCAAGTAAAGGCATTACCATGCAAATAGTTACAATACAGATTTACTTAGATATGCCTAAAATTAATGTTCCACTCCCAGTATCTCCATGTATCAAAAAGAGTAAATGGCTTTCCAATTGATGAACTGTCAAGTTGTCAGTGTTTATTCCACTGCCAGTGGCTAAGTGTATACAATGCCCACAGCCTTATCACCTCGAGCAGGGGGAATGTCAGCTCTCATAAACTGACAGGATTGTGTCTGTTTGGATTTAAATGTGAGATTGACCATGTCCCAAATTTTGGACTAGTCTCGGCTCTCTTGGCATTGTATGAGTGGAGGTTTCTTTTTTCTGAATTTGAGGAGAATGTAAAAAGGATTGTCTAATGTTCACTGATGTTGATCAAAACGAAGAGCTCTTCTGCTTTGATATTTTTTTACATGTTCTTTTCCTTTGATGTAAGGTGGTGTTTCATTCAGTAGAGATGGTACCTTCAAGGTATTAGACACCGTACCCTTGAAGATAAATTCAGGTAAACCTCAAAGCCAAATTTTTAAATCATCCAGGTTTTCTGTTTTCTTAAACTTTCTCCAAGAATATGTTTGTTCTTTTTTCTGTTCATCAAAATACAATATTTCCAAGAAGAAAAATACTTTGATAACATCCTATCCAATCTCCTAAAACTAATTAGAATACATAAAAACCAAAGATTAAATTATTTAATATAAAGTATCAATCTGTGTTTTTTTTTTTCTTTCCTTAAAAGAGAAATTCTCCACAGTGTGTTTGTTTGTTTGTTTTTGGGGTTTTTGGTTTTGGTTTTGGTTTTTTTGCTTATATGAAGTGTTCTTTGTTCAGTTTCATTTTGCCACTGCTACTCATTTTTTATTATGAAGATGGAGTTTCAGCATTAAAATTTAACACTCTAGACTTATGTCTTTGATCTTTATCACAAACAGGAAGATAAGACCAGGAAAAAATAGATTAAACCTGGTTTCACAACCCATCTTAATTGCATAGTAATGCTTACTATCTTCATAAAATTGTTTTCTCATGTAAGATGATGAAATAAAATGGTAGCGCAGAGATATTGTAGATCCTAGGTCTAATTGCTTCTCAGATAGATTTAGAATCTTTACTCAGGTTCTCCAACATTAAATTCACAAATACAAAACCTATTTTGCGTTCTTGGGAAAACTAACTGTTTTTGCAAAGGGTATTATATAGGTTGTCATTGGTCCATTTTTAATAAACTGAAATATTTTACTGTCTTGCAAATAGAAGGGGAAAGAACAGTTTTACCTTCAAATGGCCAATGATTAAATGTTTTCCTGGTATTCTTCAACATTATATCTGTGTTCTGGTTCTGGAATATGTAAATAGCCTTTACCTTTACTATTAACTTGTTTTATGTTTCCTTCTAACACTTTCTGCTCACTGAAATTATATGCATACATGTAATTATATATACAATCTTCATTTTTGTGTGTATAAAATATATGTGTATGTGTGTTCACATATAAATGTAATGTATTTACTTGTTTGCAGTAAGGTTTTCCCATTACAATGTAATTCTGTGGGATAAGAATGTCTATTTCTTACTATTCATTTCTTACATTCATATAGTAGATGTTTGTTAAGTATTTGTGAATGAACTGATGAACACATGTGGATACTAGCATGATAATCTGTAAGATTCTTCGCTGTATCTATGAATATAAGAACCATGTTTTTTATTCTAATGAAAAATTAGTATGTGCACACAAATTAATTATTGGCATGCCACATCAGAAAATGGATGTGTGATTATAACCTTTCCATCAATGTATCCTCAATACCTTGCAGAGTTGGACATTTGATCACCAAAACTATAATCAATTATTCTAAGGGTTAAGTAAGATTATGTATAATTTATTTTCAGAAATTCATAGACATAGGGAAATAGTGGATTGATTTTTCCAAGCAAATAGTTAGATTAATTTTTCTAAGCACAAGGGAAAGACCCTTGGTATTTGTGAATCAAGATTGTTTTCTAACAACTAGGCTAGATTTAGTATATTGTAATGTGGAAAAGTATATAGCCTTGGCTGTTCAACATACCTGGGTTGAAATTCTGTGTGATTTTAGGACCACTAACTCAGCCAGTCTCAATTTATTTGTCTATAAAATGTGAATAATAATACCTATCTCTTAAGAGGATTGTAAATATTAAGTAAAATTATGTTTGTAGGATACATATTGAGGAATAATTAAAGTCATGTCAGTTTGCGAGTGGGCAGTAATCTATGTGATTCATTTTAAGGCCAGTGGAAAAAAATGCAGTATAGTTACTATTCTGATAAGAAATTGCCACGTGAGGTGGGGAAAGTCATTTCATTTTAGGTGTGATTGACAGAGCATTATACATGACAATCACAGTGATAGCATGAAACATTAACCTTTTTGTTTCATTTAATATTCTTTCTGACTCTAAAATTCTATAAGTCTGTTAATCAAGACTTAGGAGCATATCCAGTTTGATGGGAAGGTAATAGCGGAGAATCTGGTAACTAACACAGCCTGCATAAACCCAGTCTTCAAAATTAAGCCCATTATTGGAAAATCTGCCATCCTTACTGTCCTATTTCTAACAATGAATTTATTGTCTTGGAAGGTTTATATAATGGAGAGAATCTAGAAAATGTTGTGAATTGACAATATGTTGTGAATACAACAGCTTTTTTTTCTCCCAGTCTCCTTTATATATAATACACAATCATGATAAATTTAGCTCCATCAGCTTTATTATGATATGTCTTCAAGAAAACATTTTGTACCATAAAGTGATGTGATAATCACACTAGTACCTTGTAAAATTTCCAGGGTGTTAGAGTCTCAAAATTCTTGACCCCAGCAGTTTCCTGAAGGGTAAGAGAACTGTGCACTCTCAAAAAATGAATACTGTCAACTGGGTCAGTTCTGCTTTGAAGGGAGCTCACCTACTATTACTACATAGAGGAGAAAATGACAGTTGTATCCAATGATGTTTACAGTTACTCTGACCTTCCTGGAGGGGTTTTCTGTTGCTTGGATTGAGATGACTTCTGAGGGAGTCTTGCTTCATGCAGGCAACATTTATTGCCTCTTGTAGAGAACAGGAGCTATCTTTTCTGGTGGACTGGATGATGCTGACTTCTCCAGCATGGGGCAAAGATCCCTGATAAGGTAAATTCCAGTTGCAAATGTTGGTGGAAATAGAATCAAGAGCTTTTCTGGAAGTACTACAAAATTTGGATTGTTTGCTTGGTATGGATTACTTTTGTACTTTTGAGGAAAGGACTTATTTGAGGAAAGTAGTTGCTATTGCCATGCAGACACTCAGGGAATGTTCGCATATGTATGTTCTACCAAAGAGACTCCTGGGTCCGTGGTTCCTCTCTGATTGGGTTAAGAGTTCAAGACCATTCCTAATACAGAGGAAGCAAGGTTCAGTTTCCTTCCTAGTCCAGTGGACAGCACCCACTGTGAGACACACTGAAATCTGCCTCGCCCCCCAACACACATGTGCACGTACACACACACACACACACACACACACACACACACACACACACATACTACCAATAAACTCTAATCCAGCTCAAATTCAAATACACAATGTGATGGTACATACTATCCACTGAACAACTTCATTTCCGGTTTCAGCTACAAATGGTAATCGATGTCCAAAATCTACTGCCCAAGGAATAATCATTAATGCAATCTAAATTAGGAATACACAGAATTGAGAAACATTTGTTCGTATGTGTACTAATTTTCCAAGGTTTCATTGCTGTGATTAAACTTTAAGTGGCAGATATCAAAGATTTATTTCTTTGCATGAATGGGCAGATCAAGATGGGATCAAACAGTGTGAGTCATTTGTCCACCTATATTGGAAATTCACAACAAACTAACTTGTAGTACAGTGACTCATGGTATGGTAGGTTCAGTTGACCCATAATCCCAGAGGTTTGTCATTGCACCTCAAATAATTTGCTTTCTCTCACCTCTGAATTTCTCTGTAGTCTGTCAAAATATTTGATTAAATATCTCTTATTCCCTCTAAGTCTGTCTTGACTTCAGGGGATTATAAATTCTCCTTCAATAGGAACTGGGTTTATATATTATAATGATTATAAAAATTTAAATAGTCTGGGCCCATAATCTCACAAAATTTGCTAATAGAGCCTTCATAACTCATTTGTTTGGGGACTTCATTCAAACTAATGAAAATTTTGTTGATATCAGTGATGAATAATTGAAATTGTAATCATGGCTTTTGGTGACCACTGATTCTATCTCCTTCTTCCTGCCTCTCACCCTCCACCAAGTAATTTTATTTTTCTTCATGACCAAGACACCTAATACACTAAAGCTAGTCAGACACCATTAAGACTTTGGTCCAAATTAAGTTGTTCTACAGTGATTGGAAAATGGGGGGGGGGATTGATATTTATTAACTTCTTTTGAAGAGAAAGTACATTATTAAGAAAAACTTGTTTGAGACCTTGGGTTGGCTGGATGTGTAAACTATTGCTTCCTTTTAAGGCTCTGCTATCAGTTTGAATACGTTTCCTCCAAGGTTTCTTTCTTGGCAAAAAGGTGATATATTGCAATAAAAATAAATAATACAATTTGTTGCATTTCCAAAGAGTGGAAACCAATGATTTGTGTGCTAAAATCAATGTATTGACTGTGCTAAAGACAAGCACATGTTATTTGGCAACTGATCTTCATCCCCAACAGCATGGAGACTATTAACATATGCTTGTGAGTGGACATATACCAGAAACATATACCTTGTTTCTGATTATACTCTGGTTTTTGAGGGGAGGATATTCAAATGTAAAGTTTTTTTACTGAGACCTTAAACCCATACAAACCATGAATGTAAACATGTCCTTATTTACCTGATTGTAAGTATTTCTGAAAATTAGATTTTCTCCTTTAAAAAATTTTTTGAATGTTTATTTACTTTGAGAGAGAGAGAGAGAGGGAGCATGAGCAGGAGGAGGGGCAGAGAGAGACGGAGACACAGAATCCGAAACAGGCTCCAGGCTCCAGGCTCCGAGCGGTCAGCACAGAGCCTGACTCCGGGCTCAAACTCACAAACAGTGAGATCATGACCTGAGCTGAAGTCAGATGCTCAACCGACTGAGCTACCCAGGCGCCCCAAGATTTCCTCCTTTTAATAGTGCCTTTCTTTAAAACTATGTGCAACTCTATGACCATGCATAGAATGAGCATTTATTTCTAGCTATGAAAAATGAAATGCAATATTTATCTTCGCCAATTTAGTTGTATAGTTCTATATTTAAATTCATATTTAAATTTTTCTTTATAGTTGTTTAGATTGATAATCTTAAAATAGTGGCATTGTAGGCCATTGTTATTGTTAGTTTCTTTTTCTATATTTTGTGATATTTTCTGAATTTTCTGCAAAGGGCATGTAATACTATCATAATCAGAAAACATAAAAGTTTGGTTTTAAAATTTTTAATTTATTTAATTTCTTTGTACTTAGAGAAGAGAAATAGTTTCTGAAGTTTGACAGAAGTATAAAAGTAATTTAGACTTTGAGGATGAAAGTTCTCTTGCTTCCAATTTGAAATAGAGTCTGTCCTCTACACCTAGGTTTTCATGATTCATCCAAATAACATCTGTCATTCATAAAGCATTCTTCGGAGCTATTTTTTAAAAAACAGAAAACAATTCATTTACTTGTGCAGATACTATCTGTGACACTAGAATATATGATTGATGTATTATTTAAAGTAGGACTATACCATGTTTAATTAATCTGTAGCCTTACTTATAAAATATTCCAGTTTTAGAATAGGATAAAAACTTTCCAAAATAATTTTACAATATGGCAATTTTACATACATAATAAACCTCAAAATTCTTGCTATAACTAAAATTATTTTTAATACATGAAATATGTCTTTAGATTATTTCCTTTGGTGGAAGTTTCAAAGTAAGAATTCTGAAAAAGAATTCCTAAGAATTAATGATTTGTTTGTTCTAATTTTAAAAATGTATATGTTTTATATTTTTTCCTCAGAAAATTTGGTTACTTAGATTTTATGAATGAATAATTAATGTAAAATAATTTATACTTAAATATTTTCATATTACCAACAAGATCTTATTAAAATATAAATGCCCACATTGTTTCATTTATATTTTGAAATTAGTAGTTATGCTGAATCCCAAATGTTTGCAAACCACTAAAAAGCATATAAATGATTAAAGAAGTAATAAAGATTTTTAAAAACTAACAAAAATAAACCATGTCTCTTCTTACTCTGGTCTGCAGTTTTCACAGGAACTTAAATCATCAAATATATATAATCTCAAATGTTGTCATAACCACAGTAATTCTGATGGACAGTTTTTCAAAGTGATTTATTTTTATTTTTATTTGAAAACAAAGCCTTATTATTTAAATGCATATTAGTATTACTATTATCAATTATTAACTTAGAGGTTGCCGATACATGAGCTATATACTATTTATCTTGCTTACCTCCACTTCTTGTGGAGACTGCAAATGTTATTTTGAGGAACGGTGTCATTTTCCTTTTTGTTTTTCACTTTAATTATCAGTATTTTTGTCTTTCTAGTAAATTCTTTATGGATTTAACAATAATCTCTCTGAGTTGTGTAAAAGGCTAAGTTTGTGCCATGTTTTTTTCCAATATGGAAGATGAATGTTTGGAAATGGAGATACTCTTTGAGTAGTCAGGCACTTTTAATAATCACAATAATTCAGGTATAATAAGGGCCTTTTATGCTTATTGGCAGTGAACTTTGATTTTAAAATATTCAGCAAATACACTTCATCAGAGTTATTAAGCATCATTTATAACAATAAAACAGCATTTCTGCAATTCTTTTTTTTTAATAAAATGAATCTCACTTTAAATAATAATTCTAAAAATATCTTGGACTTAATATAGATTATGCCTTAATATAGGTTATTAATTAATCAAATTAATGCATCTAGCTAAAGTTTATAATCATCCTGAGAAAGTCACTTGATGCTCAAGAGGAGAAATATACTTATCTATTGAAAATGTTTTCAAGCAATTCTTAATCAGAAGCTATAGAAAGTTTTATTACCTTGGAGTACCTGAATAAAAGTAGTTTTGTGGGTTTAAATAGAAATGTATTTGAAATGCTTTGCTTGAGAATTTCTTCTTTTGATTCATTCAAGTTTGATATGAATCTATATCTGAAACTGAGATGGAAATCTTTCAGTCCCAGTCTAATGCATTTCAGAATATATAATTGTAGCCATTTGGAATACTAATAAGATTTGAATAATTGTGCCTTCATTAAGAGGAGACAATGTCTTTTAAGATTGTGAAAAAATTGTTATATTTCTATCTCCCATATAGAAAGTGTTGCATGAATGGATATTTTCTCTTTCCAAAGAAAATTGGAAACTGGGAAATTATTCTTGGGATGAACAAAATAATTATAAATCAGGAACTGGATTTTTATCTCATGTGATTTTTATTGGTTGAAAATCACATGTTAATTTCTCTTTCGTCTTTTTTTCTGTGATTCTAGTATCTTCAATCTCTTACAAGCAAGAAAAAAGTTTCTGACTCTTAGATGTTATTTATTTTCTAGCTGTTCTGTTGGTACTAGATAAATTGATTGTACAACAGACCCTTCTATATATTTTCTTTGTTGCATATAATTGTGTTAACTATATCTACATTAAAAATAGATACATGAATATTTTATTCATTCTTAAACATACCCAAGTTTTTCTAAATAGGCACATTTTTTCATCCATCGCAAACATTTCTGAGGGATCACAAAATCAGGGAAAACATCAACATCATTTGATGAAACATCTCTATATTACATATCTAGTACCTGTCTGTGTTTTGTGAATTGAACGGCGTCCCTAAACGTCTTTAGTTTGCTAGAAAAACCAAGACTAGATGCCTATTTCAATGTTTTGTTTTGTCTTTCCACTGCTTTGTAAGTTCTTGCCACAATTCCAAAACCTTTACCTGTTTGAGAAAAGCAGTAAAGATAAACTCTTTTCTGTTTTTTTCCTGCATTGTAAGTATGGAACTAATCTCTAAATATATTCACAGTTACTTTGGAGTTTATTAAATTCCAAGGAAAAACTATTTAAAATCTCACCAATAAAAATCTCTCACATTTTCATTAATTCTCATGTTTAATTTTTTAAAAACTTGTTAAGATGTGGAAGCTGTTGGCCACAGTCTGTCCTACTCTTCTTTGTTCTGTCATGTTTTATGAATATTTAATTTTTAGTCTTTTTTTCTTTCCTCTCCCAATTTTATTTTTTAAATTCTTTTAATATTTATTTATTTTTGAAAGAGATTGAGGCACAGTGTGAGTGGGGAAAGGCAGAGAGAAAGGGAGACACAGAATCCAACACAGGCTCCAGGCTCTGAGCTGTCAGCACTGGATGCAGGACTTGAACCCATGAACTGGGAGATCATGACCTGAGCCAAAGTCAGACACTTAACCTACTGAACCACCCAGGCGCCCCTCCAAGTTTTATTTTTGATAGTAGAGTGAATATTGCCATTTGTTTCCTTAAGCCCTTCCTTTTCTTCTTTTGAACTACAGCCACATTGTCTCACTATGAACCTGACATTCCATTTTATCTTATTGTTGTTAACAGAAGCATATTTTGATGGAAAATAAATGGGTGCACATGAGGATGAGTTTCCGTTTCTGATAAAATGTTTCTATAAATTATTTTTGCTTTTATATTTTATAATCCCAAGTAGAATTTTGCACCCAAAATGTTTTCTGTTTTTTGGGTTTGTTTTTTTGTTTTTTTTTTTTTTTTTTTGGTCACAAGAGAGTCAGACAAAAATATATTGGGCCTATTATGTTGATTGGTTGATTGTCTTTTTCCAAGATGAGATTTGGGTGAATCATGGCATGGATAGCTCTATATAGTGAAGGATACAAATCATAATTCTCTTCAAGATCATATAACATTAGCAAACAGCTGTGAGTACTTACTATTGATAGAGTTACCTTTTTAAGAGAGAAAATGATAGATTATAGATAGATGAGAGATAAATGGATAATAGAAAGATGACAAATGATATGGATATAGATATCATCCACTATAGAGAAGATGAATAAATACAAAAAGCAATACAAACCAAAGGCAAACTATATTAATAATATAAACAAAGAGAGAAATGTTTTGTAAATTATCATCCTGTGTATCCTGTAGCTTTATGACAAACAAACAAACAAATAATTCTCATGCTGCTTTGGAGTTTATGCCTAAGCAGTGTGATAGCATGAGATATAGAAATCAAAACACTAGAAAATAGTACCATGCTTATACATTGACCGTATAATTTTATTAAGCAACTTATTTGGAGATAATTTGCTCATTTTTTTGTTGAGGGAATGCATGTAGGACAAAAAAATAGCAGTAGGAGCAGATGATCAGCAAGTAACTGAATAACTTAATATTAAAGTCAGTATTAAGAAAAAAATGAAATTTATTCTGGATGACTTGAAATATAGAAAATGGCATTGTATATGTAGTGCCTAGCATTCTAATCTGATTAATCTGACTTACTTAATATCAACAATGGAAATTACCAAATATCAGATGTATCAAGAAATTAAAAAAAAAAAGTTTTGATTGAGGCCAAAACTTCATTAAAATAACTTAGAGATTATTGAAAAAAAGTAATTATTTAGCATTACTACATTAAAAAAATATTTTTTACATTTATTTATTTTTAAGAGGCAGACAGAGACAAGAGCACAAGTGGGGGAGGAGCAGAGATAGAAGGAGACACAGAATCCAAAGCAGGCTCCAGGCTCTGAGCTGTCAGCACAGAGCCCAACACGGGGCTTGAACCCACAAACCATGAGATCATGACCTGAGCCGAAGTCAGACGCTTAACCGACTGAGCCAACCAGGCGCCCAGCATTACTACATTTTAATGAGTGATGCACTTTAAATCATGTAATGACATTGTATTTAAAGATAGTATTCAAAAGGAAATGAAAATCAATAGTCTAGTGATAATAATTTTTTAAGTGTTGTAATTTAGGAAACATTCTAATCACTTTTATTTATAGAGTACCAATTTTATAAATATTAAAATTGTTTCTATGGATAGGAAGAATTTAAACCAAAGAGAAATAAACTAAGAGCATATTTCTTATTTTTATCTGATGAATCTTTGAATTCTGCTAATATTAGCCACTTACTAAAAAAAATGTGTTATAAAGTATTTGAAGTATTTTGTATTTTTTTAATGTTTATTTTTGAGAGAGAGAGAGAGAGAGAACAGGAGCAGGGGAGGAGCAGAGAGGGAGGGAGACACAGAATCTGAAGCAGACTCCAGGCTCTGAGCTGTCAGCACAGAGCCCAACACGGGGCTTGAACTCATGAGCTGTGAGAACATGACCTGAATCAAAGTCAGACACTTAACTGACTGAGACACCTAGGTATCCCAGTATTTTTTTATTTTTAATGTTAAGGCCTGTCTTCAATTATGAAAGTGTCATATGAATCTTTCTTTTATCTTTCCTCCATTACATAATAAAAATATACTTCTTTAATAATAACATGGTGTGTGAGTTCCTCTACCTGGTAATATCTATTCATTCCCATTTTTTTTTTTTCTTGACAAGGCATAGAAACAAATATAATCTTACTCAAGGTCATTGCTAGGAAAAGGATGGACAATGTAATAATATTTTTATTTTATTGAATTATAAAATATGTTATATATATATATATATATAATTAAAATAATACTATACTTATAAAAAAATATTGTTCTCATGGTGCCTATGTAGCTCAGTTGGTTGGGTGACCAACTCTTGATTTCACCCCAATCATGATCCCAGGGTGGTGAATGAAACCCCCAGTTGGCTTCCACACTGAGTATTGGGCCTGCTTAAGCTTCTCTCCCCTCCCCCCCATTATGCTGTTTCTTACTCTCTCTGAAAACAAACAAACAAAAAACTATTTTCATAGAAGCATGTGATTCTTGATTAAAAAGATGAAATTTTGGGGTGCCTGGGTGTCAGTTAAACAGCCAACTTTGGCTCAGGTCATGACCTCACAGTCCGTGGGTTTGAGCCCTGCATTGGGCTCTGTGCTGACAGCTCAGAACCTGGAGCCTGCTTCAGATTCTCTGTCTCCCTCTCTTTCTGCCTCTCCCCCACTTGGGCTCTTTCTCTCAAAAATTAAATAAAACATTTAAGAAAAATTTTAAAAAGAAAAATTTGTATAGTGAAAACTCTACTATTAATGGTAGGACAAGTAATAGATCTTCTAAAAAAAAATTGGACAGAAATAAAGACCAAACTTGACACTTGCAATAAAAAATAAAATGGCAATGATAAAAATTAGCAAAAAAAAATTTTAATAGCAGTCTAGGTGAAAATCAATGAAAAATTTTGGTCGACCCCAGGTCAAATGAAACAATAATGTTATGAGTCTGCCAAAAAGTAATTTGATTTATTGAAGTCACTGAGAAGACTATATTGCAACAAAAAAACAATAAAGGAGTTAAATATCTTTAATGTAAAAAAAAGGTGCATTAATACTATTTTCATGTATTTAATGGCAGCCACATGCAAAAAGAAATGATGATGTTTTATATGATGATGGTCATGTTTTGAATCAAAGACTGTAAGTTATACAGAAACAAATGTGGCTTATGCATGGTTCCTTTATTTATGGTGAGATTTGAAAAGCAACAGGATGATGCTCATCTTTACCCAAAATATCTTCAATTATCCATTAAGGTGCCTGATACTTTGCTACTAATTATGCAGTGCCACATGTAGACTCCAGCTTTTTAAATCATCTGAACAGGAGTCATTACCACTTTAAGCTGTAAATAACCTGCAACTAGAACACGGATTTATTTATTGTCCTTTCTTTTCTAGAAACAGATTGTAAGTGTGTAGAGATGGGATAGGAAGGAAGAATTAATTGTATTGCTCTACTAGAAGAAGTAGACCTAGGTTAGGAATATCAGTAAGAGTTGATGCACCAACTAGAGTAACATTAAGACATTGGAGCCAAGGAAGATACCTTTTCACAGAAAGGGAGAAAGGATTAAATAGATACAAATAGATATAATAGATAAATTTTGCTTACTTTACCTTTTTGTTTCAAGTTGAGCTTGGTTACATTCTCAAGTTGTAAATATTTGTTTTATTAATGGTGTTTGAATAAATGAAATAGGGACAGACAGATAATAAATGATAATAGGTCCAGATACCTGGAAGACACGTTAGTTGACTTTACAGTACTCAGTACCATGCAGAATTAAGGTTTAAAACTGTGAATATGGTGTTAAAAGGTGGTCCAGTTTCATACTTCTATGTAGCTGTCCAGTTTTCTCAGCACTATTCAAGAGATGATCTTTCCCCATTGTATATTCTTGCCTCCTTTGTCATATATTATTGACCATATAATCATGGGTTTATTTCTGGGTTTTCTATTCTGTTCCATTAATCTATCTATTTTTTGTGCCCTTTGCCATAATGTTTTGATTACTACAGCTTTGTAGTACATCTTGAAATCTGGAACTGTGATACCTCCAGCTCTGTGCTTTCTCAAGATTGCTTTGGCTATTTGGGGTCTTTTGTGTTCCATACAAATTTTAATATTACTTGTCATAGTTTTGTGAAAAATGCTGTTGGGATTTTGATAGGGATTGAATTGAATCTGTAGATTGCTTTGTGTAATCTGAACATTTTAATAATATTAATTTTTACAATCCGTGAGCATAGAATATATTTCCATTTGTTTCTGTCATCCTTGATTTATTTCATCAAAGTTTTATAGTTTTCAGATTTTACAGATTTTCCCTGTCAGTAGATTATCAATAACTGATATTGCTATCAATACATAGATATCTCCATGTTAATCATAGTGAGTACATTTTATACTGCGTCATTAATACTTCAGTGAAGAAATTTAGAAAAGTCTGTTTAATTGCAGACCTAAATAAATAAATAAATAAATAAATAAATAAATATATTTATTATACAGACTTACATTTTTAATTTTTAAGCAAAGTCTTGGATTATCCAGATATATGTAAACATGTGAAGAAAATAACTAAGACATCCAGTTACATGTTTTACCTCATATTTTACCAAGGAATATGAATGTAATGGTCATGTTTTCCTAATTAATTTTATAATGGGAATTAGACTAAATAACTTTTTTATATTTACATATCATCACTCTTCTGGGATTCTGGTTGTTTTCTTAACTCTCTGAAATGGCTATATTTAATATTAACTAAGTAATTTGAGGTTTGCATCAAAACTATCTACATTTCTGGGGCACCTGGGTAGCTCAGTTGGTTGAGCGTCCAGCTTCGACTCAGGTCATGATCTCATGGTTTGTGAGTTCAAGCCCCACATTGGGCTCTGACAGCTCAGAGCCTGGAGCCTGCTTCAGATTCTGAGTCTCCCTCTCTCTGTGCCCCTCCCCCTCTCACACTCTGTCTCTCTCTCTTAAAAATAAATAAAACATTAAAAAAAAAATTTAAAGAAAGCTATCTACATTTCTGCTGCCATTATCATTAGTAAAGCATAGTTGAATGAATGAGAAGGGTGATTGTTTTTTTTCCAAATACGATGCATTGCCCATACATATTAAAGTGTGTAGTTTTCTTTATTGGTTTTATGTGGGAATACTAAGGTGAATTATATATTTTTTAATGTAGGATGCATTTGTACAATCTGAAGTTAGCTTTTCAGTCATTCTCACTTTGCCATCTTCTTACATACAATGCATGATTACTTTAGAATTATTTTATAAAAAAGTATTGATATTTTGCCCACATTTGAGAGAGTGATTCTCACTGGCATGTCTGATCAACTATAAGTCCATGAGATTTATTACAAAATCAATCTTACATTACTGTATTTTGAAAATAAAATCTCTTTATAGTTTCATTTGCTTTTTTATTCTGTATATTATCTGTATAAGAGGAACTGATGAAATCTATTATATGATATTAAATTTTAAGAATCAGAACACATATTTTGGGCACACTGCCTTTAATATTTTTTTTCAAAAAGCCAAGAATACCCTACAATGAATGGAAACAATAGAATATTAAAAGACACAAGAAAAATTATCTAGATATTTCTTTATTCGTTAGAAATTTGCAACTTAAAAGGGTGACAGCCTTTGCATACCACTACACTAAATAATTTGAGTGAGTTTAAGTAAAGCAAAAGGGAAAAGAATTGGAGCATCAACTGTTATTTATACTCAAAATCCTACTGTTTTATGTTGTGACGTTTGGTTTTCGCAAACACTCAAAATATAAATCATTGTTTGTAACCTAATAGTCAGTCTTATAATATGGTGGTCATGAATACTGTTTTCTCTACTTGAAGGGCAGAAATCCTACTGCTCTAATAGGCTGATTACAGGATTATTATGGGGTTTCTGGTTCACTTGTGGTAGATTTGGATGAAATGGAATGTATATTCCACAGATATCTATATCTATATCTATATCTATATCTATATCTATATCTATATCTATATCCACACATATATATACAGATATATATATATATACATATATATGTATATGGTTTCTGGTTCACTTGTGGTAGATTTGGGTGAAATGGAATGTAAATGGTGTTCCCTGAAATCTCGTCAATACAAATATAGAAATACAAGATACATGAGGTAACGAGCTGCACCACACTCAGTTTAAGTGGTGGACATCCTGGGATTGTCCTAACTGAAATGTTGGCTTATAGAAGCAAAAGTATAACCACCAAGGCATAACTAGCACACAGTTCTGTGGCCTAAGTGTAGGTACTTGTTCTTGAGAATAATGAGTGATCAGGACCAGATGGAGCATCCTGTTCATCACAGATGCCTGGGACTGGGATTAGCTATGCACTAACATAGCATACATGGGTGAATCCACAGATATATATATATAGATAGATAGATATAGATAGAGATAGAGATAGATATAGAGATAGAGATAGAGATATAGAGATATAGATAGATAGATAGATAGATAGATATAGATAGATATAGATATAGATATATATGTCTTTCTCAAACTTTAAAGAATCACTGTGATACCTTTAAAAAGCTTTAGTTTTCGGGCCCCATACCCCAAAGATTATAACTGAGTACCTTTCAAGAGGAGCTCAAAATCAGCATTTCTAGCAAGCTGGTGTCTACAGACCCACCACAATGTAAGAAACACTGATTATTGGGAAGCTTCTAAGTATTAGGAGGGGCACCTAGGGGGCTCAGTCTGTTAAGCATCTGACTTCAGCTTAGGTCAGGATCTCACAATTCGTGAGTTCACGTCCCACCTTGGGCTCTGTGATGACAGCTCAAAGCTTGGATCCTGCTTCAGATTCTGTGTCTCCCTCTTTCTTTCTGCACCCCCCTCCCCTGTTTGTGTGTTCTCTCTCTCCCTCTCAAAAATAAATAAACATTAATTTTTTTAAGTATTAGGATATATTGGGAACTACCAAAAAATATGATCATTGCAGCTAAGTGTTTTTCAGCCTCTTTGTGGGATTAGATATGTACACAAGTCAATATTACTGAGAGTGTCTTGTTAATGTCTATTACAGGGTGTGAGTTCTATGTGAGATCCCATAATTTAGCAATTAGTAAGCCTGGGATTTCCAGGAGTATCAGGAAAGGGTGAAGAAAAATTCCAAATAGAATAAACTACATACAGAGAATAAAAAAGATAAGAGTGGGCATGACATGTATAAGGGGTCAAGTCTTGAATATATGCTTGAATAAATTCATTACAGTAAATTGAACAAATGCTTATATTGAGAGAAGCTTGAAGTTGACAGTGAACCTAGCCATCTATGTAATCCAGAGGTTGGCAGACTTTCTCTATAAATATTTTAGGTATTGTGAGCCATTTATGGTCTCTGTTTCATAGTCTTATGATCTATGTATAGATGTATTTCTTTATAATTCTTTAAAAATATAAAACTATTGTTAGCTCAAGACTGTATAAAACAACAGGCCAACAACAGTTTGTTGATATCATTTATACCGCCTCTGACTTCCTGCACAAAGGGATGAACTGAAAGAATAAAACATTTAAAAAATTTAAATGAATAATGAAGAATTAGCAAAAAATGATATACCAGAGCTAAGTCAATGTGTCTAATAAAGGAAAAGTAAGAAACAAAAGTGTCAAAGTATATTAAAATCAACTAATAGCATTAAGATACTTGAGCTTAAGAATTTGGTTCCAGTCTCTCAGAAGCCCAAAAGGAAATGGTCAGTTACACAGGTCTTATAATTATTAGGGTAATAAAACAGGCTAGTCCCCCTTCTTAGCATTTCCTTTTAAAAGCAGTGTCTCACAGAGGACTTTATTATCCTCAGTATATTTATTTGTAAACCAAATATAATTATGGCTGTTTTGAAATAATCTTTTGATAAAAACTGATAATGTAACTCTGAATGCCCAAGAAGGAAATTCTGGAGGGTATTAGGGATTGCAGCAAAAATACATAGTCTTTTAAGGTCCCAGGCTGATTCAAGAAGGAAACATGAAATACCTTAAAATTGGATGTTCTTCAAATAATTAAACACATGTATTACCCACTTCAATTTGCAAGGAATCTTAAAATCATTTGCTTTTTGTCCAATTACATAAGAATCACTTACTCCTTGTAGAAAACTTGGGAAATAAGAAAAATCATCCTTAATCTGCCTACTCTAAATAATATCCCTGTTAATATTTTGGTGGATTTCCCTTATTATCCTTTACAAACCTGTATGGATGTATTTTATGGTCGTAACTTAAATTATGCAAATATCCCAATATTTTTTAATATTTAGGTTTTTTCCATTTTCACCCTTTTAAGTGTTGTAATGAATGCAGTGAAAAGATTTCCGAAAATGAAATTGCTATACTAAAGTGTATAGCACTTTTTTAAGGCTTTTAAATGTTATTTCCTGGTTGTTGTTTTTTTTTTTCAAAATGTTTTTCTTACCACCAGCAGTTACATGAGGGTGCCTGTCTACAGAACTGTGCCTCTTTAGTCCACCTGTCAGTCTATGGAGTCACATTGTCGTAAACTCTTGATAACTGTAGAAAAAAATGAGATCAGTTTGCATTTCTATTATTATTAGTGTCAAATAAGCATATATTTTCTTCTTTTTTTTTAGTTATGTATATTCTCTTTTGTTTATATTTTGCAAGCATAGTATTTTTATCACTTTTTGTTAGAATCTTCCATGCTAAGGCGTTTTACCCTTTGTCATTTTTTAATAATACTTCTCTAATGGATGACTTGTTTTTTAATTTATTTTGTTTTGACTTACAAGAAAGTACAATTTTAACACAGTAAAATTACTTTCCTTATCCTTTCATATACTAAAGTTAAAACAGTGAAAGCCTTTCCCAGCAAGAAATCAGACTTATACTGTCTTGCTCCCTCCACAACTCATTTTATGGTTTGAATATTTACCATTATCTTTTTGACCCATCTGAGTGTGTTTTTTTTTTTTTGTATGTATTCTATGAAGAACTAAATATTTTGTTTAAAGTAGTTGAACAATTTTCTATATAGTCAAAAAGTTGCCCCTTCCCATTGATTTTTGATGTCTTAAATAATTGTGCATTACATTTTAAGTATGTTTAAATCCTAATATATAGTACTAGGATTAAATAGATAATTTGACCTGCCTTCATGGGTATGCTCCTCAACCCACATTCATTTGCTTTGTAATTAGTGGATCATCCTTCCAGAGTCTAGCTGAATGATGGTCTTGATTTTTAAATCTTGCATATTTTCATTTCCATATCCTTTTTAGGTGTTGGAGTGGGTAATTTGAAGAGGCAATGTCAGAAACAACTATTCAGATAAAAGCCTTTGTAAAAAAACAACCATTCTGTCCTTCAAAAGCAGGCTCCTCCTGGTTTTTGACGATGACTCTACATCATTACAGAGAAATGCTCTTATCTTCTTTTTTTTTTTTGTACTGTATTTGTTTGTCGTTTGTTTTTAATTTACATCCAAGTTAGTTAGCATATAGTGCAACAAAGATTTCAAGAGTAGATTCCTTAATGCCCCTTACCCATTTAGCCCATCACCCCTCTCACAACCCCTCCAGCAACCCTCTGTTTGTTCTCCATGTTTAAGAGTCTCTTATGTTTTGTCCCCCTCCCTGTTTTTATATTATTTTTGCTTCCCTTATGTTCATCTGTTTTGTATCTTAAAGTCTTTATATGAGTGAAGTCATATGATATTTGTCTTTCTCTAATTTCGTTTAGCATAATACCCTCTAGTTCCATCCACATAGTTGCAAATGGCAAAATGTCATTCTTTTTGATTGTTGAGTAATACTCCATTGCATATGTACACCACATCTTCTGTATCTATTCATCCATTGATGAACACTTGGGCTCTTTCCATACTTTGGCTATTACTGATAGTGTTACTATAAACATTGGGATGCATGTGCACCCTCGAAACAGCATACCTGTATCCCTTGGCTTACCTTCTTGATGGCAATGGAATGGGAACATAAAAATCAACTAAAAGTGGTGTCAAGTCGTTAAAATGAATTTGTTTATTTTCAGGCAGCTGAGAGTCATGTTTTTTCTTGCGTAAAACTATTATCTGTTCTGTGATGATCATTCTTGCTGAACTTGTCTTTTGCAATGTTATTAAAATTCAGGTTACATTCAGGCAGCTAATAATAGGGATTCTATGTAAAGTTCAAATTAGTGCAGAAAGGGTTTGGGGGCACAGATTCAAAGACCCAGCAGCAGTCACTGAAATGTGTAAACAAAATGTTATTATTTTGGGCTTATTTATAATTTTTACCAAATGCAATATCGAATGCAATACATCCAATTATTATTCATTAAATAAGGCACTAAGAACCCAGTAATTTAAGTAATTTATATACATAGTGATGGTTCTGTCATTTTCAGGAAGCTAACTTCTTTATTTGACATAGATTATAATGTGATTTTACCTGGATAATGTCATAGCAAAATTATGGTTAACAAGATGAGGATTAGATCCCTTGAGCCTTTGAATAGTGGTAAAAATAATCTTAATTGTTATTTGAACTTAAGCTTTCTAATGAAACAAGCTATATGAAGAGACATTTTTAAACCTTACTTTGAAAACTCTCTTGAGGATATCAAACCTAAAGCATTTATCCTAAGCATGGAAAACCCAGGAGAAATAAGCTTCACGGTTGACCTCTGGTTTCTGTGTTCCACAATTTTTCTTCCCAGAGATGTGATCTTAGCGCCTGCGTTTATTCTGATTACTGGTTTATAGTCCCATGCAAGGAGCTGTGTTTAAGTTTGATTATGGTTTTTAGAAGTCCAGTAAAGTTAAAATCACATAAATTCCTGGCAGTCTCTTCAGGATCCCATTTTGCCTATTCCCTCATGAAAGTATTCAAAGCTCATTTGGGCTTTAGGTATCATTGTCAAATCAGGAACTAGAAAGATAAAGTCCATACTTGTCTATGTTTGGAACATATGAAGACTTGTCTCAACTTACTGAAAAACAAATCCATTTGCAACAGTTGAAAGACAGGTGCTAACTTCTATGTGTAAGGTTTAGGAAAATTGTTCATTTAATTTTTCTTAACTCCCTAATCCCATCAATCCAACTGTGTTTTGAATACTCTGAAGAACCACTTTATCAAATGAGTGGGAAGTGATTAATTCAGAACATGTACAAGATACTCATTCTATAGAGGGCTAACTAAAATGTAGTCTATAACACTGTTAGCGATAGGAGAGGAAAAAAGCCACATCATCCCTAGGAATACTTGAGTCACCTGTGTTGTTGTTTTATTTTTTTTAATTTTTTTTCTTAATGTTTTTATTTATTTTTGAGACAGAGAGAGAGCATGAGCAGGGAAGGGGCAGAGAGAGGGGAGACACAGAATCAGAAGCAGGTTCCAGGCTCTGAGCCATCAGCACAGAGCCCGATGTGGGGCTCGAACTCACAGACTGTGAAATCATGACCTGAGCTGAAGTCGGATGTTCAACCGACTGAGCCATCCAGGCGCCCCTGTGTTGTTGTTTTATATATCCAGAACAGCACCACCATTATCTTTCATACATGCGCGTGCACACACACACACACACACACACACACACACACACACTGAAGATTGGGGCTTATGACCCCAACTGAACCAACTGTGGCATCTCTCATACCAACCTCATAGATCCCACGGTTCAGTAATAAACATGTCACCCAAGGTGTATCAACCAGAATCATTTCCCAGAGGCTTTATAAGGGAAACCTGTGAGCAAGGAATCATCTTCCTTTTGATCCTAGGCTTTAAGAATAAAAGGCCAGACAGAAAACATGAATAGACACTTCTCTAAAGAAGACATCCAGATGGCCAACAGGCACATGAAAAGATGCTCAACGTCGCTCCTTATCAGGGAAATACAAATCAAAACCACACTCAGATATCACCTCACGCCAGTCAGAGTGGCCAAAATGAACAAATCAGGAGACTATAGATGCTGGAGAGGATGTGGAGAAACGGGAACCCTCTTGCACTGCTGGTGGGAATGAAAATTGGTGCAGCCACTCTGGAAAACAGTGTGGAGTTTCCTCAAAAATTTAAAAATAGACCTACCCTATGACCCAGCAATAGCACTGCTAGGAATTTACCCAAGGGATACAGGAGTACTGATGCATAGGGGCACTTGTACCCCAATGTTTATAGCAGCACTCTCAACAATACCCAAATTATGGAAAGAGCCTAAATGTCCATCAACTGATGAACGGATAAAGAAATTGTGGTTTATATACACAATGGAGTACTATGGGGCAATGAGAAAGAACGAAATATGGCCCTTTGTAGCAACGTGGATGGAACTGGAGAGTGTGATGCTGAGATAAGCCATACAGAGAAAGACAGATACCATATGTTTTCACTCTTATGTGGATCCTGAGAAACTTAACAGAAACCCACGGGGGAGGGGAAGGAAAAAAAAAAAAAGAGTGGGAGAGAGCCAAAGCATAAGAGACTGTTAAAAACTGAGAACAAACTGAGGGTTGATGGGGGGTGGGAGGGCGGGGAGGGTGGGTGATGGGTATTGAGGAGGGCACCTGTTGGGATGAGCACTGGGTGTTGTATGGAAACCAATTTGACAATAAACTTCATATATTGAAAAAAAAAAAAAAAAGAATAAAAGGCCAGAGATGACTGAAGTCCTGCTCTTGGAGATAACCAGACTGACAGAGTAAAGCTAACACTCAAAGAGAAGGTGAGAGGCACAGAGAAATTGCAAATGGTGTTTGAATTCCTAAACGATCTAGTACATTTGGCAGGAAGTTTGTAATTTATGGATAAAAGGAGTCTTCCTTTCTAAATCTATTTCAGGAATAACCCTGGAAATCCTACCATCATTCCTGATGTTTAGATCATATTTATTCCTTCAGTAAATTATAGTAACAATAATAATAGGAAAGTTTATTAATTTCTAGCTAGGTATTCTTAACTGTTCTAATCCTCATATCATACAGAGATAGATGCTTTCTCTCTTTATATATAAATTTCACATCTATGAGGTAGAGCTTAAACAACAGAATTTATTTTCTCACAGTTTTGGAAGTCGGGAAGTCCAAGATCAATGTGCCAGCAGAATTGGTGTCTGATGAGAGCTCTCCTCTTGGGGTGCAGACAGACGCCTTTTCACTGTGTACACACATGACCTCTTTGTGAGGAGCAAGAGATTGAGAAAAAGAGAAAGAGTGTTCTGGTGTCTTCTCTTATAAGGACAGCAATCCTAACAGATCAGAGCCCCACCATTATGACCTCATCTAACCTTTATCACCTCCTCACAGGCCCTATCTCCCAAAATGGTCACATTGGGCTTCCCCATATGAATTGGGGTAAGGATACAAAACATTCAGTTCATAAAAACAAAAAACAAACAAAAACTATAGGGTGAGATAAATTCAACTACAGAGTAGCGTGAATCCAAGACTTTACTGGACTACATAATTCACTGAAATAAGGCAAATGATTTTGGTGAGACAAAAATAGATTTTAATGAAATACAGATTTCATAAGTTTCCTTCACCTTTTGCATGTTACATGTTACCTAACTCAGACTGGGGGAATTACAGAAGTTATAATTATGTAAATGAATACATAGAATAAAGAAGGGCCAACAACTTATTAAATTATAGCCAGATATCTAAACTGGCAGCTGGTACCTTGGTGAGAAAAATATAAAAGTACCAAGCCAAAGCACATCCATCTTGTCAGAGAGCTGAATTAAAAAAAGAAGAAAGAAGGGCTTGTTGCATGATCTTCAGAGCCCATGTTCTGTTAGATTGATGGAGAACTGAGTGAATGGTTGTCCCTTTCCTGTGCCTATTTTCAACTCATGAGGTGAAATACAAGTTTTATGACTGAACATCATAAAATTATGATAATGATGGAATCTATTTCCTGAAACCATATTTCTACAGATATATAATTTTGAAATCAAGAAGAAAAATTAGCATGTCAGTATCTTTTAATTCAGGGTCATATCTAGACACAATGCAGGATAATTTTAGTCAATGCTAGGAAGACTCTAGAATTTCCACGTCTAGAATAAAATTATGGTCAGCCCAATGCAGTGGTCCTTGTTTTGTTGAACCTTATAATCAATTGGGAGCTGTTAAAAAATACCCAGTGCCAGCTTACCACCCCAAATCAATTAAATCAGAGTCTCTGGGGGATGAGACCTGACTTTTTAAAAAGCTTATCTGGATAATTCTACTGTGCAGAAAAATGCCAGCCTAAAGTTGAGAATCCATGACCTAATTTAGCAGCCAGTTAAAGTTTTTCATCTGAAATTAAAAGACCTAATGTGTATTGACTAAACTATTCTTGTTAGCCAATATTTGGATGCAGAAATTTCACATAAAGATGGACAAAGCTCACTGAAGAACCATCAAGACAAATATCAAGTCAAATAAAGTCAAATACTATTGAGTGGCAACTGAAGATCTAAACCTACAATTGAGAAAGGGTTTAGGGAAGTGTAATTTTCTGGGATTTAATGAAGATTATGGACATTCAATGTTGGTTTTTATTTGTAAGGTCTACAGAGGCAATAAGTCTCACTAAGTAGTCTCCCTTGAAAAACTACTTGGGGTATGCAGTCACAAGCAACAATAAAGTAGGAAATTCACTGCAGCTTAGAATCCAAATTTCAATCAAATATCCCTTCAGGGACTCAAATATGTATAAAATAAAGTCTTGTTCTCTCTTGGGCAGATTGGCATTGAAAAAGAGGATCACATCCTGGGCCGCATCTCAGCATTCTGTCAAATAGGGAGGAATATTTGTTGTTGCCATTTGAAGTGAAAGCCTCCTTTTCCTGTTTCCCAGGCATTCTGAGATTTACATATGATTTCTATAATCCTTTAGGAATGATGCCTTTGCCATAATCAGCTTCTGTTTCACCCTCAAGAAGGTAGGCACAGCAGGATGCTGAAGCGTTCAGATTTTTTTTCAAGTAAGCAAGTGAAACTATTCAAGTCCTCTAAGCAAGTAAGTTTCTGCAAGAGCAGTATTTAAGGAACTTGACTCTCTAGCAAAAGGTAGTTGAAGAAGAAAAAAGATCAGCTAGAAAACTATGGTAAAAACCATTCCAAGGTTGTAAGGGCTTAAACTATCTATCTACACACGTGTGCACGCGTGCTCACACACACACACACACACACACACACACACACACACACATGCTGCAGGATTTTTTTTAATAAAAATGTAACAGGATGGTGAATTGAAAAGTTTTTCATGGCATCAAGATACAATATAGATAGCATTCCAAAATGGATACAATGTCAAAACGAAAATTTGCCAAAGGAGGGGACAATAACTTAAATTCTTAAATGCCCTACTCACATAGAGGATATAAGCATGTTGGAAGTTAAGGATTTTGAAGATTTCTTTAGATAGAGAGAGAGCTGTTAGGTTGCTATGAGTCCTTCAACTGCAACACCCCACCCACCCAACTTCCACCACAGAGAGTTGGAGAAGATTTCAGGCTCCACCCCAGTCAAGAGAGAGGGCTAAGGAAGTCTAACTGGAAAATGTGATATGCATTTCTTGTAGGTTGAAGGACAGAGGCCTAGTGGCTGATTCATGCCCCTTCAACATGAATAACTGATTTGTTACTACTTTGCTAGCTGATTGAATGAGAGGCTGATGCTACATTATGTAATTTGAACTCCCAGTGTTCATAGGGCAAATTATACTGGTGTCCTGTGGATTAGATATAAGCCATACAGAAGATAGAATTATCTCTTGTCTGGGTCATCTTAGATCCCACTCTAACGGCCACATATAGTAACAAACAGATGTCATTAGAGAGAATTCTCCAGAGTATCTGGAGGTGCCACCAGATTTGGGGAAGAATCTAGCAGCCAGTGAGAATGGATACAAAGTCTGTGTGATAGGAACATCCATTAAAATGCATGTGTTGGGAAGAGAAAGGGTAGGTGTTGCTGTTTCCAAAGAATCCATGAAAGTTGTACAATCAGGACTAGGAACAGTAAAAGAAAATAACTTTCTTGTTCTATTTTTCCTCTTCTGCCTTCCTCTGCTTCAACTGTGAAGGAGCTAGAAATTCCAGTTAGAAAACTAAGGGAGCAGATATCATAAAATAGATGATCAAGGAATGAGGAGAAAAAGTCAACTAAATGTTCCGAGCTATAGATTTCCTGCCTCCAAGTTGGAGGAGAGGAGAAGACTCAATATCTAATCAGTATCAGAGTTAAATTTTTAGTAAGGCTATTGATTTTTAAATTACTGAATTAAGAATGTGAACATAAGTCACTTTATTGCTTAAGAATAAGCAGAGAAACTATGAGTCCTGTCTGAATTTTATCTGAAAATAAGAGAAAATTAACTGTGCAGAATAAATTTAAAAGGATTGTGAGACACAAAAATACAGTTTTTAATTGTACTTTATGAGTATTGCCTGTACAATCTAATATTTATAAAACGCAAAGTCAGTAATTTTATAATTTTTATATTCTGACCAAGAAAGGCACAGACTAATAATCACATTTTATGTCTTTGTAGTGGTTTATAATTCCATTTTTATTCATTTAGCTGATGCTAGGTTTCCTGAAAATAGGACAGAAATAAATACAGAGAAACCTGAAGATCAGGTTAACAAGTGACCTACCCAAGATAATACGCATGTGGGAGTAGGCTTTGAAGTTAGGACCAGATATAAATACATTGTCTATAAATCTTACCTAGGGCACAGGTAAGGTAAGAAGTAGCCTTTGAACTTTCCTGAAAAGCTGTTTTCATTAATTCATTCAGTAAAAATTATTGATCTTTTTCCATGTACCAGGTATTGTTGGGGATTCATTAGGAAAAAAATAAGAGAATTTCATTACTTTCATAGTACTTTCATTCTAATACAGACAAGCAAACAATCAACAACTAGAACAAACAATGATACATCAGGTGGCGAATTTTGTGAAAATGTAAGTAAAGCAGGATATGAAGGAACTAGAAAAAGTGAGAGCTAATATATGTTGTGTAGGTCATCGGGCCTGAGAGGAGAGTATGCTTATAGACAAAGGCCACTGTGGCTGGAACAGAGTGAGCATAGGGCTTTTAAGACCTGGAAAGGAATTTGATTTCACTATGGATACAATAGGGAGCCATTCAAATAGTTTCAACAGAGGAGTAATTTTGCCTGATTTACTTTTTGTTGTTGTTGTTGTTCTTTTTTTTTTTCTGTTTTTTTTTTTTTCCTTTTTTTCTTTTCTTTCTTTTAATGGACATTGTGACTAATATGTAAGGATAGACTCTAGCGAGCAATGGTTGGAGCAGGAAGACCATTTTGGATACTATTGTAATAGTCCAGGCAAGAGGTAGGGAAGCTGTGGAAATGCAGAGGAGTGTTGTTAACTCTTCAGTTTTGGTTCTGCAGGCAGTTCTTGGCCAGCTCCAAGCTTCATTTCCTTAGGTTATATTTGTGCAATTTATAACAGAAGATCTTTTTGACAAAAAAGCTGCTTTCTATGTCCAGGGATATTCTTTACTCCCAATGTTGTGAAATATGAAACCCCTTACATCATTACCACTTCAAATAATCCTTGACCATCCCTGGTAGCTCACGCTACCTTTTCCCCCTGTTAGCAGATTTCACTGAATCTACGTATTTTCTCTGTAGCATGTGTTGGAAATTGTGATTGTGCATTTATTTATGTGTTTATGTGGTCATTGGTTATTTGGTTATTTGTCTCATTTAACTTTTTATTTAAGTTCCGGTTAACTAGCACACAGTGTAATATTAGTTTCAGGTGCACAATTTAGTAATTCAACACTTCCATATAACACCTAGTATTCTCACTTAACTTTAAGCCTTTATGAAAGCAGGGTCTATTTCTGTTTTGTTCACTTTTGTATACAGACTTCTTGGTTTACAAGTTGATACAAAGTAGTTATTCAAAAATATATTTTATGTAAGGTAATATTATATTTATTCCTTCACTTTTGAGTCACTTCTATTTCATCCTAGGGTATCCCTATCATCTTTTTCTTATCTCTATCAAGATCAAAACACTAAGGAAAGTATCTAAATTATTTTAATTTTTAAAAATCCCTGGCCACCTGTGTGGCTGAGTGTGTTAAGCATTAGACTTCGGCTCAGGACATGATCTCATGGTTCGTGAGTTTGAGCCCCACGTTGGGCTCTGTGCTGACAGCTCGGAGCCTGGATCCTGCTTGGTATTCTGTGCCTCCTTCTCTCTGTGCCTCCCTGCTCATGCTTTCTCTTTCTCTCTCTCTCTCAATCTCTCTCTCTCAAAAATGAATAAATGTTAAAATTTTTTTAAATAAAATAAAAAATAAAAGTCCCTTTACCGTAAGAAAAAAGAGAGCAGCCTGTTCCCCACAATTCCAACTGCATTGATTATATATTTATAGTAAGGAAGATAATGGTCCATCCCTCAAACATGTCCACACCCTAATCCTTGGAATCTTGAGCATGTTATATTACATGAGGAATGTGATAAAGGAGAATTATATGGGAAAGAGGAATTTAGGTTGGACTTAAGGTTGCTAATTAGCTAGCCTTGCAATGAAGAGATTATTCTGGATTACCTGTGTTGGCTCAATGTAGCACATGAGCTCAAGAAGGGGAAGAGAGAGGTAGAAGAAAAGGTCATAGAGCTGTGATCTGCATGGATAGGACCTGACCTTACTGACTTTGAAGATGGAGAAAGTAGACAATAAACTAAGGATTGCAGATGCTTTTAGAATCTGGAATTGTCTCAGTTTGAAGCCTGCAGGAAAATGGGGACCTGGTTTCTACAACTACAAGGGACTTAACATTGCCATGAACCCATATTAGCAGGACAGAAATTCTCCCCTGTACTTCCAAGGAATGCAGTGATGCAGACACGTTGATGTTAGCCTGGTGAGACACATACTGGCCTTATGACTTAGAGAACCCTAAAACAAATGCATGTCAACTAAATTTTTTGGTAATTTGTTATGCCTACAATAGAAAACTAGTGGAATTTCCTGTACGGCCATTCACTTAACTATCTTGCTTGTTAGTTTTTAAACTTCATATTTCGTGTGTAATTATTTCATAACATAGTGACTGATGTTACTTGCACTTTGAAAACTGTTTCCTCAAAATCTTATCACTAACATTAATATTCTTAAAACCTGGACTGACATCGATAGTGAATACTAAGATCAAAATTTAAATTTAGAAAATGTTCTGCAAAGTTAAATATTAACCATGCCATTTGTTTGCTAACAAGGCACTTTCTAACATCTCCTATTGCTTTCTTGGTGTTTTTGTTGTTGTATTATTGTTATGGCTTTATTTTACAGTTTCAGTCTTGCAGTTATTACTCAGAACTGTAAGATTGGATTTGAGGAAATGAGAAAAATTGAAAGGCAACTTGAAAGTATTTATTACTGTAACTTCTCAGAAGGATCACTAGCAGATTTAAGAGAAAAGAAGTAAACAGTCTTGACACTTTTGAATTGGATAAAGTTTCTGTTCCACTGAAGAATTTTAGGAATGGTCACAGAAACTCAACATTCTCATGAGTGGGAGAAATGAGTCCCTTCCTAGCTCTGTCTTCCATGTACAAGAAGGAACTAGGAAACTTTGAAGCTATTCTAAGAATTATATTTCTTTGGTAGGAAGGCTGGCTGTGCAGAAAGGCTGGCTCCTGCTACAGGGCTAGAATCTTGAGAATAATTTAGCTTTTCAGGAAAAAATATTGTGTATGTGCCACAAAGTCTAGTCTGAGATTTTGTTTTGTTATTTTCTGAAAAAGAAAATAGAAAAGAAAAAAAATCCATTTCCTGAATCAAGTTCAGGTTTTTAAAATATAACAGCTTTATTGAGTTATAATTCAACTACTATGAAATTACCCTCTCCAGTGGTTTTAGTGTATTCTCAGAGTTGTTCAACCCTCGTCTTTTTTATCACCTTCCCCCAAAGAAACTCTGTAGCCAGTAGTAGTCACTGGCCATTTCTTACTTCCCCCAAACTCTGGCCACTACTAATCTACTTTCTCTTCTCTGTGGATTATCCTATTCTGTGCATTTCACATAAGTGGAAATATACAATATATGGTCTTTTGTGATTGTCCTCTTTCACTTAGCAATATGCTTTTCAAGCCTCATTTTTGTTGTAGCATGGATCAGTATTTCATTCCTTTTCGTTGGTAAATAATATCCCATTGTCTGGATATACCACATTAATTTACCCGTTAATCAGTTGATGGACATTTGAGTTGTTTTCACTTTTTGGCTATTATGAATAATGGTGCTGTGAACTTTTTATACTAGCTTCATGTGACCATATTTTCTTCATTTCTCTTGGATATACACCTAGAGGTAGAATTGATTATTCAAATGACAACTCTGTGTTCAACATTTTGAGGACGGCCCAACTGTTTTCCAAAGTCACTGTAGCATTTAACTCCTCAGTAGCAATATATGAGGGTTCCAATTTTTTCACATCCTCAGCAAGACTAGTTATTATCTATTATTATCATTATTATTATTATTATTACAACCCTAGTGAGTGTGAGGTGATATCTCATTGTATTTTGATTTGCATTTTTCTAGTGATTAATGACAAGTATCTTTCATGTGCTTATTAGCCATTTGCATATACTTGAAGACATATCTGCTCAAACCTTTTGCCCAGTTTTAATTGGGTTGTCTTTTTATTGTTGGCTTGTAAAAGTTTTTTCTACATATTGGACACAAATACCTTATCAGATACCAGATTTGCAAATATTTTCTACCATTCTTGAATTGTCTCTTCACTTTCTTGATGGTTACATTTGCAGCACAAAAGTTTAATTTTGATTAAAATTAAAAGTTAATTTTGATGAAGTCCAACTTCTCTATTATTTTTTTGTCTTTTTTAGCTAGGGTTTTTGGTGTTATATCTAAGAAACCATTATCTAACCCAAAATCGCTAAGATTTACTCTTAAGTTTTCTACTAAGACTTAGAGTTTTAACTCTTACATTTAGGTCTGTGATCCATTTCAAATTAATGTTTGTACATGATGTGAATGAGGGACCCACCTTTATTCTTCTGCATGTGGACATCCAGTTGTCCCAGCATCATTTGTTGAAAAAAAAAGACTGTTCTTTACCCATTCAACGTCCATGGCTCATTTGTGGAAATACAATCAACTATAAATGTGAACCTGCCTTTTTGGACCCTCAAGTCTGTTCTTTTATATGTCTGGCCTTTATTAATACTACACTATTGTGATTACTGTAAGTTTGTAATCAGAATATGTAAGTCCTTCCAACTTTGTTCTTTTTCAAGATTGTTTTTCATTTTCCAGTGAAAGATCAGTGTGTCAATTTCTGCAAAACAGGCTGCTTGGATTTTTGATAAACATTATTTTGCATCTGTGTATCAAATTGGGGCATGTGGCCATCTTAAAACTATTAAGTCTTCTAATTCATGAATATGTGCTGTCTCTCCATTTATTTAGATCTTTAACTTTTTCAAAAATATTTTGTAGTTTTCAGCATACAAGTATTGCACTTCTCTTGTTAAATTCATTCATCAATAATTATTTTTGAGGGGCATCTGGGTGGCTCAGTCACTTGAGGTTCTGACTTTAGCTCAGGTCATGATCTCACAGTTTATGGGTTCAAGTCCCACATCGGGCTCTGTGCTGACAGCTTGGAACCTGGAGCCTGCTTTAGATTCTGTGTCTCACCCTCTCTCTGTCCCTCCCCTGCTCATGCTTTCTCTCTCTCTCTCTTTCTCCAAACTAAATAAACATTAAAAATGTTTTTAAATAATAATTATTATTTTGATACAATTGCAAATGGAATTATTTTATTAATTTTGTTTTGAATTGATTATTGATAATATACAGAAATATAATTGATTTCTTTATATGATCTTGTATCCTGTGGCCTTGCTGAAGTAGATATAGTTTCTTAGATGTACTGCATATACTTGCTGATTTCATTTTATTTATTTAATGTTTATTTATTTTTGAGAGACGGAGTGAGAGAGAGAGCATGTGTGTGCACGAGGGGAAGAGGCAGAGAGAGAGAGAGAGAGAGAGAGAGAGGGAGAGAGAGAGAGAGAGACAGAGAGAGAGAGAGAGAGAGACAGAGAGAGAGAGAGAGAGAGAGAGAGAGAGAGAGAGAGAGAATCCCAAGCAGACTCCACGCTGTCAGGTCAGAGCCAGACAGACACAGGGCTCAATCCCATGAACTGTGAGATCATGACCTCAGCTGAAATCAAGAGTCTGGTGCTCAACCAACTGAGACACCCAGGTGCCCCAATGTCCTTGCTGATTTTAAATCACATATAGGATAGTTAGTAAAACTTTTACTCCTATGCTTTAAAAAAAATAGACCTGATAATAATTTAAATAGAAAAAGTATTTCTATAATACCTCCTTTTTCTATAACCATATGATGCTTGCTTCCTATAAACTCATGATCTATTGGAAACACATAAATGTCTTTAAGGCCCCATACTGAACATATACAAAAGAGTAAATTATTTATTTTGTTTTTAAGATACATCCATTTGTCCTTCTATGCTTAGAAATAAACCTTTTGTTTTACTTGGCTTCAACTTAGAATTGTTATTAAATAAATTGAAAGTATTTAATGTGTCCAATAATTTTACTTTCAAAATAGCAACATGATACCACAATGAAACATAGACACTAGCAAAATTAGCATATTTGCAAATAGAGAATTAACATTGGATGCATTTTATCTTCTCTTTCTTTTGCTGTATATTTGTAGTTTAATGTTATTTATAATTTAATGTTATAACAGAAATCATAGGACATTTGGCCTTTAAACTTTCAGTTGGCAATTAAGAAAAATAATATCACTAATGCTTAGTTAATATCTCAAGTGCTTATTAGCTATTTGTTATAAAAACTTTAAAATGACTATAGTTAATTTTTAAATATAAAGAGAATTAAAAATATATCTATAATGTAGTTATTCTCTACCATTGTTCTCTAAATTTAGGTACACATTGAATATATTAGCCGAGTGTAAAGTGTTATCCGTATTTTCATCAAGTGTATTAAATAAAGTGACACCACTCTAATTTAACACTATTCTCATCTCTGCCTCCACTCCATTCACACAAGATTTATTCCTACAGTGTCTGCTCATCTTTGTAGTGTTAGTTTCTATAATACTGAGTGTTTAAAAAGTGTTTCTTAAATGAATGAACAAAGAAAGAGAATATCTACTGAATTTTTGAGGAAAAATAGATAACTATGGAACAGATTATTAAGAGAGGTTCTAAAGAAAATATTAGGCATAAAGATAGGCATACGATTTCCATGATCAGAAAAGAAAAGAGGGGGCGTTTGAGACGCGAATGAGTCTATTGAAGTGAAAAGGCGATTAAATTTGATGAAAAGAAGAAGATAAATTCAAATGGATTAGACACAGGTGTGGGCTTTATAGGCAGAAGGAGAGAAAGAATCTTTAAGCTGGGCAGAGAGCCCAATGTGGGGCTTGATCTCTCAACTGTGAGATCATGACCTGAGTGAAATGAAGACCTAGATGCTTAACCAACTGAGCCACCCAGGCCCCCTTTTTTTAATGAAGGTTTATTGGAACATAGCCACATCCATTTGTTTATGTATTATCAGTGGTTGTTTTTGTGCTATAACAATGGTGCTGAGTAATTGGGACAGAGACCATAGACTGTAAGACCCACAAAGCCTAAAATATTTACTCTCTGGCCTTTTATTGGAAAAGTTTGCCAGCCCCTGGATTAGAGCATCCATGAAAGTAAGTAGGGGAGAATAAGATTAGGAAGTTATCCTGATGCTGGAATGCAGAGCATTTAAACTTGCAGCTAAAGAGTTTGGACTCTATTTGTATTTAAGGTTGGTCAGAGGAACAATGTGGATGCAGGTGGTAGATCAACCCTGGCAGCAACATAGGAGGAAGATTACAGCAATGAGAAGAGACGTTCAGGAAGAACAATTAACCAACTGCTAAATGTGGGAGATGGTCAGGACCTGAACTATGGTGGCAGAAGCCAGCAAGGGGAGCGGGGATACTGGTGGTAGAGAGAATGATAGAAAAGGACAGATTCATAGAAAAATAAATGCTCAAGGAAAGTCACTAGGAATGTGGGGAAAAGAATGGGAAGAGATGCCAATAATGATTCCAAGTTTTTGATAGTAGGTTATTGGAAGAATAATACTGCTCTCCTGCTAGAAACTGAGAAAACCACAGAATACATTGGCTTTGAAGGAATGATTTTGACTTTTTATTGTAAGCCATGTTATTTCATGAGGTAAGAAATCTCAGTAGAAATGTCTGGCAGGTAATCAGAAATGTGGGGCTGGAGCTCAAAGGCAAAGACTGAAGTAATGGTATTGATTTGAGAGGCAGTGGTTAAAACCGTGAAAGTAAATGAGATCTCTGAGGGAGAACTGGTAATGACACAACACACAATGGAGGAACTGGTCGTAGCACTAGGAAGCGCTCACTCGTCAGGGACACAAGGAAGAAATGGTGACCCAGCAAAGGTAGTAAGAATTTTATGAACAGAGCAAAGCATCACATTAGCTAGGAAGCAGTTTTGGGATAAAGGATCCAATTAATTCCATTAAATTTTATTTGAGTATAAAATGAAAATACAAAAACACTTTATAGAGAGCTCATGGTCTACTAAAGAGAAGCGTTTTAAATAGAAAAAAGGAAGAATTTTTATACACATAGGGAAAAAAATTATGATAAAATCATGGGGAAAAAAGAAATAACTATACATTAGGAAGTTAAAGAGTGTTTTATCATGACTTTGGTATCTTTAAAAGTGGGTTTTGTAAACAGAAAATATGATGTTAGAGTTGCTTTGATTTTAAAATTAATGAATGATTTATTAAAGTTACAAATAAAAAAATCTACTTCCTTATTAAGGTTTTCACTGTAGAAGCTTTTAGTTGTTAGCCTCTCTCTTTCCCTTATTCTCATTGTCCCCCTCCTGTTTTAATAATCAGTTTTAAAACTTTGAATAATATTTGGTTTCATTTAAGCAGTTAATTAAACATTCAAATATTTTAAACTGCAATTTGTGTTAAGTATATGTGATTTCCCTTTCAAATATTCTTCCTCAGTTATATGATTAACAAGATGTCTCAAGTATGAATATTCTAATAAATTTATAAATATGTGGTTTAATTTTTTTATAAGCTCCAATGCAATAAACAAACAATGAAATTTCTACTTTAAAATAGCATCTAAATTAGTTATTCAATCATATGTTTCTCCAATTAGGCACATCACAAGTAAATAGATATTGAACTTTACTAGCACACAAAGTCGTAATATATCTAACATCAGGATGTTAATATGTCTGGTTTTATTCTCTTAAAGATTTCTGTAATTAATTTGAAATCCCTCTAGATATGGAAGAATCTTTTCTGTTAAAGTAATAATAAGGTAATCTTCAGCAATTTGGAGGATACTGAGACAAGATTATTAACAGGCTCTTATTCAGGATTATATTGGAATATACTGAGGTTTAGAAATAATCTTTCACATAACTTTATATATTGGAAAGACTTATGTGATACGGGTCTCTGATCTAATTATGTTAAGTCTGTAATTATGTTAAGTCTTCCCACATTTGTATATAACTTGATTGGTTTTATATATTTTTTGACTCCTTAAAATATATAAATGCTTTTTTCTCTACTTAACTTTAAAGACCTTTAATCCTGATGGAATCCTTTACTTTTTTATATCCTCTAAATCCACACAATTATTAGGTATTAAAACTGGTAGCCAAGTTAATTGTGATATATCTCATTGAACCAATGTATTCTGAAAATATGAAATCACAGTAAATCTTAGGCTCTGTGATACATTCTGTGTCAGCCCCTTCAGATGAGTAAGGCAAGAGTAGTTGATATGATTGGAGAAATCTGCTCACATTTTGAACCATTGTATACCAAACTTCAGAGCTTAGACTTTATCTCATGTGGCAGGTTTTGATGTGTGTGTGTGTGTGTGTGTGTGTGTGTGTGTGTGTGTGTAGAGAGAGAGAGAGGTTTTTTTTTTTAAATGTATTTCATTAAATATATATCTCAAACATAAACATCTGAAATAGTTCCTCACATATGAAGCTAATCTCCATGTTACCTTCTGCTGCATAGGCTTCTGTTGAATCATAAAACTGGTAGGTTGCAAAATAGTGAACTTAATATTAAATAAATTTCCCCTGGAAAATTTCTTTATGTCTTCATGGTTCTGTATTCTCTGGGTTTTAATAAATCTAGGCTTATGATTCTGTATTCTCTTGCTTTCTAGATTTACACCCCTCCTATTTGAATAGGTGCTGTGTATTTTATGGTTTAAATGGGGAGCAGGATTTTTATTATCTGATTAACACTGACTATGGGAAACATAGATTATGACCAGTCAGCACTCCTACTCATTTCTTAAAAGATCTTACAGAAAAACTGATTTTAAAAAATATAAATAGTTATTCAAATGTAATGATATTATGATTTAAACTTCTTTCAGTGAACCTGAATTCCTTTAAGATGTTAGGTGGGACAAATTGTCTTACGTCTTTCTTCTTGTGGTTGTGTGATCTGAGGAAAATAAAGTATGAAATTCAATAGTCAACAAATATTTGACTGCCTCTTATATGCCAAACACTGTTTCAGGCACAGAGGACATAGCAGTGTCCAGAATACACAAAAATATAGTCCCTACCCTGGGGTTGGGGTAGGGTTTCATTCTGGTGGAGGCAAAGAAGTAATATATATATATATATATATATATATATATATATATATATATATATATATGTGTGTGTGTATGTGTATGTGTATATATATATATATGGTGTGTGTGTGTGTGTGTGTGTGTGAGAGAGAGAGAGAGAGAGAGATGTATGATGGAGTTGGCAAGGGAAATTAAAATAATCAGAGGAAAACACCTTATAGGCAGAGATAACAGCAAGAGACAATTTCAGAGGTGTGCTGGGACAAGTGTCCTTGAGGAACAAAAGGAAAGAGACTTATTTAGCTACATCCAAAAAGTAGCAAGAAGTAAAGTCAGAGAGGTAGTTGGGAGAGAGCAGGCCTTGCAGGATTTACATGTGAGGATTTGGGTGTTTACTGTTAGTGAGATGGTAAGCCTTTAGTTCTGAAAATGGGAATGATATTACTTGACTTTTTAATACGATGTAGACTATAAAGTAAGTGGGAAAGCTGGGATGTGCAACCAGGCAGGCTCTCTCCAGACTTTGTTAACTCAAGCAGCATGGCTCAGTGAAACAACTGTAGAGAATTGAAGTTTGGGAAATCTGGATCCTAGTCTCTTACTGGTACCAGACCATATCGTTATGAGTGAGTATACTGGGTGAAATAAATAGGTAATATTTGAAGATTTTTCTTACTTTTAAGCAAGAAAATGTTGCTTCTGCAATCCTGAAAATGTTGGACCACACATAAATAAATCCAGGAATCATATAAACCTTTTTCCTATATGGAATACACTTACATGATTCACTTATTTTTATAATATTATAAAATAGCAGTAAATAACAATCCTTTATAAAATTACCAAAATCTATTCCCATAAAGTATGTGTTAAAAAGGAAACAAAACAAAGCTAACCTCATTTTGCTAGTTTTACCACAAGTTTTAAAGTTCATGTATACAATTACAGTAGAATAGTGGAATAAAATATATTCTTGCATTTTCATCCCATTGTTTATTGGCAGTATGGGGGAAAGGGAGAAAAATTAGTTAAGTGTTTATTTTCTTTGTAAGTACCACATTATTCTTTAATATGAGATTTTGAGATTGATCCTACTACTTAGGCCAGGCTAAAAAGTTTGAGCTGCTCTAGAAGGGAGAGAATTAGTGTTTCCTTAGGAATCTCTTTGCCTTAGGGGCACCTGGGTGGTTTAGTCAGTTGAGCATCCCACTCTTGGTTTTGGATCAGATCATGATCTCATGGTTCATGGGTTCAAGCCCTCCATAGGGCTCCCTGTTGACAGTGCACAAGCTGCTTGAGAGAGATTCTCTCTCTCCCTCTCTCTCTGTGTCTCTCTGTGTCTCTGTCTCTCTCTCTGCCCCTCTCCTACTTGGGCACTCTTTGCACATGTCTGCCCTCAGGTAGTATAGACAACTGCAAGGACCCAAAGCAGTGACACTCTTGAGCAATCTCATAGGTCTGTCTATAGCCTCTTGCCCCACTAATCTCACAAAACATTTTTGAAATGTGTGCCCACAATACACAGGAAGGGAAAGGTTGTTATATTAAATGGCATGTGCTTTTAAATTGTATTAATATAACCATATATACCTCAATGGTTATATCCTCTGTATTGGACAAAAAGTTCCTTTCTGGTTAATGGCATTTTGTTTCTATAAAATGATACTCTTTCCCTGGAGATAGATGCTGTTTATATATAATTTTAACTCCCAGACCTTGCCCCAAGTTTCTGCTCCTAATGAGTTACCAATGCCGAACATGACATAATCACCTAGAGATTTTGTGAAACTTATAAACCTGTGAACAGACAACCAAGACAATAGTATCAAATTCTCTGAGAACATGTATTTTTAGGGATACGCATTTTAATAATGTCAATTTTTTCTAAACTTTGAGACCTATCAGCTTGGGGCATGTATAGGGGCAGTTAATTCTCATTACCTTGGGAGCTGACATACTGACCCTGGGTGCTCAATTCACACTCTAGGATATTCAATGTGGGCAACAGGAAGAATTTATATACCACCTCTGACTGTCCTGATCTATTGCCTCCTTTTTCAAAGTACGTAAAGCCCCAAAAGTAGCTAAACCAGCAGCTTCAGGTTATTTGGAAAACATTGAACTGGGAGCTTAGTTACCACTGAACTTTACACTTTCAGAGAACAGATGAACTCCAGTGGCTTCACAGAATTCATGAACATTTCAAAACCTAATTTCAGGTAGCACTTTATACACAGTAAGGACCTAGCTCAATCACCTACAATATTTCATGTCACAGAAGTATATTAATGGATGCATTATGTAGTTCCAAGCATTAAACATTTTATAGTTAGGTTTCACTGCTCATTACTTTTGCACTAACAGTCATTTTTTCATATCTAGTTTGATTTTTCTTTCCTTAGAAGATGACACATTTTCTACTTTTCGTACTTTTTTTTTACTGGCAGTGTCTTGTCTCCTTTTATTAATGTTTAAGTTTTCAATTTTCTGCTCTAATGTGCCCATATAAGAATAGCTTGATTCATTTATATCAGGAGAAAATGAAAACACAAGAATATTTTTTCTCACTTTACTTCTTATTCCTTTAAATGTAAATTGAAAATATTAGCAGTCATAGACTCATCTACTAAAGTTTTCACCACAGTTTAAAAGAAATGAGAACAATAGAAGGGGGTTACATTTTCAATGCCCCCCATTATACTCTTTTTTTGAAAATGGGGCAAGATATTAAGGTATATTTATATGTACTGACTTTTTTTGCAAACTAATAATAATAAACACAATAGTTATATGCATTATATAAGTGAAATCACATAATTATTTTATGAATACTGTAAATAAAAATGCAGTTAGAATATAAAGAACATTTTTGTGTTTTTAAAGAGATCTTATTCCTTGAAAATGAAGATTAATCAGTCATTATATTTAAAACACCTGGCCCACACAGTAGAGGCTCAATAAGTATTGGGTGAATGAGGGAAGGAGGGAATGAGTGGGTGGTTAAATGAATAGATGCTCTACCAATATTTCTTCCGAACTAACTGCAGAACTGGAAAAGGGGATAAGACTGGAAAAGGCTTACTTTTTTTTTAACACAAAACCTTTGCAATCTCTTAATGTGTCATTCGATTTTCTATACCAGCAATCACAGGCAAAGTGGTATTATTAAAAGCAGTCTATGAAATTGTGAGTCCAATATGTAATACTTTGCTAGAAAGCAAATTGTAATACAAATATTGCCCAAGTAACTTTATGTAGTTAGATCATTGAAATAGTATTTTCATGTCATTTCCTAGGTCTGTGCACTTCAAATACCTTTTAAGTTCTGCCATCTTACAGAGTATTAGAATTCCTCATGGCTGAGAAATTCTTTGTCCCATTGTTTCTCCTTTGGCCAAAGATGTCTAGGTACCTCTTCTTATTTTATATTTCTGTATAAGACAGTGAATATTCTATATATAAACCTTGGTTATGGAAAGGAGAAAATAAAATCTGCATTATAAAAGAAGAAATATCAGAAACCATATGTTTCAGTCTTAAGTCTCAGCACAACTTTGCGTTTATCCCTGGACATATTAAAAACAATACTAAATAGATAAAATTACAAGAATTCCAGTAACATTTAAAACAAGAATGACTGTGTATATTTTTTCTATATTTGTTATTTTTACTTAAAAATTGTATAAGGGAAGGAATTAAGTATAAGCTCCTGATATGTCTAAGATGAAATATAGACGTTAATGGCAAAATGCAGGTTTTAAAAACTTGTTTAAATTTAGCCAAATCATAATATCACAAATGCTAAAATATAGATTAAAGTTCAGCCTTTTAAACAAGGATTTGGAGTACCATGAAAGTCAAGAGTTGACAGTGACAGTGTAATTCTCCCTACTGATTTAGGAATAAGATTGCATAATTGGTAATCAAGGCAGTTTGTGTGTTTCTGAAATAAAATCCTGCACACTGAATTGGATCTATGAAGACTAAACTTTTTTTTCTAAATCCAGGAAAAATGATTTTTAGTCCATCTAACTTATTTTCTGCTAAGATTTTAATAATCTTTAGATACAATACACTGTGTGATTTCTTTGAAAAGAAACTGTAATTTCTGCCTAAATGTTACCTAACTTTCAGATAGCAATAAATGTCAGAAGAAAAACCATTTGTTTGCATATTGTGAATATGTCCTTGAATTTACATAAAACATTGCAATAAGTTGTGACTTATGTGAAAAACAAAACAGGACTATTACATAAGCAAAGGTCTTGAGTGTTCTGTAAAAATAGACTTCAACCACCATACCAGTTATAAACTACAGCCCTCACTTGTAAATCTAGGTTATTGGAATGTTGGCTTGATGGTAATGAATGAGTTGCAGCACCTAACACTGCCTGTTAGGCCGATGGATTAATCAGAAAATTTTAATTACGCCAATAAAATCAATGCTAAGGATCAGCTCCCAGGGTTACCAGACAATTTAATTTGGTTCCATGTTCAAACTTAGTACTATTTACAACTTCATCTTCCTCCATTTTATAACCTAAATCTGCATTCCAATTTTAAAAACTGCATGTTCCTCCCTGAATTCATGCCATCCTTCCTCACCTCCTTGTCTGTGCTTTTTGCCATTAATGTCACCTAAGAGCTTCCCCAGCACTCCTTCCTTCAGCCTCACTCTCTCACCAACACACATTTACCTTACAAAAAGCTCTCCATCACTCAAGACTGAGTCCAGAGTTATCTCCTTGGAACCTCTTCTGATCGCTTCAGGAAAAACTGTCTTGTTTTTGTTTTGTTTTGTTTTGTTTTGTTTTTGTTTTTGTTTTTGTTTTTGACTTGCAAAGGATTTTGCACATTGACTGTGAAGTTTATCCTAATCCCACCAGTGTTATATACAATCATTAGATTAGCCCCTCTCACAAGATTGTTCTTTGCCTTCTGAAACAAATTATAATTATTTCGTATAAAATTTGTCATCCTCTGAAATTAATAAGTAGCGGTGCCTGGGTGGCTCAGTCGGTTGAACATCTGACTTCTGTGTCTCCCTCTCTCTCTCTGCCCCTTCCCTGCTCGCACTCTGCCTCTTTCTGTGTCTCAAAAATAATAAATAAATGTTTAAAAAAAATTGAAATTAATAATCAAAGAAGTAAACTCCTCTTGGAGTAACACTTGATTTAATAGAAAATCAATGTCTCCCTAAGACTTAACTCAAACAGAAGTTCCTTTATCCTTTTTTTTTTTCTGTAAGTTTATTTCTTTATTTTGAGAGTGGTGGGGAGAAGGGCAGAGAGAGACAGAGAATCCCAAGCAGGCTCCACACTGTCAGTGCAGAGCCTGATGCGGGGCTTGAACTCATGAACTGTGAGATCATGACCTAAGCTGAAACCAAAAGTGGGACGCTTAACCGACTTAGCCACCCAGGCACCCCAGGAGTTTCTTTATTCTTCAAGTGAGCAAAATAATGATGGGATTATTGTGAAGCTACAATAAGAAAAAGTATAGAAAATAAAATACCCAGCAAAAGGTAACCTTGGTAAATTTTTTTTCTCTTTATTCCTTATGACCTAAGTGAGAGAGGAATAAAAAGAAGTGAACTGATATTGTAGCTTACCCACCCATGTGATTGATCATCTTATTCAGAAAAAAATATTATCATGGAGTTGAATACATTTTATGAATAAGTTTAGAAAGTAGTTATTATCTTTTCTGCATTGCTACTGTTCTGTGTCTGAGAGAAAAGCATATGGAATAGAAGTATAGGAAGAAAGAAGTATCAGACTTTACCTAAATTACCTATTTATCCAGAAATGAACTCCGGGGAACCAAGGTGACAGTAACATGAGAAAGAACCCAGATGCCTCACTTCAAGTAATCGGGAAGTTACGAAGGAGAGAGTCTCCATAGTGCTGTCCCTGAGGCAAGGCAGCTAGAAACTTACAGGCCAGTTTCCAACACCATTCTGTAACCTCCAGTAGTGTCATGGCCTCAGAGGAGAAAATATGCCTTAGGAGCATTTCTCATGGCAAGGAGGCAATCAGAGAAATTATGCTGAATTAAGAAGAGATTAAGAGTTTAACTAAAAGACATTTGCTTCTTTTTATTTTGCCTCAAATGCCATTTTAAAATATTGTACTAGTGTATAAACATGTGGTATCAACATGTTAGGCAAATGGCTATGTTGATGGTCTATTGTTGAAATAAAAGAGGCAACATTCACCTAATCAAGTGAATAGATTCACTGTAGACACTTGACAATTGGTCTGCTATTGTATTACCGATTCTATAAAGGAAACCTAGTTAGAATTTCTCTGTTACACAAATTTTGTCAATAGCAGTCTATCAGAATTACAGGCATAAAAGCTTATAATGTGTCTTGAGGGAATGAATGGATAAATTAGAAGGCACTATTCTCCTCTTCCCTAACTTTACCCCTCCTAATAATTGAACATAAGCAGCTTATAACTAAAGCTATCTAACCCTGATAAATTATCTCCACATAATAAAATTTCCCCAAATTTATCTTAAGATAGATGTTTTCCATCAAGAAGTATATTTTTTTCATATAGATTTGGTATCTTTTTTCATCAGACTTTATTGGCAGTATCTTCAACTGATGTTCAACTTTTCTTCATTGAATGCCTGTCACATTAGAGACAGGAATACAGACATCCTGAATTTATTCAATAGCTTGGTTTTTGCATTGTTTTCAGAATGATATTATCGAGGTGATTTGGCAGTTGGATTCATTAAACATCAGAAAGTTTCAAAATAATAATAGTGCCATCAAAATTGTTGTTATACTTAGGGATCTACTGTGCACAGAAGCCACATCCAAATGGAATACTTCTGTTCACATCAAGTAGCAGCTGGGTGCTGGGTATCTGCTGCTTAGGATCCAGGACTTCAGAACTTGTGCTAAATGCATGCACTGCCTAGGGCATTCCTGCTGCTCACAGTGATGGACAGGTGGTCCCCTGCCCCTTGTGCAGCACCAGCATTGCCCTTAGATGGCCACCTTCTTGCGGGAGAAATGGAGTCTAACCGCCTCAGGGGCTCCATCTGGCCAAAGCCAATTGGCTAGCACATACCTCTGAGCTTCCTTACCTACATCTTTTTTTATTATAAACATTAAAAATGAGACTATCATTTCATATATACTGTTTTCATTGAACTGTTAACCGTACATTGATAAATTGTGTCAAAGTTTGTGTTTAGAATACAATACAACGTATTCTGACTTATTTCTATAAAAGCTTGAAGAGGTCTCTTCACATGAGTTTCCCAAATTTATTTTTCTGGAATGTCCCCTGGTAATTGTGTTTCCTATGCTTAATTTTTATGTTTTTCTCCATGTGATGTCTATAACAGCCTTGCTAAAATAAGAAGTTTTGCCCTTTTTAAATATTAGATTGATTTTCTGTTCCTGGACTGAATCTTTCTCAGTGATCTAAAACATCTTTCCTATTATTTTCTTTCAAGATAGATATAGTATTTGTTTTATTAAGCGTGAAACAGTGTGCATTCTTTTGTCAAAAAAATGTAATACAACAGGAAACCTTTTAGAAAGTTGAGTAAATCTATTTTTAAAATGATAAAGTCATTGTACGTATGTGTCAGTTATAAATGGTCACTTACCGATCCTGCAGTGTTTTGGACAAAATGGTGGTAAATTTTCTGCAGAGGGAGGAAGATCCATAGCTACATGATTAACTGTTAACCATTTTGTTTGAATGAGAGCATAATGAATCTTTTTGGCTTCTGTTATCATGCTGACACAATCAAATAAACGTGTGGGAGAAAAATGTTATTAGAAGCAACAAATATAGGGCTAATTCCTTCGTACTTTTTAAAAGACTCAGATTCAGTACAGCTCCACAAAACTGGCTATAACTTACTACATCTATTTCTCTAAACGTAGCTTATTAAATGCATTGGGATATGTGGCAAAATGAGACATTGTTAGGTTTCCAAAAAGGGAATTCTCTTTTTTTTTCCATTTGATCTGCTCTGTTGAAATATGATTTATATCTCCTTAAAATAAATTTTAGATAAAATAATTTTATCTCCTTAAAATAATTTTAGAGTTTATATCTATCTAATTAATCAGAATCTACCTTTAACATATTTTTATATGATTTCATATGTTGTGGAAGGACCTTAACAACAGTGTATTTTCAGTTCCTCTTTCCCATCCTTTGTGGTACTGTTGTGCTACATTTTATTTTTTAAAATATATTAAGTGGTATTTATTTGTGTGTGTGTGTGTGTGTGTGTGTGTGTGTGTGCGTGTGTTCAGTGTAGTTAACATACAGTGTTATATTAGCTTCAGGTGTACAATATAGTAATTCAGCAATTCCACATATTACCCAGTGCTCATCACAAGTGTACTCCTTATCTCCATCGCCCTTTTCACCCATCTCCCTTGATCTCACCTCTGGCAACCATCAGTTTGTTCTCTATGGTTAAGAGGCTGCTGGCTCAGTTGGTACAGTATGCTACTCTTGATCTTGGGGATTTGAGTTCAAGACCCTCATTGGGAGTAGAGTTTGCTAAAAAACATGAATTATAAATTAAAAAAAAAAAAGAACAGTTTTTTTTTTTTTAAAGTCTGTTTCTTGGTTTGTCTTTCTCTGTTTTTCTTTTTCCTTTCCTCATTTGTTTTGTTTCATAAATTCCACATGAATGAGATCATATGGTATTTGTCTTTCTTTGACTGACTTATTTCACTTATCAATATACTCTGTAGCTCTATCCACATTATTATAAATGGCAAGATTTCATTTTTTATGGGTGTATGTGTGTGTGTGTACTCACTTCCGATACATATATCTCACTTCTTTATCCATTCATCCATCAGTGGACACTTGGGCTGCTCCCATAATTTGGCTATTGTAAATAATGCTACTTTAAACATATGGGTACCTGTATCCCTTTCAATTACTGTTTTTGTGTTTTGGGGCAAATACCCAGTAGTGTGATTACTGGATCATAGGGTGGTTCTATTTTTAACTTTTTGAGGAACCTCCATACTGTTTTCCAGAGTGGCTGTACTAGTTTGCTTTCCCACCAACTGTGCAAGAATGTTTCCTTTTTAAGGGATACTGGTTACCTAATTTTGCCCACTCCATAATAGTCAATTCAGCTTCCTCCCGTTCAGGTATTCACACATATTAGTACCTATAGAGGCTCTTTATCTTGAGAACTTAAAAACATAGGAATTGGATTTGTTTCTATAACAAGAACATACACATACATTTGTTTCCTTTTACATAAAATATACAGCTAATACAATATGGGTTTATGATGTCAGTTTACAGTTCTCCTGATTAAGGAGCAGCAGTCACCTTTATTCTGTGTGGCTAAAAGCTATTTTCTTCTGTATGCCCCAAAGTCAGCATTGGGATGTCTGCTTCTTGCTTCAGAGCTCTTAATGTTATTTGTAATATGGATGTACGACCTACTGAAATATTTAAGGTGGCTTAAAAACATTTCTATGTCAAAACAACTAAAGGTAAGTGATAAAAAATATGTGAAGCTGGAGTAAGGTTTCACACCCCTCTTCTAGTAGCCAAGATATCAGGTCTAGATCAGTTATGTGGTTTCTGATGTATATTAAAGTGCTTGGGGATACAATTTTTCTTGGGATGGAGAGAAATGTGTTTCTTTTGGTCTTCATAAAGAACACATTATGAAAGGCATTGACTCACTTAAAGATCTAAAAACTGACACAATTGCCCAATAGTTTATAAAAATGGCAAAGTCTTTGTAGTATATTAACAATAAATTCCACGTGAAAGGGTTTCAGTGTTACTTATGGACGGTTACTAAAGTTTGGTTTTACAGGAACATTTCTGTGGCATGTGACTGCTTATGAGTGTGTGTTCATGAATGTGTGTGGTGGGGAGAAGTGCTTTCTCTCTAGAGGTGGTTGAGGAAGAGGAATCCTCAAGAAAAAATGATATTATAATTCCAGTCCAGTAACAAAGATTTCTGTGATGTAATTAGAAAAATAGTTACTATGGTATCTAGAGGACACACAAAAAAATTAGTCTTCACCTACAAATATATTCATATTTTATCTTTAGTGACAGGTGTCAACATCAACTCATTTACCTTTCATTTTCCTTTTTTTTTTTTTTTTGTATTATTGGTTTTGCCCTTATATTTCTTTAACATTTTAGTAATGGTAGCATCTATGCATGCATTTTTATATTCTTTTTTCTATCTCTCTCACAAAAACATACAAATTTATATAAATGAGATCAAATTATCTGTTTTCATCTGGAGATTTTTTTGTTCTTTCTCTTTCTTCCATCTCATCAAAATCTGGCACTTTATTTTTGCCTCCCCACTTAGTATATTAAAAGCCTAGTGTTATTAATATCATATTTTTCTCTGTACTCATATAATCATATACATATGCTACATATATACACATATTCTTATGTATATGCAAATACATGCCTATACATACATGCATGTGTATTTTTTTTACTAAGAAGGGGATATTGCTATACACATTTTTTCTATCTTTCCTCACCCAGATTACCTCATGAAAATCTCTTTGAAGACTCTTAAGTCATCAAACATGGCTCTAATTTGCTCCTTGAAATGACTGTATAATAAACTCATAGAAATAGTTTATCACAATCAATTCACTCATCCCCCTATGGACGGGTAATGACTTTGTTTAAAATTCTTGCTTACTTCAAAAAATGCTGCAGTAAATATCATTTACCTATAATATTAGAATAAGTTGGAATAGATTCCCCAAAATGGAGTTTTGTAGTCAGATGTATGCATACTTTTAATTTTAGTAGATGTTGATAGATCACATCCCTAAAAGGCTATATAACACTTTACATTTTCACTAAAAATGTATAATAATAGTGCCTTTTATTCCTACAAACCATTCAGCAAAAATACTATAGATCTTAATAAATGTGCCTATGTAATGGGTGTAAAGAGGTATTTTTAATCTAATTTGTTTTTCCTATTCCTGACCTGGAGAAACTTTTCATGTATTTTCAACCATTTCATTTGTTCTTTTGTGAATTGTCTATTATTAAACTTTGTCCATTGGCTTATCTTTTCCTTACCAATTTGAAAGGGTCTTCTGTGTATAGAAAGTTATTCCCTGTGTGTTGTCTGAATTACAAATAATTTTTCCAGACCTGTTGTTTTTCTATCGAATTTTTTAAAAAATTAAAAAATTTTCAAAAATGCTTAAATAGATAAGTAATGTCTATATTTTATTTTATAACTTTGGGTTCCCAGTGTAATTTTGAGAAGATTTCCCTAACCACAGATTGTGCATCTCCTAAATTTTCCTGAGAGATACTTTCTTTTGTGTTTAAGACCATACTTCACCCATAATTTTTTTTTAATTTTTTTAATGTTTATTTATTTTTGAGAGAGAGAGAGAGAGAGAGAGAGAGCATGAGCCAGACAGGGGCAGAGAGAGAGGGAGACACAGAACCCTAAGCAGACTCTAGGCTTTGAGCTGTCAGCACAGAGCCTGATATGGGGCTTGAACCCACAAACTGCAAGATCATGACCTGAGCCGAAGTCAGATGCTCAACCAACAGAGCCACCCAGGCGTCCCTATAATTTTATTTTATATGTGGGAAAATAAGGGTTTCATTTTAATTTCCTTTCAGATGTTTAATCAACTTATTAAATAAGTAAATATAATTACACATTGAATTTAATTACTAGTGTCTTTGTCAAATATTGACTTTTTATAGTCACTGAAAAAACTTCCTACTTCTGTGTTTGATCTATTTGCTTCTCTTTTACCAACACCAGGTTATTTTGAGTACAATATATCTGTAGTATGTTTTGATAAAGCAAGACAAGTATTACTCTTTTCTTTATAGTTCTCTTATAGTTGGACATATATTTTTCTACTTACAGTTCAAGATCATTCTCTCCAATTCCTGCTAAAGCACTATGGTGATTTTAATTGAAATTACATTAAAGTTATGTATTAATTTGAAGAGATACTAACTGATTTCGCTGAAGATTTACTAAGTATGCCATGTAAGTTATTAGGACATAGTGGGGGTAGAGGCAATTTGATGAATATTAAATGGTATAAATGATAATTTGAAATGGAAAATTTAGTTAGAAACAAGTATCCCAAACTACACTTGCACTTCTTCTCTATTCCATCAGTTACTTATAGAGGTGTGTAGAGAGTACTCAGCTTTGTATGCATTTTTAAGTGCTGTGTTTTACTCCTAATTTTTGGTGAGATTATTTTCTTTTTCTTTACAATTTTCCGTTTGTTTATTTTTGCTGATGATCTAAGCTTTGTATATTTATAAGAATTTGGAATAATAGATTCCATTAACATATGTTTATTTGACAAAGAGAGTTTTCCCATTAAGATGTAAAGTCCACTGGGGCAAGAGTCAAGTCAAATTTTCTTGTTATTGTTCCTCCAAACCATAGTGTCGTGCCTGCACCGTAGAAAATGTTGTCTAAGCACTAAATTTATGAATGAATTAAATGCTTGACGTTAGAACTGCAGCAACAATTTAAAATTCCCTTTCGCACAGATGTAAGAATGCCATACTTCCTGTATGATAGTGCTAAGCCAGTATGTTTTCTTATTATTAATGTTTTTGGCCATGATTGTCATTAAGAAATATATTTCAGTTACAACTGACAACACATGTATGTATTTGTCCCATAAAATAATATTTACCTATCCTATGTACACTGAATCCTGATGTTATTTTCCCTGTTTTATATGATTATATTTCATTTTTATGAATCAAGAACAGCTCAAGTAGTTTCATGACCTACTAAAGGGATAAAATCGGTTTTAAAAATTGCCTTAAATATTATCTTTTTCACACCTGAGAAGTAATATTAATAATAATACATAATAACAGCACTCCTATGAGGCAACTATATACTAGGTAGTTTCAAGTGTTTTGTAGACATGGACTTAATTTTTATAACACAGTGTGGAGCTGTTACATGTATACAGGGAAGCACTGAGAGGTAAAATAACTTGCCCAAAGGCACAGCAAGCAGCAGGGGTGGGATAGGAACAGGACAGTGTCCTTCTAGCCTCAATGCACCTAACTGCAAGAGTCTGTCACCTCTCCATTAGCAAAAGCTTGACCTCAATATCATTCTGCTGGCTACAATGACCAGTACGGAGGGGGTGAATAGGTTACGATGATGAGAAATGCGTGTGGTCCAAGGAGACTAAAGTTCTGAGGCAAATGTTCCTTACTAATGCTTATATCGATCTATGTGTTCTAATACCGGGTATCCATACTTAAAAGACTCTAGGTTAAAAGTTGCCTGTGCGTTAGTCATCATGTTCTTCCCAGCCTTGATTTCAGGCTTGTCTAATTCACTGCAGTGCCCTGGAGAGACTCGTGATGTTCAGAGGGCACAAATAGCAGCTCAAAGCCTCAGAAGACATCAGGAACTCGGGCACATTTGGTATTTTTGGTATTCTGATAGGTGTGATTTTTTACAGTGCCTTCACAGTAAGCAAATGCCCACATATGGATAATGCTATACTGTTAATGAAAGTGGGTTATGTGATTGTTTTAGAGAAACTCAACCAAGATGAGTAGTCCACAAAACTGATGTTGTGCTACCTTACAGTCATTTTTGTTCATGGTAACATTTTCAAAAAGTACTCTGATTATGCTTTTGCAATTCTGTGTACTCTGAACACAAACTAAGATTCTTCATTTACATTTTACCATGAAAGAAATCAAGAATATACAAGTTACTTTTTAATTACTTTATACATATGCAGCTAACAGCTCTAAGCCATTGGGCTGTTTCATCTTTCTCATTCCCCATTTTATGGGGAGTGGTGGTGTGAAAAAGCATCAGGCCAGTGATGGGATACAGGCTTTAAAGTGCCTGGGCTCAGTCAATTTGGCATCTGACTCTTGATTTATGCTCAAGTCATGATCTCACATTTCATGGGTTGGAGCTCCGCATTGAGTCCTGACAGTGCAGAACCTGCTTGGGATTCTCTCTCTCCCTCTCTCCCTGCCCCCCGCCAAAATAATTGAACTTAAAAAAAGGGGGTACAGGCTTTAAAGTCAAAGGGCCATGGTTACAATTTTGGCTTTGCCATGTGGTAAGTGCATTAGTTTGGGCAAATTATTTAACTTCACACCCTCTGATCTGTAAAATGAGGAAAATAATAGGACTTCCTATTGGATTTTCTTCAGTGGTCCTCACTGTGTCTGGCTTACCACAAACACCAAATGAAAGATCTATTTTGTTATAATTTCAAAAACTAGATTGAAAAGTTGACCTAAACAGCAAGCATGTAATCGTGTGGTACCTATGACAAACGTTTCAACGCTAATAAAAGTCATTTGAATTCTTACATTGATTTAGAGATGTTAAGACTGAAAAAGTTATAAAACGTTAATGTCTATTATTTGCTCCTCTGACTTCTTCCAAAGATTATGCTTCTTTTGTTAGTGTGACAAATGCAGAGACTCTACCCATTCTCTCCTTTATCAAGGTGAGCTTTGTAAATTTTGATTATTACTTATGGAGTGGTTAAATTGGAGCACCATCTGACATGATACTGGGAGAGCTTTCCATAAGGTGGTATACATAAATGTATTTGCTTTAGTAATTATCAACTTGTAATTTTACATACTTAGAGGAAAATAAGAATGCTCCTTTTTAGTGTTTATTTATTTTTGAGAGAGTGTAAGCAGGGGAGGGACAGAGAAAGATGGAGACAGAGGATCCAAAGTGGGCTCTGCCCACGTGGGGCTCGAACTCACGAACTGTGAGATCATGACTTGAGCCGAAGTCGGACAATCAACAGACTGAGCCACCCAGGCGCCCCTAAATATACATTTTTCCACAATTTGTCTGTTTTTTTTTTTCATGTAGTATATATTTCTAGAGAAACAGCTGTAGTCCTTGTCCCATATCTTTGAGACACACACATAAGGGACAGGGGCATGATCATCCTGCAAGTGTTTACCCCTGCATCTTGCACCCTATGCCTGGTTTTGTTTTCACTCACCAGGGGCTGACGGAGGCTATATTGTATGCTTAGCATGGTGCTTGACACCGTGGACAATTCAAACGCTGGGGAAAAAATTAAAGTCGTGTTAATGGAAGAAGATATGGGCTATGAACAGACCTAGGAAGTAATGGGTCACAGAAAGTAAACCATTACTATTGTTGCTGAAAAGAACAGCATTCTTTCAGACCCGTTTCTTTCCCAAGTAGAACTCTGAGGTTATAACAAAGTTGGAGACAAACTCAGATAAATTTGTGCCAGCAGCTAAGGGAGTTCAGACATCCAAACAGAAAATGTTAGTCACTCCATCCTTGCCACCAAATTTAGCTTAGTGGAGGCTCTAAAGACTTAGTTGCAAATTTTTAAAATAATAGTTTTTATCTTAAAACATGTTTGTCCTCTCTAAGATTTAAAACTGCCACGTTGTTGAGAAAGAGGTCATTACTGAAACATAGTTTCTCTTGCAAGTTCACAAGTGCCTTCCCTGCTTCTTTTTCCTTCTTGATATAGGTCCCCTGAGCTACATTGTAAGGCGTAATCCTCTCTCTTAGAACTGTCTAAATACAGTAAGCCCCAGTAAAAACAGACGGTCGGTGTGATCATTTTTAACAGCCCTGGAGTTGTCCATATGCTATTCAATAATGTGGCATCTGCATGGCCCTTTAGCTGTGGAGTGTACTTTAAACATAAGCAATTTTTAAGCAACAAGGTGTCAAACTAGTCACCCATGTGAGGAAAATCAGTGTTTCTGCACCTCTGAGTATAATCAGCGAAAGCCTTTAGAGTGCTTTTAACCAGCCATCCTCCTCATGCACAGGACGTGTTCTTTTAATACAGTTACTTTACTATGCCTCCAAGTCAAAAAAATTTTGTGAAGTAAAATACTCATTCAATTAACATTGGAGTCACTAAGCCACTGCTCTACTGGTATTTCCTACCAAATGACACATGGGAGCATTTATCTGGCTATGGGCAGTGCTTCTACATCCTACCCTCCTACAGCTATATACTGCCATGTCTAATGCAGGCACATCTATATGAGTAAGTAAGTAGAATAAGACAAGTTTAATTAAGTAAATTCTGAGACATCTAGGGTAGCCCATTTCATTGGTCTTGAATTTCTAACTAAAGCCAATTATGGTATCATGGTTCTAAGGTCTGTGTCCTCTCTTCTTTCATCTTTTACCATCTTTGAGTCTCTGATATCAAGCAGATTAAAAGAAGATCTAATAGGTAATAATTGCAGAGTGGTACACATATTACAGAAAACAGCACATAAAATGATTGTCACTGAAATAATTTGTGGGCCAACCAATCTAATAAGCAACTTTACAAAAAAATAAGATAGAAGAGGCTGAGCCTGGTAAAGATTTTATGGCTGTCCTATTAAATGTCGCTTTTTTTACTATTATTTTTTTAATTATTTTAATTTTTAATTTAATTTTAATCCCATTATATTTCACACACATTTGTTACATATTTGTTCACATTGGTTTATGGATCTACCCAGTCATTAAAATATCCACATTTATCCATTCATTTACTCATACAATATTTACTGAATACCTACTATGTTCCAGGCACCGTATTAGATCCCCAAGGATATGGCAGAGAACAAAACAAAGAAGCTTGACCTTAGGAGCTCATATTCTAGTGGTAGGAGACAGAAACTAAAAACCAACATGTGAAATATATTATACATCAGACGGCTATTGGTGCCATAGATGAAAATAAACCAGGAGCAAGAGATAGAATGTAGGTGAAAGGAAAGAGTTTTCATTTTGACTCCTGGCATCGCTGATGAAGTGATATTTGGGCAAATGGCTGGGCTGAAAGTAATAGAGCAAGCAGTGTGGACATGGAACGATGGGAAACAGCATGGGAGTCGACAAATTCAGAATCCTTCAAACAGAAGCTTTCCTTGTTTGTTCAAGGCCAAGAAACAGACTTAGTGTGGTTGGATCTAAGAGAGAGAAAAAATAGTTATAGGAGCAGAGGTCGAGGTGATTCACATTAAGACTGATAAACCATTAAAAGAACTTAGGTTGGGGCACCTGGGTGGCTCAGTCAGTTAAGCATCCGACTTTGGCTCAGGTCACGATCTCACCATTCATGAGTTTGAGCCCTGCATCGGGCTCTATGCTGACAGCTCAGAGCCTGGAGCCTGCTTCAGATTCTGTGTTTCCCTTTCTCTCTCTGCCTCTCCCCTACTTATGCTCTGTCTCTCTCTCTCTTTCTCTCTCTCTCTCAAAACTAAAATAAAAACATTGAAAAAAAAAGAACTTAGGCTTTTACTCTGAATCAGGAAGCTACCAGAGGGTTTGGAACAGAGGAGTGATGTGATCTGATTCATATTTTAGAAGAGTTGAGATTGCTAGCTAGGCTATGGATGAGAGAGATAGAGGAAAAGAGAGGGAGAGATAGAAAGTGCAAGGACAGAAGGAAATTATTGATGAGCTTAGTGCAATAATAGTAAAAGATTGTGGTGTTTTTGGAGCAAGGCAGGAAAAAGTGGCCCTATTTGGGATACATTTCAAAGATAGAGTCCACCTTATTTGTTAATATATTGGGAAGGAGAATGAAAGAAAGGGAGAGGTTAAGTTTAATTACCAGTCTCTGGCCTGAGCAACAGGAAAGATTGATGCTATTTACTGAGAAAGACAAGAGAAGGAAGTTTTGTGAGAAGATGAGAAATTCAGAGTGAGACATGTCATGTCCAAATGCCTGTTAGAAACCTGAGGTGATGTAAGTGACCGTGTGTTTAAGATTAGAGTTTAGGAAAGAGGTCCAGGCTGTAGATTAAGAATAAATGCAAGGGATCAGCACATATAGGGTATCAGTCATTCACTGAGTGAGTAAAATAGAGAAAGGAGTCCAAATACTGAGCTCTGGGCTTTCCAGCATGAAGCAGTAAGAAATAGGAGGAGGAAAGAGAAAAGGAGAATGGAAAGAAGCAGCTGGTGAAATAAGACTGAAAGCAAGAGAGTGGTATCCTTGAAGCCAAGTGTATCAGTCAGAGTTGAACCAGCAGGAAATATATATCATGATATTTATTTCAAGGAATTGGCTTACACAGTTATGGGGATGGCTTGGCAAGTCTGAATTCGGCAGGGCAGGCTGTCAGGAAGGGCAGGCAGGAGCTCAAGATTCACTCTGCAGATGGAATTATTTCTCCCCTCCTGTGCCTCTTGTCTGCCCTCCTTCTTCTCCTCTTCTTCCTCCACCTCCTTTGTCTTTTTCTTCACAAAAGCTGCAGTGTTGACATTAAGGCCTTCTGACTAATTTAATCAGGCCCACCCAGGTGATCCAGGATAATCTTCCTCATTTAATGTCACTCTATTTCAGACTTCACTTGCATCTTCACAAAAACACCTAAATTAGTGTGTGTGATTGAGTAATTGAGACTATATCCCAGCCAAATTGACAATAAAACTGACCATCACACCAACTAAAGAATAAAAAGGAGGAAGATCCACTGTGTTGAATAGTGCAGAGAACTTGAGTACAATGACCATTGGATTTAGCTACTAGGAGGTCAGTGGTGAATTTGACTATAGGAGAATTTTTTTTTTTTTTTAATGGAGCTGTATTTGTTTTCTATGGTTGCTACAACAAATTACCACAAAATGGGTGGCTAAAATAACAGAAATGTATTCTTTCTGACTTCTGGAGGCCAGAAGTTCAACACTGGTCTTGTTAGATTGAAGTAAAGGTGATGTGATAACAGGTGCTCCCTCTGGATCTCTAGATTGCCTCCTCCGGCTTCCGGGGCTGCTGGCATTCATTTGCTTGCAGTGGCCCCACTGCAGTCTTTGCTGCCAACTTACGTTGCCTTCTCTTCTATGTGTATCCAATCTCCCTTTGCCTTATCCTGATAAGGAAATGTGGTTGGATTTAATGGTCTCCTTCCCGGGTGATCCAGTATAATCTCCCCACCTCAGAATCTTTGATTTAATCCCATCTGCAAAGACCTTTTTTTTCCATATAAGGCACCATTTTACAGGTTCCACCTGATATTTTGGGTGGCCTACTACAGAGGCAAAGCCTTATTGGAGCCAATCCTGCAAAGTAACTTAGGTCAGAATGTTTCTGTGAAGAGGAACAAAGAAATGGGCAATGGCTAAGGGAAGAGTGGAAACTGGACCCACTGTTAACACCCACGGGGCTTCCCTTCCTCACATACACATCCTTCAAACAAACCTACCTGATTCCAATATTATGTATTTCACTCTCTAGTCATGCGTATCCATTCATCTCTCTTCAATAGTTAAGCAAAACACCTATGACAGGTTAATATCATTATTTGTTGTGCCTCGAAAAAAAAACTTGAATGCATTTGATAGACAAGAGTTAGGTTTTGTGAGTCTAAATAACATTCTACAATCTTTCTTAATTTATTTTTTACTTTTGCCTTAAAAGTGTAGGTCTTTGTTATCAAAATCTGCAGCCAGTGCCTTTTGAAAGCATTGAATATGTTTGTCCTGTTTGGCCTGTAAGTCAGATTTATTATCATATATGAATGTGATTCCTTCTATATTGTATTCCAGAACTTTGAATTACATTACTTTTACATTCTTAATAGGTATACTAGATTTGCCAGTTAAAAAATAAAGTCCCGTGTGCTTGTCTCTTTATTTTCTTTCCAAAATGTTTGAGCCCCGTTTTACCTGTGGCATATAGTACAAAAGATATCTGGAGGAAAGGGGAGCTGTTATGAGAAGAATCTCTTACTTTTTTTTCCCCCATAATTCATAACAAGGTCTAGGAAACTGATTTACTCGGAATGACCATTTCTCTTATGCATGGACTGTCTGGTATATAGCCCTCAAGAGCGGTACTTGATACATAGGTAGGTACTCAATAAATACTTTTGAATGGAGTAGTGAATGAACTAAAAAATTATAAATAAGATCTTTCATGCTTGTTTTATTATTAGCTATTAAAGGCATTTATAAAGTAACAGATTTTAACTGGTGTGCATATATTTAGGAAAATATGCCTTTACAGATGAAAAAAAAAAGAAATGATAATCACTTACATGATTGATACGGTACAGCAGCTTAAAAAAAGAATATTTCTCTTGAAGAAAGCATATGTTCAAAGATTATGCCTGACAGCATTTGGCTGTACGATGCTATACTTGAGAAAGTATAATAAAGTGGTGAAGGAAGAATTTAGTCTGTAAAATGGGACAGACTTGCTCATTTTAAGGATCCGTGATATACGTTTTATCAGATTTGTGACCTTGGGCTAATTATTTTATGTGTCCATTTCTTAGGGTTCTCATCTACCTCATATGATTTTTTTTTTAATTAGGATAATTCTAATAAAGAGCCTAATATTGTGCCAGACATATGGTATTGGCTTATATTTTCATTGTTGTCAATCATCACCATCATCATCATGGACAACTATCTTTTTTACACAGGTTTCATAGCGCAACTAGTCTTTTCAAACTTTTTATAACGTGAGTATTATTCTCCTTCATTTGACCACTTTTCTGCACATAATTTATCTGAAAGCCCCTTAAAATTCCCTCATAAAATCATACAGAAAGTAAATAAGTAAACGAAAATAATATTGTCAGATTCTGTTAACGTTTTAGGCTCTTTTCTGAGCTGCTCCATACCTAGATGATTCATAAATTGCCATTTCAGTCCTAGATTTTGCCTCTGAAATCCAGACCTCCACGTGTAACTGCCTTTGTGTCTTTAGCTCTTAGATACTTCAAAAGCAGCATGTTTAATAACGAATTTGTGACCTTCCACCCTATCTTTATCTAGATCAGGTCTTCTTTAGTCTTCCCTTTTCAACAGATACCACCATTGCCCCTCCATTTGGGCAAATTATCTAGCAAGTTGCCTTGATGTCTCCTTCTCTCTCATTCTCCATATCCAGCTTCTCACAAAGACCTTTGATAGTCTCTCTAACTCTCAGTTAGATAGTCTCTCAGATTTTACTTCAACTCTTCTCTAAATCTCCACTTAATTACCACTTTTGCCCCCAACCCTCCACCCCTACACCAGTTTAGATGTTTCTGGCCCAAGCCCTTCTTTGTTCCACGTACCTCTGCAGCAATCACAGAGGTAAGTTGTACACTGGTTTTTAAAATTATTTGATTTGTATTTATTTAAGATCCTTCAAAGAAACATAGTGTCTATTTTTGCTCATCATTTTAACTTTAGAATCTAATGTTTTTCAAAATGTCAGTTGGAACCCGTTAGCGAGTAGTGAAATCATATTAATGGGAATTGCAAAGTATCTTTTTTTAAGGAAATAGGGCACACTAAAAGAACGTTTGTCAGAGCAAATAAAATGTAGTGAACACACATATTGTATGCTGAAGCATTATTTTAGTTTTGAGCATATCTATGTATCCATACATTATACATTTGTGTACAAGTCTTGATGTAAAATATATTTCCTACTGTGAGTTTCAGACAAAAATTATAAAACCATGAATTTAGGGACATGACTGACACCTATTAGACATTTAATACATATTTGTTGAATCAACCAATCGATTAATGCCTTTTCCCCCTCCTTTATTATTCCATTTGTTCATTTTAGGCTACAGACTTGTAAGTGAAGTTTGCAAATAAGTTGACATATCTCTGTGTACATTTTTGAAATGTAATTCACAAGATTCTATAGCAAAGGTTTCTACCTTAATTTAATGCTACTCTGGTCAATGAATATAAATATGGTTATTAAGTAACTAAATAACTATTATTACTGATTTTTATTATGTATTAGATTTAAGTTTTATTCAATTCTCACTGTCCTTGTCAGTAGTAATGTATTCATTATTAGTAGTCAGTGTTTTTTTTTAAAACAATACTGGCAAGTTTATGCATTCATTTTTTCCCACAAACATTAATTGGGTGCATACTTTATGCCAGGCATTCTGCCAGGACCTGGGTATACTAAAATGAATATGATGACTTCAAGGAACCCTTACTTTTGAGAACTAATCAATTAATTCCACGAATATCTGTTGAGTACGTATTATGTCCCAGGAACTATATTCAGGTCTGAATAATACAGTGATGAAAAATATAGGTAGTCTGTGTTTCTGGCCTTGAGACAAAGATTCAAATTCAAATAATTTATCAGAGAGGTGATCCCAGAAAACACTGACAGAAGTGCGGAAGTAAAATAGAGAAAGAAAGACACCCAATAAGCAATTTGTTATCAAGCCAGTGACCACTGTAAGTAACTGGAACTTAATCCTGCTGAGAAGTCACCTCAGTTATGCTGCCTGATAACTGTCAGTCTGTTGTGGGCTCTTCCTAGGGACTTTAATTCTCAGGCACTGGCATGCCCTGTAGGCAGTTGAGGTCCTGGCACAGAGCTGCAGATATTGATAGTATCTGCATCTGAGTGCACTAGAAAGGTGAGGCCTGGGAGGGGCAGGTGGGGACGGGGTCTGTGGAGATATGGGTGGGGCAACAGCCTCAGAAGACTTACAGTATGGCAGCTATCTCAGGCTTCACTACGTCAATTCAATTTAAATGAGTGTGTGAGTACTTTCTGCTATTGTTTGAAACTAAAAAAGATAATTGTCTTAGTTGACTGATGATCTCCTTTTAGTTGACTTTCTCCTATATGGGAATTAAATGCCTGCCTTTTTTTTTTTTTTCCAAAATGCTTTTTGAAAGAGAGGGAAAGACAGAGACACCGCAAGTGGGGAGGGGCAGAGAGAGGGAGAAAGAGAGAATCTGAAATAAGCTCCTCACTGTCAAGTACAGAGCCGGAGGTGGGGCTGGAAGCCATGAAACCATGAGATCATGACCTGAGTGGAAACCAAGAGTTGGATGCTTAACCGACTGGGCTACCCAGGCACCCCTAAATGCCAGCTTTTTTAGTCTTCTCCTGCAATCGCTCTTTTTAAGTTATTGAATTACTTCCAGGTTATTTCTTTTCATGGCTCTTTCAGAGTTCCAGATATTGAAGGCATAGGAATACAAGTATAAATATGAACAAATATAACTAATGTTTGTTGAGTGTCTTATTGTGTGCCATTAATTGTTAATAGGTTTACATAAATAACCTTACTTAATCCTAACACTTTGAAGTCCTTGCAACCATTGTCCTTATTTTACAGATATAGAAACTAAGGATAAAAGATTAAGGAAATTGCAGAAAATTTCAGAGCTAATAAATTATGAGGTCAGTACTCAAACTCAAGTCTGATTTCAAAGTCCATGCTTTTCATCAATACACTAGTATCTTCATACACAATGAAGAAGACACACCAGAAAATTCCATGGACTCAAAGCTCCCCACCCCCAGAATGAAGGGATACCTCTCTATTATAAATAGATTCATTTTGAAGCTAGCAAAGAAATTACAGGTTAGAATTTAAGTAGAACATAAATTAGATAAATTTATTTATAAATGGCATAAATTAGTCAAGAATGTGGCAGTGGGGTCAGGACTATATTATAGGGATAAGAATCCCAATTCCACCAGTTAATTTTCTTTGGTGTGAATACATTAGATAACATCTCTATGTCTCTTTCACTTTATCTCTACTTAAGAATCATAATGCCATCTGGGGCGCCTGGGTGGCTCAGTCAGTTGAGTGTCTGACTTCAACAGTAGGTCATGATCACACAGTTTGTGGGTTTGAGCCCCGCATTGGGCTCTGTGCTGATGGCTCAGAGCCTGGAACCTGCTTCAGATTCTGTGTCTCCCTCCCTCTCTGCCTCTCCCCAACTCATGCTCTGTCTGACTCTCTTTCTCAAAAATAAATAAACATTAAAAAAAAAAACAAATCATAATGCCCTCAAACCCAGAATTGTTGTGGAAATTAAATGGAACCACATATACAAAATGGTTAGAATAGTGCCTGCCCCATAGTAAGCCTTCAATTAATGTTAACCTGAATCAATAATCATCATATGACAAGATAATATTCAGAATTAGCCATTTGAGTATGCAAAATAATCTATAGTGTTACTTTAAATGTCAACAAAATTAATAATAGCCTTATTACCAAGGAAGACAATAAAGAACACAAAATCTTCTAACACCCTGGTATTATAAGCACTGAGTAACTATTTGTTGAGTGAATGAATAAAATGTTAATTGTTTTCCTTGAAGAAATACCCTTTCCAATTTTTGAGAAAATGCCTACTAAATACACAAGTCCAAATAACTTTTGTGGTTGTGAGTAGAACTTTCAAGAAAAAACAGGTGTTCTATGGAAAAAGTAGCTAGTTTAGCCTGCAACTTGCTTAGGTGTCTTTCCTCAAAACAACTATCGCACACTTGCATGTAGCTGAATTCCTTTATGCAAGCATAGCATAGGAGAGATATGTATTCAAGGATCAGGTTATAATAAAACTTACAGTGTTCAGTGTTTCATCAAAGACATTCTTGTTTTGTTTTTTTTTTTCCTTTTAAACTGAGATTGTTTGGTAGTGAAGAATGCATACCCTCCACTAGAGTTAGTGCCTGGCCCTGATCTGTGTGAAAGTACAGCACTTTTATCCACCACTGTTTTCACCCCATTGGTGCAAATGTTGACATAGAAAAAAAAAAAAAGCAAATCTATCCTTGTATTATTATGAAAATATTTTTGGCCTTGAAGAACTGTTCAAAAACTATTGGGTTCATACTTTAAGAACTGTTGGCCTGTAATGCAAAAAATTCCTGAACATAAACATGAAGTATTTCGGAATAAGAAACAAGTATGTTATCCTGTCAGAAGATGTGGAATGTTTAACACTAATTGTTTTTACTTCCCAAATAACCCCTTTTGGGTGCACCATTCAGTACTTTATCTCAACTATTTAAATGAGCCTTTCTAGTTTTAACCTGAAATCATTGAGGAGGAATAACAAGCTTATACGTGGCTGGATTTTCTAACTTAAAGAATTGAATTATTCTCTTCATTTGTTTCATGTTTCAACTGAGATTTCTTAAAAGGTAATACAAATAACAGCATATTACAAATAATTAAGTAAACTAAAAGCATTGTGATGCTCTGTACACATTGGATGCCTTTTGGAATTGTTGCTTCCCTTAAGAAAACAATATGTTGAGGCTGATAACAGAAAACAAAAGAGAAATAGTGGTCATCTTTTTGTTAACTTTATTTTAAAACAGCAGCTGTTTAATTTGAACATTTTTCCTTATGGTTTATCAAAGTGCCACGCAAGTAGTTTTTTATTCTTAGTTAGGGAACCAGGATATATTATTAGGTGACTGCTTATAATATCACCACAATTATTTGATGTGTTTACCATGTCTCACATTATCTAGCTACTTATTATTGAATTAGAGTGATTATAACCACCTCTCTGTTTTGTTGCGTTATTATTGTTGTTGTGAATGCTTTCCACTAAAAGACAGCTTCACATAGATCAACAATTGCCAGTCAGAAAACAAAGGATGGTAAAATAAAAATAAAACTCATTAATTCAACAACTATTGAGAGCCACCTACATCAGGTTATTTGTTAGAAGCTTTGAAGTATTCAAACATGTCACCAAATAACCTAGAATCTAGTAAAAATAACATAAAATAAAATACATGAGAGGGGCCATGAAACACACTGATAAAAGCTGCAGTTCAGAGGAGGGAAAAATTACTTGCAAATGGGAAAATTTATTATTACCCTGAAATAATAAAATGTGTTCTTACATTTTTAGTTTTTCAACAATGCTTTAACTGTTAGATTTCTTCAATTCTCACATCTTGCATTATTAAAATTAAACATTTTATACATGCTGTTCAGAGTATTATAAAGTTATCAAGTACAGTGCAGGCTTCCAAATTATGCTAAAACAGGGCTTAAGCAGTTGAAACAGTTGTAATACTGTCTTCTCTGTAGGAGATAAATGTAGGCAGTTAAGTGAGTAAAGCCTGAATTTTATACTATTTGCTTGGAACAGACTATAGCTAAGAGTTCCATTGGCCTCATTGATACAGCACCCAGGGGCCTCAGAAGATCCTGTGTTCCGGTTCTATTCCATCACTAATTTGCAAAGTAACTTTAACGGAGCAACTCAAATACAATGTCCATTTTTTTCCATTTACACAGTTAAGTTTTTATTGCATGCAGAGAACTCAAAAAATAGAGAATTACAGGTAAATTTTATGTTCAAGTAATTTGACTCTTTATATATATATATATTTATCTTCTGTATGTTTACAAATTTAAGTATAAAAACATAACATTTTCAGTGGTGTTTAATAAACCACTTTATTGAACTTATGCCTATTTCCAGATAAAACCAAAAATATATCCAACTACACAGTATTTTAAATAGAAGCTAATTTTCATTATTAATATTGCCAAGAGACAATTCTACATGAATATTTCATGTTACCGCACGGTTTTGGCTTTCTGGACAAAAAGCTGGCAAAACTCGATTAAAGAATGATCGAACAGCAAACGTGTCCTAAAAGCTAGATTTGTGTGTTGCTCCAGAGAAATTTGCAAACTTGTCTTTCCCAGAGCCATTTGTTCACACTTCAGCATGGTGAAAGTAGAGAGCTTCTCCTCTACTACCCAGAGAAGATTCCTTTGTGTTCCAGAGTAATGGTCTCTGTCTGGTGGTAGGATGGGCCAGTGTGCCAGCCACCACATTGGAAGTGCTGAGTCTCATAATTTTCCTGTGGTTCAACACCACTGCATGAACACACAGGGTAACATCAGGCTCTTTTCCTATCACCCCATGTAGAATCAGTGCTGAGATGCTATGTGAGAAACAGATGGTCCATTCTCTGATTCACAGACTTGTGTTTCCTGTAAAAATATCTATCTACTTCTGCCTGTCTGTGTCTACCTATCCATCCATCCGTCTGTCTTAACTTAACAGTAATCACCTACTTGTACTACTTAGATTATTCAGAAATCTTGTGACTTTCTTTTATTTCTTTTTAGCTTTATAAGAGAATTAAGAAAGTAAGAAAGCCATGCCAACTGAAATAGTGTTAGATTTTTATAACACAAATGTTGCTTTTTAAGTTTTACTAATTTTACTTGATAGTTTAGAAAATAATACTTCAAGTTAAGTATACTCATGGGTGAATTATATTCTCCTTCATTCAAAGTTTGTATTTTGCATTCATACTCAGTCACCTCTAAATGGTTGTTAAATTTTGCAAAAAAACTTTTATAAAGTATGATATAATAGAAATTTTTTTTAATATTATTGATATTTATATTGGTCTACATAGAAGCAAACATGTGTATACTTACTGCATTTTCACAAAGGCTAAAATTCAGTTTCTTTATTAATAAAAATAAAATTTAGAAACATTTTCTGAATCAAGACTACCTTGAAAAGAGTGTTTTAAAATGTGCCTGTAAGAGAGAAACCTGTGATCTGTTTTATACTAACTGGGAATTTAATATATTAGGAAATTTGTAGAAACAAGAATGATGCGTAGAGAGATTTAAAATACTAATGGAACAGAGAAGATAGTACCACATATACATGCTCTTTCTTAGAGATACTTTTTTTCCCCTAGGAAAAGTATAGCTTCTCTTTGGGAAAATTGAGTTTTGGTCACACTTCAGAGCCTTTGATAAGTGCTTTGATGTTCAATAAGAAAGAAAAAAAGGATGTTGCCTTTGCAAAGAGAATCAAGAAAATAATAACAGTTTCAGCAAAAGGGCATTGTTTTATGTATTTTATCACACACTACCCAGAATGTAAAGAGGCCCTTTTCATTAAACTAGAGTAAATATATGTTGTTTGAAAACAAACAGGACACAGGTATGAAAATAGTAACTAAACAATACGACATGCTAATTGCTTTGTATGTAGCAGATAGTCTCTCTCCCTCCCTCCCTCTCTCTCTCTCTCTCTCTCTCTCCATATACACACACACACACACACACACACACACACATATATGTGTATATATATATACACACACACACACGTGTGTGTGTGTGTATATATATATACACATATATGTGTGTGTGTGTGTGTGTGTGTGTGTGTGTATACATATCTTACCTTGAATAGTAGAAGAAGTGCAGTAAATAAGCTACATAGAGGGTGTCATGTACAGCTGAATGTTTGTCTTATGGTAGAAATGTATCATTCTAGTGAACAAAGAGAATACAGTTTGCTGTGCATGTAAACAACAATTTAGCAAAAAGAATGTTTGCTCAATTTAAATAATGGCTTTCAAGAGGGTGGTACCGTAGTGCCCTAATGGGCTTTTCTTTGAATGTTGTACTTGACAGCTTTAATAAAATGGTCATATTCATACTATGATGGACCACTGTGGATGCAGAAATAACTTTTAGTTAATTTATTTAAGGGCTTTAATGCAACTGATTAATATGGGAGTAATAGAGTTCTGATAGTTCCAAAGAACAGCACATCTGCCTCTTTTATATAAAGGGCGGGGGGGGGCGGTGGCGGTTGTCTTGGGACAAAACCTATAGAAATGATGGCTGTAACAAGAGCTCCTTTCTCTCCAAAGGTGACTGCAGAACAAGGTGTGAATGTAGCTGTAGAATTTATGGGCATAACTGTGCTAACATGTGAAAGTGAATTTAAATACTTAAAAGATTTCAAAAGAAGCCAGCATCCATATCCAGAGTTTCTAGGTCAATTTTTTTTTCAATGTGCTTACATGCTAATTTGTGTGGGTCAAAGGGAAGATGAGCTGAATTTAGCAGAGACAGGATAGAAACCTCTGGGTGAGGGGACAGGCTTAGCTGCTGATTCTGAAGTTAGAGTGGGGAACTTTTTATGAGGTTTTTCCAATGCTGAGAGAGGTTTTGTAGAAAGCACTAAACCTAACTAGTGGGAATATGAGAAAAATTCCTTAGGGATAATACAATTATTTGGATAGAAAAAAATATAAAGAGAGTAATTATTGCAAGAATTGTTGGAGTTTAGAATGTATATAAGAAGGAAATTTCAATCTGAGGACCAACTAAAGACTGATCTAACCAAGGTGATGAAACAAGAGTGGCCAGCATAATTTCATATTTAATTCTCATGGTGTGTTAGACTTTTATTGTCTCTTGCCTGTGTTATTTTAATAACTTTCCCATGGAATTATCCACCTTTGATATAACATATGTCTAATCCATCCATAAGGTTACTTCCAGAGTCAAATGTATAAATCAAAAGTCAATTCTCTACTCATGATTCAAGTCTCAGGTGTTCCAAGGGCCACATTCTCCATCTCCCCAAACTAGAATACATCTTTCCTTTGCTTCCCCTAAAACTTTGCTTTGATTTCTATTCCCTTAATTAATTGAAGTCCACATAAATCTGTTCTTTGCTTATGCACATGCCAGTAGCATGTGGATCTTTCTTACTGATATTCTATTCTTAGGTTGCTTAACTAAAAAGCACAACAGAACAAAAAATGTTCTTTATCTGAAAGAGAGATTGCCCAGACTAAGCCAGAGATTTAAAAAAAATGGGTTATGACTACCAAAAGAATAGTGCTTTCTGGGGATTGGGAACAGAGAAAGGCCTTTCTGATTAAGCAGAGTCATGATGGTTGTTGTACAAAGAAACGTTTCATCTATGAAACATTTTTCAAACTCAAGATTGCTCGTTTCTTTCATTTCAACAGTTTGTATGATAAATCCTCCCCATACTGTACTGAAGATTGATTTTTAGTTCTCAAGTACAGTGAACTGGAAGGGTCAGGGATGTGTTCACCGGAGAGAAAGAGAAGGTTGGAGGAAAATTATAATCTGTGGTGCAAACTCTGCAGAGCCTACCAGCTAGATGTTTCTCTAAAGCTTTTAGGAAGGAGAACTTCACCAAAGAATGTGATGAAATAAAACCTTACTGAAGAAGCTGTCTTGCATCAGTGGTGGATGCCTTCAGCTGACTGATAATTTTATATACTTTCAACTCACTGTTTTAAAAATATATGCTACATTTTTAGTGGTGGGGGGAATGATTTACTACTGTTAAAAATAATATGCAGAAACAAATTAATGTAATATTTCATGTTCACTGGTCTAAATAGAGTCAACATTCTGAAAACAAGCTGGCAAGACTTTTTCCCTTTTTTCATTTCTTACATTTTCTTGTTTTCCTTTAAGATTTTTCCCAAACTAGGGGCGCCTGGGTGGCTCAGTCAGTTAAGCGGCCGACTTCAGCTCAGGTCATGAGCTCCTGTTCCGTGAGTTCGAGCCCCGCGTCGGGCTCTGTGCTGACAGCTCAGAGCCTGGAGCCTGTTTCAGATTCTGTGTCTCCCTCTCTCTGACCCTCCCCCATTCATGCTCTGTCTCTCTCTGTCTCAAAAATGAATAAATGTTAAAAAAAAATTAAAAAAAAAAAGATTTTTCCCAAACCAAAGACTCCTTGGTTAGTATAATAAATGCTTAAAATTTTCATAATATATTAACATTTAAATATTATTTGTTTCTTTAAAATTGCCTATCTTATATATAGTATGTTCTGGACTCAGAATTTCAGTGGCTATGACTGCCCCTCTGGTGTGCAGTGAGTTGGGTCAGTGTAAAGATTTCCACATCCCATTTTGAAAGTAGTTTTCCTTTTGAAATATAAGCATCTTGTATGCCAGATTTAGCATAGGTTTCTTATATTCTCAATAGAAAGAATTGATGAAACTTTTTGATTGTGTTTACTTAAGTAAACATATGCAGGGAGTGGAAGTCACTCCCTGTGTTGTGTGTGTGTGTGTGTGTGTGTGTGTGTGTGTGTGTGTTTAAGAGGATTAAAATCATTATTTTCCAGGAAAGTTAATGGTAATAACAATGAGTGAAATCATTGTCCCCTATTTTTATCTGGCAAGTGTTCTACAAAATGCTTTAACTTGTTTATGTTTTCTTACCATTTTCCTCCTTTCTTACTAATTTGACCTAAATTACCTTAGAACTTATATTAGCTCACAGCACTTCACAGATGATTTAAACAATCCCTATCTGAACTGACCTTTACCTTACATTTCTATGCTTCTCCTTAGGTGCCCCTATTTGATTTCTGGTCCTGAAAGTCTTGATGCAAATTGGTCAGTTAGTAGCTTCAGATTTTAATCTAAGAATGTGAACTGCTTTGCAACTAATAGCCTTGATTCTCGAAAAAGAAAAAAAGAAAGAAAGAAAAGAAAAAGAAAGAATGCAGTTTACCTTAAATACAATACTCAACTTTCCACTTTGTCAGTAATTCCATTCCAAGTATTTCACATTTTGTGACTAAAACCACTTTATACGTTCCATTTCCTTATTTTTCTACAACGTACATGATAAAGAACATTTATATGGAAAGGGGAATATGGTATGACTTTACTATCACTTTTACTTCAGCTGTATTTTTTTTCAAACTAGCTTTACAAACACCAATACACAGCCCACTGTATTAATTACTTTCTGATCTTTTAACTTTTGTGAGTCCTGTTCACATTACACATGCAGACCGTGTTGGCAATTCAACCTAGCGATCTGACTGAGTTCAGCCAAAGAATAATTATTCCATTAAGAGGCAAAAGCTTGAAGATTTTTTTTTCTAAATTTCACAGTTACTAATTAAAGAGTATAACGTAAATAGCCATAACACCAAAAATGGATTCTTCACCGTCCGTGCTCCCACTGAGCTCAGAGAAGCCAGTCTGCTGCTCCACAAGTCTCCTGTCCTCTTTTCAGAACAGGGTCTGATTTCAAGTCCTTTGACAAAGCCCATCTTCAACCTACTTCATTGTTTCACCTGAACTGTGTTTTGTGGTGACCAGAAGTAGCAGGCATGACTTGTGAACCAATTACAGCTCTAAATCAATGCTTTCCTTTTTCCCCTAGTTCACATTCATTTCCATAAGAGCTAATGGCTTGATGGAACAGATTTTTTTCCCCGTGTGTTAATCCTCACTGATTGAAACATCTCCAGGAACAAACCACTGTTCCTTATTACACAAATTGTAAACTCAGTGGAAGTGGACTTTGGGGGATGTTTCAACACTCCTTATTTAATGAAAACAAGGAAGAGTCTCTATTTCCATACATTGCTAAAGTGTTACCAAAGTCTAAAAATAGGTTTGAATAAATTTACATGATGGAGAAAGGCAGTCATGAGAAAGGAAAAGAAGAAAACTAGAATTAAGTTCTTTGTGAATACTTTGGGAAATCCACTGAAAACCAGACTTTCATACAAAGTGCACAAAATGGCCATCACCAATAATATATAAGACTTTCACCAAAATTGTTCTCAGAACTGTAAGCATTGGAGTGGCTTTCCTGACTGCATGATGTAGTGAAAATAGCTCAGTACAAAATATTCCTTGTTCTAGGAAATTTGGTCTTGTAACAACTTTAAGAAATTTTCTGAAGGTGGGTGAGAGTTAATACCTAAAATAAATAAGTGGTTACTTAGCTACATATGGATTTTTAACCAACAGCCACCCTATAAAAATGTCCAATCCTCCCCACATATCCACCTCCTCTCCCCTTCTCTAAATTATTTTTTTTCTCTTTAGCATATTATGTATTTTATCTAACATCATGTGTGTTATGCGTCTGTGTGTGTGTTGTGTGTGTGTGTGTATGCACACACATATATTATCATTTTTATTGTCTGAATCTCCCTCAGGATTGTAAGCTCCTAGAAGGCAGAGATGTTTCCCTTTGGGTTTCCTATCATTTCCTCAGCTTCTGGAACAGGGCCTGGCATGTAATTGTGCTCAGTCAGTATTTGTTGAGTGGTTGATGGAAACTGGAAGTTCTGATGCAAAGAGAAGCCTATGGTTTTCTATTTCTCTTCCGAAGAATGAAAGATGTTCATCACTTCTGGAGTGAAGCACTAACTTGATAAAGGAGGCATGTGACCAATACACCCTAGTGCAACCTGGTAGCAGCTTTCCTAATAGCAGCTGTAAGGGCTCAGTAAACAAAGTCCTTGAGGTAAAATTCCACAACAGCACAGTAAGTGTGAGAAGGAGAAATAGACTGCACCCATTGCTGGCAAGAGTATTTATTATTGAAGCTGTATACAGTTGTTGTGGTACATTGATAATAAAACGGATAGACTTTGAACTTTTAAAAAAATTTTAATGTTTATTTATATTTGAGAGAGAGACAGATGTGAGAAGGGGATGGGCAGAGAGAGAGGGAGACCCAGAATCTGAAGCAGGCCCCAGGCTCCGAGCTGTCAGCACAGAACCCGACGTAGGGCTTGAACTCACAAACTGCGAGATCGTGACCTGAGCAGAAGTTGGACGCCTAACCGGCTGAGCCACCCAGGTGCCCCTGCACTTTTTTATTAATTGTTTATAGATAGTCTGCAGAGAATATATATCCTTATACCTGCCCAGGGCACAAAGCTCCCCACTAACATCTCCCCATCTGACCTCTCCAGGTCTCCAGACCTGAACTCCCCTGGAAGGAGTGGAATGAGACACTGCATGCATTAGCATCTTTCTCTTCTTTATTTATTCAACTAATATTTACTGGAGAGCTAAAACAATACAATTTGGTAGATTCAAAGGTGAGTGAGTAAAGGAAGTGACCCACACATTTTTGGTTTAATGAGTTTATTAAAGTAGAAAACAACAAAAGATGAGCAGATACTTGTGGAAAGTCCTCAGGTTTGCTCTTGGACACATTGAGCTGGAGATGTTGAATTCCCCAATAATTATTGTACCATCTGTTAATAAAGCAAAATTAAATGTATTAGAACTTACGGCTATAAGAAATGATCCAGTGAAAGTGTCTTAGTGTCTCAAAAGGGCGAAGTCAAAAGTGACATATTTTTTAATTTTGAGGTCTGGGATCAATAAGTTCAAGGTAGGGTTTTTTGTTTGTTTTTTCAAGACAGAGAACTTATTGGAATTGGACAACATTCATGACATGCTAGTTTAGAATTGTTGGACAGAGCAGACTTCGTGAAGTCAGCCTTGATAAGTAAACTTTCTCAAGTGAGCAGACTATTGTGTCTAAATTGATCTGCAAGGATTTCCTGAAGCAGGCAATAGAGTTATGGGATTACAGTTATATCTTTTCTTTGTAAAGGTTTACTGAAACAAACAACTAAGATGGTTTGACACATTCGGTCTCAGTTCTCAGAGGTAGCCTTTGAGACATCCAAGGGCTGATGTTGAATAAACAGTTGGAACTCTGAAAGGTAGTATAAAATTTAGGAGTAATCATTTTATAGATTATAATAAGGATCTGGAGATGGTTCTGTTCAAGATTACCCAGGAAAAGAAAAGAAGTAGCCTAGATTAGAGTATTGAGCAACGTCAACATTTAACAGAAAGTTATTGGGAGGTGAGCATTCAGAGGTTATTGGGAAGTGGCCAACAATGCATGAGGATGAACAATAGAGTGTAAGGTGGGTCCTTCAAGAAGGAAAGGGTGATCAGCAAAGCCAATGCTGCTGAGTGCTCAGGTAATATGAGGACACCAAAATGTCCACTTAGTAACTTGAAGTCATTGTTGATTTTAATGTGAGCTGTTTTGGTGAATTTATAGAAGCAAAAACAGATTAGAAAAGTTTAAAAAAGGAATGAGTAGATAGAGAATTGACAGTACTTCAAGAATTTTGGCTGAGCAAGAGAAAGATAAGTTGATAATTGTAAGAATGTGACAAGTTGATATTTTTCAAGTGAGAGAGATTTGAATATATTTAAATATACATAGTCTCTGCCACTATTCTCCATAATCTTATAAGAAAAAGGTAAATGCATCCTTTCTTTATGTCTTCTTTCCTTCCATGTAACTATTCATCATGCATTTCTTCTAGCAAAGAGCAGACACAGACCTTGGCCCTAAGGAACTTACAGTCTCATAGAAGACCAACATGTTGAAGGGAAATGCCAGGAAGTGTATAAACATCCTATCCCTGTTACTGCATCACTAGCATAAATGCAGTTTAAGTTTTATGTTACTGAGTTTACATTGCTTTACAATGCAAGCATTAGACTAAAGATTGAATTGTGTTTTGAAGCCTCTGAATCAAATTTCCTCCAGACACAGCTGGCTCCATACATGGATGAAACCTGCAACCTAGAGCTCATTAACATGATGAGACAATCAAGTGAACTAGCAGGTACAAAGCTAAGACAAAAAATAGCATCAGTTAAAAAAATTAATTATAAAAGCCTAAGTTGAGAGTGGGAGCATAAACTTTCAATCTGTTGAGGCAGGATACTTCTTAAAATTCACCTGAAATTGCTATTAAATTAAATGTTCTTTCATTCCAATGCTAAAAATATTTATTTGCCCCAAATTCCTTAAACCAAAGGTGTTGTAAGTGAACTGGAATACATGTAGGAAGTCGCTGTGCATTCTCATGTTGCTAATTGGAATTTTGATGAATATAATACAGAAGCAAGACAAGACAAGAGCAAAGTATTTCCATTAGTTTCACTTACCCATGTTTCTGCATCTTGATCAGAGCTTTGTTAATATTTAAATATGCATTTAAAGCCCCAAGTGTATAGGCAGTCATGGAAGTTTCATTAATAACTATAATTCATATAAGAAGATATATACTGAAGACAAATGCTTAAATATGAATTTTAATTGTAGTTATGAAAGCTTATTTTGTAGCTTAAAATCTAAAAAAAAATTGCAACAGGAAATGAACTTATGTTAGCTACTAAGATACACTGTGGTTTATCAATTATTGAGAAAAAGTAAGATTTTTATCTTAAAATCATATTTCTCCATCAGCTATATCCCCCTGTTTTTTCATGTAGGGCCATTTGGAAACAGGCAAATGGGAAAAGAGATATTGACGTTACTTGCAATGCCTTATGTTCTGCAGATTCTGAGCTATGCAGTCTTCAAAAAGGACATAATGGAGCAGAGAAAGCTGTCACTCTAGAGCTGTGACTCTTTTCTCCTTTAGCAGTCATGCTTTGAATGGGTCCTTCTGCAGACGAAAGGCTTGAAGTAATAATCGCCATTCCCTCCTCACAGCAGTATGCCACAGAACAAAACTCCCTGGAATAATGCCAGCTGAAATGATGAAGTATATCTTTTCTATATATCCACAAGGATACTTACCTTAGTGTCTTCTAGGCTCTAAAGGAGAGGATATAGTTCATTGTTACCAGCTGCTCTAAATCTTTCTTACTGTGTGCAGCTTACCCCTTTAATAACAAGAGGAAAAATACAAGGGCCTTTCTAGCACAGAACAAACATTCAGATTTCCATTCTTAGGATGAACTCTGACTCAAATATTGTTTTATACTAAGTATTAGCATGGAGTAGGCATTGAACATTAAATTTACAGAGAAGCAGCATATTTTTAGAGTAATATGATAATCACTTATGAGATGTTACTAAATATCCCCAAAGCTTTTATGCAAAGACAGAAGGAATCTTTAAACCAAAACAGATTGAGTTACTTGAAATTTTAGCAAGTGGGTTGGTTTAGAATTCCCATGAGAAGCAGTTGATTAAGCTGTGATGGTAGCAGTCATTTGACTGGATGCACACACTATGCAAAGATCAGCCCCACACTTAAACGTCTATTGTGTCAAAAAGGCTACCTGTCCCAGAACATGATACCCACTGGCCTGCCAGCCAGTAATATGTCTTGGAGCTACTGTGCAAAAATCAAAGCCTGTAGTCCTTACAGTGCCCTGTAAGATCCACCATCATAAGACTCCATTCTGCCTCTCCCCGTCACATTTTCTCTGGTTTTCTTCTTTCCCTGGGTCACTCCACTGCAGGCATAGGCTTCCTTGCTGTTTGTTGGAACACTCCATTTGCAATCTCATCTAAAGGCCTTTGCCTGAATTCTTCCTCCATGGAATCGCTTGGCTAACTCTGTTACCTCTTTTAGTGTTTCCTTAAAGTTTCTCTTCTAATGTAATTTGCTCTAATTACCTTACTGAATACTACAACTAATTTCCACCCCATTCCCCCATTCCCTTGTTTTTGTATTTTTTTCATAGCACTTTTCACTATCTAACACAAAATTTCTGTATTTATTATGTTTATTGCTCATTGTCTGTGTCATTCACTGCATGATGTACTTCCTCATCTCATTTATCTCTAGGAGTAGGAATCTTTATCTATTATGTCCATTGTTGTATCCCAAATGCTAAGAAATGGGCCTGACCCATTATGGGCACTTAATAGATATTTATTGAATGAATGAATTACTGAAACCATAAACCATCTTTTCTCATTATCCTAAAAGGCACTAGATTCATACTCTCCTATATGAGATTTTAAAAGTAATTCACTTAGTACCTTAATCTCCTACTAACAGAGCCCCTCTTTGGTTCAGACGCTGACACCAAGAGGTCCTTAAAGGAATGCATTTTGATAACTGCCATAAAATAACTTGTCTGCATACTCACTAATTGCTATTTATATATTGAGTTTATAAAATTACCTAAACATATTTAAGTTATCAGAGATATGACAGAATCAAACTAAAAACCTACTTTTTGATGAGGAGACTTGAAAAGAAAGTTTGCTCCTAGCATGTAGCAGGGCAAAGGAAAGAAGCTGGCTATTCCAGGATGCATCCAGAAGAAAGGGAATAGGATTAGGTGGGTCTTTAGTTTGTGACGGTGGTCTAGACATGATGGGGGAGCAGGGAACCACTAACAGAGGAGGGGAAACAGAAAGAAAAAGCCATTCTCTTTTTATAGTTTTAACAGGGCTAACTCAGCTTGTTGCCTTTCAGTAAGTTCTTGGAAAAAGCCTTTTGTTTTCATCAATTTATCAGGAAGTTTGGAAATACATAGATCCACTAATGGGAAAAAAATTCACACACAGGGGAGGTGCATTTACTCTGTTCCTTTCTGTAAAAGAGGAAAAATTAAGAAAAGGAGGGTTTGAGTGGGCATCAAGATCAGAGCTCTGATGGAGAAGACATTGAAAGGCACAGTTCATATTTCTTAAAAGGCCAAATACAGGTCTTTCTCCCTCAAGTCGTTCATTACATGCTTTGAACCATCATCACATGCTTTCTTCTACAAAGCCAATTTCTTGGGCCATCTTAATGACCTAAAGGAGAGCGTCAAAGGCTGTGAGAAGCACACACACTGATTTTGTGCCATTCCAATCCGGAGCAGATGGCTCTATTCCAAGAGTTAAACATCTCTCTTAAAAATACCTTTGGATACTTTTGAAGTCTTATATATTCTAAATCAGTTTATTTTTTTCATCTCTAGATATCAGAAGTCCTGACCCAATTCTTCAGATTAACTATATATTTCTTATTAAGAAAATAGATTATAACTAAAGAGGGATTTTGGTAACGAGAAGACCAAATCCATTCTCTTAATTTCCTTTTTTATAGATCAAGCACTGCAAGATCATTTTTGAGATTGTAACTTTTGATGCTATATTTTGTAATTACCAAGAGAATGTGGGCTTGTGATATCTGTGGGCTTTTTTTTTCTTTTTAAATCAATGTGTCCATTAAGGAATGTATTATTGTACACCAGATGGAATTAAATGAACCATTGTGTGAACTTGGCATTTTCAGATCGGGTTACCTGAATGTAATTACCTGCAGACAGTTTCGAAATATGCTGTTCATAAGGGATTAGCTTTTATATAGAAATTCTCTTTTATTCTCCTCAGTTTTTTTTTTTTTCTTACAATGTGTTTAGTCATTTTGGCTTATTGTACCATCATGTTCTGCCACTGATAATGGTGAGAATTAATCCTGAAGTACGAGAATTGATGAGACAGAACAAGTCGACAGCTGTTTAAAAAACAAATAGGCAAGGGACAGCTTACAGAAGAGAATGTTATGATTTTGTGCCATATACAATTTGAATTGTCTGCCCCAGTTCTAATAATACTGAAATTTGGAGAAATTGTTTTGTGCATTAAACAGATTTTCTTTCAGGAATTTATTCCCAAACTGCAAAGCTGTATTTCATTTCCTATTGTCATTTTTAAATCATTTCAGTTGAAGAATAGAAATTTCTACATGTTCTGTATCCCATTCCATTTGTTTTCTTTGTGAGTGAGCAGAATTATGCTTTCTGTGAGTCACCTCTTCATACAGGGAGTACACCCTCTGGGTGACATTTACTGTTAGTGTGACAATCACCTTCTCTTATTCTCTCTCAAGTAGTGAGTAGTTACATGTCTATTTCCCACATGGATGTCAAGTGCACAATTATCTCTTAGTAAACAAATATATATATTTAGACTATTGGAAGAATGGGAATTCAAAACTTTATTTTAAATTTTCTACACAAGGTCAATTTTTTTTTCTTCTAAAAAATGAATTCTCTATATCATTTCTCAAGCTGTTACTACTTTCTTAGAGCAGTTGGGAAAGAACATCAAATCTGAGTCTGGGCAACATCAAGTTTAATGGAAAAAATGTGATTTGTAATTTCACATGATTTCATAGCCTATGTGCTTATTTTTTCCTAAACCTTCTAAACCTCCTGATGACTCCAGTGAACCAAATAGCAAAATGTGTGACTCTTCCTTTCTTTCTTTCTTTCTCTCTTTCTTTCTTTCTTTCTTTCTTTCTTTCTTTCTTTCTTTCAGCAAGGGAAAGCATATACTATGTCACCATCAGGAATCAGCTTTCAGAAAATTCAGCTAGTATCATGTTTTAAATTACCTGTTGATATGGGAAGAAACATAATGAGCACAACCTTGCAAAAATAAATTATTGGAAGAACTACAGATAATTAATATATGCTGACAGTTTATGAATTAATGTTAGACTATGTTGAAAATAAGTCACTTTCAAACAAGCAACCTTCTTACATTGTAATTAATATGGACTTACAATTAATGTTACATATGCTATAGTTTCTAACTTGCATGTGAAAAGAAAAAGACTTTTTCTACTTTAAGCAAAAAGTAATTTGCTGGGTTCATGCCAGACCCCTTAGTGGGAGTCTGAAGAATTAAGCTTGGAGGCAAAAAGGAACATAACAGCTCTTGAAGGCTGAGATGCAGGAATGACAGGAGTAATCATGTCGAATCTTTCTGTAACAGCTTTATGGAGATATAATTCACACAGCATAGAGCTCACCTGTTTAAAGAGCACATATACAATGTTTCAACCATTCTTTCTATCTTTGTATTTCTCATCCAAGAGTCCCAAGTCCTACGGCAGCATTCAGTTGGCCAGGCTAAGCCACAGTTGTCTTTCTGCTCATGTCAGAGCTGGTGAGGATGAGGGGTGTTTGGGGTCATGGTATGAGAGGCTCCCATATCCAGCAACAGCCACCTGCATTCACACTTCCAACAAGTGAGATGTAATAGAGAGACAAAGGTTATTTGGAGTGATGTGCTGGCAAATATTCAACAATTGGCTTTCTAGAAAGAAAAAAAAAAATGTCCTTTTTTTTGCTTTTAGCATTTACAGATTTCCATGGTATAAATACTCCAAATATGAGGAATAATTTGAAGCAATGAATAAGAGAGCATTCAGAGTTGGGTAGAGATGCTAATAATATACTCTTGTGTTGAAATGAGTTGGCTCTGGCTACCATTAGATTCCCCCCTCCAAAATAACATGGGTGGTCTCAAGGAGTGGGGTTGAATGCTAGTTAAAAGAAAATTAATGAATTAAATTAATTTATTTGATTTTAATTACTGTATGTTAACTAATTCATTAATTTTTTTTTACCACCTAGCATTCATCCCCCTCCCTGATATAAAAGTAAAATTGTGTATTTAGGTATTCAACCCAGATGTTGTTGACCCTAAACACTCTCTCTATATACATTTTTTAAGTTTATTGATTTGTTTTGAGAGAGACAGAGAGAGAGAGAGAGAGAGAGAGCACAAGCTGGGGAGGGGCAGAGAGAGAGGGAGAAATAGAGAATTCCAAGCAGCCTCCATGCTGTCAGTGCAGAGCCCCCACGTGGGGCTCAAACTCACAAACCGTGAGATCATGACCTGAGCCAAAACCAAAAGTTGGACGCTTAACCAACTGAGCCACCCAGGTGCCCCAAATATGTTTTTTAAATAAATTAATAAGTAATTAAGTAGATAAGAATTTGTTCGTGGACATATTAAAAACTACTACAGTGTCTATACTACACAAAGCAATCTACACATCAAATACTATCCAAATCAAAATAACACCAGCATTCTTCACAGAGATAGTAACAAATAATCCTAGAATTTGTATGGAACCAAAAAAGACCCCGAATTGCCAAAGCAATCCTGAAAAAGAAAACCAAAGCTGGAGGCATCACAATCCCGGACTTCAAGATATATTACAAAGCTGTAATCATCAAGACAGTATGGTACTGGCATAAAAACAGACACATAGATCAATGGAACAGAACAGAAAACCCAGAATTGGATCCACAAATGGGTCCAATGACCATTAGTATGGTCAACTAACTTTGACAAAACAGGAAGGAATAGACAGTAGAATAAAGACAGTCTCTTCAGCAAATGGTGTTGGGAAAACTGGACAGCGACATGCAGAAGAATGAACCTGGACCCCTTTCTTACACCAAGACAAAAATAAATTAAAATGGATGAAAGTCCTAACTGTAAGACAGTTAATTTGAAAGATCCTAGAGGAAAAACTAGGCAACAACCCCTTTGACTTCTGCTGCAGCAATTTCTTACTAGACATATCTCAGGGTACAAGGGAAACAAAAGCAAAAATTAACTGTTGGGACCTCATCAAGATAAAAAGCTTCTGCACAGCAGGGAAAACAATCAATAAAACTAAAAAGCAACCGACAGAATGAGAGAAGATATTTGCAAATGACATCAGATAAAGGGTTCATATCCAAAATCTATAAAGAATTTATCAAACTCAGCACCCAAAAAACAAATAATCCAGTGAAGAAATGGGCAAAATACATAAACCCTTTGCAAGAAGACATCCAGATGGCCAACTGACACATGAAAAACTGCTCACCATCACTCATCATCAGGGAAATACAAATTAAAACCACAATGAGATATGACCTCACACCAGTCAGAATGGCTAAAATTAACAACTCAGGCAACAACAGATGTTGGCGAGGATGTGGAAAAAGAGGATCTCTTTTGCATTGTTGGTGGGAATGCAAACTGGTGCATCCACTCTGGAAAACAGTATGGAGGTTCCTCAAAAAATTAAAAATAGAAATAGCCTATGACCCAGCAACTGCACTACTAGCTGTTTACCCAAAGGATACAAAATTTCTGGTTCAAAGGGCCACATGCACCCCAATGTTTATAGTGGCTCTATCATCAATAGCCAAAATGGAAGGATCCCAAATGTCCATCGACTGACGAATGGATAAAGAAGATGTGGGGTGGGTGTGTGTGTGTGTGTGTGTGTGTATACTTGACAATCAAATATATTACTTGACAATCAAAAAGAATGAAATCTTGCCACTTGCAACAATGTGAATGGAACTAGAGTGTATTATACTGAGTGGAATAAGTCATTCAGAGAAAGATAAGTATCATACGATTTCACTCATGTGGAATTTAAGAAAAACAACAGATGAACATAGGGGAATGGAAGGAAAAATAAGATAAAAAGAGAGAGGAAGGAAAACTATAAGAGACTCTTAAATACAGAGAACAAAAACAGGGTTGCTGAAGGGGAGGTGGGTGGAGGGGTGGGCTAAGTGGGCAATGGGCGTTAAGGAGGGCACTTGTTGGGATGAGCACTGGCTGTTATATGTAAGTGATGAATCACTGGGTTCTACTCCTGAAACCAATACTACACTGTATATTAACTAACCTGAATTTAAATAATTATTTTAAAACCTACTACAGTATTTATTTCATAGAAGAGACCTCTGTCTCTGTCAATAATTACTTAATTTAGCTGGGGAACTCATTTGGGCACATTTGAAATATTAAAAGAAATGTCAAAAACTGCTGTGATAGAGAGTATTCTAACATGGCCTCTGTGATATTCACCCCCAGGTTTTACTCCCATAAATATATTACATACATGGCAAAAAGGATTTTGAAAATGCAATTAAGGTTACTAATCATATGACCTTAAGATAGGATGATTATCCAGGTGGACTTGACCTATTATATGAGCCCTTTTAATGCGGGGAGTTTTCTATGACTAGTAGCAGAAAAGGAAGTTAGACTTGAAGCCATGAGAAGGATTCAGGGCAAGAGAGACTTTTGTCTTACATAGAAAAAAGCTGGGAACAGCCTCTAGGAGAGTCAGAGCCAACCTTAGCTTTTAGCCGTCTAGAAAAATGTGATTTCAGTCCTATAACTGCAAATAACAGAATTATGTCAATCTTCCTGAATGAACTTAGAAATTGATTATTTCTCAGAACCCTAGGTAAGAATCCAGCCTGCCTAATACCTTAATTTTGATTTTGTAAGACCCTAAGCAGAGAAACCAGTCAAGTCTATCTAGGCTTCTGACCTACAGAGCTGTGAGATAACAGATACTCTTTTAAGCTGCTAAGTATGTAGCAATTTGTTACAACAATGAAAACCAATATAAATAACTGCCTATAAGTAAGTACATTAAATGAACTTTGGTGCTACAAGAATCTGAAGAAATAATTTGCATGAAATAAAGTGAAAGAAAGACTTTTGAAGAACACTTAGAACCAGGTGTTAGAAAAAGACAATTGGAATAAGAAATATGAAATAGTAAGTGGAGAATAAGGAGTGTAAAGGTCATCATGGCATTGAGGACTACTGGCAAGAAAAAAGAGTTGTTAGCAATTACATATGAGAAGATAGACAAGATTATGTTGGAAGATCATAATAGATAAAGTCAGAGAGCTGGTGAATATCTAAAATACTGTCAGGAAATTATTTTCAATGTTTGTGAGAATTTCAATCCATGTAAACTCTAAAAAACTGGACACCAGAACAGCACTTCAGGATACCTAAATCAGAAATTCTTGAATATGTAATAACATCTGTATATTTTTACTCCATAGATGATATTGGGGTGCAGCCAATTTTGAGGCCCACTAGTAAGGATTTTGGAATTTATGAAAGTCTAACAACTATACACAGCTATGCAAGAGTTTGGAATTCTTCCCTCCCTTTTCTCCTCCCTCCCTCCCTCCCTCCCTCCCTGCCTGCCTTCCTTCCTTCCTTCCTTCCTTCCTTCCTTCCTTCCTTCCTTTCTAATATAAAAGGAAGAACTGAATTAAATCCCACCTAAATTGTATATTACTCTCTTTGGGGGGAAAAAGGTGATTGGGAATATTAAAAAGTCAAACAATCAAATGGACTCAATGTTATTTCTAAGATCATGAAAATTTATGATAGATTATTTCATTAATATTATCTTGAATCTCATACAGTTTAAAAGAATACATCTTCCATATTTCAATAGCATTCCAGAATAGATTTCCATGGAAGCAAACTCTGAGACATATATTAACATTCAGGAGATTTGTTGCAAAGGTCTCTTTTGATCTACACCTATGGGAATGAAACATGATTTTATAGGAGAAGTGAAGCTTCCCCCAAACAATCCCAAGGTAGACTTCCCCCTTTAGGGGGGTCCCAAGTTGGGGAAGCTGGTATGACCTTTCTATCCTTGCTGTGATCCATAATTGAACATAGTTCTCCCAGGAAAGAAGCAGTTTTCTTCAGCCGACTCAATCCACAATGAAGGACATCCAGTAAGGCCCATCATCCTACAGAATTTCCAGCCCCTGAAAGAACTATTCCCAAAATTGGGTGGTCAAGACTGCCCATCACAGAATCTACGGCAAATGGCTATTTCTAGTTGGTAAAGTTGAAGGACTTAACTACGTTAGCATGCATTTCCCTAAGTATCACAAACAGCCTGATATATACAAGTTGACTCAAAATATTTTACCAAGGCCTCTGCTTTCAAGCTATGTTGGAAACTAGTTAGCAGCTAGTTATTCAATGAAAAAAACTTTATGGAAACATCATTTTTAGGGACAAGGATGTGTACAATTGTGGACATGCAGTGTTTAATGTGTTTGCTGTAAAAATAATACATGTTAAAAATACACTTGATTACATGTATCATTCTAGATTCAGTTCTATTTTTTGAAAGATTGCCAATAATGAAGTCTTTTAAAACTAGTGTAGGGGCGCCTGGGTGGCTTGGTTGGTTAAGCGTCCGACTTCCGCTCAGGTCATGATCTCACGGTCCGTGAGTTCGAGCTCCGCGTCGGGCTCTGGGCTGACGGCTCAGAGCCTGGAGCCTGTTTCCGATTCTGTGTCTCCCTCTCTCTCTGCCCCTCCCCTTTCATGCTCTGTGTCTATCTGTCTCAAAAATAAATAAACGTTAAAAAAAATAAATAAATAAAAATAAAATAAAACTAGTCTAATCTCTTCTTACCTCACACTGTTGCAATTTTTTTTCTCTGATGTACTTTCTTTAATTAACTTCTGAGATACTGCAGTGTCTGGACTTTCATTTCCTTCATTCCAAATTTCTTTCTTCCATTGGGTTTTTGGAAGTGACTGATACTTCCTATGCTTTTAAAACTTAGTCTAGAAATTTCACTTGTGTTTCATTTAGTTCCATAGTAAACATTTTTCCCTTCTTCTCAAATAATGCCAGGACCTTAGACTGTTTTAATTCCCATTGTCTCTTCATTACTTATAAGCTATTTTTATACAGTGGTTTAATTTTATTTTAATTTGTACTCAACAAGTAAAACATTAATTTATTTATTTATAATCAATAGTTTGCTTAGATGTATCTAGTATTAATATTTTAAATTAAATAATCATTCTTCCTGAATTTTCTGGGTCAGTTATATATATATATATATATATTATTCCTAAACTATTTAAAGATAATACAGTATTTAGTAATATTTAGAAGTTCCTGAGGCACCTGGGTGGCTCAGTCGGTTAAACCTTTGACTCTTGGTTTCAGTTCAGGCCACAATCTCACAATCTCACAGGGATCAAACCCCACATTGGGCTCTATGCTAACAGCACAGAACCTGCTTGGGATTCTCTGTCTTTCTCTGCCCATCCCCTGCTCATGCATGCGCTCTCTCTCTCTCTCTCTCTCAAAAATAAGTAGCCCCTCCCCCCCCCCCAAAAAAAACGTCTTTGGTGAGGATCTGTGTTAATAAGCCTTCTCAATCATTGATATCTGAATTGTATTTATTTTATATTTGTTCTTGCAAAATATTTTAACTTTCTATAGAATTCTTAATTGAATAATATGTTATTTGCACATTGAAGATACCATTTTACTATTTTTGGCTTTAACAGTTACTCTTTAAATCTCTTTGTTTTGGTGTTTTGAAATTCAACCATGATATTTATAAGTGTGGATTATTTTATCCTACTTGGAATTCATTGGCATTTTTTTATTCTTGAGATTTGTGTCTCCCATCAATTCTAAAATTTCACAACTATTTAATATTGCTTCAAACTCAGTTCTCTCATTCTGGAAATCCAATTATTCTATTAGACTAATCATTCTATCCTACATATCTCTTAACCTCTCTTTTATATTTTTCATTTCTTATCTTTTCTTCTTTCCTAGGTAATTTCATTAGTTTTACAATGCAGTTGATTAACTCTATTGTTAACTTTCTATTCATTATTCTATTTAAACTATAGTTTCTAGTTATAACATTTTTCATTTCTTAAAGTTCTATCTTTTGTATCAAATCTGTCTGACAAATTTTGATAATACTCTGTTCTTTAGTTATACTTCAGTTTTCTTATGTCTCTTTTTAAATATCTTAAATAGGCTCATTAGATGGTCTGTATCTGATAACACCAATAATAGCATTCTTTCTTATTTTGATAGTGGAATCTTTTGTTTATTTTTGTTTTTTGCTGGCTCTCACTCCTAGTCATTTATTTCCTTGTTTGTTTAGAGATTTTTGAATGTGAACACTTTAGATATTTTTCTGAATTTATTTAAGGGCTAAATTAAAGTGGATTCCCAAGCATCAATTTTGTTTGTTTCTGTTAGTCACTTGAGGAGGTCATTATAAACTGAAACATTTAAACTGTTCTGGATTTTTTTTTTACATTTATTTAGTTTTGAGGAACAGAGTGAGGCAAAGCGTGAGTTGGGAGGGGCAGAGAGAGAAGGAGACACAGAATCTGAACCAGGCTCCAGGCTCTGAGCAAGCAGTCAGCACAGAGCCTGATGCGGGGCTCGAACCCACGCACTGTGTGATCATGACCTGAGCTGTAGTCGGACACTCAACTAACTGAGCCACCCAGGTGCCCCTGTTTTGGATTTTTTTAATGCATAGAGATAGCATGAAGTCCAGCTTCAGAACAGAGGGAATGTAGACTTACAGGAATTTTTAAGGTACATTTTAAAAGTCAGGATTGTTGGAAGAAACAGAAAACACTATGTCTATTTCCAGCATATAAGAATATTTTTCATGGAATTAAGTGCTTAAAAAACATGATTGAAAGAGCCAAAGCCATGGAAATCAGGAAACATGCCTAGATGTAGATTTCAAAATCACACGATCATAGCTACCATACCAAAGTCCTGAATACACTTTTACTGCAACCACCATTATGGTTACTGCAGCTGCCTTGTCTTGAAGAAGGTGGTTCCTACGTATTTAAACATGGACTCCAGCTGCTGCAGATTCTTGTGTCTCCTGGAACTTGTGCGATAATTTTGTCTGCCACAGGAAAAGGCTCCAGTTTAATTTCTGCCTTCTAAACTTGTATGAATTGACACTTTGACTATGGCTGCAGGGTAGCCTAAAAATATAGATTTTAGCTTTCCAACCTCTCCAATACCAAGGGGATGAACTGAAAGTTGAGAGAACCAATCCAATTACTTATCACTTAAAAAAAATTTTTTTTCTGTGTAGAGCCAAAACAGGCAGGCACAAATGTCTACTATGCTTTTCCTTACAGTGAGATGCAGGTTTTTGTACTTTACCTACTATTGGTATTACACCTCAGGCATTTTTTCATACTTCTGATCCCAGGGGTTTTGTCCTGTCCTTTCCTAAGCACTTAAAAGATGTACCATTGATGTATACACTGAAGGAGGTTACTATGAATTTAACTTTTCTTATCAAATCTAGATTTCTTGGAATGCCTTTATGTTTCCACAAGTTCCACTATGTCTTACAATAAATTTTAAAATATTGTATTTGGTGGTTTCACTCATCATGTGTGGGGAGGTTTCTGTAACATATATATTCTGTAACATATATCCCAGGAAATATATCCTGGGATTTTTTTTTCTGTCCTTTTAAAATTGTTTTAATACCTTACTGGCAATGCCTTCTTAGTCTCCTTTGCTTGTTCCTGTTCACCTTCCCAGTCTCCAAATGTTGGCATTCCCTAAGAATCAGTATTCAGGCCCTTCTCTTCCATATTTACATTATTTCCTGGATGATCATATCCAATACTGTCTTTTAAATGTCATCTATATGCTGATGACTTCCAAATTAATATATTCATATTAGACGTTTCCTTTCTGCTCCAGATTCATTTATCCAGTTGCCTAAGTGATATTCCTATCTGGAAGTGTCAAAGTCATCTCAAACATAGAGATCTAAAATATATCTAATCTTCTCTACTTAATCTCAAATCTGTCTGTCCCTCCCTTCAGCTCAGTAAACAACACAACAATTCATTCAGTTACTCATGACAAAACCAAGAAGCTATCTTGAATATTATTCTCTTTTCACAATCCTTTCATTTCCAGTCCATGAGCAAATCCTGTCAGTTCTGTCCTAAGTAGGACTACTTTCAAGGCTCTCCCACTATCATGGCACACCATTATCATCTCTTAGCTGTGCTTCAATAATGAGTCTTTAGAGAATTTAAATAGGTGACTAAAGATTCCTAATTGTTTTCTTTTCTACTCTAACCTTTTAAAAAATATGCTCTTTAGCCACCAGAATACTTACAGAAATGTAAATTAGATAATATCAACTCTAGGCTAAAAACCTCCAGTGTCTTTCCATCTTATTAGAATGAGATGCAAATTCTTGCACATGAGGCATGACCCCTGCTTATCTCGGTGGTATTTGCTCTGTGATATATCTTGTAACTTTCACCTTAGCACACTCCGTTCTGGTTGCACTGACATTCTTTCCGTTGTGTGAAAAAGAAAGCCCATTTGATTTGGAACACTCTTTTCTTGGCCTTTTGATTTTCCCACTCCAGTACTTCATTCTAGTCTAAAATAAATACCATCTTTTAAGGGTCTTTCCGTATCACACTATGTAAAATAATCATACTTTCACAATTATCTAATATCTTACACCTATTGTTTCTTTAGGGCATTTATCACCATCCAAAGCTATTAAAAATTTACTTACCTTGTTATTGCCTTGTATCTTCATATGTATTCCAAATATTATGAGGGCAAGGTCTTTGTCCCATTTTGTTTACCATTAGCATCTAAGAGTAGATGAGGTACATATAAAAGATGAACAGATGGGCCGAAGGACAGAAAGAATGACAAAGAATGCCCATGTGAAACTGTTCAGACCAGTAGGTTATGAGGGAATAACTATATGTCAGGACAAACACTGGGGCTGAATTTACAGATTTGAAAGGCATGGATTCATTGATCAATAATTCATTTTCAATAAATTTAGCTGATTTAATGAGTGGACTAATTAATTAAAATTGGGAAGAAAATCCCATAAAAGGGAATATGAAGCAGTAGTTAGAGGTTTAAGAGGAGGGCCAAGGAAGTATAAGTTGATTGAGGCCAGAAGACACAAGAGTTTCAAGAAGAAAAGAAGTAGTTAGGAATCTTAAAAACTAAAGAAGAGTGAACTAAGATAAGATCTCAGAATAATTCTTTGGATTCAGTGAGAAAAGTGGTAAGAGGTGACACTGGCATCAGTAACAACTAGAGAAGATGTGTCTGTGTACTTAATACATTCTTTTTGTATCAGTAAATTGCCGTAGTATGTAGTATAATATTCCTTCACTGCATGCAGACATTTCTCTGTTTTTAATATGCTTTTGATAATGATTATGTCTAAGATTCTCCTTTGGATTCATGCTCTGAGTCATGTTATGAATACATTGATGTCATGCTATAATAAAAGAAAACTAATAATAATTTATCAAAATCCTAATTAGACTTTTAGAAAGGCACTATGAAATAACCATTTGGGAATTAATGAAGAGATGACCTTGTTACTATGAATGGCAAAGAATGGAAAATTTGTGAATAAGTTCCCAAATGTCTCCGCAACAGTTACAGCACAAATGCCTAACTACAGGAGAGTTAGGGAGTCTCAGGAGGAGATGAGTTACATTTTGCTGTTACATATTTATTCAAGGACACAAAACCAAACAGAAATGAGGTGGCTGCTTAGAGCTAACTCCAGTGCAACTGTCTTGGCAAGATTTTCTCTGGATATATGGGTCATTTACAGAATGTAGCCACAGTACAGTCTCTACAAAAGTAAGATTCTGCTGGGGATAGGAAAAAAAGCCGAATATTAGGTACACCACTGCTCCCTTTGACCCAGGCTTACCACATCATTCTAAAAAATGTGCATTAGTAGCTCCCGTAATTCCTTTTTAAGTGGATCATAACAAAGCCCTGTCCCTCCGAGTTCTGAAGTCAAGCTCAGCAGTGTGAAGTCCTAGACCCCTCCCAGGATGACAGTAGAGCCAGAGGCTCCAATCTGGCTTCAGAACTGTCCGTCCTCTTACTTGGGCTGTTGCCAGGAGGGGTGCCTGGGTATTCTGAGAATACAGAGAACAGTCTGTGCTGAGTCTTTCTTTGGTCAGGTGCTGCATACACATATTGAAGCAAATATTTTTATTTCTTCTTTGAAATGTTGTTTTATTTACCATCTGTTTTAATTTATATATGAATTATAAAAATAATGTCAGCTTATTATAAAAATCAAATAAAATGAACATTTATAAGGTAGAAACTAAGACGGGGGCTTGGCTCAGTTGGTGAAATGTCTGACTCCTCATTTTGGCTCAGGTCATGATCTCACGACTGGTGAGTTTGAGCTCTGGTCGGGCTCTGTGCTGAGGCCATGGAGCCCAGGTGGGATTCTTTCTCTCCTCTCTCTCTGCGCCTTCCTCACTCTTGTTTGCATGAGCTCCCTCTCTCTCTGTCTCTTCCTCTCTCTCTCTCTCTCTCTCTCTCTCTCTCTCAAGATAAATAAACATTAAAAAAATAAAAACTAAGAATACTATCTTAGCCTTTCCCCTGTATTCAACATCACTCTTCCTGGTTTCCCACTGTTTATGGTTTTGGCTTTACCTTGAATACGTCTGCTTACATGTGTCTGTGTGCACCCAGTCACATAGACATTCATATGAAGGCCACTCACTTTGTATAGGCCACTGTCTTGGAAGTCTGTTTTGGAGACCCGAAAGAGATATATCAGCATCATGGTGGCTCAAGTTGATCTTTTCTCTCCTCTTTGCTTTACAACCAATCAGGCATCCATAACCAAAAATACGAGTGTCTCCACACAGCATACTACACACTGGAGATATCCATCCATCTATTCAACAAGGTGGGTGGATTGGACCCACTTTCAGTGGGTGAAGGGGTGGCATAGCTAGTGGCAGAGCCCGTGTCAGCAGGGTACATGATGGCAGAAAAGGTATGACGTCTGCAAGTGAGCCAGCACAACTTTTCTGTCAGAGGAGGTGGAGGGTGAAGACAGTGTGTGGGGATATCCTCTGCCATATGGCCATATACTATGTACTTCCAGCTGGAGGAGCCAGTTACTCTCACTGAAGAAAGAGTGACTTGAGAGGTTAGGGTGAGAAGTTGCCAGGGAAGGAGAGGGAAGTATGTAAAAGAGCACTGAAGGAAAGGGTCTTCTGCTGTTTGCCAGTGAAGGCAAGAGAACTGCCCATAGACCTCTGGGACACCATTCCCTCACCTTGAGGATACCCTTGTTAGCTACGGCACATCAAAAGCCCCAAGTGCTAAGTACACACCCCCCTCACGTGTGTGTGTGTGTGTGTGTGTGTGTGTGTGTGTGCCCCATCAGAAGTGAATCAACGCCAATAAGAGAAATTGAAAACTTGTGCTCTAGCGCCACCTTCTGACAAAAAGGCTCTACTAACTATCAACTGGTTGAACTGTTAGAATCAAAGTAAACAAACCTAAATAGGAAAGATGTTTGCTACTTCAAATGCCACACCAGAGGCACTTTTCATCAAACAACATGAAAAGTCATTGTAATATGGGTAGTCACAAAAGGAAAATGAAAATATTCTAGCAACCAAACCCAAAGACATGGAATATTGAGAGCTAATAAAGAATTTAAAATGGTTGTGAAGAAATTCAGTGAGCTACAAGAAAACTCAGAAAGGCAATACAGTGATCTAGATATAAAAGTAATGAACATAAGGAGTACTTTACCAAAGAAATTGAAATTATAAATTCTAAAAATTCTAAGAAAAAATCAAGCAGAAATTCTGGAGATGAAAAACTCAATAAAAGAAATCAAGAATGCGCAGGGATCCACTGGAAATAGAGCAGATCATATAGAAGAGAGAATTAGTAAGCTGGAGTATAGAAATATAGAAATGATTCAGGTGGAAGAGGAGAAAGAACTAAGATTTTTTAAGTGAAGAAACACCTTGAGAACTATCTGACTCCATTGGAAAAGTCAACGTAAGAATAATGGGTATCATAGAAAGAGAAGGGAGGGAGAAGGGAGCAGACAGCATATTTAAAGAAATAATAGCTGAGAACTTCTCAAACCTGAGGACAGAACTGGATATACAAGTCCACCAAACTAATAAAATACCTTATTATTTCAACACAAAAAGACCTTCTCCGTGACACATGACATTAAAATTCAAAATCCAACAATAAAGAAAGAATTATAAAGGCAGACAGAGGTAACAAAAAGAGAGTAGCCTGCAAAGGTACACCCCCTTTCCATTAGGCAATTGACAGATTTCTCAGCAGAAACTCTATAGGCCAGGAGGGAATGAAATAACATCTTTAAAATATTGAAAGATAAAAACTGCAGCCAAGAATACTCTATCTGGCAAAGTTATCCTTCAGAAATGAATAAGAAATAAAGGCTTTCCCAGATAAACTATAGCTGACGGAGTTTACTACCACTAGACTGGCCCTACCAAAAATATTGAAAGGAGTGCTTCAGGCTAAAACAAAAAGACAAAAGTACATAAAAATCTGATTAAATCGATAAATAGAACTAGAATATCATGATGTTTTTTTTAAAGATAGTGTATTAAATTGTTACCTATAGCATAAAGGTTAAAGGGAATTTCACACAACAGCCTCAATGCCCTCTGTGACCTGTCCCCCATTCACCCTCTTCTCCCCTTACCTCTCCAACATTATATCTTACTTTCCCTCCCAAGCCACTTCACCCCCAAAGACTCTCTCTAGAGACATTGTTTTCCTTGAATATACCAGGAAAATCAAGCCTATGGCTTCCTACTTTGTTGAGAAGATTAAGGCAATCACAAAAGAATTGTACTGGCTGTTACCTCTTCTTGGGAAGGTCTTCTCCTAGATATCCCTGGGGCTTATTGCTTGACCTTTTTCAAGTCTTTTGTCAACTATGACATTCTTGGTGAGGCCTACCTCAAACAGTCTACTTAAAACATCGGTCTTGACCTTGACTTTCCTGATCCCCTAGCCAGTTCTTTTTCTTTCTTTCCTTTTTTTTTTTTTTTTTGTAACATTCATCATATAAAAGATATGCATGTTGTCTGTCCTTCCCCCACCAGAATGTACGCTCTGTGAGGATAAGACCTTAGTCAGTTTAGTCCAGGGCCTTAACAGAAGCGGTGAACTTTGGAAGAATAGATGGATGGATGAGTGAATATACACACATATTTAAGAGCTTGCATAGCAAAATGCATTAGCATGCAGGAACTGGAGTCACATTGGTAGCCTCCATCAATTATCTGCTCTAAGTAGGGATAATAATTACACCCCAAATCATAAGGAGAAACTGAAACCTACTTCACAGGGTTGTTATGAGTATTCAATTAGCAACTAGGTAATAACTGTAAAAAGTACAGAACAGTGCTTGAAAATAGTTAAGTGCTTAATTAATGTGCCATACTCCTAGTATTTTTATTATATACTAATACGTTTTAATATAAGTAGAATCATGCTATAGATAGATGTGTATAATTTTATATACATATATATAAATTCATTCAGCTTGATATTTGCACTCAATGAGTTATTTTTTCTTTCTAAATAGCACGTAAAGATCTCATTCATTCATTCATTCATTCGTTAGCATTCAGTCTAACTACTCTTTTTTTCTATGACTGCATGATATTCTACAGTATTTACATTCAATTATTTAATCATTCTTCTAATAATAAATATTGGAATGGTCTCTATTTTATTATTATATAAACTTCCATTGCAGCATAATATAACAAAAATTAAAATTAAACATTGTTATAATGTTTTTGCCTTTTCATATACTTACATAAGAAATGCCCTTTTTATTATTTTTATTGCTTAATTCCAATATAATTACCATACAGTGTTATATTAGTTTTAGGTATATAATATAGTGATTCAACAGTTCGATACATTACTCAGTGCTTATCACCATAAGTATACTCTTAATCCCTATCATCTATTTCACTCATCCTGCCACCCACCTCTCCTCACCAGTTTGTTTTCTATGTTTAACAAGTCTGGTTTTTTGTTTGTGTCTGTTTTCCTCTTTGTTTTGTTTCTTAAATTCCACATATGAATGAAATCATATGGTATTTGTCTTTCTCTGACTGACTTATTTCACTTAGCATTATACCCTCTAGATCCATCCATGTTGTTGCAAATGGCAAAATTTCATTCTTCTTTATGGCTGAGTAATATTCCAGTGTGTGTGTGTGTGTGTGTGTGTGTGTGTGTGTGTGTGTGTGTGTGTACACATACTACATCTTTTTTTTCCCTTCATCTTTTGATGGATTTTGAGTTTCTTCCATAATTTTGCTATTGTAAATAATGCTGCACTACATACAGGGGTGCATATATCTTTTTGAATTAGTGTTTTCAGATTCTTTGGGCAAATACCCAGTAGTGAAATTACTGGATCAAATGATAATTATATTTTAATTTTTTGAGAAATCTCCATATTGTTTTACATAGCAGCTTCACCAGTTTTCATTCCCACCAACAGTGCATGAGGGTCCCTTTTTCTTTATATCCTCACCAACACCTGTTGCTTCTTTTGGTTTTGGTTTTAGCCATTCTGACAGGTGTGAGGTGATACCATTGTGGTTTTGATTTGCATTTCCCTGATGATGAATGATGTTTAGCTGTATGTCTTGTTTGGAGAAATGTCTCTTCATGTCTTCTGCCCATGTTTAATTCGACTATTTGGGGTTTTGGTGTTGAGTTGTATAAGTTCTTTATATATTTTGAATACTAACCCCTTATCTGATATATCATTTTCAGATATCTTCTCCCATTCAGTAGTTGTCTTTTTGTTTTGTTGTTTCCCTCTCTATGCAGAAGCTTTTTGTTTTGATATAGTCCCAATAGTTTATTTTTGCTTTAGCTTCCCTTGCCTTGGGCAGAATATCTAGAAAAATGTTCATACAGCCAACATCAGAAAAATTACTGTCTGTGTTTTCTTCTAAGATTTTTATGGTTTCAAGTCTCATATTTAGGTCTTTAATCCATTTTGAGTTTTGTGTGTGTGTGTGTGTGTGTGTGTGTGTGTGTGTGTGTGGTGTAAGAAAGTGGTCCAGTTTTATTCTTTTGCATGTTGCTATACAGTTTTCCCAACATCATTTGTTGAAGAGACTGTCTTTTTCCCAGTGCATATTCTTGCCACCTATGTCATAGATTAATTGACCATATAATTGTGGGTTAATTTCTGGGCTATCTATTCTGTTCCATTTATCTATGTGTCTACTTTTGTGCCGGTACCATACTGTTTTGATTACTATAGCTTTGTGGTATATCTTGAAATCTGGGATTGTGATATGTCCAACTTTGTTCCTCTTTCTCAAGATTGCTTTGGCTATTAGGGGTCATTTGTGGTTCCCTATACATTTAGGATTATTTGTTCTAGTTCTGTGAAAAATGCCATTGCTATTTTAATAAGAATTGCATTAAATGTGTATATTGCTTTTGGTAGTATGGACATTTTAACAATATTTATTCTCCCAATCCATTGGGATTTCCATTTATGTCATCCTCAATTTCTTTCATCAATGTTTTATAGTTTTTAGAGTGCAAGTCTTTTACCTCTTTGGTCAAGTTTGTGTCTAGGTATTTTATTATTTTTGGTGCAATTGTAAATAGGATTTTTTAGAATTTCTCTTTCTGCTACTTCATTAATGGTGTATAGAAATGCAACAGGTTTCTGTATATTTATTTTGTATCCTGTGACCTTACTGAATTTATTCATCAGTTCCAGTGTGGTTTTTTCTGGTGGAATCTTTAGGGTTTTGTATATATAGTATGTCATCTGCAAATAGTGAAGTTTAAGTTCTTCCTTACTAATTTGGATGTTTGTTTTTTAGGAAATTCCTTTTAAAGCCATAGCTTACAGTATTTCAAAGATAACATTTATCTGTCCCTCTGAAGAAGTAATTTATGTATGATATCCATTTTAAAAGTCACTATATGTATACATTCTGTAGACACAAGTTATTTTGTCTTGTCCATCTGTCCTCTATAAAAAACTGTTCTTCTTTTCCCTCCATGCTATTAGCACCTGCAGAATTGTCACATTCTTACTGTCCAATAGCTTCTCATTTCAAAGTAAAAGCCTGATCCTAACAAGGACCCCTGCAGCATGAAAGTTGATTGATTTTCCAAGAGCATCAGACTCAAACATGCAAACCCAAATCTTATCTGAAGTTTTGAACTTAAGATCATAGAAGGTAACTGTCAACCCTACTTCAGTGGTAGTAACTAGAGAAATAAGACTTCAATTGTCTTGTTTCTGAATCCATTGACAAAATTTGTTTCAAGGTAAAATAAAATGAAGCTCACCCAAAGTCAAAGATGGTAAAAGCCAGAGAAAGTCCTGGAAATGTTTTGAGTTCCTGGTTCCAGTTGGTTTTAAATTCTCCCTGCATCCTGCCAAAGTTGTGTGTGTTGTTTAAGATTTTTCTTGTATTCTCTCAGTTAGTAAATTGTTCTTTTTTTTTCCTAAAAAAATTCAAGTTTGGTTTCTGTAACTTACAACAAGAGGAGTCTAATGTATACCACCTGTTTTGGTATAATTCAGGATGTTGAAATTAAGGTAGAAATGGGGATTTATATATTCCCTACAGTAGCTACAAGATAGTTGTTCATAAACAAATTCATTATAATGTTACATTAATTGAGGACACTCCAATGACATATCATATTGTTAGGAAAAAATGTTTTGAGATATAAATTAGTTAAGAAGCATAAGAATGTATTCTAGGGTATAGATTCTGTCTATTCCATCTTGAGAGAAACTGCCCCTCCAGTCAGTCAGATTATAGTTTTCTTGTTTTCTTGAACCTGCGTGCTAGGACTGGAACTCCTAATGAGAAGCCTTTTCTTCATGGGTCTTTTTTCTCCCCAGGTAATTAATCACACACTCTTTGGAAGTCTTTGCCTGAAACAGTCTTTGTTTGATGTGTTGCTATCATCACCAATCATAATTAAATGTAATACAAATTTCTCCAAGAAAACTGATACTGATAAAAGATGCTTTCCTACTGGAAGAGTAGGCAATTCAGTCTCCCATGCATTTGGTGATATTAATGATGATCTGCCGACTGTGAGTATATGGGTGCTCTAAGCCTTTTAGTTTCTGACACAAATGTCAGGTAGGCCTCTTGGCCCTCTGACTCTCTAGAAAATCTTCTGAAATTTTCTTTAACTCATTCTAGAGTAGCGCTTTTGAAACTTTAATGTGCAGATTGAGTGCTCCATGTGCAGAATGTAAAATGCACATTCTGATTCAGAAGGTGTGGAATAGAGCTTGAAATTCCGCCAGGTGATATTGATGCTGTGGTCTACAGACTGCTCTTTGATTAGCAAGTTCTAGAGAATTTCTTACTTACTAGCCCTGTTCAGTGCTTGAATTTAAAGTCAGAATGCCACAGACCTTTCAGAATATCCCTCCTTTACAGTACAGTAGCTCCCTCCCACACACAATTTTTTTTAAATAAATAACATTATATAGCATCAAATTTAAATCTTTTTTTTCTGATCCTCCCCTGTGGGAATTGAAACATAAGCTAATTAATCCCTCTGATATAAACATGGTTCTCATACCACTATCAGTGTCCTTTGTGAAGATAATACACCAGATATCCACTGGGATGAGTGAGAAAAACTAATTCCTTATGAGTGGCTGTGAGTGCATAGAAAAGCATGCTTCCATTGTGCATTATCTTCCACGTTTAACTTACGTCTTACCATCAACCTGGAAAATGGGAAATAATTGCAAAAAAACATTCCTAACTTGTGTGTTTTTGCACTTTTCCATTTTATTTCTCCCAATCTGCAATTTTACATCTAAGCTAATAAAATTTCTTATATTTTTTTCTACAGAGACAATTAAGTCTTATACAAGCCATACCTCTAAAAATTCATGGATCCAATGACTATGATAATTATGGCAACGTCTTTTATAGGGCAAAATCCTTTTCTGTTTTGAAGTGCTATCCCCAGACAACATTAACTAGAACATTAGATGCAGCCCCATCGTTAGTCATAGACTCTACCAGAAGTCTGTACACATAAGGGGTAATCAAAGGACATGCTTTCCATTGATGTGGATGTGTTAGCACATAATGCCTTCCCTCAAGGGAATTGATAACAGGATGTACAATGTAGCTCTTCGAGGTCACTTTGAATCCAGCCCAAGTTGGTTGTGATTAACACTGCTAACATCAAAAGCTGTTCTAGGACTAATGTGAAATATAGAACGGTCTCAGTTTAGTTCACTGCGACAAGTGCCCACGCCATGAAAATCATCACCATCATTAGAGCCTTTGTGGGCAGCACTGGGTGTCTGAACGGTTTTGAAACTGAATGCCAGAGATCACTAGAGATGAGCCCTGAGACAATAAGTCAGGTCCATGGGAGGCTTGTTATGAGGAAAACTGTTTCACTTCCTGTGCAGCATCAGCTCTCTAAATAATATGATTAGATCTCCAGGGCAATTTATGTGGGCCACTAAACTGGCCATAAAATATCATAAAATCATGACATATTATTAGTTCTCCCCCTTAACACATATAAACATCTATTACAGGTAGACTCTAACCCCACCATTAACAGTATCAGGTCTTACGAACAACAAATGAAAGGGCTTGCCCTTGAGGCGGAAAGTGTAGTTCATCCAGGATCCTGATCTGTGAATAATTTCTGGTCGTTAACTGACGATTTTTACAAATAGTCATTATGTTTCTTCTGTTAGACCTGTGTACTGATTTAATTGGAAATGGCAAAATACTTTTGATCATTTTCATCTACAATGTCAATTATTCACATATGCAAGCAATATAATTTAGTAGCTATAAACACATCATGTAGTAATTTCTAAAGAATGCTTTATTAGCAATCACTGTAGTTTAAAAATCTACTTTAATAATCATGTACCTCAGTGGAAAGGAGTCTCCCTGATATCTAAGGCATCTCATCAGGAATGTGAATTTTCTAATAGCAGAAAGATAGATTTATCCCCATGCCGAGGTGTAAGGTAGTGGTATTTTTTCCAAGTTCTCCACACCTTGGGAATGGGGTGGAAAGAATAGCTATACACTCGTCTAGACACCCTCAATCACACACCAATCAATTAAAAGAACCAGATTATCATAGTAAAAGTGGAGGAGGCTACAATTGGTAATTTTGCAATCCAGCATGTTTTTTTATATGTTTTTTTAATTGTTTTAAATGTTTATTTATTTTTGAGACAGAGAGAGACAGAGTGTGAGCGAGGGAGGGGCAGAGACAGAGAGGGAGACACAGAATCTGAAACAGGCTGCAGGCTCTGAGCTGGCAGCACAGAATCCGATGTGGGGCTCGAATGAACCCATGAACCTAGAGATCATGACCTGAGCTGAAGTCAGATGCTCAACCAACTGAGCCACCCAAGCACCCCAATGATCCAACATGTTTTATATTGTCATAAGCATACTTATTTGAAGATCGGCAATAAAAATCTAGCATAAAAATGCCATGGGACAAGCAAGAATCACACAATGTGACAAAACTTTTGGGTTCACCCCCGACAAAGTTAGAAACTAGTTTAAATATTTCTGAAAGGTTACTCTCTAGCTTTAAGCTTTTAAGAAATAGAGGTGTGTGTTTTGCTTCTTTGCCTCTTATCTTTCTCATAAAGCCATTTTTATTCTAAAATATTTCAAACATATAGAAAAGAGCATAACATACATCTACTGTTTGCCGTCAGGATGTAATAGATAGTAACATTTGTAATATTTGTCTTAAATTAAAAAACATGGCATATATATGGAAGCCCACTTCCCTTCTGTTTCCTCTCCCCATCTTTCTTCACAGAGGGAATTGGTAGAAGTCATTTATATGCAATCTTTTGATCTTTCATTCCATTTGTATATATTAAAAACTTATACCATCATACTCTCTATTACAAGAATTCGCAACAATGATACTCTTTGTTTTTAAGGATTTCTTTTTTCCCTTCAGCGCTATGTTTTTGAGATTCATTCATGTTGATACAGCTTTATTTCATTCATTTTTCACTGTGATGTAATGTTCTATGAATAAATGACATACATCACATATTAATGTGATCTTACAGAAGAATAAGTTGTTTCTTTCTCTCTCTCTCTCTCTCTCTCTCTCTCTCTCAAACAAGTAGTGCTTCAATGAACACCACAGTATATGTCTCCTTGGGCCTTGGGCATATGGTGCTCTCTAGAATAGAGACCTATAAATGAAGACACTGATTGTAAGTTATGAGCATCTTCAAATTTACTAGGTGTTGCCAAATTATTCCCCAAAGTGTTTGGATCAGTTAACACTACCAGCAACAGAAGTCTCTATGTTGCCTCCATCTAACCAAATCTTGGTATTATAAAAACATAAAAAACAAACATCTTAAGTTTGATAATATGATTATAAAATTGCATCTCATTTGTTTTCATTTCTTTCCCTGAAATATCAATGAAGACTTTGATTATCACTTCATATTTTCATTAGCCATTTAAGGATGATTTTCCATTTTCAAGTCTTTTCTGTTTATGTGTTTGGTTCTTTCATTTTTACTGGCAATACTTTGTGTATTTCAATATCCATTATTGAGTTAAATGCATTGTAACTGTCTTAAGGTGAAGTTTTTTCTAAAAGATGTAGCATCTAAAAAATTTTTAAACAATTGAAATCTTTACTTACTGCCTGGCAGGGAGGGGAAAGGGGTACAGGGGACACACTGTCACTCATCATGAGCAAAGCTTTAAACTTCTGTCCACCTTTCTATTTTCCCCAAAGTCCAACTTCTGTCTCTTTTTCTCTCTGACCACGCTCCGTCCTTCCCACTTTCACCTTTCTCTTTCTAAACTGTGTTTCCTACTCAAAACTAATTATTGATGGTTGTTGTCTCCTCGATACAAGCACACTTTTACCTTCTCTTTCTCCAGAAACATTTGGCCCCTTCCAACGTTCATGAGTCCTTTCAGTTATCTGCTCTGCCTCCCATTCACTGGAGGCCAGAAGGCCCAGACCCCTAGCTGGAAGCTGAGCAGGCAGGGAATGGAAGCAACTCTGAATTCTCACGTTAGTGGCTTGCGCTGTCACGTTCTAGTTACAAATTTTCTCATCCTTATTCTAAATTTACTGTGTACAACTTTGCTTTACCTCTGCTTGGAATTGTTTTCCTCCTCCTAACTTTATAAATCCTCCCTTGTAATACTGGTACAATAGTATTAATAAACCAGGTAGGTTTCAGCTATATCTATCACATGTATCTGTACTAGCCAAATGCATTATCTGCACTCCCAATTCCTGTCTACTTTCATGTGCAATGTTTATAGTATTTCTGTTTTATTGACAATTAACTTAATATTTTATGAAAGATAAGCTTCTCCATCTGTCACTGGTTCATATGTATCCTAGAAAACATTTCCATCTCTGATTACCTTCTTACTTTCCCCAGGTAATTCGCAATGTTAAGTTCCACACACAAAGTATTAAACTACTGATTCTTTAAGAAAATCATTTTAGGGAAGCCTGGGTGGCTCAGTTGGTTAAGTGTCTGGCTCTTCATTTCAGCTCAGGTCATGATCTCATGATTCTGTGCTGTTAGATTCTTAGGAATCTCTTTTTACTCCCCTCTCTCTCTGACCCTCCCACGCTCATGCTCTCTCTGTCTCTCTCTCAAAATAAATAAACATTTTTTTATTCATTTATTTATTTAATAAACATTTGTTTTTAAATAAAATTATTTTAAATAGTTTACCAAGTTAATAAATGCATATCAAAGACTGGGATATAGATTAATATCCAGCTTTACCTTTCTACCTAATTCTTTCTACATTTATAACTGCATAAAGTTATCTATGTTAGAGGTATTAATTTATGTTGTTAATATGGTGAAATACAGTTGAGTAATTTTTAAAATTATTTTCTCCATGTCTAGGAAATAGTATGGCAGTACATATCATTTGTTTACAGTTACTTACTTCAAGTGAAAAAATACAATTTGACTCAATTTCTATCTGTGATTATTTTCAGGATATTATTTTTATAATTAGCCACTGTTAGAAGAATTCGTCTCAGTTTGGACATGGCATTTGCTAAAGTTTACCTTTGTACTACCTATTCAAAAGATATTTCTAATCAAAGTAAGGACGAAACCAATTTTACAGGCATATTCCTTGTTAATGTATTAAGAAGAAGAATTGGAAAAATATTTCACTGTGACAATTCCTGCTTAAGCCTTTTGATGTCTACAGGCCACCTGAAAAGTAAAGTTCTTAACATGACATACAACACATGGCATCATCTCACCTCCAGCACCTTACCTTTCATCGTTTCCTACCCTTCCCTTATTCACAGTTTATATAATGACAGAAAAAAAAGTGATGTAATTGCTCACACAAATACCATAAATTCTCGCCTGGCTAACTGATCATACTCTTACTTCTGTCTGGAATAACATGACTTTTGTTTGATGGTCTCCCCATACATACCTAAAAGAGTCAATTCATATATCAACTGACAACTTGAAGAAGCCTTCTCTGTCCAGTTGAATTAAATTTCCAGGTTGATTTTGTTCCCACTTATGCCAGGTGTACTCCTTTCTTAATATCTTCATTATTCTGGACACATATATATCTATTATACTAATTAGACTATAAGAACTTTAATTTTAGAGGTTGAACTTAATTATTTTTATATCCCAAGTACTTAGCATAGTGTTTGGTGTATATGCTCGGTAGTCTTTGGTAAAATGAGCTGAATTATTCTTTGACTATTTATATATGGTGGATGTATAATGCATTAGTTACTTTTTTTCTTTAAGGAAATCCCCATAAAATTTCAACTAAACAGAAATTCCATTTACTTTATTAAAGGTCATAATGTATTCAAATATAATTGGAAGCATGTATATTTTTTTTTAAATAGTCTATAAAGAAACTATTTTACTTTTTCAAATGAGTAGTTCTTCTGCTTAACTAGAGTGAATATATTCTTTTTTTAACGTTTTCCCTAGACCAGGTGTATGTTCAAAACATTTACCTTGGCCAGTAAGTAGAAATTATTACCATAAGTAAATCTTCTTTCCCTATATTTATTCCCTACTCCATGGGATATTATAAAAATTACAACAATTGTGGTTTAAAGCATAATACTGAGATGCTCTGAAATTATAACTTAACAAAATTACTTCTTTCTATAAAAAAATTCCTTTAAAGCCCTGCTAATGTGGTTAAAGGTTATTCAACAGCACATAAAATACATCTGTAAAGTACATGTCAAGGTTGATGTTTTTTCCCTAATAGAACTGCCTAGAATGCTTCCTGTTTCCCATTGTATACTAATCTAATATCTATAGACATGGGGAAGCCTACTTCCACTTTTCTATTGCCTCTGAAGACTCTTACCAAAAGGAAAATTATTGATTATTTTTAGGAACGTACAAAATAAATCAAACACAGAACTTATTTTTTGCTCTATACAAACAATAAAATGCATATGAAAGACTTGACTATTTTATGTCATCTGCTTATTTTCTTTAGTATCAATAGTATAGCTTCTCTTGAATTTTTTGATAAATAAGATATTTTTTGCATTACATCAAGTTCTTGTGAAAGGTAATTACATTTTACTTTTAACCAACTCCTAATTCACAGAGCACTTTACAAGATAAAACTCTTTATATGTTCATTGATGGATAGTATTGCCATTTTACACATGAGAAAACCAAAGATGAGTAAGGACTTAAGGTTCACTGAAACTGTATCTATTCTCAAAAATTTGTTTGATTCTTTTTATATAATTGGATAGCAGGTGAGGGTCAACAATTAGCTAATGATTAAGAACTAGCTACTAGTGAGCGATCAGTTCAGAGGAGCTAAACTTACTATGGCATATTGCAAATCAGTTTTTTTATTTAAAATATTTATTTAAACAATATACATGATATGAAAGAAAAATACTCAGCTGTTTCAAGAGAGCAAGGCAAGTAACTTAAGTATCCCCTTAGGCTATATTGTGATATAATATGTACCTATATTTTATAATGAAATGGTGTAGAAGGTAATATTCTTGGATTCTTAATGAATTATATGGGCTATTAAAAACATGAAAATTTGAGAGATTTTATTGGTTCATATACGTGTATTCAAACCACTCTATAAAATGGCATTTGTTACAAGGCAACATGTGGCAAAGACCAGAATCTTTTGTTTTTTGAGAAGTATAGATCTATGCAAATACTCCTAAATCAATGTTTTTTTCCTAATAGAAATTTTTAAAAACTAAATCCCAAGAAATCTTATGTAGATCTTATATACCCTCTGATATATTTAAAGTTGTTTTTTTTTTTTTAAGGTTTATTTATTTTTGAGAGAGACAGCATGAGTGGGGGAGGGACAGAGAGAGTGAGGGACAGAGGATCCAAAGCTGGCTCGGTACTGACAGTAGTAAGCCTGATGTTGGGCTTGAACTCACAAACCGTGAGATCATGACCTGAGCTGAAGTCAGATGCTCAACCGACAGTCACCCAGGTGCCCTGGTATATTTAAAGTTTTTATTGAAATGTCAAATGTATCAATATTGAGAAGCCTAATGCCCATATAAAAACTTATAAAAATTTTATTTCAGGTATAACTCTGCCCTTATGATTATTATTTTCCTTATGCTTTGTAAAAAACTTATTCACCTCATTCATGTTGGTTTTCTGAACAATTGTAATTATCCCAGAGTTGAACCAATTGATGTGTTACTAAGGGTTATTAGCTCAGTAAAAAACTACAAAGCTCTGGTAAAGCAGTTGACTTAATCACCATGTTTAGCTATAGCTCCTGTGACCTATGTATACTGTATTTTAAATAGAAAAGTATTGGCAACAATTACTTCAACCATAATTTTTTATACACACAAGGTTCATAAACCAGGAGCTCATAAATGGATCAAAGTTTCATGGAACTTGATGCTTAATAAATTTTGGGGCTCCCTTTAAGAAGAAAGATTAAATATTATTAATCTAAATTAGGTATGGAGATCGTTGAAGGAGCCAATGCAAATGAGGGGCCCAGAAGCTTAAGCTTCATTAAGTTTCTTGGTAAATCTCTTTCGATGCAAATGCTAAGGAAAGGAAATAAATATTTTATTCTTCAATATGTTATGCATTTTGGAGGCTTATTGTTAAGGACTGTGGTTGTGTTCCACCCTACTCAAAGCTAGGAAGTTAATTTTCCACAATTCTGTGGATATTGGCAAAAGACATGAAATTCCTGGGTCAGAGATAAAGGAATATATTGCTCACAGTACAGCAAGAGGCATAAGCTTCATATATTATTTAATACCACTGCCACCTTCCCCCACGTGTACCAGATTCTGTGGAGGTGACACTGAGGGGCCCAGGTGAATGCTGAACATGTAACAAATTTACATGATAGCTGAAGAATCCCAAGTAGAAAGCATGCTCCTCTTTGCGCTGTGGGGAGACCTCTTTATTTTACTATAAGCAAAACTGCCCTTCACTCTGGAGTGAGACACACTGTCTTCAAGACTGTCTTTTAGACAAACATCCTTGAAAATATAATCTAGAACAGTAGGGTAGTTTTTACTTCTACGTACGAGTAATACTGACATAAGAGAGACTCATAGGGACCAATCTCCCAAAACTATTGCTAAGCAAATCAAATTATTATTTTATGAGTAAATGTAAGTTTACTTCAAGTTGATTTTATTAATTGTACACTGTTTTAGGGAAGTTTTCAGTTCAAACTCTAAATGCACATAGTTAAAAAATAACACAGTATTGGAAAATGGCTTGCCATCAAAAGCAATACCCATGCCTGTACCACTCCTGCTACTCAGAAATAAACACCTTCAGCTATTTAGTTTTTAGTTTTCTGGTTCATTATCTTCAGTGATGTCAATATTTAATAGTTAGTTCTCCAGGTTTAGTTCCAATATGAGTATTGGTTGGTATTTCCATTTACATAAATGAGTGAGATGAAAGTTGAACAATGAGGTGTATGTCTGAATTTCACTATCCATTAATAATGTAAGTGATTTTTTTTTTTTTTTTTTTCTGAAATGGATACCAGTTTTTGAACCCTGGGAGAATATTTCCTGTTTTTTGTGCTATTTGCAATTTAATGGCTATTCTAGTAACAAGCTTTTAAACTTAATCTCCATCATTAGTATTTTCTCATTTGCTTTCCTAAGTCTAGAAAATCAATCAAACAATAAATCAAGCCCTGATATGTAACACTTATGTGGAAAATGTTGGGGTTCAGAGATGGCGGCCACGAAAAAATTCTTGAGACATCTTTGGTGCAAAAAGGTGGTTTTATTAAAGCACAGGGACAGGACCCATGAGCAGAAAGAGCTGCATTGGGGTTGTGATAGGTGACTGATTATATACCTTCAGGTTGGGAGTGGGTTGGGGATAGCATAACTCTCCATGGTATTTTGGGATCAAGGTTTCCAGGACCTTGAGGGGCTAGCCACTGTTAAGAAAAGGTCATTTATTACTGTTTAGTAAAAACTCAGTCTTGGGACCCTTCAGATGTGTATCAGGGGGCCACATAAGCTTGGAGTACGATTGTCAATATTTACCGTGGGGAGGGGGTTGGGTAGAAGTAAAGGAAGTTTCCAACGGCATTTTTATATGTTAAAATAGAATTCCAGGATCCTGGGGGTTTGGGTTAAGATTGCCTTTTGCCCTGGGGCGCCTGGGTGGCGCAGTCGGTTAAGCGTCCGACTTCAGCCAGGTCACGATCTCGCGGTCCGTGAGTTCGAGCCCCGCGTCAGGCTCTGGGCTGATGGCTCGGAGCCTGGAGCCTGTTTCCGATTCTGTGTCTCCCTCTCTCTCTGCCCCTCCCCCGTTCATGCTCTGTCTCTCTCTGTCCCAAAAATAAATAAAAAACGTTGAAAAAAAAAAAAAAAAAAGATTGCCTTTTGCCCTTAGGGAAGTGTCAACATCGAGGCAATTGAACTCCCAGAGTTGTTTCAGAGACTGCCTGTTTCACTGGGCTATTGGCAGTAAAGAAATTTAATTTTTCATTTGCCTTTGTTTCCCACACCACCACTAGCTGGTTTCTGTGGTGTAAATACTCTTGCCATGGCAGATTTCAAGATACCAACATGATATCACTGAACAGATTGGTATGTGTAGTAAGGCACTAGTATTTAGTATTCTGCCTACAGATACTATACATAAATAATCTCAAGAGCATAGATGAAAGTATAATGCAGTAAAATAACTTGGAAATGACAAGTTTTGAGTAATAATACCTTTGTTCATAATGATCCTTATATTTATAACTTTATATAGTTTCATTAAAAATTTTTGATTGTTGATTTTATATTTACAAAGAGAGAAAGAGAGCAAGAGCACAAGCAAGGGAGGGGCAGAAAGAAAGGGAGGGAGAGAATCTTAAACAGTCTTCAAGCTCAGCTCAGCAGGGAACCGAGGTGGGGCTCCATCTCAGGACCATGAGATCATGACCTGAGCCGAAATCAAGAGTCAAACTCTTTACTGAGCCACCCAGGTGTCCCCTATATAGTTTCATTTTTAATAATGCCTGTGTTTAACAACCAGCCCACAAAATCTGTGAAAATTTAACTATTGGCTTCTTGCAAGTTGGTGTAAGCTGGGTTCATCATACCACCTGTTAACTTCCATTTCTCTCACCAAATGCTAATCACTACCTTTTGATTAATTAATTATAGCCATTATCTACTGATTCCCATGATAATAGCTGGGAACTTAGCTCATTTTTGTTATTTTCTCTCTGCCTTTGGTAGCCATCTTTCAATATGGTCCCAGAAGAGACTTTCTGCCTGCTATTCAGCTTTCTGTGTAATCTCTTCCCTCAGCTAATAGGGCTGATTTGTATAATGGAATTTTGAGAAAATGATGGCATGTGACTTTCAAAATTAAGTCTAAAAAGCCATTGTAACTTCTGCCTTACTTTCTTGAATCACTTGTTCTGAGGAAAGCTAGCCACTATGTTGTGACAACGCTCAAGCAGCCCTACAGAGGGAGAGATCCATGCAGTGAAGAATTGAGACCCTCTGCCAACAAGGAAACAAGAACTTCCAGCTATTTGAATAACTTGTTTTGTAAGCAGATCCTCCAGCAGCTGGCATACGTTTCAGTGACTGTGGCCCCAGCTCCACAAGAGACACCTTAATCAGAACTACCAAGAGAAGCTCCTCCTGAATTTCTGACTCTCAGAAATGATCAGATGATACATTTTTATTGTTGTTTGAAGCCACTAAGTTTGGGGGTAGTTTGTTACTCAGTGATAGATAACATATCCCATTTCCATTTCCGTTCAGTTCAGTTATATCAATAATGCCCACTTCCTCCACTGGTTGTTCCTGTGACAAAGTACTGATCTCACACACCTCCAGTAGGAGAGGGAAGCTATAAATAAATAAAACCACTATAATATTTGGTGTTTATAAATACTGTGAGGTGGGGCACCCGGATGGCTCAATCAGTTAAGAGTCCGACTCTTGATTTTGGCTCAGGTCATGATCTTGCAGTTCATGAGATCGACCGCCATGTCAGGCTCTGTGCTGACAGGGCTGAGCCTGTTTGGGATTCTCTCTCTCCCTCTCTCTTTCTTTCTCTGCCCCTCTCTGCTCATTCTATAAATAAATAAGCAAACAAACAAATGTAAAAAAAAAAAATTTTTTTAACGTTTATTTATTTTTGAGACAGAGAGAGACAGAGCATGAATGGGGGAGGGTCAGAGAGAGAGGGAGACACAGAATCTGAAACAGGCTCCAGGCTCTGAGCTGCCAGCACAGAGCCTGACGCGGGGCTCGAACTCACAGACTGTGAGATCATGACCTGAGCCCAAATCGGACGCTTAACTGACTGAGCCACACAGGTGCCCCAAAAAATTTTAAAAATAAATGCGATGAGCAAAACAAAGCATCATTAAGCAATCGAGATGAAAGGTCAAAAGTCTCCAGAGAAGCAAGTGTCTAGGCAGAAGCCTGAGTGTGCTGTGAGAGAAAACCCTGGGAATATCTGGATTAAGACATTTCCAGGCAGAGAAATAGATAAGCAATTGAGAAAGTAGGATTGTACTTGTTGTGCTAAAAGAACCATAGGACTCCCTTGGTCACCTCTGCACTTTTAATCGCCCTATTTATAAGTCCAGATTTTTTTTTTTTTTTTTTTTTGCTAAATCCAGATTTTATTCACACCTCATTTTTTAAAAGGCTTTACTTTAGCTCCCAACTTTTCCTTCACTCTGCCCACCAAGCTCTGTGATCCAACCTCTGACAGTTGTACTTTTACTTTTTTTTCTTTTTTACTTTGTATTTTCACAGTTGATCATTGCTTTCTTCTGTAATCATAGTTAATTAGTTTGTGCTTTGTCCATGGATCAATTCTAAATGCAGAACATAAATAAAGCATGTCTGGATAATGATGAGTATACAAATGTGGGTTAAGGTGGTTGGTATTCTGTGATTAAATGTCCCCATCAGGTTGTGTTGCCATGACTGTGAACGGCCAGTGGCAGTGCTTTTAGAGTTATATTTGAACAAATATACCTCTTTTCCCACTTCACCTACAGACATTAGTCTATTCCAAAATCACGTATTGATTTTGTTAATTTCCCTTATTTCCTGTGTGTCTTTCTCCTAAAGCTCCCTACTTAGGATCGTTTTTATAAACCAATTCCATTTTTGTTGTGGAGAGGTGCTAGTACTCCGCTAGGTTAGAGATACTGTTTCTTCATCCCAGATTTCCTGCTTTTTTTGTCAGAGAAAAATTTCGTATTACTTCCTTAGGAAGAATGTGTTGGAGGAAGACTTTTTGATTCCTAAATATTTTAAAATGTCTCAACTCAGGGGCGCCGGGGTGGCTCAGTCGGTTGAGCGTCCGACTTCAGCTCAGGTCATGATCTCACCTTCCGTGAGTTCGAGCCGCGCGTCGGGCTCTGTGCTGATGGCTCAGAGCCTGAAGCCCGTTTCAGATTCTGTGTCTCCCTCTCTCTCTGACCCTCCCCTGTTCATGCTCTGTCTCTGTCTCAAAAATAAATAAACGTTAAAAATTTTTTTTTTCTAAAAATAAATAAATAAAATAAAATGTCTCGACTCACACTTGATTGATATTTGACCTAGGCATGGACTTCTAAAGTAATAATCATTTTTCCCACTTACTCAGAAGGCATTACTTCATGTCATTAGCATTTATTGTTGCTCACAAGAACTCTAGTGCCAATTTCTTATTTCTGTGTCAGTGACTGCTACCGATTGAATTATGTCCCCCCTAAAAAAGATATATGGAAGTCCTAACCCCCCAGTACCTCAGAATGTGACTTTATTTGGACATAAGATCATTGTAGGTGTAATTAGCTACATTAAGATAAGGTCATACTGGAAAGGGTGGGCCTCTAATCCGATATGACGGATGTCCTTCTATAAAGGACAGGTGAAGACAGAAGCATGGGGAGAATGCCTCATGCTGACAAAGGCAGAGATTGGAGCTGCCAGTCAGGATATGAAAGACATTGCCAGAGAATCATCAGAAGCTAGGAAGAGGGGAAAAATATATATATAGGTTTCAGAGGGAGCATGGGCAGGCAAAAACCTTGATTTCAGACTTCTAGCCTCCAGAACTGTGAGAAAATAAATTTCTGTTGTTTTAATAATTTGTCTAACTGTAGTTTTCCTTTTTAATTTTTTTTGTTCTGCTTTAATTTCTTGTGCCTTTTGCTTTGTAGTTGGAAGCTTCTGTCACACAGAAACACTTCGACTTTAGTATATTCTCTGATGTAATTGATAACTTCAACCCATTACTTCCTTCCTTTTCTTCCTTCCTTCCTTCCTTCCTTCCTTTTTCTTTTTGTGGAATTCCCATTAGAAAACTATTGGAGCTCCTGGAATGTCCTACTCTATATCTTTTCTCTTTGTTTTTTGTTTATTTTATTTTCTGAGAGTTCTTTTTATTCTTTCTAGTCTATTACTTAATATATATATAATATATATAATTTATTTTAAATCTCATGATTCCTGTTTTTTGATATTTTTAAATTTTTTCATATATTAATTTTAACTTTTGTATTAGGAACCACATATTCTTCAATCTCTCTGTATCTCTAATTGGAGGGTTTTTGTTGTCTTTGTGACTTGTTCTTTGTTTTAAATTTTATTTTATTTTATTTAAATTCCAGTGTAGTTATCATACTGTGTTATATTAGTTTCAGGGGTACAATATAATGATTCAACTGGTTACTTGTTTTAAGTGCATTCTGTTCAGAATTATTTTTAGTTTTTTAAGAGTCTTTTTTTTAAATCTTAAGTTGTTTTCCTCAAATATCTGATAATACTAGGATTATTTAGGTATTTAAGAGCGTTGTATTATACACTGTTCTCTGGTATGTCTATGGAGCTTATTGTCTGGTGAGGAAGTGAAAGAACCACAATTAAACTGGGGTCACCTAATGTCCTGAGAGTAGAAGAGTTTGTAACACTCATACCTAGAGCTCTCAGAGGGATTTCTCTTTGGAGGAAAACCTGAAGGGTAAATACCTGGCAGCAACATGGAATGGGAAGAAATGTTAACTGTGCCTATAAAGATTTTCATTCAATACTCTCCGTTTCTAGTCCTATCTCTAACTGATTCCTTTCTTTGTGCTCACCTTTTCCAAGGTCCAAACCTCCCCCTTGGATTTTCAGAGCAGATTGTGGGTCTATACAATTTATCCTTTTTTATGTGTTAGCAATAATTTTAATAAAGTCTCAGTGGGGAAAGAAGATAAATAGCAGTTCAAAATCTTGAACCAGAAATCTATAAACCTTTTTTTTAAAAAGTACTCTTCACTTCAGTTAATTTAGAAGATAAAAGGGGGTATCCAGAAAGGCAAAATTTACATAATTTAATTCTAACAATAAAGAAGATTAAAAGAGTCTACAAAATTCAATGAATATTGCACATAGCCAGACATTTAAAAGTGTATCTTCGAGTCTGTTCATCTCAGAATTGTTTTCTATTTAAACATCCAGAGCCTCGTAGTTTCTCTAGTAATGGTTTTTGTATGTACATTTTCTTTCAAGATTTCATTCTGGAACTTAATATGACATGGTGTAAAGTGCACTAGACCAATAGCCTTAAGATCGTACCAGTCTTGGATTTGCCAGGAATTGTGGGATTATGGGCATAGTGTTTCAGCTTTCAGAATCTCAACTTCTTCCATCAAGAAGTGTGAGTTTAGACTGAGTGAACTCTGTGTCTCCTTCTGGATCTGTGATTCTCTGATTGAAAGAGGATTTTTTTTTCTTCTAAATATATTTTTACAGAGGCAGCTGGGTGGCTCAGTTGGTTAGGCATCTGACTCAGTTTTGGCTTAGGTCATGATCTCATGGTTTGTGGGTTCGAGCCCTGCATCGGTTTCTCTGCTGACAGCTTAAAGCGTGGAGCCTGCTTCAGATTCTGTGTCTCCCTCTCTCTCTGCCCCTACCCCATTCATGCTCTCATTCTCTCTCTCTCTCTCCCCCTCAAAATAAATAAAGAAACTTTAAATATATATATATATATATATATATATATATATATTTACAAAAATTTTAAATGTAATTATTCTTGCCACTGAGTAGAATAAAAGATTTTATCAGAATCTACTCACTTCACTCTTCCTCCACTACTGTTAGGTCCCAGCCGCTGTGTATGACTTCCTGTCCCCATAGCATCCAGAGAGAACTTCTTCAACTGTGGGTAAAATTGTATCACTGCCCTACTGAAAAATCTTCATGATACTTAGAATAAAGGCCAAGTCTTTACCAAGGCCTATAAGTCTATGATCTAGACCTATCTACTTTTCTATCCTTTTCTCAGTCAATTTGCACTTGGTTAAGTTTGCTGAAAACATAGTGGTCATTTTTTTCTTTCTTCATATATGCCAAATTCTTAACTGTTTCTGCTGTTCTTTCTGCTAAGACTGCTTTCTCTCCCTCATTTCCCAGGGCTAGCATCTCCAGGACTCAGCTTGAAAGCCATTTTCTCATAAAAGATTTCTCCTTCTTACCATTTCCTCTCTCCCTCCATTGTCTCCTTGACCACACTCTTCACAACTAGTAATGATTTATTTGTTTGATAAGGGCAGGAAACAAGTTTCTCATGTTGATCACTAAATCCCTTGTGCTTTGTGTCATGTCTGGAATGCAAAAAGTGCTTGATAAATATTTGATGAAAGAGGAATGGATGCTAAAATAAATGATTTTTTATAGAATATGCTATTGGAATGAATCTTATTTTAGAAAAGTGGTAACTGCTTAAACAGAGTAATATCAACTTTGGTGCAAAGAAATAAAGAAAAACAAGTTACAAAATTATGTTTCTTTCTTAACTTGTGTATTTTTATAAGCAAACTGCATTAAATCAAGCCTGTGTTCAGATTTTCCAGGCTGACCTTGCTTGGAATTGGAAGCATTTTTAGAATAACTTATGCATCAAGAAAAGAGTACAATGCTCTAGTGATACAGGGCCCCGGAGGGCAGAGTATCAAGTAAAATATTCATGAAGTTTAAGTGCAAGAGACATCAGATTTTCTGTGGTATTTTAGCACTATACTTCTGTACAAGGGATTTGTAAAATGAAGAATATGAAAGAAAAATATTTAGGACAATAAAGAGCACCTACAAAGTGAATTTTTGCCTCTCTACTTTTGTAGCTATTGCCCTCCCAAGCATATGTGTGTGTGTGCGTGTGTGTGTGTGTGTGTATGTTCCCCTACTGTTTAATATTAGACGTGTCCTTATAATCAATATAAACATTAGTATTAAGAATCAATAGATCCTCTTCACACCTTTTGAATGTGGTCAAAAGGTAAAAAGAAAAAATAATTAAAAGAGGGGAAGGAGAGAGAGAGAGAGAGAGAGCGCGGAAAGAAATGTACTAGTTAATAAAATCCAAAAATTTGGGGACTACACCTTGATGTATAAAGTGATGGATTTCCCAAATACCACTTTATAAGCCTTGGCCACACACTCTTGTGGTTGCTAAAAACCTAAGATTAAATTTTGCTGATGTGATCTTCATCTTGAGGTATCTTGTCATTGTTTAAACTCCTGTCTTCTCTGTGGAAAGAGACTCCTTTAATGCAGCGTGTGGGCTTTTTGAGTCTTCTTCTTCCCTCCTTCCCACCCCAAACATTTCATTAGGCGGACTTTGGATATTCTGGGAAACCTGTAATATTCAAATGCTTTCTTTTTCTTTTTTTAATGAAATTTATTGTCAAATTGGTTTCCATACAACACTCAGTGCTCATCCCAACAGGTGCCCTCCTCAATGCCCATCACCCACTTTCCCCTCCCTCCCATCCCTCATCAACCCTCAGTTTATTCTCAGTTTTTAAGAGTCTCTTATGGTTTGGCTCCCTCCCTCTCTAACTTTTTTCAAATGCTTTCTAAAGTATTTTGAAGATGTTTTCATTTCAGCCATCGACCTGATGTTGATGTCAACAAAATCTAAAAGTAGGTCCTTAAATATATCTTGATCCACTGTGGTAGAACGTTGGAAGCAAATGGCACTTATAAAGAAGTTATAATTTTCATGAATTTAATTAAAAATTACTGAAATCTTTCCTGGCACTTCTAGAGGAATTTCAGAAGAGACTCAATTATTAAGTCATAGCAACATAGAGAGATTTCTTAAAAAAAAAAAAAAAAAGTGTTAGCTTCTAGTTTTCATTCTTTCATTCCTATTTGACCACTTGAAATTTAGGTATGTTTACTTCATTTATTTTATATGAAAAAGAAAAGATGGAACATAATGTCTTACTAATTGTGTAAGTGTTTGTAAAGAATTTGGAGTTCCTCTGAATGAAAGATAGCCTGTCTTTTCTCAACTTCTCATCCACACGCAACCATATGTTTCATATGATAGTTTTTCTGAGATGTTCAAAGAAGATATATGATGAAAAGCATACTGGATTTAAGATTTAAGGTACAATCATCTTTGAGAGTCCTTCAGCTTAAAAACAGCTACTAAAAGTTAAATGGGTAATAATATATTAAGAAAACTTCCCACGTAAACTTGTCTACTGGTGTCTTTCTCATGTCATTGATTGCTTTATTCTAATTCTTCATCTAAAAGGAGAAAAAAAAATGTTTGGTTGGTTTTTGAAAATACAGTATTATATTAAACACACCAAGCTCTACCTTGTCTCAAAGCTTCTGCACAGAATGCTATTCCTCCTTCCTTCTGTGAAACCACAGACAAGGGGAGGCTTCTATAATCAAACTTTCCCAAGTGAATCTCATCTCGACAGATGTTTAGCATAATGTCAATGTCAAAGAGATGTGAATAGACTGGATAAGCCTTGGACAAAATGTTAGAATTTCACAAACCTATCTAACCTCTTTACTGTTCTGTTTAAGAAATCAGAAGTAGGGGACACCAGGGTAGCTCAGTTGGTTGAGCGTGGGACTGTTGATTTCAGCTCAGGTTTTGATTTCACAGTTCATGAGTTTGAGCCCCACATCAGATTGCACGCTGGGCACGGATCCTGCTTGAGATTCACTGTCTCTCCCTCTCTCTCTGCCCTTCCCTACTCATGTGCGTGTGCTGTCTCTCTCTCAAAAAAAAAAAAAAAAAAAAAAAAAAAAAAAAAAAAAAAAAAAAAGGTTTCAGGAGTCACTAGATTTTGAAAAATAACACCTCTTGAGTTGATTTCATTGGTGTGCCTGCCTGCCTGTTTGCCTCCCTGGCACCTATCAGGGGCTTATCTTCTTGCTCACTGAGAATCTGGTGGCAAGTCTTTTCCTCCATCACCACTGCTGTCTCTGAGCCATCTGTAGAGTGGAGCGACCTTGGAGGCCTTCACTAGTTTCTGTACTGCTTTCTCTTCATTTTCACACCAACCCCATCCATCTTGGTTTATGGCCTCAGGAGTAGAATCTAACTTTCACACTACAATGGGACGCTAGATTTACTTTGTGTTCTTTCAGAATATGCCCAAGTTGTTTTGTTTTATTTTTTTAATAATCACTTGTAGTACCAAAATATTTAAAACATTTAGACATTTTTACTAATTTTTCTTGGTGGTCTACAGTAAGCCATCAAGGTTAATATTTTGATAGTCCTTTATTCTATACATTTATCTTATAAGTAAAATGAAACATGATTTTATTACAGTTAAAGTCTGTGTTGTTATTTCTGTGGATGAAACACAGTTATTGCGAAAAATCCTATAGTAACAGATGATAGGTCATACTTCATGCTTTGCTAGATTTTCAAAAAAAGCAAAACAGTTGTGCCCCCCATATGTGGTGGTTACAAAGAAAGTTATTGCATTTATAGTCCGATTTTATCACAGGGCTTGGCATTTACCTTAAGCATCATACTAAGTTAACATCAATAATTATTATAATAACAAGTATTTTAATCTCATTGTATGCCCGGTACTCTTTTAGCAATTTCCTTATGCATATTGATTTATTACTAATTAACAACACTGTAATGTAAGTACTACTTATATTCTCATTTTACATATGAGGAAATTAGTACAATAGATTTTGTGACTTGCCCAAGGTTACCAAGTTAGTAAGAGAGGCTGGATTCTGTCCCAGAAAGTCTGCTCCAGAACTTGCCATTTAATCACCACCTAAAAACCCTTCTCTGTTTAAAAATAAAAGTTGACTTCTACTTTGGACAGTATTAAAAATTGATGATTTGAAGGCATTTTCTAGTTTTTGTTTTTCTAAAATGTAGGTCAACTACAATCTTGGGGAGCAGAGTGATTGGAGATTTAACATGCCATGATAATCAGAGTTTGTATTATCTCAAGTTGTATCTCAACTCTTTGTAGAGTTGAGAAATGTTTAAATCCCTAAACCAGAAAATTGAATACTTAGTTTGATTAAAGTTTCTGTGAAAGCAGAAAGACTTGCCAAGAAAGCATCTTCAAGGACTAGCATTTTGAATTTTCTAATGAAAATTTCTCATCATGTATCTACTATATTGCTACTATATTCCTGTATTGCCTATCTTATTCAAGTTGAACTATTCTAAATATTTTTTGGTATAATACAGTGTAAAAATGTGCTGACAAGAAAATAATTACATGTACACATAGATAATTAGGAATAATATCTGGTTAAATCTATTCTATACCCAAAATGTTAAACAAAATAGATAGCAACATGTGTTTGAACCAGAACTGAAAGTGAAACATATATCTGATTGTGAAGATGCGCTTCTTAAATTTGGATTCAAAATTGTAAGTTATGATTACATATCAGAAGTGCAGTGAAGTGCAAATAAGATGAATAATTTATAGTTAGTATCATTACAGTCAATGAAATGTCTAAAGCAAAGTGTTTAAATCATTACTGATGCCACTGGACTCATGGCCTCCACCTATGCTTTGGAAAAAGAATAAACACCATCTTTTGGACGGCCTCCCTGGACTGTTCTGCTAAGGATGAGGCTCCTAACTGTGCTGGAGGTATTTCTTGAGTTCCTAGGACAATGGCTCTCATGGACAGCTCCCACAGAGGCACCAAGGCACTCATCATTCCACTGAGCCTTTGCCTAGAATTTGCTGGGTATTTACTAGTACAGATAAAGACCAGCTACATACATCCAGGGCGGGGAAATACAAAAATGGGGGAAAATATAGAAAGATGCTTGCTTTAATAAAGCAGTATTATAATCTTTTATTCCTTATATATGTTCACAGAAAAATAAATTATAGGGGTGCCTGGGTGGCTCAGTCGGTTAAGTGCCTGATTCTTGGTTTCGGCTCAGATCATGATCTTATGATTTGCGGGTTTGAGCCCTACATTAGGCTCTGTGCTGACAGTATGAAGCCTGCTTGGGATTCTCTCCCTTTTTCTCTGTCCCTTCTCTCTCTCTCTCTCTCTCTCTCTCTCAACAATAAATAAATAAACATTAAAAAATTGTAAAGGATCCACTCTACACGGAAATCTAAACAGAATGAACAATAAATGTTGTCAGACTCAGGCAAGGACGTGCCCTCTGAGTGAATGATTATGTGTGTGTGTGTGTGTGTGTGTGTATGTATGTGTGTATGTATGTAGTATTAGTGTGGATACTCTGCACTATTGCTGCTAAAACTCTCTCTAAAAGCAAATTTTATTCATACTTTTACTTGAAGGATGCAGTAAATATGACAGAAGAGGAATAATTGTCAGAGCTCAGTGAAAATAGTAATGTTTCTTTAAATATATACATATATAGGTACATTTTCACACATGCACTTCATTATCATGTGAAAATTATAGGAGGGTGTCACAAATTATATGTAAAATATGTGCATTTATATCATCATTTTCACATGAAAATTTAATATATCAGATCTCCCAACACAGTAGTACCCTAAAAAGTCTAATGCGTATGGGGCGCCTGGGTAGCTCAGTCAATTAAGCATCTGACTTCAGCTCAGGTCATGATCTCACGGTCTGTGAGTTCAAGCCCTGCTTTGGGCTCTGTGCTGACAGCTCAGAGCCTGGAGCCTGCTTCAGATTCTGTGTGTGTCTATCTCTCTGCCCCTCCCCTGCTCATGCTCTATCTCTCTCTGTCTCAAAAATAAAAAAACAAAAACAAAAAAAACAAAAGAACATTTTTTAAAAAAGTCTAATGCGTTATAGTTTTCTGTCTACTCCATTACTTATAGCTTTCCATAAAATGGGCTCTTTAAGCCTATTTTCAACTGAACAATCTCAAGGGAACAAAACCTGCATTTTCTTTCTTTTTCACTGGTGCTAATGCTTGGATGAGATAAATGATTACTCATTTTGCCATACTTCTTAATACTTTCTATATTTTTTCTCTCCATTTATGAAAGTTATATGGATAATATTCTCAAATAAAGAGGGCATGCTGAAAAAAATATACAAAGCTTACCTTCTTCTATCCCCATAGAATCTAGCAGAGTTTTGAACATCTAGAAAAATAGAATGTTAAAGATTAAAGAGTCATAAACAATATCCTAATTGTGCTCCTTCATTTTGCACAGAAGAAAATCGAAACTCATATATAGTGTATTGTATGTCTTTGCCAAAGGTCACTGAATGTGAAATCACAGATTAGAATGTGCATCCAACTTTCCGTATTGCAGACCAGAGTTATTTCAAATATAGTACTTTGCTTTAAAACATAAAACAAATGAATTAAAAATCCTAATGCAACAGCAAGTACAAAAATGTCTTCCCTATGGCCTAAACATACGTAAGTAGACTAATGCTATACCTTAACTATAATGGAATAAAAAAATTTTAAGAAAATAATATGTACAGGAAGAGAGGGAGTATTAAAATGGTTTATGCTTTTTTAAAAAAAATTATAAAGAAGTGTTGAAAGGGTAATCTTTATGATCTGGTATGTGTGTTAACTCAAGAAGGACTAGATTTCATGGCATGTTACACACACATAGTACTCAGAACATTTTACATTGTGTACAGAGCAAGGTAGATAAATTCCTTTTATAGGAAAATTAAGGTGATCTTAGGAAATTACCTAAAGACTGGTGTGTATTGCATATTGAGACATCAGAAATTTAAGTTTCTAGTAAAAGTCTGTTACTGTCCTATAAAAGCACCCAACAGACTACCCATAGCCTACAAGATAAAGGCCAAACTTCCTATTGTCTCTGTGGCCTTCCTTAATTCCTTCAACGTGTCCAACCACCTCTATCCTTAATTATCTCAATAAAACTCAAGTTTTGCCGTCCCCCAGAACTTTCTGTTCCCAGAAGCTACCATTCCACATGATATTTCTTCCAATGACTTTCTTGCAAAGTCCTTCCAAGAATTGTCAAAGATAGGCAAGATGACGAAGAGAATATAAAATATTGGTAACACCCAAGGGTGAAAAGTCAGTAAACTATAGTCAGGGGATAAGAAGCAAGTATGGATTAAAGCTTGAATTGTTATTAAAGCTATGAATTATTCTGTTGAATAATCAGCAAACAGTTTGAGTGGTAAATAGCATACGGCAGGGAGGGATTAAAAAATGGACTCAGAATAAATATCATTTGAGTATCTACTGAGTAGCATGTATAGACCAGTTGCATTCACATACCTTATATTTTAATTTTCATAATAGTTCTATAATGTGGGGGTTAATATACTTTTTTTTGAAGCCCTGGGAGTTTAGTATAAAGTCTTATACCTAGTAACTGACAGAATCAGGGATCAAATCCTAGTCCTTATTGAAATAATTGTAACCATAATAATTTATTAATGTTCATCACTTTTTTAAAATACTGGAAATGCAAGTATCTTCATACATACAAGTACTTCACTCCTTCTCACTGATGCAGTTACTTAGTTGTGATAGAGGTTTCTAGGAAATCCAGTTCTCTACCAAACAGGGCCTTATAGAGTGACAACCCACACTATTGTCACAAAATCCCAGCATCTGATTCACACCTTTGCAGATTCTGTGATTGAAACTTATCATAAACCAAAGTGGAGCAGCCCTTTGAAACTAATTGAGGCCATTGACACTCACAGAAATTGATATGTACCATAAAATTCTGAATTATTCATTTATACTTGGGAATGTAACTATCAAGCCAACCAGAATTTTGATGTCCATTATTCACTGCATTTTATCCTTGTAGGCAAATCTACAGGTTTTAGTTAGAAAATGGTTTCATGACAATGGAGACAACTCAATGGTAATAGAGAGAGCGACTATGATGCTCCAGGCATTGTGATAAACTCTCTGTTTGTAGTATTTCACTTAATTCTCACAATGTCAAGTGAATATCCATTATATAGATAAGGGACAGGAATGAGAGACTCAAAGTAACTTTCCCAAATTTACATAGCTGGTAAGGATCGGAACCAGAATTTAAACCTGAATCTATTTAACTTCACAGCAAAACTTAATTATGACCTAGTCCTGCCTCCCAAACATGATATGAACTCCTGGAGGGCAGGGAGAGTCTTAAAAACATTAACAACTCCCAGAGGAAGAGTGTCTATCTTATGCCTCACACTTTAAATTCATCTTCTATGCCACATCCACATCAATGCTCACATCAATCCTGTGAAATACTTTCATCATCACTTTACTGGAAAGAAAGCAGAAGCTTGAATATGAAATCATTCCCTAAGGCCACATAGCTAATAAATAGCAAGACCAAGGAAGACTTAATACCCATCTCTGAAGCTTGCAGTCATTCTATCACTGCATGGTAGCATTCTAAGCCAGGTACACTTGTCAGATAGAAATGATAGCCCTCATCATATGCAGGCATGCTCTAGCACTTTATATATATTAACTTAGTTAATCTTCATCACAGTCTTATGAATGTGAGGCTATATTTATCCTCATTGGATGGATAAGTAAGCCAATTCAAAGAGAAGTTAAATGATCTACCAGAGTCACACAACTAGTTAGTGGTGCATGTGGGTTATAAACCAGGCAGTCTGGCTCCAAAGCCCTACACTCAATTATCTGTTGGGTTGTCTTAGTAGCAAATGAGAAACATAATTATGGCCTGATGCATTCAATTTCATTCTAGAAATATTTTATTCATGGGCAGAAGAATGGCTCTCCCCTATAGGGATGAAGAAGAAAATGGAGAAAAAGGAAATGTATTTGTATACAGTAGGACCATTTTTTGTTGTTATTGTTATTTAACATAGTGTTAGTCCAGGCAGTATGTAATGAAGATGTTGGGATTAAAGCTTCACTAGCTATCCTAATTTCAGTCTTGCCTCCCTGACTCTCTACCCCATCAATTTGTCAGAAATTGAGTAGCCACAACAAGGATATATTATTGTCAACAGAAGCAGACAAGAAGCCAGAAATAAAGCAGAGCTGTTGAAGAGCTTCTTGTGGAAATAATGAAAACATGTTAGTGTCTGGGTGAGGTTCAAAGGAGAGTGGAACAGAATTGTTTCCATAGTAGGATGTACTTCAGGGAGCCAGAGGAGCCTGAATACAAGAGTCATATATTCATATCATCAAACTGGCTTAGAGGCAAAACATAATAGCTATTGGGAACTTCCATTATTCATCCAGGAGAACATTCTGTGGAAACCAGATATTTGAATCAATTCTAAACTTAAAGGGGGACCAGTCACTAGACCTACTTCCCACCAACAGAGAGGAACTGATGAAAGAAGTAAAAAGATCAGCAACCCTGGAAAAAAATGAATTATTCAATCCTGCAGTATGAGCAAGCCAGGAAAAAAAAAAAGCAGTACACAGAGTCGGAACCTGCTAGATATTAAAAATCCACATTTCAGAAAGCTTAGAGAAAGAATGGTTAGAAGTCTATATATCAATAAGATGAAGATGCCACAAAAGGAAAGAGAGACTATCACAAATGGACTTTGGACCGTACGATTGCAGGTGATCCTGATGAAGAAGAAAATGTTGAGATACCTGAAAGAGATCAATGCAGCTGCCCAGGGAGCTTGCCACTGAACATGAGAACATGTAAAATGACGGAAGTAGAAGTATGTAAGCAAGAATTATGACAAAAATAATAATTTACACACCTAAGAAAATTGCCAGTTAGTTTAAAGCAAAAATGGAATTGAGAAAAATTCCAAAGGAAATGAAAAGGAATTCTAAAAAGCATGTTTAAATTGAGAAAGTAATAAAAAGAAGAAAGTCTCCTGCTTGGGGCTGAGGGTGACATATTAACAGATGACAAAGGGAAAGCCATGCTACTTTACTTCATTTAACTTTTTTTCTTTAGAAAGGAAAGAGGATAACTTTCACTGTAGAAAGAAAATGAATCCTGTGTATAAGAAATTGTACCTATCAACTTTGATTACACCCTGTATTATTATGAGAACTTGAAACTGACATTACTGAATTATTATTGTTTTTTTTCCAGTTACTGAATAAACACTTATATATGCCATGCACTGTAGAAAGTACTTGATAGGCGCCTGGGTGGCTCAGTCGGTTAAGCGTCCGGCTTCAGCTCAGGTCATGATCTCGCAGTTTGTGAGTTTGAGTCCCGCATCGGGCTCTGTGCTGACAGCTTAGAGCCTGGAGCCTGCTTTGAATTCTGTGTCTCCTTCTCTCTCCTCCTCCCCAACTCACGCTCTGTCTCTCTCTCCTTCAAAAATAAATTAAAACATTAAAGAAATTTTTAAAAAGGAAATACTTGACAATTATCAACTCAGTTACTATTTGAGGCAAGTCTACAAGATTGGTGATCTTTCCACAGTTATGGAGAATAGAAGACAGACATTAAATGTAAGGGGGTATCTTTAGTCCCAATATCTCCCTGTCCAGTGACACCATGTGCTTTTAGATGAGATTGTTTGGTATAACCTATTCATGTAGAATATTAATATTGTCCTATTAATCCTTAACTAGTTTTCAGAATCTGTTCATAATCTAATTTTCAGTAATCAGTTGAAGAATCTTATATTATTTGGGCATTAAACTGACCAGTTATTGAAACATACAGGTTGTGTCATGCTAATCAAATATTTAATTGACATAAATTTGGGAATGACAGAATCTTCAGGCTGCAGAAATGACTGAATATAAGATGAAACATAATGGGAAGAAAATAGGAAGAAACATAATAGGAAAAAAATGTTTAAGGCAAAAGTTTGCATTATGTATTAGTATCTATTAGAAAAGGCTGAGTGTCCCCTGAGGATGAAGACTATACTTTACCAATTTCTGTTTCACAGTTATTTTATATAGTTATAATAATGATTTATAGTTCAAAAGTCAAGGCTTACAAAAATTTAATGTAGTCTTCAACTGCACTAAAATCACTGTAAAGCCCAGATTATATAGTTTCCTAGGGTAGTTCATGGATATATACATCTTTAATAAAAGCCTAGAGTGACACTAGACTTCCTACGTGTAAGACTTACATGCCTCTGGACATCGTTACCCAGTTGCCCATTAGGTGTATAAAAATGAGCTTATTTTTAAATTTCCAAGCAAACTTGTTACTTCTGCAGCATAACATATCTTGTATTTATCAATCAGGTTATGCTAGGATATTTTATTACAATCAACACCTGAAAATCCCAATAGCTTAACACCACAAAGATTTATTCCTTCCTCATGCTTTATAAGAATAGTGTGGAGAGAGTGGTCTCTATCTACTCCCTGTCATCAACATTCTTATTCCAGGATCCAGGCTGTTTCAGTTATTTCTTTTTGTGTGAGAACACTTAGTGACTTAACACAACAGCATGTTATTACCTCTCATGGTTCTGTGGGTTGAATGGATTCAATGGGAATCTTCCACTCACATGGTATCTGCTGGGGGTGTAGTCACCTGAGGCATTGATTTGGCTGGATTGTCCAACTCACTCACATGCTAGCAGTGGATGCTGAAATTTGACTGGGGGCTCCAGTGACACTATCTGCTGGAAAACATACATGTAGTCTGTTTATGTGGCTTGAGCTTCTTATAACATGGCAGCAGGGTTCCTACAGGTCATGTCCCAAGAACAAATGTTCCAAGAGGGAGAAAGTGGAATTGCCAAAAAATTGATTAGTTTTAAATTTTGTATTTATTGACAGAGAGAGAGAGAGAGAGAGAGAGAGAGAGCAGGGGAGGGGAAGACAGAGAGGGAGACACAGAATGCAAAGCAAGTTCCAGTCTCTGAGCTGTCAGCACAGGGCCTGAGGCAGGCTTGAACCCACAAACTGAGCCAAAGTTGAACACTCAACCAACTGAGCCACCCAGGTGCCCTGCCAATTCCCTTTAAAACTAGATCTGAAATTGATGCAACGTCATTTCTACTGCCTTCTATTAGTTAAGCAGTCAATCCTATAATTCACAGAGCGGAAAACCAAGTTCCACCCCTTAGTTAGGAGAATTAAAAAAAAAAAAAATCATGGCTATCATTGGTCCATAGGCTGACAGAACAATCACTGCCTGGAATTGGCTTATAATCTCGACAGTTAAATGAAGAGACAGCTCTGCAAGTGCTTGCATCAAAAAAGAAAATTTAATCCTGAAAGTGACACATTTTACTTCATCTCACAATTTTTTGGTCAAAATTGCTCTAAACAACTCTAATCAACCGCTAAGATGCAGGAAAGTATGAGTTGACTATGCAACTTGAAGAAGACAGGAACACAATAGTTGGTAAAGAACACTACTGACCACCATATCACCTCTTATAACTGGACTTATTATCTGTACAGAGACTCAAGGCATTAACTTTAGACTTGTCATACTTGATCATTGCCCACAACCAAGAAGTCACCACTCCCTACTGATTCTTTTACCTAGAGCTCCAATTTATTTCCTTCTCTCAAATTCCACTGCCGCCCCCATTAGCCATTACCCAGAACATCATGACTTGTCTCCCTTCTTCTGGGTGGGCCGCCATCTGTTTTTCAAACCGTACCCAGAAAGAGCTTTATAAAATGTAAACATAATTTAAAATCACATAAAATCATAAACATTTAAAATATTTTATATTAAATGTGAACTCATCCGCTCACCGGCTTCTATGAATTTAACACATATTTCTTGAGCATCTCCTATTGGCCAGGTACTTGCCATTTTCTGCCAAAATAAATTTTATAATTTCAGTGTCTTCCCTCTACTACTTTTATCAGCTTTGAAATCTTTAATATAACTCTTAATGTACTTAAAAACAAGAACACCAGCCCATTTCCCCAACTTCATTAAAACCCATTTTACTTCTTTATGTTTTGTTTTGGGTTATATTAATGTACATTTTTTTCCTCTCAATTTTTATTTTAATTATTGATTTTACTTTAAGAACTTCTGATATGTTGGTTTCTGCTTTTACTATGTTTTCCTTCCTTTAGGGAAATTGCTTTTATGATACTTTTTCTAAGTTATTGAATTGAGTGCTTAGTTCATTATTTTCATTTTTACTCTTCTAATCATAAAGGCATTTAAGGAAATAAACTTAGCAGTTGCCAAAATTTTAGCTGCCTCTTATATATATATTTAGTATATATATACTGAATAGTCTATGATTGTTATTTTTGTCATAGTTTGATGTCTGGCTTATGTTGATCATATTTAACAATTGGGAAGAATATTAGCTACTATCATTATAATAAGGTTGTGTAAGGAACCATTTCTAAATTAGTGCTTAAACAATAACATTTATTATTTCTCATGAGTATATGGACTGTTAGGTTGGTTCTGCTTATGTGGATATGGTTTGGCTTACCTTAGCTAACTAAGCTTGGGTATCATTTGGGTCAGTTGGCAGGTCACCTGAGAGAGGATAGATATAAGATATTCTCAGCTATGGTTATTCATCTCTCCTTCATGTGTCTCACACATCCCTCCAGCAATCTTTCTTCCAGACAGAGGTCCAAGAAAGCTGAACCTTGCATGTGCCTTTGAAAGCTTCTGCTGGCATGAAGTTTGCTACTGTTCCGTTGGATAAGCAAATGACTGCCAAGCCCAGAGTTAGCATGGGAAGGTGTGAACAAAGGACACAAATACAGAGAGATGTGAAAGATTGGGGCCAGTAATACAATCAAATCACCACAGAAAGAATTACTTCTTCCCTATTCTTCACAATTTTTTGAATAGTGTAGACATTATCTGCCCCAAAGTTTGTATCTGTTCCCACATCTTCTTAAGACAGACTCTGTTATGTAAACCATCTTTAATAATAGAATTCTTTGATGAAGATTTTTAAATTCATTAGCAGAGGTTTGTTCCTAGACTTTGCTTAATGACTGTGACAATATTCAGTTTTTCAAGTTGTTTATTTTTGTGTTCCTTCTCCATTTCTAACTGTTCTTATAAAAAACATGTACATTTTATTAATCATTTTAAAGAACAAATTTTTATATTAATTTACATGTTTTACTGTGTTCCTCTTTCTAATTATTAGTTTTAATTTTTTTTTTCTTTTGTATATTCCATTCTCTACCTTGCAAAGAATTTATTTTGCCACTCTTTCTGGCTTCTTAAGTGGGATACTTAGTCCATTGATTTTAATTTTGCTGTACTTAAAAATGCTACTTACTTGAATATTCAGCTGAGATCATTTTAGCTTTACTGTGTATGTTTTGATTTGTAGTGCCAATATTTCTATTTTATAAATATGTGAGACATCCCTTTATAGCAATTATTTTTGGGTAGAGAACTTTATCTATATCTCCTCTTAGTAATTAAAAAAAAATATATGTTATTAATGTTATCATTATTGCATTTTTGCCAGACAATGTAAACTATCACACTTGTCAATTGTAACATGCTCAGAATTTCAGAATATTTACAGTTGTTTGGCTGACTAATATAAAGTTAATATTTCATGGATGCATAGAAAATATGCCATATTCTCTACAGGATATATAAATTATTTCACAATGAGGAATTCAATTATATAAATTAAATATTATTTAAATTCTTTATATATTTTGTATGTTATCAGTTTATAGACAACTTTGCTACCACATATACATTTCTATCTATATCAGTTTATGTATATCTCTCTTTGTATATATTTCTTTGTTTCTCTTTGTTTTTCTGAGAGTTTTTTGTACACTTGTGCTGTTTAGTGTATGAAGTTTCATCAGCTATATTTTTGTTACATTTTACCATATTTAATAATTTGCTTCAAATTCGATTTTGTCTGACATAACTTGCTTCACTGGTGTATTTTTTTAATTGTTCAGTAATAATAATAGCTAACAATTATTGGCACTTGCTGTGGGCATATACAGTTATTAAAAGTTTTACATATAGTGATTGATCTAGTCTTCACAAGAACCTTATGAAGTAGGTCTGATCATTATCTCATTTATTGAGGTATAAAGCTGAAGCATAGAGAATTTATGTAAGTTGTTCAAAGTCACAATCTAATAAATAGATGGAATTTGAGCCCAAGATAATCTTCCTTCAAACTGAGGCTTTTAGAAACTATAATGCTACCCTTTTTATATGCTGCTTTGGTGTCATAAGATTTGAGTAATTTTTTTCTTTGGGTTCACTGTCTTTTCATGGCTTCTCAAATCTATTAATAAACCCATCAAAGGCATTTTTCATCTCTATTGTGGCAGGTTTATTGTTATCTTTTTTTTTATCATTTCTAAAATTTCCATTTGATCCTTTCTAATACAGTCCATCCATCTGCTACAATTTCCCATCTGTCTATGCATACTGTCCACTTTTTCCATTAGAGCCTCATTATATTAATCATGGTTATTTTAGCTATCTTGTTTTTTAGTTCCAACATCTGGGTCATATCTGTATCTGGTTCAATGATTGGTTATTTCCTAACAGTATTTTTATTTCTTGCTTTTTTAATGTGTTTTGTAATATTTGAATGAAAAGAGGACATTATTGAAGGACAGTAGAGACTGAGGTAAAAGTATTTATGCCTGCAAATGGGCATATCTCTTCTTCTGCTAGGCTTTTATTATGGGGTGTTAAATCAATCAAGTCAAGAGTCAATATCAAGTTAGACTTTGTTGTAACTTATTGCATTCAATGCACCACAAGTTTCAGGTCCTCTTGTGACTATCTTGTGCTCAGGTTGGAGGTTGGGTCACCAGACAGAATTTCTCACTGTTCCTGTCAACATTGGGTACCTATGTGAGCCTGTGCCTCTGAGAGTGTATTTTTTTATACCTTTGCCCTTCCCTGTGTGGTAGAGAGTAGTTACCTGGTATTCAACACTTGTTAATCTGGTATTGGAGGGTGGAGGAGTTTAGGCTTAGGCAGATTCTGTGTTCCTGGACTGAGTATGTGGCTTTCTCAGTGATCCTGCCCATCCTTCTCCCAAACTTGGCCTTAAATACTTGACACACTTTATACTAGTGAGAAATTTTACCCCTCTGGAATGATTGGAATGTTTATTTTTTTTCTTTTACTCTTTCATCTGTACCCTGGACAACAGGCTCTGCTGCCCTTCTCCCAGTGGATTAAAGCTTTGTTCCATAAGGGATGTAGGAGAGAGAGATCTGGATGAGGCTTTGTCTGTTTCCCACAACAGACGCTATCCCCTCCATAAGACTTCGTCACTGACAGAAGTTTCCCCTGGTCTGTCTCTCTCTGTCCCCAGTCTTTCTTGTAAACCTATGGTCAAGTCCATGAAAAAGAGCCTGCAAGCTGGAAACAGACAGCCATTGAGTCTGGCTGCCAACAGTCCTACTCTTCTAAGTATATACTCATGTCTGTTTAAGCAAGTTACGCACTCTCTGCAAGCCCACACTTGGTTTCTGCAATTTGTTTTAGAAATCAGCAGAAATCTTCCTATCCCCTTCTATGGTGACCTCATCTTACTTCTGTGCCCTTCCCCAGCTAAGCCTGTAGTCATCCCTCTTTGTCATTGGAAGAGCCTATTGTTTCTTGTATTTCAGGCTAGGAGGTTGACCTGATGTCTTAGTTCCCTGATGGGCTTGAGAGGAGTTAGGCTTCTTTCTTGTGAGGAAGGGAGTAATGCTCTTTCCAGCTTTTTACATCCTAAGCAGAGGCTGGAAGACAAATTCACATAAATCAAAATACTTCTGGCAATAGTATATGTGGTTTTTGTCTTTCTTAATCCTTGTCTTGTTGTTACTGTTTTGTGTGTGCTTACATGCTTATATTTTCTTTTTTAACGTTTATTTATTTCTGAGACAGAGAGAGACAGAGCATGAGTTGGGGAGAGGCAGCTAGAGAGAGGGATACACAGAATCTGAAGCAGGCTCCAGGCTCTGAGCTGTCAGCACAGACCCCAACGCGGGGCTTGAACTCACAAACCTTGAGATCATGACCTGAGCCGAGGTCAGTTGCTCAACCGACTGAGCCACCCAGGCACCCCTATTTTTTGCAGTGTATATATTTATCTTCTTTTGTGATTTAGGATGTACAAATCCCATTTTTAATTTATCTAGTGGATGTATTTAAGTTTATTTAAATTAATATACCTTAATTATAAATGTTTTTAACCTCTATTTATTTATGAGACAAAGAGAGAGACAGAGCATGAGTGGGGGAAGAACAGAGAGAGGGAGACAGAGAATCTGAAGCAGGCTCCAGGCTCTGAGCTGTCAGCACAGAGCCCGATGTACAGCTCAAACTCATGAACCAGGAGATCATGACCTGAGCAGCAGTCAGACGCTTAATCGACTGAGCCACCCAGGCACCCCAGTATACCTTAATTATAATATCTAGTAAGGAAACAATTATTTTTGTCTCTCTTCAGGTATGAAGATTAAGGCACACCTTCCTTCCTCTTCACTGCCTCACTTCCAAATGTAGTTTTGGAAGAAAACATTTGTTGATAGATAATAATTCCATATATATCATATTCATCCATCCGAAAATATTTTTCATCCAAAAATGTTTTTCAAGAATTGTTTTTTTTTTTTGCATCCAGTTTTGCAAAGATACTGATTACTTTTTCTTAGACCTGGCTTCATATATGTATTTGCTTCCCAGCTTCTCTTCCAATCTCTTTTTATATTTTCCATTCTTTAGTTCTGGATTTTGATTCCCCCCCCCCCCCCACATTCATCTCAGCTGATTTCTCTTGCCAAAAGAAGAATAGAAAAAAAAAGAAAAGCATATATATTTTTTATTCATTGCAATTTTAAAATCCTTTCTTGTTGCCTTTTCTCATGAATAACAATTTGGCATTCTTGAGTGTTTTTTTTTCTAAAAATCTGAAGACGTATTTGCATTTTCATCTGACATTTGCCTTGGAAAAGAAAACTGAAGCTACCTTTATTTAAATCTGAAACTAGTTTTATTTTTGTTTCTTTGCAGATAATCTGTTTTTGTGCTTAAATGGATGTAGAAAAAATTTTATAACTTGAAAATTAAAAATAATCACTAGATTAAGCCTAAACATGGGCTTTTTTATATAATTCAATTTTGCCTATAATTTGATGAAATTTTATGTACAGACTATCTTTCTTGGCTTAGCAAAATCTTCTTCCATTATTTCTTTAGATTCTAAACCTATTTTCATTGACCTAGTCTCTTCTGCAAAATCTAAAAGTCCTAGCTTGCATTGCATTTTTTGTCTCTACAGGTCAAATTTCTCAGTGTTATTTTCTCCTCCTCCTCCTCCTCCTCCTCCTCCTCCTCCTCCTCCTCCTCCTTCTCCTCTGCCTCCTCCTCCTCCTTCTCCTCCTCCTCTTCCTCCTCCTTCTCCTTCTCCTTCTCCTTCTCCTTCTCCTCCTCCTTCTTCTTTTAGTTTTTTATTCCCAGAGAGTTTTCATTCTTCATGTGAGTAATTTATTAATTCTGGTATGTCATTTATATTCTGTTTACAATTTTTACCTTTGTTCTGCAGTTCAAGTTGTTTTTTTTTCGTTCTTTTTTTTTTTTTTTTTTAATACCATCTCATCTTTTGTATCTTCACCTTTCTTTCAGCCTGTCCTCTCTTTTGGTTCATTACTTATGTTTCACCAAGGCTTGCACTGTTTGGAAGACAACAATTAGGTTATTACAATGTTTTTTTCTAATGCAATCAGTATATTTAGGTGAGGTAAGCACTACCTCTGCAACTTCATGGTGATATTTCCATTTCTTTAGGATGCAATGGTTTTTTGTTTATTTGTTTGCATTTGTACAAACTATCCTGCCCAATCTGTGTTTTTGTCAACAGATAAAGATGAAGCATCCTTAGCTCCCCCTGTAGTCTGTTTGGTTATGACCAACTTTTCTTTCTCAGATACAAAGTTTAAGATCAAATTAGTATGCTCAACATTGAATCATATCTACCACACTGAGTAGGCATCTACTCATATGGGGTTTGTTTGGACTGAGATTTACTGAACTTAGTTGATCTACTTAAGACAGATCATTTATTCCCGACACCACCTAATTTACACTGCTTACCTGTCAATAGCTAAGTCTTCCAGAATGAAAACCATAGTCATCTAACCCCTTCTACTTCCTTAACCTTTCCATGGTTCCTGATTTGAGTAGCAGTTCTCATATATTTGCAGAAAAAGAGAAACTGAGAAGACAGTGGTAGAAGGGCTAGACAAGAGGTACCTTATTAATGAAGATAGTTATATAGCTCAGGATGGCAGAGTGCCTTCTGTTCCATATTGCTTTTGCAGCCTAAAATTGGTCATAAGCAAAGGGCATATGTTATGTGGAGAGAATAAAAGTGTATTTCTGTTTTTCTTGTGCTAACTGAAAAAGAATATGTATGGCTGATAAAGACATATATATTTAGAATAATTATTATGTCTTACTCCTAGGCATATTCAAGGGGAATATATAATATAAAGAGAATCAAGGTATATTTATGGTTTTCCTTGGACTAACCTGCCTTGCTCCATTTTCATATGGAATATACATGGATAAAATATATGCTTTTAAATCCATTGCCAATATCAATTTAGTCAATAGGAATTCTATAAGAATGTATTGTATGTCCTTTTTCTAACCTGAGTTATGGGGACTGTATTGTTATTATTATTTCCTGTTAAAGCTTCCATGAGAATTTCTGTATCAGAGGCAGATACTGCTAAATTAAGTCTCAGACCCAATCACCATAAATTAAGTCCACCAATTCATGCCATCATAAAAGTTAAGTGGCCTCTCTCTTTACATTAAGTTAAATACTTTTTTTCAATCTATAAAACTCTTTATATTTTGAACAAAAATGTCTAATTGATTTCTTAAAAATTAATTAAGTAATTTAATTGATTGAATTAAGAAATTACAGAAATAGAAAATTATTCTGAAAATGCCACCACATGCTTGGTTTAAAATATCCTGAGAAAGGAAAACACAGCCATGAGAAATAAGTAGAATAAATAGGTTAATACAGAACAAATTGTGCCAGACAAAGCTGGTTGCTTTTTTGATAGCTTTACACCCTTAGTAAATGAACAGAGTGGAGTAGATGTAATGCATCTTGACTTCTAGCAAAGTACTGGAGACAATGCCATGTGAAATTTTGATTGCAAAATTAATCTGAGTTGGCTTGCAAAACACTGTTAAATGAAATGTAAGCTGGTTGAAAGGACACAAAGAAGAGTGTTGATTAATGTCAATGAACTAATGAATTGAGTTAAGATCTTCAGTTAAATGTCATAGGTGTGGGTTTTAGGTTGAGTTACCACTAAATGTTCTATTATCTTTTGGAAAAAGAATAATATGAAGTTGAGTGAATTAGAGCAGATAATTTATCTGGAGACACCAGTGATTGCAGAAAAACTGTATAAATATGTGAGTTTTTTTTAGAGAAAAACCGAGAACAATACAATGTTATTTAAAGATTTCATCACAAAAGGAAATTCTATAAAGTGTTAATGCTTAAAGATCGTCAAACTACAGAAGTTCTCAAAACCCATTAAATCACAAAGCTAACTTAATAATGTCTCAATAAGGCAAGAACATCATTTCAGCCCAGTTAGTAGATATAATCAACCCCAAATGAGAAAGTGATTGTGAATTCTTAGCAAAAGATGTGGTTAAAGTTGTAATTATTGCTTATCAGAAATGTGAAACATAACAAGGAAACTGGCAATCTCTGGAAGACATTGGGCAGGACAGGACAAGGAGAATTTTAAGGAAGGGGAGATAATGACACTCTTAACTAGGGGAACAATTTGATAAGGCTATAAATACTTGAAAATTATTTTTAGAAATGAAAGCATTTTACTATTCCTGAAGTATAGTTAGGTACAAAAATAAACTTTCCAAAGGAGGTGTTTTAAAGCTAAGGAAAAGCTAGTCAGCTATTAAGTAAATGACATTTTCAGTTAGAATAAGAATAAAATGATCACAATCATGAAACTGGATGATTCTTACTATAAATTAAACATGCAAAAGTAAAAAGTTGAGTTGGAAAATTTGAGAATTCCTGCTCTTTCCTGGGGTTAGTGAGTCGGCAAAGTTTTAATAACTTTGAAGACAGGCTGTATTCCTTCTAAAAGTAGGGAGAGAGTGACAGAGACTGAGAGAGAGAGACAGAGAAGGTTTGGGTTACATTTCTTCAACATGTGTTTATTAAATACTGTATACGTGCACAATTTCTGATTTTGTGGCAGGTCCTAAACACGATTAAAATAGAGTATATTAGTTTCCTGTGCTGCCTCAACAGATTATCACAAATTGACTTAAAACGGAATTTTCAATCAAGGTGTCAGCAGGGTTTCATTAGCTCTGGAGGGTGAATCCATTTTTTTTTTTTTTTTTTTTAATCTCTCTCAGCTTCTGGTGACATTCTTCCACTTAGGGCAGCATCACTCCAATCTCTCTCCATGGCCCCATTGCCTCCTCCTTTTCTTCCTTCTGTCGAATCTCCCCCACCTCACTCTTAAAAGGATGGTTGTCATTGGATTTAGGGTCCACTCATGTAATTCAGGATAACACCATCATCTCAAGATCTTTAATTATATCTGCAAAGATGCTATTCCAAATAAGGTAACATTTACAAATTCCAGGAATTAGAATCTGATATCTTTGGGCAGTCACGATTTGACCTACTATAAGAGCATTTTCTATTAAGCGTTTAAAAATTAATTTTCTATCCCTGCATTAATATATGCACAAGGACATCTATTTCCCTTTTAATAAATATTTTACAAACACAAAGAGCATCGATAGCAGAATCAAGGTATTTTCCACTTTAGGAGAATCAGGTTATGAAAATGTAATCCCTCTGTTTGTTCCATATTAGGATCCAGATAGCCATCTCCAGTGCACATTCTCTTCATGCTGCTTTGCAATCTGGCACAGAAGCCTATTAATTCTGTTTCTGAAATGGATCTTAAATACTTCCCCTTTCTGCTAATCCTCACTGAAACTCCTTTAGGTTAAACCCAAATAATTTATCCTAGGGTTGTTGCTTTCTAATAGATGTTCTCTTCTTAATCCTTGACCCTACCACTCACTCACCTTCCACCCAAAGAGCAGATACATATATTTGTGAAACACAGATGGTGTTCTCTATTAAGCAATCTCTCTGGCTTTCAGGTACATAAATGTAGACCAGTTTTTTAAATAACATGCAAGGTTTCTTGTAAATTGCTAATCTCTATCCTCATCTGTAGCTTTATTATCACTTAACGTTTTCTTACTCTTTAATTCTACACACACACACACACACACACACACACACACACACGTCCTCAATAGTCTAATCACATGGAATTGTTCACTGCTCCTCAAACACTTCATATACTGCATTTGTACATGTTATTCCTCTGAAACCAGAGTGTTCCTCCTTATGTTTTCTACTTTCAAATTTTCTGCATAGCTATTGGAGCCCAAGTCAAATACTATATTTTCTTTGTAGTTTTCCCTAATCCTTACTCTTTATCCTCATATTTCCTTATATGCAACTCTAATAGTTTACCATATGTAATATTTATGATGTTTAACTATTTGCTCTATGTAATTTATCTTTTAGGGTATGTAGGACTACCTTGAAGGTAGGACAGGGACATATCTATTTTTATATCCCCTGTTGATTGCATGGTTCCTGGCACACAGTAGATGCTCAGAAACCTCTAATGATATAAATTAATTTAAAATTGAAGCCTTTGATACATTTAAATGACATGATTTACCTATATTTGTTTGATGATCACAAATATAGTTAAAGAATTGAGCAAAATGCCTTTTGAACTAGGAAACCAATGTGCAATATCTCCTATGATAATACAAGAGGATGTGTTGAATTGCTGATTCATAAAGTATTTATTGAGCCATTGTAGGTCCTACATAAAGGCTGATAATTCCAAAACTAAATTTAAAAAATATTTGTATCTTTTTATATTAAAAGCAAAAAGCATCACATTTGTTATGACTATTGGGGTTGTTTGAAGTAAACTAATTCAAAGTTTAAACAAAAAAGAGCCATACTGGATTATGTAATTGGGAATCCCAGGAGAAGAGCACCTGATTTGGTTGAATTCAGAATCTCAAGCAATGTCATTAAGAAACTGTCTACTTTTCTCCATTACTCCATTACTGCTTTTTCTGTTTTTTTGGCCTCCTTTGCAGGCAGATATTCCTCATGTGGTGACAAAAGGACAACTCTAGACACTGCCCCCATATTTAATAATCCCTGCAAACAGGGAATGCCTCTTAGCCAGTTGTTCCAGAAAATATCTAATGGGTGAAAGGAAGGCTCTAATTGGCCTTGTGTGGGTCACTTTCCCATCTTTGGACCAATCACTCTGGTCAGAGGATGGACTTGTCTGATCTTTCAATACTAGATTCACAAGCCAAATACTGAAACTTAGATTAATACCACCACTAAAAATGGAGGTAGGTTTGTACACCCAAAGAGATGGTATAAGAACAAAAACAACAGCTGGCTTACACACATTAATTGATTTAATCTTCATGACAATACTTTGAAGAAGGAGACATCACCTTTCCCATTTCATAGTTGCCAACAGACCTGGAGAAGACTGGAGAGTACTCAGAATCTTAGCTGTATATAACCAAGCTAGGATTTGAACTCTACTCAGTCTGGTTCTAGAGTTTGGGCCACAATAACCAGGCTATGTATAAACATATATGTCATACATATATTTAACTTACAAATGTTATAATCCCAACTAAATTAAGAAAAATCAATTCTACATCTTTTAAAAAGGCTGGAAGAAAATACACATCACATATGCTTTCCATTCTACTTTCTGTGTATTGATATTTACATAATTATTGTGTATTTCTTTTGTAACTAAAAAGTAAATATACACTTTATATTTTAATATAAATAGATGGCCCCTGTCTCGAAATTTTTCATTGTAGTGGTGCCTGGGTGGCTCTGTCAGTTGGGTGTCCAACTTCGGCTCAGGTCACCATCTCACAGTTCATGAGTTTGAGCCCTGTGTCAGGCACTGTGCTGACAGCTCAGAGCCTGGAGCCTGCTTCAGATTCTGTGTCTCCCTCTCTCTGCCCCTTCCCTGCTCATGCTCTGTCTCTCTCTCTCTCAGAAATAAATAGGCATTAAAATTTTTTTTTAAATAAAAAAAGGAAAATTCTCATTGTATAATACTAAATAAACACAAGTAAACCAAGGTAATAGTACAAGATAATATGGATAAAGAGCAACATATAAATGCTAAGGGTCTCAGAGGTGGTTTGTCCTTCTAAGGAATGGCAAAGAAATTTTTTCACCAGGAAGTTAATTTTGAGTTGACAGGTAAATTGACAATAAGAAATAAAAGACAGAAAAATAGAAAAATGGAATTGTATATGCACACTTGATAGGGGGAATTATAATAATTATTATTTTATTATTATTCTGACCTCTTCATTGTAGTTCACTGCCCTGACCACAAATTCCTCTATGTTGGTGTATCCTTTCTTGGATTCCATGGCATCGTATCCAACTTCTCATTATTCTCTAAATCTTAATTCTTTCATTAATTACTTCTTTCTTCTTCTCTTCACTTTGGGCCTTCATCATTCATGGAAGGACTTGTTTAGTTGCCTCCTAAATGGTTTCTGTGCCTCTAGTATCTTCTCTCTTCACTGCATTTTCCACTCTGCTTCCAAACTAATCTTCCATAAATACTGCTGTCATATGGATGTCATGTGCTTTAATAGCACTGGAAGTGGACAGGTCTTTTTGCAATATGATAGCAGATATATCACATACCAGTTTAGGACCAGGAGATGGCAGTAACTACTGAGAACTTCAGTAATAATGACCAATTTGTAAGATAATTATGAAAATATGTGTAAAATATATATATAACTCTCAGCCAGTGCTAAGCATTGGATAGTAGTATGATATGTAAGTACATAGCATTCTGTGTAGATAGTCATACTACTCCACTGCCCAAGGTCCTACAGAGTGTCCTCATATTCCTTGTCATGATAGGTGTAGACACACTAGTGTTCACTTTAGAAGATTTGTTTTTTCTAATCTCAAATCCTAAATCCATTTCCTAAACTCTCACAGTCTTTCCCCACTTTCTGCATCCACCCTTTTTTCCCATCATTTCCCCACAGGAACATTTGCTGTCCTTTTAATCCCTTTCTCATCTCAGAACTTGCTAATATTTATCACCCTTAAACCTGTGTTTTTGCTTTTGCTATTCCTCAAGCTATATTTTTTTCCCTGCCATTTTTTGTTCTTATTCACTCCCTGCTCAAATTCCAAATGCCACTTCTTTCCTAAGTACTTTTCTCCTACAACAACCTAGAAAAACATCCTCTTTTTTTTTAAATTTCACTTTTGCACTTCCAAATGGTAATATGATTTATCAATTCAATCACTTCACATTATAATGTAGTAACCCTTCATATCAGTATATAGTGTACCTATGTAGGATGTTGTCTTCTTGACTGATTATCTTGTGCTCATTTTATTATCTCTTCAATAAAATGTTATCAACTATGAACAAGAACTACGTCTTACACATCTTTTTACTCCAAAGCCCCCTTTTCTTGATTAATAGATGTTGTTTATTTCACAGAATCTGAATTGACACAGAGAATTCTGAAATCTTTGTTGTGGTAGTTAGCCCTAGAGTCATTGCTTACACAGAGAATTAAGCCTTAATTTCTAAAGCATCTATTGTGTGTAATTAATTAACTTAGTTCCTATGCATCGTGACTGGTACTAGGTATGAATCACTCTTAAGAAAATTGAGAAAATGGTCACTAAAATCATCTCATTGTTTTGTAGCTGGGCAAGGCTGCTAGAGTATGTAGCAAATTGCTTTTGTTTAAGTAATAAAAGTATTTGCAAGAAAATAGATTTTAAAATGCTTGAAACAATAGCTAGGCTTGGAAAGATTTGTCTGTATTACGGAAAGCTTATTAGGTAGTTTCATGCTAGCATGCATTGTCTTAAGTGGCAAATTGTTGTTTCCATGCCAATTCTTGGTTTAAAATCCATCATGTATCTGTTACATGTCACTTTCCACTTAAATACTTAGGACAGGTAGATTGAACTGTCAAGTTGGGTCATTATAACTCCAACAGATGTTGTCATGTAGATGAAGAAAATTCATCTTAACTGATATCATTTTTTTGAAATGTGTTTTTCTTTGTACCTAAGGAAACCAATGGTATGTCATATTAGCTTTTCAGATTCAGTTTCCAGTCAAAGCAGCATGTTTTGATTAAATCACTTCACCATTTCAGAATTCATGCAGGATAACAATGGACCACATAAGAGGAAACAGTGATAGCAAGAGTGCTTACAGTGTTCTTGTGGTTTCATGCTTAATAACCCATCATATTATCAATCAGTTATAAAGGAATAATTGGTGGATTGGCTGAGCAAATAGTGCAGGAAGGAACTACACTTGCACTAAAATACAGGGGTGCAAATACAGCTGGATCTATATCTATTTGGTTGGCATGGTTTGAGTTTTGCCAGAAAGTATCTTGTTTGCTTTGTTTGTTTAACTTTTTTAAAAATTCAGCATTATGTAATTTTGCCTTTCTTTGATAGTAAGAGTCAGTTGAAATCTTCCATAACGTCCTCGCTAAATACATCCCTGGAGATTATCATATTCAGAAATGGATGGTTTTCATTCTGTGTAATGAATAAGTCCCTAGAAGATAAAAACATACTGTAGATATTTATGAGTGTAACTTCTTCACAACCATATGAAACAAAGGAAGACAGTGTGTGGGTAGGAGTTAACGCTCCTTAAAAATGTGTTAATTTTCTACTTTGTAAAATATTTTTTTTTCCAGTAAATTTGATTACTTTCTGTCTCATGAGGTGGTACTAATAAGGATAATTTAATGAATGTACAATTGAGTAGTATATTTTCTTATCTAAGCATGTTTAGGAATTTCTTCAATGTTCCAAAGTCTATTAGTGGTGGAAATAAAGAAGAAACAGAATACATTTAATAATCTACACCAGGAAATTGAGAATATTTATAAAGGAAATATATATTCTAATTAAAATTTTCATAAATAATTATGCCTTAATATGAAACCACAAAATGTTACAGTTGGTAATTTAGTTTACAGTATTTTTAAGCCTGCCTAAGGCTTAAGTCCTAAGTCCTAAATAGCACATATTGGGCAAGGTACATGTGATAAGTAATAGAAAGAAAAAAATGGGATCATATAAACAAATACTATGCTTTATATCACTATTTCCACCTTTTAAAAGGTTTTGTTTCATATAGCTAATAATTTCCTTATCTCTGAAATACTCCTCTTGTGAGTTTTGGATCATTTTTTTCTTCTACTTGAAACTTCATATTTTATAAATGTTGGGAGATAATTTTTCATGGGTGTCTTGTGTTTTTGTAACTTTTATGAACTAAGGCACTTACTGCTTTTATCGTAAACTCTCCTTTCAAAGATGTTTGAACAGTAAACAATCTTGGAATATGGAACCAGTGTCTTTCTCCACAAGAAAGGGAAGATTTGGTTACTGTCCAGTATATTAAAGACGGTGTTTCCATCAGGAAAAAAGGCAGGCATGCTTATTGCCTGTTATAAAAGACTTAGGTTCCCTAAATTCAAGGTTTCTCTCCTGCAGTGCAACACACTACTTACACAGGTATTTCTGGCCCTCTTTGTATCATCTTGTGGGAACTAGGGCTTGAGAAAGCGATGGCAATGCAGATACTGCTGTTGCTATGAGGAATAAAGTCATTTGTATCTAACCCAGGAGTCTAAAGTCTTCTGCTAACATCATAAAATTGTGACAAGATAATGTGTTAGTTACCATGTAAGTAGGGTAAAATCTGAGGCCCTTCACAGTCTTATCAATATGTTGTCCAGATTGTTATAGTCTCTTTTGAATCTCCAGATGTATAATTATTTTGACCTGTGGGCTCATAATCATCTGGGAATATACTTTTCTAATAATGTATAAGGGCTAAGCACTTTAGTCTCTGTTGTTCTTAGGAGGTTCCAGGCTAGAGAAAGGGATGAGCTCTAGGAAAAGAATTCCACACACCACAAAACCACAGTTAGTCATTTCCTTATCATCACACTAAAAACAAATTGTTAAAATCTTTAAGGAAGTAGCAGCAATTGGAATGGGCATTATCACGGTGCTGTAATCCTCTATCCCTAAAGGCCTGGAGAAAGAAAGGGTGGAGAAGCAAATACGTAAAGCTGGACAACTTATATCTGCTTTTTTTCGATTCCATATCCCAACAGAACTTTTGCGCTACTCTGCTGTTCTTTACACTGCCCGACTCCAATAAATTAATCAAAGCTATGGGTAACTACATCAGATTTCAGCAGAGAGAGGTCAGGCAATGATAGTCCAGCTCAACACATGGAAGAGACAAGAGCTGAATTAGAAATGCTCTAAGCTGCCCGTTCATTGCTGTGTTCAGCAGCCCTTTTCCCAACCTGCAACTGCATTTACTCCAAACACACCACTTCAGTATATATTCCCCCTTCCCAGAGTTTCCCACAGTGAAGTTGTATAAGTTTCTGGAATCTATGTTCCACTCTGTAGTTCTTCCAGGGTTTTTAGGAGAGGAAGCCAGAGCCCTTTCTATTTCACTACCAAATATACTTAAATCATGAGTTACAATGATATAACCTTCTTTAGAGGATACTGATGAACCCACTTATTTTTTGTAAAATCAAACTCCACCACAGATTAACCAAATAATTAATAAAGAAAAGCTTTTCATTTATTTAAATATCCCTCATAACAAAGAAGAAATAATAAAATGTTGGCATTTTGCCGTCACTAATTATATTAGTTTGCAAGGGCTTCCATAGCAAAGTACCACACGCTGGGTGGCTTAAACAATCAAAATTCATTTTCCCACATTTCTAAAAGCTGGGAGTGCAAAATCAAGGTGTCAGCAGGTTTCTTCTGAGGCCTCTCTCCTAGCAGGTGGCCAACCTCTTGCTGTGTCCTCACATGGTAGGTGTTTCCTCCATGCCCTCAAATCTCTGGTCTCTCTCTGTATGTCCTAATTTCCTTCTGCCTATTATTACACTGATCTGATTGGATTAGGGGCAATTCATGCGACCTCATTTAACCTTAATTACCTCTTTTAAAGACCTTGTCTCCAAATATATTCAAACATTCTGAAGTACTGGGGGTTAAGGCTTCAACATATGAATTTTAAGGGAACACATTCAGCCCATAACACTAATGAAAGTAATAAATGAACATTAATGGCTGATTATATTACTGAGAGAGAAGGAGACAGAAACTGTGTACCTTCTATTTACATTTTCGTTAAGTTTATTTATTTATTTTGAGAGAGAAAGAGACAGCATGAGTGGAGGAGGAGAAGCAAGAGAGTAAGAAGGAGAATCCCAAGCAGCCTCTGCACTGCTTTAATTATTCAAATTAGGATCCATACTAAATAATAACTTACATGTCTCTTGAGTCTTTTTATTTGTGAGTTCTCCATTCATTTATATTGCTTTGCTTTTCTAATCTATGTGTCAAAAAATTAGTTATATTTTCTATAGTTTCCAAAGGTTTCCAAATTTTGGATAAAAAAAATAAATACTGATTACACTTGATCATATTGAGAAATTATAAATTTGGGGGAACACAGTAATGGTATCATGACTGTGTTTTAAAAGACCTCACAGTTTGGGGCACCTGGGTGGCTCAGTTAAGTGTCCGACTTCAGCTCAGCTCATGATCTCATGGTTCATGAGTTCAAGCCCCATGTCCAGCTCTGTGCTGACAGCTCAGAGCCTGGAGCCTGAGCGTCTCCCTCTCTGTCTGCCCCACCCCTGCTCACACTTTGTCTCTGTCTCTCTCAAAAATAAATAAACATTAAAGAAAAACTTTTAAATAAAAGACCTCACAATTTTAAGAAATATATAGAAAGTAGTTAAAAATAAAATTGTATAATATCTGGCATATATTTCAAAATAAATCTGACAGGGATGGTGATAAAAAAGACTGCCAGATATAAATAAACAAGATTGAAAATGAGTTGATAATTGCTTAAGCAGAGTGATGAGTACTTTGGTTCATGAGTCAATTCTCTTTATATATATTTAAAATTTTCCATAATAAAAGTTGAAAAGGCTTATATTGGAGTTTTGAATTTCATAAATGCTCACAAGGTTGGTAATTGGCACATATTTTAGTTGTTTTTCTGTGGTAATGATGAGTTCTGATGAGTCAGTTTACATCTCTGGAGTTTTCCTTGTGAGGTTAATTATATGCATGGGAGTGCTGACTGAGGTTAGCAGAGCAAGTTCTGGTGGAAGGAAAGTGTTTCTGCCCTCCAAACTACTTTTCTACTTTATATGAGTATTAAGCTTTGATGCACCCTCATTAGCACAATATCCTAGTCACCCGTGCTAACCTGTCCAGGTGTTTCTCTGATACTGTTCAGTTCAATAAATTTAGACTTCACAAAATAGTGCTTGTCACTTTATGCCCTCCTGTCCCAAATATATTTCAGAATATGTTCAATCCAGCTGTTAGTTAGACTGCATAAAATATTGGAATAACACTTTTGAGAATTGAGATGATGTTTGAAGTGTTTCAAGAGTTTTTTCCCTCTGGATGGGAAAGCAGCTTTGCCAGAAACAAAATAAATCTCAAAATCTACAGTTCTATTTTACTTTTTATAATAACCTTGCTTTTAAAAAGCATTTTGGAAAAAAAAGATCATCTTCTGATTGCTTGTGTATTAAATGAAAAAGAATAGACTCTAAGACAAAATTGTACTATATTTTCCCATTACATATTACAAATAGGTAATTTCAATTTTCAGGTCAAAAATGTAAATGTCAGTAATTTTGTAAGACTGAACTTATTAAATGAACTTAATAGTTTATACATCACACTTGGTGATCAAGATTAAATGAAATAATAAATGTAAATACTCAACACAGTAAGCCCTCCATAAATGGTAGATACAATGACTGCTATAAATATTTTTTCTTGAAAAATTCATATCTTGAACAAAATTTTAAATCTGAACATTTTCTATATATTTGTATTTTGAAAATAATTTAATTTGCTCAAAACCATAGAGTAATTTTTACTATAACCAAGTAATTCTCCTTGAAATTGAATTTAGATTTTAATAAATTTTCAAAATGGATTCACATAAAGAAAAGCATCTGACATCTCCATTGGTAGCAGAGGATTTTACAGAAAGGTCTGGTATAGTGATTGAGTTAATATTCTTAAGAAATAAACCTTGTTAAAGCTGTATTGTGTAAGGGAAGTTTCTTACCTGTTTCTCTACTAAAGATTCATAATTGTTATAAGTTATAACTGAATTTTATTAATTTAGTAAAGGGAATCATTGATGTTAAGCCACAAGTATAATAAAACCCCATCTATTTTATTATGTGGCTTACAAAATTCATAAACATATATGATGGGATTCTGGTATTGATTTTTACATGGATTTTTATTAAAGAACTGGAGATACTTCTCAGAAAGGTATAGCTAAGAGAATGGTCTCAAGTTTTGTCTATATTCTAAGTTTTTATTTTAATTTTCTGATACTGCTCAAGTATCTATTTTGAATTTGTTTCTTTATTCTTTGGCTTGAAGGCTTTGTGCATCTGGTGCTCTATTCTGATGTGACTTTGGAGAAAGGCTACCATTTGTTTTTGTTGTTGTTGTTTTTGTTTTTGTTTTCTGGGGGGATAACTTCTTGAGTAAGTTCCCAGGTGAAAATTATATCTTCAGTTGGACAAAACATTCCTGTAAGAGACTTTCTTTGTTACCCACTGAATAATTCCTACTATATATAGAAGGCCAAGATTAGTTAATGATTTCATTTTCAGTTACCAGTGATCTGGATTATTATTGGCAAGACAAGAATGATACCTGGCTATTGATTCTCTACATTAAGAAAAGATATCTTAAGAAATCCATACGCTTTACATAGTAGATGTGATAAGCACATCTGTGGAAAATATTATGTGTTCATAGTAAGATTTTATTAGATTTAACAAATGACCAACTTTCACTAAAAATTTATTCTTTTTACTTGCAATTATAAATAAGACAAATTATATATTTAAATATAAAATAATTAAATTAAGGGCCAACAAAAATGTTGACTAAATTCAAATATTGATAAAATACAGATCATATTTGGAAATTATTTGAAAATATTTGAAGTGGGTGCACTTTTACTCATTATGATTTTAATGTCTATGTCTGACTATAGATAATCACACATAGCCTCAATTTCTACAGTTGGATTTAGAAAGCCATACATACATTGGATTTTACCTAGCAAATAAAAAGGTATATTTGAAATGCATCCAGATATATCTAAAGGATAATATAAGCTCACTCATACATCCATTAAACCAAGGACAATTTATTGAGAATTAAAAAAAATTAAAAATAAAAAGATATCTTAGGTCAAAACCAATTATTGCTTATCTACTATATGCTAGTGATACAAAAGTGCTAGCAGTATTATAATGAATAAAAAAGATGCTTTCAGCCATCATGTAGCTCAGAATTCTACTGGGGGAAGTAAGGAAGTTAGTGACTCAAACCTAGAATAATGCCTCAGATAATAAGTACCACAGAAGATTAAACTGAGCGGTGTAGCAAGAGCAGACTCTTCACTGTTTGGCAAATGCTTTTTTCAATTCTAATTTGAGGAAACTTAAGTTAATCAATATATGCAGAAAAATCAATTGTCTCCGGTGGATATGGAACTTGTAAAACTACTTCTTCCCAAAAGGATTGCTTTAACTAAAAGTCTTGATAAAAAGTTTGATACTAGAATGAGAATTTATGAACTGTGATCTTTAGTGAATCGAATTCTTTCCCCCACCAAAACGAAACAAAACAAAGCAAAGCAAAACAAAACAAAAACTAGTATACCCACAAACTAGCTCCTGGAACCTGTGAATGTGACCTTATTTGAAAAAAAAAAAAAAAAAAAAAGTCTTTGCAGATATAATTAAGATAAGGATTTTGAGATGAAGACATCACAGATTATCCAGGTTGGCCATAAATCCAATGATAAATATTCTTATGAGAGGAAGGTAGAGAGAGATTTGATAGAGAGAAGGGGAGATGGCCATCGGAAGATAGAGGCTGAGCTCGGAGTTAAAGAACCACAAACCAAGGAATGCCTGGAGCCACAAAAAGCTGGAAGAAGTGAAAAAAGATTCTGCCCTAGAGCTTTTCAAGAGGGTGTGACCCTGCCAATGCTTTGATTTCAGATCTGTCTTCTGGAACTGTGAGAAAACAAATTTCTGTTGTTTTCATATGCTGAGATTGTGGTTGTTATAGCAGCCATAGAAAACAAATTATGATCTATTTGGCCATATTTTCTAAAATAGAGATAATTCTAAAGTGTTTCAATCAGTTACTACTGAGATGAAAGTGCATAGAGAAATGCCTACCTGAATTACAGTAAAGACACTTTTTTTTTTTAAAGATTTAAGATAAAAAAGAAAGTATAGGGAAAATGAAAGACTATTCTTTACATATGTACAACTTCTGCCGCCTTCTAAAAGCTCTGGGTGTCCATCCAGTTTCAGAAGCAAAGGTGATCATTGACCCTAAACCATGTGTTTCAATAATTTATTACTGCATAACAAAGCACCTTAAAACTTACTGGCTTAAAACAAAAACTTTTATTTTTAAGGGTTCAGTAGGCCTCCTGTTCAGGCAGGACTTTATAGGGATAGATCACCTCTGCTCCACATGGTGTTGACGGGGATAGCTCAGTCAGAATCCAAAGATTCAAGATGGTATCACACACATATCTGGGGCATTGGTGCTGGCTGTTGGCCGAGGTCCTATAGGCTTCTTTTATGTGACCCCTTTTACCTTCTGCATAGTCTCTCATTATTCAGTTTTGTAGCCTACCCTTTTTTTACTTGATTGTTGGCTTCCAAAAATGAGAAAACAAAAGCTACAAGATCTCTTAAGACCCACACCCAGAAATCATATATCATCCCCTCCGCCTAATTCTGTTGGTAAAAGCAAGTCACAGAGCTAACTCTGATTCAACAAGAGGGAATGGACTCTACCTCTTGATGCAAGATTGGTACATATGCACAGGTACAGAGGAATTATCTGTGGCCGTCTTGTAGGCAAACTGCTACACAATGGTCTGCTTTTTTAAATCATGTTCTTTGATGAGATTTGATCCTTTCTCATGGATATCTCCCTTCTTTAAATATTGAATACTTATTATTTATGCCAGTCTTTTAGAAATTAGTAATATACTGCCTAGTGGAATTTGTTGTATTTTTTTTCTTTTTAAAGTTTTTCTGCTTTGTCATTTCAAAAAGATAAATCCTTGAAGGTAAGAAGATGTTCTATGCATCTTTGCATCCTGTAACACTAGCACAGCAGGTATTTAATAAATATCTTCTTGACTATAAATGTTGAGTGATGGGAAAATGATGTATTTACACTATGCACATTACTGCATCAATGTCCACTAGATGATTTGTTGCTAAGTCTCTTGCAGGCTATTGTGATCAGTTAGTCCTAACCCCTGCCCTTTCTCATGCTTATCATGTGTGTGTGATTATAGTTATTAATAATTACCAGTGGAAGTATATATGGGGAAAGTATTTAGGATTATTAATTTGAAAAGTAATTAGAAAAACATGTAAATCCACAAAGAACTCTTTTTTGAAATGTGCCAGCCTTTCTAAACATGCCTGATTTATGGGAGTCTCCATTGCATGAATGTTTGCAATATTTTGCAATGAAATAAAAATTATTTTCAAAGCTGGTAAGAACGCTCAGAGGCATAGTCAATCATTTGATGATTCAAAGTTATCCACGAAACACCAGTACTCCATCCTCATGGTGAGTGTAAGCACAGGCATCTGATAAAGAGGGAGCCAGAAAGGAAGGATTACACAGTGACCTAGACAATAGTGTCATGTCAGTGTTAGGATCACATCAGCTGATTACAATGGCTGATTGTACTGCTCCTGGTGAAAGTTATTTGGAAAATTTGAATGAGTAATCCTCTCTCATTCATCACAGGAATGACTCTTGGTATGAATCTAGTCATTCCTGGAAACAATTGTAGAATCACAAAGCCAGATAGGATTTTATGAGAATTCACTGATCTGTTTCTTACCTTGAGATAAAACCCACATGCCACCAAGTCCTCTAGGCAACTGAGATTTGGTTTACTCTTTGAGAAAAATAAGACCCATTCATTCATTCAACAAATATTTATTATTTGTGACTTGTATAGGTGCTGGGTGTCCATCAGTAAATAAATCAGGCAAAAATCACTGCCTTTGTGGAACATGCAGTTTAATAGAGCAATATAAGTGATTCCAGTAATCCTTGTTGGCTTTATATATATTTGACGTTGCTTTGCTCATATTATAAGAAACTACCCACAAATAGAACTAATCACTAAAAAGCTGTGAGTTGTGAGAAAAGAGTTTAGAATTTATTTGCATTAATCCCTTACTTGAAATAAAAGCTAGGCCTTCAAACACCCAGGCCCATGTTCTTTACTTTTTGCCCACTCCTTTAAAAATATCTTCCTTTTCCTACATTGACGTAGTTATAGAATGCATTCACAAAACCTAACACAACTTCTATGTAATTAGCAATAAATCTTTTAGTTCCACATGACAGAAACCCACTTGAATAGCTGAAGCAAAAAAAAAAAAAAAAAAAAAAAAAAAAATGGAGGGGAGTTATGCAAATAAATTTTAGTTTTTCAAGAACCCAAAACACAAATGCAGCTACACTTAGGAAATGAGCGCTCAAACACCGTTAGGACTGTCTATGTGTCCCTTGCTTTATTCTTCTCTGAAAACGAATCTTATTGAGGTCAGAATCACCTAGTGGTTTCTGGTGCTAAACTGCCTGGGTTCAAATCCTGATGATTTCACTTTCAAGCCGAGTAACTTGGAACAGGTCAATAATCTCTCTAATCCTCAATTTCCTCATGTGTTAAAATTAGGATCATTAATAGTATCCGCTTAATAGGATTATAGCAAAAAAGTAAATCAAATAATATCCAGGGCTTTGGTACAATGCCTGCCTCATAGAAAGTCTTCAGTAAATGTGAACTGTCATTATAAAGTAAATGTCAAGGGCTGAGCTGGGGAGAGCTGAGCTGCCTGGTATGGGACTAGTCAATTGAGACAACAAGCCAAAATGAAAGTCAATTTAGCCTTTATTCACTTACTGCCATAGGAAAAGCAAGTCTGGAAAGAAAGTCCTGGCTCTTCCAGGGTCCTCTATTTTCATACAGAATGACAACATGAGAGTCAGATGTATCAACACACAGGGGGGTGGGGGGGGGGGTATTGTCTCACTGCTGGAGGGGACCCTGAGGCTCCTGCAGGCTTATGGTCTAGTGCAGGGGTGAGGAGGAGGGAAAGGAAGAAAGGAAGGGCTAGGAATGGAAAAGTACTGGGTATTAAGTTAGAATATAAATATGTCTTCAGGGCTACTACCCCCTCCCTAAACTGGGATGATCTCAGCAGAGACTCCTGGGGAAGGCCTCAGGCCAAGGCCCAGATAGAGAGGCCTCTGAATGGAGGTTCCTGGGCCAACCCAGCAGATACTGCCTAAAAATATGGCCAGCCAAAGGGACCTGAGTTCGTGACTGCAACTCCCTTCAATAGGCCTGTCAAGTAAAGCCACCTTAATTGCCTGCAGTCAGGCCTAAAAAATCATTCATACATTTTTGGCCAGGAGCCGTACTCTTCAAGAGGATTTTGCATTGTTGAGAGGGCTTTCCCCTCCCCACTAGGTAATGTTTTATCCCCTCAAGTTTCAACAGTGTATATTTCATGGGTATTTTGTGGTTCTTCTTTTCATGAGATAGTATAGGTATACGTCTTAAAATGAGTCTTAGAATATAAGAAGCCCCCATCATAGGTTATGTTTTACTCTTATTGTTGCTCTAGTTGTTGTTGTTATATAACTGTTCAAATGGTAGGACTAGTATGATGACTTATTTTATTCTCTACCAGGTTAGGTAATGCCATCATTCCTCATACTGAAGGCTTCTGAAAAGCATTCCTCTATCTCTATTACGTAGAGCTTATCCTCTCTGCACCCAGGAAGAATGAGATTTGCAAGTCTACATTTCCAAAAACAAACAAACAAAATTCAGTAGCAGGCAGCAAAGCATCGTGGCTATATATCGAGATCCCCATTTAAGGCACTGTTTAAGAAATAGTCAACAATCCCTGCAAGATATGTTAAGTTTCCTCTTTAAAAATCATCTAAATTTGTTCATTATTCAATAAACATGGAAGTCCTACTTTGGGCCGAGAAATATGTATTTAAGAAGGTGGTGAGGAGACAAATACAGTAATTTTTCCTGATTTCATGGAAACTCACAGATAACTGGTGTGATAAATGTTAATGTATAAAAGAGAGGAACATGATCCCATCCTGGAGGGACATGAGCTAACCTAGGGGGTGGAAACAGGTAGTCAGGGAAGGTTGATACTAACCTATAGGTGTTTACATTGAGATCCAAAAGATGAGTAAGAGTGAATTCAGGAATTCTTTGAAGAATGGCATGTATCTAGTATTCTTCCCATTAAGGAAAACTGTATATTCAAAACCATTGGTTCACAAATTTGGCTGTACTTTAGAATCATCTTGGAAACTAACAGATACCAATGCCTGTATCTCATGCCCAGAAATTCTGATTTAATTGGCATGGCATATAATTTGGCATTGTTTTTATTTGTTTTCGTTTTTAACTCCCAAGTAGTTCTGATCTACTTCAGTGTTTCAGAAACAACGTTTAAATCCTTAAGGCAGGAGGTTGATGTCTAGCTCAAGAAACTGAAGGAAGACTAGTATGGTTGGAGTTCAAAAACAGAGAGAATATGATGTGGCATGAAATAGTAAATGTAAAGTGACAAATCACACAGGTCTTGGCTGGCCACATTAGAAGTTTGGTCTTTCTCTTGATAACAATGGAAAACTTTGGAAAGATTTTAAGCAGAAGGCATCATATCTAAATTTATATTTATGTTGCAATGTAGAGTGAAGATGGTAAAAAAGAAGCAGTGAAGTTAGCCTGGACTAGGGTGGTGGCAAGGAGATGGAGTTAAATGGATTTGAGCGTTTGTTTTTGGAGGTGAAATTAGCAGATGGCAATGGATTAGATATGCATGCTTGTAAAACAAATTTGTCAATTTCTGGCTATTGGAAGAATGATGGTAGGGGGTAGATTATGAGTTTAATCTTTTAGATATTTGAAGTGCCTTTGAGATATCTAAGCAGAAACATCGAAGAGATAGTAGAATATAAAGAGAAGTCTAAACTTGAGATTTTAGATTGGGAACAAAGATCTACAGTTCAATAGCAATGTTTACATTAAACTTTGTGAGTGTGCATTAACCTGGTAATTTCAAAACCTAATTATTTTACTTGTGAAAAACACCGTGATAGGCACTGGGCACACAAAGGTAATTAAGGTGGTGCTCCTGTCCTTAAGTGGTTAATTATTTAATGGACAAGATAAGAAAGACAGAGAATTCTAATGTAGTTTTAAAATTAAGAGTCCCCCTTTAAAACATCTCAAGATAGAAAAGAATGAAAGAGAAGATAATCCAGCAACTTTTATCAGGTTGTAACCACTAAATGCTAAAATATTATTAGAAAAAAAATTCTTTTTTTAAGAATTTTTTTAATGCTTATTTATTTTGGGGGGAGAAAGCAAGAAACAGTGTGAGTGGGGGAGGAGCACAGAGACAGGGAGGCATAGAATCTGAAATAGGCTCCAGGCTCTAGGCTCTGAGCTGTCAGCACAGAGTCCGATGCAGGGCTTCAACACACAAACCGTAAGATCACGACCTGAGCCAAAGTCAACACTTAACCAACTGAGCCACCGAGGGCACCCCAGAAAAAAAAAAATTCTGACCAGAAAGAAAAGGAAAGCTAATAGAATATGAGTGAGGGGAATCACCCCTGAAGAATCACAAAAATTGGCAAGGGTACAATATGATAGCAGGACACTATCTCAGACAGAGGATGTTTTGTTTTTTCATTCAATTTGAACTGGAGAGGCAAAAAAGAAGGAGTAGAAGGAGGAGGCAGAGGAGGAGGAAAAGGGGGAAGGGGAGGAGGAAGAAGAAGAGGGATTAGGAGGACAGGAGGGGAGGGAGAAGGAGACGAAGAAGGAGGAGGTGGAGAAGAAGAGAAGGAAGAAGAGGACAGCAGAGATTTTATTGAATGAATTAATTTATCAGTTGTTTATTAGGACCTACCAAGTACCAATACAGTGATAAGGGCCATGGGTGCAAGAATAGACAAGGTAGGCATTATTCTGGCTTCACAGAGTTTATAGCCTCCTATCTTATTTCAAACAAGAAAAATAAAATTGCCTGTTTATTCGAGAAAGTGTCCCTAGCTAGCTTTTGCAAAAGAAGCCGGTAAAAGTGATGCCTTCAACCAATAAGGTTAAGTAGCCATTCTATGAGATTGCATGGGTGTTTAAAGCAAGTTTTAGAGCAGTGCTTCTCAATCTTGGCTATAGGTTGAAATTGCCTGGAAAGCCATAAATAATACTGATGCCTGGATCCCATCCCTGGAGATTTGGACTTAATTGTTCTGAGTTTGAGCTGATACATCAGAAGTTTTAAAATCTTTCAGGTGATTCTAATATGCAGCCAGAGTTGAGAACCACAACTTTAGAGGCATGCTCCCTCACTGAAACCAGTAAGTGACTCCAAATGATGATGCTGAACCAGGAACAACAGTGCTGATTATATAGGAATGATAATAATAAACATTGCATTAGTCTTCATGTGCCAGGAATGCTTCTAAATATTTAACATATATTAAGTCAGTTAATAGTCTCACTAACCCTATGAAGAAGCCACTTTTATTATTCCCGTTTGAGAGGTGAGAAAACTGGGGCCCAACAGCACATGCCCAGCAGGTATCAGAGTAGGTGCCTGAACCTAAGCAGTCTGGTTCCAGAGTTTCTGATCTTAGTGTCTATGATCTACTGCCTCTAAATATAGTATAATAATAATTTTAGACCAAGAAGAATGATAAAAAAGGGAAACTTATAATTGTAGAGTATTATTAAATCAGTCAAATGCCAGTTGATAACTGAAGAGTGGTTATTATGGCTGCATAAAACATCTTTGAGCTATTTTTTCGTGTGTGTGTGTGTGTGTGTGTGTGTGTGTGTGTGTGTATCTTCTCAAATTGCTATTTTGCGGAAATCAGCTAAATTCATCTTATTGCACATAGTATAGAAATTTTGTTTTCGGCATCAATACAGGGAAATGTAAGCAGTTGAGTCAGGTGATTTTTTTTTTCAAAGACATTTTCTCCTGAAGGAAACTCAAGTGCTAAGGCTATTTCATGTAATCTAAAGAAGGTCTACTACTTCATGGTAATGACCAAGCTGTAGGAACAGAATCTTAGGAGGAAATAATCATCCCCAAGGGGCAAGTCCTGCAAACTTAACCTGTTTTACAGGTGGAAATATCACACACACACACACACACACACACACACACACACACACACACACACACAAATATTATTGGAGGGATTACTGACACACTACATTCCTGTATATATCAAAGAAAAAACATTCCCATTTACCATTATGAAACATGCATCTGAGTCAACCTGCCGTATGTATTTTTTTACACACTCTATCCCATTACAGAAGTAATATCGACCAAATAAATGCTGTGCATATCTACATGGTTAGCTCTCAGCTACTTTGCCTATGCCTCATTCTTCCTCTTCTTTCCTCTGAAGGCTGAGAAAGCAAATAAAGGAAATGTAGTGGCTGGCAGCACACAGCCTGCGGTACAGTGGGTATTTTGTATCCTGCAGCTGGAGCTTTGGTACTATGGCCAGGCTTCGTTTGTTCCATATGAATACAAGCTACTAAATGTAGAGAATCCATTTGGCATTCAATTAAGAGCTCTCTTGACTCCTGTTATTAAAGCCTATAACTATTAAGCGTAAAATTAAAGTTGAACAGTTCAGCTCTTTTTGACATTATAACACCGCCTGAAAAATAGTGATGCAAAACCAAGTCAAACGTCATCCTTTAAAGCCCATGGACAAATGAAAAGAGGACATATTGAAGGAAAAGAGTAAATATCTAAAACTTGGCCATTTGCTAATGACATAACACATGATGTTAGAAACGTATTACTGTTCCCATGCAAATACAGCAACCATTTTGTTGAACACAAGATACTACCTTGATTTTAACAGAGAGCTACAAAATTATTATTGCTAAAACTCCAGTGAAGGAAATAATTAAAGCATTAAGCATTTTTAAGGTTTTAAAGTGATTTTAAGCAATAACCAAAAAATACTATAGGAAATCAATATACCGTAATTGAAAGGAAATTGAATTGGTCCTTATTTTTTAATCCCTTCTAAATTTTCTCTAGACTGCCAGACCATGGGAGACAGTGAATCTTGTTTTGCCATCAGCAGTATGACTTTCTGTAAATCTCATGTGCTGCAGGGGCCACTTTTATTATTTTTTACTTAGAAAGTGCTCAGCTGAATAGATAGTATTATAAGATTTTGTGTGCATTATCTATATTAGTCCCTGGACTCATTGTTATAAAAAAAAGAAGAAGAAGAAGGAAAAGAAACAAAAACAAAAAACACAGCCAAGCACAAGCAACCTTCTCCACATATCCAGAAAAGCCAAGTTAATAGAATTTCAAACAATGAAGCCACAGAAGTTCTTAGACAAGCCTCACGCTTGAATTTAAATGGAATTCTTCTATTTTTTTCTTTTTTTCTTTTTAATCAAACACTATGCCAGTCAATCTTACTATGCTGCAAGGAATATGACCCATTGTAGATACAAATTCAGTTTGAATTTGTGTGAACTTCACTCATTTGTATTGCTTATTATTGGACAGAGCTATTACAATCAAACAGAATAGCTTGAAGGGAACCTCAGGGAGATGAGTGGATATGAACAGAAATTAAAGAATCTTAAAATTTGAAAATTCCTTCAAAAAGATGTGAATAATCAACATTTTCTATGTGTGTTGCTGTTGTTTCTTTCCTCGTTTATCTTCAGTATACATTTGGAGAAGCATCAACAGACCTTAAGATAAATGAAATGCATCCCACACTTATCTTTAGTATGTTGGTAACACAAAGTAGAGATTTCCAGAAATATTTTTGAGACTGTCTTGTCCGTTTCATTTATCTACTCCTTTCCTTATTCTACTCAACGCCTCTGGATGGCTTAAGTGAATAAAAGCACACTGGAAGGAGCACAGCCTCTCAATCCTCAGTTTTCTCTTCTGTAAAATGGAGATAATAATGTTACCTTTCTCACGGTGCTGTTTTGAGAACTAAATTAATCAATCTAAGTAAAGACCTTGGAGGACTGGTATATACTATGCACTATGTACACATTATATTTCTTTAATAAAAGTGGTAATTGTGATGATTTGCCTTTTAAACTGTATTGCCAAAATGTGAATTCGCTAGCTGTTATAGAGAGGCAGCTACTTAACTGGTATGAGCTTTCTTTTTTTTTATTATAAAATAGGAATAATATTTTCTATACCTACCTCAAATAGATCACATTTATGAAAACAATTCATAAGCTATAAAACAGCACTGCAATTGAAGCACTGGAATCTGGACTTTTAAAAGCACTAGTTTAGGGGCACCTGGGTAGCTCAGTCAGTTAAGCATCTAACTCTTGATTTCGACTTCAATCGTGATCTCACGGTTTGAGTTTGAGTCCTACATGAGGCGCCATGCACTGACAGTGCAGAGCCTGCTTGGATTCTCTCTCTCTATCTGTCTGCCCCTCCGCCACTTGCACTCTGTCTCCTGCTCTCTCTCCCTGTTCCTTTCTCTCTCTTTCTCTCTCTCAAAATAAATAAACTTAAAAATATATATTAAAAAATAAATAACAGTATTAGTTTAAATCCTAGTTTCATCTCTTAGTAGTTATGTGACTTGAGATGAGCCCTTAGTGTCTATGCCTTGTTTTCTATTGTTATAAAATAATAATTGTAACACTACCTTCTCATGAAGTTTTTTTTTTTTCATAAAGTTATTTTGAGGCTTAAATGAGATCATGTATGAAAAGCTTAGTATCAGGGCTAACACTTAGAAAGTATTCTGAAAAATGTAAAAGAAATAGTTCTATTCAATATAAGAAATAAGTATTATTTTAATTTCTAAATAATTTTTTGTTGTGTTCCATTTTGATATGTGATAAGTAGATATATTTTATTTCTAGTTTTCAGATAATTTGTATTCTAAACTTTCACTATCTCAAAATTCAGTCTCTGAAACTCATAGTTCTTGGTGTCCATAGCTAATAGCTAACATTAAGTGTTAGAGTTTATGCATATGAAGGAAGAACTGAATTAAGTAAAAAGTGTCACCAAACCTGAAATCCAGACTGCTGTTATGATGAACAGGAATAACTTTACAAGTGCTATGATCAAAGGACATATGAGTCAGATAGCAAGAAAAGAGAGAGAGAATATAGAGATGGGAAAGACCTTCATCAGGTAGAGGAGACAATGATGTGTTGTAATATATATGAGAAAGAAGAAAGAATTTGGCCACATTTTTTTGTGGGTGAGGAAAAACATCATATATGGTCACATCATATATGTGTATAAATAATGTTTAAGTTATTGTCCAGGTCTGAAGACAAATGCTTTCTTATTGTTATTTCAAAAACCCAAATGTTTCAGTGCCTTAGAACTTTTAAACCATTGACTATATTTAGTTATGTTTAAAGGAAGACATAATTAAGAAGAAGCTGGAGATTATATATTTTTAAATATTTGTCCAGAGCATTGTTAAAAACAAACTGCTGAGCGAGTTTTGTTGTTATTCCAGTGGTAAATATTTTGACCAGTCCATATACCAAAATGCTATGATCAAGTTTGCATTAATAGATGGCATTTATTCAGGCAAACCGACAGTCAATTCACCAAGGCAGACAAAAAAAAAAAAAAAAAGAAAGAAAGAAATCCTTATATTTACTTTGGCAGCTTAGACATGTTTACCTTGAACAAGATGATGTCCTAAAAGCTATCCATTAAGCTTAGAATTAAGTAATAGAATTGTAGAAGGTGGACAGTGTGCTAGGTCTCCATTTATGGTTGTAAATCACTGTTTCCGCCAATACTAATTCATCTAAGAAAATAAAATCTTGAAAAGTTACTAGAAAAAGCGCACATCAAGGAATGTAATTGGGCATAGACTCTGGTTGACCTCAGAAGAGAACAAAAACTCAAAAGAAATTTCATAAGGTTTTAAATGTGACGAGAGGACTACAATATCTCTGATAATTAGACATTCAACACATTTGGATTTGCTAATGGGATCTAAGTTCTAATTAGACTTTTTAGGTAACTAAGAATGGCATACCATTGTATGAATTTAATGTGCTTTTAGAGTTGAAACCTACAATTAGCAGCCTTTTCCAAATTATTTTAATACAGGAAAAGCTGGCTTTTTGTTTATATTGTGACATACTTTCTCTTTAGATCTATGCACATTTCAGGTTTCTTAATTAAAGCCCTTTTGGGGACTCACAGAGAAACTTGAGTTTTAATAGGAAGCACCTAAATCTTTGATTTGTGAAGGAGACTTGCCAGTGTGTCAACAACTCTGGAAACCACAAACACAATGCAATACGAGGAAATAAATCAGCTTTCAGGAGGAAGCCACAGAAATAACCAGGGCTCCCTATAAACCATTCAGTCAATCAAAACAGTCTCCAAATATGACTGAAGGTCTGTTACATTTTTTAAAATTCTTTTTTTTTTTCAACGTTTTTAATTTATTTTTGGGACAGAGAGAGACAGAGCATGAACGGGGGAGGGGCAGAGAGAGAGGGAGACACAGAATCGGAAACAGGCTCCAGGCTCCGAGCCATCAGCCCAGAGCCTGACTCGGGGCTCGAACTCACGGACCGCGAGATCGTGACCTGGCTGAAGTCGGACGCTTAACCGACTGCGCCACCCAGGCGCCCCAGGTCTGTTACATTTTTAAAGCATGCAAATATGGATAGGTTCCCAAAAGTGAAGGCTCGTGGATCTGGTATCAGAATTAATAGCATGGCATTTCTTCCCAAGATGTGTATAATAGCATTCTTTGCAGCTTTGCTCACTGAGTTATCTGCTAATTCAAGTCACAACATCTCTTTTTTTTCTCTCATTTCAGAATTGAGAGTCATCAATTTTTATCCCCTTGTGATTTAGAGGCAGTGATTTTAAAAATGGTAGCCCTTAGATTTGGATGTTACAAGAGATAAGAACTGCATGAGGATGTAAAATTAAATCAGTATTTGGAGTGTAAAGAGCAGTGAATCATTGCAAGACTTTAAGGGAAAGGCTGCTGCCAAAATATCCCCAGGAAATTGATAGCACTGACAAAAAAGGCAAATTATATTGTTGTATGTACTATGAATATTTGAAAACAACAAAGCTATATCCATGACTTTTTCCCTCAACTAAAAGCAGTAACCCTTCTAACCGTATTAAAAATCTTGTAGTTTTTCTAGTAAAAGCAGTGTAATATCTAATTAAAACCATTGAAATTATAAGAAAATCTAACGTGTGCAATAACTGATCTATTAGAACAGACATTATACTAAAATTATATGCACTATTATTTTTCCAATTAGTGCATAACTGGGATTGAGTTATTGGTGTATTTATAACTCCTTGTTAAGTCGTATGTCCTTAGTGAGTCTGCTAAAGCATATTGGATACTGTCATATGCCATAGAGTGATACTTAAAGGCAGGAAATGGAATTTCTGATTGCTTCATTTGCTATTAAAAAGAAAAACCTCTTCAGGACCCTTCCTGTACCAGTTATTCTGAGAGACATCACACGATTTTCTGAAAGATCTTTGCCAAGGTGATTGGATTGTTCTTCAGTGAGGAAAGTGACCAGGCTATTTCATCTTTCAGCTTGGGTGCTGGAATCCTGTCACAGGGCTGAACGGGTCACTGACTGACAAGAAACTGGAGAATAACATGCGTGGAGTGGTTCTCCGTGTGGTGACTGTTCTGGTAAGTCTTATCGGAGCCTTGTGGTTTTGGCTTCTGGAAGTTACTGTATGCTTTGTTTTTCTATGTTTTATTAAGTCGTGCCATCATCTTAAAAGAGCATTTAACAAATCCTGACTATGCTTTCTAAGATATTTCAACAATCATATTTTCCAACCTTCAATTTATATGGATCAGAGTCAGATTTTTGCAGGCTTTACTTTTAATTACAGTGCTTTCGTCAGTAACTGTCTCAGACACTTTAGGCCCAATTTCCATCCTTCTGCGGTTTCCTACACATGGTAAAGTAAAGGTCTCCCTCAGGCATTCTCTCACTGTAAGCATGCACAAATGAGGGTAATCATGCCAAACTAGGGTAGAGTTGACCAAATGCAGTAATTTAGTAATACTAAAACATTGGCAGAATACAGTGCTTTTCCAGGAAGAACCTACTTCAAAGAAAGATCATCCAGTTGTTTAATAAATATTTATTGAGAATCAACTGTTTTTAAGCTCAGTGCTGATTACTGGGGACATTGATGAATGAAGAAATAGATGTGATTCTGTCTTTATGAAGCTTACCAACTATTGATTTTGTGAGTGTTACATGTAAATTCTGTGAACTATACATATAAAATAATTATTACAATTACATTCACTCAGAAAATCAAATGATAACTATTATCATTATTCTGTATATTATTTTCTCTTCTAATATACATAAAAAATTACATGTTGGTAGAAATATTTTAACCAGCAATATACTCAAATGGATACTGTGTAAATAGCCATACAGCAGGAAGATATGAATTTTCCCTTGCTATTTCTATGTGTTTAGGTTTATGCTACTTTATAGTAAATTTCAAAATGTCCGTAGTTGTGAACTTTTTCTTCAGAAAAGCCTACTTGTTTTTAAACTTGAAAAAAATTTTTTTTTCTGTAGGCTAAATCATAGAATTAGTAGATGGAAGAAACACAGTCTTTTTGACAAATTGATGCCAACTGAGTATCAAAGTTTATAACAGCAATGGCTGCCCCTTATAAATTGTTTAATAACAGTTAAGTAGACTCCACATAATTTCATTATTTAAAAAAAGACCTGTGATATTCTCTATAAGACTACATTCAAATGAGTAGTCTATCCCCCTTTTTGGTACCTATAATTTATTCCTAGTTATTGTTTTGATAAGATGTTTGCTTCTTCACCAAATAATTATGAATACTTGACCACTTGAAGGTAATGGTGCTTCTGTATGTGCCCAAGGCTGTGTTATGCATATGCATTGATGTGCTAATACTAAAAAAAAAAAAAAGACATTTAAAGTGCAGTGAACTATTAATAGTCCTCTCTAGTTATTAACATGAAATCTCAGGAGACAACTTCAATAAAAAACAATACGCATGCTTTGTTTTTGTCTTTGAGATTCATATTTCTAAAGCAAGCTAGCTTCATTTAGTCACTAAGCAAATATTAATTTAATACTTTACTATACGAAAGACTCGGTAATGGATATAAAATGAATAATACATATACCTATGTAATAGGTATATATATTCACCTTATAGGTATATTCATACCTCAAGATATACATAGAATCTTGTTGGGAGATGCATATACAAAATAATACAACCAAGAATTATTAAGTACTTTCTATATGCCAGGTACTTTATGAAGTTTTTTGTCTGTATTATTTTATTGAGTCTTCACAGTATTTCAAAGAAATAGATAATTTTCTGATTCCAAGGATGAGGAAGAGGAAACTGGGACATACAGGAGTTGGTTGGAAAAAAATGTGGAGGATATACTGATAGTAAGTAGCAGAGATAGTTAGGATTCAACTCCAAGAAGTCTGACTGACTCTAGACCTCTTAATTTCTTCCCTCTTAACATTATACTGTACCCTTGTCTACTCTTCCTGTGATATGTGTGAGAATTGAGGTATCTATAGGATTTTACTTCACTTGAGAGTTAAAAATCCATAACTCTGAGTAAGATGACAGTGAGTTTAATAGGAAACCTTCATATGGCCAATTATTTTAAATTCATTTCCAGGCTGAACAAAATGATTGCGATTTTGTGCATGAAATGGTATTACTCCTTTACACAGTGGTAATGCGTGCATGTCCCAGTCACCTTCATGACTAGTAATGGTCACTGTTACCTGTAAGATTAGCCCTGCACAGATCCCAAATATGGTTAGTGAGTGGAAATATGGAAACAGTGTTTCCCCAGGTCCTCTGTGAGGAAATGTGGATTTATCAGTTATGTAAAAGGTCCTTGCACTTGTTACTCTCCCAGAATATGCAGCCATTGTACTTAATAGTTTGGTAGGCTTACTGTTTCTTCCCATAATTCCTGTTTGAGTGGAAACCAGCCATGACTTTCTTATTTATTTCCTACAAACACTCTTCCAGTCCCGCTCTTACTTACATGGCCTCACAGGTTTCTACCACCAACACTAAGAATCACTGTCCCCTCAACCCACCCAGCAAATCCAAAATTTTGACTAAATCCCGAAACTTAGATTTGTTTTTTAATAAACTTGATTTGACCATATAAATGCCACTTTCTTGTATTCCATGTACTTGTTTTCAATGCTCTCAACAAGGGAGAAGGAGGAGGAAGGATTCCTGTGTAAAGCTTTTGAGGGGAGGTCTTTCAGGTTTTATTGCATCCTAACGGCAATCTGATCCCAGTTTGACACATACTTCCTTTAGTGCTGAGGATATTTCTGCTATAATGACACACAGGTTAATAAAATTGATTTTCTTTACCTAAATTTTGAAGCCCCCATTCTTATCACTATTAATGATAGTTCATGGACTTAAAAGGAATAATCTGATAACTTATTTTTTATTTATTTACTTATTTTCAAGTTATTTAACATACAGTGTAGCCTTGACTTCAGGAGTAGAATCCAGTGATTCATCACCCACATACATACACCACCAAGTGCTCATCCCGACAAGTGCCCTCCTCAATGCCCATCACCCATTTCCCCACCTACATCAACCCTCAGTTTGTTCTCTGTATTTAAGAGTCTCTTGTGATTTGCTCTGATATTTATTTTAAATGAAATAATTCAGCACCATACCATGTATGATCCCATTAGAAAATAAATGGTACATACAAATGGTTAATTGGAAAGAGTCAAATAAAGAGATTATTAACAAGGATGCAAATAGGGTTGAGAAAAACAAGGGAAGATGGCAGCTTAGGAGGACGCTGGGCTCACCGCGCATCCTGCTGATCACTTAGATTCCACCTACACCAGCCTAACTAACCCAGAAAACCACCAGAAACTAGCAGAATGGAGTCTCCAGAGCCAAGCGCAGATGAGAGGCCCTCGGAAGAGGGTAGGAAGGGCGGAGAGGTGGTGCGCGCTCCACAGACTGGCGGAAGGGAGCCGGGGCTGAGGGGCGGCCCGCCAGCCAAGCAGAGCCCCGAGTCTGGCTTGCAAAAGCGGAGGGGCTGGACAGAGTGTGTTCCGACAGCAAGCGGGACTTGCTTAGCATCTGGGAGTTCATAAGTTAACAGCTCTGCTTGGAAAGCAGGAAGGCTGGAGGACAAAGGGAGGGAGACTTGCTGAGCCCTGGGATGACAGAGCTCAGTTTGGCGGGGAACAAAGGCGCTCGCCAGCGCCATCTCCCTCGCCCATCCCCCAGCCAAAATCCCAAAGGGAACCAGTTCCTGCCAGGGAACTTGCTTGCTCCGCGCAAACACCCAACTTGGTGCTTCTGTGGAGCCACCCCTCCAGCAGCGGGTCTGACTCCCTACCGCTGCCACAGAGCCCCTCCTGAAGTGGATCACCTAAGGAGAAGCGAGCTAAGCCTGCCCCTCCTGCCCCCTGCACCTTGCCTACCCACCCCAGCTAATACGCCAGATCCCCAGCTCCCCAAGCCTGCCAGTGTGCAAGTAGCCCAGACGGGCCACATCACCCCACAGTGAATCCTGCCCCTAGGAGAGGGGAAGAGAAGGCACACACCAGTCTGACTGTGGCCCCAGCAGTGGGCTGGGGGCAGACATCAGGTCTGACTGCGGCCCCGCCCACCAACGCAAGTTATACACCACAGCACAGGGGAAGTGAGCTGCAGGTCCACACCACTCCAGGGACTATCCAAAATGACGAAACGGAAGAATTCCCCTCAGAAGAATCTCCAGGAAATAAAAACAGCTAATGAACTGATCAAAAAGTATTTAAACAATATAACAGAAAGTGAATTTAGAATAATAGTCATAAAATTAATCACTGGGCTTGAAAACAGTATAGAGGACAGCAGAGAATCTCTTGCTACAGAGATCAAGGGACTCAGGAACAGCCAGGAGGAGCTGAAAAACGCTTTAAACGAAATGCAAAACAAAATGGAAACAACGACGGCTGGGATTGAAGAGGCAGAGGAGAGAATAGGTGAACTAGAGGATAAAGTTATAGAAAAAGAGGAAGCTGAGAAAAAGAGAGATAAAAAAATCCAGGAGTATGAGGGGAAAATTAGAGAACTAAGTGATGCACTAAAGAGAAATAATCTACGCATAATTGGTATCCCAGAGGAGGAAGAGAGAGGGAAAGGTGCTGAAGGTGTACTTGAAGAAATAATAGCTGAGAACTTCCCTGACCTGGGGAAGGAAAAAGGCATTGAAATCCAAGAGGCACAGAGAACTCCCTTCAGACGTAACTTGAATTGATCTGCACAACATATCATAGTGAAACTGTCAAAATACAAGGATAAAGAGAAAAATCTGAAAGCAGCAAAGGATAAACGTGCCCTAACTTATACAGGGAGACCTATAAGACTCATGACTGATCTCTCTTTTGAAACTTGGCAGGCCAGAAAGGATTGGCATGATATCTTCAATGTATTAAACAGAAAAAATATGCAGCCGAGAATCCTTTAACCAGCAAGTCTGTAATTTAGAATAGAAAGAGAGATAAAGGTCTTCCCAAACAAACAAAAACTGAAGGAATTCGTCACCACTAAACCAGCCCTACAAGAGATCCTAAGGGGGATCCTGTGAGACAAAGTACCAGAGACATCACTACAAGCGTAAAACATACAGACATCACAGTGACTCTAAACCCATATCTTTCTATAATAACACTGAATGTAAATGGACTAAATGCGCCAACCAAAAGACATAGGGTATCAGAATAGATAAAAAAAACAAGACCCATCTATTTGCTGTCTACAAGAGACTCATTTTAGATCTGAGGACACCTTTAGATTAAGAGTGAGGGGATGGAGAACTATTTATCATGCTACTGGAAGCCAAAAGAAAGCTGGAGTAGCCACACTTTTATCAGACAAACTAGACTTTAAATTAAAGGCTGTAACAAGAGATGAAGAAGGGCATTATATAATAATCACAGGGTCTATCCATCAGGAAGAGCTAACAATTATAAATGTCTGTGCGCCGAATACAGGGCCCCCAAATATATAAAACAATTACTTACAAACATAAGCAACCTTATTGATAAGAATGTGGTCATTGAAGGGGACTTTAACACTCCACTTACAGAAATGGATAGATCATCTAGACACATGGTCAATAAAGAAACAAGGGTCCTGAATGACACATTGGATCAGATGGACTTGACAGATATATTTAGAACTCTGCATCCCAAAGCGACGGAATATACTTTCTTCTCGAGTGCACATGGAACATTCTCCAAGATAGATCATATACTGGGTCACAAAACAGCCCTTCATAAGTTTACAAGAATTGAAATTATACCATGCATACTTTCAGACCACAATGCCATGAAGCTTGAAATCAACCACAGGAAAAAGTCTGGAAAACTTCCAAAAGCATGGAGGTTAAAGAACACCCTACTAACGAATGAGTGGGTCAACCAGGCAATTAGAGAAGAAATTAAAAAATATATGGAAACAAACGGAAATGAAAATACAACAATCCAAACGCTTTGGGATGCAGCAAAGGCAGTCCTGAGAGGAAAATACATTGCAATCCAGGCCTATCTCAAGAAACAAGAAAAATCCCAAATACAAAATCTAACAGCACACCTAAAGGAAATAGAAGCAGAACAGCAAAGACAGCCTAAACCCAGCAGAAGAAGAGAAATAATAAAGATCAGAGCAGAAATAAACAATAAAGAATCTAAATAAACTGTAGAGCAGATGAACGAAACCAAGAGTTGGTTTTTTGAAAAAATAAACAAAATTGACAAACCTCTAGCCAGGCTTCTCAAAAAGAAAAGGGAGATGACCCAAATAGATAAAATCATGAATGAAAATGGAATTATTACAACCAATCCCTCAGAGATACAAACAATTATCAGGGAATACTATGAAAAATTATATGCCAACAAATTGGACAACCTGGAAGAAATGGACAAATCCTAAACACCCACACTCTTCCAAGACTCAATCAGGAGGAAATAGAAAGCTTGAACAGACCCATAACCAGCGAAGAAATTGAATCGGTTATCAAAAATCTCCCAACAAATAAGAGGCCAGGACCAGATGGCTTCCCAGGGGAGTTCTACCAGACATTTAAAGCAGAGATAATACCTATCCTTCTCAAGCTATTCCAAGAAATAGAAAGGGAAGGAAAACTTCCAGACTGATTCTATGAAGCCAGTATTACTTTGATTCCTAAACCAGACAGAGACCCAGTAAAAAAAGAGAACTACAGGCCAATATCCCTGATGAATGTGGATGCAAAAATTCTCAATAAGATACTAGCAAATCGAATTCAACAGCATATAAAAAGAATTATTCACCATGATCAAGTGGGATTCATTCCTGGGATGCAGGGCTGGTTCAACATTCGCAAATCAATCAACGTGATATCACATTAATAAAAGAAAAGATAAGAACCATATGATCCTGTCAATCGATGCAGAAAAGGCCTTTGACAAAATCCAGCACCCTTTCTTAATAAAAACCCTCGAGAAAGTCGGGATAGAAGGAACATACTTAAAGATCATAAAAGCCATTTATGAGAAGCCCACAGCTAACATCATCCTCAATGGGGAAAAACTGAGAGCTTTTTCCCTGAGATCAGGAACACGACAGGGATGCCCACTCTCAACGCTGTTGTTTAACATAGTGTTGGAAGTTCTAGCATCAGCAATCAGACAACAACAGGAGATCAAATGCATCAAAATTGGCCAAGATGAAGTCAAGCTTTCGCTTTTTGCAGATGACATGATATTATACATGGAAAATCCGATAGACTCCACCAAAAGTCTGCTAGAACTGATACATGAATTCAGCAAAGTTGCAGTATACAAAATCAATGTACAGAAATCAGTTGCATTCTTATACACTAACAATGAAGCAACAGAAAGACAAAGAAACTGATCCCATTCACAATTGAACCAAGAAGCATAAAATACCTAGGAATAAATCTAACCAAAGATGTAAAAGATCTGTATGCTGAAAACTATAGAAAGCTTATGAAGGAAATTGAAGAAGATATAAAGAAATGGAAAGACATTCCCTGCTCATGGATTGGAAGAATAAATATTGTCAAAATGTCAATACTACCCAAAGCTATCTACACATGCAATGCAATCCCAATCAAAATTGCACTAGCATTCTTCTCAAAACTAGAACGAGCAATCCTAAAATTCATATGGAACCACAAAAGGCCCCGAATAGCCAAAGTAGTTTTGAAGAAGAAGACCAAAGCAGGAGGCATCACAATCCCAGATTTAGCCTCTACTACAAAGCTGTCATCATCAAGACAGCATGGTATTGGCACAAAAACAGACACATAGACCAATGGAATAGAATAGAAACCCCAGAACTAGACCCACAAACGTATGGCCAACTCATCTTTGACAAAGCAGGAAAGAACATCCAATGGAAAAAAGACAGTCTCTTTAACAAAAGGTGCTGGGAGAACTGGACAGCAACATGCAGAAGGTTGAAACTAGACCACTTTCTCACACCATTCACAAAAATAAACTCAAAATGGATAAAGGACCTGAATGTGAGACAGGAAACCATCAAAACCCTAGAGGAGAAAGCAGGAAAAGACCTCTCTGACCTCAGCCGTAGCAATCTCTTACTCGACACATCCCCAAAGGCAAGGGAATTAAAAGCAAAAATGAATTACTGGGACCTTATGAAGATAAAAAGCTTCTGCACAGCAAAGGAAACAACCAACAAAACTAAAAGGCAACCAACGGAATGGGAAAAGATATTTGCAAATGACATATCAGACAAAGGGCTAGTATCCAAAATCTATAAAGAGCTCACCAAACTCCACACCCGAAAAACAAATAACCCAGTGAAGAAATGGGCAGAAAACATGCATAGACACTTCTCTAAAGAAGACATCCGGATGGCCAACAGACACATGAAAAGATGCTCAACGTCGCTCCTCATCAGGGAAATACAAATCAAAACCACACTCAGATATCACCTCACGCCAGTCAGAGTGGCCAAAATGAACAGATCAGGAGACTATAGATGTTGGAGAGGATGTGGAGAAACGGGAACCCTCTTGCACTGTTGGTGGGAATGCAAACTGGTGCAGCCACTCTGGAAAACAGTGTGGAGGTTCCTCAGAAAATTAAAAATAGACCTACCCTATGACCCAGTAATAGCACTGCTAGGAATTTACCCAAGGGATACAGGAGTACTGATGCATAGGGGCACTTGTACCCCAATGTTTATAGCAGCACTCTCAACAATAGCCAAATTGTGGAAAGAGCCTAAATGTCCATCAACTGATGAAGGGATAAAGAAAGTGTGGTTTATATACACAATGGAGTACTATGTGACAATGAGAAAGAACGAAATATGGCCCTTTGTAGCAACGTGGATGGAACTGGAGAGTGTGATGCTAAGTGAAATAAGCCATACAGAGAAAGACAGATACCATATGTTTTCACTCTTATGTGGATCCTGAGAACTTAACAGAAACCCATGGGGGAGGGGAAGGAAAAAAAAAAAAAAAGAGGTTAGAGTGGGAGAGAGCCAAAGCATAAGAGACTGTTAAAAACTGAGAACAAACTGAGGGTTGATGGGGGGTGGGAGGGAGGGCAGGGTGGGTGATGGGTATTGAGGAGGGCACCTTTTGGGATGAGCACTGGGTGTTGTATGGAAACCAATTTGACAATAAATTTCATATATTGGAAAAAAAAAAAAAAGATGCAAATAGGGTTAAAGGAATCAACAAGAGTGTTGAAGCACCAGGACCTAGATGCACAGCAAGTCTTGCTTGACTGCCCTGATGGGGCATGAGGAGGAAGTAATACTAACAGATTTAGCAATAGCTGGAACTATGGGAGAGAACTTCCACATGGCAAGAGAATGGAGAAAGTCACGGCCAAACCACAATCAGGCAGTGAGGAAGTGAGAAGAGAGGTTACCCCAATTTCACTCCTCCTGTGTTTCCATCCCTTCATTGTTTTCAGTTGAAAATCTAACCAGCGTCAGAGGGCAAGAGAGCCTAAGTAAGGATGACCACGAAGGTCAGAGTGCCAGGACACAAAGCAGGGCAGTGAAAGACATAGTGGATCCAGGGGGGAAATAGGGACAACCAACATCAGCGTCTACTATTTGAAAGGATCTGTTAAAAACTTTAATGTGTCATTTAGTCCTTATCAAAACCCTACAAAAGATGTAGTAATGACATTAGAAGGTTGAAAATAGGGCACAAAAATGCTCACTGAATTTCCATGACCATATAGCTAACAAGAGCTACCGATAAGTTTCAAGCCCAGAGATCTGAGTTCCAGAGGCCATGTCCTTAGCCTCTTTTGTACTCTGCCTTAAGAATCAGAACGAAGTCATGTTAGGTTTAAATTAAATATAACTCTTGACACGTGAGGGTTCCAAATGTTATGGGATTGATAACTTCGGAGACTATTTCTAAATAGTGTCACATATGGATACCTATAATCAGCCATCACCAAAGCTACATAAATGTCTTAGAAATGGAGGAAAAGATAGAATGAGAATAAATTCAGACCCTACAAGCTAAGTCCTTTTCTAAACTTTTTGTTTTTATATTTGGCCCACTAATCTCGACTTTTTATCAAGTGGACCAAGTGTATTACTACAAGGCACTTACTAAGATTTGTTTTTACCTTTTAACTTTCAAAATAGTCCAACTGTGGATAACCATAAATGAACAATTATTTCATTCAATTTATTTTCATGGCAATTCACAAATTGTTGTTGGAAACATCAGAGTTGTAAATATCATTCTAATACTTACAAAAATACAATGGAAAGAATTTGGCAACAAGTGAAAAGAAAGGCTTGAGAAGCTGTGCATTTCAAGATACCTGAAAAACATAAACTGGCATTTAGAAGGAGTTCACTGATTAATACTTATTTTCAATAAGTATTTGGTTTTGCTTAAAACAGACACATGGCTGTGAAACAGCCATGGCTAATGAAACATGAATTCACTCAGAAATTCATTTGAGAAATACTTATTGAGTGCCTTATTCTAGGTGCTTGGGGTACATACAAAACAGACAAACATACTGACTTTTGGGAGTTCTATTCTATCAGGCATCTTCTAAAGCTCTCAGAATTTTTTTTTTTTAATGCAATACCATTGTCCTACATTAAATATGCAATATAATATTCCTTTGCCATTACCGTAGAAATAATTTTAAAACTTTGTATAAATACATGATTGGAAATTGATGGTAAAGCTGTGGTGGTGATTTCTCTGTATTTTATACATTCAAAACCATACAATTTTTAACATTTTAATATCTGTGAAATCAGGGTGCATCTTTCAATTAATGGTTCCTTGCAATTATATTTGACAGCATATTTTATCTTTATTTGTGGTAGGAAAAACAACTGTGCATTTTATAACTGAAAACATTTTAGATTAAATAATATAGAGAGGGTATTTTTATAAAATTAATTAAGTTAATGGATATTCCTGGAAAGTTGAATTCAACAAAACTGGGCAAGAAGCCATCATAAAGAGAGAGACTATTTTAAAAAATTCTTCCAAAAGAAAAGAAATAGCATTAGTAAATGAAGCCAATTTTTTTAAAAAAAGGGAATAATAGCAATTAAAAAATTACTATCCAAACTAAAACTACCATTAGAGTCATAGCTCTAAAAGTAGGAAATAGAATACACAAAAGCAGCTCATCTTAAACCAATACCACATAAAGCAAAGTCCAAACTATGTGTTGAGAGATGGTAAGTTTCCCCAAGCAAATCACCATAAGAGGGGTATGGCAGGCAGCCACCAACTGAGTAATCGTTTTAAGAGTAATTTCCTTTTCATAAAATGTTTACCTATTATTAGTCTCACTTCTTGGATTTTTTTTTCACCAGGCCTTATTTCCCACTGAAAATTTACATGTTGTCCGAGATCAGAGGAAGGTAAAACAAACTATAAACCATTAGCCTTGACTCAAGTATTTACTGAGCTTACATTGTAAGCTAAACATTGTGCTAAATTCCAGAGAGGCAAAGATAAGTAAGATACAGTCTCTACTTTCCAGGAACTCTAAATAAACCATTTTATCAAAATTATTAAGTTTTCTATCAGAAAGTAGAACCTGTATGTGAAGGACTCAGAATTAAATACATTTTTGGAGAGACTGAAAAAGAATAATAAAGTTGAGAGAAATATACAGAGAGAAATAGAAAAGGACAGATGTCACACTATTTTTATGATCTAATTTCAGCAATGACATCTAGGAATGACCTCATGGCTTTATAGGACATTTTAATTCCTTATTTTGTTGTGTTCTTTCATTCAGAAATCTTTGTAACTCTTTTTTTCTTGTAGTAATTTCATTAATTTTATATTCTCCCTTTAACTATAAGTAACAATAAGACACAAAATTCGTTTCACTTAAAATGCCTGGTATATAAAAGTAGATCAAGAACTATTTGTTGAATGAACAAATCAAAATATTCAGATAGACTGAAGGTGTGTGTGTGGTGAGGCTGAGGGGCAGGGATTGGAGAGAGAGGAAAGGAAACAAAGGAAAGGAAACAAATTAAAAAACTATATGTAATTACAAAAAATAAGAACAGGTGTGCACACAAAACTATTCCTTTGAATAGGCAAGACTATAATTAGGTGGTCTTAAGATTCCTCATTCCTTGATTTCCATTCACTAGGTCCAAATTTCTAAGAGAGATGGCAAAGGACAGCCTAAAGTGATAGGTATTCTTTTTTCAGCGTGGGATTTCATCTGGAATATTTTTCCCTTTATTACACCTTGGTGAACCAATCACACAATTTTGATGGAATGGTGGAGAGACCCCTTTGTTTTATTTACACCCTGAACAAGTCACTAAGCCTCCTGGTTTTCACTGTTCCTTCTGAAGAACATCTTGTTTTCTCATACTTCCCAGAGCTCCAAACACCATGGCTAGGTCCATCAATCCTTAACAGTCAAAGTCTAAATGGATGAAAAAGCACAGCATTCAATTTTTGTAGATTTCTAACCCATTTACTCCTTCTCCCAGAATTTCCTCCCTCTGATCATCTTAGTGAGGGAGGCAGGAGTAGATACCTGCTACCTCTCTGCCTCCTCAGATAATCATGTCCTAGTGTTCCCATTGTGTCTCCTTAGCTTTTCCAACCATTTACTGATATACTAAGCCAGCATTATTGTATTGATTCAGCATCCTCTCTATGACAGGCATTATGTTAGGTGCTAGGGATGCAGAGGTAACAAAATAGCATGGTTACTGCTGTCATAGAACATGACATTTACTGGGAAATATTGGCAACACCCAAATAAAGACACTAATGAATGGGACAAAGGAACTGCTTCTTTGACAGAGAGCTACCTGAGGTGTAGCTCTCAAAATGTGAAGGATCTTTATGTATATCCTAAATGTCTCACAGAAAATCTTTGAGGGTGGAAGATGAAGAGAAAACAAGGGCGACAAGGTGGTTTGCACATAAATAAAACTCATGTTATATTATTGGACTATTAAAGTCCCAAATCAATAGGAATAAAATCATATAATCTATACACTATTTGACCAACTATTTACCCAGAAACTCTATAATTTTGATCTGAACTTAAAATTTTACAGGTAGACACAGTATTAAATACAAAGAACTTAAATAATTATTTTCAGAAATCAAAAGAATCAAAGCTATTAAGTCTTTTGACAGAGTTGACACTAGGAAATAAGTTAACCCACTTACAGTGTTTGCAAATAACTATATGCTTTTAAGGTAAAGAAGTAGAAATGTTTAACTCAAAACATCAAGAATCATTTGTATCAGAAATAGCAAGGTCATATGTGATGAGAAGTTACAAATAATCTTGAATCATTTAATATTCTCTTGGTCTTAGGAGCAGTCATTGTTAGCCCTTTCTCCCCACAATATTTTCACTTACAAGCGCACTGATACTTCATAATTCATTGTCCCACAGTCTGCAGAAAGTATAGAATTAGACAAAATCAGGGGCGCCTGGGTGGTGCAGTCGGTTAAGCGTCCGACTTCAGCCAGGTCACGATCTCGCGGTCCGTGAGTTCGAGCCCCGCGTCAGGCTCTGGGTTGATGGCTCGGAGCCTGGAGCCTGTTTCCGATTCTGTGTCTCCCTCTCTCTCTGCCCCTCCCCCGTTCATGCTCTGTCTCTCTCTGTCCCAAAAATAAATAAAAAACGTTGAAAAAAAAAATTTAAAAAAAAAAATTAAAAAAAAAAAAGAATTAGACAAAATCAGGATAATGGACAAAGAGAAAAAGAGCATGGTATTTTAAGGAAAGGACAATCCAAATAGAAGGAAAAACCTACCTCTTTTTTTTTTTTTTCTCTTGGACTGTGCCTCTTCAGAAATTTATTTAACATTCTTATATTAAATTCAAATAAATAAATCTAGGGTTTTTAAAATGTATTTTTTAATGTTTATTATTTATTTTGAGAGAGAGAGGGAAAGAGAGAGAGCATGCACAGGAGTGGAGGAAAGGCAGAGAGGGAGAGAGAGAGAATCCCAAGCAGGCCCAGCACTGTCAGCACAGAGCCCAACATGGGGCTTGATGTCACAAGCCACGAGATCATGACCCGAGCCAAAATCAAGAGTTGGACAGTGAATCGACTGAACCACCCAGGAGCCCCTAGATTTGTTTTCTTGGGTTTTTTGTTGTTGTTGTTGTTAATGTTAAGGGATATTGTGACCAATGTGTAGCAAACATATTCTCAATTTGTACAATATACAAGAAAGTATGAATTTTAGAAATAATAATTTATGTATGTCAGTATAAGATCAAGGAGTGCACTTATTTTCTTCTGGATGCACATTTTAACAAAAGAGTAAATAACATGTGATTACTTTTCTTACTGGAAGTACTTCAGCCTATTTCATTGCCTTTTTTTCCATCTAGTCATCTCTCCTCAAACACTCATACAAAGCATTTAGCATTTACTACAAAGAGTTCTGACCTTACCAGTCAAAAGATGTCAGTTCAAGTTCGTGCTTTCAATTAATGGATTATTGAATTTTTGGAAACCAAGGAGCTATTTTCAACCTCCATTTTTCTGTCTGTAAAAAGGGAATAATGAAACTGGCCTTTAATGAGATCAAATAGGTTTTTATGAGTAAATAGGTTAAATTATGTGAAAGCAGTTAGCAATGTACAGTGTTTTTAAATATAAGATGTATTGTGTCTGCAGTAGAACAATGACGTGTAAATTAACTGAAGAAAAGAAGAAGTGTGAATGAGTGATCACAAAAGCATAATTAATCATTGTCATCAATCTTTAGATTTTTGTGGGAAATTACTTAAAAGACCCTAAGGTGGAAAAAGACACATAAATTGCAGAATCGTGACTTTTAGGCCCAGTTACTGTTACCTTAATTTGAAAACCTGCTAATGAGAGCCACCACAGCTCTCCTCCTAGTGAAGTTTGTACTTTGTAGAGGAAAAATGGGCAGTAGCAACAAAAAATACCTGGAAAAAAAAAAAAAAAGCCCCAGATTATAAACTGTAAACATTTCTAGAAGTCTGTGTATCTAATTATATTGTCTCATAAGAAAATTGTGTTTGATTCCAAGTTAGCTTTAAATACATTCTATATTAATAGATAACTTAAAAAAAAATGCCTTAGTAATAGCCCTGAAATTCATTGTCCTCATTTTTTTGCTGAAGACATAGCCTTGTTTTTGCGACTGAAAGACCTTCATCATTTTGAACCCCCACAGAGATTTAAGCTTTCTTGAGGTCTCAGCTTGTCATCCTTCTGAGACTAGAGGCAAAGTTAGGGGCTGAGAGAGTAAGTGTGACAAGAGACCCCACTGGACAAGTACTCACAGCAGGCAGGTGGCAAGCTCCATAGCTCCTACAGCAATGTCTGAAGAGAGCTCCTTTGGAAGAGTTAATAAATAATGCAGTTTGGTTCAGGGCTTCAGGCAAAAATGGCATCTCTGGCTCGGGAAATTTCCAGTGGAGAAGTTCCACCTCCAAGTTGGTAGAGTGAGGAGTAAACAAACAAACTAATAAATAAAGTCATTTAAAGTCTGGAAATTTTTCTAAGGGCATACAGAAAATAAAGTAACACTTATTCAAGAAAATCTAAAACTTGGTAAGAACAAGAGTCTGTGGCATCTGAACGTCATCCCACTCCTTCTTCTTCCACCTCACCCCCTGCCCTACTTAATTTGATGGAAGCTCCACTCCAAGCTGTTATCCCAAGAAGACAGGGTTCCCCCTGTCTTCCCAATTGTCTTGCCCCTGTCTTGCCCCTAAATTCCCAATCAAGAATTATTTTATCTGGAGGGACAGGCAGTTAGCATTTCTTGTACCTTCCATCTCCAATCTGAAGAGGCTAAATTCCTGGTGACAGTGGGCAACATTTTGGGGGCTCTCTTTCTCCATGTAGCTCCCACCACCAGGATGCAGGTTTTGCTGCAGGTGTAGCAGGCCTGGAATACTGGGACCTTGATCTCTATCACTCCAGCTTGCTCCAAGGCCAGAGGTTCCAAGCCAACAAAGGGAAGTAGAGAAGATCAGAGGCTTCCAGCCAACCCAGTACTCAGGGTAGTGGCACAAAGAATTTGCTTAGGGAAGATAGAGTCCATAAGAAAAGAGAGCACCTAAGCATTCTCCAATTATTTGAAACAGTATAGGGAAATTAAGTCTAATGCTCTTAATTAAGAGCAACAAGCTAAGTTATAAGCCAACTAGTTCACCAGTGAAAACCAGGGAAAGAGATAGCTAAAAATAGACTTCCTGGAGTCAGAATGAATTTTAAAGTCTGACTTCAAAAATAAAATTTTGTTCAAAGAAATGAGCAATTTTTGACCCAGGACATTACTGAAAACAATAAAGCAATCAGCCAGTTATTCATAGAGCTTAATGACTATAATGAATATGACACAATATCTATATGGACACAAACATTCTCAAAAAAATGCTAGCAAACTAACTGAAGGCACATATAAAAAGTGGAATTTATCCTAGCAATGCAAGATTGGCTCAACTTTTGAAAATCAATGAAATATATAGCATTAATTAAAAAAAAAAGAATAAATCCACAAAGTCATCTCAATAGATGTGGAAAAAGAATTTAATAAAATCAAAGACTATTTTATGATAAACACTCAATAATATGGTAATAGAAGAGAATTTCCTCAACTTGGGAAAGAACATCTATAAAAAAAATTCATCAGCTAATGTCATATTACTGGTGAAAAACTAAAAGCTCCCTCTCCTAAGGTTAGTAACAAGACAAGGATGTCAGTTATCACTATTCTTATTCAATATTGTTCTGGAAGTTTTAGCCAGCACAATTAGGCAAGGAAGTTAAATAAAAGGAATAATATTAGAAAAGAAAAAGTAAAACTTTCTCTATTTGTAGATGACATGATCTTACATATAGAAAACCCTAAAGCAAAGTGTGTACATACACACATACACATATGCGCACTGTTAGAGTTAATAAATGAGTTCAAAAATTTTTTAGGGTACAGATCAGTGTACAAAAATCCATTGTATTTTTGTATGCTAGCAATGAAAAATATAAAAAGGAAATTAATAAAGCACTTCCATTTAAATATATCAAAAACAATAAAATAAGAATAAACTTAACAAAATAACTGCAATTTTTGTCCATTGAATACTTTGGAACATAGTTCAAAGAAATTAAAAAGTTCTAACTAAATGAAGAGATATTGTGTGGTCATAGATTAGAAGACTCATTATTGTTAAGATGGCAACACTCTCCAAATAGATTTATAGATTCAGTGAAATTCCTATCAAAATTCTAGCTCCTTTTTTTTTTTTTTTTTTTTTTTGCCATAATTAACCAGCTGATTCTAAAATTCATGTGGAAATGCAACGGAACCGGTGTAAGTGGAAAAAGGCAACAAAAGAGAGTCGTGAAAAAGAACAAAGTTGGAAGACACACCTCTCAATTTCATAACTTACTAATAGTTATAATAATTAAGATAGCAACTTATTAGTTAAAGGTAGACATTTAGATCAGTGGAATAGAACTGAGAGACCAGAATTAACGCATATATCCATGGTTAATTGAATTTAAACAAGAGTGTCAAAACCGTTCAATGGGGAAAGAATAGTCTTTTCAAAAATCATGCAAATACAACTAGGTAGCCACATGCAAAAGAATGAATTCATTCCCTACCTCAAACCATATATAAAAATTAACTCCAAATGGATCACATAGACTTAAATGTAAGAGCTAAATCTATATAACTGTTATAGGAAAACATAGGTGTAACTTTAGTAACTTTATTTTGGCAATAGATTCTTAGATATGGCATTCAAAGCACAAACAACAGGAAAGTAAAATGTTGGATTTCATCAAAATTAAAAACATATACTTCAAAGGGCAGAATCAAAAAAGGTGAAAAGACAACCCACAGCTTGATAGAAAAATGTTTGCAAATCATGTATCTAGTATACATAAACAATAAAGTTGGAATGGTTCAATATGAAGAAGAAAAATAAACCAATCAAAAATAGGCAAAGGATCTCAACAGACAGGTTTTCAAAGAATGTGTATACATTGTCAATAAGCACATTAAAAGATTCCCAAAACTATTTGCCCTTGTAGAAATGCAAATTAAAAATATAATGAGCTACCACTTCACACCCTCTAGGAAGGTTATACATCAAAAGGACAGGTATAGCAATTGTTGACAAGGTTGTGGAAAAATTGGAACCCTCATGCATTGCTGGTAAGAATATAAAATAGTGTAGCTGGTTCAGAAAGCAGTCTGGCAGTTTCTCAAATGGTTAAACACAGAGTTATTATATGATATTCCACTCTAGATATATGCCCCAGAGAAATGAAAACTTATGTACACACAAAAACTTGCACACAAATATTCATAGCTTTATGAATAAAGCAAAAAAAAAGGGGGGGGGGAACAACTCAAATGTCTATCAGCTGATGGATGGATAAATAAAAGCAGTATACCCATAAAATGGAATATTATTTGGCAATAAAATAAAATAAAGCATCAGTAACATGGTACATGAGTCAACCTTGAAAACTATGCTAAATGAAAGATTCCAGTTACAATAGATAACATATCATATGATTTCCTTTATGTGAAATGTCAAAAATAGGCAAATGTATAGGCATAGAAAATAAATTAGTGATTGCCTAAGGCTGGAGAAAATTAGGGGGTTGGGATACAATGGCTAAGGGGAACTTGTCATCAACTCTGGGTCTGGAGTTCTTTCTTGTCCATCAAGAAAGCGGGACGCAGAATTAAAAAAGCAAGAGATGGCTAATGTCCAGGAGAAGACAAGAGCCCTGATTAAGGATCCTTGCTCCTTTTTTATTAGGATCAGAAGGCTTACAAACATGGTGATGGACGTGCACAAAGAGACAATGAAACTGTGAACATTAACTCCTGGGCATGAAGATCTGTGGGGTTAGGGGTTTGGGTTAATACAAACCAAAATCCTGGCACCAGGGCAGAAGGTTGTTTATGACAGACTTGAGACACCACCTCTGTTTACCTAAACTGGTCTAGGGGACAAGAAAGACAGAGTATGCTACCTCAGGGTCAACAAGGCACCTGTGTTTTGCTAATTAGCTCTGCTCTGGGCAACTTTGCCCTGCAGCAGTCTATAGCCCTATTTACCTGTTTACCTAATTTGATCCTTCCTTTCTGTGAAAGCAGCTTTCTGCTATTGTACTAAATTGGGGGTGTTTCTGCCCTGAATACCTAACCTTTACCTCATATACCTTTATCCTGTACTGAGGCCTTTGCCCTTCCCTATCTATACTGGGGCCTTTGCCCTGCCTTGCCTATACCTATTTACCTAAACTTGTTTACCCAAACTTGGGTGTGAACGTCCATGGCTTTCTAATTCTTTATGCCTTGTTAACCCATTGGTGCAAGCTCAGGGAATTCCTAAGTTTATTCCCCACAGGAACTGGAGTTCTTTGGGGAATAATGTTCTCAAACTGATTGTAGTGGTAGTAGCATGTCTGTGAATACATTGAAGCCACTGAATTGTGAACACTTTGAAGTGAATTATATCTATGTATATTATATCTCAATGAAGTAATTTAAAAAAAGAAAAGAAAAGAAACGTCTGGAACCGGATTATGTTGAAATCCCCAGTTCTCCAACTCTCTGTGATTCTATTTCTTCATCTGTAAAATGGAAATAATATTATCTACCACAGAGAGCTGCTATGAAAATTAAAGGAATTAATGCATGCAAAGAACAAAGGACTTACAACAACCTGGCTTTAGGAAGTATATGTGTGTGTGTGTGTGTGTGTGTGTGTGTGTGTGTGTGTGTGTTAGTTCTTTTTATGCACAGAAGGTTAAGGGAAAACATAAAAGAAGCATCCAACTCTAGCACAGTGGGAGAGCCTTAAAGAAAGGATGACCAAATTAATTTTGAAAGATGAGCAAGGATTATCAAGGCATAAGTAGAAGGGAAGGTGTATGCCACAATGTAAAGAGTATATGTAAAAGTATGCAGACATCAAGAATTTAAAGTATCCTAAAAGTAAATATGAATGTTTCCTGAAATAAGTGAAATTGAAATGCTGAAAATTCCAGCAGCCTGTGTGTAAGTTATTTTTTTTAAGAGCCCCTTTGGAGACAAGTCAATTAGAAATTTGCTTGTGAAAATGAGGTTAGCATGATATAATTTAGATAAGGTGCATCAAGTTAAAGATACTATCATTACAATTTTGATCTAGCCTACAGTTTAGATAAAATGGTTCTCATTTTTGTTATGGAAACAGTGTAATCAGTAAACATAGCTCCATAATGTACACACATTTTGTTGTCTCTTCTGCTGATTGTACCCATCTTATGTGAGAGAAAAGGGAAGAATGTGATTTTTATAAACAGACACTTGAGGATTATATGCAAATGATGGCCTATGCACCTGATGTAATTTATAGTAACATGAATGTGTGTTCACTTCAGTACTGACTGAATAAAATCATCATGAGAATTGATGCATGACAATGGCTTGACAATATCTTATTCTTTCTCATCACACCAATTTTTAAGATGATTGCCGTCATGCAGACATGTGTGAGTATCACTATTGCACTGAGAAACTATGTATGACCGGATGTTTTTCCTTTTGGAAGCTGAAACCTGAACTCTCGGACTTGTGCTTACCTTGCCAGCATATCTACTGAACTCTCGGACTTAATAATGAATAAATATTTCAGAGATATATTATATAATTTACTTCTGAAAAATAGATTTACTAGTTGTTTCCAGGTGTTTAGTAAGATATTGACAGTCATTTGCAAATTCAAAGATGTAGACCCAGTGGGTCTATATAACCTCCATAATTTCTGCAGTATTCTAAACAAAATTATATGAACTATATTATACTTCACTTTCAGAATTGGATTATACCACTGTATCTGAAAGAAGCTCAAATGTCAAGGTGACTTTGATGTTTTAAGTTATCTTTCACCAATTCAATGGTTTTAAGCATAGTTACAAGAACACAAGACCGGTCCTTAAATAGAATTCCTCAGAAATAAACATAAGTATAAAAATAAAAACTAGAGAGATGGTTCTGCTATAGATTTTACTCTTTGGAGTTACAAAAAGGAATCTATTAATGACTTAATAATCATTAAAGCTTATAGATAATGTTACCAGCTAACCCTTAGAACACAGTTACTAAAAATCTTATTCTTCATATTTTAATATCTCCTGCTTTCTTGGAACCCTCAAGATTATTATTTACATTTTCTTGATATGACCTAGACTTATAGCTAATTCAATAACTTCTTCAAGAGGCACCTGAGTGGCTCAGTTGCTTGAGCATCTGACTTCAGCTCAGATCATGATCTCATGGTTCGAGGGTTTGAGCCCTATGTCAGGCTCTGTGCTGACAGCTCAGAGCCTAGAGCCTCCTTTGGATTCTGTGTCTCCCTTTCTCTGCCCTCCTCTGCTAACCCTCTGCCTCTCTCAAAAATAAATAAACCTTAAAAAAATTTTTTAAATAACTTCTTCAAGTTACCTATATGGTAAAAACTAAGCATTGAATTTGTGTTTGTCTGACTCCCTAACCACCCATGATAGAGGAACAAGTACTAGACTAAATTGTTCTTCTAAACAACTAGAAAACTGAGCAAAGAATGGAAAAACCTTCAAACATTGGTTAGCAGGTGAAAAACGATTTTGATTACTAAGAGGTTAGAAACAACTAAGTGATCCCAATAATCACCCCAGATTTCTGGCTGGTGGCAATTTCCATACTAGAGGCACAGGAATAAATCCAAACCAGAGCTTGTCAGCCTCACTGAGTTTAGAAATTAGAGATATAAGTTTGGGAAGGCTGAGTTGGTTGGTAATTTAGGGGCATGCTCTGGAATAGAGGGAGCCACTGAGGAGGTATTAATACTTGCAGAAATTCTGAGTCTTGGCTGAGTAATAGGTTGTAAATGCATATGGAGAAACTACAGAGCTGGGCAAAAAATGAGAGGAAGCAGATCAATTCCCATAACTCACATATGATGTAGAGACTTTAGAAAAAGATTTCATTTGGGGTGGGGGATCTTTTTCTACCAAGACTTTAAAAGGATATATGAAAAGCATGTGTTTATCTTTGAAATATGTAGCAATTAATAGATATTTAGGTGAGCAAAGTTAGATAGCTATAAAGTGGGATAGTCCTATGTATCGTGTTATATTGATGTCGTAAATGTTGCCCTGACCTCTCAAAAGGTCCAGCTTCTTATCAAGAAGATGAATATTTCATCTGCCATTTTTGAACTTTAATAGCATGTTGATGGTGCTGCTGTTTCATAGTTGACCTAAATTAGCCTTGGATAAACACATGAAAAAAAAATCACAGGAAGTTGTCTTTGCCTATGTTTTAGAACGCTTCCCAATCAGTAAGGAAAAGCAATTTTGAATTAAAATGTAATAATTAGATTTATGTTTACAAAGGAAATAAATTTTGAGAAAACCTAGCATGCTTCCCCAGTGCCTCTCAAAGAGCCATGGAGTTGGATGGCAGCCTTTCCAGTGAGGCGCTAGACTTTAAGTAGGATTAAGATTCTTTCAGGGACACAGGAACAGGTTTTGACCAATAGGGAACCATTTATCAAATCGGTATCCGTTGAACTAAATGGGACCCTAGGGTAGTCTGAAATGAAGAGATACCTCCAAAAAGCATTCAACATGGGAGTAGCTTACTCATCTGTCAGCTTCCAGAACACAACCAGCTATTCAAATTCAGCTCCCTCCAGGGAAGCAGGAGTCAGTCAAGGAGAGAACCACCATACTGCATCGAGGTCCCAGAAATGGAAAAATTGGTCAAGGAAAGGAAGGCAAATGCATACTCTTTCAGAATACACCCCTTGGGTTTTTTAATGATCGGTTGGAATACAAAGAGGTTTGGGTTTTAAGGTGTCATTTCACAGCATCTCCATGTAAACTGTGTACTAATTATTTTAACCTGGAAACAGAAAGGCAATCATGCTGGAAACAGAACTGTGATTCTTACATGTTTAAGATCTTTTAGCCAGAATTTCAGGTTCTCTGGGTGATGGAAGTTAGCATGAGAAAATGAACTTTATATTTTTTTAAGGGTTTTTTTTTCTTTGGTAGACATTATTTTATTTATTTTCATTTTATTTTTCTTCTCCTCTTTTTAAAAAAATTTTAACCATTGCTAGTGGCATGATATGTGAAATGGGAAAATGAAATGTTCAAACTAATTTTTTCCCACTGATTCTTATATAGAGTAATGTGTTCCACAGTTAAGTTAAAAATAACAAGCTGTATGTTGTTCTGAGCCACATATAATCTCCAAGACCATGGTCAATAAAGCACTCAAGAAAATGAAGATTTGAAGCAGAATGGTCTGAAGTCTATTGGGGAAGAAAGAAGAAACTGATTAGCATTTGAAAGCAAGGTCTTTTACTTTTTTAAAAGTCAAGGAGAATAAAAAAGTGATCACTCATCAAGAACAAAGAGTTTGAAAAATATCTCACCTTTGTTTTATTAGTCCTTTCAAATTTTAAGAATGACCTTTGGTTATCAACTCCAAGAACCAAGATGCATTTTAATACACATAGCGTTCCTTTTGGGAACACAAACCTAAGACAGTTTGTGGAATGCAAGAATAAATAGGACCAATGCTTATTTTTTGACATTCCTAAGTGACTTTTGCTCTATGAAGGATGTCATAGACAGGATAAGTGTTAGGGCTGGTTTAGGCTAAGTATTCTGATTTATTATACACTAAACTATAGCAATACAAAAAAAAAAAGTTTTCTACATCTTTATATTTCCCAGTAAATTATCAGAATCTCCCTCTAATTCCTTAATATGTGTCTCCATAATTAATTCAACCCTGTAATTCATATCCACAACCCTGATAAGAGCTGGCACAGAGGTCATTTTTATGTCTTATTATTATTTTTAATAACATTTCAGGTAATCTTTTTCATATGCTTATTAATTTGTGAAACAGAATATTGTCTTTGTAGCTTTAAGTTCAGACTTCCCTACATTTTGTAAATCCCCATAGATTTGTTTCTTTCTTTTAAATATCAGCACCTTTCTGCTTTCTACTGTTACGTTTCTGCCCTCTATGCAGGAGATCTTTTCTTTTAAGCTTCCCACTGTGCTTCGTAATAAAATCAAAAGGAAAAGGTACATCCTTCAGAAAGCATTCAGCTCACTAGAAATAGAAAACCTGTCACCTTATTCTTAAAACCTTAGATCAGGCAGGCCAGTGGCAGAAATAGTGAGTACATTTTCTACAAAGGATATAGAATGGGCCTAGAGAAATTATTAAGTGCCTTGTTCTCTCCAGATCTCCTTTTAGGGAAGAGACCATCTTTGTTCAGGAAAAAAAGAAAAAAAAAAACAAAAAACAAAAAACTTGAGACTGATGGGAGAGAAACTTTTCCTCCACCCTCTTAGGTTCCAATGCTGGAGGGCCTGTGAATTAAGGGGCAGTAGGCAGATTAACAAGGAAAGGCAGATTTCCTTCAAAAAGCAAATTGAAGGCAGATTTCCTTCAAAAAGGAAAGAAGGGAAGGGTCTATTGTTTGTTTGTTTAATTCTAAAGGGAACGAAATGTCTGTCTCCTTCCTGGAATTTGCAAGAAACTCCCCTGGAGGAGGGTTAATGGCAGTTGAAGTTTCAGGAGGCTCTGCTTTAGTCAGATAAGGAAAGTTCAGATAAGATTTTAAATGTTTTCACTTTAAAATAATCTTTGTGCTAAAACTGTGATCCCATCAATATGCTGACTAAAGTTGAAGTGTGAATTCAGAAGAAGAGTGTGTAAATAACTCTACTTTAGAAATGAAAAGGAGTTTGAGACTATGGAGTGTGGAAAGAGAGAGGAAGAATGATTGGTTGAGAAACTGATGAGGTTTTGGGGCGATGGTGGGGTTCATGGGCTGATAGCCAAGAAAGAATTCTTGAAGACATCTTTGGTGCAAAAAGGTGACTTTATTAAAGCACAGGGACAGGTCCCATGGGCAGAAAGAGCTACGCTGGGGTTGTGAAGAATGGTTGCTGGAGACAAAGTCAAAAGGGAAGTTTCCAAAGAGATTTTCATATGCTAAAGACTCACAGATTACTGGAGGTTTAGCTATTGTGAAACTAAGGTTGTTTTTCCCTCTAGCAAAACATTAACATTAAGACAATAAAGGAGTTCCTGGACTTTAGGCTCTTGATGGGATTGCCTTTTTGTTGTAAACTCTTTGGAGAGTCTTATCAGTTTAACCATTTGTGTGTTTTGTTTGTTTGTTTGTTTCTTTTTCCCTTTCCTGTTTTTGGGTACCCGGGAATGTCCAAGGAACATCATACATGCCCCACCCAGGCAGGGGGTAGGGAGGGAGGGCAGGAGTGGTGGACGGATTCCATGCTAGCTTGTACTTTTCCCTAGCCTGCATTATGCTCCATCATCAATACCACCATGTATTAAAAGACTAAGTTGTTTTTCTTGTATCTGCTATGTGGTTTCTGAAACTCCTCCCCACCACCCCAAGCATGTGAACATACCAAATGCTGAAGACAGTCTAAATTAGTAGTGAAGAATGATGAGGTTTTGTAGTGATGGGGGGTTTCAGAGCTGACGGCCAAGAAAGAATTCTTAAAGATTTTTTGTGTGTGTGTGAAAAAAGGTGATTTCATTAAAGTACATGGACAGGAGTCATGGGCAGAAAGAGCTACACTGGGGTTGTGAAGAGTGACTGGTTATATACTATGGAGTTGGGGTAGGGAAAGGCAAAGGGGAGGCCTCCAGAAGGACTTTCATATGCTAAAAAGTTCTCCTAAGATAACTGAGGCCTTGATATTGTCAGCTAAATGTTTTGTCCTCTAGTAAGGCATTAGCATTAGGATGGTAGGGGCTTCCTAGAGAAATGTTATACTCTATATTTGCCTCAAGTATTTGTCAATAGACTGCAGGTTATAAAGAAATTTAATTTTACCTGCCATTTCCTTCTTGCCTTTGAGCATTACTATAGAGGGGAGGGTGATGTTGGGGCTCCAGAAAACCGAGTCTATAGCTTTCTGGAGATTAGGCTATTGATAAGATTGCCTTTTTTTTTTTTTTTTTTTTTGTAATTTACTAAGATATTTTTAAAGTGATGGAGACTCATGTCCTACATGACTGTGGTCTCTATAGCTAACCATTTGTTTTCTTTCCTTTCCTTTGTCCTCAGGCAGCCAGGAGTGCCTGAGGAATATCACACACATCACACCTGGGTGGGGAAGTATGCTAGCTTCTATTTTGCCCTCAGCTTGCCTTATGCTCCCTCATCAAAGAATACAGTCTTTAGTATCAGACAACACTGGATTCAAATTTCAATCTTTCTCATGAGCTTGTGAGGTCAGGAACATTACTTATCTACTCTGTTCTCCAAGTTTCAGTTCTCCCATTTGTAATATGACAATAACAATACCGGAGTATTCCAAGGACTAAGTGAAATGATGAATATAAAGTGAAAAGGATATCACAGGCCTCATGCAAGCTTTTTATTATTGTTGGTGTTTTTTATTTGCTTCTTCCCTTAGCCTGAAATATGCTTTGGGTTAAAAAAAAAAAAAAAATGCTTGGGCTCTGAACTTCCTTTATTCTACTAATTCTTTCTCATGTGTCTCAGACTAGTTCTGTCTCCACTCCATTTTTCATTCTCCAGCCACTAGGCTTCTATTTTGACTTCTCCAAAGAAACTACTTTCCAAAAATCATCATGATCTCCTACTTGACAAATGATGGACGTTTTCACATTTTATCTCTCTGTACCCATTACCTACATTAGAATCCATTGCCAACTTACTCCTTGAAACCCTGTCCTCTCTTGAGTCCTCTAGCAGTGTCTTTCCTGATTCTCTTCTGACCTCTCTATTCCTTCTATCTCCTTTGCTGAAGTCTCTTTTTCCAAAATTCCATTTCTGAATGTTTCTATACTTTCCCCCTTAATGACTTCATTTACTTTCTTCTTTTTTCTTTTAATTTTTTAAATGTTTATTTAGTTTTTGAATGAGAGAGAGACAGAGTGCAAGCAGGGGAGGGAAAAGAGAGAGGGAAAAACAGAATCTGAAGCAGGCTTCAGGCTGTAAGCTGTCAGCACAGAGCCCGATGCAGGGCTCGAACTCACAAACTGCGAGATCATGACCTGAGCTGAAGTCTGATGCTTAATCAACTGAGCCATCTAGGCTCTCCTTTATTTTTGAAAATTATAAACAAATTTTTATTCCCAACCCTGGCCTCTCCCTCATACTTTAGACTGATTCATCAAACAAATGTTAAAATAAGTATTATATATTCAATGATAAGTTAGAAAATGTGGAAAACAAAAATTAATAGCAAAATCATTCATAATTCCCCCATCAAAAACTTAACTAAATATTTTAGCGTTTTTTCACTTATGAGCTAAACAAAACTAAGTTACTTTACCCATAATAATGGAGATAATTATGATTCTAAACTCAGAGGACTATTGGGCATAAATATACAAATAGCACTTGAAAAGTGCCCAGCATATAATAAGTCGTATACAGGTGTCTTCAGCTATTATTATTACTTATCATTATTTTTCAAACCACACACCGCTATGGACTGAAAATTCATATGTTGAAACCAATCCCCCATGTGATGGTATTTTTAGCTGAGGCCTTTGAGAGTAAGCTGGTCATGAGAGTGGAGCCCTCATAAGAAGAGACACAATAATGATCTCTCTGGTCTCTGCCAAGTGACATGGGGCAGCCAAGCCCCTCATTAGACATTGGATCTATTAGCACCTTGATCTTGGACTTCCTAGCCTCCAGAACTATGTGAAATAAGTATTTTTTAAGCCACTTGGTTCATGGTAATTTTTTATAATAACCTTAACTAAGACACACACATTCATGGATAGTTTTGTGCATTTTCTTCCTATTTAGCAATATATGAATGAATATTTTTAATGTAAAGAAATAGCTTTTGTACAGCAGATGTGATAAATAGTTTTTTTTTTTTGTTTTTTGTTTTTTGTTTTTTGTTTTTTTTTTCCCCAGCTACCTGATGAATTATCTTTACATTTGCTTCAAACTTCCATTAACTTACCCAGGCTTGTATATAATTTCCAACATGTCAGCTGAAACTCAACATTTTTATTTCTCATTCACTGAAATGTATTGAATGCACATTAAAACAATGTTCTTAAAGTGATATCTTTAATCTATCTAAAACACTAACAAAAACAAACCAATCCCAAACTTAAAAATGTTATTCTTGGTTTAAGAAAATGACCTGTGGCCCAAGTCTGAGCAGATGGCACAGTACCAGGGCACTGAGACACTGGGGTTGATGACTGAATGTGCTGTGTAGTAGTTGATCATACAGATACACTTACAAAAAAAAAAAAATCCATACTTTTTGAGCATTTAGTTTGTTTTCAAGCTCTCACTGGAGAAGTTTCAATGAACATTCTTTTAGATACATTCTAGTGTGTATTTATGATTACCCTCTTAGATGTAAAATTACCAGAAGAAATAATATAAAAATATGAAGGCATTTGCCTTCCTACTGTGAATTTGTTTGCTTGAAAAGCTGTTGCAATTTTCACTCACATAAGTGGTGTATAAGAAAGACTGTTTCTTCACATGCTTGTTGATAAACATTAACATTCTTTTTCATCTTTGTCAGTCTGATGAGCAATAAATAAAATAATTCAACTTATTTTAATTTGTATTTTTCAAAGGTGTGTTAAGAGAACAAAAATAAATAATTCATCCTCAGTGTTTGCTATTGGACTTTGTCCCTTTAAAATTTAATCTTTAAAGATTATGATGATTTTAACATTTGCAATTTCTTCCAATAAATATAATTTCCCTTTTAGCTGATTATATGAGTCACAATTATGCAGAAAAAAAGAAAACACATATTTTAATTCTTCTATTAAATTTGAATGTGTATTAATTTTGTATTCAGTGTTGTAGGTTTTTACAAAATACTCTCTTTGGTTGGATGTTAGTTTATTGACTAAGTTTATTGACTAAGTTTATTGAAAGTTATAATTCCTTTAATAGAATTGGACACATACCCCAAATAAAAAACATTCATGGAGAGTCTCAGAAGTCCATACTCTTCTGAAGCCTGATGCCCCCATGAAGTATGGCATAGCTTTATAACACTGATGCCTGATGCCCCCTAGGAAGTATGGCATAGCTTTATAACACTCACTTCTCACTAAATATCACATCTAGTATTTCAATGAATCCCATCAGCTCTACTTTTATGAGTTACCAGCAATCCAATTTCTTCTTATCAAATCCATTTTCCTACCAAGTTATGATCAGCTCACTTCTAGTTTACTGCTTGGACTTGTAATTGATCTCCTAGCTTCTGTCCTGTTCCTTCCAATCTATTGTCAATAGTAACTGTCAAGTGTCTAGTAAAGTGTTAAACATATTAGATCATGTCCCTCCTCTGTTCAGAGCCTATTTGGCTGTCCATCTCCGTGGAAGTAACAGCTAAAGTCATTACAAGTTTAAAGGTCCTGTTTAAGCTCCACCTGACACATACCCATTACTGCTCAGACATACCCTATTTGATTCTAGTCCCGTAGGTTTCTGCCACATTAGTGTCCCTCCATCTCTCAAACATGTCAGAGAAATTCCTGCCTGACACCTTTGCACTTAGTCTATTTTCAGTCTGGTGCTCTTTCTACAGAGGCTTTTCCTAATTGAAGGCACTGCCTTTTCTCACATGCTCTTTGTTCTCATTATTTGTTTAATTTTTCCCTGCAGCACTTACCATCGTCTGACATAACATATATATTACTTATTTTTTGTCTTCTGTCCCTCCCAGTGTAATGTAGGTCCAGAAGGGTAGAGATGTCTGTTTATTGTTTGCTTTATTCACTGTCATATTCCTAACATGTGCCCGGCATTAACACTCTTTTGAATGACTAAAAAAAAAAGAAAAAAAAATCTGAATTTCTGCTATTTTCCTGTAAGGAATATTACTTTGGATAGAAATACCATTAGTCATAAACATTCCAAGTTTAATTTTATATGACTTTCACTGTGTTCTGATATTTAATTAGTTTGTATTTATTAAATGTTTTTATATCCTGATGGAAATAAAATCTTATCATAAGGTTCTGCTGACATTTATTAACATTACTGTTCTTTGCAATATTTTGACATGAACACGATATATCAACCAGAAAGCTTATAAATATCATCATCGTTCTGAAGTCAAATGTTACCAAGTTCTTTAGTTTAATATTTTGTAGACATCTTACATTTGGTGTAGCCACATGTAACTTGCAACTGCAATATGCTATGTCTCAAAACATGTTCTGGATACTTTTTCTTGGGATAACTGCACTTATGAAGTACTGTGTACCTAGTAAACTTTTAACAATATTTATAGAATAGAATTGACTCTCCCATGTGGCTGTGCACTTAGATTCACTTAGGTGTTAAATTTAGCAAAAATAATGAGGACTTGGACCAAGCAAACAAACAAAAAATATTATTCAGCAGTCATATTCAGAGAGCGAACTGAGAGTCTGGTATTTCTAAGCTTATATATGATAATCACATGGTCCATAAAATTTTAGTCTCCTAAAATGTATTTTCAAGTGCGTGCTAGGGAAAATCAATAAATGAGAACTAATGTACTTAGGATTGTTGTGATTGCCTATTGTCCTTGGTAACCTTGTATTCCCAGTTACAACATCCTATATTTCTTTCAGAGACTCATGAAAACAAAATGAACATTTTTTTTGTTGTTGTTTTGCCACTCTCTAGTTAGCCTATAAGTCACTAAGATGTAACCATTTCATGATTTGAAAGCAGTGTATAAAATCAAATATTTTATTTTTAAAATGAATTATTTCGCATACTGATAGCTTTATGTTCAAGTCAAAGTATTTTTTTTCATTTAAATAGCTGCCTACAAAATAGGAGTCAGAAATAATATGTAAGATATGGTTTTAGGAAGATAGAAGGGCTTTAAAATTTACTTTTATGATTTATAACTTGAACGCTGTGTGATAAAAATACTTAAACAAGGAGTTTGAAAGATACGCTTAGTGCAGTATTTTCTAAATATTTGCTCTTCCATAAAATCCTTTTGCAAAAGCCCCTTTTAAAACATTTTTGTTGCATATCCCTGTGACCTGCTTTTCTTCTCTCCAAGCAACTCAGACATTCTTTTCCTTACATCGCCTAGACTGTTTATTACTCTGCAGATATTCAGCATGTTTGTTTTACTATCCTGATATCTTAATATGTTTTTAATAACAAATTTCATACCATTAGCCTTTTTAACTTATAGAGTTTCAAATATTCATTAAAAAATAATAATTTGTGGGCACCTGGGTGGCTCAGACCGCTAAGCATCCAACTCTTGCTACAGACTCAGGTCATGATCTCACGGTTCATGAGGTCCAGCACTTCATTGGGCTCTGAGCTGACAGCACAGAGCCTGCTTGAGATTCTCTCTCCCTCTCTCTCTCTCAAAATAAATAAATAAACTTTTAAAAAAATAATGATTTTTTTTCCCAAGGAGAATGGTGGTCATTAGTTTTGTATCCCTAAGCAAAATACAAGTTCACACTGTGCATAAAGACAACTCTTGTTTGCTTCAGCCAGGAGCATATTTTATGAGGGGAAAAAATTTAAACAGGCCATTAAGAAATGTTCTAATTCTATTTTTAATGTTTTTGAGCTATGCCTGTGAGCAGAATTACAAGGAATTTTCAGCAACTCAATCCTAGTTTCTCCATCCCGGCATTCTGTGAAGCTGTGCGTACCAAAACCTCTAAACAGCTCTCAGTAAAGCCTTGGCAATAGAGCTTGTCACTTGTACCTATCAGAAATGTCAGATGCTTTTTGCCAACTCTATCACTAGCAAACAATATTGCATAGTTATTAAAATACGGGAATTAGCTACAAAATCTGCAAGTGGCAAACAGTGTTGTAAATCAACTAAGCAATTAGCATGAGATTTTTTAAGTGACTGAATACAAATTCAGAATTATGAAGTTATTATCTAATAACCCAACAAGTGATGTGAATAAATCCTTGCTAATATGGAAATTATCAAACCAATGAAATACTCTTTTCTACAAGCAGGTCTATGGGTCCTCATGCTAATGCAGTTAGATTGATAAACTACAGGCATTCTGTGAAAGCTTTGTTTATTCCAATTGCTGAGGATTCTGCTTAGAGAATCTGTCATCCAAATGATCAGCAAATCGAAATCTGCAATTTGTTTTCATTTAATAGACAGACAGGTTTTCACCAGCTTAAACTCAGTTCTATTAATACTCTTTGAAACTAATTGCTGGAAAATGAATTTTAAAGGCAGGCTTTTTATAATTTCTTCCCCCTCCCAACCTGCACTCCCCATCTGTATAATAGAAGACTCGAGGCCATCTGTATACACTTTGGAAATATATGTTAAATAGGCACAGGCTATAATCTCCTGTCATTCATCTGCATTGTTGCAAAGGACCCCTGGACCTTGCTTCTGCCACAATTCATCCTATACTCTGTTCTCAAAATTACTTTATGATTATGCTATTTCCCTTCCACAAAGCTCCAGTTCCTTGCCAAATAAAAGGCAGAAACCTGAATATGGCTTCAATGCCCTCCATTATCTGGTCTCACTTACCATACTTTTATTTTTGTTTATATGCAATGTAACACTCATACAGAAAAAAAAGCTCAAATCATTATTTAATGAATAATTAAGTAACAACCAGCAACCACTGTCTAGAACAAAAAATAGAATGTTCTCATTACTACAGGAGCCATCTTTCCTTGTGCATCTTTCTGATTATATCTTCCCCAACATCTCAGAGCTAACCACCCAGAGGTGATCACCTCCTTGGTTTTCTTCAGAGTATCTCCACCTGGGTGTGGATCCTTAAATATATAGTTAACTTTACCTTTTTATGGATGTTATAAAAATGGAATCAGACTGTTTTCTTCCAGTATTGTTTTTTTCACCCAATATTATTCTTTTAAAAGTCTGTTCATGTTACTGTGTTTCTTAAATTTTAAGCTGTTTAGTATTACATTGCATCCATATACCAAACTATATTTATCTTTTCCATATTGATGAACATTTGGATTTTTATTATTTCCAGATTTGGGCTATTACAAACAATGCTGCTATAAGCATTCTTGGGTATATATTTTGGTACCCAAAATTCTCTAAGTGTTCATACCCAAGAATTGAAATTGTTAGAACATTGCTGTACATGTCTTCATGGCTAGATAAATATTTCTGTAACATTCAAAAACAGGCAAAAGTAATTTGCCTATAAACATCTCCATTCTCTACCAAGCATGTCAAGATGTTTTCTAAAGTGTTGAACCAGGCACCTGGGTGGCTCAATCAGTTAAGAGGCTGACTCTTGATTTCAGCTCAGGTCATGATCTTGCAGTTTGTGAGTTCAAGCCCCTCACTGGGCTCTGTGCTGACAGTGCAGAGCCTGCTTGGGATTCTCTTTCTCCCCCTCTCTGTCTGCCCCTCCCCTGCTTGTGCTCTTTCTTTCTCTCTCTCAAAATAAATAAATAAACTTTAAAAATTTAAAAATAAAGTGTTGAACCAATTTAAACATCCAGAAATAGTGAATGATAGCTCCTGTTTCTTCGTATCCTTAGCAGTATTTGGGATCATCAGACTACCTGTCTTTCTGCTTCTCATCTCTTTACTCTTGCTTTGGGATTTTCTAGTTGTTTATTCCTTTGCACCATGGACATTTATTCTGAGCTATTACAGGTCACTAATTCTCTCTTTATCTGTTTCTAATCTGCTCATTAACTCAGTCATTAAATTCTTTGGATATTGTCTTTACCAATTCTTAAATTTCTCTTTAGTTCTTTCCAATTGTGTAATGACACTTCATATGGTTTCCAATTTCCTATCAATTTGCCCTATATTTCCTTAAACACAGTAACATAATTTTTACAGTATGCATCTGAAAATTTCAGTATCTGAGTCCTTGAATGATCTATTTCTGTTGTATACTATTTCTGCCAGTTCTATATATGAAATAGAATTTCATTTTACATGATATTTTTGACTTCTGTTTTGAATATTGTATTCAAGCAATTACTTGAAGGAATAATGTAAGACCAAAAATGATGATACTTCCTCTAGAGAGTATTGTGTTTTGGTTTTTTTTTTCCTCTGTCAAGCATCTGGAGTCTCTCCCAGTCTCACACCAGTTTAAATTTCATTAAAATGTGAGACAAATTATGGAGATCTACATTTTAATCTGTAGGTTGAAAATTTTGAACTCCAAAGATACAAAGTTGAAGTAAAATGATTTATGATGAATTTCTGTTCTGTAACCTACTGTGTGATCTTGAGACATTTTTCCTAATTTTTCTTATCTGTTAAAATAGTGTGTAAATGTTAACTCCCAAAATGGTGATTTAGTGACCTTTTTTTTTATATATAGTTTCCATTGTGTTTCTCTGGTGCTTTGTGTGTACTAGTTATGATGTGTGTTGATTTTGTTTTGTTTTGTTTTGTTTTGAGTATGTGGCTTTTCCAATATTAAGTTATGAGTATTTTGAAAGTGGTGCTCATGACTTTTTACAATATTGACTATAGTGAGTACTATACTCACTATATTGAGTGTAGTACCTTGATGCTATAGCCACTCAATTCATGTTAAATAGATAAGTCAGTGAATGAATAAATATTGGAAATAGGTGCATAGATAAAAGAAATTCAGCCAGGATCAGTATTCTATTAGATTTCTATATCCGAGATCAGTATTTCTATTATATAGCCTAGACTTTCAATCTAATTTCTGTTGCTATGTTTACCTGTCCACTTTATTGACTGATTGTCCTCATAAAGCACAACTGGTCTGAGGTAGGATTTATAAATAATGATCTGAATCTGTAAAAGAGCTTAAAAACAAAGCTTGAAAACATCTATCTAGTAGAGAAGTGATAGGATGTAATAAAGGTTTATTTCAGTCATAAAATGTAAAAAGCATGTCCATTAATAATTCATCAACCTTCTTTAAAAGAGCCCTTAGTAAAACCATTTTTACTCTATACTTTTAATCAATTCTAGCTGATTTTGCCAGTATCAGACTTTGGCAATAAAACTCTGAAAGGATCCATCTGCCTCGGGATTCACTTTCAATATTGAAATGAAAAATAATTTTGAGAGGAAAATTTAGCATATTAAGGAAATATAATTTAGCGTTTTAAATAATTTCTCTAAAGAGAGAGGAGTAAAAATGAAAAAAAAAAAGGCAGCAAAATTTCATATCAAAGCATACATCAGAATAATATTTGTGCCACACAGATCATTTAGTTTTACAATATATTTAATTAATATTCTTAATTGTTTAACTATCACCTTGAGGAGGATATTCAGCTTTCTGGTAACTAAATTGCCGTTAAACTTTAGAAATATATTGGATTGTGAGGTCCATGGATAAATAGAGAATACATATGGTCTAAAATTATTGATAGAGGAATCAGTCAAGTAAGATCTTTTATGAACCATCTTTCCTTTTGTTTGTCAATGGATAGGTGTTTAAAATATAGACTAATTCTAATTCTAGAATTCTACAATTTCCTAAGCTTATCTGCATTCTTCTGAATATAATCTTCCTTTTTTTTTTTTTTTTTTGCATTTATTTAATTCATTCTGATCCTGACTTCATGGCCTACTTCAGACTCTTTGCACACTGCATAGTCATTGGCTATGTTTATATTTTGTCCATACAACTGAATGGACAGTAGCAAATTCTGTCAGTTATCTGAAAGATTAGTATACATTTTAAAATGTAGAAATATTTAGATCATCAAGATGTTCTGTATTTTACATATAATTTGAAAGGATTGATTGCTTACCTTTTTCTCATTTGATATCATTTAGATTAAACAAATCAGTATTATTAGAAATTATTATTCATTCTCAAAACCTCTCTTCTACTGATCTATCAATTTGTCAATGTTCATTAGCATCAAGTACTTCTCTATTGGAAAAACAATCAGGAGCTTACTAATTAAAAAAAAAAATTGAAATTTTTTTTTTCTCACATTCTGGAGTCCTAGAGAGTTAGAGTCTGGTATTGCGTTTCACATGTGAAGAACATAGACTTCTGCCTTGTTTCTCTACTAGGTGTGCTGTAAACAGTTATCAGAGCCCTAGTCATTATGTGTTCATTCCAGCTGGGAAGAACAATGTACAAAGTATCTGCTTACATTGCATTGGCCAGAATTAGTCACATGGTCTCACCTTGCCTAAAAGAACTGTGGATTGTCTTTAGTCTCAGGTGCTAAAAATAAAAATACATAAATACATAAATATATGGATACACACACACACATATGCATATACATGTACATAATTAGTGAGAAAGAGAACAGCTCCTGGAGAACAAATAGCAGTCACCTCCTTTACTTATTTACTGATTTATTTTAGTCTAAGGTAAGATAAAAACAGTTGACCAAGACCAAATTTTTTTAAAAAGAGAAAACTTCAGTAATTTAGAAAACCACGATTTAAAAAACATTGCAAATACAACAATATCAACACAGTTGTAGGTGAGCATTGAACTTTGAACTGATTCTCTGGGTATCCAAAGTGAAATAGGATACCAAAAGAATTAGATACCTTGTTTTAATTATTTAGAAAAGGGTATTACTGAAGCAAAATGAAGCTCTCTTGGCTCTAAACAATCCAAAAATTAATATCATGGTAATTTTTAGAGGAAAACTGAATGTTATGGTGGACAAATTCCTATAATAGATGTAGTGACTCTATAAGCACTTACTTAGTGTCTTTGACTGAAAGCCAAAGTAAATGTATTATTGTACATCTCAATGAAGTCTCATCTGCGAGTCCCTAAGGAAGGATGATCCAAGGATAAAATCTTTAGGTTTTCTGGCTTAGACCCAGGATAGATAGATTTTAACCTGCCAGGAGGGCTAGATATATATCTATCTATGTATATAGGTAGATATAGATATAGATAGATATAGATATAGATGATATAGATATAGATATAGATATAGATATAGATATAGATATAGATATAGATAGATATAGATATAGACATAGACATAGACATAGACATAGACATAGACATAGACATAGACATAGATATAGATGTATGGATGGTTATCTGTAAATATTACTGTTCTAAAAGGTTTTTGAACAAGTTTAGGAAATTAAGGAATAAGTTATCTGATTTTCTATAGTCTGCCAGCATGTTTCAAAACAACTGAGTTCTCTTAACACCAGGTGTTCTGAAAAGTGAAAGGAGTCTATTTGTTAAATGTAAGAGGACACAAACACAGAATGATAAAAGAGGTAGAAGCAGAAACCAATTTGCTAAATTTGCTAAATTACACAATTTACCAAAAACTTAGGTGAATTTCTCATAGCAATAGTAGAGAAGCTATTTTTGCAATGAAATGTGTTTGTACTTCAAAATTACTTATCAAGAAACTCCCAGTAAATGTTATGTTATAAATTTTAGTTAAATTATATGTTCTTAGAATTTTTTGTTCTTTTCAGAGAGTTTATGTAGATTATATCTGTTAAAATATTATTTAACATATTTTTGGCATCTATAGATAATAAATGCTTCAGGATACAATAAACTTAGGGTTTCTTGAACCTTACATTGGTCTTAAGATGGCAAGAAAAATGAATTCATAGCCCCTGAAGTTTTAGAGTTACTTTCATCTAATTTTTATACGGTAGTAATTAAATGAGAGATGAAAAGAAATTCAGTGATAAAACATTGTTCAATAGTGTGATACATTAATAACACATAAGTTATATTGCTAAGTTAATTCTCTCAAAGTTCAAAGGCAATTTTTAAGCTGTTTCTAAGCAAAACTCTTTGAAGACTTAATTTTTGCTTTTAGGGAGCACTATAGATTGACATCAAGGATTTCTCTTATTTCCATGTAGGAAGAACCTTTTGTAATGGTCTCTGAAAATGTCTTGGGTAAGCCGAAGAAATACCAGGGCTTCTCCATTGATGTTTTGGATGCCTTATCTAACTACCTGGGTTTTAACTATGAAATTTATGTTGCACCGGATCACAAGTATGGAAGCCCACAAGAAGATGGGACATGGAATGGCTTGGTAGGAGAACTGGTCTTTAAGGTAAGCATTTATCTCTCTATTATCTATCTATCTCCTATCTAAAGATTGAACTATAACTTTTAGAAGCTAATTTCATGTAAAATAAGTGCAAGGCAAAACATTAAGTGGTGATGTTGAATGCAAAAGTCAGCAAAAGTTTCAGCCAGTACTATTTTCTGAACTTTGTGTAAAGAAAAATTGATGACAAAATAAAGCTAATTTTTAAAGTGTTTCTTATAATAGAAAAGTATCTAGAACAAGGCTTCACCTTTGCCAAACTTGCACTCTAAACATTTGTATGTATCCTTACTGATATATTTATCCTTGTTCTTTCATTTTTCAAAGAGGTACTTAAATTTCTCTATTTGCTTATCTCTATTTCTGTCAGTTTTTGCTTCATTTTTTTGAATCTCTGTTATTAGGTGCACACATGTTTGTAATTATTATATCTTCTTGACAAATTTTTGAATAGTTGGGTTCAGGTTTATTATTCACTAGTTGATTTATATATGTCTCATTTTCCTCTCTGTTCTTTCTTTTTTTGCCCCTCCTTGGGTTAATTGAATATTTTTTTTGTATTTGACTTAGTTTCCTCTTTTGACTTTGTACTATATCTCTTTGTATTTCTGTTTTTGTGGTTAGTATAGAGATTATAATATGCATTCTTAACTTACCACATTCTATCTAGTTTAATATCATTCACATTTTTAAAAAGGTATAAACTTGTAGCAATATAATTTCATTTATACCACCCTATCTTTTATGCTATTGTGGTCATAATAGCTACTGTGGTCAGAACTCCACAGTGAAATGTAATATTTTTTTATTAAACAATCAGTTGTCTTATATAGATATAAAGAGAAAAAAGTTTTCTGGTATTTAACTACTTATCCACTATTTCTAAGGTTCTTTATTTATTTCTACTTATCTGAGCTCCTATCTGAAATCATTTACTTCGGAAGAACTTCCTTTGGAATGTCTTGAAGTTCAGTCCAAGTGGCTCTCAACTTTTTTAACCTTAAAATGTCTTTATTGCCCTCAGTTTTGAATGATACTCATATATACAAAACTCTGAGTTGACAATTTTTCTTAATTTTCATCATTTTAAAGATGTCTTCCTATAATCTTTTGTCATATGCTGTTTCTGATGAGAAGTTAGACATCATTTGTACTTTTGTTCCTTTTTTTAGTGTGGGGTGGCTTTTTTTTTACAATTTTTTTTTCATTTTTGATGTTTTGATGTTTAACTATGATATGCCTAGATGTGGTTTTCTTTGTATGTATTCTCCTAAGGATTCACTAAACTCCAGGATATGTTTCACAAAATCTAATAAATGTTGGCAATTATTTCTATAATTATTTTTTCTACCCTTTTCCCTTTCTTCACTCTCTTTTTAAGGCTCAGAAAATATTCGAGTTAGACTTCTTAATATTGTCTCTAGGTCACTGAAATCTTATTTAATTTCTTAAAATATTTTTACTCTCTGACTTTTACATTTTTACTCTCTGACTTTTACATTGTTTTGATCTGCTTTCAAGTTGACTGATTCTTTCTTCTACAATCTCCAATTTCTGCTAAGTCCATGTAATAAGTTTATTTTAGATAGCTTATTTTTCAGTTCTAGAATTTCAGGTTTTAAAAAATAATTTCCATTTCTCTTCTGAAATTCCACACCTTTTTATCATTCTGATCATCTTGTAAGTCCTTCATCATGTTCACAATAGCTGCTTTAACGTCCTTGTCTGCTACAGTTTCAACATCTTTTCCATCTCCAGATAGGTCTGTGTTGACCGCTTTTGCTGTTAACTACATTTTTCTAGTTCTCCACATTTTTGTTTTTTCACATTTGATTGGGTACTGAGCATTGTGGTTGATACATTATTAAGACTTGAGATTATGTCTCTGAGGTTGCATGCTCTGAAGAGGATTGACTTTGTTTTATTAGGCAATTATTGGTTTCCCCTGAACTTGTTGAGGTTTGGTTTTACATGCTGTTAAGTCAGGTCTTTTTTATATTAGTTTTTAGGGAAAATCCATTGGTTTTAGCAATCCTTCTATTCCTAAGCGTAGCCTTCTGGAGTTTTTACGAAAACTCTGTGGCTCTCATCAAATCCTTGTGACTTAGAGGGACTCAAAATTTAATCTCTATCGTCCTTGCCGTAGGCAGTAATTATAATCGTTTGTTCCTTTAGTCTTCTGGTTGTTAATTTCTGCTGATTTTTTAAAAAGTCATTCTCCTACATGTGCAGTTTAAGAGTCAGCCGAAGACTTGAGAGAGGCTTACTCACAAATTTTTGGCCCATTCTTCCATGGGTCTCTCCTCTCTGTGATTTCTGTTTTAATTTCTGGCCATTCTGTCTACATCAAACTCCATCTTCTGACATATGATGTTTATAGGGCTCTGACTTTCTGTTTGTGCTCTAGTTACCCCTTATCACCTAAACTGAGGTGGGTCTTGAATGAATAAGCCATATGAAAATGGTTCTCTCCTAATGTAGTTAGCATTTTTCAGGGGTCAGATACCCTTCAGTTTCTTCCTGCTTTTGGTTGATCTCCAGTCCTTTCAACTAGTGTGTTTTTTAAATTTGATACAGAATTTATCATTGTTATTCTTTGTTGGGTTAATCCAGGAAAACTATCTCATCATTGCCAGAACTGGAATTATTTCTGAAATACATTAAAGTATTGAGAAAGCTAAAGGAACTGAATAAGTTGTTCCCAAGAAATGGGAAAGAGAAAAAATAAAAGGTTTTGAAGACAGTGGTAGGAAAAATAATAAAGCTGTTTTTATAGCCATTAAAACCTTACTGAGTTTGGTTTATTTATTAAACGAATTACACATGGACTTACTTGAAAAAAATTAGTATCAATATTTTCAATAGGAAAGGGGGAATGATCAATTCTCATTCCTCTTATTAAAACCATGATAATTTATCTTGTATTCCTACATTAAAAACCCACAAACCCCATATTCTACCTTTGTATTTCTGAGAGGTCCTGCCTGATCTGAACCCAGATGAGCAATTATGTTAAAACGAAGGACGAAGAAAAGCAAAGACATTATAAAAATTGCTTTATAGGGATTACAGATAAAATTCTTAATGCTAACAAACTTCATTTGCTAAATGCAAGTTAATGATAAATAAGCATTAGAATTAGTCTAATGTTGTTGATGCTGACTTTAGGCTTGTGGGCTTGCTCCTAAATTTAGTTAAATTTTTGAGACTTGCTTTTTCACTTTTGTGTGAGGAATACAAGAATGTTACTGCAAAGACTACTTACAACTATAACTTTTACAAAAACATTTTAAGAATTTATTATATAAGAACCACACATAAGCACTAGTATGCTAGTCTTCATAAGCATTTAATTTAATTGTTTTCATATTTACATGTAAGAGCATGCCATTATTGTAGGATAACGTAAAGTTCAGTGCCGTCCTTTTATAAAGCAAAACTTTAGGCTTAAAGAAGGTAACTGATGAATGACTTTTAGCCGCCCCCCCCCAAATTATAACTCTGTTCATTGCAACTAGAGTTTTATTTTATCCAAGGAGATATTTAGTCATTCTGACTAGGCTTTGAGAAATACTTAGGTAGTTTTCAGATGTAGAAGAATAAGCCAACATAAAAGTTTGCTGGAATAGGCAAAGATAGGAGGAAAATCGAGAAAATGTGGTGTCATGAAAGCAAAGGGAAGATAACATTTTAAGAAGAAAAGCATCTGACTTCGGCTCAGGTCATGAGGTCACTCAGGTCATGATTTCACGGTTCATGAGTTCAAGCCCAGCATCAAGCTCTGTGCTGACAGCTCAGAGCCTGGAGCCTGCTTCAGATTCTGTGTGCCCCTCCCCCAGATTCTCTCTCAGCCCCTCCCCCACTCACACTCTGTTTCTCCCTCTCTCTCAAAAATGAACTTAAAAATTTAATAAACAAAAAAGAAGGAAAGGAGAGTCAACATTAAAATATGACTGCTAACATATTGAGGGTACATAACATTTTCCTTAACTTTATTCTATTATTGATAGAAATGTAAATTCTAATCTCCAAAAAATAAACCTGTGAATTCAATTATATGAATGATAATATAGTAAAATATCATAAGGTAATTTAGGTAATCCAATAAGATTCATCATATCGAAATTTTCATAGACTTATTTACCCCTGTAAAGCAAAATAACACCATTGAAATGGCATAATAACATTATGACAGACTTCCAAAAAAAAAAAACAAAAACAACATTGCTTTACTGTTATATATTTTCTGCTAGTGTAGACATTTTTCATGAATAAGTATATTTTAAATAACAGTAAATACAGTTGACCCTTAAACAACATGGGTTAAACTACATGGGTCCACTTAACTGTCTAACTTCCTAAGAGAAAACCAAAATTAAAAGAATGTTTCTAGGAGTCTGTTATGATGATTATGGACAGACCATCACATTAAAAAAGAGTCAAAGAAGAAACATGGAAAGTTTCCAAGTTTATTTGATTTTTCCAGGGGTGGCACTCATGAGTCAGAGTTGGGTTGATCTCATATATTAAAAGGTCTTTCCATTAAAACCAGAAGTCAGGCACTCAGTTACATACATACTTTTAAGAGAGGAAAATGCAGCCAGAGAGAGCAAAGAATTGCCTATATATATAGGCAATAAAATTTATATATATATATATATAAAGTCTATTTCAAACACTAAGGATGTTCCTCACATTGATGGCTAGTTTCAAAAAGAGAAGAAATAACAAGTGTTGGTGAGGATATGGAGCAAAAGGAACATGTGTGCACTGTTGGTAGGAAAATAAATTTGTGCAAGTGTTGTGGAAAACAGTATGCAGGCTCCTCAAAAAAATGAAAATAGAAATACCATATGAGGGGCATCTGGGTAGCTCAGCTGGTTGAGCATCCAACTTCAGCTCAGATCATGATCTCCTAGTTCATGAATTCAAGCCCCACATCAGGCTTGGGTTCGCTGCTGTCAGCCCAAAGCCTCCTTCGGATCCTCTGTCCCCCTCTCCTTGTCCCTCCCCAGCTTGTTCTCTCTCAAATAAATAAATAAATAAAATTTAAAAAGATAATAAGAAGAAAATAAAAAGAAATACCATATGATCCAGTAATCCACCACTGGGTATTTACCTAAAGAAAATGAAAATACTAATCTAAAAAGGTATATGCACCCCAATATTTGTTGCATTATTTACAATAGACAAGACACGGAAACAACCCGTGTTCATCAATAGATGTATGGATAAAGATGAAACGGTTTATATATACAATGGAATATTTCTCAGCCATTAAAAAAAAATGAGATCTTACCGTCTGTGACAACATGGATGGGCCTAGAGGGTATTATGCTAAGTGAAATAAGTCAGAGAAAGACAAATCCCATATATTTTCATTTATAAGTGGAATCTAAAAGACAAGACAAGTGAAAAAAACAACAAAAACTAAGAATGTGGCAAAGTCTCCTCTATTCCTCATCTGCTTTCCTACTTTTATAACTTTGTGTAATTAATATGCTCTTAAAATTTATGAGAATTCAGGTCTGTCCAAAAGATGTTCCCATGTGAAATAGATAAGGGACAGATATGTTCTGATCAGAATAGGAGAAATTGTTAAGGGTGGGTTAATGTGACTGATAAATTATTTTCTCCTGGTTTAAAGGGGAAGAACTGAGAATTGAGAATACCAGAGAGAACACTATCTAAGAAATAACAAGTATATAAAGTTTAGTAAAGAAATACAAAATAGTAAGAAAACAGAAAAATATGAACTGTGAGTTATACAGCTAGATATTCTATTATTTAGGTTCATACCTTACTTTGATGCACTAGAAAAATTTTAAGGGAAAACTGATACAGGTAACTTGACAGGGAATAAATTTCTATATTGTCAATATCTATAAGTAATCTATCCTAAAAATTATCTACCTGAAACATGATCTTCGTTTTTATTTCCCTCAACCTTTATGTAATTACCCTTCTCCTAATTTGTAAAATAAGGGCATTACTTTCATGCATGCAAAATTTTTTTTTTGACTTTTGGCTCTGGGTATAAATTTTCTCTGATGTACCAAATTATGGCATAATAGAAACACTGGTATCACTGAAATTCCTTTACAAGTCAGACCGTTTTACCTAAGAAAGAATTAAAAGAAAGTAAAAGAACCTAATTAACTTGTCAAATGCCAGATCATTAAAACGATTTTTAAAAAAATTTTTTAATGTTTAATTTTGAGAGACAGAGCGCAAGTGGGAGAGGAGCAGAGAGAGACAGAGACACAGAATCCAAAGCAGGCTCCACGCTCCCAAGCTGTCAGCACAGAGCCCAATGTGGGGTTCAAACCCAAGAACTGTGAGATTGTGACCTGAACCGAGGTTAGATACTTAACTGACTGAGCCACCCAGGTGCCCCATTAAAAAGAATATTTTGGGGGCTCCTGGGTGGCTCAGTCGGTTAAGAGGCCGACTTCGGCCCAGGTCATGATCTCACGGTCGGTGAGTTCAAGCCCCGCGTCGGGCTCGGTGCAGACAGCTCAGAGCCTGGAGCCTGTTTCAGATTCTGTGTCTCCCTCTCTCTGACCCTTCCCCATTCATGCTCTGTCTCTGTCTCAAAAATAAATAACCGTTACAAAAATTTTTTTTTAAATAAATTTAAAAAAAAAGAATATTTTTGATGCAGAGATCACCATGTAGCTAGGTAGAATTTGAAATAATTGAATGGCATTGCTAAACCAACCAAAGAAACAAACAAGCAAAAAACTCCTCCCATTTTCATCTATTAATTCATATGAATAAGGTTTCTATAAAATGAAAATATGTAGCATGATGCTCACCCCTACCACATTCAAACCATAATTAATATTGATTCATGGGATGTGCAAATTAATTAAAAACTAAAAATTCTATAAATATCATATACAGCTGCTTTATAATAGTTTCACTTTTATAGTTGATGAGTCAATATATTGTATACTAATATAATGATGACTCAGTTCAGAAGAAATGTTTTACACCTGAAATTTAAGGTCACAGGTTACGTGAGATTTTAATTTTAATTTGCATACATATTTTTGTTGCAAAAATATAATTTGGTGATCAAAAAAAGACTTTTAAGCACACATTTATAGTATTATATTTGCATAAAAATTTTGTGAAGTTAGAGTAGAATATAAATATAGTTCAAAGATTCTTAAAAATGATGTAGGGGAACCTGACCTGGGTGGCTTAGTCGGTTAAGTGTCCGATTTTGGCTCAGGTCATGATGTCACTATTCATGGGTTGGAGCCCTACATAGGGCTCTGTGCTGACAGCTCAGAGCCTGGAGCCTGCTTCAGATTCTGTGTCTTCCTCTCTCTCTCTGCCCCTCCCCTGCTCACACTCTATCTCAAAAATAAACGTTAAAAAAAACTTTTTTAATGATGTAAATGTTTCCCCAATTAGAGAAAAGTGGTGGTTTAAATCACTATGATATTTATGTTCTAATGAATACATTTGAATGAATGACTAGACAATTTTATTTTAAAATGTCAATATTTACAACACAACACACATAAGCCTGTATCCAAGTCAGGACACAGAAACTACTGAAATTGCAAAGAGAAGAGATTTAATACAGAGATTGATCACAAAGATATTAGAAGGAATGGCGGAGCAAAGGAGAAGGAGTAAAACAAAGCTATCAGGAGTCACTAACCCTCTAGTTGATTGTGTATCTCCCAAAGAAGCACCTCTTAACTAAGGCCTCCACAAAGATGCAGCCTGTGCCTCAGACGCGGGAGTCAGGGATCAATCACTTCCCGCCGCTGCTGCTACAACCACTGAAATAACCATTTAAAACAGAAGGCTCTGCTCTTTCTTCTGCTTTCGGACACCCTCAACAGCTTCACTCTGGTGGAAATTAAGAGCAAGCCAGATGGCAGAGGAGCCTGGGAAAAGTAGTGTGCAGATTCCCATCCCTATAAGGCTCACAGTACATAGCAAAGTAAAAATGGAAAGGGTGGGGTTGAGGGAAAACAGATAAATGACCACTTCTGTCTAGAAATCACACACTTTACCGTTGTCTAAACAAATGTAAATGTAACGTGTCAATGATGAATGTGAAAAGGTACATAGTTTTAAAATTCCGTTGGGGGTTATATGAAGAAAGAAGTTTGATATTTCTTCATCCTAAATGATACCAAGTGCTAAATTCTACGGCAGGAGTTTTAGCCCCAAGGAAAACAGATATAACAATGGAATAAAGCCAGAACTTAGAAAACAGAACAGAAGGAAGAGCAAGTAGACTAAATTATAGATGTGTAAAATTAGGATGAAATATTTATACTTAGCATGCAACTAATTTACAGTAATGTTTCAAAGTTAAAATAGCCCTCTTTAGAATCCTATCTCCCATTTCTAAAATTCTAGAACAATTCCTGGCTTTTTTGTCACTTTTCCTACTTACAAGCATAAAGAACATTTTCAAAGGTTGATATATCATAATAATGAAATTGATAATAAGATGCTATTTAGTGATTACAATGCCAACAAAGTATCCCCAAGACTGAACAGAAGAAATCATCTGTACTGGGCTACACATTTCCTCATTTTTAATGGTTGACATGAGGTTTGGCAGTTCTTAATCTCAAAGTGTAAATATATTCCTTTTATGGGTATTTTAATTCATTAATGCATTCACCATATAAAACATATATTTACCTGGTTGTTTTGTAAATACTTTTAAACATATGCCAATTAACAAGTATTAATGTCATAGTCAAGGGACAATGGAAGAATGCAAGTGTGAATAATATAAGGACACCTATAATAAACATGTTTCATTTTGGTGGTCACTATATGCTATGCAGTAAGTTAAGCACTAGAGACACAAAGGTAAAAAAAAAACATGGTCTTGCCCTTATGGCCGTCTTAGCCATAGAGGTGAAAAGATTGCTTAAAAAAAGATCTAGAGAGGAAAGGAATGAGGTCAGTTTAGAAAAGGATGAGTTGGATGTGTGTGGGGGATATTCACAGATACAGAGGACTCTGAACCTCACCAAAAAGGCCCAATAAGAGGCATATATTTAGGAGTCCTCAGCCTATGAGTAGTTGGTAGCATGAAAATGCATGAGATTGCCAAAAAGAAATCAGACAGTGAAGATTAATAGGCTGATCTTAAGTTGAAACTCTGAGGATCACTTAAGAATTCTTGGAAGAAGAAGGGTTTATGAAGAAAAACAACGGAATAATTCAGAGAAGTATGACCAAACCACAGGAGAAGAGGTCAGTTAGGCTAAGAGAGCTTAAAAAAATAAGCTGTGACTATCAATGTCAAAAATTTCTAAGTCATTAGGGTGGTCAAGGGTGTACTAGGTTCGCTCTTGGGAAGTTGTTGGTGACCTAAACCAGAACTCTTTTGGTAGCAGGATTGGAAAAGAAGCCAGATTGCCAGAGAGGGTGTAAAAATTTGGAGGTGAAAAGTGAATGTAACATGTATACTACCCTTCTAGAATGTTTGGATAGGGATGAAAAGAGAGAAAGAAGAAAGAGTTAATAGTTCAAAGGGTCATTGGTTTTGGTGGAGTTTTTGTTGGTTTGTTTTTAGATTAAGAGAAACCTGAGTATAATTATAAACTGAGGAAGAAAAATGAAGAAGGAGAATTTAATATAAGAAAAGCAAGTTAACATGTGAAAGATAAAGATCCCCGGGAAGATAGAATAAAAGCTTAGATTGAGAATTGATTTTAATGGGGTAAGGATGTTTCTTTGATACTGAAAAAAAAAAAAAAACAAAACATTTTAAGAATGTGTCTGGTAACACTTAAATTTACAGACAATAGGTTGGGAGATTAAGGAAGATCATATTTCATCACTTCAGATGTCTTGATAACAATAGGAGATGAAGTCTGTTGACAGTAATGGGGACAGGTATTATGAAATAGTCTACAAGAAAGTGAGAGGCTTTGAAATAGCTGTTGAGGGAAGTGATAGTGACTGCTAAGTCAAAATAGATAAAAGGATGAATCAGTGTTGCTGAGGATTGAGCTAAAGTTTATGGAAGACTGACACATTTCATTGCTGCTAGTCTGCACAAGTGTGACTTTCTTCAGCTGGGACTAAACGCCCAAGTATTAGAGCAGAGAAGATTAAAACACCCATATCAAGGTTGAGTTCATCTGAACTTTGCAAGGAGTGAGATGAAAGAAAAGCTAATATTCAAGGAAGTATGGTCATGACTGGGGAGATAGACTTGGATAAAATTTTGGAAAAATTAATCAGAATGTCAATACAAAATTGAAATCCAGGTAAAGTATAAATGAAAATATGAAAGAACTAGTAGGATGAAGAGAGGTAACCAGAGACTGAAATGTAGAAGTTCTAGAGATAAAATGTAAATGCTGACCTTGTAGATAATGGCAGAATAGTAGAGGAGACAAAAGGAATTGAAGTTTAAAATGGCCCAAAATGAGGCAAGAGGGAAGGGTGAATAGGTGGAGCACAGAGGATTTTTAGAGCTGAGGAACTATTTTGTATGTATTATAGTCATGGATCCATGACATTATGCATTTGTCAAAATCCATAGAAAGAGTACACCCTAATGTAAACTACTGACTTCAGTTAATAATGATGTATCAATATTGGCTCATCAGTTGTAACAAATGTACTCCACTAATGCAAGATGTTAATAACAGAACAACAACAACAACAACAAAACTGTGCTGGGTGGAGAAGCATACCAGAGAAAGGGGGTGGTATATGAGAACTTTTTGTACTTTATGCTCAATTTTCCTATAAACCTAAAACTGATTTAAAAAGTAAAGTCTATTTTTAAGAAATGGCCCAAAATGATTGCTGTGCAGGACATCTACACAGATACTGAAATCTGTTAGGAGGTTGGTAGGTTTGGGGGTAAAGAGGAATATGTAGCCAGGTCTCAAAGTTTTCAATGCATGAGAAGAAAATATGGAGAAGCCTGTCTGGTGGAGGTGATAAGACAAGTCTTCAGAAAGCACACACGCAATTGACAAAACAAAACAGAATGGAAGTAGCATGCATAGGGTCTCACCAATGCGAACAAAACTTAGGTTTCCTGAATATCTGAGAAAACAGACAAACTTCATGGCCTCTAGGAAATCATGAAAGTGATGCACACGAATTCTCACTTTCTGGAAATTCTCACTCAAAATAAGGGTAATTTTGTGCCCAAGGCATCCTCAGTTTCTTGATATTTTTCTATGCCTCCCTTGTTCACCTCTGTTCCCATTTTCCGTGATCCTGCACATGGATAATGGGTAATTGCTATGGAAGGTCATGGCACCTGACTGACTGGTTCACTTCAATACCATAGTAGCTAATGTCATCAATAGAGCCTTCACTGATTCTCCAGTGTCCTTCAATTCATTAGACACTGATTCTTTATTTTAATCTCCATTGTTGCTATTACAAACATTTTCCATACTTTTCACATTTCTATTTCTAGTCCCACTCTCCATCCTTGACACCGTTCTCATTTTTAGTGTTAAAGCTCATGGTTTACTGTAAAGACTGAGAATCTAGTGCCAGTCTCTAGATTTCTTACTTTTCAGCTTCCAAATCCTTGCACTTACTCTCTGATCCTTAGTGGTACCACATAGTCTTTGGATTGAGATAGATATAGTTGTGGGTACTGGTAACACATATTTAGCCATGTGAGCCTAAGAAAGTTTTTAACATCTTTCAGTTGCAGTGTCCATATCTGGGGAATGCAGTTATTTTGAAGATTAACCGAGAAAATGAAGTAGGAATGTGTTGCAGGGAAGGCAAATGGGACTCATCTGCTGACTCTGATAGATTGTAAAATGTTTCTCAGGCACTGTGTTAAAAAAAAAAAATGAGTTCAACATCTATTTTGCAGGTAGACTGGCAAGATTTGCTGATAGATTAGATCAGAAGAGCAAAGAGAAACAGGCTTTTGCTGATAGATTAAATGAGGAAAAGCAAAGAGAAAGAGCAAAGCCAATGATATCTTCTCACTCAAGGCTTTAGATCTTATCTTTTCAGCCACAGCAGCAGAAAAAGACTTCCTTTTTTTGCCATGTTTCCCCATTTCTACTCACTACCTTACTTCTGCTCATGGTTCTCTCTCCCCCAGAGCCATCGAGTTCCAGTAATTCCCCCTTTTCCCATTCTTGACTGCCTTCAGTATATTTTTATTTTTGTTTTGTTTTGTTTTTATCAGTGTCTCTTCTAGGATTTTATTTTGTTTTATTTTATTTTATTTTATTTTATTTTATTTTATTTTATTTTTTAGTATATTTTTAACAGAGCAGTCACTCCTCTACTAAAAACCATTTGACAGCCTTCCCATCCTGAGTAGAGTAAAAACTATCCTTAAAATCATCTATATATTCTGCTCTCCTCACTCCCTTTAGGACCTTGTTTCTCTCTCTCTCACTTATCATGCTTTTCTCACACCTGCTAAAGTAGGCCTTTTGTACTTCCGGTCCCATTTTCCTATAGTTCTCTTCCCCAGATATCTCTCCCTCCACCTCACTTTTTATTCCAGTCTCTGCTGACAAGTTGAGAGAGGTCCTCCACCCTATTCAAAACAACACTTACCCTCTGCACTACCTATTCCCTTATCGTGTTTGATTGTAACTTATAACACATATCAACATCTTGCTATGTACCTACTCTTTCATCTGTCTTCCACTCCTAAAATGTAAGCTTAATTGGGGCAAAGACTCTATGCATTTGTTTTACCACTGAAACTTCAGTATCTAGAAAATATTTGTACTTAAAAGAATGACTAGCAGTCAAGTGATCTTTTAAGACATACATTACATAATAAAATTCCTCTAACTAAAATCTTAGAGTGGCATCTCATTATTCCTTTATTAAAACAACTAACCTACTATAGCCTGCTTGGTTTGGCCTTATTTAAAGGAAATTTCCATCTTTATCGAGAGGCTAAACTTGGGCTTTCACAGGTATCATTTTAAGCTTTTTGTCCACGGATTATATAGCTCATTATATTCAGTCACTCCTAGTTTACTATAATTGAATTGAGAGTGGGATCATTTACCGGCATAGAGAAAACTAAGGAAATATTTGGGTAGAGAGTGGGGAGTGTAGAATCAAAACTAATATTTTGGAAATGAGTAAAAATAGTAACTAACATTTTAAGATAGCCAGGTGCTATTCCAAAGCGTTATGGGTACTGACTCCTTCAATCCTTGTAATAATTCTGTGAAATATATTCAATTATTAATCCCATTACATAGATAAGAAAACCCAGGGACAGAGAGTCTAAGCAACTTTCTTAAGGCACACAGCTGATTAGTAGAAGAACTAGAATATGAATGTAATTGTGTGACTTCAAAGCCCGTTCTATTAACAACATGGATGTATCCACTCGAAGTTGTCCACACAGAATATGAAACAAGTAAATTGCAATCCAAGTCTAGAACTCAGGTAAGGAATCTGGGGTGGACAGATATATCTGAGGCTAATCAGGGTGGAATGAATTTTAAATTGCCCCTCTACCTTTCTTTACTCCTATTTCTTTTACATCTTCAATCTCTTTCACAACTTTGCCTCTTCCTCACTGCTTGAAAACTGGCTTAGGAATTCTCTATGTTAAAAATAACCTCCCTATATTTTCCAAGCTAGATTAATTACGTATCTTTGATTGCAAATGACAACCCAGCTGGAGTGAAAAGACAGTTGAGTTGTCCACAACTCTCAGGGATGAGACCCAGGCTCATTTCCTCAGGACTTGCTCTCTCTCCATCTGTCAGTGCCACTTTCCTTTGCGTTGTCTCATTTCTCGGGCAGTCTGCCCTTTGTTGTTAGCAAGGTGACTTTTTGGCAGACTTAGATTTCATTCTTTGATCTCCCGGTATAAACAGATTCTCTTTTACCAACAGTTCTAGCAAAGAGCCTCAGGTTCATACACATGCCAGTGCAGGCACAGCTGGAAAGGGCCGTGCCCTCAGTGCCAGGCCAGCACCATGTGCCTACCTCAAGCACAGAGGAAGTAAGCATCAGGGAATGCCGATTCTCCAAGAAAATTGGCATGCTGTTATTAGAAATGGGAAGAATGGATATTAGATAGGCAAAACAAAAGGTATCCTTCAGAGGTTTAAAGTAATGGAATAAATTACATGGAAACGATCAGTAGTTCCATGTATATAAACATTAAAATCACCAATAAGTCAAAAACTACAATAACTAAATTAAATTACAAACAACAGGCCAGAGAATATTTTCAAAAGTATGATGTATTGTTAACATCATTGTTTTATTTCTACACAGAGAGGTCATAAAATCCATAAGAAAATACAAGGAACCCAGTAGATAAAGGTACAAAAGATACGAACTTAGAGTTTCAAGAGGAAACTGATAGACAACATAAATCCAAAAGGAAATCTACTGTAATAGAGTAGGGCATTTAAAAAGTTTTTTAAAGGGGTGCCTGGGTGGCTCAGTCAGTTAAACGTCCGACTTCAGCTCAGGTCATGATCTCGCGGTCCGTGAGTTCGAGCCCCGCCTTGGGCTCTGGGCTGATGGCTCAGAGCCTGGAGCCTGCTTCCGATTCTGTGTCTCCCTCTCTCTCTGCCCCTCCCCCATTCATGCTCTGTCTCTCTCTGTCTCAAAAATAAATAAACGTTAAAAAAAATTTTTAAAAAAAGTTTTTTAAAAAGATAAGTATATAAGATATGAGTAGTTAGTGCTTCTATAAGGAAAAAGTGGCAGCTCTGTGTTATATAACTTGGACCCATTTTATATGCCTGTTTCTTAGAAAAATAGAGCATCATTAGAATTAGAGGTACAAACTTCAGTGAACAATGTGTATGACAGCATTGGCAATTAATGCAGGTACCATAGGGAATTTTTAAAAAAGTAACGTTTGAAATTAACCAAATAATAATTATTAGCACTTATATAAAGCTTACTATTGCTGACACAATTGTACATACTTTACAATGTACAGTGTACATTAGGGAGCATGCATTAGCTCCCTATACTCACAGCAACCCTATGAGGTAGACACTACTATTATACCAATATTACAGATGATGAAACAGAGTTAGAGAGACGTAAAGTAACTTGCCCGGGGTCTTAGCCAAGTTGTGGAAAATTCATGATTCAAACCCAGGCATGCAGTTTGCATCTAGAATCCAAATGCTTGATGCCCTTACCAGTATACAGAGGGGAAGAGAGTTCTAACGTAAGTTTTGCCAGAAAAGTATTTAATAAACCAAGCCACATACCAGTGAGGGAAATAATACTCGGAAACAGTTCAACACAGGCTTTTAGGACCTGCACATTCAAAGAAGGTTTAGATGGAGTTAGAATGGGTATGAGTAGAAGACAAAAAATAAGATTAAATGGAAATGGGTTTGGACAGTAGCTAAAAACTTTTGTACATCTAAAGTCAAAAACTTTTCTTTCTCAAAAACCTGTCTTTTCTTTCCCTTTCTAAAAAACTTAAAACTCCTGAAAAAGGCATGTATTATTTTCTGCAATCTGTGTGTCACTTCCTTCTTACGTTTTTATCATACTCCATATCATTCAGCTTCAATCTGCCTTGACTGTCTTTACTCTGTTCATCTTCCTAAATTTTCAACCCCAGTTAAACTCATAAGGCTTTCAAACCATTCCCATATCTTGGTAATCCTGTCTTCTGAGTACATCTTTTCCACTTTTCAAACTGCCCCTTTGGATCATAGACACAGAGAGAGAAAGGAGACAGAGACAGAGACAGAGGGAGACTTTTTCTTTGCATTTTTTGAAACAGAGGGTTGATGTTGTGTTTATTCTGTATGTCAAGCAGAATGCCCTATATTCATCTGTTCATCTCCACACATTTTTGAATGCATGCTATATTCTGGGCACTGCGCCTAACATCATAGATTCAAAAGAATGGAGGACATTGTTCCTGCCTTCAAGATCTCATAGTGTATGCAGAAGACACGTGCGTAAATAAATAATTAAAACACAGTGTGATAAATGCCTTAGAGTAATAAACACAGGATGCCATGGCAACACAGGGGTGAAGTGGCAGCCTCCACCTGGGAAGCTAAAAAGATTTCACAGAAGAGGAGAAATTTGAGCTAGGTCTCCAAGATGAGTAGGAGTGTGAGAGGAAACAATAAGATAATTCTAAAAGCATGTTTACCATGCTAAAGAGTTTAAACTTTATCACTTAGCCAGTGAAAAATATGAAAAGTTTTTACATAAGAGAAAAATAAGATTTAATTTGTGTTTAAGAAAGATAGCTGAGGTAGGCCCAAGGATGCATGGAATGAAGAAAGAAAAAGATGACTTTTCCAACAATTTGGAGAAGACTAAAGGAGTGCCTAAACTAAACCAACAGAAATAGGAGATTAATAAAAAGAATGATTTTGAGAAAACAATAAATATCCCAAGATATAATTACTAGAAGTTGATAACTTGGAGGAGAAGAAAAGGAGGCATTGAGATTTGGTGGGAAATTTGGCAGAGGAGAATGAGCAGACAGACACTCAATGACAGAAATAGGGCATTAGAAAGAGGGAAGACTGGGAAAGGACAAACACGATATACAGCTTGGCTGTAGACATTTTGATTTGTTGTACCTGAAGAACATTCTAGAATTACTGTCTAGGAACAATTAGTAAATATGCATCTGGAACCCATGACAATGATGTCTCAGGCCCCTAAGTTTAGGAAATATAGATATTCCTGTAACCTCCATTATAACAATGAAATTGGGATTGTTGGATTAATATGAAGATCATGCACTAAATGATTGTTTAAGGTCTGAAATTATTGCACCTGAGCCCGGATAGGAGGGCTGGTGTTATTTTGCTCCTAGGACAAACAAAAAAGCTAGAGGGAAGAGAGAGCCCACTTTGGGAGGAGAGTTCAGAAGACTTCAGTATGTGGTGAGTTGCCCCCTTGCTCATCCACACAGGAAAGGGGAATGCTAAGAGCAGTTGGGAAAACATCAGGCATAAAGATAGGCCCCATAAAATTGGGCCTATCAGTGCCACCAGAACAAATTTCAGGAGGCATGACAGTTACCACCATATTCATCTCCATTCCCTGAGAAGTAAAGTTTGGAATGTATCCCTTGGTCTTAGACAAGGCAGAAGGAGTTAGCTGTGAAAAGGTCAAAGCTGCCTCTTGAGCAAGCCATCCACTGGGATCAGGAGATGGCAATGTACAGGAGCCATGCTTGTAGATGAAGGGGGTTCTTAGTGAGGTGCCTACAGACACCCCATGATGCAAAAGATCCTTACACAGTTCCAGTGTATCTTTCCATTATTGCAAACCATGCTTAGAAATATCTGTATCCACTTTTCACTCTTATGTGGATCCTGAGAAACTTAACAGAAACCCATGGGGGAGGGGAAGAAAAAAAAAAAGAGGTTAGAGTGGGAGAGAGCCAAAGCATAAGAGACTCTTAAAAACTAAGAACAAACTGCAGGTTGATGGGGGGTGGGAGGGAGGGGAGGGTGGGTGATGGGTATTAAGGAGGGCACCTTTTGGGATGAGCACTGGGTGTTGTATGGAAACCAATTTGACAATAAATCTCATATATTGAAAAAAAAAAAAAGAAAAAAAGAAAATACTTAAACCACAAAAACAAGAAAAAAAAAACAAAGAAATATTTGTATTCACCAATGAGACTTTACTCACCAAAGAAGTCCTCCCCTGCGCACATGCCTATACAGTGATATGAAATGAAAAAGTAGCTTTGCAAAGGGATTCAGGATAAAATGTGTATAGAGAAAGGAAGTCCTTATAGAGAATTTAAATAGGACAATGACTAAGATTGTAATTCTTAATGTAAACTAAACAGGTATTAATGGACTAATTGAGTTTCCCAGAGTAAGTCAGCTATAGTCAGTCATGAAGTTCAAAAAGTACATATGGTTATAAGAATGTGTCTGAATGGTGAGTGTTCAAAAATAATCCACTGTATATGCATATAGGATGGAGTTAGGGCATAGATATAGGAGATCATACAAGCTGTGGGTGTGTGAGTAGAGAAGAAGAAAATGCCCACAAATATTTGTTGTTGATAAGGAAGGATTTTAACACTGATGAAAGAAAAGGATAAAAAGAGATCTGTGAAAGGAAATAAATTATGTAGATTAAAATGACTTAGTGAATGGCTTTAGGAGCAATTTTCTAAATTTGCAGGTGATATTTAATTGGCAGACATTGCAAACAGTAAGGAGCAATTCAATCAGATAAAGTACTTGAATCATTAAGTACTTGGTCTAATAGATGGCAAGTACAGATAACTAGTGAATAATAAGTCTTGAATCAAAGCTAAAGAACAGAGAATATTTACCAAATGGAATGATACTGTCCAGGAATGTCTCTTAGGTTTAAAGAGAACTTATAGGGAAGGACAACCCAAAATTCAGTAAAAATATCTGTAGACTTAAAAAGATATGGTGGGTTATAGGCTATACATTAACAGACTACTTCATCAATCCAAACTAAGGTGATATAAAGACCAGTCCTATGATGAGAAAATCTCATAACTAGGGATATATATAAATCCTGAAATTCACCGTTGACTCTCCCTGCCATCTATTACCCTAGATTTTCATCTGTCTCTGGTTATAGTTTGGGGGTAAATTTAATAAGTAAAATAACTTCCAGGCATACAGGAGAGTGCAGTTTTGAGTGAAGATATTCTAAGTAATTTTCAAAGAACATTTTAACTATGAAATTCTGTATAATTCTATACACATAATCTCAGGGCATTGTAGTTAGGTTGATTGGTCATTTTTATTCAGGATGCTAATTCCATTAGGATGCTCATTCTGTGTTAATCTGGAAATTATAAACAGAAAAACACACTCAAGGAAAAGAGTATAATAAAAACTTATTGTGGCCTAGAAACGTAGTTGGTGTAATAGAGAATGAGCCCCCTCTTTCTCTGTGCTTCTGCAATATTGGGTACTGTATCTACTAAATATAAAGATTAACTTTAATATTGAACAGAAACGAAAACATCCTTATTACAACATCAAAATCATACTTAGAATCCTTTAAAAATTTGCTTATATCTAGCAGTGAATGTACCATTCCCATTTGAGGAATTTGCTTTAAATTCATATACCAATATCAAGATATTTAGAATATTTAGAAATAGAGCCATACATTGAGAGATGATTGGAGTTTACTCTTGCCTGTCATTTGGATACTATAGATTTCAGCTGTTTTAAGTCTTAATCATTTTGAGTTTCTCTTTGTAATTTGATGACATTATAGTGACAGGCCTTAAAATAAATAGAGATTTCCCTGATCAAAAAACAAACAAAAACTGAGCATCTAGCAAGTCTCAACTGTATCAAGGGAGGAGGTGACCAAGGGAGGTGTATCAAGGGAGAGGCTCCCGATACCTGTCTGAGGACATCCGACTGTGTCTCATACTCATTGCATATTTCACTTAATACTGCACAGAATCACTAGGAGAATAGCAAGTGTAGGTTCACTTCCTACATGCAAACTGTTTCTGGGAGCTAGCTCTTTCTCATTTACAGAGAACTTACCTTCTCCTGATCTGGAGCTCTAAAAACATCTATCATGGCAGTCTTAAGTGAATTCTAGACTGAAAATTTTACTGTAATGAAAATAAAAATCCACTCAATTGTAGTCATTATCCTTGGTTTGCATTTCATTGATTTGTGGATTTGCAATTTAGGCATTTCAGGCAGAGATTTCTTCTATATGCTCTGTTCACAAGCAGCCTTAAAATGACCTCTCACAAAGTTGAAAAAGTCTCTACATCACTAAAAAAACTCCTTCTGATGATCCTTTTCTTTGAAGATGGCAGCATTCCCTCTTGGGAATTGCAGAATTGGTATTATTTTTCAATCCCTTTTAATGCTGCAGGATAAATGCCTGAACCACTGCAATTTATAAATAACTTTGTAGCTTGCTTTTCACTCAGCATTAAGTAAGTATTTATTGGGGCCTAATGTATAGCTGGCATTGTGGGGAATACATAAAATATCAAACACAGAATTCTTGTTCTCCAAGAGCTAGATAGCTAAATGAGAGGTGGGGCAATATGCAGACTAGATGGAGAGATCCAACATACATCCAATACTTTCTTTACTATCTACTCTTCAGCTTCTGCTGAACTCATCCAGTCTCAAGAATTTAATTATCATCTATAAGTTAACCATTTCCAAAGTTGTTTCTTCAGCCCAGGTATCTCACTGGAACTGCAGACTCATATTTCTTACGACCTACTCAGCATTTTCTCTTAGATGTCTAATGGGTATCCCAAACATTATATGCTCAAAACAGAATTCCTGATTTCACTCTCCTCAACCTATTCTACCTTAAGCCTTCCCTGTTATAGTATATGGCAACTCCAATCTTTAGTTTACTCAGTCCAAAACCTATAAATTACCCTGACTTCTCTTTTCTCTGCCATACCTCATACACTATGCACCAACAGATTTTTCTGGCTATAAATCTGGGATATATCTTAAATATGATCATTTCTCACAACCCCACCACTACCCACTGGTGCAAGCCACCATTTTCTTTCTTTGTGACTACTTCCATAGCCTCTTAACTACTTATCATGATGTAGCTGTTTCTTACTGTAATCTATTTTCAACACAGTTGCCAAATGGATTATTTAAAAATGTAAGTCAGATCATACCACTGTCTCCCCAAAACCTTCCAAGAGTTTTTCCAAGTTATTCAGTGTGAGAATTATTCAGATTCTTATAATTGCCTGTAATGCCTTAATTGCTCATTCATATACATACATATCCACTAACATGTCTTAATCTTTATGTCCTAATTACTTTCCTAGTATGAGTATTGCTTAGGGGCAAATCAAAAGTCAGAAAAATAAGAGTAATAATTTAAAAGCATATACATGCCAATTTTTTTAATGATTAGTGAATAAATATTAGGCAGGCAGTTAGGATAAAGAGATCAGAAACTCTAAAAGCAAAACAATTTATCATATTTAGCAAGCACACTATGGTGGGCATGGCCAACTCCACAATTTTTTTCACCTATAACATTGGGCACACTATTCACCTTCTCATAGCCTCTGACCTGTCCTCAGTGTTAATAGGGTAGTGATACCTCTTGTACAAGGTTGTCCAGCAAGCATATGTGGAGGTGTGCCTCAATATGAGGACTGAAAACATTAAAACCTAGGCTACTTAAGTTGGAAGCTCTGGCTAATGGCTTGATATGGGAAAAAACATAAAGGCAATGACTTCATAATAACAGAGATTTTGTTTGGCAGCACATTGCCTGACACCTATTCCTTTTCTGCCAAAATTTAGGTTTGTATAAAAACACATATTTCCTTCACCATATAACATAGAACATGCAAGTCCAAAGACTTTTTGTTTTTTGTTTTTGTTTTTGTTTTTGTTTTTCAAATCTACTGTGGGCAAAGCAGTGTGAAAAATACTTATTAGGAGGATAGAGGACAATGAACATAAAGCTCTTGCTTCAAGAATTTTATAATTTGAAGATAAAACAGGTATTTATAGGATAAGTACTACATAAGAGATACAGGAAAAAAAAAAAAACAGACAAAGGAAGAATAATGGTAAGCTCCAGGGAGGGAAATGCCATAAACTCCGGTAAAAATACAAGAGAGAGAGAGAGAGAGAAAATATATTTATATAAATAAAATATAAATTTAAATACTTAAGCCAAAATATTTAAACTGAAAAAGAAAAGCTGGGGTTTAGAGACTACTGAAAACTAAACTGTTCCTAGAAGGACTTTAAAATTAGATCATTATGTGAATGGGCATGGGGCCTGATGAAGAGAGAGAATATTGGAGAAAGGATGGCATGTGGTTTCTTGGAAGAGGCTTAGAGATAAGAGTGACAATATAGAAACTAAACTAATAATACTGCTTTTGTGGGGCATCTGGGTGGCTCAGTTGGTTAAGCGACTGACTTAGGCTCAGGTCATTATCTCACAGTTTGTGAGTTCAAGCCCTGTGCCGGGCTCTGTTCTCACAGCCTGGAGCCTGCTTCAAATTCTGTCTCCCTCTCTGTCCCTCCCGACTTGTGTTCTGTCTCTCAAAATAATAATAATAATAATAATAATAATAATAATAATAATACTGTTTTTGTCACTATGGTGGGTGTCAGTGACAAAACATCATCTATTAAAATAATAAAACATTCATTTCTAGAAATATCAGTGTGGCAAGCTCCAAGAAATATTTTTCAATTGAATATGCACTAAGTTGTAAGATTAAACATCTATTCATTATAATAGCAAGAAAAAGGAAGATTTCTGAAAATCATTAAAAGGGAATGATTGAATTAATCAGAATATCATCATAATCAGTAAACACTTGTTGCGTGCCTACCATCTTTTATGTGCTGATAATTTAAAGGTGACAAAAATAGTTCTTTAAAGTTCTGTGCAGCTTTAAAAAAAACTGACTTGAGGCACCTGGGTGGCTCAGTTGGTTAAGCGTCCGACTTCGGCTCAGGTCATGATCTCGTGGTCCATGAGTTTGAGTCCCGCGTCAGGCTCTGTGCTAACAGCTCAGAGCCTGGAGCCTGTTTCAGATTCTGGGTCTCCCTCTCTCTCTGACCCTCCCCCATTCATGCTCTGTCTCTCTCTCTCTGTCTCAAAAATAAATAAACATTAAAAAAAATTTAAAAAAAAACTGACTAGTTCTATGTGGGGTGTGTGTGTGTGTGTGTGTGTGTGTGTGTGTGTGTGTTTTACTCAAAGATTATATTATTATATTAAATTTGGGGGAAAATATACATTAATATGTAAAAACAGAAAAGAGTCTAAAGAACTTACATCAATCTTGAAACAATGGTTATCTATGAGGAAATGTAGAAAAGACTGCTAATTGTCCTTAAATATCTATTCTCTTCTTTTTTAGTAATACAGCTCCTGAGTTATAGCCAGATACAGACTGGCCATAATATATATTTCCTGGCTATTCTCTGGAGATAGTGTGATCATGTGACTAAGTTCTAGCCAATGGAAATTAAATAGAAGTATAATACAAAGCTTTGTTTAAAGCAAGGATTCTTTTTATTCTGATGCTCGTCATTCCTCCTCACTAAAATGTCAGTAGAATGGCTGGAGCTCGATCAACCATCTTAAATCATGAGTTGAAAACTATGTACCAAGGAGAGCAGAGCAACAAGAGAAAATTAGTCTGATTCCTAACACTAGAAGCTTCATCAGCCTGGTTCTGTTAGTTATAGAACTTCTATATGATGTTTCAGCCAGTGATATTGTGGGCATTTCTTCTACTTGTAAGAAAAGAATAGGCAGGTTTTATGTTTTCTCCCTTTAAAAACTAGAATGTATTTGTAATATTGCTTTTACAATTTAATATTCAAATTTATTTTTCTTCTTAGGTTTGCTTTTCTATATTGTATCAATGCCAACCTTATTAGCCAGTGCTGTAATATATATGCTTTTCTGTTGTGTTTTGTTTTTACATTGAGCCGGTTTACATGTTGAGCTAAATGGACTCATATGGTTTAACTTATCTGACAAATTCACATATTTTATTGGAAATCTAAGCTAGAAAATCCCTATTCCCACATTTTTAACAGCTAAAACTTGGGGAAAAAAACTTTCTAATTAGCTGACAATATTCACTACCCTCTCATATTTGAGCCTTGCCAAGATGCTCCTCTTCCTATATGTCTACTGAGTTTGGAAGACATTTTTACAAACTATGGTCATAAACTTTGGGGCGATTTGTGAGACTCCTATTCACTTTTTCAAGCAAATATAAGCATCCAACCTCCCTTTTTAAATTTTCAAATGATACGTTCAAATAACTATAACAGAAGAAAATTAAATACATTACTGTAAATTAAGGAAGGGTGGCTCTCATCAACCAGAAGTTGTCAGATTTCAGGAAAGCACAGTCCTAAGAAATTTTAGCTTTCCAGGTACTCTGTACAAATGCCATAAATTGCCCTAATTTGGAAGAGTACAGAGTGCAGCTAAGAGCAAGCCGTGAGCTCAACCGAAAGCATAACATTCGACTGTCTACTCACTGTTGAGGCTCAGTGGCACCACTGTTATCCTCTGCGTGGGTTCTTTTTCTCCAGCAGGCAAGTTAGTGTTCAGTCACATGGTGGTCCAGGGTTCCAAGCACAGCAAGATAAAGGGCAAGCTCCATTGAGCAAACCTTTCAAGGCTCTACTTGTATCATAATGCTTCTCTCCCACTGAGTGCCACATCACTGGCTAATCCCAGATCAAAAGGATAGGGAAATAGGCTGGACCACCTTGTGGGAAGAGCTGTAGGGTCACATGGCAACAGGGCATGTGTATGGAAATGGGAAGAATTTTCTGGTTGTTTTTGTAATCTGCCATGGTGATAGGTTAGGTTAATAACATCAAGAAAGAGTGGAGGATTATAAACTGAAATACTTAACAGAGAACAGGCAAAGATAAATGAGTGAAATTGGATATAAGTGCATATGCATACACTGTGCTTGCATGGTGAGAGCTAAAGTTAATTGGAAATTTCCTGCACTTTCTAAAGGGGCAGCTGCCTCTCAGATCCATGAAAATGTATTGCTACATATTCCAATTTTTACAAAAATGCCAAGTTTGGACTCTTGCATAGAATCTGCTAATTTTGAATTGTGGCTAAATTACTTACTTTTCTAAATTTGTAAAGTATTAAATACAATATAAATAGTATAATTAATAAAGTTTACTTAGATAAATTTGTTTCCTACAGATAGTGAGGGCTCATAGGTAAATTAGAAAATATGATAATATATTAGGTACCCCCTGAAACTCCTTAATTTCTACATAAAATAAATAATACTTAACAAATTACCTGTTCAAAATATGATGAAACTAAAATTAATAAAAGTATTTTAAGCAACTACAAGATAAAATCTCAAACCACTTGAAAATTAACAATAAGCGAACAAAAATTAAAAAGAGCAAACCCTCCTAAACTAGTTTTAGAGCAAAAGAAGAAATAAAAACTAAACATACATTCTATTTAAAAAATAAAGATGAAGAACTACAAGAAAATTGTTTTTGAAACTTTAAAAAAAATGTGAATTTTTAAGGCCTATTTAATTATTAAAGTAAAATAAGGAAACATGCATTCATCTCAATAAATAAAATAATAAAACCCCAATGAAAACTACTAAAGTTTAAGTTATAATAAAGTAAAAATTCATAATTTAAAATTTATAAATATAGAATTGGTAAAGGGAAAAAAAATCTCAGTTCTTTGAAAATACCTAAACAAAAACTAACTTCTGGCAAGTCTGGGTTAATAGAATGGGATGCATAAATAGTTACATTGAAAAAGAGAAAGTGTATATCAAATAAGGAAAATGTTCACAAGTTTAGATAGATAATAAACACAACTCTATAATAATTAATTTGAAAAATCTTAATAAATGAATTATTGTCAAGGAAACATCCCATAATTAAAATTGACTCAAGAAAAAACAACTATAATTATTTTTCAAATATACCAAAATTATTTATAAGCAAATTAATCAAGGTTATTACTTATTTTCTTCATTCCTTTCAGGAAAGAATAGGACAAATGATTAAAACATTTCATAAAAGTTATCCAATTACTTTTATAAAGCTAGAATATCCCCCCAAACAAAATCTAACAATGATACCACACAAAAAAGAAAACAATATGAAGTATCACTTATGAATATGGATATATCCCAAAATCCTAAAATATATCCATTTAAATTTGACCCATCAGCAAATTAAAATATAATCAAGTATTACCAAATAGGATTTATTTCAGAAATAGAGTAATTGTTTAACATGAGGAAATTATATTACTCCTTGTTTTAGATTATTAATAAAAACAGGTAAAATGCATATAATGATCATAAAAAATGACCAAAATATAAGTGTCATTTGAGATCAAATTGGGAAAGAGCAGCCACATGCATTTGAGACTTCCCATGCCTCATTCCCCAAATTATAAAATCACCTACAAATACAAATAAAATCACATCTGACCACAGAAAATCCCACACAGAGATCACTATATTCTTCAAATTATCTATAAGTATAGAAAATCCCAACAGAAAATCCCAACAGACTCAGTTGGAGTCCCAACTGAGATTACAAATCTATGAGAAGAGGGAGAAGAAAGACTTAAATGACTCCATAAGAAAGATGAAAGAGATTATGCATGAAGCAGCTCCTTAACCCTCAGAAAGAGAAAATTTAACTTAGCAAGTGTTAATGTGTGGAACAGAAACCTGGAACTTGGTAAACTGCAGCACTAGCTAAGGGGAAGGGACTAAGTGGTAAGTGTGCCACAGCAATAACCTCAGGGAATCATTACTTCTGGAGGAGAAGCGAAAATAGAGAAGACACGTGCTCTTTGCAGATGTTTTAATGAAGGTAAAGTGAGGGTAGTAAATGAGGAAAATTAAGAATCCTGTAGAAACTAAACAGAAACCCCCTCTAAAACCCCCTCTTAAAAACAAAAACAAAAAAAAAACCTCCCATTAAAGAAGCCGTATGCTACTACAATGACAGAAAGAAGTTCTATTGAACTAAGAACCTTGTTTACAAATTATCTAGGAATATAAAAGTAATTGGACAGATTCTATTCAAAACTACTCAAAGTATGACTCAATACTTTGGTTTATCAATTGGCTTATCAAAGTTTTTCTCACATAGACAACTACAAAGAAAAATGAAATTGTGACATAAAACTCCAAATCAAATTAAAAATTTCACACAAGCATTTTATTTTTTTTCAAAAAAAAAAAAAATGAAAGAAAGAAAAGAAAAATAAACAGGAACCCCTGCATGGTTCACTTGGTTAAGCATCAACTCCTGGTCTTAGCTCAGGTCATGATCACAGGGTATTTGTGAAGATTTACTGAATTAATCATTGAAAAGTATTTAGGCATAGCAGGCACTATGTAAATATTAAGTAGTAGTGATAGTAGTAAGTAAAATCTCCTTAGTACTTATGTTAATCGGATTATTAGTTGCTTTATCAGGTGCTAAGCTATAATCAAATTAATACCGTTCTTTCCATGAGTTCACAAATACTTGTATAAAAGTGTAAAAGTAAAGATATGAAAACATTAAGTGTGGTTGTCTTATTAGATTTAAATGTCTTCTTTATAACTTTTTGTCCTTTAAACATTTTCTAGAATTATTAAGTATGATCTTAATTTCAGAATAAAAGTCAGTTTAACAACAATTTCATTGGTCTACGTGGAGATTTAATCATTTCCAGTGGTGTATTTGAAAAATAATTAATTTTTGTTATGTGTTGGTAAGAAACTGAAATACTAATCTACAACAGTGACATATTAAAATATATCTGTTTCTTTCAAAGAAATACATAAAATCTTGACATTGAAAAAATAATAATTTTTTATTAATTTGACAATTTAGCTATTTTTCTTTTCCCCAGTACTTCTGCTTTGGTTTCTCCTATGGATAGTAATAACTTATATACTTTATTTACCTGGAGAGGTCTATTGAAACTTTAAAGTCTTTTTTTTTTTCAATGTATGAAATTTATTGTCAAATTGGTTTCCATACAACACCCAGTGCTCATCCCAAAAGGTGCCCTCCTCAATACCCATCACCCACCCTCCCCTCCCTCCCACCCCCATCAACCCGCAGTTTGTTCTTAGTTTTTAAGAGTCTCTTATGCTTTGGCTCTCTCCCACTCTAACCTCTTTTTTTTTTTTTCCTTCCCCTCCCCCATGGGTTTCTGTTAAGTTTCTCAGGATCCACATAAGAGTGAAACCATATGGTATCTGTCTTTCTCTGTATGGCTTATTTCACTTAGCATCACACTCTCCAGTTCCATCCACGTTGCTACAAAGGGCCATATTTCATTCTTTCTCATTGCCCCATAGTACTCCATTGTGTATATAAACCACAATTTCTTTATCCATTCATCAGTTGATGGACATTTAGGCTCTTTCCATAATTTGGCTATTGTTGAGAGTGCTGCTATACACATTGGGGTACAAGTGCCCCTATGCATCAGTACTCCTGTATCCCTTGGGTAAATTCCTAGCAGTGCTATTGCTGGGTCATAGGGTAGGTCTATTTTTAAATTTTTGAGGAAACTCCACACTGTTTTCCAGAGTGGCTGCACCAATTTGCATTCCCACCAACAGTGCAAGAGGGTTCCCGTTTCTCCACATCCTCTCCAGCATCTATAGTCTCCTGATTTGTTCATTTTGGCCACTCCGACTGGCGTGAGGTGATATCTGAGTGTGGTTTTGATTTGTATTTCCCTGATGAGGAGTGACAGTGAGCATCTTTTCATGTGTCTGTTGGCCATCCGGATGTCTTCTTTAGAGAAGTGTCTATTCATGTTTTCTGCCCATTTCTTCACTAGGTTATTTGTTTTTCAGGTGTGGAGTTTGGTGAGCTCTTTATAGATTTTGGATACTAGCCCTTTGTCCGATATGTCATTTGCAAATATCTTTTCCCATTCCGTTGGTTGCCTTTTAGTTTTGTTGGTTGTTTCCTTTGCTGTGCAGAAGCTTTTTATCTTCATAAGGTCCCAGTAATTCATTTTTGCTTTTAATTCCCTTGCCTTTGGGAATGTGTCAAGTAAGAGATTGCTACGGCTGAGGTCAGAGAGGTCCTTTCCTGCTTTCTCCTCTAGGGTTTTGATGGTTTCCTGTCTCACATTCAGGTCCTTTATCCATTTTGAGTTTATTTTTGTGAATGGTGTCAGAAAGTGGTCTAGTTTCAATCTTCTGCATGTTGCTGTCCAGTTCTCCCAGCACCATTTGTTAAAGAGACTGTCTTTTTTCCATTGGATGTTCTTTCCTGCTTTGCCAAAGATTAGTTGGCCATACATTTGTAGGTCTCGTTCTGGGGTTTCTATTCTATTCCATTGGTCTATGTGTCTGTTTTTGTGCCAATACCATGCTGTCTTGAGGATGACAGTTTTGTAGTAGAGGCTAAAGTCTGGGATTGTGATGCCTCCTGCTTTGGTCTTCTTCTTCAAAATTACTTTGGCTATTCGGGGCCTTTTGTGGTTCCATATGAATTTTAGGATTGCTTGTTCTAGTTTCGAGAAGAATGCTGGTGCAATTTTGATTGGGATTGCATTGAATGTGTAGATAGCTTTGGGTACTATTGACATTTTGACAATATTTATTCTTCCAATCCATGAACATGGAATGTCTTTCCATTTCTTTATATCTTCTTCAATTTCCTTCATAAGCTTTCTATAGTTTTCAGCATACAGATATGTTACATCTTTGGTTAGATTTATTCCTAGGTATTTTATGCTTCTTGGTGCAATTGTGAATGGGATCAGTTTCTTTATTTGTCTTTCTGTTGCTTCATTGTTAGTGTATAAGAATACAACTGATTTCTGTACATTGATTTTGTATACTGCAACTTTGCTGAATTCATGTATCAGTTCTAGCAGACTTTTGGTGGAGTCTATTGGATTTTCCAAGTATAATATCACGTCATCTGCAAAAAGTGAAAGTTGACTTCATCTTTGCCAATTTTGATGCCTTTGATTTCCTTTTGTTGTCTGATTGCTGATGCTAGCACTTCCAACACTATGTTAAACAACAGCGATGAGAGTGGACATCCCTGTCGTGTTCCTGATCTCAGGGAAAAAGCTCTCAGTTTTTCCTCACTGAGGATGATGTTAGCTGTGGGCTTCTCATAAATGGCTTTTATGATCTTTAAGTATGTTCCTTCTATCCCGACTTTCTCGAGGGTTTTTATTAAGAAAGGGTGCTGGATTTTGTCAAAGGCCTTTTCTGCATCGATTGACAGGATCATATGGTTCTTATCTTTTCTTTTATTAATGTGATATCACGTTGATTGATTTGCGAATGTTGAACCAGCCCTGCATCCCAGGAATGAATCCCACTTGATCATGGTGAATAATTCTTTTTATATGCCGTTGAATTCGATTTGCTAATATCTTATTGAGAATATTTGCATCCATATTCATCAGGGATATTGGCCTGTAGTTCTCTTTTTTTACTGGGTCTCTGTCTGGTTTAGGAATCAAAGTAATACTGGCTTCATAGAATCAGTCTGGAAGTTTTCCTTCCCTTTCTATTTCTTGGAATAGCTTGAGAAGGATAGGTATTATCTCTGCTTTAAACGTCTGGTAGAACTCCCCTGGGAAGCCATCTGGTCCTGGACTCTTATTTGTTGGGAGATTTTTGATAACCGATTCAATTTCTTCGCTGGTTATGGGTCTGTTCAAGCTTTCTATTTCCTCCTGATTGAGTTTTGGAAGAGTGTGGGTGTTTAGAAATTTGTCCATTTCTTCCAGGTTGTCCAATTTGCTGGCATATAATTTTTCATAGTATTCCCTGATAATTGTTTGTATCTCTGAGGGATTGGTTGTAATCATTCCATTTTCATTCATGATTTTATCTATTTGGGTCATCTCCCTTTTCTTTTTGAGAAGCCTGGCTAGAGGTTTGTCAATTTTGTTTATTTTTTCAAAAAACCAACTCTTGGTTTCGTTCATCTGCTCTACAGTTTATTTAGATTCTTTATTGTTTATTTCTGCTCTGATCTTTATTATTTCTCTTCTTCTGCTGGGTTTAGGCTGTCTTTGCTGTTCTGCTTCTGTTTCCTTTAAGTGTGCTGTTAGATTTTGTATTTGGGATTTTTCTTGTTTCTTGAGATAGGCCTGGATTGCAATGTATTTTCCTCTGAGGACTGCCTTCGCTGTATCCCAAAGCGTTTGGATTGTTGTATTTTCATTTTCGTTTGTTTCCATATATTTTTTAATTTCTTCTCTAATTGCCTGGTTGACCCATTCATTCTTTAGTAGGGTGTTCTTTAACCTCCATGCTTTTGGAGGTTTTCCAGACTTCTTCCTGTGGTTGATTTCAAGCTTCATAGCATTGTGGTCTGAAAGTATGCATGGTATGATCTCAATTCTTGTATACTTATGAAGGGCTGTTTTGTGACCCAGTATGTGATCTATCTTGGAGAATGTTCCATGTGCACTCGAGAAGAAAGTATATTCTGTTGCTTTGGGATGCAGAGTTCTAAGTATATCTGTCAAATCCATCTGATTCAATGTATCATTCAGGGCCCTTGTTTCTTTATTGACCGTGTGTCTAGATGATCTATCCATTTCTGTAAGTGGAGTGTTAAAGTCCCCTGCAATTACCACATTCTTATCAATAAGGTTGCTTATGTTTGTAAGTAATTGTTTTATATATTTGGGGGCTCCCGTATTCGGCGCATAGACATTTATAATTGTTAGCTCTTCCTGATGGATAGACTCTGTGATTATTATATAATGCCCTTCTTCATCTCTTGTCACAGCCTTTAATTTAAAGTCTAGTTTGTCTGATATAAGTATGGCTAATCCAGCTTTCTTTTGACTTCCAGTGGCATGATAAATAGTTCTCCATCCCCTCACTCTCAATCTGAAGGTGTCCTCAGATCTAAAATGAGTCTCTTGTAGACAGCAAATAGATGGGTCTTGCTTTTTTATCCATTCTGATACCCTATGTCTTTTGGTTGGCGCATTTAGTCCATTTACATTCAGTGTTATTATAGAAAGATATGGGTTTAGAGTCATTGTGATGTCCGTAGGTTTCATGCTTGTAGCAATGTCTCTGGTACTTTGTCTCACAGGATCGCCCTTAGGATCTCTTGTAGGGCTGGTTTAATGGTGACGAATTCCTTCAGTTTTTGTTTGTTTAGGAAGACCTTTATCTCTCCTATTCTAAATGACAAACTTGCTGGATAAAGGATTCTCGGCTGCATAGTTTTCCTGTTCATCACATTGAAGATCTCCTGCCATTCCTTTCTGGCCTGCCAAGTTTCAGAAGAGAGATCAGTCACGAGTCTTATAGGTCTCCCTTTATATGTTAGAGCATGTTTATCCCTTGCTGCTTTCAGAATTTTCTCTTTATCCTTGTATTTTGCCAGTTTCACTATGATATGTCGTGCAGAAGATCAATTCCAGTTACGTCTGAAGGGAGTTCTCTGTGCCTCTTGGATTTCAATGCCTTTTTCCTTCCCCAGGTCAGGGAAGTTCTCAGCTATTATTTCTTAAAGTACACCTTCAGCACCTTTCCCTCTCTCTTCCTCCTCTGGGATACCAATTATGCGTCGATTATTTCTCTTTAGTGCATCACTTAGTTCTCTAATTTTCCCCTCATACTCCTGGATTTTTTTTTTATCTCTCTTTTTCTCAGCTTCTTCTTTTTCCATAATTTTATCTTCTAGTTCACCTATTCTCTCCTCTGCCTCTTCAATCCGAGCCGTGGTTGTCTCCATTTTATTTTGCAACTCGTTGATAGCATTTTTTAGCTCCTCCTGGCTGTTCCTTAGTCCCTTGATGTCTGTAGCAAGAGATTCTCTGCTGTCCTTTATACTGTTTTCAAGCCCAGCGATTAATTTTATGACTATTATTCTAAATTCACTTTCTGTTATATTGTTTAAATCAGTTTTGATCAGTTCGTTAACTGTTGTTATTTCCTGGACGTTTTTCTGAGGGGAATTCTTCCGTTTGGTCATTTTGGATAGTCACTGGAGTAGTGCGGGACTGCGGGCACTTCCCCTGTGCTGTCTTGAATAACTTGCGTTGGTGGGTGGAGTCACAGTCAGACCTGATGTCTGCCCCCAGCCCAACTCTGGGGCCACTGTCAGACTGGTGTGTGCCTTCTCTTCCCCTCTGCTAGGGGCGGGATTCACTGTGGGGTGGCGTGGCCCGTGTGGGCTACTTGCACACTGCCAGGCTTGTGGTGCTGGGGATCTGGCGTATTAGCTGGGGTGGGTAGGCAAGGTGCACGGGGGCAGGAGGGGCAGACTTAGCTCACTTCTCCTTAGGTGATCCACTTCAGGAGGGGCCCTGTGGCAGCAGGAGGGAGTCAGACCCACTGCCAGAGGTGTGGATCTCAGAAGCACAGCATTTGGTGTTTGTGAGCTACAAGCAAGTTCCCTGGCAGGAACTGGTTCCCTTTGGGATTTGGGGTGGGGGATGGGCGAGGGAGATGGCACTGGCGAGCGCCTTTGTTCCCTGCCAAACTGAGCTCTGTCCTCCCGGGGCTCAGCAACTCTCCCTCCCGTTGTCCTCCAGCCTTCCTGCTCTCCAAGCAGAGCTGTTAACTTATAACCTTCCAGATGTTAAGTCCTTCTCACTGTCGAAACACACTCTGTCCGGCCCCTCCGCTTTTGCAAGCCAGACTCAGGGTCTCTGCTTGGCCTGCAGGCCACCCCTCCGCCCCTGCTCCCTCCTGCCAGTCTATGGAGCGCGCACTGCCTCGCTGCCCTTCCTACCCTCTTCCGTGGGCCTCTCGTCTGCGCTTGGTCCCGGAGACTCCATTCTGCTAGTCTTCTGGCGGTTTTCTGGGTTATTTAGGCAGGTGTAGGTGGAATCTAAGTGATCAGCAGGACGCGGTGAGCCCAGCGTCCTCCTATGCAGCCATCTTCTCCTCGAAACTTTAAAGTCTTTAGAACCAAAACACATATATTCCTCTATTAACAAACATAGAATAATTATATAATAAGGTCTCAATAAATAATTTTTAGCACTAAAATTTCAGAGTTAAAAGGGCTCTTATATTACCAGTTATAATCCATTTATTGTACAGATGAGTAATCTTCAAATGATGAAAGCTTGGCTACTTACCCAAAGTCATGTCATGTATCTTTAGCTGAAGATGAAAGATAACATTCTTCTTTCTTTTCATCACCTTTCTTTTCTTCGTCCTTTAGAATTTCTTTAACATCTGCTTTCTCACAAGCAAACTTAGAATTTTTACACTAAAACACTATTTGAACACCAAAGAATATAAAATAATACTTAAGCAGACTGTCAAGAAATTTTAAAAATCTATGATCAGTCCATTCTTTTGAAGAGCAAGAGAAGGAAATGTATAGTTTAAGAAGTTGGATATGCAGAGAGAGACCTAATACTTGTTAAATATGTGCCAAAACTCCTCAATAACTATTTTCCTTCCACTTTATGCAAAAAAATCCTTAAGGTGGGAGATATAAGGGGTAAAGAATCTCAAGGAAATTAAAGCTCATTGTATGTACTTTTAATCAGTTCAAATTTCTAGGTTCAAATGAATGATATCCTAGGGCAATTAGTGCATTTTCTGAGGTGACTTATGAGTTACTATGGATAATATGTACAAAACATGAAAAAGGGGAATGTTATACAGTTGGAGACTGACATATTTAAAATTACAAAAAAAAAAATCCGTTCTGCTTGACTAGTGACTTTGATTTTATTCTCTGAAAAACTACAGGATGGATTATTGATCTGATGTGTTATAGGTGATAAAATAAGTAAGCAGTTCATTTTTGTTTTTGATACCATGAACTATCATTGGAAAATGAAAATCTGGTTACACGTGCATTTTGAGTTTAATAATGCCTTTTACAAAGTGCTTAAAAACTATATAGAGAATCCTTGTTGGATTACACTATAATAAAGGATACTTGTGGGTGATTAAAAAAACATTTTGGAGTATTAACTAATGAGCTACCATCAGAGTTGGAAGAACTTTAGAGGCAAATTGCAATGATTGGGATTTGCCCATGTATTTTTTATCAATATCTTGCTAGCAATGTGGGTGAAGAATTAAAGCCTGCTTCTCAGACATACAAATGAACCAAGGCTAGCAGAAAATGTTGATATAGTGATTGATAGGTAACAATTCAAAATGTTTCCAATAGATGTGAAAGACCAAAGAACCAAAGAATGAAACTGATGATAGACAAATATAAAATCCAACATTTGGTTCAAAATCAATTCCATAGGACTTATGAGAAGTTCTAGATTGATAGTGTTTCATTTAGAAATATGTTTGACCATAAGTTTAGTTTAAGGCAATGTTGTACTTCACCTAGTAAAAATGATCCAAGCTTTAATTTTATTTTCAAAAACTATATTATTCATATCAGTTGAGGAAATATTGATTAATTAGATTATGTTTGTAAGAAAATGATCAGTATTTTGAGGGATATGGAAACCATATTTTGAGAAGAGTGTAAAAGCAAATTGTTTTTAGTGTTAAAATAGTTATTTCCAATTGGAGAATAAAATAGTACTTTTCAAGTATTTGAAAGATTAGGTACATCTATTCAGATTTATAATGTGATGTATAGATGACAACGTTAAGACACTTAATAGAAGATATATAGGGGAGCAGATATCAGTTCCTTATATAATGAAAACTTTGTGTTAATTGGAATATGTCAAATATAAATTGTTCATCTTGAAAAGATGCAATTGGACTTATAATATTAAAAAAAATAATGTACTTGGAACATATGACATGGCACTAGATATATACTAAGCATTAAAAAAATGTGTAACTATTACTAATATAATGTCCCTAGCATTATGGTCAAGCGTAAATTAGATAATTATTTGTGAGACATGACCATTTATTTCAGATTAAATTTAGAACAAATGTTTTCCAAGCTCTCTAAGTTTATGCTTCTAAGATTCAATTATTGTATGGCTTATTAGCCATGCCCCCTTGTAATGTCCACCCATCTCCTTTTCATGACTTGAAATAATACAAATCTTTTATCTTCTTTCAATGAAAACATTTAGACTGTGTAATTAGAATATTTTGAAAAAAATTCTTTATATTCCAATTTTAGAGTTAGTTCTTACTAAAATTTAAATAATCACTTATTCATTAAACATTTGACATACATTAATATTTTGTAATATATTAAACCTACTATAGTAGACTCTTGATTACCTTAGCTAATGACAAACAGCATAAATAGAAACATATTAATAAACCAAGAACCTTATTTTAATTATTGAGGCAATTATTCATTAAGATACAAATTTTTTATTACTGCTATAAAACTTCACAAATTTTTATATTACTGTTTTGTTTTTATTCTGTAAAAATCTTTCTGTTGGGAATGCTGAAGAATAGAAGAGATTTATAAGAATTGAATAACAAGCATCCAGTGAATGTTCCATCTTTATTTACATGTGAAGCAAGTTTTTATTGATCATGAATCTATGCCAAACAAAGGTGGTAGATACCAGGAATATGTCAATTTAAAACAAGAATAAAAACTAGTCATGGAGCTTGCAGTCTAGTAGAAAAGTCAGACATTATTCAAAGGATCACACAAATATTTGTAAAATTACAACTGTCAGAACTGCTAGAAAAGTGAGGGATATAGGCTTCTGAGTATAAATAACAAGAATTATTATTCTAATCATGGGGGTCATGGATAGCTTCCCCGAGGAAGTGATAATTGAGCTGATTTATGAATATGAATATGAGTTTACTTGAAGAATTTTCAGGAAGGACAATCCATTCAATGGAAATAACATGTACAAAGACCATGCATCAGGAAGTAGTGCTGGAAAGAAAAATAGCCCAATATATATATATATTGAGGTAGGTTGAGGATAATCTATCTAAAGATGTATAGGTTATGTTAAAGATTTGAATCCTTTTCCTCAGAGCAATGCAAATGCATTGAAAACCTTTAAGCTGTGTGAGGGACAGATAGATTTGCTCAACAGAAAGATTACTTTTACTGCAATAGGGAAATTAAGAAAAAAGAAAAGGTAGATTTCAGATAGACTGTTAAGAAGCCCATAAAAGCAATGGTGAGAACTGACAATAGTAGAGAAACGAATGTATATTAGGATTGCCAGGAGGTAGAATCAATAGTAACAGATAAGACAGGAGGTGTAAGATTGGAAAAGATAATGAAACCACCAAGATTTAAGACTTATGTGAAAAGATACTCATTGAGGAAGGAGACACTGAGAGAAGACTAGTTAGAGTTGAACAGCCTGAGTATGGTCTTGGCCATGTTAAATCTGAGGTATTTTTGACACTTCTAATAGAAGTATCAATTATGAAGTTACATAAATCACTCTGGACTCCAGACCTCAGATCTATATCTAGAAATATAAATTTGTAAATCTGATGTATGAATGGGGGCAATGGAAGTAATGTATATAAATGGGATTGCCTAGGTGAAAGATCAAATGGGAAAAGTCTATAAAGACCAAGTCCAGAGGATTGCCAACATAAGCTTGAAAAAGAAGCTTATGTCATGTCATGAAAACTAAGGAAAAGAGTGCTTATGATGGAGAAAGCAGTCATCATTGCCAAATGTTGTCAAGAAACCTAAACAGATGAGCACTAAATTGTATCCATTTGACTCAGCAATGCAAAACGTAAGAAGTGCTGTGTCCCTTGAATAATAGAGTGCTTAGCAATATGGGTACAAAAGAATCTTCCCAGACTTACTAGGAGATTGGGAAATAGAGACAAATCTTTAAAGAAAATTGTGGAAAAAGAGAGAGGAAGTAAAGGTAATAACTGGGATTCAGAAGTCGTAGGAGAGGAGGACAGACTTTTCTCTTTTTTTGTTGTTTTTATTTTAATGCAAAGGAGTTACAGAATCTTTTCATAGGAAATTTAGTTGATAGGATGATGTTTAATACATAAAAGACAGGAGTTTAAATATCTGAAAGAGGGAATTGGTTGATAAGTTTACTAAAGGTGGGTTGGTTTTTGGAAGGAAGACAGTTCTTTCATTGTAAATAGAGGTTAAATAGAATAGGCTGGGTGCAGGATATATGTTGAGTGGTAGAAGGTAGAAATAAGCCTGAATTTTAATCTGATATCTTTTATGTTCCTTATAAAATAGCAGTTAAGGTCATCTTTCAAGAGTTGAGAGGGGTGGTTACTGAGAAAATTAAAGATTTCATGACAGTAAAGATTTGAAATGTAGAAACTGGAAAAGTGAATTGACATATATGCATACATAGACAGGTAAATAATTAGATAAATAAGTGATAAGGAAGGAAGGGAGGGAGAGAAGGTGAAAAAAAAAGAAGAGGAAAAGAAAAGGAAGGAAGACAGTGAAGGAGGCAGGGAGGGAGGATAGGAATGATCATTTGTTTCTGATCATTTTTGGTAGTTTGGAGATATTCAAGAAGTTAACTTTTTTGAATCAGTGGTTCTTGGCTTTTTTTTTTCCTGCTCCAATAAAATTCTAATACAAGTAAGGACTATCACATACTCATGAAGCACAATTATCTGCTCAATATTGTGATTCTGTAGAATAGGATGAAGTACTTTCTTAGAAAGGTGTATACATATCTCAGGGATGGGAAAATGTGTGTATATGTGTTTATATTGTGTCTGTATATAAATGTATTTGTGCAGTTTGAAAAGCTTATCACATGATTCTGAAATGCCCTCCACAGGAATACTGGGAATTTCTCCTTGAAAACAGAGTAGCCAAGTGTTAAAATTGGACCAGAACCTAGGAAGTTAGTTCTCCGTAGAAATATGACAAGTAATTATTATATTTAATAAATCCATTAGCATATACAATATAATCAGTTTCCTTTTCCAAAGAGAAAACACACATTATTCCCTAAATATCTTTTCTCCATTATACAAATTCACTTCGTGATACTTACCTATTAGTAGAATTAGTATGTGACTATTCCAATTCATGATCATTTAAATGTTAACATTGAATTATTAGAAAAATATTGATGAAAGTTTACACATAGTCAGTCAACTTGTTGCCAGTAAGTTCTTCCATAGGTGAAATATTCTGATTGTGATTGAGTCATAAAATGCATTAGCTCAGTAGTCCATCAATTGCTGGATTACTGATCCATAGTACTGTAATGTCCTGAAAAACTAAAGGCAACTTCTGAAAGCCTAATTGAATCTTGGAGACATGTTTATTACCATTAGGATTAAGATAATATGAGTCCACTCACAGTAGTCACACTAAATATAGTTACATTCATTTCACAAATAGATAAACTGAAGTTTACAAAAGAGAGAACTGGAGAAATAAGGATCCAGGTTAGCTTTTCAACCTGAAAAGACCAAATTCCTAATATTTAGCTATAGAAAATAAATATATAAGGGGCACTTGGGTGGCTCAGTCATTTAAGCATCCGCCTCTTGATCTCAGCTCCAGTCTTGATCTCAGGGTGTGAGTTCAGGCTCCACCTTGGCCTCCATGCTGAGTATGACACCTACTTAAAAATAAATAAATAAATAAATAAATAAATAAATAAATAAATAAATAAAAATGAGCCTGAAAGCAATAATAATTATTTCTCTGAAAGTTTATTTTCAAATATGTTATTAAGTATAATATCTCTCTGTTAATAATTATAAGCTCATGGTGTGTATACTAATATGGCCTTGTTGCAATATAAATACTACAATAAAAAAACCCACAAAATTTGAGACTCTGTTAAGATAAAACTTGTCCTAAAACCAGTTACCTTAACCACCTACCATATGCATCATTTGGAAAATGAAGGATTTTTGCAGTGAGGTAAGTGGTTATGAGCTCTGATTTGGAGTAAGAAAAACCTAGCTTTAGTATTGACTTCTATACTTATAAACAATGAGAACTAAACAAGTCATGCAATTCTTGTAGTTTCTGTATGAAATCAAGGGGAAAACACATAATTCATGAATTATATTCATATTGTAAGGATTAAATAAGAAAATGTATTTAAATATTTAGTACTGGACTTAGCAACAAATATATATGGACTGATATGTATGTATAAACATATGCATATATGTGCATATATATGTACACACACAAACGCACATGATTCTTAAATATATGCAGAATATTTTTGAAGCCATTATTACTTCAGAGACTAGATTTATTTGAGCCAGTTTAGCATTCCGTTTGGTATGTTACTTCACATGTTTTTTTGTTTCTTTTTTGTTTTGTTTGTTTTATTTTGTTCTGTTTTGTTTGGTGTCCAAAAGCAATAAAACCAGTTTCTGTCTTCCTTCATAAAACAATAAGTAAGGAAGAAAAATAATAGCAAAAATGTTCAACACACAATTTACTATTATTTTTATTTGTCTGGAAGGAGCTTTCCACAGCTTTAATCACAGCCATGGATCATTATTTCAAACAAAATACATCCTCTGGTTATTTAAATATGTGTTCTCATATTATAGAATTTAAATATGTCATTTGTTCTGTGCTCTCCCTACAATTCTACTCTGTGCTTCAAATCAGTAAAATAGCATGCACTGCCATTTTTAATGCTATCACTGAGAATCTAGGGAGATACACATTGAAAAGAAGAGTTGTTACTCTGAGAAGAATTATGTCTCCTTAATTTTTCATTTTTTGTTAAGACATTTCTGAGATTTGTGCAATAAAATCATAGTAGAGACTTTTGGCAAATGACACTATAACAGTGCTATATGAAAGTTCTGACTGTAATGCATTTAGAAATCAATAATATAAATTTTGATGCAGAGAAATCTAAACCAAGAGTAAATGCTATGTTGAGGGTTTTTTTTTTAAATAAGTTATCCAATAATTTACATCTTAAGAACATAATAAAAATATCTTGGGAATATTTTCTCAGAAAGAATTCCTTAGAATATGTTTTGCCTTTGTTACTGTGTTAATGACGGCTTTGATAAAAAGGACTCAAGAAAAGAAGACAATTTCCTTCAGGTGTTATCTGTTTGAAATATTCTTCATTGATTTCACATGCACTGATAATATGAACAAGGTCATTTATCTGACTCTGGTGGGGCAAGATTTGCAGTAAGAAATGCAAAATTCATACAGAGTTCTCCTCTAAGAAATATCTGCAGTGTTTTTCCGTTTATATAAAAAGACTAAAGATGTTGCCTGAGGCATCTATTTTCGTTTCCTTCAGGCAAGTTGAAGCACCACAAATCAAATTGTTTTCCACATTGTTAATTTATTATTTTCTCTTTTCAATTTTTCAGAGAGCTGACATAGGGATTTCTGCTTTAACCATCACCCCAGATCGTGAGAATGTGGTGGACTTTACAACACGCTACATGGACTACTCAGTGGGAGTACTACTTCGAAGGGCTGAAAAGACAGTGGATATGTTTGCCTGTCTCGCACCATTTGATCTCTCTCTATGGGCTTGCATTGCTGGCACTGTTCTTCTGGTGGGTCTTCTGGTCTACCTCCTAAATTGGCTTAATCCCCCACGATTACAAATGGGATCAATGACATCTACTACTCTCTACAACTCCATGTGGTTTGTCTACGGATCCTTTGTACAGCAAGGTAAGGAGAATAAAAAAACATTTTGGTATGAAAAAAGGATATGTTTCAAATGCCATGAATCAGTTAAGAATGTTCAGTATCTGACATCAATAAGTGTTCTAAAGGGTCTTCACAGCAATGCTCAGAAAAGAACATTTCCAGATCTTTCCTAGAGGATCTCAAACACAGCAGGAGTCCTGCAAAAATGGTTCATTATCTTTTGATGTAGATTCAATTTCATCAACAAAGCCAGAAATGAATGTCAGAGATAAGGTTCACAAGAAACTCAAGATCAGATTCCCCTTCCTTCCCGCCTAATTTTTTTTTTTTCTTTCTCTGACATTCTGAGAATTTGCCTTATGAGGATGAAACAACTTACTACCAGACCAGATACTGTTTAATTATTTACATATGTAAGACACGTTAGGACTTGTTCTTTGTTCAGAGACATTGTTTAATGTATTAAAAATATTCATTGACAATGAAAAACTTTGATTAATTTAAGATTCTGATAAGAAATTTTGTTTTATTTTTCATCTTAATATATAATCTTTACCAGTGATTTAACTTACAATTTCATTGTAACAATGAAATGTAAAGAATGTCTTTGTTTTGTTATTCAATATTTAATTTACCCTACTCTTTAAAATTGTCAAGTTAATTCTTTGGCTCTTACCATTTTAGAATACAATAATAATTATTGAACTCCTTATTTGAGACTACAGCCATTGTACAGAATGAAATAATAATATACTTAGGGGATTGATAGTTTCTTACAAACCTGTCACATGTCAGATGTATTGAAGAGGAGAAATATGTGTCACAATGGAGATACATGACACTTTAGCCTTAATATTTACAACTGTCAATAGCATCATATTTTTTATTCACACTTGCTATTAGATCTTCCATTAAATTTGAGTATTCGTTCTCAACTGCATACTCCTGATTGAGACCACTGGCCCAGAGAGGGCCGTGGACAGAGCCCTAAAGAAAGGAATGGGTAGATGGGCTTTCCGTGGTAACTGATGAGGAATGATGAGAAAGATCCAAGTACCGTGTATAGTATGCAGTGATATACATACAAAATAAAGAGAGTATTTAAATATGTAGGGTTTGGTTGACTATGTTAAATATGTCAAAAAATCAAGTAAAATTAAGACTTGAAAGATATTTGCTGGGTTTAGCAATAAACTTTGCTATAGGTAATATTCCAGTGACTGTAGCTACATAACAAGTTCCTCTACCAATTCTGTGGGTCAGAAGTTTAGACAAGACATTGGAAGGATTGCCGGAGTCCAGCTCCAGCAGGTCCAGGGGTTCCCTAAGGATGAATGGCATCGGCAAAAAAGTGAAAATAAAACAAAACAAAAATAAAAATGAAAAACTAAAATAAAAAGCTAAAATAAGAAACTAAAATAAAAAACTAAAATAAAAATGGACACAAACAACAGCAGTGTGTTGAACTGGCTGATTTATTGCAGTAAACATGGCATTATATTTGCTAGTGATTTCCTTGTAACATACGTCATCTATGTTTTTCTAACATTACCCAATTCTAAAATTGTTCCTTTGTATAATCCCTCAATAAGGAATAACATGATTGTTTTGTCATAACGTTCCCTCCTGCCCTTTGCTTATTGATTAATTTCTTTTATTGTTTTTATTATGTATCTATGTTTATCTATAATTTATAAAGTATTTGCTTTGCTGTTTTCACGAAAGGCCATTTATCTCTCAACATCTCAAGTGGAACAGTTACAGGGACATGACCCTGAACCATTCGTGGTTTTAAAGAACAAAAGGGTTCGCCTGGGTCCGAGGTGCCAAGAAGGGGGCCAAGAGGGCCTTAGAAACCCACGCCTTATGCATTCTCAGAGAGACAATGCACCTAGGAACCAATGAACCATTCTGTAGCTTTAACCGACTAGGTTCAATCATCATCTGGAATGCCTCCTGGGGGACAGGTGGGCCGAGGGGTCAGAGTGACCTGTGTCCATAGATACACTCCTTAGTTACCGGAGTGGGGCTTTCGGATCCATATGTCTCTCCTTCATTGGCCGCCTTTGCTGGTAAATGCATGAGGCTATCCTTCCTGTAAGTAGAGGAGTCTCCATGGGGATGGCAAGGGCCAAACATAAGGCCGCACAATTTCTTGCGGAACCTTATTTTCTTCCCTAATGGCTCTTTTCCCAGGGGGCCTGCCGAGGGCAATTCCCCAACAGACAATACCCCAGGTAGTTTTAAGGCCAAATTACCTAAAAGCGGGAGGACAAGAAGCTTCACTGTCGGTGGACCGCCTTGCAGTCACCAATCCGTCCACAGCCAGGCTTTGCCATTCAGGCTGGGTAGCTCGACTTCCAGCAAAGGATGGCTTGTCTTTACTCAGTGATGTCTGAGGACTCGACTAGACAACTTAAAGTCTGAAGATGAACTCATCTGTAGGCTTGTGCATTTCACTTTCATGTCTGGTGGCTGATGCTGACTGAGGGCTTGTAGCTTCAGTTTTCTTCTGTGGTCTCTCTTCATGGGATAGTTTGGTTTTTTTCACAGCATGATAGTTAATTTCTCCATAGAGAGCATTCCAAAAAGAGAAAAAAGAGTCAATAAAACAGACGAATATTACAATGCAGATTGGGGATCACAAACTTGTATGACAGTTTGAGTTCCTCTTGCAGGCAACGTACTGGTTGTGCCCATCGTATGGCTTTGTTACAAGATTTAAAATGGCTAAAAATTATGAAATTCTTAGATACAATAACTTCTATAAGGATCACATAATTATTTACCAAATAAATAAAAAACAAAAACTAATTAGATTCAGCTGTGGATAGTTAGGCACATGGAAAATGTATAACAAGGCAAATGATTTTAGATTATTGGAAAGATAATGATTAAAATGGTAGTTCTTATGGTACATGGAGCAATAAAAAATTAGAAATACCAATAATGAGAATGCAGTAAGAGTAGCCTGGAGAGTAATAGAGTAGTAGTAAGAGAGAATAGGGTTCTTGATGAGGCCAAAGACAAAAGTGGAAACATCAGTGTGAGAGAGTTTGAAGTTTTTATTTATGGATTCCTGAGGTTAAGAGTTGTTGAAAGACTTTAAAGCTGATCAAGGAACTCAGAGCCTAGAGCATTGGATGAGCCATCTGCAATTATGGTCTGCTTGGAGGAAAATGAGCCACGTGCCAAAGTTGTCCATAAATGAGGAGAGATAGGAGACATTGACAGATATGAGCACTGACTAAAAATAGAAGTTGGTATAGTTAGATGTAATTAACCTCTGTTTTCACCTCACTTCTTCCCAATCCATCCAATTTTCTGTACATGGTTTTAATAACCATCAATATCCAATTGACCACCACATCTGCATCATCCATTCTTTTAGTTTTGTATATCCAGCTGCTCTGGATATAGCAGAAGTACCGTGAATTCCAACATGCCAAAAAATTGAATTTATTTTATACTTTAAAGCTTTGTAGCCTCTCATATTCTCTATTCAAGCTGATGCATTACTAACTACTCAGATAATCAGGTTAGAAACTTTGAAAATAGTTTTGATTTCTTCTTCCTTCTATCCCTTATATCCAACCATAATCAAGTCCTGTGAATTTTACCTTCTAAATATTTCTAGAAGTGGAAATCTTGTCTCACCTAAACAGAGAAGTCTACACTGCTCTCAAGATTAGGCCTAACTCATTTCTCAGGTCTTTATATTTCAGTTTTGTCCCCTGCAAATATATGCCCCACATACTTTATAGCTAGGTTTTTCTATCAGGGAGAGCTAACCACATAATTTCCATTCTTCAAATATTTCCTTTGGCTCCCCACTGCCCACAGTTTAAAAGCTATTTAGAACATGAACAATATTCCACCAGTAGGCTCCTGTCCGGTGCTCAATTCTCATCTCTTACCACTCATGCATCACATTTAATTCTCCAGTTACTCCAAACAGCTTTTGTCCCTTGAACACAAGATTGTGTCATGACTCTCTGCCATTGCTTCTGCTCTTTTCAGTTCCTGAAATGCCTTTATTACTAAGCTGCTTAATCTCTATTCCCACTCACTGCTTTCGTGTGGCAAGTTGCTATGCATCCTCTAATTCTTGCTTTGCTTTCACTTCTTTTAGGAAATGTTTGGTGGGATTAAGGACCATCTTCTATGCTTCTGAAGATATATTTATCATAGCACTTATAAACTATGGTGTAATTGCCTTTCCCCTCCCCCCATTTGTCTCCATCTGAGTCCTTTGAGCACAAAACAGTGTCTTATTTATCTTTATCGTCCCTTTGCCTATAGTTCAGGGTCTTATATATATTGTTTGATAAATGCAAAGCGATCAACTAAATGAATAACTACATGCTAAATTGTTAACTAAACCAAGAATGGAGTTAACTGCAATATTGTGCTTATTAGATTATAATCTGTTCCCCAATGGTCTAAACTCCCTAAACCTAACAGGAAGTTACTCAGAATGTCTCTACTGATGTATTTTATTAAGTAGATAAGATACAGAACTTTTGAACAAGGTCTCCAATTCATTGAACTTCTCTTTTGAGGATGTTGATATGCTTTCTGAACTCTGCCTCTAGGTAGCCAAATTCTTGTAATTTTTGGAGCACATTAAAGAGAAAAAGATAAGTAAAATTACCCATATGGCTACCAGGCTTTTCTAGTTCTGTAAGCATGATACAGATATCAAAAGATACAAATAGGTTAAGCACTTTTCCATCCTAACTGGGCCTTTAAATGAATTGTACAGCCTATAGGTTGATTGTGCATTTATACAAATTCTTAGTGATGGATAATGCTGAATTGCATATGATTAACTACTTCATCTTTGAAATGCTGCTATTCTTCCACTTCCTAACAATGAAAGGTGAATTCATTAAAAGATACAGAGAGCATCTTTACGTTTTGATTAAAAATAAGTCAAGAAAATGCTCCTAAAGCCTATGAAAAAAGAATCAGTCAATGACAGTGTCCATGCACAGGCAATGTAGTTAAAATTAGGTATAATTTTCGATAAAAACATAGTCTTTTTAAGAAGTACAGCTGTTATTCAGAATTACAGTCTTTATTGAATCAGTAGTCAAGATTGAATAGGGCTAAAAAGCATTTTTATGTATTATCACATAAATTTCTGAAAAAAGAATTTAGGGACCACTAAAAGAAAAATGTTAAATATATGTGAGTTGTTTACTAATTCTGACTTTTTTAAAAAATATGTAACTTCAAAGCATTCTGGAAAAACAGCTCAGGGAATCCAACTGTGCAAAAGCAGTATGGCCCATTATAGAGATAAACTTGGTACATCTGTTTGGCTGGAACATTAGAGCTTGTGAATTAGATAGTGAAATGCATGAATGAGAGACCAATTTTATGCAAGTTTTGTTGTCATTTTATATCTTCTTTTATTTCCGTGTCTATGTGCATCTCTCTGTAATCAAATACTTAAACAACTAGGGTTTGATTTTTGAAGATCCTTATGTTTAGTTTATGGGCAGTGACTCTCAATTTCATCTGGGCTGGAGCAAGGGGTGCTCTGTGACTTTTTCACACATGTGGTTGTATGTAGTTATGTTTCCTGTTTATTTGCAAAGGGAAATTTCAGAGTTTGCCTCAGATGGTTTTGTCTGATCTATGAAGTATGAATATTTATAGTCCTGCAAAATATTTGAAGCTATTCCATATGTTTATTTACCAACAAGCATATATTAAGTACCAACTATATGCCAGGGACAAAAGGAAAACAAGGAATGAACTACATTAACCGGTTTAATAACTATTTCTTGGGTATGCTGTGTATTGTGCCCAACCTAGATGCTTTGAGATCTAGGTCATAAATAAGAAAGACACAGTTCTTTCAGGAATGCTAGGAACCAGCAAAATCGGCCACAGCCAAATGGGACCAAAACAAAAACAAAAACAAAAACAAAAACAAAAAACACTTTTGATGAGAAGAGCAGACAGAATTATTGGAAAGAATAAAGAAGGAAAATTCCTTTGATAGCTTTCTTAAAGATCAAGTAGCTCCACAGATGCCAGTGATGAATAGAAAGGGGGCCTTTAGGAATAGTAGAAGATAGCTTGATGGCTCCTGCACAAGAGTTAACAGGAGAGGAAAACCACGGTCTTTGAGATCCCAGAACAATATTTTGAAGAAAATAGTTCTTTCCACTGCCAGGTGGATTGTAGTGTTACAGAGAATCACAACTTTCTCATTTCCATTAAAAGAAGAGTCAGACATTCTTCTCTATCAAATTAAGCAACTAAAGAGCTTGTTGATGAGAGAGCATCTCTTTAAAACTTTGCATAGAAGAATAACTCAAAAAAGACATCCATTTTAATAGTGTAGATGTCAAATATATGAAATTTATCAATGTCCTAGTCACAAAACCCCAAAGGATTCAAACCTTATAATGTGGTAGCTAAAGCTATTCCTTTGTAATGTTATCTGATATTTCACATTCAATTTGAATATAACAAAAATGATATTGGCTAGCTCTGTTGTTTACTGACCCTAATGAACACAGGGAAAATGAGAGTAATTCCCAGTGACAGGCTAACTGGGCTATAGAGACAAATTTCTTCTATGTTCTGTTCTTACAGATATTAACTCAAAAAAGCTCTCTGTAATTTTTATTTAGGTTCAAACAACATCTCTGTTGTTGCTAACTATGACTGACAGTCCTTAACGAAGGGAGCGCCAAGCATTCTGAGAGCTGTCGCATCCACTTGAGAATTTCCCCATGCTGATTTAAAACATGACAAGGTGCTCATTTTCTTTCTTTTTATCACCAGAATTCACCACTAAAGGAAAAAAAAAGTTGAACTTTCACATTCTCAGATACTGTTCTAAGTCTATTTTTATGGGTGTGAGGAATTAGTAGTTTGTATGACTAGACAACAATGTGATGATGCTAAGATGGGAATCCATTGGTTTACATTTCCAATGAATGGACTCCTAAGCAATTATTCCATGAATTATGTGCATGTAATATGCCCCCAAATTTCATTTCTTAATATCAGCTCTTCATGATTTGAGCCAGAAAATCCCTTCTCATGCTAAACTGGGCTTTTGAAGAGTTGAAAGTAACCAAAGAATGAGGCACAAATCCTATCTCTACTTATAAAATGCTTATAAAAGAAGAACTGGTGTAAACAACATTTTCTTGACTACTTTGAACTATTTAAGAATGCAAACTATAATTCTGCTTCAGATTCTGTGTCTCCCTCTCTCTGTCCTTCCCTCGATTCACACTGTCTCTCTCTCTCTCTCTCTCTCTCAAAAAAAGGTAAACACTGGGGCGCCTGGGTGGCTCAGTCGGTTAGGCGGCCGACTTCGGCTGAGGTCATGATCTCGCGGTTCGTGAGTTTGAGCCCCACGTTGGGCTCTGTGCTGACAGCTCAGAGCCTGGAGCCTGTTTCGGATTGTGTCTCCCTCTCTCTGACCCTCCCCCGTTCATGCTCTGTCTCTCTCTTTCTCAAAAATAAATAAACGTTAAAAAAAATTTAAAAAAAAAAAAGTAAACATTAAAAAAACATTAAAAAAAAAAGGGGGGGTGCCTGGGTGGCTCAGTCAGGTAAGCATCCGACTTCGGCTCAGGTCATGATCTCACAGTTCCTGGGTTCTAGCCCCGTGTCAGACTCTGTGCTGACAGCTCAGAGCCTGGAGCGTACTTCAGATTCTGTGTCTCCCTCTCTCTGTCCCTCCCCCACTCACACTCTGTCTCTGTCTCTCTCTCTCACTCTCTCAAAAAAAAAAAAAAAAATGAATATTTAAAAAAAATTAAAAAAAGAATGCAAACAATAATTAAAAGCATTGTTTTAGTATTTAACAAAACAAAGGAGTCATTTCCTGAGAGACCTTAAAAACAAAAAACAAACAAACAAAAAACCTGAAGAGTGATTTTAAGATATTCTGAGTTGGTTTTTCTTCTCCAAAGTGCTATAAGAAAAAACGTATTTTTAAAAACCTGTATTTTTTTAAATTTTTATTTATTTTTGAGAGAGAGAGGGGGAGAGAGAGAGAGAGAGAGAGAGAGAGAGAGAGAGCATGAGTTGGGGAGGGGCAGAGAGAGACGAGGAGACACAGAATCTGAAGCAGGCTCCAGGCTCTGAGCTGTCAGCACAGAGCCCAACACAGGGCTGGAACTCATAGACTGCGAGATCATGACCTGAGCCCAAGTCACATGCTCAACCATTAAGCCACCCTAGTGCCCCCAAAATGTAAATTTTTTTAAAGTTTATTTATATTGAGAGAGAGAGAGGGCAGGAGGGGCAGAGAGAGTGAGAGAGAGAGAGAATCCCAAGCAAGCTCCACACTGTCAGTGCAGAGCCCCATGCAGGCTCAAACTCGGGAACCATGAAATCATGACCTGAGTGGAAACCAACAGTAGGATGCTTAACCGACTGAGCCACCCAGGTGCCCTAAAACTCTAAATTTAAGTGATGAAAAAGGAGGTGTTACAAGTCCTTTAAAATAGCATTGACATCATTGTAGCTCTCAGTATTTACAGTATCATATTACAATACCCTTCAGCTTAAGTCATAACAATAGGATCAGGGGCACTGTGTGGCTCAGTGGGTTAGGTGTCCAACTCTTGATTTCAGCTCAGGTCATGATCTCACAGTTCTGAGTTCAAGCCCTGTATCAGGATCCACACCGACAGCAAGGAGCCTGCTTAGGGTTTTCTCTCCCTCTATCTGCCCCTCCCCTGCTTATTCTCTCTCTCTCTCTCTCTCTCTCTCTCTCTGTCTCTCTCTCTCTCTCTCTCTCTCTCTCTCAAAATAAATAAGTAAAACTTCAAAACATTTTTTAATTAAAAAAAAAGAATAGGCTCCGACATCACCAAATATAAATGTATCCTAAAGGTGATTTAGGATTTATCAAACTTAAAATATTGGGATCAAAAGACTATGGGTGGTAATAGAGACCATCAGTTTAGAATACAAATTTGGAAATTCAATTTTTGTTTGACCTGAATCATATTTCCCATTCACCTATGGATATGTATTTAGAAGTTTAATAATGATGGTTATAAAAACATGGGAAATTGATCCCAGCTTTAAAAAACAGTATCAGCATATTTTGAAAATTAAGACTCTTAGAATTCAATCTAGCTCTAATATGCATACTTATAAGGCAGCTATCATCTCTGGTTTACATATTGATGAATAAAAAAGTCCTCTACTCTTGTTAAATACTCTCGAATGTGGCATAGCCTTTGCTTTAATTGTTCACAATTTTAAGGCAGAGAAATTGCAATGCGTAATATAAAGTATAAATTCACGTTACCTATGTCATCATATATAATAGCATCTCTTATTTGTAAGCTACATTTCTTGATGACAATTGTTCTTTTTTTATATTGAGATTTAACAAAAGACCAATGCATGATCCATATTTCCACACTATGGACCCGTAAAATTGCTCTTGGATTTGTGGCTGTGCCCAAAATTTATAGAGTCTCTTTATATTCACAACTCTGTCTCTTGGACTCTAAATTAGCAATCCATTTGGAACAGCCACACAGTTTGTCCTCTCTGCTTCAGTTCTTTTCTAGCTGTTAATATTTATGTCCATTGTTAAAGCTCTATGTTAGCATGTACTGAAAGTATTTCTTCTGCCTTTACTATTTTAAATTCTTTATTCTCTAGAAAATATCCATTTATATATTAAATAAGAATTATTTGTCTAATCAGAAGGATGAGTAGGACAGCATGGTGTGTGTCTTCACGAAGCTTTCAGTGTACAAAAGAAACAGACTAATAAACATAGCTCCGTCGTAGAATCATAATTATCATGTTGAGGAAAGCACAAGTCATCATGGGCTTGGGGTTGACAGATATGCTGCTGTTTGGCACACTGCAATTTAGTCAAATACATACCAAGTCATGACCTATCAAAATGAGGAACACAGACTACGAACCAATTTTTTGCATAGTGACAATGGAAGAAATGAATTGTCTAATTAACTGGCTTTATCTTTGCTCTCTGATCTATAGAATAAAGTGCTAGATTATTTAATTTTTTTTTCTTTTAGCTGTAAAATTGTATGATTCCATAATATCAATATCTAATTAGAGAAATATTTTCTTATCTTTCTGTTTCCATGAGATACATTTCAGTTTTAAATCCTGTATCTACCACTTACTAGCTATATGACATTGGACAAGTTGCTTAACCTCTAGGTGCCTCGGTTCCCTGAATAATAATTGCCTACTTCATCAGGTGTTTGAAAACTTAATAGTTCATGGATATAAAACACTTAAAACTTTGTGAATGATATAAAATAGGCACTCACCGTTATAATTATAATTACCTCACCATTTTTTTCAGGCCACAGCAAGAGATAGAATCAACCACACTGTTTAATGCTTTATACACTCACAGTTACCTCAGAAAATAAGGATTCTTTTAAAGAAGCATATTATAATTAGGCATATAGAAATATATTAGGAAAACTAATCTAGCTAATAAAAGTGCTTATAGTAAAAACCACATACTAACAAGTTCATAGTAACTTTGTCATTTGACCAGATATGAAAAATTAAAACATTTTTTTCCTGTGTAAGTACATCATCATCACATGTATTTGTGATAAATGGTAGCATAACAGGGCCAAAAACACAACAAATTAGTGCACCCAAATTGAATGGAATTACAAATTTTGATTCAGGATGCTTCCAGTTTGCATATTAACTCTTTTAAGAAGATTGTTTAATTGAGGGGAGCTAATCTAATAAGAACTATGTAAATATGTGTTTTGTATTTGGAATTATGTCCTGAAATCTGTAACTAAATTAGCACAAAATGGAGTATGAGCATCATATAGAAGGCTAATTTTCCAAAACTAATCAATGTTCACAAAGTGCCATTGATGGCAGTTTAGAACCATTTGGACCCATTCCAGAATTGAAATTATAATAATGATCATGATCATGATCATGATCATGATCATACTTCAATTTTTGTTTATTACATTCAAAATACCAGTATTGAAACCAATAATATTTAACAATTTTTATTGAGGTGTAATTGACATACATTATATTAGTTTCAAGTATACAACATAATGATTTGATAATTTGTATATATTGTGAAATGATCACCACAATAAGTCTAGTTGATATGTGCACATAGTTACCCAATTTTGATGAGATTAACTACAATCACCATGTTGTACATTACCTCCCCATGACTTACTTATTTTATAACTAGAAGTTTATACCTTTTGCCCTCTTTCAACCATTTGACCCACACTATCTCTGACAACCACCAATCTGTCCTTTGTATATGAATGCTCAGTTTTTTTTTTCATTTGTTTTGTTTAAAAAAATATTTTTAAATGTTTTTATTTATATTTGAGAGAGAGATACAGAGAGACAGAGCTTGAGCAGGGGAGGGGCAGAGAGACAGAGACAGAATCTGAAGTACACTCTGGGCTCCAAGCTGTCAGCACAGAGCCCCATGTGGGGCCTGAACCTGTGAGCAGTGGAATCATGACCTCAGCCGAAGTCAGATGCTTAACCAACTGGCTACCCAGGCACCTATCATTTGTTTTGTTTTTCAGATTCCACATGCAGGTGAGACCATATGGTATTTGCCCTTCTCTGTTTGACTAATTTCACTTAGAATAATGTCCTCAAAGTCTATCCATGTTGTTGCAAATGGCAAGATTTCATTCTTCTCCATGGTGAATAATATTCCAGTGTATACAATGGAAAGAATGGAAAAAATATATATATTAAAACTTAAAATACACACATATATTAATATATATGTATTTCTTCACCCATTCATCTGCCTTAATGGACACTAAGGTTGTTTTTGTATCTTAGCTATTGTAAATAATGCTGCAGTGAACATGGGGGTACATACATGTCTTCAAGTTAGTGTTTTCATTTTCTTTGGATAAATAACCAGAAGTGGAATTTCTGGATCACATGGTAGTTCTGTTTTGAATTTTTTGAGGAAAGTCCATACTGTTTTTCAGAGTGGCTGCACCAATTTACATTCCTCCCAACAGAGCTCAAGTGTTCCCTTTTCTCCACATCCTTGCCAATCCTTTCATCATCAACAAATCTTTTCATCATTTTGATAATAGCCATTCTAACAGGTGTGAGGTGATATCTCATTGTGTTTTTTAATTTTCATCCTGTGATGATTAGTGATATTGAGCATCTTTGCATGTGTCTTTTTGGAAAAATGTCTATTCAGATCCTTTGCCCATTTTTTAATCGCATTGTTTTTTTTCCTATTGAGTTGTATGAGTTTTTTATATATATTTTGGTATTAGTCCCTTATCAGATATATGATTTGCAGCTATTTTCTCCCAGTCAGTACATTCATTACCTTTTCATTTTGTTGATGCTTTCCTTTGCTGTGCAGAAGCCTTTTAATTTGATATAGTCTCACTTGTTTATTTTTGCTTTTGTTGCCTTTGTTTTGGTGTCAAATCCAAAAAATCATTGCCAAGAGCAATGTCAAGAAGTTTGCCATCTATGTTTTCTTCCAGGAGTTTTGTGGATTCGGGTCTCACATTCAAGTCTTTAATCCATTTTGATTTAATTTTTGTATATGGTGTAAGGTAATGGTCCAGTTTCATTCTTTTGCTATGTCAGTAACGATTTAATTGTTTAAGGTATTTATAAAACTAAAAGCAAGTTTGTCTATTATACATAAATATAACCTATCTTAAATACTATGCTAAAATTTTGAATTCACTGATAGAATTCCTTTAAACTTAAGAGAATTGCTGAACTCTGGTTTCATTGTTAAATATAAGTAATGCTTATATTATAGATACTTTTGAAATACAATATAGGATGTATAGGAAAGTTATCAATAATATATGTAAGTATACGTTCCAATTTGTTTGTATTATTGCAGCACTGGTATACATAACACCAGATATAAGGTTAATTTTAAGATGAAAACAATTTCCAAGTAACTAGTGAAATTTGTGACTTTGAGAAAACTAAAGCACATAGTATTGTGAGTTAAATTTGTGAGTTAAAGCAAAGAATATGCCATTCCAGTATTCACAAGGTTGATTCTAAATTAACTGTCTATAATATCATTTGATCAATATGAGCAATCTAAAAATAAATCATAGTATTGAAATTACTGAGAAGGAATAAAAGGTTTTTGGATGTCTTCCAAAATATTATTTTAATACAGTCTTTGCTGAGAGAAGTTACTAAGTTCCTAAAGCAATAATCATTCATTGCCTGAAATGGAATTTTTTGAAAAGTATATAGTTTAAGTGGAGGTGATCCTAATTTTTTTGGCTTTCAAATTTTGAAATAGTATGATTCACATAATTATCAGCAAAGTTGTGAAGAATTGTTGATGGTATTCGATTCTACCTGAGATCCTTCTAACATCATGATGGTCTCTTCTTTCTGAATGTAAAGTAATTTTGCTATGTCAGCAGGACCGTCTGCAAGCACCATATTTCTATACTATTGTTATACTATTCAAAGAGTAAGGCCACTTAGTCTTTAGTCCTCTGCCTTACATCACCACCCAAGGATAACTATAATCCTCTAGAAATGCATTGCCTGGAGTGTGGCACTGCTTAATAAATCACTTCATCTTATTTATCTTTCTCTTGACATATATCTAGCAGCAGGAACCATTATCCTGTGACAATGTTAAGTTCCATTGACATTTTCTCTTAATTAACCACACCACTGGCTACAAATTTAACATTGGGAATAAATTTCCTTTATTTAATGCTATCATGAACAAAGGAAGTGTTAAGTTTGTCATGCATTCATTGTCTTAACAGATATTGAAATATCTCTGTTACTTTTTCAGACCAGTTTATTCTGCTGAGAAAATCACAAACAGAATTTATATGTAGAATCATGTTGCATTGGGGCGCCTGGGAGGCTCAGTCAGTTAAGCGTCTGACTTTGGCTCAGGTCATAATCTCATGGTTTGTGAGTTCAAGCCCCACGTCAGGCTCTGTGCTGACAGCTCATAGCCTGGAGCCTGCTTTGGATTCTGCCTCCCTCTCTCTCTCTCTATCCTTCCCCGACCAGTGCTCTGTCTCTCTGTCTCTAAAAAAAAAAAAAAAAAAAAAAAAAAAAAAGTAAAAAAAAAAAAAAGAAAAAGAATCATGTTGCATTACTTCTTTATTAGGCAACTGACCAATAAGACAAATGCACTTTTTCATTAAATATCTTGATGAATGTATGAGAGCTCTATTATATGTCTGAATTCCTCTGTGATTTCTATTTCTTCAGTCTACTGAGTGACTTTTATGTACATTTTTACAAATTGAAAGAAACATTTCAGATTAAATATGTCTTATGTATTTTAATCCTAAGTATTTTGGGTTCAAATTAAAAATCACTCATTTATTGGGGTACCTGGGTGGCTCAGTCAGTTGAGCATCCAACTCTTGATTTTGGCTCAGGTAATGATCCCACGGCCATGGGATCAAGCCCTGCATTGGACTCCATGCTGAGCATGGAGCATGCAGCATGCTTAAGATTCTCTATCTCTCCCTGTGCCTCTCTCCCCCACTCATCTTCTCTCTCTTTCTAAAAAGATAAATAAATAAAAATCACTCATTTATTCAACATCATTTTTTTTATTTTTTAATGTTTGTTTATTTTTTAGAGAGAGAGAGAGAGAGAGAGAGACAGAGACAGAGTGTGAGTGGGGAAGGGGAAGAGAGAGAGGGAGACACACAATCTGAAGCAGGATCCAGGCTCTGAGCTGTCAGCACAGAGCCTGATGCGGGGCTCAAACTCATGAATGGTGACATCACGTTTAACCAACTGAGCCACCCAGACATCCCTATTCAACATTATTGAATATCTACAGTGTGACAGGCACTATTCAAGCTCCTAGAGATACTTTTCTGAGCAAAGCAAAGATTTAGGCTCTAATGGAGCTTTTATTCTAGTGAAAGAAGACAGATAACAAACAATAGGTGAAAGAAAGAAAGAAAGAAAGAAAGAAAGAAAGAAAGAAAGAAAGAAAGAAAGAAAAGAAGAAAGAAAGAAAGAAAGAAAGAAAGAAAGAAAGAAAACCATATCTAGGTATCATATGTATATATATATATGGTGAGAGAGAGAATTTTTTCCCTATATCAAACCAAGCTTCTAATAATGGCTTTCATGCAGAGTAGGATTTAATAATTACCCTGTTCCTAAATCATCAGTAGTAAGCTTCTCTATAGAAAATTCTTCCTGTAAAGGAATATAATTGAAGGTCTTTATTACTATTATTTGCTTGAAATTTATATATGCTTCACCTTTATCCAAAAAGATCATAAAATCTGATAACATTCATAATAACACTGGGTTCTTGGGGCGCCTGGGTGGCGCAGTCGGTTAAGCGTCCGACTTCAGCCAGGTCACGATCTCGCGGACCGTGAGTTCGAGCCCCACGTCAGGCTCTGGGCTGATGGCTCGGAGCCTGGAGCCTGTTTCCGATTCTGTGTCTCCCTCTCTCTCTGCCCCTCCCCCGTTCATGCTCTGTCTCTCTCTGTCCCAAAAATAAATAAAAAAAAAAAAAAGTTGAAAAAAAAATAACACTGGGTTCTTTTGCTTCTCCCACAGAAAAATCATAGCATTTACTCCCAGTTTTCCTTGTCAATTCCAGTTCTTTGATTAAAAATTTCTTGATTTTTAAATTCACAGTCATTTGGCCAGCTGGAATATAAGATTAGATATACAGTAGCTTCACTGGAAATCTGTAAGCTCAGGATTGTCCCTCAGAAAACCTTCCTTTAAAAATACTGTGCAGTTCATCCTTTGACACTGTACTTAATCTCTAAACCATAGGAAAAACAATGTCAAATCTTGTCACCAATACCAGGAAATGGTACAACTATTGTTGTATAGGTCCCTCTATAGTGGTGGTAGAGAGTTGTATAGATTAGTGACACTTCTGAAGACTAAATATTTTAAAGTGAGTCTTTAATATTCAGCCCTCCAAATATAGAACATGGTTTAGGTTAAAGAGTGAAAATTAAAATGTTCACTCTGATGTTCATTGATTTTTTAATTTTTTCTTCTGAGCTAGTATTGACCCAATTGACATTCTACAAATGCTGACTTGAATTGGGTTAAGCAAGTTGGAAATTATATTTGATGACCTGAATAATTCATTAAAAAGGATAAGCATTAGAACTTGCTTTAGTAGCACAAACACATTTTTTATAATAATGTAAGATAATGAAGCTGGCCACATGCAAAGTCCAGGATGGACACTTTTAGGTTGGAATGAATAACTTTTATGCTACTAAATTACACAGAATACATATCTAACTGATGAACCAAAAGAGAGTAATTTGGCTGAGAATAAGTCATTCCTGGCACTAAAAGGCAATTTAAAATGCATTTACACCCAGGAAAGCTTAGAAAATGAGCAGTAATTGCAGAGGTCAAACTTGTAAACTGGCTATACTTACTTGTTTCACTCCAAGACTTGAGTGCAATGACATTTAAACCACAAATCTGTGACTATCTGAGACTATCATTGATTTTATGTACCTTATCAACTGAGAATATTATAAATAATGACATGAGTACATATCCAAGGTATAGAAAATTCCACATACCAAACAAATACCATAATGATGAAATGTTATGAGTTTATAAACTTTATTACATATATATCCATACACACACACACACACACACACACATCCTTTAGAATACCTCTTCCTGATATGTTACTATAGTTTAATATACTTCATTACACTAATTGATAAAAATTGAAAACAAATATTGTGTAATGCAAAGGTGACAGAAAGTAACCCAACGTATATGATTTTCAAAAACAAGAATCAATAAGCTATATTGTTTGATTTTTTCTCACTGCTTTTAAATAGTAGCTAAATAGTCTTACAAAATAAGAAGCATTTTTGGACACCTGGGTGGTTCAGTTGGTTAAGTGTCTGACTTTAGATTTCAGCTCAGGTCATGATCTCATGCTTTGTGATATGAAGTCCCACATCCAATTCTTCTGCTGAACGCATGAGCCTACTTGAGGTTCTCTCTCTCTCTCCCTCCCTCTCTGCCCCTCCCTGACTCACGCACACACACACTCTCTCTCTCTCTCTCTCAAAATAAATATTTTTAAAAAAAGAAAATAAGCATTTTCATTTAAAATTGCAGATTTTTATTTTTTTCTTTTCCTTTATGACATTGTAAAATGCAGTTTCATTTTTTTAGTGATAAGACAAACCAGCAAATACAGTATATTAGATGTGTGTTTTCTGTGTCTAATTTATTTTACAAGACTTTTGGAAATATAATTAAAATATTTGAAATCAGGGAATTCAAAGGAAGTGAAGAATGAGAAAAGCCAAGTAGAATAAAGTTATCTTTCCCTTTTAAAAAATATATATAAATTTAATTTTTAAATTGCAACATCTGGCATTAATGAAATAAAATGAAATGAATTTCATAGAAAAATATCTTTAAATGTTATTAAAACCTTTTCCCTCCTTTCTTTTGCTTCTGTACAGATGATATTTTGATAATCACTCTGAAAGTCAGAGTGGCTGTGCTGCCTCTTGTAGATAAGTTATAATGGAAAAAAAAAAATGCCACTACCTCCAACTTTTAAGCTGTCTTCTCATAAGATAAGCATTTCCAACAGTGCTGAATTTTATAACACTTGTTTTTTCCTGTTTTTAATTTATTGTTGACTAAGCTACAAAAAACAAAGTTGGTGGTAGGAATCCTATAGCAGGTCTGAGAAGTTAGAAGACAGAGATGAAACTTTCAGGGACCCTCCCAGGCTGACCTTTAAGTGCTTTGATATGGCACTTTTGATCTACAGTTTGATGCATTATTGCTTATCAAGATGCTATAGCTGGAGAACTCCCCCTTCACACACACACACACACACACACATACACACACACACACAAATGTGGAAATTTAAGCTTGAAATAATTTTCAGCACTGTTTTTCTTTTCAAGTGAAAACGATGTACTTTCTATTCTAAAATTCAGTCCTAAAATTTATGCATTGTCCTTTCTCCCCCTAAATTTAACATTTTATTCATGCTGATAGAAGTTAGAAGTTTATCAGCAAATGATCTGGAACAGTATAACTTAATCACAATGAAAGAGTTGTGTTAGATTATAAATTTATCAACAGCATTCCACCCAAATAGCTATATGACTGGTGCTATTTAGAGACAGTATGAAGGATGGCATAGAGATTAAGAGACTGTTGAAGTAGATCAGCTGACATGTTAGCCTACAGAACATTAGCTATCACCACCTTAACAACAAAATGGCAGCAAGAATAGAAAAGAGAGAATGAATTAGAAATACACATGACAAGATTTAGCACTGAGTATACTAAATGAGTGTCAGTATACAGAAAATATATTAATATATAGATATAAAGCAATGGTTTCATACTATATATAAAGTTTTTAACAATTAAATTAACAATACATTCTGAATACCATTTACTCCTGTAGGTATTCTTATATAGCTTTATTTACTGTCTATATAAGAACCTATATTAAGTGTGTGTGTACATATTTTTTGGTTAAAGTTCCTATTCTTACTTGATTATTAAATGGTAAAAAATCATTCTGGTGCTTCAATATTTGTACACATCTTTGATTATTTTCTTGAGAAATTATCCTAGATATTCAACTTCTGAGTTAAATGATACGTATACGTATACTTCTAAGACTTTTGATACTTTCAACTACACATTGGACCATGTTCCATATTCACACATTTTCAACAATTAAAAGTATGTAAATTTCAATCGAATTTTAAAGGATTTATTAAAAAACAATAGTAACTTAATATAATGTAAAATTCAGCTTTACATCACTATATTTAACTAGATATTCAGAAGACACTGAAACATATTCAGGCAGAGGCAACTGCTTGGACATAATGCATGGCAACATTACAATATTGAAAAAATGTTGACTAAATCATTTGGACACAAAAGCTTAGAGTCCATCATTTTGTTAAGAACACAGACAAAAGGCAGTCTGAAAGTTAGCCCAGCCATTTACATGTGCATTACTGCTGTTTGTAAAGGTATAAAATTATACCATGTAATGCAGTGAGGCTATTCCAATAACTTAAAACACAGCTTTTATATACCTAACTATAAAGGAAGGCCATGTTCAAATAATAATTGAGGGGGGAAAAATCCAACAGCTCCATAAAGAAAAGAGAGACAAGGGCACCTAGGTGCCTCAGTAGGTTAAGTGTCCAACTTTGGCTCAGGTCATGATCTCCCCATTCATGGGTTCAAGCCCCGCAATGGGCTCTGTGCTGACAGCTCAGGTCCTGGATCCTGCTTCAGATTCTATGTCTCCCTCTCTCTGCCCCTCCCTCGCTCAGTCTCTGTCTCTGTCTCTCAAAAATAATAAATAAAAAGTTAAAAAAAAAAGAGAAGAGAGGCAAAAGAAATAAGTAGCTGATCAAAACTCACCTAAAGTAGCTCATCCAATCATTACAATTTTTTTTTAAATTTCATTTGTAAAACAAAAGCACACACATACAAAGCATCAAATAATCTTCAGGTTTTTACTTCCAGAACCACCAAAGATTGTTAGGCAGAGAAAAGCTCTAAAAGTTGTTATAAAGAGTTGTATTAAGCCACAAAGCCAGTGATTAGTTTGGCTTTCATAATTTGTCTACAGTGTCAAATATTTTCTAAAGAATCTGTCTGCTGAAAAGTTCACTGTACAGTAGAGTTAGAATATGTTTGTACCATGAGCAACACAATAGAAGAAATGAAAAGGAAAGTTGCAGAAGATTGCACAAGAACTTAGTCACACGACTACAATTAATATTAATAACAGTCCCTTGGATAGTATCTTCACATAAAAGCTGGCTAGCATGTCTGGTTTTTGAATAGCAGCCTGCATTCTCCTGCAATTTCAGGAGTCTCTTGTGTATTGCCATAAGTGCATAGAAGAAATTTCTAACTCTGTGAAACTTGGAAAAAGCAAAAAATATATATATATTTTTTTTTTTTTCTATTTTCAATAGGCGTATGCAGAAAATCAAGGTGAATGAATGTCTCCAGGGAAAGGGGAAACAAAAAAGTAACTCATCATTTTATTTGGTGTAAAACTTATACAGTGAAACTTTTGTCCCCAGCATATAACCTATTATGTCTAACATTAATTACAAAGTTACTTGCCAAAGTAATTTAAAGAAAAAAAATATAATAGCTATTTACAAATCCAATAATATGGGATTATAATTTTTAATGATTCAATAAAATGTTTATATGTCACTATTAAATAAAAAATGATGAATATGCCAGTTGAGTTATCCCAAGAATGAAGTTAAGGTGTATAGAATCACAGCTCACCTCCCAGAACATTCCAGGAGAAAAAAAAAAAAAAAATATATATATATATATATCTTTACGTACTGATTTTCTCTATTATTTATTCATCATTTAAAATCTCTTGTTTTTGCAATATCACCTTCCTCTTGTCTTCTTTACATGTTACATCTCTCTAGATCACATATTAATGTTAATGGTTATGTTTTAAGTTCAATGCTTCTTACTGTCATCTAAGAAAGTATCTTGGTCTTAGTAAATTATTTCTAATACAAAATAATGAGGATTTTTTTCTGAGTCCTATAGATATCTAAGCTATTATTCTGTTTATTTTAATTTTGTTTGGTTGAATTTATCCTAAATACTTGGCCTGTCAGTCCACAATAATCCTATTCATCCTTATCGCTGAGGAGAAAAGAGGGAGAAAATGAAGTAGCAATAATAAACCTGAAGCCTTAATGGAAGAAATATACTTGAGGGAGGAGACACCATGAAGCTTCCCAGATTCTCTGACATGTGTCACTCCCTGCCCAGTCTTTTCCCTTACCTATGAGCAAGAATCATCTGTCCCTCCTCCTCTCAGATCTTGACCTTGGCTGAAGAAACTCATGACTTTGTGGCAAGGTCACAGAAAATGCTTACAAATCATTGAACACAATGCCTGCATCAGTGAATACTCAAAAGAAGTTTTTATTATTTTTTTTTATGACCTTTACTTTTAATCTCTTACTTTCTGATTTTGGCTTGAGTTTAATAGGTTTTTTTGTTTGTTTTGTTTTGCAACGTCACCCTGATCTGTCTCCTCCCTGATTTCATTTCCTACTTCATTACATCCATGGTTTGGATTTACCACATCATTCCAGCCCTATGAACCTGATTCCTGACTTTTCCATTGCTCATTCATTTAACCCAAATCCCTGACTCAGTGACTACTGAGGCTGTTAGACTGAAAACACCTTTGGAACTTCCTGAGAGAATCTATAAACCACACCCAAATAGCATATTAAAGGAGGAAGAGAAGAGGAGTAGGAGAAGGAGGAGATATCCTTTAACCAAATAGTTAAGCTTTATGTAGAATTCTAATGTGCATTCAATTTTACATATTTGCATTCACACACACAGAAATCCATGAGCTGTGGTCCCTATACATTTTCTTACTCCATCAGCAGTGGTGCCGGAATCACTAGGATATGAATTATTTTAGGTCCTTCAATTACAGGTCTGGCTGTATTACTTACTGAACTCTATCTGAATTTATAAGGCCCATATTTTGAATAAAATGTTTATATTTTATCTCATTAAATTTCCTGTAGCAACAGCACATCAAAATGTCATTCCTTTAGCCATTTTCCAACCTATCATTCAAAGGAATATACTGATGGAAACCAAGAAGGAATCTTATTTTTCTTCTGCTTTTTAAGATGTTCTCTTAAGAACTTAAAACATAAGAGTTCTGAAAACGGAAAAAGAAGAAATTCAAAATTTGGAAGAAGTTCAAAATTGTATACTCAATAAATGAGTTATGATTCGAAACTAATCTCCAATGGTGGTTAACAGGTTACTGGGTTTGAATAGCATTTTGGAGCTTTAAAAATGTACATTAGACATACTCCTGGCTCTCATATCGTCATTAAAACTGATTGAATATGTATTGGCATTCTCTGGCTTTGTGGAAATACTGACACATTGATACATAAGGCCGAGTTTAGGAACTAATCTCAGAAATTTCAGGGGAAATGGAAAGCTTCACTCTGAGATCCACTTCTCTTTTGATTCCTGTTGACAACTGCTTCTTACCCTTTGAACTTTGATGCTTCTGGGATTGGTAAAATGGGTGCAATTTTCCTCAGAACCACTGATTGATTGAATCTCTGAAAAATGGGGTTGATAATGGCACTAGAATTTATATAGTGGTTTTATATAGTGGCTTAGGCCTTGCTATAATTATTTTAAGACATTAAAAGCTAATACATCACTACAGAGTGACAGGCCTGACTCAATGGCAGTCTTGCTTCATGCTGTTTGACAAATGACTAGTCATCCAGACAACATTTCCTCACTGAGCGCCTTTCCCAGTCCTCATTTTGTTGCCAAGTCTGTGGTAAAATCAGCAGGTAACAAGAAAAATAGTACAGAAAGGAAAAAGAATCATTTGGGGGACCTCCAGAAAATGATATTGGATATTTTTAAACTATCATAATGTATTTGTTGTTTAAACCAGGCACTGTTCCTTTCTTTTTTCTTTTTTGGTGAACAGATAAGCAATTAATACATATTGCTGTGTTAAAAATACAAACAAAGCACCTAAAGTATCAATAAAGTAATTTAGTAAATAAACATTAAACTAAAAGAACACAAAGACAAATATGGTAGATGGAGAAAACAAAGAGGTAACATAAATGAACTTCAAAAATCTCAGTCCATCTCTGAACCAAACTCTTGAAAACTTTCTGAAGATTTTGAGAGCTTTGTTTGAGTATCTTTCTCCCTTTTCAAATTGAATTATTAAAATCTAAAATATTTTTATTTTTTAATATTAGATGGAAAAATTCTGTGAACTATACACTTAAATATTTTACCAAAATCTTGCATGTATGCTCTTGAGTTTTATAAAGCAATACATTTACTAGAAGAGATAATGACAAACCAGGAGAGAAAGGATGAAACTATTTGGTTTCTCCTGTTTTTGTTTATTTTTAAACAAGATCTCTAAAATAGTATAATTGAATAGTTATAATTAGAGCATGAATACAGAGGCTAAAGATGTTTCTAGGGGCACCTCTTAAATAAAGATGCGTGGTTTTGGCAAAATCCTATGAAAACCATGTAAGTGTTGGGCAATATTCTGGGTGTCAATGAACATTTGAGATATATTATACCACAATTGTTGACATATAGTTGTGATATCAGTGTTCTTAGGATGCAAAATCTTATTTTTATCATTAATGTATACAAGGGTCCTTATGATGGATACTAGGAAAGAAAACAGAAAAAGGACTAAGCAAATGCATTTTTTTTGCAAATAAAAATGGCAGGAAATTCAAGGAAGATATGTGGCATGGTGACCTAGTTTACTTTGTGTTTAAAGCTGTGACATAACCATTAATATCATAAAATGCAGATCTATGGATTAGTGGAAATATCAGCAAATAGCCATATACACTATAAAAGCTTCAAACTAACAGGTCTATTTCAAATATATTGAAGCTCCTTTATAAAAAAAAAAAGTCTTAAAAAGGAGAAAAGAACTTCTAATTTCAATATAATTTCAAAATCTCTAAAAGGGTACATTTCTTAAATCAGGATGGGTTAGGTTAGCCTGTTCTATAAAAAAGGATTTTGCTAGAGTTCTAAAATTTGTCTGACCCAATAAAATTCATGTATAACAAATTAGTTTCAGTATATTTAATGTAATTCACTCATCCTATGATCATGCTTCCAGTAGAATTCAATAAAAGCAATCAGTACAGGATGAGGAAACAACAACAACAACAACCTTGATTAAATAAAATCTAGAGAAAGGATATACAACTGGGTTTCTAAATATCATCACTGCCACAATCCTTGTAGATATGAAAGTAAACCAGTTTGTGGTGGGGAATCATGGTAAACACTATATGTGTTATTCATTCATATGCTCATAATGTTGTACTTAGGGGAGCTTATATTTCAGGGCAGCCCTTAACCTCAAGATTCTTGACTATTCCTTAGGGTACAACTTGGGTAAAATTATAATGTAGTCCACCTTACAAACTGGGAAACCGAAATTCCTTTTTCAATTAAATTACTAAAACCCCAAATATTTTAATTTTGTAAGATCAGACAGGACAATTGACTTTCAATTGGCTTTTTTAATTCTTTTTTTCTCATTAGAAACAGTGCAGGGAGCCAGCGTTGCTCCGTTGGTTAAACATCCAACTTGAACTCAGGTCATGATCTCCTGGTTCGTGGGTCCAAGCCCCATGTAAGGCTCTGTGCTGACAGCTCAGAACCTAGAGCCTGCTTCAGATTCTGTGTCTCCCTCTCTCTCTGCCCCTCCCCTGCTCATGCTGTGTCTCTCTCTCTCTCAAAAATGAAAAAAAAAACGTTAAAAAAAATAAAAGAAAAAAAGAAACAGTGGAAATTTTATATGGGCTAGAATAATGAAAACATTGTGAAAAGAAGCTGCCAAGTGTTACTTGTTGTGTGTAATGTAATTCAATTTAGTTTTACTATGAGTTACAGCAATGGGTTCATGGAACTTAAGTTAAAATCAGTATATATGGGTTATGTGGTATAACTAGCCGTCATTTAATTGGATTACAATTAATTTTTAGCTTAACATTTTTCAAATGTATTCATTAGAAATATCTCACGTTACTGAGTTCAGTAAAATTTAACCACTTTTATTAGACCTGAAGTTCCAAGAATTATAAAGATTATCTTCTTTAGGAAGTTCTAATGTTGAAATAACATTTTCTTTTTGCAAATATTCATAGAAAATGTATTTATAATAGCCAAAACTGGAAACAGTTGCAATGTCTAGTTACTGATGAATGGATTAGAAAACCGTGATACATGCAGTGGAATGCTTTTCAGCACTAACAAGAAGCAAGCCAGTAACACACGCAACAACATGAATGAATCTCAAGCAGGTGTGCTACGTAAATGAAGCCATCCCCAAACAACTATGTTCCGTTTATGGGAAACTAAAAAGAACCTGATACAGAAAAAGAAAAATATCATATTTCACAGTGACAGAAAGCAGATTTGCCATTGTCTGGTATCAAGCGTGGGCAATAAGAGGTTGACCAGAAAGGAGCACGAAGGAAGATTTTGCGTAGTGGTAACATTCTTTTTTTATTTGATCAGAGGAACATTCTTATTTCAAGGAATTACATATAGACAGCATTTGTATGTGTAAAAAAACTTTATAAATTAAGAAAAAGTGAAACATGCCAGAATTTATTACTCAACTGCTGTAGAACTCCTCAAAACAGAAGTGTATAAATGCTGTTAAGGAGTTGGGAAAAAGGAGCTGCTATTTATAAGCAGCTTTACATGTATTATAATTACCATGAAAATGTAAATATTAAGTTAGAGAAGTTCTCTTATGTATAGGAAATTGCCATTTTGATTATATCATCTAATGCCTCCTAGCCTACTTTTGCTTATCTGCAAATAGAATTATCAGTTAGTCCAGAACAATATTTTTGTCATTCAACTGAAATGTCAGCAATTCAGAAAGACATATGTTAACAAAAGAGGAGTAACATTACCTGTCTCTATTTGTTTAGTAATATTATAAAATGTATTTGAAAATGCTTAACACTTGTATAAGACATAAAAAAATTCATTTCTTTCGCCAAATAGCTTCTCTTCATGGATTCTATCTAAAAGATGTTTATAGCAATGTAATATATGGTAGCATAAAACCTCTAAATTTCTAAAAATATGATACTTAAATAAGCTATTGTATATCTGACTAAGAAAATATTCAGCCAGTGAAAATGTAATCAATAGAATACAATATTGTAGGGGATTAAGGAGTGCACTTGTCGCGATGAGGGCAATGTATGGAATTGTTGAATTACCATATGGTACACCTGAAACTAATATAACAGTGTATGTTAACTAACTGGAATTAAACTAAAACCTTTAAAAAGTAAAATAAAAGTTAAATATTTATAAATTTTAAGAAAATAGAATACAGTATTTAAATGTGGTATGACTATTGGTATTAAAAATCACGTAAGAAAAATCTCAAAAAGAACATATCAACAAATGTTAACCTGCCTTCTTTAATATTGGGTTTCTGAATCATAAACTGGATGAGTCTAGAACTAGACCGAGCCTCCAAATTCCCGCTCAGCAACTGAGGCTACATTTCTGCCCTCAGATCTAGAATTTTTTCCCATCCATATCAAGAAATGCTTTGGTAGGCTACCTACCTGTTTCATATTTAGAAATCCTGTGAAAAGCTGTTGCTGAAGGACAGTACATTCTGTGACAGTTCTTAAACAGCCATGTCATACAATGGTACTCTTACCTTGTCTCTGATAGTTAAATATCTCCCCTTAGCCTCTGCCAACGTGGGATACAATATTCAACTTGATGTAAAAAATTCAATTTTTGTATGAATAGTCATGCCACATTTATAACTTTGTATCCTATGTGTTACATTTTCACTGACTAATGTTTTCCCAGTCAGATGTACTACAGTTTACTCAAGTATCCTATTTTTGGAAATTTAGAGGTTTACACTACCATACATTACATTGCTATACAGAAGTTTTATGCTACTATATATTACATTGCTGTACATTGCCTACAGAGTACCAGCACACAGAAATTTTTAGAGATGCTTGTGCTCTAACCCTCTCATGTATGTCTTCATGTCTTTTTGAAGGGATTGTCCCTTTCATGGATAGTCAGGGAGATGAACCATTTGTTCAGAGCAAATCCATTCCAATATTCCTACTTCCCTGAATCTCTACAGTATACCACAGAAGTTGTGCATAGGTTACATTGAAAATCCATTCATTATTGGCCCATTCAGTTAGCCAATTGATTAGCCATTAGCCAATCTAACAAATTACTACCACCACCCCAAGTATCAATTCAATACACTAAATATCAAATCCCAGATCATTACCACCCAGGACCATATATTTGCTCTAATCAATACTTGCACGCATCCTATGTATAAAACTTTCATAAGTGGGCTTCATACTTCTCTGACTTAGTTATTTTGGATCTAACTTGTATCTGGAGGCAATGAGGGGTAAGGTAGGTGAGTCCAGGAGAGAACTGTGATTCTCCAGTCATTGAGAATCATTTATGCAGAGGAAGGCTGATTCCCTCAGAAAGGGTGATAAATTGCTTCTAGTACCAAGGAGGTTCAGAGGGATTTTGAAACTCAGATTTCCCAACAATGTGCTTCACTTACCATGAGAGACCTTATAAGGCAGAAGATTTCATTGGAGATTCAGTTGTGTTACCCTTAGAGTCAAGCCTTAATCTTGTCTTCAGTCATATCTGCCCCAAAACTATACAATTTAAGAGTCTCCTTCAAAGCTGCCATCAAGACTTTCAATTTTTACCTTATTTCTGAGTTGAGTATTCCTTGTCTTCAATTTCCCCTTTACCCTTTGTATTATTTGAAGGCTTCAGAGCAGTTAGCTGGAACCACAATCTTTAACCTAAAAATAAGTCCACATATATTTCATCAATTAATTTACAACAAAGCATGCAGGAATATATAATGAGGCAAGGACAGTCTCTTCAATAAATTGTGTTGGAGAAACTTGACAGCTACATCCAGAAGAATAAAATTGGACTACTATCTTACATCATATAAAAATTTACTCAAAATGGATTAAATATTTGAATATAAGACCTGAAATTATAAAACTTCCTAGAAGCAGTAAGCTCCTTGACATCAGTCTTAGCAATGTTTTATGGTTTATGTGTTTTTGTTTGTTCGTTTCTTTGTTTTGGCTCTGACCCCAATGGTCAGGGAAATGAAAGTAAAAATCAATGAATGAAACTACATCAAACTAAAAAACTTCTCCACATGGGACACATAAGTGGCCCAGTTGGTTAAGTGTCTGACTTCAAATCAGGTCATGATCTCATAGTTAGTGAGTTCAAGCTCTGCATCAGGCTCTCTGCTGTCAGCACAGAGCCCACTTTGGATTCTCTGTCCCCCTCTCTCTCTGTGCCTCCTCTGCTCATTCTCATTCTCTCTCTTAAAATAAATAAATAAGCTTTTTAAAAAAGCCTCTGCACAGCAAAGGAAACCATCAACAAAATGTAAAGACAATCTACTGAATTGAAGAAGATAATTGCAAATCATATATCCAGTTAAGGGTTAATATCCAAAATATATAGGAATCCATATAACTCAATAACAACTAACAACTCAACAACAATCTGATTTAAAAAACAGGCAGAACTTCTTAAGAGACATCTTCCCAAAGAAGATATATAGATGGCCAAATGGCACAAGAAAAGCTCAATATCACTAATCATCAAGGAAATATGAATCAAAACCACAATGAGATCATCACCTCACACCTGTCAGAATGGCTAATATCAAAAAGAAAGAAATAACAAATGCTGGCATGGATGTGGAGAAAAGGGAATTCTCATGCACTGTTGGTGGGAATGCAAACTGGTTCAGCTGCTCTAGAAAACAGTATGAAAGCTACTCTAAAAATTAAAAATAGAACTGTCATGTGATCCAGAAATTCCATTACTGGCTATCTGTTTGGAAAAATGAAAATTCTAATTCAAAAAGATATATGCATCCCTGTGTTTATTACAGAAATTTTTGGTGGGACTGTAGACCTGATAGAAAAAGTTCAAAAGATAAATGATGATGAACACTGAGTGATTAAAATAAAAACTTAAAAAAAAAGATAGATGATGGCATAGGAGAGTGGAGTATTTTAAACTGAGATGATTTTAGAGGGGTAAAAGTTGTTAATAAAGGTTATGTTTGCTGATATAAAAGCAGTGCCATTTGCATTAAATAGAAAATATCACATAAGTATAATATGAAATAATTATACTTATATAATAACTGAAACTTTATCAGATTCTAGTTTGTTATATTGTCTGTCAAAGAGAGTTTAAGATTTGCCTTCCCTTTATAACGATAGATATGAAAGTTTATTTTTTTAACTTTTTTAACATTTATTCATTTTTTTCAGAGACAGAGAGAGACAGAGCACGAGTGGGGGAGGAGCAGAGAGAGGGGGAGACACAGAATCCAAAGCGGGCACTAGGCTCTGAGCTGTCAGCACAGAGCCTGATGCAGGGCCCGAACTCACTGACTGCAAGATCGTGATCTGAGCTGAAGTCAGATGCTCAACCGACTGAGCCACCCAGGCGCCCCAAAAATAGATACGAAACTTTAAAGAAACTTCTTATCACCAAGCAGAGGCTTTGTTCTTGCTGTGATAAGAAAATATTTAAAGAGCATTTTAAATGGTACAACCTTCACAACATAACACAATGTGATTTTACATTATTCCTCCCTACCACGTAAAACTATCTGTTGTACCAATAATAGGCATGCCACATTGTAGAAACCTGCCCTGCCTTGCAATTGGGTTCAAACAATTAACCTACTATACTGTGGACAACAGCAAATCATACATATCTTTCGTGCCCCTTCTTATACCCCTAGACCCTCTACCAAAGGAAAACATATTAAAGCACTTTCAAATTTAGTCATAGTTTGTCAATTTGACTATTTATAAATGAGCTCCAAGGAATAGATTAATATATAAGTGTGACTTACATTATCTTCAGCATTTACATTCTCTTCCATCCCTAAATGGGATTGCCCTGGCAATGGGTGATTGCCAACAACTTTCTTCTTTATCTTTTCTAAACTGTGATTTTGTGTGAAACATTTTAACATTTATTGACATTACACTTAACCAATCTACTTGAACATATCATTCACCCATAATATTGGAAGCTTCCTATTTGCTATAAGATATTTTAGCCATTTTGCTAGTAACCTTGTTCCAATAAGAATCCAATTCTTGAAAAAAGAAAATTTATAAGGAAAAATAATTTTCTTTTATAATTCTTATTTTATTTTTTCTTAATAATAGTTCCACCATCCAAGATTGTATACTAAACATTCTGTGAGTTTTAAAACCTATGAGGAACTAATTTACCAAACAACCAAATGGGAGAGGTTTAGCAATAACTGTTCGATATTTTCAGACACACACAAAGATGCATACATATATACTTGCACAGAATAAGATTTAGAGCAATAAAATTTGCCTGACTCAAGTGAAGTTATCAAGTTTCACAATCTTGCCTGAGGGAAAAACATTGTTTTATCTGTTTCACAACTTTTATAAGCAAGATAATATATACAGTAGCAAGGTTGATATATTTTTTGATGTGGCAAACCAGTCACATCAACATGCAAATCTGTTAAGAAGATTTTTCCCTAAAGCAGAGGGGTCACTTTGGAAAATATAAATTCTACACACTTCTAGAGAGTGATATTGGGAGATTTCAAACTCAGCAGGAATTATAAGAATCAAAATATCCAACCCTAAAGTCAGACTTTTGCACATCCTGAAGTGGCAGGAATTGCCAGTCTAAATTCTGCCACACCTTAGCCATGTAGGATTGTGTTTTTAATTTAGTAGATAATTTTTCGTCTTCTACCTACTTGTTGCCTCTAGTATCCTGAATTTATGAAAAATTTTTTTAAACTGTGGAGACAAGGAAAAAAAGGGGGGGATGATCTTCATTAAACTCACCCTTTTCTCTCCTTACTTTCTTCCTTTACTTGGTTTTATTTAATTGTGAAATATTATTTACATACATAAAAGTACATAAACTTAAATGTGCAGCTCAATGAATTACCGCCAGCAATGCAACACCTGTGTGATTACTACCTAGAAAAAGATAGAACATTAGCGGGGACACAGCCCCCATTGCCCCCGTCTCAACCATTATTGTTTATCCCCAAAGGTAACCACTTATAAGATTACCAGTACTACCATTCATGTTGCCTGTTTTTGAACAGTTATCATACAGTGTGGGGTTTTTCACTTGTGTTTTACTCAACATTTAGTTTGTGAAATCCATTTGTGGTGTTATATTTAAATTAAATCTGTCTTCATACAATATTCCATTGTATGAATATACCACAGTTTCTTTATCCATTCTACTCTCAAAAAGTGTGTAGGCTGTTTCCAGTTTGAGGCTATCATGAATAATGTTGCTATGAACCTTTTTCTGTGTTTGTCTCTTTGGGATATATACCAAGAGTAGAATTTCTTTTTTTTTTTTTTTTCTAAATTTTCTTTTCAATGTTTACTTTTGAGAGACAGACAGAGCGTGAGTAGGGAAGGGGCAGAGAGAGAGGGAAACACAGAACTCAAAGCAGACTCCAGGCTCTGAGCTGTCAGCACAGAGCCCGATGCGGGGCTCGAACCCACGAACCGTGAAATCATGATCTGGGCCAAAGTCGGATGCCCAACCAACTGAGCCACCCAGGCTCCCCGCCAAGAGTAGAATTTCTGAGTTTTAAGATAGGCATATAGTAGTTTTCAGAGATGCTGCCAAATTGTTCATCAAAATGACTGAATCAAATTACCATCCTGCCAACAGTATTCTAGTAACTCCACATCCTTGCAAACAATTGATATTGTCTATTTATTTTAATTATTCTGGTGGCTCTGTGGTAGTATTAAATTTTGTTTTAGTTTGCATATCCCTAATAACTAATGAGGTTGCCATCTTTTCACCTTTATTGCCATTTATCTTTTATGAAACCTCTTGCCCATTTTTCTAATTACCATGTGTTTTATTCTTACTGATTTATAGAAGTTATTTTTGGTACATATGTGTGTTGCAAATTATCTTCTGCTGTGGTTTATCTTCACTCTTTTAGTGGTGTCTTTTGATCTACAAAGTATTATTTTAGTCAAATCTATCAATCTTTCCTTCTGTGCTCTGTTCAAGAAATCTTTTGCTGCCTGATCATGGGGATATATTAGATGCATTCTCTTGTATTATTTTCTAGAACTTTTAGTGTTTGTATTTTATATTTATATATATAAGCCTTTTGGTGTTGATTTCTGTGTGTGTTGTAAATGAGCAGACAAGTTTCAGTATTTTTCACGTGTGTATCCAAATTAACCTAGTAGTAGTTATTGAAAAGACCTCCCTTTCTCTACAAATTGCAGAGCCAGCTGGGCATAAATCAAGTTTCTATGTATACATGGGTAATTTTCATTGATATGGTCTATCCTTGTATAAATACCACGCTGTCTTAATTACTATATACAGCTATAGTCAGCTAGACCAGCTGACTGCAGCTGACTACAGTCAGCTTTTTCTTCTTGAACATTGTCTTGGCTATTTTTATCCTTTCGCAATTTCATACAAATTTTATATTCAGCTTTTTATTCTTTCTCTCCTTCTATCTCTTACAAAAAGAACCTGGCATTTTGATTGGTATTTCACTAAATCTATAGATCAATTTGAAAAGAATTTACACACTTATAATATTAAGTCTTAGATCAACAAACATGATATGCCCATCCATTTGTTTAATATTGTTTTATTTAAGTCAAAAAAGTATACAGATTTTCATGTAGAGGTCTTTTACATATTTATACCTAGGTATTTGATATTTTCAATGCGGTTGTAAATGGTACTTTTTTTTAATTCCATGTTTTTAATTCCAAGTTTGTTGCTGGTGTGCATATCTGATTGAGCTTTGAACATTGTGTGTGTACCATAGTAAACTGATAACTAACCTATTAATTTTAGCAATTTATCTTATATTCTCTTGGTTTTTCTACATACATATTCATACCAGCTCCAATCCATAACTGCTATTTTTTTTCAATTCTTAACTATTTTTTTCTTTTTACTATTGTTCTTGCTGTTGTTGGCCTGTTGCATTACACTGTGCACCTTCAACTGAATGTTGAATAGAAGTGGTAACAATTTGTAGCCCTTAACAGAGTCTCTAAAAAATATTTATTTTATTAATAAATATGATGTTTGCTACAGGTTTCCTGAAAACTCTCTTTGTGAAGCTAAGAACGATTCTTTTATTTCTAGATTGCTGGATTGTTTCTAGGCTTGTTTTTTGTTTTTTGCTTTTTGTTTTCTTTTTAAGACTGATGTTGAATTTTAGCTGTGCCTTTTCTGCATCCACCTAAATGATTATGGGATTTCACTCTTTTGTACTGCTGATATAGTGAATTCCAATGATCATTTTCTTTAGTTTTGTTGAAAAATAATTGACATACCTCACTGTATGAGTTTAAGGCACACAGCATGATGGATTGGTTCACATATATTGTGAAATGATTACTACAATACATTTAACTAATACCCATCTTCTCATATAGATACAAGGAAAAGAAAAAAAAGGAAAAAAAGAAAAAGAAAAAAAGGAAAGTTTTTCTTGGGATGAGATCTTTTAAGATGAGCTCTCTTAACCTTTTTTTGATAATTCATGTATTAGTGTTTGCTATAGTTATTATGTTGTGTATTATATCCCTAGTACTAATTTATCTTATAACTGGAAGTTTGTACATTGACCGACTTCTTCCAATTCTCCCTCCCCCCACCCTGTGCCTTGGTCATCACAAGTCTGATGTCTTTTTCTACGAGGTTTTTGGTGTGTTTGTTTTTTTGTTTTGTTTTGTTTTTATATCCCATATATAAGTGAGACAATATAGTGTTTGTCTTTATCTCACTTATTTCACATGGTATATACTGCCTGCAAAATATGGTATACTGCCATGTTGTCACAAATGGTAGAATTTCCTCATTTTTATGGATAAATAGTATTCTTTTATAGATAATATATATGTATATATATTCTCTATCATCTACCTATCTATCTATCTATCTGTCTACCTACCACAACCTCCTTATGTGTTCATCCATGAGTGAACACTTAGGTTGTTTCCATGTTGTGGCCATTGTAAGTAACATTAGTATGAACATGGGAGTACAGATATATTTTCAAGTTAGTAGGGGCACCTGGATGACTCAGTCAGTTAAGCATCAGACTATAGCTCAGGTCATGATCTCATGGTCCATAAGTTCAAGCCCCACATCAGGCTTTGTGCTGACAGTGAAGATCCTAGAGTTTGCTTCAGATTCTGTTATCTCCCTCTCTCTGCCCCACCCCTGCTTATCCTCTCTCTCTCTCTCTCTCTCTCAAAAATAAATAAACATTTAAAAATATATATTTTTTCAAGTTAGTAGTTTTCATTTTCTTTGGATATATTCTGTGAAATGGAATTGCTGGATCACATGGTAATTTTATTTTTAATTTTTTGAGGAACCTCCATAACGTTTTCCATAGTGGTTGCACTAATTTTCAATTCCCACAACAGTGCAGGAGGGTTCCTTTTCCTTCACACTCTCACCAGCATTTGTTACCTTTTGTCTTTTTGAAGATGACCGTTCTAATAGGCATGAGGTAATTATCCCATTGCAGTTTTCATTTGCATTTCCCTAATGACTAGTGATGTTGAGCATCTTTTCAAGTATCTGTTGGCTTTTCATCTTTGGAGAAATGTCAATTCAGGTCCTTTTCCCAGTTATTAATTGGGTTATTTCTTTGCTATCGAGTTGTGTGAGTTCTTTATATATTTGTACATGAACCCTTATCAGATGTTTGCTTTGCAAATATTTTTTCCCATTTTGTAGGTTGTCTTTTCACTTTGTTGATGGTTTAGTTTGCTGTGCAGAAGCTTTTCAGTTTGATGTAGTTCTGCTTGTTTATCTTTGACTTTGTTGCTTGTGCTTCAGATGTCATATCTAAAAATTAACAAGATCCATGTCAAGGAGATTTATTTCTAAGTTTTCTTCTAGGAGTATTATGGTTTCAGGTCTTACATTTGTGTCTTCAATCTATGTAAGTTAAATTTTGTGAGTGCTATGAGATATACTCATCTTGTTCTTTTACATGTGAGTATTTAATTATTCTAGCTCAATTTATTGAAGAGAATATGTTTTTTTCCATTGAGTGTTTTTAGCTCCTTGTCAAACATTAGTTGACTGTACATGCATAAGTTTATTTTTGGGTTATCAACTCTGTTCATTAGACTATTTCTCTGCTTTTATTCTGCACCATACTGTTTTGATGACTGCGGCTTTATAGTATAGCTTGAAATCAAGAACTATGTTGCCTTCTGCTTTGTTCTTCTTTATCAGGATTGATTTGGCTATTTGGGGTCTTTTGTGGTGCTATATAAATTTTAAAACTTTTAAACTTTTTTCTACTTCTGTAAAAAATGCCTTTGGAATCTTGCTAGGAATTGCACTGAATCTATAGCTGGCTTTTCATAGTATTGACATTTTAACAATATTAATTGTTCTAATCCATGAATATGGAATGCTTTTCCACTTCTTTGTGTCTTCTTTGATTTATATCATCTGTGCCTTATAAAGATCTTTCACCTCTTTAATTCCTAAGTATTTTACTGTTTTTGATGCTAATGGAAATGAAATTGATTTCTTTCTTTTTTAGGAAGTTTTTTGTTAGTGTATACTGATTTTTATGTTTTATTTTTGTATCCTGCAACTTTATTGAAGTCATTATTTATATCTAACAGTTTTTGATTTAATCCTTAGGATTTTCTATATATAAAACCATGTCAATTTTCTATATATAAAAACTTGTCAGACAATTTTACTTCTTTCTTTCCAATTCTGATACCTTATATTTCTTTTTCTTGCTTGATTGTTCTAGCTAGGACTTCTAGTACTATGTTCACTAGGAGTGATGAGGGTGGGCATTTTTATTTTGATCCTGATCATAGGAAAAAACGCCTTGAAACTTTCACCATTAAGTATGACATTAGCTGTAGGCTTGTCACATGTGGCCTTTGTTATGTTGAGATATGTTCCTTCTGTGCCTAATGCGTTAGTTTCTATCATGAATAGATGTTGAACTTTGTCAAATTCATTTTCTGAATCTACCAAAATAATCATATGATTATTTTCTTTCAGTCTATTAATGTCTTGCATCACATTTATTGAATTGCATGTGTTGAACCATCTTTGTGTGCCAAGAATAAATCCTACTGTTCTTGGTGAATGATTCTTTTTAATGTGCTGCTGCATTTGGTTTGCTTATATTTTATTGAGAATTTTTGCATCTGTATTCATCAGGGGTATTGACTTACCATTTTCCTTTCCAGTAGTGTCCTTTTCTGATTTGGGTACAAGATAATGCTGGCCTCCTAAAATAAGTTTGAGAGGGTTTCCTCTTCTTCTATTTTTTGGAAGAATTTGAAGATTAATGTTTGGTAAAATTCACCAGGGAAGTGATCTGGTCCTGGGCTTTTCTTTGTTGGGAGATGTTTTATTACTGTTCCAATCTCCTTATTTGCAAATGGTATATCCAGATTTTATATTTCGTCCTGATTCAGTCTTGGAAAGTTATACATTTCTAAGAATTTTTCCATTTCTTCTAGGTTGTCTGGTTTGTTGGTGAATAGTTATTCATAGTAATCTCTTACGATCCTTTGAATTTCTCTGCTATCAGTTGTAATGTCTCCTTTTTATTTATAATTTTATTTATTTGGGTTCTTTTTTCCCCCCTTTGTTTAGTCTAGTTAAGGGTTTGCCAATTCAGTTTATCTTTTCAAAGAATCAACTTATAGTTTGGCCAATGTTTTCAATTGTTTTTCTGGTCTATATTTCATTTATTTTTGTTCTAGTCTTTATTATTTTCTTTATTCTACTAATTTGTGGTTCATTTTCTTATTTTATTTATTTAAAAATATTTTTTAATCTTTTATTTATTTTTGAGAGAGAGACAGAGTGTGAGCGGGGGAGGAACAGAGAGAGAGGGAGACACAGAATCCTAAGCAGGAACCAGGCCCCAAGCTGTCAGCACAGAACCCAACACAGGGCTCGAACCCACAAACCGTGAGATCATGACTTGAGCTGAAGTTAGACACTTAACTGACTGAGCCACCCAAGCAACCCTCTTCTTCTTTTTCTAGCTTCTTATAGCATACAGTTAGGTTGTTTATTTGGAATCCCTCTTGCTTCTTAATGTAGGTGTTTATTGCTATGAACTCGCCTCTTAGAACTGCTTTTGCTGTATCGCACATGTTCTGGTATTGTTGTGTTTACATTTTCATTTGTGTCAAGAAACCTTTTTTTTATTTCTCTTTTAATTTCTTCTTGAACTTATTGGTTGTTCAGGAGATAATTGCTTAACCTCAATGTGTTCATGATTTCCCAGGTTTCCTCTTGTTATTGATTTCTTGTTTCATGCCATTGTGGTGATAGAAGATACTTGATATGATTTCAATCTTCCTAAATTTTTGAAGACTTGTTTTGTAGCCTAATATATGGTCTATTGCACAAAATGTTCCATGTGCATTTGAGAAGAATGTGTAGATGCTGTTTAGATAAAATATTTAGGTTATCTCTGTTAGGTCCAGTTAGTCTATAGTATTTTTCAAGACTGCTGTTTCCTTATTGATTTTCTGTCTGAATGATCTATCTATTGTTGAGAGTGAGATATTGAAGCCCCCAACTGTTACTGAATTACTATTTATTTCTCTTTTTAACTCTTTTAGCTTCTGCTTTATATACTTAAAAGTTCCAATGCTGGGCACATAAATATTTGTAATTATTTTATTTTCTTGATGTTTAGACCTCTTTATCATTGTATAATGACATTTTTTTAATCATTTTTAGTTTAAAATATATTTTGTCTGATATAAATATAGCCACCCCAGTTTTTTGTTATTGTTGTTACAGATGTTGCTTAAAATGTCTTTTTCTATTCCCTTCCCTCTCATTGTATGTGTGTCATTTTTTTTAAATTTAATTTAATTTAATTTTTTTTCAATATATGAAATTTATTGTCAAAATGGTTTCCATACAACACCCAGTGCTCATCCCAAAAGGTGCCCTCCCCAATACCCATCACCCACTCTCCCCTCCCTCCCACCCCCCATCAACCCTCAGTTTGTTCTCAGTTTTTAAGAGTCTCTCATGCTTTGGCTCTCTCCCACTCTAACCTCTTTTTTTTTTTTTCCTTCCCCTCCCCCATGGGTTTCTGTCAAGTTTCTCAGGATCCACATAAGAGTGAAAACATATGGTATCTGTCTTTCTCTGTATGGCTTATTTCACTTAGCATCACACTCTCCAGTTCCATCCACGTTGCTACAAAGGGCCATATTTCGTTCTTTCTCATTGCCCTGTAGTACTCCATTGTGTATATAAACCACGATTTCTTTATCCATTCATTAGTTGATGGACATTTAGGCTCTTTCCATAATTTGGCTATTGTTGAGAGTGCTGCTATAAACATTGGGGTACAAGTGCCCCTATGCATCAGTACTCCTGTATCCCTTGGGTAAATTCTTAGCAGTGCTATTGCTGGGTCATAGGGTAGGTCTATTTTTAATTTTCTGAGGAATCTCCACACTGTTTTCCAGAATGGCTGCACCAACTTGCATTCCCACCAACAGTGCAAGAGGATTCCCGTTTCTCCACATCCTCTCCAGCATCTATAGTCTCCTGATTTGTTCATTTTGGCCACTCTGACTGGCGTGAGGTGATATCTGAGTGTGGTTTTGATTTGTATTTCCCTGATAAGGAGCGACGTTGAGCATCTTTTCATGTGCCTGTTGGCCATCCGGATGTCTTCTTTAGAGTAGTGTCTATTCATGTTTTCTGCCCATTTCTTCACTGGGTTATTTGTTTTTTGGGTGTGGAGTTTGGTGAGCTCTTTATAGATTTTGGATACTAGCCCTTTGTCCGATGTGTCATTTGCAAATATCTTTTCCCATTCCGTTGGTTGCCTTTTAGTTTTGTTGGTTGTTTCCTTTGCTGTGCAGAAGCTTTTTATCTTCATAAGATCCCAGTAATTCATTTTTGCTTTTAATTCCCTTGCCTTTGGGGATGTGTCAAGTAAGAGATTGCTATGGCTGAGGTCAGAGAGGTCTTTTCCTGCTTTCTCCTCTAGGGTTTTGATGGTTTCCTGTCTCACATTCAGGTCCTTTATCCATTTTGAGTTTATTTTTGTGAATGGTGTGAGAAAGTGGTCTAGTTTCAACCTTCTGCATGTTGCTGTCCAGTTCTCCCAGCACCATTTGTTAAAGAGACTGTCTTTTTTCCATTGGTTGTTCTTTCCTGCTTTGTCAAAGATTAGTTGGCCATACGTTTGTGGGTCTAGTTCTGGGGTTTCTATTCTATTCCATTGGTCTATGTGTCTGTTTTTGTGCCATGTATGTGTGTCTTAATGCTAAAGTGAGTCTTTTGTAGAAAGCATCTTGTTGGATCTTGATTTTTTTTATCCATTCATCTATTCTGTGTCTTTTAATTAGAGAATTTAATCTTTTTACATTTAAAGCAATTATTGATAGGTAAGAACTTATTATCGCCATTTTGCTCATTGTTTTCTTAATGTTTTATAGATCTCTTTTTCTTATCCTTATAGATATCTTATTTCTTATCCTGCTGCCCTTTTGTGTGTTTTGTTATCTTTTAGTATCAGTATGCTTTCCTTTTATCATGTTATTTTGTGTAATTACTACAGTATTTTGTGTGTGTGGTTACAATGTCTCATAATCTTATAACACACTATTTTAAACTGATAACAACATCAATAGAATTCATAAACTTTTACTTTTACTTCTCCTCCCCCACATACTTAAAGTTATTTCTATTACAACTACATTTTTAATATTGTATAAGTAATGATAGATTATTACAATTCTTTGTATTATTATTATATATTATTAATACTTAATATAATAGATTATTTTTACTATGTTAGTTTTTTAACCTTTAAATTAGAGTTATAATTGAGTTATATACCACTGTTATCATATTGCAAAATCTAACTATGACTATATTTACCATTAAAGTGAGATTTACAATATATTTTTAAGTTTTTATATTGTGACTATGTGTTATTTTACTTCCACTAGAAAAACCCCATTAGCATTTTGTTAAGGCAATTCTGTTGGTAGTAAACTCCTTTAGCTTTTGTTTCTGGAAAAGTCTTTATTCCTCCATTTCTAAAGGACAGCTTCACTGTATATAGAATTTTTTGGTTGACATTTTTTTTTTTTAATATCTTGAACATGTTACCTCATTCTCTTCTGGTCTAAAAAGTTTTCATTGATAAATTCCCCCCTATTGTCTTGTGTAAATTCCCTTGTATGTAACTTCTTTCTTTTCTTTTCCTGGTCTTAAACTTCTTTCTTTGTCTTTGACTTTTGATAACTTAATAATAATGTGTTTTGGTAACCCTATTCTAATTCAACCTACTTGGGATTGTTTGAGCCTCATGGATTTAGATGTCCATTTCTCTACCCAGGTTTGAGAGATTTTCAGCTATTATAATTTTTTTTATAAATTTTTGGGAGTAGACATTATTTTTTAATGTTTATTTACTTATTTTGAGAGAGAGAGAGAGAGAGAGAGAGAGAGAGAATCCCAAGCTGGCTCTGCACTGTCAGAGCAGAGCCCCATGTGGGGCTTGATCTCATGAACCATGAGATCATGACCTGAGCCAAAATCAAGAGTTGGATGGTTAACTGAGTGAACCACCCAGGCACCCTCAGCTATTATAACTTTAAATATGCTTTCTGACCCTCTTTTTGGTCCTCTCCTTCTGGAATTTTCATGATACAAATATTGTTTATTTTCATTGTGTCTTTTTATTCCTATAGGCTTTCTTCACTCTTTTTCTTCTTTCTTTTGGCTCCTCTGACTAATTCATTTTAATGTCCTATCCTCCAGGTCACTGATTTTTTTTTTCTTCCACATGGTCAAGTCTACTTTTAAAATTCTCTACTGAATTCTTCAGTCCAATTATATTTTTCAACTCTAGGGTTTCTGGGTTTTGGTTTTGGTTTTGATGGTTGTTATTTCCTTATCAAATATCTCATTTTGCTTATGCATTGGTTTTCTAATTTTGTTGTCTGTCTGTGTTATCTTGTAGCTCAGTAAACTTGCTCAAGAGGATTATTCTGAATTCTTTGTCAGTTCATTGATCTTCATTTCTTTATGGTTGGTTAATCATTATAATTTTATTAATTTCCTTTGGTGGTGTCATATTTACCTGATAATTTATGATCCTTTATTTGTAACATTGGTGTCTGCACATTTGAGCAATTAGGCTCCTCTTTCAGACTTTATAGGTCTGCTTTGTCAGAGACCATTCTTCACCAGTCAGCTCAGTTTGGTTTTTGAATGTGTCTTCTGGCAATGTCCTTGGACAGGTAGAGCCTACTATTATTGTTCACTTTAGGGTAAAGCAACTGTTGGAGGTTTAAGGATGGGGATGAGGTTGTGTGCCATTGGCCGAGAACAAGTGGATAGGACTGCTGACTTTGTTCCTTACCTGAATGAAGCTGTACAATGGGCTCTTCAATTGCCTGGATTCCCTGGTCAGGCTTACTAGATGTTCATGTCTGGCGAATATATTCAGTAGTAGATGGGGCTATAAGTTAACTTCCCATCCATGGCAGGGAGCAGGTGAGGCCACCAATTTTGTTCTGCAAATGGGGGAAGCCATGGTCTATGCTCTCTGTCTGAGTGTCATTGTATGCCGGGCTGATGAATGGGTATTGCAGCATCCCGTGTGCTTTCATTAGGTTCCCTGGTTGGACAAGCTGGAGGCTATATTGAGTAATGAGCAGGTCTACAAATTAGATTCCTTGTCCCAGGAGAAGGGAGAGAAGCAGTTTGAAAGCCAGCAAAACTCTTTGTTGTCTCAACTCAAGCCAAACCACACCTCAAGTTCCCTGACTGAATAGGGCCACTGGCTTGACTCTGCAAACTACTGCCTCTATACACCTCTCAGCTTGAGAACTACTGGACCTCATAGTTTCCAGGAGTTGCTGCAGCTGTTCTGACCAGATGGTGCCAGAAGACATTCTCCACAGCGGGTGGGGCTATAATTCAGCTCCCTGTTAGGGCAAAATGGGCTCTGGGGCCAGCAACAGTCCTCATCTGAGGATCCGAATCAGGCAAATCTTCAAGCAGATGTGTTTATTGGTCAGAGTGTGCTCCCAACTTCATTCTACAGATGAACAAATTAGATTGAGATTACTACTTGGGTACGACAGGTATGAACTGGGTCTGCCAACATCCATGTGCTGGTTGTTGCAAACCCCTTCCTACTTCTCCATCATAATCAGATTCCTAGTGATTGACTTCACAGAGTCCTTTGCAATCCTCATGGGGTGAGATCAGAGTAGGGACTCCAACAAATTAACCCATAATGCTGGGATAGGGCTGGTCTCCCCCCACCTCAGGTTCCCTCTTCCCACTGGAGGAACTGGAAGCTCAGGAGAGACTTCTCTATGTGGTACTGTGCTGTCCTGGGGGAAGTCCATGTGGTCAGTGTGTAGCCACTTCTCTTACCCTTTTGATGTAGTCAGTCTTGGTCTCAGTGCCCAGGGGTGGGTGCCCCACCCTCATGTCCTCAGTGGTGTCTTGTTATTAACAGTTGTTAATTGTTCTTCTTATGAAGAGGAGCAAAATCAGCCACAACCTATGTTGCCATCTCAGTGACATCAGAATCCAGTGATTGATTTCTGAATGCCAAACCAAATCCTAGCTTTCATATAATAAACCAAACATTCTTATTTATTTATTAATTGCAATTTTCAGATTGTTAATTCATTTAAGTCTTGTGCATCTACAATCATATGAAAGATTAGCCTGTAATGTTCCTTTGTTGGAATGACCTTTTTAGATTTTGTTGTCAAAGTTCTTCATAAAATGTATGGAATAGGACATTTCTTTTTTCTAATTTCAGGAAGAGTTTGTAAAATAGAGTTAATTACTACTAAAAAGTTTGGTAAATTTTTCCAGTAAGGTCACTGGCCTTGAATTGTTTGGTGAGTAAGTTTTAATTGTAAATTCAAAGTCATTAAAAATCATAAAATCATTCCAGCTTTCTGCTTCTTTTGGTGAAAATTTTTCTAGGAATTTGTCTTTATCACTTCAGTTTTCAAATAATTAGCATAAAATTGTACATAAAATCCTCCTCTTTTTATCCTTCTAGTGTCTATAACATCTGTAGCAATGTATCCATTTACTCCTGTTGTATTTTTGTGTCTTTATTTATATTCCTGATCACTCTCAACAGCTTTTTATAGGCCTTTTCAAGGACCAAACTTCTGTTAGATTAACCTCTATTGTATTTTATCTCTTTTATTATTTTTTTCTCTTATACTTATTATTTCCTTCCTTCTATATTTTTTAGGTTTATATTGGTAATTTTTTTAACTTCTCGAAATTGATGAGTAGCTCACTGATTTTTCAGCCTTCTTATATATCATGGGCTATGAATTTTCTTCTAAACACAAATTTAGCTGTATCCCATTAGCTATTAAAACTTAATGAATTTGGTGTGGAATATTTTTATCATCAACTTTAAAATCTTCTTTTCTCCTGTGATTTTTCTTTGACCCATGGCTTAATACAATTGTAATTACTGGTTTCTAAGCAAATGAAGATTTTCTGGTTTTCTCTGGCCCACCTCCCTCCATTTGGCAAGACCTAGGCCCTAAGTTTTAAAGCTTTGAAGTCTGAAAAATCATTGCTCAGCTTCTCAGTCTCTTAGCTTCCTCTTGTTAAATTGTTATTTATATCTCTGGGAAAGCAGTTCTACATACCAGGTCATATTTCTGGATTTTCTTCTTCTCCAGGACCTTGGTCTTCTAGTTTTTTGTTGCTTCTTTAAGCTCTTAAATGCATTGTATGTTTAATTTGTCTAATGGCTCTCAGTGGGAGGATTGTTTTTACAGTGGGAGGATTGAATTACCAGAATTGGAAGCCAACATATCATTACATTTAGCATTTGATTTCTAAATGTGGATATCAAATAATTGGGGGGGGATTCTACAAGAATATTTGAATTACCGAAGTTGCAGATTTTATGCCATGGTTAAAGTTCAACAAGTATCTTTCATGTGGGTGATAACAACTCTAATCAAGGTTAAAGACTTTATGTAACTTTATACAACTGAACACCAAAAAAAAAACAAAAAAACAAAAAAACAAAAAACAAAGCAAACCAATTAAAAAATGGGCAGGGGACCTGAATAAACATTTTTCCAAAGGAGACATATAGATGGCCAAAAGACACATGCAAGCAAGCTCACATCACTGATCATCAGGGAAATTGAAATCAAAACCACAATGAGACGTCATCTCACACTTCTCAGAATGGCTAGGATCAAAAAGATAAGAAACAACAAGTGTTGATAAGGATGTGTAGAAAAGAGAACTCTTGTGCACTATTAGTGGAAATGTAAATTGGTATAACTACTCTAGAAAACAGCTGTTCTGGAAGTCCCTCAAAAATTAAAAATAGAAATATTATATGATCTAATAATTCCATTACTGGATATTTACCCAAAGAAAATGAAAACACTAATTCAGATCCAGTAATTGGGTATTTACTAGTACAAAAACACTAATACAAAAAATACAAAAAAAACCAAAAACAGAAACACTAATTCAAAGGGATACATGCAACCTGATGTTTATTGCAGCAGCATTTAAAATAGCCAAATTATGGAAGCAGCCTGTGTCCATTTGTAGATGAACAGATAAAGAGAAGATATGAGATATATATAAGATATAGTTATATCTTATAAGATATAGATATGGGATATAGGATATAGATATATATATCATATATATATGATATATATATATCATATAGGATAGAGTTATATTCTCTCTCTCTCTCTCTCTCTCTCTCTATATATATATATATATATATATATATATATAAGATTATTACTCAGCCATAAAAAAGAATAAAATCTTACCATTTGCAACAACATGGTTGGAGCTAGAGAGTATAATACTAAGCTGAATAAGTCAGAGACAGACAGAACCATATGATTTCACACATATGTGTAATTTAAGAAACAAATCAAACAAGCAAAGGAAAAAAAATAAAGAGAGAGACAAGCCAAGAAACAGACTCTTAACTATAGAGAACAAACTGATGGTTACCAGAAGGGAGATGGGTGAGGGTGTGGATGAAATAAATGATAGGGTATTTACCGTGATGAGCACTGAATAATACATAGAATTGTTGAATCACTATATTGTATCCCTAAAACTAATAAAATGCTATATGTTAACTATACTGGAGTTTTAAAAAAATTAATTAAAAAAGGTATATATACCCCTACATTTATTTCAGGATTATTTACAGTAGCCAAGATATAGAAGCAACCCAGTGTCCATCAATAGATGAATAAATAAAGAAGATATGATATATATGTAATTATATACTATATTATATAATATATAACATTATGCTATATATCATATATATATACATATGTATAAATATATATGTAACCTATGAATCTAAGGAACTTAACCAAAAATGATTTTCAATATTATTTATTAAAGTAGAAATCTGAGGTTATATTAAATATAAGCATAATAGTATTAATATCACCTAACTACTGAATAATCAAGCATTTGGAAATAAAGTAGTTACCTGGTTATTATAAGAAAGTAACTATTTCCAAGATTGAATAATAAGGTAGAAGAAGTATCACTTAAACAAGTTATACTAAGTATTTATAATGGTTCTTTTTGTCTGGGTCTTAAAAAGTATCATAAAAGGGAATTAAATATGAAGTAATAAACATAACCAAAATACAGAAATCAATGCTGTTGTTGTTGTGTTGAAAGATTTTTCAGTACTTAAAAGTTAATTTGGTATTGATTGTGTATGACTGTAGATTATCAATAAATACTTGTTGATGTTCTTTTATTCTATTTGCTTCTTTCTACAGGTGGGGAGGTCCCATACACGACTCTGGCTACTCGAATGATGATGGGGGCTTGGTGGCTATTTGCATTGATTGTCATCTCATCTTACACAGCAAATCTTGCTGCTTTCCTCACTATCACCCGCATTGAAAGCTCCATCCAGTAAGTAGACAAAGATTCCAGTAGCCACAAAGAATGAAAAATGATGAGAGTAGCCAAACCTATTTAAATAAGTATATGATACCTGATAATAAATTTACACCCTCCTTTTGAGTAAAGGTTTAATTTTGTGATATGCAATTATCACAGTATTGGTGATACATTTTTGAAAAAATAAAATTCTGGGTATAATTTTGCATCACTTCCCACATTTTCCTGGAAGAATAACACATATTTGGTATTCTAGGTTCCACAGAGTATGACTATGTTTGGGCAACATTGTAAAAAGGAAGGGAAAGGAGTCATACTAAAATATACATATTTCAAGTTTGACAGTATCAGTTTTTGTCTGGAGTCTGCCCCATTGTGCATTGTCTGAGTAAATAGTTGGAAAGACGTTAGGTGATTCATAGGTGACATATAGGGAAAGAGAAGGAAGGAGGCAGGGGGAGAGGGAGAGAGAGGATAGCTTTCAAGAGATTAAAACCACATTGTGTTTATCTCTTCAATGTATTATAGCTAATGTGGTCACTATTACTGCTGCTTTTCCAGTTTCAGTGGTGGTAAATTGTAACTATGATACATTTGCTTAAATCCTAAAGTTACTTAAGCCAATGCCTCAGTTCATAAAAGCCACCCCCATGAGCCCCAAGAGCCCAAAGGCCTTTGATCAAGCACAGCCATTTCTGCTTTTGTGGTTTCATGCATACAATCAGCTTCAATATGCAACTTCTGCCATATTAGAACATAATGTTCTATATATCATTTTAAGAAACATTTTCCTGAAAATGTTTTATTCATCCAAAAACAAAATAGTTTGAATTTTCCTAGAGTTGAAGAACATTCATTCTCAACAAAACTGACAATTCAACATTATGAATAATTAGATTTGTTAAGGAATTCATTAGAGAACTAACTTATCCTTAAAGGAAAATATAAGAGTTCTTCTTGTGTTTAAAAAATTTGTAAATGAAGTCCATTAATAGCCACAAAACTGTTATAATGCAATACTAAAAATAAAATCAGGAATTAATGATCTATAAAGAAGTAGGATATTTTTCTTCAATTATTTGTCATATATAATTGAAACCCCCAAATTCAACTAATGACAGTAACAGACAGTTTCATCCAGTCTGAGGGATGTTTCCAATTTCTCTCATCAAATCATGCTCCTCAAATGTTTTTTCCCAATTTTTTAGTGCAGAATCTTCATACCCTCTTATTACCCTTGTAGCCAATTCTATGTGTGGTATAAGTTATAAATGGTACACAGTGAAGTTCATGGAAAGCATAAACCCATATTTTAACCAATAATGAAAATGATTACAAACACCCAGCCAAGAAATCAATGAAATCAGTAAAATTACGAAAATAATAATTAACTTTTATTGAGCATTCACAGAAAACCAGAGTGCGCTGAATGTTTTACATTCATTTGATCATTTAATCGTTAGCAACCATCTTCTGAAAGACATACTATTAAATAACCCATTTTATAACTGAAGTTGAGAATATAAGTAACTTACTCAAACAATGCATCTAATAAGTGATTGATTAAAGACCATACCTTAAATCTGTCTGATTATTGAACCTATATTCTAACTAAACTTACCACTCTAGTTCCCATCCCTTGGACTTTTGTATGGCCAGTTGTTTATAAGAATGGTATAAAGGGTGTGTCATTGTCTTGTTCATTACTAAGTAAGGGGATATAAAGGGTGACATTTTTCAAATCCTTCATTGGTCTGAGGATATAAAATATCAAAATCTGGGTGATTTTTATGTGGGATAAATTCTGTAGGCATACATCCCAACATGAACTAATTAAATCTATAATTGATATCTGCCATTCAGGGGAAGACCACTTGACAGATCCAATCGATAGAAATCACACAAAGAAAAATTGTTTTAAAACTTAAGATGGAGTATTATATCTCACTAATGTAGTTTCTATCAATTATGTTTAACTTGTCACATTTTGAGTGCACTTGAGCTAAGAACCAATGTAGCTCATATCTGACTTGAAGCATTTTAAATAAATAAATGAAGAAAACTTTGAAATAATGGATTTTATATAATAAATGGCAATCATCATAATAATTATGACTAATATTCACTGAGAGTTTATTATGAATTTATTAAGCATGTTACATGTATTATCTCATTTATTCCTCAAAAAACCCTGATAATACAAGTATTACTGTTATTCCCATTACACCAATGAAGAAACAAAAGTTTGCAAGTTAAATTCTCAAGATCACATAACCAATAGTGCCAGAGCTGGAAGTCTAACCCATGTCAATCTGACACCAATCCATGGTCTTATCCAGTGAAATTTTTCCTTATCTAGTGATGGTTTCTACACTTTGTTTGGCAACGCTGCTTCCCTGGGGCTGCAGACCTCATGGTGTTTGTGTATATCTGAACTATTTGGTCATTATCAACTTTGCCAACATTAATTTGTATCTCGACTTTTATGCAATAGCAGTGGGAGCAGAAGCCTCAATCAAATTTTTGCACTCATAGGTTTCTCTAAAAGTAAAACCTAATGGAAAAAAGATTATCAATTCACATGATGTTTCCCTCATGTATAGTTCCACAATCCACAATAACTGAGCATTCATTTCTTAAAAAAATTATTTTGTTCTATTGCTGGCTCACATTATTAAAAGTCAACATTGGGTATAATAAATCTCCCTCCATTCTAATCTTATCAGTAAACTAATTTTGAAAGGGGAAAAATCAGAGCCAAAGGAGCTAAAAGAAGCCTGATTCTCTCCCCAAACTTAAAGATATCTTCTAATTTCATGCCTCAGCTGTGTTGGTAAGCATAATTGCCTGCAGTGTTTCTTGGAAACATTTAAAGTTCCATTTGCAACTAATGTCAAACTTTCTTGTAAAATCCTAAGTTTAATTTTTCTTAGAAAAGACAAAAAAACCCACAATACCATCCAATGTCATGCTCCTTAATCATTTATATTCATAAGATTTTCTCATCACTAAATGAAGCAGCACTTGTCTGTGCACCTTTTTTCCACCTCATTTTGTTGTGCCATTGGCACACCTATACCAGCCACAGGTTCATTCCCCAAAATCAAAGTGGCTTCTCTAGACCCAGAGGGACAGAGGTAGTTAGAACGAAGTCAGGGACAGTGGTAGAGCAGCTACTTCTGAATAGATGGTTGACAGAAACTCTTACAGTCTGGTAGGGGAAATCCAACAGACTTACTCTTGGAAAGCTGAATACATTTTACAAAATGGACCCCTTTTTCAAAATTAGATATTTATCAACATCTAATCTTCTAGTTGACACTTGCCTCTAACTAAAATTTTGAAAGTGAGTTTTCCCTGAAAAAGATAATTCCCGTGTTTAATTTTATACCCCTTCAGTGATAACTGTGTTCTGCTGCTTGATATGATGTAATGTGACAGATTGTGACACAGTTGGGATTGGTAATATTGAGATATACAGTTCCATTTCTAAAGAAAAAAATATCCAATTTCTACAGAACTCCAATGACATTTGGGCTTGTTCATTGTCATCAAATGGTAACAACATGTAGCTAATTGCTTTTAGATAGCTAGAAAACGGAATGTACTTGTTTCTACTGGTAACCAGGCTAAAATTGGCAATGGTGAAATGAAGCATGTGAAGTTCTGAAGGTAATTTCAAAGTAAACACCAGGTAATAACATCATGAACATCAGTTCCGTTAGTCTTTGTTGTGATGCAATTTTCAGAAACCTACTTCTTTCACATATAAAGTAAAAAGAGCTATGAGGGAAATCACAGTTGTACATCTATAGTCATTAATAACTTTAGAATCAGACTGATCTTTGGTGGTGAAACTTGAGGTCTTTCATTTCCTGGGACTATAAGTAAGCTTGGGTCTATTCAAAGGAATTCCAAAATCCCACCATATTTTTATTTTTAAAGAATTAATTCACCATAATGTTTGAGGTATGATTAAACAAATATTGAGGTTTTTTTTGATGCAGTCACTGAACAAATTAATTTCTGATAAATTTGTTTCCAAGTGTATGCAAAAAGATTCATTAGATACTCTATCATTGGAAGTGACTCCTTTTTCCCTAGCATACTAATTACAAGACTTTTGTATCCACATTTACTCACATTTAGAAAAGGAAACAAATAATTGAGCAATGGTTTTTCTCAATGCCATACAATAGAGTATGAGCTAGCCCTGGGCTTAGAAATCGTCTGTCACCAGGTCTGGTGACAGAGAGAGAATGGTAGGACTGGCAGGTACTCACTCAATGAAATTATTTCTTTTTTCCTTTGCCCTCACTATGTAACTGTCTCTAACAAGTCACTATTTAACTTGCTAAAGTTACATTGCAATCATGCTTTTTGGAAATGGAGGTACAACAAAACCTTGGACTGAGAGTAATTTGTTCTGCGAATGTTCCACAAGATGAGCAAACATTTCTAATAAATTTTAACTTGATAAATGAGTGATGTCTTGCAATACGCACAGTACATGATGCCAAACATCAAGCCAATGGTTCTTGAAATTCGCTTTGATATACAAGTGCTTTTGATTACAAGCATGTTTCTGGAACAAATTATGCTTGCAAACCAAATTTTTATTGTATTTCTAACTATAAAAACTAAATAAATATATTACCTTCATTCATTTAGTTCAGCAGAATGTGTGTGTGTGTGTGTGTGTGTGTATGGCTTAGAAATCTGTCTTTCGCCAGGTCTGGTGACAGAGAGAGAGAGTGATAGGACTGGCAGGTGCTCATTAAACATCGTGCTAACTATTGAGGCTATAAAGATATTTTGGTATTAGCCCTGAGTCACAATGTAGTTCAAGATGTAGCAATGTGGAATTTAATGACAGGGGAACTATGATAGATTTCTTTTTTTTTTTTTTTTTTTAATTTTATTTTTTTTTATTTTTTAATATATGAAATTTACTGTCAAATTGGTTTCCATACAACACCCAGTGCTCATCCCAAAAGGTGCCCTCCTCAATACCCATCACCCACCCTGCCCTCCCTCCCACCCCCCATCAACCCTCGGTTTGTTCTCAGTTTTTAACAGTCTCTTATGCTTTGGCTCTCTCCCACTCTAACCTCTTTTTTTTTTTTTTTTTTTTTTTTTTTTTCCTTCCCCTCCCCCATGGGTTTCTGTTATGTTTCTCAGGATCCACATAAGAGTGAAACCATATGGTATCTGTCTTTCTCTGTATGGCTTATTTCACTTAGCATCACACTCTCCAGTTCCATCCATGTTGCTACAAAAGGCCATATTTCATTTTTTCTCATTGCCACGTAGTATTCCATTGTGTATATAAACCACAATTTCTTTATCCATTCATCAGTTGATGGACATTTAGGCTCTTTCCATAATTTGGCTATTGTTGAGAGTGCCGCTATAAACATTGGGGTACAGGTGCCCCTATGCATCAGTACTCCTGTATCCCTTGGATAAATTCCTAGCAGTGCTATTGCTGGGTCATAGGGTAGGTCTATTTTTAATTTTCTGAGGAACCTCCACACTGCTTTCCAGAGCGGCTGCACCAATTTGCATTCCCACCAACAGTGCAAGAGGGTTCCTGTTTCTCCACATCCTCTCCAGCATCTATAGTCTCCTGATTTCTTCATTTTGGCCACTCTGACTGGCGTGAGGTGGTATCTGAGTGTGGTTTTGATTTGTATTTCCCTGATAAGGAGCGACGTTGAACATCTTTTCATGTGCCTGTTGGCCATCCAGATGTCTTCTTTAGAGAAGTGTCTATTCATGTTTTCTGCCCATTTCTTCACTGGGTTATTTGTTTTTCGGGTGTGGAGTTTGATGAGCTCTTTATAGATTTTGGATACTAGCCCTTTGTCCGATGTGTCATTTGCAAATATCTTTTCCCATTCCGTTGGTTGCCTTTTAGTTTTGTTGGTTGTTTCCTTTGCTGTGCAGAAGCTTTTTATCTTCATAAGGTCCCAGTAATTCACTTTTGCTTTTAATTCCCTTGCCTTTGGGGATGTGCCGAGTAAGAGATTGCTACGGCTGAGGTCAGAGAGGTCTTTTCCTGCTTTCTCCTCTAGGGTTTTGATGGTTTCCTGTCTCACATTCAGGTCCTTTATCCATTTTGAGTTTATTTTTGTGAATGGTGTGAGAAAGTGGTCTAGTTTCAACCTTCTGCATGTTGCTGTCCAGTTCTCCCAGCACCATTTGTTAAAGAGACTGTCTTTTTTCCATTGGATGTTCTTTCCTGCTTTGTCAAAGATGAGTTGGCCATACGTTTGTGGGTCTAGTTCTGGGGTTTCTATTCTATTCCATTGGTCTATGTGTCTGTTTTTATGCCAATACCATGCTGTCTTGATGATGACAGCTTTGTAGTAGAGGCTAAAGTCTGGGATTGTGATGCCTCCTGCTTTGGTCTTCTTCTTCAAAATTACTTTGGCTATTCAGGGCCTTTTGTGGTTCCATATGAATTTTAGGATTGCTTGTTCTAGTTTCGAGAAGAATGCTGGTGCATTTTGATTGGGATTGCATTGAATGTGTAGATAGCTTTGGGTAGTATTGACATTTTGACAATATTTATTCTTCCAATCCATGAGCAGGGAATGTCTTTCCATTTCTTTATATCTTCTTCAATTACCTGCATAAGCTTTCTATAGTTTTCAGCATACAGATCTTTTACATCTTTGGTTAGATTTATTCCTAGGTATTTTATGCTTCTTGGTGCAATTGTGAATGGGATCAGTTTCTTCATTTGTCTTTCTGTTGCTTCATTGTTAGTGTATAAGAATGCAACTGATTTCTGCACATTGATTTTGTATCCTGCAACTTTGCTGAATTCATGTATCAGTTCTAGCAGACTTTTGGTGGAGTCTATCGGATTTTCCATGTATAATATCATGTCATCTGCAAAAAGCGAAAGCTTGACTTCATCTTTGCCAATTTTGATGCCTTTGATTTCCTTTTGTTGTCTGATTGCTGATGCTAGAACTTCCAGCACTATATTAAACACCAGCGGTGACAGTGGGCATCCCTGTCGTGTTCCTGATCTCAGGGAAAAAGCTCTCAGTTTTTCCCCGTTGAGGATGATGTTAGCTGTGGGCTTTTCATAAATGGCCTTTATGATCTTTAAGTATGTTCCTTCTATCCCGACTTTCTCAAGGGTTTTTATTAAGAAAGGGTGCTGGATTTTGTCAAAGGCCTTTTCTGCATCGATTGACAGGATCATATGGTTCTTCTCTTTTTTTTTGTTAATGTGATGTATCACGTTGATCGATTTGCGAATGTTGAACCAGCCCTGCATCCCAGGAAGGAATCCCACTTGATCATGGTGAATAATTCTTTTTATATGCCGTTGAATTCGATTTGCTAGTATCTTATTAAGAATTTTTGCATCCATATTCATCAGGGATAATGGCCTGTAGTTCTCTTTTTTTACTGGGTCTCTGTCTGGTTTAGGAATCAAAGTAATACTGGCTTCATAGAATGAGTCTGGAAGTTTTCCTTCCCTTTCTATTTCTTGGAATAGCTTGAGAAGGATAGGTATTATCTCTGCTTTAAATGTCTGGTAGAAGTCCCCTGGGAAGCCATCTGGTCCTGGACTCTTATTTGTTGGGAGATTTTTGATAACCGATTCAATTTCTTCACTGGTTATGGGTCTGTTCAAGCTTTCTATTTCCTCCTGATTGAGTTTTGGAAGAGTGTGGGTGTTTAGAAATTTGTCCATTTCTTCCAGGTTGTCCAATTTGCTGGCATATAATTTTTCATAGTATTCCCTGATAATTGTTTGTATCTCTGAGGGATTGGTTGTAATCATTCCATTTTCATTCATGATTTTATCTATTTGGGTCATCTCCCTTTTCTTTTTGAGAAGCCTGGCTAGAGGTTTGTCAATGTTGTTTATTTTTTCAAAAAACCAACTCTTGGTTTCGTTGATCTGCTCTACAGTTTTTTTAGATTCTATATTGTTTATTTCTGCTCTGATCTTTATTATTTCTCTTCTTCTGCTGGGTTTAGGCTGCCTTTGCTGTTCTGCTTCTATTTCCTTTAGGTGTGCTGTTAGATTTTGTATTTGGGATTTTTCTTGTTTCTTGAGATAGGCCTGGATTGCAATGTATTTTCCTCTCAGGACTGCCTTCGCTGCATCCCAAAGCGTTTGGATTGTTGTATTTTCATTTTCGTTTGTTTCCATATATATTTTAATTTCTTCTCTAACTGCCTGGTTGACCCACTCATTCGTTAGTAGGGTGTTCTTTAACCTCCATGCTTTTGGAGGTTTTCCAGACTTTTTCCTGTGGTTGATTTCAAGCTTCATAGCATTGTGGTCTGAAAGTATGCATGGTATAATTTCAATTCTTGTAAACTTATGAAGGGCTGTTTTGTGACCCAGTATATGATCTATCTTGGAGAATGTTCCATGTGCACTCGAGAAGAAAGTATATTCTGTTGCTTTGGGATGCAGAGTTCTAAATATATCTGTCAAGTCCATCTGATCCAATGTATCATTCAGGGCCCTTGTTTCTTTATTGACTGTGTGTCTAGATGATCTATCCATTTCTGTAAGTGGGGTGTTAAAGTCCCCTGCAATGACCACATTCTTATCCATAAGGTTGCTTATGTTTATGAGTAATTGTTTTATATATCTGGGGGCTCGGGTATTTGGCGCATAGACATTTATAATAGTTAGCTCTTCCTGGTGGATAGACCCTGTGATTATTATATAATGCCCTTCTTCATCTCTTGTTACAGCCTTTAATTTAAAGTCTAGTTTGTCTGATATAAGTATGGCTACTCCAGCTTTCTTTTGGCTTCCAGGAGCATGATAAATAGTTCTCCATCCCCTCACTCTCAATCTAAAGGTGTCCTCAGATCTAAAATGAGTCTCTTGTAGACAGCAAATAGATGGGTCTTGCTTTTTTATCCATTCTGATACCCTATGTCTTTTAGTTGGCGCATTTAATCCATTTACATTCAGTGTTATTATAGAAAGATATGGGTTTAGAGTCATTGTGATGTCTGTATGTTTTATGCTTGTAGTGATGTCTCTGGTACTTTGTCTCACAGGATCCCCCTTAGGATCTCTTGTAGGGCTGGTTTCGTGGTGACAAATTCCTTCAGTTTTTGTTTGTTTGGGAAGACCTTTATCTCTCCTTCTATTCTAAATGACAGACTTGCTGGATAAAGGATTCTCGGCTGCATATTTTTTCTGTTTAGCACACTGTAGATATCGTGCCAAGCCTTTCTGGCCTGCCAAGTTTCAAAGGAGAGATCAGTCACGAGTCTTATAGGTCTCCCTTTATATGTGAGGGCACGTTTATCCCTTGCTGCTTTCAGAATTTTCTCTTTATCCTTGTATTTTGCCAGTTTCACTATGATATGTCGTGCAGAAGATCGATTCAAGTTACGTCTGAAGGGAGTTCTCTGTGCCTCTTGGATTTCAATGCCTTTTTCCTTCCCCAGTTCAGGGAAGTTCTCAGCTATAATTTGTTCAAGTACCCCTTCAGCACCTTTCCCTCTCTCTTCCTCCTCTGGGATACCAATTATGCGTATATTATTTTTTTTTAGTGTATCACTTAGTTCTCTAATTTTCCCCTCATACTCCTGGATTTTTTTATCTCTCTTTCTTTCAGCTTCCTCTTTCTCCATAACTTTATCTTCTAGTTCACCTATTCTCTCCTCTGCCTCTTCAAGCCGTGCCATCGTGGTTTCCATTTTGTTTTGCATTTCGTTTAAAGCGTTTTTCAACTCCTCGTGACTGTTCCTTAGTCCCTCGATCTTTGTGGCAAGAGATTCTCTGCTGTCCTGTATACTGTTTTCAAGCCCAGCGATTAATTTTATGACTATTATTCTAAATTCACTTTCTGTTATATTATTTAAATCCTTTTTGATCAGTTCATTAGCTGTTGTTATTTCCTGGAGATTCTTCTGAGGGGAATTCTTCCGTTTGGTCATTTTGGAGAGTCCCTGGCGTGGTGAGGACCTGCAGTGCACTTCCCCTGTGCTGTGGTGTATAACTGGAGTTAGTGGGCGGGGCCGCAGTCCGACCCGATGTCTGCCCCCAGCCCACTGCTGGGGCCACAGTCAGACTGGTGTGTGCCTTCTCTTCCCCTCTCCTAGGGGCGGGATTCACTGTGGGGTGGTGTGTCCCGTCTGGGCTACTTGCACACTGCCAGGCTTGTGTTGCTGGGGATCTGGCGTATTAGCTGGGGTGGGTAGGCAAGGTGCACGGGGGCTGGAGGGGCAGGCTTAGCTCGCTTCTCCTTAGGTGATCCACTTCAGGAGGAGCCCTGTGGCAGCGGGAGGGAGTCAGATCCGCTGCCGGAGGTTTGGCTCCGCAGAAGCACAGAGTTGGGTGTTTGCGCGGAGCGAGCAAGTTCCCTGGCAGGAACTGGTTCCCTTTGGGATTTTGGCTGGGGGATGGGCGGGGGAGATGGCGCTGGCGCCTTTGTTCCCCGCCAAGCTGAGCTCTGCCGTCCGGGGGCTCAGCAGCTCTCCCTCCCTTTGTCCTCCAGCCTTCCCGCTTTCCGAGCAGAGCTGTTAACTTATGACCTCCCAGACGCTAAGTCGCGCTTGCTGTCGGAACACAGTCTGTCCGGCCCCTCCGCTTTTGCCAGCCAGACTCGGGGGCTCTGCTTGGCCGGCGAGCCGCCCCTCCGCCCCTCCGCCCCGGCTCCCTCCCGCCAGTCCGTGGAGCGCGCACCGCCTCGCCGCCCTTCCTACCCTCTTCCGTGGGCCTCTCGTCTGCGCTTGACTCCGGAGACTCCCTTCTGCTAATCCTCTGGCGGTTTTCTGGGTTCTTTAGGCAGGTGTAGGTGGAATCTAAGTGATCGGCAGGACGCGCTGTGAGCCCCGCGTCCTCCTACGCCGCCATCTTCCGGAACCCCGATAGATTTCTTTATGAAATGCTGGGTGAACACAGGGAAGGAGTAACTTGGAGAAGAGGTGGAGGAAAAAGGAAAGAAACTATCAGGCATCACAGAGGTATCATCTGAGAGTCTGATCTTGAAAGATGAATTTCAAAAGGCTGAAGGGGTGGCTTACTGGGGAATATTTGCAAAAGTAAGAGAGATGAAATTCCTCAGAGACTGTCTAGTAAAGTGTAGATGATCAAAATCTGTTAATTTCCTTCCTGGATTGAGATGTGTGATGTGAAAGTGGCAGGAAGTGAAATAGAAAAGGAAAGTGAGTCCAAACCCTGAAAGGCATGATAAGAATTGTTAAGGAATTTGGAATTTTTCCTGGAGATAATGGAGAGTGACATCGTTGAAGAAAGACAGCTTAATCTGTGCAGAGGAGGATGGGTGGGAGAGAAAAGATGTAGAAATGTATGGAAACTAGTAGGTTTCTATCTAATAAAAACCTGAACCACATATCTTTTGTTTCAGGACCATTTAATTTGAAAATACCAAATGATTAAGGAAATTTAAGACAGATTTGGCTTGAGAAACCTTGCATCTCTAGGCTACCATTTACATTTATAGCAGATGCAGGAATATTGACTTAGTTTATTTATTTTTAAAGATTCTTAACGAGAGAATGTGTTTGACTATGTCATAACTAAACAGATAAAGAAGAGAGCTACTACAGTGAGAAAATTCTAGAAATCACTCTGGTTGGGCTACTTTTCAGATGTAATTTTGCAGAAAAGCTGCATCTCAATGTCTGCTATTCCTAGACTTTATCCTGCCTGTTAATTACTTTTTGCTTTATGCCATCAAAAAATAAGTCAGACTTATTTTTATTCAATTTTAATACATTTTCAATGTAATACAGGACTGTATTGAGAAAATAGTAAAGTACAGTAAATTTTGAAGGACAAAGTGTTAATAATCCACAGCTTGTCATGTTGCAATATGTTCTATTAATAGTTAAACATTTTTAACTGTTTATTTTGAAGTAATCATATATACACAGGAAGTTGCAAAAATATACCATAGAGAGGTCCCATGTACCCTTCACCTAGTTTCCTCCAATGGTTACATTTTAAATAATTATAGTACAATATCAAAACAAGGAAATTGACATGGATACAGTGTATGTATGCATATAGTTCTGTGCCATTTTATTACATGTATGGATTATACAACCACCACTGCAATAGATCTAGAACTATACCACCATTACAAAAATCTCCCTAAATCTACCCTCACTCCTTCTTCCCCACCATCATCAACCCCTAATAATAACTAATATGTTCTTTATTCCTGTGATTTTTATCATTTCAAGAGTCCTATATAAGTTGAATCTTACAGTATGTGGCCTTCTGAAATAGCCTTTTTTTTCCCCCACTCAGCATAACACCCTTGAGATCTATCCAAGTTGTTGCATGCATCAATAGTTCATTGCTTTTTATTGCTGAGTGGTAATCTATGGTATGGATGTACCAGTTTGTGTAACTATTTACCTAATGAATGGAATTTTTGTTGTCTCCAAGTTTTTAGCTATTACAAATGAAGTTGCTAAGAACATTTATGTGCACTTATGTTTTTGTATAGATATGTTTTCATTTCTCTGGCATAAATGCCCAGGGGTATGATCCCAACTCTACCTGCTTACTGCTTCCGTTCTTATTCTCTTTTCTCTTACTTCAACTATTGCTTCCCTCTATCCCATTCTCTTCTCATTCAAGCTTATGATCCAGAGTGTGGAGTACCTTCTTCCATCCTTAAAATTAGTTTGAAAACCTCCATCATTACCACATCCAATCGAAGTAAAATGCAGCTCCATAGCCAAGCACATGGAACCCTTCAAAAGCTGACCCAGCCTCATTTCTGTCTACTGGCACCAATTGTAATCCATTCTCACACTTGTTCATGCTCCAGTTAAGCCAAACTCTGGGAGGGCATTTCATACCTCTGTGGAGTTGACATGCTGTTCCCTTTCCCTGAAATGACCCAGAACTCCCTTCTCTCCTGGCATCATCCATTTGCACAAACACAATTAGCCATTACACATGTGTCTTCTCTTTGAGAGTATACCTTATTCAAAGGCAAGGGCTATGCCATATCCATATCTGTGCCCTTAATGTGTCCCAGAATGCCTGGCACATAGTATTCATAATAACGGAGGCTAACATTTTTGAGTGCTTGCTATATGACAGACATTTTCCTAAATGCTTTGCTTAGATTTTCTCATTTAATACTCATAATAGCCCCATGAGAGATACATTATTTTCATCTCCATTTTGAAGATGATGAAACTAAAACCTAGAATAGTAAGCCAGGAAATCCAGCACTGGAGACCTTGTCTTAGTGGACCATATCTTCTACAATTAGCAAATACACTAAACCTTAACTGAATGAAATAAATAAACTAAAATGAGTGAATGAAATCCATAATGGCATTATAAGTTTTCTGAAAAATAACGAATTCTGCAAGAAAGAATCAATGGATGAATTATATTTAGCTAAGTTAATTTCAGATATTTCTAAGTTACATGGTATCCTAGAAACAGGCACAGGAGACCAGGAATTTAAATAAATCTGCATTCAAATCCTTTGCCACTTATTAGCCGAATGATCTTGCCATTTCCCATAATCATTTTCAGCCTTATTTTCCCTAAGGGTAAAAAGATAATGGGCTCAAACTTCATAGGTTTAATGTAAAGAATAAATGAGGAAAAATAGAGACATAAATAACAGCACAGTTCCTGGATACACCGTGCATTTGCTTCCATTTTTCTACTTGTTCTCTAGGAGGCCATGCAGATTCCTTGGACTGTTCTTCCCTCCACCCTTTTTGGTGGTGCTAATAACTATTATTTTTGCTATTTTGTCCACAATTACATACACTAAACAGAATGTGTATAGCCCCCAAAGGTTAAAAGAAAGAGAAGAGGAACTGGCTGTCAGGAAGCCTTATCCAAATTTCAGCATAAATAAGGACCGCTGTCTCACCTTAGCCTTGTTAACTCTCACTATGGTCAAGCTGCTACTGACAGTGACCATGCCGAACCTGGGTCAGAACATCTGTTGGCCAGGCAAGTGTTCTCTTTGAGCTCCTCTTTAACTGCCCCTCATAACACACAGCTCGCATGCTGCTTCCTCTGCTACGCCTTTCTCGTGGTGTTCATAACTAGAGTTAGTGCCTCCTTTTTTTTTAACCACTTTGCATCTCCTTGCTTACACCCTGAACTGTATCTAGCCTCATGCTGGAGTAGTATTCTCCTTGTTTTACCTTCTCAATTAAAATGTATGTTCTTGAGCAGGGTTTTATCACCTTTGTATCAGCACAGCACCTGATGCTGTTACTTTTTGAGCACATAGCTGATTACAGATAAATATTTGTTAAATAATAAACCAGAAAGGGATTTCTTACACTCTGGCCTGAGACTGTAGAACCTCATGACTTGTTTATATACCTCATAACAAATCAGAAAGAAATATGAAAGCCATTTTTATGTGCTGTTATTCCAGGATAAGAGGAGACCCAAATGATGTGCTCTCTAGGTTTTCTTAATGTCTCACCCACACAGGCTTCCAGTGGAAGGCTATTTCATAGCTCTCAGCAGGGAATTGCACACTTTATTAGGAACAGCCAAAATCAAGGTTGCTGAAGTGAGCTGGGTCTGATTCATACCACTTTTATGTTTCAGTTTAGTACAGAATTGTATAGGCTTAACTTCAGAGTACACAGGCACTACAGACAGAGGAAGACATTCGTCTCCTTACTCTACATTGTTCAGTGTTGAAATGGCTTACTTGTCAAAGCACTTAAGTACTACAGTGATGGATGTTTTATAAACATATAGCCATCTAGATATTATAGACATGGTTTTCTCTCTTTTTGAAAAAAATAAAAACCCTCAGAAGTATGTTGGTGTTTCAAAGCCACTCTTCAGTGAGCATTTAATTAAAAGTTTTGTCTCCCACTCTATTTGTGATTCCTAGGAACAGGGCTGTATTAACATTCCTATAGACTCTGTTTACACTAATATCGCTAAGATGAAAACTTTGCCAAACTAATAAGTGCCTGCAACCCCTAACATGATCTTCTTCTGGACGAGCAATTATTTTAAACAGCTCAAGTCCCCCTCTCTTTCTCCCCAACATTAGTCATCTAAATCCAGAAACCTATTAAGAACTTAAGAATATAAATTCCTGTCTCCTCTGTGTCTCTTGTTATTTTACTTCCTTACCTAAAGTCAGCTGAATAAATAAGTTCTATCTACCATAAGTATATGGTAAAAACCCTACACTCAGGAGTACTTGATTTAGTCATTTTAGAAGAGCCAGTTTGGGGGCAGCTGGGTGGCTCAGTTGGTTGAGCATCCAACTCTTGATTTCTGCTCAGGTCATGATCCCAGGGTCATGGGATCAAGCCCCGCATTGGGCTCCACTCAGTGTGGAGTCTACTTAAGATTCTCTCTCTCTTTCCCTCTGTCCCTCTCTTCCTCTCTCTCTCTCTCTCTCTCTCTCTCTCACACACACACACACACACACACACACTAAAAAAAAACAGTTAAAAATAAAAGAAGAGCTAATTTGAGTATGGGGCATGTTTTGTGAAATTAATGCAGGAAGAGTACTTGATAGAAATTGGTGACAGTGGAATCGGCAGGCAGGGCTGTTTGGCAATGCTGCTGAAGGAGACTGGAGACCTAGTTCAAAGGTTCAAGCCTCTTTCTTGCTACTGAATAACAAGGCAAGTTTTTAAAACACTTTGTACCTTAGCTTTCTCCCTTTAACAGTGTGAGCCATTTCTCCTCTCACTGCATAAATATTTGTTCCACAATTTGAATTAAGTTATTTTCAATGTCCCTTCAACTGTACAATTCTATATCAGCTACACAAATGCGGTATCTTACTAAACAAAGCCTGAGATAACTGATAAAAATATATTTAGGTACATTAACAAGAGAAATCCTGGATTATAAGGCAGAACTGAAAGGAAACTCTTGTTTAGCCATATCTTCTTTTTTTTCTCTCTGTTTTTCATGTCTCACCTTTCTTTCCCTGTCCTCTCCATCACACCAGCAATCTTGATGTGCTGACCTCCACCCTCCACTAAGTGTCTGTTTGACCCCATTAGTTCTCTGATCCTCTTAGTTCCTGCACAAGCTCCTGTCATCTGAAGGTAGTCAATTTATTTTTAGTGACTTTCTCCTCCACTCCTACACACACACACACGCTCACACACACATTCACTACACACACATACACACACATACATACACATACACACACATTCACTACACACACCCCTACTACAGCCCCTATTTCTCAAACTCTGATCTAATCTTTTAACCTAAGGGCAAAGTTTACAAATTGCCAGATGCCCCAGATCATGGCAAATCATGGGGAAAGTAAGGAACAGATCTGAAGGTAGCTTGCTGGGCTGCTTTTTCAGATGAAGGCTGCCATTTCCTGAGAGCAATGCTGCAGAATTCTCAAGATTTGCTGTGGAATGGGGTGAGGGAGGATGGGTCGGGGACACCTTTCCAATACATTTTGGGCATTTATAATCTGAATGGATATTAATAAGATCTGACTGTGAGATCAGGACATGCATTCTATGCCTACTTTTAGTTGAAATTTCTCAAAAAAGGAAATATACCTAATTGGGAATAGAGGATAATTTCCCTGAATGATTCAAAAAACTATCTTTTTTGGAGAGATCTGCAGACCTACTGCACTGGGGAGAAGGAAAATATATTTTGTATTTAGGAAATTTTAAGTTACTGGTAGAAACCTGGTCTCCTGCTCTGTGTTATAAAGAGCCAGGACTTTTGTTTTGAGATAGAGTCATTAGAATCTTCACTGAAATGATGACCTTCCACCTTACTTTGACAGTAGCATTCTACTGGGTCTTCAAATAGGCTATTAAATTTGACCTTCTGTTATTCTTGGTCACTTCCTTCTCTTCAGTTATTTCTTTCCACTATGAATAATTTGATAATGTGATTAAAGATTTTGAGATCCTTAAAAGAACTTATAGGTAAAAAAAAAAATACAAATTACTATTGATTCCTCATTTGAAACTACATCGTATTTTATTTGGGTCATTGTTTTATGCAGTAATATTGTGTATTATTGTATCACAGCTTGTTAGTGAGCTATATGTGAGGTTATGATCAATAGTTCAATGTCAGCCTTAGAGGGTATATTGAATAAAGTTTTTCCCATAAGTCAGCACTGGCCCTGAATCTAATGACCATTTTCAGTGTTGATTCGAAGTATAGAATAGGGAGTAAACTTATTAAATATGCAGATTACTTATTATTGAGTAGGGGTGATTATTGACCAGAACCACACTGTAAGAATTCATAAAGACCTTGGCAAATTAAACAAGGTGATTATAAGTGAGACAAAGCTTAATAGGGACAAATATGTAATAATTCACTCAGATATGGAAAAAAAACTATGTGTATGTGTGTATACCTATAATAATTTAAAATTGGAGGTGAAGACAGTTTCAAAATGAGTCATCTGTCAATTACAAATTTGAAATGTAGTGTTGGTGTTTATAAAGAAAATGAGCAAAATCACCTAGCAGTATAAAAGTTGTTGGGGCTTTTTAAACACTACCATGACCTATTTATAAGGTCCATAAATTTGGCAAAAATTACCATAGAAAAGAAAAAGATGCCTTAGTTAAGAACAATGTAAAAAAGTGAGTAATAGATCCTGTGAGTAAAAACTAAAGGAATTTAGTGTTTAAGTCACCAAATAAAAGGCTAAAGGATGAACGCACAAAAGAAATATTTTATTATATAAAGAAATGTTGTACTGGAGGTGATGAGTAGCGATTGTCCATTTTTATTTTCACTAAGAAGAAAATGAGAGGCTTATATGAAATAGTTTTAGGTTGGGCATGAGTAAGAAAGAACTTCCTGGTGTTAAGTTTTCTAAGTCAGTAAAGTGCCTAAGGAAGAAGAATAAAGTCCATTTTTGGAGATTGGCTTTTATACCTTAAGATATATCATCATCGAATTATGCAATACCTCCAGGAGCTCTTCCAAACTCTCTGATGTTATGATTTTATTAGGGTTCTCTCTTAACACCATTTTGAAATTTATTGATCCTCAGGGAAATTCATGGGAATTAGTCAGGTCTTTCCAATATTTTCAATGATATAAGAACATAAAAACCTACTCTTCTTCTGCAGTCTATTGGAGTATTTGACTATATCATCTTAACATAGATTTTACAATCAAGTGACAATCAATGGTGACATAATGAAATGCTGACCATACAAATTTAGGATGGTTCCATATTGGTTTATAGTGTCCTGGGGTAAATAAACAATGCATCTTTTTCATGATATCTCAGGAAGAAACTGCACACACTTTCTACTCTACACAGGAAAATTGCAGAGCAATTGAATCCACAGCAAACTGAGGCCTTTTTAAAGGAATTTTGCTTAATTAGTGTAAATATCAATATCTATATACATATCATGAAAGGTTACTTTAGTTAACTAATTTAAGATAGAGAGCAGACCCATAAATGGCAATTCTGTCAGCAGGTAGAAAAATACAGTGTCTTTCACATATCAAGATTCATGATGTGACAGGGACACCTAGGTGGCTCAGTCAGTTAAGCGTTCAGCTCTTGATTTCAGCTCAGGTCATGATCTCACCATTTGGGGGTTTAAGAACCTCATCATGGGTTCGAACCCCACTGACAGTGTGGAGCCTGCTTGGGATTTTCTCTCTCTCCCTCTCTCTCTGCCTCTCCCATGCACACGTTCTCTCTCTCTCTCTCTCTCTCTCTCTCTCTCTCTCTCTCTCAATAAATACATACATACATACATACATAGATAAATAAATAAAATTAAAAATTAAAAAATGAAAGATTCATGATGTGACATAATTAGTTCCTAGTTTATAATGTGGGTCAACAAGTCAGAGAAACCAATCAGATTTTCATATAACTATTATCTTGCATTTGTATAGCATTGTCATTTTGAAGAAAGTTTAATGATCATTTTGTTAATTATGCCTAACAGCAATAAGGACAGTGTTTCCATCTTCCTTTAGGGTCTCTAAAATGACCTGCCATATTCACAAATCCAAATCAACTTTTAAATGTGCATAGGAATGCAAGTTTGTCCAAATTTGAGAGCATATTCCCTTAAGTAGTTCGTGACATCCATTTTTATCAAATGCACCTATTTTATGTGAATTTTCAATATTACCTGTGAACATCTCATCTATAGAACATGACAGATGGGGATGCCCCTGACTACTTTGTAAGGGGGAAGGTGCAGGACATATTTCTAAATCTCTCAGGAAAGACTTGAGAGTCATCTTGGTGCCTAGTAAACCTCGGTATGGGGACAGCGTTCAAAAGGGAGAAGTGTCCTCTTCAAGAGTACCATCACACACTTTTTCTAGACCAAGCACATTTGAAACATCAGCTATAGAAACATTTTTCTAGGTCTCCACTTCAAGAAAAACTAAGCTTCAAGCAAAATTAAACTCTTGGGACTACACCAAAGTAAAAAGCTTTTGCACAGTGAAGAAAACCATCAACAAAACAAAAAAGCAACCTACTGAACAGGAGAAGATATTTGCAGATGATATATCTTATAAGAGGTTAATATCCAAAATATATTTTTAAAAAATCACCAAACTCAACATCTAAATAAATAAATAAATAGTTCTTAAAAGTAAAGATCAAAAAAATATTCTAAAGAAGTTTACAGTGCAAAGACCTGAAGCTGTCTTATATCTAATTTATTCTGTTGAGCCATGTAAGGGCGGGGTTGAGGGCAGGTGAAGAATGTGTGACAGGAGTGAAGAGGGGACAACACAGAGAGACTGGAGGAGACTGCACCGTTCAGGCCTTATTTGAGTGTCCCACAAGGAGCCACTCTCGTCCTCTGATACCTGGTCTGTAAATCCTCACTCCTCTTTGGTCCTCTGATGGCCCCTCTTATGAAGCACCCTCTCCATCCAGAGGGGCCTCTCTTGGGAAAATTTCCCTGTCTCCACAAGTAAAAAAAATCCTAGCCCTCTGCCCTCTTTGGTATCATTCAAACTTGTTGGCCTTAGACTTTAGGTTTCTGCTGTCTTGAGAAGGAAAAATCTCTGGCACTTTGAGAAGAAGGATGACACAATCACTTTACTGTTCTACCAGAGACTGCTGTGGCTGAGTTCCTTCTGAATTACCTTGCCCCACAAATTATACCTTTGGCTCTATAATCTAATCTTTTATGACAAAACCGTATTTCTCTCACTAACATGACTTTGATCTTAATCTTCTTAAAATAAGAAAGTTAACATTATTGGGCTAAAGAACATTAAACTCTTCCCTGAGCCTGTTTTCATTGAGTAGTGGGCCCCTCATGTGCTTAAAGTAGCTCTCGTTGAGTCTTCTGTAGGGACTGAGCCATCTGCAATCCAAACTTTCTTCTGACATGAAGAATGTTAGAGTTTGGCTTGCCCCATCAGTGACCCTTGATACTTTTATATTTCATCAGACTTTCTTTACAAACCTGTGTCTGAGAGGGTTTGGAAGACTTCACTTAGAAGAAGGAACTACCAAAATGGAGAATGTTGTTTCTCAAAAGACAAGTGGCCTTGGATATGTTGTAACTAGGAAGATGGGAAGCCTTTCTTTTGTGCTTATTCCATCCTCCTATAAGTAGAGTGTACAAATTCCCCTTCTTTATGTAAATACTCAACCCTCAAAAGGAAAAAACTTAATTTAGTTTTTGGTGATAATACTCAGTATTACCAACAGTGACTATTCTCTCTGTTCTAGGGCTTATCTCTTCCTTAGGTACAAAAATCATGAATTCTTTTATATTTTTTGATCATTTCAGTTAGTGGAGTTTAATTGAACAGTTTTCGTCCCCATTTCAGCTTGCTTCTGATCCATTAGTCAGAAATCACTCATCAAACTATCCACTAGTTGTTAGCTCCATTTCCACACTGCTTTAGATACGTATCCCTTTCAGGAACAGATATTCCACTCTGTACCAGATCCGTATGTCTACTTGAATTATGGACTACAACCTCTGCTGTTCCAAATACTTTATTTCATTTCTATTTGTTTGGATTTTCTTTTTATTTGATTTGCTTCTGAATTTATTTATTTTACATACATGGCAAAATGTCTTGTCAGACAATTCATTGATGTCAGATAAAGCTTTTGCAGCTAATTGTGTTACAGGAGAAATTTCCAAATCTCCCTTAAAAACTAGTTTTTGGTTTGTTTGTTTTCTTTAACTACTAAATACTACTGGCCATTATTAGTCACCCACAGAATGGCTGGTAAAATATAATAAAAATTCCATTTTTAAGCAATGCTACGGTTTGTTTTTTTTTTTTTTTTTTTGCATTTCTTTTTTAAATTAATTAATTAATTTATTTATTTTAAATTTACATCCAAGTTAGTTGGCATATAGTGCAACAATGATTTCAGGAGTAGATTTCTTAATGCCCCTACCCATTTATCCCATACCCCCTCCCACAACCCTTCCAGCAACCCTCTGTTTTTTCTCTATATTTATGAGTCTCAGGTTTTGTCCCCCTCCCTGTTTTTATATTATTCTTTTGCTTCCCTTCCCTTATGTTCATCTGTTTTTTCTCTTAAAGTCCTCCTATCAGTGAAGTCATATGATATTTGTCTTTCTCTGATTGACTGATTTCACTTAGCATAATACCCTCTAGTTCCATCCATGTAGTTGCAAATGGCAAGATTTCATTCTTTTTAATTGCTGAGTAATACTCCATTGAATTTATATACCACATCTTCTTTATCCATTCATCTGTCGATGGACATTTGGGCTCTTTCCATACTTTGGCTATTGTTGCTAGTGCTGCTATAAACATTGGAGTGCATGTGCCCCTTCGAAACAGCACACCCATATCCCTTGGATAAATACCTAGTAGTGCAGTTGCTGGGTCGTAGGGTAGTTCTATTTTTAATTTTGTGAGGAACCTCCATACTGTTTTCCAGAGTGGCTGCACCAGTTTGCATTCCCACCAGCAGTGCAAAAGAGATACTCTTTCTCCACATCCTCGCCAACATCTGTTGTTGCCTGAGTTGTTAATGTTAGCCATTCTGATAGGTGTGTGGTATCTCATTGTGGTTTTGATTTGTATTTCCCTGATGATGAGTGATGTTGAGCATTTTTTCATGTATCGGTTGGCCATCTGGATGTCTTCTCTGGAGAAGTGTCTATTCATGTCATTTGCCATTTCTTCACCGGATTATTTGTTTCTTGCGTATTGAGTTTGTTAAGTTCTTTATAGATTTGGATACTAACCCTTTATCTGATAGGTCCTTTGCAAATATCTTCTCCCTTTCCATCGGTTTCCTTTTAGTTTTGCTGATTGTTTCCTTTGCTGTGCAGATTTTTCTTTTGATGATGCTCCAATAGTTCATTTTTGCTTTTGTTTCCCCTGTGTCTGGAGACATTGTTGATAAGAAGTTGCTGCGGCCAAGGTCAAAGAGGTTTTTGCCTGCTTTCTGCTCCAGGATTTTGATGACTTCCTATCTTACATTTAGGTCTTTCATCCATTTTGAATTTATTTTTGTGTATGGCATAAGGAAGTGTCCCCAGTTCATTTTTCTGCATGTCGCTCTCTAGTTTTCCCAGTACCATTTCCTTATTACATTGGATATTCTTTTCTGCTTTGTCAAAGATTTGTGGGTCCATTTCTGGGTTCTCCTATTCCATTGATCTAAGTGTCTGTTTTTGTGCCAGTACCATACTGTCTTTTTGATTACAGCTTTGTAATACATCTTGAAGTCTTGGATTGTGATGCCGCCAGCTTCAGTTTTCTTTTTCAAGATTGCTTTGGCTATTTGGGGTCTTTTCTTCTTCCATACAAATTTTAGGATTGTTTGCTCTAGCCCTGTGAAGAATGCTGTTGTTATTTTGATAGGGATTGCATTGAATATGTTGATTGCTTTGGGTAGTATCAGCATTTTAACAATGTTTGTTCTTCCAATCCAGGAGATGGAATATTTTTCCATTTTTTTGTGTCTTCTTCAATTTCTTTCATAAGCTTTCTATAGTTTTTGGTGTATAGATTTTTCACCTCTTTGATTAGGTTTATTCCTAGGTATTTCATGGTTTTTGGTGCAGGTGTAAATGGGATCTATTCCTTGATTTTTCTTTCTGTTGCTTGATTGTTGGTGTATAGGAATGCAACCGATTTCTGTGCATTGATTTTATATCCTGTGACTTTGCTGAATTCATGGACCAGTTCAAGCAGTTTTTTGGTGGAATCATTTGGGTTTTCCATGTAAAGTATCATATCATCTGTGAAGGGTGAAAGTTTGATTTCCCCCTGGCTGATTTGGATGCTTTTATTCTTTTGTGTTGTCTGATTGCTGAGGCTAAGTCTTCCAATACTATGTTATGCAATGCTAGTTTAATGGGAATGCTGGCTTTCTAAGATAAAGGCATTTTTCTAGTAAAGAGTAGCCAAAACAAATGAGTCTCATTGACTGCTACTTTCCAGACCCTGGGTTAGACTGTGAGTTTCAAAGATGAACTAAAAAAGTATATGTGTGTGTGTGTGTGTGTGTGTGTGTGTGTATGAATAAGCAAAATGTAATCTGAAGAGAAGTAAAATTTCATACAGAATGCTAAAATATGAACATATTCTAAGTAGTAGAAAAACACTGATGAGGCAGCTGAGTTTGACCTTGAACTTGAAAAGAAGGAATTCACCAGGTAGACAAGAAGACATGAAAAGAAAATACCTATCAAGCAAGGAATGATGAAATGGTCTGTTTGCCCTATAATGGGAGTATGAATGAGGCAAAAGGTTTTTCTAAAAATGGAAAAAATTTTAGGCCAAATTTTTTAAGGTTCTTGAATGCTATGGATTTGGAGATATTCTCTAAGGGTAGTGGAGTATATAGGAAGTATTTAAATAAAACAGGGATAGTATCAGACTTTAGCTGTGGTGTGGAAGATGGATTAGAGGTGGGTGAAAGTAGAGATAGAGAAAACACTTAGAAATAATTCTCTAGGTGAAAGTAATGAGAGTATTAGCAATGAGAGGACAAACATAGTGACAGATTTGCAAGATTCAGGAGGTAAAAATGTATAGAAATTAATGAGAGATTAGATAGGGTATGAGACAGAAAGGCCACAGGTGAGGAATCTGAAATGAATTTAGTTGGTAGGAAAAATAAGGATATGACAATTCCAAAAATCATAACAGAGAACAAAGTAATAGTATTAGTAATGAAATTGATAATTGCAAGTACCAGTAATGGAGCACTCATAGAGTGTTAAATACTAAGGTAAGTGTCATATCAATATCTACACCAAGCCTTAACCTATATTATTACAAAATTATTATTTTCACTAATAGGGAAATTGATTGCAGTTTAGAGAGGAAAAATAACTTGTTCAAGGATTGAAACTCAAATCTTTACATCTTCAAAACCCAGGTTTGTAGAAACTAAGAGATTGCCTAGTGGCTGGCTGTTGGCTGTACCTCTCAGAGGCAGGCCTGCCTTACCTGGCCACCTCAATCCATTTTTTGACACTTTCTCTTCTTCTTCGGTCTCAGTGACACTAATTCTCAGTCCAGTGGACCTTTATTTGGCATATTAGTTGTTCTTTTGAGTTTTAAATTTTGGAGCAGTTTTGTTGTTGTTGTTGTTTTGGTTTTGGTTTTTGGGGTTTTTTTTTTTTTTTTGGTTTTGGTTTTGGTTTTTGGGGTTTTTGTTTTGTTTTATTTTAGTTTTTGTTTTCAGCAAAACCTGTCTCTGTACTCACAAAGCATTCAGCTGCTGCGTCCAATGAACAACAGTGGGCATCAGGCAGACTTTTAATGTGGTTACTGATGGGCTCCTAGAGGTGCAACAAAATTTTCTCCTTTGGCAGATGCTGAAATCAGCATCCAGAGGAAGAAACTGGGGAGGGAGTGTGGGAGAAAAAACCTGAATCGAGGTGGAAGACGCTTTTAATATATCCCCACTTGTTTGTCTCTCTCCCGCCGTCATCCCCTGTGCCTGAAGCATCTAGCACCCATCCTATCAACCGCGTTCCATTTCTCTCCCCCGAAGAAAAATCGCTTCTGATGTGATAACTTAAGTTGACTTATTCCATTCCATTAAAAATGGGATTAGACTTACAATTCCCCAGAGCTAGAGCTGGCAGCCATTTGTTGCTGAGCATCCCACAAAACCAAGCTCAAATGTTTAAAAAGAAGAAAGAAAACAGATGGAAAAGAGAGATTTAGGAGTGTAATTTTAAAGTTTATGTGAGTAAAATCTATTCTCTTGTTTAAAGGAAAATAGGTGAAAAATGTGAGTGAAAGTTCACTGCAAGAGGATAGGCATTAGATTTTTAACTAGTTGACACTTTTAGAAATGTAAATGAGTTATTTAAATAATATTTTAAAAATATATTTAAATATTTTAAATAACTCATAAAATGAATAATTTAAAAAATTAAATATAAAATCTTGTACTTGGATAAAATCTTGTACTCATTTCCTAATGAGTCTTCATTTTGACCCCAATTCATGAATCTGCTCATCAACAATATTTATAAAGAGGCTATCCTGCCACACACTAAAATCCATTAGAAATTATTAAATAGGGCATTAGTAGGAGGTGAATAATAATAATAATAATAATCTTCATATAAAACAGTAGGTAACTTGATTGAGTGCAGATATGACAGGTCCTTTTATCATCACCTTTAGATACTCTTATTCTCTCCATTTTTAGATGAAGAAATTCCAGTTAACAGGGATAACTAACATCATATGGCACACAAATAATCTATTTGCTTGACTTTAAAATCTAACTTGCCCCAGGGTGCCTTGGTGGCTTAGTCAGTTAAGCATCCGACTTCAGCTCAGGTCATGACCTCACGGTTTATGAGTTCAAGCCCCGTATCTGGCTCTGTGCTAACAGCTCAAAGCCTGGAGCCTGCTTTCGATTCTGTGCCTCCTTCTCTCTCTACCCCTGCCCTGCTCACGCTCTGTCTCTCAAAAATAGATGAACATTAAAGAAAAAAAAATTTTTTTTAAATCTAATTTACCCAATGTCAAAGTTACTAATATCTAATATCAGAGGATCACATGTATCAAAATTAATTTTCTATGCTTGAAGGGTTTTGAGTGTTTATTTTTCTCACGGAAAGAGTTTGCAATCAGCCTACATCCACCCAAATTCCTCAAATTTACTTCCCAGAAGTGCCCTAAATTACAGTTTCCTAGTGTATGTAATGTTCATGCAAATAACTAAATGTCACTTACTTATCAGCTGTCAGTATTCTTTAGTACCCACGGGTCGTTAGTAGTGTAGGACACCAGTACAAGGAATAAAAGTCGAATTCCAAAAAGATGTTGGGAAAACAGAGTGATTAGATGGCAAACCATTTGCTTTCTTTTATTATTCACCACTTATAGCTATAGACTCTCATTTTTTTTAAAATTCTGTGTGCATGAGTTGGGGTGTGGGGTTGGGAGAGGAAGATTCAACAATAACAGATTTGCGGAGTGATCATTTGCTGCGTTTTACCGTGAGTACTTGTGGGTTTTGTGTGATTAAGTGGAGAAATGGAATATATTGGTATGAGTATATTCCAAGTTAACAATTTTCTAGAATGCTCTAGATTGTTCCCATTTCTTCTGGGTAAGCATTGTCAACGGTTAAAAAGAAATGACAGCATTTGCCATGGTTGATTAATTTATATATCGGCCGTGGTGAATATATTTATATTAATTTACTAATTATTTTATAATTGTTTTGCATTTTTAAAAAAAGGATTTGGAAAAACAAAAGAGAAAACAAAGACTTGGCCCTTCTAAATTCACTCAGATGTTGAACTTCAAATACAGTTTTTTTGAGGATTACTACCTATTCTACCACTAGTGGAATAATTTGCTAGATTTCTTTTAGGGGCTCATAATATAGGCCGCACCATTTCTGCTGATATTGCTCTAAAATCTTACTAACATGAAAATAACAAAATGACCACATATGATGGGCACTCTCTTTCTGTGTTGGGATCCTAAAACAGCCTTCACTTTCTCTAATAAGCTGTTTGTGCTCACTTCATTTTGCTTCATTTTATTTTTGTCACCTTCAATGTTATCTCTGTATACTATAATGGAACGATGCTGAATCAGACAAGCTGTAATTTTTATTGCAAGCATATCTCAAGGCAAATTTATAAGCTGAACTTGATATCAGAAACGAAGCTAGAGAGAAAATGCCTTTGTTCTAAGTTACAAAAAGCTCTGCTATTCTGAATCTGAAGTATGTTGAAAATAAAATGTTTTTTTTTTTTCTGACATCAGGAATTTCACCTAGGCAATAGATTGAGATATCCCTTTAAAATTTTTGTGTACAAATCAGTTTCACCAACAATATTGTTTGTATTATAGTTTGATGTTTAAGTTGTGAAGCTAATATTTAAAGCGATGTTATGCCACAGGAACCTGATTATATTAATGATCCCAACATTTTATTTCAATTTTCTTTTCATGGAAAGCTAAGAGGAGTGTTCATTTATTTAACAGTGTTTTGCTGGTATGACTGTTTGGGCAAACAAGTTATATACTTAAGTATAAGCATATAAAAGTTTGAGCCCTAGATTATGATCTCACCACCACCAAACTGAAGATTTCTGAGAATTATAGGAGCGATTGATCGCTGAATCTTCTAAGGAGTAAGTGTCCAATCCTATCCTAAGAGGGTCTCTGATGAACCATGACATGGCCGTTAGCCATGAGACCTTTGGTTCTAGAAGGTACAAGCTCTATACATCTACCTAGAATAGGCCCTTGTATTTATAGATATTGAACAAGTGAGGCCTGCTATTATGATCTGTATTAATGTTTCAATTTTCCCCCTGTGCTACCACTTTACAGCATCCTCCACTACAGAGTGGGAAATATGTTAAAATGTTAATGTTTTGAATAGTTTCACTCCTACTACTGGAAACAGCAGTAAGTGAGAAGCAAATTGTATTTGGAAATAAAATTCTTACTGCTATACCGTTAACAAGATAAGCATGGTATGTCCCAGGAACAAATGCCCCGTCACTCTCGTATTAGCTTGCACCCTGGCTACGTGTAGCTCACTTTTATTCCTGATGTACCCTTCAATTATAATTTATACTGTCATTTTATCTTTTTACAAGTGGTAGAATTGGTTTAATAGTTGTAGAATATTCCAGCAAATTTTTCCTTGGAAATAGTGATTTTTAAATGCATCATTTTATTCAGCAGAAGTATTGAACAAAAAGGAATTATCATGGTAGTTTCCATAGAGTAAGTAATACACATCAACAACCCAAAACCCAATAAAACATAGACCAAATTCTGCTGAAAGTTGTCATTATAAATTGGCACAAATCCTCCTCTAGCAAACACAGCCCATAAATTATCGTTTGGGATACAGTTTTGCACATGATGGAAACTGGTGACTTGCAAGAGTATTCCCAATACCCTTGCCCAACGCTAATGTTGTTTGCAAAGGTCCCCAGGAAGTCATTACCAAACTCCATCTAGAAACAGACCAAAAAGGTCAGAGGTATACATAACATGACGTTCATAACATCTCAGACATTAGTGAGTTTGAATATGCCAGCGTCTACTTTTGAAGAGCATGCCAAAGACACATTTGTTCCTAAAACTCAGTCATTAGAGTTGAGCACCTACACAAATTCAATGAGTTTCAGTGGAACAGCAATTGGTTCTCCAAGTTAGAAAGTATAGAGTGGCTCAGAAACTGAAATGTGAGGAAACTGACCACCAATATAGAGATGAATAACCTAGGACAAGCTAATACTATCTATAACGTAGAGACTGATTTGAAAATCCTGAACATTATTCTGTAAAAGAGGAAGCTGAAAATATATTTAGCTTTCCAGAATCATGAATTTTATTCTGAGTACAAATAGAAATCTCTCTCTCTCTCTCTCTCTCTCTCTCTCTCTCTCGCACACACACACACACACACACACATGCACACACGTGCATGCGTGCATGTACACACACACATGCACACACACAAAATTCAAGCCAATACAGCAAAAGAAATCTAGAAATAAGAGACAACAGCTTGCAGTGAAAATACTATAGCCTTTGAAGCCGGTCAGATCTACATCTGAAACCTGTCTGATCCCTCACTGACTCTGCCATGGAGCAAGTTTTTTTATACTCTCAACCTGTTTTTTCATCTATAAAATGGGTGAAATATTTCTGAAAATGGGGCATTGCTGTGAGAATAACGTATGTTAGGTGCTAAATGTATGGGGTAGCCAATTGTTAAATAGTGACTATCATAAATACTAATTTTTAAGTAGTACACTTGACCTCAAAATATGCTGTTTATGCAAAATATAATTATTTTATTAAAATGTTCAAACATTGCCACCTAAAAGAACATAAGCTTAAGGGTAATAACATATTGAACTTTTTAAAAACTAAATGATTATATGATTATCTAGCAATCTAATTTAATTTGTCTTTGCTTTAATGGCATTGCTAGCTTTGTTTTTGCTCTTTTCACAGTGAAGTTCACACAAAAAAGCATTGCCTTACCACTAGAAATTTTCATTTTTCTTTTAGTAATGATTTTGCCTTTGAATGGTTTGTGGAAGTGCCATATACCCTAACAACAATTCTCCTTGTATATTACATTTTAATATGAAGAAACCACAGAATAAGAAAGCAATTTGACATCTATATTATATTATTCTCTGCTTTCTATACCTTTATTTCCAGTTGAAAGTGTTCAGTACTCTTTCTTGTGTCTTTCTTCTCTCCTAATAATGAAGATCTCTCCAGGACCTTTCCAAGCAAACAGACATCCCTTATGGCACAGTACTGGACTCTGCCGTGTATGAACATGTCCGGATGAAGGGAATGAATCCTTTTGAAAGGGACAGCATGTATTCCCAAATGTGGAGGATGATCAACAGAAGCAATGGATCAGAGAATAACGTTCTGGAATCCCAAGCAGGCATTCAAAAGGTACTGGTCATAGTTCTTCATTTAGAGTCCACTATTTTGTCTCCCATATTGAAATTGCTACATTGAGATTGGTTTATTTATTTTTATTTTAACTCTGACATAGAGTTTGTAGTTAAATTATACCTGCTATCGATTTAAAGAAGATTTTGAGTTGACACATTGCTTAAGCAGAAGGAATTCAAAGCCTTCTGTGCTGTGTCTACTGGATCTGTCTCCAATGGAATTTCAAAGCTAGAAAACATAAGCTAGTACATGAAGACTGAAAAAGTTTTTACAAGTCCCGTTCCAAATATCATTAAGATTATCCAATTCTTTCAGATGACTTTGGGGTACTTCCTATCCTGCATTTGTTTTTAGATGAAAACCTTATCTTTACTTATGATGTGGTAGGTAAAAGTTAATCTTGTCAATAAATAAGGTGCCTACAAATGTCTATTTCAAAAGTGAAAATCTTTATCTTTATCTTTCTTTAAATAACCATCATTTAGAAGATATTTTACCAGGGGAAAAAAAAGATTATGAAGCATCCCTTTGTGTAAAACATGAAGCTAGTTTTTATTCTGGGCTGTGGTTTATAAAAACGTGTACAGAAGTAACCTTGTCTTCCTCAAGCCCTATCAATCTGCATAGAAGAACTGAATGATTGTTGTTTAAAATTATCCCAGTGGCTAGCACGGTGAAAATCACAGTGGTTGACATTCAGTAAATAATTGTGGGGTGAATGAATGAATGAATGGATGTCAATCACAGAAACAAGGGTGGTATACACTTTTTCTCTATAACCTTCTACAGCAGAATAATTTGGACCCCATGTCTGAGTTCCTTGTTGGAGAACATTTTGATGGCTATAGAAAATATTCTGCTGCAGGTTCTAGCATTATTTTGTGCCTTTTCATATGATGTCCTTTATCTGCTGCTGCTATTATTATGCTTCCCTAGAGTGAACCTAGTTGATATCATTATTTTAAAAGCTAATGATGCTGATATAAACCTATTTCCAAGTACTAATGATGCATTAGGATGTGAATGTCCTTGAAATGTTAGCAATGGCCTCTAACTCCTTCACCCTTATTATATTAAAGTCCTTTCCCAGGACCCAAGTACTGATCCTAAAATCCACTGGCTTCTAGAAGTTCGACAGTTACTGGGAGGAAGTGGAGGGTGGGAGAGAATCATTGAGTGAGTGGACTTATATGTTGTCTGGGGGAAATGAGAGGGTAGACATTTTAGGATTTACTAGATACACATAGGATATTAATGAATTTAAACCTCAGAATAAGAATACTAAGTGGTTTTTAGGAGAGTTCCTTTCCTTCATACTATTAATTGTTAAGAATAATTTTGTTTTCTTGAGGATGATTACATTCATAGTTTATATTTCTATTCTACATTAGAAGCCAAAGCTCTCCACACTTTACAACCTCTTTCTATACCATATCATTTCAGATAACATTCACTTTTTTTTCTCCAAGCAGACATAAGGATACTCAGAAAATATTTTAAGAAATATGTACTCACTCATTCATCATTTATTTATCCATTTTTTCATACAATATTTGGTAAGTAACAATTCTGTAGAAAGCAGTGATCTAAGAACTGTAGAGAACTCCACCACAGAGAAATGATCATGGGATCTGTGAAACATAGTCTGGTGAGAGAGAAAGAAAAGAAACACATGATCAAACAAAATGACTTAAATTATGATTAATGCTATGGAAAAAAAACTCGGGTGCTCTTATAGAAATTAAAGAGAACATCTACTTGAAGAAGAGTGATCAAGTACATTTCCCTGAGGAGATAAAATATTAGTGATGGCCTGCCTGATCAGGAGCTGTTCACGTAGAAGAGAGGGTGGCAAGGCATCCAAACAAAGCATAGCCTAGGCAAAATCCTGAGGGTACATTCAAGAAGCCAGTTTAAAATCAACATGAATTGGGGCACTTGGGTGGCTCAGTCAGTTAGGCAGCAGACTTCGGCTCAGGTCATGATCTCGTGGTTTGTGAGTTTGGGCCCCTGTCGTGTAGGGCTCTGGGCTGACGGCTCAGACTCTGGAGCCTCCTTTGGATTCTGTCTCCTTCTCTATTTGCCCCTCTCCACTTGTGTTCTGTCTCTCAAAAATAAATAATTATTAAAAAAAAAGTTAAAATCAACATGAACTGGAACATGTCAAATGAGAGAGCATGGAAGGAGGGATAGTAACAAGGGACAGATGATGAAGGACCTGTTGCCCTTAGGAATTCAGCTTTTATTTGGATGGGAAAAAAATGCTACTAAAATAGGGGAATGCTGTGATTCATTATTACCTCTCAAGAAGGTCTCTATAGCTGATGTGTGGGAATTGGGTAAGAGTATGCAAAGAGTATAAACAGTGAGACAATAAGAGACTCATAAATTTCAGAGGTAGCCAGTCAAGTAGATACATGTAGTCAAATCCTTGTTTTATTCTTATGTTCTTACTCTCTCTCTCTCTCTCTCTCTTTCTCACACACACACACACACACACACACACACATGCATGCACAGCTCATATACCTTCCATTCTTTGTAGTAATACAAATTGGGTACACTTCCCGTATCCTGAAATTTCCAAAATAAATCATAAAGTTATAAGATATGAAATGGCACATAGAAGCTGTAAATGGTCATGTATGTATTAAGATATACATATATATATTCCAAAGTCTTCAGAATTGTTTAAGAAAACATCTCTTTTTCAAAGTATGTACACACAGTTTCCTACATTTTCTTTTTTCTTTTTTACCTTTATGTCTTTTAACCATAAAGAATTTAATTTGACAGTTGTGTATATGTAAAGAGAAAGCATAAATATCCATACGGAGAAAATTTCAATCAGAGATTCTGTGAAATAAAAATGTTTTAGACTAGGCTATTGATAATTTTCCATCCTGTGCTGAGAAGATTGGTTAATTATTTTTTACACTTTGCTGTTTCTTTTTCTTTAAATATGTAACTATTGCATCACCTTTAAACTTGGGTTAGTGTTTCTAATGCTGTTACTGAATGTCACACATTTAAAAAAAAATCTATTATGAAAAATGGAAAGAACCCTATTCCTAGAAAAAAAAAAACCTATCTGCTTTCCTTTCCTGCTTCTTCTAGGTCTTAGGTGTATAGTTTTGGAGAAGTCACTTGGCTTCTCTAAGACTTATCTACTCATCTGTACAATGATCACAGTGTGGGAATTAAAAACCTGGACTTTGCAGGCATGTCAACCTGGGTTTGAATACAGTTCATTTTTTTTTAACTAAAATGTGTAAATGTGTCTAGTTACTTAAAAATCTCTGGACCCCAGGATTTTCATCATGCTGATAAGAATTCCTACTTCATATAGTTTTTCTCATTATTTAAAAAATACATATATATGTAGAAGCATCAATAAATAGTAGGATTAGAGCAATAAACTCATAAAATGATCCTTAAGATTACCTGAGGAATGTAAATGTGACTAATTTGTAACTACAAAGCTTTATTATTTAATATCTTCTAAGGTTAAGTTAAAATTATACTGTAATGAAAAGAATAATTAATGAAAGAAGTAAAGAAGAACAATTTCTATTCCGTGGTAGTCTACTGATAAAGACAGCTTATGAGTTTAAAATTGCAAATCATGTCACCTAGCATTATACCATATTCATTCCATTTTCTGATTTACTAGAGGGGTAGTGAAGAATGTCCTTATGAATTCATAATGGAAAATACCAAAGTGAAAATTACTTGTTGTATATACATTCTTCTAACCAAAATCAGAGATAGCTGAAAATTGATTAGACGGGAAATAGGTAATAACAATAGAATGTCTTTTGGTTCAGTTTGCTAGGTCTTGGCCAGCCTCTCTTAAAACACAAAACCAACCAACCAAAATATAATAACCTTCTCACCTGCTAAAGCTCACTGGGAGCTTATAAGACTGAGAACTATGAGACATGAAATGTGGCTGTGCATTCTTCCTTGGGCAACTGGTCTTGCACATCCCACACAGCAGCTTCCTCTTCTCGGTCATCGGTTTCTAATTTGTTCGGGCAGAAAACACGGTAGAGGTCTTCTAGGTCAATTTTCCACAGAAGGCCAAACTTCTACAGTATCTTTGACAAGAATTCATATATATAGTAACTGCCTTCGAGGAAAGCCTGAATCACTGTGCAAACAATCCTAATTATAACTTTAAATAGAGACCATTAATGTCTCAGCTTGTGTTTGTTCTTAATAGTGCTACTAGTCTCATTAAGTTTCTCTCACTTGAAGGTAGAACTTGATCTCTTCTAACATCGTGCTGCTCATACCAAAGAAAGCTGTATAAATGAGGATTAAGTAAATGAGTTCTGATCTGCTATTCTTGGGAGACATTCACCCGTAACAGACTAGCCTAATTAAACTGGAACAAATTTGTTTCCATCTTCCTCTTCCCAGGACTTTTTGCATAAATAGAAAAAATGTATATGAAAAATATAACTGAAACTTTTAGTGCATTCATTCAACAATTATTTATTGAGAACCTTCTATGTATCAGCCAGTATTTTGGTTGCTGGAGTGAAAATAAATGAAAACAAAATGCCTCCACAAAGTTCACACCCTAGTGTAAGAGGCAGACAATAAACAAATAAAATGTGTTGTATTTCAGTAGTGATGTGTTAAGGAGAAAAAGTAGAAAGAGGGAAAAGGGAGACAAGAAGGAGATGGTCTGCCTTGTTAAATCAGATGTCCAGGGAAGGCTTCACTAAGAAAATGACATTGTGGGGGTGGTTCCTGAGTGGCTCAGTCGGTTGAGTGTCTAACTCTTGATTTCAGCTCAGGTCATGATCCCAGCCTCACCTCAGGCTCCAACCTGAACATGGAGCCTGCTTAAGATTCTCTCTCTCTCTCTCTCTCTCTCTCTCTCTCTCTCTCAATCTTTCTCTATCTCCCTCTGCCCCTCTCCCTCCCCTCAAAAAAATTTTTAATAAAGAAAAATAAAGAAAATGACATTGGAATAAAGTCTTGAAGCAAGTGGGAGGGAGACAGAGAGGTGTTTATCTAAGTGACATGTTTTCAGATAGAGGGTCAGCCAATGCAAAGGCCCTGAGGTGGGAACATGCCTGGATGTTCTAAGACTATGAAGGAAGCTCATGTAAGTCAGAAATACAGGATAATATCAGAAGTATAACAAAGTCAGAGAAGTAGAAGGCCAGGTGGTAGGGGAGAAGGTGTATCTTTGCAATCTTGTTACTCACAGTATGAGTGACAAGGCAACATCAGCATCACTTGAGAGCTTCTTAGAAATGCAGACTCCTGGGCCCCATCAGAGTCAGCCCTTCTGAATGTAAATGTCATTCTAAGAAGATTACCAGGTGATTTGTAAGCATGCTAACATCTGAAAATACTAATACAGGGCTGTATAGAACATATAGAACATTCTAAATGGGCTTTTACAGAGCTCCTGGGTGGCTCAGTTGATTAAGCATCTGACTTTGGCTCAGGTCCCAAGCCGTGGGGAGGGCTCTATGCTGACAGCTCAGAGCATGGAGCCTGCTTCAGATTCTGTGTCTCCGTCTCTCTCTGCCCTCCTCTGCTTGTGCTCTCTCTCTCTCTCTCTCAAAAATAAATAAACATTTAAAAAAGGTAAATGGGCTTTTACTCCATGGGAGATACGAAACTTAGGAAGGTTTTGAACAGAAAAGTCACATGATAGGGGTGACTGGATGGCTCAGTTGGTTAAGTATCAACTCTTGATTTTGGCTCAGGTCATGATCTCACAGTTTGTGGGATCAAGCCCTGCATCAGGCTCTGCACTGACAGCATGAAGCCTGCTTTGGATTCTCTATCTCCCTGTCTCTCTACCCCTCCCCCATCCCATGCTCATGCTTTCTCTCTCTCTCTCTCTCTCTCTCTCTCAAAATAAATAAATAAACATTAATAAAAAAAGAGTAACATGATATAATTCATATTCTGGCAGGTCAAAAATAAAGATCTGACTAGAAATGGAGGATCTGTATGTAGAACTAAAAGAGAAGTCTCTGGTTATTTAGAGGGTGATATTTATTTCCTGACAACCTAGTAAGCTCAGGTGTTGAAGAACAAATTATTCTAAAAGCTCTCAGCATTGAAGACTACTCAGGATTGAAAATCAGGATTGGTAGGATTAAAATCCTGTCCTAGCCAGAGGATCCTAATGGTAACTGCATAATACCTCAGACTACATAGTTCAAAGAGGATATAAAAATCTGATGGATACTATGGCAACAGGGAAGTGAGGGATGGTGTTGGCAGCAGCAGTTTTCAATCAGAAAGATAGCATCAATTTACAAGTCTAATTAGTCTACACAAGTCCCTGAGCTGTATAGGGAAAGGGAAACTGACAAGGTCCAGGTGTAGAGCAAAACCTCCAGGCTCAGGCCTCAGCTCTAGTGACAGCTGGAAAATTGGAGTATTGAAATGAAAGCCAAGACAAAAGATTGGTCATGTCAAATGGGCCACTATCAAGGACTTTTGAGGACTGGTGTAGAAAGACAAATTCTAGGTCCTATGAAATGGTGCGGTAGGCCTACCTTCTTTATTTATCTATGGCTGACAAAACTGGGTGGGTTGAACCTCCCATTTTATTAATTCATTCACAACCTATTCAGTGAGCACCGATCATTTACCAGGCCCTGTTCTGGGCATAAGAAATTAAGCAGAACAAGCAAAGCCCCTACCCCAATGGAGATTATTTTGTAGTAGAGAGAAAAAAATAGACAATCACATAAACATGTGCTATGAAGAAAAATTAGAAAGGTAAGGATGAAAGAAAGCAGAGGAAGAAAAGGGATGTTTGCCATCATATATAAAGTGGTCCCAGAAGGCATCTCTGAGAAAATGACATTTGAGTAAAGACCTGAAAGAGGACAGGGTATACCATGAAGACAGTGGGGAGACAGGGCAGGAAGTGCTCTGACCAGAAGGAATATTACTGCAAAATTCCTGAGGCAGAAACTAGCTTGGCATGATGGAGAGAAATGTCAAGACCAATATGGCTGAAGAAGGGTACATGGAGGCGGGGTGGCAGATAGGGTGTGCAAGGAAGATAGGTAGGAAATAAGGTCACATCAGGGATTAGGCTGGATGGTGACCTAAAAATGTTGAAGCTTGGGCCCCACTAAAGTTCCAACTGTATCTTTTTTTTTTATTATCGAGATACAATGAACATATAACATTATGTTAGCTTCAGACATACAACATGATTCTATGGTTATGTATATTGCAAAATGATCACCACAATAAATTTAGTTAACCTCCCTCGCCATTGTTACAAATTTTCTTTTTGTGATAAGAACTTTTAAGATCTATTCTCCTAGCAACTGCTATACATGCAATACAGCATTATTAACTATTTCACCATGCTGTACATTACATCCCATGACTTATTTATAACTAGAAGTTTGTACTTTTCAACCCCTTTTGCCCATTGTACCTTAATTAGGGAGTGGAAGGCATCTGAATATCTTAAATCCTTTCAGGTGATTCTGATTCACAATAAAGGTTGGAAATCACTGGTATAATACTTTGGAGCCATTTAAATTACTTTGATTTTGAATAATTCTGAGATAGAAAACCCAGGAAGGTTGTGAGTAGAAGAATGACATGATCTGACTTACTTACAAAGGTCCACTCAAAGTGCTATGTGGGAGATAGGAGAGGTCAAGGCTGGAAGCAAAAACAGAGATGAGATTACTGTTATAATCCAAGTGAGACATGATGGTGGATGGACCACAGTGGTTATGGTGGAAGTGGTGGGAAGTGATTGAATTTGAATACGTTGTGAAGGTAGCTCTGACAAATTTTCTAAAAGATTGAATATGAGCTATGAAAAAGAGGAGTTAAAGATGAGTCCAATGTCTTTGGCCTAAGCAGTAGGAAGAATGAAATTAACATTTATTAAGGTTGAGAAAACTATGGGAAGAGCAGATTTGAGAAGCCAAATGAGAATTTGCCTTTGGCATGATAGCTAACATGAAATGTTTATTAATTATCCAGGAAAAGATGCCGAGAAAGCTGCTTTCTATATATGAGTTGACTGTTTAGGAGAAAGTTCCAGCTGGAGATTGGAGATTACTAACATAGAGTCTGTATTTAAAGTCATAAGACTCGATGATATCACTAAGGATATGTGTCTATCTAGAGAAGAAAGCTATGTAAAGACTAATCCCTGGGACAATTTAGTATTTAGAGGAGGGAGTGTTTAAAAGGGTATAACAGAATCAGGAAAGGATCAGCCAGAGAAGCAGGGAAAAAAACAAAAGCAGTTGTTTAGAAGCCAAATGAAAAGTATTTCAAGAAGTTAAAATGATCAACCGTCTGTGAAATGATGCTTATGGATCAAGTATAGTGAAGACCTAGAATTAATGATTTATTTGGCAACCAGGATTCTCTGGTGACCTTGAGAAGAGCAGATCTGGTAGAGAGAAAGGAGAAGGAATTAGAATTAGATTGGAGAGAAAAAAAGAATGAGAAGAGAAGCAGTGGAGATGACAAGAGTAGGTACTTTTATTTATTTTCTTTTTTATTTTAATTTTTTATTCAAGTATAATTAGTGTTTTATTAGTTTCAGGTGACAATGTAATGATTTGACAATTTTATACACTACTCAGTGCCCATCATGATAAGTGTGCTCTTAATCCCTTTTATTTATTTCACCTGTCCCCTACCCACTTTCCCTCTGGTAACCACCCATTGTTCTTTATATTTAAGAGTCTGGGTTATTTTGTTTTTCTTGTTTCCTTTGTTCATTCATTTTGTTAGAGTAGGCACTGTTTTAAAAAATGTTTCTTTATTTTGAAAGAGAGAAAGAGATAGAGTGAGCAGGGAAGGGGCAGAGAGAATGGGGCACAGAGAATCCTAAGCAGGTTCTATACTGTCAGCGCAGAGCCCAATGCAGGTCTCAAACTGACGAACTGTGAGATAATGACCTGAGCTGAAATCAAGAGTCAGACACTTAACTGACTGAGCCACCCAGTCACCCCTAAACTAAGCACTCTTTAAAGGTGCTCTGCTAAAAGTAAATGCTGAGTAATAGCAAGGAGGGTCCTGAAGTAGGATGTGATGTTTGGGAAAAAATGTTGTATGAAAAAAGATGTGTGCAATATCTGTATATGATGGGATTATACAGTAAAGAGAGGGAAACTCAAGGTGCAGGAGAGATAGGAGAACTGCTGGAGATCTGTCCTAGAGTAGGTGATAAGTAATGATATCTAGTACACAAGTGGAGGGTTTGAATTTAGGAACACACTCCATCCATATTAAGAGAAGGTAGAATATATGGCAATACATGCAGATACGTTAGAAGATACAGGTGGAAGTATGTGGAAGATCATTATTGAATGCTTGTATTTACTCAGAGAACTGGGAACTCAGGCCCATCACCAAAGTGTAAGCAACAGGATAAAGATTCCGGAGATTTGAAGAGAATGAAGAAAGGAATGGTTGTTCTGGAGAATGGGAGGGACAGTAGGCTAGTGAAATGTGATAGTACTCCTGGAAAAAACTAAAGGCCCTTTTGCAACAGTGATCATGACAATAAGATAAAACCAATCAGCATGACTGTGGGCTTTTCTCTAAGCCATCTTCAGCTGCCTGAGCATAAACATGGAGTCCACAGAGAATAGATTTCACCAGAATTAGTGTTTACCAGATAAACATGGTAGAAAAACAATGGAGTGAGGGAATTGAGCATATATGCAAAGAAATGATCATAATTATGAATCATGGAAGCTCATCTGTGTAGGAGAAAAGTGGTGCCCCAGAGGAGATTGAGGTTGCCAGGAGGATGGCATGAACAATGGACTCTTGGTCTAAATGGACTGAAGAACTGCTGGAGTCCATGAACCAGAAGGACAGGACTAGAAGTAATATGAAGTTGGTTCAGAGATGACACAGTTGAAATTGAGATGATGAAGAAAGTGCTAGTATTGTAAATAATGTGACATGGGAGTGGGTGGCTAAGGTGGGAAGAGAGACACAATCTTCAAAGAAGAAGAAGCCAAGAAACTGAGAAGCCAAGTACTGGAAAAGGATATCTGTGTGAAGAATCAGATCACCAAGAATAACCACAGAACTAGAATTTGAGAGAGTGACAGAGAGCCAAGTTATAAAATCTTTGAGCAATATTGGAGTGACACGGAATCAACAGATGACTGCAGTAAGAATGAGTATAGTCTGATAGCATGAGCTTCAAAGCTAGAAGACTTTGGACTCAAAGCTCTAGAAGTGGTTCAAGGGGCAAGGAGGATACCTTCCCATGATCCACCCCCAGTAGTATGAATGTTGTAGAAAAGAAAAATAGCTACTATTTGAGGAGACCAAAGGCAGTGTAATAAGTATATCCAGAAGAGAAGCAGTTTCTACCCAGTAAACAAAGGTAAAAGGAAATTAAAAAAAACAAAAAAACAGATTAAGGATATAGGCAGGGTTTGGGACAATCTCAGTTTTGCCAGATGTCGCACTGTTATTATTAACAGTACCCTTCTGATATTGTGACTTATAATAAAAAATATGTTTGATCTTCCTCCTGTTTCTGGCACAGAGCTCCTAAATCCTTGGAATTTCCTAAGTGTTAAAAGCAATAGGGGTGTCTTTTATTATGTTAATAAGATGACTTATGGACTGCATCTCCCATCCTTAGATGAGGAACGAATCAAGTGATTAGAGGGTTGAAACTTTCAGTCCCATCTTCTAAAGGGGAGGGGGCTAGAGATCAAGTTTAATCACCAATGGCCATTGATTTAATCAAATATGCCTAGGTAATGATGCCTCCATAAAAACCCAAAAGGACAAGGAGAAGGTTGTTGGAACCAACCAGGAACACAGGTTAACAACATGAACTTGCAATTGGCTTCTGATTCTGTAGAATCAGATGATATCTCCTGTAGCTAGTGTCAGAATTGAGTTGAATTTAAGACACCAAACTGATGTCTGAGAATTGTTGATGTGCACCCTCCCCCAACCTACATCAAAATTGGTCCCAAAATCTTAAGACCCTTCATTCTAAAGGTTATTGCCATCAGAACAATAAATTGTATGATGGCCCCACACACAAGGATCATGGTAGTGGTGAAGTTCCATAGAGCAAGTGGAAGAGTCCAGAGAGAGAGGAATGGGAAAATTGGTCAAAGCCAAAGGATGCACATAGGAGTAACCTGGAAGTCTTGGATTTTTCCTGATAATGGACACTTGGGGAACTAGAGCCAATATAGGCTTTAGGCTCTCGGCAAATTGTTTTGGTAAATTAGTGAGTATGCAGTGAAAGAAGGATTCAGCATGTTGCCAGGAGCATTCTGACGATGGCTGGGTGGAGGCTTGGCTAAGAGCAGTCTTACCAACAGCTGAGAGATTTGAAGGCATGGCTTCTTCTCACAGCTAAGTAAGACTGGGAAAGGTAGAAGCTGCTGTCCTAGACTTAAGAATGAAGCAAGCAGGAAACAAATTACATTTTAAAAGGCTGTGAGTACAAAACAAATTTCAGCTGCTACAGGTTTACATAGAGTAATCCCTGGTCTTATGCAACTCAAATCCAAGAGCCACACTGGCTGTATTCTCTTTTCTAGTTGTTCCATTCCCCTTCCTGTTTGAGCTCTATAATATCATTTAGCATTGAGTAAGAAGACCAAAGTAGACAACAGCTATGAGGACAGAGAGGATAAGAGTTAACTTGGGCTTCAGTGAGTGACTTGGTAACATACTAAGTACATGACCTTAAAATCGGGGCTAAGCCCCATTACAGAAATGAATAATTAGACTGAACACACTTGGGGAAAATCAAAGCAAAATACTAAACAACTTTGGGTCTTTGAAAATGCCAGGAGTCCTGGGCTGTCGTGCCACTGTGCTTAGAGGTAGCAGTGCACTGAGGTGCCTGGGTGGCTGAGTCATTTAAGCGCTCAACTTCAGCTCAGGTCATGATCACACTGTTCGTGGGTTCATGCCTCACATTGGGCTTTGTGCGGACAGCTCAGAGCCTGGAGCCTGCTTCAGATTCTGTGTCTCCCTCTCTCTGCTCCCCCCATATAAAAATTAAAGTAAAAATAAAGTAGCAGTGCATTTGCTATATTTGCTATTTTGCCAAATGATTTCAACAAACAGTATATGACTCACTTTAGCACTTCACCACACATCTGGGAGCTCAGATCCCAGTGGCATATTTTCTGTTTGCCCAAAATCAAAGTTTTCAGGTCCATGTCAGTTATCATGCAGTGAAAGTACATCAATGGGACAATTAAAACAAACAAACAAACAAACAAAACACAGTGATCATTCCCAGCAGCCCTGCCAATGCATTTTTAATGTCTGGGATTGGGCATTTTTAGTATTACATTTTTAGAACATTTTTTTTGGTTTGCCATACTCTTCATGGATGTTTGAAATCAAAATTAGTCTTGAGTAGATATTTTCTCAAAGGGAAAAGGAGAAGCCCCATACTATACTTCTTAAGCAGTCATAAGCATTTTAACCTCAGTGAGAATATATTAGGTCATAACACACAAAGCAAACTGAAAACTGAAAGATTTTTTTCTAAATTCCCAGATAAAATAGATACAGATTCTGTAAATTAAAGTGAAAGTAATAAAGTGATGTTTTTGTATACAAAGATGATACTACTAAACTGCCATTAGCAGAGCATGTAATTTTAAAATTGCTTTTTTACTATATAAGTGATTTAATCCATGATGAAAGCCAGACCTGCTCCAATTCTTCTTTTAATTAGCTCCATTCAATTCCAATTCATCTACTCATTCACTCATTCCTTTAATCAGCAAACATGTATTCAGGGGCTGCTAAGTACCAGAAACTATGATAGGCACAGAGAATGCAGAGATGGATTAGTGCAGTAAGGGTGGGACAGTATAATGCAGCCCAGTAGCTAACCTATGGGGAAATGTACAAGATGCCATGAGAAAACAGAGAAAGGGAGATGACTCTGGTTCAGATCACAAAGACTTCCAAGAGGAGGTAATGTCAATCTTAGAGTAATTAGGATTTAATTAAGTGAAAGAGAGGTAGGAATAGGTAGGATGAGAAGGAGACAGCCTGAACAAAAACATGGAGGTGGGCAGAACACAGTACAGGCAAGAAACAAAATTAGATATAAGGCATTTCTGTTAGTCAAGGTTTTCTAGAGAAAAAGAACAATACCTGTATTCATATATCACATTCATATATTTGTGTGTATATATGTGTGGAGATATGTTTATACACAAAATAAGATTCTTATAAGGAATTGGCTCATGCAATTATGGAGGCTGACAAGTCCCATGATCTACTGTCTACAAGCTGGAGACCCAGGAAAGCTTATGATTTAAATTCCAGAGAAGTAGGAGCACTGATGGTATAAATCCCAGTTCAAGGGAAGGAGTAGACTGATGTTCCAGCTCAATAGTCAGTCAGTCAGGAGGATGAAGCGAGGAAGGGGCGGGAGGCAGTGGGAGAAGGAGAGAGAGAGAGAGAGAGAGAGAGAAACTTCTCTACCTGTTTGTTCTGTTCCAGCCCTCCACAAGTTAGACATTATCCACCTACACTGGGGAGGTCAATCTGCTTTACTCAGTCTACCAATTCAAATGCTAATCTCTTCTAGAAGTACACTCATGGGCACACCCAGAAATAATGTTTAATCAGATATCTGGGCATCCCATGACCTAGTCAAGTTGACACATAAAATAAACTATCACAGTGCTACAGTATAGTGAAAAGGGGGTAGGAGGTGCAGTTTATAACTGTGGATGAGACACCTGCTGGGCCATGTATCATCTGACTCTGCTATTTGGATATTAATTGTATAGGTTAATTAAATGTGCAAGAAGGTGTGAAAAGAATAACGAAAAATATTTGAAAAGAAATGTCTGAATTGGAAAGAAGATATAGCCACTTTGGACCTCAGTTTTCTTCTTTATAATTGTGTAAATGGAATAGATGAATTCTGAGAATACTTCTGGAGCTAATATTGGACCCTAATTTCAATATGTTTAATAGGCACAGGAGAAGTACACCTCTCAGGGAGCTACTGAGTCCCCTAATGGGAGCACCGGTCCTGGTTTAACACATAACCTGGTGCTCAAGCATTCCTTCCACAAAAGAATCCCAGCTTTGTAGTTCCCCAGGATGAAAGATAATAGATAGATGCATCTTTGTTTCCTTGTGGTTCCATTATGTTCACAAACTTCTTTATCCAACAGATAGTATAAATGACCCATTGCCGTGGTTTAGTTCTTACTCTCAAAGTTACTTCCCAAATTGGAAAATGCTTATACATTTAAAAAATTTCTGTTGGAAAAGTACAACAAAAGTAAAAAGTATAAACCCGCCATAATTATAGAATTATATATTATATATTTTTATTTATATATTTATATATATTATATATATATATTTTATATATTATATATATATTATATATATATTATTTTATATATTATATATATATTTATATATATATATTATATATATATATAATTTATATAATTATATAATCTATCCATACAATTTTACCCTCAGTTAACCTCCATTAAAATAGCAGGGTGCACATCTTCTTGACTTTCTTCTTTAGTTAATGGGCACCTATATGCACACAGTTTTTTGTTTGGTTTGCATTTGGACTTGTTTTTAATGGACTGTTCTCTGCCTTTGTCTTTATCAATCTCTGTCATTAGCATCTTTCAAGTTAGCACATATATTTATACCTCATTTTAATACACTCAAAATATTCTATGAACTATCATTATTTATCAAATCATTGCCCTTGATGAATGCTTTGAATGGTTCTCATATCCTATAAGTAGCTACGGTGGACATTTATTTTTATATATTTGTTATTTACTTTTGTAAAGACAGTCATAAAAGTAGGATTCTGAGTTAAGGAGTATATGCATTTACAAATTTAATAACCACTCTCAAAGTAGTATCTAAAAATGCTGAACCAATTTCTACTTCCAGTACAAAGGAGAGTTCTGTTTTCCCACTTTCTTGCCTGAAATTGCCAGAAGTAAAATGTACTACATTTTTATTTTTTCACTTTTACAAAAATGATGAATGAAAGGTATCTCACTCTTATTTTCACTTTTCTGATTATGAGGGGGAGCATTTTTTCAAATGTGTGTTAGCTTTTGTGTGTCGTCCTTGTTTTGCTAATTTATTTCTTTGATCCTTTTTTATTGACTTGTTATTGTCAGGTTTTTTTGTTTTTTTTTTTTTAACATTTTTTATTTATTTTTGGGACAGAGAGAGACAGAGCATGAACGGAGGAGGGGCAGAGAGAGGGAGACACAGAATCGGAAACAGGCTCCAGGGTCCAAGCCATCAGCCCAGAGCCTGACGCGGGGCTCGAACTCACGGACCGTGAGATCGTGACCTGGCTGAAGTCGGAGGCTTAACCGACTGCGCCACCCAGGCGCCCCGTTATTGTCAGTTTTAATAGCTCTTTTTAAAAAGCTTAGTAAGAGGGGAGCCTGGGTGGCTTAGTTGGTTAAGCATCTGACTCTTGATCTCGGCTCAGGTCATGATCTCAGGGTTCGTGATTTTGAACTCCACGTTGGGTTCTGTCCAGACAGCATGGAGCCTGCTTGGGATTCTCTCTCTCCTCTGTCTGCTTGCACACGTTCTCTCTCTCTCTCTCTCTCTCTCTCTCTCTCTCTCTCTCTAACTAAATAAATTTTAAAAAGTAATAAATTAAGAAGATTACTCAGTAGTAAGGTTACTAAGTTATAAGTAATCTTATTAATTTATAAGATTAATATGAGTACTTTGTTTTCTTTTGTCACTCTACCTTTTTTTTTTTTTTTTTAATTTTTTTTTTCAACGTTTTTTATTTATTTTTGGGACAGAGAGACACAGAGCATGAACGGGGGAGGGTCAGAGAGAGAGGGAGACACAGAATCGGAAACAGGCTCCAGGCTCCGAGCCATCAGCCCAGAGCCTGACGCGGGGCTCGAACTCACGGACCGCGAGATCGTGACCTGGCTGAAGTCGGACGCTTAACCGACTGCGCCACCCAGGCGCCCCTGTCACTCTACCTTTAACCCTTCAGACTTTTCTAATCCGTGTCCACATCCACATTTACACTGTCAGTTAAACAGATGTACTGGCAAGCTAACACAATTTGGTCAGGCCCTGATATAAATCCACATGCCCCAAGGTACACTTCATAAGACAACATTTCTTTTTGCCCGACAGTACTTTCAAAGAGCAGCATTTACTTTGTGAAAAATGGGAAAACCTAAATGATTTTGTAAATATGCCTCTAAGCTGGCCACTGTTTGCTATCTTCCCTTTTATCCCTAAGAATATTAATATAAATAAGAATTGTATAATACTTAGTTCCCTACTAACAAATCTATGCTGAGAGGGCTTCAAGTTCTTGAATGCTTTTCTATAGCAAAGATATTGGACTTTCATGGATATGTATTTGTTTCCATTACATTGAGCTGTAGACCTTTAACACATACTTTGAATTTTTAGCTCCTCATCAAACTCTCCTTTCCTCACTAGAAGAATTAGCAGTCTAACTAGGTTTTATTTGCATTCCTGTGAGTTCCAGCCCTTGGTTGTCCTTTCATATATATGCTCAAAGGGGCCTTTCTCTCCTCTCACTCTGATTTATGTGCTCAGTGTTCTACTGTGATTTTCAGCTTCTCGACTGCTGAATTCAATTCTGCTACTAAAGCTTAAATGCCATGATTACTACCGTATCACTGTGCTTTAACATTTCTCAGATTAATTGTCATCTTAACTACTAAAGCTTCTGATTACAAATTCCTCCTTTCTTGTTAAATATCCATAGTACTATTATTTTTCTTATTTTAAATCAATATGTTTTGTAAAATCCTTTAGGGCTCTGCCATCTGGCACCAACTCATCTGAGAGATAATAAAATAAAATTTCAATGCCTTGATGGTATTTGGGGGCAATAAATGTATTATAAAACCATGCTTATGCTTGGTAGAAAATAACCTGCATTTTCAAATTTATCTTTATTTCTTCTATTACAGATAATATTAAATACAGGAATTCAAAAGCGCAGAATAGGTTTTTTAAAAGTCTATAACTGGAGCGCCTGGGTCGCTCAGTCAGTTACATGTCTGACTTTGGCTCAGGTCACGATCTCACAGTTTGTGGGTTCGAGGCCGACATCAGGTTTTCTGCTGTCAGTGTAGAGCCTGCTTCAGATCCTTTGTCCCCAGCTCTCTCTGCCCCTCCCCTGCTTGTTCTATCTCTTTCAAAATAAATAAATAAACTTTATTTTATTTAAAATGAAGCTCCGTAACTAAGGGTAGAGTTTCTATTTTTATGTCATAAAGAGTTAGTTTATAATATAATCTGACTATATGGCATTAATAGTTTTCATATTTAACATTCAACATATAAATTTTATTGAAATTTTACATTTTATTTATTTATTTATTTTAAATTGTTAAATACTTGTAACATAAAATTTACCATCTTAACCATTTTTATATGTATGGTGTAGTGGCATTAAGTACATTCTCATTATTATACAACCATCAACATGATCCGTCTCCAAAATTCTTTTCATCCTGCAAAATTAAAATTCTATATCCATTAAAGAATAGCTTCCTATTCCTTCCTCCCCCAAAGCCCTGGAAACCAACATGCTGCTTTCCGACTTATGCATTTGTCTGCTATAGGAAACTCATGTAAGTGGAATCATGCAGAATTTGTCTTTTTGTGACTGTTTCACTTAGCATGACACTCTCATGGTTCACCACATTGTAGCATGTGTCGAATGTCCTTCCTTAAGGAAGGAAGCCTTAATGTCCTTAAGGCTAAATGATATTTATTTCATTGTATGTGTATACCACATTTTGTCCATCCATTTATTCCTTGATAGGTATTTAGGTTTCCTCCACCTTTTGGCTATTGTGAATAATGCTACTAATTACAATTGTTGTTCAAATATATTTGAGTCCCATTTTTTCAGTTCTTTTAGGTATACACCTAGAAGTGAAATTGCTGGCTCATATGGTAATTCTATTTTTAATATTTTGAGGAATGGCATATTGTTTTCCGCAGTGACTGCGCCATTTTACATTCCCACCAATAGTGCACGAGGGTCCAATTTCTCCGTATCCTCACCATCACTTATTCTGATTTTTTTTTTTTGATGTTTGCCATCTTAATAGGTGTGAGGTGGTACATACAGATTTAAGTTCCATTTTAAGATTCCTCTTTTTTAAGAGGCACTCTTTCGGTTAACAAACTCAAATTGCCATAATCTCCATCATTTATTCCAATAGAAATTAGATTGTACTGGGAGTTATATAAAGCCTAGAATTCATGAGAGGTAGGACTTGATCCAACCCACAAAAACGACTCACCAAGAGTGATTCTTAAAGACAGAAGAGACCAATAATCTAACAACCTGCTGGAGGCAGCAAGAGAAGCAAATCAGAATGGGAAAAGAGGCATACATAGTTCAACAAAACAGAACAAAGCCCATGCTATTCTAACATGCCCAGTTGAGAAGTGTTGGTTTTTCTAAAGTCTCTGGGAATGTTTATCTCTATTACCTATTCATATTCCCGGAATTCATCACAGTCATAGATCTGAAAGGGAATGGGAGATCATTCAGTTTAATTATTTCATTTTATAGATGAGGAAATTATACCTGAAAAGGTTAAGTGATTTACCGCAGGCCACACAACTAATTAGTGTCTAGATTTATAACTAGAGCTCACATCTCTTCACTCCTGCTCATTTGTTCTTTCTATCACAATAGTAGAACTTAAAACTCTAATGTCCTCCCAAAGCTAATTAAAATTCACATCGCGATTTGGGTGGTTCTCAAGCTGTATAGAATACTAAGAATTCCCAAGAGCCACTACACAGAATGCTTATTCCCCAACTCCAAACCCAAATATTAAGATTCACTGGATCAGGGATGAGACCTCCAGAATTAAAATTTTAACAAGCAGTTCAGGTGTTTCTGATGATTATTCTCAGAATATCTTGTGAGAATGACTCTTCTAGCAGTTATGTAAAAGCCCTTGTCCTAGGTCAGTGATCCTCAAAGTGTGAGTGCTGGGCCAGTGGCATCAACACCACCTGGGAACTTGTGAGAAATGTAACACTTGGATCCCAGTCCAGAACTACTTAATCAGAGACTCTTGGGGGTGGGGTCGGAATAGCATACATTAACCATCTCCTCCAGTGATTCTGATGCAACTGAAGTTTGAGATCCATTGGCGTATGCTATAGTTTAGTACAAGCAAGCCACTTATTTTATTCTATCACTCTCCAACAAGAGGTTTTAGATATCCAAAGCTTCAGGTGCATCTAGGTAATCTGAAATCTTTTATCATTAAATAATACTACCAGGCTTTTTTATATGTATACACGATTTTCTGGAATGTTTCAACACTAAGTAACAAAACCTTTGCTATCATTGCTCCTTACATGCAATTAATCAGTAAGAAGAGGTTAAGTGAGGGGCACGTCAAGTGGCAAATGTTGCCTCTCCCCTTGTGACAGGATTTAATTTGGGGGAACAAGACAACTCTTATCTGCATGCTGCACATCTCTACCTGGATGCCCTGCCGGTGCTCCTGCTAACCTTATGTCTAACACTGAACTAATTGTCTTTCTGTGCAAGTTGATGCCTATCTTTCTGTGTTTTTGATTTCTGTTAAAAACACCAATACTCTCCCTGCCATCCAGGCTAGAAATCGAGGAGTCATTTTCATTGCATTTCATCTTTCTTACCAGAGCCTATTAATTGCTTTAACTATCAAATCCTGCCTCCACAGCCTCTCTCCCATTTATCTCTGTTTTCCTTCTCCACTTCCAATTGAGCAATTCGCGTCATTATGACAACCCTCCTGGACTGTAGAAATAGCTGATTGCCCCTCTCGCACCAATTAATCCTCCCTCAGCATAGTTCTGATAGCAATGTATCTTTGCTCAAAAGCCTCTTTGTCAAAAAATGAATAAACACTAAAAAATTTTTTTTAAATGTTAGATAACAGATACACAAAAACAGGCATGATGAATGATTCTCCCAATATTGATTTAAATCAGTGATGTGTGGTTGTGTACAGTAAATATATATATATATATATATATATATATATATATATATATGTCATACATAAAAATGTAATTGTTTGCAGATTTCATAGCTTATACCTGAACTATTATAACATAATGTGTTCATTGGATTAGCCCAGGAAGGTTGATTCTGAATTCCTAGTTTTTTCTATATTTACAATTATTTTTTCCTTGTTAGAATTTATTACAAATTGGGGTGCCTGGGTGGCTCAGTCAGTTGAGTGACTGACTCTTGATTTTGGTTCAGGTCATGATCCCAGGGTGGTGGGATCGAGCCCAGAATCGGGCTCCACCGGGCAGGGCATGGAGCCTGTGTGAGATTCTCTCTCAATCTCTCTCTCTCTCTCTCTCTCTCTCTCTCTCTCTTCCTCTGCCCCTCCCCCCTTCTAAAGTAAAATTAAAAAATAAAAAGAATTAGTCACAAATTTTGTGCAAAGATTTAGGATAATTTAACTGTTAATCTCTGATAATTATCTAACAATGTTCTCTTACACATTTCTTTCAGAGTCCAAGATAGCATATTGGACTTTGGCTTATGTTGTTTAGACTTTGCAGGGAAACGAAATGGAATTTGAGTCTGAAACTGCCCACTAAGCTAGCCATGAGGCCCACTAAGCTAGTCATGATCCTGAGAAGTTAAATTTCCCTAAACATGACATACCCTAACAGGGGAAAAAATGTATGCTAAAATATGGAAAAATAAAAAGAAGTCAGAATCAATACAAATTCAGTGAATGCCTCTATCTTAATCCCCAGAGCTTCAGTTTTTCACCTGTTAAAAAAAAAAAAAAAAAAAAAAAAAAAAAAAAAAAAAACAACAGTGGGAACATAGGAAACTGCTAGGAAAACGTAAATACACACTAATCATTGCTCTTCCCTTCCCTGACACTAAGGCCTTTGTTGATTTTCACCTAGTATGTTAAGCTTGAGAGCCCCATCTGCTCAGCAGTATGTAAATGTGATGGGATGTTTCTGCCTCAAATTATATCACTGTCAGAAATGCATTGCAAGTAATACTTTTGTGTATTTAACTCTACATATAAAATATTTAGCCTACAGGAAACTTATGAATTACAGTCAAGTAAAATACTGCACTCGAGCTGTGAAGCTAAAGAAGCTTTTATCAGCTTTTCAGCTCAAAATATCACTATTCTCCTTCACCATGTTAACACATAAAAGATATACACATTTAAGTAATTCTATCAACAGTGATAACCTTATTTCTCCATTTGAGATTTAGGATTAAATAATTATATGCAAATTTAGACAAATTCCTTTTCTACCTTAGGGAAACTAATTAAGTTTGTCAATCTAGCTGCTTTTGGAAACCGCTTCGCATAATATACACAATAATATATAACTCAAATCTCAGTTCTCAGCGCTGCATACCCTAAAACTGTCCACAGTCTTTTGTATGTATTTTTAGTAATACACTGTTTGAAAATCAGGAGCTGTGTCTAGAGCCTTAGAATTGCTTTTTCGTTTTGTTTTTGGGTTTGTCTATACCAACAAATGCATCTTTTAAGTTGAATATGTTGTGAAAGCCACTGAACACTTTAACTGGCCAAAAACCTTTGCCCACTTGATATTCTCCACCTATCAGCTGGCTGTTTAACATACAGTTTTCAAACTTATTATATTCAGCACTCAATAGTAGCTCTACTTTTCATATTTTATTTTTCAGTTACTAGCAAATCCATCTTTTAAATTTCATAGTACCAAAGCCTTGAAATCATTCTTGACTTTTCTGTCTCACATTCTATGTCTGATGCATCAGTAAATCTTACTGGTTCTTTATTTAAGAACACATACAGCTTCTCACCATTCCCACTGCTATTACTCTAGTCCACACCACCATGATCTCTTTCCTGGATTATTACAATAGCTTCCTACCTGAACTTCTTGCTTCTGTACTCTACTCAGCCACAGTCTATTTTCAATAGAGCAATCTAAATGAACCTGTTATTCTTTTATTCAAAACTGTCCAATGGCTCCCCGCCTCATTCAAGACAAGAGCCAAGATCCTTACAATGGCCTATAGGGTGGAAATGATCTGTGACTTTCCATTTTGTTATCTTTCTGATGAATGGTTCATCTGATCTCTTTGCTTTTTCTTAAACATGCCAAACACACACACACACACACACACACACACACACACACACACACACCTTTTAAACCTTTTCACTGGCTGAATTCTCTTCCTGGATTTTTCTTCCTCCCATAGAGCTTTGCTGCTTATTTCTTCACCATCTTTGAAGTGAGTCACCTTCTCACTGAGACCTTCCCTAACCACCTTTTTTATTTTTTTAATGTTTATTTATTAATTTTGAGAGAGTGTGTATGAGTGGGAGAGGGGAGAGAGAGAGAGAGAGAGAGAGAGAGAGAGAGAGAGAGAGAAAGAGAAAGAGATCCCAAGCAGGCTCCGTGCTGTCAACACAGAGCCCGACATGGGGCTCAGACTCATGAACCATGAAATCATGACCTGAGCCAAAATCAAGAGTCCGACTCTGAACTGAGTGAGCCACCCAGGTGCCCCCTAACCACCTTTTTGAAAATGCAAAACCTCTCATAATTTGGCATTTCATATACTCCTTCCCTGCTTTATTTTTTCACCATGGCATAAATAAGTCTATAATTTACTTATATGCTTTATTTATTAGCTGTTTTTCTGCACTAAATGAAAGTTTCATGAGGGCAAGGTTTTTGATCTATCCCAACAACCTAGAATAGTGCCTGAAACATAGAAGGTTCTCAATAAATATTTTTGCAAACTTTTTTTTGCCCCTAAAAGATACTGAAAATCATAAAAAAAATTGAATTGGTCAAAAACAAGTAGCCTCTATGATTTCCTTTTTGTATAATAAAAAATTACTGTAAGTATATCAAAAAAATATTGTAAGTATATCAAATTATCAATTATTAAATTTTAGAATTCAAAATATACAATACTGGAAAAGTGACATATATGATATTTTTTTCCAGTCACTGCTTCATTAGTCATTTATAACAGTTACCACACTTAAGAAGTTACTACTTGGGTCATTTGCTAGAGAATGTTAGTTTATGTAAAATTAGTATTTCTATTTGTTTTTGTAACCCATCTTTCTTTAACCAATATATTTAATAATTAAATTAGTACCTCCAAAAATACTTATAGCTTTATTAAAGCTGTTCAGTGGGAACTTTTCTGGTTATCCTCTGTGCCTGTAGAATACTATAGGATAATTTATCAGGTTATCTAATTTGCTTCCAAGCATCTGAGTTAACAAGATATCATTTCAATCTAAAATCAGCCCAGCAATAAGCCCCAGATGGTTGTGGGCAACAAAACGTCTTGACCAAGAAAAACGGGAAAACAGATCAGGTCAGAAATGCTGAAAGATGTGGTGAATAAAGAAAAAAAAGCAGGCTTGTAGAAACCACCACCAGTGAGAGATGTTGTGTGTGTTACAGTTTTGTTGGCCATTTGGTTCTATGATTAGGCCTGCCTTCCATTTAGGATTTATAGAAGGGTAACTAAAATGTGATCTAGGAGGCTTTTCTTTATTTATTTAATATGAAATTTACTGTCAAATTGGTTTCCATACAAGACCCAGTGCTTATCCCAACAGGTGCCCTCCTCAATGCCCATCACCCACTTTCCCCTCCCTCCCACCCCCCATCAACCTTCAGTTTATTCTGTTTTTTAAGAGTCTCTTATGGTTTGGCTCCCTCTCTAGGAGGCTTTTCAAAACTACTTATTGACTAACTAGAGAATCAAAGAACATGAGAACCAGGAAGGACTTCAGGAGTGATAGATTCTAACGTCCTCTGATATGTAGAGACCTCTTTTCCCAGTCTTACAAGCCCACTTATTTCACTTTTGAACTATTCAATTATTGAATGCCTTTTTCATACTACTCCAGAATCTGTCTCCCTATATCATCCACTCACTGCTTCTAGCTGCCCTTTATACAAGCATAAATGCTTCAAATATTTAATACCAACTTTAAATTACTACTTACTAAATTAAACATCTCTTTAATTGTTTCTCAGATGCCATGTTTTTCTAAAAAATTAATTTCTTCTGAATTAATGGTTTTGTTCAATGTCTGTCCTAAGTTATTCCCAAAGCTGAACACAGTATTTTCAGTGCATTGGTCTGACCGACTCAGACATGTATTGATTGATACACCTTGAAAGCCACACCACAGAGGTAATTCCTATTAAGCTTACACCTACTCAAATGCTTAGATCTTAGTAGGACTGTGTATTCAGCCAGTCCCTCCAAAGTAAAAAGTGTATAGAATTATATCTCTAAAATTGTTCCTTAGTTTTTTCTGTTCTCTCTAGCTTTAGGTTATATGCAGTTTGTGAAGTATACCTAGCAAACATTCATTAAAGACTTTAAAAGAAAATTGGGGGCTCCTGGGTGGCTCAGTCAGTTAAGCGTCCAACTCTTGATTTCGGCTCATGTCATGATCTCACTGTTCATGAGATCAAGCCCTGCATTGAGCTCTGTGCTGACAGTGTGGAGCCTGGTTGGAATTTTCTCTCCCTGTCTCTCTGCCCCTCCCCCACACTCGCTTGCACTCTCTTTCTGTCTCAAAATAAATGAGTAAACTTAAAAAAAAAAAAAAGAGGAAAATTTAATTTGGGGATAGGGTTAAATGCACAGACCTGCAAGATCCTAAGGTTGATATGAATACATGAAATAGTATTTTGAATACAGTATTTAATTTATTTTAAAACCAGGGTGCCTGGATGGCTCAGTGAGTTAAGTGTCAGACTTCGGCTCAGGTCATGATCTCACAGTTCACTAGTTTGAGCTCCACGTCGGGCTCTGTGCTGACAGTTCAGAGCCTGGAGCCTGCTTCAGATTCTGTGTCTCCCTCTCTCTCTGCCCTTCCCCTGCTCATGTTCTCTGTCTCTCTCTCTCTCAAAAATAAAACATTTAAAAAAATTTTTAATTTATTTTAAAACTAGCCTATCTTATTATCCAGCATACATTATTCTCTTGTTGCCAAAGTAATTTAAAACATTATGTTGAATTTATATGTATCTATGTGATATATTATAATTTATATGTAAATATTACTACATTGTCTATAATTTCTAATAGCCCTGTCACTAAGAAAATGTTATTAGTTTGTTATGACTTGTTCTTTCTAGACACAAGATGCTACTTATAATTATCACTCTCTTTTCTAAGTATCCATAAATGAAATATTTGTTCCAAAATGGGCCCCAAAATATTGCCCATGAGTCATATTACCCATTTTAGAAAAAAATGAAACACTTCCCAATTTATACAAATACCATTGTTGAAGTCATTCCCTTCTACCACATCCCTGATTTCTCAAAGTTTGCAACAGCACTTTCTGAATCACATATGCAAATTGTTCAATGTGTAGGTGTCTCCATATTTTGCTGATGACACACCCCTAGCAATAAAAGTTATTGCATATATTCCCTAATATATATCTTTCCTTATTTCTACTTAAATACATAATCTGAAAAAGTAAAATAAGCAATAATTTTAAATCTTACTGTATTTTTTGCAATTTTTTCCCTCTAAAAATCATGTCAGTACTTTTAAGCGAGAGCAAAGTAACCGAACAGGTTTCATTATATTTTGAAATCTTAACTCTTTGATACATAGCCATGAGATTATGTTTATATATTCTCTGGATTTTAAAAAAATGCTCTCCTAAAAACTAAAATGTTTCACTAACTCATCCTAACATATCTTTACATAGTCATTAAGAACTTATCAAAAGCAAGATTTTGTTCTCTAAGTTTCCTATGATTTCCATCTCAACAAGTAGTAATTTCATGATCTATTAATTTAGGCTTTTATTTTGTGTTTATGTAGTTCAATTATGTGCCTTGAATTGGGCAGGTTTTTGAAAAAATCTTTTAAGACATAGATTGTATTTACAAAGAATTTTGCCTTCTAAGTAAGACAAATCATATAAACAAAAGCCTATGATACATGCTGAAAATGGATAATTACAACCAAAGAAAGGCACAGAGTAAGTTCTGTGAGAATTGACAAAAGAAAATATAATTCATTTTTTATTTCATTATCTTTAAAATTAAATCTTATGTAGCAGCTCCCCTCATTATTTGCTTGGTTCCTGTGAGATAAAACTGGCTACAAGGCAAATCAAGATTTCATTCACAAATTATATTGGATTGAATGGAAATTGCAAAAATATTGCTGGAGAATTGATACCTCTTGTCACTATTACACCTTGTTTCTGCATTAGTTTTATCATCCATGTTAGAAAAATTTAGCCCTTATCCTTTATTGACCAAACACAATGCAGAACAAGCCCATAAAAATTACCTTTTAATCCTAAATATTTACCCCCTCCTTTCCACCATTGGTTTACATCAGAATTTATTAACTTTCTCCTTTTATTCTTCTTTTCATCTCATTTTTTATCTCCGTAACACAGTCATTAAACAGATGTTCACATATCAGTAATTTCTAGGTAAGGTTACTTAAAGATTTTCTATCCTAAAATATTTCTCCAACGTGGAATTGTATAAACAAATATTTTTGTTAAGTAAGAATCTTCAAATTTGCTTCACTACTATACTGTCTCTCTTTTTTTGAAGTTTTTATGTATTTATTTTTAAATTATACATCCAAATCCTGGTTTCTATATACTGTTCTTCAACAAAAGGATCCAGAGATCCTTAGAGAAATGGCTGATTTTAAAGCTGGGGCAGGGAAAATGGAATATAAATCTGGAACATTTTGTCATGCCAGAAAGTAAGGAAGTGCTAAAACACAAAAGGAGTGCAGGGTATGTCAAAGGGACACAGGAGCCAACCTGAAACATTTTCCAACTGCCCAAACTAGAACAATTTGAGAAACAAAATGAATAATATATTCTTGGATAATAGCTCAAACTATAAAGTAAAAGTATAGTCCATAATTACATAAATATCAGTGAATAAACAACTAAAATGGGGAGAAGAAACAAACCTTCCTTACAGGAGAATTCTAGATAATTTATATAGGTGCTATCTCCCTACAGCTTTAACCTCCCCCAGTCCCCATTGAATGTGTGCTAGACTTAGTGACTGGTTTCCAAAGTGAAGAGTATGGAATGAGAAAAATAGCGAGAAATCTGATAAATACTACCATAACCAATTGATCAGTAATGCCATCTGGATATCATGTACCCCAATGTGATGTGATGAAAAGGGTATTCTACCACTATGGTATTCCTTCCAAAAGCCCATAGCCACAGTCTAATAATGAGAAAACATGTCAGATAAACTAAAATTAAAGTACAGACTTCAAAATATCTGACCAGCAATCCTCAAAACCGCCAAAGACTTGAAAGACAAGGAAAGATAGAGAAACAGTCACAATCCAGAGAAACTAAAGAACCTTTACAAATAAATGCAGGGTAGCATCTTGGATGGGGGCTTGGAGCAGGGAAAATTAAAAAGATATTAATGGAAAAAAATGGTAAAATCTGGATAAAATCTGGGATTTAGTTAATACAAATGTACCCATGATGGTTTCTTAGCTTTGACAAATGTACCATAAGATGTTAACATTAGGGGAAACTAGAGAAAGAGTACAGGAAATGCTGTGCTACCTTTGCAACTTTTTTTATAATTCTAAAATTACTCCAAAATATTTTCTTTAAGTATCATAGATGAATTTTGAGATTTCTAGTTCAGGCTCTATTATTTCTGACTGTGGAAGATAAGAGTTTAGTTTCATTGTCTCTCCTGCTCCTGCCATGTATACTTATAATTTTCCCATCCACTCAACTTCCTATTATAATTTATTTATATCAATATATTGTATATTTGTATTCATAGCTGATCCACTTAACAAAACTGTAATAACTTTCCTTTCTTTTACCTCTTGTTTCCCTGAACTCCATAATTATCTCAATTTTTCATTTGTTTCATTTCTAGTGTACTTAGTATGTATTCAACCTCAAATTTTTCTCCATTGTTTAAGCCTTCTTTCAAGATATTCAAATGTGTCTAGTATCCTATTTGTTTCTAACAATTTGGTAAACGATGTCTTCACAGAATTTTTCCTCACCAGTATTCTATTTGATCTTGGCCAGTATTAGGTCTCTTTTTTCCTCTATTTCATATCCTTCCTTTGGTTTCCTCTCTTGTTTTGTGGTGATACTGAGAACTGCGTGTCTAAACATGTCCTTATGCCATTTATATCTGATTTGCAGATTGGTTAGAGGAATCCTTTTCCTTCAGAATTTTTAATCCATTACTCCATGGCATCTAGTATTTCTGTTGAGAAGTCTGAAATACATCTGACTCTTGGTCCTTTATATTTGGCCTCTGTTTTTGTTCTGCAAGATTGTTGTATCATTTTTTTGATCTCCTATATTCTAAAATTTTACAGTGATGTATCCATTTCTATATTTTGTGCTGGTCACGTGATAAGCCCTTTCAATCCTTAAATCCATGTTCTTCAATTCTGAGAGTTTTCCTGCGTTATTTTTGAGATGAGCTCCTTGCTTTCATTTTCTCTGTTTTTATTTTTTTCCCAGAATTCCTCACATTCATATTTGGAGCATTCTGAATTGATCTTTATTTATTTATTCATTAAATCTTTGTGTGCTCTTTTTCTTGGAGATTTTCTACACTTTCTAAATTCCTATTTTTCATTTCTGCTATTACATTTTTTAATTTCGACAATTCTTTTTTGTTCTCTGTTGCATTTTCTATAGAATTCAACACTTCATTATTATAGTGTCTCATAACTCTTTAAATATATAAAGATAATTCTTTTGTTGTTGTCACCATTATTTTTAATTTACCTCTAACATTTTCTTTCCCCATGCACATATTGTTTTTCTTTCAAGTAGCTTCTTTGGATTTTTAGTCACCCTTAACATTAGAGACTTTCTTTTGATCTCTGGTAAAGTTTGAATGGTGCCTCATAACTAAAAGTGAGGAACTAAGAAGCTAATTGAAAGCTCCAAGAAACAGCCAGGCATAAGAATAGAGAAGAGAGCACTCCAGGCAGAAGGGAAAACAAAAACAAAAACAGGTGGGAAAGACCTAAAGTAGTATTGAACTTGGTCCATTGGAAAAATAGGGTTAAAACCAGGACATAGTAGCTAGAATATAGTAAGGAAGGGAATAGATGTAAAGATTAATTTCACCTTCCAGAAAAAAAAAAAAAAAGCCTGAGGTCAGAGGGTTTCCTAATTTACACCCGGAAAATGGAAGATGTCTGTTTAGTCCAAAGAGAAATCCAGCTGCAGCTGTCTCCCACAAACCCCAACAAAACAGCAACAACTGCCCTCTCTTTAGCACCTTTTATGAATGCTATTTTTATAAATCACTTAGAGGTTTTTCTTTCACTGAACTGCAGAATTTTCAGCTTAAGTATCAACTTCTGCACTCCATTGGTAAAGAAAGTGAGGCCTTGAGCCATAAACTTGTTAGCATTTTTATCACTAAATTTCTCTACTGCCATTTACAGTTACATTGAGAGAGTATAAACATGCTGTTCCTAACATCATTTAAAGTTCCCAAAACCCAAGTGAAAGGAACATGACGGCCCGACAGAGAAAAGGGATGTGTTTACCTAATTCAAGGAAATGTCATTGAGAGGGACCATGGAGGAAACTTAGCCTAACTCAGTAAAATAGAAGTGTATTCGATTTTAAAAGGCAGAAGGAAGACAATGAAATGCCAGAAACATTTCCCCAAAAGGCATTTAGCACGCAAAGACAGTAAATCCCAGTGTCAGTGTAGCTTTTGTTCAAAGTGTTCAAGTATTTTCTTGAGAGCTGTAGAATTATAAAAGTTAACAACGTGACTGTAATGATTCCCAGCAAAACACCCCTGAGACAGCCCTAACATTGTAAGAACCCAGCGCTTTTAGGGTACAAGGGATTCCACCCTGTTTATGGAGAGAGTGAGAGTTAAGTGACTCTTGGGATTTTTCATTTCTGTGGTTCCCCCTTTCTCAGGGTTAGGGAAAAAAAAAAAAACTCAAGTAAGAGAATCGGAATTCACTCTCTATCATGATTCCCCTTTATCCTGAAAACCTTGCCAAAGAACATCTGATATTTTCTCAAACACTCCGTAGTCATTTACAGACGCTCGTGGCATTTACGCCCGGTCTTGCTGGAGCGGCCTTAGGAGCTGGTTCTCTCATTTTTCTAACACTGCTGTCAGGAAAGTTTCCATATAATAGAAATGCTGTGCGGGAGTTGCTATATGGTGTGTATAGCACAGTAACAATCTCAAAGACCAAAAGACAATACATTTAAATGTTAACTTCTAAAAAATTAATTAATGGTTCATTTCATGACACGAGTAATATTAAGTCATACAATAACATGACACAAAATTGTCCTTAACTTGGGACCTCCCACCATTCTGACTTCTTCATTGCAAAAATATTGTGTACAATAGGTATGGGAGACTTTAAAGAACAATTTCATGTGAGCTTTCTAAGAATATTACATTGTCCTAAACTGAGCCAGTGGAATACCTCCCATATTATTCCAGCTTGCTACTCTAGCTGAAATATTTCCTCCATCCTGCCCAGCCTGAGCCCCACCTTTTACTTAACCATCTTTACTTTCCTTCAGTTCACTTACCACTATGAAATTTACATATTTTTAGATTAACTTCAGATTGTCTTCTCTCACTTGACTGGAGCAGGGCCTTAGGGACTTTGTCTGTCTCCTCCATTGTATTCATTGCCGTGTTTCAAGCACCTAGACTAATGCCTAGCAGCACTCAATATATATTTACTGAGTGAAATATTGTGCTATCCTGGATTTAGACTTTGATGACTCATCAAAACCAAGCCCCAGCAAAGAGAGCCTTTTCTCTTGTTTCAATAATTCTTCTCTTGGATTCTGCTGAGAGACAGAGCAAATGTGGAGGAAAGTACTGGAGCTAGCAATAACTCCAACAAATAGTCACCAATTCTGATGGTGTTGATAAAATATGTAGGTTTAGTTGCCAGTATTAAACCACAAATTTGCAATATAACCGTACAATGGAATAAGAAAGTTCGATCCCATTGTTTCTCCCTTTTCCCACTGGAAATAGAAAGAGAAGAAAGGAGCAGGGAGTGGGTGGGATCATGAAGTCAATAAGGTATGGAGAGCCATGATTTCTTTTAGCTTCCCTTTCCCCAGAGAAGATGCTGAAAGAAGAGTGAAGGTTGGAGGTATTGCTGATGACAGGGAGGAGGTGGGCCTGGCTGGAAGGCTTAGAGCGCAAGGGGAGCTCAGGACATCCTAAGCCTCTACCTTCATATTCAAAGCGGTAGGAAAGCAGAAAAACCTTACTCTCTTCCTTTACTGTCCTGTTCCAATAAGTGTCCTCCTTCTGGCATAACTGAAACCCTTCTCTGTCCAGCATCTTCTTCTTTCCTCGTAGCTTTGGTCTTGGCCATCTTGCTTCCTAACACTAGGCTTGCATGGCTGCAGAAGCTTAGAGGTCCTTAGTGCCGTCACTCAGATTACAAACCAAGCACTCAGAGGTGTCACATCCTCATTTCCACAGTGAGTTTCAGGCCTTGATATTGGACAATTGCCAAAATTCGAGCTGTTCCTTCATAACAGATTTCTGATCCTCGCTGCATCCTTTCTCCAGAGTCTCTTCTGGAAACTGAACAGAAGGAATATTATTTTTTTCAAGTAAAAACATGCTACTTTTGCTACCATCATTTCCTATCTGGATAGTATATATAGTATATTTTATCTGGATAGCATATATCTGTGATTCTTGTCAACTCTCAGGTAGTTGAGGAGCAAAGTGATATCCATAGAGTTTGGTGTAAGGGGAGAGGAAGGAGAGAAGAAAACAAAATAAACCTAAATACTCTATTGCCAAGCTTGATAGAGATAGTTAAAAAAACTGACTTTTTTTTAATAAATTTTTCTGAGATCTCAACAGAGGCAAACAGCTTAAGATAGTTGGTACACACTGGATGTATTTTCCAGTTATTTCTCATTGATTGTCATGCATTAACACATTATACACAAAGCCCTGAAGAAACAAGAGGAAAAATATATTATCCTAGGTACCGGTATAAACTAGGTTTTCAGCATGAGTGAGTGGAAATGATATTGCTGAAAACATTTGTTTATTCAGTTGCAGCCAGTTGACAATAAAATAGAATGTATTAATGTCTCAGCAGACCGTAACTCCAGCCTGTGAGAATATCAGACGGCCTGGGAATGAGAGGCAAAGCTAGGGCCAGAAAGCGTAAGGGAGTGGAAGGAGAGAAAGAACGGAGCAGCACTCCCTGGATCATGTGGAGCTGAGAAACGTAGTAGAGCACAGCACCCTGAAATCTCAACTTCTGGACTGACAGGTTATTGGGTGACCTTGACATGGACTTGTTTTTATTACCAGGACATGTTACATACATACCATAACAAGAGCCAAACCACAGAAACACGACCAATGTAATAACTATAAGCTTGCCTTTTAAATTCTTTGGCAATTATCATTAGTACTTTCATCTACTGACTTCTACATACCTAAGCTCTGGTTTGTTATTTTCACACACCCTCTGTGTTACACCAGATGCTATTGTAATAGATTTCATGAGAGACACATTTCAAAGGAAAGCGCACCAAGTTAGATATCGATTGTCTGAGTTCTAAGACCCGCTCACCCAGTGATTTGCATTGTGACTGTTGGAAACCTTGCATTTCTGTTTTCATTTTCTCATCAGTAAAAGCAAGTCAATCATGCTTGTTCTCCAATATTATAGGATGTTTAGAAGAGATGATATGGAACTTTCATGAGCTCCTTGAGAAATAATTTGGGAAAAGTTAAAAAAGGATTAGAATTTAAAATAAACAAGTATGAAACCAAACACGAGAAGTGATCTGTATTTATGATATATTGTGGTCCACCATAAATTATACATCTTGGTGATAATAACAGCATTTACCAATTACTTAACAGGTATGCCATGCCTGGCCTATCATATATAAACTGATATTTTAGTCCTGAACATTATCTTCCTTTTAGAAATTAAGACAGACTTGGGCTCAGAGAGGTTAAGTGGCAGATCTGGCATTTAAACTCATGACTATCTGACCCTCAAACACTCTAGTACCACCCCTTGGAACAGGGGATGAGGAGAACTGCCAGATTCCTAAAATGTGTTCAGTTTCCTATCTACATTGGTAGGTTTCCATCTAATACCACTCAGAAATTGCACGACCTAGGAGAATTATTACTAACTCCTTGATAGATAACTATATCATCCATCCATCCACTCACTCAACACATTCACTAACTACCTTCTCTGTGTCAGGTTCTGAGTCAGACCCTAGGATACAATGATGAATAAGATATCAAGACCTCTGCATTCGTGGAACCTAAATTCAGTGCTGAGGCAGACAGTAAATAAATGAAAATAGCCTAATGGCAATTTCAGTTAAAAATTAATTGGATTTCTTAAATGCTGTGCAAGAAGGAAATAGAAACCAGGATGCCTGGGTGGCTCAGTCGGTTGAGCGTCCGGCTTTGGCTCAGGTCATGATCTCCCAGTTCATGGGTTTGAGCCCCACATGAGGATCTGTGTTAACAGCTCAGAGCCTGGAGCCTGCTTCTGATTCTGTGTCTCCCTCTCTTTCTGCTCCTGTCGCACTCGTGCTCTGTCTCTCTCTCTCTCTCTCAAAAATAAATAAACATTAAAAAATTTAAAAAAAAATGAAATAGAATGTAAGCTAATATTGGGAGAAGCCAATTTAGGTTGGATGACCAGGAAAAGCCTTTCTGAATATGTGACATTCTACAGCTGAATTGTGGAGGACAGGAATGAGCAGCCAGAGGAAGAACTGGGCCAGAGAGATTAGCACATTCAGAGATAGGGGAGATCCAGAGACAGGGGAGGGTTTGTCACATACTAGGAATAAGAAGGAGGCCAGTGTGAGTAAGTGAATGCAGAATAGTACATGATGAATTTGGAGAGGTAAGCAGGGGGCAAATCATTGTAAGGAATTTGAATCTTATTCAAAGAAAGTGGGAGGGTTTCCTAATAGTGTGCTGGAGAGATTCTACACATCTCCTCCCAGCAACATGTTCAGTGTTGTCACATTGGTAGCTTGAAATAAGGCATTGTGGAGTGTTTATGTATCTATGTAAATTACACGTAAGCACACACGTTTACCTAATCTATGGAAATTGCATGCAAGTTATATGTAAATTGACTTCATATTTACATATCTAGGTCATGGTTACACAATTATGTACATATGTAATTATTAATTGGCCTACAAATTAAACATGACTGCACTTATGCTATGATGTTATTACTTTAAATTTTTTTTCCAAAAAAAAAGCAGAGGGGCTTGCAATGAAAAAAATACGTGAAGAAGCAATTCAGCATAAGAGTCAGCAGTGACAAAAACAGAATTTGCAACACAAAAATTTTAAATGAGAGCAACAGTTTGAAAGAGAATGTAAAATAATAGTGTCTTTCGAAGGCAAAAAACTGTATAGTACTATCTGAAAAAAATATAATTAAAAATTTTCAAATTGAAAAAGACATGAATTTTCCTATTCAGAATGCATTTCATGTTTTATTCAGGATTTCTGGAGATAGAAGCAATAAGACTTCATAGTGAATTGGATGTGGTAAGTAGAGGAAAATGGAGAAATCAAGGATTACTATAGATTTGGATATGAAAAAAAGGGGAAACTAACGGATTTGGAGGGGTGAATTAAGACCTCTGTTGAGTTGAGATACCTACTAGAGCTCCAAGTGTAGCAGTGCAGTTAAACAGAAAAGTCTAAGTCCTAAGGTATGGGCAGGTGAAATGAATTGGGGAATTATCAGAATAGAGGAGTATTTAAAGCCACAGGTGTGGATGAGATACCCTGAGGAGAGAATGAAGGTAAAAGAGGGCCCAGAACTGAGTCAGATGATTTCAATGTTTCCAGATTAGGTAGAAGGGATGCAATAAAGAAGACCACCGAGGAGGAGCCTGTGCATGGAATATTTCATTTCTAGTAATGCAGTCAGTGTCATGTACTGAAAGGGGACCTCTTTCAGTAGGCAATGGGAGTGCTTTGTAATCTAAAGTTGCAATGGAATCATGTCCTAGCTTTTCTATTAGAATACACTTAGAGGACTATGTTGACAATGGCCTTCCCTTCTTTTCTGATTTATTTTTGTTTTGTTCTGTAAAGAATAATGTTAATATACTCAATAGATAGTCTTGAGATCCTGGTACCTATTGTTTGATGTTCTGGCTGGCCAAAACAATTGTCTTATATCAGATATATTATAGGAGAAAACTAGAGAGTGAATATTCCTAATAAGAAAAAATTAATTTAAAATCCTGTTTCCAAGGGTCTTCCTAGTTTTGTCTTCAACAGATCCTAAAATAAGTGAAAGACACAGGACTTTGCCATAGCATACAGCCAGACTGCCATTACCAAGGCAACCCCCAGTTCTCAAAATTCAGCTTTTAGAATCAGTAGAGAAAATTAATATTATTCTTGCTTGTTATATCCAATTTTATCTGTTCAGCATTTTAGAGGGTTTGTTGTAGTTGTTAAAGTCAAGTAAATGGAACTCCTACAATAGATTAGGGTTTTCTATTGTGGGTCAATATTATTATACATATTAAACATCTACCTGTTTCCATCCAAGACACTAAGGTCTGAAGTTTCTTAAAAGTTTTAATGTTCCCCATTTATATACCCAAAAGTGTTTTTAACTTGGTGCTGTGTTTATCCAGTAAATTTTGACCAATTTTCAAAAATTAATTGGATTGCTTAAATGGTTTTCTTTCACCAAATGATCAAGTGTTCACAGAATGACTATTCCTCTGAAATGTATACTCTTAGTGAGATGTCCCACAGTGAATATAATTGAGTAACAACTTACCTTCTTTTTTGTGTGCTCCGTTTCAGACCACATGCTAAATGCTATCTATATATCACCCTTCATGATGTTCACAAAACTCTGATGAATTAAGCACCTCTGTCACCCACTTATGAACTTTAGAACAGCCATGTGACTTGCCCAAAGTCACATAGCCAGAGAGTGGTAAATGTGAACTTGAAACCAATGCAATCTGACCTCGGAGCCCCATTCGCAACCCCTATGTTGGCCTCTTGAATTCCAGGGGCTTGTTTTCCAGGCGGCCATAGTAGAACTATGTGAAATGCCATAAGTGGACCATTAACTACCATAGTAATGTTCTTTCTAAATATAAAGAGACTACTGAATTTATTTTGAGAAAAGAGGAAGCATTCTTCATTTTGAAAATTGGTGGTAATTTCAAGACTTGGCAATACTACTGTAGCAGAAACTTTTTAAAGAAAAGAATGAATTGTCCAAAAAATGAACTGACCTACAAGAAGTACACAGTCATAAAGGTTTTGAAATGGAGGCGCTTGAATGGAAATAGCACTGGACAGGTAGCCATATCATCTGAAGTTGATCTCCAGTTCTAATGGTAAATTTCCTTCTTGACCTTGAACAAGGTTCTTTACATTTTTAAAATCTCAGTTCCTTATATATGAGTTAGAATCAGAGATAGCAGTTCCTTTTTGCCAAGGGCATATTTGTTATGGAAGAGATATTATATGTGGCAATATTTTGAGCTACTTGAGAACAGTCCTCAATAAAGGTAAAGAAGTAATAGTATGTAAAATAATCAAAGCCATAATAAGAAAAGTTCTATGTCCTTATATACCACACTTCTCAGTAAGATTGACTGTCCTTGTCAAAGTCATATATTAAGAAAAGCAAAACTATTCAATTCTAATAATGCATTAAAGGCCATTTTTAAACTCACAGTATGTCCATTTTGTAGCAAATATTCTACCTCATTGCTAGTATTTCTTTAGACAGATATAATAGAACTAACATATTAAAACATGGTCTTCATTTATTTTCTGATTAATCTCTGTTATGCTTGACAGTGAATCACATCACTAAAGTACCAGATCTGGATTGTGACCTTGATTTCTTGATTTAGAAAAATAAAAAGAACAAAATATTTTTTTTCATAAAGTCTAGGTAGAAGAAATGAGTTATTATAAGTATGATATGCCAAGTCCCTTGAAATTCATATGAACTTTTAAAATATCTTTCTTGTCAAATAAAAGATCAACTGAAAATCAATAGATTAAACAACACAATATTAAAAACCTATTTTTTTTTATTTTTTTACCTCTCTTGATCAAATACAGTTGGTCACCTCAGAGAATAACTGAGCTATAATGTCACCAAAACATGTCAAATCAGCATCATGATATTTTTATTCAGAAAAAAGGTAGAGAACTGAACCAATGGAGAGAAGTTGTACTTGTTTTTACTTACACCAAAGAGCACGATCATGATGAAGAGAATCCAGGTTGAGAAAATGAGCACAGTAACCATAAGCAGAAAACACCCCCAGGTAAAGGAACAAGAATTTATCCTTATAAAGCATGTAAGAATACATAAACAGAAGTGACCATTATCACTGACGTTATTAACACATTTTCACACAAGCCTTAATATTTCAAACACATATTGGTGTTGTGTGTTTGAAGCATAATCGTTGTGTTTCATAGGTCATACTTCGTATGCTGGAGTAGTGAGGGAATCACTCAAAATTCAAATTCAGATTTTTGCTACCAGACTTAAAAATCAGTGTTCAGTGCCCATTGGTCAGATTTACACACTGGGGAGAAATCTGAGGATACGTACATCCATAAATAGGGATTTTTATGTGTGCTCCACAGAATTTTATTCACTTAAAAGAGTGTTTTCTCACACAGAATTAACGTTCTTGTTCATATAGGGGAGAGAGGTTTTCTGCCAAGCAATGTAATTAGGGAAACCAAAAGGTGTCAGCCTATTGTTAGACCTACTGCGGTTTTGAGTAAAGAGTATGAGTGGTTCTATTTTGTCATTCCTCCTGGAAGAATATTAATAATGCAATGTGGTAGAATGAGTACAGCTTTTAAATCAGACTGACCTGTGGTCAAACTACATACATGCCTTTACTTGCTCTGCAACCCACCTGAATAAATTATTCAATTCCCTGAACCTTGTGCATGAAATCAGAGTAACACCTACCTCACAGACTGTTGTGAGATACAATGAAGAACATGCCCAACCTGCTAGTTCCCTTTCTTCACCTATCCTTTATTTCCCTGGCTCTTTCTAAGGTGTGTAAATCTAAAAAGATTTCTGTACGTTTTATAAAGAAAAGATACAAACACTCCTCTGATAACAAAGTACTTTCACAATCTGGTAGATCTAAAGCAAAGTCTATAAAAGTAGACGGTCTTAGAGCAGAATCAGATAGCTTCTGCTGATATTAAGCTTATACTTGGATTTTACAGAGATCGCTACTTAAAAAGGCTGCCCAGGACACTTTGATCATCAATATTTATGAGAAAATTCATCCTTACGAGGTGTTGAAAATACAGTTCCTTATAACTTGTGTTCACATCTTTTTTCTGCCCTCTGGGGCGTTCCAACATTTGAAGAATGTGAAGCCTACATTGGAAACCTACGTTAAGATTTCTCACCAACCTGAAATTCCCTAGCTCACAAACCTTTTATCAAATGACATAATTTCTAGAATTTTCATCAGTTGAGGCACTCTTTAGCAGATATGCTCCCATATGTCACGTAGCTCTTAAATAGAACTGAATATCATATCCAAAAATTTTCTTACCAATGCTGAATAGTAATAAATATGTTATTATTGTCAACATTTATTGCATACTTGTTATATGAGATGCACTGGCTGAGATATTTGAAATGCATACTTTTTAATGTACTATTTTGTTCAACTTTTATATGTAATCATTCAACAAAATGTTAGCCATCATCTACAGTGAGGTCCTATAGCACAGTAGTTAAGGGCTTGGTCTCCAGAGCCAGACTTGCTGGATTTGAAAGCAAACTCTGGATTTGCATGCTATTTACCAGGTCTGTGACTTGGGGGAAAATTACTTAGCCTCTCAATGCCTCAGTTTCTTCAAACTGCAAATGGGATTTTAAGATTTGTCTCAAATAGGGGTGCCTGGGTGGCTCGGTCGGTTATGTGCCTGACTCTTAGCTCAGCTCAGGTCTTGACCTCAGGGTCATGACTTCAAACCCTACATGGAGCCTATTTAAAAAAGAAAAAAAATTGTCCTAAATAATATCAAGCAATATATGAGAAACAACCAAAAGAGTGCCTGGTACACAATAATTATCACATAAGTGTTACTTCTAGGGATTCTCTACCCTTGTGGAGAAAATGGGCAAATGAACCAAAAACAATGTAACTTAACTTTGAGATAAGTGCTATTAAATAAAGTGTAGAAGGGGACACCGAGTGCTGAGGACGAATGACAAGGGACAGTGGTTAGATATGCAAGTCTGACAAGGCTTCCATAGAGAAGTGATATTTGAACAAACCTGAATGAAGTAAAGGAGTGAGCCAAGTAAATGCCTTGTGGGACAGTGAGCCACAAAGAGGGATTGCCTGGTAGAAACAGCCCTGAGATGAGATGAGCTTAGAAGATGTAGGAATATTTAGGGAGAGCAAACCATCTTTTGTGGCTACAGAAGACTAAGCAAGGTTGGTGGCTGAGTCAGAATTAGGCAGAGGCCAGATGACATGGAGCTTTGTAGGCAATGTCATGAGACACACAGAAAGGTAAAGCGCCTTGCATAAGGTGAAAGAACTAACACGAGTTTTCTTTGACTCTGAAACCCAGAACTCTTAATTATTTTGCTCCTTATTATGAACAACATATTTTCCTCGTATTAAAATTCTATCAATAGCTTTATAAGGTGGCAAATGGGGACTAGACTTATTGTGGTGACCATCTTGCGGTGTATATAAATGTGGAATCACTATGTTGTACACCTAATTTAATATTCTATATCAAATATACCTCGATTAAAAAAAATTCAATCAGATTTTTTGGAAGTCACAACACTGTGATGACTTACACTGGGCTTCTCATCAACTAAAATATTTAAGTGTATTTTTTAATGGAAATTCTTGTTAATTTGAGTGTAGGCTCTTCTGTTTCTCATAATTGATTTTTGAAGAGGTTTACATTTGTTATTACTTTTGTTAACAGAAAATTCTGAGAAATTTACTTGATAGGAATATTTTGAGCAAGAAACAGTTTGGAAACAGAGAGACTTCAAATCCCAAACCAGTATGAAGCTCAGAAACATAACATTACAGGATGGCTTATAAAGTGAAAAAAAAAAAAAAGCTGTTTAATCTTTACAATGATTGGTTATTACAATGAGGGTTACCAGACAGTGGGGGATTACTTAAAAGTGCTTATCTTATAGCATTTTCGGAAGATGACTTAAATTTCATTTATGGTTATCAGAGGCATTTGCAAGAAGTAACCTAAATTAAGCTTCGCTTCTGCTCACTAAATAAGCTAGACTAGGTTTTGCTTATGTGACTTAATTGGTTTTGTCTACCAAGAGCATTTTCAAGCTTGGTCTCCATTTTACTTTATTTTAACATATTTTATTTTGCTCTTTTCAATATTATTTTATTGATTATTCCTCTCAGCTGTGGGTGTTCTAACATCTTGCCTTCTATATCTCCATGCAAAATTAAAAAAAAAAACAAAAAAAAAGATGTGCTGGACAAAGAACAAAACGGTTTGTCCTGGCTGATAGGAATGCCTGCAGGTTGTCATGAGTTCATTAAATTATCTTTAAGGTAGAGTGACCCAGGTTAAGAAAACACTTTCATCCTAAAACATCCATCCATGAGTTTATTAAGGAACATTTGTCTGAGGATCTACAACATTCACCTGAACTCTTAGTACAGTTTTTGAAAAGGAAATTAGTTTAGTTCGGCATGACATGTTTATCAAACGTGAGGAACCTACTACTATTAATAACATAGTTACTCAGCTATAGATTGTAGTTATTATCTGTTTGAAAAAATGAGCCAGAATTCATCTGTCTCACATCTTATGAAACCAATTTTACCCATATAAATTCGTGAAAATATTAGTGATGATGATTCTGTTACTTTTTCTACTGGATATTAGATGTTTGGACTTAAGATATGAACTCTTACAGTGTAGTTTCAGTCCTACTATCTCTCGATCTGTCTTGAGCTAAAAAATCTGTCTTGAGCTAAAAATCATTTTGTTCTACCATTTCTATGTTGAATTACTATTATTAATCAAGAATGTAGGAGAAAAAAAAGAAAGAAAAAAAAAACTATAAATCTACCCAATTACCTTTTCTTGTTCATCATGACATCACCTGCCAAAAACTGAGCCTAGTCATTTTTGTTCCCTTTGTTGCAAACTTGATTGTAAAAGTCTTTCCCCCCTTCTTTAGCTTTTAACCCAATTCTCATTACATTTTGCATTTTAGCCCACTTGACACTATTCTTAGAAGTTCAAGCCTTTCCTTTCTCTCTGCCCTTGATTAAAACTCCTTTTATTTCCTTTTTCTACACATATATTTTAAATATAGACTTATGGATTATGCTATGCTATTATATTTTTCTTTGGATGTTCTCCCTATTTTATTCTTTAATTACAGAGTGTCTCTGTTTTATAAGAATGAATGTTTTTAGAATCTCTTATTCTTCTTGAGTGATCTTTTATACGGTTATTGGCCTTGTGTTTATGCTTAAGTTTTCTCTGAGCATTTAAAAATATGCTTTTCAGTGTTTATGCAGTAAATTATATGATGTTAGCGATTTAGTTCAAAATACCCTGGGGAGGCGAGATGTGGAGGAGTGGGGCTCGGATGGTAAAATAAAGTTGGATGCCTGTTGGTAATTGCTAAAGGTGAGTGATGCATACATGCTGGCTCATTAAAGTATTTTCTTTATGGATAAGTTTGAAAATTTCCATGATGAAAAATTAAAAACAAGCGAAAGAGATTATAAATTAGTACCAACTTTCCAGAGAGCACTAATGGAAGTTCTAATAATGTTAGAACCTTATGTCATGTCTAGAAATCATGGACATGATTTAGAATTTTTCTTATATGGTGTATATCATATTATTTATATAATGGTGAAAAATGCAAATAATGTAGCTATCCAACCATAACAGACTAATTTAATAAAAGTTGGTATTTATGATGGAATATACTAAACCATTAAAAACAAATTGATGGATTTAAGTAAGTATATGCAAAGTTTTGAATCTTCATTAGATTTTATATATTTTTTACATGTGTATTCTGCACCATAGACTCATCTGTTTCTTAGCTTTCTGCATGGTATATGTCTTGTTGCATGCATGGCTGGTCCTCTTCTCTTAAAACTGTTTCCCTCATTTTGATCCTGAGTTGTGACTAACCCATTTTATAAAAATAAACATTCAGTCATGAAGACAAAGTAAACAAGTTTATCGTTACTGAATGTACCATACAGCTCTGTAGCAAAAATAAAGCTGGCCCAGCAGTCCTAGCGTTGAAAATATTTATTACATAGCTTTATTTCTTAAAAATTGCATTTGAGTTCCAGGATAAAAAACTACAGCTTATTATAAATTAAATGAGACATAGCAATAATATGTTTTTTAAAAAAATCACATTCCTGCAAAGCAAAGCCATACCTGAAAGGAAACATGGCCATGAAGTTCTCTGTAGGTTTGTTTTACTTTAGGCTTTCAAACTTGCCCAAGGTCACCCAGAAAGTGAATGCTAGAGCCCAGCATTATTTTTTCAATTTTTTAAAATATTTATTTATTTATTTATTTTTGAAAGACACAGAGACAGAGTGTGAGCGGGGGGGGGGGGGGGGGGGGGGCGGGCAGAGAGAGAGGGAGACACAGAATCCAAAGCAGGCTCCAGGCTCTAAGCTGTCAGCACAGAGCCCGACATGGGGCTCAAACCCACAAACCGTGAGATTGACCTGAGCTACAGTCGGACGCTTAACAGACTAAGCCACCCAGGCGACCCAAGGCTTTCAGTGTCTTGGTACAAAGATGGGCATAAATATTTGAAGGAAAATGCACCATAAGGAAAAGCTTTGATTATGTTGGGTTATACAAATTTATTTTTATCTATCAGATTTAGTTTAATCAAGTTTACCATGTATTATAACACATTTCTTATAATATTAACAAATATATTTAAGAGATGTTACATTTTAACATTGTGACACTGATTTCAAATCCACAAAATAAACAAACAGTAGCCTACTCAGCTATTATCTTTTCAGAAATTAATGTAAAAATAGAAAATGTTAAGCCAGATAGTCTAATCCTGGAGAAAGGGCTTTAAAAAAAAATTTGTATAAATTTGAAACTGTTCCATAAAAAATTGTCAAAGTCTAAACTTCCCTGACTTTACTCTGCACAATTGACATTCTTTAAGGGGAAAAACGAACACTTGGGACAAGACTGCACCTAATGAATGTCCTTTTATTTGTATATATTGTTTCATTTTTGTTTCCTGGACCTGAAAGGTTTATTCTATTCTATAGGTTGAGTGGTCTTCTTTAGACAAGAAAGAACTTAGGTAAGAAGTAAAGTTAGAGTTGCACTGAATGTACTTTCTAGCAGTCAACTTAGATATTTGTCAAAAATAGTATGACATTTGGCAAGGTAATTGACAGTAGCATTGACTTGATTGTCTTAACATGTCGACAGCACACAAAAGCTCAAAATCTGCTATTTAATAAGTGGATGGTACCCCCAGGCTAAAGAATAATGAGTGTACTCTTTGGGGCATCTTCTCTTTATTTAACCTGCCATTCTGTACTATATGTATTAGAAGTAGACACCACAGTTGTCTGGTTTGAAAATATAGCTCTTATAAATCAGTATCTCTCTGCCTAACAAAGATGAGGTAGCTTTTGCAGCAAGTAAATGGGAGGTGGATAAGGGTTTCTTAACCTGAATCAGTAGGACTTCAGGAAATTATAGCACCAAATTACAAGCATATTAATTTATATCTGAACCAATTTATAACTGTTCATCTGATCATCTAGATTTTTACATCCCATAAAAATGTTTAAGTCAAATTCGTATTCTATTTTATCTCTTAGAATAATAAAACATGTAAGTATATGCATTTTAAAAATAGAAATATTATATGGTTTTTACAATAAAGGTTCATAAGTATAAGAGGTGATACTAATATAAAGTGTATCTCGTTGCAAACAGCAAAAGGAGTACTCTATAATGCATCCATGGCCTGAGATTTTAAATTCATTATGTATTTACTTATTTTTATTCATTTACTCTAAGAGTATTATATTTCATTGTTCTTGGATTTAAATCATTAAAAAGGAACAAGTGATACTGAAGAACTCTAGAACTTTATATAAATATCTACTTACTAAGAGATGCTATTTCATTAAAAATTGCTTCAAAGTTAAATAACAGCAGTGAAGATTATGAATGATCTTTAAGAAATGAGTCAGTATGCTTCTTAAAAATCTCTTACAAGTAATAAAATTACATAGAACTTACACACACAGACACACATACACACTTGTACAGGATTACAAGTAAAAGTGTGGAAATTTGAATTATATTGGTGGATTTCATCAATATCAATATCCTAGTTGTGGATGTTGTTATATAGTTTTGCAAAATGTCACTATTGGGAGAAACTAGGCAAAGTATACGAAGGATCTAACTATATTGTTTCTTACAGCTGCAGGTGAATCTACAATCATCTACAAAGATTGTAATTAAAAAGAAAAAAATTTACATTTTTAATTGGCATAAACTTAAATCTTCAGGTAACAAAATATGGTCAGTCTTTCTCACCTCTATTTTATAAGCAAATGAACCTATTTCATTAAAAAAATAACAAGACAAAAGTTTAAATGGGAACTTCATTTGAGGATGAATCAATTTCTAACAAAATCAATAAGGAAATACTGATGAGTAAGCAAATTATTCAATGAAAATTATAATTCATATGCAAGAAAGAAGAAAAAAAAACTTTTTAAGCAAATAGTTACTACTACTATAAATCCTAGCATACAACTATCTTCTTTCTTCACTGATATCCCTATCTAGCTTTGAGTCTAAGCTTTATTCACAGAATTTTTAGGGATCAATTTACCAATGATCAGTTACGTATAGCATCAGGTTAACATGGCCTTCACACAATCACACTCATGATCTTGCCCTTTTTAGTGCTGATAGTATAATTTTAAAACACTGTATTAATTAAAAGAAGCAAACCTTGGTGGCTTACCCCAAGTTCTTTCTAACTCATGTCAGAGCTCAATATAGTGAGAAGGGGCTTTGCTCCAGAGTCGTTCAAGGAACCAGGCTTTTTCCTTCAGTTAATTCCTCTTTTTTTCTAGGGCACAAGTGTCCTTTACTTTATTTCCACACCTAGCTGGAAAGGGAGGTAGTCAGGAAGATTTGGGAGGTCCAATGGGGTAAGAAGACAGACCTGGAGATGGTGTCATTGCTTCCAACCACATCAACATGGCAAGAACTCAATTATATGGGACTCACCAAGGGAGATTAGACAAAATACTTGAGCTCTGTGCCTCAAAGGAAGAGGAACCAGACTTTTGGAGGAGGAAGAGCAAATAGCACTTTCATCTGCATTTCTTATTGGTTAAACTCTCAGTTGGTTTTTAATTGAATTGTGTATCTCTACAAGGTAAACAATTGCTTGAGAAATTCAGATAGAAGGGTTTGATTAATAGATATCTATTACTGGGGCACCTAGGTGGCTCAGGCGGTTGAGCAACCAATTCGGCTCAGGTCATGATCCAACAGTTCATGAGTTCAAGCCCTGCTTCGGGCTCTGTGCTGACAACTTGGAGCCTAGAGGTGCTTCGGATTCTGTGTCTCCCTCTGTCTCTGCCCCTCCCTGCTCGTGCTCTGCACTCTGACTCTCGCTCTCTCTAACATAAATGAACATTAATTTTTTTAATAATTAAAAAAAATTTTAATAGGTATCTATTGCTAAAATGGCACTTCCTTATGACCTGTGGATAACTCATACCAACCTGTACTAGCTTTGATGATTCTCTGCCTTATTAGAGAAACCATTTAAACTACCTGTATTTATACTGCCTGACATGTGATGGTCATTTTTTCGTTTGCTCATGTAACCAAAGAACCCTTTTATATGTGCTATAATAGTAAAAACACACATTTATATGTAGGTATCTGTTGCTACGTTCAATAATTTGTGAATTTTTCTAGTTCATCAGTGTAGTTCAACTGTACGAAGCACTCTTTGCACAAAATTTAAAAATAAACTATCTGTGTATTCTAAAGGACATGATGGAAATAGCACCCATTGTCCGGGCCTCCACCTGCTGAACTCTATTCTCAGACTTGGCAATTCTCATTGATCTAGACATGTTGCCTCTCAGGATGGGTGTGGCTAATAATGGATGTAATATTGATGACCCCTGCAGGACTGTTGTCCATTTGATTTGTTGCTTATTGTTCCTAATAGGGAGTGTCAAAGGAAGTCAGCTTAGACCCTGATGAGATGGATTTAAGACTCCCTGCAGCAGATCTGGTCTGTTATCCATTCACAGAATTCTTAGAGCACCTCTCCTAAGTTCTGATTCTCAGAGCAGAGCCAGCTTCTTTGCAGTGCATTTTCTCTGTATGCTTGAATGTCAGATAAACAGATGGCAGCATAGCAGAAGGGTTAAGTACATAGATTCTAGAGGCAGACTCCTTAGGTTCAGATCTTGGCTTTTGCCCCTTAGCTGTGTGACTTGGGCAAGTTATTTAATGTCTAGTGTACCTCAACTTCCTCATGTGAAATGTGGAAATATATATTAATATCTAATTCATAGAGTTTTTAGGAGGTTTAATTGAGTTATTATTTGTGTATTTGTTAAATATTTGGGGCTTTTTTCATATTGATTTATTTCATATTAAAACCAAGCAGAGGTGGCACCTGGGTAGCTCAGTTGGTTGAGCTTCCGACTTTGGCTCAGGTCATGGTCTCGTGTTTCGTGGGTTTGAGCCCCACGTCAGGATCTGTGCTGATAGCTCAGAGTCTGGAGCCTGCTTTGGATTCTGTGTCTCCCTCTCTGTCTCTGCTTCTCCCCCACTCATGCTCTGTCTCTCTCTGTCTCTCAAAAATGAATGAACATTAAAAAACATTTTTTAATAATAAAAAAATACCCAAGTGAAAATTAGAGGATATAAGTGATATTCACTCAACTACTTGTCCTACTGAAGGAGAGTATCTTTCTGGCTGCACTCCACCAACCAGTACACAGTTTCCTTATCATTCAGGATATACTTGAAATAATACATATTTACTAATTCTGTATATTTTTTCTAATGGAATAAAAACATTTTTAGATTTTTATTCAAATTTAATACCACACAAAGACCTACATGAAGGTATTTATAGCAATTTTAATGATAGTGCTCAAAAACCAAAACAACCCAAACACCCATCACTTAGAGAATGAAAAAAACAAGTGAATAACAGAATACTTCAGAAGCTGAAAGAAACAAATTCTTCATACATACAACATGCAATATCATTGATAAATCTCAAAAACATCAAGGTAAATGAAAGAAACCCAGATTCAAATTTCACATACGCTGTGTCTCCATTCTAGTATATTCTAGAAAAAGTAAAACTATACTGAGAAATCATTGGTTGCCAAGAACTAGAGGTGAGAAGAGGGGATCAACTACAAGGGAGTAAGGAAATGTTGGAAGGTGATGGAAATTTTTTACAGCTTGATTGTGGTCATGATTACATGATTGTATGCACTTTTAAAACTCATCAAACTGTACAATTAAGAATGGGTGACTTTTTATTTTTGTATAAATTATACATTAATAATCCTGACTTTGAATATTTTAATACTTGTTTCTGCTTTCTACCTTAACTTTCAAGGTTAGACAAATTCAAGGTTGGATAATCAGTGACATATTTAATAAATATCTGCCAACAGATCTTCCCTTCCCCATCACTATAAAGTATGATGTGCAGAGCAGCAGCTGATCTATTTAGAAACACCTTCCCCTCCCCTCTTCCTGCTGCCTCATGTAGACCTCCAGAGACAGAATATCTAAGAGTAGCACCTAGGAATCTGTGTTCTAACAAATTCTTTAGTTCATGCCAATGATTTAAAAGTGCTGATGTTTAATGATAAAATTAAGTATGGTCATCTTTCCAACAATAAAATGCACTTACTTATGGTATATTTAACTCATATCTTTATTTCCCTGCATTCTTATACATGCAGTAACTTGTTCATTATCACTCCATTGCATTACACTGTCATATTATTAACTACCACTTAAACAAGCTGAAATTTTAGCATGGATTGTGTTACCAGTGCATTTCATAACATTGATCTAAGGCAATAACAACTAGATTTACAACTTGTCTGCCAAAGGGTTGGAAAAGATACCTTCTGACCTCAGATGAAAGTTATAACCAAATTTCACAAATATTAAAATGGAAAAAAATAAAATGTTAATTGGTCTCAGAAGTGTAAACATAGATGCATGTCTCTCTTAAAATCCCCTTATCTAGGATAAGATGAAACAATTATCAATTCTGAAGACTAAAGTAAGACAAGCAGATAGTGTAAGATATACATGCACTATGTTGGGAAATAAAAGGGACAGACCTAAAAGTTACTTTTTCATTCTTTTGGAGCCAGATTTCCTGCAAGCATTGATGTAACTTTTTATCTTTGCCTAACTGAGTGGTCCATTCTTCTCAGAAGGAAAACCTTCTTGCTAAGGTCTTTGCAATGTTCCCAGCCTTATTGGTGGATTTTGGAGGCAGTCCAGACTAACTCTATGAACAGTTAAAATGTGTTTGGAATTTAAATGTTGCATAGGCTGTCTATGACCCACCTTCTGGAAATTAGCCTTTACTGTGCTTCATTATACCAACTTATAGCACTGACAGCAGACTGCCATTCCCAGAAATTAACGCATTCACTTACTAAATCCTTTTTTATTCACATATCTTGGTGAATTACCAAAGCATGAGCCTGTGAATCAGACAGAAATAGATGTCACCTATTTCTTTGTGATTTGGGACTATGTACTTAACCTCCTCCAGATTCAGTTTTCCCACCTATAGATTAGAAACCTGGTTGCAATCATGGCTGTTGTGAAAATTAATTGCGATAATGGAAAACCTAAAGTGGTGTTGATTATATTTCATTATTTAATAAGCACACATTAAGAATCTTATCTGCGTCAGGTATGCCATTCCCTAGGAAAAAGAAGGCATACAAAATAAGACATGATCTTCTCCCTGAGGAGTTCCATGGATCTCAAATGAGGATGGTATTGCCACTCTATGAATTATTAAAACTATGTTGTGGATATTATTACCCCTTAAAAAGACTGAGGGTGCTACTGATACTGTGTGCCCAGGGTTTCAGAAGCTTCTAAAATGCACAGGACAGCCTGAGCAACAACAGCAAAAAGTTGTCTCATCCAAGATGCCAATACCATCCTTGGAATTGTCTAGAAGTTTAGATCTCCCTGGAGTGGACTTCAGGGAGACTGATAGTATGAAAGCCTAAGTCAGGACAAACTATGAAGCATCACTCCTTATCTGGCATCACTCGTGCCCCTGTAGGATGGAGTGAAAGCTCCTCTCTCCCAGATTTTGCCCCAAGTCTTTTGCCCTTATTTCCCTCTCTCCTTCCTGATCCTGCTTCCATTACTGCCTTTGCAATTTATCATACAAACACTTGCTTAATAAATCATTTGCACATGAAACTTTGTGTCAGTTTCTGCTTCTGGAGAATTCTACTCTAAGAAACCTGCAATTTCCTTTCCTCACACATCCATTTGGCTCCCCCTCCAAATTATATTCCAAATGCACCCATTTATTACCATATCTAGCACTGCAATCAGGTCAAAGCTACCATCATTTTATCTGGACTCCTGAAGTTCCCTTTTAACTACCCCAATCTATTTTCCACATTTCCTAAGTGATTTAAAAAAAAAATAAACTAGATTATGTCATCTTCCTACTTAAAAATCTTACAGTCACTTTCTTTTGCTCCTAGAATAAAATCCAAACACCTTACTAAATTTATTGCCTGCATTAACAGGTCCTTACCTCCTTCTTCAATGACATTTCGTCATACATTCTGTCTTTGCTGGTGTCACTTTAGCCACACCTGTCTTTATTTTTTTTCTTTCATGTGTATTTCACCTCTGAAATTTGTACTTTGCTGTTCTCTGTGATGGCATTGCTCTCTCAGATTTTCTCCTCAGTCTTCTCAGCTTAAATAGTTACTTCTTCAAAGAAACCCACCCTGACTACTCAATCCAAAGTAGAATTCTTTATCCTCCAGTCACTCCCTATCATTTATCACTGCATTTATTTTCTCCAGATTTGTTATGTGAAATTAACGTTTTTATTTGTTTTCTTCTGTATTTCCTCTCCATGTCACTAGAATGTGAATTCTGGAGACCAAGGACCTTGTCTGTACTGTATCATCAGTCTATAGTATCTGGCTCATGAGTGCTCCACTAATGTTTGTTAAATTAAATATGAATGACATCTCATGTGTGAGATGAAGGAAATGAGACTCCAAATATTAAGGTCACCTGAGAGTAAGTGGCAAGCCAGAACTCAAGGGAGCTCTTCGTCACATTACACTGTTTCCCTGTGTTTCTAAATTTTTTTGCCCAAGAACTCTGATCATTTCCAACCTCGCAGACCCTCCCCATAGGCCCACAGACCCTTCCTTTAGAATTGACACAACACTGTGCTAAAATGGAATTTCTTAGTCTGTTGAGATTGGGGAAGGAGAAAAATAGCAAAGCTAAGTAAAACTACTAAAGAAAAATGGAAGAAAAAATATTGACACAAAGTTGTGTGTAAAAAGGCTACTGAGGAAAATGATATGCTTTAAAAAGCATATATTAGGTGATCCAAAAGACCATAATAAGATAAACATTAGACAAAGTAAATTATATGCAAACAATTTTAATGCAAATAAAAATTCAGATACACCAAAAAACATGTACAAATAAAGTAATACAGGAGTTTAAAGAAGGAAAATATTAAAAAGATCACACCACAATTAAAGAGTATTTGTAGAAACATTAATTATAGTATAATTAAAATTAAAGAATAAATTTAGTATACTACATACGATATATTTTAGACATCTTATGAATTTTCTTTGACAGTCTGAGAGTTACTCCTTTTAGCAGCTATAGATAGCTGAGCGGGAAGTAAATTGGCCCTGATTTCTCATCGTGGCTTCCAGGTTTATGGAATGTTAAATGGGAGGTACAGCATGCCCCAAAGAAAACTGCTTCCCTCTCCTTCTGTCTTTCTTTCATTCATCCACTTTCTCTTTCATTCATTATTTTAACAGCTATTTATCAAACACTCAACAAAGAGAGTGAGAGAGTGTCATCTTATCTAGGACATCAAGATAAGCTTTTTTGTTTTGTTTTGTTTTGTTTTGTTTTTTTAAGAAATTTAAGCTGAGCTCAGAAAGAGGAGTAGGAATTAACTAGTGCTACTATTTAGTATGCCTCCCATAGACTAAGTAAACAATGGAAATGGAAATAAAATAGGGAAGGAACATTTCAGGCAGATGACAGGGATGGAGACCCTGAAAAGGGAAGGAGCATGAAACCTGCCTCCTTTCCCAAGTTTCACCTTGAACTGTCATCTCTAACAATAATATACAATAATTCATTTTCTTGAGGCCATTTCCCCTGAAGTTTGTGTAAGAAATATATGTAATTTATATAATATATATAATTGTACACACTAATACATAACCTATGTGTAAATATGTATTACATGTTTTCTTTAGCATTTCCTTTCATTGTTACTTTTCATTGAAAGCTAACCTTCACGTAAGTAAGTAGTCCAGGTTTACATTAAATTGAACTTGAACATATATTTCAGAAATCACATAGGAAGAGCTGTGCCCTTTTTAGCTCCAACCTCAAATTGTAAAGCCTTATGTTGAGAAATTTATGAAAGTTTTCAGCTAGTCATTCAGACTAGCAAAGATTAGGAATATCACATCGTCTGTAATACGATGTAATTTTGCTTACCATAAACTTATTGTGAAAGAAATGTTTAAGTCAGGTAGAAAATAAACTTATTTTTAAAACTAGGGTTTTTGAGGTTTGTTTTGTTTTGTTGTTTTTTACTTTCGGGGGAAAATAATGAATAGCTCAATATAGAAAGGCATAAAATGAAAGACATCTTTAACAAGAGACTCACAGGAAAATGACTCAGTATATTATGGAAAGGGGGTAGATGAGTTGGACTATAAGGAGGCAGCAAGCAAATTTCAGTTCTTAATGTAGGTTCCTACATTAATGTAGGTAATGTAATGTAATGAACCTACCTTAATGTAGGTTCCAAATTACAGTTCTTAATGTAGGTTCCTACATTAAGAACTGTACTCTCCATACTGGTTAACCTTCTAGATCACTGTTGAAAGGACAAAAGGATAGTGGATGGGTCAGGCTTCCTGGCAGAAAGGATTTTGTGATACTTGGATGTAGAAATATTTTTAAAACTAATTTTAAATGGATTAAATACCAGAAAGCAAATAAGAAATGAACAGTTGTTGGTTGGCCTTCCTCTCTGGTAAAAGGTCAAGTTGTAGTTTTGAAAGATCATCTGACCTGGACTATGAAATGGGATGTTTTCATCTTATTCAGAACTTATTCATGTGTCACATTTTAGAAAATGGTAAAAGGATGTTGACAAAAATCTTGAAACATGATATATATGTTTCATATAAAAATGCAAAAACTGGTAAAATTTGCATTCTCAAAGATTGCCAAAGAAGGCAAGATATCAAGGTGATCTTAAGGTAAATAAAGTTGGTTTAGATGTGTAAGCATTTGCTCTAACATTTTCCCTGATATGCCCTGAGTTTCGTTATGGGTATTTCAGGTAAGAATTCATTTTTTTGATCATTTTCTTCTCTTTTTAGACACATATATAATTCAATATAATTTTAGATACCTCATTATATTATCATTTTGTCCTCTCTGCTTCACTTTTTAAATGTTACATCTTTCCTATTTGAATACAGACTATTCAAATAATAATGAGCTTGTCAGCCTTCTGATTGACATACATCCAACATCTTATTTTAACCAGATCTGAAAAAAATGAAACAATTCTAATAAAGTATGTATGATAAATATGATAGATAGACTCATTTTAGGAGATGAGACTTGAAAATGGAATTCATTTACTCATCACCTAATTTCCATGAACTACATCTCAGGCACATCACCATACCTACAGTAGCATTGATTGCCATTGATATCATCCCTTTCCAGATCAGATTATGGAAAGAGGAGATGGCATATTGGGTCCTGGGATACAACAACCAAAAGCACATACTTTCATTAAATCAGAGCCTTTCATTTATTTTCTCAGGACAATGTCACTGTACAATTTTAAAGGCTTGAGAGTCCTAATGTTTAGTTTAGAACAAGATGCATGGGTATTATGTTATTACCTCTAGAATAAAGCTCCAATTTAGTGTCAGATCTTGGTCAGTTTTGTTCACCAGCATATCTTGTGTATGTAGGATAGTCCTTACCACTTCGTAGGACACAGAGTGTGCACGTGTACATAAATAAATCACATAACCAGCAGGTCTGCTATTCCAAGGCAGGAATGTGTTCAGTTGACTCTGTGCTTCTATTTTTCTTTCCTACCTATGTGACTGTGCTCATATCTCCATATCTTTTATCACTAGGCCCCTATTGCTCAATTCTTTTAAAGTAAGATTGGAATTGTGAAGTACCTTTTTTTAAAAATCCCTTCTGTATGAAACAAGAGAAAGAAAACTATTGCTGATTGAGTATCCATTATGTGCTGGGCACAGTGTCAGACATGTGAGCGTGTGTGATTGCATTAAACAGGGCAGACTGGAGTTGGTCTAATGCACCCTGACTATATCCTCCCTCTATCTTCATAACAAAGCTGTCAGCAATTGGGGCAGCTGCAAACAAGACTGCTACAGGGTAGCCATGAATCTATTTAAGGATCAAGCCTAATTTGAAAAATGAGCAGGACATCTATGAGATTCCTTCTGCCAGATCTTGCTTGAGAAAACAGACACTGCCCTTGACATTTCTGCGGCTGAACTCCTTTATTTTTCTAAAATGGATGCAGTTCCCCTTTATGTGATTTCTAAGAACAGGGATGCTAACTTTGTAGTATAACTCTATAATGCTAAATAGGAAACCATAGATCTCCTTCTGAACAAAACACATTCCTTTGGGAGCTTTGCAACATTTATGTAGCACTGGACCACTGCAGAGTGTTGGAGTTCCGTGTATAGAGAAAGCACTGTACAAATAATTCAGGTTTTGAAACCAAACACAGATAGATTCAAATTCCAACTCTACAAGCTAACCTAGACCACTGAGCCTTAGTTTACTTAAAAAGTAGGAGACTTTTCTCAGGACTAAAACTGGAAGAATTGCAGATATCATGGGCAGTCCCTATGGACTCAGTAGAAACTCAATAAAGGCCACAATAATGATTGGAAGAGGATAGGGATAGGAAATGGTAATATTTCATCTTTAAATTTACATTGACATCTTCACCATATGTATAAAATGAGGAGTTCTGAATTTTGCCCTAAATTTATAATTCCAGTTTAATGCCTACCAAGGCTTAAGTCAGATTGTACTTTCTCTGGCTATTCCCTCCCACATAGATCATTTCCAACATCTTTTACTCTTCCTATAGTGGAAATTCCATGCAACTGCATGTCAGAAAGCCTGTCTTAAATAGGAATTTTAGTCTTTATTCACTATATGATCTTGGGAAAGTCCGTTCAAGTTTCTGAGCTTTAATTTCCTTCTTATTAAAATAATTTTGGGATTGTATTGAGAATTAAGTAAGATAAAAAGTGAAAGGTGTTACAAACTTTAAAGTTTTTTACTAGTTGTCTTACCTATGGTTATGTAACAAATCACCACCAAAAGTCAGTGAATTAAAGTAACAATGATTTAGTTTTCTCTCAATTATGAAGTCTGGGCTGTGATCAGCTAGGCAGTTCTTCAGCTCAAAGTGGGGTTTGAGGCTAGCTCCTTCGCTCACAGTCTGGTGCTTTAGCTGACATGACTGGAACAATTGGCATCTAAGAGAGAAGGAGTTAAGATGGCAGAGTAGCAGTGGGACCCAATGCCTTCCTTGTCCCTAAAACACAGCCAGATAAATATGAAATCATTCTGAACACCCAATAAATTAATCTGAGGACTGAGAGAACAAACTGCACATGTTGAAGGAGAAAAATGACCACATCGTGGAAGGTAGGAACTGAGGAGAGTTGATTTGGGGGAGAAAAGAATTGTGGGTGCTGCAGGGGGGTCAGGGAGCCCTGATCACAGAATAAGGACCAAAAGGGAGAGAGAGAGATCAGTGTTCAGGAGATTGCACAAGAAAAACTCTTCCTCAAAACCATTGACTGAGAAAAAGAGACAGGCTGACTACCACAAGTTTTATAAGCAGCGGAGTTCAAAGTCTGAAGTTTTAGAAGTCTATGCCATCACCAGAGCCATGCCTGGAGGGCTTAGCAATGCTCCTGTGGTGAAGGAGGCCAGAGGCCCAGGAGCAGACATTGTGGTCTGAGCATACCCTGGGTCACCCGGGGAGACACAGTTCCCCATTCTTGGAGTGGCTTGGCCTCTTCAGGGACAAAAGAGCTGGTGGGTGCCAATGTGATACCCTATTCACTAACATAGGAACAGAGACACCTGCTGAGGGCAGAAATCTTGGTGCTAGTTTTTTGCCTCACCTTACCATAAACTCCAAACTGCTGCACAGTTGTGGGACTGCTTTTCTGGGACAAACTGACACCAGCCACAGTGCAATGGCACCCTCCCCCAGAGGACCAGTGTAGGTCTGCTAGGTCTGCACGGTGCTGGGTCACTAATTTTGGAGTTTTGAAACCCAGCCACATGCCTGAGATAAAACACAGGAGGACCATGCTGGCAGACAAACAGCCTAGACACAAACAGGGTGAAGGCAGGATTCCAACAGAAGCAGAAGCCTGGGACACAAAAGGGGAGATCGTTCACATTTCTGTGAGAGTTTGCTGAGAGTGGTGGGTGTGAACTCCCCACTCTGGGGATGAGAGCCCCAACACCCCTGCCCACGATCACTGACCAACTTCAGTGGGCAGCACAATGTCCCCCAGTAGAGACTGGAGCCGCTTACACCAAGCCCTGCCCCACTGTGTCCTGCAGGTGCATCTTTGCAAAAGCAAATTCACCTGAGAACCAGCACAGCAGGCCTCTCCCCAAGAAGACCAGCACAAAATCCTTCATACACACCAAGTCTACTGATCATAAAGTTCTGCAAAGCTTAAACTCTAGGAGAACTAGGATCTAGAGCTTTTTAACAAGCAGACTAAAACACACCAAGTTAAAACTTGCCATACAGTGGGCAAGGTCCAAATACCCCTCCCCCCACACCCCCCAGCACTGCAGGCAAAGAAAAACTCTGAAGAAAACCAACCTGAGGAAAGGAGCAGCCAAAACACAACAGAAGAGTGTACACTTTGAAACACTTCCTGAAGCACCAGGTCCAAGACAGTATAAGGCCTCTTCTTAATATAGCCATTACTCTCAGGAGCAGGAATATTACACGTTTTCCTAACACACACACACACACACACACACACACACACAGTGACCTAAACAAAATGATAAGATGGAGGAATTAACCCCAAAATAACAGGAAGAAGTCACAGCCAGGGATTTAATCAAAACAGATATAAATAAGATGCTTCAACCATAATTTAAAACAAGAATCATAGGAACCCTAGTTGGGCTTTAGAAAAGCATAGAAAACACTAGAGAATCCCTTACTGCAGAGATAAAAGAACTAAAAACTAGTCAGGCCGAAATAAAAAATGCTGTAACCTAGATGCAAAACCAACTGGATGCAAGGACAATAAGGGTGGATGAAGAAGAGGAATGAATCAGTGATATAGAATATAAAATTATTGAAAATAATGAAGCTGAAAGGAAGAGAGAAAGAAAAAATATTGGATCATAAATATAGACTTAGGGAACTCAGTGACTCCTTAAAGCTTAATAACATTCATATCATAGGAGTCTCAGAAGAAGAAGAGAGGGAAAAAGGGGCACAAGGTTTATTTGAACAAAGTATAGCTGAAAACTTCCTAATCTTGGGAAAGAAACAGACATCAAAATCCAAAAGGCACAGAGAACTCCCATCAAATTCAGCAAAACCAGCCAACACCACCAAAACATCTCATAGTCAAATTCAAAAAACACACAAAGAATCCTGAAAGCAGCAAGTGAAAAAAAGTCCTTAACATACAAGGGGGGACAGATCATATTTGCAGCAGATCTATCCACAGAAACTTGGCAGGCCAGAAGGGAATGGCATAGATTGCTGCAAAGCTTCAGGTCTACAGAAAATAGGATCTAGCTGCTGCGGCTGCTGCTGCTGCTGCTTTTTCTCCTCCTCCTCCTCTTCCTCCTTCTTCTTCCTCTCCTCCTCCTCCTCCCCCTTTCTTCTTCTTCTTCTTCTTCTTCTTCTTCTTCTTCTCCTTCTTCTATCCATCTTTTTTTAATGAGCAGACCAAAACACACCTAGCTAAAATTTGCCACACAGTGGACAAGGTCTAAACAACCACCACTGCAGGGAAGGAGAAACTGTGAAGAGGATTGACCTGAAGGAAGCAGCAGCAAAAATACAACAGCAGAGTGTACAGTCTGAAACACCTCCTAAAGCACCAGGCATAAGACTGTATAGGACCTCTTCTAAATATAGCCATGATTCTCAGGAGCAGGAATATAACAGGTTTTCCTAACACAAACACACACACACACACACACACACACACACAGCAGTGACCAATACAAAATGACAAGACAGAGGAATTCACCCCAAAAGAAAGAACAGGAAGAAGTCACAGCCAGGTATTTATAATCAATACAGATATAAGTAAGATGCTTGAGGCAGAATTTAAAACAGTTGTAAGGATATTACCTGGGCTGAAGACAAGCATAGAAGACACTAGAAAATCCCTTGCGGCAGAGATAAAAAGACTAAAAACTAGTCAGGCCAAAATAAAAAATGCTATAACCAAGGTGCAAAACTGACCAGTTCCAATGAAAATGAAAATGAGGATGGATGAAGCAGAGGAATGAATCAGTGATGTAGAAGATTAACTTATGGAAAATAATGAAGCTGTAAAGAAAAGGAAAAGAAAGGTATTGGATCATGAATGTAGACTTAGGGAACTCAGCTACTCCTTAAAGCATAATAACATTTGTATCATAGGAGTCCCAGAAGAAGAGGAGAGAGAAAAAAGGGCAGAAGGTTTATTTGAGCAAATTATAACTGAAAACTTCCATAATCTGGGGAAGAAAACAGACTTTGATTCCAAAAAGCACAGAGAAATCCCCTTAAATTTTTTAAAAGCCAGTCATCACCAAGACATAACATAGTCAAATTCATGCAATACACAGACAAGGAAAGATTCCTGAAAGCAGCAAGGGGAAAAAAGTTCCTAACCTACAAGGGAAAAGAGATCAGGTTCACAGCAGATCTGTCCACAGATATTTGGCAGGCCAGAAAGGAGTGTCATAATATATTTAACATGCTGAATGGGAAAAATATGCAGCCCAGAATACTTTATTCAACAAGACTGTCATTCAGAATAGGAGAGATAAAAAGTTCCCCAGACAAAAACTAAAGGAATTTATGACCACTAAACCAGCCCTGCAAGAAATATTAAAGTGGACTCTTTGAGTGGGAAAGACCAAAAGCAACTAGAAAGGAACAGAGAATATCATCAGAAACACTAACTTTACGGATAACACAAGGGGTGCCAAATTCATATCTATCAATAATCACTCTGAATGTAAATAGACTAAATGCTCCGATCTAAAGACATAGAGTATCAGAATGGATTAAAAAACAAAAAAACAAGACCCATCTATATGCTGCCTACAAGAGACTCATTTTAGACCTAAAGACACCTGCAGATTGAAAGTGAGGGGATGGAGAAACATCTATCATACTAATGGACATCAAAACAAAGCCAGAGTAGTCATTCTCATATCAGACAAACTAGATTTTAAACCAAAGACTGCAACAAGAGATGAAAAAGGATACTACATCATAATTAATGGATTTTCCATCAAGAAGATCTAACAATTGGAAATATTTATGCCTCCAAATTGGAAACACCCAAATATATAAATCCATTAATAACATAAATAAAGAAACTCTCTGATGATAATACCATAACAGTAGGTGACTTTAACACCCCACTTACAACAAGGGACAGATCATCTGAATAGAAAATCATCAAGGAAACAAAGGCTTTGAATGACACACTGAACTAGAGGGACTTAACAGATATATTCAGAACATTTCATCCTAAAGCAACAGAATACACATTCTTTTTGAGTGCACTTGGAACATTCTCCAGAATAGATCATATACCGGGTCACAAATCAGCCCTTAACAAGTACAAAAAGATCAAGACCATACCATACATATTTTCAGAACACAACACTATAAAACTTGAAGTCAACCACAAGAAAAATTTGGAAAGACATAGAGGTTAAAGAACTTTATGCTACTAAAGAATGAATGGGTCAACCAGGAAATTAAAGAAGAAATAAAAAAGTGCATGTAAGCAAATGAAAATGAAAACATGACAATCCAAAACCTTTGGGCTGCATCAAAGGCAGTCCTAAGAGAGAAGTATATTGCAATACAGGTCTATCTCAAGAAACAGGAAAAGTCTCAAATACACAACCTAACCTTACACCTAAAGGAGCTACAAAAGAAACAGCAAATAAAGTCTAAAGCCAGCAGAAGAAGTGAAATAATAAAGTTTAGAGCAGGTATAAATGGTATGGAAACATAAACAAAAACCCAGCAGAACAGATCAATGAAACTAAAAGCTGGTTCTTTGAAAGACTTAATAAAATGTATAAAACCCTAGTCAGACTTATCAAAAAGAAAAGAGAAAAGGCCCAAATAAAATAAATCACAAATACAAATGAAGAGATCATGACCAACATCACATAAATATAAGCAATCATAAGATATTATGAAAAATTATATACCAACAAACTGGGAAATCTCAAAGAAATGGACAAATTCCTAGAAACATACAACTACCAAACTGAAACAGGAAGAAATAGAAAATTTGAACAGACCCACAGCCAGCAAAGAAATTGAATCAGTAGTCAAAAATCTCCCAACAAACAAAAGTCTAGGGCCATCTAGCTTCCCAGGAGAATTCTACCAGACATTTAGAGAAGAGCTAGTACCTATTCTTCTCAAACTGTTCCAACAAAAATAGAAATGGAAGGAAAGCTTCCAAACTCCTTCTGTGAGGCCAGCATTACCTTGATTCCAAAACCAGACAAAGACCCCATTGAAAAGGAGAATTGCAGGCTGATATCTTTGATGAACTTGGATGCGGATATTCTCAACAAGATACTAGCAAATTGAATTCAACAGTACAGCAAAAGAATTATTCACCATGATCAAGTGGGATTTATTCCTGGGCTGTAGGGGTGGTTCGTTATTCACAAATCAATCAATGTGATATACCACACTAATAAAAGAAAGTATAAGAACCATATAATCCTCTCAATAGATGCAGAAGAAGCATTTGACAAAATACAGCATCCATTCTTGATAAAAACCCTTAACAAAGTAGGGATAGATGGAACATATCTCAACATCATAGAGTCTATATATGAAATACCCACAGCTAATATCATCCTAAATAGGGAAAAACTGAGAGCTTTTCCTGTATGGTCAGGAGCAAAACAGGTATGTCCACTTTCCCCATTGTTATTCAACATAGAACTTGAAGTCCTAGCCTCAACAATCAGACAACAAAAAGAAATAAGAGGCATCCAAATTGACGAAGAAGTCAAAGTTTCACTATTTGCAGATGACATAATACCCTATGTGGAACAGCTGGCATCTAGTAGAATCTCTCTCTATTACCAAGTGTCTTCTCTTGCAGTGTAGCCAGTTCTTTTCATGTAGTGACTGAAGGATCCAAGCGAGCATGTTTGAAGAGTACAAACCTCCTCGTGCCTTGGTTTACATCATGCTTACTAATGTTCTTTTGGTCAAAGGCAGCCACAAGGCTAGTCCACAGTCAGTATGTGAGGTGCCCACACATGGACACGAACACTGGGAGGTAGAGTTCACTGGGAGCCACCAGTGTTTCAATGTACACACCAGTGTAAGCAACAATATTACTTCACTTCTATTGTTTTTCTGTAGCCCATATTTTGGCCCTGACTTCACATTCTTGTTTTTGGTTTTTTGGTTTTTGGTTTGTTTGTTTTTTTTTTTTTTTAACATGTGTATATCTTCTCCTCTCTTTCCAAGGAAATAATAAGTTTTTTGTTAACAGCGACTCTGCTCAAGTATTGTTTTATATTCTTACAAAGCTAATGTTTATGGTTTATTACAGTATGTTGGCTTTGGCAGCTTTGTGGACTATTTCCAAATTCTTCCCAAGTCTGCCACTCATCAGCTATTCAGTCTCAGGCAGAGTACTTCTTTGAGTTTCAGTTTCCTTACCTGCCAAGTGGGGGTAATAAGAGTTTCTTCCCTTACGTGATTGTTATGAAAATTAAATGAGTTTAATATTAGGGGGAAAAAAAAACCAATTCCCAGCCCAGAATAAACTTTAAATGTTAGTGGTCTAATATTTTATTGATATAAAGATAGCCAATAGCAAGATAGCACTTGCTTGATTTGGGTCTGATTTCTCATCCCTGAGCCCCATTCCGACACTTCATGAAAGGATGGATGTCTTTAGTAATTAGTATAGAAATATTTGACAGCCTCAAAAAAAAAACTGAGAATTAGGGGCGCCTGGGTGGCTCAGTCAGTTAAGCATCTGACTTCAGCTCAGGTCATGATCTCACCTTTGGTGAATTCGAGCCCTGCGTCAGGCTCTGTGTTGACGGCTCAAAGCCTGGAGCCTGCTTCCAATTCTGTCTCCCTCTATCTGCCCCTCCCCCACTCATGCTGTGTGTCTCTCTATCAAAAATAAATAAACATTAAAAAAATTCAAGAAACATTTACAGATAAAATAAAATGAATTCTATTTTTACCGTTACATTCTGACAGTTTACTGAAGGCCTTTCTTAATATTTTTGTTCACCATTTTTCCCAGTTAAAAAAGCAAGAAACTATTTTGTTTATATCCGTGACCCTTTTGGATTTGAATAGTCTTATTTGGTAATTTGAGTTAAATATATATTAAAATAAGTATGCTAAGATATTATAACCGAGAAGCTAATGACACTTACTAACACCTTTTTTGTAGATTTCACTGACCTGTAATGCCCCATGATAAAAAGTGAACAAGAATATTTAACATTGTTTACATGTAAAAATTTTAGCATGTATGTCAAGACCTAAAGGCACTCTCTGAATTATATTCAAGTTATTTCTGCCACTGTGGTACCTTCTCTAGAATTTAACAAAATTACTTTTGAGCAAGGGAATACAGCTGGCAACATCAAGCAATCAGTTTGCTACTCACATTTCCTCGTTTCCACCCAATGAATTTTACTGTGGATGGGCAACAACAGTTGTACCCTCCAGTTCACACCACTTTATTTCCTCCTCACACCCACAAACGTGAGTCTGCTGACAAAAAAAGATAGCTTCACTGCGAAAAAAGGAGAGATTAGACCACAAGTTGTCACCTTGGTGAGGCTCAGGACAATAAAGAAGTTTAAATATTAGATAAATTTCTTTTGAAAACATTATCTTAATTAACATTTGGTCTTTTTTCAAATTACATCATACACATTTGAAAACCTTAGAAGTATTGCTTTGCTCTTTTGCATTAAGAGTCATTAAATTCTCCCTACAGTTTTTATATATAGGAAATATTGCCCATGTGAGATATAAATATGTGTGGTTTGCAAACACATTTGCCTTCCTTGGCTTTTTAAAAAAAATTGTTAATGTTTATTTTTTTAAGGAGAGAGAGACAGAGATAGAGAGCAAGTGGGGAAGGGGCAGAGAGAGAAGGAGACACAGAATCTGAAGCAGGCTCCGGGCTCTGAGTTGTCAGCACAGAGCCCGATACAGGGCTCTAACTCATGAACTGTGAGATCATGACCTGAGCCGAAGTTGACGCTCAACTGATTGAGCCACCTGGACACCCCTGCCTTTCTTGACTTTTTAATGGACCTATATTGTTAGTCATTTGGTATATGTGCATTTCCTTTTGTTTCTTCTTTTGATCCAAGAATTTTAAGACATGTGTTTTCCAGAAGCAAAAGAACATGCAGGTGTTTCAGTGTTCAACATACATTCAGGTGATCCACGCTTCGGCTGGGGAAGTGGGGACCAGGTGGAAAAGTGTCAAGAAAAGAGGAGGGACATAATGTTTCTGGTGACTAGAGTTATGAAAGATAAAGCAAAATGATGAAAAAGAAAGATTGTTTCTGTTCTCTTTATGATCTAGGAAAAATAGTCTAGAATATTGCCTAGGCCTATGCTGCTAATATACAAGAAAAATCATAAAAATCAGAAAATTGTTTTTATCTTTCCCCCCAAAATATATTTCTTAACCATTATTTGATTTAATATATACAGTGAACTTGTGCTATTTCTGTGCTAATTTCAAGCATTTACCGAATGGATACTGTGCTGGTTGTACACACCCTCAATTATATTAAAGCCTAGTATGGCAGAAAGAAATATGAATGAATACGTGCAAACACGGTTACAGATCTCCGGATGGATGCCTGTGCTTTGTAGAGAGGGATGGACATCAGAGATTTGTCACGAAAACATTGATGGAGCACAAAGCACTTTAAAATTCAAAAGTGGCCACTAAAAAACCACAGTGACCAAGGGATCCTTTTAGTTCAAAGATACGAAAAGTAAAAGGGGAAAGTGTGAGTTAAGTGAAGAGAAAAAGCAAGACGATGATTTTTCCCCCAATTAAGTCAAAGTTTACAATATTTTTTTTAATTTTTTTTTAACGTTTATTTATTTTTGAGACAGAGAGAGACAGAGCATGAACGGGGGAGGGTCAGAGAGAGGGAGACACAGAATCTGAAACAGGCTCCAGGCTTCGAGCTGTCAGCACAGAGTCCGATGCGGGGCTTGAACTCACTGACCGCGAGATCATGACCTGAGCCGAAGTCGGCCGCTTAACTGACTGAGCCACCCAGGCGCCCCAAAGTTTACAATATTAAGGACAAGAACTAAAAAGACATTTTGACATATTGATCGAAGTGTATTTGAAATTTTATCAGGAAATGTTTTCTAATTTTCTGGAGGAAAAAAAACCAGTTATTAAAAGCCTAAATTGGTGCATATTTACTCATTCGGCAATACTCACGTGGCTTCTTACTGTTTGCCAGCCACCACAGACGTCACTGGGAATGAAATGTAAGAACAAAAGCAGAGTAGCTGCCCTCGTAGGACTTAAAGTGAGCCTGAACCACATGTTCCCCTCAAGTGTTCTGTAGTCCCTTTACGAATCAGATGGCACCACTGTAAAAGCTCCTGTGCTTTATAAACTGTGCAAGCAGTTTTGTCAGCTTTCTGGAGAAGTCCTAATATCGTTAGGAAGCAAATTTGCATTTAATATCTACTTAACTCAGGTCATATTATTTTCTGTTTTGACTTGAAGAAGAAAATGTGATTGGTAATAACAATAAAATGGGCACAGTTATTTAGAAGGGAGTGTTTATGCCAAGAAAATTACAGAGGCAGATTAAGATTTGCAAGGAGATGGCATGTTTCCAGTAATTGCTCTCTGGATGTCTGTGAAGCAGGTTTGATTCAGGGCTGGTTGCTGTTTGAGAGCTTCTTTCCCTGCAAAGGGAAGGTCTGCTGCTACACCTAGTGATGTTTTATCTGCTTTTCTGGGGTTTTATCTTAACTGCCATAGCAACACAGGGCTACCGCACACTGCCGTCAACGTTCAGGAGGCCTGTCTGGCTTTCACAAGACTGCTCTTACATATGCTATCCAGCATTCTCAATTCATCAGATGTGTATTTAAGAAAAAAATGTTTTCCTGGGGAAGAAAAGTAAGTACTTTGAGAGATGGTCATGATATGTTTTAGCCTATGCACGAATTTCATTCACCTTATCAAAGGAGCATTTCTAGGTATTATGGGACTTAGGGCTCATACAGTGGAATAGGAAATACTACTGTAAAAAAGGATCCAGGAGTGCCTGGGTGGTTCAGTTGGTTACCAGTCCGACTCTTGATTTTGGCTCAGGTCAGGATCTCACGATTCATGAGATTGAGCCCCACATCTGGCTCTGCACTCACTCACACTCTCTCTCTCCCCACCCCTCAAAAGTAAATAAATAAATATTTAAAAAATAAAAAAAATTTTAGGGGCTCCTGGGTGGCTCAGTCAGTTAAGCATCCAACTCTTGATTTCAGCTCAGATAATGATCTCACAGTTTGTGAGATCCAGCCCCATTGTCAGGCTCTACACTGACAACACGGAGCCTGCTTGGGATATTCTCTCTTCCTCTCTCTCGCTCTGCCCCTCCCCCATTCACACTCTCTGTCACTCTCTCAAAATAAAATAAAAATCTTTAAAAAAATAATAAAGTAAATAACAAATAATAAAATTTTAAAATAAAAATAAGTAATAATAATAATAAGGAACACAAAACTAAAAATTCAGAATTAAATACAAAAATGAATACTTAGAATAAAAAAAGATCACATCACATTACAAATTTAATAAAGCTGATACACACCATACATATCATAAAATTGAGAAAAATAACCTTACATTGTTTTAATTAACTGTAAGAGACACTTCTATAATAATTTTCCCTATAATTTCCTGTGTATATATTCATTGATGTCCTCTTTGAGAAGGACTTTGCAAGATCATTTTCTGTGGAGAGATTAGAAAGATAACTCAGTCTTTCCACTAGCATGGTGATCAAAATAATTTCTTTTTAATTAGTGACATTCCAGTGTAGCTCATTCCAGCTTCACAGCTCATTACTGATTGTGACATGTAAATTCTTAGAATGGTTACAAAATTGGGAAAATCCTCTATCACGTTTATTTCATATATGGCCTGTCAGATTGGAAGAACATTTCACAGACTTTTGGTTCTGAGTATTTCAAATTATTTTTCTCCTCAACTACTCACACTGTCACAGTGTTGAGCACTAGAGGATACAATCATGTCACAGTACAGCACCCAACCCTGTACCTTTTGTCAGAAAGCTTAGTACCTCAGCTCAGTAGGTAGTCAGAGTGTTTCTGGCCTGACAGCTGTAACTTAACCATCAATGAAAATGACTGTAAATCCCTAAAATTTTATTGCTAAGTTTATTTAAAATACAACAAAGTCAACTTCTTCTGAGTCTAATGCAAGACATACCTAGGGGTTCTCCACTGCCCCATGACCAAAAAAAAAAGTCAGTCTACAAAGAGATAGTGATCTTTTCACTGCTGGTGAGAATGCAAACTGGTGCAGCCACTCTGGAAAACAGTATGGAGGTTCCTCACAAAATTAAAAGTAGACTACCCTACGACCCAGCAATTGCCCTACTAGGTATTTATCCAAGGGATACAGGTATGCTGTTTCAAAGGGGCACATGCACCCCAATGTTTATAACAGCACTATCAACAATAGCTAACGTATGGAAAGAGCCCAAATGTCCACTGATGGATGGATGGATAAAGAAGATGTGGTATGTATATACAGTGGAGTATTACTCAGCAATCAAAAAGAATGAAATCTTGCCATTTGCAACTATGTGGATATAACTAGAGGGTATTATGCTAAGCGAAATTAGTCAGAGAAAGACAAATATCATAATGCTTCGCTCATATTAGGAATTTAAAATACAAAATAGATGAACATAAGGAAAGGAAAACAAAAATAATATAAAAACAGGGAGGGGGACAAAACAAGACTCTTAAATATGGAGAACAAACAGAGGGTTACTGGAGGGGTTGTGGGAGGGGGGGATGGGCTCAATGGGTAAGGGGCATTAAGGAATCTACTCCTGAAACCATTGTTGCACTATATGCTCTCTAACTTGGATGTAAATTAAAAAATAATAAATTAAATAAAAATACTAAAAACTGAAAAAAAAGAAAGAGACAGTGATCTAAACTGATTGATAAAATATATTAATTTTGCCAGACAGGTGAGCAATCCTGACAATGGAGCTTTGTTAGCTTTACAGTGAATCTGCTTCTGTTCAGGATGAATTTACTCAACCTTTGCACACCAGTCTCCCTTAGACTCAATCTGATCCAAAAGACAGAAACATCTTGTAAGATTTGCTTAACATTGCTCTCAGGCATCCCAGCCCCATCCCACCTTTACTTCCTTTAGCTTTGTTATCTCTTTACCAGACCAAAGACTGATTGATCATGAGGAAAACAAGACTGAGTAGCTGAAAAGATATTCATGCATCATTTGGACCCTCTCCAGTGCTCTGATCTGTGTTCTTGTTATCAAGGCCTTCCAAAAATTATTCGGAGAATGGGCTATGCTTACATCTCTGAGATTTCAGCTGTATTTCTTCCTTTTTTTAATTTTATTTTTGTGGAAGACGCATAACAGAACTGAGATGTACAGAGAATATGAAATAGAATGAGTGCCGGTGACTTCAGTGAATATTGATCAAAACATTCCTTCTCTGGTGTGTGTGATGGTGTGACTTCTCAGTGAAGTGTTGCCAACATTTATTCAGCACAGTCTCTGGACTGTTACATGAAACATAATACAGCTTTACCACCAAGACTATCGAACATGCAGAAGGTGGTGGGAAGCTGTCGTTAAACTACCAAACTGACTATTCCATTCTTCTTCCCCTGGTTGCCCACCCTAAAAAGGGGAAGAGGAAACAAATGTTAACATGGTGATGCAATAGTATCCACTGACAGCACAGTAATTGTTTCCTTCTGAGCATTTTGAGAAAGCATCCTTATTTTTTTCTAGCTTGGACTTTAGCCACATGTCTTTAGTTAACTCAAGTATGGAGTAAAACTTACAAGATAGATGTGAGACAGTTTACTATCTTGTTACACTGGACATGAATGCTTTAGGTAGTTTATCCTGTCACATGTAATAATGCCATATTTTAAATGGAATATCACTGCTTTCCTGGGCCCATTTAAAAACCCTTCTGCATAGCATTGAATGGTTAATTATGAGAAAGCCAGCAGTGAGGAAAGTAGAAAGTGAGTTACATGTTTAATAAACCAATGTATATCCAGTGCTTCTGTGTTCTAGTCAAGTGTTAATCCCCTATATCCATAAATATGCTGTAGTAAATCTGGAAAAACAAAATATTTTTAATTGGTAATATTATGAAAGATCAGTATTACAGAATAATAGAAGCAACCGTATTAACTCTGTTTTTGTTGTACAATTTGTTTAAACTGGAAAGGACCAAATGTCCAACCTACTTGTGTATAGATGAGAAAACTGTCATCAAAAAAGGTCAAGTGACTTGTCCTAAGCCTCCAGCCTGCTAGTGATAGTGAGGACTAAATTCACATCTACTTGTAAGTCCAAAACTCTTTTCCCTGAAATATCTTTCTCTATCAATTCTGCATTGATGAATAATTTTATGTGATATGCCACAGTTTATGATTTAGACTGGACAGTGCTCATGATTTCTGTAGGAATTCCTATCTGAAGATGGCACCATATTTTCTGTTGCTCATAGTTGACGAACATAGAAATGTCAACTCTTGAAAAAACTAAGATTTTATGCTTGGAATTTATATAAATTCTCTGCATATTTTTACTCTGGCTGTTGTAAACCAATCATCACACACAGTGGCTTTAAACAACACAAATTTATTATCTTATAATTCTGTAGATCAGAAGTTTGACATGGGTCTTACGGGCTAACATTAAAATGTCAGGAGGCTATATTCTTCCTAGAGAGTCTAGGGGAGAGTCCATTCGAAATTCTAGAAGCCACCTACATGTCTTAGGTAATAGCCTCTTCTTCCATCAGCATAACATCTTCCAATCTCTGTCTCTAACCCTCCTAACTCCCTCTCTAAAAAGATTCTTTTTGATCACAGAGTACTATTCACTGTGGATGGAACTGGAGGGTATTATGCAAAGCGAAATAAGTCAGAAAAAAGACAAATAACATATGATTTCACTCATATGTGCAATTTAAGAAACAAAAACAGATAAACATAAGGGAAGGAAAGGAAAAATAAGACAAAAAGAGCAGGAGACAAACCATGAGAGACTCTTAAATACAGAGAAGAAACTGAGGATTGCTGAAGGGGTATTGGATGAGGGGGTGGGCTAAGTGGATGATGGGCATTAAGAATGGCACTTGTTGGGATGCACACTTATTGGGTATTATATGTAAGTGATGAATCACTAAATTCTGTTCCTGAAACTATTATTATACTATGTGTTAACTAACTTGGATTTAAACAAGATTATTAAATAAATAAATGAATAATCTCTTGTGATTACATTAAGCCCAACTGGATAATCTCAGATCATCGCCCTATCACAAACTTCTAACTTAATCTCATCTACAGATTCCCTTTCTCATTTAACATAGCATATTCACAGGTTGCAGGGATTAGGATGGATTAGGTTTTGTTTTGTTTTGTTTTGTTTCATTTCCTTTCGTTTCATTTCGTTTCGTTTTGTTTTGTTCTGGGGAGTAGGGGGCATTATTCTGCTTATCTCACTGCCCAGTTAACTAAAAGTTACTGTTTTAACTTGTTCCTCATTATATTTTGTTTTAGTTTTAAGTTTCTTTGGATATATCAGGAGTAGAATGATTAAGTAGTTTTAGTTTCACACATTTGCCAAAAATAAATATTTATAATTCCCAACACTTAAAAGACATATTTACTACTCTTACTAAAAATGGAGTATTATACTCCATTTTTATAATAGATACCTCAATTGCTACATACTTGTTTTCTGTAGGAAAAAATTAGGAGAATATATTAAAAGAAATGAAATTCTGAGACAATACTTAGCTTGTGAGAAAGAACTCCCTGGGTTCTTTAAAGGGAAGAAAAACAACTCCCCGCCAACTCAGAACTATTTCTATGACATTATATTAGTTACTTAGGGCTGCCATAACAAATTAGCACAAATGTGCTACCTCAGAACAACAGGAATTTATTTTCTCATCTTTCTGGAAGCCAGAAGTTTGAAATCAAGTTGCTGGCAGAGCCACACTCTCTGTGGAGTCTCTCAGGATGAATCCTTCCTTGCCTCCTCCGGTCTGGGCCTGCTCCACGCATTCCTTGGCTTGTGGCAACATCACTGAAATCTCTAACCCCATCTTTACATCACCTTCTTCTCTATGTCTCTGTGTGTCCTTTTAAGTCTCCTACAAGGATTCTGTGATTAGATTTAGAACCCATCCTAATCCTCATCTCCATCCTTCCTTAATTACGTCTGCAGAGACCCCATTTCCAGATAAAATCACATTCTGGCATCCCAGGCAGACATGAATCTTCGGAGAACACTATTCAACCCACTACAGATATAAATATGTAGTAAAGATTTATTCCTCATAATTAACTGGCAGTTTTTTTTTTTAATTTTATTTTCACTTGCCCTTGCTTTAAAAAGTAAATAACAAATAATTAGCCTTTTTCTTCCTCAATACTGTGGGCCTTTTTCCTGTTATTTATTAATATTGGCCCTGTTCTTAGGAATTCTGTCAATGTTAAGTAATAATAAGAGGAAAAAAGATAATAATGATTTTCATTGGATGTTTTTTACACATGCCTGGCATAGTTTTTGATACTTTACAAACGTTCAACCCCACAACAATCAGGTGGCTTTATTATTCCTATCTTACACATGAAAAACCTGAGGTCCAAAAAAATTTCAATAATTTGGCTAACATTACACATATATGAAGTGACAGAGGTGAAAACCAGACCTTAAAACAAAATGCCCCCTCTCTTCCAGCCTTGCAGAGTCCTCATCACAAGGTCCATTCTGTCTCCATCTGTTTCCCAAACATATCCATTCTCCTCCAGTTCTCACTTTTGAATTCACCTCCAGGCTCAGGCACTAGGAGTTGACAATTAATGCATAGCCTTCAAGCTTTATGCAAACAAACTACAGCAATAACAACAATAGTAACAACAACTAGAGCTTCAAAAGTTTGGAGAGTAGTGATAAAAAGAGAAAACAAACCAACCAACAAACAACACATCTTATAAACAGTGTTATTGGATTTGGGAACCACAGGAAGCAGATGGAAAATGCTGAAACATTTCTTGAGACATCGAAAAGAACATTGTCTATTAAATTAGAAAGGATTTGGGGATTCTGGTCTTAGATCACAAATGAAACAAAAACAGTTTCAGGAAAACACAACAGTTTGTGAGTAAAAAATTATCCAAAATGACCTCATCTTGGAAAAAACATGTTTTTGAACAATATTTTAAATAGAAGGTGCTTGACCTTTATAGGCTGTTGGCCTTGTGAGGTAACTTTGCAAGTCAACAAACAAAAATAGAAAATAATATTATTACCATGTTTGTTGATAAATAAAATTAAGAAAAAAGTAAAATAAACATCTTGAACGCTGATCTTTAAATAGGAAGGTAATTTGTGTGTTGATAGAATCAAATAAACAATTCTACCTTTTGGGAAGCATCTAATTTAAATTTTTTCCCTTATTTGTTATTATTTTATATTTTCCCCACTGGTTCAAAATTTTACTCATTTATGTAAAGAATACATTGTTTCTTTTAGTAATTGACCTATTATTTTCTAGTTGTAAGTTTTTTCTCATTTTGTAAGAGAATGCAATAAAATTAGGAGTCAGGGAATATGTGTGGAATATCTATCTTTAGTTACTGAATGAATAAAAGGTTCTCTTGCTTAAATGGTTCATCTAGGACTCGATCTTGAATCCTCTACTCACTTCACACTATCCTTTGGTGATTTTTATATCAGCCCATGAGTTTGCCAACATCTGTTCAATTGATAATAGCCAAACCCACAACTCTAGCAGAGATCTTATTCTTGAGCATCTGACTTATATCAGATGACTATTGTACTTGGCCATTTAGATCACCTAAGTGTCCCTAGTCATCTTAATTTCCACGTATCCAAAACTCTTGTCGATGGCACCACTAACCTCCCATTCAACCAATTCAGACATTTTGGGGTCACCCCAAATGCTTCCTTCATATTAAAGACTTAAATGGTCACCAAGTCGAGAGAAATCTTTCTTCTAAACATTTCTCGTTCTCTTCTGCTTATCTCCACTTTTTCTGTTCATCTACATTATAATAAGTCCATGTCTAGACTCTGGTTTCCATTCAAATCGTCATCCCCCTGTCATTAAGTGGTTTCATAAAACTGAAATCCTTCAATGGCTTGCCCTTTCAACATTAGATTAATAATAATGATGATTGCCATTTTTGTGTTTATTACATCTCCAGTACTATTCTAGACACATGACATTCATACTTTTGCATTAGCTCTCATCTGACATTAATCTTGTAAGATAGATTTACTCTAATTTTATAAATGGAGAAACTGATGTTCAGAAAAGCTTAGATGACTTGCACAAACTAGTAAGCCCAGTTAGTGTTGAGCCAGTATTCAATCCTAGGAAGGCCTGGCTGCAAAACCTTCTGCTCTAACTGAATATGTTTAATATTCATGAAACCAGCACATGAGGCTCTTTTATAATATGTAATCACTTTTAACTTCGTATGTTAAAATTTGTACCTTTTTTTAAAAATTATATAAGAATACATTCAGGTTTTTAATTTTTTTCAAATAAAAAAGAAGTAATTAGAAAAATGATCCTTCTTCTACACGGTCCCAGTCTCCACCCAAGATTGCTAATCACTTTTCATAATTTGGTTTGACCACGAATTCATTTATATAAAGATTTTTATCTCCTCTGCTCAGGGATGTTTCTTTCTATTATTTCTTTTTATTGACTCTGCTTTCTACCTCTGGAACCCCTATAGTGCAATCTCTGTGCCTCAGACTGCTCTGGAGATCTGGTAAAGATTATGGAACTACACTGAAAATTGTGTAAAATTATATACATAGGATTACAAAGGAAACAGATTATATTCAAATTCAGCTATCAAAATACTCCAAAGTATGATATGTAATATTATTCTTTATGAATGCATCCATAAAATTATCTAGCAACAGATTTAACAGGTATCTAAATTCTGATGTAATGATGAACATAAATTATATTTTGAGATACCTGTAGCAATGTATACCATCATGTGAAAATATCTTAATTTCTGTTTATAGTTGAGTCCTATGTACTGCCAATACTACTGTGATTTGATTTTTTTCTCTACACTCCTAATTGAAGAAAATATTAAATTCAATTAGAGTCTGTTGGGAAAAAATGTAATTTCTTTTCCTATCCTAGGACTCTTTGAAATCTATCCGTGGCCTTATATTATTAGTATTACTGAGATTTTAGAATTTTTACTATAATCAATGTTTCTTACATTCTCTCTCATACTTTCCAACTCTTTGTCTTTTTATACTGTGTTCTAGAATTAGCTGTCTCTTTAGATATTTTATTCCATTGGCAAAGAGAATTTATCATGTTACATATAATCATTCTTCCTATTTTTTATGCCCTGCTAAAATTTCATGTCTAAAGTAATGAGGAAATTACAGGTGAATGCATTTAATCACTCAAAGTAAAGTTTCCAAAAGAGAGAGAGAAATTGCAGTGAGGTGGATATAAATTCCTTGATTGGAATGGTATTAGGGAACATTTTGCATATCAGTAAAAGTCATTATTGGATAACCATTCTTGTGAAAGACTAAAAAAGCCAGAGAAGATCCTAAAATCCAGAAATGATAATCCTATTTTAACCTTTGCCATGACTTTATGTTTAGTCTGTAAAACAATTCAGTAGTTGTTCAATTTGGAAATACCTGAAAATATCTCTGTGAAACTACCTTCATGAAAATTCTGAACAACAGCAACAACAAAAAATGAACAAGGACTCTGCAATAGAGTTATATGGCAAATGAGAAGAGGTGATTTCTCCAAATAAAAATTACTGCCTCATTGTAGGAGAAAAGTAGATAGGGTAGGGGAGGAGGAAGAAGGTTAGGAAGAGGAGAGATGTTTTTAAAAGAATAGACTAAAAAACATGTATAAAACAAAACCCACAAGGGCAAATTGGAATCTCTTTTTTCATTGTGATGACAAGTTCTTTATTCAGGTTCATTATGTTTTAAATGTTTGCCTCACCTTGAATTCTCATTGGTATCATGTAGGATTACAAAAGATAAGGCTGGAAAGCTGTGGATAACCTGTCAGCCAATGCTGACAGACAATCTAGCCGATCACCTGTGTTCCTCTCAAAGTGACAGGTGGCTATTCTTCAAAATGTTCCACTTTACCTTAACTATTCAAGGAAGAAAGCAAACAGAAAATACATCAAACGTCAAAGTAATTGTCCATTTTTTTTTCTGTTGCCATCAGCTAATGCTCTCCTTCTGACACATACCCAGATATCTTTCAGGATCAGTGATTCACACAATTCTGTAGCAGTTGGTTGGGGTCTCTCTTATAATACCCTGTTGTTGGTAGTAAAGTCATATGTCCTGCCAATAGTACTGTGATTTTCTTTTCCTCTACATAACCTGGTGTGGGTATCCTGAGATTCAATTAAGTATTTAACTTTTCGTGAGTGCATATAATTATTTTTACCATCTTTTCACTCATCACATAAGTTTTTCACAACTGGAACAAGACCAGGTGTCTGTGACTTAGGAGGAAAGGCCAGCAGGATATTTACTTGCAGCATACATAAGTTTGGGGAAAATATTGAGAGGCTCTAACCTTCATTCAGTTCCAGTATTTGTAAAATAAGGATTCCAGTGCCTTGGATTCAGTAAGAACTTAACAAAAATGTCTGTAGTATTATTATTCCTCTACTTTGTCACTCTCTTAAGAACTATTACAGTGACTTAACTTGAGTTTTGTTTTTGTTTTTGTTTTTGTTTTTTTTTTTACTTATAGGCCCTCTCACTGCCCTGGAAGTTTGCACAACTAACTTTCTCAATTCTTTCTCATAATTAATATCACCAAAAAATATTCTTTTAATATTCTAAGATTCCCTTATTACATCACTTACATTTTCATGTTAAGATAATATAGAATGCAGATAAATTTTACAGATCATTATTTGCTATTCAAAGTGATGTTAACAAATACTTCTACCTACTATTTTATTCATCACCTATTATGTGGCAGGCACTGTGCCAGCTATTAGTTTTCCTTGCCTTATCTCTAATGTTCAAAATCTACAAGGAGGATATTATGGCATTCATTTTACAAATGAAAAAAACTAAAGTCCCAGGTAGTTAAATAAACTCTTTGTGTTCATTCAGCATCTGTATGGCAGAACTGAAGTTTGAAATGAGATCTATATCCAAAACCTACACTCCTCCCTCTGATTACCTTTTGCTTTGTGTTCATTATGTAGGTTGGTATTGAACCATTCAGAGGTAACTGGGCCCTGATAAATATAATTTCTAGAAATATTGTAATAGAACGTGTTTAATGGATAATAAATTCTCCTTAGAATACTACTAATAACACTCCACTTACCCCAGTTTGGATCTCCTAAAAAATAAAGAGCACTTAAGAAGGCCCAAGACAGCATTTTCAGACACTTTTCTAGATGCAAGTAAAAATTGCACTACAATGTTTTGTTTCCTTTTGTCTTTATAGTGTTAAGTGGTATTCAACGTTTTGTTTAAGACGTTTCCAATTTGACATGTCAGGTAGGTATATTACTGGTGAAAAAGTGATTTGTCTCATTATTGGATATTAGTCTCAGATAGATCAGATTTAATACATCACATGGACATTTATGAAGCTGTTCTACATACAACATAATTAACTAAATATTGATCTGGTTTATAGCTGGTATATTTAGTTTAAAAACATATCAGTCTTAGTATTTAATGTGCTTGGTTTAATATTTGGCATTTTGGTTCACTGTTTAAGTGTATAATTTGATAAGAAATATGTTGCTCATGGCCATGCAGAAAATTGTAAAAGAAGATTATCAGTAGACAGTGAACAGGTGTATTATTATACAGAAATAATCACATTTTTGCAGTAGTAATCTAAAATGAAAATATGTTTGAAAGAGATATGTTTGTTTTGTTTAGGTAAACATGCATTTCTCAGCTTCATTTAATTAAACAAACAACAAAGAATAGGCATATAAGGCCTCCCAAAGTCAACTATTTTTTTAACAAATGAAATATTAATCCACTTTATTGAGCTTTTTCTTATGTAATACAAACTAATTTATGTACTTTTGCTGAACTATTAAAGTAAACATATTACTATTTGTGGTTTCTGTGTGTTCTTGAAAATCTATAAAACACATGATGAATGTTTTCTGATCTTATTGATAAGGAAACAGAATGCAAGAGACTGACTAGCTTCTTCAAGGATGCATTAGGAGTCCATATATTTTAAGCTTAAGTATAAGATGGTTTTGCCTGACTCACCCTAGAATCAATTTTAATACTTGCTCACTTCTGATTTCTCTTTCCTACGGAGGAACTTCCTATAATTCCTACACAGCCATCTTCATTGTTCGTCATCCTTATGAAAGCAGTCATTCCAGCAAATCTATCACACAACCCAGCAATCCCAAAGCACACATCATTGTCTATCCTCTTTTGCTTCCTAAATTTGTTAGTTTGGAGATTCAGCTGTTTCTTCTACTGTTTTGAATCTGAGTATGTCTTTCAGTCTCAGTGAAAGTCCTTGCATAGGTACTTACTTTACAACCATATTTTAGTTGCTTAGTTCTTGTTATAGCCTGTGTTTCGAACCTAAATTTCCATCTCCTGCATTTCAATATATTTTTTTGCTACTTTTCCTTCAAAGTGAGGCATCTCTGGATCAAAATAAAAACTATTGCATTAGAAGCTTTCTATTAGTTAGCCTGGACTAAGGAACTGAAGCCTATTTCTTACTAATTCCAATACGAAAGGTACATGCTATGTACCTTCTCTTATATGACCTACATGACTATCTGAATTGGGGATAATCATCAACTCTGTGGAAACTGAGGCTCATCAAAGTTACCAGAGTCCAAATGTCCATTTCACATATCCTGCCCATGTGGTCCTACTCTAGACTCCATGTTCTTAGATACCAAACAATACTACTTATTGTGATAGCTTCCACACCACATAAATTATTCTGCAACTTTATGAAACTGTTTAATCCCTACCAGCTGCCATCTCTCCTTCTATAACTCTTTCTTTCCCTCACACACTCGTTCTTTTTCATCCTTCTTCCCTAAGTCAACCTTTTTAATGTTTATTTTGCTCTGCTAAGCATAGAGGAATGTATTTCTTAAATTGAAGTCTCTAAGAGGTTAATAATTGGTTTCTTATTGAGAAAACACTAAATAATAGCCTTTCTCTCTTTTAAATTGCTGCTTTGTTGCTTCTTTTCACCAAATTTCACCTGATTAATCTTGCTTATTCTCAAAGATCTAACCTAATCCCAAGCACTTTTCTTGTATGGAAATAATTATAATTATTGTGTATATTTGCATTTTAATATGGACTTTATACATTTTTGCTGCTTCTACTAAAATGCATTCTCCTTGAAGGCAGGGTATTATTAGGGACCCCTAGACATAAACTAAATCTATCTTCTGCCTCCTTTATTTTCTTTAATAGCTCTCTGGGTTTTTGTTTATGTCTTATTCAAACAAAATAATGCAGATTTGTGTGTTTGCAGTCATATGTGAGTGTTTAGAGAAGAGATGCAGCAAAAACTGGATAAAATGTAGCTTCACAATGAGCATATATTTTGTCTTTTTTATTTGTAATTCCTTCAAGGCATAGAGCAAAACGCACACTAATCTGTCACCAAATAACTCTAATCCTTTCTAATAATTTTCATTTCTCAATGACTACCTGTGTAATTTTGACTATAAAAATCATATACTGGGTGAAAGATTGCTACACAATTTTATTCCCAATTCAATTCCAGGATTTTCATGAAGCTGTTTTCTTTCACTTTGGATCTAATGCCCTACAGAGTATTGTTACACAGCCTAAGTCCAACAAATATTATTGGCTTGGACTGGATGTAAATCGCCTGCATCACTCTGTGTAATGGCTCAGCGTCTGTTTCACAAGAGAACTCAACCAACGCAGATGTGGAAAAGAGAAAATTTTAAAGCTCTGTCACTAATGGGCACTTGTACACATAAGGAGATTTAAAAGCGTTTCACCTAAAATGTAGAGTTAGACCAGTCACTTCAGGTGTACTTCAGGTAAATAGATTACAAGTAAATTGCAGGCATTTCTTTAAGTGAAAAAAGCTTTTAGATGATTACATAAGTCTCATGAAACGAATTTTATCATCGTTGAAACTCCATGTAATTTTCTCCTAAGTAAATTTCACTTCCAAATGCATCACTTAAGATTGTGATAAAATAATTCTAAAACTATGACTTCCATTTGCTTCCATCGATCTGCTGGAAAACAATGGGATAACAGACATACAAAAGAAAGTTATACTCCAATCCCAGTGTTGGCTGGATATCTTGTATCAGACTAACCCTCTCACAAAAGCAGGCAGAAACTGTAGAGGATATGACCTTTGAAAGGAAACTGCACAAGAAGAGATTTCACATTTATATGGCTTTCTCCCTGAGCACACTTCCAAAGCAGCTAAACTCAAGAAAGTTGCAGTTTTATAGGCTTGCAGCATCACAAAACACAGTTAAGGGCTGCCGAAACATCTGAAAATTAAGAGGGAATCCCAGAAAGAAGAGAGTCACAGAAGGAAGAACAACAAAATCTACATACAAAACCAGCTGCCCTGGGGGCGCCTAGATGGCTCAGTCTGTTAAGCATCTGGCGTCCACTCAGATCATGATCTCACACTTCATGGGTTTGAGGCCTGCGTTGGGCTGTGTGCTGACATCTTGGAGCCTGGAGCCTGCTTTGGATTCTGTATCTCCCTCTCTCTTTGTTCACCACCACCTCCCCCCCCCCCCAACACACACACATTCATGCTCTATCTCTCTCTCTTCCTCTTAAAAATAAATAAATGTTAAAAAAAAAACAAAAAACAAAAAACAACTGCCCTCAAATTCTTGGTTGATCCTGAACTGCATCTGCACACGGGAGAAACAAGGAGAAGAGCGGAAAGTAACAGCTAAAAGGCCAACTTCCAGGAAGATGGACGCATAGGAGGACACTGGGCTCACCTCATCCTGCTGATCCCTTAGATTCCACCCACACCTGCCTAAATAACCCAGAAAACCACCAGAAGACTAGCAGAATGGACTCTCCAGAGCCAAGCATAGACAAGAGGCCCACGGAAGAGGGTAGGAAGGGCGGAGAGGCAGTGTGTGCTACACGACTGGCAGGAGGGAGCTGGGGAGGTGGAGGGGCAGCCCTCAGGGCAAGGCAGAGCCCCCAAAGTCTGGCTTGCAAAAGCGGAGGAGCCAGACACCATGAGTACTGACAGCCAGCGGGACTTAACATCTGGAATGTTAAAAGTCAACAGCTCTTCTCTCAGAGAGACGGGAGGGCGAGAGGACGCTGGAAGGGAAAGTTGTTGAGCCCCAAAAGGACAGAGCCCAGCTCAGCAGGGTGAACAAAGCCACTGGCAAGTGCTGTCTCCCTCTCCCATCCCCCAGCCAAAATTCCAAAGGGAACCAGTTCCAATCACCGAACTTGCTTGCACCACGCAAATGCCTAACACTGTGCTTCTGTGGATCGATCCCTCCGACAGGCCTTCTTCCCTTCCGGTGCTGCCAGGGCCCCTCCCACAGGGCACCACTGAGGGCAAAGCTAGCTAAGCCTGCCCCTCCAGCCCCTGTATACCTTGCGGATCCACCCCGGCTAATATGCCCTGGCCACATCCCATCGAAGCAGCACCACAAGCCTGGCAGTGTGCAAGTAGCCCAGACAGGGGCCACATCACTCCACAGTGAGTCCTGCCCTTGGGAGAGGGGAAGATAAGGTACACACCAGTCTGACTGTGGCCCCAGCGGTGGGCTGGGGACAGACATCAGGTCTGACTGGGGCCCCTCCCACCAACACAAGTTACTCAAGACAGCACAGGGGAAGTGCCCTGCAGTTTGGAGCTACCACAGGGACTACCCAAAGTGACAAAACGAAAGAATTCACCTCAAAAGAAACTCCAGGAAGTAGTGACAACTAACGAATTGATCAAAAATGATTTAAGCAATATAAAGGAACAAGAACTTAGAATAATAGTCATAAAATTAATCTCTTGGCTTGAAAAAAGTACAGAGGACAGCAGAGAATCTATTGCTACAGAGATCAAACGACTAAGAAATAGTCATGAGGAGCTAAAAAATGCTATAAATGAGGTGTAAAATAAAATGGAGGTGGCCATAGCACGGACTGAAGAGGCACAGGAGAGAATAGGTGAATTAGAAGATAAAATTATGGAAAAAGAGGAAGTTAAGAAAAAGAGATTAAAAAATCCAGGAGTATGAGGAGAGAATTAGAGAACTAAGTGATGCAATCAAACAGAACAATATCCGTATCATAGGAATTCCAGAAGAAGAAAAGAGAGAGAAAGGGGCTGAAGGTGTACTTGAACAAATCATAGCTGAAACCTACCCTGATCTGGGGAAGGAAAAAGGCATTGAAATCCAAGAGGCACAGAGAACTCCCTTCAGACGTAACTTGAATTGATCTGCATGACATATCATAGTGAAACTGGCAAAATACAAGGATAAAGAGAAAATTCTGAAAGCAGCTAGGGATAAACAGGCCCTGACTTACAAAGATAGACACATAAGGGTAGTAGCAAACCTATCTACTGAAACTTGGCAGGCCAGAAAGGAATGGCAGGAAATCTTCAATGTGATGCACAGAAAAAATATGCAGCCGAGAATCCTTTATCCAGCAAGTCTGTCATTCAGAATAGAAGGAGAGATAAAGATCTTCCCAAACAAACAAAAACTGAAGGAATTCATCACCACTAAACCAGCCCTAAAAGCGATCCTAAGGGGGATCCTGTGAGACAAAGTACCAGAGACACCACTACAAGCATGAAACCTACAGACATCACAATGACTCTAAACCAATATCTTTCAATAATAACAATGAATGTAAATGGACTAAATGCTCCAAACAAAAGACATAGGGTATCAGAATGTTTAAAAAAAAAAAACAAGACCCATCTATTTGCTGTCTACAAGAGACTCATTTTAGACCTGAGGACACCTTCAGATTGAAACTGAGGGGATGGAGAACTATCTGTCATGCTACTGGAAGTCAAAAGAAAGCTGGAGTAGCCATACTTCTATCAGAAAAACTAGACTTTAAATTAAAGGCTGTATAATAATCACAGGGTCTATCCATCAGGAAGAGCTAACAATTATAAATGTCTATGTGCCAAATACAGGAACCCCCCAAATATATAAAACAATTAGTCACAAACATAAGCAACCTTATTGATAAGAATGTGGTAATTTCAAGGGACTTTAATACCCCACTTACAGCAATGGATAGATCATCTAGACACAGGATCAGTAAACAAGGGCCCTGAATGATACATTGGATCAGATGGACTTGACAGATATATTTAGAACTCTGCATCCCAAAGCAACAGAATATACTTTCTTCTCGAGTGCACATGGAACATTCTCCAAGATAGATTACATACTGGGTCACAAAACAGCCCTTCATAAGTATAAAATAATTGAGATCATACCATGCACACTTTCAGACCACAATGCTATGAAACTTGAAATCAACCACAGGAAGACATCTGGAAAACCTCCAAAATCATGGAGGTTAAAGAACACCCTACTTAAGAATGAATGAGTCAACCAGGCAAATAGAGAAGAAATTTAAAAATATTTGGAAACAAATGAAAATGAAAATACAACAATCCAAATGCTTTGGGATGCAGTGAAGGCAGTCCTGAGAGGAAAATGCATTGCAATCCAGGCCTATCTCAAGAAACAAGAAAAATCCCAAATACAAAATCTAATGGCACACCTAAAGGAAATAGAAGCAGAACAGCAAAGACACCCCAAACCCAGCAGAAGAAGAGAAATAATAAAGATCAGAGCAGAAATAAACAATATAATCTAAAATAACAGTAGAGCAGATCAATGAAACCAAGAGTTGTTTTTTTTTTTTTTTTTTGAAAAAAATAAACAAAATTGATAAACCTCTAGCCAGGCTTCTCAAAAAGAAAAGGGAGATGACCCAAATAGATAAAATCATGAATGAAAATGGAATTATTACAACCAATCCCTCAGAGATACAAGCAATTATCAGGGAATATTATGAAAAATTATATGCCAACAAACTGGACAACCTGGAAGAAATGGACAAATTCCTAAACACCCACACACTTCCAAAACTCAAACAGGAAGAAACAGAAAACTTGAACCGACCCATAACCAGCAAAGAAATTGAATCAGTTATCAAAAATCTCCTAACAAATAAGAGTCCAGGACCAGATGGCTTCCCTGGGGAATTCTACCAGACATTTAAAGCAGAGATAATACCTATCCTTCTCAAGCTTTCCAAAAAATAAAAAAGGAAGGAAAACTTCCAGACTCTATGAAGCCAGCATTACTTTGATCCCCAAACCAGACAGAAACCCAGTAAAAAAAGAGAACTACAGGCCAATATCTGATGAATATGGATGCAAAAATTCTCAACAAGATACTATCAAATGGAATTCACCAGGATGTAAAACGAATTATTCACCATGATCAAGTGGGATTCATTCCTGGGCTGCAGGGCTGGTTCAATATTCGCAAACCAATCAACGTGATACATCACGTTAATTAAAGAAAAGATAAGAACCATATGATCCTGTCAATCAATGCAGCAAAAGAATTTGACAAAATTCAGCATCCTTTCTTAATAAAAACCCTCGAGAAAGTCGGGATAGAAGGAACATACTTAAACATTATAAAAGCCATTCATGAAAAGCCCACAGCTAATATCATCCTCAATTGGGAAAAACTCAGAGCTTTCCCCCTGAGATCAGGAACACAACAGGGATGTCCACTCTCACTGCTGTTGTTTAACATAGTGTTGGAAGTTCTAGCATCAGCAATCAGACAACAAAAGGAACTCAAAGGCATAAAAATTGGCAAAGATGAAGTTAAGCTTTCACTTTTTGCAGATGACATGATATCATACATGGAAAACCCGATAGACTCCACCAAGTCTGTTAGAACTGATACATGAATTTAGCAAAGTTGCAGGTTACAAAATTAATGTACAGAAATCAGTTGCATTCTTATACACTAATAATGAAGCAACAGGAAGACAAATAAAGAAACTGATCCCATTCACAATTGCACCAAGAAGCATAAAATACCTAGGAATAAATCTAACCAAAGATGTAAAAGATCTGTATGCTGAAAAGTATAGAAAGCTTATGAAGGAAACTGAAGAAGATACAAAGAAATGGAAAAACATTCTGTGCTCATGGATTGGGAGAATAAATATTGTTAAAATGTCAATACTACCCAAAGAAATCTACACATTCAATGCAATCCCAATCAAAATTGCACCAGCATTCTTCTCGAAGCTACAACAAGCAATCCTAAAATTTGTATGGAACCACAAAAGACCCCAAATGGCCAAAGTAATATTGAAGAAGAAAACCAAAGCAGGAGGCATCACAATCCCAGACTTTAGCCTCTACTAAAAACCTGTAATCATCAAGACAGCATGGTATTGGCACAAAAACAGACACATAGACCATTGGAATAGAGACTCCAGAATTGGACCCACAAAAGTATGGCCAACTAATCTTTGACAAAGCAGGAAAGAATATCCAATGGAAAAAAGACAGTCTCTTTAACAAATGGTGCTGGGAGAACTGGACAGCAACATGTAGGAGAATGAAACTAGACCACTTTCTTACAGCATTCACAAAAATAAACTCAAAATGGATAAAGGACCTGAATGTGAAACAGGAAACCATCAAAACTCTAGAGGAGAAAGCAGGAAAAAACCTCCCTGACCTCAGCTGCAGCAATTTCTTATCGACACATCTCCAAAGGCAAGGGAATTAAAAGCAAAAATGAACTATTGGGACCTCATGAAGATAAAAAGCTTCTGCACTGCAAAGGAAACAGTCAACAAAACTAAAAGGCAACTGCTGGAATGGGAAAAGATATTTGCAAAGATATTGGACAAAGGGCTAGTATCCAAAATCTATAAAGAGCTCACCAAGCTCCACACCCAAAAAACAAATAATCCAGTGAAGAAATGGACAGAAGACATGAACAGACTCTTCTTAATGAAGACATCCAGATGGCCAACAGGCATATGAAAAGATGCTCAATGTCACTCCTCATCAGGGAAATACAAATCAAAACCACACTCAGATATCACCTCACGCCAGTCAGAGTGGCTAAAATGAACAAATCAGGAGACTATAGTTGCTGGAGAGGATGTGGAGAAATGGGAAACCTCTTGCTCTGTTGGTGGGAATGCAAACTGGTGCCACCACTCTGGAAAACAGTGTGGAGGTTCCTCAAAACATTAAAAATAGATCTACCCTATGACCCAGCAATAGCACTGCTAGGAATGTACCCAAGGGATACAGGAGTACTGATGCATAGGGGCACTTATACCCCAGTGTTTATAGCAGCACTTTTAACAATACCCAAATTATGGAAAGAGCCTAAATGTCCATCAACTGATGAATGGATAAAGAAATTGTGGTTTATATGTACAATGGAATACTACTTGACAATGAGAAAGAATGAAATATGGCCTTTTGTAGCAACGTGGATGGAACTGGAGAGTGTTAGGCTAAGTGAACTAAGTCATACAGAGAAAGACAGATACTGTATGTTTTCACTCTTATGTGGATCCTGAGAAACTTAACAGAAGACCATGGGGGAGAGGAAGGGGAAAAAAACGTTAGAGAGGGAAGGAGGCAAACCCTAAGAGACTTAAAAACTGAGAATAAACTGAGGGTTGATGGTGGGGGAGGAAGGGGAAAGTGGGTGATGGGTGTTGAGGAGGGTACCTGTTGGGATGAGCACTGGGTGTTGTATGGGAACCAATTTGACAATAAATTTCATATTAAAAACTAAAAATTAAAAAAATATAATAAAAGGCCAAAAAAGCTCATCATAATTTAGCTGCCATACACAACAGAGTAGACAAAATTTGGAGTTTACATGTGGCCAGTTAGAAGGGCTAAGTAAACAAATCCAGTGTTCTATGAAAATTCTAGAAAACCCTTGTAAGATTAAAACTATATCTCAGGATAAAATACAGTTTCCATTAACAACGAATAAAACTGTTGTATTGGATTTTATCAAAATAAAAATATTTATTTCTACTTGTCAAAGACAATATTAAGAGAAGGAAAAGACAAGCCATACAGACATATCTGACCTTGTATCTCAACATATGAAGAACTCCTAAAATCAATAATTGAAAGACAACACAATAAAAGTTAGCAAAAGACTCAAAACAGTTACTTCATAAAAGAGGATATACAAATTTCCAATAAACACATGAAAATATACTTAATTAACATTTTTGGTCTTCAGGAAAATGTAAACCACAGTGATTTACATTTCACATCCGCTAGGATGGCTACAATTAAAAAGGCTAACAACACCAAATACTGGCAAGAATGCAGAGCAAATAGAACTTGCAGGATATTAGAGTGTAAATTGTTTAGAGACCACTTTGAAAATCCATTTGGCAGTTTCTTACTAAACTAAACATATACCTAGCCCATGAGCCAGCAGTTCCAGTCCTAGGTGTTTACCTCGGAGAGATGAAAATTTTCATCCATAAAAGACATACAGTCATGTTTACAACAGCTTTATTTGTAATAGCTCCAAACAGGAAGCAACCCAAATATCTAACAACAGGGGAATAGGAAAATATATTATGGTCTATTCAAGCTACAATATTACAAGAAATATTCAGGAAAGAACTATTGATCACAAACCAATGTGGCTATATCTCAAAACCATTGTATTGTTCAAAAGAAGCCAGAGACAGAAGGGTACAACTATTTGGTTTCATTTATGTGAATTTCAAGAACTGGTAAAACTAATCTATTATGATGATAGAAATCCAAATAGTGGTGAAGTTTAACTGGAAGAGGGCAAGGAAAATTTCTAGGGCAATGGAAATATTCTGTATCTTAACAGGGGTAGTGGATTCACAAGTGTATTTTAATCAAAACTTCCTGAATTAGCCATTTAAAATTTGTGCTTTTCATGATATGTAAATTTTATGTCAATAAAAATGCTACAGGTGGTTGTACTGTGGTATTTGATATTTTGATTGGATTTGGATTAAATATAGCATGATTAACGTTTGAGTTGGATTAAATGATTTGGGTTAAATATAGCATAGCATAGATTATATAGTATATACAGGGTATATACCTACTTTAGGAAGTACCTGACTCAGCCCTCCCCCACACATCATATTATTATCATACTGTCATACCATAGATACGTGAGTATCCTGGACCATGTCCTATTTTCATGCCTTATTCTTCATTCTTATTCTTCAGGCTTATTTCCTTTATCATTCTTTTCTCTTTTCATAAATTGGAAACTGGGGCGCCTGGGTGGCTCAGTCGGTTAAGCGTCCAACTTTGGCTCAGGTCATGATCTTGCGGTTCATGGGTTCGAGCCCCAAGTTGGACTCTGTGCTGACAGCTCAGAGCCTGGAGCCTGCTTCGGATTTGTCTCCATCTCTTTCTGCTGCTCCCCTGCTCATGCTCTCTCTCAAATATAAATAAACATTAAAAAATTTTAGTAAAAAATAAAAATAAATTGGAAACTGCTCTAATAACTAAGGGCCATTTTTAGCTAAGGCATTTTTGTAACACCAATCCCAAGTGCTGAATTGTTTTTACATGCTGATAGTTTCCAAAAGTTCATCTATAAGAAAGAACAGTAATTGAATCTGTATAAGATTAAACCAACCAAAACATGATCTTTGGCTGTATTTTTGAGGTTTTAGTGGAACTTCAAAAGTATTTCTTGTAGGGGCGCCTGGGTGGTGCAGTCAGTTAAGCGTCCGACTTCAGCCAGGTCACGATCTCGCAGTCCGTGAGTTCGAGCCCCGCGTCAGGCTCTGGGCTGATGGCTCGGAACCTGGAGCCTGTTTCCGATTCTGTGTCTCCCTCTCTCTCTGCCCCTCCCCCGTTCATTCTCTGTCTCTCTCTGTCCCAAAAATAAATTAAAAACGTTGAAAAAAAATTTTTTTTTTAAAAAAGTATTTCTTGTAAAATGCTTACTAGGATTCAGTTTCATTTCTGACCAGAATTTGTGTTCTCCGTTTGTTGACCTGTCCATAAACATTTATGATGGTAATCTGTTCATCAAGTCACTTACAGAATTTTATCCAAATTGATGCAAAAACTAATTCTTCAGCTTCTTTGCAAAAAGCATCTATTCTCTTTTAGGTAACCAAATAATTAGGAATAAGCCTGTAATATTACACCTTTATTTTCTCACTGCTGGCCCAAGAAGTTGGTGTGATACTGAACTGTGACAACTGATCACCATATAAATTCCTTTTTAATGCTTTTCTGTAATGTGTAATAGACTGTGAACTACCATCATCTTGAAATGTCATCATGTTTCCACAACATGACAAAGTCATAATGTGAAAATGCTGAATTTAGTATTTTAAAACCTGCCATGAGCAGTGAGTGGTATCACCAACACCAAATCTTAATCTAAGAGTTAGTTTACTCATTTTCCACTTCATTTTATAAGAAAATCTTCCCGTTTTGTTTTTCAGGGAGGATTGTGGCATTACACAGGCCTTTTTAGTATTAAGCAATAGTCAAGTGCTGATATTTTCCCTTACCTTTCATATAAATGTTCCTTCTTGAAGCAATTAATTCAGTTAAGTATTGTCTGTACGGTGAGTCTAGAAAAACTTATTTGCTCTCAAGGTGCTCTTGAGGTAATTGGGAATCATCATACATACATACGAAAGAGTTAAGTAGAAATCCAAGGCCATCTATGGTTATATAACAAAAATGGCTGTTTCTCTAATGATTCTATAAGGGTGCAAAGTCATACTCTTTCACAGAAGCAAATACTTCTAATTAGTGATGCCATTATTATAGCCACTAGCCATATGATTATTTAAGTGTAAGTGGATTAAAATTAAATAAAATTTAAAATTCAGTTTTTTGGTCACAGTAGCCACAATTCAAGTACTCAGTAGCCATATGTGGCTAGTGACTACCATATTGGACAACAAAGATATGAAACACTGCCAATCTTTCAAAACAGTCTACTGAAGAGTGATATCTGAATCATACCTCTACTTGACGAGTCTGGAACTATTCTACTTCACAGAAGATGATTTAATGTAATAATGTTTCCTTATTCACATACCTTTGTCCTAACAGGACACTATGATCTGTTTGTGCATGGCAGAAATTTTGAGCTGTCACAACTTTCTGTTCTTATTTGGTCTTTCTTATCAATGTTGGAGAATTGGAATATAGTGATTGTTGAAGGAATAGGAAGTTAAAAGTATGGTGGTCTTAGTGACCAAAAGAAAGGAAATGAAGCAATGTTCCTTAAATAAGAAATACATATCAGGTGCCTGTTCCTGATAATATTAGACCCTAGGCTAGGCACAGGGGAGGCAATGGTACTTGGATAAGAAGGATGCAGTCCCAGTCTTCTAGGAGTTTCCAGTTACATGGGGTTGAGCAGAATGAAAAGAGGCAAGTATAATCCAGTGTGTTAAAATGCTGTTCTAAGAGTATATACAAGGTGCAATAGCATCATATAGGAGGGACACTAAGGCTGAAGGTCAAAGAGAACTTCCATGAATAAGTGACATTTAAACCAATTCCAACTCTGAAAGGATTAGGACAAATTGAAACAGATAGGACAGAGTAAGATTGAAAGAAACGAGTGGATAGGAAAACATTCCTAGCAAAATAAAATGAATATAAAAGAACCAAGGGCAAAAAAAACATATAAGCCATTTAAGAAACTATAATTATGTATAAGAAATAAGAGCAAAGGCACAAAAAGGAAACCCAATTAGAGATAAAGTTGACTACTTATAAAAGTTGAGATGTATGTGTTAGGATTTGTTTTGTTTTACAATATAGCTTCAAAAGTAATTTATCTACTTAATATTCTTTTAGAATATGTACACACACACCAATAGAAAGTGTGGTTGGGGAAGGGAAATGTAGACAGAAAGTTGGCAAGACCCAGCAATTCTAACATATGCATGTTGGATTTCTTCCAAACCTCTGCTATTAGCATTTTGTATTAACATAGAATTTTGATTTTTTATCAACATATTGTTTAGTTTAAAGTTAAGTGTATGTCAATGACTCCCCCAGAATGAATAGAAATGAGTCAGTTATGATAGCAAATGATTGTGAGTATGTAATTATGAATACCCTAGTACCTATAAATTTATAAATCAGCATAGAGTTCAAAAACTAACTGTTATTTAACTATATATGTTAATGATGCCATTTAAAACTTCTAAACATAAAGCAAAAATATTCATGGTTTTTATTCAGTATTTCTTACTAGAGTCCTAAAAATGGCAAACTTGACTATATATATAAATTAGATCTCAATAAACTTGACTTTAAAAAATAACCTCCTTTAATTACATATTTACACATGTATGTATCTCATAAAAGTGTAAATGTATCTACACATGTCATTTTTAGAGCATTCGGTTTCCTTTTACTTTTCAGCTTGGCTTTCTCCCATTCTTCTCTCTTCTTCTACCTCCATCCATAACCCTTATTTTTCTATCCTCAAAAGAAAACCAACAGGACATATTAATTCTTCCATATTCTTCTCTAAACATTTCTAATAATAATAATAATATTTATATATATAGTCCCACATAGTTATATAATTTGGAGTCATTGTTGATTTTTAAAATGAGATTATGTTATAAATAATTTCTCACCTTGATTTTTTCCATTCTGCAAGTACATCATAGAAATCCTTCCATGACACCTTGTATTGCTCTAATAGATTCCTCTTAATATTTCCATAATGTTTCATGGCAGGAACACGTCATCATTTTATGATTGATGAACATTACCACTGTTTCCAATGTGGTGCCACAAGGAAACAATGATACACTGAGAATCCTTGTGCATTAATCTAAAATTTTTATTTCTCTTAGATATATTGCTGGGAATGGAATTCCTGGGCCAAATGTCATCTATATTTTTTTTTAATTTGAACAGATGTCACTTTTGAAAAAGACTATAACATTTTCCCGTTTCCGCTAGCAATGTGTGAGAATACACTTTTCAATGCATCTCCACCAGCAATATATTTAAATGTGGTCAGACCAATAGATATAAAGTAGTAGGCTCCTGTTATTTCATTTTGTATTCACCTAATCACTAATGAGTTTGGGTATTGTTCATACGCTCATTGAACACGTCTATTTGTTCTACTGAGAATTACCTTTCCAGATGCTTTATCTATTTTTCTTTTGCATCCTCTATTCTTTGCTAGAATAAAGGTTGCTTAATTAGAGGAACACCTATATATTTATAAGTATTAATTCTTTGTCCCCATGTTCCAACTTTTTTTTGTAAATCTGATGGTCTTCACTTTGTGTGTGTGTATATATATATATATACATATATATATATACATATATATATACATACATATATATACACATACATATATATATAGCCATACAAAGGCATATTAAAATGCCTTTAAAAATAAAATGTATGTTAAAAAAGTCTGCTGTACAAATATATACTTTCTAGATTCCATATGTTGGTTAAAAAGTCTTTCCTAACATATATTACATATGCTCCCCTATTTTTCTTGCAGGGCTTTTACTATTTTATTTTGAACTATTAATCCAACTGGAAATTATTTTGGGAGGAGTTAGAAAAAGGTTTGATTTTATTTATTACAAACAGACAGCTAATTATGCCAAAAACGTTTATTAATATATTTACCAACTTTCTAGACAACCCATAACACAGCTACACCACACCAAAAACATATAATAATATAATTATATAGATGTATTATTACTTCAACATAAAAACATGAAAAAAGACCTTTATTTGGGACTATATATTATTCTGTATTATTCATTTCTTACTTAAAAAACTACTTTGTTTAAACAAAACAATAGAACTAGGTTAACTGTCAAATAGTAGTAACTGATAGTTACTAGTTAAACAAATGATATAGGTGATAAAATATGACAATATTTTACTAAGTTTTCTTTTGATCCTCTGGTAAAGCAGTTATTTTTGTTCTTTTTTAAACTCTGTATTAGAGATTTAAATTTTTAACTATATTTAAGACACATAAGGGCAAGACTTTTCAAAAGGGAAACAAATACAAAAATACTAATTAAGCATAAGTAGATTTAAACATATAATTAAACATTTACTATATTAAGTAACAACAATGGCATATTTTTTTTCAGTGCCGTGCGTGATACTGTATGATGATTTTAGCCTTTCTGTTTCCCTTTCCAAAAATACTTCTCTGAATTGCTTGCAACCTTTAGCACATCCTTCTTTTATAGAGTGGTAAAACTAAAATAACTAAACATAAAATTCACTTTGACTTGCAAATCTGCTCTTATCTAACCCACATTATAATGATTCTGGTGTCATCCCAATGGGATGGTATCAATCTAAATATGCTGTTAACAAAAATGTTTGAGCATGAAATACTTAGGAATTAAAAATTATCAGCAATAGCAGGTGTGTTAACTTGTAGGGATTGGATTCTGGCCTTCCATACACTTCGATTCTAAAAGCTTGCTTTTAAAAGACCAGCTTTTTGGGGCGCCTGGGGGGTTCAGTCAGTTAAGCGTCATACTTCGGCTCAGGTCATGGTCTCACAGTTTGTGGGTTCAGGCCCCATGTTGGGCTCTGCGCTGACAGCTCAGAGCCTGGAACCTGCTTCAGATTCTGTGCTTCCCTCTCTCTCTGCCTCTACCCCGCTTGAGGTCTGTCTCTCTCTCTCTTTCAAAAATAAATAAACATAAAAAGAATTAAAAATAAAAGACCAGCTTTTTATCAATCAAAAACTTTGCATCTACAAATCTATCATATAGACTAAATCTGTCTGAGATGTCCACCACTTTTAAACGTTTTGAATGTTATCCTAAGTTAGAGTCCTGTTTCTTGGCAAAATGATTTTAAAGCACAGAGGTACTTTGAACATGTGAAATCAATGCTGGATTGCAGAAGTTATAGCTTTAGCTGCCTTTTCTGTTTTCTGGTGACCTTTTATTATTATTATTATTATTATTATTATTATGAAGTAATCTTATTTCAAAAAATGTGTCATTTTTTCTCTGCAGCTTTTTGTCATAATCTCCACATAAAATTGAACAACTCAGGTGTAGTCAGTTCATCTTTTTCCAAGCACACTATGGTTTCTTCAAAAAAATCATCAAACAGTGTTGGGAAAAGCAGCATAGAAATTTCTCTTTTATGGTGATCTTTTTCTTCATTGTTATCCTCAATGTATTTCCAAACTAGAGAACATTCTTCTTGTTTCACACTTAGAATATGTGACTTTATGGCCATCTATACTTGAAAAATTAATAGCCATCTTGTAGGCAAATGTCTAAGAAAGCCATCTCTTTCCATTTCTATTAAGTAAAATCTCCTGAGTGCTTCTCACATTTTGACAACATAAAAAAATGATAAAAATTTTAAATAATGAAAGCTTCACTATCTCAGGTAAGCAAACCATGCCCCTTTTTGCAGTGTTATATACATGATATACAGAATATTTCGCAGGTAGGATCTTTTAATTTTCTTTGGTAAGAAGTTTAGCTATGGAATCAAATTTGATGAAGTTTACATTTCTTTGTAGATTGTCTTTGTATTTGGACAAATTATCAGTCAACTTTTGTTTTTTTTTATGCAGTTTTATTAACATATTCATAGAAATTAGGAAAACAATTTGACATTACACTGTTTAAATCAAAATACCTAAGAGCGAGGGTGATTATTTTTATTGTTGACATTATGTGACTCCTAACTTTACTGTAGAAAACATGATCATTCAGGTAAAGTCCAAAAGAGTCAATCTATACTACAGAGTCTCAGCTGATCTATTATCAAAATTTCCTCTTTTTGTTTACCACAACACATTTTATTTGCAACCTCAGAATCAGGGAATCTAGCTTTACCCCATTTCAGAGAGCTATGAGGAGAACAATCCGATAATGTGTGTTTGTTCTTGTGCTATGCCCAAACTAATTTAGCAGTTGCTCTCTTCAGCTGAGCATTGGTGCCTTTTGGAAGACACAAAAACTTTTGGTGTGCCTCATCCCCAAGTTGGAAGATACAGTCTCTGTTGTATGCTTTCTCATTTCCTTTTCCACCATACTCAATTCCCAATAACCCATGTCATATCCATCTGCTACAAAAATCATCACTTTCAGCCCCTATCTTTTATCCTGTGGTATGGATTTTGGACCCCAACCTTCTGTATCCTTACCAAAAACCTGTACCCCTACCCCAGCCCCGCAAGAAGTTCCCCTTGATGTAGAGCTTCCATTGCTACAACTGGGATATCACAGGCCAACTGGGACAGTTGTCATCCTAGTCCTTCCATTTGAGCCTGTAGGACCAATGAGCATTTTCTCCTTCAATTCATCTGTTCAATTTTTTGGTTGAGAAATTGAGGTTTGTTTGTTAGTTTATAGCCACATAGATCTTTTTAGGCTCACAACTGAATCTGGTTAAATACCCTGCTTATTTTTCTTTTAAAATTGGATTCTTACTAGTACCACAATGCTCTTGTCCCAGAATGTGTTCTTCTTGCTCAGGTTCAACTTCCCCTCTCTAAATGTGGCACTTACTCTATGGGTTGTCTTTTTTCTTTATCAGTTTATGAGGACTCAAATCTGATTGTTGGATTATTCTAGGGATTGTCCATCTTGCTACAGAAGTTGAAATGTCACTCTCCTTATAGACCAGTAGTATAGAAGAAAGTGATTCACAAATCTCCCTGCTGAGGAACCTGGAGGAAGCTGGGGCTCTCCAGTCTTCTGCTGTGTCCCAGCTCCATGAAGGCAGATCTGTGTCCACTTATTCAACTCCTTCCTGACCAATTTAAAGGCAGCAGAACAGGGGCGCCTGGGTGGCTCAGTCGGTTGGGTATCTGACTTTGGCTCAGGTCATGATCTCACAGTTTGTGAGTTCCAGCCCCACATTAGGCTCTGTGCTGACAGCTCAGAGCCTGGAGCCTGCTTTGGATTCTGTCTCCTTCTATCTCTGCTCCTCCCCTAGTCATGCTCCATCTCTGTCTCTCTCTCAAAAATAAATAAACATTTAAAAAAATCTTTTTAAATAAAGGCAGCAGAACAGGCATATTCATGGGGACAAATATCTAAGGAAAGAGAGCAGGAAGATTTGAAATCCAAATTGTGAGAAAAGCATTGCCCCAAACTTGGTTTATTCATTGCCTTCCCTGGAGGTTCTGCTGGTTTTCTCAGGTACTCACCCTGCCTGAAGGAGAGAATTCTTAGTCTTTTCCCCACACAGAATTATCCAGAACTCCAGGCCTTACTACCCTTCTGTCTTCTAGACCCTAGTAGCCATTTGTTTCAAGAGAAAGTTGTCAGTGGAAAAGTTAGCTGTGCTTAGTTTTTCACATTCCCAGAATGCTTTAATAAACTTGAAAAAATTAGTATTCCAATGACCTCAAAAAAGAGAGGCAAAGATAAAATTTATAAGTAAATACACTGCTTCTTTTCCAGGTTAAAAAAGGATATTTTCTAAATAGCTGATATCTATTTTAAACACATTCATATCTTCCTTGTGAAAATCTATTCCCTGTGATGACTATCTTGGAGCACAAATTCAAATTTCAAAATAATAGCAGGTAAAATATAGTAGGCCAACAATTAAGGCAGCAGTAAACAAAGCCATATATATTTTTAAAGTGAGTCTTAAGCACTAAAATATGGACTTGGGCATGATTTATTTTGCTAGATAAATTCAGACGAAATGATGAATGATGCTAAATTATTAATTTGTTCAAAGTGGGAGAGGCCACCACCTAGAACCATATGTCATAAATATTAAAGCCATCCCATCTTAAGGACTTATGTGGGCAATGAATTATAAGGACCACCGTAGATCGATTCTGGGTTAATCATAATTCTTTGCGCCTGTAATTCACAATCACTTTATCCCCTACTGACCATTAGTTTAAATTGTAAAGAAGTTAGCTTGGTGTGCAAAGCTAGAATTTATTTCTCCCAGTTTGTTCTCGGGCCTTTTGGTTTTTATTTTGTGAGGAAAAATAATAAGTTTCCATCCTGCAGCCTTTATTTTAATTTTAAAAAGCTCTGCTTTGGTTTTAATCCTGAAAACCTGAAATACTTAGATAGCAATAACTACAAAATCAACAGGCTTCAATCGTCCAAAATCATATAAACCAGATATTCATTCATCCCAATAGTTCTTTGTAGCTGAGAATTTTTATGTTTTTTTTCTTTCAAGTTTTCATTTACATTCCTGTTAGTTAACATATAGTATTGTAATATTAGTTTCAGGTGTAGGATTTCATGACTCACCACTTACATGCAAGACCAAGTGCTCATCACAAGTACCCTCCTTAATCCCAATCACCTGTTTAACATATCTTCCTACCCACTTCCCCCCCAGCAACGCCCAGTTTGTTCTCTATGGTTTAGAGTCTGTTTGGGTGCCTGGGTAACTCAGTCAATTAAGCATACAGCTCTTGATTTGGGCTCAGGTCATGATTTCACAGTCCATGCGTTCGAGCCCCCTGCATGAACTCCACATCAAAGAGCCTGCTTGGGATCCCCCTCTCCCTCTCTATCTGCCCCTCCCCCACTCATTCCCTCTCTCTCAAAAATAAGTAAATAAACTTTAAAAAAAAATTGTTTTGTGGTTTACCTTTTTTTCTCTTCCCCGTGTTCATCTGTTTTGTTTCTTAAATCCCATATATGAATGAAATCATATGATACTTGTCTTTCTCTGACTGACTTATTTTACTTGGCATAATGCTCTCTAGCTCCATCCATGTCATCGCAAATGGTAAGATTTCATTCTTTTGTATGGCTGAGTAATAGGCAAGCTGTTTTTTAAAAGCTTAACTTTTATTTATCTTAATAGTGTGATCATATAACATTAAACAAGTTGCATTCTTTTCATGGCTCTTGCTTTATACTATGGTGCATTATTTTTATTTGTATAAATATTATTTTTCAAACTAGGTAGGCTTTGCCTTGAAGGCAAAGGCTACCATATCTCACATATTTTTAAATTCCTATAGCAAGTATCTCCCAGAAACTGATCTTTAATGTAGTGGGAAAAAGATGACCTTGAGCTGAAGTTTCAAATCTAGTCATTGATAACACTTAGAACAAGTTCCATTACCACATCTGAGTTAGGCATCATAATATCAGCTGCCTCACAGTATTGGGAAGAACAAATAAACTTGTGTGTAAAGGGCATTTTTTAAGAATGGAAAAAATTCTTTATAAATGAGGAAGACATCAGAGGACAGATATCCCTTCAGTGAAGGGATATCTCATCTTACACTTTGGTTTAAATGTCATCTTTCCATAATTGTCCCATTGATTTTTTTAGTAAAAAAAAAAGATTATCATTGATGTATCTCTGTAGCTATACATTTTGAAGTGCACTTTTAAGAAATTTTCTCAGTTAAAGATTTGTGCGAGAAAGAATATGGCTTCCCAATTAAAACCAAAGTCATTGGGATAACTGGTAGTGAAAGTCTATTTGCTTATTGTGTGGACTTCTGCAGTTATTATAGGAGATGGCTGCCTAATGAATTGAAAAGAAAAGTGCTTTCAGCATTAGGTCACAGTAGAGGATTCAAACCTGGGGCATTCAGGACAAGAGGATTCTACAGAAGAAAAGAAATATGCCATAATCCAAAACATGATGAGAAGCACAGGTGCAGGTTTTGAAATACATTTTTCCCATCCTTCAATTTACTTGGCAAGAAATGCAAATATTTGAGAAAATAACATTGAATATTTATAGTTCTTCACCTGATAGATGGAAAATTGCAGAAAACTAGAACGTTCAAAAAGTGTGCATGAACAAAAACTGGTTTCCAAAGAGTATCTGTGTTTAATCAGGCACTAAACATAAGGAACTTAAATATTTGGGGTTTTCTTGTACAACAAATTCAGTTACCAGAATATTTAAGCAGGCTGCCCTGATTACCTCAGTGAAAGTCAATTTCCCTTTCTTTAAACCACTTTAACATTTTAAGCTTTGTTTATGGTACATACCATCATAAGCTTTGTGTTACAAGTAGTACTTGACTTATCTCCACTACTGAGTTGTAAGCAGCTTGAAGGCAAGAGCCCAAGTCTTACCTTTGTATTTCTTACAGATCCCTTCAACATCTTCAAGTTAATGCATAATGATTATGAGTAAAGTGGAATTCAAAGAAATAGTACTTTAATCATACTATGGAAATGAAATTAAGCCTTGTTTCATCTCAACAATGAGAAATCCATCAAGACTATTAGTATCTCAGCTCCACTATAAGGACACAGGTGTTGAGCATTAGCAGCTACCACCTTCCATTAATCCCCACAGCATTCTGGTATCTCTATTTTAGGGACCAGAGATTGACAATATTGGAGGTAGATGCCATTTTGGCTTCTTTTCCCTGTAGCATAAATGGGGCCTGGAATTTGATGACATAAAGCTTCTGGATGCACTTTTGCCCTCTGTTTAAACTTGTATGAAGCACTCACTTGGCATGGAATCCACTGGTAAATAAGTCAGTGGCCTACAATGTAGCTGCTTATCGAAATATGACTTCAAGAGCAAAGACTAGTTGAAAGTTTTTTTAGATTTTTTTTAATGTTTATTTTTGAGAGAGAGACAGAGTGTGAGTGGGGGAGGGGCATAGAGATAGGGAGTTACAGAAACTGAAGGAGACTCCAGGCTCTGAGCTGTCAGCACAGAGCCCAATGCGGGGTTTGAGCTCATGAACCATGAGATCATGACCTGAGCCCAAGTCGGTCACTCAACTGACTGAGCCACCCAGGCACCCCAAGACTAGTTGAAATTTTTAAGTAATATCCCATCACCTAGTCAGATGGACTGAAAATTTTCAAACCTTCCATTGTTATCCTGTTGAACAGTGACTTTAGGTTTTGTTGATGCATATTTTGTAGACAGCTTTAACCTAGTGGTAAAAAACTATCCAAAGGACAATGATTTTATGTTTTAGTAGATGAAAAAAAAAAAGGATATTTTTAAAAGCTAAAATGGTTTGGGTTACTACACAACATTTCACTGGTATTGCTACAGGCTATAATCATACTGTTTTAGTGGTTCTCTTTAAAAATGAATTCATGATGCTTTGTAACATTAGAATTATTAGAAACACGTATATATGGCAATGATAATGTTAATATACATTTAATTTGAGCTTTACAGTTCACAAAGCAGTAACAGCCATGCTAGAACACTTTTCTAATAGCAAAGCAATATGTCCCCAACTGGGGAGGTCCCTTGAGAGTTATAAAGAAGTGCAAGGAAATCTAGGAGGCCAGAGTGGCTGTTTGCAAGAAGAGAAAAGCAGAAATCAAAGTAGCTTGTTAGAGGAGGCTTCAGGGTCACTGCTATCTCTGTTACTTGTATGTTTAGACCTAGTAAGCTAAAAGTAGATATGAAAGTTGGTAATTAAAGGTAACAGAATATGCCACCCCAAAATATACTACCTTAGTATATTGATGATTTTGAGCTGTAAGCACTTGAAAAACAGCAAATGCAGGGAGAAGCTTTCTCTAAACAACCCTTATTTACCTAAAGATAAATTCTCAGAAAGGAACTCAAGTGTCATAAATCCCCTCCCTGGGATTTCATCAACAGGGAATGACTCACATCACAGGAGAAGTAACTAGAAGTGAACACCATATCTAGACAAACTTTGTCATAAAAGATCACACTTCTCATCTATTCTACAAAAGACCATTCACCTTTCATAAATATGATTACTCTCTCATAAAAAGCTTGCTTCCCCCCTCTCCTTTCCAGTTTAGATAGCTGAATTCTAAAATCACCTTTTTGAGGTAGGTACTCATTTTTCCCAGAGTATCTCTCATGTATACATGAGGTATGACATGTTGGTAAACTTCTTTTTGTTTTCCTCTTGTTCATCTGTCTTTTATTACAGGGGTCTCACCTAAGAACTCCAAAGAGTAGAGGGAAAATTAGTTTTCCACCCCTACGTTAATTAGTGCAAAAGATCAGAAAAGGGGAGGAAGAGCTGTGGGACATGAGTATAATCCTGCCTGTGAGTATATATGGTATAAGACTGAAGATATGAATAATCAGTGTAGAGGAAATCTAACCAAGTGTTTCCCCCTTTCTCATACCAACACTCCAAGAATCTGTTAGTTTTTATAAGTACATCAAACCTTATGTATATAAAACCTTTCCTGATTATATTACTCATTTTTCATTTAAAAAAGTGTATTTAGGGGTGGCTAGGTGGCTTAGTCAGTTAAGCGTCTGACTCTGGCTCAGGTCATGATCCCACAGTTTGTGAGTTTGAGCCCCACATCGGGCTCTGTGCTGACAGCTCAGAGCCTGAAGCCTGCTTTGGATTCTCTGTCTCCGTTTCTCTCTGCCCTTCCCCTGCTTGCGATCTGTCTCTCTCTCAAAAATAAATAAACATTTAAATTTTTTTTTAATTTAAATTTAAATTGTCAAGATTGAATTAAATTGAATTGAATTATTGCATTGAATAATTTTTTCAAGGAAAGAATTTTTATCTCTATTTCATCATCTCATAGTTTGGTTGGGGTTCACCCCAACAAAAGATGGTAAGTATTCACTGAGCACAGTAAATAGGCCTATAGGTTTTAGACCATATTTCATGAAAAACTTTGTATTAAATATCTAATGTTGACTTGGTCTAAGCAAATATATTAAAAATGCAGTAATTAAATGTATCAAATATTTACTTATATTTTATTCCTCTTATATTTAGATATTTCATTTTTCCAATATAAGAAAAATACATTCTTACATGTTCTCTAGCTTTGTGGGCTTTTTTTTAACTTAAATTCTTTTTTTATTATAATTAGCTTGTTATACTATAGTAATTTATTTTTATTTTGGTGTTACATAGTACTCTAATATTGACCTTTTTGAAATAATCACCTGTTTCACTACCATTTTAAAAATATTTCATACTTCCACACTGATTTGAATTATGACCTTTGTAATACAGTCTATATATAATATTTACATACTTTTATCAGTTTTGTAGGTTTTTTGTCTATTCCACTGATTTTTTATTCTCAAACAAATCCCATGCTATTTTATCTTTAAACTTTATTACATATTTTACTACTTGATGTTCTAAGTCTCCAATCATTTTTTTAAGTTTATTTATTTATTTTGAGAGAGAAAGAGGAGAGAGAGAGAGTGCAGGGGAGAGAGGCAGAGAGGGAGAGAGGGAATCCCAAGCAAGCTCCACACTGTCAGTGCCGAACCCAACACAAGGCTCAGTCTCACAAACTGTGAGATCATGACCTGAGCCAAAATCAAGAGTTCATGCTTAACCAACTGAGCCACTCAGGTGTCCCTCCAATCACTTTTTATTTTCAAAATTTCTTTGTGGGACGCCTGTATGAGCCTGGGTGGTTCAGTAGGTTAATCATCCGACATCAACTCAGGTCATGATCTCACAGTTCATGGGTTTCAAGCCCTGTGTCAGGCTCTGTGCTGACAGCTCAGACCTGGACTGCTTTGGATTCTGTGTCACCCTCTCTCTCCCTGCCCCTCCCTGCCCTCACACTCTGTCTCTCTGTCTCTGTCTCTCTCTCTCAAAAATGAATAAACGTTAAAAAATTTTTTTTAATTTCTTTGCTATTCTCATCTGATTTCTTCCAAGTAAATATGCAAAGATTTTAATTAGTCCTAAGACATTCTTTTGACATTTTATTTAGATTTCATTAAATACCAAAAATCCTGAGTAAAATTGGCATTTATTTTGCAATTATATGTCTATTCTTTTTGGCATATGTTATGTCTTATCTAGAAACAAGTTCAAGTCTATTTCAATCAAGTGCTGAAGTTTTCTTTATATAGTCCCTTTTCATTTGTTGTTAAATTTATTCCTAGGCATTTATATTTACTGTAAAAGGATATTTTTACTTAAATTATGTCTTCTCTCTTATTGACATAATAATAGAAAAGCAACTGATTTGTATATATTTATTTATAACCAATCTCTTTGTTGAAATCTTTATTTTTCTAATATTTTTTTCATGTGATTCTCATGGGTTTCATAACTATGTCATCAAATAATGATAATTTTGTTGGGATACTTGATCAGATTTTTGCTTCCTTACTTATTTCATAGGCTATAATAATAACAGCTATGTTAATTTTGGGGGTAGTTTGAAGTAGTTATTCTATGCCTTGTTAAGCAAGAATCTTTCTGTTCTTACTTTATTAGGTAGATAGGAATGTAGATAGATGATAATGGTTTTCAATTTTGTCAAATGTCTTTTGGTGTCTTTTAAAGATTATTTAAAAATTTGATAAAGCCTCATTTGTAAGATACATTATCCTAGTAATCTTCCAAATACTGAATCAGTGTTACTATTTCCTGTTTAATAATACATTATTCTTTTATTATACCATTAAAAGCATTTTGCTGATATTTTAGGGAGAAAAAAACACTCAAATTTATGGCTGTTTCTCATATTTTAGTATCAACTTTATTTAGCTCTTTCTCTGTGCTAGTAAAATTACTACTTTTGAGAAAATTTGATAATTTCTCTTTTCCCAGGAAATTATCAAAGTTATCGATATTTTAATTTTATTCCTGTAGAATACTGCATACTATTTTTTACTCCATATAAATAACTTATTTCATTTCCAGTTTTTAACTATCTGTATTTTTTTTGGCTTTACTGAGGTATAGTTGACCACAAAGCTGTACTATATATTTGATGTGTACGACTTGATGTTTTGATACATATATACATTGTAAAGTGATCACCACAATAAAGCTATAACATAGCCATCACCTCAAATCATTGCCTTTATTTTTGCTTGTCATAAGAATAGTTAAGAATTATCCTTTTAGTAAATTTCAAGTACACAATAAACTATATTCACCATGCACTCACCAGGTTCTGTACTATAGTCACCATGCTATACATTAAACCTCCAGAACTTACTGATCTTGCATAGCTGGAACTTGTGTCCTTTTGCCAATATCTCTTCATTTTCCCTATCTCCCACCCACCAACCTCTGGCAACCACAATTCTACTCTGTGCTTCTGTAAATTCAGCTATTTTAGATTCTAAATAAATATGAGGTCATGCAGTATTTGTCTTTCTGTGTCTGACTTATTTCACATAACATAATGTCCTCTGGGTCCATCCATGTTGCTACATATGTCAGAGTATTCTTCTTTTATAAGGATGAATAATATTTCATTGTATATTTTTTATCCATTCCTCTCTTGACAGACATTTAGTTTCTTGTTATATCTTGGCTATTGTGTATAATATTGCAATGAACATGGAAGTGCAGATATCTCTCTTAGACACTGGTTTCATTTCCTTTAGATAAATAACCAGAATTGAGATTGTTGGATTATATTATAGTTCTACTTTTAATCTGGGGAAGAACCTCTATAATATCTGTACCAATTTACATTCCCACCAACAGTGTACAAGAATTCCCTTTTGTCCACATCCTCACCAATACTTGTTATCTTATGTCTTTTTGGTAATAGACATTCTAACAGGTTTGAGATGATATTTCATTGTGGTTTTTATTTGAATTTTCCTGATGACCTGATGACCAATGATGTTGAGCACATTTTCATATATCTTTTGGCCTTTCATATATCTTCTTTTGAGAAATGTCCTTTTCCCATCTTTTAGTCGGGTTATTTTTTTTTTTTTTTTTTGCCATTTTTGAGTTGTAGGAGTTCCGTATGTATTTTGGATATGAATCCCTTATCAGATATGTGGTTTGCAAATATTTTGTTCTATTCTGTAGCTTGCTTTTGTCACTCAGTTAATTATTTCATTATATATACAGAAGCTTTCTAATTTGATACAATCTCAATCATCTAATTTTGCATTTGTTGCCTGGCTTTTGGTTGTCTCATATCCAAAAATTACTGCCCAGGTTACTGTTAAGACACTTTCTTCCTATGTTTCCTTCTATGAGTTTTAAGTTTTAGGCCTTACATTTAAGTTTTTAATCCATTTTGTGTTGATTTTTGTATATGGTGTGAGATAGAGGTCCAATTTCATTCTTCTACACGTGACTATCCAATTTTCCTATCACCAGTTATTGAACAGACTATCCTTTCCTCATTGGATGTTCTTGGAACTCTTATAGACCATCAATTGACTGTAAATGTATAGTTTTATTTCTGAAATTTCTGTTCTGTTCCACTGATCTAATTGTTTTAATGCCACTATCATATTGTTTTGATTACTGTAGCTTTGTAACATATTTTGAAATCAGAAAGCATGATGCCTCCAGCTTTGTTCTTCTTGCTTAAGATTGCTTTAACTATTTGGGGTCTTTGTGGTTACATGTCAATTTTAGGATTGTTTTTTCTATTCCTGTAAATAATTCCATTGGAAAAAAAAGAATGCCATTGGAGTTTTCATAGGGATTGCATTAAATCTGTAGATCACTTTGGGTAGTATGGGCATTTTAACAATGTTAATTCTTCTAATACACAAACACAAGATTTCTTCCCATTAATCTATGTCTTCTTTAATTTCCTTCCTCACTCTTTTGTAACTTTAAGCATATAAATATTTTACTTCTTTGGTTACATTTCTTCCTAAGTATTCTGTTATTCTCATTGCTATTATAAATGTCATTGTTTCTTAATATCCTTTTCAGAGAGTTCATTGCTTGTGTATAGAAATGCCACTGATTTTTGCATGCTGATTTTGTATTCTGCAACTTTACTGCATTGCTTTATTAGTTCTAACAGCTTTTTTTGTTTAGTCTTTAAGATTTTCTACATATATGATCTTATCATCTGCAGACAGAGATATTTTGACTTCTTCCTTTCTGGTTTGGATATTTTTATTTCTTTTTCCTGTATAATTGCTTTGGCTAAGACTTCTAGTACTATGTTGAATAGAAGTGGTGAGAATGGGCATCTTTGTCTTCTACCTTTGTAGTACTGGAGTTAAGTCCTCAAGGGGATAGGCTGCTTTCAGGAATGTAGACAGAACAACAGTTGGTTAGCCAATCACTGAGAACAGCCCTGTCTCCTGAAAGTATTATTCAGTCTTAGATTCTGTCACAGTTACACAACAAGGATCCCAAAGCTCCCACAAAGGTACTTTGTTCATGGATGGCTGCCAAATTGTTGTTTCTATGAGAAGACCTCCTATTCCTTCATGTTGCTGATACCACTTCCTCTATCTGTATTTATATGTAAAAGTTTTCTTTTTCCCTAGTCAGATTTAGCAAGAAATTGCTTTCTAAACAAACAAACTAGCTGAATATTTGATTTAATTATTAGTTCTGTTTATTTTGTGACTTAAATTCTATATTTATACATAATTTTTAAATTAATTTTATTAAGGTTACCTTTTATTTTTGATAAATTTGTAATTTAGGGGAAAAGTCACACTTATACATAAAAGATAATCACTAAAAGGTGTTGTAAACAACCAGGATCAAGTTATGTTTCCTAAATGATGAGAGGGAAGATTGTATAATTATTTTTTCCTCATTTCAATGCCCAACAAAAGGGTTTCATTTAAGTCCAGCTGCAAAATTTGCATAGACCACACTTGGCAACAGATAACTTAGAATAACATAAGATAGGAAATATGTCTTGCCAGCAGGGTAGTGTTAATTATTTTTCTTCAGTGAGAGTTTGACTTACAACATTCATTTAGAATATAGGTCACATGCAGGGGCACCTGGGTGACTCAGTCGGTTAAGCCTTGGACTTTGGCTCAGGTCATGATCTCAGGGTTCCTGAGTGGGAGCCCACATCAGGCTCTGTGCTGACGGCTCTGAGCCTGGAGACTGCTTTGCATTCTGTGTCTCCCTCTCTCTCTGTCCTACTCCACTCACACTCTGTCTTTCTCTCTCCCTCAAAAATAAAACAAAAAACATTTAAAAAGATAGAATATAGATCACATGCAAGGAGACAATACCTATATCGGGTGAGTAGAAAAACCTACCTGGCTTAGAAGCCTAATAACCTCGTGTTAGAAGCCAATATCTCTCGTAATAACTAAAAAAGTGTAACTTCCATGTCCCCAAAGAGACAAGTCCAATTACAAGAATTACTGCACTCAGAGAAGCTCAAAGACATGGCTTCTTTTCATATATTTATTGTTTTCCCAGTCCAGATGAGATTTACTACTATAAGCTATGTTGCCTGGAAACATAAACAACATTCTAACTTTATCTCATTTCCAAGAGAACAGAGCTTTAAATTAGCCAAAAGCCAAATTCTCATTCAGAATATGTATGTAGAAATATAGGTCCTACCATGTTTTTATACAACTAAATATACACAAATGTAATATTTTTTACCTTGTCTGTATAACTTAAAATTCCAAACTTAAATCCTATTTTCTGCTTTTATTCTCCATATTTTCACAGGTAAAATATGGAAATTATGCGTTTGTATGGGATGCAGCTGTATTGGAATATGTGGCTATCAATGACCCAGATTGTTCATTTTACACCATTGGAAACACCGTTGCTGATCGGGGATATGGAATTGCATTGCAACATGGCAGTCCTTACAGGGATGTTTTTTCACAAAGGTAAGATTTGTGTGTGGTCCAAATAAGGAGAGACAAAAAAATAGAAAAAGAAAATCTACTTGATTACCCATTTAGTTTTATTACATTTTGTTTTCTTTGTTTGGAAAAGCATAATAAATAACAATAATAAAAGGTAGTTATAAATGTTATTAAATGACACATTCATTTCCTAAAGCATGTACTGATGTATTATTTTTTCCATAAAAAGGGAGAAATATTGCTGCATATGACTGGTTTTACTCTTTAAAAATTGATATGCAAAAGAAAGCAGTATGTTAATAATTTTTTTAGAACTTAATTAGCAGTTTAGTCTCTGAATTTTTAAGGAGTAAGTGTTGTAGCAAAATGAATTCATTCCTATGAATACTAAACCATAAAATAAACTTCAGGACAAAGTTAAATGTACTTAGGACCAGTCTGATGTACTGAAGCACATAATGATAGGATCTTTCCATCTGAATTTCACAAAGGAAAAGAATAAGAATTTTAGACTCCCTCACTTGGCATCAAAGTATATGAGACTTTGTCATGGAATTAAGGAGATGGTAAATTAAGAAATTATATTCATCCTCAAATTCAAGTTTTCTTTTATAAATTTTTTTTAAAAAAAAAGATTTTGAAATGTATATTTTAGATTAACAGTGTGTATTGAAAGACCTGGGCCTGAGAGGCACTCCCAAAGATCACTGCATTTCATTCTATCTACTATCAAACAAGTGTGGACCTAAGAGATTGCAGTAGCTTTTGGGTAGAAGTATATTTCATTTGACATTGATACTGCATTTTGTTTATTTTCTAGATATTTTGCTACCTATTTTCTAAAAACCAATGCCAGACCAAGAGGGCAGTACCAGGTAGTACTATGACCCCAAATTTCAAGCTATTTGGGTTGCATTCCTCCAGATTTTAGGATAACAAAAAGCTAGGTATTTTCATTAAAAAAACAAAAACAAAAACAAAATTAAGTCAGGAGTCCAGAATTGATGTCCAAACTCTCCCATCAACTGACAAAAAATCTAGGCCTCTCTCCTTATCTATAGAAGAGGAAGTGTGACAAACTCCAAGGTCTGTGTTAGACAGCTTTTCTGTGTAATAAACAAGCCCCAGAGTACCAGGGACTTCTTGCATTCATGAAACGTAAGGCTGTGATTGGGTGAAGGTCTGCAGCGGGCTGCAGGTCAACTTCTCATTCCAGGGCCAGTTTGGAGACGTGGCCCTATCTGGGACAACCTGTTTTCACAGCAATGAGAAGTTGCAGAAGGGGCTGCCAGAAACCTGCAGTGCTGCTTGTGCTTTTTAATTGGTTGTGGCATATACCACATCTGCCACAAACCACTCAAGAAAAAGAGTCTCATGGCCAAGCCCAGAATCGATGGGGGTGGGGAACTGTACTTCACATAAAGGGAAGAAAGAAGTAAATAATTATGACCAAACATACAACTTACCAGTGGCTCCTTATGGCTCTGAAAACATCAAAAATGACAAAAATGAAATAAGAATAAATTAGGAGGTAAAGTACTTATGTATAAAAAATGATTAATCAGTTAAAACACCTTTATTGATGAGTAGATTCTAAGGGGAACAAACTGGAAATCAGTTATGCTGTAGAGATCTTACCTGGAAGACACTTACAGTCTAGTTGGAGATTCATGGCCCATGCACATGAAACAATGAATAGAGACATTTCTAGAACTGTGTGCTGACATTTACATATATACAGTATCAGTATTGCATCTTTATATTGCACTAAGTTGTGTAGCTGAGATATTGAAAGAATTGAATACTACACAGAATGAAGAGTTAATCAAAGGAAACATGAATGGAAGTTCTCCAGAAAAGGTGAGCTCTGAATTTGACCTTGAAGGATTAGTAGAGAATAGTTAGGCTGAAAGGAAAACATAGATAATTCTTGGAGAAATGATGAAGACAACAGGGTAGAAGTAGGAGAGAGGAGAATATGTTGAGAAGCAACAAGGGCAGCAAGTTAATTTGAAAGGAAATTCGAAGTTTGGAAGTCGTAGTGTAGACCACAAGCAGCTGTGAAAACCTATAGCCCATTCTAGAGCCGGGGGGTGGGGGTGGGGGGGGTGGGGAATGAAGCAGGGGTATTAAAGGCAGGGTTAATCTAGTTTTGAGCTGAAGGATGGATTAGGATTGACAAAACTAGAGCAAACCTGGAAGCATGAGACAAGGAAGGCATAGTTCATAACTGGGCAATGGAGAATGAGGAGGAAGGAACAAATAGAAGAGATTAAAAAAAAAATAATGTTTTTTATTTTTTAGAGAGACAGAGACAGAATGTGAGTGGGTTGGGGCAGAGTGAGAGGGAGATACAGAAACCCAAGCAGACTCCAGCCTCCAAGCTATCAGCACAGAGCCTGACACGGGGCTCTGACTCACGAGCTGTGAGATCATGACCTGAGCTAAAGTCAGACGCTCAACCGAGCCATCCAGGTGCCCCTAGAAGAGATACTTCTAAGCAAAGAGGCACACCGTTGTTTTTAACTATTTCTATAGTTGTAGTTAATTGGGCTTTTCTTTTTGTTTCCCGAACTGATTTCTGGGTCTTTTATGCAAAAGAAGAAGCCAATAAAATCAATACACAAACATAATGGCAACTAAAGAAATAGTTAATAAATCACACTAAGTGTTCCATTTCTTATTATCCCTGTGGTGCTTTACCTAAGAGAGATTTTTAATTCTGAGAAAACACAATCCAGTGAGCTGCTGAAAAACAATACTAAGCATTGAGCATTATTTTTCCTTTGATTTGCATTATGGATGTTGGCAATTTAAATTGTCCCTTTCTGTGGAGCTCCTAAATAATGACCTATGTATCCTGGTTTCCTGGACATCTGAAAGAAGAGAAATCTAGGAAAGAAACATGATCTGGTGACTGTTGATGTGCTAATGCATCCTTTTATACACATGTGCCACATTAATCTATTACCCTAACTCCCTCCCTGAATTCAGAAAATATGTGCATTCATTCTCTTGTGCTGTGGCCATTAGGGAAAAGATATCTCTTTTTTATTAACTGATTTAAAAAATTATAGACCATAAAATTTAATCATTGTAGTACACCTTAGAAATTATTATAAACAACTTTAATACATCAACTTATCCTGGGCTCTTGATTATGCTAGATCACTGATTGCTACTATAATTATTTTCAATGAAAATGATAGCATTCAGGGTGATTTTTATATGAAGTAAATGCTAATTTCTTCTCAGGTACCTATACACCTATACCATGACTTATAAGATACCAAGGTATTCAAATATGTAATAAATATTAATATCTAATAAATATTATATGTTGATATAGTAACTACATATATTATGCACTATCTGCCAAGTATCTTATATGCTTCTATACTTTAATGACACTTCAAAACAATCATATGAAATGCTCATTTGCTTATTGTATGTTTGCATATTAGTGCACAACTATTATACTACAAGTGAATGTGCTGAATGGATGGCCTGAGCTTTGGCAAATGTTAGGTTAAGCATCAGAAACACAGGCTATAGGGATCTACTCACTTTACAATTGTATGATTGTAGACACACTCAGGAATGACTGTTAAGGACCAGTAAATGCTACAGTATACATAATCATAGAATCAGATTGAGGAGTTTTGTTTCCTTGTCTGCACAAATAATAGATAACTTGGCAGCAGAAGCTGAAGTATTTATGCAATCTCATCAGATAGGCCAGAGTTCTAGTGGGTGAGTGATGTTTGCAGTGAATTCTGTGACACCATTTCATCAAATGCGTATGTGGCCCTTGTCTTGTAATAGGTCTTTGTATACAAAAATTATTTAGTCAAAAGCTGTTACATTAAAAACATTTAAGAGTAGAAGAGAGCTGAATTTTTCAGTGATATTATTATTCTTTTAATAAAATAAACTCCAGTGTTGATTTCAGAATCTTAACCATTCATAAGACTAAAAAATGATTTAAAAATATTTATTGAGCATTTAGTATGAGCTCATCTCTGTTCTCAAATCTTAGTGGATACCAAGGAGTAATTAATTCATAAGTTTAATGTTATACTTCATCAATAAAAAAAGTCCCTTTTTTGCCTATTGGCTTCTATCTCTAAACTTTAGGAATGAACCACCTAGTCACACAAAAACAAGGACATATTTCAAATTGTATGGAGAATGATTTTGTTGGATTCATGATATTGGTACAGACGCATAAATAATATTTCAATCTAGCCACAGAATTTCAGAATTTTTACAAACGGAATAATCGGTAGTTCCCTTTTTATCAACGATGGAACTAGTTCAAAGGGGTAAATTACTTACTCAGAATCACAAAAAGCCATAAAGCTAGAAAATTTTCAAGAGCCCTAATTCCATGTCCAGTTTTCTCATCATCATGCACCCTATCTTCCCTCAACTTTCTTCTAAAAGCATATAAAAATAATACTATATTATGTTTACATGTGCCAAATTTTGAGTAGCAAAATGTAGTTTGCAAAATGAAGCAATCTGTGAGGTAAGTACTAGTATTATCCTCAATTTATAGACACAGAAGCTGAGACATAATGAGGTAACATAATTTGTCCTAGTTCACAAAGCCATTGAGTATGAGAGCTGAGATTCAAATCGAGACAGTATGGCTCCAAAAATTGTCATAGATGTTTAACAATCTGTGTTTTAAATAAATACTTACAGATTGCCCTTTCTCTCTCTGCCCGCCTTCCTCTCCCTCTTGGGGGCACAGAATAGCATTAATCATAATCCTTACACATGACATACTTTCATTTTTGGTCCATAAATGACCACTTTTATTTGTTTAATTACTTTTAATTTTCTTGAATATAGCCTCTTTTTTGTTGTTGTTTCTTCCCTTTGCATTGTTAACTGTTAGAATATCTGTGCTTCACTTTGTTTTTGTTTTTGTTTTTATTTTTACCAGGGCCCTAATTTCCAGAATAGCCTGGACAGGCCAGGCATAATTTTTTTGAACTGAAGTATAGTGTAATTGACATACGATATTATATTAGTTTCAGATGTACTAAAAATGATTCTACATTTATGTGCATTATAAAATGCTAACCACAGTAAGCATAGTTACCACCTGTCACCATACAATGTTATTACAATATTATTGACTATATGCCCTTTGCTACACTTTCCATCCCAATAACTTATTTATTTTATAACTAAAAGTTTGTACCTCTTCATCCCCTTTACCTGTTTCACCCATCATTCCACCCACATCCCCTCTGGCAATCACCAGTTCATTCTTTTTGTTTATGAGTCTATTTCTGTTTTGTCTTATTTGTTTTGTTTTTTTTTTGGATTCCACATGTGAGTGATAGCATATGGCTTTTGTCTTTCTCTGTCCAACTTACTTCCCTTTGTATAATAGCCTCTAAGTCTATGCATATTGTCACAAATGGCAAGATTCCATTCTTTTTTATGGCTGAGTAATATATATATATATATATATATATATATATATATATATATATCTCCATCCCATCATCTTTATCCATCTATCAACCATCTATCAATGACCACTTAGGCTTCTTCTACATCTTGGATATTTTAAATAATGCTGCAGTGAACATAGGGGTGCATATGTCTTTTTGAATTTAATGTTTTTCTTTGCTTTGGTGAAATACCCACAAGTGGAATGGCTGGGTTGTAGGGTATTTCTATTTTTAATTTTTTGAGAAACCTCCATACTGTTTTCCACAGTGGCTGAACAAGTTTACATTCCCACCAACAGTGCTTTCTCTACATCCTTACTAGCATTTGTTGTTTCTTGACATTTTGATACTAGCCACTCTGACAGGTATGAGGTGCTATTTCATTGTGGTTTTGATTTACACTTACCTGATGATGAGTGATGTTGAGCATCTTGTCATGTCTGTTGGCCATTTGTATGTCTTCTTTTAAATAATGTCCGTTCAGGTCCTCTTCCCATTTTTTCATCAAATTATTTAGTGCTCAGTTGTATGGGTTCTTTATATATTTCGAATAGCCTTATCAGGTATATCATTTGCAAATATCTTTTCCCATTTAGTAAGTAGCCATGTTGTTTTGTTTTTCCTTCATTGGAAGGCTTTTTAGTTTAATGTAGTTCCAGGTTTGTTTGTTTGTTTTTACTCTTGTTGCCCTTGCTTGAGGAGACAGATCCAAAAACAAACAAACAACCAAAAAATTGCTAAGACTGATTACCCAAGAGTTTACTGACTATGTTTTTCTTTTAGGATTTTTATGGTTTCATGTCTTACATTTAGGTTTTTCATTATTTGCGTTCATGTTTGTATATGGTATGAGAAAGTGGTTGCGTTTCATTGTTTTGCATGTAGCTGTCCAGTTTTCCAGCACTATTTATTGAAGAGATTATCTTTTCCCTATTGTATATTCTTTCCCTTATTGTTGTAGATTTATTAACCATACATGCATAGGTTTATTTCTGGGCCCTCTGTTATGTTCCAATGCCCTTTGTGTCTATTTTCGTGCCAGCACTATACTATTTTGATTACTAAAGTTATGTAGTATAGTTTGAAATTTGGGAGTGTGATACCTCCAACCTTGTTCTTTCTCAAGAGTGCTTTGGCTGTTTGGGGTCTTTTGTGATTCCTTATAAGTTATAAGATTATTTGTTTTGTGAAAAATGCTATTGGCATTTTGGGAGATTGCATCAAATCTGTACACTGTTTTGGGTAGTGTGAACATTTTAACAATATTAATTTTCCAATCTATGTATGTGCTATATCTTTCCATTTGTGCCATCTTCAATTTGTTGCATCGGTTTCTTATAGTTTTCAGAGTATAAGCCTTTCACCTCCTTGGCTAAATTTATTCCTAAGTATTTTATTCTTTTATTCAATATGAAATTATTGCCTTAATTTTTCTTTTTGCTAGTTCATTATTAGTGTACAAAAATGCAAAATATTTGTGTATGGTGATTTTGTATCTTCAGAATGCATTTATTAGTTCTATTAGTTTTTTAGTGGAATATTTTTTTTATGATGTTTATATTTATTTTTAAGAGAGAGAGAGAGAGAGAGAGAGAACCAGGGAGGGCCAGAAGAGAGGGAGACAGAGAATCCAAGGCAGGGTCCAGGCTCTGAGCCAGCAGCACAGAGCCCAACGTAGGGCTCCAACTCACAAGCTATTAGATCATGGCCTGAGCTGAATTAACTGACTGAGCCACCCAGGCACCCTTTTAGTGGAATCTTTAGGGTTTCAACATGTAGTATTGTGTCATCTGCCAAAAGTGACAGTTTTACTTTGCTTTACCAATTTGAATGCTTCTTTTTTCTTTTCCTTGTCTGATTGCTGTTTGGATTCAGAAAAACCACATTAGATCTTTTTCTGTCTTAATATTTCTTACAGTTTACTTCTTGGGTCCTGCCTCATGTTGGTAAGCCCCTTGAGTTCAGGCATATGTCTCTACATCTCTAGTGGCTACCTTTGTGCAAGCATAGAGTAATCAGTTAACAAATATTTGATGAATGAACAAAAGATCTATCTAACTTTTTGATCAAAGATTATCCCATTTACTTATATTCTAATAAATTAAATACCTATTCTTTGTGTTTGTTAGGAAAGAAAGAAAGAGAAAGAAAGAAAGAAAGAAAGAAAGAAAGAAAGAAAGAGGGAGGGAGGAAAGAAGGAAGAAAGGAAGGAAGGAAAAGAGGGAGGAAGGGAGGGAGGGAGGAAGGAAGGAAAAGTCTTCTATTTTCTGTTACCATAATAATTTTTTTTCTTTCTGGCATTCTCCAATTATTCATATAATGAGTAATAAAAACTTAGAAGAAAAAAGAAAATAAACACAGCACATGTCCACCTTTCTTTCCAGCTCCCTGCTATTAAGAACTTATATACTTTCATTCCCACAAGGAAGGTAGGAAATATTCCTTTAACTTGAAAGCTTAGAGCCCTAATCCTTTTATTCACCAATAAGAATGAGGTACTCTTAAACTACTTTGTTCCCTTTTCGGGAAGAGAAAAAAAGCTGATTGCCCAGCTAGCAATTCCAAAATTAACCTCTGCACTCAGAAGGCTGGAAGGAGCTCTCACATAGACACTTATAACCGGAAGTTAAAGAATTGTTTTCCCTTTGGGTATACATAATATATACAGTCTCTGGGCTCTGAGAGTAGGAGTGACGTTATCAAGATACATGTGTAAATATTTAGCAATATGAATTTATACATTACACCGGTATGGATAATAAATGTTGAAAAATTTTAGAGAAAAGGAGATCATTGCTGAGTAGAATAGAGCTATTTTACTAGACTTGAGCTAGAAAGCTTCAAGGATAAGTAGAATTTGGATACGGGGACAAGTCTAGGTGAGATACTCAGGAAAACATGAGGAAAGTATCAAAATGAAAAAGTCACCGCGTGTTGAGAGACAATGAGGAGGAATAATTTGGCTGGAGAGGATAGTGACAGGTGAATAGAAGCAGAGAAGCTAACAGAAAGTGTGCTACACCAGAGTACTGAAGATAGCTGCTATTTATGAAATACATATGTGCTAAACATTTGATGTGTCTCATGTAGTATTTACCACAACTCTGTAAATTGGGCATTTATTAATTTCTTTTTTTTTTTTTTTTTTTTTGCATTTTATAAATTTGAGGAAATTGAGACTCAGGTAAGTATCCTACCAAAGTCACACAATAATTACAAATGGAACTAGGACTCAAACCCAGGCTGGGGCTTATGTCCTCACTCAGGACCCCACACCAGCTCCATGAGGCTCTGAGGAGAATATCTGGACACAGGAGTATTTGAGGAAGCCAAGGTGTTGGGTTAAACAAGACAAAGCCTAATTGAGAAAAGCCATTTACAAGGCTTTTGTAGTATTCCGGCTGTGAAGTGGGGAGAATATCCTCAGATTGAGGAGAAAAGATTAGAAAAAAAAGTATCGTTTGAAGAGGGGTAGAGAGGACTTGGTGGCAATCAGAGGAGTGCATATAATCCAGGAATCTGAAAGGGAGACAATGTGCAGGTTCAAGTGGTCACAACAGCTTTCTCTTGTGTTCTCCTTCCAACTCTTATTTTTCTTTTTTGACCATTTATTGCAAGTGTTGCAACAGCTCAGTTTCACCTCTGGGTAAAATCAACTGGAAAACGATTTCTAGATTATTTTTTAAAAATGTAAGTCACTACCCAGTGCATATTTATTTTAAACAGCCTTCCAGCTTACAGACTTTCGTTCTACAGTTGCTCAAATTACATTTACATATCCCTAGTGGTAGTCTTCTGTCTCACACATCAGGAACTGTTTTTAAAAATAAAAAAAGTAAATAAATTTTACAAAATACATTCACACACACCACTGAAACCAGCTGGTTTCATCACATCCACATTGTCTGTTCTGGATCAAGAAAACAAGATAATTTAGATGGTCATGTTTGTACAAAGTAAGAAAGAAAAATGTTTCAGGGGATGCAAAACAAAAGCAAGAGAGAGGGCATGAAAGATTCACTGTCAAATAGAGACTAAAGTAGAATAAAATAATAATATACATTTGTACATGCGTTTTCATTTAAAATAACAACATACTTTAACTAATAAAGTGTTAAAGGAAATTATTGTCTCTTCTCATATTATATGCATTTATTAAATAAGGATTAGCCTCTGGAAGCCATAAAATAATATACTATTCCTATTTCAGAGCTGTCCCTTTTAAAACATTTATTTTAAACCTAGAATTTTCAATTTATGGAACTTTGGCAAAGAGAAAAAATGAAGTAGCTGATTAGTCAGTGATTTTTTTCTGTTTCCTGAATCTGCATGAATCTATTTTTGTGCCTAATATTCTCTGGACTTTACCCATCACCCTGACTGCTGCTTCTGGTGGAAAACCTAAGCAATTCACATTTGCTTCAGTGTTTGGCCTATGCAAATGAGAGTATAAGTACAATTGGTGATATTTCCCATATGGAGATATTTCAAAAATATTCATCATTTGGGCACCATATGATTAGAGGTTAGTTTTATTAATCTCGTAAAGCGGTAGCCAAATTTTAAGAAAATTACCAGCCTTTACTCTCAAGAAGCAGACAGCATTCTTAATGCTGAACACAAACCCAACCATCAGATAGTGCAATCCTATGGAGTAGATTTTGAAGCGTTGCAAGATTCTATTTTCCTTGCACTTACGTCACACAGCATTTAGGGAATACTTCATCCAAGGTACAAGAGTGGCCCTTATGAACAAGCGTCTTTATTAGAATTTTCTGAAAAAAAGTACTGAGGCACAGGGAAGATAAATGACTAGTGCAAAGCGCAGAGCAATATTTCAGCTGGATAATGAGCCCATGACATTAGACCAAGCTGCTTTGCAAGAAGTCTGATCAGTCCTTCATTATTTTGTAAGATTTGGGCTGTTTCTAGATCTCAGGAAGTATTGTTTCATTCAAAAAGCAGTTGTTTTACAAAAAGCATAGTTATTATAGTGGCATAAATTAGGTGTGACTAAAGGCTGAATTTTTAACGAAACATTTAAGAACTTAAAATTGGAAATGTGTACTGCACTTGAAAGCACACATACACGCACACACGTGTGCACACACACGCGCACCTGAGAAGCAATTATAAGCCTCTCAAAAATACTCTATCCCATTATACTTACGTCATACTTTCCCATTCAAAACACTCATCCTACTCACCAGACTTAGCCCCAACATATTTTTCACAGGGAAAATTTGATGTCATTGAAGATAATCAAAGAATGTGGTGCTTTTTTATAGACCCTTAAAATATTGTAAGAATAACAACGTGGGAATAAGCACGTGGGCTTGCATGATAATTACCTTGATAGAAGGAACAACCATAGAATATGAGACGTGAATATGACTTCAGCATGCATTTAGAATTCCCTTATTTTACAAATGTGAAACTAAGAAGAGAAGTTGGATGACCTGCCCAGACTTTAAATTTAGATCAGGAAAAACAAAGAAACAAAAAAAACTTAGGTCGGAACATGCCGTGGGGACCACAAATCCAGGCTCTCGGTCCAGGGTTCCATCCCCACCCTGTTCTGCCAATCTCTTTGTTGAAAAATCAGTTTTTTATCCTTAGAATTCATTACTAAAATAAATGTTTTCAGAAGCATAGCTATATCTTCTATAAAGGAGCAGAAATATTAGTAAATATGTTTAACAGAGTCATAAACATGACTAGAACACCTGTTTAAAAATTGTCATTTTTGGAGCACCTGGGTAACTCAGTTGGTTAAGCTTCTGACTTCAGCTCAGGTCATGATCTCACAGCTTGTGAGTTCCAGCCAGCACCAGGCTCTGTGCTAACAGCATGGAGCCTGGAGCCTGCTTCAGATTCTGTGTCTCCCTCCCTCTTTGCCCCTCACCACTCATGCTCTGTCTCTGTCCCTCTCCCTCAAAAATAAATAAAAATGAAAAAATAAATAAAAATTGTCATTACTTTATAGACATATAGAAAAAGGAGCACAAATAATAGAGTGCTATGGATTGTGTTATCCCAATTTATAGAGAAACTACACTGTAGCCTAAAAGAATAGTTAACAATCATTGAAGACTTCCTGTGTGCCAGGTACTGTTCCAAGTGCCCTAACCATATGGCCATTGAATCTTTACAATAAACTTTTGAGGTAAATACTATGATTTGCCTCATTTTACAGATGAGGAAACCGAGTCAAGGAAAATATTTTCAGTTTTCCAAGGTCATAAAGCTAATAAATAGCAGACCCAGGTTTGAACCCATGCTGTCCAACGTTACGCAATGGGAGTTCCTCCTGCTATAAATAAGTCTAAGCTCATGCACCAGTGTTCACTAGAATAACAAGCTTCCAAATTGTCTTCAGGCCCGCTCAAGTAGCCACCTTCTTCTCTGCTCGAATGCCTATGGGCAATTCAGGTGATTTTCAGAAACTTAAACATCATGCCAACAGCCAAAGTCCTCCTTTACAGTGAGGGGGCAGATCCATTTGAAATTGAAGCTGTCTTATATCAGCTGATCAGAAGTAAACAATAAATGTATTGAAAATAGAAAGCTGTGGAAGATACTGCAGTTATTTTCCCTCTCTTTCCTTGTTTTGCTACAAACAGCTCAAGCCTGTACTAAACTGTAGTGATATATGTCACTTTTTTATTCATTTCTTGTGTTTATACCTTGACATTTCCAATATGTTCTAAATTCTTAGCTTGAAAAGAAGAGCAAATCTATCTTATTCCTTTTTAATCTTCTGTAGACATATAATTCATATTTATTAGGTGTTCAATAAATTCTTGTTAAATGTTTGAGGGGAAAATAGTCCTGTTCTCCCTTCTGATTACTAAGGCAAGCAACATATTAGAGAATAGGATTCATGTTTATTCATTTAATCAACAAATATTTGTTGAGGAGCTACTTAGTGCTTCATACTATTTTGTTTTTCTAGAGAAAAAATAGAGAACAAGTTTGACAGGGTTATTGCTTTCCTGGAGCTTACATTATACTGGAGAGTTGGAGGAGAAAACATGCAATAAATAAGACAACAAGTAAGATAATTTCACATTGAAAAACATGCAATATAGAAAATGCAAGTGGGACAGAGAATAAAGATGGATCAGTGTTGGGATGGGTCACAAAAGATTCTTCTGAGGAAGCAACATTTGATTACAATCTTGAATGTAAAATGTGGGTAAAGAGTATTCTATGCATAGGCAACAGCAAATGTAAAAGCTCTGAAATGAGAACCAGCTTGGAAGTGTTTAAAGAATGGCAAGGAGTCCAGCATGGCACAGAGTGAACAAACAAGAGAGTGGTGTGAAAGGAAATGAAAGAGTTAGTCAGGCCCAGATGTGTTGTATGGTGGAAACTTGAAAAACACAATACAAACTGTAGATTCTTCCTCAATAACAAAGGCAAGCTTTTGGAAGTTTTTAAAAGAGGCGTATTTGTTACCTCTAACTGCTAAGGTAGAGAAGGAATATGGTAGAAAAGAGGGAGGGCAATAGAAGCAGTGAGCAAGAGTAAATGTGGGAAGATCAGTTAGGAAGCTAGCTCCATAATCAAGAGAAGAAGCAATAATGGCTAGGTCTAGGGTGGTATAAATAAGATGGTGAAAAGTGACAAGTTCCAGTCTCTCATAGCTATAAAACTTATAGGACTGGCAAGTGATATGGATGTGATGGTAAATAGAGGATTCAAGATAATTTTTTCTTCTGAACAAATAAGTGTATGGTGATTCCACTATCTGAGTTGGTCAAGCATGGTCAGAAGCAGGTTAAGAGCCAGGGGAATTAAGACTTTGGCCTGGGTTTGATAAACTTGGCATTTTTATTAGACAGGAACTTAAATATATAAATGTGAAATTTAGGATAGAAATCAATATAATAAGAGTTACAATTTGATAGGTAGAAGGGGCTAGTTATATGAAACGTGGGCTCTGGTTGCAGGACATTGGCCAAAAACCAAGTTCCTTCCATGTCTCTACTCATCCATCCTTGGTGAGTAAGATGGGCCTGTCCTCAGGCTGACCTGCCTTGTGACAAGAGGATGCTTACAGCAGCAACAGGGGCGATGTGCTCCCCTGTTTCCATTAAGGAGAAGAAAATGAGAGTTCTCTCTCCTCTAAAGCGTGAATATAAATCTGTCTCTTCAGCTTAATTAGTTCGTTGTAGGTCCTATGTGTACCCCTGGCCTGAGCAGACGCCATGAGAATATACACTTACAGTTCAAGCTGTCAGTCTATGGTGTGGAAGAGACATTGAAGAGTCCACTACAATGTCCCTTACAGCAAATCTGAAAGAGGAATTCATAGGTATTAGAGAATATAAGGAACAAAGGAGGAAGAATAATACCCATAATAATACTATCATTTATGGCACATTTATTGTTACTCCTGTAAACATTTCCATAGACTAACTCTTTAAATCCTCACAACACCCGAAGAGATAGGTGCTAGTACAACTTCTCAAGCTACAGTTAACAAATGGCTAACCCGGGATTTGAACCCTCACTCCAGAAGGCATACTGTAAACCAATACACTCTGACTAAAGGATGAAAATTGAAAGAGGGATGATACCATATACCCAGTTGGAAAGTTATAAATAGGAACATGGGGATGAGGGTGGTGTGGAAAGGGAGAATGTGCTATTGGTTTTGCACACACTGAATTTGTGGTGACATCAAGAGGTCTATCTGAAAACTACCGAAAGTATGACACTAGAGAGGGGTAAGGTAGGGGAGAGAGACACAGATTTAGGATTTATCAATACAAAGTTACAAAGGCGGGGGGAATCAAGAGAAAATATGTGCAGTGAGAAGAGAGCCCAGCACCGAGAACTGATATTACAGGAAAAACAGGAAGAGGCATTAGTCAAGAAATGCCTGGGGAAGTACATAATAAGTAATGACTGTAAATCTCACAATTTCTATATCCTCAGGATCTAGAGCAATCGTTGCAACAGAGTTGATGCTTGATAGCTATTTCTCTTTTGTTGTTGTTGTTGTTGATCTGGGTTTTGTGAAAGCTATTTCTTAAAAAAATTCATGAACTGCTGTTCTGGACTGCCTCAGCTCTGCTGTGGTTTACTCTGACTCAGTGGTTCTCAAACTTGAGCCGGTATGAGCATCACCTGGCAGGGCTGCTGAAACACAGATTGCTAGGCCCCAGCCCCAGAGTTCCTGATTATGTGAACATAATTTGCATTTCTAGCAAGTTCCAGATGAAGTCGAATGCTGCTGATTTGGAGTCCACACTTTGAGAGCTACTGCTCTAATACATGGTCTTGACTTCCTTGCTACTTACTGTTCTCACTCTCTCCCAGCATCCATTTTCCTGCTTCTTGTCCTTGTTTTCAATATCTTGATCTTCATACTCAGTCGTGTATGGATTATTCTCAATCTATATTACCTCTTTTAATTCTTGTAAAACATCATGAAAGGAAGGATTATTGTACCTCATTATAGATTAAGTAACTAAGGTTTAGTGAGCATAATGGGGAAACATATTTTAGTATTGATTCTATGAACCTAAATTATACAGGGCTAAGCAGTTAAAGTTACGTCCTTTTGCACTTTTTCCTCAATTCCACTTGTCTAATTTTTTCCACCTCATCAACCATGAGATCTTCAACAACTAACATCACTTCCATAACTGCTATGTAGACGGTATCACATTATTTTTCAAATCTTTTTGTGGTGGTAGTTGTTCTTTTTGTGTCTATAGAATCCTTATAATCAATCAGTTTCTCTGTAACCTGATCTAGTCTCAAACGGTTCTTTGTCTATGGGGGTCTTAAAAAAATGGTATTAACTAGTGTAATGGATAGAAGTCTTTCAGGTTTTTACCTCAACCTACCTTCTAGTTGGCCATTACTGTTATACCAGTAAAACATATATTTCTTTTATTTTATTAGCAAAATAATTCCTTGAAAGTAGAAACTTTGTCTCTCATCACTAAATCTCTGGCTTTCATGGAGGGTGAAGAAAAATTTACAAATAAAATAAGTTGCTGTTTTTTTGTTTCTTCATTTTGTATTGTTTTGTTTTGGCCTAAAGAAAGAATCAAGTTTCCTACTATATCCTCAAGGCTATATTCTTTTTTATAATTTTTTTTTAATTTACATCTAAGTTAGTTACCATATAGTGCAACAATGATTTCAGGACTAGATTCCTTAATTCCTGTACCCATTTAGCCCATCCCTCCACCCACAACCCCTCTAGCAACCCTCAGTTTATTCTCTATATTTAAGAGTCTCATGTTTTCTCCCCCTCCCTGTTTTTTTATTATTTTTGCTTCCCTTCCCTTATGTTCATGTTTTGTATCCTAAATTTCTCATATGAGTGAAGTCATATGATGTTTGTCTTTCTCTGACTGACTAATTTCACTTAGCATAATACCTTCTAGTTCCATCCACATAGTTACAAATAGCAAGATTTCATTCTTTTTGATTGCCGAGTAATATTCCATTGTATATATATACCACATCTTCTTTATCCATTCATCCATTGTTGGACATTTGGACTCTTTCCATTCTTTGGCTATTGTCAATAGCGCTGCTATAAACATTGGGGTGCATGTGCCCCTTTGAAACAGTATACCTGTACCCTTGGATAAATACCTAGTAGTGCAATTGTTGGGTCATAGGGTAGTTCTATTTTTAATTTTTTGAGGAACCTCCATACTGTTTTCCAGAGTGGCTGCACCAGTTTGCATTACCATCAGCAATGCAAAAGAGATCCTCTTTCTCCACATCCTCTCCAACATCTATTATTGCCTGAGTTGTGAATGTTAAGGCTATATTCTTAGTGGCTTCCCCCTACATTACATTATAAAGTCTATAGGACCTTTGTTAACTTAAAATCCAAGAATCATAAAGGGAAGCAAAAATAATATGAAAACAAGGAGGGGAACAAAACGTAAGAGACTCTTAAATACAGAGAACAAACTGAAGGTTGTTAGAGGGGTTGTGAGTGGGGTAATCGGCTAAATGGGTGAGGGGCATTAAGGAAGACACTTGTAGGGATGAGCACTGGGTGTTATACATAGGGGATGAATCACTGGAATCTACTCCTGAAATCATTATTGCACTATATGCAAACTAACTTGGATGTACATTATAAATAAATAAATAAATAAAATCCAAGAATCATAGATTCTTGAAACTAAACAGTAACTGTCTTTTGTTTCATAGCCAGTCTTATCCAGGTCACTTTAGAAAAACACAGTGCCTGAGCAGAGAGCTGAGTGAGCTATAATCATGTAGTTACATGCTGGCAGCGTTTAGATTACAGAGAAGTCCAGATTTCCCTACTATCAATCTTGTGTACTTTGTTCTATACCATAAACTAACAACCCTAAAATCCTAGTCCACCTCCTAGTTTCTAAGACGTCCAAAGTTGAAGTAGATGTAAGTTTTGAATCAGATATTATGCAGACAAAAAGAAAAACAAAAGAGATAAAAAGACTCCTACAAGACTCTTCTTGTCTGGTCTCTCTTTATTTTGCCACTCTTCCCCAGGAACCGCATTCCAAGGCACTGGCCTGCTCAGGGTGACTGCTTCTGCCTCAGGGCTTCATTCCGGCATTCCTGTTTCCTCTGGCTGACTCCTGCTCACCTTCCCACCTCAGTTTAAATAGCCTTTCCATGTGAAGTGACTGGTGAAAGTCCAGTCATTGTTATTGCCAGCTTCCAGTACCTTTCCACAGACAGATACCAGCTCCAAGAAGATGTACACCAGCCCACTGTCAAGTGAGAAAAGAGAGAAAGAAGGACAACGTAGTCAGATGTTAACTCAATGAATTCAGTTCAAACAAACTTTATTTTGGGGGTGCCTGAGTGGCTCAGTCAGTTAAGGGTCCAACTTCAGTTCAGGTCATGATCTCACAGCTGGTGAGTTTGAGCCCCCTGTCCAGCTCTGTGCTGACAGCTCAGAGCCTGGAGCCTGCTTCGGATTCTGTGTCTCCCACTGTCTCTACCCCTCCCCACTCATGCTCTGTCTTCTCTTTAAAAAACTTTTTTTTAAAAAACAACTATATTTTATTCTGACTTTATAGCTATCTTGTATGTGGAGAATTAAATATCTTTTCATTCAGGAAATTAGCAAAGAACTTCTTAATGCCCTTCCTTAATGAAACAAAAATTGAGCAACCTCAATCAAATCCCCTAAAAATGTTGTTCTTTTCCTGAATTCTAAAAGTCTGGAATTGCATATCCCTTATTCAGAATTACTGTGGAGTGTGGAGGAATAGAGAAGAGAAGGAGGAACCAAGAAACATGAGTATGTAAGCAACTTGCTGTAGAAGGAAGTCTTGCTTCCTTTGTTAAGCACCTCAGTGCTTGATGTAGAGTTTGAAACACACGAGTTTCTCAGCTGATGCTGCTGACTCTTCTTTCAAATTCCTTATATTAAAAACGTAAGTCCTTATATTAAAATTCCTTATATTCCTTATATTAAATTCCTTATATTAAAAACGTAAGTCCCTTGGGATGGTTTATGCAAAATTCCGTGTCCTACTTTAAGAACTTTTTTGACCTTTGTGCATGTAGAAAAATCTAAAAAATAAATGAGAAAGTAGCCTGTTCAAAAAGAAGCTTTTGAACAAATGTTCAAGCAAAGCTTTTCTGTGTTATCATTGATTAAAATAAAAAGAATAACAAACTAAAAGCTTTAAAAGGAGTTGTCCCTTTAAACCTTTTATATACACACTGCAAAAATATTCTATTCTGAAACAAAGGCTTGTAGAGACACCTTAACTAAATACAAAAATGGTCAGGCCCTGGGTCTTACTCATGTGAAGCTGACCATTTGAGGGTCTCAAATAGCCATTGTGACCACCATCTATAAAATCATTTCTCTGAAAGCTGGCTACCTGTAAGGTACAGATTCTTCATAATCTCACAAAACATGGTAGGGAAATCCCTTTAGGAAAGATTTAAATAATGGGCCATTGCATAGCACTTTTAGAGTTTCTCACATCCTTTGCCAACATTGAATATCTATCTTAACAACCAGTTAGTTGATGTGTTCCCACAGGTTAGAATGTTCTTTTTCTTCGCCACCAAAAATGACCTTATGTACATAGCCAGTTTTGCAGGTAGCACACGGGATTCATTCTTTTGATTAACACAGGATTTCCAATTCAGAACTGTTGAAATGCACAGGAAGTGTTCCAAAAGGATTTGGTTACTTCGTGTAGCATGAACTTATACACAGCAGATAGGCTACAGAATGAAACACCCAGTAAAGAGCATATTTGAATTCATAAGCTTTCCTTTCTTCTTTAGTTTTACCCTTTGGAAATCCATGAAACTGCTTTTAGGTAGAACATGTAACGTGGAGCCTTGCATTACCTCAATATTCCCATTTGTATGCCTATTTTGATACATTCACACCACAGGACCGATATGAAAAATAAGTTTAAACATGCAATAAAAATTTTATGGTCAACCTAAAAGGGAAATCTCTACTGAAACCAATGTAATCAACCCTATATAGTGTTCTTACTGTGTTTCAAGTTAGTGTAAATTGATTTGAAAAGAGAAAGAAAAAACAAGCTAGCAATACTTCATTTCATTCAACATGTATTTATTTACCACCTACTATGTGCCAGACAGTCTATGAGACAGTGGATTTGGAGCTATGAATTACATATAACCCCAGTCTCCAAGCTGTCTAGTCTCTAGGAGGGAAGGCAAACAAATGAATAGGCTATTTTCTGTTCAATGTGATATGTGTTCTGGGAACAGAAGGAATCAGTATAGAACCCATATGAAAAGTATCGGGAAGGCTTCCTAGTGGAATTGATCTGAACAGACAATTTAAAATCTTTTTAATTTTTTTTTTTTGAGAGAGAGAGACAGAGCACAAGTCAGGGAGAGGCAGAGAGAGAGGGAGACACAGAATCCAAAGCAGCTCCAAGCTCTGAGCTTTCAGCACAGAGCCCAATGCAGGGCTCAAACTCACAGACCTGGAGATCATGACCTGAGCCAAAGTCAGACACTTAACCAGCTGAGCTACCCAGGCACCCCTGAACAGACAATTTAAAGAGCAAAGTTGGTGAGGGTTGATGGGGGCTGGTAGGGAGGGGAGGGTGGGTGATGGGTATTGAGGAGGGCACCTTTTGGGATGAGCACTGGGTGTTGTATGGAAACCAGTTTGACAATAAACTTCATATATTGAAAAAAAAATAAAAAAATAAAGAGCAAAGTTGGTTGATGTTGTGGGCTGAATTGTGCCCCTAAAATTCGTATGCTGCAGTTCTAACCCCCAGTACCTCCAAATGTGAATTGGAAATAGCATCTTTAATGAAGTAATTAAGACTAAATGAGGTCGTTAGGGCAAGCCCAATTCAATCTGACTGATGTCCTCATAAGAAGAGGAATTAGGACTCAGACACACACAGGAAAGACCATGTGAAGACACAGGGAGAGGACAAAAGCCATCTACAAGCCAAAGAGAGGGGCCTCAGAAGAACTTAGCCCTGCCCTGCTGATAGCTTGATCTAGGATTTCTAGCCTTCAGAACTGGAGGAAAATAAATTTCTGTTGTGTAAGCCACCCAGTCTGTGGTACTCTGTTACGGCAGCCCTAGCAGATTAATGCAGTCCACCAAGTAAAGCACATTCTAAACGGAAGGAACAGGAGGAGAAGGCACTATGTGGCTTTGAGCATAAGCCAGGGAGTGGCAGAAAATGACCCCAGGGAGGTACACATAGCTGTAGCGGAGTACCTCCGCCTGCTTCACAGGGCCCAGGCTACCAGGTCACAGCATTCAGACTTGCTCCTGAGACTGAAAGGACACCATCAGAGGCTTCTAAGAGAGATTAGATATTAAAAGCTTACATTATATGATGTTTACTCTGCCTGCAGTGTTGATTATTGATTATCTGGAAGCAAGACTCTAGCAGCTGAGAGACCAATCAGAAATGTATGGCAGTAATCCAGATGAGAGATGACAGAAGTCTAAAATACAACGGAAATGAGGGAAAAAAAAATAAACTTGAAACACAAGAGAACAATGTGGAAAAAAGCGAACAAAGCTACAGAACAAAAGATGAAAACAAAGTTGTCTGAGCAAACTTTGAGCCTCCCCCACACCATCACATTTCCACCCCAGTGGTTAGTTTTCTCAAAGTAGGCACATTCATAATGGCAGAGAAGGCACAGTCCATTTTTATTCGTTAATATATTTGGCAACATCTCCTAAGGCACCTGCCAACACCAGTGTATCTCAGGCTTATTCCCTTGAACTCTGAGACCAGAGACACTAAATTCATTCACACTTCTAAAAAGAACATGGGTTGAGGCATATTCTCTAATACCTATATTTATAACACTGCCCAGAAGTGTTCTATTTTGTATGTGTGAAAATTGCCAACAGAGGACTCACAGAGTCTCTTCACTTGTACCTCCAGCCTTGACATCCCTGAGGAAGAATAAACTGCCTTCTAAATATAGTTAGCTAAGAGAAAGGAGTGGGGGAGGAAGCGAGAAGGAGGAAGGAGGGGAAGTGGAGGGAAAGAAGGAGAGAGAGAGAGAGAGAAAGAGATTGTTTTTCCCCCACTAGTTGGAGTGCTTAGCCAATCTCTTTCTCTAAACAACCTACTTTTAGTGCAAACGAATGAAGTTCCTCCCTTGGATGAGAGTGCAGTCCCTGCTGAATGTATACAAAGTCTGATTTTGTTAAGCCCTCTGCATGCTGGCAAGCAGGAGTTGGCAAGAAATAGGTAAAGTCAGTGTGTCTCACACATGAAAAAACTCTATTTGCCATCCAGGCAATGTTCAAATATTAGAAAGATTTGTTTTTATTATCCTTCTCTTCAAAGCACTCCATTTCAAATGTCAGTATGCTTTTCAAATATAAGGACAGGTTTCAGCAAATCGCCAATCAAGATTTACTCTTTTATGTCCTGGGTGTTTCTTAATAAGTAGATTTATTGTAGCCCAGATGTCTGTCTGTCCGGTAGCCAAATTTTTCATGTTCTACATTTAGGGATCACATCCTCTTTCTTATCATATTTCCCAACTGCCCGTTAGGGCCTTTATCTTCTTTTTAAACACTACGTGACTTCCCAAACCAGGAAGTTTTTAAGGGAACATCACTTGGTTGTGCTTCCTGCAGAAGCCCAAGCACAAAGAGAAATGATAAAGGTCCAGCCCCTACTTTATTCATAAAACACTTTGCAAAGTGCATTTAGTAATTTGCCATTGTAACCACTGACACCCAGAGCTTTCAGGGCCGAGTTCTGACACTGTATTTAGTTCATTCTTTGACTGCTCAGCTAAAACTTCCATTTGTATGCATTTATTCTGCTTCACACATTATGTTATCAGTCACTTTCAATATTTCAAAGTCACAGCAGGCTTTTTCTGACACACATTTGTCAGAATGAACTGCCTTGATTGCTATTATTATAGACTACAGTGCCTGAGTAAGGAGAAAAAGCATATGTAGTACCAGAATATTAAAACTGCCTGATAAAACAATAGATACAAGAGAATAAAAATAGAATAAATGCATATAAATGGATGCTTTAAAAGACCAGCAAAATGTAGGATTACAAAACAGGCATATAGAATTCAAAAACCCATGAAGAAAAATGTAATAAAATTTTTTTGAAGAAGATAAAGGAGCCAATTGAAAATTCCACTGCCCCAATGTCAGCAAGTAAGTGGATATTACATACTTCCTTTCCAGTGTTCAGAGATTCAAGTAGACTCTACTAATGGATGCTGTCATTGAATTTTAGCATGAAATCTACTACTGAACAACAAAGAATATAATAAAAACACATGCTTTGAACAAAAATAAACTTAATGAAAGCTGTAAGAAAATAACCAGACCTCCAGACCCCTTACCCCTTTATCATTCTTGAGCGTATCACCCAACAAAAGACCTATGTCCCATTTGCCTGCTCTTCGCTCCACCTTTTGACCATAACCGTATTTCAGAACTGCACACTTGGGAAGTACCATAGAAGTCGATTTTAGAATCTGAGAACATTAGTGCCTCTAGGGATGGATCGCCTTTAGAATCACTTAAATTTGAAGTCTTGCATAAAGAATAAGATAAGAAAATGAAACAAACCATAATATTTAGTTTGTCACATCCCTTCTTACAAGAAAATTAATAAAATACAGAAATCTGATTCATTTTTATTCATGTCACAGATGAGAAAAACAGAAAAAGCATAGTTGTATTGCTCTTTTCTCTGGGGCGTTTATATAACTTTATAATTTTTCTCAGCCAATATATTCCTCAACGTATTTTTCTAAAGTAATATCCAAGAAATTAGGGAAGATGTAGAAAACCTCCATCCAACAGACACACAGTTTGGAAGCCCAAAATTAGAAGAAATTATAGAGCCCCTTCTCCAAAAGCCAAAAGATTTAGGTCATATACTTGCTTACTGTATTTCCAGAAATAAGATGTAATTCCCTTTAAAGAAATTATCTTCAATGAAAATGTTACTGAAAGCTCTGAAGTGAAGGATTGTTACTTTAATTTTGCTTGATAAAATGTCAAAAATCACATTTAGAAAACTTTAGGCAGATTAAATTATTCTGAGTCTCTCATCATCTCACCTACTCACTATTATCAACTCTTCACAAGTATTAATAGTTTTTTTTTGGTGTTTATTGATTCTTTGTGAACCATCTGATTATTATCATAACTCTAGATTCAGGCAAAAAAAGTCATTACAGTGCATTACTCTACCAATATACATAGATAGAGTTCAGAAAAATGTAAAAAAAAATGTGAGAAATATGTTTATTAGCATAATTTTTATATTCATAGGCAAGTTTTTTATTAAAAGAATACCCTGTGGAATATTAAAATAATTCTTGAGATTTTTTAAATTACAAAATCATTATGACTCAGAAGGTATGCAGAATAGATCACAAAAATATTTTAACTACATATCATCACTACATCCAAGCAAATGTAAATCATTAAGAATTTTACTAAAATATCAATTTTATTTTAGAATAACAAAAATAATTGTTTCTAGGTGTCAATTAATGCTCTCTGAGGGGAAGAAAAAAGAATTGTTTACTGGAGTCAGTAGTCATTCTAGTGAAGTGTTTTTCTTCCTAATTAATGTGTTAGAAGGGATAAATATATTCTAGCTATGTGAGAACAATTTAAATTTATTTTCCATTAAAGAAGTAAATATTTTCAACCTTAATTATATCCCCCGTCTATGAAGACATTAAAATTAACAAGTGCCATAAATTGTTAGAATTAGGGAACAACAAAAAAAAACCCTAATATGTATTAAGTAATTATTTGTATTAATTAACCCAGCTAGTATTTTTAAAAAATCACTGTGTCAGCTTAGAACTACTATAGATGATTATGTCTAAGTTACTAGATAAAATAAATTTAATCTGTTCACCAATATACAAGTACCCTCATCAAGTAAAGTATATGTAAACACAGTGGAAATCTTAAGATAAATCCCCAAAACAGAGAATTGATACTTTTAGTAGATTTTCTCATTACAAAATTAAGTTCCTCATCTGCATATACACATCATACTTTACACAAACTCATATACCCTCCTTCATACACACACGCACACACACACACACACACACACACACACACACAGCTCTCAGTCATTCCACATTCTCAATCACACATTTCCATCCCCATATTTGATTCATAATTACCATACCAAAAAGGACCACTGTGACAAGAAGACAACCAATTCTAACTATCATTTCAATAAAATATCCCATAAGAAGGTTGGTATTTCTTGGATCCTTTTACACTATCTACTGTTTCAGAAAAGCTTATATGGTCAAGTTCATTGTTCAAGTAGGTTTGAATGTGTGATTGTTCTCGTAGATGTTCTACTGCCCAGGGAAAAAACAGGTATCAATGTATTATCCTTGGTATGCTTTGGGCCTGTGGTATGTATAGAAGTCTGGTATCTGAGTAATTCTACCTGCCTATACATAATAATATGTCTTTAAGGATAAGTTCTTCTTTAGCTAGTCCTGCCTTCAGGTAGTATTTTATTCACATTTTTATCCCTTCATCCCCATTAGAATGTAGGCCTAGAAGTATAGAGATGTCTGTTTATTGTTTGCTCTATTCACTATTATATTCTTCACATATGCCTGGCATTTAATACTCTTTGGAATGACTGAATAAATATCTGAATTTCTGCTATTTTCCTCTAAGTATTATTATTTTAGATACAAATACCATAAGTCCTAACCATTCCAGGTTTAATTTTCTATGGCTTTTCACTATATTCTGATATTTCATTAGCTCTATTTATATGTACTGAAGCTTTTCGGTCCTGACAGAGAATAAGTCTTCTTACAAGGTTCAGCTAACATTTAACCGTACTGTTCTTGACAATATTGTAACAAGAGCATGACTATATCAGCCAGGGTTCGTAAAGACCATCATCATCTTTCTGAAGTCAAATGTTACCAAGTTCTTCAGTTCAGTATTTGTTGACTTCATACATTTGGTATAACAAATCACCCCTCAGAGTTGTAATATGTTGGATGTCTTCTTGAGATAACTGCACTTGCAAAGTACTGTGCATCTAGTAAACTTTCAACAGTATTAATGGTATAGAATGGACTCTTGCATGGGGCTATGTAGTTGTAAGATTTACTTTGGTGTTACATTTAGCAAAATAATGAAGACTTGGACCAAACAAACAAACAAAAAATATTATCCAGCACTCATATTCAGAAAGCAAAATATTCCACTCAAGTCTCTCCTTATGTGACTATCTGGAAGCTACACTGAAGGCAGAAATCTATAGTTGGATTGCCTAAGGTACAAATTTCTTGTAAAAGCTAATACAGCTGCCAATTTACTTTTGAGGGCAATCAGGATGTTCATTAGTAATTGAATTGAAGCAGAGAGGAACTTCATTTGTACCGAGTCAGTGACCTGGATCGTTTTCAGAATGAGTATTGAGCTGAAATGGGCCATTCATTCCTACTTCCTTTGGGATCCTGTACAAAAAGATTATTACTCTTACCTTCTACTAATAGGGATAGGGATTTTCAGGAGCAGAAAGCAAGGCTTTATGTTTACCACTTGTATCTTCGGGTAATATTTATATGTGATTTTTTGACTACTCTTAGAGCATGAGATGAACCTTATCATTTTGAACTTGAACCCATGGAAGTGATTCCAACACCTTCAGCTGGTAGCTAATTGAAATACGACGATGGTACACTGTGGTGAATCTAAGTTTTCAGAGTGGAGAAGGGAGGTAAAAATTAAATAGATATATCTGGAGCATGGTCAATAGAAGTTGGTATAAAATTACAGAAACTTCAGGAAATTTTAGAGTGGTGTTATTATTGAGTATTGAAATAATACCACTCTAATAATTTTAGTAGCAAAAGCCTATATAGGGCATACTATAACCACGCACTCTTCTAAGAGCTTTACATGTATTATCATTTAATCTTCACAACTATCCTGTTTGCAGATGAAAAAAAAATGGAGGTTACAAAGAGGTTAAATAACTTGCCCAAGATCATATGAGTGGCAAGTGATGGATCTGGTGTTCAGACCTTGAAAGTCTGGCTCCCGAATTCAGGCTTTTAACTTCGAGACTCTATCACGTCTGGAGGGCTGAGGAAATGGGCCACCAAGATTATAGTGCCTTCAGATTCTGATTACTTCCAGGGGAAGAATTAGTCATAAGTAATGAGGATGCTCACCTGAAGAGCAACATCCTCATCATCGGGGACAAGAGCAATTTTAGTATTTGATCACGCTCCATCTCTAGTGAGTTGTTTTAATAGAAACACTGAACAAAGCAACTGAAATAACTGTTTTTATCCAAAATTTGTGCAAGAACTGGAGTGCGCTTGGTAACAAAGCTTTGTAACCAGTTAACAGAGAATGGCACAAAGGATAAAGTACCCTCACACTTCTATGGACACCCCAGGCAGTGGAGTGTGCATTGAAACAGGGACCATAACGGGCATAAGGCAGAGCCTGCCTGCCTTCAGTGGTAACGCGAGCAGCAGGAAGACATTCTAACACAACTTAGACACCAGCAGCAATAGCAACATTCGTTAGACTTCCATCGTTCTGAAGGTTCTTGGATTGGGCAAAAGGTGCCAAGAACTGAAGAAATGGAGGAAAAGAGCCACATCGCAGCTTAAAGTCCAAGAGGTCTTATAAAACTTCCACAAGGGGTTTCCAAAACTAATTAAAAAGAAACAAAGAAGCGGGAGGACAAGCAAGATGAATACTGCTTGATTCCAAAACTGTCATCGCACCTCCCTCACTGGGTATAAGGGAAATAAAGTGGGCAGGTATAAGCTGAAAACAGCAGACTGCATATTCATCCACAAATCACTAGTCATCTTTTTTAGGTGTTTTGGAGATATGGTCATCATGTCATATTTTAAAAAATACATACTGAAATTCACTTTGTCAAATAGAAAGTTTTGATGTTAAAGAAAAAACTTTTATTGGATAGATGTCATACCTTAGGAAGTGGTGATGAATGCCAGCTTGCATTCCATTTTTTCGACTTTTTAGAGCTTGCATTTTGCCATAAATTCCTCTGCACTAGATGATTGGCAGACGAGAGTAAGACATCAGGAAGAAGAGATATAAAGTAGGCAGATTGCAGACCTAAACACAGCTGAGTCATCAGTGAGAATTTCCATTCCATTCTCATTCTCTTTTAAATTTTAAATTGACCTTACTGTTAAAAAGACTCAGTACTGAGGATGTAAGAGCTAGTTCTCAAATTGAAAACTTTGTCAAGATATGAGATTTGACCGCTTTGTACTATATGATTTTGCATTATAGTTTTAATAGTCTCTTTGCATAATAGAATCTCTGATTTTACTAAAAAAAAATAGCTTTAATAGATGACTCATTATTTTACATTTACAATATCTGCATTGTTATGATAATAGTGTCAAAAATAAAGCACTATCAGTGATTCTTTTTTTCTGATCCATAGTTGGAGGTCTAACAAAAAAAAAAAAAAAAAGGACTCTGGAATAATTAGAATTGAATTTTAGAACATTATCCACATGAATTATTTCTAACAAAGGGTATTCTCTTGTGACAAGCAGGGGAATCCTGTATTTCCAGCTACATTTACTCAGTGTTTTAATGTCAGTCAGATTGCTATTCCAGTCAAAATAGCTTCTATATATGTAAAATTATGGTTATTTCTCAAATTATACGGTTTTTTTCAAGTGAAACCCCATTTAAATGGTGTTATTTTGACTTACCAGTAGACACATGTAGTCACTTAAAGGAGTTTTATATTACAAGACAGTGCTTGAAGAAAAAAAGAACACTTTCTATAATTTCATAGCAAGGAAAAAAAGTAAAAGGGAGACTATTTAATTCAAGTGGATATTTGTGTATTAGAAATTAGAAATTAGAAATTATTTTATTATTTTGGTTGAAACTCCTATCAAGAAATGTGAGAAGCACTTTCATTAAATGAGACACACACCTGTCCGCCCCCCCAGTTTGTAAGCAACAGTTTTAAAAGATGTAAGAGTCAAATTTTTAAATTAAGACTATGTCAAGAACTATGAAGGGTCTGAGATTTTATACTCCTTATAGGTACCAAACTAGCCTGCCACCATTCATAGATGCTGGCAGAAGACATGAGATTCCTGGACCAGAAATGAAGGACTTTATTACTCATGGCAGAATGAACAGCATGGGCTTCATGCTTTCAAGATCACCTTGCTCCCAAGTCCAGTGGAAATAATGCAGAGGAAAGCCCAGATGGTTCCTGCTTACAGAGTGGGATTAGGAAACCCCAGTCTAATGTTGGGTCTACTAGAAAACCTGCCCAAACTTTGCACAAGAGGGAGACATTACCTCTATTATCCAGACAAAGAAAAAAAAAAAAAAATCTGTCTCTATCCCCTAAGGCTGTTTGCTAGGCAAACATCCTTGAAAAGAGTCTAAGACAAAAGCTGTTACAAGGCATGTAGAAACAAAATGGAGAATTACCCTTCAACAAAATATTGTAACAGAAACTCAGTATTTACAATTATGTATTTGAGAACTCACTTACTCACTGAAATTTATTTGTGAGCCTAAAATCAATACCTGCAGTATTTCCAGTCATTTGCAGACACATGCAGATCTTCCTGACACTCAAGTTCCCTGATAAGGTCAAACAAGGGGACTAGCTGACCTCTTTTCTAGCTCACATATAAGTCTACTAACTGTCATGTATTTTGCATTTTTGTGTCCTTTTTTTTGGGGGGGGTGGATAATTTTGCTATTTAAAATGACCCTGAATAGTGCTCAAGTACTGTCTAGTATTCCTAAATGCAGGAAGGCTGTGGTGTGTCATAAGGAAAAAATGTGTGTGTTAAAACATGCTTCATTCAGGCTAAAGTTACAGTGCTGTTGGCTGTGAGTTAAGTTCGCGAATCAAAAATATATATTAAATACAATATCATTAAACAGAAACAGGCATAAAGTAAGGGTATGTATTGATATGTTTATGAAAATACTATTACCAAAGACTCACAGGCACCTAACCCCATATTTCCCCTAGGAGCAATGATTCAGTATTCAGTAATTCAGTGTATGCAGCAACTTTACAGACGATCACTGCCATGAGTAATGAGAATTAACTGTACAGTCAGCCACAAATGGTACCAACACTGCTTCCACTCTTGTTCCCTCATGGCCTATCATCAACAAAACAGCATGAGTGATCTTTATAAAACTTAAGTTTAATCATGACTCAGCTCTGTTCAAAGTTCTCCAATGACTTTCCACTCTCAGAATTAAAAAAAAAAAAAAAAAAGTTATCCTAATGGTTCTATAGCAGCTGAGTTCCTCATGTCACCTCTGTGGCTTCTGGTCTCAGCTTCTTCCACTGTCCTCTTCCTCATTCTACTCCAGCCCCCCTGCTTCCTTGCTGTTTATGGAGCACTCCAGGCAGGTTCCTGCCTCCAGACCCCTGCACTTATTTTTCCTCTGATAAAAGAGCTCTCTCTTTGTCCAGATATCTCAATGACATGTTTCCTCATCTCTTTCAGGTCTTTGCAAAACTGTCATCTTCTCATTGAGGCTATCACTGAGCAACCCATTAAAGTTGCAAACCTGCCCCCCCAACCCTCACACTCCCCAATAGCCATCCCTGTTTTCTTCTTCTTCATAGCGCTGCCACCATCTGACATAGCATAAATATTATGTATATATTTGTTTATCTGTATCCTTCCCACAGTATGTGGGAATATTGCAAAATATGTGATTATTGCTTGTTTTATTCATGGCTGCATATCCCGAACCTAGAACAGTGATTGCCTCATAAGAGATTTTTCACAAATATTTGTTGAATAAATGAAATTTTTAAATCTCTTGGACTTTTCAGGGATGTTCTTTTTGCAGTACTGTAAGCTCTACCTTAATCTGTTTCTAAAGAAAGTTCCTAAGAACATTTCTTCAAAACAAATAAATAAGCATTGAGAGAAGCAGAGCTTGAAAATCTTGCTCAGGCTCAGCAAGGCTAGAAAGCTTACTAGGAAAAAGTAGCAAAGTATTTTCAAGCTGTCTTGAAAAGAGAGGAATGGAAAATCTTTTCATTTTTTACATTGACAGCAATGTCTTCAGTAGCATGAAAGTTGATATTACACCATCAAAATAACTGATATTTTTTAAATGCTGCTTACTTAAAAAAAAGGGCTGTGTCTCTATAATTTCCATGTCCAGTGGTATCAGATCGAACATATCCCTCATGAAGGAAAAAGAGTGCTTTCTCTTTGGAAAACAAAACAATTAGAGTCTAGCTAAACTGCCCACAAAACATGAACGCTTTCATTTAACTAACCGAGAACACATAGTGTGTTTAATTCCTAAATAAAGAAGCAATCTCCATTAATAGAAGGCAGGTCCCCTACATGCATGTTTCTCACTGCACCTAAACAGATAGTAAGAGAACTAATTGTGCTTCAGCACGTTGCCACAGACAACCACAGATAAATGGAACAAATAGCAAGCAAACTTTGCAACAGACATTTGGTTTGGGGTTAACTCTAATTCTTAGTTTTACCATCAGGTGGTTTTCTTATGCTATTTTAATCGAAATTTCTCCAACTCCTCACACTTGGGGAGTGCAAACAGGGCCACATCATCTATAAGAACTTCACATACACTGGCTCATGCCCAATAGAACATAGGACCTCCAGCCTACCTTCAGTGTTTTACATATTTATTATATGTGGGTTATTTTGGGTGCTCATGAAGAATCCTCTCAAGACTTTCCATCTGCTCATGTCCGCCAAAACCATTTGAGAGCAGCATTTTGTCTACTCAAGATGCATCATAAAAACACACATATGTACCAAGGGTGCAAACACTTGGGGGCCAAAGCAGAGCCCGTTTTCCCATAGTCCTCATTAAGCTCAAGCCATGCTACAGCCCAAGTAAGAACTCTGCTCTCCTGAGCTGGGTCACACTTGGACAATTTGTGAGAGCAACACTTATGTCTGTTTCTGCTGGCAACCTCTCTGTGTAAAGGGCTCAAAGAGTAATATATTTTGACAGAGTCAGAAGCACACACACACACACACACACACACACACACACATATATATACACGTATATATATATATATATATATATGTATATAGCTATAATATGGCCCTGGGGTAAGAGCCATAAGATACAAAGTGCTACTGGAATATGAAGGTGATAGAGGACCTTATAAGGGAAGGCCTCATGATGGAAGAAGCATTTATATAGACCTCAATTAATGGGAGGTCTATATGTGTCATCATTCTTATCATTTAATCCAGGGCTACAAAATTCCCTTCTTCATTTTTCCTGATTCCTCTATTTCAAGAAGGCAATCTAAAACTCTAATGTATTCCTGGACTCACTTGAAAAATCTCTCATACAGAAAGTAGTTATATACAGTGTCTCACTGAGAAAGTATTAGAATCTATGCTTTGGTCTGTGCTATTTAGGGTGGTCTTGTTCATACAAAACATGGTTTCAAAATTATTTCTGCTCAGAAATATCCTGCATTTATGGAACCTGCATTCTAGTGCTATAGAGGACAAAAATGCGAGGCAAGGAGAAAAATGAACGGCATGGGTTGTGGGTCGGTGATTACTAATTTGTGCATAATGGTCAAGGATAGACTCTTTAAGTGACATGAGAACAGAAAAATGAAGGCAGTGAAGGAGCAAGGAATTCAGATATCTGGGGAAAAGCATTCCAGGTGGAGGGACTAGCCATGCAAAGTCCCTGAGTTGGGGTGTGATTGACAGTGTGCTCAAGGTAAAGGGAAGAAGCAGAGCAAAATGAATAAGAGGAAAGGTGGTAGGAGTTGAAGTCAAAGAGGTGGCCCAGGGCCAGATCACATAACACTTTATAAGGACTTTGTCAGGACTTTGCTTTTAATTTAATTGAGGTGGAAAAACATTAAAAGTTCTGAGCAGAAAAAGGGTACTACCTGAATACAGGCTTGAAAACATCACAGTGAATGCTTTGTTGTGTGCAAACTGAGGTGGACAAAGTGGAAGCAGGGAGATCAATTAGGAGGCTTCTGCAATATATAATGGTGACTCGGCCCTAATGGTAGTGGCGAAGGGTATGTCAAGTGGTCCAATTCTGAATAAATAAGAGAATTTGCTAAAAGGTTACGGGGTTTGAAAGAAAGAGAAGAGTCAAGCATGACTCCAAGGCTGTTGGTATGAAAAACTGGGAGGGGAGAGTTGCCATTTAATGAGATGGGAAACCTATAGGAGGAACATGTCAGGGTAGGTGGGGATGTGAAAATTGGGAAATCAGTTCTGGAAAATGAGACCTTTGAGGTTTTGGAGTTCACCCAATTTGGGTTAGATTTGCCCCTGCTCCACAGCTGATTAGCTATACAATCTCTGGCATTAACTCAGCTCTTCTGAGGCCCCATCTCCTTATCTGTTTCATGGAGCTAACAGAACCCAACACGTAGGATAGACTTGTGAAGATTCCAAAAAGGAGAAGTGTAAAGTACATAAAACAAAACTTGTGATGGAAGATAAGATGAAATAAAATCAAGTATATATAAATGATTAATAAGTGGGGTTATTATAACCTCCTCTGTGAGATTACGTGTGAGGATTCTTAGAGCACTGTGAAATCTATTTGCAGAAAACGTTCTAAGATTGTGTTTTAAACAGATGGATTCTAATTAAACACTTAAGAAGGGGGATCTTCATCTCATATCATCTAGTTTCTATGTTCATGCTAGCAATTCATCCTTTACTTGGTAACTCCTTTTCCTGTCGTACTACTGTCAGTGTTCTGTGCTCTTTCATAGATGTTTCATTGTTTTCTCATCACTTAAGCCAGAAAGCAAAATCATCAATCAGTCTGGTGGAGACTTAGGTACAAACCAGTAAATATACTCTTGGCTTTATTCTTTTGGAATTTATGTAATGCCTCAGATCGTCAAGCCATCACAGTACTATTCTGATTTATCTGCCTCATGCTGTTCTCCAAAATTTCTAATTCATACTCTCCTTTCTGAACATCTTGTTTACTCCTAATAGATTATTATTGCAAGTGGCATAGCTTCTGGTATAATTGGTCTGGATTAAAAACAAGATAAATAGCTTTGTTCTCAGAACAGACTGACCTGATATATTTCCCTGACGCGCAGTTATAGGGTTTGATTCCAGTTCAGTCCCTCCGTCCTCAACATCAGGGCTTGTCAGCCGCCTACATTCCCAAGATAAAAGTTTCTCCAAACTGCACTTCACTATGTCCTTTCTTCAGTCATTCTTCCTGCATATTGATGTGACATCTTTAAGCCCACTTTAAGGTGGGGCTTCGTGTCCTCCATTCTTGTCACAAAGCTAGTCCACAGACAGCAGTAAGAACTGCTTCACTCCCAGTGTGCTCTGCCTCCTCAAAATAGGTTATTTTTTGTTATACTTGGCACCTAAGTCAAGTGCCAGTCAAGTGTCTTTTAAAGCCTGTTTTTAGGGGTTCCTGGGTGGCTCAGAGGGGTAAGCGTCCAACTCTCGGTTTTGGCTCAGGTCATGATCTCATGGTTCATGAGTTTGACCCCACATCATGCTCTGTGCTAAAAGAGTGGAGCCTGCTTGGGATTCTCTCTCTCTCTCTCTCTCTCTCTCTCTCTCTCTCTCTCTTTGCCCATCCCCGACTCACTCTCTCTCTCTCTTTTGCTCTATCTCTCAAAATAAATAAATAAACTTAAAAAAAATAAAGCCTGTTTTGATAACTAAGTGTTCTGAGTTTCACACTTACTAAGTTGTTTGAATGTACCACATCTTTTTGTATCATCTTAGAGATTCTCCCTCTTAAATTTCCAACTTCATTTATCACCATGGCCACGTCTGTTCCACCCCTGCCTCCATTTTTGGAGTACATTCAGTATTCCTGAAGAAATCCCTGAATTTACATGTCACCATATTTTTTGCCACTTCCTGAAATATCTCTATTCCTCACCCATATGAAATTTTACTCAGTCTTGAAGATTCAGTTCTTTTTTTTTCAAGATTCTGTTCTGATATTGCTTCTTCTTTGAAGTCACTTCATTCTGCACTGACTCATCCCTACTATACTCATCAGAGGAGATCTTATAGTACTTGTGTGCATGTCCTCAATTGACCATGAGCCCCTGCAGGGCAGACACTATAACCGGCTTATGTTTTACTTCCCTAAATGCCTTGAATGTAACAAGTGGTCTGTAAATGTCTGTTAAAATAATACACTTCTTTCTCATATTGTCATTTTTTTTTATCAGCTATGTCTTCATTGTCAGCATTGTTCTAGCATAACTGGCAGTCCAGGTGAGTTTTATGCTGCCAAATTCAATTTTCTTATCTCAACAAATTGAAGCATCTTCTACATGACTTTTAATGAATTTTGACTTAGGAATGCATGAATTAATGTGTAATTCTTTTCATAGAGGTGCTTACAATATGGAAGGAGAAACTGGCAAGTAAATAATCAATCAATATGTTGTGCAACATATGCTGACAACTGATGAATAAATAATTAAAATATTATGCAGCAGGGTGCTGGATGGCTCAGGTGGATAAGCGTCAGACTCTTGGTTTCAGTGCAGGTCATGATTTCACAGTCCATGGGTTCAAGCCCCACATCAGGCTCCACACTGGCAGTGCACAGCCTGCTTGGGATTCTCTGTCTCCCTCTCTCTCTGCCCTTCCCCTGCTCAAGCTTGCTCTCTCTCTCTCTCACAAAATAAATAAATAAACATTATATATACACACACACACACACACACACACACATGTATATATATATACATATATATATATATATGTATATATATATACATATATATATATATATATATAGCATCATATATATTAGAATCGAAGTAATAGTTTTCAGAGTGGTATTTGAGCAGCTGAAGAATTTCAGAGGAAGACCTGTCTTGGGTGTTATTATGTGCGGTTTGGCCAACTGAGAAGTACAACAAATATTTTAAGCACCTAAAATAGTGCTTTGCATATGCAGGGCACTCTATCATTGCTGTTTGTTGAATTAATTACATGGTGGCAGCTAGAATGGAAGTTTGAAGAACAACATTCAGGTGAGGTTGCTAGTAAGGCACTTTAAGTGCACTATGATGTTGATATGGTTTTCCTGCCTTACTGTAGACCAAAGCTTTCAGTCACTTGTATCCTCATCAGAGGACTCCCTGGGTCTCACATAAATAAGGTGATGAAAAGAATAAGACCAAGTAGTTTCCCACATTGTTAAGATGGCATCCTAACAGCAGTTTCCAGATTCTTCCTAAAAAGCATAGCTATCGTTCAGAATGGACCCATAGCATTAATGTAAAAAAGGAAAGAAACAAAATCATTATGAGATTGTTTTTTAATACAAGGACACTTCTTCAAGTGATTGTCAAATTTCAGGTTGATATCAGATACTATAATTTTATTTATAATGAAATAAAAACTTTCCACATCTATTGAAAGCCTATTATGTGATGGCTTTTTTCCTAGGGTACAGAGATGCAAAGACAAATAAGAAGACCCTTACCTCCAACTGGTTTGTTTGAACTGACTGAAAAATAAATAAATAAAACAATTCAGTATACCATAGGAAAGGTTAACTCAGAGGTGCACATGGGTTTTTAAAGAAAACAAGGAAGAGAATCTAAATCAGACTGGTAAGCAAAGGGAGTTTCTTGAAAGAATAGTGTGTTTAAACTGATTTTGAAGGGGAAATACAGGCTAACATAGCATAACTACTAAATAGTAGAGCCACTTGACCAAGTGCATGTAGATTCCCATGACAACTTAGATTTTCCTCTTTTTTTTTTTTAATTTATGTTCTTTATGGCCTTAGTGATAACTAGGAGGCACCACCAATAGAGAAGGCTTATCTCCACTGCCTTTGAAGAAGTATAATTCTAACATGAAGTAGCTTCTATGGGCTTAAATGATCAAAAGAGAAATCTACTGAGATGGGTTTCATAGAAAGCCATGACTTTAAAAGTCACAAGTCCAAGGATAAACCATCCTGTCTTGTCACAAAAGTGCTATGAAAATAAATCAATGTTACTTCTATTTCCCAAAAATGTGTGCTTTTACCAGGGTTTGTGTGAGTGTACTGATTAATATCTTAGCCATAAAATTTACAAAGTAACATTTTCATATAAATGTCATAATAGTTTTTATTCTCTGATAAAGATGAGATCAAGCGACTGAATTTATTAAGCCACATAACCATTGTTTCTTTTGTTTAAGTTCATCAAATGAAATGAGATTTAACATAATACAGTGTAAGACCAACACAGTGCCTTGCAATGGACTCCAAATAATTCTAAGTGAGAAATTTTAAAACAGTAGTATACTGTAGCACTATTGTTTTTCAGGATGATCTGTGTATCATGCCTTTCACCTTTATAATCCTTAAGAGGTTTTCTTAATCTGTGGGTGTGTAAAAATTAGCATTTTTCTCTTTATATGAATCAGGGACATAATGATTGTTATGCGTTAACTATGGCCAAATAGCTTCCTATTTAGATTTTAGTTTTCTGTCACTATTGGGTAATCTGTATAATTTTTAATATACCTAAAGCTTTTCCTTCAAATATTATACCCTTCCTTATCTTTACAGACTATTTTAATCTTGAATGATTATTATGAAAATGTATTCTTTTAATGTGCCTTTATACTATGATATCATTAGGCATTACTGAGATATACATGTTTTGTTCTACATTCAATGACCTTTGAGTTCTATTATTTGACTTCCATATTGCTTTTCTTTCCTATCAGACACTTTGCTCTCAATTTTATAATTGCTCTTATCACCTTCCTTTCAGTGCTCCCTTTTTATGAAATGCTATTTCAATTCAAACTTATTTAAGCAAATATTAATTGAGGATATACTATGTATTAGTGACTGTACTAAGTGCTAGGGATTCAAAGATAAATAAAACATGATCTCAGCCTTTAAAGAACTAGCAGGCAAAAAAAGAAATAGAGATATAAAAAAGTAATTACAATTCTCTGTACTAATTGTGATCAATAAGATTTTATTCTATGGACAATGTGTTTTGGTTTGTCCCTGGTTTTGTCACCGTGGTATGGCCCAAGGCAGGATTGAAGGTGTCAGTGGACTAGGGAAGAATTCAGAGCAGAGTTGTTTTTAATTCATCTCTCATAAAGAAAAATATATGCTATAAAATGCAAACACATTTGTAAAAATTTTATCTAAAATAAGAAGAAATTATTCTTAATAAGACCAAGGACACTATCCTAGTATATGAGCTTTGCATATTTACTTGTGACATCTGTTTTGAATAGTTAGCATCTTATTTTGCTAACTTTCTCTTTCTGTAACAGATACAAAATGGTTTAAGTGCTTAATGAATTACATTCCAGTGAGTGAAGTGTTAATGCATCTACTATGAGAATTTATGTTGTATCAACATAATTTGTTAAGTTATATTTTATTAAAGTACATCATGTCTTATAGTTAATACCTTTGCATTGTTAGCTAGTATTTTCTAATGAAAAAAATTTCAAACATAGTATTAGATATGCAGATAACCTCTGAGTTGATGTGGAGCCATATTTCTAAATATGCTTTCTGTATGTGATAGTTTGTGTTTATGATGGAATTGTATAATCAGGCATGGAAAATATGTCCCTGAGCATTAATTAGTCAACCTACCAAAAATTTCTGTGGCAAACACATTTATTGTCTTTTCATATTTAAAATAGCATTCTCAGCACAATGCATAGTTTGGTTAAATATTGGCTATTTAGTATTATCATCATTATCATTAAAAATAATATGCCACCAGACTTATGTTGGAACCCTATTGAAATCCCTACACATTTGGAAAAAAATTTTAATGATACACATGAAATTAATTACACTGATGTCAGTAAAGTAAAAAAAAAAAAATTGTCAAACTCTCTGTAAAACAGTCAGTCTTTAGCTGGCTGAATTTCAATTTAACCTCAAGGTTAGACTTCTGTCTACATGGCCTATTCCCTTCCATAATATTCACATAATATACTCCCACCAAGTACATCTTTTACTCCATGTAATGATTTTCAAGGGAATGGGTGGAGAAGGTACACATTGGTTTTTCCGGGTATTATATATAGTTTGAAGTCATTCTTTATCAAAATTTTTACATTCGTACTCCACATTTCTTCCACTGGGCTCCCACTCTTCCTGAACCACCTCTGTTATACGTGCACACGAGAAAATTATATAATAAAATTTGAAGATGATTGGAGACTGGACCGTTTTCAAAGTGCCAGTTAGTAATTGGCTATTGTGACTGTTTTCAAATCCCAATGATAAACCTTGAAACATCTAATTTCTAGAAGTATAGTTTTTTGATGAACCCAAGGCAAAATGTGACCTCGGTCATTAGAGTCGTACAGAGTTTTTACATATAAATCAATGAAGTTTGCCAAAAATAATTATTTTTCACATTTGCAACAATTATCTTAAGTCATTCTTCCCTTGAGCTGTTACAATTCTGGAACAATTATTTTTTGGAGTCGATGATGCTATGGTTTTGGACTTCTCAGCATTGATAATCTGATTATGTCAGGAGACCATTTCTGGGAACCGTGAAACTCAAGGTGATACTAAGCTGAATTTAAGGAAACTAAAATCTTATAATGAGTTCATGTATTTTAGCTTAAAACTGTTTCCTGTAAAATAACATAGACCAAACAGGGAGCAACAGAAGTTATATGGCCTCTAACATATTGATAAAGAGAGTAGCAACTATCAGTAGTGGCCAAACCATGGCCAAACTCTATTTCCCCTTCACAAAAAATCCTGGACCCATGAACCCTAGCTTTATGATTTATCAAAACAGAACTTTGAATGTCCAGAAGTTGAATTACTTGCTTGTGTAACAAGGGGCTACACTGATACTTCCACACAATATTCAGAAGAGCTCTAGGTTACATCACTCTCTGCCACATTGCCACACAGTAGAGGCGAGGGAAGTCTGGGTGTATTTGCCTGGGTTGTCCAGAGAAACAGAACTATTTGTGTATGTGTGTGTATGAATGTACATATATACTTATGTATGAATGTGTGTGTACACACAGATATATATGGAATGTGTATATACTTATATATGAATGTGCGTGTGTGTGTGTATGTGTGTGTGTGTGTGTGTGTAATAGAGAGAGAGAGAGTGAGAGAATGAGGAATTAGCTCATCCAATTATGGAGGCTGAGAAGTTCTAGTATCTGCCATTTCCAGCTGGAGACCCAGGAAAGCCAGGAGTATAGTTCAGTTCAAGTCCAAAAGCCTGAGTACTAGGGGAGACAATTGTGTAAATTCCAATCCAAAGACAGGTAAAGATGAGATGCCCCAAGTCAAGCAATGAGGCAGGAAACAAGGCAAATTCATTACCTCTGCCTTTTGTTCTATTCAAACTTTCAGTAGATTGGATGATGCCTACCCACATTGGGCAGAGTAGTCTACTTTACTGAGTCCACAGATTCAAATACTAATCTCACCCAGAAACATACTCATATACACTCAGAAATAATGTTTCATTTGGGCATTCTGTGGCCAGTCAAGTTGACAGATAAAATTAACCATTACAGATGGCTACACTGAGTTCTAGGAAATTCATCCCCATGTTTCTACTAAAAGCAAGTTTATTTGTATTTATTGTAGATATACTCATTTTCCACATAGGTTTCATTTTTTTTAATGTTTATTCATTTTTGAGAGACAGAGCGTGAGTGGGGGAGAGGCAGAGACAGAGAGGGAGACACAGAATCTGAAGCATGCTCCAGGCTCTGAGCTGTCAGCACAGAGCCCAATGTGGGGTTCAAACTCACGAACCGTGAGATCATGACCTGAGCTGAAGGTGGATGCTTAAGTGACTGAGCCACCCGGGTGCCCCATTTTTAAAAGAATCCACTAAGAATATCATTTGAAAATCACCGAGTCCATCCAATGGCACCATGTTTAAAACAAACAATATGAAAAAAACTAGCAATGAATCAGAGTCTTTCAGGCAGATCAGACTTTGATGAAGGTAACCTTCTGTGTATTTACTTTATAATCAAACATTCCATAAGAGTATGTATGAGCTTATGAGTACTAAAACCTGAGAGGAGCCAATAAGATAGGAATAGAAGGCAGTTACTTTGGTTTTCTTTCTGGGTTGGTTTGTTGTTGTTGTTTAATTTTTTTTAATGTTTATTTACTTTTGAGAGAGAGAGAGAGAGAGAGAGACAGAGGATGAACAAAGGAGGGGCAGAGAGAGAGAGAGAGAGAGAGAGAGAGAATCTGCAGTGGGCTCCAGGCTCTGAGCTGTCAGCACAGAGCCCAACACAAGGCTCAAACTCACAGTGAGACCTTGACCTGGACAAAGTCGGACACTTAACCAACTGAGCCGCCCAGACACCCTTATTTCTTTTTGAGACACAGAGAGAGAAAGACAGAGAGACAGAGAGAGCACAGGAGATTGATCAGGGAAAGGGCAGAGAGAGAGAAAGTGAGAATCTTAAGTAGGCTCCCTGCCCAGTGCAGAGCCTGGCGTTGGGTTCAATCTCATATACGGTGAGATTATGACCTGAGCTGAAATTAAGAATCAGCTGCCTAATCGACCGAGCCACCCAGGCACCCATTTCTGATTTTGTGATAGAAACTCGCGGGGAAGGAATCAAAGTATCTAAGGGAAATACACTTCTGCGTAATTTGAAACTATACTTCTGCGTAATTCAACAGGGAAGATGCCGAGACTTTGGCAAGAGGACATAAAAGAAATGGGTTCAAAGTGCCCTGCTATGTTTTGCTGAGGCAGGACAGAAACCACTGTGAGTAGAGCAAGGTTCTAAAACCCTGTATGTTAATGAGAATGGTTTAGGTCCCAACTTTAGAGCTAGATAATAGGGTGTGCATGGAAGGATTTTCCCTTAATCATGCCAGCCTAAGAAAATTAAATATGTTATCCAAAAGGCTTTTCCCCCCATGTTAAACATTCAGAAGTCTTAGGAAATGAGTTCTACACTGACGGTATGGTATTGAACCCATTGCACACTTGGCCAATGTCTGTCTGAGACAGTACAATGGGAAGAATCCTACGCTAAGAATACCTGGGTGTGAGTTCAACTGCTTCTTTGACTGGTTGTGGTGCCTTGATACATCATTTAATCTCTAAGACTCCGTTTCCCTATCTGTAACATTATAGTAATAATTTCTATCTCACAGAGATGTTTGCCAAAGTTTAATGAGATTAGGAAAGTGAAAGCTAAATGTGAATAGAAAACACCGTGTACATTAGCTCTTATTAAGATGCATCAGAGTTTAAACATAAGCAAGAAAGACCCCTGCCCTGAGCTCTGCTCTTTAAAGTCCCCCTTCTGGCCTTGTTTGTGCTGCTTCCCTTCCCACCCATTGGGGAATTTGCAGAGTCAAATGGTCACTTCCACCATGAACCTGTGCACTCCTATACCATACTCCAAGGTCCTAGGCCCTGTAATTCTCTACACATAAACAGTCTTGATCCCATTTTCCGGGCCCGAACTTATCCCCAATTCATTCTCGAAGGGGAAACCATACATCGCTGGTGAAATTCCCTAGGCCCAAGGGTAACTAAGGGAAAGCTGTCTGTGGGGTATGGATGGAGTGTGGATATGCAAGGTCCTCAAGGTGCAGGAAAGAACTGGAAGTGGAAAGGGAAGAGAGTCATGTAGCTGAGATTGAAGAACGTATTTTATTTTTAAATTTTATAGCTTGACTTACAGTTTCAAACACTTAGAAGTGCAAGATGCCAGCCTTTGTTTCTACTTTTGCCTTGGGCTACCCAAATATCAACAGTTTCACAGTTGCCATCATAAATCATTCTGTGGATTTATAACTTATTCCCATAAATATTTTTTTCTAATTTTAGGACTAATTATTGTGGTTAAATATTTTACCCTGGAGAGGAAAATATACTACAGTGGACTGAAATCTTTTTTGAGTTATTTAGTCTGGGCAAAATCCCAACCATTTCTCCACTATTATGCCACCCGCTGTGCTTTTGCATACACTATGGCTACCTAACCAATTTGTAGGTATTCAGTGTTTCATACCAGGACAGCGTTGCCTAATAGGCACACTCCTCTTCTTACATCAGCTTGAATAATAAAAAGTTATCATCTCTTTTTCTCTTTGGTAGCCAAAAATAAACCCTTTACAAAATATTCCATGTTGAATGTAAAAGGATGATAAGGAGATTATATAGTTTAAGCTCCACAGTTGAAATTGTCTCTGTACGGAATCTCTGTAATGATTTTGTATAATATCCACAAATAGCATAGAATGCTATTTATCAGCAGAAGAACTAGTCAAAATTACTTTCTGCTTTGGTGGCAAATGTGAAGAGACTGAAGTGCACCACACACTGGCTTCTGTACCAGTGGTGGCTTGGCAAATAAATAACAGCAACATACACCGACCTATGTTCATCATACAAATTACTAACATGAGATATTAAACAAAGCAGGATGTCTGTTCATCAGCTTCTTTCATTAAAGTTGAGACTATCATTTTCATGCTTCAGTACTTCATTACATCGAGAAGTCCTTTATATACTAGCAGCACCCAAAGAAAGTGGAAAGTCTACTGTCAATATTTTATGTTAAGAAAAAAAAATATTTTAGTTACCTATTATTTAAGTAGACTTAAAGGATTATGTCAAAACTTTAAATACCTTCCCATCTCAATGCAAAACCATCAATCACTACCATATCCTGCATTTGCACAGAGCCCTTTTGTTCCAAGATTGTGCTTCCGCATCTCTTTTCTCACGTCTTGCATCATGATAACCCCTATGTTAAGTAACTTAAAGCAAACATTTCACAATTACCTTAATGTTTTCACTAACCACCTCCTATTTTCTTTTTATCCATTATTCCTTGACAACTGAGCCATCCCAAATAATTTTAATAGATATAAACAGATCTTTTCTTGGCCAAACCCCAGGAGCTGTCCTTTAAGTAAGACCAACCCATACATGAAAAAAGCCACAGACATTGGATTAAAAATAGCTGTGGATATCCTAATCCTTTGTCAAGCAATAGTCCCCAGGGGTTACAAACTCAAATGCCTTCAAGGGGTAGCAGTTAAAACTTAAGAAGTACACCATAAAATCCCAGGCTCTTCCTAGGCTCTTTTTGTGTGACCGAACTCCACATTTGCCTTGTTATACTGCTTTTTAAAGTCTGTGAGTAATACACACCCCTCAGAGCACCAACTCGTAACCCCCCCCACCCCCACCCCCACCCCCGGCTGTCCTTGTTCCTGCCTTTCTTCTACACCTTCTTCTTCAACCCTGCCTTTTTTATAACTCATGGCTTTTGACTTTATCTTCCATTTTGGACCCCAGAATTGCTCCTTCGACCCATGGAATATTTGACTTGCACAGTTTTGACACTTTGGCTCTATCTTTCAAATAAAGTTTGCAAGTGCCCTGTGGCTATGTTCCTGCTTTTGCTGCTAGATGTTACGCTCTGAAGTATAGAGTCAAAATTAATTATATCTGTCTTAGCCATAGGCCCCCACAGGGTTTCTGTCCTATGCTCTAATCCCTGTCCACCACCCACACTTGTGAGAGAGAGATCATCACAACCCTAATTAAAATCTATCACTAATTTAAGTATTCAAGTGTATTTTCAATTAATTATATTTGAATGTCAGACTATGTTTGAATGATGTATTTTAGTGTATAGCAGTGAGTTACAATGGTCTACAGTCTCCAAGATTGATTCTTTTTCTTTAAAAAAATTCATGGGCAACAGAATTTCCTCTATTTCAGACTTCAAACCCTTCTTCTGTAATCAGTGATCAGTATGAATGTGTAAGACCTCATTAACATTTCATTCCTTGTTTTGAGTTGAATTTAAACCCTCCCATCATGGATTATAAACAGAGTGATCACATTTGACCTTTCAGGGTATAAAGGTGAATTTTTTTTTCAGAATCCTCTAAATATTATAAGGCACTATAGGTCACTTCACTGTTATCTTTTATTACATAGGAAATTGGGTTCACTTAAAGAAAAAAGTACAAATGATATCTCAATAATCTTTAAAGAAAGATTATCCCACTAAGGATCTAAAAACTGAATTCATAATTTTTAAAAAATATTCAGCTATACCCTAAGTATATCTCCTACATAATTAGAGCTTCTTTATGCTGAAAGTTTCCCTAAGAATGTTGAGGAAAGATAGAGGGATAGACACATAGATTTATCTCAGTTTATCAGTATGTTTACTACATCACATGAGACATTCTATTACACTATTATGACTGATAACATGGGGTCTTATATATGTAAAATATAAGTAATAAAGTCAAAGTGATCTTTTACTAATTTTTCAACTCTTTTAAGCATCTCAGATAACATGGACCTATTGCATGGTGTGTGTGTATCTGTGTGTGTGTGCGTGTGTGTGTGTGTGTGTGTGTGTGTGTGTGTGTTTGTTTTCGTCCTACATATCAAAGTCAATAAATTGCTTAGAGAAAAAAAATGAAGTCTGGAGTAACTTGGAAAAGACCTTAACTCAAATAACTAAAATTATATCACGTTATCTAATAGTCTTTTAACAGATAGCCTGTCACCTGACAATCACTTAAAGCATAATTTGTAGATAACAGTTATTACGAGTGTCTTTTACCAATAGTGCCTTTCAGTAAGTCTTTTAATAAGAAAAGGTATCTGGCTTTTGAAGTTATACTGATAGGTGAGATTTACTGAGCATTTACTATATATTAGATACTCTTCTAAGTGCTTCTTATGTAGGAATTTAATTTTCACAGCCATTCTCTGAAATAAGTACTATTACTACCCTCTCGTGGATAAGGATAGCAATAGTACTTATCTCAGAGGTGGCTAAGTGGATCCACAGCTCATACTTCTAACCACTTTTGTTTTCACTTTCCTTTTCACTGTTAGGAGAGAGAGTGGGTAGCAGGGTGGGGGACCATGTCTCCCACCTCATATCAAGCATTACTCACTAAACTTTTCTAAGTATTGTACACTTGTTTGTGTATTACCTATTTTTTCAAGGTTAAATTGCAAAGTAAAAACAGTATTGTACAAGCAATAATAATGGCTTATACTTTCCAACCCAAAGCACTTCCTAACCAGAGGTTGGAACACTTTGCACGCATCACTGAAAAAATAGCTCCCTTCAACTGAATAATGCTAATGTTTATTAGCACTTAATAGCCTAAGACAGGACAGTATTTTGAAATTCAAGAGTCATTTGAAGTAAGCAGAATGTGAATACACCACAGAAGAACTACCGTATTTCAAAATAAATTGTTCACCACCTTGCACACCACAATTCATCAGTATTGATTGCTACTAATGCTATAGCAATTTGATAGACCAATGGAACTTTTATTCTTATGCATGAAAATGGTTCTTGAAAACCTATGACTTTGGACAAATCAATTAATTCTCTATGTTCACCATCCCCTTAATGCCAAGAAATGTGTTGAGTAAATTAGTATTTGTAAAGGTATAAAATTCTTAAGCGTGTACTAAAATAGAAATGTGAAAACATTAAATTCAAGAACCAAATAACAACAACAACAAAACCCCTTTCCTTAATAGAACTTACATTTCAGTGAGGAGAGGAAAGAAATAAATTTTGAACAGCACAAACAAGTAAATTATATAAAACATTAGAAGATAAAGTGCTGTTAAAAAGAGAAGTAACATGTAAGGAATTAGGGAGTAGGGGAGGTAGTTTGCAATTTTAAAAAGGGTAGTCAGGGAAGGTCTTCTTGGTAAGATGGCACATGAATGAAGACTTGAAGGAAATGTGGGGGTGTGCCCTGCAGATATCTGGGGGAAGCCTCAGAGGGCTCACCCCATGAGGTGGGCGTATACCAGTACGCCCAAGAAATAGCAAAGGGGCCAGGACAGCTGGAGTGAAGAAAGCAAGGAAGGAGAAAAGGAGAGGATAAGGTCAGAGAGGCAATCTTGGGCCAGAGAACTGGGGGCTTCATAGGCCACTGGAAGGACATTGACTTTTACTCTGAGTGAAATGGGGAGCCAGTGCAGGGTTTTTCTCCCCTGGCTATAAAGCCACAGCATAGCTCTCTAAACTTGATGGAATAGTACTTCACCTTGTGGTGGAATAGCAAGAAGGGTTGTGTTGAGTTTCCTTTACCCAAACATGTATCTTTGGCCTTCTCTCTACTATTAGTTCCAGTGACACTGTACTATTATCTGTTCCTCTAAACACATCATGCTCTCTTTGATGCTTCCACATCTTGATTCATCAGTTCCATCTGCCTGGACTGCTCTCCCTCAGCAAGGCCTTGCACATCTGGAAATTTTCTTCTACTTTTTCCCGTATGTCCCCACTGCTATTTGACATTTGCTGGAATTAATTGATAATTCTATATTCCTGGCACTACAAGAGGCATTTTATGTATATATTATCTTATTGAATCTTTATAATAACCTTGAAAGGTAGATTGTTTTATCCTGATTTTTCAACACAGTTTAATACACTGACTCAGTAATTCAACATCTTGATACCTTGTAGAAAAGAGGTAGAATGTTTTGTTCTACAATAGTGGGAGAGGTAATGTGTTAATCAACTAGGGCTGCCATACAAAGTACCACAGACTGGGTGGCTTAAGCAACAGAAATTTATTTTCTTACGGTTTTGGAGGTTAACATTTCAAGATCAAAGTGTTGGTAGGGTTGGTTTCTTCTAATGCCTCTCTCCTTGGTTTGTAGATGACTAACTTCTCCCTATGTCTTCACCTGGTTTTTCCCTTTGCACATATCTGTCTTCTTATAAGGATACTGGTCATATTGGGTTAAGGGCCTAATGACTTCATTTTAGCTTAATTATTTCTTTAAAGATCCTACTTCCAAATACAGTCACATTCTATGGTATTGGGGTTTGGGAACTTCAGCATATGAATTTGTTATACTATAAAGTTAGTATAACAATTTTGGTCACTTACACTTGCTGTGAGGCCATGACTTCATGATTTAGCCTGTTTTCTCATCTGTATGATGGATAGAATAATGTTATTATAGTGATTAAATATGACCTTTCCATTCTTTATTCTTTCATTCAACAAATGCTTATTGGATGACTACTGTCTTCCACCTGTTGAGTTACATATCCATAGATACAAATATCAAAACTTACCTAAAGGAGCCTCTGGGAAAAAATCCAGTTGTACCACAATAACTGTCATATAACAAGCACCTAGTAGTTTCGGGATAAATGCACAGCAAACAAACACATATCCAGTTGTTCCAAATCTACCCTGAACTTAAGAAAAGGTTTAGAGTGATTCTTCACCCATCCATAAACTGACCATGAGAATAGGAGTCAAACTCATTAATTTAGCATTTCTTCCTTGTCCCCTCCAAAAAAAAAAAAAAAAAAAAAAAACCTCAAAATAAAGTTATCTCATATAAATGTAATCTAAAAGCAGGACACATGAATTTCTTTTAAAAGATTAAAATTCTCTGTCTCAAAAATCAGAATTTCTAATTCTGGATAAAGAAATAAAACAATTGTTTTTTGACTATGTGGACAAGGTATGAGCTCTTCCTCTCCTTTTTCTAAATTAGCATATTTAAAAAATCTAACTAAACATGAATTTTGCCATGCAAACTTGAAACATATGAAAAAAATCAGGAAGATAAAAATAGTTACCCAATAACCTCAAAAATAACTGATAGTATTTGAATTTATTTCATTCTGAATGTATATGTATGTTTCCACATTTAATGTATATCTTGCTTTCCTTTAGTATATAGAATAATCTTATTTTATGTTATAAATTCTTTGCAAACACTTTAAAACCAATATAACAATTCTTTTAGTGGCTATACCAAGCCTTATGTAAGCATTCCTCCTTGTGCTTTTATAAAAATCATTGGTCATATGAAATGGTCCCATTTATATTATGGCTATGAATGTATATAATAGACATTCTTCAAATGAATCCCTCAAGGCTAATGAAAAACAAATGGTTTGATATGGTCACTTCTGAGGAATGGTGGAAATGAGAAGGCTTTTGAGAAGAAACCCTACCACTCTGCTGTATACTGCATTATTTAAGGAGTATACATTATTTCTGGAATTTAGGGTATCCTAAAATAAAATAACAACACTGCAGTGATCACATTTGTGTATAAAACTCTTCCTAAATTTCAAACTATTATCTCAGCATAAATTCCCAGAAATGTACTACTAAATCGGAAGGTCTGAACATTTTGAAGCCTTCTGATAAAAACTGGCAAATTGCTTTCCTAATGAGCTGTCATGAGTAAGTTCTTGAGGAAAATAGTAAACAATTGAACCAGAAAGAAATTTTCTCATCATAAATTTAAATGAGCTTGACTCATCAAAGTTCAATTCTAAATACATGCCCTTAACTCTTTCCAGTCTTTTCTCTCCCTGGGAAAGTTAAATTAGATAATCATCCCAATAGACTGTACTAAGTATATGTAATAACCCTTCATTTAAAAATAACCTGTTTGGCTTTTAGTAAACAGGTGGAAATATTTTTCCAATTATGAAAGACTTATTCAATAACTTTTAATGTCAAGTTATTTTGTGGGTTTCAAATGTGAAATACAAATGGGTGTAATCTTTAATTTGTCCCCATATATCTGGTTTCAAAGTAACTTTAACTGCTTCCTTTAAAATTTCTAAAAATAAAATAAAATCTCTAAAATGTCACTTGCGGATGATCTTTAAGTGTTAACAAATTAGGGGCACCTGGGTGGCTCAGTCGGTTGAGCGTCCAACTTCGGCTCAGGTCATGATCTCACGGTCCGTGAGTTCAAGCCCCGTGTCGGGCTCTGTGCTGACAGCTCAGAGCCTGGAGCCTGTTTCAGATTCTGTGTCTCCCTCTCTCTCTGACCCTCCCCCGTTCATTCTCTGTCTCTCTCTGTCTCAAAAATAAATAAACATTAAAAAAAAATTTTTAAATGTTAACAAATTGATTAGGACAAATTTTATTCAGAGCATGAAATAACTAAATGTTTCTTTTCCTGTTTTCTCAAAAGACACCAGAAAATTCAAAGCATTTTATGGATGTGCTATTTTTGTTCTAATGTGGTCAATTGGTCTGGGTACAGAAGTTTAAAAAAAAATAGAAAATAGTCAAAATGTGTATTTATAGTTCATCACATGTTAAATGTTAAACCAAGGCGGGTAGCAAGGTATAGTGAAAAGTAGGGTTTGACTACAAACAGACGTGAGTTCAAATCTGAGTTTTATAACCTAAAACAAGTTACTTAATTTTGCTAAGTTTTGGCTTTTTTCTCTGCAGCAATAGATTTTCTGCTATCGTCTATGCTTTCTTGCAGGCCCAGCCATTAGTCTTATGGCTGTTACTCTAAATTCTTGTTCAGATATATTGTTTATACCTGTTTTGAGCAAGTCTCTGGCTGTCATTTCTTCCTGGAATTTCTTTTGAAGAAAACTCTTCCGTTTTGTCATTTTGGCTAGGTTTCTGTCTTTTACGTGTTTTAGTAGCTTGTGATGCATCCTGCACCTACAAGTACTACTATAGTAAAAAGCGGTCATACGCTGTCCAGGGCCTGGCACTTCAGGAAGTGTTTTTGGAGTGTGTTGTGTGCACTCTGTTGTTGCATTTTGACTGCTCTTTCCCACTGGTCAGTCCTCTGCAAAACTCCTCGTTGCTTGTAGTGGTGGAGTGTTTGGACCTTCAACCAGGTGTGCTTTGATTTGTTCATTGAAGTAACCCTGGAAAAAAGGAAAGGGCAGGGGACCTGATCCCATACAAAGAGAGACATGAAAGGGGAGAAAAGATCAAGCAGAGAGTCAAGAAAACTATTAGACTTAATCCAGATAAGAAGGAAAATAAAGAAGAAGATATAGAAAAGATATAAAAAGAATAGAGGGAAAATGCCTGTTTAAGCAAATAAAACAAATATATACAGAGAATATATGTATTATATAGAATAGAGAGAGAGAATATATAGAATATATACATATATATATAAACTATATATATGAACTATATATATATATATATATATATATATATATATATATATATACACACACATATATATAACACATATAATAGAATTGACCAAAAACAAATCGGAAACTATGAGCCTGATTCCAAAAGAAAAAAAGAAGATGGTAAAAACAAAAAGAAAAGAAAGAGAAGAACAAACAGACAAAGCGACAGACAGACAAAAACACAAGACAGTTGTCTGTTGGTGCCTGAGACCCCTGGCGGTGCTGGTCTGGAGGAGAGGCCATCAGGTTGGCTCAGTGTCAGTCTTCCTCCAGTAGATAAAGTTGGGGGGGTGGGGGGTGGAAGCGGGTCCTGCCTCCGCTGGGGCCTGCTGTTCCTGTTACCATGTCCTGCCCCACAGTGTTGGTGAGGGAAGAAAAATGCAACACCCCAATGTCTCCTCCCCAGACCAGGCAGCCCTCACAGAGTAGTGCGGGCTGTGGGTTTGTCCTCCTCCACAGTCTCAAGTGTCTCCTAGGCGCTCGGCTGGGATTCAAAACCCCATGTCTTAAAGGGCCTTGCACCCTCACACCGTGTTCTGGGGTAGCGCCACTCAGCCCTGCAAATAAAAGGCCTTTGGCTGGCACCTGAAGGGTCTTTTTTCCCTGGGGAGGCAATAAACCCTATTCCCACAGTACTCCAGGAAGGGGACTGTTCTCTCCCACTGCTCCCCTGAGATCACTACAGAGCCCTGGGGCGGCTCCTTATGCCCCACGCATGCGCACACGGCCAACTCCAGCCCAGAGAAAGTCGCAAACTTTTGAAACCACCAAGTTTCAGCTCCTAAGACTGTTGGTAAAATAGAGACTGGCACTCCCCGGATTTCTTGGTAAAATAGAGACTGGCACTCCCCGTATTTCTTGTTCCCCAGTCCGTGGTCCAGGGAGGAATTCCTAGACACAGAAGCCCTCTGTCTTCTCTCTTTTGTCTCTCCACAAAAGGGGTTCCCTCCCCTCCATGCCTATGCAGTTTTATCTCCCCCAATTCAGATACTTGCACCTGGATCCCAGCAAGCTGTCTCCCTCCACCTGTGGAGATTCTTCTGCCACTCCGCAGATTGATTTTCCGGATGTTCCAAATGTTCTGACTTCAATACAGCTGTGTATGAGGGATGAGGGAAATCCCTTCCCCCTACTTCTCTGCCATCTTAACTCCTCCCCCCTAAGTTTTGGTATTTTGCATCTATTAAATAAGTAAGGAAACTAATTGCAGTGATTTTTAGCATTGTAATTTATAGATCCTTAATAAGTAGTAGCTATCAAAAAAGTATGCTGTCTAATATTTTTAAAATAGTAAATAAATCATAATATCTATTTCCTGAACTTGATGCCTATGATTACATACTAGAAATTATTTTATTTTCGTTTGCACATAAGGATATATATAAATAAATAAAATATATATAATATATATTTTATTATATCTTATCTAATATAAGATAGATATTACATAATATAGATCCCAAAATATTAAAACGAGAATGTATGTGTATGTATATATACACATGTTGGGATATATCTTATCTAATTTTATATATTAAAATATAAAGATTTTTATTAACATGTAAACTGTGTATGGGTGTGATGATAACAGCCCTGATGTGGGGGTTTCCTATCAGATGAAGCCACCAAATATGGGCGACCCAATTGGGTGGAGGCCGATGGCTCAGGTGAAAGAAATCACCCAAGGCAGAACAAAAGAGATAGAAGTTTATTGAATTCACCACAAGAGATTGGCGGGCAGGACAGGACAAGGCTGAAACTATCAGCCACAAGGCAATGGTGAGGGGCTGTAGTTGAAGGGGGAAAGTGAAGAGATATTGGAACATATGGAATTTTTCTTTTTTGGTACCTGTGTCCAGGTGTAAGTAACCCTTGGTCAGCTAGGACTTATGGATATTTTGAGGTGGATTGCCTAACAAGCCTGTTTGTATTCAGCCAAGGGGTTCAGGATCACTGTGGGCCCTTCTACCTTATTCAGGTTTCCATTGTTCAAGTTGATTGCCTAAAACTGGCCTCTTCCCTGACTACATTCATTCACTCAACAAATATTCATTGAATACTTACCATATGTCCAGTATTTTCTAGCAACTGTGGATATAGAAGTGAAAAAGAGGCAAAAATTCTTACCTTCACAAAACACACATTCAAATGAGGGAGAAAGGCAATAAGAAGACAAATACATAAAATATATAGTATGTTAATAGGTGATAGGCGCTAAGAATAAAAACAGACCAAAAAGAGGGAGATACAAAGGTAAGAAGTAGGTTGCAAATTTAGAACAGGGATCAGGGAAGAAAGCTTTACTGAGATGTTGTTTGAGAAATGATCTGAAGAAAGTGAGCAAGCCACATGGGTAGCTAAGAACTTTCAAATGCAAAATTACGGTAGTGAGGACATGCCTGGAAGAAGCCCTAAAACTCCCTCATGGAGATATTGTGAGAATTCAGAGTTTAGTTCATGTAATGCATCGAGGAATGCATCTGCTGCATAAAAAGAACTCAGTACATTTTAGTTATTATTCAGAGTGCTTAGCATTAGTCATTTTATTTAGTAATCATTAAATAAAATTTTTGTGTTTGTTTTGAAGTTTTCAGTTTTTATTCAAGGATTTGGAATCACATATACTCAGTCTCATGCCATTTAAGCCATTGTGTAAATAATTTCTAGTTTTAATCATATATGAGATATAATGATATGTTCCATCTCTCCTGCTACATTTATTTTTTTTTAATTTATTCATTTTTGAGAGACAGAGAAAGAGCATGAGTGGGGTGGGGGGTGGGGGAGAGGGAACTGACAGCACAGGAGCTGAGCTGACAGCACAGAGTCTGAGGTGGGGCTTGAACCCATGAACCATGAAATCATGACCTGAGCCGAAGCCAGATGTTTAACCAACTGAGCCACCAAATGAACCCAGGCTGTCCCTACTTCATTTAAAGTTCTTGATTCCTCCTATATCCAGCAGAGCAGTATCTTACACATGACACATGTTCATGGAGTTCATAGAATTCCTTCACTGAATGAGGGAGTGAACATGTTATTTTTTCAGTAACTATTTACAGTTTTTGCAGATTGATCCCATTCACTAAACCACTTTTAACTCTGTTTTCTGATGCAGATTATAATTTGGAATGCCCTCATTAACTCATTGATTAATCTTTACAATTGTCTACAAGTGATCATTACTTAGTGTAACAAAAATACAGTGAAAAGATGCTTTTCATTTAGGAAAAGCAGTTATAAGTTAAACAGCTCGGTCACAATTATTACTTGAATTAAGATCTGCAGTATTATGCTATACATTCAACAAATCAATCCATCTGTCCCTGAGTTTGACTATGTTTTTTTCAATAGGCATGCCAAATATTTCAAAAGGTTGATTTTGAATTAACAAGAAATTCTAAAAGTACAGACTTGAATATGTGTAACGTTTTGAAGCACTTTACCTATTTTCACTATCTTCCAGACACAAAGGAAAACTCAGAAGGCCAAGATTAGTGTTGCATTTAAAAACTGCATAATTTACAGCACTATCTGGATAAAGTAAACTGAACATTTGTTTGACATCTTTGACATCTGCTTCACCCAACTAGACCCTCTTAGTATGATGTTGGAATCTAAAAAAGGCAGAGATAGATCTGTCTGACTCAAATGAAAATTGGTTGAAGAATTATGACACGAAAACTAGCCCCTAAGGGTAGCTCTTCTGTAAAATTACCAAGCTGTTTTGCTTTCTATTTAACGTGTTTGACATCAGAAAAGTCTTCATTTTAGATAGCAAAAAGCTAAGAAACAGTCTAAAAATTTTGGGGGGGGGGAGAATGTGTACATTTTTAATGGTACTGTTCTGAGCATGGTTAAGAGTAGTGGCATATGCTTTATTCTGTGCCTAAAAATTCACACTAAAAAAATGAAATGCTGTAGCAAATTATTATTAATACTATATTGCTCTATGAAACAGAGATTTAATTTTTTGTCACTGGTCAATGGCCGTGGTAATGTGCAATATGGTGACAGGACCACCAACCATTTGAGACTGTAAGGACATGAAAAAACTATTGTGGGAATGACCTCCCTACTATAAAGGCAAACTTCTTCTTAAATATGTATGTTAAGTAGAAAACAGCTATAAATCAGTCTTCCAGAGATCATCAATCCCAGGGGATCCAAGAAATATAAAATAAAGACAGGAAATATGATTGGAAAACAAAGAGCAAAGAACTATGCAGATCAAGAATGGAAATGCCCTGAGAGATATGAGAAGCACTGAAAGAATTTAGTCAAATGGAAGGGGAATTTTGGAGCAAGAAGGAAAAGAGGAAGGCTGAAATTTGAATATCACAGAGAGAAGATAATGTGAATCACAATCCACAAGACACCTGATTTTGTGTTCACCAATCACCATACACATCTCCCGTCTTCTTATTCAGCTCATTACCCTCCCTCTTAATTGCACTTGCTTTTCTGTGATACTGCTCTCCCATACTCTGTTGTGTGCTCATCTCCATTTAAACCTGTCTGGTTCTCTGGCCACATACCACCGCTGACTTCCTCATTTGTCTCTTCCCCAGAGCCCATGGGACCCCTACTGTATTATTACCAAGGTCCCACATATCTTTACTCTTTCACTCCAGTAGGTCTTGCACCTCCTCACACTGATTAAAAGCTTACTTACTTCCTACATATAACACCTCTTCCTTTGAAGCTCTCATAGGTATAGTTCTAATCCTCTACAAATCTTCCACTGACTTATCTCCTTGGCTTTAATTATTTTTGAAATCCATGAACTTAAAATACAAATATCTAGTTTTACTGTTTCTTCCCAGTCCTTATCACCTTCCAGACATCCCTCCATGTCCAAAAGTTAATGGTTATATTACTGAATCAAAATTTTTCTTTCTCCTTATCCATTTTTCATTGGACATTAGTGTTGATATCCATCAGTCTTCAGAGTAACTTCATCGCTTCATATCTGGTGACCTTCCTTTTCATTTCACCCCAGGTACTCACACACACTGATAGTATCGCGAATCTGTAATTATCTAGAGATGCTCACCTTCAAGATCTCCAACTCCAAATATTTGTGTCAAAGAAATGTCAAAAATGGTGACTGAGTGCTATGGAAGGGCATTGGAGGCTGGAAATACATTGGTGCATTTTTCATAGATGAGGCACTTAGCCTCTTCTTTGTGCATTTTTTAAAAAGTTCATCCAGAATTTACTTAGCATTCACTTTGTGTGAGATTGGAATATACTAACACAATCCAAATGGAGTCAAAAAAATGCAAGAAGATAAATTTATATTGAGAAGTATAGAAGTAAGAAGCCAGAATGCTTATGTCCAGTTATCAATGCGTGTTTTCTTCTATACAAGTCAAATAATTACTGCAAGTATCGTTTATAAATACTAGAGGAATCAGAAGAGGGAAGTGAGCAATAGTGACTCCCACAATGGAATTAGGATAGTTTAGAATACCCGTCTCCAGCCATGTTCTATGGACAGGGTAATGTTATTTTAAATTATGTGGAAAATCATTAATGTGATATCATTCTTTGGCTCTATTTCTCTATTTATGTATGTCAGTTCTTCAGCAGACAGTTGCAAGAGAAGGGATTAAACCGGTTGATTAGGAGACAGCCAGAGACCAGTGGGCAAAGGGAGAAGCACCCATGTTGACGTTTCTTTGATGTGTGTCCTTTCCAAGTAATTTAATCTCTCCAAGACACTAACCTTCTCTTCAAATGTAAGAAGGTGTTGCTGCCATCTTCCTCTTATTGGTTATGTGGTCATTTAATGACAATGTATTTGAAAATGCTCTGTAATTGCAAAGCTCTATGAAATGGTTATATACATATTTAACACATTCCAAGCCAGAGAACATACTGAGATTTCTCAGTAAGACAACACTCTAGTTTCATAAAGAATATACTTATATAACATTACTGAAGGTGGGCTTCTTATAGAAACCAATAACCATAACCATTTTGTACTAATGCTGATTAAATGATTAAATTCTGCTGCCAAAGGCTCAATTCATGGAGCATAACCTATTTAAGATCTATACGCTAACCACACCTCTCACCCTTCTACATTGCCCATCCTTTACCTCAGCTGGAACTAGTCTTTTCCTTCTTCCAGCCTTGAATCTCAATTTATTCCCTTTACTTAGCTTGGTTTTTTCTTTCAAACTACCATTCTGCTTCTGCATCAGCTGTCATCATACTCTCACCTCACATTCAGTTTCCTTCACTCTCAATAACCAACTTCATCACTTCTAACACCTCTAAAACTTCTCTCTGCAAAAATAAAAGTGACTTCCTAATTGTCTCACTCAATACTCTCTTCCTCGTACTCATGCTATTTGACATTGCTGTAGGATGTGCTTTCTTCTATTTTCCATTTCAACTTCTTGTAGTTTTCTGAACCCTTGAATAAAACTGAACTGACATTCACATAGAAGAATGAACAAGACTAAAAATCTTTGAAATTGCCTTAAAATGTTAGTGAAAGCTTTCAAATAATTGCCAAATTCCAAATCCACTTTTCATACCAAATTTGAGACTAGGAGTGCAATTCTCTCCCATATCCCCCGTTAAAGTCCTCAACATCTCCCAAAGTCCTCCTCAAATGTCAGTTTCATCCATAAAGTTTTTCCTGTTCCCATTAATTACTCCCTCTCCCATAATCCCAAATTTTTACTGCTATTGCAATTTATATCATACCCAGAAATGTAGCATTTTAATTGTGTATAAAACTGCCTTCACAGGCTTATGCAGAGATCATGCAAACAAAATGCTTTCCACACTATAAATATTCAAGAATGGATTTGTAAAGAAAGAACGAATGTCAGAGTGCATTAACCCACTGTGCCTTAGTCTTTCTTAACATCCTGTTGTGCAATAAATACAACAGTTCTTGTAAGTAAATGAAGCTCTGAATCAATGTTTATATAAATCTTAAGCAACTCAAGTCTGGATATTTGAATAACCTGGGTTTATGGAATTTGGAGATGAGGATTTTAATCTGATCATTTAATGAAAACAAGTACAAGTGCTTTTAATATTTTTTATGAGCTCATGACTGAATTAGAGTAAATAATTGTTGCCATAACCAGTGAGAATAATTTTCTGAAAAGTTGACTAGCTTGCTGGCCATTATTCTTAAAAGCTTTTATGCATTATAGTTGAAGAAAACACATTGATAGGCTCATCATTTGATCCTTGTGAGCAAGAAACAGAGTTTATGGGTTTCACATCATGTTTAAGAACTCAGGTTATAATCTAGTGCCAAAAGACAGACGTAGCAAATGACTGTCACATTCACTTGAGACTTTAGGAATCTGAGTTCATTTTGCACTTAAGTGCCTTCTTTGTAAGTCAAGGTGGATTTCTCCAATTCCAGAAATCAATTACTATCCATACTGGAATTAACTGTCAAGGGGAAGATACAGTGACAAATGCTGTAGAACATGAGTCAATTACTTGAAAAAGAAACAGCTTTCTTCTATTTTCCATTTCAACAATTGCTGTGTTTGTTTATACTAGATCTATGCTTAATATAAAAGTTTACAAAATATTTTTGGTCGCCGTACTTTCAAACTCTTAGTTATGACTCTCTTGTACATATCCCAAGAAAAGCAATTAGTCAAATTTTTCAAGTTCACTTTTCAACTTTTTGCCATATGCCTTTATAAACTACGATATTAATCATTTCTTGTCTCCTCCTTGCAAATGATTATAGAAATCGCTTTGAATTTCTAAATGTGTTTTTGTTTTATTCTATTAAAGTAGATAGTGACCAGACTCACAGCCCATCAATACGTAGAATTAGTACATGTAACTAACAAATATGTCCAAGCTTAACTGACATAAAATTTTTAACAGACCAAACACAACAGCTTGTCTCTGCAGGATTTAGTAAACTATGCTTATCCACAGTGTCTGAGAAAATGGAAGAGACTTTGCTATATATTTATTATTTTTATACTAAGTGCATGAAAATAAATATGTAAAAGTAAATATGGATTCTATTTCTACTCACAGGAGTGAAATCTATAAACTAAAATGATAACTGGAAGCAAAGTTTTATTAAAACCAAAGGCACTTTTGCTTTTGGGTTCTGAAATAGGTCTGTTAAGGAAACAAAATTATGCTTAAAGACTAATTGATGATAGGCCAACATCATAAAATGTTGTAATGGTAAATTATAGCAAATTCTGATCTTATTAAAAATAAGCTAAGTTTCAGGTTTTCATTTTAAAGTTTTTGTTTTAAGTTTAAAGAAGTTTGTGTTACTCTGTTTAACTCCAAAAGGGTCTATCGCCAGGTTATTTAAGGATTACATGTATACTACCCACTAAGAGAATCCTGTTTAACAGAAGTAATATATGACCTGACCGGTCAACAGCAAATACTTTGGGAGCAAGCAAAGCTGGGTTCAAGCCCTAGTCCTGCCACACTCCTTTGTGTAACTTTAGGGTAGTTCCTAGATTCCCTGAGGCTTTGGAAGGATGAATTCCCTCACTCACAATTAAGTGACCATAACAGCTTTTGCTTTTGATGGTGGTTATGAAAATTACATGAGAAAGAAGGTAAAGTGATAAACAGAGTGACTCCCACATAAATATTAGCTTATCAACTTGTCAACCCCTGTCACTATTATCAACTTGTTGATATCTATTACTATTATTATTAATACAGCACCAATGAAGAAATACTGTATTATAAGAAATATTGCAATAAATACTTGAAAGTATTGCATGACATACTGTCATTGCAATAAGTATTTGAGAAACCCACTTACAAAACTATTATAAAGAGAATTAATTTTTTAAAAATATGTATAAGTTTAGGTCAAGAAAAAAGTTAAAACATTTGGAATTATTTCAATAGTTTGAATCAGATAAAGACAGCTCAACAGCTAAGATACAATTTGGATTTGTCAAAATTGTTAATCATAATGTAACCATTTTTATGGGTTCATTAAGGTATTTGCTACCTTCATGGAGGGAGATATATATGTTCTCTTCAAGTTTCTTTTTTTTAATTATTTTTTTAACGTTTATTTATTTTTGAGACAGAGAGAGACAGAGTATGAACGGGGGAGGGGCAGAGAGAGAGGGAGACACAGAATCGGAAGCAGGCTCCAGGCTCTGAGCCATCAGCCCAGAGCCCGACGCGGGGCTCGAACTCACGGACAGCGAGATCGTGACCTGAGCTGAAGTCGGACACCTAACCGACTGAGCCACCCAGGCGCCCCTCTTAAAGTTTCTTAAGAAGTGAAATTGTGAGAAGGAAACAGGGGCTGAGCATTTATTGAGCAAGAACTATGCTGGACATAGTTTCCTCAGGAGGGTCCCATAAGATATTACCGCCTATATTTTGCAAATGAAAACCTGAGGTTCTAAATGGCCAAGTTGCTTGCTCATATGTCACATAGCTGGTCGGTTGAAGAAGCTGGAATTAAAACCCAGGTTTTTATACTGCTGTGTTTAGCTGTGTGATAATATAATTCCAAAGGTAAAAACCCTGAGTGTGAGAATTCCTGGAATAATGAAAAAGTAAAGAAATGAAGAAAGCTTTCATGTTTTATTCAAATAATTTTTCCTCAAAAATTGGCTATAATTTATTATGTGAGGTTCAAGACATTACATGATATTCAAACTTTCTTTTGATGTATTACAAAACCTTGTAAACCAGGATTCCAGCATTATTAACACCCATGAGCTATACATTCTGAAGTGTGATGTATCTGCTCAGAAACTGTAACCAACTCACATTCACTGAATCTCTAGATATAAGTCCTTATTTTATTGAATTGAATGTGTCAGGCAGAAGTGTATAACACAATGGAGCTAAGAGATTTTCAGGAAGAAATCAACAGCATCAAATACACTTTTTAAAAAAATTATCCAAAGATAGCTTAAAATCTTTGCTCTTATAATTCCCTAGTGCCTCACTTTACATTTGAATACCTGAACCCTCTTTCTAAGTGTCTGACGTTATGAATAACTCTAATATTGAATGGGATTATCCTGGGCTTTCCCAGATAGGCAAGTGGAGAGATATCTACATATAAATTATCATATTATACATAGCTTCATGGCCATATGTAAGTAAGCCTATCCTAACCCTGTATGGATTTTTTGGTAATTTTTCATTAATAATCCCTTGAGCAACATTAATTCCACTAAAAAGAATTCACTGTTGAATATTTCAATTAACCCAATTAATTGTCATTTTTTTAATCACCTTAGAGAACTTCCGAATAAGAAAGATGGCTATTGTAATTTGTGAATGACACAGCTCGCCCCACAAAGAGTAGCTCACTACCCACTTCATCATTCATTCTCCAGGCTACATTCACACTATCTTTCCAAGGGTTTGGTTATAGTTTTAAAAGAGATAATTCTAGGAAGAAAGTATTTTTGAAGCAATTCCTCTATTCTTTTTCTCACCCCATGTTCAGTGCCCCTCGGGCCAATTTATCCAAGAGTTCAGCACATGGTCTAAGGATATAAAATAGTCTTGCTGCTTAAGCAAATTATGCATTAAGGCTGCTTTGTATTCCTGTGGGTGATCAGTGTTCATACTGACAGTTCCCCAGTGCCTGCTGCTTGAGATGGGGGTAGGAAGGGCTATTTGGAAGGGGATTGCGTGGGTGCACCATAATGAATCTGTTTCATCTTTGAATGACTCCATATGCTCTTGTAAAGCTACCAATTCTCTCTCTTGCTTTTTTTCCTTCTCCTTTTAATGCCAAGATGAATTGATCTTGGATTGCTGTTCCAAACGCTGACACCACTGAATATGAAGGTGTCATTGTAAAATGAACCATAGCAAATTCTTAATAAGCAACCCTCACAGAGAGTTATAGTTTTTGACATTTAGATATAGACTTATCCCCCAGAAAGGAAGCTTCCTTCACTGAATGCATGCTAAGAGGAATAAGAAATAAAAAGTAATTTGATTGGTATTAAATATATTTTATTCCTTGCTCTATTGAGCAATTATATCACATGCCTTCTCTACTTCCATCTACCAAGAAAATTGGAAAAGGAATGATCTGAGATAAGAACTTTATTTCTGAAAGAGTATGAATGGTCTTAGAGCTAAACTTACAGTGCTATCTGGAGGAGATTTAAGATCTGACTTCCATGGGAACTTCCTTGAAATCAGTTGTATTTGGAGGAAAAAAATTACAAACCCTTTAGGAACACATACTAGTAAAATAGTAACTAAAATGCATCATTTCAATCTAAATGAATCATTTCAAATGAAAGGAATCATTTCAATCCTTTTGTAAAAATCAGTTTATACCAGGAACTCACTTTCTAATTTAGAATGAGTAATGCTTAGAAAAGAACTTTATATTTTGTGACTTGATTTAGAAAAGAGAATATGGGAATTTAATCTATGATGATTATTAACAATTTTTATTATCTTGAACAGAGAAGAGATAAATTTTCTAAATTTACCATTTTGTTAAATTCAAGATTAAGTTTTTTTCTGAATAAAAACTCCTAGGTGGTCTTACTTTTAAAAATATGAAAACTCTGCAAGTTTAAGACGTTTTATTAATTTATATTCTACAAAAGCAACCTGTGTATTTAGAAGATGCTTTAAGGGGTGCCTGGGTGGCTCAGTCAGTTGAGTGTCTGACTTCAGCTCAGGTCATGATCTCATGGTCTGTGAGTTTGAGCCCTGCATCTGGCTCTGTGCTGATAGCTCGGGGCCTGGAGCCTGCTTCAGATTCTGTGTCTGCCTCTCTCTCTCTCTGCCCTTTCCTTGCTTGTGCGCTCTCTCTCTCTCTTTCTCTCTCTCTCTCAAAAAAAAAATATATTAAAAAAAAGAAGTTGCATTAAGCAGTCTGGCATATATTTGGTCTTATATTTCTAACTGTAAGAAACTTTTATATGGAACTCATTAACTTTATTCTTTATTAGAGGATTCCCCAAGAACAGTTATTCTGTGCCACATCAATGCTTTATTAGACTTTTTATTATTAAATTCTTATTTCTGCAAATGGTTACTAATAATTAAACATTTCAGAAAGTTTCACCTCTAGATATATCTTGCACAATGTAATTGAACTAGTTACATATATATATAAACTGATTTCTTGTGAATAGATTCCATACACCAAGGGTGCCTGGATTTAAAGGAATCCTACATTCAGTCCTTTTATAAATATGTAATTCCTTTCCATAGTAATTATTAATTTGGATACTTTTGTGTTTCCCTAAAATTGAATGAATTAGAATATCTAAACCTGGTCATTAATTAATCCATCATTAAATCCTGGTCTCTTCCCAGGTCCAATCCATCATTAAGTCCTACTGATGGAACCTCATATATATTTATCAGCTCTATCCAAAAAGTGGAGAGAACCAAATAACAAATACCCATACACACAGCAGCCCTCTTGAGAAATCAGACATTACGAATAAAAAGACTTGAATGTATTCTTACCTTATCTCTCCTTTCTCTCCCAGAGGTAACGTCTTTCCTGAATTTGGTGCTTTTAATTTCCATGCATGTTTATAAACTTATGCTATTTATTAATATATTCATAAAAATACCTTGCTCCTTTACAAATTGATATCAAACTGTACACGCAGTTCTACAACTTGTGTATTCTTCTTAACATTATGTTTTTGAAATTTATCCATGTTGATATACAAGTAGATCTAGTTCATTTGCATTAACTGTTGTGCAGTATTCCAATGTAGGAATGCATTAAAATGTGCTTATAATTTGATTGATGGGTGCTTGTATTGCTTCCAACTTTTTGCCATTACCATAATGCTGAAATGAACAGTATTGTACATATCTCCTTTGGCAAGTGCCCAAGAGTTTATCTGGAAGAATATGCCTCAATTGGAAACACTGAGTTTATGGCAAGCACATCTTCAACATTATTGGCAAATAGCTGCCCAAAGTGTATCAATAGGTAGTGCCTCTAGCGATTTATGGAAACAAATTACTCATTCATATTGTGTCCCATGTGGCAGACACTATTCTAGACACTGAGTATATAACAGTGAGCCAAATATATGAGACTTTCTGCCTAAGTGGAGCTTGCATTCAAATGTGGTAGAAAAGGAATAAATAAAATATATGGTACGTCAGATGGGAATAGTGCTACAGATAAAAATAAAGCAAGGAATGAAGATAGAGCCTGCTAGGATAAGAACTGCAATTCTAAACAAAGATCAGAGAAAACTGCACTGAGAAAGTGATATTTGAACAAAGAACTAAAGGCGCTGAGGGAAAGCCATACATCCTCACTAATACTTGCTAGTATCATGCTTTTTAATTTGTATTAAAGTAATAAGGAAGTGAAAAAAATGTCTCCTTGACATTTTTAGTTTGTTCTTTTTCTGAGATTGATCATACTTTCATGTTATTTTTCCATTTGGGTTTTCTCTATTATAAATTGTTAATAACCCATTTTTAGACCAAGTTACTTTCCTATCTTCCTATGAAGAGTTCATATTTTAGAGATACCATTCCTTTGCTGTTTTCATTTATTGCAAATATCTCCCACCATTTTGTGGTTTAACTTTTTGCTTTTTTCATAGTATCGTTTCATGCACAGAAGTTCTAATTGTATTGTCATTTCTTTTATTGAATTTATCAATCTTTTCCTGTATAGTTTGTATTTGTTTTGCCTTGTTTAAGAAATCCTTCCACATCCTATTTCTTCTTAATAGTAATATTTTTGTTTCCACATTTGATCTTTAATCTACTTAGAATCTATTTTGTATGTGGTGTGAAGCAGTGATCCCCTTTTAAGTTTCTTTCATGTGGATAATTAGTTATTCTATTATTTTTTTAAAGTACAGGTTATATCTCCACTTCAGTGTCCTTTGCAGAATTTCTTGACAATTACCACTGAGTTGTGTATCACTATTATATTTGCAATAACCCCCTGTAATTTTCCTTCTTAGAATTTAAAATGATTTTAACTAATTGGTTATTCATGTAATTACTTGTTTAATTTCTGGTTTCCCCCTGTCTCCCCACCAAAACTATAAACTTCACAAGCATATAGTTAGAACTATAACCTCAGTTTCAGAATAAGCGGCTATTAAGTGACTTATTTCTTCAGTTAATACATAAACAAAATTCATTTCAGTAATGAAATGTGTTGAGATTAAAATTGCATCAATGTCTTATACCTTGAGTTTTAATAAGACTGGAAGGATTCTCTAATGATTCCAGGGGCATTACTACTTTAGAGTTGAAATCGAGTGTGCAATGATCTTTTCCTTTCCCATAAAGGGTATAAGTTCACTTTGGAACCAGTTACTTACCTCTAACCAGGAAGAATGTTAATGTTTCTGGAATTCTGGGATGTTATGGACATTTTAAATCCTCTCCTTGATACTGCCTCTTCTTTTTCATTTCCTGCCTTTTTAAAAATAGCTGGGCGGTTGAGGTAGCCTTCATAACTGTAACAAACTGAGGTTTTAAATATGGAATTCATTTACATATTCATTCATTCAACAAACATTTAATGAGTGTCTACTATTTTCCAGTCATTGTTCTAAGCGGTCAGGACCAGAAAATGGTGAAAAAGAGATACAAAATCCAATCATTGTTGAGGTTTGTATGTTCCAGAGAGGTACATTTTAAAAGCAGTAAAATGACTGTATTATAGAGTGGTTACAGGTAGTAAGAAAAAAATAAGCAGAGTAATGGGATAGAGGGTGACAAGAAGGGTGTTGTTTTAGGTAGGGCTACCCAGAAAGACAGCAGAGAATGGTAAATCTTCAAACAAGCGGTTTCCTCTGTTTTACTTTACAAGGCTCAAGAGCCAGTCTGGTGAGCAGTCTCTATGCACTCAGATTGAAGCTTTCCACTTAAAGCTCTTGTTTAACTAATTCTTTCCTGTTCTTTCTCTACCCTCTTCACACAATTCCATTTTCTACATCTATGTATTTTTATACGTTAATACTGAATCCTCAATCTATGTTGGCATTCATATGTTTTGCCCTCTTTTTTAACTTCTTCTTTCTTAAGTATGTGCCCATATGCATATACTATATGTTTCTATATACCTGGACTTATTAAAGTGTACATACACTTGGGTGTACAGGAGTGAGGATGTGCACACACACACGTAGACAAGCAAAACAGACAGACCTTCATACACACACACATGAATTAGGAATAAGAGATAAAAAAATGGAGAGAAAAATATGCTGAGCATAGCTAGATATTTCTAAAAGAATTACTTATTAAAATTGAGCTATCATTACAGAGCCAAACACAATTGGGGCCAGAGCTCAGAAATGTTCCTCTGGGTCAGCTGTGGCTATTCCATAATCTGTGAATAAATCCCTCAACATATTCCAGACACATAAGTAAATATTTCAACACTACTGTCAAGTGAGCATTTTATGTACTTAAACAACTAGGGCTAAAACACAATAATTACAATAATAGGCTCAATTTTTTAATGGTCATATTTAATGCAGCTCTTAAATTCTATCTGTTTAAAATCTCCATTATTTACAATATATATGAGTATTTTTATCTTTTAAAAATCAAGTACATGGCAATGAGAAAGAATGAAATATGGCCCTTTGTAGCAATGTGGATGGAACTGGAGAGTGTTATGCTAAGTGAAATAAGTCAGGCAGAGAAAGACAGATACCATATGTTTTCACTCATATGTGGATCCTGAGAAACTCAACAGAAGACCAGGGGGGAGAAGAAGGGGGGAAAAAAGTTACAGAGAGAGAGAAGGAGGCAAACCATAAGAGAGTCTTAAATACTGAGAATAAACTGAGGGTTGATGGTGGGGGGGAGTGGGTGATGGGCATTGAGGAGGGCACCTGTTGGGATGATCACTGGGTGTTGTATGGAAACCAATTTGACAATAAATTTCATATTTAAAAAAAACAAATAATAAAAAAATTTAAAGATTTTTTAAAAAAGTAAAAAAAATCAAGTACATACTTAGATATTATCAGGTTTGCTCCCCTGCTTCTCTAATACTAGTCTTTCTACTATGCCTTATATCTACTGAATTTCTCTTCAATTTCAATATGAATTTAAAAGTTATTAATCAGAAGTGCCTGGGAGACTCAGTTAGGCATCAAACTCTTGATTTCACTCAGATCATGGTCTCATGGGTTCGTGAATTTGAGCCCTGCATAGGGCTCTGCGCTGATAACACGGTGCCTGCTTGGGATTCTCTCTCCCTCTCTCTCTGCTTCCCTCTCTCTCTGTCAAAATAAATAAGTTAAAAAAAAAAAGTTATTGCTCAAACTCAGTAACTTACGTGTGCACAACAGACCTTTATAAACATATTCAACAAAAAGATTACTGGATCATGTAATTTCTTTCCTTTAGATCATGACTAATAAATTCTAGTTAGGGTCAAAATAAAATAAATTCTTTTTCACCTGTACTTAAGAAGCAGTACTTAAAACATTAAAATGTACTTAAGCAGTTTTAAGCAGTACTTAAAACATTAAAATGTACTTAAAAACATTCCGCATCAACTAGATAAAGGAGCCTTTACAAAGTGCTTTATCAGCTTCCATAATTAAAAGATTTCCTGCGAACTATTGAGTCTTCTGAGGAGCACTGCTTTACATAGTCAGTTCTTCCTATCTCTTCCTTTGAAAACTCTAATTAAAGTGGGAGTCTTTTTTTGTTTCTATTCATTCTGTTTTTGCGGTACTGGGTATAGATACAAAAATAACTAATTAAATGACAACACTGTCTCTTTCCTCATTCCTGTCCGTTGGGAGGGTAGGAGGAGGTATATTTTCCCAGTTTTCATTTTTTAAGTTAGTTTCTTATTGTCACTTTTTCAGTCTTAAATATCTTTGGGGTTAATGGATGTGATAGGGATAACTTCCTCACTGATGCCTGTAGTGATGCTATAATAGTTTTCTTAGAATAACCAACTAGTGAAGAATTGAAACTCAACACTTCAGAGCCCTTGCATCCCCCTTGTGAGCACTGTTTAAACACTGTTACACTATCTTTTAAAAATAAATTTGCGTCATGGAGTGCCTGGGTGGCTCAGTCGGTTAAGCGTCTGACCTCGGCTCAGGTCATGATCTCACGGTCCGTGAGTTCAAGCCCCACGTCGGGCTCTGTGCTGACAGCTCAGAGCCTGGAGCCTGTTTCGGATTCTGTGTCTCCCTCTCTCTCTGACCCTCCCCTGTTCATGCTCTGTCTCTCTCTGTCTCAAAAATAAATAAACGTTAAAATAAATAAATAAATAAATAAATATAATAAATTTGCATCAGTGTTAAAAGAAGTTTGAGGGGAAAAAGTCTGTCATTTTCCTACTTCCCTGACACAATTGTTTTAATTTTTCTGTGCCTATTTCTATATACATTCACAAACATATACACTTAAGGTCATAATAATTATATGTTCTTTCTGGTTTGCATTGTTTGGGCTCCTTATTCCAATTATAAGTTCTAGCCAGAAAATATCTCTAAAAAAAGTAATTTAGGGTGTTTATGGAACCAAACTCTGGGATAAGGAAACCTAATAAGTTATATTGTGATTGTTAGAATGGAAGGCAATTGAAAGGTTAAAACAATTCAACCATAATTCAAAGAGAACATTCTGGGCATTGCTGCTTGCTCTCTTGAGAGAGTTACAATTATAGATTAAGAGACAGATATATATGCAAGTGACTGTACAATGTAAGAAAGAATATGATGGCTGTTAAAATACAGAACAGAGCATTTCAGAAGCACAGTGCCTGGTAGTTGACCCATGAAGTCTTCTGTAAGATTTCTGATAAAATACATACAGAGGCGTGTTTATATGTGTGGTCCTGTATGCAGTCCCCATGCTTCCTGAATAAATTTATGGAGAAAAAAGGACATTTTCAATGATGTTTGGACATGGAGAAGGAAGAGAGACATTTTAGAATTCTAGTGGTTTTGTATCAGTTAAGGAACTGTTCGGTCAGACCTCTGAGATTAGGCTTTTTTAAATAAAATAGCAACAGTTGGACAGTACTCCATGCTGAAGATAAGTTCCAGTAATCTGGTGATCAGAAATCCTAAATTGATGCATTATAAGAAAAGCCAAGGATACCTTCCCGGATGTTATGGTTTGCTTTAATTTCATTCCAATTTCCATGAGAGCAGGGACCTTTTCTCTTTTATTTACATATTCATCCAAAGCATTTAAAACAGCACCTGATTCAGAGTAGGTACTCAATAAATACTTCCTGGACAAATCTTGAAATTACAGGCACAAATTTTAGTTTCAATTCATGCTTCAGAGTCAATCAACAAAAACCAAGACAACTGGTTAGAGTCATGGACTGAATTCTTAAAAATAGATCTGTAGGAATCAGGGTAGTACAGAGGATAAAACTCAAAACTGGCAGAAGGAATACAGGTCCCCCTGCAAATAGCCAGCGGTAAAATGATGGTGGTCACTCAATCTCTCTAATATCTCTATCTGACTAACATCCTTTCTGGTTCTCAAATTCTATGAATCTATTCTCAGCCCTACTCATAACTCTTAAAAATTCATAGAAGGTTACCCAAGCTTTTCGTACATCAAATAGACTTTGTGCTAAATATAAATCATAGCTGATCATGGAAGATTAAATGAAGAAATATAAAAATTCATTGAAAGCCTTTGAATGATAATATTTATATAAAGTTGAAGAAAACTGTGACAGTTCCATTCAGCTATTAATATTTTTTCTTTCCCAGAAGTTTTCAACTTTGATAATACATTGCAAATATTTCAGATTACCATAAGCACTTAAAAAAGAGAAGAATGTTCAATGTTTATTTTCCTCTGTGTAGATCTAGCTAAATTCTATTTATATTGAGTTCAACCTACTCAACCCAATCTTATAGGTTTGACAAGATAAACAGAAGAATGTGATTCAAATTTATGTGGATTAAGGACTGCACGGTTGTGACAAGTTGTTTTTTTTTTTTTTTTTCCTAGTCTTAGGTTAGAATAAAACCAGAAGAGAATGGTGGAATTTATTTCAATCTAAGAGATTTTGGGTTTTTTTTTTAATGTGAAAGATTGCTGGCTTCTCTAAAGCCTAGCCCCTTTATAAATAAAGCAAAAAAAAATTTTTTTTACTTGCTTATATCACAGCTATTATGGTATTCTGAATTTTCATTCTCTATTCACAATAGGTATAGCTCCACTCATGAGGCAGTGATATTATACATCCTCAGACAGTAAAGAATTATAAAGTAACAGATCCATAGGAAGATTAAGGTTCTGCCACGAGAGCTATAGTTTTACCACACATTTAACAGACGCAAGTAATATTAATGAGGATGTCATACCCGTCCATCAGTAGACCTAAAAACAGATGTTAACTGGGATACCTTCCATGTGGCTCTAATAATCCGGGTAAGACACAAAAGTCAGGTTACTAGCCCAAGTACACTGTTTAGTATGTTATGCAAAGTTCCAGTGGACAGAAAATTCATCTTTTCGTGGCCATTCCTGTGCAATCTGATTGCCTTCTTGATGTTTCCCATTTGCTCTCAGCTGCTCTTTCCCTCTATCATTCAAAACTGCAGAGTTGTCCCCCTGGCCTCAGCTGCTGTCTCTGTTCCCCAAACCACATGTGTGACTTCCTACCATCCCACATTATTCTCTGGTGAAGTCTGTTTTGCTACAAGATCGTTAAAGACAAAATCTCTTAGAAGGAAGTCTACCTGGCTTTTGAGTATAGCATTTGATTTTAATGATATGAAAGAACAAAGTCCAATAGTTGGTTCAGAGAGTTAGATCGCAGCAAAAATGACTGCAAGAGGAAGACAAAAGAGCACATAAAAAGAACTTTCCATTGTAGGCAGTCTATCCCCTAGTAGTAGCTAGCCCTCTATCTTATCCTAAATAATAGGCACCTCAATCAACTTTCGGTACAGTTTTAGTGAGGATGGAGAACAATGATTTGTATCAGTCAAGTCCTTAGAGGGTCCGAAAACCTTATTTCCTCCTCTGCCAAAATTTTAAACCCCACATGCCTGTATAACTTGCTAATTTAATTTTATCTTCTTTTATTTCCTCTGCTCATCCTCTGAATAAAATAATAACTAGTGAAATGCCCAGGACGAAAATACAGAACAGGTGAGAGGAAAATGATCACAGACACTTTTTCTAGGCACCAGGCACTGTGCTGAGAATGTAGCATAGACTGGAATCTGGTATCTGGACACTTCACACACTGCTATCATTAAATGAACCCTGCTTGCAAGATAAAACTCCAAAAGCTTTCCTATAGGATATTGTTTAGCCACATAAGAATCAGCCACACATGACCTTTCTTTGTGGGTCAAAGTCAAAAGGGCAGAAAAGAGGAAAGTTTAACCACTTCATAATAACCTCTTAAGACAGAGTTCCGCTTAAATTTAAGTTACCTCAAACATGTCTACAGCTGCCGAGATAAATGATAACCTCTGGTGGGTTAATAGGCTTCTTCAAATGCTTGGTGTTTACAGACCATAGCAAGAGCAACATAATTGTTTTTTTTTTTTTTCCTCCCAGTGAACGGTCTTCTGTGGGATTTACAGGGTGAGCACAAGATGTAATGTTTGCATCCTGAGATTTGCCAGTGAAGCAAACTTCAAGTCCTTTATTAATCCCCACTTTCTGGAGTTCAGATCATTGTGATTACCCTCAATTATTCAATGCAACCTCGCAAGAAACCACAGACTTTGTTTTCAATGATTGATAGTAGTTAAATTTTGTTGAGTCTTAAACATTTTAGTATGTATTTCAGAGGTCTTTCTCAATACAATGTGCACATTGAGGTGGTATATCTGAACCTAACAAAATGATTCATGTAGCTCTTAAAATTAGCACAATGAGATGGGACAGACTGTAACAGCAACAGAAAATTTGTAAGTTAGGTGATGGATGGATCAAAGTAATAATAAAAATTGAAGACATTTTTTATAAATATAAATTATCTGTGTTGGATGGTTGGAACTTGATCACTGGGATACCCGGTAGTAGTCACTATGCACTAAAAGTTTTTATTTTTCAGAAAAATCTAGGTTAACAACTGCCAAATGTTCAGAAATAATGAAGGGGATATTTTTTAGTCTGAGTCTGGGGTCAGGATGCATAGATTCAACTTCCAATTCCACCACTGGTCAGCTATTGATCTTAGCAAGCCTCTTATGCCTTGGATCCTCTTGTAAAATGGGGATAACAATGGTATCTACTCTGTATGGTTGCTGTGAGTATTGAATGAGATAATGTACATAAAATACCTCACATAGTAAATGAAATCATAAAAGGACTTAATAAAATCAAATGATGAGGACTTAATAAAAGTTCATCATAAGGACTCAGCAAAATGATGCCCTCATTTGTCTCCCCATAGTGTTTTTACACCTATTGAGAAAGCATTTGTCCTATGGTATTACCGTAGTCATTACCATATAAAGAACTTTTGAATAGGGACCATGGTTTAAGAATCTTAGTATTACTGAAAGCATCACATAGAAGATGCTCAATAATTTTTGATAAATGAATTAACAAATGAAAGATTAAATACATAAATGGTGAAATAATTTCTTCAACTGATATCGAAGATGGATATTGTAAATATTTAACAACTGTATTTTATAGACACAGACATATCAGAATGAAGACATAGCGCCCCCCCCCCCCAAAATGGAGTACAAACCAGGCAGAATAGGACATAGACCCACTGGCAAGGATGTTAGTTCTAACCAGAGCCATACTGACTAAATATTAGCCTCAGGTACAGCCCATGTCATATAATTCCTTTCAAGATATTTATTTTCAGTGATGTTTATGAACGTTGGTTTTCCCTAGGAGATATAAAGTTACCCTCAACATGTACCATTTGAGTAAATTAGGTAGTTTGGCTAGTGGATCAACTTAACAACAGCAAATGTTTACTACCTGCCCCCTATTTGTCAAGCACTCTCTGAAATACCAGGGATTCGTCGCTGAACAAGATATAAATAGTGTCTTCCAGGAATCATAAAGTATAGCATCTTCTCAATTTTTAAAATTTGTTTAATGTTTATTTATATTTGAGAGAAAGCACACGTGCACGTGCAAGCAGAGAAAGGGCAGAGAGAGAGGGAGGCAGATAATCCAAAGCAGGCTCCACGCTGTCAGCACAAAGCCCAACGTGCACGACTTGATGTGGGGCTTGAACTCACGAACCATGAGATCATAACCTGAACCAAAGTCAGTCACTCAACCGACCGAGCCACTCAGCTACACCGAATCTTCTCAATTTTCATTCTATCAAGTAAAATAATTCTGGCAACCAATTGAAGACAGGCCACCTTCTTCGCAACATCTGTGATTTGACTTGTCTCTTTGAAAGGAAAGTCTGTTTATAAAAACTTACTGCCACCACTTCCAAGACATTCTATCAATAGATAAATATTCTCACTGCTAGAATAAGCCACCTTGTTAAAAGTCGTTTCAGTAGTAAGAGGAGTTGCTGTCGAAATGTGAACAGTAAGGACATGGTATATTTTAAAGGAACCAAAATGGGCCCTATGGAGGTTTGGCTATCATCCAAATTCACTTTGTTCTCAAACTTCTGTGATATTCAAAAAGGGCAGATACCTCCTGACTTTAAAGCCCTCATGCTACTTCCAAGAAGCATGTCTGCTAGGTAAAGTGTTCTGGAAGATGCTTGATTGCCATCTCTGGAGGTAGCATAAAGACCATCCCTGCAATGGGAAGGAATGCAGACTAGGCAGCCAGCCTCCCTTACAGAACTAAAATCATGACTTGGCCTACAATTTTTAGATTGGGTGGTAGATGGTCAGAGGTGGCTACTTCCTATGCTTTTTAAGTTAAATACATATACATATTCTTTTGTAGGAATCAAAGATTGTATAATAACTATTTTTTAAAGATTATATAGCTAACTTGTGAAATACATTATTTGTAAACCATCATAACAATCCAAAATTATATGTCATTTCTGTATTCTATAGGCCATACTGGGTTGTCTATTAATCCTTTAATCAAAGCCTTGTAATTCCCAGGAGAGAAGAGAAGAAGCTGAGAGAGGAACAGGCGAAGACAGAAGAGTTACTGTTTGTCTAGTTCTCAGTGGGGAGAGAGAAGTCATCACTGGAGGATGTTACGGGGTCCCCAGTATAAATGTCTGAGAGCTAAAGCAGAGGGCATTTTAGGCAGCCACAGGCTTAAAAATCCACTGAGTAAAATATCAAGATGTATTGGTGGATTCAATCTATAGGTTAAATGTCCAGGATGGGACGAGACCAACCACCTGTTAGTTCAAGCTAGGGTTTCGAAAAGGAATGAAAAACACCTCTGGATTTCCAGGTATTGCCAGAATCACACTATCTCTGTAATACAACCGTATTCTTTCCTTCAGTACCATTTCTGCTGCCTGGGACACTCTTTCCTCCTCCCCTCCCCCTTCCTGGTGACTTCTATTAATATCACTTTCTCAGAGAAGCATTTTCCAAAGCACAAAGCTAGGTTACGGGCTTCTTTTGTACACACTCTATAACACCCTGCATTTGGGTTCCTGGCGCTCAACACATGCATGTATAAGTCAGGGTTCATGTTCGACATGTTTCTGCACAACTATATGTGAGCAAGTTCCGGGACAGCAGAGAGTGTGCTTTCTTATTCACCTCCATATCTCTAAGGAATAATACAGACCCTGGCACGTAGAAAGTACTCCAGAAATGTCTATTAAATATATGAATGATGAATGAATGAAAGAATAAATGAACGAATTGCCTCTGGAACATCCAAGAGGATATATCTCGTGGATAGTTAGAATTATCATTCTGAGTTCAGAAGAAAGATTAGGGCTGGCACTAAAGATTGAAGAGACACCAGCTCACGAGTGCTGATGAAATTCATAGGATAGAATAAATCTCCCAGGAAGAGTAAAATTGCACAAGACTGAAGACAAACAAGGGATGTGGAGCCCATGGAAGTAATTCAGAAAACTTGCTCAGGAAGTATGGTGCAGTCTGGATAGTGGTTAAGAGCTCAGATTGTTTTAGTCAGACAGGCTGGCTTTTAATTTCAGCTCCGATTCTTACTGTGTGAACCAGATAGGTGTCAGGAGCTCAGTGAGTGGGAGGGAGTTGAGCTGCCAGTTGTTGGAATAGCTGGTTGAAGCAACGAGCCAAAAATGAAAGTAACAGTCAAGTAGTCAAGCCTTTAAAAGCACTTACAGCAACTGTATAAGCAAGAGGCTAAGCTGGAGAAAATACTACACCCTCCCCCATCCTGGGCTCCGTCCCAGTTTCCCGCGTGGAGTGGCACACTGGTCAAGGATCAGACAGATCAGCACAGACGTCGTTCAGATCCAATTACTGCTGAGGGATCCACAAATAAAAGACTGCTGCAGTTTTATACACCTGAGGGATGCTGGGGAGGGGACAAGGGGAAAGGGCTAGCAGTGGAAAAGCACAGAGTGGTGAGTTAGAGTAGGGAAGAATGTCTTTAAGTTTTCCTTTTCTTCCCTAAAAAAAAGGCTTCCAGCACAGGAGCCTGAAGAAGGCCTCCACTGACGGCCAGCCATTAGCATTTGGGCTAAGAATGCAAATATGCCTAACAACATGGCCGGCCAGAGGGGGCCAGAGTCGTCGACAGCAGCTGCCCTCAGAGACTACAGCCTATCGGCTGCGCACCAAGTCTGGGGTGGGCAGAGCAGCTCTCCTAGGTGAGGCCTGTGAGGTAAGGCCTTTGTAATGTCCTATGGTTGGCCCCAAAAAAGTCACTCATCGTGTCAGGAGCCAGACTCCTCAAGGAAGCTACTTGAATTCTAAATCTCGATTTCCTGACCTATGCCTACCTCATGAGTTGTTACAAAAACTTAGCTACATGCTTGACATATATGCAGTGCTCCATCAATGACAGCTTCACAGGAGCAGGTTCGATGGGAGGGACGCCGCTTGGGCTCAGAGAGAAGCTGTCAAGAAGGTCACGCCTGAAAACTATCTGTCGCAGTCAACAACTAAATCATCAGTGACCTCAGGAGAGTAGTTTCCATGGAGTAAAGATGATGAAAATCACAGTGGGAAACAGTGCCAGCAAACCCAAGGTAAGGGAGAGGAGACAGCAGGTATCAACTAGTCTGTGAAGCTTCCGATGACAGTGAGGACCTGAGTGCAGCTGATACACGCGCTGCCTTCTAATTTGTAAGGAGTTCGTTTCCCGAACGCCTTAAACCCACAATAAAATTCTTAGGATGGGTTCTAAAGCTGATGGAGTGCATCGTTTCAGAGAAGAGGGTGAGTGTGGCAGGGGAGGGAAGAGAAAAAGCCCAGGACTGAGGTTGAGACCTGCCGAGAGGAAGCCTGGGTGGAGGCAGCTCTGAGTCCTGCAGAAGCAACAGCTCCAGGTATAAACGCTGAGCCTGCCACACGAAGACACCTGCCAGATGTGCAGGCTCCCGCTCAGGATCCCTCACTGAGCCCTTATGCTGCCTGAAGGACCATGCACCGCCCATTGCCACTAGCCCTCTTTCTGTGCGTCTTCCGACTTTTATCCCCAAAGCCTGAGCCAAATCCTGATCCCTGTCAGCTCACCTTCTCGAATAAGCAAGCTTCGCCTCTGCTCAGCAGACCAGAGACATCACAGACTGGTGTTCACATCGCAGTCCAACAGGGGAATGGTCTCTCCTCTCCTCCTGCCCTAGCCAGAAGTAAACTCAGCATAATCTATTACATATTTATATTTCTCTGAGACTAGGGACACGCTGTGTTTTATCTCTAAACACTGACCCATCAAGAGAAATCAGCTGTTATTCCAAAGCAGCAAAAAACATCAAATTCATATTATAGTGCTAAGACTAAAGAAGAAAGCTAATATGCATACCATAGACTTTCCATGGAGGATGTGAAGCCATAGCAGAGTGAGGCCCATGTAATGGGATTTATTATACTTTTTATGTGAGAATATTTCCAGGGCTTTCAGGTACATTTAGCAAAAAGGCTTTTCCATGTACTAAAGCACCGAGACACAGGAAGCTCAGTTACCCTTAAAGTTGTAGCTTAGATCACCCAGATTTTTGCATGAGAAGGAGTGCATAAGAAAACAGCACAATGGCTGGAAACCATTACATGCAATAATTTAATCACGTTCAACTCAGTAGGTTTATGCCTGCTGCCGTTTCTTTCCTGTTTCTTTAGTAGACTATCATTTTCTGCCTCTGCTGTTTACAGGAATACATTTTATTTCAAAAGCAAGATTTTTCTTGGCACTCAACTCACCCATGACTATTCGTTGAATATTTTTTTAATGTTATAACTCAACTCTTTGTGCGGCTAAAATGGCCAAGCTTCTTTTATGTTGTTGTTCTTATTTTTCCCCACATCAAGCATTCTGACCGCTGCTGTCAAAATCTGATAATAAATGAAGATTTCTCCCACAGTGGACCTCTTATAACCATGGCAACTCCATCAGCAGCTAATGGCCACATTGCAAAAATGCTTTTGAAAAGGACAGCTTCTCACACTGCTGCAGTACAAATGTCCTTTTCTTACCTTTTCTCCATAACGATGCTAAGAAAACAACACATCCCAAGCAAACATTTGTTTTGTGGTGCACATGTGGGACCACTTTAAAAAAAAATCAAGAAAGTAGAAGAGAAATTACAAATAAAAGAGAAAGCATAGCATTAAATTGGGGAAAGATGCTGCTGGCTTAGCAGCATTAACAACATATTTTTACTCTTTTTACAGCTCAAATCAATGTCGTTATTGCTTAAGAATTTGAGAATTTTTATTGCAGTTATTCCACCACTGTCAACCAGGGAGGTTTTCTAGAATGCTTGCTTTCAGTTTCATAGTATTAATCTCTCTGAATAATTGGTCACATTTAGGAAATGCAGCTATATGCATTTATGTTGTTTCCAAAAGACAGACACTTTTATACTCTCCCGTATACCCTTGAAAGAACCCCCGAGCAGGATCAGCATGTGGATCCTTCAGCCCTCCTTATGTGCATCCCCCCATGTGCCAAGTGACAGGAATTCATGCCTGAGCCCTGCTATCAGACACTCAAACATGTTCTGGCTGTCTTGTTCATAAGGTAGACCAAAATTAGTTTCCATGGTAGAAACTTTCCCTGGGTGTCTGCTTCTGGAGCAGCCCGCCTATTAAACAAAAGAAGATGTTTTCTACTTTTTTTTAAGTTTATTTAATTACTTAGAGAGAGAGAGAGAGAGAAAGCTGGGGAGGGTCAAAGAGAGGGAGAGAGAGAGAAAGAATCACAAGCAGGCTTCACACTGCAGTGAAGATCCTCACACAGAGCTCAAACTCCAGAACCAGGAGATCATGATCTGAGCCGAAATCTAGAGTCAGACGTTTTAACCAACTGAGCCACCCAGGTGCCCCTCTAATTTAAATTCTTGTTTAGGAAATAACAGACATATCTACCTACCTATTTATCTACCTGTTTATAAATATATATTTATGAAAAGGAACTTCCCCATATCTCAGAGAACTCAAAGCTTGAAGATTTTGTTTTCCTTTTTGATGTACCTTCAATTATCAATAGTGATCACTTAAGTAAGCACAGATTAGAACCCCACATCACTTCCATCCATGTAGTTGCAAATGGCAAGATTTCATTCTTTTTGATTGCCAAGTAATATTCCATTGTGTGTGTATATATATATACATGGAATATTGTGTATATATATATATGTGTGTGTGTGTGTGTGTGTATGTATATATATATACATATATACATATGTGTATATATATACATATATATATACACATATATATATATATACACACAATGGAATATTGTATATATGGAATATATGTATATGTGTATATATGTGTGTGTGTGTGTGTGTGTGTGTATATATGTACACCACATCTTTATCCATTCATCAGTTGATGAACATTCGGGGTCTTTCCATAATTTGACTATTGTTGAGTGTATTATGCTAAGCTAAATAAATCAGTCAGAGAAAGACAAATACCATATGATCTCACTCATATGTGAAATTAAAGAAAACAGATAAACATGGGGAAGGGAAGGAAAAATAAGATAAGATAAAAACAGAGGAGGCAAACCATAAGAGATTCTTAAATACAGAGAACAAACCAAGGGCTGCTGAAGGGGAGTTGGGGGGAGGGGGATGGGTTAAATGGGTGATGGGTACTAAGGAGGGCACTTGTTGGGATGAGCACTAGGTGTTACATGTAAGTGATGAATCACTAAATTCTACTCCTGAAACCATTGTTACACTATATGTTAACGAACTTGGATTTAAATAAAATTTTTAAAAAAGAAAAATAATTAAGGTAAAAATAATAACAGTGTTCTATGAAGCACATAACAGGTATAGAAGTAAAATGTGTGAAAACGATAACTCAAAAGAAAGAAGCAAAGCATAGAAATAAAATGTTGTAAAACTGTTATGTAAATGTAAAATATAAAGATATTATATGCAAAATTTAAAAAAAACATCCCCACATAAGGTTTCCAAGTATGGCAGGATTTGTTGATGCCTTCAACACTGACATCAGGTACATTTCATCAATGTAGATATAATCATCTCCCTCTGAGGTATTCAGAATTAATTGGTCCATATAGGGCTGACATAAGAGTAGGAATATCCCAGCCCATAGAGTAAGCAGAAAAGTTAATTTCTACTAACCATTATGACCATTTAAATTTTACTTTGCCCAAAATTATTTGTTGTTATTTTTTTTTAACTTTTCCCTAAGGTATTTTCTCTCTATAGAAGTTCTTTAATCATATGGATAGGCTTAAGAGTTAAACCTCCTAAGATTTGCATCAAAGCTCTGTTTCTTTCTGCTGGGAAAAGGTGGGCAAGTTACTCAAACTAACTTAATCTCAAGGCATTAATTTGTAAAACCAGACTGATAATATTTCTCCCTCAGGGGACAGCTGGGAAGAAGAGTTGGCTTAACACATACGAGAACACCCAGCTCTGCAACTGGAAGAAACCAAATTACTCATGAATGGTTTTTCCCATGTTCCCCATCATTTCTGATTCTCGCTTTCTTCTTGTTCTGGAGTCACGAGATAAGGCTCACATTCCTCATTTGAGCATCTATTTTATAAACCAATTTTGAAAATGTGTACAGTTATTTGCTTTCTGCTAAAGGTAAAACAAGTGGAACTAGACACTGCAAAATTGTCAGTGTAAGGTTTTGGTTTCCCTTAATCCAATCAAATATTATAAAATTTGATAATATGCATAAGATCACTACCGTAAAAACCCCTCAGTCTCTCCCACATAAAATTAAACTTGAAATCACAAAACACTGTGTTTCCTTTTTGAACTGGTTCACCAAGTTTCAGCAGAGGAATGAATTTGGAGAATCCCATCACTGACAGCCCATACCAAAGACTATGACCTGACCTTTTTTTATCTCGGTGATGGGAATGTATCAGGCTAGTAAGAAAACACAAATTGTAACGAATAAAGATGTCAGAATATTCTACAGGAAAAGTATCCTTTAAATCTTTTTTTAAGGCAGGCTTCAGAGGAGGATTGAACAAAAAACATCGCAAACCATTAATATTTGTCCTGACAAAGAAACCTTCAACCTCAGAAGGTACCAGGATAAATTTGAAGCTTTTCAAAAAAAAAATTTGTGTGGCTACAAAAGCAACAATAAAGGTAAATAGATGAACCCATTTTGAGCTATATTCATCCAAGTACAATGATGCTACAATATGCAGGTGTACATATAACTTTTAGAAATACCAGTAAAGTCTGAGTTCATGAATACTCCTGTGTATTTGGACTCTTGAGTCCAAGATGCATTTTCAAACTGTAAGCAAGCATTGCCACATCGAAATCCAGGTCTACTGACTCAGTAAGGGACAAAGCCTGAATAATGAATTGGGAAGGAAAAAAAAAGAAAAGAAAACCAAAGAAAAACGAATGTTGATCTCTAACGAAGCAGATCGAAGCAGTGTACCAAGCCAGCATTTTTCTAGGTACACATTCAAAGGAGTCACTGTGTTCATCCTGTGTTTTTTGGTAGTCTCGAGCGTTAGTGATTCAAATAGAATCTTTGCCTTTCAGTCATTATCTCAAGCTCCAATGCTTTAGACACCCTGCAGAAAGTGTTATATATATAACCAACAATTTACTTCCACATATAACTTTTTTTTTTCATTTAAAAATTAAATCTAGTGTTGGAAGAAGAAAATCACCAACTATCTATTTAAGTCCTTTTATTTCTTATCTAGGACCCTGTAGTGGGAAAAAAAAAAAAAAACACTGATATTCCTCCTTTGGGAAATACACTTTTTCCTATGTTAATGTAACATTTCCTATGTCAATATAACTTGGGTTCTTTATAAAAATGATGGAAATGTTCCCAGCTCAAATTATGATTTAAAATATAAAAGGCATTAAATGATAGGCTCCCATAGAGAACATAGGCACATTTTCTTCAGAGCAATGCTGTCATTTTCTGGTCAATAAAATAATGTTTTCTTTTCTATTAACTCATTTGGTAGAAACAAGTTTCAGATGGGCCAACCCGCATGACCACTATAGTGAAAACTTAAAATTTGTTACTGTGTTCTCAAGTAAGTATTGAGGAACAGTAATTTTTTCCTTTTCTATTTTTCTTTTTTGTTGTTGTTCATAATGACATCCACTGATATACACCTACCATGTGTGTACTGTGCATGGAAAGAACAAAACTCAGCAAAGAATAGGAAAAAGAAAGGGTAGAAAAATCCTTTTGCAATGTAGTATATCATGAGTGCTGAAATCATATTTGTTTTATTTTTTAAAAAAGATGAAAGGCATTGGTTGTCTCGGGAAAACTTCCATGTTTGTTAAACATGCATAATTATATTTCCAAAAATTACCTTTTTAAGAAATTTCTGGAATTCTCTATTTTGGCCAGAGTTACACATAACAATGATTAGCACACAGTAGATACTCAATAAATTAATCAGTGAACATGGCTTAATAGAAAGGTTGCTTATTTTTCAAGACCTAATATATTAACATAGCACTTACTTTGGTGCTAGGCACTGCACTAAGCACTCTATGAATTTTAACTCATCATCCTTGTAACAACCCCAGCAGATTCATTCTATTATTATCTTCATCTTACAGGTAAGGAAGTTAGAGCAAAGAGAAGTTTGTCCCAAGCCACACAACTGACAATAATGGAGCCAGACTTTGAAACCAGGAATTCTGATTCTTGACCCCATGCATTCATCTCCATTAACTATGCTACCTCTGTGTGGTGTTTTGCAGGAGTCAATCTTGCTCAGATTTCAATTTGATTTACTTATACTAGGCTCCTTAAAATTATATTGGTAGTTGCTCAAAATTTGTGATAGTCTAGTGGAGATTCTAAAATAACAGTGGATTTCTATCTCCCCTTTCATCTGATTCTCTCTGCCAACGGAAAGGATATTTGATTTGATTTGTGTGTGTGTGTGTGTGTGTGTGTGTGTGTGTGTGTAGTTTAGGGTACTTATACTAAATCTAAGAGAAATAAAGTCCTTAAGGGAAGGCATAGCTCTAATTTTTAAATTGCGTTTATGGTAAGCATGTAGGTTGGGTCCTTATCATTGTCTAGATTTCCCCACCCTCCAAAAAAATCATTGAGCTCCAAAGTTGAGACTATGGGTGAACTTTGATTTAAGGAACTTAAAAGGGTCACCAGGCCATCATTAGTGAGGTAATGGATTGAGCTTTGGAGTCAGACAAATTTGGGGTTGTATCCTTACCCTGTCACTTACCATATTTTGTGGCTTTAGGCACATACTTAATTTCTCAACACCTAATGATCCTTAGCTGTAAAATGAAGTTAATAATGTGAGTTCTTGGGGTTATTGGAGAATTTTATACATCAGGTCATATAAATGCTCAAAAAATGTTATTTCCTTTCCCTTTATACTGATACTATTATGACTATAATTATTTTTCCAAGCAAAATGGAATTTTATGATGTTATCTGTCTGCAAATTTCTGCAAATAATTTTTTAAGATAACAAAGATTTTATGAAAATTGACTTTCTATAACCTTCAAGATAGATATACATTTTATGTGTGTGTGTGTGTGTGTGTGTTTTCCATATACAGAGAGGGGACAGAGTAGTATGTCATGATTCTACCTTCTACATCTTAAATCTCCACCACTAGATAGATAGATACATAGATACATATATATATACAGATACCTATAGATATAGATATAATGGAACATTACTCAGCAATAAAAAATAATGAAATCCTGCCATTTGCAACAATGTGGGTGGAACTAGAGTGTATTATGCTAAGCGAAATAAGTCAGTCGGAGAAAGAGAAATATCATATGATTTCACTCATATGTGGAATTTAAGATACAAAACAGATGAACATGGAGGAAGGGAAGGAAAAATAGATAAAAACAGAGAGGGAGACAAACCATAAGAGATTCTTAAATACAGAGAACAAACTGAGGGTTGCTGGTGGGGTGTTGGGTGGGGGGATGGGCTAACTGGGTGATGGGCATTAAGGAGGGCACTTGTGGGTATGAGCTATGTTATATGTTGTTATATGTTATATGTTACATGTTACATGTTATATGTAAGTGAGGAATGGTGTTATATGTAAGTGTTATATGTAAGTGATGTTATATGTAAGTGTTATATGTGTTATATGTAAGTGATGAATGACTAAATTTTATTTCTGAAATCATTATTGCACTATATGTTAACTAATTTGGATTTAAATTTAAAAACAAATCTCCACCAATAGATTTGAATTAGACAAAAATATAAATGGCATTATCACCAGCAGGTCACATGTAAAATGTTTGAATTTCCATTGGCATATTAAACATTAATGACACATTTCAGATTATTTAGTTCAGTAAATAGTAAATGTCGCCCTACAAAGTTACTTTTTATTAATGTTCCCCCCACCATTGGCCTTTGTTTTGAAAGATTTTATCTCTCAGGAAAACTGAATTTATCCAGTAATACTTAATTTAGTTCTCATTTTCCTATATTGAAATTGTATATACATATAGTCAAGTTTCTTATCAACATGAAGCCACTAATGTTCCCACACTTAGTTGATACAATTCCAATAAAAAACAAAGAAACTTGATACATTTATAGTATAGTATCAAGTATCAAGACTTTATAGTCTTCTTGCAGTTAATTGTTGTAGACTGTATTAGTATTTATCAACATTAATATCCCTAAGGGACGATTATACATTTCAGTCCTGTTAAACTCAGGAAGCCTCAGTTTGTGACTTGCTTTGGCCAAAAATATGAACAGACTGGAGTGTGACAATTCCAGGTGGAAGCTTCCAGAGAAGTACCTTGAACTGAAACCCAAAGAATTGGTAGATAAAAGCCAAGCAAAGAGTGGAGAGAACCTATTATATACAGAGAAATAGCATGTACTAAGCCTATGGAAAGAGAATGTAAAATTCAAACCTCTACATCAGTGTAATTAGGGTGTAGAAAGTCAGTTGGAGAGCAATGAGGGGTAAGGCTACTTTGGTAGGAAGAGAGGTCAGTCACAAACCTGTTGGTCATACCGAGGATTTTATATTTTATGCCAAGTGCAGTGTGCATATAAGGGATAGAAACATGGAAATGACATGATAGGATTTAGACATGTTAAGAGCTCTCAGGATTTTGTGTGCAGAACAAATGGGAAAGGGAGATAGTGGAAACTTTTAGACCAGATGTAAAGCTAACGTGATAATCCAGGCTGGAATTGATAATGGTTTAACCCAGAACAGTGGCTCTGGAGATGCAAAAAGTGGATGGATTTTAAATACACACAGGGACAGACTTCACAGATGCAGAATGTATTTTTTTGCCTAACAGGTTAATGATAGATAGAATGTGGAGATGGAAGAAGTGAAGGATGCCTTTGGGGTTATGGATTAAGCAATCAGATGAAAAGAGACTCCATCTATGGTGAAGGGAATAACTTGCAGAAGTGCCCAGTTGGAGAACAAGAGCAAATATATTTAGACTGTGGACATAATTTGGAGAGCCCACTGGGAAGTTGGTGCTTTGAGAAACAATCTGTACAGGTGACATAAACTTGGGATTTATCAACACGTAGGTGGTACTTAAAGCCATAAGAATGAGTGAGATTATTTAGGAAGAAAGTATAGGGGGCCTGGGTGGCTCAGTCGGTTAAGCATCTGACTTCAGCTCAGGTCATGATCTTGTGGTCAGTGAGTTCAAGCCCCACATCTGGAGCCTGCTTCAGACTCTGTGTCTCCCTTTCTCTCTGCTCCTCCCCATCTTTATTTCCCATGATGCTTCCTCTGTACAAAAGCATTGACTGTCACTCTGTATGTTTGTATTTAACACACTAGTATGCTTAAACTCTGTTTATCTCCTTCTAGTAGCTACACCTGCACTTTGGGTCACTTCAACCAAGTAGGTACCATTTCTTCAACTACAGACCCATGGTCCAAAAAGCAATCCCAATCTCCATATAGAAATCATCTTACCTTTTCCCTCTTAATTCCACATGGAGGTGGGTGCTTTTGCCTTCCTCAAACTGCAGGCACTGTACTACTTATAGTTGCAGAATGGCCCTCCCAGTAAGAGTGTAAATATTCCTGAAGGGGGAGAAAACACTTGGGATTATCACATTTTTACAGGGCAACAAATTAGACACATTGTTTCTGGTCTGGCCCCTTAACTGTCCCCAACTTGATATACAGTACATCCTTTCAAGGACTCCTAATTTGGAGGAAAAGTAGTCAGTGTTCCCCAAAATGATGACACCTCTCCACCCCACTCACCTAAGGTGGCAGCATCTGGTAACAAACTTATTTTAGGGAACACACCCTTTAGGAAATACATTGGTGATTGCCTATCTGATACTGCATGAATACTTACAATTTTCCCTTGGCTATGCTGACTCATTTATCTGCCACAGTCTGCCCTCACCTCTAGCCCTAACCAAGAACCACAGAGAGTTGAAGTCATAGTATCTAATAAATTCCAAGAGATCAACAGATATTAGTTCCTTCCTTTTCTTCCTATCCACAAGCCTGGATCTCAGGTTCTGGTTGACCTGATTACTTTCCTAATTCTGAGCCCATTTTACATTGTAGTAATAAGGGCCATTCTCACATCCACCATTTCATTTATGAGTAATAATATCTGTGGGGCGCCTGGGTGGCTCAGTCGGTTGAGTGTCTGACTTCGGCTCAGGTCATGAACTTGAAGTTAGTGAGTTCCAGCCCATGTTGGGCTCTGTGCTGACAGCTCAGAGCCTGGAGCCTGCTTCAGATTCTGTGTCTCCCTCTCCCTCTGTTCCTCCCCCGCTCACACTCTGTCTCTCTGTCTTTCAAAAATATAGATTTAATTTTTTTTTAATTATAAAAAAATTTTTAAAGAATAATAACTGTATAAAATTCATCATCATGAAAATGCCATTCTACCCTTTGTATAGGCAGGAATTGTCTTGAGAGGTAAGTTTTAAGTTACTCTTGATACAGAATTTTGTTGATTGAAATACTTCAGAGCCCAGGACAGCAGCCCCACTGTGCAATAAGCTAGACAGAACCCTGGGGAGCTGTTGGGAACTGGCCTCTTCATTCTGTGCATCCTGGTTAGACTTAGTTCTCTAATCCATGCAGAACAGCTGCTTCCTTTGGTGGCTTCTATGGTCCCAATCATTTATCTTTAAGAAAAAGATTTAGAGATATTATCAGGACCAATCTGTGTGCTGAAGTTGCTATAGTCCTAACCTCAGATCTTTGCAGACATGTTTAGATACAGATGTTGATTACTTTTGTTACATCGGACAACTGCTTGTCTCCTTGTCTTTTACAGAACTGTAAGACACAACCCAAAATGATACTTGAACTTTCTTCTTAAAATCTAAAATCCCATTTCCACAGAGTCATCACACATATATTTCTAATTGTATAGAACAATACAGTGATAATCCACTTTGCCATAAAGTATAATGGGAGGGGTCACGGGGGAAAAGATTTAAAGTTTAAGGACCTGAATTCCATACTTGGTTTTATCATATCATATGTGAATGGTCTTTTAAGTTTCTGGACTTTGGTTCATTTTTCTCTTCTGTTCTACTTACTCAAAAGGAGTGATTGTAAGCCTGAATTAAGATATCACCTTTGAAAGCAATGAAAATTATCATTTATAGGACTGCCTGGGTGGCTCAGTCGGTTAAGTGTCCAACTTCAGCTCAGGTCATGGTCTCATGGTTGTGGTTTTAAGTCCTGCGTCGGGCTCTGTGCTGATAGCTCACAGCCTGGAACCTGCTTCGGATTCTATGTCTCCCCCTCTCTCTGCCCCTCCCATGCTCATGCTCAGACTCTCTCTGTCTCTCAATAGTAAATAAGCGTGAAAAAAAAAAAGAAAATTATCACTTATATCTGATTGTTGATTATTGAAAGATTACATAATTTCAACAAACTACATCTATTATGCTAACAATGAGTTTAGTTCCTTTCTCAACTACATTTTGCCCAAAAAGAAGAGAATGATCTAGATCAGTGGTTCTCACACCTGACCAATTTCCCCTGGAAAGCTTTAAAATGTATAGAGAGATTCTCAAGCTCTACTTACCAAGGCTTTGATTCAGTGGATGTGGATATCAGCCCAGGAGACTGCATTTTGTAAAAGCTTCTCAAGTAAATTGCTACAGCTTTTCTGGAGAAAGTTGGCAATGGGTGTTAACATTTTATCCTTAGACTTGGTCATTTTACTTCTAGAAATTTATCCTGCCAGTATACTCAAAAAAGTGTAGAAAGATATACATACAAGGATTTTTACTGCAGCTCTGTTAATATTTAAAAAAAAACATTTGGATGTACAATCAATAGGAGACTAAATAAACGATGGTGTGTCTATACAGCTGAATGTAATATTGATATTGACAGGTATCAATTGCATACATTATTTTTTAATTAAAAAAAAGCAAATCATACATCAGTTTAATGATATGGTCTTGTTAGTGAAAAGTAAAAAGTAATGTGTATTCATGTGTGGGTGGGTAAAAGACACACACTGAACTGTGGGCAAATCTAGAAATAGGGTTGGGAAAGAGTAAGCACAAAGGAAATGTGGAGCTTTTTAATTTACACGTTTCTTTTTACAGTGTTTTTTTTTTTTCTTATAGCATAAATGTATCTCACTTTTTTCAAAGATGATCCCCAAGTGATTCTGATGAGCAGTCATGTCCAAAACAATGACTGATTAAGAAATATGTTAATTTCCTCTATCTGGCCTTCTTCATTACTAGTCTTATAGTTAACTTTTAAAGCTATTATATATGGTATTCTACATTTTTTCATTGTCAATTTCATCATTTAGAATCTTCCTGAATTTTTTTCCAATATATATCCTAACTACTAATTCATTCATTCATCTAGTCTATGAATATATACTGAGTGCTTTTGAGCATTCAGAAGTGCCCAGCAGGTACCAAGCATGATTCCAGGCACTGACAACAAACTAGACTACAAACCTTGGCCTCATGGAGTTAGCATCCTAACTTTCCTAGCCTCAGTCCCGTATCTGTAAAATGGATATAACATTAGTTACTTTCTTATAGGGTTATCTAAGGATGAAATAAAATAATGTGTGTAACGCCCTCAGCATAGTCTAGTATCATAGAAGTGCTCAGAAACTCTAAGCTGCAATAACTTTTATCATCATCATCATCATCATTTTGTCATGAACAACTGCTTAATCCAATGTGAATTTTCTGGGGGTAAAAAAAAAAAAACCTACAGAAACTAAATTTCATCTTAAGTAGAGAAAAAAAGAGTAGAGTCAAATCAATAAAAGGAAGAATGTTGTCTCCTGGTTATTTAATACTCCCTCAGCCACAGATCTCTAATTTCCTAGGTTTAACAAAGTAGATTACACAGCAGAGGCTAATACACATAAAAATACACAACATTTTGTTCATGTCAATGAGCATGAGGAATTTCTTTTGGATATAAGATTATCAAAGGGCAGTGAGTGGCCCCTAATCCCAATAGCAGATACTCCTATGAGTGGAACCCACAGTTTAGGAAGCTTGGGAAATGGACTTGTCTTTACATTTGCACTTGATCTTAAATAGTGCAAAACATGAGCTAAGTCAGTTTGAGCTTCTTTTTCTTTTTTTTCTTTTCTTTTTTTTTTTTTTTTTTTTTTTTCCTTTTGTATTGACTCAGAAGCTAAATATGGAGCCAGGCTTAACTATCCAATTAAATATATTGTTTAAAAATGAAAATAATTATATTTTCAATTATTAGGAAGATGAAAATTGCAATTGCTTTAGTTATGGTATGTTTCTTTTTCTTTTTTCTTTGTTTTTGCTGTTGCTGCAGACAGAGTTAATTCTTTCAGCAAAGGGAAAAAAACTGAACAATGATTATTAGTGGACTCCCTGAAGTGGTCCCCAGTTAGCTTCACCCTGTGCTTGCAGCAGGGCTTGGTTGTCTGATTCTGTTAGCTCTAAAAGAAACCCCAAGGTAAATAGAATTACTACAGATTGTGTAACAATGAGCAACAGGTGATTCTATGACAAAGAACCAGAAAATTCTCCATGTAAATATATAGGTCTTTGATATATTCTAAAAGCTATTTTTTTAATTGAGAAAGAATAAAGGGCAAGCAATATCCCAAGGTCATAAATCATAAAAATCATGTTGTGGTGGAAAGGGGAAGTTACTAAATACTCATTCAACAAATGTGTGTTGGGTAACAATGTGCCTAGTGCTTGTGCTAGGAAAAAGCTACAGAAGTGAACACAATGCTGTACCTGCTCTTAAAGAATAGTGCTGTTGTGGCCACACAACACTATGGCATAAGAATACTTTATTTCATACTTTATGTATGGAAACCAGCTGGGCTACTCTGGCAATGTGGTTAAATACTAGTCACAAAAGCAGGATGGTCAACTCTCCCAGCATGATCAAGCCAATATACCTTATTTTCTACAAATTCTTGAACTTCTGTTGAACACTCGGGTTGCACTCTTTCTCAGGAATAATTATTTCAGGGCATGTTGTCACTCCTGGATTTGGTCTCAACAGGACTACCAAGATGTGAAAAAGTATGAAATATTGGATGAAAAAAAAAAAAAAAGATCCAAAGCATTTTGGTAGTCATGCCAACTGTGGTAGTGATTTAAACCAATCAACTATAGTATATTGCAATGTGTCACTTGACTTCTCCGCACAGTATACCTGCCAAATTCTGTGGCTCAAGTTATGCAGATTGTTGTGTTAATCCTCAGGTCAATTTTCTAGGTGTGCGAAATGGTTTCGTGCTGATCTAGCTGCATTTCAGGAACGAGACAAGCTAAGAACTTCCATGCTGCTCTGTTATCTTGCCTAATCCACCCCCAACCCCCGCCCCGCCCAGCAACATGCCATTTTTTTTTTAATTCTCCAGAGAAGGCTGAATTCTTTTTTTTTCCCCCAACACTTTTTATTTATTTTTAAGAGACAGAGACGGAGTGCTAGCAGCGGAGGGGCAGAAAGAGAGAGACACACACACAAAATCCAAAGCAGTCTCCAGGCTCTGAGCTATCAGCCAGCACTGAGCCTGACACGGGGGGCTCGAACTCATGAACTGTGATATCATGACCAGAGCCCAAGTCGGTTACTTAACCAACTGAGCCACACAGGTGCCCCTGCAATGTGTCATTTTATTTTTTTTAACGTTTATTTATTTTTGAGACAGAGAGAGACAGAGCATGAACGGGGGAGGGTCAGAGAGAGGGAGACACAGAATCTGAAACAGGCTCCAGGCTCTGAGCTGTCAGTGCAGAGCCCGACGCGGGGCTTGAACTCACGGACCGCAAGATCATGACCTGAGCCGAAGTTGGATGCTTAACCGACTGAGCCACCCAGGCGCCCCTGCAATGTGTCATTTTAAAAGAACATTTTTTCAGACCTTTTCTGTAACACAGTGTGGCTATTTCATTTGCTTAGTCTAGTCATTAAAATGGACTTGTAGCTCTGGTGGTTATGTTCATTGTGATTATTCTAATTGGTCAACTCTGTTTCTCACTTGAAACTTTCCCCCAAAATATAATTCTCTTCAATAGAAGCAAGTGTTTGCAAGTATTGACAAAAAGTCACAGATTTTTTACAAGGAGATGAAAGAGAACATTCTTCACTCTTACCTTGTTTGGCTGTATGTATGCATAGTACATAAGATTAGAGTGTATTCCATCTCAAACTACATCTAGCAAAAGATACATAATACTTTGAAAAAAAAAAAAAAAACAGTGGCATGACATCCATTAGAACTGATCATAACACTTGCTGTCCTCTTACTCCACTGAAACAAATTTGAAAGGAATTGTTTTAAAGTAAATGTAATTTGGGGTGCCTGAGTAGTTCAGCTGGTTAAGCATCCAGCTCCTGATTTTGGCTCAAGTCATGATGTTATGGTTTTCATGAGTTTGAGGCCACCCCACATCATTGGGCTTTGCACTGACAGCACAGAGTCTAATTGGGATTCTCTCTCTCTACCTCTCTCTCTCTCTCTTTTCCTCCTCAACTCTCTCTCTCTCTCTCACCCTAAAAATAAATAAATAAATAAATAAAACCACTGAAGCACATGTAACTTAATACAAAGTCAAAAAATGCCTGTCTATAAGTAACTTTCTTCTTCCATTCTGCTTTGTTTAGTTTCACGATAAAAGCAATTCATTTTTGGGGTGCCTGGGTGGCTCAGTCAGTTAAGTGTCAGACTCTTGATCTTGGCTCAGGTCATGATCTCACAGTTTGTGAGTCGAGCCCTGCATCTGGCTCTGTGCTGACAGCATAGAGCCTGCTTGTAATTCCCTATCCTCTGTCTCTGCCCCCATCCCACTCATGCTTGCTCTCTCTCTCTAAAAATAACAATAATAATAATAAATTTTAATTTTAATTTTAAAAAGGACAATTCATTTTTAAAGACTTGGAAAGCTGTTCCAAAGCATTTATGTATCCCCTTCTGACCCCTGTCATTTTCTGGATGAATCAAGTCTCATTATTATAGACTCCACAGTATAGCTCTTCTCTTAGCTGTAATATTACATTCATGTGATTATTTCATTAATGCCGGTGTGCCTCACTGGTGAGGAAAAGGATCATCTCCTATGGCTTGAAATTTGTTCTCAGCACAAGCTGAGTGCCCGGCATATAGTAACTGCTCAATAATTGTTCGTTGAGCAATAATTGTTTGTTATGCCCTAGAAGGCACTTTGGAAAAAGTAAGTAATCACCCTGTGATGCAGGTTTATTCTTTTTATAAAGACTAATCACCTTATATACAAAAAACACTGCAGTACCTATTTGTTTGTCAAGTCAAGTATTATATGTAAAATGTTTTGAGTCATTCAGAGAAATAGCATACTAATTATCAAAGCTAATTTGTTAGATTATCAAGGGCAAAATTAATTAATTAAATACTCTCTGGTATTTGAAATCATTTATCTTAAAGACATTCAAAAAATTAGGATGTCTTCATTCTCACAATGTCACCATGAGGTAAGTACTATTTTTTAAAGCTGCAGAGGAAAACTTCTCTACCCAAAAGAAAAGACTGTTTGGCTATATTGGTTTTGGGGTTAGTAGGTTTCCTTGGGTATGTGATGCCTACCAAATCAAGGACATTTTTGATAAGTGTTTAGAAAGATTAATAAGTATAAAAAGTGTTAAAACCAAAAACACATTATTTACTTACCATCAAGAAAACATGATCTATAAAATTAATCAAAATTTCACCTAAAAAGGTTTTGAGTGTATTCTGAAGTCTAACTGAGTTGAGACATTGTATAGAGATGCTGTGTGGGTCCAAGAGTAAGTGGTCATCTAAGAACTTGGTAAATATCTACATTTAAAGTAGGATGGACAGTCATTCTGAAAACCCCATAAGTTGTAAGTGTGGTCAACAGTTAATTTGTGTGTGATTTTTTTTAATGTAAATTACCCCTGTGAACAGTAACACCTGTAGAATATAGGGATTTGGGGTTTTGGTTTTGTTTTGTTTGTTTGTTTTTTACCCAGAAAAATTCCATAAGACTCTACAGACTAGAGGCAGGATAGAATTTTGGAACAAGAACCTCTCTGCATCATTCAGATGACTCCTTGGAGAGTTTGGAGGAGGCCAGGACTAATTAGTTGGAACTTATCTCTAAAGGGAGTCCGGAGCCACTTCCACTAGTGAGAAAAACGTCTAAGGGCACCAAATGATTATAGGAATCTAAACCAGGATTTTGTTTAAAGGCATGTACATAAGATAGCAAGCATACTCCCATCAAAATGCCCTAGAGTTTTTCCATTTCTATTATTTTTAACCCCAAAAAACAACTTGAATGCGTGCCAAATGATCCGCCCTACTTGCAAGGTCTAACATGACGAGGAGGCTGATGGAGATAAGGACACAGGCAGGAGGAGCACTGAACTACTTTTCTTGCTTTTTTTTTTTTCATGTTAAAGATAAGGCCACAAGGAAACATAGATCATCATGATAAATGTGTTGTAGCTTCATATTTCATTGTGGTTGTCAGAATTCTTGCCAAGTCATAAATGTTAAGTAAAGCAGAGCAACAATTGGATGGGTACAGGTATACTTCAGCTGTAGTCACATTTGGTTTCAACAGAAAGTATTACTTTTGTCTTGGTGATTTTTTTCATTCTATTAAGTAGGTCAGGTAAATTGGATGGGCGGGGGGTTGGTGGTGCCAACCTGTTATTCTTCCTTCACTGTGTGTGTGTGTGTGTGTGTGTGACAGAGAGAGACAGAGACAAAACCAAAGACAGAGAGATCGGTAAAACTTTAAAAATCATTTTCAGTTTTGTTGTAAGTTTAAGTTTTGGTGTTCAAAATGTACTCGTATCCTCTAAGACACAAGGGCTTTTAGAAAGTTCAGTTAAAAGACAGCTTATCAAAGTGCAAGATACAAGGGAAATGATCATTTGCAAAATAAGGTATGGGTTAGGAAGGAGGGAGAAGTGTGGTTGGGATGATTTTCAAGGGGAAAATGAAAGTTCAGTGACTGATGGGAAAACTACCACAATTCCTCTCCATGCTTCATAGAGCTGACCTGTCCATCAACTCTCTGTCCTTCTCACCCTTGGAACTGAGTATATAGGGAGGAGACAGGTACAACACTGAGCTTCCTTCAGCTGACGAAGGGCTTCGAGGCACCCCGAAGCTTCTATCCGACCACCACCACATACCCATGCGTACTATTCCTTTTCCTGAAACGGCTGTGCACTCTGGGTCTATATCTCAAAGCCTCAATTCGAATAGCTGCCTCCTTTATAACAGTTTCTTTGATCACTTTCACAAAGTGATCTCACCCTCCTTCTCCAGAACTAAATAATGTTTCTTTCATGAATCTCTGCAATGCTCTATTTGTCTAGGCTTTCTGTTCTCCCTCTCCCTGCCAAAAATAAAACAAACCAAGAAACAATACTCTTTAGCCATATGATCTTACACAAACTACTTCACTTCTCTGTTCCCGAGTTTTTAAATATATTTTTAAAAAGGAGTAAAATGAGTAAAGTCACAGAGTGGTTTTGAGAATTACGTAAGTGAATCACCGAAAGTGAGTTAATACAGGTGAAAAGATAGGTAGGTGCTCAATAAATGTCAGAAACTATTAGGTATTGTTACTCCCTACTGCCACCTAGTGAGCACATATTAGTTTCCTTTCCTAAGCTCCACCTTCTGCACATTGATGTCACCCTATGAGCAAACTACTATGGTAAGTACCGCAGAGCACACAAAGATCCCTAAGACAACATTCCCTGACCCTAGGAGCTCCCAATCCTTTGGAAGAGGTCAAACCAATCACTTTGGTGAAGGAACAAAACAGTTATTACAAAACGATAAGTGAATTCCTGGAGAGAGTTCAAAGATAGATATCTATAGTTTCACCAAACCAGCTTGATTATTAGGATCCCCTGGGGGAGAGGATTCTGAACTAGTAAGTCAAAATCTCTGGTTGATAGCCAAGGAAACGCAAATGATGCTGATAACCACTCGAGTGGGGAAATTCCTGGAATAGTTACATAGAGTTGAGGATAAAGGCTTTCTGTTAAAAGCTAATTTTGACCAGGAGTGGGCACAGTTTTTGCAAGAATTAGGATAAAAGAGAGAATGATGTCATTTAAAAGACATAAGGGAGTTTCTACCCAGTGGCTTAATCTTCTCAGTAAAGTAGGAAATAAGATCCTCTGCTAAGAATGAGACAGCCGGAAGTACAGTGCAAAAGTTGGGAACCGTAGAGAACATCAGAAGAGTTGCTATGGTGATGTGTTACACGGATAAACTAGAGGTGACTTAAACTGAGGGTCCATTATGCTGCAATCAGTAGTTCTTGTTGGAATTTCCAAGTCCAGTTTAGACCTGAGTTCAGGTCATTCTCAAGTCCCCAAAAGCTCATATAATTGAAAATGCACTGATACTATCAGTAAAAGAAAATTTTTAATGTTATTCGTAACAAAATCAACGAAGGTAAATTCTGGGTACCAGCTGACAACCTTGTTTCCTCTGCCTAATACAAAATTTAAAATTTGATCTCGTGAAATGTCTAGGAGTCAGATTCTCATAAATAACAACAAATCTACCCATTGTGCTCTTGTTTGATCTGTGGCTGGTTCTGAACATAGGAACTCCCCTACGGTGAGAATAAGACTTCATAATTAAACTTATGTTGGTGTTGCTTTTCTTGCATTTTTCTTTTTGGTGAGCAAACTATTTTATTTGTCTCATTTTTCCACATCACATTCTCAGGGTTGTAATGGGGCTCCCACAGTTCCAGGCAGTTATTGGTTCTCGGGGGGAAATGCTCCTGTGGCATTATTGATTGCAGCCTTCATGGGAAAGACAGTGATTGACTGTGTTGCTTCCTGGGCAGCTGTGAATTTGCTGTACAGTGACAGGTCCTTCGGTGGCCTTCTCAGTCTCAACTTGACAAGAAATCTGGAGAAGGAGCTAGCTCTATTGAATGTAGTGTCCTCACCCCAAATCGTATTCTGTCCCTCAAACTAAATCCAGGTCAGTGAGAGGTCATAGTTAAGAAGATAGTAAATGATGACACTGAAATTGAGGCTGTTCTGCTGTTTTCATAAGGCTTCTGGCCCCTGGCATGGCCTCCTAAAAGCTTCATGATGTTTTCCTAGGCTTTTCACAGATGCCTGCTTCCCCACCACCACCACAGTCTCAATACTCCACAGTCTAACACTCTATTTTCTTGGCTAAACTATCCGAATGGACATTTTCCCTTAGGCAGCATTATGGGTTTGGACTTAGCCCATGTCTATGTCCGTATTTAGTTCTGAAAAGAGAAATTGGAAACCTGTACACAAATGGACTTTACCATCTCATCATGGATGCACCACATTAATCTTTATAATGATTATAATAGCTACCTGGTACTGAGAACCTCATATAAGTCAGATATCATGCTGAGCTCTTTGAATGCACGCTACAATTGAAGATCGGTATGATCCCATTTCATGGATTAGAAAAAAATGAAGCTCAGAGCGTCATGTTACTTTGTCAGTACAGACTCAGGAAGTAATGACATGAGGATTCCACCCAAGTTTGTCTAACTCTATATTCACATTCTTAACTGCTATACTCTCCCCTTCCAAAAACCTCAATCCTTAAACTATTTCCCCTTATCTGTACCTCACCGTCATTCTTTGACTTCTCTTTGATCATCATTTATTATGTCAATGCCTCCATCCACCCACATACTTGCAAATGTTTTGTGAATAAGTAGAATTCACATCATCTATATTTTGCTCACTAAAACACCTAAGATGTTGGGGTTGTGCCTTTGACCCTTTGTGTCCTTAATTTCCTATATGGATCATATCTTGATTTATAATAAGTGAAAGTGGTAAGAGTAACATAGGGTAAGAGAAGATGATGGAAGAGAAACCGAATAGTTGCCTTTGATTCTCAGTAGGGGCTGCTAGGATTTAAGTGGCCCTGTCATCAATTACTAGATATGACCTCTATTGACCTTGTTTGCCATGTTTCCCAGCTGCATGGCTCCAGGCATCCACTGCCTAGAACTAAAGGAAAATGGAATCCAAATGTTAAAAAGTTAAAAAATTCAGAAACTTAGGAACTCTGTCCAGTGTTCTCAGGCTGTGATTATTGACATTATGCTATACCACCCTCTGTCTTTTTTGTTGCACACCCCACCAGAGATGTTCACCCCAGTTCCAGCATATCCTGTTCATATGTCTTAGATCAATTCTTTTTTTTTTAAATTTTTTTAATGTTTATTTTTGAGAAAGAGACAGAGACAGTGTGAGCAGGGGAGAAGTAGAGACAGACACAGACACAGAATCCAAAGCAGGCTCCAGGCCCAGAGCTGTCAGCACAGAGCCTGATGCGTGGCTTGAACTCACGAGCCGTGAGATCATGACCGAATCAAAGGTGGACGCTTAACCGACTGAACCAGGTGCCCCAGACCAATTCTTGCATATGAAATATCCTGGGGATCTCCAGAGCTCTGTAGACCATCATTGAGACTCACTGAGAAATAATTTGATGCTTAACATGACAAAGAATCTAGAAGCAATCCTTATATTTTAATTTCCTCTGATTCATGTTGCAGGTCATGCCGCACTGCAAGAACTGGATAAGAGCATAAGTCCTTTTTTTTTCATTACAACTAAAGGAATATCACTTCAAAGCACATTCACTATAGTGTCCTAGAGTGTAGTCTCTTCTAGAAAGTAAGCGAACATGGGGAATGTTACTCTTGCTATAAGGCGGATCTATTTCTTACATTACCCTTATTGCTAAGGTAGTGTGCCTAATTATTGTGTATGGAATATGCCATTACTGGAAGCAACTCAAGTAAAACTTGAGTTTTACTTCAATGCTACTTTTATTAGAGGGTTCATCCTTTTTTACTCACCTAGAAACAAATAGAGCACAGTGCCCACTATTTTTTACCACTGTATACAAGGTAATGATTCTTCATAGTTTACCAACATTTTGAACAATTCAGTTACTGAAAAATATAACTGGCTATCTAAACATGGGCAAATTGCGCTTCTACAATTATTCATCAAGGCTCTTATAACTATATCTGATCACTTAGCTAGATTGCTTGTATTTCTAATTTATCAAGATTTGGAACAGATTTGAAATGCTGATTATGTGAGGTTTGGGGTAAAGCAGAGAAATAGCAGGCTTTGCAAATGCCTCCGTTTGGTACATAAACGTATATGGTATCATCAGATCTATTTCTGAATAAAGAAACTAGCCACGCAGTCCCTCTGACAATTGTTATCAGGGCTGAATGACACTCAATTTTTATCAAGCCTTTTCTCGAGTTATTGAAGCCTCCCACCATATCATCAAGTAAGTAAACATTGCCGTGCATATAGCTCTTGCTATTATCATAGAAAATAGCAAGCAGCCTGCATGAGCTTGCACAGGAACTATGGGAGTCAACATCCCTTTCATAACAGCAGCATGGCCGTACCAGTTCATTTTATCTCAACACATAGATACATGGAAAGATAAACTATTCCCCTTTATGTCTGTTGGTAAAGTTCCTTTCTAATAATTGTTGAAAACTTCACTCCAGTAAGCAGTTAGTCCTGCTGGTTGAAGAAAATAGATACATTATCTGAAGTAATAGATAAGTCTCATTAAGAAGATGGAATAGACTAATTCCCAGCATATCTCCCATGCGTGGGAAAACTAAATTGTGAAGTACAGCAGTAACACATCAATTATCTTTTCTGCATGGAATTAGATAAGTCTCACTGCTACTTTATACCACATTATGTCATTTTTTATAAATAACCATTTATGTCAGAGTATCTCAGTTTGCTGCCTCATAAAAAAAAAAAAAGACAGCCAATATTTCATTGCCAAGTGAGACCTATTCTTTTAAGTACTTAAGGAATCCAGGTACTCTATTTAAACTTTATGTTGCTACTTATTAACATATGCCCAAAGAGTGGGTGTTTGGTATTAGCCTAAAGACGAATGCTACGCATCTGACAATATTACACTTTTAATGAAGATTGGGTCCTACCAATGAAACTAAAGCTAACTATTAGCATTCATAATCCAGTGCTAACTATTAGCATTGGAGATCTTGTGTTAAATAATGACTCGTAATCAGTTTACTTCAAGTAGGTTATTGTATCAGGTTTTCATATGTGAAGTGCTTGGAAACAATTTCATTTCTTAAGTAGTTTAAACATCTCTCCCACATTCTCGTTTGCATAATTAATTTTTATTAGAAAAAATTTTTATATGGCTGTAACATCCCAACTATAGAAATTTCACATGACAGGAGTTAAATTAATGAAGTTTATAAATGAAGACTTTGCTTATTAAAGTAAATGATAAAGTAAAGGATTCTTGGTTTAATTTGTGGACTGTGTAATAAAAACAAGACAATGACAGTAAAATGCTTTGCAAATTATAAAGTGACATCCTAAAAAGAAAGATGTTATATTTGTATGCATCCTAGTTTTTAAGAACATCCTCAATACTGGTAAGGAAGAGAAGAAGCATAAATTCTGCAGGTTCTGAGTCTAAGACCAGTTCTATCCCAAACATGATCCAGAGGGAGAAAGAAGACATTCAGAAGAGACATTCCAGGTTTGGAAAAGTACTGAACAGGAAAATGACTCCTAAATGACAGCTATACGCAAACCATGACACTTGCTGCTGTGCTCTGTATTTTGCGGTCCGTGCATATCCATCAGCTCGGGCTGCTATAACACGGTACTGCAGCCTGGGTGGCCTAAACCACATTTAGTTCACACAGTGCTGAGGCTGCAAGTCTAAAACCAAGAATCCAGAAGGTCAGTTTCATTAGGAGGCAACTATGACAACACTTACACCAAAAAGCTTTCCTAAACTGTCCATCGTTCCAAATCTAAGGTTTGGTGACCCTTTGAGCCTTTCATTGCACAGCCCCTGGCAGAACACATCATCACACTGCAGTAGAATTACACAGTAACGTAATTGCAGATAATCATCCAAGAGACCATTTGGGTTTTTCCCCCCATTTATAGAAACATAGCTTGTTCAGGGGCGCCTGGGTGGCTCAGTCGGTTAAGCATCTGACTTAGGCTTAGGTCGTGATCTCACAGCTGGTGGGTTCGAGCCCCACGTTGGGCTCTGCCTCTTTCTTGACCCCTCACCTGCTCATGCTCTGCCTCTCAAAAACGAATGCAAATGTTAAAAAAAAAATTTAAGAGAGAAACATAGCATGTTCAGATTCATAATAGAAAGAAGTTAGAAAGTTGAATTCACTTTTTAAAATGTCTAAAATGAAACTCTGTTTTTGAATGATTCTAGTCACTTCAAGGAAAGTTTACGTTATGTTACCATCTATATTAAAAAATTTGAGGGGCACCTTAGGGGTTCGGTCAGTTAAGTATCTGACTTTGGTTCAGGTCATGATCTCATGGATCTTAAGTTCGAGTCCCGCATCAGGCTCTGCACTGACAGGGCAGAGTCTGCTTGGAGTTCTCTCTCTCTCTCTCTCTCTCTCTCTCTCTCTCTCAATCTGTACCTCAGAAATTTTTTGAAACACTTTTCCAGCAGAACTGGAATAATATTAAATATAATGCAATATACCTAAAAAGTTAGAATATAACTTTTAAAGTACTTTACGCTGACCATCTATGAAAATATGGGTTAAGCAAAGTAAAATTGTTTTCATAAAATTGTACTATTATCAAATGATCTAACTCTTGCCTGAGAATTTTAATTAATTACACCGAATTTGTCCACCATCTTTGGTATAAGTATACCTGGAGGGTTTTTTTAAAACATGTATCAATATACATCCTCTAATCTAGAAGATGTTTGCATTATGAAAGAATTCTCATTGTGAAGTACCTACTACTGTAGCAGCTTTTAGAAATAATAAATTCCTTCCACATATTTAAACTGTTAGTCAACTTATGAAAACTTCAGTGTTTATGCGGATGTTCATGAGAACATATTTGCATTCAAAAGTTTCCTTCTCCATAATCTTCTGTCTCCTAACGCTGTGCCAAAGATACATATCACAATTATTATCCATTTACACATAGTACACACTTCAAGATCCCACTTATTTTAAGGTTTAGTTGTCAGACTCAAAGATATTAAAATCACAAAATGCGTATAACATGCTAAGTGAAGTAAGTTTGACTTTATGACCCTTTTCCATAAACATGCATTTGAAAGGTCTGCACGAGAAGATCTTGTATTGTTTGAAGGGTGACTGTAAGCCCAGATGGTCACTGCCAGTTTCTCACTGCAGAATGAAAGAATTTTTCCCCTTTACCCTATAACCCAAATATCACACTGAGCTTAAGGATGAAGCTGACATTTTTAAAGATCACCAAAAGTGTTCTCTTTCCAATTGCAATTATGCCCTCCATCTCAGTGGGAGCCATTGTCAGGGTCTTTTCAACTCTCCAGCATCTTTCTGGCTTGCCTTCATTATCCTGATTATCTATTCATTTGCCGCCCAGCACTCATTTTATGAAAGATCATGTCTGCCATTTCTATAATGAGTGCTTGACTTTTACTGCCAGCATAAACACATAAAATATATAATAATTAAAGTTCACTAGTCACCAAAGTCTTGAGATCCATCATGTTGCTAATTTGATTTTTCAAGCAATTGCTTCTCTGTGAAAGAGGTTGATTTTGCCCCCTGAGGCAAAGCGAGACTGTGGTGCAAGAGGCTGACTCTAACCTAGAAGGACTGATCTGATTGGGTACCACTCACTGCAGCTTTCAGGTTCATCTTCAAAGAATGACATATCTGTAAAGTATGACGATTCTTAGAGCCAACAAAAATGTCATCAACATTGGAACATAAAAATTGTTTTAAGTGTCACACATTTTTCAAAATAGTGAAGTGTTATCTAATAAATAAATATTTACCTTTTATGGGCTACTGTTTAAACACTAAGGAAAATTTTCATTAGGATAACTATGGAAGTTTGCATCACATAGATTGAAACTTCACAATAGGTTGACATACACTGAGTAAGGATAAGGTTTTGAAACACCACTTCCTTATTTTGAACACACTGCCTTGTTTTGATAACATTGGCAAAGTCCCCTGAGTGCCTCATGAGAATGAATTCATCTGACGTTTATTCTAATCGCACAGAGATTAATGAACTCATGCGATATTCACGTGGCTCTCTGGAGACATCAGGATGTGTAACACAAAGTGTAATGTTTGTAAATGGATACAATGGAATATGTGTTAGCCAAGGAACTTGAGTCATCAAATCCTCAGTTAATAAAGCAGCGGGAAATAAGGAGGCAGCTTCCATTATCATGGGGGGTTTTGTGGAGGATAATAAAGATCTTGACAATGTATTAAAAAAAAAAAAAAAAAAAAAAAAAAGAACAGAAGCCAAAAGACCTGGTTTGAGAGCTGGCCAGATCAATCACCAGACTTGTGACCTTGGGAAATTTCACTTCACCTCTTAGCCTCAATCTCCTCAGCTTTAAAATGAGAATTTAATAACATCAGCCCTCTTAAGCCTCTTATAGGAATAAGGAGAGGGGTGTGATCAATCAGTCATCAAATCAATCAATCAATATAATTCCTCCCTCACGAAATTATTTTAAGCAGTAAATCACATGATATGTAATGTTTTTGATAAGTGCTTCATGAACTTTGCAGCATTATACATGCCTTTACTATTGCTATTCCTGTGGAAAATAGATTGTCTGGAGAAAGTTTACAGCTTATTTCCCCTACACAGAAAAAATGGGTGCCTTAAGAAGACATTACTTACTACATAAGGATGGACACTGTTTTCTTAATAAGAAAAGCAGATGTGACCAATTAAAGATGTTACTGAATTATCTTTTCTTTAAATTTGAAAGTGAGAGACCAGGTTTGAAGCCATGCAGGAAACTCGTCTTTTTCATGCAGGTCTATGACATACAGCAGTCCTCAATAATAACTGAATGTATAATTAAGTCCAGGTCTGTTGGTTGTGCCCTGTGGTGGGGAGCCAGGCAGGTCACTCCACATCACTAAGCAGGAATCAAATATGATCTCATCTCCCAGACCCCTTCCAGTACCAACATGCTGTCATGCCCATAAGTCGTCCATAGTAATTTCTACCAACCCTGAAAAACTTCTCGTTAGTTTATAGTACTTCTAGTCACAGGTTGTTAGAAACCATTTTTATATATTTTGATTAAAAGAAACCCCGCCTTTTCTGCTTCAATCTATTGTGTTACCCATTCTCAGTAAATCATAGTCACGGCCTGAAATTCTCTTAGTATAATATTTGTTCACCTCCCTTTGATCTGAAGATAAAGCCTCCATTGCCTAGAAAACGATTCAGCAAATACAGACCTCAGAAGACAAATGCAACCTGATCTCAAATAATCAAGGCAGTCATTCATTTGTAACATGGGTGGTCCCAGTCTCGGGGTATAGGTTCCAGATGTCTATTCCAGGATAGTCAGAAAACCAAGGAAATCCAAAACTCACTTGAACTATTATAGTGCCATCATGAATATAGAGTATTACCTCAAATTCATCTCTGTACTCATTTAAAGGCACACACATATTAACAACAGGCATGACTACATATTAATTATTATATATTATTAATACATGGTCAAAAGCACTGGGATGACAGTCAAAATCTTTGGTTTTAAAACAGACTCTGATGCTTTCTCATGATGTGACTTTGGCCAAGTCATTTAAGCCCTCTGAACTTCAATATCTTTGTCAATGAAATGGAAATTTGTTGACTTCATAGAGTTATTTGCTACGGGGCTCCACAACAGATCAGCAACTACAGCCAACAGGCCAAATCTGGCTCAGGCCTGTTTTGGTAACTATAAAGGCAGAGTCACATGGTTGCAACAGTGTCTGGCCCTTAACAAAAAGGTTTGTTATTGCCTAAACCTTTATAAAAAGGTCCTCTGGCCTAAAGAATGATACTTATAAGCTTATTTGAAGTGCCATATTCATCTATGTGAGATGGTAGATGATGTTAGTGGACCAGATCGAAACAACGGCGTCTGGCTCAACTAACTGAAAGAATTAGTTAAAAGTCCAATTTAAACAAAGGAAATAGCTTCTAATAGTCTGCCTTCAGTTATTTGGTATTACTGAGGTATTACATGTTATCAAGAAATATCTGTTGTATCTAATGCTACTAACCAGACATTAAGACATTTTGCTTAAGAAAATAAAAAACGACTGATGCCCAGTTCGCAGGAAGTTGATAAAATTCGTTTTCACAACTCTGATGTTCAAAGACTGGTATTGGATATGCCAGTCAGAGCACCACTACACTTAATTGAATACTAAACCTGAATCTTTGAGAAGTGCTTTTGCTTCAATCCAAGTTTACCAGCATTTCTTCAGCCCAGAATGAAAGAAAGGACAAATGAATGAAAAACCTATTGAGCTGACATTTTTCTGAAAATCGTGTGCATGCTATTATTAATTCTTTCTCAGTAACCATGGAGAGACATTTTCGTGAGAACCCAGCAAATGAATTTAATAATGTGGGTATTCTGGGCCAAAATAGATCCACTCAGTGTCAAAAATACTTCTGTTCAGTTATTCCCAAATTTCTTTCTCAGTGTTAAGTGACATTAAACATTAATAAGTAATGAGACTCTATCCTACATATCTTTTTTAAATTTTGGTTACATACAGCGCATAACCATATAACAAACAGATCAGATCGATGTTTTTAAGATATTAAAATGATGTTTTTCACCCTCACCAATTTCTAGTGTCACGTTGCCTCAACACTTCAGATTGAAGAAATGCCAGCTGGAGGTCTCAGATCATAGATTTTCTGTCATTATGTAGCTTCAATTCCCTTCCACTATGACAGGCCAAGAAGTCTGAAGACCCTGGGTATAAGAGGGATATCCAGAAGAGAAAAGGAAAGCTATACCTCCTCTGGCCAGAGGTTTCCAGCACGGGGCAGGGGGCAGGAGATGGGCAGGTGAAGGGGCGGTAGCTGGACCGGAATGCATGCCCACAGAGGGTAGAGGGTTCCTTACCTTAGGATCTCTGACAGGAGTCATGGGGCCTACCAAGCTCTTCACCAACAGAGGAGACCTCGGGTGGTGGGAAAAGCCAGAGCTGCGGTCAGGAAAAAACAAGGGTTAGGTCTTTATTCCCAGGCCTCTCTTGCTCCCATGTGGTGTGAATGCTGAGTTACAGCACATGCAGCACCTTTGGAGCCCTCCACAGTGAAGTGACAAGATGACCCCACAGTGCTATCTGAAAGCTAAAGAATAGTTAGGGGCTGCATGAACAAAATGGCAGAAGCTGAGAAAGGTGTATAGCACCCCAGAGGCTGAGTCAGCAGAGAGGAGCCCACATGCCTTAAAGGAACTGAGAAAGACGTTAGCCAACATTGGCGGACTTAAAGCCTCTGCCCGCTTCACCAGTAGTCACCAGTTCATATCTAAGGACTGAACCCAGGCCCATCATACCTAAAATGATTGCTGCCAGAGCAAAGCCAAGGACCAGCAAGAAGCCAGCAGCTCCCTCCTCCCAAGCCTCCAATGTAAGGGTTATAATGTCATTCTTTAAAAACCCTGATGCCATCTTGGAAAAAAGCAAGGAAAAGGGGAGGAAACGGAAGGATTGAGTAATTCTCTCAAGTAAATTGAGCTAAAGCTAGAGTCATGTTAACTTATTAGATCAGATTAAATTTTAAATCATATTGAGCTAATTTTAGTTTTGTTCCCACTGCTCAGCAGGCCTACTCCTCCCGAGGAAGATCGATGAAGTTCTGGAGAAAAGCTACATTTTCAATAGGTTTAGAAGAAACCTATTGGTGACAATTTTACTTAAGGTCTAACAAATCTCTGAAACTGACAGCGTTCTTCTCTAAATAGTTACATATCAGAGGCTGTATAGGGGGAAATGTGCTGGAAGACAGACCTGAATTGTAGCCCTAACTCAACAATTTACTCTATGTTAGTCACAAAAAAAAGTCATCCCATCTCTACAACAGTGCTTCCCAATTGGTGTATCTTAGATGATGTACTAGAATATTGCTAAAATATTGATCCCTTCAGCCCTCAAAACAGACAAGGCATGTCCCCCTACCTTTCATCTCAGGCTACTCCAGTGTGCTATATAAATTGTTTTTTTGTGTGTTGAGTGTGATAATTTGGGGGAATTGTTGTTCTATTTGACTCGGTTTCTCCTCCATAGAATGAGTGGAGGGGGAAGTGAAGAGAATAGATGATGTCCTCTCTCACTTCTGTTCTAGTAGTTTATGCATCTATGAATGTAGGGAGAAAATTCTAATTGCAAAAAGAATCACAGGAGGAGTTCCTACACATATGGCCTGAAATCAAAATTCCTGCACTTAATTTTTTAAACTCTCTGATTACCTCTAAATTTGTTCCCAGCAGAAACAACTGAAAAGTCAGGTGTCCTTTTTCTCAGATAACCAGTATCTTTTTACAGCTCAGCAGGAATTTACCCACGGGTAAGAAAATTAGAAAGGAATCCACAGACTGCTATGGTATTCAAAGGCAAAATCAAAGCTACTTACGTGGGATCAGAAATTTGCATTCATCTTTCAGCAACCTGTTTCATTATAAATAATTTGAAAATCAGTTTCTAGAGCAGTGATTAAGAATTGTAAGTGATCAATAATTAGTGTAATTCTCACACACAAATGAGGCTGTTGTATCTTCAAAGTAAGTAAAAAGCTTTTCAAGATGAACACCTCGAATTTGTTGAATATTTTTATTTGAATATGAAAGAAGAATCTTCTGCTTCCCCACTCACGTCTCCTGAAATTTGCTCATTTATACCAATAAAGAACTCAGTGCATGCAGAATTGATCTATTAACCATTTTCAAGTTGAAGCTCGGTTTTATGGACTGCTAAAATTTTTCTGTTCAAGGGGATGACAAATGTTTTAATACTTTTGGACAAAAGAAAGGAATGCAATGTTCTTGTCAGTGAATCAATCATTCATTGATTCATCTGGGAATATAACTCTCCATTAAGAAATATGTACCGGAACAGGTCCAAAGAAAGAATGGCTGTCACGCATGCGGATAATAATAATTCTAGCATTTGAGTTGTGGTAGCCTACTAAGTGCCAAACAACAAGCAAGATGCTTTTGTTTATGGCTTCATGAGTTTTCATCATAACAACTCTCAAAAGTGCGAAGTACTGCTCTCATCACTCTGGGGTAAAAATGGCAGGAATTTTTTGGACTACACTCCAAGAAGAGGTTTTACTTATCCAGTTGTTCATCATGGTCTATTATCCAACTTTCTTTCTAATAGTTTAAGTTTATACTTGACACCTTTCAAACCCACCAATTAACTAGAATGACAAGAACACATTGCTGTCTGTGAGCAAAGACTGCCATCTTGTGGAAATTACAAATACAACAAAAACAATTATTCCGTGGGACTAAAGATCTGAACATGTTAAGGATTGTGCAGCTAGATTCTTGCATTGTTATACACACCCATACACACACACACACACACACACACACACACACACATCAATGCTAATTATAATTAAATACAAAACTTTCCTTTATGTGTGATTCAAGTTTCATTTAAAGATGCCAGTGCCTTTGAAATATATATATATATATATATATATATATATATTCCTCATTTATTAAAGGGCTCATCCAATTTGTCTTTAAGGCAATGCATTAGATTTTGCTAAACTTTCTTTAATCCTTAAATGGGCTTTTGTTAAATAACAAAAAGAAAGGTATAGTTACACTTTTCTAATGGAATTTCCAGGAGCATCAGATTATGTAGCAAGAATTTATGGCAGAACCCTGAGCTTAGAAAACACTTTCCTTCCTTCCCAACATTTCTATTCCATGCCAGCCTATATTCCTAGAATCTGTTGTGGGCTTAACTGAGGGGTCCTATTGTCCAGTCGTTCTGTCTATCCCCCAAAACGGGGTGTCCATGAAATGCCTCAGTTACCTGTGCTTCCTGGTATTAACCAGATAAAGAGATCTTTGTGGTGTGATCATCCTTGAAGGCAAGTAGAGGAGTCTGCTCACTCTTTGCCCACAGTAATTCCTACCACCCAGCTTGCTGAACCTAAAAGTTCTATAATTAAACATATTCTTTGGATTTAAGGCCTTTTGCCCCATTAGCATCAAAATGGGTGTCATAGAGTATACTTCGTGTATACTTCAATGATTATGTTTAAAACCAAATTATTTTTCAGGTGTGAAAATAATAAGGACACATTGTGATAACGATACCACTGAGGAGAAAGAGTAGGCAATCATTGGTTCCCGAATGAACATGTGACTGCATGAAAAGATAAATTAACATGAATTGAGGGCATTGAAAAGAAACAATATCACAATGTTGCTCAGGCCATTCTGGCTGAATGTGCAGTTGCGGTTTAATATAAATTTTGACCCAAAGAAATACCTGGTGTGAGATCATTCTTTAAATACTTACTGAACAGATAGATGAATAGGAAGGTATCTACAGATACCTCTAATGTCAAATTTAAGAATATGTTTTTTTAGAGATGACTAAATTTTTCCCTCAAAGTATTCAATGGTGTCTGACTACCTAGCATCTTTAGGTAGGCAAATAGCTAATGGGTTTGCCAACATTATTTGAATGTATTTGTGGATAGGCCAAGCAAGCGAATTTGATGCTGTGATTACAGATGTGTGTGATACCTCACACCATGCTACCAGTTCCCACGAGTAGTTGTTTCTTTGGGTGAAAGCACTGTTTCTCAAGTGTATTCCGTAAAACTCTAGCTCCACAAATTATTAATATATATTATTAGGGAAGAAAACAATGAGGAAAAAAAGAAGGAAAGTCAGAGAACTATGGGAAATGCTAAGTTAAACAAAATCATTCAAGTTTTATTTTCTACGGGTCTTCCTAGAACCTTTAATAGACTGACTTCTCTGTAAGTTGCTGAGAGGGTGTTTCTCAAAGTTAGTGACCACAGAACCCTTTTCTTGCAGAAACCCCTCTAGGTACTAGTGTCCCACAGAACACACTTGTAGAGTCTGGAAAATACAAATGACTCTGAAAAGAGGGAAGAATAAGGATGAAAATGTAATCCATTAGTATTCACAATCATTTTAGTAAATTCAATGAATCAAATTAACTGCACTTTTTGAGCAACACCCTGAAGCAACAGACCTTTAGACAGATCAGTATCAAAAAAAAGGAGAAGTCCAGGTTGTGAAGGAAACTCCAGAGCAGTGTCGATCCTGGAGTGTCACCTGGGGGTGCTGGGGGTGAGGCTATGGGAACAGCCAAAGGTGGATGATAAGACCATGTCTCCATCACAGCCCTTTGGACTGGTTTTACTCTTGTTTGACTCAAGTGGAATGTTGACTCCACCCCAACCATTATCTTTTAGCTCATTCTTATAAACCCCTGGATGACATGAAACCAGTAAAAAGGCAATGCGTCACCAAAAGAGCATTTACTCCTTCCAGACAGGCATCATTTTTCTCTTTAAAGTTTTAAGATGTCTTTCCCCAAATGACCAAGACCCAAGGCAAGAGTACTATTTAGGTCCACATATCCTAAGGCTAACTATATAAAAATTATAAATTGAGCTAAAAACGCTTAGATAAAATATGTTCAATCCTCTTACCTTGATAAATACACCTCCATGGCCCTTAGAGGCCAGGTTTGAATTTCTAGTTTGTGGCTAGCTAGTTATATATACTACACTGACCCAGTGGCCCAGGGAGTTGGTCCCCGGCCCCCTCTCTTCCACCTCCAGCTCTGTCCTGCACAGTGAAGGATCGCCCACACAAAGGTATATAACCCTGAGTTTGTACATCCAAACTCAGTCCACACTCTCTAAACACCACTCTATAGACTGATGATACCCTTGTGGCTATGAGATTCGCTCTCAGGAGGAAATATTGGGACAAACCTTCCCAGCTCCTGAAGAAGCACTCTGAACTGTTTGGGTGGGAAATCTAGCAACTGTGAGGACGGTACACACGCTCGACCAGCTCATGGCCTTGGCCCTGACCGTTCTCACCCTGTGAGAGGGGACACAGTTGGAGAAAGGCCAGAGGTAGGCAAGAGTATTTGGAAATGAGAATAAAACCTCTATGAAAATCACACTTGAAAAAAAGCCTCAGTGTTTGCAGCTAGCCCCAGATTCTGGGGGGGGAAAGAAGACGAAGAAGGGTATTTCTTATCTGAATTTAACTACTTCTAAAAGCCTCTGGTCATCTTTTCTTCTTGTTCTCCAAGGTAAGATTATTTTCCCCTTTGGCATTGAAAGGGAAACTACATCAGTTGTGTGAAAACCCAAAAATGATGTATTTTATCAACTTCAAACTTGTCCCAAGGCTTTCTCCCACACTGTGTTAAATAATAGAAGACTTTTTAATTGAATTTCTTTGTGTGTAGCATATGCCGGGCGACATTATGCCAGCATCTTGCTCTAAGCAGCAAAACGTTCTTCATAAAAGCATTAAGATCCAAAGCGTCATTCTGCATGTAGGGAAGGGACACAGAACTGCAGCAGCTTGAAACCACATAAAAACAGTGCCTCTGAAATGTAATTGTAAAAACACATTGCAACAAAGCAGGAGGGGAATATTCAGACTTATAGAATAAAACCAAAAAAAGAAGAAGAAGGATGGGGAGAGGAAGGGAGGGGAGAGAGGGGAGAGAGGATCGCCTGTGGCCCAACTCGGTCTATAAAATCAAAGCAATAACGTTTTCAGTGTCCTGGCATTCCTTCTGCAGGCTACTCTATACATTCATTTCCCCTTGACAACCACCATCCTTTAGAGGTGGGGTTATAAATGGATGTGTTGTGGACCAAAGCAATAACCATGTCTGCAGTAACACATGACTGTGCTCTTTACCCCAAGGATCCTGGAGCTTCAGCAGAATGGTGACATGGACATCCTGAAGCACAAATGGTGGCCAAAGAATGGCCAGTGTGACCTGTATTCCTCAGTGGACACAAAGCAGAAAGGAGGCGCCCTGGACATAAAGAGCTTTGCAGGAGTTTTTTGTATCCTGGCTGCTGGAATTGTCCTCTCCTGCTTTATAGCTATGCTGGAGACGTGGTGGAACAAGAGGAAAGGCTCCCGGGTCCCATCAAAAGAGGTACTTGACTGAGAGCTTCAGCACTAAGTTGAGCCAACAAGCAGGTTGTCTTTCCAGGCAGGATTAATCACCAGAGAGAGGGTAATGGGTTGGGGGGCAGTCCTTATTTCTTCTTTCTTTGAATATTGAAAATAAATTTATGAAATATAAAAAGTGGTGATGCCAATACCAATTTCTGTTTTAGGACATCCCAGATAAGTGAAAAGGAGGCTTAGTGTTTGAAAGACTGACGATTTCATGTGCCATGAAAGGCTTTAACATTCTGCCAAATCTCAAGATAGACTTTAATTCAGTGATTTTCTTAAAGGTTGTGATTCCCTTGGCCAGTTCACAAAGATGCTTAACATTTTATCTCAATAGGTTGTGGAACTTATAGGTAAATTACTTGTGTCTCTAAGATTCAGCGTAAGAAATACAGCGCCACAGCAAAATAATCGTAATTTGTCTCTTCACCACCAGTGACTCCTTCCCTCTGTATATAGACCTATAGAAATGATCATATGTTTTTAGCTCTTTGATGGCTCTAAGCTTAATAAATCCATTTTGTGGATCACCTAGAATTAAATTTTTAATAAAATAAAATTAAAATTTTTTCAGAGATCTGAAAGAATAATTGCAGAGTTATACACAGTATCTCTTTGAAAGTGGCATGTGCCTTGTTTACATCAAAAATTATGGAATTTATAAATGATCAGAGAAAATAGGAAGTTAAAATAAATTGCTTGATTAATTTATCATATTTCCACTGGATGTAAAAGGTGAAAAATTTTTAAATAATGAAATTATATTCACTAAAGTTTCACAAATTGAAATGAAAAATAACCTGAGTTTGCTGCATGGTTTGATTTGCTGGATAGTTTCAAAGGACATTTTTAAACTTTCTGTAACTAGACTTTGACTAATTGATGGTTAGAGCGAATCCTGAGAAGATCTGCTTTAATGCATAAATAAAAATGACTTCCGATTTGCATATGAATGTTTACATGTTAGTGTATTCTTTCAAACAGATTTTTTTCTAAAGTAGTCTGAGAATTCCTTTCTACCACTTTATAGGCAAAATTGATCAGCACCATTTATAAGGAAAAGCTCGACTTACCAAAGATAAAACTTAGCTTTCTACCTATCCAAATGATCATACGTTCTCAGTTAGTGGAATATGAACTAAAAATTAATCAGGTTTTATTGTAGTGTTTTCTTTATGGAATAAGCTTCTGGTATCTCTATTGACATTGATTCAATGCAAAAGACCACATTAATGCAACATTATAGCTGAGATTTCATATTCTCAAAAATCTGGAAATTAAGGACTCCCCAAGCTCCTTATATTTTGAATTACTATATATAATATTAAATTTTTGCATTATTATATCTGTTGATGGATGACTACATTATAGTTGCTGTGGGAACCATAAAATTATATCTCCAACCCTCTAAAGTCTCAGTGATAATATTGCATTAATAGATATTTTTATTGGATTTTGAAATGAGAAAGGAGAAGGAAAAACAGTGATGCACATCAAAATATTTTTCACTGAGGAGCACTATAATAGCACAATGAAAAAAATACATACTCCATTCTAACTCATGACAGCTAATCCAGATCTATGAACAAATATTTTCTCTTCTTATGATTAATAGGTATTTTTAAACCCTCACGAAATTAATTTATTGAACTTGGCTATAAACATGACTGATAAAAGACAATTTTTTTTTCTTGCCAGTTTTATTTTTCAAACATTGGGCTTTAATGCTCACTTTTAGCGAAAATCCTAAAGGATTTATGAATTGCTTTCAACATCAGAAATAATGAGATTTTTACTTCCTTTTTCTTACTAAGTACCTTCTTACTAAGACTCCATTAGGTTAGCTCAAAGCATCTTTGATCTAGAGGCCATTTAGCAAAAACTTGGCCCAAAACCAAAGCTGTCATTCACACCTCATGACTTGAAGATGTCTCTAAAAGGTCTCACTGACCTCACAATATTGCCTCATTCAGGTGCTGGATAGCTTGAGCGTGGTATGAATCGAGAAATTGATTCTTTTGTGTTGAATGTTGCTCTTTCTAAATAATCTCACATCTCTCTGGCCTAAAGAGAAATAACATGTTAACAGTCACTAACACTTTAGTTTGAACTAGCATATCGTATCACTTAGCTCCAAGAAAGGAAAGTTAAGATTAGGAGTGAATAGTGGAAAAGAACAAAAATCCAGCTTGAAATAAGACACCCTGAAAAAGGAGGAAGCATGTGGAAAGAAGAGGTGTGGTGGGGAAGTGAGTTGTTAAAACCATACTTCTTATTTGTATTTTGCCTGGGTCTGTCCCTGATCTTATAGAATGCAATCACCCATCTACTGTTCCCATAGTTTTGTAGTTGCATGTGACATTTATAGAACTTCCAATGAAAGAAAAAGATTTATGATAGGTAACCTTATCTCAGAGTCATATTTGTACCCCCAGAATCTAGCACAATGCCTGGCTCATATTAGGTGCTCAATAGATATATGTTAAATGAATAAACCCCGAAGTTCAGTTAATTACATATCATGTTTGCTGAACTTTTTTTTTTTTTTTTTTTTTTTTTTTTAACCATGGAAGCTAGTACTGATGAGAACCTTATCTTCTTTTTCTTCATCTCCAGGATGACAAGGAAATTGACCTGGAGCACCTCCATAGACGTGTAAATAGCTTGTGCACAGATGACGACAGCCCCCATAAACAGTTTTCCACCTCGTCAATTGACTTGACCCCTCTGGACATTGACACTTTGCCAACACGACAAGCACTGGAGCAAATCAGTGATTTCAGGAACACTCATATTACCACAACAACCTTTATCCCAGAGCAGATCCAGACTCTTAGCCGCACACTATCAGCTAAAGCTGCCTCTGGTTTCGCTTTTGGCAACGTGCCTGAGCACCGAACTGGCCCTTTTAGGCACAGGGCACCTAACGGGGGCTTTTTCAGGAGTCCTATAAAAACAATGTCATCTATTCCTTATCAACCAACTCCTACCCTGGGGCTCAATCTGGGTAATGATCCAGACCGAGGCACCTCCATATGAGCATCAAACAGAATCTCTTCACTGTTTCTTTTGTAGGACTCCCTTTGCAAGGAGCGACTGTAATATTGTGGGACTAACATGGATGTAACATTATTTTTCGAGAAAAATCAGGATTATTAGTAACAATTATAGTTTTTTCTCGCCACCTTCTCCCTCTTCTCTCTCTTCTATTTCTTTCTCCTTTGTCCTCTCTTTCTGTACATTTCCCTCCACTTTTTTTCATTACTCAACTTGTTCCCCCAGAATATAGTATACTAGGATCCTATTAGTCCGCTTTTCATATACTGTACTTCAAGTATAGGAAATGTGCACTGAGTATACTAAAAGCATATGCAGGATTAATTTCACATAAAGGCCTCTTACGTAACATTTCTCTATTTTTAAAAATATAATTGCAATAACTTCAGTCTTTTTACATTCTTCTGCTGCATCCATACAATGCTCCACTGCTGTTGAGTGTCCTTTAACTGTGGACCAAAGGCAACCCCTGCAGTGTTTATAAAATAACTTAAAGACCATTCAGGCCACATAATATGAGAATGCAATTTTGTAGGATTACAAAAAAAGCCATTAATATGCCAGTCAAGACTACAGTTAAAACTACTCTTGCACTGCAACAGTGCATATGACCTTTATGTGATTGTACAGTATTACAAGTTTTTTCTTATGTACAGTACACTTTATCATATGGCAGAAGCCTCTATTGTGTTAAATAAATTAGTATCTCATATATATATACATATATATGCACCTATATAATGTGTATATATATTAAAGGGCGGCCATTGCTATTGCAATTCATTTAATAAAGCTTTAGTTTGAAAAAAAAACAGTATTGTATACAGGAACTATGTATAGTGCAGGGGGTCTTTTCAGTTAGAAAAGGCAGGTTGCTTTAATGTTATTCTGACTCGCATTGTTTGCCAACAGAGAATATTTTATACTTTTGTTATTAAAACATCCAGGGCGATTTAATATTTGTTCCTAGATGTAACTCATTTGAATAGGTTTTGCATTTGTTATTCAGCAGTGTATAAAGCTAACCTTGATAATTTTACTTTTAATTAATTATCTCAATGGAAAATGCTATTAGCTGGACCACGTCCACAGCAGCACATAGAGCTCTATAAGAGTTTAAACGTAGATCATCGAAGGTTAATAAATCCTCTTCCAAAGTAGAAAGCCAATCAATACAACTGTAGTTGGGGAGGGGTGGGAGCCCTTAAGAAATATTGATGTGGCCTTAATTACTGTCCTACATTATCCTAAAGAAGAAAATATAATGACCATACCGGGCTCTCGACTTAACCCCCCTTTTTATTCAGTTCTATTTGGAGGAGTTATGTATTTTTTACATTAGTGCCAAGTGTATAGAAGGATGACAGCAAAAACAGTGCCTCTTTGTGCACAACCCTTTTAAAGTAGCATTCTTACCTGTTAGAACTATAGAATGAACTTTGTTTGTAATCCTTACATTAAAATGTGGTAAGTAGGAAGCAAGAACTTATCCTGTGTTTTTACGCAGCCATACACTTATTTTAATCTAATTCATTCCGTAGCTAGGATTGATATAGGAATCAACCTATGTGATTTGCTTTAGGAGAAATTAAAAGGTATATTCTTAAGGTATATTATATTTTGATGCTAATTCTGTTCTGGGGAGCATCTTGTACTGTCACTGTTTTTGTACTAAATCTTCAAATATTGTCTACTGTGTAAGGCAGAAAAATTTCTTATCATGCAACAACCATTTTGTTTCCAGGGTGACAAGTACCTAAGTGCATGCACAACTTGTTTTCCCTTGTAACGTTCATGATCTCATTCCCAACTCTGATTTGAAAACAAAACAAAACAAAAAAATACTTTACAACAAGCTATATAGGGGCATACGAGATGTTGCAGTGATTTTAGCTATCGACAAACTGTTAACCATGTACAATATTTAAAATAGGCCTATTTTGATGTATTGCCTATTATACAAATACACAAGACACTTTTTGGAGGCCTCAGTTATGAGTGGCAGAGCTTTCTGTGTATAATTTGTCTAAATAATTTGTCTAATAAAAACGTTTTCTAAACTTGCTCTCATACCATTGAAGTCTTAACTATAAGATTAGAAAATGCCTACTCTCTCACAGATCAACCTGAAGTTTTCTAAACACTTATCTTGAGTTAATTCAAGCATAAAACACGTTAAGCTTTACTACCAGTACTATGCCAAAATGAATGGCTCTCTAGAAACAACACTATGTGATGCCCTAAACCGATAAAAGACTGCCTTTCTGCTATTTGAGACAATTTGAACCGACAGTATGTTTGTTTTTCTTCACATATATTTCTATTTGTGATGTCTCTGTGAGCACTTTTGGGGGAGAGATTTATCCTGGGCCATGTAAACAATGTAACCATTATAATAATAGCAGGGCGATGGTTTGTCACATGAAAGGAAAGAAAGAAAGAAAAAGAAGAAAGAAAGAAAGAAAGAAAAGAAAGAAAGAAAGAAAGAAAATAGAGAAAAAGGAAAAAGAAAGAAAGAGAGAGAGAGAGAAAGAAAGAAAAGACAGGGTAATTATTAAACTTAGAATTTATGTATTAATAATTGCTTTGCTGTTAGGGAAAGATTCATCGTGCTGAATCTATTAATTTGAAAATTGACTCCAAGATTATTTCTAATACAATGTTATTTTCCTCATTTGAACAACAATATTTTTGTCTAGCATTTAACTCACTCAATGAATATATATCTGAAAACATATCTAATTAGACCAAAATCTTTGCTGCTCTAAATTTCTATTAAAAGTGATTTTTTGATGTTGGGATTATGAGGAACTATACAGAGCTAGACTCTCTGGTTTTGCAATATAAGATGCTGAGAAGCTGTGACTTGCCCAAAGGTTTGACAAATCTAAGGCTTAATATTGGGTCTTATTATTTAACTCTGCCATGCTTCAGTTATAGCCACAGGTCATCACGGGTTGTAAATTCAGGGACGGCTCAGAGACAATGCCTCCAAGGAGTCCTCTGCCCAAGCCTAGGATGCAAATCTCTAGGAACTTTCCCTCCTGCCTGAGGCCACTTAGAGCACCTGAATCACTGCTCCTTTTACAGATGGGAACGTGAACACCTCAGGCTACTTCCCCAAGGTCATAGCTTGAGGCTGAACTCATGCCAGACCCAGCTTCTGTCCAGTGGTACTTCATTTACCCCATTGTTTGCTTGGTTCACACCACTTACAACAACCTTGCTATTTCAAAACAAGACAAATACCTTATATCCACATAATTTTATTCTTTTCAGATGTTGATTTTTTTTTCCTTTGGTGAATCATTAAAAGAACCGGTTGTCACTTTCAACCACCTCAGAATTTATGCACAGGTTTTGGGTCAATGAAACATTAGAAAATTGTAAGACCTCCTTTCTTCTCTCATACATATCAAGCTACAGGCAATTTGTTGTTTTCTTAATTATGTTATTTTTCATCTCTTTTAATTTGGGATTGGTTGTCAACTGAATAAATACTTTTAAAAATAGACTTTGCTGAATGGTACTTTGCTTCATCAATTAAAAAGAAAAAAAAAAAAAGATGAGAAGATCCATTTACCCTACATAATACCTTACAAGCCACAAAATTGGATAACAAATTATTACTACTTTATAATCAGAAATTTGGAGTGGAAAAACACATTCTGGATTATAAGTATAGTAAATAAGGCAGAGCTAAGAACTTTTGTACAGGTAAACGTACGTGTTATCCTTATGCACACATCTCATGATAATTGATAAAATACAATGGCCTCACTAAAAATTGACTTCCTTCTAGAAGTTTTTATTTCTAAAAACAAATCCTGTTTCCAGTCTTTGTGACCAGATGTTAATAAATGGCTAGCAAGTATGACCATAGTTACCATTTCAACAAATTTTAGTAAATGCCCTCTCATGAAGGACTGTATAAGATCCTTTGGGTGGAAACCACTTACCTGCCATTGAAAAATTAGAAATAAATTTTCTTATATTTGATAGATTTAATTCAATACTATTAGGGTTTGCTGAAAACCTGTTATGTGAAAGCCACAGTGCTAAGCAATTGCACATGGCTCACATGAATATATATGTCTTAAAATGGGTCTGGATGTGTTCTACCGCCCAGCTCCTTTCCTTGTCCCACATCAACATGCAAGATACAGACTTTCTGAGGTGGCAGAATGAGTCACCCCAAGCCAGTACAGTCCTCTTTGGACTTTGACCATTCCAATTGACTGGGGCAATCCATCCTGGTAGTTCTCATAGGCTAGTAGAATCTATCTTCTTAGATTCAGATCATCTCCACAAAGAAGACCCAAGAGGCCAGACTTTGAAGCCAAATTTCCAGAAATGTGAAAATTACCATAAGCTACAGGCAAACTATTAAATTATCTCCTACCCGCATGCCATCCAGAGACTGACTCCTACCCTCTGGTGTCCATGTCAGAATGATACAGACCACAAAACTCATTTTCTATCCCTGCAGAGAGCTTTTAAGTGTTTAAGTGTGCTTCAAAGGGATTACACAGTGAGTCCTATCCAGGCTACTTCTCAACTTCTATAAACTTACATTTATACTGCAACTAAGATCCCTAGCCACCCTTCCTGTCATCTAAGACACCGGATACAGTGTGACCTATGAACCGATGAATACATAAGGTTTTACAGGATGTCCAACCATGACAACAGCCTCCAACTTACACTTCCAGAAGAGTAGAAACTTCAGGTTTTGCCCCATTTGTAGAGCTCCAAGGAGGCAGAGAACAATTATACCACATAATGATTCACCTGACCATGAGGATAGAAACAGACTGTAGGAGCAGCACTCTTGTTTTCTCACCTGAATTTTCCAAATTTCTCTTGTTTCAGTAGTTCTCATTTGTTTTGTTTCCATATAATATTAGTAACAAAGCAAAAATTGTTCAAATTTCAGAAATGTTTTTCATGATCTAAAACTCTTCCTTGACTTGTTATTACATCCAATTTAGGACCAAGTGTCACGTTTTGACTAATTTTGCACATTTCCTAGACTTTCTTCAGAGTGGAGGAAAAAAAAAACTGGTTGTGCTATTTGGACACATCATGACTTCCCTTATGCTGTAGGCATGGCTGTCTAGCCTTTGTGAGGAAGGAGGGTCTGGTTTCCCTCTGGAGAAACCCTACAGGTTCCCACCTCAAATCTGGTAGCATATTTCAAAAGGCTCAAACTATCTGCAATGAGAGAAAATTCACACAATTTTCATGATGACATTAATTCTCATTAATTAAAAACTAATTGAGCTTTTCTAACAGCTGCTTTAGAAGGAGAAACATATGTCACAAAATCAAAAAATGATACAACATCAGAGCTAGAGAAGGAAGGAAAACAGTGCTTTTAATCAATATTTAGCTTGCCAAAAGATTTGAAATATGAGTAGAAAGCACACTTTAATTTTTCAGATTGTTATATCTTATTTTTAAATTGGTGCTACTAAAACTTTTTAGGAATTTTTAGCCTACATCTGTAGCTATTTTTAATTTTTAAAAATGGGACATCATTATTGAAAAACAAAAGACAAACTACAGCTTGCTTGTTCACTACACAAAAGATTCATGATGGGAGATTTTGAGAATTAGTTCCTCTAATGTATTATAAATAAGATTCAACTTGCAAAAATTTAAGTTATATAAAACTTTTCAGGATGAGCCACTTCCTGGAGCAAAGGGTACCTATGTCTACTTTATACTTACAGTTAATATTTAATTCCTCTCCAAAATTATATTGAAGTTGACTTTCAAATGAATTCTAGCCCTCTATTAATATCTGTTTATAAAAGTTAGCTATAAGATTTGTTTTGAGAAATAAAAACACACTAAAATGAAGTTGAAAATAGAAGTATCACATATCCAGCTCATCTAATTTGACTTTATCATTCTAGAAAGAGTTATTGAATACCTAATATGTTCAAATACTTGCATAAGCGATGTTAAGGAGAGCTTTGGGCATTAGTTGCTAGATGGATTATAGTTGTGTCGTATATCTAGTTGACATAATTGACATTAGATATCAAATACAGAGCTCTCATTCACATATAATCTTTTTTAATAGTACAATACTTCTTACCAAATGAACATATTAAAAATAAAAATAAAAAATAACTAAGCAGAGCAGCAAGATATACATGTAATGGGGACTCCCAGCCTTACTTCTGCATGAGTAACCATTTAAAACTTATTGTTCACTCACTCAGATTTCCCCATGGAAATGTCATGGTAAAACTGTCTGTAAGCTGAGCAATAAGTGTATACAATCACTCCTCATGTGTGTAACCTCCAGAGTTTTTGGTGTGTCCAATTAACATGTTAAGTCCTATAATATAGCTCAATCACCAACAACTAATATATTATATTTAATTCTTTCTTGCTCGTCATCATAAAATGAAGTTTTTAATTCTTACTCTATAATAATGATTACGTGTCTCTTTTTTTAAAAAAAAAACCTAATATTGGTACATATATACATAAACTTCATTGAGGCTGCAGAGATTATTAAGAACAAAACAATCACAAGATCAACTGGTCCACTGACTAACACTTTGCGAGCACCTACTATGAGCAAGGCACCCTAGGACAGAGATTTCCTAACTGGCATGCCAAGGTCCACTCCCAAACCAACGGTGGTCCCAGGGTGCTGAGATATTGATCCTCCTTGAGACATGGTGAGCCCCCGGTCTGGAATTCTGTCCATGAACAGTTCTATTCATTTACACCTGGCCTTTCCTCAAAAAGCTTCCAAAGTTGGAGAAAAAAAAATAGAAACATTTGAAGGGTTAGACACAAATTCATAGTTTAAATAATGTCAGAAGACAAGAATATAAATTATATCACAATACAGAATATATTTAATTGTGAAGTTAGTAGAGAAAATATTCTACGAGAAGAGAAGAAGAAGGCTGGGTTGGATGGGATGGTTTGCCAGGGTAAGTGGAAATTTAGCCTAATCACAGAGAATATGGAAAGGTCAGGGGAATGCAAAAGGGCTTCCAAGTGGAGGGTACAGTGCAACCAAAGGCACAAGGATGGGTAAGAGTGTTGAGAGGAGCAGTAGCCCACGATGTCTGGAATATGGGCTGCATGTCAGGAAGTAGCAGGTAGTAAAGCTCAAGTGAGCCTGTGCAAAGCCTGTAGTCTGGGCTCAAGAGACTGCACTATATCCTGTTCATTCATTCCTTCCTTCATTCTTGTATTCAACATACTTTCGTTCACCCAGGTCCTGCTACTGCAACACACCATTCTAGGTGCTGGAAACACACCAGCAGACAAGACTCCCTGCCCTCATGGAGTTTGCAATCACTTGGAGGGCAAACAATAAACAGGATAAATAAGTGAGGCATATAATCTATTAAATAATTATTGTAGAGAAAGACAAAATGAAGGAGTGGGAAGGCTAAAGTGAGAGTGGGCATTTGCTATTTTAAATAAGATGGCCATGAGACATCTCACGGGATGAGTTGACATTTGAATGAAGCCTTAAAGAGAGGGAGGGAGTTAGCCATGTTGCTGTCTGGAGAAAGAACATTCCAGACTTTGAAAAACACTCGTACCAGGGCTCTCAGGCAGGAGGGTGCTGGGCATGTTTGAAGAACATGAACATGTTTGAAGAACAGGAATATCAATGTGGCTGGATCAAAATTAGGGGTGAGAGAGAGAGGGCTCAGGAGGGTAACACAGGGATCCAACTGATAAGGCTTTACAGGACACTGTAAGAAACCAGAAATCATTGGAGTGGTTTGAGCAAAGCAGAATGTCTTTCACTGGATCCAGCAGATTGATTATAAAGCCAGATGTTAATCAAACTCGGGATCAGAAGGGCTGCCACTTTTCCAACCTCCCATGGGCCTAAAAATATTTACCACCATTTTGAATGCTATAAGAGAGTGGAATGGAGTGCCAGTTGCTGGCCAAGCCTCCATTTGGATTTCAGCCCTTGAACCATCAGAGAGAGATTGAAGCTGGACTGGTGTTCACAGAGGCTCACAACCATGGAATGTATGGAGACATAATCTTAAATATAATCTTAAAAGGGTTGTTCAAAAAGCTCAAGCTGGTAGTAATTCATAGAATGGGATGGAAAAGAAGACAATTAAAAGGCTTATGCAATAATTCAGGCAGGAGCTGAGCTTCTGTGATAGCCCAAAAAAGAAAAAAATGATACCGATGGTAGATGTATTTGAAGGGAGAATCAAGAGAACCTGAAGATGAACTGACTATAGACTGTAAAACAGAAAAATAAACCAAGTATGACTGTTTTTTCAAATTCAGATGCTAGAAAGATAGATATAATTTAACCAAAACGTTCTAAAGTCAGAAGAATATTTTGTTTTATTCTTTATTTTTTCTTAAAAATAAAGGGTTAAGAAGAAGAGAGGGTTAAGAAGAAGAGAGTACAGAATTGAGAATTGTTTGTTTTCCTTCATGAGGAGTCTAAGTGAGGGATTCTTAACAGATGAGGGAGGGGTTATCTAGAGTCCTCGACCTTGAAACTATGCTCCCCAGATTCCAAAGGGTTTTCCTCGGGATTTACGCAAATGCTGTCCAGAGGAGGTGAGGCTCACTGGGCTTCAGTTAGAGCAGCTCCACTTTTGTCTTCGTATATCTCACTTCTAGTAACAATTTCCCTTACCCTCCATGTAACAGGTTCTTACAGATGACCACAACCTCAACTTGGACATTTTCTGAGACAGTCCGTTAGAGCATTCAACAATTTTAATTGACTGTCCGATTATTCTTCCTTACAGTTGGTCTTTGTATTGTGCGGAAAGTTGCTCCCTACTAGTTCTTTAAAATGCTACAGAACGAGCCTCATGCCTTTTTCTCACATGCGGTTTATCATGTTTCCCACACAGTACATACTCAGAAATGACCAAACTCTCCTGTGATACTGCGGTAGAGATTCAAATCGCACAACTGGGGATTGAAATACATCCAATATGTCCAATGTCCTTAAAGGAGAGAATAAACTAAAGCACAGCCCCCTTGTATTACGTTTGCTAAAATGACCATGGAGCAGAAGACAACTGAATAGAAATCCAAAAAAAAATATTTTAAATATGGACTTGTCTTATAAAAGGAATAAACTAAAATTAGCCCAATCATTACAAACACCTGGTATGTGAAAGCCAGTATACTTGGCCCTATAAGTCAAATCAAATACCTGTGGAACTAATGTGTTTGGTTCCTGTAATTGCTGTGTGCTTTTAGTTCTGAGTCTATATCATCTTGAGAGTTCAGAAATCATCCACTCAACCACAGTTGAGAGTACTATAAGAGAACAAAAAGGTAGGTCTGAAAGACGCATCATCATCACTCTTATCCTCTGAGAGTTTAGGAGGTAAGCTCTCACCAAGCAGGCCATCAAAAAGACTACTTGGATTTTGGTATGGATGTCGTCTGTCAGCTTTAACTGTCCCTCAACACCGAGGTCATGATAATGGCTCACCTTTAAAAGGTCAAAGATGATTTCCCAATTCTAAGGAAAAAGTGTCATATATCAAATACAAACAAGAAATGGGCAGCTGGTACCTTTATGAATTTAGAATAACTTTGATAAAGCTTGCTTTTCAAATTGCTTGAAAATATAATCCCTTGCAACTTATTCTTGCCCCAGAATCTCACTTTTAAAATACAAACCATGAGTCACACATTCACAAACACAAAACTAATCTTTCTTTCCCTATAAAAGAGACAGCTCCCAAATTGTACACACACACTGTATTGAGTATCTACACAATGTAAGAATTCCAAGATAATTTGCAGAGTCACATGTTTCTGAATTACACTTAATAAACCACATGGCATATATCCTCAGCTACAATTATTTCAAGTGTATAGACTTCAATCCATTCTCACCTGAAGATGTACATTGCCAATTTCTGCCTCAATTCTTGTCCTTTGCAAGCCAGTATTTATGTTCTCCTAAATATAGCAACCATGCAGAAGGAGGGCACGCTGACCATATGCCAGGGACAGTGCTAGGTACTGTCTACATATTTCACTTCATTCTCATAATATTTCTATAAATTTGCTATTACTGATACTAATTGAACAGTTTGAAAACAGAACAGAACGGAAGTCTCCAGAAAGTTAAGTCATTTGGCCAAGGTCATACAAATAGTGACTGAGGCACCTGGGTAGCTCAGTAGGTTAAGTGTACAGCTTCAGCTCGGGTCATGATTTCATGGTTAGTGAGTTTGAGCCCGTCGTCAGGCTCTGAGCTGTCAGTGCTGAAACCTGCTTCACATTCTGTGTCTCCCTTTCTCTGCCCCTCCCCTGCCTGTGCTCTCTCTCTCTCTCCCTCTCTCTCTCTCTCTCTCTCTCTCTCCCAAAAGTAAATAAATAAACTTAAAAAAAAAATAGTAAGGGACCAAAACAGAATTCAAACCCACATCTGTCTAACTCAGAAACTCATGCCCTTTCTACCACCACAGGCTGCTCCTGGCATCAAAAAGAGATGGGAGTGAAAAGCCCTTTTAGAGCCCTTCACTGCCGCAAGAGGCTTTGAACACTATTGGGAGCCACAAAAAACAACTGGTACTCACTAGCTGAGTATATTTTTGATGCAGAAACTACACGTAGTAAATAAAATATTCATAAAAGATGAATATAAATGATGCATGCATCATAGTAGCTTAGAAAACATAAACAGATTCTGATACCCTGCCAGATTACCTTCTGCAGCAAACGCTGCACAAAGACCAGCAGTTTGCTAGCAAACCTGCCGACCCTCCTGTGTTCTTTACCTCTGCTAATGATGTCAGTGACCTCCCTGTCTTCTTCTCCTCTTTCTTAGCACCCCGCTAATGGAAACATTAGAAAAACAAAGCCCTACTGACTCACCTTACATAATGCTCTACTACCTGACCCCCATTTTCCAGCCTTACTGCTCCTGGACAAGTTTAAGCACATGTTAGCCTCTGTGGGAAAACATTACAAGCTTCACTCTTTTCTAGCTCACATTCCTCCTAAACAGCTTACCAGGTAATCTTACTAAATTACTTCTCAAGTCAGGTCACTCCACAATTTTTTTCCCCCATAACATTTCTAGCGTCCGCTAACAAATGGCCAAGCACCTTAGTCAAGAATCTCTTCTGGCAGCCTTCACAGAAAGCAATATTGGAGCCAAGGGGGTAGGATTTTGACCATTAGAAATATGAATGTGGACTATAAAAGCCATGTGCAAAGAGGAAATGGTAAAATATAATTGACATGTTTTGGAACAGGAATAAGGCTATTTGGCTTGGAATAGAAGGTCTTATGGAGACAGATAGAAGATAAGGCAGAAGAACCAGTTGGTTGACGCATTTAACAACTATATTTTGAGGGTATACATATATACGCCAAGATGCTAGGCATTGGAGAACACGTAAACATGCAAGATCTCAGTTATGATAGAAGAGATGCTGTGTATACGTATAACTACAATGTAAGGCAAACCATGATGTGTTCTGTAAAAGTGATCCAACATATTAGAGGAATTGAAGGGAGAGGTGATACTCTTCCAAGTATCCTCTTATTGAAACACAGTGATTTTGGGGCGCCTGTGTGGCTTAGTCGGTTGAGCGTCCGACTTCAGCTCAGGTCACGATCTCACGGTTCGTGAGTTCGAGCCCCGCGTCAGGCTCTGGGCTGATGGCTCAGAGCCTGGAGCCTGCTTCCGATTCTGTGTCTCCCTCTCTCTCTGCCCCTCCCCGATTCATGCTCTGTCTCTCTCTGTCTCAAAAATAAATAAACATTAAAAAAATTTTAAAAAAAAAAGAAACACAGTGATTTTAAGTGATATATAAGTGCTTTTACATAACAATCGATAGTGTTTGAGAATTCAGAGAAAGGCAAGACCTTTCCTCACCAGGGTGATAAAACGTCTTTGTGGAGAAGACAGTGTGGGAACTGTGTTGAACAAGGAGTATAATTTCCAAAGGTACAGAGTAAAGGAGAAAACATTTTTAGGCAAAGGGAAAGATATGATCCAAAATCACAGAGAAGGAAAGCAAAAGCACATTTGAGAAAAATCAAATAATTTGGTGGCAACATATGGCCCATGAAGAGCAGTAAGAACATAAGATGACAAAACTATAAAAATCAAATCCAACCACCTACCTAATGTTTGAGCGTCATCCCTTTTATAGTCGATTCCATTTTTGAACAGCTGTGAATATTAGTAATATGATAGTGTTTACAGTCTACTGGGGAAGACAGACAATTTAACAGGCAATGACAATAAATTGTGGTAAGTGTTACAGTAATGGAAATACAAAGTGATTTGCAACACAGAACAGGGATAGGAAGAGCTCCCTAGCTGGGATTCCAAGCTAGACCTGAGGTATAATTGAGAGTCAGCCAGGCAAAAGAAATAGGGGCAAGCAGTACATGCAAAGACCTGAAGCCAGAGGGCAAGAATTGTTCCAGGAACTGAAAGAAGTCACACCACGTTGGAACTTACAGGGAACAGAGACTATTAAGAGAATAAAATGAACAGGTAAAAAGCAGTCCTAAAAATGCTCCATAAACCATGTTAAAGAATTTGTATTTTTAAGGAATAAAGTTCCAGGCATCACTAGGTAGCCACTGACAAGTTTAGGGTGAAGTAGTGACCTGCCATATTTTTATTTTAAAGTATCACTCTAGCTGCCCGAGGAGAAAGTTTTGGAATAGGGCAAGATCTGAGAGAGGGAGACCAGTTAGGAGCCTTGTGTGGCAACCAAGTCCTAGTCACTGGTAGTAGCAGCAAAGAAAGAAGGGCGTGGAAAGATTCTAGGGACAGTTTTGGCAGGAATGGGGTCTAAGTCTGGGCTTGAAGTCTTTTTGGAAGTTCTAAGCATAAGTGAAATCATGAGAGATAATAAAGTCATGCAAGGAAGAAGGGGTCTATTTGGCAGAAATAAGATCTGGGTACAGAACCCTGTGAAAGATCAAAACTTAATCAAAGGATGGAAGAGGATACTGGCCAAAAGAGAATGAGGAAGAAAACTTTAGGGGGGAGTAGAGTTAGAAGTCAAGGGAAGAGTATTTCAAGAGAGAGTGGTCAGTGTTGTCAAATGCCCATTAGATTTAGCAACATGAACGTCTTCCAGATCTTGGCAAGAACAATGTGGAGGAGAATTGGTGGAGACGGAAGCCAGACCATAGTTGGGGAAAGAATAAGTGGAAGGGCTTGTGCACTGTTCTTCCAAAGAATGTGGTGATGAAAGAGAGGAGGAAAAAGGATCTGCACCTGGAGGACAGAATGGGATCCAGGAAGGGTGTTTGTTTCCAAGATGGGAGAGACTTGAGCACATTTAAATACAACAAGAAGGTACTGGTAGTGAGATCGATGCTGAGAGTATAGTAGCAAGAAAGGTATTCAAAAGATGAAAAGAAATGAGATCGAGGACACGATTAGTTTTCAAAAGGAGAAAGGATACATATTTTATTATAAGTGCGGGGAAGGGCAAAAGGAGACATGTGTATACAAGTAAATTTCTAGGTTCAATAGCAGGATGTTCAGTAAGGGCTCCATCGGATTCTGTTTTCTGTAAAATGGAGAAAGTAAAGCACTGGTGAGGGTCCAGCATCAGAGATTTTGAAAGAATAAAGAATGGGAGAGCTGACGAGAGCAACAGTTAACTGCAGCACAGCTTTGCGGACTCAGCTGAGGTTGGAGGCCGTGGCCTGGACTGTACAACTGTAATTTTTTTCAACTATTGCCAGCAGCTTCTGCTTAATTATAGGAAGACAGAGAGAGTTGGATTTAACCACAGTTGCAGATTTGACATAAGTATGAATAAACAGCAGAGTGGCCATTCAAAGTAGTACTGAAAAAAAGTTGATTTTCGTGGGGCATCTCAGTAATATAGGAAGATAGAAGGAGGCTATATGAATTAGGGTATACGATGCTACTCGCTGTAAAAAGATGCTCCCCCCCAAATTTTAGTGACTTAATATTATAGATCATTTTTCACTCACACAAAGTTCAAAGGCAAGCAGAAGGTCATCCTCCATGCTGTGATTTAGGACCCAAGTTCCTTCCATCTAGAGACTCAGGCCCCAGGACCTTGGAGTCCTCCCATAGGTCTTCGGTACCTGGATGGCACGTGAAGAAGGGGGAGAAAGTAGAGGATTGTGGGAGTTTTAACGTACTAGAAGTAGAAGTGGCACTTGTCACCTCCATCCCTATACTGTTGGTTTATCTCATGACCACATCAAAACAGCCTGATAAGCATCTGACCTGACTGCCATAGAGGCACGGAGTCGAGTTCGGAAGCTTTGTAACAATCTTAACATAAACAACAGGCTAACCAAGACAAAAAGTAACTGAAATGAAAAGGAAAACACACTGATTTTCTGAGAAAACCCACAGAATTTGGGGATTGCTTGGATCAAGGATGATAAACAAGGTTCTGTCTAAAGCACAACATTAAAAGGAATTATAAGGTCGAAATCCAGGGTCAGCGAGGCCTACCCAAACCATCCTATTTAGAGTTATGACTCCTTCCTCCAACACCTCCCGTCTTCCCTTACAGGGCCCAAATATCTTTCACAGCACATGTCACCTTATACTATGTAATTTACTTTCTTGTTATTGTCTTTCTCTTTCTACCATAACACAAGCAAATTAGGCCAGGGTTTTTGTTTATTGCTCTTTCCTCAGTGCCTAAAACAGTATCTGGCATGTGGACAGTCACTGAATTTTACTTGTGGAATAATTGAATGTCATGAGATTAACAAGGTCGTCGTTATGGTGAGGTCAAGTTAAAATGGAAAATACATGCACATGTCTACTAATGCTGGCTTAGCTATAGAAAGAGAAGGAACACTCAAACATCACAACGCAGATTCTAGGCTGGATACCTGGGGGAGGAGAACAGTAGACTCAGGGAAATTATTTTTTAGGTGGACTGAAAGATGATATTTAGTTTTAGAAATATCGTATTTGAAATGAAGGTGAAATATCCAGGTGGGTATATTCAGCAGCACACTGAAAATGCAGAAGCTGGGTTTAGCCAGAACATTCAGAATTGAAGTCTCAGGATAAGAAGAGAAAAGCCTCAGGATAAGAAGATGGAAAGCTATTCAACCAGCAATAGAAGTTTTGAGCAGCGAAGTTTTACGATCTAATGTATATTCAAGGATAATTGATCTAGTGGTCTCCAATTAGATATAATAAAAATATCACAACTCAATTCTACCAGAAAATATTCTTTTAGGAAAATATTTACTTCATTATTTAAATCAATATCACTGTATTTATATAAAACAAAGGAAATCTAAAACTTGTTTTCTCACAGTTCTGTTGAAAAGCGATCAGCACCTCCGCCCTCGTGTGGTGGCTCTCGGTAGAAACAGGCTTACCCCTCAAGTCTGAATTGAACTGGTCCTTGACCACAGGATGGAAGAACAAATCATTTTTTTATGTTTATTCTGTAACTGCATCCTCAAGGAACAGAGAAATAACTTTCTTTCTCCTCACAAGCTTTCTCTTCTTTATATTTATACTACCCAAACTAATAGCTTAAACATGGATAATTAGTATGCTGGCAAAAGTCCAAATCAACAAATATAAATACTAGATAGATGACCTAACGTTTTTCATGATTCAGATTTTCAGTAAATAACCATAGAAATTATTTTTAATTGCTATTCTTAAACTTTTGAATTTTATCTAAATTAGCTATTCTGAAATTTAATGGGAAATAAGGAAAAATATTAATGCCACAGCTATATGTAAAAATGCTTAGAAATATTGAAGATAATGCCCAAGCACCACACCAACTAACAATTAGGTTTTCTTTAAATAAAGAAATTGCTAATGGTCCAGTTATGACTTCACTTCATTGACTAGTTAGCCTGATATTCAGCTAATGCTACACCGTAGCCATTACACTGAAAGGAACTTAGCCAGTGACCCCAACACGATCTTAGTCAAAATCAATTTTCCAATTCAGCACCAAAAAAGTACGTTTTATGATATTTTTAGTGTCACATTTCTTCTTCCTAAAACATTGACTGAAATTGTAGTAAAATATCCTACATGGCCCCATGTTTTTCTATCCCCATTTGGAAAATATGGGACATATTCTACTATATTTGAAAGAAGAAATTCCAATAAGATCAGTTTAAGAGTAGTTTTGGGGGGCGCCTGCGTGGCTCAGTCGGTTAAGCGCTCAACTCTTGATTTGGGCTCAGGTCATGATCTCATGGTTCTTGAGATCAAGGCCCACAGCTCACACCCCGCATTGCACTCTGTGCTGACATCACGGAGCCTGCTTGGGATTGTCTCTACCGCTCACTCTCTACCCCTCCCCTGTACTCTCTCTCTCAAAATAAATTAACTTTTTAAAAAAGAATGCAAAGAATCAATAAATAAATAACAAAAAATGCAAAGCAGCTTCAGCAACATTATGAAACAATCATACCCAAAGGCAAGGTGAAAACAGTGAGTGAGGTAAGCCTGTTTATAGAAGCTCAACAAACTAACATGAAATATACAGTATTTTAATGTTAATTTCAAAAGGCTTTCTCTTTTATGTCCAAAAAAATGAAAAGAAAGACTGCTAACATTAAAGAGATTTCATTTTTTTAAGGTTTTCTCCACTAAAAATGTGTTCATTCTTCAAATTAAAATAGCAGCAGAAAAAGAGATGGGTCAGTTTCTGACACCACAGACATTTGATGTTAGCTGACCTAGTGACAGATGCAAGACTACAGGGCTGAGAGAAATACAAGGGCTGAGGCGTGTCCCTTATTTTCTTTTCTCCAATCTCTCTCTAGGGAAGAGAAAACATGCAGTTTTCCTCCTCTATTACATTGTAACTCCCTGCTGTCTTTTACAAAGCCAGATGGTGGCGTTGTGGTACCATTCGCTGAGATTTTAGCTCTGATTTCTCAGGTTTCTATAAGAGTATAGAAATATAGTATATAGTATATATATAGTATATATATGGTAAATCTATCTATATATAAGAATCTATATGTAAAGAATCTATATATATAGAATCTATATATAAATCTGTATATATAAGAATATATAGTATTCTGTGAAAAGATTCAAGCCCTCTTTTGAAAAAGATATTACTTTATAAGTACTTTATGCTTCTCTTTAGTGGTACGCAAGCCCACCATTTAAATCCTTTGGTTATTTTAATGTTTACTCTCTTTGCAAGGACATATCTAAAACCTATACATACAAATGAATTAGTATGCTTTCTAAAAAATTGAGAGGTTGTGGCATTTCGTGCCATTGTTGTTGTTTTTTTTTTAGTTTATGGAAATAAAAATAATAAATGATTATAGTTTGTCCACATTATTTTCAGATATTCATAATTTATGTATAAAGTCCTATGACATTTCCTAACCCCAACCCACTGCCCAAATCTTGAGGGGAAAAAAGTTTTTAAAGGCTTTTCTCAGCAAAAGTAAATTCAGGTTTACTGTCCTTTTCTCAAACTCTCTCAACAATTGGTGGGAATGCTTGTTTCTCCGGAAAGTGATGTTATGAGGTTAATCTGGTGATGCCTCTAATTATCCTCTCTTCCTCTGTGGACCTCATTAAACCACCTTCTTCTTGGAAGTCTGGTTTCATCTCATTTATACCCCAAAGATGAAAATTGAAATTTGAGTTGGCTTATGCAAAATTATGAATTGGGCCATTTTCTTCCCCGTCCACATTGCTATCAATATTCTTCTTTTACCCTGGGCCCAGCCTGAACAAAAATCATGATGGGTAACCCTACCATACCCCTTCTACCCTACTTTGGATTCTGATTAAAGTGAACATCAGAATAACATAAATCAATGCAACTGTAAGAATGCCAGGTCCAAATAGACATATAATGGGTGGAAAATGAAGCTCAAGAAAAAAGACACATCCAGAAAAGGCAACAGGCAATTTCAAAGTCTGTATAACAAGGGCCTTTGTGACCAAGGTGCAGTCTCAGTGTTACCCATGTTATCTTAATGAATGAGCTGGGAGTGGAGGGAAGGATTCATGGTAGTCACGATGCCCCAGCTGGATGTACCACCTATTTTTCTGCCCACCTGCTACAGGTTCTGCTCCACGCAGGCCCTTTAAAGCATGGAACTTCAGATCTCACAGATTTCCCCACTGTTCTAGGTAACTTGGGAAGCAGGTAGATGCATCTACATGCAATTTAGCTGCAGTCCTCTGTAACGACTCTTTTAACCTATTTCTTCAATGGAAACAGTGTTCTTTTCCAAACAAAGCCTTAGGTTGATATCCAGTATGCCAAAAAAGATTAAAGCAGTATTTTAAACACATATTCACTCTATAACGTAAAATTTATGAAATTTACCCTACAGAAAGGCAATAAATGAGGAAAATGGGCAACTGTTCTAGACCAAAGACTGAGCATTCCACTCATTTTGGTGTCTTAATGGACCCATGCAAAATTACTAGGAGGAAGTATCTATACCATAGAATTTGAGGGAAGACATTCCTAACCTGCGTTGATGATGGCTTACTTCCCTATGAGACAAAAAAAAAATGAAAACAAGAAAACTACATTGGAAATAACTGGATTCTTATGAAGATAAAGACATTGACTTATAATCTAAAAGCTCTTGCTCGGGAATAATGCCCTGACTCCCCCTCCTCCCGCCCCCACCGCCCCAATTCCATTTTGTTAGGCAACTTCCAATTCTTCCTACATGGGCAGTTGGTTTCCAACTTGGTTCTATGGGAATTCCAACCATCATTGATGGTTGTCTATAATTGGACATGCTTTTTCTATTTCTATAGTCCTAGTTCTAATTGTCTTCTAAAATTCTAATATCAAGATGCACTTAATACCAAGTGATTGAGAAAACATCTACCTGAATTCCACAATGTCACTTAGTCCTTTTGTTCACAAGACACCTACGTTGAGAGTTTTCTGATAAACCATGAGGTGAGGCTGAGTCTCAAAGCTTCAGAAGCTCCAAGGATGTAGGGAAAAGGAAAGGAAATGTAAGGAACAGCCTGACTTCTCTACATGCATTTCTCAGCCAGTTTTTACCTCTTGGCACTCTCCTCTAGAGCTTTTAAAATCAAAGGGAGTAAAAATGAGATGAGAAGAGGGATAATGTCAAGAATCCTGTCTGTTGCCCTGGACTAGTAGTGAGTTATCTACAGTAATGTGAAATTCTCTCTGAAAGATAAAGGCTTTCTTATTTTTCCCATCTATAGCCTATATATGTGTGTACATGTATATGATTCACCTGATTGCAGATTTTCTTTGGGGAGACTGAACAAGATGATAGAACGTAATTTGTTTCCATCATAAATGCTTTTCAAAATATAAAATCAAACTCCTAACAGAAATTCTATCAGGGTGTCTGTAATTCTGAGCATAACTGAGAGGTTCCTTTTTAGATGGCAGTGATATGTCTGTGGAGTTTTATTTCCAGGGAGACAGGGCAGGATTTGCTGCTATGCAGACTGAATAATGTTGGAAGCCAACATCATGTCACATTTTGTGTGCACTTTCCAAAGAATAATCCAAGCGTTACAAATGGGACACAGACTGCCATTGTCCCAGGGACACTTTAATAACCCACACCTACAATATTCAACCTGTTGTTTGCATAGGGACAACTTTGGGACACAAAACCCACCAGAACGACTTGGGGAAAGGAGCCATGGAGAGGCAGAGACCCAGGCGCCACGGCACCTCCACATTTCATCCTTCATGGCAAATGAGTCTGTTTGGAGTTTATTTATGCTTGAGGATGGGGGTCGTGCGGCTTGCTTTCTTCAAAGCACCTCAGCGAGCATGTCTTAAATCTGCTGCGCGCTAACTTGGTTTCTTCCTTGTGTTGCACTTTCAGCAGGCTTTGCCAACTTGCAGATAATTTTTGTTTTGTTTTGCATAATGCAGCTCAAATTAAGTAACATGGCCACATGCCCTCAGGATTTAAATTGTGCCTGGCCAGCTTCTTTTATTTTTCTCTCCAGCCCCCCTCCCTTCCTCCAATTCCTGGCATCTGTTGTTCTACTAGGATATTCTTCAAGAATGGAAGACTTGGTAGAGGAAGATGAGAAGAGCTAATAATTCTCACATGCCCAATTCACCATCTTTAAGCACTCCTCTACAATTCTTAATTCTTATTACCGTCTTATTTACTTTAGGAAACAAATTCTAATGGCCTAGTACATCAGAACTGATAACCAAATTTCATTTTTACCTTAAAATATTAGTAACGCTTTTCATATTTGATATGGTTAGCATAGAGATAGAAAGATTTAAGAAAATAATGATCAGAATTACAAATCGTTATGATATATTTAATCCTGTTTATTTTGGATAGTATCATAAAAATAACTTTTTTTCTTTTCATAGATGCTATTGCCTTAGTAAATGGTAGTATGTCTGTAAACCTTGGAACAATTCACAACCTAAGAGAAATTTTTTAAGAAAAAACACTTTAGGGGAAATCATAAGGCTAAAAGATTTACAGAAGCATCGTGAAGGAAAAGATTATGTGTGTGTGTAAAAATATACAATACTTATCAATAGGAAGCCATATACAGTTCACTTAATTTTTACCTTAATGACAGGTTTCAATTATGTGTAAAATGACAAAAGACAAAAAATAAACTAAAAGCTGATAGCATACATTTTGGTAATCGACATCTTCTTACAATTTAAACTTAAACTTGACATTTATTTAATTAAATAAGTCTCAACAAATCCATAATAATATAACATTTCAAATTTACTTTTGGTGCTTGATATATTTTTTTAAATTAAAATTGCTGTATTTCTTTAACATAATATTTTATTTTTATTATCATTCTTATAACCAGGTGGGTAAGTACAGGCTTCTTCTTGATTCCTATAAATACTATTAACACTGAAATATAAAAATAATATGCTTTACACAGAAATATGTGTATGATGCAGTCAGTTGAGTCTTAAGAGCAAGTATATTAATGGCAAGTAGTTCGTGTGAAAACTGTGTGTAGATTGCTTTGACTTTACGAGCTGAATTTGAGGAGGAAGAGTTGAGGGACCCGAGTTGGTTCTCTGCTCAGGGTCCCGCAAGGCTGGAATAAAGCTCTTGGCTGAGCTGCACCCCTTTCTGGAGCCACGGGACCTCTCTTCCAAGATCACCTGTTGTTGAAATAATGGAGTTATTCCTTATGGCTGTAGGTCGGAAGCCCCTTTTCTGCTGACATCCGGTTGGTCAAGGACCACTCACAGCTCCTTTCCACTTGGCCATTTCCAGAGGCTGTCTTGAGCTTCCAATCTCTCTGGCCCTCACAGGGCCCAGTCCCTATTAGGACTTCCGATTAGCTCAGGCTCAACCAGATCACCTGACTTTCGACTAAGTCAGAGTTAACTGATTAGTAACCTAATCACATGAGTCATACTCCATCAAATTCACAGGTCCTGCCCACACTCAGGGGGAGAGGATTAGACAGAACTCACATAGCAGCATGTGGGAACTTTGAAGGCCATCTTAGAACTCTGCTTTGCACAAGAGCTAATTACAGAGAGTGACACAGTTGTGAAGGAAATAAAGTAGGAGATAGAGTGGTCAGAAAAGGCCTCCCTGGGGCAGTAATAATTGATCTGAGACTTGCAGGGCAAAAGAATGGACCTTTGTGGGAATGCACTTCCCAAAGGGTATTGTGTCGCTATTCAAATTCAATGTTTTATCATAATATTGTTATATTTCCACTTATATGTCAAAGTACATATGTACTTTTTGAGATTTTTTTATAACAAAGAAATTCCTACTTCTAATGCATATTTTAAAATAAAACTTCTTTTTCTAGAAGCTCTAATTTAGTTCCTCCAGGACAGAGAATTTGTGATATGTTCGAGCTGTGAGCTGCCTTTCTGGGGGCCCCGCCGAGAAATCCCTCAACAGTTATTGGTGGGGAGGTGCCAAGGCACGTTTGCCCTTGGAAAGACAAAAAGGAAGTCCCCTACAAACTAACAATTATAATTTCATCATGGTGACTGTGTTCAGAACCATTAATACTTTAATTCAAAAAGCATCTGTGGTAGGATATTTTTGAAACACGAATTTATGTTCTGTTTTCTACAGTTTTCCCTCCTTCCTACTCCAAGCACAGAGACAGGCTCTTTGTGTTTCTTTGACTGAGGTGGGGGTGAGGTGTTGCCAAGTGGAAAGCAGAGCTGGCACGTGTTTTTCCTGCCTTTGGTACAAACTTAAGTTTCTCAGAGATGATGTTAGAAGATCTGGAGATGCAGAAACACTGGAGAGTTACTATGGAAGCATTAAGTAAGGAGAATGGCTTAGGGGAGAGGGAGCTGTCAGTGAAAGGAGACCCTGTGAGGAGACTTGTAGTGCAGGACTCCAGCCTCTCCAAATAATCTAACTTCCAAAATCCGAGGAAAAGCAGCAAAGCCTTTAAACTTGGAAGGGCTTCTCCCTTCACCCTGGGACATCTCATTAGAAACCAATGTGGACCCATGATTAGACGAGCCTCTAGACATGGTGGCTTGTGTTTGAAGACCCAGGACCATGACCCAAACTTGGTTTGAGGGCATGCACATGTGGGGGAGGTGGAGGAGAACCTCCCTAATGACTGTGACTGAATTCCCAAGTCAAGTTTAAATCACCTGTGAGTTCATGGACTATGCATCGGGCACATACTCTTAAGTACTTATGTACCACGTGCATCAGGGAACTGCTAACAAATTCTGTCCTCATTAAGCTGAATTACTCACATAGCAGAATTGTTCTTAAATGTGATACTGACAGCTCAGACTCAGTTTTGCTAGTTTAAATGGTTTGAAGCCTTTCTGTACCTTTAAGATAACAGTCTTCCTCCACCTTCTCAAATGCCACCTCCTACCCTCTGAATATATAGAATATATGTGAACGGGGTGTTGGTATAGAAGAAAGTTGGACCAGTTAGGTTTATTTGTTTTCAGTCATTTATTGAGGGCTCTTTATCATCCAAGTATCCTGGGCTTACAAAGATAAATAGCACCAATTCCTGCCTCTGATCTGAGAATGGAGAAAGGCAAGAGAGAGAAAAGCTGGTATAGGCAGTATGGATAGTGATTACTCACCAAAGCTCAGGAATCAGAAAATGGGAGTTCAAATCTAAGCTCTTCAACTGCTTAGCTGTCTGATCCTGGGAAAACCATTCACTGATCTTGAACTTCAGTTATCTTACCCATTAAATAATTCCTACAATCAACAGATTCTAGTAATGATTCTTGCCTCATGGTGATGTTGTGGCTATGAGTGTTTATGAAAGCTCATTATTATACACAAGTCATTGCAATGCAATATTGTAAGTACTGTGATATTGTATTTATGTAACTCCACATTGATTTTTTAGTCAACACATCTTTATTGAGGACCTACTCTGCTACTAGAGCTGAGTGATAAAAGTCATGTAAACTCTCCAAGTCTGCCTCCTTTGTAAAATGAAAAATTTGGAATACATGACCCCTATAATCCCTAAAAATTGATAGTGAACTTAAGGGGAATCTGTACAAAATACCAGCCCATTGTTCTTCTAGAAAAATATTTAGATCATATCCACTTATGTAGGGAAGAGAGGAAGAGCCAGAAACAAAAGAACAAAAAATATTAAATTGAGCCAAGCAACTATCTATTTTTAAAATAAATACAAATATTGGAAGCTCACTGGTAACTAAAATTTTGAATAATTGAATCATTTCACAATTCCTGTAGTGAAACAGAGACTATGTGACTAGCTGGAGAATTTAATCAACAAAAGTGACAATTAATGTTATTTAGGTGGATGTCATATTTCAAGCATATACCCCTTTACTCATTATGTAATAAAAAGTTTAATTTAAAATCTGATTGAATTCAGTCAGCTAATTTCTAATAGAATTGCTATATTTCGTTTTTGTTTATAAAGAAAAATATTTGAAAAAATTCAGAGGTGTCTGTTTTCCCAAGAGATTTCTCTAAACATGGCTGTAATACTTTTCAGTGAGACACTGAGGAGATCTTATTTTAGTGATTAGTCAGATAAATGGAAGCATTACTAGGTCTAGAACTCATCAATCTATTTTAAAAGGCTAGATTTCTCTTCAATTTTGCACATTTTTAGAAGCACGCGTATTCCTTGGGTTTGAATTAATACAAAGAGTATATGTTAGTCTGATACTAGGCATGCCACATTGCAATGTCATTTTGTGGGTCAAAGGTAACATCTCTACAGAAAAGAAGGGAAAGGGGGAAAAGAACTGTAACGATAGCAAGACCAGATTTCTAGTGCCATTAAAGTATATGAGGTGACAATTGGTGCAATGCAGTGTGATAGCAGCAATCCTGTGTAAGCTGGGAAGCCCTGTGTGCATTGCTCCTTCAGAACTGTGGCTTTCACTGATGTTTATAAACAGGATGAGAACATGATAGGACCCTTTGCAAGCAGCCACTGCCTAAAGCTGGAAAGCATTGCAATGTCTGATACACACCTCCATAGCTTATCAAATTTAGGGTCAGATAATTTAGAAGCATTCAGTATCTAGAAATGCGGTGTAACATTAAAGACAAAAATAGGATCAGTTTGCATTGCATCAGAAAGATAAAAGTCCTTCTTTTGTATTCTTATAGTTGTATTAAAGATACAGTTTTTGTTTAAGTAAAACGGACCCATTAAACTTTCTAGATAACATTTAAATGAGTATTGTAAATCCCAAGCCTTTTCTATTATCAAAGAAATTTTTCATATCTGACATAAAGATATTTACACAAATATTCATAAATAGTAACTCAGATATGTTTGGTAGAAGCCCAAGAGACCTTGTAGTTATAAAAGTTATTTTATAGTTATTCCCAATTTGTTAAAACAATCCTCTTGTATTATTGTTAAAAACATGTACTTGGCCAATATTTGAATAATTGAATTATATCTGAAATTATTTTCTCTCTTTGTTTTAAGCTGTGGATATAGAGGCCAAAGGTAAAAAGAACTAGAGCCATTAGCTGGTGGACTTGTTATCTGAGCATAAAATATGTTGGAAAATGCTGAATGGATTAAATGACACCACTAATTATTTTCCTAGGAGTTAATAGGTAATATTATTAGCACAAACACATAAATAGTGCTCAATACACTTACTAAACTGAATTGAACTTAACTGAAAGTGACCAACCATTTGCTTATCAAATTTCCATTTTTTTCCTAGATTATTCAGCTAGTAGCATATTATTTTTCAGTAGGCCTAGCAATACATATATATATACACACTATATATATACTCGTATACTATATATAGCATATGTACTATATATATACTCATATATATGAATGTATACATGAGTGGGAACTCACTAATGCCAAAGTAAATTATATACCTAATTAATACAGATTAGTTCACCAAATCAATCAGAACAGATTGGTACTACATTTGTAGTTACTATGCTTTTCCAGCTGTTAGGTTTTAGAAACAAAAGGTTTCTTTTAGATACTTGGGTAAAAGTTGAATTTAACAATTATCTGATCATCTTAAAGTGATGTTTGTATATATGTAAACGTAAACTGCACTGCTTTTCCTTATTTTCTGTTTTTTTTATTTTCAGTTCCAAGTTCTAATTCAGTGACATAGTCCTGAAAGATTTGCCACATAAAGTATAATATGTGAGTAAACAGAGATATTTTAAATAAGACATAACACCACTTTATTAAATATTTTTAATTTATGAAAATAGAAATACTGATATGGGGTATAAAAAATTAACTCCTCCTTCTATCTAGACCTTCTATTAATACTATAGATCGTGCCTTCTAACACTAGTCTGACAATACTTACAGCAGCATTTCCTCCAACTTCATAAATAAGTAAATAGAAAGTTAAAGCACTGCACTTTCTCACCTCATTTTTTGATGGCTAGGACCACGTACCATTGAAAATCTCAGCTATGCTGATGCCATAACGGCAGTGAAATGGAAACAAACGAATTTGTAAATTATAGAAGAAATTTGGTTAAACAAATACATAAATGCATAGAAACATATCTCTGGTTAAATTACTATCACAAGCTCCATTCAGGTTAAAAATCTCACCAAATGCCTACCTCATCATTAAATTTTATAGCACACGTCCTTTTACAATAATATATGTAGAATCTATTGCATGTTTGCCCCTGCTCTTATCTGTTCTGATCCTGTTTTGGAGAGAGAAAACACAGCTCCTGGGCCTGAATATTTCTGGCTCTCACACAGTAGCTGCTTCAGACCTGTGTGCTTATGTTTCCGATTCCTGGGAAGTTCTCTTTGCCACAGGGCGTGCCCTGAAACACATCAAAAGAACCAAGTTCTACAAAAGAAAAAAGAAACTCAAGTAGGCTTGAACATACAAAGAGAGGGAGAAAGAGATGAGAAAGGGGCCAGGCAGAGTGTTGAATACAAAATGAGTTCAACCAACCCCAGGAGCTCTTCATCACTTACATTTATCTTATTCTGAGAGAGGGGCGTCAAACCCAGCCCTGACATAAACCACCCACTGCCATTGACTTTGACTCTATGTGTGAATGAGTGAGTCTGTGTGTGTGTGTGTGTGTGTGTGTGTGTGTGTGAGAGAGAGAGAGAGAGAGGGAGCGTGTTGTACATAAAAAGGAACAGATTTCATGAGGTATCACTGTTACCTCACAAGAACCGAAAAGACAATGTTTAAAAACACAAATTACCAAAGTCCTAAGTAAATACATTTAGCACGGTTTTTCATTTAATAAATCAATAGTGTTTGTATCAAAATCTTCTAATTGTGCATTGCTTTAACATCTTTGCTACCGTATTTATATTTTACTTTCTGTGCTTGTTGTTGTAAAGCATGTGAGATTTCCCATTTCTACTTGCAGTATTTCTTCCATGTTTAGTTTTCAGGGTCAGAGCTCATGGTCAAAGTCTCTGCAACTGATACATTCTGTATGATAAGTAAAAAACATAATTAAAATATAAATGGTCCAAAAACTGAAAAATAAGGAAATATTTTCTAAGCCCATGCTAATTCCATCTTTGAAACTACTGCTCCCAAATTCTGACTCTCTGTGTTGTTTAAAAGTATATTCCAATTAATAAATCCCTTAAAAACAAATTTTACTATCCCAGTGGGATTGTGTTCTTGAACGTCTGCACAAATTATCTAGAGCTAGAAAGTGTAATGTCAGGTCTGCTTTCACTGTAGTCATGTAATGGAAAATGGCCTTTAAATTGGTGGTTTAGAGGTAAGCAAATTAACAGTGAATGGAAAAAGATAAACTTGCAAAAAAAAATTAGAGAAAAAATGCTATCAAAAAAACTATTCTTATTAGAAAGATTTTTAAATATTACATAAGAGGCACATTTAAAACTTCTGGGGCACCTGGGTGTCTCAGTCAGTTAAGCGTTCAGCTTCAGCTTAGGTCATGATCTCATGGTTCATGAGTTTGAGCCCCGCATTGGGCTCTGTGCATGGAGCCTGCAGCCTGCTTCGGATTCTGTGTCTCTCTCTCTCTCTGCCCCTCCCCCACTCACACTCTGTCTCTCTCTTTCTCTCAAAAATAAATAAAACATTAAAAAACCTTAATTTTTTTTTTAATTTAAAAAAAAAAAATAGTAGGATCGAGATTGCTTCCAGTGCATAAGAAGCTATATATAATCTAACGTGCTGGTATTGATTTCCTAACACAGATCAACTTGTAGTGTGCACCTACCAATATTATGATATTTATTTCATTTTGTTGCTTACCTGAGATTTTCTAACTTCTACTTGACTGTGTTAACATTACTTTTATGTCCCAGACTACTGATACATTGCCAATATAAGATAATTCTCACATGTTGCATTTTTTAATTGGTATTCAACACAAAAACTGAACTTTTTTTAAAAAAGATTTTTGCAAAAGGTCATAAGCACGTCTAGGTGAGTGTGTCAGGTTTTCTTAGAGGACTGTGCCAAGCGCCGCTCGGATGGCATTGCTTGAACAAAGGGTTTCAGTTAGCAGTCTGGAAGGAAAAGGTAAAATCCCTGTGGCCGTCCCGTTTATGCACAGCGGCATCGTAAGGCCTTAACTAAAGTGACCTTTCAAACTCATTTACAGGCTCTTTCTCAGTTCCAGCTTTTTTTCATTTTCTTAAGCAAATAAACTGAATTCTAAACATTAAAAGTTTAGGCAGTCACGCTCTACTCTGATACACCAGTAATAATAAAATAAAATTATGCGATCTCAATTTCATTTCTACAATGAATTACCCAGAAAGTCCATTCTGGGAGACAGCAAGAGGGAGAAACAAAGAAACATGATAAAGAAAAAAATAAAACCTAAGTCACAATTCTGAATGTTAATAGTCCTGGACTCCGTTTTTTTCTGCCTTCAAAATCAGCCCCTTTTCAAATGTATCACACGAATTCACCCTGCGAGTTTATGTGGTTCATTTTTTTTTTTTTTTTGCATACTTTGTGATTAACATGTAACCCACCACAAGGTGTATATGCAACAATGGAAACCCAGTCAGAAGACTTGCAACTTTCTTAAAGATTAAAAACACAAACTACATAAAACTCTACGTCCACCACATCACAGCCAAATCCCGGTAGCTGTGTGTGATGTTTCCGGGCTGAACAACCCCTAGAGCCTCAGTGAATTGGTGAAAGAAAAAAAGAAGAAAAGCATATCACAGCTTTTGCAGCGCCCTCTGAATTCTGCAGGTCAAATAATTCACTCTAACTGCAGGCTTTACAAGCCTGAAGGTCAGTCAGTCTTGACCCTGGATGTTATGGTGTTCTTAGCAGGCGGCAACTTGCCTTGGGTAACTTTTCCATGGCACTGTCTTGGTGTCCCTCAGAAAGCATTTACTGGTTTCCTACAGTATCCTGTCCTTTCTGAGAGAAACCCTTTGCTACATGACTGATGGGGCTGTATTTTTTTTTTAATTTTTTTTTTAACGTTTATTTATTTTTGAGACAGAGAGAGACAGAGCATGAACGCGGGAGGGGCAGAGAGAGAGGGAGACACAGAATCGGAAGCAGGCTCCAGGCTCCGGGCCATCAGCCCAGAGCCCAACGCGGGGCTCGAACTCACGGACCGCGAGATCGTGACCTGAGCTGAAGTCGGACGCTTAACCGACTGAGCCACCCAGGCTCCCCAATGGAGCTGTATTTTAAACAATACATTAACAGACCATTTAAAAAGCTGATCATTATTAAGCCAAGGCCCAAGCTCTTGGAGACATAATGTTAATCTTTCCAACGATACCTTTTATGATCACCTCAAAATTCAAATACCCAAAAGCAATCTCTCTTCTGCTACTAATGTGTCTAACTGTCTAAAGAACAGTCATCTCCAGAGGTGGCCGGGACTAGGAACGTAGGCTCTGAGGTGGGGCTGCTATGACTTTAAACACATTTCTCAACTTCTCTAATCTAGTTCCCTATCAGTACAATAGAGATAATAGTAGTTCTTACCTGATCCAATTGTTGTGGAGAATAAATGAGATTGAATTAGAAATTAAACCAAAGTGCCTGATGCAACCTCTAACGGGGATTCAATAAATTTTAACTAGTGTTACATTTACAAAATAATCTTTGACTAGTGCTTCTTGATTCTTCCTAGCAACCAACTCCAGAGATGCATTTGCTTGGCATTTGTGCCTTTTCCCTTACATTCTTAGTGCTTTGGTTCCAGACCCTTATCTCCTCATAACTAGACTGCTCTAAGGATACTTTCTATGGATCTCCTAGTCCATTTTTCCTTCATTCCAACGTGTATGTCCTGCCAGTTTGAATTTTCAGACGTAATGCTTTCAGCAGTGCTACTGTTGTTAAAAATCTGTACTGATTGCCTCTTTCCTACTCCTCTGCCTACAAGAGCCTACACACCCTGATCCCGCTCAATCTACTTATTATTCCCTGATGGAAAAATCAGTTTGCTGTAGACAATTTTCTGCCATATAGTTTTTTTCATTGATTCCCTCACATAGTCAACAAATATTTATTGAGGGCCTACCATGGACCAAATGCAAGGGATGCAAAAGTATTAGTTTCCAAGAATGTAAAATTAAATAAAGTAGTCTCCCTGCCATCAATGAGACTATCACAGACACTGGACAATTAAACAACTCATTATAATATACCAGGTAAGAAGAACTCTAAAGAAGTAGAAGGACAAAGAAAAGAAAACTATACTGCAACATTCTGTCTATAGGTGGGAATGAAATGATTACAATGTAACAAAGCATTGGGGTGCTTCAGTGGCTCAGTTGGTTAATCTTCCTCACTCTTGATTTCAGCTTAAATTGTGATCTCGTGGTTCTTGAGATCAAGCCCCACCATCGGCTCCATACTGACAGGGTGGAGGCTGCTTGGGATTCTCTCTCTCCCTCTCTCTCTCTCTCTCTGCCCCTCCCCCACTCATGCACGTGCACACTCCCTCTCTCTCAAAATAAATAAACTTAAAAAAAAAAAAAAAAATATATATATATATATATATATATATATATATATATATATAAAACAAAGTATTATTTGCCACACTATTACTGGGAATCATAGGGACCTAAAAGTTTGTGTATTTTTGCCCTTGATTAAAAATGCCCTCAACTTATCAAAATTCTGGCCATCCCCATAAAAACAGTCCTACCTCCCGATGATATCTTCCTTCATTGTTCCAATACTTGATCTTTTTCTCTGGAGCTACTATAAGTCTGCATTATTTAACTTAGTGGTTGGTTATATGGAATCTTCAGGTGTTGAATACTGCTTTCTATGTGACAAACATTTCCCTAAGATACAAGCCTATTAAAGGCAGAATTCATGTTTTATATACAAGTGCATTTCTTATTTTCCAAACAACCTAACTTAATTCTAAGACAACTATGGTAATAAATAACTAGTAATTGGTTCATTTATTTTTCATGAGAAATGTGTATTTTTTAATGAGTATTTTTTTTCACATTTTTTTTCTAGCCCAAAATTTCCTAAAATCTATGCTATGTAGCATTAGTTCCACAAGATGCTAATAAATATTACTCAAAAACTTAACTCATGTTGAAATTTTGGGGAAATACTGAGTTAAAATAATTAAACAAGATTATTTACCGCAAAACTTCCCAGAGCTTTAAAGCTTGTATAATTTAAGTCAAGAACAGTAAATATTAAGCAGTGTTTCCCAAATCCACTTAATGACAAAACCCGCTTCCTGAAATTAGTGTTCACGAGGCTCACTTTGAGGAATTCTGTTGTGTGTTAAGCCTATGGAGCTGATTTCTATTTTTAGGTCAAACCATTTGCATAACTGAAATAAACTGGTTATTTAATTTAATTAACTGGTAAGCACTATCAGCTCACTAGCACAATGAAAAACATTTAGGTTTCTCTAAGTTCTGTAACATTAGCAAAGATTTTGATAAACATAAAATCTGGGCATAAGTTCTAACAAGGTCATAGAGGCAAGGATCACACCTTCAGAAGCTGGCCAAAGTTAAAAATCATGATTTGTGCCTAGGTTCAAGGATCCTGCTATTGATTTAAATTTTTATGATTCTGTTATTTAATGGTTGAATTATGAGGTCTACCCTTAGGTTTCAAGAAGGAACAAAGTTCCTTATTTAAGAGCACATATTGAATCATTAATAGATGAATATATATTATTCAGTCATAGAAAAGCCACAGTGGAATATTATTCAGCCATAGAAAAGAATATCTTGCCATTTATAATGACATGGATGGACCTAGAGGGTATTACACTAAATGAAATAAGTCAGACAGAGAAAGACAAATATTATATGATTTTACTTATATGTTCAGTCTAAAAAATGGTTTTAAATGTATGAAGAAACAAAACATAGAGCCAGACCCATAAATACAGAGAACAAACTGATGGTGGCCAGAAGGGATGGGGTGGAGGGATGGGCAAAGTAGGTGATGGGGAGTGAGAGATTTGGAATATCTCAGTTATGGAATGAATAAGTTATGGGGATGAAAGGTACGACATAGGGAATATAGTCAGTGCTATTATAACATTGTATGGTGACAGATGTTAGCTACACTCATTGTGAGCATGGCATGATACTTAAACTTGTTGAATCACTATGTTGTACCCTAAAACTAATATAACATTGTATGTCAACTATACTTCAACTTAAAAAAGAAAAAGAGCACATATTTAAATAGGTGGGTTAAAATTTATTTGACAATATCAATTCTGATTAGTGATTACAACTTTAATAGGATTTATATTACTATCTTTATTAGTTGTAAAAGCTTACAAATGGTCTGAAACTAATAACGAAAAGTCAAGATCTAAGGAAACAGGTTGCAGAATATTACAGGGAATTGTATATCCTCCCCAACTTTGACTCTGTGTGAGTCTTCTCTTTCTCTTTCACTTTGTCTTCTGGGGAAGATACCCAAGGTCCTATCCAGTGTAAATTACCAATTTATCCTAATCCGGACCTGGCTGAACTCCAAGGCCCTCCCTTAAACAGTTGTAGTGAACCAGCAGTCAGTATGCCCTGCTTTCTGATGGCTGTCTGGAGTCCAGAAAATGCACGAAGCCCAACATAGGAAGTTTGCAATGGCTGTAATCATGCTCCACTCTGTTTACAGTGGACCTTTAAAGTGGAGCCAGTGCCTTGTAAGTAGTGGTAGAACCATGGAATGCCAAATCTTGTCTGAAATCAAGCTTGATGTGACCTTATGCTTTATTTCCCCACAGGCTTCATCCCTGCAAAATGAAACTACAACATCTGAAAGAAGGAATGCTTGGCCATTAAGGCCATGCTTGAAACTTGGCACCAATACTTGGAGAAGCCAGGCATCCGGTCATGGCCTGCACCAATCATCACAACTGGGAGGTCCTCTGGATGATCCATAACATCTACCAGACCCACAGCTGCCAATCGCTTTCCCATCTACCAATTTCAGGACCCAATAGATCCTGAAAACTCAAAACTGGTGAGCTGATGTACTATATCCTAAGTTAAAAATTCTTATCCAGTTCAATTAAGTTGAACTCACCAGGCTGTGACACCCAAAAACCTTTGCTGTAATCCACTTGTAGAAGAGCAACAACAGGATTGCCCCTTTCAACCAAAGGTCATGGGTCTTGCCCAAACCAGCCCATTAGCCTTGGAGGGATGCTTCTATGGAGTGGATGTCTTACCTATGTGTCCTGGTCAGGAGCACTCACACTGAGGTCCAGGTCCATACCATGGCAGCTGTGTCCTCCAGCTTCTACCTGTTTAAGATTCACCACAGTCTCAACTACGGGTCTTGGGACTTCTGACGGCCGAGTGTTCAGGAAGATGCGGAGGACCTAGGAGAATGTGCCTTGGCTGAATTGAACCAGAAAAAGACAGAGGCCTCTTCCATCCCTACTGAAACATTGGTGATTGTGATGAACCATATCTGGAGAATTTTATCACAGAGCTCTCTCCCTATTACTAAAACAGCATTGTCTTCACATTTGCCCCAACGATTCACTTCTCTCCATGCCAAGGGACATTGCCTTCACCTCCAGTGGGCATCAAACACCTGCATTTCACATGGATCCCTGGCTAAGGTAGAGCCTCCAGTTTGAATCCACATCTAATAAATTTGTCTTTGTAGATAAAGATCACTTGGATCATGAGATTACACCCTTGAAAATAGCAGTGCTGTGTATACTACCCACCACCAAAATAACGGAGTAGCCCCTATACTCAGTTCCATATTCATCTATAATACCTCTTCCATGCAAATCAGTTTCATACAAGTAAAATGTGGAAGCATCCCATAAAACACCCCCACCCTTCATGAATTCAACCAGTTTTTACTGAGGACCTATCATGTGCCCATGTAAATGGAAGTTTACATTCCAATGGGTATGTCATAAAATTAAACAGCATAATGAGTGCTATAGCATTGTAATGATGGCCATGAGAATTCCCTCATCTCTGTTCTTTGACTACCCAAGGATCTCCTAGTTGCCCAGGCTGACTCACAGATGATCTTCTAATATGCCAAAGCAACTACTAAGATTCAAGCCAATAGGCAGAAGTGCCCAGGGGACCTCCTGCAAGTGGTGATCCTATGTATTCTGGTTACTAATGTATTATTTCTAAACCATCTGACTTTTAAACAAGTTAGATGCTCACTTACTAAGCGCCTTCCCATCATGTCATCAAACTGGTAGCCCTCATTGTAGCCACTCTTGGGTAGAATCAGGCTGTGAAGTTGGAAAACGTGGCTTTAAGTTTGGGTTCTGGCACTTATTATGCCTGTGGGCAAATCACTCAAACTCTTTGGTATTTGGTGTCTTTCTCTGCAAAATAAAAATAAAAACATCATATATGATACCTACCTCACAGGGTTGTTGTGAGAATCAAGTGAAAATGTATGTGAAAGCACTTTGTAAACTTTGCTATTTTTGATCACCCCATTTTTCATGGATTCTTCCTTCTCCCCACCAAATACAATACTATAATTTACCAGAAGGATGTACTATTACATCATCCCCCCCATGCAAGTGAATGGTACAAAGAAGATGAATTACATGCCCTCCTAAATAGCTGGTTTCAGTATGGTAATTCTGATGCCTCACAAGATGACAAGTATAGAAGCCACAGGACCAAAGCCAGGGCCCTACTGCTATATAGACAGACATTCCACCATTAACACATGATTGGACCAAGACACCAGTCAGCCCTCTTGATGGAAGGCTTTCCCCGGAACCCACTATAGAGAACCTACTCTTGGCCCCAAAGAACTAACCAGACAACAATAATTCAGGGAATCACCTGGGCTCTAGCTGCCAAAGAAATCACCAGCTACTTCAGTGGGGAACATGCCTCCCAAGGTAGAGTAAGAAGACTTGGTTAAAGGAGACACTGATCCGATTAAACAAATACAAACCATCCTTACTGCCTGACCTATTGTTGTTGGGCTGGAAAGAAAAACTCCTTGTCATTCATTTAAAGCAAAGATTTGGTGACACATTTCTTCTTTAAGCACAGTTTTTCCCTCAAGCCACCCTGGCTCTTGCCTTTCTGATTTTGTCTTGTCTGCTCCCTGTCTGTCCAATAGATTTGTGCTGAGATGTATTCCTGGCTTGCAAGTCTTATATGTTCCTCTTACACACACACACACACACACACACACACACACACACACCAATGAAGAATCCCACCCACATTTCCTATGCTACCCTCATAGCCAACCCCAAGCCTGACCTTCTATTTCTAGTGATTCAAAATTGATTCTGGATTGGCTGATCGAATCTGACTGAGTTCAGTCTCACTGGAACAGTGTATCCCAGGCTGGAATGCTGACTCTGTTTCAGTCCTGGGTAGAAGTTTAAATAGAATACCTATGGAGTCATGGATACCCATAACTTCTTTAGGAAAAGAAAATTTATTTTTGCCTTCTACTTAGAATATACCAGCTTCTCCAAAACTAAGAACATATTAGCATGTGCCTCCAAGAATAGCATAAAGTTTTTATACTAGATCTCCTGAGTGAAGAGAATGATGCCAATGTACCAAAAGATCAGACAGTATTGGCATCCCAGAAGCTCTGGAGTAAGATCTTAAGCTTAAAATATAAAATTTCAACTATAATCCATGCTTCAGTTTCCTGGAGCAAAGGAAGAGGATTACAGGAAAAATGTTGATTCAATGTTTATATCAGTTTTCAAAATATTTTTAAATGTGATGAAAAATAATTCACAATCTCCTCCTTGCTCTAAGGCAGAATAGCTGATCACTGATCAGAATCACTGATACCAACTCAGTGAGCTGAGAAATCCCCAAATCTTTTTTTAAGGCTATAATATTCAATTTTCATTTTCAATATTTCTAACTTTTTAAAAACTAAAACAGTGTCTTCTAGTTTACAATCACTACTTGTTGTGGGAAGGAAGCCAGAGAGACTCAGAGTCCCAGCCACCCAAGGTCAGAGGCACTGAGCCAAAGGACCCAGCAAAGAGAGGCCCAAGCCAAGAAGAAAAGCTGTTGCTGAAATGGCAGACCAAGCATATGAAATAAGATGATCTCCAGGTCATGGTAGTTGAGAAAGAAGAATAGACAGATCCAAACTGGGAAGCAGATTAAGATGTTGGAGTAAGTATCAGGACGAACACAGCTGGGCAAGAGAAGTCACCTCGGCCACACATGTCTGTCTTACGACAGCCTTTCCTGTGAGTTGCAATATTACATCCTAGTTTTTCAGACGTAAAATCCTCAGTATCACTGATGTCACCTACATAGCCAGCCCAAAACAGACTACTTTCCTTACCCACAGACATACCTTTTACTGTCTTGGCTGATACAATTTTCTTTTTCAGAGATTTTAAATTTTTTCATAAATCTTTGATAAATTATTTTATCAATAAAAAAAACTCTCAATAAATAACCTCCCTGGTTGAATTCTAATTCCTTCTTTGGTGATTAAAAAACTGGTAATAAAAATGAATTAGTTTAATTAATAATTTGTCTGCCCTTGCATGGCCAAGGCTAAGAGGGAAAGGACATTCTAACATAGATTAGATGTAAGTGAGCTAGAAACAGTTTTAGTGAAATGCCAGGCAAGGGGTAGCCAAAGAGACGTTTGATACTGGCACATGGCTTAACCTTAATCTGCAAATTGTACCTCTCTTTCAAAAGTCACAGGCGATCAACTCTCCCACTGCCACATCAGGACACAGAGACTGCAGAGTGAAAGACAGACATGCAGGGTAGAAAAGAATAATGCAGGCAGCATTTTGCAGCAAGAGGTAGCTGGTTGCAGAGACCAGCCACTCCCCACGGCCGGCAGGAGTGCCAGCCTTTTCAGAGAACTTACATTAGAAGTTACAGCAGTACATGGAACCGAGCCAGTAGACCCAACAGTGGGGACAGTGGGGAAGTTTCTGTAATTAAAGACTGAACTCAGCACACTTTGAAACAGACTAAGAACTCTCTACTACTGGCAACAAGGAACTGATTTTGTTTAAGTGAATATTCTTACTGAACCTGGTAAATCATGAATCAATGTGGAAACAAAGGCAATCCGTGGATTACAGCCCTTGGGTTAAGAATAAAGAAGATAATCTGAATGGTACCAGGAGGAACAGACCCCCGTAACAGGAGAGACTGGAAATTGCTAACAGAGGAGCATAGTTGCGTGTCCGTTCCAAAATGCTGTGTATACAGTTATGCTTAACCCGACTGCCTAGTAAATTGCAATTGGTTCTTATCTTTTGTGTGAGTTTAATTCTTCTATATTGAGTCTTTTTATGGTCTTTATAGAGTCCAGAATTTATTAAGAAATTTCACAGTAAACAGAATACCTGTTAATATATGAAGCAGATACTGATAATTGCCAGCAATATTCTAATTCTAGAATAACCAGGCCAAATAAGCAGTGATTCTCTATTTAATGAAATTTATTTTCAACTGAACAGATCTAAATTATGTCAGGAAAATGTAATACCTTCTATTACCCCCAGTGTAAATATAATCCCAAATCTCCTATCCTCTACTACCCATGAACAAAACTAAATTCCTGCGAGATGAAAATCTACACAGAGAGTATTACTTTTTTACTAGATCAAAATGTGGCAGCATCCAAACCGTTCTTTGATGGAACTAATAAAACAAAGTTAAACTGCTTGAAAGCATTCTCCCTTTTGATTTATGTTGATTTAGAACTATTCATGTTCCAGACACTGTGTTAAGCAATGTACCTAACATAGTGGCAAAATCATAGAGTTCACACTCTGGGGTCAGAGAATGATATTAAATAAATAATCATAACAATGAATCACCAGTGTAATTACCAACTGAGATTAATTCCCTGAAGGAAAGGAATAAAATACAGAAAGAGTGTATGACAAAGAGCCCTGAACTAGTTTAGAAGGCTTACTGGAAGAAATAAGAATCTCAAGCTAAAGCAAGAACAGTGAGTAGAAGTTTGGGGACTAGAGGTAGAGAGTAAAGGACATTTCAGACAGAGAGACCAGCAATGATTCTTTAGTGAGAGAAAGCTCATCTGAGAACTGAAATGTCAATGGCTGAGAGAACCCACAGCAGGTCCAAGGGTTTGGAGCCCTGAAAACAAAGGTAGGAAGGGTAGGCGTTGAGTTATAAAGTGGGGTGGGAACCAAACTAGGCAGTCTTTGAGGCCACCCCAAGGAACTCAGTCTTCAGCCTAAGAGAATTGAGAAGCTGTTGCAGGTTTTTCCAAGAGTCATATCTTGACTTTGGTGTTGTGTTGTGTCATACACAGGGAGAACATTTAATACATACACATTGAATAAATTCAGGAAAGTTTTTTTTTTCCCACAGAATATCCAGGAGAGCTGGTATTATGTTATCCTAAATTGAACTGATGGTCAGAATCATTACTCAGAAACTTCCATTTAAAGAGGCGTTCTGAGATTTATTCGTTCTGTCTTTATAACAAATACAAAGGCGTTCTGTCTTTATAACAAATACAAAAATTGTACCAATTAACAGTAGTACAGATGAAAATATTTGTTGGAAGCTTCCACAACAGTAAGTGAAGAGGTCATTGCTATTTACTACTCTACAAGGGACAAGAATTCAATTAAGAATGTAAAGAGGTGATAAAGGAGCCTTAGAAATATAGCACCACCCCAAACTGCAGGCATGCCAATAGCAACATGCAGTCTCTCTCTCCTCCATGAACCCCTCCCTCACCACTGCCTTCAGAGATACCTGGGGAGGCCAGCAGCTACGCGTCTCTTCTTGGTTTTCCCTGTAGACTAAGGTGCAGGCCTTCTCAGTTCTGCTAAGTCAGTGATCACTTGTCCATCTGTTTCCATTTTGTGAAAAGTTGTTGACATCTCTCATTTGTTATGATCTCTTTAGCTATTTGCTTTGTTCTGTGGGTTTATGCCTTTTTGTGTCCTTTTTTTTTTTGCCATATTAATAATGTTTGAAGAGGGCATCTGCATATTTAATCTGAAATAATTAAGTGGAACTTTCTTATTGATTTAATTTGCATTTCCTGGTTGAATATGTTTTTCATCTTTATGGACCATTTTTACTACTCCTTCATGAATTACCTGCTCTTATCTTTTGGCTGTTTTTCTATCAGGAACTAGTCATTTTCTTATCAATTTTAATAGTTCCTTTTTATATTATGTCTATTAACTTACTGTGTGTAAAATTTGTTGTGAATATTTTTTCCAGTTTGTCATTTACTTTTAACTTTTATGATTTTTGTACATGGAAAGGGTTCTTTTAGTTTTTATGTACTATGGTTTGTGAAACTCTTTAATTATTAAAAAGTATTATTGATTTTAAATTAATTGTTGAATTATTACATATTTCCGTGCTTTTATGCATACAAAGCCCTTACTTAGCCTGATATAAGTAAAACACTTACTTTTGTCATCTTCAGATGTGTTTATAATTTATTGGTTTTATATTTAACTTTTAATCCATCTGGATTTTTTTTATGTAGTACAAGGAGAGATTTTTAAAAAAATAATTGAGAAATATAGCATGTACACCATCAAATACATAAAATATACTCATATAGTTATGTACAACTTAACAAACAATTTAAAGGCAAATACTCATTCTACCATATCCTGAATCCTTGTCTAAACATCTATTTCTGGGAGCACCCAAACTAAAATAATTCAGACCGAAAGTGGTCTAGGAAGTACAGCCTGAGATGGATTTCTGGGACTGGATCACTCCCCTGCCAGAGAGTAACAAAGATAAGTGGGTTTTGATGACCCCTGCCATGCTGTAGGGTCACTAATACTAAGAGTCTCTTCCATCCAGCATGCAGGAGGAAGAGGATAAGTTAGGTTTATGCTATATCTCTACCATTGAAGAGATATGGCAGCAGTGGTTGTCATAAAAGACCGCAGATGTGGTAGGTCGTTGTGAAGTACCCTAGATATACCACTGAAAGAAAATGGTGGGCTCAAGTCAGCCAACCACCAACTTAGGACATAATATACAATCCAGAAAACATCTATGACACCCACCTTAACTGCAGCCAGAGGGCAGTACAGGCTGAAAATCAGGCCTGATTCTGAGAGTAGCAGAATTGCAGAGAAGGCTTACTACATAGCCCTGGCAAATTCACTACGCTAAGATGCATCACAAGATAATACTTGCCTTCATCCAAGATTTGCCCCCACCTTTCTCACAGTTTGTAGGCATAAAGCTAGGGTCAAGTTTCAGCATGGCCTACTTGGGGAAGCACTGTTCCTTTTTTGGAGGCAAAGGAAGTATTCACCAAAAGTACTGCCATACCTAGGGGAACTTCCATAATTCAGGGTTTAACACTCTAGAAACCCAAATATTATGCTGGGATGAATTTCTTAAACTTGAGAAAATCACTGACCTATAGTAAATGAGGTGGAAATGCCAGAACTGTTTTACCAAAGTTTTAGAGGCGCATATGCTTGAATGGACTTAACGCCTAAGACGAGAGAATCCACTGGCTGACTATGTTTCTCAGCGCTGCCCAAAAGAAACTCTTTTCACTAAATCAAAAAGGAAAGTGCTAATGTGAGGACACTGGCATTGTTGACAAAATTCAGTGAATCTATTCTTTTTAAGTCGGGTGTACAGTCAGGAAAGCTGCCACAGAATGAGTTCATCAGTGTGAATGGAATGATAGGACTCAAATAGTAGAGGTCAGGTGGTATCGCTTAAATGTCAACAGCAAGGTGAATGTAATTACTATATCAGAAAGTAGAGCCAGAATGGAAATCAGGGACTCTGACAGGGATCTGTGGCAATAGCTAATATACCACAGTCTCCCCGTGCACAATAGATGGGTAATGTGGTAGGCTAAATAACCTCTCCCTCAAAGATGCCCACATCTTAATCCTCTGGAACTTGTGAACATGTTACCTTACATGGCAAAAGTGACTTGCAATGTGATTAAGAATCTTGAGATGGGGCAATTATCCTGGATTATCTGGGTGTGCCCAGTATGATCACAAGAATCTTTGTAAGGTAAAGGAGACAGGAGGCAGAGTCAGAGACGGGGATGTGACAACAGAAACAGAGGTCAGAGAGATTTAAAGATGCTGTGGTGCTGGCTTTGAAGATGGAGAAAAGAGTCATGAGCCAAGATGTTCAGGCAGCCTTTAGAAGCTGGAAAAGGCAAGAAACACATTCTCCCTTAGAGGCTCAAGAAAGAGCATGGCCTTACCGACATCCTGATTTGGGCCCAGTGAAACTTAGTCCAAACCTTTATCCCTACAAGTCTAAGGTATACATTTGTTTGGTTCAGAGTCATTGTGTTTGTAGTAATTTGTTGTGATGGTTAGTTCTTTGTATCAACTTGGCCTAGGCTATAGTACCCAGTTATTCAAACACTAATCTAGATGTTGCTCTGAAGGTATTTTGTAGATGTGGTTAATACCTACAGTTTATAATACTTTAAGTAAAAGAGATTACCCTCAATAATGTAGGGAGGCCTCAACCAATTAGTTGGAGGCCTGAAGAGCAAAATTGTTGCTCCCCAAAGAAGAAGTAATTCCACATCAAGCCTGCAGCATTGACTCCCACCTGAGTTACCAAGATGCTAGCCTGTTCTAAGGAGTTCAGATTTGCCAGCCCTCACACTCTCATGAGCCAATTCCTTAAAATACATAAATATAGAGAGAGGATCTCCTAGTAGTTATTTTTCCGTGGATAACCCTGACCATAACATTTGTTATAATAGCCATAGGAAATGAATACAGGTAGCTAACAAGGGTATTTTTTGATCTATATAAATAGAGAAGACCAAAAAGTAGGTAGACCAAAGATTGATATTTGACATCAAAACAAAAATTCACTAATCTTTTCCTAGTTTCTACACTTGAGCAAGTTTGAGCTAGTCAATGGAAAGGGTTACTCGATCCCCCTGAGGACTCCTCCAATCCTTTTGCAAATGGACTGAACTAGTTAGACCTGGGAAAGAAAACACACAGAATATTAAAGGTTGTGTTGGCACCCGAAAAACAAATAACCCAGTGAAGAAATGGGCAGAAAACATGAATAGACACTTCTCTAAAGAAGACATCCGGATGGCCAACAGGCACATGAAAAGATGTTCAACGTCGCTCCTTATCAGGGAAATACAAATCAAAACCACACTCAGATATCACCTCACGCCAGTCAGAGTGGCCAAAATGAACAAATCAGGAGACTATAGATGCTGGCGAGGATGCGGAGAAACGGGAACCCTCTTGCACTGTTGGTGGGAATGCAAATTGGTGCAGCCGCTCTGGAAAGCAGTGTGGAGGTTCCTCAGAAAATTAAAAATAGACCTACTCTATGACCCAGCAATAGCACTGCTAGGAATTTACCCAAGGGATACAGGAGTACTGATGCATAGGGGCACTTATACCCCAATGTTTATAGCAGCACTCTCAACAATAGCCAAATTATGGAAAGAGCCGAAATGTCCATCAACTGATGAATGGATAAAGAAATTGTGGTTTATATACACAATGGAATACTACGTGGCAATGAGAAAGAATGAAATATGGCCTTTTGTAGCAACGTGGATGGAACTGGAGAGTGTGATGCTAAGTGAAATAAGCCATACAGAGAAAGACAGATACCATATGGTTTCACTCTTATGTGGATCCTGAGAAATTTAACAGAAACCCATGGGGGAGGGGAAGGAAAAAAAAAAAAGAGGTTATAGTGGGAGAGAGCCAAAGCATAAGAGACTGTTAAGAACTGAGAACAAACTGAGGGTTGATGGGGGGTGGGAGGGAGGGGAGGGTGGGGGATGGGTATTGAGGAGGGCACCTTTTGGGATGAGCACTGGGTGTTGTATGGAAACCAATTTGACAATAAATTTCATATATTGGAAAAAAAAAGTTGTGTTGGATACAGGTTATGAGCTGATACTGATAATAAGAGAACCAAAATGCCATCACAGATGTTTGTTACAGTGAGAGCATATGAAGTCCAGGTGATAAATAGAATCCCACCCAAGTGCATCCAACAGGAGTGCAGTGGGTCCAAATGCTGTGGTCTTTCTCCAGTCTCTAAGTGCACAGTTCAGATGGATGTGATCAGCAGCTGGTAGAAAGCTCACATTTACTCTCTAAACCTTGGATTAAAAGACATAGTGGCAGGAGAAGCCAAGTGAAAGCCTCTGAAAATGCACCTCCTCCAAGACAGTAAATCAGAAAAATGCCACATACTGAATGGAACTACAGATATTTACTATCATGCTGAAGGTTGCAGGAAGAGTCGTCTCCATCTATCAGTCTGACACCTGCAAATATCAGATGGATCATGGCAGATGACACTAGACTACTGAGATCCCAACCAAGTGGTGGCCCTGATGTCAGCTACTGGTCTATTGCTGCACTTATTATGCAACTACTGATCTAGTGAATTTACCAAGAAGGATGATCAGAAGCAGTTCACATTTACTTGCAATGAATAATGGTACATTCAAGATCTTAACCAAAGATAATGTTAATATTCTAGTGATAAAGAAACCTTGCTTATTTGGACCTTTTACAGAACATCATAGTGATCCTTCTACTGATGACATCATTTTAATTGGATCTGGAAAGCAGAAAGTGGGTTTATAAAAAACGTCCCTTTAGGGCACCTGGGTGGCTCAGTCAGTTAAGCACCCGACTCTTGGTTTCGGCTCAGGTCATGATCTCACGGTTCCTGAGATCGAGCCCCACATCGGGCTCTGCACTGACGGTGCAGAGACTGCTTGGGATTCTCTCTCCCTCTTTCTCTGCCTCTCTGTCTCTCTCAAAAAATAAACATTTTTTTAAAAATTTCCCTTTTGAAGCATATGTGGTCCAGGGGATAGGAGATTAACCCTGCAAATATCCACAATCCTGCCAAATTGATGATGATTTTAGAGTTATATTACTTCTTGCACCTTTTGCCATTAGGAAAAGCATAATGTCTGATAGTCCTCTTTGGATTTTGGAGAAAGCACGCACCACATTTAGGAACACAGCTCTGACTTATCAGTTGACTTGTGTAGCAACTGGTTTTGAGTGAGGCTTTGCAGCACACTTAAGCTGTGGAATGAGCATCCTTGTCCCTTAGATCATATGATTCAGCAGATCCCATGGTGCTAGAGGTATTTATGAAACACAAGGTTGCCATTTAGAGTCTATTGCAAACCCAAATAGAAGAGTCACAACACAGACCCCTAAGACTTGATGCAAGGCTATGCCATTTGTAGCAGAGAACTATTCACCATAAAAGCAGATCCTGGAAAATTACTGGACCTTAGTAGAGACTGGACTCTCAACCAAGGGATATTAAGTAACTATACAACTGGACTTATTCACCTTGATCTGGACGTCACACCAAGTCATTAGTGGGGTGGCGGGGCGGGGGGATTCACAATAGCAATCTATCATACTGTGGAGATAGTACATTCTGGATCAGATCCAATCAGGTCCAGAGAATATAAGTAAGTTATATAAACATGTGTCCCAGACCCTTACATTACTTAGCTACACCAATGCTTCACCTTTAGTGAGCTAACAAAAAACGAACAGCTAACAGAGGAGGAAAAACTGAGGCCTGATTCATAGACAAGGTGATTTGATACGTCTGCAAGCTGAAAATAGGGCATTGTTGCATTACAGCCCACCTGAGAGAAGGCTCTGAAAGACAGTGTTGAGAAGAAATCCTGTGCAGTTCACTTTACCATCAGCTTTCTATGAAGAAAGAAATGGTGCGTGGTAAGAATACACATTGATTCCTGGGCAGCGGCTGGTTAATCAGGGACCTGTAGGGAGGGAGACTGGAAGAGTGGAGACAAGGGGATACGAGGAAGAATCATGTAGATAGACCAGTAGGAGTGAACACAAAGTATCCAGATCTTTATTTCCCATTACAAAGCCCACCACAGACAATCTACCAGGGAAGAGGCACTAAACAACCAGGTAGTAAAAATGACTCATCCATTGGAAATTAGCCAGCTTCTCTCCTCAACTGCCCCAGTGCTTGCACAATGGGCCCTTGAACGGAAGAACCTCACCAGCAGGAGTGGAGGCTGACAGAGGAAAGGTAAACATCAAATAAACAATCACACAAACAATCATCTGATAATGATTTTCAATACTAAAGTAAACAAATATAAGGCACCATAAAAGTATAAAACAGGGAATTTGGGTGGTCAGGTAATGCTTCCGTAAGAGAGTAAGACCTGGATGTGGAACAGGAAGTAGCTAGACAAAGAGGTGCCAGGTAAGGAAGAGTGTAGCAGGCAATGTGTGCGAAGGCAGACTTGGGGAAATGTTTGATACGTATGAGCAAAGAAAAGACCTATGTGGCTATAACACCATGAGTGGGAGAGGTGAAGCAGGAGAGATAGGGAGGGACCACAGAAAGAGGGACCTTGCAGTCTCTGTTCAAGGATTCTTTGTTGCTATTGTTGCTATCATAGCTGTTTGTCCATTCTCCTTCCTTAGCTGCCTCCTATTCAACTTGCAGGTCTTACTTCCTTAGGAATCATTCTCTGATCCCCAAATTAGTGTTGGTTGTTGATTTTTGTGCTTATTTTAAGAGCAGCGAACACCATTGAAAAAGAGCCGGACTTCACAGAAGACCTTGCTATGATTGGCACATAGATAGTATATCTATGTAAGGGGGATATGTAAGGGGATAGTAAGGGGGAAATGTGAACATAGTACCAAGCCAATTAGAGGAGAAAGCCTCCTTAAAAGAATAAGAAAGAACAACCTGGGGCCCCTGGGTGGCTTATTCAGTTAAGCATCCGACTTTGGCTCAAGTCATGATCTCACGGTTCGTGAGTTTGAGCCCCTCATTGGGCTCTGTGCTGACAGCTCAGAACCTGGAGGCTGCTTCGGATTCTGTGTCTCCCTTTCTCTCTGCCCCACCCCCACTCATGCTCTGTCTCTCTCTCTCTCTCTGTCTTTCAAAAATAAATAAATGTTTAAAAAAAATTTTTTTAAAAAGAAAGAATAACCTGAGAAGTAGGGTGAAACAAAGGAGAAGAATACGGTGTCCCCAAATCAAGAGAAAAGAAAGTTTTGAAAAAAAATATTTTTTGACTCTGTTGAAGGTTGAAGAGGAAATCAATTAAGATATGTTGAAGATTGCAACTATGTGGATGGAACTGGAGGGTATTATGCTAAGTGAAATTAGTCAGTCAGAGAAAGACAAATATCATATGACTTCATTCATATGAGAACTTGAAGAGACAAAACAGATGAACATAAGGGAAGGGAAACAAAAATAATATAAAAACAGGGAGGGGGACAAAACAGAAGAGGCTCATAAATATGGAGAACAAACTGAGGGTTGTTGGAGGGGTTGTGGGAGGGGGGATGGGCTAAATGGGCAAGGGGCACTAAGGAATCTACTCCTGAAATCACTGTTGCACTATATGCTAACTAATTTGGATGTAAATTTAAGAAATAAAAAATAAAATTTAAAAAAGATATGGTGAAGAAAAATGTTCATTTGACTTAGCAACAGGAGTATTTACACCAATAGAAATTGGTAAATGCCCAAGTCAAGGTTTTTTTTATTGATTTATTGATTTCTAGACCTAAGAAAGTGATAGTGAAATGTTAATAATGCAGATTAAGCTTAAAAGTTTGTCAGTGTGTATACCCAATACATTATGAATAATACAAAAAAATGAGCACATATTCTTACAATATTTGAAAATTATTATTCTATTCAACAAAGAAGTTGCTCACATAATTAACTCTCAAGTGTTTCCAACACACATCCTCATTGTTGTTTCATTTTATCTTATTCATTAACAGTAAATTAAAAATACCAACCACCATTCATGTGATAGCTCTATTTTTTTCATCAAATGAAACCACTGGTTAGTTATGTATACAAAAACGGCAACAATCAGTGAAAGCATCCTGTGAGAATCAGTGACTATAGAGTTTGCAATAAAGAATATTGAATATTTTATTATTATTTATAAACTGTGTGTTACACATTCTTTATATCAAGAAAATTTACAATAAACTTATATAGGTATACAAGCATGCACTTTTTTTTCCAAAAGCCTAATGTTATATATTTACCAGTGCACCACTGTCCCTGAAGAAATGCCCAGGATATACTTATATAAATCAAAAACAAATTCACAAGTATGACTGAAATGAAAAGATATATCGCAAAAATGTGAAACAAGAAATACAATGCAAATTACTCATCATAATATGGTTTCTGTGGAAAGTCTAAATGGTTGACTCACAAATACAATTTTGAAATGTATGCCATTGAAATTGCTGCACAAACAGAAAGTATGAAATTTCTCCTTGCTTGTAATTTGCTAAATTGCTAACCCTTCACATGCAACTTCTAGAGCATTCTGCTGCATTTTCCCACTTTACCAAAATATCTCCCCCTTCTCAGTTAAATCGTGAGGAATTAAATTTTGCAAAAGGATACAAAGAAATTAACATGAAACAGAGGAATATGGTGGTTTTAACATATACTCACAAATTCTTTGATTCTTTGATTAAGCCCTTCAATTTAGGGCTTAATTGCTCTCTTCTTAAGTGTGGTCTTGACTTAATAATTCACCTCTAGTAACTAGAATATGCTAGAAATGACACAGTGTGCTTTTGGAATAGAGATCTGGAACATAGTGCAGCCTGAATCTCTCTACCTTGAATCACTCCCTCTGACATAAGCAAGTTGTTCATGTGTCAGAGGACACTTAGCCCTATGGAGAAACCCACATGGCAAGAAACTGAGGCCACCTGCCAACAGCCAGTGCTACCTTTCCAGCCAAGTGAGTGTGCTATCTGGGAGGTGGATCTTCTAGTCCCACTCAAACCTTCAGATTAGAGCCTGAGCTGATATCTTGACTAAAACCTCAGGAGAGACCTTGAGCCAGAACCACCCAGCTAAGCAGCATCAGAATCTCTTGCCCACAAACTGTGATATAATAAATGTCTATTGTTTAAGCCACTAAGTCTTGGGGAATTTATTATACAGCAATAGAGAACTAATGCAGATATTGTAAAATTATGGAGGAATTGACAGTTCCTGATGGTCAATGAACCTCAGGTAAAAATTCATTTCAAACTTGCAACTTTGAAACTTCTTTAAACTTCTCTAACAAGCTGCTAGTGAAGTGAACCAAAGAAACCATGTTTTCACTTCCTTGCTGGAGGACAAACATTGGTCCTAGAGATGACAAGGGAAGAATTCCTAGAGGAGATGGCATCTGATCTAGACTTTGAACCTTAGGTTACACTTTAATAGGTAGGACTGAATAACAGGTGTCTGGGATTATTGTATTTGTGGTGACAGAAATTACAATACGTGTTCTGAGGAATATAAAGTAGCTGAATAGAACACAGGAAAACTTCTAGAAAAATAATTCTCAATGTGGGACATGTCTAAGAATCCCTTGAAGTGCTTATCTAAATACAAGTCCTAGGTCCCCTTGACAAAGTTGATTTGGTACATATGACAGGGGCCCAGGAACATACCTTTTAAATAAATATCCCAAGTGATTCTCATGCAGATAGATGATCCTTAAAATAGAGTTTGATAAACATAGTGCAAAAGGAATAATGAAATCTCAGTCTAGAACATAGGTTAGGGCCAGATAACTGGGATTTTAAAGCTATGTGGCTCAGATATAATACATAGTGAGAAGCCACTGGATATTTAAAAAGTCTTTATTGTAAAAATTATCATGTGCAAGTAGAGCTAATAGTCTAATGAATCTTTATATCACCTGTATCCAGCAATTATTAAGATTTTTCTACATTCACTTCACTATTTCTTTTTCATATTATTGATATTATGATGAAATACTTTAAAGGAAATCATGGACCTCATGTTATTTCATCCTATGTGCACCTATGTGTGTTTCTGAAGACATAAATAGCTTCTTAGATATCCACACTGCCTTTATCAGACCTAGAAAAAAATTAAAATAACTCATTGGTATCACATAATACTGAGTTCAAATTCATGTTTCATCAATAGTCCTTTTACTGTTGAATCTGAATCCAAACAAGGTCTACACATTGCTTTTGACACTATTCTTAAGACTATCGTATTGGAGCGCCTGGATGGCTCAGTCTGTTAAGCATCCGACTCGATTTCTGCTCAGGTCATGATCTCACGGTTCCTGGGGTCAAGCTCATCATCAGGCTCTACACCTTCCCCACTCACTCGCTGTCTCAAAATAAGTAAATGACTATTGAAGAAAAAGACTATCTTAGTCAAGAGCAATCCTTCTACCTCCCTCCTTCTTTCTTCATATCACACATTTGTTGAAACTGAGCATTTGTTCTATAGAATGTTAAATGATGGGGGTTTGGCTTTTCGCATTCTTGTGATGTCATTTAACTTGATATGGTATCCCCCATATTTCCTGTAAACAGGAAGTTACCTTAAAGGTTTAATTAAATTCAGATTCTTCTTTTTCCTTTTTAAAGAATACTTCATAGAGGTCTGTGTACTTCATAATTCATGAAAAACCAGGAAACACATAATATTAGTATCTTCTACTCTAAATGATGCCAGTAAAATTGATGACTGAGTTCAATCGTTGACAAATGGATCCCTCTATTGTAAAATTCCCCAACCAACTTTGATCTCATTGTTCCTTCATTGTTAATGATTGCCTACATAGAAAATTTTTTAAATTTTTTTTAATGTTTATTTTTGAGAGAGACAGACAGAGTGTGAGTGGGGAAGGGGCAGAGAGAGAGGGAGACACAGAATCCGAAACAGGCTCTAGGCTCTGAACTGTCAGCACAGAGCCTGGTGCAGGGCTCGAACCCAGGAACGGCAAATTCATAACTTAGGCTGAAGTCGGACACTTAACTGACTGAGCCACCCAGGAGCCCCACCTGCATAGAAATTTTTATTAGGAGTTTCAAATTGCTGATTTTTAAAATTGTTTCCATTTTTTCTACTTTTATCAGATGGAAGTATTTTGAAAATAAATTTTCCTGATGAACTAACATAAGACTATTTGATTATTCTAAAATACCATTCATATCAGAATGACTGGATAAATGCTTAATTCTTTCCCATAATTGCCAAATACTAAGGTAAGATGCCAGCCAATGGTGAAAACAATACATTTTAGGGATTTTTGTTTGCTTGATTGATTCCTTTTTTTTTTTTTTTTTTTTTTTTTTTTAATGTTTGTAAGCTGATCAGAACACTGCTTAGGAGAATTCATCACGACTAGAATATTTTTATTTTAAATAACCTGTAAGAAAAATGGGTTTCAAGTAATATTCAGTTTTTGGCACCTCTTAAGAACTATCCTTTGAGTTCTTGAGAATGGAACAGTCATTAAAACCTAAGAATTTTCAAACCCATTAGAAATACACTGTGCTGTGGCTAGGCAGAGCACAATTTAACTTGCACATCAGCAATAACTACAGGCCTCAATGCACTGTGGCATAATGCTTGGATTGACATGAATTAGTAACTCTAGACAAGAACAAAACAAATATACATATTAATTTTGCTTGGTTTTTTTTTTTTTTTTTACTTTTTATTAGAGACAAACTCAAACTTTCCAGAGAGTTGCAGAAGAAAGAAAAAAAAAAAAAAAAGAGAGTTGCAAGCACAGTACAAAGGAGCTTTTTTACTAAGCCACTGGGGAGTAAGCTGCTCTGTTATCCCCAAATACTTTAGTGAGTACTCCCTAAAAAGGAGAACCTTCTCTTCTTTTACACAACCATAACAAAACCATCAAAAATCAGGAAGTTAACATGGCTACTATCTATTTCTCACACACTATTCAAGTTTTCTCAGTTATCCCAATGACGCTCTTTATTAGAAAAGAAGACAGCACAGAATCAGGCATCAGATTTATTACCACATCTCTATTTTCCTCTAGTCTAGAATAGTTCCTGGGAGATTTTGCTTTTCATGGCCTTGATGCTTTTTTTACTTTAAAGTTTACTTATTTATTTTGAGAGAGACAGAAAGGGGGTGGGGAGCAGAGAGAGAGGGAGAGAGAGAATCCTAAGCAGGCTCTGCACAGGAGCCTGCTACAGGGCTCGATCCCACCATCCGATCTGGGAGATCATGATCTGAGCCGAAATCAAGAGTCAGAAGCTTAACAGATTGAGCCACCCAGGTGCCCTAATATTTTTAAAAATTATAGACTGGCTGTTTTCTAGACAGTATCTCAGTTTGGATTGGTTTGATATTCTCTCTTACTTGGATTCAGGATATGCATCTTTGGCAGGAATATCATAACAAATGGCACACAAATTTGATTTACCTATTGTTGGTGGTATTAACTTTGATACTTGATTAAGTTGGTGTCTGCCATAGCTCTCCACAGTAGTAGAGTCAGTCTTCTTTCATTTGTAATCAACACATATTTTGTGACTAAGTTTTCATCAAAACTTCAATGTATTCATTTATTCTGTTATATTACTAAGGATTCATAGATTCCTTTATTTCTCAATAGTAGATAATCTGTTGCTATCATTACATACTTTGATGCTCAAGTAGCCCTATATTTTGTCAGTGGAAGCCTCTTCAAGCAGGCTTCTGTGGTCTTTTGACATGACGCCATATACTTTGAGCACTTCCTTATTTCTGACACAAGATGTTTTATATTCATCTTGTATTTTTTCTGCCCCATTCTTGGAATCAGCCCATTCTCCCAAGAAGTTTGGTTCTTGTTAGTGGACACTCTTATTTGAAAACTAAAATCTGAGAACTAGATATGCTCTAGTAGATCTCAAGATCTACTGATCTCAAGACCTGAAAATGAAGAGAAGTAGAGAATATATGTTTGTTGGTACAAACACACACCCCTCATATTTATATCTGCTTATTTCGATATCATCTATTTATGCATAATGAAAGCCATACACTCATATGCAAATTTTCAATTTGAATCTAACAGTACAGCTTTCTGCATTTCTATACTTGAAATTCCTTTCTGTGACAGTGAGACACCTTACTCTGTCCTCACATATTGACTTTTTTCATTAATCCTTCCTTATGTCACTAATCCAGCTATCCATGCACCCAGAAGCCCTCCTCTTTCTGCCTAAACCACCATTCTCTACATTCTGCTGCTGTGCTACCATCCAGCCCCTACAGACACTCATCTTACCTGATGATTAACATCATATGCCACACACCCTCTGTGGGGGCACACTGCTCACACAACTCAGGCTCCAGCTCCCATGCACTGGGCCCTGTGTTCCCTTCCCCAGCTCAGATGCCTACCTTCCTCAGCCCCACCCAATAGAAAGAAAGAAAGAGCAGGGATGAGAAAGAAAATAGTTTTCTGTTTACTCTAAGCACAAAAGAATGTATTTCACCACAAAGTATTAAAAAAAAAAATCTTACTGTCCCTCACATTATTAGGCCACTCTGGTTTACTAACCTAAAAATTGAAGCTAGCCTCAAAGTAATATTGCTAATAATCATTTATAAAGCTAGTAAATCAGGATCAATATTCCATGTATCCAACAAATATTTGGCTACAGCCCATAAAATTGTTTAAGTTCAGAGGAAAATGAGTATTTGGCAACATGCAGTCAAATTGAAAGCGCAGACTGAAAGTCTGGATGACGCGTGCCCAAGGAAAACTGGGGTATCCTACATGTTGGGCAGTGACATTATGTGGAAGGAGTAACCGTCAGCCAATACAGTTGTGAGAAATAAAACGCAATATTAATAAGTGAAACTTTCAGGCTCCAGCTGCTGACACTACCATACACACATAGAAGATGGTTAATCATTTTTCTCAAAGTTGTATTTTAGCGCCCACAGCTATTAGCAATTATTTTTTTGAAGTGGCACATTTTACATAGTAGCACTATTTGTGGAAAAAGCATCATTAGTTGGTCCCGGTAGTGATCCAATCACCAAAACTTGGATAATTTTCTCCCCAAAAAAATGATGCTAGATGACTTTTCCTTTTCACTTTTTCTTTATTCTCATCAACAGTTTTCAGATTAAGTTTGGGTCTTTCTGTTTTTGCTTTTATTTCTGCATATCTTATTTAGCTTATTTATTTTGGCAGAACCTAAACATTTACCTAAGAAACCAGCTCTGACCATTCTGGCTTTTAAGGTCAGAAGGCCCAGGACTATCCCTACACACCAGCAAATAGACAAGGTTGAAGGAAAAACAGAAAGAATTAGCACTCTATTCTACCTTTACCTTTATGGGGATAGATACAGATATAAGTAATCTTCACAAAGATATACAAGGCATAGAAGGGTGGAATACAGTATGTGGTATAAAGTATAGAAAATGGAAGCAGAATACAGTGCGTGCGTGTGTGTGTGTGTGTGTGTGTGTGTGTGCATTAGTGTGAATTAATCCAGTCCAGTCCCAGAAGTTCTTCTGTCCAAAGAGGTCTAAATCGTAGGTTAGATCTGTGAAGTCCCTGTGAATACTAGCAAGTACAACTTTCAGTCATTTCTAGGCACTGCAAAAACAGGTTCCAGGGAGCTCTCTCCGGTGCCTTTCTTTTTTTCTCTTTCTCCCACCATGTTTTCTAGAGGATGAAACTCCTTTGCAATGACAGCCATCGCTAAGGAAGAAAGCAGCACTAGCACCCGCTGGTAGCGTCCCACCACTGCGCCCCAAGGACCCTGCAGCAAAGCGCCCCGAGGTGTGGCGCGTAAGGCACACGCCGGGGCGGATCCAGGATCAGGGAGTTTCTGATTGGCTTTCCGTTGTGAACTCCAGAGGCAGGGGCTAACCGGCGGGTGGAAGGAGCTCACCTGGGAGACGGCGTCCCAGACCCGCCCAGGACCTCCCCGGGGTTAGCTCTCTGGGTGGCGGCGGTGATGGTGGGGTTGGGGTTGAGGATAGGGGATGTTGCGGAGAGCCCCTCGAATTAAACGTAGGAGGGCATGAAGTGGGTCAGGCTGTGGTTTTCTGAGTGTTTGCCGGGGAAGCCATGTGCAGTATTAAACCCAGGGCTCCTGAAGCAGAAGGGTAGGTTAACTCCAGGCTTCTGTACCTTGAAAGGGTTCCGAATTGCAGGAAACGCAGGCGCCTTTCACTTTTCTTTGGACACTCTCCCCTGCCTCCGCATTTCGTGAGGAGTCCCGCTGTGGGCGTTGAAACTATAAAATATCCCTGCCCTACAACCACTGAGCAGAGAGTTTTCTGCAGATCACAACCCTAGTTGGCCGCAGGGTGCTAGGAAAAGGGGACCGAGAGGATTAGGGGATCTGGAGTTTAGTGCATTCTATTACTGTACCACTACTTTGCCAGATTACATAAAGTCGATCTGAAGCGACAGATGAAAATTAAGAAGCGTACTGTGAGACAGTTATGGATTTGATGTGGTTTTTTTTTTTTTCCATTCTAACATTGACTCTAAATGATGGGTCTCAGCAATCGTATCTATGCAATTATATATCTATGAACATGTATTGTGAAAGATTTAAATATACATACATACAGTATGATCTACGTGAGAGGCTGTAAATGTTTGGGTACACACGGTGGAAGCTGTGGTCCTAGCTTGGAGGCAGCAAAGGGCAGGCGGCTGCCCTCCTAGCGCCAGGCGCGTCCAGCCTGGCTCGGGCTGCAGCCCAGAGTGCGCTCCGCGTCCGCTCACGCACCCCCGCTTTTGGAGCGGTGACACCACACCGGAGTCGAATTACAGCCCTCAATTAACATATGAATTTGAGTAACTTAAAAGAGGGTAGAAGAATGGCGGGGGGGGGGGAGGGGGGAGAGACTACAACCTCGAGCGGGCGCCTGAGTCCTCCGTACGTAGGAACTTTTCTCCGGGTGTAAAAACTCTTTGATTGGCTGCTCGCACGCGCCTGCCGGCGCCCTCCATTGGCTGAGCAGACACGCGACCGGCGCGAGGAGGGGGCTGGGAGAGGAGCGGGGGGTGGAGGGGAGACACAGTGGCGCGTGCCGCTTTTTAAAGGGGCGCAGCGCCTTCAGCAACCGGAGAAGGTTCGTTGCACGCGACCTGGTGTGTGATCTCCGTGTGGGTGGGGGAGGGTCGAGGAGGGGGAAAAAAATAAGACATTGCAGTAGAGACCCAGGAAGGGTTTTTGTTGCCGTTGGGCTGGTTTGCCAGTACCTCCTCCGACCCTGCGCCTCCGACTCTCTGAAGTGCAATGTCCCGCCTGCTGCACGCAGAGGAGTGGGCTGAAGTGAAGGAGTTGGGGGACCACCATCGCCATCCCCAGCCGCACCACCTGCCGCAGCCGCCGCTGCCGCAGCCACCTGCGACCCTGCAGGCAAGAGAGCATCCCGTGTACCCGGCCGAGCTGTCCCTCCTGGACAGCACCGACCCACGCGCCTGGCTGGCTCCTACTTTGCAGGGCATCTGTACGGCACGCGCCGCCCAGTACTTGCTGCATTCCCCGGAGCTGGGTGCCTCCGAGGCTGCGGCGCCCCGGGAGGAGGCGGACAGCCGGGGGGAGCTCGTGAGGAGGAGCGGCGGCGGCGGCGGCGGCGGCAGCAGCAGCAAGAGTCCCGGGCCAGTGAAAGTGCGGGAACAGCTGTGCAAGCTGAAAGGCGGGGTGGTGGTAGACGAGCTGAGCTGCAGCCGCCAGCGCGCCCCTTCCAGCAAACAGGTGAATGGGGTGCAGAAGCAAAGGCGGCTGGCGGCCAACGCCAGGGAGCGACGCAGGATGCACGGGCTGAACCACGCCTTCGACCAGCTGCGCAATGTTATCCCGTCCTTCAACAACGACAAGAAGCTGTCCAAGTATGAGACCCTGCAGATGGCCCAGATCTACATCAACGCCTTGTCCGAGCTGCTACAAACACCCAGCGGCGGGGAGCAGCCACCGCCGCCGCCAGCGTCTTGCAAGAGCGACCATCACCATCTTCGCGCCGCCGCCCCCTACGAGGGCGGCGCGGGCACCGCGACCGCTGCGGGGACCCAGCCCGCCTCGGGAGGGGGCCCCCGGCCGACGGCGCCCGGAAACTGCCGGACTCGCTTTTCCGCCCCGGCCTCCGCGGGAGGATATTCGGTGCAGCTGGACGCTCTGCACTTCTCGACTTTCGAGGACAGCGCCCTGACGGCGATGATGGCGCAAAAGAACCTGTCGCCTTCGCTGCCCGGGGGCATCCTGCAGCCAGTGCAGGAGGAAAGTAGCAAAACTTCGCCCCGGTCCCACAGAAGCGACGGGGAGTTTTCCCCCCATTCCCATTACAGTGACTCAGATGAGGCAAGTTAGGAAGCTGACAGAAACCCTGAAAACTGAGACAGAAACAAAATCGCCCTTTCCCAATGCGCGGGAAGCCCCGCCGTTAAAGATCCCCGCACCCTTTTAATTTTTGCTCTGCGATGGTCGTTGTTTAGCAACGACTTGGCTTCATATGGCAGCTATATTTGATGGTTTGCAAAAGCCGCCGCTATTCCAAACTTCCTCGGGTCCACATTGTTTGATGAAAACTTGGTGTTAAAGTTGTGTTCTTTTCTCCCACCTTCCGCTCCCCCTGTAGATAGATAAGGTATAATTGTATGTACCCAAATATGGCATCATTATTCTAGTTCCCTGCTGCCAATACGCTGCTAAAACGTCGCATTTTCTTCTCTGTCGCTGGTTTGTGTTTTAATTTATTTTATGCCCTGGGCATCCATCCCTGTGTGTTGCCCGCACTCAACGTGTGGGAGAGTTAGTATTCCGAAGTGTCGTCTCAAAATACATCATGAAACGCAAAGTTGATGGCTCCAAAGTGAATAACTTGTGGCTATGGAACGGTTAGAAAACAGGGAACGCTTAGGTTTATATATCGTATAAACATACCCAGTATGTATATCGGATCGCGATAATGTTGGCGTCTTTTAGGAAACGGCGCACGCACTTTATCAGCCGCTCCTGCCGCGGCTCCAGGACAAACTCAGCTGCCAATTGCAGACCAGTTGTGTGTTGTTGTTGTTGTTTTAGACACGGCCACTTATATTCCTTTAAGCTCTTTGCAAATGTTTGTTTAAAAAATTAAAATTAAAAAAAAATCCAGTAGTGTCAAAGCATTTGGTCAATTATATTTTGCTTTGTTAATGTTAGAAAACTTATTTATTATTGATTGTTTGCTACCATTTCTACTTATCTTGATTCATTTTTTTACGTTTTCTACTCGAGATCATTTTATTTTAATTTAGCAAAGCCAACTGCCATTGTTTTATGTATTTTCTTTTGCAAATGTTAAAAATAAACGTGAAAATAACCTTTACTTGTCACTTATTCCGTTCTGATGTAAACATTAAAAACAGTTTTGAAATGATCTTGAAGAGTTAGTCTACTAAATGCGAATCTAGAGTTTTGAAGGAAAATTCTGTTATGGACATTGCGCTTCAAGTGGTACCAGAAACCCTACATAGAAAAGTGATCAAGTCAGTAATTAAATTGTAAGGTAAAATTTTTCCCCAAATTTGCAACCCTTTTGCCTCTTGGATAGCCAGGATCTTTCCAGTCTTCCTCACTCCTGGCCCCAACCACCTCTGCAAGGGGAGGCACCTGCTTCAGGTCCCCTAAGATCTCATCAGTACTCTACCATAATAACCTATTTCCACTTCATAAAAACTTTAGCCGAGTTGAAAACTTTTGCCATAGGTCAAAAACACAGTGCAAACTTCCCCAATTTCTCTCTCCCCAGCCCTTCTCCCCTCTCCTCCCCCCCTCTGTTTCCTTTGATGGGGGGGTGGGTGGTAATAGGGTGTGTAGAAGGTGAGGAGTAGAGAGGACAAAATGGTGGGGAGGAGAGGGAAAGCTTCAGGGGAAAGGGGATGGGGTTCTTTCAAAAGTGGAAAGCTTTCAGCTGTCCTAGGAAATTGTTGCCCTCTACGCTTTTTCCAAACAATTCTGCTTATTCCACTAAAGAAGATAGTGTTTGGTTTTATTTTGTCTTTCTGAATCAATTCCTCTGTAGAAATGTTTATATTTCTGAGTCAGGTGCAGAAACTAAACAGTACGCTCACTCTCACCTCAGGGTCCTCGCTACGGAAAAGCCTATTCTGGGTGTCAGGATCAAAGATTTTGACAAAGCTAATATAGTGCGTGTGCGGAGGTGGTAGAAAGACGAATTTTAAAAATGTATTCGGCAAACGTGAGAGTAGAACTATTTACTAAAGATTGGGCGACGTTCCACTGGATAAACATCGCTGAATTTGAGAAAGTTGATTTTAAGCCAAATCCTTTAGATTTTGTGTCTTCATTAGGATAACAAATTGTGAGAACAAGAAAGCGGGTGTTGGGGAAGGAGAGCCAGAGAGGCTAATTTAATCGGTCCCGCATCATCATCTCCCCCCACAACCTTGAAAAGAGGAGAACGCCACAAACTAGTTTCGCAGGAAGAGTAATGCGCGAAGGAGCGCAGTTCTGGTCTTGGGGAGGGAAATGTGGAACCAGCATTTGACTGACTACCTGGGTTTCAATGGCTTTCAGCTGAAGCCGAAGCTTCAGGGAAGCGGAGAGCCTCCGCCAGCTCTTTGAGAGGTGAGCGGCAGCTCCTGACACTTTCCAGGGGCAGAAACAATGCACCTGTCCCTTAGATAACCTTTTGCACCCCCGAGTTTGCCGTGCTCACGATAAACATCAGGAATCTTCAGGCTGCTGAATAAATCAAGCGATTGCTTCTAACACATTTCCACTTTGCTCTCAAAAAGCAAACTCAACAGGCAGGGACACTCAGCAACTTTGCAGGATGAGTGCACACATAGTTTCAGTTATGTGGCTTGGTATGTTTGTGTACATGTGTGGAGAGAGAGAGAGAGAGAGAGAGAGAGAGAGAGAAGATGACCTAGAATTCTTTTACCTGTTATGAATCTGAGTAGTGTAAGGGCAGGATGGAGAAAAAATAAAGTTGTGAGTCTTTTTTCTCAAAGAAAGTGATCTTTATTTCATTTTTCAAAACCATCTATGTTCATTTTGTGTTAACCAGGAAAAGAAAAACCTTCCAAAGTTGTTATTTTCATTTTCATGGTCTTATAGAAATTTCAAAACAGAAATGTCATCAAGAGTATCTTCCTTCCCATCTTTTATATATGAAAAAAACCCTGCCCCTAACTTGCCCCAAAATTACACAGTCATGAAGTGTCAATATGCAGAACTGGATCTTACGACTCCCATCCACTAGGTCAATGTACCCACAGATTTTTTTTTCTTCTAAGAAAATCCGTGGAAAGGAGTTAACAGCTATGCAAATGTTGAGGGTTTAGTCTTGCACCACAAAAATAGATAATTTGGACTTTTAAATGCTAGGGGCATTGTGTCTGAATTAGGGATGATGCCAATTTCATTTAAGAAAGTCACTTTAAATTTCTCCTCAAGAGAAAACAGCCACAAGACAATTTTAGATTGGAAATTCTATATCACACTCATTGAAAAGTGAGGATGTATTCTTCTAACTCATCAAGTGCACAAAAAGCCAAATCACTTTGTGTAAATTAAGTGCTCAAAGTTCAAATGAGGACTTTGGCCTTTTTTCTTTCCTTCATTCTATCTCTTTCTTTCTTTTTATGCTGGCATTTCTTTGAAAGAGATGTACAATCACATTTCCATTTTAGGGTTCTGCTATGGAGTTTGCATAACAAACGTTTGGCAGCTCGCTCTCTTACACTCCATTAACAAGCTGTAACATATAGCTGCAGGTTGCTATAATCTCATTAATATTTTGGAAACTTGAATATTGAGTATTTCTGAGCGCTCATTCCCCATATGCCAGACCACTCCTGCCATGCTGACTGGTTCCTTTCTCTCCATTATTAGCAATTAGCTTCTACCTTCCAAAGTCAGATCCAAGTATCCAAGATACTAGCAAAGGAATCAACTATGTGTGCAAGTTAAGCATGCTTAATATCACCCAAACAAACAAAGAGGCAGCATTTCTTAAAGTAATGAAGATAGATAAATCGGGTTAGTCTTTTGCAACACTGCTTGGTGCTTTCTAGAGTTTTATGTGCTTTAAGCGGCTTGTTTTATACCCCCTCTTTGCCTTCTTCTGTCCCACCACTTTTATTCGTGAAGGGTTTTGGCTCGCCACCCTTGGGGAAACTTACTTGATTTCACAGAAAGCTGAAGAAAGATTATTTTTGGCAACTGGCAAGTTTAAATATGTTCTCTACGGGACACTGTTAACTGGGGGTCCAGCGTAACAAGAAGAAAAGGGGGGGGGGGTAGGTTTCCTTAATCTTAACTAATGCAGGACCAATGCTTTCATTAGGCCTTTCAATTGATTTTAGAGATTGAAACCTGAACGAAGTAAGCGATCTTTTATCAAAGGATATCTTGGGATTATTTCTCTCCTCTGCTCATTTGAAAGTTCAAGAAGAGATGATCAACTTGGCGTTGGCAGCTTCAAACCCCAGATAGAACTGGAAACGAACGTAGCAGACACACTTGTCAATTGCAATCTCGACTTGTCAATTGCAATCAGGAAAAACCGGCAAGTACTGGTGAAAGTTGAAGATGACCTCTAGTAGTTAAATTATTCGCCATTGGTTTTGTGAGAAGGGGTGGGCGGTTGGGGGAGAAGGGGCTGGTGGGCATGCAATAAAAGCTTAAGTTTCCTCGCTGTTTTGGACTCGACTCTGACCAGACACCCTCACCCCTGGGCTGAGCAGAGTCCCAGACGCCAACCTCTGAGGTAGCTTCCCTTCCGCTAGGCCTCTAACAAGAACAGGCGAACGGAGCGGAGAATGGGTTAAATCCCGGGACGCAGGGGAGAGGCAGGGGAGGAGAGTAGTCGGGGGAAGATAAAGAAAAGGACAGGAACCAAGAAGCGTGGGGGTGGTTTGCCGTAATGTGAGTGTTTCTTAATTAGAGAACGGTTGACAATAGAGGGGCTGGCAGAGGCTCCTGGCCGCGGTGCGGAGCGTCTGGAGCGGAGCACGCGCTGTCAGCTGGTGAGCGCACTCTCCTTTCAGGCAGCTCCCCGGGGAGCTGCGCGGCCACATTTAACACCATCATCACCCCTCCCCGGCCTCCTCAACCTCGGCCTTCTCCTGGTCGACAGCCTTCCTCGGCCCCCCACCGGCAGAACTCACAGAAGCGAGCGACTCTCGCCGCCTTCCGTGGCTGGCCGGGGCCCCTCTCCTCCCCCAGCTTCGCAGCGGGAGCCGCCACTGCCCACTGCACCTCCCAGCAACCAGCCCGCCAAGAAAAGAAGCTGCGCAAAGTAAAAGCCAAGCAATGCCAAGGGGAGGGGAAGCTGGAGGCGGCGGCGGCGGGAGAGCTGCGGGGTTGTCCAGGAAAAGTTGGGCTGGGGGCTGAGGCACCTGAGGCAGTGAACCAGGACCGAGAAGCATGCGCATCCTCCGCGCGCAACGGGCCCTGCCAACGCGCTCCCAGCCGACCCGCGCGACTACTGGGCCCGGCGCCCGTGGCGGAAGATCCGTCCACCTTTTCTAGCCATCAGCCCCTCCCTCAGTCTATAATATTTTATAAACTCTGTATATTTGGATGTTGTTACAGTTCTTAGAATTCAAACGTTAATTGAATCGAGGGCACGTGCCTTTCTCACATTTCAGGGCTGAGACACACGGATATGGCTTTTCCTTCCTTTAGCTCTTTAAGAAAAGCAGGGTTACGTATTTTTGTACAAAGATTTTAGGCCTCTCTGCATCCCAGGGTTTCTCTTCCTATTTCAGTCCTGCCTTCTGTGGTCCAGGACAGACAAGCAAATACAATGGGCTTTTGCTGCTTAATCTGCAGAGAGGCCAGGCCCTGCTACAAGTTCAGGCTTTTTCTCAGAGGTACCAGAATTTTCCTCCATAGGGATGAAAAACAAGATGCTCTCCGATACAAATATTTTTAAAAGGACAACTCTGATTGAATAATTAAGAGATCTGATAAAAGAAATGGTGTTCTGATGGCCAGCCAATTTACCAGGCCCAGCTACTGTCAGGATGGAGAAGGAAGGTGGTAACTAGGATCTGAGATGGCTGTCATGGGACTTCTCAAACCAATACATGTCATTCCTCTTTTTGGGCCATTGGAGATGGTTCTTATTTGTCTCTTCTGGAAATGGTTCCTCACAATCCTTCCTACCTTCCTGCTCCTACAAACTCTTAACACTAGGGTGCTGGGATTGGGAGGGATCCTCAGCCTGAGACAGGGGTGAGGCAGCACTTGAGGAAGGAGTAGGCAATATTGTGGACTTTATATGTTAAAGGCCACAAGGCTAGGGGAAATCTGAAAACACAGGGCCACCAGTTGACCAAGAAGGCAGAGGGTCAGTTCTTTTCATTTTCAATAGCATGTATCTGCTTCTGGAAACAACCTGATAACAACGTTCAAGATTTTTTTTCTTTAAATGTTCATATAACCCAAGAGATATTGATTCATTAGGTCAAAGAAAAAATGCCAGGAATCTGCATACAGCATTCCCAGATGAATCTGATACAAATGGAGCCAAAGACTATACTATGAAAGCATTGACCTAAAGGAGTCCCTGTTAGACATCTCCTTGAGATTGCCTGCGAAAGTGGATACTGGCCAATACAGGTTTCCCCTGCCATTTGAAAGTAGTGCATTCCTATGAAAACTTTCATCAACCAAATGGCACAAAGAAGCAATTAATAATAAATTATTAAATTAAATAATGAATAAATTAATAATTTACATGGGAAAGTGTTGGAACACTCCCAGACTCCCAAAAGAACCTTTCTTAGTCTCTTCGGATACTTTAGGACATGTCCTGCTAATGGATGCACAAAATAAATGGAGCTAAAGCACAGGTGCTCACAGGTACAGTTGCAAGCTATAGCACCTTGATGCTGACATGCTGAGTGTGGTCCCTGGGGAAGGAGCTTGGTGACGTCATATCACTGCTGGGGGTGCTGCTGCCTCGACAGTAGCTGGTAAATGTGAAAACCCTCTTCGGATTGCCTTTGGTGAGCAGAAACAGGTACTAATGTAGATCTTTCATAAAAGAAGTGTCCTGATGTGGATTTTCAAAAAGCAGGGGATAATAACTGTAATCCCCTTTTGCCTTCTTGTATAGTATTCAGTCACTTTTCCAAGAAAAGAGTAGCAGATAACTTTGCTTCCTCGATCCCATGAACTTGTGGTTGCTTTCAGGCTATGGGTGTCTGGGACATTATGCTCCAGGCCTGAGGTCTCTCAACTCTAAAGTTATACCAGCTACCTTTGGAGGCACAAGGACAGCCTTTAGAAGGCACCAAGACCTTTACCTCTGGCTCAGTAAGAGAAGCCAACATCATAACCAGTGAGAACTTGAGAAAAGCAGGGAACAGGAATCTTCTCGGGCTACACAAACTCTAAAAAGAAGAGAGGGCAGAATCAGGTTGTCAGGATGCCCTTAGTTTAAGATAGGTAGGGTAAGTCACCCCACTGTAATAACCCAAGCATGAAGCATTTAGAGGGTCATGGACTTCAACAGAAAGGTCAGCCACCTATAAATAACCTGACTGAAGGAGTAGTTGTTCCCTTGTTTTGATAATGATAATCAGAAAATACAGAGAAAGCAACTTTTATGAGTTAGAAACAATAATCCCATGAAGCAGCATGACTTCCTTTGGTGATTAATTCTTTTATTCCTTCCAAACTCTTGCCCCACCAACTCTCTTTCATAATCTCCCATCTCCCTCTTCTCTTGATCAGCGAATGGGCAATCAGTGGTAAGCGATGGCAAAATGGCACTGGGGTTAACCACCGTGAGAGATACACAGAAATACAAGAGAGCCCCCACCCTTACACAACTTGGTGGAATCTCAGCAAAACATGGCAAAGAAGCTTTGTGTCCAGGGTGAGAGTGTCATCTTTGCTACAAATGGGACAACCAGCCTTGTAGTCTTATGTTTGCCATCAAATTGTTTCATCCATAGTTCCAAGGGTACTCTGCTCATAGACTTCATTATTCCTCTCAAAAATAGTAGAGATTCCGAGTGGTTTGAACCCTTCAATGCTAAACTTCAAGTCAACCATAGTCTCACCTCTTCCTTTTGAACTCAGAGGATAACTTCATTTTCTTTTTTTTTTTTTAATTTTATCTTGGTCGGGGGGCAGAGAGAGAGAGAGACAAAATCCTGAGCAGACTCCACAGCTGTCAGTGCAGAGCCCGATGTGGGGCTCAAACCCAGGAACCGTGAGATCATGACCTGAGCCAAAGTCAGATGCTTAACCGACGGAGCCACCCAGGTGCCCCCTTCATTTTGTTTCTTAAAAGTTTTGAGAGTGTAGTGATAATTTCATACTGAAGAAACTGAGGTTCTGGGTGAGGTTAAATCACCTGCCTAAAGTAATGTAGCTTGGGCACCACAGAAACCCAGGTCTGCTCTGAGTCTGAGGTCGATGTTCTTTCCACTACACTTCACCTGCCTCAGGTGCATATTTTCACCAATCACCTTACCCCTGCTCCTCTTGATCTGGCTCAGAGTTTTGGGTGACAGAGATTCCTGAACTCTCCTAGTGTACATTTGCCCTAGAGTGAGGGATAATTCTCTGAAGATGGCCATGGATCAGGCTCCATTTCCAGGTGATAGATTTAGGAGACAGCTAGTGAGAATAATTTTCATTTAGAGTGCCAGCTTTGCTCCTCTAATTCAACCGATACCGGACATGAGTGTCTCTTATTCTATATAGACATTTGTTTCTGCTCTCATGTAAAAAAAAAAAATCCACCCCAATACTAAATAACACATGTAGCTTAGGGAATGACGCTAAATTTTATAATGTTGTATGAAAGTATGTCCTGAAGAGTAATGGCCCGAAAGCAGGTCATTTCCCAGAATTGTTGGTATATCTATGCTTGTAAGGATGGTAAGGAAATTAGGCTATACTTTTTATGGTTCCTCTTTGAGGGAGAAGTAAATTCACCTCGTACATTTGTAACTGTGGGTTCTTTCAGTGATAACATACATTTTTTATTCACTTGGTCATCTGAGCTATTGGCTTTTTTCCCTTAAACCTTCCTCAAGTAAACATTTACCACTGAGTAGTTCAATGTTCAAAAAAAAAAAATGTTTTGAAAAGTTCTGCTCTTTGCCTACTGTGAGTCAGTAGTCCATTTTATAACACTTATTCATGTATTCATTAATGTAAGGCAGTCCCTTCTGTGCTACTTGTAACTTAGATGCTTTCAAGTCCACAAGGAGTGAAGTGGGAAGCAGAGGATATTTGAAAAGCAGAACATGATTCTAATCAAAAAAGGAGAGTTCGCAAGCAACTACACAGGCCACATTTTGTTTGTTTTCATTTTTTTAATGTATATTTCATTTTGAGAGGGAGAGCCAGTGTGAGTGGGGGAGGGTCACAGAGAGGGAGTCAGAAGATCCCAAGCAGGCTCTTGGCTGTCAGCACAGAGCCCCTGGAGAACTCACAAACAGTGAGATCATGACCTGAGCTGAAGTCTAAAGCTTAACTGACTGAGATGCACAGGTCTGTTTGTCTATTTATGTATTCGAGTATAGTTGACACACAATGTTACATTAGTTTCGAGTGTAAAACATAGTGATTCAACAACTCGAAAGGTCATACTACACTCACCACAATGATAGCTATCACCTGTCACCATACAATGCTATTACAATACTTTTGACTATATTCCCTATGCTGTACCTTTTATTCAATCCACAGGATTTATTCATTCCGTAACTGGAAGCCCATTTTGCCCATCCCCCTAGAAACCCCACCTCCCCAGCAGAAACCATCAGTTTGTCCTCTGCATTTATTTTTTTAATGTTTATTTAGTTTGAAAGGGGGGGCGGTGGTCAGAGAGAGAGAATTCCAAGCAGGCTCCTCACTGTCAGCACAGAGCTGGACATGGGGCTCCATCTCAAGAACAGTGAGATCATGACCTGAGCTGAAATCAAGAGTTGGATGCTTAACCAACTGAGCCACCTAGGTGCCCCAGTTCTCTGTATTTATAGGTCTGGTGCTGCTTTTTGTTTATTTGTTTGTTTTGTTTTTTAGATTCTGCATAAAAATGAAATTAAATGGTATGTCTTTCTCTGTCTGACTCATTTCACTCAGCATAATACCCTCTATGTTCATTACATAGGCCATATTTCAAGACCGAGGGATAAGCTTTCTACTTGTTGTCATGCATATTTTACCGCAGGATATGTATTCCCCATTGCTCCTTCTCCCCATCTGCATACCAGGACAACTCCTAATGATTTAGTTAAGAGCCCTTTTTGCCAAGACCTAAACCCAGACTGTTTCCTAACATGTCCTGCATTATGGTACTGACATGACCCACCTGGCCAAACTCCCTCCCACACACACTATATGGCTCCTACTTCTAGAAAGGGAGTGTCAAGCTGTGATATAGGCGCCTTCCTAAATAGCCTTACTCTGAAAATGACCTGAGAGTTTACTGTAGGCTAGGAGGCTACTTTCCCAATATTTTATTACATGTGTCTTCCCTGTTCCTCATGTTCATTTTTCTATCAACAAAGGAAGGTGTGATCCACTTAGACCAAGGGCACTGGCTTTATTTCAATGTTTTCTCATATGTCCAGGGACTGGAAGGGCTTAGGGGCATTGGAGGCATGATAACTCAGCCAAAGAGGGAGCCTGATGCTTCTCTGAAGCTATAGAATGGGAGGAGTAACTTAGTAGGGTCCCTTTGGGAGGGTCTCTGCAGCACTCTTCCAGGTGCCAGGCATTTTATACATAGGTCTCCCTTAATGGACCCCTCCCTATCCTCATACTCCTGGAAAATAAAGAAAAAAAAAATCATTAATCTTGTTCACTTACGGTTGTCCTCGAAATTCTGCTTTCACCTCTATGTTCACCTCCCCCATCCTCCAAGGCCTAGTGAAGACTCATCTTTTTATTTTCTCATGGGACTTTGTGCCAAGGTCTGCATATTGCACTGGGAATTGCTGAACCCCCATCTAATCTGACTCTGTTATTGTCCCAATGGTAGGCAGCTACTGCCCATGAAGAGAGAAGTGAGAATCAAGGTCCACTAGACCAGTGTGTGCTCTGTGTGGCCACAGAACTCTTTGTCTCCATCTCCTTAAATTAGATAGACTCTTTGGAGCCAACACCAGAACTTTTCTCTTTGTCTTGAAAACTCCTACAAGGCTTTTCTAACAGGTTCTTCCTGTCCTTTAACTGTTTTCCTAAGCCCTGAGCTCCCAGGCAGAGGTAAGCACTCCCTTCTCTGTGCTCCAATGACCCTAACAAGTGACTTTGTAACTATGTTTGGAGCTTTCCGGTGAACCCCTGGAGTCAGGGCAAGGTCTTACTCACTTTTGTATCCCCTCAGAGACCTCCAGCGTGACTTTCCAGAGTTTATCTGGAACAGTAAATGCCCTTAGGCCAGTGTTAAGAAGCTGCTTTCCGCCAGGACCCAAGAGCTGAGGACACTTTGACCACTTAGGTCACACCACACCGTCCCTGGAAGACAGACTTGTGATTCCAACCTCCTTCCCTGCTTTCTCACTACCTGCGGTTTCCAGCACACAATTCCCTTCTGTAAGCCATCTTTCCTTCCTTTTTGGGAAGCTCTCATCTGCGTCTCATTCTCTTCCTTGACTTTCTGCTTTCCTGTCATTTCCCCCCTGTCCTTATGACATCCCTTGGACCCTTCCCCCCTGTATTCTTCCCCAATGCCCCTGATCTTTGTTTTGCAATATTGATTCTTCTTAGCTGGTGGTTTTATTCTGCGTTTTTGCCCTTGAACCAACATGGCTCTAACCTCAGCTGTCTCCATTTCTCTTGTCTTCCCTATTCACCTCTGGTCTCACCCAGTCAGGATAAGAGCTGAACAGTCATTTCACTGGGTAGGAGGCAAGGCAGCACCTTGGTGCAAATTAATATCTGGGAAAGATCAAAAAACCTGCAGCGTCTCCTGTGGGAGCAATGGTGGGCAAGGCCCCTTAACTCTGGCAGGAAGTGGAAAAGGCCAGGAGGTGAGGGTGGGCTTCAGAGAGCTGAGCAAACTGGATCTCCTATCACAGTGAACTGAAGGGTTGTTGTTTTTTTTTTTTTTCCTGTATTCTTTTTCCCTCTCCCCTCTCCCTCCTGACAAAACCACCCAGCAGCGTTTTGGTGGCTGCGCTGTCGACTTTCGCCTCCTAATCTCGGTTAATCAACTCGGGATCACTGATGCAGGTCAGCATCAGCCCATCTGTTTGATCAAGAGTCAGAGATCTCTATTTCTTTTCGGTCAGAATTCTTCCTCAGGCAGGCCTCTTGCTATAGTAACGTTCATTTCATACTCCCATTATCGTTAGCATCAGAGCTCAGCCCAACGTCTTCTCTCAGAGGGATCCCTCCTACAGCCTGTGAGACTCGCTGGGCTTCAAGGAATACCTTTTCTAAGTTCACTTTGACTGCAACCCAGTGGGTTTCTGCTTTGGGCACCAAATAGCCACTGAGCACTAAAGTTAGGGATACTTTCTCTCTAAAATCAATCCTTAGTTCTTTCTGTTTCTTTTCGTCGTGTATCCTTTTCAGTTTCTTTTCATCTAGGCAATAAGTGAAATTCTCCCAGAGATGCTGTCTTCAAGGGGAATAATTTTGGCCTTCATGTTTGTAACCTGGTTTGCAAGGAACAATGGAGGAAATGAAATGAACCATTCAGAACTGTGTCCTGAAGTTTAAAAGTAATTGGTCCTTTCATTGGGTCCTCCTGAATTCTTCAACAATAAACTAGTTTCATCCCTAACTGATGGTTGTACGATTCACAGATAGCAGAAACTTTGAATTATTTCAACATTTACCCCATAAGTTAAAAACTACGAATGGATGGGACACCTGGTTAAAATAATAATACTTGTAGAAATCAAAGAGAGAAGGAGAGGAAGAAGGAAGGAGGGAGAGATTGCTATTGCTAACTTGCAGAAGGGATTTACACCTGTAGGACTTGTGGTTGCCTAATGTCTGCTAGAGTCTAGAGGTGTTCACCTGAACAGCTGGCAAATAGGGGGTTAATCATTACAGAAAATGATGCATCCTATCTTTTCAGTTTGGTTTATATAGAAGGGCAGTAAAGATTTATGCTTTGGGAGAAGGATAAAACTGTTATTTTCAGAGTGCAGTTGACTCCTTTGTAAGTTCAGTTTCTAAGGAAATGTGCATATATATGAACTATGTTATAGAACTTCCCTCGCTCTTCCTAAATTCTGGTACTTTAATCATGTTGGTCTTCTTAGGCTGTATGTAAACTTCTTAGGTTTATGAAAAGGTCTGACATCTAAGGCTTATAAGAATACTGAAATATAGAAACATTTTTGAAGGAGAAAATCCTCTTGATATTAAATTAGGTAATATTGTTTGGCAAAATTAGTTTACTTTCCTGCAGTGTTTAGAAAGAGGGTTTTATCCTCCAATAATTCTAATTACCTCTAATCACATTTTAATTTAGAAAAATGTTGGGGCGCCTGGGTGGCACAGTCGGTTAAGCGTCCGACTTCAGCCAGGTCACGATCTCGCGGTCCGTGAGTTCGAGCCCCGCGTCAGGCTCTGGGCTGATGGCTCAGAGCCTGGAGCCTGTTTCTGATTCTGTGTCTCCCTCTCTCTCTGCCCCTCCCCCGTTCATGCTCTGTCTCTCTCTGTCCCAAAAATAAATAAAACACGTTGAAAAAAAAAAAAAAAAAAAAAAGAAAAATGTAGTGAGCTGGCCCCTTTTTTCCTCATACAGAGGACGCTTATTTCTTTCTTGTATTTGTGAAAAATTAATTCATGGATATAAATAAGATAGGTATATCTTATTACTGTATATCTCTCTGGTATTGTGTTTTCCAATTCCAGTAAAGCAAGGTTGAAAGAGCTTTCTGTCACCAGCTAGTTATTAACAAAAACAGTATTCATTGCCATTCTGGTATTTAGGCAGCATCTGAAGCTCCCTGCAGTTCGATCCTATGATTATTAACTCATTTCCCACCAGTATCTTATACAGGCCCATTATCTACTGTCAATATTTTTATAGCCTATGTGGAGAAGTCCTGCTTACTTCCTTTTAGAAGGGAGGTAACAGGGTTTTTTTTTTCTTCTTTTTTTTAAGTAGATAAATATATACTCTACAAATATGTTTGATTGAGGAGGTAAAAAGGGAGGGAAAGGGGAGCCTAGCATCTGCTGTCTTGCAGGCTCATTGTGTGGTTAATAATTGCTCCAGAATAGTTTTACAGGGTGTAGGCTTTCAGAGACAAGGATTACTGAAAGATTCAGGTCTGAAAACTTTTTTTGGTTCTGTTCATACACCAAATCCTAGATAGTAGGTAAGGTTTTTATTGTTGATAGTGTTGTTTTATAAGCTTTGAGAAATATCTTCAGATATATTTTCCTGAGAGAGGTGAACTCGTACAGTTTCCCCATTCAAGAGAATGAGCTTCACAATGTAAGACTGTCATTAGGGTATATTATGAATGCAACATTTCTGTTATCAAGACTCTACTTTGTATGCATAAACACTACTTTGAACATTTATGCAAACATAGCCTTATTTCAAAGTATGTACTTCAAGAAGTTATGTTTCTCACCTTCCTGTATTCTCCATCTCATAGCTTCTTTGATCAATTAAAAGACCTAGGCAAATTATCACAGATGTGGAATAACATGAAATATTGCTGGTGACTCATGATATTTTAAAATATAAATTATGATGCATAATATTTCAACTTTGAAAATGCTTCCGTCCAGACTTAGATGTAGAAAATTCTGTGTTTAGAGTTATATCTTTTTAAAAGAGGAGATGTGAAGTCGAGAAGTCTGTTTCATTTCTAGTTTTCTCACTTATTCTGTGTACCTAGGGCAAAGTATTTACCTGTCTGAGCCTCAGTATCCTTATTCTATAAAAGAAGAGTGAACAATCAAACCTGAGCTTCCTACCTCAGAGGTTGTTGTGAGAATCATATAAGATCATATATATGATTATATATATAATTCCATGTGTATATAACTGTCTATTATATAAATATATATATACATATATACATACATACATAATATATGTATATATTAGAGAGAGAGAGAAAGAGAATTCTTAACACATAAGAATCATACATGCTAACATACAAAGATCAGTCAGGTTAGGCCAGGTTATGCTGCAGTAGCAAACAGCCAAAATCTCAGTGACCTAAGCAAGGAAAAGTTTATTTCTTGCTCATGATTTGAAACTGTAACAGGCCAGCTGGGGCTTAGCTTGTGATCCCTTAGGGCCCCAGAATGGCACCATAGCCATCATCTTCAATATTGTTACAGACCCGATGCAGAGGAAAAGTGGGATGTAGAGGCAATTATATCATCTTCTTGGAACTGACACATATTACTTCTGTTTGTAATTCATTGGTCAGAATTATTCACAAGGCCTCATCCAACCATAGAGAGGTCAGGAAGTACAAACCTACCATGGAAGAGAACCAGGACTATTTGGAGTATAGCACTAACTACATCATAGTTTGTGAGGGGAAATCACAAATGGCAATGTACTTTACAGGTGAAAAGTATTCTTTATAAAAGTATACTTTGGATTTCTGGGAATTAGGACTAACATGAATTAAGCTAATATAAGTAATATTTTATGATTTAACTCTTTAAAGTGAACTTACTTGGAAGCAACTAAATTAAATGGTATGGATATATTTCCTTGGAGTTACAGAAAACATTGACCCAGGAGAGTGCCTGGGTGGCTCAGTTGGATGAGTGTTCAACTCTTGATTTCGGCTCAGGTTATGATCCCAGGGTCATGAGCTTGAAACCCACATGGGGCTCAGCACTGAGCATGGAGGCTGCTTAAGATTCTCCCTCCTTCTCTGTCTCCCTCTCTTTCTCTCTGCTCCTCTCTCATACTCTTCCATGCACACACACACACTGTCTTTCTAAAAAAAAAAAAAAAAAAAAAAAAAAAATTGGTCCAGAGTGTCCTAAGATGATGCTTGACATTTTACTTTGCCATATCAGAGTTTTCCTAACATATGGATCCTTAGACATCACTGAGCTATCTGATTTAAAAAAAAAAATAAAAATGTCTCTTCTGCCCTAGCCCCAGATGGTGGTAGTGGCCTGGGAGGCACCTAAAACTCTGAAGGAAGGGAATCCCTTTATACATTGAGAAAGCTATGGTACCAAGAGTGTGGAGTTAATCCCCATTGCTTTTCCATTTTCTCTGTCCTCCTGTTGCTTGGCAATATATGCAGACACAATTGTGAGATGAACATGGCAGACAAAGGAAACTAAGGCCCTAGTTTCCTGTATAAAGGATCAGGAAGGAAGGCCATGGGAGCCATAAGGTGTTGAAGGAAATCATGGTGAAGAGGAAAATCAGGAAATTCAACCCATAAAGTTGTTCATGTTCTCCTGGGCTGGCCTAAGAGCTATTCAAGCATAAATTGACTCTCAATAGCATACCACAGGCTTTGACAATGGAGTTACAAGGTAGACCATTGCCTAGGTCCCAGACTGGCCACTGGGTGGCATTCACACGGTACTACTGATCTTAAAAGTACTGTAAACACTTGGAAAACTAAATGACATTTGGACCACTGACCACATGGAACCAATCAGAACTTGAAGTCTCCACCTAAACTGGTGATTGCCTGTTGAAACAAACAAACAAACAAACAAGCAAATATCAACTTTCTTGTTAAGATTTAAGAAAACCCACAGTCAGCCTACTATTCAATTCAGGATACAATTAAAACTTACTTGTCATATAAAGAATCAGAAAAATGTCAATTCACAGGGGAAAAGACAGTCAACAGTGCTCTGATGTTACGGATGTTGCAATTAACTAATGAATACTGCAAAGAAACTATTATAACCATGCTTTAAGAAGTAAGAGAGAACACTCTTAAAATGAATGAGAAATCTCAGCAAAGAAATACTAGACATAAAAAACAAAATATAATCACAGATTTAAAATAGTCAATAACCCGAAAAAAATATTCACTAAACAGGCTAACAGCAAAATCGAGATAACAGAATAAAATAAATAAACTTAAAAAAATAGATCAATAAAAATTATCCTAAACAACAGAGAACAAAAAAAAAAAAGTTTATAAAAAAATGAACACGGCCTCGGGGCCTATAAAACAATACCAAAAGGTCTAAATTTTGTGTCATCAGAGCCCTCAAATGAAATGAGAAAGAGCATGGAGCACAACAATTTGAAGAAATGATGGCCGAAACTTGATTTGGCAAAGGACATAAATGTACAGATTCTAGAAGTTCAGTGAACTCCAAACATGATAATTTTAAAGAATTCAATACCCAGATGCACCATAATCAAAATGCTGAACAATAAGACAAAGAAAAAGCCCAAGAAGCAACCAGAGAAGAACAATACATCACCTCTAAGGTAACGATGATTTGCATGACAGGGTTTATCGCCAGAAACCATGGAAGTCGGAAAGAAGTAGAATCTTCAAAGTGCTAAAGGAAAAGGACTATCAATCCAGAGTTCTGTATTTAGTGAAACTATTTTTTAGGAATAAAAGAAAAATAAACACATTTTAATATGAAGAAAAAATAATAGAATTTATCATCATAGACTTGCTCTAAAAAATGCCAAAGGAAAGTTCTCAAAAGGAAAACGATATGAGGGAAATCTGAAACATTAGGAATGAAGGAAGAATAACAGAAATGGTAGAAGCTGGATTAATATAACAGATTATTCTTCACCTCTAAATTCTTTCAAATATGTATGCCTGACAGAAGCAAAAATTACTGCTTTCAGAAAACATTGTCTTGATTGGATTTTCTTTTTTTTTTTTTTAATTTTTTTTTCAACGTTTTTTTATTTATTTTTGGGACAGAGAGAGACAGAGCATGAATGGGGGAGGGGCAGAGAGAGAGGGAGATACAGAATCGGAAACAGGCTCCAGGCTCCGAGCCATCAGCCCAGAGCCATCAGCCCAGAGCCATCAGCCCAGAGCCATCAGCCCAGAGCCTGACGCGGGGCTCGAACTCACGGACCGCAAGATCGTGACCTGGCTGAAGTCCGACGCTTAACCGACTGCGCCACCCAGGCGCCCCTAGATTTTCAATGTATGTAGAAGTAATACGTTTCGCAAGTACAACATGGATGGGAGAAGTAAGGCCTCATAGGAGTTTTCTACATTCTTTGAATTGGTAAAACAAACATACAGTAGTATAATTCTAAGAATGTTACAGCAACCTTTTGTAAAAAAAAAAAAAAAAAAAAAAAAAACTATACAAAGAGACAGTTAAAACTAAATAGAAAAATTGGAGTAATAAAAAATATTCAAATAATCCAAAGAAAGCAACACAGGGGAAACAGATGAAGAAAATGCAGAGGTCATAAAAAGAAACATAGTAAAATGTTGGACCCAATGCCAAACTTATCAGTAATCTCTTTAAATATAAATAGTTCAAAAAGAGAAATTAATAAGGTTGTTGGAATGATTTTTTTTTTTTAAGTTTAACTGTATGCTATCTGTAAGAACCTATCTTAAATATGATGATGTTGGGAAGTTAAATCTATAAGAATGGAAGAAGATACACCATGCAAACATGAATCAAAAGAAAGCTTGAGTGGCTACATTAATATCAGACACAGTTGACTACAAAGCAAGGAAAATTACTATGGATTAAGAGTGAATTACATGATAATAATAATAAAAGTAAATTTATGGGAAGACATTTTAAACATCCTAAATACGTATACACTTAACATCAGAACTTCAAAGTATATAAAGCCACAACTGATAAAACTGAAAGGCAAAATATATAAATTTGCAATTACACATAGAAACTTCAACATTCCTTTCTCAATAATTGATAGAATAGAAAATAAAACAGTAAGAATAGAAATATAGAAGTATTAACCAAGTGTATCTAATTAACTTTCATAGAATGTCCAACCCAACAAAAGTAGATTAAATCTTTTTCTCAAATGCACAAGGCATAGTCATCAGAATAGATCATATCCACCATTACCCTGATGCCAACACCAAAGACAGTACCAGAAAATAAAGCTACATACTAATATCCTTCATGAATATAGACAGAAAAATAATCAACATGTTAACATATCAAACTCATAAACAGTTATAAAGAACAATACATTACTCAAGGGAATGTTGTCCTGGGAATTCAAGCCTCATTCAGTATTTGAAAATCAATCAGTGTAATCCACTGTACTAACATACAGAAGAAAAAAAAAAACCCAAATGATTGTATCAATTGAAGCAGAAAAAGCACTTGACAAAATTCAAATCTCTTCATAATAAAAAATACACAGTAAACTGGGAACAGAGGGAAAACTTCCTTAACCTGATAAGCGACATCTACAAAATTCTTGCAGCTAACATCATGCTTCATGGTGAATGCTTTCCCTATGAGATACAGAGTAAGGCACAAATGCTCATTCTCACCATTCATATTCAACATTGTACCAGAAATCCTAGCCTGTACAATATGGCAAGACAACAGGTTGGACAGAAAGAATTTATTAGGGCACCTGGGTGGCTCAGTCGGTTGAGCTTCCGACTTAGGCTCAGGTCATGATCTCGCGGTCTGTGAGTTTGAGCCCCGCATCGGGCTCTGTGCTGCCAGCCCAGAGCCTGGAGCCTGTTTCAGATTCTGTGTCTCCCTCTCTCTGACCCTCCCCCATTCATGCTCTGTCTCTCTCTGTCTCAAAAAATAAATAAACATTAAAAAAAAAAAAAAGAAAGAATTTATCTGTACCAATTACAGAGGACATGCTTCCATATGTGAAAAAAAAAAACTTTATGGAATCAACAAAATGTTCTTAGAAATATTATGTGAATTTAGCAAGGTTTCAAGTTACAAGTTCAACACACAAACGTAATCATATTTGTATATACTGGCAACAAACAATTGGAAACTCAAACTTTTAAAAAAAAATAGCATGTATAATGATTAAAATAATTAAAAATAAAATATTTGGGAATAAACCTAACAACTTCAAAACACTGATTTAAAAATTAAAAAAAAAAAAACTAAAAAAAATTAAGAGGCATACCCTGTTTATGGATTGGAAGCCTCAATCTAATTACTATGTCACTTTTCCACAAATCGATGTAGATTTAGCACATTACCAGTCGAAATCCAAGCAAGAGTTTTAGTAGATATAGAGAAACTAATTCTACATGTATATAAAAAGTCAAAAGAATTTGGATAGCCAAAACAATTTTTTTTTAAATAGAACAAAATTCCAATACAACCCAATTTTAAGAATTGCAATAATGTTACATTAATCAGTAAATTGTGGTTTTGGCAAAAAATATATAGCCCCCAGAAATAAGCACACACAGTTAAAGTTTATTGATTTGTACTGAAATGCAAAGTTAATCCAATTGAGAAAAGGTGGTCTCTTCAACATGTCAGAACAACTGGACATTCATTTGGACAAAACAAAAGAAGCACCTTAACCTAAGCTATGCATCATATGTCAAAACTAACTCAAAACGAATTGGAGATATACATGTAACACATAAAGCTATAAAAGTTTTAAAGAAAAACATAGTAGAAAATCATCATGTCCTGCAGTTAGACAAAGTATTCATAGAATCAGCACCAAAAGCATGACCCAAAGAAATTGATAAATTTCAAATTAATAAATTGGAATTATTCAAAATTAAAAGTTTTGCCCTGCAAAAGATACCGTTAAGAGAATGAAAAGAACAAAGTAACACCTGGAAGAAAATGCTTGCAAATCTTATATCCAGTAGGGCATATTTGTACAAATACACAAGGAACTCTCAAGACCCAGCAATAAGAAAATAAACAATTAAAAATAATGACTGTGATGGAATCATTCTGTATGCTGATTGTGGGAATAGTTACATGAGTTCATACAAGTGTTAAAACTCACAGAAATGCACACCAAAAAAAAAAAAAAATCAGTCTTACTGTTTGTTCATTTAAAAATAAAATTAAAAAGATACTTTATTTATTTATTTATTTATTTATTTATTTATTTATTTAAAGTTTATTTATTTTTGAGAGAGACAGAGACAGAGTGCGAGTGGGTTAGGGGCAGAAAGAGAGGGAGACACAGAAGCAGAAGCAGGCTCCAGGCTCTGAGCCATCAGCCCAGGGCCCGACGCGAGGCTGGAACTCATGAGCTGTGAGATCATGACCTGAGCTGAAGTTGGACACTCAATCGACTGAGCCACCCAGGTGCCCCTAAAGAGATACTTTAAAAATTAGTCATTGTGATTCTAGAAAAATAAAATTTCTACTAGAGAAAGTAAATGGGGAGAGATGGAGTTCAGCTCATTCTGGCGGTTCAAAATTTTATACTATGGATACTAAAGAGAAATTATAAGTCATGTACAATGACTTAATTGTTACATGTAAGATCCTGTGAGAGAAAAAAAAAGAATGGAGTCAAAATGTCGAGCATTATATTTATTAATCTTGAGGTTGACATCAATTGGGAGATTCTGGGTTTTAATAATAAATGAACCAAAACATACCCCGTTGTGATTTAACACACAAGCTCTAAGAAAATGGATTTTGCCAAGAATGCTATGATTTAAAAGGATGTAGAGAAGAAAGGGGAAGTTCAGAAGAAAGACTTCCAGATGATAGTTAGAAAATGAAAAAGGTGGAAAGGCACTTTCTGTATTATATTCTTTCCTATCAAAGATTTTGAGGGGGGTGTGTGTGTGTGTGTGTGTGCGCACACGCGCACATATTTGCTTTTTCTCCCTTACCAGACTCTAGGTTTCTTGAGTACAAAGCCAAGATAGAAGAGGCTTAGAGGTGCAATCCTGTTAAGAGCGAGAGGTGGAGATGGAGTGCTCCGAAGAGGGCATGTGAGTAGAGGGTACTTAAAAATACTAGATACAGTGCTTTTCCTTAGATTGGGTGCTTATTTAGGATAGGTGGTGGTAAATAATAGATTGTGGTGGATCTAACCACACCATAACCACCCAATGACACTGTCAATGATAAGAAATATATTGTTTATTTGTACCCTCAGCAACACCGAGCATACTGACTGGCACTTAGTAAGTGCTTAATAAACATGGTTTCACTGCAATTGAGTGGAATCCTTCCTCCAATTCTAAGATGTCTCCTAAATTCTCAGAGAAAGTCAGGCCATATGAGAAAGGGTGCCAAAAATGTTAAGAAAAGGGCCAAAGAATAATTCTGTTGCTTGTGCTAATTCTTAGGATAACTCTGGTTCTCAATTAAACAAAAATATTGATTAAGGTGAATGCAGAAAATTGAATTGTCCATGTCCTTGGAAAAATTTCCAACTGCAAACTGCACAATATCTTAAGAATTTAAAATATTCTGTGTTGGGGTGCCTGAGTGGCTCAGTCAGTTAAGCATCCGACTTCGGCTCAGGTCGTGATCTCTTCGTTTGTGAGTTCGAGTCTCGCGTCAGGCTCTGTGCTGACAGCTCAGAGCCTGGAGCCTGCTTCGGATTGTCTGTCTCCCTCTCTGCCCCTACCCTTATTGTGCTCTGTCTCTCAAAAATAAATAAAAATGTCAAAAAATTTAAAAAGAATTTTAAAATATTCTGGTCTGATATTTACTGTTCAAACTCCTTATGGAGAAAAGCTCATTATATTAGTAAACACATTTTATTTTGGAGGTGAATGTAATTGGTTCACTAGAAGTCACACAACAGTTAATCATTGATAATCCCAACAAATTAAAAAATTTTAAATATGAACACATTTTTTAAAAACATAAACACAATTTTTAATCAAGGTATCTAATGAGGTATTAAGTGAAGGAAAAGATGACTTTTGGACCTGTCCTGGCTGATTAATTTCTTTTCTTTTCTTTTCTTTTCTTTTTTTTTTTTTTTTTTTGCTGTACACACCCTGCCATAAACTTTTTTATTTACACTTTATTGTAACTGACTTCATGTCATTTGCTCTTGCTTAATAATAATCGGTTAACAGCAAGGGCAGGTGTTCTCAAGGATGTGGCCCTTCCATAGAATGATTCTAAACAGTTTTTAAAAAAAATCATCATAAAAAGCATAAAGATAAAACTCTCATTCTAGTGTCTGGCAGAGAAAAGAGATATGTCCATGCAAAGAAAGAGTCAAGGATGGAAAACTTGAAAGATAAAAATTAGTAATAGTCTACCCATTCTAAATTTGTTTTAATAGTCACTTTTGATCAATCACACCTAGTAATGGCTTCTGCTAGCACCCTAATTTTTACATGGCTTTTGTTCTACCTTTTTCATGTTATATTCAGATGCAAAAATTATGATCAAACTTTGGTTGAATTTCTGTAAAGTATGAGTCTGAATGCTGATTTTCTGATACCATGATAATAAACAGCTTTCCTACCTTCTTCCCCAGTGAGCAAAACTCTCTCTGTTCCCCTACTCAATTTAGAAATACACACTCTCTCCTTTCATCATCCCACCTACACACACTTGAGTACCAAATTCCCTCCAAACTGTGTTCCACTTCCATTCGCCCAGAATTTCCTAGTCCAGTATCCTGGTCTTTTCAGCTTCTTCAGGTTGGTCTGAGGATCTCCCCAAAACTTCCCCACTGTTCTCTTGTTCCTTTCTCTCACCACGATGCCACCATTAAGAATAATCTTTAGGAGTGCCTGGGTGGCTCAGTCAGTTAAGCATCTGACTCTTGATTTTGGCTCAGTTCATGATCTCATGGTTCATGGGTTTAAGCCATGTCGACCCCACATTGGGCTCTGTGTTGGACCCTGTTTTGGGTCCCGTGTCATGGTCCAAGGTGATAGCGTGGAGCCTGCTTGGGATTCTCTCTCTCCCTCTCTCTCTGTCCCTCCTATGCTCTCTCTCTCTCTCTCTCTCTCAAAAATAAATAAATAAACTTTTTTTTTAAATGTAAAAAAAAAAAAAGCACAATCTTCAGATTAAACAAGGAAGATCTTGGGGCATGGTTAAAAATTAATGTATAACCTGGGAAAGCCCATCTAGCCGCTAGAATACTTACTTGGATTAATTTATTAGTTATTTAGTGTCCTGAAGGATGACATTCCAGAGTTAAAAAGACAACTGGTTCTTGGAGCAACAGTGAGGATCAGGATAAAAAGGAGAAATACAATAAGGAGAGAGAGACAAGTGAAGATAGCTTGAGAGAGAGACAGAGACTGAGAGACTTATTTGGTGATGATCAGGGTAATGGTGGTAGTTGAAGGAGTAGGCACGACTGTAGAAGAAACAGAAACAGTCCTCAAAAGAAAGGCAGATTCTGCTGGACACAAAATAGAGGCCAGATGGTCCTCTTTGGGAGTGTTTTTATTTGAGAAGACCTCTCAACCCTAATAGTGGAAACGCAAATTTGTTATTTGTTAAATGAACTACTTTGGTTCTAGGCATTTCCCTATTTAAATTCAAATACCCTAAGAAGGTTGCTATTAAGCCAAAATATTATACTGATTCTTAATTCCATTTTTTTTGGAGTTTACTAATTAAAAGAAGTTCCACTTATAATAGCCAAATCAGTTAAGATGTTTTTGTATGTATGCAAGGAACAGAAAGTCTCCCTCAGAGTGAATAATAACTAAAGAAACTTATCAGCTCACCTAACAGAGAAGCTGTGGGACCATCAGTGAGGGTGCGGGCCTGGTTTGATCCAAATTTTCACAATATTATCAGAACTCTTCATCTGTCCTCTGCAATTTTCTCAGCTCTGCTCTGTCCACCACCATGGGTTGACTTTGCTCTAGCTTGGCTTCTCTAATGCAGACAATATAACTTTTAGTAGTTGATGTCCTATATGCCTCTTCATTCATATCCAGAGGGAGAAAGAAATATTGTTTCCTTGAATAATAAAACAGAAGTCTTAAACTCTACTCTGATTGGACTAAATCAGGACATACATACTTACCCTTGACCAAATCACTGTGTCAAGAGGAATGATATTACCTTGAATGACTTGAGTCTTAGAGCTCATCTCTGCCACCGTGGGAAGAGTTGAACGTAGGTGAGACAACCAGTGTTCACTCTGTAGACCTCATGATGGACTTTAATGTAGACAGTAGTCCAGAGCTGGAACACTAACTAAGGGTAGACCTGAGCAGGTTATTTTAGAGGTAAGTCCTGTCTTACTGGGTATCTCCTACAGACAGTAGGCCTCTTGGCAGGGCAGGTGATGCCATAAAAGAAGAAAAGGAGAAGAGATCTGCAAACAACATATTCCACTATGGGACTTTTCCTTTTCCAGCTGTAATTCCTGTCAAGGACATAATCTGCCGCATTCTCAACATAATGATCGGGGGCTTATGCTGGGTCGCTGAAAATCTGTGCCATTTACATCTACAGAGAAGTTTCACTTACCAGTCAAGTCCAGACCCTTCTGGTAGGTTTTGCTGATACTCCACACAGCAGCGTAAATAACTATTGCCATCACCCCCATCCCCTCTCCAGAAGAGGGATCTCTTTGTTTCTGAATATAATTCCTCCAGAATTCTGCCTTTGATTTAGTCTGAAGTGAGCATATTCCTATATCACATTGAAGTGAGTCAAAAGCAACTAAGTTGCTTTCTGTTATTTCCAAAGAATTTTACGCGTATAGCCTCAGTCTTGAAGATTTATAATCAATCAACCTGAACAAAATTGGATATTGGAACTATTTTGCTTTTAAACACTTCATTTGCCAGAATAAATCCTTAAAATGAAGAATGCCAACAACTATTTTTAACTAAATAGGACAAGCTAAAGCAGTAGTTTCAGCCCCTGGCTGCACATTAGAATCACCTGCCTTGTCCTTTCCTCAAATAACTCAGATTTAATTAGTCTAGAGTGAGAACTGGGCACCAACATTTTTTAAAAACATCTTTATTGAGATATAACTCACATATTATAAAATTCACCCATCTAAATTTATACTTGTATATTTACAGAGTCAGTGTACTTATATCTTTAATGCTCCCCAAGAGTTCTAATATTCAGATAGATAGGGTTGAGAACCACAAAGCTAGACCTTGAGACAACTTAATATCAACTGAGCTATAAGTTAAAATATATTCTAAAAAATATTCCAAAATTATGTGTTTTCAAAGAATTAATAGACTTTAGATTTTAGAGCAGTTTTAGGTTCACAGAAAAATTGAGTGGACAGTACAAAGCCAAAAATTATTTTTTTAACTATTAAATTTTTAAATTTAATTGAATTGGTATTTTCAGCCTGAGGAAAAAAACAGGAAAGTCTTTAATAAATTTCCATGTGTTCTTAGGAAAAAATTCACAAAATCATAAGTTTCCTTGTAGAGTTATTTTGTATTCACTTAAAATATAACGTAAAATCAGATTAAGATTTTCTCTGTTTTTTAAAATCTATTTTACAACTTATTGATCAACACTTTCCTGGCTCTCTTTTATTGGAGAAATAACACACTCAAACAAAATTTTCATGATAAGTAACTGAAAATATCCAATATTAATCTAATCCTTATGCATTCTTTTCTACCTTTGATATAAAAGATTGAAAAGTATAGCATATATATATATATATATATATATATATATATATCTCAACAGTGTTGTCATTTGCTTTGAAAGAAATATTGATCATCTGAGCTAAATTTGGTTTACAGAAAACATTCATAATCAGAAAAGTTTTCATATGGAATATTTAGTATTAAGAGTTACCCAAACTCTATAAAATAAAGGGTGATGACACTAGTATTTCTGAACCATATTAAATAAAGCAAATAGAAATTTCTATAGCTATTTGGTGAATTTAGATGATATAGTCAACTACTCAGATCCACTGAACAACCAAATACTATCCTTAGTGCTGGGTATGAAAAAGTAGTAACAGGAAAAGCAACATAGAACATAGTGGTTAGGAAAGAAAATTGTACAGTCAGCAAAACCTTGTTGGGTTTCCTCCATAAATTATCACTGTGATTTAGGGGAGACATTCTCTCTAATCCTAATTTCCCTATAAAAAAAACTGAAGAAAGTTAACAGAACCTATTTCCTAAGGCAGTTGCAAGAATTAAATGGAAGCAATATTGTATATGAGAAGTGCTTAGCTAGTGGGCTGGTATGTAATACTCAGGAGTTAACAGAATAACAACAATATGATAAGATAGTATCCATTGTTGAAAGATACCAGAGGTGCTGGAGTGAGGGATGGACAATAGAACTCACAAATATATTTTGGGGGTCTGGGAATGGAAAGCTTCTGTTCTTGCTTCTGAAATTTGAGCAGAAGAGAACACAGGAAACAAACACACACAAACACACACATTTGTTTTTGCTTCTTTTTTCTTATGGTACCTCATAGTTGCTGCCTTCCTTCCATTTCCATGTGGCCTGTTACTTCTTTTCTCCTTGAGAACTCTTCCAGGTTACTGGCACCCAGAAAAGAGCAGAGGGCCCTTGCCCCATTTTATAAATGGAACCACAGGCTTGGATTACATCAGGGAACATCTGAAGTTTCTCTAGTTGTGCAGCTTTTCAGAGCTACAGACCAAAGGGTGGGATTCTTTAGCTGGAATACAACAGTCAGGTCTCTTAGGTCCCTGTGCATTGTCCAGAGTGTGAAGGGAACAGGCTGCATCTTCCTCTATATACGCCCTCCCCACCCCCCCGCCAATAGATGCTTTTCAAGATTAATGTGGGGGAGGGGTCAAATCATGCCGCCCTTACTTGCTCAATACTCATTCTTCTACTTTTCCTCCTACCTTATTGGCAATGCTATTTCAATCTTCTTTGTTCATTCCTAATTATCTACCTGATTTCTAACATCAGAGTGTTCCAGTTCCTCCAATTACATGACTTGGTGTCTGACACCTCCAGTCGGGACTTCCTCCCAAACCCTGGCCTCCTCCATAGAACTTTCTACTTGGTATCTTCATTTGGATAACCAATAGGCATCTCAAAGTTAACACGTCAAAAAACAGACTGCCTGATTGCCTCTGCCTAAACGTTCTGTATATGCAGTCTGTAACTCTTCTTTTTCTTTCACATTTCACACACTACTCATCAAACATATCCTATTTGCTCTACTTCAAAATATATATGGAATACAACCACTTGCAATCATCTCTTGGCTGAATTACAGTAATAACCTCTCCCTGGCCATGTCCTTGTCTCCTATAGTCTATTGGCAACATACTAGCAGAATGATCCTTTTTGAAACATAAGTCAGACCATGCCACCCCTCTGCTCAAAATCCACTAATGAGTTTGTTCGTTGTTGTTGTTGTTTCCTCAGAGTAAACCTAAAGGTACTACAATGGAGCAAGGCCCTACACACTTTCACTTCCTGTACTCCTATGAACCAGTCTTGAACCGCCCCCAAACATGCCCAGTAGTAAAGAGCTAAATCATATGATTCCTTAGGGTGGGCTTCAGTCCTGTGAATCTATCTCATTAAAATCCTTACAGAGGTTTAATTTCTTCTCTTTTTTATTTATTTATATTTTTTTTAAATTTTTTTTTTCAACGTTTTTTATTTATTTTTGGGACAGAGAGAGACAGAGCATGAACGGGGGAGGGGCAGAGAGAGAGGGAGACACAGAATCGGAAACAGGCTCCAGGCTCCGAGCCATCAGCCCAGAGCCCGACGCCGGGCTCGAACTCACGGACCGCGAGATCGTGACCTGGCTGAAGTCGGACGCTTAACCCACTGCGCCACCCAGGCGCCCTTTCTTCTCTTTTTTAAAAAATGTTTACTTACTTATTTTGAGAGAGAGGGAGGGAGAGCGCATGTGAGAGCAGGAGGGGCAGGGAGAGAGGGAGAGAGAGAGAATTCTAATCAGTTTCCACACCATCAGCCCAGAGCCTAATGCGGAGCTCCATCCCACGAAACATGAGACCATGACCTGAAATCAAGAGTTGGACGCTTAACTGACTGAGCCACCCAGACTCCCCTAATCTCTTCTTTATGTGTCTGTAGCATCAAAATGGCAATTGGTTTCCTAGAGGATTTGTTGACAGGAATTACAAACCACTATTGTTGTGTATTATTGTGTTATCGTAATTATGAAATTATACATGAACGTGTTCGCTGTAGAGAGCTGAGAATAAAAGTGTTTTTAAGATTCCTACTTCACATTCTGCTTCAAAGTCAGAACCCTTGAACAGGTGCATTACTTCCATCTCTGCCTGTTAATCTCATCCAGGTGATAGAATTCAAGGCAGTGAAATACAGTTAAGATTATAAAATAAAAACAGTTTAATAGTTTCCATCTAAAAGGGAGCTCTTAACCTTGATCCAACTCTTCTTCACAGTCTTAAGTTGAACCTAGCAATATTAACTTTGAAGAGGGCAGGGTGGGAAACAATGCTTCTTACCACTTGTTTCTACCAATGTTACATATGCACAGCAAAGTCAAGGTTACCATGAAACCAGGGAAGCTTAAATTTCAAGACCCTCACTTGCACGGTCCTTTGAACACATGGAGTTGCTGGAAGTTGTGAAGAGTTCCAGGTGGGGAAAGAAATCTAGTTTGTAATCAGGAGGCATTTCTATATAAACTGTTCTGATAAATCAGCTAAGGATATCTTAGAAGACAGTAGGCTAAATCTCCAAGTCTCCAGTAATTCGCTGTGATTTTTAAAAAGCTTGATGATTTACCTTCATATCTGATTTTGCATTTACGTTTTTAAAGAGGCAATTCACAAACTCATATGCCGACTGTACATATGTAGGCCTTCAAAAAGCCTGGATAAACCCTGAGGGATGGTTAATTCTTATGAGTGTTGTAGATGGTTCACCCAGTTGCTAAGGAATAAAAATTGTCTAAGATCATCAGATTTCTTGTCTAATGAAGTCAAATCAAATGCCAAAATTACTGCTAGAATTTAAAGGATTATTTATTTTGATATAACTTAAGGATTTTAGCATGTTTGATAGCACCTTCCTTGATGGGGAAAAATATTAACAGTAAGAAGTTTTAGCAATTCTACTGTAAGTGGTATAACATACATTTGAAAGAGCAACTTAATCATTCTTATCATGAAAATGTGGTACTGCGTGCAGCAATTGAATGACTTTAGACTGAAAAATAGTAGACAGCCATTTTTAAGACAAGTATTTATGATCTTGTCATTATCAGAAAATGTTTTAGAGTCTAAATATTTCAATAAAGGGTCTGAGATGGTGCATAATTATTTGGTTAAGCATTTCTAAACAAAACTGCTGTTTATTCACTTGTTAGTAATAATATTATACTAGTATACAAAGGGTTTGTACTCATTGATTCACATCTTATCTTCTGAAAAAACTTCCCAGTAGGTACTGTATGTTCCTTTAAAATTATTGCTGGCTGTAAAAGTGGGCACACGCACGCCAGGGTGTGTGTTAGGCAGCTTTTACAATGCTCCCTGGGTGTGCTAGGCCTCTGGGGCAGGGAGCCAAAAGTGAAGCTGCCATCATTCAACAGTATAAAATGCATACTGTGATGTGTCATCGCGATTATTCTTTTTTATGGCTTTGGAAAAAAGCTCCACCTTCTCTTTAGTTATTTTAAACATTAACCTCCAGCTTCCAGAAGTACTCAAAATGGCTCCACTCTATGTTTTCCATGGAAAAGACGTGGTTCATTAGAAAACTAACTGCTCCTCACTACGTAAACATTTTCATCCATTACAAATCCTAACCTCAAAATAGGCAAGAATTTCTAAGAAAAACTTGTGGAAGAACTTTTCAAGAGGACATATTTTCTATTTAACTAGCAAAACAAATCTGAGAGGAATATGTACAAGGGTAAATATTTTCTAAAAACTTGGGATTATCTTGGAGTATTTCCATGGTGTATACATGGATGGCTTTTATTCATAAAAAATTTAAGATGAATAAAATGCATTTCATAAATCGCTGGGTTTTTTTTAAAAAATGAAACCATTATTCCCCACAAACTTATTTTTTAACAGTCAAGGGATGATAAAAGCAAATGCAGAAAAACATTAATATGAGTGATCAGTTGTTTCCTGAAACTTTAAAGTTTATAATTTAACACTCATTCTCAAATCTTTTTCAAGCCAAGTTACAGAAGCATGCACAACAAATTACATTTTGAATGAGAGGTACACCTAGGGGTTGAAATTATAAAAGAAAACTTAGAGACACTGATGGGAATGAATGAGTGATAAGAGTGTAGGAGTCCTGGTTGACTCAGCTTAACAATTCTACAGAAATACTACTGTTTCATGCAATTTCAGTGCAGAAAAGGAATGTTGAATAAGGTTGAGGAATGAGTATAACATTTGTGGTCGAATTTATCAGGGGGAAAATATAATCAGGCCAAGAAAGAAAAAAAATTTACACTGCCTTAAAGTTGGGAAGGCAATTTAGAAATCATTTGGTTCAATTTCCTGGGATGAGACAATCTTCTGGTGGATTTTCAATAATCACTTTTGAGAGAATCCTTTAAAATCTCCATCCAGACTTCCCTTTTCAACACATGTTGTGAAAAACAAACAAACAAAATTCATTATTTTATGTGGCATCTCTTTTGCCTGTTGAGCAAATGAGTATGTTGATCATAATGGGTTGAAATACTCTACTATAATTTGTGCCTATCAGATTTTTTTTTTCTGTTCTGGGAAATAATACAAAGTACAGGGGTTTAAAGACACCTGTCAAACATCTCTTCTGCATCCTTTCTTCACCAGTCTTCTCTTCCCTGGACCAACAAGTCCCAGTTTGCTGAATTATCTCTCATTTGACATTGTTTCTCAACTCCTTACTGTACTCTTTGTATGCATCTTAATTTGTCAATGTTCTTCTTAAAGTGGAGTGCCCAGAATTACTCATAATTCTGCCTGGCACAATGGAGTTTTACTTTGTTGACTTTATTGACCTAAGTAATATGCCATTAAAGTAGTCAATATTTACACCGGCTTTCTTAAGTTCTTAGTTACATTGTTGATTTAAATTGATCTTTCAGACAGATCAAATGGTCAGAACATTTTTAAGAAACATACTATATGGCTACGAAGCAGGTCTTCTATACCTTATTCACATGAAATTGGTTTTTAAAAAATATATATCAGTGTAGGACTTACATTTAGGCCCACTTTATTACACCCATTAGTTTCAGCCCTCCGTTGCAACCTAAAAGTTTTTCATTTAGCCGTCAATAGATTATCCAGACCACCTAGTTTTATATCACTTGCAAATATGATATGTGTGTCTTTCATGTAATCAGACATGTGCATCCATACAGCATGGTCTTTAGGAACAAGCAGATGTGTTCTGCGTTCTGGATTTCCAGTTACTATGACTTTTACAAAGTCACTTAACCTTTCTGAGCCTCCATAAAATGGGGAAAAACAATGCTTACTTCATGGAGTTACAGTGAGATTCAGAGGAAATATTGTATGTGAAACACTGAGGACTGTACTTGGTACGTAATGTAAATATTTTAAATATCAATATCTCCTAGAGGTGTGGAGCAGAGGTAGAGGCAAGAGTATTGATAGTAGAAGAAGCAAATGTGTTTATCTGACAAATAGGAGAATTCAGAAACACTTGAAAATGAAAGCAGGTGTATTGGCTATTATTGCTTGATTGTTGACATATGCTATAGGTCATGGGCAGCCATTTTATTGTTATGAAATGAGTTATTGAAATGAACTACTGGATTTTGAGTTTAATAATAGGATTGAAACCGTATTTGAAGTTGATTACTGATAGTCTACATTTATTTTATTGAGAAGTGAGGCCGGAGGCCAGACAGCCTACTAACTGAGGACACCTGGACAGTGCTTCAGGGAGGCAGCCAGTAGGGAATATGTGTTTTTTTAAGACGAAAAAATGACCAAAAACTAATATGCATATAATCAATCCATATACCACCTGAGGCTGAGATTAGAATTGTATTTCTTCTGTCTCCCTTAACTTTGTTAAAATTTAACCACCTAATGATATTAGGGACAAAGTGGAGATTTGAGTACACGGTAAGATTTTCAAGTTTACATCTTCTCAGAATGGTTCTGGGCCTTAGATATCACAACTCAGAAAGCTTCGCATCTCCGAAAAGGCAAGAGATCCATCAATGCCAAATTCTGCCCCAAGAAGAAGTTGTGGCTTTAACTCTTTCTTTCTAATAATAATAGCAGCAGTGAGTATTTATTAAGCATTTTCTGTGTCCCATTGTTCTAACAACTTGGTGGTATAATCTTACATAATCCTCACCACAATCCTCTGAGAAGGTTCTACCAAATTTCTCCACCTCCCAGGAGAGATGACTGAAGCACTGAGAGGATAAGTAACTTGCCTGACACCATATAGCTGGCAAGTGATGGAGCCAGGATTTGAACCTGGACAGTTTCATTGTAGAGTCCATTCTTTTACCTACTAAAGTAAACTAGCTTCTGGTTCAGGATATACTATTATCTGAGGGCAAGTTATCTGTGGTATGCCCCTAGATCTTTCTGGGAACAATAAAGGGGTGAAATTAACTAACAACTATGTGTTCCCTAAACTAAAGAAAGTAAAGCTTAAAAAGTTAGCCAAGAAAAACAAAACCTTTGGGAATACTCTTAAGGCTTGTAGTGGAACATACATTGTTTCCTTTACCCATAATTCTTTCTTCCATTGGAGGAGAAGGGAAACTTCTATTCTGCTTCCCTCATCCATTAGGAACCCCATGATTAAAATAGGAATTGCCGTGTTTTTTTACTACTCCATCTCCTGAGTTTAATTACTGGTCCAGAGGTGAGCACCTGACTCAAACCAAACTAATGACAGTAGTTAAATGCCCTCTCATGGTGATGTATCTCAGAGACTGGTGCATGGAAAAAGCCAGAAGAAGAACCCAAATCATGATTCTTCTCCACCTTGTAAAAATAGGGTAATGAGTTTTGCTTGGAGTTCTTCTTCCTCACAGAAAAGAGTATGTAAGGATGTGAGCTTCAAAGCTGTGGGTGGCTATGCCCCTTGTATGAGAAGAAATCAGTCTCAGATAATGAAGCCAACAGGTAGAGAAATGCAGAGACATATATGGAAAAAGGTAGAGGGAGATGGAAAGAGAGAGAGGGTAATTCTGACATTCCAATCTTCAGTTCCAGACATTCGTAAACTATACACAGTTTGCCTACTTCAGCCAATAAGTTTTCTCTTTGCCTTAACAGTTTGAATTTAATTCCTCCGTTACACTAATGCTGTTGAGGATATAGTTTACTGCATCCTTCAGTGTTCCCAATATAAAGCTCCACATGAGAATCTCTTTGTAAAATGTAGACTAGAGATTTGTTTCTCTTGAAGGAGCTGCTATGTTTTCAAATTGTGGACAAAAAAGAATCATATGAATTAAGAGAGATCATTTTAATTAAAATAGGATGAAGTCGACCATTTTAGGAGATATCATAATTTAGTCGAAGAGCACTGATCTGGAGATAGAGGTCTGGTTTTAATCCCTAAATTCATGCTACATATTCATCAACTGAATGATCTCTCGCTGGTTACTTAATCTCTCTGGACTTCAGTTTTTCTCTTCTGTTAAACCGGGATATTAATATTAGCTTTAACTAGGTTACAATGGTATTTTTAAAAAATTAAACGTGATTATGTATGTAAAAATACTTTGTAAACTGTAAAGCACTATATCTATTTTAGTTATATGTAGTCTTACAATCAAAGAGGAATCTTTTCTTACATGTAAAATGATTTCTTTGAGATGGAAACCTTTTTATTCCTCACCAGAAGTTTATAGTGCTTAAAAATAATATAGTCCTACTCATCTTTAAAGGGCTTAAGTTAAATCCTTCCTTATCAGAACCATGAGCTGTAGTTCCATTTCACACTGGAGACCAACAGGAGATTAGGGCAAGGAAAGGACAAGTAAGTTGTTAAGGGTGGTCAAGGATAATAAGGCTACATGCAAATGAAACCCTAAAGCTCTAGGCCGCCTGGTCTTTACTGTAAGGCAAAACTACATCATTGCCTGTCTTTTTTCCTGCTGTTTCTGCAAATCCCTCCCCTGAACCCACCCTGAAACGAAAGGACTGAAATAAAGAAAAGGCAGCTTCTTCTGTTGTTCTGTGAAGATCAATATTAAGAGCGAGGGATATTAATTGGAAACCGCATCATTGATTTAGACCCCAAGCCACATTCATGTGTATGCATCCATTGCCGATCTGTGGGAGAGGGGATGCAGAATTTAGTTTCTTCTTCTTTAACCGAGTGTTGCTCAGTTTTCCTGCCAGCGTTGTAAGAACGTTGCTAAAAGGCACAAAAGCTCACGGAGGTGTCAAACAGCAGGGATGAGAGACTGAGCTTCCCCTCATCCGTGAAGGAGTCAATTAAAGAACAAAGACAACTCTTGGATTTTAAGATCACTGGTCCAAGTTGCTCCAGAGTTCTCATGTGTATTTTGAATCCAATCTCCTCATATTTCTTGTTTATTACAAGAAAATGTCATTATGTGGTGTTTTTGCACTTTTAAGAGCATGATTACAAAAGCATTTAGTTTCTTCTTCAATTTTATAACCATGTGTGCTCCCGTTGAATCCTGTCCCCATAGGAACTATTCTGAGACTAAACAACAACCACATCAGGAAAACTTTAAGGAAGTCCCTCTGGTGCTTACCATCATTTCAGTTCTTGGACATTAAATGACCTATGCTTTTCTTTCTTAATAATAATGATTTCTTACGTGTCCAGGCACCAAGGGAGAAGGAAGGAAGACTAGAAACAAAGCACACCCTCCGTCAAGAGCTCTTTCATTGTTGGTTAGATTAGGGATGACCTCAACTTCTTATGTAAAGTGAACACTGTAAACTAATCTTTGTTTCTGCAATTTAGATAAGATTATTTCAGCAGACATCAGTTTCAGTTTGGGGTTGTCTTTCTTTTTCAGCCAGTGGTCTATGTGACTATCATTTGACATAAATTTACCATATCTGTATTATATCTTGTGGGTTTATGCCAGCAGCAAAACATTATTTGTATTTATATCAGTAGGTAAACTTTAAAGGAGCACCTGTTGACTTTTTTGAACATCAACAAAGTGCAGCAGTTACTATAGGTTAGTTAATAAAATTAACTGAACACATGTGATCTGTGCAAGCTGTCTTTAAAGACATGTATACATGTTAATTTTAATTTCCTTTTTTCTTAAATGTATGTCAATTTTAAACAATAAAATTTAATGTACTGTCATTACAAATCAATGTATTGTGATTCAATACTTAAATTGCTACAAAGATGAGTTCCATTTCTATTTAAAGGAAATGTCAAGAATAATATATTCTTATATTATATAGACCAAGATTACTTCATACACTATTCATTGCATGATATATATTATATGCATGGTTCCATTATATATTACATATATTATCCATAATATGTATTATATCTGAAGCAGAAAACATATGTATCATTCAAATAAATTTGCTGAAAATTAAACTGAAAGGAAATTTTTAAGCAAAGGGATTAGGAACAAAGACAGATTTTGCTTGAGATCCCAGCTGGTCTATGAAGCCTAACAAAACATATTCCTATAAATAGAACTAAATGTCTACCATAGATTTCAGGAACGAAGCACCTTGATTCTGTATAGGTTTAATTACAAAACCCAAAATGGCCAAGGATGATAAAAATAAATTAAAACTCAAATCTTGAGATTAAAGATGGAGGCTACTAAAACTCCTGGGTGAAAGGTATGATTTTAAAAGACATGTAAAATATAAGTGAAACATTACTGAAAATATAAATATATTGCAAAGAATCTATAATCCAGTGTTTAAAATGATATGCCATAATCGTTGCTTACAGTTTCACTAAAACTATATGGTTGTGGGCATGTGAATCTGAGCTAGGGTGTTTGGCAATGTATATAATTCTTTTTTTTTTTTTTTTTTTTAATCTATTATAGTCAGGTCTGAAAGCTAGAAAACTGCCATTAAAAAATTGGATTTTCTTGGGGCACCTGGGTGGTTCAGTTGGTTAAGCATCTGACTTTAGTTCAGGTCATGATCTCGCAGTCTGTGAGTTTAAGCCCTGCATGGGGCTCTGTGCTGACAGCTCAGAGCCTGGAGTCTGCTTGAGGTTTTGTGTCTCCCTCTCTCTCTCTCAGCCCCTCCCCTGCTCATGCTTTCTCTTGCTCTCTCTTTCTCTCTTTCTCTCTCAAAAATAAATGTTTAAAAAAGTTTAAAAAATTGGATTTTCTTGAAAATATCTTTTAAAAATTACTTACCTTTAGAAGTTAAAACTAGATAGTAGCCCAGCCACATTAACAAAAACATTAGGAGAAGAAAATTAAATGTGGTTAGGGAAACAATTAAGAATAAACGAATTTAAGAATCTTCCTACATGTGTTCTGGATCTCATCTCAATTTTTCAGAGATTGATTGATCCATTATTATCTCCTCCCTTCACATCTTAAAAACTAAAAAAATAGACAAAAACAAAACAGAACTACACACACACCCACACACACGTTCCACATTCTTGTTATCCTCTCTATACTACTGTGGTTTTCCTCCAGAGCTAAGTCTGAAGAGTCTATACTCTTTAACTTCCCTCCATCTCTAATTCATTGCACCCAATGCAATTTGACTTCACCCTATCACCGCACTGAAAGCTTACATTTACGTTAGCATCAGGGTAACAACCTCAGTGACAAATCAATGGATACTGTTTAATTCTTAAATTTCTTGACCTCCCAACAGCTATTGAAATTCTCTTTCTAGGTTTCCAGGTAACTAACACTCTCTCCTTGATGTTCAGCATCCTCCTAGCAACTTCTCATTCCCCTGTCAATCTTCTCTTCTTATGCAGTCCATTCTCCCTGGACATTCTCATTTATATCGGTGACTCTACTGGCCATCCATATGCTATAACTCCTACTTCTGTAATTCCATCCCAGCCTTACTCCTGAGCCTCAGACCCATGATGCTTTCATTATGCTTCCAAGACCTCACTATTTGCCCTCAGCTCCCTTCAAAGCCTTTTTGACTTCTTCTATCACCGATCTCTGTTAATGGTTTACATGTTTATAAATGTCCTAAGCTACAAAATTGTGAGTGATCCTTGATTGTTCCCTCTCCCTCAAATTTAATGTTTATTACATCACCGAAACCCTATTAATTCTATCACAAATGTAGTCTTAACTGTGTTTAGCATCATTGTCAATACCACAGTCTATACCATTATTATTTATTGCAGGGAAAATTGCTTTGGTCACTGAACTGGTCTGTTTTTTCTGTCTCCTTATATTTCTACCTATTTTCACAATTAACAATACAGTAATTTTCTAGAAAAATAAAAGGTGGAAAGACCACAGTACGGTGGTTTTTTTGTCACCAAACTTCCTTAAATCATGGTTAACATCTTTTTGCCTATAGGGGGATATCAATCTCTCTGGTAGTCACATAAATGCTTTAGAATTCATCAGAGCCATGCTTCTCTTTCCCAGTGTCGTTTCTGTCTCTCCATATTTTCGCTTCACTTCTTTTTTTTTTTACCTCTTTAAAATATTTTCCATTCTCTAAATGACCACTGGCAGTTCCAGAATTATATTCTTCTTAAATTAGCAACTCCAGAGAAAAGAAGATCCTGCTTTCTCAGCAAAGTCCTGGAAGGTCTTGAGTGGCTCTTCTTAGATTACTTGACTGTTGAACTAATCCCTGTGGCCAAGGGAATGGGTGGCTCTGATTAGCCAAGCTGAACCACATACCCACCTTTCTGGGGAGAAGTCTATTCCACCTAAATTTCATGGGAAAGCTCCCTCATAATAAAGAGGATTCCTGTTCCCAGAAGCACTGGAGGACAATAGCTCCAAAGGAACTCTGTAAGAGAAAAGAAGAGGATAGAGAGGTCACATCATGGACTTTCTAGAAGCATGTGGTACTTTCTTAGCACTGCACCTCCATGCTTCCTCTGTATGTCAAGTAAATGGACATTCAACTGGGAATAGGAAACAAATTCCCATTCTCTTTCTGAAAATCAGCATTTTCACCTAAGGAATATTATGCTGAATGAGATTATATTGGATCATTCAGTCTTTATTTGTAGGTGTTTTCTTTGAGTCTAATTGTTCCAAGCTTTAGGTAGAGGTGGAATGCTTCAAAGTCAGGTGGAAGTCAGTCACATTCAGCTGCAACCTTCCCTTTCACTTTCCCTACTTTTCTTAACTTCCTATCCCCTTCCCCATTATCACCCTCTCACCTCCTATTCCAGTTCCCCTAAAAAAAAGGAATAAGCAAAGAGTTAAATCAGATGGTCTTCAGATTCAGATTCAACAAATGTTACTGAGTACTTTGACATACTATATGCAAAATCCCAAAGGTCTGAATCGTGCATTACTTATTGGCCCACCAATGTTGTCGAGGTGGTATACCAGCTAATCAAGAGCCAAGAAAAAAAGAGTTCTTGCATATGCTCTGACAGCTCAGGGGTAGGAGAAAAAGATGTTCATGATATTCAGATAAATAAAGTACATTTGTGTTTTGGTTCATTTTAAACCCTTAGTCCTGTGGACAGCACACAACTTAATGTGCCTTATTCTCCCTTCCTCCTTGCAGCTGCCTTTCTGCTCTCTCCATTCCCCATTCTCTCCATTCTATTGTTCTTTTTCTTTTTCCCTTTTTATAACTTCATGGGAAAGCAAAGTAGCATGGTCTACCCTAGGTTTTCTTGTAACGGTTAAATCCCTCTTTCGAACTCGTTTTAAAACCTTCTTCTGACCCTCCTTCCATTGTAGATTAAAATTCCATTGCTTTACAATACTTTTGCAGAATGACTTACCAGGAATATAACTGCATGGAGGGCATGTCTAATACCGCATCCTTCTCTAGTGGCAATAGCTCATCTTCTCATCTTTTACGAGCAACAGGACCAGGAGGTGTTTTTCCTTTGCCCATATCATAATATTACTACATCATTCCTTTGTAAAATTTCATGATCTAGAGTGGTTTAAAATCGAAAGGTCTGGCACCAGATGGCCTCAGTTGGAATCCTAACTCTGGGACCTACCAGATGTATAATTTTAAGCAAATGATTATCAAGATTTATATACCTATGTTAATGACCCATCTAAACACCCAGGTAGTGCCCGGATCTTCCTAATGTCAATACCTTAATTTTCACTCATTTCCAGTACTAATCCTGAATCTTGTCAACCCTGCTTTTCCTCAAACATTTGAAACTTCCAAATCTCAACTTGCTATCTCTTTATACCCACTGCCTGCTTTTATATGATGAAAAACCTTTACAATGAAAGTCCTTTGCTCTTACCATTTCCTTCTAGTCTTTCAGTCCCTTCTTAGCCTCTTATCCATCCCTGCATGGTTGGAAACTTCTGTTTGATCGTGAAAAATATTGTTCCACTAGTCACATTGATCTTTGGGGGATTTTTATTTTTAACTGTGCTTACTCAGCTAATTTGTTTCTTAATTTAAACTACTAACTATTCATGGTTCCTAATGTTGCCAATCAACCTTTTCATTCACCTTTAAATAGCTTTTTATCATTTATCTCAACAACTTTCTAAGCCCTAACTCATCCCATATCCTATTCATTCTCAGTACATTATCTTTACTCCTACTCCTCTGAGAAAATTGATTCTGTCTGTGAACTTTCTGACATTTTCCCTGGAAACATATCTATCCTCATACCTATCCTTCTTCAATTCACAGAAGATCTTTCAAAGTCCACCTTTCACTGATAACTTAATTTCATCCCTTCCTACTGCAGCCAGATTTATTTCCACCAATTATCCCTTCTCTCTCCCCCCTGGTTTAGTCTACCATCAAGTTTCAACCATCATAAAACATGCTCACTTTACCCAGAATTCACTTTTTGTTACTCTTCATTGCTCTTCTCTTCTCATCCCAATTCCTCAAAGAGTAGTCTGTAAGTCTCTTTTCAACTTTCTCAACAAAATCATTCACTTGCAACCCACTGTAATTTGGCTTCAGTCCCCACGACTCTAATGTCACTAGAGGCTTACTATCTTACCAATGCCAAATCCAAAGAACACTTCAACCCTCTCATTATTGCATTAGATACTTTTGAGCACCATCACTTGACACTGCTGCCTATTTCCTGCAACTGCTGGTTCCCATGGTAGCTCATATTTATGTGATCTCTGCACCTCTCTGTTCACTCCCACCATGTCACCTTTGTTGGATCTTTATCTCTAACAATCTCTTTATTCATAGCATTCTTCAAGGTTTCATTCTTGGACCCTTCTTGTTTTCAGTCTTTATAGACTTCTAGGTGATAGCATGGCTGCGATTATTCTATTGGCCCCCAAATCCCTATTTCCAGCCCAACACTCTCCTAAAATTTTAGACATAGTTCCAACTGTCTGGTGGACAAGATCATCTCATTTTTTTTTTTCACAAAGGCACTACAAATTCAATATGTTCAAACCAAACACATCTTTACTTACTCTACCACCTACACAACCTGACCCTGTATTCTCTATTTCAGGTGATGAAAAATCCCATCATTTAATCAATTATCAAATCCTGATGATTTTGGTTATTTCTTATTAAACTCCTGTTTCTAAGCATCTCTCCTTTGACTCTAGCCTAACATCTCTCACTTAGATTACTGAAGTAACATTCTAACTAGTTTTCTCTGGTTGTAATTTGACCCCCTATAAATCCATCCTAAAGTCAACCAAAATGAAGTTTGAGCAACTTACTCTTTTTCTTACAGATCCTTTAGCGAGTAAGGAGAAGAAACTAGTCCTACCAGATATTAAAATACAAACTAGAATAAATAAAGCAGTGTAGCTCTGGCATAGGAACAGACAAATCAATGACACAGAATAGAGTGCCTTGTCCAAAGAACCCCCCCCAACAACAATAAAAAAAACAAAAACCACTTTTTCTTGAAATGAGACTGAAAACAAAATTCAGAAATATATGAAGAAATTTCAAGATCAGAAAGATTGTTGGCAGGTGGAACTGGTTGCTGTCTGGCTCATCTTTCTAATATTTTAATTCTAAAGGCTTGCAAAGTAACCTCCATCATCTTCTCAGAATTCTTTAAGCCTGGTAGCTGGAAAGTCAAGACATTAGCATTGAACTATTCTAGCATAGAAGTATAGCAAGTCCTACCACCCTGTCGGAAAGCAGTATTCCTTATGGTAAAAGGACATTCTTTCCAACTTTAACCAAGCAAAGAGAAAATACTGGGGCTATTACTGAATTAATAAAAAAATAAATCCTTAGAATCCCCACACCCATAGAGGTTTCCAAACAGTTGCATACTACAAAGGTTTCATCAAAGGAGGGACATATATTTCCTTGAATTATTACTTACTTTGCAATTAATAAAGAACAATTTATTTCTGAAATGCTTCCTTGAAGATTAAATTTTAACTCATACATTTCTCCATTTAGCCAATATTTACTAAATAAACATATGTACCAGGGACTGTGGAGATGATAAAAGGTTGTTTAAAACACCAAGGAATCCGCAGTTTGAATTGTAGAATTTTTCTAATTCCGTGCATAAATTATATATATTTATATAAGAATTATATAAGAATATATATATTATATAAGAATATAGAATTTCCTATATATATTTATATATTAATTAATATATATATTATAAATGTGTATATATTTATATATTATATATATATAATTTATGGCTATTTATGGCTATATATATATTATGGCTATATATATTTATGGCTATATATATATTATGGCTATTTATGGCTATATATATATATATAATTTATGGATATTTATTCTATTTTGTCTTCTCAAATAGCACAAAGTATTTTAAAATTACTGGAAGCTGTTAGTTTTAAGCTGCTAATATTTTATTTATTTTTAACATGCTCATTTTCGTATTTGTATTCTGGGATAATGTGAAAAGTGAAATAAGTAAATGCACGGTGAGGCATATTTTATTGCTGTAGTTATATTCCTTTTTGAAAAAAAGAGAAAAATGAAATACTAATTTTATAGGAAATACATAATCAATTTTTTAAGAAGATAAAAGAAAGCATCAACTAGAATATTAACCTGATTTTACTTTCATTTATCCATTTGGTTTTTTTTTTAAGTTTATTTATTTATTTTTGAGAGATAGAGAGAGAGAGAGAGAGGGAACATAACCAAGGGAGGAGCAGAGAGAGACGGAGAGAGAGAATCCCAAGCAGGCTCTGCTCAGTTAGTGCAGGGACTCAATCTCACAAACCATGAGATCATGTTCGAGCCAAAATCAAGAGTCAGACACTTAACTGACTGAACCACCCAGGTGCCCCCATCCATTTGTTTTTTTCCTCCCCCAAACTTGTATGTTATCTTCAGGACTGTAGACTTACAATGCAAGAAGGTAAGAGTGGTGTTTCTAGTGGGAAAGGAAGTAAAACTGGGAAAGGAAAATAAAGGAGTATAAAAGTTGTAAGGATCACAGAGTTAAAAAAATGGGTCATAAGGAAATAAAGACTTAGCAAATTGAGGGAAAAAATAGGTGTCATTTATAGTCATCACAAACTCAAATTAAATTTACAAGTCAGTGAATTATTAATTTGTGTCATTAAGATAATTGTGTCAACATTTGACAACAGAATGTGAGATGAATCATGGAAATTTTTAGAAAAATAAAAGTTTAATAACCTTTTGTGACACATCCATTACATTTATTTATTTAATTTTTTTAATGTTTATTCATCTTTGAGAGAGAGAGAGAGAACAGGGGAGGGGCAGAGAGAGAGGGAGACAGAATCTGAAGCAGGCTCTAGGCTCCAAGCTGTCATCACAGAGTCTGATGTAGGGCTCAAACCCACAAACCGTGAGATCATGATCTGAGCTGAAGCCAGACACTCTCCAATTGAGCCACCCAGGTGCACTTGACATCCACTGCATTTAGACTCAATAGTCTTGATTCAAGGAGATTATTCTAAGGTAATATTTTAAATGCTTTTGAAAAGACTGGACATATAGTCTAAAGGAAAAACGCCATAAGATTATTGGAGTTAAAAGTGAAAAACTTCAAAAGGAAACTTTTTTTTTCAGATCATCTTTTCACGAGAACAAAAATAGCAATCTCTTTCACGAATTCTGTCACTAAAATGTATTTTAAAAATATTTCTATGAATGTAGTTCTATAAAACAGTGAAGACAGCACCAATATTTTTCATCAAGTTCTTCACATTAGGGATTTTTGTGTTCATGTATATCAGGTTGTGTATATATACATATATATATATATATATATATATATATATATATACATACATACATAAATATATATATATGTATGTATAAACCTAGTTAGTTTAAAAAAGAATGTAGATTCTTTTTTACTGTTAAAAAAAGTGGACAAGAATTTCCTACATTGTAGAAATCTCGTTCAATTTTCTGTGAATTCTGTTACTATAGTCTTCTTCTACCAGGGTTCTGACAATGAACCATAGGATAATACAATCCTGTTTACATGTAAGTTTTGACTGATGGCATGCGCAAGAATATGGGGCTAGATTTGTAAAGTAACGTGTTTGTTTTCATCTTCTGTTGGAATGAAGTGACATCAGAAAACCTGATTTGAGCCTTGCCTCTCAATGTCAAACTGTTTCAAAACAGATTACTGTTTCATTTTACTCTGCTTCGGATTCTAATCTACCTTTTCCTCCACAAAACTACACTTCAAGTTGCAAACATGTTGACACAATATTTAGGTTCTTATCTCCAAAGGTCACTTCCAAAGCTTAAGGATTATAGTAAAAAGCTGCCTTCTCAGAAAAAAAAAATTAAGAAGTATATTGTTTATCCAGATAATTATTTCAACAGTTTATTTTAGTAACAGTGATCTGGCTGTTGTACTGATAATAAACTCTATCTTAAATAAGACCACATTCTCTTCAGTTCCCATTTTTATGTATGCTGAAGATGTCATCCAGCTCTATTATATGAATAAGGGCTAAAATATTTTGAAATTAAATCTATATGGGAAAACAGAAGATATAGGCCCTTGGGGATTGAATGTGTGATATTAAACAGGTGACTAAACTTCTCTGTGATTCACTTTTCCACCTGAAAAGAAGAAAGTTTTCTCCTGTTCTTCATGGAACTGCCACGAGGGTCATAAGAAGTGATATTTGCAAACCCAGATTCTGAGGAAGAACTGATTAAGATCAAAATTTGGTTATTTATTGTATAAAACTGTCAATATTGCCTATCTATTCTAAGCTGGTTATGTGAAAGCTAGAAAAACTCCAAGGTCTGGAAACCAATTACAGAAATTTTGATTTGAAAATTACATCGCTATTAGTGTTGATTTAAAATGCAAAGATAATGTAAACTATAAATTTAAATTCTATATCAAATCAATATGATTTCCTGAGATCTAAAAATTTACTGAGCACTTACTCTGTGCAAGAGAAGCACTGTTCTATGTTGTCCTCAGGTGACTTACCTTCTAGTAGAATAAGTGAGCATATTGAAAGCTCAAAGGGAATAGAAGTCATCTGAGCAATTAAACTCATAAATAAAACAAAATTCCTTGGGGCACCTGGCTGGTTCAGTCAATGGAGCATGCGACTCTTGATCTCAGGGTGACTCTTGAACTCCATGTTGTGTATAGAGATTACTTAAAAATAAAACTTTAAAAAGAAAAAAGTCCTTGTGTTGGTTGTCATAAAAAGAAAGATAAAACAATGCCTATCATATGTAGTACTAGATAGGGATTAGATGATCATCAAGTGTTAAGTCCTAGAAGTGGGAGTTATGTTTTTTAAGTTAACCCCTGCCCCCAGAAGTTAGACATTGTCCAGGAGCATCAAGCTAACAGATTTAGAGATAAGAAGTTACATTCTACCTAACGTATTTTCAAGGGATATTTAAAATGACTATCCTGACAACTTTTCTCAGTATTAGAGTGACTGAAACTGTTCATAAGATAAGAGAAAAAAAAAGAAGAGGTTCTGTTTTTCCACTTGCTTATTAGAGTTTTAGATTGTACTTTAATGACCATTGCATACTGGGACACTATCATAAAGTACAAATGTGGACAAATAAATGAGGCAAAATTTCACACAATGACAATAAAACAATATAAGAATTTTTTCACTTAATTGGAATTTTGTGAAATTTTGTGAAATTTTGTGGAATTGCTTATTTGATTTTTGGCAAACTACGGCAAGATTTACGACTGCCAAGCAATCTGTTTGGCTTTTGCATTATTATCCTCTTAATGCATTATCACATTATTGGCTTTTGTAATTATCCTCTTAAACTTAAATATATTACAGCTATTTTTTGTTTTGAGGTTAAAATTGGACTGTAGTTAAATATATGTGAAACTCCACTGTTCATACAGATGGATCTTATTCTTGGTCTTCAACTGGTGAATTTTGAATAAACGGCAATAACTAGCCAAAATAAAGCTTATGCTGGTTTTCTGGTGAAATATTTCATGACATAGTATAGTTCACTCGTGTTACACCACTTGTTTGCACTTAGAAAATTCAAATGTGCTAAAGAATAGTAACCATGTTATCTATTGCTATTTTTAATCACGGTGCTTACCCATCTCTCCCCTCCTTCTTTAAAGACTGTTTTAGAGCAGTGATAGGTTTAGACTAAAATTGAAGAGTCCCAGATAATGCTCCAGGATTTCACAGCTAAATAGCTTTTGCTTAGATAACTAAGAGATTTGGGTTGTAACCAAATCATGTATAGTCGTTTCACTTAATATTATTCTTCCTTGACACAGGTTAGCGTCTTTCTGTTGGAAAGAAAGTGGAAACTTGCCTACACTCTCAGCTATTTGGAAACTTCACTATTAAAGTTTCACAATAACTTAGTTTCACTTCGTTAAATTGTATATGCTCCCAACAGTAGAGCTGAGAGACATTTTTAACACTGATGAAATTTCAGGGATGACTTTATGATCTGACAGCAACATAAATGAGTATATTTTGAGATGAAAGAAAAAAAAAAACTGAAATGTCTTGATTGTAAAGAGATTTGATGTATTTTCTTTAAAGTTTCTGATGAGGTATGGCTCCCTCATTTCATTAGAATGGGGAATGGGAATCAAAGGGAGTTGACAGTTGGTTGATGTGTATGTCTAGCTACTAAATCATTGCATTCATGCTAAGACCTCCTATGTGCTCCCATTAAATCCCATTCAGCTCATGAGGTAATATATGTACTGTAGCCTATGGCTGGGTTATCGCTGTTTTTTTTTTTTCCCTCCCCATTAAGTTCTCACAAACTCACATGGTCCTCTAGGCTTTCTTTTAAAATGTTATATTTAATATAAATAGATTCCAAAAAACAAAGGTTGAGAAAAAAAAGGAAGCTATAGAAATATATTTGCAGAGTGATATCGTACTATATATATTTTTTCACATAAAATTATATTTTAAAATGCACACCAAACTCATGATAATAGTTGCCTCTGGGGAAGATTCCAGGATAACAGGACTGAGGTTGTTGTCAAAGAAAACTTCACCTTCATCTGTAAGAGGCTGTTTATTATTGTTATTTTTTGTTTATTATTTTTTAACTCATTAAATCTCTATTGATTTGGGAAGGGAGTAGAGTGTTATAATATCCTTTGAATTTCTCTGTATTCTTTGAAATATAATGAATAAGCAGTAACAGTACAGTAGTGAGAAAATATATGGGATCTGGAGAGAGACGGGCTGGGTTTTAATCTGCCACTTACTACACGACCAGGAGCAAGTCACTTAACCTTCCAGGGCCTCAGTTTCCTGATATATAAACTGATATTAATAATAAATAGTACCTACCTTACTGGCCTGTGAGAAGCATGAGGTAATATGAGGTAATATGAGGTAATATGCAAAAGTGCTTAGAACATGCTTGGAACATAGCAAGAACTCAATAAATTATAACTGGTCGTTAATTTTTTTGATATCTCATAATTTTTTCTACAGTTTTAAGTCTTTTTTAAATAGCTTATAAAAAGCATTTATTACTGGATAAATGTGGAAGCAACATGCATATAAAACAATCATAAACGTTTATTTCATGAAGGTACAGAATTGGAACTTCGGTAAAATATTTCCGTATTTCATTCCAAATATTAGGAGGCCACTTGCTTCCAACTCGCTATTCTACTCCACAGTCATTCTCTAGGAACCTGGGTAATTCAAGTGTCTGATCTTTCTCTCCTATTTTTCACAACATCTTTCTTCTTAGTTCTGAATCTACGTAGTACAACCCAAATAGTTTTGAACAGGAACACAGCGAGTATGCATTTCTTCTTTTGGCGACAGTAGCTTTAGTATTAACTGAAAGGCAGGGTGGATAATGTGACATGCGCTTTACTTTCAGCAGACTTGTTAATATCAGCTCTGAATTTTTCATGACGGCTTCGGTAACCTGTAGCCTGGAGCTGAAGCTCTGGGGGTTTCCACCACAAAGAGGTGGATCAGCTAAGCTCTCACTTCCCATCTGGCACTGGGTGACAGGGACAGTCAGGGGGGCTGCAGGAAACCTGAAGAAGAAGAAAGCTGATGTGGGACACCCATTGTAGTGCATAAAAGACTAACCATGTGCTGTTGTATGGATGTATCTTTGAGACACTTGTTTATCACTGGCTTCAGAATATACTTAGCCAGTGTGTTTAACGTTAGTCACAAGAACAGCTGCCGCTCGTGTAAGTAAAACCTCGTACCCAGTGGCATCCTGATTTGCCAAACCAGATTCAGGACCTTTCTGCAGTGAATGTTTTATGCTGCCTGGCATGCGTATTATTTACCCACACAGGCAGGCGTGCGCGTGCAGGCACACACACAGACACACATGATTGAGATTCGAAGCTGCTTGAAATTGTAAACCATCTTAGCTATGTCCCAGAGGTAACAAAATGATCTCAAAGTTCTCAAAAAAGCTGTATGTTATGTCTGAAAGCCAAAACAGAAAGTTGTTGGGGAAGGCTCAGGGATATTCATATGTGAAAAGTCAAAAACAGTAAAATAAAAAGAGACAAAGTTTGAGCGTTGCCCTTTCTTGAGTCTAATAGTGCTACCGTATTTTTGACCAAAATATATAGTTGCCCTCCTGTTTGCAGAAAGGTGGATCACTATCTACCTGATTATATTTTTAATAACTGTAACAACTGACATTTGCTCTAGACACACCTAAACCATAATTCTTAGAATGCAGGAGGATTCACAAGCACACCAGGAGCAAGGCGTTCTCTTAATTACAGTATTCTCTGGTCACACCCTTTGTTTCTGTTCTATCAAGAAAAAAGTGAAGTAGTTAAAGCTTAGTCCGTACTTGGAAAAACATAATTTTGTAGAGTTATAGCACTACCGCTCTGAATGGGAAACAACAAAGAAGAGGAAATATGTATGTTGCTACTATGATTTTTTTTGTAAACCTTCATCAGCAGAAAGAACCAGATCAACTTTTTGAAATAATTCTTACTTTCATTTTCTTCTTGAATTATCTGTCTCACTATTTTCAACCTGCCCCTCCAATAGTCCTCTAACTGCAAGATGTATTTCACTGTGGCTGTTTCATGTGTGAGGAATGTCATTTTTAAAAGCTCATTAACAACTACTAACATGCTAATTTTTTAAAGATCTAAAAGAAGGTTGACTTTCCGTATAAAAAAATGTGGTAAAATACTATAACAAGGTGTACATTTACAGGAAAGTAATAATAACTTAAGAGTCACATAGATTTGTTATAATAAAACAAGTAAACTATTAAGCAATTAACTTTACAATAATGAACTCAATCCATTTTGCTGATATTCTTTATAGATTATAAAGCAACTTGAGTAAAACCTACTTAAGAGCATCCTCACGTGAGCATGTTCTCAGTCTTGCAAAAGGATTAGGATTGATGAGTCAAGAATTTAAAAAGTTTTTTTACTCTTAAAATTACTTCATTGCAAAGAAATAATCAAGGGTTTGACCCTTGAAACCAACCTCTGTTTTATATAGCAAATGTAGAATTGAAGATTATAATTTTAGCTCTCCAATCAAAATTAGACCCTCTTGGCCATTATACCTACCTGTTCGGTTACATTTGATAAATAACAAATTATGCCCGAATTTAGTGGCGTAAGCAGCCATTTTATTTAGCTCATTTGTGGGTCAGGGACTCTGGAAACATTTAGCTAGCCTGTTCTCACTTGGGGTCTCTCATGGTGGTTGCAGTCAGATGTGGGTGGGGCTGCAGTTTTCAAGGCCACCGGGACTGGACATCTAACGTGCCTCACTCTCATCTCATGCCTGGCACTGGATGCTGACTGTCAACTGGGATCTCAGTTACACTGTCAACCAGGACACCCACAGCTGGCCTCTTGCATATGGTCTGGGCTTCCTCACAGTATGGAGGTCTAAAGATAGTTGGACTCATTACACAGCAGCACATGGTACCAAACACCAGTGACGAAGGTAAAAGCTGGAATTCACACAATGCCACTTCTGTTGCACTGTATTGCTTACAGTGGAATCTGTAAGTCCTGGCCAGATCCAAGGAAAGAAGTGGCCACTTCTTGATAGGAAAATTGTAAAAGATTTGTGGACATATTTTAAAACTACTACACTACCCTCTGTATGATAGCAATACATGGATCATTTGAGAGCCAACATGGAAATCCTAGATCTTTACCATGAGCTTTACCAATAAAATATCGGGGCACCTGGGTGGCTCAGTCGGTAAGCGTCCGACTTCAGCTCAGGTCACGATCTTGCGGTCCGTGAGTTCAAGCCCCACGTCGGGCTCTGGGCTGATGGCTCAGAGCCTGGAGCCTGCTTCTGATTCTGTGTCTCCCTCTTTCTCTGCCCCTCCCCCATTCATGCTCTGTCTCTCTCTGTCTCAAAAATAAATAAAACGTCAAAAAAAATTTAAAAATAAAATAAAATATCATTTTAGTCAATGCAGAGCTCAAATCACCTCAAATACCCTGTAGTGGCTATGGCAGGTTGCATTTTCCAAAATGACTGTAGCAATATTTCTCATCTCACCTACTCTTGCAGAATCTTGCCACTTCCCCATCAGGAGGTAGAATCTTGTTCTCCTTGTTGTAAACTCAGGCAGGCTTTTGTGGTGGTCTTGACAAACAGAAGGTAGCAAAAGTGACGCTATGTGATTTTCAAGGCTGGTTTACCGAAGTGACATGGTGTCTATCTGAGCTTCTCTCTGGGGAATAATCACCCCGGGAACCCAATCACTGTATGGCAAGAAAGCCCAAACCATCTCACAGACAGCATCTACGGCAAACCTTAGGATGACTCCAACCCCAGCCTCTAACCTACTCTCCATGATGCTAAGTGTAGCAGAGACAAGCTCTCTCTGCCAAACCTTTCCCCGGTGGAGATGCATGAGGCTTGTCTTCAATTCCTAAAGAAGTTTAGTATAGTGAATTTAGTAGTTTTGATACCAACAACAGCTTTTTAGGGTAGATTTATTAGAAACATCATGTTTTGTGGTATGATGCCAGTATATGCCAGTTAACCTGAGTGAAAGTTCTTTATTTTGAGGAAATGTGTATACAAGATGCAGCTACAGATAAATAATCCATTCATACATTCAATAAACATTTTACAAAGTTTTCATTATGTTCTAGGCACTCACTGTTCTTTGTGGTGGGATTACAGCAGCGAACAAAACAGACATCAGTCTCCTCATGGAATTTATACTCTGGGAAAGAGGTGGACATTAGCAAATAATAAATGAATACATAAGTAAAATATATAATATCAGTTGGTGACAAATGGAGGAAAATACCACAGAAGGAAGATAGGGAACATGAGAACAAAAAGAGGAAGATAATCACATACACGGTAGGGAGGGGAAACCTCGCCGAGATGGTGACATTTCAACAAAACCCTGAAGGAAATGAGAAAGCCAGCAAAGAAGTTACCTGGGTAAAGGATGTTCTAGACAGAGGGAGCAGAAAGTGCAGAGGTCTGAAAGCAACAGATGTGATGTAGTCTACCAAAAGCAAGAAGACCAGGTTGTTGGAGCCTTCAGCAAAGGAGACTATAATGGGAGATAAAGGAAGTAGAGAAGGAACCAGACTATCTAGGGCATCAGCCAACATTTACAAAGAGACCCGACTGTCAAAGAAGGTTAGGAGGTAGGAATTGCCAGAGATCGGTTTCCTGATTCCTTTTTAACCAGTGAAAAAAGTGTAACTTTAAGCAACTATAAGAATTTACTCTACAGGAGAAATGAATCTTTTGGAAAAGTTTGAGCAAAGAGATGACATGATATAACTTAGATTTAAAAGGATTCTTCTAGGGGTTCCTGGGTGGCTCGGTACGTTAAGCGTCTGGCTTTGGCTCAGGCCATGATCTCGTGGTCCATGAGTTCAAGGCCCCGGTCAGGCTCTGTGCTGACAGTTCAGAGGCTGGAGCCTGCTTTGGATTCTGGGTCTCCCTCTCTCTCTGCCCCTCCCCCACTCGTTCTCTCTCTCTCTCTCTCTCTCTCTCTCTCTCTCTCTCAGAAATAAACATTAAAAAATTTAAAAAGATTCTTCTGGCGGCTGGAATAATAAAAAGTAGGGTAAAGAGTGGAATCATCAAACAAACGAAAATAGTGGTATGGACAAAGATAGTGCAGGGCACTAGACAGGGCAAGAAATGACTGAATCGGGATATATTTGGATGGAATAAAACTAACAGATTCACTGATAGATTGGAACAGATATGGAGTATGAGAGAAGCAAAGGAGTCAGAGATGACTCAACATATTTTAGAGTGAGCTTCTAGAGGAACGAAGGTGCCATTTGTTCGGATGGTGAACATTGTGGGAGAAGATGCTTTGGAGGGAAGTCGGAAATTCTTTGGGCACGTTAAGTTTAAGATGTCTACTAGACATCCAGTCAAATAATGGTTACTACATTCTGGTGGTCAGTGGAAACATGGAATTAGCAATTTGACAGTTTTCAGTGTTTAGATGGTTCACCAGACTGGAAAACTTTACGGAGGAACTTTCAACTTCATATGGGAACTGACACAGTCATAAAGTGCAGACTGACACTAATCGTGATCCATTATTTCACACTAGATATACTTGGAAAAAGAATTCTTTACCCCATGAAGGATTCAGAGGTAATGAAATTGACATATTAGCATCTATTTATTCTTTGAATTGTTAGCTCTACAGCATGGCCTATTTACAAAGTGGAATCTGTATCTACTATTATTATTATTTTTTTTTTTTTTGGCCTGGGTATATTCACAATTTTATTTCGTGGAAACAGTATATTGTTGTTAATGCAATATGGTTACTTGAAGAAAATCTTGCTTAAATATAGTTTGTTTCTCTAACTCTCTAATAAGGTATTTCTCTTGATAAGTGCTGCTATGCGCCACAAATAACATGCCCTGACAGAAAGAAAGCAGAAATTGCAGCTTATTGGGTTGAGCCAATGGCTTTGCTCATTATATGTTTAAACAGAGCATATTACAATTGACTTGATGCTTAGATTACTTTCAACTTGCACACACAAGTGCAAATACTGCTGCCCGAACCACATTTCTTCTCTAGACTCAACAGTGCAAATTAAGCCAGATTACCTAATGTAAATTATGAGTGCCTAATTTACAGAAAATACAGGCTAAAAGTCCCTTTATGATAGACCCTCAGCATAGAAATTCTGCATCAGCCAGCATATACAAAGAGACCCGATTGTCAAAAGAAGTTTAAGAGATGGGAATTGCGAAAGATCACTTTCTTGATTGCTTTTCAACTAGTGAAAAAAAGTGCAAATTGAAGGATTGTATTTAAAAACTCTAAGGAGCTAAAACATAATTTTTTAAAGAATCTTTCTTGCTAGCATATATTCTCCTAGTTTTTCATTGTGTTTAGAAAGTTTTTCAAGGTATAGGTTGCTAGACTTCAGGAATTGGGGGAGGGGAGAAGTGCACATGGACAAATCAAGGTCATCATTAACATTTAACACCCTGAGAGAAAGATTGAGATTCACCTATTCACCCTTCCCTCTCTATTTAGCCCTGGTGGAGCTTAAGAGGGCAATGAATTAAATTTATTCCAGACAGCCTGGGGTTTTAGCTTCCATGAGTGACAGGCTGGTGTTGGAAGCAACTATGAAAGAGTATGCCAATCTGAGCCTGTACTCCATCAACACAAGGAAAATGAATGAAAGTTAAATATACATAAATTTAAAACCAGCAAGTTCATGGTAGTGTGACCAAAACATTTAAGGTTAAAACATTAATTTATATACTCTTCTCTGAAAGTTTCAAACTTGTGAACTTGCGAAAATATTTAACATTTTGTTGCACCGAAGTTTATAAGGAATGCTTTGGTGAAAGCTAATATGTATCTGTTTATTTTGTCTTGCTTAAAGCACAGAGCTATGTTACAATTCTATTTAATTATGGCATGGATCTGTGCAAAAGATGCCACGGCATTATAATAAAAGCCACCAGATGTCACTGTTACAGATTATATTCAAGCATATGCTAATCTGAAAATACGTGAACTTTTCATTACTCAGTTTAAAGAAATTCTGGGTTATGTTGCCATCAAGGAAATATTTTAATTGGTCTTTCTTGTATGGAATATTTTCCCCATGGGTCTTAACTTCTCTATCATTCTCTTCAGGATATTTGTTACAGTAAGCTTAATTAGGAAGTAGTTTAATTAGGAAGTAAGCTTAATTAGGAAGTAGGAAAGCTTTCCCCACCAGGAGAGTTTACTATACATGAGTTGCTGTCAGAAGTTTGCCTTTGAAAGACTGTATATACAAATATTGCTATTTCTTATCTCCTCAGAAAAGCTGAAAGGTGGGTTGGTGTGCAGGTGGACTAATAACCCCCCAGTCCTCTGATTCTTTTATTTCAGTAGGATCAGATATTCAGTAGGGAAATGGGCATGGCGATCTTTCTGCCTTTTAGCTTCTGTTTAGAAAACTAGCTGTTTCTTACAAAGTATGGAAGATCGGATGATTAGTTTGGCACAAAGATAACACAGGTTTCACACCCCACAGCACTCACCATTATGCTACACAAGAGAGATCAAAGATAAATTGATATATTTGAGCAGAATTTTGTCTACTCTATCTTATATACAGGCTATGTTTCCCTTTACACAGTAGCATCATGTAGACAACATCTCTCCCCATTTAGGCTAAGTGAAATAAAGGATTTAACAATAAGAATTTCTGTCTAGGAAGCAGATTAATGAGATGATTTTGGAGTATACTAGTGTTCAGGTCATTTGGCAATTCACATCGTTTAAGGGAGAATTTATACTATTTAAACACAGAGGTTTATTTAATGATGTGACTGTGATATTTGATGCACCTGGGTTGGCTGATTAAAATAAGGATCTCAGGGGCGCCTGGGTGGCTCAGTCGGTTAAGCCTCCAACTTCAGCTCAGGTCATGATCTCATGGTCCGTGAGTTCGAGCCCTGTGTCGGGCTCTGTGCTGACAGCTCAGAGCCTGGAGCCTGCTTCAGATTCTGTGCCACCCTCTCTCTCTGACCCTCCCCCGTTCATGCTCTGTCTCTCTCTGTCTCAAAAATAAATAAACATTTAAAAAAAGTTTTTTAAATTAAATTAAAATAAAATAAAATAAAATAAAATAAAATAAGGATCTCAGAGGGGCACCTGGCTGGCTCAGTTGGTAGAGTATGCCACTCCTGATCGTCGAGTCATGAGTTCGAGCCCCACATTGGTATAGAGTTTACCTAAAAAATAAATGAGTAAATTGCTTAAGAAAAAAATAAAGTAAGGCTCTCACAGAACCTTAGATGCAGTACCATTTGAAAGATTTTTTTTTTTAAAGACCATGTGGGTAGATGGAAAGGGATTCCATGTCTTTATAGGTACTAGTTAAATCCTACTAAAATGGTGTTGGTATGTTGCTATAGATCAGTAAAATCTGCATAGAAAAGGGAAAAATTCAGGGAAGTCTTGAGAAATGAAAATGTCCCTATCTGACATAGGAACAAGTAGTAACAACCACAAAACCTGTCTGTGTGCTTATGCCATTGTGGAATGTTGTTCAACATATGGAGAGCTTGCCCCTTTTGCTGTCTGCCCAGGGCAAGGGATGAATTATCCAGGCAAAATCAAGTTCCTTCTTCAATAGACGCAAAATATTTTTCCTATGAGATGTCTAATAGTCTAGGCAAAAAGCTGTTGTTAAAAGAACTTAGAAACTAGCCTGACATTGTTAAATATAATTTTAAAATAAGTTTTAATGGTTGTAAAAAAAAAAACCCTTATGATTTTCTTAGAAACGTTATTAGGAGGCATATCCGTAAAAATCTTCCATTGTAGTCTTCTTTATTTGAAGAAATAAAGGCAGTAAAGAGAGGGAAGAAGCTTTCATTCAGAGCTCACCATTTTTTTTTCTTCTCTGGAAAGTCTTCTAAGTTTCAAGGAAGTTATGCTTAAATTTCCCAAATAATGATTAAAAATAAAAAAAAAAAACCCTCAGTAATAGGAACTGGACTAGATTCCAGTTATCTACCTATTTGAAAAGACTTAATATCTGTATCTATTTCCTTGGGCTTCACAGTCTTTTCACACTCCTCCACTGGGGGAGGAGGCAGGGAGAGCAGTCCTGTGCACTCTGATAAAGGACAAATGTCTCTGATCTCCACTTGCATTTCCCATTGTCCTTTCGGTTATTGCTGTGGTTTTGTTCAGGACCTAGTCTTGGTGATACACATCGTAACAAATTAGGGAAATTTGAACAGAACACCTTACATGCTTAGAAATTAAGCTGAACTGCTTCCCAGATTAACATCTGCTTTGGTCTTAGATAAGGTTGCCTGCTGACAGTAAAGAGAATGAGTGAGTAACTTTACCACTTTATAACCAACTCCTTTCCATTTTCAAGTCTGTTGAAGAAAGAGTGAAAAGATGGGGCTCCAAATTCAAGTTGTTAGCTTCCTTGGTATAAGGCACAAAGTCCAATGTGTGCCTAGTTATTAAATCATACTTGTTTTATGTGATTAGGTTCTCTTTGGTTGATTAGGCTGTCTTTGCAGTGCTTCTCATTGGTCTCCAAGTCATAATACCAGTCTTGATTGCCTCAGGAGCCCTCAAACGTAGACCTATTTTACTTATTTTTCCCATGATTGCGTCATAACTGTTCTGAAATATCTTACTGGTAAAAGTACCCCTTACTCAAGCTCTTCATTATAAATATCTAGTTTCTTTGTGTTTTAGTAGCACACTGGGTTATCTATTTTGTGAACCAGTTCTTGCTCATAAGTCATTTCAGCAGCGATGGGAGGCTGGTTTTCTTTCCCAGTTATCTGTTATTAATCTCTTCATTTTAGTTTGGGTTTAAACTACAGTGGTCTAGAAATTCTAAATAGAAGAGACTATTGGGTAGCAATGGAGTTAGGAGTTGGTTTCTTCCTATACCTTTGCATGTCTAGCATCAATTCACTCACCAGATTAATCATCAGGCTATGTCTACACTTTCCAGCAAGCAACTTGTTTGCAAATTCACCAGCTAAATAAAAAGATATTAGCAAAAAAGGAAGGTGAAAGACTAATATGCTGAATATCACAAGTGCTCAAATTCCACCGTTATATCAAATTTAAGGCAATCACTAACTTTTTTTTTTAATTTTTTTTTTTTAAGGTTTTATTTATTTTTGAGACAGAGAGAGACAGAGCATGAACAGGGGAGGGGCAGAGAGAGAGGGAGACACAGAATCGGAAGCAGGCTCCAGGCTCTGAGCCATCAGCCCAGAGCCCGACACGGGGCTCGAACTCATGGACCGCGAGATCGTGACCTGAGCTGAAGTCGGAGGATTAACCGACTGAGCCACCCAGGCGCCCCGGCAATCACTAACTTTTAAGAAAATTCCAGGATGGAGGAGGAGAAGCTAGATCTCAAATATTGATTTTTGTCCCTGGATTTCACCTTTCCCTTGGGAATTCCTACCTCATTTCACCTGCTCCCATTATGAGGGCCACTAGTAGAGGTAGAGGGGTTACTCATTCCTCACAACACGATTGAGACAAAGCTGGATCATCCAAACATGAAATTCCTCAAGGCTAGAAAAATCTTCAAGGTGAGATAAAATGGTACAATACAAGGTAATCTTTAAAACATAAATTACCCAGGGGCGCGTGAGTGGCTCAGTCGGTTGAGCCTCCGGCTTCGGCTCAGGTCATGATCTCACAGTTTGTGAGTTTGGGCCCTGAAAAAATTAAAAAAAATTTTTTAATAAAAAATAAAATAAAATAAAATATAAATTACACAAAACCAGTTTTGAAATCTTTTGAGCCATGCTATCTAATACAGTAGCCATTAGCTACAAGTGACTACTAAGCACTTGAAATAGTCCCAGTTGAAATGTTACTGCAAGTATAAAATGTATGCTGCATTTCACAAAAAGAATGTAAAATACCTCATTAATAATTTTATATTGATTACATATTAACATGATATTTTTGACATAGTAGGTAAGTTTAAAATATACCATTGAAACTATTTTTATTTGTTTTTTAAAATTCTATTTCTACAGTTGTTACTGGAAAATGTTAAATTACACATGTGATTTGTGCTGTATTTCTCTTGGATAGTATTCTGAAGAACTGTTCTAATATGGTTCCTGTCTCACTCCTAGCTTACTACTATTGCAGAAACTTCTAGGAGTATATTGGCTTTGAGTGAGGATTTTTCATTTAAGCAGGACTGAATTTATAGACCAGGCCTCCACTTACTCCCTGAGTGACTTTGGACATATTACTTACACTCTGTCTCAGGGGCTCCAGCTGCAAAGTAGAGATAATAATATAGTGCCCACCTGCATCGTATGATTGCTATGAAGATTAAATTAAATACATTTCTTACTTGCCTCACTCATAAGAATGAGGATTATAACTAGTATTATTTATACTCTCAACTCCTACTATGCAGGAATTCTCCTTAGTGTTCTTAGATTCATCACATCTAGGCTTAAGAGAGGAAAACCTCAGAGCACCTGGGTGGCTCAGTCGGTTGAGCGTCGGACTTCAGCTCAGGTAATGATCTCATGGTGAGTTCGTGAGTTCGTGAGTTCTAGCCCCATGTCCGGCTCTGTGCTGACGACTCAGAACCTGGAGCCTGCTTCGGATTCTGTCTCCCTCTATCTACCTGTCCCCTGCTCGTGCTATGTCTCTCTCTCTCTCTCTCTCTCAAAAATGAACATTAAACGAATTAAAAAAAAATAGTATTCCTGAAAATTAAAAAAAAAAAAAAAAAAAAAAAGGAGAGAGAGTGAAACATCAAGAACGTTCAGTAGGATTCCCTCACCTGCCTATCTCAATTCTACTTTAGTTTTCCTGGATGCCTGACACCCACAATAATACCTTTTCAAAAGAGACCAGGCCTAATAATGAGGACATAATCTTCTTACAGGCCATAACTGGGTGATGAATCTTTATTTTAGAAATACATACAGGGGCGCCTGGGTGGCTCAGTCGGTTAAGTGTCCGGCTTCCACTCAGGTCATGATCTCACAGTCCGTGAGTTCAAGCCCCACGTCGGGCTCTGTGCTTACAGCGCAGAGCCTGGAGCCTGCTTTAGATTCTGTGTCTCCCTCTCTCTCTGCCCCTCCCTTGCTGATGCTCTGCCTCTCTCTGTCTCAAAAATAAATAAAAACATTTAAAAAAATTTAAAAAAAGACATACATATAGATATGGGACATATAGATACAGTTGGTTCATCGTGTAAATTAGCAACATTAATCACTTGATATAGTGATAAAAGAGGAAATTTGACATAAACTATCATTGACTAGAGCAACTGAATATTTCACTAAAGAAACTATTTTGTCTCATTTCTATTTTTTTTAAAGTTTATTTTTGAAAGAGAGAGAGAGAGAGCAAGGGAGGGGCAGAGAGAGAGGGGGGACAGAGGAGCCAAAGCAGACTCTGTGCTGACAGCAAAGAGCCCAAAGCAGGTCTCGAACTCATGAGCCGTGAAATCATGACCTGACCCAAAGTTGGACACTTAACCAACTGGGCCACTCAGGTGCCCCATTTCATTTTTTAAATAGAATTGCCTGATATAGTCCAATATTCAGAATAAGAATCAAAATAATGTTTGTTAATAGAAAATATCACTTTACTCATAATAAAAACAAGACAAAGCAAAACCCTGGTTGATTTGGAACACTTCATGCAATTTTGTTTGCCAAGCCTAAAGCAAGCATAAAATAGGAGAGTACTAAACTCATAGGAACTGAAATAACCAAGAAGAGAAAGATGCTTTTGAATAACTATAAAAAAAGAAAACCCAAGTATGATGGTGGTAATTAAGATTAGAAGTACAGGTCTGAGTATGAGAAAGACATTATCTCACTTAACAAAGTCCTTAATTCTAAAACGAGTATGCAACTCTAGAATTTGAAAAAAGGCACTTTAATGCATATTAAATATTAAATGAAGTACGACTTTACCTGATACATTGCCCCAAGGGATAATACAGAAAATAAAGTTTGGAAGGGGATTTGAACTAACTGATGGATGCTGAATCTATAATATGATTTTTTAAAGGAAAGTAGAGATGCTTTGGAAATTGCCTTAAGGGCTGCTATACCCTCCCTCTTAAACATGCTTTTGTGTCATTATTAGTGTTACAAAGGCTCATATCTTGGAATATGGACAGCAACTACCTGGTTAACTATAGTAGAAGAGATGGAAAGGAGGTATTTAGACCTTAAAGTAGATTTTACGGAGACAGACCCTCGGCTGTAGGAATGAAGAAATACAGTTGAGCTACAGGCTGGAGTAGACACAGAGAAGGCAAAGGCCACCAGGTGGGAGGTTTCAGATGGTGTAACACACTTTTCCCTGTAGGCAGATGGGACCCTGTAGGCAGATGGCAGTATATCCAGGAGAAAGCTATGTAGCATCTAAATCAGAGGCCAGTGGTGATTGGATAGGGGCATTATAAAACTTACCCAGTAGTTAGGAACTGGATTCTAGTTTCTTTAGTGGCATGGAAGAGAAAGAGAGAAAAGGTTAGTAAGACTAAGGCAAAGCATCAGTCTTAAATGGGTGTGGCTCTAGTCTAGTGGTTCCCAACTGGGAGCCATTTTGCCCCCCCAGAGACATTTGGCAACTTGTGAAGACATTTTTTGTCCTCCCTGTTTGGGGCTAGAGTGTGCAAATGGCACCTAGAGGGTAGAAGCCAGGGATGCTACTCAATTTCCCACAATGCACTGGATAGCCCCCCAAAACAAATAATTCTCTTACTCAAAATTTTAATAATAATGCTGTTTAGAAACCCTGCTCTAGGCAGACTTCCAAGACAAAACTTGAATAAAGAATGATAACATGAAAGTCAAAACTGGGTTATAAGGTGGGAACCATGTGCTGGCACAAACTTGACTCAAAAGAGATCAGGGCCAACCTCTATGATGTGACTCTATATCCTCAAGGATTAGGCCAGAACTCCCATGAGGCAGTGTGGTATAGAGGAGAAAAAGCAAACCTGCATCTAAGAGTAAGTATCTGTGGCTCAGAACACCCAGGTGGCTCTGTCGGTTGAGCGTCCAACTCTGGATTTAGATTCAGATCACAATCCCAGGGTCATGGGATAGAGCCCTGCATTGGGGGCTCTTAGGATGGAGCCTGCTTAAGATTCTCTCTCTCTCCCTCTGCCCCTCTGCCTTGCTATCATGCTCTTCCTCTACTAAAAAATAATGATAATAATAGGGATCTGTGGCTCAAATAAGCTTGACTTCCATGTGTGTAAAATTGACATAATACCGGATCATAGGGATACTGTGACAATCATATAAACTAATATATCTAAAGTGCTTACCACAGTACTTAGAACATCACAGCAGTAAAGCAGCAAGAAAGTTGCTGCCCCTAACATAAAATACAGAAATTATATATGTGGTTGGCAAATCAACAAAATATTCTATGTCTTAATCTAATGAACATGTTTAAATACTCATACTCGTCTTTTTTGGCCCCTCAGCAACACTGGATGCTGAGTATTACTTCCTCCTTTTAAAACTCTGCTGCTGGCTTCCATAATCCTGAACTTACATGGTTCACTTTCTCGTTCTCTCACTATCCTGAAACTCAATTTTAGGCTCCTCTGCATTTACATGTGCTTTATATTTTGTTGTAGTTCAGACCTTTTTCTTCCCTCTCCCTATGCACACTGTTTCTAAGTAAGCTCATGTGCCCATTCTCATTGCTTACTGACCACTGATAGCTCTAGTCCAGCTCATATTTCTACTAGATTCCAGAAGTACTTCAAGCTCAGTATTTCCAAACCAAATTCATAAGCCCTTTCTCTCCTGTGTCCCTCTTATAGCAGAGAATGACAAGGCTATTTACCCAATTACTCCATCTAGGAATCTGGAAGTCCTTGATTCTTCCCTCTCCCCCATTCATCACATGAGTGGTATTAAATTCTTCCTGCACTAACTCCTAAACAGTTCACTTAACTTTCACTTAAAGCCCACTGCTGCTACACTATAGCTCTCCCTTCAAAAATCTCTCACCTGGATTATTGCCACATTCTCTATAGTGTTTCTCTGCCACCTCTCTTTTTCCTTTTTTTGTTTTTTTTTTTTTTTAATTATTATTATATTGATTGTTTAAAGTCTTTGCACTGCTCACTCTATTTTGGGGGCTCTGCACTGCGCCAAGGAAAAAGTCCGAACTCTTCACATAAGTTATGAATCCCTGATTCTGTCTCCAGCCTCACTCCCTGAGGTCCAGGCAAACAGATCTTTCTTTTTCTTGATTCATGAGTTCCTCGTCTTCAGTCCTTCCCAGAGACCATTCCCTCTTCTGTTTGCATGGGACAGTTTCTCCCATTCTCCTCGGCCCCCACACCTTCCCAATGTGTTTTTATAGGTCTTTGTTCAACTGTTAATTCCTGAAGACAGCCCTTTGCTGGGTGCTCACCACCACCACTCTGGAGGCTGAGCTAGGCACCCTGTTCCTCTGTTCCCACAGCAGTCACAATGCTGTATTGTACTTGCTGCTCCCTTGTCTATCTTCCCAGCTAGATGTGCATAAGCTCTACAGGGGCAGAAATGGTGTGTCCCTAGTTCACTTGTAACTCCATTGCCCAGCACATTGCCCAGTACATAAATAAATGAATAAAAAGGTTTCAAATAAATGAATGAATATGACATCTCACCAGCCAGAAGGCAGGAGTGCTATTGACTATATACCCTGCAGAATTCTTCTATGATGCCTATAAGCATCAGGAAGTTCCAGGTTAATTTCAATTAAAAATTTCCTTTTTTTCCCAGTGGCTCCGTTCTTGCTTAACTGTGGGACTCGCTGAGTCTAAAGCATAAGCCCAGGGAATTCTCTAAGAAACAGAGCTACATCCACAGAGATTCTTTGCCTTTCAGATCAGTAATTCTAAACATTAAGAGTGTTAGGAAGATAGTTCCTCAGCTCTTGCTCTGAAAGGAAAGTGCATGTTCCTAAGTGTTTGGACCTATGATCGTGCCCTTACTCAGCCTGGTGTCTTAAATGCTTGACCCAGGGCCAGACATGTAGTAGGTACACAACTATAAACAGTTCTTCAAATAAATATTTAAAACTCAGAAGAGATTCAAACTGGTTTTTAAAATATTTTAATTTCTTTTTAAATTTAGGTTTATTTATTTTGAGAGAGAGAGAGAGAGGCAGGGAGGGGCAGAGAGAGAAGGAGAGAGAAAATCCCAAGTGGCCTTTTCACTGTCAGTTCTCCCAGTGCGGGACTTAAACTCACAAACTGTTTGATCATGACCTGAGCTAAAACCAAGAGTCAGACAGTTAACCGACCGAGCCACCTAGGCACTCCTTAAACCCTTTCATAAAATTTTAGAGATATTTTTTATTTCCCCATATTCACAAAGCTACAATATACAGAAGATATAGGTTCTCATCAGATTTTTTTTTTTTTTTTTTTTTTTTTTGGTTCTCATCAGATTTTTTATGACATTTCCAAAGTTCTCAGGTATTTTGATAGCAAATTTATTTGAAGCATTACAAGAATATAATCAGTAGTCAACAGTGTATGCAAATTTAAGACATTTAATGATATTTAAATTTATTGCATTAGATTTATAGTAAAATAATTATAGATTACTATGTATTATAAGCTTTGATTTTTTTTCTTCTGATGTCAGTAAACTTAACTATATACAATAAAGTTGCCATCTATGAACAAGTACTGATCTCCACATACACAGAAGTGATCTTGAGCCTTTATAACCTTGGAAAAATGTACATCTTTATATAATGGAAACATTACAATAAAAAAGGGATAATATACACATAAAAGTTACTTCTACATTTAAAAGTGCAGTTTGATTATTATTCAATTATAATCATCTTCTATATAAGTGGAAAGTAAAAGATAGAAACTTTAATAACTTTTATGAAAAGATAGTTTTTAAAAAACATTTTCATAAGTAGAGCATTTTATTTTGCAATGCCTCATTCTAGACCTTTAATATGAACGTAATACCTTATGAACCAAAATTGAACCACTGTATTATTTATACCTTTCTTTTTTGTTTTTAAGAAGAAGCCTACGAGTTTGATGGAGTTAAAATGAGATGTGTTGTGAAATATGGTGCTTGATATTCCAACGAAATATGTAATTAAAACTGATAAGATTAAAATCATTTTCCATCGTGGTTGTTCATATGCCATATGTTAAGAAGTTCCCTATATGGAAACACTTAGGTCTAAAAGAAGTATATATCTTATTACAACCCTCTTGAAGTTTTCATTTAACAAACAAACAAACAAAAAGAAATCCGATGCTTGAATTAAAGGTCAGTGAAACAGTGAAGGCCCGTGGGTCAAGCACAAAGAAGTCACAGTGAAGTTGAACTTCACTGGTCCCTGACTCCCACTCGCTGCACATAGCCATAGTTAGCATAAGCTTTCCACACAGTTGGTAGCAATCAGATACATATTTAATGTGGTTTCATTATATCCTATAAGTGCTGGCAATAGAATAATCTCCCCAGGGTATTCAGTGAATAATAGAAAAGAGAAAATGATGAGCACATTTAACACATGCACCCACAACCTCATGATAAAAGGCACCATTTCCCCCATACAGCACCTGTTGTCAATAGCTGCTTTAATTACTTTTCATTGTAGTCAGCAGCCTGAAATATTTATCACGGAGCCTATAATTTCCCTAATCCAAAATTGACATCTACCCAAGTGACCAGAGAAACTGCAGTTTTACTCACCATTCCTACTTCTGTGCTTAACTTGAAACATCAAAAGTGCTAAAGAAAATATCTTCCAGGAGAGCTTCATTAAGTGAGGAGAATAGAGGCATTAAAAGATTATAAGACATTGGCACAACATTCAAAAGGCAATGTATCACAAAAATTTTTTAACTGAAATAGGGGCAGAAATAATTTCATTATTAAATACGAGGGTGTTCAATGTGCTACAGCAAAAGATACAAGTGAATTTAAAGGTTTTTTACATAGTGCCAACTGAGAACACATTCAGCCAATTCCTAGGACTCTTCTCCCAACCAGTTTACTATGAAATTAGGTTTCACTTTTGCACCTCTTTCTCCAGTGAATTATTAGTTATAACTCCCATGCTTTGGCTATGTTCTTTTGATATTGAAATGTGTTGTAACCTAGAATAAAGTTTTGCTGTTTCTTTGAATGATGTTCCAAATGAATTATTTTAATCTTATCTATTTGATAAAAATGTATTTTTATTTACATCTTACATATTACTTACTATAGTGTACTGTTGTAATGCTATGCAAACATTAACTTGTTTAATATTCATAACAATTCTATCAGGTAGCAACTATAATTTTCTCTACTTTACAGTTGAAGTTGAGGTACGGAGAGATCGAGCAATTTGCCCACAGTTGCTAAGGTCAGTTCATGGCAGATATGGGATTCAAACTCAGGTAGTTTAGCTTCAGAATCTGTGTTCTTAACCTCGATACACTAAAAGTCAATTTAGTTTCATAGAAGAGTCCTTATGAATAGAAAAATAATTTTGTATAATCTTCATTAACTCAGTTTGTGAGTATTAAGACCAGTTCCAATGATTAGCGTATTCCAGAGTTAAAAATATATTTTGAGGCGCCTGGGAGGTTCAGTCTGTTGAGCATCCGACTTTGGCTCAGGTCATGATCTCATGGTTCATGAGTTTGAGCACCACATCAGGCTCTGTGCTGACAGCTCAGAGACTGGAGCCTTCTTCGGATTCTGTGTCTCCCTCTTTCTCTGCCCCTCCCCTGCTCATACTCTTTCTTTCTCTCTCTGTCTCTCTCTGTCTCTCTTTCTGTCTCTCAAAAATAAATAAAATTTAAAAATTAAATATATATGTATATATTTTACATAGCAACCAAGTAAACACTCATATCCATATACTGACACAAACAGCCAACACAAAAGTTTCACAAATTAAGATTATCCTTACTGCAAACATAATGTATTTCATTTTTAAAGTGCTGCTTATGACCAGGTAATTGTTTCACAATTTACTAACTGTGTTCTAATACCCATTAAAATCATCTGGGGAGGTTTTGGAACTAAGAAATATGTAAGTCCCACTTCAACCAATTAACTTAGAAGCTCGGGAGACTAGCACTTTAGCTATTGCGGTCATACCAAGAAGCTGCCATGGTTGAGAATCTTGGCACTATTGAGTCATTATAATACATTCAGCAGGTGAAACACTTTGGAGTGGATGAAACAAACCAGATGCATTGCTGTTATCTCCAGTTGAAAATAGGACTTTGTGTGCAGGACCTTTTGATTTTTTTTCAAGAGACAAGTGTGCATGCTAGACAGACATATTAAATTCTTTTTTTTTTTAATGTTTATTTTTGAGGGGGGGGAGAGGGCGCACGAGCGGGGGAGGGGCAGAGAGAGGGAAACACAGAATCCAAAGCAGGCTCCCGGCTCTGAGCTGTCAGCACAGAGCCCAATGGGGGGCTCGAAATCACGCACCGCAAGATCGTGACCTGAACCGAAGTTGGACGCTTAACCACTGAGGCACCCAGGAACCCCAGACCTATTAAATTCTTGGAGAGATGTTAAAATATTTTTTCACAAGTAAGTAAATATTCACTCTTTAATCTTATTTATACTGGTATCTTACCTAACACAAACTTTGTTCACTGACACCTTAAAGATATTTAAATATCTGAACATTACCAATTAGTGGATCTTGACTCAACAAGATCTTATTTAAATGGGCAGTCAAATTGTGGAAAGTCAACAGTGGCCCTTTGACCAGGATTAGATTAAAATGAATGATTTATTTATTTATTTTTTTAGCCCACACAAAACATGTTGCCTAGTTAATTTTATATCTGAATTTTCCTCCTTTTATTTATATCCTTCCCTGCCCCCAAATCTTGTGATTATCTACAATCACAGCTAATCACAAACTAAATTAGTTTATCGTGAACTAATTTAAAGTTTGGAGTCTGAACAATGAACTGACTTATCAAAACAGGCGCTATGGCAGCCAAGTTTGCTCTAGAACTAGTTCTTAGAGAATAAGACCAGGGTCTACTCCTGAACACTGAGAGGAGAGGTGCCTGAAACGGGGGGCACCTCACCTCACATGCTAGAGCGGAGGGAAGCCACTGACTAGGTCATGGAGAAGGTTGCTAAAATGGGACCAAAGGAAAAAGATTTGAGTCAGATGTTTACCTTAATAGATATGGGTCCCAGATGTGTTAACATGATTTTTTGTTTGTTTGTTTTTGATATCCTATCATTGGTCCTTTTTTTGTTTGTGTTCTTATGGTTTTCAACCTAAATTGGTAACACTTTCTAATTTCCCCAGTCAGCTCTCCCATGTTCTCCACAGAAAATAACTCTTCCAGACTTGGATGATTTTCGTCAACTTTCAATTGCATTATTTCATCCCATGGAGAAACGCATGGCCTTCATTGGTCAACATGTCTAGTCTCTACTTCCAAACTCATTATTAATCACCTCCCTGGTTCCTTCTCCCTTAAGTCCCACTCAGTCACTATAGGCTCTTTTCCCTTTCCCCTAAAGCCATTCTAACCTCTGACTTGCCAAGTTCAACATCCTACTTCCAGTGGAACCTCTCTTTCACACAGTGTAATATATCTCACTAATTTACAACTTTTCTAATTTGTCTTTTTTTTATATATATAAAGAGAGAGAGTGCAAGCAGGCAAGAGGGACAGAGGGAGTGAGAGAGACAGAAAGAAAGAGAATCTTTTTTTTTTTTTTAATGTTTATGTTTGAGAGAAAGAGACAGTGTGCATTTGGGGGAGGGGCAGAGAGACAGGGACAGAATCTGAAGCAGACTTCAGGCTCAGAGCTGTCAGCACAGCACAGAGACTGACGTGGGGCTTGAACTCACAAGCCATGAGATCATGACCTGAGCTGAAGTTCGACGCTTAACTGACTGAGCCATCCAGGCACTGCAAGAGAGAGAGAGAGAATCTTAAGCAGACTCCATGCTCAGCTTGGAGCCCAACATGGGGCTTGATGCAATGACTCTGGGATCATGACTTGAGCCGAGATCAAGAGTTGGATGTTCAACTGACTGAGCCACCCAGGCACCCCTAATTTGTCATTTTTATCAACTGCCTTAATCTGAGCTAAAATTTTCCTTCATCCAATCTGCAAAGAAAGGTTTTGGTGAACAAATTAGTAATAAAGATACAACATGTGATGACATTTTAAACCTATTTAATTACCAGAAACTATTCTAATGACTTTAACGCATTACTTTTTAAATTAAGATAATGCTGCTGATTATGCCTCAAAACACGAAAATAATTTTCTGGAGAGATCCTTCTTTAGGAGGAGTTGACTAGCACGATGACAAATTACTGTAAGTACTTAAAAGTTAGAGTGCTGTTTTTCTTCTGAGTACTCTGTTAATTTATTATGGGCCTTGTCTATAATTAGTCCATGTCAGTGATGTTTAACTGCTTTTACGAACGGTAAGCTTTTAAATAGAACACTTAGTTTTTAAAGGAGTATTCCAAGGAGGAAAAAATTTATTTTATGTTTCTTCTCTCCTCCTTCAAGGCAGACATCTCACTACAGTCTACAGTCTTCAAATGTGTGTGAATTTCTTGTGTCAGTTACACTGCCTTGAACAGGAGAGCTAGCACCAACTTTTTTTCCTGACTGACAAGTCTGAATCACCTCCCAAAACTTGAAAATACTTGAGAGAAGAAAAAAAAAAAAACCAAACCACCAGGTGAGCCAGGGTGTTTTAGGTTTTTTGTTTGTTTGTTTGCCAGGTTTGGGAGAATAGGGCGAGGTCCTCTAACGTCAATAGAGTCTATGGTAAGGTAGCAAGAAAGTACGTGTTGTGCCTTCCTCACTTTGTGCATTTACACTCTCACACAATTCTGTTCTCTCACCCCAGAGTAGCTCTGAGGAAGACTGTGGGTGTGTGGGACTTCTAGGTGTTAGCTAACATCTCCACAACAGCTGTGAATGCTTGGCAAGACTTCGGGACACCAAGACACTTTGGCTGTCTTCTGACTGACCCCTGTCATCATGTATGGTTATGATCACCCCTGCCCTTCAGGCTTTCTATTCATGCATATGTCTGGCGGGGCGGGGGGGGGGTCCTTTGCTAAACGCAGATTTCGGCATTCACCTCATTCTTGGTAATGCAGTTTATGAGGATGAGAAAACCTAGGAGACACCTGGTATTAGATGCTCCATTCTGGAAACCAAGACTAGGAGTACATAGGTGTTCAGAGCAATTGTAAAGTTTAGGTTGGCTTTATTGTTTTAACAGATAATATACATAGGAGAGTAATACATCTCTTTTATGGCATTTTATATCAGAATGGTGTAACTGCAAATTGACAATTAGGCTTGTTGTATTTCCTCCAATTTGTGGTGGTTTCAGTTATTTTATTTTGGTTTGCTTTGGTTTGGGTTTTAACTACAAATTAATCCACATTAAAAAAAGAAGTTTAAAATATCATCACCTAAGTCAGAGTTCCCCAACATTACTGGCATTTTGGACTGAATTGCTGAGTGTCTCCTGGGGACAAAATTGCCTCAGTTGAGAACCATTGATCTAAGGCATAGAGAAATCAATAGTATTGAAGAATAATCACTCCCACCCCACCATGTTCCTTCAAAATCAAAGTTGCTGTAGGAAACTATTTAGGAAAATAATTCAGGTTATGCAGTATAGAGATTATTTCATTTCGCATGCATTACATCACCATTACAAATGAAATTGAACTTTTGTCTTTATGGGCTACTTGAATAGCGTCCCCCACCGAAGAGGCACTTACGATTTTGCTTTGCAAAAATCCTAGCAGACCAATCTGAAATGCAGCACATCAAGATGACTGCCATTATTTATAATTATGGTAATGATAATTTTAGCAAGTTCAAGATAGAATGGTCTACGTGATTAAAGCTATTAATATTATTATACCCATTGCAGGGACTGCCATATCATATTTTGACATCACAACTTTAAAATCAGTTGTGAATAGTCTGAGATTAGGTAAATATAAGCTAAGGTGCTTCATTTTCTGTGATTTAATTTTCATATAATTATTATTCTCAGTTTCGTTAAGGGGGGAGTTTAGCTCAGAGCTTTGGCCTCAGTGAAGCAGGGCATTAGCAGCAACACTAGCTAATTAATAAATAATGCCCCAAATGTACAATGATTACAACACAATATGAGAGGTTTATTTCCTCATATGGAATCCAAAATGGATATTACTAATTGGTAAGTGATCCCTTGCATGTGGTGTTTCAATTCCTTTTATCATGTGGCTTTGCAATATTGAATATACGGCTTCTAAAGTCATCTGTTGTTTTGTATCAAGCAAGCACAAGAGGAAGATCACATAGATCATAAAGATCAGTTTTACGAGCCAGCTTACAAAAGTACGGAATGGCAGTTGAAGAGTCAGACGAGGTGTCAGCGTAAGGGACATGTTGTCTGAGTTTTGGACTCTGTCCTCCAGGATGCATACGTGCACTGAGCCAACGGCTCGTGTTATATCCCCAAGAGCTAGAATATGTTAATCTGAAAAACCAAGGGGTAGAATTAGGATTCACTGGCGTTTCCCTTGAGACTTCCATGCCCAATGGCTGCCATAAGACCAGCAAGCAGTGCCTGGCATAACCAAACGTGATTGCCAGGAGGAACCCAGAGGAGGCACAGGGGGCTCTCTTCATACTTCCACAACCAGATAACTGTAAATGGGCAATACCTGAAGCCCTGATCTTTAAGAGAAGGGAACTAAGGGCTCAAACTACTTGAAGATAGAGGTCTGGGTCACTCCACTGCAAGCTCTCCAGGCTACTGAGGTGTTATCTGAAAAGGGAAATCTAGAATGGTTTGTGGGAGAAGAAGATATCAAGTAATAATTATCAATGTGAGACGAACTGCAAGAGATGAGAAGCAGCTTGATTTGCTAAGATTCTGGGAAATTGCAACCGGCCACTCACATGAAGAATTGGACTTTCAGTTTTGCTCTCAGCCAAGGGATAGACTGTACTAGTTCAGTTTAATGACTACTCTAGATTCACGTATTTGCCTTGTTTTTCTGTCAGAATGGCTATGGCAGTGATTTGTATGTCATTGAGCCAGTTTGCTGCTGTTGTCACTGCTTCAGCCTGAGATGAGGGCCACCTAGGAGAGAGATCACCACTGCTGCCCACTGGCTGTTCCAGATCTGTGGGGTCTCTAGCTTCCCTAGCGAGTGTCTGCAAAAGCCAGGCGATACAACCAGAAGCACAGGGTGGTTCATGTCCTGGGAGACTTTACCCAGTGGGAGACAGAAGATAGGAAGGAGTTCTTCCTCCCTGTGGACAGAGTGTTCCGCCTGGCAGCGGTTTTACACAGCCTCTCTGACAATGTCCAGCAGGACGGGCAATCACTGGGCCAGAAGGTGCTGTAGCGTCCAGCTTCCTCTTCTTCCTCTTTCCCTCTCCTATTTTGTCTGTTCCCACCTTTCACTCTTATGTCTCTTGCCCATTTCCCCTTGTGTTCCCTTCCCTTTTCTCTCCCTTTCTCCTCATCCTAAAAAAAATTAGACCCCAAATCCATTACTTGGGGCTGAGCAACATATATGTTTACACTGGGAGGGATGGGAGGTAGGCTGAGGAGGAGGAAGGGGATCCGCGCAGGCCCAGAGTGGAGTGCGGGAGCCAAGAAGTGAGGAGAGCACCCAGGGATGGGGTGGGGGTGGAGGCAGTAATGGAAGACTGCATACAGACAAGTAGATTGTTCGAACAGATATCTAGATGATGGGAGCCAGGTTTCTCACTGTCAGAGATGGGAGTTACAAATATAGAAAAGCAGGTTAAACTCTGTGGGATTGGATTGAAATTGAAAATATGAGGATGAAATCATGGCTAAGAAGCTTTATAGATACAGCAATGTATATAGATGTGAGTGTGTGTGTGTGTGTGTGTGTGTGTGTGTGTGTGTTTTCTAGCTCTGGCCATTGAGAAATCCTAGGAGCTACAGCCCCCCAATAGCAAGAAATACACCTAAGGGCCCAGATGTTGCTTTTTAAATATCATTCTTCACCATTACAAGCCAGACTTCCTTGGAAGAATGGCTAATTCCAAGGCAGGGGCCAAGAAAGTACGAGATGAACCTAGAACATATTATTGTGCCAAAAAGTAAGGAGGTTCTTTAATTAGCGCTGATGTTTCACCAAAACACAGAAGCCAGCTTGAAGGCACAGAACCCTGGCCAAATCTGGCACAGTTTTGCAACAAAATAAAAACAGTAATATATTATGATCCTTTGAAGAAAACAAATCCAGAGTCCATACTGATATAATACATAAATGAAAACATTTTGATTAGGAAGAGAATAATTACGTTATCTCAAAGTAACTTACAACAAAATACTTACGACTCATGGAGTGTAAAAATGTAACTTTACATTTGCAGAAGTTTGACAGGCACCACCTTAATCAGATGACCAAAATTAACCTTACCACCAGTGTACAAATCAAAATTGTGCAGCATTTTAAAAATAAATAAATAAATAACATAAAGATGCATTATACAAAAAAAAACCCACAACAAACAATAACAAACAAATTTCACACCATTTGATCATTTGCGATGAAAAGAACACAGTGTCACTTCCATGATGTTCCTACCAAAGAGGCGCAATCTGAATCTAATCGTGAAGAACTATCAGACATAGATTAAGGAGCATCCCCTGGATAGCTGGCCTGTAATCTTCAAAACTGTCATGGCCATGAAAATCAAGCAAAGACTGGGGAACGACTCCACACTGAAGGAGGATAGAAACATGGCAGCTGAACAGCAACATGAGATGACAGATTGGATTCTTTTGCTACAAAGGATAGACCACCTGGTACTGCTGGCGTCACTGAATGGAGTCTTGGGATCAGAGGGCAGTGAGGGGCATGCAGTGAACTTGTTCGGTTTTGGTGGTTATGTTATGCTTCCATAGGAGACTGCTGGTTTGTCGCCAGCATCCACTAAAGCGTTTAAGAGTAATGGACATAATGCTGCCAATTTACTCTCAGCTAACTGAGGATTGGAGGGAATGCCCCTTGTTCTGGTCTTGTAATTTATCTGTAGCTTTGAAGTTGATTCAGAATTAAGAAAACGCACAACAGCAGGAGCAGCAGAAGCGGAAGCTGTGGCTGGGCTCATAATACTCCCTTTGCATTTCTTCTCCCTTCCTTTCTGATTTAGTCCATTTTCCCTTTTTCCTGTTTCCCTCAGGCTCTGTCTTCTAGGGAACCTTTTCTAAGTTACTATGGGATTCACAGAATCTACATTGGCTATGAGACCTATGGAATGTGAACCCTTATAATAGGAAGTCCAATTGGAAGCTTCTATACTAACATATTTGTACCAAAATAGAAATTTAAAGACATATTTTATCCCTGGCAAATTTCAGGCAGTAGCATCACTGTAAAAATATAAAAAATAAATTTAAAAAAAACCTGAAAGATGTAGGAATGATGATTCTTACCACTTCCTCCATTTAACTTTCCTGCTTGGCCTGTGCCGAAGACATAGGGGTTTTGGAGGATGACAATGGATTGTTATTGATCTAACAATAACTTGAAAATGTGGGGTTTTTTTTTTCTGTTCTCCAATAGCAGAGATAACCAAAAGCAATTTGCTTTCACCTGACACAGAAGCCAGTGCATTTTAGCTATCTTACTCTGGCCATTATCAACTCTCCCAATCTTTGTCAAAAAGTGAACTTGAGGGGCGCCTGGGTGGCGCAGTCGGTTAAGCGTCCGACTTCAGCCAGGTCACGATCTCGCGGTCCGTGAGTTCAAGCCCCGCGTCAGGCTCTGGGCTGATGGCTCGGAGCCTGGAGCCTGTTTCCGATTCTGTGTCTCCCTCTCTCTCTGTCCCTCCCCCGTTCGTGCTCTGTCTCTCTCTGTCCCAAAAATAAAAAAAAAAAAAAAAAGTGAACTTGATCATCTGATTGTCCCATTTAACATTACTGAGTCCCAATGTGATAGTATCATACTGACATGCTAGGTCAGAAGAAGCTTGCAGCCTCTGCCTTGGTCCAGAGGAAGCCAGCCACCAGTCCAGCTACCCTGAGACTTCCCTGCTGTGAAGGAAACAATATATACAACATTATAGCAGAATGTTATAATAGCAACATGAAGTACTATATAGTAAATGTTTACTATAAATTATAATAAATACTATAAAATAGTATTCACTATAAATACTATTTATATCAAATATCTGTATGTTCCACCACATTCCCCAGCCAGCATGTATGCTCATGCATGGATATAGAACTACTTTTGGCCAAAGAGTTGTGAGTGGAATTAATGCTTGCCAATTCTGGCCAAAGCATTCTGAACATTCAGTGCATGGCCCTCGGTCTCATTCTTCCTTTGCAACAGAAAATATGCAACCTGGAAAATATGTGTTCCAGATGGCATAGCCATAAGATGGAAGTCTTGATCTATGCATCACTGCTTCGAAGCATGGCTGTGCACAGTAAAGAATATACATTTGGTATGTGAAACCAAGGAGACATGGGTGGTGGCTTCTTAACCGCAGAACAAGATGGTCAACCTGACTAGAACAAATATCCCACTGAACAAAAACAAATGCTCAAAGCCAAACAGTGTATTTTTCCATTTACATAGGAATTTCAGTGAAAGAGACTTGTAAGGAAACACAATGAAGATCATTATACATTACTGAAAATGGGGATAATGTGGAAAAAAGAACCTCTGTGTTTTCTGCATCATTTGAATGTATTTTAACAATTTAATATGTTTAGATAATATTTGTGTAATTTACTTTTAAAGAACAATGTGAATGAGTAAATAATACTAAAAGTAACGTGTTAACAGGTGGCATATTTGGAGATATTTATCCATACTGCTGAAGTTTTTTTTTCCAGAAGTTGTTTCACCAAAGCACATTTCCTGTACCTGGGATGAGAGTATATGTCTTACCCCATTATTGCTGGTGTTGTATATTCTTTTTTTAAGTTTATTTATTGATTTTTTAAAAACGTTTTTTTGAGAGGGCACAGCCGTGGAAGGGTCAGAGAAAGAGGGACAGAGGATCTGAACCAGGCTCAGCACTGACAGCAGCGAGATCAACCTGAGCCAATGTCGGATGCTCAACTGACTGAGCCAGACAGGTGCCCCTATTTATTGATTTTGAAAGAAGAGAGTGTGTGTGTGCGCACAAGCAGGGTGGTGGGGGGCAGAGAGAGGGAGAAACAGGATCACAAACAGGCTCCCGGCTGTTAGTGCACAGCCTGATGTGGGGCTCAAACTGACGAACCATAAGATCATAACCCGAGCCAAATCAAGAGTCAGACGCTTAGCATACTGAGCCGCCCAAGTGCCCCATCTATTCTTTACTTTTTATGATTTATAATCAAATAAGAAGTATCAAGTTCAATTTGTGTACCTTTGATTTTCGGTGATGTCAAATACTTCATATATTCACTAGCCATTTTTAATTATTATTTTATGAGTTACATGGACATTTCTTCACCCATTTACACATTAGGTTTCTGGTAGCTCTATTAGTCATTACAAATGGTTTTCCTATTTTGTACTTTGTCTCTTATTTTTATTTTATTTTTAAATTCAAAGGCTTTTAATTATTGCAGTAAAATTATTTTTCTCTCTTCCTTTCCTTTAGGCTTTAGAAAAGCCTTGCCAATCCAAGGATTGTATAGGTACATTTACTGTAGTTTGGGGAGGGGGGTGTTTTGGGCATGTTTTTACAGTTAGCATTTGGTCAATCTGAAATGCATTGCAAGTATAACATAATAAAGAAAGTTAATGGTGCTTCCATTAACAATCTATTCTGTTCCTTTGACCTATCATTTGATTTTGGTGCCAGCCTAACACATAAATTACTTTAACTTGATGATATGTCATATAGCTTATGGAGCAAGCCCTTCCTCCTTGCTTCCCATACTCACACATACTCTGGTTAATCTTTTCCAAAACTTCACAGCTGCCACCACCCAATTATTTTCTCAGATAAATTTTAGAATCCCATTGTTAAAATCCAAACATATACTTCCCTGGAGATGTTGAGATTCTGTTAACTATTTTTCTATTTTTAATTTGCTCATTTCATCTTTATTTTCATTTCTCCCATTTATTGGCTGGAAGTTTCTTTTGTGCTGTTGCTTCTTTCAGCAGAAGATCATGAATACATTTTCATGTCTATACTCTGCCCTTTTCAATTCATTCAGTCATTCAACCACATTTATAAAGGCCCTGCTATAGGTGTGGGAAAATATTGTAATGACAAAGCCTCTGCCTTATGAAGGTTATAGGCTAGTGAGATGAGACAGACCATAATAAAGAGATGAATTAAAATGTATCATTATTTAAGACAATAAACTATTTCACCATATTGTTGTCTACAATGTATTACCTTCCCACTATTGATAATTATTATTTATTTTATCAAATGCTGCAATAAAGTTTCTTTAACATAAATCTTTTTGAACTTGCACAATTATCACCTTAATATAAATTTCTAGAAGTGAGATGCTAGTTCAAATGATATGCACAATTTATGTTTTGACATATGATGTCTGGTTTCCCTCCATATTGTTTATAGTAATTTATACATCCAACAATGGACCTGTTTTCCTCTCGTGAAAAATCTGGGTTTTGCATTTTCATCGTTGCCAGTCTGGTAGACGAAAGAAGGAGTTCACATTGTTTCTGTTGCGCTTCTTTATTCTTTAATGATGTAGAATATACTTCCCTGGGTCTATTTTCTCAGTTGTAACAGAGCTATTTATGTTGTTCACCCACTTCGCTATTAAAATTCTTCTGCTAAATATTTTTAGCCACAAGCAACAACCTCCCCGGTACCCCAGTTTCAATGCAGAAAAGACTTTGTAGGAAGGATTGCAGTAGGTTTACGGGACCTGAGGGCAGGAAAAGCATCCCAGTCTCCCGAATCTTGGACAAGTGTCTCCGTCTGTATCAGGCAACAGCCTTTTTCTTCCTGGATGGAAAAATGGAAGACTATTTACCTGGTGTCATGCATGTTTTTTACTTTTATTCAAAGGTCATTCATTCATAATAGTTCTGGAATCTGGGAAGAAATCTGTCCAGGCTAGCAATACTTAAGTGCATTCTGAGCATTATGTTTCTTTATGCCAGCCTCGCATCTAACAGGACTTTATCGTTCCTATACTCACTCTTTCTCTCGATGAGACACAAATATGAAATAGGAGGTGAACAGAACTAGAGAATCATAAAGCTGAATGGAACTGAAAGTTCAGGTAGCCAATTTCCCAAATTTCTGCAATAAATAAATGTAGGCTTGAAGAGGCTACATAGTTGGCTCAAGCTTTCATTCCAAGCGAGTGAACAGATTTGAAACCTCAGTTCCTCTGCTTTCCAAGTCCTGTGTTCTTTTCCGAACATACCAGGACTTCTGACTCCATGTGTATCAATCTCTTCAGATTTTTATTTCACAGATTGTATTCCAGAAACTGGCACAATTATCTGAATTTATGTAACTCTTCATTATATAAAATTATATGTTTCATACCATGTTCTATTTTTATTAACAAGTATCTACCTGCATAACTTAAAACTGGAGCTTATTTACCAGCCTAAGATTGAAAAAAAAAAATCTCTGGAACTTTAGACTTTTATGTTTCTTAACCTAATTTCAAAATTACAATCGTCCAAAGACTTTTATAGCTGGAATTAAAATGCACCATGCAATTATTTAATTGAAATAATATCATAAAATTTCGAGTGATACTTATCACACATAAATCGTCTGAATTATTCAGTTTTACTTCACCCCACAATTTTTTGTATGTACTTGTTAATGGAACTGCTTAGCCATATGGAATGCCTAAAAAGTCGCTGCAGGGTATGATACAGAGAGCATCTGTAGTTTGATAGCATAAAACACACCTAGTGATTTGGGTTCTTCAATTTCAGCAATTAAATTTCACATCAACAAAAATGATTTTCTTCTGAATAATTGCCATACTCTGATAATATTTAGCTTTGTGGCACAGGTAGGTAAATAGAACAGCAAGTTAACTTCATAGCTGCAATTGATATACCTGTAATTTAAGAGAAACAACTCTCACAAGACTAAGATTGTACCATTTTGATTAAAGAAATATACTGATATTTTATAATACATGTATTTAAATAAAGGCACACATTCTCATAGATTTAGCTTTTTAAATGGCTTATTTGTAAGAAAGATGAGCATTTTAGATTTCCATAAGCCATCTTTTTTTTTCAGTAAATCTTATGGCTGCCACAGAAAAATCATCAAAATTTTCCCGTATGCCAGAAATTGAACAAACATCTACACTGAACACTCTTCCTATCAAGTGTAGATTACCTTTGCATAGTATATTCCAATATGCAACTAACCAATGAGGTTTCCAAATACCGTTTTGATATCTTCCATTACTTATATTTTCTATCACCTAAATAAAGAGTTGTATTTTGAAAGAATTGTTTGTTTATAACTTATGAGGTTTTACTGTAGCTTCTTCCTACTTCGAGTGTTTGAATTCTAGTTTGAGCCTCTCACTTAAATATAAACAGCATATATGTAAGCATTTTTTTTTAATAGCCAGTTGGAAATTAGGCTTCTCCTAGCTTCTTTCACAAAAACAGAAGGGTTTTGTTTTTTTTTTAGTGTCTTTGAGTGTGATGATTTTCTAGGTATGCGAAATCGGACTCATTCCCAGAAGTTGCCTTCCCTTGATAATCTTATGATACTACCATTGGTTTAGTTGCCCATGGACTCAGGTCAAAAAGCAGCAGAGGCTTGATACCCCTAATAATTCAGCTTAACGTCCTGCCATTATGGAATCTCTCTGACCTGTCGTGGCAGTAGGCCAATCCTTCATGTAATCTCTTTTAATGTGTACATTTCTAACAGATGGATTTACCAAGCTTCTGATCTCTGAGGACTAAACTGAGGCATGTAGCATCAAGTACTGGTCACTGTTCTAGAGTATGGATATCTTTATTGGACTGGCTAAGCGATTTCATCCCCCAGCTTATGATGTCTACACTAAATCAGTGAGGATGTTCATATATTCATATATATATATATATATATACACACACACATACACGTATGTACATATATACATACATGCATGTATATATATGTTCATATATTACACATATATATGTTCATATACTATACATATGTATATTGTCTTTCAAAGCACCACCAAGAAATTTAAAATATAAATTAGATGATTTTAGTTGCCTTCCTCTTCACTGCAGATAAATGTACAACTGAGGATTTTGTTACAACCGTGCTGCAAATTCAAATTACAAAAAAATATTTGCATGCCTGTTTTAAAAGTGAAAAAACAGTAACTAGTCAGATACCTTTAGTATTTCTAGTATTTTCAGGAACATGCATATGGAAAATGAAATAGTAAGGGTAAAATGGACTTGGCCATGAAAAGAATTGAAATTTACATTTTGAAGATTTCTTTTTCATGAATCCAAACACAATATTTTGCTTTTGACTATTTGAAACATATCTTCCAACTTCATTTGCTTCATAGCTCTGCTTTTTTCCCATCAGAGATTAAATTTAACCATAGCTTGTTTGTTTTCACACAAGCAGATCCTTTAGGACAGACTAAGCACTCTGGCTTTTGACACTGATCTGGTGTCACTTTTTTATTCATAAACTACTTGTCTAGAGATTTACTGGTTTTAGAAGCCTGCTTTAAATGGTTGCAAAATGTCTGAAAGACAGAATGTTAATTAAATGTTTGGACAAATGTTTCAGCCTTTGCCACACCTGAACAAAGAGGGAGTTTTTGGAAAAGGGTGTTCCCCGTGTGTAGGTAAAGACCACTGATATGCATAATGACTCACTTATTAGCAAATTGTTAGCAACTTATTTATAGGAATTTACAGGCAGAGAATCTTGTAGAATTGCCCAGAAGATTCCTAGAGCAAGTAGTAAGTATTATTTTCATACTTATTTATAAGACGGTCTTAGTTATCTCCAGGCAAGAAGAGTATTTGTCTCTTATAGCAACCATTCCAACATATCAAACTTAACCATTGTGATCTCTTTGCCACTGTCTAATTAATGGCCTAAAGCACCAAAGGAAAGAGGTATATGTAACATAGGAGGCTTGATTTCTCTATACAGATTTCGGTATTAAAATGTTTCAAATTGTTAAGGAGGTATAAAATCCTACAACTGTAATCAGTTTTTCTCCATTGTCCACTACAGTCACCCAGAAGACCTGTTGCTGCTCTATTTATATATCGCTGTCTGTGCTAGCCATCATGTTAAGTGCTTTACAAATGTTAACTTATATAATCTTGAGAACACCTCTATAAGATAAACTCTGTTTTAATCCCCCCTTTTACAGATGGAGAAACTGAGACACAATAAGGCAAAACAGCTTTCCCCAAATACCTGCTTATTAATGGCAGAGTCTGATACCACCCAGGCCATCTGGCTACAGAGGGTGTGCTCTGAACCTTTTTCCATGCTGCTTCTCTACCTTTCCTTTTTCTGCTCTGCTCCGCATTTTAGAACATCACATTTGTTTATGAATAGCTGAGAAACTCTATGTCAGAGGATGGGGAAGAAATTGGGGGGGGGGGGGACCCAAGGTTGAAAGTTTCTGACAGCGGCAGGCATGCATGTGAGGACTCTCCTCATCATGGAATGCTGAAGAATAAAATCCCACTTGGGGTACTTTCAACCACAGCCAGTTGCTAATGTTGACTTGAGGTAATGTGTGCTATAACTTCACACCTAGAGGACCTGCAGAAATCAGCATGCCCATGGAGATAAGTGTGGTTCACAGGAAGCTGCTACTGTCAAATACAGGACAAAGTACTTGGGTTACATCCCAGGAATGTGGGAAAGTTGCAGATACTTTTTGCCAGGATGTATATTGCCCTAAACTTGAGACCAGAGATAAGCATAAAATAGATTAAATGTAGTAACCATAAAATTAAGATAACAATACCAGCCTATATCTTAGAGATATTGTCCATAGGAACTAATAAAGTGATTATAAGCAAAGAAGTTCTTTAGTAAATTAGAGAGTAGATATCTCCTGATAGTAATAAAAACAGTGAACAAAATGGATACCTTTCCATTTTAATGAGGAACCAAAGCAAATTAAAAAAAGTATATAGAACTGTAACTTTTCTGGCTTTTTTTTCTCTATATGCATTTCGACTGATATGCAGAAAATTCATAAATGTATTAAGTTACACTGATAGAGCCATATGTTCATAAACTGAGGAAAATAAGGTTTGTGATTACAGCAAATGGCACTTTGAGCCTTAATCCAAAAGAAGAAATTCTTAGTAAAACTATGACAGTCACTGTTCTAAATGAGTCCTAGAGATCTGAAAATGTGTGCATCTCCAGAAATATTTACTGCAAGAGAAGGCATGGGAATGAGGGTCTGAAGTCCACTGTCTTCTACTGCCTGCTACAACAGCCTTAAAATCCTGGATCCTTGTCAGATGGAATCTGCAATTGAATACTTTGGTGATTCAGAGTCATACATGGCATTTAGATGCTTATATAAAAGATGTAAGTTGATTAGCAACATGGCAACGGGGAAAGTGTCCTCTACAACTGTTTCTGTCAGAGCTCTTCCCCGAAGAACAAGCCTCTCTGATTTTTTAGTTAAAATCTAAAGCCAGGTGGGGCCAGAGCATTTATTCTAAAAGCTATTAATCATTCATAAGTGACTATTGTTTCTAAATCCCAAAATCTGGTGCAATTGATTTTGTAAAAACAAAACAAAACAAAACAAAACAGAGAGAGAGAGAGAAAGCAATTTAATTTGCCAGTTTCATATATGTAGTTATGTGAACTGAAGTTGATGGTAGCTGAATGAACCCATTCTTTACATATTGGGGGGTTTTGTTTTTGAGAATGACATGTTTTACCTTTTCTTACCTTTTATTCTTGGTTTAAACAAAAGAGAAAGGATTTTCTATGGTAGATTTCAGATCAAACTCTCCCGCTTTAAGTGCTTTTTAACAAGAGATTTTAAAATCAGAAGTTAGGTAGCAGTCTTTGATAAATTTAATTATTTTATTCAACTATTTTAATCATTTATTATGCAAATGATACATAGATGCTATGGGGATGTGGAGATTTAAAATTTAATGAGAGAGAATATCACGTCAAAATCTAAGTGACAATGCAGTGAGTGTATGCATTAAAATACCATCAGACCAAGCATAGAGATTTCAACTGCAGTGACTTATTCGTTCATAAAGTTTGAGAATCATTTTTCTAAGAAAGTGAGATATCACGATATTTCTAGATCATATCAGATCATTGACGTGGCTTTCTGATAGTTAAAACACTTTCCCAAAATAAGCAAAGATTTATTGCCATTAATAAGATGTGTTTTCTCAGTGGTAGAATTTTTCACACTGGTAAAATTTCTAATAGTCTTGAAGGGAACACAAGCCAGACTAGAATTCAATATCATCCGCCAATAATCTTAATGCTGGTGCTATCTGATTCAGTGTCAGGTAAATGGTCCAACAAGGAACTTAGTAAAGAAAGATGACTGCATGAATGTGAGATAGTGGAAGCCATCAGGATAGTTATATACCATAAAAATTGAACTGACACAGGGTTGCTTGGGTGGCTCAGTCAGTTAAGCATCCTACTCTTGATTTCAGCTCTGACCACGATCTTAGGTTTGTGCATTCACACTGCACCCCCACCCCCCACCCTGTCAGGCTTCAAGCTGAGCATGCAGTCTGCTTAAGATTCTCTCTCTCTCTCTCTCTCTCTCTCTCACTCTCTCCACCCCTCCCCTGCTTGCTCTCCTTCTCTAAAAGAAAAAAAAAAAAAAAAAGATTGATCTGACACAAAGGAAAAGAGAGGACTACCCAGGTAGGGAAGAGTGTAGGCAAAGCCTTGAAGATGGGACTGCCCAAGGGATATAGGTGAAAGTATGCCATGGTGACATGGGATGGAGTCTAGAGAGGCATTAAGAATTAGAATGCTATACTTGAGGAATAGCATGTCATTCAAAAAAAAATTTTTTTAATCTTTATTCTATTTTTGAGAGAGAGAGATAGAGACAGAGCATGAGTAGAGGAGGGGCAGAGAGAAAGGGGGACACAGAATCGGAAGCAGGCTCCAGACTCTGAGCTGTCAGCACAGAGCCCACTGAGGCACTGGAACCCATGAACTGTGAGATCATGACCTGAGCCGAAGTCAGATGCTTAACTAACTTGAGACACCCAGGAATCCCAGCATGACATTTATAATACATAAAGCATATATGCGCACACGCACATACATATGTATATTGCTTTCATTTATTTATGTCTGTAATGAAGAAACTAGACTAAATCATTGATTCGCCAATACATCAAGGAATAAGTAGCCTACTTGTTAAAATAATAGCCTTCTAGGCCCGACTTCCTAATTGATAACTGCCAGGAGTGGGGCCTAGAATCTTATTTGGAAATTGTTCGAACTTCATGAACTCTTTCAGCTTTGATATTTTAAGATTCTATGTTTAGGAAACCACCAGCAGATTCTGGAACTGAAAAGTTAACACAATTTTGATGAGATTAAAAAAGGAGGTTGAGGCAGGTTTATAAAATAATCAAGCTGAAGAGTATGTGACTCTTGGGGCAACTGGCTGGCTCAGTTGATTAAGTGTTCGACTTCAGCTCAAGTCATGATCTCATGGTTCATGAGTTCGAGCTCTGCATAAGGCTCTCTGCTCTCAGCACAGAGCCTGCTTCAGATCCTGTCTCCCTCTCTCTTCCCCACACGTGCTCTCTCTCTCTCTCTCTCAAAAATAAATAAACATTTAAAAAAAATTTGTAAGAGTGTGTGACTCCTGATCTTGGGATCGTGAGTTTGAGCCCCATGTTGGGTATAGAAATTACTAAAAAAATAAATAAACTTAAAATAAAAAACAAGCTAAAGACATTGTATTTTGGATACTACAGAAAGCCAAATTCCATTAGAAATTCTCTCATTTGTAGCATACATTTTTATATAAATATATAAAGTCAGGGTGACTACTGTTTAAGATGGGGGGAAAAGAATATAATGTAAAATTATGTTGTTTATTTGAGATATTCTTGGAATTAATTAATTAATATTATTTGTCCAACTTGTGCATTTATATATATCAACCAATAGTATTTTCTTACATGCCATCTGAAACTTTTTTAAAAATTTTATTTCAGTACGTTGGGTTGTAAGGTTTGTTTGAAGCCAGTAAGCATGTATCATCTATATAATATTTTATCTGTATATTTCCTAAAGACTTTTTAAGAGAAAATAAATATAACAACGATATCAAGCGCTTCATAAACCATATTTTCCAAAGCTAGACATGATTTTGTCAGTGAAAATGTGATTTAATGAGCGCTGTCTTCAAATGGCATTCTCTAGTGGATGTCATGGAGATATGCAAATGAAGTTAAAGACATTGTCCTCATTCTCAGGAAATTTACAATATAATAGGGGAACAAAATGCAGATGAAAAGATATAACAACACATGCAAAGATGACATGAAAACAGGTACAAATTAATGTAACACAAAACGTCAGCCGTAAGAGAAATGGAATAATGGAATGATCAGTGTGGAGTAGAAGTATTCAAGTGGACTTGATGAAGAAGATTTCTTTTAACTGGATGTTTGATAGAGGCACAAATATGGATGAAGAAATGAATAGTAAGAAGGATATTCTATTCAGAGAGCATGACAAGACCTCTGGAGAACAAACGGTTAGAAGAAAGAGAAAGGAATTTAATATGACTGCTTCAAGACATAAAACTACAGCCCAAATAAAAATGTGGTACATAACATCCTTTTATTCTGTTTAGAGTGGACCCTTATTCATCAGTTCATGTATTTTCCATTTTGTGTAAGATAAGGAGGACTGTTATCAAGGATCCATGGAATTTTTAGTTGTTTCAACACTCACTGAAAACAAGTGGGTAAACGATATGGAAACACTGATAAAGTTTTGGGGAAAAAAACAAGAACTGGAGTTTGACCAAAAATGAATACTTTTGAAAGTTTAATGTCTATTTATGATACCTTAAAAACGTAGCTGCATTTCTCTTGCTCTTACAATTGGATCAGCTTGGCAATGATCAATTTTGAAGGCATAGATAGCAGTTTCAAATTATTATTATTTTTTGATAGCAGTTTTAAAAAGATCATTTCAAATAAATTTTTGGAAGTTCAATGCAAAGTATGAATATCCATGTTTCTAATTAATTTTTATTTTATTCTGGAATTCTACATTCATTGTTTAAAAATAAAATAGCATTTGAGGCAGTTGAAGATTCAGTAATCTCATAGACACATATCCCACCCCATCCCTCCTTTCCAATATATTTAAACTACAATCATTTGGTGAAATCAGTAGTCAGAGTTTACAGTATTGTGTCCACGTAAATGTTGTTTGTTGCCAAGTATACTACAAGTACATTAGTATCTCATATGACTCTTCCCCCCACTTAATACCTTACTTTTCATTTAGTTTTTTGGATTGGTCTGTTATGCGCCTATCTCCAGTTTTTTCCGAAGATTCCAGCAGACCTAGCAAAAAAAGGTTTTTTTTTCTGAATTTCCTAGTACTTCAGAGAACGTATCCTGGCGATATCAGTCCGGTTCTCCCGTTCACCTGCTCCAATGCAAACTGGCTGCTTTCAAGAGCTGGTCCACAACCATCTTCCTGATAATTCCATGTACAGTATCTTCCCCTCTTTTCAGGATTCTGCTTCTTCCTTTTTCTTGGTCTACTCCTTCATTTTAATGGAACATATCCTCCTGTCGGTTCCTGAGGGATGGGGGAAAGAGACTCTGAAAGTTTGCAAATATCTTTATCCTCACACTTAGCTGAGTTAGAATTTATGTTTCTTTAATTGTGAGCGTCTGACACTATTTTCTTTATATTTCAGTTTTGCTCTTGAGGTGTCTAATGCCATTCTTATTCCTGATCTTTTATTTCATGACCTGTTTGAACGTCAGGAAGACTTTAGGATTTTCTTCTTTATTCTTATTCTGAAAGTTTATAATGATATGCCATGATTTGGGTTTTCATTATGTTAGGCACTTTTTGTGGGAAGAAATTCAGATTTCACTACCTCAGGATATTTTCTTTAGGGTCATTCAGAGTTTCCTATACACATTTCTTCAGAAAGTCTAGGAATAAAAGAGATGACTAGGGATCCCATAGTTCAATTTGAAGACTTTCACTAAATACTATGTTTTCAGCCTACACCTCACCCCTATACTCAAATGACAGGTCTATTAGTCCTGAATAAAAGTCTCCTCTCTTGAGATATGAGAAAGGGTTTATTAATATCCTCCATAATACCTGGTGCCTTCAATTGATGGATCTCTTATAGGTTCTGCATGGTAATTAGCTATATTTGTAGGCCCCCAACTATAATTACTTAGATGGTAACCCAGCTGGCTCAGTTATTATTTCTTTCTCCAATTTCCACCTTCCAAAAATTTATTGAAATTTGCCCTGTGCTACAGTTCCATCTCCAATTATTTTGTCCGTTTTTTCATATTTTTCTGACCTTTGAACTAATTTGAGGGTTTTGGAAGAGATAGGAAGAGGTAGTTAATGTCTCAAGAAAGCAAAACGATGGAAAGGGCAAAAACAGCTAGATAACCTATAACACGTAACTATTTCTTCCTGTGGCCTAAAGCTGTAGTTCTTAGATTTTTGTGTCCTTATTAGTTTCCAAGTATGAAAGCTATTTTGAATTATGGGATTATAGGACTAAGAGAGACCTTGGAAATTAATTTTACAGATGAGTTAGTGGCAGAAGCAGAAAGAATATTAGTTTAAGGACTCTCATTAATGGTGTTATACATATTAGCATATAACATTTTATGGAGTTAACTGAAAGAATGCATGGGTCATAATGCTGATATGTTTGAGAAATTTAATTGCCTAAGCAGAATTTGAAGGCAAATGAAATCATATGCAACAAAGGACTATTAGCTTTAACTGTACATGGAGTGATTTCAAACCCATTTAGTGCAAAAAAAGAACTTTGCAATATACATTCAGCAAATAACTCAAAATAAAATGAATCTATAAATCAGGCTGAAAGCTAGGCTGCTATAACCAACAGGCCCCAAAATACAGTGATTTGAAGAACATAGAAGTTAGTTTTTCTCTTTCATCACAGTCATGGGTCAACCAAGTGGTTTTGTTTCACGCTGTCATTCGGGAACCCCATTTCCTTCCCTCTTCTGGTTCTGCCATTCCCAAACAGATCAACAGAGACTTATGTAATATTCCGGCTCAGAGACATGGAGATAAAATATGAGAAAGCAGGCATTCAATGTTTTAAGGCCGAGTGGCACATGTTCTTCTGCTCACAATGCTGAGAATCTAGCTGCAAGGTGATGCCTAGCTGTAAACAGGGCTGGGGAATGAGGCCTGCAGCAGAGAAGAGGGAAAGGGAAGCAGAAGAGGGAAAGTATGGATTCATGCTGCAGAAGGAGGGAGGGAGGGATTTTGGTGGCCACTGGCTTCCTCTGACTCAGTGAGTTACTAGTTTTCGTTAATTCAAACAAACAAATATCCCAGAATGATAGTATTCAATGCAAGCAAGGGTGAGCCGAAATGAACACATTCACATGTTCACAGTGGAAGGTTATCTGATATAATCTTTCCGAAAAACAACTTGGCAATGCTTATCAAAATTAAAAATAATTGTGTCATTTGAGCCAGCAATTTTTTTTTTTATTTTTTTAATGTTTACTTATTTTTGAGAGAGAGAGACAGAGACACAGCGTGTGAGCAGGGATGGACAGAGAGAGAGGGAGACACAGAATCGGAAGCAGGCTCCAGGCTCCGAGCTGTCAGCACAGAGCCCGAGGCGGGGCTCAAACTCACGAACAGTGAGATCATGACCTGAGCCGAGGTCGGACGCTTAACTGAGACTGAGCCACCCAGGCATCCCAAGCCAGCAATATTAATCCTAGGAATTTAGGGGCACCTGGGTGGCTCAGTCGGTTGAGCGTCCGACTTCTGCTCAGGTCATGATCTCAGGGTTCGTGAGTTCGAGCCCTGCGTGGGGCTCTGTGCTGACAGCTTGGAGCCTGGAGCCTGCTTCCGATTCTGTGTCTCCCTCTCTCTCTGCCCCTAACCCACTCACATTATGTCTGTCTCTCTCAAAAATAAATAAACGTTAAAATCCTAGGAATTTAAAGCAAGGGGTGGGGGGAGCCCACAAAGACCTCAGAAGATTTTCATTTAAGAATTGTTTATAATAGTGAAAACCTGGGAAAATATGAAGACTTTTGCTACTTACCTGCATCTAAGATTATAAGCTCATGCTTCATATAAGTGTTTTTGGTCATAATTTAGCAGATGCTTTTGTGACTTCCACCTACCAATCTGACTATCCCTCTGCTTTGAAGAAAAACTTCCAATGTAAATTCAAATCTACTTAAACATCAACCACTGAGATTTATTTACCTAATAATGTAGCTTTAAAATATAGAAAAAAAAAAAAGAATCTCAAAGAGAAATTGCTGAGCTTACGATTATAGTGAAAGAGTTGACTACCTGTCATTCAGAAATCAACTGGACTATAAAATATGGTGATTTTAATAAGATAATTATTAAGCTGAACCTAACTTATGTATAGTATTTTTTTAATACTAGGAATATTTGTAAAAACTGTCCATGTGCTAGACTAGAAAATCTTTTCTTAATTTTATTTTTAAGTGATCTCTGCACCCAATGTGGGGCTCAAACTTATAACCTCAAGATCAAGAGTCACATGCTCAACTGACTGAGCCAGCCAGGTGCCCCTAGAAAACTTAGACCAACTAAAATCATGCTTCATTATCCTTAGAAAATTTATTTTTTTTATTTAAAAAAAAATTTTTTTTTAATCTTTATTTATTTTTGAGACAGAGAGAGAGACAGAGCATGAATGGGGGAGGGGCAGAGAGAGAGGGAGACACAGAATCGGAAGCAGGCTCCAGGCTCTGAGCCATCAGCCCAGAGCCCGATGCGGGGCTCTAACTCATGGACCGCAAGATCGTGACCTGAGCTGAAGTCGGACGCTTAACTGACTGAGCCACCCAGGCGCCCCTATCCTTAGAAAATTTAGCTTAACTCTTACAAACATGATTAAATTTTGTTAACATGTTTGGTGTTGAAAATTAGGAAAATAAAGAAAATCGAGAAAAAGCATATAGAAGATGAACACAATGTTGTGGCTTTCTAAATGTACACATACATTACCCAAAGAATACAAAAATACTAGTTTTGTATCAATCAGTGAGATCATGACCTGAGCCAAAATTAAGAGTCGGACACTGACTGAGCTACCCAGGCACCCAGAGCACTGGGTGTTGTATGGAATCACTATTGTACAGCTGAAATTAATATTACATTGCATGTTAATTAACTGGAATTTAAGTAAAAACTCAAAAAAAAAATTAAATGTACACATACATATTGATGAATTCCATCCTTTAAATTAGAATTATACTATAAGTTGACAATTCTTTAAGTGAGAACATGTTATCTGTCACTAAATATTTTTTGAAATTGTGATATTTTTTAAAATGTCTGCATAATGGTCCATCATCTGGATGTCTGGCAGCATATATTAACCATTTCTTTTAGTAGGCACTAAAATGTTTCTAATTTTTGTATTTTATATATAAACAACAAACATAATCATAAAAAGGCAGCCTCAACAAATCCAAAAGGTAATACGTTAAAAATAAAAACGAAAGTCAGCCTCTCTAAACAAGCCAACATACACACACAAACACACCCACACATGCCAAAAAAGGATCCTGTACATCTGGAAATTTTAAAAACTCATTTCTAAAAATTAATGCACTAAATAAAATATCAAAATAAAATTCATAACAGAATTATAACCAAACTAGAATCCAAGTACTTCGTATTAAATGTATTGGAAAGGACTTTCTGTTTGAAGATAGTATCAAAAGTTTGTCATTCCTTCTTCCCCTATAAATTGCTCAAAAGTAACGGGAAGGATGTGAAAGAGAAAATCCATTTTTACGAACCTATTAGCAGGAACTCCAAATCAAAAAACTGATAGAAAGGCTGCCAGAAGCATGACAATCAAGCAAGCAAGGAACTTCAGAGAAGAGAAGCCGATGCTGTGCTCTCAACAGTGTTGGTCCTGAAGAACTTTCTCGAAGCTAGAATGCATACTCCAAGATCCAAAATCAGATCCTTTTCTGTAATAGTGGGAAAAGGGAGTGATAGCTGGTGACAAGAGCATCATGATACCGATTCAGTGCCAGAAGCAGAAGAGGAACAACTAACTGAATGAGGGACCAATTAGATAAGGCAAATTATCAGAAAGCAACCTTTGCATAGCTTTACCTTTCCTCCCTCTCCATAGGCTGGCAAGGAAGGAAATGGCTACAAGATCTCAAATTTACAGACTTTGCTTATAATGAAAATTTCTTCAGGGTCCCTGGGTGGCTCAGTTGGTTAAGCATCCAACTTCAGCTCAGGTCATGATCTCACAGTTTGAGACCCACATCAGGCTCTGTGCTGACAGCTCAGAGCCTGGAGTCCGCTTTGGATTCCGTGACTCCCTCTCTCTCTGCCCCTCCCCCACTCTTACTCCATCTCTCTCAAAAATAAAGAAAACATTTAAAATTTTTAAAAAAGTGAAGATCCTGGGAAGATGGCGGTGTAGGAGGACACTGAGCTCACCACGCGTCCTGCTGATCACTTAGATTCCACCTACACCTGCCTAACTAACCCAGAAAACCACCAGAAGACTAGCAGAACGGAGTCTCCGGAGCCAAGCGCAGATGAGAGGCCCACGGAAGAGGGTAGGAAGGGCAGCGAGGCGGTGCGCGCTCCATGGACTGGCGGGAGGGAGCCGGGGCGGAGGGGCAGCCTGCCGGCCAAGCAGAACCCCAGAGTCTGGCTTGCAAAAGCGGAGGGGCCGGATGGAGTGTATTCCGACAGCAAGCGGAACTTGACATCTGGAAGGTTATAAGCTGACAGCTCTGCTCCGAGAACGGGAGGGCTGGAGGACAACGGGAGGGAGAGTTGTTGAGCCCCAGACGACAGAGCTCAGCTTGGCGGGGAACAAAGGCGCCCGCCAGCGCCATCTCCCTCGCCATCCCCCAGGCAAAATCCCAAAGGGAACCAGTTCCTGCCAGGGAACTTGCTTGCACCGTGCAAACACCCAACAATGTGCTTCTGCGGATCCATCCCTCCCTCGGGTCTGACTCCCTCCCGGTGCCGCAGGGCCCCTCCTGAAGCGGATCTCTGAAGGAAAAGCGAGCTGAGCCTGCCTCTCCCGCCCCTGTGCACCTTGCCGATCCACCCCAGCTAATACGCCAGATTCCCAGCACCACAAGTCTGGCAGTGTGCAAGTAGCCCAGACAGGCCACGCCACCCCACAGTGAATCCCGCCCCTAGGAGAGGGGAAGAGAAGCCACACCCAGTCTGACTGTGGCTCCAGCAGTGGGCTGGGGGCAGACATCAGGTATGACTGAGGCCCCGCCCACCAACGCAAGTTATTCAAGAGAGCACAGGGGAAATGCCCCGCAGTCCCACACCACTCCAGGGACTATCCAAAATGAGGAAACGGAAGAATTCCCCTCAGAAAAACGTCCAGGAAATAACAACAGTTAACAAACTGAGCAAAAATGATTTAAACAATGTAACAGAAAGTGAATTTAGAATAATAGTCATAAAATTAATCGCTGGGCTTGAAAACAGTATAAAGGACAGCAGAGAATCTCTTGCTACAGAGATCAAGGGACTAAGGAACAGCCAGGAGGAGCTAAAAAATGCTATCAACGAGCTGCAGAAGAAAATGGAGACAACTACGGCTCGGACTGAAGAGGCAGAGGAGAGAATAGTTGAACTAGAAGATAAAATTATGGAAAAAGAAGAAGCTGAAAAAAGAGAGATAAAAAAATCCAGGAGTATGAGGGGAAAATTAGAGAACTAAGTGATGCACTAAAGAGAAATAATCTACGCATAATTGGTATTCCAGAGGAGGAAGAGAGAGAGAAAGGTCCTGAAGGTGTACTTGAAGAAATAATAGCTGAGAACTTCCTGGATCTGGGGAAGGAAAAAGGCATTGAAATCCCAGAGGCACAGAGAACTCCCTTCAGATGTAACTTGAATTGATCTTCTGCATGACATATCATAGTGAAACTGGCAAAATACAAGGATAAAGAGAAAATTCTGAAAGCAGCTAGAGATAAATGTGCTCTAACATATAAAGGGAGAACTATAAGACTTGTGACCGATCTCTCTACTGAAACTTGGCAGGCCAGAAAGGAATGGCAGGAGATCTTTAATGTGCCGAACAGAAAAAATATGCAGCCGAGAATCCTTTATCCAGCAAGTCTGTCATTTAGAATAGAAGGAGAGATAAAGGTCTTCCCAAACAAACAAAAACTGAAGGAATTCGTCACCACTAAACCAGCCCTACAAGAGATCCTAAGGGGGATCCTGTGAGACAAAGTACCAGAGACATCGCTACAAGCATGAAACCTACGGACATCACAATGACTCTAAACCCATATCTTTCTATAATAACACTGAATGTAAATGGACTAAATGCGCCAACCAAAAGACATAGGGTAGCAGAATGGATAAAAAACAAGACCAATCTATTTTCTGTCTACAAGAGACTCATTTTAGACCTGAGGACACCTTCAGATTGAGAGTGAGGGGATGGAGAACTATTTATCATGCCACTGGAAGCCAAAAGAAAGCTGGAGTAGCCATACTGATATCAGACAAACTAGACTTTAAATTAAAGGCTGTAACAAGAGATGAAGAAGGGCATTATATAATAATCACACAGTCTATCCATCAGGGAAAGCTAACAATTATAAATGTCTCTGCACTGAATACAGGAGCCCCCAAATATATAAAATAATTACTCACAAACATAAGCAACCTTATTGATAAGAATGTGGTAATTGCAGGGGACTTTAACACTCCACTTACAGAAATGGATAGATCATCTAGACACACAGTCAATAAAGAAACAAGGGCCCTGAATGATACATTGGATCAGATGGACTTGACAGATGTATTTAGAACTTTGAATCCAAAAGCAACAGAATATACTTTCTTCTTGAGTGCACATGGAACATTCTCCAAGATAGATCACATACTGGGTCACAAAACAGCCCTTCATAAGTATACAAGAATTGAAATTATACCATGCATACTTTCAGACCACTGCTATGAAGCTTGAAATCAACCACAGGAAAAAGTCTGGAAAACCTCCAAAAGCAGGGAGGTTAAAGAACACCCTACTAAAGAATGAATGGGTCAACCAAGCAATTAGAGAAGAAATTAAAAAATATATGGAAACAAACGAAAATGAAAATACAACAATCCAAACGCTTTGGGATGCTGCGAAGGCAGTCCTGAGAGGAAAATACATTGCAATCCAGGCCTATCTCAAGAAACAAGAAAAATCCCAAATACAAAATCTAACAGCACACCTAAAGGAAATAGAAGCAGAACAGCAAAGACAGCCTAAACCCAGCAGAAGAAGAGAAATAATAAAGATCAGAGCAGAAATAAACAATATAGAATCTAAAAAAACTGTAGAGCAGATCAACGAAACCAAGAGTTGGTTTTTTGAAAAAATAAACAACATTGACAAACCTCTAGCCAGGCTTCTCAAAAAGAAAAGGGAGATGACCCAAATAGATAAAATCATGAATGAAAATGGAATGATTACAACCAATCCCTCAGAGATACAAACAATTATCAGGGAATACTATGAAAAACTATATGCCAACAAACTGGACAACCTGGAAGAAATGGACAAATTCCTAAACACCCACACGCTTCCAAAACTCAATCAGGAGGAAATAGAAAGCTTGAACAGACCCATAACCAACGAAGAAATTGAATCAGTCATCAAAAATCTCCCAACAAATAAGAGTCCTGGACCAGATGGCTTCCCAGGGGAGGTCTACCAGACGTTTAAAGCAGAGATAATACCTATCCTTCTCAAGCTATTCCAAGAAATAGAAAGGGAAGGAAAACTTCCAGACTCATTCTATGAAGCCAGTATTACTTTGATTCCTAAACCAGACAGAGACTCAGTAAAAAAAGAGAACTACAGGCCAATATCTCTGATGAATATGGATGCAAAAATTCTCAATAAGATACTAGCAAATCGAATTCAACAGCATATAAAAAGAATTCTTCACCATGATCAAGTGGGATTCATTCCTGGGATGCAGGGCTGGTTCAACATTCGCAAATCAATCAACGTGATACATCACATTAATAAAAGAAAAGACAAGAACCATATGATCCTGTCAATCGATGCAGAAAAGGCACTTGACAAAATTCAGCAACCTTTCTTTTTTTTTTTTTTTAATTTTTTTTTTCAACGTTTTTAATTTATTTTTGGGACAGAGAGAGACAGAGCATGAACGGGGGAGGGGCAGAGAAAGAGGGAGACACAGAATCGGAAACAGGCTCCAGGCTCCGAGCCATCAGCCCAGAGCCTGACGCGGGGCTCGAACTCACGGACCGCGAGATCGTGACCTGGCTGAAGTCGGACGCTTAACCGACTGCGCCACCCAGGCGCCCCCAGCAACCTTTCTTAATAAAAACCCTCGAGAAAGTTGGGATAGAAGGAACATACTTACACATCATAAAAGCCACTTATGAAAAACCCACAGCTAACATCATCCTCAGTGAGGAAAAACTGAGAGCTTTTTCCCTGAGATCAGGAACACGACAGGAATGTCCACTCTCACAGCTGTTGTTTAACATAGTGTTGGAAGTTCTAGCATCAGCAATCAGAGAACAAAAGGAAATCAAAGGCATCAACATTGGCAAAGATGAAGTCAAGCTTTCACTTTTTGCAGATGACGTGATATTATACATGGAAAATCTGATAGACTCCACCAAAAGTCTGCTAGAACTGATACATGAATTTAGCAAAGTTGCAGGATACAAAATCAATGTACAGAAATCAGTTGCATTCTTATACACTAATAATGAAGCAACAGAAAGACAAATAAAGAAACTGATCCCATTCACAATTGCACCAAGAAGCATAAAATACCTAGGAATAAATCTAACCAAAGATGTAAAAGATCTGTATGCTGAAAACTATAGAAAACTTATGAAGGAAATTGAAGAAGATATAAAGAAATGGAAAAACATTCCCTGCTCATGGATTGGGAGAATAAATATTGTCAAAATGTCAATACTACCCAAAGCTATCTACACATTCAATGCAATCTCAATCAAAATTGCACCAGCATTCTTCTCGAAACTAGAACAAGCAATCCTAAAATTCATATGGAACCACAAAAGGCCCCGAATAGCCAAAGTAATTTTGAAGAAGAAGACCAAAGCAGGAGGCATCACAATCCCAGACTTTAGCCTCTACTACAAAGCTGTCATCATCAAGACAGCATGGTATTGGCACAAAAAAAGACACATAGACCAATGGAATAGAATAGAAACCCTGGAACTAGACCCACAAACATATGGCCAACTAATCTTTGACAAAGCAGGAAAGAATATCCAATGGAAAAAAGACAGTCTCTTTAACAAATGGTGCTGGGAGAACTGGACAGCAACATGCAGAAGGATGAAACTAGACCACTTTCTCACACCCTTCACAAAAATAAACTCAAAATGGATAAAGGACCTGAATGTGAGACGGGAAACCATTAAAACCCTAGAGGAGAAAGCAGGAAAGGACCTCTCTGACCTCAGCCGTAGCAATTTCTTACTTGACACATCCCCAAAGGCAAGGGAATTAAAAGCAAAAATGAACTACTGGGACCTTATGAAGATAAAAAGCTATTGCACAGCAAAGGAAACAACCAACAAAACTAAAAGGCAACCAACGGAATGGGAAAAGATATTTGCAAATGACATATCGGACAAAGGGCTAGTATCCAAAGTCTATAAAGAGCTCACCAAACTCCACACCCAAAAAACAAATAACCCAGTGAAGAAATGGGCAGAAAACATGAATAGACACTTCTCTAAAGAAGACATCCGGATGGCCAGCAGGCACATGAAAAGATGCTCAATGTCGCTCCTCATCAGGGAAATACAAATCAAAACCACACTCAGATATCACCTCACGCCAGTCGGAGTGGCCAAAATGAACAAATCAGGAGACTATAGATGCTGGAGAGGATGTGGAGAAACGGGAACCCTCTTACACTGTTGGTGGGAATGCAAATTGGTTCAGCCGCTCTGGAAAGCAGTGTGGAGGTTCCTCAGAAAATTAAAAATAGACCTACCCTATGACCCAGCAATAGCACTGCTAGGAATTTACCCAAGGGATACAGGAGTACTGATGCATAGGGGCACTTGTACCCCAATGTTTATAGCAGCACTCTCAACGATAGCCAAATTATGGAAAGAGCCTAAATGTCCATCAACTGATGAATGGATAAAGAAATTGTGGTTTATATACACAATGGAATACTACGTGGCAATGAGAAAGAATGAAATATGGCCTTTTGTAGCAACGTGGATGGAACTGGAGAGTGTGATGCTAAGTGAAATAAGCCATACAGAGAAAGACAGATACCATATGGTTTCACTCTTATGTGGATCCTGAGAAACGTAACAGAAACCCATGGGGGATGGGAAGGAAAAAAAAAAAAAAAAAAAAAAAAGAGGTTATAGTGGGAGAGAGCCAAAGCATAAGAGACTGTTAAAAACTGAGAACAAACTGAGGGTTGATGGGGGGTGGGAGGGAGGGGAGGGTGGGTGATGGGTATTGAGGAGGGCACCTTTTGGGTTGAGCGCTGGGTGTTGTATGGAAACCAATTTGACAATAAACTTCATATATTGAAAAAAAATTGAAAAAAAAAATTTTTTGAAAGTAATGAAAATTTCTTCTAGTCTGAAATACAGCCCTGCCTTTCCCAATACACAAATTTTCTATACATCATAATCCAAGAGAAACCAGTATCTTTGTTAGGTGATCAAGTGTGGAGATGAGGAGAGGAAAAGAAAAGAGATTTGAAATGGCAGATAAAACTAACAACAACAAGAACAACAAAGCCACAGACCAAATAGTAATGTGACCTATTACTTTGCCATGAATTAAAATAATAATGATAATGCAGCATGTATATCACGCAGAGCAGGGAGCTGAAGAAAGGGATGATATAATAAGAGCTGACAGAATCCAGGAATAAACTGAAAGAATATCACAGAAACAAAGACAAACTGGAAATATCACCACAGAGAATAGGCACTCCTAAAAATTCAGTAAAGTGTCTAGTGGTCTGGAGTGAGAAAACTAAATATAAAAAGTAAAAAGGACAGCAAAGAAGAGGGAAAAGAAGGAGGAGAGGGAAGAGAGGAAGGGAGAGATCAAGGGGAAGGAAAAGAAATCTTCATCTACTTATTGAAAGAGCACATCATATCATAGAAGGAAAAATTATATAAAATAGCCAAACTGAGTCATATTCTAATAAAATTACCAGACTTGAAACATAAAGAAATATTTATTTTGACATCTCAGCATTAACATCAAATCACTCATAAGTAGGTTAGTCATATAACGTAACTCCCAACCTTTTGAGATTAAGACAATGTTATTAAAAATTATGCCTGGACAATAGGCATAAATTGGGACTATCTCACAAAAGCCAGTAAAGGAGAAAAAGAAAATCAGACTGTCTTCAATGCCACCTAAGAAAACAACTACACCAGGTCATTCTGTCATGCAAGTATAAAAGCAAATAATTTTGAAAAAGAAAAAAATCAATTAGGTTAAGAGCCTCATCCAAATAAGAGATAAATGTGGGAAATATGACCATGAATATTAATTCTATATAACTATAGGATCAAGATGTCATTGCTCTAACACAGGTGTGGTGTTATGGTTATAGAATCAAGTGAAAATGGTATAAGCAATATGGAAATGACATGTCCTACAAAAAAAAATAATGAAATGAAGCAGTTGAGAATTTGGGGGAAAAAATTAAAGCACACAGATAACCTCATCTTATATAGGTGGAATTTAAAATGTATTACCTTAAGCTCAAAGATAATATAATACAGCCACAAAAACATGTAAAACACTAAGAAAGATCTTATAATCAATCAAAATTGAGTGGGAAAGAGTACGGGGAAAAGAATGGGAAGGAAAAGGAAATACCTAATATGTTTATTACTCATAGAAGGAAGTTAACAGATACTATCTAAAGTAGTAGAGGATTAAGAGTGTTATGTAAAGTAATGGTTACAAATGCAGCAAACAGAACACAAATGTAAACCTTCAACGTACACACACAATCAAAATAATGAAAGCAGGGAAGCCTTGGTGGCTAGTCTGTTGAGCAACTGACTCTTGATTACAGCTCAAGTCATGCTTCCAAGGTCGTGAGATTGAGCCCTGGGTCAGGCTCATGTTGAGCATAGAGCTTAAGATTTTCTCTCTCTCTCTCTCTCTCTCTCTCTCTCCCTCTGCTCTCTCCCCCATTCTCACTCTCTCTCTTTCTCTCTGAAATAAAAAATAAAATAAAATAAAATAAAATAAAATAATGAAGACAAACCAAACAACTGTAAAGCCATAAAAATATCGTAAAGTATAATGTAATGTTTTAAAAGGATGACTCAAAAATGCCTGTCATGTTAACAAAAGTCTAAATTAACCTATTAAAAGAAGAAAAATACTTTCAAAATTTTTTCCTCTGAGTTTGTATTTTTCACTTTGGGTCATTCTTCAATTCCATGTTTTTTTTAAAAACTCTTACAAAGACAGTATGGACATACCGTGTTAGGAACTATATAACATGGCAAGTGAAAGTATGTATATGTGCTTGCGTTTGTGTGTCTTTCTGTGGACACAAAAGACCATGCTATGTGTATGATATGACCTTTTTTATTACTGCTTTTTGGACACAGTTAAATCTCACTTTAGAGCCATAGATAGATATAGATATAGATATAGATATAGATATAGATATAGATATAGATATCTTTATTTCAGGGAGAAGATGTAGATGGTTTGAATTGTAAAATGTCTGAATATATTTTAAAATGAGCCATTTTGGAGCACCTGGGTGGCTCAGTCGGTTAAACGTCAGACTTCGGCTCAGGTCATGATCTCGCGGTCTGTGAGTTCGAGCCCCGCATCGGGCTCTGTGCTGACAGCTCAGAGCCTGGAGCCTGCTTCCAATTCTGTGTCTCCCTCTCTCTCTGCCCCATCCCCACTCATGCTCTGTCTCTCTCTGTCTCAAAAAAATAAATGAATGTTTAAAAAAAATAAAGTTAAAAAAATAAAATGAACCATTTTGTATACTCCACATTTTTATCCAATCATTTAAATCAATTAACTACCTATTCCAAACGCCAGTAGAATTAATTATTGGTCATTGGTAAAACTTTGGCAATAAGCTCTTTTAGGAAGTGGTAATAAAGGTTGGGAATCCATTGAAGTGCCTGAACCCATATTGGACTTGAATGGTTTGCCTTTAGTATCATTACACTGATTTTCATCATGGGAATCATCTTGACCCATCGTCCTTCATAATATCCTTTATTAAATCTTGAAGATTAGTTCTTACAGGTAACTGAGCTCAAATGGCCCTGACTTCAGTTCTTTAAGGGACGCCAGCTTATTAATGCGAAATATCAAAACAAAAATCCCAAGCGTTTCTCTCATCTTTATTTAAACTCCAGTTAATATACAGTGTAAGATTAGTTTCAGGTGTATGATATAGTGATTCAACCCTTCCATACAACACCTAGTGCCCATCACACCAATGCCCTCCTTAATCCCCATCACCTGTTTAACCCATTCCCCCACCCATCTCCCCTTTGGTAACCATGTTTGTTCTCTATAGTTAAGAATCTGTTTCTTGGTTTCCCTCTCTCTACCACCCTGAACATGCCAGATCTTATCAGAAGCTAAGCAGGGTTGGACCTGGTTAGTACTTGGATGGGAGACCAAGCATTTCTAAAGAAGCTTAGCTACATGAAGACACCTTGGAGAGCCTCTAAGGTAATATGCTCTGAACATTTATTTATTTTCCATTAAGAAAGTTGGGACAACACCATATGGGTGGTAAAATTAGTTTTTTGCTTAATGGATCAGTGATCCTTCATGGTCTTTTCAAACCCACCGCACCAGTCAACTTTTCAAGAACAGGTTCTCAAAACATCGGCATACAAACACAGATGTGAACCTCCAGAGGTTCACAAAAATTACAGAATTTTATGCCTAAAATGAGGCACAAGACTGAGGGATGTAAGCTGCAAATTGAAATTTGTGTACAGGATCTATTTTATCCAGAGCATTGTTTCATGTTGCAATTATTTTTTCAACAAGTTTTCATTCTGAGGAAAGAGGTAATAAAGTTGCCTCATATCAACACCCATTGGCCCATGTTTACCATGTTAAAGAGTAGTATTTTATGGCTTTCTTAAAGAGTATATATAAATAGCAAGGCCATCTGCATGAACAATTTAACCATATCATATGATGTTTTTCCTGTCGTTGATAAAATTATGAGTATACTAATAAAAAACCCCTATTGACCTTTTAATTAGATTAGCAATAACTTTTTAACCATGAAACTTATAAAGTTTTCTACCCTGTACCCATATTTTATATTTGTACTTTCTGGAGTTTTCAGATAATTATTTTATTTTATTTTGAGAGAGAGAGAGAGAGAGAGAGAGAGAGAGAGAGTGCACATGTACGTGTGCACGAGTGGGGGAGGGTCAGAGAGAGAGGGAGAGAGAGAATCTCAAGCAGTTTCCATTCTGTCACCACAGAACATGACACGAGGCTCGAACTCATGAACTGTGATACTTGAGCCAAATCAAGAGCTGGAGGCTCAACCTACTCATTATCTCATTTATTTCTCACACGGTCTTGTAAGGTCCACAGAGCCAATATTATTTTCTCCATTTACTGGTGAGTAGGGGGAGTCTCTCAGTGGTCAGAAGATAAAAGCAAATTCCCTGCTTCTCTCCCACCAGTCTGGGAGCTTTTTCCTACTTGCTGTCTCTCTCAGAGCTCCTGAACTTGTTACCATCTACCCAGAAAGTTAATACATAGTACAAGTTCAAAACAATTCTTAGGTCCCTTGGGAAAAAGTAGAAGAGAAGAAAAGCAAAATAAAGTATTGTTCCTGATCAAGGAGGAAATTCAGTACTGAAGAATCTTTGAAACACAGACTCTCACAAACAGAATCGTTTATACCCTTGCCATAATTGGTATCCAGGCTACTTCTTGCTAAAAATCCACAAAGGACGAGTCATTGCAGACTCACGGAGGGCTGCAACACTCTTTGGCTGCTCACTTTGTGCAGAAGATTAAGTGAAAGATCTAACAAGTAACAAAGCTGTATCTACACAGGTAATATATAGGCGGTTGTTGAGATTTTCTTGCAGATATTGGAGTACATATATCAAAACAGGTATATGAATTGCACTTATTACCTACCAAAGATTTGTTATGAATTTGCTTATTTTCAGTTCCAATTCCAATTTCAACTTCAGAATGGGAGAGTAAGATTTTTCTGCCAAATTATTATATTTAAGTAACAATTCTGTATTTCTTCATTTTTTACTTCCTATATTGACTTCCTATTGAAAAATGGCTATAAAGGATGCCTGAGTGGCTCAGTCGGTTAAGCATCCAACTTCGACTCAGGTCATTATCTCACAGTTTGAATCCTGCATTGGGCTCTGTGCTGACAGCTCAGAGCCTGGAGCCTGATTTGGATTCTGTGTCTCCGTCTCTCTCTGCCTCTTCCCTGCTCATGCTCTGTTTCTCTCTCTCTCAAAAATAAATAAAAACAATAAAAAAATTAAAAATAAAAAAATGCTTTAAACTTATCATGCTGTTCAAATTAGGGTAACAGGGTATCTACTAAGGTGAAGATTATGTCAAGTGCTAGGTGAGGGAAAAATTTTAAATTTAGGAAAGCCTCTCCTATGTCTAAGAATGAGAGCTGTGGGTCACATTTGACCAGACCTTCTTTGTTTTGGGCTGAGGCATTTGAATGGCACCACTGAATTATGCAAATACAATGTGACCACTACCTTTCATCCTCCAGGACAGTTGTAACCAGACTCTGTGTTTACTTAGTGTTTTAGCCAAAGCCATCTCAGTAGAGCTGGTTACAAGGAAGAGGTAGATGAATTTGTGAGGGGAGGTTTCAGCTTCCTTGGGGGAGGAAATGGAAGCTTTACTGAAACTTCTCAAAATTCAAAGTTGAGGAGTCTAGCTGGTTTAGAGTAAACCACCGTGGCAGAGTATGGTTGAGCTGTAGGATCCATGGAGGACACAAGTAAAATCAATTTACCCTGAGAAAAGCAGGATCTTAGGCCAAAGACTGGAGTTCCATAAAATGGCCAAAGGCTTTGTCAAAAAAAAGTGTCACGGGAAGAGTTCCTGGAGGACACTGACAGCTCCACTGGGCATAGTTAGACCAGCATGTTTCCTGCACATTAGAGAGCAATGGCGGAGTGTGGGAACATGACATGGGGAGAGCTGTAATGTTGAAGTTCCGTGTGACAACCATGACCTGAGAATTTCTGGATCAGCACCCATCCTTAACAGTGACCATTCCATGGCAGGAAGAAGGGAAAGCAGGAGAAGACCGATCAGACTACAGCGTTTTTCTCTATATGGCATTTGGAAGAAGACTGGCCCCTGATTGACCAAAAAAATGGCCTTGGAATACTAGGGCAATTCAAGAGCAGAAGGACTTTCGAGAGAAACTCTTGAATTGGTCCACAGAGGCCAATTAGTTACTAACATTTAAAAATAAGAATTTTCACATAAAATTCTCTTGGAGAAAAAAAAAAAAAAAGAAGTGCTCTTGAAAAAAAACTTCTGCGGATCCTGCAGCATGGAGCTCACATGCTAGTTATAAATTCCAGATGAGGTAAATACCAGCTGCCCTCTTCCGATGTGGTCACCACACCCCGTTTCATTCCTGACTCTCGGTAGAGTGACACCTGCATTTTCATCACAAGCTGTGCTTTTTTATCATCATACAAGCCCTGGTTCTCGCACCCACCACTTATTTATGATACTTGGCTAGCACTGGAGCCAATGAGCTCTGTATCCTCATCTCTGTCCTTTGGATGATACTTGTAATCTCAATTTCTAATGCATATTTCCAGAATGTCCTGCTGAATGAACCCCACCTGGTTTGTTCGCCATTCTACTCCTCTACTTTCTTCTATACCAGTTCACAATTGTTGCACTAATTGTTTAATAAATAAGGGGCCTAGTGATTTTTGAATGACCCCCCCCCCCAAAATTCTGCAGAAACTAAAGCTGAACAATATAAAAAGTGATTTTTGGAGAAGCCCAGGAAAAAAGACTGCAAGTCTTCTCTTCAGTTAAACACAGACTCTCAGTTCCTTTTCTTGGCTGTGCTCTGAAAATGGAAGAGGACCCAAGAAACACCAATAATAGTAGTTGAAAATTTAACTTTTAACATGTTATTCTGATGAAAAGTAAAGCTTTTCTTTAAGAACTTGTGACTTCAGGTTGGAAGAGACTAAGGAGATGTGAGAACTAAATACAATGCGGGATCCCAGAATAGACCATTGGAACAGAGAAAGGGTATCGGTGGAGAAAATGAGGAAATTTGAATAAGGTTTTGGTTTAGTTAACACTGTTACTTCCTGGTTTCGATCACGGTACTATGTTTATGTATGATGTTACCATTAAGTGAAGCTGGGCAAAGGTTATGTAGGAACTCTACAAGATTTTTGTACCTTTGTCTAAAATAATTTCAAAGTAAAATGTTTTAAAAATTTTAAAGAGATTATGCAGTTTCTCTTTTGGTGTATTTTTAAAAATGTATGTCTGTGGTCTGGAAAAGAGTCAAAGTGTCAAAAATGAACCCCTAAATAGCCCTGCGATAGTTAGGAAAAGACACCTCTACCTTCCTATGGAAATCCTCCCGTGACTGCATATACCATTCCTGTGGCATGCACTCTGTTAACAGTGTTAGATTGCCCATGAATTGACTGTCTTTCTGGATTTCCAAGTAGCCCTATAGCCTAACCACATGTTGGATGATTGTATTACTACATTTTAGTCTCTTGTTATTGACTATTTGCTTGGACCAAGCCCAAATATGGCTAATAGTTCTTGAACACTGTGCATTGTGTGTTGTACTGTAGCTCCTGTTGTGGGTCAGTTGCCCAAACACATTTCTCATCCTAATAGGAGGATCCAGCTGAGTCTGGCTGGTTTCATGTACATGACACTCTGAGGGCTACTACTTTCTCCCTCAGAGTCTCCACATGATGGTTAGTCAAATCTCTTTGCTACCAACGTTGCCATCCATTCCTAGGTCTTCATTCACTCAACAAATACTTATTGCGCACCTATTATGTGTGATACACTAGAGTAAACAATGGGAATACAGAACAAAAGCATGAGAGATATTGATCTTATTTTTATGGAGCACACACCCATACTTGCTGTGTGTGCTTAGAGAATAAACAGTTGGCTATTTTTTCTCTATTTCTTCCTTCTTTCTTTCCTCCCCTTCCTTGTTTTAGTTTCATTTCAGAGCTTAAACAGTAATTTCTCTATTTACCAAAAATATTTTTAAAATTTTGTTTCAAACCACCAAATTATGGTGTAAAAGAATCCTGGTTATATATAAGGTCAACTTAGCTATATTAGCATCTATAAATTTTGTTCTTGAAAAGTATTTCATGGTCAACAAGTGTCACTTGCTATATTTTGCCATCTAAAACTAAGATTTGTATATTTGTGAATATAGATGCAAAGATTTGGAGGCCTTGAGTCTTGCCCTTTTCAACAGCCTGCTTCCATGGCAACAGAACCTATTAGAAGCAACCTTGTCACCACAACTGTAGGCCCAAATAATTTTGCAGAAAAGATAAAAAGGTATGTGGCAACCCTATCTTGCTCCATTTTTTACATAAAGTAATTTCTCAGAAATATGATCAGCATTTGAAACAAGTGATTAAAAATTAAAAAGCCCTGAGAGAGAGAAAAATTCTATTCATAACAAGGATTTTGAAAGCTTAATGAAAGGTGAAGGAAACATTTTTTGCGCAGTGAACAATTGATCCAAAGTTTAAAATGTGAAGATTTAGATCATCATAGGGAGACTAACATGTTCATCCATAAGAGTTTGTACTTTGAGGTCCATAAAGAGCAGAAAAAGAAGTTTATCCATTCAGGTTGAAGAAATCCTATATTTATAGTGTAATTTATTACTTGGACCAGAAAATCAAACATAAGGGCAAATATTTCATTATGTTTTTTGAACTTTGAATGTCAGAACACTTTTTTCCAAAACCATTGTACTAACTTACTGACAGTAAACAAAATCAAATTATTTGGCCAATGAACCCCCTTCAGTGAAAAGGAAAGAATAATGTCTGTCAAAGATAATGGACACAGTCTTATCACTTGATATTCGATTTTTTTTGTAATGTAAATATTCTTTTTTTTTATTTTACTTTTTATTTTTTTTAATTTACATCCAAATGAGTTAGCATATAGTGAAACAATGATTTTAGGAGTAGATTCCTTAATGCCCCTTACCCATTTAGCCCATCCCCCCTCCCACAACCCCTCAGTAACCCTCAATTTGTTCTCCATATTTATGAGCCTCTTCTGTTTTGTCCCCCTCCTGTTTTTATATTATTTTTGTTTCCCTTCCCTTATGTTCATCTGTTTTGTCTCTTAAAGTCCTCATATGAGTGAAGTCATATGATATTTGTCTTTCTCTGACTAACTAATTTCACTTAGCATAATACCCTCCAGTTCCATCTACGTAGTTGCAAATGGCAAGATTTCATTCTTTTTGATTGCTGAGTAATACTCCATTGTATATATATACCACTTCTTCTTTATCCATTCATACATCGATGGGCATTTGGGCTCTTTCCATACTTTGGCTATTGTTGATAGTGCTGCTATAAACATGGGGGTGCATGTGTCCCTTCGAAACAGCACACCTGTACCCCGTGGATAAATGCCTAGTAGCGCAATTGCTGGGTCATAGGGTAGTTCTATTTTTAGTTTTTTGAGGAACTTCCATACTGTTTTCCAGAGTGGCTGCACCAGCTTGCATTGCCACCAACAATGCAAAAGAGATCCTCTTTCTCCACATCCTCACCAACATCTGTTGTTGCCTGAGTTGTTAATGTTAGCCATTCTGACAGGTGTAAGGTGGTATTTCATTTTGGTTTTGATTTGTATTTCCCTGATGATGAGTGATGTTGAGCATTTTTTCATGTGTCGGTTGGCCATCTAGATGTCTTCCTTGGAGAAGTGTCTATTCACGTCTTTTGCCCATTTCTTCACTGGATTATTTGTTTTTTGGGTATTGAGTTTGATAAGTTCTTTATAGATTTTGGATACTAACCCTTTATCTGATATGTCATTTGCAAGTATCTTCTCCCATTCCGTCTGCTGCCTTTTAGTTTTGCTGATTGTTTCCTTCGCTGTGCAGAAGCTTTTTATTTTGATGAGGTCCCAGTAGTTCATTTTTGCTTTTGTTTCCCTTGCCTCCAGAGACGTGTTGAGTAAGAAGTTGTTGCAGGCAAGATCAAAGAGGTCTTTGCCTGCTTTCTCCTCAAGGATTTTGATGGCTTCCTGTCTTACATTGAGGTCTTTCATCCATTTTGAGTTTATTTTTGTGTATGGTGTAAGAAAGTGGTCCAGGTTCATTCTACTGCATGTCACTGTCCAGTTTTCCCAGCACCACTTGCTGAAGAGACTGTCTTTATTCCATTGGATATTCTTTCCTGCTTTATCAAAGATTAGTTGGCCATAAATTTGTGGGTCCATTTGTGGGTTCTCTATTCTGTTCCATTGATCTGAGTGTCTGTTCTTGTGATATTCGATTTTTAAAAATGATTTATAATTTAAATAGAACTTAAGTATATATACAATCAACATTTAATATTGTCTAATGTCTACAGCAATATATATACACTATGCAAATTTGAAAATTGTTTCTTATTTTGAAAATTTGTACCCATTTTATGGAGCCTTGAAGACTCTCTATTTTTGTTATGTGAATTTCAAAATACTTAAAAATACTTTCAAAATACTTAACAAATGTCAAGCAGTTTAAATTAATATATAATAAATATTTGGGGCACCTGGGTGGCTCAGTGGTTAAGGGGCCAACTTCGGCACAGTCATGATCTCACAGTTCACGAGTTGGAACCCTGAATCCAGCTCTGTGCTGACAGCTCAAAGCCTGGAGCCTGCTTCAGATTCTGTGTCTCCCTCTCTCTCTCTGCCCATCCTTGGCTTGCACTCTGTCTCTCTCTATTAAAAAAATGAATAAACGTTAAAAACTTTTTTTTTAAATAAACAAATATTCATTTAACACTTATTGTGTACTAGGGGCAAACCTGGGGAAGATGCAAAGACAAGAGAAAGCTAATCTCATCTCTTAGTTGCTTATCTGGGGGAGATTCCCTTGTAACACACAAAAAAAGGAGGCAAATAGGGGGTAATGAATAGAATATAGAGTCAATTGGTAGTTAGACTTACAATTTTAAAATTAGCATATGAGGATTTAAACTTACAACACTAGAACCAAAATTGCAACATTTTTAAATTTGCCCCAGCGGCTTACTTCATGTTGACAAACTTTTAGTGCAAAAAAAAAAAAAAATCTGTTTGTATTGTCATTTTTAAATAAATGTCTTCCCCCACCAGAATGCAAGCTCCAGAAGCACAGAGACTGTGTCTGCATCCAACTTAGCATAATAACTGACAGATATTATATTTCCCATAAGCAATTATAGACTGGCTGAGGAGAATAAGCCAAGTGCAAGAGCTACTTTTTTGTTAAATTTCTGTTAATTTTTAATTTTAGAATTTTTACAACTTTCACTTTGAAATAACAATAAACTTACAAAACAGTTGCAAAAGTAGGACAAAGATTCCCATACCCCTTTCACCCATTATTCCATAAATGTTATATAACTCACAAAATCAATAAATTAACGTTAGAAATTAGCTTTAATATTAGCCTAGACTATAGTCTAATTGATAGTACTCACTCAAATTTTGCCAATTTACCCACAAACGTTCTCTTTCTCATTCAGGATCTAATCCACCATCACATGATGCATTTAGTTGTCATGTCACTTTATTCTCTGGCAATCTGAAACAGTTCCTTGGTCTTTCCTTGTCTTTCATGACCTTGACACTTGTAAGAATGCTAGCCAGTTGTTTCTTAGAACGTTACTCATTTGCAATTTCCCTAATGTTTTCTCATGATTAAATTCAGCTTATTCATTGTTGGTAAGAATACCACAGGAGTGATGTTGTGTCCTTCCCAGTGTAGCATATCGGGAGGCGTGTAGTATCAATTTGTCCCATCGTGGGTGACATTAAATTTATTGTATGCTAAAGATAGAGAACAGTTTTTTTTTTAACGTTCATTTATGTTTGAGAGAGAGCATGAGTGGGGGAGGGGCAGAGAGAGAGGGGGACAAAGGTCCCCGATGCAAGACTCAAATTCATGAGCCGTGAGATCATGACCGGAGCGGAAGTCAGTGTCTAAGCCAACTAAGGGACCCAGCCCCAAGAACAGCTGTTTTTAAATCTTATTCTAGCAGCATTGGAGAGTCTTCTCTAGATCTAGAGACATGTTTTACTTAATCCCTCCACAAACCTTCAAAGTCCTGTGTTTTGTGTCAGGGAATAGCAGAATAATAACAGAATAAATAAATAAATACACACGCGCGCACACACGCACGCACACACACACAGTGCTTGCCATCAGGCGATAGACTCAGAAGTATTTACAACAAACTGTGAAAAGTACAATGCCAAATATCTAGGATGATATGGGAGTAAAGAGGAAAGTATTTGTGCCTTGATAGGAAAAATGATCGAGGAACATATCACAAAAGTGGCAACAATTTAAGAAGGGTCTTGTAGGACAAATAAGCTTTTCCCTGGTGGCAGAAAGAATAGAAGTTGGTGGACCGTGATAAGCAACAACGAAGCAAGGTAATCATGAAAATATTTGCAGTAAGCAAAGAATAATGAGAGATTTGATGTAGCATGTGCAGGTGAGAAAGTGACCAAAACTAGGTAGAGTGAAGCTGGGAGGTCTTTCATGCTTTAAGTCTAGAGTTTACTACATAGATGCTTAATGAACCTGTGAAAGAGTTTTCATGGCAGGAGAATAAAAAGTCTTGGTGGTGGTTGCTGTTGTTTTTAAGAAAGACAACTATGTTGGCAACGGAGAAAACAGTCTGCAGCAGAGACAAATGGGTGTTTGAGAATTTTTTAAATGTGTACCAATTGTAGTAGCCCAGGTAAGCCCAGGTCCTGACCTGGGAAAGAGGCACCCCAGAATTAAAGGCAAACCATAAATACATCAATTTTCAAGGGGGAATTGCTGCTCCATTCAGAATCATCTCAGTCCCTCAAATTGGATTAATTGGATAAACTGGTGCTGAGAACTAACACAGTCTGATGGAGACTGAAAATGTAAGAAAGAATAAAAAGTAACAAAATTGAACGTGAGTTGCTGTTAGCGAGAACTATTTAAAGATAGGCTCCCTGTGGATAGAGCTGGATTTTTCTTCACCAACAGTGATAGCAATTGACTCAGTGCATTAACGACATTATGTGTAAAGATGAGCAAACAGAGTCCTTCGTTGTAAATGGTCGGAAGGAGTCATATAACTGGTCATGGTGTCCAGAAGCATCTCTTAGTTTCTAACAGATTTCTTCTGTTGAATAATATATTATCAACTGAAATAATATAATTAATAGTTAATCTATTACCAACTGAAATAATATAGTTAAGTTATTCTTGTCTTCTTGTCATTATTTATTAATAAATAAACAGCATGCTTAAATTGCATATTCATTTTTTAATAGTTAATGGATGCATATCTATTTTGGTTTTTCAAAAAATGAATTAGTAGCAAAAAAGAAAGCAATCCATTCTGTTTTATGATATTCTGGGACTGGTTGTATTAGTGTCACCCAAATAATGGGGTAAATAATGTTATTGGAGAGAGAGAGAGAGTAGAGAGGCTGTCCTCTAGCCTTGAGAAGTAAGCTATCCTTTTGTGAGGGGGCCTGAAGAGAGGGCTGGAGGGCCAAGAACTGTGGGTGGCCCCTTGGAACTGAAAGCAGCCCCAGCCAACAGTAGGAAAATAGGGATGTCGGTCCCACAGGCATAAGGACAAGAATCCTGTCAGCAACCTGAGGGAGCTTGGAGCAGATCTTCACTTACTTGAGCCCCTGATAAGACTGCAGTGCTGGTCAACAGACGGATTCCAACTTGGTGAGACCCTGGAGCAGAGACCCCAGCTATGCTGTACCTGGACTCCTAACCCATGGAAACTATGAACTAATAGATATGTATTCTTTTGAGCTATGAGCTTGTCATAATTTGTTATGCGGTAGGGAAGATTGATACCTGGAATTACAATGCTGCCGTAACAAATCCTTAAACCAGCAGAGCGGCATTGGAACTGGGCAGTGGGGTAGAGGCTGGAGGAATTTTGAGGAGCATGCTAGGGAAAGCCTAAATCACTGTGAACACTCTGTTAATAGAAATATGGACTTCAAGGACACTGCTGCAGAGGGCTCAGAGGAAGTAGTGAGCCATGTCCTTAGAAACTGGAGAAAAGGGATCTGTGTTATGTAGTGGTTAGCGATAACGTCTCTGCCTTTATATGGAAAGCAGGACTTGTAAGTAGTAAATTTGGTTATATAGTAAGGAAGAGTTTCCAACAGAGTGTTGAAGGTGCTAGCTGGTTTCTTGTTACTGCTTATAGTAAAATGCAAGAGGAAAGAAACAGATTGAAGTAAGAAGTGTAAACAAAAAGAAGCCAGGTCTGGGTGATTTGGGAAATTTTCAACCTCTTCAGATTGCAAAAGTAGCTGACATTTTCACTGTCAGGAAAGCATGTTCTAGAAAAAAAGCTAAGGTTCTGACTCCACTACCTTTTGCTAAAAACCTCAGGTCAAAAAATTCCGAGTATTCAGTCATGCAAAAGGCTGTTGCAAGAAATGACAAGCATCCCATACAGACCCTCGCCATCTCACCATAAGATCTCTAGGAAGCTTAAGGCCATTGTCCCTTAGCCATATAAATAAGAGGTAGAGAAAAGGTTATTTGAAAAATATCTGTAGAGGGGCGCCTGGGTGGCTCAGTCAGTTGAGCGTCCGGCCTCAGCTCAGGTCATGATCTCACAGTCTGTGAGTTCGAGCCCCGCGTCGGGCTCTGTGCTGACAGCTCAGAGCCTGGAGCCTGCTTTGGATTCTGTGTCTCCCTCTCTCTCTGCCCCTCCCCCACTCATGCTCTGTCTCTCTCTGTCTCAGAAATAAATAAACATCAAAAAATTTTAAAAAAGAAAAAAAAGAAAAATATCTGTAGGTATGACTTGTACTTAGTGCAAAGAACCCCTCTGAGATCCAGAGAAGACCCCCCAAAGTTCTTAAGAAAAGTATTTGAGCAGAAATACTTGAAGCTTGGACCAAAAGAGACAGAGAGCACAAAACTAAAAAAGGCTGTGAGACTCCCTAAATCCTATTGCCATGAAGTAGGATAATAAAACAACTCAGCTACAAACATGTGCTACCTGTCATGAAGAAAGATTTATTCAAAGGGCAGGACCACAAAACCAGAGGATGGAGCCACGAGCCATGGAGGCCTGGAAACCCCAAGCCTTGAAGCCTAGTGGAAGAACTCTGGCTGGAGTTTGGCCAGCTGGATGTCAAGCCTCCTTCAAACAGTGACTCTTTTCACCTCGACTTCCCTTTTTTTTTGGAACTAGAATATCTTCAATTGTTACCATATGCTCATGCCTCCATTGTATGTTTGGATTGTCAGAGGCGGTTAACTGGGTTGTCTTTAGTTTCACAGTCCCACAGATGGAGAAGAATTGTGCCCCAAGAACTGTACTTAGTGAACCACACTTGGGAATCTCAGCCACACCTGCACATGATTTCCCTGGACTTTGAGCTAAAGCCATCATGGGATGAGATTTTTTTTTTTTATCTTGTTTTATTTTTTTTTAATTTACATCCAAATTAATTAGCATATAGTGCAACAATGATTTCAGGAGTAGATTCTTGAGAACTTGGAAGAGAATGGATGTATTTTAAATGTGAGAGGGACATGAATTATTCGAGGCCAGGAGGCCAATTACAGCAGACACACTCGAGGAGCCCCCCATGTTAACATTCTGTAAATCACCTCTCCCTGAAAGTGAATGGGACCCGTGGCTTGCTTCTAGACAATAGGATATGACAGAGGTGATGGAGGAAAAGAGAGAAATCACCTTAGATTTCTTCTATGTGCTTCATAAAGCAAATCTAAGGAGAAAAAAAAAAAAAAGATAACTTCTGAAAACTCCCCTGTTCATTTGCTACTTATTTTGCCTTCATTTAAACTTTCTATTTTTCTCTCCCTAAATTATAGAGCCTACGTTCTTTATTTTTTATATTCTCACCTTCACTTTCAGTGATAGCCCCAAACTCTCTTTAATAGGTTGTGTAATCTTTTGTTAGCATATATATCTCAACCTAGGAAAATTCCTATGTGTGAAGGTATCTACAGACTCAATTCAATGAAGAGGGTCATGTGGCTATACCTCTGCATACAGTTATGCCCAGCCAGAGGGCATCAAGACCTGGTAGGACCTTCTACCTGATTCTGTCTCATCTCTTCCTTTTCCCCTAAGCTACTAGAAAATCAGTTCCAAGTATTTTTAACTGAACCTTTGTTCAGCTACATCTTTCATCTTATTATTTAGTCTCCTTTATTTTCAAATACAGTCCATCAATGCTGAATCTTTTTTTTTAATTTTTTAATGTTTATTTTTGTTTTTTTAATTTTTTTTTTACATTTTATTTATTTTTGATAGAGAGATAGAGCATAAGTGGGGGAAGGGGCAGAGAGAGACAGAGACACAGAATTCGAAGCAGGCTCCAGGTTCCGAGCTTTCACCACAGAGCCCAACGCAGGGCTTGAACCCACAAAGCATGAGATCATGACCTGAGTTGAAGTCGGATGTTCAACCGACTGAGCCACCCAGGTGCCCCAAATGTTTATTTATTTTTGAAAGAGAGAGAGACAGAGATGGAACACAAGTGGGGTGGGACAGGGGTGAGGGGGGGCGGGCAGTGCAGAGACAGACAGAAACACAAAATGCAAAGCAGGCTCCAGGCTCCCAGACAAAACCCGTCGCAGGGCTCAAACTCATGAACCATGAGCTCATGACCTGGGCCTAAGTCAGATGCTCCACTGACTGAGCCACCCAGGTGCCCCTCAGTGCTGCACCTTTTTTCTCTGACTTCCTTACAAGCATTCAGTCCCAGGCCCTGGATAGATTTCAACTCACCCGACAATCTGAAAAAGAGAAAAACTGACTTTCTTCAAAAGAGGGTATCTGGGGGACACAAGGACCCCACATAGCTGTACAAAGGAAATCCCTGGATTAAATACATTATAAAACTAATTATAGTAAGAGGAGCACATTTCCCTTTGGTGTATTCCAAAAATCCTATTCTAGAGCTTCTTTCATTGGAATAAGATGTTAGAAGAAGCAACCTTTGACTGACCCACGTTTTGTGTTTCTCCTGTACCATTTTCCATCTTTTCAATCTTTTGTCTTCCTCTTCAGTTTCATCCATCCTCCATCATTCCTCATTCAAAGATTTCTTTGCAAAGTGCAAATAATAGCAACCTGATATACCTAATTCACCCAACTTTCCTATTCCAGAACCCAAATCTGTTCCTGCTTTTTAAAAAGGCCTAAATTCTATATGTGATATAAAGTGCAATCCCCAGATGCAACATTCTGGAACTCCCACAAAAGCTTAGTAATCTTAAGCAGACCTGATTTCCACCACTATTTTAGGGGCAAAGCAAAAAGCTAGAGTAAAAAAGTAATTATTACCACTAAGTACCACTGTGGATAAGACCTTTATTTATATAATTTGTATATTTGGAGCATTAATAGTGAACATCATATCTAAGTAGTAATTGACAAAGAAAACAAATCTATCAAAATCAGGTATAAAACACCAATAGCAATCCTAGATACTTTTATATTCTATTACTATTATATCAGCTATCTCAAAAAACATTTACACTCAACATTACTATGAAATAATGATAGTTACTAGATCTACTAATAGATATGATTATTTAAGGTGTCAATAAGAAAGCACAGGGGAACCTGGGTGTCTCAGTCGATTGGTTAAACAACTGACTCTTGGTTTTGGCTCGTCACAATCTCACAGATTCGTGGGTTTGAGCCCTGTGTCGGGTTCCACACTGACAGTGTGGAGCCTGCTTGAGATTTTCTGTCTCCCTCTCTCTCTGCCCTTTCCCACTCACGCTGTCTCTGTCTCTCTCAAAATAAATAAATAAACTTTAAAAAAGGCACATAAAATGCTATCACAAATATTTTGATAATTGCATTTCAATATAATAATTTTTCACTGTAATCTTGTATATTTTTCTTTATGCATAAATGCATTTTATGCATTATTCTGAAAAGGATAGCTTCTCTTCACTGCCAAAGAAGGTGCCATCATCTGAGTAACTTTGTCCCCCCCTAAAATTCATAGGTTGAAATCCTAATGCCCAGTGTGATAGTATCAGGAAGTAGGACCTTTGGCAGGCAATTAGGTTATGAGGGTAAAGCCCTCATGAGTGGAATCAGTACCTTTATAAAAGAGACCCCAGAGAGAGCCCTTTCCATAATGTGAGGGTACAATGGGAAAGCTGTGACCCAAAAGAGAGTCCTCACCCTATCACATTGTATTGTTATCTTTGACTTCCAGCCTCCAGAACCATGAGAAATAAATTTCTGTTGTTTAGAGGCTACCCAGGCTCTGGTATTTTGTTATAGCAGCCCAAATGGACAGAAAGGGTCCATGGCCATGGCACATACAAAATTCGTTAAGACTCTCTGTTAAAATATCAGGCATGAAGTACAAAGAAGGAAAATGTTATTCTTATAATCAATTAATAAATTTATAAAAATACAGAGCTCTTCAGGGACGCCTGCAGGGCTCAGTCGGTTAAACATGATTTCGGTTCAGGTCATGATCTCACAGTTTGTGAGTTCGAGCACCATGTCGGGCTCTGTGCTGGTGGTGCAGAGTCTGCTTGGGATTCTCCCTCTCCCTCTCTCTCTGCCCCTCCCCTGTGCTCTCTCTCTGTCTCAAAAATTAAAAAAAAAAAAAAAAAAAAAAAAAAAAAAATATATATATATATATATATATATATATATATATATATATATGGCTCTTCAGATTTTCTGTTTTATCTTGTATAAGTTTTGGTAAGTTTTATTTTTCAAAAAATTTATCCACTTCATCCAAGTTGTTAGATGTATTGGCATAAAGTTGCCCATATATTCTCTTATCATTCCTTTAATGTCTTTATAGATCTGTAGTGATATTCCCTCTTTATTCCTGATATACATATAATTTATGTTCTCTCTCTTTATTTCTTGATCTCTCTTGTTAGGGGCTTATCCATTCTGTTGATCTTTTCAAACAACTAGCTGTTAACATTGTTAAATTCCCCAATTGTTTCTCTAATTTCATCATATTATACCTTTCTTCTTTTTTCATACAAATACTTTAAATCTATAAATTTCCCTCCAAGCACTGTGTTAGCTGCACTGCATGAGTTTTTGTAACTTTGTGTTTTCATTATTAGTTTAACATAGTTCCTAAATTCACTGATGAGTTCTTCTTTCACCCATGGTTATCTATCAAAAAGACAAGAAATAAAAAAAATATTAGTAAGGATGTGCAGAAAAGGGAGCAAACTCTTGTGCACTCTTGGTGGAAATGCGAAGGTGCAGCCACTGTGGAAAACATTCTGAAGTTCCCGCCCAAATTAAAAATAAAATACTATATGACCCATCAATTCTACTCCTGGGTATTTACCCGCTAAAAATGAAAACACTAACTCAAAAAGATATATGCACCCCACGTTCATTGCAGCATTATTTACAACAGCCAAGATATGGAAACAACTTAAGTGTCCATGGATGGATGAACGGATAAAGTAATTATGATATATCATAGATACAGATATAGATATAGATATGTTTTCTAACTAGTTTAATAAAAGAGAATTATTAAGAAATAACATTTTGTGGGACGCCTGGGTGGCTCAGTTGGTTAAGCATCCAACTCTTGATATCAGCTGGCGCGATGTCGTGGCTGTGAGATGCAGCCCTCTCTCAGGCCCCACGTCGGGCTTTGCACTGAGTGTGGAATCTGCTTAAGATTCTCTCATCCTAGGGGTGCCTGGGTGGCTCAGTCGGTTAAGCATCCGACTCTTGATTTTGGCTCAGGTCATGATCTCACGGTTTATGAGTTTGAGCCCCATATCAGGCTCTGCATGTAGCCTGTTTGGGATTCTCTCTTTCCCTCTCTCTCTCTCTGCCTCTCTCCTGCACTCGCTCTCTGTCTCTCTCTTTCTCTCTCTCTCAAAATAAATAAACATTTGAAAAATTGAAAAAAATTCTCTCATCCTCTCCCTCTGCCCCTCCCCCACTCATGCTCGCTCTCTTTCTCAAAATAAAATAAATAAACATTTAAAAAAGGAGTTAACATTTTGCTGCAAGCTAACTAATGTATTTGATCTCTAATATGCTACATGTTTCTTTTTGATTGCCTTGCAGTTGTTGCATGAATGGTGTCTGATGAATCAAATATTAATAATAGTAATGCATATAATACTTCATGTTTCAAATATTCTTCTAAGTGCTTTCTATATATTATCTCAGTGAATTTTCACATTACCGTAAAACTCAGGCAGTAGTTTTATAGACAAATAATTATCATTTTATAAATGAGTAAACTGATGGGACACCTGGATGGCTCACTCGGTTGGTCATCTGACTTGGGCTCAGGTCATGATCTTGCGGTGAGTTCAAGCCCCGTGTCGGGCTCTGTGCTGCCCGCTGGGAGCCTGGGGCCTCCTTCGGATTCTGTGTCTCCCTCTCCCTCTGCCCCTCCCCTGCTCATGCTCTGTCTCTCTCTGTCTCAAAAATAAATAAAAACATTAAAAATAAATAAATGAGTAAACTGAGACCCAAGGAGCTTAAGTAGTGTGTACAAATTACACAGTAGTATATGGTGGAATTTAAGAGCCCATACATACAACCATTATGCTATAATGCTTTTTTGGTAATGTTTATTTATTTTTGAGGGACAGAGCACAAGTGGGGGAGGAGCAGAGATAGAGAGGGAGACACAGAATCTGAAGCAGGCTCCAGGCTCTGAGCTGTCAGCACAGAGCGTGATGTGGGACTCAAACCTACAAGCCATAAGATCACGACCTGAGCCGAAGTCGGACGCTTAACCGACTGAGCCACCCAGGTGCCCCAATGCTATAATGCTTTTTAAATATACAGATCTTTGTCTCTGGCACTAGCTTGGATCATTACCACAGAAACACTGTTATTTACATAGTTACATGTGTCTAATTTTGACTAGTTTTTAATGTGCTATGTGAAGTTAATAGTAAAGAGAAGTAAATAAACATCGTAACGATAGAATTTTATTAAATAGAATAGCTTAATTTCAAAATCAAAATTTGTCTCATAATTTGTGACTTTTTCAGTATGTATGATTGACATATCAGAAATTCCTTAAGCATTAAAGTGAGCTCCAGAAGCCTCAAACCTGTAGCACTCTCTTTTTTGCTGTAGTTTCTTATCTGCAAGGCGAGAAAATTAGATTCAATATGATTAGTGCATACTCTTAAATTGTTACATTATTTTTTGTTATTATCTTAACTTTTATCATTGAAAAAAAAACCCTCTTTCTTCCTCCCTCCCCCTCCATGTTTCTATCTCAGCTGTTTGCTCTTATCATAAACATGACATGCTGTAAGACATGAACAAGTGTGTACTTAAGCAAAATAGTTATTTCCTTAACTTGACTCACCAAGGCACCCTAGAGATTAATACTCTTGTGATTTCACAGGTCTCTTGCGCATGTGAATTTCCATGAGAGTCTATTCAACTAGGGTAACTAAGAAGAAAGAACAATGTTCCTCTATACAAGGTGGGTTTTGCATTGTCCCACACATAGCCCGCTGATGGCCGTGGGATGGCAAAGTCATCTTCATTAGACGGAATTTAATAGTGAATCAAAGTTCTTGTGGAGAATAGACTGATCTAAACTTTAGCCTCCCTTGGGTCCTGCTGAAAGATTAGAGGGAAAGAGTAGGGCCTTAGTAAGTTGAATGTATCAGATTGTTTTTCACTAATAGTTCTCTTGTAAAACTCTGAAAACCACCCAGTTTAACCCTTAAAAAAGGGGGGAAAAGCAAAAGGAGTGGTGTAGGGGAGGGGAGGAAACTCAGGTAGCATACCACAGGCATTGATTTTTGAGATGTTCTGTTTTCCCAGTAGCAAGTTCCACAGTTTGGAGTATGTGCACATGACCAAACTTTGTCTATCAAAAGGAAAACAGTTTTCTTGCTACATATAATCGCCCCTGCCATATGTCACAATGCTGTAATTTCATAGGGTTTACAAAATTTAATTGCCTTTCAGTTTTGCTCTATGATTAGAGATTCTAAGACTCAATCCAAGAATGCAGTTATTTGATAAAATCTTTTCACAAATATCCTGAATCCAGGAAGAGTTACAGGTAGAAGAAAAAAAAGAAGCCAGCACAGGTAAAATGTATCAACCAGCACCTGTAGGGCAGGATCAGACATAGTTAACAAGAAAAAAGGAAGGAGAAACAAATGTGTTAGGTGATCTTTAGTTTAAAGAAATCTCTGTTGGGCAACTGGGCATTTTGCTCCTTGCCTTTTATTTCCAACTTCCTTTCAAAGAATTCGTTAAGTGAAAAGAGAGATGATGGCAGCTCAGTATATCAAAGCTCAGTTATCAGTTGGCTTATTCTAGTATCTTTGGTCTTTTGTGGATGCCTTATGATGTGTTGTACAGTAACACTGGAAAGTCAATCTCATACCAGCGATTGCCACATGAACGTTAAGGAGTCTGAAAAAAAAAAAAATCACAAAATAGAAATAGTTGCTGTCTCAGGTATAAAGTGGCACTGATAAGAATGAATGTATCCAAAAAGATTTGGGTAGGTTTCTTTTTTCTTTTTTTGGAGGGAGGGGTGCAAAAGAGATTGACTTATTATTCAGTAGGGTGAGAAGGAAAGTCTAAGAGAAAGAAAAAGACATAATAGAGACTGCTCCATTGTCAACTCTTTCAGGATTGGCCCTGAGCATGTTGTCCTGATTACGGACAGAAGTAAAAAGCTTACTACTACTCCGAAGAGATCTGTTTCCTTTATGTAACATCTTTAGTCTTAAAAATTCATGAGAGCTATTAAAATTAAACTTTTCCTTAAAATCAAAGTACACTTCTTGGGGGATAAAGGTACTTTTCCTAGATCTGTAATAGGAAGACTTTAGAAACTCTTGAAAGATGGCATACTAGTCAGCAGGAGACACATTCACTGGGATCCTAAAGAGAATTGAATAAAGGTACTATTTTTCAAAGGAAAAGATGGTGAGTCAGCCAGGAACTAGCAACAGCAGGAAACCGTTAACCACTGTAAGACTTAGGGCAAATGGAAGAAGCTATGTTTCTGGACTAAGTGAGAGCTCATCCATGTGAGACGGACACAACCACAGAGCAAAAGCCAGAGGAGAGGGAAGAAATAACCCGACCTTCTTCTCCTCCTGTCCACTTATTTCCTGCTGTGCTTCTGGTAGCCAAACCCCTCCAGAAGCCAGAATGAACTTAGTGCCACTGTCTTCGAGAATGAGAACCTTCCTTTTCACTGGCTTATGGCACAGATCGAAGCAAAGACAAAAAGAAAATTGATGCTGGAGTTTGCAGATGTATGACTAACTGAGACATTGAAAGAAAAATCACTAACAGAGGAGCAAGAAAGCCAAGATAGTCTGAATTGCAGTTTTCAATGCATGAGAAGTTGATTTCCTGTGGCTAAGACTTTATTCCTGATTGTAGCATCAGTAATGATCTTTCAACTGTGACGGATCATAGGTTTAAGGCAATTCACCTGCAGGAAAAATACTTTAGAAAGAAAATGCAAAAACAAAAACAGATTGTGTGAGAAGATTTTCTTTAGGATGACTCTATAAAAATGACAGGTATAATCTGTTTTATTCTAGTTAACCATATTAATTCTTATTTTTATTTTGGTATATCTGTATGAGGTAGTATGATGTATTTTCTTCAAAATCACTTTGATCTACTCCTTGGAATGTTTTAACAATGAGCAGCATTGCATATTCGTTTTAGTCTGGAAATTTCTAACAGGGAAGAATACTGCAATGAAATTAACATTTAGAAGAAATCGTTCCTCAGGAGATAGAAAATATATCATGCATTATAACATTTTAGGGCTTGAAAAGAACTTTTAAAGATCAATCTAAAATTTTTATTTTACAAGTGATGACAAAAGGTGTAGTTGTATCCCCACAGCAACACATCTCTAGTTTTCAGCAAAGATCAGAACCCACGTCTCCTGACTCCCCCCATCTGTTTTACCCACCTTCCCATGGTGAAATTCCCATTTATATTCCTATTATATAGGACAACCAATCTTGTTTCAATGACTTCCTAAATCTGCCTGTCCAAAAATTCACTGAAAATACATACCTACCACCTTAATATTTCTCAGCCAAGATTTGAAGATACCATCAGAGAGCAAGAAGGGGTATCCTTGTGGATTGCTCGAAGCTCTGGGAGCTGCCTGCACTCAGCGTCTCTCTGTGGACTTCGGTTCTATCATAATCCATTAGCCAACTGTCCATTTAGAGGCTCAAGTTCCATTGTCCTCAAATTTTGTCCAAGAAAATTGAGTTCATTATTTTGCAAGACCAATAAATGAAAGAGTTATAGCTTGCTGTGTTTTAACTCCATGAAAGAAACTGTCATGGCCCACAGAGAATTTCCTGGATATAAATCATTTTTTTTTGACTGTTGGTTCTGTCTTGTCCCTTCTCTATCACACTATAATTACTTAATCTGATCACTTGCTATTCCTATTTCCTCTTTAATATCTGTAATTTTTAATCTATGTTGTCTTGCTCTATTATACTTCCCTGTAGTAAGCAATGACATATAAAAAAAGGACCCAGCCTTGTAGGCAGGTGTGTGCTTCCTATGTGCTCACAGATAGGTCACTGAAAGTCCATGCAAATTAGGGTACTTCATGGAGCAGCGGAATTTCATCTGGCAAGCAGGTGTGTTATAGAAGAGAACTATAAATGACTTGGTTTGAATGATGGCTGTTGGTGTTCCTCTATGCTTTATTCTTGCAGTTCACCTAATGGGTCATGTTCTTGACATCTGAACTCTACAAACATGGTCATGGAAACCTCTTGTCTAATGTTGCACTAGATGGGGCATTGATCTTCCTAGGACAAGAAGATCGCCAAGTGTTCTTTCTCCATTTCTCTCAAAATAAAGATTTGAAAATTTTATAAATGAAATAATTATTCAAGGACTATAGGAATTTAAATTATTTGGCCTCTGACAATAAAAGCTTAGGAAAGCTTTAGTCTTTTACTATAAGAGATTATAAAAGTAAAATAAATTAATATGTGTTAAGGCAGGCAGTATGTGACATATAGTTTTCAAAAACAATCCCTGCAATCAGAATAGTATTACATTTTAAAAATATATCACCATATGGGGCGCCTGGGTGGCTCGGTCGGTTAAGCATCCGACTTCGGCTCAGGTCATGATCTCACGGTCTGTGAGTTCGAGCCCCGCGTCAGGCTCTGTGCTGACCGCTCAGAGCCTGGAGCCTGTTTCAGATTCTGTGTCTCCCTCTCTCTCTGCCCCTCCCCTGTTCATGCTCTGTCTCTCTCTGTCTCAAAAATAAATAAACATTAAAAAAAAAAAAATATATATATATATATATATCACCATAGATTTTAAGAAGTAAAATAGATATACATCGTTCTAGCATACCTTAACTTCTTGCTTTTTAATAGGTAGGTGGGAAAATCTGTAGTTCTCAGCTGTTTATCTGTGGACTAGGGCCCATCTATCACAAAGATTTAACTAGTCAATATTGAAAAGAGAAAATAATATTAAGGACAAAGTAGAGTGTGTTGGGGGGAGGGCAGAGGGAGCCGTAAAATGCCAACCTTCCTTTCCTAGGGTAAGACCCTACTTTCCTCTGGGATTTTGCCATTCCTACTCTGAGGTAAACCATTGTGGCAATAGATGGTAGCTGAACTGAAGTACCTCTTCCTGGAGTCTGTTGTGTCTGTCTTCTCCTGGGAAGCAGACCTATGATGGGATTCTCTTAGGGAAAATGCCTGTGTAAGAAAAAATGGGGAAAAGGCCAGAAAAGGCTGGGAGAGTCATGGGAATGTGATATAATTCGGACACGAGCGAAGTGGGGAGAAAGGGAGGCATACTAGACCGTTGTGCCCCATCCAGGAGTCCTTGAGGCAAAAGCAGCCATCAAAGTGGACCCGTGTCTCCCCAGCGTTGTCTTGCCTTGGTATTCCTGCCCCCTCAGGATGTGCTGGGCAGCATGGGGGAAGCATGCCAGAGCCAGCAGCTGGGGCCCTTGGTTCATGAACTTCCCCGGAGTCCGAGGTCTGCAAGGCACATTCTCATGGCCACCACAACTAGCTGTGGCTTTTTAATCTTTCACACCTATTATACCTGAGAATTAGACTTTCATCCCTTTCTCCCTTGATAAAACTTTTAAACCATTCTTCTTCTACTTTTTGAAAACAAAACGATAAGAGACTGTTAAAAACTGAGAACAAACTGAGGGTTGATGGGGGGTGGGAGGGAGGGCAGGGTGGGAGGGAGGGGAGGGTGGGTGATGGGTATTGAGGAGGGCATCTTTTGGGATGAGCACTGGGTGTTGTATGGAAACCAATTTGACAATAAATTTCATATATTGATTAAAAAAGAGTCAAGCTAATAAACAGTGAAATCAAAAAGTCAAAAAAAAAAAAAAAGCTCAGAAAGAAAAATAAATAAATAAATAATAAAATGAAAAGCTCAGAAAGAGAGAAAAAAAAAAAAAATGAAACCGTAACAAAGCCTGGCAGTTTTCAGGCTCACGCCATTCAACTAGTCAATCTTCTGAGCCCTCCTCCTCAGTCACTGAACTTTGACATCTGGCTGTTGGTCTTGCTCACTCTAATCCTTGCCAATATATCAGGCAAATTCAATACCCGGGCCTCTCAGTTCCTCATCTTCTCCATCATCCATGACATCTTCCTTTCCCCCTCTTCTTCACACCCTCAAAGAATTGTTCAAATAGTACATTCTCACAGAAGCCTTCTTAGAATCCCGATTACATGGGATCCTCCTGTCCTCTACTTCATACTAACAGTTACTGACCATGGGAACAAGCCCCAAATGAAAAATATTATGCACCTAGGGTGCTTTTTCTTGGCTGTTATTGTTAAACTGTTTTCTTACAGAGCACAACCAGGATGTGGCCTGAATGTGGCCTCATATATGAGCTAGACTTAAAACAGGACCCCGGCTCCAAAGAGCACCAGGGAGCTGCCTGGCTTGCCTGACAATATCTACAAATAAGGACGAGGCCCTTCTAATCAATCAGGATGAGGCATTTTTTTCCCCTTTCCCTCATTAGCGTATTGGTTGCAGTGGGCACCTAAAAGGGAACTTTATATGAGCAAGGCCTCCCATCTCTTCCTGAGCCCAGACTAACTGACCTCTCTGTTAGTGCTGTGTGTCCCTTCAGCGAGAGCTGGACACCCAATAAAGCCTTGCCTGTGCCTTTGACTTTTGGGTCTGGCTTCTTTTCTATTCTTGTAGGACCAGAAAACCCGACTCCAGTAACAATCTGTGATGTTCATTCAAAGCCAGTGACAGTTTTTGGAAGTATCTGTTTATTCCTGTGATTGGATTACTATATTTTCTCTACCGTAGATTCTAAGTTCTATGAGGGCCAGTTTGATCTATTTTGATTCTCAGCACCTGCAAATTACCTGGCACATAGTAGATATTCAGTACATATTCCCTATATAACTAAATGATTCCCTGACTATATACAGAAATGTATGAGTAGATTTGAATTGTGATGCATTGAATTGAATAGATATACCAATGGATGTTGTTGCCAAGGCTTATGTCTGTCTACATTTGAAACATATGTAGTTATCAATGTAATTAAAAACTTCAGAAGAATTAAAATTTTCTTTCATTATTTTATATCCTGTGACAAATTTTATCACTTCAAAAAATTACACTTAGGGGAACCCGGGTGGCTCAGTCTGTTAAGCATCCGATTGTTGATTTCAGCCCAGGTCATGATCCCATGGCTGTGGGATCAAGCCCCTGCTTCAGGCTCCACATCGAGCATAGATCCTGCTTAAAATTCTGTCTCCTTTGCTCTTCCCCAACCCCCCACCCCCACCCCGGCTCACACACATGCTTTCTCTCCAGAAAAATAATACACTTGATTTTATCATCAAAATCACTTTGGATATGTTTTTTATTTTAAACTCTGAATATCTTGACCACAATGCTCTTTACAATTCATCTAAGGTTTTCTTGAAGATCATAACACGGCATCTTGTACATAATAGAATTTATTATATGGCATTAATTTGCAATGCATTAATTCAGCTTCTCTAAATTCTGATATTTTGTTCCTCCTAATAAAACTAACCCTCTGTCTGATTTTCTCTTCCTCATTTATTTCCACTGAGAGACATAGTTAAATTGACTTTTACTTATATTTTGGGATTTATTTATTCATAAGAACTTTTTAAAGAATGCATCCATTTCTAATCTTTTTTTTTGCTTGCTTTTTATTTTTCTGAATTATTAGGCTTTGATTTTTATTTTGCATTTGTTTTATTTTTTCAGGATTTAATTACAATTAAGTCTAATGACTTAAATGTAGGTTCTCTATAAATGCTTCAGGAGATTTTTTTAAACATGGGTGGAAGGGGGCACTACTTAAAGAGTATACTATTGTTGGGGCACCTGGGTGGCTCGGTCAGTTGAGTGTCCAACTTCGGCTCGGGTCATGATCTCACAGTTTGAGTTCAAGCCCCACATCGGGCTTGCTGCTATCAGCACAGAGCCTGCTTCAGATCTTCTGTTCCCCTCTCTCCCTGTCCCTCCCCTGCTCCCGCACGTGCTCTCTCTCAAAAATAAGTTTATAAAAACATTAAACAAAACTTTTAAAGAGTATACTATTGTCAAAAATTCAGAAATAACTAATATTAAAACCATGACTCACCAAAGTATTAATTAGTAGAAATTGATTGATTGATACACACTGAAAAGACAATTTACAAAGCAGTAGCATACTCAAACCAAAGCATGGAATGAGGCTTAGGTATATTGGTTATAAAGCAACTTATATAGTGATAAAGCAGTGACTGTTTATTCTTCATAGTGATTGATTATGGTAGGATTTTCTTAAAGGACAGGGAATTGATCAGTGGTTACCTCATACCAACCTTGGAAAACAGTTTGTTTTGCTTACGATTTTCAGAAGGATAAGCAAGAAATGACCCATAATAAGTTAGCCTTGCAAAATAAACAAAATTAAGCTTTACTTCTATGACTAAACTGGTTTTGTCTCCTCAGGCAACTTTCAAGGCTGGTCTCTGTTTTTTATTTTAACGATAGTTTAATCAGTTTTCCATATTTAATTTACATTTTCTGTTTGAAATTATCTTTTTTAACAGTTTTACATATTAAATCAAAATCTTTAAATTTGATTGGCATGTTAAAAATGTTGCCTTTGAAGTAAAAGTGTTCTGCTCTTATTCTTGGTGTTTCCCCCAGGTTTAATAGTAAAATGATTGTTTTATCCTTCTATCTTATTTTAATCTATTTTCTCCTTTAATTTAGTCTAGCATTTCACAATGACTTTGGTCTCAGTACCTCTTTATGCTCTTAAAAAGCAATGATGATCCCAAAGCTCTTTTGATTATGTGAGCTATATCTATCCATATTTACAATCCTAGAAATTAAAACTGAGAAACATTTAAAGTATTTATTCATTCATTTAAATATAACAATAAACCCCTTATACATGAATATATATAATTATTTTAATAAAAATGAGTTGTATTTTTCCAAGACAAAAAATAGTGAGAAGAGTAGCATTGATTTACATATTTAAAAATCTCTTAATAGAAAACATTCTCAAGAGACTAGGCTGGTGGTTATGAGGGGCTTGGAGGTAAGGGAAAATGGGAGATGCTGGTCAAAGTGTACAAACTTCAAGTTATAAGCTGAGTAAGTCCTGGGGATCTAATGTACAGTGTAATAACCATAGTTAGTAGTATTTAGTATTATTTACATGAAAGTTGCTAAAAGAGCAGATCTTAAATGGTTTCACCACAAAGAAGAAATGGTAAGTATGTGTCGCGATGGATGGGGTGTTAGCTAAAGTTAAGCTGTTAATCAGTTTGCAACATGTAAGTGTATCAGATCAACACATTGCACACTTTAATACAACATTGGGGTACCTGGGTGGCCTAGCCGGTGAAGCTTCCAACTTCGGCTCGGGCCATGATCTCATGGTTTGTGAGTTCAACCCCCGCGTTGGGCTCTGTGCTGGCAGCTTGATCCTGGAGCCTGCTTTAGATTCTGTGTCTCCCTCTCTCTCTGCCCCTCCCCTGCTCATGCTCTGTCTCTGTCTCTCTCAAAACTAAAACATTAAAAAAAATTTTTTAACTTGCACAGTGTTATATGTCGATTATATCTCAATGAAGCTAGGAAAAATAAAAAATTTAAAAAGTTTAAGTCACTAATTTAAAAAAAAAAAAGCTGTTTCAAATCATGCTAAAAGGTCAAGCAAATGAGGAATAAGCATTGACCATTGAACTTAGCAGTGTAATCCTGGTCATACCGTTAATTCATCACCTCTCTCTCCTAAGCAATTAAATTTTCAGTTAGGCCCTTCAAAAATATAGAAGATGTTCTAATCCAACAGAACCTATATGCCATAGTAGTCTTGAGGGTGGTCTGCCCTCACTTCTATCTTATCTCACACAGAAAACACTAAGTCAGAAGAAAAAAAAAATCTCAAGCCATATAATTTCCAAACATCTGGTTGGTTCTACATTTCTTAAAACATTACTCTCATTCTTGTGCAACTCTCCAAGTGAAGTTATTCCTAAAATCTTAGTTCCTTTTATCCTCCATATAACTAATAGTGCAATCCGTTTTTCACTGAGGCATGAAGATGAATGGACTTTTGACTCAAGACTTTCAGGTTATGCAACCTTATGAATGATTTCTTTACAGTTCAGCATAAAGCATCATTAGAGATTACATTAAACTTACATTCGTTGAATCACAGGATAGCTCTATAAATAATTAAATACTTAATTGATATATTTTTTAAATGTTTATTTGTTTTCAGAGAGAGAATAAGAATGTTGGGGGAGAAGGGCAAAGAGAGAGGGAGAGAGAGAATCTGAAGCAGGCTCTGGGTCATCAGCACAGAGCCCAATGAAGGGCTTGATCCCACAAACCCAAGATCATGACCTAAGCCAAAATCAAGAGTTGACCCTTAACCAACTGAGCCACCCAGATGCCCCAATATATATTTTTAAACTAAGTAAAAATATGAAAAGTTTTAAACCTACTTTCATTACCATAAATACATTTTCAAGAAAGTGTTTTCAACAATTTATAAATAAAGGACCCAATTTACCAATAATTTACAAATAGTTTAAAGTACATCAAATATATGAAATGCAAAATATAATAAATAAAATAATATGCAATTATTTTAACTTCTTGGTTATTTTATTTATAAAATTATTTTACAGTCCTGGGGCACCTGGCTGGCTCAGTCAATAGAGCATGTGACTCGATCCCAGGGGTGAGTTCAAGCCCCACCTTGGGCATGGAGCGTACTTAAAAAAATAAAATAAATAAGTTTCTAGTCCTTATATATTTGCATAGAAAGGTGTCCACAATACATTATTGTGGGGGGAAAAGCAAGTCATAGAATAGTATGATTAGTGTTATCCCATTTGAAACTTTAAAAAATCTGTATACATATGTATGTCTAAAAATATATGGGAGAAAACTAGGAGAATACATGCCAAATTATTGGCATTATTTATAGCCTTAGTAAGGGATTAGGAAAAGGGATTGTGTTTTATACACTTCTAATTGTTTGGGATTTACCACTAATAAATGCATTTTATATATATTTTTAAATCATTTGATTGTCAGAAATAAAGTTTCTACTTTGGCAAAATATTTATATTAGTAAATACATGTTTATAACATGTTTTATTAGTAGATACATGTTTATATGCACATAATTTTTATATAGTAGAATATATTAGTATATATTCTTATTTTGGTAAGAAGAGCGTTTTTATTTTTAACAAATTAGAATCAAATTTTAGGACTTTTATTTTCTAGATTTTTAAGTGATAACAGTGGCTTGTGTAAAAAAACCACAAGGCTATGACTCACGACTGATCACTAGAGACAGCCTGCATATTTCTCTTAATATAAAATCCTATTATGTAATAATACTCACTGGTTCCCTGAAAATTGAAAGAAAATCTAGTTGCAACAATTTAGTTTTATAAGGTTTTTTTATTCAATTGCATTTTCCAGATTTCTTTTTAGTTGGACTGAGGTACGTAAAGATTCTGTTCCACTGCTCTTAGTTCTACATGTTCATTTTCCAGTAGGTCTCTATAGGGATGATGAGAAAGAGATTTATGTCTAGTGCCACTTTGTTCTAAAAAATTAGCTAATTGTCACAAATATGCATACAATACCTCAAGTTACCAATTACTTTCACCACACACCCAAATATGTTTATTGTGTATTATTGGTTTATTCTTTTCTTTTTTTTAAACAACTCTCATCTTTACTATTCTATATGAGACCTCTGTCTCAATGTTTTTAGTTTACCTTGAAAAAACTGTGTCAAAAGCAAAGTGAAATGGCTGACAGATCATGTTAACCCAGACAAAGCAGCATCTAACAAAAAACCTTTAACCTGTGCAAAGTCAACTTGCATCCATTCACCTGTGAGAATAAGGAGTCAACGTGTCTGATGCTAGAAATCTAGCAGGTTCTTTGTGCCAAGAACCAAGCACAATTAGAAATGTAGCAGAGAAAAGGCATGCAATCAGCTGTAACTAACTAAATTCATCCTTTCAAAGAAGAATTACTTTGAATTCCAATCCAGACAGCTCAGTCTTGTAGACTGGGGGCGATTTTGAGGAGTGGGCTCACGGGAGTATGACTCTCTAACTCATCATAGTGGACCTCAATGGACTAGCCTCTGACTCAGCCACAGTAAAATTACATACTGTGTTTCACGCTAATTAAAATAAGTTGGCAGTAGCAATTTTGCTGAAATTCTAGCTAACCTAAAGCAAAAGGAAATCATAATATGCCATTTTCCTTACCTAATAAACAGGAACCAAGGTCATTTCTAGATGAAGTAGTGCTCAGATCATTGATTATGCTCCATAAGCCAAATAATAAGCATCTTTTAAATTACCTAACATGAGAAATATTGTTCAGACACACCAGATTTTGCTGAAAGGAAGGAAGGCACTTTTTCTTTTTTCTCTATAGTGAAGTCAGTAAATATTTACTAAATACTATGATATACAGAACATTCTGCTAACCATTGAATCTAGGTTGAGGTACGAACTATTTATGGTTTTCTCTCTGTACCTGTCAAATATTTTTGTCAGTGAAACATGGCCTAAGTTATCTTTTCAGAACAATATTTTACCTTGCAAATAGTCTCCTGTATAAAAAGTATATATATTCTTCTTATAAGTGACCTAATTAAAACTTGCAGTATCTTCACCTTTCTGCTTCTTTTATGGGGAGGATCTATATACCTTTTATTCTGGAAATATTCATTCAGATCATTTTCTAGTTGGTGAAACTCTGATTTTAAATATTTGACCATGTCAAACTCAGAAATAGATTTACTAAATGGTACCCTGTGCCTATTTCCTTCTCAAAATGTATCAGTAGGGGAGCGCTTCGGTGGCTCTGTTGGTTAAAGGTCCGACTTTGGCTCAGGTCATGAGCTCAGGCTTCGTGTGTTGGAGCCTGCGTCCAGCTCTGTGCTCACAGCTCAGAGCTTGAACCTGCTTCAGATACTGTCTCCATCTCTCTCTGCCCCTCCCCCCCCTTCTCTCTCTCTCTCTCTCTCTCTCTCTCTCTCTCTCTCAAAATATAAATAAACATTTTTAAAAAATTTAAATGTACCAGTAGGAGTTTCATCAGGAAAATAGGAAAGCAGAAACTGCTCTAGATATTTCAATCAGGAAACAGGTAATTCTTAGGAAAAAAAGGCTGAGAAGACTGCTGCAAAATCTCACATTTGCAAAAGCCCGCACGTCTGCCTTCTGCTGCCTATGAAAGGAGAACATGGCTTCCGCTTCCCTTCCACCTTGCAGATCTGATATGAACGTAGCTCCTAGTGGAACCAACCCCAGAACATGCGTCAGAGATTCTGGGAATGTAGTTTCCGAGTGTCCTACCATCCCCAAACAAAGAAGAACATACAAGTGGAAATAATGCTAAATTGCTAATAGATAACGTGTAGGTAGGAGGTGGGATTGAGGCAAATTCTGTCCCAGTGATACTGTCCAAAAACATTTTAGCTGTGATTTAACAGCTCATGCTACAATTACTGAGGTGAATGATAGTTACAGTATAATCCACTCGCCGTTACCCTTTTAGAAAATTTTGCTCCTTTTTTCCTCCCACTTTTACTTCTTTGACCACTTGGATAGGAAATTTTAATTTCATAAATACTGACTTCAATGATTTAACAGATAAAAACCACATGCTAAATTACTATATATCTGTATCTGTATTACTCTATACCTATGGAGAACTTACTAGGTGCCAGGCATTATGCAGGAAGTCATTGTGTGGGGTACAGAGATAGTCCCTGCCTTTCAAGTGCTTACAATTATTAGGAGGCAAAATGAAAATACAAGCAATATAACTGAAGGCAGATTGCGTGCAATTAACAAAAGGCAGAGGAAGAATTAGAGCAGGAGAGATTCCCAGAAGGTGATGATGAGTGATTGAAGAGAGTCATGGGGAGGAAATGCTCTTTGAGGTGTAAGGATTCTGACAGATGGAAATGGAGTGAGACACATGGTGAGACGATTTTCCAGAATGAGCAAAGTGAAAAGGGTGAAGAACTTGCTAGAATTAGACTAGAAACAGATACCATGAATGCAGATGATACAGGGGTGGGCAGTATTGCAAAGGAAGCAGCCCATGTGGGGACTTCAGCCCACAAAAGACTAATGTGCAAGCCACCTCCAGGTAGCATCCCCGATGAGAATGTTGGCCCAGGGTTATTTAAAGTTTCCAATTGTTCAAAAGAAGGTGAAAATCCATATTCTAAGGCAAAACCCCTATTTTAAAATGTTAGCATCCAGGGGCCCCTGGGTGGCTCAGTCGGTTGAGTGTCTGACTCTTGATTTTGGCTCAGGTCATGATCCCAGGGTTGTGGGATCAAGCCCCATGTCGAGCTCTGCAATGAGGATAGAAACTGCTTGAGATTCTCTCTCTCCCTCTCTCTCTCTCTCTCTCTCTCTTCCTCTCTCCCCCTCCCTCAGATCCTCTTCCCTGCTCTCTCTCTCTCTTAAATAAAATAAAAATGAATAAATAAAAACTAAAAATAAATAAATGTTAGCACCTAATTTTTAAAAATTCAAAAAAAATCCCAAAACAAAAACGAAACTACAGCCATGTACAATTTAGTATATGTGCTGCCTAAGCAAGCACAAGCCATGTGTAATTTCAGTAAAACATATCTATCATCCATATATGGCCCAATACCATGTATTTGCAGCCTTTAGGAGATGCTTCCTGAGGTCCCATCCAAGCAATTCTAGTTTCAATCATGAACCTCATTCTCACTGAATAATATATGCTCTAAAATTATGCATATTAAGCATTACCTCAGAAACTTTCTTCGTACGAATTGTGTGCCTTTAATTCTTTCCTAAAGAACTGTGGAGCTCTGAAGACTTTCATTTGCAAGAGGTCTAAGAGTGAAAAGAAGTAACAAGAAGGAGGAAACTGAAGGAAGACCACAAGAAATGCAAATGCTGTGGACATTTACTGGTGCAACCAATCTTTATCAACCTCTGAGACTGAAGACAACTGCTTTCCTTTACTTTTACGAATGGGGAAATGATAATGAAAAGCATTTGTCACAGAGGAATAATTTTGACTTATCTGGAGTAACAATTATTAGCTACCCTAGCAGAATAATATACTGAATGCTTCTGGTTATTTACAATCCAGTCTACTTGGGGAGCTTGGATGGCTCAGTTGGTTAAGCATCCAATTTCAACTCAGGTCCTGATCACAACTATTATCATATTTTATGACGCCAATCAAACATGAATGAACATCACAGTCACATTATGATTTAGGCCAACATTTGTAACCATCGCTGCAATAATTGAGAGAATTTTGTTCTAATACTGATGCCAAGGCCTCATCCCCAGAGATCCTAACTTAGTAAGTCCAGATTGGGACCCCAGCATCTGTATGTTTTCAGATGCTTTAAAATAATTTTATTATCTAAAAAGTAATTGTTAGGGGCACCTGGGTGGCTCAGTAAGTTAAGCATCTGACTTTGGCTCAGGTCATGATCTCACAGTTTGTGAGTTCGAGCCCCACGTTGGGCTCTGTGCTGACAGCTCAGATCCTGGAGCCTGCCTCAGATTCTGTGTCTCCCTCTCTCTTTGCTCCTCCCTTGCTGGCACTCTCGCTTTCTCAAAAATAAACATTAAAAAAATACAATAAAATCCAGCCTACTGTGATATACAGAATCTCCTCTTACATTTGTGGATATTTTTTATTTTTTAAAAATTGAGTATCAACAAATTATTTCTCAAAAACTGTGTGATCATGTTTTCTGCCCATTTCTTCACTGGATTATTTGTTTTTTGGGTGTGGAGTTTGGTGAGTTCTTTATAGATTTTGGATAATAGCTCTTTGTCCTATATGTCATTTGCAAATAACTTTTCCCATTCCGTTGGTTGACTTTTAGTTTTGTTGGTTGTTTCCTTTGCAGTGCAGAAGCTTTTTATCTTCCTGAGGTCCCAATAGTTCATTTTTGCTTTTAATTCCCTTGCCTTTGGAGGTGTCACGTAAGAAATTGCTGCAGCTGAGGTCAGAGAGGTCCTTTCCTGCTTTCTCCTCTAGGGTTTTAATGGTTTCCTGTCTCACATTCAGATCCTTTATCCATTTTGAGTTTATTTTTGTGAATGCTGTGAGAAAGTGGTCTAGTTTCATTCTTCCGCATGTTGTTGTCCAGTTCTCCCAGCACCATTTGTTAAAGAGACTGTCTTTTTTCCATTGGACGTTCTTTCCTGCTTTGTCAAAGATTAGGTGGCCATACTTTTGTGGGTCCAGTTCTGGGTTCTCCATCCTATTCCCTTGGTCTATGTGTCTGTTTTTGTGCCAATACCATGCTGTCTTGATGATTGTCTTAAAAACTGAAAATAAACTGAGGGTTGATGGGGGGTGGGAGGGAGGGGAAAGTGGGTGCTGTGCATTGAGGAGGGCACCTGTTGGGATGAGCACTGGGTGTTGTATGAAAACCAATTTGACAATAAACTTCACATAAAAAAAAAACCGTGTGATCATACCCTTTAACATGACAGGAAAAAGGATACTAACAGGGCACATGTCAATAAGTGAAATGAGTGCCTAAAAAGTAGCCTTAGTGTTGTCTTGCTCTCCAAGCAGTTTTAAACAAAGCTGAATGCTGTACCAGTGAAATATATTAGCTCTCTTTTTTGCAAGAAACGTCACAAAAGAAGCAAAAAGTAACACAAGCCACTATATAAAGTTTCTACTTTCATTCAAACAGGCAAATGTTAATATTGAATTGTCTACGTTAATACCTCTGATCATGTAAGTCTTATGTGTGACATCTGCCACCAGGGGAAATCATGTTCATCCATTTCAAGGTACGCTAGGGCTCCTCAGGGGAATCTCCTCTCATAGGGCCGTTCTATATCCTTAGAAAACATTTCAAACTAGAAACTTTGATAGATATTCTAACTGAGCTGTTCCCAGTAGTGGTGTTTTTCAATAACATAGTAGAGTACCTAATGGAACGTAATGAAAAAGATCAACAATAAAATGGACAATTTCAGAAAAAGAAAAAAACCCACCTGACAAGGTTTCTTTCTGCTTATGAGTTACCACTTCACAGAGCAAGCACCGTGGAGTGTATGTGAGCATTCATAGTTTCAGCTTCAGAACAAAGAATAAGTCTAAAAAGGTAAAAATGAAAATGTGTGCTGTTCTGCCACAGTGTAGCTGAGAGTTATAAAGGCCCTGTGAACAATATTGAGTTTGGGGTGGTACAATCACATCACCAAAGATTTACCTTCACTCTGTAAACTCAATATAGGGCAATAACAGTCTATTACAAGCAGAGCAATACAACATCAAAGGAATGTTTAAAAGAACTAGACAGAACCTTTAAATCACCAGAATTGAGTTATCTTCCCCCAAAGGAAGCACCATGGGAGAGATCTTAGCAGGGTTCTTCAAGAGGTATTACTAATTTACCATAAGTTATATTTAATACATTTTTTAAACGTGTTTGTAATCTCTCTCCACTTTTTAGAACACAGAGCAATAAATTAAAAGAGAAACAGTCCCCAAAGAGCAAGAGAGTGGGAGAAAAAATGACAAGAGTTTTATTTTGGGGAGGAGGGTTAGCGTTTCAAATAATTCTCCCATAGCTGAAAAGTCTGTGTAAGATCTGTCCTCTCCCACTTTCAAAGAGACTCTTCAAATCTGAACCTAGAGAAAAAATAGTAAATTTTTATTATTTATATTTATAAATAAATCAGTCTTCAAATTCTGTTAAAAACAGGACTTTCATAACATTTTAGAAAAATGGTAATAAATTCTCTTTAACATCTCCAGTAGAGAAATAAGCAATTTTATTCCACCTTCTTATGACTAAAACGAACATTTGAGAAGTTGAATTTCTGGTCTAGGTCATGTCAGAAATGGCAGTAGAATTTATTGTGGAGTAGTACTGGTCATTGTTGGCAGTGTGCTTAGTTTAATGATGTTTTGATATATTAGTTTTTTACATATAAAAAGATGTTAATTTCCTGAATGTATTGCAAAGGCTTATTGTTACACATTTTAATCTAAATCCAAGCATTTGTGTTTCCCATGAAGGGCAAATGGAACTATCGAGTATTATCAAAATTTTTCATCATCTGTTAATGTCTCATATTTGCATACATAAAATCATAAATTTCTATATGATACTAATAGAACTGCTCCTCCAATTCTTTCAAAACTTATACCCTTTTTTGCCTTTTGTTTAGCATTCTGGTTTTGGTTTACGTTATCTTGATTTATACCAGACATATGTATGCAAAGAGATTTTAAGTTCTAGATAATTTGTATCCATACTGGCTTTTCAATACGTTATTATTTTTTTTAAGCGCTGCAAAACACACCCACAACAGGTGCATGAAACTGCCTGTAACACATGCCATATGGGGGAAGTACTAGGGTTTGTCCCTTTTGATATAGAATGGTTTTATTGGTGTCATACTGTGTAAGCTTTTATAATAAATCAGATCATACATGCATTTATACTTATGTAGCTGGAGTTGGGAAATATTTAATTCATGTTTATAATGCTTTTAATTTTATAACCAGCTTCCTAAATGTCTTTACAGTTGACCTTTATGTTAAGATTATTTCCCTTTAAATTTCCCATTTACCAGATAATCTTTTTCAGACATTCGAATTGTGCTGCTGTTTTTCTTTTTTGGAACATGTTCTTCTTCATACTAATACTGTTCATTGAAAGGCAAAATTCTGATTCATATTTTTTATACTCTTGCCTGGGCAGGAAAAAAACTAACTTCATTAGTTATTTAGTACTAGCATTTAGTATTAGTATTGGTATTAGTATTAATATTAGGTGAGTTTTTTGGCATTCCATTATTTGCAACAATTGTAAATGTGATTAGAATAGGTGAACCCAACATGTGCTTGCAGGTCTATCAAGGTTAGCTTGTTTGTAGTTGTAAGATGTCAAATTACAACTAGGAACTCTCATTTTTTCCCCCTATCCATTCAACTTGTATTAATTGTATCACAAAAATCCAATATCCAACCAGAAGCATCATATCATATGTAGCTCTCATGTCATAACAAACACCACACTGATGTTTGCCCATTGGTTGATGTCACCACAGTGGTTAAAAGAACAGGTACTCTGGAGTCAAACCTGACTTTGAAATTCTGCTCATCTAGTTAATAGTTGTATGACTCTGCCTCAGTTTCTCTTCTACAAAACAGAGAGAACAATAATGTTTACAGGTTGCTATAAAGATTAAATCAGATACCATTTATAAATGCCTACTATCGTGGCAAATAATATGTACCCAAGAAATGTTAGCTATTCTGATTGGAAAAAATATGTTCAGAAATGCTCCAATGCCTTCCAGGTAGTATGATGAATATTATAAAGTTTTACCCAACCACAGAACCCACTGACTGTGATAAAACCAAATTAGAATGTTTACTCTTGTGCAGAGATTATGAACCAACACCTGTTGCTTAACAGTAGTGGGACTCATACCAAAAATCAATGAATGAGTAACCACCCTAAACAGCTATCACTTTCATAAGGCAGTTGGTTCTATAGTCTAGACCCGTTTAAGAATTGAACAAAGTCACCTGCTGACTATAATAGCCATTCATAGGAGTGATATAAAATTTAATGTTAGTGATTATCTGCTATGATCTGACATCATGTGTGTATTGCCTTCCACGTCTTGCTTGAAGGACATTTTAGCAACAATACTTAAGAATGTTTCATTATTAGGGCTTAAGTACCATCAATTTTTTACTAAATCTTGGCCCATAAGAAAACTACAATTCAATGTACCTGGGTCTTCAGTGCTTTTAAGTAAAGTAGAGGAGAGAATATGACTACTGTCAGAAAGAGACAATTGATAGCAAAGACAGCTTGCCAGAATTTTTTTTAATAGGAGAAGCATACTCTTTCAACAGTGAAGCTTGAACAAAAATTTGCAATAAATATCTTATTAAATGTTTATTAATTTCCTCTTAACATTTGGTATTAATTGGCCAACCTTGTCCTTGGGTTTTATTTGGAAATATCTTTGCTTCTGGACTGGTGTGTCCCTTTTGGGCCTTACCCACTTCCTATAAAGTGGCAGAAGTAGATAGTCAATTCACTATTTCCAGGTAAACTGCCATCACAATCTCAGAAGTCACTCTTCCCTCCTAAGACAATTCTATGAGTAACACAGAAATAGCTAAAAGTCAACACTATCTTGGTTAAGTTATTAAACCAAGATAGTCATTTGTAAGTCATTGTAAGTTGCTTGTAAGTCATTAAAATGTTTTTATTTATTTCATTTGTGATTACATGTATTTATTTGGGCTTAAACTGAGTCTACTATTTTCCTTTAAATTGGCTGTAGACAGAATCTATGTTTTTCACTTTTTTTTCTCCCACTTCCTCAGTACTTGCTCTTCCAAAGCACTTAAATATGGCATGTAGTATGTTCTCAAGAACATAATGAAGGATAAGCTTGTCTAAGATCCATTAAAAGATCAAGAGATCTTTAATGGGTTGAATAACTTAATTTGCTATATTATTATTATTATTATTATTATTATTTTAATACAGATTGAAACCTTTACCTAAAGAACTGACAATACTTTGCCATGTTTTCAGATATTGCATGGCAAATATGAGTAAGTAAATCAATGAATTAATGCATGAGGACAGATAGAAGAGTTCCAACTTCTACAAATTATAGCCAATTAATTCAGACTAAGAATTTCTAGCCATTAAGACTAATGGTCTTCCTGACCTTCTCAAATACAAAATGAAATGTAACTATTACACTACCTTGTATCTCAATGGAAGTTGATAAGCAGGGTGAAGTTTCTACTTATTCCTAGCCTAACGACTATGCTGATCATAAAACAAGTCCAAGGACCTTAAATTTCAATGAAATGTGGCCAGTTGCTTCAAAGAACCAATTCTGCATCTACTACTCTTGGGTCTGAGAGTCATATCGGATTCTGGATGTGTTAGAGGATTACCTCAGTCTGGGAATTAATCTCACCCCAATATGTCTTAAGATTAGACTAATCTCTTAAGGTAATTTTGGGTTAGATGCCAAGATTTTTCAAATTAAGGCCTGACTTATGAATACCAGACCATTCTCACTACTCCCACAGCTTAAGTTGCCAGCTATGTGGTGGCATATGATGGTATATGGTAGACTATTCTAGTTACCAGCCCTTATTCTATCTACGGTCTTCTGCTACTCCTCCTAACAAAATTCTAGGTGTTCTTCAAGATATGGCTAAAATATTATCTTTTTTCTCCATTGTTTCAGGGGTCATTTCTAAACCTTACCATTCACATGCCCATCGCCTCCTTCTTCAGTTCAGCCATTTATTTATTCAACATATATTTTTGAACATCTATTATGGACCAGATACCTTTGTATTTCATCTGAACCAAGCAGGTAAAAATTCCCTGCCATTGTAATGCTTGATTTCTGATGGAAGAATAATTAATTATTCCTTCTATATTCTCATATCACTTTATTATTACATTTGTCACATTTATTGTAGATAATTGTTTATGTGTATCTCTTACTGGATAGCAAAGGCCAGGTAACACTTATCTTTTCAATTTTTATCACCAGCACCCAGCACATTGCCTTGCACCATGACATCAGGGAAAGGGCAAAACAAACTTTACAGTTTTGAGGCTCCTTATTAAGTTTAAATTTGCTCAGTATCTACGTTTTGTTTATCTATTATTACTTAAGAAGTTAACTGAAAACTTAGTCATTTAAAATAATGTTTATGTTTTTCTTACAATTTCATAGGTCAGAAATTTGGGGGGCACCTGGGGGGCTCAGTCGGTTGAGTGTCTGACTCTTGATTTAGGCTCAAATTTAAAAAAAGAAATCTGGAAAAGGCAAGGTAGTTTATCTGCGATTCACATGGCTTCAGCTATGGCTATTGTTGTGACTGGGGCTGGAGGATCTCTTTCAGGATAACTTCTTTATTTATATTTTTGGTACCTTGCAGAAACTCTTTCTTTTTTTCCTTCCTTCCTTCCTTCTTTCTTCTCTCTCTCTCTCTCTGTCTCTGTCTCTGTCTCTCTCTCTCTCTCTCTCTCTCTCTGTGTGTCTCTCTCTCTCAGTTCTCATCCTTCAGGGCTGCTCCATGAGATATGGGTTTCCATAGCATGGTGTCTCAGGATAGTTACACTTCTTACATGATGGATGGTTTCTAAGGGGCAGAAAGCAAGAACTGCCAGGCCAGTTAAGGGCTCCAACAGGAACTGTAACTGCATCATTTTACCATGTTCTAGTGGCCAAAGAAGCCGTGAAGACTGCCTGGATTTAAGAAGATGGAGAAATAGATAACCACCTCTTGATAGTGAAATAGCAGTTGAATGGATGACATTTTATAGCCATCTTTGGAAAATGCCATAATCTGTGATAGCTGTCTCATATATCTTATCAGTCATAATGTGTGTAGGGGAAAAGATCATCACTGAAGTAAAACTTAAATTGTTATTGAACAATAACCAAAACAAAAACAAACAAACAAAAAAAACAAAACCTACTCCTATGGCAAAAATTTTATTTTAAAATGCTAAATGAGGGGCGCCTGGGTGGCTCAGTCAGTTAAGCATCCGACTTCGGCTCAGGTCGTGATCTCGCAGTCCGTGAATTCAAGCCCCGCGTCGGGCTCTGTGCTGACAGCTCAGAGCCTGAAGCCTGTTTCAGATTCTGTGTCTCCCTCTCTCTCTGACCCTCCCCCATTCATGCTCTGTCTCTCTCTGTCTCAAAAATAAAAATAAACATTAAAAAAATTAAAAAAAAAAATAAAATGCTAAATGAGTGGTGATTAAAAAACATTCAGTAAACAAGAATCCTAAAAGCTTCTAATATCAATTTATTTTTTTAAATACATCAAAGTCATTACAGGGGATTTACTGAGATTTTGAGACTCAAGATCTTTGATATTTAAATCATGTTTCTTGTAAAACTTACACAATTCTGAGTTATTTCTCAGATACGTATTTCTCATTAATATTTAATACAACTTTACAGTTTTAGTTGAGATAATCCTTGATTTCTTAGGCTATTGTGAGATGGTCCCCCAAATCAATCCCAGTAGGATTAAGAAACTCAAGCACACATCACCTCATTTTCTAGACTCCTTTCATGATATAGTATATTATGTGTCCTGATTTTTTTTTCCAGTGACTTACAGCCCATTGGAGAGCTCAACTATTTATTGAAGGAAAATTTTCCACATGGTAGAAGGCTAAAAAATTCTGTTTTCTGAGACATTATGGGTGTGTATATCAATTGTGGTTTTGTATGTATTCATATTTGAGGTGTTGTAGTTTAAATCATCAATTTTGTATTATGTTGCACAGAAAATTGTTTCTTGCTCTTTGTACTCTATCCATGTTATAGTATTTATAACATAACACTTCATATTTAAACCAGTATCTATCTTGGTTTACCCAAGGCAGCATTTATAATTTTGTTGTAATGTAAATTAGTATGAATTTACTTAAATGATCAACAGTATTAATACAAGGCAAGACATTGTCATAATGCAGATATGAGAACTCTGGTTTATTACCTGAGGTAGAAAGCCCCTTTATTTATCATTCTCTTTAATAAAACATTCAAACTGAAAATAAGCCAAATTCTTCTAGGAAGCTAATGAAATGTCTCTCTGGAGAAGGAAATCTACTACTGAAGAAGACTTTTTTTGAGAATCAAATTAAGACCTTCGGCCAGAAAAAAAAGGCAGTGTGTATTTGAAAGTCAAATCAGACCAAGGAGTTGGTGAAATAACCCTGAAAGAATCCTGTTTGCCTGTGTGCATTTTCAACACTGTAGGACGGGCTATAGGAGTCCTGTGCTGTTGATATGCCACTCCTGTGAGCCATGCAGGGCACGCTCTTGTGGATACCTTTCCTTCTGAAGATGGTCATGTTTTCTGTGTGCTAGACGTGAATGGACACTACCACAAACGAATTGATAATTGTGCAATACCACCTGAAAACTGAGCTCCCCTGGCTATACCATTACAATCAATCAAATCTGGGGTGTTACTGCTGAACTCTTTCTCTTACGCTGCTTTATAAAGTGTTAAACAAAATAATCAAAAAGCATTGTAAATTAGCTATACATTTATTTCCACTTCAGTATTTTAAAATCTAAACTTTAAGTCTTTTCTGAACATTTAGAATAATCAAGTTGAAATGATTTAATGATACCATAGCTCGATTAAGTGAAACCTTAAGATATCATCCACCTTATGAGTCTTTAAAATGGCCCTCTTCGTATACCTAGTATCCAGATCTTGGTGTCTAATACTGTTTCCCACTAAAAGGAATCAGGACTCCTTGGAGAAATGGCTGGGTCCAGAAATGGGATAGGAGGTATGCAAGATAAGCCTAGAATATCTTATTAGACCAGCAGTGAGGCTGTTCTAAATAAATAAATAAATAAATAAATAAATAAAGCATGTTACAAGACTCAAGAGAAAGCTTGAAGGTATTCTACTAGTCACATCAAGGACAACTTGAGCACAAAATAATTAAGTACACTAACTAGCATGATGAACAATTCCAAAAAAATTGGAGTTCATGAGTTCATATCAATAAGAAGTAGATAAATAAATAGGAGAAAAGGGAGTAGTGTAGATTAGATTAAAATATTAAGTGCCAACTGGCAAATGAGGAGAAAGTACAAGAGTTGGAAAGTCAGCATTTGCAATCATCAGAGTAAGGACTGGATCAGACATGAATCGCTAATGGAGAATATATCTGGGGAAAAGTTTTGGTGAAGAGCACATTTGCCTGCTCTTAAAATGCCTTTCCATAGATTGATTATTAGCTACAAAAGAAAAGTGACATTTATACATGGAGAAATCAAACAGTATATTGATTGGGTGATCTAAACACCGTCAATGAGAAGTACATAGACATTGTGTGAATTTGGATGAGATATCCCGAGAAAGCCATAATATCACCTATGTAACATTCCAAACAAAAATACGTAATGAGAATATAAGCATCAGTTGGTATCAGATATATGCTAAATGAGGAACAAACGTTCTGAAATAAAAACGGATGGGAGACTGTAGTCTTCAAAACTGTCAGTGGCACAAAAGACAAACAAAGATTATGGAAATGTTCTGGATTTAAAAAGACTACAAAGACATGACAACTAAATACAATACCACACTCCAGAGTGGACCCTTACCTAGAGTGGGAAAAGGTATTGGATCCAGCTCTTAAAATTGAAATTATAAGGATAATAGAGTTAACAAAGGTATTCTATCAATCTTAATTTACTAAAATTGTTAACTGAACTGTAGCTATATAAGAGAATATCCTACTGAGAAATATTCACAGAAGTATTAAGGGGTAAAGGACCATGATATATGTAGCTTACCCTGATGTGATTCAAAATATATGCATGAAGAGAGAGAGAGAGAGAATTTGAGTCAATGATAAATCAAATGAAGTAAGAGAGAGATAATAAGTGAATCTGGGTAATGAATATCAGGATGTTATTTGATCTATACTGCTTCTTACAACTTTTCTAAAATTTTAAAATTATTTCCAATAAAAAGTTAAAAAAAAAAAAAACCCTGTGAATGGAGCAGCACGTACAAGAAGAAAAACATTGCTGTTTCCCACTGGCAGACACTCCAGCATGTAATTGAGTATGCCCAAAGCCATTATGCAGAAAACCAGGAATTATTGTGTGCCCACATCTCAAATGAACCTGATTCCGATTAATGTAGTAGGCAGTCTTGGTAGTTAACTAAACTGCCTTCAAATCAAAGGCAGTGTGGTACAGGTCATGGGATTGGGTTAACTGTAAAAAGCCTCGTCCTTAAGTCCCCAGGTGATACCTGACACACTCAAGCACTAACTTTGCAGGCTTGGGTACAGAAGATAAGCAAAAAGTCACACAGTGGTTCCTTTGCATTTGGCCCAGTGGCCAAGTTTAAAAGGACAAACAGGCTGTACTGCAAAGAAGGTGAAATGCTTAAATGTCAGAGAAGCATTGTTAGGACCTATCTGTATGCACAGCAACTATCGTGTGTTCCAAAAAGAAGAGAGTACATTTCATGAAGGGAAATGGGAATAAAAGACTGTATCCTGTTTTACCATTCCCAGAAGACTCAGAAAAAAAATCTTTTAACAATTTAAATGTTGTTGACTTTACTGACCTATGTATTGTATCAGTCTCAAAACCAAGGGAAAATATACAAAGTGTTTATCTATTTCTCAGCTGGGGGCACAACAGGGAAGCCAATCAGCATTAGTCTTCCCTTGTAAAGGGCGGCATCTACTTTCTAATACATTTCAATACATCACTAGGAGCTATAAACCTTGACTGATTCTTTTGCCTTGTATGTTCTCCACTAAAGGCTTTAATGAAAGTCTGGTAAAAGATCGTTTCATCTAAAAGATATGTCAAATAAAGCTTTTTTTTTCCTTTCTGAAAAGATGATCTATTTTTTCTAATTTTATCTTTTAAAAGTATATTTCCTGTACATATGGAATTATTTAGCTAAAACTATTGGTATAGTAAATTGACTTTAAAAAAATTTAATGTTTATTTATTTTTGAGAGAGAGAGACCGACAGAGTGTGAGTGGGGGAGGGGCAGGGAGAGAGGGAGACACAGAATCGGAAGCAGGCTCCAGGCTCTGAGATGTCAGCACACAGCCTGACGCGAGGCTCGAACCCACCAACAGTGAGATCATGACCTGAGCCAAAGTTGGATGCTTAACCAACTGAGCCACTCAGGCACCCCTAAATTGATTCTTTATTATACAGTGATGAATAATTGATTCTTTACACTTTTCTCAATAAACTGGGACTCTGAATCAGATTGAGAAGCTGTCTGAACTTCAGCAGAATTAGCAAGGAAAAGTTTTGAATAACTGAGTTAAAGTCGTACAAGAAAAGGGGTGAAGATGAGTTCCTGGGTGGCTCAGTCCGTTAAGCATCTGACTGGCTCAGGTCATGATCTCATAGTTTGTGAGTTGGAGTCCTGCGTAGGGCTCTGTGCTGACAGCTCAGAGCCTGGAGCCTGCTTGGGATTCTGTGTGTGTGTGTGTGTGTGTGTGTGTGTGTGCGTGCGCGCGCGCGTGCGCTCCTCCCCCACGCATGCTCTGTCTCACTCTCTCTCTTTCTCTCTCAAAAATAAACATTAAAAAATTTAAAATATATTTTAAAAAGGGATGAAGAACACCAACTCTCAGAGGAGGGCGTTCTCTGGCTTGCTGGGATTTGTGCAGCTCAGCACCTCCACACAACCTTAGATGTCACTCTGTGCCAGTTCTGAAGTATTCCCCCGCCCCCTTTATAAAGTGCTTCGTTCAAAACAGTGCTCTTTCTGTATCACCTTCTGACTTTTCTTTTCTTTTGTTATAAATAAGAAAACGGCAGTTTGGTTAGTTCAGTGAAGCAGCGATGGAAGGGAGATCAAAGAAAAGCCAGAGTCTTCAACTGCAGCCCTCTTTCTATTGCAAGGGGGGGGGGGGGGGGGGGGGGGGCGGGCATGTCCTAGGGCAAATCATTGCATTGCTTTAGAATTGTTATCTCTTATTTAAAACTTGTGAAACATAAAGAATTAAATTGTTAGAAGAGTTGAAAACATTTTATGTGAGTTTTATTTAAATAATAAGTAAATCCTGAGAAATCTGGATCTCAGAGTCAGAAACCCCACCTTTGTAGTCAGGTTTCCTTGCTTCATTAAGTCCCAATTTCTTAGTTTGTAAAATGATGATAATGCAAATACCTGTCTCATATGCTTCTGCAAAGACTGACTGAGATCATGAACAGGGCCTGGTAAATACTGTCAACTGGTATTAGTTATTGGTGTTTTCATTACAATTATATCAAGATCACTCAGTTGACTGTCCATCCGTCATGGTGATGGATCTTCTCAATGTACTTGAGCTGTCCTTTCAAGACCCCTTGTCCCATTATGATGTCCTCGTTTTTCCCAGGTGCCACTGTAGAGTCTAATACCTTTGGGGATTATAAGTTTACGTGTCTGGTTCTTCCTATTAGCTCCTTCAGTGGGGAGATGGTGTCTGTCCCAACTCTAGGCCTTATAGCAGAGCCCGGCCTGCACTCAACCCAGCATTTGCTAACATCTATTTGGCACCAACCAGTGCTAGGTCTTCCTGTAAGCACCTAACCTGTACAGCCTCATTCTCACATGACCTCATCCCATTCTACCTCTCTGAGTTAGGGAGGATTACAGCATGATTTTAATTTTACAGTTGAGGGAAATGAGAAGGTGAAAACTTCATGAACATCACCCAGTAAGAGACAGAGCTGGTGGTTCGACACCAGGCTGCTTCCCAGAGAAACTGCACCCCTATCCATCTTGCATTTTGCCTCCTAGGGAATGTGCACTACACGGAGACATGCTCCCATTCTTCTCAGGCAAATGATAAGATCAAGGACATATGTTACAACCAATAAACTGAGCAAAACTAGCCGGGGCCTATGTTTGTACCTTGTTCTAAGCAGAGTAAGACAAAGGATGCTCTTCCCACCAGATCAAGTATGGAATAATTCTTAATTCTAAAGGAGAAAACTGAGAGCCAAGAGTGAAGCTACGTACCTGAGATCACTCATTTGATTCAAGCTAACCATCCTCTGGTCCAGGGGCTCTCAAACTCTGACTTGCAACACAATTACAAAGGGGGCTTGTTAAAACACAGAAATAGAGACCCTATTCTCAGAGTTATAAATTCAGCGTATCTGGGATACTTGCATTTCTAGTAAGTTCCTCATAATGTTGGTCTGGAGACCACACTGAGAAACACAGTTCTAGTCAAAGCTCAACTTACAGTTCTATGCTATATGCCTCGATGGTTCCTTGGCTCATTACCTGAAGTCATACAACATTGGTGAATTGTTCTTTATACACAATCATGCAGCCTGGTGTCACAGATGTCTAATCATAATTTCCACTTACAAATCTAAGAAATAATATTTCAGCATCATCTCCAGCTATACAACAGAGGCATTTTCCACGTGTCCATCACCATTATAGAATGATTCAAGTTGTTCCTGACATCAAGGAAAATAAAGTCTGATAGGGATATATGAGTTTGTCCTCTTGAATTGCTAGATTTTGTATGAGGAAATAGACAAAATTGGTCCATGAACATTATACAGATTGTACACTATATGGATGATCATTATTCTGAGTAAAAAGCAATATAGCACTACTGGAAGAATAATATTTTTCAGCTATAAATGACTTTTGGCCCCACTTACTTGTTTCTCTTGTTCCCTTTCCCCGTCAAGGCAGATGGTCTGCTCTCAGTTCTCTGCTATTCCCGAAGAGAGATTAGGTCGTGATGAAAAAATGGTTACTAATAAATCTTACTTTGATTTCCTAAAATCTAATCCCTGGAGACAATGCTAAGATGCCTCCAAGACAAAACAGGAAGGACTGTCTCCCAAGACTTTAAAAAGATTCCTCACAAGGGGATGAAACATAGGAGAGGGTTATGAGTGCATAGGGAATACAGTCAATGGTATTGTAATAGCACTGTATGGTGACAGGTGGTTTCTACACTTGTGGTAAGCATAGCATAACATACAGACTTGTTGAATCAATCACTAGGCTGTACACCTGAAATTAATGTAACATCATGTGTGAACTATACTTCAGTTTGAGAGAGAGAGAGAGACAAGATTATGAAGGCAGTGGTCCATGGGTGGTGGTGAGAAGCACCCCGAACTCTGTGCCTGGGCAGATCCCTGTGAAGACAGAGAATAAATGCTGCACAAATCATTTAAGAAGAGAGGCCACAAACAGCTTCATAGATTTGCACTCTCATGCAGTTTAAAAGTACCAGAAGTATTTGCACCTGACAAAACATACTGGAAAGTAATGGGGAGTGTCACACAAATCGACAGGGGCCTTGAGATGAGAAACAAGGGACATCTAAGTGGTTAGCAACCTATATCGGGGAATGAGAAGATGCCTTCAACACAAATGAATCCTTGGTCAGATGCACACTACTGCAGTGCCTTAGACTATGTGACCCCATCCAACTTAAACACATCCCCCTCAAGATGACAAAGCACCACAGACTGCCCAAGATTAATTGCCCAGACTCATAGAAGTTAGTTTGAGCAATTACTTAAGTGAACTGAGAATTAACTCCAGCAATTTGAACAGGAAAGTCGTAAGCCCTCATACTTAGCAAGGAGCCCCAGGTAGTATTTACCATCTGGGAGTCGGGGAGCAGTTAGGAATTTCAGGAAATATTTCAAGGAGCCAACATATTACTAGAAGCCAAAAATAGTTTAAATTCTACAGAAACCCTTACTAGATAGATGGCAATATCAGCATCAGATACGCTTTTTTTCCTTCTGCATGCAAAAAGTCTTTTCCATTTATGCCAAAATTTAAGTCTTAGAAAATTGACAGAGGTGTTCTGAGTGGTAATTTTAAAAACAGTGTCTTTCTGATGTTATTTTACTGCTCTTCTCCATTTTTTTAATATTTGTTCCCAGTACAATACCAAGGTGTAAGTAGAGAAGAATATATCCCAAGATTGGCTATAAAGTCATATCAAGTTTTAACATTTTTATTATTAAGGGCAGTGATCGAAATTTTTTGTTAATCCTTGTATAAATTAATATAGCCCATTTAATCCTTCCACTTTAAAGGCTGTGAATTTTATTTATCACACCGTGCCATCAGTATTTAGCTGTTCCTTCTGGGGTACAAATATTCTTCCTCTCTAACTTTTCAGCTAATTACTGTCTTCTCCTTGCTGACTGGAGGACTGAAAATACAGCTACTGTCAGGGCTCCCTAACATCCAGGTAGACATCTTGGGAACACTGATAGAACCGATAACAAGCCATTTTATAGGGACTTAAAAGCTACTCAAGAAATGAACGAGGTCCATTAGACTTTCTGTCATGCATATGATGGGAAAAAATATACCACCATAAGATCCACTCAATTGTCCTGCTGTGACAGCAGTAGCTATTGTGTGAGAGAGGTTTGGGGAAGGTGGCTCCACCTTGGTGTTTATGCTCTGCTGGCTAGTGGGAGTTTCAGGTACAGCATCCTAACAGAAGGGGCTTTGTGATAGGCTATCAGTGACAAACAAGAGCGACAACGTACAGCCCAGTGGTTTGACAAGAAGGAGAAGCTCAACAATGAGAGAATGACCTCCTTCAGTTTCCCATTTCAGTCTGACATTTACTTCCTCACACAAAGCTTAGCTTGGTGTGTTGGGGTCCAAATCACATTTGAACCTTGTACAGAGTGATGAGAGTCAAGCTGAGATATTTTAAGTGCATTTCTTTTCTTTGTACCCTGCTTTGAACTGCTTTTAAACCTACAGATGTTTGGCCCAGCTGTCCAAACTAAGAAGCTGAGAAAGAAACGTGGAAAGTATGTTCCCAGATTAATGTTTTGTTTTCCCGTGTGTGTGTGTGTGTGTGTGTGCACGCACATGTGTTAAATATGTCCTGTGTTTGTCCCAGTTAAATATGTCCCAGTCTTTGATGTATAGATAAATGAGAGTCTAATAGATAAGCTTCCTTTTTTTTCTTATAAAAAGGACTGCTTTTTCCTGAAGAGCTATATCTATTCTCAACTCAATAAATATTTATTGAGCATGTACTACTCAAAATTACACTGCCTCTTGATGGAAGAGACAAATGCAAAGATAAGCAACACATGGTGTGGTCATTTTCCCTCTGTAAGGAAACTGAGACATGTGGCCAAATAATTATGAAGTATGATATATTGTTATCAATGCCCTGTTCCTTACTGAGGCACTTCCAAGCTTTCCCCACATTTCTTAACTGGCTGATTCTACCTCCTCACCTTCTCACTTCTGACATATGACATCACCTATTACCTGAGAAAACCCAACATGAGAAAAGTCACTTCACCTGTCATTATGTAGAAGTTATTTCAAAAGAGATAAAAATGTGTCAGGGTGCCTGGATCGCTCAGTCAGTTGAGTGTCCGACTTCAGCTCAGGTCATGATCTCGCAGTTCGTGAGGTCGAGCCCCACTTTGGGCTCTGCGCTGACAGCTCAGAGCCTGAAGCCTGCTTTGGAGTCTGTGTCTCCCTCTCTCTCTCTCTGCCGCTCCCCCCCCACCTCTCTCTCTCTCAGAAATAAATAAAAAACATTTTTTAAAAAGATTTAAAAATGTGTCAAAGAGCAGTGTAGGTGCCTGTTCAAAAGGAAACTAACAGAACCTAACAGAAACCAGGGCTAGTCCTCAGATTTAAGGTTAAAACTTGAATTCGGTGCTAGACCAACGTGTGAGCAGTCTTTTGTGTTCTTCGTAATTTCTCCCATCACCTATTCAGACTTTTGCTTTACTTTTATGCGCTCTTGAAAGGGAAAATAAAGCAAACTGGCATGTTGTAGTCATCTTCTTTACCCCAATTTCTGTGCTCCATATAATCATGTGTCTCAGTGAATCCTCACCACGACACTCTGAGGTCCGTGGTGGGATCTTCATGCAGTGGGGACACTGAGGCTCAGCACGATCTCACCGCTAGACAGGACTCACGCCCATGTCTGCCTGAATGTAATGTTGTCCATGCAGCGCACTGACACTCTGCTCATCTGGCTCCTTCAACTATACACAATAGGGTAAGAAAGGAGTCAGGAAGGAAGGTTGATTCTTATCAATTCCATCAAGTATTTCATACCATTATAACTAACACAGGTGCAAGCATTCCTTTTTAAAAAGAACCCTTAAAAACTAGTCAATCTACTACGGTACATCAATCCTTACTTTCACTGCCAAATGTTATTTTTTAACAATGTACGAACTTTTTAAAGTTTTAGGTTTACAGAATAATTGAGTAGATAATATATAAGATTCCTTATATCAACTCCCTGTTCCCCAACCCACCCCCCACACACAGCTTCCTTTACTTTTAACATCTTGCATTAATGGGGTTGATTCGTTAAAACTGATGAACCAATATTAATACATTATTATTATTATTGTTAACTACAGTCCATAATTTACATTAGTGTTCACTCTTGGTGTTGGATAGTTCTGTGGGTTTTAACAAATGAATAATGACATGTATCCATCATTATAATACCATACAGAGTAGAGTCACCGCTGTAAAAGTTTCCTGTGCTTCACCTACTGATTCATTCCTCCCCTTCCTCCCCTGACCACACCCAGTCCCCAGCAACCACCGAGATTTTCACTGTCTCTGTAGTTTGTCTTTTCCAAAGTACTGTATAGCTGGAATCATATAGCAGGTAGCCTTTTCAGACTGGTTTCTTCCACCAAGCAGTATGCATTTAAGATTCTTCCGGGTCTTTTCACAGTTTGATAGCTCATTCCTTTGTATTCTTTAAATATCATTTTTTCCAACACACACAATTGTGGCACCTGTAGTATGTCAGATGCCGTGATGAGCACTGAGGATGAATAGGATGCAATGCCTACTCAAGGGCCCTGCTGCCTAGCATTAGAGGAAAGGTATGTAAACACAAAAACTAATAGCACTTTATAAGTGTCATAATAGAACTCTATAGGGATACAAAAGAGGGGCAAAGTGGGGAGAATTCCATTTCACTCCTGGTACAGAGAGTCAGGAATGACTCCCTACAGGATTTGGAGTTGCTGCAGGATCAGCAAGAGCCAGGCAGCGCTCTGGGAGCCAAGCTGAAAAGTTCTAGGTGGGACAGCAGGGCACGTTTGAAGAAAGGCGAGAAGCCCAGGCAGAAGCTGGCAAATGTGGACATGAAAATGCTAGCTCCTGAGGTCCCATCTAGAGCCTGTATTCTCTCTCACTTCCTTCACGTCTCTTCTCAAATGCCCCTGATCAGGGGCCTACCCAGAAGACCCTAGGGAAAAGACACCACCCCCTCCCCACCTCACACCTTTTCTTCTTACTCTCCTTCCTTTTCTCATAGCAACTACCCACTTTAACATACTGAATATGTATTTTGTATTGTCTGCCTTCTCCCACCAAAATGTACAGCCCCAGGGGCAGGGTCTTTAGCTTTGTTCATGCCCAGCCCACGGTGGGCTTGCCATAAACATGTGCTGTTCCCTCCATGCCTGCAATCCTTCCTGTTAGGATAAAGCACTGTGAAATGATGTACCCTTACTGGTAAACAGGGGAACAATATTTATATTTTTCCAACAACTGTCACTACATACATAATATTCTAACTCCCCAGATTCTAATTATTGTTTTATTTTTCTGCATTACACTGGGAGACAGAACAAAGAATCTCAAGAGTTTTCAAAAATGTCAGATAACTTTACTGACCTTCACATACTGTAAATGCTGACAAAACCTTCTTTTCAAGTACTATTCAAGGCATGCTGTAATAAATACTCCTTGCTACAACCTACCGTAGCCTGGCAGTTACTCAAATGAGAATGTGTTAAGTTAAATACTTAAGTAATTCTCCTAGAGAAAAGCTGGAGATCGGCACCCAATTCCTTATTTGTATACAGCACATCTTGTGCTGGGGTTTGAAATTTTAAAATTAACTCTGTTGTGGTTAGGTCTTGAGGGCTATAGCTGGTAAACTTTTCCCTGGGAATGCTGACTTGAGGGACTGGTTATAAGGAAGCAACATGCTCTGAGCACACGAGGTGCACACACTTCAAACAGCACTGCTCCAAGCCCGGATAAAGCCGCCAACATTGAGTTCAATGATCAAAATCACTGGGGTAAATGATGGGAGAAGAGATCATTTGGTTGTGTGGCCAGAGTGACTGTTTCAGTTTTGGACAGAACTGCCCAGAGTATTTTTTCACTGGGGGGCATTTTATGGAAAGCACTGGCTTTCTTAATCCTTTACCTTCTCAGTTCTTAGATCTTCTCCCCAGTGTTTTCCTCTGTTGAAACCCATTCATCGTGTCCAATGCTGTCACTCTGACCTTGACATCACTAATAAATATACCACAGCAAAAAACATCTCAGTGTCAAGCTCCCACCTTTTAGGCATGCCTCCCTTCCCTGCTGTTCTGCTTTTCCGTCTCCAGTGCCAGCGATTATTCAACTGAGTGGAGAAAAGCAAAGGGTTTTCCATTTCCATCATCTCACATCCTCATTTCTTACCTCTCCCAGGCTACATTCCATGGATGACTGTGACCATCAATTTGCCTTTAACTCTTTTTTTTTGTCCCTCTCCCTCTTTCCCATTTAATTACACCCCGATGCTGGGTAAACTCAATTTGCCCACCTTCTCTGCACCTCTGTGGCTGAATGTTCTTGGAGAAAATCAACAGTCATGCAGATGGGTCTTTCTCTAAATTTATGAAGAGCACTCACCAGTGCCCAGGAATCCTACTGCATTTCCCATTTGAGGCAAATTTCAGATCTTCTTTCTCTGCAAGCCCCCCTCCCCTCCACAGCTCATGAACTCATTTCATTCTTCCCTGACAAAACAGTAGCAATCAGATGGGAACTCCCTCAACTTCCTAACACCAACTTTATTAACTTATCTACATCTACACTCACATTCTCTGCCTTCCTCTAATTCAATGGAGGAAAAAAAAGTTCCCCAATGCTTAAAATGCCAGCCCCTCCCCTTACTTTCTGGATTTCATCCCCTCTTCCCGTATTCAAGAAATTCAAGCTGGAGATTACCCTGTGATTCTCCATAAGTCACTAGACTCTTTCTACTGGATAATCCAACAAACATACAAATATACCATTAAAAAACAACACCTCCTCAGGAGTACAAGCTGGTGCAGCCACTCTGGAAAACAGTCTGGAGGGTCCTCAAAAGACTAAAAATGGAACTACCCTACTACCCAGCAATTGCACTACTAGGCCTTTATCCAAGGGATACAGGTGTGCTGTTTCCAAGGGACACATGCACCCCCATGTTTATAGCAGCACTATCAATAATAGCCAAAGTATGGAAAGAGCCCAAATGTCCATCGATGGATGAATGGATAAAGAAGATGTGGTATTATATATATATATATATATATATATATATATACACACACACACACACACACACACAATGGAGTATTACTCAGCAATCAAAAAGAATGAAATCTTGCCATTTGCAACTATGTGGATAGAACTGGAGGGTATTATGCTAAGTGAAATTAGTCAGTCACAGAAAGACAAATATCATATGACTTCACTCATATGAGGACTTTAAGAGACAAAACAGATGAACATAAGGGAAGGGAAACAAAAATAATATAAAAACAAGGAGGGGGACAAAACATAAGAAACTCATAAATATGGAGAACAAACTGAGGGTTACTGGAGGGGGTGTGGGGGGGTGGGCTAAATGGGTAAGGGGCATTAAGGAATCTACTCCTGAAATCATTGTGGCACTATATGCTAAGTAATTTGGATGTAACTTTTAAAAAATAAAAATAAAAATAAAATTTTAAAAAATAAAGTAATGGGGCGCCTGGGTGGCTCAGTCGGTTGGGCGTCCGACTTCGGCTCAGGTCACAATCTCGCGGTCCGTGAGTTTGAGCCCCACGTCAGGCTCTGTGCTGACAGCTCAGAGCCTGAAGCCTGTTTCAGATTCTATGTCTCCCTCTCTCTGACCTTCCCCCATTCATGCTCTGTCTCTCTCTGTCTCAAAAATGAATAAACGTTAAAAAAAACATTTTTTTAAATAAAATAAAATAAAGTACTTAGTCTTTGTTTTGCCCTCAAAAAAAAAAACAACCAACAACACCTCCTTTGAACTTACATTACCTTCCAATTATTACTTCATTTTTCTGACCCCTTCACAACAAACTTATCAAGAGATGCCTAGATTTACGGGCATCTCTTCCAACCATTTGTTCAAGCAAAATTCCTCTAAGACATCCTTGACTTCCTTCTATCCTTTATCCATTCCACATCACCTAAACACATACCTCTTCAACTGGCCAGCTTTACTTTCCTCAAAAAGACCCTCTTTATCCGTCCCTTCTCTCCAGCTCTGCTGTTACCACCTGTGCTTATGTCATTGTCATCTTTTGCTGATAGTACTACAGTAGCCCTTTCTTTTTTCTCTAGAACCCCTAAACTCTGTTGCCTATAGAGCAATCTTTCTACAATGTAAAACAGATAATGGTAAGTCCCTTGAAACTCACCAGTGACTTCTCTTTGCATTTAGAACCATTCGCAAATATCTTTTTCTTGCCTAAATGGCCTCTTATGATCTCTACCAGTCTATTTCTCCTACCTCAGCACATCTCACTCTTCCTATTTCTCTCTATGATCCAGCCCTACAAGCTGGCATTCTTTGTATTCCTCAAGTTCACCAAACCTCTTCCCAATTCAAAGCTTTTGAAGTTGCTTTCCTTCTTCCCAGCATTCTTTCCAGGTTTCAGCTCTATATCAAGAAATGTCATCTCTAGACACCTAATCTAATGTGAATATCCTCTCCAGCCACTATTATCAAATGATTGTTTTATTTCTCTTATAGAATTTACTATTATCTAAAATTTTAGCTTTAATTTACTGTCTGTCTTCTTCCCTTCAAAATATGAGCGTTATGACAACATGGATCTTGAATGCTGTCTCATTCACTCTCCTGTTCAACTTATTTTAAGCAGATATCTTTACAAACAAAAGATGATCAGATTTATTTGTTGAATGAGTAAATAAACATTGGTTCTCAGTTTTTATGGCTGAATAAAACATAAATATTAAATATCAAGATTATTAGATAATGTTGTCCTTTCTGTTTTAGGATTGAGTCTTGAAATACAGTGTTTGGGTTGTGACATAAGACTTTACTTCAGGATTCCCAAGAAGATGCACTGCAATAAAAACATACATTGTAAAACTTTTTTTTAATTAAAATAAATATGTACACCATTGTTTTATATATATTAAAATACATGGCCACAGCAACTTCTTACTCAACATGTCTCCAGAGGCAAGGGAAACAAAAGCAAAAATGAACTACTGGGACCTCATCAAAATAAAAAACTTCTGCACAGTGAAGGAAACAATCAGCAAAACTAAAAGGCAACTAACAGAATGGGAGAAGATATTTGCAAATGACACATCAGGTAAAGGGTTAGTATCCAAAAATCTATAAAGAACTTATCAAACTCAACACCCAAAAAATGAATAATCCAGTGAAGAAATGGGCAAAAGACATGAATAGGCACTTCTCCAAAGAAGACATCCAGATGTCCAGCTGACACATGAAAAAATGCTCAACATCACTCATCATCAGAGAAATACAAATCAAAATCACAATGAGATACCACCTCACACCTGTCAGAATGGCTACATTAACAACTCAGGCAACAACAGATTTGGCAGGGATGCGGAGAAAGAGGATCTCTTTTGTACTGCTGGTGGGAATGCAAACTGGTGCAGCCACTCTAGAAAACAGTATGGAGGTTCCTCAAAAAATTAAAAATAGAACTACCAAAAATTGCACTACTAGGTCTTTATCTAAGGGATACAGGTATGCTGTTTTGAAGGGGCACATGCACCCCAATATTTACACTGATGGATGGAGTGGATATAGAAGATGTGATATATATATATATATATATATATATATATATATACACACACACACATATATATGTATACATATATGTATATATATGTGTACATACACACACACACACACACACAATGGAGTATTACTCGGCAATCAAGAAGAATGAAATCTTGTCATTTGCAACTATGTAGATGAAACTAGAGGGTATTATGCTAAGTGAAATTAGTCAGAGAAAGACAAATATATGACTTCACTCATATGAGGATTTTAAGAGACAAAACAGATGAACGTAAGGGAAGAGAAGCATAAATAATATAAAAACAGGGAGGGGACAAAACATAAGAGACTCTTAAATATGGAGAACAAACAGAGGGTTACTGGAGGGGGTGTGGGGGGGGGCTAAATGGGTAAGGAACATTAAGAAATCTACTCCTGAAATCACTGTTGCAATAAGCTAACTAACTTGGATGTAAATTTAAAAAATAAATAAGAAGAAAGAAAGAAAGAAAGAAAGAAAGAAAGAAAGAAAGAAAGAAAGAAAAATTTTTTAAAAATACAAAATTGTGTATGCAATAATTTACAAAACAATAAAAGTTAAGCCTCAGTACTTGATAATCTTTGTTATCTTTACTCCAACTACTATAAATTCTCCAGAGCTACTGCAGTTTGCAGCTAGACTCCAAAACTACGAAATGCTAGTTTTCACAGGAAATAAACCCCAAGATTGATAATACCTTACCAACATGGTGCTGAAACCAAAACCAAAATGTTTTGAAGCCATTATTTCCCTTAGAGTTTTAGTCTATGTCATTGACTTCAAAGATATTTTTTTTTAATTTTTTTTTTAACGTTTATTTATTTTTGAGACAGAGCATGAACGGGGGAGGGTCAGAGAGAGAGGGAGACACAGAATCCGAAGCGGGCTCCAGGCTCTGAGCTGTCAGCCCAGAGCCGGACGCAGGGCTCGAACTCACGGACCGCAAGATCGTGACCTGAGTTGAAGTCGGACGCCCAACCGACTAAGCCACCCAAGCGCCCCAAAGATATTTTAATCTTACTATTTTAGCCCCAGTATCTGCTATATGCTTCCTTAAGATCATGGCCACTTTAGTAGTCTCTGCATTCAATCATCACTAGTAAAGAATTAGTATAACACTGTAATAGGCCAGATACCAGAAATAGAAAAAGTGAAAACAATCCAGAGCAACTGGCTCACAATTTTTCATGGGTTACTTACAAAATAACCATAAACTGTCTTTTATTAATTTTAAAATACTACACTCTAGATAATAATGATAAAAAACACAGAGTTAAACTAATAATGATTAATCTGTACAAAAGAAAAATTTGATCTATAAATCTTAAACAATTTAATTTGGTAAAAAATTATTGAATAGAGAAAGTTTATTACTAAAATTGATATCTTTTTTTTCTTGTGAGAGAGAGAAAAAGTGAGACAGTGCATGCACAAAGCAAGAGAGGGGCAAAGGCAGAGGAAGACAAGGAATCCCAAGCAGTTTGCATGTCCAGCAAGAAGCCCAAAGTGGGGCTTGGTCTCATACTGTGAGACCATGACCTGAGAGAAAATCAAGAGTCAGACTCTGAGCTGACTGAGCCACCCAGGCCCCTAAAATAACTGATATAGTTTGTAATGGTCCACAACATTGTTAATGTACTAAATTTCACTAAGTTGTACCTTTAAAGTAGTTAAAATGGCAAGTTTCACCATAATTTAAGTACTATACTATCTAAAACAAATAGTATAAATCATACCAAATTTTAAAAATCAAAGGGAAATAATTAGATTAGCTAGTCCTCTGCTCCAACTTAATTCTTAACAAAATGGTTCTCAAAAAATTGCTATCAGGGGTGCCTGGGTGGCTCAGTCAGTTAAGCACCCAACTCTTGATCACAACTCAGGTCATGATCTCACAGGCATGAGTTCAAGCCCCACATTGGGCTCTGTGCTGGGCATGAAGCCTACTTTAAAAAAAAAAATGATATCAGAACCTAAAAAGAAGAAACAAACCTTCCCTGTATACTTTATAAAGAAAAGATTTATGTCTATGAAATAATTTCAGCATAATAAAGTTGAAATGTAAATAGAGGACACATTTAACATCTCCATTTAAAAAAAAAAAGATAAAGTAATTAATTTGGCTTATTTGAGTTTGCTTCAGAAAATACTTACATTGCAAATTTATTTATGTCTTTGTTTTTGACGAAATACAGTCAAACATTCTTAGGGTCAGAATGATAGGGTCAAAATAGAGACCAAAATAATCTTATACCCAAATGTAACTTCTCTTTCAAACAAGAACCAGGAAAGATCTCACCTTCTTTCACTCTTGGTTTTCCTTCCCCTAGCTATACCTTCTCAATACAACAAAAGAAAAAAATATTTCTAAAACATAAATTAGATTGTCTTATATACATGCTGGCTTTGCAAGGGCCTCTTTTAAATGTAGAATAAAAGTCAGTGGAATTTGGAATAGGAAGAAAAGGGAGCAAATGTTCTTTATTTCCCCTTCCCACATCTGCTTCTCTCTAACCTGCAGCCATCCTCTTCATCACTACCACTGTAAAGAATTATCAGAAACAAAATAATTAAAATAAGTGAAAAGGAGTCTGGTTCCATTCTAGGTGATGTAAGCTTACTCAAGCAACTAATAACCTTGGGCAGATGAATGAGCAGCCGAAGAAATCAGAACTCAAAGTACCACTGAACAAGAGATGAGTTTTCTACTTCTTTTTTCCTCTCGTATCTCCTGTCTTGGATATGTAGCCAGAAACCTAGAACTGCACACTGAGGGGCGAGGTGCCTGGCTGGCTGAGTCAGAAGAACATTCAACTCTTGATCTCTGGGTTGTGAGTTAGAGCCCCACATGGGGTGTAGAGATTACTCAAATAAATAAAACTGGGGAAAAAAAAAAAAAACTGCACACTGGGGGCAAATAGAATTTCAAGAGAAGCTATCAGTTTCTGGTCCAAGGAAATAAAAAGGGCATCTCCACTGGTAAAAGAGTGGGGGAAATGCTCTGCATTTTTTTTCTCATTCTCTCCCTTGGCCATGGGAGCAGACATAGGTGTGGAAATATGCAGTGGTACACATAACTAAAACCCAGTATTTTTACAAAGTGACCAAGAGAAGTGAACTCTAGAAACTGAATGTGTTGTGGAGCTGGATAAGGAGAAGGAAGTCAGGAGAGTAACCCAATAGATTTGTGCATGAACTCCTAGACTTTATCTTGAACTGCACATGTATGGATCTGATCTTAAGCTGAATACCAAAGGCTTTGAGATATACCGTATACAACTGTCCACATTACAGACTCTTATCGAAAATAAAAGGGGTACCATTTCCTAACTGATTTTTTTATTTAAATTCCAGTTAGTTAGCACACTGTGTAATATTAGTTTCAGGTCTACAATATAGTGATTCAACATTTCCATATATCACATCATCTGGAGCTCATCACAAGTGCCCTCCTTAATCCCCACCTATTTAGCCCATTCCCCACACCCAGCTCCCTTCTAGTAACCATCAGTTTGTTCTCTATAGTTAAGAGTCTATTTCTTGGTTTGCCTCTCTCTCCTAACTGATTTAATGAGCCCAGAACTACCTGATACAAGAACCAAAAAAAGATATTACAAGAAACACCATGGAACCATTTCCCTCATGAATAGAGAACAGAAAAATAATGTAGAAAATCAATGAAACTACAAGTTGGCTCTTTTAGTTAACAAAAGTTAACAAAATTTACAAACCTTCGGCTAGACCAATAAAAAAAAAGAGATAAGACTCAAATTAAAATTAGGAATGAAAGTGAGGACATTACTACTGAACTTACAGAAATAAAAAGAATTGAAAATAAACACAATGAGGGGCGCCTGGGTGGCTCATTCAGTTAAGCATCCAACTTTAGCTCAGGTCATGTTCTCACAGTTCGTGAGTTCAATCCCTGTGTTGGGCTCTGTGCTGACAGTTCAGAGCCTGGAGCTTGCTTTGGATTTTGTGTCTCCCTCTCTCTGTGCCCCTCCCGCACTCACGCTCTGTCTCTACCTGTCTCTCAAAAATGAATAAACATAAAATTTTTTTTAATTTAAGAAAATAAATACAATGAAGATTGTATGCTAATAAATTAGATAATCTGGATGAATGAACAAATTCTTAAAAACATACAGAACAAATAGAAAATATAAAAAGACCTATTATGAGCAAAGAGATTAAATCATTAATCAAAAAATTTCCAATAAAAAAAAGCCCAGGAACAGATGGCTTACTGGTAAACTTTATCAAACATTTAAAGAAGAATTAATACCAATCCTTCTTAAACTCATCCACAATGTAGTAGAGGAGAAAAACCCTTTCTAGTTCATTATATTAGGACTGTATTATTCTGACCCCCAAGACATCATAAGAAAACTATAGATCAAATCCCTTATGCATATAGAGCCAAAAATCATCAACAAAATACTAACAAACTGAAGCCAATAGCACATTAAGAAGATTACACACCAGGAGAAGTGGGATGTAGCTCAGGAATACAAAGTTGGTTTAACATGTGAAAATCAATTAACATAATACACCGTATTAGTAGAATAAAGAAATAAAAGCACACGATCATCTCAATAGATGTAGTAAAAGCATCTGGCAAAATTCTTTTCATTATGGATTACAAAAACTCACAAACAGAAATTAAAAGGAAATTTCTCAACCTTATAAAGTTCGTCTACAAAAAATTACACAACTCTCATTATACCTAATGGTGAAAGATTGGATATCTTCTCCCTTTATCAGGAACAAGAAATGGATATCCATTCTCACTATTTCCAGTAAACATTTTATGACAGATTTTAGCCAGAACAATTAGGCAATTTTAAAAAAGGCATCTATTTTCATTCAAAGATGACAGGATCTTACATATAGACAATCTCTTAAAAAATTCTACAATGGAACTGGAGAGTGTTATGCTAAGTGAAATAAGTCATACAGAGAAAGGGAGATACCATATATTTTCACTCTTATGTGGATCCTGAGAAACTTAACAGAAGACCATGGGGGAGGGGAAGGAAAAAAAAAAGTTAGAGAGGGAGGGAGCCAAACCATAAGAGACTCTTAAAAACTGAGAATAAACTGAGGGTTGATGGGGTGGTGGGAGGGAGGGAAAAGTGGGTGATGGGCATTGAGGAGGGCAACTGTTGGGATAAGCACTGGGTGTTGTATGAAACCAATTTGACCATAAATTTCATATTAAAAAAATAAATTAAATAAATAAATAAATAAATAAATAAATAAATAAATAAATAGATCTACAAAATAGATGGTGGGTTGGAAGATGGGTGAAATAGGCAAGGGGGATTAAAAGTACACTTCTCATGATGAGCACTGAGTAATGCTGTATGGAATTGTGGAATCACTATATTGTACACCTGAAAGCAACACGGTATGTTAACTATCCTGGGAATTTTTAAGATGGAAAAAAATCTACAGAACAATTATTAGAGCTCAGAAACCAGGTCAGCAAAGTTGTAGGATTCAAGACACATAAATCAGTTATGTTTCCATCACTAGCCATGAACAATCCAAAAATGAAATTAAGAAAATAATTCCATTTGCAGAAATATCAAAACAAATATAATACTTAGGAATAAACTTAAACAAGAGACTAGAAGGGGAGAACAAGTCCTGTACACTAAACCAACAAAAATATTATTTAAAGTAATTTTTAAAAACATAAATATATGGAAGACATCTGTGTCTGTAGATTGGAATACTTAACATTTTTTGATACAGCAATACTGCCCAAATTGATCTATAGATTCAGTAAAATCTGTTAAAATCTCCATGGCTTTTTTTTAAGAAATGAAAAAGGTGATCCTCAAATTCGTATAGAAATATAAGAATTGAGTGTCCAGATTTTTGACAAGACCATTCAACGGGGAGAGAATAGTCTCTTCAACAAATTGTGCTGGGATAATTGGCTAACTACATGGAAAAGAATGAAATTGGACTTGAATCTCACTCCATAGGCAAAAATATTAGCTCAAAATGAACAATGAAACTAGAAGTTTCTTTTAAAATGAGTAAATGCTGGGGTGCCTAGGTGGCTCTTGATTAAGGGTCTGACTCTTGATTTCAGCTCAGGTCATGATCTCACAGTTCGTGAGTTCAAGCCCTCATGGGGCTCTGCACTGACAGTGCAGAGCCTGCTTAGGATTTCTTTCTCTCCCCCTCTCTCTCTGCCCCTCCCCTGCTCTTGCACATGCTCTCTCTCTCTCTCTCTCTCAAAGATAAATAAATAAACTTAAAAATAAAAAAATAAAAGGAGCAAATCTTTTAATAGGAGTAAGTCTTTATGAATTCAGATTTAGCAATGAATATAAATTCTTAGATTTAACACCAAAAGCATGAGCAACAAAAGAAAAAAATAGATAAACTGGACTTCATCAAAATAAAAAAAAACTTTTGTGCAACAAAGGATATTATCAATAAAGTGAAAAGGCAATGTACAGAAAATATTTGTGAATTTTATACCTAATAAGGACTTAATATCCAGAAGATGTAAATATATTACAACTCAACAACAAAAAGACAAACAACTCAATTAAAAAATAGGAAAAGGACTTGGAGGAAATTTCTTCAAAGAATACATATAAATGGCAACAAGTACAGGACAAATGTTCAACATCATTAATCATTAGGGAAATTTAAATCAAAGCCACAATAAGATACTACTTCACACCCACTAGGATGGATGACTGGAATCAAAGGGTGGAAAATAACAAGTGTTGGTATGGATATGAGGAAATTAGAACACTTGCACTCTGTTCACGGGAATATAAAATGCCTTAGCCGCCTGTGGAAAAGAGTTTGGCAGTTCTTCAGAAGTGAAATACATAGTTGCCATGTGACTCAGCAATTTCAATCCTAGGTATATACCCAGGAAAAATAAAAATATATGTTCCCACAAATCTTGTAAACAAATAGTAATTAGCAGTATTGTTCACCATGGTAAAGAAGTGGAACTAATCCAAATGTTTGTCAACAGATGAATGGATAAATATGTGTATATCCATACACAATGAAACTAAGTAAGGATACATGTATTATTTCCTACTGTTGCATGTGAATCTATAATTATATTAAAATGAACTATTTAATTAAATAAATCAGTCTTATTTCTATGTACCAGCAATGAATAATTAAAAACTAAATTAAAAAAAAAAAACAATACCATTCATGGTATCTTCAAAAAAAATACTTAAGCATAAACCTAATAAAGCATAATTAGGATCCATATGATAAAAACTACAAATGCTACAGAAAAAATCAAAGGCCAAAACAAATAAAGAGACATACCTTGTTTATGGATTGGAAGATTCAATATATATGTAAGACATCGATTTAGATGTTCTCCCTTAATTGACATGTATGTTTAACAGAATTCTAGTCAATATCCCATAAGGACTTTTGTAGATATTGAAAAGCCAAATATAACAAGTACCCAGAAAAATCTAAATAATTTTTTTAAGAATATATTTGGAAGAATCACACCATCCAATTTTAACACTTACTATGAAGCTACAGTTATCAGGGAAGTATGGTATTGGTGAAATGATAGACATTTTCAGTAGAACTCTTGATCTCTGGGTCATGAGTTATAGCCTCACGTGGGGTGTAGGGATTACTTAAATAAATAAAACTGAAGAAAAACATAGAAAATATAGAGTCCAGGGACCCCTGGGTGGCTCAATGGGTTAAGCATCTGACTCCTGGTTTTGGTTCAGGTCATGATCTCAAGGTTCGTGAGACTGAGCCTCACAGAGCCTCCTTGGGATTGTCTCTCTCTCTCTGCCACTCCCCAGCTCTCCCATGTACTCTCTCTCCCTCTCTCAAAATAAACTTTAAAAATAGAGAGAGTCCAGAAAGAGAAAAACATCAAATATACTTAACATTTTTTTTACAATACAAAGGCAAATCATGGAATAGAATAGTATTTTCAAAAAATGGCATTGAAGATGTTGGCAAGGATGCATAGAAAGGGGAATCTTCTGGGGCGCCTGGGTGGCTCAGTCGGTTAAGCCTCCGACTTCAGCTCAGGTCATGATCTCGCGGTCCGTGGGTTCGAGCCCCGCGTCGGGCTCTGGGCTGACGGCTCAGAGCCTGGAGCCTGCTTCCCATTCTGTGTCTCCCTCTCTCTCTGCCCCTCCCCCGTTCATGCTGTGTCTCTCTCTGTCTGAAAAATAAATAAACGTTTAAAAAAAAATTAAAAAAAAAAAAAAAAGAAAGGGGAATCTTCTTACATTGTTGGTGGGAATGCAAACTGGCACAGCTACTCTGGAAAACAGTATGGAGGTTCCTCAAAAAGTTAAAAATAAGTGCACTACCTGGTATTTACCCAAAGGATATAAAAATACAGATTTGAAGGGGTACACACACCCTGATGTTTATAGCAACATTATCAACAAGAGTCGAACTATGGAAAGAGCCCAAATGTCCATTGACTGGTGAAAGGATAAAGAAGATGTGGTACATATATATACAATGGAATACTACTCAGCCATCAAAAAGAATGAAATCTTGCCATTTGTAATGTCATGGATGGAGTTAAAATGTATTATGCTAAGCAAAATAAGTCAGAGAAAGGCAAATGCCATATGCTTTCACTCATATGTGCAATTTAAGAAACAAAACAGATGAACATATGGAAAGGGGGGAAAAAGAGAGAAGGGAAGGCAAACCATAAGAGACTCAATGATAGAGAACAAACTGAGGGTTGATGGAGGGAGGTGGGTGGGAGACGGGCTAAATGGGCACTTGTTAGGATGAATACAGGGTGTTTTATTTAAGTGAGGAATCATTAAATTCTACTCCTGAAATCAATATTACATCATATGTTAATTAGAAATTAAACAAAAATATGTAAAAAAAAAAAAAAAAGATAACATGGCAAATCCTTAAAAAATGGTGTTTATTTTTTTTTAAATGTTTATTGTTTTTGAGCAAGAGAGAGACAGAGTGCAAGCAGGAGAGGGACAGAGAGAGAGGGAGACAAAGAATCTGAAGCAAGCTCCAGGCTCTGAGCTGTCAGCACAGAGCCCAATGCAGGGCTCAAACCCAGGAACCAGGAGATCATGGCCTAAGCTGAAGTTGGAAGCTTAACCAACTGAGCTACCCAGGTGCTCTCCAAAAAATGGTGTTTAAACGATTGAACATACATATGCAGAAAAATGAGCCTCAATCTAAACCTCAAAAATTAGCTTAGATCTACATCTAAATGTAAAACATACATCACAAATAGAAATTTGTGTAAAACATAAAACTATAAAATTTAGCAGAAACACAGGAGACAATCTTCATGACCTAAAATTAGGTAAGGAGTTATTATATATTACACTAAAGGCACAATCCATAAAAGACTAAATTAATGGACCTCATCAAAATGTAAAACTTTAACCCCATGAAAGGCTAGTTGAACAATGAAAAGACAATCTACAAACTGGGAAAAAATATTTGCAAATCACATATATAACAAAGGATTCGTATCCAGAATTTATAAAATTCTCAAAACTGAAGAATAAAAAGACAAAATCCCACACCCCCGAAGTATGCCAAAAATGTGAACATTTGGCCAAAGAAGTTGCATGTTGGCAACTAGGCACACAAGAAGACACTCAACATCATTAGTCATTAAGGGAATGTAAATTAAATCTGTAATAAGATATCACTACACACACAACAGAATGGCTTAAAAAACAAAACAAGGAGTGCCTGGGTGGCTCAGTCGGTTAAGTATCCGACTTTGGCTCAGGTCGTGATCTTGCAGTTCATGGGTTCAAGCCCTGTGTAGGGCTCTGTGCTGACAGCTCAGAGCCTGGAGCCTGCTTCAGATTGTGTCTCCCTCTCTCTCTCTCTGCCCACCCCCCCTGCTTGCGCTCTGTCTCTCAAAAATAAATAGTTAAAAAAAAATTTTTTTTTTTAAAGTGACCATACCCAGTGTAGGCAACGATGCTGATTAATTGAAACTCTCATATGTTGCTGATGGCAAGGCAAAATGGCGCAGCCACTCTAGAAAACAGTTTGGCAATGTCTTTAAAAACCAAATATACAGTTACCCAGAAATTACTCTCCTGGGCTTTTATCCCATAGGAATGAAAATATATCGACACAAAATCTATACATAAATATCCCTACTGACTATTAGAAAAATTTAAATTATATACACGGTTTGCATTATATTGCTATTGGATGGTTCAACTGTAGATTCACACATTCCACTGCCTGCTACACATCTCCTGGATGTCCTATGAGCATCTCACACTCTGTTTGTTTGCTTAAGTTTATTTATTTATTTTGGAAGGGAGAATGACCGAGGGAGCGGCAGAGAGAGAGGGAGAGAGAGAGAATTCCAAGCAGGCTCTGCGCTGTCAGCCTGGAACCCGACTGAGGGCTCAAATTCACCGACCGTGAGATCATGATCTGAGCCCAAACCAGGAGTCAGACGCTTAACCCACTGAGCCACCCAGGGGCCCCTCTGACTCAATTTGTCAATATGTCCCAAATTCAACTATCTTTTCCCTAAAACCTGTTTAATTACTGGCACCATGACACGCTTGTTCAAGCAAAACTCTTAGTAGCCATCCTGGACTCTTTTAAATCACTTATCAATCATCCCAATCATCCCATATTTTTCTACCTCCTTAATCGCTCAAATCTGTATACATTCCCCATTTCTCCTACTATCTCCTTACTTCATTTCTTAGTCTAATCATTGCATAGCCCAGATTCAGCCCCCTTATCTTCCCTCTCACCTCCCCAATTCCCACCTCCTTCCATCTATTACTCCCTCTGATGGCAGACTAATTTTTTAGACCGTTCAATTTCAATCATGTCACTCCTGAACTCAAATTCCTTCAGTACCTTCTTGAAACTCTAAATATAAAATTCAGACTCCATAGCTTGATCTAGATAGACCCGATGGTCTTGATCTAGATCTAGCACAGATGTAGCTTCTGTGTTTTCAGACCACTTTTTCCCTTGGCTAGACTATAACTCCCCAACTTCATTTCAGCCCACGTGGTAGTTATCTCAAATTTTACCTCCCAGCGAAGTCCTTTATAAGTGCCACTCTCCAAACACCCTCTATATATGTTCATCTGCCAGCACTTGAACTAGCTGCCTCCTATTTCATTTACCAGTATGTCCTGCTAGACTAGATTCTCTGAAACCAGAGTCATTTTTTTGCTGTTACTTTACACACCCAAACCCTGACACTTAAAAAGTACTCCATAAATTAAGTGAACATCATTTCCTATAAGGGGAAACTTAAGAAGAATTCAGTTCAAATCAGATGTTCCTTAAATTAATGAGGAAGGGGAATCTTCCTTTTTCCTTCCTTCTTCCTACCATTCATATCTCTGGTCAATACAATTCACAGTCTGGTAGAAATGTCAGGCATGTGAAAACAATTATAATTCAATTTAATAAGTGCTAAAAGAGGAGGAAGTGATAGTTTTATAGAAGTTATTGACATGTTTTGGGGCACCTGGGTATCTCAGTCTTTAAGCATCTGACTTTGGCTCAGGTCTTGATCTAACAGTTTGTTAAGTTCGAGTCCCACACTGTGTGTGCTTAAGCCCCGCTTCAGGTGAACGTGAACCCCGTTTTGGGGCTCACTTCAGGTGAGCCCTACTTTCTCTCTCTCTCTCTCTTTCTTTCCCTCTCCCTCTCTGTCTCCCTCTGCCCTTCCTTGGATTCACTCTCTCTTCCCCTTGCTCACTTGCACCCCCCCTCTCTCTCTCTCAAAAAAAAAAAAAAAAAAAAAATATATATATATATATATATATAGAGAGAGAGAGAGAGAGAGAGGGAGGGAGAAGTTATTGACATGTTTTCTATGTAAGACTTAGAACTGAGCCTTCCTTTTTTTAAAGATTTTTTTACTTTTAAGTAATCTCTACATCCAACATGTGGTTCGAACTCGCAACCCAAGATGGAGAGCTACATGCTCCACCGACTGAGCCAGCCAGGCACCCTGAGCTTTCCTTTTTTAAGGAACTTCAAACACAATTTCCTATAAGGGGAAACTTAAGAAGAATTCAGTTCAAATCAGATGTTCCTTACCAGCTTTTGTTTATAGATGTATACGGAAAAAAGTTAGACTTTCTTTCAAAGGCAGTAATTTATTTTAAAAATATACCATTTTAAATATTTTTTAATGTTTATTTTTTGAGAGAGAGAGAGACAGAGTATGAGCAGGAAAGGGCAGAGAGAGAGAGGAAGACACAGAATCTGAAGCAGGCTCCGGGCTCTGAACTGTCAGCAAAGAGCTCAACATGGGGCTCAAACCCACAAACTGCAAGATCACGACCTGAGCTGAAGTCAGACGGTTAACTGACTGAGTCACCCAGGTGCCCCTAAAATATCATTAGTTCCTATAATTTTTTGGTCTTTGTTATTACTATTATATCTGTCATTGCTGCTAAGCTTAGAGGCAAAGCTCCAAAAGCTACACTTTAGAACTTCACGTTTCCATTTTGATAATCCACTTTCAACATCGGAGTTCACTCACAATCCCACTGTGTTCTTATTTGCCTTGGGAAGAGTTCTTTGGGGTAGATGTGCACGGAGGCACAGATTCAACTCCCACATAGTAAAATTCATAACAATCCAGTGATGTGCATTGTGATACCTAATCCCACACAAAATACCTGTAAGGTATAAGTGATTATCCCCACTAAACACCTAAGAAAAGTGGAGCCCAGAGGGACAAACTGGCTTACTCCAACAAGACCTTACCAGTTTTAAGTGGCAAACCAGAACCCAAACCAAGATCAGGGAATTCCAGTGCCAATGTTCTCTCTGCTTGATCACACACAGCTCTTTTTGTGCATTCCCAATGCATCTGATGGTGGGATGTAATGGGTAATGTATCTGCACTATTAAACTCTGTTACCACCAAACAACTCAAAGAGCACCCCTGACTGATAATTGAACTAAAGTTATTCTTGATGTAAAATATTGTTAAACTTCCCCTCAAGGAGGCAAAGACCATTTTTCGTAGCCTAGTTAAGGATATATACATTTATATGAACATGGTCCATTTTTCCATTTGATCGAATTTTTGCACTTACAAATGCCTAATAAAAATACAAATGACCAAAATATAAATATCACAGCAATGAAAATCTGTTGGCCTATACGAAAGAGGCCTGACTGCACCTTTCATGTTGATCAAAAACATAGTAGCAGGAAAAGGCTTACTTTTTGTTAGTGTTGAAATTTATCTCAGTTATTGAAAGTTTTTGGGTAAACTGTCAGCATTTACTCTAACTGTGAGTCACAACTGAAATCTTTGTAACAAATAAACAGAGGAGACACTGTCTAAATTGAGAGAGGATAGAGGGATAGAAAGGGAAAATGGGATGAAAAATTAGATATATTAGATCAAACAGAAGGAAGTATAAGTATATTTCATCCCATATTTGAATAGCTATAACAAAGTTATTCCTTTTGTGGTCCTTTTGTTTCTTTTATTTCTTCCCAGTATCCAATCACATTTTCAATCCAAATTATCGTATTATTTTGCAGAAACACTTTGTGTTCCTTGGTGGATTTATTCAACTAATTAATGTTAAAAAAAGAACTACTGAAAGCAAATATTGCGAGAAATAATTTCCAAACTGAAATTTATACACTTGAAAACTGATTCCTACAAAAATGATTTGGCTCTATAAAAAAAGAAGCAATCCGTCAACTCCACAGACCCAGACATGGGCCTGATAGGATTTCTTTTTCAGAGGAAATTACTGCTATGACTGATTCTTGTTAAGCCTAGGGGGGAGGAAAAAAATCCAATGGCAGGGCCTAACCAGAGACTGAAACAGAATGTTCTATTGTCTGAAATAATTATCTTTGTGTAGTAGTTGAAAGACAAATTAAATGTGTTAGAATCAGGTGAAATATTCACTTTCCCTCTTACTTTACCAGGCTCCCTCACTTTAACTGAATTACTACTAGGTGCTTTCGCCCCTTAACTCCTCTTGCATTCTGATAATCAAAAACATATCCCATATTTGGTTTTTATTCACACTCACAGTGGAAGACTGTCTGCCGGTGAGAATTAATGTGGCCTGTCCTAGTAACATAGCTGTATTTCCCACCTCAAACATTCCCTCAGACCATCATCCTGTAACTGCTAAGAACTATGTCAGACACGGCCCCCTGCCACGCACTCCTTCCCTGGCTTTTCCCCACCAAGGATGGAGCGGCCACCACCCCCACTCCCACCCTCCCAGAAGGCTCTTGCCAGCTCAGGCAGGAGGGTGGAAACAACGAGAGGAGGTTTATGTCTAGTAGCTTTTGCTGCTTGTTTGTATTCAGTTGTGTTCCTGTGAGTGTATGATGGCTAAGTAGACCAAATGAGAACTTTCGGATGAAAATGCAGAGGCCCAAAGCATGCCTGAAAGTTAAGCCTTCTGTGTGGTTTTCTGACTTCCCAAGTTTACCAAACATGCAGATAGTGTTTTTGAATGTCACAAATCCTTTTTCCTCAATCTTCACCACATAAAGAAACAGTGAACTGAAATCAACATCTTTGAAGATATATTTAAATGATAAATCACGACTCACGAAGGTTTCTGTAGTTGGAGTAAACCATGCATTTAATGGTGCCATAGCAGTGAAGCACTGTATGGAGTAACTATTTGTCCTAACATTTACATTGTCAAGTTAATATTCTATAACATAAAAATAACTATAGACATTTTTTGTGTGCTTATGCTGAACTGATGGGGGGGAGGGGGTTCACCTCTGCTTAAAATTAATATGTCTAGTGAAATGTGGTTCTTCCTCTGCCATACAGTGTGTGTGGTACAAGGTCATGTTCAGAACCTGTCTTCTCAAATGCCTGTCACTTAGGTTTGGCCTTCGTCATGAAATGAGGAGCTAGTGACACTACTGTTCTTTTTTTATACTGGTGAAATCAACATTTTCTCATTTTACCTCCTGAATGCAACCCTGATGAGACATTTGAAAGATATTTGCTTACCAAAAATAAATGAATTCATTTTCCTCTCAATCAGAAGGCAAATTTTCCTGGGAACCTTGCACTTTTTCCACTTTAACTATCCCTATTCTTTATCCAACATTTCACAAAGAATTCCTTATGATATTATAATGTCTGTGCATAGGAATAGTGGTTTAAAACACACACACACACACACACACACACACACACACACATGCACGCATGTAGAACTTCCAGAGCTTTCTATGAAACAGAATTTAAAGTTGTTCAGTCCCTAATATGAAGGATATTTATTTTATACTGATTCCCACGTCCCTACAAGAACCTAGTTTATTTTGATGTATAAACTCTAGGAATAAGGTAACTGAAGCTGAAGGTGGCTCTTTAAAGCAAGTCCTTTCTTCTCCTTAGCCGGTCATTCAGTATCGGGCCCAGTGCTGATCTTAGAATTTCCTGCGGTAGCTAGAGCTGGCTCCCATTACATTTCATATTCTCCCTTAAATGCTTATTTCATGTAGACACCATGCTTTCTTTGTCCCACAGTCATGCACCCATCTTGCATGACTTCCTTTGAGACTTCAAACAGGTTTTCTCCCTTTGCAGAAGGATTATTCTTATAGAAATAGATACTATGGGTTTGTTTTTTTATTAGCAGTCCTCTAACCTATGTTTTCCCTTTTTTTTATTTTTTAAGGCAGTCATCCACTACAATACTTAAATGCTTTGAATTGTACAGCCCTCATATATAGGTGCAAGATTTGTGCCATAAGAGTTTCTTATTACTCATTGTACCCAGAAACAATGAAATAACTCATGTGTAGAATTCAATACACATGTATTTCTCTCATTTATTGTGACTAGACCTACTTTTAATTATGTTTTATTTAAAAGAACAAAGTGTGGGGGCGCCTGGGTGGCTCAGTCGGTTAAGCATCCGACTTCGGCTCAGGTCATGATCTCACGGTCTGTGGGTTCGAGCCCCACGTCGGGCTCTGTGCTGACAGCTCGGAGCCTGGAACCTGCTTCGGATTCTGTGTCTCCCTCTCTTTCTGCCCCTCCCCTGTTCATGTTCTGTCTCTCTCTGTCTCAAAAATAAATAAAAAACATTTAAAAAAAATTTTTTTAAATAAAAATTAAAAAAATAAATAAAAGAACAAAGTGTGGGGCACCTGAGTGGCTCAGTCTGTTTAGTGTCTGACTTTGGCTCAGGTCATGATCTCATGGTTCGTGAGTTCCAACCCCGCATGGGGCTCTGTGCTGACAACTTGGAGCCTGCTTCAGATTCTGTGTTTCCCTCTCTCTCTGCCCCTCCCCATCTTGCAATCCAACTCTCTCTCTCTCTCTCTGAAAAATAAACATTTTAAAAAAACAATAAACATTAAAAAAAATTTTTTTAATTGGGGCACCTGGGTGGCTCAGTCAGTTTAGTGTCTGACTTTGGTTCAGTTCATGATCTTACGGTCCATGAGTTTGAGCCCCACATCGGGCTCTGTGCTGACAGCTCGGAGCCTGGAGCCTGCTTCAGATTCTGTGTCTCCTCTCTCTCTCTGCCCTCCCCACTCTCACTCTGTCTCTCTCTCTTTCTCAAAAATAAATAAACATTAAAAATTCTTTAAAAAAAGAACAAAGTATGTGATGTCAAAAATTTTAAACTAAAGGAATAAGTAGATTAGATATCTGGTGAGAAAAAAAAAATTAAACCTCATTCTTTCTTTCTTTTAAAATTGTTTCCATTAAAATTCCCCACTGGGGGAGAGTTTTATTCTTGTTTCTTGACATTAGTGAAAACTAGAATTATTTATTTTTATAAAATAAATTTTAAAACCTAAACGTAATGTGTATAGCCATAAACATAATTTTAATGTCATTTGGTTGTAATTTTATTTTTTATATTGTTTTTGTCTTTATTTGGGAGGAGGATTTAAATTTGTAAAGTGCTCCCAAAGATATTGCTATGGTGGTGGCATCACATTTTCTTCTTAATTCTTCGCTGACAGAAGAATTTTGTTATTCAAAATATGTGCACATGTAAAACAATCAGTATGAAATATAGAACAATATATATATTGAAACCATATATTTTCATTTCAACATGAAAAATGCATTGGAATACTGAAAGTATTTATAATACAGAATGGTTCCATGTTCTCAGATATTTTTGACCATGACTATAGTTAACATACTCATTAAGAAAATTCTGGTAAGGGACAACTGGTTGGCTCAGTCAGGAAAGCACGTATACTTGATCTTGGGGTGGTGAGTTCAAGCCCCACGCTGGGTATAGCAATTACTTAAAAAAAATAAAATAAGAAAATTCTGGTAACCTTAAGTCAATATGATATATCTTCTATGCTGTGACTTTCTCTACACTTTGGAAAAGCATGACAGACTAAAGATCACTTTAATTATATATACTTTTATTAAACATACAGAGTGATATCATCTAATTTAAAATATGAATTATTTTAATAAAAATAGTTCTGAATCAGTTTTGTTTCATAAGGAAAATGTGATTTTCTAATTTTATTTAGGACTGAATAAAGTGTTACCTTAAATTTATATGTAGATTATTCTACGTGCATTACAGCTTCTTTTCCTTGTACTTCATCTTCTTTTCCTCTCTCTTTTCCATTCATGTTTGTATTTTATCTCATTGTAACATTTCCTGTAAGCCACTTGGAATTCTTTCTGAAATGAGGGATAATATAAATCAATTAATTAAAGTGCACTTTGAAGTAAATAATCACTTTTCTAATGAAAAAGTAATAAAGTTATTAACTGTGGAGTGATACTGTACCAAATTTATGAATTATAGAAAAATATATCTAATAAAACTAATCACCATTTTAGTAGGAATTTATGACCATACACTTGTTTAATGTTTATTTATTTTTGAAAGAAAGTGTGCACATGTAAGCAGGAGAGGATGGAGTGGGGGGGGGGGGGGGGGGCGGTGACAGAGGATCCCAAGCGGCTCTGCACTGACAGCAGTGAGCCCAATGCGGGGCTCAATCTCACAAACCAGGAGATCATGACCTGAGCCAGTCAGACGCTTAATAGACTGAGCCACCCGGGCGCCCCACCCATCTTTTATAAATTGAAGTATTTTCCTTCAGAGGGCTCTAAATTGCCCAGATTCTGGCTATGCAGCGACAACCTTCACCCAAACTAAAATCCAGGGCTGTGACAAGGAAACTTGATCCAATGCTAATTGTGTGTGACACTCTTTTCCAGGTATCCTCTCTGGAACAGAAGTTACAGCCACTGTATTTCTGAATTCTGACAGGGCAGACAGGCAAGGAACTCACTCTTCAGGACAGATCCCTCTCTCTCTCTCTCTAGGGAGGACAGCAGAGTCCTTACCAAATGACAAATGACCTCTGAGTCATGGCTCAGTAGAACCAATAGAGCTCTCAAGAACGAGCAGCAGTCAAGCCCCTTTGAGGTGACAAGAGCATTTGGCCATCAAACCTAAGTTATATACTGAGCAAGAGTGAAGGAGAGAAAGATTAAAAGTTATCAAAACTTTTAAGCATGGAAAATGTCTTACAGGGAGATTTTTAAATTTACATTTCTATAAATAAAATTTTAACTGAGGGTCAGCATCTTTCTAAAACAAAAATGTATAAACTTTGTTTCAGGAACTACTAGTTGTAGAAAGGATATAATTTATTTTGTACAAATTACTTTGTACAATCCCAAGATTATTGAAATCTTCCCAACTATACCTGTTTGGCAAAATAAAATAAAATTAAATAAGCTTGTAAGGAACTGCTTTTTTTAATAATTGGTATTCATGATGAGGTTTCTATGTAAAAAAAGAAAATAAAGTTAAACTAATCCAAAATAAGTTAATAAAAGTGTGTGATCTATCAAGACTTTTTTCCAAATTTTTTTTTAACATTTATTTATTTATGAGAGACAGAGACAGAGTGCAAGTGGGGGAGGGGTAGTGAGAGAAGGAGACACCGAATCTGAAGCAGGCTCCAGGCTCTGAGCTGTCAGCACAAAGCCCGAATCAGGGTTCAAACCCACGAGCCATGAGATCATGACCTGAGCCGAAGTCAGATGCTTAACTGATTGAGCCACCCAGGTGCCCCCATATCAAAGACTTTTATCATTGAGACAATTTAGACTTGTTCTTTGAGGAAATGTAGTAACCTAATAATCATATTTATTTGGCAAGCCTCACTTTGAAGATATGTCAGTCAGCTGAGTCCCAGAAAAAGGCTGAGTTCTTTTTGTTTTGCCTTTTATTGTCAATGCATTGACAATAGATGTCAACTAAGAAGTTCTCTGTTTTTATCAAAGTCTTATTATATCAGATTTATTTTTTACAAATAACAGTGTTAGAGGACTTTGAAATAACTATCAACAATCACCTTAAACCAGTGCAACATGGGCTACCGACACTTGAAACTTCCATTGCTTATAAAATCACGATCTTCAAAAGTAGTGGCTGTTGGATCACTTGTCTCTAAACGCCATCACTAAAAACAATAAGCTAGATTCTCAACTCAGAGAGTTCTTTTCTTCTTTTGAATCTCACAGAATGAAAATCTGACCCACTATGTAAATACTAGTACATCCTTTAAAATGTACATTGGATTGTATACAGTTTGTGCTTTGAGTTTTTTTTTTTTTCTTTATCATGTCCAATAGAGATGTCTGAGAAGAGTAACTTAGCCCTTCCAACACTACAATTTTCCAGGATGCCTGCCAAGGGAGTACTTAGGACGATGGCCTCTAGGCTGGGAGGAGAGCGTTATCCTCTATCTGGGCACGAGACACAATCCAGGAGGCTCTCAGGAGGATAGGCTCTGTTATCTGATAGCTCTTTTCCATTTCTGACTAAATAGATGGCAGGAGTTTCCAAGGGGTTAAAATTTCAATTTAGACCAATAAATACACTCCTTTAGCTGCTTCCTCGAATATAGCATATCTTGTTTTTATTTTTAGTTTCTTATTCTCAGAAATTTAGATTCTATTATTGATTTCCCTAATTAAAAGAGAAAATGCGCATTTCAACCCTTCACTGAATCTAATCAGCAACCTCCCAATGCCACTCCACCTGGGTTCACAAGAAAGAGAATGATTCCTTTTCCCTTTGGAATCGATCATGTTTATAGTATTTTGGGAGCTTTGGAAATCCTATTTTGTCATCGTCACAGATGATGTTTTTAAATAATATTTATCCTTTCTACATTCTGTCAATTTAATTTCCCCCTGGTTTATGTTCTTTCTAAAAAAGTCCCTTTACACAACTATTATCATATTTTATGACGCCAATCAAACATGCATAAACATCACAGTGACATTATGATTTAGGCCAAGGTTTGTAACCATCACTGCAATAACTGAGAGAATTTTGTTCTAATACTGATGCCAAAGCCTCATCCCCAGAGATCGAAACTTAGTAAATCCAGATTGGGACCCCCAAATCTGTATGTTTTCAGAAGCTTTAAAATATTTTTATTATTTAAAAAGTAATTGTTAGGGACGCCTGGGTGGCTCAGTCAGTTAAGTATCCAATGTCTGCTTAGGTTATGATCTCATGGTTCATGGGTTCGAGCTGCATGTCAGACTGTGTCCTGACAGCTCAGAGCCTGAAGCCTGCTTCAGATTCTGTGTCTCCCTCTCTCTGTGCCCCTCCCTCACTCGAGCTCTGTCTCTTTCTCTCAAAAACATAAATAAACATTAAAAAATTTTTTAAAGTAACTGTTGCAACTAGTCCAAGTAATTCTAAATTTTTTTTTTTAAGTTTATTTATTTTTGAGACAGAGAGAGACAGAGCATGGACGGGGGAGGGGCAGAGAGAGAGGGAGATACAGAATCGGAAGCAGGCTCCAGGCTCTGAGCCATCAGCCCAGAGCCTGACGCGGGGCTCGAACTCACAGACCGTGAGATCGTGACCTGAGCTGAAGTCCGATGCTTAACCAACTGAGCCACCCAGGCGCCCCTAGTCCAAGTAATTCTAATGTGCTAATCAGCTAAGGTTAAGAAACACTGATTTAGGGTCTAAAAAGGAATTCAGATGCCTCTCTTTGGGTTAGTGATTTCCAAAGGACAAAGTGAACTATAACTGAAGTTTCACAAACTATAAAAAAATTTTAATTAAGAAAAACAATCTTCTTATAAAGTTTATAATGATGAGCTTTACAGAGAATGTCAAAACATATTCCCCACCATTCTCCATATCTGCTACCCACTTCTAGAGAGCAATAGAGCTATTATGTAGCTACCTTGTATTTCTCCCATCCTTTATGCCCTATAGTTTGGGACTTGCACCACCCATTAACAATTGAATCAAGAGGTAGAGAAGAAAGAGGAGAAAGGAAAGGAAAGAAAGAGAACTTGTTGAACTAGACCCACAAGAAATCAACACTGTCATCTTTGCTTCTTTTCCTCCACAGTTTCCTCACAGAAGTGTGAGGCCAAGACCTGAAGGATAAGAAGGTGGGATAAAAGGTCCAGGCTGAGAGAAGGCAAGATTTGGGTGTGAAAGAGAAAGAGGGCATTTTTGGAGAATTACGAGTTTAATATGGCTGGAGCATGAGGTAGCAATAGACCTTCTTTTCATCCACAGAGATGGATGGTATTAAGTCCATTTTACAGATAAGAAAACTGCTTCAGAATCAGGATGTACTTTATCCAAGGGTACATCACTTATAAAAGGTGGAGGAAGGATTCTAACTGAAGATTCTCTGGCTCCTAATCCATGTCATTTCCACACATTCCAAGGAAACGTCAAAGATTTATTGTGTTATTCTCCACTGGCAATAGTGAACAGATAAAGAAAAAAACAGGAAAGGGAGATTTGAAAGAATACTTCAGTGGAAATTTTGTGATTACTTAGGACTCAAAGCCATAACGTTTTCATGTCATCATACACAATGACAACTTGATTTTATTTTTTATTTTTTTTTTAAACGTTTATTTATTTTCGAGACAGAGAGAGACAGAGCATGAACAGGGGAGGGGCAGAGAGAGAGGGAGACACAGAATTGGAAGCAGGCTCCAGGCTCTGAGGCATCAGCCCAGAGCCCGTCGCGGGGCTGGAACTCACGGTCTGTGAGATCATGACCTGAGCCGAAGTCGGACGCTCAACCGACTGAGCCACCCAGGCACCCCATGACAACTTGATTTTAAACTAGTGCAACAAGGAAGCCACTAAAGCACATTGCAAAGCATGGATTGAGAGCAGTCGTGTGCATCTGTATCCAGAGAGAAAATGTTCCTCACGTGACACTAGAGCTGCTGCAGTGGTTTCTCCACCAGTGCAGCTCCCTCTGACTCCATTGCCTAACTGGAGGGCAATCTCAAAAACAGAGATGGGAAATTGGGAAGAGCAGACAGGAGAAAGGAAAATTCTTATATCCCGTTGCTCAGTCGCAAAAAAAAACTTGGTTACTCTGGTTAACTTGTCCTACCCTGTAAAGACACTTAAAAGGCTCTTCCTCATTCTCTACCTTCTTCCTCTAGTCATACAGCTCTCATTTCCCCAGACTGAAGAAGAGTTTGGAGAGACTATGTCAGTGAGTGTGTGTGTGTGTGTGTGTGTGTGTGTGTGTGTGTGTAATAGAGACAGGAGAGACCTCTATTAATCCCTGAAATCTCATTTTATCAATGTATGAAGACAGAAATATCGGTAATCAAACCCCTATGCACCAGAGAGAACCTGTGTAAAAACCTAGTTCCTGGGACAAGGTCTTGGAAACTGGAAGCTATGACGAGTCTTGTAAGGTCCTGTTTTAGACAAAGAGAAGTCATACCTTACAACCCAATGACAGTCTACAATTATAAGCTGGGTGATTTACATGATGTCTTGAAGGGAAAGCATGAGAAGCGAACATGCAGATATCATCAACATGTGCTTCCATGATGCAATTTATATTTTTTTAATTTTTATTTTTGGGAGAGAGACAGAGACAGAATGCAAGTAGGGGAAGGGCAGAGAGAGAGAGGGAGACACAGAATCCAAAGCAGGCTCCAGGCTCTGAGCTGTCAGCACAGAGCCTGATGCAGGGCTCAAACCTGTGAAACATGAGATCATGACCTGAGCCAAAGTCGGACATTTAACTGATTGAGCCACCCAGGAGCCCCCCTATGATGCAATTTAAAATACTGAATCTGCCATGTATTGGGCAGTGTACTGGGTGCTAGCAGAAATAGAAATGATTTAAGTAAATCTTTGCCACAAAAAACTCACTGTCTAACAGGAGAGATAAACATATAATAGCACAGTTCAGTTGAAATCCTGAAGCCCCACAACAATGGTGAGGACTAAATAACACAGTAAGCCTGAAGAAGAGGGTGGATGTAAGAATAATGCTTCACAATCTGCAACTGGGTCTTGACAAATAAGTAAGATTTCCTGGGTGGACACCAACACAAAGCTAACCTATGGGTAGGAAATGTATAAAGAAATGTGTAAAAAAAATAGAGGGATGAAGCCCCATACGCCTTTCAGGGAACTGAAAACAATTCTACCTATACCCATATTTGACCAGGTAAAGTGAAGCATATGAGAAGTCGCTGTGGATTAAAGAAATGGGCTCTAGATGGAAGCCAGAAGTCTTGAATTTAAAGTCTGGTCCTGACATTTTACAGGCGTGTAAAACTCTGCAGGCAAGTAAGGCTCTCGGGTTTTCCATTTCCTCTTCGGTAAAGTAGAGACAATACTACCCACACAAACACTGGAAGTACACATAAGGTATCTAACCCAATGGGCGTGGGGGGGCGGGGGGGGCGGGGGAGTGGTGAGGCCTTTTAGGAAAGTGAAGTGTGAGGCCAAGACCTGAAGGATAAGAAGGTGGGATAGAAGGTCCAGGCTGAGAGAAGGCAAGATTTGGGTGTGAAAGAGAAAGAGGGCATTTTTGGAGAATTACGAGTTTAATATGGCTGGAGCGTGAGGTAGCAATAGAGAAAGCGAGGCTGTAGCCGTAAGATCACGGAAAACCATGAGGTGGGACAGCAGCAGACAGGCCAACGGTGAAGCACTGAAGAGTTTTTGTTTATGTTTTGCTAGTTTTTGTTTTGCTTTGATTTCAAAGCTGAGAAGTAGGCCTTTAGAAAGATGCATTCTGCTGCAGGTTGAAGTATTATTTGGAGGGCAGTCAAGCTGGATGCCAAATACAAATGAAAGCAGTTTCAGTCAATCAGGTGAGATTTGAAGGCGGGTTGAACTAAGGCAGCAGAAATTGAATACTCTGTTTTTTCCTCAGGTCATGTAAATCCTGTGCCTTTTTCCCAGGGATCTTAGTTAGAGCCACCTCTTCTCACTGTTTACCTTTCACATGCAAAAGTTTCTATTCCTGGCCTGGTTCTTGTTTCTCTCTTTCACTTAATTCAACCTACATTCATTTTTTTAAATTTGTTCTGAATATCTTTCACATCAACATAGGAAGTTATTGCAACTACAAAGTACATTCAGAGATGTAAATGAGTGTCACACTTGTGCTGACAATCAAGAGAAAAATAGCATTTGTTCTCACTTGCAAGGCCTCATTCATCGGCGTGGAAAAGTTGTTCCCAGTGTCTGTTGTCTGTAGACTTTTCAACAGCTACAGAGCAGCTTTTACACTAAGCAGCGTTTTCACATATCTACTCCTTACTTTCTTTGGCAGACTCACATTTTGTGTTTTTATTGCTCTGTGGGCTACATGTCTTTATTCAATAAATACAAATGTTTTCAAACACTGGCTGCACCAGGATTACACTTGTGCTGGGAGAACAGGGTCAGCAAGGTTATACTAAATTGCTCGATGATGGATTATCCTAGACAGCATTTCCCAAAATCTTTATACAGTATGTCACAAGCAGGTCAAAGGTCAGGCTGTTCTTCTACCGGGCCTTCTATCTCCAGATGCTCACTCTTACTCTGGGTTACGTACCAGAAGAAGGCAAGAGATTGTACACAGGTTTCACATAAATCACATGAAAAGTCCTAAGAATGCAGGCACCTAAATTACAACTGTGATGCCACATAAGAACAGAGCAACATACAACAAGTCAAAGGCTAGCTCAGATATAAAAGAACAGAACGGCAGGTACCAAATGAGGTGGGTCTCTTTGAATTGGCAAAGTGTAGGGAATGCCTTTATGTTGACTTATTATGTATTGAAAGCAAAATAGTTATTTTCGCAAATAAAGAAATAGTGTTAAAACAATGCTCTTTCATTTCTAAGAATTATTGGTCTTTCTGCAGTGTGCTATTTTACCGTGACATAGCATGATTTCTCCCTTGTAACAATTCATATGATTTAAAGCTCTCCCATACCAAATGTTATACCTTAATGGTACATGGAAACGAATTTTAAGATTAAAGTAAAAATACTAATTTGATATTTATCAATCTCATTTCACTTCAAAGCTAGGAAAATGCCATATTTTGAAATTACTTTAGCAAACTATCTTCAATATACTAATTCCAATAGCATCTACTCTAGTATGCAATAAATTTTTAAAACTCGAATTACTCCACATAATACCTTATATAAATCTACTAAACTTCATAAAATATGTACTGAAATAGGAAAAAAGTTTTGCTCACTTCTCAGTGACACAGTATGCAAATTGCTGATGTCAATCACTGTCAAAAAATGCTCTTTTATATCAGTGCAGGAACAATTGAGTTCTTACTGACATTTCTAAACAACCAGAATGATAATTTGCATTGTTACTGAGTTAAAATCCTTAAATATATATTTATACTAATTCTATTTTTCTATCATCAAAATGAAAACCAGCATTAGAAAAAACTTCTAATTTCACATCTTTATCATATTGGTCGTATTTTTTGTACCAGAATTGAAAACACTATTTTATAAAGACTACGTTAGTTTTGTCCATACAGAAACCATCTATGCTTTCAAATTATAGAGATTAAATGTCATTTTTTATTTTTTTATTAAAAGGAGTCTATAAAGTCATCAATGTGTTTTCTTATTTATTTTATTTATGTATTATTAGACTCCACTTTGTTTTTTTTTAAAGAGTGAAAGCATCCCTTCAAAATGTATAAGAAATCACTCATGTTCAATATTTGATTTACAGCAGGCTATACGACAGCAAGAACTTAAATGTGCATGTGCTTCCAAGAGTAAGAAATCTCATCTTCAAGTAAACATTAAGACAGTGGTTCTAAAGAATTTGACCCCCCCGCCCCATGCTATTCCCAAGGCTGATCAACCTCTTCTAAGCTTTATATCTTCCGTGAGTTGGCCAGAAGCTTGTATTGACTAGATACTGTCCAGTGAAATAGAAAGAGCCTGCGTGGGGGTGGGATGCAGGAGGCAGATACTACAAGGCAGAGTCAGAAACACAGACTTGGAGTGATTACTACCTCTTCAATCCCTGCTTTACCATTTGCCACATGTATGATCTAGATAGAGCAAGTTACACAGCTTTTCTAACCTTCAGTGTCCTAATCCATCAGTCAGAGATAATAACTGTACCCTCCTCTTAGATTTATTGTAAAGATTCAATAAAATAATGCAGGTACCACACTTGATACAGTGGCTGTAAAGTTCTAGAAGCTCAGTTTTATATCCCTGAGAACATTAATTCTGTAGTTTGAGAATAAGTAGAGTACATTTTCCTTAGTGCAGTATCTGAATGTATATATACGCAAATTAAAAGTGGAGGGCCACCTGGGTGCCTCAGTTGGTTAAGAGTCTGACTCTCCATCTCAGCTCAGGTCTCGAATTTCAAGGTCATGAGTTCAAGTGGCAGCTACTTAAAAAAAAAAAAAAAGAAAAAGAAAAAAAAAACTAAGAAAAAAAAAATGAAGTAATGACCTAAACAGCTACCTCTCATGTGCTTTATGGAGAAGTAGTTGGTCTATTCTGAAAGTACAGCAAGTGAAGAGTGAAGCTCGTCAAAACCTCAGAGTAGATTAATAGCAGGGTTGCTCCCCTTATAATCTACAGTTTAATCCATTGCTCTTTAGAGATGTAGTATGTAAATTCAAGTGAAAAGGTAATTAATAATCCAATAGTAGGAAACCTTTTCTACAGAAATCTTTGCGGGAAGATTTGCCATACTATCCTTTACAATCCCTATCTTGGGGGCAAAGATAATAATGGTGAATAATTACGATTACTTATTGAGAAGGTACTATGTGCCGGGAACTACACTAAGCACATGGCATACGCTATCGACTATAATTTTCATTAAAATTCTATTATGAAGGCTTAGACAGACTGAGTAATTTTCTTGCATGTGCAGTTATTAAGTGGTAGAACTAATAAGATTCAAATCCAGAAGTGATGACATTCTAAAAATCCTGCCCTTCCACTATGCCACATAACTCTCAGTAAGCACTAAACAAGTTTGATCTCAGTCATGACAAGATACTGCCTATACATTTGCCCTGGCATCCAGGACCATGGTGACATAAGAGGTGTCACTGGGACCACCCAGGTTATCCGTTCAGAGCATATTCATTACATTTGTTCTAAGACTTTTTTTTTTTACTTCTTATGATGGGAAAAACAATGATATCAAATGGAAGATTTGTTTTCATTTGCAAAACAAAAACATGGGGAATTTAACCATTAGAACATTAGCCAAACTCATTATTGTTACCAAAGTGTGTCATAACAGAAATGTTTTTCTTTTTTTTTTGAAAAATTTTTTTAAACATTTATTTTATTTTAGAGACAGAGAGAGCATGAACAGGGGAGGGTCAGAGAAAGAGGGAGACACAGAATCTGAAACAGGCTCCAGGCTCTGAGCTGTCAGCACAGAGCCCGATGCGGGGCTCGAACCCACGGACCGTGAGATCATGACCTGAGCCGAAGTCGGACACTTAACCGACTGAGCCACCCAGGCGCCCCTAGAAATGTTTTTCAATGAAACAGCAATTCCATTTCCAAGCTTGATTTGGTCTCTTGAGTTTCTAATAAAATGCTCACGGTACCAATTGTCTTCATTCCTTTCCTGATGTCTGACCACCTGTACTGAAACTATCCATCACTGCCCTTCATACACATTGCTCTAAGCAAGAGTTGCTGAAAAGACTTTTGGTAATTTTCACTGTTCACCTGGGATTTGAGATAGTACCTTAGAGTAGATAGAGATCTATTCTGTGTCCAGTCCTGTGTCCATCATCACTTAGGTTTTTACTTCAGGATAACAAAATGAAGGTGCCTGATTGAAATTCAAGTATTTCTGGGGTGCCTGGGTGGCTCAGTCAGATAAGCATCCTACCCTTGATTTTGGCTTAGGTCATGATCTCACAGTCCTGAGATCATGACCTGTGCTGGGCCCATCCCTGGCCATGGAGCCTATTTGGGATTCTCTCTCTTTCTCTCTCTCTCTTTCTCTTTCTCCCTCTCTCTCTGCCCCTCCCCACTCATTCTCTCTCTCTCTCTCTCTCAATAAATAAATAAACATCTATTTATTCAAATATGTATTCAATTATTTATTAAAATATTTCTAAGCTCATCTCATCTCATTTACAAACAGGACAGGTATGAATCTGATCAGCAAATGGATATGAAGTGTCGCTCCATTTACATTTCTTCATATCACACGAGGGCCAGCCCACAGAATCTCTAGCTTACTTTCAATGTACAAGGTGTAGCTTATTTTGAGGCATCAAGGTTTCTAAAACTAAGTGAAAATGTAATCTGAAAGTAGCAACTGAAATTTCATAACTTAATAAACTTATGCCTGCATATTTTTCCTGCATATTTTAGATATCCTTTTAAGCAGTAAGCCAAATCTTTGTGCAATAGCAACTGATAAAAAATAAGCTGTTACTAGTAAACATGTTAATGAATATATAGGTAAAAATCCTATGAAGATTTGCACAGGCACTCACAGAATTTTCTATTTCATTCACCTCCTCATTTAACATCTATTTATTGAGCCTCTAATATATGCCAGGCATCGTACTTGGCATTGGAGATATAGACGTGAACAAAGCAGATGTTATGTCTGCCCTTCTGCTGACTTCTGGTGTAAATGATAAAGAGGAGAGAATACTATAAGTAAATTCCTTTATCATAAACAAAATGATGAAAACAGTAAAAATACTAAAGATGTCACTAACAGGAAGTTGTTGCCAGAAAACTGGAAACAAAAAGCTGATGGGTCTTCATGTACCAGTATTCGTACACATATAGCAAGGTTTAATAGAATTTTTTAATTTTAGAGTAGAAGACATGTCAAATGCAGTTTACATTTCTCAGCCAGTAATTATATTTTCTTACAAGGGGCTATTACATTTTTAGAGACAGACACAGCAAATAATAAAAGGTTTTATTTGAGAGGAGAAACAAGCATGGTGGGGTTTTTTTAGATGAAAGGGGTATAATAAATTTATGAGACCTCACATACAGCTATAATATAATAAATTAGAAGGATTAATAGAATTGTGAGCTACAGTAACCTGCACTAGTAGAATGCCTATTTTATGGAGCTCGATAATACAGTTTATCATTGACTCCATGGGAATTCCCACAATATATTAGCTGCGGTGTAACAATAAAGCACACACAGTAAGGGGCATGTCCCTTTTGACACACATTCTCTTCCCACACTTATTTTACCAGGGAAACAACTCTGGTGCAGTTTAATTAAACTGCACTGCAATGAATTAGTCCAGGTCTTAGCCCTCTGACAGAGAGGGCCCTGGCAGTACCACAGGGGTCTGTCCCCTTATGATACCCGAGAGACTTCAGAAAACCTGGGAAAAAAAGTGTAGGGTCCCTCAGATGACAGTGTCACTGGGCAAGCCCCGAGTTGTCAATCAGTTCACTTAAGGAAGCACCCATCCCTTTGGAGAAGTTTTTATATTTCCCCATTTGTTGACTATGGGTCAGTCTTTTGGGAAACATGTAAATGCCTTGGGAAGCTTTATGTTCTATTTCCCTAGCTGGGGACAAGACTATCATTGCTCACTTTAAAACAAAATAGCCTTGCTATTTTGAAGTCCACTGTGTATTCATAGCTAGCTTTGGAGAGGCAAGCCAGAAAGTAATAACTGAAAATAAACTTAGGATGATGATGAGTTCAAATAAACTCTACTGGTAATAAGATATGAATAAAAACATTTTCATTCAGAGTAAAAACTCTCCAGCTAAACATGATCTAGAATATCCAAGATGGAAGTGTATTACAAGAGATATGTTATTTCCCCAGAGTTTCTGATCAACAGCGTAGTAAGGTTACACCCCCCAATGACACAGAAAATCTTGCATTATTGATGAATATTCTTATTTTATCTGAACACTGTTTATTAATTCATGAGGGTGTTTTGGAATTGAAAGATAAAAATTTACAAAACAATTACATTTTTAATAACTGCTTCAAGCCAGATACATTGAATATTTAAGTGAACCAACACAAAGACCTCAAAAGAATTTATTAGACAATGGCAATTAGATCTCTAATAACTTGGCTCCACTGGAATTACTGAGCTCCATTTAGATGCCAGACATGGCACCTTAGTGATGGGTACACCATGTCGCCACCCTGCCTTTGGCTGGGGATCCTGAGAAATGACAGTCCCATTAGGTGTCGTGTAAAGCAGCTGACCTCACACTCTCAGCACTTGATCTTTGCACTGCAAGTGACCATTTGTCACTGTTGCCCAGAGATGGAGCTCAGGTGACTCAATGTCACCACTGCCTTTTCAAAAGAGTAAGATAGTTATAAGTTTTTTTCCAAGTCTAGAACAGACTTTTTTTTCCCTAAACAAATTTGCTTAGAAAAATAGGTAGGCAAATTAGAAGCAAAGAATAGACTTCTTTACACATAGGCAGTATGCTTTCTAATCATTACAAAAATTATCGAAACTTTTTTCAAAAATTATTGAAACTTTTTGACCCAAGGGAAAAAAAGATTTATGGTTGCCTGAAAACTTTCTCTTTACAATCTTTATCCCAAGTAGGTAACAATAAAAGTATTTCTACCAGAACAAACACATTAACATAGAGCACCCATAGAGGCTTATTCACAAAAAGCAGTATTTCTCTTTCCTTCTCAAATAAGGCTTAGTTTTCTGTAAATTGCAATTCTCATAATAAGAAAATTCCCACTACAATATTTTCAAGCTATAAGAATAATATCATCTTTCTATTTGTTGTGCCTAAGAAATCCCAGAATTTGAGCTAGCTAGTTAAGAGATAAGCTTCTCACATTTCTAGTCTCCTGGAGCCTTTTTCACCTCTAGTGATTCAGAAATCTCTGTGCTGATTTCACAGTAGTAGCTATTGAGCTAGTGACCATTGCATGCAGGCACTGTGCGAAGTGTTGTACACAGGATATTTTATGAATATGTCACTTTATTTTTTTATGAGCGTGCCATTTTAATTCCCAGTAGCAACATGGGAGTTTATTATTACTGTCTTTTTATAGATAAGTAAACTGAGAGAGAATTTATGTTATTTTCCCAAAAGAGACAGAGGTAGTAGCAGAGCTCGAATGCAGAGTGATTCTAATTTTAAAATAGATGCCGTTGAAAATTAATTAATTAATTAATTAGATGCCATTAAGGGCGCCTGGGTGGCTCAGTCAGTAGAGGATGTGACTCTTGATCTCAGGGTCATGAATCTTTTTAAAAATTTTTTACAATATTTTATTTATCTTTGAGAGAGAGAGAGAGAAAAAAAACAGGGGAGGGGCAGAGAGAGAGGGAGGGAGACAGAATCTGAACCAGGCTCCAGGCTCTGAGCTGTCAGCACAGAGCTGGACATGGGGCTCAAACTCATGGACCATGAGATCATGACCTGAGCCAAAGTCGGAGGCTTAATCAATTGAGCCACCTAGTCACCCCATCGGGGTCATGAATTTGAGCCCCATGTGGGGTGTAAAGTTTACTTAAAAAACAATATTAAATAAATAAAATTACTCTCATTTTGGGGCACCTGGCTAGCTCAGTCAGTGGAGCATGAGACTCTTGATCTTGGGGTCATGAGTTCTAGCCCCACGTCAGAGATAGAGTTTAAAACAAAAATTTTAAAATAGATGTTAAATTCTTAGCTACACAATTCAAGATCTTTTCTCAGTATAAATATTTTCATTTGAAAAATGTCTAACTTTTTCTTCAACAAGATCCTTTTTTTTTTTTTTTTTTAAGATTTTATTTTTTTTATGGGGCACCTGGATGGCTCAGTCAGTTAAGCGCCTGACTTTGGCTCAGGTCATGAGCTTATGGTTTCAGAGTTTGAGTCCCACGTTAGGCTCTTTGCTGACTGCTCAGAGCATGGAGGCTGCTTCGGATTATGTGCCTCCCTATCTCTCTACCCAACCCCACTCACTTGCTTGCTCTCTCTCTCTGAAAAATAAATAAACTTTAAAGAAAAAATTTTGTAAGTAATCTCTACACTCAGTGAGTGGCTCGAACTCACAACCCCAAGATCAAGCGTCAGATGTTCCACCAACTGAGCCAGCCATGCACCCCTCAACAAGATTTTTAAAAAGATTGGGTCATTTGTTATCCCTCTTGACCCATCTTATTGTGTAATGACAGAGGTTGAAATATTGTTCCATTTGAGGAAGCAACTTTATTCTGAACTCATGTTTCTTTGGAAATGATATTGTTTACATGCACTGTGCTCTTGCTTTTTCTTCATGTACCTGTGTCTCCCCTGGAATGTCTTTCCACTAGACATACGTCTCTAACATCAAAAATGAACTATTCCCTTAATTGTCAAAGGAAGAAATAACTGAAACTCCAAGTTATGATAAGCTACCTGTAACTATACTGCTCCCTATTATGACCTCCCACTTCCCAGCCCAACCCTTATTTATAAGAAACTGGATTGATTTACAATTGAAAATATAATTAAATCACTTTAACATTGGAAATAGTATGGCAAGACCTTTATTTTTGTGAATTCAACATCTGAGTGTTAACATCCATGGCACTTGTTTTCCCAATTTATTTTACATTCCCATATTTTCCCAGTTTATAGTATGTATGAAAATAAGTTTCGTATCACCCTTTAAACGTTTTATTCTGAAATACCAAGTGTATCAGTGAACAATAAAATTTTTTACAATCTCAATGTTTCCATATACTTACAATTAATGTTTGGCTGACTTTGAACATAGTAGCCTTAAGATAAAATAAAATTTAAAGATACTAAAAATATTAAAATGCTAAGTACAACCATAACAGAAAGACAAACATACATAGCTGAGGTCAAATGAAAGAAACGTAAACATCTAGGTGCCAGGGAGGAGCCCAAACAAGCAACTTATGAGACAAAGGAAATCAGTCAGAGAGAAGTAGTGCAGTTGTATGACCTAGGGCCCAGAAGCAAAGGTTTCAATTTCCACATGGGGACAAGAGATGTGGCCTAGAATGCACATACTATAAAGAGGTGGAAACAAGACATTTCCTGAAGTTAGGGCCCCAAGGGGCTGCCCCTTCAATGTAAGACAACCTTTCCACCCCAAAGTTCCAGAGACAAAAAAAAAGACACCATCTCTTCCAAAGGCTCTAACAGGATTCTAAAAGTAAAAATCCATTTGAGAAAGTGAAGATTCAGTTTATGTTATCTTATGGAATAGGAAAAATATCAGCATGAAGATGTATTCCCAACTCTTAAATTTGAAAAACCTGATAGAGGAAAATGCAAGGCTACTCTGCATCAACACTGTAGAAATCTAGATTGACGGTTGTTTTCCTTCAGCATTATTCTCTGGCCCTGGACAAATATACACACAATCATCAATAAAGCTGACCTGAACCCCAAATTCCAAGCCTAATACAGTAAGCAATACAATCAACGGGGGGATTAGAACCCAAAAGCTTCAGAAAATCAAATAAGATGAATTTCTACCATTTTGGGTCTCTGCGCCTTTCACAGAAGTCCCAACAGCACTATGTTGGGACAGAGCATCTCACAACCTCTGTGGTCCCAAGGAGCCACCATGTGGAGGGCCCAGGGAAGAGTGTGCCATTTTCAGTGGAAAACAAGAGGCAGTTATGAATTATGATGACTACATACTTTGGATCTGGATTTGCTGCACCTTTTTTTTTTTTTAAATTTTTTTTTTTTTTACGTTTATTTTTGAGACAGAGAGAGACAGAGCATGAACGGGGGAGGGGCAGACAGAGAGGGAGACACAGAATCGGAAGCAGGCTCCAGGCTCTGAGCCATCAGCCCAGAGCCTGACGCGGGGCTGGAACTCACGGTCTGTGAGATCATGACCTGAGCTGAAGTCGGACCCTTAACCGACCGAGCCACCCAGGCGCCCCACCTTTTTTTTTTTTATAGTAAGACACCAACTGCTTAAGAAATAAGGATGTTGCAATGAATCCATTAAACAGATGTGAAAAGGAGCATTTTAAGAGGTGCAGTTTCTTTGAAAAATGGATCAAATTCTTGAATTCAACATAACTCAATATGTTTGTAAATAAACATATTTGTTTACCTGAAAAAATAAAACACAAAATTAAATAAATAAATAAATAACATGAGAGGGGCCTATAGCTGGCTCAGTCGGTGAAGCATATGAATCTTGATTTCAGAGTTGTGACTTTGAGCTCCATGTTGAATGTAGAAATTACTTAAAATCTTTAGAAAATATGTTAAATAAACTATAAAATAAGTATATTTTAAGTTATTAAGGAAATAATAAAAAGAGCCAAAACTATAAGGAAAGAACAGAACATGATTTTAAAAATCAAGATATAGGAAAAAAGGAATAGAGCTTCTGTAAAAAAAAAAAAAAGAAAAGAAATAAAAAGAAGAATTTTGGAATTCAAGATTGAAATTTTAAAAATTGAGGATGAATTAATAACAAACTACATGGAGTTGCTGAGATTTAGATTAGAGAACTGGAGGATAGTTCTGAAGAAACTACCCAGGGATAGCAGAGTGAAAGAGGTAAGGGAAGAGGAAATATGAAAAATAATCTACTCCAAAATACCTCTTGCTGGAACTATAGAATATCAAAGCAGAAAAAAATATTAAAAGGAATCAGAGAGAAGACAGATTGTCTGCAAAGGAATATAAATTAGACTGTTAACAAATGAAAAATAACTGTCAGCCTTGAATTCTATACCAGCTCCAATATCACTCAAAGGTATACATGAACAGGTAATAGGAAATACAAAAAATAGAGGAATAAGTTAATTGACACCATAAAGAAGTAATCAAGCAAATTCAATGAGTGGGTCATTCTCAAAAATGAATGTCATGAAAATAGTGAAGGCATAGACCCTTTGCTAGATTAAGATGATTTAAGAGATATAACAGATACATGCAATGTGTAGATTTTGGTTGGATCCCAGTTTGAAAAAAGAGATTGAAAAATTTGGAACGATTGACAAAACCTGAATATATACTCAGTACTAGTTGTTATTAGAGAATGGTTGCTAAAATTTTTATATATGTTAATGACATTTTATATGTATTAGAGCTCTCTTTAGTTTAGAGAAGCCTACTAAGCTATTTGCATTTGGGGATCAAGTATCAAGATATCTGTGAATTTATTTTTAGGTTGTTTAGCTAACGTGCATGTGTGTGTGTGTGTGTGTGTGTGTGTGTGTGTGTGCGCGTGCACGCATGAGTGTGTATAGATAGAGAGTGCACATATGGCAAAAACTTAACAAAAGTTTTAGTCTAGGTGATAGACATATGGGTGTACGTAGTTCTTTAGTTACTTTTCTATATGTTTGAAATTTCCATAATAAAAAAATTAAGAGAGAAAAGATGATGTAAATATATTCTCATAGACTAGATCATTTTTTGTCACTTGCAAATCACACCAAAAAATTTTAGTAATAAATAAATCACAGTAAGAAGAATAAATCAATTACAGTAATAATAAACTACAGAAGATTTCAGGAAAGAACGGAGAAAAAAGACACTGAAATTTAAATCAGTGGAAGCAATGACAGTAAAGACTACCAGAGTGGGAGTTAGCAAAAACCAGTGATGGAAATAGAATACTCACATAAAAATTCGAGGTCGTGATCCAAGGAAGGTATCCTACAAGTTTGCAAAAAATGTAAACATATGTACTAACTTAAAGATTTTTTTAAATTATGTATATTTTTGAGACAGAGAGAAAGGAGAGAAACAGTGCAAGTTGGGTAGGGGCAGAGACAGAGAGGGAGACGCAGAATCTGTAGCAGGCTCTAGGCTCTGGGCTGTCAGCACAGAGCCCAATGCAGGGCTCAAACTCACAAACTGTGAGATTGACCTGAGCCGAAGTTGGATGCTTAACTGATTGAGCCCCCCAGCACCCCTTAACTTAAAGATTTTTGATACAACTATGCATATTTAAAAAGGTGAGGTATTCATTGGAAGAACAGAAAAAAATGTATTACTTCAAATAAAATGAGAGAAATAAAATTATAAATCAAGTCTTTCCAAAAGAAAGCAAAAAAGAGAAACAAGTGAAAAGTAAATCGAAAATTAAATATAAAATACTATAAATCAATAAAAATACTCTAGTAATGGCTATAGTATAAATAGATTTTAAGAGTTAAAAGATTCTCGAATTGGATGCTTAAAACTATCACTATAGGCTATTTATAAAATAGATCAGCAATGATCAAGATGGATGAATCTCATAAACATCACCTTGAGTTCTCTGGGAATTGCAAAAAGATAAAATAATATGGAACAATTTATATAATTGTTTAATATACGGACAAAATTGAAACATATATTACACACACAGATTACTATTCAGCAATGAAAAAAATAAAATTGTGGTCAGTTCTGAAAGGACAAAAGTACAGACCAGTGGTTGCCAGGTGTGAAAGATGGGTGGGAGGACGGGAAGAGGTGGGTGTGGCTCTGAAGGAGTAGCATGAGGGAGCACTTTGTCGTGATAGACTAGCTCTGCATCTTGCCTGGGTGGTACACCAATCTATACAGGTGATAAAATGACAGAACTATACACATACGTTGTGCCAGTGTGTGTTCCAGGTGTTGATATTGTGCTGTAGTTACATAAGATGTAACCGCTGAGGAAAACTGGGTGAGAGGTACACAGAACCTCCCTGTACTCCCCTTTGAAATTTCCTATGAATCTGTGATTACTGTAAAACCTGGGTTTGGAGCATAATTTGTTCTGGAAACATGCTTGTAATCCAAAGAACTTGTGTATCAAAGTGAATTTCAACAACCACTGTGGTAGTCGTGATCATGTGACATTAGGCATCACATACTACTTGTAAGACATGACTTGTTTATCAAGTTAAAATTTATTAGAAATGTTTGCTTGTCTTGCAGAACACCCACAGAACAAGTTACTCGCAATCCAAGGTTTTACTGTATTTCAAAATAAGGTTTTAAAAATTCTATACCTTGCTTTTAACTAATATGTATATGGCAAATGCATTAAAAATGTCTCCGTGTTGTTCAGAATTTTCTGAGTGCTACATGGTCATACTTAACATTTACAAAATAATAATAGCAATGATGCAGAAGACGAGAATTGTAATAGTTCACAAACAAATAAAAATGTTTGACCCAGGGTCACCTGGGTGACTCAGTCGGTTAAGCGTCTGACTTCAGCTCAGGTCATGATCCCGCGGTTCATGAGTTTGAGCCCTGCGACAGGCTTCGCGCTGGCAGCTCAGAACCTGGAGCCTGCTTCAGATTTTGTGTCTTCCTCTCTATCTGCCCCTCTCCCACTCATTCTCACTCTCTCTCTGTCTCTCTCTCTCTCTCTCTGTCTCTCTGTTAAAAATTTTTTTAAATGTTTGACCCAGGAATCATGTCAGAAAATAACATGCACCGGCAAACTAAACAAGATAATTAGACTTTCACTTTGTTTTGTGATGAATAGTATTCATTTAACTCCAGTCTCAGAAACTCTGACAGAATCATGACAGTCCAGTTTAAGCAGAGAATACAGGCAGTCCCGACTTTGCATGATTCTCATATACAGAAATTTCAGTTACCACGGATCAGTTAAATAACACACGTCCTCCAAAAATTCAATTTTCAGTTATCACATACATTCAGTGCCATTACGTGAAGTTTTAACTTCTCTGCTAGGTCTTCGGTCCACAAATCACGACATAACTAAAAGACATGCATCATGATTAGAAAGCAATCATGTCACTTCTTTTCAAAGTTTGTTGGTGATCGATCACTGAGCATCTGTTACTCAACTCATGCACAGGCAGTGAAGTGGATAGTTCTGCTTCATGAAGACAAATGTAGATGGGAAAAATGATGGTGATAAAAAGCATAAATATGTCCCAGAGGAAATGAATCCAGCAAAAAAGCTCCACATAAAAGGAATTCTCAAATATATTTTCCGACACTGCAACCATAGGAGTGGGAATTTGGGAATGTGGGGAGGTGATCCAAACTTAAAAGGAATATAACAGGGGTGCCTGGGGGGCTCAGTCAGTTAAGCCTCCAACTCTTGATTTTGGCTCAGGCCATGATCTCATGGTTCATGGGTTCAAGCCCCGTGTCCAGCTCTGCTCTGACAGTGCAAACCCTGCTTGGGATTCTCTCTCTGCCCCTCCCCTGCTCGTGCACATGCTCGCTCTCTCTCTCTCTCTCTCTCTCTCAAAATAAATAAACATTTAAGAAAATGAGCACAACAATTGGCCAACACATAGAAAGGTTTCTTACTCCTTCTTGTAAGTCATACAAGAAGACAAGCATTGTTGAAACTACACCTAAGTTTTACAAATAAAACACATTAATATGTTTTATATAACAGTGTACCAAACATTCCTTTTACTATCTTCGCGTGTCCTTAATGTACATGTAACCATGTATATACATGTATAAACAGTAAAGGTGTTTTTAACGTTTTGACAAGAAATATTTAAAGATCACAGAACAATCATGATTCTTCCCCCTATGGATTTTAAGATCATTTGCACAATTATTTTTACTGCCCCACACTAATGTACAAAGTGAGGACTGCTTACATATAAAGGGGATAATCAACCTGTGCATGAATTGAGTAACAACTCCATTCCCCTGTAAGAAAACAGATTTTCTACATGATTTAGGAGGTAAATAACACAAACAGGACTTACTTAGGCTTTTCCTCTAACCCTGTGTGCTGTCATTTGACGGTCAAATCCCCTTTTTAATAGTCCTTCATATATTTTAAGCAAGAAATCTCTCACTTCAAATGAAATCTGAAGTGAAACAACTTTATTAAACAGCAACTCAAGATTACACTTAAATTTATTTTGTTTATAAAGCACTTGATGAGAACTATGATGAACCAAATACCGTACATGAGAGCTATGGTCATTTCAACCATTTTAGTCCAATTTTTTTCCTGAGTTTTTTGTTCATTATTTTGATGCATGCAGATAAATAAATACAGATGCTAACAGTTCAAGCGACCCTTGACATCTCTGTAATACTCTTCCCTTAATCTGAGATGGCTAGTTTGCCTGCGTACATATGTGAAACTTGCAGTAAGAAAAAAAAAAAAAAAAAAAAACCTTAGCAGCCTTATTCCAAAATATGCCCAAAAATTTAAAAAGGAAACAGAAACAAATAAAATTATCATCAGAACTATAGGTGGGAATTATTATAGAAAGTTTTATTAGCAGCCTTCTTTATAATGGATAAAAATTTTAAATGGAATTGACTTAAATATCCAAATTTAGACCAATGGAGCAAAATATGGTAAATTCAGAATGGAATATTAAGCATCTGTGAAAATTTATGTTTAGGAACAGTTTTCAACAATGAGAGGAAAGGCATATAATTTAGATAAAAAAGAGTATAAGGTGATAGATGCATCTAATGCAACTATGTATTTCAAATGCACAAAAATACTCAATACTAATATAATATTAACAACTGTCCCCGGAGGGTGTGATTGTGAATGTTTGACTAGCTGATGGATAAAAGGATTGATACTTGCATCTTTATATTTTTCAATACTTTCCAAAATATAAATGACAATAAAAGTATTTTTAAATACTTCACTAATAAAAATTGCATAAAAGAAATAAGCCTCTCCTTCCAGACTAGAAGTGGTTCTCAAAACACCCATGCAGCTTGAGCAACAAAGCAAGGACTCTTCTTGGAGAGGAACTTTCTACATCATATTCAGGCCCCATTTTCAGAGACTAAATTCAGTAAAGATAGGAGCCCATGATCCCCATGGAGACAATGGCTAGCAAATCCTGTAGCAACTCTCCCCAAAACCCATTCCAATCCCTTAGTACTCATAATGGAGAATTTGCCAGAATGGAATTTGCCTGTGGCTATTTTGTAACTTAACACACTGGAAAACTAAACCATGCCTGCAAAATGTGGTTATAACTTATATAGACTTCTTTAGTAAACCAGTATTATTTTATAAGAACAAGATCAGGAAAAATGATTACTCTCAAAAAACCAGAATTAAGTAAATAAACAAACCAAACAAACCAAATGAAAGAAGTAAAATCAGAGACAACTAAAAGTCATCAAATACCAATTTACCAGGGCGCCTGGGTGACTCAGTCGGTTAAGTGTCCTACTTCCACTCAGGTCATGATCTCACGCTTTGTGGGTTCGAGTCCCCCAGTGGGTTCTGTGCTGTCAGCTCAGAGCCTAGATCCTGCTTCAGACTCTGTGTCTCCCTCTCTCTGTGCCCCTCCCTGGCTCGTGCTCTCTCTCTCTCTCTCAAAAATAAATATTAAACACTGAAAAAATCAATTTACCCAAGTCATTCCTTGGAGGTAGTGTGTTTGAATAAGATTAGGATTAGAATATCAATGAACCTATGTGTTTTTTTTTTTTAATTTTTTTACTGTTTATTTATTTTTGAGACAATGCAAGAGACAGAGTGCAAGCAGCAGAGGCGCAGACAGAGGGAGACACAGAATGTGAAGCAGGCTCCAGGCTCTGAGCTGTCAGCCCAGAGCCCGACGACCCGGGGCTCGAACTCACAAACCGTGAGATCGTGACTTGAGCCGAAGTCAGATACTTAACTGACTGAGCCACTCAGGCGCCTCCAATGAACTTATGTTATTATTTTTGTCTATAGTTTCATTATCAGTAAGTTGGAGGTCTTTAAAAATAGTTCAATTTTATTTTTAATGTAATTTTTTTTAATAAAAACTACATACGCACATGACTTTCTTTTTATAAATTCAAATAGACTGAAGGCAGGAAGCAAAAAATAAATAACTCTCTATACTCCAAACTCAAGTCTTACTCACAGAATGAACTATAAAATTAGTTTCTTGGGTTTCATTATAGAAAATTGGGGGATATATACAAGAATACAAATACACACACACATATTTGTTTTATGCATGTGTGAAACATAATATGCCTGCTTTTCTGCATTCTTTTCTCCCTTAAAAATATATTTTGGAAAATTTCCACATTGGTACATAAAAATAAACTTCATTCTTTGTAATAGTTGAATGTCATCACACGCATGATTGTTCTATAACTTACTTAATTTCCTGTTGATATATATTTAAGTTCCTTCTAGTTCTTGCATTACAATCTGCAGAAATGGGCATCCATGTACACATTATTTGTGTATGTTAGTTCAAGTAAGATAAGTTCTTAGCAATGGAATTGCTAGACCAAAGGCACATTTTGTTTTTTGAGAAATATTACCAAATTACCCTACATATAAGTTTACACTGACTGATACTCCCAAGAACAGTGTATATAATAATGATTTTTCTTGCAACTTCATCTTACAGCATTATTCTATAACTGTAAAACTCATATCCTGAAAATAAGTACCATTTCATCCGCCATCAGCTGTCACACCAGAAGACTCTGATCATGTATTCTTTCAAATTATTCTTGTCATTGGAAGTCTTCACCTTACTTATATAGTTGCTGATATCTTATATCTGGTTTGGGCAGTAATGATGGAATCTAGCAGTACTGGATTCTGAAACCTTTGTTTTAATGGAAGGGATAACTGTATAACCTCATTTCCAAAATCTTAGGTGTGTTAAAACTGGCTTGAATGGTACATCCAAATGTAGTCATTAAAGAAATGTTTTTTAAAAATTAAATGGTAGTCATTCATTTTCGAATGATATCCTGATTTCCATTTATGCATTCACAAAATATAACTTTAAAAACTATTAGCATTCTTCGTGCCCCCCAAAATAACTTTGAAATGTCTATCAGATCTTACGTTAGTATCTCCCTATAGTACATATTTGTCAAACCTTAGTAATGAAAAATTAACTTCCCAATTACTAGCAATGTAAAAACAAACAATTCCTTACCTGAAACTCTTGAGCTTCTCCAAGACCTTTTTTAAAAGTTCTACAAAGTAGAATCTGTAAAACATATGGCACATCCAAGAAGGAAATCTTTAAATTTTGGACATGAGCACAAAGTGGTAGCTCTTTTAGAAGAGACTTTTCTCTACTGCAAACCAGCTGTAGGCACAGTCTAGTTATAGCCCTCAGAAAAGCTGTGCTGTGATATATTAATTTACACCTACTGTGCATTAAATGAGAAACCAGAGGCCACGTACTGGGCACATAACTTATTACCCCAACATAAAACACATACTACGCTTACTAGTAAAAATATTTAAGGTATGGTGTCTGGGAATTTGTGATGTGACAAACAAGTAAAGAAGCTGAGTATTTATGGTATTATTACCTAACTCATGATGCCAGAATATCCATAATAAATAGCAAAAGAAATGACCAGCTAGACCTTGAAAATTTTAATAAAATAATGGAAAATAGGTAATTACTAAAATTACAAAGGCCATAAATTAATGCTTTTACACCAAATTTGTGAAGTGTTAGTTGATTACACAAATCTGAGTGCTTAATGCTTATTCTTACTCCATAAAGCAATATCAAAAAAGTAGTGATTCTGCACTATTTTTAAAGGATTGAGTCCAATATCTCTGGAGCAAAATAGTAAATAATTACAATTTTCTTATTAGAAATTTTCCATGTTTTTAAATTTTTTATGTTTATTTATTTTTGAGAGAGAGAGAGAGAGAGAGTGACAGAGTGCAAGCAGGGGAGGGGCAGAGAGAGAGGGGCAGACACAGAATCCAAAACAGGCTTCAGGCTCTGAGTTGTCAGCACTGAGCCCGATGTTGGGCTCAAACCCATGAGCCATGAGATCATGACCTGAGCCGAAGTTGGATACTCAACTGACTGAGCCACCCAGGTGCCCCAGAAATTTTCCATTTTAATTGTGACAGCTGGGCTACTTTCACATGAGAAAACATACTCACAAGAATAATACTCTATTACCCAGACATGATGCTACCCCACACTGCTGATAGCTTCACCTGAAGTGGCACATGAAGGCAGTTTCTGGAAAAGTGACAGCCCTGGAGAGTAAATCCCCTAGGGAAGAAACACCATCCAGTGGCAAAGGGAGTTAGTCAGTAAATGTCCCAGAATCCCTGAATAGAGCTGGGTTATTTTAAGATGAGTTTCTTGGGGCATATCCCGTAGGATGTGCCTCCAGCAGTTACCCACACATCAGTGCACCTTTATTGCCTTTTCTCTCTTGCCTTTGCTTCCTAGGATGACTTCCCAAATAAATTAATGGCAAACAAGTCCTTATCTCAGAGTATGCTTTGGGGTAAACCGTATTAAGAAAGCAGCTTGTATGTGGTAGAAGTTTATTGTTCTCTCCTGAAGTAGTTCTGAGGTATACAGCCAAGGGTTGGTAGTGTAACCCTGCCGTTCTTGACATGTCATTTCTTTATCCGATTACAAGATGGTCCACGTTGGCTAAGATGGCTTTCACCATCTCCCAAACTGTGGAAAAGGGGAAAAAACAGAGTGCACAAGACCACTCCTTTTCGGGGCACATCTTAGAAAGGTACACAACGTTTGTGTTTTTGGATCTTTGGCCAGGATGTAGTCATATGGCTACATTTGGCTGCAAGGGTGGCTGGGAAATGTTGTCTCTATTGGGCAATCATGTATACAGGTAGTAGTCAGAAGTTTTATTATTTGAGAAAGGGGAAGAATATTTGTGGAAAACCAATACCTGCACCTTTATAATGTCCCATTATGACCTTAAACCAATTGTATGTAATGTGATTATTGGCAGCATTAGGTCTAAATCTACCATCTTGATATTTGTTTTCTATTTGTCCCACCTGTTCTTGGTTCTCTCTCTCTTCCTTTTCTCAGACTTCCTTTGGATTAATCCTTTTCTATGGTTCCTTTTTTTTCTCCTTTTCCAATTTATTAGCTATAAATCTTTGCCTGATTATTTTAATGGTGGCTTAAGGGCCGTCACCACGGACTCATTTTAACTTATCACTATCTTCAAGTGATAGTATGTCACTTCACATATAGCATCAGAACCTTACAAGAGTATTATTTCCATTTCTCCCTTGGCAACCCTTCTGCTCTTTTTATCCTACATTTTGGTCCTACATATGTATTATCCCCACGTACACTATTATTAATTTTGTTTAGTTAATTATCTTTTTAAAAATTTAAATAACAGAAAAAAAGTCATATGCTTACCTATGCAATTGGCATTTCCCGTGCCTTTATTCCTTTGTGTAGATGCACAATTTTATCTGGTATCATTTTCTTGTTGAAAGACTTCCTTTAGCACTTCTTGTACCACAAATCTGCTGATGAGAAACATTTTGCTGGATATAGAATTCTAGCTTTTTGTTCTGGTACCTTAAAGTTGTTGCCTCACTGTACTCTTAAATGTGACTTGTTTTTTTAAAAGAAATCTGATGTCATGCTTATTCTTGTTCCTCTATATACATAACATGTTTTTTCATCCTGGCTCCTTTCATATTTTTCTTTTCAAAACCACTGGTTTTGAGCAATTTATTATGTGCCATGATGCCATTTTCTGTTTCTTGTGATTAGAGATTATTGAAATTTTTGGATCTATAGGTTTATGATCTTCATCAAATTTGGAAATTTTCAGCCATTATTTCTTTAAATATTTTTTCTAAATTCCTTCAGGGACTTAAATTACATGCACATTAGGTTTCTTGAAGTTTTTTTCTCATAACTAATACTCTGTTCCTTTTTTAAGTTTTTGTCTATGTTTCATTTTGGATAGTTTCTATTTCAGTCTGCAGGTTTGTTAATATTTTCTTCTGCGATATGTAGTTTATATTCCCTCCAGTGTATTTTTTTAAGTTTTTATTTATTTATTTATTTTTATTTATTTATTTATTTATTTATTTATTTATTTATTTTGAGGGGCGGGGGTGTAGGGGCAGAGAGAGAGAGAAACAGAGAGAGAATCCCAAGCAGGATCTGCACCATCAGCACAGAGCCTGATGTGGGGCTCAGTTCTACAACCGTGAGATCATGGTCTGAGCCAAAATCAAGAGCCAGACACTTAACTGACTGAGTGCCCCTCTTCCAGTGTATTTTTTCTCTCAGACGTTAGAGTTTTCATCTCTAGAAATTTGATTTGCTTTTTTTAATCTTTTATGTCTCAACACATTTAATCTTCCCTTTAGCTTTTTAAACTATGGCATAGATTGCAGTAAAACTATTTTAATGTCCTTATCTGCTGGTGGTAATATCTGTGCCACTCTGGGTCAGTTTTAATTAACTGATTTTTCTCATTATGCATGATATCTGCCTGCTTCTTTGCATGGTAATTTTTCACTGATCCCTGAAATTGTGAATGTTAGCTTTTTGGTTCCTGGATATTTTTGTATTCCTATAAACATTTCTGAGTTTTACTTAATCCTTTTGTGTCTTGTTTTCAACATTTGTTAGGAGGGACAAGTGCTGTGTTTACTCTAGTACTAAACTCCTCTGTCCACTACCCTGTGGATTTTGAGGTTTTCCACTGTAGCTGATGGGAGCAGATTCTACCCCTGACCCTATCTGAGCCCTGGTTACTGTTCCCCCTAATTTTTTGGTGGGTTCTTCTCCTGGCTTTAGGTAGTTCTTTCACATACTGGTTAGTACTCAGTTCTCTAGGGCAACCCTCTGAAAATCTACTGGACATCTGTTAACCTTTGTAAAGTTTTGGCCTGCCACGGTGAAGATGGGGATGCTTCTCTTTTAAAATAGAAGGAGACTTTCACCTGGTAGAGGGAGAAAGCAGGTTGATGTAGGTGGCTATGATGTAAAAATTTCTGCTCATTCATGGTTTCATCAACTGTGTCTGGAGTTCTATGCATCAAGCACAGGTACAGGTACCAGGAGGCCTCACAAGAGATGGTAAATCATACATGGGAGTCACTATCCCTGGAAAAACTGCTACTGTACCCTCCCCAAACTCTGAGGATGTGTTCTTAGATGACAATGGTCACTTTTGCAAGAGTCTACAAAAGTCTAACTATGAAATAAGGGGTGATTGATGGAACTTTTAACCAGTTTAACTGAAGCTCAGAAATTGCTAGCATAAATAGCATTTATCAACCCCATCCCCAACACCTTTTTGCATCCATTGATGTAACCAGGAGATTTTTTCCACTTTTATTTGTTTTTAGTTGGGAAAAGAAATAAAGAATTTGAGATTGGAGCAGAGCCCAGATGACAGATGAGAGGACAGAAGGAAGAATGGGTCTCTCTGATACTGAGACCCAAGAGTTAGCTTTTTTTTCCCCTCTGGGTTCTGAAGGAAAAAAAGTTAAAATAGGCTTTGAAAGATTTAGAACACAATCAAAGCTACTTTAGAGCCAAAAAGGGAAATATTGTATCTGCCACTTTATTAAGATCATGTTTTGTCCCAATAGAAAGACAATATTTTTTTTTAAACAATAACAGTAAGTATTCATAGGCATGTGTGGAACGGGCTCTCTCACACAGTGTCGGGAAGATGGCAGATGAATGAATCTTTTTGTAAAGACAATTTTGCAGAATGTTACAAAAATATAAGGCACGCACCATTTGACCTGATAATTCCTCTTCTGAAACTCTGTCTGAAGACTATCACACACATACACAGAAAAGTACTCACAATCATTCTCATTTTAATGGCTTTGATAGCAAAAAATGAGAAGTCAATGCTACAGGTAGAATTGTGTCCCCCTAAAAGTTGTGGTAAAGCCCTAACCCCCCAGTACCTCAGAATGTGACCTTATTTGAAAAAAAAAATGTTAATTGCAGATTAGTTAAGATGAGGTCATACACAAGTCGAATGGCCCCCAATCAAATATGAGTGGTGTCCTTACAAGAGAGAGAAACATTGTGTAAGCAGGGGCACCCACAGAGAGAAGATATTGCGAAGATCCGTAGGGACATGATGGTCGAGTGCCTGGAGCACTGCATCTACCAACCAAAAAACGCCAGGTATTACCAACGAACACCAGAAGCTAGAAAAAGAAAGGAATATTCTCTCCTACAGCTGTCAGAGAGAGCATGACATATTTATTTCCTGATTCTGTGTCTCCCTCTCTCTCTGTCCCTTCCCTGCTCATGCTCTGTCTCTCAAAAATGAATAAACATTAAAAAAAAATTTAAGAAAGATATAAACCAAACTCCTAGCCATATTTTGTGTCTTATCCTCTACATTCCCTCAATCTTTCATAATAATAATGTAGTTGTATATATTTTGTATAATTTCAAAACATTTTTTAAGAGTAAAATTTAAGCACTTTCTTGAAAATCACCTTTTAATAACTTCACACCTTCACACTGTAAAACTAAAGCAAAAAGGAACGACATAAATACTGTCATTTCATACTGGAGTAAAAGCTAATGATTCTGATACTGTTACACACGTGCTGGGATTGAACAAATTAGTAAATGTATGGCTGATGGTGGGAGGAGGCTTCTCACTATTGGAAAAGAAGAATGTAGAGATGTAAAAGGAGAAGGCAAGAAGGAACACTGCATGCTAGATTAGATTTGAAGACATCAGTATGAACTGGGTTTTGTTTGTTTGTTTTTTGTTTTCTGTTTTTGAGAGAGAGATAGAGAGTAAGCAGGGGAGAGGCAGGCAGAATCCCAAGCAGGCTCCAAGCTGTCACCATGAAGCCTGATGCAGTGCTCAGATTCATGAACCATGAGGTCATGACCTGAGCCAAAATCAAGAGTCAGACACTTAACCAACTGAGCCACTCAGCCCCCAGTATGAACTGTTTTAGGTTACTGTAGATAGAGATGGGTAAAGCAATACTGATGCAAATGTGTACATACACAGGTTAGTACACATACAAATATTTTTTAGTTCTGTCCAGGGCTTAGAAGCAATGATACTCCAGTGGCAACAAACATTTTCAACAAACATTTCAGAACTTGGTTTCTAATACCATTCTCCAATAAAAGGAATCAGGGATCCTTTGTAGAATGACCAATTCTAAGACGAGGTGAGGGAAAATACAACATGATACTGGAGCATCTTGTAGTGTCAGAAAGTAAGGAAACATCCAAAAACTAAATAATGGGACACAGGAGCCAACCAAAAAAAAAAAAAGTCCCAATAGTTAAAACTAAACAATTTAAGAGCAAAATAAATAGCATAGTATTGAATTATAACTCAAAGTATATAATTAATATCTATAAGTCTATACTGATATAAATAAATGACTTAAAAAATAAGTTAAAGGGAAAGAGACAAATCTCCCATACAAAAGAATTCCAAAATAGTTTCTGTGGGTACTTTCCTCCTCAAGAAGGTGAAGCTTAACTCCCTCCTCCCCTTGATTTTGGGCTGCACTTAGTCACTTGTTTACAAAGAGTAGAGTATGGAAAGTAAAAGAAGAAAGAGATAAAAGTGTATTTACAGTGAAGAAACCTGACAAACATTCCCTTGATCAGGTGATCAAGGTTAATATCATCAGTGATAAGCCAAGTTGATAGCAAATACACTTAATATGATGAGAACCATACTTCATCTTCATCCTCATCCTCCCAAACACCCATGACCCCAGTCTAACCATGAGAAAAACACCAGACTTTATTCTTTTTTATTTAATTTTTTTTAAACGTTTATTTATTTTTGAGACAAAGAGAGACAGAGCATGAATGGGGGAGGGTCAGAGACAGAGGGAGACACAGAATCTGAAACAGGCTCCAGGCTCCAGGCTCTGAGCTGTCCGCACAGAGCCCGACGCGGGGCTCGAACTCGTGGACGACGAGATCATGACCTGATCTGAAGTCGGACGCTCAACCGACTGAGCCACCCAGGCGCCCCACACCAGACAACTTTAAATTGAGGTGTATTCTACAAAATATCTGACTAGCGTTCCTCAAAAACAAGGAAGTGTGAAAAAATGTCACACACCAAAGATGCTAAGGAAACATGACACCTAAGTGTAATGTGGTATCCTGAATAGGATCCTGGAACAGAAAAAGAACATTAGGAACAAAAATAGTAAAATCTGAATATAATGTGGAGGTTAGTTATTAATAATGTGTCAGCAACTATGTGGATGGAACTAGAGGGTATTATGCTAAGCAAAATTAGTCAGAGAAAGACAAATATATGACTTCACTCATGAGGAATTTAGGATACAAAACAGATGAACATAAGAGAAGGGAAGCAAAAATAATATAAAAACAGGGAGGGGGACAAAACATAAGAGACTCTTAAGTATAGAGAACAAACAGAGGGTTGCTACAGGGGTTGTGGGAGGAGGAATGGGCTAAATGGGCAAGGGGCAATTAAGGAAGACACTTGTTGGGATGAACACTGGGTGTTACACACAGGGGATGAATCACTGGAATCTACTTCTGAAATCATGGTTGCACTACATGCTAACTAACTTGGATGTAAATTAAAAAATAAATTAATTAGTGGCACCTGGGTGACTCAGTCAGTTAGGCGTCTGACTTCAGCTCGGGTCATGATCTCACTGCTCGTGAGATCTGCATTGGGCTCTGTGCTGACAGCTCAGAGCCTGGAGCCTGCTTCATATTCTGTGTCTCCCTCTCTCTCTGTCCCTCCCCTATTCGTGCTCTGTCTCACTCTCTCTCTCTCTCTCTCTCTCTCTCAAAAAATAAATAAACATTTAAAAAATTCTAATTAATTAATTTTTTTTAAATAATGACTGATAGAGAAAAAAATAATGTATCAATATGGATTCATTGCTTGTGACAAATGTACCATACTAATGTAAGACGTTAACAATAAGCAAACCTAGGTGGGGCGCCTAGGTGGCTCAGTCGGTTGAGCATCCGACTTCAGCTCAGGTCATGATCTCACGGTTTGTGAGTTCGAGCCCCCATCAGGCTCTGTGCTGATAGCTCGCAGCCCAGAGCCTGCTTCAGATTCTGTGTCTCCCTCTCTCTCTGCCCCTCCCCTGCTCACACTGTCTCTCTCTCTCTCTCTCCTTCAAAAATAAACATTTAAAAAAAATTTTTTTAAACAATAAGCAAAACTGGGTGAGGGGGATACAGGAACTACTTGTACTACATTCTTGATTTTTCCCTTTAAATTTAAATGACTTATTTTTTGGAACTCATTCATGTGGTTCCATTTCTTAATTCTGGTGAAAAACACATAACATAAAATCTACCATCTTAACTACTTCTAAATGTGAAGTTCAGTTGGGGCGCCTGGGTGGCTCAGTCGGTTAAGCGTCGGACTTCGGCTTAAGTCATGATCTCGCAGCCCATGAGTTCAAGTCCCGCGTCGGGCTCTGTGCTGACAGCTTAGAGCCTGGAGCCTGTTTCAGATTCTGTGTCTCCCTAACTCTCTGACCCTCCCCCATTCATGCTCTGTCTCTCTCTGCCTCAAAAATAAATCAATGTTATAAATAAATAAATAAATAAATAAATAAATAAATAAATAAATAAAATGTAAAGTTGGGTAGTGTTAAGATGTTATTCACGTTGTTGTGCAACCAATCTTCAGAACTTTTTCATTTTGCAAAACTAAAACTCTATATCCATTAGATAATAACTCTTCATGTCCCCCTCCCTCCTGTCCCTGGTGACTGCCCATTCGATTTTCCATCTCTATGGATTTGACTACTCTAAACACCTTGTGCAAGTGGGATCTTACAATATTTGTCTTTTTTGACTGTTTTTTTTTCACTTGGCTCAGTGTCCTCTAACTTCATCCACATTGTTGTGTGTTAAGTGTCTTAAGTCAGCTTAGGCTGCTATAACAAAATACCATAGACTGGGTAGCTTAAACCATAGACAATTCTCACAGTTGTGGAAATGGGAAGATCAGAGTGCCAGCATAGTCCACTTCTGGTGAAAGCTTTCTTTCTGACTTACAGACATCTTGCTATGTCCACATATGATGGGAACAGAAAGCTCTAGCCTCTTCCTCTTCTTATAACGACAATAACTCTATCATGGAGTCTCCACCCACATGACCTCATCAAAACCTAAGTACCTCCCAAAGGCCCTCCTAATACTATTACATTGGGGATTAAGATTTCAACATCTGAATTTCTAGGGAACATAGAAATTATGACTATTCAGTCCATAATAGTCAGAATTTCATTTTTTAAAGACTAAATTGTATATACTATTCATATCCACATACCTTTATCCATTCATTCACCAGTAGACATTTGGGTTGTTGTACCTCTTGTCTATTATAAATGGTGCTACTACGAACACAGGTGTGCAAATATCTCTTTGAGATTCTACTTTCAATTATTTTGGATATATATCCAGAATTGGAATTCCTGGATAATGTGGTAATTCTATCACTAACTGAGGTCTCAGTTTTAGGTCTCTGATCCCTTTGAGTTAATTTCTGTACATGGCATTAAATAAGGTCCAACTTAATTCTTTTGCATGTCAATATCCAGTTTTCCTAACAGCATTTGTTGAAGAAACTATCCTTTCCCCACTGGATGGTCTTGGCATCCTTGTTGAAAATCATTTGATCATATATGTGAGTGTTTATTTTTGACTAATCTGTTTCATTGACATATACGTCTGTCTTTATGCCAATACCACACCATCTTGGTTATTTCAAATTCATAATAAGTTTTCAAATTAGGAAGTATAGGACCTTTAACTTTGTTCTTTTTCAAGAATTTCAGCTACCCAGAGTCCCTTGAAATGTCATATAAATTGTAACACTTTTTTTTTTTTATTTTAAAAATGCTTATTTACTTTGAGAGAGTGAGTGGGAGAGGCAGAGAGAGAGGGAGGGAGAATCTCAAGCAGGCTTTGCCCTGTCAGTGCATAGTCCGACTCCAGGCTCAATCTCATGAGCCATGAGATCATGACCTGAGTCCAAGCCAAGAGTTGGTTACTTAACCGACCGAACCAGCCAGGTGCCTCAGCACTTTTTTTTTTTTTTAATAAATCTGAAATTATTTTAAAATTATGTCTATCAAGAAAAGTCATGGATATTTTTCTCTGTCATCAAATATATTCCTATGTATTTTAATTGCTACTAAACACAACATTGTATGTATACACTACAATTTATTTAAACAATTTCTTATTGACGGAAATTTGGGGTTTTGTCAATTTTATATTCTCCAACTGCTTCAGTGAGAATCGCTGTGCATATATATATTTCTAACGGGGGCTTTTTTTTTCAGTTTTTATATAAATTCCAGTTAGTTAGCATGCAGTGTAATATTAATTTCATGTGTACAATATAGTTATTTGACACTTCCATACAACCAACACCTGGTACTCATCACAAGTGCACTCCTTAATCCCCATCACCTACTTAGCCCATCCCCATGCCCACTTCCCTTCTTGTCCCCATCAGTTTGTTCCCTATAGTTAAGAGTCTATATCTTGGTTTGCCTCTCTCTTTTTTTTTGTCCCTCTGCTCATCTGCTTTGTTTCTTAAATTCCACATATGAATGAAATGATATGGTTTGACTGACTTATTTTGCTTAGCATAATACTCTCTAGTTCCATCTGTGTCATTGCAAATGACAAGATTTGTTCCTTTTTATGGCTGAGTAATATTCCATTATACATATACACACACATATGTATATACTAGACACTTGCTGCTTCCATAATTTGGCTATTATAGATAATACTGCTATAAATACCAGGGTACCTGTATACCTTTGAATTAATATTTTTGTATTCTTTGGCTAAATACTTAGTAGTACAATTACTGGATTGTAGAGAAGTCCTACTTTAACTTTTTGAGGAACCTCCATACTGCTTTCCAAGGTGGCTTCACCAGTTTGCATTCCCACCAACAGTGCAAGAGCATTCCCCTTTCTCTGCATCCTTGCCAATAGTGTTGTTTCATGTGTTATTATTTTAGCCATTCTGACAGGTTGTGAGGTGATATCTCATTGTAGTTTTTTTTAAGTTTATTTATTTATTTTGAGAGAGAGAGAGAGAGAGAACCAGTGGGGGAGGGGCAGAGAGAGGGGGGGACAGAGGATCCAAAGCAGGCTCCAGGCTCTGTGCTGACAGCAGAGAGTCTGACTTGGGGCTCGAGATAATGACCTGAGTCGAAGCCCGACACTTAAGAGACTAAACCACCCAGGCTTTCCTCATTGTGGTTTTGATTTGCATTTCCCTGATGATGAGTGATATTGAGTATCTTTCCATGTGTCTGTTGGCCATGTGTATGTCATTTTGGAAAAATGTCTATTCATGTCCTCTGCCCATTTTTTAACTGGATCATTTATTTTTGAGGTATTGAGTTTTATAATTTCTTTTCTTCTTAATGTTTATTTTTGAGAGAGAGGGAGAGAGAGAGGGGGAGAGAGGGAGTTTGCATAGTTGGGGAGAGGCAGAGAAAGAGAGACAGAGGATCTGAAGCAGGCTCCACGCTGACAACAGAGAGCCTGATGTGGGGCTTGAACTCACAAACTGCCACATCATGATCTGAGCTGGAGTTGGACACTTAACTGACTGAGCTGCCCAGGTGCCCCTGTAAGTTCTTTATATATTCTGGATATTAACCCCTTATCAGATATATCATTTGCAAATATCTTCTCCCATTCTGTAGGTTGCCTTTTAGTTTTAATGATTGCTTCCTTTACTTTGCAAAAGCTTTTTATATCAAGGTAGTCCCAATAATTTATTTTTGTTTTTGTTTCCCTTGACAAAGCAGGAAAAAATATCCAATGGGAAAAAGAATGTCTCCTCAACAAATGGTGTTGAGAAAACTGGACAGCAAATATGCAAAAGCATGAAGGGCTGTTATTTTTTAAAAGTCAGTAATTGGAGCGGGATTGCTAAATCAAAGGATATGCTCATGTTAAAAGTTAATTTATACCAAACTGTACTATACTATACTACAGATGTACTATACTATATATACTATTAATTGTACTGTAGTATAGATTAATATTTCAACTTATATCCTATCAACACTGCATGTGAGGCTTTCCCACTTCTCTCCTTAATGTCTTGTTTTCTCTTTTTCATCCTTGCTGATTTGATGGACAAAAATTTGAAATCTGCTTGTTGCTTTAAATCTGTAGTCTCCTGAACCTTCAAACTGAGTGTTACTTGTTCATTATCATGTAAATTTAAAAAACTTTAACTCTTCCCATTGTCTTCAATAGAAATGTTTCTTGGTTACAAGCCAAATAAACTGACTATGACTAACTTTAGCAGAAGATAATGTACTAGAAGCAAATCAGAAGAGCCATAGAATTGACAAGGGCTAAAGAATCAGCTTTTTAAAATAGTAAGTGGGGGTTTCTAAGGGTAAGGCCAAAAAAACAGCAGCAATGGTCCCTAAGCAAGAAAGATTTGATCACAGATGCAATGAATAACCTTTTGCCACCCTTTGTGTCTTTCACTCAAAATTCCAAAGTCCTGAGAGAAAGAAGTGTCTGTTTGGCCAGGTCTAAATCACATGCCCTGACCCCCTCAGTTTCCACAGTGGGAAGTGAGTTCAATCTCTCATGAAGTATACAAACAATGGAGATTCTCCAACCAGGACACAAGAGTTCTATTAAAGACAGACTGGGATGCTGAATTGCCCCCAACTTGGCAAGTATACACTAAATGGGGAAAAAAATGCTTATAACCTAACAAACTTTTTTCTATAACTGAAGATTGGATAAAGAATACTGAGTGGATTTTCCTTCAGACTGATGCTCTGGGTATTGTTAACCTGGGTAGGTAGATTTTTTTATCAAATATTTTGGACATATGTATCTTCAGCAAAAGTTAGTATGCAAATAAACACTTGAGTTTATACTTCTAATATATTAATTTCAATTGGGTATTGAAAATTTAAATTCCCCTAGTGAATCCAAGGACTGCACTAAGATTACAAAAATCCATCTTAATAATACTCCAAAGGGAAGAAATTGCTTTCATTAAATGAATTCTACAAGCATAGGTTTGAGACTCAGCTAACAAAACAAAAAATCATTATGATGTTACAAAGTTACCTAATCAAAAGAGACAAATCTATGAATCTATTTGTATTTTAAAAATGAGGCTTGTGGTGCCTGGGCGGCTGGGTAGGTTAAGCATCCGACTTCGGCTCAGGTCATGATCTTGTAGTTCATGAGTTCGAGTCCTGTGTCAGGCTCTATGCTGACAGCTTGGAGCCCAGAGCCTGCTTCGCAGTCTATGTTCCCCTCTCTCTGCCCCTCCCACTCTCTGCCCCTCAGCAACTCACACTCTGTCTCGCGCTCTCTTTCAAAAAAAGTAAACATTTAAACAATTTTTTAATTAAAAATGGGACTTAATTTTGTGTTTTTAGCCTTTTTGAGTGGCTATAAGACAGTTTGCTAGAATTATTTACTTATCAGTCAGTGGTTTAAAGTTCATAAATATAGTTTCAAAAATGGTACAGAAAATGTCTGACTCCATTGTATACCTTATTCTAAAGTAGCCACCCTGATCCTTGTGAAAACTTGGGTTAGCCAGAATGGAAATTACATCTCAGATGAAGGACAACATTGTAAATCATCAGGAAAAAAAAATTATAGGACATTACAGAATGAGGACGTCTTAGATCTAATTAAAATAATGTCAAATATCACAAAACTTATTTTTAAAATCTGTGAGTATTTTGGCAAAAGGAGGGATGAGAATTCCTGCTATTTGCAGGAAGGAAGTTGACAACTGCTCTCCCACTCATAGCTATTTTTCTGAAATTGTAAATTGTAACCACCTTAATACATTACATTTAGTTCCAAATAATTTTGGTTAGAGCTATTTCCTGAAACAAAATCCACTCTCAAAGAACAAAAATTCATGACCAAGGATATTGGGTCTATAATTCAACTTTCCACTGCAGCTCTATCTCAGTGTAAGAATGTAATGGTCATGCACACAAAAGTATTCCGGCCCACGTGGATTCTATTTTTACTTTATGTGGGAAAATTTGTCTCGGTATACACATAAGTCTTGGCTAATATTAGAGCATCTTTGAGAGATTTCATCCATCAGAACAGAAGTTATTCTGAGATAAATGACCCCCCCTCCCAAACCTTAGTGATTACAACACAGGCATCTACAGATCTGGTCCATGTGATCCTCCCCTGGAATCCCAGCCTTACAGAATATCTCCTATCGGGAACATCATAGGTTGTTGTAGTACCACCAGAGAAACAGAACATGAAAAAATTCTTCCCAGAAACTATATCAGCAAGGCAAGTCACCTAGCCTCACCGGAGTTCAAGAAGGTGGCAATACATTATCCTTATTCAGGGAAAGTAACAAATATTGGGAAACAATCGACTACAGATATGTCCTTATTTTTTAAGTGTTGACAAAATGATGTGTTTGAGCCTAGAAAATTAAGGACAAGATCCACCAAAACATTTGCTACTTTTGGGAGACATCTTGGATACTCTGGATGTCACACTCTGTTCTCTTTCAAACTTCAACTGAACATCTTCCTAATGTCTACTAACTACTAATGATCTATTAACATCTATTATGAAATAGGTGACATTAATACACAATTAAACGTTGTAGGTCCCTAAAACCATCACTAGACTAGTTACACAACTTTTTATCTTCCGAGAAGTAGGAATGTCCTTTTCAAGATAGAGACTATAAACTACTTTTTCTGCTTCTCTCCATATCCTACAGTAAACCTAAATTAAATAACTTAGATTATATCGAGGATCAACCAAACATGTGGTGGGTTGCGTCCCATCTTCCTCTACATACCAATCAAATTTGCTTACCTGCTAATTAGCGTCAAGAATTTTTAGATAGTTTTAAGTTCTGAAAATTTACCTGCCTATACCTATATCATGTGTTGGTATGGCAAAATTCTATTTTTTTTTCTATTTTAACTCATGATATTCCTCATCATAAAGATACTTAATTACTAAGATGTTTGATGTGTGTGTATCAATGAACACATTTTGTAGGTGCCTAATGATTAAAGCTAAAATAAAGCCCAGCATAAACTACAAAATGCTAGCTGATGTCACATAACAGGCATACACAGGTTGTACTGCACAGGAAGTTTAAGGAACCACTTAGAAGCCATCTATTAACTACAAAAGAAGAGAGAAGAAAAGACAGTTTATTTTGTACTGGTTTTTTATTTTATTTTTTTTAGAGAGAGAGCAGAAGCCAGGGGGCGGGGGGGAGGAAGTAGAGAGAGAGAGGGAGAGAGAATCTCAAGCAGGCTCCATGTCCAGCACAAGCCTGAAGCAGGGCTCCATATCACGACTGTGAGATCATGACCTGAGCTGACAACCAAGAGTCGGTTGCTTAACCGACTGAGCCACCCACGTGCTCCACCCACTTTTTAAGAGAGAAAGAAAGAGAGCATGCGGAGGGGGAGAGGGGGAGAGAGAGAATCTGAAGCAGGCTCCACACCCAGCATGGAGCCTGTGTTTTTTATTTTCAATTTCACATTTAAAAATGACAAGAGGGTCCTTTCAGAGATATTGGCACTAAATTTGATAAAACTGGTAAAAGTACATTGATAAGCTAATTTGTTTGATGGATAAGAGAAATAATGAATAAATTCATAAAAGAAAAATTAATAAAAATATTAAATGTTTTATTTATCCATAATTAACAAAATATAAATTTTTTTCTTGTTTCTAATTGACACAGAATTTTTAAAATTTTGAATAGGTAATTCAAAATATGTGAATATGTGCCTATTATATAGAGCTAAAAATTATCATTTCAATGTGAATCTCCTCAATATAACCTATGTTGTATTCTTACCAAAAAACATTAACCTGAATCTAATCATTAGGAAATAATCAGAAAAATCCCAGTTGTGGAACATTCTACAGGACAATTACCTTGGCTTAGACTCTTCAAAAATACAAAGATCCTGATAAAATAAAAATAGTGGGACTAGAAATATTCTAAAGGAGACTATTTAGACTTTTTAATCTCCTTTAATCTAATAATAACTATGTGCAATGTATAATCCTTGATTAGACTCTGGATTGAAAGGAAGGAAGGAAAGGAAGGAAGAGGGTAAGGAGAGAGAGAGAGAAGGAGAGAGGGAGGAAGGGAGGGAAGAAAGATGTATAGCTATATTAAGGGTATTTGGGGGATAATTGAGGAAATTTGAATATGGACTATATTTTAGAAACTATTATTATATTCATTTTAAATTCTGGGGAAAATACTATTAAGATTTTGTAGGAGTGAGACACATACCAACATGACAAAGAATAAAATATCATGGAGACTCTTAATTATAGAGAACAAACCAAGGGTTGATGGAGGGATATGGGTGGGAGACAGACTAGATGGGTGATGGGTATTAAGGAGGGCATTTGTTCTGATGAGCACTGGGTGTCATATGTAAGTGATGAATCACTGAACTCTACTCCTGCAACCAAGATTCACTGTATGTTAACTAAAATTTAAATTAAAAAAAAAAAAGAATAAAATATAATGATGTCTCCAACTTACTTTCAAAGGATTTAGCAATAATAACAACTGATTTTAATACAAGCCATGATTATAGCCCAAAACCACATTGAAATCTCTATATAATGAAGTCATATATGTTAAAATATCTTTATGCTTGAGTTATTATCTTCCCTCAGAAGACACGGGGAGTTTAAGGGGCACTTTTCTAAAATGTTGTTTTTTCAAAACAAAATAATTTTTAATGTGATTTCTTTGAGATATAAGAAGTGCCAAAGAATCGCCAAACCTAGTGCAAAACCCAGTAAGTTACTAAAGTAGCAAACCAATTGCTTATTGATAAACTCCTTCAGATTCAAGGATTCCATGCAAACAAACCCACTGGCAAATATGAGATAAAGAAACACATGTTTCTTCAAATGTTGGTTTCTGTAGTCAAAACAAGGAGTAGGAAAGACAGATGTGAGAGCATTAAAGCCAAGTACGTACTATACAGTTTAAGAAGGCCAAAATAACAGATTTCAAGACACTTTCAGATATTCTGGAATAGGTTCAGACACCAAGCACTTACCAGCTAACACTTTACTGGTGAAAATGCAAGAAATATTCAAGAAGAGTAACCATGAGGGAGGAAAAATAAAGTAGTAAGGCATAAAAAGTCATAAGGACAAACTTTTCCTACTACCTTTTTTTCTAGGATCAGCCCCAGCACCCACATAAAACTCTCTCTGGATTCCTTTTCATTGTACAGTACACAATGATCTCATGTCATCTTTGGCATATGTGCATAGGTTACTGATTTGTTCTAACTCCCTGTTGCCAAACAATAGGAAGAGTAGAGAGAGTTAAGTTGCAATGTCTTAGGTCTACAAATGGGACCATTTGGAAAGGCAGTTTTCCTGTGGAACCTGTCTTCTCTGACTGAAACCTATTCAATAAGACTGTTCGTTCCTGACCTCCTGCCCCCTTGACACTGATCTGTCCGAAAGAGGATGCCAATATATTGTCTGTCAAATTTATATTAGAAAGCCATAGCATAAGGTCCCTATTTCTATATTGCACACAATGCTTTATGTCAAAGTTTGATAAACATGAAATCACATTTTCAAAGGTTAAAAAACAAGTGTCAGTCAGTCAAAAATAGTTGACCACTGTGAGTGTCTCACTGGTTGACCTTGAACTCTTCCATGACTCTGAGGTCAATGATATGTCATTAGAGGAGAAATTTCTTATAGATTTATAAGCTCACTTCTTTGACTATCATCTTGCCATTAGAAACAATTTTAAGTTGTCCATCTTCAAACACCTACCTACTGAAAGAAAACATAAAAGCTATAAAGGGATCAATCTTCTTTTCAATTGTGCAGAGAACTAACAATTTTCATGCAATGAAATTGATGTTAATAGGAGTTATACATGCATATCTACAAGACAAAGAACCCTAAGATTTCAATAGAATCTAAGACTCAATAAAAGAGAGAAGGTAGAAGAAAAACAAAGAAATTTTCAGTATTTACCATAGACTTCTTTTCTACCTCTATTTTATTTATATAGAATAGAAGAAAGTTAGCAGGTAGAATTATGCAAGTATCTACAAAGGTCTGATAGAATTGTGAAGTTCATCTTTTATTATATTATGGCTTTGGTATACCATTTAAATATTGCTCTTAGATTTATCAAATGCCACACAAATGTATATTAATTAATGCTACGCAAAGATTGTCAGGTTCAGTTTTTAATATTGAATACTAAGGGATTAATACAACCCAAGACAGAGTTACTCTGTTTAAGTGATAGAAAGTGTCATGTACAATTAATTACTTTCAAATGCAGTTCTTACCTAGAAATAGTGTTTTGTTGGATAGTTTTTGTTAATTTGTTTATTTGGTTTTGCCTACCTGAGAAAGACATAAAGAAGAAATAAATTTGCATTTCTCTTTCTTCACTTTCTCCAATATCAAAGTTATGAGCAATCAAGAGAGAGTTTAAACCAATAGCACAGATCTACTGCAAACACTCACAGATGATTATAAAGAACATCTTTTCATTTTCTCCATTTTTTGAAAATTAAAAGTTAGCTTATCCTCCCAGGAATGCACAATAGATGTAAAATATATCTTATATTTTCTCAAGTATGATTTAAAAGAAAGTGCTATCTTCAAGTGTTCTGCCGAGGTACAAGGGTATAACTTTTGGCTTCTGTTCCTAAATATTTCTTAAGCTATGTGTTTCAAATGTTTTATAGCCATGTGATATTCTGTACTGTGTCTTTCATATTAGCTGAAGTGTGACTGAAAATAATGCCAGGCAGCTTTATTATTTAGCCAACACAGTTCTTTAACTCATTTGAGTTTCCAACTCAAATAATCAACTTCATTACACTTTAGTGTCTATGTACATTTCCTTACTGTTGTTTGTTAAGACTTAAGTAAAGATGGTCACTGAGGGGAAGACAGCCCTTAAATCCTATATTTAGGAACTTCAGACTCACATCTACTTGCAGGAGAAATACATGACAGATCTATTGTTCTGTATTAGCAGGACATTGTCCCAGTATATGAACACATGCAAACTACTCAGGAAGGCCTTTGAATATTTAAGGCAAGACACTAGTGGCTCATCCCAGTGGGAACCACAGAAAAGGGGAACCTGATTAAATTTAATGTCATTGTCACTTTTTTTTCATTGCGAAGAATTATATAGGTAGCCATAGCTACCACACTGTTCAGACAGCATGACCACAATATTCCCCCTCAGAGGTTGGCGTCAAGGACTGAATTATTCACTCGAAGAATGTGATTCATTGCTGGATGTGGTTCTTACAAGATTAAAAGAGTCATCAGTATATAAAATGCACATACACACTCTGGGGGCAAACGTAAAACAAACCATTGTAACCTTTTGATCACTGATTAGGCTTTATAAGAATAATATGTTAAAAATTATAAATACTTATTCTTTAGTTTAATTTGGACTATGAGTTCAGTCTCTTTTCCCTTTTTTTTCCATTTAAAAATCAACTTGAAGCTTAAAAGCTTTATTACAAAATGTTGGAGGAGTTTAGAATGAGATTGCTTCTTATTTTTATTCCCTTTAAAAGGGAAGTCATTGACTCAATACTAGTTTTGCTCCTCTATGGTATGCATACCATCTCTGGGTAAAAACTACTAATTTACAAAAGATAGATTGTTTAGCAACAGCAAATAAGCGTTATAATCATCTAACAATGTTCACCATATATGCCAATATCCTTTATCAAAATGGAATTTCTCTTAAGTCTCTAAATTTACAATTTTTCTTGTCTTAGGTAAATATTTTCAAGTGTGCAGAATCATTTTTAAACATGTATTTCACCTAGTTAAGTCAAATAAATATGTTTTTAAGTAAGAGCATAACTTCAGACAGTTTTTGCTTACTTGTCTTATCTAACCTAATAACATTATCTCTCGCAGAAGACAAAATGTGTGGTTGTTTTAGCCATCTGTGCTAAATTCCTTACACTTCCTATCTTTTTTACTAATACCAGGCCCTGCTCTTTAAAAGGCAATATAAAAGTGAATGCTAGCTACTGCATGAGGTAGTCCACCAAGGAAGTAATTGGTGGCTTTTGATAAACTCAGGGGACTAGTAACAAGCTTTCATTTGCAGAATGTCAGTTCATCAGTTCAAACTCAGTCTATGCAGGCCTGACTGAAAGCCGTGCCACCTGAGTGTCACTCACTGGAGTTTGTAATACGAACTGGAGGCAGACTCAGTCTGATTAATGGTGGACACAAGTCTACAACCCAGCACCCACCATCATAATTGGCTCCCTCGTTTGAAGTTTCAGGAGACTGAATGGGCAATGGAATTTGAACTACCAACTCATTCTAGTCTGACCAGGGAAAGATGAAGGCTCCCTGGTGGGGCTACTTGGAGAAGCTAGTAATGCTGCTATTGTGTCTTAGACCTGTCCTATAGATAAATAGAGAGCTTTCCTCTGTACGAGTACACACTTAGGCACCTTTAAAACACCAAATACTTCATTCTGCATATACATGGTTTAAGTAATGTTCTTTTATGACTGCGTTCAAAATAAAAATGTATTGAGCTTCTTTATTTGTTTTAATCTTTATTTGTTAAACTTAGTAACAATTTCATTAAAGAATATTGATTATATAAGAACTTATTGTACTAATTAAAGGCTAATCACATTACCTTCCAGTAAGACTTTATTTGCTGAGCTGAAATCACATTTAGAATTTTCTTAAATGCAATCTTATTCCACAGTATGAAAACATGCTGATGTCAAATTCAGAGATCATAATTTCTTTCTATTTAAAAAAAAAAATCTGTGTAGATTCTACATATTGATTATTTAAATTAGATACCTACAGAGATATCACTTTATTGAGAGTTGGGTTGATTTACCATAGAATTTATGAGAAGATAACTGTAAGCAGAAAAAGCTTTGGAGATGCAACTTTGCCCCTGAAATACCAATGGATATTTTCCTCGGTGAAATGTTAAACAATGTGCCTTCAACAATAAACTGACAATGCCTTTCCTGAGGCTTGTGGTGTGGTCACGGTGTTGATCTTGTCTTTTCTTCTTAATGTGCTCCCATACCAGAGACACTACAATGGTCATTCACAAAAACTACAGTACGGAGAAGTTTAAGATGCTTCTTCTGTAATGTTTCTTTCTTCTATCTGCAGCTGGGGGTTTACAGCTGGTGTCTTTTTTTTTTTTTTCTTTTTTGGTTACCTGAATGGATTTCCGCTTCTTAACTGTACCAGCTTGCCATTCATTGTGACCATAGGTTCAATCAGAATATTTTAATGTCCTTTGGCTTCTGAGTTACCTTTCACCCTTCAAATAGTTTTAAAGTTAGTTTTGCTAAATGTTGAATATTTTTCTATCTAGTGCCCTCAGATATATTCCTTTATAATTATCCAAAACCCTCTCATCTAATAAAATGACTAATACTTACAAATAAAAATGATAGAGAAAGTTTTTAACTAAGGTCTATATGTACAGAATTTTTCTTTTCAAAAAGCTATCAACAGAACAGAGGTTATTAAAAATGAAATTATTCAGTCTCAGAAAGTTTTCTCATATTGTATCTGCAAATGTTTATGGCAATTACAGAAAAAAAGGAAAAATAAGGCATAAAATAACTACAATTAGGCTCTATGCTTCTTAGTCTATATTCTATCTACTACTAGCAATGGAAAAGACTCAGTTCAAGGTCACTACTAGGATTGCCTGAAAGCAGATATTGACACAACCATAAACTTGAGTATTTTTAATGACTCTGTGACCTGCATATTTATCATTACAATAGCTACCCTTTGTAGTGTCCTTACTATGTATTACGCACTATACATAGTACTTTACATTATCATATTAATTCTCACATTATTAAACCTATGCAGTGGGTTCAAATATGCCCATTTCACAAATGAAGAAACTAGTGACTAGATGGGCTAAGTAAATTGCCTAAGGTCCATAATGATATAGAAGAATTCATCTGCTTGACTTCAAAACATTTGCTTTTAAATGTTATGTTTTACAGCATTTCCATATTTATATACACAATTGGATATTCATCAGCTGTAAATTTTTCTGATAAACTGCTATTCAAATATTATTCCTTGCATAATCTCCCCTGGCATTTCTTAATATTGGCTTCAATTTGTTTTTATTGACAAACTTTATACCTACCAAATAGGTGATCTTGGGTATGTCATTTCATCTTTCTGGATCTCAACATTCTCATCCCAAAAATGAGTTAAATGAACTAGGTAAGTTTTTAAAAGTCTGTATTATTTAGCTTCTGCTGCATAACTGACTATGCCAAAACTCAATCACTTAAAACCAATCATGTATTATTAGCTCATGATTTTGTAGGTGAGAAAGTTGGATGGAGCTCAGATAATAGTTCTTCTGCTGGTCTTGGCTGGGTTCAATTACGTATGTGGGATAACCAACTATCTCAGCTTGTCTGGGACTGAGGTAGTTTTGAGGACATGAGATTTTCAGTGCTAAAACTGTACAAGTTCCAGGTAAACCAGGATGAGCTGATCACCCTACATATATCTGGGGTCAGCTGGTATGGAGACTGGCTGGAAACAAGAAGGTGAGTGAGCTGCAAGTATGATCATTCACAGACTCATTCACATAGTGGTAAAATATAGGATTCCCCAGAGCAACAAGAGAGGCAAGTCCCAAAGAACAAAATCTCTATTTCTATTACATTTGCTACTATCCCATGGTTCAAAGTAAGTCCTATGGACCTGATTCAAATAATCAAAGAACAGAGTCCATCTCTTTGTGGAAGGCTATACAAAGTCACACTGTAAAGGAAAAAGAGGTATATAAAGAGATAGAAATAATTTGTAACCGTTTTTGCAATCTACTACAGAGTATTTGCTGCCCTGAAATCAGGATTCCTATGCTCATTGACATCTGTCCAAAAGCATTCATGGGAGTAACAGAAGTTAAGTGACAGAAGTTGTAGTCTATTGTGGCTATACTGCCCTAAGTAAACCATATGGCTAGTTAACTTGTCCGAGAACCACTTATCCCACTTGGTGAGTAAACTTGGACCCCTTAAGGGAGAAACAGACAAGAATTAAATTTTCAGTGATGATATTTGTATTATCTTTCTTCTCTTAACTTCCATGAACAGATTAAGTCTGAAATTGGGATTAAGTCTTAAAATCGGGATTATACATAATAATACACTGAGTAGCATTTTTATATAATTTCAGCTGTGTATTAAAAGGGCCCCAAAAGGATCAGTGAAGCAGGACAATCTAAACTGAGGGCCACCTAGTAATAATTGTTTCCCATTTTAAAAAGATCTTTGTGTTACAAAACAGATAAACATAAGGGAAGGAAGCAAAAATAATATAAAAACAGGGAGGGGGACAAAACATAAGAGAGAAACTCTTAAATATGGAGAACAAATAGAGAGTTACTGGAGGGATTGTGGGAGGGGGATGGTCTAAATGTGTAAGGGGTATTAAGGAATTTACTCCTCAAACCATTGTTGCACCATATGCTAACTAACTCGGATGTAAGTTTAAAAATAAGTAATCAATAAAAATAAAATAAAATAAATTAATTAATTAATTAAAATAAATAAGATCTGTGTGAAATGAAGGAAAAGGAAATGAAATTATTTTTATAAAAAGTGTGTAAGTACATGTGTACCATGTATCTATACATGTATAAATTTATGGGTATTGTATATATAACATATATCTTCTTCTTTTTTTAAGTTTATTTGTTTTGAAAGAAAGTGAGAAAGCACAAGTTAAGGAGGGGCAGAGAGAGAGAAACAGAGAATCCCAAGCAGGTTCCACACTGACAGTGCAGAGCCCAACGCAGGGCTCAAACCCATAAACCATGAGATCATGATCTGAGCCAGTCTGATGGTTAACCAACAGAGCCACCCAGGCACCCTACATATATCTTCTTTTTATATTGTATTTGTGTTGTAATTTATCTTATATATAATATGGAAGTGAGGCAGATAATAGTATGCAGATAATGAGTGAAAGTAAAGAAATAACTTGATGCAGTAAAAAACAAAGAGTGGAGGAGAATGTAGTGAAAGGCAAACAGATGTCCCATTAAGAGAAAGAAACTATTACTAACTTTAGCTGATTAGTCTCAAGTAGAATTGAGACCTAATATTCCCTTTTGTTTTTAAAAAGAAGTGAGAAATACACAATTTCTCTTTTAAAAATGTTGAAAACTGAAATTTTTTAAAAGAGTTTTTAACAATATAAGCTAAAAAAAATACATCCAGAGCTGAATTCCAGCCAAAGCCACCAATTTCCAACTTTTATTTCAGTTAGTGTGGATTATTTCCTAATCAAAATATGAAGTCAGGACAAATATTTGGGGGAAATTTACTGATCTATGAGTTTACTAGGTATGGTGTATTTGTTATCTATTGCTATTTACATATTACCAGAAATTTAGCAGCTTAAAACAACACATTCATCATCTCACCATTTCAGTAATTTAGAATTCCATGCTGTGCCTAGTTCCCTGCTTAAGATCTTACAAGGTTGAAATCAAGATGCTGGCTGGGGCTGCAATCTCATCAAAGGTTCAGAATCCTTTTCCAGGCTCACTGGTTATTAAAAGAATTTAACTCCTTGCAGTTGTAGGACTGAGGTCCTACTTTTTTCCTTGCTGTCAAGTGGAGCCATCCTCAGCTCCCAGAGGCACCCCTTACCTGCCTGGCATATGTCCCACTCCACAACATGGCAGTTTGCTTCTTCAAGGCCAGGAGGAAAACCTTTCCATCTCTTGTAAGAGTTCACCTGATTAAGTCAGACTCATCCCAAGTAATCTCTCTTTTGATTAACTCAAAGTCAATTGACTAGGGATCTTAATTACATTTGCAAAATCCTTTCTGCCATGTAATGAAACATAATCACAAGAGTAACATCCTATCATATTCCCGAGTTCTGTTCACATGCAAGGGGAAGGGATGAATTAGAATGTGTACACCAGAGGATGGGAATCTTGAGGGCCATCTTAGAATTCTGCTTACCACATACAGGAAACACTAGTTTAGGCAATTATGATTCTCTAGATTAATATACAGGCGTGGAATATGTTTTGTGCTCTGATCTGCTTAAGAATTACCTTCACCGGGGCGCCTGGGTGGCTCAGTCGGTTGGGCGTCTGACTTCGGCTCAGGTCATGATCTCACTGTCCGTGAGTTCGAGCCCCGCGCCGGGCTCTGTGCTGACTGCTCAGAGCCTGGAGCCTGTTTCGGATTCTGTGTCTCCCTCTCTCTCTGACCCTCCCCCATTCATGCTCTGTCTCTCTCTGTCTCAAAAATAAATAAACGTTAAAAAAAAAAAATTAAAAAAAAAAAAAAAGAATTACCTTTACCAAGACATAATATTTCTAGGCTTTTGTTGTGTCACTTGCTTTTAATGAAAAATAATCTAAGACACAGTCTTTTGAAAATTATTTCTTCATGTTTTGTAGAAATAGTGAAATTATTGTCCAAATTATACTCTATGATCCTTTTAAGAAGCTCCATATGAGGAATTTCTTTTAATACTTGCTGGGAGATATTTTGTTTTTCTTGAAGAAGTGAAAACAAAAACAAAAATTAAAAAAAACAAAAACAAAACAACAAAAAAACTCTTTCTTACACTAGAAATATAAATTGTATAAATTAACTTTATCTTTCTTTTCCTTTTGACTGCCATGAAACATATTGCCAAATTTAAATGGGCCTTTATTGTCTATGTATAGTGGATGGAGAGTCTTCATTTGTAAATTTGTATTCATATTTTTCTACAGCTGGTTTTAATTCTTAATTTTATTATTTTTTAATGTTTATTTCTTTTTGAGAAAGAGACAGAGAATTAGCAGGGGTGGGGAGGCAGAGGAAGGGGGAGACACAGAATCCAAAGCAGGATCCAGGCTCTGAGCTGTCAGCATAGAGCCCAACGCAGTGCTCGACCCAGGAACCATGAGATCATGACCTGAGCCAAAGTTGGATGCTTAACCAACTGAGCCACCAAGGAGTCCCTTAATTGTATTTTTTTTTTAATGTTTATTTATTTATTTTTGAGACAGAGAGAGATAGAGACCAAGCAGGAGAGAGGCAGAGAAAGAAGGAGACAGAATCCCAAGCAGGCTCTACGCTGCCAGTGCAGAGCCTAACATGGGGCTTGAACTCACAAACTGTGAGATTATGACCTGAGTCATAATCAAGAGTCAGAGGCTTAACCAACTGAGCCATCCAGGTGTCCCAATTCTTAATTTTATATATTTAATATTTTTGTTGTGGTCATCTCAAATCAAAGAAGAGATACATGACAAATACATAGATTAGATAAATGAAGGGGGATAGAAATAATAGGTTAAAGATAAATAGAATACATAAATAGTGATGAGAGAAAGAGTCAAAATAAAGATCATGTATTCTCATGATATAGGCTACCTATTCAATTCCATAAATGTATTTACCTGTCCTTGTACCAATATCTCGCCATTCTGTTTTAACAGCATTATAACAAACTTTATAGTCTAGTAGTGTCTTGTTTTCACATTAATGTAATTCTTTTGTAAAAAAAAAAAAAATCAGTAATAAAATCAAAAATCAATAACTTCAATATAAATATTAGAATTAATGTTTGCTAATGAATTCTCTTTTTTTTTCTTTCAACCAGTTTTCTACTCTCTTTGAACATGTTGAATCTGATGCCTTATAAATGCAACATACCTAAGTTTAAAGATAGTGTCCCATTCTTGCTTACATTTTTCTAGATGCATTAGACCAATTTTAAATCTATAGAGCTGCTTACTTCCCTTATAGAATGTTTCTACACTACATTCTTATAACCATATTCACTTATAGCATTAGACTCCATCCTTCACCACATATGCGCTATCCACCTCATCAGAAGAAAAAAGTGTAGTTCAGATAACTATAATTTATTTTGTTTCTAAATTTATCTTTTATTTTTATACCTCTTAAAATTTTAAATACAATAAGGAATAATTGATAATAAAATCTAAATATAAACAATTATATAGGGTAGCTCAGTCAGTTAAGCATCTGGCTCTTGGTTTCAGCTCAGGTCGTGATCTCACAGTTCATGGGTTTGAGCCCCATGTCAGGCTCCGCACTGACAGTGTGGAGCCTTCTTGGGATTCTCTCTCTCCCCCTCTCTCTCTGCCCCTCCCTCACTTGTACACACTCTCTCTCTCAAAATAAAATAAACTTTTTTTTAAAAACATAGGTTATTTTAAAAAGAAGATTATATATACTATCAAGATGAATATTTCAACTCTGTCTGTACCCTAAGACATATAGTTCTCTAAAATCAATATAATAATCTCCTAATAGTTATTTAGATGCACACTGAAGTCATTAAAAGCCTAAGGCTCTGAGATACCCCTAATGAATTCAAATCTTTACTTCCACCTTGTACAAATAGCTTATTTCAGATCTATGGCAGGGAGAGGATAGAAGGTGGGTCTGGTACATTTTGTGCCAGAAAGCAAGGAAGCGCCCAAAGAATAATGGAGTTATGTCAAAAGGACACAAGTGCCAGTCGAAGAGGTTCCCACTGGCCATAACTTGACACAATATGAGTATCAGAAATAATTATAACAAATGAAATAGAGAAAAGAATTTTTTAAAATTTTGTTTAATGTTTATTTTTTGAGAGAGAGAGGGTGACAGAGCATGAGCAGGGGAGGGGCAGAGACAGAGGAAGACACAGTATCCAAAGCAAACTCCAGGTCCTGAGCTGTCAGCACAGAGCCTGACACGGGCCTCAAACTCACAGACCTCAAGATCATGACCTGAGCCAAAGTCAGACACTCAAAGGACTGAGCCACCCAAGCGCCCCATGGAGAAGAATATTTTTGAGTCCATAGTGTTACTCAGAATGGAGGCAGAGGTGGGAGTGGGGCTGGAACACACTTTGCTACAGGAAAGTAATAAATACAAAGGAATAATAGAAAAATCATTAAGGACAGCCAGGTGGCTCAGTTGGTTGAGCATCCAACTCTTGATTTCAGCTTAGGTCATCATCCCAGAGTCATGGGATCAAGTCCAAAAGCATGGAGACTGCTTAAGATTCTCTCTCTCCTTCTGCTGCTCTCCCCCACTCTCTCTCTCTAAAATTAAAAAAAATAAAAATAAGAATAAAGAAAAATAATTAAATGGTGAAACTAGAGAAGGAGAACATGAGTGCCCATTGAACTGTTCTCTTGGCTTTTTTCTAGATTGGAAATTTTTCAAAATTAAAAAATAAATTGGTAGCAACACAACAAAAGTGTATTTTAGGGCCCAGCATTGTATTTTTTTCTAGAAAATAAATTATATTTTCCCTTTAGAGTTATAGCTTTATTAATTTGTTGAAATACTGAGAATTATAAGAACAATATATACATGTATAGTCAAAATATGGTCCAAAAATATATTGCAAAGCCTATTATAAAAAATGCACTTTACTTAAACTTTTGGTTAGGATTCACAACATCTTAATTTTTAATTCAAAAATGTTTAATTTTTTCATTCAAAGCATCATGATGAAAAAGTATGAGCTTTGGAGTTAGCCAAGCCTAGGTTTCAATCAGACTATTATCTGAATAATCTCACACAAATTAGATACCCTCGTGGAGACTTTGTTCCTTCATCTATAAAAGAAAATGGACACGATAAAATATATACTTCAGAATTACTTTGAGGACCAAATGAGATAAATATGTAGAGCACCTGGCCTGGTAACCAGTATTCATTCTGTATAACAAGCACTGCCCTGGGAGCAGGGACCCAGCAGTGAAAAAAACAGAAAGATGTCTGTCTACCTTCTCCTCTTGGGACTCATAGTCTAGCAGAAGAAATAAAATAGACAAATTACTACATAATTACAATTGGGGAAATGATAGGAGAATATAACAGGAGTATTTAATGTATTTATAATAAATACTTTATAATGTGTATATGTATATGTAGTCACACACACCCATGTACATATATAAACATATGTATAATTCTAAAACTGATCAATTAATCATTAGAAAACCTAGAGCCAGAACTTGGGCCCTTTTTCACTTGTAATCTAGCATTTCCTCTATTGAAAGTATGCTTTCTAAAAGCAGTGTTTATTGGGAAGTTTATATACAAGCTACACTTATATTGCAATTCAATTTGTAAAGGAATGTAAAAGATAATCAATAATGATTGGATTATAGGTCTGGAAAGGAACAGAAGAGGTTGTATCATTAAATGGTCACCTTCTGGGCAAGTTCTCATCTTAAACACATTTGAGAAAGATATTTTCTTTTTCGTTTATTTAAAATACATTTTCATCTGGTACATACTACAATATGCACGAACCTGGAAGATATTATGCTAAGTAAAATAAGCCACACACAAAGGACAAATACTGTATAGTTCCACTTATATGAGGTACCCAGAATAGTCAAATTCATACAGAAAGTAGATCAGTGGTTACCAGGGGTTAGGAGGAAGGGAAATTGGAGAGTTATTATGTAATCAAATTTAATATGGAAAATGGAATTTTAGTATGAGATGATTAAATAGTTCTGGAGATGGATAGTGGTGGTGGCCGCACACAGTGTAAATGTACTTAATAGCATTAAACCATACACTTAAAAATGGCTAAAATGGTAAATTTTATGTTACACATAAATGTTTATTGTAGTACTAAAATATTGTAGTAAAATATACGTAACATAAAATTTATATATGTATATTTACAAAGCATGAAATTATTAATATTTGTCATCTCTGAACAAGAAGTATAGTGAACAGAAATATTGTTTGTGTAATACATCTCATTTAAATTATTTACATGTATTACTTTAGTAATCTGTAAAAATGTTTAAAATACAATTTTTCAGAATTGAATCCCTGTAAGTGTAGAAGTATGGAAAGATAGTATCAATAAAATGTAGAAAAAATAATGCTTTCAAGACAATGTATGTCCAAGAATCCTCTTATCCGGGCCCCACCCTTCACACAGTGCTTCCTGTTATTCTGATCAGTATAGAAAAGGTTTCTGTGGAAGCAGAAAAGGTCTGCTTAATGCCAGTACCTTCCTGAAGGTGGACAAGTTCAAGAAGAACTTGAGCATTAGACCTTGGATGGGGAGAGAACAAACTTGAAAAAAGTAACGGTGATCCTCTAAGGAAAGTGAGCATTTCACACAATATCTAGGTTCTCCTACACATTTCTTGGAAAACTTGGTGAGAATGCCATTTCATGACAAGGTATTATTTGGGACAAATGTGTTATAGGTCACAAAGACAACCAAGGCAAAACCTGAGTTTAGTGATAGTCTTGAAAGGAAGAGGAAGTTTTCTTTTGTGGTAACACTGAGGACCACCCATATTTTTAACTTCTGTTTTTTTCACCACTATTGCAGGAAGTTTATATAAAATCTCTTGATTGATCCTACAGACTAGAGGACAAAGGTGGGGGATGAGGAAGGGTGTGGACAGTGAAAAGAAAAGGCAAAGAGGAACTCCTGGGTGTCTCAGCTGGTTAAGTGTCTGACTTTGGCTCAGGTCACGATCCCACCATTAATGGGTTTGAGCCCCACGTCAGGCTCTGTGCTGACAGCTCAGAGCCTGGAAACTGCTTCAAGCTCTGTGTCTCCTTCTCTCTCTGCCCTTCCCCTGCTCTCTCTCTCTCTCCCCCAAATAAATAAACATTTTTTAAAAAAAGAAAAGAAAAAAGAAAAGGCAAAGAAGCATATCCACTGATCAGGAAACTCAAAAGGGCTTTTGAGCACCTAAGATTTAAGCCTTTATTATCACCAAGAAACAGATAAAAGCTTTTATGGGTGTCTAAGTTTTTCCTTTTGTACCTTTGAAAGGTACACCTTTCCTTTGAAAGGGCCTGAAAGGGAGTTATTAAATACTACTCTTTTAGAGGCGCCTAGGTGGCTCAGTCTGTTGAGTGTCCAACTTCAGCTCATGTCATGATCTCACAGTTCATGGGTTTGAGTCCCACGTTGGGCTTTGTGCTGACAGCTTGGAGCCTAGAGCTTGCTTTGGATTCTGTGTCTCCCTCTCTCTCTCTGCCCCTCCCCTGCTTGCACTCTGTCTGTCTCTCTCTCAAAAATAAAAACATTAAAAAAATAATAATAAATAAATAACTAATACTATTCTTTTAACAGCTGTAATTATTCAAATCATTATAAGTAAGAAACTCCCTCTATAATACACACTTTTCTCTATAGAAAAAGTATCAACACAAACTTATTTTCCAACTTGAGATCTTTGTTTAGATATTTTATTAATACTTTATACTGTTTGAGAATTTGAGCAATAAACATATTCTACTATTAGAGTTTAGACTTTTAAGATCTTATTATTTAAGGTGAGCACTCTACCAGCTGTCCCCTTACACCCTTGATCTAATTTTTAAAATCTATGTATTTATTTTAGAAAGAGAGAGAGAGTGGGGGGAGGGGGGGAAGAGAGAGAGAGAGAGAGAGAGAGAGAGAGAAAACACAAGCAGGCTCCACACTGTCAGTGCAGAGCCTGGAGCCTGATGTGGGGCTGGAACTCACAAACCGTGAGATGGTGATCTGAGCCAAAATCAGGAGCCTGAGCCAAAATCAGGAGACAGACGTTTAACCAACTGAGCCATCCAGGAGCCCCATCCTTCATCTAATTTTTTAACAGGACCCAAATCTAAACACATTCCAAACTTCATCAGCATGCATCAATTTATCTTAGCTCTAACTTGGAAAAGGAATTCTTTTTTTTTTTTTTTTAATGTTTATTTATTTTTGAGACAGGGAGAGACAGAGCATGAACGGGGAAGGGTCAGAGAGAGAGGGGACACAGAATCTGAAGCAGGCTCCAGGCTCTGAGCTGTCAGCACAGAGCCTGACGCGGGGCTCGAACCCACAGACCGTGAGATCATGACCTGAGCCGAAGTCGGAAGCTCAACCGACTGAGCCACTCAGGCGCCCCGGAAAAGGAATTCTTAAGGGCTTCATTTATTACTCTCTACAGTGTCTAGAATGATGCAAACCATATTATTGATGTTAAATTATGTTCATTGCCTGACAACTTTTTCTAGGTGATTTCTGATAAAGGTACAATTTTCTTGAAAATGGGAGGGCTGAAGGTAAAGTTTATCATTAGGGCAGAGTCTGTTTATTCTTAGAATTCAATGAAAATAAATTACAGTACAAATTACAGTATTCTTACCATGTAACGTCATTCAAATGAAAAAATACGATTTTGGGAGGACTCAGTCTTTGGGTTTCCTTCACCTATAAAAAGCCCTTTGGGCTTTCAGTACATACTTTTAAAGACAATTATAAAGAAACTAGAGGGGCACCTGGGTAGCTCAGTTAGTTAAGCTTCTGACTCTCAATTTCGGCCCAAGTCATGATCTCATGGTTCATGAGTTTGAGCCCTCAATTGGGCTCAGCACTGATGGGGCAGAGCCTGCTTGTGAGTCTCTCTCTCTCTCCCTCTCTCTCTGCCCCCTCAGCACTCTCTTTCTCTTTCAAAATAAATAAATAAACTTAAGAAAAAAAAAGAAACTAAATGAACAGCAATCTGTTCTTAGAACAGCTTTTGGAAAGTGTCATACAGTATCTTGCTTTGTTTACTGGAGACCTTTTCACAAAACCACATTTTGGCTAATGTTTTCTTCTAGTTTCCTCTGGAAAATTATCACATATATGTACATTTCTCATGAATGGAGTCTTTAATAATAGATGTTATCCACCTGGGAAAAACTTACTGACAAAAAATTACAAATAACAGGAGTTTATTTTGATAACCTGGTATACAGATTTCCTGGTAGTTTCATTAATTTGTTGTTTTTGTTTTAGTTGTTTAGTTTGGTGATTTGTTTGATTGGGCTTTTTTCTCCACAATAGAATTTATTAATTTATTCAACAAACTGGCCAGTAAACTTAGTCAATCTTGTGTCAGTTTTCAAGAGAAAGAAAAACACTTTCATAGAAGTTACATTAAAAGCGGTTTATCTGCAAATTAATCCTCTGAACATATTTAGAGAAGAAAAATTTGCAGATCATTTGGCAAATCCTAGTTAACTCTAGCAACTAAAGTCAGCCTAAGCGTGATTATGAAAATTCATTGCAGATCCAGTGAAAAGATCCTCAAAAGATTGTGAGAATAGGGAAAACACAATAGTATACAGTTTTAATTATCCTAGAGAAAAATTGCTCGGGAGACTAATAATCTGGAGGAAGACAGAGGACTGGCTTCGCACTATCTTATGATTGTGTGTTGTTCATTTTATATCACCAAATGCTAATCTCAGATTACATTCCCATGAAGAGGCTGTAATTGACAATTCACAGGTACATCAAAAATTGTGACTCGATCCAATAAATAATAAGTGTTCTGAATACATAGTAGTCTTGTTGGGTTTGTCTCATAGCAGAGTGTGGGAGCTTGTAAGATAATGCCTTGTGCTTCTTTACTTACTGAACGTTATTCATTTCATTGTTGAATTAGCCTACCAAACATGTCAAAAAAAATTGAAAGATCTTTATTTTTTCAGTTTTAGTAATCTCTAAAAACAAAATAAAATAGTACTGCCCCTAAAGAAAATTCAGTCACAGTTTTATTCAATATAATTCTTTGAAAAGTTTTGTCTCTTTTTTGTATTTTGAGAAAACTGGCTTTTTACCTGTTTTTTCTTGAAAGAGGAAACAGGGAATACACATATATTACAAAAGAGAAACAAAGAATAAACATATATGAAAAAAAGAACAAGCCGTGTAAAAATTTAAATGGTAGAAGGGCCAAATGAAATCATCTTTAGCTGCCATAGACCAAAAAAAAAAAAAACCAAGAGCTCCAAAATGACTTGATGCTTAAAGTCAATAAATATAAGCTCCCTGTCCTCCTGCTAAAGGATCTCAATAATAGAACTTTATAAGCTATCACTATTATGCAAATTTTGGATCATTAGGCATATTAATGGAGGAGGGCATCAGAGAGAGAATGTAAAGGAAAAGAATTGTGTGAGGGTCCTGTTACCAGATACAATAGCATCTGCATAAAGCTTGCCAAGTGAAAGTACTGCTTTACTCTGCAAAGGAAGTGTGGCATCTAGTGGACATTTCATTTCTGCAATACCTTAATGTGTTTGCAGAGAAATAGATGTGATGTATGATTGTTCTTTGTGGTTTAACTGTAGTTGGTTTCTGGTAGTTGTTGTTGTTTTAAATAAGTCATGTTTTCATCTTCCATAAGTATGATTTTTTTATACTAACTTGGTAATAAAATTCAAACTGCTCATATAAAAAAAATTTGTTTAGAATTTATAGTCCTACAAAGTGAATCTCACCCGTGTGCTTACTTTTTATTTTTAAAAATATCGCAATATGAGATTCTTAAATTATATTTACATGAAATAAAATCTTTTCTGTTTTTCTTGGAATATTAAATTTCACAAAATGTGAAATGCTTTAGGAAAGAACAAAAAATTAGTATGCAGAATGTATTGCCTTATATCACAAAAATCTTTTACAAATTGGAGATTTTAAGTAATAACAGAGGTATTGAATTTGAAATCTAGATTTCTAAAGTACACGTTGACTTTATTTTGGAAAACAATACTTCTTAAAGAACGTATTTTAAATTACAAATTACCAAGTTTCAAGCTTTGTTGACCTTAGTGATTCACTGACAAAACAGTTGGATATCGTTCCAAACAACAACAACAACAACAACAACAACAAAACTTTACTTCTGAAAATTCATCATGAATTAACTTACTTAAAATACATTAACTTACTACACTATGGAGCCATATTTCAAAATTTACCTTTGTCTTGTCAAATCAGTAAAGTGTTTTTTAAAAACTTATAAGTGTACAACTTGATATTAAAAATTGAATAATTTCAAAATTGTTTAGTGTTTTTCTATGAATTAACTAAACTTTCAAGTTACCAAAGATTCTAGGCAACCTTTTGTCTCCTCTAAAATACTGTCTGGTGTTGATTCCTCATTGTTTCCATAGATTTGCTTGTGTATCTTGATAAGATTGAGTTGACCTTCTAACAGTAGAAAATATTGAAGAATAATTTGTGAATTTCAGGTGGGCAGGTTGAAATGGCTTGGGTTTTTCACGACTTGGGAAAATAGAAGCATATACTCTTCTGTTCATGGTTTGGTCCCCTCTAGTGGACATCAAGTAATACTGTAAATTAAAATTCTTACATAATTATCCAATGGTCAGTCAAATAATAGAAATTAACTGTAGCTTCAGCTAAGGGAAATGAAATGGATATTCCTGGGATATATTTAAATTTTGTAGTTCACATTTGACTTGGTATCTAACCATCTATTATTCAAAATGTGAGTCAAAGACCTTTAAATAATCTGTAAGTTCATGAAGAAAAGCATATGCTTCCAAAGTTAATATCTTAAAGATTTGAAAAAATAATAAAATAAGACATTTATTTATTTATTTGGAAACTTTTTTGCTTCCTTATTTCCATGGTAGTTAAATAATGATGCATATTTTGTTCCATGAGACTTTTGTAAATTTGGGAACACCACTTCCTAAAAGATAACTCACTCTAGGGGCACCTGGGTGGCTCAGTCGGTTAAGCAGCCGACTTTGGCTCAGGTCATGATCTCGCGGTCCGTGAGTTTGAGCCCTGCGTCGGGCTCTGTGCTGACAGCTCAGAGCCTGAAGCCTGTTTCAGATTCTGTGTCTCCCTCTCTCTCTGCCCTTCCCCTGTTCATGCTCTGTCTCTCTCTGTCTCAAAAATAAATAAACGTTAAAAAACATATTTTTTTTAAAAAAGATCACTCACTCTTAAGATTATGCAGTGGTTTATAAAGTGTGCAACAGTATTTCTTTTTTTAATTTAATTTATTTATTAATTATTTAGTGGTTCCAGGAATAGAATTTAGTGATTCCTAACTTAAATATAACACCCAGTGCTCATCCTAACAAGTGCTCTCCTTAATGCCCATCACCTATTTAGCCCATTCCCCAACCCAACACCCCTCCAGCAACCCTCAGTTTGTTCTCTGTATTTAAGGGTCTCTTATGGTTTGCCTCCCTCTCTGTTTTTATTTTATTTTTCCTGCCCTTCCTCTTTGTTCATTTGTTTTCTTTCTTAAATTCCACATATGAGTAAAATCATATGATATTTGTCTTTCTCTGACTGATGTATTCTGCTTAGCATAATACATTCTAGTTCTATCCTGTGCAACAGTATTTCTTAACAAGAAAGCCCTTCTTTCCTATATAATGATACTCCTTAGCATATAATATTCCCTTCACACTTCTCTGGAATACAAGAATGAATGAGAAGATAAAATGGAAAGAACCATAACTATTTAGATTTAATAAAACTTGCTCTTAACAAAATGTTTAATAACATGTTTTAAAAAAAGGGAATAGAAGGGAGAGGAGGGGATAAAAGGGGAGGGGAGGAAAGATTGGGATTGCTCTACAACCTTAGGGAAAGGGAGGGATTGTCTGCTGTGTGCATTTCAGCACCATACTGTGCAAACAATTATGTCAAAATACAGCAACTTAACACAAACGCATTGCACATACATAGCTGCAAATGGCTTCACTATCAATTACAACAGCGTTTCTACCAGTACTAAGTACGAATGTTTTCCACAATGTCTAAAGCACTATGTAAATATAAGGTAGTTCTATTAGTATTTCTGTTTTTAACAACAGTGATAACAGCTAAAACTTATAGTCTTACTAACAAAATGCTAGACACAGGTTTAAGTGGTATATTTACATTAATTTGATCCTCAAAACAACCCTACGAAGTTTTAACTTTATTTTATATATGAGAAAAATGAGACACAAAGCCATTGATTGCCCAAAGCCACACAATTAGGAACTGGTAGAGAGTAAGGTTTTAGCCACAAATCTTAGATCCTAAATCTGTGTGCTTAACCTTTGAATCTCTTGAAAATAACATTAGTAATGTAAATAAAGGCAGTAAGAATGGCAATAAGAATCCGGAAAGCAAATGTACTAAGTGTATACATTAGAACAAAATTATTGTGACCTCTATTTTGGGTGAATCCTACCTCAAAATTACAATCATCACCATCATACATTATAGATGTTGATATTTTCCTTTAGGTTTATTTTTACAGTTGAAAAACCAAGTAGCAAGAATGCCCTCTTGAAGAATTGGCTTGTTGCTATAGATAACCGTGTAGAATGAAAACAAAAATGACAAGGCTTTGTACCAACTCGTAACAAGAAAATAATGTGTTAATCCAAGATACTTATTTTTTTAAATGCTTTTTTTTTTTTTAAATAGTGAACTACTTATAACCTTTCAAAACCATTGGATTAAAGAGAGATTTATCTTTTTCTTTAAAAACAGCTTGCATGCAAAGGTCTGGAAGTTCCCCAGTTCTGAGTGATAAAAAGTGCAGGTTTCTACAAATGTTGTATTCTTCAGGGATATTTCAAAGTGGATTAGTTATATCAAATGTTAAACAATATTAATGTCAAGTTATTTCTTGAAGTTATAAAAGGTCAAAATATCAAATCAGCCATAATAGCAACATTGATACACTTTAACACCATTCTATGTAGTATTCACCATTATTTTTCCCACAATAAAAAATGTTTTCCTATTTTATGATTAATTTATTAAGTTATTTCTTCTGTAATATTGTTAATTTTAGTGATACAGTCTGACGTGAGGAATTACAGGGTTCAAATTACATTAATTTCTTATGCCAGAATAGGTAGAAATTTATCTTTCATACATTTTCTCTTTTGCAATCAATATTAATAGACCTCAGAAACATGAATATCAATATATTATAGACAACACCAAAAGTATCCTAACAAAGTAGGTTATTTAAAGAATGAATGACTTTGGGTGACAAAGGAAGTGAATACAAGCAACAATGAGTTACCCAGAACTATTTCAGGTGTTTTAAATTAAGTGATTCTCCAACTGTGGCTACCATCAGCAGGATAATTAAAAATACAAATTCTAAGGGCCATATCAGAACTACTCAATTTGAAACACTGGAGAGGATTATAACAATAATCAGTGTTTTAATAGGCTTTCCAAATGTCCAGTTTAATCCTCACAATGGCCCTATGAAATTAATAAATTTCTATATTTTCAAAGGTTAAAAAATATATGAATAGTATTGAGAAAGAGAAAGAGAGAGAAATCTGTGTGCTGTCTACAAAGGACACATTTTAGATTCAAAAACACAAATAGATTTAAAGCAAAAAGATGGAAAAACTATGCTATCCAATTAATAATCAGAAGAAGTCTGTAGTGGGTATACTAATAACAGAAAGAAAAGACTTTAAGACAAAAAATATTTCTAGAGATGAAGAGAAGCATTTTAAGATAAAAGTGTCAATTCATCAGGAAGACATAAAAGTTATAAACATATAAACATCCAACAACTGAGCCTCAAAATAAATGAAGCAAAAAGTAACAGAATTGAAAGAAGAAAATAGACAATTCAAGAATAATAGTGGAGTCTTCAATACCCCATTCTCAGTAAGGTTAGAGCAACTAGACAGAAAAATCAACATGGATATAGAAGGTCTGCATAATACCATCAACGAATTTGACTTAACTGACATCTGTGGCACACTCCAGCCAACAATAGCAGAATAATTCTCAAGTGCACATAGAATATTATCCAAGACAGAACATATGTTAGACCATAAAGCATGTGTCAATAACTTTACAAGGATTGATATCATACAAAAATATGCTCTCTGACCATAAAGAAATTAAATTAGATACAAAAACAGGAGGAAATATGGAAATATTTAGAAATTTTACAATGTGCCACTCCAAAATCTATAAGGAATTTAACTCAACACCCAAAAAACAAATAATCCAGATAACAAATGAGCAGAAGACATGAATAGACATTTTTCCAAAGAAGACATCTAGATGGCTACCAGACATATGAAAAGGTGCTCAACATCACTCATCAACAGGGAAATACAAATCAAAACCACAATGAGATACCACCTCCAACTTGTCAAAATGCTTAAAATTAACAACACAAGTAACATCAAGTGTTGGTGAGGATGCAGAGAAAGGGGAAACCTCTTGCACTGTCGGTGGGAATGCAAACTGGTGCAGCCACTCTGGAAAACAGTATGGAGGTTCCTCAAAGAGTTAATAATAGAAATAACCTTAAAGGGTCTTTCCACCAAGAAGACCTAACAATTGTAAATATTTATACCCCCAATTTGATTTACCCAAATATATATACATATATATATGTATATATATGGTCACAAACATAAAGAAACTCAGTGATAATAATACCATAAGAGTAGGGGACCTTAATAGCCACTTACAACAATGGACAGATCATCCAGGCAGAAAATCAACAAGGAAAGAATGGCTTGAAGAATGGATCTGAATAACACACTGGACCAGATGGACTTAACAGATATATTCAAACATTTCATCCTAAAGCAACATTCTTCTCAAGTGCACATGGAATATTCTCCAGAACAAATCACATACTGGATCACAAATCAGCCCTCAACAAGTAGAAAAAGACCAAGATCATACCACACACATTTTCAGAACACAACTCTATGAAACTTGAAACCAACCACAAGAACAAATTTGGAAAAACCACAAATATTGGAGATTAAAGAAATCCTACTACAGAATGAATGGGTTAACCAACAAATTAAAGAGGAAATTAAAAAGTACATGGAAGCCAATGAAAATGAAAACACGACAGTCCAAAAACTCTGGAATGCAACAAAGGTGGTCATAAGAGGGAAGTATATAGTAATCCAGGCCTTCTTAAAGAAGGAAGAAATGTCTCTAATACACAATCTAAACTTACACCTAAAAGAGCTGGAAAAAGAACAGCAAATAAAGCCCCAAACCAGAAGAAGGGAAATAATAAAGATTAGAGCAGAAATCAATCATATCAAAAACAAAAACAAAAAACAGTAAAAGAGATCAATGAAACCAGGAGCTGGTTCTTTGAAAGAATTAACAAAATTAATAAACCCCAAGCCAGACTGATCAAAAAGAAAAAGGAAAGGAGCCAAATAAGTAAAAACACAAATGAAAGACAGGAGATCGCAACCAACACTGCAGAAATACAAACAATAACAAGAGAATATTATGAGCAATTATACACCAAACATTAGGCAATCTGGAAGAAATGGAAAAATTCCTAGAAATATATGAACTACCAAAGCTGAAACAGAAAGAAATAGAAAATTTGAACAGACCCATAACCCGTAAAGATGTTGAATCAGCAATCAAAAAACTCCCAACAAAGAAGAGTCCAGGGTTGGATGATTTCCCACAGGAATTCTACAAAAAATTTAAAGAGTTAATACTTATTCTTTTGAAGCTATTCCAAAAAATAAAAATGTAAGGAAAATTACCAAACTCATTATATGAGGCCAAAATTACCTCAATTCCAAAACCAGACAAAGACCCCACTAAAAAGGAAAATTACAGACAAATATCCCTGATGAACATTGGTGCAAAACTTATCAACAAAATACTAGAAAACCAAAGCCAACAATACATTAAAAGAATTATTCACCAGGATCAAGTGGGATTTTTTTCCTGAGCTGTAACTGTGGTTCAATATCTGCAAATTAATCAACGTGAAACATCACATTAATAAAAGAAAGGATAAGAACCACACGATCCTCTCAATAGATGCAGAAAAAGCACTTGATAAAATATAGCATCCTTTCTTGATAAAAACGCTCAAGAAAGTAGAGACAGAAGGAACAACATCATAAAGGCTATATACAAAAGACCCACAGCTAATATCATCCTCAGTGGAAGAAAAACTGAGAACTTTCCCCTTAAGGTTAGGAACACAAAAGGGATGTCTACTCACACCACTGCTGTTCAACATAGTAATGGAAGTCCTACTCTCAGCAATCAGACAACAAAAAGAAATAAAAGGGATCTACATTGGCAAGGAAGAAGTGAAACTTTCACTCTTCACAGATGACATGATTCTTTACCTGGAAGACCCAAAAGACTCCACCAAAAAACTGTTAGAACTGATACATGAATTCAGCAAAGTCATACGATATAAAATCAATGTACAGAAAAATGATTGCATTTCTACGCACCAATAATGAAACAGCAGGAAGAGAAATCAAGGGATTAATCCCATTTACAATTGCACTGAAAACGATAAAATACCTAGGAATAAACCTAAACAAAGAGTTAAAATATCTGTATGCAGAAAACTATAGAAAGCTTATGAAAGAAATTGAAGAAGGCAAAAAGAAATGGAAAAACATTCTATGCTCATGGAGGAACAAATACTGTTAAAATGTCGATACTACCCAAAACCATCTACACATTCAATACAATCCCTATCAAAATAACACCAGCATGCTTCAAAGAGCTAGAACAAACAATTCTAAAATTTATATGGAACCAGAAAAGATCCTGAATAGCCAAAGCGATCCTGAAAAAGAAAACCAAAGCTGGAGGCATTACAATCCTAGACTTCGAGCTGTATTCATCAAAACACCATGGTACTGGCACAAAAACAGACACATAGATCAATGGAACAGAATAGAGAACCCAGAAATGGACTCACAAATATATGGCCAACTACTCTGCAACAAAACAGGAAAGAATATCCAATGAAAAAAAGACAGTCTCTTCAGCAAGTGATGTTGGCAAAATTGGACAGGGCATGCAGAAGAATGAACCTGGAACACTTTTTTACACCATACATAAAAATAAACTCAAAATGGATGTAAGACCTAAATGTAAGACAGAAAGCCATCAAAATCTTCAAGGAGAAAGCAGGCAAAAACCTCTTTGACCTTGACCACAGCAACTTCTTATTCAACACGTCTCTGGAGGCAAGGGAAACAAAAGCAAAAATGAACTATTGGGACCTCATCAAAATAAAAAGCTTCTGCACAGTGAAGGAAAATCAGCAAGACTGAATCAGCAAAACTAAAAAGCAACTGATGGAATGGGAGAAGATATTTGCAAACGACATATCAGATAAAGGGATAGTATCCAAAAATCTATAAAGAACTTATCAAACTCAACACCCAAAAAACAAATAATCCAGTGAAGAAATGGGCAAAAGACATATGAATAGACACCTCTCCAAAGAAGACATCCAGATGTCCAGCTGACACATGAAAAAATGCTCAATATCACTCATCATCAGGGAAATACAAATTAAAACCACAATGAGATACTACATCACACCTGTCAGAATGGCTAACATTCGTAACTCAGGCAAAAACAGATGTTGGCAAGGATGTGGAGAGAGTATCTCTCTTGCACCGCTGGTGGGAATGCAAACTGGTGCAGCCACTCTGGAAAACAGTATGGAGGTTCCTCAAAATATTAAAAATAGAACTATCCTATGACCCAGCAATTGCACTACTAGGTATTTATCCATGGGATACAGGTGTGCTGTTTCAAAGGGACACATGTACCCCAATGTTTATAGCAGCACTATCAACAATAGCCCAAGTATGGAAACAGCCAAAATGCCCATTGATGGATGAATGGATAAAGAAGATGTGGTACATATATACAAAGGAGTATTACTCAGCAATCAAAAAGAAAGAAATCTTGCCATTTGCAACTACGTGGATGGAACTGGAGGGTATTATGCTAAGCAAAATTAGTCAGAGAAAGACAAATATTATATGACTTCACTCATATGAAGACTTTAAGAGACAAAACAGATGAACATAAGGGAAGGGAAGCAAAAATAATGTAAAAACAGGGAGGGGGACAAAACATAAGAGATTCTTAAATATGGAGAACAAACAGAGTTACTGGAGGGGTTGTGGGAGGGGGGATGGGCTAAATGAGTAAGGGGCATTAAGGAATCTACTCCTGAAATCATTGTTGCACTATAAACTAACTTGGATGTAAATTTAAAACATAAACTAAATAAACATAAAAATAAATTTTTTTAATTAAAAAGATAGAAAAGGAAGTAACAGTTCATCATATAAGGATTATCTTCATTGTAAAAAGAAGAGAAGCTGACCAAGAAAAAGAAAAGAAACAAATTAATGAAGTCAGAAATGAAAAGGAGATATCACTAATGATTTTACAGAACTTAAAATTATCATAAGGGAATTACATAAGAGTATACTACAAATTTAACAACTAAGATGAATTGGAAAAATTCCTAAAAAATACAAAAATACTGCTACTAAAATTCAAGAAAAAATCAAAATTTGAATATACCTACAAAAAAATAAATTGAATTAATTACTTGAAATCTTCCCACAAAAGTAAAACTCAAGCCCAACTTCACTGATGAATTCTACTAAACATTTAAAGAAGAAAAAATAATACCAATCCTTCCCATACTCTTCCAGAAGACAAAGGAGAAGGAAACACTTTGTATCAGGGTACCCTGACACCAAAGCCAGCTAAATATTAAAAAAAAAAAAAAAAAAAAAAAAAAAAAAAAAAGCATAAACCAATATCCCTCATGAATCTACACACAAAAGTCCTCAACAATATATTAGGAACATACAAAATGGATAATGTACCATGACCAAGTGGGATTTAAACTGGGAATGCAAGGTTGGTTTAACATCCAAATAACTATTAATTTGATATCTTATTAGTAGAATAAAGAACAAAGCACATATGTTCCTCTTAATGGATGCAGGATGCGCTTGACAAAATCCATTCATGATAAAAACAAAAACAAACAAATTTTTAAAACCTCTCAAAAAGCTAGAAATAAAAAAGAACTTTTTTAACCTGATAAATGCAACTCATGAAAAACAAGTATGTTCTTAGGGGAAAGACTGAATGCTTTCCCCTATGAAGAAAGCAAGGACATCTGTTCCCAAAATTTCTATTCAACATTGTAATGGGTAATCAGGTGCTGTCGTCTGAATGTTTGTGTTTCCCAAATTCATATGTTGAAAACTAATCCTCAGTCTGCTAGTATTTAGAGGTGAGGCTCTTTTGAAGGTTGAGTTTTGGGGGATTACTCTTCTTATAAAAGACCCCAGAATGCCACCTTACCTTTCCACCATGTGAAGACAGAGAGAGAAAATGGCTATATGTGAACCAGGAAACTAGTCTAACTAGACATCTAATCTGCTGACATCCTTGATCTTGGACTTCCCAGCCTCCAGAACTGTAAGAAATAAATTATTGCTTAAGCCACTCAGTTTATGATATTTTTGTTATAGCCATCTGAACAGATTAAAACATCACTTAAGAAAAGTAAGTAAATAAAGAGTATCTACATGAGAAAGGAAGAAGTAAAAAAGTCTTTATTCACAGGCAATATGATCTGATATGCAGAAAATTCCAAAGAATCCACAATATAACTACAAGAACTAATTCATAATTTCAGCCATGTCATTAGAGAGACACAGATCTCACCAAATTGAAATATAGATTCAACATAATATTGGTCAAAATTCCAGCAAGCTCTTTTTTTTTTATAGACACTGACAAGTTGACCCTAAAATGTATACAGAAATGCAAAGGATCCAGAATAGCAAAAGAAAATTTTTGAAAAAGAAAGCTTATTCCATTTCTAAATTTTCTATAAAACTACAGGAATCAAGGCAATGTGGTTGGCATAAAGAGAGACACATAGATCAACTGAATTAAGGTGAGTCCAAAAATAAGCCATTAAATTTATAATAAATTGGTTTTAGACCAAGGTACCAAGACAATTCAACGGGGAAAGGATAACCTCAAAAACTAGATATCCACAGTGAATTTAGATCATTAACTCATAGATTTAACAAAAATTACTGAAAATGGATCTTGGCCCTAAACATGGACTCACTATGCATAAACTAAAATTCTTACAAGAAAATATTATGGAGGCCCCCGGATAGCTCAGTCAGTTAAGTGTCAGACTTCAACTCAGGTCATGATCTCGAGGTTTGTGGGTTTGAGCCCCGAGTCAGTCTTTGTGCAGACAGCTCAGAGCCTGGCACCCACTTCAGATTCTGTGTTTCCCTCTCTCTCAGCCCCTCCCCTGCTCACACTCTGTCCATCTCTCCCTCTCTCAAAATTAAATGAACATTAAAAAAAATTATGAGAAAATTTTCCTGACTTTGGGTTAGGGAAAGATTTCTTAGATAAAACATGAAAAGTATAATCAATAAAAAAAATAAATTGAATATCAAATTTTAAAATGTTTCAGTTCAAAAGACTCCACTTGGAAAGTTACAAGACAAACCAAAAAGTGAGAGAAAATATTCATAAATCATATATCTGACAAAGGACTCCTATCCTATATTAGAGTAGAATCCTCAAGCAGCCACTCGGAAAGATAGTTTAGACATTTCTTTAAAAATTAAACATAGGGGCACATGGGTGGCTCAGTTGGGTAAGTGTCTGACTCCTGATTTCAGCTCAAGTCATGATCTCATGGTTCTTGAGACAGAGCTCTTCATTGGGCTCTGCACTGATAGTAGGGAGCCCACTTGGGATTCTCTCTCTCTCCCTCTCTCTCTGCCTCTCTCTCTCTCTTTCTCTATTTCAAAATAAATAAATAAACATTTTTAAAAATTAAACACAAACTTACCCTACCATCTTGCATTTCTACTTCCAAGTATCTACCCCTGAGAAATGAAACATTTCCTCTCCCTACCAGGAAGAAAAGGATGACTTCAAATCTCCAGAAACTTATCAGTACAGAAGGCAATGACTTAAATCTGCATAACAACCTTACCCTTGTTTACTGTGCTTTTTCTGATCACCTCCAATAACTGGACTCCTCCCTCCCCCTGCCACCCCCCCCAACATCTTCTTTTTGTCTTTAGCTGGAGATGTTATTTAGGGTAGTGGCTTGTGCCATCAAGGGGAAGTTACTCAGTTTTCCTAGGTATCTCCTGTATATGCAGGAGATATGCATGTTATTAAACTTTGTTTTGTTTTGTTGTATTAATCTGCTTTTATTACAGGGATGTCCCAGCCAAGAATCTAGAAGGGCAAAGGGAAAATTATTTTTTCCTTTCCCACAGTTTCACAACCACGAAGAAACTTTCTGAGACACCATACTCTTTCTGGAGCCTACAGATAGGATCCCGGTAAGAATTCTTACCAAAGTCATCTCTCAGGATCGATCTTGTTGACAGAGGAAGGTAAAGTTTCTTAACCCTTCCTTTCCAAATTTAGGTTAGCAGGAGCAAATATTTATATTTATCCTTGGTATAGCAACTTTGGTAAAAATTTGTCATGAGCACTCTTGTTTTCTTTTGATCCTTTTCTTCCCAGAGATGGTCATTGTTTTTTGTCTCTGTTTTTTGCATTGTCATAAGGAGGATAACCATAGATCTAATTAGGTTTTTCTCTCATCTTGTTCTATGTCGAGAGCTTGGGTGTGTAACCAGTGAGAATATTCTCTCTGGTCTCTGCCAGCTGGAGGATGCATGTACTAGCATGCATCTAGCAGACAGCTGAACAGGCTGTGGATCTAAGAAGCAGCATCCTTTTTGTTCAACTGTGCCAGCTCTCAGGGGAGTGTGTCATAATGGGTGCCAATACATAATGGGCCTTTGTCATCTCAACATTCATTGTCTCCTTAGTGCTAGAATAGTCCCATACTAGTAGCACCCCTTTGGTGTTCCAGATTGGCAGGCCTGTGTCTGGAGAAGTATGGTGGCTAGCCTTAGAGAATTCCTTAAAAAGATCAATAGACAAAAAAAAAAAAAAAAATCAGTAGGCATTCACAACCTCAGTCCCAGGGATCTTAACTGGCTGCTAAGGGGTTCTTCTCTCCCATGGTTATACTATAGTTCTGAGACAAGCCAGATGGTCCCCTGGGGAAAACCCTTCTCACATAGAAAATGGATATCTAGAATTTCTCCCAGGCCCTCCTACACATTATCAGGAAAGGGATTACCTAGAGGTCAATGTTTTCCCCTTTAAGGTGAACTGGCCCAAGGTTGAATTACTCAGTAAGATGGCTTTTGTTAAATGCTTCAGATAGATTTTTTAAAAGCATACAGCATTAAACCCCCAAAGCTCTAGAATATAGAAATCTTTTGAGTTTCATCTTAGTTGGAAATCTCCATGATATATAGAAGTAAATTTAGTAAAATGGGTGGGTCAGCCTTTTGATATTTCAGGTTACAATCTAGTTCTTTGGGGAATTGAATACAACGGTCTTTGTCTTGCAAATCTCTACCAAACTAGAACTTTGGCTCTAGAAACAATTCAAAGTTCAACTATTCTTTTCAATCCTCAAGCCTTTCCTATTCATCTCAAAATGTTTGAAAATATTGTAAAAGATCAGAACATTGCACTTAAGAAAAAAGAAAAAGAAAAATTTACATAGTACTTACTCTAGACCTCTGATATAGGCAAATATACCCTAAATTTTCTTGGAGAAAACTTGGGTACTTTTTATGTCTTTGTGATGTAAATTTTTTACCCCATATTTTCTACGACTTAAGAGCCATCCAAAGAAATACAGTAAAACCTTGGTTTGAGAGCATAATTCATTCCAGAAACATGCTTGTAATCCAAAGCACTTGTATGTTACAATACTGTAACAAAACACAAAATAATAAAGAATATATAAAATATACAGAAAAAAATTAACCTACATTTACCTATGAAAACCTTCATGGCTGGTGTGAGGGAGACAAGAGAGAGGAGGGTTATTGTGTAGGATGACTTTTACTATCACTAAAGGTATAACTACTGTCTATTGGCTCAATGGAATCTTTTTCTTTTGGTGCAACTTTAACAAGGAACCTATCCAATGACCTAGAATGAACCAAAACATTCCTAAGTTTACTCTTGTATGGAAAAGCAAAGGACTGTCCGTAAGTGTTTTGAAGCAACAAAAACACACTAGTGCCACACTAGTGAAAGTTGTGGGCACCTTTCAATGTTCTGAAAAATCACTGATTTCTGCCAAACACCACGGCCTGAGATCAAACATCAGAGCATGGGAGACCATCACCCAGAATCCCACAGAGAGAGAGAGAGAGAGAGGAGAACCATTGGCTCAGTTGTGATCATGTGACGTTCAGCATAACATACTATTCATATTGTAAGACATTGCTTGTTTATCAAGTTAAAATTTATTAGAAATGTTTGTTCGTCTTGTGGAACACTTGTAGAAGTTACTCACAATCCAAGGTTTTACTGTATTTGGAAATTTGGTGAATAAAAAAATGTATTCTCCACAAATAGTAGCATAATGCTTTAGCCATTTGAGCAGGTGAACTTACCTTATTCCAACTACCAAAACAAAATTTGGATCCAACAGTCTTTACCAAAGTAGCAAGGTTTGGGGCACCTGGGTAGCTCAGTTGGTTCAGTGACCCACTCTTGATTTTGGCTCAGGTCTTGATCCCAGGGTCATAGGATCAAGTGCCTCATCAAGCCCTGCATAAAGCCCTGCCTTCGGCTCCCCGCTAAGCATGGAGCCAACTTAAAAATCTTTCTCTCTCTCTCCCTCTGCCCTTCTCCCCAACTTGTGCTCTCTAAAATATAAATAAATAAATAAGTAAATAAATAACTAAATAAATAGTGAAGTTTGTATTATTTACTGTAACTGACACATGGCTAAAATTTTAGAACAATAGCCGTAATGTCTCTGTATCTACCTGTATGCTTATGTGTTGTAGATATGTGATATTTTTCTACATCCAATGGTATTGCCAAAATGAATTTGCAAAAAAGTTCTATTTACCTGGCTTAAAATAAGCATTTATATGAATTAAGTATTTCTAAACTACCAGAAATAGAGAAACTAACTCAAATGTTTTTCAAGTTCATGTGAGCTGAGATAATCTTTGCTAAATAAAATGTTTTTCAAGTTCATGTGATCTGAGATAATCTTTGCTAAATAAAAAGTTAATTTAATTTTTCTGGTTTAATTGAAATAGGCATGCCTTCAAAATTACATTTAATATAATGCAGACATGCAACTTTAAAAATTTTTTTTAAATATTTTATTCATTCTTGAGAGAGAGAGAGAGAGACAGAGCATGAGCAAGGGAGGGGCAGAGTGAGAGGGACACAGAATCTGAAGCAGACTCCAGGCTGCCAGCACAGAGCCCGACATGAGGCTAGAACTCATGAGCCTTGAGATCATGACCTAAGCCAAAGTCAGACGTTTAACCGACTGAGCCACCCAGGCGCCCCATGACATGCAACTTTTATTCTACCTGAGTTTATTGATCAAATAAACTTATGTTATCTTTGTTACAAAATTTATCAGCAAAAACAAATAGCTTGGGATGATGGCTGACATTGTCTAATGTTCCATGAAGTTTTATGAATAGTGTAAACACAAATATTGGGAGCAAGTGATTTTTTCTAATGTTTATTTATTTATTTTGAGAGGGAGAGAAAGGGAGCATGAGCATGGGAGGGGCAGAGAGACCAGGAGAGAGAGAGAATCCCAAGCAGGGTCCACGCTGTGAGCTTAGAGCCCAATGTGGGGCTCGATTATACAAACCATGAGATCATGACCTGAGCCGAAATCAAGAGTCAGGCGCTTAACTGACTGAGCCACCCAGGCACCCCTGGGAGCAAGTGACTTAGATAGATATAAAATTTAGATGTATGTATGTATTTAGATGTATGTAAGATGTATGTAATAAGAATTTTTAGGAAAACTTTTCAGTAATAACTATGTTTTTTGTCTGCCTAAAAAGAGTTTCCAAAATCTTCTTGGTAACTCAAAACCTTATGAGTTTTTGCTAATTAAAATTAAATCATGGAATTTTATCAAATATCTAGATCATTTCCAAATAAGATAAAATATTGAACATTAATTACTGAACATAGGTCATACTTTTGACTTCCTATTACAGAGGAACTAGAGATAAATTTGGGTCTGTTAGTAAACACATCTTGTGCCAATTTGGAAGATTGTACTATAAAAAAAGTGTGTTTCTGGAAATTATGACACATTCATAAATTTACCAATGTATAAAATGCTAGTGTGACAATTCATAATTGCTTAATTCTTAGTTTTCACTAGAAATTAAAGTTTCTAAAGGTTAAGTATTTGAATTAAGAGGCACCTGGGTGGCTCAGTTGGTTCAGTGTCCAGTTTTGGCACAGGTCATGATCTCACAGCTCATTAGTTCGAGCCCCACATCAAGCTCTCTGCTGTCAGCGCATAGCCCACTTTGGATCCTCTGTCTCCCTCTTTCTCTGCCCCTCCCCTACTCATGCTTTCTCTCTCAAAAATACATAAAACATTAAAAAAAAAGAATTTGAATGAATATATGTAATTAAAACGACTAGAAGAAAAGGAAACCACTTTGTATGCAAAGAAAGTTAAGATATGTTTTGGGGTTTTCCATTACTAATTTTTACAGTATGATGATGCATTTTGTTTAAGGGAAAAGAAAGTAAATTTGTCCCAAAATAAAACTAGTCATTTCAGAATGGGAAAGAGGAGAACAAAGGACATAATGGTATAGAAAGACAGGGAGGGAGACAGGGGAAAAAAAGAGAAAATTTTATCTTGTGTAATTAAACTGGATAAAATTTAATTGTTATTATCAGGGTTGTAAAAATAAATCTTAGTATCAATAATGTACTTATGTAAAACAGAACTTAATATTCTTCCATCTGTTGAAAGGAAAATGTTTTCTTAGACTATTGGTCTCCTTTTGATAATAAGAGATTGTGAAGTGTTTATCTTTTAAATAATTTACCTAGAAAGCAAAGGTTTTGTGTCTTACCAAAATAGTTTTTTGTGCTTCATGTTGTCTTACTCAGGTCTTTGATTACTTTAAAAAACTGAGTCTTCTCAGTATTATAGAAGGTAAGTTTTGCTCACAGTTATATAACCTTCTGTATTTGCCTTTAAAATTTGTGTTGCTTTGGTTAAATGGATAATTGACTATTGTTTCATAATGATCTCTCATCCTATTTAGTCAAGTGTCCAAACCTTTTAATATTTTTGACACACTTCCCAAAATCAAGTTCTAAATGAAGTCTTTTTGACCTGAAGTTAACTTTGGAAATTTTTAGAGGGTCCTCGGAACATCTCAAAAGATTTGTTCTCTCCTTATAAAAGACAGATACTCAACTAATTAGACTTATTTTATATGTTAAATTACATGAGAAGCAATGTCAAATAAAAAGTAATACTAAGCCTTCTTCATGTTGCATTTGTAACTTGTATAGAAGTGTTCCAGAAATTGTATAAAATTCCTAGAAATCTGATATGTCCTAGGATAATGTTATTAGTCATAATTCCAATTAAAGATCATTTATTTATTCTGAGAGAGAGAGATAGAAAGAGAACGAGAGGGGAGGGGAGAGGGAGAGAGAGAGAGAGAGAGAGAGAGAGAGAGACAGACTCCCAAGCAGGCTCCGCCCTGTCAGCACAGAATCTGATGTGGGACCTAAACTCAAGAAACATGAGATCATGACCTGAGCCAAAGTTAGACACTTAACCAACTGAGCCACCCAGGAGTCTCCAGTTATTATTATCTTAAAATGTTTTTTGTCAGAAAAATAACCAAAGCTCCTTGTCAATTGCATTTTCATGAACTCTCATCAGATCTTTAATCATGGCCATTTTTAAGTCTTTTGCCATTTACAGCTATTGTTTTACTCTTAGGCTTTTCAAGTGCATTGCTGCAAAAGTATTTATTTCATCTTCAAGGAGATTCATGGGAAAAACTCTGGCAAACAGAGGTTTCTGATAACTTTTAAGCTCATAAAACTGAACTAAGCATTTCCAGAACTAATGGGAAAACTGGATTCAAGCAGAACCACAGTTAATAACATGGGATTGAATAAACTGATAAGGATGGTTATAATTTTTATGACTTTTTATTTGTTTTTTTTTTTTTAATTTTTTTAATATTTATTTATTTTTGAGACAGAGAGAGACAGAGCATGAACAGGGGAGGGGCAGAGAGAGAGGGAGACACAGAATTGGAAGCAGGCTCCAGGCTCTGAGCTGTCAGCACAGAGCCCGACGCGGGGCTCAAACTCACACACCGCGAGATCGTGACCTGAGCCGAAGTCGGACGCTTAACCGACTGAGCCACCCAGGCGCCCCTATGACTTTTTATTTGAAACATTACAGGTTCTTTAATGTTTTGATTTTCCAGATTTATGGACACTTTTTCACTTAAGCTCCAATGACTTACACGAATTTGGTAAAGCTATACCTTTATGAAAAAGGATGAAACAATTACTTTTTCTCCCTATCTGATCCCTCTAAAATTTAGAAACTTACTGAATGGCAATATACTTATTTCCATATCTTCAATAAGAATCTGTTCTTCTTCTCCTGAAACCATTATTACACTATATATTAACTAACTTGGATTTAAAGAAAATTAAAAAAAAAAAGAGTCTGTTCTCATTGGTTTTTTCGCAATCTTTTTTCTTTTTAAGTTTATTTACTTTTGAGAGAGAGAGAGGAGGAGGAGGAGGAGGAGGGGCAGAGAAAGAGTGGGAGAGAGAGAATTCCAAGCAGGCTCCACACTGCCAGCGTGGAGCCTAATACAGGCTTGAACTCGTGAACTGTGAGATCATGACCTGAGCCGAAATCAAGAGTCGGATACTTAACTGATTGAGCCACCAGACACCCCTCTGCTCTCCTTGCAATGGCACAAAATTAGAAACTATGGAGTCAATAAATCCTCTTGGAAAAATGGTCTACTACCTTTCTTTAGGGCTCCTGTCAGCCTTAGCAGGTGACTAATAAAGGCCACTTCCTGGCAAACTCAGGAACCTCATAATATTTTAGGGACCTCAAACAAGAAAGGAATTAACCAAATCTATGGGTATTACAGGTGAAGTTGGATGATAAGTCATTGGGTTGGCTTCCTGGGCTTGAGGCTTTTAAAAGTTCAATCTGAGATTCCTTATGAAAAGTTCCAATAGAACAATTTTAAAAGAGGCTATATGGTCAGTCACTATTTTTGCTGCACTTACGTAAATAATTAGGCCAAGTTTAATGAGATGAGACTTATTTTGCAAACAAATAAGTCTTACCATGGTTATGATTGATAAAACGGGGGTGAATATAAAGAGAAATTATTTTTGCACCTTTGTAGACATTAGATTTTAGTCATGTTGTTTTCGAAGTTGTTATTTACCTATAAACTGGACCAGATCCTCAATTCTATTTTCCTCAAGTATCAGGCTGCAACTCTCCAAACTAATATTTTTAGTTTTCTCCCATCTTTTTGAGTTGGAATCACTACAAGCTAAAACTGCCCTTTTCCCTAAAGCCCTGCAACCTGAATGTGGACAACTTGATGATATAAACTTAAAAGAGAATTTCCCCCAATAGTTGATGTCTAGACAACCTTCATGCCTGTTGTGGTTTGTATGGGCCACTCAGAAAGTTTATCTGAACAGTTGATGATATTGTTGGGGAGCAAGAATTCCTGGCCTCTTCAATGATTCTTCTAGCTGGACTAAGAATCAAATTGACATGAAATAGATTAACAGAAGAAAATCAAATTTAATAGGCATATGACTGGGGAATCCACATAGACATGGAAATTCCAAAGACAGGCAAATGAGGTATATATGTCATCTTGAACTAAAGAGAAGGGGACAGAGGTCGGGGATTTCACAGGAAAGGCATGCATTTCACAGGGTGATAAGAAGAGCAGTTGTTTCATGCCCCTTCTTCCTTATTTGGTCAGGGATTTCCTGTCATGGCACTAACAAGCTGGAGCCTATCTGGTTTGATCTGGCTTTTTGTGGAGTGCTTTGAGGACAGTCCTCTGACTTTCCTGAAAGCTGGCATGACTTCCTCTTTGCTGGCCTCCAGCATCCTGTTAGAATCTCACTAGCTGTTATTCTAACAAAGGGAGGGACAAAAAGTTTCTCTAGCCTGCAGGGTCTCAAGTGCTTTCAGCTGAACATAATCCACATGCCTGGGGTGCCTGAATGGCTCAGTTGGGTAAGTGTCCACTCTTGGTTTCCACTCAGGTCATGATCTCAAGGTTGGGGGTTCGAGCCTATGTCGTGCTCCCTGCTGATGGTGTGGAGCCTGCTTGGGGCCCTGCTGATGGTACGGAGCCTGCTTGGGATTCTCTCTCTCTCTGCCCCTCCTGCTCTCTCACTCTCTCTCTCTTTCTCAAAATAAATGGATGAACTTAAAACAAAAATAATAATAATCCTCATCTCAAAGTGGCATATGGTAGGGGTGCTATCCTGAACCCCTTCAATATCATTAGAGAATTTCAAATTGCAAAAGATGCATCGAGCCCAATAACTAGAAATACTAACTGGCTGCCGTCAGGACTGATTGGGTTTATAATTTGCTCCATCCATCAATCTTTATTTTTCTTTTGTTTCCATAGAAATTCCTCTTATTAAATACCTCATTTCTAGCACAGCATAGACCTAATTTTGGAAGCCCACTCCCATCATCGCTGCCTCCTGAAATGAAACACATCTATTTAACTGAGCTGATCTGTTATCAGGATTGAGAGACTAGTTAAGTGAGATATGGAGCAATTTATCAATTTTGCTTCTGGATTGTGAAACTTTACAGTTTCAAAAGTAAAGTAACTGAAGTGACTGTAAAGTAAGTGACTGTGTAAGTAAGTAAAGTGACTGAAGGGGAGCAAAATATACTACCCCAAAATATGTCCTTTCAGTATATTATTTTAAGCTGGTTATTTTTAAGAAACAGCAGACACAGGGGAAGCTCTGAAATCTGCATAGAAGTTCTCCTTTTGCAAGAAACATTTACATTTATCAGGGAAATCTCCATTTGTAAGGGGTTCTCCCTTCTGTACTAGGAAGAGAAGGATGACTCTAAATCTCCAGAAGCTCTGGTCAATGCAGAAGGCAATGACTTAAATCTGCATAACAACCTTACCTTTGTTTCCTGTGCTTTTCCCCGTCGGCAACCTACCATAACTGCTCCCCAACCCCCCCCCCCCCCCCCCAACACAACATCTTTTTATCTTTAGCTGGAGATGTTATTTAGGTTAGTGGCTTGTGCCATTTGGGGGAGTTAATGCAGTTTTCCTGGGTATCTCCCATGTATACAGGAGATATACATGTTATTAAACGTTCTTATGTTTTTCTCCTGTTAATCTGTCTTCTATTATAGGGGATGTCTCAGGCAAAAATCTAGAAGGGTAAGTGCTCCCTTCGGCAGCACATATACTAAAATTGGAATGATATAGAGAAGATTAGCATGGCCCTTGCGCAAGGATGACACGCAAATTCAGGAAGCGTTCCATATTTTTAGGGGCACTAAGGAATCTACTCCTGAAATCATTTTTGCACTATATGCTAACTAATTTGGATGTAAATTTTAAAAAATAAAAAATAAAACAAGTTTAAAAAAATCTAGAAGGGTAAGAAGAAAATTATTATGGGGCACCTGAGTGGCCCAGTCAGTTAAGCTTCTGACTCTTGGCTTCAGCTCAGGTCATGATCTCACGGTTGTGAGTTCGAGCCCCGCATCAGGCTCCACACTGACAGTGCAAGAGCCTGCTTAGGACTCTCTCTCTGTCTCTCTCTCTGTCTCTCTGTCTCTGCCCCTTCTGTGCACTCACTCAACATAAATAAATAAACTTAAAAAAAATTTCTTTTTCAAAGAAAATTATTTTTCCTCCCCGCAACCTGTAGGAATGCATCTGCCCTCCTTGGCCTACTCACAAATTGCAACACCTCCAAATCACAATTATAGTTAGAGAACAAAGCAGAACTAGCAATGTACTGGAGAGATCTCCAGGGACTCATGTTTCACTGACTTGGCTCCCAGAACGTTTAACCTGGAGATCAGAACAGATGTCAAGTTCATCATCTGTTTCCAGAGAAAGTGAGCTGACTTGGAGAAAATTAGAGGCAAAGAAAGATCTAGAGCTAAAGTCTCTTGTTGGTGTTTTTTGTTGTTGTTGTTAAGTTTTTATTTATTTATTTTTGAGAAAGAAAAATCACAAGCAGGGGAGACACAGAGAGAGGACAGTGAGATCACAAGCAAGCAAGCTCCACACTGCTAGCAAGGAGCCTGGGGTGGGGGCGGGTGCGGGGGGGGGGGGGCGGTGCTCAGACTTATGAGCCATGAGATCATGACCTGAGCCAAAGTGGGACACTTAACCAATTGGACCACTGTGAGAAATGAGCCCACTGACCCAATCAAGGGAGAGACCCGGAGACTGGAAGCACAGCGAAGCGAGGCTTTAATTAATGTTCTTGCAAGAGCAGCTGTCTGATGGACAGCCACACGTGGAGCAGTTACAGCAGGCAATTTATCTCCTGGCATGCAAGTCCCTTCCCTGGTTCCTCATTGGCTGAGTACTACAGAGGTTACAGCCTTACCCGGAAGTTGCCTATGCCCATGTAAGGCAAAAAGTACATTCCTTTAGGTGATGCAGAGACTTCAGTTCTTTGACGCATGCTCATGGCAAAGCCCATGAAAATAAGCCCGTTGAAATGGAGAGAGGAAGAACCAGGAAGTGAAGTGTCTAAGGGTTTGGGACTCCATTGGGTGGGGGGCAGTTTGTACATATTTCCAATAGGTTGTGAATTATTGTTAACTAGACAGCACAGCATTTATTTGGTATTTCTGAAAATGAATCATCTCACCTACTTCACAGCCACCCAGAAGCCCCTAAAGTCTCTTGTTTTATTCTCCTCTTGGATATCCCCCTCCAACCCTCCATACTTAGGATGCAGTTTACCAGTGTCCGAACACCTTGGCATATAGTTCTATTACATCTGGCTCTCCTCCATAGAAAGGGGGAGGTGGGACTCACTTCCCATCTCAGGGACCTGCTCACAGAGAAGTGACATAGTTCTTCCCTCCACATCTCTCCTTTATGATGACTTAATTCCATAAGAAAATAGACTTTTCAGGTTTGGAAGTAGCTACAAAATGAAATATTTTAGCAAGATATTGCTAAACAATTTAACAATTGGCTTATGAAGATTTTTTTTCACATTTCCTTGCCAAAATACTTACCTTTAAGATTGTGATTAGTCAATGATTATTTGCAGGTTATTATCCTTAATTTGCTAATAACTTTACTAACAAAAAGGCATAGAAAAAGTTTTGGAGTTCAAAATATAATACCCTTTTAAAAGTGATTTGTTTTCCTTCATTCAACAGAGGAACAGATCATATCAGCAGCCCACTCATCCTGATTTCTACTCTCCACATTCTCACTTCTCAGAGCCAGAACCTCACAGTCTGGGAGTGAGTCACCTTATCCAACACCTGCATATAATAGAAGCACCCCAAAACTAATTCCACTAAGATTTTTATCTAGCTCATTTTTCTACACCTCTAATGATTCTGACTTAATAAATAAATACGGCAATATATCAGAAAAATAGTTCCTTTACAAAAAAAAGAGGGGAATTTTCCTATGTTTCACCAAGAGGAGCAAAGCAAATTTCTGATCCAATACTCATGACACTCATTGCAGACAGTCTTTCCCTCCTTGAAAGTTTCCAAAGGCTCTGTGCTGAAAACTCATTTCTGTGTCCCCTTTCTACGTGTCCTTTGCCTAGCTAAGTCCTAGTCATCCTTGTGGTCTTAGCTCTAAAGCTATTTTAGGGTTGCCTGGGTGGCTCAGTTGGTTAAGTGTCAGACTCTTGATCTCAGCTGAAATCTTAATATCAGGGTTGTGAGTTCAAGCCCCATGTTGGGCATGAAGGCTACTTTAAAAAAAAAAAAAATTAAAAAGAAAAGTTGTTTATTTTTTATTTTTTTAAGGTTTTTTTTTTTTTTAGGTTTATTTATTTTTGAGAGAGATATAAAGCAAGAGTGGGAGAGGGGCAGAGAGAAAGGGAGACACAGAATCTGAAGCAGGCTCCAGGCTCTGAGCTGTCAGCACAGATGCTAACACGGGGCTTGAACTCACGAACCTGATAGAGATCATGACCTGATGGAGGCAAGTTGCTATGCTGAGTTCTGACGAATAACTGGGGGTAGGGGTAGGGGCAGGGGCAGGAGAGGGAAGAGGGGAGGCATTACAATTTAAAACCAATACATAAGCATATAATTACTTTAAAAAATGAGTAAAATGGAATGAGAGAAAGATACAGGTTACAAAGAATAGAATGAGGGAGATCTAATAAGATTAAAGAGGATGCCTCTGAAGGCCTCTTCGTATTAAACTTGGAATTTAAACTGAAGCCTGAAGTATAAAAGAGCAACTATCATGGTGAAGTGGCTCAGACCAAAAGAGCAGCATTCTGAGTGAGGGAAGAGCCTAAAGCTTGGAGGACCTGAAAAAAGCCCAATATGTTTAGAGCAAAGTGAGCAAAATGGAGAGAGGCTTTAAGATGAGAGTAAAAAGATAGACCAAGCCTTATAGTCCCTTTTGGGAGTATTAGTTTCCACCTTAAGGGCAATGGGAAGTCTCTGACTGGCTTCAAACAGTAAAATAACAAAATCTAATTTACCTTTTGAAAAGATCTCAGTATTGTGTGGATATTGGATTGGGCTAAGCAAATTAAGAGTCTTTAACCCCCAGATTATTAAAACAGGCATTTTCTTTGAAAGTAAAGCAGATAAAGAAGGAATTAGTTGTTCCAATTTCTGGTCCCCTCTAATATCTTCCCCTGGGTGGAAAGAGGTAATCTCTGGACCATTTCCCCTCGGGATGGATATGACCTGTGATGGCTGAACCTCAAACTTTCTAGTTGCATTCTTTCCAGCTTGTCTCTAGGCTCAGGTAAAAGAAAGACCCTGAAGGCATGCATTCCCTGATGGGAACCACAACTACTCCCTCAAGCAATAAAAGATGGCCCTGAGCCAGCAAGCCCCACCCTACCAACCCCCCTCCCCCACAACTGACTCCAAGACAATGATTGATTTGACCTTCACTGTGGACCTGCACCACCCATCCACCTTTGCCCCATGTTTTCCCTACATAAACCTGGAAGAATTTTCAGCACTTTGGAGACAGCCTTTGAGATGCTAGTCCACTGTCTTCTCAGTGTTGGTCTCAGTTTAAGCCCCATGTTAAATGTGGAGCCTACTTAAACAAACAAAAAAATTGGTAAATGGCTACTGCTGCTAAGTCATTCAAAATCATACCTATTAAAAGAAAAAGAAGTGTTTCTATGTTTCCAAGAATAGCAACATTCAAGAGTCACATCAGAAACTAGCATCGTATGGGGACCATGATTGCTAATTGTTTAGGATGTCCTTGGAACCACAGTAGAGGGGACGGCTATCTTAACAGCGCAATCCAACGAAAAGCCCCTAGTAGCTGCCAGAAGGAATTGGAGGTCAACCAATCACAGAGCGATAGCACGACCTGACGCGAAAAAAGGCCCACCCAGACCTAAACCTGGAACCGCTGCAGCTTAAAAACCGCACCCCACCACACCTGGGTGCGACTTCCCTGACTTCTCTCCCTCTCTCTCTCTCTCTCTCTCTCTCTCTCTCTCTCTCTCTCTCTCTCTCTCCCTCTCTCCCTCTCTCCCTCCCCCTCCCTCCCTCCCCCTCGCCCCCTCCCTGAGTCAGGGAACCTCGCCCGAGACCTTAGTTCCCAAATAAAGCCTTTGGTTGCTAAAATTTTTTAGCCTCTGACTCCTGTCTTTACCCTGCCTTACGCCTGACCCTAACACTAATCAATGCAAAGGTAAGTCTGGGAGTTAAAAAAAGTACGTAAAATATGTTTGATCTTACAGCTTCACCCTGAAATCTCATAGGAAACCTCTAAAAAATTCTTTGTTTTTCAAGTTTATTTATTTTCGAGAGAGAGAGCATGCAAGTGGGAGTTGGGGAGGGGCAGAGAGAGGAGATAGAGAATCCCAAGCAGGCTCAAACCTACAAAACGTGAGATCGTGACCTGAGCCAAAACCAAGAGTCAGGCACTTAACTAACGAGCTACCCAGGCACCCCAACCTCTTAAAAGTTCTATTTTTTATTATCTCACTTTGAGAGATGAGAATGGAAGGGAGAACAAATATGTTTATATATTGTTATAAGAAAGCACAGTTAGAATTAAAGATTTAAAATACCTAGTTCACATGGGGAAATGTCATGATTGAAATTGCTTCAAAATAATGCAACAGAAGGGGATAAAAATGAAGTTGATAACTGCTGAAACTGGATACTGGGTCCATGGGCACCCGTTACACTATTTTCTATTTTGTCTGTATTTGAAATTTTTTATAGTAAAAAGCTTAAAATTTTTACAAGGATTGAGGAAGTAGACATTCACATGTTATTTTCTTAAATAAATTCCTTTTTTTAAAAGTCTTTACTTTTAAGTTATCTCTACACCCCAATGTGAGGCTTGAACTCTCAACCTCGAGATCAAATATTGCATATTCCACCAAGTGAGCCAGCCAGATGCCCTGACATTCACATGTTATTAATAAGAGCAAAAGTTGGCAAAACCCTTCAAAAATTAATGTGGAAGTACCTATTAAAATTGAACGTCTTCTGCAAAACAAACCATCAACGAAATGGAAAGGCAACATACCAAATGGGAGAAAATATTTGTAAATCACATAACTAATAAGACATTAATATCCAAAACATATAAAGAACTCATAAAATTCAACAGCAACAAACAATCCAATTAAAAAATGGGCAGAGTATCTGAATAGATACTTTTCCAAACAAGACATACAGATAGCTAACAGATACAGGAAAAAGTACTCAGCATCACTAATCATCAGAGAAATCCAAATCGAAATTGCAATGAGATATCACTTCACACCTATTAGAATAGCTATTATCAAAAAGACAGGAAATAAGTGTTGGCAAGGATGTGGAGAAGTGAGAACTCTCATGCACTGTTGGTTGGGCATGCCAGTTTGCAAAACTGTATGGAGGTTCCTCAAAAAGTTACTCAAAAATAAAACTACCAGATGACCCAGCAATTCTGCTTCTGGGTATTTATCCATAGGAAGTGAAAACACTAACTCAAAAAGATACATGCAAAACCACAATGAGATACCACCTTACACCTGTCAGAATGGCTAACATAAACAACTCCGGCAGCAACAGGTGTTGGCGAGGATGCGGAGAAAGAGGATCTCTTTTGCACTGCTGGTGGGAATGCAAGCTGGTGCAGCCACTCTGGAACACAGTATGGAGGTTCCTCAAAATATTAAAAATAGAACTACCCTATGACCCAGCAGTTGCACTACTAGGTATTTAGTCAAGGGTACAGGTGTGCTGTTTTGAAGGGACACGTGCACCCCCATGTTTATAGCAGCACTATCAACGATAGCCAAAGTATGGAAAGAGCCCAAATGTCCATCTCGATGGATGAATGGATAAAGAAGATGTGATATATATATATATATATATATACACACACACACACACACACACACACACACACACACACACATACATACACAATGGAGTATTACTCGGCAATCAAAAAGAATGAAATCTTGCCATTTGCAACTATGTGGATGGAACTGGAGGGTATTATGCTAAGTCATAATTAGTCAGTCAGAGAGGGACAAATATCATATGACTTCACTCATAGGAGGACTTGAAGAGACAAAACAGATGAACATAAGGGAAGGGAAACACAAATAATATAAAAACAGGGAGGGGGACAAAACAGAAGAGACTCATAAATATGGAGAACAAACAGAGGGTTACTGGAGGGGTTGTGGGAGGAGGGATGGGCTAAATGGGTAAGGGACATTAAGGAATCTACTCCTGAAATCATTGTTGTACTATATGCTAACTAATTTGGATGTAAATTAAAAATAAATAAATAAATAAATAATAAAATAAAATAAAAAGATACATGCACCCACATTCATTGCAGGATTATTTAAAATATTCAAGAAATGGAAGCAATGTCAGTTTCCATACACAGATGAATGGATTAAAAAATGTATATATACATATACACAATAGAATATTATTCAGCCATAAAAAGGCAAATCCTGCAATTTGCAACAATATGAATGGACCTTGAGGGCATTACGCTAAGTGAAATAATTGAGGCAGAGAAGGAATAAGATCTCACTTATATGTGGAATCTAAAAACAAAAATAAAGGGGCGCCTGGGTGGCTCAGTCAGTTAAGCGTCCAACTTCGGCTTGGGTCATGATCTCATGGTTTGTGGGTTTGAGCCCCTCATCAGGCTCTGTGCTGACAGCTCAGAGCTGGAGCCTGCTTAGGATTCTGTATCTCCCTCACTTTACCCCTCCCCTGCTCATGCTCTGTCTCTCTGTCTCTCAAAAATAAATAAAGTTTAAAAAATTTTTTAAAAATAAACCCAAATTGATAAATGCAAACAGATTGGTGGTTCCCAGAAGCAGGGGTTGGGGAGGGATTAAGATGGATGAAGTTGGTTAAAAGGAAGACACGTAGTTATAAATAAATCCCAGAGATGTTATATACAGCATAGTAACTATAGTTAGTAATACTATATTGTATTTTTGAAAGTTGCTAAGAATAAATCTTAAAACTTCTCATCACAAGAAAAAAATGTTGTAACTATATATGGTGATGAATGTTAACTACACTTATTGTGATCATTTTGCAATATATACAAATACTGAATCATTATGCTTTACATCTGAAACTAATATGTTAATTATATCTCAATAAAAAATGAAATTAAAAGTGTGCATATTCTTGGATTCATCATCTCAGTTTGAAATCTAGCCTAAAGAAATAATAACATTAATATGTTATGTCTAAGGATCTTCACTTTACTACCATAACAGTGGTGAAATAATGGAAACCTAAATGCTCATTAAATGGACCAATAGTTACTAAGACAAAGAAATAGTATAGTCATCTTTTGTCATGAGGTAAGCTTATATGTACTAACCTAGAAAATGGTTCATGTTAGATCACTATTTTTTTTTAAGTTGCAAAACAGTAATATCAGCATAATGCATGTATTCATTATATACTGATGTGTCTGACTTTAGGAAAAAGTTGACAATGGATACAAATCAAATGTAGAATGGTTAACGGAGTACAGGTTTACTTTCATCCCTTAATGTAAATATTTTGTATTTTCTTCAGGCCTGGGATTATAGGTAGTTTTTACTTGTTCTACTGATCACACACATAGTGGAAAGTTAAGCAATAAATCCCAGCAGTATGGCTCCAAAGAGAAGTTCTACTTGTAACTACTCACTAACCTGCCTTTAGCTGGAACACTGTATAAAACACAAATTAACAATATTAGAATTTATTTTATTTAGTTCTACCTATCACACTCAGAGTGACTATATACATTCCTTGATCCAAATAGCTCTAACCATCCCCAAGCAGAGTGCCTCTGTCTCACAGTCTTGACCCAAACATTTCAGGTCCTGGTTATTCCACCAGAGATCTATTTACAGGAAATAAAGAACAAAAGCCTACTTACAGAGCTTTAGAATAAATCTTTGTTATTTGTCGTGCCCTTAAAATTACAATTTAGTTTGGCATGTAATTAAGCCAATTATCTTGAAAATGCTACTGAAATTTTCAGTAAGCAACCACCCTGCTGGCCCCTTTGCCTGGCTTCCCTGACATTGTTAAAGCTTCTTTTTTAAAGCACAATAGCTTCTTTGTTGCAGAACCACAGGTAAGAAAACACTCAAACTCAAAGGTGACAGGATCCCTTCATCATTAATCCCAGGATGACCCCACCCCACCCTCCAGAAGTTCTTAGACTAAAGGTTCTCAAGTATATGCCTGTTAAAACCAAGTCCTTTTAGCCCTGTTCTTGTCTCTTTCTTCCTACCTTCTCGGCAATTTCTTCTTCCTTAAGGCATTTTATTTACGTGGAGACACTAAGTTACATAAAGGAGGCAAAGAACATTTTCTTGCTTATCCAACTAATGGAATCCTCTTGAAATGAGGTGAGATAGGATTAGTGAAAACAGAAAATTTTTTGCCAAAAAAAGCAAAAAAAAAAAAAAAAAAAAAAAAAAAAAAAGCTAATATAGTGCCCAGGATTAGATAGGCAGTTACATTACTGATTTTTTCCCCCTATCTCCAGCAGCTTTTAGAAGACTGATTTACCAGGCATATTTTCTAGCCAAGATTTCTTTTATGGAAAAATTTGCTTTACTTAGACAAAGTACATGAAAGCATTTAAAGTATATGTAAGATTAGGGAGGTTCTAATTTTTTTTCAAAGCTTATTTCGAAATTACTCTAGTTTTTTTCCATTCCTTTTTATAACATATTAGTCCAGAAGTTTATGTATGCATCATGCATGCTACTAACCTGAACCTGAAAATATTTTTGTCCTTGGAGCTTTACATAAAAGTCCATAACAGAGCCAATGAATTATTTAAGATTCATATTGGTCTCGCGTGTGATTTTGAGAACTAACTCTGCAGCAATATGTAAGTCACATGTACATCTGCACGTGATGAAAATGGTGGCTATCTTGAAATTTTTCCCTAAAAAAAAAAATGTCCTGACTTAGCACATACAGTGATACCACAATGTCCAGTAACACTTACTGGATTCTTTCACCTAGCAAAATTTTTGAGGATTTCCCTCCCACAACAAAATGAATGAAAAAAGTTTCTTTTTCTTTTGTTATTTTTTAAAACAGAATCTCTTTGCCCAACGTGGAGTTTGAATTCATGACCCTGAGATCAAGAGTCATGTGCTCGACACCTGAGCCAGCCAGGTGCCCTGAACAAACTTTTTCTTTTTTAATTTTTTAATGTTTTTTTTAAATGTTCATTTAATTTTAAGAGAGACAGAGCACAAGTGGGGGAGGGGCAGAGAGAGAGGGAGACAGAACCTGAAGCAGGCTCCAGGCTCTGAGCTAACAGCACAGAACCGGATGCGGGCCTCCAACTCACGGATCGGAAGATCATGACCTGAACCGAAGTCAGACACTCAACCAACTGAATCACCCAGGCACCCCTAATCTTCATATTAAATAACTGAGAAACAGCCTGCCATGGCAGCCACTCCCCATAAGGCCCAAAATGAGATGACAGTTTGAGTGCAAAAAAGCAATCCATTAACTCCAACTTGCTCTGGGAAACAGCCAGTCACAGGAAACCCTCCAATCTTAACAGTTATTGAACAGCCAATCCTTCCTCTTGAAATGACCCCAAACTGCTTGCTTCCTTACACAGACAATCAACAACTGCCAAATGTACCTGACAGCAATTGGTAAGTCTCCCCAGCTTCCAAAATTCTCACCATGCCAATCAGATGCTGTCTCAGAATTCTCATTTTACATGATAAACTCAGGCCTTTCTGACACCATTCATTGAAAGCCCGCTGAAATTAAAGTGGTAGCAGAGGGTTCCCTTGCTGCAAAGTTATGAATAAAATAGCCTTTGTTAATTTTGTGTCATGCTTGGTTTTGTTTTCAACATACCTGTGTATATTATATCATAATATCATGATAAATGATAAATAAATACCTCTGAATCTTTTTCCCCCCATCCCCATTGCCATTACTAATATCCTTACCATGCTTCACCTAAATGAGAAATAGTCCAAGAGGTAATCTCTTTGCCTCCATGTCCTCATATTCATCCAGCTCCCACTGACAAAGCAGTCTTGGTAAAAGGCAAATTTGTTCCCACCCCACCCTTTCCCTATTTTAGTGGCAGTCCAAGAGCAGCTATGGTAATAAAGACCAAATGCTTTCCATAAAGAGGACTTACAGCAGTAGTTATAGTAACAGTAGAATATTAAAGTTAAAATTAATATATGTTGATTTATAATGTTTCCATTAACCTTGACAGATACTCTGAAAGGTAATGAAATTCTGTTATCCTAGCTGAGAAAGCAGAGATTCAAGGAAGAGTCTTAGTCATTTCGGTTGCTATAACAAAATACCATATACTGAATGGCTAATAAACAGCAGGAATTTATTTCTCATAGTTCTGGAGGATGCAAATTCAAGATCAGGGTGCCAACTTGGTCAGGTGAGGGCTCTCTCGCAGACAACAGACTTCTTATTGTATCCTTGCATGGTGGAAGGGGCCAGGGAGATGCAAGATCATTTTTTAAAGAATCTCATTCATAAATACTCCACCTCATGACCTAATCATCCCCACCTCACCTACTAATAACCATCACCTTTGGTGGTTAGGATTTTAACATATGATATTGGGGTGGGTGGGGGACACAAACATTCAGATCACAGCACTAAGCAAATGTATCCAATGTCACTTAGGTAGTAAGTGGCAGAGCTAGAATCTGAACCTGTGTTTGTCAGATTTCAATGTCCATGCTTTCCACTAAATGCCTTACCCCACAGCCAAGTTAAGCTACTGCTATTCCTTCAATATGCTGGTTCAGATATCCTTGCTCTGTATGTGCTCAGGCCTCTTTCACCATTCTGTAAATCTTTCTCTTACCTTTACTCTCTCTAGATGATTCCCGCCCCCCCCCCCCCCGGCTTTTTTTCTTTTACTACTGTTTGGTCTGAAATGTGACCCTTTATAGCCTTTATCACACTTTAATATAATTATTTCCTTACATTGGTATTTCACTAGCCTGTAAAACTCTTTGAGGACAAAGAATTCCAATCCATTTCCTGGTTAAAATTTGTTATTCCGACACACCAATGATAGAAATTTTCATAGGAGGGAAAAAACTTAATTTTTTATAGCCCATTTAGGGCCCTTAGGTGAAAGAAGAAAATGGAATTAGGAATTACCTTACAGGGTTATTCTGAAGACAAACCAGTGGTTCTAAAACCTAATGGTATATTGGAATCCCCTTAAGAGACTAGGATAATGAAAATATCTAGATCTGATGCCACACCTTCTGATTCATAATCTGTAAATAGGGAGCTCATGAATTTGCATGTATGTAGATCCCCAGGAGATCTACACTGAACAACTAGATTTGGCAATCAGAGTTTAATGTTATAAACTATATAAACCCTCAGCGCAATGTGTAGCCTATGAGAATGCTCAATAAATGTTAGAATTTTACATCACAACACCTTACAAATGTCATACCACTTTTTAATTTATAAAATACACACACAAGAATTATCCCACTTCAAAACAATACAAGGATTAACATTTAATCTCTATTGCACAAATTAATTATTCAGTAGATAGTAATCACTTAAATGCTGTCTCGTTCAAATGAAATTAAATAAAGAGATGGAAACCTCTTAAAAATAAGGTCATTTTTAGCGTGAAAAATATCCACCTGTTCTTCCAATAGCATGGTGTCTATGATGACTCTCACCTTTGGGTAACTGGATCTCTAACTTCCTTAAATGGTATTCAGATCCACTGGCATTAGGAGGATTAAAAAAAAAAAAGAGTGCTGGTTAGGCAACCAACACTTCCGTTACAAGAGCTACGCTTTGGGAAGATAAAAGTGGACATTTTTTATGAAGAGAGTCCTAACCTGTACCTTGAAAGAAGGAAGAATCCCAAACAATTGAGAAAAGTTGCTGCTAGAAATCTGACACCAAATTGTGCAATCCCTGCTTATTACCTGGTGCAACTCCAGAAAGCGCTGAACCAATTCTTCCAGATCTTTACACCTGAAAGGCCCAGCAGGGCAGTCTAGATGTGTTACTGAAGTGGTAAGTGACTCTTGTCAATAAACAACTATAGAAAGTAGTCAATGAGACACATAAAAAAATAAAATAAATAATAGGTTTGGTGGCATACAGGTAGTAGAAAGAAACTTACTATATTTCTGATAGGAGTAGAGAATCTCAACAATATAAACATAGCAGTTAAAAACCGTGATGAGGGGTGCCTAAGGGCTCAGTCGGTTGAGCATCCAACTCTTGATTTTTGACTCATGATCCCAGGGTCATAGGATGGAGCCCACGTCAGGCTCTGCATTAAGAATGGAGCCTGCTTAAGATTCTTTTCTCTCTCTCGGTCTCTCCCTCCCTCTGCCCCTCTCTCCCACTTGCACATGCACGTACTCTCTCTCTCTCTCTAAGATAAAAAGAAAAAAAATTTTTTTTAAGTGTTATGAAAACTATCAAAACAATGCACCAGGTGGCAAACAAATGGCATAGGTGTGAAAATCACATTATAGTAAAAGTAAGTTTTAATCTGGGGCTTTAGTGGAAGTTATCCTGTAAGTAGTATCCAGGTCCCTGGAAATCTTTAACTGTGTCAAGTTCTCAAGTTCTAGCCAGTGGTCTCCCCACATGGGCAACAGTGGGACGCAATATTGCATCTCTGATGATCTAACAAATTACACATGTAATTTAATATGAAATGTTTAAGTGTTTGATTTATTAATTCAATCTGAACTGTGTAAGTGAATTTTATATTATTAGACTTGTAATTTTAACTTGAAAATTATAAAATACTTTAATTTGTTTATAAACATTATTTTGAATTTTAAAAGAAACTGAATAGTAAATCCCTATATTTAAACTTATCATATTTATTTGTTCTTTTTTTAAAGTTGATTTATTTAATTTGAGAGAGAGCATGTGCGAGTGAGCTGGGAAGGAGCAGAGAGAAAGGGGGAAAGAGAATCTCAAGCAGGCTCTGCACAGTCAGCACAGAGCTGGATGTGGGGCTCGATTTCATGAACAGTGAGATCATGACCTGAGACAAAACCAAGAGTCCAACACTTAACCCACTGAGCCACCCAGGTGCCCCTAAACTTATCACATTTGTAAATAGCATTCAAATACTTACAAAGATTTGTTGGGTTTGTAAGCCCTCCTTGATGGGTTGTTTGAGGTATTTGGGATAATTAAAAAAAAAAAAAAAATCTAATTTGTGATTAGATTTGGAATACACAACTTATTTTAAGTACAAGTAAGTATGAGTTTTCTGCCACCAGACATTAAAAAGTCAATTGACTATCTTCCAGCAAATGGAAGGAATATGTCAGAGTTAAGGAGAAATAAAAGACAAGAGAAAATGGCTGAGCATTGGTTTTGGAAATTTATCTACTAATTTGCTCTGTTTGGAATGGTTAATTGTTAGTGTATCTTAAAAGTTTCTGATTCTAGTAACATTGAGTGAAATGCCAAAAATTTCTCTGATTTTTATTAGATAACATACAAATTTAGTCAAAGTTTATATTTAGGTAAACAGGAATTCTAATCACAAAATTATTTTAATTGTACTCCTAATCACCTAATATGTACTCTCAAAAAATAAATAAAGGAAGGAAAAAGGAAAGAAAAGAAGGGAAGAAAAAGAAAAAAAGCCAAGATTTCTGTGTTCCAAAGGCATTCAAATTGTTACCTTTTTATACTTTCCTGTTTTAGCAATATTCATTCACCAAATACTTTTCAGGCGCTCAAGTGACAAGTTCTGTGTTAGATGCTAAAGATATAGCCCAGAGCAGTACAAGTACAGTCTATAACAATGCTGAATTTAAATAGAACTCAAGTTATGATAGAATAGACTAACAGAGTACAAAAGACAAATAGATATTCACTTTTCTAATCAATTTAAAAGATCTCTAAAGTATGTTTTAATTATGCACTTTACCAAACTTCACTATATCCTAATAGATATCCTGAATTTAAAAGGTAAATATGGAAAAAATAATATTCTATTATGGTAAATGCCTTATAGCTGAATGTTTAAAATAAACATTTCTATATTTCAGTCCTAGAGACTCATTCAGACTAGTTATTGTTATTAAATATAGGGACAAATATAACAAAACAGACTAATTTTGCTGTTTAGGGAAATGTTTTTTTAAATGATCACAACTACTGTAGTTTAAGAATTGTAAGTTTAGACAAATCCAAAGGACAAAATTCTTTCTTCTAATCCATGGAAATTAAGTCTGAAATTATTTTTAGCCTATTAAATGCAATTTTGAAAATGCTTTCTACAAGGATTATCACATTTAACAGATATAGACAGAAATATTGGAAATCCAGAAGTGATTCCTGACTGGTTCCTTTTTTCTGCCTCAACTCCTCAACAATACTGCACCTCTTCCTATTCTTTAGACACCACTTAGCATAAATAAATAAATAAATAAATTAATTAATTAATTACTTAAAAAAACACCACTTAGCATACTGGAGTTGTATTGATTCATTTAACATCTTTTGGTATCATGGTTTGTTTTTTCTCATGTTGTACTCTACATTTCCTTTTACTCTGTTGAACCAATAGAAAGATTTTCCCATAAACTCTGCCCTAGCCTTTGATCAAGAATGGTACATTAAAATTTTTGCTTACCTTTCAGGTGTTTCTCAAATAAGACTATTTTTTCATTCAAATTCAAATATCCAGTTGGGTTTCTGTGGAGCTGAAATGCTTACTGGAGCCGTCTCACTGGTTCCACAATCTCCAGGCTACATCCCACTTTCCAAATCATTCCTTAATCTTGTTTGAGAAGACAGTGGCAGTAGTGACTATCACCAAACATTGGGTGCCTTCCGGATTCCAGTACTTCATGTCCCACCTCTGGGACACTTGCATGAGTAACATCAAGCTCACCCTACTTCTGTGTTTTCTGCTGCTTAGTGAGCTATCATTACTCTTTAATTTCTTGCTTTGTCCTTGGAGGATGTCTAAAAGAGCTTGGCTAGGGTTATTTCTCTTGCAAGAATCTGATATTACACAGTGCCAGCCCACAAAAACTTAAAGCACCTGCATCTGGCTCTGATTCCCGTCTATTGGCTACTCTCTAGTTTAAAAACATACAGGTTTTTTGTTTTGTTTTTTTTCCTATTCACGGCCACATGATCAGAAATCCAAATAAAAGCAAGCAGCATGAATTACTTCATTGATAACAATGATGAGACAAAAAGGTCTGTGTGGTAACTTTCAGGGTGATCATATATATCTGGAGGTTCTAGCCATACTTGTTTTCCATCTATAGTGACTCTTCATATGATCCAATTCAAAGCAGAATTTAATTGAATGTCTCAAAATCAATGAATCAGCTTTAATTGCAATCTCTAGTATAATACCTAATCATAGGCAATTACCAAGATAGTATAGAATTGGTTAGGACATACTGTACCCAGTTTATAGATGTTCTCTTTGCTTTTGTAATGTTATTTATTTTTTAAAAAAATTTTTTAACGTTTATTCATTTTTGAGAGACACAGAGAGACAGAGAGTGAATGGGGGGAAGGGCAGAGAGAGAGGGGGCCACAGAATCCATAGCAGGATCCAGGTTCCAAGCTGTCAGCACAGAGCCTGACGTGGAGCTCGAACTCACCAACTGTGAGATCATGACCTGAGCCGATGTCAGACGCCTAACCGACTGAGCCACCCAGGCGCCCCTAATGTTATTTATTTTTGAGAGTGAGCACAACCAAGGGAAGGGCAGAGAAAGAGGAGAACCAGAGGATCTGAAGCTGGCTCTGTGCTGACAGCAAAGAGCCCAACATGGAGCTCAAACTCACAAACCGTGAGATCATGACCTGAGCCAAAGTTGGATGCTTAACTGACTGAGCCATCCAGATGCCCCTATGTTCCTTAACAAATTTTGTACTTGATTTCTTTTTTTTTAATCTTATGGCAGATATGCAGCATTTTGGATGCTCAGGGTCTACTTCATTTCATGAATAATAATATTTTATTTTTACTGCCACCCCTCCTGTTTGCTACAGATCCAATAACCTGCACAGTGTTTAATAAAGGTAAATTGAATAAAGGTGAATTAACATGTTTAAGCTACCAGGATGCCTTTCTGGTTCAGTAGAGCTATAATTGTCTCACCCTTTAAAACTGCATTTCAGTTCAACCACAGTTTTGATCTCAAACCCACACAATTAACCCTGTGTGAAAGACAAAATGTATCTGACAATTAAGGAGATGGTTTTATTCAAGCTACTGTAATAGGGAGAACATTTATTAATAAGGATATCTCAAGGAAAAGGACATGGGACTAGGGGTTTTATAGAGGCAGATAAACAAGAAAGCCATTGAGGAAGGATGGAGATGGGTCTTACCAATGAGTATGTGACAGTAGGGTAGTCTTTTATGGTTAGCTATTTCTTAGAACACAAAAGAGTGGAAAGGAAAGGTCCTTACTGTTGCTGGTTTCCAGAAACACAGGGCTCAAATAGAGTTCAACACTGCCAAGACAATGACAATTGTTCAAGACACATGAATATATTTCATCCTGAACAACATAAAGCTGATCATAAGCCTCTTGAGTGGGATGAAGCAAGGACTAAGAAATAGTCTCTCAGGGATTCTTGTTGGCACTGTTTCCTGTAAACTCGATAAAAACATCTGTTGAGAGGTGGCGGAAAATGTCAATGGTGTTAGAGTCTTGGAGACTTTAAAGACTTCAGGATCCTAAAAGGGTCATGCTTAAAAGGAAACGGGAAATGTTAGTATAAAAGTTTGTATTAAAATAAAAAACCAGGAGTTGAAGCCTGAGGATGACCAGTCTAGTGGATTCCAAGAATCTTTTGGTAATGCAGCACCATTTGCTGAGTTTCATGCTATCAAACTAGGACCTAAGTGCTCTTGGTGATATTGCCTACAGTCTTGGTTACATCTTATATAAAGTATGCTTAAACCAGACATCTCTCTGGACTTCCTTAGTAGTTGAGACAATGACTTGTCCAGGGAGAAATCTGGATTGTGCATGGGCTACTGCAGTAGTGAATTCAAGACTCATATCAGGCCATGGGGCTTCAGCTTGCGGAGCTTCTTTTTATCCTACGGAATGAGTCTGCTTCAAAGCAGCTTTGAGTCCTGGGGAGCTGGACAGTCAGGTCTTAGTTCTCCATGATGCTGAGTCAGGCAGAAGGAAGAAAAATTGGAAACAGTGTGGATGGCTATAGCCAGATATTACAGGAAACATGAGCTTTAAGTTGGGTAAGAATTTACAATTTGAGCAATGTAGCTGAATCCAGTCCAATTTGCAGGTAGGTACTAAAACTGGTTTTTCCACAGGGCAGGGGTGGTAGCCATTTAAATCCCTGCCAGACAGACAGAGTTTGCATATCAATCAGTCGTCTATAACTTATAAAGAGGTATGGAAGAGAGCTCAAAGACCATCAACTAGGTTAGAATCTGATAACCCAGAAAGTTATGCTATAAGTGATGAAATTTTCCACTAAACTATAAAATTTCTCTCTATTGTCACCCACTTTTTAATCAAAAATAATCACAAAGAAAGATTATTTTTGGGGTTTTTTTTTTACGATTATTTATTTTGAGAGAGAGAGAGAGAGAGAGAGAGAAACAGCAGGGGAGAGGCAGAGAGAGGGAGACAGAGGATCTGAAGTGGGCTCTGTGCTGACAGTAAAGAGCCCAATGTGGGGCTGGAACTCACAAACTGTGAGATCATGACCTGAGCCAAAGTTGGATGCTTACCTGAGCCACCCAGATGTCCCAAGAAAGATTATTTTTGAACACAAAATAAAACAGGTATAATTAGATTTAGCCTGATTATTTAAACAGGTGTAGCAATAATGGTAACTTATCATTTAGGCCTTGTTAAATTTACTTTGCTGGAAATTTTCATTAAAAAATCTCATATTAGACTTTTAAAGGCCTTTTGAGGCTAAGAAGCCAAGCCAAGAAACTGCTATTAAATTTCACCTGCAGTAGTTATAAATTTGGAGTTATTCTTCTCTTCTCAAGACCCCCAAAATAGCCTAAGATTCCTGAACTTGCTGGAAGCAACCTTCCTTACTCACCTGTAAGGCAGAGAACACTATAGGCTGGGTACAAGCTAGTTTTCCCACATGGGCTTTGTAAGCATTGCTCCATAAACATTTTAATTCCTTAAAAGTGCCTGGTCATATACAGAAAATGAACATCATTCTCAAATATGATATTCCAGCCAAGGTCTCAGTTGTATAACCAATTCTTCCAATTATGTCCTGGTAACAAGGGAGAAAGATTCTTTTTGAGCCTATGCAAATAATTATATTGCTATTAAAATAAGAATATTCAGTAATAGTTTCTAAATTCTAGAGGGGCCAGATGGAGAAAAAGATCATTTATAAATGTATTTCTGTTTCAAAGAGCAGAAAATTGTTATGAGTCATAAATAGCTTATGAGAAAAGAGAAAGCAGTTCCTTATATATATACAAAAAATAGAACATTAAAATACCAATATTCCAAACAAAAGCCACAATTATCTCTCATTAGTTCATTCAGTACTATGTAATTATTCTTGTCCTGATCAGTCTTGGGTTAGCAGTCTCATGAGCCCATATGCTTTATGACTGGAATTCTGGAAATCCTGACTCAGTCCACCAGTATGCTCTCCAAGTTGTATAAGTGATGCCATCAGAAGCCTGGACCCAAAAAGACCTGTATCATCTTTTTTCACAGAGCACTGAGACAGTCCTTTGTTGGAGATGAAGTATTCAGGACTATAGTTGATTGTCAGAGTTTTCAGGGAAGCATTAGAGAAAAACAAAACACTCTGCAGGTGACAGACTTAAAATGACTATGGTAGAATTATTACTGATAATTTTCCAAAGGGAAACATCCGATGAGAGTTCTTAACAAGAAGAGCACAACTGACAAGGAAATGTAGTTGTTTCTGCTGTATGCAAAACAAGATAATGCAGTCAACCAAAAAAAAAAAAAAGTGTTTAAAAAAAATTTTTTTTAGGCTTATTTATTTATTTTGAGAGAGAAAGAGAGCATGTGAGTGGGGAGGGGAAGGGCAGAGAGAGAGGGAGAGAGAGAATCCCAAGCAGGTCCTGCCCTGTTAAGGCAGAGCCTGATGTGGCTCAATCTCACAAACCAGGAGATCATGACCTGAGCAGAGATCAAGAGTCAGGTGCTTAACCAACTGAGCCACCAGGCACTGCCCGCTACCCCCCCAAAAAAAAAGTTTTAGACAAAATATCTATAAACACAATTATTAATAATTAACCTATATTCAAAGAAGAGTGGTTATTGCATTTAACTTATGAAAATGGCTAAACATAATCTTTACAAAGAAAAAATTTTAGATATAATATATACTAATTGTGAGACATAGTATACCATGAATACACCAAGCACATAGAACACAACAAGAATAGGGGCGCCCGAGTGGCTCTGTCGGTTAAGCGTTTGACTTTGGCTCAGGTCATGATCTCAAGATTCATGAGTTCGAGTCCTGCATCAGGCTCTGCATTGGGGTGCAGAGCCTGTCTGGGATTCTTTCTTTCCTTCTCTCTCTCTCTCTCTCTCTCTCTCTCTGCCCCTTCCCCACTCATGCCCTCTCTCTCTCAAAATAAATAAACTTAAAAAAAAAAATAGAACACAACAAGAATATATCAGAATATCAAGTAAAGGATTCTATAACTATGTCATCTCTATGTTCATATAACTCCATAGGTAGGTGATGTGAAGCCCCAGTTGAAAACCACTTGCCTAGAAGATGCTAGATTCAAATTAAAGAAGTAAGGTTGTGGCCAATATTTTAAAAAATTACTGGAAGTATGATAATACTATGGTATTATTGTCTAATATCAGGCAACACAGCACCAGAACTATGATAAATAGAAGCATATCACGGACAGGGATGACACAGACAATTCTCTACAAAAATCCCATACAGCATACAGTTTCTAAAATATTTGTATTAATAACATTTTACCATACAAATCTAATTGAAGGAAGGGGAAGCATTTCTTCTGATTTAGCAACTTCCCTTTCCCAGCCCCAAGTTCAGGTCAGCAACTATGTGCCAAGAATGGATAAAGTCTCTGGGGATTCAGAGATGAACAAGTCACAATCCCTGTCTCCAAATATCCTTGTCTTAGAATTTGATGGGGAAAGTATGCAGGGGAGAGTTACAGAAGCACAGACTAGCTGCTCTGTGCCCAGCCTGGAAGATGTAAAGAGAGTGACAAAAGGGAGGGAGATGAAGGCAGGTTACATGTAGCTTTTGAAGAAATGATGCCTAGACTCAGTAATTAGAAGAGTGAATAGGAAAAGAATAGAATCTGTTTAGACTTCTATTAAAAGAACCAAATGGAGCAGATAGAAGGATGATGACAAGAGAAGAAACAAGAGAAAGTATGGACAAGAAAAGGAACATGATCTTTAAAGAGATAGAAATCAAGAACAGAGATCAAGAACACCAAAATACAAGAGTATTCAAATGTAGATATGGTGGTAGGAAAATTCTTCCTTAATCAGTAAAATTTTCTCAATTGCGAGGTCCTCTGCTGAGTGTGATTCATTATGTTTCATGTAAGAATTAGAGCATTTGAAAATGTGTAAATATTTTTGAAACAGTTGCCAAAGAAAAAAGAGGGGGGAAAAAACTGTCCAAAGACTGTAAAAGGACTTTCCATTGGCACTGCCTCCCCATGCCTAATATTGAAGGTAAAATATTTCTGGAGGTAGCAAACAGCACATTATGGGACATTCTCTAGAAGGTCAAACAGCACTGGGTGGAAAAAGCAGATCATAGCAGGGTATAGAAAAATACGAAATCTAGTGTGGACTGAAGGAACACAAAAGTAGGCAGAAATCAAAGCAGTGGAGAATTCGATAGGATTAATAATAGAGGAGCACGGGGGTAGCCTGAAATAGCAGGAAGGATAGGACTACTCCAGCCCCTAATCTGAACCTAAATTAGTACAAACAGGTTGTATTAAATCACTTCTCACATCAAGCTTGTGAGGTAAAGTGACATACTTTAGAAACCACAGAATCCCAGATCTTACAGAGAAAATCTTCTTTCTAGAAATTTGTATTACCTAAACTCTTTTGAACCAACCCAGATCAGAGGGTATTTTGGTAATCAATTGATTTTATTTTATTCCCCCAATAAACTCTTTTGTAGCTAAGGATTAGGGTAATTTACTCCAACACTTTAAAAAGTTTATTCAGTCCAACCATTGATGGATAAATCAAATGCAGTATTATCACACACTCAAGTATTTTTGGTGGTAAAAAAGAATGAAGTGCTGATATACTATGGTGTGGATAAATCTTTAAAAAAATAGTTTGCTAAGTGAAAGAAGCCAGACACAAAAAGCAATATAGTGTATAGTTCCATTTATATAAAATATGCAGAATAGGTAAATCTATAGACACATAAAGTAAATTAGTGGTTGCCTTCGGCTAGAGGAAAGAGAGGGGAATGAGAAGTGATAGGGTACAGGGTTTCTTGTAGAGCAGAAGAAAATACTGTAAAATTAGATGGTGATGATGGTTACACAACCTTGTGAATATACTAAAATATACTGAATTGTACACTTTAAATGTGTAAGTTATATGGTACGTGAATTTATATCAATAGTTTTTTTTTAATTTATTCATTCAATATTTAAGAGAACTAAAATGTACTAACAATTTAAAAACATGCTAGTTATTAACAATTTAACATTACGTAATGAAATATTTGATAATCTATATCATCTATTAAAATTATTGTTATTTATCATACCATGGGAAAACAGCAAATAGATTATTTATCTAATTGATTCAGGAAGATTATTTATTTAAAAATACTATGGATATTTTGATATAATACAGTCTATTTTTTTTTCTTGGAAGCATGTTTTTGTGGAGACTGCCTTATAATTTTCATAGTACTTGTACTGCCATAAGTACTGCCATAAGTGATATAAAACAAATTTTATTGAGTTTTACTCTATACTAATTTTTTTTAAGTTTATTTATTTATTTGAGAGAGAGAGAGTGTGAGCAAGTGGCAGAGAGAGAATCCCAAGCAGGCTCTACACTCTGAGTACAGAGCCTGATGTGAGGCTCGAGCTCACCCAAAGCAGGGCTCAAGTTCACCAGATGTGGGGCTCAAACTCATGAACCATGAGATCATGACCTGAGCTCAAGTCCGATGCTCAACCAACTGAGCCACCCAGGCGCCCATCTACACTAATATTTTAATGCTTTGGCTTCTGCTTGGACCATACTCACAGCATTTTGCTGCTATTATTTTAATTACAAAATACTGTTGAATCATTTAATCAAAGATTAACAAAGTTCTTCAACATGGATTGCTACACATTAACTTCAAGGTGCCTCTTAGCCATTTAGACAGATCATCATCTTATCTCCCCAGGTCTGTTTACTGCCATACCCTAAGGCCAAAATTCAGGTTTCCAAATCAGCTTTACTGAATTCTTCTTAGCAGCCTTTGCTTTTTATGTATTCATTCATGCAACAAATTTTTACTGAGCAACTCTCAAGTGCAAGGTACAGGGAATATGGAACAAATAGATACTATCTCTGGAAGGTAAGAGTCTAGGAAAAATGTATAATCGAATAAGTTACAATAGTGACGCATAGGAGAGCACAATGCAGTGAGGCCTCAACAGGTGTAGGTGTCAGGCTGAGGCATTTTGTAGGAGGTGATGTCAACATCGAGACTTGAAAAATGAACAGAACTTAGGAAAGCAATAATTTGAGTAGTTTTAAGGAAAAAAAGTAGATAAAAAAGTTCAGAGATGAGTGACACCGTCAAGCTTCCAAGGTAACAGTTCAGAATGGTTTAAGAACTGAGTGCAAAGGAGAAGACGTAGCTGGAGAGAACTAAACAAGAGAACTAAACAGATTTCGAAATGCCTAATAAGCTGAACTTCCAAGGGCAATGGAAGTCTTTGAAGAGTTTTAAGCTTTAAAACAAAATAAGACCTGAGTTTTTAGAAGGATTAAGTAAGGGTCCCCTCCCCCCTTTAAGGTACCAAGCAACCTCCAAAATCCTTATAATCATAATTCCTATAAACTTAAGCAATTATTTTAAATATTTGACCTTTTTTCACTTGAAAAAAAACTATCCCAGTGCAATAATCAGTCCCGTCTGTTATCAAGCAATTAATTTCCGTGGGGAGCTCTCTTGGCCTGGAGTTTCTAGATGTACTGGGTCAATGACTGGACTAAGAACAACCATTTTTAAAACTCTCACTTTGTGGAATGTTCCCCTTTAAAAAAATAATGGTGCATTTGCACCATGGAATATTATGCAATCACTAAAAGTAATGAATTAGAGCTATTGACATGGAAAGGATTCCAGGAATAATTCTGACGAGAAATGCAAAATGCAGTTAAGTGTCCCATAATGCCGTTTTTGTAAAACCATGACATCCCACCATATAGATGTATGTATATGTTTATATATGTTTGAATACGAGTCTTCATCATAGGTTCTGGGCTGAGTAAATTCATTGCCACTCACTGAGTTGCCATTTCCTTTTTTTCATCGGTTTTCTTTTTTAGTTTTTTTGTTTTATTTACTTATTTGGCAAGAGAGAAAGAGAGAGTGCATGTGAGTAGGGGAGGGGTGTAGAGAGAATCCCATCTCGAATGCACGAACCGTGAGATTATGACCTGAGCCAAAGTCAAGAGTCATATACCTAACCGACTGAGCCACCTAGGCATCCCGCCAATTGATTTTGTTATATTTTTATATAAGTACACATTTGACCACATAAAACAGACAAAAAGAACCAAGTAACAAGAATCTCACCAACAAACTCCCGCCAGGAATCTTAGGGTAGTCCTGAATTTTTAATAAATATGTGTGTGTGTATAATATATATATATATATATATATATATATATATATATATATATATATAATATATATATCCCTCTTAAATTCTCTTTTGACTCTACTACCTTACTTATTGCATTCTTCACAATTCTATTCACCTAATTACTGAAAGTAGGGATTTAAGGCATTTCAGTTTGCCCATACATTCCAGAATTTTGATTTTTGTGACACTCTCCCTACAATTGCTATATAATATATATTGATATATTTTATTTTTTTTAACTTTATTTACTTTAGAGATAGAGAGCAAGCATGTGCACACATGTTCCTGTGACTTATTCATTCCTTAACTGGAAACCTGTATCTCCTACTTCTCTTCACCCATTTTGTCCATCCCCTCACTCACCTGCCCTCTGGTAACGATCAGTTTGTTCTGTATTTATGGATCTGTCTGATTTTTGAGTTTATTTGTTCTGCTTTTAGATTCCACATACAAGTGAAATCATGGGGTTTGTCCTTCTCTATCTGACTTATTTCTGGGTATTCTTGGGTAAATACCCAGTGGTGGAATAATTGGATTGTATGCTATTTCTATTTTTAATTTTGGGAGGGATCTTCATACTGTTTCCCACAGTGACTGCACCAATTTACATTTCCACCAACAGTGCACAAGGGTTCCTTTATCTCCACATCCTTGCCAACACTTGTTGTTTTTTATCTTTTTGATTCTAGCCATTCTGAATAATGTGACATGATCTCTCACTGTGGTTTTGACTTGCATTTCCCTGATGACTAGTGGTGTTGAGCATCTTTCTATTTGTCTGTTGGCCATTTGTATGTCATCTTTGGAAAAATATGTATTAAATCCTCTGCTCATTTTTTGATAGGATTATTTATTTTTTGTGTGTTGAGTTGTGTAAGTTCTTTATATATTTTGGATTCTAACGCTTTATCAGATATATCATTTGCAAATATCTTCTCCCATTCGGTAGGTTGTCTTTTAGTTTTGTTGATTATTTCCATTGCTGTGAAGAAGCTTTTTATTTTGATGTAGTCCCAATAGTTTATTTTTTCTTTTGTTTCCCTTGTGTTAGGAGACATATCTAGAAAAATGTTGCTACGGCCAATATCGAAGAAATTACTGCCTATATTTTCTTCCAGTTTTATGGCTTCACATCTCACATTTAGGTCTTTAATCCATTTTGAATTTATTTTTGTGTATGTTGTAAGAAAGTGGTCCAGTTTTCCCAGCACCATTAAAAAGACTGTCTTTTCCCCATTGTATATTCTTGCCTCCAGCACGTTTTAATGCCTAAAAATTTTTAAATAAAAAAACCTGGTGTATCTTATAAAGATTAGATAAAACAAAACCGTGAACTCAATTGACCTGGGTGCCTTTTTTAATGTTATAGTTTAAATCGCCTTTCCAATCATCTTTATGGCAACTGTTCTATTTCAGTAGTTCTTATATTGTAGCATATTTCTACAATTACACAGATTAATAAGCCCCACTCCCAGAGTTTCTGATTTAGTGGGCCTGAGGATTTTACTTCTAACAAGTTCTTGATGATGCGAATACTGCAGACTGAGGGACCACACTTTGAGAACCATTAGTCACCATAAATAAACTTTTTTTTCTGGGTTTTCAAATTTGTAGCCATGAAGTCTCAAGTAATGGTCTCATAATTCCTTTTGCTCTGTGATATTTGCTTGATCATATCAAACCTTGTATACTTGTGGGGGTTTTTTTTGTTTTTGTTTTTTTTAATGTTTAGTTTTGAGAGAGTGAGCAGGGTGGGGGGTTTGGAGAAAACCTAAAGCAAGCTCCGTGTTGACAGCACAGAGCCCAATGGAGGGCTCAAACTCATGAACTGTGAGACCATGACCTGAGCTGAAGTTGGATGCTCAACCAACTGAGCCACCCAGGCACTCCTATACTTTTGCTTTCTTTCACTTTTCCCTAGTCATGTTCTATTTGAATGGTCTTATCAAATAAAAGCTTTTGGGTTTTTTTCACCTATCAAATATGTTTTGTTACCATTTCCCTAATTTCAGCCTTGTGTTTAATTTTTTTGCTTATTTCTTCAGAAGATTATCAAATTCCTTTATTTCTTATCTTTAGGATTATTTTTAAAAGTTTTCAGACAATGTAATGCTGAGTATGTCAAAGGTGTACTATAATCTTTCTGTAAGGGAAAAGCCAATCCAGAGATAGTCTCTTAGTAAAAACAGAAATAATTATTTGCCTAAATACACACAAAAATTGTTTGGTATAAGGTCACTAGACTCTAATCTAGGTAGATTGGAGACTAGTAGTTAAATATATATTGTGATAGCCGATGATCCAAAATGGTCCCCAATGATCTCTGCCTCCTGGTTTTCACATCCATGTATATAGTTCCCTCCCACATTGTTCTAGGATTAGTCTATGTGACCAGCAGAAACAGCAGAAGTGGAGGCATGTCAGTAATGAAATGAGAGTATAAAAGACACTTCCAACATTCTCTTTTTGGATTACTTATTTTGGAGGATGCTAGCTGCCATTGCCAGGCTGACTAGTGAGGACCCAAAGTCTGCATATAACAATGTGAGTGAGTTTGGAAGTGGATTCTTCAGTCCTACTTGAGTCTTAGGATAATTGTAGTCTCAACTAAAAAACTTGATTGCTATCTCATGAGAAACCTTGAGCCACAATCACCCAGCTAAGTCACTCCTAATGACTTCCTAATGCTCATAAACAGTGTGAAATAATCAATGTTTGTTGCTTTAACCCACTATGTTTTGGAGGATAATTTGTTATGCAGCAATAGATAACTAATACATATTATTTTTTAAATTATCAGAATTTTTCTACCAAAGTTTCTGGAATTATGAAAGTATAATTTATACCAACTAAACAACTAGAAGAAGATGAAGAGTGGAAGATTATTAGAATGTTAGAACATTTAGGAATATTGTATATTTTACTTTACTGGAATCTAGATACTTGTGTAGGCAAAGGAATAGCAAAATTGCTATAGAAACAACATGCATTATATACATCCTTTCTCATGTCCTCAACAAATATGGTTAAGCTGGTTTAAACACTTCAGAACTTCTTTTTTTCCTTCTTTTATTTTTTTTCAAAATTAATATTCATGTAGAAACTCATCTGAGACTGACAATCTGGATTTTAGTTTACAATTTATAGCAATGCAGAACACCTACTTTTAATGATGCTGAACAATCTTTGGGGACAGGTCCTAACACATGTGCTGCAAATGTTTGTTTCCAAGACAATGATAACTATGTCAATTACACACAGGAATGTGTTAGAATGGGGCTGTGTGCCAGTATTTGTTGAAAAACTTAAAACAATCATGAATCAATGACCAAAAAGATAAGGTTTAAAGGAAACTGGCTTGACAGAAAACTACTATCTCATATTATTACATATTTTTCTTAAATATACTAAAAATTTATGCTGAGATTGTGCTATTTTAAACAAATAAATGTATTTTAAAAATTAATTTGGTAATCCCTACATTATTAAAGTTAGACAGTTTTGTAGAAATCACATGGAATATAAAAACAAAAACTTCTTGAGCTACAAATAGAAGTACTATAACTTTATGAAACTAAAGAACAAGGAGTTTACAAGAAAACTCCTTAGCCTCAAAATCCTAAAATGGAACACAAATATTTTTCATGCACTAGGAATCACCAACCCAATGTTTTTATTTACAGATGTGAACCAAAGTAATAATAATGGTAGATAATATTTTACTGAAGGCTCATATTTGTCAAGCATATGCACCCACCTAACCACCCATCCCTACTTCTGATTTTCTCAATCTTACTTTACCCTCTTCTTTCCAAAAGCAATTATCACTTTGTAATATACCACATAATTTACATATTTATTAGACTAGTGTTAGGTTAAGTGACTTACCTGCTTTCATACAGCTTGAGCTGGGATTGGAATCTAGATTTCCTTATATTCATTTGACTCAATCTAGTCAACAAATATTTGAGTGCCTATCAGGTACCAAAGGAATCCATCCAACCGACACAACTGCTTCTTATTTTACAGGGAATATAAATTTTTTTGAGAAGGAAATGGCTTTAAAAATGATTCTAAAAGTTTTTATTGCTTATTTAGAATATGAATGCATATTGTGAACTATTTTGTTACTTGAAAACGCCTTTTATTCTATGACTCTCTTTTCTAAGTATACAGAAATGTATGTAACGAAATGTCCCTTGCAGTATCAGTTCTTTTATCTTAAAATGTTGTCACGTTTATAGTTAACTTTGTAATTAAGAACTGGAATTCAGGCACCGTAAAGACCTGTTTGGTTTGTGACTCATGGTGTTTAGATTTTGGGTGGCTGGATGCCTCTGGCATTTCAGACCTGTAATGACAAATCACTGCTGGAATAATGATTTTTTTCTCCTCAGTTTTGAAATCCTTCATCAAATGAATAAGTATACTTAGATAGTTTAACTTATGTGGGCTGATACAGCAAAAATAGATTTGGGGTTATGCTGTTAACACATCTTTCCCATAATTTTCACCAAGAGCTCACATTTAGCCAACTACATTTCGATACCTATTTTTCCCTATAATTTAATCTTAAAATTCAACTTTAAATATCAAAGGTGTTTGTATGCCAAATTGTTAAAGTACATTCATACATTTCTTAACTATTTCTCATTTAATCCAGTTAAACTTGATGAGTCTTAGTCTGAGCTCAAGTCACTGATTCCTTTATTACCAAAATATTTATAGAGCATCTATTTTAAAAAAGCACTTTGATAGGCTCTGTCATGCAGCTTAGAGTCCATGAGGGGTGACAGAGAATTATATAAGCAATTATAATACAGTGTGATAATGACATCTGAGAGGGAAACCCTGTGATCTAAGAACACTGAGAATAATTGAGGGAGGACACAAAAGACAGCTAAATGAAGTGGGTCGAGACATCACCAGAATGGAATTAATAGTTTTTCAGGGCAAGAGAAGAGTTTGTGTAAAGGCTAGGAAAGGAGAGGGAAAACAGCGCATAGGAAGAACTGAAAGTTCAATGTGACTGGAGTAGAGGTAGAAGGGTCATGCCTAAAGATGAGACTGGAGAGGATCCCAAAGATCAGAGGCCAGAACACCTAGAATCCTATGAGCCAGGCTGTAGATTTTGTACCTAATCCTAGAGCAATAGAGTCACATAAATAAGTAAAGCTGATGCAATATCTCTGGAGAATGGATTAGAGACTGGCAGACCAGGCTATGGAAGTTAAACCCAAAGAAGGAATTGAAGATATAAAGGGTATTATCTAATTGAGAAGAATAAGTGTGGCAATTGAAATGGTGTTCAAGAGCCTAATGATTTTGGTAGGAAGAGATGGAAGTAGAAAAGATGCTGCACACAGAAAGAACATCCAGAATTCTTGAATTTAGGCTAGTAGTAATTTCCTTTATGAAATGGGAATCAAAAGACTGTTGGGATATGTGGCAAGCACTGTTAACTGGCAATGTAAAAGCACTCTTAATCCCTCTTTTCTCTTTGGCACTTTCTGCAATAAATCCAGGAAAACCAGGTTCTCATTTTCCTGGCCTCCCTTTGATCTCTTGGGTATACACATAACCCAGTTCTGATGAACTGATAGGAGCAACCTTCCTAGTGGCTTTCTAAAAGGAGGGTTGAAAAAGCAAGCTCACTGCACTGCCTCTTCTTTCTTTTTGCCTTGAATGTGAAGTGATGTTTCGAATTGTGCAGTCCTCTGGCAAATGACATAAGACAAAAATATGTGGATAAAATGCTAAGGCTATTGGAGACAAAGTTAGAAAAGTCTGGGTGCTTGATGATATTCTGAACAATTCTGAGTCCAACAACCGGTAGTTTTCTTATAAAGAAAATAAGAAATGCCCTTATGGTTTACACCACTGTTAATTTTTCTGCTTCTCACAGGAAAAGCATTTCTGAACAGGAAACTGAAACAGGAAATTATGTGAGGAAAGGAAGACAGGGAGGAATAAACTGATACCAAATTAAGACTTCTGTGTCACCTGGAAGTGGCCTTAGGTACAAATTCTATTGAATGAAGAAATGTTCTCCATTTCCAGAACTGTTCCCTCATCTATTTACTGATGTTTCAGATTCAATTAATTCCTTACTGGTTTCCTCCCCATTCAAACCAGACTCTTTTACAATGTAATTAAAAAATTACATGTAAACTGCAAAGATATATGGCTGAAATAGCCACTAATAGTGTTGATATATTATTTCATTAGTTCAGACAGTCAGGAAATGAGTCCTAGAAGCCTAAAGTTGGGGAGCAAATCCATGAGGACTGGACTGTTGACCATTTATTACATATACCTTGAACAGATAGATTTTATCTGCACTTATCTTCACTCCTCTTTCGGAAGACACCAAAACATTCATAACTTAGTGCCTATGTGCAGCTATTGCTTCCAGCCAGAAAGTCTTATCTCATCTCCTTGTTTGTCTTCTTCCAACTCCTCCTTTCAGGACCTAACTCAATTACCATCATCTGAATGTAGGATATCTCCCAATATCCATAAAGTTAGTTGTATGTTTTCTGTGCCACCAAAGTATAAGTATGTCATTTGTAGTAGCTTTTACCCTGTGGTAATATTCTGTTGGCAAGCCTGTCTCCATCATTTGATAACAAGATCTTTCCCCTGAATGTAATTGTCTAGGGATTGTCTCTTATCCCTAGCACCAAGAATTGCAATTAGTATATAAAACATAAAACTACTGGGACGGAAGTCAAATTACTGGCTGGCAGGAACTGGGGAAGAGGGGAGAAAACTGGTAATAGGGAGACAAAATGGAACTTTTTGGAGTGATGAGAATGTCCTAGATCTTAGTCGTAGTGTTTAAATGACTACATACATTTGTTAAAATTCATTGAACTGTACACCTAAAGGGGTATATTGTACTGTATATGAATCATACCTCAATATAAACATGTATTATAAAAGAACTACGTAAGAATAAGGAAATGAACATGAATGAATGCAAGACACATTGATATGTTTACCTGAGACTTAATTTTTTTTCTAGAAGTGCTTAGTTTTTTTAAGCACCATCTAAAACCAAGGCAATGCTTAGCACAAATAAAACTTAAATGGCGAGAATTTTAGGTAAGCCAGTGAGATTTCTGAACAGTGATACTTGTATGAATTCTTAAATTATTCTATATAATTTGCCTAAGTAGAAAATATCTATCATTTAGAGACAACTTTAATATTGATTCTTACATAGTATGAAGTAATCCTTCTTAGCACACTAACTCAAATGTGCTTTGCAGGAAAAAGCAAGTGTGCTTTAAGAGGAAAAAGCAAGTATACTATAGAAATTTCAAATGAAGCCAAACTGAACATGTAAAACTTACAAAATATTTTGTCTACGCTGTATTATATCACATTAGATTTCTGATCTTCTTACATATGTTTTGAGATTATCTTCCTAAAGAGTTATCCTTGTACACTTTTAATTTTTTTTTTTTTTTAACGTTTATTTATTTTTGAGACAGAGAGAGACACAGCATGAACAGGGGAGGGGCAGAGAGAGAGGGAGACACAGAATCTGAAACAGGCTCCAGGCTCTGAGCTGTCAGCACAGAGCCCGACGCGGGGCTTGAACTCACGGACCGTGAGATCATGACCTGAGCAGAAGTCAGACGCTTATCCGACCAAGCCACCTATGCGCCCCAGTCTGACAACAAATTAAACTGATGTTGACATTCGCAAATCGATCAACGTGATACATCACATTAACAAAAAAAAAGAGAAGAACCATATGATCCTGTCAATCGATGCAGAAAAGGCCTTTGACAAAATCCAGCACCCTTTCTTAATAAAAACCCTTGAGAAAGTCGGGATAGAAGGAACATACTTAAAGATCATAAAGGCCATTTATGAAAAGCCCACAGCTAACATCATCCTCAACGGGGAAAAACTGAGAGCTTTTTCCCTGAGATCAGGAACACGACAGGGATGCCCACTGTCACCGCTGCTGTTTAACATAGTGCTGGAAGTTCTAGCCTCAGCAATCAGACAACAAAAGGAAATCAAAGGCATCAAAATTGGCAAAGATGAAGTCAAGCTTTCGCTTTTTGCAGATGACATGATATTATACATGGAAAATCCGATAGACTCCACCAAAAGTCTGCTAGAACTGATACATGAATTCAGCAAAGTTGCAGGATACAAAATCAATGTGCAGAAATCAGTTGCATTCTTATACACTAACAATGAAGCAACAGAAAGACAAATGAAGAAACTGATCCCATTCACAATTGCACCAAGAAGCATAAAATACCTAGGAATAAATCTAACCAAAGATGTAAAAGATCTGTATGCTGAAAACTATAGAAAGCTTATGCAGGTAATTGAAGAAGATATAAAGAAATGGAAAGACATTCCCTGCTCATGGATTGGAAGAATAAATATTGTCAAAATGTCAATACTACCCAAAGCTATCTACACATTCAATGCAATCCCAATCAAAATTGCACCAGCATTCTTCTCGAAACTAGAACAAGCAATCCTAAAATTCATATGGAACCACAAAAGGCCCCGAATAGCCAAAGTAATTTTGAAGAAGAAGACCAAAGCAGGAGGCATCACAATCCCAGACTTTAGCCTCTACTACAAAGCTGTCATCATCAAGACAGCATGGTATTGGCATAAAAACAGACACATAGACCAATGGAATAGAATAGAAACCCCAGAACTAGACCCACAAACGTATGGCCAACTCATCTTTGACAAAGCAGGAAAGAACATCCAATGGAAAAAAGACAGTCTCTTTAACAAATGGTGCTGGGAGAACTGGACAGCAACATGCAGAAGGTTGAAACTAGACCACTTTCTCACACCATTCACAAAAATAAACTCAAAATGGATAAAGGACCTGAATGTGAGACAGGAAACCATCAAAACCTTAGAGGAGAAAGCAGGAAAAGACCTCTCTGACCTCAGCCGTAGCAATCTCTTACTCGGCACATCCCCAAAGGCAAGGGAATTAAAAGCAAAAGTGAATTACTGGGACCTTATGAAGATAAAAAGCTTCTGCACAGCAAAGGAAACAACCAACAAAACTAAAAGGCAACCAACGGAATGGGAAAAGATATTTGCAAATGACACATCGGACAAAGGGCTAGTATCCAAAATCTATAAAGAGCTCATCAAACTCCACACCCGAAAAACAAATAACCCAGTGAAGAAATGGGCAGAAAACATGAATAGACACTTCTCGAAAGAAGACATCCGGATGGCCAACAGGCACATGAAAAGATGTTCAACGTCGCTCCTTATCAGGGAAATACAAATCAAAACCACACTCAGATACCACCTCACGCCAGTCAGAGTGGCCAAAATGAAGAAATCAGGAGACTATAGATGCTGGAGAGGATGTGGAGAAACGGGAACCCTCTTGCACTGTTGGTGGGAATGCAAATTGGTGCAGCCGCTCTGGAAAGCAGTGTGGAGGTTCCTCAGAAAATTAAAAATAGACCTACCCTATGACCCAGCAATAGCACTGCTAGGAATTTATCCAAGGGATACAGGAGTACTGATGCATAGAGGCACCTGTACCCCAATGTTTATAGCGGCACTCTCAACAATAGCCAAATTATGGAAAGAGCCTAAATGTCCATCAACTGATGAATTGATAAAGAAATTGTGGTTTATATACACAATGGAATACTACGTGGCAATGAGAAAAAATGAAATATGGCCTTTTGTAGCAACATGGATGGAACTGGAGAGTGTGATGCTAAGTGAAATAAGCCATACAGAGAAAGACAGATACCATATGGTTTCACTCTTATGTGGATCCTGAGAAACGTAACAGAAACCCATGGGGGAGGGGAAGGAAAAAAAAAAAAAAAAAGAGGTTAGAGTGGGAGAGAGCCAAAGCATAAGAGACTGTTAAAAACTGAGAACAAACTGAGGGTTGATGGGGGGTGGGAGGGAGGGCAGGGTGGGAGGGAGGGCAGGGTGGGTGATGGGTATTGAGGAGGGCACCTTTTGGGATGAGCACTGGGTGTTGTATGGAAACCAATTTGACAGTAAATTTCATATATTAAAAAATAAAAAAAAAAAAAAAAAAAAAAAAAAAAAAAAATCCATTTAAAGCCAAAAAAAAAAAAAAAAAAAAAAAAAAAAAAAAAAAAAAAAATAAACTGATGTTGAGTTAGAGTCCTAATAGACAACTAACCTATCTTTGCTTCATAAAGACTTAGGTTTAGTTCCTCTTAGGGCATAAATTTAAATGTTTACTACTTCTAATCACCAGTGAAAGATGATGTATGTCTGTGTACGTATGTACCCACAGCACCCATGTCACCTCTCATGAATTTCAATCTCTGCTCAGAAAAGGCACAATCCTACAATTAAAAGTGAAACTTTAAATCATATAGAGTGTCATTGTACATTCCCTGAAGCAGTGTCTGAGATCACATAAAGTTCACAGTTGTTTCATTTCTTCTTGCTCAATTTTTTAAACTCAGCATTTTCTATAGCACCTATGACTATGGGGCAGGGTAGGCCCATGTCTATTTTCCAGTTCTGCTTCTTACCAGCTAAATCATGGGCTAAGTTACTACCATTTAATCTTTCCGAGAGTCAATTTCTTCATTTATGGTATGTAAAAATATCATCTTCATGATTAAAGTCAACATTAAATGAAATGATATATGTCTTTTATTATTTTTATCCTAGATTCTTATCTGAGGGCATGGACAAATCAGTAACTTTGTTGTAACTGGTCACAGTACAAGGCTGTTGACTGGTAGAATGAAAAGTGAACATGGGGAAATTTCAGAGATGTTATATTTAATTGAATATATATTTATCAAGCTCTTATTATATCCATAAGTATTATAGTATGCACCTGGGCCACGAAACAATTCCAGCTTTCCTGAGGTTTATTACGATATGACTAAATATTATCCCTGTTTTACAGTCAGGAACTAGGCTCAGAGAAAAAAATATAACAAAAAATTATTTCATTGGACTGTGTATGGATTGTATGTGTAAATGTATTTGTAACTGCCTAACATACTTCTTGGTTTTACAATTTACTGTGAACTACATTTAAATGTCATCTAGGGGAAAATGGGTGGCTTTTCAAGCAGGTCTATAACATGTTGTGGTTATTGTGAGAGCTTTGTAGGTCCAGAAACCCTGATTGGTGATTATTATCCAACATTGATTTCACCATCTCCCTCAAACTAGTTCCCCCCTTTTCCTCCTCTTCTTCCACCTCCACCTCCTCCTTTATTCCTTATCTATCTCAAGGGAACCAACATTTACATCACCGTTCACTCCAAAATTCTTCCCTTTCCTGGCCAACACCCTCACCACATGTCAAGCTATCAACAAATCTTGCCAATTCTACTTCATAATTTTGTTTTAAAATCCATTCTTTTCCCTCCATCTCCACCATCACCACCCTGGTTTAAACCACCATCACTTCACATTTGGAATATTACAACATCCCACCTGAAGTTCATTTGGCCTTCAGACTTGTTATCCTCTCTCTCCTCAAATTCTTACTTTAAATGTATAAAAAATAATGTAATTAGTTACTACATATTTCTCACTTAGATTCACCAATTAACATTTTGCTACATTTGCTCTGTGTCTCACTTTCTCTCTATATACATCTGTAAATTCTTCTCCCCAAACTCTTGAAAGTAACTTGAAAACATCTTTACCACTAAATGTTTCAGCATGAATGTCCTGATAAGAATATTATCCTACATAAATACAGTATCATCATTACACCAAGAAAATTAGTAATTCCATAATATTATGTAATTTAATATGTAACAATCCATATTCAAATTCCCTCAATTGTTCCAAAAATCCCTTTACAATATGAAAATATCTTCTTTCTCCCATTTAGGATCCAATCAATATTTACATATTGCATTAGTTATTAAGTTTCTTTAATTTTTTTTTCATTTGGAATACCCCTCTCAACATTTTTTTTTTGGGGGGGGGTTGTTTTATGAGTTTGACTTGACTATCCAGGTGAATTGTCATAAAATGTTCCACTTCTGGGACACCTGGATGGTTCAGTCAGTGAAGTGTCCAATTCTTGATTTTGGTTCAGGTCATGATCTCACAGTCATGAGATTGAACCCTGCGTCAGGCTCCACACCCAGTGTGGAACCTGCTTGGGATTCTCTCTCTCCCTCTCCTTCTGCCCCTCCTCCCTAAATAAATAGAAAATAAATAAATAGCTCCACTTCTGATTTGTCTGATTGTTTCCTTATAGTGTTTAACTTGATCCTGTATCTCCTGTATTTCCTGTAGATAGAAAGTGAGATAGAGACCTAACTAGACTATTTTAAACATTTTTTGGCAAGAATATTTATAAAAGTTTATAAATATTAGTTCTGTATTAGTTTTCTAGGACTGCCATAACAAAGTACCACAGACTATGTAGTTTATTATTATTATTATTATTTTTAATTACAGTATAGTTAACTATAACTATATAATAACACTTATATTATCTTATATTGGTTTCAGGTGTACAGCATAGTGATTCAATAATTCTATATATTATTCAGGGCTCATCAAGATAAATGTGCTCTTAATCCCCTTCACCTATTTCACACATTCCCCCTCCCACCCGCTCTGGTAGCCATCTGTTTGTTCTCTATAGTTGAAAGTCTATTTTTGTCTCTTTATTTTCTCTTTGTTCATTTGTTTTGTTTTTTAAATTCCACATATGACTTAAATCATATGGTATTTGTCTTTCTCTGACGGACTTATTTTGTTTAGCATTATACTCCCTAGATTCATTCATGTTGTTGCAAAGGGCACGATTTCATTCCTTTTTATGGCTGAATTATATTCCATTGTGTAGATATATACCACATTCTCTTTCCATTCATGTATCAATGGACACTTGGGCTGCTTCCATAATTTGGCTATTGTAAATAATGCTGCAATAAACATAGGGGTGCATATAGCCTTTCGAATTAGTGCTTTCATATTCTTTGGGTAAATACAAAGTTGTGAGATTCTAGATCATATGGTAATTCTATTTTTTTTTTTTAAGGAACCTCCATACTGTTTTCCATAGTGGTTGCAACATCGTACAAGGATTCATTTTTTTCTCCACATCCTTGCCAACACTTGTTTCTTGTGTTTATGATTTGAGCCATTCTGATAAGGGTGAGGTGATATCTCAGTGTGGTTTTGGTTTTCATTTCTCTGATGATTAGTGATGTAGAGCATCTTTTCATGTGTCTGTTGGACATCTTTGTATCTTCTTTGGAGAAATGTCTGTTCATGTCTTTTGCCTACTTTAATTGGATTGGTTGTGGGTTGTTTTTGGGGTTTTGTTGATTATTTCCTTTGCTGTGCAGAAACTTTTTCTTTTTATATAGCTCCAGTAGCTTATTTTTGCTTATCTTTTCCTTGCCTCAGGAGACATATCTAGAAAACTGCTGCTATAACCAATGCATGAGAAATTATTGCTGTGCTCTTTTCTAGGATTTTTATGATTTCAGGTCTCACATGTAGGTCCTTAATCCGCTTTGAGTTTATCTTTGTGTATGGTATAAGAAAGTGGCCCAGTTTAATTCTTTTGCATATAGCTGTCCAATTTTCCCAACATCATCTATTGAAGAGGCTGTCTTTCTCCCAATGTATATTCTTACCACCTTTCTTGAAGATTAATTGACCATATAATCAGAGTTTATTTCTGGGATGTCTATTTTATTCCATTTATCTATGTCTATTTTTGTGCCAGTACTATACCGTTTTGTATAGCTTTGTACTATAACTTGAAATTTGGAACTGTGACATCTACAACTTTGTTTTTCTTTTTCAATATTGTTTTGGTTATTTGGAGTCTTTTGTGGTTCCATACAAATATTACAATTGTTTGTTCTAGTTCTGGGAAAAATGCTGTTGGTATTTTGATAGGAATTGCATTAAATCTGAGGTTGTTTTGGCTAATATGGACATATTAACAATATTTGTTCTTGGGGTGCCTGGGAGGCTCAGTCATTCAAGTACCCGACTCTTGATTTCAGCTCATGATCTCAGTCATGATCTCATTTGTGGGACTGAGCCTGTGTCAGGCTCTGAACTGACAGTGTAGAACCTGCTTGGGATTCTCTCTCTCCCTCTCTCTGTTCCTTCCCCACTTGTGCTCTCTTTTTCTCAAAATAAATAAATAAACATTTAAAAAAACACTAATATTTGTTCTTTCAATCCATGAGCATGGAATATCTTTCCATTTGTTTGTTTCTTCTTCAATTTTTTTCACCAATGTTTTGTACTTTTCAGAGCACAGGTCTTTCACCTCCTTGGTTAAGTTTATTCCTAGGTATTTTCTTCCTTTTTGTGCAATTATAAATAGGATTGTTTTCTTAATTTTTCTTTACATTGCTTAATTATTAGTGTAGAAATGCAGCAGATTTCTATACGCTGATTTTGTATCCTGCAACCTTAATGAATTTATTTACCAGTTCTAGCAGTTTCTTGGTGAAGTCTTTAGGATTTTCTATATATAGTATGTCATTTGCAATTATGAAAATTTTACTTACTCCTTACCAATCTGGATGCTTTTTATTCTGTTTATTTATCTGATTGCTATTGCTCTATCAGTACTATTTTGAATAAAAGTAGTGAGAGTGGACTTTGTCTTGTTCCTGACCTTAGTAAAAACCTCACTGTTTCACCACTGAGTATGGTATTAGCTGTGGGTTTTTCATATATGGCCCTTATTATGTTGAGGTATGTTCCCTCTAAACCTACTTTGTTGAGGGTTTTTATCATGAATGGATGTTGTACTTTGTCAAATGCTTTTTCTGCATCTAATGGAATGATCATATGTTTTTTATCATTTCTCTTATTGATGTGATGTATATTGATTGATTCATGAATATTGAAATATCCTTGCATCCTAGAATAAATCCTACCTGATTGTGGTGAATGATTTTTTAATGTATAGTTGAATTTGGTTTGCTAATATTTAATTGAATATTTTTGCATTTATATTCATCAGAGATATTGGCCTGTAATTATTATTATTTTTTTGTATGTCTTTATCTGGTTCTATTATCAAGGTAATGATGGCCTTGTATGAATTTGGAAGTTTTCCTTCCTCTTCTATTTTCTGGAAGTTTGAGAAGAATAAGTATTAACTCTTCTTTAAATATTTGGTAGAATTCCCCTGTGAAGCCATCTGGTCCTGGACTTTTGTTTGTTGGTAGTTTTTTGATTACTGATTAAATTTCATTGCTGGTAATTGGTCTGCTCAAATTTTCTATTTCTTCCTGATTCAGTTTTGGGAGGTTATGTGTTTCTAGGAATTTATCCCTTTTTTCTAGGTTGTCAATTTTTTTGGCATATAAATTTTCATAATATTTTCTCACAATCCTTTGTATTTCTGTGGCTGTCAGTTGTTATTTCTCCTCTTTCATTTTCAATTTTGTTTATTTGATTCTTCGTCGTCGACTTCTTCTTCTTCTTCTTCTTCTTCTTCTTCTTTTTCTTTTTTGATGAGCTAAAGATTTATCAATTTTGTTTATTTTTTTTCAAAGAAACAACTCCTGGTTTCATTGATGGGTTCTATTGTTTTTTTAGTTTCTATTTCATTTACTTCTGCCCTAATATTTATTATCCCCTTCCTTCTACTGGTTTGGGGTTTTGTTCTTTTTTTTTTTTTTTTTAGTTCCTTTAGGTAGAAAGTTAGGTTGTTTGAGGTTTTCTTGCTTCTTGAGATAGGCCTATATTGCTATACACTTCCCCCTTAGAATCACTTTTGCTTCATCTCAAAGATTTTGGACTGTTGTGTTTTCATTTTCATTTGTCTCCATGTTTTTTTTTTTTTTATTTGCTCTTTGATTTATTGTTTGAGCTCTTATTGTTTAGTAGCATGTTATTTAATCCCTATGTATTGGTACTCTTTCCAGATTTTTTCTTGGAGTTGATTGCTAGTTTCATAGCACTGTGGTCACAAAAGATGCATGGAATGACTTCGATATTTTTAAATTTGTTGACTTGTTTTGTGGCCTAATACATAATCAATTCTGGGGAATGTTCCATTGTACACTTGAAAAGAATGTGTATTCTGCAGTTTTAGGATGGAATGTTCTGAATATATCTGTTAAATCCTTCTGGTCCAATGAGTCATTCAAAGCCATGGTTTCCTTTTTAATTTTCTGTTCGGATGATCTGTCCACTGATGTAAGTGAGGTGTTAAAGTTCCCTACTATTGCATTACTATCAATTAGTTCCTTTATGTTTATTGTTAACTGCTAAATGTATTTGGGTGCTTCCATGCTGGGTGTATAAATATTTACAATTATTATAACATCTTGTTGGATTATGCCCTTTATGATTATATAGTGTCTTTCTTTGTCTCTTGTGACAGTCTTTGTCTTAAAGTCTATTTTGTCTGATATAAATACTGCTACTCCAGCTTTCTTTTCATATCCATTTACATGATAAATGCCGCTCCATGCCTTTACTTCAAGCTGCATGAGTATTAGGTCTGAAATGAGTTTCTTCTAGGCAGCATATAGATGGATCTTGTTTTTTTCATCTGTTCTGCCACCCTATGTCTTGATTATTTAGTCCATTGACATTCAAAGTAATTAGTGATAGGTATATACTCATTGCCATTATGTTATTTGTTTTATGGTTGTTTTGTAGTTATTCTCTGTTCCTTTCCTCGCTTGCTCTCTTCTCTCACAATTAGGGGACTTTCTTTAGTGATAACAATTGGATTCCTTTTCTGTATGTTTTGCATATCTATTACTGGTTTTTGATTTGTGGTTACCATTCAGTTTGTATGTAACATCTTCTTAATATAGCAGTATATATTAAGTTGATGGTTGCATAAGTTTGAACCCATTCTTTACTCCTCTCCCTCCAGCATTTTAGGTAAATGGTGTAACCATTTTATATTTTATTTTATAACTTCCTTAACTGATTTTTACAGATATATTTATTTTTACTGATTTTGTGCTTCTTACTTTTCTTACTCTTACTTACGGCCTTTCCTTTCCACTGAAAGAATCTTTCTTTAACATTTCTTATAGGGCTGGCTTAGTGGGCATGAACTGTTTTAACTTTGGTTTGTCTGGGAAACTCTTTATATCTCCCCCTATTTTGGACGATAATCTTGCTGGATAGAGTATTCTTGGCTGCTGATTTTTTTTTTTTTTTTCCTTTTAGCACTCAGAATATATTGTGCCACTCCCTTCTGGCCTGTAAAGTTTCTATTGAAAAATCAGCTGATATCCTTATGAGGTAGGGGAGGGGTTCCCTGGTGTGTAACTGTATTCTTTTCCTTGCTGCTCTTAAAATTCTCTTATTATCGCTACTTTTTGTCATTTTAATTACTATATGTCTTGGTGTGGGTCTCTGAGTTGATTTTGTTGGGGGATCGTTCTGCCTCCTAGGTCTGGTTTTGTTTCTATCCCCAGATTCAGGAAGTTTTTGGCTATTATTACTTCAAATACATTTTCTGCCCCTTTTCTTTCTCTTCTCCTTTTTTTTTAAATTTATTTATCTATTTTGAGAGGGAGAAAGCACACATGTGAGTGGGGGAGGAGCAGAGAGAGAGAGAGACAGAGACAGAGAATCCCAAGCAGGCTCCACACTGTTAGTGTAGACCCCGATGAAAGGCTCAAGCTCACAAACCGTGAGATCATGACCTGAGCTGAAATCAAAAGTCAGACACTTAACTGACTGAACCACCCAGGTATCCCTCTTATCCTCTTGAGATCCCTATAACATGGATGCTATAATGCTCTGGTGTCATGGACTTCCCTTAGGTTATTCTCTCTTCTGTCTCTCTCTCTCTCTCTCTCTCTCTCTCTCTCTCTCTCTCACCTGTTCAGCCTGATTGCTTTCTATTACTCTGTCCTCCAGGTCATTGATCTATTCTTCTGCTTCCTCTAGTCTACTACTTATTCTATCTAGTGTTATATTTATTTTCATTTATTGAGTTCTACATCTCTGATTGATTCTTTTTCATGTTTTCTATCTCTTTGTTAGAGGTCTTGTTGTCCTTCCACTCTTGTTTCAAATCCAGTGAGTATCTTTATGATCATTACTTTAAATTCTCTACCAGGAATATTACTTATCTCTGTTTCACTTAGGTCTCTTGCTGTGATTTTGCCCCATTCATTTATTTGTGACATATTCCTCTGTCTCTGCATTTTGTCTAACTCTCTCTGCCTGCATCTGTGTGTTAGGAAAGTCAGCGATATCTCTTACTCTTGAAAGTAGTAGACTTATGAAGAAGAGGTCCAATAGTTCCTTGCAGTGCAGTGTCCTCTGTTCACTAGAATCTGGGGCTTCAGGGATTGTCTGCTATGTGTGTTCCTGCACCCTGTTGTTGTGTCTTGGCCACTTTTTTCATGAGTCCTGTCATCTGCAGTAGGTTTCTTTGGCCTGTTGTGGGCTGTATTTGGTCCCTGTAGTATTAATGGACCAGTCTGGGGCTGACTTGGGCTTGAGTTAAGTCAGACCAGGTATTTGCCAGAGATGCAATACCACCAAACTACAGGGCACTTTCCCTGTATTGTCTCTGGAGAAGCTTTCACTGGTGGGTGGAGCCTACAGTCAGACCAGCTGTCTGCCCCACCCCCTGCTGGGGCACAGTGAGACTGGTATGTTTGGTTATCTTTCCTTCTACTTGAGATGAGAATCACTTTGAAGTGGTGCCAGCTTCTTTCAGAGCTGTTTGCATACTGCCAGACTTGTGGTACCATTTTGGATGGGATCCAGCCAAGGGTGTACTGGATGGGGGCATTGGAGGGGACAGAACTGCAAAGTGCTCAGGGGCAGGACATTCAGCATTAGTAAGGTTTGCATGCCTGTTCTCAGCAAGAGGGTACCAGCAGCCATGGGGCTGGTTTGAAAGTGGGGAGGGGATTGGGTGGGTTGCACAGTATAAGCAAGTTAGGTAGTGTTAGCATCTTTTTGGTTCCCACAGGTGAATGTGTGTTTATGCTGGAGCATGGAGAAGGGAAATGGTACCTTCCAGCTCCTTTGTTCCTGGACAAGTCTCCCATTAATCTCTGTCCCCCCAGCACATCTTCTGAGATTAGTAAACAAATCTCCCTCTGGTATTCCCCAAGCATTTTTCAAACTCCTGCTTCCATTTGCTATCTCTGTATCTCTGCTTTTAATTGTGCTGTCCCTACAAGGGCAGGGACTCAGTTTTCTCTTGCCCTCCTTGCTCTCCCAGAGCCAAGCCTGATGATTTTTAAACTTCTGGGTTTTAAGTCTCACTGGTTGTTTGAACTCACAAAATCTGGCCCCTTTGTTTTTCAAAGCCAAATGTTATAGGGATTCATCTTCCCCATGTGGGCTCCCTGATGTGAGGGTTTCTCTTTCCTCTCAACACCCCCAGTGTACCTCCCTCCAGCAGACAGTCCCATTGTCTGTTTAGCTCCTGACTATGTCTCTGCCCTTCCTATCCTCTTCAGTGTGGTCTCTTCTCTACATTTAGTTGTGGAGTTTGTTCTGCCAATCTTTTGGTCATTTTCTGGGTTATTTACACTTATGAGAGTGTTATCTAGTTGTATCTATTATAGGACAGGGGAGTTTAGTGTCTTCCTACTCTGCCAACTCCCCTGGATGGACTAATCTGGGTTGTTTAAACAACAATTCTGGAGGCTAGACATCAAAGATCAAGGTGTCATCAAGGTTAGTTTCTTCTGCAGGCATCTCTTCTTGGCTTGTATATATCCATTCTGTCTTCACATGGTCTTTCCTCTCAGAGAATCTGTGTGCTCATCTCCACTTCTTATAAGGACAAGGGTTGTATTAGATAAGGTCCATTGATGTGATCTCATTTTATATTAATTACTTCTTTAAAGGCCATATCTCCAATTACAGTCACATTCTGAGATATTGGGGGTTAGAATGTCAACATATGAATTTTGGGAAGACAAAATTCAACCTGTAACAACTTAGTATTGTGTTATATCAAGAGGCACACAATGTCAAGCTCACCATATCTCTCCATTGTAAGGATACAGATTTTGCTTTCTAATTAGTAAATCATCTCTGGGATGAAAACTTGAATATCTTGTGATTATCCTGTTCCTTGTCATCCTTTCACCCATTCATTGTACCATCATCAATTAATGATTCTTCTCTAAATTATTATTTTAAGGATGCACAGTGGTGGTTTTCCAATTTCATCATTTCTCTGAATTTATTAGCTGTCATTCTTTTTTAAAGATAGACCATTAGTGATATTGCACTCCAATTCAATGTTTATATAATACCAGAGTCTATAACTACTTAAAAACTTTTAATCCTTTCCTCTGCCCTGAAGATTAAAAACAGACTCCCTTACATGGCCTCTATAGGACTTCAGCCTCTTCTATCCTTGTCATCATTTTACCTCATTTACGTGTTTACTTCTAATCCTCCTTCAGGACTCAGCTGTCACTTTCTCCTTGGTTTCCTCTACTAAAATCCTAAGAACTCTTCTAGAATTCTATACTTCCACTATCATAGCATAATTTGTACTATTTTGTAATTTATGATTAGTTGTCTCCCTGACAGACATTATCCCTCTGAGGACTGGAATCATATCAGACTTTCCATTCTTATGTTTCCCATCATCTCTCATTGTCCCTGGCACAGGCTAGGCACACAATAATGATTAATTAAATAAATTAATAGGAGTTATGTACTACTATAAATCTATGTACTCTATAACTTACTACTGATTTATTGAATTTACAAGTGTAATTTAATTTTTTTTTAATTTTTTAAAGTTTTATTTATTTAAGCAATCTCACCTAATGTGGGGCTCAAACTCATGACCCTGAGATCAAGAGTCATATGCTTTTCTGACTGAGCCAGCCAGGCATCCCATGGTAATTTTAATTAAAAGTGATTTTTTCACATAATTTGCTTACTGGGAGACTAACTCTTAAATAAGGTGAATTTTACTTTAAAAATCATACATCAGAGGACGTGGGTAGCTCAGTTGGTTGAGTACCCAACTCTTGCTTTTGGCTCAGCTCATGATCACAGGGCCACGGGATTGAGCCCCATGTCGGGCTCCATGCTGAGCATGGAGAATGCTTAAGTTTCTCTCCCTCTCTCCTTCTACCTTTCTCCCCTACTGTGCTCTCTCAAAAAAAAAAAAAAAAAAAATCATAGGTGTGCCTGGGTGGCTCAGGTGGTTAAGCAGCCAACTCTTGGGTTTTGGCTCAGGTCATGATCTCACAGTTTGTGAGTTTGAGGCCCACATCAGGTTCTGCGCTGAGCATACAGAGCCTGCTTAGGATTCTCTCCCTCTCCCTCTCTCTCTGCACCTCCCACATCTCTCTCTCTTTCAAAATAAATAAATGAATTTTTAAAAATCATAAATATTTACTTGCTATTAACTATATGTCAGGCCTTACCCTAAGCATGAATTGTTTCAAATTTAATGCACAGAAACCCTTTAGTGCAAGTACTATTTTCCCTATTGTACAGATGAGGAAATTTAAAGAATATCCCACCACTAATCAACAGAAGAGATGGGATCAGGTGTCTTTAATTTCATAATGACCTTGTAATTTTGAAATTGCTTTCTTATGAAGAATTCATTTTACTCATTACAGACAACTATAAATATATCATCCATGACTATTTCTTGAAATCCATGTCTTTGGTTCAGTAATGCTTGTACTTTCAGGAGTATAGACATGTATAATGCAAAGCATTTATAACATTATCAAATAACTCAGTAGGAATAGTCCACAGATATATTGTACAAATATTGCACATATATTGCACAATAATGTAAAATGTTAAAATGAAATTTATCCTGAACATTGTGTTTCAACTAACTAAGGTAGATCTGGCAGTAAGAAGAATTGTGAATTATACTTAATGTTTGTAGAATTTGAAGTGGCTGAAGGAAAGGAATAACTTTTTTGGGAAAATCTTTGTAAAGACCATTTCTTTTTTTTTTTTAATATTTATTTACTTTTCAGTGAGAGAGAGAGAGAAAGAGAGAGAGAACACAAGTGGGGGGGAGGGCAGGGACAGAGAGAGACACAGAATCTAAAGCAAGCTCCAGGCTTTGAACTGTCAGAGTTGTGTCCAAACTCACAAACTGTGAGATCATAACCTGAGCTGAAGTCAGACACATACCCAACTGAGCCACCCAGGAACCCCATGTAAAAATCATTTCAAGAAAAAAAAAATACATATATATATATATATATATATATGTGTGTGTGTGTGTGTGTGTGTGTGTGTGTGTGTGTATGACTGATTACAATGATACAATTTGAGTTAAATATATTGTGAAAAAATGATAGTTGCAGAATGGGAGATATAAAAGGTTAATTTCAAGGCAAGCATTATTACCGCAAAAAAAAATGAGATGCCACAAGTACAGATGTGGTAAAGTTTGGGCTAGATGTGTGAACTGAATGACTCAAAGTATCAAATACCATCCTGACATTGTGGGTGTAGACAATGACAAAATGATGACCCCACAGTGTCATGAGGAAAATGAATTGCAAGAACACAGGGAGAAAAAAGTAAAGTCTTGTGTGTTTGTGTGAACTCAAATTTCTAGTTGAAAGTGCCCTAACAATTATAAGACATACTTAACTAGAAAAATAAAAAGAGAAAAAAAAATTAGGATGAAAAAAATCAAATAAGGAAAAGATACAACATGAAGTTTTCTCTTTAATGGGCAGTTATTGAAAATCAAGCATTATGTGTTTTATATAGAATTTAAATCCCATCTTTTACCAGAAAATTTATTATGTTAGTCATCAACATATAGCAGGTAATTATCAAAAGGTGAAACATGCTCAATACTTTTAATCTCCTAAATTGGTTTATAAGGATTTCAACATAATAAATGCCATATATGAAAAACCCGCAGTTACTATCACCCTCAGTGGGGAAAAACAGAGCTTTTCCTCTATGGTCAGGACAAGACAGGGATGTACACTCTCACCACTGTTATTTAACATAATACTGGAAGTCCTAGCCACAGCAATCAGACAACACAAAGAAATAAAAGGTGTCCAAATTGGCAAGGAAGGAGCAAAACTTTTACTATTTGCAGATGACACGATACTCTATATAGAAAATGTGAAAGACTACACACACACACACACACACACACACACACACACCTACTAGAAGTGATAAATGAATTCAATGAAGTCATGAGATACAAAATCAGCATACAGAAATCTGCTGCATTTCTGTATACCAATAATGAAGCACAAGAAAGAGAAATTAAGGAATCAATCCCATTTACAATTACACCAATTGTAAGATACCCACAAATAAACCAAAAAAAGAGTAAAAGACCTGTGCTCTGAAAACTATAAAACACTGATGAAAGAAACTGAAGATGACACAAATAAATGGAAAAACATTTCATGCTCACGGACTAAGAAAACAAATATTGTTAAAATGTCTATACTACCCAAAGCAGTCTACACATTTAGTGCAATCCCTATCAAAATACCACCAGTATTTTTCACAGAGCCAGAACAAACAATCCTAAAATTTATATGAAACCACAAAAGACCCCAAATAGGGGCACCTGGGTTGGTTGGGCATCCAACTTCAGCTCAGGTCATGATCTTGCGGCCCGTGAGTTGAGCCCAGTATCTGTCTCTGTGCTGACAGCTCAGAGCCTGGAGCCTGCTTCAGATTCTGTGTCTCCCTCTCCCTCTGCTCCTCCCCCATTCATGCTCTGCCTCTCTCTGTCTCTCAAAAATGAATAAATGTTAAAAAGAAATTAAAAAAAAAAAGACCCTGAATAGCCAAAGCAATCTTGAAAAAGAAAAGCAAAGCTGGAAGCACCACAATTCTGGACTTCAACTTATATTACAAAGTTGTAGTGATCAACACAGTACGGGTACTAGTACAAAAATAGACACAGAGATCAATGGAACAGAAGAGAACACCCAGAAATCAACCCACAACTATATGGTCAATTAATCTTTGACAAAGCAGGAAAGAATATCCAATGGGAAAAAGTCAGTCTCTTCAACAAATGGTGTTGGGAAAACTGGACAGCAACATGCCAGAGAATGAAACTGGACCACATTCTTACCCTATACACAAAAATAAATTCAAAATAGATTAAAAACCTAATTGGAGGCATGAAATCATTAAAATCCTAGAAGAGAACACAAACAGTTACCCCTTCGACACTGGCCATCACAACTTCCTTCTAGATATGTCTTCTGAGGCAAGGGAAACAAAAGCAAAATTAACTATTGGAACTTCAAAAAAAACTTCTGCCCAGCAAAGGAAACAATCAACAAAACTATAAGGCAACCTATAGAATAGAAGATATTTGCAAATGACATATCTGATAAAGAGTTTGCATCCACAATATATAAAGAACCTATAAAATTCAACACTCAAAAAATGAATTGCCAAAAATGGGCAAAAGACATGAATAGAAATTTTTCCAAAGAAGACATCCATATGGCTAACAGATGCATGAAAAAAAAAATGCTCAACATCATTCATCATCAGGGATATGCAAATCAAAACCATGAGATATCACATCATACCTGTCAGGATGGCTAAAATTTAAAAAATGCAAGAAACAACAAGTGTTGGCCAGGATGTGGAAAAAAAGAAACCCTCTTACACTGTTAGTGGGATTGCAAACTGGCACAGCCACTCTGGAAAACAGTATGGAGGTTCCTCAAAAAGTTAAAAATAGAACTATCCTATGATCCAGAAATTTCACTACTAGGTATTTACCCAAAGAATACAAAAATACTGATTTGAAGGGACACGTGCATGCCTACGTTTGTACAGCGTTATCTACGATAGCTAACTTATGGAAACAGCTCAACTATGCATTGACTAATGAATGGATAAATAAAAGGTGGTATATATATATATATAACAGAATATTACTCAGCCATAAAAAGAAGAATGAAATCTTGCCATCTGTGATGACATGGACAAACTAGAGGGTATTATGCTAAGTGAAGTAAGTCAGTCAGAGAAAGACAAATACCACATGATTTCATTCATATGTAAAATTTAAGAAACAAAACAAGTGAGCAAAGGGAAGAAAAAGAGAGAGACAAACCAAGAAACAGACTCTTAATTATAGAGAATAAACTGATGGTTACCAGAGGGGAGGTGGGTGGCAGGATGGGTTAAATAGGTGATGGGGATTAGGGTGTGCAATTGTTGTGTTGAACACGGGGTATTGTATGGAAGCGTTGAATCACTATATTGTAAACCTGAAACTAATATTATACAGTATGTTAACTGGAATTTAAATAGAACTTTTTTTAAAAGGCACATATAGGGATGGAATCATCATTAATTCCACCAGTTATGAGGATTCAGGACCTCTGTGTCAGAATTTATCAATGTGAAAAAAAAAATTTCTCACTATGAAGAGCACAGAGCACTAGGGGGTACATGACCCTCCTGAAATTATGTACAATCCATAACATGCATATGCAGGTTTTTCTAAAGCATTCCATGGCTTCTTAAAAATCAGAGTCTCAAAAGAGGTTCATGACCATCCCCTCTACCTCGCCAAATTATGAATTATTATTTTGAGAAAAGAAGTATTTACTTACAAACTGGTAATATTTGTCTTAGTTTCTTGTTACCAAAGAAGAAAGATCTACTTAGTTTTATGACTTGGTATCTTGTATTTTCCATTTCATATTTATGTGTGGAGGTAAGATTAGTTTATACAAGTTTCCATTACCAACTAGGTGTGGTTTACATTTTAAGATATCAAGTTAAGAAGGGATCCAGGTTTGCAAACCCTATTTTTAATCTCTGTTGCTGTTTATTATTTTGTTTTGCTTCTTATTCAATTCGAATTTGGAAGGATTTCTCTTTCCTTGAATTGCTTCCTGGTTTTATTTTGGTAAATATAAAGCAAAAAGAAATAAAAATAAAATGTTGACAATCTTTCCTCCTATTTAATGAAGAAATTTGAGGCTTCTATAAAACATTTTCACTGAGCCTATTTCAAAGCTAACAAGCAATTAACAAGATTTTGGCAGCTATATTGGTCTGGAGCCTATGGAGAAACAGAACTGGTACAATATATGTAAATATACAGAAAGAGATTCATTATAGGGATTGGTTTATTCACTTTTAGAAGCTGAGAAGTCCTGCTCCGAGCTAGAGGTCCAGGAAAGCTGGTGCTTTAGTTCAAAAGCCCAAGACCCAAGTCTGAAAGCCTGAAAACAGGCTCAAAGGCAAGAGAAGATGGATGTCCCAGGTCAAGCAGAAGGAGTGAATTTGCCCTTCTTCTACCTTTTTTTCTATTCAGGCCCTTCAAGAATTATGTAATATCTACCCACATCGGATGAAGGCAATCTTCTTTACTCAGTCTACCAATTCAAATGCTAAACTCTTCCAAAACACTCTCAGAGACACACTCAAAAATGTTTACCAGCTCTCTGGGCATCACTTAGCCCAGTCAAATTGATACATAAAATTAAGCATCACAGCAGCCTTACATAAATATTTATTTTAACTTAAAAGGTGAATTAGGGGCGCCTGGTGGCTCAGTTGGTTAAGCATCCAAGTTTGGCTCAGGTCATGATTTTGCAGTTCTTGAGTTTGAGCCCCACATGGGGCTCTGTGCTGACAGCTCAGAGTCTGGAGCCTGGATTGGATTCTGTGTCTCCCTCTCTCTCTGCCCCTCCCCCACTCACAACTCTGTCTCTCTCAAAAATAAACATTAAACATTTTTTAATAAAAAAATAAATAAAATAATACCCATTTTACTGTATCTTATGATTTTATAGGTTAGGAATTTGGGCCAGGCTTGCTGAGTGATCAAATTTTATCATTTCTTTCTCATTTACTAGTTGAAATACTTTTATAAAGAAACACTCTCTCTCATCTGTTATTTAATTACCTAGCAGAACCCTTCTGAGTAAAGGCAATATAAAAACTTGATTCTTTTCCTATACTTGTCAATTTTCATAACAATGAATTATCTTTTCCTTTCATTCTCCAAAGATAACCAGTTTAAAAAAAAAAATCAAAAAGAACTGATGGATTTAAACATATTTGATGGCTTTCAAATAAATTCTTTAGGAGTACTCATGAGAACAACACCCATAGAGTTCCTGCACGATGTTAATAGTTTATCTGTGCCTATATATGTGTGTATATATATATATATATATATATACACATATATATACATTTGTAGGCTCTGTGCTTGGAAGAACCCAATGTGCAGGGCCTGATGCAGGGCTCAATCACAAACTGTGAGATCATGACCTGAGCCAAAACCAGGAGTCAGACATTTAATTGAATGAGCCACCCAGGCACCCCTGTGCCTTTATATTTTAAAAGCACTTTTTGCCCAATATAAAATCTTTGGATCACATTTTATTTCTTTGAGCTTCCTAGATACAATGTTCCATTTTCTTTCAGCATAAAGACTTGTTGTTAAAACTGTGATGGTAATATAATTTTCTTTCCTTATAGGTCACTTGCTTATTTTTGTCTAAATGTTTAAGGAATTAAAAAAAATATTTTTAAGTCTAAATTTTATTAGAATATGTCTTGCTATTTGCCATCTGGGTTGATATCCACAGGTATTTATGTGCTCTTCCAATATACGGTTTCAAATCTTTTTAATTTTTGGGAAATACTTTTGGAATTACAACTTTTAGTTATTTCTTCCACATCTTTGTTTTAGTTTTTGTCTGTAGTGATTCCTATTATAATTATGTTGGATCTTCTTTGCTTATTTTCAATATTTATTATTTTCTCTTGAAATCTATTTACCTCTCTTTTATTTTTTATTTTTTTCCCTTTCACCTGCTATTTCTCTTTAGGCATTATGTGTCACATCTAGTTTAGTCTTCATTAAAAAAAAAAAAAATATATATATATATATATATACATATATATATATATATATATATATATATATATACATATAACTTTCCTTCCCTTCTTGAGTTACATTACCTCTTTCCTAGTTTTTTGTTTGTTTGTTTTAACTCTGGTTTAAAGGGTGCCTGGGTGGCTAAATTGGTAGAGCGTGTGACTCTTGGTCTCAGAGTTGTGAGTTCAAACTCCACAGTGGGTGCAGAGCCTACATAAAAAAAGTAAAAAAAAAAAAAATAAGAAAAAACCTCTGGTTTATGTCATTCTTCCATGACATGTAACATTTTGAAGATACTCAGCTTATTTTAACATTTCTTTGTGGTTATCTGTATGCTTAAGGCATTTTATATAGTTATTAATATCATTCATTCACTCAACACATATTTATTGAACATGTACTATGTGCAGACAGGCATTGTAGCCTGAACTTGAACCATACTAGCTAATCAAGATTAATGAGTTATGCAATTCAAATTTTGTGGTTGTTATGCAACAAAATGTTGACAAATATACCCTACTTACAATTATTAAGTCCTAACCGTGTTTAGTCTCAACAGAATACTTTTACACCATTAATTCTGCTTTCTTGAAATTCTCATTTTTGACCCTGTCAGCTGGATTTATGTCTTTAGGAACAGCTTAAGGAAGATATATTTTCAAGGAATTAAATTTTGAATTTTTTTTTATCCATCAATGAACAGCATATAGATAATCTAAACAATTACTGAGCCACAATATTTTCCCTCCCCATCTTTGTAGTTGTGTCATCATTAATTTCTGGCATTTAGTTTATTGAACAAGTTCTGACTTTTTTTTGCCCTTTTGTACACTGTCTTTTCTGGACAAAAAAAAGGGGGGTGGGGGAGGCACCTGGGTGGCTCAGTCAGTTGAGCATCTGAGTCTTGGTTTCAGCTCAGGTCATAATTAATCAAAGTTTGCTTCTCAGTACCCTGATCCTATGTTTATTATTTCTTTAAATTTCATTGATTTCACTTCTTTGTCTTTTCCCTCTTCATTCTAGGGGGAAAGGTGGTTTTCAAATTTTCTTCCATATCAATAATTAAATGTTGATAGTCACTTTTTACAAAATGTGTTAAGTTTATTGAGTTACAACTTATAAACAATAAGATTAAGCCTTAAAAAAAATTTTTTTTAATGTCTATTTACTTTTGAGAGAGAGCCAGACAGAATGTGGGGGGCGGGGGTGCAGAGAGAGAGGGAGACATAGAATCCAAAGCAGGCTCCAGGCTTTGAGCCATCAGCACAGAGCCCGACATAGGGCTTGAACCTACAAACTGTGAGATCATGACCTAAGCTGAAGTTGGATGCTTAATGGACTGAGCCACCCAGGTACCCCAAGATTAAATTTTTTTAAGTATATAGTTGAGTAAGATTTGACAAATATATTTAGTTACCACTATAATCAGCCCACTCTGGGAAAGAGTAAAGTGAGACAAGCAGGACACCAAGGACTGAATTTTGGAGAATGACCATATTAAGGGTCATAAGGAAGAAAAGTCAGAGGACTGGTTTTTAGCCCCAATTACTGCTATAATTTTAGAAGATTTTAGGTTCATATAGCAATCCTTCCACTCTTTTGCCTCCTGTTATGGGCTGAATTATACCCCCTCCAAATTTATATGTTGAAGTCCTAATTCCCATTATCTCAGAATGTGACTACACTTGGACATAGGGTTGTTAAAGATGTAATTAAGTTAAAATGTGGTCATTTAATTAAATTATGAAAATTAGTCACAAGCACAGAGGGGAGACCATTTAAAGACACAGGGGAAAAATGCCCAAAGAAAGAGGGATAAAGCAGAAGAAGCCAATCCTGCCAACATCTTGATATCAGACTTCCAGCCTTCAGAGTTTTTGAGAAAAAAAAAATTCTGTTGTAGAGGCCATCCAGTCTGTGTTATTTGTTATATATTCCCTTAACCTTTTAATCCACAATCAAGCAAAATCCCTATCATGGAAAATTCCAAGTCTCCCAGGTCAGTGAATGCTATAGAACAATCCCACCCTTAGAAATGGGCAAGAGTGGGGGGCCTGGGTGGCTCAGTCAGTTAAGCATCCAACTTCAGCTCAAGTCACGATCTCATAGTTCACAGGTAGAGCCCAGCATCAGGCTCTGTGCTGACGGCTCAGACCCTGAAGCCTGCTTCAGATTCTGTCTCCCTCTCTCTCTGCCCCTCCTCCACACACATTCTCTCAAAAATAAATAAATGTTAAAAAATTAAAAAAAAAAAAAAAAGAATTGGGCAAGAGTGTTCCCTCTACTGGACCTACTGCTTTACAGAACTCAATTCTGGCTTTTTTCCTGCTATGCCCAACCCCAAAGAGCAAGGAATCAGTGGGACCAAAACCTATGCCTTCAATTTTAGAGATTGCTTTTGAGTAGGTGGTCCCTGAGGTCTCTGCTTACACAGCTTCAAGAAGGCTAGCAGTGACTTTTACCCAGGTCTTTCCTGCTGAGGGTCAACAGATACTTCCAGTATCTATATTCTTAGATCCAACATGAAGCAAAAAGGCTTCTAGGCCCAAAAGGTGATGAAGCAGTAGGGCAGGAATAGGTTTGCCAAAGAAAATACAGGATATCTTGTTAAATTTGAATTTCAAACAAACAACAAATAAGTTTTTAGAACAAGCAAGTTCCAAATATTTAATGGGGCATACTTTTACTAAAAAGTATTGTTTATCTAAAATTCAAATTTAACAAAAAAGCCTTCATTTTTTTAAACAAATATGGCAACACTAGATGGAGTTATAGCTGGGCATTTGAGCTGGGTGTCATATGCATGAGCACCAGGCTCCTAATGGTATCAAAATGAATGGGAGGACATCATACAGGGAAGGCAGGATATATATGCCAACCAATTCTTGAATCATCCACATGCTGTCCAAAACAGAAATTCTAAATTCAATCCGGCTTTCCAGGTTATTTTCAAAATAGGGCAATAGGATGTATTTTATTTTTACACTTTGTTAACTGTATTTATGTTTAAATATTTAGACATATGATGTGTGGGTCTCAATTTTCACTCTTGCTCCAGTTGTACAAATGTCAAGGGGTGCTGTAGAAAACTGCCTTAAGAAATCAACAGAATCATCAATCACATATATAGGATTAGGAAACTAAGGGTTAGAGAAGTGATATATTATTTGCCTAAAGTCATTCAGCTAGTGGAATCCATTTTCAATGTTAGATCTATCTGAATATAAAGCAAATATTCTTTTTTAAAATTACATGTACTGAATGGTGACTATGGTTAATACTTTATTGCATATTTGGAAGTTGCTGAGAGTAGATCTTACAGCAAATATTCCTTACCACCAAAAATCATTTACTATGTATAAGTTGTTACATCCCTTGATCACATCAGTTACCATGCATGCACTAAGTTGGTGCATTTCATGGCACATCAAAAATAGGTATAATGAAATCTTAATTGTTCAGGCTTTGATTCTGAATTTTATGGGTCAAGACAGTTGATTTTATAAGTGTGCCTGCATTTGATAAACCTGTGGGTTCATGTTATAATTATACAATTCAAAACACTGGTTTATAAAGTAGAATGCCAATTTAGGATTACAATGGCCAGTGTATTTGGCAGAATGTTTTGTAGTAATTTCTTTTTAAGGGAAATGTCAACCAGAGGATCAAATTAAAACACAGGAAACTGCCTATTTAGCCAAATGCTAGAACAAAAAGAGTAAATATTCTAAAGGTAATATTTCGGTCAACATACATGAACGGTCATATTCCACTCTAAGAACAATCCAGCGAACAGTGGGGAGGCAGTTCATATGCTCTGAAGTTCAACATACCCGGCTTTTTACTTCTTATTATTTAACGTCTGCAGGCCTCAGTTTCCTTTTTTTGTATAAAAAAAAAGGCTTCATGTAAGGGTTGATTATTCACGTAAAAATATCTAGCACAATATCAACATTATACTATGTATAAATTATACAACACATTATACATAATATATAAAATACTATATTATTACTATGTTACTTATTGCCATTGCGCAATTTATTACTGTTTCATTTAATAACTCTCTAGCTAACCTGGAGAAAGAGGCCATAAACGAGCTCACAAGCGTAGAGGCGGGTACGAATTACCATGGCAACAGCGCGCGCCTAGACATCTTCCGCTCGCGCGTCGCTGGGGAAGAAAAAAAAGCCTAAGCTGCGTGTTGCGTCATCACCGCGCGCTCCTTTGGTCTCTCCGTGCTGTTTTGGAAGGTCCCGGCCCGGCTACCGTCGCCCCACGCCAGGAATTATTTTTTCTTTCAACCTTTGTTACATCGCATCGAGCCTGCAAGACTGTAAGTACTAAAGAAAGAAAGAGGGCGATTGGGTGATCATTAAAAGAGATGCTGCAGCACACTCTCCAGCTCTGAACCCTCCCTGTGTTTTCTTGATCCTATCAGCTTCCTCTCAGCTGGGATCGCGCCGCGTCAACTTCCGGGCGGGTGCCCGCCAGCACGGCCTCCGCCGCTCCCCTTCTTTGGCCCCTTTGTGTCCCCGCAGTATCGAGGCGCGGGCCCTGGCACGTCCTTTCTCGAGGCAGGGAGCACCGTAGTGCAGGGAGCCTCTCACTGTGGGCGGGGGCGCGGCCCGCAGGGGGGTTAGAGTGGGGAACGTGCCTGCGCGTGCTGGGGTAAGAGGAGGTTGCACGAGGGTCAGCGTGTGGTTTGAGGAAGGCGGGGCGGGGAGGGGGGCGAAGAAGGGGAGTAGAGACAGAAATGGAAAATTTTAAAAAGATATCCCTGTTCACCTTCTGATCATTGTGGCCTAACAATGAGGCGCAGCCATAATAGTCATCCTGTGCCACTGGCATGTTTGTGTGCTCTTAATTGCCTTGGGAATGAACTGCTAAGGCTTTGTATATTTTATATTGTTTTCATGGCCTCTTTTTCTCTTTTTATTTTTTTCCTGCAGATAGTTCATTTAAAGCTCTTAATTCCACAGGGTGGTGGTGGTTTCTGCCAATATGAATCTTTTCAACTTGGACCGTTTTCGCTTTGAGAAAAGGAGTAAGATTGAGGAAGTGCCCGAAGCAACCCCCCAACCCTCCCAGCCTGGCCCTTCTTCACCAATTTCTCTTAGTGCTGAAGAAGAGAATGCTGAAGGGGAGGTTAGCAGGGCAGGCACACCTGATTCAGATATAACTGAAAAAACAGGTGAGTTACAATGTTGCAAATTGATGTAGCATCAAGAGGTATTTAGAAGATGAAAAGCAGAAGAGATTCTAATATTTATTCTTGATGTTGTATGTACTAATACATTGTTTTCCACCTTGCGCCTTTAAATACGGCTTTGGGGCTGCCATAGGCACCATTGTACCATCAACTGAGCATCCATAGCTTCTTCAGTTTTATATGAGTTCTTGGAATGTGGCCCAGTGATGGAAGTTGATATCTGAATTTAGGTCATCCTTAGGTCAGAATAGTTGCTGCTGGAAGAGAAACTAGGTGATTCAGTCCTATGATGTAGACTCAGTCTGCTATTTGGCCAGGCGTTTATATTAATTCCGGTATTTTCCAAAAAATAATTGCTCACTTAGTATGAACCAGACTTTACTCAAGGTGCGTGAAGACCACCTCTGAACAAATGAAGGGCAGATCTCATTCAGATTTTGCCACCACTGGACTTCTGGAGATTCCCCAGGGTGCAGATGAATAATTGGTATTGTTCAAGGTGAATGAACCATTTTTAACTTCTTAAGCTGGTTGTCACAGACAATAACACGATTTGAGAGGAAGCCAAAAATTAGCATTTCCATTTTAATCTATGTTCTTTGAACAATTAACAATTAGAATATATTTGAACTCTTCTTACATTTTAGGCATAATACTGAGTACTACGCAGTCTCATTTAATTTGCACAGCAGTCCTGCAAGATTTTATCCACATTTTGTTGAAATGAGACCCAGAGAAGTTAAATTGTTAGGAAGTTGATAGCACTGGAACTCAAATCCAAGCAATCTAATTACTGAGCATAAACTTTTAATTGTTTGTATTATGCAGTTTCTTTTGAAGGGTGAAAGGAATATTAGAAGTTTTATTTTAATGTTTATTTTAGTAATTCCTTTTTTAATGCAAAACTCAGTATTTCCCTAGCAGCTTTTATGTTGATGTGGCCCTGACAAGATTGGTAATACATAGGTTGTAATGTTGGTATCTTATTTTGTTTGCTAGTCTTCTGTTTAACAGTGATGGCAGACTCCCTACAAGTTACCATTTGAATCACAACTCAGAATACTTGGGTATAATTGGAACATGGTGGAATGATTTGGTAGGTTGAATTACGTGGTAATGAGGAGTCACATTTTGAAAAGCTTCGTTTGTATGAAAGGCTCTGAACTTGTCCAAATTCTGTGGGGGAACCACGGAAGCCCAGGAGTGATGTCCTTGTGTCCATTCTTTCAATAGATATCTACTCTGCATAACATGCTCTAGTTAATATGTAAACACCCAGGTACTTTAATATTTTAACAACACATGTATTAGTCTGTTTCCTATGTAGTTAGAGAGGGCTGGGAAGGCCAATGTGTAGGCATGGGATTTTGAATCCTTAGAAGTTTCGGCTGCTTCATTTTAGTTAAATTAGACATTGGACAAATTACTTACAATTTGAGATTAACAATTTTTTCATCTATAGAATAAAAATCACTTTGTAAACTGGAGCTCAGTGGAATGTTTTATCAATATTAATGTGAAATTCTTAATTGTCTCTTCCAATCAGAAGATGCTGGTCTACTTTTCTGTTTAAGGAGATTTTATTCACCTTTATTGGGATTTTTTTTTTCCCTTATGTGTACACTTTTCCTACAAACTGAGATTGCCTTTACAAATCACATGGGTAGTCTTCATGACATTGGGAAATATAAAAATTAAGTTTGTTCTGAGAATGGTAAGAAAAGATGACTGTAGGTGGTACTGTGAATTTGGAAGAATCTTAAAAACAAAGGTTAGGTTTCAATTTTACATTGTAGTTATTAGGGATCCATTAAAGCCCTCTTAGATAGAAGGGTAAAATGATGAAAAGAAAGTTGTTTTGTCAAGAAAAATCAGTCTAGCAGTCATGAGTACTGTACATTTTTTGAAGGGAGAGAATTCATTTAGGAAGCTCTTTTAATCTAAACTTGATTATAATAGAAAGGGAGAAGGAACAGATACGAAATATTTCAAAGAAAGGGCAAAGTTTTACAACCAAATCTGGAGGAGGAATGAGATTAAACAATAATTTTAGTTTAGGTTATTGAAAAAAATGGTAGTTTTGTACATCAGAATAGGTATAAGGGACCCATCCTCAGCCATTGGGCATGCCTTTAAAAATTCAAATAATAATTAAATGTCCTGCCCCCAATGTATCATGTCAGACAAGACCTGAGGCGACTTAGCATGGGGTGGGGAATGCTGACCGAGTGTTGGAGTTTGGGTCCCAGTAGAGGACAAGGTACCGAAGTTCTTTTAGAATCCTAACTAGATAATGGAGATTAGGGACTCATTGGTTGGGATGTGGATTTTGACCTTACTTCCTTTATCACCGTATGATAACTTCTTATTCTATCATTGTGTGACAAATGCTATATTTGCTTATTTACAATGGAGCGTTAGGGTCTAAATCAGTTCTAAATCATCTAATTTTTAAAAAATTTTTAATTCTACTTATTTTTTAATTTACATCCAAATTAGTTAGCGTATAGTGAGTGCAACAATAATTTCAGGAGTAGTAAGTAGTGCCCCTTACCCATTTAGCCCATCCCCCTCCTGTAACCTTCTGTTTGTTCTCCATATTTATGAGTCTCTTATGTTTTGTCCCCCTCCCTGTCTTTATATTATTTTTTATTTCCCTTCCGTTATGTTCATCTGTTTTGTATCTTTAAGTCTTCATATGAGTGAGGTCATATGATATTTGTCTTTCTCTGACTAATTTCACTTAGCATAATACCCTCCATTTCCATCCACGTAGTTGGAAATGGCAAAATTTCATTCTTTTTGATTGCTGAGTAATACTCCATTATGTGTGTATGTATGCATGTATACACACACACACACACACACACACACACACACACACACGCACGCCACATCTTTATCCATTCATCCATAGATGGACGTTTGGGCTCTTTCCATTCTTTGGCTATTGTCGATAGTGCTGCTATAAACATTGGGGTGAATGTGCCTCTTCAAAACAGCATACCTGTATCCCTTGGATAAATACCTAGTAGTGCATTTGGTGGGTCGTAGGGTAGTTCTACTTTTAGTTTTTTGAGGACCCTCTATACTGTTTTCCAGAGTGGCTGCACCAGCTTGCATTCCTGTAAATCTAATTTCATAAATAGGATGGGAATTGTAAAAATTACCTGTAATGACTCTTTCAGCTAACTCTTAATTTTACCAATCTTAAGATCTTATTTCCTACCACTGAGTTACTGTGTCACAGCCACACCTTTTTTATTTTTTTATTTTATTTATTTATTTTTTTAATGTTTATTCTTGAGACAATGCGAGAGACAGAGTGCAAGCAGCGGAGGGGCAGACAGAGGGAGACACAGAATCTGAAGCAGGCTCCAGGCTCTGAGCTGTCAGCCCAGAGCCCGATGTAGGGCTCGAACTCACGAACCGTGAGATCATGAGATCATGAGATCATGACCCGAGCCCAAGTCAGACGCTTAACCGACTGAACCACTCAGGTGCCCCCAGCCATACCTTTTAAAAAATATGGCAGGCACAGCGCAGTCTTTCCTTCTTCCCATTTGCTCTTTCTTCTGCCTCCAAGACCCTTCCTGCTGATATTTGCATATGATTTTGGGCTTAGTGATATATTTACTGCCTTTAGAAGGCCTTCCCCATCACAGTCTTTGAAGTAGCAACTCCAGCCCCTCCCCCCCAGCTGTATCTACTGTATTTTTCTATATAGTATTTATTACTGCCTAACATGGACTATATATTTGTGTCTCCCTTATTAGAAGATATCCATGCGAGCAGAGAGTTTGTCTATTTACTTGTTCACCATTGTTCAGAGCAATGACTGCTGTATAGTAGGCTCTTAATAAATATGTGTTGAAGGAAGTAGTATTGAATAAGTGGGGTGATACTAGTAATTGTACAAATATTTGAAAATATCCTTCCTCCTGTTTATAATCTTGAAACAGTCCCATAGCTGTCAGGCATTCTTCAGCCATGGTCACTTGAAACTGCTTTTGATACAGGACAGGCTCCCTTGATCCAATCCAGCTTTTGGATATGAGATGACATACACTTAACTTGTGGGCACCTCTCCCTCCCAGGTTTATTTTGCTTTTATTGTGTCCAGAGTTATTAATGATTATTGCTTACACATTATTTCTCTCTTTTTCTTTGACCTTTTTGAGACCACAGTGGGTTTCATGGGAATAAAATGATGGCAGATGAGAGAGGAAAGAGCTTATATTTTATGCATAAAGAATAAAAATATGAGCAAAGTTTGATCCTCAAGGAGCACGAGGAGAAAAGGACATGTATACCTACATAGTTAAAATAGTATAATGTAATAACTCACAGGGGAAGATGTTAAATAGTGTAGGATTGCAATCCAATTCAAAAATGCTCATCTATTCTTCCTGGGCAGGATCAGGAAGAGTCACAGAGAGATTACTTTGGACCCTAAACAATGAATCAGGGCTTATTTGGTGAACAAGAGGTGAAAATATATATTGCTTTGAAGTGTGGTATGTCTATGGGAATAGGAAGGTTATATTATCTGTGGAAGAGGAGGTTTCGGGCTGTATGGATGAAGCTGAAAAGATAGAAATGTAAACTGCTAGGTTGTGAGGGGCCTTTTTATGCTGTGCCAGGAAGGATGGACTTTTTTTGGTATACACTATAGAGCATTTTAGTATGAGAAGACCATTGATAAAGCTGTTGAATTAATTGAAGTCTAAATATGGGAAAATGACAGTAGGACAGAGGAGGCATTTTAGGGAAATTTTATATTTCAGTATTTGATGGTATTTGGTGATCAAGTAGATGTGGAGAGTTTAGGGGCACCTGGGTGGCTCAGTCAGTTAAGCGTCAGATTCTTGATAATGGTTAAGGTCATGATCTTATGGTCCATGAGTTTGAGCCCCACGTTGGGTTCTGCACTGACAGTGCAGAGCCTGCTTGGGATTCTCTCTCTGTCTTAAATAAATAAACATTAAAGTTGTTTAAATAAATGTGGAGAGTTTAAAGATAACTCAGATATTTCTTGCTTAAACAGCTGGGTGATTGGCACAGTCTACTGAATTAGTGTATTTAGGAGAAAGATACTAAAACATGTTGAGTTTCAGTTCTCCTATTTTATTTTTTTTAATGTTTATTTATTTTTGAGAGAGAGACAGGTGTGAGTGGGGGAGGAGTACAGAGAGAGGGAGACAGAGAATCCAAAGCAGGCTTCAGGCTCCAAGCTGTCAGCAGAGAGCCCGATGCGGGGCCCGAACCCACAAACCGCGAGATCATGACGTGAGCTGAAGTTGGACGCCTGACCGACTGAGCCACCCAGGCGCCCCTCAGCTCTCCTATTTTAGAAGCGAGATCTAGTAGAGAGTTGAACATCAGAGTTTGTAGCTCAGGGATGGTTGGAACCTGAGAAATCAACTTTGGGGGTCATCATTATAGTATTTAAAAAATGTCCCCAAGCACAGTGTATAGTAAAAAACATTTAATGATGGACAGATGAAGGGAAACCAGTGGAGGTATAAAGGATAACTAGAGTAGTCATAGAAAATGATAGTACCTTGAAAGCTAAAGAAAGGTGAGTTTCCAGTTTTGTGTATAGTGAACAGTATCAAATACTGTAGAAAAGTCAAATTGGATGGGAACTGATAGAGACCACTTTCCTTGGAAATTAAACGTTGCGGTTAACCTTTTACAGACCTTTAACCCTTTCAGTAGAAAGGTAAGGAAGTGAAGATTAGTCTTTCAAGAAGGGAGAGAAACAACTTGACAGGAAGGCAGTGTCAAAAGATGTTTCAGGATTGTTGGACTGAGATACTTGTTGGCCAAGGGGAAGAAACTAGTGGAGAGGGAAAGGGTGAAGGGACGGGAGGTATCTGAAGACAGGCATCTAGGGATAGGAACGGGAGCACAGCTAGACTGTTTAATGTCACACAGAAATAGAGACACATTTTATCTGGGGAGAAAAAGTGATAAAGTAAAAATAAATGGGTTAATCAATTATTTTGAGGTTGGAATGGAGGAATGTTTTAGTATAAGCTTGCCTAATTTCTTAGCGAAATAGATTCAGTGTCCTAAAATAATTGCCATTTCACTGTGGTTGTCATGTTGAAAGTAACTTTTTAATAGAAAAATTTAAAATTATTCCCGTTAATTAGAAAGATTTCCAGAGAGCACTGCTGTGTCATACAGGTTGTATGACCTTGGGTAAGACATCAGCATTAAAAAAATTTTTTTTTTTTTTTTTAATGTTTATTTATTTATTTTGAGAGAGAAAGAGAGAGCAAGTGAGCAGGGGAGGGCCAGGGAGAGAGAGAGAGAGAGAGAGAGAGAGAGAATATCCCAAGCAGGCTCTGCGCTGTCAGCACAGAGCCCGACACAGGGCTCCATCTCACAAATGGTGAGATCATGACCTGAGTCAAAGCCAAGAGTCAGATGCTTAACTGGCTGAGCCACCCAGGCGCTGCAAGAAATCAGCATTTTTTAACTTCACTTCCTTTGCTTAGAAGTTCTCTGAAGTCTCTGCAAATGGTAAAACAGGTATGATCCTTTGAATAATGGAGCTGAGTGTATCATTTTAGCATCATGATTTTGTAACCAGGTGATACTAAGGTTTTTAGGTGTGTGTCACCAAAATGTGAATCATCTCTATATCTTTGGATAGTCGCTCTGGTTTCTTAATGTGTGCAAGTGTTGAAAAGCAATACTTTGTAGAAGGCTTAGTGCTGAATTGTTCTGATAGAAGAAAGTACAATGAGTACTCATACTTAAGTAAAAATCTTAAGTACATTTTAAGTGTATGCTTTCATCTGTCTTTCCTTTCTCTACCATTTTATTCTATGCTTAGCTATTGTTTCCTTCAAAATAAAGTATATTTTAAAAAGATGCAATATTGTGTAACAAGAAGCTTCTATAATCCCTTAGTTTTGGTGTTCTTTCACATTTTTTTCCCTGCCTGTATATATTCCAGGTTTTTGTTTTTACTATATGTACAGTGTATATTATATGCTATACCTTAATTTTTTTTAATGACTACAGAATGTCTTATATAGATGTATTATAGTTCATGTAGTCTCCTATTAATGGACATTGGTTGATTGGGTTTTTTCTTTTGTGTGTGTGTGTGTGATCAAAAGAATGTTATAGTGACCATCCTTTTACACAGATATTTTAGCTTGTGTATAACCTGTAGAAAAATTCTTGGAAATGGAATTGTCAGATTAGAGTGAATATTAGTAATATTTTAGTAATCACCAAGGTGCCCTACAAAGCTTTACCAGTTTGCACCAGACTACAGTTTGGTTTTTAGAGGTCTACTTTTTCATACTAAGCCAAAATATTGCACACCTTTTTAATGTTTAATAGGCAATGAAATTGCTTTATTTTTATTCTTAATTTTAAAGTTAAGTATGTTTTCATTAATATATTAGCCATTTGGACTTTTTCTGTGCTCCTTTTTCTCTTTTTCTGATAATTTAAAATCTTTTGTTCTTTTGATTCCTTGTTTGTTGTTTGCCATAGAGAAATTTTACATTTTCATGTGGTCAATTTGTTCATTTCTTTGATGGCATCTAGAGCATAAGTCCTGATCAGACAGGCATTCCTTTATTGTAATAATATATATATATATGTATATACACACACACACACACACGTATAATATATACAGCACAGCTGTGTTTTTATTTTTAATTGTAGTAAAATAAACATAAAATTTACCATTTTTGCTATTAAGAATACATATTGCGGGAGTGTTAGGTATGTTCACATTATTGTCCAATTAAATTCAGAATTCTTCATCTTGCAGAAATGAAACTTTTTCCCATAAAACTCTTCCCTCCGATTAAACACTTCCCTCCTATCCCCAGCTTGTGGCAGCCACCCTTGTACTTTCTGTCTCTGAATTTGACTTCTCTAGATACCTCATAAAAGTGGAATTATACAGAATTTGTCTTTTTGTGAGTGGCTGATTTCCTTTTGCATAATGTCTTTAAGGTTCACCTATGTTGTAGCATGTATCAGAATTTCCTTTTCAAGACTGAAAAATACCCTATTGTGTGTATATACTACATTTTGTTTATCCATTCATTTGTGGATGGACACTTGGGTTGCTTTTACCTTTAGGTTATTGTGACTAATGCTTCTGTGAAATGGGTGTGTAACTATCTCTTAGGGACTCTGCTTTCAGTTCTTTAGGGTATATACCCAGAAATGGAATTGATAGATCATATAAGAAGCCATCACATGTTTTCCATTAATGCTTGCACCATTTTACTTTTCTGCCAGCAGTTCACAAGGGTTCTAGTCTCTCCACATCCTTGCTAGTACTTGTTTCTTTCTTGTGTTGTTTTGTTTTGATAGCCAAACTAATGAATTTGAATCAGGTTCTGCGTTGATAGCCAAACTGCTGAGTTGGGTTTTGTGTTGATTTTTATTTTAATCTTAAATCTCATCTGGAATTTATTTTGTTATCAGGACCAAAGAATGGGTGATACTGTTTTCTCCTTTGCTCATTATTTGTCATTTACTAGTTTGTTGTCCCAGAACAGTTTATTGATAAACCTTTCTTCTTATATATGAAACATCATTATAGTGTAAATTCCCATGTATATTTGTATCTTAACAGGCCATTAATCAATTTCTCTAATTCTATATTTGTTTACAACATTATCTTAATTCTGTGGTTTTAAGGTATGTATACAGTAGGTCATAGATTTTGAAGTGTTTTTTTTGTTTTGTTTTGTTTTTTCTTCTTCTTTGACCTGAAAGTCCAAAGAAGTGGTTTCTGTGGCTTTTTTTCTTTTTTAAATTTCTAAGTAGGTGAAATTTTGCTTCAGTATTTTTATTAACATTTATTTCTAATTTTATTATTTTATGACCAGAGCATATGGTCTACAGTATTTCTACTTTAGCTAATTTACTGAAATTTTCTTTGGGGCCTAATTTGCCATTACTTTCTATAAAAGTTGTAAGATTTCTTGAAAAAATGACATAATCTAAGTGATAGACTTAATTATGTGCCAAATAATAGATGAATTTTATTTATATAATTTTTTTCAAACTGTGGAACACAAACATTGTGTCATAAAGTCAGTTTCTTGGATCCTGACTAATTACATACAACTGTTTTTTAATGGAGTGGAATAAATAGAAAATTATCAAAGTATCATTTAATAGAAAGCCTCTGAAACTTTTATTTCAGTTATATGTATTTAAAAATGGGGCACTTGGGTGGCTCAGTTGGTTAAGCATCTGACTTCAACTCAGGTCATGATCTCACGGTTTTTGGGTTAGAGCCCCATGTCAGGCTCTGTGCTGACAGCTCAGAGCCTGGAGCCTGCTTTGGATTCTGTGTATCACTCTCTCTCTGCCCCTCCCCCACTTGTGCTCTGTCTCTCTCTCCTCTCTCTCTCTCCCTCCCTCCCTCCCCCTCTCTCAAAAATAAACATTAAAAAAAAACTTTTCAAATGTCTCTCTTACAGTGGGTCCCAATCAAAAGTGTTTGAAAAGCACTAATCTATGTCTTAATTATTTTTGTGCTATTAAGAGCTTAGACAGTTAAAGCCTCATATTTGTTTCTGTTAACTTTTTGCCTTATATATCTTGCAGTGTTTATCTCTTGTTATTAATATGAAGTTAAGATGTATGTCAGTTATATTTCTATTGTAGATGTAAATTCTGTTATTAAAAAGTATCTCAAGTTTAACACATGCTTTGTCCAATAGTAATAGCATGGCTTTCTTTCTCTTTACATCTTTTATATTTATCTTTTCATTTGGCTTAAACCTTAGATGCTTCTTTCTCATGTCATCTTAGAGTGATGTGTTAGAAACTATTCTTCAATCTTGTATTCAGTATATTCTTTGTCTTTTTATAGAGTTTTCATCAGAGAGAGAGTTTATCTTTTAGAAGAATAGTAAAGGTATTTCTCTTTCTACTATGACATTCCAATTAAGACTGCCCAAATTTTACTATTATTTTGGTTACCTTTTAAAAAGGTAAATCAGTGATGTGTTTTACTTGGTATTCAGAGTTAGTTGCCATGTTAGAGAATTGAACCATGTAGAGCAACACAATTAGAGTATCATAAATGGCACAGTTTTATAAGTCTTCAGGATAGATACAAAGGTTTATGTGTTTTCATTCTACTTTATATATGGATTATCAAATTAATTTGGACTACTTTAGTGTCAACTCATAATCTAGTAGTGATTTTTTGTTTTTGAGTGGTCCTTGATCTTGGACCATTTGGAAAGGTCATACTAGTGTCAGGCTTATATGCTGCTTCTTTTTTTTTTTAATGTTTATTTTTGAGAGACATGGAGCATGAGCGGGGGAGGGGCAGAGAGGGCAGAGAGAGAGAGGGCAGACTCCGAAGCAGGTTCCAGGCTCTGAGCTGACAGCTCAGAGCCCAACGTGGGGCTTGAACCCACAAACTGCGAAATCATGACCTGAGCCAAAGTTGAACGCCCAACCAACTGAGCTACCGAGGCACCCCAAATTCTTCTTTTTTTTTAAATGGTAGACTTAGATGTGAGAATGGGTACAAACAAACTGGAAAAATTTGGAATATAAGATTGCCTTCTTTTCTGCCTACCACCAATGGGGAATTTAGTTTGGAAAAACTTCCTGGAACCGTGGAGTCTTCTTGCATATTCTCATGATGGAGGTTCCCATTAACTTTTGGTAATGAGAAAATATCATCATCTTTTTTTTTTTTTTTAATGTTTATTTTGAGAGAGAGAGAGCAGGGGAGGGGCAGAGAGAGAGAATCCCAAGCGGGCTCTGCCCTGTCAGCATGGAGCCCGATGTAGGGCTCATCTGGGGCTTGATCTCATGAAGTGTGAGATCATGACCCAAGCCGAAGTCAAAAGCTGAACACTTAACCAACTGAGCCACCCAGGCGCCCAAAATCATCTTCTATCTCTTAAAACATGATAGGCTTTTTTATTGTTTTTATACGAAAGGGTAGGCTGTTTTCCTACATGTTCCTGTAGCATTTTGTTTATTCTGTCATGGCATGAATTCTATTTTATAACAGTTACTTGTGTACATGACTGCTTAGTTCCTATTATTCATTTCTTTGGTGCAAGTTGGACGATAACTTGCCCTTTTTTTTCTTAACTAGTCCCTACCTCCTGGGACAGTGCCTTTTACACAGAAGACGGTCAGCACATGTCAGATTTTAATAGTAGCTGATACCTTTATAATTATTTCTATGCTTTGCCATTCTTTAATTTCCCGTCTCTTTTGTGCTGCTGTTTAAAAGTGCTTGTTTGCCTTGGCTCAGCATCATTGCATCAAGTTTTGGCCATTCCCTCTTAGCTATTTTTGCTGTTGCTTACTTCCAGAAATAGTTCAAACAAATCTAAGCATTATTATTCTAATTCTAAATTATTGACTATATTGGAAAGTTGATATTTTTATATAAACAAGCTCTTATTCTGTCCCATCTGTTTTCAGACTGTGGTATGTGAACCTTTAGGATCCCTAAGGGCAAGCTACTTTCATGACAGTAAGATATTACTTGCCTTTTTACTGTTGATATTTGCACTGATGGTACTAAAGCCATGGTAGGTAAAACTGCTGGTGCCTTAGCATAAGTCAAGGCCGAGACTCCAAACTGTTCTAATAGTTACTGTATTCTTAAAATTTTTTAAATGTTAGTTTCACTTAATGTTTTGGATAGGGGCACCTGGGTGGCTCAGTTGGTTAAGCATCCTACTTTGGCTCACGGTTCAGGAGTTCGAGCCTGGCATCTGGCTCTGTGCTGAGAGCATGAAGCCTGGAGCCCCCTTTGAGTTCTGGGTCTCCCTCTCTCTCTACCCCTCCCCCCTCCAAAGAAATGTTTTTGATAAAGCGGTAAAAACTGTAAATTTTGGTAAATCTCAGCTTAGCAATAGGTGTCTTTTGTTTTTAATGTTTATTTTTGAGAAAGAGTGTGCAAGCGGGAGTGGGGGAGGGGCGGAGAAAGAGGGGGAAGAGGTTCTGAAGCAGGCTAACCATGAGATCAAGACCTGAGCAACTGAGCCTCTCAGGTGCCCCAACAGTGAGTGTCTTTTTAATACTTTGTAAAACAAAATGTGAACCAGCCTTAGCGGCATCTTGAAGTATACAGTAATCCCTTTCTCAAGGGAAAACATTTGAACAGTTGCTTTCAGTTGTGAATTTAACTTATTTTTTCACTGAATACCATATTTACTTAAAAGAATGACAAAATGTAGCTAAGCAGACTTACGTATTTCAGACATTTTCTCAGAGATGAACAGTGACACCAAGGAAAACAACTGGCAGCATTTACTGCTGGTGTTAAAATTCCAGTTTTCAAAGGAAAGTTCGGATTTTGGAAAACTAGCATATCCACAACTGTGAGTTTGACAGTCTCCAGATACTTGAAGATCAATGGTGATACTAATGAATTTAATTTTTGATAAAATATGAAATGTGTCAACATTTGGAAGATCTACAATAATCAAGTGAACCAGTATTTTTCAAATCACCAATGCATTGGTGTTACAATGCACAGCACAGTGTTACAAAATAACACATTAAAGTGCAAGATAGACCAGTGGGTTTTAATGTAATAAGATGCAGAAGTTTATTCATATAGTTTCAGATTCCACATTGCAACTGGCCTTTAAAAAACTTCCACTTGTCAAATTTGGGTTTAGTATCAAGGAATATCCACAGTATTGTAAAAAGGCTATGAAAATACCCTTCCTAACTATATAACTGTGAGGCATGATTGTCTTCATAAACCTAAAAAAAAACAGTAACTACAATAGATGAATTGCAGAAGCAGATAGAATCTGTCTTATTTTAAACCAAAGATTTTTACAAATGTAAAACAGTGGCATTCTTAGTAAATTTGGGGAGAGGAGTGGCATGAGGGGATGTAGTTTTCATAATAATATTTGTTATTATGTAAACAGTTTAATAAGTAAAGTTTCTCAGTTTCTGCTTTCCAGTACGGTAGTATCTTAGATGTAACCCGCATAAGCAAGAGTTCTTTCGGGTCCTCAGTTTTTAAGAGTGCAAAAGGGGTTCTGCAGTTTGAGAAATGCTGTTGTATTGTAACTTTCCCTTATCCTCTATATTATCAAAGTACCTCTTCTTTTTTTGTTTTTGTTTTTGTTTTTTTTAGTGTTTTTTTTTTTTTTAATGTTTATTTATTTTGAGAGAGAGAGAGAGAGAAAGAGACAGAACGTGAGCAGGGAAGGGGCAGAGAGAGAAAGAGACACAGAATCTGAAGGAGGCTCCAGGCTTTGAGCCATCAGCACAAAGCCTGACACAGGCTCAAACCCATGCGCAAGATTATGACCTGAACTGAAGTCGGACGCCCAACTGACTGAGCCACCCAGACACCCCTCAAACTACCTCTTCTGTTAGTCACTTACTGTTTGGGCTGTGGGCATGCCACTTGGTTCAAAGCAGTGTACATGTTTAATGTATATTTTTATATATAGGTATATGTATATGTATAACATATCCTACACAATGTATGTTGTATACATAGAGTATAGTGTGCATATTTTTATGATATATGTACATAACCACTGAGAGCTCTAAGTGATTGCATATGTGATAGAGAGTAAGCCAAACTTCTTTTATTTTTTTTTCTTGTTAAGCATCAGTAAGCATATTAAGCATTAGTTTTGTTTGTTTTTTTAATGTTTATTTATTTTGAGAGAGAGAATGCGTACCGTGCTCGAGCAGGGGAGGGGCAGAGAGAGGGGGAGACAGGAGAAAAAGAATCCCAAGTTGCCTCCATGCCAAATGTGGAGCCCGACACAGGGCTTGATCCCACAACTGTGAGATTGTGACCTGAGGCGCAGTCAAGAGTGGGATGCTTAACCAACAGAGCCACCCAGGCACCCCCAAGCATTAGTTTTAAAAATTGATATATCTTCATTGTATATTTTGTATTATAATATATGTAAAATAAGGGGAGAAAACCAAAGATGAATATGTAATCAAGTTCAAGAAACTCTAGTTCTTCTAATACTCATGAATAGATTTGTTTAGCCCTGCCCCCTCAGGCATTTAGGCATTTAAGTAGCTAATTTTGAAAAGATTATTATTCATATTGAATAAAGAGACTGAAAAACAGACATTCCAAATCATTTTGCCTTAGCCTTTTGAAAGACAGCACTGTTTGGGCGCCTGGGTGGCTCAGTCGGGTAAGCGGCCAACTTCGGCTCAGGTCATGATCTCGCGGTCCGTGGGTTCGAGCCCCGCGTAGGGCTCTGTGCTGACAGCTCAGAGCCTGGAGCCTGTTTCAGATTCTGTGTCTCCCTCTCTCTGACCCTCCCCCGTTCATGCTCTGTCTCTCTCTGTCTCAAAAATAAAATTTAAAAAAGTTAAAAAAAAAATTAAAAAAAAAAAAAGCACCGTTTAATATATTTAGCTTTAGGTCAAATTTTTGATACAGTAGACATCTAGTTTTTAATTTAATGTATGATTTGTGATATATCAGGAACACTTTGTAAAAGCAGAGTCCATAGTATGCTTATACTTATTCTATAGGAGTTGGGCTGTAATCACTGTTAACATAATTATCAGAATTTGTAAGTGTCTTCATGTTTATGGCAGTTAATGTAGCTGTAATTTGTTCCAGTGCAGTTCTTCATCCAGGTTCTTCACTCAACATTTGTAAAATTGTTGTTTTGGAAACAACATAACTCGTTTATCAGTAGTGTTGATAAGACTTCATTGTGCTACGTAAAAGAAATTTGTTTTAGTGCCCTACAGGTGAATAGTAGTCATATAGGCCTTGGTTAATGTTACTTACAAATATGGCTTATGAGCTTCATTACAATGATTACTACCATTTTGTGACAGGTATTGGGGATGGCCTGAGTATTAAGAGTACAAGGATTTGGACCTTTAGGCATGGATTTCAGATTTGCTCCTTACCTTTTATGACTTTGGACAAATTGTTTTCTCTATACTTACTTTATCTGTAAAATGGTGATATAGTATGTGCCCTCAAGATTACTGTGATGATTAAAAATGTTTATGCATCACTTGAGGACTTGATACTGACCTAGAAAGTAGTTAATGGCAGTGATTGTTTTTCAAATTGATACCTTTGAGCTAAAAATTCATCTGGTCATTGCTTTGTAAAATCTATTCACTAGACCAAGACATTGACTACTTTAATATGAATTTCTTAAATCTGATCTTTTCCTTCTCAAATATGTAAGGGAGAATCGTGGTTTTGCTGAGAGAAGAGAGAATAATTTTGGAACTCAAATATTAAGGAGGAAAGACCTTGGTAAAATATTTTACTCACCTATTTGAAAGGATGCCAGCTTTTTTTAGCTTGTGACAAGTGCCATAACAAATTACCATACTAGGTGGCTTAACCAACACACATTTATCTTGTTACACATCTGGGGGCTGTAAGCCTAGGATCAAGGTTGTTGGCGGGTTTGGTTTCTTTTGAGGACTTTTGCCATGGCTTGCAAATGGCCACCTTTGCACTGTGTTCCCACATGGCCTTCCCTTCACGTATGCATCTTTTGTGTCTGTCTCTTCTTGTAAGATATCAGTCATACTGAATTAGGATGCCCACCTAGACAACCTCATTTTAATTTAATCTCTCTGAAGACCCTATCTCCAAATATGTTACATTCTGAGGTAGTGGGGTTTGCAACTTAAACTTAATAATTTTGGAGGGGCCATAATTCAACCAACATTTGTGTAAGAGGTAATGTTTATTGAAAACAAGCTATATGCCAATGACAAAACTAAATGCTGAATATGAATTTTCTGATTTTATATTCACATTAACTCTGTGATTATTAGCATCTCTGCAGGTGAGGACACTGAGGTTTGGAGTGATTGATTACATAACTTGGCTAAGAGGATTGAAATCCAAGTCTTTTAGGCTGTAGCGTCTGTGGTCATTTAGGCGAAAACTGGATAGTAGGAAATAAAAGCACAGAGAGAAAAAGATGAGACTATAAAGCACAAACCTCTCTTTTGCAGTTTTTACTAGGGCCTTGAAAGTAAATTAACCTGTGAAATGGGAAATCATTTAACATCAGCCCTGGATGACTATTAATTTTTTCTTTAAAAACTCGTAGGGGGACGCATGGGTGGCCCAGTTGGTTGAACGTCTGACTCTTGATTTCAGCTCAGGTCATGACCTCAGGGTTCAATTCCTGAGAACGACCCCTGCATCGGACTCTGCACTGACAGCGCGGAGCTTACTTGGGGATTCCCTTTCTCCCTTTCTCTCTCGCTCTCTCTGCCCCTCCCTGCTCATGCTCTTTTTCTCTCCCTTTCAAAATAAAATAAGTGAAACATTTAAAAAATAATAAAAATAAAAACTGGTAGGAATTTTTGGCTTTGGAATGGAAACTGTGAACAGAGTTAGAGATTTTTAGCACATGATTATAATTACCAAAAACACATTTATTTTCAAGTTGCTCAAAATGCTTTTCTCCTTTTTTTCTTTACAGAAGATTCTAGTGTTCCAGAAGCTACAGAAAATGAAAGAAAAGCTGGTATATCCTATTTCAAGAATCAAAGGGGAATACAGTATATTGATCTGTCTTCTGATAGTGAAGATGCCGTGTCTCCAAATTGTTCCAGTACAGTTCAAGAGAGAAAGTTCAACAAAGACACAGTGATTATAGTGTAAGCAGCTCAATAGATTGGTTATATTTGTCTATGTAAGAGGATTTTCAAGAAAAAATTGTTTAATTTGAAAATTACCTTGGTGACTTCTCTCTTTTCTTCGTTTTTTTTGCCTTTTCCCTATTGCATCTTTGTTATTTTTCCCTGACTTAGAGCTATAGAGAGGTACCGTGTATGTGTATGGGCATGCACACACAGCATATGCTTCTGGATAACAGTCATTTTCAGTAAAAAGGTTAGTGAGAGGAAGTAACTTTTTTTAGCCCTCCATAGATAGGGAAATTATTTTAACATGTACCTTTGATCATCTATAATTGCTTTATGATCTGTTCTTGAGTCTCGGAGTCAAATCATTTTAACATTTTTGGGCACATTCTGTGGAGTAGCACGGAGCTTATATTATAGTCAGGTAGAAAGACAATAAACAAACAATATAGTATGCCAAATAATAAATATTATGGCCAAAAGGGAAGGAAAATAATGGAGCTCAGGGTCAGGGGCAGGAGTGTGGTTTCTAAAGAACACAGTTGGAAAAAAGCTTTATTGAGAAGATAATGCTTGAGTAAAGACCCGAAGGGGGTAAGAAAGTGTGAACTATCTGGATATGAGGGTGGAAGGAAGGGCGGAGTATTCTGGTCATTGAAAGTAACTTGTTCAGTGACCCTGAAGTGGTATTATGCCCAACGTTTCTAAGGAAACAAATGATAGAGAGTGAAAGACATAATGTCACAAGGTAAGCAAGCAGCAGGGTAGAAGAGGGATTTAATGGTATTAAGCCCATAGGCTATTTAGCTTTTATTCTGAATGAGGTAGGAAGCTAAAGGAGTGTAGTGATAAGAGGAGTAAAATTATCTCACTCACTTGTTTAAAAAGGTCTTTGAGGCTGTAGGGGAGCAGTGTAGAAGTATGGATACTGTTGTTATAACCCAGGCAAGAAATGATGGACACTTAGCCTGGGCTACTCCTTGTGGGGATGATTAGACGGGGTTAGATTCTACATATACTTTGAAGGTAGAGCAGAGAGGTTTTATTGTTGATACTGGGTGGGAAAAGGGAGTCAAACATGACCCTGAGATTGGCCTAAGCAACTGGAAGGACTGTTACTAATAGCTGAGATATGGAAGACAGTTTTGAGTGTGATAGGGGGAGCTCCTTTTGAAGGCAAGAGTGGCAGTTCAGTCTTGCACATGCTGTGATTGAGAAGACTCTTAGACATCTAGGCAGGAGATGTTAAGTAGGCAATTGGATTTGTGACATTTGAGTTCTGGGGGGAGGTCTGGGTAGCATCTAAATTTAGGAATTGTGAGAATATAGATCTGATATTTAAAGTCATATGATAAAATGAAATCACCAGGGGACACTAATATAGCTGGAAAAAAGAAGATCTCTTGGTTGAGGGACTCAGGTCAGGGGAACTTGGGATTTTAGGAACAGAGAAATGGGAAGAAATCTGGAGAGGTTCTAAGAAGGAATAGTTGTTGAGGTAAGAGAAAGGTCAAAAGATTGTGTGATCAGAAGCGAAGTGAAGAAAATGTTGCAAGGAGCGAGAGATCGGGACTGCCTATGGCTGATGAGAAGATGAGAATTTCCTCTTAAAATGAATTTATTGTAAGCTATGATGAGTATGCCTTTCTCCTGAAATTCACTCTGAAATAAAAAATAGTGAAGATAAATAGTGAAGATCTTGCGTGGTTAAATGTATTAGATTCACATGTACCTGCTAAGAACAAGGTTATTCTCTTAAATTACAAAAGTAGAATTTCAAATGCAGAAATACCAGTTAACATTGGCACAGTATAGTTATCTAATGTACAGTGCATATTTAAATTTTACCTGTTAATCCCAGGTAAATGTCCTTTATAGTAGCGGTATTACAAAGTCCTGGTTTGTAAATAAAGAATGTGCCCTAGAATGTAAATCACTGTACAGTTCCTTTGCCAGGAGGTTGTATAAGGAAAAATCAGCTGGATTAAGCAATATGCTTAGTAATGTTATTTGTTTTACCTTCTTATATAAATTCCTTATCCTGTCATTGATGGATAACAAAGTGTGAGTTTAAGAACTAGCGGTCAATCCTTGGACCATATTTTAAATAGTACTTTATAGTAATTTTCCCTCAGTGTCATGTTGAATTTTTTTACCTAGTATCATACCTCTTTAGTCTCATTGAACCTGAAACAGTTTCTCAGCCTTTTTGTTTGTTTGTTTCTCATGTTACTGGCCTTTGAAAGTAAGAGGCCATTTTTTTTAAGGATGTTTCTCAATTTCTACTTAACCTGATTTTCTTCATGATTAAATTTAGGTTAAGTGGCAGGAACGCTACATAAATGATTTTGTGGCCTCAGTGTGTCATGTTTCAAGGCACAGTGATAGTGATTTGTCTCTTTATTGGGGAAGTATACTTGGATCACTCAGAACCCTGCCAGGTTTCACCTCTATGGTTACCATTTTCCCCTTTACAGTGATTAATCTATGGGCAGATCCTTTGAGACTAGCTAACGATCTTATTCCTTAGCAGACCTTCACTCAGTAGTTACAGTATTTATTGATGATTCTAACCTGAATCAGTTATTATACTGATGGTTGCAGATTGCTGGTTATTTTAACTAGCATTTCAGATTTTTTACTTTCATTATTTGGTATTCTAATAGAATGTGTGTTTTTCAATCAGGTTTTTAATCAGACTTTTTTTTTAAGTTTGTTTATTTATTTTGAGAGGAGAGAGAGGGAGAGAATCCCAAACAGTGCAGAGCCTGATGTGGGGCTTGAAGTCATGAACCATGAGGTCATGACTTGAGCCGAAATCAAGAGTTGGATGTTTAACCGACTGAGCCACCTAGGCTCCCCTTAATGATACCTTTAATTCTACTCTACCATTATAAGCCTCTTCCTTGCCTCCTTCTATATTTCCTTTTGTGAGTATGAGAACTCTGCCTTCTTACAATAGCAGTTTATTTCTTAATTGGTTCAATTATCCAGTATACATAAGATAGTTTCAGAATTGCTGTAATCCTACCACTTGACCATTATAAGCCTATTAAGTAGAGTTCAGAATTTGTTTACAAGTTTTATTTTGTCTTTAGATTGAAGGCATATGATCAGAGTACTTGGATGACTTATTTAATGTTTTCTGTGTGTCAAGGCTAAAGAAAAGCCTTCTTTAGAAATTAAGGATAAGTGGAGAGGTAAAGGAAAATCACAAGTACTAATGTTCCAGAACCCATGGGTATGGGGCTAGATTTTCAGAGATGTGTCAACAGTGGATGAGACTACAGAGGAATAGATAACCAATGAAAGATTTTTATTACATTTGACATTTTAGAGGATATTATTGCCCTCATAAGAACAATTTCATTGAAATGATGGGGCAGGTGCATCTGGGTGGCTCAGTCTGTTAGGCGTCCGACTTCAGCTCAGGTCATGATCTCACAGTTTGTGGGTTCAAGCCCTGCGTTGGGCTCTGTGCTGACAGCTCAGAGCCCGGAGCCTGCTTCGGATTCCGTGTCTCCCTCTCTCTCTGCTCCTCCCCCACTCATGCTTGCTTGCTCTCTCTCGCTCTCTCACTCTCACTCTCAAAAATAAATAAAGCCTAAAAAAAAATTTTTTTTTTTAAATAAAAAAAGAAATGGTGGGGCAGAAGGTAGTAAAACATTGAGATGAGAACTATATAGGAAATGAGCAAGTAGAAAATCAGTTTTATAAAATTTGTGGAGGAAAGGAGAATTTGCTTATTTCTTACGTTGTTTTTTTTTTTTAATTTATTTTTGAGAGAGAGCGAGAGTGTGCACACATACGAGTCGGGGAGGAGCAGAGAGAGAAAGAGAAAGAGACACAGACACAGAATTGGAAGCAAGCTCCAGGCTCTGGGCTGTCAGCACAGAGCCCGATGCAGGGCTCGATCCCACAAACCGTGAGATCATGACCTGAGCCGAAGTCGGATGCTTAACTGATAGCCATCCGGGCACCCTGAGAATTTGCTTATTTCAGTGCTGTGTCCACAGTTCTAGAACTCTTGGTACATTGAATTAATTAATTCAGTCTTGAGCCCATTGTAGGCTTGGGAGGAAGAGCTTAGGGAGAGAGAAGAGATTGAGGAAAGAAGACAGTAGATAGTTGAAACAAGGTACTGTAGGAAGTAGAAAGGGCTAGAATCCCTTAGCACTGAGAGGGGACTTTATCTTCAGCAGAAGGGAAGAAGTTGATCTGAGACCAGATAAAAGGACACAAACTCTTGTTTTTGTAGATTTTTTTCCTTTAGTTTTAAATCTTTTAGGCATATGAGAAAATAAAATAATGGACAGTGAACACCCATATACTTACCACCTAGACTTAGCATTTGTTAACATTTTTCCTTGTTTGTTTCATTGTTTCATCTATTATTACTGACCTAGAGTTTTTTTAAATTATGGACATCCCAACATTTCTACCCTTACTAATACTTGGTGATACATCTTCCTCCTCCTGAAAATCCAGTACTGCTATCAATGAAAAATTCTCCAGTATCTTCTAATTCCCAGTTTATATTCATGTATTTTATAGCTGCTTTTTCAAACCAGGATCCAAACAAGGAGAATCCACTGCATTCGAATGTTAAAACTCCTGACTTTTCTTTTGATCTTGAACAGTCCTCTTCCCTCTTTTTAAATGATTTTAACTTAGTGAAGAAGAGGCTTTTCTTAGAGAAAACAGATTTTTCTGATTGTTTCCTCATGATGGTATTGAATTTATTCCTCTCTTGCTTTTATTTCCTATGAACTGGATGTTAAATCCAAGGCATGTTAAGATTCGTAGGCAACATAAATACTACTTCAAAAGGCACGTGAGTTTGTCTCACCAAATAGTGGTGAATCCAATCATTAGGTGAAGGTAATGGCTGGCAGAATAAGAACCTTTGAAAGTGGTTATCCAGGGCAGAAATTGTGAGAAGATTACAACCTGAATTTTCTCACTGAACTAGGTGGCAGAATCAGGAAATGTGACTGTAGTAAGGCAGAATGAGAATTCAAAGTTTAGTACATTCAGAATGAGGGGTGTGGGTGTCATGGAAAGGGAGAGCCATGTAATCACCTTCAAATATTGAAGGACAGGCATTAGTTACAAAGGAAGTGATTTATTTTACCTAGTTACTTTTCTCAGAGCATTTTCTCAGAGCAGGATCAAGATGTCAGCCTAGAAGCTTGTTAAAGTATATATTCCTGGTCCTTGGGGATCTGCCTTTAAATGTTTTGGGGGACTCTCAGGCAAAACTAGTGTCCTGACCAGGACAACTGAACTAATAGGAGTAGGTAACAGTGAAGTTACTAAAACACAGATTCTGGATATGTTTCCAAGTTCAGAATTAGCTGCATAGCAAAGTCATGTATTCTCTGACACTAGGAATGTTCTTAACTAAATTCCCACCTTCCTTTCTCTGATCTTTATAACCTTTATCCACTTGATATACTTCTACCTTCAGATCTCCAGAATGGCCATCATGGTAGAAAACCAGCATTTCAAAATGAGATTTTTGTTAGTTTGGGAGATGGATGAGTAAAATTTGGCCCCAAATGTCTTTTATATAGGGTAAACATATAAATTAAGATGGAATGAGATTAAAGTTAGTTGTTATAAAATAAAACCTCACATGGAATAAATGCTCCTTGTCTGAAGACATGTTTTGTTCTTGGCAGAGATTCTGGTACTGAATGGGACCATTATGATTTTAATACTTAGATTCTGATCACCTAGGTAGGCCATGAAAGTTCTTTTATCTTTGTGTTAGTGTAGGCTTTATAATTTCTCAAGAACAACTTGACAATGCTGGTCTGATAATAGAGTATAGGTGAAAAAAGAATAGGAAAGAGAAAGTGGACATGAAATACATGTTTGTGTATCTTAAAATAAATACCAGGTATCTTATTGTTCTTTTCCATCCCAGCCCAGATAATATGAAGATCTTTAGGAAGTATGCTGACTCTGGGAATGTAGGTTTATATATACGGTATAACCATACTGAAATGGAAAAATTTCTTTTAATCTTTGACAGGGATAGATTGCATTCTGATTGAAAAGAACTGTATTATATATATATGTATATGATTGTAATAAAATAACAATAATCCATTAAAATATTGTTTTTTTCCTCTGAAAATATTTTTAGTTCTGAGCCATCTGAAGATGAAGAGTCCCAGGGCCTTCCTACCATGGCAGGTAGACATAATGATGATATTTCAGAAATGGAAGACTTTTCGGAATTGGAAGACCTTAAAGATGCTAAACTTCAGACCTTGAAGGAACTTTTCCCACAAAGAAGTGACAGTGACTTACTTAAGGTTATATACCCTTTTATAGTAATTTGTTATTATAGCTATAATAATGTTGTATTTCCCTTGTATCTAGTACTGTATTTAGAGGATAGTCTTTTTTTAAGATATGTTTGAGATAATTCTTATTTTATGTAATAATGGAAGTAAAATGCCAGAGATTTTCTTGTAGGGAGTCTTAACTTTTTAAATAGGTAAGGTTATTCGCCTATAAATGATATTATAAGTTGTGTTTCCCTTAATAGCTAACATAGCTTGTGAAATTTTGTTTTGAGTTTAAATGGTTCTAAAGTAGAGACTTCCCCCATCTCCCACTAGAAACTATCAGAAATGACAGCAGGCTTTTTTTTTTTTGTCATCATAATGACAAAGGGTTGGCTATTGACATTTAGTGCCATGGGGCCAGGAACACTAAACACCCTCTGTATGCAGGATGATCCTACATAACAAAAGAATTATCTCACCAATAGCACCCTTGCTGGGAAACATTGACCCATGTAGAAACAAAATACGTGGCTATATTTGGATTATAATAGGCAGCTCGTTACAAGGGCACATAAAAATTGATCATCAATTAAATTTCAGGTAGAGAATAAATCTCGGAAGATTACTAGTAAATCGTTTATTCCTAGCTCTGTCACTTATTAGTTAAATGACCGTAAGGGGATCATTTAATTGCAAGTTTATATGTTTTTCACCTTTTTATCTGTCATCACCACTGTCTCCAGTCTGAACCTCAGGAGTTTCCATATCTGTATGGGGTAGGCAGGTAACTTTGAGGTGATAGACACCAGCATATTATAGAGTATATGCTCTTTCTCAAACGGGTAGGTACTCTCTAGCACCACCGTGATATGGCTGTGTGATATCAGTGATAGCCCATTTTTTATCAGGTATTCAGATTTTCCAAATAAAGTCAAAATGCTGGATTTTTTTTTTTATTGTTGATCAGTTTAATAGCATTCTTGGGATATAGTTTAAGTGTCATAAAGATCACCTATTTAAAGTGTGTCATTTAGTGGTTTTTAGTGTACCTGCAAAGTTGTGGAATTGTCACTGTAATCTAATTTTAGAACATTTATATTTCTAAAAAGAAACTCTGTAGTCCTTAACAATCACTCCCCACTTTCCTCCTCCAGCTCTAGGCAACCACTAATCTCTGTCTTTAGGTTTGCATATTCTTCACATCTTATATAAATGGGATTATATAACATGTGATCTTTTGCCACTGGCATCTTTTATTTAGCATAAGGGTTTGGGATTCATCCATGTTCTATCAGTAAATTTAACTTTTTATGGTAACAAATTTAAATAAAAACATAAAAATACTGTTCAGGCCAAACAATGTGTCTGAACTGAACGTGGTCCTGAGCCTCCTACTTTAAACTATAAAATAAATTATTACCGTTCTCTGTTAATTTTAACATGAATCTTTTTTTCCCTAAGTCATTTTGATACCCTCTTACTGTTAGATAAATGAAACTTTAGTGGTATCTTGAGTTTGCACCTTGGGGTGTTATTTTCCTCCTGATGTGATTTTTTTTTTTTTTTTTTTTTTTTTTTTTTTTTTTTGGAATAAGAAGACAATGCATGTAATGAGTAGTGGCTACAGAGGCTACTTACAATGTTGGAAAGAGCTTCTAACAGAATATACGTGATGGAGTATTAAATATTCAAAGGAACAAATCTCAATTTAAAAATATTTCTTAGCCTGATTGCTAATTGTTCATGTAGTTTAAGGGTATTTTTCTTCTGTAAGAATATTTATCTCTAATTTTATAATTACAGAGGGAGAATAGGATTGATACACAGAATTGTATTCATGTTTCATTGCATGAATATTTGAAATTTAGGGAGTTTAGCATATTACTCCAAAGCAGAGCACTCTTGAAGTACTCTGTTTCAGCTGATCCCCATCATTTCAAGAGATTTAACATAACATTTATAAAGTGCTTTGCAGAGGCTTTTACACCCATGTAAGGGAATTCAAGAAGTTGTAAAATATAAATTTAATCCTAAACTTGATATGCATGTGCTTTGGTTATTTTGATAATTGGGGGGGTCGGGCTTATAGGATATTTAAGGATTCAAGATTAAGAAAACCAGTAGAAGAGAGTGCTTTTAATTGATTTTAGACTATGTAATTTAATATAAAAATAGCTTATTAAAAGATGTAAGATTTTTCATTTGTTTTACTTTATCTTTTCCAGTTTTTAAATAAAAGCATTTATTCAATAATTATAAAACAAGTAAGAAAGATCTGAATTACCACACCAAAATGTAAGATTTTTTTAAAACAAGTAACTCATTGGAAATTAGGGAAACTATAGCAAAAGGAAAAAGTAGGATGTTGAATTCCTTATGAAATACAAAGTGTTATAGAAAAGTATAAAAATTATATATTGAGGATATTAATTATATAAATAGTATAGGACTATGTTCTTTAATAAATTCAGGTGATTCAGAAATAGAGGAAAAATCAAAAAGAACGCTTCATCCCACTCATCTTAAGAAGTATTAGATGTTTTAAAAAGTGACTACAGAATTGTGGGTTATTTTTTCATAAACAAAAAAGGAATAATAACAGATGTCTCCAAGTGTCCCTCTTCCTCACTACCTCTTCTCTCCCTCATTCTTTGCCTGGACATATAAGTAGGGAGTTTTTAAGGCTTCAACGTAGAACCTTGCAATTAAAACACAAGAATAACGAAAGCTTGAATATACTGTATGTATTTCACCAACAGTGATAATACATCCAACAACGTTTTAAGAAATGCTTACATTGTACAGACTTTTGTGAAAGACTTCTTAAACTGTTCTTTTTCAAACAATGTTTTCTCGTTCTGTCAGTTGATTGAATCAACAAGCACTATGGATGGAGCAATTGCTGCTGCCTTGCTGATGTTTGGTGATGCAGGTATGCCTGGCTTAGTTTCCACCCATGTGTATTTATTAGCTTTATAGTAATAAATATCTTCACATTTTTAATACTGCTCTACAATTTACCAGGCACATTCATGAATTCTTACAGGATCCTTACGAGTTACTAATAGCTTCAGTTTTTTTAAATAAAGAAACTGAAGCTTAAGAAGGTTAAGTGACTTACCTGAGGTCATACAGCTATTTGGGAACCACATTTTCTAGGTTGATTTTTTTTTTTTTTTTTTTTTTTCCTAGGGAGGGGGCAGGTTTTCATTGGTAATTTTGCTTGTTTTCTACAGATCAAATCTCGTAACAGTGAAGTTTTGGAAGGTATATTTTCTTTATTTCTTAAGTGTCCTTTCTAATTGCATTGTGGTTTTATTTACAGGTCTACAAATCTGAGTCAGTAGGAACATAATGTCTTGTGGAAAGTCCTAGCTGGTAATCAGCATTCCTTCATTTAGTAAATATTTATGCTATGTTCCAGGCTTGGGATACAAAAATAAATGCATTTCAAGGAGCTTGCAATATAAAAGCACCTCCAATATTCTTTTGGCAAATACTGTATTTTTTCCCCCTAACTTATATATACCAAACAAGTAAAAATAACCTATAATCCCAATACCAAAAAAGCATTTAAGTAATGAAGGCAAACCCACACTCCCATTGACCACCCTTGAATTTGCTTTGTATCATTTTCAGCTTTTCCTGTTTGTACCCACCACTGTACCACACACACACACACACACACACACACACACACACACACACACACGTGGGTGTGTCCGTTAAACTAGGAAATGTAATAATAGTATCGGTTTGCATTTTAAAAAAATCATTTGATAATTTTTCATGGATAACTCATCAGAACAATCAGATTTATCCATCTTTTAAATATGGCCCATAACATTCTTCTGTAACTGCCTGTATGATTGGTTTATTAATTATTTCTCTGTTAATTAGCATTTATTTATATTTTTATTATTTTATTATAGTGCTAAAGTAAACAGTCTTATAAGGAAATATTTATGTTATTATTTCTATAGGCTAAATTTCAAACTGGGATGCTGAATCAAAGAATATACACATTTAAAAGTTTAATATGTACTTCCATGTTACTTTCTTGAAGGTTGTGCTAATTTATTTTTTCATTAACATTGTGTGAATAAGTGCCCATTCCCCTAAGTGGATCTTTTTGGCTTTTTAATATTTGTGAAACTTTAACATATATATGCAAAAATAGAAGATGGCATAGTGTGTTCCCACGGGGCTGTCATCCCTCTTCAGCAAGTAGATTTTGTTGGAGTGCATTCCAAAGATGATAGTTGTTTCATCCATATGAAATATTTTAATTCTTTCATTTTCTTCAATGTAAGGGAATAAATAGTATTGTGTTATGTGGGTGCTACCTGTGCAGAATGTTAAGATTCTTCCTTTTCTTCCACTTACTAGCTGTGTGACCTTGGGCGGTGTTGCCTAACTCTTCTGTGTCTCTGTTTCCTTATGAGCAAAATAGTGTAATAATAGTACCGGTGTCATAGGTTGTTGTGAAGAAATGATAATGTCAATTTCTTACTATAGTGTGGGGCACATAAGTACATAGTAAGTGTTAGCAGTGATTTGTTCCCAGGAGCCATCTGATAGAAAATGGTACATACAGGAGAAGGTTGATATCTCCCTCGTTACCATAGCCCTAGCACTTACTGGAAAAATTCCTGAAAAATGGTAGACTCAATGAACATTTCTTGAGTTGCAAAATGTTTGGAAAATTTTACATATTCTTTCTTGTTCTTATAATACCTCAGTAGTCCGTAATCTTTCCAAATTTGTAGAAACATTTTATTCCATAATAGCATCTAATCTTTTTTTCTCTTGAGCAATTTTTATCATTCAACTTATTTATTAATTTAACAGATATTTGTTGCACACCTACTGCTAGATGCCAGATGCTGTGTTAGGCATTGAGGATACGTATGGAAACAAAATGGACAAAATCTCTGCCTTTATGGAGTATAATCCTCATTAAACGTGAACTTCCTTTGAGTTTTTTTCTTCTCATTCTTGCACTATACATTGATATTTTCTTTCTTAAAAAATATTTTCAAGAGGAAAGTTATAAGGAAAGAATAAATCAGGGCCTTCTTGGTTTTGAAGTAAACTTCCATGCTTCATCTTAGAATGGAACGGACGGTCGTATCGGCCATCTTCATCTTTAGTCCATTACGCCTCTGAGGTGTATAGAATGGCAGCTTTGCCTCACCAACAGAAGATAGCCCTTCAATTTACGGTATCAACAGGAAACTGTTTTGGATATATTAGGACAATTTCCCCCAAAAAAGGCCGTTTTAAACACATGTGAGAGATTTTGGACAGTTCTGTGCCTCATGATAAAGGATGTTGGTTTTAGCACAAATTATAATCTTATAGGTAATAACTCCCATATTAAACAGTAAGGGTACCTTTTATGCATTGCTTTCTGAAAGTTTTCGTTTATGAACACTGGGTTACAAAAGTTTTTATCCTATTTTAAAAAGTAAAAATGTGAATTTATTGATGTTGTCCAGAATATATCTACCTGTTTCTTCTTCTCTGTGTTTATATAAAAATAAGCAAAACATTCTTAATGTGATTATGATCCTATTATATTTGTTGCTTTGTAAGCTTTTCATTAATTAGAGACATCTTTCCATGTTTATTTTTAAAAAGTCTACCTAATTTATAACAGTGGCATTTATGGGTATATTCTAATTTGTTTAATATCTTGGGCATTTAGACAGTTTGGGAAAATTCTTGTGTGTATACTTGAGCACACATTTCCATCAGTTTGTGGAGTAAATTCCTAGAGAAGGAATTGTTGGACTAAAAGATACGCATATCTAGAATTCTGAAGTGTGTTACTTAGATTGGAAAGGCTAGAACAATGCATAATGTTTAAAAGTGCCTTTTTGCCCATGGACTGCTAGGGTCTATTTACTGTTTATTAACAGATACAAAATAATGGTATTTTAAAATTATACTTGTTTTTAATTATTAATAAAATTGAACATCTTTTCATTTTTTTCTGTTAAACTGCCAATATGTGTTCTTTTTTTATGATTTCATGTTTTATTTTTTATTGTTAAATACGGAATTTAGATGAAATTTATTTTCATGTGGGGTATAAGGAATAATTTTAACTGTTTTTTTTTTGTTTTGTTTTGTTTTTTCTGAAATTGATGGTGAGTGCTCCCAATAAAAGATGAGACCTTATGAAACACAATTTGGAAGTGATATTTAGTATAGAATATTAACTTATTTTATTTAGATATATGCAAAAACTTTTTTTATTGAAGTATAGTTAACACACAGTGTTACATTAGTTTCAGGTGTACAACAAAGTGATTCGACAACTATATTCTATACTCACCACAAGCGAGTACATGTCACAGCACAGGGAATATAGTCAATAATAGTGTTGTATAGTGACAGATGGTAGCTGCACTTGGGGTGAGCATAGCATAACATATAGATAAACATAAAGTGTTTAATTACAGAGAAGATGTAGATAACAGTGTTGTGTACTGTTATGTAACATTTTTTGTACTCAAATTTTATATTTGCATTTTCTCCCACATTTATTTGCAAATTTTTTGCCTGTAGCCTTTTTAACTATATGAAAATATTTGGTGTCATAATACTACTAACAAAAAGTAAAGCTGTATAAGCAGATATTTAAGGTTGAAGGATCCTTTATTGACAAAACAAAGCTCTTAACTCTTTCAGGAAAGAAATATATCTAGGTGACCTGGCGTAAATCATCTGGTTTCATTGAAGCTTTTTTTCAGACTTAGAATATGACTAACAGTGCTTACCCTACCCTACCCCAACAAATATAATTGTGATGATCCCTTTTCAAAGTGGATGCTGGGAATTACTTGGTTTTTTGCAGACTGCACATTTACTCTATGAAATATAATTAGAAGACAAAAATTTAAGCATTCCCACTTACATGGAAATTATACTTTAAAATGTTGGTAACATTTACTTCTTTTGTTATAACCATATTATAAAATTTTCAGACTTACAACTTAAAAGCTGTCGTGTTTGTATTTAGTTTGAATATTGTGCTTCTACAAGTTTTGTTTCTGACAGCATAATTAGGATACTGGTGTAATTAATACTGCACTTTTGTAAACTGTAACAGATGCCTTCATGTTAGCAGTATGTCTAAGGAATTGGCTCTCTGAAAGTAAAAGTATATAAGAAATAGATAAATGTCTTCAAACTACAAATATGTAATATAGCTTCCTTTTTTTTTTTTTTTTTTAAGATTTTATTTTTAAGTAATCTCTACACCCAACGTGGAGCTTGAACTCACAACCCCGAGATCAAGAGTTACATGTTCTACCAACTGAGCCAGCCAGGCACCCCTGTAATATAGCTTCTTTAAGATCATGTAGTTTGAGTTTTTCTTTCACTTATGACAGAATATGTAAATTTTCTATCACTGTTATAGTCTCTATGTTACACTCTTCGTTTCTAGGTTAAGAGCATTAATCGCTTGAGCTATCCATGTTTCACTTCCTCCTCATTTATTAAATGAGACTATTACCTACTTTGTAAGTTTATTGTGGAAAATAAATGAAACAACAGTTTATAAAAGCCCTTTGCAAAGCCTGGTACATAGTAAACTATTATTGGTATCAGTGATGCTATTCAATAAGCTAGACAGATAGGGCTCAACTTTTTTTCACTGCTAAACACGGAGTCACTGAGGAGAACCCTTTCCTTTCAGTATTGCTCTGTAGAATGACCATTCAGTTTAGCGATGTTTGTTGTTACTAAATAATGTGATGGTTTACAAATAACATGATAAGAGTCTCTGTTTACTTTTCCTTTAATTCAGTTGACATTTATTGAGTATACATGAAATGTAGAAGAAATAACATTGGGCCTGATGTCAAGAGAACGATCTGCACGTGTTCATTATAATAACTTTTTTACCTTTGTTTTACATTAATGATTCTTACAATACTTGTACAAACTTTGATCGTTCATCTCCGTTTTAGAAGGTGGTGGACCCAGGAAAAGAAAATTATCTTCTTCTTCAGAGCCATATGAGGAAGATGAGTTTAATGATGATCAGTCTATAAAAAAGAAAAGACTGGATCACGTAAGTTACCTTTGAATTGAAATATCAAAATCAGCTGTTAGACCCAGAATGTGTTGAATCTGTGGATATCAGATCTAAATGCATCTAAATGAATTAGACTTCTCTCTCACAACCAAATCAAACTGGGTTTGCATTTCATTTAGGACTGTTTTGCTTTCTTTTTAATTTATCCAGTATTAATTGCTTATCTCTGAGTTATAAAATTAATTATTAAAAATATTCTAGGGGTGCCTGGATGGCTCACTGGGTCCGACTTCAGCTTGGGCCATGATCTCGCAATCTGTGAGTTCAAGCCCCGCGTTGGGCTCGGTGCTAACAGCTCAGAGCCTGGAGCCTGTTTCAGATTCTGTGTCTCCCTCCCTCTCTGCCCCTCCCCCACTCATGTTCTGTCTCTTGAAAATGAATAAATGTTAAAAAAAATTTTTTTTCATATTCTAGTGGCATGATAAAGTAACTTTCGGGAGAAATATACTGTTGTGTTTTTTTTTTCAAATATTTATTTTGTGAGAGAAAGAGAGTGTGAGCAGGGGAGGGGTGGGGGCAGGGGTGGGGGAGGGGGAGAGAATCCCAAGCAGGCTCTGCTGTTAGTGCAGAGCCTGACATGGTGCTTGAACTCACAAGCCCTGTGATCATGACCTGAGCCAAAACCAAGAGTTGGACTCTTAACCAACTGAGCCACCCAGGCACTCTGAAAATAGACTTTTAATATATGGTTGAACCAGCACCATTTCCTCCTCCCCAGTGTGACAACTAATTATAATTCTTCCAGGTGACCTCTTTGGTAACTTAAAACTGCTTATCTAAAAATAATTATGGTTATGCTTTTATTGGGTTACTCTATATTTTTCCATTAACTTTTGCTTTAAGAATAGAACTACTGAGGCCTCCCAGTGAAACCAGACATAGTCCTCCCTGTCTGCATTCAAGACAACACAGTTTCTTGTTGGTAATCAAAATCCGTCACCCCCAACCAGTATAGTAACTTGTTTTATTTTATCTTTTTACCTGTGACTTAATGGTATAAGAAGCCCAAAGTAGCAAGGTAGCAATCTCTACCCTAATTTAATGGGATAATTGTTATGTCCCTCCATGGAAGCATTCTTTTCTTGCGAACTAATACTGATGGGAAGTTAAAAATTCTGTGATTGGGTTTTAGGTATGGGGAGTAGCTATAGTATAAGAGACTAGGCCTACATTTTAGTTTACAAATCTATATAGAACAGTTATGGGGGAAACAGCATCAAATTGATTGGTTATTCAGAGCATTTACTTTGCTTGTACATCCTGTTGAACAACACGTCGGTCTTAGGCATTCTCTATAAGTTCACTCTCTATAAGCGATACCACTGTTCTGTGGTAGGTTTTGAGGCATGTGGTGAAATCACTAGACAAATTCATTGATGCACTTTTCTTAGTGACCTGGTCAGGAACACTGTGGTATCATTAGTGTACTGTGTGAATTAGGTTTATTTTTTTTTTATTTATTTAAAAAAAAACAATTTTTTTTTTAATGTTTATTTTTGAAAGAAAGAGAGAGAGCATGAGCGGGGGAGGAACAGAGAGAGAGGGAGACACAGAATCCGAAGTGAGCTCCAGGCTCCGAGCTGTCAGCATAGAGCCTAACTTAGAGCTTGAACTCTTGAACTGCGAGATCATGACCTGAGCCAAAGTCAGACACTTAACCAGCTGAGCTACCCAGGCGCCCTTCAGTTAGGTTTTCGATATATCTATGTATGATATGTTAGTTGCTTATGGGTTCCATAACACAGCAGCACAAACTGGGTGGCTTAACCAACTGAAATGTATTGTCTCACAGTTCTGGAAGCTAGTGTGTCAGAAGGGTTGATTTTCTTCTGAAGGCTTTCCATTTCTTTTTGTTCCTGATGGTACGCTGGAACTTTGGCATTCCTTGGCTTGTAGATCCTTGCCTTCATTGTCACATTGCATGTTCTTTGTTGACATGTCTATCTGTAAATTTCCCCTTTTTTGTAAGGATACCAGTGGGTAGGGTAGGGTTCACCCTAATTTTAACTTCATTATGTCAGTAAAGACCCTATCTCCAAATAAACACATTCTGAGGTGCTAGGGTGTTATTTATCACATGAATTTTGGAGGGACACAGTTCAACCCACAACTGGTATTGCCAGAAGCAGGTAGATAGGAAAGGCATCTTAGAGTAGATTTCTGTTACTGTCCTTTCCATGATGAAAGGGTCCAGTGTAATCAACTTGCCTCCAGACAATTGACTGACTCTCCCAAAGAATAGTGCTATTGTCAGAACTCTTTGTTGGCCTGTGCTCTTGGCAGGTTAAATATTTGTTGGTAACAGTAATCAGATAAATCTTGGTGTGGGACCATCTTGTTGATCTGTATACACAGCCTCTATTCCTGTTTCCATGGCCATTTGTTTATAGACCGAGTGATCAAGCATTCAAGTGGCTGTGTTGTTATTGGTGTTCACAAAATAGATCATCTTGTCTTCCTCATTACTCAAAATTTCCTCTATAGTAGATGCACTTTGATGAACATTCCCAAGGAAAACTGTTGCTCTTGCATTCTGTTCTCAGAAAAACTCCTGAGAAGTTCAACGGTGCACCTCTTTCCCAGACTTCTGGTCACCAGTCTTCTATTCTTTTTTTTAAAAATTTTTTTTTTAACGTTTATTTATTTTTGAGACAGAGAGAGACAGAGCATGAACGGGGGAGGGTCACAGAGAGAAGGAGACACAGAATCTGAAACAGGCTCCAGGCTCTGAGCTGTCAGCACAGAGCCCGACGCGGGGCTCGAACCCACGGACCGTGAGATCATGACCTGAGCCGAAGTCGGACACTTAACCGACTGAGCCACCCAGGCGCCCCACCAGTCTTCTATTCTTATTCTCTTCCTTAGCTCCTGTCCATCATATATCATAGCTCTCTACCCCTGGCCACCTCTTTTTATACAAAGTGGATGGTAAGATGTACTGCCCAAACCTTTCTTAAATGAGGCTAAACCATTTAACCTCATTTTTTGTTTACTTCACTTTGGGCTTCTTCTAATAGTATGTGAACTCTTTGAAAACCAAGTTCAAGATTTTCCCCTCACTTTATCTGATTGTAAAGAATTCCCCAAATGCCATAAATCCTGTTTGAAGGAGGGGCAGAGTAAAGCAGAAGTAGGTACAGTGGGAGCCTGGGACAGCTGCAGCGGCAGCTTATTTGTTCCTCCTGAGCCTGCTCAAGTTCAGTTTCAAATCTCCCATTTTCACTTAATGATGGGTTGCTGCTCTTCATACTCAGTTTTAAGGTTGGTGGGTGAGATAACCAGATCACATAACAACTCAAGTCTCATGGTCACTTGATGTGCCATGATCAACCATTCTGTTCCTATCAGGACTCCTTTCAAGCCAACGATTTTTTCACAAAAAGACATCAGTCTCTTCTGCTTTTATTAAATCTTTTTTTTTTTTTTTTTAATGCTTATTTATTTATTTATTTGAGAGAGAGACAGGCAGACAGACAGCATGAGCAGGGGAGGGACAGAGACAAAGGGAGACACAGAATCCGAAACAGGCTTCAGGCTCTGAGGTGTCAGCACAGAGCCAGACACAGGGCTTGAACTCACAAACCATGACATCATGACCTGAGCTGAAGTCGGACGCTTAACTGAGACACCCACGTGCCCCAAGTCCCTTCTGCTTTTAAAATGTGAATTTGTTCCAGTGCAGTAAATACGTTAAACAGCAATTTTAGTATAACCTAAATTTTAGGTTATTTATGTGCAGTGTTGTTCGTGAGAAGTACTAGGTGAACACAGAACACTGCACCCAGCTGCACTGAGCCACATAGATTACATAAAATGCACACACCCCAGACATGTACTGGCTGCCTCATTTCACCATGCTTATTTTCCCACAAGGCTGTGTTTTGCTATTCTTTCACATTGGTGAACTTTTCTATTGGAAAAACACCCATTCAACATCCCAAACATATTAAGCAATTTCATTAAAAAATATCAGGTAGTACATATAAGAAGGTTTAAGTATTGAGGAAAAGCTTGAAATAAATGTTTGGGAAGGAATGAGAACATGTGCTATATCCTGAGCCACAGGCATAAAGGAATGCACATTGTGGAGCATCAGAGACAGTGCCCCAAAGTTATATGGCTGGACTGTCATCATATATTGGGAAGTCATAAAGAAAGGCGTAAAGAAATAGAAGAAAAGGAAAGATTGTTGAGCATCTGAATTAAAGACAAAAGTGAAAAAAGTCAGGAACAACCTTTTCCGTATAGATCTTTTTTTTAAGAAAATAAGTGTGTACTGTGGAAGTAGCTTCTTTTGGTGCCCGTAGTGGTTGCTTTAGTAGCTGCAAATAGTGCTACAAATTCCTAAGCCATCGGGTGTCACACAAAGCCATGAGTGCAGATGGGAAAGCTGCAAAAGAATTTTTGAGCTGTGATACAGAAGTAAACCGAAGAAAGCAACTATACATTGAATTAAACTCAAATTTCATGAAACAGATATTTGTTATGAATGCATGCCTCACAGATCCCAAATCTGAAAAACAGAAAACAGGAATTAAGGTTTTGAAACATAGCATTACTGTGATATTCACTACTAGTGCCAGGTAGAGACTCGGAGCTGAAACCAGCAGTAGTTTATCACTGACCAAACAACGCTATGCCTTTTAAAAAAATAAGTCAGCCTTAGAGTTCACTACTGGTACAGGAAAAATGGGTGGAGTGCCCAAATCTGCAGTGATACTTTTACTTAATTCTCTGTTGTAAGAGGACTTTTGCAAAAACAAAAACGAAAAGACTTAAAACCCCTTCTAATGCATCAAGCCTCTCTCTCTACAAAAACTGAACTCAGCCCCGTTTTTTTCCTTCTTTTTCCTCAAAAAACCACCTGAGATAGCCTTGTGATAAATTTATGATTACAGCATTTATGGCTTATTGTTTAAAGTGAGTATTTACACTAATTGCTGTTATTGAAAGTGAGAATGCAGATGTGGTTATAGAATTTTGGAATAGATTTAACATCAGAATTTCATTAGTACCATTGTAAAAACCTGGAGTGATAAGAGCATTTGTATTATGTGTGGTGGAAAACTCTCCTTACCTTGATTTGCAATTTTGAAAGATTTGATTCTTACAGAGAAATTTTGAAAACTCAGAAAAAGGTGTGTTGATTGAGGAAAGAAGGTTGGATTTGAGAAAGTAAAAAGTGGAGATGTTGAAGAGATAGGGTCCCGCTGATGATCTAGCCACAGAACTCTTGTAGTAATTTGCTCCTGATAGCCATGTGGATACAGAAGGTAATCATGATAATGATGGTGAAGACTAAAAGGCTACACCATGACAGCTTAACACATCAGGTTGTCAGATGCTTTAAGTGTTACTGAAAACAGTTGTGCTGGTTTGAAGATACTGGTTTTAGTACTGAATACAGTAAGAGTCCTAGCATCCAGTTGCATTTAGAACCTTACAGACGGCATTAGTATGAGAGGAGGAGGCTAGCAAAGGAGCAGAAATGTATTTTTTTTTTATAATTTATCATTTATATTTTCAGCCAGTATAGCAGAGGTAACACAAGGATAGTGAGCCGTGCTGTTCCATAGCTGGCGTTAAGAAATTTGTTCATTTTCAGATAACCTTTTTTCTACCGCTTCACAGTAACTCACAAGCAGTCCTTCCAGTGCTAATACTCCCAGGCAAACTTCAGTTTACATTTATTGTGGTATTTATGCATTTCTTAGCCATTTAACGTGTGTGAAATTGTGCTATCCTGTTTCAAGGATCCTTCCTCTTTTTTTAACGTGTCACTGATGAAGTTTTTGAATGTTGTGCCTCTAACACGATTTTTCTGAAACACTAATTTTTTATTTTCCTGATTTTGCACAGTGCAGTAATTTTGGAAATGGCATATATTATATTGATTTTCTTGTGATTGGGGCTTTTAGAGACTTCATACAGCATCCTTATTAGCCACAGATTCTTTGAGAATCATTGCATCTACTTGGTCGTGACGCCCAAGTGACAGAGCACCTTGTAGTGTATCCTGGACCTCCTACAGAACCTTCTCAATCTTGGCCTCATTCATAACTGACAGTGTTAAGAGAGCTAGTTCATAAACAGATTAAGCAAAGAGGCCGACCCCGACCGATTGCTCTGCTCCTTTTTAGAGTTAGACAATATGTACCTTTTCTGTTTCCTTTTTTTTTTTTGAACGGCATTTGCAGCATGCCCCAGATAAGACGCCCCCATAAAATTCATGAAAGTGGTGTGGTGGTTCCCAGAATTGGGGGGGAGGGGGCGGTTATTTCCTATTCTTTGGCCTGCATGTGTCTTCCTGAGGTACCCACTGCTTCCTGCTTACCAAGTCCAGTTAGTGATGTCTTCAGTGTAGGTGATTAAAGTGATATTCTGTGGACTGTGCAAAACTATCAGTCCTAGAGTACCATATTATGAAAGAGCAGGAGACCCCTGAAGACTGTGAAGGTATATCTATCCCTGACCCTTCCCAGATGAAAACAAATTGCTTTTGCTTGTCCTTTCTAATTGGGATGGGGCAGTGGGTGAAGAAGCATGATAGATTTTAACTGCACGGTTATACTGATTTGCTCCATTAAAAATACCATATCTGATAGTAACTGCTACAATTGGGGTTATCACCTCTATGTTTATGATAACTAAAATAATTCTCCAAAACCCATCATCCAGCTTTTGTATAGGCCAAGGAGCCACAGTACATTGGGATGGGATGGTGATACCAGTTTCTGCAGTTCCTTCAGTAACATGGTGTTGCTGCTGTGGCTGATTCTACTTGTACTTCTCTTCTTCCTCTTTCTTCTTCTTCCATTTACCCCTCCTCAGTTTTAGGGACTTGAATTTGTCTCTTTCCTGCGAGAATGGCCCTTACTCTCTGGGCCAAGGAGCTAACATGAGATTACTGCCAGTCCTAAATATGCCTGTTCCAACTCTCCATTCTGGAACAGGAAAAATAACCACAGGATTAACTCATAACCCTACAGCCCACTGAGACAGAGTTAGGCCCAAACTCTTTGTGTCACTGGTGTAACCACTGGACTACATAGGTATATGTCCCTGCCGTGTGGAACTTTGTCACATTTCTGTGTGCAAGATAGGTATCACTCACAATTTTTAGTATTTGTACTTTGGGTAGTGAAAAAAAACCTAACAATTGTTGGATAAGGAAGGAGGTGAAAGAAAGCTTGAGGCTGTGTTTTTCTAGATCTTGTTTGTGTAGCATGTGGTACAGTTCTAAGCAGAGTTAGGTAAATGATTTTTGATTGACTAAAATATAAGATTTTTCCTACACATGACCCCAAGAATCTTTTTTTTTGCTTAAGTGTGGAATTTTAACCATTTTTTTTAAGTGAAGTTAAGTGACAAAAGAAGAAAGTGATTATATGAGTAACACTGATTATTCCCAGATTAATGTTTTGGTTTCACATAAGTTTCTATCATTGTGTTACTTTTATATTGTGGCTGAACAATTAATATTTGAGCCATTCTATAAATCAACACTGAAGTAAAAGTAACTTTTTTCTCTCAGTATTTGAAATTTGTAGGGAGGTATAAAATTGTGAGCATAGCTGAGATATTTGAGTCATTTTCTTTTACTTGCCATTAGGTTGGAGAGACTTCAGTATACCTGGATTATTTAGAGTAATTTGAGGAACATTATGGTCTTTTAGCTGATTTATTTCGAGTACTGTATGAAGTGTGAGTTACTGGATATGCAGTCAGGGTCTTGCATTTTGTGATCTTAAAGCAGCAATATTCTTTACCCTTAAAGATATAAATTTGTCAGTTTTCACAAGAACAGAAAGAAACATTTTTGGATTCTTAACTGAATGTGGTAAGTTCCAAATCAAGTCAAAATATAAATGTAATTGTCTTAAGACTTAACGTTATAGGTGATCTCCTTAATTGTTTTTTTTTTCCCCCATTAGGGAGAAGAATCAAATGAGTCTGCAGAATCTAGCAGTAATTGGGAAAAACAAGAAAGTATTGTATTGAAATTGCAAAAGGAATTTCCCAATTTTGATAAACAGGTGGGTAGTCATGAAAAGATTTAATCAGTGTGTATTAAGTGTTTGAAACAAAATAGTGTTTGCGATAAGCTGTGTAAAATCTCAAGATGCATTTTACACTTTTCTAATTTAATACTCTTTTTTATCAGTATTATAAAATACTTTCATACTACTTGTTAATTCCTCACACTGTTAACTGTATCAGCATAACAGCCATAATAATAACAAACATAACCGTAACAGTTGTAACTCCTGTATAAAATGTGAATATTTAGAAAACAAAGTTAGCTGTTCGCATTTTTCATATTCTTGTCCTTTAAATTTCTCATTAAGAATTTTAAAGGGGTGGTTGAGTGGCTCAGTCGGGTAAGCATGTGACTCTTGATCTCTGCTCAGGTCATGGGCTCACAGTTTGGTGAGTTTGAGGCCCATGTCAGGCTCTGCACTGACAGTGTGGAGCCTGCTTGAGAGTGTCTCCCTCCCTCTCTCTCTGTCCGTGCCCTGCTCGCTTGCTCTCTCTCTCTCTCTCTCTCTCTCAAAAAATAAACAAATAAACTTAAAAAAAAAAAAAAAAAAAGAATTTTAAAGTGTCGGGGCATCTGGCTGGCTCAGTCAGAAGTAGGTCCGACTCCTGATCTCAGGGTCGTAGATTTGAGCCCCACACTTGGTGTAGAGATTACTAAATAAATAAATAAATGAACTTAAAAAAAAAAAAGAAATTTACTTATTTTGTTTTAATTTCTATTTTTTTTAGAGAAAGAGAGAGCACACATGTGTGAGTGGTGAGCCAGGGAGAGGGGCAGCGGGAAGGAAAGAGAGAATCGTAGGCATGCTCCACACTCGTTACAGAGCCCGATGCAGGGCTGTATCCCACCATCCTGGGATCATGACCTGAGCCGCAATCAAGAATCAGTTGCTCAGCTCAACTGACTAAACTACTGAGGCACCCCACCCTCAGAAAAGAATTTTAAAGTGTAATATTACATCTTGGTACTTTAATATTCCATAAGCTTTGTTTTACTTGTTAAATAGTAAGAAGAATTTCAGAGCCACGCATGCCACTGGTAAAAGTGCCTCTGTTTAATCACATAAATGTATGTGGAAGCACATTATTTGTTTAACATTTAGAATACATTTACACTTGCATTATTTTATTCAGGTATATGCACAGGTAGTATTTTGATGAGCTAAATGCAAAATCTTGTTCTGTTTGTTCTTTACATGTGTTGAAACTATATGTTTTGAAGTTGGCAGTTTGTAAAAGCCTAACTGCATGTTAAAGTTTGAGCAGATATTTTTGATCCTCAAGTTTTCAGAGCACTTCATAGGGAGAGGAGAAATGCAGAAAAAGTCAAACTGCTTTTCCTTTGAAGACTTACGTATTCACCCAAGTACACATACACAGAAAGTATCTGTAAAGCAGCATGAAAACAGGTGTGAAATAATCAGCTATGAATTGTTAAGTGATTGACTTATTTTTAGAAGAGTATACAAGTTCTACAAGTTGCTAATTTTAGATTTTTAACAAAAAGATCAATGACTTATTTCTAGGAACTAAGGGAAGTACTCAAGGAACATGAATGGATGTACACAGAAGCTTTAGAATCTTTAAAAGTGTTTGCAGAAGACCAAGGTAACTAGCTCCTTTGTCATAGAAAGCACATACTTCCCATTGTATTCTGTATTTTGGTATATAAGAAAATGGTAAACCTATGAACTAATAAGCAGTGAATGGGATTGCAAAAGATACTGGAAATAATGATGTAAAAAGTTTTTAAATGAGTAGTTTCCATATGTTAATGGCACTATAAAATGAAATAGAAAATATTTTTTTTCTGTTTAGCTAACTTTTTTTTTTAATAGGGCTACTTTTAAATTGCCATGTATTTTTGAGCATAAAAGAAACATCTTTTTAACATTTTAACATCTCTCAGGATGGATCGTATGATTGCTTGTGTTTTATAATCACTGAAATATAGGTGTCCTAGCCTGCCCTTACATGAATATCAAAAGTGCACCACTATCAGAAACCTAAAAGATGAATATCACTGGCATGGAAGAAAGTCCCTAAACCAGTATTGGAGCACTTTTAACTTTCAGAACCAAACAGTAGAGAAGTGGTGGAGAAGAGTTGAATGTTTATTCACATCCTTAAGCAATAATCAGTTAGATCAGCTCTTCATAATTTCATAGCCAATTTAAAAAGGCCAGTACAGTGGCATTGGGGTTTTTTGTTTTCATTTTTTAATGAAGTCTTCTAAGAAATACCCTAGTATGGGTGCTCTTGATGGCACAGAGAATTGATAGTCTGCGGAAAGAAGGAAGCCACCAAATCACCAGTTCTGAGTCTGAAGAATGATTCAAAAGAGATAGATTGTGAATGTGGAGAATTTAAGGAATACTTTATCCAATTTATTTTTCCTTTTTTTGACATATGCACCAGAATGAATGTATAATAATGTGTAAGTCTGAAAGTTCTTTGAGTCAGTAGAACAAACATCCTAAACAGTAAACTAACATGTTATAGGCTAACTGGTAAGAGCTAACAGAACCTCTTCAATCACAGACATCTTAGAAATCTATGGAATATGATGGATAAACCAGCGAAAAAGTAGCAGTGCCTTTCAGTAATGATATATTTAAATAGGTGGAGATGGCAATGGAAAATTAATATAATAGGAATGGTTTTAATTTAGGGTGAACATTGTTTTTGCTATACCCATCAGTGTTGGCATAGAGATGGGGCTGCTAAGTGACATTGGGGATATCTTGTGAGTATGCAGCTGCCATTTATATTCTCAGGACCTTTGTTAGAAAATGGGGGTTTATATTCGGTTTTTTAAAACTTACCACCTATTTTTTTAAACTAATTATTTCAGCTCATTGTACGACTTCAGATTCTACTTCAGTATTTCTCTTTAAAGTATATCAAGATTTAATAAATTATAGTTGAATTCTGTATTCAAAACGACAATATCATGTTTAGGTATTTTTTTATCTTACTTGAAGGCTTGTATTTATATCTTTCTAATTTAATTATTTTTGTCTACCTATATAGATATGCAGTATGCTTCACAAAGTGAATTTCCAAATGGAAAAGAAGCTTCTTCAAGAAGTCAGAATTATCCTAAAAATTCAGCTAAAACAAAACTGAAACAGAAATGTTCCATGAAACCACAAAATGGTTTTAATAAGAAACGTAAAAAAAATGTATTTAATCCTAAGAGAGTTATTGAAGACTCTGAATATGATTCGGGTTCTGATGTTGGCAGCTCACTAGATGAGGACTACAGTAGTGGTGAAGAAGTGATGGAGGATGGCTATAAGGGTAAAATTCTTCACTTTCTTCAGGATGCTTCAATTGGTGAACTAACTTTGATTCCTCAGTGTTCTCAGAAAAAGGCTCAGAAGATAACTGAACTCCGGCCCTTTAATAGTTGGGAAGCTCTGGTAAGGCTACATTACTTTTTTTTCCCCTGTCTGTGTGTGTGTATATATATATATGTGTGTGTGTGTGTTTAATTCACAGTACCGTTTATAGTCAAGGTGTCTTCAGCCCAGGGAAGCATAGATGGGTCGCCCCATCCTGTGTAGAGTCAAACATTACTTTCATTGTAAGCCAATAGTATTTCAAATAGTGTCATATGACCTAATTTTGAATGAATTAAGGGGTGATTTTCCTGAAAAACCCCAAGCTGATTGGCTGGGCATACTGTCACTCATTCTTTTGCATAGAAACTTGGTTCATTTCACTGCAGAAGAAGAAATTAGAGCTTACATTTAGGAAGGAGTCGTTTGCTAGCCTGTTCTGATCTGTTACTGCTGAGACTCCATGCAGAAAGCAAGAATGTGGCAGAAGTTTTACTACAGCTACTTGAAGAGCAATAGCAACGTCCAGGGGAGCTCCATGATTCAAATACCAGCTTCAGTGTTTTATGCTTCACCTCAAAAGAAGCAATTCTTTATTTTCTTTTTCTTTTAAAAGTGACAGCTCAATCTCTAACATGTTTTTCTTGGTTAAACAACACGGCCATTTTATGGAGTGTAGCAGGCTGCAAGCGTTTTTTATTGGAAAGATAGTGTGTGAAGCCTAGAATTCAGGCATTAGGTGAAGGGAAGGCATAAGCAACTGGTAAGTACACTTTGCATGATCATTTTATGGAATTTGATCTATAAACAAATGCTATCCAAAATACCTGTATTTTGAGTTTTGTAAGTGTCAGCAGTCAGCAAATCTTACTCATACAGAGGAATAGAAGAACTCTGTCTTTTAAATTTTGCCTTGACTTTTGTGAGAATGGGGGCTTTTATATCATGAATTGTATATATAGGCCCTGCTGTGAAAACACTGTGGATGGTTTTTTACAGCTTTAGAAGATCAGCTGCCTCTTGAATCTTTATAAGTTTTAAGGAAGTTTCGTGCTCTATCTTTGGGAGGAAAGTTGCTTTTGTGATTAATTTTATACTTGTGACAAATCTGTAAGAGCTAAGTTCCCTTAGTGTCTTTAAAAGTGGCAGTGTGGGAGGGTCCCTGAACAGTGGTTCTAGAAAGCATTTTTTAAAAAGTTAAGATATTTGAAAAATAAAGAAACAATATTGCTAGTATTTGGTAGCTTAAAAAAAATAAAATAAATAAAGCCACTCATTTTGCCTGCAGCCTTTGCTTTTCCAGAGAACATCTGTCAAAGCAGGCCCTTTCAAAACTTGTTCGGCTTTGCCTGAGTGATTATTTGTTGAAGTATTTGCTGAAGGGCTTTCTTGTTCTTCTTTTCTTCCTTTTCTTCTTTCTTTTAATCTTTAATGGTCTCCTGTGTTATTGCAGAGTCAGCTGCTTGGGCTTGTTGGGATTCTAATTTATTTCATAAGGAATGCAATTATCTGCAGCCAGTGTATTTAGTAACTGTAACTACTTGCCCAAATATCTTATAGTTAAAGTAAATTATACCGGACTTATATGTGCCAGATGCTTTCAAAAATATTCAAGTTAACATGTAGAAAGCATGTTTCCCCCACTAATTAATCGGCATAGTTTAAATTAGTCTCAACATGAATTTTTTGTAGATTATGCATTACCTTTTTAAACCCCCTGTTGCATCTTGCCTCCTCTCTAGAAACTGAATGCAAAGACAGTATTTATTTGCTAGCCATTTAGTTAAATGTTGGTTATTTTATGTAACAGTTACAAAGTAAACCTGCTATTTCAGCAAAAACAGGACTTTGCTGTCCTGAAAAACGTAGGTAAATGAAGAGTTTTTGGAAATGAACAGTTAACATTGGCACATCCATGTATATGAGCTTTGAATTTTAATTTGCGTGGAACTTTTAAGCTTCTACTTTTAGTCATTTTAGAATTTTGAATGTGACTGATTTAGGGAGCAATTTTGTATCTTAAAATCATCAAAGATAAAGTTAATATTACATACACGGTACTACAAAGTTGTATATATGATTTACTACTTTATAGCATGTGAACTCTTAGCATTATTGTTGAAGCTATTTAATCTTAAGGACTGGGGAATTTGTGAGAACTTTAAGAGTCATTAGTATTTCATTTAAAAAGGCAAACTGAGCCAACAAATCAAGTACACATATGTTTTAATTATCATTTTTGCTAAAACAAGTCTACAACATTGGTAGATTAAATGTAATCATTACTGTTTCATTGCCTTATTAGAAAAACAGTTTGTGAAAATTAGGTTAGCAGTGCCTTTTAAAACAAAATGTGGGAAGTACATCATTATGACTTTCTTGTCAGAATTACACTTTTTAAACATTAAATGTTGTAAGATATTCTAGTCACCCTTCTTTTTACATGAGAGTTTGTTTAACAAAATAAGTGCATTGTTTACAAGGGTGTTTATGTTCTCAGCTTTATGCCTGTTTTCTTTGAACCAGAATTTATTGTTTGCCAGATTTCTTCATAATTTTTCTGTGTTTTTCTGCTTTAGTAAAGGATGTGTTTATTGTAAGAATAGACTTTGGAAATACAGCAAGCCAATGTCAGTTTAAAACATGCTGTTAATGTGGTAAAATTGGTATTTTAATTGCCATATTTCACACATTTGATGGCATCAGTTCACCAGCCACTTACTGAGTTTGTGTCTAGTCTTGTGCAGAGTATGGTGGGGACTGTTGTCTGTGATAATCTTATTATGCTGCATCTTTTATACCTTAATCTGAATAGTAATGTGTGCTGACCAAAGGAAGATACCTGAGTAACTCATTCATGAATAACTCACCTTAAAACTTCATCTATGCATCTGTTCTTCCTTAACATTTAGGTCAGTGTAGATGCAGTTTTCCTTGATCGCTAACCATGCAACCCAGGTTTTAGTTCATGCCAAAACCCTTCATGCTCATTGTACTGTTCTCAACTGCTGGTAACTTGGACCACAGGTTTTCTTTTCTGCTTTGTTTTCCCAGTGGTTATTGTAAAATGTCTGCTTAAGTTTGTCACTTAAAGCATGGTAATGCCTGTTCCTTCCTTCCTTATAGGGTCATTTTCAATAAATTATGTTTAGGATGACTGTATTCTGGCTTTATTTTTATTTGCATAAGTTTGACAAACATTTATAAAATGTATTATAAATGCATTTTGAGTACTTCGTCAGCTGCTGCCAGGTATTTATAGCAGTGAATAAGATTAGGACTCTGTCCTCAAAAATATTACTTCTTAGGTAGGGAGTTAAATCTGGCCTTAAACAATCCCTCCCTTCCTGTAGAAATTAAAAGATACTTGTATTGTAAGAGTGACACACTGTGGCAGGAGAGAGGTACTTCAGTATGTGGCTTTTTAAAAGAAAAAAGTCCCCGAAGTGATACTAGAGTCTTTTAATCAAAGAGGTGGTAATCAGGACCATATTGATGTTCTTTTTTTTTTTTTTTTTCCACATAATTATCCAGCAAGTAGGAATTGCTTTTTCCCCCCTTTCTTCCACCTGAAAAAAAATAGCTTTATCATATTTTTTGGAGGAATAATTTTTCTTTGTCTAAAACAATACCTCCAAGAACAAAGAAGGTCAGGTTAGCCAAAATTCTGCCAAAGATGCCCACCACTTAAGGCTTTGTTGAGCATCTTATTTGTGCACCTGTTTGTGTATTTCATATTATGTAAATAGGACCATATTTTCTATGCTCATCCATAACTGTAGATTTACTAGTAGATCCTGCATTTACAGAGTCTCTGCATTTCTTAAAGCCTTTTGTGGTGAGGTATTTTGGTGAAGTATTTTATAGAATTATTAACATGCCTTTTGTCTTCAGGAAACAGTCATTTAACAGTAGAGTGTTCTTATACATTTCCCTAAGTGCCAGCTCATCTCTCTCTTTCTCTTCATCTCTCCATCTGTCTCTCTTCATCTCTCCATCTCTCCATCTCTCTCTCTCTCTCTCTCTCTCTCTCTCTCTCTCTCTCACACACACACACACACACGCACACACACACACACACACACCATTAATAAAGATATGGAATTACGTATTGAGATTTATTTAAGTTAATATAATTTTGAAGATCATTTTTTAGTATCTACATTATGACTTTGTAAATGCCTTTCTTAGCCATGTAGTATATTACATGATTACTTTTTTTTCCTTGCTTAGCATTTTGTTTTCTCTAGGTAATAGTGGTCTTGGTTTTACTTTGTCCAGTTTTCTCTATATTTATTATTTCAAACTTTCCCAGCTGTCTAAATTTCCCCTCAGTTTTAGACACCTCAGGTATTCCATTTGTATTTCATCTTCCTATAAAAAAAGTCTCATCTGGAATCTTAAGACATCCTCTGGTTTAGACTGGTTGGATTATAGGCCCGCTATTCAGCTGTGACCTTGGTATGTTATTTCCCTGACATCCAGAGGAATCCTTGTTGTCTCTTGTGTGTTGGATCTCTTCTTCCTGAATTTCATGCATGCCTCTTTATTCTCTTGGTTTTGTGAGTACATACTAGGAGGTAACAGGTGGGGGAATAATATAGTGGTGCTAGATCGCCTGATTTCGAGTCCCAGTTGTGACATTTCTAATATTTATCTGACCTATAGCAAGTTCTTATTCTACATTTCTTAATTTGTAAGTTGGGTGTAATTATGGTACTGACCTTAAGTCTAAGGAAGTCTAAGGGTTAAATAAGTGCCCATTCAGCTGAATTCTGGTTCTTAGAAAATGTTAGCTGTAGAGATCCACAATATTTTGCTCTGGAAGTGTTGTATATATTTCTAGTGAAATGCTAAGAAACTGTTGTTTTCTTCTTATCCTCCATATCAGTTATAGCCATATCAAATGCAACTTTTTTTGGATCAAGAACAGTTTTTCTTTCTGTACTTTAAGCTGCCTCGAGGCTTTTAAACAGATTTATGGCTGGTTACAGTACCCACAATATATTAAGATGACATTTTTTTCACCCTCCCTTTGTGGTAATTTGACAAAGGTCTGTCCAGTGGGATATAAGCAGAAGTATATTGTGACTTTTGGAAAGTGCCCTTATAGGATCCCTTCTTCCTGTTGACTGAGATGTCAGTATGATAGTAGGAACCCCATGTATTGAGGATATGAAGCAACAAAGTAGAAAAATCCTTGATTTGGGAACCATCATATTGGATCTGAAGTGTTTCCACAGGTCTTCGTTTACATGAGAGAGAAATAAACTTGTTGTATTTAAACGCTTAGTGTTTTGGATTTACTGTTACTCATAACTGAACCAAATCCTGACAATTTCATCTTTCAGTGAAACCTTTTCCTTGAAAATCTGATGTTTTACATTCATGGACAACGTACATTACTGGGTAGATTTAAATTCTAAACTGGCAACAATAATTTGGACCATCTCCGATGTTGGTTGGCTTAAATGGGAGGAGAGGTAGGGACAGTAGGAAGTCCCAAGGGAGGTAAATTTTGAAATTTTGACTTCAAAAATAACCAAAATGTCAAGCTCATTTAAAAATTTCAGTAACCAATCAAACTGATGCAGCTTGAAGTAAGAGTTACCTTTTGCACTCTCCTCGATTTCCTCTACAAGAATTTCAAACATAAAAAATTAGAATAAGGTAGCAAAGCCCCATGTCCTCAGCAGCAGCTTCAGTTCCTGGCTGATATCTGATCTTGTTTCATCTATATCCTCATCCACTTTCTTCTGTCTCATATTATTTTGAAGCAAATCTCAGAATTCATTTTATCCATAAAAATCTAAATATCTCAAAAAAGATATTTTCCCTAAACAAAACTAACTACATTGTCACATCTAATAAAAATCATCAATAATTCCTTAATGTTAGGAAATATCCAGAAAGAAAATGTCTGCATTCAGTGTTCAAATTTTGTTTCTCATAAATGGTGTAAGTTTTTTTGTTAAGTAATTTTGAATTAGAATCCATTAAATAAGGTCTACCTGCTGAGATTGTTTGATATCAGTCTTTTTTTTTTTTTTTAATATTTATTTTTGGGAAAGCACAAGCAGAGAGAAGGGGACCAAGGGTCCAAAGTGGGCTCTGTGCTGACTGACTGAGCCACTCAGGGCCCCATTGATATCAGTCTTTTAATTCTCTTTTAATCTGTAGGTCCCCCACCCATCTATCTTTCTTTCTTTCTTTTCCTATAATATCTTTGGTGAAGGAACTGGATCATTTTTTCTACAGTTTCCCAGTCTGGATTTTTCTCCTTCTGGCTGTTTCTTTTTTGTAATGTTAGTTTATTTCTTCTCTAGATTCTGATGTAATTGAATTGATCTTCTTTGGGCCAATGTAGTTCTTTCTTATTTCTGGCCTTATTACTCTGGAAGAATTTTCTAGGTCCTAGATTATATTAGTCTCTGAGAAAAGTGCCCATGGAGTTTTGTACTTTCCCTCATAATACCAGTTATTACACTTAAAATTATTGGTTGCATATCTTTCCCAATGACTATAAACCACATGAAGATAGGGACTGTGTCTACATGCCAGGTACCTTCACCAGCTAAGCTAATATTTGCCAAAAAATTAGAGAGCAGTAAATGGTAGTTGTTTACAAAAAAAATGTTTTGTTTTTTTAAACTTTTAAAAGGTCTTTTTTTTTTTTTTTTTTTTTTTTAATTTGGGAGGTAGTAATTAATTGTAGTGAAAAGAAAACAGTATGGACTTTGGAATCTTATCGTACTGTGTGACCTTGGAAATTGTACCTTGGTTTATTCATCCAGAATTGGTGGATTGATCTGGAGTTATTGTGAAGATTTAATGAGTTAGTGAATAAAAGACATCTAGTAGTTTCTAGACCATAAAAGTTACACAATCTATGTTCTTTATTTCCTGGTTATTCTTGTTCTCTCACAGACATACACATCATAAACATATACACTAACACACACCCACAAAAGACATGAGATTGGTTTTAGGCCTATAGTTTTGGGGTTCCTTTAAAAATATATTTAATTGGGGCACCTGGGTGGCTCAGGTGAGTGACAGACACTTGGTTTGGCTAAGATCATGATCTGACAGTGGCAGGATCAGCCTGCATCAGGCTCCACACTGAGCTTAGAGCCTGCTTTGGGATTCTCCCTCTCCCTCTTTCTCTGCCCCCTCCCTCTTGGTGTGCACATGCTTTCTCTCTCTCTCCAAATACATAAACTTTAAAAAATAAAAATATATTCCTTTTTTGTTGTTGTTTTGTTTTTTTTGAGAGAGAGTGCATATACTCGCACAAGCAGTGGGGAGGGGCAGAGTGAGAATCTCAGCAGGCTCCATGTTGGGGCTCAATGCTGGGGCTCCATCCCACCAACGTGAGAGCATGACCTGAGCTAAACCAAGAGTCCATGGCTCAACCTACTGAACCACGCTGGTGCCCCAATAAAATATATTTTAATTAAAAGTTCTTTTTTTTTTTTTTTTTTAATTTTTTTAATGTTTTATTTATTTTTGAGAGAGACAGAGTGTGAGTGGGAGAGGGGCAGAGAGAGACAGAATCCGAAGCAGGCTCCAGGCTGTCAGTACAGAGCCCGACGTGGGGCCCGAACTCACCGAACCCACCCGACCGTAAGATCATGACCTGAGCCGAAATTGGAGGCTTAACCCACTGAGCCACCCAGGTGCCCCTTAATTAGAAATTCTAATAGAACCTCCTTAAAATCTTCATGGCACTTATTCTAATATACCCTGCTGTTTATGTGTAAATCCTTTCCTTGGAAAGCACAAAATGGGAGATCATATTGTGATTATTAATATTGTCCATGTGAAAATGTAAAGTAGTATGCAAGTAACTTTGTATTTCACAGTGCCATTTTGCGAAGTGCTAAGTTGTGTTTTTTAATCCTGCAGTACAATAATAACATGGCTTTAGAATAGATTGGAAATTTTCTTTCCAACTTTTTCTATGTTAGATGTGAAAAGTGCATATTATAAACACATTTTAGTTAAATTATCATAGTATATCTTGTATTTCTATTATTTTAGCTTTTCTGTGAACTTAAATATACTGTGATCACAGGTATTATTTAGCATGTGATTCTTATTGTAAATAGGAATATGCTGAGTAAATAAGATGACATGAATCAAAATCATGTGTAGTTTTAACACGTAGTTTTACTCTAGTTTCCTTTATTCATTTCTGGATTGTGGGACATTTCTTTTTGTCCAGCCAGGTTGTTAGCTTTGTAGACAGCTGTGGGCTTTCTGTTATTCTTCACTAAAAATATTTTTTTATAATGTTCTTCAGGATATTCTTTTCAACTATCTATATAGAAAAATTCTAATTCTTTTACAGCTTTTACATGATGAAGTATTCAGTGTCTTCTTTAAAAAAAAATGCAAATACATTTTTGAAAGAAATTCTTTGAGCTTTCACAGAAAGCCATTTATACAAGCATATATGTATTGAAATTGACTTTTTAAAAAAGTTTTACCAAATTACTGATTGGTCATAGTTAACTTTTGATTCATGCGATATTTTTCCAAGCAATAGTCTCAGTTTAGGAACAAAATTTAAGTGACAAATAATAGTTGGAGTTTTGAAAGCTCGAGGGGTGGTACTTTGATGATAGATAGGGAAAAGTATGTTTTAGGAAGATTAATCATATAGTAATATGTCATAGGCAGGGAAGGTGATGAAAATGGGGCAAGATATCAGGTATGCAATTATACAATACTATTATTTTTGGTAATGAAGACGAATCTGAGATTTTGAAAACAAAACTTGATAGGAGATGTTAACCATCACTTTAGAGTTTCTCCTATAAGAGAACATCCACTAGGTTCAAAGTAATAACTAGCTTGAGATTGTGCATTTTGGGGGAGAAAGATATGTCTTATTTCAGCATGGTGAGTTGGAGGTGACAGGATTTATCAAAGAGAAACATGGAAATTCAAATGTAGACATGAAGAAAGAAACAGGTTCTCTTAGCACTTGATTAAGGTCATTAGTAAAATATTCAATGAACAAATTGTCTTTTCCTCATGAAGAAAAATTGGTACTGGATTTTTATTTACTAGATCTGAACTGTTAAATTATTTTTCTTTTTATGCCATAGTTCACAAAGATGTCCAAAACTAATGGCTTATCAGAAGATTTGATATGGCATTGTAAAACACTGATCCAAGAAAGGGATGTAGTTATAAGGCTTATGAACAAATGTGAAGACATTTCAAATAAGTTGACAAAACAAGTTACCATGCTCACTGGAAATGGAGGTGGATGGAACATAGAACAACCCTCCATTCTAAACCAGAGGTAATATTTGTTATACATACCTATTTCTTATTTTATCTCAGCTGTATAAAAATTCAGAACTTATTTCTGTATTGTGCCTAGGGAACTTAACATGTGGAAGTTTTATGAAAACTAATGTTAGAAGGGAAGCCCAGAGTTTCCTTTAATGACACATCAGTGATGCAAGAATTGTTTTTTATTGATACCCCTTCCCCCCCAACCCTGCCAAGGGTATTTTACTCCATTATATCTTTACAGATTAGAGGGAGGAATTGTTATGGTCTTATATAACCTATGTTTTCCTTGTCTGATGACAGATGATTTCATATATAATCACAAAAACTGGAAAGGTGGTTTTAGCTACTACCCCTTTACACAGTTTGGTGCTTCAGAAAATCAGCTGCTTAATTATATCAGTGATAAAATTTGTCCTAGCTCAGTTTCTTTTTAATCATAAATAAAATGAAATTATTAAAATATACTGTATCTGATTTAATATTTTAAATGCTTTCAAAAGCCCAGAGTTATTAAATCTCTTTCTGGAGTAGAAACATCAGTAATGACAAGGACACTTATTAAATAGATTATATAAGGAAAGTTTATAAAAACTATATTTCCCAAAACTGCTAGTGTCAGTAAAATACCTTTTCAGAATTCTTACAAAAAAGCAGACACTGAATTATTTTCAGTAAAAAAATTTGTACAACAACCAGTACATATTAAAATGGCATTTTATAATTGTGATGCCCCCAGTTTGCATGGTGTTGGGATATTGGGATGGAAAGATTATTTTGAACTTCCTTTAAAAGTTTATTTTTAAGTGGTTTGGGGACTCAGAACTATTCAGGATACTTCCTTTTAAAGAAGTGTATAAAATTGTTTACTGTGATAATATTTATAGTAGCAAAAACATGGAAACAATCCAAGTTCCTAAAATCAGAGAATAGAATGAATTATGGTATGAATAGTTAGAGTGGATTATGGTATATCCATAGTATTCAGGAATATGTAACGTTAAAAATGAGTTACATTTGTTCAGAATATTTCTGATAGGTATTTAATAAGATTAGCACTAGGTACTAAAATTAATTACCTTGGTGATTTTATTTACTTCTTCTAGTCTTTTTCTAGTCAATGATCAAAGCATATTTGCTGATCATTGGTTAATTAAAAGTCAAGATACGGTTACTGGCCTTTAATAGTAAGCTACAATCTTTTCTGTGCCCTTCTAGGGTGCTATGGGATGGTGTAGGGAAACGTGATGCACTTCCCACAAAGAAGCTCTTTTCTCTGTTGCATAGAAAGAACTATGGCCATGTCAGCAAATTCATCTCCTAAAAGTGTAGTTGGAGCTGCTCCTTCTTGTTCTACAGCATTGGATATGGGGAGTTCTTCACTCTACAAGACTTACCCAGTTGAGTCTACTTTATCATAATTTGGATTTTAAAAAATCAAGTGCTTTATTGCATCACTTGAAAAATTTCTCTCTTAAACCCACATCCACAAAGTCCTGTTACTTGTAAATAGTATGATCAGGTAATACACTGTCCTTCCTTTATGCTGAGGAATTTTCAGATGAAGTATTTAATAGATGAGAAAAATTGCTCTTTTTAAAAAAGTGCTCATTGGCTCTAGCCCGAAATAGAACTTCTAATACCTGTGTAGATAGTTTCTTGAGAGTTCATGTAAATGCACTTTTAGGGGGTGAAATTTGTTGTCTTGGTTTTTATTTTTAGCCAAGGTAAGAGTTGCACAAGCAGTTTTACTTGGTATACTGGCCAGGCATCATTGCTGCTGAGCACAGAGACAATTAAAGTAGTTTTCTTGCCTTGGGAAAGGAGTTATTAGCATTGGAGGAAAATGTCAAACCATCCTGATGACTAAGCTACCCTGCTTTTCTTAACAGAACCAATTCTTTTAGCAAAGTTTACGTTGAAGCAAAATTATGTTAACCATTTATTATTACAAATTTATATTAATTATAACAGAAAAAAGTTGCCTTTTAGAGATAAAGGACATATAGACATACCAAAATCCTTATTAAAAATAAAGTCTTTGCAGAGGGAAATAAAATTTCTTGCGTGTATCTCAAAGCTCAAAACTATTATGTTCATAATTTTTATTTTAAAATGTCAAAACTAAAGATACCGAAAGTTAAAATATAATACAGTGAGGGAAAAGAGAAAAAAAACCTCAGTATTTTTCCCTTTTTATTCCTACTGTTAATGTAGCCATCTCTCAAACTTTAGCAGTTGATCTAAAATATATTAGCTTTAAATTGTTTTATCTGAAAAGATTTCTCAGATGTTCAATATAAAATGTATTTAATTATATGTGTCCTGTCTTTTCTGGGCTAACTCTACCAGGTTACTCTGATTTTGTTTGTCCTTAATTTGATAGGATGGTTTCCTATCATGTTCTAAACAGTTGCTGTGAAGCCATTTGACAGTGATGTGGATACAGATCAGTACTGCAGATGTGACTTGAGTAACTCCAAGTGCTATGATGTAAATATTTTAGCCGTTTGGATACTACTGTTAGTGCAAACTAATGTTGTGGTATTGTCATCAGCTGTGTCACACTTAGGGAATATAAAGCTTTTGGTCAGCTAGTATCCCTAATCTTATTTCATATCAACTGCTTGCAACAAGTCTCTCTAGACTATTTCTGCATTTTGAACTCACATTTAGCATATTATTTCCATTTCAAGCTTATCTCACCTTTCAAAACTTTGATACCAGTTTCTCCCAACAGGAGATTTAAACCCAATTAAATTTTCACTCTGAAAATAAATCCTGACTCTAGAAGGATTTTTTTTTTTTTTCCTCCTAACAAAGCAAGTAACTTCAAAATAACATGCTGCCTCATTTTCTTTCATGGTCTCAGAAAATCTTAAAATCATTTTTTTTTCTTTAGTGAGAGGTACCAAAAGATATTTATGGTCTGCTGATGAGAAGAGAGCACTTAAACTAATTCAGAAGGCGTGGGCAGATTACATTTTTATCTATAAACTGGTGTGGGGGGGTTATATGCAGTCATGAAAATTCTTAGAAAACGATAGAATGTCAAAATAAATAGAAGGTGTGATTGTACAGCATCTAAATATTAGATCCTGCTAGAGAAAGAATATAGCTGCCCTATTTTAAAAATTGGTCATAACAAATTGGATTTAAAGCATCTTTGTCAAAATTGCATTTTCATTGATCTTTTTGCCTTCTGAAGAAGGGATCTGTTGACGGGCAGCACTGTTGGGATACTAAGCAATAAAAAGTTATTGGAAGCTTAGATAAATCCAGTAGAGGAGCGTATACACAAAAATACATATGTGTGTATACACATACACAAGCACACACATTGTATTTTTAAAACAAATATTTCAGTATAACAAAGCTATTTAGTATCTTGATCAGAAACAGCCAGCAGAGCTGTTTTGTGATATGGATGAAGCCATTTTTATTTGATTGAAAAATTCTATATAGTAGATGCTTCTCAAAACTCCTTCATCACTTTTTAAAGTTTTATGTATAGTGAAGAGTATTTTAACAGTTACACTGGTTTCTCAATATTTCTTGGCTATTTGTGATAGATCAATGTTGGGATAGCATGCTTGGTGCTTTGATGCATTTATAAATGACGTACTTTGCCCACCTTATGAAGTTTCATCATTTTCATAAAGTATGAACCTTACATGTGTGGGATGACTAAGGCATCAAGAGCGGCTCAAAAATAATAAAGAACTCAGTTTTGACCATAGAACGGGTGGGTCAGGAGGAAAGAACTTTTTCATGTTCTGTTGTTGAAGGGCTGAGCTCTGGATCAGACCTAGATTGGATTCCGTCTCTGCCACTGCAGTACAGTGCATTTGTATAGCTATATGACCTTGGGCAAGTTACTTCTCTTCTCCTAGTCCCAGAGATCAGCTCATCTCTAAAATGGGGATAATAATATTACTGCTTGAGGGGCGCCTGGGTGGCGCAGTCGGTTAAGCGTCCGACTTCAGCCAGGTCACGATCTCGCGGTCCGTGAGTTCGAGCCCCGCGTCAGGCTCTGGGCTGATGGCTCGGAGCCTGGAGCCTGTTTCCGATTCTGTGTCTCCCTCTCTCTCTGCCCCTCCCCCGTTCATGCTCTGTCTCTCTCTGTCCCAAAAATAAAAAAAATAAAAAAAATTAAAAAAAAAAATAATATTACTGCTTTATCATTAGATTATATGAAGTAATCATGCATGTCACGCCCATAGCATTGTGTCTGGAATAGACTATTCCAGTATGAGCATTTACTTTCACCATTGTAGAAAATTCATTTGGATCTGGAAATTAAAATATCTATGGTAATATGTTTTATTTATTATTACTTTTGTAGTGGCAGTTGAAATTACATGATCAGGAAAACAAAGACTTTTTTTTTTAAATGAACTGTAAAGATTTCAGCAATATTGCTGAATTTTTCCCCACCAATGCTTTTATTTTTTTTTAATGAGAAATGTTTTATAGATTGCATGCCCCACAGCTGAAACATAGATTTATTTTTAATTTTTTTTAATGTTTATTTTTGAGAGAGAGACCAGTGGGAGAGGGGAGGGGCAGAGAGAGAAAGAGACACAGAATCCAAAGCTGTCAGCTTCAGAGCTTTCAGCACAGAGCCCGACATGGGGCTCAAACTCATGAACTGTGAGATCATGACCTGAGCCGAAGTTGGACGCTTAACCAACTGAGCCACCCAGGTGCCCCGAAACATATTTCTAATTTAAGATGTATATCTTTCTACCCTACCTCTTTTACCCCATTCTAATTAAAGTCTGTTGATTTTAGAATTTGGCCCTTTAACCATTTTATTATACCATAGCTGTGTTCAGACTCCTTACCTATGTGCAGATAGGATGTGTGTAATAGGTAATAAGGGGAGAGGATAAAAGCTGGAGAATGAAAGGTGTGTCTTTATCCTAGCTTTTCATGTTAATATGTATTGTGTGCTGACCTAGGGAGTATAAGGATAAACTTTTGAGTGAGATGGACTTCCTTAGTTAAAATCTTAGCCATCCATAACGCTTTGTAGCTATGCAGCCTCAGGCAGATTACTTAGCATCAGGTTTTTCATCAGTTTCAAGTAATGATAAAAGGCAGTCTTAATGGATGTTATGGGATTAAATGAGGTGGTGCTTGAAAATGCTATTTGTGTATCTGTATGTAATAGGTATTTAGTAATAATTGCTATTGGTTTTTAACTACTTGAACTTTTAGAAAAAAAATAGTGTTTTTATTGGTAATAGCCTTCCAATATTACCTTCCAAAGAAGTTATTTCCAAATTATGTGTTTCCAAATTAAATGAGATTTTTGACCCTTGCCTGCTACTTTCACTTTTTGATGCTCATTGATGTCTCTCAAATTTATATTCATATACAGTTCAAAAACAAATACATATATATGCCTTCCAGATATACATACCACTGACATTAGAGGTGACTGACACTCATTCAGAAAGTGTTTATTCAGTCAACCTGGCAAAGAGGCAAATTAAGCTTGTGTTGTCCTAATACTTGAAGTTCCCTAATGTGGTATAATTCAAATCCATACAATACCATTTTCTAGTATATATTAGGTTAGTAATATGTTATCATGGTTAATATTGTGATCAGTTATGGAATTAACTTGGTGGCATTACATTATGACTGAACATGGAAATATTTTTTGTAATTCTTAAAGCCAGAAAAAGTAAGTCAATACAAAATAAAAGTTGAGAAAATAGAAGAAAATGCATTGTATTTGGGGCTCTTTTTTCTTAACTAAGTGTAAATAGCTTGTAAGTTAAAAGGTAAGATTAGACATGGGTATTTCAGTTTTTGTGTGCATTGTAAACTTAAACCTCATGTCATAAAACTAGTGGAGTATAAAAGTATAGAAGTATAAATCTGTAATATTTTGTAACTCTCTTTACCAGTTTGTCACTCAAGCCCTATCAGAAGGTTGGTTTGAATTGGCTGGCACTGGTACATAAACATGGACTTAATGGCATTTTGGCAGATGAAATGGTAAGTAGTACTCTATTTCTAGGATTCATCATTAAAAGGCCTTCTTGCTATCATTTAAAATAAAATTTTCCCTTGACCCCTGTAGTTAACTGTTCTCACATCAGTATTTTATTACTCCAGTCACCCCTTCTAATTTTCTAGCACTTCTCTTAGCTCTGGCCTCCTCATTGCCCCTCAAAATGAAAATGGGCTTTACTTTCTTTCTGATTATCAAATTAATATATATGTTTTAAAAATTAGACGTTACGTAAAAATTCCAAAAATAATCAAGATCCCTCATACTCCTGCTGCCTTGAAATAAGTACTATTTTGGTGTATATCTTTTGAGATTATTTTCTTCTGCAGGTGTGTGTTTGTATGTACATACACAATATGCATATGTATAATACTAAGATTTTGTTTTATGTGCTTTTCTATAGCTACTTTGAAAATTCATAGAGACTTATAAATAAATCCACACATTTATCAGCAACATCATTTCAGCCATTTTTTGTTAGCTGTCTCTGAGTTTCTGTGCACCACTCCCCACCCCCCCCCCGCCCCCCCGCCCCCATCACATTACACCCAGTAGTTCAGGTATTGTCACATAGAAACTTGACCTTTAACCTTAATGTCCTTCTTCTGTTAAAAAGTTTATTAAAAATTAGTCCTGTTCAGTGGAGAAAATGCTTATTAAATACATATGTATTACAGTGTATATTACATTTTCAAAATAAAAATTAACAGTGATCCTTATTCTGTAGTTAGCTTCTAGTAATCTTTTGTACTTTAAGACTATTCCCACACATACATTATATTATCATTATAACAAAGATGCTCTTTATCTGATAGAAAACAATATATATGCAGGATTTCAAATAGTTATAGAATTAGATATAGAATATAGAACATTACAGTTGTGGAGAGCTGGACTTGAGAATCAAATCTGGGTTTGGAACCCAAACCTTTGCTTTTCATGGGCTAATCCTTACCGAATGGCCTAATCTCTGCCAATATTAATGAAACATGAGTAATTTCTGTATCTTAAGATTATATTTGGCATCAAATGAGGTATAATATGTGAAACTGTTTTTGTAACCTGTAAAACACAATATCTATAAATTAGTGTCTTGCCTGGTTTGCTAGGGCTCCCATAATAAAAGACCAAAGAGTGGGTGGCTTAAACAACAGAAATTTATTTCTCACATCTGTGGAGACTAGAAGTCTAAGATCAAGGTGTTGGCAGATTTGGTTTCTCCTAAGGCCTCTAGCCTTTGTTTGCAGATGGCCACCTTCTTGATGTGTCCTCACATGTCTTTTTCTCTGCTCACACATCCCTGGTGTCTTTTTCTCTGACAATGGGGATTGGGCCCCCATCCCTGTGATCTCACTTAACCTTAATTACCTCCTTAAAGACCCTATTTCCAAATATAGTCATATTGGGCATTAGGGCTTCAACACAGGAATGAGGGCAGTTCAGTTTATCACAGCTGGCAGTGTTTAGCTAAACTTGCTCAGTAGCCTAAAAATAAACCCCACTTCGCTTATATAGAATTTACTTGCAGTAAAATACACAAATGTTCAACTTAGTGACTTTTTACATATGTGTGCACCCATGTGACCACTTCCCAAATCAACATTTCCATTGTACCAGGAACATGCCCTCATGCTTCTTTTTAGTTATTACCACCACTATTCTGATGTCTATAAACATAGGTTATTTTTTTTTAATTTTGAACTCTATATAAATAGCGCCATTCAGTATATACTGTTTATTTCTGGTTCATTTGGTGCATGATAAAGTTACAGAGATTCATCCATGTTCTTATATGTATCAGTAGTTTGGTTTTTGATTGGTATGTGGTAGTCCATAGTATAAATATGTTGCAACTTGTGTATCCATTTTCCTGTTGAAGTTCATTAGGTCATTTCCTGTGTTTGGCTATTGTCAACATTCTTACCCAAGGTCTTTGTGGATGTATGTCCTCATATTTCTTGAATATACTCTTAGAAGTGAAATTGGTGGGTGATAGGATAGGCATATGATCTGATTAGTCATTGGAACATTGTTCTTTAGTATGTATTAAATATTTGTTTTATATAAATAGTTACCAAAATTATATCCTTTATATGCATTGCAAAGCTCTTCCATATTAATGTGTGTCGTATTTTAACTAGCAGGATACATCCTGCTCATTAAACTGAGTTTTAGTGTAATTTGGACATTATGGTCTGTTTTATCAGTCATTGGGAACTAAGAATATAGAACTCTCATATGGTTGCATTATGGGGAATCAAAAATAACTAAAACCAGAAGTATTATTTTTCCTTTTGTGTTTTCCAGTATTTTTTGTTTTTAAATTTCATATATTGTCTTTTAAACATTTAATTTTAGGGCCTAGGAAAAACTATTCAAGCCATTGCATTCCTGGCATACCTTTATCAGGAGGGTAATAAAGGTCCTCATTTGATCGTTGTTCCAGCATCAACTATAGGTTTGTAATATTGTGGACAACTACACTTGACTGTATAAGGTTGTGTATAGGGAGAAGAAAATCTGTGATTTCTTAGTTTATAGAGGTGAATATTATGTGGTCACCTTATATTTTTTTCTCCCTTTGTATATTTGTGAGTATGCGTGTTTGATTATACTGCACATCTTTTAAAATAACTGCAATACAAGTCAGTTATTCACCTTTTGAATTATTATGGAATTATTATGGATCAGGGACCATCAATAAGATCATTGACTATTGTAATACTTCTAGAAAATTGTTTTAATGAAAAAATTGTTTTGATGAGTAATTTAAGAGAAATAAGTGCTTTTAAATTTATAATTAAACATTTATAGAATCAGAAAGTATACAGTTCATCCCCATTGAAGTTACTCTTTCTTAATTGATTGGATGTTGACTAGAGTAGATAATATACGTATGAACATAATCCAAAAAAAGTCTTTAAAATGGAAATTAATGACCTATAAATATAATGGTTGGCCATCTGCCTTTCATTTTATGCCTCTTCAAAATTATTTTAATCATCAGGAGAATTGTGAAGGGTCTTTGATTTTTTTTTTTTTTTTTTTATCATTATTTTGCAAAAGAATTTCTGGATAGAATTCATTTCACTGCATATAACCTGTTGTAGCACATAACCTGTTGTAGCAGATACAAATAATATCTCTTTTGCTTTATAGATAACTGGTTGAGAGAAGTTAATTTATGGTGCCCCACTTTAAAGGTGCTCTGTTACTATGGTAAGAATGTCATTTTGCTTTAATCAGAAACTTCTTTAAAATCCTTAGAGTAAAGTACAGTAAATGTAACCAATATGTGTGTGGTGTTTTTAAATTGTAGGCTCTCAAGAAGAACGTAAACAGATTAGATATAACATCCATAGTAAATACGAAGAATATAATGTAATTGTGACCACGTAAGTATGGAGACAAAGTATATTTGAGCAGGAAAGATTTTGTGTAACCCTCAAATTTTTAAAAATATCTCAGTAGTAATATGAAGGAAAATTTATGCTAAGAACTATACAACAAAAGTAATGGAATGATTTATGTTGAGAATTCGGGCATTTTTCAGTTTTTTAATAGTATAACAGATGATGGTTAATGGTTATAAAAAGGCTTTGTCCACTTGATTGAAAGTGTAGTTTTACAAGACTCTGTTAAACTTAAAGTAAAATTTAAGATATCCCACCAAATGATTTGTAATATTTCTAACTTATGTCAATTATTAATCATTGATTGTTGGGAACAAGAAGCCGGAGGCACCGTGAGAATGTCCTGAAGGAAAAGCACAGAGCAGCAAGGAACTGAAAGCAGTTCTATTCCTTTCCTTCAGGACATTCTCATGGTGCTTCCAGCTTCTTGTTCTCCAACAATTAATAATTTTGTATTAATAAATACAGTAAAATCTCACTCTCTAAATGAAAAAAATTGATTTATAGAAGTACGGGTGGAAAATATAACTTTCTACCAAGTTAATCATGACTTGGTGTACTGGCTGTTTTAGCGTAAATATTTAGCAGAGGGGTGCCTGGGTGGCTGTCAGTTAAGCGTCCGACTTCTGCTCAGGTCATTATCTCACAGCACGTGGGCTCGAGCCCCACATCCGGCTCTGTGCTGACAGCTCAGAGCCTGGAGCCTGCTTTGGATTCTGGGTCTCTGTCTCTCTGCCCCTCCCTCACTCATGCTCTGTCTCTCTCTCTCAAAAATAAACATTGAAAAAATATTAAGCAGAGAAGTTACTGCTCTCATATTGCATTTTTAAATATAGGTTATTTCAATCTTCATGTTAACTCTCAGTATTTAGTTACTATTTTCTCTACTGACTTCTGTAGGAGGCCATGATTAAAAGAATTCATCCAGAATTCATCTTTTCTAAATAAAATGGACTTCATTTTCATAGATAGTCTAGTACTGGTAGCTGCTATTAACTTTTTTCTTGGATGTACTCTACTACTTTAATACAATAGTATTATGTACTTAACAAATGTTTTAATTTCATGTCCTTTTTTTCCCTGTTTGTTCTGAATGTATAACAGTTCATGAGAAAAAGTATAAAAATTGCAGAGTACATATAAATTCTACCCAAATTGGCTTCTTCCTAGGTGTGTAGATATTGTCTAATTGTAACATTTAAATTTTCCTTTACCTACATATGGCAGCTTCTATAGTTTGGTTACATATAAGTAATTATTGGATACAAGTGCATCAGTATTTATTTGAACATCAACTATGTCTAGTGGTATCTTTTAACTACTGGTTATTAAAATTGCATGAATAAAAATTTTATAAAACACTAAATCTCACTGTGGTCCAGGCTTTTAAAGGTATAACCTTAGACTTTTTTTTTTTTTTTTTTTTTTGGTGACAGGTATAATTGCGCGATCAGCAGTTCTGATGATCGTAGTCTGTTTCGAAGGCTGAAACTTAATTATGCTATTTTTGATGAGGGCCATATGCTGAAGAATATGGGCTCTATCCGCTACCAGCACCTTATGACAATTAATGTAAGAGAGGATTCTGTGAATTATTCCAATTATAATTTAATGTATTTAGTATTTGATATCAGGGGTCAACAAACTTTTTTTGTAAAGGTCCAGGTAATAAATATTTCATGCCTTGTGGGCCATTAAGCTTCTGCCACTTCTTTGCTTTTTAACTACCCTTTAAAAATATAAAAATCATATTTATTGGCTCATGAGCCTCAATTTGCAAACCCCTGTTCTATGTGATAAACTTTATGAATATCAAATATAATCTACTTTCATTGCCTCATAAAAGTGATTGATATGAGGACATAAGTTACCTACTTACAAATGAAACCATTATTTTTACACATTCTACCTTAAAACACAATAGATGATAATTTTTCTCAGTTACTAGTCTTTCATCAGAAAATGTTACATTATTAATAATGGTCTTAACATTTTTTTCCTCCCCCACTGAGAAATGCAGGCAAGGATTTGGCTTTAAAAAAAAAAAAAAAAAAAAACCTAAATTTTACTTTCATTCATTCACAGGCAAATAACCGTTTGCTGCTCACGGGCACACCCGTACAGAATAATCTGTTAGAACTCATGTCACTATTGAATTTCGTTATGCCACACATGTTTAGTAGTAGCACCAGTGAAATACGAAGAATGTTTTCCTCTAAGACAGTAAGCATAAATTCATTATTTTCTCCCAAGTATGTCACTTTGTGTTTTATGGGGGCCGTTTTTCTATTTTGTCTTTTTTTTTTCTTGTTTTCATAGTGTATTTGTGCTATCAACTAAGTTTAAGTAGTTGATATCCCTATACTTGGGTGAATTGGGAAGTTAGCCAAAATACAATGGGAAATAAGTTGGTAACTTTTGTAATTAATGTCTAAGAGTTTTGGTTTTAATATCCTGATTTTCTGAAATGACAGGTTTAGTTTAGTGGAGAACTCAGATACATAATTTGTGTGGAAAATTTGGTGATTGCATTTGCCTTACTAAAATTAGGTAAATTAGGAGCATTTCTTTATAGGTAAACTGTAGAACTGGACAAAGGTAGAATGTCCAGAAAATTCCTATACTGGAAAATATATTTTGAAATAAAATTCAAAAGTAACAATTTCTAAAAGTTACACTTAAATTCTATTTAAAAGAAAGTCTGGTTAATTTTCTCCCTGTTGCTTAGAAAAAGTACAGGATTTGCCTGGGTGGCTCAGTTGGGCATCTGACTCTTCGTTTCGGGTCAGGTCTTGATCTTGTGGTTTGTGGGTTCAAGCCCCGCATCAGGCTCTGTGCTGACAGTATGAAGCCTTCTTGGGATACACTCTCTCTGCCCCTCCCCTGCTCACTTGTGCTCACTCGCTCTCTCTCTCTCTCTCTCTCTCTCAAAATAAATAAGCAAACTTAAAAGTACAGTATAATCTTCAGAGACTCCTAAATTTTCTAGTACAGCAATGTTTATACACATTTTTGACTGTCTCCCAAGTCTCGCATATTTTCCAAGAATTTCCTATGGTGGTCTTCCACTGCAAATTAATGGCCTTTTAAACTTTCACTAATGGATTCACTCCCACTTGATGGCCAAGCAGATTATAGAATATGAAGGACTTTTTCACTTCTTAGAACAAAATTCCACTTCTTTAATTCTCCAAAATTAATAGGTTTTGATTAGGAACCATCCCTGTCTTTTAGACCACATGGTTTACATCCCCGGCACTAGCTTTCTACCTAGAACATAAGTTTCCTACCTATCTCTCTTTCTCTTCCTCTTCTCTTCTTTTTCCCAACCTGTTAAACATACACACACACACACACACACACACACACACACACACACACACTTTTTCATGAGACCTGGTCATTTGTTACGACTCGTTAGTTATGACTTGATTCTGAACACCATCCTAGAACAGTTCAGTTTCATTAGCTTAGCAGAATACATGAAACCTCAAAATACATATGGAGCTTGAAGAGGTAGATTATAGCCCAGAGTTGACATGTGATATTCTATCTAGAATGAAGTGCATTTCTGTGGAAAATAACTCCTGATGATAGTGAGGATGATTTTCATGTTATGTAAGGTTGTTACTGTGATCATTTAAATAAGTAATTTCTAAAAGGATATGTTCTTTTTTTACTTAGAAATCAGCAGATGAGCAAAGTATATATGAAAAAGAGAGAATAGCACATGCAAAACAAATTATAAAACCATTTATTCTCAGAAGAGTAAAAGAAGAGGTAATTCTTATTTGCGTATTTTTTTATTATGATTGCTTTTTAAAAATCTGTTTTCTTCTTTATTTGAATGATCTGCTTAAACTGTTTTCCTTTCTCAGGTTCTCAAGCAGCTACCTCCCAAGAAAGATCGAATTGAATTGTGTGCAATGTCAGAAAAACAGGAGCAACTCTATTTGGGTCTTTTCAACAGATTAAAAAAATCTATCAATAATATGGGTATCATCTGACTTTCACAATTTCATGTGAAAAATAATCTGTACTGGGGCTACATTTTGTTTAGTCATGTTATGGTGGGATTTGCTCATTTTTAAAAAATTAGTTAGAATTTGAAGAAATAAACTTTTTGTTTGCTTTGAGGTATATTTCAGCAAACATCAGCTTGGGTTTTGTGGGTTTTTTTGTTTTTAATGTTTATTTTTGAGAGAATGAGAGCATGCATGTGTGAGGGAGGGGCAGAGAGGAGAGAAACAGCATCTAAAGTGGGTTTCCTGGTTTTGGGGTTTTGTTTAATGCATGTTCTTTGGATCACAGAAAAAAATACAGAGATGTGCAATGTAATGATGCAGTTGAGAAAAATGGCCAATCATCCTTTATTACATCGCCAATATTACACAGCTGAAAAGCTCAAGGAAATGTCTCAGCTTATGCTAAAGGTAAGGATTCCACATTATGTTAACACTAAGCTTTAGCAACATAAGGTTAAATTAAACCTAACGAGCATATTGACCCATACTTAAGAAAAGCATGTTTATTTTTATGTATTTTATTTATTTATTGAGAGAGAGAGTGCAAGTGAGCAAGTGGCAGAGAGAGAGAATCACATGAGGCACACTGAGGGAGAGAGAGAGAAGCGGGGCTTGCCCGATTCAGGGCATGAGCTCAAAAACCATGAGATCATGACCTGAGCTGAAGTCAGATGCTTAACAACTGAGCCACCCAGGTGCCCTAAATTTTTTTTAATGTTTATTTTAGAGAGGGAGCATGAACAGGGAAGGGGCAGAGAGAGGGAGAGACAGAGGATCCGAAGCAGGTTCTGCACTGACAGCAGAGAGCCCAGTGCAGGGCTTGAACTCAAAAACCATGAGATCATGACCTGAGCCGAAGTTGGATGCTTAACCAGCTGAGCCACCCAGGCATCCTGCATTTTTTTTTTTTATTGTTTATTATTTTTGAGAGAGAGAGACAGAGAGCAAGCAGGGAAGGGGCAGAGAGAGAGGGAGACACAGAATCGGAAGCAGGCTCCAGGCTCTGAGCTGTCAGCACAGAGCCTGACGCGGGGCTCGAACTCACAAGCCGTGAGATCATGACCTGAGCTGAAGTCGGCCACCCAACCAACTGAGCCACCCAGGCGCCCCTGCATTTTTATTTTTAAGACAAAGGTCAAGATGGGGCACCTGGGTGGCTCAGTTGGTTAGGCATCCAACTTTGGCTCAGGTCATGCTCTCACAGTTCATGAGTTCAAGCCCCGCATTGGGCTCTGTGCTGACAACTCCGAGCCTGAAGCCTGCTTGGGATTCTGTGTGTGTGTTTCTCTCTCTCTCTCTGCCCTTCCCTCGCTCACACTCTGTCTCTCTCTCAAAAATAAATAAACATTAAAATAATTTTTAAAAAGACAGTGTGGAGAACTTCTATAATACCCAAGAGGACTGACAGTATGTATCAGAAGTCAGCAAACTGTGGCCATAGGGCCATTTTTATAAATAAAGTTTAACCAAGTCTTTTAGTTTCTGTTTTTTTGTCTGTGACTACTTCCTCAATACCTTGGAGATATTGCAGGCTCGATTCCAGACCACCACAATAAAGCAAGGCAGATGAATTTTTTTTGTTTCCCCATGAATATAAAAGTTATGTTTAGGGATGTCTGGGTGGCTCAGTCGGTTAAGCGACCGACTTCGGCTCAGGTCATGATCTTGCGATTGGTGAGTTCGAGCCCCACAATGGGCTCTGTGCTGACAGCACAGAACCTACAGCCTGCTTTAGATTCTCTGTCTCCCTCTCTATTCGCCCCTCCCCTACTCATGTTCTGTCTCTCAATGTCTCTCAAAAATAAATAAAAACGTTAAAAAACAATTTTGTAAAAATTAACAAAATAAGTTACGTTTACACTGTACTGTTGTCAACTAAATGTGCTACAGCATAATGTCTAAAAAAGTGTGCATACCTTAATTAAAAAATATTTTATTGCTAAAAGAATGCTATTGTCATCTGAGCTTTCAGCAAGTCGTAATCACTGATCATCATAACAAATATAACAGTAATGAAAAAATTCGAAATATCTGAAGACTTACAAGAGAGACAAAGTGAGCAAATATTCTTAGAAAAATGGTATCAATAGACTTGGTCAACACAGGGTTGCCACAAACCTTCAGTTTGTTAAAAAATACATTATCTATGAAACACATAAAGTGAAACAACATTATGCCTATACAAGTGCAAAGTTGAGTAGTTGCAAAACAAATCATTTTGCCTACAGAGCCTACCTAAGATATTTACTGTCTGGCCCTTTTTAGAAAATCTGCCAGCTCCTAATCGAGACTTCCATAATGCACTTCTTTATTTATTTTTTTACCAAAAAGATCCCTCAGATTTTATGTCCTAGATAGTGCATTGGTTTTCTTCATTTGTTTTCTTCATTTTTTTCTTTACTATATTTTGTCTGTAGGTTATTTTTTTTTAATGTACATTTACTTAGAGAGAGAGAATGCATGGGGTGGGGGGTGGGTGGGTAGGGACAGAGAGAGAGGGCAGGAGAGAATCCCAAGTAGCTCCAGACTGTCAGCACAGAGCCCATTGTGGGGCTTGATCCCGTGAACCCTGAGATCATGACCTGGGCCAGAATCAAGAGTCGGTTGCTTAACCAACTGAGCCACCCAGGTGCCCCTTGTTTATAGTTTTAATTAATCTTTGTTTTTGCCTCATTCTCCCTTAGCACCCACCCATAGTTCTTCTTTATAGATCTTGGTGTTAAAAGTCATTATTTGCTGTTTTAAATGTGTTTATATTATTTTAAATATATTATAGAAAATTTTAAACATGTAAGAGTAGAGAGAATTGTATAATTAAGTCCTCTACCCATATAACCTTCACCCATTTTCTTATACAGTTATTATGTGGAATGACACTGCTCTCATTTCATCTAGACCCCTCCTTAGGATTATATTGAACCAAATTGTAGACCTTATTTCATTTCTGAATATTTCAGTATGTTATCTCTAAAGCAATAAGGGCTTTCCCTTCTTTATTGTACCTAGAAAATGAGTATATTTTCCTTTGCTAAATTGGTTGTAGTGACATGTGATATTTAGCTATTTTACCAGATGTGAACAATTTTATTCAAGTGTTCTGATCATATTATAAATTAGCTTCATTTTTAAGTGTGTATTCTGTTTTGTTTTGAGGAACCTACACATTGTGAGGCTAACCCTGATTTGATCTTTGAAGATATGGAAGTTATGACAGACTTTGAATTACATGTACTTTGTAAACAGTATCGACATATTAATAGCTTCCAGTTAGACATGGACTTGATTTTAGATTCTGGAAAATTCCGAGTTTTAGGATGCATCTTGTCTGAATTGAAACAGAAGGTAATAAAGAAGAATGCTATTCCTCTTACATTTTTACAATTACATAAACTTTTTAAAAATAATTCTGACATGATTTGACTTTCTTGAAGTTGTAACCTGTGTCTGTTCTACATTTTTCTAGAAACTAATGCTTTGACCATTTAGGGGATATATTTGGGGATATGTTTTCCTGATTACTTTTCCTCTGTTGAGTCTCAGGAAAAAAAAAAAAAAAAGCAGCTAGTAGAGTTGCTTTTAAAAAGTAATCTTTTCATTTCATAATGACATAATGACATAATTGGTTATTTGTATGATTGCCTCTAAATTATTTTGAAGTTAACTACCACTCTAGTTTCTATGTGAAATAGTGTATATTTTTTTTTTTTTCCAACGTTTTTTATTTATTTTTGGGACAGAGAGAGACAGAGCATGAACGGGGGAGGGGCAGAGAGAGAGGGAGACACAGAATCAGAAACAGGCTCCAGGCTCCGAGCCATCAGCCCAGAGCCTGACGCGGGGCTCGAACTCACAGACCGCGAGATCGTGACCTGGCTGAAGTCGGACGCTTAACCGACTGCGCCACCCAGGCGCCCCGAAATAGTGTATATTTTTAAGATCATAATCCAAATAGTACTTTTGTAGCTGTTTTCATTAACTGTCCTTAAAAACCAAAACTAAGAATTATGTTTTAAGTCTGAAGTTCAGAAGTTATGATAATTTATTTATATATAAACTTGTTATATCTATAATAAGAAATTTACCTTAGCTGTGACTACTTGATTTTTATTAAAGAAGCAGTTGATCATTATATGCTTATATCATTTTATTTTTCCATGTATCTAATCCATATATGTATTTTCACAGGGTGATAGAGTTGTATTATTTAGCCAATTTACCATGATGCTGGATATTTTAGAGGTTCTCTTAAAACATCATCAACATAGGTACCTCAGATTAGACGGAAAGACTCAGATTTCTGAAAGGTTCGTATACTTCACTTTAGTTTCAGAAAAATCTCTGTCCTCTTCACCTTCAAATAAGAGTAAATGCTAGAATTTTAAATGTGTATAGAGCATTTGAATTGTCTTACTTTGAGTCTTTCATGTGGTTATTTGAAATCATTGTGTTAAGATAAGGAAATTTTCCTTTTTTAAGTTTTTGATCTGAATTGCATAGAAATATATTTCAGTACCTAATTGGAACTGTGTACCTTAAAGTGTTTTTTCCCCTTTAAAACTCATTCAAAGCCTTGAAGCACCTTACATTAAACCAAGATTGTTTTAAAACCTTGGGCTTTTTGTATTTTAACAGTAATTGAGTAAGTTTGGTTGTTTATTTTTTTAATACCCAGAGATTAGAAAGATTGTCTTCAAAACAAAAAAAGAATGTTTTTAATAGTATGTTTACACTTCATTATTACTTTTGGTTTGCTTTTTATCAGCCAGGTTTTTTTTTTCCCTGCATTAAAGATAGAAGTCATCCTAAAAGAGAACAAACACCCTGCTAGTTTGATCTTGAGATCCTTGGTTCAAAAGTATCAAGAGCAGCTGCTGACAGATTTCTGAGAAGACTAAAGCTGACGAAGGCCAGAGATTGAAAAGCCATACACAAAATTTAGATAAGCCAGAAGTCATTAAACAAAGGAGAAAATAATCCATTAGGATTACTCAAACCTGAATAGTTGAATTAAAGTGAGAGTTAGTAGGAAGATACATGGTATGGAAAAGAAGTTAGTGAATCGAGAAGGTCTTTCAGTAAAATAACTGCAGGAAAAGTGCTTTAGTGCCAGGAGCATGTATTTACATCTTCACGGTTTTTTTCCATGTAGTGTGATTGTTTTCAATTTTAATTGTGTACATTTTAATGAAATTTAGCCTAATATATTTATCTGACAGGATTCATCTAATTGACGAGTTTAATACCGATATGGATATCTTCGTATTTCTGCTGTCAACAAAAGCTGGTGGCCTAGGAATAAATCTGACTTCAGCAAATGTTGTTATACTTCATGATATTGACTGTAACCCTTACAATGACAAGCAAGCAGAAGATAGATGCCATAGAGTAGGCCAGACTAAGTAAGTGTTTTGAATTGAAATTTAGTTTTAACCAAATGCCTGTTTAATTTGTATAGAAGAGTAGAATATAGTCTGTCAGTATTCTGCTTCAGTTTTTTTTTATTTTCGGCAAAGCCTGGCTGCTGATAGCTTTCATACCAGCAACGCTGAATATGACATATCTCACTATGTCATGTATTCACTTTCTAGTAGTTAAAATAACCTCGCACCCCACCCCAATTTTGATGAAAACAAAATACTATCAATGGTTCAGCTCATTTGAAAAATATTAGTAACTGAAAAGGCTTTTTTTGTTAGACCCTTTAAGAGCCAGATAGACGTAATAATATATATACTGTTGCTACTCTATTATCCTTTAGGAAGCACATTATCTGAGTTGTAGATATTTTAGGTGAAGGATCATTTTGACATTGGAGGTGAAAATACCTGTAATTCAACTCTGCTGTCAGATGTGAGTAGCCAGTAATCATTATTTTCTCTGTGGAGTATATGTTTCCAAAAGACATTGATAAAATCATTTATGAACCAAATATTTATCAGTGCCTATTATGGGACTAAAACTTCCTGTGTAATCTTTTTACTTTTCTATACTTCCTTACTTTTTGTACTGAATTATTTATTGGAACCTGATGAGCAAAGCATGTTCCTTTTTAAAATGGAATATCTCTCTGAACCCAGACTGTTTGTTGAAATAAGTTTTACTAGTAATTTTTGGAGTACAGATATCTTTCTGTCTTCTTGGATCAATAAGAAAGGATGTTTAGAAGTTACACGCTCAGAAAATGTTAATCCCACGTAATATGAATAAAAGGAAATTTAAAGTTAGGGATCTATTTATTAAGCAATCTTCACATTATTCTTACCTCTAAGATGTTTTGTATAGTTTATATATATTCAAATTTTATATTAAGTAACCAATGGACATATCTTCTATTTTCTTTAGAGAAGTACTAGTTATAAAATTAATAAGCCAAGGGACAATTGAAGAATCCATGCTAAAAATTAACCAACAGAAATTGAAACTAGAACAAGATATGACCACAGTAGATGAAGGTAAGTTGTTTGTAAGCAGAAACTTCGGTATTTGTATGAAAAATAGCAGTAGCAAGGAATTAGCAAAAATGGCCTGAATCCTTACCTGGCATACAGTATAGGGATGGCGTGGTAGACGATAAGCATACTCATTTCAGAAGTATTACAATAACTAAGATTATTTCACCAGAACTGATATAAGTGTTTGATTTTGGGAAATTCTGTCTCTTCCATCCCTTCTCTCTTGACACCAAGATATCCCCCAAATAAAATTAGATCTGTAATTTTATCCACAGTTTTATGATACACTTACTATATAAGTAATATATATGAACCCAAAGATTTAAAATGCCTGACATAATATTAATTTATTAAGAACTGTAACATTTACATTTCATTTTGACTGGTAATTACTTACTGAACTATAGTGCAATAAGATTCTTCTTCCCCCACAGCCCCCAAAATTTAGTAATTTCAGACTGAAGTTTGTTGGGTACTACAAAGAACCCTCTAAGGGGAGCCCTTCTTCACTTGACCTTTTTGAAAAGAATAATTTTAAAGTTTTGAAAAGATAATACATTCACATAATTCAAGATTCAAAAGATACAAAATGGCAAACAAGACTCCTTCCTACTCTGTCATCCAGTTTCCCCATAAAAGTGACATATTGTCCTTTTTAAAAAGCATGTGACCACTTTTTTTAGGTAGATAGAAGTAAATAAGTCTGTGTATTCTTTCTTTAACACAAGTTAGCATGCAGTCATTTACATCTTACCTAAATTTAATTGGATGTAAGCTATTTTATCATTCTAATAAGGATATTACTAATATTGATCACAGTTTATTTCAGTTCAGCAAACTTCCATTGAATATTTACTATGTCCCAGTATTTTGCTGGGCACTCTGTATTATAAGAGTTCAGTATATTTTAATCTGTTTTAAGAGCGAGAAAGCCATATGATGAATTACTATGTCTCCTTCCTGTGTAGTATTTATTTCCAGGTGCTTCAGGTTGGGGGGGGGGGGGCACGCATTAGAGCAAGTTTGAGTAAGAAGTAACCGTGATGATTATAACCTAAACAGTTAATCACTGGGCTTTGCGTGGAGGTGGAAACTTGCTGATTTCAGATTATGTAGCAAAAGCAATAGAGTGAATGCATAAGACAAGATTCCGCAGGGCAGCATTTTTTCCTGATTGTTTTCTTAGGGCATCTTTTCAAATTTAGGAAAACAATTAAATATTCTCATTTAGTAGTGTTAGCACATACCCAGATATGTAGATTTTATTCTAACGAGAAGTCTTTAAGTAGAACCATCATAGTTAGTTAATTGAGGTTTCAGCAGTTTGATTGTTGGACTCCCAACTATCTTTAAGTATACAGGTTGCTTCTCATGAGCTAGTTCATTTCCCCAGAAACATACTTTCCAATCTTTTATGAAATGAGGATGGTGGCAGATGCAGTAAGCCTACTGACTGCATTCTTACAGCAAAGGAGAAGCTGTTCCAGTCTTCTACTGTCCCCACGTCCAGCATTCTTCGGATTCAAACTTTCCAAAGAATAAACCTTCATTTGTATATGGCTGGCTCTGTTGCACAGGCTTTAGGTGTCCTATTCTGCAACCTGTTTTAGCTCTGTATATTCCCCATCTTTTAGAAGCCATGTAGTACCTCCATGTTCTTGAGCTTTGAGAGGCAAGGAAAGGATTGTGAATGTGAAGTAACCTTCCTGCATTTCCCACCTGCACACACTTAAGTTTTTGCTTTGTCTGTTTTGCTAAAGTCAGCTTCCATTCTTCCATTTGCTCTTCATCTTCCAAAATTTGACAGCTTTCTCTCCACTGTTGTCTTTTTCTTCTGTTCGTTCTCTTTTGTATGGTACCCTGGACTTTCTTTCTTTTTTTTTTAATAGCATTTTAATTGTATTTCAGGTGAGACCAGTGTGTTTTCGGTCTTGTCTAGTCATAATTCATGTAAATTGTTTATATTTACATAAATTTGTTTAGTCTAAAATTGTACCTGTGTTTTCACATCAAGTATTTGTTAAAATAGCAACTTATTGGGGCGCCTGGGTGGCTCAGTCGGTTGGGCGGCCGACTTCGGCTCAGGTCATGGTCTCACGGTCTGTGAGTTCGAGCCCCGCATCAGGCTCTGTGCTGACAGCTCAGAGCCTGGAGCCTGTTTCAGATTCTGTGTCTCCCTCTCTCTCTGACCCTCCCCTGTTCATGCTCTGTCTCTCTCTGTCTCAAAAATAAATAAACATTAAAGAAAAAAAAAAATTGTTTTTAAAAATAAAAAAAAAAATAGCAACTTATTTCAGCTATGCTTTTAGGCTGTTAGCTTTAAGATGTTCAGAATTAAAGAATCATTCCCCCATTATCACTCTTCGTTTCTGTAGGAAATTTTCCTTTGTCTTGTTTTAACAAGAAAGAACTTTAGCTATTTGTGTATCCATTTTTCCCAGTATGTGTTTTATTTGGTAGGCTAAAGATACAATAATGTCTTTACTCTCTAAACTATGATTTTGCTTCTGATTTCATTTAAATAATTTGACACTGACCTAATGAGAGTACATGTACCCTTCTTTTCATCTCTCACAGTAAGGTTCTTTTCCACTGTAAACAAAAAATATATTTATAATTGTGTCCATGCTTTATGTTAACAATCTGTATGCCCCTCTTCCCATGAAACTATGAAAGATTAAGTACCATGATTCCTCTCAGAAATGCTTGTCAGATTTTTGTATTTCTAGAGCTTGCCTTAGTGATTCTCAGAGTGCAGTGCCCCTGGACCCACAGCAGCATCACCTGCAAAATTGCCAGTTTGAAACACAAATTCCTAAGCCTAACTCCAGCCCTACTCAGTCAGAAATTGGGACTGGAACTCAATAATCTGGTTGGAGTTTCTGATCCAAACTAAAGTCAGAGAACCCCTGCTTTAGAATAAGAATTATGGTTTTGGGGTGTGTGTGATTTTTCTTTAACCTCTTAATGTGATTATATTAATAAATTTTCTACCTTTTAAAACTTTTATTATGGAAATTTTCATGCAAAAATGTTGAAAGCATAGTATAAGTGATTTTAACAGTTGTAAACATTTTGCTTCATCTGGCTTCTTTTACTCATGAACCATTACAGTCAGTTATAGACTTGACACTTCATTCTGAGTATTTCAGCATTTCCTCTCAGTTGCCACAGTACCATTATACATCCAAAAAAATTAACAGTAATTTCCAAATTTTATCATATATTGCCCATATCTGGATTTTTCCCACTTATCCCCTTAAAGTCTCTTATAGGCTTAAAAAACAAAAAAAGGATCCAAAGTTTGTACATTGCATTTTATTGCATTATATCATTAGTATCTTCAAATTTAGAAGAGTTTCCTCACCCTTTGCTTTTTTCTACCTCTTCCTGAATTCCTAGAATACTGAATTTTCTACAGTCTTGTCTTATATGTTTGTAACTTTGTTGTCTTACTGTCTTCTGGATCTGATTATTTACTTGGCTCACTTAATTTGGGACCAGTTTCAATTTAGATTTCATGGGCTATTGTTAAGTCTGTGGATGCGTTTCAAAGCAAGGGTGTCAGTGAGCTCCCTGATAGTTTATGGAATAGTTTTTCTTTCTGTGCATATGTTTTTTACTAAAAGGAGAAGAGTAGGGAAAAGTACTCTCATAATTTTAGATTATAACTAGAGTGTGTATGTGTAACAGAGAGAGAAAAGTGATTAGTTTTGCTGCATTTTAGCCATATCTGATTTCTAAAATTATCCATTGCTAAAAATCTACAAATAGTTGTATACCATTGTCACTTTAATCAGTTCATCTAAAAACAGCTATACCATTGTCCCTATAAACTAATAAATCAGTTCATCTAAAAACAGTCTGAGTGACTCATTGAATTAATCAAGGATAACTAGATTCTACACCACCTTGACACAAGATGTTTTCCCACTGTAGAAAATCCTGAATACTAACTGGGTAAGTGTCTAGATACTGGAATCTCATTTAATATGGGGAAAACATTGGGAAAGGGTTATTTATAGTTATGGTCACTTTAGTCTTCAGCTGGTATGCCATATTCACTATTTTGTTTAGATGTGCCAGTTTTAAGTCTTAAGTCAGTGATTGTATCTTTGTACTGAAAATAAGGGTGTTGATGGATGATTCTGTTTGGTTGTCTTTGTTTCTACTCTTCAGTTTGTTACATGAAGGTTTTCACCAAATAACCTGAGGAGAAAATACTGTGTACTGTATGAATAGAATGTCATCTAGATTAATATCTGTGTATCTTTAGATATTACTTATGTGAAATCAGAAGCCTAGCCTATAGATGGCTGTACTGGCATGAACGTTAGCACAGAGGAAGTAGCCTTAAATACACATAGGGCTTTGTGAAGGTTTTTAAACAAGGAGTGACACTGAGACAAACGGGGCCTTGAAAAACAATTAGGCATTCACCAAAGTTAGAATCAGAGAAAATACATTTCATAAAATATTCTTATGAAACTTTTAATGCCGCTTTCTGACCTGCAGGTGATGAAGGGAGTATGCCAGCAGATATAGCCACATTACTAAAAACGTCAATGGGCCTGTGAAGTTAAGAATTGTGAATTCCTAATTGATGAGGAAATATCAACTTGGTGCACTCAAGGACATTTACATTATGATGACCATGGGGTTTATGAACATTTATAACTTTTTATAATTTCCATATTACATTTCTCATAGTATGGACAACTTTTTTGCCACTAACTGAATTCTCCAGATGCTCACATGTGAAATTTCAAACAAAAAGCCACAAATAATGTAGTCCTGAAGATGTTGAATAATCATTTTACAAAACAGTTTTCTGAATGGGGATTAGTTGGTGATTGTTTGTAACAAATATGCTAATGCTTTAGAAATGTCAGTATTTTTGTAATTATTTCTACCTCCAAATATATATATATTGTCTTTCACTGGATAATGTGTGTAGATTTTTACATGTGCCTTATTTGACAATGCTTATGTCTTGTTTTTCTTGTCTCCTTTGAAGTTCTTTTTTTGTTAGTTTAAAGGATGCAGCTGTATAGATTATATAGCTTTCATTTTATTGCTATTTGAAGCAGATGTTCACCACTGTCAACAAGAACTCAACCTGAATTTAAAGGTGGCATTCCATATACTAACACCCCCAGGTCCTTCCAAGTACTTCTGTTAAAACAAATTTGTTTGGCTAGGCACTAAGTTGTTTTCCAGTGAATAGTAACTGAAGAAGCCCTTATCTTGCTCCTTGGATTAATTCCTTCTGTTCATTTCCCAACCGCACTAATTGTGCTTATTACTCTGCCTATTCTTGTGCATGTTTTCATTGATTTCCCTCTCCTGGCTTTTGCTTCTCTTGAAACTGTTGCCCAGTCACTTCTGCTCCAGTTCTCTTTACTCTCTAAATAGTAGTTTATTCCTGCCACGTCTCCACGTATCAGCAAAATGTGGGTAACATTTGTCTAGCCTGGCAGAACAGATTAGCAGGCTATTTCACTTCAAAGCAGACTGAACGTGACTTCATATTAAGGCAGCGATAGGTACTGCATGGAAATAGGTCATTAACGTTAAACACTTCTCAAAATATAACTTCTCAGTTTCCAGAATTTCCAGTACAGGACCTCCTGAAGAGAGAGCCATTGTTCAATTCCAATTCAGTGTGGGTGACAAAGTGAAATTTAGAAGAAGTAAAGTTGTCTATTTGATATTTAACTCTTTATTAAATCTTTCTTTAAAATTTTGCCTGTCAGTCTATCTTGCTGTTTTTATTATACATCAGTTTCTTTGTATAACTTGTGAGTTTCATGTGTTTTGTTTTTATTATGTAAATATCATTATAAATAAACTTATTTATAAATCACAGACTTGGTAATTATTGGAGATTATACTTTTCAAGGCATCCTCACTTGCTAAGATGCTAAGGTAATATAGTCCTCTGGAGTTAGAAGAGTATTGAAGCTCTCAAAGCAGTCTTCAGATATTATAGACTCTGAAACTCACGACTGAGTAGGTTTACCCAATCTTGAAGGTATATTGAGTATATTCAGTATATTTTAGTATAATGGGGCTAGAAGGAATCTGCAAATATTATTACTACCTCCTACATCGCAGGACCCAAATCACTTAGATTGTTGGAAATACTACCTTTTAAAAATCTCTCAAAATGGATTTCTCATAAGTTTTCTGTGTTAATATGTCTTTAGTGATCGGCTGTTTCATTTGCTGTTAAATCCATAATATCTTTAATAAAAGCATTCGTGAACATAAGTTGTATTTTCACACCCTTTTTAATAGTTTCTAACTCTCCCTTTACCCTTAAAAATATAATATGGAGCACAAATGAGATCATATGTGCTTAATATTGTCTGTTTCTCAATAAACTGAAATTTATTACTTAGGATGTATTCCCATCAGTGTGTTCATTGGACTGATGTCAGTGAACATCATAATCCATTATCAGTAAAGGGCATGTGAAGCCATAGTTATTGGAATATTATCTTGACCAACTGAAGCAACTTTTATTTTTTAATGCAACTTACAAAGAGGTAGGAAACATATGCCTTATGTGTGTTCATAACTGTGTTCCTGATCCAGAGACATGTAACTTTATACCAGGAGATATTTTTGTCACAACATTACTGTTGTTTCTGATTGTTGGTATTACTGTATAGTGGTTAGATTGGAGTATCAGGAGATTTGGTTTTCATTTACTTGACCCTGAGCCAGACACTTAAATGTCCATAATTAAGGAAATGATTCTTACGATTCTTTTCTTCCCAAAATGTGTTTTTGTCTGATTACAGTATGCAACTTTGATTCATTCATATTCTCTCATACTTGCTCACTCACCTAGGAGCCATTTAACTTGGGGACAGGATGGGATAATGGAATGTCCTTCAGTGAAAAATGGTGACCTAAAGGTTAATGATGATGCTATGATTGAAATATTTACTTATGAAACCTGCTGTGGTTGCATTTTATAGTTGAATTATGATTTGTGTAAACAAATTGATTATCTTATTTTGAATTATTATAATTTTAGGTAAGCATTGTATTTCTCACTTTTCTCACTTTTTCCTAAATTCTATTTTAATTAAGGCTTGTCAGAATGTAATTTTATGGCAGAAAACGAACATGCATAAGAGGGAAGAAAAGTTACTACCTTCATTATCTAGAGTATCAATTTAAATTCTTTTGCAAAAGATAATTTTTTTTCTTTAGATTGCCTTGATAAGAGGATAGAGTACTTTGCAATGAGATTCACTTAAAACCAACATGTTATTATTTATTAACAGCCACTAGTGATAAGAAAATGTGACCCAGGGTGCCTGGGTGGCTCAGCCAGTTGAGTGTCTTGAGTCTTGATTTTGGATGATCTCATGGTTTGTGGGTTCAAGCCCTGCGTCAGGCTCCACACTGACCATGCAGAGCCTGCTTAGGATTCTCCCTCTCTTCCTCTCTCTCTGCCCTTCCCATGGGCACTCTCTCTCAAAAGAAATAACGCTTTAAAAAAAAAAGTGATTCAAAGAAGCAAGTTATTTGGGAAATGCACTTTGTTTTTATGTATAATTCTTAATGTATAAAGCATTTAACATCTTTTCTCCTATTTCATAGAACATTGTTGTGATGAAAGAAGCACCTTAAAACAAGATCATACTTGGCCGAACATTCCTTTCCTTTTTATTCCCTTACACTCTCTCCTCATTTCTGGCTTTTCAACCATGTTCTTCTTCCCCTGTCCTGCATTTCAAGTATAAGGCCATCTATTTCATTGGTCTGTTTCTATATATAACATGATAATGCTAAGATTAGACAAGCCAATATTAATAATATTAACATGTAAATTGAACTGAAATATATTCCAGTGCTATAATTATGGTTTAAAATTGGCTGAGGGATAATCCATGTTTCCTTGCAAGATTTCTAAAACTTGTTTAGAAATCACTTGTTTATATGGGTGGTTCTTGCTTTCCATGGTAGCATGGGGCCATAAAAATGACTGCCAAGTTGAGATTGTACAAAAGAATCGTAGTCATTGGAGAAGACCGTTGTTCTATGACTTTAAAACTTTTTTCTCAGCACATTAAAAACATTGTTGGTTATAAATGTGTAGGTAAATGAAAAAATTAATTTTAGTAGTAAAAGAAACATTGATAAAATTACTTTTGTAAAAAACGTTATCAAGAATAGTAATAATACTTTCTTGTATGATTACAAGACAGCATTCTTTTTATACCTTGGCAAATTATAATTCTGAATTTGTATCACCTTCCAAAATTTTATTGCATTTTCAGTTTCCTGAAAACTATGCCTGCTCTTTTTTCTTTTTTAATAGGCTTTATTTTCTAGATGAGCTTTAGGTTCACAGCAAAATTGAACAGTAAGTAGAGATTTCCCATATATCCCTTCTCCTTCCCTCCCCCCCCCCCCACTTTCATCAACACCCCCATTCCAGAGTGGTACATTTGTTACAATCAGTGAACCTACATTGACACAAGATAATCACCCAAAGTCTATTGCATCAGGGATTGCTCTCCGTTTTGTATATCCTGTGAGTTTAACAAATTCATTATAGTATACAGAATAGTTTTACTGTCTAAAAATTATATTCCATCTTTTCAACCTTCCCTCCTCCTTAGCCCTGCACCATCACAGGCTCCACAGTTTTGCCTGTAGTTGGAATCAGAATGTCCTATAGCTGGAATCATACAGTAGCCTTTTCACATTGGCTTCTTTCACTTAGTAATCTGCACTTAGATTTCCTCTGTGTCTTTTCATGGCTTGATAGCTCACTTCTTTTTAGTGCTGAATAATCCCTTGTTTGGTTGTGCCATGGTTCACTTATCCAACTCACTATCAAAGGGCATTTTGGTTGCGTCCAAATTTTGGCAGTTACCAATAAAGCTGCCACAAACATCCATGAGCAAGTTTTTGCATGCACCTAAGTTCTCAACGCCTTTGGGAAAGGACCAAAAAGTGTAATCGCTGTATCATATGGTAAGAATAGGTTTAGTTTTGTAAGAAACTCAAATTCTAAGTTGTCTTTACCATCTCGCATTCCTGTCAGCAGTGAATAAAAGTTCATTTTGCTTTACATCCTCGCCAGCATTTGGTGTTGTCAGTGTTTTGAATTTTTGCCATTCTAACAGGTAGGTAGTGATATCTCCTTGTTTTCATTTGCCTTTCCCTGGTGACATGATGTTGAGCATCTTTTCATATACTTATTGACCATGTATATATCACCCAAGAGGCGCCCATTCAGTTCTATTGTCCGTTTTGTAACCGCTCTTTCCATTTATGTGCAATTTGAATTTGGCTCCAGCATTGTCACTTTTCCTTTCTTTACTGTACTTACATCTTTGTTGATGAGCTCCCTTTATAAATTATCCACTGTTTTTTTTTAATTTTTTTTTCAACGTTTTTTATTTATTTTTGGGACAGAGAGAGACAGAGCATGAACGGGGGAGGGTCAGAGAGAGAGGGAGACACAGAATCGGAAACAGGCTCCAGGCTCCGAGCCGTCAGCCCAGAGCCTGACGCGGGGCTCGAACTCACGGACCGCGAGATCGTGACCTGGCTGAAGTCGGACGCTTAACCGACTGCGCCACCCAGGCGCCCCTAAATTATCCACTTTTTAAAAACTTTTGAGTGAGTTTATCACTGAGAAACAAGCAGGCAATGCAACTACACCCTTTGCTGTCTGTACATGAATAACAGATGTGCAGTGACCAGTCACTAACAGACTTTGAGAGCAGTGATATGATAGGTGGTTACTCATGAGACGTATCTGTTACCTACATAGTGATTTGTGGACTGAAGAGTTAGCAGCAAACTTAATACCTTATGCAATTACAGCAGAAGTCCAACCCATTTGTTTGGGAAATGTGTTACTTAACCATTGTGACTGAAATCCAATGCTTGTTGAAACTGATGCAAAGTGAGCCCTGCCTGGATTGTAAACTCTTCTTTCTCAGTTGTAAATGATGTGAAGTTATTCTGGGGAAAAGAAAAAAAAAAAAAAATGGATACTGGAAACTAAATGCTCTCCCCCCCCACCCCACCCCCACCGCCAATGCTCTTTTTTTCCTTGTTTGTTTGCTTAAGCAGAATATGGAAAGAGTGAAAGTCTTGATGGAGCTGGGGAGGGGAGTGTGTGGGTTACATGGCTGCTGTAGCTTATCTGATGGAAGCGATGCTGTGAAGTCAGTAAAGCTTGGAGGTAGCACACGTCACCTAGAGTTTGGTTTGGGGCCTTCGTTGTATCCAGTCAGCGATGGCAGGAATGGCTTGAACTTTCTTCCTTAATGTTACCAATCTAGGATGGTTATCCAGCAAGTCAGGTTTAAAGACCAAAAGCGTGGTGCTGCAAATTTCCCAGTAGAAATCTGCCCAAGTTACCTAGTTGAAACAAAAATTGCCATTTGAACATAAAAGGCATGGCTTCTTAAATCAAAAATAGTTTCTTTTGGGGGCACCTGTGTGGCTCAGTCAATTAAAGTGTCTGACTTCAACTCAGGTCATGATCTCATGGTTCATGAGTTTGAGAACCGCATCAGGCTCTCTGCTGTCAGCACAGAGCCCACTTCGGATTCTCTGTCTCGCTCTCTCTCTCTCTGCCCTTTCCCTGCTTCTCTGCTCTTTCTCTATCAAAAATAAACAACAACAACAAAAAGTTTCTTTTCAATTTAAAGTTCTCTTTTACTATGAAAGTGGAATGAGTATATGATAGAAAATAACAGATAACGCTATACTCCCAATACTTAGAGGTTGCTAATATTAACACCTCTGGGTATAAGATATTTGTGTGTGTGTGCTCCTTCTAAAATGAGATCTTACAGGGGCACCTACATGGCTCCGTGGGGTTAAGAGTCCGATTCTTGGTTTCAGCTCAGGCCATGATCTCACAGTTGTTGAGTTCTGCTCCTTGTCAGGCTCTGGGCTGACAGTGCAGAGCCTGCTACAGTTCTCTCTCCCTCTCTCTGCCCCTCCCTGTTCACGCTCTCTTTCTCTATCTCTCAAAAGAAAAACTTTATGAAAAACACAAAAGGAGATTTTACAGTACATATTCTTGTAACTTGATTCACTTTCCACCTCTCTGTGACAATACATCTTTATCTTATACCCAATCAATACTTTTCATCTCTTTCAAAAATGTCCCTTACAGGACAAAGCAGACCCATTTCAGGACATGCATTTCATCTGGTTATGCCACTTAACTCCCTTTTACTGAAGAGTTCACACTAGTCCCGAATAATGTCCTATCTTCAGGATTTGTGTGATTATTTTGTCCTGTTGTTGACCTTGTTCCTTTACTCTGCAGAGTATGAAGGGATAGAGTACACGTTATCCCTAGAGAGTTCATAGTTGCAAGTTAAATATTTTTCACTAACACATTATATTGCATCACATCAAAAGACACAATGGGTACCTGAGCATTAGTGGAACCCTTAGAGTGATGGCAGCCTGGTCATACCCTTGTACACTTTTTCTTTGTACACTTCCCCCGCCCTGCCCTTTTGTGACTAGAAATTAATCCGGCTGACATTACTTTCGCTCCAGATGAATGTCAAAAAGTGAAGTTTAAACATGGACTATCCTTAGTTTTCTTTTTGTATGGAATTTAATAACGCTAATTCTAGTGTTTTGCGAACATGGATACTAAAACCCTGTCAGCCAGGAGAGTTTTATGGGTTAGAGGATTCAGAGTTCAGCCAACAAATATTTATGGAGTACCTATTGTGTGTGATGCGTGGGTTTAGGTGCTGTGATGGGCTGGAAAGCAAAATGTGCTGCAAGCCCTTTCCCGGATGCAGCTTTCATTTAAGAAGCAGGAAGACAAACAGGTAACTGATAGGGACAGTGAAGAAAAAGTGAAGGACTTTCAGGTGGTCATGGAGGGAAGACCTTTAGCAGGTGACATTTAAGCCAGGCTTACATGGGATAGGACCCAGACAGGAAACATGCCGGAAATGAAGCATTCTAGGCCGAGGGGCCAGCAAGCGTAAAGGCTCTTAGGTGGAAGTGAGATTTGTGTCTGAGGAACAAACAAAACACGAGTGTGTGTGGAACACTGTGAGGAAGGGAGAGAGTGCTAAGAGATGGGGTCAGGAGGTAGTTTACCGAAGAGTTTTAAGAGAAAACAAGGGGAGTACATTTTAAGTCTTTAGAAAGTGTTCATTCAATAGGGCAGGGAGAGGAACATTATAGGAAAGTCTACTGGGGAGTCCATGGGAGGAAATGAAGAGGCATGTGGTGAGTTGCAAGTTGAGAATAAAGATGCGACAAGCTTGCTTCTGTGTCACCCAGAAGGATTCAACACACTGTGACCAGACTAAGTCACCAGAGTGCTGTGAAAAGCAATCTGTATCTTGTCTCCTAGAATGTAGTCTCCTTGAAGGACCCCAACCTACCCCAGTACCTGAATCGTATTTAGATCTGAGTTTTTGTCCATAGTACTTTATAGGTGCCACTGTGCTCCTCTGTCAGTAGTAGGGCTGTAATATCTGGTTGTCTCACTTTTTGTGACATTAACAATTATTATTAGTCAATGCCTAGGTCCATTCCAATTATCAGGGGTTGGAAAATGGTAACAGTTTGTTTTAATCCCCCTTTTTACTTACTAACTGGAATACTTTGATGAAGACAAACTTGGCCCATCGATTTTTGTTATCTTGAGGTGCAATTGGCATAGGAAAGGCAAGGTAAATTCTTTATTCAAACCCCCCAACCTTTTAAAGACCGTTTTCAGAACAATAATTTGACTCCGCATCATCTAAAAGTAACCAATGAAGCTCTATTTGGTTTGGGGGTTTACATGTACATGTTTGTGTTTGGTTGTGGTGGTAGTTGCCATCATGTCTTCCTTTTGATTTGTTTCAATCCACTGCCAGTAATATTCTTAGTGAAGCTTGAATTGTCCCATCTTTGGCCACTGGAAGCCTCTTCAAGTTAACTTTTGAGTCCTTGTGACACAACCCCCGTTGTCTTTGATAATTCATTTGCTTCCGGTGTGATGAGGTATTCCCAGCTCGTCTCATACGTTTCCCTGCCCGAATTGAGAATGAGCTATTTCTCCAAGAACTCCTCATTCCTTTTAATGTTTAATATTAAATCCTTTAATACTTAGACCCAAAATCTGGGTCCTGCAGGTGCCCAGGACAATTGGATTGGTCATTGTGTCCAGAAAAAGGGATACAACATGCTTTTTTCTTTACCCTGAGATAAAGTTCATCATGACTTCAGATATAGTTCACTTTCAGGAATAGGATGTTTACTCAGCTTCACGGATCTGACATCTCTATCTTCTTTCTCCCACACTGAAGGTCCTGGTTCTCAGTGACATCTACATATTTTTGTATTGCTTAACCCCAAAATACGATATACTAATATTAGAAGAAAACAATATGACTATACCCAGTACCACCACCAATATAATTACAAGAACACTCACTTTACTGTACTTTGCTTTATTGCATGTTGCAGATACTGAGGGGTTTTTTTATTGTTTAAGAGACAGAGAGAGGGGTGTGTGTGCGTGTGTGTGTGTATTTGTGTGAGTGGGGGAGGGGCAGAGAGAGAATCCCAAGCAGGTTCCACACTGTCAGTGCAGAGCCCAGCATGGGGCTCAAATTCATGAACTGTGAGATCATGACCTGAGCCAAAATCAAGAGTTGGACGCTTAACCGACTGAGACCTAGGAGCCCCACATAAACTGTGTTTTTTACAAAGGTTTGTGGCAAACCTGTGTTGAGGAAATCTATTTTGTACTATTTTTTCCAAGAGCATTTTCTCACTTTGTGTCTCTGTGTCACATTTTGGTAACTCCTGCAACATTGCAAGCTTTTTCATTATTATGGTGTCTGTGATCAGTGATTGCAAGGTGCTGAAAGCTCAGATGATGGTTAACGTTTTTTTAGCAACAAAGTATTTTTTTAAATTTTTTAATGTTTATTCATTTTTGAGAGAGAGAGACAGAGTGTGAGTGGGGGAGGGCCAGAGAGAGACGGAGACACAGAATCTGAAGCAGGCTCCAGGCTCTGAGCTGTCAGCACAGAGCCCGACACAGAGCTCAAACCCACGAACTATGTGATCATGACCTGAGCTGAAGTCTGGTGTTTAACGGACTGAGCCACCCAGGCGCCCCGCAACAAAGTATTTTTTAATTAAGATATGTATATTGTTTTGTTTTGTTTTAGACAATACCATTGCATGCTTAGCAGATTACAGTATAGTGTAAACATAACTGTATACAGGGAAACCAAAAAATTCATTTGATGTGATATTCGCATTGTTGCAGTGGTCCGGAACCGATCCCACAATATCTCCGAGGTATGCCCCTACTAACAACGGTGTACAATTTCTATTTTTTGTCCTGAGAGAATATTTATAATAAGATGTATCGTCAAATTACTGTGTTTTACTGTGATATTTCTTAAAACAGTTCTACCTCACTAATAAAATACTTAGGTTCTTTACACACTTCATGCATCAATTTGACACAGGTTTATTTGTTTCACTTTGCTTTTACTTTGCAGTGTTAGCTTTTTAAAATATTTTTGTTGTTTTTATGTAATTATGTAAAATATTTTAGTGGATGCTTTCAAAGTTAAGTCCACTAAAAAAATTTATTCAGAGAAGTTTAGCTTTTCCAGCTCTCTAACCTACTCTCTCCCGATGGGTAACTTTTTTTTTTCTCAATGACTCTTTGTAAGTTTTTGGTTGGGTGTGTGTGTGCTTGCGTTTTTTTTTTTTTTTTTATGATGTAAAAGGTACTCACAGAGTTACCAATGAGCCACTCTTTTTCCCCTAAGTATGTGTCCAAATCTTGCAGAAGATGAGGTCCATCATATGTAAGAAGCTCATTAAACATCTGATCCTAGGAGAGAGAAAAAGCTCACTTTAAGGATAATAGGCAGAAAAATAAATAATATGATTGGAAGAGGAAGTAGATTTTTCCATATTTATTCTCCCGTATGAGTTGAGAAAGGAAGAGAAGTAGCTTACATGTTGTTGGTGGGGGTGGTTGCTGTTTTCAAATGTGTGACACGGAGATTGGGGTCTGATTCTTTATACTTAGTCATCCCTTTGTTACTCATGGATTAAAAAATAACTGTCACCAGTTCTTACAGCTTCTTTGTATATGATGACTAAATATTTCACCCACAAAAACTTTTCATGATTTTTATCTTAATTTTTACTGAGAAAAAACGATTCCATTATGTTTTTACATTTTTAAAATTAATCTTTTTTCTTAGGCTCACTCTTTTTGAAGTGAAATGACGTAACTGAGGCTAAAGAAATGAATTTTAGTTTGTAAGGCTAGGTTCCTTTTGTTTGGCAGTCTTTTATTTCCCCATTGCACTTAACAGAAGTAATCTATAATAAATCATTATGCTCTCGGGCTTTTATGCGTTTTTTCTTGTTGGCTTGACATGGTGCCTTAGTATGAGCCTTGTCTGCCTTGAATATCATCTACAAAACCATCATCTAGGTGCACTCTTTTGATATATTATGTAAGCTAACATTACAAACCAAATGTTCTTAGAAGAGACCATGGCCTCTTTCTTGGTAAGAAGTATTCGTTTATATATGAAAATTCTGGCTGGTGTGTATCTTGGATATGAAATGTAAGTCAATCTCAAAAATATTATAAAATATGTGTGTACATATGTTATTTGCTAATAATGATAAATGATGTATAATAAAATCCAGCCTTTATTAAGACAGGTCAGGTAGTGGATTAACTCCCTCACCAACTTGCCGATTTCCTTTGTTATTATTATAACTGCTAGGTAATAGAGATTACTGTAACATAATGCCTTAGGTTTGTAGAGCACAGTTTGCAAAAGCATCATTACATATCTACATACATTGGTCAGATTTTATAAATGAAACATGGGAAGTTTGTCATTATTTTGCCTTTTTATTTTTTCCACTGTTCTATGCTACCTTCATTCATAAGGTTCTCTCTCTATCGCTAATATGTTCATAGTTTACAATAAAACAGTGTGAGTTCTGCCTCTTACACATCATGTGCAAGCTGAGAAGTAATGGACCCAGATCCATGTGGCACCTCCCAGAGCCCAGCCCAGCTCAGCATCAGTTGGAAAGGTATTTATGGCCAACTTGACTCTCCTAGAATAGCTAGAAATGGGAAGGAGTCAAATGGAACAGGATGTAGCTGCTGGACGGGTTTCCAAAACTTTTGTATTCTCATCTGCACAATTTTGTTCCTTCTTCTAATGTGCATTTTCCACAACTTAAGGTCAGGTACACTGATGCTTGTGCATATGCAATGCCAAATAAAAATCTTTTCTCTGCACTAAAAGAATCTTTTAGTGCAGGTTCTCTTTATATGTTTGGTGAATCATCTCAGTGATTCATCTCCTCGAATGACATGTAAATTATAACCAGCATAATTATTAGTATTTAAGAATCATTTTGAAGAATACTCGCTAAAATAACACAAAGAAGATGAAATTTCATTACACATCCTTTTTTCCAGATGTGTACTTTTAAAAATGTATATCCTGATAAACCCTAGATAGCCACTTGGTAGACTCAGAAATTTCCTTCTTCCTCCAGAGCATTGTAAGTCAGGAGGTTTTTGAACCTGAGAACTGATTGCTATAGTATTCTATCAGATGACTTTTAGAGGAATTCTATTTCTCCAAAGCATTTATCTTTAAATCCACACTTCCTCAATCATTTAGTATTGGAAATGGGCCACTGGCATTCCTTCAATCCTCCTCATCTTTCATCTTCCTGTTCCCATTCTTTAGGGGGAAACTGAAAGAGATATGTTGAATAACCAGGGAAACACCAGTGGTAAATTCGAGGATTCTCAGGGTGACCAATGTCCAGAAACATATTTTGCCTTCTAAATTTAATTTTTTAGAAGTTGGAAGTGGAATTTTTTAGCAACCAATACTGTAACATTTATAATTATGTGTGTTTGACAGATCTTTAGGGCTCATACAGCAACAGGGCTATTTTCACTGTCCATCCATCTTCACTGTATCAATATTCTGCTCTTGAAAATGGTACCTGACCACAAGGTGGCAGCAGTGCAACCTACTGCTGGGAGACTAGGCAATGGAATATACTGGAACTGTGGCCAGTTCATTATGTACTAGCCAGATCCTGCTTATTAATCAGATGGTATGTAGCCAACTGCAATATTTCTGTAACATGTCCTCCTTTCATATGATTTATTTATAAACTTGGATTATGTCCTGTGAATTTTGTTTTTTTAGCTAGAAGGTATGTAAGAGCATGGTTATTCTAATACAAAGGTAGGTTACTCTAATCATAAACATCCAAAGAATATTTTGCTCTGGGAGTTAGCTTCTATTATGGAGCCTCGGCCACAGAAGAGTACAAAATAGAGAAATGGAGAAGAACAAGCCCATCGATTGATAGATTACCAATCAGTGGGGTATTTAGCACATCGAAGGAAAAGTTTTAGATACATTTCTCTAAATTGGAGATTATGTATCTACTTGTCTCTGCACTTATAAGGATGTGTTAAATATAGACGGCCATGTCTGACAAAAGGAAAAACAATAAGCAATGAACTATATAAGCACTATTAATTATATATCGTAGAATAATTATAATATCTAATATTTTTCAAAACACTTGCTACCTTGTCATAGGTACTCATGCTAACTTTTCATTAATCCTGCCAACACACTTCAAAGTAGATTCTGTGGTATCCCTACTTTACAGACAAAGAATTTGAACTATTGATAGGCAGTTATGTGACAACTAGTAAGAAGGGAATCAGAATTCAAGCCTGGCAGTGTGACTCCAGAGCCTGAAGGTAATTGCTATAAATCAAAGCTGAGCTTTTATTTTAAACTTTGTGCTGGTTAGGCAGCCATTACATTCATGTCAAGGAATCATGAAATGTGAATACTTTTATGTTCCCAATATCTCTATTGAAATCAGAAGTTCCTAGTTAAGTAAGTTGTATTTAGCATAAATATGTTTAAGCAAATTGATAAGACTGTCATTCCATGCTGTAACTTTTGGATACAGACCATAAGCGATAAGACATACATAGTGACCAGCTGCTGGCATTAAAACCAGCGGTTGAGAACATGAAGTCTGAGTCCGAGTGGCTGGGATTTGAATTCCTTGTGTACTATTTACTAGCTAAATAACCATATACAAGTTACTTATGCTACATGAACCTCAGTTTCTCCATCTGGAAAAATGAACATCATAGTTTCTCCCTAAGGGAGGCCCTGGGTGTTAGTCACTAATTTAAAAGAAAGGATGCACAGGTGATGAGGCAACTCCATAACCACTCTCTTAGTTTCTTCATGTGCAGAGTGAGCATGGTGATAGAAAGCACTTATCTCACGGGTGGATTGGGGGGACTGGCTGAGACCACGTGTGTGAAGGGGCTGGAGCCACACCCGCACGTGGTGTTTGAGAAGTTCAGCTCTTGTTGTCTCTCATGCATCACATATGCAGTGCCAGCTAAGTGAGAGGTGCAGTGCTAGGTGTGGGGACATGAGTGAGTAGCATGGACATAATTACTACCCTCATGGGTGTTCTACTGGAGGAGACAAACAAGCAAATATATTTTAAAATACGATTGTAATGAGGCCCTACAGGACACCACTAGGGGGCTGTAATGGAGAATAACCAGCAAGGTCTATTTAGAATTCTCGATAAAGATGATGGATGTGACACACATACATATTTTTCATCCAAAAACCACAGTAAATACGTATTTTTGAAAAGATAGAGCCCACAAAGAGGTGGAAAACAGGAGACAAGACAAAACAAAATTTGAAACCGTAAAGAAAATGGTTGAATGGTATCTGCAAAGGTAAAGCTGAAAACCAACACTACCCCATAACACCCTCAAATGGTTCAGGAAGAGGCAAGATATATCGAGAATTGGGGGTAAGGAGGTAAGAGAGAGGATAATGTGAGGACTGGTGGAAAGCTGTAGAAGTCGTTTTAGCATGAGATTTCCTCCTTCATTTTACACTTGACACGTGCCTCTGCCCCATCGTTAGCAGAAGGCTCAAGAGGGTGAAATAGATGGTTTATGGGTTGGGAGTTGTCATTCATAATGTATTCAAAATAGGAGATTAAATGAATATATGCACACTGAACGCTAAGTTCTGAGATTCTTAGCCCTCTCTTTGCTGATTGTTTCCCAGAACACTGGCAGCCACAACTTTATTTCCAGGCAAAAGACTGGAAGTCCTCTCTTGGGACTCCTTCTAGTCCCTAAAGATAGTGCTGTTGGGAAATACTCTGCAAATGGCCTGGTGATGCTCAAAATCAACGAACACTGTCCACATGCCAAGGGCTTTGGGTAAACTTTTTAATCTTCCTATTCTTTATCATGGATTATAAAGGATGGTCTGGCTTGTGGGGAAAGACAGAGACCAAAAAAAGAGGAAAATTAGGGTAATAAAGATTTCAGGATGACAACTGTGCACCAGGTGCTTAGGGTGACCAAACCAGACTGAAGCAGTGTGGCACACAAGACAGACATATCCATGCTGTCTGTCATCATCACACCTCTTGTCATCAAGACTTCATTTTAACTTTTGGAATCCTGGAGGATGCACCCCAAATAAAGAAGTAAGTAAAAGACAGAGATGGCATCCAGGAAACAATAGGACTCCACTCAGGAGAAAGACATCCCTGGGATGACAGTGAAGGGAAGTCTGGTGAAGACAGATGTGCAGAAACCTAGACAGTTCAGCAAAAGAGAGAGGATCTCGGCCAGATATCTCCAAGAAAATAGGGGACATAATAGATTATCTGGTATCATTGACCTTGTGGAAAATCGTATCGGCAGGCTACTGGATGGTGTGGGAAGGTTTGGTAGTAAGTGTAAAAGCAATTAGGCAAATGAAGGAAAGGCAATTAGTAACTTTGAGGAGGTAAAGTGAGAAAGGAAATAAAGTATACTACAATTCACAGTTCTGTATAATATTTGCCTAGGCATACTAATGTAACAACCGAATATCAATTTGAACAAAACATTTTAATATCATTAAAATTGGGAAGAAGGGAAGCAGAGACGATGATTACATAAGAGATAAATTCTTATTACCATAGTAATAAGTCCAGAGAAACGATCTAAAATTAGTGAATCAATGGGGCGCCTGGGTGGCTCAGTCGGTTAAGCGGCCGACTTTGGCTCAGGTCATGATCTCTCGGTCTGTGAGTTCAAGCCCCGCGTCGGGCTCTGTGCTGACAGCTCAGAGCCTGGAGCCTGTTTCAGATTCTGTGTCTCCCTCTCTCTGACCCTCCCCCATTCATGCTCAGTCTCTCTCTGTCTCAAAAATAAACGTTAAAAAAATTAAAAAATAAAATAAAATAAAATAAAATAAAATAAAATAAAATAAGTGAATCAAAGAAAGCCATATGTACTTGTCTTAAAGAACTAGCTAAACTAGGGTTATGTCTGAGGAGGGGTTAATGTGAAGAGGTAAAGCAGGAAATCGCTGTACTTTGTTTTAAATTTGTTAATATAATTTGATATTTTAAAACTATAGGTATGTCTTACTTTGATAGAAAGGCGATTTTAAAGCAAGCCACCTAATGCCTGGCAAGTGGATATGATTAATAGTAACAACGAACTGATCACATTACTTTTATATCTTGTTTTTTCTCTGCCCAAGGAAAACGTGACATGAAATCATCCAATGTGTCCACAATCGCATCAGCTTGACATTGTTCCAGTTCTGTTTTTCCAGCCAGATCTATAAAATAAGACCATTTTAAGCCCAGAAATACACTGGATTTGATTGACTATATTGAAATGTTAATATTTTAATAGGCAATATATTCTTATAGTTCAAAAATTCAAAATATAAAACTGTATCCAATGAAGACTAACTTCCACCTCCACTCCCATCCTCTCATTGTGCTCCCTTACCTACCATTCCGTTCGGAGTCGGGGGAGGGCGGGGGTTGGTATTCTTCTATTATTTCTTTATGAAAATAAAACTATATATCCTACTCAATATAAGCATCCCCCATATATCCTACAGATCTTTCCTCATAAGTTTGTTAAGGGCATCTTTGCTCCTTTTTCAGCTACATAGAAGCACCACTGTCTAGCCTCTGCTGATTAGGTTTGTTTCTTTCATGTCTTTTACTAATATTACAATAAATAGCTCGTACAATAAATAACCTGCTTTATCACTGATACTTCTCTGGCATTTAGTTTCATTCTTCTTTACAGTATAATGTTCAATAATAAAATTGTTTAATGAGTAGCAAATATATGTCCTGTATTTTTTTTTTCGGTTATCAAAACTCTTCAACACAATAAACATATTACCTGTGTTTTTGGTCAGGTATCTTGCTATTGCTAGGCTCTGGTGAAGGTTAAGTCCATCGACTTCCAAAATGGGTATTTTACCGAATGGAAGAGCTTAAAATAAAAGAAGCAACAATAAAAAAAAATCAACTTCCGTACCAAAATCAGTAATAATTCTTCCATTTTTACTGATAATTACAGAAATAAATCATGATTTGAAAGTTATAAAATTTTTGAATATTTATTCAAAAAGGACAGTAAACACCAGAATCTTCATAAGTTTTATATTTTTATTAAAAAAAATTCTTAATGTTTACTTTTGAAGGAGAGAGAGACAGAGAAAGAGCATGAATGGGGGAGGGGCAACGAGAGAGGGAGACACAGAATCAGAAGCAGGCTCCAGACTCTGAGCTGTTGGCCCAGAGCCCCATGCAGGGCTCGAACCCACAAACCGTGAGATCATGACCTGAGCTGAAGTTGGAAGCTCAAATGACCGAGCCACCCAGGCGCCCCTTGATAAGATTTTTTTTTTTTTTTTTAAGTTGTCAGAAGACCTACTACAGAGTTAGTGGCCGCAGCAGGTCGAAAACCCAGGTTTACTGTGACACTACATATTAACCTGTGTATTACCTCATATACTTACATAACACTTATTACTTATCTTTTCAAAAACCTTTCTTTTAAAGCTTCATTAATTTTTGTGGCTTCCATGAGCAATAACGTGAGTTATTTATTAAAACCATAATCTAAGGAAATGGAGAGTTTGATTTACCTATCGAGTTATGGTAAGAAATTTAACCAATTTTGATGAGAGACTATGTGAAGTATATAGTAAGGTAGTAAGCAATTTGTACAAATATTAGGGCAGACTCCTAGCAGATGTGTTATTTTATCTGTAGATCCTACTTTGTTTTATCTCAATCTATTCTGTTTTGTCAGAAAGAAATATGTTTTTATAGAAAAATTCTAAGTTGTAGATAAATAACAATAACTCTACCATATAATTACAGCTATTTGAGTATTTTAATTGCTTACTCATATGTATTTAAAAATAACATCATAATGTATTTATAAACCACTTTTTTTATTTGATAACCTCTTTTTGAAATCTTTCCAAATCAATGACACATCAGCTTTTTTAAAAAAAATTGTTTTTAGGGGCGCCTGGGTGGCTCAGTTGGTTAAGCGGCCGACTTCAGCTCAGGTCACGATCTCGGGGTCCGCGAGTTCGAGCCCCGCGTCGGGCTCTGGGCTGATGGCTCAGAGCCTGGAGCTTGCTTCCGATTCTGTGTCTCCCTCTCTCTCTGCCCCTCCCCCATTCATGCTGTGTCTCTCTCTGTCTCAAAAATAAAAAATAAAATGTTAAAAAAAAATTTTTTTTTAATTGTTTTTAATGTTTATTTTTGAGAGAGAGAGCACAGTGCCACCCAGGCGCCCTGAAACATCCCTTTTTAATGGCTGCATTATATTTTGTCACATGTATTGATCACAATATTCCCAACCAGTGCCTTAGCTTGGGAAATACCATTATTTTGGAAACGGAGAAAAGAATAAAGTGTCACTCATAATCCCATGACCCTAATGCAACTAGAGTCAACCTAGAATCAGCCTTCAAGTGTCTTCCATATGCACATTAAATAAGTACAAGATGGATTACAGTTCACATCAGGAATAAAAACATCCTTGAGTACTTACCTAAGGAGTGTGCTAAGTACAATTCTAGGTGCCTGAGTTTGCAGTTTAGCAAAGAGCTAGCAGTTTAGCAGTGAGCTAGAGTTTAGCAGTGAGCTAAACAAAAGTCCCAAATAAAGCTGACACAAATCGCGATGCCTTATTCGGAGCAAAGTATGTGATTAGGAATTAACATGCTTAACATTTTGAGGGATGCCCCCTTTATGCTAGGCAGTGTGCTAAATATTTAATGTACCCATTAGGTCCTCTGGTACTTACAACAATCTTGTGAAGTAGGTATTATCTCATTTTATAAATGAGGAGATGAGGTGAAGAGAGGTTGTGTCAAGAGTCCAGGTCACCTACTTGGTAGAGGCTCAAACTGAGTTCAGTTGGAAACTTTGCTCAGCTGTTTTGCTAGTTCTAAGAGCTATATTTTGTGAAATACATTAAAAATCAGAGCAAACCCAGAGGACAGTATCCAAGTTAGAGAAGGGTCTGAAAACCACTTTTTATAAGGATTGGCTGAAAAACTTGGCACTCTTTACTGGGGAGAACAAAACAAACGAAGTGTAACCTAATGGCCACCTTCATATATGGCACAGCAATCAAATGGATGAAAAATTGTACTTATCCTATCTCTAAAATGCAGGACTGGAACTAAAAAGTAATTTAAAAAGGGCAGATATTAACTCGAAGAATAATTTTTTAGCATTGGAACTATTGATGATGGAATGTGTTTTCCTGCGAGATGGTAGGCTTTCAGCTACTGGCAGCATTTGAGCCAAGCTCGTGATAATTGCCAACAGTGGGAATAAAGAAATTTAAGAAGATAAGTGCCAGGGCCTTCATTTGGTTCCAGAAAAAAATAACTTTGGGGTTGTTGGAGATGTAACTAAACAGGAGCATCTGTCAAAAAGCTTTAAGGAATTTAGTGGCGCTGAGTATAAGGCTGTGTGATATGGCTGCCAAAGTAAGCACTGTGATCTTGGTAAAATGTCCTTGGATAGTATCTCGGACTTATGCTAAGAGTGGTGGTCCCATTGTGCTCTGTGCTCTTCTAATGCCTGGAACATTGTGTTTCCCCACAGGCACCATGCATTAAATGGCGGACATAATCTAACAGTAGCTTGTCCTTCTTCGGTAGTGAGGAAATCCAAACTAGGGGACATAAATGGAACCCTCCAGGAAGAGAAGAGAGTTGTCCCTTGAACCCCCACCTCATATAACCCATGGGAAGCAGCATATAAATCAAGAAGTAGAGTCAGGGCTAGAAAGTTTGGACTGAAATTCACAATGATGATCAAAGAAACAAGCAAGGAAGTTCTAAAAGTTGATAACTAGGGGAACAGATGTATGAGTTAGCTGGGACTCAGTTCTGAACTCGGCCAGTGAGCTTTATCTGCACTCAGAGTATTATCATTGAACTGACTACACAGCAATGTCTTTTTTCTTTATGATCTTAAAGATACTAAATTTCCTCAAATAATTGGATGTGATAGAAGGAATAATCTATTCTCCACAGATTAAAATGACAAGTCCAAGGCCAATGTATGAAAACCATGAGGAGATAGATTTTAATTTTGTGTAAAGAAGAGTCTTTTAAAAGTTTTCCTCCTTCAAAAATAAACATTAAAAAATTTTTTAAAAAGAACAAAAATAAATAAACATTAAAAAAAATTAAAAAGGTTTTCCTCCTTTTCTGTTTTCTGTTCTCTCTTCCCAGAATTTCACTGAGACATTAGACATCTTCAACTTGAATCTCAATTTTTCTAATCTTTTTTCTCCATTTTTTATTTCTTTTTCCTCCTGTGCTTTCTGGAAGAGCTCTTAGTTTTTTTTATTGTTTTATCAATTTGACTTGTTTTGTCTATATCAAATTTTTAGTTTCAACACCTTTTTTGTCTCTGAACATTCCTTTTTATAGCATATTTGTTCACAATGTATAGAATATCTGTTCTCTTTGAGGATTTTCTATTTTTGAAATTTTTTTCTTACTATATCATCCTGATGCCCTCAGTTGATTTTTCCTCCACTACTTCTTTGTTTAGGTCTGTTTCATATTAGAGGCCTTCTAACAAATATCTATTAAATTTTGGTTTGCCATTCCTGTTTTAAATAAGTGAAAGTAATAAAAGCTAATTGGAACCTCAGTGGACATGGGAAGGGCTTACAAACAGACTGGGCTGGGTCATGTCACTGAGATGCCCACCCGTTTGGTGTCTGCTAGACATTTCTCTTGGACTGACCAGCTTCCCTGGAGACAACACTTCGCATTTCCTGCCCGAGGGATACTCATTTGGTTGCAGCATTCTGATTGTAGAGCAGGGGATAAGGGCTTTGGGTCTCACTATTTAGTTTCTAGATTTCCGTTGAATCCTACCTATAGTATTTTGTCCTCAGACATGACTGGTGTCCTAGAATCCTCTGGGTCGTCCTTGATTGAGAGTAATCTCCATCCTTCTTCCAGGGTGGGAAAAAGATCTTGTGGTCATGCTGCTGCCTCACATTCTTCCAGTCAATCCTCTGTCAGTTCAGTTTTTAGAGTTCTCGGTTGCTTCCAATTCCTGAGAATTTGGGGGGGATCCCTGGAGTGATTCAGCTTGCCTCCTCCTCCTCTAGGCTTATATTTGAGCATCAGTAGCCTACTAAGTCACCTTACCATTCTGTTTTTGTTAATGTTTATTTATTGATTTTGAGACAGAGAGAGAGAGAGAGAGAGGGAGAAAGAGAGAGAGGGAGAGAGAGAACAAGCAGGGGAGGGGCAGAGAGAGAGAGAGAGAGAGAGAGAGAATCCCAAGCAGCCTCCAAGCTGTCAGTGCAGAGCCTGACACGGGGGTGAACTCACAAACCGTGAGATCGTGACATGAGCTGAGATCAAGAGTTGGTCACTTAACTGACTGAGCCACCTAGATGCCCCATCATCTTACCATTCTTGGACCTATTTTCCAGCTTTGAGAATTTTGTGCTACTATATTCAAGCTTGATTTCTTTGTCCTTGTAGGGCTTTGACTTTTTTTTTTTAAGAAGTACTTCAGTGTTATTTAAAGAGAAAAAAAATGTCAACACCTGTACGCAGTGTACCAGGTTTGACTTGGAAGAACTTCTTAATGGAAATATCCAATGATATTCTAGGTTATCACAGAGGGCAGGTCATAGAGGATTTCAAACACCAGCGAGCATTCCTAAGTCAGATGGGAGATGAGGCCAGCTAAAATATGTAATAAACTGCTTTTCAACATCTGCTCTTGCCTTTTTTCTCAAAGCTATAAAAAATCCTGGATTTTTAGCTGAGCAAATGATTATCCACAATAACGTCAGCATTTCTCAGCTTCCCCTGTAGTAATGTATGACCACATGAATAAGTTCTTACCAAGGGGCTACAAGCAGAAGTGAAATGTAAAACTTTCTGGTCATGCTGTTGAAAGAAAGAGATGTGCCCCTTTCCCTCTTACACTTCCTGTGAGCTGAAATGTGGAAGGAGGGGGAGCTATCTTACACTATATAAATTAGACAAACAACAAGGGGTGGCAGATCAACAGAAAATAAGGAGCCTAATCTTTGACAACTTCATGGAGCAGCACCACTATACCAGCTTGGGCTTTTATGCGAAAGAAATGAATTTCTATTCTCTTTAGGACATTTTTGTGTTGGGTGTCTGTTAAAGCATCTGAAACTATGAATATATATATATATATATATATATATATATATATCCTAACCACCATGAACTTTAAAATTCCTTTCAACTCTAAGAATCTGTGAAAATATTAAGAAAATGTGGCAATCCCTTTTTTAATAACATAATGGAAAGTCAAGGTAGAAAAGGGTATGAGGCACTCACAGAACTTATATCTAAAAACTAAAAGGCGGCATTTGTTATATGTAATGTCTGTGCAACTTGCTATCCATCTTGACTTCATTAATGAATAAAATTTAATTTCACCTATTTCATGTCCAGAGTTAAAAATCCCATGTACAAATTCTGATGGCAGGGGGAGAGTTTGGATATTAATGAGAAAGTTTCATGATAAAAGGAAATGAAATATTCAAGCCCTCCAGGGAAGAGTTCTCTGATAAGAAAAAGAGTGATTACAGGGGCAATGACTTTTAAAGAACTCATGTTTTTAAAAGGCATGTGGTGATATGTATTGTTAATATGCCAGTTATCCTGGTGTTAGTGGTTTTATTTATTTATATATTTATTTTAATATAATTTATTGTCAAGTTAGCTAGCATACAGAGCATACAGTGTGTCCTTGGTTTCTGAGGTAGATTCCCATGATTCATCATTTACATACAACACCCAGTGCTCATCCCAACAAGTGCCCTCCTCAGTGCCCATCACCCATTTTCCTTTCTCCCCCACCCCCATCAACCCTCAGTTTGTTCTCTGTATTTAAGAGTCTCTCGGGGCACCTGGGTGGCTTGGTCGGTTAAGCGTCTGACTTCGGCCCAGGTCATGATCTCGCGGTCTGTGAGTTTGAGCCCCACGTCAGGCTCTGTGCTGACAGCTCAGAGCCTGGACTCCGTTTCAGATTCTGTGTCTCCTTCTCTCTCTCTCTGCCCTTCCCCTGTTCACGCTCTGTCTCTCTCTGTCTCAAAAATAAATAAACGTTGAAAAAAATTAAAAAAAAAAAAAAAAGAGTCTCTCATGGTTTGCCTTCCTCTCTGTAACTACTTTTTTTCCTTCCCCTCCCCCATGGTCTTCTGTTAAGTTTCTCAAATTCCACACATGAGTGAAATCATATGATATCTGTCTTTCTCTGACTGATTTATTTCACTTAGCATAATACCCTCCAGTTCCATCCACGTTGTTGCAAATGGCAAGATTTCATTCTTTTTCATTGCTGACTAGTATCCCATTGTATACATAAACCACATCTTCTTTATCCATTCATCAGTTGACTGACATTTGGGCTCTTTCCATACTTTGGCTATTGTCGATAATGCTGCAATAAACATTGGGGTACCTGTGCCCCTATGAATCAACACTCCTATATCCTTTGGATAAATTCCTAGTAGTGCTATTGCTGGGTCGTAGGGTAGTTCTACTTTTAATTTTTTGAGGAACCTCCACATTGTTTTCCAGAGTGGCTGCAGTTATTGGCACCTAGTGCAAATAACTTGGGCCACTGTATGAAACTGACCTGTGTTTGAAAAACAATTCTACCCTGCTAGGACTGTGAATGTAGATTACATAAATTCTGTGTGCTATAGCTATCCCAGCTATAAAATAGAAACAATAATACATCCCATGAAGGCATGCTGGAGAAATTAAATGAAATGAGTCTGGGGAGTATCTACCAGGTGCCCGATAGTCTTCCAATACTCAATAGTTGTTTTCTTCAACTTCATCTTTATGCAAATTTGTAATAACTTCATCACAAAAATGTGAATTTTAACCATACAACTAATATTTAGTTAGTATTTCTAGGTGGATTTCATGAACAAAAGAATTAGCTCATCTATTTTTTCTTCATTCAGAAAAAAAAAAAAAAAGCACCTAGGGGATGACTCACAATCTACTGAGAGCCACACGCTTTTTAATGTAATAATATTTCTAATTCTTCCCCTTTGTCCTGAGTGCTAAGTAGCATGTTTTCATTTGGTTACCTGCCCAATTCGTCAATTTGCTCTTTCTTCTGATCAAACATCCCAGTTTTGCTCACATATCCATCCTTCTTTTGAATAGTCACATGCTGCATGAAAATTGATTCCACCCCCAACTTCAGAGGTAGACTAGGTGGTTCAAGGTACTTCCTATCTGCTTTGTCAGTTCACACGCAGACACATAACCCAATTTGAGCCAGTGAGACACGACAAGTTTGCCGACGTCTTCTGGGAAAGATTTTCTTCACTCAACATTTATGGAAGCAGTGCTCTTTCTCTCTCTCACATATCTCTCGACATTCCTGTTCAAGGCTGTGGGGCTGCAGCAACCTTATTGTTACTTGTTCCATGATGCCGCCAACACACAGAAGAAAGTCATCTCTTGAAACCTGTCCTATTTCTGATTTTTGGTTATCTGAGACAACTAATTTCCTTGTTATCTAAGCGATTTTGAGGTCGGTTTTCTATTAGAGCAGCATATCTGATCCCTTGTCAAAACATTATAGGTATCTGCAGTGAGCCCATCCAATTCCAACTGTCAAGAATAATGACTTTGGTATTCCCCATTTCAGCTCTTCTGACACAGCTTTGTATTGTTTATATATTCTTTCTATGAGGTTTGTGTTTTCACCTTGAATAGAAAATTTTGGGGGCCACCTAGCTTCTCAATGTAAAGCTAAATCAGATTTAAAAACCTCTATTTATTTATTTTTTTTTTTAATTTTTTTTTCAACGTTTTTTATTTATTTTTGGGACAGAGAGAGACAGAGCATGAACGGGGGAGGGGCAGAGAGAGAGGGAGACACAGAATCGGAAACAGGCTCCAGGCTCCGAGCCATCAGCCCAGAGCCTGACGCAGGGCTCGAACTCACGGACCGCGAGATCGTGACCTGGCTGAAGTCGGACGCTTAACCGACTGCGCCACCCAGGAGCCCCTAAAAACCTCTATTTAAAAAAATAATAATAAATGGGACACCTGGGTGGCTCAGTCAGTTAAGTGTCCAGCTTCAGCTCAGGTCTTGATCTCGCGGTTCATGAGTTCGAGCCCTGCGTCAGGTTCTGTGCTGACAGCTCTGAGCCTGGAGCCTGCTTCGGATTCTGTGTCTCCCTCTCTCTCTGCCTCTACCCCACTTGTGCTCTGTCTCTCTCTCAAAAATAAATAAGCATTAAAAAAATTTTTTAATCAATAAATAAAAAAATTAAAACCTTTCTTTTTTTTTCATTTCCCTGAGGAAACACAGAAAGTTCTGGAAATATATTTTCCCTACATTTTCATGAACAATTTGTGCCACTTACTTGATTTGACTTCAGGCCAATCAGCTTGTTCTATTCTGTGGTCTTCATACTTTATGTCCAAATATGCAAATATATATCGAATAATTTCCGCTCTCCCCCTCATATTAAAATAAGTGAGTTTGTAGTTTGACATGGTGGGATTCTGGAAAAAGAAAATTTGAAGATTATTTTAGCAGCCTCTAGGGATGTTTTGATATTTTTCTTTGGGGATTTTTTCAAAACTTTATGGCATCTTTTGAAATAGTTGTAGATATTAGAGAATATTTCAAAACCTGAATTATAAATCACTATCCTAATAACATATGGGAAAGACTTGTTAGAAGATCATGACAGCCTCTTTAAGAATTAGCTGGAACATTCCAGTGAAATAATCAAACTCAAATTTTACTTACAAAAAAAATTCAGTGTGAGAGGGTATCTATACACCAACCTTCAGAGGACAGAGTCTGAAACTTTCCATTTTTTCCATTTCAAGCTGTTTTTTTCCTGCCTTTACTCACTTGTAATTTGACATATGGCTTTTGTTTACTTTGGTGACACAGCTGAGTTTGTGAAGAACGCTGGATAAGGATTTCACGAACAGGGTACATGCAAGGGGAATGTGAGCCAGCCTTGCCAACCTGAGCTGGCCATCGCATCCTTTCTCTCGCCCATGGCATTTCCCTCTAGGAATCAAAGGCTTAGGGAAACACTGCTCTCTTTTCTCTTTTACTGCACGCATGCTGCTGGGTTTTATTGGGATGCTAGCACCCCGCAAACAGAACCCACCTTGGTGACCTTTGTTGGGAGGGGGCAACGGGAGGCATATTTCTCTGTACCTTCCGTAGAGGAGCAAGGGAGAAAGAAAGCAACTCTCTTACATTTCATAAAGTTTGTTTGCTAATACTGGCTACATTGGTTAGATGTAGGTCGTTATAATTTCATGAGTTTTCTGTGATTTGTATCATCTCATTTCCATTGTTTATAAACGATTAATGATTTCAAACACTAATGGTAGAATGTCTTGTAATTTTTTAATGATCAGGTAACCTAGAAAGAAACATTTTCATTTGAAATTCAGCTCTTGCACTAAGTTGCTGTGTATCTTTGGACTAGTCAACAAAATCTCTCTGAATTTCAAAGTCCATTTTTTGGAAGTAGAGATACTAATATGGAGTTGGAGATGTACTGAGGTAGTACAGGTAAAGCATTTCACACAATGCCAGACGCTTAATAATTATTAGCTATTGACGATAATAACTCTGTGTTAATTCTATAGTCAAAAATAACCACTGTGAATACAGTACACTAAAAACAAATAATGTTCATAGTAATTACATGAATAGAAGTCATAAAGAATAATTATTTTTTAACTTTTTATTTTTGAAAGAGAGAGCATGAGTGGGGGAGGGGCAGAGGAGGACAAAAGATCCGAAAGTGATCTCTGTGCTGACAGCAGTGAGCCCCATGGGGAGCCTGAACTCACGAACCCGTCAGATGGTGATCTGAGCCAAAGTCACACACTCAACCGAGTCACCTAGGTGCCCCAACAATTATTTATTTTAAGTGGTAAGTTTAAGTAGTTTATTTTCTGCTAGGGAAGTCTTTCAAGGATGTTAACGGAATAGTAAATAAAAAGAAAAGTTAGGCTGAAGTCTCAAAACAAAATTCTATCTGAAATCACATCACATAAACGGTCAAACACAAACCACAAAAATCTAGATTGCCAAGTTTATGCACTCACAGTATCCCCCTGTGGTGCAGATGACCACAAACAGCTGTCTGGTTGCCTATTGAGACCCCCTCAAGACCCAGGAAACAATGGTGACGGTAATTTCTGGTGAATCCATTTCTCTGGGCCTGGGTTTTCCCCGTCCAGGTATTGTGGGTGGAGGTGATGCTCCTTGCTAGAAACACAGTCACCCTGAACATTCCACACGCCATCCTACTCCTGTTGGCCAGTCCAGTCCGTGTCCAAGTGAAATGTGGCACATGCCTCACATATCAGGTATGTGAGTTAAAAATTCACTGGAGTGAACTAATGAAAATTCCAAGGTACAGAGCCCCCAGTTCTTTGGGGGAGAAATATGCATACAAGGAGTTCAAATTTGGGGGAATAAGTTAAACTTAATGTTGAGCTTAGAAATAAATAGTGGGAAAAACATGAGAGTATAAAAATAGTAAAAAAGGTAAAGTAATAAGCTTCCTTCTGAAAAAAAAAAAGGAATAGTTTATGTAATCACCATAAAGGGAACACTCTTTTTTTTTAAGTTTATTTGTTTATTTTCAGAGACAGAGACAGTGGGGGAGGGGCACAGAGAGAGGGTGACACAGAATCCCAAGCAGGTTTCGTGCCGTCAGCACAGAGCTCAATGTGGGGCTTGATCTCATGACCTGGGGATCAATACCTGAACCTAAGTAAAGAGTCAGTCACTCAACTGACGGACCCACCCAGGCGTCCCAAGGAAACATTCTTATCTAGGAAATAAAAAGCATAATTGTTACAACTCTTGATCTAACAGTTCTAAATCTCAAAAGAACAAAAAGAGTCTTCAGAGTGGAAAAAATGTCATTCTTGGTCACAGTTTTTATTTGAAGAACATTGTATACAACTTTTTTTTATTGATTTTTGCTGTCATGGGTCAATGTTTCCTCAGCAACAAAGAAATTATGTGTATTTTCCTTATAAGCATTATATGAATATGTAGATTCATATACATCCATTATGATCAATGTTAAAAAAAATAAACATGACTTTTTCTCATTTGGTCAAACGCTACATAAATATCAGTGTCCACCTCCTAATTCTGCATGAAAACAAAGGCACTTGTTATTGTTCATTTGCAAAAATGTGCCATTTTATATTGTATTTCACTCAAGTAAAGAAGACATTTAAAAAAGTCCTTGTACAAGTTGGCAGCTATCTACAGTTCTCTGCAAATATATCTTTAAATCTAAGATTGGGCACAGGTCCATGAACAACTGACAAATGCTTATCTTTCAAGATAGAACATTCTTTCAACAGTTGTAACTCATTGATGAAGCTGTACTTACACAACACATTCCTGTAGTTAGTTGCATAATTATATTTTCTATTGAGTGAAAGTCTAGTTTTCTTGATTCTTACAGCTACAAAATTCCAAACTTGAAGACTTTTGTTTTTCAGGACATATGTGCACATTTTATAACATGAAAAATAAGTAAATATAAATGCAATTGCAAACATCTATGAAGTTTAAAGATCCTTTCTATATTTCATAAAGTTTTTGCATAAAAACTAACCGAAGAAATTCCACGTAAATGTTTGTATGGTGAAAATAGACAAGGAAATTTACAATAGAAGCTAATGAGAACTATAGAGCATAGTGTCTGGAAGAGTTTTGTTCCTCGTACTGCACTCAGCAGTCTATTTCTGTTACAATAACCTCACTTTGTTAAAGCCTTTATTTCATAAGGATGATAAGCTAAAAGGATGAAGGTAAGATACATCCCGCTCCCACAATGGATGCAGTGAGGAATGCGCTTAAGGGTTGAGTAGGTCAGTGGCAACCCACTTAAGGGTTGAGTAGGTCAGTGTGGTTTGCAGGCACCGTGCTACTTAGTATCTAAATGGCCTTGGGGGAGTTACCTGTTCCTAGCTTTACTTTCCTCACCTGCCAAGTGGTAATGAAAATATTGTGTAGAAAGGACCAATACAATGCTTGGCACACGGTGTACATTCAAAAAGCAAAGAAGGAAGGATGAAAAGGGAGGGCGGGAGAGAGGAAGACAGGGAAGGACAGTTCCCACCCTAGTTGAGGTTCAAGACCAGCTGTGTGTAATTTGATTGGACTCTGATCCTCAAAGCACATAAAAATAAAAGTAAGTTAAGGATAAAAAGAAAAATACAGTGTCAGGATTAAAAGCCAAGACAAACTTTGCCTGGATCAAAGCAAACAGACACCAAATACAGTAAGCAGGACCCTGAATTCTGAGAGAGGCAGTGACCACTGAGGAAGGTAGCTCCTTTGGCAAAAAGGAGAATAAAATCCCCCACACAAATGAGAGACTGTAGGGAAGCACTGCTTGAAACTAGGGCCTGGCAGGCTCTTACATACAATCTCTAAAAGGTCAAATTGTAAACCTCTAGTAAAAGTGAAAACAAGGAAAATATATGAAAAGTCACAAAAAATTAATATTATAAGCAAAAAGGGTCATAACAGCAGATGAAATAGATCATTAAAAATCATAAGCTAATGGGACACCTGAGTGGCTGAGTCGGTTAAGTGACCGACTTCAGCTCAGGTCATCATCTTACAGTCCGTGGGTTCGAGCCCTGCCAGGCTCTGTGCTGGAGCCTGCTTCGGATTCTGTGTCTCCCTCTCTCTCTGTCCCCCGACCCCTGGCTCGAGCTCTGTCTCTCTCTCAAAAATAAAAATAAAAAAAATTTAAAAAAAAACAGTAAAAAAATCATAACATGACATGTAACACGACAACTGAACACTTAAATGGAAAGATTTTTGAGAAATATGTAAACTAACACAAGCAAATAAAAAAAACTGAAAGCCTGCATTTAACACTAACCAGTGAAGAAATTGCTTGATAATTAATTACCCATTGGTAATTATCCATTATGTAATGAATGGAATTAGTTACATTCATGAAAGACACCAGACCCAGAAAAAAACTTCTTTAACCTATTAGAGTCTCTTTTTACAAAACAAAAACAAAAACAAAAAAACAAAAAACAAAACTTAGGGCAAACATACATAATGGGAAGCCAATAGAAGCATTTTCTTTAATGTCAGGAATAACGAGAGCCTCACTACTACTCTTACTGTTCAACATAGTCCCAGATGCCTAGCTACTCAGTAAGATAAGATAACAATAAACAACATATGTAAGGAATGGAAAGGCAGAGACAAAACTGTCCTTATTTGCAATCAAAGTTATTGTTTGTATTTAAAATTCAAGAGACTCTCTGGATAAACCTGAGCCTGAATTTCAAACAGAAATGCTAAGGACCAAAATAGCCAAGACAAATGAAAAGAGCAGAGGGAGAGGACTTGACCTACCAGACTGCAAGACTTACATAAAAAACAAAACAAAACAAAAAAAAAACCCTTGCAATTAGGGTAATGTGATCTTTGTTCAGGACCAGACACACAGAGGTGCATAGAGCCTTTAACAGAATCTCAGATATATGACCAAGATGACATGACAGTGAGAACATAATGGGGCTAGACTGAAATGGTTCTGAGACAAAAGAAGAAAATATACAGAATTAGATCCCAATTTCACACAATACATAGAAAGAACACCGGATGGATTATACCCCTAAGTATGATTGGACTGGCCTAAGCAAATTCCAGTGTCATGCTGTTCCCTGTCAGTTTCATTTCTGAGCCTTTCCACTATCACTACACGTTAAGAATCCCATGTAGGAAGGGGCGCCTGGGTGGCTCAGTCAGTTGAGCATCTGACTTCCGCTCTGGTCATGATCTCACTGTTCGTGGGTTCAAGCTCCACATTGGGCTCTGTGCTGACAGCTCAGAGCTGTCAGCTTTGGACTGTGTCTCCCTCTCTCTTTCTGTCCCTCCCTCCCTCTGTCCCTGCTTTGGACTCTGTGTGTGTGTCTCTCTCTCTCTCTCTCTCTGTCCTTTCCCCACTCGTTGTCTCTGTCTCTCAAAAAAGTGAATAAATGTTAAAAATTTAAAAAAAAGAATCGTATGTAAGGAAAGCTGTATATATTTCCTGAAATGATACAGAAACAAGAAGGAAAAAGATAAGCTGATCATGCTTAAAGCTTTCCTTTATAACTGAAGCTAGCCACTGGTTTCCTTCCATTCTGAAGAGAGTTATTTAAAGTTACTGATTATCAGAAAAATAAAAAAACCACTTAGAGTTGTGTTTGAAAAACAAGATATGCTCAACGTCACTCCTCATCGGGGAAATACAAATCAAAACCACACTGAGATATCACCTCACGCCAGTCAGAGTGGCCAAAATGAACAAATCAGGAGACTATAGATGCTGGAGAGGATGTGGAGAAACGGGAACCCTCTCGCACTGTTGGTGGGAATGCAAACTGGTGCAGCCACTCTGGAAAACAGTGTGGAGGTTCCTCAAAAAATTAAAAATAGATCTACCTTATAACCCAGCAATAGCACTGCTAGGAATTTACCCAAGGGATACAGGAGTACTGATGCATAGGGGCACTTGTACCCCAATGTTTTTAGCAGCACTCTCAACAATAGCCAAATTATGGAAAAAGCCAAAATGTCCATCAACTGATGAATGGATAAAGAAATTGTGGTTTGTATACACAATGGAGTACTACGTGGCAATGAGAAAGAATGAAATATGGCCCTTTGTAGCAACGTGGATGGAACTGGAGAGTGTGATGCTAAGTGAAATAAGCCATACAGAGAAAGACAGATACCATATGTTTTCACTCTTATGTGGATCCTGAGAAACTTAACAGAAACCCATGGAGGAAGGGAAGGAAAAAAAAAAAAAAGAGGTTAGAGTGGAGAGAGCCAAAGCAAAAGAGACTCTTAAAAACTGAGAACAAACTGAGGGTTGATGGGGGGTGGGAGGGAGGGGAGGGTGGGTGATGGGTATTGAGGAGGGCACCTTTTGGGATGAGCACTGGGTGTTGTATGGAAACCAATTTGACAATAAATTTCATATATTGGAAAAAAAATTAAAAAATTTAAAAAAAAGAAAAATAAGATATACAGTTTCTCAAAGAACATATAAATGATGACTAATACATACCCTGGATAGAAATTTTCACATATGAACTCACACAGTTGTAGCCATTAAATTCAAAAGAAGATTTATCTTTTAATATACGCTAAACTTATTTAGAAAGTACACCTTTGATATGACAATAATAGTGTTTTTGAAAAGTTCTGCCTTGTGTACTTTCTTTCTTCCTCCTGGTTTATAGCTCTTTTTCCTTTTTTTCTTTCTTTTTTTTTAATGTTTACTGATTTATTTTGAGAGAGAGATAGAGAGGCAGAGAGAGAGGGAGAGAGAATCCCAAGCAGGCTCCGCAATGTTAGCACAGAGCCCAACACTGAACTCAGTCTCACAAACCGTGAGATCATGACCTGAACCAAAATGACGTGCCAGACACTTAACTGACTGAGCCACGCAGGTGCCCCTGTAGCTCTTTTTACTTTATGTAACACTGATACATTTCAGCTGATTAATAACCACAAGACACAGGCGCATTCAGTCCCAGAGGCAATTTTAATGCAGTCATTGATAAAATACAAACTGTAAAAAACCATTTCATTTTAACTAAGCTGATATCCTATTCTGTACATCGCTATAAGAGCCCAGTAAAACAGTATCAAAAATGCTAATGTCTGCGCCAGAAAGGAGATAACAATCCAAACTCAACTCTGGTAAAAGAGGCTAATATTCAATTACTAGGTTATGCACTTAAAAGATTTCAGCAGATAGTTGAAAAAAAGGAATTGAATTTTTGCAATAATTTCGATGGATAGAAAAACTTACAAATAGGGAATTAAGTATTAGCCATTTTACAATTCACTTCAAAACCTAAACACTATTTATTTTTATTTCACTCATAAAAGTGTTGGTCTACATGAGCTCTTACTCTTAAATAAAAGGAAAGTCAAGCATTCTTGAGAATAATGCAATAACCTACACATTTGAAGTATAAAAACACAAATTATTTGTGAATTTGCCAACAGTTCTTTGCTGTATCTCAACTTGACCAATGTTTAACCTGTACAAAATGTCCTGGCATAGAGTACATACAGTAACATTTGTACTCCCATTATATAGACTGCAGTGTTTTGAAATGGGAAAATTGGATTCAGAGAGCAATCACATGAGATGCTATTGTCTACATAAGAACTTCTTGCACATTATGACCTTAAATAACAGTACTGCATTACCTACTAACAGTTGGTGGTAGAGAATGTTGATTTCCTTCACTCACAGAGTCCCTGAGCATTTCTAGTTCAGTTCTGGAAAAGTTGTCAGGTTGGAGTTAAATTGTAGGACTACAGAGAAATATCAGCATTTTTGTTAACTGAGTATAATATTGATTTCAGTCAAACCCTGAATGTTTAATTTCACATTGGCAGGCCAGGATTTCTATTTTCCCATCAAAGACCAATGAAATATCATTTTAAATGGCTGCCTCACATTAAAGCCAAGGCAAGAGGAATAATTGAAATATCCTTTGGGAGCTGTGAGCCCAAATTCTTAGCCTGGAGTAAATGCCTTAAATTATTTTTGAAACCAAATGATGATAGAATGTAATTCTTGGCAAAATATGAAGACATTTCAACAAAATGAGCCTTAAAGTGACAGAAAATATTACAAAGAAAATCCAAGAGAAAGAAAGAAGAAAGAAAGAAAGAAAGAAAGAAAGAAAGAAAGAAGAAAGAAAGAAAGAAAGGGAGAAAGTAAGAGAGAGAAAGGGAAAAGAAAGAAAGAAAGAAAGAAGAAAGAGAAAAGAAAGAGAGAAAGGGAGAAAGAAAGAAAGAAAGAAAGAAAGAAAGAAAGAAAGAAAAAGGGAGAAAGAGAGAGAAAGGGAGAAGAAAGAAAGAAAGAAAGAGAGAAAGGGAGAAAGAAAGAACTTCCGCTTCATACATTAAAAAACATCACTTGTACTGACTGTATTTTGTATGTTAAAGTCTACTTAAAGGATCTTTTAAAATCTTTTAAAATCTTTAAAAATCTCCAGTACCTATATTTCTCTTAGAAATTACTGTTTGATTTCTATTTGGCCACTAACATAGGGAGGATCTGAATGAGACCAGATCAGAGGAAGTGGCACAGTGAAAAGAGGTCATCAGAAAGTTGCTCAGTCACACACAGAATACGACAGTAATAAAAATAAGCACTAAGATGAAGAGAGAACACTCTCATTTCATATCTTTATAGAGTTCAATCTTACCACTTACTTGTGCTATGTTTCCGTGGAGTCTCTAGTATCTTCTATGCCATCATAAGTGACTGCATCTTGGGTTTATATGATGAGTAAGTCACAGTCACAAGCCAATGAGAGTCAAGACGACTTACTTCCACCCAAGTGTCTTCCTTCATTTCTCAGATGAAATATGCTCACCAAACAGTCCCGCCTGCAAAGACTTCTGGTTATTCTTGGCATTTGAAAGGCTCTCTGTGTGTAAATAGTCTAATGTATTTGCATTCAATAGATAGAATCAAAGTTACAGGTGCTGACATGTGTCTATTGCTACATGCTTATTTATGTTTAAAGTTTTACACCGCAGGCTCCTGGAGAATGAGACAACTGGAATACAGGCAAGCCTTCTTTTCAGATACACAAGTGGCTTGCTTCCTCAATTCATTCGGTCTCCTTGGGGAGCCCTTGGCCGACCACATCCTCACCAGAACCCTCCTCCAACAGTCTTGTCCTTTACCTGCTGTGTGTTTCTTCATTACCATGTCTGACAATAGAGTGTATTTTCTTGGTTTGTTTTCACCCTCCTCCAGCAGAAGGTAAGCTCCATAAGAGCAGGTGCCTCGTTGTTCAGTTTACTGTTATGCCCTCATTGTGGAAAGAAATGCCAGGCACATCATAGGTACTAATATATCTTTGATGAGTGAATGATCCCAATTTATATTTCCCAACCATTCACATTTTTTACAGGGACTCTACATTTCTCATTACTGCGAGGATATTTCATTTACATTCCTTTTCTCAGAAGAGCCATAAAGCTGGAGTGGAAGATTCTAACACACCTTGTTGATAATCCTTATATAGATGAGTAACAAATGCCTAAATGTTCTAGAAATTTATTTTTTTTCCACTCCAATTCATTACAGCTATAATATTAGGACAGCTCAGTGAAAGGATCCAGTGAAATACCTGCCTGTGCATTATAGGGCCTGCAGATTGTCCATGAAACATATTAATGACAGGTTGGCTTGCAACTTCTAGAAAATAACACTGATAGGCAGCAATAGCAACCTGTCAAATATTTCCTATTTATTAGCACTTTAAACGTTGAATAATATGTTTACATCCATTTATTGTATACATTAGAAATGAAGAAAAATATAAATATTAAGTCTGCAGGAAGCTTAAGATACAAATCCAGCCCCTTATTCACCAAAGAGATCTATGTAAATCAAAATCAAGCGCAAAGGAAATAGGAGCTATACAAAATTAGCATATTGTATTTTTTATCTTTCACTGAGTTTTAACTTGCATTCAAAAAAACCTTTTTGTCCTCACCTCAATCACTTCTAATTCCCACTTTATAGGTGATGAAACACACATAGGGAAATTAGGTAAATTGTCTAGGAATTTCGGGTGGGACAAGCTAAGATCAAAGCTTACACCTTCTGATGACGCATTTAATATTTGCTTCCTACGTTATGGTTGGGTTTAAAAAAATCAAATATACAAGATATAGCACTTGCCTCATTTTCTATAACAATAGTCTGCTTTACAGCCCATTTTTCTTGGTTGTAGGAAAACAAAGCAACCAATCATCTCTCAGGGGAGGAGTGCCATTCAATTCTTGGTCATCCATCTACAGCAGCTGTCCTGGAGGCTGCCGCCATTCATGTGTGCATGGCCTTCCCACCAGCAGCTCTCTGCTGCTTCTGCAGTGTCCTCATTCTGCCACTCTCTTGCCCAAATGTGGCAGCCTGGCCACTTCGAATGCTTTCTCAAGTTCCAACTGTACATGCTCCAACACAGCCATTTCTTCAAAGTGGTCTTGCCACCTCCCTGGCAGCACAATATGGCCCCGGGGTCCCTCTGCTGTCTAGAACTACACATTTCCCCTCCTTTTGCTTCTCCCATCCCTGGCCCAGGTGGGTATTCTTTAAATCTTCTCATCCACGACCAGCCTTGGGATTTTGCACAGGTTATTAACCTCTCTGTGCTTCAGTTCCTCCATCTTTAGATGGGCATTTATTCTACAATAAATATTAGTGAGTACCTAATCTTTGCCAGGTACTATTCTGGATAGTAGAGGTTAAGCAGTAAATAAAAACAGAGAAAAATCCTTGCCCTCATGGAGCATTCTTAACAATATTAGTAACAACAACCTTATAAGGTTCTGAGAGCATTCAATGAGTGCATCCAGTGAATGCATGGAGGTCCATGAGTATTAGTGATGGTTAATGCAGTCAGCAATCCATCCAAAGGGGATCCATCCATCGTGTCCCTTCACTAGTCCATGCTGAAACATCCTTGCCCTTTGTAGTTAGACCTTGGAGCTAAAAGCCAGAAAGAGGAGCAGTTGCCAACTTTTACTTTTTACCCTGCTTCATCCTCTCTTGAGGAGATGAACTCAGAGTCAGCTATCTGCTTGAGTGTGGGGAAGGTAAAGGAGGAAATGCAGGGTGAATACCCTTCATAGATTACCTCAATTCTCTCCTAGCTAGTGCCATTTTCTACATGCTCCGTGCCCCTCATGAACACCCTGTGCATCGGATTGGACCAAGTGAGAAATAAGTATAAATAAACGTGACCATCTGTATGATAATGTCTCCATAAGCATTTGAAGGACTATTATAACTTAATTGAATATACTTTCATTTTCTCTGGCAGCTCCAGAATCGGAGCACGCTTACTTCTTAGCAAGTTCCTAACTGCTATTGACTCAGAGTCCAAATTTGTTCTTGTTTTTCTTATTTTCCAACCTATGTAGTAATGCAATCATACAAGGTGCTGATGAAGACTTCCAGCTTGGAGTCCTGACTGCTTACCTAAAATTGGAACCTCAACCCTACCACTTTGAGCTCTGGAAATTCAGGCAGAACTCTACCCTCCATTGGCATCAGTTTCCTCATCTGTAAAATGGTAAAATAATGGAAAAATAAATATAAAATAAATATGACATATAACATAAAAGTAGCCCACATATTAGTTCCTCTTCATTTATTTATTTTTTTTATTTCGGTAAAGGGGAAGTGTTCAAACAAACCCATTTCTACTTTTCCAGCTTCTCTGTTGATGGAGAAAGAAGGAAGTCTCTAGGAGAAGCCCACAGAGCTTCCTTTACCCATCTTCCAGATTTCCTCTTCACAGTCAGTTATTTAAGCAACTAAAAACATCAGAAACTAAAACATTTAAACCTGGGATGGAGAAATAGGGAAATGAAGAATGTGTTTCTCTTTCTGCTTCTAACCTTTTGGGTAATTGAAATGTGCTTGTAAATCTTTAGTGTCTATGTTTTCCCAGAATTCAACAGGGATAACACTATGCTTCTTGCCTGACTTTTCAGATACTGTGAAGAATAATACAATAATTGTCTCCAAGATGGTGAGTAAATATTTTTCTGCCCAGCCTTTGGCTGAAAGAGGATTCCCAGAGGTAAGCAAATAATAGTCATACAATAGCTAATGTTTGTTAATTCCTTCCTGTGAGCAAGACTTTAAACAAAGTGCTTTAACATGTATTACGTCATTTAATGCCCCTAAAATAACATCACAAATGTCATGCTTATCCTTGAGTATGGTTATAACTGCTTGGGGCATGTCACGAAAGCATTTCTAGATATAAAATTCCTCAAATATTTTATTTTATTTTTTTTAATGTTTATTTATTTTTGAGACAGAGAGAGACAGAGCATGAACGGGGGAGGGTCAGAGAGAGGGAGACACAGAATCCGAAACAGGCTCCAGGCTCCGAGCTGTCAGCACAGAGCCCGACGCGGGGCTTGAACTCACGGACCGTGAGGTCATGACCTGAGCCGAAGTCGGCCGCTCAACCGACTGAGCCACCCAGGTGCCCCCCTCCTCAAATATTTTAATCTTATTCTTGAGTTTTCATGTTTAGTCTTCTGCCAGGAATGGTGAAAATAAGCATTACAATAGAGGAAGCTACCTTCAAGATTTTTCCAGAATGAATTACTGTCCCTATGTATCATTACAACATACCCTGTAAGGGAAAGGCATTCATTAAATCCACCTCTGCCTTGACCTTGTCCTGGTCCCCAAAAGCATCTTGTCTCGTCTTAGAATTCCTGTTCTCAGAAGATAAAAGAATTAGGGGCACCTGGGTGGCTCAGCTGGTTTAGTGTCCGACTTAATTTGGGCTCAGGTCATGATCTCATGATTCACAAAATCGAGACTTGCATCGGGCTCTGCTCTGACAGTACGGAGCCTGCTTGTGATTCTCTCTCTCTCTCTCTCTCTCTCTCTCTCTCTCTCTCTCAGAATAAATAAATAAATTTTTTAAAAAAGAAAAACAAAGAATTGGTCTGGTGACTTCTGAAATCATTTCTGCTCTATTATTCAATAACATAATTTACCTCCTAAACACTTTTTTTTTTCTTACATGAAACCTAAGTCCAAAGGGACACAGAGTTCATGGACTGAAAGTTACAGGGGCACAAACCATCTTTGTTCCCAAAATCAGCAACAAAAAAGGTACTAAGATCAGAAGAAGGTCACCTTCTCTGATAATCCCAGGTCACAGGATGGATTTACTATTTACAGGTACTAAAGTAATGCAGAGAGTAATTTAGAGAGAATTTCTTGGTAAGATTAAAACACTTTCCTCTTTCCAAGAGGCAGGCAAGCAAAATGTATTTATTAGAATAATTTGTATATTTGGATTTTTTACATATTTTGAAAAATATATTAATCTAGAGAGGTGTGTTTTCCTCATGAAATCTAGAAAAAGGAGATTGCAGTTTTTTTTAAGTTTCAATTTAAATTCCAGTTAACATACAGTGTAATTTTTTAAATTTAATTTAATTTTTTTTTAAATTTATACCCAATTTAGTTAGTATATAGTGCAACAATGATTTCAGGGGTAGATTCCTTAATGCCCCTTATCCATTTAGCCTAACCCTCCTCCCACAACCCCTCCAGTAACCCTCTGTTTGTTCTCCATATTTAAGAGTCTCTTATGTTTTGTCCCCCTCCCTGTTTTTATATTATTTTTGCTTCCCTTACCTTGTGTTTGTCTGTTCTGTGTTTTAAAGTCCTCATATGAGTGAAGTTATATGATATTTTTATTTCTCTGACTAATTTTGCTTAACATAACACCCTCTAATTCCATCCACGTAGTTGCAAATGGCAAGATTTCATTCTGTTTGATCGCCGAGTAATACTCCATTTTATATATATATACCACATCTTCTTTATCCATCCATCCATCAATGGACATTTGGGCTCTTTCCATACTTTGGCTATTGTTGATAGTGTTGCTATAAACATTGGGGTGTGTGTGCTCCTTTGAAACAGTATACCTGTATCCCTTGGATAAATACCTAGTAGTGCAATTGCTGGGTCATAGGGTAGTTCTATTTTTAATTTTTTTGAGGAACCTCGATACTGTTTTCCAGAGTGGTTCTACCAGTTTGCATTCCCACAGGCAATGCAAAAGAGATCCTCTCTCTCTGCATCCTCGCCAACATCTGTTGTTGCCTGAGTTGTTAATGTGAGCCATTCTGATAGGTATGAGGTGGTATCTCATTGTGGTTTTGATTCGTATTTCCCTGATGATGAGCAATGTTGAGCATTTTTTCATGGGTCGGTTGGCCATCTGGATATCTTCCTTGGAGAAGTGTCTATTCATGTCTTTTGCCCATTTTTTCACTGTGTTATTTGTTTTTTGGATGTTGAGTTTGGTAAGTTCTTTATAGATTTTGGATACTAACCCTTTGTCTGATATGTCATTTGCAAATATCTTCTCTCATTCCGTTGGTTGCCTTTTAGTTTTGCTGATTGTTTCCTTTGCTGTGCAGAAGTTTTTATCTTGATGAGGTCCCAGTAGTTCATTTTTGCTTTTGTTTCCCTTGCCTCTGGAAACGTGTTGAGTAAGAAGTTGCTGCAGCCAAGATCAAAGAGGTTTTTGCCTGCTTTCTCCTTGAGGATTTTGATGGCTTCCTGTCTTAAATTTAGGTCTTTCATCCATTTTGAATTTATTTTTGTGTTGGGGTAAGAAAGTGGTCCAGGTTCATTCTTCTGCATGTCACTGTCCAGTTTTCCCAACACCATTTGCTGAAGAGACTGTCTTTATTACACTGGGTATTCTTTCCTGCATTGTCAAAGATTAGTTGGCCATGCGTTTGTGGGTCCATTTGTGGGTTCTCTATTCTGTTCCATTGATCTGAGTGTCTGTTCTTGTGCCAGTACCATACTGTCCTGATGATTACAGCTTTGTAATATGTCTTGAAGTCTGGGATTGTGATGCCTCCCACTTTGGTTTTCTTTTTCAAGATTGCTTTGGCTATTTGGGATCTTTTCTGGTTCCATACAAATTTTGGGATTGTTTGTTCTGGTGAAGAATGTTGGTGTTATTTTGATAGGGATTGCATTGAATATGTAGATTGCTTTGGATAATATTGACATTTTAACAATATTTGTTCTTCTGATCCAGAAGCATGGAATATTTTTCCATTTTTTTGTGTCTTCTTCAATTTTTTTCATAAGCTTTCTATAGTTTTCAACATATAGTGTAATATTAGTTTCAGGTGTACATATTAGAATAGTAGAATATTAGAATCAGGTGTAATATAATGATTCAACACTTCCATACAACACCCAATGTTCATCACAAGTGCACTCCTAGTAAAAGGAGATTTTGGAGAATAAGAATGTGTCAGAAAACTTCCCAGACTATACAAAGGACCAATAATAGCAAACACTGATACCTATGCCTACCATGTACCTGGTACTCAGTGTTTTAATTTGCCAAGGTCTTGAAGTCAACAAACAGAAATCCAGTATTTGAGTCAGCCTGTGTACCTTCAGAGTTTTTGCTATTAATCACTGCATTCAATTGTCTCATAAATATATCACTAAAGTGATACATATTTACATACATATGTTTCTCAGTCTATCAGGCTTCTATCATTTGTTGACACCATTTCTTAGGATTCTTCAACTTCCTTTAGCCTGACTATACACATCAAGTAAATTTTTGATCTAAATTCTTTCTCCCAAGCAGGTTTTTTCATCATTTCATTCTAAAAGTTGATTTTGCATGCCTTTATATAAAACATTGAAGATTTATGGCAGAATTCTTTCAGACTAGGCTGTAATGCAGAGAGGAAATTGCTTAGAAGAAAGGAAATCAGGAAATCTTGGTTCTGCTGATACCACTAACATCTGCTGCCTTGTGTCTATAAGGGAAAAAGTGCTCTAATGGAAGGAAAATTCTAAGTGATGACCACAGAAATTAGATGAAGTTTCAAATCTTAAAGCACACTCTTATACAAGAATATTTTTTAAAGTTTTTATAAGCAAAGGAAAAGCAATTTTCATCTATTGCAAAGTAACAAGAAGGTCCAGAAAACAATAAGCAAAGTGATGCTAGAAAAACTTTTTTGGCCTCCAATATGCAGTTTTGCTATATAAGTACTTTGGTTCTTCATGAGCCTTAGCCATATGGAGAGAAAAGATCAGCTGTTTCCAAAATTCTGGGACCTAATCCATGAAGGGTGGAAATGGTATGTTTTCTAGTACATACATTTGTTTTTAGCATGTACATTTTTTTTTTATTTTTTTTTAATGTTTTTTATTTATTTTTGAGACAGAGAGAGACAGAGCATGAACGGGGGAGGGGCAGAGAGAGAGGGAGACACAGAATCGGAAGCAGGCTCCAGGCTCTGAGCCATCAGCCCAGAGCCCGACGCGGGGCTCGAACTCACGGACCGCGAGATCGTGACCTGAACCGAAGTTGGACGCTCAACCGACTGAGCCACCCAGGCGCCCCAGCATGTACATTTTTTGATATAGCGGCTTTAATAGCTCATGGGAAGCTATGGGCCTCAATTAGGATGAACCACCATAGTCTGGGGAAAAGGTCCAGAATTATCAGCATCAGTCTGGGTTTTGGAGCCATTTATAGAAATGGTTAACTTGTCATCTATGGGCACCAACTGAAAGAAGATGTGTAAATGTAATTCTGCAAAGAATTGCTTTCTAAATATTAACACAGTCCCTGTGGCTTATGTAACAAATATTAGACACAACAGTGCTGTGATCACAGGATCTTTGTACAATTGCTTGCTAGGCATTTTGCCCATTTGGCTATTCCTTTTCTTCCTCAAAATCCATTTGGTTTCCTCTCAAAGTGCTTTGTTCTTTCAAAGAGAGCAACCTGCCACAATTAAATACTTCAATTAAATTAAGAAATTAAAAATATACACATAAATGAGTAATTACCATGAGAATAGCACTCAATTAAGATTCATGCAACCAACATGTAATGCACACTGGTCACCAGCACTGTAAGATGTCTCCTATGAAGATTTGTTCTTATGATGTGTGCTTTTTGGTATCTAGTAAGAATACTTGCAAAGAAAAAAACCAAATGAGACAATTTTCAGGTTTCCATCACCATCTACGTTAAAAGATTCTTTGATAGGCAGATGCAAGTATTCCCTTTTCTATGCAGATCTATCCCTTTATTTATTAGGTTTTTTTGTTAAAATGTTCTCTAAATTTGATGCAACACTTGAAAGCATATTCACTAATGTTTGGCAGATGTATTCTTGTATTTCTTGTTTGGCAAAATGTATATTCTAATGAATTTATATTTTGGGGGTTTTAGTGATTCATGAAATATTGAGCGACCTAATTAACTTTCTGAAATAAACCGGACTGAGGAGCAGATCTTAGCTTCACGGAGGCTTGCTTACTCATTGCAGACATTTTGTAAGATCTAATTTGGAAAGACAGGCTTTCTTTTCTGCAAATAAATAGAAATGCATATGAAACCTTATGTTATATTGACTTAAACTTCATGTTAAAATGTTACTATGTTTTTGTAAATGTTCCAAATCAAATCTTTGTTTTTCATTCTATTTCTTTGGATGTGGTGGTAGTCCTACAACAACTTCAAATCTCTACTTTTTTCCTGTTTGAAAACAGCTGATGAGAGAGAAACACGCTCTGGACTTCAGCAAAGCCTCTTCAGTTACACAGCTTGAGTCAAGCAGTCTTCTGACACATGTCAACCGCCCAGATGAAGTCACTGTTCGTGGTTCATTTTTTCCGTTTTAGCAAATGCAAAGCATTACATTCTTTTCGGAAAATCAAAGGCATCTTTTATCAAAGTCAAACACCTCTTCTAACAGCCTTTGAATTCCAAAAAGTGAAGTTTGAACTTGAAGCCAGTGTTTAGTTTTTAGTTCTTATTCTCTGGATTCTGTTTATTAAGCCCTGTTTACAAATTCCAAGAGTAAGGATAGCAAAATTCCTGAAAAATGTGCTTTAAAAAATACATGTTCAAGCTCCTTCCTGCCTTCTCTTAGGAGTTATATGATGAAAATGCTCAAGTTAAATATGTGGATATTTCTCCAGAAAAATTGCAATTCTTATATGTCCTTTACTTCAAGTTTTAAAAATTGCTTTCTGTTTGTTTATTATTCATATCTAGTTTAAATCCTATAGTTAACATTTCCCAACTTGTTCTTTCCACTTGCGTGTCATCCTTGCACCGGGGCCATGCTAATCTTCTCTGTATCGTTCCAATTTTACTATATGTGCTGCCGAAGGGAGCACCCAACTTGTTCTTTCCAAACAGCTGGGTAAGCATGACATATTCACAGCACATGTTAGTAGCCCAAGCCCCACTGAAGGGACAGTAGAAGTATGTAAAAGGTATAGTCAGCAAGGACAAAGAGAAAGGGGAGAAGCAGAGTCTAGGAAACATTTCAAAAAACGTTTTGGCAGACAGTGAGCAAATGGAGGAGTGACACCTCATCAAACCCATGGAACCAGTTATGACCCAAGTTTCCCTAAAAGTGCGGAGGAGGGCGTATACTAAGGAGACGCCATCTCAGTAACTGTGAGGAACCCAGGAGACACCAGGACTCTAAGACCCATAGAAGTGGACTTGTGATTCAGGACTGAAAACAAGGGGATTGGTTAAAAGTCAGTAGAGACCTGGTGGTCCTACCCTTTCTCAACACCCAGACTTCTGCCCACCTACCACCCCTCAGTCTTAAAAAGAAAAGAAGTGGGGAGAATCTTGGGAAAACAGAGACCATGTAGGATATGGGAAATGAAATTGAGTATTCTGTTCGCTGAATAATTTTCTTACAGATATGTAGTTTTGGAAAACAATTTTAATTGAAATTTAAATAAAGTGAGAAAATTGTAGTCAGTTCAAATATTTAGTGTGCTTATTTCATAATAATGATAGTTGTGGAGCTGTTTAATGCACATGGCAAATTTGTAATGCAGATATAATTTAGACCCATTGTACAAATCAGAAAATTATGGCTTGTAGTGTAAGTTTGCCCAAGGTCATACAGCTATTAGGACGTAGCTAGCACTCAAACTCAGCTCTGTTGATTAAAAGCCTATACTTTTACAATGCCACCAAAATGCTTCACAGAGTTTTGGTTTATAACCACTGGGTGCAGAGAGAAGATTCTTCAGGATAAGGAAAAAAGTGTTGTGGAACATTCCCTACAAGCTTAGAACTTCCCATTACTTCATTATTTAACTAAGTTAATCAACTTGAATGTTTACTTATTTATTTTGAAAGAGCGAGAGAGAGAGAGGGAGAGAGAGTGAACATACATGCCTGAGGTGGGTGAGGGGCAGAGAGAGAAGGAAAGAGAGAATCCCAAGCAGGCTCTGAGGTGTCAACTCTAAGCCTGACATGGGGCTCAATCTCACAAACTGTGAGATCATGACCTGAGCCAAAATCAAGAGTCAGACCCTTAACATACTGAGCCACCCAGGCACCCCAAGGCACCTCAAGGATCAACTTGAAATCTAAAGGTTTAGTATAAATACTTTCAAATATTATTTTTTCCTAAAGCTGAAAATACACGAAATTAAATTTAGAAATACAAATCAAACTGAACTATGTAAGTCAATCTTATCAAGTGCTTCTTTTTTCTGTCATTTCCTCTGAGACTATTTGTCTCTGTGCCTAAAGTGTTCTGGACTTACTGTCCCCTGATCAAAGTTGTGCTCTGGCTAATAGTTGGGACCAAAGTATTTAATGTGATGTCTACCCATTTACATATTATCTTAAGATATTTTAAAAATCTTTCACCAACTTGTATTATTCTTCGTCAGGTAGTCCAAATAGCAATTTGTATGTTCACCTATTGATTTGAGAGGTTCCTGTTTTCTCTATATGAACAGTTGGGCAGAGCCATCCCTCAGGAAAGTTGAGCTGAGGTGAGGAGTAGAGAATTGGGTAAGAAAGGTGAGAACGTGGATGGATTTGTGGAAAGATCTAGAAGGGAAAGATCTTACATTTTGCTTTTGTCCACCTCCCACACCCAGCAGGTTTTAGCTGGTTAAATAAAATGAAAAGTATAGCAAGAATACTAGTAAAGAGGGGGAAAAAATCTTCATAACAAAATGCTTTGTGAAGATAACATGCAAACAGAGGAGGGGCAGTGTGACCCGGTGATGTTAAGGAGGGAGGTGAAGTCCCTGAATGTGTTCTAGTCTTACAGCCTATTAGCAGCAGCTGAGAAGCTGTTCCTTCACCATGTCACCATGTGCTTTCCCAATTGGGAAGACCCTCAAAATTATGAGCCTGGGCTGACCACCCCAGGCCACTCTTTACTAGAAACTGCTTAAAAATACTCTATGTCAATTATGCTGCACATCTTTTCCTTCCTTTCCAGCTTCATAGTATCCACTCAACAGATTCCTGACAAAGTGTGTTAGGTGTTAAGGTACACAGTCTGTATGTAAGATGCTGTAAAATTCAACCTTTTAAAAGGCCAACAGTGGGGGCGCCTGGGTGGCTCAGTGGGTTAAGCGTCCGACTTCAGCTCAGGTCATGATCTCACAGGTCCATGAGTTCGAGCCCCACGTCGGGCTCTGTGCTGACAGCTCAGAGTCTGGAGCCTGCTTCAGATTCTGTGTCTCCTTCTCTCTCTGCCCCTCCCCTGCTCATGTTCTGTCTCTCTCTCTCTCAAAAAATAAAATAAAAATATGAAAAAAATAAAAAATAAAAAAAAATAAAAGGCCAACAGTGAAACCCAGAAAGCATGTTACAATGCATCGCGTGATAACCATTCTTTTCAAATTTTTTCTGCGCTATCTTTCTTTTTCTATCTCATTTTCTCCTTCCTGTAGAGATATTTTTTAACATTTCACAGTAAAAGTACATTTTTTTAGTGCGAAAAAGAAATTCATTATGCTGGTGGTGGTGAATTTGTTACTTTATCAGCAAAATACTTAATCTACAATGTCACTGTGCAAAATTTGTGATTACATGCCACAGATGAAGTGATTAATTTAGCTCTGTTATGTATGCAATAAATATTCAGGCAAAACGAGAGAACAGAGAGCTTTCTTCGATTCGTCTGTCATTTTTCTTTTTTACCCACAGTAAATATTTTGTACGTAGATCTTGGCACAACCTTTATTTTTTTGTGGGATATAAATTCCTGAAAAAGAATTCCTGAGTAATTGGTTATGTAAATTTTAAATAATACCCATTGCCAGACTGACATACAGAAAGTTTTCACAAACTTATTCTGTGGCTAATTTGAATTAATGCTATTATTTTATTCTTTTCCTATCTCATGGATACAAAATATTTCACAGTGCTTTTGTTTGTTTGCTTATTTGTTTGTTTTGTTTTGAGAGAGAGAGGGAGAAAGAGAACACGCATGCACGAGCTGCAGAGAAAATCTTAAGCAGGCTCCACGCTAGTACAGAGTCCTATTCAGGGCTCAGTCCCACGACTCTGGGATCATGACCTGAGCCAAAATCAAGAGTCAGGCAAGTGCTCAACCGACTGACCCACCCAGGCACCCCCGTCACAGTGTTTTAAATTTGCATGTCTTTGGTCACAGATAAGGTTGAACATAGGTGAGCATCCTATTTTTTTCACTGTTTTTATTTATTCTTTTGTAAATTCCCTGCATTTTTTTTCTATGGGGGTTTTTGTCTTTTCTTCTTATTGATTTTCAAGACTCCCTTTATATGTGTTATAGATACACTGTAGAATTATTCTTTCCCATCTTTGTTGTGGGTTCACAGCAGACAGCGTGCTCTTTTCTACCGTTTGACTTAGGACTTGGCCATGTGATATCCTGTGTCCAATATAATAAGAGCAGATGGGATACAACCAGAAGCTTTAAATACGCTCGCACATTTGGATTTCCCTTTTGTACTCCTGTGCTCTGCCCCCAGAAAACAGCACACCCTGGGTAGCCACTGGTCCCAGAATGAAAACACAGGAAGCCTGAAACATAACTACCCCAGCTACCCTGTAGACCTCTGAATGTCTAACACGTTTGTTGTAAGCCACTAAGAATTTGATATGTAGCATTTCGGCAGCACTACCTGACTGATATAGTGCTGTGAGGTCCTTCTCTAAATGCCAGGGTGATCCTGTCAAAAAATGACAAAAAGAAAAGAAACCTTGAAGTAAAAAATAAAATCACGCATAGAAAATGTACTGCTTTTTTTCAACAAAATAGGTATCCTAGGAATACCTTGACCAGAAATAGTTGTCAAGGTTGGCCAGAGAAGTGACAGCTTCCAGCAAACCAGCCAATGTAGCAGAGTATATAAGAGGCGAAGTCAGATCAATATTTTTTCAAGAAATATGTAAGAGGTATTGCATTGGTTAGGGTTCTCCAGAGAAACAGAACCAATAAGACATACATATCAAAATTTATTAGAAGGAATTGGCTCATGCAGTTATGGAGAGTGCAAAGTACAGAGTCTTCAGGGTGGTCTGGCAGGCTAGAGAGTCAAGAGAACAGGTGTTACACTTACAGTTCAAAGGCCATCTGCTGTAGAACCAGAAAAAACCAATGCTGCAGATGAAATCCAAAGGCCATCTTCTGGGGAATTCTCTCTTGCTCAAGGAAGCTGGTTTTTTTGGTCAGACCTTCAACTGATTGGATGAACACAGCCACAAATGTGGTCATTAGGGCAATTCACTCTACTCAAAGTCCATGGGTTTACATGTTAATTGCAGAAATACCCAGAATAATGTTTGACCAGATATCTAGGCACCCCATGGCCCAGTCAAGGTGACACATAAAATTAACTATCACAATCGTTTTCAGATTAATATTGACTGTAAGGCCAAACGTGGTATTTTAAGGTCAACATGAATCCAGGGTAACCAAGGTGTATAGCAAGACAAGCATGATATAAGGGCATTGAAATCATGGACATGAGGGAGACTGGGTCAGCCTGAGTCCAATCAGACCACACACACAAGTTATTTTAACAAAGAGAACTTAAGAAAAAGAAATACTGGGCACCAGAGTGGCTCAGTCAGTTAAGCATCCAACTCTTGATTTTGGCTCAGGTCATGATCTCATGGTTTGTGAGTTGGAGCCCCACGTGGCGCTCTGCACAATCATTCTCTACTTGGGATTCTCTCTCTCTCTTTCCCTGCCCTTCCACTGCTCATGTGCTCTCTCAAACTAAATAAATAAACTTAAAAAAATAGAAAAAAAATACTAACTAGGTTTTCAAGTACTGAAAGGGCAAACAAAATTACCTTAAGATGCCATGGATTTAGCATAGCAAGAAGCAGTTACCATCTCTGGCCTGGAAGAACAAAGGGAAAGGGGTTGAAGTTATTTAAACTTACAAGCTTGAAGCAAATGCCCATACTGCTGAAACTCAGACCCGAGTCCACTAAAATGCAGAGGAACTGCCACCTCCAGGATGAAGTGTTGCTACGTGATGCTCAGAAATACAGCAAGCAAACAGAAATAAACAGCAAAGTGTAAGCTCCTCCTGGCTCTTCCCACGTGAGGTCTCTCTCTAGCGCCCTCTCTCTGCAGAGCCCAGATAGGCGGCTAGCTGGTCAAGGGAAAAGGTGTTTCACAGAATCCCAGCCCAGTTCCAGCTCAGTCGATGAGGGAGGGTTGTAGCTGGGAGACATTAGGTTAATAACATGCACAGAGTAGTCCTTGAGAGCCATGATCTCGAAAGTGGAGTACGTATATTGGGGGTATGCATAAGACAACACTAGGAAATGGAAAGAAATCAATTTATATTTTGTATCTAAAAACAAGAAAGAAAGAAAAAGAAAGAAGAAAGAAAGAAAGAAAGGGAGAAAGAAGAAGAAAAAAACTATTAATATTTAAATCACAGATTGCTAGTGAAAACTCTCTTTGGGAATATTAAGATGGGGAAAATGAATATAAAGAGGAAAAGAATCTAAACAAAACAGCAGGAGGGAAACAGGTCTTGCTCAAATACAATACTCATGTGTGCATGGGGGCACCTGGGTGGCTCAGTCAGTTAAGCATCTGACTTTGGCTCAGGTCATGATCTAACGGTTCATGAATTGGAGCCGCACATCAGGCTCCGTGCTGATAGTGCAGAGCCTGCTTGAGATTCTCTCTCTCTTTCTGCCCCTTTCCCACTCACGCTTTCTCTGTCTTCAAATAAATGAATAAACTTAAGAAAAATACTTATGTGTGCAGTGGCAAAGAAAAAGAATAGCAGTAATTGAGAACTTCTTGTACAAGTAGGACACATTTGGATTAGATTTGTATTAGAGTCTTTGAATTATTTTTTGGATTTGAGAATCATATGACCTGCCCCAGTCTCAAATTTGATAGTTATTTCTCTAATCTTGTCTACTATTGTAGCAGCAGTTAAAAGATAAAGGATAACAGAGAGAAAGGTGATGGGCTGCTAGGGACAGAAGGAAGTCTTTCCTAAGAAAAACACTTTTGTATTAAGTTAATCTCTATCAGAGCTAGAGTCCTAGAGATGATCATCAGTACACGAGCTTGAAGTAGGACAGAGGCCAAACCACAAAAGGTCTCACATGGCTTGATGGAAAGAAAATAAAGACCCCTGTAAAGACTGCATGTATCCCTTTCTCCTTGAGAACTCTCCCAGGTGCTAGTATCATGCTCTGCCAATGTTTCTTAGGTATGTACATAGAAGTATACATAGAATTAAGCGTTGGTGGTATATTTAAGGACAAGCACATACCCATCAGTGGTTTTCAAGAGCAACTAAGAGATCCCTTTAGATTCTGTCTTTAAGAATTTAGACAGAATCCAAGTTGATAACCCTTTACTGAACCAAGATGAGAAGGGGAAAAAGAAAAGTATTCCAGGCAAAGGGAAGGTTTGAGTGAAGACTTTAATATGGAAAACACAGGAGCCTGGCAGGGTGGAGAGGAGGGATGGTGGTGGAGAGACACCTGTCTGAGAGGGCCTAACCCACCTGACAGAAATGCTAGGGAGTTTATTCCCCACGGCAGGAGGAATCTCTGAAGGATTCTGAGTAAGGAGCTGACAAGTGTACATTTTTGTGTGTGTGAAAAATCACTCTGGCCAGTATGGATTGGAGAAATAAGAGAACTAGGTGGAGGAAAAACCAATGAAATTGTAAAGGCTGAACAGCATTATGGAGACTCTTCCATAACACCACGTCTCTATATGAATCTACCGGGGCCTATGGTAACAGCATAAGCGAAGTATTTGTTCACTTGGCTTTTAAGGTGTTGATTAGGCAGTTTGGCTTCAGGGAGTATGATTTATACAGAAACCTCAAATTACACAGGCTTATGGGAGAAAAAGAATTATATGGGTCTGCCAGTAGTTCTGCTTCAGAGGCTACTTGACCCGGTGCTGAGTGATATCAAATCTATCCCCAGCTCTGCTTCCTCTAAGTTAGCTCCATTCTTAGGCTCCCAGCTGTTCCCAGATTCCCCTTCTGGGTGAAAATATCTGGGCAGGTATAAGCCAAAAGGTCTTTTGCCACCAAATTCAGCAGAATTGAGGCTTTTGTTTCCCAGAAGCCTAGCAAACACTTTCTAGAACTTGCTGGATGACTGCAGGACCAACTCTTCCATTAGGGGCAGCAAGGGCCAGTGTCTAGGGCCCACAGCACTTTCTTGCTGACTGGGTTATGTGCTCATCTCTGAACCAATCACTGAGGCTAGAATGGCAGCATATGATGATCAGGGGAAAATCAATAAAGGCTCACTTGACTGCTATGGATCAATCCTTCTCCAACCGCTTGGCTGGAAAACCATGCTTGGGTACAGTTTCAGGCCATTCCCAGAAAGGAGAAGATGATGCTGGGTAGCAAATAACAGATGCCCAACATAGCTGGGTAATGAATTTTACTTTCTGATGACACAAGGATTTGGATCATTCTTTCCTGCTGCCTCTGAAAGCTCCAGACAACGTCTGAGATACTTCCCATTATGCACAGTGCTGTATTTTATTGTTCTCTTAGCAATTCCAAATTTTTAGTGTCAGATCTTTGAGAAAAGAAATTTCCCGGGCATAGTTTCAGTGATTATCTGATATCAGGCCTGTTAGACGTGAAAGCAATGCTTTTTTAGTTTATAATAAAAATAATTTTAATTGAAGAAGGTAATGGGCTTTGCTATTTCTCGTCTATCCAGTACTCCCTTTTCCCATTCCATGGACTTCTTTTTTTTTTTTAACTTATTTATTTTGAGAGAGAGAGAGAGAGAGAGGCAGAGAGACATATAGAAAGAGAAGTCCAAGCAGGATTCATGCTGCTAGCGCAGAGCCCAATACAGGGCTCGAACTCATGAAGCATGAGATCATGACCTGAGCTGAAACCAGGAGTCAGACGCTTAACTGACTGAGCCACCCAAGTGCCCTTCATTCCATGAATTTCTGGTTCCAGAAATTCCCCTTGCTCCACTTTCCCCAACACAGAGGCAGATATATGAATTGTGTGGAGTCAATCTGAATTGTTAACTTTTCTATAAATGATTATTCTAATTCATTTAATGAAAATAAGTGGCTCTACAACTGTGCTGGGACATCTTAGCTGAACCCAAGCTAGGATTCAGAGTCTGACTGTAGGCTGTTGGGTCACTGAGCCTGGCCGTCATCTGAGATATTGATCTGAATGATTTCAGAAGCTTGGGAGGAGAATGTTTTTGTATCAATCTATCAGTGAATGACAGTAGACACCTGGGAAGATGGAGAATACAATCTGGTTCTTTATTCTCCTTGCTTTGCCCAGATCCAGATCTATGGGACTGTGGGAAGCAGCGAACAGGACTGTTTTCATAAACAGCCTTGTGAGTGCACTCTGGATTCCTGTCTGGATTCCTAGTGTCAAAGTATAATACTGAATTGGGATGAAGGAAGGATTCTCCCTATTTCTTTGTGGGATGCAACATGGCTCCAGTGCCCAGAAAACTGAAATATACACTATGCAATGTGCTAGACTCAAGATTTTTCAATCATAGGACCATCAGGACAGGCACTCTTGTCCAGGGTAGCATCATGCTCATGTTCTTCCACTGCTTTAGCCACAGCAATGAGAATGAGGAGATGCTCCCTCAAGTTGGTTTGGGCCAGAGGCAGCAGCACAAGAAAGCTAGGTCAGCAGAATAGGAGCAGACTTGTTCCTTCACACAACTGAGACACATTTGGGGGGTATCTACAAAACACTGTAGAAGATTTGGAGAAAGGAAGTCTAATAACCATCAGTCGGGCAGATAAGGCCTAGAGCCTGTTAAATTTGAGTAATTAATGTTAACATGATCTTATTTGTACATTGTTACTGGTAGAAACAAGGGTGTGTGTGTGTGTGTGTGTGTGTGTGTGTGTGTGTAGAAGGATAGGGGTTATACTTTCATTCTAAAAATATTTTTTGAGTGCCTTCTCTATGCCCGGCACTATTCCAGAAATCAGTGGTGTAAGGATGAACATGATTAACAAAGATCCTTTCCCTCAAGGGTTACACAGCCGAGTCCCTGGGAAGTAGTAATGACCTGGAATGTCATTTTTTCAATGTTCTTGAGCTCTGTAGATGTTATAATTCATGTCATCCAAAGATTCTCAATCTTTGTTAACCAGCCCCTAATTCAATTCAGAATCAACTCTACAGCCTAAGCAGTGAGATTACAATACCTGTTTCCAACTAAACTCAAAGCACAAAGCATTCCTCTAAACACAAGAAATCATAAATTATTAGCTCTATTAATTCTATTATATACATAATATTTGGAGGCCAGCTGTCATCTTGAAATGAAAAGTACAGTTTTCCAGGTTGGTTAGAGAGATGGAGACTGAAATCTTGGCATCAAGCTATTGGTGTTTTCTTTTATTCAATTACCTAGATGTACCTTAAAAAATTAGAACCACCATGATAGTAGATCCAAAAATTATTTCCTAAGTGGAATACTGATCATTCACGTGTGTAAATGCCATCACTATTATTGAATTTTCACACTACTTTACCTGGGATGGAAATATAATCCAAGGTAATTTTTTGCCCCGTAGGGTTATTTTCTAGTGCTCCCAAGCAGAGAATTAAAAAACAGAAATAGCAAAGCATGCATTTTAACAAATTGAACTCACTGGATAAACTCAAATACACATTCTTTTAAGGAACTGTGAAGTAACCAAAAGTTTCTTTAAAAAACATTTTTAGGGAACCAATGTTTTAAAAAGCCAAACCTGTATGTATGCAAATAACAGATTGGATAAAACTTGTATAAAACTAGTCATCTATTGATATGAGAAATTTCTGGAAATGGTAATGATGGCTGCACAAGGTGAATGTACTTATACCACTGAACTGTATACTTTAAAATGGCTAAAATGGAGTATTTTTAATTACATACATTTTACCTCAATAAAATATTATTATATTTTTATTAGTTTCAGGAGTAGAATTTAGTTATTCATCACTTACATACAACACCCAATGCTCATCACAAGTGCTTCCTTAATACCCATCACCCATTTAGCTCATCCCCAGCCCACCTACCCTCCAGCAACCCTCAGTTTATTCTCTATAGTTAAGAGTCTCTTATAGTTTGCCTTCCTCTCTGTTTTTATCTTATTTTATTTTTCCTCCCCTTCCCCTATTTTCATCTTTTTTGTTTCTTAAATTCCACATATGAGTGAAATCATATGGCATTTCTCTTTCTCTGACTGACCTATTTCGCTTAGCATAATGCACTCTAGCTCCATCCATGCCATTGTAAATGGCAAGATTTCGTTCTTTTTGATCACTGAGTAATATTCCATTATATATATATACCATTTCTTCTTTATCCATTCATCAGTCATTGGGACATTTGGGCTATTTCCATAATTTGGCTATTGTTGATAATACTCCTATAAACATTTGGCTATTGTTGATAATGCATGTGCTCCTTTGAATCTGTATTTTTGTATCCTTTGGATAAATACCTAGTAGTGAAGTTGCCGCATTGTAGGATCGTTCTATTTTTACCTGTTTAAAGAACTTCCATACTGTTCTCCAGAGTGGCTGTTCCAGTTTGCATTCCCACCAACAGTGTAAAAGGGTCCCCCTTTCTCTGCATCCTCTCCATCATCTGTTGTTTCCTGAGTTGTTAATTTTAGCCATTTTGTCAGGTGTGAGGTAGTATCTCATTGTGGTTTCGATTTGTATTTCCCTGATGATGAGTGATATGACCATTTTTTAATGTGCCTGTTAGCCGTTTGTGCGTCTTTGGAGAAATGGCTGTTCATGTCTTCTGCGCATCTCTTATCTGGGTTATTTATTTTTTGGGTGTTGATTTTGATAAGTTCTTTATAGATTTTGGATACTAACCTTTTTATCCAATATGTCATTTGCAAATATCTTCTCCCATTCCATAGTTGCCTTTTAGTTTTGTTGATTGTTTCCTTCACTGTGCAGAAAGTTTTCATCTTGATGAGGTCCCAATAGTTCATTTTTACTTTTGTTTCTCTGGTCACTATAGATGTGTCTAGTAAGAAGTTGCTATGGCCGAGGTCAAAGAGGTTGCTGCCTGTGTTCATGTATAGGATTTTGATGGTTTCCTGTCTCACATTTAGGTCTTTCATCCAATTCAAATTTATTTTTGTGTGTGGTGTAAGAAAGTGGTCCAGGTTCATTCTTTTTATGTCAATGTCCAGTTTTCCCAATAGCATTTGTTGAAAAGACTGTCTTTTGCCATTGGATATTCTTTCCTGCTTTATTGAAGATTAGTTGACCATATAGTTGTGGGTCCATTTCTGGGTCCCCTATTTTGTTCTATAGATCTATGTGTCTGGTTTTTGTGTCTTGATGATTGCAGCTTTGTAATACAGCTTGAAGTCTGGAATCTTGAAAGTGGAATTGTCTTCCACTTTGCTTTTCTTTTTCAACATTACTTTGGCTATTTGGGGTCTTTTCTGGTTCCATAAAAATTTTAGGATTGCTTTTTCTAGCTCAGTGAAAAATGTACATGGTTTTTTTGATAAGGATTGCATTGAATGTGTAGATTGCTTTGGGTGGTATAGACATTTTAACAATATTTGTTCTTACGATCCATGAGCCCGGAATCCTTTTCCATTTCTTTGTGTCTTCTTCAGTTTTTTTCATAAGTGTTCTACAGTTTTCAGACTACAGATATTTTACCTCTTTGGTGAGGTTTATTCCTAGGTATCTTATGGCTTTTGGTGCAATGATGGGATTGATTCCTTCATTTCTCTTTCTGCTGCTTCATTTTTGGTGTATAGAAATGAAGCCATTTTCTATACATTGATTTTATATCTTGCAATTCTGCTGATTTCAGGTATCAGTTCTAGCAATTTTTTGGTGGAGTCTTTTGGATTTTCTACATAGAGTACCATGGTGTCTCTGAAGAGTGAAAGTTCTTCTTCCTTGTCGATTTAGATGCCTTTTACTTGTTGTTGTTGTTGTTGTTGTTGTTGTTTGATTGCTGAGGTGAAGATTTCCAGTACTATGTTGAATAACAGTGGTAAGGGTGGACATCCTATCATCTTCCTGACCTTAGGAGAAAAGCTCTCAGTTTTTCCACATTGAGAATAATATTACCTGTGGGTGATTCATATATGGCCTTTATGATGTTGAGGTATGTTCCTTCTATCCTACTTTCTTGTGTGTGTGTATGTGTGTGTGTGTGTGTGTGTGTGTGTGTGTGTGTGTGTGTTTTATCAAGAAAGGATGCTGTGTTTTGTCAAATGCTTTTTCTGCATCTATTGAGAAGAGCATATGGTTCTTATTCTTTCTTTTATTAGTGTAGTGTATCACATTGATTGATTTGCAGATATTGAACCACCTCTGCAGTCCAGGAATAAATCCCACTTGATCATGATGAATAATTCTTTTAATGTACTGTTGGATCCAGTTTGCTAGTTTCTTGTTGACAATACTTGTATCCATGTTCATCAAAGATATCAGCCTGCAATTCTCCTTTTTAGTGGGGTCTATGTCTGGTTTTGGAATCAAGGTAATGCTGGCTTCATGGAATGAGTTTGGAAGTTTTCTTTCCATTTCTATTTTTTTTTTTTTTTGAAAAGTTTGAGAAGAATAGATATTAACTCTTCTTTAAATGTCTGGTAGAATTCCTCTGGGAAACCATCTGGCATTGAATATTTGCTTGTTGGGAGATTTTTGATTACTAATTCAATTTCTTTGCTGGTTATTGATCTGTTCAAATTTTCTATTTCTTCCTGTTTCAGTTTTGGTAGTTTATATGTTTCTAGGAATTTGTCCATTTCTTCCAGATTGCCCAATTTGTTGGCATATAATTTCTCGTAATATTCTCTAATAATTGTTTGTATTTCTATGATGTTGGTTGTAATCTCTTCTCTTTCATTCATGACTTTATTTACTTGGGTCTTTTCTGTTTCCTTTTTGATAAGTCTCACTAGGGGTTTATCAATTGTGTTAATTCTTTCAGAGAACCAGCTCCTAGTTTTGTTAATCTGTTCTACTGTTTTTTGATTTCCATATCACTTATTTCTGCTCTGATTTTCATTATTTCCCTTCTTCTGCTGGTCTTAGGCTTTATTTGTTGTTCTTCTTCCAGCTCCTTTAGGTGTAACATTAGGTTGTGTATTTGAGACTTATCTTGCTTTTTTGAGGTAGGTCTGTATTGCTATATCCTTCCCTTCTATATGACCACCTTTGCTGCATTGCAAAGGTGTTGGACTGTCATGACTTCATTTTCATTTGTTTCCATGCATTTTTTTCTTTCTTCTTTAATTTCCTGGTTAATCCATTCATTCTTTAGTAGGATGTTCTTTAACCTCCATGTATTTGTGGTCTTTCCAAACTTTTTCTTGTGCTTAACTTCAAGTTTCATAGTATTGTGGTCTGAAAATAATGCATGGTATGATATTGATCTTTTTGTGTTGGTTGAGGCTGATATGTGACCCAATGTGTGATTTATTCTGAAGAATGTTCCACGTGCACTCAAAAAGAATGTGTATTCTACTGCTTTAAGATGAAATGCTCTGAATAAATCTGCTATATTTTGGTCCAGTGTCTCATTCAAAGCCATTGTTTCCTTATTGATCTTCCTCTTAGATGATCTGTCCATTGCTGTAAGTGGGGTGTTGAAGTCCCCAACTATTATTGTATTATTGTTAATGAGTTTTTTTATGTTTGTTATTAATTGTTTTATATATTTGGGTGTTCCAAGTTGGGGGCATAAATATTTACAATGGTTAGAACTTCTTGTTGGATAGACTCCTTTATTATGATACAGTACCCTTCTTCATCTTTTTAAAAATCTGATTTGTCTGGGGGCATCTGTGTGACTCAGTCAGTTGAGTGTACAACTTTGGCTCAGGTCATGATCTTGCAGTTCATGAGTTCAAGCCACATATCAGGCTTGCTGCTGTCAGCTTGTCAGTGTAGAGCCTGCTTCAGATTCTCTGTCCCCCTCTCGCTGCCCTTTCCCCACTTGTGCTCTCCCAAAAATAAATAAATATTTTTTAAAAATAAAATAAAATAAAATCTAGTTTGTCTGATATAAATATGGCTACTCCAGCTTTCTTTCAATGTGCATTACCATGACAAATTGTTCTCCATCCTCTCACTTTCAATCTAGAGGTGACTTTGGGTCTATGATAAATCTCTCATAGGCAGTATATCAATGAGTTTTGTTTTTTTATCCATTCTGAAACCCTATGTCTTTTTTAAAAAATGTTTATTTATGTGTTTTGAGAGAGAGAGAGCTGGGGAGGGTCAGAAAGAGAGAGAGGATAGAGGGATACAGTGAGAGAATCTCAAACAGGCTCCTCACTGTCAGCCTGGAACGTGATGCAGGGCTTGATTCCATGAACCATGAGATCATGACCTGTGCCAAAATCAAGAGTCAGACGTTTAACCAACTAAGCCACCCAGGCAGCCCACCCTATGTCCTTTGATTGGATTATTTAGTCCATTTACATTCAGAGTAATTATTGATAGATATCAGTTTAGTGCCATTGTATTACCTGTATAGTTGCGGTAGGTTGTTTCTATTCTTTTCTAGTCTTTGATGGTTTTGGTCTCTCTTTTCCACTCAGAGGGCCCCATTTAATATTATTTAAGAGCTGCTATAATGTTCTTGAAATCCTTTAGTTTGTTGTTGTTTTTTTTTTGTTTTTTTGTTTTTTTGTTTTTTTGGGTTTTTTTTTTGTCTAGGAACTCTTTATCTTTTCTTCTATTCTGAATGACAGCCTTGTTGGATAGAGTATTCTTGGCTGCATATTTTTCCCATTTAGCATATTGAATATATCATGCCACTCCCTTTTGGCCTGACAAGTTTCTGTGGACAAGTCTGCTGCTAAATTTATGTGTCTACCCTTGTAGGTTAAGGACCTTTTGTCCCTAGTTGCTTCCAGAATCTGTTTTTATCTTTGTATTTTTTAAGTTTCACTATGATATGTCTTGGTGTTGACCTGTTTTTGTGGATTTTGAGGGGAGTTCTCTGTGTCTCTTGGACTTGGAATGCCTGTTTTCTTCCCCAGCTTAGGGAAGTTCTCAGGTATAATTTGTTCAAATAGATCTCCTGCCCCTTTCCCCTCACTTTTCTCCTTCTGGAATTCCTACAATATGGATATTATTGCACTTTATGGAATTGCTGAGTTTCCTTTGTCTATATTTGTGACTTAATAGTTTTCTTTCCCTCTTCTTTTCAGCTCTATTATTTTCCATAATCTTATCTTCTATATCACATATTCTCTATTCTACTTCTTCCACCTTTGGTGTGACTATATCCAGTCAGTTTTGCATCTCAGTTATAGCATTTTTCACTTCAGCTTGACCTGTTTTTAGGTCTCTCATCTCTACAGCAAAGATTTCTCTTGTGTCTTCTATGCTTCATTCAACCTCGGCTAGTATTCTTATGACTGTTGTTCTAAATTCTTATTCAGATATATTGTTTATATCTGTTTTGAGTAAATTCCTGGCTGTGATTTCTTCTTGATCTTTCTTTTGGGGAGAATTCCTCTATCTTGTCATTTTTGTCTAGGTTTCTGTCTGTTGTGTGTTATGAAATTTTGTTATGTTTCCTGCTCCTGAGGGTAACGCTTTATTAAGGAAGGGTCATACACTGTCCAGGGCCTGGCACTTCAGGGAATGTTTATGCTGGATGCTCTGTGCACTCTGCTGTTGTGTTTTGGCTGCTCTTTTGCACAGGTCAGTCTTCTGTAGAGTTCCTCCTTGCTTGCAGTGGGGAGTGTTTGGACCTTTAATTAGGTGTGTTTTATTTGCTTATTAAAATAAGCTTGATAAAAAAAAAAGAGCTTGATCCAAAATAAGAAAAAAAGAAAAGGAAAAACAAAAAAAACCTATAAGCCTCATTTCAAAGGAAAAGAAAGAAAGAAAGAAAGTCTGCTTAAAAAAAAAAAAGAGGAAAAAGAAAAGAAGAAACAAACAACAAACAAACAAAAAAACTATAAGCTTGATTCCAAAGAGAAAAAGAAGAAGAAGAAGAAGAAGAAGAAGAAGAAGAAGAAGAAGAAGCCTCCTATGGTTCTATTTCCACCAGAACTGATGCTGATGCTCTGGAGCATTCTATGTCAGTAGGCTTGGTGCATGTGGGGGCCTGTGTTGATCCTCTAGGGGAGAAGTCCACTGTGCAGGCTCACAGTCAGACCTGCCCTGATAAAAATGTCCCTGCAGCGAGCAGGGAGGCAAAATTTGGTGTAAGTGGCTCCAGCCTCCACTGGGGACACTGTGTTACTCACTGAAGTCCAGCTGTGCTGGTGCAGGGGTTGGAGGGGAATGGCGTCACCCCACTCACTCTCTTTCCATCTCAGAGAGGGGTGCTCACACCCACTACTGTTCAGGATACCCTCTTGTGTTCCAGTCTTCCCTTAGATCCCCGCCCTCATCCTGTCTGTGCGTGGGTCATTGGCACACCTGGCACCATAGGTCTTCTGTGTTTTATCTCTGGCATCCAGGTGGGATTCAAAACTCCAAATCTTAAAGGACCTGCCCTGGTGCATACCTGCTCTTCTGAGGAGGAGAGCCTTTTCATGCTGTGTCTGATGCTGGTTTGTACGTAAAAAGCAGTCGCATCGCAACAGGTGCTTGGAGTTTATGGTGAATCACAACGAAAAGCAGCAATGAGGTTATCTGCCCTCTGTGCACACATCTGTCCCCTGCTGTTGAACAGCTGCTCAATAGCGCCCACCAGATCTTTTGTCCTTGGAGAGGCAATATACCCTCTTTCAAGTGTACTCCAGGAAGGGGAACATTCTCTCCCAGTGAAACCCAGGGGATCCCTACACCACACTGTCCGTTGTCTTCTCTTATGCCTCTGCCTTCCTTCTCCCCAGGAGCACCGCTGCCTGCCCAGCTTGACTCCCCTGAATAGTGTGAACTTCTAAAATCTTAGAATTTGAGCTCCATTGTTTGCAAAAACTTGGGAGAGTCAGTTCTTCCCGATTCCCCAGTCAGTGGTATTGGGAGAGTGTTTTCTTACGAGAACCTGACACTCTGCTCTCTCCCCCCCTCTCTTTCTCTCTCTCTCTCTGCAAAAAGGGCTCCCACCCGTCCACAACACTGATGCTTTTTTCTCTCCCAGTTCACATCTCTGCACCTTGTACCTGCCACATATTCTGCTTCTAATTTGCAGATTGTTCTCTTAATCCTCAGATCCATTTCCTAGGTATTGGGTTGTCTGAGTGGCTCAGTCAGTTAAGCATCTGACTTTTGATTTTTCTTCAGGTCATGATCTCATGGGTTCATGAGATTGAGCCCCAAGCCAGGCTCTGCACTGGCAGCACAGAGCCTGCCTGACATTCTCTCTCTCTCCCTCTACCGCCTCCTCTGCTTGTACTCTCTCCCAGTCTCTCTTGATCTCAAAATAAATAAATATATTTTTTTAATGATTTGATGTTAATCTAGCTGTGTTTGAGGGACAAGGCAAGCCCAGGGTCCCCCTACTACTCCATCTTAACTCTGCTCCAATAAAAAATATTAAAAAAAAAACAGTTTGTCCTGAATAAAACCAAACTTGAAAATATTCTTCAGATTGAGCTTGACCTTTCATTATATGTTATTTGGTTTAAAGTCTTGAGTGACTACCATACCAGTGGTTCTTAGGTTCCTGCCAAAATCTTTCTGAGTTTATTTGGCTTGGTTTTGAAGGATAACATTTATATTGGATACACAAAACATAGCTCATGTCCTTACTGATTCATTTAAACAAACAAACAGACAGACAAACATGCTGTCCAAATTGAGCACAGTTTTGAATTAAACTTAGATCCCTAGTTCCAAGAAAATGCCTATTGCTTTTCCAGCATATGTGTTCAATGTATTGTTCACTTGTATTTCTGTTTGCCAAGCAATCATTCCTCCAGGGATACCATGTGACTGCTTTTAATTGAAATATGTTGGACTGTTTTATGTCATGTCAAAACCTTGCCGAACATATTTGTATGGAAAACGGGTTATTGGTTCATTGTCCACATTTTCAGGCCAAGGTATGTACATAGCTCGAATGATGTTCAATTCTAGTCCATTGAGATCAATGCTCATTACATCGTTGATGGTCCTATGACCCAGGAGGTTATCATCAAATATCTCAAGTAGGATCCTTAAGCAAAAAGACTGTGTGTTTTTAATGTAAAACTGACCCGGGTTTATATTTGACATAGACTCCGGACATAGTTTTCCAAGATCTTTTCATGATAGAAGAGAAGCTGTTCTGCAGTAAGTCTGGGCATATATCACTGAAAATTTTCGTTTGCTTTTGTTTTTATCTGAACAATTTTCTGTAAATTGTGAACAATTTACTGTAATTCCAGCTCATTGGAATTAACACACATTTATTCAAATGTGTGTTTAATTCTGATCATACATAAAGTGATTACTATCCTACTAAATTCAAAGGGCTTGCTGCAAAAGTAACGTTTCAATTCTTGGTCAGTGATGCTTATCTTAAAGGTTTTTCTTTCATTCTTTTTTCTTCTTTTCTTTTTCTTTTCCAAAATATCTCATGTTCTTCTCCAATGTAGCTTATGGCATATAATTAGTGGCACACTGTGCAGAATACCACCATTGATGATGATTCTAGTTAATATGTCAGTCAGTTACCAAATAATGATCTCTGATTCAAAAGAGTAATTCTTCAGAACATCCTGTTTGGCGTTTTGTTTTGAAATACAGTGGTCACATTTATGGTCTGATTGTTATTGCTCTTTACTTCCTCAGAATGATACTCATATCTTACATAACTTACATGCATTAAGCATTTTATAAGCATTTCATATGAATGAATTAATTTAATCCTCACAACACCATTAGGGGTATTATTATTATTAGCCCTATTTTAGAACTAAGAAAGTGAACTCACCCACATTCACAGAGCAAAGAATTGAAAGGGTTAGGATTTCAACCCAGGCAGTCTGTCTTTGAATGTGTTGCTCTTAATCTCTAAAGTATAACACAAGCATATCCTGAGAAATTTCATCTCTTGGCTCTGTGCCTTTGCACCCTACTCTCATATATTATAAGACTTTTGACTGGCTTTGCTTTGTTTTGTTTTGGCTTTTATGATTCTTATTTTAGTCAGTGAAAAGTATATGCCAGGGGGCAGAAGAATGTTCCTGATTCCATTGCTGTGATCCAAGAGTCTGGGTCTCGGTCTCTTGGTCAATTGTGACTAGCAGTCAGTAAGAATTGCTAAAGTGACTTTGTCATATGGAAATCAGCTTTTGCAGAAAAGCAATAGAATAAAATATGTTACAGGTATATTTTTAAAGCAGTCCCTACGGAATCATTAAGCTTCCATGTAAAGATAATCTCAGTGAGCACGGTAATAAACAAAAGAGAAAAAAAAAAACCCTGAAGTCCAGTATGCATGATGAGACTGAGACCTGTATGGTGAGACTGAGACCCGGCAGCAAGGCTGAGGAAAGAGGCTCCCTCTTCTGACTCCCCATTTAGTGCTCTTGCTACACCGCCCTCAAGAATTCATAGTCTAACAGTGGGTGCAGGGAATAAACACAGCTAAAAACCGGGAACGCGTGGAAGGGCACACAAATGGAAAATGGGTTCCAAATGGAGAGAGTAGAAACGTTTCCAAAAGGAGATGACACACAACTTTAGAACTGACAAGGTAAAATGAAGGGAAGAATGTTCCAAGCATATTTAAAAATCCCAGATCTTGGGGCGCCTGGGTGGCTTAGTTGGTTAAACGTCTAACTTGGGCTCAGGGCATGATCTAACGGTTGGTGCGTTCGAGCCCCGCGTCAGGCTCTGCAGACAGTCCAGGGCTTGGAGCCTGCTTTCATTCTGTGTCTCCCTCTCTCTCTGCCCCTCCTCCACTCACACTCTGTCTCTCACTCTCTCAAAAATAAATAAACATTAAAAGAATTAAAAATAAATAAATAAAAATCCCAGATCTGGGAGGTTAGAACCTATTCAGAGACTGCAGCTCACCCAGACATCTGAGTGAGCTGGAGTGTGGCACAGAGGAGGCTGGACAGATAGGAGAAAAGAGTAAGCGTCACACTAAAGAGTTAAAATTTTAGGCAAACTTTTTGGGATGACATTGGAAGATTTTATGCAAAGAAGTGTTGTGATTAGATTTGCATTTTAGAAAGAGTGCTCTGACAGGAGAATGTCTAGAGGCATGAGTGGGGAGAGAGGGCTGTGAAGACTACAGGCAGGGTGCAAAGGGACAAGAGGAAATGTGCAATGAAAAGAAGAAAGTAAATTCCAGAGACAGGAATGAAACAGTGATATTATGAAAACACATGCCACACTTGTCTGTTGCATGACACCAAGACAAAAATGCAAAATGAGGAGCATAGTAGGAGCATCACTTGAGGTGATCATGGGACATCCAAGTGCACACATCCAGTTGGTATTTGGTTCTGTGCCTCTGGTGGTCAGGAGTACAGTCCAAAGAGAGACAGAATAAAAAGTGATGGTGAGTGGGGTCCCTGGGCAGCTCAGTCGGTTGAGCGTCCAACTTTGGCTCAGGTCATTATCTCATGGCTCGTGAGTTCGAGCCCCATGTCAGGTTCTGTGCTGATAGCTCGGAGCCTGGACCCTGCTTCGGATTCTGTGTCTCCCTCTCTCTCTGCCCCACCCCTGCTTGTGCCCTGTCTCTCTCAGTCTCTCAAAAGTCAATAAACATTAAAAAAAATTTTTTTTAAGTGATGATGAGTAATCATCCACTCAATAAACATCTAGTGAGCATTTAAAGTGCCAGGTAAGGAAACAGGCTCTGGAATTCAGAGGTGAATCAAATCAGAGCCATTCTTGTCTCCCAGGTGTTTGTAGTTTAAAGAGGAGGCAAGGAATATGTGAAAAGTTAAAAGGAAGGAAAGAATCATAGTCTCTACGAGGCAGTTGTGTCCAGAGCATGGTGGGGCAGTCTGTTCTCTCTGGGAAAACTTAATTTGATGCATTACTCTGAAGTTATATTCTCCGTGTCCTTGAAAAAATAATTTGCATTAATGGTAAAGTGCAAATTTGCTCAGAATTTTCCTTTGGCATTTGATCTTAATGAATAACACACTGGAGAGTTTATCTAAACCTCATCATTTCAAGAACAATAACAGTACCAACATTTATTGACTGTCTACTACCTGTCAGGCAATCTTCTTAATATTTCAAATGTATTTTCTCATTTGATCTTCCCAATGACCCCCAGAACTTGGTACTATTATTATAGTCTCTATTTTGCATATGAGAGAATCAAAGCACAGAAAGAGTAAATAACTTATCCAGAGTCACCAACTAGAAAATGGCTGATCTAGAATTCAGGCATGTAGATTAACTCCAGATACTATATCTCCTTATAGGAAAAATAAGAATAAGTGGCAATAGAGAGATAATAAAGTGCTTTTGCATCATCAGTGTATATTAATGTTGATGTTTGCAATTTTCCTTTTTTCAAATATTCCTGTGGGGTTTTTTTCTTTTTTCTTTTTCTTTTTTCAGAAGATCATTATTGCTTTGGCTGAATAAGCACACCAGACTTCCTCCTCTTACACATGTGAACTGCCAAAATTGAGCTATGTACTTATTCTCCACAGGTCTGCATGGAGACTGTAAAGGATCTCTTTAATAAGAAAGACTCTTGACAAAGATATTTAATTTTTTATAAAGAACTGGTTAGTAAAATATATCTGTTGAATAATTATTTGGGCTGAGAGAAATATTGTATGGAGAAAGTTACAACTCATTAAAGGAAAAATCATTGTGTCGGGCACTGTGTTAGACTCTAGAGATAAAAATATAAGTAAGATACGGTTTCTGCCCACATGTTAGGTGGAAATAAGGATTAAAACTTTCATTTCTGGTTCCCTATAAAGAAAACCCACCCACAGAACATACAGAGGGCAGAACGCTTAATGGGTGAAATTGGGAGAAGAATCATATACTTTGCATTACTATACTTAGCTAATACATTAAGATACAATACTCAGTTGGGTTTCCAAAGTAAGGGCTATTATTAGACCCTTGGAAGTGTCCTTTTGTTTTTATCATTAATTTTCTGGGTATTCCAGAAAGTTTTACTTTATAGCTTTACTCTTTTATAGAACAAACACTTAACCTTTATGTATTGGATCTACATGTTGGGTGTATTTAATTGATTGAGACTCATTGACGTGTGTGTGTGTGTGTGTGTGTGTGTGTGTGTGTGTGCGTGCATGCACACACACACAAGAAAGTAAATTTATCCTTTTGACTTTTGGTTGTGTTTGCTTTTGCTCATTTTTAGCCTTCCAAAATACTTAATGGCTAACCAAGAATGTGACCACCCCTGTTGTTACCACATTGAACAAGGTTAGTCAAGGCAAGTCCTCTTTCACCAGCTTCTTTATCTTTTATCTTTTTTTTAAGCAAATCAATTCTAGAGGCATTTCTTTTAGTATCTTTATTTTCTCTTATCGCTACAAATCTAACTCTTCTGTCAACTATAGCTTTTGTCCAAGAGAAAAGACAGGGATTCCTTAGCAACTCAGTCTCTGAACATTGTGCTGGTAAAAGCAACCTTACCTTGCATTTCTCGTGGGCTGCTTTGAAGAAAGAGCAATGTAATGTGGAAGAAGGTCTAACACTGAGATGTTGGACACGTATTTACTTACCTCACTGCTGTGCTGTGAAGACAAACATGATAAATTTGTCCTAATCTCCTGACTTTAATCTCCTCAAAAGAAAGGAATAGCAGTGGAAAATTTTGCAAATGAATATGAAACATATATATAGAAACAAACAAAATTTACTAAACTTTCTGCTTTTGTTCTCTTGGTCTGAACCACAGTACATTGGCTATAGCAATTATAATCTGAAAGTGAAATTAATATTCAATTAATCCAGGGCCACTAATAATAATTTTTTAAAGTTATGTTTGAATAGTTGATCAACCATTTTTGGTCATGATTATGAAGCACAGTAAATCTAATTTTATATAAATTATTTTTGGTCATGATTTTAAAAGCACAGTTAAGGAAGCCGCCTCATTGGCATACTATAACAGATGATAATTACAGTTTAACTGCCAAACAGACTTTTTAGGTTTGATAGAAATTGTCACCAAGCTGTATTTGGGGACGCAGAAAGAGGAAGCTGTCCTGTACACTGAGTTATGTCATTAAAAACCAGTCTTTCTGCTTCCAGTCTTTCTCCTGCAGATTCATCCTGGTTTTACAATTAGATTAATTTTTTTAAATAGCAATATAATCATGTTACTCTTTAGCTCAAAAACTTCAGCAGCTCTTTATCGTCTACAAAAAGGCAGCTGATTACAGCACTGGTCTCCAAGGTTTTTTTTTACAACTAGCTATGCCTAAACAGGAAAAAAAAATTAAGCATGCAAATATGCATTTCCTCCATATGAAATTATATAACGGTATTACTATAATTATCTAATATCTTAAAATATAATTATATCTTAGCACAGAGCTTATTGCAAATTATTGTGGCTTAAATTCATGTCTCAAAGTGCCTTCTTGATTGACTAATTTAATTAGACTAGCTTCTCCTCTTGTATCCAATTAGACTACCATTTAAAACATAGTTGCCAAAGAAGGGCAAGAGAAAAGTGAGTTTTGTAATTTCCTTTTGTCTACTCGTGCTTGCATTTTAATGTTTATTGTTTACTGTTCTTTTGCAGGGATTCCTTCATGGATTTTCCACTCATGATTATTTAGAATATATTATATAATCCATCCATTCACATAAGGAGGCATACAATATACTGTATGTAAAGACTTGAAGATCTGGTCACTGATAAGATATCTAATCTCAACTTTTGTTTCTGGAAATATGGCTATCTAATGTTCAGAGGAATCCTTCCTAGTAGGACATACCTAACAATACTGTACAAAATATTTTTCAAAAGGGATTGCTGATTAATGCTGGCAGAGGAATTAAGGAATCTTCAGAGGCCACAAAAGTGGAAAGTGAGCTTTGGGTTTTAATGGACCATGCAAAAAGCTATGGCCCTGACTAGGGCAAATATTACCTGAGACCTTGACCATAAAGTGTGGACACTTAAAGAACAATATTCTTATTAAGTTAAATAAGGAAAAATTAACCATCTTCACATAGAGAGATACCTGCTACATTCTTGGAATATTGAAAAAAAAAAAAGAAAAGAAAAAAGTTTAAATACTTCTTAGTCTCAAGTCTGTGTTCTCACTACCTTTGTATCTTCTCCCCGCAAAAACCGATTGAAAATTCACTTTAAAGCAATTCTACGTTGTGTGCTCAAAAGAACAGCAAATTAAAATTAGTTTGTCAAAGAAATCTCACAGATAAATTTCCAAGGAAAATCAACTCACAATAAAATATTATTAAATATACATGAAAACAAGATATCATAAGTGTAATCAACAGAAATAACAAATTACTGTAGTCACATCTTAAAAATTACAGTTTTTTGGGGTGCTTGAGCGGCTCAATCGGTTGAGTTTCCAACTCTTGATTTTGGCTACGGTCATGAACCTAGGGTCATGGGATCAAGCCCCACGATTCAGTCCCCACACTAGCGGAAAAGTAGACTACTTCAGGCCTGGGCACAAAGCATCCTGTGCCATCCTTTTCTCCCTTTGTCTCCCTCTCTTTGTCTATGAGCTTGCTAAACCTGGAGGGGTAGCCAAGGAAACCAGGATCCCTGAATCAGCACATTTAAACCACCTAGTCAGGGGCGCCTTGGTAGCTCAGTCGGATAAGTGTCTGACTTTGGCTGGATCTCACACTTTGTGGGTTTGAGACCCACATCAGGCTCTGTGCCGACAGCTCAGAGCCTGAAGCCTGCTTCAGATTCTGTGTCTCCTCTCTCTTTGCCCCTCTTCCACTCATGCTTTGTCTCTCTCTCTCTCAAAAATAAATGCACCTGAAAAAAATTGTTTTAAACACTTAATCAGACTTTGACACAAGCAAAAAATAAATCATTATTGTGTTGAAATTTTTGTCTTGACCAATATAGCATAACTCTTTCTTTTTTAACATTGTAAAGCTAAAATAGAGCACAGTGCCTGGTATATAGTAGATCTGTGTAAATCTTTGTTAAGGCGAAGGAAGTAGGGAGAGGCAGAGAGAGGGAAAGATTGAGATGCCAAGCAGGCTCCATGCTACCAGCACAGAGCCAGACACTGGGCTCAAACCCACGAAGCAGTGAAATTATGACCTGAGCCCGAAACCAAGAGTCAGAGGCTTAACCAACTGAGTCACCAGGTGCCCCAACCTTTCCTTATTTTATCTGAAGTGATTATTATAATCCACCTACAACTCCTTTAATCTTAATAATCACACCCCCTATTTTTTTGGTTGTTTGTTGTTGTTGTTCGGTTTGGTAAATAAGACTTCCTTCTCTGCCTCATATTTATTTTCTTTTACTTACTTTCACTCTGTAAGGAAATACAAGACAACGTTAGTGATAACGTTGACCTTTTAGGTATGGTTCATAATGGATTGAAGTACAATCATCTATATTTCAAAGGCAAATTCAAATCCAAAATTTTCCTCAAAATTGTTTTTTCCAGAAAGAAAGGCCATCCTAAGCATTTCACTGTTGGAGTTAGTGTGGAAGTTGTGCCGGAGGATAGAATGAGGACCATGGGTGAGGCAGGAAGTCTTAGATTAGTCCTGGAGAGTCTGAACCTGAAGCAAGCCCACTAGAGGAATAGGGAGGGGGACAAAAAAAAATGCTGCCAGAGAGTGGCTTCCATTTTTGCTTGGCCCTCACCCACGTCTTGCCACAGACTGAGCTAAAGTAGTACTGGGGGTGTCGGGGGGGGGGGCGTAGCTATGAAGGATCTGGACTGGTGGAATGGCAGGAGCGGGGGTTCAGGGGAGGAGCATGAGAGGTTCAGGATCAGCAGCTGGGAGGAAATGAGAATCTCTGTCCTCAGCACTCTATGGCAGGTTTTCCTGTGTTAGCACTATTTGTAAATTAAGCTTAAGTATTTTGTGCTCTGCCATACATGCCTTAATGCTAATGCATATGATTAGATATTTCTCATTTAATTTTACAATTAAAATTATTCTAAAAGTTTTAAGAAAGGGAGAATAAACCAAACACTTCAATTTGTATTAAATCTGTCTGCATTTGAAAATCACACGTGTATTTGTTTCATTTACTATTATTTTTCTTCTACGTCTCCAATATTTCCTTGGAAAAAAACACTGTAAGCACACTGGTGTATCTACGGAGATAGTCAGAAACCTAGTTTCAAGCATATGGCAAAACAAATACATAATAGTATTTGGAAATTGATTTTTTAATCACATTCTTACCAATGCTTTTATTCTCACAAAAGAAAATTTGATAGCTCTCTGCTTTAAGACAAGAAAATGCTAGTAATCTTTTTTTTTTTCTTCATGTTTTTTTGTAACCTTTATTCTTTCTATAAAGGAAAACATATTTATGAGACTACAGCTTTAACTGAAGATATATCCATTTTTATATATCATGGCATCCAAACCAAATTATGTTCTGAGTTTTAAAAATGCTCTCATGCCAAAGCATAAGAGACTCTTAAAAACTGAGAACAAACTGAGGGTTGATGGGGGGTGGGAGGGAGGGGAGGGTGGGTGATGGGTATTGAGGAGGGCACTTTTTGGGATGAGCACTGGGTGTTGTATGGAAACCAATTTGACAATAAATTTCATATATTGAAAAAATAAATAAATAAAAAATAGAAATGCTCTCATTATCAGATTAATTTTTAAAATATTCTTTGGCGCTCTTGACAAAACACTTTCTAATGCACACATCCTTAAACATTTCATTGAATTATGTTTTCATTAATTTCATATTGTCATTTTTTAAATATGAAATTTATTGTCAAATTGGTTTCCATACAACACCCAGTGCTCATCCCAACAGGTGCCCTCCTCAATGTCCATCACCCACTTTCTCTTCCCTCCTATCCCCCCATCAACCCTCAGTTTATTCTCAGTTTTTAAGAGTCTGTTATGGTTTGGCTCCCTCCCTCTCTAACTTTCTTTTTTCCTTCCCCTCCCCCATGGTCTTCTGTTAAGTTTCTCAGGATCCACATAAGAGTGAAAACATATGGTATCTGTCTCTGTATGACTCATTTCACTTAGCATAACACTCTTCATTTCCATCTACATTGCTACAAAGGGCCATATTTCATTCTTTCTCATTGCCAAGTAGTATTCCATTGTGTATGCAAACCACAATTTCTTTATCCATTCATCAGTTGATGGACATTTAGGTTCTTTCTCATCTTGGCATTTTCTAAAAAGAAAAGTTCAGACCAAGTTTATGAGGAAGCCATGCCTCATGAATGCATTTCAGGACATGTAGAGATGGTTTTCTTGTAATTCCCCCAGGAACCCCAGTTTGAGAATCATGACTATAGATGACATGCTTCAAGACTGGCCATTGGGGAATGGGGCTTTCTGGAACCAAGATAATATAAGAAGATGGAATGGAACTGGATTAGAACAATGACTTTCAATCTCTAGCACATATGACCATAGAATGTTTTGAAACTAAGTAAGGAGTCTGTACCCACCTTAAACACTAACTTTATTCAGAATAAATAAAATGTCTTGCAAATATACATATTAATAAGTTTCATATTTATGCCAGATGCTCTTAAAAGTAATAAAATGTCAAAATGGTGCTGAAATTATGGTGGCTTTTGCCACTCTGTGTTCCCCATCAGTTACTTTCAAGTGGAATGTGTATTAGGCCAATTACCAAAGGCTCATAACCAAAGGAGTTGGTCTGGATGAGAGCAGAGATGTCCTGGTATGTACAGAAATTTCTGCTTTAATCAAAGCAAATAGTCCCCACTAGAAGTTCTTCATTTATCAGTGAGATATCCTTTTCTTTTACAGAATAACATACCTTGGTAAAAGCTACAGAGGTAAGTTCTTATTCAAGTTACAAACTGTTGATTTTGTTGACTGGGGGCTTAAGTCCTCATGGATAAGCTTCTTGTCTAATGGCAATAATCCATATGACTCATCCTTGCTTCCATCTCTGTCATAGGCTCCCTCAACCCATTGGGATAACCAAGTGCTCTGTACTAATGCCCTTGTTGGTGTTTGTTTGAACTGTGTTTGAAGACTGTTGAAATCCCTGGATACAGACTTTCCTGCAGGACTAAATCTGTGTTGTCAACCACTATAGCTTGGATGGGCTTCCTTACATGTATCCTGGTCTGGTGGATGGGTTTATTGCCATCCATGGATCAACTGTACCAGCCAGTCAAGTGTCATACACTGTTATGAAAGTTCAAGAATAGATGCCAAATGGAAATGTTCTCTAAAGGAAGATACAGTTTTTTCCTTTTTTTGTAAAGGAATGCCCCTTAAATAAAATTAAAAAATGAACTATTAGGACCTCATAGAGATAAAGAGCTTCTGTGGATGCCTGGGAGGCTCAGTCCTTTAGGCATCCGACTTCAGCTCAGGTCATGATCTCCCAGTCCATGAGTTTGAGCCCCGTATAGGGCTGTGTGCTGTCATGACAGCTCAGAGCCTGGAGTCTGCTTCAGATTCTGTGTCTCCCTCTCTCTCTCTGCCCCTCCCCTACTTGTGCTCTGTTTCTGTCTCTCTCTCAAAAAATAAATAAACATTTAAAAAATGTTTTAAAAACATAAATAACTTCTACACAGCAAAGGTAACAACCAACAAAAGTAAAAGGCAACCAATGGAATGGGAGGAGATATTTGCAAATGACATAACAGATAAGTATTAGTATTCAAAATCTATAAAGAACTTATCAAAATCAACACCCAAAAAACAAAAAATCCAATGAAGAATTGGGGAGAAGACTTGAATAGATAGTTTTCCAAAGAAGACATCCAGATGGCAAACAGACACATGAAAAGATGCTCAACATCACTCATTATCAGGGAAATACAAATCAAAACCACAATGAAATACCACCTCACACCCATCAGAATGGCTAGAATGAATAACTCAGGCAACAACAGATGTTGGTGAGGATGCAAAGAAAGGGCAACCCTATTGCACTATTGGTGGAAATGCAAACTGTTGCAGCCATTCTTGAAAACAGCGTGGAGGTTCCACAAAAAATAAAAAATAGACCTACCCCATGACCCAGCAATTATACTACTGGGAATTTATTCAATGGATACAAAAATGCTGATTTGAAGGGGCACATGCACACCAATGTTTATAACAGCACTATCAATAACAGCCAAATTATGGAAAGAGCCTAAATGTCCATCAACTGATGAATGGATAAAGAAATTGTGGTTTATATACACAATGGAGTACTACATGGCAATGAGAAAGAATGAAATATGGCCTTTTGTAGCAACATGGATGGAACTGGAGAGTGTGATGCTAAGTGAAATAAGCCATACAGAGAAAGACAGATACCATATGTTTTCACTCTTATGTGGATCCTGAGAAACTTAACAGAAACCCATGGGGGAGGGGAAGGAAAAAAAAAAAAGAGGTTAGAGTGGGAGAGACCCAAAACATAAGAGACTCTTAAAAACTGAGAACAAACTGAGGGTTGATGGGGGGTGGGAGGGAGGGGAGGATAGGTGATGGGCATTGAAGAAGGCATCTTTTGGGATGAGCACTGGGTGTTGTATGGAAACCAGTTTGACAATAAATTTCATATATATATATATATATATATATATATATATATACATAAAAGAAGAGGTGGTATATATACACAATGGAAAACTACTCTGTGATGAAAAAGAATGAAATCTTGCCATTTGCAACAATGTGGGTGGAACTGGAGGGTATTATGTTAAGTGAAATAAGTCAGTCAGAAAAAGACAGATGTCATATGATTTCACTCATATGTGGAATTTAAGAAACTAAACAGATGATCATAGGGGAAGGGAAGGAAAAATAGATTAAAAACAAAGAGGGAAGCAAACCTCTTTGTATGTATGGAAGAGACTCTTACATACAGAGAAAAAACTGAGGGTTGATGGGGGTGTGGGTGAGGGGTGGGGTAAATGGATGATGGGCATTAAGGAGGGCACTTGTTGGGATGAGCAGTGGGTGTCATATGTAAGTGATGAAACAATGGGTTCTACTCCTGAAACCAACACTACACTGTATGCTAGCTAACATGAGAATAAATTCAAAAATAAATTAATTAGGGAGGGGCCAAGATGACGTCACAGCATGGAACTTTTTTTCCCTCTCTTATCCTTGAAATGCAGCTAAATCAATACTAAACCATCTTGCACACTAGAAAACTGATTTGAGGATTAACACAACAATCTGCACAACTTGAACCACAGAACTCAGCCGGTATGTGGTGTGGAGAGGTGAACTGGAGAAGAGAGAAGCCATGGAGGGTAGGGAGCTGTTTTTGCTTGCAGAGAAAGAACGGAGATGGGGCGGGGGTGGGGGGGTGGGGGAGGGTAGAGTACAGGAAAAGCACTCTTCCCAAAAGCAGCTGGAGAGAAAGAGAAAGAGTGGACTGAATATAAAAAGAAGAAAGGATAAAGGGGACTGCAAGGTACTGAACAGAAAGGGAGAAAGGAGAGTGTTTAAATTCCATTAAGACACTATAAACAAGGGAGCGCAGAGTCTGAAACTCCACACCTCGATACTTGGTGAAGCTCTGGTGGGAAGGACAAATCCCCAGGAACAGACAGCAAGGTCTGAGGAGTCCTCAGGCCACATGGGGAGAGGCAGTTTCTCTGCTGGAAGGACATTTGGTAGAAGCTGTGCAGCCTATCCATGGGTTAAAGCTCCAGAGGAACCCAGAGAACAGCCACATTTGCTGGTGTTGGAACCAGGTCGTTAAGGGTGAAGCCTGGTGCCAGATGGCTGTCATGATTTGCCATAATCCCTGAAACACTGCTGCTACACGATCCACGAACTTCTCCTGGGGTGGGCTGGCCACAGTCTATGGGCATCTGTAGCAGCACAGTCACACAAATGTACCAGGGAGCACCTGGCCATTGCTCAACAAGACCCTCCCCCAGAGGGTCTGAGTGGGTCAAAGCTGCAGAGCCCCCAGAAGTGAGGGAATAGGAAACACAGTCCCATCTGAGATAAAACTCAGGAGGGAGGTGCCTCCTAGCAGGTTGACAGCTTGGTCAGAGACAGTATAGAAGCAGGGAATGGATGGAAGCTGGAGACAAAGGAGGGGTGCTTAATTGCCAGTCAACAAAAGCACAGAGTTCTGATACTAGAGACTCAGTAGCTGGGTGACACCATTTTCACCCCTGCCACACATGCACATACATGCTTACACACACCACAGTGATCCACAAGAGTAAACTAAGCAGCACCATCTAGTGGATAATGGAGCCATTACACCAAGCACTGCCCAACTGGGCCAAGCACTCTAAAGGAACAATCTCTTACAGACTCAAATTGCTTCATAGTTTGACTTCTAGGGAAAACTGGATATAATCGTATTTCATTCTGTTTGCTGGTCCATCTATTCATTTTTTTTTCTTTTTCTTTTCTTTTCCTATTCTTGAATACAGAAAGAGAGAAAATTTATTTTTATTTTCCGTGTTTATGAAAAATACTTTTCTTTAATTTTTTTCTACTTTTTTTACTTTTCAATAAAATTTTCAAATTATATTTTACTTTAATCATTTCATTTTATTCTATTTTATTGTATTCATTTTTTAAATTTTCAAACGTTTTCCTTTTCTTTTTCTTTTTTTTTCTTTTTCTCTTCTTTCCCATTTTTCTCTATTCTATCAAGCTTCTTTCAACAACCAGACCAAAACATACCTAGGATCTGGCAAGTTACTTTTATTTTTAGTGTTGCTTTTAATTTTTTTAACTTTATTTTTTTTATTTTGTTAATTATTTTCCTTCCTTCAAAATGATGAAATGAAGGAATTCACCCCAAAAGAAAGAACAGGAAGAAATGACAACCACGGATTTAATCAGCACAGATACAAGCAAGATGTCTGAAACAGAATTTAGAATCACGATAAAAAAAACAACAGCTGGGGTTGAAAAAGCATAGAATCTCTTTCTGCGGAGATAAAAGAAGTAAAATCTAGTCAGGACAAAATTCAAAATGCTATAACTGAGCTGCAATTTCGAATAGATGCCATGGCAGCAAGGATGGATGAAGCAGAGCAGTGAATCAGCGATATAGAGGACAAACTTATGGAGAATAATGAAGCAGAAAAAAAAGAGGGAAACTAAGGCAAAAGAGCACGATATAAGAATTAGAGAACTCAGTGACTCATTAAAAAGGAATAACATCTGAATTATAGATAAAGAGTGAAGATGAAGAGAGAGAAAAAAGGGTAAAAGGTTTATGGGAGCAAATTATAGTGGAAAACTTTCCTAACCTGGGGAAAGACACAGACATCAAAATCCAGGAAGCACAGAGGACTCCCATTAGATTCAACAAACTGGCCATTAACAAGGCATGTCATAGTCAAATTGACAAAATACTCAGGCAAGGAAATAATCATGAAAGCAGCAAGGGAAAAAAAGGCCTTAACCTATAAGGGAAGACAGATCAGGTTCACAGCAGACCTATCCACAGAAATTTGGCAGGCCAGAAAGGAGTAGCAGGATATATCCAACGTGCTGAACTGGAAAAATTTGCAGCCAAGAATTCTTTATCCAGCAAGGCCGTCATTCAAAATAGAAGGAGAGATAAAAAGTTTCTCAGACAAAAACTAAAGGAGTTCGTGATAACTAAACCAGCCCTGCAAGAAATCTTAAGGGGAACTCTCTGCGGGGAGAAAAGACAGAAAAAAAAGAGACCAAAAAGCAACAAAGACTAGAAAGTAACAGAGAACACCACCAGAAACTCCAACTATACAGGCAACATAATGGCAATAAATTCATATTTTTCAGTACTCAACTCTAAATGTCAATGGACTAAACACTCCAATCAAAAAGACATAGGGTAACAGAATGGATAAGAAAACAAGATCCATCTATATGCTGCTTACAAGAGATCCATTTTAGACCTAAAGACACCTTTAGATTTAAAGTAAGGGAATAGAGAACCATCTATCATGCTAATGGTTGCCAAAAGAAAACCAGAGTAGCCATACTTATATCAGACAATCTAGATTTAAAAATTTTTTTTAATGTTTTAATTATTTTTGAGAGAGAGAGAGACAACACGAGCAGGGGAGTGGCAAAGAGAAAGGGAGACAGTCTCTTTGGAGACAGGCTCTAGGCTCTGAGCTGTCATCACAGAGCCCAATGCAGGGTTTGAACTCATGAACCTTGAGATCATGACCTGAGCCAAAGACTGATGTTTAACCGACTGAGCCACCCAGGCACCTTAAGACAATCTAGATTTCAAAATAAAGACTTTAACAAGAGATGAAGAAGGGCATTATATCATAATTAAAGGGTCTATCCACCAAGAAGATCTAACAATTGTAAACATTTATGATCCAAAAGTGAAAGCACCCAAATATATAAATCAATTAGTCACAAACATACAGAAACTCAATGATAATAATAATGCCATAGTAGTAGGGGACTTCAACACTCCACTTACAACAATGGACAGATCATCTAAACAGAAAATCAACAAGAAAACAATGGCGTTGAATGACACATTGGACTGGATGGACTTAACAGATATATTCAGAACACTGCATCCTAAGGCAGCAGAATATACATTCTTCTCAAGTACACATGGAACATTCTCCAGAATAAATCACATAGTAGGACACAAATCAGCCCTCAACAAGTATAAAAGGTTCGAGATCATACCGTGCATATTTTTTTAAATTTTTTTAAATTTTTTTTTTTACCTTTATTTATTTTTGAGACAGAGAGAGACAGAGCATGAACAGGGGAGGGGCAGAGAAAGAGGGAGACACAGAATCTGAAACGGGTTCCAGGCTCTGAGCTGTCAGCACAGAGCCCGACGCGGGGCTCGAACTCACAGACCGTGAGATCATGACCTGACCCAAAGGCAGACGCTTAACCAACTGAGCCACCCAGGCGCCCCCCCCCCCCGTGCATATTTTTAGAGCACAATGCTATGAAACTCAAAATCAGCCATGAGAAAAAAATTGCAAAGACAACATATACTTGGAGGTTAAAGAACATCTTACTAAGGAATGAACAGGTTAACCAAGAAGTTAAAGAAGAAATTAAAAAGTACATGGAAGCCAATAAAAATGATAATACCACAGCCCCAAACCTTGGGGATGCAGCAAAGGCAGTCATAAAAGGGCAGTATACAGCAATCCAGGCCTTCCTAAAGAAGGAAGAAAGGTCTCAGATACACAACCGAACCATACACCTTAAAGAGCTGGAAAAAGAACAGCAAATAAAACCCAAAACCAGCAAAATATGGGAAATAATAAAGATTAGAGCAGAAATCAATGCTGTCAAAAACAGAGAAAGAGTAGAACAGATAAATGAAACCAGGAGCTGGTTCTTTGTAAGAATTAACAAAATTGATAAACCCCTAGTTAGTTTGATCAAAAAGAAAAAGGAAAGGACCCAAATAAATAAAATCAAGAATGAAAGAGGAGAGATCAACAACCAACACTGCAGAAATACAAACAATAATAGGAGAATATTATGATCAATTATACACTAATAAAATGGGCAATCCTAGGAAATGGACAAATTCCTAGAAACATATAAACTACCGAAACTGAAACAGGAAGAAATAAGAAATTTGAACAGACCCATAACCAGTAAAGAAATTGAATTAGTAATAAAAAATCTCCCAAAAAAACAGGAGCCCAGGACCAGAAGGATTTCCAGGGCATTTCTACCAAACATTTAAAGAGTTAACACCTATTCTTTTGAGCTCTTCCAAAAAGTAGAAATGGAAAGAAAACTTCCAGACTCATTCTATGAAGCTAGCATTATCTTGATTCCAAAACCAAAGATCCCACTAAGAGAAAGTATAGACCAATTTCCCTGATGAACATGGATGCAAAAATCCTCAACAAGAAACTAGCCAACTGGATCCAACAATACATTAAAAAAATTATTCACCACGACCAAGAGGGAGTTATACTTGGGATGCAGGGCTTTTTAAATACCCTCAAAACAATCAATGTGATACATCACAACAATAAAAGAAAGGACAAGAACAAGATGATCCTCTCAATAGAGGCAGAGAAAGCATTTGACATAATACAGTATCCTTTTTTGATAAAAAAAAAATTCAAGAAAGTAGAGATAGAAGGATAGTACCTCAAAATCATAAAAGCCACATATGAAAGAACCACTGCTAATATCATCCTCAATGGGGAAAAATTGAAAGCTTTCGCCCTAAGGTCAGGAACAAGACAGGATGTCCACTCTCACCGCAATTATTCAACTTAGTATTGGTAGTCCTAGCCTCAGCAATCAGACAACACAAAGAAATAAAAGGCATCCAAATCAGCAAGGAGGAAGTCAAACTTTCACTCTTCACAGATGACATGATACCCTATATGGAAAACCCAAAAGATTCCACCAAAAAACTGCTAGAACTGATCCATGAATTCAGCAAAGTCACAGGATATAAAATCAATGCACACAAATTGGTTTCATTCTTATACACCAATAATGAAGCAACAGAAAGAGAAATAAAGTAATTGATCCCATTTACAATTTCACCAAAAACCATAAAATACCTAGGAATAAACCTAACCAAAGTGGTGAAAAATCTATACACTGAAAACTATAGAAAGCTTATGAAAGAAATTAAAGAAGACACAAAAAAATAGAAAATATTCCATGCTCATGGATTGGAAGAACAAATATTGTTAAAATGTAGACACTACCCAAAGCAATCTACGTATTTAATACAATCCCTATCAAAAAACATCAGCATTCTTCACAGAACTAGAACAGACAGTCCTAAAATTTGTATGGAACCAGAAAAGACCCCAAAGAGCCAAAGCAATCCTGAAAAAGAAAACCAAAGCTGGAGGCATCACAATCCCAGACTTCAAGACGTATTACAAAGCTGTAATCATCAAGACAGTATGGTACTGGCACAAAAACAGACACATAGATCAATGGAACAAAATAGAGAACTCAGAAATGGACCCACAAATGTATGACCAGCTAATCTTTGACAAAGCAGGAAAGGATATCCAATGGAAAAAAGACAGTGTCTTCAGCAAATGGTGTTGGGAAAACTGGACCGCAACATGCAGAAGAATGAACCTGGGCTACTTTCTTACACCATACACACACAAAAAAACCTCAAAATGGATGAAAGACCTAAATGTAAGACAAGAAGACATCAAAATCCTCGAGGAGAAAGCAGGCAAAAACCTCTCTGACCTTGGCCGCAGCAAGTTCTTACTCAACACGTCTCTGAAGGCAAGGGAAACAATAGCAAAAATGAACTATTGGGACCTCATCAAAATAAAAAGATTCTGCACAACAAAAACTAAAAATAAAAAATAAAAGGCAACCGATGGAATTGGAGAAGATGTTTGCAAGTGATATATTAGATAAACGGTTAGTGTCCAAAATCTGTAGAGAACTTATCAAACTCACCACCCAAAGAACAAATAATCCAGTGAAGAAATGGGCAAAAGACATGAATAGATACCTCTCCAAAGAAGACATCCAGATGGCCAACTGACACATGAAAAAATGCTCAACATCACTCATCATCAGGGAAATACAAATTAAAACCACAGTGAGATACCACCTAACACCTGTCAGAATGGCTAAAATGAACAACTCAGGCAACGACAGATGTTGGCGAGGATGAGGAGAAAGAGGATCTCTTTTGCACTGCCTGTGGGAATGTAAACTGGTGCAGCCACTCTGGAAAACAGTATGGAGGTTCCTCAAAATTTAAAAATAGAACTATCCTACAACCCAGCAATTGCACTTCTAGGTATTTATCCAAGGGATACAGTTGTGCTGTTTCAAAGGGGTACATGCACCCCAATGTTTTTAGCAGCACTATCAACAATGGCCAAAGTATGGAATGAACCCAAATGTCCATTGACAGGTGAATGGATAAAGAAAATGTGGTATATACATATACAATGGAGTATTACCCGGCAATCAAGAAGAATGAAATCTTGCCATTTGCAACTATGTGGATGGAACTGGAGGGTATTATGCTAAGTGAAATCAGTCAGAGAAAGACAAATATCATATGACTTCACTCATATGAGGACTTTAAGATACAAAACAGATGAACATAAGGGAAGGGAAGCAAAAATAATATAAAAACAAGGAGGGGGACAAAGCATAAGAGACTCTTAAATACAGAGAACAAACTGAGGGTTGCTGGAGGGTTTGTGGGTGGGTGGGGTAGGCTAAATGGGTAAGGGGCATTAGGGAGGACACTTGTTGGAATGAGCACTGGGTGTTATACATAGGGGATGAATCACCAGAATCTACTCCTGAAATCATTATAGCACTATATTCTAACTAACTTGGATGTAAATTTAAAAATTTTAAATAAAATAAAATAAAATAAAATAGAAAATTAATTAAATAAAAAAATAAGAAAAAATAAAGGAATGCCTCTTCCTTTCTGGACAGTTCCAAATTGTTTTTGTTTCATTTGCCATCTGCTTTTTTTTTTTTTAATGTTTATTTGTTTTTGAGAGACAGCAAGAGACACAGCATGAGTGGGGGAGGCGCAGAGAGAGAGGGAGACACAGCATCCGAAGCAAGCACCAGGCTCTGAGCTGTCAGCCCAGAACCTGATGCAGGGCTCAAACTCACAAACTGTGAGATCATGACCTGAGCCGAAATCAGATACTTAACCGACTGAACCACCCAGACGCCCCATCATATACCATGTGCTTTAATTGAACTGAATATTGTTCTGGAATATGTTGGGCTTTGATAAATTTTTTTCAGACTGTTAATGAACCAGATTGTTGTTGTTGCTTACTGTTTTTCATGCTTTTTTTTTTCAATTTTTAAAATTTTATTTAAATCCAAGTTAGTTAACATATACTGTAATAGTGGTTTTGGGAGTAAGATTCAGTGATTCATCACTTACATATAACACCCAGTGCTCATCCCAACAGGTGTTCTCCTTAATGCCTATCACCCATTCAGCCCATCCCCCCACCCACCTCCTCTCCAGCAACCCTCAGTTTGTTCTCTGTATGTCTCTTATGGTTTGCCTCCCTCTCTGTTTTTATCTTATTTTTCCTTCCCTTCCCCTATGTTCATCTGTTTGGTTTCTGAACCAGATTGTTTTAATTTCCAACTATCTATATCAGCAGTCTGCAAACTAGGACACCCAAAGACTTTTTCATAGGGAATGTGAACATGGAAAGCTTTAAAGGAATCAATTTCCTTATTCTCAACTTTCATATGTATTTTTCCTTAAAACTGATCTGCCTCGAGGAGTCATGCCAATTTTCTTCGCCCAACTTCCCTTTCACTGTATAGAAGTGAGGTGAACAGTTCAGCCATCCGTATTTTTACTATGCACATTGTGCCACGGTGTAAAAATCTCTGAGAGTGCCAAATATAGAAAAAACTCAAAATATTTGCTGTCCACGAAGTCTCATTAAGTAAGGCATCATAAATCCAAAGTAGAACTTCCTGCATTTCCCTGTCTTATACATACTTCTGTGCCTGGTGCTAGAAATGGAGTGTTTTGGCCCATGTTGGAACGTTCTTAATTTAGATATATTGTAGAGTAGGCATAGCAAGGGAGATGACTGTTTTAACTTAATAACCATTTCTTTTCTCTCCCCTAATTAGACGCAACAAAAATACTTCGCATCTGAGGAAGAGTGTTATGAGAGCAAAGCAAAGAGAACATTAGTGGTGCATACTAAAGGTAACAGCACCTTAGCTCATCCAGTCAGCAAATTCCATTTTGAGTTTTTTGTTTGTTTTTTCTTTTTTTTTTCTTTTTTTTTTTGTTCGTTTGTTTTTTTTATCTTCTCCAGTGACCTTGTGCTTCACCCTACCTCCACCATTAGCTTCTAGGATCATGGAGTGGACCTTGTTATTTCCAATAACTGCAATGAATCCACAGTCTCCCATTCCCACAGGTATCCACTCACCAATAAATGTAACCATATACTCTGATTTCCCAGTCAGTATCACTAACTATCATGCTTTGGTAGAAAGCCAGTTCCTCCACTTGGGCTTACATCTTACATCCCATCCTAACTCCCCCTACTCAAGAACTGAGAACAACAGTTCCACCCCTCCCTACATCCTCAATTTTTCACTCCCTACCAAATATTTCCTATCAGTATCCAAAAACACTGTTATTTTTCATATCTTAAAATACCCTCTTTGAACCACACTTACTATGAAAAGTACCACCCATTTTTCCCCCTCATTTCCAAAAAACCTCAAAATAATTGTCTACACCTGCTTTCCCTGATTCCTCTTCTCCCATTCTCTTCTTAATCCTTTAATTGATGGCTTTCACCCAAAATTAGGCTTTCACCCATCATTACACCAAAAGATTTTTATAAGATTCACTAATGACTTTCAACAGTTACTAAGTCCAATGATAAATGCTGCTTCAGCTTACTTGCTCTATCAGCAGGATTTAATATAGTTGATTAATCTTTACTCCTTGATATAAATTTGTATGTAAAATTTTTCATTCTTTCAGAAAAAAAGTCATTTGTCTTCCAAACTTTTATTTTTTTTCTTTTGCACTGTAGTTTTATTTAATTTATTTGAATATAGTTGACACACAATGTTACATTAGTTTCAGGTGTACAACACAGCAATTCAACTTCTCTGTATATTACTCTAGTCTCACCACACGTGTAGCTACCATCTGGCACCATACAACACTATTTATCGTGTTATTGACTATATTCCCTATTGACTATATTCCCGTTCATCCCCCAAGATTCACTCATTCCATGACTAGAAGCCTGTATTTCCCCCTCCCTTTCACTCTTTTTTGCCCATTCCCCCACACCCTTCCCCTCTAGCAACCTAAACATTTTCATTCTCGGTGTTCCTCCTCCTTCACCAGTCTCTTTGTCAGTCTCCTTTGTGTTTTCTTCCTCTTCACCCAACCTCAAAATGTTGGCCTGTCACATGGCTCAGTCTTTGATCCTCTACCATTCTCAACATTCATTCCCTTTGGGATTTCATTCCACCTCGTGACTTTAAGTAACATCATCCGTATCGGCTATGACTCTCAAATGTATATTTACATCTCAGTCCATGATCCTGTACTTCAGGCTTATCTACAGATTTCATGTTTTTTATACTTATATATTTATTTACATCAAAAGCCCTGAGTTATCCTTTGCTCCTTTTTTTCTCTCATGTTGCACATCTAAAGCATCTAGAAATCTTCAGGTTTTGACTCACCTTCAAAAAAATCCATAACTGGACCGCTTCTCACTAGTCTGTTCTGAGACACTATCATTCCTCAATTGAATTATTCAATAGCCTCCTTAGAGGCCTCCTTACTCCCACCCTACGTATAATCTTTTCTTAACAAAGCTAACCAGAATGACCCTTAAAAATGTAGTTCAGATCATCTTATTCCTTTGCTTAAGATCATCCAGTGCCCTCTCCCTCCATTATACTCAGAGTTAAAACCAAAGCCCTTACAGTGGCTGCCAGGTCCCCTCAGGATCTGATCTCCCATTGCCTTGCTGAATTCCTCTTCTGCTACAGACACACCCATCCCTTACCATACTCCAGAAACATTGGCACCCTTGAACGTGCCTGGCAAGCCCCCACAATAGGATCTTGCACAGGCTGTTCCCTTTGGAATGCTCTTCTCCCACTTGGCCAGCTTCTCCCCTCTTTGAAGGCATTGCTCAACTTGCTGAGCCACCCAGGCGCCCCTCTGCACATACTGCTTTTTGTGATTATGGTAAAAACTTTATTCGAGAGAGATTGCAGCCACAGTTTGATGGCATACAAAAGGAGTGAGAGACACTTCAACAAAACAATGGTGCAAAACAGGCCAGCATACACGAAAGCCAAATGGCACAAGCTCATAGTGAGCCATTCTGGTCTGTCTGCAGAAGGCAAAGAAAATGATGCTTGAGGAACAGACTCAGTGCAGCAGCAATACATATCAACACCCCAAACAAAATATATATGTGTGTTTCCCGCAAAGACTGCCTATATAATGTTATTTTTCAATGGAAATATTTTTCTAGAAAAAAAAAATAGTCCTCAAAGGTAACATTGACCTGGAAGCCAAATGCTTTATAGAATTTATGTTGAATGTAGTTGTTTTTTCATACTTTATTGGGCGATCACATTAATGGAATGTAAAGCATATAAATTAAAATCAGATAGTTTCAGACGAGAATAACAAGATGTTTGCCACTACAGTAAAGTAACTTTTCTAAGTCAGAAAAAAATGGAATTTGGTTTAAAGATTCATGTTCCTAAAGTGATCCAAATACAGAAGAAAAAATACAGTAATTGAATGCAAGAATGTGTGGCTTAGCTAAAAAGATGGTAATCACAGAGAACACAGATAATGACATACTGGAAACACATAATATTGTTTAAAAGTGGATATGATACCAAGATCTTATGGACATAAATGCAGCAGAAAAAAGAAATTACTCTCAACTCTGGTATAAATCTTAAAGTGTCTTGTACACAATTTATGAATGACATGAAAAACTTAGAATTTACAGGCATGAATTTAAATGATTAAAAGTTTGCAAATAGGTGATATGAGGACAGGTTAAATTAATAGGTCACTACCCAGTAGAAGAGAAGACTGTGGGTGACCCCAGCCTTCTCATTTATAAAGAAATATTATGCAGATGGTGACCAGCTGTTCTCCATCTCCGCTGAGGACTGAACAAAAGGAAACGAGTCTAAACTTTGGCTTGTGGGATTTAGGTTAAATATGAAGAATAGTTTCCTGACAGCAAAGGTTGTAAAGTACTGAACAAATTCCTGAGAGGCATTATAGAGTCTCCTTCCCTGGATATCTCCTAAGAACATGAAGTGCTTTACCATCTGCCAGCGATGAGTGTATGTAGAATTGCAGAGAACAGCAGTTAACTCGAATTTCTGTCTTTATGGGTCAATATAATCAAATTTGATATTTCCACCCAAGTGGATTTCCATGTATTTTGGGGGTGGAGATGGGGTTGTTTTGGAGATTGGGTTGTTGTTTTTTGTTTTTTTGTTTGTTTTGTTTTGTTTTTTGAGAACTGATGTCTTAGTGGTTGAGAATTTTACTCATATCAATACATTTTTCTATGGAAGGTAAAAACATTTCCCTCTACTTCATTAAAAAATACATGTTGCTCATTTTTACTGGTCTCTAATAGTAGTTCAGCCTTGTAGAACTTCTTGACAATTAAATACTGCCTTATTCATTACTCAAGAGGAGATGTTATGAGATCTGACAGTTTTTACTTTAGTATTCTTATTACTCTATAGCTAGGGCCCTATTTCTAGGAGACCCTAGCTCAGTCTGTTCTCATGATTAAAATATTTCAATTGCCAATAAAACAGAGGCTCGAGACTGACTCAAAGAATTATAAGAACCATCGTGTTTTACCTGTACTTTGCATGTATTTAATCCTTTCTTTTTTTTTTTTTTTAATGTTTTATTTATTTTTGAGACAGAGAGAGACAGAGCATGAATGGGGGAGGGGCAGAGAGAGAGGGAGACACAGAATTGGAAGTAGGCTCCAGGCTCTGAGCCATCAGCCCAGAGCCCGACGCGGGGCTCGAACCCACTGACCGCGAGATCGTGACCTGAGCTGAAGTCGGCCGCTTAACCGACTGAGCCACCCAGGCGCCCCCTAATCCTTTCTTTTTCTTTTGAAAGAAGAGAAAATAACACCTATTTGGGGCACCTAGGTGGTTCAGTCGGTTAAGCATCTGACTTCAGCTCGGGTCATGATCTCACGGGTCCATGGGTTCGAGCCCAGCATCAGGCTGTGTGCTGACAGCTCAGAGCCTGGAGCCTGATTCGGATTCTGCGTCTCCCTGTCTTTCTTTGCCCTTCCCCCACTCTCACTCTGTCTCTGTCTCTCTCTCTCTCCCTGAAAAACAAATAAATATTAAAAAAATAAATGAATTCTTATATAATTTCTGACATTAATGGGGGACATTTTTCCCTATAAAAATGTTATGTTTAATATTGGCTGTAAGAACTTTCCATATCTACTACCTTTGTAATGTCTTTGTGAACTTTAGAAGTTGCTATTTTACAAAGCATATCTCACGTCAGTCAAATAATTGCCCAAGTTCACAATGTTAGTAATTTGAAAAGTCAGAACTAGATCTCAGAAACTCTGTGGGTGGAAATTTACCTAGAATTCTTTGTCTGAGGAAATACATTCTCTAGCCATTAAATTTTACAAAATGAATGCTTGCCTCTTTCCCTTCCCTCTCCTTCCCTTCTCTTCCAATCAGACCATCACATTACTTCTGTCATAATCCTGCCAGAGATAACTGAGTTTAATCATGAGGAAACATTTTTTAATATGGGATATTCTACAAAATAACTGACCATTATATTCAAAAGTGTTAAGGTCATGAACATCAAGGAATTGTCGGGAGTAGTTCCATATTAAAAGAGACTAAAGAGACATAACAACCAATCCAACATGTGATTGTGGGCTACATTTTTTATTAACAATGACACTATTAATGAGTTTTGATGCCTTAATGAGAAAGGAGGCTTAGTGGATATAGATATCCACATAACCCTTAATAATGCTTCCTCGAGGGTACCTAAATACCTATGTCATATGCCACAGGTAGGTGTCAAAATATACCACAATGTCTCTAATCTCCAATGTCCATTCTTTTCAAGAATGTTTATACAGTGAGCAGCCTTGGAAGATAGATATAGTGTCTCTTTTGGAGCAAAGAGAAGCCATGGTTTCTGCTCATTATAAAAGATTCAGATTCCGGGGCGCCTGGGTGACTCACTCAGTTAAGTGTCTGACTCCTGATTTCAGCTCAGGTCATTATCTCACCATTGTGAGATCAAGCTGCACACCAGGTTTCATGCTGAGCATGGCGTCTGCATAAAATTCTGTCTCTGCACCCCTGCCCCCACTCCCTCTGCCCTTCCATTGCTCATGCACATGCTCTCTCTTAAAAAAATAAAATAAAATAAGATTCAGATTCCTTTCCTGGAATACAACTCATTGCCTTTGCAGATGTCATCTGACCCTCTTTGAATTTCCCTGTAGAAACTGAGGCTCAGAGAACAAGCACACACACCAAACGCTGATTCTCTAGCAACTGCTATTGATATGAGTAATAAACTGTCCTTCATTGCTGACCCAGGAATGTTGAGAGCATCCGTGAAACTCTGTGAGGTTAACTTGCAAGTAGGCTAAATCTCATACCCTTTCCAGTTTTTGACAGTTCACCTGCACTAGTTTCATTCGCAATCACATATTGATACCTGGTACCAAGTCTGTAAAGTTAACCACTACCAGCCATGTCATATAAGACAACAGAGGGAAGGAGGAAAGAAAAAAAAAATGTACTTGATTATATACACACATCATGTATATATGGTAAGGCAAGAAGTATGAAGTACTTACATAAAATACTCCTTATTTTTGTAATTTATCAAAGGCCCAAACTTGTAACTTCTTAATCCAATATCCATTTTATATTCTTTCCACTGGTTGCACTCAGTTGGTCTAAGTTCTTTACTAATAAAATGTGACAACTCAATAATACATTGTGGCATAGTCTAGAATGGAATCCATATCTCAAAATGGATGGGCCTCACAAATAGAAATGTCAATGATAAAGTCACAGAAGAATGCACATAGTATGGTATCAATTACGCTAAAACGAAACAATATATATTTAGGGGTAATATACATAGCAAAACTACAGTGACAAGAATGATTATAAACATGAAAATGAGAACAGTGTTACCTGCAGGGAAAAAGGGAAATTTATTTACACAACCATGAAGTGCTAGATACTGTTCTATTTGTTGGGATGGGTGGTATGCAGAGATGTTTGCTTTATTAATATTTTATGATGTATTTGTTGGGCATATGAGTGATAGTCAAACCCTTTCTTCCCTAGCCCCAGGAAAACAATGTAAAACAATAGTTCCTTTTAATGTCCTACTCTCTTGTCTTTTGGCTACATTAATAAATAAATACAATAAAATACAAAATTAAAAAAAAACTTCTCATTATAAGTCTGAACTCTTGTGAAATATCCTTGAAAGAATTGTTGATATGTCTTAGTGTTTTACTTATTTGCTCCTTCAGGCATATTCTATTCTTCTCTGGATAGTAAACAGCTTTCAGGTGGTAACTATTAGGTTGTAAACAGAATAAGGAGTAATAACAGGAACCCGGGCCCCAATTTTACTTGTGCTCTTACAATTTATATTTTTGTTTTTCCCTTTTTTAAAAAGTTTTTTTATTTAAAACCAACCTAGTTGGTTAATATACAGTGTAATATTAGTTTCGGGTATATAATATAGAGATTCAACACTTTCATTCAACAGTCAGTGCTCATCACAACAAGTATACTCCTTAATCCTCATCACCTATTTAACGCATGCCCCCACTCACCTACCTCTGGTACCCATTAGTTTGTTCTCTGTAGTTAAGAGTCTGTTTCTTGGTTTGCCCCTCTCTGTTTTTCCCCTTTTGCTCATGTGTTTTGTTTATTAAATTCCACATATGAGGGAAATCATATGGTATTGGTCTTTCTCTGACTGACTTACTTCACTTGGCCCAATACTCTCTAGCTCCATCCATGTCATTGCAAATGGCAAGATTTCATTCTTTTTTATGGCTGAGTAATATTCCTACGTGTGTGTGTGCGTGTGTGTGTGTGTGTGTGTGTGTACACCGTATCTTTTTTATCCATTCATCAGTTGATAGACGCTTGGGCTGTTTCCATAATTTGGCTATTGTAGGTAATGCTGCTATAAATATCGAGGTGCATGTATCCCTTTGAGTCAGTATTTTTGTATTCTTTGGGTAAATACCTAGCAGTGCAATCACTGGATCATAGGGTAGTTCTATTTTTAACTTTTTTTTAAGTTTATTTATTTTGAGAGAGAGAGAGAGGGAGAGCAAGTGTGCAAGTGGGGAGGGGCAGAGAGAGAGAGGGAGAGAGAATCCCAAGCTGGCGCCATGCTGTCAGCACAAAGCCCAGTGTTGGACTCAAACCTATGAACTGAGCCATGAGATCATGATATGAGCTGAAATCAAGAGTCAGATCTTTAACCGACTGAGCCACCCAGGTGCCCCTATTTTTAACTCTTTGAGGAACCTTCATACTGTTTTCCAGAGTGGCTGCACCATTTTGCATTCCTACCAACAGTGCAGGAGGGTTCTCTTTTCTCCACATCCTTGCCAACATCTGTTGTTTTTTGTGTTGTGATTTTAGCCATGTGACAGGTATGAGGTGATCTCTCATTGTAGGTTTAATTTGTATTTCTCTGATGATGAGTGATGTTGAGCATCTTTTCATGTGTCTGTTGGCCATCTGTCTTCTTTGGAAAAATGCTTATTCATTTCTTCTGCCCATTTTTAACTGGATTACCTGCAAATGACATATCTGATAAAGGGTTAGGATCCAAAATATATAAAGAACTTATAAAACTCAACATTTTTTCCCTTTTAGACACAGAGCCACCTGCTGGCAGTAGGGTGTTAATCTTGAAAATACTGTTTAAATGCAATTAGATTCCAGTACATGGGAACAGTAAAGTTGATAAGGCTGAACCTCAAAATATTTTATAGGTTTTACTGATAGGAACACTGTTAATGATGCTGAGAATGTTGATACTAAAATGTGCCATGAGGTTGAGAAAAGGCATTTGAAAATTTTTTTAAATGTTTACTTTTGAGAGAGACAGAGACAGAGAGAGAATGTGAGTGGGGGAGGGGCAGAGAGCGAGGGAGACAGAATCTGAAGCAGGCTCCAGGCTCTAAGCTGTCAACACAGAGCCTGACACAGGGCTTGCAACCATGAACTGTGAGATCATGACCTGAGACTAAGCTGGAAGCTTGACTGATTGAGCCACCCAGGCACCCCAGGAAAGGCATTTTTTTAAGCTGAGAAAGATTTGATCAAATGGAAATGCTGCTGGGAAAGCCTGATTAAGAGCAGAGAAGTTGAAGGTACAGCGGGGAGGAAACAAAATGTATTCTGCAAGGTCCTTGAAAGACAAAAGAAGACAGATTCCAAGGCACTGATGCAAAACTAGTCAAGACAAGAGATGAGACTCTCTTCAGATGCATCAGATAAGAATGGGGGAGAGAGGTGGGAGTTAGCAGAGGCAACAGGGAATTGATTGCTTTGACTTTATCTGGGCTGAAAGGGAAGATGGGATAAAAGTCTAAGGTATTTAAGAAATTAGAGAAAATGCGAGATAGTTAAACAAATAAGAAAGCAAGTTACCCACAGAAACACACTAGGATTTCAGGGCCATCCTGATACCCCAGTTGAAGCTGGTGATCATAGGTTTCTGGTGGTACTGGGGCACCTGACTGGCTCTGTCAGTAGAACATGAGACTCTTGATCTAGGGTTCTGAGTTAGAGACCCATGTTAGGTTTAGGGATTACTTAAAAATAAAATCTTTAAAAAAAAAAGTTTCTGGTGGTAGTGATATACCCTGTCTTGTGATTTTTTTTCCTCCATAATTGTTCTTTTGTCTAAAGATCTGGGAAAAAAAAAAAAAAAAGAATTAGGATTGTAGTGAAAGGGTTTTTGCCAAATAGAAGAGATAAGACAAAGAAGACAGTTTGTGACATTGACCAAACTGTTTTTAAAATTTTAGACCATGAAAAATAAACTGAATAGGAAAAAAATTACACATAGAAGGAAAAATATAGAAATGGGGACCAGTCCCTCATTGGAGGGTTCAAAATGGTCAGAGAGTTGTCAAGATGGAAGTAAGTGAGGGGCACCTGGGGGCGGGGGGGCTCAGTCAGTTAAGCATCCGACTTCAGCTCAGGTCATGATCTCATGTTTCATGGGTTCAAGCCCTACCTGGGGCTCTTTGCTGTCAGCATGGAGCCTGCTTCAGATCCTCTGTCTCCCGCTCTCTCTGCCCCTCCCCTGCTTGCACTCTCCCTGTCTTTCTCTCAAAAATAAATAAATATTAAAAAAAAAAAAAAGATGGAAGTAGTTGAAAAAGCAAGCCAGAAAGATGAGAGATGGTGATGAGAGTGCTCAATGCCTAAGTCAAAGATTTGGAAAACCAAGAATTTTGTTGATTAACAGATCCAGGGGCACCTGGGTCGCTCAAACTTCTGACTCTTGATCTCAGCTCAGGTCATGATCTCATGGTTCGTTGGATCAAGCCCTGCATCAGGCTCCAGTTTGACAGTGTGGAGACTGCCTGGGATTCTCTCTCCCTCTCTCTCCCTCGCTCTCGCACTCAAGTAGATAAATAAACTTTAAAAAAATAATAATAAATAAGAGATTCAGAGTGTGACTGTGGGAAGAGGTAGCTGAGGATGAGGAGAAAAGGCCATAAGAGAGAAGGAGGGTCAGGAAATGATAGGCCAGAGTGTCAAAAACAAAAAAACAAAAAAAACCCAAAAAACACTACAGATATCGAATCCACTTGTGATGACAACAGGACTTGTGGCAGAGAGAAGATCGTGAGTCCTGTGCCAAAGTTTTTGATGAACGAAGGAGAGTGGCCAAGATAGATGACAATGATAAAGAAAACTAAGACGACAAATGGCACAAGCCTCAAAGAAGTAGGATTACTTTCTGTAAGAGATCGGTGGATAATGATGTGGGAGATGTAATGAGGAGCAGAAAGGATTCCAATCTTGCCCTTGGAGTGTGGAGTCTCTAAGGATTGGAAGAATCCCATCCACCACTCCCCTGGGCTGCTAGGGGGCTGCCAGAGCTGCACTGAGGCTGGTGGAGACAGCATTTGCAGATCAGAAGTTTGTGCCAGGGATGAAGCAGCAATTTCAAAGATCCACACCTGGAGAGGGGGGGAGGCAGAGAGAGAATGGAGGGCAAATAATTTGGCCACCAATGGTCTGCCGAATGTCTTCATCTTTCCTGACAGAGTTTCTCAGACTGAAAAACTAAGCTAAGCCCATTTCTATTAAACATTTACCGTTACTGAATAGAAATGTGTTGTTCTCTAGAAACTAGTTAGTTCATAGGAAACACACAGCAAGGTCTAGACTTTAGTTTCATGATTTACAAAATGGGCATAACTATTTTTTTTTAATGTTTATTCATTTTTGAGAGACAGAGAGAGACAGAGTGTGAGCGGGGGAAGGGGCAGAGAGAGAGAGACACAGAATCCAAAGCAGGCTCCAGGCTCCGAGCTGTCAGCACAGAGCCCGATGTGGGGCTGGAACTCAGGAACTGTGAGATTCTGACCTGAGCTGAAGTCGGATGCTCAATCGACTGAGCCACCCAGGCACCCCATAATGGTCATAACTATTATCCCACTAATTTGTAATGATGAAATGGAATTAAATTAAATATGTACATATAATACATATGTATACACAATATCATTAGAAATTGAAACTTTACAAAAACAAATGCAGGAGCACCTGGGGTGCTCAGTCGGTTAACCATCTGACTCTTGGTTTCAGCTCAGGTCATAGTCTCACAATTCGTGGGTTCGAGGCACACTGACAGCACAAAGCCTGCTTGGGATGCTCTCTTTCCTTCTCTCTCTCTGGCCCTCCCCTGCTCACTCTCTCTGTCTCTCTCTCAAAATAAATAAATAAACTTTAGAAAATTAAAAAAATAAGGGCATACAATGGACTACAAAATAAACAGAAAAATAAAATTAAGGCAAGAAAAAGTAAGATAGATGAAAGCAAGGATGAAGCTAATATACTGAAAATATTAAATTCTTTTTTTTTTATTTAAAAAAAATTTTTTTTAACGTTTATTTATTTTTCAGACAGAGAGAGACGCAGCATGAACGGGGGAGGGGCAGAGAGAGAGGGAAACACAGAATCGAAAGCAGGCTCCAGGCTCTGAGCCATCAGCCCAGAGCCCAACGCGGGGCTCAAACCCGCGGACCGCAAGATTGTGACCTGAGCCGAAGTCGGATGCTTAACCGACTGAGCCACCCAGGCGCCCCTGAAAATATTAAATTCTTACACAAATGCTGGAGTTAAGCCACAAATTTCTTGATTTCCTAGAGGAAATATGATGGATTCAAAATTCAATGTCAATAAAATGAAAATAATTTTGTTTGTTTAGGTCAAGTACAAGTTTTCCTAGCACTGAGTATTAAAACGCCTCTCTCAGCATCTCATTAAATGGAATTCTCATTCAACAAGATTCCAACAATAAATGCCACAACAGGAAAACTTTTGTATATTGTGTGACCGTTGCATAAGAATTTATGAATTAGGACTCAACTTGCTGCCGTCAGATAAGAGCAATACCTTGTTAATGACACTTAGACTTTACATTGGCCTTTCCCAATTCTGAGCAAATGAGTTTTAGCTCTTCTATCAAAAGAGCTCTTTAGCTTTGAGAAAAAAAGGGGGGGAAAAAGAAGTGAATGGGAGAGAAGGAGAGAAAGAGAAATGCACAACATAAGTTAGACAACTTCTCATTAAGATTTTAATTTTTTATAAAAATTCGTTGTTATTTAAAACTAGGAAGTATCCTCCCCAAATTGATCTCCAGTTTCAACACTTTTAATTTTGTTTGGCTTGTCTTGTAGAAATTTACAAGGCAATGCTAAAATTTATATGAAGACACAGAATGTCTAGAACAGCCGAACAGTTTTTAAAAAGAACAAAATTGGAACTTACACTGCCTGCCATACTGACTCACTACAAAGTTACAGTAATTAAGAAAATGTGGTATTGGCATAAGGCTAGACATACAGATCCGTGGAACAGAATACAGTCCAGCAACAGACCTAGAAATCAACTCATGTGGTCAATTGAGTTTCAACATAGTTGCCAAGGCATTTCAATGGGAGAACAATAAATCTTTTCAACAAATGTTAACAATTGGATATCCATGTGGAAAAAAATGAGCCTGAACCTTTACCTAACAAAAATTAATTCAAATGGATAAACTAAACCGCAAATCTTTTAGAAGAAAACATAGGAGAAACCCTTGTGGTGACCCTGGGTTTGGAAAAGATTTCTTAAATAGGACACACACACTCACACCCACACACACATATCAAAAAGAGAAAATTGTACTTCTTTTTTTAATTTTCTTTAATGTTTATTTACTTTTGAGAGAGAGAGAGAGAGAGAGAGAGAGAGCGAGCGCACAAGTGGGGGAGGGGCAGAGAGAAAGGGGAACACAGAATTCGAAGCATGTTCCAGGTTCCGAGCTGACAGCACAGAACCCAACAGAGCTCAAACCCACCAACTGTGAGATCATGCCCTGAGCCAAAGTCAGATGCTTAACCCTGAGTCACCTAGGCGCCCCACTCATCAAACTGTTTTTTAAAATAGATGTAAGTTATGTATCAATAAGGCTACACAAAAAAAGTGAGGCATATAGTGTAATAAGATTGAGGGGGGAGTCAGTTTGTAATAATAATGTAATATAAAATAATTACCCTTATCTTAAGGCTTTTCTTTCACTTGGCCCCTATTTTATAAAAGGTATCTAAGAACCTATTTGCAAACTTTGGTTGATCCATACATTTTCTTCTTGTTTTCTTGTTTAGGAACTCTATTCAACTTTGGTATAAAGTTAATTGCTTTACACAACAAAATTTTCCACTATATCTACTGAATTTACAGACTCAGTGATCCCGGAACCACATTCATTGTTACTATCGATAACACAGCAGGACCCCAAATCCATTTCTGTCCTTAGTCCCACATGATCAAAATCCTTCATTTTGCCAAAGAGAAAAATGAAATGAAAGTGAACTGACTTGCTCAAGTAAGACAAGGTAAAGAAAGGTCCACTGTATTGACTGCTAAAATCCTGAGGTTCAGCTGAAATGCTACATCTCCCATGAAGCTTTTCCTGATCACTCCAACCAAAACGTATCTGTCTGGATCTTTATAGTTCATTTTTTATATCACTTATAGGATATTTTCTTATAGGATATCTTAATTTTTAACTTGATTATGTACGATGTATCTTGTTTCCCCCTCATTGAATTGGAAAGTACGAGACAACGTTTAATGAATATTCACAAAGTCAGATACTGGGCTCAGTGCGTTACACACATGATCTCACTTAGTCCCCTCCAGTGAATGCCTGCCACGGGGTGTGTGAATATTGCCTAATGCTGATTCTCTACCACTGTGGTCTCCTGCACATCTGTCACTTCAACCTGAATTGGCCGATGTTGTTGACTGTTTTCCTGAGCAGAAATTATAGCACCACCTGGAGAGTAGGCTGGGTTACTATACTAGATCTCCTTTCCACTCCTTTCTTCTAAATCATGTTCCTTTGATGCTCAGTTCAGCACCCACCCATTAGCCTCTTCCTGATGCAGTAAGAGACCAACTTCTGAAGTAAGGGAGCAGCAAAATTGCATGATGCATTCATGTGTGTGTGTCCACATGGGTCTACATTTTAGCATGCTGTCCAGCACATAGAAAGGAGGTGCTCAACGTAGTAAATAAATGAACTTTCATTTTTAAAGAACAATCAGTGGCTAAAGACGTTTCACTTTTGGCTTAAGAAAACCCCTGCATAAATATCCATTTTCTGTTTATATGTAAAATTACTGAATATAAAAATCTACTGTTTTTCATGCAAATTATGCTCATTTATGGATACTTTGAAAATCTTGCAGAAATGTATAGAAATATCATAAGTGAATTTATAGAAATGCTGAATTACACTGATACTAAGAAAAAAGTTGTTTGAGAGTCAGAAGGCTGAGTTGTAATGAAAGCTTATCTCTAGTTACAGAAGACTGGACAGGTCTCTTAACATTTCTGAATTTGTATCCTTACCTGTAAAACAGACCTTACAATATATCACCTGCTTGTATCAATAGAATTGTTATTAAAATCAAAGCACAGGGACATTTGGGTGGCTCAGCTGGTTAAACATCCAACTTGATTTCAGCTCAGGTCACGACCTTACAGTTTGTGGAATCGAACTCTGCTTGGGATTCTCTCTCTCCCTCTCTCTCTCTCTGCCCCTCTCCTTCTCACATGTGTGTGGGAGTATCGTCTCTCTCTTTCTCAAAATAAATAAACATTTTTTAAAAATCAGAGCACATGGGTGCCTGGGTGGTGGCTCAGTCAGTTAAGCGTCCGACTTCAGCTCAGGTCATGATCTCACAGTCTGTGAGTTCGAGCCCTGCGTCAAGCTCTGTGCTGATGGCTGGAGCCTGCTTCGGATTTTGTGTCTCCCTCTCTCTCTGCCCCTCCCCTGCTCATGCTCTGTCTCTCTCTGTCTCAAAAATAAATTAATTAAAAATTTTTTAATAAATAAACATTAAAAATCAAAACACAAAAATTAATTTGCAAACTCTAATATGGGGCATAAACATAAGACATTATGAGGAAAAGCAATGCTAACAATGATTTTTACAAACATATGTATTTAGGACATTAAAAGCTGCTTAACAAAGTAAAAAAAGATGAAGTATAAATTTATTGTAATTAACAACTTGAAATGAAGAAAAGATTCAAGTAAAGGAAATAGAAACATCTAAAATACTAGAAATTGTTTCAGTTGCTCTAAGTCTCACCCATCTACTTAGGACTTGCATTTATTCAACAAATATATATGGAACAGCTACTATTTGAAAACTCTAATCATTTAACGTTTGTAGTCTGCCTGTCATACCCACTAACAAAAGTTAGTTAAAGAAACATATCACAACCATGTGGCTGCATGGAGTTCAAAGCCTAATCCTTAGAAAACCATAAAATGCCTTTGTTCAATGCATTACATTAGCTACTCAGTCCTGTTGCTTGCAATTGGTAACAAAATAAATATTAATCAGTACTTACCAGACTCCTGTACTTACAGCTGTTTGAATTATGTTGTGATGCTTACAGCTGGCATCACCCAAAATTCCTCCAGTGTTACGGGTTTCATGCTATGCTTCATTATGAGACATTAAAATCTTCCATTCTTAAACTTAGATTTCAAAAGATTCCTTTTATGATGTCTAAATTTCCAAATATTATCTATATGTTAATTAAGATTTAATATAGAAAATATATTAAACAGAATTATATTTTAAATAATAATGGGTAAACAAATTTTCTTTTCCAAAAAATTCATCCCAAAATTCATTTCCAAAATTCATTCTTTGAACAAAGATTTTAGGTATTAAAACAGTAAAAAATTTTGGCTTTTCAATAGTATTCCACATCATTTAAAACCTACAATTTTCCTTCTTGATTCAGGTTACAGTTGGAAAGAAGAAACTCTAAAAACAGGAAACTGTTGAAGTTTAGCTTTCTCACATTACTAGGAAAACATGAGGCATATAATTCTAACTTTAAGTGTATTATAGTCTATTTTCAGAATCTTGCTTTTAGTCTTATTGGTTAAATATCTCTGATATGTCATATACACACATATACACACAGACACGCGAACATACACAAACACACGCACAAAAATAATGCGTTTCAACTCAATGACATTCATTTTTTTCCCATCCCACAATAACACTCAAAATAGCTGAATGATTGTGACTGAATTGAGTATACTTCTAAAGAATATAAAAATAGACATAAAGTTTAATCTGTGTTTCTCTGCCATTTGAAATGAAATCAGTCATAAAAATATTCAAGCAGTTATATTTTCTATAACTAGAAGGATGCAGCTGACATCTTCTGACTCTTACTGACATACCCAATATTCCATGTAATATTTCAGATAAAAAGCATAGAAATAAAATTTCCTCATATTCCAGCTTGGAGCCTGCTTCAAATTGTCTCCCTCTCTTCCTGCCCCTCCACCACTCACACTCTGTCCCCCTCCTCTCTCTTTCTCAAAAATAAATAAACATCATGGGGCGCCTGGGTGGCTCGGTCGGTTAAGCGTCCGACTTCGGCTCAGGTCATGATCTCGTGGTTCGTGATTTCAAGCCCCACGTCGGGCTCTGTGCTGACAGCTCAGAGCCTGGAGCCTGTTTCCGATTCTGTGTCTCCCTCTCTCTCTCTCCGACCCTCCCCCGTTCATGTTCTGTCTCTCTCTGTCTCTAAAATAAATAAACGTTTAAATAAATAAATAAACATCAAAAAAAAAATCTTAAATAAAAAAAAGAATAGCATCTTACTTGTTTGTGGTTTACAAAGCCCCTTAATAATAACTTTTTAAATTCCCTGATTTCAGTCATATCTGTATCCATTCTGTAATTAAGAAAGTGCAATTGGGAGGCACCTGGCTGGCTAAGTTGGAAGAGCATGCAACTCTTGATCTCGGGTTCGTGAGTTTGAGCCCCACATTGGGTGTAGAGATTAGTTAAATAAATAAATAAAAACTTAAAAAAAAGAAGGTGTAATTTGGCATAAAAGGATATTGATATTGATAACGATCCCAACATTGGATATTCTTTAGTATCTCTCTCAAATATTCATATATTTTTAAACACAGTTTTAAAAGAGTACCTATGTGAAGATGCTAAAATATGATAAAATTCTACTCAAAGTAACTGTCAGAGCAAAATACTAAGAATAACTTTGCAGAAACAACTCTAAAAACCTGTACATTTAGGCACTCATAAATACATTCATAATCTATTATGAATCCATTTATACACTCATAAATCTATTCTGTGATGCATTTCAAAGTAAGTTGTGAACATCAGAATAATATTTATTTTGGTAGTTTTCATTTGTTTATGTATTGTCAAAATAAAAAGTATATATATTTAAAGCATACAAATGATGATTTGATGTACATACACATAATGAAATGATTACTACAGTAAAACTAATTAACATATCTCTTATGTTAACTGGTAACATAATTACCAGTTTTGTCTGTGATAATTTCACCTGAAATCTACTCTCTTAGCATATTTCCAGTGTTCAATATAGTATTATTAAGTATAGTCATCATGTCTGTACATTAATCTCTAGACTTATTCATCCTACATAACTACAACTTTTTGTACCTCTTGGCCAATATCTCCCCATTTCCCCAACCTTTTTCCCTACCCCCAGCCATTGGTAACCACCGTTCTACTCTCTGCTTCTATCAGTTCAACTTTTTTTTTTTCACTTTGCACATATAAGTGAGATCATATTGTTTTTGTCTTTCTTTGTCTGGTTTATTTCACTTAGCCTAATGTTCTTCAGGTTCATCCATGACTTTGCAAAAGGCAGTATTTCCTTTTTCTTATGGTAGAATAATCCATTGTATTTATATAAATCCATTTAAATAAATCTATTGTATTTGTATATCACATCTTCTTTGCCCATTCTTCTACTGATGGATGCTTGGGTTGTTTTTATATCTTGTTCTTATGAATAATGCTGCAATGAACATAAGAGTGCAGATATCTTTTTGAGATCCCAATTTCATTTCCTCACTTCCTACCCAAAAGTAGGATCTGGGTGGATCATATCGTAGTTATAGTTTTAGTTTTGTGAGGAATTTTCATACTGTTTTCCATAATGACTGCACCAATTTACATTCCCACCAACCAAGTACAAGGGTTCCCTTTTCTCCACATCCCTGCCAGCAATTGCTATGTCTTGTATTTTGATCACAGACATACTAATAGATATGAGGTGATATCTCACTTGTGATTTTGATTTGCATTTCCCTACTGATTAGTGATGTTGAGACTTTTTATATATTTTTTTGACCATTTGTGTGCCTTCTTTTCAGAAATGTCTACTCATGTCCTTTTCCCATTTTTAATTGGATTGTTGTTTGCTATTGAGTTGTTTAAGTTCTTTATGTATTTTGGATATTGACCCTTTATCAGATGTATGTCTTGCAAATATTTTCTCCCATTTCTTAGATAGTCTCTTCACTCTTGATTGTTTCCTTTGTTGTGCAGAAGACTTTTTAGTTTGATGCAATTCCATTTGTCTGTTTTTGCCTTTGTTGCCTATAATTTGAGATCATATCCAAAATATCATTACCCAGACCAATGTAAAGAAGCTTTTTCCCCTATGTTTTCTTCTAATAGTTTTATTGTTTCAGGTCTTACATTTAAGTCTCTTACTCCATTTTGTGTTGATTTTTGTATATGAAGTGAGATAAGGGTCCAATTTCAATCTTCTGCATGTGGAAAACCAGTTTTCCCAAAACCATTTATTAAAGAGACAGTCTTTATCCCATTGTGTGTCCTTGGCACCTTCGTCAAAGATCAATTGACCAAAAGTGAATGGATTTATTTATGGACTCTCTTTCTGTTCCCCTGATCTATATATGCTGATTTTATGCCAGGTACATGTTGTTTTTATTAGTATAGTTTTGCAGTATATTTGAAATTAGGAAGTGTGATGCCTTCAGCTTTGTTCTTTGTGCTCAAGATTGCTTTTGCTCTTCAGTCTTTTGTGGTTCTATATAAATTTTGGAAGTTTTTTCCTATTCCTGTGGAAAATACCATTGGAATTTTGCCATTAAATTTTGCACTTAATCTGTAGCTTGCTGTGGGAAGTGTGAACATTTTCACAATATTAATTCTTTCTATCCATGAACATGGGAACTCTTTCCATTTATTTGTGTCTTCAATTTCTTTCATCAGTTTTTAGTAGTTTTCAGTGTACATATCTTTTTCTTCCTGCTAGCTTTAGGTTTTACTTCTTTCTTCTTTTTCTAGGTTTTACTTCTTTCTTCTTTTTCTAGGTGTGATGTTAATTTCTTTATTTGAGATTTTTCTTTTTTCCTAGTATAGGCATTTGTCACTATAAATTCCCCTCTTAGATCTGCTTTTACTGCATCCCATAAGTTTTGTTATATTGTGTTTCCCTTTTCATTTGTCTCAAGATATTTTTTTTATTTCCCTTTTACCTTTTTTTTGACCCATTGGTTGCTGAGAAGTGTGTTGTTTAATTTCCATATATTTATAAATTTTTCAGTTTTCTTCCTGCTATTGATTTCTGGTTTCATACCACTGCGGTCAGGAAACACATTTGATATTTTATCTTTTTTAACTTGTTAAGACTTGTTTTGTGGCCTAATATATAATATGTCCCAGTGAATGTTCCATACACCCTTGAAAAGAATATGTAATCTCTTGCTGTTGGAAGGAATGTTCTATATGTGTCTGTTAGGTCCCTTTGGTCTATAGTGGTGTTCAAGTTTGCATTTCCTCATGGATTTTAATACTAATATTTGGCAGCTTTTATGAAACACGATCACCAGAGCAAAAGTTACCAGATTATTTGCCATTTAGTTCAATTGGTTATAATGTGTTAATGAAGCCAATGATATTAATAACTAACTACTTAATTAATGTATTAATCACTTTACATAAATTATCATTTTAATTTTTACAAAAACATTTGAAGATACATATTATTATCTTCAATTTTCAGGTGAGGAAACTGAAGATTGAGAAGTTAAGATATTTATTCAATATCACATAGCTACTAAATGTGTAGAAATAGATTTAAACTCATCTCATTTTGAGTCCAAAATCTGAGTTTTAAATAAGCTTAAGCTAAATTAGCCTAATAACTCTATTGCTACACACAGAGTTTTTTCTTCTGTTCTAGAACAGTTCCTAGCTGTGAGCTCCTAGCTAACAGTTTAACATATATGCACCTCTGGATTATAATTTGAGATCTAGAGAGGGAGGGAAAATGGGGTGCTCAAATTAAAATGCTATTTAAGGGGAGGAGTTAAGGTGGGAGAGAAGTAGGAGGACTCTGGGCTTTCTTCATCCTTCAAACACTGTATTGAGCTGTATTGAAGTCAGATCACTTGGAACAATCAATCTGAGGATTGACAGAAGGATCTCCACAGTAGAAGGAGTCGGTATGGCAGATGAGAGACTTATTTTAACAAACAAATCAAAGCACACCTAGTTAAAGGTCCAAACACTCCCAACTGAAAGCAAGGAGGAGCTCTTCAGAGGACTGACTTTCCCGCTTTCAGTGGGAAAGAGCAGCCAAAACGCAACAACATAGTGCACACAGCACACACAAGAAACATTTCTTGAAGTCCCAAGCCCTGGATAGTGTATGATATCTTTTTAATATATTGTTACTCTCAGGTGCAAGAAACATAACAAGCTTTCAAAACACACAAAAGACAGAAACTTAGCCAAAATGACAAGATGGAGGAAATCCCCCCCCACCCCCCGCCCCAAAGGAATGGTCAAGAAGAAATCATAGCCGGGGACGTGCTCAAAACAGATATAAGCAATATCTCTGAACAAGAATTTAGAACAACAGTCATAAGACTACTAGCTGGGCTTGAAAGAAGCCATAGAAGACACCAGAGAAACCCTTGCTGTAAAGACCAAAGACCTAAAAACTAGTCAGGCTGAAATAAAAAATGCTATAACTGAGAGGCAAAAACAACTGGATATAGTCCCAATGAGAATGGAAGAAACAAAGTAGAGAACAGGTGATATAGAAGATAAAACTATGGAAAGTACCGAAGCTGAGAAGAAGAGAGAAAGAAAACAACTATTAGATCACAAAGGGAGACTTAGGGAACTCAGTGATTCCACAAAATGAAACAATATTCATATCATAAGGGTCCAAAAGAAGAATGGGGAAAGGGGGCAGGTTTATTTAAACAAATTATAGCTGAGAGTGTTCCTAATCTGGGGAAGGAAACAGGCATTCAAGTCCCAAAGACACAGACAACTCCCCTTAAAATGAACAAAAACAGATCAACACCATAACATATCATAGTGAAAGTTGCAAAATACAAAGATAGAATTCTGGAAGCAGCTAGGGACAAGAGGTCCTTAACCTACAAATGAGGATACATAAGACCTGCCCACTGAAACTTGATAGACCAGAAGCGAATGGCAGGAAATATTCAAAGTGCTGAATAGGAAAAATATGTAGCAAAAAAATTCTTTATACAGTAAGGCTGTCATTCAGAATAGAAGGAGAGATAAATAGTTTCCCAGACAAAAACTAAAGGAATTCATGATCACTAAATCAGCCCTGCAAGAAACATTAAGGGGACTCCCTGAGTAAAAGGGGGGGAAAAAAAGACCAAAGCAACAAAGACTAGAAAGGACCAGAGAACATTACCAGAAACACCAACTGTACAATGGCACTAAATTAATATCTTTCAATAATCATTCTAAATGTAAATGGGCTAAATGCCCATAGGATATCAGAATGGATTAGAAAAAATTAGATCAATCCAAATGCTGCCTACAAGAGACTCACTTTAGACCTAAAGACACCTGCAGACTGAAAGTGAGGGGATGGAGAACCATATATCATGCTAATGGACCTCAAAAGAAAGAGAGTAGCTATATTTATATCAGACAAAATAAATTTAAAACTTTTTTTAATGTTTACTTTTTTAATTTTGAGAGAGAGAGAGAGAGAGAGAGAGAGAGAGCATGAGCAGAGGAGGGGCAGAGAGAGAGAGGACACAGAATCCAAAGTCGGCTCCAAGCGCTCAGCCGTCAGCACAGGGCCCAACGCGGAGCTCAAAGTCACAAACCGTGAGTTCATGACCTGAGCCAAAGTCAGGAGCCAAAGTCAGGCGCTTACCCGACTGAGCCACCCAGGTGCCCCTGGACAAACTAGATTTTAAAACAAAGACTGTAACAAGATATGGAGAGGGCATTATGTCATAATTAAGGGGTCTATCCATCAAGAAGATCTAACAATTTAAATATTTAGGCCCCCAACTTGGAGTACCCAAATATATAAACCAATTAATAACAAATGTACTCATTGATAATAATACAAAAAATAGTAGGGGACTTTAACACTCTACTTACAACAATGGACGGATCATCTACTCAGAAAATCAACAAGGAAACAATGGCTTTGAATGACACACTGGACCAGATGGACTTAACAGATATATTCAGAACATTTCATCTGAAAGCAGCAGAATACACATTCTTTTTGAGTGCACATGGAACATTCTCCAGAATAGATCACATACTGGGTCACAAATCAGCCCTCAACAAGTACAAAAGATTGAGATCATACCATGCATATTTTCAGATCACAAGTTATGCAACTTGAAGTCAACCACAAGAAAAACTTTGGAAAGACCACAAATACATGAGCTGAAGTCAGACGCTTAACTGACTGAGCCACTCAGGCACCCTGAGAAGAGATTTTAATGAAGAGAATAAACCGAGGGTTGTTGGAAGGAGGTGGGTGGGGGGGTGGGATAGATGGGTGATGGTTATTAAGGAGGGCACTTGTTGTGATGAACACCGGGTGTTGTATGTAAGTGATGAATCACCGAATTCTATTTCTGAAACCAATATTGCACTATATGTTAACTAACTAAAATTTAAATTAAAAAAAGAAATGTTATTTAAAAAAATCACTATACACATATTGTAATAACATCATTGAAATACTTACTAACAGAACAAATTTTTTTAGCTCCCAAACTTGCTTTTAAAGGTAGTCAAGCGGGTGCTCAAGGAAAAAGAAAAGGTAGTGCAAGACTAGGAAACCAATATCTTCAAACCAATAAACCATGAATTATCATGAAAATACTCTTCGGTATTCATATAACTAACTTAATCCCATATGATATTGACATTGATGTCAATGGCTTCTTGACTCCCTTGACACCATAGACCCGAGGTTTCCCTTGTGTCTCTTTGAGCATTCCATCTCAGTTTGTTTTGCAGGGGTTTTTGTGTGTGTGTGTGTTTTACTTATGTTTGAGAAAGAGAGAGAGTACGAGTGGGGAAGGGACAGAGAGGGAGACACAGAATCCGAAGCAGGCTCCAGGCTCCAAGTTGTCAGCGCAGAGCCCAACACAGGGTCCAAACTCATGAACCACAAGATCATGACCGGAGCCGAAGTCAGACGCTTAACTGAGCCACCTAGGTGCCCCTGTTTTGCAGGTTTATCTTGCTTAACTCATCCTTTTTATGTTGGTCTCCATGGTAATGTCCAGGCCTCCTCTTCTTTTCACCTACACATGTCCCAGATGGTTTCAGGCATGTTCTAGGTTTTAATTACAGTCTACTTGCTGATGACTTTCAAATCTGGAAACTGAATTTCTCTTTTGTGCTTTATATAACACATATAATTATTAATATTTCCACCATCCATCAGTTGCCCTGGCAAAAATTGTAAGCATCAATTTTTATTCTCTCTCTCTGTCTCTTTAAATAATAACCAAGTCTTTTAGAATCTACTTTCTAAATTTCTCCAAAGTTTGTCAATTTCCCTTTATCCTTTGAATTGTATAATTATATAATTAATTATATATTAATTATAATATTATATTTTTAATATAATATTAAATAATTAAAATAATAATATTTTAATTATTAATTATAATTAATTTTATATATTATAAAATTATATAATTTTTTTTAATGTTTGCTTATTTTGAGAAAGCCCATGTCAGGCTCCAGTATGACAGCACAGAGCCTTCTTGGGATTCTCTCTCTCTCTGGCCCTCCCTGCTTGTTCTCTCTCTCTCTCAAAATAAATCAACATTTTTTTAAAAGTTCAACAACTTCTCCCTCCAAATAACTATATTTAATCATTACAAATCAATTGGCAAACACTTGAGGAACAACAAAATAATAAAGAACATGGCTTTGTGAAAAATATCCTGTGAGACCAATCCAACTTTTTTTCAGATGAGAATGACAGAACTGGCTCAAATAGGTGTGATTTATCTTGACTTGAATAGGATTACTGCAGAAATGGAAGTCATGACCCCAGAAAATTAGAGTCTGGAATGAGAGTCAACTCCTTCTTTCAGTTAGTTTCTTCTTAATTTTTTGTTTTAAATCTTGTACCACTATTTTTTATAAGTTTTGAAAAAGAGAGAGAAAGCATGAGTGTTGAGGGGCAGAGAGAGATGAAGAGAGAGAACCCCAAGCAGGCTCTGTGCTGTCAGACTGGAGCCCAACGTGGGGTTCGATTGCATGAACTGTGAGATCATGACCTGAGCTGAAAGCAAGAGTCAGTTGCATAACAAATGAGCCAGCAAGGCACCCCATCCCTTGGTTTAAATCTCTACCATTCTTGTTGGAATCATTGCAACAGCTTCTTAACGATATTCCTAACAGTATTTTTCTGCTCTGTTCCATTTCCAATGCAGACAAAGTGATTTTTATTTTCTCAGCCCCTACTTTAAAAATCTACAATGACTGCTCATTACCTTTAGAGTAAAGCTCAAAATCCTAAAAAGAATGGGAATTGCCTTCAATACTTGATATTGTCAACCTCGTCTCTTTGTACTCTACCCCAGGGTCCAGGCTCACATCATGCTGTCTCTAACTTTTGGGTCTTAAACATGCTGATACCTCCCACTGAAATACATTTTCATTTTTCCCTTATGCCCCTCCTTCCTCTTCTACTTCTGGTTAGCTCCCCATTCCTACAAGTCCTTCAGTTCTCAGCTCAGATACAACATTCCCTGGAAAATTTCCCAGTTCAAAAGATTGAGTTGTATGGCTGTATTATAATTATCTACACACTTAGTTTTATCCTAGGATGTGAACCCCATAGGAGTGAGCTGTGTGTCTTCTTTATTGTTACCTTTCCATTAAATGCCTGGCACATGGCATATACTTACCAAATACTTGTTATATGAATGAATGAATGAATGAATGAATGAATGACATAACTTACAGACCAACTTTTTATAACTTATAATCAAGTGAGATGAATAGAACTCATATTCTTCCATTTACAGGACGGTATTCCAAGCCTAATATGGGATGAATAGGATAATGGATTGCCTTTTTCTTAAGAAAATATAAAATATTAAAACTTAACAGTTAATGATTCAGGCTGCATGGGGAAAAAATAGCTCCCTGAATAACAGTTACAAGGATATACTAAGCTTCATTTATTTAGAGGTTTATAATTATTTAGAAGGTCTTATTTAGTAGGTAAGAGAAAATAATCAGACTTTGCCAATTCTTAAGTATACATATGGTTGATTAATAGACAATGATCAGCAAAGGAGAAGACAAAGCTAATAAAGAGCCCACTCCTCATTCTTCAAATTCACACACAAGCCTGGAGCTTAAGACTTTTACTTAAACTCTGATATAATCTCCATCTATCATTTCTGTTCATCACCTCCGTTCTATAAATAGGGGGAAACCAGGGCATACTTCATCATTTCCAACCAATGACAGGAAGCAGTACTAAAAAGTGGAGCTGAACCAGGGACAGTCAAGTGTGTGGCACCTGGACTCAGTCAGAAAGTATAAAACATATTTTAAAATAACAAGCATTATGATTCAAGTTTCTATACAAGGAGGGGGGGAATCACAAAACATACAAGAAATCAGATTTTTGAGCATTTCAAGAGAAACATTTTCTCCCTTCTACCCCACTTCTAGTTACAAGGTAAATGTTTTAAAAGTCTAAATGGGAAGCTTTTATTTATTTATTTTTCTCAAGAGAGATTTACTCTTTGGATACTTGGTTTACTAACTCCGTTATTCTTTGAACTTGTCTGTGTTAAGAGAGTTCTCACGCAAGTGTGTTCCCAATGTGATTTTGTTAACTGATGCTAAGTAACAATTCCAGCACTTTTAGGGCCATTTGCCTTTGCATTTAGCATGTTGCTTAGAGAAGAAACAGGAGGATTTTACCTTATCTGTGGCCGTATTTCCATCAGCAATAAAGAGCATAGCATATTTTTAAAGAAAGTCCTATTTCAACCAGAATTTTCTATATTTGATCTCGCTTTAAACAATAATTTTGTGATGGGGCCATGTGTTTATCACTTATCCTTAAATAGTGCCAATTTCAACCAAGCTAAACATTCCTATCTTTGAATTCTGTTCTTTCATTTAAGAATAGCTAGTGGAAAAGCTACTATTTTTGAGTTTAATCTATCATAAGCATAAAATTAGTTTATCCTTTTTAGTGATACTTCTTAACAAAGTCAATAATTTGAAAAAGATGCTGAAATCAATGCCTAAAATACCTAAAGTAAATATTCACTCTCTTATAGCATTTGGAATTAAGCACTGGGAGTTTAATTTCAGGCAGTTTTGCTTGTTTGAGTTATGTATTTTAATAAAACAGTAATTTTAACATCTTGTAACTAAAGATTAAAGTTCCTACTACAAAAAATGTCCCTGAAATCGTAAATATCTCAAATTAGTCTGTGGCATTCCAGAATTTTTCCAGAAAATGGTGGTTTTTCTTATTTGTACATGTATACAATAGTAAAAAAAAAAAAAAGTCAAGGAATTTAAAATGAATTTTAATTGAGGTCACTGTGCTAAACTTCTAAGGATCCCGTAGCTCCTTCCACAGAAAAAAATACTCTGCACTCAGGAATTCACTGAATGTTTTAACTTTCAGTTCTGGGTCTCCTATTCACAGAAAAATATTGCAGCGCAATTTCTCTTCTCTTTTATCATTTACTAATTGCAGAGTAAGTAGTTTTCCATTGCAGTGAGACATGCCTTTAGAGTGGAATAGTAGATTACCGCCACACTGTTTTTGGGAATAGTGTTAGAAATCATTTGTTCTTAGAATCTATTTGTACAGTTTGCAAATATTAGAAGATCTGGTTAGCCTGAAGATTTCCAAGTTTATTTCTGGCCAGTGAATTTACAGCAGTCATTGAATGTTTTCTGCTTTTCCTTCCCCAGTCCTTCATCACGGGTTAAAGAACAAATTCCTTGGGATAACAAATGATGACAGTGGAGTTGATTGAGTAGCTGGCAGCTCATTCTTCATTTCTAAAAGACCTTCCATTTTAAACAACTGTGACCTACCTGTTTTATAAATTAAAATATTTAAACTACTTGATTAGCAGTAGCTTTTACCTCTTTTTTCCTCACTTTTTATTTTGAACAAAAATTCCAAATATATCAAAAAAGTACAAGAATTGTATAATAGGTCTTTTTTTTTTTTTGAAGTTCAGCTGACACACAGTCTTACGTTATTTTCAGGTGTATGACATAATGATTTGACAAGTCTATATGTTATGCTATGCTCACCACAAGGGTAGCTACCATCTGTCACCATAGAACACTATTATAATGCCATTGACTATATTCCCTATGTGTTACCTTTATCCCCATAACTGGAAGACTATATTTCACACTCTCCTTCGTCTATTTTGCCCATCCCCCACCGTCCTCTCCTCTGACAACTAATAGTTTGTTCTCTGTATTTATGGATCTGTTGCTGCTTTCTGTTTGGTTGGTTGTTTGTTTATTAACTTGTTTTGTTTTTTAGATTTCACATATAAGTGAACTCATACAGTATTTGTCTTTTTCTGTCTGACTTATTTCACTTAGTGTAATACCCTTTAGTTCTATCCATGTTGTCACAAATGATAAGATCTTGGGGCCCCTGGGTGGCTCAGTGAGTTAAGCGTCCGACTTCGGCTCAGGTCATGATCTCACAGTCCGTGAGTTCGAGCCCCGCGTCAGGCTCTGTGCTGACAGCTCAGAGCCTGGAGCCCGTTTCAGATTCTGTGTCTCCCTCTCTCTCTGCCCCTCCCCTGTTCATGCTCTGTCTCTCTCTGTCTCAAAAATAAATAAACGTTAAAAATTTTTTTTTTAAATGGTAAGATCTCATTCTTTTTTATGGCTGAGTACTATTCCATTACATATATTATATATATAATATATATAAGGTTGTTTCCATATCTGTTTTATTTTTTTTTAACATTTATTTACTTTTGAGACAGAGAGAGACACAGCATGAATGGGGGAGGGTCAGAGAGAGAGAGGGAGACACAGAATCTGAAACAGGCTCCAGGCTCTGAGCTGTCAGCACAGAGCCCGAAGCGGGGCTCGAACTCACGAACCGTGAGATCATGACCTGAGCCGAAGTCGGATGCTTAACCGACTGAGCCACCCAGGTGCCCCTCCATATCTTTTTTAAAGTTTATTTATTTATTTTGAGAGAGAGACAGAGACAGAGACAGAGAGAAAGAGAAAGAGAACCCCAAGCAAGCTCTGCACTGTCAGAACTCGAACCCATGAACCGTGAGATCATGAACTGAGCCACAGTCAGACGCTTAACTGACTAAGCCAACCAGGTGTCCCTGGTTGCTTCCATATCTTGACTATTGTAAATAATGCTTCAGTAAATATATAGCGGTGCATATATCTTTTTTAACTAGTGTTTTCATTTTCTTGGGTAAATATCCGGGAGTGGAATTACTGGCTCATGTGGTATTTCTATTTTCAACTTTTTGAGGAAATTCCATACTGTTTTCTGCAGTGACTGCACCAGTTTGCACTCCCACAATAGTGTTCAAGGATTCCTTTTTCTCCACATTCTCACCAACATTTGTTAATTCTTGTGTCCTTTTTTTTTTTTTTTTTAGGCTTTTTGACAGGTGTAAGATGCTATGTCATTATGGTTTTGATTTGTATTTCCCTGATGTAGTGATGATGAGCATCTTTTCATGTGTCCATTGGCTGTCTGTATGTCTTCTTTGGAAAAATGTCTATTCAAGTCTTCTGCCCATTTTTTAATTGTATTATTTGGTTTTTTGGTAATAAGTTGTATATTTGGAATATTAATCCCTTATCAGATATATCATTTGCAAATATCTTCTCTCATTCAGTAGGTTGCCTTTTTGTTTTGTTGATAGTTTCCTTTGCTATGCAAAAGCTTTGGGGGCACCCAAAGCTTTGGGGGTGATTCAGTCAGTTGAGAATCTGACTCTTGATTTTGGCTCAGGTCATGATCCCAGGGTGGTGGGATCAAGCTCGTGCGTCAGGCTCCACATTTAACATGGAGTCTGCTTAAGATTCTCTCTCTCTCTCTCTCTCTCTCTCTCTCTCTCTCTCTCTCTCTCTCCCTCTGTCCCTCCCTCCACTTGTCACACCCTCTCTCTCTAAAATAAAAATAAATTTAAAAAATAAAATAAAAAAGCATTTTATTTTGATGTAGCCCCAATAGTTTATCTTTGTTTTTGTTTCCCTTTCCTGACAAGACATAACTAGAAAAATGTTGCAAAGGCTGATGTAATGACTCTTTTTTATCCTTCACCTAACATTCACCAGATTTTCAGTATTTTGCCAGACCTTGGTGTCTCCATCTCTTTGTCTCTCTCTACGTATATACTTACTATTAGTAAATTTATTACTGGTAATGTACTAGTATTATTAGTAAACTTATTACTAGTAAATATATATATACATGACTAGTTATGTAATAGTAATTTATATATATTAGTTATATATATTACTATATATTATATATTATTATATATTATTATAATATTATATATTACTATATATATTATATATATACCCTTAGCAGTAATGAATTTAGTACTAGAATTTTTGCTGACTCGTTTTCTTTTTTTTTCTTAATTTTTTAATGTTTATTTATTTTTGAGAGAGAGATAGAGCACAAGCAGGGGAGGGGCAGAGAGAAAAAGATAGGCACAGAATCTGAAACAGGATCCAGGCTCTGAGCTATCAGCACAGAGCACCACAAAGGGCTCGAACTTGGGACAGCGAGATCATGACCTGAGCCAAAATTGGATGTTTAACTGACCGAGCCACCCAGGCACCCCAACATTGTAATTCTTCTAGTATTATGATTTTCTTCTTAATAAATTAGCTAAACACTGAAGGTTGCCTCATCTTAATGACAGGTGAGTCAAGCACTTCAGATCATAGAATTGTTTTTCTGGCAAATAAAACATTATTACCATGAATTTTATGTTTGTGCATATACTCACCTATATTAAAAGTTTCTTAAGGGGTGGTAAGAACAATCGTAGACTTCTTTTATGAATAGTTACATATAGGTGTTTCCATAATAGATATTTAACAAGTATATTTTGTTAAATGTAAAAACCTATGATAGCAACAAATAAAACTCACTATATAAAAGTATATAGGAGTGCCTGGGTGGCTCAGATGGTTAAGCCTCTGACTTCAGCTCAGGTCACGATCTCACGGTTTGTGAGTTCAAGCCCCGCATCAGGCTCCGTGCTGTGCTGACAGCTCTGTCTCTGTCTCTGTCTCTCTCTCAAAAATAAATAAACATTAAAAAAATAAAACAAAATAAAATAAAAGTGTATATAAGTGTGTGACTTTCGAAAAAGGAGATGAAGACTTTGGGGATGAAGATGAGATTGGCAATTGATAACAAACTTTTTTTTAATGGTGCTCTGAAAAAATAAGGAAACTTCCCAAGAAAATGTAGAAGAGAGGTATAAGAGAGAGGGCACCACCAGAGGGCGGTAGCCCCCAAATTTGCCATAACCAAAGCTTCACCTAAGTTTAACTTCCTATACCTATAGCTGCTCAGTATTCCTTCCAACTAATGCTTGATAATTTTCTCCCTTTCATAGCAAATATCTGTTACGTAGTTTCATTTAACTCCATAATACTAGTAATTTATAGGTATAATACCTGGAAGGTGAGATTGAATGAATAGAATCTGTTGGTTTTATGTTTGTTTGTTTGTTTGTTTTTTGATCCAAAAACTCAGAGGTAATGTGATACCTTGGATTTGGGAGAGAAATTGTTTCTCACACCAAGCACAATTCTTACAAGTAAAATGTAGTCTGTAACCTGTGGAAAGCTAGTTAAAACTGCTTCTTCTCAAAGCACACTTTGCCCTTTATCCTAGCACATAGGCAGCTGCAATAAGAAAGTCTGTTTGCCAAAAATAGCCCTCTACCAGCTTGTCACTCTACCTGAAATCCATTCAGACACTGGTTGGCAACCTTTTCAAAGTGAGGACTCAAAAAAAAAAAAAAATTGCACAAAACCCTATGTGATAATTCTTGAACTCTTTTAAGATCAGCATATTAAATATACGTATACATGTATCTCACATTAAAAAAGATACTATCAGTAACACGTTTTAATGAATTAATTTTGTATTAACCACCACAGCATACATTTAAAAAATAACAGTACAGATATGAAAATATATTTTTTAGTCAGTCAACACTTTAGGCTGTTTGCCTGAGCTAGTTAATGAATCCCTTGAGGTAAACCCATAATCTACCCCTTACCTATGGCCTAACATCTGGAGTCTGAAAGAAGGGAACTATTGAATTTATGTATTATTTCACCAAACTTCAAGTTTTAATATGGAAACATCATATTTTACTGGTTATTAAAAAAAAAAAACCTCACCAACTCTTAGAAATGGAAAATGTGTATCTTTCTGTATACAGTTAAGAAACGCCACAGTTCCTGACATTCATCAATTAACAAATTTGACATAAGTTTGTATGTAGTTGCCCATACTTGTTCTTCCTGTGAAGAGTTACCAAGGTTAAAATTTTTGGAATATCAGTGGAAGTTTGATCTCTCAAAGACATCAGTTCCAAATACAGTTTGTATGACCTGAGCAACTTTCTTTGGTGTCCTCCTGAGTACGTAACGTGCATTCTTAGCTCAAATGTCCTGAGAGTTTTGACATCATAGATAAAATATTTCCTGGCAATATTAAAAGGTATCTGGCGCCATGCAGCTCTACAGAAAGCCAAGATTCCATAGTTCATGTTAGCTGACAGTGAAACTCCACCACTCATGTCTGAGGAAAGTCAAAGTTCACTTTTATGAAAGTAACTTATTGTATACTCTGGCCCTGCTTCTCATTGGAATTTATCAACCAAAGTACAACATTTAAATTTAATCAAATACATAAGCACATGGTCATCCTTGTTTAATTATTATCAGGGAAGATACCAAATATAATAAAGATCATATGCAATATAAACTGAAGAAAACAAACTGATCCAAAAGACAGCATTAAGAAGGCATCGTATAACATGGAAGAAATTGATTATATTTTTTATACCTCAAGGTTATCTTATTGTAGAGTAAAAGTGATTATTCAGACTCTTGTCAAATATTCCTACTCTTGTCAAATGTAGAAGGGGAGTCTATGAGTCAAGAGCTAACAGAGAGAGGTGGATGCTTGTCCATAGCTTATGTCAGTGATTCTCACCCTTTTCAAAAGTCCTCTTTGGAATATTATAACTCCACAACCTTTCACATGTCTTGGTAGTACTCAGTCACACAATTCTGGTTCTCTATGCATTTGTGGGACCCTGGCAGTAGATAGAATGCTCTGGAATTTGAGGCCCACAGGTTAGGAAACACTAATCTGGGCTAACCTTCGTTTTCTGAGGTCCAAAGAGATTAAGCAATCTGTACAAAATTACTAGGGTCACCTAGAGCTAAAATACAAGTCTTTATAAATCTTTGTCTCAAATAATTTCTACCATCCCCAGAATTATAGATGAAACTACATAACGTCATTGAAAGAAGAGTCCTCTGCTAAATCAGAGAACTGTATTTTTCAGGCAAAGCTATCAGCTAAATGCCCAGAGTACTACTATAGTTTATATTTGGAAACTCCAAAGGGTGCTCAGGAAACTTATAAATAGAATGGTTACAAATGGTTTGATGTCAGTCTTAAGACATAAATAATGTTTAGCAGGTGTCAAACGAAGGCCTGGTTCTATTTGATATTTTCATCAGTGACCTAGATAAGACGTTGGCAACCCCAAGGGCCAAAATGTCTCAAAAGAATTTTACGTTTTAGGAAGCCTACTAGTGTCTCCTGCCCACAAATTACCACTCCTTTTCTTCTCCCATAATCAAGTTCCCACAGCTCAATTGATCCTACCTAGAAGTTAAATTACTTGATGATTACTAGTAAGCTACGAGTGAATGAGTGACTAATAGAACAGCCCTTCTTGGAGATCTTTAATTAAAAACAAATTTATTTATCTGAAAGAATACTATTTAGTAGGTGGAGATATGCACCACTGTACTGTTCACTGACTGGAACATTTCTTCTTGCCAAATATAACTTCAACTCTTCTAAATTCATTAATATTTTTTGAAAAAATTCTTGAAAGTTTTCAAAATCACAACAGTCTTTCTTGCTGAGCCTGAACTAAACCTCTGAACCCTTCTCAATATGATTCTCCAGCAGCCACAAAGAATTGATCGATGAGAATTGACTGGCAAACACAATGAAACTTATCTGCCATCTCTGATCTGTGTGACGTGAGTGTATTCTTGTCTGGAGGAAGAGGATGGTATTCTATAACCTCGCAAAAACACTCTTTCCCCATAGCTTATCTTATGAAAAAGAAAAGGGTGTATTTCCTTTTTTTTTTTTTTTTTGTTTTTGCTGTTACTTGTAAACCATGGTGAAACGGGGGGGGGGGGGGGGGGGGGAGAAAAAAACAATGTAACAGCAGCTTTGGTTTGTACCAAAGAGAAAGCAAATCCTCCTTCAGGATCACTTAGATCTAAAATTACTTCTTGAAGTAACCAAAATTCCTGCAGTGGCATGAAATTATGTAAACTGAAGTTTTAGCCATATGTGGTGTATCCTCAATGAATATACTACTACATTTTTTTTTTTTTTCAAATAAAATAATGCCAACTGGGGGAAGAAAAACCACAAGCAAGAGCCTACAAATGAGGCTACTTAGAAGCAGCCACAAGTATCTGACAGGTCAAGAAAGTAGACTGTCTATACAGACTTTGCTGTTAAAAATACTCCAGTGATATATTTTTATAGGCAGGCGAGGGAAAATGTCCATAAATAGCTCTCGGAAGTTTGGCCAAAAATGTAATCTGCCAGTAAAAATATTAAATTGACCGTCATTAGAAATATTTCAAATTTAGTTAACATGTAAAAGGCAAAAATAGGAAGACACTGAATTATTGCAATACTTAAGTTTGTAGAATTATTTTGTCTGTTTTATTGTGTATTTTTCTACATTTTCCATTATTTCTTTTGCCATTTTCATATCCTATGATTTTCTTCATCCCAAATTTTATTTTTATTCAAAAGTAATCTAAATGGTTTTTTTGTTTGTTTGTTTCTTTTCTGTTCCAAAGTGTGGATTTTTTTTTAACCTTATTTCAGAAACTTTCCCTTCTGCATTTCAAATCTTCACTGCCAGTCAATTTCTTTTTAAGGAAAAAATATTTAACTGGAATTTGGTGGGTTGGGAGGGAGCCCTTCACCTTTCTGACACTGGCAATCCACCTCAATAAGATGTTTTTCATTCTGATACAGGCTTCCTTGAGTGCCAACTGTCGGCACTCAACCATGAACTATGACTTGGCAGCTAGGCTCTCTAATCCTAACTCAGGTTTGTGAAGTTTCACAATTTTTTCCCTTGAGAACGGCCAGTGACTGCTGAGCTGGTACAATACCACCAAGCACGGATCTTTGGAGAGTGCTCGCCTCAAGTCTATACAAGGACTATGGTACCCGGCCATGGCAGCTCTTCCTAAACAAATAGCATCCAGGGGCGTGAGGGGAGGCTCTGCCATCTCTCTCTGATCACCTGCTCCCACATCAGTTTGCAAAAGAGCTAAAAACAAACTAACACTTTGGTTGACATTTCCGAATGACCATCTGATTCATGGTGACTTCTAACTTATTAACAAATATAAATATATTTTTTTTAATTTTTTTAAATGTTTATTTATTTTTGAGACAGAGAAAGACAGAGCATGAATGGGGGAGGGGCAGAGAGAGAGGGAGACACAGAATCGGAAGCAGGCTCCAGGCTCTGAGCCATCAGCCCAGAGCCTGACGCGGGGCTCGAACTCACGAACCGTGAGATCGTGACCTGAGCCGAAGTCGGACGCTCAACCGACTGAGCCACCCAGGCGCCCCCAAATATAAATATTTTTATCCAGGAAAAAACAAGTAACTGGACAGTAACTTAACTGGTAGTCAATTTTTTAATTGAAAAGCTTCTTAATCAAAGTCTAGTATGTTTCAGCTTCCTCCTCTGATGAATTTAGGAGAATCACGTTAGCCCTTCATGTATGCCTGATTTGGGAAGGAGATCAGGAACACAGACACAGTTCAGAAGCAGGACCAGGTCCTAGCCTGACTCATCTTTTTAGTGTTTTTGATTTTTGGAAGTTACCTCATTTGTATTTTCCTTACACACAAACAATATTCTCTTAAAGTATACATTCTTGTCCTCACTAACAGAAGGTTTAATCTACGAAAGGCAAAAGGCTCCAGCTCTCTCTTACATTCCAATTGTCTTTATGCCTGCATGCTCACCGCTCTTCCCCATTACTACAATAGAAGTAATCTTAGCTGGCCATTTTAGAGAATACACTGCATTTTAATGTACAACCATCCCTCTCAAAATTCCTCCAACAAGCGACCCACGCCATTTCTCCTGATACTCTGCCACTGAAAGCTACAAAAGAGGTTAAGTGTCACAAAAAGCCCCTTTTCCTGTTTTCCTCAGGCTATAGCAGTTTCAAATTCTTACTGGGAATTGCAACGTAAACAAGAAAGAGTTTGCAGGGACTCTTCATAACATGTTCCCTAAAACCTCGGAGCCTCATAAACATCTTTAGGGTTATGCAGAGGTATGCAGAATGATCACAGCTGGATTTAATTTATTCCCCCCCCCCTTTTTTTTTTTTTGCCTAACTCAACAAGATTGACGTTCGGGAAGATGGAAAATTTGCCTTAAGATTTGAAAACACCGCTCGACTAACATACACTCAGTTGGAGAAGATTATCTCACGACTTACTGCCAATTATTTTGGAACACATGTAATAACCAGGAGTGAGCTTTATAGTAGTCTTCAAAACAAGTAAGAAAAAGTTACTGGTTTGCTTTTGGCAAAGCGTACTCATTTTATACAGATGACAAGAGGGAAAATAGTGAGGTTCTTCAGGGTGGCATATGTTCTTTATATTTGCCTTTGGCAAATACGCCAAACGTTAATAAAGCCCTTTGGAACTGTAATTTCCCAAACACTGTCACATATAACTTAAATGCTCTACCTACCAGTTGATTAGAAAATGGTATTGTGGGGTGTGAACGCTGCTTGTTCCACACGCAAAATGTTTCCAGCAAACAATGCTGGGAACTGAGCCAAGAAATGTCATTTCTCTCACTTCATACTTCCATAATAAGTCTCCATCCCCAAATGCTTTTCCCTCTCCATCGTCTGACTAATCCACCCACTCCAAATCTTTCCTGTTTACACTGTAAAAGAATAGTATTTTGAAAACCTGACCCCTTAGCAAAAGAACCCGACAGAAAGCCTTGCACACAGGGACGTGTCAAAAATGTCGTTTTGAAAATCTTTTAAAATAGATATTGCTTTATGAATTTCATGGCTCATGAAAAGAAATGACTCGAGGCTAAACCCAGCAACTGACTCTCCATCACAGAAGTGCCAATGTCAGAGAACGCTGGAACCAGAGGGCAAGATTTAAACTCTCAAAGATTTACCTTATTTAACATGCAGGTTATTCAGTCCTCTAATCCACTGAATCAATATCAGCATTTCAGAAAAGTTGGTCCTGATGTGGCAGAATCTTTGTTTTCTTATTTTGTGAAATGATCCTCCCCTTGATTTTTGAACTTTTAAGAGACATTAGTGAGCATTAACAAAAGTTTATTTCTGAAATCTGAATAAAAAACAAACACAGTAGGTGATGATTTGTGGTCATATCCCTTATGTAAACAAACTGCCCTCAACTAAGACCAGAGACATCTTTAAGTTATGGCAGTCAGAGCAAAAACTCAACGTAGATTTTATTTGACTTTTTTCTTATTGTGGGAATTTTAGAAACCATTATATCTTTTCAAAAAGATCTTCATGTAGTTCTTCATAAATTAAAAATTGTTTGGGGCACCGGGTGGCTTAGTTGGTTGAGTTTCCAACTCTTGATTTCAGCTCAGGTCATGCTCTCATTGTTTGTGGGTTCGAGCCCCGTGTTGGGCTTAGCACTAACAGACTTGAAATTCTCTCCCTCCCTCTCTGTCTGACTCTCCCCTGCTCGTGCTCTGTCTGTCTGTCTGTCTCTCTCTCTCACATAAATGAATAAATACACAAACATAAAAAAAAAATTTTTTTAAGAATTGTTTGAATGTCTCTTTAGAGGCACGGCAATGATGCAATTAATTTTTTTTTTCATTTTCTCTTCACTGAGGCAGCAGTTTCAGATCTAAATGTTTCAGCAAACATTTAGAAAGATATTCAAGCAAATCTTGTCTTGTTTTCTATCTTCAACCATCCCAGTTCTGCAAGATATTGCCATCATTGCCTCAAGTTGACCATGGCAAGCACAAACTATGATATCAGTTGGGTCCCTACAGTTCTTCCACTCTCTGCCATTACATTTCACAGTTATATCTGTCAGTGTCCTGCCATTAGCCATTATAGAACCTCAGAATGAATGTTGACTGCCCCCAGTTATATTTTGCCTCACTTCCTTTTGTGGTTACCAGATCTTGCTGGTTCTTTTTACAGGCATCTCCCTGACGTGCACAAATTTCCACTCGGAGCGGTTCCTTTTACAAGACTTTGTAATTTACCACTTGACTATTATAAGCTTTTGCTTTTTGGCTTCTCTCCCCTTTAATCATCCTAAATGCTGTTTGTCTTACAGTAATATACTTTTAAAAAACAATTATAACTGTAACCACAGTTAACAATAAATGTAAGGTATCATTACGGTACAATCTTATTTAGTAATTAGCATCAACCCATCTTTGTTCTTGCTCTCTAACACCAAACACACCTGGGGTCAAGGCTTGTAAGGTGAGGTTTGGACACTCAGTCATGTAAGAAAGAACATTTCTAGGGTCACGTCTGAGATGATTTGCTCAACGACACCGGTCAGTGATAGGGCTGAACCAGGAGGGAATCCAGTCATGAATCTGCTCAAAAAAATGAGGGGACAATCACAAGTAGAGCATGGCATCAACACTCAAGCTCAGGCTTCAGCAAAATCAAAAAGTAGGATGAAGGAAAAGGTGAACCACAGCACAGGAAAAGATGGGATGAAGTGTCAGAGAATGCAACCAGCCCACCCATATTGATGCCCTCCACTTTGTAGCTCCTCTGGGCCTTTGTCTCACGACCCACCCATCCTGGACACTCAAATAAAATAATTTTGTCCCCCACCTCTTTTCTTCCTCCATTTCCCTCATCTTCATTATGTTGATCTGAGACCCAGATTGTCTGTTTTTGTTTTTGTTTTTTTTAAAGCTTTCTATTTGCTTTACCCATCCTCCTGACAAAACCCAAAACCCAGTTTTGCAAATCTGGAGCTCTTCTTAGATGTAGGGGATGTGTGTGTGTGTGTGTGTTGGGGGGGGGGGATTGGAACCCTTGTTCCCCTAGAGCAAAATGGGAATTCTTGTCCTTACTGTACTTTAATAATGTCTTGAATTGTTTTCTAATTTTTTCAAGTCTCGTATGTTAATTTATTGCTTCATTTGGACTAAAGATTTTTTGAGAAGAGGAACGTGTCTTACTCATACTTTTCTTTGGAGTCTACTGCTGGCAAATAGCCACTCACTGTTTGTTGATCAATGTACATATAAAATATGTTTGTGTTATGAATGCATCAATGTGTTTTAGAAGAGCTTTATTATATGTGGTATTGAATACTTAGGAGGAAAAACGGTTGGAGTAAGTGAAGAAGTATGGGCTTATACGTGAAATTTAAAAAATCAGGTGGAAAATAAAAGAAAATATATACAGCAATGATTTTTAAGCAGAATTTTATTTCAATGACTTTTGTATAATATAGTGCATTGTAGAGGGATACCTACTATGTGCTAGTTTTTCTTCTAAGTGCTTTGCATGTAATATCTCATTTACTCTATGTAGCAGTATGAAATAGGGACTGTTATTATCCCTAATTTACTAATGAAGAATCGGGAGCACATAGTTGTGGCTTATCTAAGGTCGCGCAGGGAGTAAGTCATGGAGATAGGGTTCTAGTACAGGCATTTTAACACTTAACCCATGTTATAACTTCCCCACTCTGCTACCATTTCAATGCAGAGGACATTTGAATTGAGAAGTGTAACCAACCACTCCAGTCATCATTCTCATGATGGTTAATTTTATGTGTCATCTTGACTGGGCTAAGGGCTGCCCAGCTCAAACATTACTCTCTGTATTTCTGGGTGGATATTCTTGGATAAGGTTAGCTTTTAAATAAACCATCACCCTCAGTAATGTGTATGGGCCTCATCCCATCAATTAAAGACCTGAATAGAACAAAAAAGCTGACCCTCTCCCAATAAGAAAATTCCTCCATCCTGACTAAGACATCAGCTCTTTCTGGGTCTCCCACCTGATAGCCTCCTGACTGGAAATAGACCATCTGCTCTTCTGAGTCCCTACTTTACCAACTTAACCTATAGATCTTGGGACTTAGTCTCTATAATAGTGTGAGCCAATTCCTTATAATAAATGCACGCACACACACACACACACACACACACACACACACACATCCTATTTGTTCTGTTTCTTTGGAGAATTTTAACTAATGCAGTACTTCATCTATATGGTTCTATTGAAAACTGAGGATATTTTTTTGAGATCCTTGAATTTTCTCATGAGGAAAATGAGGAAACTGTTTCATTATTATTTTTTTAACATGTAAAGGCATTATTTACATTACCTTATGTTATAACTTAGTGCTTGAGATTAAAAGTCTTCTATGTTTGGGGTGTCTGGGTGGCTCAGTTGGTTAAGCATCCGACTTCGGCTCAGTTCATGATCTCATGGTTTGTGAGTTCAAGCACTGCGTCTGGCTCCGTGCTGACAGCTCAGAGCCTGGAGCCTGCTTTGGATTCTGTGTCTCCCCTCTCTCTCTGCCCCTCCCCCACTCATACTCTCTCTTTGTCTCTCAAAACTGAATAAACGTTAAAAAAAAGCTTTTTTAAAGTCTTATCTGTTCACACAAATGATAACTTTGAACTTTAATTTTCAAGAGATAACTTAAATACTTAGGCACTCAGCAACACGTATTCATATCTCAATTTAGTCATATAATAAACACTCTAGATGTCCAATTTTAATACTTCTCCATTGCAAGTTAAATCTAAGAAAATGTGGAAATAAGTTAGGATTTTTAGCTGTCAATTTGTAGTACTCTGTTTTTAGAGAAAATGTTCTTTTTCACTCTATGTTCTTCCTCCAAAATATTTAATCTATTTACCATTACCTTGAATTTGCTCTTAGTCTCAAATGGAAATAATGCACTCAGTTTTTCTTCTTAAGCAAGCCTCAACCACTCCTACATACTTTGCAGTTTTTATTTGTAGGTTTGGTTGCCACACAAGCTTTTGTAGCTTATTTTTCAAATTAGAAATCTTACACTTGGGAAATGCGCATTCATGCAGGTAATTGATCAAATATATAATCTCACATTGAAATAGCCTCTCCAATTTCAACAATCTGTGATTTAGTTCCTTAAACAGTTATTTCAAGACAATCAGTTCCTCCAATTGATAAGCATGTTCTAACATGAAACTGGTTCTTTCAAGGTTAGCATTCTGATGTTTAAATCAGATTAAATTTTCTTTACCTTATGGTCTCTTAAAAATTGCTATTTGGAACATGAAGACTAGATAAATCACAATTAAAAAATTAAAACAGAACTCCCTAGGAATAAAAACTATTTATGGCTATCTAAAGTTTTTATGTCTCTAATACAATAACATTTATAACCGGAAGCCTCATTAGCTCTGATTACTCTTGTCTTTGTGTTTCTTAAATTAAATCAAAGTAAAGCCTGGTCTTCTCAGATTTTGAAACTTTCCCTCATAACACAAAGCATTCAAAGCAAAGGGATTGCTTGACAGTATAAAGTGGACGTTAAAACAACCAGTCAGTAGAATTGTTTTAATAATCTTAATGTCTAAAAAGGTATAAAGAAAAAAAAAATCATGTTTCTATACTAAATAACAACATTTTGAACAGTTAGTTGGACCACCCTGGATTTGTGAGTTTTTAAATCTTACACTCACCTTTCTGAATTACCTTATAAAATTATAAACACATGTAAGTTATTAACTGATAGTTGAATATAGATGAGATCTAGTTTTTGGGGTTTTTTTTTTGTTTTTTTTTTTTTAATTTTTTTTTAACGTTTATTTATTTTTGAGACAGAGAGAGACAGAGCATGAACGGGGGAGGGTCACAGAGAGAGGGAGACACAGAATCCGAAACAGGCTCCAGGCTCTGAGCGGTCAGCACAGAGCCCGACGCGGGGCTCAAACCCACAGACCGTGAGATGAGATCTAGTTTTTAAAAATGTAATTATTAAAATTAAAATGTCTCCTACTTAACTGATGATTTATCTGAATGATTCCCCAGTTGTTTGGAGGGAGGGATATCTACATAAATTAAATTAGATCCTTAATTAGCCTTGCTAATTATTATATACTGCAAAGGAATCCAAATTACATAATTTTCTATTGTTATGGTTGATTTACTTTAGTATTTCAGTCTCTCCATATGGGAATTATAGGAAATTACTGTTCAATATTGGAAATATTGTTCAAAACTGTTCAATACTGTACAATCTTCATTGTATTCTAATGTTCTTTTTTTTAATTTTTTTTTTACGTTTATTTATTTTAGAGAGACAGAGTGCGAGCAGGAAAGGGGCAGAGAGAGAGGGAGACACAGAATCTGAAGCAGGGTCCAGGCTCTGAGCTGTCAGCACAGAGCCTGATGTGGGGCTTGAACCCACAAATCGTAAGATCATGACCTGAGCCAAAGTCGGATACTTAACCGACTGAGCCACCCAGGAGCCCCTAATGTTCTTTAAGTCATAGATTTTCTTTTTTTTTTTTTTTTTTTTTTAAATGTTTATTTATTTTTGAGACAGAGACAGAGCAGGGGAGGGGCAGAGAGAGAAGGAGACACGGAATCCGAAGCAGGCTCCAGGCTCCGAGCGGTCAGCCCAGAGCCCGATGCGGGGCTCGAACTCACCGACGGTGAGATCATGGCCTGAGCCAAAGTCGGACGCTCAACCGACTGAGCCACCCAGGCGCCCCTAAGTCATAGATTTTCAAGATGTGATTCTTTTACATTCTCTTTCCCTTTCTCCCTCCACCCTCCCCCAGTGCCCTCAACCACCACTCCACCCCAACGCACACCCCACACCACCCCTCTCCTTGCCCCAGCAGCAGCCAAAAAAAGTCACACCCTGAACTTTCCTTTTTCCTCAGAGAGTATCTTTTCAAATCAGCATTTTTTTTTCCTGGTATGATTTGTTTAGTTTATAACCTATGTAACTGAGGTGTTTTTCATTTGCAAGTCCCAAGTACTTGCTACGTAAGAGCTTTATAGCAACATTTTAAAACACTTCTGTGCATGTATGAGTGTGCTAAGGATACAGCTATAATTTTTCTTCTAAGTTGTTTTGTGTGGTATTCAGTATAAGAGAGCAGTTTAAATAATTACCCTAGTTCATTACCTTGGAATTGGATGCCTCTTCGAGTCACAGAGGAATGGATCCAGTATTGCAAATGAAACTAGTATTTTACTGTGTGACTAATACGAACAGAATGATATGCTTGATTATTAAAAAGCTTTTAAAAAAGTGTAGAAACAGAGGCCTAGGGTTAGAGACCTGTAGGGCTCAATTGGAGAAATAGTTCCTTGGGGTGGGGGGGTGGGGTTGGAATATCAGGACAGGCTAGCTATAATCTAGTATTCAAACATTCCCTAGGACTTTAATCTTAGAAACTAGGTACTTTGGCAGACAATTTGTGAGATAAAAGCAACTAGTAGCATTATAATTTAAAGGTGAAGGCACAGAAAATACTTCCTCACTTTGGTTATCTCCTGTCTGACAAGATTAGGCGGGCATTTGGGGCCTAAGTAATCCTCTGCCTTGAACCACAAGTCAGATTGCAAACCACAAGATTATGAATACATCTGAACTTTTCCCCTATTTCAAAGTTAATAATACCTATGCATTTTTATGGAAAGGAGGATTTGATTTCTTTATTAATGATTCATCTAAAATTAACCCCATTATGATCTGTGTAGAAGATATTCTGGTGTATCTTCAGAAAGAAATAATTAATAAAAAACTTTAAACTACAATTACTCTTCAGTGATGGCACGTGTGAGTTAGAACTCTTTTTAAACTTTTACATACATTGTATCAATAATGTATCAATAATATATGGGGGAGGGATAATAGTACTTGCTACTATTCATTCTTACTGTGTCAGGCACTGAGCAAAGCATTCTACGTACAGTATCTTATGTAAGCTTTACAAAAATCTCTAAGGGAAGAATTAATACTCCAGTCGTACAGATAAGAAAACTATAAGGTGGTCACCTAGTTAGTACATGGTTGATCAGGGACTCAAACCAAGGTTTGATTGACACCCAGGCCCATGCCTACAATTTTACCCTGCACAGCCTTACCATATTCAATGTTCTCAACATCAGTCTTAGAAAGAGAAAATCAATAACAGAAAAAACTCAAACCTTTGTGCTTTTTGAAATATATCTCATTTGTTTGTGAGTGGCTGGAAAAGAATGAGTTGTTGTGGAACAGAAAAACAATTCATTAAGCAAGCACTGGCCTAAGTAACAGACACATGCCCCTAAATCAGTGGCTTTAACCTAAGTGTTTTTGGTTTTATTTATTTATTTTTATTTTTGTAGGTTTATGTATTTTGAGAGAGAGAGAGAGAGAGAGCATGGGAGGGGCAGGGAGAGAGCACAAGAGACAATCCCAAGCAGTCTTTGTGCTGTCAGCATGGAGCGCAATGTGGGGCTCGATCCCACAAACTGTGAGATCACGACCCAAGTCAAAATCAAGAGTCAGACGTTCAGCCAGCTGAGCCATTCAGGTGCCCCTGTTTTTGTCTTCTTGTTCACATGAACTCAAAACAGGGATTCCTGATAAACAGACGTTTTTCCCACAAGTGATAATTTAGTTCCTTCTTTCTCATGGCTTTGCCATTTTTGCCATCCCTTTTCCGGGATGACTTTTCAGCATAGTGGGCTGTAAACTAGAGGTTTGTATAGTCCAGGCTTGGTAGTAGCATTTATCTCTTCTGCTCATTTTCCACAAGCAAAAATTCAGTCACATTGGTACACATAACTCCAAGGCAGGCTGAGAAATGGACTAGGCATGTGATCAGAAAAGAAAGAGGCCGCATTTGTTTCTAAGGCTTGGTGTTCGGGACTTCAGCACTACAGAAGGATGAGCAGCAGTTTGGCAGTGGTAAAGAACAAGTATTGGCCACGTGTACAGTTAGGCCACCATTACCTTTAATTCCCTTGTTTTCACTTGTTCTTGTTAATGCATCCCTTTTAGGTTTGAGACGGAGCCCCGAACAGCAACTTAAAAATAACAGAAACCAACCTGCCAAACTGGGATTGATACTCAGTGAAAATCTCTCTTAAAAATGAAGGTGAGGGGCATCTGAGGGGCTCAGTCTATTGAGTGTCCGACTTCTGCTCAGGTCATGATCTCATGGCCTATGAGTTCAAACCCCTCATCCAGCTCTGTGCTGACAGCTCAGAGCCTGGAGCCTGCTTCAGATTCTGTGTCTCCCTTTCTCCTTGCCCCTCTCCCACTCCCACCCTGCCTCTCTCCCTCTCAAAAATAAATAAACATTTTTAAAAAATGAAGGTGAAATGGGGCGCTTGAGTGACTCATTCGGTTAAGCGTCTGACTTTGGCTCAGGTAATGATCTCATGGTTCGTGAGTTTGAGCCCCACATTAGGCTTTATGTGGACAGCTCAGAGCCTGGAGCCTACTTTGAATTCCATGTCTCCCTCTCTCTCTCTGCCCTCCCCGGCTCATGCTCTGTTTCTCTCTCTCTCTCTCTCAAAAATAAACAAACATTAACAAATTTAAAAAAAAATGAAGGTGAAATAAATACATGTTCAGGCAAGTAAAAACTGAAAAATCATTATCAGCAGACCAATACTATAAAAAACATTATAGGCAAAACAATAGGAAATTGATAACCAGATGGAAATTTGGATCCACACAAAAGGCAAGGATCCTCAGAAATGGTTAAAAGATGGGGGAAATTATAAGTCATTTTTCTCCTATTTTAAATTATTTTAAAAGATTTTGACAAGTTAAAGGAAAAATAATAATAGTGCACTACAGAGTGTATAATGTATGTAAAAGTAAAGTATACAACAAAAGTAGCACAAAGGGGGAGGAGAAATGGAAGAATACTCTTGTAAGTTTCTTGCATGTAAACTGGTGTACTATTATGTGAATCAACACTGTGATAAGTTTAAACACACGTATGTTATAGATCTCGTGAGAAACCATGAACAAGTAAAAGAGCTAAAGCTAATAAACCGATAGTGGAGACAAAATGGCATCCTAAAATTAATGAATCCAAACAAATGCAGCAAAAGAGTGGGGAAAAAAAGAGCACGAAACAAAAGGAACCGATAGAAAACACATAGTAAGATGCTAGATGTAAAGCCAACTCAGCAAACTTTTTGATATTTACTCAAATGAAATAAAACGTATGTCCACACAAAAACTGGTAAGCAAGTTTGCAAATTTTGTAATAAGTTTACATAAGTTATAAATGTCTCGAATATCCATCAACTGGTAAATGGATGAATAAAATGCAGTATATTCGTAAAATAAAATAGTTTATAGCATTAAAGAACAAACTACTTGCACATGCACAGACATGGATGAATCTCATAAATAATATGCTAAGAGGAAGAAGCCATCCACAAAAAAGTACATGCTGTGTGATTCCATTTATATGAAGTTCTAGAAAAAGCAAAACAACAGCAACAGAAAGCAGGTCAGTGGTTGTCAGAAGCTGGAGGGGCAGGAAGAGGATTGATTACAAAGAGGTGATAAAGGAGCTTTTTGGGGGTGATGGAAATGTTCTCTATTTTGAGTTACAAAACTGGATACATTTGTCAAGACTCATTGAATTGTACATTTAAAATTGCCCCTCATAAAGCTGACATTAAAATGAATTAATAATTGGATGGGGCACCTGGGTGGCTCAGTTGGTTAAGCATCCGACTAAAGATCTGGGCTCAGGTCATGATCTCATGGTTTATGGGATGAAGCCCACATTGGGCTCTGTGCTGACAGTGCGGAGCCTGCTTGGGATTCTCTCTCTCTCTCTCTCTCTCTCTCTCTCTCTCTGGCCCTCCCCGGCTCATTCTCTCTCTCTCTCTCTCTCTCTCTCTCTCTCTCTTTCTCTCTCTCTCTCTTTCTCTCTCAAAATAAAAATAAACATTATAGAATAATAAAAAATAAAATAAAATGAATTAGCAATTTGACAATCATATCTTTAAAAATAGCAAGTTGACATTATAAGTGTGCTAACGAACACCCGTGAAATAAGACCCCAGTGTGGGGAGAAGGGTAATTCATCGGAAGAATGTGAGGGGAGAAGATCAGTAGAATAACCCATGTTCCAGGAATCCTGGGACTGAGCACATTAATAGAGACCCTAACCCCCTCTCCATAGGAGTCTGTTAAAATGTCCCTAAGAGTTTTGGCTACTCTCTTACCTAAACAGAAAAAGTGACTTCATGACAGCTAGTGCACCAACTGATTTCATGTTGAAGGCATCAGGTAATATGGCAAGTTGGAATACGCTTGTGTTTGCTACCTAGCTCCAAAGAGCAAACAAACAGGCCTCATTTAGCTAATTGAGGCCAACTGGTTTTGGTCTTAAGCAGTCCTGGATTAGAACAGATGACAAATGCTTTTGAGATAGATGTGTATAAACCATTTTAGAGCCTGAGGCAGAGCATATCATACTACAAGTGGAGCAGCATAAGACATAGCCAGGGAAAGAAAGCAAACTTTAAACTAAGGGACAAGTTGATGTTAATGTCAAATGTAAAGTTAGAAGGGGGGGGCTGAAGATGCACCTGTCCTCTTCTAAGACTCATTAAAGGGTGTAGAAGCTGGATAGTTTTACATCCTCTCTAAGCAGGTAAATGCAGTTGATTTTTCATTTTGTCTGCTTACTGTATAATCTCACATTTAATGGCTTGACTTTTATTAATGTATTATTGGCGTATTGAAATTTTTAAAAAATAATTGATATATGAACAGGATTTATAAGAAGACTGAACAAGCACAGAAATGTATAAAAAAGAAAATTTTAAAAATCTCTTCCCAATGCCCATGCCTACTGCCTTCTAGAAACATAATTAATGGTAAAGTGTCTTGATTTTTGTATAAATGTGATCTTTATGTTGTAGCACCTAAGATTTTGAGATTTATTTCTAATTCTCATACATATTTATATTATCCAGCATCACTCCCATTATTTTCTTTAAAATCTTTGCTCTCCCATTAGCCTTGACCACTCTCCATACCTCAGTAAGTCGTACTCCATTCATTTGTATGCTCAAGGCAAAATGTTGGGACCGTTCTTGATTCTTTTTTTTTTTTTCAAATTACACTCCACAAGCCATCGGCAAATATCTTCAGATCCATTTCCAAAATATTTGCTGCTTCTTATCACATCTACTACAATCACACCTAGAGTGAAGCTGCCATCTCTTTCCTAACTGATCTCCGTGATTCCACTTCTACCTTTTAAAATCTGTGTTCATGGAATTATGTCCTACCCCTGCTAAATTCCCTCCAATGACTTTCTGGACCCTGGAATGAAATCCAGACTTCTTCATGCCCTACAAAGCCTGACATTTTGCCTTTTGGCTGCTTCTCTGACCTCTCCCTCTAGTTCATTTTACTTCAACAAAACTTGCCTCCTTGCTATTCTGAAAATAAATTCAATATATTTCTTTCTGAAGATCTTTTTTGTTTGTTTTTTGCTTCTTTATTCTACCTAAAATGCTATTTCTCAGATATTTGTGTGGCTCACCCTTTTTTTTTTTTTTTAAATTTTTTTTCAACGTTTTTTATTTATTTTTGGGACAGAGAGAGACAGAGCATGAATGGGGGAGGGGCAGAGAGAGAGGGAGACACAGAATCGGAAACAGGCTCCAGGCTCCGAGCCATCAGCCCAGAGCCTGACGCGGGGCTCGAACTCACGGACCGTGAGATCGTGACCTGGCTGAAGTCGGACGCTTAACCGACTGCGCCACCCAGGCGCCCCAATGTGGCTCACCCTTTTATATCACCCGGCTGTCTGCTTAAATCTCATTTCCTCCTGCTCTAAAATATCACCCCATCCCATCATAACATGAATCCCTTTATCCTACTCATTGGTCTTTCTAGCATTTACCACCACTTGAAAATCATGTGCATCCCTATTTTTTGCCTATCAGACACACAAACATTAACTCCCTGAGGGCACAGATTTAGTTTATTAGTTACAATACTTCCATTCCTAGAAGAGTGCCTGTCATAGAATAATCACTAAATAAATGTTTTTTGGATGAATGAATGAATTTTTCAGCTTCTCTAGCTATTTAGGTAGTTTAGTTTAGTGCTTTCTACTTCACTGAACTGTTATCACTACTGTGATCACCAAGCACAGATCAATTCGAGGTATCTGTTGGTTTTCTCTTTGAGAATTGTGAAGAGCAAACCAAAAATAAGTGAACCACGTCCAGTACTGGTTTTTGATATATGATCAATAACATAACACACTAGACTGATTATATGTTAAGATCTTTACCTCAAAGTAGATAAAGAAAAAAAATAAGGAAAACAGTCTTGGTGTTAGTGTATTTCAGAGACTATTTATTCTATTCTTTTTAGATATACAATCTCCTTTTTCAGGAAATCTTGACAAATACCTCGCTGTGGAAGGTCAGGTCCATCAGTGTTAGTCACACGTTAATTTGCTCCAGACACTATACTGGCTTTCACAACTCTTTAGGGCTGCAGTGTTCTATATTAAGCTGGATCACCCTGAGCCAGCTGATTTTGGAACACTGCCAAAGCTATGGACATCTTCAAAGGCCTTTATACAGGGTGGAGCTGTGTTTTGAGACTTTGTTTCTCTTCTTCATGATATAGATGATGATCTTTCTAAACTTTGGACAATTAATAGGCAGTTTCAATCTATTTGTATCAACAAGAATACGCGATAGAACTAAGAAAGGAAATTTTTAATCATTTTTTACATTTCCCAATGTAAACAAATGAGATACAATTCAAAAGCATCCCCAAGATATCCTTCCTCTCTCTCAGGCTATGTAAGAGTTTAATCCATTTCTCTGGTCCAGTCATTAACTTGGCAAGATGATATCTAGTAATCAAGGAAAATAGCCGATTAACGGAAAAGTTTTACTCTGTTCATGGTTGCTAGTGAAATAGAGATGATTTTAAAGTGAATTTAGGACTTCAGTCCAAAATATCTCCAAGGCTGCAATTAATGGAAAGATGTCTGCATTGGATGTTGCTTGCAGGTTTCACACACTCAAGTGGTCCTCACAATATAAATCTCAAATATGCTAGTAATTTAATCTAGTAATTAGGTATTGACATATAATATTTTGACACCCTTGGATATGAAGGGACTAGGACCGGAAGAATGGACTTATTAAAAGCTGGGTTATAAACTTTTGTCTTACATGTGCAGTATAATGAAATCTGTCCAAAGTGGTCATGGTGATGGTACAGGTGGAAAGCAAGGGTGATGCAGTAGAGAATCTACTGGGGATTACTCATCATAGGCTTAAAAGCCCATTTTTTTTTTTTTGAAAAAAGAATTATTTTCTGGATATAGTTGTATTTGTGGAATTGTCAACTGAGTCACATAAAAATCATGTAATATTGTCTTCCTAAAGCTAAATTTTATTCTACTTATTCACTCCTCTCATTCGGTGTGAGGTCAGCTCAGATGTCTTCTCAAACCCATCTTTCTCATAGTATGGCCTATGTAGACAGCTCTTTACATTGGGATGTGTTCTGAGGTGTTGATGAAACTGTGTAGGAAAACTAGGGACCCACCCCTGTGTGCCCCTTTTGGACACACAGTAGGCACTCAATCAATCCCATTTTCCTTCATCTTATTTACCATGTTGTCTAATTTCTGAAATGAGGCTTGTATTCAAGTTTGGATTCTATATCATATTGCCTCATAGTTGCTAGAAAGAGTCATGAAATAAACAGAACACGCAGAAAAGCTTTTATTCTTGAGCATCTCTGTTACTACATGTATAGCTTATATTAAGAACTTTTTTGTGGAGAGCCTGACTGGCTCCAACAGTAGAGCATGTGACTCTTGATCTCAGGGTCATGAGTATGAGCTCCACATTGGGTGTAGAGCTTACTTTAAAAAAGAACTTGTTGTAACTTTCAAAGGAAATTAAAAAAAAAAATACTGGGGCACCTGGGTGGCTTAGTCAGTTAAGTGTCCAGCTTCGGCTCAGGTCATGATCTTGTGGTTCATGAGTTTGAGCCCCATGTTAGGCTCTGTGCTGACAGCTCAGAGCCTGGAGCCTGCTTCGGATTCAGTGTTTCCCTCTCTCTCTGCCCCTTGCCCACTCGCACTCCCTCTCTCTCAAAAATAAATAAACATTAAAAAAAATTTTTTTTTAATTACTCTGTGAGTAGTGGAATGGTAGAATTACAATGAAAACATTCTTAGTAATGTTATTTTGAAGAATGGAAATAGTTCCATACTAAAATCCCCTCAAATTTGTCCAAATAGCTACTTTCCACCATATAGCATATTACCTCTCTTTCAATAATATTCTATTGTTCTTCTCATCTCACAGTTCATAGGGATCAAGTACTCAAGTACACTTGAAATTCTAAGGTAGGCCTCAAAAGAAAGAATTAGCCTGAAAGAAAAAGAAAAGTTTGGGTTAGGTGATCCATAATTGTTTTTTGTTTTGTTTTTTGTTTTTTTGCTGTTTATTTAAGGACATATGGGAAATATGAAAATGACTTCTCTATGTGAGTAAATATAATTATGCTATATATTAATTTTATAAACCAATCACCATTGAGCTTTGAAAACAATTCATCACTTTAAATTGTGATTCAATATAGAGATTTTTATTTTTTTTTTAATTTTTTTTAACGTTTATTTATTTTTGAGACAGAGAGAGACAGAGCATGAACAGGGGAGGGGCAGAGAGAGAGGGAGACACAGAATCTGAAACAGGCTCCAGGCTCTGAGCTGTCAGCACAGAGCCCGATGCGGGGCTCGAACTCACAGATCGTGAGATCATGACCTGAGCCGAAGTCAGACGCTTAACCGACCGAGCCACCCAGGCGCCCCAATATAGAGATTTTTAAATTTGAGTACCTACTATGTGGCAATATCCTTCCAAGCAAGAACAACAACAAAAAAAGATCTTGTCCTTGTAGAGATTACATTCTCACGGGAAGAAGATTTATTTGGAGCCCAACTCAACAGGGTTTAATTACTCAGTTATCGAAATAATTTCTATAAGAATGTGATGGGGCACCTCAGTGGCTCAGTCGGTTAAACCTCCGACTTTGCTCAGTACATGCTCTCATGGTCCGCGAGTTTGAGCCCCACATGGGGCTCTGTGCTGACACCTCAGAACCTGGAGCCTGCTTCAGATTCTGTGTCTCCCTCTCTCTCCACCCCTCCCCATTTGCACTCTGTCTCTCTCTCTCTCTCTCTCTCTCAAAAATAAATAAACACTTTAAAAAAAAAAGAAGAATCTGAGGTGCTGGGGTGGCTCAGCCAATTAAGCAGCTGACTCTTGATCTTGGCTCAGGTTGCAGTCTCAAGATCAAGCCCCACATCTGGCTCTGTGCTAACAGTGCAGAGCCGGCTTGGGATTCTCTCAGTGTCTCCCTGTCTTTTGCCCCTCCCCCCCACCTCAAAATAAGTAAACATGAAAAAAATTTTTAAAGAATCTCTAAAAGAATCTCATCAACAAAACTTGCTTTCTGGTAGAGAGTCTGAAAAATGTGAGATTTCTATACAAGGTACAGATGTAGCAAATAACTAAATTGAGTCAGTGATATGATACCTTGTTGAATAGTATTAACCCCTTAAAACAGATTCCAGGAGCAAAAATGCTGAATGGATATGGAAGCACAGATTTTATCACAGACTGTGATAATACAAGATCAAGGATATGAGACCCCCCTCTCTGCAAATGGATTATTCATAAGAGTAACTTCATAAAAACAAAGTTTAGCCTCTCAGCCTATAAAATCCTTATGGAAGATCCCTAGGCTCTTAATCAAACTGATTTCAAATTGAACAGAAAAATATTTTCAAAACTGTTTATAAAAATGATGATACAGGAATCATCTTCCTGGGGGGAATGTTGATGTTCCAAATAAAAGCGGAAATGATAGATCTCGGTACATTTTCGTATATTACTGTTTAAAAGTACACAACACTTTCCTTGGTGCCTAACGCCTTCTTGACTCTTTGACTTCATTCCCTGTTATTACTTCCTTCCCTGTTTTTCTTTGCTCTCAGAAAAAACAAACAACAGCAAAAATATAATTTATTTATCTCTTTGAACCTGTAGAAATTCAGATACATGGACATAGGAAAGAAAAATTTGAAATCTTTTCATTTAACCCACAGACATAAAAGCCAAAATGCTACAATCAGGATCTGTTAACAGGAAATCAAAGTTGCAGAATCGACACTGAAAGATTATTAGGAAAGGTGGGGGTTTCCCTTTCCCTCCTCTTCTCAGTGTTGGTATAACGTTAATTAATGAAGAAACAGATTGAGAGATTACTCTTTGAAAACAAAAGGTATGATATTTCCCTTGCATTTTCTACTTCCTAAATTCCTAGCTCAGCCAAACTTGAACCACTAGCTGGGTAACCTTGAACAATTTACTTAATCTTTCTAAACACCAGTGTCTTCTTCTGTAAGTGTGATTAAACACTGTAGCTACCAGGGCACCTGGGTGGCTCAGTTGGTTAAGTGTCCCAGTCTTGAGTTCAGCTCAGGTCATGATCTCGAGGTCATGAGATGGAGCCTAGTATCAGGCTCCCCACTGGGACGTGGGGCCTACTTAAGATTCTCTCCCTCTTTCCCTCTCTCTTCTCCTATCCTTTTGTCCCTCCGTCACGGCACACCCTCTCTCTTTCAAAAAACAAACAAACAAAAAAAACTGTAGTTACCTCATAGGATTATTATGAGAATATGCCTCTGAAACACCTAACCTAGTGCATTGCACACAGCATGTACACAATAAAGGGGGCTATTATTATTAGCAATTCTTCTTAAATGCCTTAAAACAGATTCCAGAAACAAAAAGGGACGAATGGCAGGAAAGCCTTACGTCTTATTGCAGACTGTGATAACAAAAGATCCCTTTAAGCCAGATATGCAAAAACTTATCCACTATGTGTTATCCACTAAGAAACACATTCACTCTCTTTTTAAATATTTAATGAACACTTACAATGTGCTAATCACTGTATAGGTGCTGGGGATATATTAGTGAAAAAGACAAACAAATTCTGCCCTGGTGCTTATGGTCTGGAAGGCAACAGTGATGTTAAACAATAATCACTCGCTTGCTCTATAATTAGTATCATAACAAGAGCTATGAAGGAAAAGTGCAGGTGCTATAAAAGTATAAATACAGGGTGGGGAAGGATAACTTAGTCTGAACAGTCACAGAAGGCAGCCCCAGGGAAAAGATATTTAACCTGAGATCTAGAGTCAACAAGACAGATTCGTAGAGGTGGCATTGATAGAACATAGTAAAGTAATTCAAATGTATAAATAAAACCACAAAAAAGTCTCATTTCAGCCATAGACGTATTTATTTTAAAATAATAGAATACTTTCTAAGGGTCTTTATAATTGGAAACTATTACTATAGGGTATTATTAGATTATTAATCTCAGTACAAAAATTAAGAAAATTTTATTTGACAAAATACACTTAAATGGATCCATTTGTTACAAATTCAGGTGTTGTATGTATAAAAAGCCAGAATTACAAAATCAATCTTCATAAACTCCAGGCTTCCAAGATATAAGGTAAGCAGAAATGGATAAGGTTTTATTTACTTTGGGACTTTTTTTATTTGTTTGTATTTTTAGGCATCGTTAAGTGGAAAGAACATTGAATCTGACGTCAGAAGGTCTGAGTTCTATTTCTATTCACTCACAGGGGAGCCATAGGCAAGGCCTTTAAACTTACGCAGCTTCCTTTTTCTGAAAGGGGGTGTTGCTTACAAAAGCCCTGCATTACAGAAGCTTAGCAGAGGGGCTCTGTTAGCTCAGGAGATGGCCTGATGGTATGGATTGGGGTCAGAGGGTTCCTGAAACTTTTCTTTTTTCACCTAAATATCTGTTTGCTTCTCTGTTCTGGCTTTACGACAGTAAACAACCAGGTGTCTCATTACCTTGAGACTGAAAGAGAAAGAGAGAAAAGAAAAGATCAGCAGCTTTCGGTAACAGTAATGGAACAGATAACTGATAGGAGCAAAAGTTAACTAAGAATAAAGAGGACAGTATGGGAATCAAATATTTATCACCCCACTTACGTGATAAAGTACTTATCTTCTGGGTGGTGCTTGGGGTTCTGTTGCTAGAAATAATGACACTACTGTGAGCACCAAATTCTCTCAGAATTTCTCCTTCTGCATCTTGCTCTTCTTCCTAAGCAACTTTCTGCCTTCTCCCAGTCCACTCTCCTTTTTTTTTTTTTATTTCGGCTTCTTTGTCTCTTCTCCTCTGCTTTCCCTGCCTTTTCTCCTGCTACTCTTTTTCTCTGCTCCTTTCAGTTTCCCTTCCTTTTGCTCCATCCCTCGAGGACACAATCATTAATTAAAACCTTTAATATCAGCATGGAGCCAGCTACAAATCCTCTGCTCCCCCCCTCAAAAATAAATAAAAACATTAAAAAAAAACCTTAATAACTAAAGCAAAAATATATCTTAAGGGGACACCGAGCTGTCTCAGTTGATGGAACATGTGACTCCTGATCTCAGGGTTGTAAGATTAAGCCCACATTGGGTGTACAGATTAGTTAAACATCTTCAAACAATGCATTTTAATAAAAGCCTTAAAAATTATAATCAGTTGTTATAACTACATACAATACAAAGAAAATTTGTCCACAAATAATACGCAAAGGTCACTGCTCCTGTCACCCAGTACTAACTGCAAGATTTCCATTTGTATGGATTAGTATCCTACAACTCCCACGGTGATACTTACAAGTTTTTTAAGGAAAAAAATGTGAAGAATGGGAAGCATTGTATTTACGCTCAGTGTGTATGCCACTGAACTAAATATATCATGCTCTGATATTGTCCGATAATTTTATTGTCATTTTGCAGGTGGGCTCTTCAAAGATATTACTTGTCAATCCCTAGTAGTTATACATATATAGACAAGAAAATAAACACAGGTAAATAAATCTGGGGGGGGGGGGGGACAAAAGTTTGCCTTAGATTTTGTGTAACTAACCAAGGAATTTTTTAACTTGAAAACTAAAAAGCAAATTGTTTTTGGTGAAATTATTTATACCCTACTTTAATTTATATTTGTATAGAAGATAACCAAATGTCATCATTTCTGAGATGACTGATACCTAAATGCTATGGCAAGGAAATTCCCCAGCATCACCACTATTTTAAAAGTCTTTACACAGTCTACTAGCCAATCATCTTGGAACCAGACCAGCAGAGGAGGAAACTGCTCTTAGCAAACACCAGAATCAGAATGTGTTAGCACTTCATGAAGGTACAGTGAAATGCTCTCCAATTTTATTCTTTTGGTTGGAATTGATTTTTAAGAATTCATGTCACTAGCAGGCTGGTTGATCAAGTGAAGTTATCATGGACTTGGTTGGGTTAGAGAGGAAGTCACTTAGGGGTGCTTGGTGACTCAGTTAAGGGGCCGACTCTTGATTTCGGCTCAGGTCATGATCTTATGGTTTGTGGGCTGGCGCCCTGCGTCTCTCTCTCCCTCTCTCTGCCCCTTCTCCTCTTGCACTCTCTCTCAAAATAAATAAATCAACTTGGAAAAAAAAAAAAAAAGAAAGGAAGTCACTTAGAACAATGAAATCATGTAACTTCTGTCCCTGTTGACTAATGCTTATTACTCTTTTGTTACTTCATACAGGAGAGAGCTAATGAAAAGAAATTCTAATCATATAATCTGAGAACTCTTGAAATTGTTTCACTTCTTAATTCCTTAAAAAACAATAGATCATACAGCAATCCATTGGTAGCCTGTGCACACACAAAGGAGAATGAATTCATTTTGTTAAGTTTATAAAAAATAATAGCATCAACAAGCTGGGAAAAAAGGAAGAAAAATTTCTTTTCTGGTGTTCAAGTTGGAAATCTAAGTAAGAACTTTGATTCTTTGGGAAGGTATCCTGTAGAGTTTGGTTAACAGGCTAGTCTTTCTTTTAACAATCCCAGAAAAAAACAAGAGTCCTTTCTCTGAAATCTGGAAAAACAGGAAAAATTTGTATTCTGTGTTTTGCCAGGATTCCAATCTAAAGGACCTGAGGGATGGTAGATACCATACCCAGGAGCTCATGGTTTCCAGCAGATTACTTCCTAAACATCAGGGAAGGGCCTGGGAGTTTCCCTCAAAACAGAAGACATCATTTTAAACGTTACTTAGGGAGGTAAACCACAATCTTAGAAACTGGATATCTTCATAGTGAAGGGTTTTAATAATGGGGAAAAAAAGGAAATTTGGAACTTTAACAAGGAAGAGTTTGAAACTAAGCTCTTGTTAGTGTTCTCCAACCGTGGCCTGGAAACAGTGCGTTATGAGCATCCTACATTAATTACTGAAGTGGCTATGCAACGATGATCCGGTTATCTGGACTGGATGAGGCCCTCCTTCATTTCTTCCACCTCTTTTTACTCAGATTCTACTCTGGATAAGCAAACTTCTAACCTAAATTTTATTTATTATTTGTTTATGTATTCATTCATTCATTCATTCATTTATTCATTCATTCATTTATAACTAGGCTCCGTGCTGGCTGTGGAGCCCAATGCAGGGCTTGAACTCAGACCTCTGAGTTCAAGACCTAAACTGAGATCAAGAGTTGGTCACTCAACTGACTGTGCCACTCAGGAGCCCCTAAATTTTATTTTTCATTTGGACTTCCCTGAGAGTAAAGTGACCTGAATATTCTAGATTGTTTCATAAGTATCCTTTTTAAAATTTGCAATACACTTCTAGGTTTCTCATTAACCCCTAGTGAACGTTATTTTTAGCATGAATGAGTCCCTCAGAGTCTGCCTATTCTGTAGTTGTACCAATAAAAATGAATTTCTGAATATGCTTGGTTTTAACTGATAGAGACTTCATAAAGATTTGCCTTGAGAATTTCAAACTGGAAAAGACCTGCGTAGCGTTCTCTTTTTAACCAACTCTTCAAGTGCAACTAAAAACCACAGTCCTTCATTTAAACTGAGCAACCTTTGGGAAATCTTGTCATGTATAAAATGTATCTTTGTTTAAAACTATGCATGGGGCGCCTGGGTGGCTCAGTTGGTTAAGCGGCCAACTTCGGCTCAGGTCATGATGTCGTGGTCCGTGAGTTCGAGCCCTGTGTCGGGCTCTGTGCTGAGAGCTCAGAACCTGGAGCTGGCTTCAGATTCTGTGTCTCCCTCTCTCTGATCCTCCCCCGTTCATGCTCTGTCTCTCTTTGTCTCAAAAATAAATAAACGTTAAAACAAATTTTTTTTTTTAAATAAAACTATGCATAAAACTTTAAGATCATATATTGATGATGGTGATTGTTGAGGCTTGATAATGGATCCCTTGAAAGTTCATCACATTATTCTTTCTGTCATAAAAAGTATGTGTTTGAAATTTCTTCATAAAAAGTAACGTGAAAAAAGTATCAGGAGATTTCAAATCCATCTTCAAAGAATGTTCTAAAATTAAGGTAATGTGATTTGTTCTCTGCCTGGATTTTCAGTGTTACTTGTCTCCACAACAAGCAAACCTTTAGCTCAAGTTACCCAGGCAATGCTATCAGGTGTCCACCAGCTCTGCCTCTTGCTGAGCACTGTTTCTTTGCCAGGAGGCACTATATTTGGATCCATGTGTAACAGTTGATACTTTGGCTCAAGTTGTAAGAACCAACGCATTTCTTTTCTAGGAGGGGTTGATACTTGTTTGTCCCTGCTGAAAGAGATAGGATTTTGATTTTCGTAGGGTATTTCTGCCCTCTTGATAAAAAAACCCAACAGTTCTCCTGCTCCTAGACCTCTGTCCCCTGTGCACAATAGGCTCTCTTGCTCAAAATTTTTATATGCTCTTGTCTTTGGGTCAGAAACACTTTTGTTTTCATTAAAAATTTTTTTTTAATGTTTATTTATTTTTGAGAGAGAAAAAGAGTGTGACTAGGGAGGGGCAGAGAGAGAGGCAGACCCAGAATCTGAGCAGGCTTCAGGCTCTGAGCTGTCAGCACAGAGCCCGACGCAGGGCTCAAACTCACGAACTGTGAGATCATAACCTGAGCTGAAGTTGGAGGTTTATCTGACTGAGCCACCCAAGCACCCCGGGGTCAGAACCTCGTTAGTGTTACAGAGGCTAAGTTCTGAAATGACAACACATTGATTTAACTGTTATATAAACATAAGTATATACTTAATAATGTAAAATTCATAATATTATAGATTTTAAAATAATATTAATTTACATGTAATATAAAATTTTATTAAATATAAAATAAAATAAAATAATTTTCTCTAGATAGATATAAAGAAAACTAGAAATGTCTTCATATTTTTTTCTCCTAAGGATTGAATCCTAGATAGAAAGACTTATTGGCCTAATAAATTTCATTAAAGGAAAGGTTCAACTGATGTTAATTTGGAAAATGTGTCTCATCTTGTGTGTAAGTTGGAAAATGTGTGTATTCATCTTGCCCATGTTTTTCACAGTGCTGTTTGTTACATCACTTTAACTCTTGTGTTGACTGTATTTGTTTAAAGATTTATCAAAATTATCTTTTGACATTTAATATAGCTCTGATTAAGAGCACTCTATTAAGATTGATTAAGGTGTACCTATATCAAGTACCTGGGTTAAATTAAAAAATAAGATAAAATCTAGGACAACTTTGAATACTGTAATTTTCAGATTTAATTTAAATGTTTGACTTTGTATTGATGGAATAACCATATATATGTTCTCAAATTTTCCTTCTTAGAAGAAATTCGTAGAAAAAGCAACTATTCCATGGAGATCATAATATGATTTTTTCACATACTGAAAAATACGTTACTATTATCAACAAGTTTTGTTCCGTATGCAAGGCTATATATCTTAATAGGAATAATGGTTTCAGCTTAAGATATTTGAAGAAAATATTCTTTACTATCAGGTTTAGAGATTTATCTCTTAATCCTGAAATGACTTTTATCATGATCAATCTTTTTTACTCTATTGTACTTATTCACCTAATATTCCCTGTCAGTTATGCAAAAACATAAAAATTGTCAAGGAAGTTTGCATCTTGATTAGAACCACATTGGGCTGAATCAGACTTGCATGAAAAGAAAATTTCAGAGATATAAAGTTCCATAATATATTCTGCAAAAGCAGCCACATTTCAGTTATGTACATGGACACTACAGTCAGATTGGTAGGGTTCAAAACCTGGTTCTGCCTATACTAACCAGCTGTACAAATATAAGTTATATGAACTCTGTTCTTTCATTTCCTTACCTGAAAATAATAGTACCTAGCTCCTATGGTTACTGTGAGGATGAAATAAGTCAACACATATAAAGGATTCAGAAGAATATCTAGCTAGTGATGGTTATCGTTCAAAATTTCAATTTGTTCCAAAGATCTTTGTTATGTGCCTATGGCAGTTTATATAACAATATATGTGTGAATGACAGTGTTACTTGCATTAGCATGTGCTAAAAATGATACTCCTAAATTTCACTTCATTATAAAACTAAAATGTTTTCACAGAAAATTTGGAAAATACAAAAAGCAAATAGAAGCATAATAGAATTATACCACGCTTCACCATCCAGAGGCAACCATTGATAATGTTTAAATCTAGACTTTTTCCATGCATTTTTAAATGTAAACTTTAGTGTCTAAAGTAATAATATTTAAGTAGAAATGGGTGGATTTATTACTTATAGATAGCATACTGCAGTTACTTTGTTAAAGCTTTTAAATTCTGAGAAGAAGCAGGCATCAAACTTTTGGCTAAAGTATGGTTTAAAAATAGTTTGTCATGTGAAATAATCAGATTATGAAAATATTGAAAGATTCCAGTTTCATATCTCATAGATTTAAGAAAATGCCTCACTTACTTTCTTCATCAGTTAACCTTTACACAGCTGGCAGAAAGTAGCCTGGAGGCATTTCCCAAGATTAATTTTATTCTGAAAGTAAACCAATAGGTATGTGCATATTACACAGATTGGCAAAATTTGATAAGATGTGTAAACTGGGTATTGTTGGAATTCAGTGTAGTTCTGGTATATGTTATTGATCCATATTCATTCCTTCATATTATTCCTTATCTTAAAACAATTCCATGCTTTAATTAGATTTTTGATGAGTTGATTCATCATTGTTAGTACCACATCCTTTTACATTGTGGCTAGGAATGGCATGCTTTACTGCATTCCACTGCAACTACACATGTGGATACCCTCCAATGAAAATACAAGTTTCCTTGCTTTTCCCAGCGTATGTAAACGGATTTTAAAAACACTTTGTAGAGGTACTGTCTTTTGGGTGGAGAGATTTTACTGTAAATAAAGCATGTTAAGATTAGATTTCCCCAAGGATCTTTCCAATCCAAAATACCACTTCTTTAAATGCCCTTATTTGTACACCAGCGTTGTTAATAATTATGTCTTCATAGCTCCACCATTGCTGGAGAGATACATGGAAAAGCATGAGAAATTCTAAATGCAGACAATGTGAAATACTACTTAAAGGATCAGAAGAGATTACATCAGTAGTTTAGGGCAAAATCATAACTTAAAGAAATTGAGATTTAAAAACCAATTAATTTAAAATTAATTTGGGGCTATTAAAACTTTATATTATCATGATGAAGTTAGTCAATTCATGTAGTGTTTAAAAACAAAGTCTGTGTTGTTTCATTCTCATTACAGGTATAATAAATATTTTTTACAGTTTGAAATATTGAAAATTATAAAGTAAAAAATTAACAGTTTCACAATCCCACCTCCCAAAGATAACTGGTTAATTGTTTACCCTATATACACAGACAAGATCCAGATTTAAGAAGTACTTTTTTGGGGGCGCCTGGGTGGCTTAGTCAGTTAAGTATCCGACTTCAGCTCAGGTCATGATCTTGCAGACCGAGTTCAACAGCTCAGAGCCCAGAACTTACTTCAGATTCTGTGTCTCCCTCTCTCTCTGCCCCTTCCCTACTCACTCTCTCTCTCTCTGTCTCTCTCTCAAAAATAAATAAACATTATTTTTTTAAAAGAAGTACTATTAAAAAAATTTTGTTTAAAGTTTATTTATTTATTTTGAGAGAGAGAGAGAGAGGAAGAAAGAGAGAGAGAGTACACTCAGAGGAGGGCAGGAGAGAAAAGGAGAAAGAGACAATCTCAAGCAGGTTCCCTACTGTCAGCACAGAGCCTATGGGCTCCAACTCACCAACCATGAGATCATGACCTGAGCCCAAATCAAGAGTCAGAGGCTTGACTGACTGAGCCACCCAGGCACCCCTAGAAGTATTTTATTTGTGGGGTGCTTGGGATTTTCTCTCTCTTGCTCACTTTCCCTGCCCTTCTCCCAGTCATGCTGTCTCTGTCTCTCTCAAAATAAATAAATAAATAAATAAATAAATAAACGTTAAAAAAAAAAAAGAAGTATCTCATGATTCAGAATAATCACCTTTGCTACTAGCTCCTTTAAAAATTGGTTAAAAGTTGACAATGTGGAAAGAAAGCACTTATTTCCAGATTCTAAGCGTTGGTAAGTCACATCATACTGTATTATAATGGAAATGCTTCATCTTAAAATGACTAGTTTATTTATTTATTTTTTAATGTTTATTTATTTTTGAGAGAGAGAGACAGAGGCAGAGTGTGAGTGGGGGAGGGGAAGAGAGAGAGGGAGACACAGAATCCAAAGCAGGCTCCAGGCTGTCAGCACAGAGCACTCATGAACCATGAGATCATGACCTGAGCCGAAGTCAGACACTTAACCGACTGAGCCACCCAGGCATCCCCTAAAATGACTAATTTAAGAAGTCATTAACTTTAAAAGATCTCAAAAGCAAAAATAGTAATATTTTTACAAAAAGTGAATTTGCTTTTAAAATCACATGTCAACAGATTTTAGGGCATGATGGATGCTCAATAAGTGTGTATAACATCTTAATGTTTTATGCGAAGGTATTGATGATCAAAAGAATCACCAATAATATATCAGTCAGGGCTCTGAGAGGAAACAGATGTTACAGCCAAAGGACTGTAATTAAAATAATTTTTTATTGAGGTATAATTGACATACAATAGCCTATGAGTATTGGGTATACATCAGAGTGACCAACATTGACAATGTTTTAATAAAGGAACACTGCACAGAGGTGTGGGCAGATCTTTCTAATGAGCTCTCATGGTATACATCTAGATCTGCTCTCTGCACATATTCCTTATTTTATTTAGTTCAAATGTGCAAGACATCCTGATCGTCATGGTTGAAAGCTTGCGGCTTTTGTCATTTGTCTGTTCTTGGTTTCCTAACCCACGGCTTCTCAACTCTTTACAGCAAGGCAAACTTAGAACTTGAGGAAAATGGGTAAGCCTTCTTCCCAGCCAGGATAGCCTCCCGGGCTGAGAAGATTAATTCCTTGGCACAACCAAGTAATTGGGAATTTGTGCCCCAGGCCCATTTCTCACTTTCTGGACTTTCTTCAAGTAACGTTTTTCTTCATACACAAAGCTTTTCTCCTTACTGACCTACATGTTTTGTTTCTATCTCCTTTCCAGAATCACATATTCTCTATTCTTTCGACCACCACCGACCAGATGCCTCAAGGAAATGACTTTATCTGAGTAAAACATCAGTCTGGCTAACCCTTGATCTTATCATGAGGAAAATTCCACCCCTTTTGAAATCTCAAACTTGGAGCTCCTGGTACTTTTTTCAATGCCCTTACTATCTACCTTTCACTTGCTAAACCTCTCACTTGCTAAACGTGGGGGGGGGGGGGGTTGTTTTGTTTTGTTTTTTGCTTACTGGAAGCTGCCAGCGAAATGCACTGTCTCTCCAAAAACTGCTCCTCTTTCTTCAATACTAGTTACTAATACCACTCCCAAAACCCAGACTTGAAATCTTGAAGCTATTTTTTTTTTTAAATATTTATTTATTTTTGAGAGAAAGCATGAGCAGGGGAGGGGCAGAGAGAAGGGGAGGCAGAAGACCTAAAGCGGGCTCCGTGCTGACAGCAGAGAGCCCCATGCAGGGCTTGAACCCACAAACCGTGAGACCATGACCCGAGCCAAAGTCAGACACCCAACTGACTAAGCCACTGAGGTGCTCCTTGAAGCTAGTTTTAAAAAGTTTAAACTTCTTTTTAACTTTTTCCTCACACATTTCCTCAATTATATAGGTTTCATGGATCTGCCCCGAGAGGCTTTCTCATCCATTTACTTCTTTCCTCTCTCTCTGTGCTTCTTTAGTGCATGCCTCTCTTCCCAGCATCCTCTGCATTTTAGATTTTAAACATTAAACACTCATACCTGTGAGTAGTCTGTTTGCCTTTCAGGATTAGGACTTAGAAGATAAATTGACTTAGAGTAATGTAGGAACTTTTTAAAGACTGGCACTTTATAGTTTATTGGGTGCAACTGTAAAAACTTGTCACAGCAATGCCATCTTGTAATTAAAAGTTTCTGTTATTTTTGAAACACCGCAAGAGGATTCTGAGTCATACATTGGATAATAAAATGTGAGAGCAAACATTTATTCACTTGGGTAAATACTGTGTTTAGATGGAAAATTCTTAAAAACTCTTCCTGCTAAATTAGTTAATCTTTTGATCCAGTTTTTTCCCCCCCTTTAGCACTGGCGATGACAAAGTGAAGCTTTTAATATGGTTTCCTTTGTGGTGAGTTCCTCATTGCTTAGCCCGTAGAGTTTACAAGGCTAAGGACACTGGTCTGCTTTTCCAATGGATCAGTTATCATCCTGCTGCTAGTCTGTAGTCACAGACTGTCCTTCAAATTATGGCCAACCATTTCATAAATGTTAGTCATGAACAAGACAGAGAAGGGGAGTAAGAATGGTTTGGTGGCAACTCGTTCAAAAACGAGTTAAGGCACAGGCTCTACCAGAAATGGCTTAGGAGTTTTGTCCTTTTTCATACACAAGTAACATATATACTCATAGTAACATGCAAGTATTTAATTTCCATAATTTGTTGCAAGTTGCATCTCTATGGCCCTCAACAGTGTTAGCTGCTATACTTTTCCATCTTCTTTCTCTGGTCTTTAGGCTAGATGGCTTATTGAATTTACCAAGAAGTAGTGGGTTGAGATGAAAAGGACATGGTTTTTAGAGTCAGATCCTGTGATCTACTTCTGTCACTCATTAGTTATGTGTCCTTGGTTAAGTTTCTTAATCTCCATGTTTCTGTTTCTTCTTCTGAAAAAATACCTACTTTGCATGGTTGTAAGAGTTTAAAAAGATAATGTACATAAGTCACCAAGAACACTGTACATACTGAATGCTCAAGTTCTCTACTTGTCTTTTGGGGTATGTAAATAAATCTAATCAATTGTTTGGAAAGTTTCATAGGGCTACTGTTTATTTAACATCTACTTGGTGTCAAGCATGCTGCCAGGTGCTTTATATATATTATCTCTACTCACAAAAACCTCAAAAGGTTATTTATAATTATTTCCTTGAGGATGAGGGAACCGAGATGTCGCTGCTGTCTGGGATGAATGCTTCTCACCTAAGCACGTTATACAGTAAATTGGGGGTATAGGAATATTTCTAGGGAGGAGGTTTTTAAGCACTGTAGCTTAATAATTACCTGGATTGGGGGAGGGAGTGTTTTTTCAAAAGGCAGTTTACTGGGGTCTACCTGCAAGGATCCTGGGTCTGGGTGGGGCCCAGGAAAACGCAATTTTTAAAAGTTGTCTCTGTTATTTTGACGCAGCTGGTTCTTTGGAGGACACTTGGATAAATGTTTCTGCATCATACCTTGTTTTTTTGTTTTTGTTTTTGTTTTTTACTTTCTTACAGCAGGCTTTAAACTGTGAGAGGAGGAAGCAGGCTAGCACCTGTAGGCTAAAATTTAAATTTGCCTAAGTAAGCAACACTCCTCTTATTCCTAACTTTTTCTCATCACTTCAAGGTGCTTACCCTCTGGTGAAATCTCTACATACTACTTACAGTTCTTGATATCTTTATCAACCTTGTTGATCTAGGTTCAATTGAACTGTATCTATCAGCAGCAAACATGAAGAGGAGTAGAGATGCATCCCTTACAGGGTAACTCTAGCCATTGCCCTGTGGCACTGTCACAAACTAATTTCTTGCAATCTCAATTTTCTTAACTGGAAGTGGGGATGGCATTCGTCTTGTAAAGTTATGGTAAGGATTGCCATACTGTCTGGCACGTGGTATGTATTTGTACAAGGCACTATTATTATTTATTTATTTTTGAGGTGAGGTATCAAACATGATAACATATATTAAAGTACTCCATAAACCAGCTTTCACACTAGGAAACTTTTCCTCCCAACATAACCTTTTGGAGAATGTGATGAATGCTTTGGAGCAGCACCACTCAATGAAATATAGTGCTAATCACATAGGTAATTTTAAATATCGTAGTCTCCACTCAAAAAAAGAAAACAGGTAAAATTTTAATAATATATTTTATTCAATCAGGTATAAAAACCTTATTATTCCAACATGTTATCAACATAAAATTATTAATGAGGTATTTTGCATTAAAATTTTCATACTAAGACTGAAATCCAGTATGCTTTTTTTTTTACTTCTATCATATCTCAATTTGGGTGCTAAATTTTCTTTTTTTTTTTTTTAAGTTTATTTATTTTGAGAGAGAGAGAGAGAGAGAGAGAGTGGGAGGGAGATAGAGAATTCTAAGCAGAGGCCAGAGCCAGATTGGGGTTCTATCCCACCAAACATGAGATCATGACCTGAGCCAAAATCAAGAGCTGGATGCTTAACCCACTGAGCCAACCAGATGCCCCACTGGGTACTACATTTTCAATGGTGAAGTGAAATGTATTCCCACCCAAACAATAAAGTTGTGTTTAACAGAAATGCTACCCTGCTTCAGTTTTTAAATGTCAATTAAAATTATGTAACACAAAAAATTCAGTGCCCTAGTCCCAGTAGCCATTTTTCGAATGTTCAATAGCCCACATGGTTAAGTGTCTACGGTTTTGATCAGAAGAGCATTTGCCCTTCTCCTCTAGAAGGCTGTACTTCTAGGGGATTCATGGACCTTATGAAGTTCATTCTTGCTTTACACCTCCCTTGGTTAAAAATTGTCCTTTTCATTTCTTATAATCCATTCACAGTTTTAAACAGTCAACATGTTACTTTCCATATGTTCACTGAACATTATTTACGTTTGCTTATTAATAAATTCCGTGGTCTAAATCCAGCAACTTTACTGAAACTGCCAAGTGGGCTATTGATTTGGACACAGGAAATAATGAGGATAGAGTGGTTGAAACGCTTTTGGCCGTTTCTTTCTATCAATGTCTCTTCTGGTACGATCACGGAATTTAACTTCTACATATCAGGATTACCAATTTTTACCTTCCTGACATGCAAACTTCAGGGGCTGCACTTCTTAGGGCACATAAAGCTCTCTCAAAAAATCAGGCAGTAGCCGCTGAACTTGCATAGCTAGGGATTTATCCAAAGCTCCCTTCTATTTTTAGCCAGAACAACTGCTTGCCAATTCAAAGTTTCTGGAGAGAGAAATACATCGCATTACAAAACAGACACGCGGAGCATACCTTTGCCAGGTACTGCTCGAAATCGCCTGACTACTCCCACCGAAACTCGGTAACTCAATTGTCTCCCTGCGCTGGCTTCAGCTCGCCTCTGCAAGCCCGCACGCCTGACTCTTTCGCACACCACTCCGCCCGCGCTGGGCTGCCCGGCCCGGCCGGGGGCGTGTCCCAGCCTGGGGGCGGGGCCGGGAGCGCGAGGAGGCGGAAGTTCCCGCGGGCGGTGGGGACGGCGCACGCACCCAGAGTCACTTGTCAGCGCTCGTCTGAAGCGGAGGCAGCGCCACGCCGGACTCGAGGTGAGCGGCTGCCGGGCGGGGATGTGCGGCTGTGATATCCCGCTGTGCGGGCTGGGAGAGGCGCTGGTTCTGCGCCCTGTGCGTGGAGGGAAGCCCAGCTGAGGAGGAGGGGGCGCGCCCTGCCCGATTCTGCTCCTCAGGTGCTTTCTGGGGCGGCGGAGTTGAGAGAGCCGCGTGGGAAGAGGAGCGCTGGGGAAAGGGCGGCGCGGGAGTGGGCGCGACGCCAGAGGACGAACCCTGCAAGTTCCCGGAGCCGGGGCCGGCCGGGGCGAGCGCGGCGGAGGCGGGGACGTGGGGCTCCCGGGCACCCCCGCAGCGACCCGCTGGCCAGGCAGCTTGCCGGGAGTCACCGGGCACCTACCTCGCCGTGTGGGTACAGCCCTACGTGCACCTCTTTGGGGTGGAGGGAGCTGCACTACGCGGGAAAGGCGTGTTATTTTTGGTTTGCTTTCGCGCTACTGAGAAGTGTTTATTTCCCCCGCAGATATTTACAGTTGTGTAACCTGTTGGGGAAACATCCGCGCGACCAGAAATAAAGCTGTTTTTTTTTTTTTTTAATCTATCATAATCGCCAGATTTATCAATACTTGTGGGGCTTTCGTAAGACTGTGACTTCAGTGCATTTGACAATAAGTGGAAAAAGGAAGGGCGTTTGGACAGGGCAGAGCCAGGAGAATATTCGTGGCTGCGTCGGGCAGGGCAGGTCTAGGGTGTGATCGCCAGATCCTATCCCGAGTCCGCCTTCCTGACCGTGAGGACGTCGGACCTGCCTACCACGGAAATAGCCCGCTCGGGAGCCTTATTTGGCAAACAGGACTAGGCGTGAACCTCTGCTGGAAAACTGTCTTGTCTGCTTTCGGCCAGTGCCTGTGGCTTTGGTTCGCAGGCTCTACCCCCATTACGTCTCGATTTGGGGGAAAAAGAGAATCTCAAGATATACTGCTCTTTAATTTCAGACCTTTCTTGTCATTCTGAATTCTCCATTCCTCCTTCCCACTTACCGGAGAAGCCGGGATAGAAGTGTGGGAAATACGAAGCTTCCTTCCCAAGTACTAGGGCGAGGGTATTGTTTAGACTTTCCCTAAAAGAAAATCCCAAACTATCCAGAAGTTCCAACATTTTCATCGTGTTTGAAAGCAGAATAGACTGCTCATTATTTGTTGCCTGCTTAGTATTTTAGTAAGAGTTTGGGCACTACTAACCAGATGCAGGAGACCTGGAAAAGGCCAATAATAATACTACCATTGCTTAGGGATCGGAACGGTTAAGGCAAATGAAGCTAACAGAGGGAGAATACCAGAAATTAAATGACACTAGTTGTATAGTGGGGCCCGTGCTAGAAATTTTAATAAATGGGAGAAGTCAGGAAGGGAACTGCCAAGTAAAGGGAAGTTGCATGCACATAGTTTGATATATAACGTACATACGTTGTGTATACATACATTTTCTTGTAGGGAACAATGGGGCCAGAGGAAGTTGTACCTAACTTTCCCATTCTTCTCTTGATACAAGTTAAAGATTAAAAAAGGAGGGGGCGAGCTGCCTTTGAAATACCAGTTGGCTTCTCATACTTCTGATTTGTATCACATACCAGTGTCAAAACGGTCTTTCTCTACGAGTTCTATGAAAATCTTTTATTATAGCGGGAAAGCAATTAAACTGTGTGAGACGCTTTATTATCTTCCTACTATTTGTTGTTCATGTGTATCTAACAGTTTGACTTCTGGCATGACTGTTGGGTCTTTTTAGTGCTCTGTGTTTATTGCATCAGTGCTGAATGTGTACTACCATGCTAGTGGAAAAGGTCATTTCATTTATGAGGTAGATACAGTGCAGATTTTCAGTGGTTTTATTTATTTATTTATTTTAAGAACAAGGCTTAACTTGAAAGTTTTCCCTCATTTTCCCATTATAAGAAGATGTAATCTGTTTGCTTTTAATATACCCAATGGTTTAAATACCTACATCTGCCAATATTAATATTAATCACAGTGTTGAATGGGTTAAAAAAATGGAATATTATTTAGACAGGTAATATAAAGTGGTGATTAAATCAAACAGCACTGATTTTTCCAAGGAAGTGTGTCTTAAACAGCTTTTTTTTTTTAAATGTGGTTTTAAAATTTTAAATTCTACCTTTGTTACATTTTTAATATTTTTAAAGAGGGAAGTAATAGGTTTCCTAGATTACATTTTAGAAAATGTCCATTCCTCCCAGTTTCTCCCACCCACATATGACCATCATAACAACCAATACCAAACTCGAGATTACACTTTTTTTTTATCAAATAGAAGTACAACCATTCGAGTCCTTATAAGCACACTTACAGCAAAACAAAGAAGACTGCACGAAGTGCTGCTTCTTTTCTGAAGCTCTACTTCCCTTTCATGCATTAAGATTAACCTATATTCCCCCTCATTTAGTCAGTCTTATTCACTGTGTGCTTAATGCTCACTCTCTACTTTGCCTAATACGGTGTGTATGAAACAAAAAACATTTCTCACTGAAATATCATTGTGCTGGAGTATTACCTATCATTGCCTGTCTAAAAGAAAAGTAAATATTACTCTAAGCGTGGGAAACACTATGTGCCTGTAAGAGGAAATGCAAGTTGTAGTTTATGATTGGAGAGAAGAGTTTTGTGCATTAAAAAACAACTTATTTTAAAGAATGTTGTGTGTGGAAGGCATGAATGAGAGTCTACAGATTTCCAGTACTTTTCATATGTGAAAGTAGCTTAAGGACTTTTGCCAACTGCAGGCAAAAGAATGTATGAGGTAGAGGGAAGCGGAAAATCATTTTGAATTAAACCTGAAATAAGTTCTTGTTCTTTCTCCTATATATAATGATGTGTTGTAAAATACTTTCAGTTAAAGTTTGTATGCAAGAAGCCACAAATTGTACGGTAGCAGTTTGTAGAACTGATCGAGTCTAGAGGTGTATCCTGATATGGAGTTTTTAGACTATGGAAATTGGCATCACTTTGGAAATTGTATGTTAGCTCATAGATTCCTTTCCTTAGAACTTAATATAGACTTACCCTTCACAGCTTCTTATCCCCCCCCAAGACAAAATACTGAACAGAATTTAGTTGAGTTTATATTAAGTACACTTAAATATGTAATAGGGCTTCAAATAATCTTTTTTGTTAACCATCTAATTTTCTTTCACAGTTTCTTTCATTTTCTGGGATTGAACTTTGAGCTGTTAGAGCCATGAGCAACTACAGTGTGTCCTTGGTTGGCCCAGCTCCTTGGGGTTTCCGGCTGCAAGGTGGCAAGGATTTCAACATGCCTCTGACAATCTCTAATGTAAGCAAACTTCACAGATTTTATTACAGATGTTCATTCGATGCTTAGTCCTGGAAACCTCAGGGCTGAGTTGTTGAGTTCTCTGGATAACCTGTACTCATCACAATTGCTTATGGGATTTGATCTTCTCAGACTTAGTTATGTATAATCAAGGATGCGGTGGGGAGGGAATTTAGCAAGGATAATTGATTTCACTTAAGCTTATTTTCAGTTTCACTTAAGCTTATTTTCAGTTTCCTCCATCTATTAATAAGGATAATGGAAAGCATTTAACTAGGGGGCGGACTTCAAATCTTTGAACTGTCACTAATTTGGAGAATTCTCTGGACCTTCGTTTCCTCATATGTAATATTAGAAGGTTGCACTATGGGATTTTCATGGTCTCTTTTAGTTCCAAAAGCTAACTAAAAACTGTTGATCAGTACCGAATAAAATGACTGTGTTTGGTGTTATTTCCTCAGCTCACTTTCTGGTGAAGATGATAGCCAACAGTAAAAGTGCCAAAACCTACTTACCTTTGAAGAGGAATTGAAGGGCTTGGATCTCCTATTTAGATAGTCACCTTGGGGGGAGGGGTAAAAAAAAAAAGATAGTCACCTTGTACATAATTGAGATTTGGTTGTTTACTTCATTATGAATTTAGTTTGAATATATTCTGTGTATCCAATTTGAGGATATATTTTGATGATGATGATGATGATGATGATGATGATGATGATTTTTTTGAGGCCTGACTGTGTGTCAGGCACTGTTTGACTTTTATCACCAGTGGATAATTATTGGTATTAATTACTTCTACAACATTCCTGAGGGCTTTTTTTTCATAGTCAAATAAATATGAATATCCACTCCCCGTTTGCTTATAGTATACATTCTGTTCCGTGTCTTTTTTTTTTTTTTTTTAATTTTTATTTATTTTTGAGACAGAAATAGAGCATGAACGGGGGAGGGTCAGAGAGAGACGGAGACACAGAAGCTGAAACAGGCTCCAGGCTCTGAGCTGTCAGCACAGAGCCCGACACAGAGCTCGAACTCACGGACCGTGAGATCATGACCTGGGCCAAAGTCTGACGCTTAACCGACTGACCCACCCAGGCGCCCCCCGTGTTTTTTTTTCTAATTTACCATGGAGAATTTTCCCTAGAGTTTTTTTTTTTTTTTTAACAACTATATAGAATTGTCTTGTAGAGAAGTAGCATTTATATGACCAGTCCTTTATTGAAAGGCATTTATATGATTTCCAGTATTGCTGTTATATACAGTGCTGTAGTGGATACCATATATACATAATTTTTTATGTATATGCATATACACACAGTTGACCCTTGAACAACACAGATTTGAACCGTGTGGGTCCACTTACATGGGAATTTTGAAAAAATAAATATATATACCATCTAGTAAATATATTTTGTCTTCCCTATGATTTTCGTAATATTTTCTTTTTTAGCTTACTGTATTGTAAGAATACAGTATACATAACATACAACATGTTAATTGACTTTATGTTATTGGTAAGGCTTTCAGTGAACAGTAGGCTATTAGTATAGTTAAGTTTTGGGGGAGTCACAAGTTTTATATGGATTTTCGGTTGCATGGGGAATCAGTGCCGCAGTCCCCATGTTATTCAAGGGTTAACTATATATATACATATATATGTGTGTGTATATACACACATATATAATTTTGATTGTTGTGCCAATTTATAATTTTGTGCAATGCATGAAAATACTTACTCCCCTGAACCACTGCCCCCCTCCCCCCCTCCCCGGCCCCCAGCAGCCTTGCCAGAAAACCTGGATTTTTGCCAGGTGCTTTGCGTGCATCATCTCATTTAATTCTCATGTAAACCTGCAAGGTAGTGGTATTATTCCCGTTGTACAAAACTGTGCTATGAGCTTACATGGATGGTGTGGAAGAGCTGGCTTTCAAGCAGTTATGCTATGCGACTTCCCTAGTAATAAATTTTATCTATAGATTGTTTTTTCTTTCTTTCTTTCTTTCTTTCTTTCTTTCTTTCTTTCTTTCTTTCTTTCTTTCATGTTTATTTTTGAGAGAGAGAGAGACAGAGCACAAGTGGGGGAGGGACAGAGAGCAAGGAAGACACAGAATCCGAAGCAGGCCCCAGGCTGTGAGCTGTCAGCACAGTACCTGACGTGGGGCTGGAACTCATGAGCCATGAGATCATGACCTGAGCCGAAGTTGGATGCTCAACCAACTGAGCCATCCAGACGTCCCTTCTTTTTTTTTCTTAAGTTTATTTATTTACTTAGATTGAGAGAGAGAGAGAGAGAGAGCGAGCTGAGGAGGGGCAGAGAGACAGAGGGAGAGAAAGAATACCAAGCAACATACACCAAGTGTGGAGCCTGACACAGGGCCGGAACTCACGAACCTTGAGATCATGACCTGAACTGAAATCTAGAGTCAGGTACTTAACCGACTGAGCCACCCAGGCGCCCCTAATAGATGGTTTCTTTAATCAGATTGTTTCTCTAATATTTAGGAATTTATTGTTTTAATTATAGATGTATATATGTATAAATATATACATATATATACACATATTGGTTCCAACAATATATATATGTACAACTTGATGTTGAAAGATTAAAAATAAGTTTGCAACACTTAAAAACCTCTCTAGAGTATACAGTTTACTAATGGAGTTTTCCATGTTTCTTGGCTGTGAATTTTTTTAAACAGTTAACTTTCTTTTTTTTTTAAAACAGTTTAATTTACCACCAATTTCTGTCTTGATTCCAGTTAATCAGAATTTACAAGGAAATACATATATGTAATCCAGTCTCTAAGTTTTAAGATTTTATGGTTGGATGAAATTTTAAATGGAAAGCATCCATATGAAAATGTGTCTTGTTATTTATTCCTGTTTGAGCAAAGCAAGTTTTTTTCCCCTTATCGAAGATCTCCTTTGAGGACAGGAATGATATTTGAATATTGTCTTGTTTTTATGTTCTGTTAACATTATTTATATTAAATTTGAATATCCTGCTTTATAGATATCGGACTAACGAAAGTTACTGTTTAGTTTCAAGTGTATCTGTTTTTGTTGGGAAAAAAGTCCAGAAACAAATTGACACCTAATGAAACAGACTAAATCATCACTTTGTTGTTTGGTAATAGAAATGCAAATGGAATGTGTAAATTTTATAGTATCATGCCTTTAAAAGAATTTTCTGTGCTTCGGTTCCCTGGCAGACAATTTGAGGCCTAGCTCCATGTTGTGATGCTGATACAACAGAACACTGTGTACATACATATGTGCCCTCCTCTGGCACAGAAGAAATGCTTTCCTTGTGTAGACAGAGTGCTAATTAAAGGATTTTGAACATACTGATTAAAAGAGACCACGGTAACAAAGCTGCTGAGTTATTTCTGTTCTCTTACAAAAGTCTCTGCCATCTCCTGTGACCTTTTTGGGCCTTGTGCAGTGGGGCATGCAATTCATTCTGGACTGGAGAGGATGGGGAGGGGAGGGGAGGAGGGAAGGGAATTTTGGCTCAACTGTGCTGCTAGGCTGTTGGCCTTCATTGTAGTTATTTTTAACCCCTTGTGTGGTTCAGTTTAAACATGCCTAGTAGTACTGCCTAATAAAGATGTGTGCCTAATAACTAATTTATATTGTAGTGAGATTAGTAATGTTATACCTCATCTTACTTAGTTCTCTGGTTGTATTCTGCTTTAATTATGTCAAATTATTGGGATATATTTCTGTGGTCACTGGGTTGTTTAATGAATAGTATCAAGAAGTAATTAAAACTTGAAAGCATGCCTTGAAACATATAATTTAATGATTCTCTTATTTTAATAGTATATATGAAATTCTTAGCAAGGTCTGGCACGTAGTACTCTTTCGGTTGTTACTTTTTACAATAATATTATAAAATTAAAAGAAAAAATTGTTTAGAGACTTGAAATATCAAATCCCCCATAATTGTGGGTAATGTAGGAGTTATGTATATATTTTTTACTTAGAGTTTATTAGAATTTGAAAAGAAAAAAAAATCACAAGTGTGTGCTTAGCTAGGAACCTGCATGTTTATGTTTAGAGTTCAAAAGTAGACAGTTTTCCTCTGGTTAGATGTTGGCTGTGTTGAACTCCACAGGGCTATTTATGGTCCCCTATAACATTGGGGCTCTGTGACAGCAGATGTATTTGTGACAAATAGGCCATTGGCTGGGACTTCAACATTCTGTTTTGAGATTTTGTTGTTACTAGCATATGAATATGCTGAATATGACTTTGTGTATTAAAGCGTGCACATTATATAATTTTAACATTTCACACAAATTTGCCCATTATCTATATTGTATGATTTTTGCATTCTTTTTTAGTAGGTGGTTTTCTAAGACAAGATTGGCAATTCCTGCAGACTTTTAAAGATCTTCAGACTGCTGTAACTGTATAATCATATGTCATTGTCTTCAGTTTCCTATTTTTAAAATGGAGTGCTGGCTACAGGACTTTTTATGACCCTGTATTTATGAAATTGCCTTCAAGCCACGGAATGTGGGGACGGGTTTCATTGTAGCGGTGTGGGTTATTGGTCTTTGCCAGTATATTTTATAAGAAGAAATAGGAGACTTCTTGCACAATTCAAGGCCGTATCTTGGCAAATTGATGTTCCTCATGATGGAATTACAGGAAGGATGATATATTTTAAGTATGGCATCCTGAAGTTGCAGTACTCTGCTGTGTGTTGCTTTCTGATTTATGATGTTAGAGTTTTTTCCTTAAATGTCAGTATTTGGATTTCCTGAAGATGATCTCCCAGTTCTCCCTAAACACATCTACATTGTTTCATTAGCAGGTAAGAATGAGGTCAGATAATTTAATACAAATAATAATAATGATTTTGATTCTCAAGAGTTAGGGGAAGATTAGTTGTTACCAGCTCAGATAAGATTTTTAGTTGGATTTGAAAAGCAGAAGAAATTTACTATTTTCTGGAGTGTGGACCTCTGCTTGGGAGTATAAGACAGAACAGAAAAAAAAGCTGTGAAATATTTTGCTAAGAATTCATCCATTCAGCAGTTATAGGAATACTTCCTGGAAGCCTTTTAAGAAGATGCAAAGTGTTGGGCATTACAGTGGTTGGGGAGAAAAGAAATAAGTACAGTACTAGACATGGTCATAAGACCTTCACAAAAGAATAGTTGATAGTTACGAAGATACAGATAAGTGTTTCTCAGTTTCAGTAGGTGTGGATCTTTTGTATTTGTGGGGTCAGCTTCCTACAGGAGAAATTAATTGAAATGATCCTTGAAGGATGAAATTTGAACATCTCAAAGTCAACATTTCTCTGTGTTGGTTTTCAGTGCAAAGTGAAGACGAAGACTTTTCTTGGCCATTGCTTGACCCTGAGCAAAGCTGTGAATATAGTTGAGTGATTCTGCAGACAGACCAGCTGCAGAGTTTCCCTCCTAGAGGGGGACAGAAAGAGACTTTCAGTCCTCTCAGGCTGAAATGGGAGAACCATCCTACCTTGAATAAATGGGCCCATTGTTAATTTTAAGCTGTTGGGTATTTTCTTTTACATTCCCTTCCAACTACCCTGTCGTTATGCCAAGTTGGAAAGTTAATGATTTAGTATGTATAACTGCATAATGTATATTTCACATGTATGGTCACCTTCTGCTTTAAAAGTATTAATTACCTTGTGTGTGAGGCACAGAGACCTATTTTTTCTGTGTGGTAATTTTCTATCATTGTCGTGACAAGGGTAAAGAATCTCCAGATAATTCTGAAGATGTTTTTCTGGGTTGTTATTGGTAAAGAAATGAAAAATATTATCACTATGTTTTGTTGTAAATAAGTAGTTTTAGAAAAGTGGAGCTTGATTTTTTTAGTTTTAATGAATGTTAGGCATTTTGGAAGGTTCTTTGTTAAAGTAAGAAGAATTTTACTGGTCTGTAGGCTATCTGTGTCTGATGGAGGAAACAATATTGTAGAGAGTAGACGAAGTAAGAACGCTAAACCTAAGTAAAGGAGATTTTTAGATAACTTGTTCACCTACTCATCGATCAGATATAATATCTCCTTAAACTGAGAATATTGAAGACTGTGGACTTATTTTCAGTTATTTTTGAGAACTTTCAAGGCAAAGAATGTTTCTTTATGATAGTTGTTGGTCAGGTTGCAGTGTGAATTTATAGTTAGTTAACTGGTTGTCTTCATCCAAAATATCCTTTCTGCAGTAGTTCTTACCCAGATTCTCATATACCATGAGACTTGTGGCCCCCAGTTACAACTGCATGGAGGAAAAACTCTGGTATCAGTTAGGTAATCTAGAAGCAAACATCGTTCTGGACAAAAAAGGGGTTGTTTCTTTGGTGTCTTGTAAGGGATAATTACGTTCAGTTTTAGTAGGGGAGACTCTAAGCCTTTATTTAAATTTCTGAGGTATAGAAGTATTGACTGTATAATACTATGTAATATAAAACATGACAGAACGAGACCCTAGCATGTGAAATATCAATTTTTGTATGCATTTGTAAATAAATGACATAAGGAAATGAAAAGAGAAAAAATTGAAGCAGTTAATGTAGTGACCTTGGTGACTCTTAGGTATTCTATGTGCACAGCCACTCAGTAGCCCTGTTGGGAATGCAGGTTTGGTTGTTAAATTACAAAAGTGGGAAAGTAACTTTTCTAGCACAGGTACTCTGTTTTAATGAAGATTTTTCTTTTTTTTTTGGTAATAAACTATTTATGAGTATACAGAGTGGACAGTATTGAATGAGTGTTTAAAGTTCGGTTTGGAGGGCTCCTGGGTGACTCAGATAAGCATCTGAATTCAGCTCAGGTCATGTCTCACAGTTCATTGAGTTCGAGAGCCCTGCTTTGGTTTCTCTGCTCTCAGCTGGGAGCCAGCTTCGGATCCTCTGTTTTCGTCTCTCTTTGCCCCTCTCCCCAACTCACTGTCTCCCTCTCTCAAAAATAAATAAACATTAAAGGAAAAGTTAGTTTTGGAAGAATTTTTTATAACATTAATGAAACCATATGTTCACTTCACTATCTTTCCCCACCTCATTTTTTTCTTGTTTTACATGAGTGGTGTTATCTACCCTTGTGTAAGTAAGCATTTCTTTGACAGCTGTTGATGTTGCCCATTTTATGTGATGATTAATGGAACAAAGTCTATCAACCTCTTTGGCGTTTAGTACTCCCAGCAGGACTAGATAGTTACAGCCCATGTCCATGATAGGCCTACATGAAAGAGCAAAATGGACTGGGAAGGTTAACAGGAGGAAATGAAAAAGAGCCACATTAGGTGGAGAAAAGAGACAATTTAAAAAAGGCCACAGTGGAGCACTTATTTACTGGGTAACATTTGGTACTCAGGCAATCTTCTTAACCCTTCACCCCTTCCTGCCTTTAAAATTTGGTTAATTTATGCTTCTTTTTAGGTAATATATTCATAGGGTTTGAAGTTCCAAAGATACAATAGCATGTAAAGGAGAATCTCATTTTTCCCGCCATTCATTTCCTCTTCTGGAAGCAACCAGTGCTAACATTTTCTTGTGTATACTTTCAGAAATGATCTATATAGATACATGTATATACATATATGTCCTTTCCACCCTCCTTTTCAACACAAATTGTATCCTTAAAAACTATATATTTTTTGGCATTTTTTTTTTCACTCAACCCCAAATTAATAAATATATCTTTATTTTTTTTATATAAAGCTGCATTGTTTGGATTGGTCATGATTTATTTAACTGTTTCCTATTGATAGACAAGTTGTTTCTTGTGTTTTACTGACACTGCAGTGTAATTTTTGCATTTATATACGTTGCATATATATGAACGTATCTATCAGATAAATTCCTAGAAATGGAATTGCTGAGTCAAAGGGCTATATATATTAATGATTTTGATTGATAGTGCCAAATATCTCTATAGAGGCACTCCTACCCACAATATGAGAATGCTGGTTTCCTCATATTTCGCTAGCCCATGTTTCAACAGCCTTTGATCTTTCCTAATCAGATGGGCCTATTTTCACTTTTCTCTTTTTTATAGGACTTAATCACAAGTATTCTACTGAGGATTTTGTTTTTAAGTGGTTCATTATTTCCCGTTTTGCATGAACATATGAAATAAAAAATGTGCCGCTCTTCTGTAAATGATACCATTAATTTCTAGGGATGATAGTCTGAGTTTTGTCATGCAGTTTTGATTAATAGTTACCTTTATCATTTATTTCCTGTTTTTTAAAAAATTTATTTCCTATTTCCAAATGGATTTCCTCTCAATGTTAACATATTACTTCCAATTACATGGTGAAATATTTTGCTTGTTTTTTGTTGAACGGTTTTTGGCATATTGCCCTGCCGTAGACTTTCTGGAAAGTTTAAGCAGATCACATTTAATAGACTCAAGGTCGTTACTTCTAGAGTTTCTCCTGGAGTCTGATATATTGTGGGATTTCAAATCCTGCTCTTCTCTAGCTCCCTTTAAATGATGTAACAAGGAGACTGGCCATTATGAGCTGTTCAGTATGGCCCTCAGACACAGTAAAATTCACCCCTAGCAGACTCACTGTGTTTTCATTGTCAACCTTTATTGGCCAGTAGAGCTTAACTGAAGTGTTAAGTGTTCCATAGCATAGTGAGTCAGGCATTGTGAAGGCATACTAACAATAGATTTCTTCATTTTACCTTGGTTTAAACAGCAGACTGTGTGTGTCGGTAACTTTGGTGACAAAAAGAGTAAGGATGCCAGGGATGTTTGTATTTTATGTGGTTAAAGGAGGAATGTGGAATTTCCCTTTAGTGTGTTGCTATAAATTTTTAAATATGATGAGAAGAGGGGCACCTGGCTGGCTCAGTCGGTGGAGCATGCAACTCTTCATCTCAGGGTCGTAGGTTCAAGTCCCACGTTGGGCACAGAGAGTACTTAAAAATAAAATCTTTGAAAAATATATGATGAGAAGAATTTGGAACTAGATAAGAATTTGTACCATTGGTTATTTGAATTCTGTGACTTGTTAAACATTTTTTTCCAGAATCCAAAAATTGATTTAACAGTGGCCATTGTTCTTCTTGATGATTGTCTTGGGTAAATTTTGATTTACTAAAATTTTATTTTAATGACATTAACAACTGAATGCCATTTACCATTAGTTCTGTCAGGGACTTAAGTGTTGTGATTTGGTTCTGTTGAGGATCCCAGTTATTAGCTCAGGATTTCACAAATGATTTCTGAGATTTTAACTTTTATAGGTGGCAAAATTAAAAATTAGTAAGGTTGTATAATGTTGGCTGGAGGTGGTTGTGGGTATGTTCTGAAGGTATTTTTCTTCTTGGGAAAAGGTAGTGGAGGACAAATGTCCTTTAGAAAACAAATGCTTTATCCCTTAAATTGGAACCCTTAGAGATGTTCTGGAGAAAGAAGTTTATACAAAGATAAAAGCATTATTATGCATGTCATTTTCATGATTTTGAACATTCTCTTGAAGTATCTCTATGCTACTTAACTTATAAATTTTCTACAAATAATTCTTCTGGTCTTTTTATAGTAGGCATTTCTTTTTATATATAACTGTCCATTCTGGAAGATTCTGGTTATTGGTATCCAATTCTCAGAGTGATATTCAATATTTTAGTAGACACATGTTTCCAAACTTCATCAGTGGTTTATGCCCTTGTAGTTCGGTTCTTCATATTCAGACTGGCAAGTTGCCCAACCGGGAATTCTGAAATCCTGCATTCAATGCATTATTGTCCTATTTAAAAACTGTTAACAGGGGCACCTGGGTGGCTCAGTCGGTTGAGCATCTGACTTCGGCTCAGGTCATTATCTCATGGTTCGTGAGTTCGAGCCCCACGTCGGACTCTGTACTGATAGCTCAGGACTTGGAGCCTGCTTTGGATTCTGTGTTCCCTCTCTCTCTGCTTCTCCCCTGTCTCTCTTTCACACTCTGTCTCTCTTTCAAAAAAAATAAATAAAGATTTAAAAAAATAAGTAAATAAAAATAAAAACTGTTAAGAGCTTCTTGTTATCTGTTGAGTTATTGCTTTATTCCTCTGCATGGCATTCAGGCTGCATATACATGGGCCCACTTAATACAGCTGAGTTTATGGTCCAAAATGCCCATTTTTAACCCTAAAGTCCTTAATTTTTTGTGCTTACTACCTTTGTTTTCTTCTTACCTCTAAAGTTCTACCTATCTTTCAAGGCACATTCATATACCAGGTGCTCTTCCAAATTTTTGACTACTCCAACTTGCTTGGGTCTCCTTTCTTTTCTATATTAAATAGTAATAATAATAGCAATGTAAATATGCTGACATTTATTGAGCCCGTGTTATTGTCTAGGCCCTGCTGTAAGTGTTTTCCTCATGTTCCAATATTTAATCCTCATAATGACCCTCTGAGGAAGTATGATTTTAAATGTCTGATTTATAGATGAAGAAACTGAGGGAGGAAGAAGTTAAATAACATGCCCAGAGTTACACAGATGGTAATTGATTAGGCTTAGGATTTGAAATCAAACGGAGTAGTAATAATGCTTTTTTTAACCAGGTTCTCTCTTTTCTGGGAATAGATGACAGTTTTAACTACTGACGGCCAAGTTCGTGAATGTGTTGTTGTTTCTTCTCCTTCTTCTTCTTCTTCTTCTTCTTCTTCTTCTTCTTCTTCTTCTTCTTCTTCTTCTCCTTCTTCTTCTCCTTCTTCTCCTTCTTCTTCTCCTTCTTCTCCTTCTTCTCCTTCTCCTTCTTCTCCTTCTTCTTCTTCTTCTCCTTCTTCTCCTTCTTCTCCCTCCTTCTCCCTCCTTCCTTCTCTCTTCTTCTTTCTTCTTTCTTCTTCTTTCTTCTTCTTCTATCTCCCATGTGTGTATTTCTTAAAGAGACAATACATGCTGGAGAATCAAAGACTTGTATAAATGGGAATAACTGAGATTATTAAAAAAAAAAAATGACTGCTTTCCAAAGTGATTATCAAAGCCGATCTAAGAAATTTTACAAATGTAGATTTCAGGCCCTAGACTTTGAATTCAGGAGGTTTAAGGATTCTTACATGCTGTCTGGATATTTCTCATCTACCGTTTGCGTTCCATTTTGTACACTAATATTTGGGAACCATGTATGGTATTGCTTTTTTAGAAAACATTTTTACTGTAGACCTTTTGTTAGGTCATTTCAGCAAAAAGGCTGAGGCTAAGTTACATTGGAACTGTCCTTGACTAAACAACGTGGTAGATCGACTTTTCTTCAACCATCAGTCTTTTCTCAGTTTTCAGAGTTCAATCACCATAGGTCAAATTATTTTTGTAAATAAATGACAATCAGAGTTTAGTTCTGTTTACAATGTTTTATTAGTTTTTTTTTTTTTGAAGATTTTCTATTTATTTTGAGAGAGAGAGAGAGAGAGCACAATGCCCTGAGCAGGGGAGGGGCAAAGAGAGAGGGAGAGAGAGAATCCCACGTAGGGTCCACATGGAGCCAGACGCGTGGGGCTTGATCTCATGAACTGTGAGATCATGACCTGAGTGGAAATCAAGAGCTGAATACTCAACCGAATGAGCTATCCAGGCACCCCTGTTTACAGTGTTTTAAGTATCTTTGTGACAAAGAGTTTTAGAGGATTGAAGTTGACATACTAATTATAATATTTTAATACTATAAAAGTTAATAATGTTAAATTTACCAAAGACTTTTTTAGGAATTTTTGACTATACTTGGTTTTATTTTATACCTCATTGCTAAATCAAAGTGGTAACATGTTAAAAAGAACTAGTTACAGTTTTTTTAATCCCATGAACCAGAGAATACTACAGACTTTTGGTCTTCATATTAGGTTTCACAGCAATATATGTAAGTACATATAAATAGGTCATATACTTTGTTAAATTGTAAACTCTCTTACCAGGAAAAAAACCCCTTACACTGTGAGTCTTATTTACTCAAGATCATGCTGGAATTCCCAATTTGTGTTCATTAGCTGTTGACTGATGATCATAATGATAATAGAGGACAGATGGGAAGCCGGGTTGCAATCTCAATCAAGTTTCCTGTATATTTGTCTGTTAATGTACATAATTGATAGAATTAACTGATGAAGCATTTTGGTGTTCCTTGTTTTTAGTTCTAGTTAGGCTTTGACTTTCTAGGAAATGTCCCAGAGGTTACATCATGTGATAACCCCCTGCCTCCCAAGGTACAGTCTTTCTCTGTGCCAGTCAGAATTTGTTTTCTGTAACTTTGACCCGATGATTCTGCTTCTCTCCTTTAGTGCTATGCACAACAAAGGATAACAGCCTTTCAAATAGTGACCGAGTTGTATTTCCCTTGGAGTCTTGTGGATATTCTGTAGGAAGCCATTTCTTCAAATGTTTCTCTCATGGCACTTTGCCTCTGTCTTCACACCCTTGGGCACATGCTTTTAGAAGTTTTTAAATGTCTTCTTATGTGTGACTCTCAGAACTGATCTATTAAGACCAATGCAAAAGTATAGTTATTAAGTCAGGAAGCTTATTTTTGTATGACTGGATAGTGTGGGGTTTAGAAGCTGCTCTGAGCAGTGGGCTTAATGGAACCATCAGTGTTTTCTCTGTATGCTTTTGTACTGTTTGAAATTTTTAAACAAAAGAGAAAGAGAACGAAAACTAAAACTGGCTTATGCTTTGTACATGTGTAAATTGAGGCTTGTCTGGACATACGTGGAGGTTAGCAGAGCCGAAGAGGGCAGGGGTGTGTGTATGGGTGTGTGCTGCTTGTGTGAAAGATCAAGGAACCTCATGGCAAGGAATTTAGGAAACAGATAATTGAGTGTATTCAAGCATAGTCTCTGGAGATTTTTGTTATTTTTGCTATCTTTTATGAGAGATGGGTAAATTCATGGTATAGCAGGGTATCTTCTAGCACTGCCTTTCTCCTGAGTGATTTGTGCCAGAGTCCAGAGATGGTAAGGAGTGACTCAACACCTATTTATTGATCTCTTACTGTGTACTAGGTTTTGGGTACAGAGGGTGGTTCTCTATTTTCTAACATAAAGGCACACAGAATGTGATATGAAATATGTGAACGAGCTTAGGCATAGGAGAGGACTTACATGTAATCAGATCAGGAAGAGAACACAGTAATGTGTGTTGACCATGTAACCCGTGTTAGGATAGCAGGGAACTTCTAGAGGAGGATCTGTAGAATCCATGGAGGAGACACACGAAGAGGCAGTGGCGGGCAGAATTTGCCATACCAACATCTGGACTTGGAGTTATTTTTTCATTATCATTATTGAGCATCTGCTGTGTGCTCAGTACTGGCCTAGATACTGAAAATACAGTGATAAGCAAAACGAAGTCCTTTGTGTTATAGACCTCATATTCTAGTAAATGGGACTGGTAACTCAAAATATATAAACAAATAAGCAATGTAAATTAATAAGGCGATATGCTAGGGAATAATTGGGGAAAAAGGTTGAGTGTCTGGGGTGGTAAGGGTTTTACTTTATTTTTAAATGTTTATTTTGAGAGTGGGGGTGGGCAGAGAGACAGGGGGACAGAAGATCCAAAGTGGGCTCTGTGCTGACCGCAGCAAGTCTGATGGAGAGCTAGAATTCACCAACCATGAGATCATGACCTGAGCTGAAGTCAGACACTTAACTGACTGAGCCACCCAGGTGCCCCAAGGGTTTTACTTTAAATTGGGGGTCAAGAAAGGTCCTTCTGACTGAGGAGGTGACATTAACTTAAGAATAAGAAGCCAGTCATGGGAAGAGCCAGGAGGACAGTATTGCAGACAGAATGGGAAGTGCAAAAACCTTGAGACAGGAAAGAGCTTGGTGTGTTCAGGGAATAGAAAAGAGGCTAGTGTGCCACAGTGCAGTGAGCAAGGAGGAAAATGGAGTGAGATGAGGTGCATCTAGTGTCAGAATGAGAGACGAGGTTCAGGGTGCTTGAGGAGGATAACCTTGGAAGCAATCATAGGACCACTCTTGGAGATTTTAGAGGATCCTGATTCCTTTGGATTAGAGCTGAGCTAGAGAGAGTGGGTTACTAACTATTGTGACCTTACCATATCTACAAAGTGATATGTTTTATTCATTTATTTAAAAATATTTTTATTTATTTTTGAGAGAGAGAGAGAGAGCGAGCACACGTGTGTGTGAGTGCGGTGGGGGACAGAGAGAGAGAGTGAGACACAGAATCCAAAGCAGGCTCCAGGCTCTGAGCTGTCAGCACAGAGCCCAATGTGCTTAACTGACGGAGCCACCCAGGCGCCCCAAATTGGTGTGTTTTATAAATTGGTTTTGGTAAAAAAAAAAAAAAAAGAAAAAAAGGATTAACTGTATACCCTGCCAAAGTGACTCTTCCGAAGTAAAATACTCAATATGTTTGTTTTGAAAAGTTATTTATTGTTACAGCATATACATTATTATTTTTTCATTGTTATTTACTCACTGATTACATTTTTTCTGTTTTGTGTTCTTTTAATTTTTTTATCACTGTAAGACAAGCAGCTTGTTGCCCAGATGGCTTCTGTTTTCATTTCCTTGTGATGTTATGACCTCTTCTATTTTAATAAAGAAATGTTGCATACACACTGAAGAGTTGTTTACAAATTATGTTGATTAACACTTTTGTTAGAGTATGCCTCAGAGATAAAGTGAGTGTTAGGATGTTTATTCTAGGTCCCATATGTTGAGCTGAAAAAGGTTTTAAAATGTATCTATTTTTAAAAAGAATGCTTTAGCTGTTGGTTGGTTGAAGCACCCAAGGTCAAAAGTTATGTTTTGTGACCTTTAATTATCTTAAGTGGAGGGAGTTTATAAGATTTAATGTTTTTCATTTCTGAATCTTTCAGAGAGGTTACTTTGGGTAGGGTTAACATCTAATAAGAGCAGTTGCCCGTTGATAATTTAGTAGACACATTGGTAATGGATAAACTGAGAGTGTCATCGCTATCATATAAATGTAAGTCTGCAGTAATAAATGACAGTGCCTTCGTAGATGATGTAACTTCATACTTCATACTTAGATTAGTTTTTTATAAATTCAAGACAAGAATGAGCTTTCCTGTGAGTTTTGGGTTATATTTACAAAATCATGCTTTACAACCAACTTACGAATTATCCGTAGTACATTAAATATGATAAAAGAATGCACTAGTATAAAATTTTAGATACAGTTTTCTTGATGATATTATCTTTTTTTTTTTTTTTTTAACGTTTATTTTTGAGACAGAGAGAGACAGAGCATGAACGGGGGAGGGTCAGAGAGAGGGAGACACAGACTCTGAAACAGGCTCCAGGCTCTGAGCAGTCAGCACAGAGCCCGATGCGGGGCTTGAACTCACAGACCGCGAGATCATGACCTGAGCCGAAGTCGGACGCTTAACCGACTGAGCCACCCAGATGCCCCATGATGATATTATCTTAACATTTAAGTAACCTGGGACGCCTGGGTGACTCAGTCGTCTGGGCATCCAACTTCTGCTCGGGTCATGATCTCGCAGTTCACAAGTTCGAGTCCAACATCAGGCTCTGTGCTGACAGCTCAGAGCCTGGAGCCTGCTTCAGATTCTCTGTCTCCCTCTTTCTCTGCCCCTCCCCCATTCATGCTCTGTCTCTGTCTATCTCTCCAAAATAAATAAACATTAAAAAAAGTAAATAAAGTAACCTAATAATAATTAATTTTTAGCCTTAAAGAACACTTTAGGCAATTACGATCATATAGTAATGAATGGTCAAACATCTATGAATATTTTATTACCAAAGCTAATATACTAGCATTGTATTTTTTATTGACTGTTTTTTACAGTGATTTTTTTTTGTAGGGTTTATATTTTCTCCCAACATAACATTTTAAGATTATAATTTTAGTGAACAGTGTTTAACATGCTGTTTAGTGTAGTTACTAAGTGCAAGCTCTTAGTGTGTGCATGTGAATCCTAGCTCTGAAATTAACAGATATATATATTTGTTCAAATATATATATTTGAAATTAAGATATATATATATAAATATATATATATAAATATATATAAATAACTGTACCCAGGTTCTTCAACTGTCAAATGGCTGTAAAATATTTACATCATAGCGCTGTTGAATTAAATAAAGTAATACATGTAATGTACCTGGCTCATAGTAAGAACTTTGTGAAAATTCTCTAATAATAATAAAAGTTACCTTATCATGGGGTACCTGGCTGGCTCAGTTGGTGGAGCATGTGACTCTTGTTCTTGGGATTGTAAATTCGAGCCCCATGTCAGGTGTAGAGATTACTTAAAAATAGTAAAATCTTTAAAGAGAGGGAGGCAAACCATAAAAGAGACTCTTTTTTTTTTTTTTATGTTTATTTATTTATTTTGAGAGAGACAGAGACCTCGCAAGTTGGGGAAGGGCAGAAAGAGAGGGAGAGATAGAGAATCCCAAGCAGCCTCCCTGCTGTTAGCACAGAGCCTGATGTAGGGCTCAAACTCAGAACCATGAGAACTGTGAGAACTGTGACCTAAGCTGAAGCAAGAGTCAGGCGCTTAATATACTGAGCCGCCCAGGCTCCCGGAGACTCTTAACTATAGAGAAAAAACTGAGGGTTGCTGGAGGGGAGGTGCGTAGGGGGATGGGCTAAATGAGTGATGGGTATTAAGAAGGGCACTTGATGTGATGAGCATTGGGTGTTATGTGTAAGTGATGAATCACTAAATTTTGCTTCTGAAACGAATATTATGCTATATGTTAACTAACAAGAATTTGAATAAAAAACTAGAAACAAAGAATAAAAATAAATGAAATGGAAAAAACAAAACAACAAAAAACAAAATCTTAAAAAAGTTACCTGATGGTAATAAATACTTACTGCTAATCTCTAGTTGAAGCAGTTTTGACTCTATTTTTGAAATAATTCTAGATCAATCACTTCTTTGATAACATCATCTTCAAAACTCAGTTGTGCCTTTCTTTTCTGAAGAAGTTTTATATTTTGGGGTTTTTACATAGGATTTTTTAGAAGCACCATCCTACACAACACACACAAACACATCCCCTGTGGTTTGAATTATTTCTTGAAGTTATCTTATAGAACGTGGATAATAAATATTTGTTAAATGAGTGGGCCATTTCCTTCTTCCGTCTGTCAGATCTTGCATAAACTCTCAAAGGGTTTTAAAAAGAGAATGGATACTAGTAATACCTCCAATTAGATATTCTTTCTACAGTGATTACTATTCACTAGAGATTTTCTTTTCTTTCTTTTTTTTTTAATTCTTTTAAAGTGACATGATAAGCTATATTGCTGGTGAAGGCAGTTGCTATAGGGGAGAATTTCTTTTTTTTTTTTTTTTTCCTCCAGTGAAGGATAAGTATGATTATAAGAGAACATGCAAGTGAAACGTAGGCTACACAAGCTAAGAAATGCGTGTGCCATTTGTACTGTCTCTTTTCAGGAGTTTTTGCAGTTCAGCAGCCTTTGTGTGTAGAGCTCTGTCCTCACTGTGCCATCTTAGTTTTCTGATTGTAGAGAACTGGACATGGCATGGGTGCCTGATCTAAATGTAGCCGTCTGTAGACAAAGTTAGGAGATCTGTATGCTGTCATACTATTTTTTTTATTTACACGCTCTATGCATTTTATGAAATGTAAGATCTAACCACTCTGAACTTCAGCTGTACAAATGAATATAAATCCTTGTTGCTCATTCATTAGTTTATTTACTTATTCCGTAAATATTTATCGAACATCACTTACATGCCAGGCACTGTCCTAGGCACTGAGAATACAGCCGTGTGAGTAAAATAAAGTCTGTGCTCTCTCAGACCTGTAATTTAGGGGAGTGAAAAAGAGACAATAGGCAAATAAAAAATAGTTGGTGTTAAATAGTTTGGGGGCAAAACACAGGAGTGTAGGGAAAGGGAGTGGCGGTTGATGGGGAATTACTAATTTATAGGAAGTGAACAAATAAGGCTTTTTGAGCAGATACTTGGATGAAGTTGGGGAAGAGCATTTTGGGCAAAGAGTAAAGACCCCGAGAGGAGTGTTTACTTAGTATGTTTGAGGAACTTACAGGTAAGCCTTCAGTGGCTGGAGCGGACTGAAAGGATGGTGGTAGAAGATGATTTTAGAGAATTGAGGGTAGTTATTTCCCAACATAGATTGTATTAAAATCTACAGCAGTTTAGTTGAGAGGAAAGAAGCATTTTGCCTTTAGATTAAAATAAGACCATGTCAGTATAGCGAGAGTTTTTGTTTTTTTTGTAGCATAGTACACACTACTGTGGTACACAGTAAGTGGTTTCTCTGAAGTCTGAAGAGTCTGCTGATTGCAGTGTTATTTTATTCAGGACTGATGTTAAGTTTCAATAGTATTTGAGGTTTAAAAGGTTGTGAACATTGGTATTTGTATATGCTTAGTATTTTTGTTTATATGTAGCAGGAGTAACTGATTATAAATGAGAAGTGGGGTCAGATTACATACATGTATATAGTTCAGTAATAATAACTTTTATGGAGTGATGACTATTGCTGTCACCCTTACAATTAATATTCACTTTGAAAAGTAAGGTGAAACAAAAAAAGTTATTTTTGTCTTTACTCCAAGATTTTGTCTTTATCCTTGTTTTTCAGCTTCGTAATGGAGATAGAGGAATTTTAGTATCTTTGGGTAATCACTAAAGTAACATGCAGATTATTAGAGGCATATGAATATGGAAAATCATTTAGTCTGTTTTGGGAATTTTCAAAAAAATATTTGAAATTGCCTTTTTAAGTTTTATTTTCAGAAACATTTCCTGGTCTTGTTACAGTAGATGATCATGAGGGGCGCCTGGCAGGTGTGTGACTCTTGATCTCAGGGATGTGAGTTCAAGGTCCACATTGGGTATGGAGCCTACTTAAAAAAGAAACAAACAGAAAAAAGAGTGGATGATCATGAAAATGTTTCATTTATACCTGGCAGGAGTAACCTTTTAAAGTCCTCTAACTTATCAGTTGAACTGGTAACCATAGACCAATTGTCTTGGCTTTTGTTCTAGTCATTAGATTGGAATTTTAAATAAAAATAGCTTATTGAATAGTTTCTTCAGGAAGGGCAGTTTTCCCAAAGAGTTTTCAGTTTATTATCATCATTAAACCTTCATTCTTTTTAAGTTTAAGTTTTATCATCGCTAGACAGTTTCCCAATTAAACGTTTCATAATCAGCTGTATGACATTTTGCATCAGTGAAACCCCACCGTTTTTATTTGTCTGAAGAAGGGGCAAGAAACATTAGAAACAAATTTTCTCATCAGAGGAGACTTGGTTTTTTTTTAAATGTGTATTTTTGAGAGCAAGAGAGACAGAGTGTGTGAGTGAGAGAGGGGCAGAGAGAGGGAGACACAGAATCTGAATCAGGCTCCATGCTTTGAGCTGTCAGCACAGGGCCTGATGTTGGGCTCGAATTCACGAACTGTGAGATCATGACCTGAGCCACCCAGGCGCCCCAAAGGAGACTGTTATGTAAAGGAAAGATTTATTCTAATGGAGAACTACTTTATTAATTCAATCTAATTAATGGTAAAGCTCCAAATATAACACAGATGAGTTACTCCTCTAGATTGATAACAATTTTAAACTTATTTTTCAAAGATTTTGTGAAGTAAGTATTTTCTTCAACAAAATTTGGAAGTTGACTTATTAGGCTGTTTAAATAAGGTCTTGTGCTTGTTTCATTTTTGATGATGTAGGTTTTTGTAGATGGCAGTATACTTGAGTTTCATGGTCAATTTTGGTTTCCACCGGAAATGATTATTATTTGCTTTGGGTTTGATTTTTTTTTTTTTAATCTTATAAAGTCATGGTCTTTAAAAAGGAAGATTTTTAAAAAATAAAAACCAGTGGTGACCAGGGTTGGGAAGAAAGGGAAATGGGGAATTGTTTGACAGGTATAACATTTCAGTTTTGCAATTTGAAAGAATTCTGGAGCTCTGTTGCACAATAATGTGAATGTATTTACCACTATGGAACTATTCACTTAAAAATGGTTAAGATGGTTTAAGAAAAAAGAAAAAATAACAGTATATTGAACTGCTGGACTTTTTAAAAAATTCATCTCATAAATAGCACATACAGGATGGTAGAAGTTGTTGTGACTTTTATTTGATCAACAGAAAATGATTATTTATAAGACCTTATTTCTTATAAATATTACAGATACACATTTTTTAAAAAGATTTTTTTTCCTTGAAGTTCTCAGAGAAAAATAATTTTTTTAAAAATTTATTGTCAAGTTAGCTATCATACAGTGTATACAGTGTGCTCTTGGTTTTGGGGACCAGAGAAATTTTAATAGCATTTGGACAGGAATGAGTAGACAGCAGATTATTACAGACTTTTACTTGACATTATGAAAACTAAAATTTAACTTTAGGGCTTGAGGTGGTTATGGTAATGTGATTTCTTAACTAAACTGGAAGATTTACCAGGGAATAGCTTCTGTATTTAAAGATAGTGGAAAGTTTGTCAGAATTGGCAAACTACCTCCTAGTTCAGTAATTCTAAGGCATTATAATCTGCCTTCTCTTTAAACACACATACATCCCACAAAAACTTTATATATTGCTCCTAGGTCTTTTAAGCTGCTAGGTAATTCATAAAGTATTTAATATATAAACTAAAATCAAAATGTCATAAATATGCCTACATATTTCTTGGTATGAAGTATGGATCACTTGCCAATGTCATATGAAATGGTTAACACTCTGAAGCCTGATTTTTCACATATTGGTGGTCAAAGTGCCTACATAGCATACATCTACATGAGGAAGCCAGTGCTGTGTTTTACTTCTGACCATCTGGAATTAGCTACCTCGTTTCCTTACAGTTTTCTAACACATTATTTCTGATTGGATGTTATTTGCAGTCCCAATATTTAAATGTTTTACCTTGGATGGGTAAGAGTGTCACTGTTGTAGATAGCCCAAACCTCTGTTCCCACTTTTTCTTACTACAAGTAAAGTGAATTTTGGCCTGTAATCTAGCCTGGAGATGCGCTCTGTAACCTTACGGAACATTTTCTTGATTTCTTTGTTTAAGCATCTTAAAGCATTAAAAGTGGCCTGTGTTATTTGAGACACACTTCCTTTTTTGTAATTGGCCTTTTTGACTTTTTCATGTTTATAGGTTTTGTTTTGTTTTGTTTTTTTAAGTTGAAATTTGAGAGAAGAGAGTGAAACTATGACTTTTAGTTTTTCATTTTAAAGTGGTTTGTGTAAGTGACCTAGAGGGGCGCTTGGCTCAGTGGGTTAAGAATCTGACTTCGACTCAGGTCATGATTTCACAGTTTATGGGTTCGAGCCCTGTGTTGGGCTCTGTACTGACAGCTCAGAGCCTGGAGCCTACTTTGATTTCTGTCTCCCTCTCTCTCTCTGCCCTTCTCCCGCTCACACTCTGTCTCTCAAAAAATCAACATTAAAAAAAGGTGACCTGGAATAGATAAAATGTAGTGAAACAAAAAATTTAAGAAAATTTGGCTTATGGTTACATATGTTTGCAAAATTTTACTTTAGTATAGATTTTTATGAACCTCCTTAAAATCAATGAAAAGTTACTAATCAAATGAATCTATCTTGTTATGGCTTCATTTTTGTGGTTAAGTATACAGCATTTCACTTTTGATAGTAGGTTAGGCAAAAAAAGAAATTAAAGAAGGTTACTTTACCCAGTAGAATATGGTTTAATGTAGTATTACACCTATACCAGGTCTTAGTGAACTCAGTCTGGCTGGAAGTGTTAGGCTATGAGCAGAAACTTGAGGCAAGTGGTTGAAATTTATAATATCAGTGATTTCTAGAGACAGTGGTGTCTTTGATTTTGCAAAACACACACCAACCACTATTCCAGTATACTTTTTTTTTTTTTTTTTACATTTTTCTTAGTCCATTTCTTTCCCATTATTGGTTAGTCAGAATGACCCTTTAAGGGAGTTTGATGGGAGATGGTGGAGGATCTTTGTATATTGGGTTGTTTTCAAGGCAATTCATAATGAGATGCTAAACCATTCTTAAATTATTCCACCTTATATTAAGATATGGATAACTTATAGATAAATTATTCTATCCTATTGTGATGTTTTTCTCATGTAACCTTTTTATCTGTTTTCACTCATATTGTCATCATTTTATGATATTTGTCTTTGCTTTGATTCAGAGTTTTTAACCTTGGCAGAAACATTCTGGCAAAACTTGTAAGAAGCTAATTTTTAAGCTTCTGAATAAAACTTTCCATTGTCTTTCAGCAGCTTTTGAATTTTTCTTGTTTCTGGAGAAAATGCTAGTGGGAGGAGGGAGAAGAAGGGAAAAAGTTAGGAGTTTCCCAGGAAGCTAGACCTTAAACCTCATTTAATAGTGGATTACTAAATCAGCAGCCATGGTTTTTATTAAGTTCTTTAAAAACATTTTATTTACTGATGTATTTATGTATTTATTTATTTATACATACTTTTTAAGGTACTACTTTTTTTCTTTTTTTACTTACCATGATGACTTTTTAGATAAATGTGGTCCCTAGAGAATATACATTAGTGTTAAGTGATTCCACATCATGGGTAATTCACGGATCTTAAATTTTTTGTGTTTTGTTCCCCTCTTCCGCCCCCGCCCCCCCCCCCCCCCCCCCCCCCCGGTTCAATAAACATTGCTTTGAATTACCAACTTCTGTGAAATCTCCCATTAACTCCTTGCTTTGAGGAACTAAATGAATCAGGGCCCAGGTAGGAAAATGAAAACACATTAGGTGTTTTAAATAGGAAATTTTAATACAAGGAATTTGTAAACACATTTTAGTTGAGAAAAGAAACTCAGCAGGGTATGGCAAGGTTGTCTACAAATGAGCAACAGTAGGAAACGGTTGCCATCTTTAGGACCAAGAGAGACAATGGGAAGATGTGATGTTACCAGAGGTGGGGCATGGGGGATGTGTGGCTAAAACCACAGAGAGGGTCCAGAGTGGGACCATGAAGCCAGGGGCTGACTAACTAGAGGTAGAACCACAGAAAAGATGTAGAAAGGGGAGAAATATCAGGGGTTCTCTCCTATCCCCCAGGGCTCAGCCATTGCCTCTCTTATTCGTGGGACTTATCCAAAAGCCAGAGCAAGGGAGCCTGGGGAATGTAGTTCCTTGACATAGAGAGAGAGAAGCAAAGAAAGGCAGAGTATTGATCTGAGAGCAAAGAGACAAATGTGACCAGTATAGATAATACAAAAATAATGATTTTTTTCCCCTTGGAAACTGGTAATATTCATGCTTTCATATTCTAAGACACTCCTCCCATGGCTCAGGAAACTCGTAGAAGATGGAAATAATTACGATGTATATGGTTTCAGTTTTCAGGAACCCTTTATTATTAGTACTGTTTAAGTGTTACTACATTTGCTGCATATATTTCTGCCAGTTCATTTTTATTGTTTATATATTTTTGACAACAAGAATTTATCATTTTCATTTCGTATTTTTTGTTCATTTATTTATTTTTAATGTCTTCAAAGATTAGAAAGTCAGTTCCCTTGAGCTATTTAATAAATATTCTGTCCTGTCATTTGCTTTTTCTAGGTTGTCAACATTTTTAAACTCTGTAATCCACCTAGAATTATTTTTGGTATGGGGTGATGCATTATTTTAATGCCAATTAAGATAGTTTACTTCTTTTTAAATAAAGATTATCTATGCTTTGAGAATCTTGATCTTTTCTTTTTAAATTGCCCTATGTCGGATTTCTTTAAATTTGGTAGATATTGACCTATAGTTATATTACAAATTTTATTTGAAGTGTCATCCTTGCTAATTCCTTAATTTATTGGCTAAAATGTGCTTCTGTTTGTTTCTTTATGTTTATTTATTTATTTTGAGAGAGACAGAGATAGTGCAGTTGGGGGAGGGGCAGAGAGATAGGGAGAGAGAGAGAATCCCAAGCAGGCTCTGCACTGCCAGTGCTGAGCCCAGTTTGAGGTTCAAACCCACGAAGCTGCGAGATCATGACCCAAGCCAAAACTGAGTCGGATGCTTACCCGACTGAGCCACCCAGGCGCCCCTGTACTTCTATTTTTAAAAACATGTGTGAAGTGGTTACCCGAAGACATTTCACCTCCATTTATTTGCTTATTTATTTATTTTCGATTTTATGTTTAAATAATCTCTGTATCCAGTGTGGGGTTCGAACTTTGAACCCTGAGATTAAAGTTCATTTGCTCTACTGACTGAGCCAGCAGGTGCCCCTTACCTACTTTTTTTTTTTTTTTTTTTTTAATTAAAAAGTCTCAGATGTCATATTGTGATTTAGGTTAATTTTAAGACCGTTTGATACTAACAAACAAATAGCTATAAGTTCAATATTGATGCATAGCATCTCTGTTAATTACTTTTTATGTGCGGGTTCACAAACAACTGTTGTGATTTTTATTTTTTAGTTTAATTGTTGGAGAATAGAGTGCCTGTGTTGAGTAATCGGTGTCTAATGTGTTTTGAACGTGGCCTTTTAAAATCAGTTGCTGTAATTATATTAATCTGCTAATTGTGGTGTGGAACATTGTCTAAATTTAGTAGGGAAGTAAAAGTCAGAATGTCAGAAGAAAGGAAAGGTTGTTTACTTAATAATTAACTCCTTAGCTTTTCTCATGATGCTTATTGACTTGAAAGTGTTGAAACTCTGAAAGTAAGTAGAGAGGGCATCACTTTTTATTTTATTTGCTTATGAAATACATATTATTAAGACATTTGTAGAGTAACGGTAGTTAAGTTAGCATTTTTTTAAAAAAGTGGATTGTAAGGGAAGGTGGGAGAGATGAATTTAAAGTACATTATTTATCAGAAAAGATTCTGAAAAACTAGCCCTTCATTTTTAGTTTAAGTATGAGATTTGTTTTCACTTCCTCTCTAGTCACAATTTTAAATTTTGGTGTAACTGGTAATAACTTAAAGCATTAATACAAATTTAAACTTTTTGACATAGAAATTTCAACATTATAGAAGTAGAATAATATAATGAGCCCAGTGTATCCATCACTGAGGTTCAACTCAGTATGTAAATTAATTTCGTTTTATCTATATTTTCATTGACTTCTACCCTCACTTCTGGCGTTCTTTTGAAGCAAATTCTAGCTATCATATTATTTCATCCAAATATTCCAGTATGTGGCTCAAAGAGTAAGCACATTCTTGTTGTTGTTGTTTTTTAAGAGTTTTACTTTATTTTTTTAGTGTAATAGCTGCACCCAACATGGGGCTTGAATCCATGACCCCGAGATCAAGAGTTGCATGCTTAGCTGACTGAGCCAGCCAGGCACCCCAGTAAAAATTCTTTTTAAAAACATAATTGTAGTGCCTTTATCACCCCTGAAAAGTTGACAACAGTTTTCCAATATCAGCTCTTTAAAGTTCTCATTTTCCTGATTGTCATCCATAAACATATACAGTAAAACCTTGGATTGCAAGTAACTTGGTCTGCAATTGTTCTATAAGATGAGCAAACATTTCTAATAAATTTTAACTGATAAACTAGCGATGTCTTGCAATACAAGTAGTACAAGGCACTGAATGTCACATGATCACAACTGAGCCAATGGTTCTTGAAATTCGCTTTGACATACAAGTGCTTTGGATTACAAGCATGTTTCTGGAATGAATTATGCTCACAAACCAAAGTTTTACTATATTTGTGTTATAAGAATAATTATTTTTTTAACAATCTGTTTGAATCAAGATCTGGATAAGGTCCATTTTTTAGGATTAGGATTCGTTTATAAATTTCTTTAATCCATTTTAATCTATAACTTCTTTGATAGTTTGTTTTTTCTTACAATTTTTTGCTAAAGTAAGTGGGCCATTTGTATTATATAAAACATTTTTTTGAGGGATAACTTTATTATTGTAGAAATATAGTGCTGGGTCAGTATGAGTGCTTTTCAGATTTGTCTTTTGTTTACTGTGTTCATGATTTTTGTCATATTCTCAATTTATTATTTGCTTACTCTTGTCCTGTTTTAACAAAATCCATTCTTCTCATTCTAGTCATTCACATTTATGGGATAATGGTTTTGATGTCTTATTATATTTTAAAATACCTGTTAAGATGAATATATATTAGGATAAAACTCTTCATCCGTGTATCATCTAAAATCATCTTGAGCAGGCACCTGGGTGGTTCAGTCAGTTAAGCATTTGACTTCAGCTCGGGTCATGGATCTACCAGTTGGTGAGTTTGAGCCCCTCCCCCGGTCGGGCTCTGTGCTGACAACTCGGAGCCTGGAGCCTGCTTCAGATTCTGTGTCTCCCTTTCTCTCTGCCCCTCCCCTGTTTGCGCTCTTTTTCTCTGTCTCTCTCAAAAATAAATAAACATTAAAAACAAATTAAATTCATCTTGAGTACCACACATTAGGAAACACTGCTTTAATATTAATTCCTCTTTGCCTTATTCCCTCTACTCACCTCCTGTGTTGAAATCTAATCAGTGACCCCATGAGGGACCAATTTGAAACCTTAGATATATTATCTGCATGTCTCCCAAAACAAGGTACATTCTGTGCGAAGTACAGTTTTACTAGCACACTGCTAGTGAGGTGTGTTACCAATCTGAGATTATGGTCTAGCCATCTCAGCATTTCTATCTTTCAGGCTCAAATTCCATTACGTGTGACCTGTAATTTTACAGAGGAAGGAAAAACATTAAGAAGCTGCTTCTGGATTGTCCTGAAATCCTTCGTTTTTTGTTGATAAATGGAGTTAAGTGATGACTGAAAACATTTTTCTTTTTGTTGAATAAGATTTAACTTTTAGGGAAAGTTAAATTTTAAGAGTATAAATTAAGAAGAAAGCACAGTGATAGGGTGGCCAGCTAAGAGATTGGCCTTTGTAGAGTTATTGCAGTGCAGTCTAAGGATGGTTGCTAGGTTGTATTTCTGTTTCCCTGAGTCAGGTGCCTCTATTCCCTATTGATTTACTTCTTCTCCTTGTCAGGAAACTGAACAAAATGCTTGGACTTTCTACCATTTGTGACTATTAAAAAGTAGGTGAAATTTACGTATGTGGGTGGCTGAGGAGAAAGAACGAAAGAACCTGGGGCAGTGATGTTGTTGTGGAACTGCCTTGGACTGCCCACCTTCGCCCTTCTCTTTACATGAAGAAAATAATTTATTTTTTATTAAAAGCACCCTAGAAGGATTTTCTGGTATGTGCAGCTGATTATAATCCTAACTTCACTGCATAAGAAACATTTTATCTCACACCAGAGCCTTTCTTACTAAAAGTTGTTAGTATCTCCCAGATGGACATTTTGTCCGTGAACTCAAGTCATTGTAGAACTTGACCAGCTGGGATGGAGAGGTCATGAGAAAACAGCGTATTTTCAGTATAATTTGAATATAGTACATCATCAAGAATCATTTGGTTCCCTTCCTGAACAGTAAGTTGAAGAAAACTTTGGATCCAGATAAATTCTTGCAGTTTGGTTTCTGCATGTTTTTCGCAGCTTTCTTAACCTCTTGCAGCCTGGCCATTCGTTTCTTAAGATGCAGCCACTAAGAAATATGGCACATGGCACATATCCAGAAAGTCACTGTTTCTGCTTGCTGATTTTAGCCTGCCTGTGCTCCCTTAAAATATTCATTAGGAATGGAGACTCCTTTATGTTTATTAGACCCATGCTGCAAATGTTCAGGAATTGCTTTATTGACTATGCCTAACATGGGAGTCATTCCTACCATGGGGTGGGAGTATTCAGGCTTTCCTTTGGTTACTTCGCAAATGGACTGTGTGTGCTTTGCTAAGAAACTTCATGTGGTGTAGGGGAGTCTCTGGAACAGTATTTATTGGCCTACATGTGTCAGAATTAACTGGAGCTCTTAATAAAAATACACATTCCTGTGCCTCACTCAAGACTTACTGAATTAGAATCCCTGCAGTAGAAACTGGGAATCTGTGTTTTTAATAAGCAACATAAGTGATTCAAGGACACAAATACTTGAAATACAATTTTTGAGCCTTCCTAAGGTTCCTGGCCTTCCAGCCTTCTACACAAGTCCATCCAGTTGCTGAATTAACCTGTTCCTTTTGGTGAGTGCATCCTTCATTATAGGCATTTGTTGTTGATGCGGGTACATTGTAGCTTACTGAATGGTGGTTCTGTGTGTGAAATCAACTTTTGATGTTTGATTGATGTTTGATTGTTTAGTTAAAGTACAGTACTTTGTCTTGGAGTAATTGACATTATTGTTTGATGTTTGATTAAAGTACAGTACTTTGTCTTGGAGTAATTGACATTATTCTTGAAACATTTTTTTTTTTTTTTTTTTTTTTACCTGCAAATAGGGAGCTGTTTTTCCTTTAATGGTGCTTATCTGACTTGTGAGATTTATATTCATTCAGGTTTTTCAGAAATTCATATTACCTTCATTTTATTGGGGAAAACTTTTTTTCCTTTCATAGATGTTGATTTTTTAGGCATCCTTTCCCAAAGTCCTTTAGAAATAGAAATAATCCCCCCTCCCCCCCTTAGAGGAAGAGATGTTATTTTGTCCTTTAAGGACTGGAAATACAATTTTTAAAATAGAAAAAAATCAGTGCTATCCTTAAAATGATTTGCTTTTACCTTTGAATAGTTTTTAAAAATGTGGTGTCACTTCTAAGTCCTATCTTTGCCATTAACTGCCTACTATCAGCAGCCTTAAAAGAAACATCTCGTTATTTATTTGGTACAAAAATTTCACTTCTAAGTGAAATACACAGGCAAACCTTTTTATAACCCTGAATCCATACATCTTTAAAATAGAACACTTACACATTTTAAGTGTTCTTAACTTTTTGAGTCAGTTTTTCAGCAATGTCAATTTCAGTTTAGTTAGGAGATGTCTTTGAGGCCTTCTAGTTGGGCATGTGTTTTGCATTCCCCTCACCACTTCCTTTATTGGGCTGTTTTAGATGTCATAAAATGCTTTGCCTTTTACTAAAGCAAATGCCATGAAGCATTTGCCTTAAGGGCATTATCTCTCCATGAGTTAAGGTGGAGTAAGAGTACTAAGGAAGTGAAGTAAACAGTGAGTACAGCTCATCTCCTTTTATGGAAGAGTAATTTTGCAGGAAGAATTACTTTGTATACCACCCATTGAGAGAGCATTACAGAAGACGTCCCTTTTGGAATGTTGTAAAGGTGTGTTTTCTTCTGTTGATGAAATACAAGTAGCCCTAAAAAATTTGGCAGTCCTTCAGGCTCAGTATGTGGGCTGTTTTTAGTCATGAGGGAATAGAATGGATTGAGACAAGTAGATATCCTAGTAACGGTGAACCAGGCACAAGTCAGCCTGGGACACTCTGTCCCTGGTTCTAGAACTTTACAGTCTGATTGAGAATATGTGATCATCCTAAATTATACAACATGCACTTCCTATGAATGCATATGCATATATGTTTTACATATTTCACATAGACACTTGTATATGAATGATAAATATCATGTAAATGAGGAACTTAGTCTAGAGTTTGACTGTCAGTTAAAATTTATTACTTTTATGATTTTGGTTATAATATCCTTATTAATGAGATGTAGAATATCAAGAATATTGACTAGCATCTGATAACACCTTTTAAACCAAATACATATTTTATCTAAAAATTAAAGTTTAATACCTATAAAATATTCAAATAATATAGAAGTCTATACAATTTAAAGTAAAATTTCCTCAGCCTTGTCTAGCCTCCTCCTTCTGAGGTATAATCTTTCCAGCATTTTACTCATCATTTCTGTGCTCTGATACATACCAGTGTCCCCCACAAATATATGTTGTTCTCAACTTTCCTTTTCTTCTTTAGATAAATACATCATGGTTATCTTTTGAGGTCAGTATATATAGGCATTTATCATCAATGTATGTAATTTATGACTTTGTAGGTTATTGACTTTGTAATTATTCTTTACATCCAGAGGGTTTAAAAAAAATGCATGCTTATTTATTTTGTTGACCAATGTTTATGTGGCTGTTAATAACAGAAAACATCAGATGTAAAGTGTGGGTAATCTTATTAATGACTGTTATGATGACTTACTTGCAAATTTATTTAAAACTAATAAACAATTTGAAAATTACCTAAACATCTGTTAACAGTGACTAAAATATTATACTCTTTATGAATATGTTTCTACATACTTGATTCTGTGTAAAATAATATTCGAATGATTTTAGATTGTATTTTAAATCTTTGAAACCTTGACATCTGCAAAAATACTTTCCACTCAGTTTTTCTCAAAATTAAAAATATTTAATACAATGTTATGTCAATTAACCTCAATAAAAATGTTTATTTGAAGATTTATAGGTAAAATAGCTACAATTATAATCCCATATACTACATTTATTTATTCATAGTACTTGTAATTCTTGATCACATCCTGCCATACGACTGTGGATGAAGAACTGGTGAGATAACTCAAAGGAGTAGAAGGTCAAATTTATTTATTTGGGGGTATTGCATGTATTATCTTTCTAAAATTTCTCTTTAGTTTGATGTTTATATTTTATGCAGGATGATACTAAAATAATCCGATGATTCTAATAATTGCGCAAATAATTGTGCCAGGAGAGAAGCTAATTTAGGATTTAAAAAATGTGGCTAGTCAGCTATCAGGATTCAAGAAAGTAAATGATTCTTTAGACTACTGTTTTAATAAATAGCAATGTTGCAGTGTTAAGTAATTCAATAAATTAATTTGGGGTCTACCCAGAAGAAGGTAGGAGTAGATTCTTAATACGCCTTTCAGTTCCATGACTGATTCTTTTTGTACTATATGTGAATATGAATTTTTTGCTCTAATATTAAATGACTGTATGCCATTGCTTTTTACATAACTTTGTCAAAAGTTTATTCTTCATCTCTGTTACAAAGCATCATTGATCTATTCCCAGTGGGAATTTTTATGTGCCATTATGAACCTTGTTTGTGTTCACCAACAGTGTGTTCACTAAATCATATATTGATTTAAGGGTGTGGCCACTTTCTCATTATGGAAAAAATGCAATGATCATCACCTTATTCAGAACAAAAGCCAGAAATTGATTCTGGCTGCTGACAGGATTGATTTAACCAGCCTCTAGCATTTGCACTTGAGACTAGAAACTTTACCCTCTTCCAAGGTCTTGAGCAGGTGTTTGATTAAATAATTTTCCTTGCATAATTCTGAACTCCTGACTGATTACTTTTATCTGGTATTTTATTTTATTTATTTATTTAAATTTTTAAATGTTTATTTTTTTGAGAGAGAGAGAGCATGTGCGCACAAACAGGGGAGGGACAGAGAGAAAAGGAAACACAGAATCTGAAACAGGCTCCGGGCTCTGAGCTGTCAGCACAGAGCCCGATGCAGGGCTTGAACCTATGAACTGTGAGATCATGACCTGAGATGAAGTCGGACGCTTAACTGATTGAGCCACCTAGGCGCCCCAACTGGTATTTTAGAGTTAATATTATCATATTATGGAAACTTTTACTATTGCTAGCACACATTTAAATCTTGGAACAATTTCCCTTTTTTTTTGGACTGAGAACAAATTGGATATTGAATAATCCCGTTGGAATGTATCTTCAGTGTCTGGCTAACTTGCAGAATACATCACTTGCATATTATATTGCTTGTTCTTTATGTCTTCGGAAGTTTTCGGTGACAACTAAGGTTCATGACCCTTACAACTGCGATGTGTAAACTGTGCCTTATTTTTTCATAGCATCAGTAAGATGAATTGTCCGTTTCATCATCTCCATCTCATTTAAGTTAGAGTTTTCTTGTGCTGGAATCAGATAAAGGAAGGAATGTTGTTTTTATAATAAGATAGAGATCTTCAATTTATTTTTAAAAATGGTCCTTTTGAAATAATTACATAATTGTCAATATTGATATTCCTTTTTTCAGCTAAGATTCTGAACTAATTCCAGAAGAGCCTCTTAGATTTAAGAATTACTTTTTCTCATTTTACATTAAGAGACAGTAGAGACAAATCAAATTTATGAAGCAAAATCTTGTATATATATTTTCTAGCTTGAAAGACTATAGATTTCTATTATATAATATAGTGTGTTGGAATTAAGTGATTTTCTTATGTGAATGTGGTTTCTTACCTAGCAGAAGTTTAATTCATTTTTGATGAATTACAAACAGTATTCAAATGCATTTTTCAGTTTCCATGATGAAAATCAAACGAAAAAAATCTTATAATCCTAGTAGGAATTATTAAATACTATGAAAAAGTATATTTTCTGTATGTACAAATGTTTATTTTTAAAATACAGAAATGGAATAATTTATATATTTTATAACCTAAATATTTAGCTTCTCTGATGTATAACTGGCATACAGTATACTCCTCATATTTGAAATGTACACTTTGATAACTTTGGGTATATCTGTATACCCATGAAATTATCACCACAATCAAGAGAGCAGACATATATCCATCACCCCCCACAATTTCCTGAGAGCTCTTTGTAACCCCTTCCTACTACTTTTATTCCTTTCTTCATCCCAGGCAACCATTGATCTGCTTTCTGACACTATAGATTAGTTTTCATGTTTTAGAATTTTATATAAATGGAACCGTAACAACATGTACTCAGTTTTTTGTGGGGTTTTTGGTCTGAATTTTTTTCACTCAACATAATTGTTTCAGGATTCATACATGTTGTAGCTAACAATAGTCCCTTCTCCCCCCCCTTTTTTTTTTTAATGTTTATTTTTGAGAGAGAGAGAATGCACACATGTGCACATAAGCAGAGGAGTGGCTGAGAGAGATGGACAGAGGATCCAAAGCAGGCTCTGTGCTGACAGCACGAGTGCCCGATGCAGGACTCGAACTCACAAACCTGCTCCATCATGACCTGAGCGGAAGTAGGACACCTAACTGACTGAGCCATCCTGGTGCCCCAGTCCATTCCCTTTTATTACTGAGTAGTATTCCTTTGTATAGATACAGCACATTTATTTATTCATTTGTTAATGGACATTTGAGTTGTTTCCCATTTTTGGCTGTTAACAAAGAAAGCTTCAGTGAGTTCATACATAAGTCTTTGTAGGGACATGGGCTTTCATTTCTCTGGGTTACAAACCTAGGAGTGAAATTGTTGAGTTACACAGAAGGTATACGTTTAACCTTTTAAGACATTGCCAGTTTTCCAAAGTAGTTGTAAAACTTTACATTTCCATTAGCACTGTATAAGAGTGCCAGTTCCTAGACACCTTCATCAACACTTGGTGTGGTCAGTATTTTTAATTTTAGTCATTCTGTATAGATATGCAGGGTACCTTTTAATAAAATCAAGATCCTTAGGGTTTTCAGCATGGTGGATACACTGATCAGTTTTTTTTTTAATTCACACAACAAAATTCACACAACAAATTGTGTGAAATTCACACAACAAAATTAATCATTTTAAAGTCAACAATTCAGTGGCATTTTAGTACACTCACAGCGTTGTATAACCAGCATCTCTTTTCAGAACATTTCATGACACCCAGAGGAAACCCCATTAAGCAGTTAGTCCCCATTGCCCTTTGCCTCCAGCCCTTGGCAACTAACAGTCTGCTTTCTGTCTCTTGCATTTACCTGTTCTGAATATTTCATATGAATGAAATCATACAATGTGTCACCTTTTTTGTCTGGTTTCTTGAACTTACAGTGTTTTTGAGGTTCGTCCATGTTGTGACAGATATCAGTACTTCATTCCATTTTATTGCAGAACAATATTCTGCTATGGATATATCACATGTTATTTATCCATTCATTAGCTGATGGACATTTAGGTTGTTTCTATAATTTGGCTTATTGTGAATCCTGTTGCTATGAACTTTCATGTACAAATTTTTGTATGCAAGTATGTTTTCATTGCTTTGGGTAAATACCTACGAGTAGAATAATTACTGGGTCATATGGTAATTTTTCGTTAAACATTTGAGGAACTATGAGACTGTTTTTCAGAGTGACTGTACCATTTTAATTCCCATCAGCAGTGTTATGAGGTTCCCACTCTTCTCCACATTCTTGCCAACACTTGTTATTGTTTGTGGTCATCTTAGTGGATATGGAGTGGTATCATTCTTGTTTTGCTTTGCATTTTCCTGATGGCTACTGATATTGAGCATCATTTTATGTGCTTATTGGATATTTGTGTGTCTTTAGAGAAATGTCTATTTAGATACTTTACTCATTTAAAAAGTGGGATATTTGTCTTTTTATTGCTAATGAGATTTTTTTTTTAAAACATGTATTCCAGAGACAAGTCCCTTATGACATATATGATTTGCAAATATTTTCTCCCATTTGGTGGGTGAAATTTTTTTTCACTTATTCTTTGAACCACAAAAGTTTTTAATTTTGATGAAGTTCAGTTTTGTTTTTTTTTTTTTCCTTTTTTGCTCGTGCTTTAGGTGTCGTATCTAAAAAGGTTTTGCCAAACTCAAAGTCTTGAAGACTTACTCCTACATTTTCTTGTAAGAGCTTTATAGTTGTGCTAATATATTTAAATTAATTCATTGATTCATTGATAAATTGATTCATTTAAATTAATTTTCATGCATGGTGTAAGGAAGAGGTCCAGTTTCATTCTTTTGCATGTCGATATCCAGTTGTAGAAAACCACCGTTTGCTTTTAATTTCCCTAATGCCCAATGATGTTGAGCATCTCTTTTTCTTTTTTAGTTAAACATTTTTTCCAGCTTTACTGAGAAATAATTGACATATAACATTGTATAAGATATGCAATATATATTAGGTATACATGTATATATTGTGAAAGGGTCACTAACTAAAGTTAGTTAACATCACTCACGTAATATTTGTGTGTGTGTGGTGAAAACATTTAAGATCTACTTTCTTAGCATCTTTCAAGTATAGAATATCATATTGTTAACTATAGTCATTATGGTATGTTTGGATCCCTATAACCTATTCATCTTATAACTGGACTGAGCATCTTTCACTTGCCTTTTTGCCACCTGTGTATTTTCTTTACTGATGTGTCTTCTCCTACTTTTTCACTTAATATTCCATGGATTCAAATTTGTATAGATCACATATTTATTGACATAGAAAGAGATCTCATTTCATGGTCCTTTCATCACTGAATAGTATTTAATTTCATGAATGTATTATAATTTTTACACTCCATACCATAAAGATAATCATTTCCTGCTAAACACGCTGCTGTTCTAAATATCCTGTACTCTTATTTGGTTAAGAGTGAGGACTTAGAGGTCTATTAACTGGAACCAAGAGTTTATGTAATTTTAAGGTTTTGATAATTACAGCCAAATTGTCCTCAAGAAAGATTATTCTCCAATAGTGGGAGCATTTGAAAGGGTGAGAAAAACCTTTAGAAGTATGCATTGTTCGTAGAATATTGTAATCTGCCTTCTCATTCTACACAGGATCTTGACTGGGTCACATTATTTTTTGACTAACTTTCATGTCTCCAGGTCTTTGTAGCTTTTTTCTCCCTCTGATACATGTTTCTTATGTATTGTTAAGGCTTTTATAGCAACATTTCCTTGTGCTTTTCTGCTCTGTATACCTGGAAATTCCCATACATCTTCTAAGACTGAAACCAGTGTGATTTTCTTCATGTTAAATCTTTCTCAGTTTCAGCCATAGCGTATGAGTTCATCCTAAGGATGTACTATAATTTATATATTTGTTTTTGAATTCTAGGACCTACCACTGTGCCTGGCACTGTGCCTGATTTTCCTCAATACTGACTAGTTAAATTATGCTTGGATCAAATCAGGTTTCTTGTCTGTATTATAGTCTATAGTATATCTTTAATGTTAATTCTGTATTCAACTTGAAAAGCTTATTGATATGACATATCCCTAACTATTAGCATTACTCTAAAGATACTATTTTTTTTAATGTTTATTTATTTTTTTGAGAGAGAGAGAGAGAGAGAGAGAGAGAGAGAGTTTGAGTGGGGGAGGGGCAGAGAGAGACACACACCCAGAATCCGAAGCTCTGAGCTGTCAGCACAGAGCCACCGTGGGGCTTGAACTCACAAACTGTGAGATCATGACCTGAGCCGAAGTCGGATGCTTAAATGACTAAGTCACCCAGGCGCCCGATACTACTTATTTTTGAAATGTCGACAAATAACATCAACACATATATTAAAATAATTTTTTATTTCAGCATTTTGTTATCTCAAATGACATAATTGTACAAGCATGGTCTTGTTTTACTGTATAGGTTTACAGAGTAAAATAGTTAAACTTTAGCTGAAGATTTTTCTTAAGATTTTCTATTAAGTCATAGTAACCTATAAATATGATTTAATTAAGATTGTCTTATAAATCGACCTCAACAAGATATTCTATTAGGTAGCATGGCAAAAATTAAAATGGAGCCTGGTTATATTTTTAAAAAAGTCTTAGCATTATACTTATTTGTCCATCTTTTTCTGGACTTACAAATTTGTCCATCAGGCAGTGAAAACAATTTCCATGTAACCAACTATCTAGGAAATTTAAAAAACTTAGAATCTTTTGAATATTAAATTTAATTACTAAGTAAATGTATTATGTGCTTCGTAGGTAAAAACGGGAATGACAGTTCTATTGCCAGTAATTGAATTCTTATGGAAGTGTTATTGAATTGATGAATATGTAAGAGGACATTTTTATGAAGATCAGTACAAGCTGTTTTCCAAATAAAGTCTGGGGAAATGTTTTATTTTTGCAACTTGAACAGCATTAATGCAGCAAGTTGAATTATTTCGGGCCTGCTTTGCCAGCACACTGATAACCAGAATATGTTTGGACTGATAGTTTGCCAGATGCACATTTGACCTAATGAAGGAGAGACCAACCTGCCACTCATTGCCAATTTCAGGTTCCATTTGACTTAATCCTAAAAACTAGAGCAAAAATAGATATCAGCCTACAAATTCAGTTAATTCTAGAAAAATCAGATTTATCTAAAATTATATGTCTCATTTTAATGTAGTTCCTCGGTAAATTTCCATTATGGTAGTAAATAAAAAGGCATTAAGTTCGCATCTTTCTGATTTCAGAAGACTTATGTCCAGCAGGTGTGTCACCTTCAAGCTCACAAGTGAGTGAATTGTGATTTAAGAATTGTTTAAAACTATACTCTGGTGTAGGGTTTTTTTTTTAAGACTTTCATTTACAATTCGTTGTCATATGTAATATTTCTCTCAAAAGAAGGCACTGTTGATGGATTAAATGAATTAACACTAGGGGCGCCTGGGTGGCTCAGTCGGTTGAGCGTCCGACTTCAGCTCAGGTCACGATCTCACGGTCTGTGAGTTCGAGCTCCGCATCGGGCTCTGGGCTGATGGCTCAGAGCCTGGAGCCTGCTTCCGATTCTGTGTCTCCCTCTCTCTCTGCCCCTCCCCCGTTCATGCTCTGTCTCTCTCTGTCTCAAAAATAAATAAACGTTTAAAAAAAAAAATAAAAAAATAAAAGTTGTTTAAAAAAAATGAATTAACACTTTTCTGTGATGTTTTTGTATTCCTAGTGATCCTGCTGAGGATTATGAGGGCATGTCTTAACAATAATATATTTACTGTCAATAAAATCTTTCTGCTTAGTATTTTAAAATTGAGAAGATAGGGGCGCCTGGGTGGCTCAGTCGGTTAAGCGGCCGACTTCGGCTCAGGTCATGATCTCGCGGTCCGTGAGTTCAAGCCCCGCTTCAGGCTCTGTGCTGACAGCTCAGAGCCTGGAGCCTGTTTCAGATTCTGTGTCTCCCTCTCTCTGAACCTCCCCCATTCATGCTCTGTCTCTCTCTGTCTCAAAAATAAATAAACGTTAAAAAAATAAAATAAAATAAAATTGAGAAGATAATTGATTTTTTTTATCCTATTAGTAATCCTACTAGTAATGACTACTTTTTATTTAAAGAAGTGAAAATAATAATTCAGACACGTAATATCAGTATTGTTATAGAGGTAAAAAAAGAAAAAAACAGGAACAACTTATACCTAGTGGACCCTATACACCATGATATGTTGATGATAGAGATGTGGTTACCGGTTGTATGAAGCAAAATTCATATTGGAAAGATAAAATTGACTGTGATCATCTCTCATGTTCCTATCTGAAAGATAAAGTGGGAATTATTAGTGAATTATCTTAGTGAATAATTCTGGAGTTCAGACTTAAAGCTTGTTCATAGTGTGGCTTGTGTGTGCATATCATCACAAAGATTTATGTAGAGATCATGAAAGAGCTTAATTTAATAAGATGGGAATCTGTTTTGTGTTAACTGCTGCAACGCAGAAGAATGTGGATCCAGTGTGCCACTCTCCAGTTTGAAATCAGAAGGTTTTGGGCCACTGTTAGCCCCCACAGCTTTTACTCTGGGAGACTGCCAGACTGCAGTGTAGCTTCATGCTCTGAGGGAGATACAAGCCTAAAGGAAAAACTACATTGTTATATCTGTTCTTAGAGAATCCTTCTTGGAAAACTAAGAGAATTGTTTAGCTACTGCTTAGCTAAATGAACATGGATGTTCAGCCAGTAATTCAAATGAGGAGTGATCGGGGCTTTGAGGTCAGGGCTAAGGCTTGAGAAACCAAATGTGTGTGCTTTAAAAAGAGGATTCATTTGGACTGTACCTGCAGAAAGATTTTGGTGTTAACGTTTCTTACTCAAAATCAGTGGCTAAATTTAAAATTTGGGCACCCCCAGGAGTCTTTTGCTCATGTTGAAAAATGAAAATTAAATATATATAACAGTTACTTTTGTGTTTTCATACATATGTATTTTTTGCTATTGTAATGATGTATCTCCAGCTTAGAATCTTCACACATACTGATTTTTTTGCCATTTTTTTCTACTTGGCTAATGCTCGGACTTTCTGAGTCACCCAGTTGACCTATAGACTGGATTAGATACTCATATTTTTTTCACATTATACCTTTCATTAAAGAAAGGTAGTACATTTATGAGAATTGTATCTGAGTGCTGTAATTTTGCTAATTATTTAGTCCGTCAGATTCCTATACTAATTTCACAAAAGCAGAGCCTCCATTTCTCTTGTTCACCGTGTATTGCCTGTTTCTCGGTGCCTTCTTGGTGAGTAATAAATAGACAGGTACAGAATGAATGAGTGTATGGATGTGTAAGAAAAGGAATGGGAAGGAAACTGAGGCAGGAGGAAGGATATCTGAATAATATGAGAAATTTTGAAGGTTTTTTTCCTCTTTGGCCATGTTTGGAAATAGATTTTTCAATCGGTAATGTGTGACTCTTCACAAAGTAATTATGTTTTTGATTAAAGCTGTCTTCACTTCATTATGTGACTTCGTAATTTAAGTGTCTGGTATTTTGTTCTTCTTTAGCAGACAGCTCAAATGATAGGTGTAAGCTGTTAATGGTATAAATACAGGGAGAAGCTTTCCCCATAGGTTTAAAAAAAAAAAAAGAATATATTTAAACTTAAAAAAAAAAAAAAAGAAAAGAAAACAGCTTACCCATTTCTCCAGGCCCCCCACCCCCACCTCTGACAATCACCAAACAATTCTCTGTGTCTATGAGCTTGTTTGTTTTTTGTGTTTTTTTTTTTTTTTTTGTGGATTCCACACATAAGAAAGATCTCATATGGTATTTCTTTTTCTCTTTCTGACTTATTTTTATTTCACTTAACATAATGCCTTGAGGTCCATCTTTCTGTTGCAAATGGCAAGATTTCATTCTTTATTATAGCTTAGTAATATTACATTATATAATTGACCCTTGAACAAGGTAGTTTGAAGTGCATAGATCCATTTATGTGGATTTTTTGCAGTACTGTAAATGTATTTTCCTTATGATTTTCTTAATTGTGTTTTATTTTCTCTAGCTTACTTTATTGTAAGAATACAGTATGTAACATATGAAATATGTGTTAATGGACTGAGCGCCTGTGCGTTCAAGCAGGGGAGGAGCAGAGGGAGAGAATCTTAAGCAGGCTCCACACACAGTACAGAGTGGGGCTCATTCTCACGACTGTGAGATCATGACCTGAGCGGAAATCAAGAGTTAGATGCTTAACCTACTGAGCCACCCAAACACCCCATTAACAGATAAGGTTTTGAGGAGTCAAAAGTTAGATGCAGATTTGCAACTGTGCGAGGGGTCAACACCCCTAACCCTGGTATTGCTTAAGGGTCACCTGTAAATATATTTGTATACACGTACATACAAAATTTCTTGTTCATTCACTCATTGATTAACACTTAGGTTGTTTCTGTATCTTGGCTTTTGCAAATAATGCTGCAGTGAACATGGGGGTGCATACATCTTTTTGAGTTAGTGTTTTTGTTTGTTTGGGATAAATACTCAGAAGTGGAATTTCTGGATCATGTGGTAGTTCTATTTTTAATTTTTTGAAGAACCTCCATACTGTTTTCCACAGTGGCTACACCAGTTTACATTCCCATTAACAGTGCATGAAGTTTCCTTTTTCTTCACATCCTTGCCAACACTAAACTTCTTGTCTTTTTGATAATAGGCATTCTAACACATGTGAGATGATCTCTCATTGTAGTTTTGATTTGTATTTCCCTATGATTCATCATGTTGAACATCCTTTCCTGTAACTGCTGGCCATCTGTGTGTATTCTTTGGTAAAATGTCTATTCAAATCATCTGCCCTGATTTTAATTGCTTTTTTTTTTTTTTTTTTTTTTGCTATTCAGTTATATGAGAGTTTTTTTTTTTTTATTTATTAGCACCTTATCACATACATGATTTGCAAATATTTTCTCCCATTTAGTAGGCTACTTTTTCATTTTGTTGATGGTCTGCTTTGTTGTGCAGAAGCTCTTTGGTATGATGTAGTCCCAGTTGTTTACCTTTGCTTCTGTTGATTTTGCTTTTGGTGTTAGGTTTTTGTTTTTGTCTTTGTTTAATGCAAGCGGGGGAGGAGCAGAGAGAGGGAGACACAGAATCCAAAGGAGGCTCCGTGCTGTCAGCACAGAGTCCAACATGGGGCCCGAACTCAAGGAACTACAAGATTGTGACCTGAGCCAAAGTCAGATGCTTAACTGTTGAGTCACCCAGGTACTCTTAGTGTTATATTTTAAAACAAAGTTATCACCAAGGCTTATATCAAGGAGCTTAGTGCCTATGTTTTTGTATAGGAGTTTTGTGGTTTCAAGTCTTATATTCAAGTCCTTAATTAATTTTGAGTTAATTTTTGTGTATGCTATAAGATAGTGGTCAAGTTTTATTATTTTGTATATGGCTGTCCAGTTTTCTCAATACTGTTTATTGAAGAGACTGTCTTCTCCCCATTGTATATTCTTGGCTCCTTTGTCATAAATTAATTGACCATATATGTGTGGGTTTATTTCTGGACTCTCTGTTCTCTTGATTTGTGTGTCTGTTCTTAATGCTGGTAACCATACTGTTTAAATTACTGTAGCTGTGTAATATAGTTTGAAATCAGAGCATGTGATGCTTCCAGTTTGTTCTTCTGTCTCAAGATTGCTTTGGTTATTTGGGTTTTTTTGTGGTTCCATACAAATTTTAGGATTAGTTGTTTTAGGATTATTTCTTTAAAAACTGTCCTTAAAATTTTGATAGGGACTGCATTAAATTGTTACCTGTATTTATTTGTTTTTCAGTTTATTTGTTTTTCAATTTCTTTAATCAGTGTCTTGTCATTTTCAATATACAGGTCTTTACCAATACTTGGTTAAATTTATTCCTAGGTATTTTATTCTTTGTGAGTAATTGTAAAGGATTGTTTTCTTCTCTCTGTGGTTCACTATTTGTGTATAGAAATACATCAGATATTTGTGCATTGATTTTGTATCCTGCAACTTTACAGAATTCTTTTACTAGTTCTAAGACTTTTTTGATGATACCTTTCGTGTTTTCTATATATAAATAGTGATCTGCCAGTAGTGACAGGTTTTTAGAATATTTATTTAACTTTGAGATAGATAGAATATGAGTATGTGCATGCATGTGAGTGGGGCTGGGGCACAGAGAGAAGGAAAGAGAAAACCCCCAGCAGGCTCCACACTGTCAGCACAGAGCCCACTGTGAACTCATGACCTGAGCTAAAATCAGGAGTCTGATGTTCAACTGGCTGAGCCACCCAGGCATCCCTAAATAGTGATAGTTTTATTTTTTTCTTCCCAATTTGGATACCTTTTATTTATTTATTTTTTCTTGCCTAATTGCTTTGGCTAGGGCTTCCAAAACTCTTTTGAATAAAAGTGGTGAGAATGGGCATCCTTACATTGTTTCTCATTTTAGAGGAAAGGTTTTCAGCTTTTTAACTTTGAGTACACTGTTAGCTGTAGGCTGGTCGTAGATGGCTTTTATTATGTTGAGGTATGTTCCCTCTATACTCACTTTGTTGAGAGTTATCATAAATGGATGTTCATTTTTGTCAAATGCCTGTTCTGCATCTGTTGTGATGATCATATGATTTTTATTCTTCATTTTGTTAATGTAGTATATCACATTGATTTATATATGTTGAACCATCCTTGCATCCCTGGAATAAATTCTTACTTGATCATGGTGTATGATCCTTTTAATGTATTGATTTTGGTTTACTAATATTTTGTTGAGGATTTTTACACACTGTGTGTTTTCTTGTGGCATCCTTGTCTGGTTTGGGTATCCAGGTAATGCTGGTCTCATGAAATAAGTTTGGGAGCGCTCCCTCCTCTTCTGTTTTTTGGAATAGTTTGAGAAAAATTGGTATCAATTTTTTCTTGAATGTTTGGTAGATTTTTACCAGTGAAGCTGTCTGGTTTTGGAAATTTGTTAGTTGGGTGTTTTTGATTATTGATTCAGTCTCCTTACTAGTAATTGGTCTGTTCAGATTTTGATTCATCATGATTCACTCTTGGTAGGTTGTATGCTTTTTAGGAATTTATCCATTTCTTCTTGTTTGTTAAACTTGTTGGCATGTAATTGTTTGTAGTAGTCTCTTATGATCTTTTGTTATTTCTGTGGTATCAGTTGTAATGTCTCCTTTTTCATTTCTGATTTTATTTGAGCCCATAGGTTTTCATTGCAAATAATTAATGGAATTCTTTTTTTGAAAATTTTTTAAATGTTTATTTAGTTTTGACAGAGAGAGAGAGAGAGAGAGAAGGAGGGAGGGAGCAGGGAAAGAGCAGAGAGAGAGGGAGATACAGAATCCAAAGCAGGCTCCAGGCTCTGAGTTGTCAGCACAGAGCCCAATGTGGGGCTTGAACTCATGAACTGTGAGATCATGACCTGAGTCAAAGTTGGACACTTAATTGACTGAGCCACCCAGGTGCCCCTATTTTATGGAATTCTTTAGGGCTGGGCATTGTTTCCTACTTTTAGTAGATAAAAGGAGTTCTCTGCTCATATGAATGAAAGCTGGAACACTTTAAAAATAATTTGAAATAAGATTGACTAAGTCAAATTTTGCCAAGATATCCCTCGTGTTAATAGATATTTCTGGAAAAAGTGAGTCCTTCTCTGTAGAAGACATTTATTATGGTCAGGAGGCATGTAAATAATTCTCTTTTTTTCCTGGTATGACCACAGCTCTTTATTCAGTTATAGGAGTTGAAATATAAAATGGAAGAAGAAAAGTATATTTTCTCTTTCCCTTTCTTGAGAGTAAACTTAAACTTTAATTCATTTATTTTATTTATCTAGTGAATAAGTCATACATTTCAAGTCCTAAGGTTCAGGTAAGAAACTGTAACAAACATGTAGAGTAAGTAGTCTCTATGTTACTTGGTATGCTGTGTGTTCAGTTTCAAATGAGTAACCTTTTACCTGTGTCTTCTATGTGCCCAGCCTCTGTATCAGTGACCATGGTTAATAATTATTTGAGTATCCTTTTTATGCATGTGGAGAGACAGCTGTGAATTTGTGTTTATTTTTCCCCTTTTCCTATACAAATCGCAGCATTTTGTGCCTACTCTTCTCTGCCTTGCTTGTTTTTGGTAACTTAATCTGTGCTTATCTATAGATCTTGCCTTGTCATTACTTAGAAGCTTGTTTATTGTTTTCAGCTTTATTGAGGTATAATTGACAGATAATTCCTGGGTTTTTGTTTGTTTGTTTGTTTTATAATTACAGAGAATTTCACTGTTTAGATCTCTCATAACTTACTTTTACCAACAGTGCTACATACAGTCAGTTCTGTTATTATGTTTGTTCTGAATACGTGAATTTGTTCCAACACTGTTGATATGTCAGGGAACAATTTGAACATAATGTGAATCCTGCATTTGCTTATGTGTGATTTAGTCTGGGAGAAAAACCAGGAGAACATAGAAAACAGGACCCAGCTGAAGTGAGCTGCTTAGGAATACGCAAAACACACATACTGTAAACATTTCCTTAATTCATTGAATGTGTTATGAGCTACCTCCATCCACATCTGGTGTTATAACTTAATTTTCGATTTCAGATAACCCTTTCTCTCATGTCTCAATAACCAACTCATAGGGCTATAGCCCATTTCTAGCAAACTTCTGATCTCTTTCAAGGTAAAATCCTAGAGTGCTGTGCCCTTAATCCTGTTTCTCCCTTAAGCCATATTTTCTCCATAAACCATATTTTTTTTTTCCATGAGGTTCTTATGGCATGATTTTGCATAGCACAGAGTTTTTTTGGAGCACATGTTATACTGCACCAGAACCACTTGTACATGATTTTACTCATGTGTGAAGATACTTGTAGGACAATTTCCAGAGGTAGACTTGCTGCATCAAAAAACATATATACATTTGTAATTTTTTAAAAATATAATTTATTGTCAGATTGGTTTCCATACAACACCCAGTGCTCATCCCAACAGGTACCTTCCTCAGTGCCCATCACCCACTTTCCCCCTCCCCCACCCCCATCAACCCTCAGTTTGTTCTCAGTATTTAAGAGTCTCTTATGGTTTGCCTCCTTCCCTCTTTTTTTTTTCCCCTTCCTCTCCCCCATGGTCTTCTGTTAAGTTTCTCAAGATCCATATATGAGTGAAAACATATGGTATCTGTCTTTCTCTGCCTGACTTAATTTCACTCGGCATAATACCCTCCAGTTCATCCACTGCTGCAAATGGCAGGATTTCATTCGTTCTCATTGCCGAGTAGTATTCCATTGAATACAGTGAGACACATTTGTAATTTTAATATACATTGCCAGATTGCCCACCAGTAATGTATGAAAACGCCTATTTCCCCACACCCTGGCAGCAGCAGTTATCACATTTATAGTTTAGTTCTTTGATAGGTGAAAAATAATGTTTATATGCTTTTCATAACTGTATGTATTTTCTTTGTGGGGCAAACTCTTTTAATATAAAAGCTTTGTACGTGGCAGGGGATTTTTAAAAAATGATTATTACTTTGACAGTGGTGACTGTTCATACCTAAATAACTCAAATTTTTTTCTGAAAAAGTCACTGTGCCTAACAGCAAAAGCAGCTCCTTTCAGAGCATCTAAACCTTCTAATAGTATTAGAAAAGTTGTGAATTTTATTAACATCCTTGAATTATGACATCAATTTTTAGCCAAAGGGACATGTGTAAACACAGTAAGCATTTTGATATATCTTCCAGACTAGGGGATCAATACCCATAATATCCATCCTCAGGAAATTTTACAGTAGTTGTGCATACATTTTTTATTTTTTACACTGGGGAATTGAAAGCTGTGTAAAGAAAGGAAGGAGAATATAAGAAAGTGTAAAAAAAGGCAGAAAAGATGTTTTTGAGTATTCATGCATTTATATATCATAAGTTACAGCAATTGAAATGATAAATATTTTTTAAATTCATCCTACTAATTAAAAAAAAAAAAAACATTTATTCACTTTCTGAGAGACAGAGACAGAGTGTGAGCAGGGCAGGGGCAGAGAGAGAGGGAGACACAGAATCTGAAGCAAACTCCAGGCTCTGAGCTGTCAGCACAGAGCCCGATTCAGGGCTTGAACTCAGGAACCGTGAGATCATGATCTGAGCCAAAGTCGGACACTTAACCGACTGAGCCACGCAGGTGCCCCCCATTCTACTAATTTTTAAAATACAGAGTATAAGAAGGAAATTTTAAAAGTCGTCCGTAATCACTTTGTCCTATCCCTTCTGGTAATCCCTGTTGACACTTAGAAAAAAAATATTTTTTCTAAATTTCTAAAAGTTTTTGTAGCTCTTTCAAGTATGATATTTAGGACACAGAAAGTGGTGTTTGATGTTCTAATAACAGCGTTATTCAAAGTGTTGTCCATAGAGCCGTCAGTTTGTGGTAGCGTAAGTTAGAAATGGAAAGTGTTTAGAGGTTCTTAACATCAGTTCGACCCAGTAATTTCCAGTCTGTTGAATGTAATAATAAAAATTGTTGGCTTGAGGCGCCTGGGTAGCTCAGTAGGTTGATCGTCCGACTTAGGCCCAGGTCATGATCTCACTGTTTGTGAGTTGAAGCCCTGCATCAGGCTCTGCGCTGGCAGCATGGAGCCTGCTTCGGATCCTCTGTCCCCCTGTCTCTCTGCCTCTCCCCTTCTTTCTCTCTCTCTCTCTCATAAATAAATATTTAAAAAAATTGTTGCTTATATTTTATATAGTTTTAGAATTAATTTTCTGATAATTTTTTTGATGTATTTTTGTTAAAAGTGTTACCCTGAAACAGATTGGAGATTTAAAGAGCAGGTCTTCACAGACCCTTTGAGCAGCTGTGGTCTTGTTTATTTCATTGATCAGTCCTATTTGAACTGGTCTTTTTCTTCTCTCACTAGTCTCCCCAGAGAGGGGCTTCCATACCTCATTCATCAGGGATGTGCCAGGGAAGATCCTCCTACCAAAGTAAAAATGTTGGGAGGAAAGAGGGTAAAATATCTGATCTTGGAAGGTAGAAACTGCGGAGGGTGACCTCTTTTCTCCCCAGAGGAGCCTAGGAGTTGGATTTTGGATAAAACTAATTCAGTAGGAGAACTGCAGGGATTTTAAAATGAAGAAAGGAGATGTGAGGGGGTTCTGTCCTGTGCCACTTTCCCTTCCTTCCTTCAATCCCTTTTCCCTTTTTCTCCTTCCTCCTCCCTCTTCTCCCTCTGCTTTCTCTCTCTTTTTCTTTTTGGTCTGGATGGTTAGAAAGTTTGAGGATTTTTTTTTTTTTTTTAATTAATGTGATACTTGGATATGTGTGTTTCTCCTGGAAGGTGGATGAGCCTTAGTGAGAGTTAATTAGGGTGGCAATTTAGAGTTAAGTTTTCAAGGCGAATGATTTCCTTTCTGCTTTAGCCAGCCTTGTTTATCTAAGTAGGAGGAAAGATAAATGAAATTTAGGGAGTAAACTGTTCAAGAATAAAACATGTGCATTTGGCTGGAGAGTGAAATGTATTATCTCTGGAGGGAGAGTGGCAGAGACGTGCGGTGGGAGGGCAGCTCAGCTGGTGGTCACAAGATGGACTTTGGAATCATACTACCTGTGTTCCAGTCTCAGTGCTGTGACCTCCTAGCTTTGTGACCTTAGACTAGTAGCTGAAGCGGCCTGTGCCTTACTTTCCTCACTGATAAATTAGCAATGCTAGTACTTACCCTGCAGCATTTTCATGAGGTTAAATGAGTTAATACATGTAAAACATCTAACTCTCCAATGTTATTTGTCCTTTCTTCTTCTTTACTATTAACATCAAGCCTGCACCGGGTAGTGGGCTGAAATAGATAATTATGGATGTTGCCACTGGTGTAGGTACTAACCAGATATTTCATAGGATGGGCACATGATGAGGTTTCTTCCTTTCTAGTTTGCCATTTTGAAAGTGTTGTTGTTTTTTAAATCAGCAAACAAGTTTGTAATAATGACTGATTGGAAATGGTAGATGTTGCGTGTTTCTTAAATGATTTCCCATATCTCCATGGGACCATTAGTCACAAAAGGGGCATGGAAAGATTAATGCTATAGTGGCAAGACACCTTGGATTATATAGTCCAAACTGCTTCCCCACCCCACCACTTTTTTCCCTTAAACAGCTTGTAGGAGCTCAGGACAGATGAGTTCAGTGATGGACGTAATTAGTTTTGCAAATAACTTTCTTCCGTGTTAATTCTGTATTTAAATTATTACTACAAAAATTCCTTATTGCAAAAGATTCCTTAACCTCTCTTAAGCCAGTGGAAGTTTAAATTGAGTAATATGGGTATTTTTCGCCCTCCTCTCCCAAAATAATAGTTTTATAATAGCTTATCATCACTTAGGAGGAAGCTGTTTTTTGATGCTGCACCTTCACATTGGTACAAGAATAGCTCTAACATTGTCCAGGTCATGTGTGAATTTATTTTAGAGTTACGCCGGCTGTTTCCTCCTAGCTGTTTGTATCTGTCACTTGGCCACCAGAAGGAATTCTTTGGTTACCAGTTAAACCACCCAGTGTTCGATGTAGTCCTGTTTCAAAAGGCCCAAACATCTGATTATGTGTACCACCTTTGATACCTGAGACTGGCTTTTTATCTTTCAAACACTCAAGAGAAGTCATTTGAGCATCTAACTCTGGATCACTTGGAATTCTACACTTTTATATTCTCACTCTATTTTGCTTGTTTCTGTTACTATTAAACAGCAAGTTGTGATAACTTGATATAACATTAAATTATTTAACCTGAAAGTTTTATATAGTAAATGCAGAATGATAGGGAAATTGACTGTGTTTAGTTAGCTCACACAATATCATTTTATTCCTGTTTGGAGTGATTACTGTTACATTTTTATGGGAAAATTTAAATATCCTATGTGGAGGTGATTTACAGTACCCTGAATAAGAATTCTATCTGGCCTAAGAGTCCTCCTTCTGTCTTCTTTCTTCCATTTACCAGTATCATCACAGTTTAACAGAAAGTTTAGTGTGTTTATTATTTAGTAATGATAAAATAATAAAAATCTAGGTTCTCTGAACTCTAGCTAGATTGAAACTCGTATTTCATTTTATGGCATTTACCTAAGTAAAGCAAAAATATTTGTAGTCTGATTGAACTAACTATGATATGTAATGAAAATCAGAACTTCATGGTATTATTTTCATGGAGAAAGACCATTTACTATGTGTAACTAAAATTGTGTAATGAATGATATTCTTGTGTCTGATTGTTTACTCACCAATAATTTATTGAATACTTAACTCTTTTTCATTTTCAGATTCATATATCCTATATAGTGCCCATGGCACATGGCTGTCTGCCTTCTGCTTAGACATACCCAGAAATAGGAATCTCGTTACTTTGCAAGGAAAACATTTTGTTTCTGGAATGTTCTGAATGTTTTCAAGTTCTTAACTGTTCTGAGAAAAGAAATCTTTCTTTCTTTAACTTGTACCCAAGGGCCCTAGTTCCTGCTCAGAGGATTATTAGATTCTTGGGTCCTCACTAAGCTTTCTAAATCAGAATCTCTTGTAATGAGTCTCCATAGTCTGTACTTAACATAAAAAGTTCCCCGCAAGATTTTGATCAGCCAAGTGTGGGAATCACTGCTTTGTAAAACACAGTAATTATATACTGTCTTTTCAACACCATCTATTTTTAATTAGTAATTCCTTGTATGATATGCCTTTTGGGTCTTTCACTGTTCTAATTGTGGTTGTTTTTCTGGTACTGAATTACACATAATATTCCTGATATGACCTAAACATATAGAATACAGCGGAACTAACACTTTTCCTAATGTGAATAGTGCTTTTTTTGTTTGTTTTGTTTTAAGTGCAGCCTAAGACTATAGTGCTACTTAAAAATAATTTAAAGGGGTGCCTGGGTGGCTCAGTCGGTTGAGCATTTGAACTTGGCTCAGGGCATGATCTAACTGTTGTGAGTTCAAGCACTGCATTGGGCTCACTGGCGTAGAGCCCACTTCAGATTCTCTGTCCCCCCTCTCTCAGACCCTTCCCCCCTCATGCTTTCTCTCCCCAAAATGAATAAACATTTATTAAAAAAAGATAATTAAAAAACCCAACAGATTGTCACACTATTGACTTATAAGGATGACATGGCCTTCTAAAATCTCCTTGGTTTTATTTTTTTAATTTAATTACGTTTTTAAAATGTTTTTATTTATTTTTGAGAGAGAGAGAGAGACAGAGTGTGAGCAGGGGAGGGGCAGAGAGAGAGCGAGACACAGAATCTGAAGCAGGCTCCAGGCTCTGAGCTGTCAGCACAGAGCCCAACATGGGACTCAAACTCATGAACTGCAAGATCATGACCTGAGCCGAAGTCAGACACTTAACTCACTGAGCCACCCAGGCACCCCAGTTTAATTTTTTTATTTAGTTTTTAAGTTTTGTTTATTTAAGTAATCTCTACACCCAACGTGGAGCTCGAGCTCATGAGCCTGACATCAAAAGTTGCATGTTCCTCTGACTGAGCCAGCTAGGCGCACTACTCTGATTTTGTTTTTGTGGGCTCCTTGTCAAGCCAAAAGATTTTATTCAGTTTGAATTTCTCTTTGTTTGTTTGTTCGTTTGTTTTGCTTCTGAATCTAAATACTGGGTTGTAGATTTATCACTGTATATTTTGTGTATCTTCAAGTTAATAAAGAGCTTTTAAATCCTTTTTCCACAGCCCAGCATAGTCCTCTCTTTTATACCCTGTTTTTTTCACATTTAAAAATTGATATACATACCTCCTAAGTCTGTAAAAAGGTGCCAGATGAACATATAGGAAGGGGGGGAGGGGAAAGAGGAGAGAAGGAAACAAATCACAAGAGACTCTTAATGCTAGAGGACAGACTGAGGGTTGATGGAGGTAGGGGGATGGAAGATGGGCTAGATGGGTGATGGGTTACTAAGGAGGGAACTTGCTGTGATGAGCACTGGGTGTTGTATGTAAGTGATGAATCACTGAAGTCTACTCCTGAAACCAATACTGCACAGTATGTTAACTAAAATTTAAATTACAAAAAAATGTTGCTTGAAACAAATATTGAATCAACTTCAAAAAATAGAGCTTGTGTTAATGATTTTTTATGATTGTGTAGTAATTATCATGTGAAATTTAAGAAAGGAGATTTCATGAAATAGTTTTATTTATTTACTTAAAAAATTGTTTTAATGTTTGTTTATTTTTTGAGAGAGAGGCAGAAACAGAGCATGAGCAGGGTTGGGGGGGCAGGGCAGAGAGAAAGGGAGACACAGAATCCAAAGCAGGCTCCAGGCTCTGAGTTGTCAGCACAGAGCCCGATGCGGGCTTGAACTCATGAATCGCGAGATCATGACCTGAGCTCAAGTAGGATGCTCAACCGATGGAGCCACCCAGGCACCCCTCATGAAATATAGTTCTAGATTTGGGAGTGAAGAGAATAAATATACTAAAAAATCCATTTTAATTAAAGGTGGGTGTTATCTGCCAGTTTTTTGTTTTTTATCTTTTGCATTGCTTCAAGGAGTTTTTGGTTTGTATATCACTTAGGGAGAGCAAAATGCCTAGTGTCCCTTCTTCCTCTATCCAAACAAAATAAAAGGCAACAAAACAAAAATAACATTTATTTGAAAAAAAATCTTTACACCTGAAACTTGCTATAACTCTTCAGAGAATTCTCAGTAAAAATGTATGTTTCTATTCCCTTGGTTTTGTGCCAGAACAATGTTTAGTCCATGGAGTGTGCCTGTGATTAAAGAATCTGTTGCAAGGAATATGTTTCTTACCTCAGTGTTTCTGACCTATAGATATTACATCTGAGCATGTTGGTCTCTAGGTTATGTTTGTGTTGAACAGAGTAGCTGGAGAACTCATGGACTAGTTAGAGGCTTTTGTTCCTGGAATAAAAGTTTTCTAATTGAAATGATATTCTAATATTGCTTGGAAGTTGAAGAAATGGCTTATAATGATTGCGAGCACAGAATAATAACTAAGCTAGCCAGGTGGTTGATAGATTTTCCTGGAAATGTATTCTTAATGTTTAACTTTTGAATAGACGTTGTGTGTATGGAAGTGATGTTTGTAAAAGGCAAAATGTTAACCTGTGAGATAGAAGAGCAAATACAACATTTGTTGTTATCTGATCTTTTGTCATTTTACATGTAGAAATGGAAGATTTTGTGAAGAGACGGTAGTTAGTGTTGTAAATGTTATCTGTTAATTTTACATACTTTTAACAATTAAAAAGTATAACTGTGTGTTACCTCCCTTTTCCTACCCTACCACACACACACACACACACACACACACACACACACACGGCGTTCCTTATGCACTCGTGTATTTTATGTACTCATTAACGGTTTGCTGAAGGAATGGAACCCATGTCAACTACTCTAACATAACCAAAGACTTTTAAGTACATTAATCTCTCATTCAATAATGACCAACATTTGGTAGTGATGTATACAAGAAAAGCGTCACATAGATCCTGCTAGACTTACGTGTAACTTCTGTTAATAAATTCTTGTTTTCTTTAACAACATGGCTTTAATGTGATCCCTGGGCCCTTACTCTGAGGAAAGAGGTGGTTTGATTTATTAAAGTGGGAAACAGGGTGAAGATGAAACAGCAGACAGAATGCTTCAGGCATATTCTCTTAGGCAAACCAAAATCTTACCCCCTCCATTCCCTCACTCCCACCCCTGAGTAGACTTTACACAACTGTGAGCAGTGACATTGCTTAATGAACTTTCCTTAACTGCTATCAGCAGCCTGTCCCTTGCCAAATCCAGTGTCACCCAAAGCTCAGGAACATATGGTGCACCAACTGCACCAGAACAAGAGTCATTCAGTGTTGATCCAGTCTGTTTTACTCTTAGTTTAAAAAAGGAAAAAAAAAAAAAAAATAGTGGCATTGACCTAAGAACATTTCCTTTCCATTTCTAGTTGTTCTTTGTGGTTGTGTGTTTGCTTTCTGTGGAGGAGGTGAAACATTTAAAGTAAATCGATGTTTTGTGACTAGAGACCAGAGTGCTAGAAGTGATCTACCAACATTTGGTGCTATCTTGATAAAAGCCAACTGTGCAGGCAAGTTTATTGGGTTAGAAAAATAAACATGGAACCGCAAGAGAAGGCACAGGAGACCTGCTAGGGGGTACTGGTGGTAGTTCTGACCTATACAAAAAGAACTGGAAGGAAAAATATCCTTAGGATTTTTTTTCTCAACAAATTGTAAGCAGAATGAATAAAATAGTCCCATAAAAGGAAACGTTAACTCCTTTCATCTAAGTGTTGACAGGTCTTGGTTCTGGAGGGCTACAGATATACAAAGGAAGCTGAGACCACACTTCCTGAGACAGGAATGGAATGAAGACGTGCCCATCTTCACAGGATGAGGGACAAGTGCACAATCAAGAAGCACTGAAAGGAACAAGGAGTTGACAAGCGTGGATTTCTTAGAAACAGTATGGCATCTGGGAGTGATAGTTGCATATGTAAGCAGTCCTTTCTGGGCAATGGCATTTTTAAGGAGACCACACTAGTTGATGTGGAAGCAGCTTGTAAATTTAGATTCTTGGTGCCTGGGTAGTGGAGTTGGTAGAGCATCTGACTCTTGATTTCTGCTCAGGTCATGGTCTCACAGTCGTGGAATCGAGCCCCATGTCAGGTTCTGTGCCTCTCTGTTTCTCTTAAGATTCTCTCTGTTTCTCTCCCTCTGCCCCATCCTCCCAACCCCCCATTCTGTCTTTCTCTCTCAAAAACAAAATAAAACAAAACAAAACAAAAAAACACCAAAAAAACAAACAAAAAAAAAAAACCCTGCAAGAGGTAAATTCACATTCTTCATAAGTTATTTATTGTCGTATACTGTGCCCATTATTGTATGGCTTTTGGCAGCCTAGCCAGCCTGGGCTCTTAGTTTCCGTGTCACTTTCTCCCTAGAATGTAGACACCCTTAACTACTTGCCATACCTTGGAAATGGTAGTACTTTTTATATCATCATGTGTTTCACATGCTTTTTATTTTTCCCCAGAACACATAACACCGCTCCCATTTTATTTCTGCAAATTCCAACTTCTATTTTAACATTCAGGACAATTGTCAATATCCCTGACAAACCTTCTTCATGTCATTTAGGTATATTAGTCATTCCAGTATTTATGTTGATAACTTTTATACATTTATTACTCTCTAGTGTCCCAGAGTATCCTTTACTTTTACTTGTCTTGCTGCCTAGAGTGCATTCCCTCTAGATCTATTCATGGCGCTTTCTCTTCATTCTGGTTTCTGTTCAGATGTCACCACCCCAGGAAGTCTCTTCTGACTACTTTACCATAAAAGAGCATCTCCTGATGCTTTTTGTCCTCTTTCTCTTCTTTATTTTTCTTCTTTAATACTTATTTTTGATATTTTATTTATCTTCATGTTTATTTGTTGATTGTCTCTTTCCCCCTGGCTGAATTTAAGCTCCATGAAGGCAAGGACCTCATTCTGTTCGTTGTTGTATCACTATGCCTAGAACAACTGGGCACATAATAGACACTTAAGTATTTCTTAAATGATGGAATAAATGAATATTTGCTTTCCCCATTAGCCTAATAATTCATTCTTATAGTCATTAGCATCTGGTCCATATGTAATCATTTAGTGAATGTATATGAACAAATGAATGCATGATTCAGCATTAAATGCCAGAAAGCTCAGGTACTACCAGTAGGAAGATTCTTGTCCCTTAGAATTAAATATATAATGGAAGTAATATTCATCCTAGAAGAAAAAATCATTTGGGATCTGAAAATGAAGATAAGCTAGATTCTCTTCCCTCCTAGTTAGCTCTGAAACTTAGCCTTTTGGATTTCTAATGTTGATACAGTTTTAAGTTTTTGAAAAGTAGTCATGTTTGTCATTTTAATGTTTTATAATAGAGAAATAAAAATAATATATATAATTAGTGAAGAGTACAAAAGTTATTTTAATGCCAGAGTGAGTAATGGATACTAATTATAATGACTTTTAGACTAATGAGAGATGGTAGTCTGTATAAATATTTATTATGGTTTAGAGTTAAAAGGGACCCTAGAACATTTGGTCCAGCTCTCTTATAGAGCTGGGCAGAATGAGGCCAGACATGTGAATGATTTGCCCAAGGTCATAGGATTTGTTAGTGTTAGAGTTAGAATTACCCTCAAGTTTCTTTTGTAATACTAAGAATTGCAAGAGTGTGGGATAACACTTTTCATGCACAGTTTGTAGAATGGTATCATAGATCAAAAAATTAAATGTGCATATCTTTTTAAAAACAGTTCCTGAAGAAAATATCAGTTGAGTATGCCATAATAAATGTATAATACTTTCATCACTTTGTGTTAAACATAAGAACAAAGGAAATTGGAAATCAGTTAACTTACTAAACAATAGCCTGTTTTGGTAATTCATTAAATGTTTATTGTGTGGTTTTTTTTTAATTAATTAATTTTGAGAGAGAGAGAGCACACACGCATGCACATGCATGCATGCCCTGCGAGAGGGGGAGGGACAGAGAGAGAGAGAGAGGAGAGAGAGAATCCCAAGTGGGTTCCATGCTGACAGTATGGGGCTTGAACCCATGTACAGTGAGATCATGACCTGAGCTGAAACCAAGAGTCGTACGCTTAACTAACTGAGCGACCCAGTTGCCCCTAGTCTGTCTTAATTTTAAGTCCATGTACAATAGACCTATAGAGACATAAAAGGCATAGTCATTGCTTAGAAGAAACGTCTTTCTGGTCTGCAGCCCAGCAAACTGTTGGTTAGAGTTTGAGATGAAATAAGGACAGAAATGAATAGGTATCTAGAAACTTTTGTAGTTTGACAGAGTAATTTTATGTCTGTTGAATCTGATGATAAGAAATTTGGTCTTATATTTTATATATTCTTTAAATTTTGTTTTCCAGTAATTTGTCTTCATTAAAGATTACAGAAGAATTGGTATAGGGCAGACGGGGGAAAAACTTTCCTCACAGTGTCTTTCACCGCAGATAGTTTGAGGAGCATTGCTTTATGGAGAGTTACATACACATGTGAAAGTTAAATAGTAGATAAGGGAGAGGACGATATCAGTTCTTTATATTGTTTTTCTGAATTCAGTATCAACTGTAGCGTCTTACTGGAATAGGCCCTTATTAAATGTTAGTGATTTTAACAGTTACCTGCCATTAGCATGTGAAGTCATGATTTTGTACCACATTAAATAAATATTAACCCTGCTTTGAGTTCTTAAATTTTCTTGATGCTAATGGATTTCTTGTTTTGAAACATTTTTGGGGCGCCTGGGTGGCTCAGTCGGTTAAGCGTCTGACTCTGATTTCGACTCAGGTTATGATCTCACGGTTTATGAGAGTTGACAACACGGAGCCTGCTTGGGATTCTCTCTCTCCCTCTCTCTGTGCCTGTGTCCTGCTGTCATGCGCACTCTCTCTCTTTCTCTCTCTGTCTCAAAATAAATAAACTTTTTTTTTAAAAAGAACTTTAGATTGTGATTTTCAAAGGACTAGTGAATTTTTTCCTTGTGTCATAAAAGTATGCTGCTACTGGTAGTTTAGGAACCACACTTGGAGAAACATTGTTCTAAGGTTTCATTAAATCATTCATTCTTAACATTTTTTTGGTCATAGATGCCTTTGAGAATTTGGGGAAAGCTATGGACTGAGTCAATGGAAAATGCATGCATACTTGCACATAATTTGCACACAGTTGCAGGGGATTCATCTCATCTTTGACCAGAACCTGATAAGGAGGGAGGGTTGAAACTGTGTGTATTACAGTGTTAATCTGTTCTTAGGTAAACTAGAGTTGACCAATTCATTTTAAAATTTTATAGTTATCTGCAACATTTATTATCATTTTCCTTATCATTATAAAGTGGACTACATAAAAACACAAATATCTGTAATTAACAAATTTGTTTGATTTAAAGATGTTTGTATATGCATTCTTTTTTTATAAACCACCATGCTTTTCACATTCTGGTAGAATTATATTCACACATTAAGTACAAAGGACCTTAAGTCTTTGGATGTAAACCTATATGGATTAACTATAAAATGAAAGTGTTATGTGGTGTGTTAATAGTGATTTACAGTATATGAAGGCATGTTTTGGGGCGTCTGGGTGGCTCATTTGGTTGAGCATCTGACTTTGGCTCAGGTCATCGTTTCGCAGTTCGTGAGTTTGAGCCCCGTGTCGGGCTCTGTGCTGACAGCTCAGAACCTGGAGCCTGCTTTGGATTCTGTGTCTCCCTCTCTTTCTCTCCCCCTCCCCTGCTCATTTTCTGTCTCTCTCTGTCTCTCAAAAATAAGTAAATGTTAAAAAAAAAAAAAAGAGAAAGCATGTTTCTATTTTATTAGGATGCTGGTCAAGAAGAATAAAGATGTTACTTTAATAAAGAAGGATTCATTATGGAAAAGAGATTTAGACTACTAGAACAAACAGTCTTAACAGAAGCCCTGTGTTTGAACTAGGTAGCTCAGTGACTACATAAAGAAAGAGAAGGCATAATCACCCTCTGATTTCCCTTTGGTTTTGTGAGGCACAATGACACACACTTTAAGGTATTTGCTTTATTGCTACCATATAAGGTGTATTCTCAGACTTTTGGGTAAAACTGATGACAGTTTGACTTATAAGCCAGAAAATAAGGCCCATAGTTAGAGTAACCACCACTCACATGGGTCAGGCAGGAGTTCACAAATTTACTCAGAGAGAGACCTCAGTGATTGTTTTATCTCGTCATTCTAACATACAAAAAGCGAAATCATTTTATTTCACAGAAGAGAGTATTAAAATGAATCCAGAGTAGCCTCAAATAGTGAAGGGGCATGTTCACATTAGACATCCAGGTCAGAGATTATCTTTTTCTGTGTAGTTGAGTAGCATATACAGGCTGGTTGAGGTGCCACCGCTATAGAAACAATAGATAGATCATGCAAGACAGCACAGCTTTCAGCGCTGAGCATAGTGTTGTAAGGTGGATTAGTTAAGTACTAGAGTGACAGGAAATACGTTGGGATTTAAAAAGTGGCTTGAAGGATATGTTTGAAAAGCTGATTCAGCACTTCTCAAATATTCTTTACTTCTCACTTTAATGGCTAAAAACTCCCACCATTTCTGTTTATTTGTGATATTTGGTGACGATTGGGGAGCACTCATTGTTCAGCAGGAAAACAAGTTCTGTGAGTTCTCTGTTTTTTGGTGTAATGCTCATACATTCTTATGTGTTTCTTGGAGGGGGAGGGGTGGGAGGAGGGTGGCAGTGCAGAAAGTCACATCCATGGTATTCTGGGAAATATGTGGGAGATAAACACCTACAGACTTTGAACCAGAGGCTTATATGTCTGGATTCAAATTTTTTATCTTACGGTAGGTACTAGAAAATACACTTTAATTGCCCATTACCTAAGTGTTTTTTCAAAATAAGGCTTTCCTCTGTGCTTTCCTCTGCCTCAAGAAAATCCTGTTGGTTAGATTGATATAATTTTATTTGTATATTCAAATTTTGGTAACAGCACTGTTAGAAAAATAACATCTTTTATTTTCCCATGGTTTAGTTCCCATGGTTTTTGGACATGGGAAATTTCTGGTAGTGTTTCTTTCTATAACTGTCATATTTATGTATTCCTTTTTTACATTTAATAAATCTGAGGGCATTCTTGTCATACCCATGGTGTTAGGGTCATATATTTCCAAGCATTCCATATTTGTTGAAAGTAGGCAGAGGTTGAAAACTTGCATGTTGGTTGTGGCTCATCATATAGGTACCTGTCTGCTGCTTGTTACCCATAGAATATAATAGGATAATTACCAAAGTAATTTTCTGAACCAGCATAAATTGTTCTTAGTAAACATCTGACTATTAAATGGTGTTATCTATATTATAAAATGATTTCTGTAATATAGTTAGGCATATATATTTCAGTAAGTTATTTCTATTGCTGACATCTGTTTTCTGAGGTTTTTAACTGCTGGCTTATTTCCAAGGGAAAGCATGCAGAGGTTTTGTGTGCATCAATTCCCTATGATTTGGAAGGATTTCTCTCAATAGAGAATTTTAAGACAGTGTTGAAGTTATTGCTATGGCTAAACATTTTGCTCTTTATGAAGAAGCTTAGGGCAATATAGCAGCTCTATTAAATACTCATTTTAAAGAGAAATCTTAGACAGTTAAGTTTATTGAAATGATACCTACCATATTGGATTTTAACTTTTAAAAATGAGAGGTCTATAATGTTTACATTGATTTTGTTTTTTGCTACAAATTTTCTATGATTGTTTTATTTCTGTGATGTGCTTGCTCTCAAGAGATAAGCTCACTACAGTGAAGGGTTAGTCTAACTGGTGTATCTCTAACTCCTTATGAATCCCAAATAGCATACTTCTTTGTGGATAAATGTTCTACTTGGTGCAGTTTTGAGATTTTTGTTTGAGTGGCATGTTCTCTTGAGATACTAGTTTATTTTTAATGCAATTTTATAAAGATGCAGTACTACTTTTCTCTTTTGTTAAAACGTTTTAAGAAGAAATGCTGCTGGAACCACAGATTTGCATGGAGGCTAAGAATTTGGGGAGGTTTGGTCATAAATTTTATTTGAGTACAGTAAAGTTAACGACACGTTTAATGACACATTAGTATTACTGTGAGTTAATTGGCTCTAAATCATAGTTATTACTAATAGTCATTTAGGTTTTTTTAGTTATTCAAATCAAAGTGTAAAATCTTCTATGATGAGTTATTATTTTGATGTTAGGTTCAATTTAAATATTATTTTACACATGTGCACTTGGGTGTACAACACACCCAGAGGCAAGGCCTGGATCTAGTTGATCAAACCTAGGATACCTTGTGACCCTTTCTTCTTTCATAGTCTTGGTTCCCTGTTCTACCCTCTGTACCGGCACCTTCATTTGTTCCTCATGCAGTGTGTTCTTTTGTCTTCTTTCCTTCCTGTCCTTTCTTGACCCCCATTTCAAGGCTTCTTCACCACTGTTATCTTCTTAATTCTTATTCTTTGGCCTCTTGGTATAGTGGCAACCCCTAACTGACCTGGGAAATAGAGATATGAGGTCATCATCCTATGAGAATAGAGTTTGGAAAAGTCAGAATTGGATAGTGGTAAGCAGAGAAAGGACATGGTGAGCTGGTTCTGATCTATGGCATATCGTGTTCTGTTGCTGAATAAAGGAAAACTTTAGGCTTAGAGAAGCAGAAAGAAGAGAGTGGGTGAAGAAGGGATATTTGGGCTTTATTGATGGAGGGATGGGGAAGCCAGAAGGTCTGACTGGTCAGTTTGCAAAGCTGTCTTCTCTACACTGTAGGTCCTTGAAGCAGGTGTCCAGCCTATGTGAATTGGTGACATAGAATGATAATAATAATAATAATAATAATAATAATAATAGTAGTAGTGAGCATTTATTTTGCATTGTGAGGTATGTGCTATGCTGGGGTTTTATTTAATCTGCTCAAGAGATCTGTGAAGCAGGTGAAATTGTAGTCCCCATTTCAAGGAGAGATAGATGAAGCTTAGAGAGGCCTAGTAAATTCATGTTACACAATCAAGAAATGGCAGAGCATGAATATGACCTCATGTTTGCCTCACTTCAAAGCCTCTGCTCTGTACTGTTTTCTTACTGTATGGACACGGGCAAGTAATTTAATCCCTTTGAAGCTCTCATTTTCCATCTATAATATAGACTGAACTACCTGATAATGGCAAAAAAGGTACAGGGTCTCTTAAAGTTGCTTACTTACTGTTGGTGCTCAGTAAATAGTCCTAATTACTTTTTCTGGATCATTTCTTTCTCAGGACAGAAAAACACTATGTGAGAAGAGCTACTCTTTTTTTTTTTTTAATGTTTTATTTGTTTTCTGAGAGAGAGAGAGAGCAGGGGAAGGGCAGAGAGAGAGAGGGAGAGGGAGACACAGAATCCAAAGCAGGCTCCATGGCCTGGAGCCTGATGTGGGGCTCAAACTCAGGAACCATGAGATCATGACCTGATCTATATAGTCAGACATTAACTGACTGAGCCACCCAGGTGCCCCAAAGAGCTACTCTTCTAAAATGACTGAAGAAAATTTATCTCTGGGTATTTCCTGGTGCCTTTTTCCCTTACACACACACACACACACACACACACACACTCTCTCTCTCTCTCTCTCTCTCCCTCTCTCCCCCCCCCCCCCATTTGTTTACTAAAGACTGGACTTCCTTCTCAAGAGGAAACGTCATCCTAATTGCAGATAAAGATTAAAATGCATCCCTAGGGGTTTTAGACCAAGTGTAGGTGATCAGTATTAGAGCCTTTCTTATCTAGGTTAATGGGGAGGCTCAATAAGGATACCATTCTCTTGAAGAGCTTATAGTTGTCCTAGTTTACCTTCATTTCTCTGTCAGTAAACAGAAGCCCAGAGGTAGTTCCAACATGTGCAGCCCTGTATGCTTGCAATTTAAGTGAGGCCACAAAGCACTGTTTTTAAAGAAGCATACAGCCTCAATTAAGTTTATGGAAAATTATGCAACAGTAATGAAAAATGCATCTCAGGATCAAAGGACAAGCATTTGCTTGTGATTAGTTTGATTTATGCTGAGCTTGATCCAGGAGCCTCCCACTACTGCTTCCTTCCTACACATTATACATTTATGAAATACACATATACTTATGGCTGTCATATAATATGTACAAGATTTACTGAGGACAGAATGTTATTACTGTTTCAAACAAATGCAAGCTATTCAGACTTGCAAAAACAAAAAATGAACTATACAAATAATGAGTGACCTTGTAGTTTTTCCTTAGCTGCTAACAATTCATTATAGTACTATATTCTACCCAATTAAGAAAGAAAAAAAAGATTTATCTTTCTAATGAATGGATGGTCTGAGGAAGTGGTTTTGGAGATAAATGGAGCTCATAGGAGTATTCAGTAAGGTGTCGTCTTTAATAAGACTTAAATTTGTTTCTGTGTGCTGGGCCTTTCCCACTAAATACAGCATTAGTTCAGGCTCTTCATGATCTTTAGTTTAAATTGTGTGATGAGAAGTCCTGAGCATTGAATAATAAACATGGTTAGAGATTTAGAAAAGATGCTTATGTCAAAAATCCAAGATGACTAATATTACTGGCCTCCCAAAACTGTAGACAAAAAGGAATTTATTTGACAATTTAAATAATATATGAGTTTGATAGGAGTTAAATTTTGATCTGTTTTGTTACTCTGGAAATTTTATTTATTTATTTATTTATTTTTAATTTTTTTTTTTTAAATTTTTTTTAACGTTTATTTACTTTTGAGACAGAGAGAGACAGAGCATGAATGGGGGAGGGTCAGAGAGAGGGAGGGAGACACAGAATCTGAAACAGGCTTCAGGCTCTGAGCTGTCAGCACAGAGCCCGACGCGGGGCTCGAACTCACGAACCGTGAGATCATGACCTGAGCCGAAGTCGGCCGCTTAACCGACTGAGCCACCCAGGCGCCCCGAAATTTTATTTCTTCAGTGTTCAACATAGTATAAATTTTTCTTACCCTTAAATATCTCAGCAGCTGTGAAAGGATTACTTTTGTTAGTGTAAAGGGAAAACAAAATCATGATATACTGGGTATGTGATAGAGAACATGTCCTTTGAAGGGTTTAAAATCTTTTTTTATAGTTTGTATCTGTGAGATTTCATACATCTTTGCTCAAATAGGTATTTTTTCTTAATAATTTCAAGAACTATTTTGGTCACTTGATAGTTGTATTTTAAAATGAAATAAATTTCTAATTATGTAAAATTTTAGTTTTTCCTAATTTCACAGTGTAAACAAACCATCGCCAGTGTTAAGTAATAAATGTGTGGCATCCATTCATTCAGTATGTATTTTGTGAAGGCCTGTAGTGTGCCAGGCACCTGAGGAAACACAGACATGGGCCCTTCCTTGATGGATCTAACCTTCACTACTGTTTTCTTGATTTTAGATCCAGACATTTGTTCTCATGCACTAAGATTGGTCTGCCTTGATCATTATTTTTAAGGAAAGAGTTTGACAACTGATAGTAATCAAAACCTAGCCTAACTGAACATACAAATATCCATTGTATTTATTTCTTTGTTTCCAAATTGTGAATTGTAGCACTCAATTCATGTTTTGTTTGTTGAGGTATATAGTTTTTTAAAAAGAAGTAATTTTAGCAAAATGTTCTCTAAAATATTTAGTTGTGTTTTTTTTTAGTTTTTTAAAACTTGTGGTAATCATAACAGTAAACCATTTTTAAGTGTACAATTTATTTGCATTAAGTGCAGTTACAGTGTTGTACAACCATCACCACTATCCATTTCCAGAATTTGTTCATTATTCCAAATAGAAACTGTATAAAATCTTTTAGTTTTAAGTATCTAGAGAATATTGGTTGTTTTCTTTATTTGTGCCAAGTCTCACCTGTCTTCCAACAACCCAGTATTCAGTGTGATCTACTTGTACTTAATGAATTCTGAGCTTGCCATTTGAATTAGAATGGTTACTTTTGATTTGTATTTGTTCCATGTTTCTAGGTAGTTATTAAAATTGCATCATCTTGCATTTTACTGTAATTTTATATTTGTTTGCTTTTTTGGAACAATGAAATATATATGAACTTGGAAGGAGATCAAACTGAGTAATGTGAACATGGAAAATTTAATACAGAAGGGAAGAAAAACTGGGGATTAAAGACTGTGGTACACAAAAAAGTCTGATAGTCTCAGACACAACTGGTTTCCTTCCCCTCCTACTAAATGCCTGGAGCAGGAAGCATATCTAGTGTAAAAGATATTTGGGTCTGATCTAAAAGAATTCAGTACCCCAGACACTGGATATGAATTGGACTCAACAGGAAGGATTGTTCGGTTAAATCTGCTGTCTGTGTTACTCTTTGTGCTCAAAAGTACAGCTGTTTAAAGAGTTCTAAACATTATTTTTGAAAGAATTTAAATACCCTATTCACATTACAGATGCTAAAATGTAATTTGCTTGGCTACTTCTCTTCCTCATTCATAACAATCACATGGTACTGTTACACAATAAAGAAATGGAGAAATTATCAGGGAACCGTTTTCAGAAAATTTAGCAAGTAAGAATTTAAGGAAATAGGAAAGTTATTTGTTACCTGTTAATCAAGATAACTTTTTATTAATTTGTCTAAAAGTATATAAATCTACTTTTCTTTTGATATAAGCAAAAGTATAATTTTCATCTGCGTTTATTCTCTGTTTTTTAAGGAGTGACACTCCTAATGAAATCTATTCATTACAGCTAAAAGATGGAGGCAAAGCATCCCAGGCAAATGTAAGAATAGGTGATGTGGTTCTCACCATTGATGGAATAAGTGCACATGGAATGACTCATCTTGAAGCCCAGAACAAGATTAAGGGTTGTACAGGCTCTTTGAATATGACTCTGCAAAGGTAATTTGCATTTTTTTTTTTTTTTTTTAACCTCAGAGAGAGAACAATACTGAGGAATGTGTTTTTGTGTATCTGATTCATGGTATTAACTCAAGTTTCTACTACCACTGTTTCAAGTAGATAAATTAAAAAATGTAAAGGCTTTTAAATTGAATAATTGAACAGTATGACAAATTGGTGAAAGCTTTGGATTATTTCCCCATAAAAAGACATGTATTCATGTATTCATAAAAACTGTATGTTCAGTTTTAGAAAATCTAAGATTTCCTAAAATTTCTCAGTAAAGTACAGGCTAAAAATTCTTATTATAGGGTAAAACTCTTGGCCTTAATATTCTGGGCAGTATATTAGAGGGTATTATTTCAAGATCTAGTTTGGCTTTTTCTTAGTATGTCTTTTGCCCTTTTTTTCCTGGGTAGAAAAATAATTTTTTTATATACTCATTTGAAATGCAAATTTTCTGAACTTACTGTTTTGTTTTTTAAAGTTACTCTGGCTTTAGTTATAGCATAGCTAATCATCTCATTGATTATAATATATCAGGCATTTTGAGCATTTCAACATTTGACCTGCTTCCTTGAAATCATGTGGATTGCTTGCTAAAATTACTGACAAAATCAGAACATCAGAAAGGACCAAGAATTATATTTTAATTAGCTGCCTATGATTATTATGAATTATAACATTAGGCTGAGGGGAAGGAAGGTGAAGGGGAGTGGGGAGAAGGTGACTGACTGATGGCTCTGAACCTTTAGGCTTATGGGGAAGGTGGGTATGGAGGGTTTTAAATAAGTCTTGTGTTTGATGATTACAGACATATTCTCTAGTTCTGTAAAATTTGGAAGACACCATTTTCTTCCTTGAAACGTCTCAGGCTTCCATAAATTATTGTGTATATTATAAATTTTTAAGAGGGGAATAACATGTGGTACCAAACGTATTTGGCTATGGAACCGTTTTTCCTTGGAGTCTCTCCTGGGACTATTTAAAGGCTATACACAGGCTAAATTTTATGTACTTGTCTGGAAGAGTATCAGTTTGGTCTTAAAACTGAATAGGAGAAATTTTTGTGAACTTAGACTTACAGATTTACTTTGATGTAACCATTCCTCCCCTCGCCCCTCCCCCACCCCCCCTTTTCTTTTGGTGGGAGAAATTCATTTCAGTGGGACTATTTGGTCAAAGGTTATTCGTATTTAAATATCAATAGCTATTAGGTATATATTTTAATGCATATAAAGGAGTCAATGAGAAAAATAACCTTGCTAAAAAGTTCTATTTCTGTAGTGTCCTTTCTGTTCTAGGTACTGAGACATATAACACAAAATTATTGTTACTAATTATATGAAAAGTAGCCATTTTTGTTTATAGTCATTTTTACAAAGTATGAATTTTGGAAGGATACCATGAAGCCAAGATGATTAAATTGTCTGAGATATTAACTAAATAAAATAGAGATGGTGATGGGTGTTTCTCAAATTCTGAAGTTGAAAGTTTATGTAGAGTATAAGTTCTTTTCCTGGGCTGTGTATCCCTTCTTTCATATCAGCCTAATTATTTTCACATTACACTCCTTCTTATTTAATGACCCAGGACCCAGTGTCTTATTTTCTGTTGAAAATACTTCTGGGTCCCCTAAGAATAGATGAAAACCAGATGTTACCTTGTTTGGATGCATTTCCAATGTAAGTAATCTGTTACTGACCTTTAATAAAGATTCTTTTAAGCTACTTAACTATGAATTTAACGAGTTGTTATAAACATTTGGAGATGCGGCATAATCTTATATTTGTGAGTATGGATATTCAGGGACCCAAAACATGAGAGAGAATTTTAGAGTCCTATTGTTATTTGTTGTAATTCTCAAGTTTTTGAATACTTCTTGTGTTAGGCAGTGTCAACCTGAAAAGAGATTTACATTTAAGAGAATTTATGGTTTAACATTGACATACTACTGAAGAAATATTTTTTTGCCTTTCAAGGAAAAAATAAAACTTTGAAGAGTTAGTTTCAATTCTTCCCTATACATACACCAGTCCCTTCTTAAGTTCTCTCTTCTCTCAAAGCAAATAAATAGTTTTCCTTCCACTTATTTCTGAATCTGACAACAGCATCCTTTTTATTATTTATTTATTTTTGAGAGACAGAGCACAGGCAGGGGCAGAGAGAGAGGGAAACACAGAATCCGAAGCAGGCTCCAGGCTCCGAGCTGTCAGCACAGAGCCTGATGCCGGGCTCAAACCCACTAACTGTGAGATCATGACCTGAACCGAAGTTAGATGCTTAACCTACTGAGCCACTTAAAAAAGTTTTTTTATTTATTTTGAGACAGAGAGAGAGAGAGAGAGAGAGAGAGCACGCACACAAGTGAGGGAGGGGCAGAGAGAGGGAAAGAGAATCCCAAGTAGGCCCTGTGCTGTTGGTGCAGAGCCCGATGCGGGGCTTGATCTCACCGTGGTGAGATCTTGACCTGAGCTGAAATTTAGAGTCAGATGCTTAACCAAGTGAGTCATTTAGGCACACTGACACGAGCATCCTTAACTGGCTTCCAGTCACCTTACCCTCTTTATTCCATCTATCACCAACCAGACTGCTTTGTATTCTCCTTCCAAACTGAATGACCTACAACAGTATTTGTGCTGTGTAACTCTTTTCTTCATGAACATGGACTTTGCTTTGTGAGTATGTAGTACTTCCCTTTATAGACTTTTCTTAATCCAGTTTTCCTTGAAGCAGAACCTGAGGTGGAATTCCTGTACAAGTAATATATCAAGAAAGGTTTTTGAAATGTTACAACAGAGTGAGTAAAGCAGAATTGGGAAGAAGAGGAAACTGAGATGAGCAAATAATGTGGTTTCAGGGGTTATCTAGCCTTAGCTTGATCCGGGAGGGAGCTTGGGGACAAAATCGTACTATAGAGGATGTCTTGCCCTGAGGCAAGGGAATTGGGCTTTTGTCTCCCTTCCCTTGCATTTGTTAGACATTGGCCACCAGTTGTTGAGGAAATGTGTGTGTGTGTGGATGTGTGTGCAAAGTGCATGCAGGGGAGGGGTAGGAAGTAGTTTCTCTTGTTTACACAGAAAGTGGCTGGTGTGAACCATTAGCATTTCCTTAGTTGCTGTACCAAGTTGGTAGAAGGGTTCCAGAGGACCCAGTCTGGATACAGCACTTGCTATGAGATTCCTTCTAGACTTGAGTCCTCTTGCTCAGAGGATTAGGCTCTCTATGATCTAGACTCAGATTGTCCTCCCCAGATCATCACGACTCATCAGTGAATGCCATCATTTTATTTAGTTCCTTACTGTCCTTCACCTGCCTGGCTGCTCTCTCATGAAATTCACTTTATCAGGGATGCCTACCGACCTACATGCCAGCTCATGTCTCTGCATCCACAAAGCCCACATCAGACTTCATCTACCATAGTCTTTTCTTTTGCAACTCATTCATTTTTTTTTCCCGTCTGAATGCCGATGACCAGTTTCTACCATTTGATTCAGCATTTAATTATATACTAGGTATAACCAGGAATAACAAGGCACATTCCATGAGTCATACAAATAAATCTAATTAGGTAATAGTTGTACCTAATACTGTCTATATAATTAACTAATTACTCCATGTATATATTAGTTCTGCTTCTCCAGCTAGACTCCTTGAAAGCAAAGACCATGGTTTTTGCACTATTTGTGTTTAACAACATCTTGAATAGTTTTGTGTTCTTAATCTCTAATTAATATTTGATGGATACCAGCATTAACTCCCAAACTGGGAATCGTTTGCTTATTCCACAAATAGTTTCGAGCTTTTACTATGTGCCAAGCATTGTTATAGATGCTGGGGACATGCAGTGAACGAAACAGACAAAAATCTCTGCTCTTACAGTGCTGACCTTTGAGTGAGCAGAGATAGACGATAAACAAGTAAGTAAAAGCATGTATTATATTACATGGTGATAAGTGTTATGGGGACAAACAAAGCACGTAAGGGAGATAGGGAATGCAGGGGTAAGGAATTGCAAGTTAAAATAGAGTGGTTAGGAAAGCTTCGGTGAGGTTATTGGATATTTGGGTCATGAGTATCCCAGGCAGAGGAAAGAGGTGGTGCAATGGCCCTGCCTGGGAGGCCAGATTGCCTGGAGCAGAGTGAGTGAAGGTAGACTGGTAAGAGGTAACATCAGAGAGGCAGCAGGAAAGTGGCTTGAGATGGGACAGAACTCATAGAGCCTTATGGGTCACTGTAATGTTTGTAATCAAATTTAAGTTTTCCTGGACCTAAAAAAATTGTGAGAAAGCCTTGAAGAGTTTTGGTGCTTGGCCAGACCTACCAGCAAGGTTTGGGAAATGACTTCATTATTGGAAGCAGGGGCTAGACAGAGGAGAGAGCAAGCTTCTCCCCAAGTCCCCTCAGTGGCTGTGCTGCCTTTTCCTTCTAGCGCTGGAAACACTGGATGGTTGCCACTTCTGTGGAGTTCTGCTCACCTCCACCCAAGAATCCCCAGGGGGAGAATATAAGAGAAAAGCCATTTTTGTTTTTGAAATTAAAGTTACCAGGAATCTTGTTTTGTGAAATTTTTTTGCATGAAATACTACTGATATGTATCTATTTATTAAATAAATATATAGTGTATATATTTGATTTATCTTTTCTTTATGCCCAACCTCAGTATCCTAAAATAGGATTTAGATAAGAAAAAGTAAGATAAAGATACTTGCTTATGATTAAGGTTATTTTGTAACTTTTTTTCTATCTAGTCTAGTTTTGGAATATTTAATAAGGCAAATATATGATCTCTTTGATATCCTAAAAAAATAAGTCTTGATTCACTGTGTTCTGTGTATCTAATGCATATAGAGGTGTGGAAGATTTCATTTTAATTTGTCTTTTATCTTTGGAATAGGAGTGGAAGTTTCTTTTTCTTTTTGTTCCCCCTGCAACTGGAACTAATTCTAAGAGTACTACAACCGGACAGTGAAAAGTTCTATTTGAAATTATTTTTCCTCTTGGGGAAATTAGGCAAATAGTAGTGTCCTTATATCAATTGCATTTGGCCTATACTTTTATCCAAGTCCAAGTGGATTACCTTTAAAATACATTTCTGCTAACAAAAGAAGAAAATTACTTTCTAAAGCTTTGATGTCCGATAACTATTAAGTAACTAAATTAGAGTTGGATTCTATGAATAAGGTTTTTAACTGTTTCATTTTATTTCAATAATTCTTTGCATAACTTAGATAAACTTGCTACTAACTTACTGTATGAATTAGGGGAAGTCACTAAACTTCTGGTACTTAATTTTCTTGACTATAAAATGAGGTCATGGGTGATTTCTAAGTTCCTTTAAATTCTGGTTCTTGTTCTGATTTTTCAGCTGTAAATGGATAAGTTCCCTAGAGCTTGCTATTAGATCAAACTAACTTAAGTTTGCTTATTTTGGCTGAGTGAATCAGGAAATTGGACTTTCTTTATTGGAGTTATCTTAAACTGTGCCAGGTTAGCAAAGTGACTTGTACTATTCTGCTGACTTTAAGGTGAAAGGTAGGTCAGATGGATATTCAAACAGCATTTAATCATAAAAAAAAATATTTTCTATATTTGTCCTTATTTTATGTTTTTAAATTAATCCTCTCAGAATCACAGAGAACATACATTGTTTTTTAAGTCTTCCTTGTTTCTCACAATACTGGTAGTGACAGGTCTGTGGTTTTTTTTGTTGCTTAGACTTTATTTTGTGTATAACTTATTATGATTGGAAGTGAAAGATCTAGAAGGATTAAATTTTGAAAAATATTGATGTACTCTCTTTTCTCCTCCCCTTTTCCTCATCCTTCAAACAACAACAAAAAATTGTCAGAGGTCCAGTAACTACTACTAATGAATGACAGATTGGAATAATTTAATAGGCTCACTGAGTTACAAGAAAAAAGAAAAAAGTAGCTGTTGTACCAGACTGAAACTATTAGCCTTCTTTTGTTTCATTTTAATGGATTGCCTAATGTTTTATTACTGTTAGCTTTATGGGTTCCACTTTGCTCTTTCAATAATAGCATAGAGGCAAGAGTTTAGAAAGTATTTTTTTTAAATCAAGGTTTTCAGTTCTCTATTTGGGATATTTGAATTCGTGTGAATTAGAAAATATTTAGTTGGATTATCTTTTCATTGGAATTGCACGTTGATATTTCACATGCTTTTCTAATTTATATTCTACAGTTTAGGTTTTACTGTTTTTTTGTTTGTTTGCTTGTATTGGTTTTAGTTTTGTTTTTTAAATCTCAAGTGGGAGGATGACTCTTTCTCAGAAGGGCTAAGTCTGATCACGTCACCCCTAGCCCCATCACTAAAATTAGCAGTGCACCTTAGAAAAAGGGAAGACAAGCATGCATTGACGTCTCTTTTGTGCAGTACTTTTAAAAAAATATAATTTAATCCTCATATGAATCCATCAAGGAAGGAATTAACTTTCCATTTTTCAGATGAGTGCATTATGGCTTCAAGAGTTTATGTGATTTACGTAACAAACCCAGGTCAGTTCAAAATCTATGCCCTCCCCACCTTCTTTGTTGTAGCAATGGACTTAATGACTCCACTATCCTAATACAATTTGATAAGACAGATTAGTAACACAGGAGGGTAGCTTTTTGACTCTTTCACTGGTAAGCAATAGCAGCTCTATCCAAAACGGTACTTTTCATTTTCACTCTCACCTGTGGATCGGTATTCTAGAAGTGATATATATATGTATATATGAACTGAAATCAGACAATTAACTGACTGAGCCATCCAGGCACCCCATCTGTAAGTAATATTTTACTTATTTTCTAGGTGTTTCATAGACCCTATATATTAGAATGAAAGGAAAATTTAAAAAAGGAGGCTAAGTAGTTTAGTGGGCCACTAGACAGGGGTATTCATTTGGATGCTGACTTGTGTGTATGGTTGCCTGTCCTAAATCAGAATGTGATCTTTTAATTTTCCCTCCTAAGTTTATAGCTCTGTTGACTATATTTGCTAATTTATTTCTGTGTTAAAGTTTGAAGTCTTGGTTCTTCAGCAAGCTTCTATCTGTGTATTCCATGGGTAACTAAGGATTCAGAAATTTTGAAAAATGTATTTTTGGCTTTCTGCTCTTTGGAAAAGAAATGATAACTGTCAATTATCAAGTAAGTCAGAAGGCATAGAAGAGAGGTATTTATCTTGTATCCCCTTTCCTTCATTTCAGTAGGGATAAAGATTGTTGAAAATGAACCTGAAGGCTCAAGTTAATTTTTTTTGAGAGTCTGTGGCAATTTGACAACAAATTTGGTAACTATTGGTTGATCAGAGTATATTTTGCAATTTGAAATTCTTCCCCTTGAGCTTTATATCTTGAAAGTGTGTGGTTCTTTTTTTTTTTTTTTTTTTTTTGAGAGAGAGAGAGAGAGAGAGAGAGAGAGTGAGTGAGCAGGGGAGCAGGAGAGAGAGAGAGAGAGAGAGAGAGAGAGAGAGAGAGAGAATCTTAAGAAGGCTCCACACTCAGCGTCAAGCCCAACATGGGGTTCCATCTCACAACCCCAGGATCATGACCTGAGCCAAAATCAAAAGTCGGATGCTCAACTGACTGAGCCACCCAGGTGCCCCGAAAGTGTGTGGTTAGTTCTTAGCAATAAAACTCTTATTTATTCCTGTGAAGGAAAAATTATTTCAATATGTAATCCTTTGGGAAAACAGTCCTAGGAAATAATACATCTAAAGACCTGTTAAATTATCAAAAAGCTTTATTGAAAAATTTTAATATGTAGAATTGTTTGTGCAGAATTTTTTTAAAAGGCCATGAAACAGAGCTAGAAAGAAGGGGAATATTAATAACACTGGCTTTGAAATGAGGCAAAGTTGGGGCAAACCTTGGTTCCACCACTTTCTAGCTGTGTAATCTTAGGCAAGTTATGTAACTGAGTTTCAGTTAGCCATTTGTTATTGGGCATAGTAATAATTGCCTTCTAGGGCTCTTATAAAGTTTAAATGAATTAGTATGTGTAAAGAACCAAGGGCATAATAGAGATAAGTTTTTTCTCCTTTGTCCCTCCTCCTTTCCTCATGGTCAGTATTATCATAGTATCTATTGTAATGATGGTTCTTGGAGATCATCGTTATTTTGTTTCTTAGCAACCAAATGGGTGTGACTGGAGGGAAAGCGAGAAAATTCGAGGGCAGTCTGGTAGGTAGTTATGTGAGAAAGTCAGAAAGATAATCGTACAAGAGTTAGAAAAACATTGTTTAGTCCAAGGAGTGATTTTTTAAAAATATTCGTTTATTTTTGAGAGAGAGAGAGAGAGAGAGAGAGAGAGAGAGAGAGAGAGAGAGAGAGAATCCCAAGCAGGTTCTGCACTGTCAGCGCTGGGCTTGAACTCAAGAACCCTGAGGTCATGACCTGGGCCAAAGTCAGATAGATGCTCAACAGACCGAGCCACCCAGGTGCCCCTGCTGAGTGATTTTTTGATTGTGCACTTGTATTAAAGCTTTGTACAACAGTGCAGTGGATACAAACAGGCTTCCCGCCAGCTAACTAGTGCTTTGGTTCACAGTGATTGGCTGAACCAATAATTTATGGCAGCGAAGAGAAACCAGTACACACCTAGTCATGTTTATTCTGCTAATTCCTCTTGTTCTCCTTGGTGTAGGGATCGTTATTCTCTTCAGAGTGGGTTAAGTCAGATAAACAAAAAAATGAGATTTGTTCTCTCTCCCCCATCCAAATTCATGTGTATTTCCTTTAATGTCCTGAGTAACATATTAAAATAAAGTTAAATTACTCACTTTTGGACTGTGTTTTTATGATACTCTTAGAAATCATTTTTTATAAACTTTTGTCAGCACAAACATTAATTACTTAAGTTCGGTTGAAAATCTCGTAATGTTCCAAGTTTTGAAAAATTGGACTTTTCTTCCAGGTTTACATTCTGATTGGCAGCCATAAGGGGTAGATATAAAGAGAGTGGTTTATTATTTCTGCTGTTAAGGAATTTTTATCCATCCATTGGGAGAAGAAGAGACAGGAAGTGCTACTGCAGGGATCCCATTCAGATGGAAGGCTTTCCTGGGGTGCTGAAACTTGGGCCAGGCTTTCATGATGAGGAGGGTGTCTCAGATGGAGGAACAAATGCCCTCTGAGGTGGTGCAGAGGTGGCCAGTCCCCAGGCATGTGTTGGGATGAACATGTTGACCAATTGGAAACAGAGCTGGGGATAAAAGGAAAGGTAGATTAGAATAGTGCTTTGCAGGGCTTTAGACACTGAGGTATTTATTAAACGTTTTTATCTGAGAAGCGACATACAGTGAAACTACTTGGAAGAAGGTGGAGAGACACACAGAGGCAGGGAGACCGGTCAGGCAAGTATTGCAGTAACTTTACTACCTGAGGGCTTGAAATGAAAACAGGATAAATGAGAGAAAATAGAACTTGAAGAGTAATTCTAAAAGTCACTGTAGTGGTGTGAAATGAGGAAAGAGGAAAGAGACAGCTATGGTCCTGATTGTTAGCCTGCTGGACCACACTCCATTCTCCTTTCACCACCCTCCCCCCGCCCCCACCTTGCTGTTCTGCTTACTGTGGCCTCGCTTCTGCTTCCGTTCGTGTCACTGAAACTGCTTCACGCATGGAGGTCCCACAGATTTCCTCAGCCTTTTTAACTTGTTCAAAACTGAGCTCTATACCTTGTCTCACCAGTTTGCATCCCCTGCTGCACTGATCTTGGTGAATGGCTCACCTCTACCCCATCACCCAGATTCAAAAGACTCATTCCTTGCCAGAACCTTTCTTCTCTAAGTACCTGTTAAGTTGCACTTGTGTATATCTTGAGACCTTGAATAAAATAGAATAAATTAGCATGGCCCCGGGGTATGATGGTGGGAGAGACACAGCTCCCAGTCATAATGCCTAGGTCTTAAAGGGAAATGTTTAAGATCCATTTGTTTAGCATATACTAATGGAAAACTTGTTGTGCTGATCACTGAAGATAAAAAGCAAGTCGTCACATATGCCTTCAAGGAGCTCACTGTATGGAGCACTGGTTTCTAAACTTAAATAAGGACCTTCCCCTCCACCCCCCTTTTAATGTCAAATATTTTATGGGTAACCCTTCCCCCATCACATTAAGATAATAATTGTATTTTTAGTAACCACAGATTTCATAAATTGTATTGCAATTTTAAGTGAAGAGGAAGACTTTTACATTTATGTACAAGAATCTACATTTATTTTAAAATTGAAATATATGCATGATTTAAGCAGACTTTAAGCTTAGTGCTTAGGACACAGATGAATTTATGACTCACTTGTGAAAACTTAAAACTGTGTGCCAGTTACCTCCAGCTGCTTCCAATTGTGATTCAAAGATTGGGAACTACTGGCCAAAAAAATTTCAAGCCATCTGAAAGTAGAGAGACCAAGTCATAAGCAGAGCATCCGGGGAAGGCAAGTCTGATGAGAGAGAGCATGAGAGTGGGGAGAGAAAGAGACAGACAAACATAGTAGGACAGTTGAAGGAGCAGAGAAGCTTGCGAAGATTCTCCTGGTCACACCTGCTTATTAGCAGATAGGATGGACCACAATTCTTCCACATTGTATTCTACCAAATTGAGCTTCATTATCATTTTAAGAAAGAAATAAGCTTAATTTCAGAGTTTTAAATGTTTTTACTTTTTTAAAAATATTTTTAAATTTATTTTTGAGACAGAGAGAGAGAGAGAGAGAGAGAGCGAGCGCACAAGCAGGGGAGGGGCAGAGAGAGGGGGAGACACAGAATCTGTGGCAGGCTCCAGGCTCTGAGCTGTCAGCAGAGAGCACTATGCAGGGCTTGAACTCACGAACCGTGAGATCATGACCTGAGCCGAAGTCAGATGCTTAACTGACTGAACCATCCAGAGCAGCTTGGACTTAGAAGATACTTCAAAAAATATTGATTGCCTTTCGTTGTAGAGAATGCTGCCTTTAAGTTATAGTAATTTGTGCTACTTTTGCCAGATAAATTTAGAAACAATTCATAAGTTAATAGTGAGATAGAGTGACAATCTGGTCATTCTTGTGTATTTAATGGCAGCAGTCTCCTTGGGGTTCCAAATAAACATTTTTGTCCATAGCATCAAGAACTTTTGAAACAGTTGAAATTCAAGTCATTCCCAACTGTTTCCAGTGGCTGTTGTTGCTATTAGTGGTCTCAAAGATTGAAATAGCTTAGGCTTTATGTGAGGTGAAAAGTAAACTGGACTGATTGTGCAAAACACATATGTGGCAGATTACTTATACTGTCCAACTTTGTGGCTTACTTTTTCTTTAATGTATTTTAAAGCCTGCATTTTCACAGTAAACCAGCTTTATACACAGGTTTCTAAATGTTACTAGTCCTAATTTTTTTTTCTTTTTTTACCAACCGTGTTCCCTTATTAACAGTTTAAATGCATAACAATAGTCCTTCATTCATCTATTTTTGGGTATGGGTTTTAATTTCTTGAGTAATACAGCAAGAGTTTATTTCTGAATTATGGTAAAACTCCATAGATGATAATTCTGAATTCAGTGACCTCTTAAGTTTATAGCACTGTTTTCCTGTGTAATTCATCCTGTTACAATGAATATGAGGGACTTTCCAGGTTCTTTTGTTTTACTGGAATTATGTTATATAGACTCTGCTTTGAAATAGTGGATTATTTATTATTTTAGAATATTTTTGTTATCCTGAGAATATGTTTGGTTACCAAATTATTCTTAAAACTAAGAAAAGTATTTTTGTATTTGAAAGATAAGCTTGTTAATTGCCTCTTTCAAAATAGGATTTTAATCTCTTTGACACACTGAAATGTACAATATCTCTTTCCCGTATTTCATAGATTCTGTAATGTTCATGTAGATTTAATTTTCTGGTAAGAAGCCTATTTGCTATTAGTGAGCCAAAGAATTATCTCCAAAGGATCAATGCAAATTGCTCCTTTATTGCAACTTGGCTGTGCTGTTTTTTACTATTTGCATGTAGTTTCTGTTGCTATATAATATTTACAGTTGAAATTATTTTGGTATTATGCAGAAAATAGTTTTTTTTTTTTATCTATTCCTTTAAAGAGGCTTAATAGGTTATAACAATATTCATGTTTCTAAGAACGTTAGTTAATAGTTTTTCTTCTGAGATGTCTGATATAAAAACTGTTAAAGTTGCTAGAGAAGCTGGAAGATTCAGTCTTGTTTCTTAGCACACAGTAAGGATTGGGTAAGTGAAGGATATTAAAAAAAAAAAAAAGCTAGCATTTTATTTATTTATTTTTATTTTTTCCCCCAAATTGTCATTTAAAATTCTGGTTAACATATAGTGGTTATATAACTGGTTTCAGGAGTAGAATTTAGTGATTCATCACTGACATATAACATCCAGTTCTCATCCCAACAAGTACCCTCCTTAATGCCCATCACCCATCTAGCCCATCTCCCCACCCACCTCCCTCCACCAACCTCAGTTTGTTCTCTATCATTAAGCGTCTCTTAATGGTGAGGCTCCTGGGTGGCTCAGTCGGTTAAGTGTCCAACTTCCGTTCAGGTCGTGATCTCATGATTTGTGAGTTTGAGCACCGCGTCGGGCTCTGTGCTGACAGCTCAGAGCCTGGAGCCTACTTCAGATTCTGTCTCCTTCTCTCTCTGCTCCTCCCCTACTTGTGCTCTGTCTCTCTCTCAAAAATAAATAAATGTAAACAAATTTTTTTAAAAAGTCTTAATGGTTTGCTTCCCTTTCTCTTTTTTCTTTCTTCCCATATGTGCATCTGTTTTGTTTGCGAAATTCCAATTATGAGTTAAATCATACATTATTTGACTTTCTCTGACTGACTTATTTCACTTAGAATAATACACTGTAACTCCATCCATGTTGCAAATGGCAAGATTACATTCTTTTTTATGGCTGAGTAATATACCATTGTGTATGTATATGTGTGTGTGTGTATATATATATAAGTATACACACACACACACACACACATATATATATATATACATATATATATATATATGTATATATATATATATATATGGGCGCCTGGGTGGCTCAGTCGGTTAAGCGTCCGACTTCAGCTCAGGTCACAATCTCGCGGTCCGTGAGTTCGAGCCCCGCGTCGGGCTCTGGGCTGATGGCTCAGAGCCTGGAGCCTGCTTCCGATTCTGTGCCTCCCTCTCTCTCTGCCCCTCCCCCGTTCATGCTCTGTCTCTCTCTGTCTCAAAAATAAATAAACGTTAAAAAAAAAAAGAATTTATATATATATATATATATATATATATATATATATATATATATATATATATATAGCGTCTTCTTCATCAATTCATCAGTCAGTGGACATTTGGGCTGTTTCCACAGTTTGACTCTTGTTGGTAATGCTGCTATAAACATCAGGTACACGTAGCCCTTCAAATCTGTATTTTGTAAATGCTTTGGGTAAATGCTGAGTAGTGGAATTGTTGCATTGTAGGGTAGTTCTATTTTTAACTTTTTGAGGAACGTCCATACTGTTTTCTAGAGTTGTTGCACCAGTTTGCATTCCCACCAACAATGTAAGAGAATTCTCCTTTCTCTGCATCTTTACCAACATCTGTTGTTCCCTGAGTTGTTAATTTTAGCCATTCTGACTGGTGTAAGATGGTATCTCATTGTAGTTTTGATTTGTATTTCCCTGATGATTAGTAATGTTGAGCATCTTTTCATGTATCTGTTAGCCATCTGGATATCTTCTTTGGAAAAGTGTCTATTCATGACTTCTGCCCATTTCTTAACTGGATTATTGGATATTAGATTTTGTAAGTTCTTTATAGATTTTGGATACTAACCCTTTATCAGTATGTCATTTGCAGATATCTTCTCCCATTCAGTAGGCTACCTTTCATTTTCTTGATTATTTCCTTAGCTGTACAGAAGTTTTTTATCTTGATGAAGTCCCAGTAGTTCATGTTTGCTTTTGTTTCCCTTGCTCCCGGTGACTTGTGTAGTAAGAAGTTGCTGCGCCTGAGGTCAAAGAGGTTGCTGCCTATAGGATTTTGATGATTTCCTGTCTCACGTTTAGGTCTTTCATCCATTTTGAATTTATTTTTGTGTGTAGTGTAGGAAAGTGGTCCAGTTTCATTCTTCTGCATGTTGTTGTCCAGTTTTCCCATCACTCTTTGCAGAAGAGACTGTCTTTTTTCCATTGGATATGCTTTCCTGCTTCTCAAAGATGAGTTGACCATTTAGTTGTGGGTCCATTTCTGACTTTTCTATTCTGTTCCATTGATCTATGTGTCTGTGTTTGTGCTAGCCTCCAGATTTGCTTTTCGTTTTCAGGGTTGCTTTGTCTATTTGGGGTCTTAAGTGGTTTCATACAAATTTTAGGATTGTTTGTTCTAGCTCTGTGAAAAATGCTGGTGTATTTTAATAGGGATTGCATTAAATGTGTAGACTGCTTTGGGCAGTATAGACATTTTAACAATGTTTGTTCTTCTAGTCCATGAGCATGGAATGTTTTTCCATTTCTTTGTGTCCTCTAGTTTCTTTCGTAAGTGTTCTATAATTTTCAGAGTACAGATCTTTTGCCTCTTTGGTTAGGTTTATTCCTAGGTACCTTATGGTTTTTGATACAATTATCAGTGGGATCAATTCCTTGTTTTCTTTTTCTGCTACTTTGTTATTGGCGTATAGAAATGCAACAGACTTTTGTACATTGATTTTATATCCTTTGACTTTGCTGACTTCATGTATTAGTTCTGGCTATTTTTTTTTGGAAACTAGCATTTTAAATTCTTAATCTTAACAAGTTATTGGGCTTGGAACTTCATACACTTTAGTCATTTAGTCTTCATAGCAATTATTGTGACAGATATTATCACCCCACTTTACAAAGAGGGTGAGTAAATACTGTACTTCAAACTCACACAACTTGTATGTAAATAAGCCAGAATTCAAGCTCAGGTCTGTTTACCTCTAATATAATGATCATTCTACAACATCACACTGTCTCTTTAAATAAAGGAATTAAGAAAATATTCTTACTGTGTAGTCATCATAATGCCCGTTGTCTAAATGTTCATTTTACTATTCCAAATATACCACAATAAGAGTTTTTGGCATAAAATTTGTTCCATAGGAGGCAGAGAAAGAGGTACTTATGGAGACATTTGTTTGATATTCCAGTAATTCCAAATTCCATGGAAAATATTAGTAAGAAGTCAGTGTTCTTTGAAAAATTTGTGTTTTCAGGAGCTCTTACCGTATTCTGGCAGTAATATTACCTCGTTCATTCCTTTAGCAGCTCCAACATATGCATTCTCCGGATTTATTAAAGCAGCTTTAATAATATCTTCATCTGCGAAACAGTTTTTCAGTTGAATTACAGTGCATGGCTGAGTTCAGGGACAGAGAATTCATAGCATTTTAGAGGAAGCAGCTCTAGCTGTCAGCCAGTAGTACTCTTAGTCTCCTTTCACCATTTGCCTCTATTTATGCTTCAGAGTTTCTTTTTGATCTGTTTTAAAAAATACCTACCAAAAAAAAAAAAAAAAACCTACAGTGACAACTCTGTGACAGGGGTGCCACTGGGATTGGAGTTGTGCAGCAGAGGAGAAAAGGAAGAGCAGGCAGGCGTTAGCCCATGAATTCAGCTTGCCAGCCAGTGTGCCTCCTCACTCTGCTCTACTCTGTTTTTCATCTATTTGGTGCTCTGACTACAGTGTTCTTTTAGGTATCTTATCTGCATCTTATACTGAGGAGAGGAAATATGCTGGATTTAGTGGCAAGTTGGTTTTCACCAAATATCATTACTCCGAAAGTAGCCAATATATTTTCCGTTTTCTCTAACCTTTTCTCCTACTTTAAGTTCATCTTCCTGCATTTCTTTATTCTTTAAAGCCTTAAAATCCCTCCACTTGTCTCTAAGGTGTCCAACTGTCCTTTGCTAATTACACATGTCTGGAGCTTGAATAAACTATATGCACTTGAACTACAGAAATAGGAAAAAAGTGTATGTTAGTTTCAGTGGACATAGAGACCTTAAAAATACTGAGGTACAGATTTCACTGCCCCTGCCACCCCCCCATCCCCCCGCCATGAATGAATGATGATGGTAGGAAAAACAGCATTTTTCAGTCACCTGAAGTTTGAAGTTCTGAAAAGGAAGGATTTTTTAGACTAAGGGCACTAAGAAAGTTTTCCATGATCTTAGAAAAGAGATCTTCGTTGAGAGTGATTCCATGACTAAAATATAGAGCAATTTATGATTTAGTGCCAAAAGTACTCAATTTTCCCAGGAATCGGATGAGATGAGCTAGGGTGGAGGTTGGGATCAAGCTTGAATTAAGAAGCTTGAAAGGATTGTAAAAACCTTAGCAAAATGCGAATGAGTGTGAGATGAACTAAGTTTTCTGTGACTCAGACTTAATGCACATGTGTCTGTATATAATTCATACCTCCCACTTCCTTTGTGGTGTAGAACTGTGTATGTGCTGCCGACTTAATTTGTTGGCTAAAGAAAAGGACTTACGAACAATGGAGAAATGTAGGGGAAGATTGGGGCTGCTGAGGCCATGATGTACCAAAGAGAAGGCACCCTTTTTTCCTCCCTCTCTTCTGCAAGCATGTATTTAATTACAGTGGTGTGCCAGTGACTGTGCTAGGGTCAGGGAATAGGTGGAGAAATTAATGTATGTCTTAGTTCAGGAAAGCCCTAATGGGGTGAAACAGACATTTTTATAATCCAGGTTGATGGTTGTCAAAATGTGGATATATACAAGAAGCATCTGGAACATGGAGAAAGAGTCTGAAAGAGGCAGAGAAAATGTCTTACCAGATAGTGCATGAGCTGAAGCTAGAGTATAGAATAGGGGCTTACCTGTGGTCAGTAATGGGAGAAAAGAAGGCATTCTAGGCAGAGAGGACTGTCGCTTGAGCAAAGCCGCTCCTTTCTGAGAAGTTGTTAGCAGTTTACTATGGCTGAAATGTAGTTCTTGAGAGAACAGGAAGAATAGGAGATAATTAGAAGGTGAAAGGTTCAGATTATAAAAGATCACAGCTGCTATAAGTAAACTTTTGAATTTTGATTCTTAGTTAATGGGAAACTATTGAAGAGTGGTTTTGAAATACAATAATAAATGTAATAATAATAGTGTTTATTGAACAGGTGCTTTAAATTAGGCATTCTTTTAAATGCTTTACATATAACTCATTTAATCATTTCATGAATTTTGTGAGGTGTCTGATCCTTCATGAGTTTGAGCCCTGCATTGGGCTCTGCGCTGACAACAGAGAGCCTGCTTGGGATTCTCTGTCTCCCTTTCTCTCTGTCCCTCCCTGGCTATCTGTCTGTCTGTCTCTCTCTCTCTCTCTCTCTCTCTCTCTCTCAAATAAATAAACTTTAAGAACTTTGTGAGGTATGGATGCTATTATTATTTTCCTATTAAGATAAGGAAATGGAGGAAAACAATGCCTAAGGTCATTCTCCAGGATTACAAGCCCAGCTATTCTGGCTGTGTGTAAATGTGTAGGGCGGGGAAGGAAGGAGACCAGTTGGGTGGGAAGGAATAGAGGCCTGAGTGAGGAGAGAGTTGGGGGGAGGAAGCCCTGATGGTGAGAGCTGGAAGTTCCAAACTGGTTGAGGAACTTTCCGAGGAGCAGCTGTCCTGATCCATGCCTCACTGTCTCTTTTCTGTTGTTTATCTCCCATTTTAAACTCGGTTCTGTTTCTTTTGCTTAGTTTTTCTCTCTGCTTCTTTCCACTTAGTAACACTGATTTACTCATTCCCTTAATGACTATTTGTCAGGTTTTTAGTTGGGATTAAAATTCATTAATTCCCGTACAGTTACAAAAAACAAAACAACAACAACAAAAAAAAAAACACAAAAAACCCTCGTCCCTGCCATAAAAGGACTGTTTGATGTTGTATGAATACTACAGCTAAATACAGTACTTGTAATTCAAGTTAGTGTGAGCAGAATGATAAAGACTTCTGAGAGAGCCATGTTCATTTGACCATGTACTTCATTTTCCATCTGTGTTTCTAAAGCCATCGAGATACGTTTATTTGAGCTGGTAAGGTCTGCAGCTTCCTGGTTTCCTTAAATATCAGAGCTGGGCCCCTCATAGAGCCATGGCATATTCTAGATTTAGGGGTATAGAAAACTTAGTGTCCCCTAACGCATACACACATACCTCTTCCAGATTTCCCAACATTTGGTTTTAAGAGGCAAAAAAAAATCTCATTAGTGAATGTAAAACTTCATTCACATCTGCTACTGGATTGTAAGTTCCTAAGGGCAAAGGCCATGCCTGTCTTGTTTACAGTAGTATGTACTGACCTTTCCCACAGACTTGCTCATGGTTTGTGCTGAAGTGTTTGTTGAACTGAATACAGCATATGAGGGTGAACATTTCCTAGAAATACTTTTATTAAGAATTAAGAAATGAAAGCAAACAATGTACAGAAGCAATGAGTGAGACTAATGTGCACAAGTTTGTGATGCTAAATAAAACTATACTAAATTGTAGCACAGAATGGCAAGAACAGTTTTGTGTGGCAGCTCCACATGGTCTATCCCTCCCTCGGGAGCTATAACTTTAATGTCTGCATTTTTAGATCTTGATTATAAACCCATCTCCTTCTTTTGTCCAACCATCACCAGCTAGGGAGTGAGGTAATTCATTCTCCTTTCTACTGCCTCTGCCCATGGTGAGAACAGAACTTCCATAGGCATCTTTTCTGCCTACCTGGAAGGGGCTCACGAAGGACACACCTTCTGTCCCTCCAGCTCAGCTTCTCTCCTGGGAGTTAGAGTCAGTGTCTCATTGCTTCTAACTTGATACTCATTGGGCTACTTTACCATTGAGTGGCATATACTGTGCCATAACAGGGTCATAGTCTCCAAGTTCTACTTCTTCACCTTTTGTTCTCATGTGTGGCAGGTGCCCTGGTTAGGGGAGAGGACTGCAGTTCTCTCTTACTTCTTGTACCCTTTTAATCTACTGGTTTTTTGTTGAATGTTGCAAAGACCACAAAGGACCACAAAGGACCACAAAGGACCAGAGACATCACTACAAAGACCACAAAGACCACAAAGACCACAAAGGACCAGAAAGGACCACAAAGACCACAAAGGACCAGAGACATCACTACAAACATGAAACCTACAGATAACACAATGATCCTAAATCCATATCTTTCAATAATAACAATGGATGTAAATGGACTAAATGCCCCAATCAAAAGACGGTGGAATGGTTAAAATCAGAATGGATAAAAAAAACAAGACCCATCTATTTGCTGTCTATAAGAGACTCATTTGAAAAGAAATTTTTTTAATGTTTATTTATTCTTGAGAGAGAGACAGACAGAGACAGAGTGTGAGTGGGGGAAGGTCAAAGAGAGAGGGAGACACAGAATCTGAAGCAGGCTCCAGGCTCTGAGCTGTCATCACAGAGCCTGACGTGGGGCTTGCACTCACAAACTGTGAGATAATGACCTGAGCTGAAGTCAGACGCTTAACCGACTGAGCCACCCAGGTGCCCCTACAAGAGACTCATTTTAGACCTGAGGACACCTTCAGATTGAAAGTGAGGGGATGGAGAACCAACTGTCATGCTACTGGCAGTCAAAAGAAAGCTGGCGTTGCCATACTTATATCAGACAAACTAGATTTTAAACTAAAGGCTGTAACAAGGGCATATAGCATATAATCCATAATCATATGGATAGAAGGGTCTATCCATCAAGAAGAGCTAACAATTATAAATGTTTATGCACCCAATTCGGAAGCACCCAGATATATAAAACAATTACTCACAAACATTAGCAATATTATTGATAAAAATGTGATAATTGCAAGGGACTTTAATACTCCACTTACAACAGTGCACATATCATCAAGGCAGAAAATCAATAAAGAAACAATGAGCCTGAATGATACACTGGACCAGATGGACATCACAGATATATTCAGAACTTTTCATCCAAAAGCAGCAGAATATACATTTGTCTCGAGTGCACATGGAACATTCTCCAAGATAGAGCACATACTGGGGCACAAAACAGCCCTCAATAAATATAAAAGAATTGAGATCATACCATGCACATTTTCAGATCACATGCTATGAAACTTGAAATCAACCACAGGAAAAAGTTTGGAAAATCTCCAAATGCACGGAAGTTAAAGAACATCCTACTAAAGAATGAATGGGTGTCAACCAGGCAATTAAAGAAGAAATCAAAAAATATATGGAAACAAATGAAAATGAAAACACAACAATCGCAACCCTTTGGGATGCAGCAAAGACAGTCCTAAGAGGATAATGTACTGTTTTGCTTTTTTTTTTTTTTTTTTAATGTTTATTTATTTATTAGAGAGAGAGCATGTGTGTGCGAGCCAGGGAGGAGCAGAGAGAGAGAGAATCCCAGGTAGGCTCCACGCAGACAGTGAAGCTCAATCCCACTAACCATGAAATCACCAGGACCTGAGCTGAAATCAGGAGTCGGATGCTCAACAGACTGAGCCAACCAGGGGCTCCTTATCTACTGTTTTGACAACTGAATGGAGTCAGAGATGGAATTTAAAATGAGAGTGTTCTCTTTGCCTGAACACAAATCAGAAATCCTGCATTTTGGACCTTAAAGTTGGTTTGTATTTAGAAAGGGTTTACATTTACTTCTCATTTGCCTACCAGTTTTTGGTAGGCAGTAGCTTTGCAGAGAACGGGGAAGGAGCTTTCAGTGATAGATCTTACCTTCTGAGCAAGAGAAGGTTTTGAGGGCCACCTGCTCAGTACACTTCATGGTCTCCTTAAGTGTCTAATTCTTTGAGTTAGAAGAAGAAATCATTGTGCTTCGTAACTATGCCCTCACTGAAGTAATATTTGGTCAATGGATTTTTTTCCTTTTTTTGTTAAACCATTTACCCTGTTTTTATAATTCAGACTATTTCCAATGATCTCAAATATCTTTTATTTAATCTATATAAATAAGTTAGGAGTGGATGGTCCTTTTTCCAAGGCTTCTGATAAAGTTAGCTTTAGTCTAAAAGAGTGAAATAAATGAGAAAATCATTTGCGTTTTCTAGAAACAAAGCTTAACATTTACAACTGCTAATTTTTAAGATATTTTTAGTAGGGTACCAAATACATTTTAGTAATTCATTTTATAGTAAGGAAAGAAATATGTATACTTTCTACTCTGGAAAAATGCAAAAGCAGATGTTTGCATGTAGAATGACTGCCCCTCGTATATATTAATTCATTAATAGTAATTGTTAATATTTATTGTGTACTTATAGATCAAGGGTGCTTTGAATACACTGTCTCATCAAAGCTTTTCAACACTATTTTTTGGTACTATATTAGTATCCTGTGGCTGATGGAACAGATTACCACAATTGGGGTGCTTAAAACAACAGCTATTTACTCTTTCCTAGTTTTAGAGGCCAGAAGTCAGAAATCAAGATGGTGGAAGGGTTGTACTCCTTTTGGAAGCTCTACAAAGACTCTTTCCTTGTTTCTTTTCAGCTTCAGGTGGTTGTTGGCATTCCTGATGGCTACCTTACTCCAGTCTCTGCCTTCGTGATCACTTTACCTCTTTCTCTTTGTGTGTGTCTTCTCCAGTTCTGTCTCTTATGAGGCCATTTGTCATTGGATTTAGGGTCTGTTCGGTAATCTAAGATGATCTCTCAAGATCTTTAACTTAATTATATCTGCAAGACTGCTTTTCCAAATAGGTAACATTCACATGGACATAACCATTCAACCAATTACAGATACAGACTTTTAGCATCGCCATTTCTCAGGAAGATTATTTGACCGAGTAGTGAATTTATGACTATGAGCTGTCCTCTCCACCATCACACTGTGACTCCATGCTGCTGTATTGTGCTTTATTTGTAGATGATCTGTTTTGAGGCATTGCCTGTATGATATCTAGTCTTTTATTAATTAGTTGTGACTTCACACCTGGCTAAGTTTTGTTGTTGTTGTTGCTTAGTGTCTGTTTTTGTAAGTAGGGTGTATAAGACTCATTGAGGAATTTTCTGAATGCAAAAACTGGAGTTACTTGCCATGGTTAACGCCATCAGGAGAAAAGGCATCTCACTACTTTGACAGCAGCATAGACTTGTTTTTCTTGTTTAGTGAGACCAATCAGAAACATCAGAGTTCTAATCCTGACTTCATCACTTACTAGCTCTAAGGCTATGAGCAAATTACATTAGTTCTTAGAACTTCAAAAAAAAAAAAAAAAAAAGAAAAGAAAAAGAACTTCAGTTTATTTACCCATAAATAAGAACCTAATGATTAGATTAGTTGAAAAAGTTAAACCTGAGCATTTAATAAGTAGTTTGCCTAAATTAAGCAAAGAAATATTTTAGAAGATATAATTCCAGTGTCTATGAATGTCTTCTGAATTATTTAGGTCTCTTTAGTAATAAAAGTTATACTTTTTAAACAGTTGTTTATATCATAAGTGATGAGGCTGCTCCTTTAAAAAAAATACATAAGCATCTTTTATTATCCATGTACATATATGGTATCTTTTAAAAAACTCAAATAATATTTACTTTGCCTGTTTGTGGTATCTTCCTCAGCACACTTTGGTTTTGTTGTTTGTATAATTTTTTTAAAGTATCATTCCTCTTACCCAGTGCCTGACACACATACCAAAAAGGGAAAAATTGTAAGAAAGAATGTTGCTCAGATCACATCATCCGATTATTGTACTTTCAGCATTTTGTAAGTGATAGCTCTTTCCTAAGCAGACATTCTTGTTAAGCTTGGAGGTCATTGTTTCTTTTTAAGAGCACTGTGTTCCAATTCTGAATATTTTTTAGATAGGAAGCATGGTCATCTTTCATTTTAAGTACTTTTTAGTAGATGTTTGTTGAGAATACTGGTTACTGGATAAGACAGACTGCCTCAGTCGTGCTTACTTATTCTTGTTTGTTTTTCCACAGTGGCGTAAGCCTGTTTGATAAGGTCCTGGTGGTCGGATATATTTTTCATCTATTTTCTGATGAAAGGACTGATTTTGTTTTCAATATTCTCTTTTCCACCTAAATTCCTGACGAGTCAGAAATTTTCAGAAATGTATGTTTCAAGAAGAGTGTTTTATCATAGAACTGAATGTAGTGATGGATTTTTAAAAATATTTTGACCCAAATGATACTGTGTTACCAATACTGCCCCTGCTATCAATTTCCTCCTAATGTAGAAAATGGTTTGTTTCTATCATAACCATCTTAACACCCACCTCCATACACAGAGCCGTGTGCACATACCATTTCTATTCAAAGCAGACTTGTTTCAAATTGGAAGTAACCGTGTAGATAAAGAAGATACACTTCACCTAGAGAAGTATATGTAAGTAGTAGTTTTCATCCTTGCATTTACTTTTTAAATTGATATCATACAAAAGCTATTTGGAAATGTTTGGGGTTTACTCAGAAGAGATTCTAGACATGTTCAAGTTTGCTGATTTTCTTACTTTTTAGGGAAACACATTAAGGTGTTTAATTATTAATCTGATTTTAAATATAAATGAAATTTTCTGTTATCAATAGAAGATGTTTTGAAACATATGTAGGTATTGCTGATTTTTATAGCATCGCATCTATAATTTGAAATAGCTTTTAAAATATAAAGCTACATTTAATCTTTAAGAGGCATTGAAAACAAGGTAATGCTTTAGTATATATTGTAATTTTTACTTAATATATTCATTGCTAACATTACTTTTGGCAACTGGCCATTCCTTTTTCAAATCTAAATATTTAATGGGTTTAAGGTACTAGAAATTGCGTCTGGTTTATGTTGTGGTTATTATCTCAATTAGCATCATAACGTCTAGATTTACAGTTAACTGATAGTGATTTTAGGCTTAAAGGAAAAAAAACAAACAAACCATGTATCTGAAGTTAGTGGTAAAATTTCAGTTATCCCCAAAACCTCAGGGCATGTCTAATTTTGAATAACTGGATTTTCTAGATAAATTGACATTAAATATCTCAATTCTTTAAAACGTTTCAACATTTTCATAGAAGTCTTTCAAAATGTATTTCTTTGTGTATTAGTTTCCTATTGCTATGTAACAAATTACCACAAACTTAGTGGCAGAAGAAGCCCCCACAGATTTATTGTTTTACAGTTCTAGAGATCAGAAGTCCAAAGTGGCTCTCACTGAGCTAAAATTAAGGTGCTGGCAGACTTTCGTTCTGGAAGCTCAAGGACAGAATCTGTTCTTTTGCCTTTTCCAGCTTCTAGAGGCTGCCTGCTTTCTTTGGCTCCCATTCTTTCCATCTTCAGAGGTGGCAAAGGCTATGGAGTCTCTCACGTGATGGACTCTTTGGCCTCCCTCTTCTTCCATGTTTAAAGACCCTTGTCATTACATTGGGCCTACCGGATCTAAGATAATCTTCCTATTTTAAAGTCATAGGATTAGCAGGGGTTTTTTTTATTTTAATTTTTAAAATGTTTTTGAGAAAGAGAGAGAGAGAGAATGAGAATGAATAGGGGAAGGGTAGAGAGAATCTGAAGAAGGCTCCAGACTCTGAGCTGTCAGCACAGAGCCTGATATGGGGCTCGAACTCGTGAACTACGAGATCATGACCTGAGCTGACAGGTCATGACACTTAACCAACTGAGCCACTCAGGTGCCCCTGATTAGCAGTTTAAATTCCAATTTAAGGAAACTTTAATTCTCCCCTCCCCGTGTTATTTAACAGTATTTATAAGTTCTTGAGATTAAGACAGAGAGACGTTGTTGGGAGGCCATTATTCTGCCTACCATTTTGCCTTCTTAGAGTGTTGAATTATGTGTACTGAATTGACTATGAGGATTGCATGAGATAGGAAGTCCAAATGATTTATTTTATCATCCTTTATTGCTCAGAAGTGAAATTAAAATCTCTTCCAGGCTTCACTCCAGCTTGGTGGGAGGGTCTTCCTTGTGGCTCACTAGTACTTATTGTAGGTGACTACACTTGTACAAACAGAAAAAATTTCTGTATCAGTCATTAAGGACCACTGTTGGAAGGATATAAATCGGTATTTGACATTCCTTCTCACTCCTGGGCAGTACAGTGCTATTCAATAACCTTTTAGTTGTCTGTTCTCTTTATTATCAAAAAAGGGCCTGTACCCATCTTTATCATTATGTCTCTCACCATTATCACATTTGGTGTGTCTTAACTTCTGGCCACTTAGACTGCCAGTTTTTTGACATGTCTGATCTTTGTCAGATTCTAGTTGTTCCCTGGTCTTTTTTGTTATCTGCTGTACCATTTGTTCTTTTGCATTTTGTGTGTGTGTGTGTGTGTGTGTGTGTGTGTGTGTGTGTGTGTGTATACACGAGTTCTTTCTTTCTTTTTCTTTCTTTCTAAGATGAAGAAATGGAAGTCAAGTAACTTGCACAAGTGTGAGCCATCAATGGCTGATTGAGCATTCAGACCCAGGTTATGTGTTCCAGGAGAGCCCGTGTACTTACCACTTGACTGAGTGGCTATCCAGCATTTATCCCAAGTCCTGAACCTTTTCTTTTGAAATCCATTTGTCATGAAATTTTACTAAAAGAGATCTTTGCAACTAGAAGGGAGAACCTTACATTGAATATCAATTTATTTACTACCAGGAAGGTAAGAGTAAGGCTGAGGGATACTTCCACTCTGCCTTACCCTTTGGAGATAAAAACAGGGAATCTGAGGGATAATGCCTATGTTTTAGTAGATTCACTAGGAAGGGTTCATATACATCCAATTTTCAACTTAGGAGTAAGGAATTGGGCTGTTTTTGTGACATTCTTTTAAGGGAAGATAAGAAAGGAAAGGAAGGGGTGAACAGAAAGACATCAGATATAAAGTGCCTGTTTACTCTTTGTGAGTCACTCACATTATTCTGCTTTAAAAACATGTTAGGAATTCATCTAATCTTCCTCAGGCACACCCACTTCCCTCTAAGCCTAGTATAGTTCACAGATAAATTGGTCTTTCTCAGCTCACTGCTTTTGCTATGCAGTCTACCTTGCCAGGGGTGAATTGATGTCCTGTGGCGGGCCAGACTCTTCCTATTCTGTCTCACTTTCTTCCTTATATAAAGGAGTACCTGACTAACCGATATTTTACCTACTTCTGAACTTTTCCTTGCCTTGGCATTGTTTCACGGGTTGAAAAGACGTGTAAGTCACTAAGTACATAACAATGGTCATGTGGTTCTTTAATTCATGTTCTGCTTTAATTGTCTACTCTGCTTAGTGCTTCCCTACATTCTTGGTTTCCACAAATGATTATTTGTACAAAAGATCCATTTTATACATAGTTGCTCTCTGACCTAAAATTTAGGACTTGGATACAATATATGCCATTGACCTTCACTTGCATGGTAGTACTTTGGGACAGTGTAATGCCTGCAAGCTTTATATTCTTTAGTATACTGAGGAGATCTTACACAGAACAAATGATTAGTAGCTAAATGGCTTTTGTATTCTTTTATCTCCATTTTAATATATGCATTCTCATTCTCCGGAGATTGAGACTGTCTGTAAGCATTTCCAGAAAAGGCCATGGATACACATGAGTTTTGACAATAGGAACTGACATCTTAATGTAATTTACATTTCTTTACTTTCAAATTTTTCTTTTTGTGGAGAAGAATGCAAAAAAATATTCTCTAAACTAGAAACTACTAGAAATCAGGATTCATAATTGTAGACTGTTCTAGACACAAGGATTCACACTCTTTATCTCTCTTGTCAACATTTTCATTAAAGATCTAGAAATCTTTTCTGCCTCATTGATTAAACCATAGAAGTGACTGAAGTTACGGAAAGAGATTTAGCATATCTAAATAGTATAAAATATTTAAGTGAAGGCACAGTGTTTTGAAAATATACGTATATATGTTATAATTTGGAGCTGGGGAAATACAGTTAAAACCTGAGAAAATTCTTGGCTATAGCGAATGATTACTGTCGAATCTCCTGGATAAATGAATTATTCTCTTTAGCTAAAGGAGACTACCTGGTACAATGGAAAGAACATGACTTCAGTGTCACACAGAGCTGACTTTATATCCTGGTAATATTTACTTTATTTCTGTATTAGAATGTGCATGATGTGACATTTCTGACAGTTCAGAATCTCTTTTTTTTTTGTAAGTAACATTTATTATAAGGTGTCAAAGATGCACTTGTAGGTGGCAGCATATAATGAAATTTTTTTGAAAAAGTTTTTGAAAATGAAAAACTTTTTGATTTGGATGTTAGGCCAATATTTAGGTATCTGTTCTACTCATTAGCCATTTACTAGCCATAGGAATGTTAGGAAATTTTTCTTTTTTTTTAAATAATTTTTTAAATGTTTATTATTTTTGAGAAAGAGGGAGGGAGAGAGAGAGAGTGTGAGCGTGCGCACGCGAGCGGGGGAGGGGCAGGGAGAGAGGGAGACACAGATCAGAGTCAGGCTCCAGGCTCTGGGCTGTCAGCATAGAGCCCGACGTGGGGCTTGAACCCACAAACTGTGAGATCATACCTGAGCCAAAGTCGGACACTTAACCGACTGAGCCACCCAGGTGCCCTTTTTTTTTTTTTTTAATAAAAGTTTGTTAATTGTTTTTTTTCAGTGAGTAATATATTAATATTGCTCAAAATCTAAAGCTTTTGCAATGAAAATTCTTTCTCCTCCCTCCTCTCAGTCACCCAAACTCTCTTCCGTATATTGAAACATTTTGCACATATATATGTGTATATATATATATATATACACACATTTTTTAAAATAGTTTTTATTTATTTACTTTGAGAGAGAGAGAGTGAGCACAAGTGGCAGAGGGGCAGAGAGGGGAGAGAAAGACTCTCATTAGCACAGAGTCCAGCGTGGGGCTCAATTTCACGAACTGTGAGATCATGACCTGAGCTGAAATCCAGAGTCGGATGCTTAACAGACTGAGCTACCTAGGCTCCCCTGCACCTGTATTTTTCACAGAGGTATTTTATGCATGGAAGAGCAAGACATATGTACATTTCATCTCTTTCCCTACAAATGGTAGATACTGTGCATATTGTCAGCTTTAGCTTATCATGGGGATCCTTCTGTATCAGTAATAAGAACTTGGCTCATATTAAAAATAGGTACATAATGTTCCATTTTATGAATATACAAAATATGTTTAACCTATTCCCTATGGATGGTCATTTAGTGTGCTCTTAACAATGCTGTAGTGGTTTACTTCAAATATGCTTCATTCTATACATATGTGAGTATATCTGTGGGTAAATTTCTAGAATTGGAATTGGTAGGTCAGAGGGTATATCCATTTTTTCATCATTACAAGGGAGAAGACCCTACAGATGTCAGAGGGCTGTTCGAATGAAGTGTTGTGTATACTCAATTAATGTTGCTTCTCTTTTGTCCCTCCTATAGGACATATGGATATTTAAGGGCATGGGTCAGCTGAATGCAACTTGAGTCCAACTTTTGAGATGTCATGAATGTCAGCATAATTTGCCTGGGCCCATAAAGATAGGATGAGCTCTGTGGTAATTGTTACATGGCTACCCTTCCCCAGAAGTAGTTTGTGTTTTAGAAATAGAAGCAAACATGTCTAAGATATCTTTCTTTTACTTCAGACATCTACTTCCTCAGTTACTTTATATCTTTGACGTGTCATCATGTCATGCCAAGATTGAAACCGGTATCTTTGGTTTTTGTTTTTTTTTTTTAAATGACTAGCAGAGTGGAAAGCAGACACTTTTCTTGTCACCCTACTCTTCTTTCTCACAAGTGTGAGTTTTCATGGAGTGTGAGAGATAGTCCTTCATGAGCACAAGAATTTAAGCTGACATTTATTTTCCTTGGGCTTCAGTCATCTTATGTTTTTTACATATGACCATGTCATCAATATCTTGGGAGTTTTTACATTTAGAATTTTTTTTTTAATGTTTACTCAATTTTGAGAGGGAGACCAAGTGTGAGCGGGGGAGGGACAGAGAGAGAGGGAGACACAGAATCCGAAGCAGGCTCCAGGCTCTGAGCTACCTGCACAGAGCCCAATGTGGGGCTCAACTCACAAATCTTGAGATCATGACCTGAGCTGAAGTCAGACGCTTAACTAACTGAGCCACCCAGGCACCCCTACTTTTAGAATTTTTTTAGTTTGAACTGAATTTTGGGCATTAGGCACACTGACATTCTTAATAGTCTTGAGAGTTTTTTATTTTACATGTATGAGACATCAGTCTTGAATAAACATTTTTTTTTTAAGTTTATTTTATTTTGAAAGGGGTAGGAAGGGCAGAGAGAGAGGGAGAATCCGAAGCAGGCTCTGTGCTGTCAACACAGAGCCCAATGTGGGGCTTGAACTCACAAAACCATGAGATCATGACCTGAGCTGAAATCAAGAGTCAGAGGTTTAATTGACTGAGCCACCCAGTCGCCCTTTGAGTAAACTTTTCTAATAACCTCTGTTGTCTAAGGTAAACTTTGCCACTGGGTCCATGGGAAGATGATGAAAATGAGGACAAGAGCCATGTACTAGAACACCTGTCGCATAATTAATAATAGCTAAATCATTGTTCTGATTTAGATGTATTAACTCCTATAATGCTTATAGCATCTTCCCTGTGAAGTAACTGATACTGTTGTTAGTCACCACTTACAGAGCAAAGTAAAACACAGAAAGATTAGGTAACTTGTCTGAGGTCACCCTTTTAGTAAATTGTAAAATGTTCGCTGAACCTGGCCTGACTCTAGAGTCCATACTCTCTTTCTATAGTACAGTATCCTTAGTTTTACACATGTCTCTTTAGTATGATCTTTTGATGTCCTTAGGGACTACTGAAATCTAGATGACTGTCATCTTAGCTCCCTTCTACTGCCTATGTCTTCCTGACCCTTTCTTTACACCATGCAAACATACACACATACCCTGCATAAATGCCCTATGGTCAAACTGCTGTTGTAGTAGTAAGTTCAGACTGTGTTTTGACTCAGTTTTCTATTTTCTGGTTCTTTTCTCTGAAGTCAGTGCCTGTTTTGTTGTTGTTGTTGTTGTTGTTTCTTTGTTTTTTTGTTTTCTTGTTTTTTTTTTTGCCACCTTGCCCTCTTTTGTCACTGCCAGTTGGGCTTATTACCCGCCAGTATTGTTCGACCTCATTTTGAAATCTTTTTCATCCTTGTCACCTGCTACTTATCCGTGTTGCAAAGAGGCTGTAAACCTCTTAGAGCACCCGTCTTCTTTGACACAGTGAAGTGATGAAGTGAGTTGTCACTTTTCTCAGCTATGTTTATTTGCTCTGGTTGTTAGAGGTGCCTTGTTTATTATTGGAGAAGGGCTTTTCTTTTGCCAGGTACTTTACTCATTTATTCGTAAATGTTTATTAAGCATCCCTGGGCCAAGTTCTATACAACTCCTAGGAAAACTGAGATCGGTATATTGTAGGATGATCAGAAGGCTTGGAGTCTGCAGAGGTCTTATACATAGCTTGATTCTAAAACTTTTCAGTAAATCTTTAGGAACAGACATCTTCAGTGAAATGATAATTTGTACAAGGGTTTGCAAATATAAAGCTCCTATTTATATGCTTCCTTGCTGAAGTTGTTGGTAAAATATCCAACATACACACAATGCACACATATTAATTATGTGAAAATTATATAATGTAATATTATGTAATTGTATAATGGTTCAATAGAATTGTTACCTGAATACAGTTCCTTAGTTTGCTTATTTTAGAAGGTTTGTTTCAAGACATCTCTGTCATGTTAAATCCCATTCTTGTCCTAAGCTATGATTGCATATGAATTATTTTTCTATATAAGATACATTTTATTTTCATGTTTTAGATTCAAAGTTAAGACATTTCAGGAAGATTTATGCATTATCTATTAGAAACCTTTCATTTATTTTCTAATATGTAAAAACTTCTATTCACAGAAGATGAGAAATTTAAAAGACGTTAGCAAGACTTTAACATGTGCCATTGTCCTTGCAAATTTATTTTAAGCTCTATCTGCTGTCACACACTGAAAGATGCAAGGAAACAATGTGGCTTTGGCTGGATGTTATCACTTCTCAGAATAACTTCGGTGTATTATCTTTAGTGGCATTTTAGCTTAGTCGGCCCACTTCAAAATATCCATCACAGAGATAACCACAGACTGACTTAAACTCCGATGACTTGTTCCATAATTGTCTGGTTTTGGAACTCTAAAAGTTTGGAATCCAAAAACTCTAATTTTGAAATTCTACAGTATCCAGTAGCAGTTCTCTATACTGGAGGGGCAAAAGGGAATAATTCTGATATTGGTAATTAGTAATGTTTTTTATTTCTCTTACTGAAAATTGTTCATCATAATATGTAGGCATCTTATTTGCACAAACATTACCAGAAAGAAATCTATGAAAATATGTGTAGCCTTTCTTGGAAATAAACTCTACCTGTGCTATGAGGTTGAAGCCCTTGTCAGAATAAAATTAAATGGATACAAAAAGAACTAAGAGAATGCGAAATGCCAAAAAACAAATAAAAATAATAAAAGGTTGAACTTATCGTGCCAATTTAAAAATTCAAATGAGGGGCACCTGGGTGGCTCAGTCGGTTAAGCCTCCGACTTCAGTTCATGTCATAATCTTGTGGTTTGTGAGTTCAAGCCCCGCGTCGGGCCTTGTGCTGACAGCTCAGAGCCTGGAGCCTGCTTCAGATTCTGTGTCTCCCTCTCTCTCTACCCCTCTCTACTTACTTACTCTCTGTCTCTCAAAAAAATAAACGTTAAAGTTCAAATGAAAGAGTAAATGCTCAAGAAAAGGTAGAAAATTTTGAAGACTAAAGCAAGTGTATTACCCTGCTATGTATCACAATGTAAAGCTAAAGGCAGTGTGGAATGGGTGGTTGGAAGTTGCAAAAACATTTTAATGCTTCTGCTGGAAAAAGTCATTCTCATCTCAAAGTGTTCTAGCTGGTCTGTCTCCAGCTCAGTTTAATCCAGTTTTTTTTTTTTTTTTTCCAGTGAAGCTATTTAATGTATTAATTAACATTTATTTAGTAAGCTTATTGTGTGTCTGTTTTATACCAATTATTCTGCCAAATGCTAGGGACAGAAAGTTTAGTAATCTGAATGAAGACTGATGAATTTACTGTTTGCACAGAGCCTCGTAAACAACTTGTGCCAGTGGTGGACCCTAATCAATTTATGAGTGTGCAGTAAATCAAAGGGTGGCATCCCTTAGATTTTCAGAAATCAAGGCCCAGACACTTTACTGAACTTAACAAGCTTGAAGCAGATTTCAGGTTCCATCCCCAGAGATTTTGACTTTAAAGTCAAGTCTTTCTCATTTCCATAGCCCATGTTTAACCACTAGCCCTTAGTTTCTGTTTACTTCATCTCCCCAGATAAATGTTAAGAAATCTTATTCAGCCATGTGCTGTCTCCTACAATACTCAGGGAAGAGTCTTATCACACAAGTGATGCTAAAATATGCCTAAACATGAGGAGTTAAATCCAGGCAACATTAACGGTTATCAAACTCGCCATGATGTCTAGTACATGACCCATAAAGGAACAAGTGATAACAACTGATGTCACCTCAGAAAGAAAAGTTCCTGTGTTGTTTAGTATAAATTGCTCTCTAAGAGGAAATTGGAGGAGTAGAAGTTTCCTTTCTTTTTGCTTTAGGAAATATGTCATTCATTTTCTAAAGAAGGACTGATTGCCTTTTTTCCATTATATGCACTGATTATTTCTTACATGTTAAATAGGCAAAGGTATTACATAATAAAATGTGCTTAATTAGGGTGAGATTTTGACTCTGCCTAATGATTGTAAAGCTAGCTTATTCACCGTTCTTAATCATATACCTAATACCCAGTAAGAATGTGCTTCTCTAGTTGAGGTGACCTGTGGATATGGACATGTTTTATTAAAATGATAAAACAGACACTTTGATGATTATTGTTTATGTATCATTACAGTTAACTGTTTTCAGAATCTAAGGAGCCTAATCTCCTTTAGAAGTCGTATATTTCATTTAGTGACAACGGTTTCTTGACAGTGTAATACATACTCTAGTGTGCATTTTAAAACGTCCACAAGTTGTCAGGTTGAGTGGCTGAGAGATTTGTTTAAAGAAATGTGGGCAGCATTCTTGTGGTTGGACCAAAAAGGGAGAAAATGAAAGTATTGTATAAAAGATGTCTTAAAAGCTTGTGTTATGAAATGGATTATATCTGAGACTTAGAGTCTGTTTTTAAAATAAAAATAAGAACAGACTAAGTTCTAAATCTTTAAATATTGTCTAAGTAGGAGTGCCTTGAAGAGACAGTATTAAAATTAACTTATGGTTATTAAGCTTTATGTGACTTTAGTAGAGCATTTGTAGACTAATTGAATGAAAATAGATATAAAAATCTCTTAACTATAGGAAAGTTTACTCCAGGTAAAATCTCATTTTAATGTACAATATTATATAAATATGTCAGAATGCAAAAACTGAGCAGTTCCTCTTTTGCCCTTCCCTTCCCTGGTCTCTTTCATCAGAAGCAACAAATATTTCTCATGGTATTTACTTTCATATTTCTAAATAATAATCATCTGCTAACTCTTGAATATTTAGTCTTAATTATATTCACTGACTTCTTGTGATGGTACGTGAGAATTTGCCCTTGCAGCTCCACTGCTCTTTCCATCTTGTCAGTATTGGAAAGATTTAATTTAACAATAAATTAAAAAAAATTTTTTTTAACGTTTATTTATTATTGAAAGACAGAGAAAGAGCGTGAGCAGGGGAGGGGCAGCGGGAGAGGGAGACACAGAATCTGAAGCAGGCTCCAGGCTCCGAGCTGTCAGCACAGAGCCTGACACGGGGCTTAAACTCACAAACCGCGAGATCCTGACCTGAGCCACCCGACTGAGCTTAACCGACTGAGCCACCCAGGCACCCCTTAACAATAAATTTTTTAAATCCATTTTCATTTTCCATTTTGGAAAGATATAATTTAGCAATTTTTTTAAATCCAGTCTTTTCATTCTTGTAGCAATATAAATATTCTGTGCTGAGCCACAGTTTGGGAGAATTCTGTGTATTGGAATTCAGGAAGAGAGTCAACAGTGTCCCACAGAGAGCACTTGCAGGAAGAGTGGGCTCACAGAGACTATGTGAGCCACTGTCCCTCTCTCTGCATAGATTCGCTTAGTGCTCTGCACCAGAGACCCTGGAGCCCCTCTCCTCGCCACACTGCACAGCTCTCCATGTGTTGTGTTTGTATCTGCATGTTTGAAATCTGGTTCTTTTATATAAAAGGAAGTTCACCATTTCCAAGAGTATATGTAGACATAGCATTGGAAGATGAATAGCCTGAGGAGGTTTGTGGGAAATGTGAAAATATTTTCTGAAAATACATTTTGTAAAACAAAGCAAAACAAATCTCTTCTTTCACATTCTTCATATATTTATTTATATTGCTCTACAGCACAGTGTTATCTGCACAGATAGTGTTTTGTAATCACTTGGTCATTAAAGTCATCTTCCCTTTTGTTATTGCCCTTATTATCTATCATCTTTATAACAATTTTTGTTTTAGTATTTAAAACCAATTAATTGTTTTTCTTTGTGTTCCTTTTCACGAGTACATGCTGTAATTTCTTTTAGAGGCCATCTTCCTTGGAGAGATTACAAACTCCTTTGAATTTAAGTGGCTTTCAAGTTAATGCTGTTGTTTTCCTCTATCTCTGTTATCTTTTGTTTCAAGCATTTTTCTTCCTAAGAAAATATTCAGTGGCTACTGTCTGTTTGTAAAACAATTACACATATATTGAAGAACATTTGGAAGATACAGAAAGTAAGAAACTCATGCCATCTAGAGAAAACAAACATTCTAGTATATGCTCTTCTGGTCTGACTGTATATATACAGATTATGTATTCTTTCAACATATAGTTCAGGACGCAGAGTTGAATCAGGTAGACATATGGTACCTGCTGTCATGAAATGCTGCGCTAGTAATAAAGGAGACAGTTGACATAATAACATAATTATTTAATTATAATTTTGACAGGTGTGTATGGTATAAGAACATAGTTTTCTTTTAAAAAATTTTTAAACGTCCATTTATTTTTTTGAGACAGAGAGCATGAACGGGGGAGGGTAAGAGAGAGAGGGAGACACAGAATCCGGAACAGGCTCCAGGCTCCAAGCTGTCGGCACAGAGCCCAACGCGGGGCTCAAACTCACAGACCACGAGATCATGACCTGACCCAAAGTCGGACGCTTAGCCGACTGAGCCACCCAGGCGCCCCTAAGAACATAGTTTTAAGGAAGGGAGTAGCATTATCAAATTTGTGAGCAGGATTCATCAGTTTAAAGAAAACATATTGACATAATATATAATAAAATGCCTCTGTAATATGCTATGTGTGTATAAAAACTTGGCCTCCAATGTGTATAAGTTTGCCAAATGTTATTTCTCTTTCTATGATATTATAGAATTGTGGCCTAGTAGAATTAAATACTAATGGGAAGAGTCATTCTGCTTTTAACTTTATCATTAGTACGTAAACTTTTTCATTTGAATCTTTTACTTCAGTTGCTGCTAAAGTACCAGATAAGTGAAGTAAACTGCTCATAATGAATTTGCCCATGACAGTACCATATGATGATTACAGCGTTAAGTAGATTCATTTTATAAATATATGGAAATGCTGTACAGATTTGAGGCTATTTTATTTATCGGCACAAGTCTTAGTTACAGTGCTGGATAATTTATATATATTACATCATTTAATCCACAGAATAACCCAGTGAGAGAGGTGGTAAGCTCTTTTACAGATGAAGAAGTTAATTCAGAGAAGTTATTTAACTTGTACTGACTTATGTTGTGAAGATAGTATTGAGATATGAGTCTTGCTTGGTTCCAAATAAATTCATGCAATTTTAATTTTCTTGATATTATGCACTCTCCTTGTAATGGAGGTAGATGAGTAGGAAATATACCCATTTCTCAAATGAGAAAACTGAGGCATAGAAAAGGCCAAGATTTCAAGTACAATAGAAAGGACAATGAACTAGTAGTCAACCTTTTCTTTCTTTCCTGTTTGTATATAAAGAAGATTCATCTATATCAGATTCTATACTGAAGTGTCCTATGGTGGTGATACCAGGAGGCTAGTGGAGTGCATTCTGACTTTTCTGCCTATCTTGTACTTAAGCCAGAAAAGCTGTACTTTTATTTGGTTATATATATTGGGCTTTGGAATACATTCAAGTGTAACCAAGGGTTATAATAACTAACCTACTTTGGTAACAAAAATTTGGGCTTTCAGGGTTGGTTTGCTGCTTTACTTTTATTCTAGGTGAGATCATAAATCACTGCTCTATTATATTTTTCTATAAAATGAAGTGTCAGCATCTCTCTCTCTCTCTTTTTTTTGGTAGTAAAAATGTAATGAGAATTAAGTTATGGCAGTGTATATTGATCTTGAAGAGTGTTTTTAGTAAAACCATGTGTTCGGTTTCTGCAAGTAGTTATGATGAAATTTTTTGTCTAAAGCATTTCAGCTGTAGTAATAGTTGAGTCCATGTGTAGATATTTATGCTCTGTATTTTAAAAAGTTTAGTTATTTTTGAGAGAATGTGCATGGTCGTGCACAACATGCGAGAAGCAGGGCAGGAGCAGAGAGAGAAAGAGAGGGAGAGACTGAGAATCCAAAGCAGGCTTGGAGTTGTCATTGCAGAGCCCAGTGTGGGGCTCGAACTCACAAACAGTGAGAACCTGAGCTGAAGTCAGATACTTAACCAACTGAGCTATCCAGGTGCCCCTATGCTCCATATTTTTGGTAACTAAAGAAAATAAATTTAAATGATAGAATGAGGGATTTTGTTAGACTAATAGGAAATTGTGATAGTTTGACATAGACCAAGTTATTATTTGTCTAACAAGAAAACTTAAAAATAAAAAAGATTTTACTAATGATTTAAAAAATGTTGATGTTACATAAAGTCTGTCTAGATGACCTGTAAGATCTGTGTAATTCTTTGATTTCTCAAGATTTTCATATCCAGTTTTATCACACATATACTACAGCAAATATTCAGATTGCAGCAAATATCTTTGGTGGCTTGAAATGGAAAATTGTAATTATCTGAAGTGGATCTTTTATCTAGTGCTATTTTTACAATGCTGTGCCACCTCTACAGATGTTCCTTCCAAATAACTGGTTCCTTACAGCCGTACTCCTTGATATTCCAGCACATTTTAACTGCTGGTCTTCTTCAGAACTCACAGAAGACACATAATTCAACAAGAAAAGCAGCGAGTCATGCCACATCTTGTTTTTGTAAGAACACCAAAACATAAGCATATGTCAGTGTTTGCTTTGGGGTAGGTTTCCCTAGAAAACAAGAGATCAGTGAGATGCTGAATTGCAATTTTATGTGACAAGACAGCTGAAAATAAGGCCGTGTGTGAAAGAAGCCAAACTCTTAGATGTTACGCTTGTCAAAATGGGAGCAAAAATTATAATGCAAGTTTAATTTCCTTAAATATGGATCTCAACATGAATTGAGGTATGTAGCTCACCCACAGCCTTGGGTGTGGCCTATGAACATAGCTGTTAACTCTGATCTATAATTTTTATATTTTATTGCCATGTGTGACTGGGTTTTTGGATTGCAACATTGATGCAAATGAGAGAGAAGGAAACATGTCAGATATACCATAGCATACATGTTTTTGGCTTTGGCTATTTGCACCTTCATAACTTTTTTTGTTGTTTATAGAATTCAGTAAGTTGGCTACACTGCTAGAGAAAGTTTTAATATGCTGGGTTTCTTCATGGGGATTGGGAACTGAGCTTGTTCTCTGGCCAGTCTGTGATAGTTTCTTATCTGTGTTGATTGTGATGGTTTCAGAGGCATCCGAGGCCCAAACTATCCCCCAATGTTACCTCTGAGGGCAAAGACACATAATTGCATGCCGTGGTGAGCCTAGGTGTTGTCCTTGTACCTTGGATTCAGTAAAGTCGATGAGTGGAATTTAGAAGAGTCATTGACTTCACCTTGGTAATTCAATACTTTCTCCTTCATCTGACTTCTCAGAAACACACGTAGGCATCACCAAGCATGGGATTGTTGCTAGCTGAAAGAACTGTTTATAGGACAAGTAGGCTTTAGTTCCACTCTGGGGATAGAGGAGTGATTCTGAATATTGTGAATGATTTAGAATGGGATTATCTCTTTCATTTCCCATTACCCCCAAACTCCCCCATTCTTATGGTAGCCAAGAACTGACATTTTCTGTAATTAGACTAGGTGGCTTTCACAAACTATCGTATTTAATGTCAGATTCTTCTCTCATAAAACTCTGGAGCCTGGAAGATGATTATAGTTGTCATTTATGTCCAGTTTTCATGTCAAGAAGGATGATAAATATCATAGTTGACACTATCATTCTATTTATGTGGCATGTACTATTATAAGCCCCTTACATTTTTTTTCATTTAGTTTTCACAATAACCGTATAAGATAGATAAGTATTATTACTACTCTTACTTGACAAGTGAAGAGATAGTAAATGGAGGGGCTAGGTTAGAATCTGGACAATCAGCTCTTAACTCTGTGAGGTACTGGACATTCTAGATGTTTGCGTTTCCCTAAGCTTGAAGGGACCTTCTGGGCCAGTTGGTCTATAGCCATCTTCTAGGAAAGAACTCTGAAACAGTGATACAGCTCCTGTGTGCACATTACCACCAGGCAGCCCATTCCAGTTAGACAACTCTAATTAAGTCATAGTCCTTTTAATTAAAAATTTCACTGTTGGTATTTATTCAGCAAGAACATTTTATAAAAGCAGCCAAATGAGTTGAGTATCAGAATAGTTATGAAAAAAAAATCATTGTTATCTTGAAAAGAATCAGGAATTTTGATGCCGAAGCTACATAAATACTTTTGTGTTTATTGTAAATTGTTTTGTTTTGTATTTTTTTAAAGATCACAGTGTGGAGCACATTGTATATTTTTCTGTGGACTGGTGCCGATTCTTTGTGAAGTTTCAGGTCCTTCTGTGAATCTCATAAAGTGAGGTAGATATGATAGGAATCACCTATTCCTGTTCTTTAGAGATCTTTTCGGGGATACTTAGCATCAGTATAAGGGAGACATCAGATTAGAGGATGTGTTTTCTCGCACTAAAGAATCTAATATATTTCAGGTTATTTGTCTTCAGAGTTAGTTAGGTATTAGTGTTTGGCTTTTCTAAATTTTTACAAATTATCAAATAGGGAGAATCTCCACCATCTCGTTCAAATTATAGGTCTTGCTAAAGGATATCATGCTTGGAACAATACATATAGTAACCTATGGTCAGCGCCTCTGTTCTTCTCAGTGATTGTAATTCTGCCAGAAACAAATTTAGTGAGGTTGAACTTTATAGACATGCCCTAGTCAAAACACTGTGTTAACTATTGTTCTTGTTAGGTCTGTTTATTTTGTTCTTTTGAGGATATTATTAATGCGGTATTTTTCAAAAATTAAAACTAGTTTGGGGTTCCCGGGTGGCTCAGTTGGTTAAGCATCCGACTTCAGCTCAGGTCAAGGTCTTGCGGGGCACTAGTTCCAGCCCCGCATCGGGCTGTGTGCTGACAGCTCAGAGCCTGGAGCCTGCTTTGGATTCTGTGTCTCCCTCTCTTTCTGCTCCTCTCCCACTTGCACTCTGTTTCCCTCTCTCTCTCTCTCAAAAAAAAAAAAAAAATAATAATAAACATTGAAAAAATTAAAAATTAAAACTAGTTTAATAGTGTTTAATGAATGGGCTGGTTCAGTTCAGGGAGCTACTATTTGTGTGACTACTGCTATCTAGCCATCATGTTCATTATATGACCTGTCAAGTTTCCAGAACCTTCTGTGTATTCTGCCTTTGAGTCAAGATTAATGTTTATCAAAATGAGGCTTATTATGCATTTAGTTCCTTGAGTCAGGACCAGCATCTCCCTTGCCTCCCTTTTCTGTTTTGTAAATGAAACGGACTAGAACAGACTATGTTTTAATCAATTGCACATGAGAATATGTTTTGTTGATTCATATTTGTACTAGGTAGGTCATGATATAAAATATATTTCTGACTGTATATTATGATTAAAAAGTTTGACAACAGCGGTCTACACCACTGCTACTCACTTGGCAGTCCTTGGACACTGGTGCCAGTGTTCACTCTTCATTCCCGGTCTGCAGTGAGAGAGGTATTGAAATTGAGAATAAGCATTTAGAAATTTTTGAAGCAATTTGACATTTGATTAGTGGGTTTGTCCCATGGAAAGGTGTAGACCAGCTTCGGGGTTACTGAACCTGTATAATAGTCAGCATACACTGTGAGTTGTGTACTGTTATGAAGCAATATTCGAGGGTCATTTTCTAATGTATTAGATTCAAACAGTGGAGGAGGGAATTCCCTCAGGATAAGAAGCTTACTTTTTGGTAAAATAGGTAGAATGTGTTGCTACTTTGCTATAGTTCCAGATTTTCTTCCTTTGATCAAGCCCCACATCGTTGACAGTGTGGAGCCTGCTTGGGATTCTCTCTCTCCCTGTTTCTCTGCCCTTCTCCCTCTCACCTCTCAAAAATGAATAAGTAAACTTAAAAAAAAAAATAATAATACTTTGTTAACAGTGGGAAGCTTTGGAATTCTAATTTAGCCTGTTTTTACAACAAAATCCATTAAATTAATCAGAAATTTAAGCAATACTATTTTATTTTACAAAACAAAATTCAGTGTCTATAAACAAAATAGTTTCTTAATAAATAAAGGAAAGATTGAATATATTTCAGTCCTTTCAATATGATAGTATAAATGTGAAGTTAATCACAAATAATATAAGAACTTTAAAGAAATGAACAAATATTTTAATGTTTGCTGGCTTTAAATTTTCCTTTTTTAGATTTAGATATTATTATTATATTGAATACTTTGAACTAATTTAATGAGATTCAGTGATGAGGATGTTGGACAAGATTCTACTACTGAACTGATAAATGTGAAATTAGGGTATCATTTTAAAGTAAACAAGGATAGACCTGATTTATCTATGGCTAAAATAGCCACAGTTGATCATTAATTTTTAAATTCCTGGACTCTGAGTAACTACGTCCAGATTTTTGAAAGACCTAAACACACCCCAAATTATTTTTTGAGAGTTAAACAAATGGAAAAACCTAAGTTGAGACTCTAAAGAATGAAAAGTTTTCATTCCTGTGCTTTCCACAAGACAGCCGACTGACTTTGTTTTCCTAATAAGGCTATGCTAAATACTGGAATGCTTGTCCTCTTGAATTTTATTGAAATACCTAAAAATACCCACTTTACAAAAAAGGTTGCAATCTAGTGTGTTTAGCCTAGACAAAAATAGAAAAAGAGATGTATCTGGAAAAAGTTAGTGGCAAAATTGTGCCTCCAGTATTCATTCGTATAGGACAGAGCGCATACAAATGTGAACTTCAAAGAGCATTCATTATGTCACACTTTGGATGTATGAAGAACAAATTAGGTATCTTGCTGTTTTCCATTTGTACTTGGTTTGTCTTGATAGATTTAAGATTTGGGGCAAGATTTAGTCCCCCTCTCTTCCCTTCTTCTGTAGTTAGTAAGTAGGCTTATACAGGCTAATTTTTTGCTTAACACTGTATTTAGACTTAATCTTTAATTTCAGATTTGGATTAAACTTTCTTACAAAATAAAGTGCTATGTTTAGGAATCCTTTTCCATCTCACTTAGAGGAGTAGAAGACCAGGTCCTTATATTGGCGTAAAGTAGCCTATGTGCTCTGGTTCCCAGTTCTCTCTCTCTCTGGCTGTGCCTCTACCACCCTCCCTGCTGTTCTAGCCCTATTCTAGCCTCACTGGCACATTCCTGCCTATGAGACGTTACGCTTGCTATTTGCTTGGTCTGGAGTTCTCTACTTCAGGTCTCTGCTCAGATTTCATCTTATTGTAGAGGCCTTCTCTGCCGTCTCTATATAAAATGACATATCCCTGTCCCTGTCTTGCTTTACTAGACTCCATTGCACTCATTACTGTGTGGACATACTTGTTTCATTTTATTCTGCCTCTCCCAAGTAGACAGTAAGCTCCCTTGCAATAGATAGTTTGTTTTATTCATTACTGTTTCCCCACCTCCTACAATAGTCGCCTGTGTTACAAGCTCAATGAATATTTGTGGAATTAATAAGTTAATGAAATAAATTAATTTAAGGAAATTACAACACAGGTACTGCCCTTGAACTTGAAGTGGCATTGCGTATAAGACATATTGGTCAGGAATGAGAAGGTGCTTAAAATAATTTATGATAGGGGCACCTGGGTGGCTCAGTCGGTTAAGCATCCAACTTCAGCTCAGGTCATGATCTCACACTTCGTGAGTTCGAGACCCGCGTCGGGCTCTGTGCTGGCAGCTCAGAGCCTGGAGCCTGCTTCAGATTCTGTGTCTCCCTCTCTCTCTGCCCCTCCCCTGCTCATGCTCTCTCTCTGTCTCAAAAAAAAAATAAAAAATAAAATAAAAAAAATAATAATTTATGGTAATATAGAAGCCCATACTAAAAACAAATCTGGTGGTTAATGGGAAATAGATTCTGACCATAACATAAAGGTGTGTGTGTGTGTGTGTGTGTTTATTAAAAAATAGCAGCTGATTCAAAAAGAATTGAACACTATCAAAAATGTATTATTCAGTGACTAGTTATATTTGTAGGTATATTTATATATGTAGATATATATTCAGTAACTAGGTATATATGATATATAGCCAAAACCTAATTGAACCATCATGGTTATTTTTGTAATCTTACATGCTCACTATAACCACTGTATATCAAAGGCATACATCAGATCTGTAGTCTGATTCATTATTGGTAGCATATCACCATTGATAGTTGTAATGGGGACCATGAGGCCTGTTCCTTTATTTTCTTAAGATGGGTGAAGAAGAGGAGATAGAAACACACGGTTCTTGACATACCCACAGGAAGATCTTGTGATGTGGTATCTCGGGATCTACATGGCCACTAACTTCAGAAGCTGGTTGCAATTTTGAGCAGAACACCCAGTTTAGCACCATAGATAATGTTCATTAAGGAGCCTCCAGCTCCATCCTGCTGGAAAATGAGGTTATTAGAAAATTTATTTTGCTATGGGGAAAAATACTTCTCTTCTCTGGAAAAATATGGAAGAATTGTTTGAAGGCTCCATAATATTCTTAAAAGGCAGAGGGTTGGAATTGCTTTTAAAGCATATGGAGAACTTGGGTTCAAATCTTGGTTCTGCCATTTTGAAATTTAAATTGTGGCCAAATTATTTAACTCCTTTGAGCTTCTGTTTCCTATATTTAAAGTGAGAACAATATTAGTCTCTCAGGAAGAGTAGGTGAGATAATTCAATAGGCCAAATGAAATTGTTGGCATTTGTTGGTAGTCAACAAGTGATACTTTTTCATCCATCTAGTTTGTTGTTGTTTTCTCTTGAAACTTATCCTGGTAGATAATTCGGTTTGAGTATAACAGTATGTAATAAGAAACAATAATTTCTAGAGCTGTAGGATCAAATCTTCTATATAAGGAGTAGAAAAGTACTACGTGTCACTGCTGAGTTTGTGTGAATCACAGAGGTGTGTTATAGTCATGACCTCATTTTATCCTCAAAACAGTTCCTCAGCAGAAAGAACAAAGAAACTGTAGAGTAGCTAATTTATTTTTTGGTAGACTTGCAACCTTCATTTAGCTATTTCTCTGTTTCTAAAAGAATTCCTCTATCAATGAAGAGCTTGATGAGAGAAAGACTGAATGTGAAAAGCAGGCTCTCTCTGTCTTTTTAGGGCTCTAAGCTTTTCTAAATGGAAGAAGAAAGTAAGTAAACATTAGGTTTATGAATTGTGCCTGCTTTTATACTACTTTTATTCTATTCTCTAGTATCTGATACTTATCAGGGTTTTAGTGAAGCAGTTAGTTTTCTATGCATTTTGAGAAGTCTTTGAAAATCCAGTTATGCATATATTTTGTTACTGATGCCTATTTTCCTAATACAAATGTTAACTGCATTTGTTATTCAAAGATATTTTAATAGTAGTATTGAAAGAGCCAGAAAAATGTGGGTGTATAAATGGAACTCCTAAATTTTCAAAGGCAGATTATTTACTTTGCAAATCCTATTATTTTTATATTAGCAGTGAAGTACTGTGTTGATAAAAATACATTTTTTCCTCCTGATTGGAGCTGGAGGAGAAGATATTTTAAATACAAGTGATTAACATTATGCCGAAAGAAAGATATAAACATTTTAGGTTTTCAGAGAATGCAACTCTGTTATCAATTGGTTGTTTACATCAGTCCGGAAAGTATTACCATCCATGCCTGATATCAGAAAGAAAGTATAGAGTTTTGTGGACAAGAGTGAGAAAGAAAGAAATTGACTTTTCAGCTTCTCTTACAGAATGCATGGTGTATCCTTTTTCCTTGCTGTTTTAGAATTTTTAAAAAATTGTATTACTAATAGTTTCATTTAGTAGAATATGTAGAAGAAGATGAGAGAGGTTTTTTTAAATTTTTTTATTAAACAATTTTTTTTTAATGTTTATTTTTGAGAGAAGAGAGAGAAGACAAGAGTACAAGCAGGGAGGGGAAGAGAGAGAGGGAGATGTAGAATCTGAAGCAGGCTCCAGGCTCAGTTGTCAGCACAGAGCCCAGTGCGGGCTTGAACTCACCAACAGTGAGATCATGACCTGAAAACCAAGGTAAGATGCTTAACTGACTGAGCCACTTGGGCACCCTTGTTTTGTTTTTTAAAGTAGGCTCCATGTTGGGGCGCCTGTTCAGCTCAGATCATGATCTGGCAGTTCGTGAGTTAGAGCCACACGTCATGCTCTGTGCTGACAGCTCAGAGCCTGGAGCCTGCTTCAGATTCTGTGTCTCCCTCTCTCTGCCCCTTCCCCGCTCATGCTCTCTCTCTGTCTCTCAAAAATGAATAAACGTTAAAAAAAAAAAAAATTAAATTGGGCTCTATGCCCAATGTGGGGCTTGAACTCACAACACTGAAATCAAGAGTTGTATGTTGTACTGACTGAATCAGACAGGTGTCCTGAGATAGGTTTTTAGTAGCCTTTATCATGTATTCGCAAATGAATTGAGGGTGCTGAGTAGTGGAGTTGAAAATAGTGCTTAAAATGTCATCTTTAATCAAACAGCATTAACCCTGTCCCTTCACCAAGCTTCAGTATCAGTGCCAGCCATGCGGTGTGAATTGTATTTGAACCGGGTGATTTGGAAGTTTAGATGGGTCATTCGATTACAAGTAATATGAAAGTTTGAGGTAGAGGGGTTACAAGGAATTGACAAGTAGCAACCACAGAAAGACTAATGAGAAGCTAAACTCATTTCTTATACCTGTCAGTGTCTGAACAAATTGTGATTAGGATTATTTTTTTTTAAGGCAGCATGATTGTGAGGCTCAGAGTCCAAAAGAGCTGTGGTCATGTAGGATTATTTCCTAGAAAGTTTGTTATAATCAAAACCATCGAAGTGATCTAAACCAGAGGTTGGCCAAATTTAGCCCCTTGCCCATGCCTGTTTATATGAATAAAATTTTATTGGCACACAGGCACGTTCATTCAATTATATTTGCATCATCCTTCTTGCTCTGATAACAGAGCTATGTAGTTAAATTTAGTATCAACCATCTAGCACTTTACAGTAAAGTTAGCCATTTCTTAATGGGCAATATAAAATAGATTCTTTATTTAAAACTTCTGTTGAAATAGGGGCGCCTGGGTGGCTCAGTCGGTTGAGCGTCTGACTTTGGCTCAGGTCACGATCTCACAGTTTGTGAGTTCAAGCCCTGTGTCGGGCTCTGTGCTGACAGCTCAGAGCCTGGAGCCTGCCTCAGATTCTGTTTCTCCCTCTCTCTCTGCCCCATCCCCACTCATGCTCTCTCTCTGTCTTAAAAAAATAAATAAAAACATTAAAAAAAATTTTTAAACTTCTGTTGAAATAGTATTTACACTATAAAAGAATTTTACCTATAATAAGAACATACTATCCCGAACTTTGAAAATTCCTTTTATTTAAACTCGAATGCGTCAGGGCACCTGGGTGGCTCAGACGGTTAAGCATCCGACTTCTGCCCAGGACATGATCTCATAGTTTGTGAGTTTGAGCTCCATGTCAGGCTCTGTGCTGATAGCTCAGAGCCTGGAGACTGCTTCAGATTCTGTGTCTTTTTGTCTGTCTCTCTCTCTCTCTCCCCTTCCCCTGCTTGCACTCTTTCTCTCTCTCAAAAAACAAATATTAAAATAAAAATTTCTCATTAAAAAATAAATACATAAACTCAAAACACATCTAAAATGTTACAGTCTTTAACAGTCTTTTTGGTAGAAGTTATTTTATAAATACTAGTTAGAAAAATGCAGTTTTTAAAAAATGATTCTGAGGTTATTTTGAGTGTGGAAATGAGGTACAATGGACAGACAAAACTTTCCCTGTTAAAAATGTTCTTGTGGAAATAAATGTTGAGTAAAAAAATAAATTTCTTCCATCTAGAATCAAGTAGAATAATGTGAAATTTTGCATTTGTCACTATATGAAACTATCTTGCTATCTGCCTCCTTCATTAGAATGTAGATTCCAGGCAGGGACCTTCTTTGACTTGTTTATCACTATATTCCCAACAATTGGAACAGTGCCTATAGCTTCATAACTATTGATGACTGGACAGATGAAAGTATGGTCTTAAGTGCAAGATGTCAATCAAGTGACATACAAAACTGTCACCAAAACTAGTTATTCAAATTGATCAGTATTCAGTTTGCATTTATGAAGATCTTAATAACATTGAATTTGTGAACTTCAACCATAAAAAATAAAGCAGCATACTGTGAGAAGAAGAAATATTTGTTAATTCGTTGGCTCCTTCTGGGTGAGATGGATATAATAGAGGAAGGAAAATGTGGACATTGGCATTAATCTTGGCATTAGCAGTCTAAATTATTTAACACTTCTGGACTTTATTTCTGAAACTTAATGTACTGTATGTAAGGCCTTTAATTCGGTATTGAGCTCCTAGTAAGGTCCCAGTAAATGTTAATGTAATGTAATGCTTGCTGATGCTGTCATTATTTGTATAGTGGGAAATACTTTATCATTTTAAGTTTAGCCTAGTGCTCTCTCCTTTATTGTGTCTTCCAGACCGCAGCCCCGCCCTGCTCCCAAATAGTGTAACCATGTGGGTCCTTTACTACCTTGCTCCCTCACTCTGTCTTTCTCTGGCTTGGTTTAGAATTGGTTGATGAAAATTTCTTCTCAAACCCCATCTATGACCATCTCAGAAGGATTTTACAACAAAAACCTCATCCTTCCATATGGAAGTAATTATCAAGTGGCAATTGCTTGTTCTGGATTTATCAGAGCCATACCCAGTTTCAAGCCAAACCCAAGCAGAGGGGCTCTAAAGCAATTCCCTTACCTCTGTCTTCCTACCTTCTGCCTCTCACTGTTTAGAATCCGTCCAGCTTTGGGTTCTTTCTTTCTTGCTAGGGGAAGACATGTACTCTATTAGTTCCCATGGTAAGATAGAGAAGATGCAGGGTGAGAGAGAAATTGGAAGTGAGACTGTGTATATGAGTGCATGTGAGCACAATCTTTTATATAAGCTAAAAGATATTATGGTATACTGATACCTAACTTTTTTGTACTTTTATTTATAGAAAATTTAATCTCTATGTATTCCCACATCCTTTAGAGAAAAGCACTGATACCTTGCCATAAGTGATTTAAATGTTTAAGGTTTGAGTTTGCAATAGAATAGACTGGAAGTACACAATAAAATATGGGGAAATTGTTTAAGGAGACATCTCTCTGCACACTTGAGTGCTCACTTTTTCCCCTCTGGAGTTGCTTTGTTATTGCAAATTGACAACTTTGCAATTAAAGTGATTAATGATGTACCCTAGTGTTTATGGGTCTTGAGGTCAGTGAGCCCAAAGATGACCATGCTGTGGGAAACTTAGATAGAGCTCATCTCACAGAAGAGGAACTAAAAATCCTCCTGTTTTCGGTATGATTGTTTATGAGTTAAGTATATTAGATATGGTTGAAGGAGTCACCAAGACATAATGAGTAATGTGAATAATCTTTATCAGTTTAGTTCTGTTGCTTAATTCCTCATTCTTAAATAGCAGTGTGAACAGTCATTGGCGACTTCATTAACTCAAAGCACATTATTTTGTAAAGCAATGTTAGAACAATGCATTAAATCATTAAAAATATAACTTAAATATAACACTATTCATTGGGTGTACATAAGATGCAGTTTTATTTGATGAAAGTAATTATCAAGTGGCAGTTGTTTGTTTCGGGTTTATCAGAGCCGCACCCAGTTTCCACACCTTTGAATCTAATCCTTGATAGAGCTATTGCTTATTTATGGCTTTATTTTTCCTATACATTATTGTAACCAGGGCATCACACAATTGTAGTTTCTAACAAAATTCATTATGTCATAGAATTCCTTTCAACTGTTTGGCCAGAAGTTCTGAAACTGTTTGCAGTGCATCAGAGATTTTTTATTTTGGATACTGCTCTTAAAAAATCAGTCAACTTTCAAAATAGATTGTTATAGCCACACTGATGGCTTTGTTCTCTGAATTCCTTGAGCTGAGGGATAGTACTGGGCCAAGGCACTAGTCTCTCACCATCATGGCTTACTCCTGTACAGTGGCTTTGCACTAACAGAAGAGAGAACAATAAGCCTATTGTTGAGCCCATGGCACTGAGCCATTGCCAGAATCTCTGCTGGATTGAAGCACACACTCCACTGAAGGCACTTGTGATGATCACTGTGGTCGAAAGGGAGATATATCATCTCACTGCATATTTCCTAGGATTTGAAGAGAAAAAAATGTAGGAATGATTTTTAATAATTATACCTCAGTTTTAAAAACTGCTTATGTATTTTATTTAAAAGTCTGTTTAAAATGATTGACTTTTTAAGTAATGTGTGACATTTCTAAAGTAAAACAGCAGATGCTCAGTCTAACGTGAAGATAGATAACTAAAAATCTTAGTTTTGAGAAATAGTTTTACTTATCATATATGAGGAGTTTCTCAGAGAATATAGGAAATACATATTTCAGCTTGGTGAAGGAAATGGGATTTTCCTCCCTTAAACACTGATTTAAATTATGCTCATAATCTCTGGGTGTCTTATTAATAAAGTTGAAGATAAAGAAGACACTCTGTATGACAAGAGATTTTGGGGATTGTATGGATTATAATGTTTCTTTTTCTTCATTTTAGCTGCTTCTAGGAGACTTAAACATTTCAGACTTACAGAGATTTACTTTCTTTACTGTTTCTTTAAAACAGCATTTCCTAGAGGGTTTTTCCACTAACTCCAGTCTTGAGAAAGTTTTCCTAAATAAATGAGTATTCTAAATAGATTAGTATGCCATGGTTCAAAGGGATAGATGAACAACAATCTGCAATGTTTTATTTTTTAGGTATTTAAATGCTCTGAAGGGGCGCCTGGGTGGCCTAGTCGGTTAAGCGTCTGACTTCAGCTCAGGTCGTGAATCTCACGGTCTGTGAGTTTGAGCCCCGCATCAGGCTCTGTGCTGACAGCTCAGAGCCTGGAGCCTGCTTCAGATATTCTCTCTCTCTCTCTCTCTCTCTCTCTCTCTCCCCCTCTCTCTCTCTCTCCCTCTCTCTGTCTCTCTCTCTCTCTCTCTCTCTGTCTCTCTCTTTCTCTGCCTGTCCCCAACTCATACCCTCTCTCTCAAATTTTTTAAAGGCTCTGAGAAGTTCTGTGGCTAACACAATTATGTAACTTTAAGTTTTCCAGATATCTTTAGTAACAGAAACTCTTTCTTGTTCTGTGTTTTGAAAAGTACCTTTCTGTGAAACATACTTTGAGAAATAGTCTTACTTGTCATAGAATGTACATACAAAACACACACGAGAGAAAAAAACAAATAGAGCCGCTACTAAAATGTTAAGTCTGTTTCCATCTCCTTTTTTCCATGCACTGACCATTCTGGATATGTTCTTTTATATCTTCCTTTTATCACTTAACATCATGAAATTAGCATGTTATCATGCAATTCAGGATTCTTTCAAAGAACGATTTTAATCATTGCATGTTTCGTCATATGGTTATATTGCACTTAACCATTTCCTCGTTGTTGTTTATTTAATCAGTTGTTTCCAATTTTTCATTATTATAAGTTATCCTGTAGGGAATTAATATCTTTATACATAAAATCTTTTACATACTTCGGATTATTTCCTTATGATAGATTCCCAGAAATTGACTATTATTGTTTCAAAGGGCATGAGTGGTCTTCAAGGCTTTTTATAAATAAACACCGAATTATTTTTCAAGAGAGCTTTAATAGTGTATAGTTCTCCCAGCAATATGTATTCTCACAAACATGATGTATTAACATTTAAAAAAAAAATCTCAGCACGTCTGAGAGCAAAAGATGGTATATGTTTATTTTTTTATTTTGTAATAATTTGTAAAGTTTGATTTTTTAAAGTAGTACTAATGCTGTTCATTAATTTTGCAGATTTCATTTGTCGTGTATTCTAATTTCTCACACCACAATAGTTTTAGTGTCACGAATATGTAATTACACTTAAATACATTAAATAAATATACTTAAACATTTATATATAAATTAAAAATATATAAAATTATATAAAATTTGTCATGTGATTGAGTAACTTTAAGGAAATATACAGTTTTGATGATTTTATGATTCATTTGAGGTTATTTATATATATAAAAACCCATGAAGCTAATTTCTATTGGATCTAGTATCAACTATTTGACATTTCATTATGAGTAAGTCTGTTTTTTATTTACAAAATTATATTTGTGCTTTTAATGTGTAATGGACTCAATTTCAGAATTTTGAGGGTGTGTTGTCCATTTTTTTTCTGACTGCTTGTCTTAGTTTGGGTCATTGCACTTGTGAGACTTTATCAGAAAGCAAGCAGGGCAGACATTCAAGTTTCAGATTTTAAGCTCTATTGCGAATACAAGATTTCAAGCAGTATTTTTTTAGAACCTTCAGTCCACTAAGTATTTTAGGACTCATTATTATTATGTGCTTTCTCAACAAAAAAGAGGTTGGACTCCAAAATTAATGAAAACTAGCCATTCTGAGATTCTTGTTGTTATTGCTAACATTGGTTACGAAGTAACACCTAGAAAAGACTGAGAGGTTTGTTTTCATAGACATAGGGTATATGTATTTTATTCTGTTTGGAAACTTGGTGACTGTTAAACATCATGTTCTTTTCTATAAATTGTTATTAGATTGCTAATAGTTTCATGCACCTTTAAGTGTCCAGATGAAAAAGGAAACCATCCAATTATGGCAAGCTTCCAATAATATCTTGGGTGGTTTTAATAAGTAGATCCTTTGTGATTACATCTTATTGTGAAATTTCAATGAAAGGAAGATTCCACTGTTCTGTACTTGAACTTGTTTCCTTTGCTTATTATAACAGCCCTATAAGCTAAAAGAAATTTGAGAGTCTATTTGAGAGTACACATGGAAAGTTATGCAACTTCACAGAGTATAATTCTATATTGTAGTAATCGAGTGTTAGCATCCATTGTAGCCTCATTAGGTTAGCCAATTTTTCAGTCAGTGCTTGCCCTAACTAATCAAATTAGTTGTTATTGGAAAATTCAGTTTCTGCTAAAAAATGTTGATTGGAGTTCATTATTAGGTTATAGTCATAGAGATCAAATATCCTGTGCTAGCTTCTTTTATCAGTTACCTGTTATCTCTGTAACTAAAACAGCCTCATGGTTTGTAGCTTAAAATTGTTGTCACTTATTTACTTACTATGGTTACATTTCTTGAATTTTGTACTTGATATCTTATCTATAGTCTTGTATTATAAGAAGAGTCACATTGCTTCTGGTATTATTAAACATAATATGTACTTTAAGACTGGGTAAATGGGGCGCCTGGGAGGCTCAGTCGGTTAAGGGTCCGACTTTGGCTCAGGTCATGGTCTCACGGTCCGTGAGTTCGAGCCCTGGGTCAGGCTCTGTGCTGACTGCTCAGAGCCTGGAGCCTGTTTCAGATTCTGTGTCTCCCTCTCTCTCTGACCCTCCCCCATTCATGCTCTGTCTCTCTCTGTCTCAAAAATAAATAAACGTTAAAAAAAAAAAGACTGGGTAAATAGCCTTTAAGTTATTAGCTTTCCCAATCATTTAGTTATCCTTGACTACAACTCGTATATTGCAATATATAATAAGTATATATAAGTTCTATCCTATATAATTTACTTACTGTAAACTTTGAAATACCTTATCTGAAAAATGGGGATAATGATAGTTGCTACTTTGGTTAATTTGTCATGATTATATGAGATAATTGTTCTAAGTCAATTATTGTTACTGTTAGTCCGTGCTAATTAAAATGACAATAATAATACGAAAAAGCATATATCGAAAATACTTCATTTGAATTTTGAAGTAGGTTCTATGCATGGATTTTTGTCCTTCTTTCCTTGTTCTCTCCTTTTCACACTCATTACTGATGACCTGTTACATGCCAGGCACAGTGCTGATATAGACACACAAATGGGGCATGGTCATTTCTTCACTGAAATTATAGCCTAATGGAAGAACTTACAGTTTAGTTTTACTGTATCAAATATTAACTTGCATAAACACGTAAGAATATAAATACAAAATAAATACTCATTTAGTGACCGAGTTCAACCAGAATTTATTCAGTATCTTCGTAGAGACCCGATATCCTGTGGACGTATTCATGGATGTTAGGTAGGAGAAAAGGCAGGTACTATTGGAGACAGAGGTTCAGATAAGGTATTTCAACTTCCCAGGGATGAGAAAGTCATGTTTATTATACTTTTCCCTTTTGGGTGGGGAATAACCTTACTTGAAAGCTTAAACACAGATGCATTAGGAAACATGATTGGTGTTTGTCTTTCCTCATTTGAGTAAGTAGAGAACTAACGAATACTTAGTGTTTAAGGATGTTGGTACTTGCAGCATTTTGAGTTACATGAGTTAATTAATTAGTAGATTATGAATAGTCAAGATTATGAATTATGAAGCTATAAATTCTGATGGTATGTTAAGGTATATACTAATAAAAATTCCATTAACTAGATGTTTGCAAAAATTTATGTGGTTTTTTTTCCCCCTTTTTCTTTCTTTTTTTTTTCTCTTCAGGGCCTCTGCTACACCCAAGCCTGAGCCAGTCCCCGTTCAAAAGGTATGTTTCTCATCTAATATCGCTAGGTACCACTTGATAGTCCTTCCTGGATCACTGTTATTTCCATTTCCTGTCTCAGGCCATAGTGACAATTTATAGTTTCAGTATAATTTTCCTCACAGTTCTTTTCCTTTAAAGATTTGGGGGCGGAGGGATGGAAATCAACACATAATTAGAGTCTGTAATTGTACCTATATTATTAAAGCATGATTTCCAGGGCCATATATTATCAGTAACTTATGTTCACATTTCTTACATCCACGTTCACTTTTAATTTGCCTATCTTAAGTCACATAATTTAAAGAAAGTAAATGTATACTGAAAATCAGTATCACAAGTCTTTAATAACATTTTATTAGTAATATTAATAGATTTTTAATTGCATTTTTAGAGTATTTTGGATTAGGTTATTGGCAAGTACCTTTTTTCTCTCATATATATCCTCAAAATGTCCCAAACCATTATTCGCATACAGCTGGTTTATACTTTTGGGGGGTTTTCCCCTTTATTTCACTTGTCCTTTTTATTGAATTCTTTATATTGATGTGCTGAGACATTAAGTTACTTTCCCCCCTCAATTAGCTTTATTATTTCTAAAAGATTAATTTAGATTATTACTTATTTTTTTTAAATATAATAGAGCCACATTGTAAGTTTTTTAAAAAATCGATTGTTTTTTCTTTTGGGATGGTAGGATGAGTAGGTATTTATTTATGAATGTCATAGAAACTTGTTTTTTTTTTTTTTTTTTTAACTTTACACTTTCTTTCGAATAGGGATTTGCAAATACAAATTAACATTTTGGGAGGAATTGACCTTTCTTAGTAGTTAATTTTTCTTTGAGAAACGGCAATGAAGAAACATCTAAGATCATTTTTTTCCTCATGTAACTATTAACTATTTATTTTGGAAAAGGGAAAGAATTTTATTCTATCTCCAAATAATATCTCAAAACATTCCAGAGAGAGAAACAGGTGGATTGTTGACATTTTTCTTTTAAGTAATATATTCATTCACAATGATTCATCAGAATGTGCACATTTCTGAGTTAGATGAAAATGGTCTTTGTTCTTCCATTTTAGCATACTAAAAAAATTGAACACTTAAAAATGTGCTGCAGTTTCCTCATGAGTCAAAAATCTATACTCTGGAGAGTGAACATTTTTAAAAGATGAAATTATAATTAAGACTCTGGATATTTTAAAATAAATGTTTCCTTTGGCAATATTTTGTTTATTGTGGGGTATTTAAATTTTTTCCTTTTGGAAAATTTAAAGTGTATATTGACACGTATGATGACGTGTTTAGTCTTTTTGATAGTGTCCTGCTCTGAGTTCCTAAATATTTTGAAACTTATTTCATTTTTATAAAAAATATACTCATCGTGTGCATCATGTTACGCATGTTGGGACCAGTTGGCATGCATGTTATGCTCATTGTTTTTATCTAGAAACATGTAAAGTTTGGGCTGCTAACACGATTGTGTTTGTCTTTTTAAAAACCAGCTGTGTGTTCTTTTCAGTGAATCTATCTTGCATGTATATGGTGTGTTTTTGTGTGTGTTTATTTTTATTTCACATAGGGAGAACCTAAAGAAGTAGTTAAACCTGTGCCCATTCCATCTCCTGCTGTGTCCAAAGTCACTTCCACAACCAACACGGCCTACAATAAGGCACCACGACCCTTTGGTTCTGTGTCTTCACCAAAAGTCACATCCATCCCGTCACCATCGTCTGCCTTCACCCCACCCCATGCGACCACTTCATCACACGCTTCCCCTCCACCCATGGCTGCTGTCACTCCTCCCTCATTCGCTGCATCTGGACTGCATGCTAATGCCAATCTTAGTGCTGACCAGCATTCGTCTGCACTGAGCGCTGGTAAACCTGCAGTTAATGTCCCACGGCAGCCCACAGTCACCAGCGTGTGTTCCGAGACTGCTCAGGAGCTAGCAGAGGGGCAGAGAAGAGGATCCCAGGGTGACAGTAAACAGCAAAATGGGTAGGTGGCCAAGGGTGCTTTCTGCTCTTATCCAAACTCTTCTTTCAGGCAGTTTCCAGGAAATAATCTATATTCCCCCGCCCCCAATCAGCTGTTCTTTGAAGGAACGGAGATGAAGTTTCATTTGCTTCATTAACATGTGGCTTTATATTATATATGTACAGCACTTTCTGCAAGGCAATTATAGGTTAACCAAAACCTAAATATGCATTTTGATATGTTATGAACCATGTAACATGCTCTGTAACTCTTTCTCCAAGTCCTGGCATAACAAGGAGCAGCTGGCACTTATAATGCAAGGCAGAGCTTGAATCTTTCTTTCTCAATTTTTCCGTCCTTTTATTAGTCACCAAAAGTTTAAACAGACTGGTTAAAGTTGTGTCAGCTTATGTATCTCACCCTAAGGAGAGAGGAAGTGAGGAGTTTGAAAAGCTTTTTTTCTTGGGAAGTAGTCTTAAGACAGAAAACAAATTTAGTTTTGACTCATGTCTATGTATGATGCATTAGCTTAGGTCGGATAGCCAGCAACATTCTTTTCAGATAAGCTTAGGCTAGAATTTAGTCTGTAAAAGCAAACAGTAATGGTAGAACAATAACATCAAAGGATGCATCACAAACATCAGAAGCAAAGTAGGGAATATTTTCATTGTAAAGGTTTTTCTAAAATGAATGGATTTACAGAAGTGGGTACTAAACTAAATACATAATGTCAGTGGAAGTTTTAAAAATTCCATTCCTTGTGATTTTTCCCTTTTTGAGGTATTTTTTAAAAGATTGAAGTCCATTTTCAGCAGCCTCCATCTCTAGATGGTCATTTTAGTCTTTTTGGAATTCAGTGACCATACTTGAAGCCAAAGTCATTTGTGTAAAATCATTTTGATCAGATTTATTGTGACAAAAACGTGCTTTAAAAGGGAAATCATCTGCATGCATGATGGTTTTTACCAATGCCAGTTCCCAGGGAAGTATAATTAAAATAATTGCGTGGATAGGTCCTTTCTGAGGTAATCCCTTCCGAATGTTAATTCGTGTAATGAAGGGGCTGTGCTGTCTGTAGCACTGCTGCCATGGCAACCTTGGGGCTTTGAAATGGAAGGTGGCAGATCTCCAAGGCTGCTGCTGAGAGAAAGAGCCGGAGGTCTGGAAGAACAGCTACTGGTCCCAACATACGGTTTTGTGGTTGTGGGTGGCTTTTTAAAGTTTTGACATACATATGAGTAAAACTAGGGTCCTTCAAAGCAAGTTATTTCTTCTTTTATTTGAGGAAAAGAAATAGTACGTAGTGTTGGGTTGTATTTTTTTTTTTTTTTTTTTTTGTATGTCTCTTTTCAGACAGCAGATTTTAATCAGAGTAGATATTCTGGAAAGAAAGATGCAGCCTGTCAAATTGTTGGCCCCATAGAAAACTCAGGGCAGAAGTTTGCTATGTTGATGAAATTCCAGTTTCAGTATATAAAAGTCCCCTGGAAGAAGTGTCTGAACAAACATATTTTCTCCTTACTAACATATCTTGAAATTTTATAAGATAGTCTTCTGAATGGAAACTTGTAGAGGTAAAAGTAAATTGAGGTTATGGAAGTGGGTACTTCATTTAAAACATGGAACTATGAATATGAAGCTTAAAGTTTTGTTTTATAACTACAGCTTGGATGATTAAACTTAAAATGATTTATAGCTTATTATTTTCAAAATGAAACTGTAGACAGTAGTGTAGTCGTAGGGCCTCGGGGATGGCTTTTTAATCAATGGACATGTGATTGCCGAGCCTGTGCCTGTGTCTAGGTCTGTGCAAGATTCAGGAGAAAAGGGGTTATCACATATTTGGCATCATTAGCAAGCAAGTTACAGCTTTGTGTTTGCAAACTGGGTATATTTTAAAACAGCTCGATTTCAAATGACCAGATGTTGGACAATGAAAACTGGATCACCTGAAAACAGAGTGCCTGTGGTGTCTGTGAAATTCTACGACACATTTGCCGTGCCATTTCTCTCACTACATTTAGATTAGAGAAATCAAAAAAATAGATCAGACACTTTACTAGTCAATGATGAGTCATTTTGCAGAGGTGCGTTGACGAGTGCATTTCCTTCATCAGGAATCAAACTGTTTTTTCTGAAATCATTGTCAGACTATTTAGTAATTATGTGATTAGTAATTTTTTCATGTTTTTATAATATTACAAAAGGTATGCAAAAAAACCCTTTCAAAGTTGAGAGTTGTTACTTTTTTATTAATTACTTTTTATTTTAAAAATAATACATTACAGGAACCAAAAATTTAAAGAGTTCAGAAGGGTATAAAGCTAAATTTGTAAGTTGTCTTTTTCCTCAAAGCAGAAAGATTATTAGTCCTTAAGTGATTTAAAGTAACTGGCTCATATGCCAATTTGATAGGCATCTCACCCAAATTTATATAGGATTAGTAAACATAAGACACAAAAAGAGTATGTCTTCATTATGCATTATTACTGAGAAATAGTTATTCATTGTAAAGTATGAGGTCTATAATTATGCTGATAGTTTTAGAATATTTTTAACAATACTATGTAAGTATTCTTGTTCCTTCTTATAGATAATAATGAACAGGGCCCTTTAGGAAATTTTTAATCTTTCTTCTACATATACAAATTACTGGACTTGCTATTTTCCTAACTCCTTTCCCCACTTACTCTACTTAGAGCAAAATGGGACTTTATATTCCAAAGCAGAAGGAAAGCTATTTTGCATCAAGCAGTTTAAGTAATTTACCTTTTCGCTTTCCATGTGCCCTTGCATTATAATGTGCCACTGCTTTAAAGAGGTAAGTCTTTCATGTATCCTTTATTAATTTCAATTTTGTTGGACTGCAATCAATTTCTTCTAACAGTTCCAATGTGTTATTTTGAAGAACTTGGCCTTGGAAGATACAAAATATAATGGTACGGTAGTAATATTTTTAAATGCTTTTCTCTTTACAGAAAACACAAGTGACAAAGTTAGTATCCACATTACTGGAGAGGAAATATGGTGATTTATATATGAGTAAATAGCATGAATGTGTCCGATTTTTGCAAAATTGAGTTACATTTTGCAAAATAGCTGTCATTTAGAAGAACCATATTTAGTGTTTTCAATAAGTTTGGTTTGCATCGCTATGTTGTAGTGAATTGCTTTATGGTAAAAAGTAGTCGTGTTTAACTTTTGTCATAAAATATATGTGGGGTTTGCTGTGTAGTGGTTTACAAGAGATAATGCTTGGGGAATGTAATTTGTGTGGGTTGAGACTATTAGAAGATAAAGAGAAAGATACAAGAGAAATCATAAACAGATGTACCACCAGTGAATAGCATATATAAAACTGAGTTGGTTTCCAAATTCATATAACAAACCAGTGTTTCCCAGGTAAAGTCTTTAAGAACCGTTTTTATTTTTTAAACAACGTTGCTGACAGTTTTAGACTTTTCTGTGTACTGTTGTGTGCCACTGCATAATAGAAAGTTTATACATACCTTTGAAATTGGTTAAGAGAGATAGTTACTGACTTATTAAATGTCACAGGTAGTCGACATAGACATTGGGCATCATGGTGGTATACTTTAAAACCATGCTTTTGTGTCTGTTGGTATTGATGGTAAACTGGCTGGGGATTAATAGCCTTAAAATAGATAAAAATCACATTAGATAAGGACTTAAATTAATTTCGTGTTACGATTATTCTGAGCATGTGCTGAAATTTATCTACGTTGTAGATTAGAATGGGAAATACGGAATATTTAACTATCTTAGACACATTCAAGAGAATTAACAATCAAATTACTAGAACCTTTGTTCCAGTGTGGCTGTGGTCCCACTAATTGAATAATTAGTTCCATGTTATATACACATAGGAATATAGTGTATCAGCATACTAGTGAAACATCCTCAAACCCTAATTTATTACTTAAATTCTTACACACAAGGATTTTGACTAGTTACTAAATTCCAGTGTAACAAACAATTTGCTTTGTAAAGGGCAAAAACTGGGCCTTGGAGAAATAAACTTAAGCATTTAGGTTAAATATGTAAATTCGTTAATTTATTAGGGATTGCTGTGCACTATTCTAGGTGTTTCTCAATTCCCTACGTGATTTAGTTCAATTTAATTGAATCCTGACAGGTTACTTAATTTTCTCATGTCATGCAGCTTGTAAGTAATTTAAGATTCAAGCCTAGGGTTTTTGAAGCCAGTTTACTGTGCCTTCCTGTGCATCATCTGACTGTGACCCTGGCTTATTTGTTACTTTGAACTGGTGTTTGTTTTTAAATGGGTTGGGACAGTCTGGATGAGTGATATGCCTGACCTACAGTTGGGTTTGATAGTACTTTCTTTTTAAACAAGCAGTTAGGGGATCTACCCCGACAACAAATCTGTTTGTATGGTTTGCAGAGTGCCTTCAAATATATTAAACATATGCCTATAGAAGGAGTCTGAAAGAATGGGAAATTGTAGTCCATTCCACTGTGGAGGAAAGAGGCTTCTGTAGATTGCACATTGTTCAGGGCACAAGGGAGGTGGGCAGCTTAGCCAGGGTGAGAAGCCTGGTCTTCTCATGGTCACATTGGCACAAAAGCTGTTGCAGTATATCATGGGCCATTCCTCTTGGGCACATTATCTGAAATAAGTGAAAATATTTATTCGACATACACAAATTGGCATCTTTAGGTTGAAACCAGTCAAGTCTATACCTGCCGCAACTCACTACACCATAGAATGTTTCTCTCCCAACTTCATGTTAATATAAAACTTTTCCCCTAAACTTTAAAAGGTTTAAATATATGTCTAAAATTCAGTTTAGGGGAGGTTATTTTGAAAAACTACTTACCTGCTATTTAAAATAGTAACGCAGAGGAAAGAATGCTTTGCATTGTGGCTAGAGAAGAGTAAGTATCTGTAAATATTGAGATCAGCTTACCTCTGGCATCCCACCCCTATTCAGTGAAACTCAGCCCTCTGTTGAGTTTATGAAGCTGACTTTGATATATCTGTAGCAAATACAGCTAACTGCCAGTGTTGGTATTAAAACTGGTAGGCAGTTTTTGTCACTATGTTCAAAATGAATTACTAGTTACTCTGACTAAACTTCATGGCAGAAGGATTGATTCAACAGTGTTTTCGAAAACTATGTAGAGTTTATACTTCAGTCTTCATAATAGAATAGAAATATACTTGTTTTTAATGATTGTATGGTTAATAGGCTGTGTGAATTAATTATGTTTTGAGGTTTTTCTTCTTCAGATGTTATTAATGTAGTGCCTTTACTAGATCATATCAGACATGCCTTTCTGAGCAATAAGTAGGTAACTGATAATACAAAAGTATGGGTTCCTACAAATCTGTTCTGAACTTACTGGGATTTGCTTGTCAGTAAGAGTGGTGGTAATGACAGAGGAGATTATGAAAATTGGGTGATCCAGTATGCTGCCTATATTTTCTATTATAATCACATTTTTATTAAAAAATTTTTTTAATGTTTATATATTTGAGAGAGAGAGAGAGAGAGAGAGGGAGAGAGAGAGCATGGGCAAGGAAGGGGCAGAGAGAGAGGGAGACAGAGAATCTGAAGGAGGCTCCAGGCTCTGAGCTGTCAGCATAGAGCCTGATGCGGGGCTCAATTTCACGAACAGGGAGATCATGACCTAAGCTGAAGTCAGATGATTAACTGACTGAGCTACCCAGGTGCCCCTATAATCATATTTTTAAAAAATAAGAGAAAACATCAAATAGGCTAGCATATTATTTCTTTATAATACACGATTCAGGATAACTCTTTGGCTTTTAGGTTTTTATTTTAATTCCAGTTAGTTAACATATAGTGTTATGTTAGTTTCAGGTATAAAATATAGTGATTCTTTTCCTTTTCTTTCTTTCTTTTTCTTTTTTTTGGCTTTTTAAGTTTTTATTTTAATCATTCGGGATAATTTTTGTTAGAAGGTTATATTTGCTATTAATATATACTTCATATATTATGTGAGTGAAAGACTTTCTCTTATTCTGCTCTGATTTTAAGTGATTCTAAAATGTTTTGTTTCTACATATGACATCTAATAATTATTTTATTCTCTGCCTTTTGTTAGGAACGTAATAGGAATTTGGATTCCTGCTAAAAAGAATTTATATAAACCTAGAGATATTTTTAAACAGTGGATCTTTCTCTGTTAACAGTGTAACAGAATTTTGACTAACATGTGTTCATTTTTGTCTGTGTTTACATGTTTATTTTGAAGCATGATGTTTGTGTAATATCTTCATGTAAATTAATTGTTTTAAATTTCATTATTTCCTTTTTGTTTTCTTCTCATCTTTTTTCTTTTCTCTTTCTTTTCTTTTTTTCTTTGCTTCATCTGTGTCTATTTTCCTTTATCCTGGGAACATCAATGTCTTATCTACTCTGTCACATCTTTTTTGTATGTATTACTCCTCCTTCAGTAACCCTGGCACCGTGTAAGTACCTAATCAGTGGTTCCTTTTTGTAATTTTCATCATTGTCTCTCTGTAACTTTCCATCCTGCTTTTAGTTTAATACTACCAGCAAACTTTATTAGTGTCTTTTTGCAAGAATTTTCACATATGTTATAAGGAGCATAGGAAACATGTTTCTCCTGCTAGAGAACTTCATATAAATCAGTGGGTGTGTTTTCCACTTCTTCAGTGGAAAAAACTTAGTAAGCCGAACCTTCAGGGAAATAAGTATTGTAGACAGTGTATGCTGGAGTTAGTGACCTCGTTTGGGCTTTCCTTGTTAATTTTTTTTTTTTTTAATTTGAATGTAAACTTGCTAATTGTGAATATCTACATTTTGAAATAAATTATTTGCTCTTGATAGTTAAATTTATGTTCTATCTCAAATATATTTTTGAAAATAAAATCGAGATTATTCTCTCCTTTAATCATAGTCATCAGAGTGTAGAGTTTAGAAACTTCGTATCACTTAACACAAGGCCTTAAGCCGTGGTGAATATCAGAGTCTAAGGTGTACCATGCTTCCTGCAAGTATGTCATGGCTAAGAAGTGTTCTTAAGTGGTGTCATTTTATTATTCTTAGTGTACTTATTCTTAGCTTGACACTATTGTTTTGTATTTTTATAGACCAAATCTTTTGTAGAAAATAAAAGAGTTTTATACTGGAAACTGGCACCACTTAAGAGTAAACTACATTCACTAACTAATTATAGAGAAGTTTAAACTGTAAGTTTCATAGCTAAACATAAAATTTTTCACGTAATTGCATGAGATAAAGTGTTGTCTGTTTAGGAAATTATATCTTCCAAATACAGTGTGTTTATGAAGTGCTCTTTGCCTATTCTAATTTTTTAAAATTCTGTTTTAAAAAGGATTAGGTCTTGTTTAAAACAAAGTAAACGTAAATTAGTAATTAGTAAAATATTAGATATTTCACTTACAGAATCTTAGAATTCTACCATAAACTATAAATGTTACTGATTTTATGTGTAAATATTATTGATTCTGTTTTTTTTATGTAAGCTGATGACCCATAATCTTAGAATATGCATCGCAAATGATGTTTTTACTAATCCTGAAAGAAAACACATTATGTGATTGTTCCTATGCATTAGGTACTTTGGAAAACACTTGACATACACTGTCTACTTATTCATTCCTCAAAACAACTCTTTAAGGATACAATCCCCCTTTCTCAGATGAGTAAAATTGAGATTTAAAGAAGTTAAATGACTTGCACAAAACACACACTAAGTGAAGAATGTAGTGCTTGAAACTATTATCTGTTTCTAAAGCCATTGTTCATATTAATCTTATCATGTTCTTCACTGGGCAGAAATTCTTTCAGTGTACTGAGACAGTTTTGATAGTGTGACTATTCAAATGACAACAGTCAAGTGGCACTCTGACAGTACTGTGATTTTTGAGCAGCGAGTTACACCCAGCAGATGTTGCCACCCACATCTGACACTCTGAGCCCTTTCTCTTCTCAAATCTTAGTCTGCTAGTCGAGACTTGGGCTCCTTTTTCTCTCCTGAAATGACACTCATAGACTCCAAAGGTTTGCATTTGTCATATTTGGGGGTGGGGGGTGGGTAGAGGAAGAGAACGTAGTGTTCATTACCTTCAGTAGATCTTAGGTTAGGATGTTAATATATATTATAAATTCCTTAATATTTATGCTTTGTTCATAGAAAAATGAATGTTCTTAACAAACTCAAATTTCTTGAGCCCTGTAGTGTACAAAATCCCTTTCACATTTATTATTTCATTTAATGCTCAGAACAGTGCTACTTTGTATGTGATATTCTTATCTGATAAAGGAAAAAAAATAAGCTCAGTGAGATTCACTTGTCCAAAATCACATATCTAAAAAAGTCACAGAGCCAAGATTTACATCTTGGTGTTTTGATAAATATTTCATTGGTTTCTGATATACTACACTTCTTATTCTCTGTGCTGACCCCGCACACAACTTTATTCAGGATGAGGGTTATCTATACACAGGAATGAGAAAACTGTAGAAAGTAACAGTTCTGACCCTTTTCAAAATTGGAAATTTTGGAATTGCTGTCTTAGCCTGTACTAAACCATTCTTAGTTCCCGGGCCTAGTGAAGATTTTTCATTTAATTTTGTAAAAACCAATACATTTTTGCAACCTATTGATATTTAACGGTGGTTGTGAATGAATACAGTCCATATCTGTGTTTTGTTAGGCATAAGATAGATATAAGAACAATACAAGTAATTTCAAAAAATTTTTTAACTACTGTGGACTATTCAGTTCTCATTATTTTCCTTATTTTCTTATTCTTTCCCTTTTCTTTATGCATGGAATCTCTCTTCTGCTGCCTTCTTCTGTCAATTAAAAGGAAAACTCCACCTAAACGGTAACCCTTTTCTTGAATATTATGTTAACATGTGAATACCTTTTTTTTTTTTAACTAGTTAAAGATAAAGCGGGTCTACTCTAGTTTAGAAGGATGCTTTTTTAAGAAAATTGAGGCTGAATGCACTTGGAAAAGCATAAGATATAAAAAAGAACATTGATATTGAATGTATTAATTACAAATTATTTGGCAGAGGATATTTTATCCTTAACATAATTTAAAAGTGTTTAATTCTTTCTTTCCCTCTTAACCTTAGTCCACCAAGAAAACACATCGTGGAGCGCAATACGGAGTTTTATCACATACCGACTCACAGTGATGCCAGCAAGAAGAGACTGATGGAGGACACTGAAGACTGGCGTCCGAGGACTGGAACAACTCAGTCTCGCTCTTTCCGAATCCTCGCCCAAATCACTGGGACTGAACATCGTAAGTGAATACCTAGGGATTCTGATAGGTGAATGTTCTCTGCCATAGAGAATAGCATTCGGACAGATGGGCAATTATTGGGAAACAGTAATTTTCCTGAGGCAGTTTACACTTAAACTATGCCATGCATAATATGGGTGATGTAAATAAGAAGCCAGCCCAGGAAGGTCACGCTGCAAAGTGTTGGCAGTAGTAGCAGCAATGACTATAGTATAGCTGGTGACAGCATGATTCGAATGTTTTTTAGTGGCTCTGTGCAACTTGACCATTTGGTATTGATGGGTACAGGTAATTGCTTAAATGATTTTTCAAGTTAAAAAAGTAAATTAATATTGGATGTTGCTTATTATATTTCAGTGAAAGAATCGGAAACTGAAAATACAAAGAAGGCAAAGTAAGTTGTCCGTTTTTTTGGTAAATTGAATGCTTTCCTTTCCTGAATGGTCTCAATTTGTTTTTTCATAGTTTCAAGTGTAATGGTATGGCGTTTTGTGTTTGCAGCTAGAAGCTAAGCATTTAACTTCGGTGTCTTTTATGGGACTTAAATGTGGGACTTAGAAAACTTACGGATTTTTAAATTAGTAGATATTTCTGGATTTCATGTGTAAGGTTAATTTCCTTTAGTATAGAAATAAGTGGGCAGAGGAGTATATTTGGGGATGCTTTGCTAACACTACAGATCTCTGTGAATGAGTTTTATGTGTTGTCTTGTCGTAATTTCATTTTGGGCATAAAAGTGGATGTTTCCAGGAGGGCTATATAGATTAATGTCTGCATTTATTAAAATGTTCTACTCTTAAAATCTTTGCTATTAAATAAAACAGCTATATGAAATTAAGCTTTTATAAAGCATGTTTTCTGCATGATGATCTAAGTGTAGAAACTTTTTCTTTCTCTTTCTTATGACTCTTCTATCACTTTTCTCTTCTTCTCTTTTCTTCTTTTATTTCCACAGGGAAAAGATACCCCTTCACGTCTTTAGTCCCAAATACACAAAATTACGTGACTGGCACCATGAAGTTTCAGCACGTGCTCTTAACGTACAGTGATTTATGAGTCTTGCCCCCTGCCCCAAGCAGCCAGCACATACCTTTTCATTCAGTTTTTCTTTTTTTCCAACCTCATAGCAAAATCTGTATTAAATTTGCCTTACAAAAAAAAAAAAAATAGAAACCTTTTCTATACTTTTCTAACCATTTCTTGCTGTTGTGAAAAAGAGGAAGATGAATTTGTTTTGTGCTAATCAGTAGCTCACAAATGTTAAACCAAGAGAGCAAATTAAGGGACTGGATCTGTTCGGTGGATTTCCATCGGTGTCCATTGTTACTAGGGTAGTGACCTTGGAAAAGGAATTCTTTCTGTAAGTTGAATTTGGTTGGTTGTGTGAAGCAGAGACAGATGAGCAAATAATGTCCTTGTCTAATTTGGAAAATACTTCCTTTGTTACTACATTTCCTAAGATTACTTTTAAATTCATTATTACATAATGTTCAACGTGGGTTGTAAATTACTCCTAAGCAAATGTCAGAAGATAAGAGAAAACAGAGAAGACTGTATTAGAATAGTTTGTTGTAGATTTGGGTATTTTTTTTAAAGCAGGTACTCAGGATAGCTCTGAAGAGGAGGAGGTCCAAATTTGGCTCCTATTACAGGAAAGCAGAGAATTCTGCCCCTACTTGCAATGGGGAAATAGAGTGTTCTTTTGGTTTGGTTAGTTTCAAAAATCCTCCTTGTTACCAAAGGAAATATTTCTAAACTGGTGGATGTTTTTAGGGTATAAACAATTTCCAGGCATTAACTAGTAAGAAATAGAAAAGATAATTTTGCTTTGTTTTTAAATGAACATAAAATAAGTTATGAATGATTCTTTATGTGACATCAGAGAAGTATTTTACTGAGTGATAAATAAACAATTGTGTGTTCCTGCTGTTCCTAGGAAACTATGTTTTGGGCAATACATGCAAGCTAACATCTGACCAGAAATGCTTTCTGTTTTGTAATATAATGTATTATATATTAGTCATACATTCAATAATAAATGCATTTTGTAGTTTGGAAAAGTACTGTAATAAAGTTGCCTTTAACTTAGCTTTGTAATTGTTTTCTGTTTCCATGAAGCTAGTAATCGTGTCATCTAAGACTTGTTACACTACCACTTACATAAAATAAATAATTCTCTTGACATTTCATTCAGAAAACATTTTTAATTTTGCGAGGCTGCTAAAATGAGTGTGGAATATGATAAAGCCCTGTATTTTTTTTTTTTTTTTTTTTTTTGTATCTGAATTGTCATGTTATTTAACATAATGTCTTACGTGAGTAACAAGATTAGTTATAAGTAAGCTCTATACCCAATGTGGGACTTGAACTCACAACCCTGAGATCAAGAGTTGCATGCTGTATACCCATGGAGCCAGGCAGGCACCCCCATTCAGGGCATTTTTATTTTTCCAGGTTTTTGTTTTTTTGTTTTTTTGTTTTGCTTTGATATCATCATAGACTAGGTCAACTGCCTGATAATTTGGAGAAACTAACATTAATTTCGGTTAGTGATTACTATTTAAAATTTAGCACACCAAGTGTACTTAAAAATAATTCTAAGATTTATAAACCTGTGCTCATTTCCACTGTACTTCATAATATGCTAAGGTGTCTTTCTTTTACTGTAGCAGTTCTTCTTCAGATACTGCTTGTGATTTTATGGCCCTAACATCAATCCATTATTACTATGTCTCTGGCCTCTGTACGGAAATAGACCTTCTTAGACCAGGCTTCTTATACCTAATACTTCTCATTCATCTCAAAAGATGATATTTGAAAGTAGGTGGAATCAAATTCTCATGAAAATAAATGGTGGAATAAACAAGGTATTTCCCACCAGGAACCAAATTTCCAACACCAGAGTTGAGAGAGAGTGCAACTAGATGAGAGTTTTAAGTAAATAAAAGAATTTCTTCCTAATAAAGGCAGGAGAGCATGTATAGAACTTTATACCTTGAAATAAGTACAATTGGAAATAAGAATTTAATACCTTACTAATTAAAAAAAAAGTAATGTCTCATTGAAAGCATACACTTAGATAAGTGAAGGATCTGTATTTGAGTATGAGTGTGAGTGTTCAGTCAGGATCACAAAAGACATTCCATTTGACCCCATCAGAGGTTGAATTCCTGTGTTCAGTTAATCTTCTGGGACATCTTATATTCCTAGCTTAAAAGCTAGCCAAATATTGTAAAAGCTCCTTGCAAAAATATTATTGTAAGTCTGGTGACCTAATTTATAGCTTGTTTTTGTTTGTCTCTCTGATACAGAGTTTCTTTATCATAGGCTTGTTTTTAATGTAAAATTTGAAAGTTAAGAATTTTCAACGTTTTTACAAGGTTTTACCAGTTACAAGATGGAATGTTACCCACAGAGTGAATATTTTTGTTCCCTTGAAAAATATATTGTTTGTGGAAACGGAAATATACTCATTTTGTACATCATTATGCCCTTTTGGAAGACTGAGATAAAAATATTGTAGGGAGCTTATTTAATAAAAATTGTGATATTAAGATAGAGAGTAGCCATCCCATCTTTTATTCAGATTTATTCAGAAATTTGGGTGAATTGATTTCCCCAAATGAAAAAGTTCATAATTGTTGCACTTCCGATGTGTATTTAAAATCATATAAATCACAAATATTCATTTATTGCCTGAGTTATTCTTTCACACAAATAATTACTGAATACTTAAATGGCAGGCACTGATGAACTAGAGATTAAATAATGAGTAACAGATAAATATATAAATAAAGTGATCTGAGATAATTGTGTTACTAAGATAAATTCGTATAAAGGAAATTTGGCTTAGGGAGGGATTACTTAGGTTGTGTGGATCTCTGAGGAGATGACGTTAATGCCATCACCTGAGAGAGGAAAAAGAGTCAGCCACGTGATGACTTGGGGTCACCGTTCAAGGCAGACGAAACGAGTGTGGAAACCCTGAGGCGAGCAGGAGTGTGGCAATTACACAGAACGGAAAGGACAGTGTAGCCAAAATGTGGTATGTGACCGGAAGCATGATATAAAAATGTCATACATATGCGTATAACTTACATTCTCCATACTGTCCACAGCATATGGAATGGGAGGTTGTCTTCTGTCTAACTACTTTCAAGACAGATTTAAAAATAAAGAACCAAGGTGGTATGTCAAAGGTTTATCAAAGCTAAATAAAGTACATTCACTTATTCGTGCTGCTCTCAGCATAGGTATCAATTTAATGCTTTTCCCATTAGACCCACTGAAGACTTACGAAAAGGAGGCATTATTATAGTATATGTTGGTAACATATTTGTAGGGAACAGCTATAAAACACACATAAAGGCACTAAAAAACAAAACTTCCAACATACAGAAATTAGACCTATATTGTGGCACCTGGGTGGCTCAGTCAGTTAAGTGTCCAACTCTTGGTTTCAGCTCAAGTCATGATCTTGGAGTTTGTGAGATTGAGCTCCGCATCAGGCTCTGTGCTGTTAGCACAGATTGGGATTCTCTCTCTGCCCCTCCCCTGCTTGCTTGTGCACACGCTCTCTCTCTCTCAAAAATAACCTTTAAAAAAAAAAAAAAGAAATTAGACATGTAATACTTTATTCATAGTTTAGTGATGGATTTGACAGTTTAGTTCTGTCTATAAAATTTACCAAGAATTGTTTGAACTCATTCCTTTTTGTTTACCCACTCAAGAAAATTACTTAAACCAAGTAATTCCTTGCTCATTCTTTCCAAAATAGACATCAGTACTCCAGGATAGTAGGAAGCAAGGAATGATAAATTCTGAATTTGAGACTCCCGATTTGTAACTCACTAGTTTCTACCCCTGAGTTTCCACTTTAAAATAGGAAGTTCGAGTCAGTGGTGGACTCTATGAAGCCCTTCCAGATACTGCTTCAGTAGAGGACTTGATAACCGCTGCTGCTGCTGCTGCTGCTGCTGCTGCTGCTGCTGTGTGTGTGTGTGTGTGTGTGTGTGTGTGTCTGTGTGTCTGTGTGTGTCTGTGTGTGTCCGTGTGTGTGGGGCGGGGGGCAGACAGCCTTCATTCATCAGCCCCTTCACATGTCACCTCAGCTGCAGATGCCCCTTCGTCCAAAGCCACAGCTTCATGAGCTGCATACATGCAGTGAGCTGCCTGGAAGGAATGGGGGGAGTGAAAAGCCTGGTCGTTTCAGCCCAGGTAGGGACAACCTGGAAGGGTCATTCTAGATTGCAAATCCCAATTTGGACCTGACTTGCATGGGTTCTTCTCACTTCTTATTCTCATCTTCCCTTCATTCTTTCTGTCTTTGTTGCTTCTAATCCCTTGAATTTTCAACCCAGATTACAAACAGCATTTAGGGAAATCATTAAAGTGAAAGATCAGGTTAGGGCAGCCTGCAAGGTGTATGGAAATCAAAAAGAGATACATTGGGGCGACTGGGTGGCTCAGTCGGTTAAGTGTCTGACTTGATTTCAGCTCAAGTCATGATCTCAGGGTTCATGGAATAGAGGCTCACATCGGGCTCTCTGCACTGACAACACGGAGCCTGCTTGGGACTCTCTCTCTCTCTGCCCCTCCCCCAGCTTGTGCATGCTCTCTCTCAAAATAAATAACAACAACAAAAAAAACCAGGGTAAATTTCTTTGCCTTGAGTGAAGGATGTTTATTTGGTGATCAGAAGCATTCTGGAAATAATGACTAGGTGAGGCTATTTAGACGTCAAATATAGTCAAGGGTATATGAATCAATGAAAAGCTTCAAAGTAGAAAGTTAGGATGAACTCTGAGTAAATGTAATAAACTCTTGTAACTGGCAAGCAACACTTAATAAAATAACAATTTTGTATGTTATAATTTTCCATGTGTAACATTTTAGAATAAAATATATTAGCCATTTAATAATCAATTACTTAATACATTTTATTTGAATACCTCTGCTCTTTTCTTCACACCCTTAAAAGTTTACCTTCTGTTTTCTCCTGAGGGAGATATTCCTGCTGAGTTGCCTTTGGGAACGTGTAGGGGGATAGTACAGATCTTCCAAGATCAGGAGGATGCTAGTGGGGGACTGAAGATGCTAAACTGTGTAATGCTCTGAATAATTTCACCGAATGAAGTGTGGTCCTTCCCCAAATGCCTGTGGTGTGCCAGTGAGAATGACCGGGCTGAGGGCAATTCCTCGCTCTCCCAAGATTTTCTTATTCCTTCCTATAATTCCAGCCACACAAACTCACCCACAGTGTACCACCTCCACTCTCCATAGTGACAGTAATCTTCTTTCTGAAGTAGTATACTCTTTAATTTCTACCACTCCGTTCCTAATTTGTATTACGGGTATTTGTCTGTGTGTCAGAAATCTTCAGCTAGACTACGAGCTCTTTGAAGACAAGAGTCTTAGTATAATAATAAAAATTGGAAGGAAAAGTCATTCCGGTAGGCATGGTATATCTTTCTAGATGTAACTGTGACTATGTAAGTAAGATCTATACATTCAATATATAAATAGATATTTAACAAAAATGTATATATAAATATAAATATATAAGTATACAAATACAGAAAATATACAAATGCAATTTGAAAGTAGGTGTTAGGATTGTAAGATTCATGTCTGGCAAATTAATTCTTAAGTTGGAAATATACTGGATTAGCTCAGGCTGCCACAACAAGATAGCACAGAGTAGGTAACTTAAATGACAGAAATTTATTTTCTAACAATTTTAGAAATTAGAAGTCCAAGACGAAGGTGCCACCAGGGTAGATTTCTGGTGAGGCTCTTCTGTCTGGCTTGCAGGTGACCACCTTCTCACGGTGTCCTCACATGGCCTTTTTTCTGTGGACACACAGAGAGAGAGCTCTGGTGTCTCCTCTTTCAATAACGATACTAGTCTTCTCGGATTAGGACCCCAGTGTTAAGAACTCCTTTAACCTTAAGTACCTTCTTAAAGGCCCTGTATCAAACTACTGTCACAATGGAGGGGGGGAACAATTCAGTCCATAATACATACCAGCTGCATTTCTATACTAATACTGATTTGACAGATTAGCATCTTAAAAAAAAGGTTATTCTTAAGTAGGGTCACTGACTTGGATGTGGTTTGAAGGATTGTTGTTATCTCTGTTGTAGTGTCTCTTTTTCTGTTTTGGGTAACAGCTGTTTGTCTCCATGCCCTGTATACCTAACTGGAATATGAGCTCTTTGAACACAAGAGTTACAGTGTCCCCACCATATTTGGCACAAGTTAGCACTAACGAATGGTTCCTAACATAAATGCATATTCTCCAATTTCCTAATTCTTGTTTAGGGAAATCGTTAAGAGCGTGGTGTACATAACTTTTAACTGAATACAAATCAGATTTTTATAAAAAATCAAGACATTAATATCTGTATTGTAGGTAAAGTGGAATCAAAACTAAATTGCTTGAAAGAATTCTACCTTGGGCAGTCTGATTGGCGAGAGTTGATGCTTTCCCCCTGGTGTTATCTGTTTGATAAATGTTGTGGAAGGTACTTTTTAAATTTAAATGAACATTTGTGTCTTAATCCCTCTTCCTTTGTGTTTTTGATCTGTTTCAGCATGAATAGTTCAGTGACTCCTGTGATAAGACAATACATGACTCATTTTAGAAATGCATATATGAAATGCTTAGTCCTCTGACTGGAAAAACCAATAGACAGAATTTTATCATTCCTAAGGAAATGAAGAAGTTTGAAGTTGAGAGTCTAGTCTACAACATCAACTGAAAAGAAGCAACAGCTCTGTTATTAGCAACATATTAATAAATGGAAAACTCTTAATAATATGTGGCTTACCATAGTAGAGAATTATGGGAGGCCATAGAAAATTTCATTGGAAGATAACTTTAAAAAAACATATATACCTAAAATACATCATTGTGTCAGGCACCATACAGTTTATCTTAAGTTAAAGGGTGATTTTCTTGATCTCCCCATTTTTTTGGTTTCTACTATATAGTAAAATATTTATCTAATAAGTAGTTTTAAGATGTTCATGCTTATATAGGTCTATAAAAAGAAATAAAAAACAGCATTTTAGTTAGCAGAAAGATGTATAAAATTATCATGATCAACACATACTTTTACCATTCTTTTATCTCCCTTGCTTAAGTGATGGTAGGTTCTGATTTTTCATATATTATGGTTAAGAATAATGTGTGATATAGATTTCTAATTTTCAGAGACTCAGAGGAGGGAGGAGTAACTGCCTCTCCCTTTGGAAGGAAAATAGTCCAAACTCCAGTCACTGGTTACATTTCACAAAGCTGAAACAGTACTAGGGGGAGAATCCTGTTATGTATAAGCTGTCCCATAGCACTAAGTCATATCCATATGCTTTCTAGCTAAAGGTCATCAGAACAGATATTAAGTTACTTCTTGGATAGAAACCTATCTTTGTACATTCGTTGAAAATATAGCAAAAAAATTCATAATTATTTCCAAACATACTCTTTTTACAGCAGGTTTTTAAAAAAATTTAGTTTGTGCACAGATGTTCCTGTAACCCACATAAACTAGATTAGTGAAGAAACACAGTTTGCTGACCTGAGCCTTGTCTTCCTTCAGTTGCTCTTTCACAAATATACTGGACTCCTGTAACATATCCTCCCCCCCCTCCCCCAAGGTTTATTCATTTTTGAGAGAGAGAGAGAGTGTGAGCAGAGGAGGGGTAGAGTGAGAGGGAGAGAGAGAGAATCCCAGGCAGGTTCCTCACTGTCATCATAGAGACTCATGCGGGGCTCCAACCCACGAACCCTGACATCATGACCTGAGCCGAAAGAAACCAAGGGTCAGATGCTTAACTGACTGAACCACCCAGGCCCCTCTGTTACATATCCTTTTTAAGACACATGTCATTTCAGTAAATTATCTAATACTATTATTCTTCATAACCTATGCAAAGAAATCAGGAATCATTCCCTGGTTCTCATATTCCCGCATATTTTTATGAAGTGTAAGAATTAACAGGTGGATTTGCTCAAAAATACACAACGCAAAGGCTTCCACAACAGAGTCTAATTTTAGAAAATAAAAATAATAACAGCCAGATAAAATCTTTTAGCTGAGACCATCATATACATTACTGCAAAGTATGTTCATCAACCTAGAAAATAGTCCAATAGGTTTAAAAAATGAGTATATAACCAAACACTAATTTTTGTCTATTGCAAAATATGGAACATTTGTAATTTCTCTCTTCATTTTCTACTGGTGGATTATACTGTCCTATGCAAATGCTGGTTTGGTGACTGCTGTATAATGTAAAGGTCGCCACCTATTGAATATAAGTAATTACTACACTTCAGTTCCTTGTGAGACTGGTACTTTAAGATCACTGAAGCAAGAAACAATAGTTTCTGTCTACTCTATGTATTTTCACACACAAATTGTTCATTTCTCTGTTTAATTATGGAAATACTTGTGTATGTTTTCCAAAAATAATTTGGGAAGACTACCACTTATAAAGTTTTTAAAGAAATAAAAATGAGTATTTGTAATACACAAAAATTCTTTCATAGTCCATATGTTCGTTGTTGAAGGATATAAATGAGCAAACAAAAATCATCCAAATCCAGAGGTAAATACTGAAAAAGTTGTGGTTTATTTACATTCTGGGTAGAATTGAATGCATTAAGTTCCTTAGAAGTTTTATCAGCCCACCAGTACTTCTCTAACAATGCTATTTGGATAAATCTTTCTGCTTCACTTTTAGAGAGGGAGATTATACAACAAAATTATTTTATTGAATTAAACTCGAAAGTAAAAGGAACGTAACTTCTCGACTAAAAGTCAGTACTATTGAAGGCTCCTCCTGCAGTTTACTTTTTAATTTCAAAAAATGACACAACTTAAATTAATTTGATACTTTGATAATAGGCTGTCTTCATCCATGATGGAAGGCTTAATTGTCTATCCTTGGTCGCTATTCAATTTTACATATTTTAGTCATGTTGAAAGATCCAGAAGACCACATTTTTCTATCCTTACGTGAAGTTGTATTTTTTATGATAGTATGATTTTATAAAAGAAAATTGAAATAATGTATAACATAATGTATAAAATATAGGTATGGATATTTAGACATCTTAATTTTCCATTTCTTAGTCAAATTAAAGAGCTCTGATTTCAAATTAAATCTTAAAAGCAGTCTCAACTATGTCTCTCCTTTCATTTTTCTCTATTTTATGACTACGAACAGGTGTATGTTGAATGCTGCTGCTTGGCCAACTTTGTGATAGGTATTCTTCTTCCAGTCACACCTAATTAATTACTCATGAAGAGTCTGTATTTATTTCTTTGAATAGAGCGTGTTAAAACTAAGATGAAATCTGTGCAATTTTTTGAGTTAGAGGTACATATTTATTTTGTCTTTTCATGTACTTTATTCTTTTTCCCAATATCCTAGTAATTCATAAGAAAAAACTGTTGACAGGGGTGCTTGGGTGGTTCAGTCAGTTAAGCGTCTGACTTCGGCTCAGGTCATGAACTTGTGGTTCACGAGTTCGAGCTCCTCATTGGGCTCTGTGCTGACAGCTCAGAACCTGGAGCCTGCTTCATATTCTGTATCTCCCTCTCTCACTGCCCTTCCCCCACTCACGTTCTGTCTGTCTCTCTCAAAAATAAATGAACATTAAAAAAGTTTTTAAAAACTATTGAGAATGAGTTTCTGAAAGATATTAATGAGAAGTAAAGCTTTTATTTATTTTTGTATTAAATGTTTTTATTTACTTTGAGACAGAGAGATAGAGAGAGAATAAGTGGGGGAGAGGCAGAGAGACCGAGAGAGAGAGAGAGAGAGGGAATCCCAAGCATGCTCTGTGGTGTCAGCTGGCACAGAACCTGACGAGGGGCTCAATTTCATGAACCATGAAACCAAGACTTGAGCCTCAAGAGCCAGACACTTAACTGACTGAACTACCCAGGTGCCATGAGAAGTAACGCTTTTAAACAAACTTGCCACAAAGTTATCCTTTGTTTACCACAATGGAATCTAAGGTTTCTTATGAAAATCGGTAAATCTATTAGCAGAGATAGTGAAACAGTACCTCATGCATGTTAAGAAAATGTACATTCACACACACAAATACCACTTAAATATAAATACAGTATAAATAGAAGTAGAAATAAATTATTTAAATATAAATTTAAAACAGCCAGACATTAATTCAAGAGATAAAAAAGTGATGTTTTCTAGGGTTTCTGTAAATTAACAAATGCCCATTGTCAAAAGATACAAACAAGCAAACAAAAATCAGAGATAAATACTGAAAAAAAGTTTAGGTTTATTTACATTCCGGAGGGAATTAAAGTTTCAGCTAGTAAGGGATTCTAGAGGCATATGGGTAGTTCAGTTGGTTGAGCATCCAACTCTTGATTTCTGCTCAGGTCATGATCTTACGGTTCGTGAGTTCGAGCCCCATGTTGGGCTCTGCACTGACAGCACGGAGCCTGCTTGGAATTCTCTCTCTCTTCTCCCTCCCCCTCCCCTGCTCTCTCTGTCTCTCAAAATAAATAACATTAAAAAAAAGGAAAGGGATTCTAGGTGAGCTCTTGGTAGTCTTGTTTTTCTCAATGATTTATCACTCAAGTATTGAGACAACTTACAGATGAGATTTGCTGAGTAATGCTATATGCATAAAAATAAGTCCTGGAGAGTAGGAAAGAAAATAGAAGACTTGAACAGGTAAATGTAGTACTGATTTTCAAAAAGATAAAAACTTCGGAACTATAAACTAGTTTGAACTTGAGGTCACGTGGAAAAAAATCTGGGAGGCTTTTTTTTTCAGATTCTCAAGATTCCTCACTTACGTACAATACCCAGTGCTTATCCCAACAAGTACCCTTCTCAATGCCCATCATCCCTATTCCCCACCCCCATCAACCCTCTGTTCTTGTTTTTAAGAGTCTCTTATGGTTTGTCTCCCTCTCTGTACCTTATTTTTCCTTCCCTTCCCCTGTGGTCATTTGTTAAGTTTCCAAATCCCACATATGCGTGAAATCATAGGGTATCTGTCTTTCCCTGACTGACTTACTTCACTTAGCATAATACCCCCCAGTTCCATCCGCGTTGTTGCAAATGGCAAGATTTCATTCTTTTTCATTGCTGAGTAGCTTTCCATTGTGTATATATACCACCTCATCTTTATCCATTCATCAGCGGATAGATGTTTGGACCTTTGCATAATTTGGCTATTGTTGATAGCGCTGCTATAAACATTGAGGTGCATGTGCCACTTTGGATCAGTAGAACTCCGGTGTCCTTTGGATAAATTCCTAGTAGTGCAATTGCCTGGTCATAGGGTAAATTCTATTTTTAATTTTTTGAGGAAACTCCATACTGTTTTTCCAGAGTGGCTGCACCAGTTTGCATTTTCACCAACAGTGCAAGAGGGTTCCTCTTTCTTCACATCCTTACCAACATCTGTTGTTTCCTGAGTTGTTAATTTTAGGCACTATGACCACTGTGAGGTGGTATCTCAATGTGGTTTTGATTTGTATTTCCCTGATGATGAAGATGTTGAGCATCTTTTCATGTGTCTGTCTGGCAGCTGGGTGTCGTCTTTGGAAAAGTGTCTATTCACGTCCTCTGCCCATTTCTTCACTGGATTATTTGTTTTTTGTGTGTTGAGTTTGTTCTTTATAGATTTTTAATACTAACCCTTTTTCCAATATGTCGTTTGCAAATATCTTCTCCCATTCTGTCGGTTCCCTTTTAGTTTTATTAATTGTTTCCTTTGCTGTGCAGAAGTTTTTTTATTTCGGTGAGGTCCCAATAGTTCTTTTTTTCTTTTTTAATGTTAATTTATTTTTGAGAGAGACAGAGAGACAAAGTGTGAGTGGGGGAGGGGCAGAGAGAGAGGGAGACAGAGAATCTTAAGCAGGCTCCAGGCTCTGAGCTGTCAGCACAGAGCCCAACACAGGGCTTGAACCCATGAACTGTGAGATCATGACCTGAGCTGAAGTCAGACACTCAACCAACTGAGCCACCCAGATGTTCCCCAGTACATTTTTACTTTTGTTTCCCTTGCCTTCAGATTTGTGTTGAGTTACAAGCTGCTGCAGTCGAGGCCAGAGAGGTTGCTGCTTTTTCTCCTGTAGGATTTTGATGGTTTCCTGTCTCACAGTTAGTCTTTCATCCATTTTGAATTTATTTTTGTGTATGCTGTGAGAAAAGTGGTCCAATTTCATTCTTCTGCATGTTGCTGTCCAGTTCTCCCAGGACCATTTGCAAAAGAGACTTTTTTCCCAACGGATGTTCTTTTCTGCTTTGTCAGAGATTAGTTCGCCATATATTTTTGGGTCCATTTCTGGGTTCTCTGTTCTATTCCATTGGTCTATGTGTCTGGTTTTGTACCAGTACCATACTGCCTTGATGATTGTAGCTTTGTAATATAGGCTAAAGTCCGGGATTGTGATGCCTCCAGCTTTGATTTTCTTTTTCAACATACTTTGGCCATTCAGGGTCTTTTCTTCTAGCTCTGGGAAGAATGCTGGTGCTATTTTGATTAGGATTGCATTGAATGTGTAGATTGCTTTGGGTAGTATCAACATTTTAATATTATTTGTTTCTCTGATCCATGAGCATGGAATGTTTTTCCATTTCTTTGTGTCTTCTTCAATTTCTTTCATAAGCTTTCTATAGTTTTCAGCGTTCAGATCTTTTATCTCTTTGGTTAGGTTTATTCCTAGGTATTTTATGGTTCTTGGTGCAATTGTAAATGGGATTGATTCCTTGATACCTCTTTCTGCTACTTCATTATTTGGTGTATAGAAATGCAACCAATTTCTGTGCATTGATTTTTTTATCCTGCGACTTTGCTAAATTCATGTATCCACTCGGGCAGTTTTTTGGTGGAGTCTTTCAGGTTTTCCATGTACAGTATCATGTCCTCTGTGAAGAGTGAAAGTTTGACTTCTTCTTTGCTAATTTGGATGCCTTTTATTTTGTTTTGTTGTCTAATTGCTGAGGCTAGGACTTCCGATACTATGTTAAACAGCAGTGGTGAGAGTGGAGATCCCTGTAGTGTTCCTGATCTGAGGGAGAAAGCTCTCAGTTTTTCCCCATTGAGGGTGATTATTAGTTGTGGTCTTTCATATATGGCTTTTATGACGTTAAGATATGTTCCTTCTATCCCGACTTTCTTTAGAGTTTTTATTAAGAAAGGATGCTGTATTTTATCAAATGCTTTTTCTGCATCTATTGACAGGATCATATGGTTCTTATCCTTTCTTCTATTAGTGTGATGTATCACCTTGATTGATTTGCAAATAATGAGCCAGCCCTATAGCTCAGCAATGAATTCCACTTGATCATGGTGAATAATTCTTATAATATACTGTTGAATTCAATTTGCTAGTATCTTCTTGAGAATTTTACATCCATGTTCACCAGGATTAATGGCCTGTAATTCTCCTTTTTAGTGGGGTCTTTGTCTGGTTTGGGAATCAAGGTAATGCTGGCTTTATAGAATGAGTCTGGAAGCTTTCCTTCTGTTTCTGTTTTTTGGAACAGGAGAAGAATAGGTATTAACTATTAAATGTCTGGTAGAATTCCCCTGGGAAGGCATCTGGCCCAGGACTCTCATTTGCTAGGAGATATTTGATAACCAATTCAATTTCTTCACTGTATATGTCTGTTCAAATTTTCTCTTTCTTCCTGTTAGAGTTTTGGTAGTGTGTCTAGGAATTTGTCCATTCCTTCCAGATTGTCCAGTTTGTTGACATATAATTTTTCATAGTATTCTCAAATAATTGTATTTCTGTAGTGTTTGTTGTGATCTCTCCTCTTTCATTCTTGATACCTATTTGGGTTCTCTCTCTTTTCTTTTTGAGCAGTCTGGCTAGGGGTTTATGAATATTGTTTATTCTTTAAAAAAACCAGCTCTTAGATTCATTAATGTGTTCTTTTTTTTTTCTTTTTTTCTTTTGGATTCTATATTATTTATTTCTGCTCTAGTCTGTATTATTTCTCTTTTTCTGCTGGATTTGGGCTTTCTTTGCTGCTGCCTTTATAGCTCCGTTAGGTGCAAGATTAGGATGTGTATTTGGGACGTTTCTTGCTTCTTGAGATAGACCTGAATTGCAATGTGTTTTCCTCTTAGGACTTCCTTTGCTGCATCCCAAACAGTTTGGACTGTCGTGTATTCATTTTCATTTGCTTCTATATATTTTTTAATTTCTTCTTTAATTTTCTCGTTGACCCATTCATTCTTTAGTGGGATGTTCTTTTACCTCCATGTATTTGGGAGCTTTCCAAATTTTTTCTTGTGGTTGATTTCAAGTTCCGTAGCATTGTGATCTGAAAATATGCATGGTCTGATCTCGATCTTTTGTACTTGTTGAAGGCTGATTTGTGACCCAGTATGTGATCTATTTTGGAGAATGTTCCATGTGTACTCGAGAAGAATGTGTATTCTGCTGCTTTGGGATGAAAAGTTCTGAATATATCTGTTAAGTCCATCTGGTCCAAGAGGTCTTTCAGAGCCATTGTTCCCTTACTGATTTTCTACCTAGAGGATCTGTCCATTGCTCTAAGTAGAATATTAAAGTCCCCTACAATCATGGTACAATTATCTGTACATTCGTTTATGTTTGTTATTAATGATTTATATATTTGGGTGTTACATGTTGTGGGTGTAAACATTTACAATTGTTAGCTCTTCCTTTCTTTAAATGTTTTATTTATTTCTGAGAGCAAGAGCGACAGAGTATGAGTGGGGGAGAGGCAGAGAGAGGGAGACACAGAATCCAAAACAGGCTCCAGGCTCTGAGCTGTCAGTGCAGAGCCTGACATGGGACTCAAACTCACAGACTGTGGGATCATGACCTGAGCCGAAGTCAGATGCTTAACCAAATGAGCTAGCCAGGTGCCCCAATTGTTAGCTCTTCTTGATGCATAGTTCTCTCAATCATGATATAATGCCTTTCTTCATCTTTTGTTACAGTCTTTGTTTTAAAATCTAATCTGTCTGATACAAGTATGGCTACTCTGGCTTTCTTTTGCCATCCAGTAGCATGATAGATGGTTCCCCATCCCCTCACTTTCAATCTGCAGGTGTCCTCAGGTATAAAATGAGTGTCTTGTAGGCAGCATATAGATGGATCCTGTTTTTTTATCCATTCTGATACCCTATGTCTGTTGAGTGGAGCATTTAGTCCATTTACATTCAGAGTGATTATTCGAAGATACGGATTTAGTGTCATTGTGTTGTCTGTAGGTTTTGTTCTTGTGTTAGTCTCTGGTCCTTTGTAGTCTTTGCAGCATTCCACACACAGAGACCCCCTTAGGATATCTTGCAGGGCTGGTTTAGTGGTCATGAACCGTGTTAGTTTTTGTTGGCCTGAGAAAGTTTTTATCTCTCCTTATATTCTGAACGACAGCCTTGCTGCATATTTTTCCTGTTCAGCACATTGAATATTTCCTGCCATTCCCTTCTGGCCTGCCAAGTTTCAGTGGAAGGGTCTGCTACTACCTTTATACGTCTACCCTTGTAGGTTAAGGGCTGTTTGTCCCAACTGCTTTCAGAATTCTCTCTTTGTAGTGTGCCAGTTTCACTATGATATGTTGTGGTGTTGACCTGTTTTTGTTGATTTTGAAGGGAATTCTCTGTGCCTCTTGGACTTGGATACCTGGCTCCTTCCCCAGATTAGGGAAGTTCTCAGCTATAATTTTTTCAAATAAACCTTCTGCCCCTTTCTCTCTCTTCTTCTTCTAGAACTCCTGTGATACGGATATTGTTTTGTTTTATTGTATCACTTAGGTCTGTAATGCTCTCCTTGTGATCTAGTAATTTCCTTTCGCTCTTTTTTTCAGCTTCATCATTTCCCATAATCTTATCTTCTGTTTCACCTATTTTGCTTCTCTGGTTCTTTCATCCTTGCTGTCACTGCATCTAGTTTATTTTGCATCTCATTTATAGCATTTCTTAATTCGTTGTGACTATTTCTTAGGTCTTTGATCTCTGCAGCAACAGATCCTCTGTTGTCTTCTGTGCTTTTTTCAAGCCCAGCTATTAGTTTTATGACTATTATTCCAAAGTCTTGTTCAGATATATTGTTTGTGTCTCTTTTGAGCAATTCTCTGGCTGTCATTTTTTTCCTGGAATTTCTTTTGAGGAGAATTCTTCCATTTCATCATTTTGGCTGGGTTTCTGTCTTTTACATGTTTTAATAGCTTGTTATGTGTCCTGCACCTAAGAACACTATTAAAGAGGGCCTGGCACTTCAGGAAGCGTTTTTGAAGTGTGTTGTGTGCAGTCTGTTGTTGTGTATATGACTGCTCTGTCCCACTGGTCATTCTTGTACAGAGCTTCTCCTTACTCGTAGTGGTGGATTGTTTATGCCTTCCACACCAGGTGTGCTTTGATTTGTTTGTTGAAGTAACCCAGGAAAAAAGGAAAAGGCAGGGGACCTGATCCCATACAAAGAGAGAAATGAAAGGGACAAAAACAAAAACAAAAAGACGAAACAGAGGATCAAAGGAACTATGTGTCTTAATCCAGAGAGAGAGAAAGGAAAATAAAGAAGAAAGAGATATAGAAAAGGTGTAAAAATAATAGAGTGAAAACGCCTGATTAAACAAAGAAACAAAGCAGAGATAGAAAGAACATAAATACGCACATAGAATTGACCAAAACTCAAATCAGAAACTATGAGCCTGATTCCAAAGGAAAAAATGAAGAGGGTAGAAAGAAAAAGAGGAGAAAAGAGAAGGAAAGAAAGGAAAACAAAAGAACAGCAGACTAACATACAAAACTGCAGGACAGTTGTCTGTTGGTGCCTGGGACTGTGCTGGTCTGGAGGAGAGGCCTTTGGGTCACTCAGTGTCAATCCCGCTCCAGTAGATAAGCAGTTACCGGCACGGAGGGGTGGGGTTTGGTGCAATCAGGTCCCGCCTCCACTGGGGGCTGCTGTCCTGTTCCCTGAAGTGCCACCATGTTGGTGATGGGGGGAGAAATGGCAACACCCCCGTCTCTCCTCCCCAGACCAGGTGTCTCAAACCACACTCTTCCGGCAGCCCTCACAGAGCAGCACAGGTGGCTGGCTTGCCCTGCTTCACAGTCTCCCCTGCATCTTCTAGGCACTAGGCTGGGATTCAAACAACAATGTCTTAAAGAATCGCACACCACCGGGACCCAGTTCTGGAGTAGCACCATTCCACCCTGCTGATATCGCTGGTGCCTGCAGGGTCTTCTGCCCTTGGTGTGGGCAATAAACCCTCTTCCCACAGTACTTGAGGGAGGGGACTGTTCTCTCCCAGTGCTCCCCTGAGATCACTACAGCACCCCAGGGGCTGGCTTCCAGGTGCTGGCTCCCCTCCCCCACAGGCACATGCACATGGCAGTCAGGCGCTTTTGAAAACTCCCCATCTTTGGCTCCTAAGGCTGTTTGCAAAGTAGAGACTGCAACTCTCTGTATTTCTCATTCCCCATTCCATGGTCTGGAGAAGTTCTTCCCTTGGCCTAACTCAATACCATGACCCACAGCTTCTCTTTCTCTCCCTTTTGTCTCTCCACAGAAGAGGATCCCTCCCCTCTGTGCCTGTGCCGTTTTATCTCCCCAATTCGCATACATGCACCTCTGTGCCACCAAGCCATCTCCCTCCACAGATAGATTTCCTGGGGTTCCAAGCTGACCTCAGTACAGCCAGGTTTGAGGGACTAGGGAAATCCCATTCCCCATACCTCTCCGCCATCTTAACTCCTCCTGTCCTAGGAGACATTTGTAAAGCCTTGCTAGTGAGCACTCAGTAAAGGACAGAATTGCCAAGACCCAGAATTAAGTCCTCAAGAAACAAATCACAGCCAACTTAACACATTTTCAATAAATTGTGGGAAATGTTAATTTTAACAAGTCATGAAAGAAAGGCTTTTTAAGGTACCACTGAATTTAATGAGGTTAATGATTATCAAATTTTTAGATTCATAATAGTTGAAGGAATTGAATCAAAGGATATTGTTTTAAAGCACGAGGACTTGAATGAGGACTTCTACAGCTTGCTGCCTAAATTTGTGGGTATCATGAGGTCGAGAGGTATGGCTCACTTATACCTTAACCAGAAAATGGACCAAATGTAGTAGAAAAAAAGAACAAGAAACTTAATATGGTTATGTGCAGTTTAGACGAAATAATTTTGCTCTTCTGGGAGAGAATTTGTGTTAGGGGATGGATAAGGTTAGCAAAAGCAAATATAAAAATATTAGGGATTTTAGAAGAAAATAAACCCTATAAAAGTTAGTCGTGTCATATGGTTCCTAAAATTATAAAGCAAGCAATAGTTTGATTCTACACTTGTAAAATCTCACCATCTCACCTGTCATATTTAATCCTTGGGATTAATGTCTGACAATTATGTAGGTAATCCCAAGAAAGTCAATTGAAAAATCCTGGGACAATTAAGGTGTGTGGGTCAGAGGCAGATATGAGTGATTGATTTCACCTGATAATATGGACTGTTTCCTTAACCTAAATCTACAGCTGTGTCTTCTTCTTTTCCAAACATTCTCACTTAGTCTCAGGCTTTAGTGATCCCAGCTAATGTTTATTACATACACATATAATAAACGCAGCAAGTGTTTGTGAAGTACTTATTGTGTGCCACTCCCTATTATAGATGCTTGGTTTATAACAGAGGCAAGGTTCTGTCATGGACTTACAGTCTAATGGAGCAGACATGCAAAAAAAAAAGCAAATAAACAATAAAATTTTATGTTATGATGTTATTCTGTAAAGAAATAATATAGGACAATATGACAAGTATAATGAGGGAAAGAGAGGAGTGAAGTCATTAGACACTAGTTAGGGAAAAAGAAGGCGTTTGAGTTGAAACATGAATGACCTGAAGGCGTTAGCCATGCAAATATGGAGAAGATAGGCTCTGTAGGCAGAGGGAATAGCAAGTGCAAAGGCCCTGAGACAGGATTCAGCATGGTGTGTTTAAGGAACTGAAAGAGATCCACTGTGACTAGGGCATTTTGTTTGTTTTGTTTTGTTTTAATGTTTATTTTTGAGACACACACACACACACACACACACAGCACAAGTGGGGGAGGGACAGAGAGACACACAGAATCTGAAGCAGGCTCCAGTCTCTGAGTTGTCAGCACAGAGCCCAACATGGGGCTCGAACTCACAACCAGTGAGATCGTGACCTGAGCCAAAGTCGGAAGCCCAACCAACTGAGCCACCCAGGCGCCCCGGGGCATTGTTAATAAAGGAGAGAGAGATGAGAGATTGAGTGAGGTAGTCAGAAACCAGATCATTTTTTGCCTTGTAAGTTGTGTTAAGGGATTTAGATTCTTATCCCAGTTAATCAGAAAGCCCAATATAGGATTTTAATCATAAAGAGATCACTCTGAATACTATGTAAAATTGATTGTGAGGGAGAAATAATGAACATAGCAGACTAGTTATGTGAATTCCCTTAGTTCAGGCAAGAGATGATAGGAGCTTAGGCCAAGGAGGTATTAATGGAGAGTGAGAGAGTTGGATGGGTGTATATTTTAGAGGAAGTGCTGACAAGAGTGTAGAAATACTGAGGGGCAGGGGTTGATGGATAGAGAAATGCTGCTAAGATTGTGTGAATTTGGTAAAGATTAATTTAGTTGGTAAGAGTCCGTGGTAAATGTCAGTTCAGTATAGTAAAGAAGCTAATAGACTCAAGATGTAGAGGAGTAAGTTACAAAACAAAGAGGTGCTTAAAATCCAGATTTTAGGTGTATTATTCTTTTTGATGAAAAATAGAGGCTATGAATTCTGGAGTGCATGGCTGAGATATTCCAGGCCTAAGATTTAGCCTTAGAAGAATTATCAATGAAGTGAAGAAGCCAAAGAATTTAGCCGTCAGGTTATTCAGTGATTCAACGTGACAGCACTAAAGTCAAGATTGTTGGGATGAGGTAAAGAGGAAGACAGTGAGTCAGGCTTCTAGGAATAGCCAGTAAAATAGTACTAAAGACAGGCAAGTGTGTACGATTGAGGTACAGAAGACAGGAGAAGAGAAGGAGTGCTCAGCTGGGTGTCATACCAAGACTAAGTAAAATGAGGAATGTACTCAAAAAGACAAAACTGTACGATTCTACCTATATGAGGTATTAAAGAAGATTCACAGAACAGAAAGTAGAGTGGTGGTCGTCAGGGGTTTGGGGGGGGCGGGGAAGAGGAGTTGTTCAATGGCTATAGTTCAAGATTTGCAAGATAAAAATGTTCTAAAGGTCTATTTCACAATGAATATACTTATGACTAATGAACTGCATGTACACTTAAAAATAGTTAAGAAGGTAGTTTTATGTTGTGTTTTTTACCACAATAAAAAGAAAACGAGGAACACAAACTGTCAATTTAGCCACAGAGAGATCATTAGTTACCTTGACAAAAATATGGTTTTATAAAGCTTGGAGGATGAGGCCCACTTGAGGTGGTTAAAGAGTGACAGGCAGGTGAGGAAATGGAGACAGAGTTGCTGGAGTGAAACTATCATTCAGCTTGACTTTTAATAAGAATAGGAAAATGGAAGGGAAAGGTAGTTTTGTTGTTCATGTGTTTTATTATTATTTTTTTAGGAGAAATTATTCTATAATTGGGCTTTTGGTGTTTTGTTTCCTTTGCAAAAAGGCGATTTTATAGTGGTTTTGAATGGGGACTCAAAGCATGCAGTGGAGAGGGAGATGGAAAATGCAAAGGAAATAAATCAATTGAAGCCCCTGAGAAAAAGGGAGGAGGTGGAATACACAGCATAAGGATCTTGCATTTGGGTAGTTGTCAGGACTGGGGCAAAGAAAGAGAGGTCCATTCCCTGGTCCTGCAGAATGGTAAATTAGTAGGATGAGCAGCCTCACACCTGGACAAATTGTTAGCATGGGTCCCCATTAGAAAGCATGGAAAGAGACAATGTCGAAACTATGCAAAGAAAGACACAATTGATGAGAAAGATAATGCGCAAATGGCTCTTTGTTCAGTTTTCCTAAGAAAAGCAGACTAAAAGGCTGCAAGCCCAACTCTTCAGACATACCTGGGAAGGATTTAAGTCTTCATACCTCTCTCTGGTAAGAAATGAAAACTCAAGTAACAGACAAAGCAGGAAGTTTGGCTGCTGCAGAGGTGACATGAATTAGAGCTTCCTCCCAATCCTAAAAGGGATAAATATTAGGGGATGGCAGAATTAGAGTAGATACTGATGTCTGTTCCATATTAAATGAGGTAGTTCAAGATTTTCTTAAGTCTAGTAGTTTTAGAGGTTGGCTAAGCAAAGAAATAGGTGTGCATAACTCATGGGAAACCTGCCAAGTGCATTTGTTTGGCAACTTGGAAATCTGGCTTTAGAAGATATTTCATGAATTATGTGAAGTTTATTCTCAATTGGCGCTCATTTTTCCGATCAGCACATTTCATGGAGGTATTGGAAGACCTCCACCTTATCCCTTTTCTTTCCTGTCCTCATTAATATAGTCATATGTAGACATTGATAATTCTTTATGTTTTCTCTTTTTCTTCTAGACTACTGATAGTTCTTTATGTTGTAAAGGGCATTTTTAAAGATACTTTTAGAGGTCTAGTAATTTCTTAGATGATGTGACCCTTCTTGCTTAGGCAGTATTATAGTACCTGTTTAACCTGATTGCTGTATAGTCTTTAGAAGGTACAAGTATTTTCTAAGAAATATATGTATATTGTAAGTGACTTCTGTATTTGAAAACAGTAAGTTTCATTCATGCATTTATTCAACAAACATTTATTGTTTACATTGTGGTAAGCACTTCACTTATACCAGTAAACATAATGGTCCCTAACCTCAGGAAGCTTCTAATTTAATGAGGGAATCCAGATTTAAACAAATAACCCCACAGACTATATGATTTCATTAGTAACAAGTTCTGTGAAGAAAAAGTACAGGGTATTTTGAAAGCATAGGACCTGGGCAACCTAAGGTGATTTGGGGAATGATTGAGACCTCCCTGAGAAGGTGACATTTAAACTGAGGCCAGAAGCACGCTTAGGAATTAGCCCAGTGAAGGTATGGTAGAGAGGTAGGTATAGAAAGTGAGTGGTAGCAGACTGTGCAGAGGCCTAGAGGTGGGGAGAAACTTGGCCTTTCTCAGGAAGAGAGGAAAAAGCAGTTGGATTGGAGCAGGGCAGAAAGGAAGAGCTCTTACTGGAGAATAGGGAGCCCAAAACCACAGGTGTCTTTAGAGCAGTGCTGCTCAGCGACAGACAGGGTCAGATTTGTGTTGTTAAAAGTTTACTCTGGTAGCTGTGTAGAGATGTTATCTCTAGGACAGGGGTCAGCAAGCTGTTTTTGTAAAGATCCAGATAGATAGTAAATATGTTAGGTTTTGTGAGCCACCTGGCCTGTCACAGCTGCTAACCTGTGTGTGTAGTGTAAAAGCAGCCCTAGACATAGGTAAATGAGAGAACCTGGCTGCTTTCCATAAAGCTTTATTTAAAGCTCATTAAAACTATCTGAGAACTGAAGTTTGAATTTCATGTAATTTTCATGTATCATGGAATGTTATTCTTTTCAGTTTTTTGAAATGTTCTTAATGTTCATGATTTTGAGAAAGACAGAGTGCTAGTGGGGAGGGGCAGAGAGAGAGGGAGACACAGAATCTGAAGCAGGCTCCAGGCTCTGGGCTGTCAGCGCAGAGACCCACGTGGGGCTCAAACACGTGAACTGTGAGATCATGCATGACCTGAGCCGAAGTTGGATGCTTAACTGACTGAGCCACCCAGGTGCTCCTTCTTTTCTTTAAAATAAGAAAAACCATTTAGGGGCTCCTGGGTGGCTCAGGTAGTTGAGCATTTTGATTTTGGCTCAGGTCATGATCTCACAGTTCAGGAGTTTAGCCCCACATTGGGCTCTGTGCTGACAGTGCGGAGCCTGCTTGGGATTTTTTTCTCTCTGCCTCTCCCCGACTCGTGCGCTCTCTTTCTCAAAATAATAAATTTTAAAAAAATTATAAAAAGCATTTTAAAATATGAAAACCACTCTTAATTTATTTGGTCCGATAGTCATGGTTTGCTGACCCCTGGTATAGGATTTACAGTTCTTATTTAACATTTCTACTCTGTCTCTTAAATGATACTTAAATTCTACCATGACATTTTTCTTCAGTTGTCTACCTTGTTTTTCAACACTCTGGTAAAGGTATGACCAATGCTAAATAAAAAGTGGGAATATAACCTCTCTCCCTTTCTATTTCTGTCTTAGTGTTCCATTTTCTATTCTGAAAATCCATGTAACACAACTGACCTCTATTTTTTTTATTCACAGGCTCTTTTTTTTTTTTTTTAAACCATGGGCAATTTTGTATTTCTCCTATTTATTTTTTCTTCCCAAAGTGTTACACATTGTGCTTTCTTCTTTCAAGCCTCACACTGAATTTTTCATTTTTTTTTTTAACCTGGTGATAGTTCTTCTAAAATTCAATTCTGGCATTCAGAAGAAAAAATGGTATGGACAGGAGAAAAACAAAGTAAAAAGTAGAGCAACAAAATTGCATGCAAGTATTTGTTGTGTGAATGGATAAAATACCTTGTTTCCATGGAGATAAACATCTGTGTAATTCCAGATCTGCAAACACAGCATTCTGACTTGATAGGATGTTTTCAGTTGCTTTCTTGCAGTGCCCTACTCAGACAGCCACCCCACAAGATGCTGGAAAGCATTATGTAGTGGAAATAGTACAGACAGACCTGGTTCAAATTCCACCTGACCCTTACTAGGTATATGATATTGGGCAACTGAATTAATTTTGTGGAGCCTAACTTCCCTGAAGCATGCAAAGTACATAGTCTTTTGTACCTTGTATTGGATACCTACATAGTACATAATACACAGTGTTGGGACTAGGTGTGTGGGAATTCCCATCCACCTTTCTCCCACACGAAGGTAGCCATGTTAAAAAAAATGGGGGATGGGGACAGCCTCTGTTTGGTGATGGTGAAGATGTTGGTTTTGGTTTTAACTTTTTGCAGACATGAAGTTAAAGAACAAAAGCTGGAGTTTTTCCCAAATGGAGCCAGTGTACTTAAAAGGTGGATAGATGATAAGTGTCTGTACTTTTCCTTAATATTTCCTTTGCCTTGCTTATTTTGCTTCTGAAAACTTAGGTTTGACAGTTCTTGGGAAGACCTACCTAGGAGTGGACCTCCCCCACCTGCAGCACCTCAGGTTTTACATATTGGTAGCCAAGTAGCCACACTCTCCAAAGTGACTACATATTCTAGGTAGAGTTTTTTTTTTTCCTTTTTGGTATGTCTAAATTTTAATGCTGATGGGTGCAATTAAATACTAAAATGGACTAAAAGGGAACAAGTGATCGTAGATTACAGAACTGACATCATTAATATATAGACAAGAAAGCTTGGCGCTCAGCTGTGGAACACTGCTTTACATTGATTTTATGTTTCTCTTTTTCTCTCTCTCGTTCAGATTCAAACATAAATATAGAGTTAGGGTCTATGCCTTCTATTTATTCGTTGTGATTTGGAAAGTCAGCTCCCTTGAGTTTGTTATAAGTCTACTGAATTAGAGCATCACTTCTAAAATAGGAGCACTAGAGATCTTATGTTCTGGGTGCCCACACGTATTCTAAAGATATTGAGGTTACTTGTAAGATTGTACAGGACTGCACTCATGCTAAGTCCTTTTATATGAATATTTGTGATACAATGCCATGAAAGAAATTCATTACAGTGTCCTTTTCTTTTTTAAACAGACTTAAGTTTCTTATTATTCTCCATTACTTCCCCCAAATAGTACCCATTGCCTGAAAGATGCAGAGTAATCGAGAAATTCACAATTGAGGCATTTGGTAACTTGATTCGTCCACATTGCATGACACTCATGTTACCCTACCCTGACACTAATAGCATCATTCTTTTCTCTTTCTCACCCCATTCTTTCTTTTCTAGCCATTCACGACAGTTGCTAAAACATAGCGCTACAGTTCAATTAAATTATAGGCTTGGGAAAACATTATACTTAAACAACTCTGTATAATTTTTAAAAATGGCTTGCCACTGCTCTTTAATTTGCTTTCTAACGGTTTGTAAAGTTATAGCCAGTGAAACTAGGAATAATGGATTATCAAATCCTTCCAACAAGGAGAAAAGACAGTTTCAGACACCTGAGCTCTCATTTAAATTAACCTGAGTTGAGTCTGGCACATACTTGCTTTGTGTTGGAGGTGGCCACTGTCACCAGTTGTGAAAAAAGTGATCATAGAATGGTGAGAATGTTTATTAATAACTTGCACGCATAAAGGAGGAGACCATAGGTTTCACGCTGTGCATTTTAGATTTTCTTTTTACTTAATAAAAAAGAAATTATCAATTTCAAGTTGATAACCAACTTGAAAAGCATCACAGCCCTAATGATGGAATGTTAATTCCTGTCCAGGTGTTTGACCTTTTCTAAAAGACCAAAGGAAAATATTATTATTTTAATCATAAGAGTTCTGGAAATAAAATTTTATACCAGCATTTTTGAGTCTTGACAGAGCTAACTGAAAATAGGAGTATAGAACATTAGGGAGAGTGCTGTTTTAGTCATATTCACTTAAACTGTGCTGTTTATTTTACAGGGGTGCTTTTCTTCCCCAAGGAGGTTCATTCTCAATATTTTAAAGTTATTTCTTATTCCTTTTAATATGTATTGCTGCTTCTGAATAGGCAGCTGGTTGTACCTGCTTCTCTTGAAAGCATAGTCTCATTAAAATGTCAGGCTCTGGGTGTATATCATCTCTAAGGTAAAGCTCTTTACGTAGAGGCTTTTTAGAGTAATCGACATAACCTTCCTTTCTCTGCTTACAGAAATTCAAGCCGTCATGTTTAGATTTATTTTCTACTTAGATGCTGACAAATCAATCCTCACATGTGTGATGTATGATATTGATTTAACTTTAAATAGGATTAGAGTCAGAAGTTAAATACATTCAAAAGCATTTGTATCTCAAAAATCAGTTTTATGGAGGATTATATATCAAATTTTAATTTCCGTGAGAAATCATAGCAACAGTAAATAAATGGCCTGACCTTCTGTTACACTTCTGTATTGTACCTTTATAATGTCTATTAATGTAGGATGTTTACTGTCTTACCTTTATTATGCTACCTCTTCTCACTTTCCCTTTTTGTTCCTCTCCTCTTTTTTTCCCTTCCCTACCTATCAATTTAAGCAGCAACACAAGCAGTGTGGCAACAAGTTCTTTGGAAGGTTTTCGAAACTTTTCTACCTTCTCTTCTCCTGCTAGATACAGTGCTGCGGCTCTGAGCAGCGCAGCTGCTACTGTGTCTGCTGTTCTTGCTGCAAAAACCAGGTAGAGCTTTATGTGCAGGGTGTGTCTTGTGTGATTTCCAACACTTTTCACAGCCTTACAGGTCCCCTCAAAGAAGACATAGCCACTTGAAACAGTCACAGCTCCGTATGAGACCTTGATTGTGTTGTGAACGTTTTACCCGGGTCATAGACCTCTCCCACAGTGTTTCTTACTGGTTTTTCTTTTTTTAAGTTTATTTTTTTATTTTGAGAGAGAGAGAGAGAGAGAGAGAGACAGCACAAGTGGGAGGAGGGGCAGAGAGAGGGAGAGAGAATCCCAGGCAGGCTCTGCACTGTCAGCATGGAGCGCAAGGCAGGGCTTGAACCTATGAAACCGTGAGATCATGACCTGAGCCGAAACCAAGAGTCGGACGCTTAACTGACTGAGCCACACAGGCACCCTGTTACCGGTTTTTCTTTAAATCACCTGTTCATCTCTTTCCATTACTGCCATTTGTCTAGGATACTTCTCAGTTGAATGTTGTGGGGTTTGTATAATTTTTAGTTTTTCATAATCTGAAACAGAATGAACTATCAGTAGATATTTTAAGTTTCTATTGGTATTCTCTTCTCCCACAAACTGATTGTATTTGAGGGTGATCTAAAGTCAAACTATTCTAACACCTCTCCTCCCCCAAAAAGAATAGTAACTTTTTATTTTTGTGAGATTCTGTTTTTACATAATGTCTAGTAGTCTTTATAGCTTTACACGCTTTCTAAAAGATTGTCTCAATCTAAGCTTTGGTGAAAATCTAGTCATTTCCATATGAATGAGTCAAATAATAGAATACTCTTTGCCCTTCTTTTTATCCTCTTTCTACTGCTTTGTTTTTTCTGCCTGTCTGTAAAATGCTTCTGTCTGTAGCTCTTTCTGAAAATGTTTCCAATCATAGACTGTAAAAACTACTTTTTGCTATTGCTCCTGTGATTTTTCGTCTTAAACCTCTTTCTGAATGCTCACCAGGCTCTCCAGTCCTGATAAATATCACACACTCCTGGATGCACTTTGCATCAGCCCTGTTTCCAAGCCTTTAGCTTTCTCGTACCTCCAGGCCTCCAGAAAGTCAACTGGCTCTATCCATGTTAAGGAAGCAAGGTACTGTGGCAGCGCATATCACAGTGGTGGTTTGCTGTGAAATATACTGCTTTCTCTCTAACACTTAACCACTATATTAATAAGCCAGATGAGAAAGTCCTAGAGCGGATTTATGTTGTTTTAAATTAACTGTAAATTCAGTGCAATGCTTATTGCACAAGCGTGTTATTTTGTATGGTCATTAACTTTCCTTTTAACCCCTTGTGACATTTTTTAATAGCACATTTGATGTTGGTATGAAATTATTAGTAGTTTTGCAAGTATTTAAATTATAGTGGAACCCTTTTATTGCGTGCATGTAGCTGTACTAGAAGAATCAAATGTTTAGTAAGATATACCTTTATACCTTTTGCAGAAATGAAAAAGAATAATAAAACAATTCATTTTGATTGGCTACTACTTATAGTACTTAATACGAAGTTTTTACTGGGGCAAACAACAATTTTACCATATCTGGGAAATTCTGAAACACAAAATTAATTTTTTTACTAAACTTAACCATGATGCCAAAAATTATTAGGCATAATATAAAAAATAAAAATATCCCAAGTGTTCACTAAAGGTGTAATCTTAATGAAATAACTGTATAAAATCATTTCTGATGGAGCATAAAATTAATGATGGGGTATACAGCTATGACTATAATTAGTAAAAACCTGATATGATTTGGGCCATCCACTGATTATGTGTTTAAAGCCTATCCACTGCTATGGAGGTTTTCAATATACTTAATTATATAACTTTTTAGGAGGATGTTTAAATAGAGGGAGAGAGATCATTGTCCATTTTTCTCTAAGGAAAAAAAACCTCCCCAAATAATTTTATATTTGTGGAATTGTGAGTGTTAATTGAACAGAAATCTTTCATCATCAGAGCTAACTCTGTCTGTACAGAGACAGGCTACTGACCACACTGAGAATAAAAAGTCCCTTAGAGAACTTAATGGAATGTTCTAGATATTCTCTCCAGAAAAGTACCTATTGCATTTTTAAAAAGCTAAGTGACCAATGATATGTTTTGATTGATATCAAGTGTAGATGGGATGGGGAAAACGGAAATAAGATGGAGAAAAATACTAGTTATGAGACAATATTCCCTTCATTAGTGCCCTGCTCAGTCAGCCCTTATCTTTATATTCCAGTAAGTTATTTTGCACTCACTATTTAATATAAAAGAATAACATTAAAATTCTTGCAAACCTTGCTTGATGAGAGAATGTTAATGTTTTTTTCATTTACCGTTGCAAAAACAAGGACAGTTTTATAACATTTTCATACATAGCTTTTACATGCAGTCTGTCTTTAAGTAGAGATAGTACTCTGAAATAAGTGAATCCTAGATAGTTTTCCCTTCAAGTAAAACATTTTGTTGTTTAAATAAACTTCTTGTTTAAAGAACAAAAAAGATGTGCATGCAGTAATGGGCTGACTGACACTATCCATGGACCCACTTGTAGAGCAGGTAGCCATTATCATTACTTTTTATTAACAGCAATAGGCACAAACTAAACATATTTCGGTATTTGGGAAGGGAAATGATTTTCAACAAGATAAGTGAGTTGGCATTCTACAACAGCAGGAACATTTGGTTCTCTAAGGAGACCTTAGTGAACTCAAGTGAGAAGAAAAAGCAGTTGGGACAGTCACATATCTTATCTCTTATTTTTCCTTTTCTAAGAGAATAATCTCTAAAATTATAATAAAGTATAGTATACCACCAAACTTGTTTCTTTCTATTATAGTATATTCAGCATTTTGAATTTTGATACAAAAAAGTCTTAAGGTAAAAAATTTTGCTTAGGAAAAAATTTCTTGCAAACACAATTCAGGAAGGAAGGAGGCTCATGGCTTCTCTCTTTGTCTAGGTCCTTTTTTAGAGTTTTGACAGAAGAATGCTTATAATGATGATGATCCTTCCAGAAATATTCCTTTCCTACTACTTCAGAGTCTACTAGTATATTAATTTTTTGGTAACACTTTAGCCAAAAACCGTTTAGTTTAAACATTGGTAATTAAACCTGTGATGTATGGTTGGGTTTTTTAAAAAAATTAAATATATAATTAGAATAAAATTTACCTCAGGAGTATTTTTTGAACAGTTTTTCCATTGAAAATAAACAAAATTTCCAACTGTTGTCAATCTGCAGCCGAAATTTATTTGTTGTAATAGTTAAACAAATGTGGGAAAGGAATGTAAACTCAAAATAAATCAGGTTCCAGACACTGAAAGTTCACTTTTCTTCCTTTTTCTTTTTTCTCAACAGGTCAGTTTTGTAAAGAAACCTTTGCTCTGTTAGTGTATTTTTCTGTGTTGAGTTTTTGTAATATGAAACAAAAACTTTGGTATTCTTGAGATGGAAGTCATTTCCATTTAATATTTCAGTGCTTATTTATTTGACAGACTAGGAAAAATAACTATATTTGATCCTTAGCTTCTGTGGAATTAGCTAAAGGTATTTATGGATTTATTCTGGTTTGCTTATTAGAATCCTTTAGAAGGCATTTTAATTTTGTTTAGAATATAAGTATATCTTCAACAACTTAAATTTAGAAAAAATATATATGAGTCATAATTTCAGAAATAAGATACTGATCTAAGTAGTCATGCCACTGTATTAATAAATCAGTCATTAATTCAAAATATTTTTCTGTTAGTGATTATTATAACATTTTGTTCCCAAATATATTTTCTTTAAGTAGTAGCTAATACTAAAAATTAGGAAAAAAGAAGTTAGCTTTTTTACGGGCCTAAGCGTTATTTATTCAGATATATGATTGTCTCAATAAAACCTAATATTCTTTCATTACTACATTAAATTTTTTAAGTAGAGATCTATTTCCCCTGGGAATGTTGAGATCTGCTGACAGTCCTGAATTTAAACATAAATGGAACAGCTTTCTTTCTTATAATTTAGAACTTTTTAAAAAGTTTATTTATTTTTGAGAGAGAGTGAGAGTGAGCAGGGGAGGGACAGAGAGAGGGAGAGAGAGAGAATCTCAAGCAGCCTCTGAGCTGTCAGCACAGAGCCTGGAACTCATGAACCATCAGATCATGACCTAAGCCAAAATCATGAGTTGGATGCCTAACTGACTGAGCCACCCAGGTGCCCCTAGAATTTTATAAGGTCTGTCTTTATAATTTCCTGCTCACACTTTGTATCTAAAGAGTTGTTTAAAATTTAAACATCTTAGGGGCACGTGGGTGGCTCAGTCGGTTGAGCGTCCGACTTCGGCTCAGGTCATGATATCAACGGTTTGTGAGTTTGAGCACCACATTGGACTCTGTGCTGACAGCTCGCAGCCTGGAGCTCGCCTCAGATTCTGTATTTTCCTCTCTCTGCTCCTCCCCCACTCAATTCTGTCTCTCTCTCAAAAATAAACATTAAAAATTTTTTTTAAAAATAAAGAAGGTGATGGCTCTGTTACACTTGAATTTGAGAGAACAATAATAGGGAATGATATTTCAAGAAAGTTAAACTAGCTCTAGTATGATTTTTCAAAACTGTTTAGTGTCAGAGGCACCCCAGGACCACCCCCAGGTTTGATGATTCACTAGAGGACTTACAGAATTGGGTATATAGTTGTACTTATGACTAAGATTTATTATGGTACAAGAATACAAAGCAAAATCAGCAAGGGGAAAGGGTACATGGGATCAAGTCCAGAAGAAAAGACACTCAAGTTTCCAAAAGTCCTTTCTCGGTGAGGTCACACAGGATGTGTTCCTTCCTATAGCAGTGAGCTGTGACAAAACGTTCAAAATGTTGTTTACTGGAAAAGCTCATTAGAAACTGAGTACGTAAGACAAACTTTTTTTTTTTTTAACTTTTTTTTTTGATGTTTATTTTTGAGAGAGGAAGACAGGGAGAGACAGAGTGTGGGCAAGCAGAGCAGGGGCAGAGAGAGAGAGACACAGAATCTGAAGCAGGCTCCAGGCTCTGAGCCATCAGCACAGACCCCAACTTGGGTCTGGAACCCATGAACCATGAGATCATGACCTGAAGTCAGATCTGAGCTGAAGTCAGATGCTCAACTGACTGAGCCACCCAGGCACCCAAGACAAACTTTTATTGGGGCTCCTTATTTTGTCACCCTGTGCCTAGTTTATACTGTAAGTCCAGACTCTCAGAAGGAAAGCAGGTGTTCAGCATAAACCATGTTGTTTATACAGTTTAGGCACAGTGAGCTACTCTTATCTTTTAGAAAAAGTTTTATATGACTGTAGGGAACTGTTTACTGGCCAAGTTCTCAAATGCCAGTTAGAGGCCAACCTTACAAGTGGCCTTCCTAAGACTAGGCAGTTTCAGGTCTGCTTTGTTAGTTTTCATCCCAGATTCAAGAGCATTGGAAAAATTAGGTATTATTTTTTTTTTCTAAGTTTACTCATTTATTTTGAGAGAAAACGAGAGAGAGAGATTGAGGAAGAGACAGAGAGAGAGAGAAAGGGGCAGAGAGAAAGAGGAAGAGAGGATCCCAAGCAGGCCACAGGGCTCGATCTCATGAACCTTGTGATCTTGACCTGAGCTGAAATGAAGAGTTGGATGCTCAATTGACTGAAGTCACCCACACCACCCCAGGTGCCCAGGAACCCCTAGAATGGTAGTATAGTGGTCATGGTTGAATTTGAAATTTCTTTTCATTGAAATAATCTCAACCAAAGCAGTATAATTAAGGGCACTTATTTCACTGGTCATTAATTAGTATCCTATCTTTATTGATCTATTCCTCCAGCTGTTTGTTTCAATTATGGAAGGACTTGAGTTTCTGTGCATGGAATTATTTAAGCAACCAGTACCTTGATTTTTGCTCAGAAGTTAGTATAATGTATTCTTATTGTTGTTACAATAATTATTATTGTGATACTTCACTTGAGAGGAACTGCTATAGTATTATATCATTCCAAAGTACATATTTTATAATTTGAGCTACTTAAAATGAGTTTTTTTGAAAAGACAATATATAATTATAAATAACAAATGACAGGGTAATAAAAAGCCATATGGTCTTCTAACTCAAACTGAAACCAGCACAGATGAGGCCTCCTGTTAAACAAGTAAATAACTTTGAGTGAGGACAGTGGCGGTTTTGTCTTGTTTATCTGTGTTATGAACACACAACATTGTATGTTCTATTAAGCAGGGGATGTTATCTCTTGTTTACCACTCTGTGGCCAGTGCTGAGCACAATGTCTGGCATGTAATAGGTGCTTAAATGTTTATTCAATGAATGAATAAGTGAGTGAGTATGTGAGTGAAAAGAGTGACTGTTAAGATGTCAGGAAAACTTAGTTCATAAAACTCCAGAAGAATGTGAGAAGGAGGGGGAAGAGATATCTATGCCATTTCATAGAGATTATAAGGGATTCTTTACTAATTAATTGTTTTAATCTAGATGACTCTTCTGAAATGTTGAAATAAGAATAGGAAGAGAGAAATAGCTTCTTTTTCGAAGGGATTGGGTGTAACAATGTTTTAATAGCCTAATTTCTCCTGGTAGACCTTTTAAAGAGAATTTGCAAAGTAGTGAACAAATGTAATCTGACTCCTTTCCTCCTTTCCTGTTTTGTTTTGTTTGTTTCAAAGAAAGATGGTCCCTCAGTCATGGTTTTCTTTTTTAAAATATCCATTAATAATTTTTATTTTCCTTAGAGATTTAATAGATTGAGAAAAGAAAGGCTCATTGCTAAGTCAGACTACTATCACTTCACCAAAGTGTTTCCTTGTTTCCTTTCTAGCAACACCCAGGAGACTCCTCAGCAATTGGTCCCATCAGTAGCTTCAGCTCGGAGCATGCCTGAGAGACAGGAGAGCCCAGCGGCCACTAGACCAGGGGTGGCTGGTCTCACAACTGCTGCTGCCTTCAAACCTCCAGGATCCACCAACGTTATTAAATCTCCAAGCTGGCAACAGCCAAACCAAGCAGGTGGGCCAAAGAAATCTCTTGCTTTTTGTTTTTCTTAAGTGTAATTATGAAAATATCTTCTAGGACGTATGATAGAATTCATGGGTCAAGAAACCCATTCTTGACCATCTCAGCTTTAAAAAGGACTGCATAGAATAGCTATAGCTGTTTTCCTCTGAGGTGTCTCATAAACGTTCTGTGTGTGTGTTTGATAGAATTGCCATTTGCTACTCATAATTATAGCAATTTCTTTGTTTCCCAGATTACTCAAGAAACATGTGTGAATTGTAAACTTGGGGTCTTACTAACGAACTGTATTGATGGAAGTTTAGCCTTGGAAATACAGTATTTTAGTTTTGATGATATATACAAAATAACAACAGCAGAAGCATTTATTGTCATCAACCACTGAAGAAGGAATCTTTGCCTTCTTGTCCTCTGAAGATTTATGAGGCAGAATTGCAAGAAGGTTACAGTACCAAAAAGAGCACATATTTTATTTTATTTTAATTCTATTTAATTTTAATTTATTTAAGTATAGTTGACATATAATGTTAAGTATTTTCAGCTGTACCACATAGTGTTTTGACAGTTCTATACATTATGCTGTACTCACCACAATAAATGTAGTTACCGTTTGTCACCATATAACATATTATTGACCATAGATACCCTATGCTGTACTTTTTATCCCTGTGACTTATTTTATAACTGGAAATTTGTACTTGTTAGTCCCTTTCACCTATTTCACCCAGCCCCTCAGTGCCCTTACCCTCTGGCAACCACCATTTAGTTCTCTGTATTTATGATTCTGTTTGTTTATTTATCTGTTTATTCATTTTTTTTTAATTCCACACATAAGTGAAATCCTATGGTATTTGTCTTTCTCTGACTTACTTTACTTAGCATAAAACCCTCCAGGTCCATCCATGTTGTTACCAAAAGGCAGGATCTCATTCTTTTTTATGGCTGAGTTCCATTATATATATATACACACCACATCTTTTTTATCCGTTCATCTGTTGATGGACACCTGGGCTACTTTCACACGTTGGTTATTATAAATAATGCTACAGTAAACAAAGGGATTGCATATATTTTTTTGAAATAATATTTCTGTTTTCTTTGGGTAAATACCCAGTAGTGGAATTACTAGATCATATGATATTTCTATTTTTAGGCTTTTGAGGAATGTCCATACTCTTTTCCACCGTGGTTGAACCAAATTGCATTCCCACCAGTAGTGCACAAGAGTTCCCTATTCTCCATATCCTTGCCAACACTTGTTATGTCTTGTCTTTTTGATTTTAGCCATTCTGACAGGTGGAAGGTGAGATGTCATTGTGGTTTTGATTTGCATTTGCCTGATGATTAGTGATGTTGAGCATCTTTTCATGTGTCTCTTGGCATCCGTATGTCTTCTTGGAAAAATTTTTATTGAAGTCCTCTGCCCATTTTTTATCGGATTATTTGTTTTTTGGTGTTGACTTGTTTAAATTCTTTATATATCTTAGATATTAACACCTTATTAGATCATTTGCAAATATCCTCTCCCATTCAGTAGGTTGCCTTTTCGTTTTGTTAATGATTTCCTTCCTTGATTTTGGTGTAGTCCCAATAGTTTATTTTGGCTTTTGTTTTCCTTGCTAGAGAAGATGTAACTAGAAAAATGTTGTGAAGCCTGATGTCAAAGAGATTACTGCCTGTGTTTTTTAAGGAGTTTTAGGGTTTCGGGTCTCACAGATCTTTTTCTTTTTTTTTAATTTTTTTTTTAACATTTTTTTTTGAGAGAGAGAGCATGAGCAGGGGGAAGGGCAGAGAGAGAGAGGGAAACAGAATCCAAAGCAGACTCGCTCTAAGCTGTCAGCACAGAGTCTGACATGGAGCTCAAATCCACGAACCGTGAAATCATGACCTGAGCTGAAGTCAGATGCTTAACCTACTGCAACACCCAGGCGCCCCACAGGTCTCACAGATCTTTAATCTGTTTTGAGTTCTTTTTCTGTATGGTAGAAGAAAGTAGTCCCCTTTCATTCTTTTGCATTTAATTGTCCAGTTTTCCCAGGAATATTTATTGAAGAGATTAAACTATCTTTCCCCCTATTGTGTGTTCTTGCTTCCTTTGTTGTAGATTAATTGATCATGTAAGTATGGGTTTAATTCTGGGATCTGTATCTATTATTCCATTGATCTGTGTATCTGTGTTTTTGCCAGCCAGTACCATACTGTTTTGACTACTATAGCTTTGTGGTATACTTTAAAATCTGGGGCTATGGGGCACCTGGATGGCTCAATCAGTTAAGCCATTGACTCTTGATTTCAGCTCAGGTCATGATCTCATGGTTCATGGGATCGAGCCCCACATTGGGCTCTGCGCTGACAGTTCAGAGCCTGCTTGGGATTCTCTCTTTCCCTCTCTCTTTGCCCCTCCCCTGCTCTGAAAAATAAATAAACACACTTAAAAAAAAATTTGGGACTGTGATACCTACAGCTTTGCTCCTTTTTCTCAACATTGCTTTGTCTATTCAGGGTCTTCTCTTTTTCCATACAAATTTTAGAATTGTTTGGTCTAGTTTTGTGAAAAATACTATTTGGATTTTGGTAGGGATTGCATTGAATCTGTAGATTGTTTGGGTAGTATGGATATTTTTAACAATAGTAACTCTCCCAGTTCATGAATATAGAATACCTTCCCATTTGTTTGTATAATCTTCAGTTTCTTTCATCAGCGTTTATAGTTTTCAGAGTACAGTTCTTTTACCTTCTTGGTTAAGTTTATTTCTAGGTATTTTATTATTTTTGGTGCAGTTGCAAATGGGATTATTTTCTTTATTTCTCTTTCTGGTAGTTCATTAGTGTATAGAAATGCAACAGATTTTTGTGCATTAATTTTGTATCCTGCAACTTTACTAAATTTTTTTATTAGTTCTAAGAGTTCTTTGGCAGAGTTTTTAGGCTTTTCTGTACATACTATCATGTCATCTGCAAATAGTGACAGTTTTACTTCCTCTCCCAATTTGGATGCCTTTTATCTCTTTTTCTTGTCTGATTGCTGTGACTAGGACTATGATATGTACTATGTAGAATCCAAATGGGGAGAGTGGACATTCTTGTCTTGTTCTTGATCTTCGAGGAAAAGCTGTTAGTTTTTCACCATTGAATATGATTGAATATGATGTTAGCATTGGGTTTGTCATAAACAGCCTTTATTATGTGAAGGTATATTCCCTATAATTCTACTTTGTGGAGAGTTTTTATCATGAACAGATGTTGAACTTTGTAAAAATACTTTTTTCTGCATCTAATGAGATGATCATGTGGTTTTTATCCCTCATTTTGTTATAGAGAGAGAGCATTCGAATAATAAGAGGGAACAACCTGGGCTTTATCTGGAAACCTGAATTTTCGATCACTTCTACCAATAGTTTTAAGTAAAGTCACTTAACTTCTTTGACCCTCTGTTTTCTGATCTGTAAAATCAAGGCAGACTAAATAATCCCCTGTTTCTCCTAAAATGAATAAAAGTGATAGTTACAGGACTAAAGGACTCCTCTTAACAAGAAGATGGGATCATATACTTAAGTGCCTCTAGTTCCAAACCCTCAGCCTTCGTCTCTTCTCACTCTTTACACTCCCTGGATGATCTGTCATCCAGATTCCTTTTACAACCTAGCCACTGATAATTTAGGGTCCTCTCAGTCCTGAGCTCCATATCCTCAAATTTGTTGACCTACTTGCTGTTTCCATGTGGCACCTTAAATGCAGCATGTCCAGAAATATTATTACCTAACCCTGGGAATGGTACATCCACTAGTCACCAAAGCTCCAGCGTAATCTTGAGACCTCCCACCTCTTACCCCCACGTTTTCACAGTAACTAACACCTAATGATTTTACTTCTTAGTATTTCTCAAGTTTCTTCTCTCCTCTCTGTGGTGAGAGCCATTGCCTTGGTCCGAGCTTTTGTCATTGCAAACAGCTTGTAAGTAGTTTCCCTGTCTTCTCACCCCATCAGTCTGTCCTCCATACTGCAGCAGATATCTTTGTAGAACTCTGATTTGCCCATGTTCCTCTCCTGTTGCAGATGCTTTACTGTGTTTCTCCATCCCTTAACTTACCACGGAAGTCCACTTTCACTTTGGCTCCTGCTAACTTCTCAGTGTCGTCTCCCACTGCTTCCAATTTGTAATCTGTGCCATAGCCTTACTAAAGCATCTCAAGTTACTGACACATGCCATGCTACCTTGCCTTAGAATGCTCTAGTCCTTCTTTAGAGAATGTGCTTTTTACCTAGACTGCTACTGAATTCTAGCCTTTCCTCATCAGTGTTGGGAAAAGTATTGATTGAATATATAGAAGGGTCTGCTTTTAAATCTATATATGTATATATATAGATTTTTTAAATATATATATATATTTTAAGAATTGCTTTAATGATTGATCATTTATTATTATTTAAGACTCATTTTACAGTTGTAAGAGTGATTTTTTAGTTAATTTAGGAATTCTGTCTTTTGATTTGTAATTTTCCAGTGTTTAAACATATCAGACACTAACTTTGTTTATTATTAATAAATTATCTTTAGACAAATACTAATTATTTATATTAAAATTTATTTCATAGTGTCATTTTGAATGGTTTTGAATTGTTATGTGTTACTAATTTTGCAAGGATAAGCTAAAATTTTTTGTCGGAGGGGAAACAACAAATAGGCCATTGCATATGGTCTGAGCTATTTTAAAGAAATGACTGTCGTCTAACTTTCAAAAACTTAAAATATTCAGTCTGATATCATTAGCTTCTGAAATTTCTAGACTGTTAATTGATTTAGCAAGACCTCTTCTCTTGGGGGAAAATGCTGACATCTCAACCCCATAGTTTGTTTTTTTTTAAATTTTTTGATGTCTTTTTTTTTTTTTTTTTAATTTTTGAAAGAGCACAAGTGGGGGTGGAGGTGGGCAGAGAGAGAGGGAAAGAGGATTCGAAGCGGGCTCTGCACTGACAGGCTGACAGCAGCCAGCCCGATGTGGGGCTTGAACTCCAGAACCGCGAGATCATGACCTGAGCCAAAGTCAGATGCTCAACCGACTGAGCCACCGAGGCGCCTCCAGCCCATACATTTTTAATTATTTACCACTTACTTGAAGTTTATCTATGACTTGATATTTGCTGCAATTATTTTGTATGTGCATTAGAATATAGAGAGTAATTTTAAGAAAAATCTCTTTGGTGTAGTAATTGGAAGGGAACAGGAGAATGTTTCTTAAAAGTGAGGGAAAAACTATATGAGGTAGAAACTAACATTAACTTTGTGCACTGCAGAGGGCAGAAAATATACGTACTGCTTTTGGAAATTCAGAAACTGTGGTTAAAATAACCACTCTTTTAAAGTGAAAAGAAAAAATCCCAATTGAGGTGGAACTCCTGGAGAATACACTACAGCAAAATTACCACAAGAGGGCAACAGAATCCTGTCTTCTCTGAGTGTAATTTGCAGTTAATCAAAGCAGTCAAATAACACAACTATAATCATGATTCATATGGTTAGTGTTTAAAATACTGTACTTCTTACAGAAAATACAAGTGAATTTAATTTGAGCAAAACTATAGCAGTATAAAATACTACACATTATATAACGTTAGAAAGCATTAATATTATAAAAAGAAAACACGTTTTGCCATTGTGAATCATAGTTGAATTATATCGTGATGCTTAGCTCAAATTAGAAAATATTTGCAGAACTCTTGCTGTTTATCTTGCTCTAGGTGCTGCAAACTGGCATTTAATGTGTACTATGCAATGTAAAAGTTACTTATTTTACACTATTTTGTAAAAATTGTAAAACAAATGTAAAATGCCCAGCCATGCAAATTGTTGTATTCCACTCTACCTAATAGTATACCATGAAAAACAAAACAAAAACACCTCAGCATCTATTCTTACTCTTTGATAAGTTTAAGAGCATTCTAATGCAAATGAAAAGGTTATTTGATTTACAAGAGGAGAGCTGTCTCATTGGGGGTTCTCATGTTCTTCACGGTTCACCTGTGAAAACTACATTGTGAAAACTACACATTGTGTAGTTTCACATTGTGAAAACTACAATGAAGGGGAGGCAAAAGCTGGAGAGGCCAGTTGCTGGCGGGTGGACTCAGAATAAAGCATTGGTTTCTCTCACACAGAACTTCAGGCTTCTTTCTCTTGATAGTTTATAGCTGTGCTCTAATGTGGGAGATAAAGATCCCCCCCCCCCCCGACATCATTCAAATAGTGACTTTTATCAATGATGTCGTTTTAGCATAATTCCTAAAGTTGTGTGAGAAGGATGAGATAAAAATTACTAAATTGCAGTCTATAACTGGCTTGGTTGATCATGAAATCAGTTTAATGGATCATAGCCAGTATTTTCATTAAAAAATGAAATAAAATAGGGGTGCCTGGGTGGCTCAGTCAGTTGAGCATCCAAACTCTTGATTTTGGCTTGGGTGATGATCCCAGGCTCGTGGGATCGAGCCCCGCTTTCCAGCTCTGCGCTGAGTGTGGTCTGCCTGAGATTCTCTCTCCCTCTACCCTTCTCCCTGGCTTGTGTGCATGTGCACACACACTCACTCTCTCTCTCTCTCAAAAATAATTTAAAATAAATGAAATAAAATAGAATATATAAGAATATTTTAATATATTAAGTATTTTACGTAGTAAGGGTAGGTATCATGTTAGGAAAATGTGGTTTTAGTTTATACATGCATGGAAGTAAGTATACAAACATGTATTTTGGGTCACAGTGTTTCTTACTATGTTTTAGTAGTTAAAACACTTGGAAGCCATTTATTTAAATAAGTATTAGACATACTTTTGTATATCAGATGAGTAATGTAGTTTGGAAATGATAGCCCTCCCCAAACTGCATTGAAAGGGCTGATTGAATTTTTAACACCTACTAGTGTGTTCTGAATCTGTCATAGGATTCCATTACTTCCCCTGAAGTTCTGACTTTGAATCTTAGAGCCTTTCATTTGTGATGTTATATAGCTTGTGTTACCCAAGAACTTAGTAATGCTATACCAGTTGATAAAGAGTAACTAGGTGTATTTGTAACAGCATTATAGTTTGATTGGATCATCTTTTTCTCAGGCATGTATTTTAACATACACCACCACACATACACAGACTTGTCCATGACTGGCAAAGACCTGACTATTTTAGGATGCAGGGTGTTCAGGAGTTCATAGTCTGCATGAAAGTGTTAAGACACAAAAGAAGTAAGAATCCAAGCTTGAGTTTTATGTAAGCTAGCAAATACTGCTTCCTACTTGCCCTGTGCCTTTAATACTTTCATAATTCAGATGTAGTAGTCCCTTTGGAAATATTAACTTGATCTAGGAAGATACATAAAAGGTGACATTCTTCTTGTTGGTTTTCAGAATTGGGGATTTATACTTTTTTAAACTTACATTTTAATTCACTATATTTGTATGTCTAATAGATTTTGTAATGCTTGAAATCTTCACATTGAATATAATTAATAAGTGGTTAGATAGGTATTTTCAAGCCTTCATAAATTTTATGGTTTAACTTACAAATATGTTCCCGTGTTTATATAGGTGATCTAATTTGCTGTGTAATGTTTTCCCTAGACTCTCTGTAGGTTATGGATTCCATATTGGGTAAGTTTAGTTCATTTGATGCAAATATAAAATACTACTATCTTACCAAATATAGTCAGATATTCTTCACAAATCCAGTCTTAAAGTCATGAGGAGCCATTAGATTTTGGAAGCACATCAGTTTTCTAACTTTAGTTTAATTATATACAAAATGAGAATGTCTAATTCATTAAGATTAGGGCTGTTGTTCCTCGAACCCACTTTGCTGACAGGTAGTGGTTCTGAAAAATAAGAGTGCCTCCCCTGTGGGGCATGAAATTCAGAAGGCCAGGGGTGTTCCCTAAATGGAGCATTTGAGCCTTCAGTTTCTTTATCTGTTAAAATAAGGGGCTAAAAGAGTCCCCCATAACATTGTTGTTATGTACGTATACATATGTACACAAACGATATAACACATATTGAAGTTTGTGGTACATAGACGGGTACTCAAGAAAGATTAAGTTTTTACCCCTCTCTTCCTGGTAGTGACAGCATTAATAACTTATACTGTTACCATCTAGCAGAACAGTTCTGCTCCTGTGACTTCTCTGCTTGAAAATGTTTTGGGCTCTCTGCTTCCCACACATTAAATGTTTGGCTTCTTAACAGAGCTTATGGTCCCTTTATTGCCTTGTGCCAACCTTCTTCTCCAGCCTATTTTGTAGTACAGTTCTTCACATTCTCTGCAGTCGTGTCACACAGTTCAAGAGTTCATACCATTCCTTGGGCACACACCTCTGTACTTGGTAAAGCTGCTCCTTTTATTTAAATGCTTTTCCACTCTTCCACCCCTGAAAAATTTCTCTTCACTCTTTGAGACCAGATGTTATCTCCTTTGTGAACCTTTCCTGAGCCCTCTGAATAATTGGCTATTCTTTCTCTCTGTCCCTACAAAACGTTGATGATGGCTTTATTATAGCATCCATCATATTCATTGTAATTGTTTACATATGTGTCTTTTACCACTGTTTTTAGATCCCCTTAAGGACAGGGACCAAGTCTTACTACTCTTTGTTGTACAGTACCTAAACAATACCCAGCACAGTTCGTAGGCCTTTGGTAAATGTTAGTGGCTGAGTAGGTGAGTGGGTGGATAGGTCGGTTTGTCTTATTTTGAACATCTTCTTCGTATATTTTGAGGAATTCACAGGACGTTGTTCTTTCCTCCTCCCAGACTTGAAATTCCCACTAGTCATTGAGCAGAGGTGGACGTGCTGTCTGCCAAAGGCTGCCATTAAAAACTACACATATGCCCAGGGAGCAGAGGACTCCACTCTCCTTGAAGCATTAAACTGCCATTAAGACTTTAGAGTTGTGTGTATACAGTACTATAACTAGTACTGTATTATTTATTTCCAGTAACTAAAAAATTAGTAATAGATCTGAAGCCCTGTTTTCTTAAAAAATATGGGAATATATGGCCTATAAGGAACCAAGCAGTGGAATGCAGAGGAAATATTAGGCATAGTTGTTCATTTTATCAAGGTGGACAAATTAACTTGGATGCAAAGCACCAGTAAATAATAGAAATTAGCAAAAAAAGGAGCAAAGAGTTAAGTCAGATTACAAGTTCCAGATCGGACAAGGAGGTCTTAATGGAGAGGGAAGAAAGATACCAGTAAAGTTCCAATGATACAATCTTGAGATACAATATTTGTTTATATTAGTTTATAGTGGAGTCATATTTTATGCAAGAATAAGGTGTTCATGTTTATGCCTAAAGCAAAATCGTATCACATAGCAGTGTCCCTTGAATATTTTTAGGAAGAGGCCAAGTTGGAGAGGGAACAATGTATGCAGAAGCTCTCGGAGAACTTGGCTCAAGTCATTCAGTCTAGATAGTGGCCAGAAAGAAAGTTGGATGGGCTAGTGGGGGTCTGGTCAGAAAAGGGCTTTGAAAGTAAGACTGGGGATTGATGCAGAAAGGAAGCCCTTAAAAGATTTGTAAACTGGAAAGTGACCATCAGATTTGCAATCATTAAAAGATCATTAATAGTGTTAATGGGTTTAAAAGCTCATTATGACCTCAGTGTGGAGATTAAGATTGGAGTCCTGGTGACTAAAGAGGTTGTTGAGATAATCCAGGATAGAGATGCTGATAATGAATATTACCCTGTGCAGTGGGAATGGGAATGGAGAGAATTCCAAGGGCAAGAGAATGCAGTTTAACACTTTAACCTGATGGGAGGCAAGTTCTAACCATTGCTCTTCAGGGAGCTTTATTCCCTTTAGAGCATTTATCCTGTATTAAAACACTGGTAGGGGAGGTGCCTGTGTGGCTCAATCAGTTAAGCATCTGACTCTTGATTTCGACTCAGGTCATCGTCTCACAGTTTGTGTTGGGCTCCATGCTGATGGCACAGAGACTGCTTAGAATTCTGTCTGTCTGTCTGTCTGTCTCTGCCCTACCCTCCCTCCCTCCCTCCCTCCCTCCCTCTCTCTCTCAAAAATAAATAAATAAATATTTAAAAAAACAACTTTGAAACACTGGTAGGGATTGTATTTGGCTTAGAGAAACTATACTTGGCTTTGAGTAAGTCAGATTATGGCACAGAAAATTGATTGAATATGTCTCTAGTTTTGGGGGTTTTTTTTTAATGTGTCTAGTTACAAAATATAAATGTGGGTTGTATCTTGTACTTGAGAAATAAGTTAAACATAACTAGTCTATTTTTGCAGCATTTCCTTAGGCAAGTACATTGATTTCCCCATCATTTTCTAAATGTTGACTCTCTTTCAATTCTTTATAGTTGCAATCATGAGGTTGGTAGCTTTGGCATTGCACTGCTTGCCTTTCTGGAAGGACTTGTGCTATGTGTGTTGTCATGGAAATAAACATTATGAGATGGAAAAGGTTTTCTTACAAGACAAAAGAAGAAGAATCCTATAGAGCCCTACCAGTCAAAAATTAAGTACTCATGTTGTTATTTGTATGTAGTTCAGAAAGCTTTAAGTCCATAGATATGCTTAAATTTTTTTCCCACTTATTACAGGGTTTTTTTCTTCTTTTCCACTTCCAAAATATATAACTTTTAAAAAAAATGTTTATTTATTTTTGAGAAAGAGAGAACAAGAATGAGCTGAGGAGGGGCAGAGAGAGAGGAGGATAGAGGGTCTGAAGCAGGCTCTGCACTTACAGCAGCGAGCCAGATGCGGGACTCGAATTCATGAACCGTGAAATCATGACCTGAGCCAAAGTCAGACGCTCAACTGACTGAGCCCCCCAGGTGCCCCAAAATATGTAGCTTTTAAGAGCGTTTGTGATGGTACTTCAGTGTATTAACACTATTGTAAGTATTTAATAAATAACATAATTTCTTATTCAGAAAATCATTTAGCTATGCAATATTGGCTAATACTATAATCACTGTTTTCTGTAGGAAACTGTGGCCTTATTTCATAAAGCCAATGAAAATAAAAAGCTTTGTTGTGTTTTCTCTTACAGTAGTTAGTATCGTCTAGATGTGCTGAAATTTTTCCTTTTGCTGTTTTCATTAGCAGCGCTTGAAGCTTGCTGGAATGATACCATCTCAGTGCTGTCTTTTTGTATGTACACACAACTCCCTGTTTATTCTTATGTTCCCTGATGTTGGCAAGAAATTACTGGATTTCTTTTTTTACTTTTATTGTTAAATGTGTCCATGGGGGCAGACATTCTATAGAACTGAGGAAAGGAAAGGCATTTAGTTGATGGTGACATACTCCATACACTAGTAGTGTTCTATCATTTAATATTAGACATTTGGAATCTCTGATTCTCCTTATTGAACAAATGTTATCAGATTATATGTATATAAGCCTTTTACTAGTGGATTGCTTTTTTTTCGAAACAGTTTTAATATATGTGGCAAAAAGCAAGGGCTTTTAACTTACGATGAAATTTATCAAAATTGGTGATTTCTTTTTGAAGACATGAATTATGTTTTGAAGAAGCATAGTGCAAGTAAGCTGTAAATAGAAAAGTTAGGATCATTTGAAGGTCTTTTAGGGACACAGTCAATTTCTTTTGGTCAAATGCAAAAGGGAAAAAGACACAAACGTACTTTTCAAAATGAATATTTAGTTAATTTTAGCTTCTGTTACATCCTTTCATGGGGAATACTCATCATCCCCATTCGGGCAATTGGAACTCAGGAATATAATAGTCATGAAGGGAGCAAAAAAACCTTGCTTAACAGAAAAATTGTGCATATCATTGATTAGTAGCAATAATTATTTTCTATAATACTTTCAGTTAAGTATCTTTTCACTCAGAGTGTGCAATAAGATAATGTCATTAAAATTTTAAATGGGCATCATTTTACCAATGAGGTAACAGAGTCTGAAAGAAGTCAAAGGAATTGTTCAGGGTCCCATAGTGATTTGAACCTAGTTATTTTGACTAAATAGTGTATTTTCTTGTTATCACAAGATAGTATCAATGACTATATTTAAGGAAGACTAACTCTCTATGGAATAGTGCAGAAAGGAGTATTGTTTGCATTGGGAGGATAAACCAAGTGACTAGCAACTTCTAAGGACTGTTTCAAGTAGCATTTTCTTTGTTTCTAAACTTCATTTTCAAAATTTATCTAAGATTCTAGTTAAATGACCCTTTATCATACCCTCCCTCTGTTGTGTGCTACATTTTAGCAATAAAGAAAAGCTTATTTATTCATTATGGACAGAGCTTTGGAGAGATCTGATGTATTCTTTTTTGTTTTTTTTTTTTTTTTTCAAGGAAGACTCAGATATATTTATGAGATCTGATTAGATCACAGATTGAATGATGTGCATCTCAGTTATAAGTGGATATAAATTCTATCTTTTATTTGAAGTCTAAAGAAGATAGGGGTGAGAAAGGAAATTACTGTTTCTACAACCATCCCAAATTTCATTGTAGGCTTTACGTTACAGTAATAAATCGAGATAACTAGATTTGCTTAGCTAAGATGGATAGATTTATTGGTTCCATTTTAAAATTTTTATATGAATAAGTAAACTGCTACCAGTTGCATATGTTTCATCTCTTCTAATAATGTTTTACTGCCATCTGCTCCCCTGCATTTCGACATCATTAAACTAAACAGTCCACTTGCCGTAAAGGCCTGACTGGAGCTGTCCATTGTCAAAACTGTGGTGTGAAGCATGTAAAATATGCTTTGTCTTTTTATATAACATGTAGATTTTGGTTTAGAATCACGATTCTCAGGAAAAAATAAAAGTAACAACCATTAACTGCCTTTTTCTCCCCCCATAAACTGGAATTTATTTCTGTGTTGGAAGCTTTCCTGTGCTGACGCAAGAGCACAGTTGTGAAAGCTCTTCTTTCTCCCCATTTTTCCTTCATCCTGAGATTAAAATATTAAATCTTTTCTAAGGGAAGACACCTGGACTTATTCATATATGATTTTCATTAAGAATTATTCCTCGGTTAAGCGTAGGACTTCAGCTCGGGTCATGATCTCACAGTTTGTGGGTTCGAGCCCTGCGTCAGGCTCTGTGCTGACAGCTCGGAGCCTGGAGCCTGCTTTGGATTCTGTGTCTCCCTCGTTCTCTGCCCCTCCCCCACTCATGCTGTCTGTCTGTCTGTCTGTCTCTCTCTCTCAAAAATAAACATTAAAAAAAGTTTTTAAAGAAGAATTATTATTCCTCATTAATTGATGCATGCAGTTTAAACCAGAGGTTGGCAAACTATGACTTTGGTCACCTCTGGCCTACCACCTGTTTTTATAATAAAGTTTTATTGGAGCACTGCCAGGCTCATTTGTTTACATTTGTTACATGATGTCTGTGACTCCTTCCCTGCTGCAGTGGCATAATTGAGTAGTTGCCAAATAAACCTTACATCCCACAAAACCTAAAATATTTACTCTCTGGCCAGTTACAGAAAAAAATTGCCAAACCTAGGGTTAAACCATAGGAATAAGAAAAATTATGCTTGATGATTCTGTACAATAGATGCAAACTTTTCTGAGTCGTGAGCACCCTTGACAACTCTAATCCGAAGGCACTCTGTTGCCTGTTTGTGAACATCACCTGAGAGAAGATAAAACTCTTTGGGGCAAGCATCTTATTCTTGGGTGTATCTTCCATACCCAAAGAGTTCCTAGATCTCAAACATTGTGTGTGGTCTCTAAGTAGTTTTTGAATGAGTTGATACCTTATTTTTTAAAACAGGTAAGATCTTATGTCAGAGTGTAATTGATATTTGTGAAGCATTTCTTACACATTCAAGAAAATTAAGTAAACATTTTACTTACACCATCACATTCAAGCCTCTCACATTTTGAGGTAGTTGCTGTTTTACAGGTGAGGAAACTTAACACATGTCTGTGTTTATGGAGCTAGAAATTAGCAGAACAAGGAGCCCGAGTATATCTTAACATTATGCCAGATGTATGGCTTCCTCCAGCATATAATAGCTTTTAAAAGCTTTTAAAAGATGTGAAATTCAAACATAACTTTGGATAATGATAATACAGTTTCACTTATTTCAGAGATTTAATGGCTTTAATTGAGAGAGCTGTCTTAGAGAATTAGTAGTAGTAAAAGAAATGTAAGGAGTATCCCAAGTTTTCAATTTTCCAGTAACTTGTAGTCATCATGAGAGACATTGTTGATATTTGACATGAGGAACGCTCGTTAACTTTTAGTCCCCTTTCTGCTTCAGGTTTTGTTTTTTGTTGTTTTTGTTTTTTGTTTTTTTGTGGGTTTTTTTTTGCCTACATTAAAAGAATTCTATTTATATGAGCAACTCAAACCTGAGCTACCTTTCTCCTTTATTTCTGACTGAGATTAGGCTGCTTTCTCACTTGTATAAATAGGTGATAATTGGTAGGAAAATGGTAAAAGCCAAGCCTGTTTGGGTTTCATGTTACTTTGGAAATAAGATATGTCAAAACTCTAGGTATAATATGAGTATAAGTAATTTTTTAATATATGTCCTTTATAGTTTTCTCATTCAAATATAAGCAAAATTTTAAAAATTTAATATTTGAAATAAATTCTTAGCTTAGATTCTGTATGAGTTTACCTCATGCAGAGGTGATCCTCTTGAGTATTTCTGAGGTTGTGAATGATGCCTCAGATTTGTTTTTTGTTTTTGTTTTTGTTTTTAATAATTTATCTGAGTTTTTCTTTTTTGTTTCTTTTTATTCTCCTCCCCCTCCCTCCCACCTCCCTTGCCTCTTTTTTACTGTGAAACACATTGACCACCCACAGTTAGGATTTAGCTTCCCATTGTAAAATTAGAAATTTTAACAGTGATACTGAAATTATTTAGAAAATTCTCTGTATGACTGATAAATGAAATGTTGATTTTTAATTGAATGGTGGCAAAACCAGATATTTTAAGATCTCATATCTTTATCTGTGAGGTACACACTGGGTTTCTTTTACTTGTCACTCTGAACAAATGGAAGTTTTCTGTGTAAGGTCAGCTAGTTGGGAGAAAAAGGCAAGTTGCATATATCCCAAATTTTAATGATGTGTGATGCAACAAATTAAGAAAGAAGAGAACTGAACCTAATCCAGTCCCCACACTCACTTTAATTAAGACACTCTAGATCCAGTTTAATCTGGGTTCTTAGAGTTGAAAGGCCTGTTGCTAATGGAAGAAACTAACCTCCTGAAGTTGCGGAAATATTTGATACTTGGCCTTGGGCGCACCTGTTCCAATTCTTTATGGCAGCATAAAGAATACATACCAGCATTCTCCACTGCTTAGAGAAACGATAATAGTTTAATCTGTCAACTTTGCTTTTAATCATTGAATAAAAAAAATCCTTGATTCCATTTAATAAAATTTGCACAGGCCTCTCTGAAATGTACTTTGCTCTGATCCTAGATCTTGGCTTAATTTTAAACCTTTTCTATTTCTACTGGATATGATTTCATGCCTGGGTAATGAAGAGTAGTAGTAGACTGTTGCTTATGGTTCCAACATAAGGAGCTTGACAGATGAAATGCACGGATTCTCTGCTTCTCTTGGCCGCCATCTGTTTGAGATGGTTGGGGGAGGGGCAGAGAAGAAAGCACTTGCTGTGCACGGTCATATGCAAGCGTGTTGCCATCATTGCTACCCGATTTAGTATGTGTAAAATTTCTACCATACCTTTGTGAACAAATTCTCGGAGATGTTGAATTACAATACTTTATCTCCCCAGGAGTGCCAGAATGTCACTTTGATGTGGCCCAGTTATTTATATGAGTACAACATTAGCCTCAGTGTTTATAACTGGAATACCCTTTGCATTCGAGCCAGTTGTTTTTCACACCATAAAACCTCACATATGACTTCTGTGTCGTTGGGGCTGTAAACATTTGTCTTTTTTCTTTGGGGAGGGAACATTAGTATTCTTGATAGCAGCCTTATTTCAGACTCAATAACAATGAAATATTACAAGATTGAAAAAATATTTTTTTCTGGTTATTCCTAGATTTATTGCCATGACATTCTCTGCTTTATCTTAATTCAAATGTAGTAGATGAAATATTCACACCAATTTAGAGTTTGTACAACAAAAAATGAATTTAACATTCAGTTGCTTCAAGCCTGTTTCTCTTTAGCAAATGTACTAGATCTATAATTTTATTTTTCCTTTCTGAAGCAGTTAAATAAATCTTCTTCAATGTTTCTCAGAACATGAAGAATCTAGCCTTTTATTTCAAGATTTTCTAGGTTTTATTTCAAGAACTTTGCGGCCACTAATTACAATGGCTGGAAAGCATGGGCAGCTAGGTTTAGGGAAAATAAGTTAGATCTCTGTTGGAAACTCATTTTTTATAGAATGGCTTAAAAGTGGTAATCTAAGCTGTTAGGCATACTGGGGCAAATAAAAAACAATGCTTTCGTACATTATTCCTAAATTTATTCTGGCAGGCTCATTAAGGAAATTAAAGCAGCAGAAGTTAATCATCTCAGTTATCACTATCCCCTCCTTCTAAACTGCTCCAGAAATGAGAACGTCCAGGTTTAGACCACATTTGAGGAGATCTGCCTTCATATTTTCATAGGTCAAGGCAGTAACTGGCAAAGAATTTGACACTGTAGGCACATAATAAATATTTGATGAATGAATCTATAGGGTACATAGGTGTTGGAGTCAGACAAAAATGGTTTTAGATCCCAAATGGTCCACTTTCCTCATTTGGCTTATGTGATGCAGTCTCCTGGTTTTTCGCCTACCTTCCGCTGTGTTCCCAGAGTACATATGTTATTTGCCTTACCCTTAGGAGCTCTTCTGTTTTCACGCTCACTTTCCCTGAACAATCTCATTAACTCCCACAGGCTCAAATGTCATCAATATGCTAATGACTCTTGAATCAATTCTTCTAGCTCAGATCTTTTTCCTGAGTTCATATATTCAATAGACTGTCAGTACAAAAAAAGAAAGAAAGAAAAAAGAAAAAGCTATGAGCTCCTTGAGGCCTAGGATTATTCATGTTTTGTCCCCTCCTGTGTACCCATGCATAACACAGTGCCTGCCACAGTGTTATGTTCTCAGTATACACTTGACTAAATGAAGATCTATAATTACATTCATTATCTTTCCATCATTCTAGCACTTATCCCACTATAACAATTGACTGTTTACTGGTGTGTAACCTTCTTTAAACTTCATGAGGGCAGAAATTATGTCTGTCTCACTCATGTTGGTAAAGCCTAGCAAATTACTTGGTACGTAGTAGTTGTTAAAAAAACATTTCCCTCCTTTTATTGCTCTATATGTCCTTAGGTAAGTCACTTATCCTTTCTGACCTTTATATTCTTGGCCTATTAAAAAGTAATAACAAGGGGCGCCTGGGTGGCTCAGTCAGTTAAGTGTCCGATTTTGGCTCAGGTCATGATCTCAGGGTTCGTGAGTTCGAGCCCCACATCAGGCTCTGTGCTGACAGCTCGGATCCCGGAGTCTGCTTTGGATTCTGTGTCTCCCTCTCTCTCTGTCCTCCCCTGCTTGCACTCTGTCTCTGTCTCTCAAAAATGAATAAACGTTAAAAAATGTTTCTTAATGTAATAATAATACCTCATAATGTAAAAATGAAATAATTCAGTTTAGTATGTGTAAAATCTTTATTTTTTACTATGGAAAGAAAAGTTCAGTACACATACACATACATATATATATAAAACTAGAGATGTGGTTTCTTCTACATGTATATTGAAAGGGATGAGACAATGAAAGGGATTATAGATTAAAAGCAATTTAAAAGACAAACCAAATAAGCAGACCTTATTTGGATCCTGGTTAATACTGTGTTGGGGTGTGTGTTGTAGGCAAAATAATGCTCCCCACCTCCCACCCCCAAATGTTGAAAGATGACCATGTCCTTAATACCCAGAACCTATGAATCTGTTATATTGCATATCATAGGTGAACTAGGGATGCAGAAGGGCTTACAGTCACTATAAGCTGACCTTCAAATAGGGCTACTATCCTGCATTATCCTGGGGAGCCCAGTGCAATCACAAGGGTCTTTAAAACTGGAAGAGGAAAGCAGAAGAGAGGGGGGTAAAGTAATGCAAGGCTTGTTGCTGGCTTTGAGGTGGCAGAAGAGGGCCATGAAGCCCTGGATTTGGGCAGCCTCTAGACGCTTGAAAAGACAAAAAAATGAATTTTCTCTAGAACCTCCAGAAGGAAACATCCCTGACAACACTTTTTTTTTTTTTAATGTTTATTTATTTTTGAGAGACAGAGACAGAGAGTGGAGGGGTGGGGGCAGAGAGAGAAGGAGACACAGAATCTGAAGGAGGCTCCAGGTTCTGAGCTGTCAGCACAGAGCCTGACGCAGGGCTTAAACTCACAGACCGCAAGATCATGACCTGAGCCGAAGTCAGGTGCTCAACCGACTGAGCCACCCAGGCGCCCCTGGAAACAACCCTAACAACACTTTGATTTGCTCAGTAACATCCATGTGGGAAAACTATAAAGCAATATACTTGTGTTTTTAATCCAACAAGCTGTTATATATAATAAGCAAGAGACAACTAATACAGGGATTATCAGGAGAAATTGAAAATTGGTTATTTGATGATAACACAATTTTTATTTTAGGTGTGATAATTGAATTATGGTTAGGTTTTTAAAAAGAGTGTTCTTTTAGGGATGATATTGAAATATTATCAATGACATGATAGATGTTGCATTTGCTTCAGAATGGTTCAGAAATGGCAGGGGAATGAATGGCATATAAATGAAATGTATCAGTTACAGACTGATAAATTGTTAACGTTTGGTTCTTTTTATTAAATTTTACTGTTTTTTAAAGTAATTGTTTCCTTAGCATCCTCTAAAGATGATTAATGCTAATTTTTTTCTAATTTCAGAAATCATTGTGAGCTCATGGGGTTAAACATATTTGAAGTATTGTAGTCCATGGTTATTATCTTTATTAATGCTCAAACTGTCTCATCTACTTCTCTGAAGTCCCTTTGATACCACTCTGGTAGTCTTTGATAGCTTCCTTCCTTGCTAATATGAGAAGATTTTCTAGACTTCCCTTGTTTATTTTCTGCCCCAGTTCTATAATTAGCAGTTTTTTTTTTAAGGGTCTGGTTCCTTTTAGCGGGAAGATGATAATTTTGGTACTGGAGTCATTGATTCTCTAAACAAAGATATATTAAGCAATATGCCAGGGACTGTTGTAGATGCTAGAGGTGTTTCAATGAATAAAATAGTGTCCCTGGCCTTAAGGTCTGAAGAGACAGAAAATAAGAAAACAATCAAAAGAATATAAAATATGTTAAATGGGGATGAACACTATGGAGAAAGATAAACCAGTTAGTGAGTATAGGGAATGCTGGATTGTGGGTAGCAGGTTGCCCCTTCATATAGGATAGTGAGAGAGAGCCACATTGATAAAATGGCCTTTGAGCAGAAAACCGGCAGGAAGTGAGGAGCAAGCCATGCAAACAGCTGGAAAATATTTCCAGAAGGAGAGAAGAGAAAGTACAAAGGCCCTGAATCAGAAGAATGCTGGCCATTTAGAGAAACCATAAGGAAGCCAGTGTGCCTTGTATGTAATGGGCAAAGGGAGAGTGGCAATTCAGAGAGGGAGCAGGAATCTGATTCTGTATGACCATTGATTAGAAGGGAGCTCAAATTGAAGGGTTTTGAGCAAAGGAGTAGCATGGTCTGGCTTAGTTTTTTTCTGGCCTCTGTATTGTTATCAAGAGTCGAAACTACGTTTCTATAAGCAGTGACTACCGTTAAGCAAAGCAAGCGATGTTGGTGGCTTGGACCAAGGATATACTATGGAGGTGGTAAGAAATCATCAGGTTATGTTTTTCTCATACTTTCATGAGCAGTTCATCTCCTAACACCAAACTTGCTCTTCTAATGAATGGTATTTTCAGCAATTCAAAAGCACAACATCTAGTAAGAGTAACCTACCTTAGAAGACATTAAATACCTCTGTTGTTTATTTTTTGAGATTTTTTGAGTTTTTTTTTTGTTTTTTGAGATATCATCCCCCTAGCCCCCACTTGTGTTAAGTTTGACATAATACAGTATTTTTTCACCGATTGCATGTCAGTAATGAGAATATTTTACTATTAGTTGAATAATTTGACTTGAACCAAAAGAGTCAACTGATGAATTTCATTCCTATTTGAGTACAGTCTGGCCAAGTGTTTAATGTATACATTATAATCTTCACTACTCTTTTTTAAAAATGAATTGGTGTAGGGACCCCTGGGTGGCTCAGCTCAGTTGAGCGTCGGACTTCGGCTCAGGTCATGATCTTGCAGTCCATGGGTTAGAGCTCCACATAGGGCTCGATGTTGTCAGTGCAGAGCCTGCTTCAGATCCTCTGTCCCCTTCTTATCTCTGTACCTCCCCTACCCTCTGTCTCAAACATAAAAAAATAAAACATTAAAAAAATGTATTGGTTTAGAGTTAACAGCCTTTTTTGAGCAGGAGTAGAAAGCAAAAATATCAAATACCCCACTTTTTTATAGTTAGGTAACATCTGATTTCAGAGAATTCATACATTGTACTACCATGGGTTCTTTTGCTCTTAATCTCCGCTTTTTCTCCAAAAGCTATTTATATAAACAGGTGTCTTTTAGTGAGGTCAGCTATTTTTGAAGCACACAGTAAATAATTATAGTATAGTACAATACTATATACTATAGTATACTATAATATAGTATTTTATATTATATATTTATATAATTATTTTAATATTACATACAACCAACATTATGTATATTATATTATAATTATATAAGATTGCTTAAAACTTACGTTAACTAATTTGCTAAATAATACAAACCTGAATCACCTGCTTGGGAAATAATGTGATTAAGATCTTTCTAGAGTGGAGAATTTAAAAAAAATTTTAACGTTTAATTTTGAGAGAGGAAGAGCACGATTGGGGGAGGGGCAGAGAGAGAGGGAGACACAGAATCCAAAGCAGGCTCCAGGCTCTGAGCTGTCAGCACAGAGCCAGACACGGGGCTCAAACTCACAAACCGTGAGATCATGACCTGAAACTGAAGCCAGACACTTAACTGACTGAGCCACCCAGGCGCCCCTCGAGTGGAGAATTTTTACTTTATGTTTTCAAATGGTATATCACATGGGGCACCTGGGTGGCTCAGTCGGTTGAGCATCCGACTTCAGCTCAGGTCATGATCTCACAGTCTGTGAGTTCGAGCCCCGCGTTGGTCTCTGTGCTCACAGCTCAGAGCCTGGAGCCTGCTTCGGATTCTGTGTCTCCCTCTCTCTCTGCCCCTCCCCTGCTCACGCTCTGTCTCTCTCTCTCTGTCAAAAATAAATAAACATTTAAAAAACAAAATTCAAATGGTATATCACAAAGATTTCCCTAACAACAGGAGATAAGTGTCCTACCTAAATTAATGAATATTGTGTGGTTCCATTTTTTTAAAATTCTTTATCTGCAGTTTATAGTCTGCAGTCCAAAAGAGATGACTTTAAATTTCATGTTTAATAAGTCAGCGATCTGTTTGCTTTTTAAAAATGTATTGCCTCTTAGAATACTTCAATATATGACAAATATGACAAATATTTGAAAACACTAGCAATTCAGCAAATAGGTATGAATGTATGTTGTTCTAAACCTTCAGATGACTCATCAATAACCATTCTAAAGTTAATAAGATACACTGTTCGTTTGGAGAGTAGCTAGTGGCTTTAAATTTCTAGATGAGTTTTGTGGTGCTGAAATGTACTTTATATAAAAGAATAAAAATTAATTTTCCAACATGTCCCCAATGGGGTAGAGATTAGCCACAAAGAAGCCAAATTTTATGGAAGTTGCTCAAGATTAAAGTTAAAAAGGAAAACTTGAGTCAAGAACTAACTTCTTTCTAATGTTCTCAGGATGACACTTTATTGACTCATTCATTATCCAGTTTAAGTCACTTAAATTTTTTGTGACTTAGATTCATAGATTATGAAATGGGGCTAATTTAATGGTCCTATTTAATAGCTCTATTAAAACTTAAAAGAAATAGTTGTTTTTATTACAAATAAGTAGATTGTCATCTTTAAACTACTATCTCTAAAGAGATGTATATTTTTTTCTACATAAACATGATTTTCATGACAGGTTCAATAAATGTGAAGTGTTTTGGCCTCTGTACCACCCATGGAAGATCGTTTTTCCCTGCATAGTAGTGCAGTTCTCTGCAGAATTATTAAGGAAACAAGGCTCATTTCATGGTGCCTTCCCTGTTGGAAGACCTCACCTTCTTACACCTCCCTCTCCCCATTAAGCCAAGTGAGCAGAGGCCAGGGGCTTGGCACTTGATGGCACAAAAGTTGCCCATTACTGTGCTAAAGTAGTGAGAAATTCAGTCTGAAGAAGTGAAACATCACTTTATTCATATGGGAAATAACTATGCCTTGGAAATGTTCGTGGCTTGGTAATTAACAGGGCTTGTGTAGCTTTGTGTGCGGGCCAGTGTGCTAGCAACACAGCAACAAAACGGAGGTGTGAGAATTTCTGTCTTATCCAAAGTGGTTAAAATGGGGCAGTAACAGAAAACAAGGCTTTTCTTCCCAAGCAAGGAACAGAAGTGAGCTTAGGGCTTATTACATGTGTTGAAGACACAGTCACATGTTTCATGTTTAAGAATAGCTTCTCATGTTAAATAAGCTAGTTTCCCATGTACCTTCTCCTTGAGGCATGGGCCAGGTGGATTATGTCCCATTTTACAATGACTGATGGATGGAGAATTACTACACTCTTTTATTGCTAAAAATGTCCCAATGACTCAGTACTTTAGGGCTTATGCATAGATAATGTGATAAAATAAAGGCATATGGTAGATGAAAGGGTTTCACTCTCTTAGAGGTCTGATTTTCAGATTTTTCAATTGGTAACTTTCCCACTGTTTGAAATCCTGACCCTAATCCGCATTTTAAAAATATCCGTCTCAATATTGCTCTTTAAAAAGGCAAAATGAAAGTTATTTGGAACTTTCCCTTTTTTCTTTTGCATGATTAAATGTTAATTTTTTTTTTTTTTTTTTTTTTTTTTTTTTTTTTTTTGCCTTCTCTTTGTGAGGCTGTTTTCTGATAGTGGGTAGAGAGAATTACAGTTTGTCCTCTTTGTTTAAAAGTTTATCATTACAGGGGGCCCCCTGGGTTGACTTTGCCTCAGGTCGTGATCTCGTAGTTCATGGGTTTGAGCCCCATGTGGAGCTCTGTGCTGACAGCTGGGAGCCTGGAGCCCGCTTCAGATTCTGTGTCTCCGTGTGTCTCTGTCCCTCCCCTGCTCGCACTCTGTCTCACTCTCTCTGTCTCTCTCCCCAAAATAAATAAACATTAAAAAAAAGTTTATCATTGCCTTAGGAAGGTTGTAAGGATATAAGATGTTGATAAACAAATTATGCAGGCAGGGGTGTTGTGGATGTTGAGAGGAGCAAGAAGGGTGCCTGGGTGGCTCAGTTGGTTAAGTGTCTGACTCTTGATTTTGGCTCAGGTCATGGTCTCATGGTTGTAGGTTCAAGCTCTGCATCAGGTTCTGCATTCAGGGTGGAGCCTGCTTGGGATTCTTTCTCACTCTCTCTCTCTCTCTCTGCCCCTCTTCTGCTCATACTCTCTCTGTCTCTCTCTCAAAAAAAAAAAAAAAAAAGCAAGGACACTGCTAGCTGGGATCTTCAGGGCAGATGGGGTGGTGGCAGGGAGCTCAGGGAATGGAACTTCCATGAGCCTTGTAGAAGAAGAAAAGTATGAGTGGTACTGGAGAAAGGGACATTTCATTGGCTAATGGTCATAGAGGCAGGGCCTAACCTGACATGTTCAAGGGACAGTGAGTAAACTATAGCATAGTGGTTAAGAACACAGACTCTGGAGCCAAACCGCCTAGGTTCAGGATTGCCCTTTATTTGCTGTGTGGCCTTGGACCAGTTTCTTACCATTCTTTGCCTCAGAATAAAAAAAAAATGGTGCTAATCTTGCCTGAATCATAGAGCTGTTATAAGGATTTGACAAGAGTGCCTTCAAATAGTGATGGCACAAGTTAAATATTAAGTAACTATAATAGAGTAGGGTGATGGCAGGGATGTGAGTGAGCATAAAAGACAAGGTCATAAAGAAGACCGGAGTGAGCTCCTTGAGGGACTGGACTGTCAAGACTGAATAAGCAAGAAACCATGATGAGAGTAGTGTATTTGGGAAAATAATCCAGCAGAAAAGGTTGGAAAGAAATTGGCAGCAGAGAGCATGGTTAGGAGACTTGCAGTTGTCCAGACTTGAGAGATTCAAGACCAGGACTCAAATGACAGATCATGGGTTGGATTAAAAAGAAGGGACAGACCTTGGAAACATTTACAGCAGAACAGTTGCTAGGGTCTGCGGACTGTCAGGCACATAGGAGACAGAGCGCCGTGCCTCACTAAGTGGCAGAATTCACACATACAGGAAGGAGTTCTGAGGTAATGTGTGCAAAAAGATGAAATCCATTTTTCATATCTTGAATTTAAAGACAAGAACAGGAATTGGCATTGAAAATGCTTATCTGTTGCTCTAAGAGAAATCAGGTCTGGATACAGAAATGGAAGATGCACAGAGGAGCAAGTTGTGCTGTGCAAGTAAATGCGGTAACAAGGAAGAAGAATGTACACAGTAATATTCTTTCCCATTTCTATACGAGGAAGCGTGAATCTAAGGGAGTGAAAACATTTTCCTAGCCCAGTTGAGTCACTTGAAACAAGGGCAATGGTAAAGCTCACTGGTCTGTAAAATGCCATTTCACGGCTCAAGTGCCAGGCAGAGAGCCCTGTAGATGTGCTATGTGTTTATAAAAGCTGGGTTTCTGAATCTGTAATTGCCCATCATTGCAAACAGGCTTTATTCTGGTAAGGGAGAGTTATTCTTTCAATTAGCCCAATTAATCTTACCAGTTAAAACCACAGCTGTAAAATGAATCCTGTCAATACACACACACGCAGTGAGTTTATATTATTATTTATTTATTATAAATAAGAGTCCTTTTAAATGTTTTTTGAATATATGTCTTTTCTACTACATCATAATTGCCTGTGGGTAAGGAGCAGCCCTCCTGTTGGTTTCAGGTTGTCACAGTTTTTACATTCGTTTATGTTTTTTAAATGTTTATTTATTTTGAGAGAGAGCATGTGTGCACGAGTCGGGGAGGGACAGAGAGAGGGAGACAGAGGATCCAAAGCAGGCTCTGCATTAACAGCAGAGAGCCCAATGTGGGGCTTAAACTCATGAACCGTGAGATCATGACCTGAGCCAAAGTTGGACGCTCAACTGACCGAGCCACCCAGGCGCCCCATTCAGTTATGTATTGATTCCAGTTCATTCATTGATTCATTTGTTCATTTATTCCAGACACCGTATTAGCTCCTAGGCTGAGGAATAAGGCATAGTTCCTGCCCTCAGGGAGCTTGCTTTTTAGTTGGGGAGGAAGAGGCACAGATATATGAAGTAGAAACAGCAATAAAGTTATTCACAGAAAATTATGGGAATGTGAAAGAGAAACATTTAATCTGGATTATGTGGCATGGGCAGTGGGGAGAGGTACTTCAGGGAAGATTTTTAGAGCAGTTGACTTCTGGGTTGAATCTTAAATGCTATGTAGTGGTTACTAAGTAAATAGAGAGAAGGGGAGAGAAAGGACAGTGAAGACAGCCTGTGCATAGATGGACTGACAAGAAAACTTGGGGCATTGGGCATTGCTGCAGCATGAAGACTGAGGCAGAGGGTGGTGAGCAGTGAGACTGTGGGGCAGGCCGAGAGCACTTGGAGGGCCCTGAATGCAGTGCTTAGAAGCACGGACTACATTCAGTGGTCAGAGAAGAAGGAGATGCTTGAAGTAGTGTATCAGAGTTGTGACCTGATAAGATTTCAGTCCTTGGTGGCAGTTGGGAGGATGCATTGAAGGATAAGACATTTTGGCGACCAGCAAGGTGGGAGAGATTTAGGACCTAAACCAGGACAGTATTGTCGGAATGGGTGATGACGGGCAAAATCAAGAAGTACTTGTGATGTAAAATCAGCAGGACCCATTATTACCACAGATGAGAGAGAGGAAGGTCCTAGAATGGTTCTTAAGTAGCTACCTTATATGACTGGGTGACTGATTTTACAGTCTACTTAGAGAATACAGGAAGAGAGGTAATACATTGAGTTCATTTTTATTTTTATTATCTTGCAACACATTGGGATATTTAATGTGCCTCTGATGTACTAGGAGTTAAATCTATCTGAATATTAGCAGAGATGTCTAGATGAGTAGAACTACATTGCTGTCAATACTCAGCTTAACTGCATCTCCTCTTGGAAGCAGAGGCAACTCTGCTTTTCTTATAACACATTATATATATTTACTTATATGTTTATATTTGTATGTATTTATATATATAGGTATAACACACACACACACACACACACACACACACATTTCTTAGAATCCCTTGTAATGAAAAGTAACTCCAGACTTAATAAAGCTAAATATACCAATTTTCTAGGTTATTCATTCCTGTCAAAACTAAGAAAAAAAAACAAACAAACGATTAATGTGGCCTTTCAGACAGTAATAAAATTTTAAGACTCTTTCACTGTGTTGTAATCCTTGATTTTCTTTTCTGTTTATTTCTGTAGTCACAGTCCAGTGTTTGATACATAGTGTCTCCATAAATGTGAGTGAGTGAATAAGCAAATGAATAGGTTTTTTTTTTATATAATTCTGCTTTTGCTTTAATATTTAATACAGTATTACAGATGTGATTGAAACCCCTTTGCAGTTTTACTCACTTCCTTTGTGTCTTTCCCAAAGCTAACCCGTTATCTTGAAATGTGTGTGTCTTCCTCCCTGAAAATAATTATTATTATTTTAAAAATTTTTATCAAGTATAGTTGACATACAATGTTATATTAGTTTCAGGTGTATAACATAGTGGTTTTTGACCATTCTATACATTATGCTATGCTTACCATAGTAAATGTAGTTACCGTCCGTTACCATACAATGTTATTACAATACTTTTAACTATATTCCCTATGCTGTATTTCTCATCCCCATGACTTTATTTTATAACTGGAAGTTTATATCTCTTAATCCCCTCCACTTATTTCTCCCATCCCCCCAACCTCCTGCCTTATTTGACTTAGCATAATACACTTTAGGTCCATCCGTGTGGTTGCAAATGGCAAGATTTAATTCCTTTTTATGGCTGAGTAATAATAGTCCATTATATATCTTTACCACATCTTCCTTATCTGTTGATGGATACATATGTTGCTTCCATATTTTGACTGTTGTATATAATGCAACAGAAAACGTAGGGTTGCATATATATTTTTGAATTACTGTTTTTGTTTTCTTTGGGTTAATACCCCATAGTGGAATTACCGGATCATATGGTATTTCTGTTTTTAAAATAACTTTTTTAACATTTATTTATTTTCAAGAGACAGAGAAAGACAGAGTGCGAGTGGGGGAGGGGCAGAGAGAGAGGGAGATACAGAACCAGAAGCAGACTCCAGGCTCTGAGCTGTCAGCGCAGAGCCCGACATGGGGCTTGAACCCACCAACAGTGAGATCATGATCTGAGCTGAAGTTGGATGCTTAACTGACTGAGCCACCCAGGCACCCCTGGTATTTCTAATTTTTTGAGGTTATGTTGGCCTCATAGAATGAGTTGGAAAATTTTCCTTCCATTTCTATTTTTTGGGACAGTTTGAGAAAAATAGGAATTAACTTCTCCTTAAAGGTTTGGTTGATTTTCCCTGGGAAGCCATCTGGCCCTGGACTTGTTTCTTGGGAGATTTTTTACTGCAAATTCAATTTCTTTGCTGGTTATCAGTCTGTTCAAATGTCCTATTTCTTCCTATTTCAGTTTTGATAGTTTATGTTTCTAGGAATTTATCTATTTCTTCCAGGTTGCCCAGTTTGTTGGCATATAATTTTTCATAATATTCTCTTATAATTGTTTGCATTTCTGTGGTGTTGATTATGATCTCTCCTCTCTCATTCATGATTTTTATTATTTGGGTCCTTTCTCTTTTTTTTGATAAGCGTGGCTAGGGGGTTATCAGTTTTATGAATTCCTTCAAAGAACCAGCTCTGACTTTTATTGATCTATTCTCATAGGTTTTTGTTTTGTTTTGTTTCTGTATCATTTATTTCTACTCTAATCTTTATTATTTCCTTTCTTCTGCTGGCTTTAGGGTTCCTTTGCTGTTCTTTTTCTAGCTCCTTTAGGTGTAAGGTTATGTTGTGTATTTGAGATTTTTCTTGCTTCTTGAGGTAGGCCTGTGTTGCTATATATGAATAGATGATTTTACAAAGTAATATTATTATTTGAATATTAGAAAATCTTTATATTTGGCTTATTCTCATTCTGATTCTTCTGTGTCTTAATTCCTAGCACTTTCCAGTGGAAGAATCTCAAACAGTGCAGCCTCATCAGGAGCAGTAGCACCAGCCAACTCAGCCAGGGGACAGCCCCAGTCACATGACCAAGGCACTTTAGTGCAAAGAGCTGAGCACATTCCTGCAGGGAAACGAACTCCAATGTGTGCCCACTGTAACCAGGTCATCAGGTGGGTTATTCGTTTTTGGAATTTTCTTGAAAGTACTTAATACCAATGTTAATTTTTTTTATTATTTTGAATGATTTCAGATTTTATTAGTGAAAATATTTTTGCTATATTTTTATGTAGTCACTGAAGTGATAAATAAAAATATATATTTCTTAGAATCTCTTGTAATGAAAAGTAATTCTGGACTCTGTAAATAAAGCTAAAAATACCGCTTTTCTCAGTTATTAATTCCTTTCAAAACTAAGAAAAAATAATGATTAATGTGGCCATTCAGAGAGTAATAAAATTTTAAGACTCAAAGGGACCCTGAAGATTATTTCTCTGAACTTCATTCTTTTACAGATTGTAAAAGTGAGGACTTTTCATTTAGATGAAAAATAACTAGTGAAAAAGTAAAGAAATTTGAGCCCTAGAGAAAAAAAGATTGGATTTTTGAATACCTAAGTACTGAAAGATATAATTACCTTTGGATCTATTCATAAATGCTTTCAATTTTAGATTAGGTCATAACCTGCTTCTTTAAAATACTTTTGTATCCAAATCTGTTTTATTGTCTCTTAAATTCCATGAGGGAAAAAAGGCCCAGAGATCTTATGTGAGTGCACTATATTGCCACTTAGCCTCTGAGCATTTCTTAAGTGATTTCTAAAATGTTAGAAGGTGTAGATATGAATGTCGATGGCAGGGATCCCACCAGCAGGACCTTGTTGCTTCTGTGAGTCGCCTTGTTGGCAGTAATAAATAATAGGTTGAAATGACTCTTCAAGCTCACTCCTCATTTTTAATTTATCCTGTTTTGAAATAGTTGAAACAGTGGCTTGTCTAAAGTTGAATAACGTTATGGCTTGCTTGCATTTTCCCCTACTCTATTATATAATTATTGCTATTTAAGAACCAAATATAAATATTCTTTTCATTGACCCACTATTAAATAATAAATATGTCAAGGACACAGTACACAGTACATGATTAAAAATAAAGTCGATTTTGGGGCGCCTGGGTGGCTCAGTCGGTTGGGCATCTGACTTAGGCTCAGGTCATGATCTCACAGTCCGTGAGTTCGAGCCCCGCGTTGGGCTCTGTGCTGACAGCTCAGAGCCTGGAGCCTGCTTCAGATTCTGTGTCTCCCTCTCTCTCTCTGACCCTCCCCGACTCATGCTCTGTCTCTCTCTGTCTCAAAAATAAATAAATGTTTAAAAAAAAATTAAAAAAAAATAAAGTAGATTTTTCATCTTAAGTGTTCATTGTACGTTTCAAAAATAATAAAACAGAAAGTAAAAATAAAAGTTCGTACGTAATTCTACCTTCCAAGATAACCACTACTAGTATTTGAACTCTCATTTTTAAAACACACATCTGTAAGGACACTTGTGATTTTACAGAAATAGAATTATAATACAATATTTTGTAAGCTGGTTTTTTTTTTTTCACTTAAATGTGTTTTCCATCGTGAGTTCCTGCTTAATAAGAACGAGCCAGTAGCAGTGGGAGTAGTTATAATAGTTATGGGGAAAAGGAGGAAAAAACCAAAGTCTAGACAATAACCAACACACAGAAAGCATTTGTGGATATTTTACCTGAATAGATCATGCGTGACTCTAGACCCACTTGTTCAAGCCATAATATCATTTTGGGTAGAGTCAGTTTCCTAAAAGTAGTACTATAGGGTTAGTGCCTTAAAGAAATATCTAAATTAATAGATTCTAGCATGGTGCTGCTTTGTTCCAATAAATAAAACTATATTTTTAATTACCAACTGTATTTAGTTGTTATATTTTTAGGATTAATATTAATCAAATAAAAAACAGGTTCTGACTTGTAACATTTGTTTTTAGAAGTTATGGTACTTTGGTTACCTAGAGTGGTGGTTAGGGATACTATATTCTGAATAAAAATACCCCTTATGGAGATTGGAGTCACTGCTATTTGTATGCTGTTGTAAGCAAGTAATTACTGGATGGGTTAACGAACTGTCAAACCCTATCAGTTGTTGATTCATATTGTCTGATTATCAAATTCTGTGACATCCTATAATCATAAGTACCAACACGTGAAAAAATTACTGTGGAGAAAATATGAACATCTAAATAGGAATTACATTCCCACCCCTCCCTACCTATCTTGGTTTCAGTTTTAACGCTAGGCCAGGATGTAATTTTAATACACAGTCTTTCTGCCATGTGAAATAAATATGTATTATATTAATAAGATGAATGGCCATTACTTATTGCTCCCTCATCTGTTAAATTTGTATTGCTCTGGATTATCCCAGCACTTTGTTATCAGTTAAGCATTAAAGCTTCATTTACTAGGGAAGTTAATAGGAACAGGGATTAATTCATGTCAAGATCACATGACGGTAATTAACATAAGCATATTTGCTTGGTGTTCAAATGCTAAAGTAGCTTGAATAGACTGTGGTCAGTTCAGAGACCTAGTCAAAGCATAATTCTTATTCTTGGCCTCAGTGTCAGTATCACTTACCAAAGCAAGGACACGTTAGATCAAGTGACATTCTCTTGGACACCTGTTTTAAAAACAAGCTGCGGTTGCAGGCTTGATACTTCAGTAGGGAATATTGTAACCTGCAAACTCTGGGAAGTTTAGGATTATTTTATAATTTATATCTTATTTTCCACAGAGTAATTTACATTATTTGTTTATAATTTGTATTGTTTTATTATGTATTTTCTTTTTTTTTTTTAACGTTTATTTATTTTTGAGACAGAGAGAGACACAGCATGAACGGGGGAGGGTCAGAGAGAGGGAGACACAGAATCTGAAACAGGCTCCAGGCTCTGAGCTGTCAGCACAGAGCCCGACGTGGGGCTCGAACTCACGGACCGCGAGATCATGACCTGAGCCGAAGTCGGCCGCTTAGCCAACTGAGCCACCCAGGCGCCCCTCTTATGTATTTTATAATTCCCGCATTTTCAAAAAGTATTTAAATAAAAGCAAACTAAGGCAAATTTTGTTTTATTTTAATTTCTTTAGCAAAGTTGATGGCCTCAGAAAACTTAATTATTGAATGTTAGCATTGAGCCTGTTATCTCTTATAGAACATATTTATCCAAAATCTCCATAAAATATTTTATTTGGATGTAATTTAATGCCTGACATTTTTTTGGTTTGTTTGAACCTTGAAAAGAGTTACGAATGTTGCACCTAAATAGACATTACTTTAATTAGTTAGTGGCCTTTTATAGATGGATAAGAAATTCTTTTGATGCTTTGATTAAGTTTGTTATGGAACGTGGGCACCTGGGTGGCTGTCAGTTGAGTGTCTGACTTCAGCTCAGGTCATGATCTTGCGGTTCGTGAGTTTGAGCCCCGCATCAGGCTCTGTGCTGACATCGCAGAGCCTGGAGCCTGCTTCCGATTCTGTGTCTCCCTCTCTCTCTGCCCCTCCCCGCTCGTGCTCTCGCGCACGCTCTCTCTGTCTCTCTCTCTCTCTCTCTCTCTCTCTCTGTCTCTCTCTCAAAAATAAATAAACATTAAATTAAAAAAGAGAAGTTTGCTATGGAACATTTCCAATCCATTTATGATAGAAGTACCATTTCTTTGATTCTTACACTTAAGACTTGATTGACAGTTGAGTGCTGGTATAATAGGGAAGCAGAAAATCAGGTTAATGTAGCCAAAACCACATTTTATTTTTCCTAATAGGATAGGTTTATGAAAAGTCTAGCTTATTTCTTTACTGATCTACCCAGTGGCATTAAAATCTGTTCACCGCTTGTATTACGTACAGGGAGTTAACTGAACCATTCACTTTAAGCTTAGTATCTTTGTGAAAGAATACAGGATTTATAGGGCTTGAATTTCTTCCTGGCTGTGGAATGCTTAAAAGAAATAGCCACAGTGCTATTGTTCTGTGTTTGCCTGCGGCACAGCACCAGAACAATCACATTCTGGCAACCCATTGTTTATTCCAGTGAGAGAGAGGACTTTAACATTTGTTTCTTGCTCAGTGATTTTCAAACTTTCCTCATGCTGAGCCATCTCAGCTACCCCAGGGAGAGGTTTTTGCTTGTTTCACCAAGCATTTCAGTTTCTCAGCATTCCCTTATTAATAGATTTTATTTATTCTCCCTTTCTGTTAAAACTTCACTTGAAAATAAAAAAGTTTGGTGTAATATGTTAGCTCTTGAGTTTAAGGGAACAACCAAAGACATTAGGCCAAGATTTATGAGCAAGACATATAGACCAAGATTTCAAATTTATTGTAGTGGAAAGTTTGAAAAAACACAAATGTTCAGCATCTAATATTATGGTGCCATTAAGATCCTCTTTTTGGATAATAATAATAATTGTTTAATGTGTTCTTGATATATGTCAAATGTTGTGCTAAGAATTTTACCTGAATTCTCATTCTTTATAAACTTGCGAGACAATTAGTAAAATTGCCTCAGTTCATAGATGAGAAAACCTAGACACAGAGAAGATACATATTTGCCTGAAGTCACACAGATAGTAAGTAAATGGTAGAATCTGAATTTGAGCCCGGATCTAACTTTAAATTTTATTCATGTTTTAACTACTACTTAGGAAAATGTTTAGGTGCACCTGGGTGGCTCAGTTGGTTAGGCGTCCAGTTCTTGATTTTGGCACAGGTCATGATCTCATGGTTGTGGGATCGAAGCCCCGCATGGGGCTTCGTGTTGTGTGGAGCCTGCTTATGAGTCTCTCTCTCCCTGTCTCCTTGTCCCTGTCCTGCTCGTGCATGCACATGTGTTCTCTCAAAATAAATACATAAACATTAAAAAAATGCAGTAAAGAAAGGAAAGTGTTTATAGTATCATATTAAGATTAAAACATAAATCTATTTTTGATTTTAAGTATGATGCTAATTTTGTGTAAAGAAAATATACATCAAGATATATTAATATATATAAATGTATAACTATTATGAATATATACATAGTCATCTTTGTTACTGTATTTAATCAGGAGAAAAACATCTTAAGCAGACCTGCAATAACTTGACTGCTTTTCTTCATAATGTGTTAGTATATGAGTGAGAAAGAAGGGAGTAAATAATAGATTGAATAATTAGAAGTTCCTACCTCCCCACCAAAATGACTTTGTACTATATACATGCATTCTTAGACTCCTATAGATGACCCAGGGTTCACTTTTCCGGTTTCTCATCTAATGTAGAAATGTAGTCATTCAATAAGCAACACTCATTAAATATTTTGTGTGCTACCCCATTTAGGCACCAGTGATACAGAAATCAAAGACATATTCCCTTCCCTTAAGGAAGTGACTATTACATACTGAATTGTGCCCCCCTAAATTCATATGTTGAAGCCCTAACCTCCAGTACCTCAGAATGTGCCTATATTTGAAGATAGGGTCTTTAAAGAGGTAAAATGAGGTCATTAGGGTGGGCCCTAATCCATTATGATTGGGGTTCTTGTAAGGAGATTTGGACATACATGGAAGGAAGACCATGTGAAGATGGCCATCCATAAGCCAAAGAGAGAGGCCTTAGAAGAGAGTAACCCAGCCAACATCTTGATTATGTATCTAACATTAGTTAGATCTGGACTCAAATTTAGGTTTTACCATTTATTATCTATGTGACTTCCAACCTCCCAAATTGTGAAAAAATAAATTCCTGCTGTTTAAGTCACCCAATCTGTGGTACTGGGTTAAGGCAGCCCTAGCAAAATAATCCAGTTATACTTTAGTAAAAAATACAAACCAGCATATCAACAACCATATCAGTTGTTGGTAAGTTTAATAGAGATACATCCAGAATCCTACTTGTGCAAAAGAAGTGAGAATTCTCTAGTTTCAACAAACCAATTTCTTTTATTTGAAAGGAATGGCAAACAATAAGGCTCAATAGCCTACTTATAAAATCAGTAGTTTTATACAACAAATATCCACTGAAAACTTTCAAAGTGTTGGCTGTTGTTAGAGTGGTAATCATATTACAATGTATAAACATGCCAAACCAAAACACTGTACATCATAAACTTACACATTGTATGCAATTATATCTTAATTTTAAAAAATAAATAAGTTAAAAAGAAAACATGCGCTAGTTGCCATACTGGCACTATAGTATATAAAGATTAAGAGACACTTCCTGTTTTGATACATTTTATCATCTGATAGAGAAGCCAAAACCCTGGCACAGATAACCATAATGTAATAATGTAAGCATTAGGAGAGGTACATCGTTCCCTTATAGTAATACAAGAAATATATATGTACTGCCCTAATATCCATAGTAAGGAGTTCTGAATCATAGTACTTAGGAAAATTGTGAGATATCCAAAAGGTTCTAAATTGTCACAGTTGTAAAATTGAAAATTAATCTTGCCTCATGAAAATATATTAATAATGGAAATCCATGTTGGCGATTTCATTATCTGTGTGATCCTTCTAATATTGAGGTCTGTCAATTCTCTGACATCTTATACTTCAGTGATTCCTCTAGTTAACTTCAGCCACCAGTTTTCAGTCATATCCTCTACCATTAACTACATTTCCTCCATAATCTCATTTCTAAGCACCTCATTCAAGAACAGCAGCCTATATTTCCACTCTCCCCCGTTACCTCAATTCTAGCAATCCTTTGACCACTCCCTGCCTCCCAGCAACTTCTGATCCATTGTTTCAAATACCTTCTCACTGTTCCCTTGGGTCCCAATATCCTCACTGCCCTTCTTATCCAGTCTGAATTCTTTAGGCACTCATTAGTCAGTATCCCTTGCATACATCCTCAGTTCCTTTGCCCATCTCTCACTTCATCATATTCACTTAACTGAAACCACTAGGCTGGAAAAACCAAGTCTTGGTTTACTCTTTGCCCACACTTGAAGGTGGATGTGGCTGGAAGGAAACCCATTCTAACCATACTAACCAGTGACACTTTAAATTCATGGCTATTAATCTCAGGTGTGGGGTTTGTTTTTTTTTTTTTTTTAATTTTTTAAAAATTTTATTTTAGAGAGCATGGGGCGGGGGGGGGGGGAGAGAGAGAGAGAGAGAGAGAGAGAGAGAGAATGAGAGAATGAGAATGAATCTCAAGCAGGCTCCATGCTCAGAGTAGAGCTCCATGAGGGGCTTGATCCTGCCACCCTGGGATCATGACCTGAGCCAAAATCAAGAGTTGGATGCTCAACTGACTCAGCCATCTAGGTGTCACTCAGATATGTTCTTAATAGTGACAAAAATCTGCTGTATGTCTCTAGTATGTTTACTTTTCCATCTCCCAGAAAGCCAGTTTTATGTTTTCTTTTTTCTCCTTAGACCTGTAATAACTTATTTCCCATTTTCACTGTCAGCTGATGAGCTTAATTCCTCTTTCCCTCTTTTATATAGGAAAGGCAACAGAGATGTAGGACTATCTAGGAAAAAAAAAATAACAAAATGGTGCTCGTATTCCTAACTTACCAGAAATTACACATTAAATGTAAATAGACTAAGCACTCTAATTAAAAGAATTATAGAATAGATAAAATCATGGTCTGGTTACATGCTGCCTATAACAGACACGCTTCGCGCTAAAAGATACCAAGAGATTGAAAATAAAAGTGTACAAGTGTACAAAAAGATACATCATGCAAACTTTATAACCAAAAGATGGCTGGAGTGACATTATATACTAATATTAAATAAAACAGCCATTAAGAAAAAAGGTGTTGAAAGAGAAAAGAAGGACATTTAATAATGATAAAAAATTAAATCCATCAAGAAGATACAACAATTATAAATATATATTCACCTAATAACAGAGCCCAAAAATACATGAAACAAAAACTGGCAGAATAGATGGGAGCAATATAGATAATTCAACAATAATAATTGGGAACTTCAGTACCCTAGTTTCAATAATGAGTATAACACTGCACAGAAAGTTGACAAGAAGCCTTGGACAACACTGTGACTAAACTTAACAGACATCTATAGAACATCCTGTCTAATAACAGGAGAGTACAAATTCTGAAGCGCACATGGAACGTTCTCCAGGATAGACCACATGTGTTAAACCATAAAACAAGTTTCAATACATGTAAAAGGACTGATGGTCATACAAAGTATGTTGTCTGAGCAGAATGGAGTGAAATGAGAAATACCTAACCAACAATTTTGGGAAATTCACAAATATGTGGAAATTAACACACTCCTAAACAATCTCTGATGAACTCCATGTCAACCTATTAGGGAACTCACATGACATCTGCATAATCCTTTTCGCCAGGTAAAATAAACTAGTCACAGGAGTGATGTTCCATCATATTCGCAGGTTCCACCCACACTCTAGACCAGGGGATCACACAGGCCATGTACACCAGAAGACTGGTGTCTTGGGGGCCATGTTGGAATACTGCCTGCCATGCTCTCTCTCCCAGTTTTGCTCTTCTTAGTTAGTGGTAGCTCTGTTTGCTCAGTTGCTCAGATCTCACGTGATCTATCAGCACATCCTTTTAACTCTTAACTTTTAAATAGACCCAGAATCTGAACCTTTCTCACTGTTTGTACTACTACTACTACCCTGATCCAAGCCATGGTTCTCACCTGGGATAATGAAGTTGTTTTCCAACTAGTATCTTTCTGCTTTTGCCCTTGCCCTTTACCTGTCTGTTCTCAACACAGTAGCTAGAGTAATCCTGATAAAACATAAATTAGATCATGTCACTCTTTTGCTGGAAACCCCATAATGGTTGGTGGAAGCCAGAATCCTTACAGTGGCCTAAAGGCCCTACACAGTCACTCCCATCCCACCGCCACCTCATTATCTCTCTGTCCTTATTACTTGACAATTTCCCCCTTGTTTCCTCTACTGCAGGCACATTGGCCTTCTTGCTGTTTCTCAGACTCCCCAGGCCTCTTCATCAGGCCCGTGCACTTGGTGTTACCTTTGCCTGGATTCTCTTTCCCTGGATATTTGCATGGCTCACCTTTGCCTCCGTCAGATCTTTACTAAAACAGGTGTCCCTGGCCACCTGTTTAATCCCCCCCCCCCACCCCAATATATACAGTCTCCCTATCTTCCCTCCCTGCTTCATTGTCCTCCTCTTGTTAAAATCTAACTTTTTTTTTTAACATTATTTGGTTTTTTGTCCCAATGCTAGAAAGTAAGTTCCGTGTGAGCAGGGCATTTCCTGGCTTTGTTTCCTGCCATATTTTCTGCTGTTCAGTTAATGACTGAACTTTTAAAAAGTATTTGGAGGAATGTATGATAACAGTTTCTCCAAGTTGAATTTATACCTCACTTGTCTTAATATATAGAATCACATTTTCCTGCTTCGTGGATTTTATAATAACCAATATAAATAATTGAGTATAATTGTCTCCAATAGACTTAAAGAATTATCAGTTAATATTACCTTTTTTAGAACTTGTCCTTTTTATTCACTGTTATGTTCAGGCTCATTTTACCTGTGCATATATTTTTGGGCAGTGAGTCATTTATGTCTTTAAAATGAAAAGCTACAGTTGGCCTCACAACCTTTTAAAAGCAGTATTTTAATGGGCTTACAAATTAAAGATGATACTCAGTAAAAATAGAAATATGTTATTTAATGCTCCAAATTGGAAAGTTTGGGCGCAGTTTACTGGAAATGCCGCACTTCTAATTTTAGGAAGGATTGTTACTATTGCTAATTGTGAGTATTGTAAGTATTGAAAGGGAGTGTGTTTCACTGTCATGTTCGAGTGTATTTCATTCTCTTTTACTCTCCCTGCACATGTCTTTGTATTTGTGAATGTGTGTGTGTGGTTTTTTCCAGTGATCTTTTCTGTTCCAGAAAACTCTTCCTATGGTTCCATTGTTCTTGGACTCCTTGCTCATGCCAAGCCCTTTCCAAAATTTGACCATATTAATAATATAAAATTGGTGTATACATTTTTATTATATCTAATTAAGTAGAGTATCAGATGCCATTTTTGTCTTTGAGCACAAGTTGTTTTTTCATGTGGCTTTGTTTTTACCTTTTGTTGACTAACTTCTTTTGATTTTCTTAGCTTTTTTTAATTTTTAACTTCTATTGATGCAGTAACTTTGGGTCAAATATAATTTCTAATCTCCAGTAGCCTTAGAATGCCAGCTTTACAGTTATCATCCACATGATCTTAGGAATGTTAGGTAGCTTCTGATATTTTCTTCATCTATTTATAGAGCTAATTTCCATCACTGAGAGTTATTGTTCACGTTAAGTTACAAAGGGAGGCAAGAAGGGAGCATTTGATTTTGAAGCTGAATCCCTGTTAGGTTATGCCTGTTGAAATTTGCAACCCCTTTCACCTTCTCACCGTGTAAGCTTTTCTTTTCCTGTTCCTTTTGACATCTTTCCCCACCTTTCCTTTCTCTCTCTCTCTCTCTCTCTCTCTCTTTTCTTTTTTCTTTTTGGTATAAGTCTTACAGAAGATCAAGAGGCTAAAAAGTTTCATGAGCTAGGTTAACTCTTTGTCAGCCAGTCAGTGCTTTAACTCTTTCCTGTCTCTTCCTTTGTCAGTCAAGGAGTACTTGGGAAAGACAGTGGCGTGGAGGACTGGAAGAGAGGTAGCTGCATACTTAATTCCACTTTGCTGTTACCCAAGCCTGTATGTCCAGGTCACAGATGGAAACCCAATCTACCTGGAACAAGAAGAACTTCTTCAGTGTTAATCCTGTGTTAATGAATTTGTTAAATTAGTCTCTGCCAACACAGAAAAGAGTACTTTGTTATATATAAGAGATTTTATTGTTTCATCTATACATAACTTCAAGGACATGATGGGAAAGGTGCTCTTCCAGCTGGGCCAGGGAATACCCGGTTGGGGCAGTACCACACTGAGCATGTTTAAGAAAGGAGCTCTGGCAGGAACAAAAGTTATATTCAGCTCAGTTTTTAAAGGTGCAGAGAGTGTTTCTTTACTGTTGTTAAGACATTTCACTATTTAGATTTGATAAGAAAGTAAGGAGGTATCTTAAACTTATTCTTTCAATCAATGATAGTTTTTTTTTTTTTTAATTTTTTTAATGTTTATTTTTGAGAAGAGAGAGAGAGAACAGGGAAGGGGCAGAGAGAGAGGGAGACACAGAATCCAAAGCAGGCACAGAGCCCGACGCAAGGCTCCAACTCACAAGCCATGAAATCATGACCTGAGCCAAAGTCGGACGTTCAGATGACTGAGCCACCCAGGTGTCCCTCAACTGATGATAGTTTTAATTAATTTAATTAATTTATTTGTACTAGGCACTATTCTATAAACCTTTTAAAAACATTTTTAAGAATACATGAAATATAAGAAAATCTTCTAAATTATAAAAGGAAGCAAAAGAATAATGAAAATCATGAATGGGACCATTAAAAATGAAGACTGGTCAAAAATGTGCTCATTGAGACTTGGCAAAACCTATAATAATGACCTTACATACTTGCCTAGGGTTTGACTAAATTTGGCTTTAAGCCTTCCAGTGGTCAACAAAGAAAGTTAATTTTTAAATTTACTGTACAATGAGTAAAAACCCTATTGCTCAGAAGAAGCAAAACTGTTCTTACTACACAAACCTGAAGGACTTTCTCCAGAGAGTCCACATGGAAATGACCCTGTATGATCTCTAACAGATAACACTCTCAATAGCAACTTAGAGGAGGAGCAAGGGTGACTGTCACAAGGCTGTTTCCTAGGACAAGTGTCAGTGTAGACTGATGGTGTCAGGCTGAGCACCGGTCATTAAAGGAATCATTCTGTGGAATGGATCAGGTCCAATATGCCATGAATCGCAGAACGTCCTTCTCTGCTGGTCTGACTTGGTTTCAACATATATTTTAGGAAATCTAAAAATGGAGTGTGTATTCCTCAATCAGTTGTTCTTTTCTCAGATGAATTTTGTTAAATATTTGCTGGCACTGACAGCCATGTTTGTGGAGAAAAGCTCTCAAGTGCATCCATACGGAATGTGGAGTTTGATTAGATTGACTTTTGCAAACTGGAAAGCTGAATACAGATACAGGCCTTCAGGGGCCATCCAGCCTATGGAGGAGCTGGAAGATGTGCCCTCATAAAAAAAATTCAGTCTGACAAATTCTTTGAAATCTGCCTTTAGTGTCCAAGCAAATGTTAGCACAGTTCTACCAGACTCTATGTTATGGTCACAGTAAATTGAACCTGGCAGCCTTTTCAAGGTTGTATAACCAGATACCCACTTGGTGGAAAAGCTCAGTGGACTCATGAAACTTTGTCTAGCTTTGAGCATTGTGACTCCTTGGTTTATCTTTGAATATATACTGAGAAAATGAGAAGAAGGAGCTTGTTGAGTAGAACTGTTATTTATTATCCAATTAAAAATTGAGGGACAACCTACCCAAAGTAACATATTTGGTTACAGAATAAGTGATCTATAGCCCTTTCTTTCTCTGGCAGGAATTAGTTAACAAAGACACTCCTTGTTAGTGATAACAAAACTATGGTGCCCTAAAGCTTAAAAACATAATAATAAAGTATTTGTCTCAAATGCTCAGGAGAACTGCACGCACCAGCTGATACAAGTGGCATCATGTTATTAATAAAAAACAAGTTAACAAAAAATGAGGCTAGAAAATACCCTCTTATACCTCAAAGAACACATTTTTATCATTCATCGAGAACTTTTTTACGTTTTTGACTCTTGGAGGATTAGGTGCTGGTTCTGAGTAAACATCACTGTATTTGCAAAGAATTTCCCAGTGGGAAATAGTTACTGAATACTAAGGTTTATGTTATCATTAAAGGCTAAAAAATGCTTCGATTTTGTGATGCTCATTACTATGATTTTTCCTATAATCTGCCTAGAAGTCAGGTATCCGTGCTCACTGACAATTAACTGTGTGGTCACTCAGTGATGATAATTGATGGTAATGAGATGAAAAGCAGAACATTCAGTTGACTATACCAGTTTGCTACAAATCAGGAAATTCAGCTTCTGGCCTTCACTCAGTCAGTCATTTTATGATATTTGTCAATCTTTTGAACATTCTGTATCTCAGCTTCTCCATCTGTTAAACTGAGTTTGTAATAACTGCCCTGGTCTATCTCACAGGAATGTTGTATGGACAAATTGGATAAGTGTAAAAGTGCCTTGGAGGTAAAGCCACTCTGTGAATAAAAATTAGTGGGATGGAGCTACTGAAAAGTACGTTGCAGAGGCTAGAATGGTTCATCTCTGCAGGCTTCATGACTAGATAAGGGTTCATAATGGATTCCTGTCAAGGAAACCAAACCCGCCTTATCAGTTCATGACTATATAGTATTTAATGGAAAAAAATCTCTTTACAAACATTTGTTACCTTGAAACAAATGTGCATTAAAAATCAGTCATGTTTTAATTAAATAAAACCTTTCTAAGTAGCTTCAAAACAGTCTCTAATATCCAGTTGACAGTTTCCATAGTCTATTTGGAGGGGTCATAAACATTTGATATGTTTAATAGAGTTGAGAAATAAGTATATGAAACAATGTGCGGGGAAGAGAAATTGACTGCAGTGTTTTCTCAGGTAATAATTATTACTGTTTTTAAGACTCCTGACATTACCAAATTGAGATTTCTCTTTTGTCTATTTTATAGAAATGTCAACTTCTCATCTCTGTCTAAACCATGTATTTTTTTTCCTGGTTATTTCATTTTATGTCAGAGTTAACATCCTCATTCTCATTCATTATCATGATGCAGACAGACCCACTCATTGCAACTCAAAAAACATAACCACTGGGGCGCCTGGGTGGCTCAGCCGGTTGAGCGTCCGGCTTCAGCTCAGGTCATGATCTCACGGTCCGTGAGTTCGGGCCCCGAGTCGGGCTCTGTGCTGACAGCTCAGAGCCTGGAGCTTGCTTCAGATTCTGTGTCTCCCTCTCTCTCTGACCCTCCCCCATTCATGCTCTGTCTCTCTCTGTCTCAAGAATAAATAAACATTAAAAAAATTAAAAAAAAAAAAAAACAACATAACCACCAAATCTGTTGAAGATGAAAAAAAGTGGGGGAAATGGCCTTTCTTGAAGGAATCCCTTAAGTGCTTTTTACTCCTCCCCTTTATTCTCTTCACATAAATGCGCAGAGAGTTCCTATGTAAATTTACTGCGCCTATGTTTTCAGCCCTTGAGAAGGATAATTGAGCAAGTATTTAATTGTTTGGACATTGCATAAAAGAGGTTCTGTCCAAGCTAACTTTAGAAACTTTTATTCCCAAGCCAACTCGATCTCTTTTCTTCTGGCAGGGGACCATTCCTAGTGGCACTGGGGAAATCTTGGCACCCAGAAGAGTTTAACTGTGCTCACTGCAAAAATACAATGGCCTACATTGGATTTGTGGAGGAAAAGGGATCCCTGTATTGTGAGCTGTGCTATGAGAAATTCTTCGCTCCTGAATGTGGTCGATGTCAAAGGAAGATCCTTGGAGTAAGTATCAGAAACCTGTTTATTCTGAATGAGCTTTAAAGCACAATAATTTTTTTGTTTTGAAATCCTTACATCAGTTTTCCTTTTTATTTTCTTCTTGCTTGATCCCCTCTCTGTTTTCATCACTGTTTATTATTGTAAAGCAAAACTAAATAGACCTCTGTAGAAGTATATCGGACTCGTGGGGTTAAGTTGTCTTTGGGTTTGTCTTACTGAGTGCTCGCTTGTCTGGGGAAAGTCTAGCCACTGTGGGGAAAAAAATAATTTACTGTGGGTGTGCTACCTCAACAGGACCCTGTTTGCTCAGGAATGAAGAGGTCGCACAGGACCACACACATCAGAGTTCTCAGAACTGACACCTTCACTGTTTTAAATTAAATTCCATAGCTTTTATAAGACCAGCATTTCCCCATTTGTCAGGGTTCAAGCACAGGGCACAGATCTCATGAAATATATAAGACATGAAGCTTATAAATGATATATTTTTCTTAAGTGCATATAATGTTTAAAAATATAACCTATTTTATGAGAGTAGACATGTAATAGAAAAATAAGCTAACCACCTTTTTTTTTTTTTTTCCCCTTTTCGAAAAGGAAGTAATGTAGGAGTCAGATACATAATGAATAATGATGAATGAATGAATTTCCTGCTCTGGAATACTCAGTTTGCTATTTGCAAAGAAAGGGTCAGTCATTTCCTGTGGGTGATCAGGAGTTGGAATTTTATTTTAGAAGTGGCCAAGGTGCCTGGTCCCATACGAAACTCCTAAAACTAATACAGAAGATGGAGATGGCATTGCTGAATTCTGCCATTCTCTCTATAAAAATGTAATAATGAAAGTTTAATTTGTGTCAGTTGAGAGAAAAGTTAGTATAAATTATTGAGTAGTTTTAATTTCATGTTACATCTTTAAGTGGGTCTAAAACTTTGAGGACACTTAAATTATAAATATTCTTCATGAAATATTTCTGTATTATTAATTTGTACAACATGTTGGGAACAAAAAAGTAGCAACATACGGGCTATACCTTCCCAAGTGACAAATAAGAAGTTGAATATATGTTAATACTGTATATAAATACAGTCTATGGAATTCTAGAATCATTAATAACACAAAGTCAGGTAACAGTCTTAGAACCAAATGAGGTTGTAGGAAATGGAAATCTTATCCTCATTGCCTTAGAGATGGGCCAGAACTTCACTACAGGGACAGATCCTCTGGGTTGTTTCAGTTGTTCAATTGCCTGTTCTAAGGGATAGGAATCAGTCTCAAGGATAGAAAGGGAAGTAAATGCTAAGAGCCATGAGAAATGATTTGGTTCAGTGTATATTTGTTGTACATTTTCATGGTGATCTTTCTGGATCTAAATTACTGCCATGTCTTCCCATTATCCATCACTAGGGAACTGTTGCATTTTCTGTGGCTAATAATTTACTCTGTATCATTGTATTTTGACAGTTTTTTATTATAAAAATATTTCACTCTAAATAATTAGAAAATACCAAAAAGATGTAAAGAAGAATATTAAAATGACCTATATATTTACCAGTCCCAGATAATTCCTGTTAAGCTTAGGATGTATTTTCTTCCAATTTGCTCTTTGTAATTCATTTACAAATTGTAACCATACTTTATGTGTAGCATCCTCTTTTTTTGTGATAAAAGAGTAAATCCCATTTTATTAACTCATCTTCAAAAAATAATGTTTAATGGCTCCATCTCTGTCAATCCAAAGAAATGATTCCTTGCAAAACCAGCTTCTTAATAAGACTTTTTACTAATTAAACTCTGGCCCAAGTCTTTGATACTTGTTGTTTTGTTTTGTTTTGTTTTGTTTTGTTTTGTTTTGTTTTGATACTTGGTATTTTTAACCATTGGGTCATTGTTGACTAGAATCCATACTTTGTGGTTCAAATTTTAGATGCTCATTTGAGTGTGTGCTTTGTGTAGTCACAGCTGATTTCCAGAACTGTAAACATGTGTTAAACAGATTGGATTACACTGATTATGTTATTACTCCCATAATACACCAAAGCATAGGTTTGTTTTAATTTTTGAACATTTTGCCCTTCCTCCATGACATTTCCTTTTCTTTTTTTTTCCCTCCATGACATTTTCAAGATAATACTATGAAACCTTTGTAATATTCCCTGACACCCTTTTGAGAGAAAGCAGAATGTATTACAGCAAGTACTCATGAAATGCTTACTTTATTCACTCCCTATATAATGTTTAAGTAACACAACAGTCGTTATTTAAATAAGTTTACTGAAAACTCACGTATTATATAGGGTATCAGTTTAGACCATTTGTGAGTGTGTCTTTAGAGGAAAAGCTGATGGTAACGACAAAGCGTGTGCCTACATTGGGTCAGTTTAAAAGGGCTGTGTTGGTACAACTAATAGAGCAAGCATCTGTGTATGATCATCTTTCTTTATATCCAATTGCCTTTCTGTAACAGGAGGTCATCAATGCTTTGAAACAAACTTGGCATGTTTCCTGTTTTGTGTGTGTGGCCTGTGGAAAACCCATTCGTAATAATGTTTTTCATTTGGAGGATGGTGAACCATACTGTGAGACTGGTAAGATCCTGAAGCCATTAGTTTCTTAAATTTTGAATAAACTTAACCCTTAATGTTACTACCAAGTTGAAAGGCAGTAGGGGACAAAGTGGATTTCCAAATTGTTTTGGGGGCATTTAATGTTACTCTAAATATACAGCAAAAAACTATGTAAAACTTTTATGTGATTTCGTCAAAACAGATATTCCCAGTTTCCTGAAGAGAAATGAGCATGTATGTATGCATTATCTAGTAGGAAAATATTTTACTTGAATCCCTAATAGTTTATGGATATGAATTCCACCACATTGTGTAGCTGAAAGCTACCTCTAATGGTGAATTTTGAGTGGTTACAAACATGAGAAGTATTCAGCTATTGAACATGATATTGATTTGCTGTTTAAGGCAACCGCCTTGAAAATAAATTGGAAGTCCTTTGTTACTCTTACTGAATGGAAGGGTAACCTTGGCTTGGATTGCTCCCTTAGTAAAATTATTTTTAATAAACTGGACTCTAAGGACCAATCTGCTACATTTGTCTTACTACGTGAGCTCTGAACACTTCCTTTTCTTTCCCAAAGGCTGTAAGTGAACTTTTATAACACTTATTTGTTATTATTCCTCTTAGATATTAGTACCACACATATGTTTCAAAAAACAAAATATTTTCCTTCATCATGCCTGCATTCATCACCGCTGCATTTCCACTTTAGAGTTGTTGATCTACCTTGAAATGCAAAGTGTGGTGCTGGAGGAAAGGAATGTTGTACACTATTGAGTTAAGGGAGCAGTCAGCTTCTAATTTGAGGCTGGTAGCATCACGTGACCTTTTATTGCTCACTCATTCCTTCCAGCTGAGTTAGGAGCAGCGCGGATCTATGCCAGACTATCCACCCGGAAGCTCTATGGAGACACCAGTGACCTATCTCGTCGGGGGGCTATTTGGGGACAGGATGGCTACAAGCTGCTACCCTGACTCAATCAGAATATTTCACATTTTGTGATTTCACTTAATTCTTCTGAAGAAAGAGGTGTTTGTTTGTTTGTTTGTTTGTTTTAAAATTAAGTTTTGCAAGACATTTTGACTAACTGGCAGATAGTCCCTGTCCAGCTACATACCTATACAGCTATCTAGCCTTAATATCATATTCATGTAGTCTAAGAAGGAAGATTTTTAAAACCCCAAAATTGCTTACAGAAAAGGAAAAATATTTTTGAAGATTTATTTAAATGTCACTTCTAGGAGCGCCTGGGTGGCTCAGTCGGTTAAGCGTCCAACTTCAGCTCAGGTCATGATCTCACGGTCTGTGAGTTCCAGCCCCACGTTGGGCTCTGTGCTGACAGCTCAGAACCTGGAGCCTGGTTCAGATTCTGTGTCTCCCTCTTCTCTGACCCTCCCCCGTTCATGCTGTGTCTCTCTCTGTCTCAAAAATAAATAAACGTTAAAAAAATTTTTTTAAAAACAAAAAATAAATGTCACTTCTAATGAACATGATCTACTCTTGTATTTTTTTAACCTCCAACACTTGTTATTAGCTCAGCCTTTCCCATTTCAATAAATGCCCCACTGTCCACTATCCCAAAATCTAAGATTCTGTTCTTTCCCTTACTCTCCTCATATCCAGTGTAATTAGTAAATTCTAGCAGTACCCTCAGTGTATATAAATTCATTCTTTTCTCTTCACCTCAGTGGTCACAACTAAATCCAACTCACCCTTTGCCTGGATGTTCTGATCACCAACTAAGATGGTCTGTCTTCTTTCCCCAACCTTTAAATAGAAGTTATGATAATATTTGTTTCAGTGTGAATTAGATTATGCTTGATACCTTTGTTGGCTTCCACTTGAGTAAACATACATTCCTTACTAGACATGCTTTGCCACCCTTTTCTTCTACTACCTTACCCTCTGTCAGGCATATGTCATCACCCCTTTGCTTTTCTGAATATGCTGAGATTCTTCCTGCCTCAGGGTCTTTGTATTTGCAGTTTCTTCTAACCGATATGTTCTTCCACAGCTTTTCTGTGGTGAGTTCTCCTTTTTTTGTCATGCCTCAGCCCAACTGTTACCTCTTTAGAGAAGCCTTTCATAACCCACCTATTTAATGGAGTGTTACATACTTCCCTTAACTATTCTGTATCACAGGATTCTTTTCTTCATGGTCCTTTTCACAATGTGAAATTATTATCACTTGTTTGAAAAATACAATAAACAACAACATCCTGCTCCCAATGAAGATATAATCACCCTAAAGAGAGCAGCCACATCTGTCTTTTTCACCATTGTGCCACTCTTTAGTGCCTAGAACAGTGCCTGGCACATAGTAGGACTCAGTGGATAGGTGTGGAGCAAATGGTGCTAAGGAATACTGAAGATTGTTAAGGAAGGTAAATCAAGTTGGAAATGATAGTCTACTTCCCGCTCCAGCCCAGGTTGGAGTAAACACAAGTAGTGAGAATGGCTGCATAAAAGAAAATTGCCAATAAGTTCTAATTTAGTAATAATAAAGAAACATCTTATCAAAACTGCTTTCTTTAGAAGGAAATCCTATTGGCATTTTATAACTACTCTGTGTCAAGTTAATGGTGTTCTCTGGCTAAGGATTTTCAGCACAAAGTCTTACAATTGAAAGGAAATTGCAGCAAAAGAATTAGTGGCTATTACTGTTAGGATACAGTCCAGCTAGAACCTCAGTCAAGGCTCTTATTCATGGAAGTTTCTTGTGACTTTTTTTCTTTCCTACCAAGTTAGATACTCTATGAAATGTGCTGGGATATCAGATATTTCTTCTTGATTTATGTTCTTTAGTCTTACTGTTGCTAGTTTTTGGAAGTTCTGTTGTCTTTTGTTAAAACAGTCATGTCTGTTGATAGCTTATCAGAGAACAGAGTTGTTCTTCATACGAAGTTGGACATTTAAGTAGCCGGAGATAAGTGAGAAGTATTATGTAGAAAAACAGAATAGGGGCGCCTGGGTGGCTCAGTCGTTTAAGCGGCCGACTTCGGCTCAGGTCATGATCTCGCGGTCTGTGAGTTAGAGCCCCGCGTCGGGCTCTGTGCTGACAGCTCGGAGCCTGGAGCCCATTTCGGATTCTGTGTCTCCCTCTCTCTGACCCTCCCCCATTCATGCTCTGTCTCTCTCTGTCTCAAAAATAAATACACATTAAAAAAATTTAAAAAAAAAAAAAAAAACAAACAGAATAAAGGACGTTAAGTTATGTAAATAAATAGCATTTACCCCACAGGTAACCTGAACCACACTACACATGTGTCTCAAGCCAAAACATACCCTCTGAAAATTTTCTAGTTACTAGTAACTTCATCTTCTCATTTAATTCCAATTTTGTTGCTGCTTTCTAGGAATTCTTATTCTAAAGCTTTCTCATGTTTAAATTATGTCTCCCCACCCCCACCCCGCCCCAATACAGATTATTATGCCCTTTTTGGTACCATATGCCGTGGATGTGAATTTCCCATAGAGGCTGGCGACATGTTCCTGGAGGCCCTGGGCTTTACCTGGCATGACACCTGCTTTGTATGCTCAGTAAGTAAACTCTTATTTCCAAGTGAGAGGAGCAAGTATGGCCAGTTTTCACCTAAGCACTAAATGGAAATAGCAGGTTTTGTATCTTTCAGACCTTCACACCCAGAAGTATTTTTACAGTGATCTTCAAAGTTGTTCATTAAATTTTTTGGCATTATTTTGAATTACTTGGCACAGAATAAGATGCTTACCCCTTTAGAGAAGGTCCTATTTTTAATTTATGTTTATAAGGAGAAGCTGTATATTTCTTAAAACAGTAAGAGACCTTGACATTTTTTTAAAACTCTGTTTTATTGGAGTGTTCTTAGTAATTTTTGGAAACATGAGTACTTGAAATAGAAACAATTCTAAAAAAAATCTATTGTTGAATTAATCATGGAAGCAAACTATATGTTGATTTGCCTCCTTCCTTAGCAATAGTCCATGAATAATTTTTTTTTTCTTTTTGAGACTATAATAAACCTATAGTCTACCTATTGTATTTGATATTTTCACATTTTTGGTTTTATTTATTTATTTTTAAAAATTTATTATTTTTTTTTAATATATGAAATTTATTGTCAAATTGATTTCCATACAACACCCAGTGCTCATCCCAAAAGGTGCCCTCCTCATTTGGTTTTATTTTTAATGGCAGAGATAGATTGAGAGATTTACATTACCCTAAGACTTTTATTTTTAATTTAGAAAGTAAATATCCAATAGAGATATTCTGTTCAGATATTTGCTTTTTTTAATCGGATTTAATATATCTTATAATTCTCAATACCCGTTGTATGAAGGGAAAAAGTTATGTTAATAGGAATCAAAGGATTTCCCCAAACATGACCACTGACCTTGCTCACCTCCTCCATCTCTTAGACTTCAGGGTATCTATAAAATGTAACAACTGGTAGCAGATTTGCTTGCTCCTGTTCTCTGGTAGAGATGCTCATGACCATTACACTTACCAAAGGCAATAGGAAAGACAAGAAGACATAAATGTAGATAGTTAACAGACTGTATAATCATCCAGTAGCCAGATGTTGACCAGGGTTTTTACTATAAGGAACAAAGAAATGAATTAAAAAGAATTCTCAGGCAGTCTACGTCTATGTGTCTGGGGCCTTCGGAATATCTGGCAAAGCAGTTGTATTTGTTTTTGTTTTGAATGCTCTGGGTCCCTACAACAGGAGGCATTGATTAGAATTTGGGAAGAGAACTTATATTTAATGTGACCTCTTTATGTCTTAATTTTTTCATCAGAGCCAAGTGCTTCACTTATCATAAAGAAAAATAGTGATCACTGATTTAAATAAATCAGAATGCATTCCAGAAAAAAGTCATTCTTCATTGCTTTTGAAAGATTGCATGAGATATCATAGTAATGGTTAAATATCAGAATGTCCAATACAACCAACTGAAGTGCTTTGTCTTATCCAGTGGGTGAAAAATCATTTCCCCTTCTTAGGCATATTTGATAAAATAACGATATTCTTTTAAATAATGCTTCTTTTTCAGGTATGTTGCGAAAGTTTGGAAGGTCAGACCTTTTTCTCCAAGAAGGACAAGCCACTTTGCAAGAAACATGCTCATTCTGTGAATTTTTGAAAGTCAACAGCTCAGGGGAGGAGAAGAAATTTGAAGAGAAAGAGAAGAATTAGAATTACCGATTAGTTTTTAGATTTAATATTTGTAGGAGTTTTGAAAAATAATAGTGACCCTGAAGGGATAAATTCCAGCTTTAAAAACCAAGTCTATGAGGAAATATTTGGCTTCGTAAAGTAGAGAGACAGTTTGGCATTTATGATTACTTTTTCCTCTATTTTCTGCCCATAAAATAACTTTTATAAAAGCCAATTTCCTGGTTGACTATTAAATTCATCATAGAATAAATTAGTGAAGAATTAAACTTTAGAATAAAAACCTCTAACATTTAGGCTGAGGTAATTATACTTTCTTTCCTTGTTAGGTAGTTCTGAGTAAATCCGTAAAAGGCAATGAAAATTGCCTTGCATCATCAGTAGGTAAAATGTATTTTTTCAAAAATAGTGCTTATCTTTAAAAGAGGAAATAGTTTAAACAAAATTTTATCAGTAGTAGGTATCAGTTTTTTAAAAAACCGTATGTACTTTTTTGTCTTCTAGCTGATCATTCCAGTGGGGAAGACCATTGAGATTTTTTATCAAAATGTGCCCTGCCAATAGGAGGTGTGATATTTCTCTCATCTACCCCCCTCCAAAAAGCCACCATGTAGTTTATAAATGTCAAATTTTTGCCTTTTATTAAAATATGGCCATTTCTATTTACATATTCACTGTTTTATCACCTATATTAGTCAAACTCCATTTTTCCCCCTTCCCTCATGCTGAGGTTAAGAGAGTAAGTAGAAAAGAGTGTGGTTAAGAATTATGGTAAATCAGAGGATTGTATCCAAAATTTTTAAAAATCCCCCCCTTTTGGACAATAAGTCCATTAGGTAAGTTTCAGATTTGTACTACTGACTGATAAAGGTTCGAGAACTCTCTTCGCAGAATAATTTTTTTCTTTCATTCTGCATTAGAAAAGTAAAAGATTGGCTTGCGGATGTGATAAAATCTAGGATTTTTGTTTGTTTGTTTGTTTTCTTTCAGTAGCTCTCTCAATAATAAATGAATCACTTCCAAATGTGATCATGAAGTTTGGAAAACGTTTACTCCCAGAGGTTGGTAGTATAGGAGGGAAACATGATCAGTCGCCCAGACTGGCTCGTTATTTGTTTTCTGTATTTGGAGGGGGAAATTATGTAGATAACACATGAAGACAGAGCAACCATTGTGGTGAAATTGTGAATCGTATTGATATTTGCCCAGTGAGAAAACAGATTATGACATTGAATAGTTTTTCCCTTTGTTTCTAGAATGGATGCAAGCCCATGATCCCACTAAGGTATAATATCAATTTGTCTGGGGCAAGGTGCTTTTAAAGTTGAGACAGAACCCCAAGCCCTCCCTGCCCCATAACTCACTAACAACTTCACTTCCATTGTGTGTGTGTGTTTGTTATAGAGGGAGGTTTTAGGCTCTAATATTTGTTTAACCTCCCTAAGAACTTTGCAAGGCATCTGTCCTGAAAGCTGTTAATTTATGGCCTAGCAGATTTATATTATATACAGATAATAATTAACTGGGAATAAAAGAATGAACAGGGTGACATGAAGTGGCTTCACCAGTAGCAACCCCCAACTACCTCCTCGCCCTGCATCTGTAGGGAGGCAGGAAGTTTTATTTTCGAAACAGAGTGCTGGGACTGAATTGTGCGTTATTTCTCATTGCTGCTGAAACCACCTGTAGAGTTTGTGCTGGCTAATGTGCGTGGTCACATATCTTAATGTCAGTCTCTTTCTTTACGTGATATAAATTGGTGGTTTTGTTTTGATGTAGTAGAGATTTTTTTTTTTTTTTGGTTGTTTAGTTTTGCCTTTATAGATTCTGTGCCAAGATAGTATTTGAAAAGTCAGTGGCATTTAGGTATTTCCTTTAAAGAATTTTATTTGACCTGGATTTCTTATTAAGTTACCTTACACTAAGGATCTCATTTTTATTCGATTTTTCTTCATACACACTATTCATGGAGCGTAATTTTGCATTCCTCTAAATTTTGTCCCTAAAAGGATAACATTACTTCTTCCTAATTTATCATTTTGTCTTTGTGCTTTGTCCTCTTTTGTGGCAAAGCTTTATATCTGTTCCTAAAACAGTTAATCCTGTGAAATAAATATTGATTATAACCCAGAAGAATCTCTGTATTTTCCAGTGGGGAATGCCATATTTAATATACCAGCATTAATCTTTTAATAACTGGCAGAGCACTTTATTCTTCTGGCGAGCTCCCTGAATATTTATTTTTCTGATTATAAATATTCCAGATCAGTAGCATTTTTTTTTTTAATTATTACCTCTTTACTGTAGAGCATTTACTTGTAGTCTTTCTTGATGTATATTTTGGAATGCTGTACTTAGTATAATACAGATTAAAATTACAGTATATGACTCTAAAGCATCCCCCACTTGTATTTCCCAAATTTGAAAATGCTAGTGACAGGTTCCAATTTATAACATTTTGTAGACTTCCAAGGGCTGAATGTTGCCCACTGGAGTGGCGGCCAAGAGAGGATCCCCACTGTTTATGTTCATAGCAGCATACTATTTCTTACGGATTCGGGCTCCATTTACAGCCGAACACTACAGCCTCGTCATTTGGTCACAGTGTTAAGACAGATAAGAGTTGCAATCTTCCAACTGTCAGTTGAAACCTTACGGTTAAAAGTCATCTACAACAAAAATGTTTTCATGGTGCCATTTTCACAGGGTAGTGTACTAGGACACTTTCATAGAAAATAATTCCTTCCTCTCCCTTGTTCAAGTAGGAATCTAGTGTTGTATTAACATTTTTGTAATGTTTAGAGTTTTTCAATCATCCCTGTCGAAAGGAGAGGCCTTTCAGACATAAGAGAGGGGGAAACACTGAATAATTTTACACGGATCTAACGTGGCATCACTGTCATCCCTAATCCTCTGCATGTTTTAAGATACTGGCTTTGGATTTTCAAAATATCATTTGCCTTTCTGTTAATCTGTATTTTCTGTTGCTTTACATTTTTCGGTTTGTATATGTCTGTACTGTTTTGCTTTTGGCTATATTTTCGAATAAACACCACATGAGAAATATAATCAGCATAGTTACACCTTAATGTGCACATAATAAATAAATGGCCGCAGTGATGTAAACAGGCTCTCCTGGTTTTTCTTTTTGTGGGTGGCACGTGGGTCCCATCAAAGTGATCATGGGGATAACAGGGTTTGCAGGATCGGAAGAGAAATGACAATTCCCAGGAGAATCCCTCTTTTATGACATTTGCCTATCAAAATGTCCCAGAAACAAAACATTTGAAAAGTGTCACATTTATTCTGCCTCGATCCATGTTTATGCTGTGCATGTAGCAAGTACACATAGCATGGTTGTAAATTAACAAATAAGTTCCATTGTTTTAAAAAAATACTCATTGCTGAAACCGTTTATTGGAATAACCTGTCCTATCAAGCACTATTTGTATCACATATCCTATTTAAACAATGTAAGTCGTCGTCTACATTTTCACGCTTTAATCAACCGGTACGTTCAGGGTTAACTCATCCCAATCTCATTAGTTAACTTTTCTATAACTAGATAGGCTCATCTATTCCTCATTTGTTTATTGATTTGAGTCAGATTTTTTTTTCCAAGTGTATAAAGTTAAGAGGAATGTTTCTGTTGCAGGCTGTATATTGGAAATAAAAGGCAAATTCAAGTCTATTTGCTCACAGTATATTAAACTCCAGAAGCCAAACTTATAAGGGCATCAAGTCTGCATTTGACATTTTAATAGCTGCTGTTTGGTTTCTATCAATCACGTCATTGCACATTAAAATGCACCAACAAAATAAGAGATCTGTCATTCCTTCGTTAAGAAACAGTAATCCAGTACAAGATTTATAGGCTTAAGACTCAACAGTGTGTGTTCACAATAAATCCCCATTCAGTGCTCAAACCAGAAACAAGCCTCCCTGTCGTTCGGTGTTTTCTGTTCAAAATGTCCCCAATATAAGATTATCAAAGGTTTTCTTCCAGAACTACGTATAAAATCCTTTTTGCCAGCAAAAGCTTAATTTAGGTTGGCGGCTTCCCTTTTTGAGTATTCTCAGACAAGATCTTGGTTCTATCAGAAACACATAGGTACTGATGTATTATTAGCGGGCCTGGTGTTAATTAGGGAGAATTACCAGAAATAGTTTGCTTCGTGGGAATTTATTACAGAATCACACTTGACTGATGGCAGAATAGGAGTTGCTGAGAGAGAGCAGCTCCCACTCGTAACCACTAATTAATAGGGTGCCAAAATTCCGCAGAGGGGGTCTCATCCCAAGGGTGGGAGCCTCCCGGGGAAAACGGTTCCTTTGCAGTATTTAAAATTTAAAAGAGGAAAGGGGCTAGGACACATGGCTACCCAACAGAAATCTCAGACTGATACGGTTTTGTGTCGTACTTATGAATGAGAGCATTTAACTCAGGAAGCGCCAAGCCCGAAAGTTTGTCAAAGACTCCCTTCCCCTCCAAAAGTCAGAAGTAGCCTGTGTGTTTCTTCTCCTAAGGAGATATGCAAAGGTATTTTTAGTGTGGCAAGCATCTGATTACTCAACTGTTTGCTTTACGAGGAAAATCTGGAACAAACCATTTGTCTACGGTATTATATTACTGAACATTTACTCTTTATTCCATGATTTAGAGGCTGAGTAGGTGGCAAGATTACATCAATGATTAATAAGAAAGGTGTGGCTTCCACACCTTGAACCCAGAGTTGAGGAGAAACAAGGTGTGTTTAGTGATCGGCACTAAGGGCAGAGCACTGGGGGAGCCCTGGTAAATGAAAGTTGGCCAAGAAGGCCATTCTTTTCCCTGTGCTTGTAACTGCGTGTAATCACATACAATAAAGCTTGGAGCCATTGCTTAGTGTAGAAGAATAAAGCATTTCCATGTCAGAAAACCTGATCACTGACCTCAGGGAGAAAAATAAAACAATTTGTAATTCACAGAGAGTAGAGTTTTCAATTTCTCTTCAGGCAGTATAGTTCCCAGGGAAAATGACTTCTGTGCCGGGTCCGTGGATTGATTGACATGGTCTCTAATGCATCTGTGTTTCAAAGGAAAAAGTTTCTGGTTAATAATTGGGTTTCAAATTAGTTTTTCATGTTCTAATTGTCACATTTGCTTTCTAGTTCAAATATACTTAGGTTTATTTTTTCTCCCCCCGCCCTCTTCTTTTTCTCTGCTTGTACAGCACACATAGCTGGTGCCATTCTAAGCACTTACTAAAAAATACCATTGTTTGTTTAAAGAATTTTAGTAGACTATAATATCTTCAGAGCTGTCTTTTGATTACACCCCCCCACCCCCACCCCGGTGTATCACTGATAAGCCAAACTTCCCTTGGTAAATAGGAAAGTAGTAACTTGAACTCCGGTGACCCATCATACCAATATTAGTTTTTGTGTAAATAGAAGTCTTTGCTTAGGTGACCATTATTGATGTCATCTGATCCCAGAAGTTGTCTCTTATTCCTGTCTGCTTGAGAATCCTTACAATCTCAAGCCTCCTTAGTTGAATGAAGTGGAGAGCAGACAAACCCATGGAGCTTTCCAAGTATGAACTTAGAAATATAAGTTAAAGTAATTCTAGCTTTATCAACTGAAACCTATCATTTATTCTGCCCTGTTAAGTTATTACACTCCTGCTTAATAGTTCTCTGGTACCATAATAAATGCTTTAGATAAAAATGAGCTCCACAAACAAGTTGAGAGGCACCAAAGTGAACCCAGGACTTCTGCCCCAAGGAAAGATATAAATCAATGATGTGACTCTATGAGTTTGCTTGTGCCTCAATATCCAAGGAGGTTCTGGATGATCTTTAACAATATCAACAAAGTATACATTGTGGAGAGTATAAGTTCGTGCTTGAGGGGAAAGTGTGTTGATTACGCCTGGTGGATCAGACTGGGTCCAATCAGAAGACTGAAATCACACCTAACTTAGCAGGAGAGAGAACTCCAAGGGTATCCCAACATAGAGAGGACCCGAGGAAGAACAGATTTCCAATGAGCACCCTTCCCCATGGCTGGACATCAGATTTTGTTGAAGAAAGTGTGGTCGCAGGCCACTGAATGGCAGATAAATTCTCTGGTTGCTGAAGCCAACCAACGCTGTTCCTAGGTTGCCAGGAGCAAGAAAAAAATCCTCCAGAATGCAGGAAAGCCAAGGTTAGCTTTCCACGGTTTAGTGCGTGGGTGTGCGCAGAGAGCTGAGGACTGCGGTGGCCTAGAATACACAGTACCCAAATCAAGAGGGTGGCAGCAAGGTGGTCGCTGGGCCTGGGCCAGGGATGTGAAGTCACCGAAAGACTGTGCATTCTGGAAGCACAGCCGGGGCAGAGCTCCAGCAGATGTCCCCACACACACGCACCGTGGATGAAGCATGCAGCTGGAGCAAGGAAAAGCAACACGCAGCACTTGGAACCAGAGAGACAAGCCCCTGGCTTCTGCAATATTCCTGTAGTTTCCTTGGCTGACAGTTGACAAAGCTTAACACTGCTCGCCGTGAAGGAACAATGCTTAGAGAGTCCAGTTCACTGTCATAGAACGGGATCTGAAAGCTGAATTTGGAACTGAAAACAAATTGATAATAGGCACATCTGGGTACAAATTAAAACTTTATGTTCTTCACTAAACCCAAACCTCCATTATCCAGAACCTGAATTGTATATTCTTGCTGAACTAGAAACCTAAACAACAAACTTCTCATCCCTTATTGTCAAAAATCTTACGAGAATTAAATATGCAAAGTAAATATAATGTAGCATTGATTGTGTTTTTCAAAGCCTACCCCTAAACATCCAATGTAATGGACGCTCTGAATATTTAAGAGATTTGTTGGATGTATACTAAGATATAACCAAGGGATTTTTTTTTTGTTTCCTACAGTTAAAAGTGACTAAAACATTCTTTTTAAAAAATGTTTATTTTATTGTTAACAGAGACTGAAAGAGCTGAGTGGGAGAGAGAGAGAGAGAGAGAGAGAGAATCCAAAGCAGGCTCCATGCTGTCAGCACAGAACCTGGTGCACGGCTTGATCTCACAAACAGTAAGATCAGGACCTGAGCTGAAACCAAGAGTCAGATGCTTAACCAACCGAACCATATAATTTTTGTACTTTGTACCTGTTATACTGGGTTACGCTAATTCACTCCAAGATTCTAATAACTGGAGAAACTGAGAGTCAAGTCTTTTTAACCCAAGTACTAGAGAAGGGAAAATGAACACTCAGAGAAATAATTCTCTAAAAATAAGCAGTTACTAAGTGACAAATCTCACACTTTAGACTTTCGACTAGGTTAGAGAGAACATTTACTATTTCATCTACATTGTCTTAGAGTCCCTCTTATCAATAAGGGGCAATTCTCATATATACAGTTGGTAAAAGGTGGGTTTAAGTGTTACTTAACTTAGATAGAATATGTAAAACTTCAAAGCCACATCAGTCTGACTTGTACACTTGCCCGCCACACAGATGCCAATATTTGGGAGGTTTGCGATTGGACCATCTGCTTTTCAAAGGTATTTGGGCTATGGCAGCCCTCTCTGCAATGGGCCTTTTGCTGTTCTTTGTGCTTTGGCTACGTTTCCAAGAAGCACAAGAATAATGAGAGTGGGTCTGAGGTGTAGGTAACACCCAACGTGGTACCAAACAAATGAGAAGGCCGTCGGGAATGCAGTTCAGATGGCTTCGACACACAAAGGTCGACAATACCTATTTGTAAGATGTTGGAAAGCGAGTCAGGATGGCCGGCACCCAGTTCTCTGTGTGACAAAGTTAGTTCCAGGCTGTGAGTGTGGAGCGTGAAGAGTGGAAAAGGTGAGACCTTGGTGAGAAACTGTACATATGTCCAATTATGCTGACAAGTTTGCCTAAGATTCTTTTTTTTTTTTTTTTTTTTTTGGCTCAATTGAAATAAAATCTCTCTGCTCTTTGGTAATGGCAGGCACCACTGCTAAGTCCACTAAAGCATAGCTGAAAAATCCAACTGCCCTCACATCTGTTTTGCATGACCTTTCAATCATCAGCAAATACTTGTGCCACTAGGAGTGGAAGTCTGGGTAGGATATGGCTCTGTGACTTTCTAGGCTATCACTATGGAAAACATATTGAAACAAAATTCACGCATGCCATGCGCCGTGCCCAGAAATTATAGACTTGTCTGGGTGGTGTTAAGGTTTTGACCTATCAAGAGTGCTCACACCTGCTTCTTACATTCAAGTTGTTAATCCTTTGTTCAGAAAATGAGACATATTATGAAATATGTGAATGGACTTTTATGGTTTAAGACTTAAGCGTTTAGGCTCTTAAACTGGTTCAAACTAAAATAACGTTGATGAAATAGCGTCTTTTAGACTTGTAACGATTACATTTATTACACAGCAGAAACCTGTGTGACTTAACTTTCAGATTCTTTGGGAAGTATAACTTGGTTACAGGGCTCACTTGAGTTCCAGGTTGCAACAAAGTGTTCTGAAAGCAAAAGAGAGGGGGGGAAAGTTACTAAAGCATCTTGAAAGGATTGTAATAAAATTCACTCTCATACAAATTACAATGGGAAGCCAATGGGAACTGTGTGAATTCAGTTCATCTCAAGACCAACCTGAGCAAAGTATACGTGTCAAGTGCTTAAAGAGAAAAGACTGCTTAGGTGGTGCACAGGCACTGGCATTGACAGACCTATGTGAGTGTCAATATCAATACCCTCAGGTTGAACTTGCAATAGGTTTATACAGGCAGGCTAGTCATTTGGATCACCTCCAAATCAGTGGTGTTGCATTTTTTTTAGTTTATTTATTTATTTTGAGAGACAGAGGGGTGAGGGGAAAGAGAGAGAGAGAGAGCAGGGAAGGGCAGAGAGAGAGGGGGAGAGAGAATCCCAAGCAGGCTCCTGGCTGGCTGTCAGCACAGAACCCGATGCGGGGCTCAAACTCAGGAACCATGAGATCATGACCTGAGCCAATATCCAGAGTTGGATACTTGACCAACTGAGATACCCAGGCTTCCCATTTTTTGTTATTTTTATTCAACATTTAATACAGAGGGAAGGCTGAGCATTTTGGCAGGAAAAGAAGAGGTGTAGAATCCTTGGAAGCAGACCCATTTAAATGCTCTGACCCATTTAGCTCTCGCTCATGCTCATCCACCCCACTCAGCAATGAAGTCCTGAGCCTGGAGTCAGCTGGTGTTACTCCAGAATCTCCCTTAGGAGTCTCCATCCCTGACTGTAAGCTGGGTAGCAAAGTATCCCATCAATCCCCATGAAGTCCTGTCCTCAAGAATTGCCCTAGTAAATTATCACTTTCTCTCATAATGTTTCCTACAATGTTTTAGAGCTTCTCGTGGATTGGCAGCACCTAGGGCAATTGACCAGTAGACCAACTTCTTTGACTGGTGTTCCCTCACTTAAGAACCTTCTAATCTTAGAGAAGCGACAGAACTCGTTGGAGCCTGTGTTGTTGTTTTTTCATCAGTGTGCCCTTTCACCCTCTAGGATAGTTCTCCAGTGTCTTAGAGAATTGTCACAATGCTTAAATGAGATTGTGTATGCGAACATCCAGCCCTACAAACAACCTATCCAGCCTCTTCTCTAGGAGACAGTAAGAAATATTACTCAAAAAACGGATTCAAATTGTTAATCCTTGGTTCAGAAAATGAGACCTATTATCAACATGTGAATGAGTGATTAGCTTAAATTTTCAGCCATACAAAATAAATTTGAGAATCTCTATGAACTGTCTCAGAAATTTGCGATGCACATTTAAGCTGAGTAGTCTTGCCATGAAAAATAAAAACAATTAAGTTTTAACTATGTACTTCCTAAATATGTCTGACCCTTTTATTTAAAGAAAATCTATTCTTTAAACCTTATTCTACAGAATACAATTTGGGAAATACTGGTTTACCCTTTCTCTTTTTTTTTTAGAGTAAATGTCCTGAGTTGTGCTTGTCTTCGCATTTTAGCCTGTTGGTTTTCAAACTTTACTGAACATCAGAATCTTCTGGAGGGCTGTTGAAACTAGATTGTTGAGCCCAAACCCACAGTTTCCGATTTAGTTGGTCTAGAGCAGGGCAAAAAATCTGCATTTCGGCCAAGTTCCTAGGTGAAGCTGATCCTGCTGGTCTGGAGACCACCTTGGGGGAAGCATCTGTTCTGGTTCTAGATCAGTGCTTCTGACCTTAATCTGCAAGTGACCTGAGGATCTTGAGATTATGATTTGGTAGGACTGAAATGGAGCCGGTGAACATGCAGTTTTGATAAGCTTCCGGTGGATGCCACTGACGCCGTTGGTCCCCAGACCAACATACTTTGGAGGAGGGGAGGTGAGGCTTCAGAGACTACTGGTAGAAACCAACATTTTTCTCACTTCTTCTTGGGTCTGAAATCAGAGACTCATGCTTCAGTTTCTGAAAATTAGATGCATGAAAATATATCTACGTGGGGAGTTTTGCTGATTTCTTTCATCCTTCTTCCTCTCCAGGATTGGTCTGGCGCTCATGGAAAGCTGAGCAGACACAGTGTCCCACACAGATGTGGCTGGTGCCTGAGCTGGAGCACCGAATGCCGGCACTGGCTGGGCACGCTTACAAACGGAGTGAGTAAATCTCAAATGGTAAGTTCATGTTTTTTTCCCCATCATTCTAGATTAGGAGTGTTAATTTTCCTGAACTTTCAAAATAAACTCCAATGTGGGGTGGCGGGTGTGTGGCGGGAGTAAGTTGGAGATTTGCTGCCCTGAGTCAGGAGTAAGGGATTTGGGTGTTTAGCCAGGTTGATTACTAATTATTTCTCTGACCCTGGAAATGGCACTTAACCAATCCTAACCAGACCTTCCTTTTCTATAAAAATTAACTGGTCAGTGGTTTGTACACTTTATTTGTTTTGGTAACTCTCTTTTGAAACATCTTCAGAGCCTCACACATAAAACAGGCAAGAGGCGAGCACTGGGCACTTGAACTTAATTTTTTAGCAGAAATACTCCTAATTTGCAAAACCATCAGAGAGACTCTGGATTCCTCGGGTTTTCAAGAGCGAGATTTGTAAATCATTTAACTGGAAGGCCGCCTAAATTTCTTCCAGTCTGACATGAAACCACCTGTGGGGATTGAAGGTCTGTGCTGATGGATATACATCCATTCACACCCCCTGCAATGACTTCGGCCTCTCCTAAACAATAGTTTGGTTTTTGTTTTTGTGTTTAATCATAATTCATTCCTTCAATGCTTTCCACTCTGAAAGTAAGGAGCAAGTTTGTTTGTTCCCCACCCCCACCCCACCCCCCACCGTTTCAAACTATTGAAAACTACTTCAGTCTGGGAGGGGGAAGGTAAGGGGAAAGGTTGTCTGCAGCCACACAGGGAGGTCTGGGAGTTGCTTTGTTTTCTTAGCTGCGCTGTGCAAATGAACTGAAGGTTTAACACTTAGGTGTTGTTTGAAGATATAATACAACAGAGCCCAGAGTAGGGAGTCCAGGAACCCATGGCCCGGCCTTGCCCAAGGCCCCTCAGTACAGCTGTTCTGAGAGCTGCAAAGCTAAAATTTGTTGCCATGGCTTAGACCCAAACAAACCCATGCCTGTTCTGGTATGTAGATTACGTTCTCCGAGGACAGCCCTGCTCGCTCATTTTGTGTCCATCGGTGGGCCGAAGAGGTTTCCACCATTTCTCTGCCGGCTGCCATACTAACTCTGCACTTTGGTATATGATATGGTGCCTTTTCACTTAACAGACACCTTGGTGTTGGAATCGGCCTGTTCCTATAGCTCTTCCCTGGCTATACTGGAACCTCTATCCTCAGGGACTTTGCTGTGGGACCACCTTGCAGGCGTTAATACTTTTCCCACTAAACCTGCTTGGATGGAGGCCAACGTGAATGCTGCTCTCAACAGACTAATGGAGATTCCAGGATACCTTTGGGTTGGTTTGGAGGCAGTGTGGCACAGTATTCCCCCTCTCCTATCAGGGTCGTCCTTCTCCTTCAGCTTCCCATCTCCCCTTGCCCCCCTCCGCCAGTGTTCTGGGAGACGACTCTCCTTTTGGTTTATTCTAGTACAATGGTATTTGAACTCTTTTAGAGTTCTGTCCATTTCGGAGGACTCAGAAGCAATTTTAAGGGCCAGGAGTTCTCCCAGGAGACAGTAAAATAACATCACTTCTAACTCCATGCAACATAATAAGGAGTTAGAAAATACATACACACGCTTGTGTCAGTAGAAAATAGAATTAGCAAGTGAAAATGGAAAAGTTTACTTTTGTAAGCAGATTATTTTATTTTTAACTTTTTAAAAACATTTATTTATTTGAGAGAGCCAGAGCATGAGGGGGGAGGGGCAGAGAGGGAGACACAGAATCTGAAGCAGGCTCCAGGCTCTGAGCTGTCAGCACACAGCCCGACGCGGGGCTCGAAGTCACAAACCATGATATCATGACCTGAGCCGAAGCCGGACGCTCAACCGACTGAGCCACCCAGGCACCCCTACTGATGACACTTTAAAAAAAAAATTTTTATGTTTATTTACTTTTTGAGAGAGTGGGGGGTGGGGGGGGCGGACAGAGAGAGAGGGAGGCACAGAATCTGAAGCAGGCTCCAGGCTCTGAGCTGTCAGCACAGAGCCCAATGCAGGGCTTGAACTCATGGACCGTGAAAGCAGATCATTTTAATTAGAACAGCCTCCTGCGCGTGTGCACGCACGTACACACACAGTCTTCCTATGTAACAACAATGATATCAAGTTATTTTCCTGGAAGCTAAGAGAAAGGGGCTGTGGGGTCTGTATGTAAGTTTTAAAAGATGCAAATAAGTGTCACTGTGGAAGAGACTCCTGGCCCTGGATTCTTGAAGGAATTTGTTGTGTTGATGCTTGTGTGAAAGACCTTGGGTAACAAAATGGCCCATGTTTTTAAACTCTGAACAGGTGGGAAAGACTGTCATTTGTATAAAGTCATGTTTTATATAAGTTCTTCCTAAAACATCAAATCTCAGGACTCCTGGGTGGCTCAGTTGGTTAAGCATCTGACTGTTGTTTTCAACTCAGGTCATGATCCCACAGTTTGTTAGATAGAGCCCTGAGCCAGCTGTCAGCACCGAGCCTGCTTGAGGTTCTCTCTCTCTTTCCCTCTCTCTCTGAATCTTGCCCACTCATGCTCTCTCTCTCTCAAAATAAAAAAAAAAAACTTTAAAAGTAAAATAAAGATAAAATAAAATAAAATAAAATAAAATATCAAACCTCATCCCAGAAGACATTTCTGCAGGGGTGTTGAATGAACATGGTCCACATATGTTGGGGCCCCGTCCACTCTTTCATACATTTATTTACTAAGAAAATATGTACTGGAGTGCCTAGAATTTACCATGCACCATTTTAGTCACCGGAGATTTAGCACAAGTCTCTACCCTCGGAAAGCTTACATTGTAGTCAGGAGAGACACAATGAATAAGGTAGGAATTGAATATAGAGACTACCAGATGGAAAGTGGAGTGCAATACAGAGGGTGAGAAAAAGGGAATGTAGGTGTGGGTGAAACCCAGACAGGAAGGGCTGGGACGAAGGAGCCAGGTGGATATTCAGGAGAAGGCTGTTCCAGGGAAAGGAAAAGCCTGGCACGTTCAAAGAATAGCCAAGAGTGTGGCTAGAGTAAGTGAGAGAGAGAAAGTAGGGAGCACGAAAGGAGGGGATAGGCCAGGCCCCAGAGGTCCTGGTAGGTCTTTTGAAGGACTTTGGCTTTTACTTTAATGACAAACATTAACAAGTTCTTCATGTTGGTGTATATAATTCTCTCCCCCCACCCGCCTCTCTCTCAATCCCCACTCCAGAGGCAGGTCTCCAAAAACTGGTGGACCACATTGCCATGTGTGAATGAAGGAAGGAAGGCTTGAGTGTGTCAGTAGCGTTACTAACCACCTTTGACTTTTACTGTGATTTGCCCACAGGGCAGGGCTTCCTTAACGCTCTATTTTCGGCTTATAAGGGAAATTATATAGTTCTCATCTTGATGAAATTTCACCTCTGGACTCCTCTAATTTCTGTAAGACAAAATTGAGTAGTCTCCAATTTTCCTTTCCTTGTTTCTTTCTTATAGTTTCTGGGCCCAGAGGAAGCTCATTCTCACAGGACCAGCCATACTATGAGATAAGCGCTTCACAACCCTATCCTCGAATCAGCTATGAGGCACTGGGAGAGGCTTCTCTCAAGAAGAATTCTCAAGGGCCAGAATGAGTGGGCAGCAGGTGAAATGACCAGACGTTCAGTTGCTGAAGGCACAGGTTAAGTAGAGGTATCTACAGCCACAGGTGACCGGAATAACCCCTGCCTCCTTCCTACAAGCCCCTGAAAAAAAAGTGTGACATTTCACTTGAAACTTTAAATCTGAGACTCTTGTATTTTATTTGTTTCACTGATCGACTTAAAGTGATTCTGACCACTATTCTAGAGACCTGCAAAACTTTGGGGAAATCATATTTTAAAGCCCACCCCAAACCTTTTTGTCCTGGAAAAATAACCACAAGGAAAGTTTAGAAGTAACAGGGAGTCTCTAAAACCTATGGTGGAAGGTGTGTGTGTCAAATGTGCGTGGCTCAGACAGTTAAGTGTCTGGTTGTTGGTTTCAGCTCAGGTCATGATCTCACGGTTTGTGAGTTTCAGTCCTACATCGGGTTCCACACTAAATCTTCTTGGGATTCTCTCTCTCTCTCTCTCTCTCTCTCTCTCTCTCTCTGCCCTTTCCCACTGGTGCTCTCCTTCTTTCAAAATAAATGAATAAACTTTTTAAAGTTTTTAAAAGTTAAGAAAAAAAGGGTGTAGGGATTCAAAGACTTTGTCCTGGTGTTGGGGAGTTCGTTGCTGGTAGTGGGGGGTGTGAACTGACAGTGTGGCGAGAGCCCTCAGACCTAGTCTAGTAGCATCAATAAAATGACTTCCTTGGCTGCCCTCCTCCATCCAGCCCTTTGCTTGTCTTCTTAAGTTACAGTCCAGCAGGACAACATTCACTTTGTTCGTCAAACTTTTTTTCTGGCCACATAACCAAGTTTTCAAAGTTTTACAGACAGTTCCCTCTAAGCACACACAAGAACGTTTTATTCTCATGACAGTATTTGTTCCTTCTGGACTCAGGGCACATCGTGTGCGTGTATGGCTGGTTCTGATGGCTGCAGAAGCCAGATGAATAATTAACAGCCGATCATTTATCCCAAATAAGAAAGGCTCACTGCTTTTGTGTCCTCTATTCCCACTGGCCCTGACCAATTAGTCATCGAAATAATCCCCCAAACACTTCTCTCTGTTTCCAGATCACTGCCTCTATGTGACATCATGGGAACTTAGCGCAAATAAATCTCCAGAGAAACCTGTACTGGACAGATATTGAAATGGATTGTTGCAGGAGGGCATTACTTATCTCCTTAGAGGGCAAGCTTTATCACTGAAGCAAGGCTTTGACAAAAAACACTCCTGGGGCTTCCTTGTACCTTGGTGTATCTACTGCATTTCACCATCAAATTTGGACACAGCCCAGAGCAAGATCTTATTAGCAATTCAGAACTAGGGCCATGTTTTGGGGTATAAGAGGAAGCAGCCGTGACAATACATCCTAGCTGTTATTATTGATGTTATTGTTGTTATTTAACCATCAGGGTAGAAGAAAAAGAGGTTCCTGGTTGTGGCTATTAAAATCGTTCCATGTTAGTATTAAAAAAGCCATCATTGAAAACATACCTTTCTTCCTTTTTTTTTTTTCAAGGTAGGCTTCACACCCAAAGCAGGGCCCAACATGGGGCTTGAACTCACAACCCTAAGATCAAGACCTAAACTGAGATCAAGAGTCAGATGCTTAACCAACTGAGCCACCCAGGTGCTCCCAAAATACACCTTTTTTCCAAGATTGACTTCTCCTGTGTGTAACTTTTGTATCCTGCAGGGGGACTCTATAGCTCCATCCATGGCATGATGCTTAAACCGGATCAAAATTTGAACCCTGTATAATTTCTGAGCATGGTCTCTTTTCAAAAAAATTTCACTCTTTCTAGTTGAGGTTAGAATTGGAAAATGGGAGTTGATCATTTTTAATACATTCTCTGAAATCCAGAATGAGATAAGGAACAAGAGAGAAAGAGAGAGGGAGAGAGAGAGATAAAGAAAGAGAAGAAAGAAAAAGAAGATGAAAGAAAGAAAGAAAAAGAAAGATAAAGAAAGACAGAAAGAAAGAAAGAGAAAGGAAGGAAGGAGAGAAGGAAGGAAAGAGAAAAGAAAAAAGAGTCCTGTTGAAAGCAAAAACAAATGCTTACAGAGGGTAAGGCCGAGAGGTCCCTTCACACTGAACTGGTCTGGAAGGGGGGCATCAGAGAGTTAGACAGAAGTCAGACCTTGAAGTTTCTGCAGAATCCAGGAGAGTGGCCTGCAGAGAAAGAGACACTGGTGGAACACAAAGATGTGCCCAAAGATACCCTCCACCTGGAAGGAATAGGGGAAAGGAGGGGAACCAACCCTTTAACAACTGGAAGGTAGGAACTAGTGACTTTATTTTAAAGCTAGGGGAACTGAGGTACAAAATAGTTAAGTAACTTTTACAAGGTAGCAAGTGACGGAATCAGAACTTGTATCAAGACCTGTCTTTCTTCAAAGCCTGTGTTCTTATGCCCTCATCTTGAAATCAAGAGTGTTGGACTCAGCTGCTGATTCCAAGAACATGACGAAAAGAAAAATGTGTTTGGGGACCCTGAAATAAGTCAGAGCTATGTGACAGAATCTTGACTATCAGAACTTTTATCCAGCAGCCTGCCTGTCAGCTGGAATAGTTGTATGGTCATCAAGTTGTCAAAATTTTAAGTGTTGCCAACTATAAAAATTCTAGGGGCGCCCGAGCATGTGACTTAAGCTCAGGTCATGATCTCATGGTTTGTGAGTTCGAGTCCCACATCAGGTTCGCGGCTGTCAGCACACAGCCTGCTTCAGATCCTCTGTCTCCCTCTCTCTCTTCCTTCTCCCACTCTCTCTTTCTCTCTCTCTCAAAAATAAACATAAAAAAATTTATTTAAAACATCCTAGAGATTATACACTCAAAAAGTCAGAATTCTGTCTTGTCTCAAAGATTTCCCAGTGTGGCCCTAAGGTACCGGAGCTGAGCAGCCCCATCCTCTTTTCACGGGCACAGACTTACTCTTGAGCACAGCAGGCCTGTCCCTCCTCTTCATCACCTGCTGGCCCAGCAAATGCTCTGGTGACACGTCCCTGATTGAATAATGAAGAGCGACAGTGGGTTCTTAGTAGGAGAATAGGATCAAATAAGAATGTTAAGAAGCAAGAAAAAGGACACAGTGATACATGAACGTAGATCTTTAAACTGGCCACATACGGCACTTTTTGCAATTGTTAATAACCCTTGCTGTTCCCTCACCTCCATTCAAACCTTCCCATCAAGCAAGCTATTCCAGGGAGTAGAGTAGTATTTGACAGCTGAAGTAGCGAGTGAGTGTGTAATATTACTGTTGGGAGGGACTTTAGCAATTGAGGCCAAACCTTTTCTTAAGTTGAGGACAGAAAGGCCCCTCTAGGAAAAGCAATTTTATCCAGGGTTGCGAGGCATAGAGCTGTTCCCTGTTGAATACATGTGAGAAAGTTCGTTTGTTGGTAATGGTACAAAATAATGTAAAAGTGTCAGGTTTTGAGCGAAGGTCCTAATGGAACTATATATTGCATAGGTGAGCTTGATTTTTTAAAAATTCTTTTTCCTCTTTCAAAAATTTTTTTTTAATTTATTTTTTTAATGTTTTTTTTTGAGAGAGAGAGACAGAGTGCGAGCAGGGGAGGGACAGAGAGAGAGGGAGACACAGAATCTGAAACAGGCTCCGGGCTCTGAGCTGTCAGCACAGAACCCAATGTGGGGCTCAAACCCATGAACAGTGAGATCATGACCTGAGCCGAAGTTGAATGCTTAGCTGACTGAACCACCCAGGCGCCCCTAAATTATTTTCCCTCTTTATTTTCCTTTCAAGAAACATGAAAGTCTCATAATCCCTCCTCGGTGGATTTCTACATGGTGGGCTCTCCACGCAAACCTGTTTGCCTTGAGGTTGTGTCTGAGAATTTGTAGAAGGTTTCAGCACCCCCTCCCACCCCTACCCCTGCAATTCTTTGACGGAGGGTAAGTTAGCTTAGTCTATATGAGAGCAAACCAGTGGTCTAGAAAATAGAAAATACAGTCAGTCTTTTGGTTCTGAGGCTTTTGGATTTTCTGTAGCATTAACATTTCCAAAAAAAGCAAAATTTAGAGGCTGCCAATTTTTAAACTTTCCACAGATTGACAACTATCATTTGCTATGGAAATCATTACATAAAGAAAGAACACTTTAACATCAAAGAAGGTGAAAGGACACAATCTCAAAATAACTGACCATTTTTCCTGAGTAAAGATGGTTGCCAATGTAGCTCTGACATAAATATATGCATTTGTTTTTATATATATAAATGTTACATATATACATTTGTCTGATCCCGCTCCGAACAAATGAACATTTTAACGTTGTCTGGTATCTGGGAACATTTGTTCTAAACAGCACCCAACTACAAACTGAAATACTTTTATCGCCACTGTGACTGAATTTTGATTATTGCTTTGTTTTCACGTTAAACCATCTGCCAAGGTTTTTCATCTGAAAGAGGCCACAAAAGCCATTCTCACAGCATATTTCTTTGCTTGTAGAAATCAACTTACAGATATTTATAGTCTGAGCTTTGCCCCTTTTGAATACATTCCCAAAACCTTAGAGTCAAGTTGCTGTCTGCCCTGGGTTCTCGAATTCACGGTTCTGTCTGTGGCTGTAGTTTGATTCCTTTTAATACAAGCTGTGCAGTGGAGGTGAATTCTGCTGGCTGGTGGTCATGGGTAAGGCAATTACGAAGTCTGACATTATTCTTGGAATGATTTTAAGCAAAATATCATAGTTCGTCAAAACCTGTCTGCAAAACGCCAACAAGTTAATAGTCATTTATGTACAGAAGGAAAAAATTATGGCTGCCAGACCACCTTCATGTGGGAGATTTGGCCATAAATTTTAAATATCCATTGTGAGAATTATATTATGTGTAAGGAAATCAGCATCCTGCAGTTTTACAAGTGAGCCTAGAAGGGAATAATACACAAAGAGAGATTTAACAAGAAATGTAAGCAGAATAGGCAAATTAGAAGGCATCTCTGGAGCTTCTGGCACCTCCTACCCAGTTTGAGGAAAGGGCACATTTCCTGAAGAGATTTTTTTTGTTGTTTTTTAAGACAAAATGGTGGCAGAAGATCCTGAATGTTTTAAACACTTAAAACTGCTACCAGTTTTGAACACTTTCTCTGTGCTTAAGTGTCTTATGCGGATTATCTGACACAGGCTTCCGAGGAGCCTGTGTCCTACATGAGGTGTAGATACTGATAAAGCTGATGTTTATTGAGAGATTGGTAACGTGCCCAAGATCTCAGCCTGGCAAGGTAGCCTGTATCTGGCCCTTGTATCAAATCCAGAAAAGGCACTAAGGGTAGACAAATTACAGAAATGGGCCCCACTGGGCAAAGGAGTTATAAAAAGATACGTGCCCCTCTGTGTCCCTATAGCCCCCAGGGGAGCTCGGCCACCAGGGCCTCTTTGAGTATAGATTTCATCTTTGTCAAGAAAGTGGTGCCTCTTCTTCAGAGCAGGAAGAGCCCTATGCCAGGCATAAGGTTTGATGAGCAGTGGGATGAGTTTTAAGTCCAGTTCTTGCTTACCTGCCCCCCCCACCCCCACCCCGTGGCCTTGATGCATGACAAGAGCTGCCCTGGGTTGGTCATGTGGCACAAAGAGCCTGGGAGTCAAACCCAGGCATGGTGACTCTAGAAGCACAGGTCTGGTGTGATTCTCACTCATCTTTAATACCCAGGTCAGCCCAATGGGCAGGTATCTCTGGCATATGTGCCAAGGAGCACAGCCTTGCTTCCTCCTCCTTCCCACCACCATTCTGTCTAGCTGAGCCACATATGCATTTATATCCCCAGGTATGCATACATACCCTGAACCCTGCCTTCCTAGAAGTCACGTTCTGAAGACATAACACGTTCGCAAGCAATTGAATAAGCAGTTGATGCCCACAGTAAGTGCTCGTAGAGGGAACATAAAAGAAACCACAAGCACACAGGGCAGGGCACTGGACCCAGACTCAGTATCTGAGAAGACTTCAAGGGCGGCCATGGCTAAACTGGTAACTGGAAGAAGAAGGAGCTAACAGAGAGAAGGGTGTGAGTGGGAGGGTATGATGGAGATGGCAGAGGGGGCCATGGAGGGAAGCAGGGTGCAGATCTAGATGGTGAAGGACGTTGTGGGTTACATCAAAAGCAATTGGACATTATCCTAGGGCTAAGAGAGACCACTGAATGAATGTTTTGGTTGTTGTTTTGTTTTAATTTTAGAAAGAGACAGAGAATAAGTGGGCGATTGAGGCAGAGGGAGAGAGGGAGATTCTTAAGTAGGCTTCATGCTCACCGTGGAGCCTGACATGGGGCTTGATCCCATGACCCTGGGATCATGACCTGAGCTGAAATCAAGAGTCAGACACTCAACCGACTGAGCCACCCAGGCTCCCCATTGAATGGTTTTGAGCGAAAACATGGTTCTCTCTCAGGTTTGCCTTTTGGAAAACTTACCCTCTAAAACAACAATCCTGTATGTTCATGTAGTCGTGTTTTCATGATTTTAGAACTTTGCCTTTGCTTTGCAGTCATATTGTATAAGATCTTACCTGGCTTTTAATAATTTCAAGTCATTTTCAAAAACGAGTTCTAACCTTCCACTAACACTTAAGTGACTTACTCTGGGTGTCCAGAGTCAATTTGAGCCACCACTCTTCTTCTTCACAGCGTTTTGCACAATTCCATTTGTGACATATTTATTTCTGTGATGTTTTATTTGCTGGCTCCACACTCTGAATGTAAGCTCTGTATAGACAGGGCATTGCCTTGTTCACTCACATAGTAAATATTTAATAAATATTTGTTGAATGAATGAATGTCCCTGGCTAATGGCTATGCTACTCCCTGATATCTAGCAGCTTCCCAGCAGATAGTCCTTGAAAGCTTGAAACGAAGGCATGAACTGTGAAATCCATGTCACCGAATGAGAGTTCACACCAGGCTTTCCGGATGTACAGTTAAAACGATTTAATGTAGCCTTCCCAGAGACTGACATTATATTGTTATTGTAGTTCCTTTTACAGAGTCTCTATCCATTCACAGCCTCACTATGAACAAAGTAGACATTATTAGAGATACTCATCAACCACTGAAAACTAGGGCTTTGGCAGAGGGGTGCCCCACATCCTAAGTTTGGGAGGACCCTGGAACTGGGGCTCTCACAATCCAGAATATCTTAGCATCACTTTACATCTTATGTTTTAGGTTTCATACCAGATTACACATTGGACCTTGTCGATTCAACAAACACTTGCTCAGAACATGTATTTCCAGACATTGAATCAGGTTCTGAATTAATCAGGAGCAGATAGTCAATCTCTAAAATTTTATCTTTATTTTATCTAAAATTATTTTATCTAATTTTATCTAAAATTTTCTTTAAAGATTTTTCTTTAAGATTTTTGTTAGCCTGAAATTTTATAGTTTTCATAAAAGGAAATTATAAACTGCTTAATAAAAGTAAATTTATAAATAGTATCTGAGAGCACACACATTTTCAAACATATCTTTTAATTCCAACAGAATTTAATTTAACTTAGGGACTGGGTGTGCCCTTGGAAATACTTAAAAAGTACACTGCTCCAATTTCAGTGAGTTCGAGGATCCCATCAGCCTCGGGTGCTTGTGGTTTTTATCCAAATCTACTTTCCTCTCCCTTTGAGCCTTGGCAGAAATTGCTTTGGGACTCTTACTAGTAATCATCATGATATATTTAGGGCTCACATTGTAAATGAGACTGCACACACCCTATTCTCCCCTCTACAACTAAATTCCCATAGAATAAGACTCATTTCCTGCTGCTTCTTTCCCAACTGACTTTTGAATAATCAATTTCCCATAAATTCAAAATGAGATGCCAATTTGCCATAAAAATTTTTAAAAGATCCTTCACAGCTGCCTGAACTTGCCTTAGGGCTAGGTTCTATTACAGCCTTTCATTTCCTTTCTTCTCCTTATTGGAGAAGTCTGCCTTCTGCAGTAAGAGCTCTGTTGCTGACAACCAGCACTGAGTGTCTCAACACAAACACTTAGGTCTATGTGCATATTTTGAAAAACTTGAATAGGAAAAAAATTTGAGAATGATCAATGCAACTTAACCTTACCCTCACCCTCACCCCTTAGCACACCTGTTCACACACTCTCTGTGTCTGTCTCTGTTTCTGTCGCTCTCTCTCTCTCTCTCTCTCTCTCTCTCACACACACACACACACACACACACACACACACAAATATATGAAGAATTCCTTGAAGCTCAGTGCAGAAGTGAAATGCCAGGACAAAAGGATTAATGCCTTTGAGGACATTCATTCCTAGAAGCTCTGAGCTTTGGATAAGCTTGCACACCTTTGCCACAAGAACTACAAACATAAAGTACACTTGAGTGATGAAGTTGTTGTGAACAAACATGCCAGAAATTCTACATCCAATGATGGTTGGTCATCCATTCATTCACTCCACGTATAGGTATTGAGTTCAATAGATATTGTTACATGACCAGAGTTTTCACCCATGGGAAGTAAATGTTAAACACTATAACCACACAGTAACGTAGCTTACTGATTTTACAGAATAAATGGTTCCTGAAATATGACATGAGTTAGATTTTTTTTACAGTTAAGTTGTTAATGCCCTACAGGATTTAATCATTTAATTCTCCTTGCAGTAAATCTTTTTGTATAACCAGGATGTTCTAAAATGGAAGTATTGACACAAGGGTACACAACAGATTAATGGAAACAAACAGAAGGTCCAGATTCAAGTCCAAGAACACATGAAAATTTGATCTATATCAAAGTGGCTTTGCTGATCAGCTGGAGAAAATCATCTTTTCAGTACATGGCACTGCTATTATTGGTTGCCTATATAGGGGGAAAATTAGATTTGTATTTCATACACAAAAATTTATTTCAAGTGTATAAAGATGTAAATGTGAAAAGTACACCTTCAAAAACACTAGTATAAAATATAGAAAGAGGTTTTTTTTATTACTCTAAGTTAAACCATGAGTGGTTTAAAATATCACACAAAAGAAAATATTGATATATATTTTTATTAAAATTAAATAAAAACTAGGTTTATCAGAGAACTTTTTTTTTAATTTTTTTTTTTAACGTTTATTTATTTTTGAGACAGAGAGAGACAGAGTATGAACGGGGGAGGGTCAGAGAGAGGGAGACACAGAATCTGAAACAGGCTCCAGGCTCTGAGCTGTCAGCACAGAGCCCGACGCGGGGCTCGAACTCACGGACCGCGAGATCATGACCTGACCCAAAGTCGGCTGCTTAACCGACTGAGCCACCCAGGCGCCCCTCAGAGAACATTTTTAAAAGTAAAAAGATAAGCCATAATCTAGGAGAAAACGCTTGCAAAACATAAGTCAACAAATCAACTAGAAAAAATATTATATTTTATACATAGTAGGTATGTAATGGGAAAGAAACATGCATATAATACTATAAAAATACAATTTTAGGGGCTAAATATTTTTCAAAGAGGTTATAGGTATTAAAGTTCTTTTTAAATTGATTTATATATGAATTAAATGAGATATAAATCTTGTTGATCCATTACACATGAAATAATATTTTCGGGGTGCCTGGGTGGCTCAGTTGGTTGAGCGATTGACTTCGGCTCAGGTAATGATCTCACACTCGTGGGTTCGAGCCCCGCATCCGGCTCTGCACTGATAACTAAGAGCCTGGAGTCTGCTTCAGATTCTGTCTCCTGCCCCACTTGCACTCTGTCTCTCTCTTTCTCTTTCTCTCTCTCTCAAAATAAATAAACATAATATTTTAAAAAAAAGAATATTTTCAATTGTGGTTGTGAGAAGCAATTTATAATAAAGATTTAATTCAAATTTACTGGATAGAAAAATCAAAAATTCATTCTAATAGTTGCTACTACCTCTCACTGTTTTGTCCATGTAAGCTTAAATTATTTCTACTGCTGACACAGGGCTTCCTCTTTTCCTTCCTACAGATTTCTGAGTGCGAGATTGAACAAAGCTGATTCAGGATTCTCAAAACCCCAATTTTACCATAAAGAGCTATAAAACCTATTTTTAATCCCTTTCTATGTGCTTAGCATTGTGCTAAGCATTTCGTATGGATTATCCCTTTTATTTCTTGCAAACCTAGGAGATTGTCACTATTTTTAACAACCCCACTTTACTGATGGAAAAACTGAAACTCAGAAACTAAATAATTTGCTTGCAATTAGATGTCTAGTAAGTTTTATTTTTTAAACAAGTTTAGTCTTGGAGAGTATAAACTCCCATCATTGCATTCTCTGATAGCTTAAAGTGAAGGAAGCAAGAACAGCAGCTAACTGTTGCCTCCTCAGATACATTCGTTTGCTCGATTTGATTTAGTGTCTTTGCAAAACTGCTGATCGGCCGCGAGACACATTGAATTTCTGGTTTACAGCTTTGTTTTACTTACTTTTTTAAAAAGTAATGCTTTCTAATTTCAAATTACTAATAATGAACCAATGAGCTCCTACAGAAATTTCGTGTCGACCACAAAAAAGGGCAAAGGATAATGGCTTGTTCTGCTCTTCCCTGACTTCCTCAGGTGGGCAATCAAATTGACCTCTTTTAACACTGGGAATTTCACAAAGGAAAAGAGGCTCATTTAATGAGGCGTACTAGATGCAGAAGAATGAGGTGCCATGTGCCTCCCATTTTCCATGTGTTCTCTCCTGAAGTGAGGCTTAGCTCATATACTACTCCAAGTGGTGGCACCTGTTCCTAAGTTATTGAGACTAGTTCATACTGGTTGGGAAATAATCACTGCCCTAAGGCCCGTTGCCCCTTCAGCCCAGTGCCCTCTGTTACCCAGAAGCCTAACCCCACCTGTGTGGGCCCCCTGAACCTTTCTACGAAAAGCAGCCTAAGGGTTGAGGACTGGCACAGCAAGGTACGTATACTGAATCCTTGATCCTGAGTTACCATCAGCATCTATTCTGATCACTTGGTGCCCATGAATTGTTAAATATATATGTTGATCAGCCCCCTTGCCTCTCCCATTCTTGATCTTAAATCCCCTACATTTGGTGATTGATTCAAAGGAGCTAACTGTAGGTTTGAAGTAGAAATTAATGACTATATAAAGAAATAAATGTGGCGTTCTCATACATTGCTACCGCACAGTCACCAAGACTTACTTCATAGTTAAGATTCCTGTTTCCGACTCGTGCATCTCCATTGACTAAGGCAGTTCAGAAGTGGGGCTCCTTTCATTGCCCTATTTCTTCCTATGACCCATTCAGAAGCAGGATCTTTATTGTTAGCTCAACTGATTTATCTTACTTGGAAAGACATGATTTGCTAGTATACAAAGTTACACCTCTGTGCTGTACCCAGACAATAATTCTTTTATTTATTTATTTATTTAATTTATTAATATAATTTATTGTCAGATTGGTTTCCATACAACACCCAGTGCTCATCCCAACAGGTGCCTTCCTCAATGCCCATCACCCACTTTCCCCTCTCCCCCAACCCCCACCAACCCTCAGTTTGTTCTCTGTATTTAAGAGTCTCTTATGGTTTGCCTCCCTCCCTCTCTGTTTGTAACATTTCCCCCCTTCCCTTCCCTCATGGCCATCTGTTAAGTTTCTCAAGATCCACAGATGAGTGAAAACATATGGTATCTATCTTTCTCTGACTGACTTATTTCACTTAGCATCACACTCTCCAGTTCCATCCACGTTGCTGCAAATGGCAGGATTTTATTCTTTCTCATTGCCAAGTAGTATTCCATTGTATGTATAAACCACATCTTCTTTATCCATTCATCAGTTGATGGGCATTTAGGTTCTTTCCCTAATTTGGCTATTTTTGAAAGTGCTGCCATAAACATTGGGATACAAGTGCCCCTATGCATCAGCACTCCTGTATCCCTTGGGGAGATTCCTAGCAGTGCTAGTGCTGGGTCATAGGGTAGGTCTATTTTTAATTTTTTGAGGAATCTCCACACTGTTTTCCAGAGAGGCTGCACCAGTTTGCATTCCCACCAACAGTGCAAGAGGGTTCCCGTTTCTCCACATCCTCGCCAGCATCTATAGTCTCCTGATTTGTTCATTTTAGCCACTCTGTGAAGTGGTATCTCGATGTGGTTTTGATTTGTATTTTCCTGATGATGAGTGATGTTGAGCATCGTTTCATGTGCCGAGACAATAATCCTTTCACTACTTTTGTAAGATGATCATAGACCGTGTTGTTATGGAAATTCCTCAGTTTCCTGTCTTCACCTCTTATGGTGTAATCATCTTTTTTTTTTTTTTTTAGTAAGGCGTCTCTACAATAAAACAGAAATGAATCAGCTCTAACAGAAGAAGGAGTGGTATTCTAGGATGACAGGGGCCACTTATTGCAGACAAAACTACTGAATGAAAGTTCTAATAGGTTCTAATGGTCCCCAGTCTCACAAGTGAATGAAAACACTCATTTACTGTGTTATGTAATTTTATGTGTCAATTTGGCTAGGCCCCAAATAACAGTCCAGATATTGTTGTGAAGGTATGTTTTAGATGTGATTAACAGTTAAATCAGCAGACTTTGAGTGTGCCACCTCCATGTTGTGGAAATACCTCACCCAATCAGTTGAAGGCCTTAAAAGAAAAGTCTGGGTCCCCTGCAGAGGAAGGAATTCTGCATCCAGTTTGCCTTCTGACTCAAGACTGCATCAACTGTAGCCAGAATTTCCGGCCTATTAACCTGCCTTGCAGATTTGAGATTGGACCCCCCCCCCCCCCCCCCACAATTGAGTGAGCCAGTTCCTTAAAATAGATTTCTCTCTCTCTCTCCAATATATCCTATTGGTTCTATTTTTCTGGAGAACCCTGACTACTAATATCCACAGAGAATTTTTTTATTCAAGAAAGAGGATTGCTTTTTAAAAAGTAGTGTCAATTTTTTTAAAGTGTGAAGAATATAATTTCAAGAATATCCAGCAGATTTTAGTTTTTTTTTTTAAGTTTTATTTTGAGAGAGAGAGAGAGAGAGAGAGAACAAATGGGGGAAAGGCAGAGAGAGAAAGAGAGAGAGAATCCCAAGCAGGATCTGTGCTGCCAGCACAGAGCCAAACTTGGGGCTCCATCCCAATAACCATGAGATCACGACCTGAGCTGAAATCAAGAGTCGGATGCTCAACCCACTGAGCCACCCAGGCATCCCAGATTTTAGTTCTTATTATGATGTCAGATGACTTTCCCTGCCTCAAGTGGCCAGGACTAAACTTATTTAACAGTGCAATAAAGCTTAAGTTTTCTGGACAGCCTACCAGCACTGGATTCCATGAACTCTCTTTAAGCAGCAAGAGAGTTGTTCCTGTATATGTTCCTGGTAGCAATTGTGTGGATGCAATCCCTCCCTCCTGCACTGGTTCCCAGATACAAATCACCTCAGAATATCAAAGCCTCTCTAGACTCCCAGTTTTCAGTTCCCAAATACTCCTGGGGCTATTGGTAACATATTCTGCTTGAGCTCCAAGGATTAAGTTTCTCTCCTGGACTTAATGGGTCTGAGAGTGGTATATGGAGGCCAACGACTTACACTGCTGTGTATTTCTCATCACTTACCTTCTCAGGTTCATATTACTGTGCTTCGTCAATACGCAAGTCAATGCAAACCAATCTATGATCATAGTATACTTCTCCAATTATTTAGGCCTCTTTAAAAGTCTTTTAGTAGTTTTATAGATTTCCACATAAAATCCCTATATAGCTTGTGTTATATACACATTTCCAGACCTTAATATGTTTACCATTATTTTATAGGATGTCTTTAAAATTACATTTTCTTACTATTTTGGGGCTTTTGTTTTGTTTTTACTAGTGAAAAAGGATAAAATGATTAGAGTGTTATTCTTTTTCTGTTGGAATATAGGGTGATTTCTTTATTAAATGTTTGGTAGGTGTTTCTGGTTAAGCTAGATGGACCTAGAGGTTTTCCTTTTTTTTCTTATCTTTGGGAAAGAATTTTTGATAATTTGATTTCTTAGCATTATAGAATACGTCAGGTAACTTTTTTTCTCCTGAGTAAATTTTGGTGGGCTACATTTTTCCATAAATGCATTCATTTCATATGTAGTTTTAGGTTCTTGTCATAAAGGGTTTGTTTGTTTGTTTTTGTTTTTGTTTTTTTTGCTTTTTTTAAGAGAGAGAGTGAGAGACAACTCAATCAGAAGATAGGGGCAGAGGGAGAGAGAGAGAGAGAGAGAGAGAGAGAGAGAGAGAGAGAGAGAGTCTTAAGGAGGGTCTATATTCAGGACAGAGCCCAACATGGAGCTCAATCCCATAACCGTAGGATCATGGCCTGAGCCAAAATCAAGAGTTGGACGCTCAACCAACTGAACCACCCAGGCACCCCATAAAGTTGTTTTTAATATTCTTTCATTTGTTTTTGTTTGCAGATTAGGTGGTAATATCCCATTTTGATTCCTCATAGTCTGTAAGTTGTGTCTTCTCTCACTTTCGTTGATCAAAATCTCACCAGTTGTATCACTACCATGGTTTTTAAAGAACAAGCTTTTGTCTTTGTTGAATCTATTATATACTTTTCTATTTAATTGGTTTTTGCTTTTGCTTTTCTCTCTGTGACTTCTTTTGGATTTATTTAGTTACTTGTTTTCTAACTTCCGGAGATGCATATTTATCTTATTAATTTTTAGTTCGTATTTTTTTCTAATATATATATATATATATATATATGTGTGTGTGTGTGTGTGTGTGTGTGTGTGTGTGTATACATATATATATTTGAATCCCATATTTCCTTGTTTTATCCATCTATATCTGTCTTCAAAATCTGAGTGTCTTAATGATTTTCCCATTCAAAATACCTTTTTTTTTCCCTGTAAATGTGGTTTTTGTTTTTTAGATTCCACATATAAGTGACATCATATACTCAAAGAGTATTTGTCTTTTTCTGACTTATTTCACTTAGTGTAATACCCTCAAGTTCTGTTCATGTTGTCACAAATGGCAGGATTTCCTTGATGGCTAAATATTTTATTATATATATATATTTATAATATATTACATATTATATAAAATATATTTTTATTATATATAATTTTATTAAATATATTATATGTTACATGTATATATATACATACTATTTATTATCCATTCATTCATTAGTGGGCCCTTAGCTTGTTTCCATGCCTTTGCTACTGTGTAAATAATACTGCCATAAGCATGGGATGCAGATATTTTTTCAAGTTAGTGTTTTTGTACCCATATTCGTACGCAGAAGTAGAATTGCCAGCTCATAGTTCTATTTTTAATTTTTTGGAGGAATCTCCAAAGTTTTCCATAGAGGTGGCCACCATCAATCCACAAGTGTTCCCTTTTCTCCACATCCTTGTTATTATTTTGCCTTTTTGATGATAACTCATACTAACAGGGTGAGGTAATATCTCATTGTGATTTTTGATTTGCATTTACTTGATTAGTGATGTTGAGCACTTTTTCATGTATCCATCAGTCTTCTTTGGAAAAGTCTCTATTCTGTTCCTCTGCTCTTATTTATTTATTTATTTATTTATGTTTATTTATTTATTTTGAGAGAGAGAGAGAAAGCATGAGTAGGGAAGGGCAGAGAGAGAGAGGGAGAGAGTGAGAATCCTAAGCAGGCTCCAAACTGTGAGCCTGCTGCAGGGCTCAGACCGACAAACTGCTTTTAAAGTAAGATCATGACCTGAGCCCAGGTCAGATGCTTAACTGACTAAGCCACCCAGGTGCCCTATCTTCTGCCCATTATTAAATTAGATTGTTGTTGTTGTTGTTGTTGTTGTTATTGAATTATGGGTTCTTTATATATTTTGGATCTTCACTCCTTATCAGATATGATTTGCAAATATTTTCTTCCATTTGGTGAGTTGCCTGTTCATTACGCTGATGGTTTCTTTGCTGTGCAGCAGATTTTTTTAGTGTCATGTGGCTCCACTTGCTTGCTTTGCTTTTCTTGCCTTTGCTTTTGATGTTAATCCAAAAACTCATTGCCATGACAGATGTTGAAGAGTCTATTCTACATGCTTTCTTCTAAGAGTTTTGTGGTTTCAAGTCTTATGTTCAGGTTTTTAATTCATTTTTGAGTTGATTTTTGTGTATCATGTAAGACAGTGGGTCCAAGTCTAGTTTCATTCTTTTGCATGTAGCTGTGCAGTTTTCCCAATACCATTTATTGCAGAGCCTGTTCTTTTTCCACTGTAGGTTTTTGACTCCTTTATTGTAAATTGATTGGCCATATATGCACAAGTTTACTTCTGGGCTCTCTATTCTGTTCCATTGATCTATGTGTCTGTTTTCTGCCAGTGCTATATTGGTTTGGATTACTATAGCTTTGTGATATAATTTGAAATCAGGAAGTGTGATGCTCCCAGCTTTGTTGTTATTTTTCAAGATTGCTTTCACTATTTGGGGTCTATTGTGGTCCTGTACACATTTTAGGATTGTTCTATTTATGTAAAAAATTTCACTAGAATTTTGATAGGGATTGCACTGAACCTGTAGATTGCTTTGGGTTGTATGAACCTTTTAACAACACTTTCCAATCCACAAGCACAGAATCTTTCCATTTGTGTCATCTTCAGTTTATTTTATCAATGTCTTATAGTTTTCACAGATCCGTCATGTCTTTGGTTAAATTTATTCCTACTTACTCTTTTTATTATTATTCTTTTTATTATTATTATTATTGCTAGAGAGAGACAGAGAGTGAGTGGGTGAGAGGGGCAGAGGGAGAGAGAGAGAATCTTAAGCAGGCTCCCCTCCAACATGGGGCTTGATCCCATGACCCTGGGATCATGACCTGAGCCAAAATCAAGAGTTGGGTGCTCAACTGAGGGAGCCACCCAGATGCTCCTTTTCCTAGTTATTCTTAATGCTATTGCAAATGCAATTAATTTCTTTTTCTGCTAGTTTATTGTTAGTATATAGAAATGCAATTGATTTTTGTATCCTGCAACTTTACTGAATTTACTTACTCTAACAGGTTCTTGGTGGAGTCTTTAGGGTTTTTGGTATATAGTATCATGTCAGTTTTACTTCTTCCTTTCTGATTTGGAAGTTTTTATTTTTTTGCCTAATTGCTCTGATTAGGACTTCAAATACTTTGTGGAATAAGTGTGGTAAGAGTAGGCATCCTTGTCTTAACCCTGATCTTAGAGGGAAAAGGTTTCAGATTTTCAGTGTTGAGTATGATGTTAGCTGTGGGCATTCAAGATACTCCCCAGTTTGATTTATTCTTTGACTCTTTAAGAAATTTGCTTCTAAGTGATTTATTTTCAAACACTGTAGATTTCAAATTATCTTTGTGCTATTTATTTCTAGCTTAATTGCTAGAATTTATGGTTTGAGAACCTATTCTGTATGATTTCAATTCATTGAAATTTGTTGAGACTTGTCTTATGGCCAAGATATACTTAACATTTGTAAATGTGCCATGTATCATTGAAAAAGATATATATTCTACAAGTTCTTACAGTGTGTGTGTGTATACATATATATGTATATGTATATGATGTGTGATATGATATACATATGATATGTGATCTCTACTAGGTCAAATTTGTTAATTGGGTTGTATAATCTCTTTTAATCTTTAGTTTTTGTTCATTTATTCTGTCAAATTACTCATAAAACTGTCATTTTTACTTTATTTCCCCTTTTAATTCTGTCATTTTGCTTTATGTATATTGAGGCTATATTATGTGGTACCTATAAATTAAAACTGTTAATCTTCCAGGGAATTAAATATTTTATCTTTATGAAATTATTACCTTTACTTCTAGTACTTCTTTCTTTCTTTCTTTCTTTCTTTCTTTCTTTCTTTCTTTCTCTCTCTTCCCCTTCCCCTTCCCCTTCCCCTTCCCCTTCCCCTTCCCCTTCCCCTCCCCTCCCCTCCCCTTCCCCTCCCCTCCCCTTCCCCTCCCCTTCCCCTTCCCCTTCCGCTTCCCTTTCTCCTTTCCCTTCCCCTTCCCCTCCCCCCCTTCCTCTGCCTCCTCCCCTTCCTCCGTAGTACAGTTACACCATCTTGGATACACTGCAAATACAGAGCCACCTTAATTTCCCTATATAACCCAGGTGGTGTGAATTTGGACTGCAAATCCATACAAGTGTTGGTTTACCTGTTGTTCAATTTATCCTGAAGATGTTGCCCATTTGCTCCCCAGCTTGTTGTGGGGAGGATTTCCTATGAATGATTCTTTACCCTGTGTGGACCCAGTTCTCTGATTTATTCCCTCTGTCTGGCAAGGCCACTAAAGAAACGTTGGCAAACATGAAACTCTTAAAGGAAGAGGCACTAGCCATATTCCCAAAACTAAACAGATGTTGAAGTGCTTTTTAGTCTTCTATGCTACTTAAGTAAGTTGTGACTTTCATTTGAAAGTAGTTGGAAGAGTAACTGACACAACAATGGAGTAGCTGACAAAACCAATGAGTATAAGTGCTAGGTTTCCTAATTACAGCTACACAATCTTTTAATAAAAATATTTTGTATCACTAGCATGTGGTGAGCTCTGGATTCAAATTCTGAGAGCCTGACTCCAGAGCTTAGGTAAGTTGGATGGATACAAAGGAAAGTTAATCAAAGTAAGACTTCCCCCTCCTGATGGTAGAACATGGTTCTATTTCTAAATAGCATGTGCCCTTCTGGGAACACTGGTTAGAAAGCCAAGATTCTACATCCATCCTAACAATAAAGCCCTCCTTGGTTGAATTCTCTTTTTTGAAAGTCAAGCCTGATTAAAACAACTCATAAATATTAGAGAAATATTTCATATTGTCAGTAAATATTTGAACAAATGATGTGGTCTCTTTAACATTACATAAATATGTCACAAATTAACATTATTTGATTCACCAAGTATATTTATATTCTATGCAATGTGCTGTATTTGAAAGTGATTTCATTTTCTTTGCCTCATTAAGGGCACAATATGTGTTCCCTTTCTAGCTTTGTTCAAAGCAAATAAACTGTGCATCATATTTTTAGGCTTCTGTATTCTTAGGTTTCTGTTAAGGAATTTGAAGGTTTTTTTCCCAATTGTTAATTTTATCCTGAATTAAAACATCCTATCTTCAACCCTCATCTCGCAACATTTATTTTGCTTATAACGCACACCAGTGCAGGTAGGTATCATGTTTGGAATTTAAATACGTTTATTTTCTGATCCATAACTGAGCCATTTTTATAATTTTTCAGTAAGTCTGTCCTTTAGAATTTTCTTGTTTTAATTTTGGGAACTTTGGTACTATTGACTCCTGATCTAATGCTTACAAGAGAATATTTAATGGGTTGGTGGCAGTTTTATTGCCCCTTAAACATTTAATAGGTTTGCCGCATAATTTCTCAATTTCTTATTTGTTTACTTTTTTATATTTTTGGTATAAAATTGAAAACTTATGCTATTGAATTTTATGACATTGGCACAATTTTCCTCCACAGTTGCAGTATATAGTTCCACTATACTCTGATGTCTAGGGGCTAAAATATGAACTTAACAGGACAACATGGCCTTGATCCATAAAGTTTATATTTAGATCACGATTACAAATTAAACTTTTTTTTTTATTAAACTAATAAGATTGTAGGTTCCTTTTACTTGTCAAATATATTGTCAAATATATATTACAAATGCACTGGCAAAATCTGAAACTGCATTTTATTGTAAGTTTTTAAAGTTCAACACTGGTTTGATCAACTTTGTTTTACTTGCCTAAGTATGTCCTAATGGAAATGGCACCAGGGAGGAAGGCAGGAAATTCAGGTTCTAGTCATAACACTGCCTTTCGTTTAGATGCTCTGTGATCCTAAGCCTCAGTTTGGACGAGGTCAGAGATTTCCAAATTTCTTAAGGTGAACACTCTGTTTACACAAAATCTTACAATATGAAAATCAGAACACACCATCTGGAAAAGGGTGGAATACATGATTTTTATTTAGTTAATTTACAATTTTAGGATACACGGTTTTCTTGATGAAGCAAGTAAATCCTCATGAAACTGGAGAGAGACTTTTCAATTGTTTGAGATAACTAGTTTGCATTTCATGACTATTTAATTTACAAGCACAGAAATCATGAGCTTAGGAAGTAACTTTAATTCCGCAGATAGATTTGTGAAAGCTTTCAATGGGTCTGGGTAACCATTGTCATTTCTATTGATATTTATGTTAATAGTTTAGTGAACGTTCTATAACGGGCAGTGTTCAAAAGTTCATACTTTAAATGAGAATAATCCTGAGTGGTGATACTGTAAAAGGGCTTTTAATCTGGCATTTAGACTTTGTGAGCAAACACGAATATTTTTCTTAAATTCCGTACATGAGAAAGTTTATTTCCATTTCTTCTTTTGGTCCTTTGGGAAACGCTTGGGAGGAACCTGACTGCATATCACAGTTGACTTCAGACAAGCCGTTTCATGCATAATTCAGAACCTACTTTTAAGAGACAGAATGACATTCTGTTATGTTACAGAAAAGCAGAGTGTGAATGTCCACTTTATCTTTTTGTTCTCACTCTCTGCAGTGCAGTTGTGACCAGCACTCACTTATGTCACTGGGTACTTCCTTTTTGGCAACCTAGCCCCAGCCTCCACCTGCCTGAAGCCACTCCCAGCAGGAGGCCCTGGGGCTGCCCTCTCTCTCAGGGAACAGCTCCCTCAACCAAGTGCAGGTTGCCTGGGAGATCTATTCAGGATTTCACTCATAAACCTCTGTACTCCCCTCTCCAGTTCTCTATTTTGAGCACAATTTTTAAGTTTTTGGTACCTACTCTTTTGCGCTGGACATTTCAGGCCTACTCTGGTTCCTTGCTTTGTTTTGAGTGATGCTCCACAGGCCCCAGCTTTGGCCCAGCCTAGACTTGCTCAGGCCTCGTGACCATTGTATTGCCCTTGACCTGACCCTGGGAGAAACAGCTCCATGCCCCTGCCAGCATCCTACACAGGAAAGGAGTCCCTATGGAAGTCCAGCGTCCCACTGAATCAGCACCACTATAATTATGACATTTTTTTTCAAGCTGAATGAATTATAAATGAGAAATCAGTTTGTATTTTAAAGTCATTTTATATTGGCTTAGGCAAGAATCCTTTTCGTCTAAAGAAGAAAAGAAACCCCCTTAAGATTATTTTCTTTCTTTCCCTGCTGGTTTCCAAATCCACTAAAATACTATAAAAGCTTGCTTTTCCATGATCATTTGGATGAATCTGACCAAGCTTAGGTAACAGTTTTGGAACTTGTTTTGTGTATATACTGAATTAATTAGTACTTAAAATTTTTATTCTTGATGCCTTAATTCGTACAATTGTAAGATGAAAGGATTCATGTAGGTGGGCAAACATCTGAACATATTGGAATAACTATGCCTTAATCTGTTCTTTCATTGTTTGATGAAACATATAAGGCATTTGTGCTCGATAGGATTCCATAAGGGGAAAGTTTGTAATCTAATGAATAGCTCAAAATAATACAGGTTCATACAAATATGTATTTTTTCCCCTTTATGCAGTTATTATATATACTTATATTTGTATTCTTGCAGTAAGGACAAAATTCCTTTTAAATATGTTGTTTTCACTAAATTGTGAAAAGTGTTTTATGGTGTAATTCCACATAAAAGCTTCAGTTCTTACACTGTAAAATATGGTATTATACCTTAAATCCTAAACATTCTTGCTTGTGAGCTGAAAATTAAGAATCAGGATCCAGTCAAGTCCTTTCAATTGCTTTTGGAACAGGTGCTGGGGCAAAGCTGTGAAAACAGAAAGTTGAGCGCCAAGAATTCCCATGGCCTTCAAGAATGGAACAGACAAAACCAAAGGGTGGTCCAACATTCATTGCCAAATGACATAGCTCACTCTAATCACTGTATATTTTGAAAGCAAATGCACTGCAATAACGAAACTTTTTTCCTTTATTTTTATATTTTGAAAAATAGGAACTAAGACAGTTGTGGAAATTCTCTGTGTTGGAAAGAGAAATTTGGGGGAGGGCTCTGAAGCTGCGCCTTTTCATTAGGAAAGCAAAAGAAAGACACAGGTCCCTGTTCCTCATGGTCCTGAGGCTCCCAGGCCTCTGTAGCCTGAGGGTCCTAGCAGCCAGGTAGAATTCTGGGAGAACATGGAGAGGCATCTTGCTGGGCTCCTACACAGCATTCCCCATGTGTGCATTACACTGGGGACTCTGGCCCCTCAAGTGCCCCCATCTTCTAGGAACTGACCTCCCCCTCCTTCCATGCTACTGGAACCCTTGGAGTCTCAAAACTGCAGGGGCTCAGTGGTCAGGAGCCTCCAATCTTTATTTGCTCCTTTGACCAGTCAGTTGGGGTCTTTGGGACTCAATTTCTTTATCTGAACACAGAGAAAATCACAGGGCATGATCAAAGAATGTATACAAATGTACTTTTAAGAGCAAAATTTTTCTGGGCATCTGGGTGGCTCGGTTGGTTAAGCAACCGACTTTGGCTTAGGTCATGATCTCAGGTTGGGTGGGTTTGAGCCTCTTGTGGGGCTCTGTGCTGACAGCTCAGAGCCTGGAGCCTACTTCAGATTCTGTGTCTCCCTCTCTCTCTGTCCCTCCCCTGCTCACTCTCTCTCTCTCTCTCAAAAATAAACATTAAAAAAAAATTTTAAGTACACGTCTGGCAATCTTGAAAAATAATTTATTGGAAAGATATTGAACAACTCACAAAGATTTAAGAAAAAACAAGGATCATACTTGGGTTGCAGCAATGACTGGAGAGTCTCTTCAGGGCACCCATCGAGGTGGTTGAAGTGCAGGGAATGGGCCCAGTGCAAGCTTTTATTTCTTCCTGCCTGGAATAAATGGAAAAGAAGAAACAGCCCAGAGATCTTACTTGCTGGAATGTCATTGTTTCTTTTAACTTTTTATTTTGAAATAATTTAGACTGACAGAAAAGTTGCTCAGTTAGTACAGAGGGTTTCCATGTAGCCTTCACTCAGCCTCCCCTCATATAACCATCTTCTATAGCTCAAGTGCAATTTTCAAAAGCAAGAAATTGACATTAGTGCAATGCTGTCAACCAAACTTCAGACCTTCTTTGGGTTTCACTAGTTTTCTCACTAATGTGTTTTTTCCTTGTCTACAATGCACACATGGTCATGTCTCCTCAGTCTCTGTCAATCTGCCACGTTTCCTCAGTTCATCCTTGTCTTTTGTGACCTTGACACTCTTAAAGAATAATGGTCAATGATTTTGTGGAATGTTTCCCAATTTGGGCTTGTCTGACACTTTCTGGGATTAGCTTGAGGTTATGCTTTTTTGGCAAAGACACCACAGAAGTGATGTACTTTCTAGGTGCATCGTGTCCATTTACATAACGTCAGTTTATCTTCTTACTAGTGATGCTAATTTTGCTCATTTGATTAATGTGGATTCTCCACTATAAAGTTACTGTTTTTCTCCTTGTTATTAAAAACGTATCTTGTGAAGATACACTTTCAGACAATGCAAATACGTTGTTTCTCATTGTGCATTTGCTCACTAAATTGGATATCCGTTGACGGTTCTTGCCTTAGGACAATGTTTGCCTGGTGGTGATTTTCTATTTGTCTTATTCCGTCTCCATTTATTAAGAAGTCCATAATTTCTCAATCAATACTTGGCCTAGGAGTGATAATGATACCATGTTCAGGAAAATATTTTTACTAAAAACAACAATTTGGTTATGGAAATCCAGGCTGAATTACTGAGGCTTCCTACAGTTAATTGCCCCCCAATTAGTGTCTAATCTACTAATTTACTGAACACATCCAACTGTTTTAGCCTTATGAAATTTCATTTAAAAATCATACAGAAGCTGGAAAAATTAGAAAACTATTTTATGACAGTTAAAAGACTTGCATGGCTAGTGTAATTTGGTATGATGAGATAAAAACTACAGAATTAGAAAACTGTTATAAGTGAGAGAATCCTGACTGAATCAGATGATGCTTGTTTAAGTCAGTTAATTGTTCAGGTTGGTTGACATGGTGTTGGAAAAAAGAATTAAATACATGTTAAAAAATAGGGTCCCTTTAAGAAACCAGAGTGCCAAATACAGGAATTGTTCCAGAAGAAGTGGCTTTCAGTGGGCATGAGGGGAGCCTTATGAAATGATTTGCCACCATTTTGATAAAAGCAGAAAGTGCACAGAGGCTCTGAGCTCTAGCCTCTAAGTAAGGAACAGCCCTGGGGGAGAAAAATTAAGAGCCTAGAGTAACCAGAAGGTGTTAAGGAGGCAATAAAACCTTTTCCTCTACATGGCAGCCAGCAACTGGCTGAAGGAGAAGGTGCCAGGGGCCATGAAAAGGTCCAATAACTTGAACCTATGGCATTATTTCAGATCACAAAGTTTAGTTGGTATGACTGATAAACACTGTACATAAAATGAAGAAAATATTCCTAATTTATAGGGTCATGGGGAAAATGAAATAAAATAAAACCCACTTAGTGATGGCTGGTATCCAGTAAACAGTGAATAAATAGTATTCATTTTCACAACAAACATCCATTGAGTCTTCATGTAGTTTTACACTTAACCATTTTGGGCCTCAGTTTTTTATACTCATAAAAGCAATTATACTAATGACTTCTGAAGTGCCTTTTAACTGAAATGCTGTGACTACATTGCCACAGGCAGGGAATTTAAAAAAAAAAAAAAACCCTGCACATTGGGTTTTTATAAAGGCTGACCCAGCTGCCTTCATTTATGTATTAAATACTGGCTATGTAGCAGGCTAGAAACTATGCTAGAGGCTAGAAAATTTTTTTTTAAGATTTTATTTATTTATTTATTATTTATTTATTTTTGAGAGAGAGAGAGAAAGCACGAGTGGGGGAGGGGCAGAGGGAGAGAAAGAGCAAGAATCCTAAGTAGACTCACACTGTCAGCTCGAAGCCCAATGCAAGACTTGAACCTATGTACCATGAGGTCATGACCTGAGCCAAAGTCAGATGCTTAGCTGACTGAGCCACCCAAGTTCCCCTAATGATTTTATTCTTAAGTAACCTCTACACCCAATGTGATGCTTGAACTCACAACCCGGAGATCAAGAGTCACACACTCCACCCCAACTGAGCCAGCCAGGCACCCTAAGGCTAGAATTTTTTTTTTTTTTTTTTCCTAAGTAGGCTTCATGACCAGCATGAAGCCCAATGCAAGGCTTGAACTCACAAGCCTGAGGTCAAGACCTGAGTCAAGACCAAGAATTAGATGCTTAACCAACTGAGCCACCCAGGGGCCCCAAAGGCTAGCTATTTTTAAACTAAATATACAGCACTCACCGCTGGACGTACGTCAGCCTTATATTCTGTTCTGACAGATGACCATGTAAACAAACTATGAATATGTGATAAAGTAGGATAGTTCAAGAGAGGGATAGTTTTCTCTGTGTGAGTAAAGGCTGGCCTCAGAGAACTGAAGATATGAGATCTGGTCCAAGAAGAGTGAGAAGAAACTTACTGAGCAGGGAATAGTACGCCGCAGGTAGAAGAGTTGGTTTGAACAAAGGCATGAAGGTATAGAAGTATGTGGTGGTTTCGGGGTGAGCATTATGCTTTGGTGTGTGAAGAGCAAAGTAGTTGAATACAAGTCAAGTTGGAACAAGACTAGAGTTTAACCTCTGTGGGCAACAGGGAGACATTGAACATTTTTAAGTAAAACAGTCACATGATGGGCCAAAGTTTTACAAAGTATTTGTTAGCTAAGTAGAAAATGAAATGAGGGGCGCCTGGGTGGCGCAGTCGGTTAAGCGTCCGACTTCAGCCAGGTCACGATCTCGCGGTCCGTGAGTTCGAGCCCCGCGTCAGGCTCTGGGCTGATGGCTCGGAGCCTGGAGCCTGTTTCCGATTCTGTGTCTCCCTCTCTCTCTGCCCCTCCCCCGTTCATGCTCTGTCTCTCTCTGTCCCAAAAATAAATAAAAAACGTTGAAAAAAAAAAAAAGAAAATGAATGGGGAATGATTGGTGGCTGAGAAAACAGTATAAAAGACACTTAAGAGATGCAGGGGAGAAGCAGTGATTTCAACTAGGGCAGGATCCATAGGAATGGAGAGAAATGAAAGGATTCTATACATAGTCTGGAACTATGGTAGCCTCTAGGAGTTCCACATCCATACGATGGCTATCAAAGTATTTATACTAACCTTCTCACTGGAAAGAACTACAAAATGTTGTGCATGTGTCTGTGTTTCTTTAAGAATCAAAATATTGAAAAAAAATGGTAAGGAAATATCAGGCCAAAATCTACCTAGAAGGCAGTAACCAGGAAGGTAAGCAGAGTTGTTATGCTGAACCTAGCTAATTTATCAAGACTTTGTGCAGGGTGAAGGGCAGAAGACAGAGCCTTTCTAATATAAAGCCAGGCACTCTAACAAGTAAATTCCCAATATACTTGGGCTCTCAAAGGATCATGCCAAATGTATAAGGATGTATGAGGCAACTAATAGCAAGCTCACGCTGCTCCTTCCATTTCCCCAACCTCAGGAGATTGTAAGAATTGCATAGAAAGTCATTGAGCAAAGCAGGATATGGGGAAAAATAATAAGGCAATCCCTGAGAAGTTGCGACCACAGCCTTGTTCTAAAAGAATTTATAGGCAAAATTCACATCTTATGGGAGGCCCCCAAGAGTTCAAGCCTTGATTTTAACCTGAAGTGTTCCAGGACCGGCAGCACCCTATATACCTGGCAGTAGATGCAAGTTCCCTATGAGCAACCCCCTACATCCTAGGCTTCACAGATTTCCCACATAAAATCTTTCAAGGGGGGAAAAAAGAGGTAGTTCACAGTCAAAGATAATCAGGTTCACAGGAAACAAGTTACCGTGGGCAGAAATGCGAAACAACAGGCAACAAAAACACCCTTCAAATGTTGATATGAGATGCATATTTTAGTGTAAATATGAGTACAAATTTATGTTTAAAACAAATCCAATTTGAGGAAAGAAAAGACAAACTTGAAAATGCCTGCAAGGGAACAAAACTATGTTTTAAATGTCTTAGCAGATTTTACAATGAACCAAACAGAACTAGACAAATTATAGTTGGAACTACAAGCTCAATAGAGAGCTTTAACTGCATCCACTGTTGATGACAGAATTAGTAAAGTTAGGGGTCAAGGAGGGCCTTAGTAAGAGCCAGAGTTTGCAAAGATCTAGGAGAAGGGTATTTCAGGCAGATGGAATAGAATAGAAGAGCAAGGAACCGAGAAGGGAATACGCTTTTGTGTTAGAGGACAGAAAGAAGGCCAGGGGTTTGGAGCATAGTGAAAGGGAGAGAGAAGGTGGGAGAAGCCAAAGCTCAGAGAAGGAGGTAGAGCCCAGAATACATAAGACTTTGGGTGTCAGACAAAGTCCTGCTCTATGGAGATGGATATTATAAACAACGTGATGGGAACCACTGGAGAAGAGACTTTATGACAGAGTCTGAATTACATTTTAAGAATAGTTTTCTGAGGCGCCTGCGTGGCGCAGTCGGTTAAGCCTCCGACTTCAGCCAGGTCACGATCTCGCGGTCCGTGAGTTTGAGCCCCGCGTCAGGCTCTGGGCTGATGGCTCGGAGCCTGGAGCCTGTTTCCGATTCTGTGTCTCCCTCTCTCTCTGCCCCTCCCCCGTTCATGCTCTGTCTCTCTCTGTCCCAAAAATAAATTAAAAACGTTGAAAAAAAAAAAAAAAGAATAGTTTTCTACTATACTGTGGGTAGATTGGATTATAAGGGGATGATAGTGGAAACAGGAAGACCATTTACGATTCTATTGCAATAGAGTCAGTGAGAGAGGAGGGTAGTAGTGATCAGTGTAGAAGATAAATACTTGAATATGTGATTTATGGTCGGGTATTGGAACACACTTCTCTACAGGTGTCTCATATTTCTGCATGTCTTGTAAGAAGGGTCACTGATAGTTTTTGTTTTGGACTATCTTTTCTAGACTATTATCCCTCTGAATAGGGAACAATCTTGGAAAACAGAGGTAGTGTCTTCCTCTGGAGCAAAGGGCAGTCATGCTGATTGGCCATTATAGAAGATTTGAGTTCTCCAAGTTCAAGTTTCTTTCCTGGAAAGTAACCCACTGTGTATGCAAGTGTTACCTGGCCTTCATTGTATTGCTCTATAGGAATTATAGCTTGAGGTGTTGATATAAGAAAGTGTTAATATTCTAGCTATAGTTATTGAGCAATAAACTCCTTGGTCTCCAACTCAAAGTTCTCATGTCTCCTACTAGCATCCACAAAATGGAGGCAGGCTAACTTGGTAGCTTGCAAGTAGGGCAAAACATCAGACCCATCACAGTTCTTGACAAGAGGTCTAGACTTACTGATGAACTGTGCAGTTTGTAGAGATCTAATAAGAAATGAAATATTGTAAGAGGTGAATTCCTGGTAACACTGACTCAAGATAAGGGATTCTTGGAAGTTTATATAAGAAAGGGCCAACCATACGAAGGAGAAATCAGACCCTGGTCAGGGCTATAAGGACAGAATTTTGTATTTGGGAAGATGATTGATAAGATCAAGATAGGACCTCAGTACTAGGAATGTACTGAAATACTACATAGGGTGTCAGAAATTACTTACAGAGAGACCATGAGAAAACCCCAGTTACATGGACTAAGGCATGCAGAGGAAGGAAAAATCACACAAGGGAGAAAAATAAATGAGGCTGAACAATGTGGTAAAATACTAGACAAAGGAGTTAATTTTTTTTTTTTTTTTTGTAACTTGATTTGGCAGAGTAAAAGTGGAGAGTCAAAGGAACACAATGATCACACTGAGGGAAGAATGTGGCACAGAGCTCTGACCCAGGGACACTGGCCCTGCTTCAGGTGAAAAAGGGGAAGCACCTCAATATTAAGCTTCATCAAAGGGGGAGGCAGAAGCTGGCTAAGGCTGTTTAAGCACTTACTGTCTGCCTCAAATCTGGATTGATCTTCGAATTAAGGGTGTGAACTGGGCGGATTATTTGGGGAAGGTGGCTAAGAAAGCCACGGGTATTGGAGGTCACACAAGAATCAGAAAAGTCCTGCTTTGGTGATCCCATTCTCTTATGTAAATGCCTTCATGTTTCTTAGCATTGCATTCCACAGATCTTCCAAATTTGCTTCTCATTCCTACCTTTCACATGCTATAAACGCTTGATAGATACAAAGACTATGTCCTAAGCCCTTTTTGACTGTTTCCAAGACCTCTTTCCCTTATAAAAATTATTAATTGGTTTTGTTAGGAATCTTGCAACAGGAAGTAACAGGTACCCAGCTAGCCATGGCTTAAGCAGTAAAGACATTTGATTATTTCACACAACAGGAAAAGTGACAGTGGGCAGTTGCAATTTCCATGATAATGTGGCTATATCATCAAAGACCCTGGTTCTTCCTCCCTTTCTGTTCTACCGTCTTCTATCCTGGCAACAATTTGGCTGTCACTGTTCCTCATTCAGCTGGTTCAAAGCAGGATAAGACGGTGGCTATAGAAGGCCTTTGTTTCATGAGGCTCAGTCTTTTCACCTGAGAAGAAAACCTGCTTTCCAGAAGCAATGAGCTACCTCTGACATCCCTTTAGCTAGAACTGGGTCCATTTATATTAGCCAAAGCTGGGCCACATGCCTATGCCAGACCACTCTCTAGGAAAAGGAAAGGGGTTACCATTACCATGACTGACCCAGGCCAACATGTCTCCAATTTCACCACACCTTGAAATCACCCTGGGAGACTTAAATACTGATGGCTGAGTCTCCCCTCCAGAGATGCTGATGAATTGTTCTGGGGTATGGCCCAGTCATCAAATTTAAGTTTCCCAGGTGATTCTAATGCACAGCCAAGGTTGACAACTATTACCTAAAACAGTAATCATGATCCCTTAAGAAAGAGCCTAACTTCACAAGTTCAAGGGGTCCTAGCTGCCAACTGAATGAAACTGAGGTAGATAGATGGTTGCTGGTGGCCTCAGATTCATAATTCTTTTCTTTTCTTGTCTTTTCTTTTCTTTTTTCTTCTCTTCTCTTCTCTTCTCTTTTCTTTTCTTTTCTTTTTTTAGAGAGAGAGAGAGCAGGGGAGAGGGGCAGCAGGAGAGAGAGAGAGAGAGAGAGAGAGAGAGAGAGAGAATCTCAAGCAACCTCCAGGCTCAGTGAGGAACCCATCGTGGGACTCCATCTCACGACCCTGGGATCATGACTTGAGCTGAAATCAAGAGTTGGAAGGCCAACTGACTGAGCCACCCAGGTGCCCCTCATAATTATTTTCAACCTAGCCACCCCAATGGAAAAAAGTTCTCTTTGCCAATATTTCCAGTAAAAGCCCCATGGACCTGTCTTTGGGTCTGTGACATCCTTGAGCCAATCATGATTGCCAAAGGGATAGAAAATACAAACAGACCAATCTTGGGTAATGTGCCAGGAAAGGAAATATGCCAATGGAACCAAGTAGACAAGAGGAAAGAGACTGTTCCCTAAAGGAACATATAGCTGCTGTTATTAGAAAAGGCAGAGAGGAAAAAAAGAAAAAAAAAACCCAGAGATGTACTAGTCCTCAATATATATTTATTGAACGAATGAAAGAAAGGATATTTACTACTCTTTTCCACTCAGTGAGAAGAGGGAAAAATTTGCACATGTCGCTCATTCAATAGGAGTCCGTTCTTCACAGAGCCTCTTTTGATTCTCAGGACATGTATCTTTGAAATATAATATAGTTTCTCTTCATTTGTTAGATAATTATTTCTAGTCTCAGGCAGTGAACTAACTTCCACTAACTGGATAATGAGGACAGTTGTAGATAGAAGGTAAGAACATGTAGTAGCAAATAAAATGGAGTATTTTGTCCAAGTCCAACCTTCTAATCATGACTGTTTTTAACTGTGCATCTACAATTGTTAAATATCTAGCGTCAGAGAATAGCATACTGCCCGATTATCAATTTTTAGTAAGCGAAAGTATTCTCACTGAAAAGTATGTTCAGCCAAACCAAAGTATGACTTTGTTACTGACATTTTTAAAAAAGAAACAAGCAGGTCTTGTTGTGGCTCATTATTCTGCCTTTGTGGTCCCACTGAGCACAGTGTAGCATGGAGTTACAGCCTCTGCAAGTGCTATAGGAATATCACAGGACACATGATGAATAGTCTGAAAGAAAAAAATGTTAGGAGACCGGAAGTGGTTCACTCAATCTATATCTTGACTCTGTGACTCTCCACTTAAGGATGAACTGTTAGCTTTAGGGTAATTGCCCTGCCTGCTGAGTTGTCTCGAGAGTTTCCCAACAGATATTAAAATAACTGTGTTGATAGCAGCACCTTACATGAGGGGGCAATGATCTGCATCTTACAAATCTCCAGGAAGGGAGAATGGAGGAAAAAAATCTGGTCTCAAACACCACTTGTGACTTTCAACTCCAGCCAGACTGGGGAAAGAGAAATGTTGATGAGCTCGGTGGTTTTGTTTCTTTTTTGATTTATTTATGTGTCTGATTTTTTTTTCCTTTTTTCAATTTTATTTATTTTTTTACATCCAAATTAGTTAGCATACAGTGCAACAGTGATTTCAGGAGTATATTCCTTAATGCCCCTTACCCATTTAGCCCGTATGTGTCTGATTTTAGTATAATAGAATATATTCTTGCCGTTTGCATTGGTCAATTGACTCAGAGACAACAGCAAAGGAATCGAGGGTTTCAAGGTTTTGTTTCATTCCAAGTACCTTGGAAGGAAGGATTCCGTAGGGTCAAAGTTTTAGTACTTTCTAGGGGTATTTGTGGGGGGCATGGAGCCATGATGGGTGGTAGGAGAAGAGGCAGTTGTGTGGGGATGATTGAATAACAATATGTAAAAGCATCGGGATTGAATTAGGTCTTCAGTCCCTGACATTCTAAAAGTGAATCAGTTAATTCCAACCAAGTAAGTATTACACATAATCCTTTGATTTTATGTGTAGGTGACAGAACCTCAGTTTTACTTATGGTTCTGCTTCCCTCTTTTACTTTTTGTTGGTAATTTAAGAAAGATAAAAGCACACAAGAATATATCGTTTCACATTTCTGCCATCCAGGATTAACAAATACTCACATATTTTCTTCTTTCTTTCATCCCAATTTTTCTTTCTTTATCTTCATTATTCCTGTTTCATAAAACTGATTTACAATTCATTATAAGGAACTCAAACGGCATGAAAAAGTACACAAGTGAAAGTAAAAAAGTCTAACCCCACACACCCAGAAACATCCATTATTAACATTAGTTGAACATTAGTTGCCATATATCCCTATGCATGTGGGTATGTAGAAATCCTTTTATAAAACTGGAATCATCCCAAAGATGCTGTTAGTAACATAAAAGCAGTTAATTTTACTTGAATGTAAAATAAGAAAGAAAAGCTGAAATGGAAGGGAATGAACCATTCAATGCACGCACACACAGTATACACACACACACACACACACACACACACTCTTCAGGATATCTTATTTTGTAAACTAAGCTAAGTCTAAAAAATAATTTGCAAATAACTTTCTAAAAGTTGACTGGTCATGATTTTTTAAAAATCTTTTTTAGGAGTACCTGGGTGGCTCAGTTGTTTGAGTGTCTGACTTCAGCTCAGGTCATGATCTCACGGTTTGTGGGTTCAAGTCCCACATCAGGCTCTCTGCTGTCAGCACAGAGTCCGCTTCAGATTCTCTGTTCCCCTCTCTGTCTCTATCCCTCCCTTGTTCACATTCTCTCTCCCTGTCAAAAATAAATAAACATTTAAAAAATTTGAAAAGAATGATTTAAAAAAAAATCCTTTTTAAATAGTAGGAACCCATCCTTGGTTACAAAAGATGGAACATGAGCGCCCCCACAGGACCTCTTTTTCCCTCTTCACATCCTGATTTTTATTATTTATTTTATTATTTTTACATTGCCTGGGTTTCTGATGTCAACATTCTGTGCTGTAGAACACGTGCCTATTATTTTTGTTTTTAACACATGCCTATTCTTACCTATTCTGGATTTACATTTACTTAGTGCTATCTTATCACAACTTTCTTATCTCTATATTCTGTATTTTGAGTTAACTCTTAAAAGGCTAATTTCATTGTCAAGTAATCTTTTTCAGAAGGGCACATATGGCTGTATTCTTAAGTTGAAGGTCTTGACTGCCTGTAATAATTATGTCATGCCTTCCTTTTCCTCAGAACTTGGCAAACATTGCTTCGTTGACTTGTAACATTGAATTTTGCTGTAAATTAGATAGAATATAGCTGGATTTTCTGAAATTTGTGTGTTTTTTGGGGAGAGAGGTGGTCTGTAACCTGAGGCTCTATAACGTAACTGGGGTGTGGATCAGGCTTAAGATTTCTGTGTCGGGGCACCTGGGTGGCTTGGTTGGTTAAGCGTCTGACTTCGGCTCAGGTCATGATCTCACGGTCTGTGAGTTCGAGCCCCGAGTCAGGCTCTGTGCTGACGGCTCAGAGCCTGGAGCCTGTTTCAGATTCTGTGTCTCCCTCTCTCTCTCTGCCCCTCCCCTGTTCATGCCCTGTCTCTCTCTGTCTCAAAAATAAATAAACGTTAAAAAAAAATTAAAAAAAAAAAGATTTCTGTGTCAAACTTCCCCGAAATTCAGCCTGTATCCTGCAAATATCGTTTTTCCTTTATTTTAGAGAAATTTTCTTGTATTATATTACATTGAGGAGATCTTCTATTCTTTTTGTGGGTACCGCTTCAGAGACCTCAATCATCCTTATTCTGAAATTGGCTTCATGTTCCCAAGATATTAATTTTGTCTCATTTGTAGCTGCCATGTTTCTTTTTATCTCACTTTGTTGTACAATCACATCCTTGAGGTCTTTTTAATTATTAGTTTGATATTCTTATTAAGGTAGACAATATAAAGCACTTAGGAGGATTTTTTTTTTTTTTTTGGTGTGTTTTTAAATTTTGTATTTTGAAATTTTTTTTTTTCTGGCTGAGTGTTTTTTTGTTTGTTTCGTGTGTGTGTGTGTGTGTGTATGTTTTAATTTGGGAGAGAGCATGAGCGGGGGAGGGGGCAGAGAGAGAATCCTAAGCAGGATCCAGGTGCAATGTGGAGCCCAGCCCAAGGCGGGGCTGGATCCCACGGCCCTAGGATCATGGCCTGAGCTGAAATCAAGAGTCTGCCGCTCAACAGACTGAACCACCCCTCATTTTGTTTTTCTCTTTTGGGTGGTTTGTTCCTTTCCTTTTCCTTCATTTTGTTGATGTTTGGCTTTCTTCCATTTTAATGTCTGTATGTTGCAGAGTTACTGTGCTGTTTCTTTTTGTATTGTTCATGCTTCAGTGATGCTCTCCACTCTATTTGCTCTGATAATATATGAGGGATTTCTTACCTGTTGTTTTTTTTTTTTCCACATCCCACCTACAGGTTGAGGTTCTCTATGTTCTCACCCTTTCCTTCTGTAACCTAAAGGGATGGTGGGAAATGGGAGACATGTGCGGGCTGGATTAGATGACCTGAGGTCCTAAGATTTTCTTACATATCCTGTACAGAAGAGTTCACTCCAACTAATCAAGACTCAGTACCATTCGCACTGGGGAGTACTCCTGGGCTTTGATTTGTTTTCTGTTTCACCCTTTCCTCCTTTTCAGGCCCTTTTCTACTCTTCCTGGGTCAGAAGAGGAATCAGATAATAAAACCAACTCGATTTCCTTTCTTCCATATTTGGAAGTTTTTGTGGGAATTCTCAGATGTTTGTGAACCTACCATCATGGTTTCTGGAAAGCTGACGGCTGGATTCTGAGCCAAGCTGTCTTTTCTCATCGCCTCATTCCAAAATCAGCTGTTTCTTATTGCAATAGATCATGCCTCTTTCCTTATTTGGTGGCTTGATGAGTTTTTCTTTCTGTTGACTCTTTCCATTTGTCTTAAAGTACGAAGGCAAGCTTGAGTAGAATGGATAAAGGCGTGAACTCCTGAGCTACACTGCCTGGCTTCAAGTGTCTGCCACTTGCTTGCTCTGAGACTTGGGGTCAGATGTTTGCTTCAGTGGTGTTGGCTTCCCAATGTGTCAAGTACCTTTCTAAAAGGGTTGTTATTCACTTTAATCAGTTAATGCATGTAAAGCTTGTAGAACAGTCTCTGGCATGTGCTAAACACATAATGAATGTCAGGTAATCTGTTTATTTCTTTATGGCTAACTTTATTGAGTACTCAGCAGTGGAAAATTCTTTTCAATCTCCATCTTCAACCAGCAGTTTTTGATCCTATACTTTAGGTCATCATTTCCTAATCTTTTTAAGTCTCTGACACACCTATAGCCTGACCAAATCGCTCAGTGGGGTGACTCAGAGATCCTATCAACTGGCCTACATTTTTTAGGTACCAACTCAAATCATATGCCCATTTTTTATTTTGTCTTGTCCTTTTCTCAAAAATTTTGTCAAGTGTTAAGAGTGAAGAAATCTCTGTCTTTTAGGAGTTTATGAAGCACTTAACAGTAACTGGGTTATAGTGGGAACCAATCCATGTTTAATGAATAAAGGTATCTAAGAATTACCTCACACTGGGCTGTTTTATGCTCCTCTAAGTGTCATTCGAGGCTCCTTGCTATTTTTTTATGTATTGTGCATGCTGAAAGAACCAGTTTAACTAGTCATCTAGACACCGTCTTTTATTGTGGCATAAGTTAACATGATATATTTTGAAATAGTTATCTTGGCTCTATATTTCAAAGTACCTGCCCTCTGCCAATGATTCCTAAATAGTAGGCCCTGCCAGTGTGCCACAACCCATTTCCACAGAGGCGGTGATATGGATGCCTCCTAGCGGCAGGGCCAGGTCCGGAAAGCTAAAACGGCCTGCTCTCTGGCCTTCTCTGCTTCGCCCTGCAACAATTACCATTTTTGGGGTACGCCATGGTATCGAGTAAGTTGGAGAGGGTGAATCTATGCAGTCAGAGGGGGTAAATTGTGGTGAAAAGGAGGAAACGCTAGATGGACCCATGCACCGTCAGCCCAGAAGACAAGTGATGGGTTTTAAAAGGCCCACAAAACCCCTGAAATTGTGTGCAGAGTTGGTGAGTGTTATTTGAGGCTAGGCTCTGTAACTTTTACAAAAGCCTCAAAAACAATGTTTTCTAAAGTGTAATTTGAGATTCAGAATCACCTGACAAGAGTATTATTAGAAGTGTAGATTCCCTGGACCCCTCTCACTGAATATTAATTCCTTTAAAATAACTAACGTAAAATCCTTTCCTTGTGTACAAAATATTTGAAATTGTTTTCTGGACACATGTCAGTTATTTTTAAGGTGAGCTTAGGGGAAGTGCTTGTGGAAAAATTGAAAAAACGTCATGGTTTGTGTTTGACAGTAAGCTCTGACTGCAATGATAATGTAGAGTTGACCAGAAGTTAATAAGGTCTCATGCTTCACTAAGTGTATATGTAGAATGAGTGATATAAATTTCCTTTCATTCTTCACAAATTATATCAGGCAGAGGCATATGTTCCCTCTCAGAAACCTTGAACGGAAGTTACAGAAAAACTAATTTCAGATCATATAAAGAATAACTTTCTCTCAAATCTGCTTAATGATGGAATGGGTCATTTTTGGAGAAGGGTTTGCATCTCATGAGAGGGGTTGAACATAAGGGGCCGACTCACTTCCAGGAAGACTGTAGAGGGAATCCAAACATCAGGAGTATCGGGATTCTGCCATTATAATAGTTTAACTTGCCCTTCCACCCCAATTTTAAAAAATGTTTTTATTTGACAAAAGTCACACAGACTTATTGCAGAACATTTGAAAAATATAGATCAGCAGGCAGAAAAAAGGATGAAACAACTTTAACTCTATGCCATTCATAGTTTATTGCCTCTAACATTCTATTTGAGTCTTCCAATCTTTCTTATACACATATAAATATATAGATTTTTTTCCACAAAATTTTGTGAAATTAACCTAATAGTTTATAAATTGCCTTTTCACCTAATATTAATAAAAATATTCAATGTTAGTAAATCTTACTTAGAATACAATTTCAATGTCCACCTCTTATTTCATCTTATGGGTAGTCATATGAGAGTAGCCTAATTATTCTCTGATAGTAAATGTTTAACTTTTTTCATATTCTTTGTTATTATAGACAATATCACATAGTTGAAGCTTTGTATATATCTTTTTTCTTAATTTAAATCCAAGTTAGGTAACATATAGTGTAATAATGATTTCAGGAATAGAATTTAGTGATTCATCATCACTTACATATGACACCCAGTGCTCATCCCAACAAGTGCCCTCCTTACTGCCCATCACCCAGTTAGCCCATCCCCCCACCCAACACCCCTCCAGCAACCTTCAGTTTATTCTCTGTATTTAAGAGTCTCTTATGGTTTGTCTCCCTCTGTGTTTTTATCTTATTTTTGCTTCCCTTCCTCTATGTTCATCTGTTTTGTATCTTAAATTCCACATATGAGTGAAGTCATATGATATTTGTCTTTCTCTGGCTAAATTATTTTGCTTAGCATAGTAAACTCTAGTTTCATCCACGTTGTTGTAAACGGCAAGATCTCATTCTTTTTGATCACCTGTTGCTTCCTTATTGGTGTATGGAAATGCAACCGATTTCTGTACATTAATTATATATCCTGCAACTTTGCTGAATTCATGAATCAGTTCTAGCTGTTTTTTTGGTGGAGTCTTTTGGGTTTTCCACATAGAGTATCATGTCTATAAAGAGTGAAAGTTTGACTTCCTCTTTGCCGATTTGGATGCCTTTTATTTCTTTTTGTTTGATTGCTGAGGCTAGGACTTCCGACACTGTGTTGAATAACAGTGGTGAGAGTCGACATCCCTGTCATGTTCCTGACCTTGGGGGGAAAGCTGTCAGTTTTTCCCCATTGAGGATGATATTAGCTGTGCGCCTTTCATATATGGCCTTTATGATCTTGAGGTATGTTCCTTCTGTCCCTACTTTCTTGAGGGTTTTTATCAAGAAAGGATGCTGTATTTTGTCAAATGCTTTCTCTGCATCTCTTGAAAGGATCATGTGGTTCTTATCCTTTCTTTTATTAATGTGATGTATCACATTGATTGTTTTATGGATATTGAACCAGCCCTGCATCCCAGGAACAAATCCCACTTGATTGTGGTGAATAATTCTGTTAATGTATTGTTGGATCCAGTTTGCTAGTATCTTGTTGAGAATTTTTTCATCCATGTTCATCAGGGAAATTGGTCTCTAGTTCTCCTTTTTGGTGGGGTCTTTGTCTGGTTTTGGAATCAGGATAATGCTGGCCTCATAGAAAGAGTTTGGAAGTTTTCTTTCCATTTCCATTTTTTGGAAGAGCTTCAAAAGAATGGCTGTTAACTCCTCTTTAAATGTTTGGTAGAATTTCCCTGGAAAGTCATCTGGCCATGGACTCCAGTTTGTTGGGAGGTTTTTTTTATATATATAATTTATTGCCAAGTTGGCTAACATACAGTGTAAACAGTATACTCTTGGTTTTGGAGGTAGATTCCCATGATTCATTGCTTACATACAACATCCAGTGCTCATCCCAACAAGTGCCCTCCTCAAAGCCCATCACCCATTTTCCCCTCTCCCCTGCACTTACCCCCTTCAACCCTCAGTTTGTTCTCTGTATTTAAGAGTCTCTTATGGTTTGCCTCCCTCCCTCTCTGTTTGTAACTATTTTTTGTCTCCTTCCCTTCCCCCATGGTCTTCTGTTAAGTTTCTCAACTTCCACATATGAGTGAAAACATATGATATCTGTCTTTCTCTGACTGACTGATTTCACTTAGCATCATACCCTCCAGTTCCATCCACATTGCTGCAAATGGCAGGATTTCATTCTTTCTCATTGCCAAGTAGTATTCCATTGTATATATAAATCACATCTTCTTTATCCATTCATCAGTTGATGGATATCTGTGCTCTTTCCATAATTTGGCTATTTTTGAAAGCACTGGTATAAACATTGGAGGACATGTGCCCCTATGAATCAGCACTCCTGTATCCTTTGGATAAATTCCCAGTAGTGCTATTGCTGGGTCATAGGGTAGTTCTATTTTTAATTTTCTGAGGAACCTCCACACTGTTTTCCAGAGAAGCTGCACCAGTTTGCATTCCCAACAACAGTGCAAGAGCGTTCCTGTTGGGAGACTTTTGATAACTGATTCAATTTCTTAACTGGTTATGGCGTGTTCAAATTTTCTATTTCTTCCTGTTTCAGTTTGAGTAGTTTACATGTTTCTAGGAATTTGTCCACTTCTTCCAGACTGCCCAATGTGTTGGTGTATAATTGCTCATAATATAATTTTGCTGGTTTGGGCTTTATTTGCTGTTCTTTTTCCAGCTCCTTTAGGTGTAAGGTTAGGTTGTGTATTTGAGACCTTTCTTCCTTCTTTAAGAAGACTAGGATTGCTATATACTTCCCTTTTATGACTGCCTTTGCTGCATCCCAGAGGTTTTGGATTGCTGTGTTTTCATTTTCATTGGCTTCTATGTACTTTTTAATTTTCTCTTTAATTTTTGGTTAACCCATTCATTCTTTAGTAGGAAGTTTTTTAATCTCCAAGTTTCCATGGTCTTTCCAAATTTTTCCTTGTGGTTCCTTCCAATTTCATAGTGTTGTGGTCTGAAAATATGGAAGGTATGCTCTTGTTCTTTTTGTGCTTGTTGAAAGCTGATTTGTGATCCAGTATTCATCTATTCTGGAGAATATTCCATGTGTACTCGAGAAGAATGTGTATTCTGCTGCTTTAGGGTGAAATGTTCTGAATATATCTGTTAAGTCCATGCACTCCAGTGTGTCATTCAGAGCCATTATTTCCTTGTTGGTTTTCTGCTTAGATGATCTGTCCATTGTTGTAAGTGGGATGTTGAAATCCCCTACTATTATGGTATTATTACGAATGAGTTTCTTTATGTTTGTGATTAATTGATTTGTATATTTGGGATCCCTTACGTTGAGGGCATAAATATTTACAATTATTAGATCTTCTTGGTGGATAGACCCCTTAACTATGATATAATGCCCTTCTTCATCTCTTGTTACAGTTTTTATCTTAAAATCTGGTTTGTCTGATATAAGTATGGCTACTCCAGCTTTCTTTTGATGATTATTGAAGCTTTGTATATATCTGTATTGTCTATTGCTGCATTAACAAATTATCTGACACTTAGTGACTTTAAATAACAACAAATACTTACTAATCCTCACATTTTCTGTGAGATTTTAGAGGCATGGCTGGGTGGCTCTGGCTTGACGTCTTACATAGGTAGCAGGCAAGATGTCAGCCAGGAAGGGGTACCTATGTGTCTCAGTCAATTAAGTGTCCAATTTCTGTTCAGGTCATGATCTCAAGGTTTGTGAGTTTGAGCTCTGTGTCAGGCTCTGTGCTAACAGCTCAGAGCCTGGAGCCTGCTTCAGATTTTGTGTCTCCCTCTCTCTTTGCCCTCCCCTGCTTGTGCTCTGTCTCTCTCTCTCTCAAAAATAAATAAACATTAAAAAAAAGATGTCTTTTACTGTATTATATATATGTATTATATATGTATATGTATTACTGTATTATATATTATATTAATATATATTATATATTATATATACAATATATAATATATATTATATATTATATATACAATATATAATATATATTATATATTAATATAATATTTATATAAATATATAATAAAATATTACCTATAATCACTATGCTATACATTAGGTCTCCAGAACTTATTCATCTTATAACCAGAAGTATGTACTCTTTGATAAATATCTCCTCATTTCCCTCACACCTCTCATCCCTGGCAACCACCATTCTAGTCTGAGTTTGGCCTTTTCAGATTCCACATATAAGTGAGATCATATGGTATTTGTCTTTCTCTATCTGACTTCCCTCAGCATAATGTCCTCAAGGTCTATCCATGCTATCACAAATGGCAAAATGTCCATCTTTCTCATGGTTAAATAATATTCCATTGTGAATGTACATACATTTTCTTTACTTAGTCATCCACTGACAGACACTTAAGTTTCTTCTATCTTGATTCAATAAACATGGAAAGGCAGATGTATCTCTTTGTGAACCTTTGGATATGTACCCAGAAGTGGGACTTCTGGATCATATGGTAGCTCTGTTTTTAACTTTTTGAGGAAACTCTGTACTGACTTCCATAGGGGCCGTACCAGATACATTCCCATCAAAAGTGCACAAGCATTGTATTTTCTCTGCATGCTCACCAACACTTACTGCTTGTCTTTTGATGATAGCCATCCTAATAGGTGTGAGGCGATATCTCATTATGGTTTTGATTTTGATTTGCATTTCCCTGATGATTAGTAATGTCGAACACCTTTTTATGTAGCCATTGGCCATTTTTGTGTCTCCTTTAGAAAAACATCTATTCAGATTCTCTGCCCATTTTTAAATTAGAGTATTTGTTTTTGCTATCGAGGTGTATGAGTTCTTTATATATTTTGGATATTAACTCCTTATCAGATATATGCCTGACAAATATTTTCTTTCATTTGGTAGGTTATTTTGTTGACCATTTACTTTGCGCTGAAGCTTTTTAGTTTAATATAGTCCCACTTAGTTATTTTTCCTTTTGTTGCCTTTGCTCTGGGTGTCAATCCACAAAATCATCACCATGAGTGACGTCAAGGAGCTTACCCACTATGTTTTCTTCTAGGTTTATGGTTTCAGTTCTTATGTTCAGGTCTTTAACTCATTTTGACTTGACTGTTTTGTGTGGTGTCAGATAGAGGTCCAGTTACTTTTTGTTTTTTGCGTGTGGCTTTCCAGTTTCCCCAACACCATTTATTGAAGAGTCATCTGAAGTCTTGTCAGAGGCTGAACGCTTGATTTCAATGGCTGACTCTCATGGCTGGCAAATTTTAGTGTTGGAATATGGCAGTAGGCCTCAGTCCCTCCTCACATGGGCCCCTCTACAGGCTGCTTGAGCGTTCTTACAAAATGGCAGCTGGCTTCCATCCCAAAGTGATTGAGAGAAGAAGCAAGACTTTCTAAAGTCAGATAGATAGAGAAAGAAGCTGTTCTTCTTATGGTTTAGACTTAGAATTCACATACCGGTTCTCTTGGAATGCTGTGTCTGTTAGAAGTGAATCCTCACTACATCTGGTTCACATTCAAGGCAAGGAATTAGGCTTCATCTTTTGAAGGGTGGAGTGTTACAAGGTTCTGTGGATACATTTTAAAAACCACCACAACTGACCTTAGGATAAATTCCCAAAGATGGGACTTGAAGGGCTATGGAACATGCTCAGGTTTACACATATTCCTGAATTTTCCTTTCAGGTAACTTGCATTAATTTTACTCCTATAGCAGTATATGTGATTTTTATCTTCCCGAGCACTACAAAAAAATTAGCATTTTCTTTAAAACAGGCCCTCTGTTTGTCCAAAGGTTGCCATTGTCAAAATTAGAAAAAAGTGCCCCTTCTTTGAGCAGGCACTGACCCCTACCAATGTAAAACAGCTAGGCAAGAAGAGTGCAGCTAGACTTGAGCTCTCCCTGGCCTTCTGGGCTGGTAGACCTTGTGCAAGCCACAAGCTTTACAATCAAAATCTCTGGCCCTGTTGAGAGGGCTGGTTGTTGTTGTTGTTCTTGTTGTTTTCCTGAACTAAACTACAGCTCTATCTTTTCCTGCTCATTAAAGCATATTTGATTGTTTTTTCTCATTCTGATCATTGAAGAATGACCTTGTCTAATTTTGGGTTTAAATTTATCATACATACCCGGGGTTTAAAAACTTTGCCACCTTAGGGCACCTGAGTGGGTCAGTTGGTTAAGTGACTGACTCTTGGTTTTTGCTCAGGTCACGATCTCACAGTTTCATGAGTTAGACCCCCATGTTGGGCTCTGTGGTGGCAGCGTGGAGCCTGCTTGGGATTCTCTGTCTCCCTCTCTCTCTGCCTCTCCCCAACTTGCACTGTCTCTGGCTCTCTCAAAATAAAAAAAATAAACTTAAAAAAAACCCAAACACCTTACTTCCTTAACTACTCTACACACATTTTATTCATTTGGGCTGGGTGTCTTTTCTTTTTTCTTTTCTTTCTTTTCTTTTGTTTGTTTTTTATTTTTTTTTAACATTTATTTATTTTTGAGACAGAGAGAGACAGAGCATGAATGAGGGAGGAGCAGAGAGAGAGGGAGACACAGAATCGGAAGCAGGCTCCAGGCTCTGGGCCATCAGCCCAGAGCCCGTTGCGGGGCTCGAACTCACGGACCGTGAGATCGTGACCTGAGCTGAAGTCAGACACTCCACCAACTGAGCCACCCAGGCGTCCCTCTTTTTTTTGTTTTTAAGTTTACATATTTTGAGAGAGAGAGAGAGAGAAAGAGAAAGAGAGAAAGAGAGCAGCAGAGAGGGAGAGAATCCCAAACAGGCTTTGCGCTATCATTCCAGAGCCAGGTGCAGTCTCGATTTCACAAACCATGAGATCTTGCTCTGAGCTGAAATCAAGAGTCAGATGCTCACGTGACTGAGCCACCCAGGCACCCCTGGGCTGGATTTCTTATCCCTGCTTGCCCTCTGTCTAGCCACCCTCGTAAATAAGGATAGGACTATGTCACCATATTATGACAAAATTGTCGTAGAAGTGGTTTTCCAGTTTGTTACGATGCAAGCAAGATTGTAAAATGCTAACCAGGAAAGTTAAGTACGTACTTATAAGCATCAATTGCCCTTGACCAAATCGACAGTCTCTGCCCTGACCCCGCCCCATCTTCATTTCCTGTAAGGGGAGATGGGATAAACTACAAACCCAGCTATGAATCTTATACCTGCTACAATTTGTCATTTGGATCCTGGCACTTATACTTCATAAAATATACAAGCATATTTATGTCAGTTTACATAAAAATACACAACCTATTCACATGTTTTCTATTTAAAATATTCAAATTATGTTTTTTTGTGCTGCGTAAACCGGGCTATAATTATCATCCATTGTCATACAACCCCCTTTGTTCTCGTACAACATCAAGCATCAGTTTCTTGGTAATTTTTGGCTGTTACTTTTAATTACCATTCATTTCATGTCTTGTTAAGATTGAAAGTTTTGTTTATTAAGTGGTAAAAGAAAGATTTTAAAGTTTTAGAACCTTAACTAATATAAATGTTGACGATATTGTTAGACAATTTGACTGTTTTAAGTGATCTGATCACAGTTGTTTTTTGTATTAAATCAACCATTCAGTTTAATCATAAACAGTAAAACTATTTATGTGGTTAGCATAGTTGAATCCAGAAACATAGTTACTGTTTTTCACCTCCAAAATTTAGGTACAATATTATCATATTCAGTTCCTCATTAAATCTGTACTTGGTGGCAGGTATTAAGAAGCCAGAAGAGGGGTGCCTGGATGGCTCAATCAGTTAAATGTCCAACTCAGGTCATGATCGTGAGTTCAAGCCTGTGCTGACAGCTCAGAGCCTGGAACCTGCTTCGGATCCTGTGTCTCCCTCTCTTTCTCTCTGCCCCTCCCCAGCTCATGCTCTCTCTCTCTCTTTCTCTGAAAAATAAACATTTAAAACAATTAAAAAAAAAAAAAAAAAAAAAAGAAGCCTTCAGCTCAGATTTAGTGCCACGGGAGTCATGGAAAGTATAATTGAAATATTACTTGAAATGTAATTGCTTTTCCATCAGAAAATTTAAAACTGAGGGTCTACTTTTCCAGGTATCAAATATGCATTGAATTTTAAAAAGAGGTGGCAAAGTCACTGACATATAAAATATATCTTTATATCAGACAAATAAAAATGATTTCCACTATCTCAAAAGTGGAAAAGCCAGCTCACTCATAAAAATATATGGTTAGCTCCAATAGATATTTGAATTAAGTAATTTTCATGAAGGGATTAACTTCTAATACGACTAAAACAGAAAGCTTACTAATGGCTTAGAATCCATTCTGAAATAGTCCCCTGTGATCATTAGATTAAGCGAATCTATTTTAATTTTAGTGGAAGTCTCAATTCTCATGATCATCGTTATTATATTGTAAGAAGTATTTGTCCTCAGTTGTAAACCTGGACTTTACATCAGTAGAGAGAACAGTGTGAGAAAAAGCTTTAAGTGGGCCAAGAGTTTTGCTGAAATCAATTTCTGGTAAAGTGCTTTCTCATTTATCACCTCTGAAAAGACATTTAACAAAGGGCCTCTGATGTAACTTTTGTCAGAATACCAGGTAAACTGCTCCTTAAGCATTTAGCTGAGTCTAAAGACCGAGCCTTGGGGAGGGAGGGGCGGTCTTCAAACTTTAATCTGTATGAGGAAGTGAATTTATTTTGTTTAAAGTAGCGAGCTGCGTTTTCTTAAATAAAAGTCTGTCACTTAGAGCTTAACAGTCTCATGTCCAGAGTGAGAACTACAGTGTGAGGCATGATCCAAGGGATTAAGATATTTAAAGGTTAAAAAAAAAAAAAAATCAATGAGCAGAACACTGGAAATAGCCTTTCCAATGCAATAGTGTGAAAGGTTTCATGTGTACTGTGAACCTGGAATATTTGGATCTTGTGGGGGAAAGTTGACTTTGCTGGCAGAGTTTCCTGGGGTTTTCTTTTTCTTGCTGTTTTTAGGTTGTCTTGGTTTGTAGCCCTGAAACTGAACATCAGCGTGAAGTGGAGATTTTAGTATATGTGCTGCCGAAGCGAGCACTAAGTGGAGATTTTATATATGTGGAGAGGAAATCATTTCTATGAGGCATTTTCACAGGTTTTGTTATATTCGTATAAAAGATCAGCGTCCGAGGGCAAAACAAGAATATTTTAAGGGGAGATGACACTTTATTAAATGATCTTAATATTTAAAGTGAAGTTGTTTTGAGGGCAAAATGTATCTGAGGCAGTTCTTCCATTCTCAACATCACCTTTTTGGCAGTAACATCCCGTGGGTAGACCAAATTAGAGGTAGGCAATAAACTGGAACACGAAAGGAAAGATCATGCCTCTACCAAACCTGGCCATACAACCAATGTTTATGGGAGCTTTTTTCTTTTTTTTAATACCACTCGGGATTTGGAAGGGAAAAGAGACAATCTTTTCTGTTTTATGACTTAATGCTGAATGTAGTCAGGAACGAAGAGAGCACCCATGGGGATTTTAGTATTTGTGTTTAAATTAAAATATGAATAGAGCAAGAAAAACCTGAATGTATATCACTCTGTGTGTGAATAATGCCCTCAACCCTCTAGAAGTGGAGGTTTTACAGAATGAGGTAAGCACAGGATAGGATGCTGTATAGAGGGTACGTTTGTCTATGATTACAAAGCTCCAGGGTGAATTGCATTGACTTTTTGTCTTTGGAGTGACCTCCAGAAGTTTGAAAGGAACATCTTATTTGAGTAGGTCTCTCACGGTCTCTACTCCAGCCCCCTTCTTGATTTCTGCTGATTAGAAACTGCTTGAGGGGCTCAAAATGACAACGCTCATAATTTTGCTGAACTGTAGTCTACTGACCTTCTGAACATGGCTGCCGGTAGGTCCATGGAGGACCATATAGGCGATGCCTGGCACCACGTGAGGGAGCACTCTCTCCATGACTCCAATGTGAATGGCTCTTGCTGGAATTGTGCTTCAAGGTGGGCTTTGCTTACACATCTCTTGGATATGAACAAATGGTGCTGTATTCCCTGAGTCTATCATGTGCTGATGGCAAGTATTTTTATGCAGAAATGGGCAAAGTGCTCTTTCCTCTGTGCCCTGACTCACTGGAACACCTAACCACTGAGTAGTACTGCTTGCATCCTGTCCTTTCCAAAAACAGCAGCTTCAGCTTCTGCATACAGACTCTTCAGGCACAAGGCCCAAACAGGTGCAGTGGGACTAAGACGTGAGAAGGGTGGACTGCTGACCTCTTTTCCTAGTTCTAACCCCGTGTTCCCATGAAAAACTTTCATGCAACTCTTAAGGACCCTAGCACATCAAATTATTAGGCAAGTTTGGAATGCTCAATTTCTTCTTTGGGACCAAGCTTGGACCCTTGCTAGAATTCAAGTAAATGAAAAAATGGGTGAGGGACTGGGTTTTGGGTCTATCTTTTCCTATATATATTTCTATTTATTTATTAAAATTAGTTTGTGATGGAAAAATAATAAAGCCTGTATGTGGTGTTAGTTGCTACAGTGGAGTTCGAACCTGAGATCTCCTATTAATGTCTGTTGGAAAGATAAGTTAATTATTCCTGTGTTTTCTATTTATTTAGACCTTCTCTATATGATTGAATGGAAAAAGCTTTGAGTTTGATATAGAATTCCCACAAGTTGCTAACGGATAGGCCATTAAAAGGACAATAGAAGACAACTAAACATACTCTGTAGAGGAATTCTAATAATTTCAGTGTTCTGTTTGGCTTGCTTTAAATGATGGTTACCTAATGGTTTTTAAGGCATCTTTAACATAAAATTAAAATTAGTTTTATTTTTAAAACAAAACCTTGGTTATCTTTAAACTACAGGGAGAACTGTGGTATTGTTTTATTTTTTAAGATTTTATTTTTTATTTTTAATTTATTTTTATTTTTTTGAGACAGAGTGAGTGAGTGTGAGCAGGGAAGGGTGGAGGAGGGGGGAGGGCAGGGAGGGAGACAGAATCCGAAGCAGGCTCTAGGCTCTGAGCTGTTAGCACAGAGCCTGATGAGGGGCTCAAACCCACAAACTGTGAGATCATGACCCGAGCCGAAGTTGGATGCTTAACCAACTGAGCCACCCAGGCTCCCCAAGACTTTATTTTTAAGTAATCTCTACACCCAACATGGGACTGGAACTTACTACCCCAAGATCAAGAGTCACAAACTCCAATGACTGAAGCAGCCAGCTCCCCACACCCCAGTGTTGTTTTTTTGTTTTGTTTTGTTTTGTTTTGTTTTTACTCAAGGGTGAATTAACAGTTCAAAACAACTTGTTTCCAGAAGCTATAACTCCCTGATGGGAAGTATCAGAGCCTCAAGCCAGAATGCAGTGATCTATATATATGCACACACCTACTGAGCCTAAGGTCTTGCATCCAGAAAGTCTGTAGACGCAGGTTATGGAGGATCTGAAGGGATTTTGCTCTCTCATGTAGGCTCTCTTTTAAGCATAGTGGTTCTAACCAGTCTACCGTTTCTTTAATGTCTCCCAGTTTACTGTGGGGTACACCAGTGGAGCTGATTGAAAGCTTTTGAAAAGTACTATTACTGACAAGTCTAAACTCCTTAACCTGTTAACAAGGCCTTAACAATGTGGCCCCAACCTACCATTGCCACTGTTTTCTAACCTCTCTGGCTGTATAGCCTATGCCCCAGCCAACATTAAACTTAACATTATTGCTCATATACTGCATACAGCACACTTCTGTGACCTCATGCTTGCCATTCCTTCTAGAACCTTCTGCCATCTAAAACCTTCTAGAACCTTCTGCCATGTAGAACCATCTGCTCTTCTCCATGTAACATAATCTCATTCATTCTTAGTAATTGACAATCTTTAGGGCTGTTTACAGATGTCCCTTTCTCCTGCTTCCAGGGAAACACTTGGTAGGATTGCTCATCCCATTTTAGATGAAGTCATGTGACTTGCCTTTTCAAATGCATGTGAGCACATGTGCTATGTATCAGCAGAAATTCCCTGGCAGAGATATTGAAAGGGAAGAGAGTTCTTGTGTTCCCTCCCCTGCTCATCTATCAGGAAGGCATGAATTGAGATGCAGTCTCTCATCTGATTACCTAGTGACTATGCTCAGCACCAGTTCTCTGCTAGCCAGAACTAGGTGTATAATGCGCGAAAGATAGAAACTTTTGTGTCGGTGCCAAATTGACAGAAATTTCAGGGGACTTTGCTACCATGGCTTACCCTCTCTGACTGATAAACGAATGTTTGAAGTGGGTTCAGTATCTAGAACCTGTTGCACACGTCTCCTGCAAAGACAGATTAATCACAACAATGCTAGTGCTTCCATAATGCTTTGTACGTGATTGTTACACTACCCACAGTGCAGGTAGTTTTGTTTACGTGACTCTTTTCTCTGTCATACTTTGAACACCCCAAGGGAAAGACCGTATCCTAGTCCCCATTATTATCTTCTCCTGCCTTCCACACTTTCCCATTTTCTGGCATATTGCTTGGCATATGGTTGATATTTAATGAGTTTTTTAAATGAGAAAATGGATAGCAGGAAACCCACTTGCCTCTTATGATTAAAGGAGGTTTTTTTGTTTGTTTGCTTTTAATGGCTCCTTTGTTCAGAGAAAATAAACTCATTATCAGGCCATGCATTTTTTTTTTGCCCATTTAAAGCCAAGAACATATTAAATTTGTTTAAATGTCCATTTTGTCCAAGAAAAAAATCCAAACGATAAAACTCAGTCATTTTGTTAATAATTTTGAAATATCGGTACCAAAATCTGCATCTAATCGAGTTATCTTATTTCACTCACATTAAGTTAATCATTAATATTAGTTAATCAGTTAATATTGTGGTTGCATATGAATATTTTATTCCTCAGGAAATATGTATTGACTGTGCTGTGTCTAGTACTGTGCTAAACACTGGGGAACACAGACATAAATAAATGGCAATCCCTAACACCAGGGATCTAATAGCCTAGTCAAACAGAGGTATAAACAGGTAATTGAAACACAGTGTAGTATAGGCCATGATTGAGGTACATGCAGGGCATTATTCATGAACACAAAAGCATTAGATCAACTTGAAGAGTATAAATCAGGAGAATGGAATGTCACATTCACAATCCAGCTTTTTCACTCTGGTTGTAAGATGGCTGTTTTTGTACAATGAGGGCCTGACCTTGTGCAATGGTCATAGAATAGAAAGGAGGTAAAATCGGAAGGTCTAAGTGATTGGATGGATGTGGGAGGAAGGGAAGGGAAGAGTCAGAGATGACACCCATATGCTAGTTTGTGTGATTGAATATATGATAGTGCCACAGACTGAGACCACAGGAAGAGCAAAACGTTTAGATGAAAGGTGACAGAATGATTTGGATATGTTGAATTTGAGACATGGGTAGGATATCCAGGGGTCTATAGAGATATAGGTGGGATATCCTGGGATATCTGTATCCTGCAGAAAGTTGAAGATACAAGTCTGAGCCTAAGAGAGATCTATGTCGGAGATATGGATTTGGAGTTGCCAGCATGTAAAGAGTGGCAGAGGATATTGGAGAAATTCAAGTATACAGTAGACCATAGTTCCCATCAAGGGTGAAGGGAGATACTGCCTCAAAGCGGGATGTTTTTAGTCATCACAGTAATTGGAAATCCTGTAGGCATTTAGTGTCCTACAATGAAAGGACAGTTCTACACAATAAAGAATTACATTCCATATGACTTTTGACTATCCTGCTGGACACTGATGCATGTAAAAGCTTCTTCTATGTCCAGAACCTGACTCCATTTTAAACAGAAGGTTTTGTTTTCATGGTTTCAATATACATTGACCTTTTCCCCCCAAAATAGAACTGCCTGATAAATAATTGCACTGTCTTATGTTTGAAACTTTACCAAGAATCGCTTACTACTTTAGAAAATCATACATTCGGGGCACCTGGGGGGCTCACTTGGTTGAGTGTCTAACTCTTGATTTTGGCTCAGGTCCTAATCTAGGGTCATGGGATTGAGCTCTGTGTCAGGCTCATGCTGAGTGTGGAGCCTGCTTGAGATTCTCTCTCTCTCTCTCTCTCTCTCTCTCTCTCTCTTTCTCTCCCTCTGCCCCTCCCCCCTGCACGTGCTTTCTCTCTCTAAAATAAAATAAAATATAATAAAATAATAAAAATAAAATTATACTGTTGATGACAACATCATGATATTTGAGTTACATAATTAGTATCAATTTACATTGTAATCATCACATTGGTAGTTAGAAATAGGGGTTCGAGAATCTGATTACTGAATGTTGTCTATTTAAAATTTTTTTTGAACATTTATTTATTTTTGAGAGACTGAGAGAGACAGAGCGTGAGCAGGGGAGGGGCAGAGAGCAAGGGAGACACAAAATCCAAAACAGGCTCCAGGCTCTGAGCTGTCAGCACAGAGCCTGATGCAGGGCTCAAACTCACGAACTGTGAGATCATGACCTGAGACGAAGTCGGACGCTTATCTGACTGAGCCACCCAGGCGCCCACGTTGTCTTTTAGTGTAGTTGAATACAAATATTTAAAGTGAAATATGTACTAACTATAAATTATCCTCTTCTCATACTAGAATATTTTACTGAATATTTTGAACACATGTGTTGTATAGATACATTACCAATTAATTTAACTTCAGGCTCATAAATGGGACATCAGATGATATATGTTATAACAAGGGGCACTGGGACTGAGAGATTTAGCAAGCTGTCTCCACATTTCAAAAAGGCCCACAAAGCCTCGTGCTTCTTTCTCAATGGCGGTAGATAAAGGCAACAATTTGTCCTTTATTTTTTAGATTTCCCTGCATGCTTTAAAAAAAAAAAAATGTCCCTGATGTTGCGTACTCCTGGAGCTTCATAGGGATTGTCTCCTACCCTCTGAAGTATATGCATCTTGCACAGCAGAGACCTCTGTGTCATCTTTAAGTAAGGTTAGGAGTACAGCAGAATCTGAGATTTCCAAGGTTCACTGACTGAGATGTTCCTAATGGGCCTTGCCTCTCAGGGCCCTAAAATCAAGCTGACTTGTCATATTTGAGGATACAAGCTTCTGGACTTCACTCTCTAAGTTTAAAGCCTGATCCTCAGCTTTTTCTGCCCTCTGGCTGCAGGAGCTGAACCTCTTTCTTTACATTCTGCCAAGGATGGTCTCTAACTTTTATTTTATTTTATTTTATTTTATTTTTTAACGTTTATTTTTGAGAGAGACCCCCCCCCCCCACACGCACAGCATGAGTGGGGGAGACGCAGAGAGAGAGGGAGACACAGAATCCGAAGCAGGCTCCAGGCTCTGAGCTGTCAGCACAGAGCCCAATGTGGGGTTTGAACTCACGAACTGTGAGATCATGGCCTGAGCGGAAACTTGACATTCAAGCGACTGAGCCACCACCCAGGTGCCCGACAATGGATATTTTTGATAGTTCCTGAAGATATTCTATAACATGATTGTGATAGTTGTTACATTGCTATATATATTTGTCAAAACTTACTGCATTCTGTATTTAAATAGGTAAATTTTATTGTATGTGAATTCTTCAATAAAGTTGATTAAGAAATAGTTTCCACTCTTAGAGAAATGGAAAAGAAGCTCCCTATAATACATTTTAATCACAATGGGATACTGAGATGACTTTTCTACCACTAGAAAGGGGAATCTCATAGTACAATTAGGTCCTCCATTGCAGAAAGATTAAGTTTCTGGTTCAAGCAAGATAATATAACAACTTGGGATCAATGTTTCTTTAATTGATTTACTATTTCCTCTCTGCTCCTTTTGATTAATTTTTAATATTAATTTTAAACATGACTTACAAAATTTCTAGGAAAATGAACTTCAATAGCACTGAACATGGATACGGTCCATATCCATAAAGTACAAGGGAGTAGAAACAGTGTATTGTATTACAGTCCCAAATAATGACACACGGCCATTTTAATCAGCCATGTTAACACGGGAAGAAATTCCGCATTAATGATATGAAGTCTGGAGTAAGAAGACTCCTTCAGATGTGATTATCTTTTATCTTCGGAGGGTTGGAGTGAGAGTGATTTCAATAAGCAAATTTGTATATTTATTTTCTTAAGTTGTCAAACCCTAAATATTAACTTTATATTATGGCTACAGATAATATCACTTAAAAATCATGTCATTTGGTTTGGAAATACAAAGAGATATGTAGTGAAAATAATCAACTATGGGAATAGATCTTGAAAGCTTTTAATATACAAGAGCAACTAAATTTGGTTTTCTAGAGTATTAGTTAATCCCGGTATTTGAAGTTCTGCTAATAATAAGATAAAATGATTTATTGGGTCTTTCCAAAAATTTATAGTAATAAGATTTTAGATATAACATGCTAAAGTAATGTAGGACCATAAATGATGTATCATGTGCTAAGTTACTGGTTCATTGGAATCTCCCGTGTTTATTTTTTCAGTAACAGAACTATATATCTTACGTATTTGTTTTCCTAGCCTTACTAGAATGCTAGCTATCAATTAATGCCTGTACACTGACTACAGGTGAACAAAATACTCTGTTGGACGTTATTTCAAGACTGGTCATTAGGCACATTGAGGGCAGCTCTTCCAAAATGGAGGTAAGAGTTATTGCCAGGAGAGGCTTTAGATCTGCTCAACAAGAACAGTTAATAGAAAATGAAACTGAGGTCCAGAGAGGTTGTGATTTGTTCAAAGTTATCTAGCCAACCAGATCTAGAATTTAGGACTCCCGCATTCTAGTTCACTTCACTTTCTAATACCTAATACTGGTCCCATGGATTTTGAAATCATCTGATGAGCATTCACTTGTTCAACAGTAAATAAATACTTAATGCACTCCTATTGTATGTCAGGAACTCTCCTAAACACTGGGGATAAAATAGTGAATGGCAAACGTACCCTACTTTAATGAAACTTGGAGTAGAAGCCAATATAGATATGTAAATGGAACAATTACTAAATTTTACTTTATTATAAAATTATTATAGGAAACATTTTTTATTACCCATTCAGTTAATTACTGCGCATTCCAGGCACTTTGCTGCCATTCATACAACCTCATTATGTCTTCACCAAAACTCCCTAAGTAGTTACTGTTACCCTCGTTTTTTTGTTTCAAGTTTTTATTTAAATTCTAATTAGTCAACACACAGTGCAATACTGGTTTCAGGAGCAGAATTCAGTGATTCATCACTTACATACAACACCCAGAGCTCATCCCAACAAGTGCCCTCCTTAATACCCATCCCCCATCTAGCCCATCTCCTACCCACCTCCCTCCATCAACACTCAGTTTGTTTTCTATCTTTAAGAGTCTTTCATGGTTTGCCTTCCTTTCTTTTTCCCCCTTTTCCCTATGTTCATCTGTTTTGTTTCTTAAATCCCACATATGAGTGAAATCATATGGTATTTGTCTTTCTCTGACTGATTTGTTTTGAGCAAAACACAATACACTTTAGCTCCATCCACACTCATTGCAAACGACAAGATTTTTAAGGGTGGGGGAGGGATCTTCTGGAGGACGGGTAAATAGCCAAGGGCACTCAGCTCCTTCAATGTCCTTCCCAGAGGGTTCAATCTTCAGGTCAGCACTAGGCACCTGAGTAGTGAAGAGAGCCAGTGGTCTCTGCCTCCAGAGTGTGAACATTCATATAAGCCACCAGTTGTCCTCCCTTCATCCGGAGATCCTGTGTTTTTGTCCTTTCCACAGAGCAAGTTACCATTTTTGTTTTTAGTTTAGTTTTTTATTTGGTTTTGCAAGGTGAGGAAAGAACAGTTGCCTAAATAAGTGGGTAGGGGAGGGAAACTGGGAGTCAGACTGTTCCTTTCATTTATCTATTTTTTAAGTTCATTTATTTTGAGAAAGGAAGAAAGAGTGGGGGAGGGTAGAAAGAGAGGGTGAGAGAGAATCCCAAGCAGGCTCTGCGCTGTCAACTGGGAGACTGACTCGGGGCTCGATTCCACAAACGTGAGATCATGACTGAGCTGAAATCAAGAGTCAGGTGCTTAACAGATTGAGCCACTCAGGTGCCCCAGTCAGACTGCTCCTTAAGCGGACTTTCAACCAGTCTTCACTGAGGCTGTGGTCCTTCTACACCTGATACTCTAGATAACAGTGTGTGTGTACGTGCCCACGATTGTGGTCACTGCAGGTAAACATTGGGTATGTCTAGTTTTTTACAACCAGAAATTAAGAACATATTGTTTTATTTTATTTTATTTTATTTTATTTTATTTTATTTTATTTTACTTTACTTTACTTTATTTTATTTTATTTTATTTTATTTTATTTTATTTTATTTTATAGAATTGGTGTGCTAGAAGGGCATGAAAATTTTCAAGATTATTGTTACAGTTTGCTCTTTCTATGTTTTCTTAAAGATATCACTACCAATCATGGGATCCTGAAAATATGCTCTGTGTCTTTTCTTCACTTTTAATCTTTAATCTGTGTGTATTTTTGTAACTAAGCCTATTTTTTTCCTTCTTTCCTCTACCTTCCTGCTCACCATCCCCCCCTCTTTCTTTTCATATGGCTAATCTATGGTTTTACCAGCACTTATTGTAAAGTCCATCTTTTCCCCACTGTTTTCAATGCAAGTTCTATTAGAAATCAAGTTTCCACAAATATACAGGTTTATTTATGGATTTTTCGTTATGTTCCACAGGTTAGTTGGTCTACATTTTCATCACTACCAGACAATACTAGTTAGTGTAACTCTATTAATGCTACTTGGTGGACTACCCCCACACCCCCGCTCTTTCACTTGTTCTTTCTTCTTTACAGTGACTTGGCCTTTTTCACATTCATATACATTTAGAAATGGCATGTCAAGTTCTATGTACCCTGTAATATTTTAAGTCTTGATTAGAGTTGTATTTAATCTATAGATCATCTTGGGAGAAATTAACATTTTTATGATACTGAAGCAATCCATGATCATGGCTTATTTTTAAATCTTTTTTTTTTTTTTTTGAAACTTTATAGTCTACTTTGTAAAGATTATTTCAGGATTTATTTCCAGATACTTTATATTTTTATGATGGTATTATAATTGGATTCTTTAAAAAATTACATTTCTAAGGGCACCTGGGTGGCTCAGTCAGTTAAGTGTCTGACTTCAGCTCAGGTCACAATCTTATAGTTGGTGGGTTCCAGCCCTACATCAGGCTCTGTGCTGGCAGCTCAGAGCCTGGAGCCTGCTTCTGATTCTGTGTCTCCCTCTCTCTCTGCCCCTCCCCTGCTTGTGTTTTCTTTCTCTCTCTCAAAAATAAATAAACACTTTAAAAAATTACATTTCTAGGAGTGCCTGGGTGACTCAGTCGGTTAAGCTTTGGACTTAGGCTCAGGTCATGATCTCCTGGTTCATGAGTTCAAGTCCCACGTTGGGCTCTCTGTACTGGCAGTGTGGAGCCTGCTTGGAATTCTCTCTCTTTCCCTCTCTCTCTGCTCCTCCCCTGCTTATGCTTTCTCTCTCTCTCAAAATAAATAAATAAAAACTTTATAAATATCACATTTCTATTTGTTGCTGGCATATAGAAATATAATAATTGACTTTTGCATATTTACTTTGTATCCATGTATCCACCAGCCTTACTAATCTAAAACTTCTAATTACTAATCTGAAGATTCTTTTGCATTTTTTAAAATAGGTAATCATAGCATCTGTGAATCACTATGTTTTTCTTTCTTTTCAATTCTCATTCTTTTAATCTTTTCTCTTGCTTTATTCTACTGCCGTAGACCTCTTAGCAGTGTGCATTTTTTTAACTTTAAAAATTAAAAAAAAAAAATTACTTTTCCTATAAATACCTAAAATTTAGGGTATGATTAACACAAAATCACTGAACCATGATTTCTGATTTCGGAATCTGATTGATTCAGAATTATCCTATTAATTTGGAGGTCCCTATCTAAAAAAAAAATTTTTTTTTTAACATTTATTTATTTTTGAGACAGAGAGAGACAGAGCATGAGCAGAGGAGGGTCAGAGAGAGAGGGAGACACAGAATCCGAAACAGGTTCCAGGCTCTGAGCTGTCAGCCCAGAGCCCGATGCGGGGCTCAAACTCACGGACCGAGAGATCATGACCTGAGCCGAAGTCGGATGCCCAACCGACTGAGCCACCCAGGCACCCCTGGAGGTCCCTATCTAAAGAGACAATGGTAAATCAAATCGGATATAGCTCAAAAAACCCACATAAACTCCTATCTTTTGTGAATGTAGGAAAGTTGACATAATTTAAAACTCATTTCTAATGAAATTCACTTGACTAAAATATGTCTTTAATATATTTTGAAAAAGCAATATGCTCCTTGAATTCTTCTGTTGTTCCATATTTCTGGAATTTTCAATTGCTTTTCCTCTAAGAGGACTCTTCTCCCTTGCTTCCCATTATTGCTGCTTATCACCTCTTCATTTAGAACTTTTATGTATCCCAGAGGTAGGTATCTGCTTTACCATCACTTCATATGAGAAACCTTCACTGGTCTCCAGATTATATGCAGTCATGGAAATCTGTTCTCCAGAGTTGACGCAAATCTTTATTGTTGACTCAAATCTTTATTGAGGAATTACTGTGTGCTGTTCTAGCACATATGTTTGGGAAGTAAATACCTAATTGTGTATTTCTTTAATTGTTGGCTTCCTTAACAAACCTTAAGCTCCTTGAGTGGTAGGGTCTAGCATATATATCTGGCACATAATAAACATCTAATAAGTATTCATTAAGTGGATAAAGTAATGCATGCAAGAAGTCGTTTTGAAGTTGATAATTAGACTTCAGGCTTCGTGACCTCCGTTAATGCCATAGATTTATTTCACCCTGATTGTTTTTATCCGTGCACCTCAAAATGAAGTCCCTGAGTCAACAGTATCACTATCATCTTGGAGCTGTAGAAATGCAGACTCTCAAGAACTCAGAACTACTGAATTTGCATTTTAACAAGACTCCTCAGGTGATGTGAGTGCACATTCCTGTGGGAAGACTTGCTCTCCACGATGCCTGAGGGGTTACCTGATTTAGGATCCTTTCAGAAGTTTAAGACTTCTTAGGCTCTGCCTGATTCTAAAAGACTTGAAAATCCTGCTGCATTCAATTGCTCAGCTGTTGCTAATACATGCTGAATGTCCTGGGAGTTAGGTAAATCTTTTGTTTTCCTGCTCAAAGGACAAGGATTTCCTTCAGGAACACAATCAATCCAGGATGTAGATGATCTTTTTAGAGAGGCCTGAAAAATTTCCTTCCTTTTTTTCACCAAGAAAATGCTGGAAATATTTGGCAGTGAGTTCAGGCTCAGCTCGGATTGTGTGATACCAGTCTTTTGAAATGAATTAATGTTTGCATTAAGTGGTAGAACGTTGGCAATCTTTGCTGTGTGCTTGCAAATAATGTATATGCTACATTTGTTGAGTGCAAAGTTCTATATATGTTTATCAGATCATGCTTTCAGGTGGTCATGTATTCCAGGCAGTAGGAAGGAGGAAAGTAAAAAAAGGGTTTCTCCAAATTCAGCTCTCTCTAGCCTCACACAACACTTCTGCTTCTATCTACCCCAGTGGTCAGGAATTAGTCCCATCTTATGGGAACCTGGAAGATACAGGCTTTCTCTGAGTGGTGCAGTATGCCCAGGTAGGAACTGGAATTTTGTTTCTGAGGAAGAAAGAGAGGTTAGATATTTGTATGTAACTACTAGCACTTGTGACATGTGCTAAATTCCCTTTCCTCATTAACATGACATTTATGTTTTTTTTGTTTTGTTTTGTTTTTTTGAGAGAGAAGACTGGGGAGAGGAGCAGAGGAGAGAGAGAATATTAAGCAGGCTCCATGCTCAACACAGAGCCTGATGCAGGGCTCGATCCCACGACCCTGGGATCATGATTCCAGCCGAAATCAAGAGGCAGATACTCTGCCGAGCCACCCACCACCCCGATGTTTCTATTACTTGTTAGCTGAAACTTGGCTCTTCTAAAAGACACTGCTTCCCCAACAATATTCTCACATAAATCCTGGCTTTCTGTCCCAAAGACCACCCACTGAGGTAGTTCAGGAGGTGTGACCTGAACTGCTCTGATTTCCCAGAACTATTTCAAGACCAGTCATTAATTCTCCCTTTTCTTCTAAGACACGTTGTCCACTTAGCCATGCACTATTCAATTACATTATACTTCCTCTCAGAAACTGTCAGCTGCCAAACTCCTAATCCCTGTGCTCAAGTCGCTAAAGACTTGAGTTTCTGAGTCTTCCTCTCCACTCGCATCCTGAGCACGGTATCTTCTAACTTAATGTGCACAACAAAGCGTGGTTTTCAAAGTGCGGTCCAGTGTTCCTGAGGTTCTCAGGGACTTAACTTTTCCAGGGGGTCCATGAAGTCAAAAGTACTTTTGTAATAAATCTAAGATGTTATTTTTCCTTTTCACTGTCACTCACTCACACGTATGTGGTAGAGTTTCCGAGAGGCTACGTGATGTGTGATATTGTAACAGATTGAATGCAGAAACAGATGAGAATCCAGCTGTCTCCTATCAAGCAGCCTTTAGAGGTTCATAATAGGTAAATGGTGGTACTTTTATGTCTAATTTTGTTTTAGAAAAGATATTCTTTCATCAGGATATGTTCTTTATGTTAACATGTAATGGTTTATTATTTTGAAATGAATTAATATATATCTTGTAATTTAAAATTTCTGAATTTAAACTTCTCACACAGTGTATATATATATGAACAAAAATCTTTTTTAGGGACTTCAGCGTTTAAGAGTGTAAAGGTCTCCTGGGACCAAACAGCTTTAGAAATGCTGAGGGAAACAAAAACAAAAATACAATATCTCAGCCTCTAGTTCCTTGCCTTTATTTTTATCATATTTTTAAAGGTTTTTTATTTTTGAGAGAGTAGGGAGGGGCAGAAAGAGAGAGGGACAGAGGATCCAAATCTGGGTCCGTGCTGACAGCAACGAGCCCGATGTGGGGCTTGAACTCATGAACCACAAGATCTGCCCTGAGCTGAAGTCAGATGCTTAACCAACTGAGCCACCCAGATGCCCCTTCCTTGCCTTTATTGAAGGCATCTTTGCCCTGTAAGAATAGTGGAGGAATGAGGGGCAACCGTTCATGTCTGATCTCCACGTTCAACTGTCCAGCATGCTTATGCTTATGCTTATTTCCTCGTTTTTTTCTGTTTATATATGTAGATTTTAAAGATTGAATGTACCTTAGTTTCAGATGTATGACGTAATAATTCAACAACTCTACACACTATGCTATGCTTCCTGCAAGTGTAGCTACCAAGGTACAGCACAGACAATATAGTCAATGGTATCGTAATAGCGTTGTATGGTGACAGATGGTAGCAACTTCCTTCTTCATATTTCCAATTAGATGTGTCATGGGCCCTTTAGGCTTATCATGTCAAAGCAAAATCTCACCACTTCCTCATCAAACAAGTTCTTCCTCCACTTTTACTGCTTCACAAAAATGGTATCATGATCCACCCAATGTCTTAAGCTGAAAGCTTGAAAGTAATCCTTGCCTTTCTTTCCTCTTAACAATTTACCAGGTTTTGTCATTTGATGCATTTGTCATGTATCTTGCTTTTTGGTGTTCACATTTTTTAATTAAAATTTTTATTGTAACTTAAATTTATTTTTGATACATAATACTGTGTAAGTTTAAGGTATAAGGCAGGTTGATTTGTTTGATTTATATACAGGACTGCAATGTGATTGCCCTTGTACCATTAGCTAAAAACTCATTTCACATCATTAGCATTTCTTTCTTTATGTTGGGAATAATTAAGATCTAGGCTCTTAGCAAGTTTGATGTTTAGAATATTGTTGTCTATAATCACTGTATTGTACTATACGTGAGATCTCTAGGACTTATCTACTAGTTGCAAATTTGTATCCTAAAATAGCATCTCTCCTATCCCAGTCCCCCCACCTCAGCTCCTGGTAACCACCATTTTATTGTTTTTATGGGTTCTTTTTTTTTTTTTTTTAAATTCCACATATAAGTGATGTCATATACTAGAAATCTTGCCATTTGTGACAACATGGATGGAGCTTGGGGATATTATGCTGGTGAATAAGCCAAAGAGGAATATTGCTAATTTCTTAGTGGCTCTGGAATCTGTCTACTGATCTCCAGCCCCAGTGTCACTACCTTAATTAAGAATACCAACATCTCAGACTCTGATTTGAGTGTCTTCCAAGTGTCTCTTTGCTCCTTTCAAATCTGTACTACAAATCTCACTTGGATTGAATGTTCTGAAACAAGTCTGGTCATGTCACTTCCTCACTAAAACTCTTTTATTGACTTCTCACTTATCTCAAAGTAAAGTATAAAGTCCCCGAGATAATTATAATTTTGTGAACATACATGATTTCCATAAAGCAGATACTATTAGAACCAAATCATCTTTTTTAAAGATAAACCAAGGTGTAGAGAGGTTATATAACATGTCCAATGTATTAGGGAAACAGAACCAGTGTGAATTACAGGATAAGGGATTTATTATAATAGTAGTATATATATGTAGTATTATGAGATATGGGAAAGAAGGTCCTAAATGAGAAACCAGAAGATTAGAAGAATCACCAGCAAGTCAGTAAGAAAAGCCAAGCAGGTCCAGCTACGCAAGTGGGACTGTGAGGGTGACTGGTAGCTAAGTTTCTGGGGGGTATTGTCTCTGTGAATCTGTAGTCAAGACATCCAGTGATTGTCCAGGGCTGCTTTGGGTCAGAAGAGCCAAAGTTGAGGAGAAGAAAAGGACAACCTGATTCCCTCCAGGCAGCTCTGGGTCTTTCCATCACTTTCGACCAAGGTCACCTTGAGAGGGTAATGGCCGCCGCTTTACTTCCACCTACTAAATCTTGCACAATTTCCTTATCTGGCCAATGCCAACAGAACAATCCAGGGAAGAGGGTATGAAATATGCTTCTCAAGATAACCAAGGTGCTAATGGGATGATTCAGCACACCTAAAGTCATCAAGACACAGCTTGTAAGTGCAAACAGGATTTTGCCTCTGGTTCTATAATGGTTTACCTTATTATACCTTCATGATTTGGCTCCTGATTCCTTTGCTCACCTCTGCCTTCTTGATTTCTGTGCTACATCCTCTCCCTCTACTAAACCACCGCTAGGGCTCTGGCTATGAGGTGGCCTCTCTGACTTTTGTGCAAGTGCACTGGAACCCTGCCTTTCCTCATTCTTTGTCTGGCTGACTGTTATTTACCTTTTTGGTCTCAACTAAGCTGTTACTGCCTCCAGAATGACTTTCTTATCCCCTAAAGACTGGTTTAAGCGCTTCTGTGTGATAGGATCTGATGTTTGATGCTATCTTAGGACTCAACACCCACCCTCTATCTGGGCAGAAGCCTGCTGCTCTTGCTCGCTGTTGTATAACCAACACCTCACACGGTGGCTAATAAATCATAAATAACCACAATGTTTAGTAAGTTGTTTAACTCCCTCTTGGGACTATAAACTCAGTTGAGACAAGGAGGTTTGTCTTACCTAATACATCCTCTGTCTATAACATAATGTCTATATAAGATATGCTGAATTAATGAGGCCAAAAATATTGAGAAAAGCTTAACATTTAGATAATCAATTGAATGTGTTCTTTACCTGGTAAATTAGGTAGACAAAGACCTTGTCAGAATTAACTCGGGAATGAATATTCTTCAGCTCAGTTCATGAGCCTCGTTAATCACTCTTCTCTGTTCATCTCTTCAGGCACAGTTACTAAAGTAAATTTATGCCATGAAATTCTAGGTTATTCTTTCTGGTTTTAGTGACACCACAGTAAAACTGCAACTTCTTTAAAAGATTCAGAGGTTAAGCCAATAATAAAGGATGTGAATAAATTATCATTATTAGAGAATGAGAAAAACACTCTGATTTCCTTTAAAAATTCTTGCTTTTTATGCTGTTAGGCTTGATTACTGGGAGAGCTGCATTTAACAGTTCTGCTTGCTCATGAATTCTGATAAAGTCCAGGGAATGAAGTAATTATGGTCCTCGTTCAGAAGGAGGCTGCAATCCAGATGTAGTACATAGCAAGGTAGAGTTACTAATGTGTTTTCTATGAAAATACACTGGTTTCAATAGGAAAACCAAAGTGAAAGAATATGCTGTACATTAAAGTGAATCCTAAATCTTATAAATCCCTTTGAGGAAAAAAACATGGAGGAGAAAATGACATGCACTAGAGTACGATCTAGGAAAAGACATGTACTGTGTATTAATGGCTATATTGGCATGCCACAGGAGAGCGATAAGAACATTTTTTAAAGATAAAATCAATAGTATTAGCCACTTCAGCTAAACGTGAGAAGATAATCCTTTGAGAGATAGAGGAGAAAGTTTTAGATGATTAGCACGTCCAAAGTTTTACTTATTTTAACAAAAATGTTAGTTAATAAATGCAACCGAAAGTGTTAATTAGCAAGTTAATGAATAAAGGTTTGTTTACATTCTTTTAGGATGAATTATTATTTGTTAGTAGAAGACTTTATTTCTCTACGAGTGTCAACACATTCAAGTGTTGGCTGAGCCTGGACGAAAGACGAGATGTTTATAATAAGCACACAATTGTAGAGGTTCAAATGCAGGACTTTTTGTTTAAACAAATGATTATGGCTAAAGTAGAAGTGTAAACAGGGCCATAATTCATGACACATCAATCCTTTTTCCTGCTGCAGCCATTAGTTTTACACCTTACCAGTAACACCCATATGACTGCAACAAAATAGACCATAACTAAAGGATTTGGTAAGACTATGCTTTACAAGAAAACAAAAACAGATACAACATTACGGAAGTCCTGTGAATTGCTGTTTCATGAGTTTCCTATACTCATGGAGCTACACTACACTATGGGGATGTCTGCTATCTGAATCTTCTTTTGCTTCCAAATCTGTTATATTTATGTTGACATATTCTACTTCTGGATTACATAAACTAGTCAAAGGACCTAAATAATATCGGAGTTAATTTTATTTTATTTATTTATTTATTTATTTATTTATTTATTTATTTATTTTTGATGTTTATTTATTTTGGAAGGAGAGAGAGAAAGAGTGTAAGGCGGGGGGGCAGAGACAGAGGGAGACACAGAATCTGAAGCAGGCTCCAGGCTCTGAGCTGTCAGCACAGAGCCCGATGCGGGGCTCGAATCTGTAAACCAGGAGATCGTGACCTGAGTGGAAGTCGGAGTCTCAACTGACTGAGCCACCCAGGTGCCCCGATCAGAGTTAATTTTAAAGAAATGGAGATCTTGGTATCAGGCCTTTCCATCTGCTACTGTATCATGACCTAGATTATATGTATGGAACATACTTGAATAGAACCTGGTCATGGTTATATAGAAGTGAATGCTGCTTTTTAATGACATAGCAAAACTTGGGAGTCTTCAATTCAGAGCTCTATTCACTCATGAGTATACCGAGATAAAGTCTTCAAACGGCTATTCATTAATCGGGAAGTAAAGTGGTAATAGCATGGCAAGGAATTCTGAGGTTAATGGCATCTTGGTGTAACTGAGAGTAAAGCTGACTCACTAACTTTGCCAGCTCCCTGTGAGCATCATACACGCTCATCATTCTATCCTCTCCTAAGCGGACGTCATCCTGAAGTGTGAAGGTCACTAAAACAATGGCAGCAGCCACAAAAAAGGTATCTTGGTTAATACCTTGGACACCTCTATGTTAATTTCATATATATTACACACTTCTCTGTTTTCACAAGTATTGCGTTCTAAATGCAACATTGTCAGGTTGCTAAGTGTAAAAGTACAATTATCAGTAATTTTGAATTTGAGTTGCAGATACAGTGATAATTCATGTGAAATGTTCTATTGAATGATTTGAAAATCACTAAAAGCCCTCACAGTCATTAACTTTTTGGTCAGTTGTCTCAATGTCTTTCCCCTCAAAAGAGTACAATGATGTGGGCAGCCTAAGGCAGCAACCTCATTAATGAGTGTTCAAACATGAAAGTTGCCTTTCTCCAAGTCGATTTCTCACTGCCCAGATATTTATTCTTCATGCCTTTTTTAAAAGTTCATTTGTTTATTTATTTATTTATTAAAGTTTATTCATTTTTGAGAGAGGGGAGGGGCACAAGTGGGTGAAGGGGAGAGAGGGGAGGAGACACAGAATCCGAAACAGTCTCCAGGCTCTGAGCAGTCAGTCTGACACGGGGTTGGAACCCATGAACCGTGAGATCATGACCTGAGCCGAAGCCAGACACTTAGCCAACTGAGCCACCCCGGGGGAGGGGGGGCCCTTAATTTTTTTTTTTTTTTAATTTATTTTGAGACAGAGAGTGTGAATAGGGAGGGGCAGAGAGAGAGGGAGAGAGAGAATGCCAAGCAGACTGCTTACTGTCAGCACAGAGCTCAACGTGGGGGTCGAATTCACAAACTGAGATCACAACCTGAACTGAAATCAAGAGTCAGATGGTTAAACTGACTGAGCCACCCAGATACCCCCAGATAATATTCTTCATGCTTGATCACTGTCTTGTGACTTGTTAGCACCATTCAAAATACTGCCAGTGGTTTCTGTATAACATACACAGTAGACTATAGTCACCAATGTACCAGGCTTCTTGTTAGCTTTGAGACCTCTCTCTTTTAACAGGGCTGGAATCTGAAGGATGATCTGCCCTTATTTCAGGAATCACATTAGAGTATCAGCGTAGTTTAATTTCATGTATTCCTTAATTCTGATATCTATCTATCTCTAATACGTACAGGTCAGAAAACATAGTATGAACTAAAATGGGATTCAAATCACATGATTTATCTATCTGTTAAACATGTATGAATGTCAATTAATATGCTACAGAGTGTGCTGAATGCTGGGGAAACAAAAATGCAAATATGTAGTTTCAACCTAAAGAAGTTTAGCAACAAGGAGAAGAGAAAGATTAAATAAAAACTTAAAATTCAATGTAATTTCAGTGCTTTAAAACCTTCAACAGAAGGAAAGGAGGATGCTAATTAAAATATTTCTTCACTCCCTGGTGATGTTGCAATTTCAATCAGGCACAAACATTTTATCTTTAATATCAAATGATATTGAAAGTCCTCTGTGGTATCTGCGTGATGGCTTTGTCATTAACATTTCAGTCTGGGGCATCGTTACATCCATAGCAATGAAGTAACTTTAAGACAGTGAAACAAATGGTGAAGTATTTTTAATCACTAATTGTATATCTTTTTTTGTTTCACAAAAGAACAATCTTATAAGGTAAGTTCATGGTTCTAGAAAGATCTATCACTAATAGTGACAAGAACAAAATGATAAATTCAGCTAGAAGTATGTAAGTGAATTCATGCATTAGATTGCACTTTTAACTATAGATAAACATATGGTAGTATTCAGAAGATCTAGGGGGATGGTCTGGTTAAGAATGTGAGCTAATATCCTGGGTTTAAATATCCACTCCATCATGTACTAGCTCTGTACCTTACCAAGTTACTTAATATCTCAAAACCTCATTTTTTTTGCATCTGTAAAATGATGGCATTAATAGTATCTGTGATTAAATTAGATAACAAAGTAAATGCTATAGTACCTGGTACATGATAAGCAATGAACAATTAACAGTCATGATTTCTAGGATATTATTGTTCTTGTTATTTCAGTTCACCCTAAATTTTATTTAATCTGATCTATAATAGGAGTGTGTGTGAGAAAAATCAGTCTGTCCTTATTCTGTTTTAAGAACACTTCGTGGGTGAAACAGTAATGTTATGAAATTGATACAGAGTCATGTTAAACATTATTCATTCATTCCTCATAGATTTATCAAATTCTTAGTAAGCGCCAGGTGCCAGTTATTAATTTTGGGTTTTTGTTTTCAAGAAGCTTTCATTTGCATCAGAAAACATCTTGAAATACTCAGTATTCAGATATGGATGCCCTGAAAATCTGACCAGTAATCTTAGCAGTATATAATTGACGATCGTTTTCTATCATTTAGAGATGATAGTTGTTGTGGACTGGATGTTTGTGTCCAACACCCCACCTCTCAAATCCAGACATTGAAATCTTAACCCCTCATGTGATAGTACTAAACAGTTGGGCCTTTGGGAGATAATTAGGTCATGAATGGGATCAGTGCCCTTATAAGGGGATGAAGTAATCAGAGCTTGCTTTTTCTGCCATATGAGGATACAAGAAGAATTCAGTCGTCTGCAACCTGGAAAAGGGTCCTCACCAGAACTGGATCATGCTGGCATCCCGATCCCTGACTCCCAGTCTCTAGAAGTATGAGAAATAAATGTATTGTTTAAGCTATCCACTCTATTGTATTTGCGTTAGAGCAGCCGCATGGACTATGACAATAGCCTTTGGAATTCCTGAGTTGTTGCAAAGCAATTTTACCCCCGAGCCAGTAACTCCCAGTACCTGACCACAATTCTATCATCTGGGCCCTTCCCATCCCATACCCAACCCAAATTACTACTCAGGTTGGTCTGGCCATTTTGTGCTAGACTCTTGCTTGCCCTGATAGTATAGTAAATAAACTTGCGTGGCTTTTTCCTTCATTAAGGTGTTTTTTTGTTTTTTTTTTTTTCTGTTTAAAAAGGTTTTTTTTTGTTGTTTCTGTAAATTTTCAACAAACCCCCATGTCTCCTGCTGCCTATACTTCCTATTTATAGAATGTTAATTGTTGTTTCAAGAGACCTTTTTTTTGAGTGGTCATTTCAGTTGAGAATTTAAAGATGGTTCTAAAATTGGCCTCATTATTCTAACAGCAAAGATATTTAGAGCACCTATTATGTGCTGGGCATTGTGTTATGTGTTAAGAATATTAAAAATTATAAAATAGGAGAGTGGTAATGCAGAAGTGTGGGAAGGAATGACTAATATGCCTGGAGAAATGAAATGTTTTATGAAAGGAAAGACCTTTGACTAGGGTCTAGAAGGTGAATGTCAGATGATGAAGGGATATTGGTCAGGGGGCCAGATGGTAAAGTAGCCAGGAGAAGTTGTCAAGATGTTTGGCAAGCAGTCTGTCAGTCTGGAGTGTTTGGCAGATTGGCTGGAAAGGGATGTTGAGGCCAGATTATCATGGGCCCCTAAGGTCCCACTGGGATACATGGATTTATTCTGTAGGCAAACGAGAACCCTACAATTTTTTTTAAGCAGATGAGTTGTAATTACATCTTCAATATTTCATGTATTCTGACTTACTATATAAATATCCAGCTCAATTTAATGAATAGTGTTACTTAACAAAATCGCAAATCTGATCTGTGTTAAACAATTCTGCTACCAGAGAGAAAAAAATACATTTTTGAATATAATTTCCTTAAATTTCCTCCTTGATCTTTTTGCTTCCTCGTTCCTGCTATTTTTTGGTACTTGGCGGACTTGTTTTCTCTTTTGGTTCTTTCCTCTTGAGATTTCAATTCTGTCCTTTCCTTTCCACTAATAGTAGCGTGAAATTTGCAGGATTTGTTCAATAGTGCCAAGGAAGGCTGTGGCTTTATTCAGCAGTATGCCCCAGAGATCATCAATTAAGCTATTTTTGTAGTATGGAAATCTATATAGTTTCAATGTTCTAGTATGAATATTTTCACAATATATTGTTTCAATACCTATGATATATTTATAATTAGAAATGTCAACAGGGAATTCTAAAATGTCTTCTTTTAATGTAGTTATAGTCAATATTATTTCTAACATTAACAGTGTTAAATCTCTGTAATTTATAAAAGGCATAATCTCTGAATTCATGAAACAGAAGTTAAATTACTTTTCTCCATGAGCATAAAACAATTCTATAATTTAAGAACATATCATGGAAAGAATAGGCTATTAATAAGAGCCAAAACCCATTTTTTTTTTTCCAGGTAGTTTCATTGGAGATTTGTTCTTCATGTGTTTTTGCTCTTTAACTTTTCTGTTCTTTTTTCTAGTACAGAAGGAAATAGTTGCTGTATATTTCTTCCTGAGGCACACACTGTAAATATACTGTGAGTCAGGAAAACACAGAAAAGTTCCAAGGTTGGCAAATCATTTTAGAAGGAAAAAGTCATCAGGAACATGAGACTCCAAAGAAACAGATGTAAGAATTACTTTTTATAAGTTGTGTTGCAGAATTTTTTCCTAATCTCCCAGTTTTAGAAAATATGTACGCGTATGGATCAGGATGGTTCAGAAAAAAAGATACTTGGACTTTAGAAATTTAGAAAAAAATTTAAATATTGAAATGACGTTGCCTTCCAATTTCAACGGGATTAATTTATATCAGGCCCTGGATAATTTGGCAACATATAAATAGGTGGATATTAATATCTGCTTAATATCTGTTTTATTAAGAAAAACTGAATAATGTTGACAGCAAAAGAAAGCAAAATCATTTCAGCATTTTTACTTCAGGTTTTTTTCATGACTGTTCCCATTTCAGTTGAGGAATTCTGTTTCTCTTGAGCTTACATAGTGAACAAAATTAATTTGTTATTGAATTGGAATCTGTGTTATTTTTTCCTGTATATAATTACAGTTGTTTTGTATAGAGGACACCAGAAAACAGAGTAGAAGTTTTAGGCCATGAGTTTGGGAGTAATTTGATGCGTATTTTAATTGTGAGACTATGACTGACGTGTATCAGAGTGAATGGATAGAAATATGTTCACATTTATTTGTTGAATTTATTTAATTATACATATTAATATCTATATTTAAATGAATTATATTAATGTTGATATTTGTGTTAATATTTTGAATTATTCACATTAACTATTTAAATATAGATGCGGAGAGTAGTAAGGGGTCTTAGAGATTTTTTTAGTCTGTCCGCTCACCCACTGTAGAAACACCTTCTGTAATAGTCACCCTTTACCTCTGCTTGGATACTTGTGATGAGAATCTCACTTCTTTATGATGCAATCCACTATACAACATGAAAAAATCTGATTTTTGAGCTAAACTCACCCATTCCAATCTAGTAAAAGTGGTTGTGTTAAAAAAAAAAAAGTGGCTGGGGGAGTAGTAAAAGACAGGGAAAGGATCCTCAGGAAGTTCACAACTTGGCAGAGGGCTAGCCAAGGGCATTAAATGCTGACCAGAGAGGGAAATTTTAAAAGCCACAAACCCTATTGCTTCCCATGTTCCTGGCATGGCCAGATCTTCCCCCAGCTGCTACCTTTCCAAGGAGCTCAGGAAACATGAAAAAAAATATAAAGGACACAAGTATTTTGTCTTTTCACACTTTCTAGGATCAGGCTCATGTATTATCTTAGATTAAAAATCTTCAGGTATTTTTGTCTAGTGTCTGTTCACTGGGTACTTAAAAAATGTTCTCACTGGTATAGAGTAGTTTAGTGCACTGAATAAGACTGAGGTCTTGCCTAAGGTTCATATCCTGCCTCTTCTACTTCACAGTATGGCTTTGAACATATTATCTAACTTCTCTGTTCCTTGGTTTCCTCATCTGTAAAATGGGAATGAAATAGTACCTTCTTTATTATGAGACCTCAGTACATTAATATGTGTGAAGTGTTCAGCAGCATGCCTAACACATGGTGATCACTCAATATGGCTCTTATTATAGAAGCTACATATTTCACCAATACTTATACCTTCTTATATTAACAAGTGAGGATTTAAATATTCCAGTTGTTGAGAGATTTAATCTCTTATTTTGTGTATGCAGAGTCAACGCATTAGCAGTGGGTTAAAAGGCAGCCACAGCTGTGTGAATTGTAGGGAAAGAAAGATTTCTTGCTTCTGCTGAAATATTTCTTTAATCTGATTCCCAAAATACCTCAAAAAAGAGACAAGTTTTTATTCCACATTTAGAGAGAAGCAATTTAAAAGCACATGCTCTAGAATGTTACTTAACATAGTATACATTAATTTAGGATAATATATTAATGGTTGTCAGTCCTTTATAGTTTTGAAAGAGGGGAGGCGGAAAAGGGAAAGATGTGGGAGTAAGGATACCAATGAAGAGGAAACAGTTGGAGAAGGGGAGCGGAAAGCCCAGAAGCACGCTCACTGTATTACTTTGTTCCTCAGGCCTGTCCTATTTAGCTGCATGTAAATTCCCCAAGTAGTTTGAGTCTAGCAGAGATGGGCAAATGTCTACCTTAATGGGAAATAAGCCTGTGAATTCTTTGAGAGTCCTCACCTTTGCTGACCTGGTATTCGCTCCTGAGATATCTGGAACTTTTATAGGATTTATTTTTACAATTAGATGAAAAAAAAAAGACATTGTGTTTTTGTTCAAATTTTGTCATTCCACCAAACGGAAACCCTCTCTCCTCTTCTTTTCAATAGCTTCCCCTACCCTGTCGTCCCTCGTGCCTTTAAAAGCACCACCATCCCAGGCTGCAAAGCAGGGAAGCAACGTCTACAACTCTACCTGAAGTGTCTTTCAAGTCTGCTATTGATCTTGGTAGCCATGTCACTATGTTGGTTCAGATCTTCACTCTACACGATTGACTCCTAACTGGTTCTGTGCTTCCATTTCTCCCTCTCTAGGTACCTCTAAATGACCTTCTGAAAACTCCATTCCAGCAATTAACTCTTTGTTTTAAAAATCACTAATGCTTCCCTATCGCCTAACAAGGAAATATCTACGTCGTTAGCATATCTGACAAGGTCATTCCTGAACCTTGCTGAACCTGAGATTCAATCTGCTGCACCTTCTCCTCCTAACTTGGGTAACAGCACTGAGCTACCAGCTGTTCCCTGGATGCACTCTGCTGTTTTCCATGTTGTTCCCCTCTGCTTAAAATGCTTATTCTGTTTGCAGCTGCCCTTTCATCTCTAAAGACCCTTCAGGACCCTGATGTGACCACTCTGTCATTCCCAGGCAGAATAGCTGCTTTTTCTGTGCTCTAGTAGTTGTGTGTGCATGTATTGATCACTGTGCTTCACAGAATGTTCTAAAAAAAAAAAAAAAAAAAAAAAATATATATATATATATATATATATATATATATATATAATTTGTTTTTTGTCTGTTCTGTAAGTTTCAAAAAGGAATCAACAGGGTTTGAATCTCAAACACCAGTGTGTGGCATGCCATAGGTACTCAATAAATGTTGATTGTTGAATGGCTTATACCTCAGATTCCCCATCCCTGCTAATTTCAATGCTACCTTCTCAGGTCCACTTCACAGTTTCCTTTATGGTGCTCTGATTCTCTTCCACGCAGAGCGCTTTTTTTCCTTTCATGAAAAACTATACAAATTTCTTTATTCCTGTTGGAGAGTTTTTTCTATACCTTATAATTAAAAATATCTCCTTATTTATAAGTTAGCTGAAATAGAATTGTGTCCAGAGATGCCTGTATTCCCTGGATCTGTGTCTTATGTCCAGTAGATGCTTAGGATATTTGCTGAATAGAGTTAAGCCAAGAAAAGCCAATCCTTAGCACATCTTCTGAAAAGATATGCATGACCCAAACACTGCTCCACAATGTCTGGTTTCATTGTGGTTTCTGAGGACAGAAATTCTAAGAGAAAAAAACACGTTTGCCAAATAAAAGTTATCAGTAATTCACACAGTACAGGGGATACATTCATTTAGATTTCTTTTCTCTTTAAACCTAGTTAATATCAGGATGGAAATGATAGGAAATTCGACCGAAGACCAGCAAAGTAATTTAGGAGCACAGAGGACTTAAAGTGAGGGTGAATTGAATGGTTTCTATTTTACGATTCTTGGGTACCAAGGACTAGATTATGAAGGTTGAATCAGGAAGGCAAGATGATGTCAATGGCAAACGCTACCTGTTCTGAAAATTTTCTAGTGTTATACTAAACAGACCTTTCTTCTTCCAGTCCAACATCAGGCACCAGAATTCAGTTTAGTCCTGATAATATTATGTATGGTTCAGGTACGTTAGGGGGCAAATATACTTTCACAGGGATCCTAAAATTTCTTTGGGGGAAATGTGTGTGTATTTCACAGACTCATCAGTAAATGCCTGGAGTACCACCTGTTCCTAACTTGAGAGCTGTATAAAATAAATTTATATACAATTGAGTTATTGATGAGTTAAAAAGATACTTAATGTCTAACAACAACAACAACAACAAAAACCAATGGGAATAATTTTAGAAAAGGGAGGAGTTGAAAGAAAAAGGTTTGCCAAGACAGGGTAATAAATAGGCAATAGAGACAGATGAAGAAAATTGGAAAAAAGCTAGGTCATGGTGAAATGTCATTAAGTCATTTAAATCACACATTTGGTGATGAAGGAGGAATTATCGGTATATTTACAAGATAGAAAAGTTTTTCAAAAAAAGGAAATTAATTCTGAGGATAGGCAGCTGAAAAGGCCTTGGGAGTTAAAAAAAAAAAAAATTATAAGTCACAAGATATCTCCCTGGGAGACAGAACTGGAAAACCGCTGATTTAAAAAAGTTAACTCTTCTCCCCAAGTCTCCCGAAAGACTGTGGACTAGCTTAATTTATATTTACTTCCGTAGAAAATGTTTCAACACAAAGTTTTCGCAAGGAGACCACAAAGTAAAGCGGTTACATACTTTTCCAAAATAAACACTACTAATTATAAAATTTCATCAAATATAAATGGAGGGCGTTTTCTTTTCTTTTTCTTTTCTCTCTTTCTCTCTTTCTTTCTCTCTCTTTCTTTCTTTCTTTCTTTCTTTCTTTCTTTCTTTCTTTCTTTCTTTCTTTCACCAGTTTCAAAATATTTGAGGAAAGGAAATAATTCATTTCCCTAGGAGGTCCAACTGTGTGTTTCAGAGTTCCTACACCCCGGCCCAGAAAAGCAGACATAATCGGATGTGTGTGCGTATTTTCTGCGAGGTGCGTCAGCATTTTATCAACTTCTCAAAAGTGTCAGTGGCCCTGAGAAGTTCAAATTCCCGGCACTAGATTGTCTTTGGGAGTCCCTTTCAGCTCTCAATGTACCGTAATCCCACGAATCTTTGTTCTTGTAACCTAGCCTGTTTTGAAACCCCTTCTTCCACACATCTAGGACTGCCATCCAAGTGATGCTCTGCGAAGCGGGCTAAGCTGTGGAAGTTCCCCCTGGACCCGGGGCTGGGGAAGGGCATGAACAGCGCAGCTCCCCGAGTCCGCTCACCACTCCTTACACAGGCAGCGGGGCTGGGGCAGCTCCAAGTGCGCCGAGAAGTGTAATCCCTCCGCTAAGTACTTGGCTCTCAGTCTCCAATCACTAGTGGGAGCTGGAGAGGGCAAGTGAAAAAAAAAAAAAAAAAAAAAAAAATCCAGAGGCAGCCGAGGAGCGAGAGGAAAAAAAAAAAAAGTCCCGCGGCGGCGGCAGAGCGGCCGCGGCGGCCAGAAGTTGACGGTGCGGCGGGGCGCGGGGCGCGGAGTTGGCGTGGGGCCTGCGCGGGGCGCCCGGACAGTTGGGGGGCCGCGGGGACAGCGGCGCTCAGGACGCCGGTGCCGGGAGCTCAGCGGCGGGTAAGGCGCGGAGGGGGGGGGGGGTGGTGGAGGGGGGGGGGGCTTGCGCGCGGGGCTCGTCCCTGCAAGCGAGCGGGAGGCAGCGGAGCCGGCGTGGGCAGGGGGGCGGCGCGGAGCCGGTGGCGGCGCTGCGGTAAGGAGCCAGCGCGCAGGGGGAGAGGAGGAGAACGTGCAGCGCGGCCGTGGGGCGGCGCGGCGGCGGGCAGCGGGTCACAAGGTGGCCGCCTGGGCTTTGTGCGCGGGCGGCGCTGCCGGGACCCCGAAACCTCGTGCCGGCGCTGGCGGGGAGTTGGGGGCAGAGGCAGCTGCGGGCGGGACACGTGCTCCGGACCGGGGGAAGGAAGGACGCGCCGAGGCGGGGAGTCGGGACCTGCGCACCCAGGGATGGGGCGGGAGGGCGAGCGGAGGGCAGCCCGGGAACGGGGGAAATGGGCGCGAGTCCGGCAGCCTGGGAGGCAGGACCCGCAGACACCCAGCTCGGCCGAGCCACCTGCCTCGGAAGCCGCCCGGGACTGCGCTCTGCGGCGGGAGAAAGTGCGCAGCGGGCTGGTCTGGTGTCGCGGACTCGGCTCTCGGTGTCTGCCGCTGTTGCCTCTTTCCCTCCGTCTCTTTCCCTCTGTCTCTTACTGTGTCTGTTGCGTTCTCAAATGTTTCTCTCTCTCGCGTTCTCTATCTCTGCCTCTCGCCCTCTCCCCACCTCCTCTCTCTGTCTCTCCCTGGGCCTGTTTGTGTGTGTCTCCCTCTCCCCACCCCCTTTTCAGTCTCTGTGTCCCTCCCTCTCTGTCTCCTTATCTTCTTCCCTCTCTGTCTCCTACACTCTTGTCAGTCTTTCTCGTTTGCAGGCTTTCTGCTGCTCGTCTGTCTCTACTTCTGTCTGACTCTCGCTCTCAGCGCTCATCAATCCACTCGTGACCGTGTCTGTCAGGGCCCCATATTTCTGTCTGTCCCTTGCGGGGTTAGGGTTTCAGACATTAGAGAGGATCCTCCGGAAGTTGTCCAGTGTCTTATTCCTTTTGAGCTGCACCACTTCAGCTGGATCCTCGGTCCTTCGCATTTGTTCTCCATAGAATGGGAACTCTGTAGTTTCCGTGAGTTATTAGGAATTGCTCTTTTCTTAGTCACCTTTCCACCAAGGTGAGGTCAGTGACTGAGCAGCCACAGAGGTGCCAGTGAAAGAAAACAGAAGAAGAGAGCCGCTTAATTGCCTCCAACATATAAAGAGAATGTACCAAACGTATCTGCAGTGAAGCAGAACCACCTGAGAAACCTTTCTGAATTGTGGAAAGAAACACAAAGCCTCCAATCATGAGAGGAGTCAGCTAAAAAGTATTTGAAAATAATTTGAAAAGTATTTATGGAAATGTCTTGCTGTACTAAACTGATGCCAACGAATTATCTGTGTTTCCTGCATATATTTTTAGGATCCTAGTGACAACTCTCCTAATTATTGTTTTGGGAAAATTATGAGAAATGTCCTGTGTCAACTGGGACATTTGTTTTTGAGAAAATATTCCCTCTTTGTACTCTTATACCTCTTTACACTCCAGTGATCAAGAAGAATTATTTTTAACTGCAAAGAAAATAGGAAAGGATTTGTCAGTAATTTTAAAACATGAGACCTTCCAGAGATCAATAATTTCTTTGGAAAACTCTCACTGTAAGGACGTTTTGAAGGATATTACATCTTAGTGAAATATGCAAGTTATTACACACTTAGATCATTGTGTGATGCAAAACCAGGTTGTGTGCTGTAAGCAAATCATAGTAGTGATGGTTTTTTATGGGAAACATAGCTGGGAAATTAATTGCTCTGATTTTCACTGTTTTCTTTAGTCATGCATAATGTACCTTTGTTTTTAGCAAAATATGGCCGAGGGCTACAAAACTTGATACAGTGTGTTATTTGTCCAATCTGAATTACCATTTAGAAAACCACCTTTTCCTTTTGCTCACGAGATAGAAGTTGATATGATCTCATTACTCATGTGCTAGGGTCTCCTGATGAGTTTTAATGGCACTGATTTGTGATTTTAAATCAAAATGTTAGCTTTTGGTGAGTTAAAATCCTGATTTATGTCACGTCAGTGAATCATCAGTATTTATAGGGGCTTTGCCACCTTGTCTGCCAGGTGCTGCGTGGTGTTTAGCCCAGGCAGGGTTGTCTGAATTCCCTGTTAGATTATTGTCCCTCAGTGACGTGCTGCCTCTACTTGGGGTGTGTTCACATATGTCCCTCAGAATGTTCCAGTCATTAAATAATATTTATTAAGAGGAAATTGACTTAATTTTTTCCTCGTAAACTTTGAAAACTGTGTGAGATGGCCTGATAAAACATTTTTATACAGTAAATACTGATTTTATTATTTAACAGTGTAAGGTAATTTAAAATGTGATCTCTTTTGGTGCATATAGCAGCTTCCAGCAGTCAACTCGTGTTTATCATCCAAATCTAAAGTCAGTTGTCACCCACTCCAACCTGGCAAATCCCTTCCTAATTTTCCTAAGCCTCCTCATCTCTGCTGCTCCGTTTCTGGGCACACCTCTCATTGTTTCCCTCTCCGCCCTCTGGTTCCTTGCTGGGCTCTTCCACACTGGGCTGTCTTTTCATTGAAATAAAATAGTGTGTCTTTTCTTTCCTTCCCTGAATTTCAGAAGCCCAGTAAAGTACCTGCCCTACGATAGTCAAAAAATCCTTGAAGGGTGATTTGTCTTTAACTTGTGATGCTAATTCTCTGTAGGTGCAGTAGCTCAAAGGAAATGCTATAGTGTGGTGTAATAGATCACAGACGGAGGGATGAGACAGTCTCAGAAAGCATCTCCTCACACACATTAATATTAAAGATGAAGAGGATGAGGCCTAAACAATTTGAAAACCTTGTTCAACAATAGACAATGAAGCCACAGTCCTTTCCCCTGGACTCCTGCTTGCCTTCATTCGCTAGAAGTAAATCCATTACCAGGAGCTAACATTTACTATCTAACCTCTGAAGATTTCTTCCCATGCTGACCAGTGACAGTCATGCGTGAAACTGACCATCTTGCAACAACTGATAATCATTGGTTATACATAATCATGGAGGTAATAGTTGTCTTTCGAACATTGACTTCTTTTTTTTTTTTTTTATTTTTTTTATTTTTGGGACAGAGAGAGACAGAGCATGAACGGGGGAGGGGCAGAGAGAGAGGGAGACACAGAATCGGAAACAGGCTCCAGGCTCCGAGCCATCAGCCCAGAGCCTGACGCGGGGCTCGAACTCACGGACCGCGAGATCGTGACCTGGCTGAAGTCGGACGCTTAACCGACTGCGCCACCCAGGCGCCCCTCGAACATTGACTTCTAAGTGCATTTATGCGAAGCATTGTGCTGTGTCATCTTGGGCAGACTACTTACTTCTACCTGAATAGAAGATTCACATTCTCTGGATGAAATTTTCTCCTCTGTAAATTTCTGTGCATGTGTTGAGTGGGGGTAGGGAAAAAAGAAAGGAAGTTTGGACCAGATTAGGAGCACTTTTTGAAGTTTTTCTTCAGAGATCACCAGTTTAACTCCCAGAACAACTGCATATTCATCTGTTTTACATATCAGACTTCCCTGTGAACTTTTGTTTGAAAAAAGGCTAACACAGTTTAAAGAAAGCTTCACGACCACTTACTTTTCCAGTCTCTCTTGTGATTCTTGAATTTCATAATCAAGATAATTCCTAGCTTTTAAATCTGGGTATTTGGAGGATGGTTGATAAAGTTATCAGGATAGAAGGAGAAGCTGATTTTTTAAAAAAAGTTTATTTTTGAGAAAGAGAGGGAGCATGAGTGGGGGTGGGGCAGAGAGAGAGGGAACAGAGAATCCAAAGCAGGCTCTAGTGGGCAGCAGAGAGCCCGGTGCAAGGCTGGAACTCAGGAACCATGACATCATGACCTGAGCCGAAGTCAGACTCAACTGGCTGAGCCACCCAGACGCCCCAGGAGGAGCTGATTTTGCCTGAGAGATACTAATTTCAAGTTCTCATGTGCTGAATTTGATGTGATGGTAGAAATTTAAGTGGAAATGTTGGACTATATAGAGGCACCCAGTATTCCCAGGAGGGAGGGGATAGGGCTAGAAATATGTACTCATACTGAATTTATAATTAAAATTGAAGAAGACTAAAACTTATTAGAGATAGATAAATAAATGAAGGTTTGGGAGTGGACAGGAGGGGCATTTTGTTACTTCTGAGTATTTATTAAGGTCTATAGTATTGAGACAAAAGTAGGGTATTATATAATAATGCACATCAGGCAATAAACTGTTTTCACGATTTTTAGAGTATCTACTTTACATCCTGGTAATCTTAATTAGATTCATTTTACTTAAATGTTTGAGTGCCTCCTCTCTGCCTGGTGTTGTTATACACCTCAGGGATACTGTAGCCGTAAGAGACCCCAGGCTTCTGCTGTCGTTGAACTTGCATTCTAGAAAGAGAAAACAACCAGGAGCAAGCACATGAGTAAGACCATTTCCAGGAGTGAAGATTGACATTCGGAAAATAAGACAGGGAGGTATGACAGCACGTGACTCGGGCTATTCTTTATATGGGGTAGCCATGGAAGTCCTTTCTGAGGGTGTCCCTGAATACCAAGAAAGCCAGCACAGTGGAAATCCAGGAGAACTTCCTGGAAGAGGGAATATCAAAGCTGTCTCTAAAGCAGCAGCAAGTTGGGCACACGCTTGTCATTGTGGTTGGACTCAGGCAATTAAAGGAAATGGTAAGAATGAGGTCAGAGAGATAGCCAGGCCCATGTTATGGAGTATTTTATTGAACCACCCTGGAAGATTTTATACAGAGGAGTCAATAAGTATGACTTAGCATGTCTGTAGTGTGAGCGGGGATGTCTCAAGTAAGATGATGAGGGAGGCTATGAGAAGGATCTCGCTGATAGTTCGGTGGTTTGGCCAAGGGTGGAACCCAGAGAAATTGATCAGATGTTGTTCTTATTACTGAATAAGAGTCACTGAGTTGAATCATTTCCCCCATCTTGATCAACATTGCAACAACCCACTGGCTCAATACTTGCTTTTACTCTTACATCCACATTTCATTTCCCACATGTCACCTCCTTACCTTCCTTCAAATATCTCCTGGGCTATAAGCGCCTTGACTCAGAGGGTGCAGTATATCCTGGCAAGGTTCTTCAGGGCAGACTCTGGGCTATGCAGGGATGCTGGACAGTTTCAACTAACATCACTTCATTTTACATACAATTTGTGTTCTGGTTACAGAGGAAAGGAAGCAAGTAAGTTAGAATTCCTTTAATCAGGCTTCAGTGGCATTTTTCTCTAGCTCTCAGCTTTGAAAACAGCAATGCTTCTGTAAGAACTTCACTGCGAAGTCCACGTTGTTAGACGTGGATCTCACCCATCCTTGTATCTCAGCCCTTTGCAAAGAATCAGTACATAGGAGGCATTCAGTACATATTTGTGGAATGCTGCTGGATGCAGTCTTCTAGAGGACCTATAGTTTTCACTCAGCTCACTTCAGTTCTCTTGTGTTTCAGCAAGTATATGGCTGCATGTGCCTGCAGCTTTAGAAGGTACTAAGTGGCAAGTTTGGAAATGATTTTTCTGAAGGTTGTATTTCCTTATTGGCTAAAGAAGAAAGAAACAATTCAGGGTATCTCTTCATAACCTTTTCTTGCCTGGCTCTCTTGAGATAAACATTTTAGTCATTTTTATAGCAGTTGCATAGACAGGGACTTAAACAAGTACAGACACATCTGTCACTAGTTAATTTGTTGATTTATGAACCTAAAATGACTCCCAAGGAAGTCTGTAATGATGGTGCCTTTGTCTAAATTAACCTATCAACAGAAATCAGTGACTTTTATCTAACTAATATATTTTACAGCCATCTTAAAAGATACGAAATTATCAGTTCTGTTGTCCAATAGACATTGAGCCATAATAGTACATATAATGAGGGATTATCCCCAAATCCTTCCTCTTATTACTGAATGTAGTGCTCTATTCAAATGGGGTTGCAAACAACTTGGAATCATCTTACTGTATCTAGCAGTTCTTTTCACTGTTTTAATCCTTTTCTGTTAGTCAAGAGGCCACATCTTCTTTTCCTTAACTGTTTCCTTACCTCTATTTTGTTAAATTTTTTTTTTTTTAACGTTTATTTATTTTTGAGACAGAGAGAGACAGAGCATGAACAGGGGAGGGGCAGAGAGAGAGGGAGACACAGAATCTGAAACAGGCTCCAGGCTCTGAGCTGTCAGCACAGAGCCCGACGCGGGGCTCGAACTCACGGCCCGTGAGATCGTGACCTGAGCCGAAGTCGGACGCTTAACCGACCAAGCCACCCAGGCGCCCCACCTCTATTTTGTTAATAAAACCTCCTGCAGTATCCCATTGCCTTCTGTGTCAGGAGTGTTCTGTTTGCCTCTCCAGATCCACTTTGAACCCTTCTCCCTTATGCTCTCTGCCTAGGACAATATCTGGGTGAGCTTTTCTGATTTCCAGATGGCTTAGGTCATTGGGGAACCCCAGCAGGAGATTAAGGGGAGAGTGGAGAAGAAGCTCTTAATTTTCTTGGCTCCTTCTCTGCTAGATCAACTTGGGCTGTCTGGGTCCCTGCACTGAAAGGCACTACTTTTCTTAAGGTAGGCTTCCTTCCAGTAATCTCAGAATCTCTGCTTTTACTATCCTGCTTTACTGTACTATCCTTCAGGGTTCTTCTAAACTCCTGTCTGTACCTTAGATAAATCCTCTTATCAACTTATCAGAAGTTGTAAACGGTGTCATTTTCTGTTGATTCAGCTTCTGAAAGCCTCCTTTTTGGAGGCTTCTTGGACTGATAAGAAGAGTTGGCCACTCTTACCTGTATTGGACATCTGCTTTTCACCCCGATTTTTATTCTTCTATTCATGCAACAGTGGCATAGAAAACCTAAGTTGTTGTTATATAAATCTGTCAACAAATTTATTGGTTTAAACACTTTAATTGACAGCCATCTGTTTACCTCCTCTATATGTAATTTGTTTCATTCACTCTTACTCATTCATTAGTACAGTACATATTTACAGAGTCAGTATTTAGGGCCAGGCAGTATGCAAGGCATTGTGGATACCAAAAGGCAGATGTTTACCCTTATGTGGGATGAGGATTGGAAGGGGCAGGAAAAAAAACCCAAAAAACAAAAAAAAATCCCTAAACAATATTTAGAAATGAAGTTGTGATTAAGGCTGTGAAGGAAATTAGAAGGGTGTAGTGGGAGAGAGTAGTAGGAAGAACTCTCACTTTGCTTGAGATCACAAGCAATGGTCAGGGGCTTTTGCTGACCTGCATCTGTTATCCAGGCTCTTTATGTATGAATTTTAGAAGATTTTCCTAAAGTCACAAATAATAAATCTTGGTAGGATAAGTAGAAATTGTAGGTAAACCTACATTTGCTTTATACCATTACTTAAACTTAGTATTATGGTATACATCTATATCCTCTTTAAGAATTTTTTTGTGCATTTTTATGTATTTTTAAATAAAACCAAGGTCACATAGATTATCTTGTTACTTGCATTTTTCACTTAACCAGACATTGACAATACCATTGTACATCAATCTATCATTTTAAAACATAACATTTAATGTATAACCTGATAGTTAATGATCACTGTTGGTTATATTTATTAGGATTTTTGAAAAGTTAGATAAGCATGAAGAAAATGAAAATGACTAATAATCCTACCACAAAAATAGTCTCTCGAAATTAGGAGTCTCTTGGTACTTGAGGGTATAGAAATGGCTTCAGTCAGGGGTGACTGGGTGGCTCAGTGGGTTAAGCATCTGCCTTCAACTGAGATTATGATATCACGGTTCATGGGTTTGAACCCCACATTGGGCTCTGTGCTGACAGTGTGGAGCCTGCTTGGGATTCTCTCTCTCTCCCTCTCCCTCTGCCCCTTTCTGACTCGTGCTTTCTCTCTCTCTCTCTCTCTCTCGAAATAAATAAATAAACTTAAAAAGAAATGGCTTAAGTTATACAGATTTTTATTTCATCAAAACTCCTTTGAATTATGTCTGATAAAACCAAATGACAACAGAGAGGGAAAACAATGTAATCAAACCTCTTTTATCTAGTAATTCTATTCCAGAAATTTTTAGGCCTAACATCATTGCTAGTTATCTCTATCTTATCACATATTAAATGAAAAATTGGAGTTTGAAGAAGTGTGGGCTATATGACTAATTTAGGAAAGCAACTTACGTATAACAGTAGGTTTTACTTTATTTCATTTCTTTCCTCAGTGTATCCCATGGAACCATGGTTTTGTGAATGTCAGGTGTTTAACTCAAGAAGGATCCCACGGGTGGCAGCGTCCCATTGCTAACTGTGGGGACTCTGGAGTTTGACTGGCTTTGAATCTTGGCTCTATTGCTTATTAGCTGTCTAACTTTGGGCAAATTACTGAACCTTGTTTGTCTCTGCATGATCTGTAAAATGGGGATGACAATAACAGTGATTACTTCATAGGTTTGTTTGAGGTTTAGAATAGTGAATATTTGTAAAGGGTTTAGAACAATGCCAGGCAGGCAGTAAACACCACAGAAGCATTTGATAAGTAAACAAATGATCAAAGAAATGAGGGAATTGCTATTTTCCAACTGCAATACTTCTGTGAACCTGTATTATGCTCCTGTGCCTTGTGGCAGTCCCCCAGGGGGTATTTGAGCACGGGACTTGTATTTTTCCTTGCATATATTCAATGCTAGTATTGAATTAGTATTCCTTAGAACATACTTTGGGAAAAATTGATATAAATAATTTACTAAACATTTCACCAGTCTATTTATTGTCTCCTGAAAGAAAGGAACCATTCTTGTTGCCGGGATATTTTTCCTCTGTCTGTCACACACATCATTCTTGGTTTTTTTTTTTCTTTTCCTTTTTCTTTTTAAAAGTAAAATGAGGGGCACCTGAGTGGCTCAGTCGGTTAAGCGGCTGACTTCGGCTCAGGACATGATCTCATGGTCCGTGAGTTCGAGCCCCGCGTCGGGCTCTGTGCTGACAGCTCAGAGCCTGGAGCCTGCTTCGGATTCTGTGTCTCCCTCTCTCTCTGCTCCTCCCCTGTTCATGCTCTGTCTCTCTCTGTCTCAAAAATAAATAAACGTTAAAAAAAAAATAAAAGTAAAATGAATATTTTTTTTTACCCAGAGAAAGAATTTTTGCCAGTATACTTGTGAGTATACTCTGGACCTCTGGGACTTACTGAGCCCAAAGTTTACAGTCTATAATATTTTCTAGAAAGCTACTTACTGTTATTTTTTTTCTAACAGCAGAGAATATGTATTCGTTGATGTGAACTTGGGGAATGCAGGAAACTAACAAAATAAAACTCACTCAGGCTTCTACTACACGGAAATAGCCACTCTTGACATTTTGGGTCTTTTTTTTTCTTTATAAAGTTCGGAGCATAATATAATAGAGTTTTGTGTCTTGCCTTTCTTTTTCACTTGACTTTATGTAATATTCTTAATCCAAGAAACTTGGTGATTTCTGGCTTTCAGATGATTGGTAATCTACATTTCAAAAGAGCTTCCTTCCTTTCTCCCCAAATTCTGTGGCCAGAGACAATATGAAAATAAAATGGTGTATCTAGAATGCGTTTCTCTCTCATTCGGAAATTGGAACCACCTGGTAAGCAGTTGGCAATTCTTTTTAAAAGACCTGGAGTAGGTGACCTCAGGTTGCTTCATTTTTATGAGTCATTCCAGTGTTCCAGCCAGCAGCCAGATGGACGCAGAAGAGTCCGTGACCAGACTGCTTCGGAGGCATTACTTACTCATCCCAAGTGGACTGTGAGTGAACTTATATAATCTTGAGGTTAACTAGGAAATGTTATCCAGGGAAACCTGAGTTATCCGAAACAAATTTATTTAATTTTAAGATGATAACTCTGTTTCTTTCATTTCATGTTGGAGGTAGGGCTCTCATAATATACTAATACAGAGGACAGTGTCTCTCAGTATTTTTTCTTGTCTTACAATTTTGAGTGGGAAATAATTTTGTATTTATATGGCAGTGTATAGAGACTTGAACAATTCTAACTATTGTAAGTTTTACTCGGTGTACTTTGTAAATGATGGATTTATGCTGTAGTGATTAAAGTGCATCTTGCTCGCTAAGTCCTTTTTCATTCAGAAGTCCTTCCACAATTTTGAATCCTCATCTGACTCAAGATTAAATCAGTCACTCTTTAAAACACTTATCTTTAATATCTTTAGCAAATGAAAATATTTAAACTCTTTTTTAAAGAGGAAAACCATGCTACACTGTTTAATTGAATTAAATTAGCTTTTCATGGAAATTTACCTAGGAGCTGTTTCTGGAACCAATTTGGAAAATGATCTTTGTATTCTGTGGCATTTATGTCTGATTATGTTTTTCTTAGTAATTCTCAGTGGACCTGATTCACTCCTTGCTTCAGTCATCAAACCCTTGTGAGTTTTGTAGGCAAATTAGGCATTTCCTACCCAATAATTATGCATATTTATGGAATAATGTGTGCTTCTTCTTTAGATACAGATGGTGTAAGAAATTGTTAATTCTAGAACTTAAACTTATTTAAATTTTGTCATTTTAGCATTCTGTAGAGTATGTTAAGGCTAAGTCATATATAAACTTCTCCTGAAAAATGTTTCATAGAATGTAAGTTTTGACCTCTTTACTAATAAAAGCAAGTGCTGTTGTTTTGTAAAAATGGCAGATGATCCAAAAGTTCTTAAAAAATCTATTTCCTTGAAACCTTGTGTATTTCAGGCACATCAAAGATTTTGTATACTACATTTTCTGCCTTCTCTTAATGTTGTAATCTGTTGTTTTCCAAAGCCATGTAGAAATTGAAAACTCCTTAGAAAAACTCAGTGTTCAAGTGTTTTAGTTGTAAAATTTATCCTGTGTGATCAGCATTATGGGGACATGTTTTATATACTTTGGTACGAGGACTATAACTTAATGCCTTTATTGCTTGATACTTCATGTGTATAGCACTTTAGAAGTATTAAAAACATATTTAGCTTTTCAAAAAACTTTTGCTGAATCTGCCACAGTCTGGATGTGAGACTTGCAGTTCTTCTGTGCATACACGAATGCTCGTTTGTTTTGTGTTCTGTATACTGTCTGTACCATCCTGCTTTCCCTCCCTCTCCCCTTCTGTTTTTTCTCTCAGTTTCGCTCTTATTTTGAAAGCATCATTTCTTCGGATTACTTTTTCTGAGCCAGAGAGGTTAAAACTTGCTCATTTCTAGGATTCTGAACCTGTAGAGTATTCCTAAGGTCCTTACTAGCTTCACATCCTCTGACTGATTGGAGTTTTGACTAAGCATAATTGACATGACGATTTGATATTCTTCAGACCTAATCTTAAAATACTTTAATATCATAGACTGATAATAGCAGCAAGAGAAATTTCTATCTTGTTATGAAATCACTTATTTAACTATAATTCCACTCGGTGTTTTTATGAAATATCCATGTTTTAAACATTTTAAAAAGTGCATTCTTACAGCTAAAACTAAACATGGCATGGACATATTATACAAAATATATTGTAGGTGTTCTTATATCTAGACAGTTTTTATTCCTTTATACAATCTCTTTGATATACAAAAATCTGTAATTGCATTATATAGACTTTCTCCAGATACTCTCTAGCTTATATATTTTTTGAAATTTCACGTATTTATAATTGTGATTTGAAAGTTATTGTTATATATTAAACATTTTTCTTACAACTCAACTAGTATGCAACTTGACTTACCATGAGACTGTAAATTCCTTTTTTGGCTCATCTCTCCTAAACCTGGAAGGTATAATGCAGTTTAACAATAATATTTTATATCTTCAGTTTGTGAATAATGTCTTTCTTACAGCTGGAATTATTAAATGTTTATGCAGTGTGAAAGAACTTGATGCGTTATGTGTCAAAGAGATAATTGAGTCTTGCTCTGAGGGGAAAGATGTTTAAAATTACAGATGATACATTACCACAAAATAAATGCTGAGCACAAGTAGACAGAGTATGGGAAAGACAAAATGAGAAGTTGATGAGAACATCTATGAAGTGCCATGTTGACTCAGTCTATTATTCTGTCTTTAGATGATGCATCAGGGGGTGTGTTTTGGGAAGGCTGGGTTGGTGTTCCATGATTTCAGGCTTAAAATTCAGACTTCTATCCTTCAAATACCTTAGTTTTTCTCAATTAAATTCCCCTCTTTTTGAAAATGCTTAGAATTTTTTTTAGCTTAACTTCCTGGATTATATTTATATTTCATTTCTCAACCAGATTATGAGTTCTCGTTGAAGTATGGCAGCAGTTCCTTAGCTCCATTTTTGCCATGTTCCTACTTTCCGTCATTGTAGAGAGCTTTGACATTGTAGCGAGCCTTGACATTGTAGAGAGCCTTGACATCTGTAATGCTCCCTTGTAGTCTTCACCTTTGTTGGCTGACAGAATGCTGATCTTCCTTTTTTTTTTTTTTTTTTTTCCCCCCCCACAAGACTCTCCTGTGGTCAACCTGATCATTTATTTTTATTTGCTTGGATTTTCCTTAGCTTCTAAATATTTTTTTCTCTTCTCTTTTTGGTGAAATTAGAGTTATAATTTCTTCATTCAGCAACTGATATTTTTGGAGTGCTAGGCTGTAGTAGACTAGAACTGCTTGTGGTATTTCAAGTAAAGATGAACTGTAAAGATGAGCTGTAGTTTTAAATGGGATGAGTACCATGATTTTTGTTCTTGAGTGATATTGGTGCCATTGTTAGCTTTGTTGGCCATCGGAACACATTCATGCAGTCTTTTAAGCTCCTTTTTATGATAACTAAGGCCCATTATCCTGAGAAGTATGGTCTGTTACTTCTTACCCTACATGCCTAACCCTATAGTTTTCCACTTTGACTTTTATTTGATGTTTTCCCCCTAGTAACTCATAAAGTTTTGGAAATCTTGTAGGTTATCCCACTGACTTGGCATTTCATGTACTGGAAAAAGTTAGTGTCTTTTGCAGACCTGGAAAATTTAATCTACATTTCCTCTTTTACATCATTTATAAAGATGTTAAATAAGACCACTTCCAGCACCTTCCCTATTTATAGCTTTCCAGCCAAAGCAATGCCTTTTTTTTTTTTTTTTTTTTCACTTTCTTTGTTTCTCCAGCAGAAGTTCATGAAATCCTCTGGGGACACTTTTTTTTTTTTTAAATAACTTTTGTGGTAGTACCTTGTCAAGGGATTCTAAAAAAAATACATGGATTGTATCCACTGGTTTTTCCCTTGAGGCTGCACACATCTTTTAATTTGCTAAGACATAATTACTGTTGAAAAAATTCAGAGCTAGCGCCCCCTCCATTGTTTGCTGAATTCTTCAGTGAAGAATGCTTTAGCATATGTAGACCTCACAACATTGCCAAATTACCAAGAAATAATTATAACACTAATTTAGAGAAATTTGAAAGACGGTGGATAAAAGAGATGAAACTTAGCGTTAATAGGGATGGTTGAAATGCAATTATATATAAACAAAAATTATATATAAGCAAAAAAGGGGGTTACTAGGGCGCCTGGGTGGCTCAGTCAGTTAAGTGTCAAGCTCTTGGTTTTGGCTTAGGTCATGATCTCATGGTTGGTGGGATCGAGCCTGAGTTGGGCTCTGTGCTGGCAGTGGGGATCCTGCTTGAGCTTCTCTCTGTCTCTTTGCCCCTCCTCCCCTGCTTGGGTTGTCTCTGTCTCAAAAATAATTAATTAAAAAAGGTGGGGGGTTATTGTGTCTGAGTCTTTCTTAAGCTCTAGACCATGTTCTAAATAAGTCCATCCTGTTTAAGATAGTAGTGATTGTCATCTCCATGTTACAGGTGAAGGAATTTAAGGCACAGTGAAGTTCAGGTGTAGGACTTAATCTAGATCCTAATCTATACCTAGCATAGGACCACCTGATTCTAAATCCTTGCTTAAATGTTGAAAACCTCTTAGAGCCGGATGTTGTGTTGGTTATTGATACTACAAAATTACCGTCACTCCGTCCTGGTGGTCTTGGAAAGAGCCTTGGAGAACTTGGAAAGACTCCTGAGGATGGAAGAAGCCTATGCATAAAAACTCTTTGAGATGGTAATTGTCTGTGGTAGGAGCTGTGAGAGCATAGGAAAAGGCTGATTGTTAAGGAGTTTTCAAGATAGAGACTTCGGTTCTTTTTAGAGATTTTTTTTTTTTAACGTTTTTATTTATTTTTGAGACAGAGAGAGACAGAGCATGAACGGGGGAGGGGCAGAGAGAGAGGGAGACACAGAATCGGAAGCAGGATCCAGGCTCTGAGCCATCAGCCCAGAGCCTGACACGGGGCTCGAACTCACGAACCGTGAGATCGTGACCTGAGCTGAAGTCGGACGCTTAACCGACTGAGCCACCCAGGCGCCCCGAGACTTCGGTTCTTGATTGCGTTTTGAGAAGAGAGATTGATAAAGAGAAAATTTTGAAAATCTTTGGGAAAACATTTTGAACCTTAAATGGTATAATCTCCTTTTTTTCTCCTTTAAGTTATGGAACATTTCTATACAGAGAGTATGGACACTGCTTTTTAGAGCAAAGTTACCACCTCTTTAGTAAAATTGACTTTGATTTGATCCACACATATTTGTGTACGTGTGTGTGTGTGAGAGAGAGAAATAGATGAGGGGCATTTAACATGGGTTAAATACGGTGACATATTAGTGAATTTGGGAAATCAAATACCTCAAATAATTTGCTGAGAATATAGAGATGCAAATGATGAAAAATCATTTAAAAATCACCAGTTTATCTGAAGTGATTGGTTAAATTCAAAACCTGATTTTGAAGGAGGCACCATAACGTATACCTAATAGTAAACTGGACTCTGGGGTTTGGCAAAAGTTCAGTTGTTGCGAGGGAACAGAAGGTATATACTAAAAACACAATAAAAATCTTCAAGGCGGGGGGTGCGCCTGGGTGGCTTAGTCCGTTAAACATTGACTCTTGATTTTGGCTCAGGTCAAGATCCCAGGGTCATGGGATTGAGCCCTGCATGGATTCTGCACTGAGTGTGAAGCCTGGTTAAGACTCTATTTCTCCCTCTGTCTCTGTTCCTCCCTCTCTCTCAAAAACAAAACCAAAAACCTTCAAGGAGAGTTTGGTATTGAAACTCAAGTATATCATTTTTTAAAATATTGAAATGGACTCTAGATCATCATCTATAAAGAGGTATCACCTATATTTTATCACTTCTATTTTGATCTGTCAGAATGCACTAGAGTGAAATGAAATTCCTACAGTGTTTCTCCAGACTGGTTTGCAACCTGCCAGAATGGACGTTATGTGACATGCTTGCTTTCTATCTTCACACACATCTTTTCTAGAAAGAATCATAAAACCTTCCTTATTTGTAGCATAATAGTGTGTGTTTTACGGCAAAATGCAACGGGGTCTCTTGGCTGTGTCCATGGAGTTTAGCTAAGATAGTTTTTAAAGTAAAAAAGAAATCTTTAGTTTCCAAAATAAACCAGATCGAACATGTATTTTGCATGAAGACAGTGCTATGAGGAAAGCAAAATTTAAAATTGATTAAGAGGCATTATAAGTAATTATAAGTAAAATTGAATTTAAAAATTTATTATTATAAGTACTATATATGTGTTAAATGAATACATTTTTGCTAGTCAGTAATCACCATTTGATTTTTCTAAGGAGTATGGAGTATAAATAACACAAAAACATAGTAAGCTATAGTATGATTTATAACAAACATACTAAGCTATAGTATGATTTGTAACAAATAGAAATCTTCCTTAGTGACTCCTTATATTCTAAAATACAATTTTCCCATTATGGAAAATTATATTTATGTTGAACATAAATAATCAGATATTTGCTTCCCTAATGATCCAGATTATTTTAAAATCATGTTACTGGATTTAACGACATGACCTCTGTTCTGTGACCTTGTGTATTTCTGGAGGCTTGTTGTACATGTCAAGGGTATTTCCTTTTATTTGTTTTAATTTTACCTGCCATTTAAATTATTGAATGACCCTTCATAATTTTATTATGAAGCCATATAATAAGGAAGGACCAGTTGATTATTTTTTACTTTAACTTTCATAATCTCATATAATTCCAGTCTTCTTTGTGTTCTCATTTCTCAGGTCAAATAATTCTTGTTTTGCAATTTCTCATCACAGTAATGGATGGGATACACTAATATGTTTCAGTACATTTATTGTTCTCATTTTAGCATTTTACATCTGTTCTCTCTTCTAGGGGAGGAAAACAAGTAGTATGTCGAAAAGAGCACACGACTGGGAGGCAGGAAAGGCCATAATTAGTTTTGGAACCTTAGACTAATCACTTAAATAAAAGACTGGTCAAACTCCGTACGGTCTTTCTGGCTCTGAAATGCTGTGATTCTGTAACCTAAATGGGCAAATCTTATCATACTTAATAATGGTAGTATGGCATTAGTTTCTTTAGAGCAAGGCACCATAACTGTGGCGTGTTTGTATTCCCCCCTGCCCCAGGTGGTATTTGGAATTTCAGAGACAAAAGAGAATGTTCACAGATTAAGTCCTTTCCAAATGTTATCATGTCTGAGATTTTATAGTTCTTTGCATGAGAGACTGATATTTAAAACTCATATGATAATACTGTGCACCATTTTACATGCTTCTATAATTCCTTTCCTCAGGGGTTCCATATAATTTTGGTGAGTAGGAAGTAACTCTACAATCAATATCTTACTCCTTCTTTTGAATTATTTTCTAAGAACTTTAAGGCATTTGTTGAAAAGGTTTTGTTCAGAAGTCAGATTCAGTTCCATGTTTTGACTGTGTTGGATTATAATGGCTAATTTTACTAGAGATAAAATATGCAGAGCATGCCAGCAATGTAAGTTCGTTTTTGTGATTGTAACTTCACTAATCAATGAGATGATTTGTGTGCTTTATTGGTTACCCTTGTTTCTGTGACTCCCTGTACTAAGTATTGTCTTTTAAAATGATTTTTAATAGAAACAGAGACTGAATAGGTTGAGGTGTTCTACAGTTATGCTGGTTGTATGAGAATTTAGTGCCCATTCTATTCCTATAATACTCTTTTTTTTATATTGTTCTAGGATTGATTTAATGTTCACATTCCTTTAGAACATTTAAGCAACTTGATATAGTGTTATTTTCAAGTTGATTAGTAATTTCCTTTTAAAAACTGTATTTTCATCAGCAATCAACTCTATTATTTTTATATGTGTTAAGGTTTCCGTGGTATTTTCTATATTATCCATATCAAATTTTTAATCCCAGCATGCCTCTCTGAAACCTTTCCCTATAGTATGTCAGTATGTATTGAAAGACCCTGTAGTAACAGGTTCATTACACTTATCAAGCTAAGTAAAATAAAATTGAGAAAACAAAGAGAGACACTGGAAATTCATCTTGGAGCATTTGCTGTTAATCTAAAGCAGGAAGCCTCCACTGAAAACTATAGAGTTGGTTGTTTTACATGAATTATTGGTTCTTAAGGGAAACAAGATAAAGAAAAAATTGAATTCTTAACAAGTGCTGAAAATGTTCATAGTGAATGAACATTGTGAAATGAGTGAGGGTTCACGATCCTAAAACTCTTAAATCAGAAGTGAGAATGAATATGAAACAGAGTAAGGCAAATCCCCCTTGTATGGACTCTTTTCTTAGAAGTTGGTTTGAAAAAAAAATCTAACTACCTTTACACCCTACATGGATCACTTATCAGTTTCTCATACTGGTACTACTCTTGTGTTGTTCCCTTCTTTTGAAACCTGATTCAGAGTTTTTACAAGACATTGTATTTATCCCATTCAACTGGACTCATTTTCTTCCTTCTCTCTGCTTGCACCCTGTTGCTAATTAACTAATTTCGTGAATTGTTAGTGTAAGTGGCATCATTTTTGCTGTACTGATTGCCAAAAAGTGTGTTCTGTTCCTCTCTTTCCTCCATATTTCTCAAATATGGAGTTGCTTGTTTAGTGTTGAGTGACTGAATTCTCTGTTTTTATATGGTTCTAATCTTTATTTCTTTGTAATTGTGGAAAATTTCACTTTGAGAATACGTGAGAAGCTTGGGATTTTTAAAAAATGTCATTTGTTTTAAAAACACATTCTGGGACATGATATAGGAAAAAAATTCTCTTCTCTATTTTAATTAAAGCCAGTGTAGATGTTCGACGCTGAATTTTGGAAGTAGATACCTGGGTTTGTAGGCTGGCTGTCCCACTCAGCATCCTCATCTGTAAAATGGGGATAGTAAGAGTACCTACTAAATAAGGATGCTGGGGGAAGTAAATGGAGAACCTAGAAATCTGCCTGGCATACAATAGTTGTTCAGCAAGTGTTCATTCTTCTTTATTTTAGAGGTCTTTAAGTGGCATTGGCACAGTAGCTTACTTTATATAAGATTGTTCCGCTAAAAATAGAATGAGGAAAATTTACAAAGTCAATTGATCAATATTTAAGAGAAAGCTTTCTTACAAAATGTTTTCAAATGCAAAATTTTAAGGTCACAGATATTCATATTAAAATATGTGTCTAGTTAGAAACAAGAAGCTCTCAGAAACAAAGTTATTTCCTTCCCTTTTTATTCAATTTGGGATTCTTCCATTTCTATTTCAAATGCTTGCTTCTAACAAGGAGTTCATATAATGAAATAAGAGGATGAATTGTGTGTTTTTATTAATTTGAATGATGTTTTCCCTTGGATGAATTATGAAAAGTCTGGCTAAGTTTAGTATTAGTGGAACTTGAAGAGATGTTAATATTGGGCACGTGTTTAGTTGCATGACATGATCAGTTTACCCTGATCCAGAACCTTAATTAAAGTTTTATTAAACTGTGTAAACCATGATCCAGTTTGGATTTGAAAGTAGATAGACATCTGTTTCAAATATTATTACTACAGTTAGAAATTAATAGCTTTTTTCTCTGAAAGTCTGAATGTTTCCCTTTTGAAACTTGTTTCTGTCTCACTATTCCCTCTATGTTAACATATTTTCGAGATGTTAAGGTTATTTTAAAAATCACATTCATAGTCTTTGTAATATCTGTACTAAGGAAAAGCAGGAAAGTGTTTAGAAGTATTTCATCTAAGAACAATAAAACAAGACTCCTCTTTGTTTTATGTTGAAAGCAGATTTCTATAGTGATGCATCAGAAGCACTTACGAGGGCTTTCTTGATTGAGGACCTTTGTGCTCTGTCCCTCCCTCTCTTGCTCTTGTTCTTTATGAAGTGAGAGCTAATTCTCAGTAAATTTTGGTGTCGTTTTGCTCAGGATAAAGAGCCATCACTTTCTTTTTTCCTTTCTTTGCCTCAATGACAGAAAATTCTTCACCAATTGCATATCTTCAGCTAATTATTGTATATGTGTTTTACCCTCAGTTCTGGAAAGAAATCTTGAGCTCATATTTCACTCAGATAACACTTAATGCTATTTAGAGAAAGAACAGCAGAATTTAATTTCCTATTAAACCATGCTCACCAAAATGGGAGGAAACAAAGCTTGTGATATCCCAAAGTTCAGAATCCATTCATTTACTATATTGCTATATTGCTATGTCAGTCAGCAAGAACTGATAATTACATGAACACTTTTGATGGAAACTTTGTAAAATAAAATAGGAAGAGGTCAAAAAGGAAATTGTATTACTTGGAGTCCATTTGTTGCCTTTTTAATATATTTTCTTTGTTCTTATGTATTTTTGGATTTTAAAAAATCGGGAAATTACCATCTTAATTTTGTATTTTATTTTTGCTTAAAATTATGCTGTGGAGTTCTTCTCATGTTATTAAGTATGCTTCCAAGTATTCTAATGACTAGAAAATAATTCATTTGTTTATTTTTTAATTTCTCATCATAAATAATGCTGCAATGAATATCTTTGTGAATAGATTTTTAAATATATGAATATTATGAATGTTACGTGTAACACCAAATTGCTTTCCAATGAAGTCATTCTAATTTATAATCTTACCAGCAGGGTATTTAATTTTACCCATAGATTTAGATGTGTTAATACATATTTCAGTTATATCTGTGAAATCTCCGTAACACTCAGAAAAAGTCAAAACAAAATGTGAAAGACCCAAACAATAAGGTAGTTGGGATATGTGGGAACATGCTTCTTCTTATTTTTATTAAAAAGAGAAAAAGCACAAGTTTTTACTAATACCAATACCAACCATTACTTTTGATACATAATTTCATAAAATTTATTTAAAAAATGTAAATTAACTCCAATTATTATTATTATTATGTTTGAGCATTAATTTGTAACCATAGGAATGATTTAAGGAAAAGGCTATTAATTCGTACACAGATCCCTGAAGTCAAAGGCAGCAGTTACCTCAGGAAAAAAATTTAACCCAAATTCTTAATTGATATGCAAAATATAAGATGGTTTTGTGCTTTGCGGAAGTGCTTTCATATTATAGCAGAGCTACAGAAACTAAGTTGTCTGAGCCCTGCTCTTTTCTTGCTTGAAAAAAATGTATGTTTTTATTTACTTATTTTTTTAATGATTATTTATTTTTGAGAGAGAAAGAACATAAGTGGGGGAGGTGCAGAGAAACAGTGAGACAGGATCTGAAAGCAGGCTCCCCGCTGACAGTACTGAGATCACTGTGGGGCTCGAAGTCACCAAGCACAAGAACATGACCTGAGCCAAAGTCTGGTGCTTAACCGAGCCACCCAGGGGCCCCCAAAATGTATGTTTTTAAATGAAACATTTCTTCCATATTAAAGGGCACAAACCTATATGTACATTTTAAGGAATAAGAATGAATGCTTTTACATCTGCTAGTCAGCTTTTGAAAGAAAGTAATCCTTTTAAGCCTCCTATGTACTCCTCAGTCACATTTCGCTCCTTTCCTTCCCATTTGAGTAAACACCACCCTGAGCTTTGTGTTTATTGTTCATTTTTTTAGAGTTTATTTATTTTTTGAGAGAGAAAGTGGGAGCAGGGGCAGAAGACAAAGAGAGAGAACCCCAAGCAGGTTCTGCGTTGTCAGCACAGAGCCTGATGTAGGGCTCCATCCCACCAATCATGAGAGCATGACCTGAGCTGAAATTCAGAGTTGGACGCTTAACCACTGGGTCACCCAGGCACCCTATTCGTTTATTTTTCAAAATAATTTTTCCATATGCATGTGTATTTCTAAACTGAATTTTTGAGGTTTGTAAGAGGATCATTCTGTAATTAGTATTCTGTGTGTTTACTCCCCCTCCCCCCACTCTCAAATTTATGTTTCTAAGATACATCCATGTTGCCTGAAGCTGCATTTCACTTACTTTTATTATGTTGTATTATTCTGAGGTGAATAGACCACAACTTAGTTTCTCATTTGCTTTTTGATGGGTTGTTTCTGGATTTTTGCTATTATAAGGAATGATGTTATGAGTCTCTTGTGTTGTGGTGCACAGCTATAACGTACTTGGTGATTGCTTGGCCACAGAAAAGGCGCATTGCACAGTTATGAGATCCTGCCACATTGTTTTCATCCTCCCCCCTAGCGGCATATGCTATTTCCTGTTGTGGTACCTCCTAACCTATTCTTGAAGTTATCAGTTTATTAAATATTTACTGATCCATATATAACATGATATAAAGATCATAATTGATTTTTTCTTAATTGATAACGACGAACATATTTTCATGCGTTTTCTTTGTCCATTTGTTCTCTTCCCCTCACGCCACTGCCAACAGTGTGAAGTGCCTGTTGATGTTTTTTGCTTATTATCTGTTATGTTGCTTGCTCTTTTCTTAGTGATTTGTACTGATTTTGTTCTTACTGTTTACTGTTTATTGTGAATATTAATTCCTTAATCAGTTAAATGAATTGCAAACATCTCCTGACTTGTAGTTTTGTTTTATCTTTGTATGGTAGTTTTTAATGACAGAGTTTTCAATTTTAATGTGGTCAACATTTTCCTTTATGGTTTATATTTTTTAGTCTTTTGTTTAAATCACCCTTGGCCATCCCAAGGTCATAATGATACTCTCTTACACCCTTATTCTGTCTGCACTTGAATTTTGTTTGTGAGGTGTGAGTTAAGGTCCAGTGTAATTTTATTTCTGTATGTTTAAACTGTTACTCATTCCAGAGTGATTGTCCACTTACGTCAGCTCTGTTGCGTATGCACACACAAGTATATATGTATATCTTCATTTCTGAACCTTAAAATTTTGTTCCATTGCTCTGTTTTTTCTTGTGACAATACTACACTGTCTTAGTTATGAAAGTTTATTGTGTGTCTTGATACCTGTTTGGGTGTGTCCCTTCCTCTTTTTCTTCTTTATGAGAATCTTGGCCCTGTGCTTTGCTCTTCTGTATAAACTTTATAATTTTGCAAGTTTTTGATTGAAATTACAGTCAATTTAAATATGAATTTGGGGAGATGTCATCTTTATGATAGTCTTTTTACTAAGAGATATGGCATATTTCACTATTTTTTAGATAGCTTTTTTATAGCATCTCACTTAGGATATGATATATTCTTTATTGAGATCTGGCACATATTTTGTTAGGTTTGTTCCTAGGTACCTTATTTATTTATTCTTTTTTGCTACTGTAAATAGTATTAATTGTTAATTATGTTTTTTAATTTTTTGTTGAATATATTCCTTGTTGAAATTATATTCCTTACGAATTATTACAGTTTTGATTCCTGCTCTCCAGTCTTAGATATTTGATTTCTTTTTCTTGTCTTAGTGTACTGGCTGAGAACTAGAATATAATATAGAATAGTAGTGATAGTGATTGTACTTTTCTTTTTCTTATAGGGCCTAAGTTTGTCACTGTTACTAGTTAATCTAGGTTTTATATGTATACTTACCACATTAAATTCTCTTACATTTCTGATATGCTGAGTATTTTATTTTTGTGTATTCATTATAAGTCAGTATTAAATTTTATCAGATTATTTTTCTGCATCCTTGAAACTGTGAGCTTTCCTCCCTTCAGTCTCTTTATATGATGAAATACATTCATTTACTTTATAATGTAAAACTGTTCTTACCTTCTTAGGATAGACTAATTTCATTGTGATATATAATTACTGTCTTAATAAACTGCTAGATAATCCCATTTAGGATTTTTGCATATGTGTTCATAGTAAGATTAGTAAGATTAGTTTTTTTCTCCTATCATCTTTTTTATTCCCAAGCAGCCACTAATCTAATTTCTAGCTCTTTGGTTTTCTCTTTTAGGCAGTCTGTATAAATGCAGTTATGCAATATGTGATCTTTTGTGACTGGCTTCTTTTATTTAGCATAATGTTTTCAGGGTTCATCCATATTGTGGCATTTATCAATACTTAGTTTCCTTTTATAGCTAGATAATATTCCATTGTATGGATATACCCTATTCAGTAGTTGATGGACATTTGGGTTATTTGCACTTTTAGGCTAATATTTGTAATACTGCTATTAACATGCATGTCCAGGGTCTTGTGTGGGTATGTATTTTCATTTTTCTTGGGTGTATACATAGGAGCGGAGTTGCTGGGTCATAGGTAATGCAGTGTTTAACATTTTGAGGAACTTCCAGGAAGTTCCTCAAGGTGATCTCAGCATTTTATATACCCACCATAAGTGTATGAGAGTTCTAGTTTCTGCACCTCTTCATCAACATTTATTATCTTTTTGGGTATAGCCATCCTCATGGGTGTGAAGTGGTATCTCATTGTGGTTTTGTTTTGCATCTTCTTGATGGCTACTGATTTCAAGAATCTTCTCATGCACTTATCTGCCATTTGTGCATCTTATTTGCAGAAATGCCTATGCAGATCGTTGGCCTCTTTTTTAAATTGGGTTATTTACTTAGTGATAAGTGCTCTTTGTATGTTCTAGGTACATATTGCTTCTGTGATTTGCAAATATTTTCTCCCAGTCTCTGGGTTGTTATTTTCACTTTCTTGATGGTGTCCTTAGAAGCAGAAATGTTTTACATTTCAATGTCCAGTTTGTCTATTTTTTCTTTTGTTGTTTGTGCTTTTTGGCGTCATATTAAGAGACCATTGCCTAATCCAAGATCATAAGTATTTCCATCTATGTTTTCTTAAAAGAGTTTCACCCTTGTATTTGAAAGATGGCTTTGGTGGATATAAGATTAATGATTGACTTTTTTTTTTTGAGAGAGAGAGAGAGATTGTGCATGTGTGTGCATGTGCATGTGAGCTGGGGAGGGGCAGAAGGAGAGGGAGAAAGGGAATGTTAAATAGGCTACACACCCAGTGCAGAGTCGGACAGTGGGGCTTGCCAGTGGGGCTTGATCACATGACCTGAGCTGAAATCAAGAGTCAGATGCTTAACTGACTGGCCACCCAGGTGCCTCTTGGTTGACATTTTTAAAAAGCATGTGAATATTATCATTCCAGTGCCTTTGGCTTCCATTGTCTCTGATGAGAAGTTAATCTGATTGCAGTTCTCTTGTGCATGCTAGGTCATTCTTGTTTATTTGCTTTCAGAATAGTCTTTAATTATTTTTACTATGATGTATCTGGGTGTAGACCTCTTTATGTTTATTCTACTTGGAATTTGAGGTTCTTTTATTTTTTTAAAGTTTTTTTTTAACGTTTATTCATTTTTGATAGAGACAGAGTGCAAGTGTGGGGGGGGGAGGGGCAGAGAGAGAAGGAGACACAGAATCTGAAGCAGGCTCTGGGCCCTGAGCTGTCAGCAGAGACCCTGATGTGGGGCTCGAACTCACGAACAGTGAGATCACGACCTGAGCTGAGGTCGGATGCTTAACTGACTGAGCCACCCAACTGCCTGGAATTTGAGTTTTTTTGGTTATTGGTTTTAGGTAGATTGAATAGTGTCCCACATTTCTCTAAAGCTCTACTTAATTTTCATTTTTTAAATGTGTTTTTCAGGTTGTGTAATCTTTGCTGTGTCTTAGTTTGCTTACCCTTTCTTCTGCCAGTTTGAGTCTGTTAAGCCCCTCTATTCAGTTTTCCATAACAGTAACTGTACTGATTATCTCCATAACTTCCATTAAAAAAGTTATTTTATAGGAGTGCCTGGGTGGCCCTGGGCCCTGGGATTACAGTGGTTTGGGCAGGTCTTTCTTTACTGTCTCTTTCTTAGATTAATTTGTGTGCCTCTGTTATCACACCTAGCTGTTAGGCTCTACTAATTTTTGAATGATAATTCTGTTGTTTATGATGATGGTGCTCTGGAGCATAAATTTCTTCACAGGTTGGTGTAATACATTTCAAACTACTTTTTAGCTTTTTAGTTTTTGAGGCCAGTGATTGATATTTTTTCTGCCTCTGGAAGGGCTCTTTGCTCTTTCCCTAGTTCTCTTTGGTAAACTAGCTGGCTAGTAGTTTAGCTTATATCTCTCATGGAGCTACCAGCCTCCTCTTAATTGCTTACCACCAGAATGTTTTTTGTTTCTTTCTAGAGCATCGCTTGAACTTTCCTACTACACTCTATGGTTTCAGCTAAACTTAGTGTGTGTGGTAAGAGTTTTGAAGCTCTGTTTTTATGGACTGCTTTATGGATTGGCAAAATCTCTGAGCTATTAATGTGGGGTGTGGGAGGGGACGATGGTCCGCTTCTCTTGGTGTGATACCACTATTTTGCAAGCATGGTGCTGGGCTGAGGTGGTAACCTCTGTTCTTCACATCTTGCCTTTCCTGGTATGGAACCATTGCACCGTGAGTGAGCTGGTGTGAGGGCCTTCGGAGCCCCAAGATCCTCTACCTGCCATGCTCAGTGTAGAGCCTTCACCCTGTGAGTGGGGGTTGGTGGAGGAAGGAAGCACCAATCTCTTAGCTACTTACATAAGGAATTCAGCTATTGCACCTGAGAGCTGGGGGGATGACAAATGCTGGTGGCCTCTCCCTTCCAGTGAGATAGAATGCCTTGAGTGAGGGCTGAGGGGAAGGGGATCCCTGTTTTCTTGGCCATATCCACATGGAGTGGAGCTTCCCTCAAATTGAGCTGGAGGTGGAGAGAGAGGGGGCAGATTGTGGCTCAGGTGCCACAGGCTGTCAGTGTTCTTACCAAGGCTTGGTATGTTTTTTTGAATAAATGTTTCCTGAATGCATTGTACCCTTTTGACAATTTCCAGAGACTTTAAATGGTTTTTAAAAATTTTTGATTTTTAAGTAATTTTCACCAGTTATGGTTTTGACAGGGAAGTAGGTTTGCAGAGCTCCTCATGTTACTGTTCTGGAAGTGGATTATTGTGAAATTGTTTTTGATTTTTTTACTTTTATTTTCCATGAGACATTTTGGTATCAAAGGTATATTATTAGCCTGTTGGGTGAGATGGAAAATGCAACTTATTTTTCTGTTCTTTGGATGAACTTACTGTTATGGAATGAATGTGTCCCCTTGAAATTCATATGTTGAAACCTTACCCCCTGGTGTGATGGTATTAGTAGGGTGGGAGGGTGGGGCCTTTGGGCAGTGATCCGGATTAGATGAGAACATGAGGGAAGAGCCCTTGAGAATGAGATTGGTGCCCTTAGAAACCTCACAAGAGAGCTTGCTTCCTCTCTCTGCCAGGTGAGACTATAAAGAAGTTGATAGCAGCCTGAAGGAGGGCTCTTACCAGAACTCAGCAGTGCTGGAAATCCAGCCTCCAGGACCCCGAGATGAATTTCTGTTGCTTCTAAGCCACCTAGTCTATGGTACTTTGTTACACTAGCCCGAACTGAGACACTTGTATAAGATTAGAATCTTATGTTCCTTGACAGTTTTATAGAACTGTATGAATCATCTGAACCTGTGGGATTAGTTTCAAACTACTGATTATATATGTGGTAGGAGTTTTCTCCTACCAAACTACTCTCCAAACTACTGATTATATATGTGGTAGGAGGTCTTCTATTTTGTATTGAGTTAGTTTTTCAAACTTAGAATTTTTTTTTTTTTTTTTTTTTTTTTTTTTTTAGGAATTTGCTCTTTTGTCTAAATTTGAATATATATTGGCATAAACTTTTTACAGGCATACCTTGGAGATATTGTAGGTTCTTTTCCAGACCACTGCAATGAAGCAAGTCAGATGAAAAATTTGGTTTCCATTGCATATAAAAGTTATACTATACTGTAGTCTATTAAGTGTATAACAGCATTAAGTCTAAAACATCAATGCATATACCTTAATTAAAAATGTTACTGCTAAAAAAATGCTAACCACAATCTGAGCTTTCAGAGTCATAATTATGGATCACAGATACCTATAACAAATATAATAATAATGAGAAAATTTGAACTATTGTGAGAATTACCAGAGTGTGACACAGATATGAAGTGAGCAAATACTGTTGGAAAAATGATGCTGATGTATTTGCTTAATGCAAGAATACCACAAGACTTCAATTTGTAAAAAAAAAAAAAACAAAACAAACAAACAAACAAAAAAAAAACCAACATCTGTGAAATGCAATAAAGCCAGGTATGCCTGTGTTGGCTCTAGTTTGTGTCTCCCTAGATTCATTTGGTTCCATGAACCCCTTGGACCTCAGCTGTTTGCCTTACTTTGAATAGCAGCTCACACTATTCCCATGATTGTAAAGCTCTGGCCGTTTTCATCATAACTTCATCTTTGATGCCATAGATCATCTTAGCCTCCTCTTCTGTGCTTTGGAGTAGACTCTGTATAACCTTTGGGGTGGGAGCCACAACAAATTCAAGACTAGGTCTATGTGTACTAGGTCAGCCTTCCCCGGCAGCTGCTTAGGAGGGGCCACATAACATAGCCTGGACACATGGGAATTATCATGCAGTATAAGAGACGCTGACTAATGAGTGATGGGAGATAGGAAGAAGATGGGAGATAAAATGCTTCCATTTTATCTGGAGATGTTTGAAGTGACATTCAGCCAACTGTGATTTCTTAGAAAGCTTTGGCTAGTTTGTTAATGTTATTTTCCTTTGTGTCCTGTATCATTTTCTTTACCCTCCCTCTTCCTTTCCTCTACTCACTAGAAAAAAATAATTGGCATGTAAGCTTGGTCTTAAACTCTGACTTCTAAGGAACAGAAGTAGAAGTAGGTACTTGAAAGGGGGTTTACAGTTTGCTTACTTCTTGGGGGGCTATAACGACTGCTGGTTGTCAGGAAGCCAGCAGAGACCCCCAGCATGCAGTGGCATCACAGGGACTGCAGCTTTCAGCTGTGACTATTTGGTGTGAGGTGTGTGTGAAAGGAAAAATATGTGGCTGTTGCACTTGACACATGGGCATGGATAAGTATAAGGATTTTGATGTTTGGGCAGCATTAGAGCCCTTGAAAAAGAAAAGGATAGGCCCAGGGCACCTGAAAGGGAACTTAAGGCTCACCATGAGAGCCAGAGGGCCTCTCTAGTTGGTTTAAGAGACTCATTTAGGGGCACCGGGGTGTTTCAGTTGGTTAATAAGCATCTGACTCTTGGTTTTGCGTTAGGTCATGATCTGAGATCAAGCCCCATGTCGGGCTTTGCACTGACAGCATGGCGCCTGCTTGGGATTCTCTCTCCCTCTCTTTCTCTCTGTCCCTCCCCTGCTCTCTCTGTTTCTCTCTCAAAATAAATAAATACGCTTAAAAAAATTAAAAAAAAACATTAAAAAAAAGGATTCATTTCTATATGCACAGACTATACTGTGTTGAAAACCAGGCTCATGATATAATTATAAGGGTAGTAGGGCTATTAAGTAGACTAAGTGTATATTTTGACTGGCCCCCTGTGTCAAATTCAGGACTTTGGTAGAGACATAGTAGGACTCTGTGACAGACCAGGAATGAAGACGTTGGGTAGATGTGTCTGACAGTATTGAACCCTCAAATTTCCCTATATTTCTTAGGGGAAAGTAGCCCTCCCTTTGGAGTCTGTGCAATTCTTACCGGAAGTGTGTACTTTCAGGGATTATGTGAACATTTGTGGGAATAGATCTTGAAGATGTTAAAAAATGGTAAGACGTGGAATATAGAGCACTAATGAGTGAGAATTCATTATTTTATAGGCACTTAACTGTGACTTGGGAGGAAGTATTCTGACCAGGACATGTGGAAATGTCAGAATTTCCTGGCATGTGGTTGAGGAATGGGTCAAAAGTCTTAGTGGGCAGGAATATTAGAAAAGATTTGCTCTGTAAGACTTAAGAAGTCACCCATTTATATTCTCTGGGACGTTCCTTTCACCAGGACAGCAAGGAATGCATTGTTGAACTTTCTACTGAATGCCCATCCAACTCTAAGTAGAGTTAGGCACTGAGCTCTTGAAATGGCACTATTCAGACAACCATTGGTGGCAGATGGATTATCATGGACAGCTTTGAAATTGGAAAGGGTAGCAAATTGTTCTTCACGGAATTTATTTATACACACACACACACACATGCACACACACACACACACACACACACACACCAGATAGAGGTTTTTTTAATTCCTCTGCCTTCAGAGACCTGGCCAATATCACCATCTGAGTGTTGAATCCACTGGCTGAATGCCTGTTAAGTTAGCATGGTACCTCTTGCTACATTTCCTTGAACTAAGGGACCTGTTTTATACTTGAGTGCATGTTCACAGGATTCACTGGTCTTACCAAGTTTTCCAACACCGCAAAGCATCTGGATAGAAGGATGGAGTAGTCTGTGAAACGGAGGAAAGGTTCAGTGAGGGCAACAGGTCATGGACAGCTCTGGGGTTGGATGTACTGTATATATGGTGCTGATTTGATAGTGCTGAGTTGGTAACAGATGAAGATAAGTGAAGGAGTGGAAGTTAGATGTTCCTTTTACTCTCAGTCACAATGACCTACGTGCAGACTTGGGGTCTTCTGTGTCTGCAGTCTTAGGCTCTGCTACTGGGTAACAGGGTCTGATTCCTGGAGGGTGGGATGAGGAACACTTTAGACAGAGGACACAACTGACAGGAAGCTGCGGCTGCCATCTGTTAACTTTGGGCTTATGACAGTGCACCAGTGGACATAAAAGAATTATCGGGTGGACCAATTTTGAACACAAGGAGAAATTAACATTACTACCATCTATTGGGTACAAGGAGGGAACCCTAGACTTAGGGAATGCTCTGAGTCATCTTCTGCTGTTTCCATGTCCTATGGTAGCTGTAAATGGACAGTTTAAACAACCACAGCCCAAAAAGGTAAGGCAATTAGAGGCCCAAGCCCCTTGGGAATAAACACATGGGTCACCCCATAAACCCAAACCCCAGACTACCCTGAGCACTGGTCAGGGGTGAAGGAAAACTAAAATGGGAGGTAGAGGAGAGATGATAAAATATAAACGTACAGAACCAGCTACAAATGGCATAGGCTATAACTCAGTTTATTAAAAACACCTTTTCAGTGATTGGCAAGTCACTACATGAAGAATTGGACTTGCACATCTTCTGTTGAAGAAGAGGTAATGGCAGCCTTCTTCTCATATGGATCTGTGTATCTTAGGAGAGTGCAAGTCGCCTTAGTGGCACAAGGGGAGGACTGTATTAAATCCAATTTATGTGCCTTCAGGTCTCCTGGGTGCCTCCTGCCCACGTCTCAGCAGCTTGCTCTTCTACCTCTGCAGTGCAGCCCCAAGATCTCTCCTGTCGCAACTGTGGTGGCCTGTCTCTGCCATCACCTCATCTTTATCACTTCTTGTCTTAGCCTCCTCTGAGGAGATGAGGGCCCCCATATGCCTACCTCCATCAGTCCCAATGGGGCAGGAGTGTCAGTAGCTCCAGCGCTGAGGTGCCACCTGAACACAGAGGCCGTGGCTGCCTGGAAAGCTGCCCACAGGCACCAGGAAGCACATCCTGGAAGCATGACAGAGATAACACCCCGGGGTGGCAAACTTTGCCTAGTGAGAGCAGGGAGATGGGTAGGAGACAGTTGCTCATCTTTCTTTCCTTCAACAGATGGTTCTAAGATGCAGTGGTCCCATCAGACTTTCTGTGCTGTGAAGGATAAAGCTGAATTCAGCAGGTAACTGAGGCGGGAGGAGAGATACCTGCTCTTCCAAACAGAGGGCAGGAGACTCTGTGGTATTATTAAGATGGGAAAGGGCATCCCGTAATTGACCAACTGAAATAGGGCTTTAATCTGAAGCCAAGAGAGTCTATCATGAGTAAAGTATCTAAATCTCATATTTATCATCTGATATCTCTGTTAACTGGTTAGTGGTGGTGTTTGCTTTTTAGTCTAGGCTATGTTAGTTGAATTTTCTTCCTTTCTTTTTTTTTTAATTTTTTAATGTTTATTTATTTTTGAGAGAGAGAGAGAGAGAGAGAGAGACACGGAGCACAACCAGGGGAGGGGCAGAGAGAGAGGGAGACCCGGAATCCAAAGCAGGCTCCAGGTTCCGAGCTGTCAGCACAAATCCTGATGTGGGACTTGAACTCATGGACTGCAAGATCATGACCTGAGCGGAAGTTGGATGCTTAATCACCTGAGCCACCCAGGTGCCCCTGTTAGTTGAATTTTCTAATTAAACATAACTACTTGAGATACTACTGTAAAAATACAGCTTTTAGATAGTTACGTATAAATTTTGAAGCAAAATTGGCTATGGAAGCATATGCAAGAATATACAACTGTCTACAAGTCAATTCTGCATTTACCTTTTAGAAAATCACTGTCTAAAAGCAATGACATTGTTTAGAGAGTCACAAAAAAGGGAAAACATGATATAATTAATTTCTGATGGAAAGAAACCTTATTGAGACATTAAAAAAACCAGTTTGCATCTCAATTAACATTTAAAAGAAGTAAAAAAAGGTATACCACATCTGAGTGCACTAAAACATTTGGGGACTTAGATGACAATGAGCAGAACTATAGAACATTTTAGACTCAAATTGTGCTATTTGAATTTTATGTTTAGGAAATTCACGTTGCATTTGTGGAAGCAGTGATATTACTTTGCATATTTGGAGGTGGTCAGTAAATTGCTAGGCTAAGTTTACATGAGCTTTTAAAAATGTGCTCTTCTGTAGACATGCTATGTAGTGAATAGTACGTAGGTGAAGTCATGTTTGGAACAGTAGGTCTGACCCTGATTCTACTGAACAGTAAGTTTGGTAAAATTGGAGACTTGTGACTGATGTTTGTGGCATCATCATGTTTCTGAATATACTGAACAACTAGAATTAATATATGTTAAAGAAATCCATGTTCTGAACTTTTCTCAGGTTGTATACAAATAGGAAATAATTCAAGCCTTTCAGAAGAGGTTTTAGAAGATGTTTGTTTTAGGTTGACTGAAGATTAGGACTGAATGAATGGAATAAGGGATGCTATTTAAACATCCCTTTAATTGCTCTTTAATCTTATTAAAGACAGGCTTTAAGGTAACAGAAATTTTCCCCAAATAGGGTACCTTTCTGTGGTTTTGGTTCTTATGTGGTCCATGTGTCTTTATTAGGTTTCCTTGAGTTTCTACTGATTACATAGTTACGATAATTATTTTCCAGTGCTTCTTGAAATTGTGATGTGTGCTGTGAAAAGTAATAACAAAAAATAGCCTCCAAAGTAATTTTTGCTTCTCATTTATCTTAAACCTTGTAATTACAATCAGTTTAATAAGATTTGCCTGTTTATTAAATATTAAATGTAGTGTGAAACTGTATAAAGTATAGTTTGGTCTTTGTCGGAGTACTTAGAGTTCAAGATATATATATATAATCTATATATAACATATATATATGTATTTTATTTTTTGTAAGAAGTAAATATAATTTAGTTGGAGCCATTATTTCTCTATTTCTAGAATATTTACTTTAAAAGTGCTGAGAATTTTCAGAAACATAACATATTTCTGAAAGTATTTTTTTTAATGTTTAAAAAATTTTTTTTAATGTTTATTTTTGAGAGAGAGAGACAGAGCGCAAGGAGGGGAGGGGCAGAGGGAGAGGGAGACACAGAATCCGAAGCAGGCTCCAGGCTCTGGGCTGTCAGCACAGAGCCCGATGCGGGACTTGAACTCGTGGACTGCGGGATAATGGCCTGAGCCAAAGTCAGACGCTAAACCGACTGAGCCACCCAAGTGCCCCTGAAAGTATTTATTTTGCCAGCTGAAGTGGTGTGACTGCAAAATGTGTTATACAGAAGAAATGATACAACAATATTAAATATGAATTCAAAAGTTGTTGGAAATTATTGAAGCAAAAATTGTGACCAACTTTGGGCTTGGTGATAAACAGTGAGGTGGATTCACTTTGGTCTGGGGTGGACTATGTAGTATTTCCCAAATTTGCTTAATAGCCAGTCTTTCCTGAGTGGTGGAGGGAGGATGTGTGTACCTTAAAACACATTTCTGGGTCCTTTCTGAAGAGATCCTGATTGAGTAGGGTTGGGATGGAGCCCGTGAGTTTGTGTTCTTAGCAAGTACCCTAGATGGTTCTTTCTCACCAAGCGTGTTTGGCAAATCCTCACAGGAGTTAAAGAGTTAAACTGGCAGGTAGTGTGTGTTGAGTTGCAGCTGCCACACACAGAGCAGTAATTCTACTGTTTGAGGACTGTTTGCCATGTTAGTGGGTGAATTTATAATATTGATGGTGAGAAACAACTCTAGCCGTATACCTGCATTGTTCCTTCATCATAGTAGCTAGTACTTTTTTAGTATTTAAGATACGGCAGGTATTGTTTGTTTATCACAGCGTTTGTGATTATTATTTGATATATCTCATCTAATTTTATCTCCTTTCTGAGATGAGGAATCTGAGAGCTGTGACTTGACTAGGGTCCAATTGAGTGGGCATGGTATGATTTAAACTCAGGCAGTCCAGTTGCCAGAGTTGGTAATCTTTTTTTTTTAAGCTTATTTATTTATCTTGAGAGAGAGAGAGAGGAAGGGGCAGAGAGGTTGAGAGAGAATCCCAAGCAGGCTCTGTGTGGTTAACACAGAGCCTGACGCAGGGCTCAGTCTCAGGAACCTGAGATCATGACCTGAGCTGAGATCAAGAGTCCGATGCTTGACCAACTGAGCCACCCAGGCGCCCCAGAGTTAGTATTCTGAACCAAAGATTAGGTGCATTGTATGCTTTGATTCCCTTTTCTTTGATAAGAGTTTACAGTTCTGAGATCCTTAACCCCAGCATCCCTGTAATAAGAAAGCAGTTCTGGTAAGAATCAGTGTTAACTATTAGGAGTTTTGTGAAGGGACTATTGCTCTTCCCAGTGAAATGTGCCCTACAGCTCTCAAGGAAGGCTTTAGTACACAGAGAGTTGCAAGTAGCCTGACATGGTCCTAGAGCATCCCCCATTCTTACAAGTTTCCAAATAACAGCTTAGAGTTGCACATAAAACCAACACACCGCCATTACCCCCCAAAAGAATCTCCCATCAGGGCTCCCACGCGTTTTCTCAAGGATAGGCAGCTGAATCCTTGACAAGTGTTTTTACTTACTGACAGACCTTTGGCAGGTTAGGTGCCTCAGTCCTAAGTGATAACTTAGGTGACATCTGCCTGTCAGAGTTGCAGAGTGGGGAGCTTAATCAGGGTGCTGATAATCTGAGGTGTTGACTGTGGGGGAGGGCGAGAGTTGCAGAGTGTAGGTTACCCTTTGAGTCCTTAGGATTATAACTACTGAAGGTTCCTCTTCCCTCATCTACCCCCTCCATGTTTGAAACCAGCATAATGTGTAAACTTCTGGAATCATTATGCTGTATGCCTGAAACTAATGTAACATTGTGTGTCAGCTGTACTCAAAAAAACAAACAAGCAAACAAAAAAACCCACCAGATTGATTCACCTTAGTTATGCGAATCTGTTCACTCATGTTGCATCCAGGCAGGAAGAGAGAAGCTAGGCAGTATCTTCAGTAAGGTATTTGGCTGATGTGAGTCACTGCGGTTTTCATATAAAATTTCCCATCAAGTATCCCAGGCATGTTTTAGTGTAGCTTCTCAGACAACTCCTAATAAAGCTTTTCTCCAATCCAGTTTGAAACAAAAGAGGAACAATGGCTAGCACTCATAATATATTTCTAGAACACGCTTTTTCAATGCAGCCTCCCCACATTCATACCAGGTGAGAACTTGTTCTTGGTTGTTCTTTTCACAGCTGAAAAGAACTTATCTTTGAGATGCCATGCTGGATAGTATTCACACTGGCTACTTTGGATAGTAATTCTGACCCATCCTTTTGCCTCCAAGGAGAGATGACTTTGGGGTATTTGTTTAGACTTTTTAGACAAAGGGGAAATGAGAGCCAAGTTAAAAAAAAAAAAGAATCTCACTTTTATGTGATTTAAAATGACTGTATGGGGGGGAGGGGAAGGAAAAAAAAAGTGGGAGAGAGCCAAAGCATAAGAGACTCTTAAAAACTGAGAACAAACTGAGGGTTGATGGGGGGTGGGAGGGAGGGGAGGGTGGGTGATGGGTATTGAGGAGGGCACCTTTTGGGATGAGCACTGGGTGTTGTATGGAAACCCACTTGACAATAAATTTCATATATTGGAAAAAAAATAAATAAATAAATTCACCTACAAACTTGAAAAAAAAATAAAATGTATGTTTTTAAATTTATGATTTCTTTGCGTCTGCTGTTTTGAGTCCATTTGATTCAATGGGTGTCACTTTTTCTAAGTGGAATTCAGTAGAATAGTGTAGTATTTATGATTGGAATAAGTATTTTCTGTTTAGGTACAACTGGAGGATGATCCCAGATTTCTCTTGTCATTTGCCTTTTGGTCATCTTCAGCAAAAGGCATTGTTTCATTGCTGTGTCTACAGAAAGAAATTCCAGACTTTTTCAGTACCTCATTGGCTATGTTAAGTCAGGAATCGTCCTTTTACCAAGGTTTTACACATTTATAATCACAGATACTCTTTGTGTAGGAAGAGTTTTTGGATCCAGATGTGAGATTTTATAGTAGTTAGAGTTTATATTTGAAGAGTATTGTGGGAGATGATTTATTATATGCCATTTCAGGGATTAGGAAATAGTCCAAGCATAAAACTTCAAGGATTATTTAGGCATTTTCTTGTGGTGGGAAACAAAACTATTTTAAGGTCTTTTAGTTGTTTTACTATTTCCTTTGGTCAGCAAATGGCCTTTTAGTAAAACAAGACAGGAACTATTAAGCATCTAATAGGAATCCGACACTTTGTTAGCATATATACAGGGAGCCGTGAAGGAGTGAAGTCAGCGTGCCTGGATAGTTGGGTTGGCCCTGCCACTTATTATCTCTGTGACCTCAGGCCAGTCCTCAGCTATCAAATAGAACTATCATATCGTGGACACAATTTGCTTCCTAACTGGGTTGTTTTCAGGATCAAGAGAAGCTGTTTTATTTTAAACTATAAAGTAATGACTTAAAATTAATTGGTAGTATTAATTACTCTTGTGTTTTGATATATCAAAATATATTTGATATCTCAATTCCATGTCCTTGAGGAACTTACAGTTTGTACGAATAGCATTTGTATAAAACGGATAAAAAAGAGGATAGTGTAAAATAGGATATAACCACATGCAGTTCTTTAGCAATTCTGTGTTTATAAGGAGATCAGGAAAAGGAGAGATGCATGTAGGTAGATTAGTCAGAGGAGGTTTGCAGCAGAAGATGGGGTTTGATCTGGATGTTTAAGTGTAGATAGGGCAGAGTGTGATCATGTTGGAAGGAAGGAAGTAGGGAAGCTTATCAACCTGATTTCATTCAGGTGCTGTGGAATTGGAAATTGTCTGCCTTCATATGTCATCCAAAGCTCTACATAGTGGATCCCCATGGTATCTGGGACTCAGCTTACTACTTTTCACATAATAGTTCCTCTTCATGGAATTCTTTCTTCACCCTCCAATCCAGTGTTCTGTATCTCCTGACTGATGGAAGTATCACCATCCTGGTTCCCCTGCTGCATAGGTAAGCTTGCTCTCCTCTGCCTTCCTAGTGCCTTCTGGAGGACTCCATTACTTATGACACTTAGCATTAGCTAGTGTTAGATATGGTGCCATGTGGTTTAAATGTATCATTTCATTTTGTCATTATAACAGCTCCTCAAGTTAGGTATTACTATTATTATCCCCATTTTATAAATAATAATAAAAATCTGTGAGTCTCTGGAAATCCAAATAATTTGTCCAAGGACCTCAAGTTAACAAGACTATGTACCTCTTGAACTAAGCCTATGTACCTCTTCTTCCCAGTGATGGAAAATAGAAAGATACTGTTTTAAAAAATTTTTAAGTTTATTTATTTATTTTGAGAGAGAGAGAGAGAGAGAGAGCGAGAGCTTGCAAGTGGGGGAAGGGCAGAGAGAAGGAGAGACGGAATCCCAAGCAGGCTCCAAGTCATTAGTGCAGATGCCTAATGCAGGGCTCGAACTCATGAACGGTGAGGTGGTGACCTGAGCTGAAATCAAGAGTTGGATGCTTAACCAACTACACCATCCAGGAGCCCTGAAAGATAATTTTTAAATACTCGATTTTAAGAAGTTTTTGCATGTAGAGAAAACATGAGACAAAAATTGAATTTGGAAACTTTCCCTATTATTTTTTTCCCTACTGGATTTTGCTGGTAAAATGAACTTGATGATTAAATGAATAGAGATAAATGATGTGTTGAGATCATTAAAAGTTAATTATAACTGACTTGGGTTTTCAAGTGTTTTCTCTTTTCACCATGTGAAATTTTATATTATGTAAGCCCAAAGAATTCTTTATTCTGCTTATAGGATTCTGTTATTTCATATAATTTATGAATGAATTAATATATACCAAGGCAGGTAGATTAATTGTTTCAAAGTGATTTTGTTTATTTCTGGCTGGGAGGAACACTTTCCCTGGGGGCAAGGAATGTTTTGTGTTTGGTTGTAGCATTGTAGTCTCCTGCTGTAATTGTGTTGAGAGACAGGTGCCGTAGTCATTGCTTTTACTGGGTTTTTCACTTTCTCCCTTTTCTGTGTTGTTGTTCTGGCTGAACCCCATGTATTTGTGTTGAGGTTGGTCTGGCCTAGAGCTCTGACGCAAGAACTGTTTCCCTTGGCAGCACAGCTTGTGAGAGGCCAGGGGGCTCCAGGAGCCAGGTGAGCTGTGTCACTTTGGGAAGCTCCTCAGTATTGTTTTGCTGTCTATCTGTCTGTCTGTCTGTCTATGTATCTTTTTGAGAGAGAGTGTGAGAGCGTGCAAGTGGGGGAGGGGCAAGGAGACGGGGACAGAGGATCCGAAGCCGGCTCTACACAGACAACAGAGAGCTCCATGTGGGGCTCGAACTCATGACCTGTGAGATCACGTCCTCAGCCGAAGTTGAATGCTCAACTTCGAATGAGTCACTCAGGTGCCCCTGTGTTTTGTTTTTTAAAGAGATCTTTGTCATCCCAGGAGTTCAGTCATCTAGCCTAAAATTATCTTTGCCCCTGGAGGTCAGTGAAGAGAGAGATCAATGAGGTAAAAATAAAAGACTTTGCGGCAAATGCGGAATTTGAGCTGCACTTTGTGGGATGGTAGGATTTACTTAGGTTGTGTTGCACATAGCGTATGAGTGTATACCTAGAACTGGCACGGTATCGAGGGTCTTAGTGGAAGTTTTGATAGGAGTAGAGGAGAATGTTCATGGGGTCATAAAATTCACTTCTGTTGCAATAGTGTGTGTGTGTAGATGTATAGAGATATATGTACTTCTTGTATACTTGATCTGTACTGTCTAGTTTGGCTCATTGACTCATTGCTTAAGAAGGGGATAAACTATTAAGCTAATCTAGATTAAAAGGTGTTTGAGTCTATAATTTAAACAGTCTCCTTGGGTAATAATATTTCTCTCTAGCAAACATTGCTTATCTCTCAGACCTCTCACCCTTTTTCTTAGTGCTTTTCCAAGATGTGACGAGATGTATGAGATGTACAGGATAGCAGATAGGTAGGGCGGAGTTCTTGACCTTCTGTCCGTTGTCCACTGCCTTTGTCCCTGGGGCCACATCTCTGCTTCCCTGGTTGCTCAGTGCCCTAATGACCTCCAGTGCTCATACTTGTGAGTCATGAACTCATGGTCCATTCATTTTCATTTTTCTTATTGAGTACTCCCTGGCTAACTCCAAACTTCTGCTTGACTTGTGCTGGACCATGAAATCCTTAGAGGTCTGGCTGTGACATCCATTTGGTCATGTCCTGAGCAGTCCACACTGTAGACCTTGTTCCAGAGCTACCTCAGTCTATGGCAGTGATCCTCCTCTGAGAAGCTTCTTGGCCAGACCCTTAGCTAGTGTGGGATGGTCTACACCACACAATAATCTGGCATGTTCAGGAGTGCTGAACATCAGTGACTCCCCTGCCTGCCCGTGAACTATAGATTATTTTGATGTGGCTCTACCCCAAGTAGAGTATCCTAAGGAGCTTGTGATCAGAGTGGACCTGTGAGAAGTTAAGCAGAATTGACATGTATCTACTCCTCTCTGTTTCTTGCTTCTCTCCTGTTTTTTTCTTTCTTTTCTATTCTTCTTCCCAGTCTCAGAAATAGGCAGAATTCCACCTTCCTTTTCCTTTTGGATTTTCTTTATATAGGATTCTGTGGTTTAGCTCAGCAAAGATGGCAAAGGAAAGATAAGGGCCTTATGAAATCTTCTCTCAAGATAATTTAATTTACAAAACTCTTGTCTTGATACAATTTGTATTATCTGAATGTTAGTGTATTTCTTCTGTTTTGATCCTTGCATTTGCTGTTCTTCTGTGATAAATCTTAATCTCTCCAAGATGGAAGTTTGGGGCAGATACGGGAAAAGGTCATGTGCTCAAAAGTCTATAAAGGTAAAAAAATGACATTAACACTTCAGAGTGTGTTTGGCAGAAGTGCTAAAAAGTGACTCAGAAAATTGACCTAGGCTTTTTAAATCAGATTTTCCAAACTGTGTACCATAGAGTAAATTAATAGCATGTTTAAAATGATTCCTTCCAAAAGGGATGCATGGATAATGCATCTTGGAGATTCACAACAAATATTAGCTTATTAAAGGTTCTGAAAAGTCCTGCATAAAAAAAAAAATCTTAAGGTGAAGGGAATTAAGAGTACATATATTGTGGTGAGCAGTGAACAGTGTATTGAATTGTTGAATCACTGTGTTGTACACCTGAAATTAATATAACCCTGAATATTAATTATATTGGAATTAGGTAAATTAAAAAAAAGAAAAAAGTATCTTAAAATTTGACTATGAGGCCTAAAAATGTTAAATACCTACCAATTCTTAGGGGAAAACAGTTTTTAACCACGGCTGACCTAAATACAGGGCAGGATCATAGCAATGCCAGTTAGAGCCGAAAAACAAAGAGAAATCAGAGATCTGAATGGCTGTTCATATAGCTTGCTTTGTAATGATTGATTGATTTATTGATTGATTTATTGATTTATTTTGCCAAGGACCATTACTAAGAGAGCTTCTAATGAAGGCATTTTTCAAGGTAAACATATAATTCAAACCTTTTCATCTAGTATTTACTTTGAATTGAACTCCAGGTAGAAATCATTTTCTTTGGAGCTCTTTTTTGGTTAAGTAGTTTGTATGATGTGGAAATGATTTTGTAACACATATGCCCAAGCGGTAGGTCTTTTAGACCAGCTAGTTGGATCCAGCTAGTTTTCTCTTCCCATTCAGTGTGACTCTGAAATGTCGTTTCACTTGGCTGTAGGCAAACAGATTCACTTGGGATCTCGTCTGTGTCAACTTTCTGCAGAAGAAGAGTATAATACTAACGATATTTCTGTTTTATAAAGTTCTACAATTCACATAGACAGAAATAGCCAGGATGTATATTTGTATGAGGCAATATGCCAACTAATAGTTCTTATTTAGGCATTTTCTGTAATCTACAAAATGAAATAAACATGTGCCTGTTAAAGGAATAGGTTGACTTAGAATTATAGAATTAAAGATATGCAGAACTTTGGAGCCCCAAGAAACTAAGTAGAGAAATGAGGCCCAGAGAAGTTAAATAATGATTTTAAGATTCTGTAGTGTCCACTAAAATATAATATTACCTTTGTTTGGTAAGGTGAACAATCATTTAACATTTAAGAGGTAACTTTATTTTCGGATAAAATATGACACTTAAACTCAAGGAATCTGATTACTTTTAAGATCTTAAAACCAAATGCACATTATGGATGCTAAGTCTCCCATTGTCTTTATCTATTTGATTTCCTACAAGGAAGTGTATTTGCAAAACTTCGTAAATATGTGAAGAAACAGCCTTGGGTGTTAATTTATTTTGAAAATGGGAGTGTTTTGTTCGGGGTAAATGAAAGCTGCAACTTTGTTGCAGAAGTTTTTTATTCTTCAGTTGGAATGGTTTGTAACGAGCTACAATGGAACATGTTTATAATGTAGTTAGAAATCATAGTTATGCTGTTAGGAATCCTTTTCTTTTTTTTTTTTTTTTCTTCTTTTAAATATTTACTTAGAGTGTGAGCGGGGAGGGGCAGAGAGCGAGGGTGAGAGAAAGAATCCTAAGCAGGCTCTGCACAGTCAGCGTAGAACCTAACGTGGGGCTCGTGAACCGTGAGATCATGACTTGAGCTGAAATCAAGAGTCCAGATGCTTACCCGACTGAGCCATCCAGGCGCCCCTGGAAAAACATGGCTTTTAACCTAAAATGCCCTGGGAATGAATAAATCTGTTATATTTTGTCTTAAAATTTATTTTTTATTTTTAAATTTCCATATCCTAATACATAGTAGCAACTGAAAAGTTACATATAGAATGAATGAAAAAAAAATAGAGCTGGAAAATAATAGCCGATAATAGTGTAATAGAAATTTTCCATACAATTAAACACTCTCATTTTCTTACAGTAACATTTATGTAAAATTTTCATTGTCTAGATATAGTGGTAATATATATTGGAATTCACTGCAAGTCAACAAATATTTTTCCACATCTTTTCCACTTTTATAGCATTTAAAAAATTGAAAAAAGTTTAACTCCAGTATAGTTAACTTACAGTGTTACAGTAGTTTCAGGTGTGTAATATAGTGATTCAGCAATTCCATTCCTTACTCCTTGCTCATCATGATAAATGAACTCTTAATCCCCTTTACCTATTTCCCATCTCCCTATGCATCTCCCCCGTGGCAACCATCATTTTGTTCTCTATAGTTAACAGTCTGTTCTTTTTGTTAAAAAAGAGTCTTTTTTTTACTTTGTTCATTTGTTTCTTAAATTCCACATATGAGTGAAATCATATAGTATCTGTCTTTCTCTGACTAACTGATTTCACTTAGCATTATACCCCCTAGATCCATTGGTGTTGTTGCAAATGGCAAGATTTCATTCATTTTTATGGCCAACTGAAAGTCCACTGAATACACACACACACACACACACACACACACACACACACAGTACATTTTCTTTATCCATTTATCTATTAGTGGACACTTGTGTTGCTTCCATAGTTTGGCTATTGTAAATAATGCTGCAATAAACATAGAGGTGCATATATCTCTTCAAATTAGTGTTTCTGTATTCCTTGGGTAAATACCCAATAATGGAATTACTAGATCATATGGTAATTACATTTTTACTTTTCTAAGGAACCTCCATTCTGCTTTCCACAGTGGCTGCACCAGTGTGCATTCCCATCAACAGTAAGTGAGGGTTCCTTCTTCATGGGTTTATTTCTGGGCTCTTTGTTCTACTTGGCATCTATGTGTCTGTTTTTGTGGCAGTACCATAGTGTTTTGATTACTGCAGCCTTGTAATGTATCTCGATATCTGGGATTGTGATACCTCCAGTTTTATTCTTCCTTTTCAGGATTGCTTTGGCTATTCTGGGTCTTTTGTGGTTCCATACAGATTTTAGGATTATTTTTTCTAGTTCTGTGCAAAATGCTGTTGGTATTTTGAAAGAGATTGCATTAAATTAGTAGATTGCTTTGGGTAATATGGCTATTTTAACAATATTTGTTCTTCCAGTCCATGAGCATGGAATATCTTTCCATTTGTGTCGTCTTCAGTTTCTTTCATCAGTGTTTTATGGTTTTCGGAACACAAGCCTTTCCTTTTCTTGGTTATGTTTATTCCTAAGTATTTTATATTTTTGGTGCAGTTGTAAATGAGATTGTTTTCTTAATTTGTCTTTCTGCTGTTTCATTACTGATGTGTATAGACATGCACTGGATTTCTGTTTATTTTGTATTCTGTAACCTTACTGAATTCGTTTAGCAGTTCTAATAGTTTTTTGGTGGAGTCTTTAGGGTTTTCTGTATATAGTATCATGTCATCTGCAAATAGAGACAGTTTTACTTCTTCCTTACCAATTTGGATGCTTTTTATTTCTTTTCCTTGTCTGGTTTCTGCGTCTAAGATTTTTAATACAATGTTGAATAAATGTACTGGAAGTGGACATCCTTGTCTCATTCCTGATCTTAGGGGAAAAGCTCTCTGTTTTTCGCCAGTGAGTATGATGTTAACTGTGGGTTTTTCATACATGGCCTTTATTATGTTGAGGTATGTTCCCTCTTAACCTTCTTTGTTGAGGGTTTTTATATGAATGGATGTTGTACTTTTTGGTGAATGCTTTTTCTGCATCTGTTGAGATGACCATGTGTTTTTTATCCTTTCTCTTATGTGCTGTCTCTTATGTTGATTGTTTTGCAAATGTTCAAGCACCCTTGCATTCCAGGAATAAATCCTACTTGATCACAGTGAATGATTTTTTTAAAATGTATTGTTGGGTTCAATTTGATAGTATTTTTTGAGGTTTTTTGCATCTGTATTCATCAGAGGTATTGGCCTGTAGCTCTCTTTTTTTAGGGTCTTTGGTTTTGGTATCAGGGGAATGCTGGCCTCATACAGTGAATTTGTAAGCTTTCCTTCCTTTTCTATTTTTGCAAGAAATACATTTTTTGAGGTGACTTGTAAATGCAATTCAATTTAGCTTTATTCAAGAAAACCAATCTCTTATTACATAGGTGAAACTTTCTCTTTATTGTGTCGAGTTGATCTTAAGAGAGTGTGTGTAAAATGTAAACTCATGCTGAGTTACGGCACTTTTTTTTTTTTTTTTTTTAGCAATATTCAATGAATTCAGTCAGTGTTGACAGTGAGTTTATATAAGTCAGGTCCAGAGTTAACATTCCCTTTTTTAAAAGTTTTATTTTTTATCCTAACTGGGAGGCTGAACAGAATTAATTAGTTGGCTCAGTCATTTACTTTGACTATGTACTCCGTTGTTTGTAACATTCTATTAGTTGCAGAACTTTAAACTAGTTAAGCTTAGGGGGGTGGGAGGGAGGGGAGGGTGGGTGATGGGTATTGAGGAGGGCACCTTTTGGGATGAGCGCTGGGTGTTGTATGGAAACCAATTTGACAATAAACTTCATAAAAAATAAAAAAAATAAATAAAAAAATAAAAAGAATAGGTAAAAAAAAAAACTAGTTAAGCTTATAGAGATTCTTTCCTCAATAGTAAAATGATCTTAATACCTGTCTCACAGGGTTTTGATGAGGATGAAATGGATCATTTGATATTTTACCTGCCTAGCACAGTGTATGAGGAAGTTACTGGACCAGTAACTAGTCATTTCTTCCTCATTTACCTTCTTTTCTGTTATGTTACTACATTGTAGGACAAAATGGAAACAATTGAGTTGGTTGTGTTTCCAGTGCTTTTAATATGCCCTTTATTACTTCTAGAGTAGCCAGATAATATACAGGACAACTAGTTAAACTTGTATCTCTAATAAACAATGAATAATTTTTTAATATAAATAGCTTATCTCAAATAGTACATGGGACATCTTTGCACTAAAAATTATTTGTATTTACCTGAAATTCGGATTTAACTGAGTATCGTGTATTTTTATTTGCTATATCTGGCAACTTGATTACTACATGTTGAATTTTGCTTTATTAGCAATTGATACTCCTTTTCCTTGTTACATTAAGGACATTACTGTTAAATAACTTTGTAATGAATAGTAAATGTGGAGTTGCTAGTTATTTGTGCATTACAGTGTTATAGTCATGTACATTAAAATAATCAGATTTGATATAAAAATTTGGTATGCACTTTATTATAAATAAATGTGTCTTAATTCCTGAATTAAAAAACCATTGAGAGAAAGAGAAAGGTGAGAATCCAAATAGAAATCGTGAATGTATTTTTGTTCATAATTAAGTAATGAAACAAATCACACTTAGGTAATTGAGAATAATTTAATTTGACTTCAAGGAGTGAAATGTGGGAATAGCAAATCCCTGGAACATGGTAGCCATACCTGGGACATTGTGACTGGAGAGAATAACATATGATGTTTTGTAATATGTGGAGAATAGAAAGCAAATTCAATCTATAGCTACCATTATGTTCAATGGATTTTTGTATATTACTTCAGCATTTGAATAGTAAATAATAAAGAAAACTTAAATTTTTCCATTGCAATCTTGTACTAATAACATTTGTCATTTTCTATTTTGTGGTAATTTGTGATTGTCGCTTTGTAGCATTTCTAAAGTTAAGTGAACATCATACTCATTCCCAGTGCTATTTTAAAAGTTTTTGCATTTTCTTTCCTATACAACCATTGTATACTCAATATTAAAAACTTGGAATTCAAAGAAAATTAGATTCCTTACCCAAAGAAAACTATTGGCATCTTTTTGGTATTTTAGTTTTCATCTTTTTCTGTATACGTATTCTAGATGAGTCACGATTATTATATTATTTTCTAATATGGCAACAGTACATAATTATAATTTAAAAAATTTTAAAACATTTATTTATTTTTGAGAGACAGAGAGAGACAGTGAGCAGGGGAGGGGTAGAGGGAGGGGAAGGCTCAGAATCTGAAGCAGGCTCCAGGCTCTGAGCTGTCAGCACAGAGCCCGATGTGGGTCTCGAACCCACATAATTATAATTTTAGTGGCAACTTAATGTTATATCCTGTTGGTGTGCAGCAGTTTACTCAGCCAGTCTGGTACTTTGAGACATTTACTTTAATCGCAAGTTTTAATTAGAAGTAATGTCGAGATGAGCAGTTTTGGCATATGGCTTTTTATATAGTCATTTTGCTTTGGGCTTTTTACTAAAGGTAGAATTTCAATAATCCAAAGAAATACATACACTATACATTATAAGATCCTAGGTAGATATTTTCAAAATTACTGTCTGAAAGGGTTGTGCTTACTTTTGTCGACACTGGCACTGAGAGTTCCTGTTTTGTTCCACCATTTCAGAAGTTTTTGCTTATTTGATAATTTAAAAAATGTGAAGTTTTACATTTCTTTGGTTACTACTCTGGTTGAAACTTTATAAATGCATTTGGCCACTGACTTCTTTTGTTCATTTTACTTTTTATCACATTTTTAAATAAAATTTTAGAGTAGCAGTATGCTGTCGGCTCATGAGAAGAGCTTAATAGATGCTTGTTGCTTGAGTATATAGGTAGAACATCATATAAAACTGTCCTTGGTAAACACTTTCCGGTTTCCCCTTTGCACCATGATAATTTTTAAAAACCCTACGAGTTCGTGTGTAATGAGGTTACTATTACCCTGTGAAGTGTACAGCCCATCAGTTCTTTCATAATGTATAAGCTTCAAGTGATCTCCCTTTCGCGTCTCCAAGGATCGTGCTAACTGTAGTCCGAGTGCAGACGACAAATACCCAATACAACTCTTCTCTTCTCTGGTACTAAATATTCTCACGTGCTTTTCCCCATTCGTGTATTTCCTTCCCTTTTGTGTACACACTGCACAGTTCCTCTCTGCCAAAATGTAGAAAAGGGAAACAGTATTTTGCATGAATAATTTTATCCTTCTCTCTCTGAAACAAATTTGTTTTACTCTTCAGAAACCTGGCCACAAATCTGAAGGACTGAAGAACACCAGTGGAAATGAGTTTATGCATAATGCTAAATACCCATCTGGTCCCTGCCAATGGCCAAGATTTGAGGCAAAAGTATAGCTAACATTTGTTTACCCATAAAGACAGGGAGAGACTCAGGTAGCAGTTGTTTATTTTACTCTAGAACCTGAATTCTTGAACTTTGTGTGTCTGTGCCACCTCTCAGTTCTCTTGCAATTGTGTAAAACCACAGAGGAGCAGGTGAATTTGTAGCTGCTTTGACCCTGGAACAGATTGGCAGTGGACTAAGATCCCAATGGACAGTCTTTTCTGTCTTCTGTGCCTTTAAAATAAAACTCTAAAGGAATAAAGAGAGAGAATTATGTAGGCTGTTGCTATCTATTGACTCTCAAGAAATAGAGCTTTTTGAGCCGTGTCCCCTTATCATTCTACATGTTGGCATTTATTTGATTCCAAGCCAAAGTATTTTTACTGCTTTGTGTTAAAGAACTGCTATAATTTTTTCAACAGTTGTTGGGCACATACTGTCTTTAATGAGGACCATATTAACTTGATTATATTCAGAATGCTAAGCAATACATGGAAATTTGAAAAACATGTTAACTTACAACACTATATATAGGTATATAACCAAATACTGCCAGTAGTTGAAGAAGTCATTTTGTTTCTGTCTCTTGGAGTAAGCAGTATCTGGTTCCGAGATTAGCACATGAGCGTAAGGGGAGGAAGTATAAATTTGGTGTGTGAATGGGAACTAGCAGTAAATTGTGTTGTGTTATTGTCCCAAGGTCAAGAATACAGCAAGATTGGGACGCAAACCTACATCACACATTTCATCACAGGGACAAAGCAAATGCAATTTGATTTGTATTTTATGAGATGTAGAGCCAAATTAAAAAAAAAAAGCCTATTCTCAAAATGTATATAGTGTATTTCACAACTAAATCTCTTCTATAAAGATAGAACCTAAACTGTGTGTCTTGAAACTGTTGATGGCATATTTCTTCTCTGGTTTTACTTGCAAAGTATGCAATCCTACTGAGGGGGCATTGTGTCCTTTTTACCCTTGTGTGTTGAGTGGCTACCTCAGTGCCAGGCACATAGTAGGGTAGTTAACTGCTGCTAATTGAATTAGTTTGGCATGATTCTTTCAAGCAGGGGTCAAATTATATTTATTAGCATACAGTTATGTTTCTTTTTTTTTTTTTTTCAACGTTTTTTGTTTTGTTTTATTTATTTATTTATTTATTTATTTTTGGGACAGAGAGAGACAGAGCATGAACGGGGGAGGGGCAGAGAGAGAGGGAGACACAGAATCGGAAACAGGCTCCAGGCTCCGAGCCATCAGCCCAGAGCCTGACGCGGGGCTCGAACTCACGGACCGCGAGATCGTGACCTGGCTGAAGTCGGACGCTTAACCGACTGCGCCACCCAGGCGCCCCCAGTTATGTTTCTTTTATAAATTGTATATAAATTGTGTTTTATAGGCTTTATATATTTTTATATGCTTTACGTATGTATATATAAAGCAGGGATCAAATATCTTACATATAAAAATTATGTATATAATGTATATGTGAAATCCTTTTAGAGTGCATAATATAGTGTTAGGAAAATTGGGTTGATTATAGTTACAAGGAAAAGTCAGATGTTTATATGATTATGAAATGAGAAAAAGAGATCATAATAGAGATGGTTGAATACTTATTAAAGTTCTCAATTTGTTAATTTTCAGACTCAGTGAGGGTAGTTAGACATGATAATGCTAACTTTGCATAACAACGTTATCTCCAAATGGATAGTACTTAACCATTAGAAGAGATGTAAGTTTTTCTTACTCACATAAAGTCCCAAACAGGTTTGGTGACCAGCGGATGCCTCTGTAATTAGTGTTTCAACAACCCATGCTGATCTCATTGCATGGCTCCATCATTTGTCATGTATAGCTTTCGTGGTGCTTATGTGTGCCAAGCCAGCGGAAGGGAGAGAGCAGGGGGATTGCTGCACGTTGGAGGATCTCATGGGTCAGGCCTGGAGGTGCTGCTCGTACTTCTGTTCACAGCCCATTGGCTGGGACTCGTGCCTAGGTCCTCACCTACCTGCAAGGGTTGAGGATACTCTGTAGTCTGTGCCAGACTACAGATAATTACCTACACCCTCGTTTTCTTAAATCACTGTTTGTTTTCGTTTGTGAATAAAATGACTTTAATATGACTATGGTACTTATTATTCCAGGCTGATTATTAAAAGAATTGATGGCTTTTTAGAAAATAAGACTTTTTACTGAATATTGGAGTACAGAATTCCTAAATTCAAGAACTGCTTAGCTTTGATACCTTGGTCATGACAACTTTCTCCAGTGCCAAGGAGGGAACCTTTGAATCCAAATATTTTTTCTGTATAAAAGGCCCACCCACAATAGCATTCATTTCCAGAAGGAAATGATTTATTGCTCCCCGTGAATGAGTGCCAAAAAAAGTTTTCGACTGAAATACGGTGCCAGTGTTTCCATATAAACACAATTTTACCATATTCAGAGATGTGGAAATTTATTTTTTTCCATAGAATTTATAGGTTTTGAGAGGTAAAGGGTCCTCATAAAGTTCTTGTACAGTTTGAAATCTTGGAAGTTATTTAATTTTTAAAGTTCAAAAATTAATGTAGAAATGATAGAAACATTATCTAGAGGACATTTAAAGCTCTTTTCTTCCAGGTATGTGGTAATAATCACAATATTTGCTTGCTGGAGGATATTGTTTTATACTATCATTCATTAAACATTTAATGGGCACCAACTGTGTGCTGTGTGATGGGCACACACTGAGTCCCTGGTCCTTAAGAATTTAAAGTCAATGAGGGGAGAGAAGCTGTGACTCCATAAACTCTAACATGTGATCCATTCTGTTAGAGAGGAATTGGTGAAGGAGGAGGAGACTCATGTTTTTGACGAGAGTTTGTAAAGTTTTCATAGAGAAGATACCATCTTGGCTTTGGGTAATCAATTGGTATTTGCTTAGAATGTAAAGGAATTAGAGTATTTCAGGCAAAGAATGGCATGGCCAAAATGATGAAAGTTTTGGAGATTCATGATGTGATTAGGATGCTGGGATTAGTTCCAAAATGCTAGAAATTTGGGCAGTTTGGGGAGGGATTGTGGGGTGTGTGCCTTTCCCAGTAGGTTGGACTGGTATTACAGATCATACTGAGGCTTCTGCTTTTCTTTCAGTGGTATTGGGTCGGTATGCAAGTTTTTTATTTGGGCAATAATATAATCAGATGTCTATTTTAGAAAGATAGCTCTGTTGGCTCTGCAAATGATGTGTTAACGTTAAGAAGACCAGAGGCAGTGGAGAGAGAATGAGGGCAGTCATTGGGAGTGGAGAGGCCAGCACAGCAAGGAGAGATGGTCCACAGGTAGAATTGCCAGAAGCTTGTCATCAGGTAGTTTTTGAAAGTGGTGGTTTGGCTGGTCATGAAAAATTGAAAAGATAATGATAGGTAGAACTGAGTGACATATTCAACCCAAACTTTAATAAATTTCTTGCAAATGCAGTTTATAGACTTTGTATCGTATGTCACATCCAGGGAAACAAAAGTAAACAAAAAGTTGAAGACAACCTTTATTGCTTCTTATTGGGACAATATCTGATGATGATAAGGCTTCCTCGGAACCTTGCTTCATCTCACATAAGGATTTAAAAAAAAATTTTTTTTTAACGTTTATTTTTGAGACAGAGAGAGACAGAGCATGAACGGGGGAGGGTCAGAGAGAGGGAGACACAGAATCTGAAACAGGCTCCAGGTTCTGAGCTGTCAGCACAGAGCCCGACGCGGGGCTCGAACTCACGGACCGCGAGATCATGACCTGAGCCGAAGTTGGCCACTTAACCGACTGAGCCACGCAGGCGCCCCAAGGATTTTAACCATCGTTCTAATTTTATTAACTGATTTGTTAATTACACACATATTTAGGGAGCACCTACATGTACTCAGAGATGATCTTGGTTGTGAAGATAAATTATAGAACTCCTGCCTATGTGAGATTTAAATTCTGTTAAGGGAGACAGATAATATGTTAAATAAACAAGAAAATATGTACAATGGCATGTGATCATAATAGCTATCGAGAAAAAATAAAGCAGGAGAAGGGATGTGGTAGCAGTTGAAGGGTCTCTTATTTACCGGGGGTAGTCAAGGAGGGCCGCTCAGAGAAGGTAACACGAGGAAGCAAGCTATCTGGATTCCTAGGGGGAAGATTTCCAAGTAGTGGGAGCAGCCAGTGCTAAGACTGAGCTGAAAACCCACCAGGCCTACAGCTGGGAAACACTGGGCTTGGCAGTGTGGCTGGAGGGGTTTGACACGGGGAAGGAGATGAGGTCTGAGAGGGAGGCGGACGCCAGATCCCTGGAAACTTGTAGGCTCTTGTTGGGATTTTGCCATTTTCTCAGAATTAAACAGGATGGAGAATTTTGAGTAGAGATGTGGCATCATCTGGCTCAAGTTTTAAAGGGATAGTGTATCGGGTGTTGTGTTGAGAGTAGACTGTAGTGAGCCAAGGTGGGGGGCAGTGAGGAGATAGTTCCGTGGTATGGTGAAGACAGAAGCAGTGGCTTAGACTAGGGGTGGAGGAGGTGGAAGTGAGAAGTCACATGCAAAGCGTGCATGCTGACAGATTGTATGTGTGGGATGAGAGAGAGGAGTCAAGGGGGATGCCAGAGTTTTTGGCCTTTACAACTGGAAGAATGGAGTTGGTGACGCCAAGGTGAGGAAAGCAAGAATGTGGGGTGTAAATATGAGGAGTTTAATTTGGGAGATTTCTAAGTGCTGTGTCTGTATATATACATGCAGGTGGAAATGCCAAAAAGGGAGTTGCCAAGTATAGACTACTGTGGACGTCTGAGGGTCAGGGTAGAAGTAAGGGTAGAATATATTGTGATTATATCTGGAGCAGAAATAGAGTTCATTTGAAACTGGTTGCAGGTAGGGGCGCCTGGGTAGCTCAGTTGGTTAAGTGTCTGACTTTGGCTCAGGTCATGATCTTGTGGTCTGTGAGCTCGAGCCACGCTTTGGGCTTTGTGCTGACAGCTCAGAGCCTGGAGCCTGCTTCAGATTCTGTCTCCCTTTCTGTCTGCCCCTCCCCCACTCATGCTCTGTCCTCTGTCTCTTTTTCTCAAGAATAAATAAATATTAAAAAAAATAAAACTGCAAATAATCCCAATACCTGTTCGTAAATATTTAAAAAGAGTATAGCATTAAAAAATGAATAAATATGTTCTGAGAAGAAAAAATAGATTGTTTTTACAAGAATGTATTTCTCAGTGACCTTTTTCTGTTTTATTCATAGTATCTTAAAATTATTTTTTAACAGATTTTCACGTTTATAAATCCACAATTTGTAAAAGAGAACTTAAGAGATGGTTTACCTTTAATTTGGGTTCAGAAAGTAAGGTTTCCTAAATCCACAGCATGTTACTGCCATACATAAACATTATGCTTACAAATTGTTTACCTATGTCCTTATTCTGCTTTCCAGTAATAAGAGTTTTTGACAGGATCACACAGTGAGTGCCAAAGAGCAGAATTGCTTCGTTGTTAAGAGCATGGGCTCTGGAACACATTTTGGCTCTGCACTTTATTAGCTGGCTGAGCTTAGGCAAATTACTTACTACCCCTCTGCCTTGTTTTCCTTATTAGTAAACGGGAGATAACACAAGTAAAGGATTATTATGAGGATTAAAGATGTTAATACATATAAAGTCCTTAGAACAGTGTGAGGTATATAGTAAGTGCATAATGCTAGCTGTTATTATCTGCTATTAATTAAATGATTAAGCTAGTACTTATACGGGGCATTCCATATATTGTATATATTTAAACTCTATTTTCTGCATGGATTGTATTTACTGAACGAAATAATAGCATTAGTGGGAAACTAAATTAAAACAATTCATGTGAACTCTGCCACCTCAAATTAATGAGGAGTCTTCATTTCTGTTTTACTTCTTTTCAGATCTGTCACCTTGCATACTTACCATACCCTCTTGTCATTTTTCCATGTTGTAATATGTGGTCATAATGATTGTACATTTTGATGTAACAGAAGTACTTGGTTATACCTCTTATTGATGGATATTTGGACTGTTATAATCATAAATACTCTTATAATATGAATTCTGCATATTTTCCAGCAAATGCTTCTCCTTTATTTGACTTATTTCACTTAATTTTACATATTTCCTGAGGTTATATTCCTAAAACTGGGAATTACTAGGAAAAGGAATATATGCTTTCTGGTTTAGAAACAGGTTGCTAAATTTCTTTCAAAACTGTACATCCTATCCTATTGATGCATAGTCAATATTGCTAATATATTTTTTAATTAAAAAAGGTTTTTTTAATGTTTATTTATTTTTGAGAGAGAGACAGATTGTGAGCGGGGGAGGGGCAGAGAGAGAGGGAGACACAGAAGCTAAAGCAGGCTCCAGGCTCCGAGATGTCAGCACAGATCCCGATGTAGGGTCTGAACCTACAAACCGTAAGGTCATGACCTGAGCCAAAGTCGGATGCTTAACTGACTGAGCCACCCAGGTGCCCCTTGCAAATATTTTTTATTTTTCTAATTTGGTGGTTATTGGTACTTTTGGCGATATGATTTTTCACTCTGCTAATTTGAGGGAACCTTGTGGTAAAGAACATGGATGCTGCAAATAGTTCATATCCTGGAATCACACTTGACTAGATGTGCAAGCTTGGAAAAGTTACTTATTCTAAGCATCAGTGTACTGGTCTGCAAAGTGTGAAAAATGCCTACTTAATGTGGTTATTGTAAAGAATAAGTTAGACGATGTGGATAAAAAGAGCATAGTGTCTGATATTTTATAAGGTTATTAATATTACACTGAATTTTCTTCTTGTAGTACTTTTGACTGCTGGTATGATCAGTTATGTTAAAAAGTTTTTTTTTTTTTAACTTTCTTTTGCGGGGGGTGCCTGGGTGGCTCAGTTGGTTAAGCATCCGACTTCGGCTCAGGTCATGATCTCGCGGTCCGTGAGTTCGAGCCCCATGTCGGGCTCTGTGCTGACAGCTCAGAACCTGGAGCCTGTTTCAGATTCTGTGTCTCCCTCTCTCTCTGACTCTCCCCCGTTCATGCTCTGTCTCTGTCTCAAAAATAAAAATAAATATTTAAAAAAATTAAAGAAAAAAACTTTTTAAAAAAACTATTTATTTTTGAGAGACAGAGAGATAGCACAGAGCCCAAAGCAGGGCTTGAACCCATGAACCGCAAGATCATGACCTGAGCCAAAGTTGTATTTTCAACCAACTGAGCCACCCAGATGCCCCATGTTAAGCAGTTTTAATGTTTATTTACGTGTGTGTGCGTGCACGCTCGCACATGTGTATTGTCTTTTCAGAGGCCTTAGCCTGTTTTATCCTAAACCATTAGTATGTTTTTCATAGAGTGTAGTATATGTGTTGACATATTTTCTGTTCTTTTGGCATTGTATAGTTTTCTTTGGTGTATTGGTTTTCCTTTCTTTTACTTACATATTATTTAACAGTAAATATGTCATTGCAGCTCCTCATATATCTGATAAATAGTTCTAGTTGATGATGGTATTTATATAATTTGAACTGTGTTATAGAACTCTTCCTTCTGTTTGGACCTTGGTATAAAATGTAAAATATGGATCTAAATTAATATTCCTAAATTTTGGATCATTATTCTTCACTCTGCCATCATTTTTCAATAGCTCAATCTATTTTCTGTGGAAATAAAAAAAGATAATTTGAAGTGCCTCTTAATAAAAATAGTTATCGCATTGCTTGCTGTATAGTTAATCTTCTAAAAGGTGAATTTTGCGGAAGTTAACAGTTATGTAGCTTTGAAGACTCTGTTTTTAAGGAAAACAAAGTAGTTCAGGCTCATTCCATTCTTAAAGTCTTTAGTTTGAAAAGAAAAAAAAGTGAAGGTAATTTTCTTTCTCCGTGTATGTGTGTGTCTGTGTAAAGATAGCACTTTCACACCTGTAAAGCCTTTTTGAGTGACTGGCTGATAGGGAAGAAAACAATTTAATTCTGAGAAGAATGTACCACAAAATCCCCAGAAAATTTGTTTTCAGATACTGAACTTTTCAAATATCATGTGTCACTTTCATTCACAGTTTCAGAAATTTCCTCTTTTCGTTCTTTGATGAGTTCAGATTCTGACTCCACCGTTTGTTAGGTTTGTGGCCTTTGAGATATTGGCCTTAAGGCCTCAGGTTCTGTTCCTGGTCTGCAGAATGGGAATAGGAATGTCTCCCTTGTAGGTAGGGCTGTTAATTAGCCATAAACTTTTGTTGCATTCAGCTGGTCTTCATTCTGATTGATCAATGCGTACTTGGTTGGCAACATTTGAAAAATCTTCCAGTTTCTAGGGTTACTGTGAGGATGAGAGATTGTGTCTGCTGTATGTTCCTGGGTCAGGGGGATGGTGATGGGAGATAGATGCCCCTCAAGAGAAGGTATCAGGTTCATACAGAAAAACTTCTCGGATGGATCCACCCGTTTCCCTCTTCTAACTCCTTCCACTGGGGAGCTTCTCCTACTGATGGAATGTGTTATATGCCTCAAATGCATTGAGATGGAAAAGACTAAAGCCATAATTCTAGGTAGGTGGTTCTTTTTTGTTTTAATTTTTTTTCTTTAATGTTTATTTATTTATTTTTTTTAGAGAGAGAGTGTGAGCAGGGTAGGGGCAGGGCGGAGGGAGACACAGTATCTGCAGCAGGCTCCAGGCTCCGAGCTGTCAGTATGGAGCCTGATGCGGGGTTCAAACTCAGGAACATGATATCATGCCCTGAGCTGAAGTTGGAGGCTTAACTGACTGAGCCACCCAGGTGCCCCTACGTAGGTGGTTCTTAACTCTTCTCAGGATCACTTGAGAAACTTTAAAAATTAAATCAGAAACTGAAATGGGTCTTAGGCATTAGCTTTTTCAATATTAAAAAAAAATTTTTTTTAAATGTTTATTTTTGAGAGGGACAGAGAGAGAGTGAGCAAGCAGGGGAGAGGCAGAGAGAGAGAGAGACATAGAATCAATCCAAAGCACGTTCCAGCTCTGGGCTGTCAGCACAGAGCCTGATGTGGGGCTCGAACTCACAAACTGCGAGATCATGACCTGATTGAAACCAAGAGTCAGACACTTGACTGACTGAGCCACCCAGGCATCCCCAGGCATTAACTTTTTCAAAAGCTCCGCTGATGATTCTGTTGTTAACTTAGGTTTGAGGACATACACTCTGGATTATTTCTCTGTAATAAAACCAGTACTGTTCTTTGTATTCATAGTCTTTTCTGTTTATAAGGACTTTTATGTTTATCCCTGTGGTTGCTTCATTGCAGTACCTTTGTCGGTTTTTTTTTTTATTTATACTCTTAAGTTTTTAGGTTAGTCTTCTAGGCCTCCTCATTTATTCAACAAATAACAATATCTAATAGTTAATATACTGCTAACCTGTGCCAGGCACTGCTCTAAGTCCTTTATGTATGTAACTCATTTGATTACTATGACAACTACTAGGATAGGTATGGTTATCACCCCCATTTTACACATGAGGAACTGGAGGCACAGAGATGCTAAATAGTTTTCCCAGCACTATATAGCTAGTTAGAGGAAGAGCTTGATTTCATTGATGGAGTCTAAGCTTTTGGCTTCTAGGCCATTGTGTCTCTGTAGTTTAACACTTGTTATATACCAGAGACTTGCTATGACTAAAGCAGTGAACAGAACAGATAGAAATCCTATTCTTGGTGGAACATACAGTGAGGTGGAAATTCGTAAGTGTGCTCTTAACTTTAGTCAGGGTCATGTTTTAGGACATGCTTTACCACGAAGCTGTTTCCCTCACCTTATATAATTACTGATAACTATAGTTGTTGAAATAATTGAAATACATAGTTGGAATACATAGCATAGTTGAAAATACATAGTATCCTTACTTCAAGAAATGTTTTATTAATCTTGACTGATCTGGGGAGGGGGGATGAATAAGTGGACGTTTATTGAAGAAAAATACCATGCCCATTCTCTAGCCTTTCTTAGGTCTATTTAATTTTTTCTAGTTTTCTCTTAAATCGAGTTGGCCTTGGGCCAGAGGGTAAAATCTTACAGGTTGAGCTCTCTGAGTTCTCTCAGAGTAAGGGGTCCTTATATATTTTTGCCTCTTTTTCCCCTCATTAGAAAATCTCCAGTATCCAGAATGTTATTAGCACTCCTTCACCTTTACGACTTCTCATTGTGGCCGTCTCATTCTGTCTGAGCCCTGTGAAATGATACAAGTGGCTGAAGAACGAAGCTAATTTGAGCTAAAATACTGCTGACTAGTAATAGCCAAGGAGCTGCCCGTTTTGATACCAGCTGCATTTGGCAGGAGTTTCCGTGTGAGCTCCACAGAAGGAACGATGTGGGAATCCCGGGCTCCGTGGCACAGCCACTGCGAGTATTTTTAGCCCGGGGGCCCTTTCATCACCCCCTCCAGTCATGCCACTTAAACAGCTGCTTACTCCATGTGTGTGTAAACAAGTTCTTCTCCCTCCTCCCCAAGGACCTTGATTTGAGACCCTTATTCAGTCCTTCACAAATATAGCATCGGTTGTGACCTTTTACTCTAATCTGGATGCTCTTGAGATTCTCAAGTACATGCTGACAGAGATTTTATGGGAATATATCAGTATCTGGTTCATGGTGAGAATCAAACCTTTTAACAAGGAGGTCACCCAGTACTGTTCCTTTGGACACAGTTGGTAGTACCCTAACAGTGGAAGAGAATTCACCTCATAAAATTGTGTTTTTTGAAAGGTTGTCTTGAAAACATTTCATTCAGTTGTAGTTAGAGGGGTGCTTTTCTGCCAAAAGGAACAGTTCCTGAAAGAGTCTGGCATTCTGACCTTTTACTCTTTCCTGCTCATTCTCCTAGTTCTCATTCATGAGTAGTGGGTAGTTAAACAAATCTAAATTGCCTAGATTTATTATCGGTCTTTATTACAAAACTGTAAGATCCTTGAAGCCGGGGAAGCCCATCCTGTTCAGTGTATTTTTCCATACCTGCCACAGTGAGTCCATCCAGACCATCATTATATACCTGTGGAAAGGTAAGCGAAGCAAGAAAGGATTTTTCTGGGGTGTTGTTAGACCTTGACCGTGTGGAACAGGAATTTTAACCCAGGTGGTTCTATTCAAAGTTTATAGTTCAACTTTGTCAAAAAATCAAAATGTTTATAATGACTCAGTAATTCTATACATAACTCAGTGCTCGTTGTGATAAGTGTACTCTGAATCCCCTTCACCTGAAGGTGTGATAAGTGTACTCTGAATCACCCTTTCACTCATCCCCCCTCCAACCTCCCCTCTGGTAACCATCTGTTTTTTCTCTACATTTAAGAGTCTGTTTTTTGGTTTGTCTACTTTTTTTCTTTTGCTTTGTTTTCTTAAATTCCACATGAATAATGATATATGGTGTTTGTCTTTCTCTGACTTATACCCCCTAGATCCCTACATGTTGCAAATGGCAATATTTCATTCTTTTTTATGGCCAAGTAATATTCCATTGTGTGTGTATGTGTATCACACATCTTTTTCACCAAAAACTCAGTTATTAAATGAATTAAAAGCCACTGGAATAAATACCACCCACAAAAACCCTTTGTTTTCTTAGGGAACATTATAGAGCTTATGACCTGTGATTGACGAGTTGCTGTAACCTGATTGCTGTCTTTCCAGTGGGACTGTAAGCTTCTCAGGGGCAGGGAGAGGTGCTTTGTTTATTCATTGTCAGGACTATGCAGAGTGTTCCATGAACATATGTTTTAAATCTTTTAATGCCTTATGATTAAAACATTTTTTCTTGTAAAGGTACAGTAATGATGTGCATCAACACAACAGAAGCCTTTTCTCTCAGTACTTGAAAGGAGGTCCAAACCTTTTGAAAGGATACTAACTTACTCTTAAGGAGCAGTGGTACATAGGATTCTTAACTCATGTTGTAAAATACAAATAAGAGAGTCACAAATCTAGTAGATGTATTTTCAGTTCTTATAGGTGTTGACAAAATCACAGAGATACCTAATCTAAGTTATACTCAGAAATTTTATGAATTAAAAGAGTTACATGTGAACAGACTAGAAAAAGGAACCTGATTGATTGTACTTTTAGCACTAACTTCAACCAAGTTACATATGCTGCTAAAATTGGAGTGTTAAAAAAATGTGGTATTCACAATAATTAGAATAATGGATTCTAAGAGAGATCATTAGAGCTCACAATGTGCTTTAACTCTTACCAGCTGTGACAGGGCAGGCCCTTGCTATTCCTCAGATTTTGCCTAGCAGCTTTAAAAGAATCTGTTTATAAACTGGAACCAATACTTAAGTGTCACTGGATTAACACTTCAGAATTTCATGTTTACACATATATTTCACAACTCTCTTTAATATGCTTTAAAGCTGTCTGAGACTTATTTATGTGTTACACAGCTATAGTGGGTTCCATAATCTATAGCTACTTTCTTTTGAAATTAAATTTATTGCCACAGAAAATTGTGGCGAAAATAAAGCCAAAAGGTGTTGCAATCTTTTAATTGAAAACATGTATTCTGTAACTAGTAAGCATTAGTAAGCACTAAAGAGGTAGGCATTATTTAGGATTTTTGAAGTTTAATACAAAAATGATTTAAAAATATTATTGGCAAGTTTTCTCAGAATAATTTTATTTAGAATATATACATATATAACAATTTTTTAAACTTAAAACAAATCTAAGCTCTAATCTCAAACAGAACTCATGCGAAAGAGTGAAGGTATGGTTTCAGATAATGTTAGATGGGGTTGCTTCCTGTAAGGATCTTAAAACAGTCAAAATTAATGAGAATTCAGTAAAATAGCACTATACATAAGCTGTTGAAGTCAATTATGTAAAACATTCGAGTACTTACTATGTGCTAGGCATCGTGTGAGGCTGGGCATTATGGATATAGGAATGACCAAGACATATGTGCTAAATTGTATGGATTTAGTTAGAAGTGTAATAAGGACAAGGCTTATAAATGTTTTCTTCTTGTGGCCTGGGTGGGACTGTGTATCAGCAGCCAGTTAAAAACAAAACAAAACCCCAAAAGCCATCTGGGTTGCTTTTGGTGGATTCATGTCACACGCATCTATTTAGGTGTTAGGTAAGTGGATCTTCAACCCTCTCTCCTCCCCCTCTCCAACTGATGAGCTACTCCTTTCTGCGTGCTGGTGCGGAGCTCTGTGGTAGCACCTATTTGACTGTGTGGTGATTGCTTATCTGTCTACATTTTTTACTGGACTGTGAGCTCCAAGAGAGCAGAGACCACTTTTATATTTCCAGTTTAGAACTCCCCACCACATTGAGCATATTTAACTGTGTTTGGATACATGGGTAAATTTATAAGTTGGAAGGAAAGGGGAAAATGAGAGAAGAGACAGGAAAGAGTAAGGAGGAAAATGGATACGGTAGAAGAGAATGAGAAGAGGAAATGTAAGAGAGAACAGGGGATGGCTGGCCACTTCTCTCCAGTTCTCCTCAGATGAGACTAGCTGGAGTCACAGGCAGTGACACATGTGTCCCTGGGGCAGAGGGGAGGGCATGATGGCAGTGGCATTAGAGCCTGCTTTGGGCTGAGGTGAGTTTCTAAGACTTACAGAAACGTCACTTACTGTAGATCCGTACCTAGATGACTAGTTTGGGCGCATTTCAGGAATGGACTTCAAGGTAGGCAGGTGGGGGACCTGTTTTTCCTTTACTTAATGTCCTGAACAGCAGCGTTACCTCATCAGCTACTCAGCCAGTGTGAAGGATACTAATACTTTCTAGACCAGTGTTCTTTCCACAATGCCATGATGACTTCCCTCTCAGCTCAGCTTTGGATGATGGTTGCCTTTGGATGGGAAATGATATTCCTAAGATGCGTGCTTTAGATGAAATTATATTTTTGCCTCCTAGTTAAAAAGCATTTGTGTCAAAAAAGAAATGTTTTCAAGTTAATTTCTGGTATCAACGTTGGCAAACTTTTCCACAGGCTGCCCCTGTTTATGCCAAACCACAGGCTTTCCTGTTAACCAGGAACTGTTTGAAATGCTTAGTTCAAATATTTGGAAGTTATATTGTTATTGAGGTTGTGGTGCCCTTTCTCACTCAGCTCACATTTTCAAAATTTGGAGTGGAGTGGGCAAAGGGGAAGGGGTCCCTTCCTGCTGACGGGCTGATGGGAGAACTGACATAATGGAAAATCAGCTTTGGTTCCCTTCACGTCCGTGCTTCTCTCCTGAAGGGCTGCCGGGTTCTGGGGTGGATGTGTGTGAGCTGTGGGGAAAAGTTGGGGGCTGGTTTTTAGACCTGTGCTTTGGGGAGCCAGTGGCCGGAAAGTGATTCGTAGAGCAGCTAGGAGAGGAGAAAGAAATGGCGGTCACAGATGATGAAGAAAAAAATAAAAACACCTGAGGTTACGTACCAAGAGCCCTTTACTGCGTGCACACAGCCCCGCTTCTCTTTATGGCAGAGTACTGGCCCTACGTTTATTTCTTGCAGTTGGTTTCTGCCTCAGATATGGAACAGAGAAAAGGTTAGATTTGCATATCTGAGCAGCCTATAGATTGAAGGACAGTGTATCTTAATGTCCTTTTAGTTTTTAAAGTCTCATTTGGTGTTTACATTTCTTTCAGAATTATAGTGAAGTAAAATCAAATGTATAATTGAGCTCTGAATTCAAGGGTTTAACAGTTTAAACCATTTTTGTTTGGACTTTGATGCATTAATTTAGCACGTACTTAGCCTGATCCTTGCCAGCGTTTTGCCCTGCCTCTGTTCAGGAGGAAACTAAGGAAACCTTCCTCACTATCATTTTTTTCCTTCCTCATGAACTTCTCAGTGAGGTTCCTCCCTCCTCTGTGCTGGTATACTGCTCTGGAGTAGCACTTTATTATGTGCAATGCTAGATTACTCTTCAGTTTCCGTTTTCTACAAAATTTTAGTCATTGAATGTTGTAGGTAGGAGTCCTTGAGTCAGCTAAACTAATGTAAATTGACATTTTATTTCATTGGCTTATCAGAGTAATTTTGCATACAAATGGAAAATTCCAATTCAAACTGACATGAACAAGAAATGAGTTTATAATCTCTCTCTCTCTCTCTCTCTCTCTCTCTTTTATCAGCAAAAATGAGTTTATTCAAGAATTGTAGAAACTTACAAGGCAGGATAAGCAGGCTATGGCAAAATCCTAGGCCAGTCTTGGGTTTACAATCTCTGAGGTGGATGTCTAGGTAGGGTGGTGTCAAAGCTGACTGATTCAGACTAGAGGCTCAATGTCATCACAGAGTTTTTGTTTGTTTGTTTTGTTTTTTTGTTTGCTGTTGTTCGTCTGCAGTGTCTGACATTCTGTGTTGGCCTCATCCTCTGACTCTTAGCACCACACTCCACCTTCAGATATGAGAACATTTCCGGAAGAATAGATACCATCTTTTATTAGGTCTCTTTCCTAGTATGGAAGGAAGAAACCTTCTCCAGAGGCCCCGCAGCAGTCTTGCCCTGTCTTCTCATTGGCAAGAATTAGGCCACTTGCCTGTTCCTAAACCACCGTTGACAAGGGAAATGGACGATAATGACTGGTTTAGGCTTATTTGTGTTGAAATCAGAGCTGCTACCGTAATACATAAATCTGTGTACAAATGTCAGAGTGCTTTGCTGAATATGGAAGCAAAATGGATTTCATTGCATGTGAATGAAAATAGTTCTGTGGGAAAATAAAAAAAAAATTGTCAAAAAGACACTTACATTTGTGGAGAATTCAAAAAGAAACACCACAACAAAGGAATTTTTTTCTGGTTTTCTAAACTTCGAAGCCAGGCATGTGATAACATTTCTTATTTGTTTCAGGCCTTTGCATTACGGCTATTATTTTTTCCCATGCCATTAGTTACTGGGACAGGATTTAAAAGTTTATTTTTAGTTGTGTAAAAATGAGTTTTAAAATTAGTTACATGAAAAAAAAATGAAATCATATTTTATTTCTTATTTTCTTTGATAAATGAATTGACAGGAAGGAGTACTGAATGTAGAACTTAGGTTTTTGAAGGTACGTTGTGAGGCATAAATGACATGTCAGTTAAGTAGTTGTGGACTAACTAGAAGTCTTACATTGGATTTTTGGCTGCAGTCTGTTGGTGGTGTAGTTCATAGTTTGGGAGGAATGTTAAGGTTAACTAAGGGTTGAAGGAATATTGCAGATGTTACTCCTCTCAGTCAAGGGCAGTCATTTGCACACCTGCGGCACTGGGCTCTTCTTTCAACATGCATAAAAACTCACTAGGGGCCAGACTGCTTCCAGATTTACTTCCTGCTTACTTTGTTCTCTTTCCCACTGTGCTTTTCTGCCGTGTCCTTGCTCTCATTTGTTTAAACCTTTTTTGGAGGGAAAGTTGCTCTTGTGGATTTCAGATTTTCTTGTTATATAAAAATTATGGAATCATAGAGATTCCTATGAACATGTTTTTTCTTTTTCTATTCAATTGCTGTTACCATTAGTAAGGTGATTATAAAGGGAACCTAGTAAATGTATTCTTCGGGGACTTACCAATGGAGAAACATCTGGAAAGTTCTGTACAATAATAAAAATGGAAACAGATGCATAATTGCTACCCTGACTTCTGTCAGAAGTCTCTGTTATTAGTAATTTAGGAAAAATTTTATTCTACCTACCCCCAAGGAAAGGTAAATATATACTCGTAATATTGTTGAAACTGAAATGAATAATTTTATTTAGTCTTAAGAGATTTCAGTGAAAGATGTTATATTTCCAAGAGTAACAATTTTGCCAATAAAATAGAGGAATTAAAATACAGTAACTTTGATACGACTTGCCAAACAGATGTAAATTCTTTAACTAAAATAATTTATGGGATTAAAATGTAGCATATTACTGTTTTGAAAATGATATAATTATAAAAATAAGCCCAAAATATTGAATACTAAAGAAATCTGTGAGTTTTTTAGGAAGTAATTTTTCTGGCATGAAATACGATCTAGTTTAGCTCATTAAATGAGTACTATTCCTCAAATGGCATTCTGTGTAATAGGTGTTCTCTTTACCCTATCCGCAGTCTCCTGCTGTGTTTCTCCGAGTAGCAAAAGCATCTCCTTTGGTAGGGAAAGTTTTAAGTGGTAGAACCTCTGTTCTTGATGTAACACATTATGATTATGTTATATAAAGTTTATATTACCCTGTGGAAATATTGGTGATCCTTTTAAATTAAAGTTTGTATAAAGGATTAAACTCTTTTATTGTTAAAAATATTCTTTAATGTTTATTTTTTGAGAGAGAGAGAGAGAGAGAGAGAGCACGCACGCAGGGCAGAGAGAGAGGGAGACACAGAATCCGAAGCAGGCTCCAGCCTCTGAGCTGTCAGCACAGAGCCCGACACGGGGCTCAAACTCACCAACTGTGAGATCATGACCTGAGCCAAAGTCCTGAATGAGCCACCCAGGTGCCCCAAGGATTAAACTCTTTTAAACATACTGTTTGTTTCTGTGCTGTTTCCAAATTGCTGCCTCTCAGTCGCTGATCCACTAGTTCAGTAAATACACGTGGAACACCTACACGGTGCCAGTCACTGGGTTAGGTACCAGAACTGCCAAAAATCTTTTTCCTGATGGAGCTTAAATTCTTTAAATCCTGTTAAACATTCACTGATATGTTCATTTAGAATGGACTCTTTTCTTTCATTTTATTTTTCTAGTAATTCATTTTTGCAGTTCTCATGGCAGCCAGCAGTGCTTGGCTTCTAATATAGCAGTATTTGAATGTACCCATCTGTACTGTAACGTGGAAGATTTAAAATATGTATTTCCCATGCAATTTTTGGGATGAAAAGGAGAAAGAGAAAAGTTCCTCGCTAAAGTGAACAGGATGAGTATGAAAGTTACAGCAAGGCGGTGCAGTGTAATGAGAGACGACTGGAACATTAGTCAAAAGACATGTCGTCACCCAGTTCCACGAATCGGTGACTCACTTTGCTGCTCCTTTTCTCAGTAAGACAACAGGGTAAGAGTGAAACGCCTCCCGTATCAGCTCCACTCAAGGTGTTTCTAAACACCAGACAAGATCGTGTGTGAGAGGATATTTTGACCTGAACATACTTAAAGTCTTTTATTCCATTGTTTTAAGCATTTTATTAGTAAATGTGAACAGATAAGTTGCATTTGTGGCTTTCAGTAATTCAGATTCAGAATGATGTTAAATTATGCATTATATGTAGTTAATTGGATTAATGGTTGAAGCATGGTGTGATCTTGATATTTACTTCACACCAAGAGCTACAAAAGTAGCACGGCCAGAAATGGTGCATGTGATTGGTTGAACTGCCTGATCTGAGATTGAGAGACTGTTTTATTTGGATAGGGATCCTTAGTAAGAAGTTGGATTATTTCCAAGGGCAAAATTATTTTCTGCTAAAATATATTTTAAGGGAACAGCTAAAAAGAGTCAAATGAAGATTTTTTTCAGTGTATTCTACAGAGTATAGTGAGATGTTAATGATTTCTCTCTGATTAAAAGATTCCAGGTTTAAATAGTTTTTTTGTTAAAGTAAAAACAGTTAATTTACTGCAGAACTTTTCAGAGATTTTAATATGCTAATGTGTATAGTGAAATCTTTTTAAAAATGTATTAATTTGAGAGAGGGAGAGAGAAAGAAAGAGAGGGAGAATCTCAGGCAGGCTCCATGCTGATGCAGGGCTCCATCCCGTGACCCTGGGATCTTGACCTGAACCCAAATCAAGAGTTGGATGCTCAACCAACTAAGCCACCCAAGTGCCCTGGTATAGTGAGATCTTAAGAGGTATACAGAATGTGTAGCATTTTCCAACAGTATTTGAGAACGGATATTTTCCCCTCATGAAACATCTCTTCACAGCACACTAGGGCGTTAGATGTTGTGTGGTCCCAAGATCAGTAGCATCACCATCACCCGGGCCCCAACCCAAACCTTTTGAAAAACTCAGATTCACTGATGGTGGGGCCCAGCAGTCTGTAGTTTAACAAGCCTTCCAGGTGATTTTGATGCATGTTAGAACCACTGAACTGAGTTCCTGGAACATACTCTGGAAAATAAAAGCTAATGAACTTAAAATACTCATGCTTTTACAAGAAAGTCACTATTCTTTTCTGAGTAGTGATGTTTAGGTCTCAGGTTGTCATGCAAGGGTGTGTGTGTGTGTATGTGAAAGAATTCATCAAAGAAAAAAAAAAGTAAGTGCATTCTTGCCAAGTAGAATAGGTGTGGTAGAATGTAAAAGGTGTTGAAAGTTAATGATTCAGTATTTAGTAAAAGTGGAGTTGGATTAGCTTTAGAGTATGTATCTGACTTTATATACCACACCCTGACTGCTTCAGATTTATGCTTCTGTAAGTTGAAGAAGTGCATACTTGCACATCGTGGATTAGAAAGTACAATTCCTCAGGATTTTCATTTTCATAAGGTGCTATGCCTTTATTATTATTATTTTTTAATAAAGCATCATGTTTCTCTCAGTTTATTCTAGCAGGTCGTTATGTTGCTTTTGATTTCCTTATGATTCTGCTCTTAGGAAATTACCTCGACAGTTAACTTCTTGGCTGGATAGTAGGGGCTTGGTAGGCACTGTGCTAAGTGCCGAACATACATAGGTACATGCAGTGCTGATCATCACAGAGCTTCTAATGTATGGGAAGGTAGAGGCAAGGAAGCAAGTACTGCCTAAAGAGTGAAGTGCTCTGGTAAGGAAGTTCAAGATGCTGAGGAAAAGGAGGGGCACACATTCTGGGCCTTGGGAATTAAGGGAAGTTTTTCAGAGGAAATGTAGAATAAAACATTGTGATGTGATAGTTGCAGTTTATTATATTGCATGGTGATTAACTTGAAAAATAGTGCAGGAATATTCTATGAATATATTTTTTAAAATGTTTATTTTTGAGAGAGTGCAAGTAGGGGAGGGGCAGAGAGAGAGAGCGACAGAGGATCTGAAGTGGGCTCTGAGCTGTCAGCACAGAGCCCAACACGGGACTCAAGCTCACAAACTGTGAGATCATGACCTGAGCCGAGATCAAGTGTCAGGTGCTTAATCCACTGAGCCACCCAGGCACCTCTATTTTTGAATATTTCTAAATTTTGGAGGAGAAAACAGTACTCAGTTTGGAAGCATCTCTTTAAGCTGTAGGCAGTTCATCATGTAGCATAAAATTCAGTGCATTTATCTTTTGTGCATTGAATTGTAGAAAAAACAAAGACTGTAATTATCCTGAATTTTAAAATGATAGGAAGTGAAACTTAATTAAATAAATATGTCATGATGGACTTGTCCAGTCCTGTTCTGATAAATATGTTTAGACTATCATAAGAAAATATTTCTATTAAATAAATTTGCATATTTTTGAGTTATCGTGAATTTCCTTAGAAACCAATAATAAATTATTTGAACATCTTTAAAAGGGAAAATGCCAAATTTAAAGAAAATAGTATTACACATATTTATGACTTCAAACCCTTTTCAGAAATGTTAGTGTGTAAAAACCATGTGTGACTCTATAATTCTATCCATATATGTGTTTACATCTATGTGCTTCAGTGAATATAATTATGTCTCTTCAGATGAATAAGCTATTCATACTGTGTCAAAAAAGCTAGACTTGATTTTAAAATTCTAATGTTTAAAATATTTTTGAGTCACTATTAATTACCTATTAATTATCAGCATCATAGGTAGGATTTGATTCTGTATAGTTTATAATTTTAGATTCTTCTTCCTTTCCTTTTAAAAACTTTTTCAGGTACTGTTATTACTGGGGCTTCCTTTTGGAGAGTTTACCTCTATATAGATATTGCCATAATGTCTAAAATAATAGAGGTGGATATTAATGATGTCAATATAAGTGTGAATTACTTTTTTTTTTTTTGATTTACTACTGGAGGTAAATGATCATCTACTCCAGGCACTGTTATTATTCCAATTAACTTGAGTCCCTTGAGTCAATAGAGGAAGGTTTATCTACACCATGGAGCAGAGGACTTACTTATTTGATTAGGTTGGTCTCAAAAATAAAGGAAGTATAAAAGTCATACTGTATGGGTCACATCCTACTCTGCACTTACACTGAGCCCATCATTTTTAACTTTTCTTTGTGTTAATAGAGGTTTGTCATCTTTAAATGTAGGTACCAGTAGCACCTGCTTCATAGTTTTTTATGAGGATTAAAAAAATTAATACGAAGTCCTTGGAATAGTTCCTAACACATAGTAGATGATTAGTAAATACTAGTAATTATCATGCTTCATTTGACTATCAGTAACCTTTCTCAGGATATAGAAAATATCCTTAACAAGGTCCATAAAATAGTCTTGTTACCTGGCCGCTATCCATTCTCCACGCTTTTGGCCCCTACACTTTCTAAGCTCCTCATCAAATTTGGGAGATTTTGTACCTGCTTGTTATTTGCTCTCCTAAAATGCTTTCTTCGTCATCTTCCCTTGGACAACTGATTGTTTTCTCATGCTTCCAATTTGAATTCAAAAGGCACATCCTTAGCCTAACCTTTGCTGGTATTCCTACCAGCCCTCCACACCCCAGGTTACATGCTGTCCCCTGTTACTAGCTATGTTCCATATAGAATTTTACACTTTATAATGATATATCTGGGTTATTTGTTGTCTATTCTGTAATTCTGTAGCATGTTATGGACCCAGAAGTGTTCTTTAGGCACAGAAAAAATATGGGCAGTGTGCATGTGAGGGAGTGAGTGAATTATGAATGAATACATTGCCCTGTATACACTTGGGAACTAAGCATATTTGGGTATTATAAACACAGGCACCACATAATCCTGATCCAAGAGATTAGACATCTGTCATTGTTCTTGAAAGTTGAGAAAGTACATGCTTCACTGTATGCAAGTGTACTTGAGAACTTCCCGTACAGAGTATAATGTTTGGTTTTGGGATGTAAATCTCACCGGCTACTGCTTACGGGGCTGTAAGAGGCACAGTTGTGTCCCTGGCTGTGCATCTGCAGGTGAGCACCCCGAGGCAGTTGCTTGCAGGAAGTCATTGAGAATCAGAACAGGTTGGACTCCAAGGCTGCCGCATGAGTCTTACAAGTACAGATTTGTTTCAGGGGACAGACCAGTTCCTTAGGTTGTAATCAAGGTCTGTGTGGATCTTCCTTTTCTCCGGTCGCTGTTTTTCCTTATACTTGTCCTACTGTCTCCCTACTCTTAGTATGTTTCTCCTTTCTTTTTCCCGCCTTCCTGCAGCTTCCCTGCAACATTGCACACTGGAAAACCTTTGTTTTTTCTCCCCTTTACCTCTTCTTTGAAAAGCTGAGGGTAACCAACCACCTACCTTTGCAACTCCCAAGATTTTGTGTGAATCTCTGAAGGCCTCTACAGTGAAGGCCTTGGCAGTGAAAACCTGATCAAAATTAAACCCATTTAAAGACGTTAAACTTCTGTTTCACCTGGAGCTTAAGGTTTAGTGTAGGACGTGAAATTCTATCGTGTAGAACCTTATGAACCAGAACCAATAAAATGGCTCACCAGAATGGGTGTGTTTTATACTTTCCAGATCACTGATTGTCCAGTACAGAGCGTTCAGCATCACCAGCAGTTTGCAGCCCTTCCACATCTTAATTCAGAAGGGGAAGGGGCAGTGCCTACTTCAGATAGTTTGATGGTAAGGGGAGCTCGTCTTCCCACCTGACTGAACCCCAACATTTCTTAAGAGTGAGGCTGTCATTAAAATCACAGAGGACTCTGTGCCGTTTGTTAGGGTTTTTTGTTTGTTTTGTTTTTTGTTTTTTGAAAATGGGATATAGGGAATAGGGAATAGCTTTTTCTCACCTTGATGAGGCATTGTCTATTTGACAGGCATTCACTTTTGCAGTTTCCTGGCCTGTTTTGGAAGACATGTGGATTTTATTGGTTGTCTGAGTCCCCTTTGATTATGTAGACACTTGTAAAGATCTTTTTGTGGAGCATTTTAATGTTCCATAGAACAGTGGGGGTTATCTTTACAGCAGTTTTTAAAATGTAAGACATACTTTGTTGACATTTTTTTTTTCGCAGCAGTATGCACACAAGATGTTCAACTACAAAGTTATTCCCTATGCATGCTGACACTTTGCCTGGAATTATTTTCTAAAAGAAATGACTTTTAAAAGTGGAATGATCTTCTAGTGATGTTAACAAGTTTTCAGAATTGCAGTAAATTACATCAGTTGGCAAAATATTTTACATTGTCATAGTGATAATGTCTTTGGTGGTTACGGTCAGAAAGATGCAGTAACGTTCTTTTAGATGCCAAGTTATATTGAAGATATTCAAGTATAACTTTTGTAAAACTGTACTATTTCAAGATTTTATCTCCTAATACCTACTAATTATTTAAAAAGCAAGACTACCAACCACTTAAAAGCTATCATGGTTCCTATTGTTGGTAGTTAATTGGGTAGTGATGGAACTAACTGTACGTGAAGTCATTTTCAGTAATGTTTCTTGGTATACATTCTAATCTTTGTGGAATTCCATAATGAGTCACTTAAAGGAGATGACCGCTGGAAAAATTGAAGGAGATTATCACCTACATGTGGTCCTTGAGCATGGATAGATGCTTTTTTAGGGGCTTAGTACAACAGAATATAAAAAATATTTAGCAACTTGATTTAAAATAAAACGATTTAATTTACTGGGTGAATAGGATTTTTAGGTTTTTGTACTTGGTACAAAACTGAAAAGCTGCAAAACCAAGCTTTCTCCTTGTTCCTGTCTCCCAACCACTCAGGTGCCCTTCCCAGAGACGATTGCTGTGACCAGATTCTTGTTCTTCTTCCAGAGTGTATGTGTATTTATGTATATTATATATGTGCATGCATATACACATATCCGTGCTGTACAACAGTGTATAGAGCATACATACCACATATAACATACGTGTCTTTTAAATACAACTTAGAGTAGCTGTATACACTTTGCTTTCAGTTGACAGTAAGTGTTGTCAGGTATTCCATATTAATACATACAAAGCTGCATAGTTCCTTTATTTATTTTTTCTATTAAAAATATTTTTTGAATGTTCATTTTTTGAGAGAGAGAGAGAGAGAGGGACAGAGTACGAGTCGGGGTGGGGTAGAGAAGGAGACACAGAATCCGAAGCAGGCTCCAGGCTCTGAGCTGTCAGCACAGAGCCCAACACGGGGCCGGAACCCACGAACCGTGAGATCATGACCCGAGCCGAAGTCAGATGCTTAAGCCACCCAGGTGCCCTGATTTTTAAATATTTATTTATTTTTGAGAGTGGGGGGGGGGGGGAGAGAAAGAATGAGCAGGGGAGGGGCAGAGAGAGAGGAAGACAGAAGATCTCTAGCAGGCTCTGAGCTGTCAGCACAGAGCCTGCTGTGGGGCCCAAACTCACAAACTGCCAGATCGTGACCTGAGCCCCTGAGCTGAAGTGGGATGCTTAACAGACTGAGCCACCTAGGCACCCCAGCATAATTCCTTTAAATGCTGCATATAGTTCTTTTAAGTGTACTGTATGGATATAAAGTGTTTGGGTTTTCCGGTAATTTTTATTTACAGACGACACGTGCATAGAACGGCGGGAACGTCTCCTGGAGCATGGAGACTTTGTACGCCACAGCACTTGTGCTGATTTCCACGCTCAGTACAGTATGTGGTCACGTCTGTGTCCATAGATGCCACCGGTGGCTGTCTCAGCATGCTCTTAAACTTTTACGAAGCTGGCAAAGAAAAGATTCTGTCTCTCTGATGTTTGTTTTGCATTTTTCTTAGGAGAGTTCGGCATCTTTTCATATAGAAACCATTTATGTTTGATTTGATTTGATTTTTATTTTTTGGTCAAATCTTCATTTGTGTTGATTGTGACTAGTTTTCATCAGTTCATCTTTGTTCTTGTTTTTTTTTTAGGAGCTTATTATATTTGTATTTTAATTTGATATATGAGGTTTTTCTTTTGACATAGAAGCATAGGTAACTTTTTCTTTCTTTTTTTTTTTTGCCATTTACTCTGTGCCAAGCACTCTTTAAAACCCTTTAATTTGTTCTCATTAATTTATTTAATCCTCAAAAATTAAAAGTAAAAACCATGAGGAGTTAAGTGCTCAAAATCTCATAGCTACGTTGAGCTTAGGTAGTCTGAACCAAGGCCCACGTTCTAAACTATTATACTGCTAAAATCTGTTTTTCTTACGGGCCAAAAATGTAATGTTTGTGATAATTTTTCAAAAAATTCTAACTTACACGATTTCTTCGTTTTGAAATGGGACACTGATGATTAGTAGGTATCAATTTTAATTATAGTTTTTTTCCCAAATAGAAATACTGATTTAATACTGTAAAGTAAAATCAACAATTATATGTTCTTATGGTTAGAAAAACATTGTATACTTCAGCTTATATATTTGATGAAAGGAATATTAGTCATGAAAGAAAATGATACTGGGTCACTTGGCTAGCTCAGTCAGAAAAGCATGCAACTCTTGATCTCAGGGTTGTGAGTTTGAGCCTCATGTTGGGTGTAAATATTACTAAAAAATAATAAATAAAAACTTAAAAAAAGAAACTGATATCCGAAAGGTGATGTTTACAAACAGTACATTTTGATTTATCTTTTTCAGACAGAAAAAAATAGGAATACTTATTGTGATTGGATTTTAGGTGAGGTGTAAATGTTGGACTATTAGAAATATTTTTGGCATAGCAGAACCCTACGGCAGAATGCGACACATAGATGTGGAATCATGTTTTTATGGGGTTCCCAACTTCAGAAAGATGGGCAAAAAGGCCACAGGCTATTAAATACCTTAGATCTCTATTATTTTTTTCTGGATAAGCCTATTATTATTATTATTGTTATTATTATTGTTATTTTAATGTTTATTTATTTTGAGAGAGAGAGAGAGAGAGAGAGAGAGAGAGAGAGAGAGAGAGAATGTGAGCGGGGGAGGGGCAGAGAGAGAGAGGGAGACACAGAATCCGAAGCAGGCTCCATGCTCAGCACAGAGCCCAACGCGGGGCTTGAACCCATGAACCGTGAGATCATGACGTGAGCCGAAGTTGGACGCTTAACCAACTGAGCCACCCAGGTGCCCTGGGATAATCTTATGATTGACCAAAAGACCTTTTGTGAACAGTTAGTTGTTTTCTGTCTTAAATGTAAAAAAAAATGTTTAAAAAAAACACCTGCTTTTTTTTTACATGCTTGCACTTAAAAGTTTTTTTGCTGTCTCAAAAACAGTATCATTTGCTGTAGGCAAGTTTTCTACTGCGATAGAAATCAGGAAATTGTGTGGGGAGTCACAGAGGCAGGTGGGAAAAGGCTTTGTGGATGAAACGGTGCCTGTGCTAAATCTTGAAAGACGAGGAGGAAGCGGCATGACACAAATAAGGAGACACACACAGAAGCTGCTATGCATTATGTGTCTGAGAGGCTATGCTGGGGTTTGGTGTGGCCGAAGGGCAGGAAAAACACAAGTAAGAGGTGAAATTGGTTGCCTTGGAACAAGGTCGTGAAGTAGAAACATAACGTGAGCGGTGTATATGATTTCAAACTTTTGGTGGAATGTTACAAAAGGTTAAAAAAAAAGACACAAAGTTAATTTTATTTTATACAGAAAAGAAAAATTAGATGGGCTTTGGGGCAGAGGTTGTATGATGTGGTTTTATGTATTTATTTTCGATTTGGGAAAGAAGAGACTTAAAAATGCTTTAAGCTATAAGGAAAGATACGGAAGAACAAAATAATTCAAAATGTAGCAGACCAACTGGGGGAGTGTAGAGAGAGAGATTGGTCTTGATGGGCAGAAAGGAGAACATTTCCTATGAAACTAGCAGGAGGAGGAGGAGAAGGGCAGATAAAGATCTGTGTCTTGTTGAAAGTTTGGAAGTGTAGGAAGATTAACAACGCATTTTCAAGTATACCTTTTCAGTAACAAAAATGAAACTTTATGTATGAATGGATACCTCTATTCACTTTTCCCCGTTTATAATAATAATTAGTTTTTCACACTGAAGAAATGGGCTAGGGTTCTCAGGTTCATAGTATATAGATGTCAAAAATGGCATGAAAGAAACCAGTGCAGATTCATTTAAATTTTGGTTTGATGATTCAGGACTGACTGCCATAGACAGGGGCTTGGAAGCTTAAGCGAATTCATAAAGAAAGGGATAGACACAGATTGATGGAAATTCTTAACGTCAAGTACAAAGGAATAGTGAGGGAGAGGAGAAAGAATAGTATGTGGGGTGAGACAGAGGCATTGACTTGAGTAATAGAAAAGATCAATGGGTAATAAAATCTCTGCTCTTTTTCTCTCAATGTTTTTTCAACTTTTACACAAAAAAAATACTATGTTATAGAAAGTGCATCTCAGACTCTCTTAAACAGTGGAAGAAATGTACTGGCTCACAAAATAAAAAAAGGTTCAGGGATATCGGCTTCAGGCAAGTTTTGATCCAGAGGCTCAGGATGTCATTGGGATCCAACTTTGTTTCCTAAAATACTCTGGCCTCTGCCCTGCTCCACATTTGTACCATCCCCAGGTGGGATGTCCTCATTGCTTCACATCTTCATTCCGTGTTGTCCAGAGTTACAGCCATGTGCATTTACTCCAGAAATTCTAGTGAGAATGCTAAGACTCACTCTGATTAGACTGCAGCTAGATTGCAAATTCCATCCCTGGCCCCACGATTACATGTAGCCCCATTGGAAACTAGCCCTTACTGGGAAGTAAGAAAACAGACTGATGATACAGTCAGGAGTTCCCACTGGCTAATGGGAAGGGAGAGCAAACACACACCCCTGGGGCCTTGGACAAGTAGCCTGAAGCACAACTTTTAATGTCTCCTGTTTTATATTAAATATTAATTATAATTTTACATTGTCTTCCATAACATGCTTTAGTATAAATCAAAAATTTTCTTAAAATCCTTGAGTAAAATGAATGATTCTAAGCTATTGTTTGACCTGTGTTCAAACCTCCTTTGGTATCAGTAGGTGTTTGTAAACAAGTCTTACATAATCCTAAGCTAACTGTCTTCAATGTAAACACACATTTGATGTGGAAAGAGAACACTGAAAGATATTAAATACCGTATTCTAGATCTATTTTAAGCCGTGAAAATATTGTCCATTTTAAGGATAAGTTTTCCACAATTCATCTTTATGTACAACTACATATAATCACTGGAATTAACTCCTTCTTAGGTATTAATAACCATAGTAAAAATATCTGAGGATACTTATTTTAAAAACATGCTTTGTGCTTGGGGTCATTAAACTTAGTCTGTGAATGTGTTTTGTAGCTATAATTGTAGGACATTTTAAAAACCAGAATTGAACTCTTCACCCCAGTTTTCTCTGAGGTAATTATAGGATGAAAAATAACTAAGAAAAAAAAATCTATTTATCATCATTAATGAAAGTGTCTCACGGTACTGTTCAATACCTTTTAAATTTAATGATACTTGCATTTTACGCACACACACATACACAAACATAAATACACACTTGTGCTGATCTATTTTTAGGAAATAGAGTTATCCATTTACTCTGATACCTGGATCTTGTATGAGACTTGGATAGTAAAGAAAAACTCTTAATTATTTTCAGGCAGGAATAGGGCTTACTATGTGCCAGCCACCGTTTTAATGTTTAAAATATAATCACATTCACTGCTTACATTAACCCTGAGAAAGTCAAGTTCTAGGGTGATTAAATAACTTGCCCAGCCTTATGCATGCAGCTAGTAAAGAGTCAAGCAGGAGAACCCAGAGAACTAGATTCTAGGGATCATGATCTTTACAGTGTTAAATTCTAGTTTTTTAAAATTAATTAAAAAGGAAACTTTTCCAGTTGTATCTAGGGAAGTTTACTGTGAAAGCAGTTTGTGGTGATACCATTCAGAGTCTTTCCTAGTTTGAAAGTGAACGGCCAACCCTGTGTTTGAGTTCTGGCCTCAGAGTGGGCTGTTTCCTGGAAGCTCACATCTGTGCAATACCTTTTGAAGTCATGCTTCACTGGGTCTTTGATGTGTTTCTTCTTCCAGGTTGCTTTCAGGTGTCTAACTTCAAATGAATGGTTAATGGGGCCATTCTTTACCAATAAAATAGAACTAGGGTTCTTTTATCCTTGTTGTTATGTTGGTCATAATATGGTGTATTGTTAGAGAAGTTTATTTTAACTAATCAGAATATTGAATTATAAGGTTCATCTTTTGGTTATTATTTTCTGTGCCTGTCCGTTCAGTGATAAATTGGAAACTTCCAAAAAATGTTTTTGGAAACACCAGCTGCTGTTCAAAAGAAGTGTGGTGAATGAGTTTCATTTTTGTGTTGGTAATCAACAACTGGGTGAAAGCCTTAAGATTTATTTTCTCTCTGAGCCTCATTGAGATGCATGCAACTTACCTTCACCCTTTTTATTTTGGGGACTTACTTTATGCTTCTGTCAGTTCCATGATGGATTTCCAGTCTTGTTGGGATAGTGAAGAAGGAGCTGGGACTGTAACCCTAAGACCAGAAACTTTGAAGAAATATTAAATATAAACATACCTTTCCATTTTGAATCATTAGTATGATTTGAATAATCACAAATTATTTGAATAATTATTTGAATAATTTCATTGTGGATTGTTTAATTCCACTCATCTTCCTTTGTGGCTTTTTCTTGCCCTGTCCCATTGTCACCCCAGCCCAGCCACCTGTGCTACAGTTATAGGAAACATAAGCTAATCGTAAGGACAATAGGCTTAGTGAGAGGATTTGGGGGTGGTCCAAAGAAAGAATTGAACAGCAAGGCTTTAGAATTGGAGCCACTTGCCAGTTGACCTATGTCTAGACATCCTTCAAGTGGATGACTTCTCTCTGGCCACATTCTCTGTTCACAATTACAGTGTCTGGGAGAAAGTGTGGGAGAGGACCCAAGTTAGTTCCCCACCTGACCCATCTCTGGGACAGAGGGATGGGGTGTACTGTATAGAAGAACTTGCCTCAAAAGACTGTGGGGATGGGGGTGTTGGCCAGGTCTCTCCCTCTCTGCTGTCCCCTGTCTCTCTCCCTCTGGATTCTCTGCACACTCTCAGACATAGGCAGTCTAATTTGATACAGGATTTTGCTCTAGGGAAGAAGGATGTGCTGAAAAAAGGAAGAAGTAATGGCTCTGGATTCCAAATCAATTTCATATTGATCGCTGGATAATTCTCAGTGAGACATGTTTTTCAGTAATCAGGAGTGCAAATTGATAAGATCAATGCCTGTGGCTGAGATAATAGTGGGCCAGAATTTAGAAGGCATGCACTTCACCTATGCCCTTCTTTAGAGAAGATCAAGAGAGGAAGAAAGAGGAAGAATTAGATTAGTAATTGTACTGTTCTTTTGGGTTAGCTTCTTGCAAGACTTCTCTGCTGTCACCAATTAAAATATAGCAAAATAGAATGTTAGCACTAAGGGATGAGAGAGAGAAAATCATTGCAGAATGTTGATAATTAGAAATTTTATAAAATAATATATCACAGATGACATATTTTTTTTAGGGGATTTAACTACATAATTTAAGGAGTAAATGGGTAGAAAGTTATGGGGGAATATTTTTTCTAGGCTCGTTCACTCTTTCTTTCTCTCTCTCTCTCTCTCTCTATACTTTTTTTCTTCTTCCCTGAGTGGTTACATGGATTAACTGATATAGTTCATGTCTCCTGCCCTACTCAGTGCTTGGCACATGATAGTTTGAGACAAATATTTGGTCCCTTTCATTTCCTTTTAATTCCTGGCTAGATTATAAAATCTTGGAGGGCAGAAAATTGCCTCACTTAACTTTATATCTTGTTCAGAATCTGGCGGTAATTAAGTACCTTGTGAATACTTACAAGTAGTTGCTTATTGATTTTTATTGAAGTATAGTTAACATATAGTGTTATATTAGTTTTAGGTGTACAATATAATGATTCAGTTATTCTATACGTTACTCATTGCTCATCATGGTAATTGTACTCTTAACCCCTTTCTCTGTTTCCCCCCACCCACCTTCCCTCTGGCAGCCATCAGTTTGTTCTCTGTATTTAAGAGTCTGTTTTTGGTTTGCTCATTTGTTTTGTTTCTTGCATCGGCATATGACTGAAGTCATAGGGTATTTGTTTTTCTCTGACTTACTTCACTTAGCGTTATACCCTCTAGTTCCATTCATGTTGTTGCAAATGACAAGATCTCATGTTTTTTATGGCTCAGTAATGTTTCATGTATATATGCCTCCTCTTTACTCATTCATCTACTAATGGACCCTTGAATTATCTCCATGTCTTGGCTATTTAATATATTTGAACTTATATCTTTTAATAATTTCACTTCAGCCTCAGAAAGTTGAATTTTAAGGCAGTTCATCATAAATTGTTAAGTTAGAAAAGGTGAGACTGAAAATAAGTAGGAAGTTCTTATTTTAGGAAAGGCTATTTCAAAACTTAGAGGCAGACTCCTATTTGTTTCAATAACAGTCTAAAGTTTCTACTTTATATCCTCTGTTTAAGCTTTATAAAACCAATTTCTTAAAGTTTATTTATTTTGAGGGGGAGAGAGAGAGGTGCAGAGAGAGAGAGAGGGGGAGAGAGAGAGAGAGAGAGAGAGAGAGAGAGAGAATCCCAAGCACACTCTGCACTAATGGTGTGGAGCCCTGACATAGGGCTTGAACCCACGAACTGTGCGATCATGACCTGAGCTGACATCAAGAGTCAAACGCTTAACTGACTGAGCCACCCAGATGCCTCTATAAAAACAATTTTTAATAAAATTCTACTTAGGTATAAGCAAAAAGTTAGGATCTAGTCCATTTACATGAAATTGTAAGAAGAAATACTGAGTGTTATTATCTGGATTTAATAGAAGCCCAGGATATAGGCAAGGGATTTGGAAGAATTATTTCCCTCTAGGAATCTGTGCTTAAATCTTGGTTACTTTATGAAGTATATTAGAAAGTGTCTTGCAAATTGCAGGGGAAGTAAGAATAAAAATATTTAATATAGTTGAAGTAAAAAAAATATATATATAGGTGAAGTATTTGGTAAATAAATACACTTTTAGTCTATCTGTCCAAACCTTTCAGGAATTCAAAGAAATGTGAAGATAAATTTCAGTTAAACTCTTTCAGGGAGTCTATGAAAGCCATTTTATTATTTTTTATTATTTAAAAAAAAATTAATGTTTATTTATTTTTGACAGAGAGAGACAGAGACAGAGCATGAGCGGGGGAGGGGCAGAGAGAGAGGGAGACACAGAATCTGAAGCAGGCTCCAGGCTCCTAGCTGTCAGCACAGAGCCCGATGCGGGGCTCGAACTCACAGACCGCGAGATCATGACCTGAGCCGAGGTTGGACGCTCAACCGACTGAGCCACCCAGGTGCCCCTGAAAGCCATTTTAAAGGGGGAATTAAAATTAATTGAAGTGAACTTCTGTATATAACAATTCTTCATGATTAATTCCCCAAAGTACCCAATGGAGACAGTTTTCAGTCATGGAAGTACAAAAAAGGGGGAAGATGTTATTTTAAAGAAATAATCACTGCAGTGGTTTTCATATATTAAGAGTGAGGTATGTTTTATTTTATTTTGGGAGAAGACAGTCCTGACAGAGTGAAGAACAAAGGGCAGATAACTCAAGGCAGCAATGTGACCAGTGTGCTTGAAGACCAGTGAGGAAGTCAGTGAGCCTGGAGTGGACTGATCCAAAGGGAGGGTCCTAAGTGGGTATTCAGAGAGGTAACAGATCATGTTCGGGTTTGCAGGCATTCGTAAGGACTTTAGCTTGTATTTTTAGTGATATGGAAAGTCATTGGAATGTTTTAATCAAGTAAGTAACATGAGTTGTCATTGGCTTTAAAAAGATCGTTCTGGCTGCTGCATGGAGAGTAATGTTAGGACAAAAGATAGGACAAGACAGAGACTTGTGGAGTCTATTACAGCAGCCCCAGGTGAGCCAGGGTGGCAGTGGTGGAACTGATGAGAAAAAGTAAAATTCAGAATGTATTATAAAGGGAAAGGTGGAAGAATTTGAATTATGTGTGGGAGATAAATAGACATCAAGAGAAAGTACAAGGATTTTCCCAGATTAAAGGATGAAGTTCCCATTTATGGGGCCGAGGGAGACTGAGATGTGAAAGTGTGGGTGAAACCAGAAGTTCATCTTTGGACATGTTGAGATTTCGATTAAAATGGGTATGTGAGGTGGGGAGTTCAGGAAGGGACCTGGATGGAGATAGAAATTTTGGGTTTCATTAGCATAGAGGTTTTGCCTAAAACCAATAGACGGAATGAGACATTTAGAGATTGAGTGTACATAGAAAAGAAACTTGAAGACTGTTCCTAGAGCACTCTGATGTTTGGAAGTTGGGGATATGAAGAGAGGAACCAGCAAAAGGAGGATTGGGAAATAGTGAGGTAGAAGGGCATTCAGGAGATTATGTGTACCAGGCAGCCATGTGATGAAAATATTTCAAGGAGAAGGAGTTGATAACCTTATTAAATCCTGTTTAAAGTTCAGCAACATATGGGGTGGTCAAGTGATGACCTTGAGAGAAGCAGGCGGGAGTTGATGGAAAGCCTGAAGGGTTGGAATTGGAGGTAGCAAGTGTAGACAGTTCTCTTGAGGAAAAAAACGAGCTGAGAAATGAATGGTATTTGAAGTAGGAAATTAGTCCAAGAGAAGTTCTTGCTTTTGATTTTTTTTTTTTTTTTTTTTTTAATGAAAGTAATTCAAGCCTGGGAGTGCTTTAGTGGAGAGATACAAGGCAGGGGACGGGGTGAGGTTAGGTGGGGAACGGCTGTAGTGCTGTTACTGAGTTAGCCACACAAGATGGGATCGGGTGCCAAGATGGGACTGTGGGGCAGGGAGATGGGTGCTTACGTGAGTGCACAGACTGTTTATTCAGAATGGAGGAAAGGCAGTGGAGTGTTGGGGCACAGATGGAGTGGGCAGTTAGGTGTGGTGGTGCATGATAAAGTTTTTAGTTATTTAGTTTCTGTGGGCTATGCTAGGTAAAAGATTGAAAGGTATAGGAATGAGAAGTGAGGAAGGGCTGGAGAGAGAAAGCAGTCCTAGAAACATAGTAAAAGGTCTTCGGTCACTGGAGTTTTACAGCAGCTATTGCCTGTCTCAGGGTATATTGTGTTTGTTCTCTTTGTGTTTGTTCTGACCCTTCAGTCAAAACCTATAGTACATAGAGGATTGTCCCCTGGGTTGCTGCTTTTCCTTCCTCTTAGTTCTTGATAACCATTCCTTCAGGGTCGCCCAGCATCATGAACACAAGGGCTCTTGTGTGCTGCAGACTTTGACCAAAGAGTTGAGGCGATGGAAGGAAATGACAACATAATTCATCCCATCTTTATTTTGTCTCTTATGCTTCAGAGTGGTTGCTCTTCCTTTTCTGGGCCTTGGATCCCTTTGGTTAATGAGATAGTTTTCAAAATATAAAAAACACTTCTGATATTATTTGTGAGTCTTTATTGTGCATGAAATAAGCTCCAGTGGCAGGTCATGTAACTACATTAATTTCAAAGTAGTTAGTAATGTAAACAGTATTTTTACAGATATCTATAATAACTGAGATATGATATGAAAATGTTTGTGATTTCCACTGGTGACAAGGTTACCGGTATTGGCACTGTGATTTGTTGCCTACCTTCATAATGAAAGGAAATGCTAAATATCCTTTTGCTAGAGGTTTATAGACACAGAGATGAAATCTCTTCCCCATCCAAGTTGTAGCCTGCTTTCTGTGTGTTCACCCTCCGTGGGTCTGAGGAAGGGTGCAGGAAGTAGTGCTCCTCTTCTGTCTAAGGCTGACCCCACCATCCACAATCTAGCCTTTTATCCTCATTTTCTCCGAGACTTACTCCAAACACATATCCCAGATTGCTTTTATATCCTCATCTCTTTTTCTGCTCATGGGTGTTTCCCTTTTTTCTTGGAATATACTTGCCTTTCCTCTATCTTTCATTTCCTGTGAGAGTAATAGATAGACTTACCTTCCTGGGTGTGGCCAACCCAGTGACTAGCATACTCTCTTTATTTTTTATTTTATTTTTTTAATGTTTATTTATTTATTTTGAGGAGAGAGAGAGAGAGAGAGAGAGAGAGAGAAACAGAGAGAGGGAGACAGAATCCCAAGCCAACTCTGCGCTCAGCACAGAGCCTGACGTGGGCCTTGAACCCATGAACTGGGACATCATGACCTGAGCTGAAATGAAGATTCAGACGCTTAACCAACTGAGCCACCCAGGTGCCCTAGGACACTCTCTTTAAATATTAACTGCTGTAGCACTCTCAACAATAGCCAAATTAAGGAAAGAGCCTAAATGTCCATCAACTGATGAATGGATAAAGAAATTGTGGTTTATATACACAATGGAGTACTACATAGCAATGAGAAAGAACGAAATATGGCCCTTTGTAGCAACGTGGATGGAACTGGAGAGTGTGATGCTAAGTGAAATAAGCCATACAGAGAAAGACAGATACCATATGTTTTCACTCTTATGTGGATCCTGAGAAACTTAACAGAAACCCATGGGGGAGGGGAAGGAAAAAAAAAAAGAGGTTAGAGTGGAGAGAGCTAAAGCATAAGAGACTCTTAAAAACTGAGAACAAACTGAGGGTTGATGGGGGGTGGGAGGGAGGGGAGGGTGGGTGATGGGTATTGAGGAGGGCACCTTTTGGGATGAGCACTGGCTGTTGTATGGAAACCAATTTGACAATAAACTTCATATATTTAAAAAAATAAAAATAAAAACAATTTTGAGGATAGTATTAAAAAAATATTAACTGCTGTAGAAGGTGATCACTAAAAGTTTGTTAAATAAATAGATGCTTCTGTTTGGACATTCACAGACTTTTGTATTAGTAAATATTACAGCTGTCTCTGGCTGGTGAAAGGATGATCCTCATAGGACTAATGAACATAGTGCAAACCCCATTGGTAAACTGGTAGAGTAAGAAAATTCATCTGGCAGTCCATGCAAAAGTTAACATCCTCATAGAGGGATATGCTAGATTTCCATATTTAGACAATTTTGATAAGGACGGTTCAAATTGGCACTTGGTCAAACAAGTTCATTGGTTTCCATGAAGTCTGATAAGGATGATAATTTAAAATGATTTATAGGGATGTCTGAGTGGCTCAGTTAAGCATCCAACTCTTGATTTTGGCTCAGGTCATGATCTCACTGTTGGTCAGTTTGAGCCCCGAGTTGGGCTCTGCGTTGATAGCTCAGAGCCTGCTTGGGAGTCTCTCTCTCTCCCCCTCTCTCTGCCCCTTCCCCACTTGTGCTCATGTGCATCCTCTCTCTCAAAAATAAATAAATCTTAAAAAGAAATGATCTATAATTTGCTGAACTTTACGATTTAGTAATATGGTTAACAAATTCTTTAAGTTGCATGTTTAAAAATATACTTCTGGTTTGAATTTTGCATTAGATTAACATGGACACACAGTATTTTAGATTAAAAGGATAGAATTGAGTGACAATAGAATTTAGTTTTGGAGAAGTATTCAATATTAGTGTTAGAACATATTTCTTATATTTAATCTGAATTTACTTTTATTCTATCATTTCCTGAATTAATTTTCCTCATGCAGTAACTGATATTCTTTGAACACATACCTCTAATTTATATAGCTGTTCATCATATTTTATCTTTTAATGTTTATTCTTTTGTTATTTTTTTCATTAATGAATGGTTACTTGAATTTTTATGTATGTGTTTATGCAGATACTGAGTCAATGGAGGTAACCTAAAGCTGTCACATTAGTGCTTGACATATAATAAGCACTCTACAATAAAAGAAGGAGCCACAAACATACATAAACACAATTATTTTCTCCAACTAGATTATAAACTTTGTGTTAATAACTCTGTGAACATGGGATCTTGTTTGTCTTGTACATCTTCTTCTCCCCAGTGCCTAGCACAGAGTCTGGCCTATAGTAGGTTATTAATAAAAATTTGTTGTGGTGGGTCATATAGATTGGGGACAAAGATGAAGAAAGTAGAGATTATTTTAGTAACTTGTGTTAAGAGTGAACGCATTTCCCCCGTTACCTATTTATGCACGGTGACATTAGCATTTCTTACAAATACCAAGGGAGTATGGTTCTTACAGGTAGATCAAGTGTAGGGAGGTACGGAATTTAGTCCAGATGCACTGGCATGGCTGTCTTGGTTCTTTTTGGCCATTTTCCATTCTTCCTGGGTATGTGCAGGCCACATCAGTTGGACAGTGTTTTAAATATCATCTGTGGTCTTCAGTGAGTGTTTGGAAGGAAAGTAATTCAAATTAAGCTGTATAGACAAAAATATGTACACACACACGCACAGATATATATATATATGAACATTACTATGTCTAATTTTAAGCAATGACGGAAATTTTAGCATATATTCAATATAAACCATTTACATGTTGAAGAACTTACATAAATCAGTAAGCTATGTTTTAACATTACTAAAAATAAGATATCTTAACATTTAAGATGTTGCTTTTTCTAGTTTCAAATGATAGGTGTGGTAATGAAAGTACATTATTTGGCTTTATGATATTTATGTACTTGCAAGTTTAGTTGGTAATTCAAATATTTTACAGGGTCATGAAAATCAGTAGTATTTTCCTCTTGTAATGACAGGCACCATATTAAAATTATCACGTTCCACATGCCTTATTTTTTTGATCATTGTTGTATTTGTCCTCCTTAAAAGAAAGGGCATAGCAGCTACTACACTATATAAAGGTAATTTTATACTTGCCAATTGATCTTCCCTTGGGGGCTACTGTACTTTTTATAAATAGCTTGCTGACTTCGAAGAAACATACTTCTGTTCTTAGGAACTCATCTGGAAAGGGCATTTCTTTGGGGATATGGAGACCATGTGTGGAATTTCAGCTACAGGGAAAATTCTGGGTTTTAGACAAAGAAATATTGGGTGGTTTAAAATTGAGAGTCCATTTGTGAAAAATCGGTTTGCTTTTAATAGTTCTATTTTGTTTTTAGAGCTTAATACATTATAGACCCATGGTCCCCAGTCTGGAGTGTTCAGACTCCTAGGGACCTGCAATGCAGATTGGTACCAATAGTCATATTACCCTGGTCATAAGTACTGATTTAAAGTAGTGTATGATTGATTTATTAAAAACGAGCAAATGTTTGTTACCTAAAAAGGGTAATTTGTTTACTTTACCAAACTTGGAATTCATGGAGTAAAAGTAACAGAAAGTCCCCTTCGGAGAGATTCATGCCAACTTGAAGCCTCACCGATACAGCTGTCACATATGTGAGATTGTTAACTCCAGAGATTTTTATTGATTGAATTAATAAATTCAGTTGTAAATCTAAGAATTCAAAATACTTAATAGCTGAATTTTACCTTATGGTGAATCTCAAAGTTTGGTAAACTACTTTTCATCCCCCATTACATTTTTGGATGAAAGGTGCAAGTGGTTTTATGATACTTCTGTGACGAGAATATCTGTGGGGGCTGGTGTAGCTTACATATATATGGATGTGTGATGCTGAATCCGTATTTCTTAAAGTAACTTTCATTGTATTTAGATTAAGAGGTACCCAAAATAAGCTCTGCTGTTTTCAGTGCCAGTGTTATTTTTTCTTTTTTTCCTGTTTTTCTCCCTGACTTTGGATGGTGTGGGGAGGAGAGGTCATGGTTAGACCAGCAGCACAGGCCGCCATCAAACTTGAAACGTTCTGAACAGATAGCACACCCCGCCCACCATTTCTTTCACATCACTGTAAAAGCTCCCAAGTTGTTACTTGAAGACTGAATTTTGTACAAGTTCATTTTAAAACATTTTGAACCATTAAAGTATTAAATGAATTACTATAGAATTGCCACAGTTTATGGTACAACTTAGTTTTTAACAAAGCTTTTGTTTATCACATTCTTAAATGGCTGAAGTATGCTGATAAGAAATTTCTCAGTCATTGTGGCGATTTACAGCCCTTTTTTGCGGGATGGTGTTTAAAATACCTAACCTAAATTTTTCTTAATGCAAGTTTAAGTTACTCTTTCTTATTCATTGTGTACTTGAAGGAAAGTAACTGAGTTACTTGTGTTTCCTCTGGGCTGCATTCATATGTTTGGGGTCATCTGTGAAGTTCTTTTCATGCTAGTGCTGTCTTCCTTCAAACCCCATGCTGCCTCGTCTATAACAGTCCTTGAGTATCCTGAAATGATAAAAAAAAAAAAAATTATTTTGTTACCCTACTGTAAGTCTCTTATGAAGGAGAAATTATATGAAAGTTTTTTATGAAAGACTTTAACAGCTACATTTTCAAAAATAACAATTTCAATATGGAAATGCTTAGGCATGACTGTACCAGGAATAATGAAATGGTAGATTCTTGTACAGACATGTGGCATCACTAAGAAGACCACAGCAACAAATACAAGTTAAAAATATTTGTGTTAGCAATTCAAAAACAAGTGCTTTTAAGATAATGGGTGTGACTGTTTTAAAAAAGTTCTTATTTATTTATTTAAGAGAGATAACAGGGGGAAGGGCAGAGAGAGATGAAGAGAATCCCAAGTAGACTCCATGCTGTCAGCATGGGCTTGACGTGGGGCCCGATGTGGAGCTCGAACTCATGAACTGCGAGATCATAGCTTGAGCTGAAACCAAGAGTCAGATGCTTAACCAACTGAACCATTCATGTACCCTATGTGTCTTTTCTTAACATGTTGATTGCTTTTGACAAAGCTTCGTTTTGCTTGGAGCTTTGTCAGAAGCAATCAACATGTTAACATAGTTGTGTGTTCTTGAAGAATTCATTGCATATTAATTTTTTTCCTAAAATGCTATGTATTTATGTAAAATGGAGTAAGGTTCTAGACTCATATAACTATAAATGTGTACTTCACCCTCATGAGTCTCTAGTCATTCATTCAAAAGGTGTGAGGGACCCAGGGAAATGCTTTGTTTGGAACTCTCCTTTGTGTTGCAGTTGACATAAGTTTCTCAGCCCATAAAAAGCATGTGCAAGCCAAAAATGTGATCACTTATTTTGAAAACGAGGACAGTCCTAGGTGCTTTTCTTGAGAACCTTTGCTCCAAGCTAAGCTTTTTTTTTTTTTTTTTAACGTTTATTCATTTTTTGAGACAGAGAGAGACAGAGCATGAATGGGGGAAGGTCAGAGAGAGAGGGGGACACAGAATCCGAAACAGGCTCCAGGCTCTGAGCTGTCAGCACAGAGCCTGACGCGGGGCTCGAACTCACAGACCGCGAGATCATGACCTGAGCCGAAGTCAGATGCCCAACCGACTGAGCCACCCAGGTGCCCCTAAGCTAAGCTTTTAAATATAGGGCCTGTTTTCTGATGCATCAGTAGTTTTTGTGTGTGTTTTTTTTTTGTTTGTTTGCTTTTTTTTGTTGTTGTTGTTTTCCTCTATTCAGTTTTTCTTATACTTTAATGTAATTGATAAGGACAAGCGATTCAGTTGTTTCTCAGAATCCATCTAAGGTGTCTTGAATGGTGCAAGCTAAAATAATCTCAGTGAGAAAATAAATCTAAGCAAATTATCCGTTGCTAGCAAATCATTGTGGGTGACTACCAAAGACATCCTTTCTTCATCTTCTTTAAGTGGAATCCCATATCATGTAAAGATTGTGTTATTTTAGAATACATGGCGGGGGGCGGGGGAGGCGGTGATCATGCCAAACATTTATAGAGCACTTATCTAGCAGTTACGTTACTTGCCTTATCTTTTATTTTTAAGTCTTTTAACCATCTGAGGAAGCACACATTATTCATACCTTTATTTTACAAAACAGAAATCAGAGCCATAGAGAGGCTAATTACCTTGCTTAAGGTCACACAACGATTAGGTAGTAGAGCCCGTATTTTATATCAGGTTTCTTTGACTTTACAGCAATTGCTGTTAAGTTTCACTGGTGTTCACATGAATCTTTTCAAAGGTGGATTATAACCATTAAAATGTGTCCAGGACAGACCTTCAGAGAAGCTCTCCCTATCTCTTTTCTAATAACATACTTATCTGCATTTCCTCTTTATTTTCCATTCTTTAGAGTTAGCTAGATGTGTGGGATGTGAAAGTGAGCCATATGTAGAATCTCTACTTGGTGTTATTTAAATGTCAACATGGTAATGAGAAATTGATGGGGCCAAGTACTTCAGACTTGCCAGTATCATGATGTTCATCAGTAATAAGCAAATGAGCGTGGTTAGCCTGTGTGCTCTAGAATGATAGAAAATACAAAAACACTGTCATGTACTTAGCAGAAACTATATGAGTAATAACACCCAGAAAGTAGAGGATAATGCTAATTTTTTTGGTAACCACCTTCAACTTCAACTAACAGGAAAGTCTACTTTTATTCTCCGGGTGCCAGTTACCAGTGAAGAAGAGGAATTTGCATTTCTGCATTGGTGATACTTGTGACTTTGAGATCAACATTGCCTTCTGGTCTCCTGTGTGTTGTGTTCTTTTCAGCATTAATAAATTTATTTAAAATAAAGTTATGTTAATGGATCAAATGAGTTCTTGTGCTTGGCAGTGAAATAATCAGATTCGAACTTATATTTAAAATTTAGAGAGGCTTCCCATTAAAAATAGCATTTGGTTGCATTTGCTGACATAGCCTCTTCTAATTTTCTGCTAAGAGATTAATGAAGACCTAGAAACAAACTCAGTAATGGGGGGAAAAAAAGACTGATATTCAATTGCTAGAAATTTTGATGCATTTCCCCCATCTACAAGGAACTAGACTAGGAAAAACAGGATTATCTAATGAAACTAATCAGTATAAAGTAGCAAATGTAGTTTGCTCCTTTTGTAACATCATCTGCTTGCTCAGACACCCACGATCTTGAAACATCGAGGAAATGGGGCAGCTCTCCATCTGCTGCAAGGGCGGCTGTTTTTCTGAGGAAGCTATAATATTACCATCATTTATGCTTCTTTCTCGTAGTTTTTCTGTCTGTCCAGCAGCTTTAAGAACAAAGAAAACAGCAAGAACATTAAAGATTAGGTTAGTGGGAGCTGCAGACCACTGCATCCTGAAAGGAAGATGTCTCCCAGGTAATGGACTCAAAGTGGGAGTGGAGAACCGAATGGTAGGCCTTTTAGATTTCAGGTGATCCTTTTTCAGATTGGCAATCTGTTAGGAGAAGGTTCCTTTGCCATCCAGAAGACAAGCTTTACATTAATGCCTGATGGCCCCTGAGAATTGGACTTTTGACTCTTCCTATGAATCTATATCTCTGCTACAGCACTGTGAAGGGATTTCTATAACCATCCAAGAGCACAGTGAGCCAGGCCAAGCCTTCTTTGGATGGTGGACACTGTCACCAGCACAGGAAGAGGCAACAGAAAACCTGAACACCATTTGATTTGTTAACTGATACTGTACTTCAGGGTAAGGGCCTATCTTTCTGAAAATGCACGAGAAAAGCACATTTTAGGGAGTATTTACAAAACTTGAACATTTAGAAAACAGTTTAACATAACATAAGGTAGTAGGTAGGGTATCTGTGAACCTGCTGCAGACAGCTGCAAGGAGAGAACTAACTCATATTTCAGGCAAGATTGCAGGAAACAAAAAAACTGGGAAAGTGGGATTCAACTCTGCAGAGGAGGCAAGAAGGAAGAATTCATGTTTTGAAGAACTAAATCAATGATGTGAAGAACCAGCTTCAGGAACTTAGATTTCAAAGAAAGATCAAGAATAAAAAACAGATAAAAGATAATAAATATGGGGAAGGAGAACTGAAGTCCAGTCTAGGAAAGATAAATACAAGTGGCTGATAAAAATAAGAAAAAAAAATCAGCCTGTTTTGCAAAGAAATGGAAATAAAAATGAGTTTTCACTTTATGCCAATCAAATTAACTAACATATATTAAACAAGTGAACCCCCCCGTTTTTTTTAAGTTTACTTAATTGGTTTTGAGAGAGAGAAAGAGGGCACATGTGAGCAGCAGACAGAGAGGGAGAGAGAGAATCAATCCAAGCAGGCTCCACGCTCAGTACGGAGTGCAACATGGGTCTTGATCCCACAACTGTGAGATCATGACCTAAGCCAAAATCAAGAGCTGGACGTTCAACTGACTGAGCCACCCAGGCACGCCCAAAATACCCTTTTGATAGAAGCTCAGTGGAAAAGTCCTGTTTGAAATGTATAGTCATTTCGATAGTTTGGTAACATTTTCTTAAAAAGGTTAGTGCTTTATCTAAAGGTTACAATCATGGATATGTGATAAGATTTGCTTATAAGGATAACAAATAGGAAAAATTTTGATAAACTATGAGACAGTTAGTGATAATTTATAGCCCTAAAATCATGGTTTTGAAACTAATGATATGGAAATATCCTTCCAATATAATGTAGTTTCAGTGTATCCCAAGCTGAGAGCTAATAATGAAGAAGGAAGATGTATTTAGTGGGAAGTAAATGTGGAAATATGTTTGCTCTCCAGATGACTTACTTCCCAAATCATTTCTTATGAATTAAGTCCTAGTAAATGTTAGCACCTTATAGGTCTGAGAAAGCTGCCATAGATTTCTGCTAACATTGCCTAAACCTTTTTATACTGTTTTAAATACCACAGAACATTGCTTTTAGTGGAACAGATATTAACATTATATTAAAATCTACCAGAAAAATGTTATTTCAATACCAGTTTGGGAAACAATATGTTAAATAAAAAAAAAATGTATATGTGAAATTGAAGTAAATACACCAAATAATTTAAAATGATCTCTGAATGGTGAAATTGTTATATACTTATATGTCACTCCTAAATTTTTCTTCAACAGGAATTTCTTTAATAAGAATGCAATACCTTTTTTTTAATAGAACGTACAGCAAATGTATTTAAAAAGGAGAAATTTGAAGAATTCTGCCTATAAAATTCAATAGTCATTAGAGGGCATAAAATAGAGCCATTGTGATGGAATTCATGTCGTGATTGTATGCTGTTAACAGGATTTTAGAATAGACATTTATTTTTATGTATGTATATATTTTAATGTTTATTTATATTTGAGAGAGTACGAGTGTGGGAGAGGCATAGAGAGAGGAGGGAGGACACAGGATCTGAAAGCAGGCTCCAGGCTCTGAGCTGTCAGCACAGAGCCCTGTGCAGCGCTCGAACCCATGAACTGCAAGATCACGATCTGAGCTGAAGTTGGACGTCTAACCGACTGAGCCACCCAGGCACCCCGGCATTTAGTTTTTAAGGTGTAAGGAGATATTTTGACCAAGTATTCCATCTTGCACAGAATTAGTTCCTCCTTTATTGTGAATGAGTTCCAATAGACCAAAAAAAGTAAGTTATCCTGAGCCAAAGTAGAGTGAAAATAGTTGTTGTTTCTTTATTTTGTTTTAATCAAAGAACTGAATACAACCCTTATCTTACTTGTCATTAACCCCAACCAAGTGAAAAATGGGACAGGGAGGTTAGTCCCTGTGATGGTTGAAAGTGTGTGTGTGTGCGAGCCTGTATGCATGCACACACATGTATGTGTGTTTAATCTTTCTTCCTCCTCATTTTCTTCATTTTTTAATACATCAAAGTAAAAGACACTGTAATCCTATCTCTTCAGAATCTTTCTTCCACCTCTCCCAAATCAACCTAAATTCTTCTAATTATTCACAGATGAGATTAAGTCCAAAAGAATTTTTGTTCGTTGTTGTCCTGTTTCTCTTCTTTGTTTTTCTTATAGAGATGACTACCTTTCTTTTTGTGGCTATGTTAATAGATAAGCATGTTCACATAGTTGGCTATTGCCATAATCATATTATTTTATTAATGCAAGAATTTTAGACTAACAGAAGCAAATCTGGAAGTGATTTAGATCATGGCCTTTTTGAAGAATTTGAATTGTGCCCCCATCAGACTGTCTAGAGCAAGTTACATTGGGAGGTGTGAGAAGTAAGCATCAAGAGGCTATACTTTGTTGGAATGGGTAGTATTCACTGTAAGTTGTAAAGTTGAAAGAAATGCATGTTCTGGTTAATCTTTTTATTAAAAAAACTGCTTTTATATTTCTCAATTATTCAGGTTCACTGTTTTGATTTAAACTGAAGACCATAGCGCACACTGTTAATGCCCTTCCCATGAGGGATGCTTTTATACTGACAAGTCCATAAAGCAGCCTTATTTTATGGACTGTTGTGTGTTTAAGAACACCCCCACATTAATTTGCTAGGTGAGACATAATTTCAGAATACCTGTACATATTTATTTGTGGAACATTCAAAGATAGAAAGTACTGGAATACTCATATGGTCAACTCCTGCATTCTTGATTTGGTGAACACTTTGATCAGTGTAGTGTGGCAGTTTTGCAGACGCATCTCAAACCAGGTGGCATAAAGATGATAAACCTTAAAACAACTGGGTTCAGTATACATTTTTTTGTAGAGTTAATATGCAGCAATACTCAGTACTAATACTTAAGATATCTGTGAAAATAACAAAACATTTTTTAGTTATTTTGGCCCAGTCTGTGAGCAAATTATTTAATAAGGGTGTTGTGGTTAGGATTTCAAAAGCAAATCATTTCCATTTTATCATGAAAAATCCTTCTCTTTCTGGGTTTCCAGGCTCTTGGTTAATGATTTGTATTGTGATCAGGGTGGTTTTGGGGATTTTCATCTGTAACTAATTAGAACTTGGTTTTTTGATTTGAAATTCCACCTCCTTGGTTAAACTTCCTAATTGGGCTAAGAGAAGCACGTTTTTTTTTTTGCCCCTTTTCTCCCTTTACAAATGATTCCCTAACACTTCCTAAACTAAGTGGAAGTACTTCTGATGAAGGTAGAAATTGAAGGTTGAAAGAATTTAATTAACGAGGCAGTTATTTCATTTTGTATATAGATGTTTTTCACCACGGGGAAATCTTTGGTTTCTTTTGGGTACGGAGGAAATAAAGTACAGTCTGAGAATTAGCTGATAAATGCTACAAACTTGAAGAGCCAAAGCTGTATATTTAGAAGCATTTGGAGATCCAGAAATATTCAGATGATGAGCAAATATTATTTCCAAAATAGTCATCAGATATTATAGAATGAGATATACATAATCTCAGGGCAGTTCTTGAAGACAAGGGCCATTTCTTATTTGTTGTTTTAATGCCTAGCTTTTGAATATCAGGTTCACATAATAGGTTTGCTTTAATTTAGATCAAGAAAATTTAAAAACTGAGACATAAGTATTCATTTGATTAATTGAATTGTTTATATCTATCAGTCTCAGTGTAACCAGGCATATGCCTTTTTTTTTTTTTTAATTTAAGAAGTTGTCTGCTACTTATCGATCTTACTTTCTTTTTTTAATTTTCAGAGGAGTTTGCTCTTCTTCCTGTTAAGCATTTAGGTTACAGCAGATTTGGTTTTATAATAGTTCAAACCAACTTTGGAATTTGGCAGACCTGGATCTTCTTGATTGTAGGCATTTCTGGTGCCATTCCATGCAACAAGAAGTTCTTGGACCAAGCTACCTAAAGTCCAAGTTCATACGTCTGTCTGTTTCATAGATCCCATTCTGTTTCATTCCATTCTGTTCTTTATTCCTTCACATAAGTGTATGTTTTTCACTTCTGGCTTGAGAGTTATAGATAGTATGGTGCAGTGATTATGGGAAAAGGTGCTGCAAATAAAGTGGGTTCAAATCCTGGTTCTGCTCTTTACTAGCTGGATGATCTAGGGTTAAGTTGTTTAATACCTCTGTGTCTCAGTTTCCTCATGTGTAAAGTTGGGATAACAGAATAACTTACCTCTCAGAGCTGTTAGACGATTAAATGTGATAATACATACGAGGTGCTTAGAACAGTGTGTGGTGTGTAACTGAATTCTTTGTCTATCTTTGAAGGCTGATTTGAACTTGATATCACCTGCTTCACCCCAGAGTATTTTCTGACCCAATTTGGTGTTCGTATTCCACTTCAACCAAGGTTGAACTTATCCTTTGGTATGCCTCACCTGCGCCCTTTGAAGTCTTGGGTACTCTCCACACAACCACCTGAATTCTGTCTACCTTGTCAAGCCTCCTGTTCTACCTTTTTCTTATTACCGAGGTAAAGACATGGTGCTTGAACTCACAAAACACATATCACCAACCTAGATTGCAAACTTTGTGACTATAGACAAATAATGATTTTTGATATTCCATAAGTACTCTTTGTTACTGCACAGAGCAAAAAAGTTACCCGGTAAACCCATGCCAGTTGTAAAATTGCAGCTAATCTATTTTCTGAATGAGAAATTTAGAAATGATCTAAATTGATATAAGTGAGCAGACTTCAGCGATTTACAGTTTCATTCGTGTGTTAGGAGTAATCCGAGGTCGTTTCACATCGTGTATTCCCTGAGCCTGTTGTTTGAATAAAATAGGATTATCTTAAGCCAAGTGTCAGGCAGGTAGGTAAGCAGTTTGTATTTACTGCTTGTTAGACTTTAGTTATGAGGAAACTATATATTTCAGTGGAGATAGTAATAGTGGTAACTGTGTAGTGCCTGTGTCCACGTAATACCTATCGACCAGTACTTCATCATGGCTGAAAAAGGCTTAAAAAAAAAAAAAAAAGAGGACTTAGAACATTGTAAATTTCAGACACATTTTTTTAATGCAAGATTTTAGTGTAGAAATGGTGCTTCTAGATAGTTGACCGACTCTCTCAGGCTCTGGAGGATATTATTTGGTGCTGGTGATCACAAGAAGTGAAGCAGGACAGTGAAGGACCCTGTTCTTGGCAACATGGAATGGTGAATAACAGTATTAGGATTTTCTTTTCCACAAACATTCTAGGATGTTCAGGCTATTCACAGTGAAACGTGAAGAAAATAGTAGTACTCAGAATTTACTTTGCAGTTGCTATTTGGTTTCTAGTTTAGGTTGTGTATTCTCCTTTAATGTTTCATTTTGACATAATATATTTTAACATGGACTTTTCTTGCAGAGAAACATTTTATGATATAATTTTTCTCAAGTTCTAGGAGACAACGTGGCTGTGTTTTATTTACTCGAATCATTTGTGATGAGAACCAGACTCAAACTTATTTCAGAAATATTGTTAATTATACAAATAAAAGGGGCAGATATCTTTTTGATTCATCTACACATTTCAGAGTTGCTCCATATTACATTCATGAAACCGTTTCTAAATAATCATACAGCATCTTCTAATATTGGTATGTATTTCATACTTGCCCATTAGAAGTTGTATTTAATTACACGACTACACAGTAATGGGTGGTTGTCAGGCAGAATGAGATTTCAGTACATGGTAATGAGGTTAAAGGTAATGGAAGGTAGATTCAAATATACATGATGAATTGTATATTTGAATTGTTTCTATACATATTATAGATTTTAGTTAATATCCTATTGGTATTTATAAAACAAAGAAAAGTAAAGAAAGATAGTAGGTCAGGTTATGTTTTTAGTTTTCAACATTTTTAATGGGCAAAATTCAAGGAATATGTGCTGCAGTAGCAATACTGCAAAGAAACAATTGTCTGTGGTTTAGGTGCCTACCACTGTAATTACTGGAATCCAGTTTTCAGAAGACCTTCTCCCATTTTGCATCTCCTTATGGCAGGTTGAGAATAAATGGTGGCAGGTGGGAAGATGTCAGAATAAAAATCAGAATTAAGGAAGATTGCAATTATTTAAAAAAAGTCAACAGCAAGGTACCCTTTAAAGGATTTGAGGTGTGGGGAAGAATAGAGATAGAGGGAGGATTGGGAAATCATTTTGGATATTAAGGTGACCTGAATCCTATAGGAAGGAAGTGCTTATTAGCTACTGTTTCTGAGCCATTTTAGTTTTTTGTGTGTTTTTTAGAAATGGATCCTTTATTAAGAGTCAGAGTCTTATTAAAGGACTTAAATTGCACTTATGCAGATAATTTCTTAGAATTTCTTCAAGGTATATTAGGGACTTGACTTCTCTATTATTGCATTTGACAAAAGAGGTATAAGCTCAAGGTGCCTTTTTGTTTTGAAAATATTAGGGCAAGAGGATAAATGTCAACAAAAACTCAAACTTGCCTGATTCCCTTTTAGCCCGTTTACTTAAATCATGCTTAAAATTATAAATAAGGTCAACATGTAAGAAATCAACTTACTACTTTTTTCTATTTAAATACATATTTTTACATTATACATGAGAAAATAGTTTAGTGGTATTTGAGGTTTGTTTTATGATTTACAAACATTACACTTGAATACAATGTGGAGTTTTATTTTTTAAAATTTTTTTTAATGTTCATTTTTGAGAGAGACAGAGTGTGAGTGGGGGAGGGGCAGAGAGGGGGGAGTCACAGAATCTGAAGCAAGCTCCAGGTTCTGAGGTCTGCACAGAGCCCATCACGGGGTTTGAACCTGCAACTGTGAGATTGTGACCTGAGCTGAAGTCAGATGCTTAACCGACTGAGCAACCCAGGCACCCCCTATAGTGGGGAATTTTAAGGAATGATCAGGTTTTATGGGTATATTCTCTATCAATTCAGAAAAATGTAGATTTTTATTTGTTAAAGCTAGTATAAACATGCAGCATATAGTTCAACACATGAATCTGCTCATGCTGTTTCTTAATATCTTTCAATGGTTCCCATTGTCTTCAAGATGACATCCAGTATCTGTCTTTGAAGCCTCATCTTCATTCGTTTACAGAGCTTGTGTTTTCCCCTCATCTGCTCCCTCTCCCATTTCTAATAAGGATTACGTCACTCTCTATCAACTCAAGCTCTCTACATCTGAATATCCTTGTAGCTTTTCAAAGGCTGACCATTTCTTTTCTTCAACTGCATGAATACAGGTCATGGGCCACCAGCTTTCTGCTTCATATTAACATCCACCTATATTCCCATATAGTCATATTGCCTTCCCTTCTTTCTGAGTGTAAGCCTCCTCTCCAAATTGAAATAATATTCAATGATTTTCTACTTTCACTCTCCCTTTCCCTCTTTCTCTGCTAACTCCTTTTTTTTTTTATAAACTCTTTTCCCTTAGCAAAACCCTTCTTTGACCCATTGTCAGCTTCTAACTGCTGCCCTAACTCTCCTTCTGGAAAGAACTTGTGTGTGTTCCTGACCACCCATTCATTGTTTATTTCACTGTCTGAAGCTGGAATTGCTTTCACCAAATCACTAATGACTACTGATTTGCCAGATTCCCCAAACACTTGTTTCAGGTGCTGGCATATTCCCTGTATCCAATGAAAATGACACTTTTTATTAATATTATCCTCTCCTCATTTATTTATATGGCTTCCCCTTTGCTAGGTTCTTTTCCTGGCTCTTCCACATGCCTTGTAAATGTGTTCACTGAAGTTCAGAGAAACTGCTTTATCTCTTACTCCAGCATGATTTACTCTTTGGACTGATGCCCCATTCACAAGCACGCCTCAAAACACAGAACAGGTCTCCCACCTTAAGTCTTGACCCTCATTAAAGGCTTCAGTCTTTTTGTTTATTTCATAATACCTCCCAAACTCAGTATGCCCAATTTGAACTCATGATCAGTTCCGTAAAATTTAGTCTTTTTTTGTTGTTGTTGTTATTTATTACCTATAAGTGACATCCCTACACAGGACATTACCAGATATACAAACACTGAAACCAGGAATCTGGGAACAAATCTCTAATTCTTGCTGCCTGTAGTATCTTAATCTTGAGTCTTCTCTTTATTCCTACATTTTATGTCTTGCTTAAATATCATCTCAGTTTTCACCAAGAATAGCCTTAGTGTATCCTCCCTGCCTGCCTCTCAGGCTTTGGCTATCTATATTTTGTTATTTTTGTTTTGTTTTGTTTTGGGGCAAATTGAAAATACTTGTTTATGAACCCTTTGGGACACAAAATTTTTCATAACCTTCAGAAAGTGATTGACACATTGCTCAATACATGTTTATGGTTTAGGTATAATCATTGTAGTTTGGAAGACTAGTTCTAGTTGCATATTGAGATCATAATTTAACAGGATCATGATCTAACAGGATCACGTTTCCTTGGAAGGGACCAAGAAGTATTCTTTGTTTTCAGTGTTGAAGGATAAGCGTGACTTTAACAGTTGTACTTGAGAGAAAGACCATTCTAGGCAGAGGGAAGACCAAACACAAAAACAAAAACAGAAACAAAAAAACAAAAAACCCAACAACAACAACCGAAAAAAACCCACAAAACCCCAAAAAACAAACAACAACAACAACAAAACCCACAATGCTTAATGCCATGATAGTAATAGGCAGGGTAAAAATATTCTTGGAGCATTAGAATCAATGTTTGAATTTATGAGAATACATATGACTTATTATTAACCAAAAGTATTGGATAAGAAGGTATTTATGTTCAACTAGTGACTTTATAGTTTATTCAGACAAATATTTCATTTTAGGGATTCCTGACTTGGCAGACTAGACATGATGGATTGAATGCTGGACTTGAATTTCTTCTGTAACTTCTAATTTCTTGTTCTGCTTGTTTACATAGTGGTATGATTTGCCATGGAATGATTATTTAAAAGTTAAATGTTAGAGCACTCTGAGGAGTATGCTAAAAATCAGAGACTGTATCTTAAATTTCTCTAGAACCTCTTTTAATTAAAAAAGCTGTAATTTGTCTAAGTTAATTTCTTACTATCTTAGAAACTGGGAATGATAATTTGTGAATTTAATTTTATTTTTTCCATACTGTAAAAGATAAAACCTCCACAGCTTTTCTTTTAAAGTCTGGATTCATTATTCATATATTGTATGAAAACAATTTTACACTTTTTTTCTTCAAACCTTTTTCCTTTATATAACTAAGCACCAGAAGAAAGTCAAACTTTTCCTGTGATGCTAAAATTTCTTCCAGATCACATGTTGAAGTACCCTTTCCTTTTTTCTTTGAGGCCTTTCTTAAGTGATCAAATGTAGACTTTTAAGTATATATGGCCAGCTCTTTAATCTGAACTACTTTGTCTAAATCTGTGCTGTTCAGATAGCATGTATCTTCAGTGTTCAGCTTTGCATCTGGGCTATACTTCAACAGGTATAAAATAGATATATTTTTCTTCCTCTTTTAGATTTGACTGAAATTAGAAGCGTGTTCCATATATATTGTGTGGGTTCAAAAGGCCCGTTTGATTTTGAAATACTCACTTTTACTCATTATAAAATAAATTGTGACTGTTTTTCTAAGTACAAAACCTTTTCCTAACAAATAACATTTTAATTTGTTATTTTCCTTGACCTCATGTGAGCGTTTCTTTTAAAAGTTTAGTTTTTAGGGATGCCTGGGTGGCTCAGTGAGTTGAGCATTCGACTCTTGATTTTGGCTCAGGTCATGATCTCACACTTCATGGGTTCGAGCCCTGGGTCGGACTCTGTGCTGACAGTGCAGAGCCTGATTGCCTGCTTGGGATTCTCTCTCTCCCTCTCTCTCTGCCCCTCCCCTGCTTTCACTCTCTCTGATTCTCTAAATAACTTAAAAAAAAAAAAAAAGTTTAGTTTTTATAGAATGGTACATGTTTTATATATTGTCAGCCTTTATTTTTTCTAAAGGTGCAAAGCTGAATGAGTGATTATAAAGAATAGTAGCACCTCTTTCTCTTTGAGTTCTGATCAGTATTTGTGTAAAGCAGAATATCTTTCAGATTGAATAAATTATTAGTAGTACTTTCAAGTGATATTTAGCAAGCCTTGTGGGTAATAGGGTTGAAAACATGCATTGTGTGTTTCAAAAGTTACGTTACTTACAGAAGCTACAGAGAAATTTAGATTTTAAGGAAAAGAAATTTATCTTATTGTCCTTAATAATAGCCTTTTAAAATTCTATTTTTATAAACTATGACCAGTCTTAACTAAATTTTTCTTTTAAACCTTTGGATAAAAATTCATGTTATGTGGATTCCTGCAGCATGAACTTAGTGCCGTATTTGGGCTTGTTTTTGTGATTTTCTTCCACTAAATTTGGAATGCTGTCTTGAGGAATAGGTTTTTGGCTTTCAAGGGCCATCATAGTCAAACACTAGTTCTTAATCACTGTGTCTGTGTAGTGTCTTGCTGATGTTGCTCTCAGTGTATTGACTTCCTTTTCTCTCTGTTTCCAGCCAAGATGTTTTGAAATGTTTCAACCAAACAAAAAACTACAGTGTTACCATTTGTGATAGAGAACATCTTTACTTGGTTATGCTATTTGCTGCGTGATGATTATGGAATTACTGTTATAATAGGAACCGTTAACTTTAAGCTTGTGCATGTTTTGGATTAATAGCATCCTTAGTATTTTTTTCTCTTCTCAGTGCCTTGGCTTGTCTTGTTAGGGAAGGAAAAGAAATGATTTAATGTTTTATCATTTAATTAAACTTTTCTTGAGTATGTGAGAGTAAATTTCAGTTTTTGTTACAATGAGACTTTTGTGTTACCTTTGCATTTGATATTCTTCCAGAAAACATCCTCTGTTAGCACAGCAAGTTGATAATTGTTCCACCATACTTAAAGGTCTTGCATTGGATTCTGACCTTACTCTGGGAACTTTTTTCTCTAAAACTGAGATGATGCAAAGAAGGGTAACATGACTCAGTTTGGGATTTCCCATGTCAGCGCTGGAAGGTGTCCTGTGGTAGGCTCTTGAAGAGCAGTTAGGGACAGTGGAAATAGCCTTAGATGAGGGGATGGATAGCCACAGTCCTCAAGTAGACTCTAGTTTACAAGGAGTTTCAGACACTTATCTGTAAATAGTGATGATCTGTGTGTGTGTGACAGAGGTATTCTGTTATCTATTTATTACAGTACATATGAGCTAGGTATTATCCTCATTTTACAAATGAGGAAACCAAGGCTTGGAGAAGTAAGCAGCTTGCCCAAGATCATAAGGTCAGTAAATACAGAGCTGGCATTCATACCCGGGGACTATTTTGACTACAAGACTTGGCTCTTCACTGGCCTGCACTGTGTTCCATGTAAAGGACCATGTGCTTATTGTGAAGATTAAATAAATTAATGTGTATGTCTTTGTAAAGCTGTTATTCCTGATAGGGAATATATATATACATATATATATATATATATATATGTATATATATATACGTATATACGTATATATATATATATATTTGGAACTTGGAACTGTTGGTTTTTTCTGCTATTTCAAGGATTGGCATTGACTTCATAATTCTATATGTAAATATTTTCACCTTCAAGATTATTAATATTTGTCAGTGTTCTGCTTGTTGATTTATGATGTATATATATTATTCATATATGTAAACATATATAAATATATATGTATACACACACACACTTCTAAAAAGGGAAGAGAATCTATGTTCTTCCCTTTGTGCTGTGGATTTGTTTTTTTCTGAAAAAAAAAAAGTTTTACCTCAGAGTCTTCTTTTTAGGATTTTCTGGACTTCAGGATTTAATAATTTATTATATTACTCACTTATAATTGCATGCTGGAGAATAGGATCTTTAACACTCCACTGTTTTAAAAAAATAGTACAAGGTAAACACATATAAAAAAAAGATTGATTGCTTTAGTAAGGACACTGAATAGTCAAAAACTTTTCAAACAACTTGGTTTACTGTATACACAAGCTATTTTGGGTGTTGTGAATTACTGAAATACTTTAAGACCTTCTCTAGTTTGTATGCATTACTGAAATACCCAAAGGTTTGATTCTGGAATGCTTGAAAAACTTTAAATTGCAAGGAGAAAACCAATGAGTACTTACTCATGTTGTAACACTTTTCTGTAATTTCCCTCAATTTCTGAGGTTGTCCTCTGGTACCTTTTATTCACGTTAGGGATAGACTTTAAGTACTCTTGATTCCAAGTAATTTGTTTAATTGTCTTAATGCTATCTTTATAATGATTTTAAGCTGTGGCACTCTGTGAGCGAGTGCCCAGGGGCTGGATAATTGACATTCAGGCAGTGAGGTCTGCTTTCTCTTACTGGCCTCTTGGCAGCCTCTGTGACCTCACAAGGGCGTTTAAAAAAATCTTTTAACCTCTAGTAGCTTTGAAGGCAAAGCTGTAGGTTATGGTTTGGGAATTCAAAACTGATAATTTAAGTAAAACTGAATGTAAATATTTGTAGACAAAGCCTTCAGGTCTAAGCTAGTTGAAATATCTTCTAAAAGTATCAAGAGTTTTTTCAAAATTATTCTTTACAACTAACATCAGTATAGTATGAAAAGTCTCTATCAATATCACACATTTAGTAATGGTTACAAGTGTTTGTTTGAAATGTAAGTTTTGAAATTCTATTTTTTGATTAAAGTTGAAGTATGTCACAGTATTAACCTTACTTTTCAGATGGGAAATACAGAAATTTCTCCTTTGTCTTTCATAATTAGTATGAATTTGTGAATCTGCTTTCTTATCATATTTAAGATTTATCTTTTATTAACAGTTAAGTGTTTCACATAGCCTCATGTAAATATTCAGCAATAAATGATGATTATTGGTTGCCTAGATAATTACTTATATATGCTTTCTGTGAGCAAAAAACTGAACTTTGGAGGAAGGATGTAAGAGATAATTTTCTTTAAAAATTTTTTTTAATGTTTATTTTTATTTTTGAGAGAGAGAGACAGAGAACAAGCAGGATAGGGGCAAAGAGAGAGGGAGACACAGAATCAGAAGCAGGCTCCAGGATCTGAGCGGTCAGCACAGAGCCTGACACGGGGCTCGAACTCACAAACTGGGAGATCATGACCTGGGCCAAAGTCGGACACTCAACTGACTGAACCACCCAGGAGCCCCAAGAGATAATTTCTAATTTCTCTTCCTAAAACATTTGGAGTGAAAAAATTTTACCTTGATACAATTCAAAGGTAATGTAAGTCCATACTGGCTTTTCTAGGTTATATCTTCATTTTCTAGGTTTTGTAGGTCAAAGGTTTTCTAGGATATGTCTTCATTTATGGGAACCTCAACTGATTAGGTCGCCCATGGGCTCCCTTTGACCCACCTCACGTGTGCCTAGACTGTGTCTAGAAATATTCTATCTGCATTTTATTTGCCTTAAGCCAGCCTTCTGTGGTTAGCATTGAGCAGTCTTGTAACAGTTGTTCCTGATGACATCCTGTCACCTCTGGTCAGTCCAGCCAGAGCTTTATTCTGTTACCAGAGACTTGTCCTTGAGTTCTGACCACCTTACCAAATGATCCTCAATCTACTTTTCTAGTTTCATCTGGGCCACTCTACTCTTCTTTGCCTTTTCACCTGAGTATTTTCTATTCTCCAAACACCTTTGAATAGGTTGGATCTTCTACCTGAACTTTCCTCTCTTTTGCTTTTCTGAATCTTATCTGTACTTCATGACTGAATTCTGACTTCATAACCTCATGTATGTCACTTATTGTCTATGCCTTATTGCCTTAAAAATTGTAATAGAAAACACAACATAAAATTTACCATTGTAACCATTTTTAAATGTACCATTCAGTAGTGTTAAGTATATTTACATTGTTTTGCAGCAGATCGTCACAACTTTGTCATGTTGCACAACTGACACTGTACTTACTAAACAGCGCCCATCTCTGTCCTGTCAACACGCTAACAACCACCGTTCGATTTTATGCGTTTGACTACTTTCAATAACTCATCTAAGTGGAACCATACAGGATTTGTCTTTTTGTGACTGGCTTATGTCACTTTGTATAATATCTTCAAGGTTCACCCATGTTGTAGCACGTGACAGCATTTCCTTCTTTTTTAAGGCTGAAAATATTCCATTGTCGGTATATACCAAATTTCATTTATCCCTTCATTTTTCTGTGGGCATTTGGGTTGCTTTCACTTACATGGCTATTGTGGAAAATGCTGCTATTGTGAACATGCATATGCAGATAATTCTTTGAGATCCTGCTTTCAGTTCTTTTGGATATACACCCAGAAGTAAGATTGCTGCTCATATGGCAGTTCTGTTCTATCTTAATTTTTAATGTTTTATTTATTTATTTTGAGGCAGAGAAAGAGAGAGAGAGAGAGAGAGGAGGGGGAGAGAGAATCCCAAGTAGGCTCTACAACTGTCAGCTTAGAGCCTGATGGCGGGACTTGATCTCATGAATCATGAGATCAAAACCTAAGGCAAAATCAAGAGGTTGGATGCTCAATTGGGGCACCTGCGTGGTTGTCAGTTCAGTGGCCAGCCAGCTCAGGTCATGATCTCACAGTTCATGAGTTCGAGTCCTGTGTCAGGCCCTGTGCTGACATCTCAGAGCCTGGAGCCTGCTTTGGATTCTGTGTCTCCCTCTCTCTCTGCTCCTCCCCAGCTGGCACTCTGTCTCTGTCTCTCTCAAAAATAAATAAACATTAAAAAAGAAAAAAAAGACTTGGACATTTAACCAACTGAACCACCCAGGCACCCCTGGTAACTCAATATTAAATTTTTGGGGGACCTGCCATATTGTTTTCTATAGTGGCTGGACTATTTTATATCAGGTGTTCAAATTTTTCCACATCCTCTCTAACATTTAGTTTTAGTTTTTTTTTTTTAATTGAAGTATAATTAACATATTACATTATATTAGTTTCAGGTGTACAGTATGATGATTTGATATTTGTATATGCTATGAAATGATGACAAGAAACCTAGTTACTATCCATCACCATACAAAGTTACACAAGTTTTTTTTTTTTTCCCTAGTGATGAGAACCTTTAAGATTTACTCTTTTGGCAACTTTCAGAAATACACTATGACATTATTGACTAGAGTCACCATGCTGTATATTACGTCCCCATGACTTACTTATTTTATACCTGGAAGTTTGTACCTTTTCGCCTCTTCATCCATTTCATCCATCTCCCCCATTCGCCCTTCCTGCTGGCAACCACCATTCTATCACCTCTGTCTATAAGGTTTTTTTTTTAATGTTTATTTTTTATTTTTGAGAAAGGGAGCATGAGTGGGAGAGAGGCAGAGAGAGAGGGAGACAGAGGATCTGAAGCGGGCTCTACACTGAGAGCAGAGAGCCAGACATGGGGCTCCAACTCACGAACCATGAGATCATGACCTGAGCTGAAGTCAAATGCTTAACTGAGCCACTCAGGTGCCTGTGTTTTGTTTGTTTTTTTAAAAATTCTACATATAGGTTAAATCATATGGTCTTTGACTTGTTCTGTCTTATTTCACTTAGCATAATATCCTCAAGGTCCATACATATTGCTACAAATGGGAAGATTTCATTCATTTTTTAAGGCTGAATAGTATTTCACTGTGTGTGTATGTGTGTGTGTGTGTGTGTGTGTGTGTGTGTGTGTGTGTGTGACATGGGTGTGTATGATATATAATGTATATTATGTAATGTACATTGCATCTTCTTTGTCCATTTATCTGTAGATGAATACTTAGGTTGCTTCCATATCTTGGCTGTTGTAGATAATGCTGCAGGGAACAAAGGGGTACATATATGTTTTATAAGTAGTGTTTTTGTTTTTTTGTTTTGTTTTTTTAATTTTTTTAATATGTATTTTTGAGATTAGAGAAGGAGAGAGAGACAGTGTGTGAGCATGGGAGGGGCAAGAGAGAGGGAGACACAGAATCCGAAGCAGGCTTCAGCCTCGAGCTGTCAGCACAGAGTCCAACACGGGGCTTGAACTCATGAACCATGAGATCATGACCTGAGTCATAGTCAGAGGTTCAACCAACTGAGCCACCCAGGCATCCCATGTTTTCTTTGTATATACACTCAAGAGTGGAATTTGCTGGGTCATATAATAGTTCTATTTTTAATTCTTCAGGAACCTCTATGCTGTTTGACATAATGGCTATATCAATTTACATTCTACTTTTTGGTGGAGTCTTTAGGGTTTTCTATATATGAAACCATGTTGTTCACAAACAGTGATAGATTTACTTCTTTTTGATTTTGGTGCCTTTTATTTCTTTTTCTTGCCTAATTGTTTTGGCTAGGACTTCTGATTCTATATTGAACAGTAGTGGTGAGAGTGGGCATCCTTGGCTCGTTTCTGATCTTAGAGGAAAGACTTTTATCTTGTTGAATATGATGTTAGCTGTGGGCTTATTAGATGGCTTTTATTATGTTGAGGTATGTACCCTCTATACCCACTGTGATGAGAGTTTTTGTCATAAATGGATGTTTGGTTTTGTCAGTGCTTTTTCTGCATTTGTTGATATGATCATGGGATTTTTATCCTTTATTTTGTTAATGTAGTATATCACTTAGTGTAGTATGTATAGTTAATGTATTAATAGATTTGCAGCTGTTGAACCATCCTTGTATCCCTGAATGAATCCCACTGGATTATCGTGTATTGTTGAATCTTCTTTAATGTATTGTGGAGTTTGGTTTGCTAATATTTTGTTAGGAATTTTTTACATCTGTGTTCATCAGGTATATTGGCTTGTGTTTTTGTTGTTGTTGTTGTTGTTGTTGTTGTTGTTGTTGTGTGTGTGTGTGTGTGTGTGTGTGTTTTGGTGGGGGGTGTCCTTGTCTGGTTTGGGTCCTAGGGTAATGCTAGTCTTATAACATGAGTTTGGAAGCATTCCCTCCTCTTCTGTTTTTGGAAGAGTTTGAGAAGGATAGATATTACATTTTCTTTGAATGTTCAGTAGACTTCATCAGGGAATTGTCTGGTTCTGGACTTCTGTATGTTGGGAGGTTGGGAGGTTTTTGATTTACTAATTCAGTCTCCTGGATAGTCTCTATTTCACTTAGTTTCACTCTGATCTTTGTTATTTCCTTCCTTTTACTAACTTTTGATTTCATTTGTTGTTTTTATAGTTTCTTTAGTGGAAAGTTAAGATTGTTTATTTGAGATGTTTGTTTCTTGATATAGGCTTGTATTGCTATGAACTTCCCTCTCAGAACTATTTTTACTGCTTTCCATAGAGTTTGGTATGTTGTATTTCCATTTTCATTCATCTCAAGGTATTTTTTAATTTCTCCTTTGATTTCTTTATTGACTCATTTGTTGTTCAATAGTATGTTGTTTAACCTCCACATATTTGTGACTTCTCATTTTTCCTATTGTAATCGATTTCTAGTTTCACAACATTGTGGTTGGAAAAGATGCTTGATATAAGTTCAGTCTTAAATTTATTGAGACTCGTTTTGTGGCCTAATATATGATCTGTCTTGGAAATTATTCCACATGTACTTGAGAAGAATGTTTATTCTGTTGCTTTTGGTTGGAACATGCTGTACATATTAAGTTTATCTGGTATCGTGTTGTTTAAGGCCAATTTTTCCTTATTAATTTTCTGTCTGGGTGATTTATTCAATGATTTAAGTGGGTATTAACTCCCTTACTATTGTATGTCTGTCAATTTCTTTCTTTAGATCTGTTAATATTTGCTATATATGTTTAGGTACTCCTATGTTGGGTGCATAAGTATTTATAAATATTATATCCTCTTGTGGGGTTGGGCACTTCATCATCAAAGACCCTTCTTTGTCTTATTGTAGTCTTTAGTTTGTTTGTTTTTTTTAAATAGACTTCACGGCTAGCATGGAGCCCAATGTGGGGCTTGAACTCATGACCGTGAGATCAAGACCTGAGCTGAGATTAAGAGTCGGAACCTTAACTGACTAAACCACCGAGGTGCTCCGACAGTCTTTATTTAAAAGCCTATTTTGTCTGTTATAAGTAAGATACCTCAGCTTTCTTCTGGTTTCTATTTGCATTAAATTTTTTTTCTATTACTTTGCTTTCAGTCTGTATGTGTCCTTATCTCTAAAGTGAGTCTCTTATAGTTCATTTACCTTTAATGTGATTATTGATAGGTATGCACTTATTGCCATTTTGGGAATAGTTTTCTTGTTTTGTAGTTCTTCTCTGTTCCTTTCTTTTTCCCTTGCTCTCTTTCCTTGTGATTTGGTGACTCTTTAGTGTTATGTTTAGATTCCTTTCTCATTATCTTTTGTACTATCTACTATAAGTTTTTGCTTAGTGGTTACCATGCAGCTCACATATAACAGCTATTTATATAGTAGTCTATTTTAAGTTGATAGCAACTTAAGTTTGAATTCATTCTAAAACTCTGCATTTTTACTCCTCCTTCCACCACATTTTATGTTTTTGTGTCACATTTTACAGTTTTTGATTTTGTGTAACCCTTAACTTCGTATAGGTATTTTTACCACTTTTCATCTTTTAACTTTCATACTGGCTTTATAAGTGATTAATCTACTACTTTTGCTAGTGAGGTTTATACTTTCATGTTTTCTGGTTACTAATTAATGCCTTTTTCCTATCTTAAAGACGTCCCTTTAGCATCTCTTATAAGGCCAGTTTAGTGGCGATAAACTCTTTTATCTTTTGCTTGTCTGGAAAACTCTTTTATCTGTCCTTTAAACCTGAATGATAACCTTGTCAGGTAGAGTATTATTGTTTGGAAGTTTTTTCCTTTTAGTACTTTGAATATATAGTGCCACTTCCTTCTGGACTGTAAAGTTTCTGCTTAAAAATCTGTTGATGATTTTATGGGGGTTCCCTTATCTATAACAAGTTGTTTTTCTCTAGCTGCTAGTAGGATTCTCTCTCTGACTTTTGACATTTTAATTATAATGTATGTTGGTGTGGATCTGTTTGGATTCATCTCTTTTGGAACTTTATGGGATTCTTGGATCTGGATGTCTGTTTCCATCCTCAGGATAGGGAAGTTTTCAGCCATTATTTATTCAAATAAGTTTTCTGTTCTTTCTCCATTTTCCTTCTTGGACCCCTGTAATGTGAATGTTATTCTGCTTCATGTCTCATAGGTCCCTTAGGATAGTTTTACTTTTGAAGTTACCTTTCCTTTTGTTGCCCTGTTTGGGTGAGTTCTACTGCCCTGTCTTCTAGGTCTCTGATCCTTTTCTGTGCTTCATCTGGTCTGTTGTTGAACCCCTCTAGTTTATTTTTCATTTCAGTTATTGTATTCTTCAGTCTATGATTTTTGTCTGGTACTTTCTTATATTTTCTATCTCTTTAAGTTCTCACTGTGTTAATCTATTCTTCTCTCCAGTTTGGTGAGCATCTTTTATGATCATTGTTTTGAACTTTTTATCAGGTAAATTGCTTATGTCTGTTTTGTTAAGATTTTCTTCTGAAGTTTTTATCTTGTTCTTTTGTTTGGAACATATTTCTCTGTTGCCTCATTTTGCTTGACGCTCTGTGTTTGCTTCTATGTATTCAGTGAAATAGCTACCTCCCCCAGTCTTGAAAGGGTTGCCTTGTGTAGATTAACATTGTCATTCAACTTTGCCCTGACTTGGTGATTGTCACAGCAGCCAGATTTATTCTTGATAGGTCCCAGTTGTTGAGTGACCTGTCAGTTTTCCAAAGTTCAGGATCTCAGTCACTTTTAAGCTGATTAGAAGCCAGACCCTCTCAGCTAGCAGCTTTTAAAGTGTTCAAATACATAAAGTCCTGTGGGGCCACAGTTGTGAACCCTGCTGTCTTCCAGACCAGGTGATGTGGAGATGTCTGCTGAGCAACAGTTGGAAAAATCAGGGCATCGGATGAGTGTGTAACCTCCTTTCTGGGAGGTACTGATGACATATAGTGAAACCAAGGGAAAACACAGACAGTGTCTCCTGGCCTACTTTCCCTGAGAGCATCTTCATAGTCTCTAGATATCTGGCAAAACTGAGGCCTGCTCCTTAGGCTGAAATTCCAGGACGAGTAAGTAGTCCTTTTTCACAGATACACTGGGGACGTGTGTCAGTCTGCCATCTGTGCACTGCCCTGGGGGTGGAAGCCTGCAAAGAACTGTCTCTATGATTGTTACAGTCCCAGGGAATCCAGCCCTCCTGGCCACTAGAGCCAGGTGATCAGAGTGTCCCTCATATGGACTATGTGTGCCCTGCTGGCTTTAGCAAGGCAGAGGAAGAACACTAGATTAGAATGTGCCTGCTGGCTTTAACAGGGCAATGGAAGGGTGCAGGGACTGTGTGTGCCCCCAGCACTAACAAGGTAGATGGAGAGAGCAAAAATGGCACCCACCAGTGCTTCTGGCATATGCTTTAAGATTAGCAAATGAATTTCCTTCACATATGGTCCAGGTGATTTTCAAACTGCTGCCTTTATCCTGGGCCCTACGGCAAGTGAGTCTGTGTGTGAGCTCTTTAAGAGCAGGATCTTAGTTCGCTACAGCCTTCTGGACATAAGCCTTGTTGGTTTTCAGAGAGAGTCATTTTGAGGGCTCATGTCCCCAGTGAAGGTCCCAAGGGTTGGGGTTCCTCATGTGGAGCACAAACCCCTCACTCCATAGGGAGAAGCTCTGGATATGTGAGATCCTTCTCAAGTGTGGGTTGCTCTGCTGGTGTTGGGGTTTTGGTGAGACTGCATCTCTGCTTCTCCTACCTTTCTCAGTGTAGCCCTTTTATTGTTTGTTGTGAAGGAGCTGTAGCTAGTTTTCAGGTGTTTTTCAGAGGGAATTTTTCCATATATAGATATAGATTCAGTGTATCTGTAGGAGGAGGTAAATTCAGGATCTTCCTATGCCTCCATCTTGGGACATCTCTCTTTCCCCCACCCCTGCTTTGTTTTAATAACAACCATCCCAATGGGTGTGAGGTGGTCTATCAATGTGGTTTCAACTTGCATTTCCCTAATGGTTAGTGATGTTGAACATCTTTTCATGTGCTTGTTGGCCAAGTCTTACTATCTTTGGGGAAATGGTTATTCAAGTCTTCTGCCCATCTTTTAATTGTTTTTTTTTTATTTTTTATTGCTGACATGTAGGAATTTTAATATTCTGAATACTAAACCCTTGTCAGATAAATAATTTGCAAATATTTCCTCCCATTTCAGTGTGTCTTTCCACAATGCTGATTGTGTTATATCTTGTGCAAAAGATTTGTAATTTTGGTATGGTTCGATTTGTCTATGCTTTTGTTGCCTGTGCTTGTGGTATCGTATCAAAAAATTCATTGCCAAATCATATCATGAAGCTTTGCCCCTATATTTTTTCCAGGATTTCTTGTTTTTCTTACATTTAGGCCTTTAATCCATTTTGAGTTAATTTTTGTGTAAAGGTCCCACTTCATTCTTTCACGTGCACATACGCAGTTTCCTCAGCACCATTTGAAGAGACTGTCTTTTCCTTACTGAGTAGTGTTGGATCCTTTGTTGAAGATCATTTGACTACATATGTGAAGGTTTATTTCTGAGCTCTTTATTATTATTATTTTTTTTAATTTTACTTATTTTGTGAGAGACAGAGAGCAAGTGAGTGTGAGCATGAGTGGGGTGGGGCAGACAGAGGAAGAGAGAGAGAGAATCCCAAGCAGGCTTAGTGCTCTGCTCTGCACAGAGCCTGATGCTGGGCTCAATCTTACGATGAGATCATGACCTGCTGAGCTCTTCATTCTGTTCCATTAGTTGATATGTCTGTCTGTGTACATTTGTAGTATTGTATTGTGTTTATTAAAAAAAATCCACATATACGTGGACCCGCACAGTTCAAACTTGTGTTGTTCAAAGACCAACTGTACTTACTATCAAGAGGCTCAGCTGGCTGATATTCTGGGATAGTTGAATCCTACAAAATCTATATTCTGTCTGTGTTGGAATTAAAGGAATATAGCTGAATAGTGAAAATGAATTTTCACTACCGAATAAGCAAGTGAAGAAAACTAATTCAAGCAAGTCAGAAAACTTGTCATAATAAAAATACAAAATAAAAATTCTTAGAGATTTTTCTCTAAGAATATAAATAAAGATTCCTTAAAGAGGATAAGACCTATTCAGATATGGTATGAATTAAGATGTTTAGGGGCGCCTGGGTGGCGCAGTCGGTTAAGCGTCCGACTTCAGCCAGGTCACGATCTCACGGTCCGTGAGTTCGAGCCCCGTGTCAGGCTCTGGGCTGATGGCTCGGAGCCTGGAGCCTGTTTCCGATTCTGTGTCTCCCTCTCTCTCTGTCCCTCCCCCGTTCATGCTCTGTCTCTCTCTGTCCCAAAAATAAATAAACGTTGAAAAAAAAATGATAAAAAAAAGATGTTTAACCAATTTCACACAAGCTTTTCTTCGGTGAATTTTTTAAAAAAATTAGTGATCTAGATTCTAAAATGTAAGAGCATAGCATATTTTTAAGGCCTTACTCAGTAAAAGATGTGTTTTTTAACATTTCTGAAAACCCTGCTGAATGGAAGGAAATATGAATATTTTGTTTTGGCTGTCTATGAATTCAGTTCTCTAAGCAAGGAGAATATTTCATGTTTTAAATCATTTCAACATAAATAGGTAAGTTAATGAATGAATGGTTGACGTTCACTTTCTTCAAATTGCATACCTGTAGTGCTCCTTGTCATTGTCAATTCTAGATCATTGGTGTTGTATAGTGGTTTAAAATTCCTGAAATTGACATTGGTTGCTATTAGATATATTCTTATGATATAGTCACGGACATTTCCATCTGGAGACTTGGTTTTTGTTCTCGTGTCCGTCACTGGGTCATGAGCATTCTGTTCCTAGAGAGGGCAGATTACCATTTGGGACTAAGGCATGGAGTTTCTCTGAGGACTCAGTGTTGATGGTGGGAGCTGTCACTCCATCACATTACTAAAACTGAAAAGTTCCTGGGATCAAGCATGCAGTCTTCAGCCTAACAGTATTGTTTGATCAGAACTGCTATTCTTTTGATTTACTGTTACTGTTTAGCCTCCATTCTTTGATGAGGTTTAGGTTTATATGAAAATGGCTGGGGGTACCTGGGTGGCTCAGTTGGTTAATTGTCCCCCTCTTGATTTCTGCTCAGGTCATGATCTCAAGGTTTGTGGGTTCAAGCCCTGCATCCGGCTCTGTGCTGGCAGGGTGGAGCCTGCTTGAGATTCTCAATCTCTCTTTCTCTCTCTGCCCCTCCCCACCCTCTCAAAAATAAATAAATAAACATTAAAAAAAAAAGGGAAAATGTCTGAAAGACACTGGGCATACTAATCTAAGCCGTGTTCTCTTCCTTTCAGTTTCAGGGAAGGTAACTAGTTTTTCACAGTCAAAAATGATTTTTTCCTGGATTCTCTTTTTAGGGGGAGAGAGCAAAAAAAAAAAGCATCTTATGATTTGGATATTTGTGCTTGATTTTAAGGCTTTGACAAATTAAATATACTACTTGTATTCTTTGACAGACACAAGGGACAGTGTGCTTTTTAGAAAAAGGGATTATTGTGGGAAGATACAAATGAAAGGAAATAATAATTTGCTTTTTGGAAGTTGTAAGATTGGGTAATCCACTCCAAATCAAAATTCCTGGCATATAGTAGGCACTCAGTATTTGTTTGTACAACAAATACATTTTAAATGTAAATTAGACCTTGAGAATTATCTAATCTGCTTCATTAATCACACTGAGGCTAACATTCATCATTGAGTATTAGGCATTTTTGAAACACTCTGACTTTTTACAAGTGAGGGGTTTGAAGTGCAGAGGAAATTAAGTAAGTCATCTAAGGCCAGGATGAAACCTGTTTATCAGTTCATCAGTTACCAGTTACTTACAAAGTTTACTGTGTACTAAAAATATGTTTCTAGGTGAACTGGTCTCACGTAGGCATTTCAGGCAAGACTGCCTACTGTATGTCAGCGTTTCAATTTGATGTTCTTTCTGGAGTCATGTGATTTATGTTGATTGTGCCATTTATTAATGAGTTTCGTATGTGATTTGAATGTTCTTAAACTTGTGGTAACTTTAAAACACAGGGTTAGTAGAAAGTAAATCAGCTAATTTCGTATATGGCATCATCATCTCATATGATTTTGTTTTCAAACTATTAAAATGTACTATTTTGTGAATGTAAATCAAGGTCTCATGATTTTGACTTAAACATAGTTGTATTCTAATAAAATTCTATGGTAACTTTATGTATGAAATGGGTTTTATTTTGCTTTGGGGTTATGGGAATCTGGTACTAATTCTGGCGATCAAGTCACTTTGTTAATTTAATTTATATATTAATTTGTTTGCCTACATAATCTGATAACATTAGAATGGAAGATACTGTTATCTTATTTTTGACCTTATTGGACCACGCAAACATTTTGCTTCTAGTCATCTTTCTTGTTCTGTGTCTCTCTTGTTTATGTGGTTTAGCTGAAAAAACATGTTTCATACCTAACTAGTCTAATTGTAGTTTATACAGTTTTTCCTAGAATGGTATATTGGTAATATAAATACTCACAAAAGACTATGAAAATCTGGCTGTTTTTTAGAAAATGAGCTTGGTTAGAAAAATGTTATGGTTCGTGCAGCTTTTATATTTACTCTTAGAAATCTGTGGCTACCCTTTTATTTAAGTAAAATTTTTGCTTTAAATAATATCCCCAAACTATAAGCTGACTGAGAGTTAATCCTTGCTTCTTTTTGGAAAGATGTCAGACATACTTCATATGCTGTCTGTAATTCTGTTACATATAGTACTATATTTTCTCCTGTTTATAAACTAAGAGCTCCAAAGTTAGGGTTTTGAGATGTTATAGTACAAATACACTCTACCCCTCCCAATTTTGTTATGTGTTATCATTGACTGCATTGAATTGGTAAAAGATCACTCACACTTTTCTCACTTTTCTCAAGCCAGTAGATTAAAACAAAGAGCAAGTCAGTTTTATCCCCTTTGTTGGCAGGGTGGAATTGAGCTAACTCTTTCTTAGATGTGAAAGCAAGGGAAGGTCATTTCATGCTTTGTTGATAAAAGTAAGGTCATAGTAATTATTAAGGAGTTTGGATGTTTGTTAGGGATCATTTTTACTTTTTGACATTCTGACTTTGTGGTATGCTGAAGTTAACAGAAAGATAATATATTTTATACGATGAATGGAATGTGCAATTGTTCCTTTAATTATCAGTAAAAACACATAAGATAAGGAAACTGGTATAAATCAACATGACAGAGTGGATGTGGATTTGTTACATAATGAGAAAGTAACTTGTGCCTTTCCTTTGAAATGTTGGCCGACACTCTTAGTCTTTTCATCAAACATTTACACATTTGGTAATAACCTTTCCCCAAATATTGCTGATATCATCATGATAACATTTTTCAGGTTAATACAAACTAGATTACAAAATTATGCTGTTTTCCAGCAAATCCAATCCATTATACTTTTGGGCTGATAGTTCTAGTTGGCTTCACTCATTTGAGAGGACAAATGGGAAACAGGTGGTGTGGACTTCAGAGGCCTCAACCCTGAGTAGATTGCCACAGACCTTGGTGACTGTTCACTTGGAAACCTTTTCTAACCGGTTTGTCCTGTATGCATAGCTACTTCATATAATGTGCTAGGGTGTTCAAGCCATGTCACAAATGCTTCATATATATTTAGTTTATTCTTTAACATGATTATTTGAGGACTGCTCTGTTCCCGTTTTATAGATGATAAAACTGAGCACTAGGAGGTTAAGAAAGCTGCCCAAGATTATGTGGCTAGTAGACGGTAGGGCTGCGATTAAATCATGACCCCGTGCTCTTAATCGCTATCCTGTACTGAAGACATACAACATTATTTGGACATTACTCTTTGGCAGTCCCTTGGTTATCACACATCAACTCAGAGCTCTAGCTACAGATCCACATTTGTGGCCAAATCCTACCTTTATGTAAAATTCTGTATTTCACACATATCCCACGATTCTTGACAACCTTTTCAGTCAAAAACAAATACATAAAAATTATGTCTTTGGAAATATCAGTGTAATGACTCTTCTCCAATTTAATGTCCGCAGTTCTGTTCATGTTTGTAGAGATTTAAATTGTTGTAATGACAGGTAAAGATAATATCCAATAAGAGAATATAATTTTAACCTTTTGATTAATGATCGATCATAGTTCCTTGTTTCCTTTTAAAAAATTGTTCTGGAGAATATTTGTGTCATTACTTTATATTTCCTAGAATATTTGCTCAGTATTATAAGATTAATGGTGAGTTCAATGAGGGGAAATCACTGCATAGTTCTTTGAAAGTGAAATATTTAGGAACATGAATTAGATACTTGTTGGAGTGATGAAGCTCATTTTCACAACATGGCTTGTTATACAGGCAGGAAATGTTGGTCCTAAATCTTCTGAATGGAGAATATAGGAGGCCACAGAGCTCTGAAAACCTGTATGTAAGGGCTTTGTAATTTTCAAGATTGCTTTATATTATGCTTCTATTTAAAGGCTCAGAGATGCCAGTAATTGTTTAATTGTTATGTTTTTATAGTTTTCTGTAAAATTATACTCTGCTAAAGGTAAGCTCCCTTCTGTCTGCTCTGTTTCCAAAGATGGCACCATCTATTTGGTGGCAATTAACTGAATGATAGACCGAGTACAGGGAGGAAATAAGGCTCTAAAAGCTTTCAGACCTCTCACCAATTGCACCCAAAGTGAAGAAACACCTCTCTAATGTGAGACAAAGTGTTAGATGAGGAAAAAGTACAGTTTAAAATGAATTAACAACTCTTAAGGATCTGGGGGTCAGAGAATTTGCAAGGCAGTGTAGAGAAAGTGATATCTTAATGCAACTTGAAAAGAGGAAAATAATTTTTTACTGTGTGCCATAGTGAGATTGAGCCAGTTTATTTTCCGTGTGAAGAAAATAAAACCTTAGATCAGAGAGGGTTGTGAACATTGCAAGATAAACTGCTTGATAATAACAATTCAAAGATATACTGTATTTTTCTTAAATCTTTTTACATAACAAATGAGTTGATAGAGTAAAAGTTACACTTCCTAATATGTTTGACTTTAATTTACTTTATCAAAATTTTTAATTCTTTAAATCATTACTAAATATGTTAGTAATGTTTTCAGAAACTTATTTCATATTTATGAGGTTCCATTGCTTGCTTGAAAATGATCATTTTAGGGGCGCCTGGGTGGCGCAGTCGGTTAAGCGTCCGACTTCAGCCAGGTCACGATCTCACAGTCCGTGAGTTCGAGCCCCGCGTCAGGCTCTGGGCTGATGGCTCAGAGCCTGGAGCCTGTTTCCAATTCTGTGTCTCCCTCTCTCTCTGTCCCTCCCCCGTTCATGCTCTGTCTCTCTCTGTCCCAAAAAATAAAATAAACGTTGAAAAAAAAAAATTTAAAAAAAAAAAGAAAATGATCATTTTAAAAGACAACATAATTTTAAGTAAGAACGCAGAAACAATGCACTAGGAGAAGTATTATTATCACTGTTTTTTGTCCTATCGATACAACTTTTTTTCTCCTGGGTTCAGTGTTTTAAGGTTAAATTTTCGACATGGTAAAGTCTAGAACCATACATTATGTCCTGGTACTTGACAACCTTCATTGACTTGGATATCTGAATCATGGGATTTTCCTCATGGGGAGAAATGGTGGGGGAGGAAGTCAGAAACCTGGTCTCGATCTGGTGACTGTCTCTTTCCAGAGGTTAGTATCAGGGGCTTGGGGTATGGTGTCACACATCTGCAGTACCAGAGTGAATAGTCTGGAAATGTTTCATCCATTTTTTGATTCATGCTCACAGTTGTTGACGGATTCAGATTTCAGACCCCAAAGGAGAGGGGTCTTTTACTAGGACTTGGGTTGAGATCAGAGAACTAATCAGATGGATTGGCTTCCGGGTTGGAATTTGCTGCTAGTCACTGAAACAGAATAAATCAGAAAAGCCGGGAGAACCCCAGCCTGTGGACTAGGTTCCCATAATTCTGCTGACAGAGAGGGTGCCTATAGGCTTCTTGCCTTAGAAATGAAATATATGATTAATCTAGAGCCCACCCCCAGTACGGAATGCTTTTAACTGTCTGGTTTTGTCAAGATATGCCAGAACAATCAGAGTGGGTTAGTCTGTAAAAATTGAAGTTTTAACTTCATTCATAAAACAGTGATATCAAGAAAAGTAGAAACTGAAAGGCATACATATATTTCCAGAGATACCAACTATCAAATGTATTGAATTTCACATATTTTCTAGAAATATAATATTTAATAGGACAATTAAAGCAATATTTTATTAGTGAAAACAATCCATGCTTACGGTAGAGTTAGCAGAAGGTAATTCTACCACCTCAATATTAGCATTTTTTTTAATGTTTGTTTTATTTTTGAGAGAGAGAGTGAGCGAACAGGGGAGGGGCAGAGAGAGAGGGGAACAGAGGATCTGAAGTGAGCTCTGTGCTGATGGCAGAGAGCCCAATGCAGGGCTTGAACCCAGAAACCAAGAGATCGTGACCTGAGCTGAAGTCAGATGCTTAACAGACTGAGCCACCCAGGTGCCCTTAAACTATTTTTTTTCAAAGCATGCAAGGTGCTGTTAAAGTATGTGTATTTGTCAGTTGCTAAAAAACAGAATTTTCCTAGAAGGAAAGCCTTTCTTTAAAACAGTTGAACTCTGTGTATAGGTGTGATAGGTTCTCATTCAGTAACTGGCAGAATTTCAGACACTACTTAAAAAAATTTTTTGTAACATTTATTTACTTTTGAGGGACAGAGAGATGGAGCATGAGCGGGGGGGGGGGTGGGGGTGGGGGTGGGTAAGAGAGGGAGACACAGAATCCAAAGCAGGCTCCAGGCTCCAAGCTGTTTATTAACATAGAGCCTGATGTGGGGCTCGGACACATGAACTGCGAGACCATGACCCGAGCTGAAGTCGGACACTCAGCTGACTGAGCCACCCAGGCGCTCATCAGAGACTACTTTTTAAATCATGGTCATCTCTATTTAGGCACACCTCTTTTTATTGCGTTTTGTGGATGGATATTGTGTTTTTACAAATTGAAGGTTTGTGACAACCCTGTGTGGAGCAAGTCTATCAGTGACATTTTTCCAATAGCATTTGCTCACTTTGTGTCTGTGTCACATTTTGGTACTTGTCGAAGTATTTCCAACTTTTTGACTATTTGTTATGGTGACCTGTGGGCGGTGATCTTTGTTATAACTACTGTAGTTGTATCAGGGCATCATGAACTACACCCATATAAGATGGTACAGTAATCTATAAACGTGTGTGTTCTCTCTGTTCCACCTATCGGCCATTTCCTGTCTCTCTTCCTTTCCATGACCTTCCTATTCTGTGAGACAGAGCAATATAGAAATTAGGCCGGTAAATAACCCTGCAAAGCTTTCCAAGTGTTCAAGTGAAAGGAGGAGTCACAGGTCTCTCACTTTAAATCAAAAGCTAGAAATGATTCATCTTAGGAAGGCATGTCAAAAGCCAAGATAGGCTAAAAACTAAGCCTCTTACACCAAAGTTAACCAAGCTGTGAATGCAGAGGTCAAGTTTTTGAAGGAAATTCAAAGTGCTACTCCAGTGAACGCAGAAATGATACGAAAGCAAAACAGCCTTATTGCTGATACAGAGAAAGTTTTAGTGGTTTGGATAGAAAATTGAACCAGCCCCAACATTCCCTTAAAAAGTGAGGCTTGATCCAGGGCAACATCCTAACTCCCTTCAATTCTCTGAAGACTGGAAGAGGTGAGGAAGCTTCAGAAGAAAAGTTGGAAGCTAGCAGAAGTTGGTTCATAAGGTTTAAGGAAAGAAGCTGTCCCCATAACATACAAGTGCAAGATGAAGCAGCAAGTGCTGATGTAGAAGCCGCAGCAAGTTATCCAGAAGATCTACCTCATTCAGGAACGTGGCTACACGAAAGAACAGATTTTCAGTGTAGACAAAACAGCCTTCATTGGAAGAAGGTGCCATCTAGGACTTTCATAGCTAGAGAGAAGTCAGTGCTTGCCTTCAAAGCTTCAAAGACCAGGCTGGCCCTTGTTAGGGGCTAATGCAGCTGATGACCTTAAGGTGAAGCCAGTGTTCATTTACCATTATGAAAATTTTATGACCCTGAAGAATTATATTAAATCTACTCTACTTGTGTTCTGTGAATGGAACAATAGAACCTGCACATTAGTTTGCAACATGATTTACTGAATATTTTAAGCCTACTGAGGCCTACTGCTCAGAGAAAGAGATTCCTTTCAAAATATTACTGCTTATTGATCATGTAACTGGTTCAAGTGCTCTGATGGAGATGTACAATGAGATGGATGTAGTTTTCATCCCCGCTAACACAGCATCTGTTCTGTAGGCCATGGATCTAGGAGTCCTTTTGAATTTGGGTCTTAGTATTTAAGAAATGCATTTCATAAGGTTATGATTGCCATAGATAGTGATTCCTTTGATGGATCTGAGCAATGTCCACAGAGTGTTTCTTGAAGGGATTCACCCTTCTCCTAGGGGGGGCATCGGCCTGAGGGATGGCTCCATAGAGCTCATGGTGCACCAAAGGCTTCTGAAAGATGATGGACGATGGACATGGAGTGGGGTGCTGCTGCTGGAGGAGGGGTTGGGGCTGTGGGTGCAAGGGCACCACCTTGTGCCTCTGGACAAGGTCTAGACCATGGCCACTGGGCACTGGTTTCAGGCAGAGAAAGAGGTCCTGGCCCCACAGGTGGCCCCCTGTGGCACCTGTGGCCCCCTGCTGGCACCCCCTACCATCTGGAAGTTACCCCACACCAGCAGTTGTCAGGGCTGCACTGGGAGCTGCTTTCCTCCGTATGTCTACTCACACTGGCACACTGGGACCAGAAAATATCGCTGCTTTGCTTAGAGCACCAGTTCTCTGTAGGGGAGGATTCCAGCAACCTGAGCTCCTTGGTGACCTTGGATTGGAGAGACCTATTCTCCACCTTCACTGTCACCTACTTTCAGGAGACCATCCTGGCAGCCAACCAGCTCTAGACCAGTGCCTCCAGGCTTAAGTGGACAGCAAACAAGGGCCCGGGCCCCACACCTCAGCCCTCTTCCTCTTGGCTGGACCCTCCTGCCGTCACACTGGAGCCCATGGAAATCTGCATCTTCCTGGTTTCAGTCCAATGGGAAGAGTGTGGCTAGACATGCTGTTGGCAGGCAAATTCTCCCCCTCCTCTTGCTGCTGCTGCCGCCAACAAAAGCTATTAAAATGCTACTACCAAGACTTGGGTCAAGGAAAAAGAAATGGGAGATGGGTAAAAATGTCAATATTAAGGAGAATTTGGAAGAAGCTTATTCTAACCCTTATGAATGATTCTGGGGGGCTCAGTACTTGAGTGGAGGAAGTAACTGCAGATGTGGTAGAAATAGCAAGAGAACTAGAATTAGAAGTGGGGCTTGAAGATGGGACTGAATTGCTACAGTCTCATCATAAAGCTTGAATGGATGAGGATTTGCTTGTTACGGATGAGCAAAGAGTGGTTTCTTGAGATGGTACCTACTCCTGGTGAAGATTGTTGAAATGACAAAAAAGGATTTAGTATATTACATAAACTTAGTTGATAAAGCAGCAGCAGGGTTTGAGAAGATGACTCCACTTTTGAAAGAAGTTTTACTGTGGGTAAGATAGTATCACGTGCTACAGAGAGATTTTTTGCGAAAGGAAGAGTCATTAGATGCAGCACACTTTGTTGTCATTATAAGAAACTGCCATAGCTGTTCCAGCCTTCAACAACCACCACTCTGATCAGCCAGCTTCCATCAAATTGAGGCAAAATCCTTTACCAGAAAAAAGATTACAGCTCACTGAAAGCTCAGAGGATGGCTACCATATTTTAACAATAAAGTATTTTTAATTAAGTTAGCACATTTTTAAGAAGCAATGCTGTTGCACACTTAATAGACTGCAGTATTATGGACACATAGCTTTGATATGCACTGTGGAACCAACAGATTCATCTGGCTTGCTTTATTGTGGTGGTCTAGAGCTGAATCTCTAGTATCTCTGAGATGTGCCTATAAATTCAAGGCAGAACAGCCAATTTGCTGTCAATACAATGAATCAAAATAATGTTTTATTTTTAAATTTTTATTATTAGAGAGAGAGAGAGTGAGTAAGTTGGGGGTGGGGGAGGATGGGCAGAGGGGGAGAGGGAGAGAGAATCCCAACCAGGCTCTATGCTCAGTGTGGAGCCCAGTGTGGGGCTCGATCCCACAACCCTGGGATCATGACTTGAGCCAGAGTCAAGAGTCAGGTGCTCAACCGACTGAGCCACCCAGGTGCCCCTCAAAATGATACTTTAATCAACTTTTGATGATAGAAGACCACCCTTTTTTCTTTTACAGGCTTGTGGGTGAAAAAGATGCAACACAAGAATTTGGCAGCGAAAGGAGCTGGGTTCTAGTTATAGGCTCAGGCAAATATTTTAATCTCTCTAGGCCTCCTTTTCTTCGGCAGTAACATAAGTCATTTATTTCACCTCAGCAATGGCTGCGGTCCCTTCCAGCACTAAAAATAATCTTTGTAAAATAGATCAAGATACCCTGAGTAGTTTGTAAGCGCAGTGAAGGACTCTTAAGGGTAAGAAAGTGTCTCAACCTTGGCTCTGCTCCTGACCAAATTTGTGAGGCTCTGAAAAATGCTCTTCTCTTTTCTAAAAGATTACAGTTCAGAACTCTGGATATTCCAGACTCAAAACTGTGTATTTTTATTTTGTTTTATTGTTTTAAGTTTGTTTTTTTATTTTGAGAGAGAGAGCACAAGAGAGAGAATGCATGCACATGGGGAAGGGGCAGAGAGAGAGAGGGAGAGAGAGTCCCAAGCAGGCTCTGCGCCATCATCACAGAGCCCAGTGCAGGGCTGGAACCTACCAACTATGAGATCATGACCTGAGCCAAAGTCAGCCGCTTAACCGACTGAGCCATCCAGGTGTCCATGGACTGTGTATTTTTTGTTTAATATATATTTTATTTTTGAGAGAGAGAGAGAGAGGGACGGGGCATGTGCAGGGGAGGGGCAGAAAGAGAGGGAGACACAGAATCCAAAGCGGGCTGTGCTGATAGCACAGAACCCGATGTGGGGCTCAAACTCATGAACTGTGAGATCATTACCTGAGCTGAAGTCGGATGCCTAACTGACTGAGCCACCCAGGCACCCCTGGACAGTGTATTTTTAAAAAGTTGCTATGTGAAGCCATTGGATAGGTTTGAACTGCTGTCATGAAAAGGGTCCTGTGTTGCTGTCTCTCACTGTTCTTTCTCCTTTGAAGGATTGAGGAGGAGGACCTCTTTCCATGGAATGTTTAATTTAAAAAAATTTTTGTTATAGAGGAAATTTTCTTAATAGCATGCAATGGGAAGTATGATAGTCTTTTCTGACAAGCAAGAACTATTGTATCATCAGATACATGTTTTCATATGGGGACACATATAGCTCTGCTTTATCTTGAAAATAAGTTTAGTTGTCTTCATCAGAGTTTAGTTTCAGGGTGGAGAATAGGAGTAGAGATGTACTAAGATTTAGCTGGAGCTTTGCCAATTTTCCTTTCCCCTTCATTGTTGTTGTTTGTCACAGTTTGCTTTCTACATGTTAGGTAGAACGCACTTAGCGTACATTGTTTCATTTTATCTTGTCAACAACTCTTTACAGAAGAGTTGATGTATTTTTTTAAATGTTTCTTTTTGAGAGAGAGATAGAAAAAGAGAGACAGAACATGAATAGGGGAGAGGCAGAGAGAGGGAGACAAAGAATCTGAAGCAGGCTCCAGGCTCCAAGCTGTTAGCACAGAGCCTGATGCAGGACTTGAACCCACAAGCCGTGAGCTAAAGTCGAACGCTTAACCGACTGAACCATCCAGGAGCCCCTGTAGAATTGATATTTTAATTTGTTCCTTTTACAGATGGAGAAGATCAGAATCAGAGACTTTACCTGTTCCAGGATAACTTTACTAGAATCAGGGTGGGGATTTGAATTTAAGTCATTTTGACTTCGAATACTTTAAAAGATATAGTGTCTGTGGTTTTCAAAAAGGGATTTTCAGACCACAAGCTTCAAGGATTAGAAGTAAAATAAACTGGGGGCACCTGGGTGGCTCAGTCAGTTAAGCGTCGGATTCTTGATTTCAGCTCAGGTGATGATATCATGACCCGACATAAGATCAAGCCCCACATTGGTCTTTGAGCTCTTAGCATGGAACCTGCTTGGGATTCTCTTTCTCCCTCTCTCTCTGCTACTCCCCCACTCAAAATAAATGAACATTTCACAAAATAAACTGTTTTTTTTTTTTAAACAGCACTTATCAGATATGATAATTATAAATATAGGAATTCATACGTTTAAAAAGTTAACATTTTTGCTGTGATTTGGTTGGCAATGCAGTTTGAGTGTATAGATCCTCACCTTCAGATTTGCTTACAGGTAGAATCACAACTGGCACCAGGCAAAATTGTGAGACACAGTGGGCTCTTTCCTCCTTTTCTTTGACCTCCTTGCCCTTCCTGTCATCCCGCCTTCCTCCCTCCCTGCCCCCTCCCATCTTGTCTTCTTCATCTTTTCCCTCCTCTGTCCTCTTCTCCTCCTTTGTCTTTCTCTTTGCCTTCCTCTTTCCTCCTTTCTCCTCCCCATTCTTCTAGTTCCCTTGGGTTTTTAGGCAGCACCCAGTTCCCAGTGCGGGATTCTGTCTTCCAGTCAGCCCTTCCTGGAAATGTTGCATAGAGATGCTGAGAAACTTGGAAAAGAGACTTAGAAAAGTAACTGTGTCCTAGTTCACCTCCCTTCTTCCACCGAAGAAAAAGGAACTGTGTCAGCTGGATTCCAGTCCAGAGCTCTTTCTTTTATAAGGTGATTGTGAATCTGAGGTAGCTTTTTGGGAGACAGTGTCTGTGAATTCTGAAACTATATGCCCTGTCTGTATATATGTTTTCTGGTCCATAACTTCATCAGAGTCTCTAGGGAGTCCGTGTCCAAAAAACAAGACAGAACAAAGTATTCACAAATTCCACATGTTGACATTCTAGGTAGCCTTATCTCATACTTTCTATCTCTTGCACCTAATCAAATATTACTATGATAGCTCATTCCTCAGGGGTTTCTTATTCATAGTGACACACATGCTCATTTATTTGTTTACAACTTTCTTCTGTTTTTACAAAGTATTTGGGATTGTTCATGTAAAACATTAACTTATTAGTAATTTTATTTCTATCCAAGCAGAATACACGTAATATGTATTTATGTATTTTCCTAATACATGTAATGTATTCCTTAATACACTTCATAAGAATTTCATTTAATATACTTAAAAATGATTTCCAGATGTAGGATTCTTCATTGAGGTCTAGTCAGTATATATAAAACCCAGAAAATTTAAGGTACAGAACATAGAATACCTATTTACACTGTATTTATTTTCTTTATAAGTTATTTTTGTGTCATTGTCATTACTGTGCCAAGTTTTAATTCGTTACCATGTTTTGAATCCAGAGGTTAAAACTTTGAATGCCTTGAGGCTGGATGGGAATCGAGTGGGTTGAGGGTAGAACAACAGGAATTAGAAAAACTGTGACAAAACCGAGACTAATTGTACTGCCAAAATATTTACATTCACATTGTAGGAAAAATTCTGATAAACAGATATGGACAAGGATAGATATGTGTGACCCCTGTTCTACTCTCTTTGTAGGACTAAACATGTGTCAATAAATTGGGTATATTCGCATTTAAACAATGGTAGCAAAAGGGCGCCTGGGTGGCTCAGTCTTTGACTTCAGCTCAGGTCATGATCTCGTGGTTCGTGAGTTCAAGCCCCGCGTCAGGCTCTGTGTTGACAGCTCAGAGCCTGGAGCCTGCTTCGGATTCTGTGTCTCCCTCTCTCTCTGCCCCTCCCCCCTCTCTTTCTCCTCAAAAAAAAAAAAAAAAAAACATTAAACAAATGAAACTGTGGTAGGAAGAAGCAAATGATTTTTCAGTCATACTTTGAGGAGCATGTGCTTTTTGATCCTTATCTCTGTTCTTCATTGAGCTGAAAGTTCCATGAGTAGATGGGCTAATGAGTCTCCGGAATCTGTCAGAATATTTCGCATATAGTAGGTGTGTTGAAAACATACTTAGCAGTATAGTCATGCTATAATTATTCCTTAAATCTGACTACTGCTATGTATCTCCACCATTGATACCCAGATGTAGGGCGCTGCCTTTCCTAAACCAGTGCTATAAATTATGACCTATTTTCTGATTCTAGTCTTATCCATGTCCATCTGTTGTCCACAATGAAGCCAGTGATCCTTCCAAGGATTCAGAACTAGTGATACAACTCCCCCAGTTAAAAGCTTTTAATAGACTTCCAGTGCCCTTGAGTAGAGTCTTAACTAGCTGCTTACTCTTCTAGCCTCATATAAAAACTGACCTTAAACCAACTAAATAGAGGATCTCCTTAAAACAGATAAGAGTTGTGGCCACTCTAGGTAGGTGTCAGAATTTTACATAACCTTATTCAGGCATAACAGAATTTTTAGACATTCATAAAATAACATCTCATGAAATATCAACTGCAGACTTAAGTTTTATATGTACAGATTGTGGCTTATTGATGACAAAAATGATCCCAGTCCCTCCCTGCTCCTTGTATCTATATCCTCTGCCATGTGATTTTTCAGTGTTTCCTTTTAAGTAGGTAGAGTCTTTCCCCACCTCTTGAACCTGGGCTGGCCTCATGATTTGCCTCACCTAATAGAGTGTAGTAGAAATATGGGTGTGCCAATTCCCAGATTAAGTCTCAAGAGCCCTTGCTTGCTTTCTCTTCTCTTTTGGAACTCTGCCACTGCCATGACAGCAGGACCTGGAGTGGTGGAAGATGGACTGCCATGTGGAGCACAGCCAAATTGTTAAAAATTTGAGGCTAGCCATTCTAGACTAGCCACCAACCAGCTGACCCTGACACATGTAGGGAGAGCCCTGGTAGGAGACAAGCAGAGCCACCTATCCATGTGCCTTGACATGCACTTGAGTGAGTGGTCCAGTGGAGACCTGAAGAATCTCCCAGCTGACCTGTAGACTCATGAGCAGTAATTAGTGTTTGGAGCTACTGAGTTTGAGGGTAGTTTATTTTTTTAGCAATAACGACAGATACACAGATACCAGTGCCTTTTCCATCCAGTCACTGACAAGAAGACTCAGTAAAAAGAATCAAATTGAAAACATTGCGTGTTTTTTTTTTAAAGAAAATCATTAGTGATGTTTAGAAGGATCTGACAAACACATCTACCTATTCTTTTTTTTTTTTTTAACGTTTATTTATTTTTGAGACAGAGAGAGACAGAGCATGAACGGGGGAGGGTCAGAGAGAGAGGGAGACACAGAATCTGAAACAGGCTCCAGGTTCTGAGCTGTCAGCACAGAGCCTGACGCGGGGCTCAAACTCATGGACCGCAAGATCATGACCTGAGCTGAAGTCGGACGCTTAACCGACTGAGCCACCCAGGCACCCCCACATCTACCTATTCTTAAGGATTTGCATAAAAAGGTAGAGTTTGAATATTTTTATTAAAAAATTTTTTTTAAATGTTTATTTTTGAGAGAGACAGAGACAGAATGTGAGTGGGTTAGGACAGAGAGAGAGGGAGGCACAGAATCTGACGCAGGCTCCAGGCTCCAAGCTGTCAGCACAGAGCCTGATGCGGGGCTCAATCTCACGAGCTGTGAGATCATGACCTGAGCCGAAGTCGGACGCTCAACTAACTGAGCCACCCAGGCGCCCCATGTTTGAATATTTTTCTATTCTGATATGTTTTTAAAACCATAAGGGAATACAAAGTATCTCTTTTTTAACTGGAGCTATTGGAGCTAACAGATTTATTACTGGAGAAGAATATTGTACAGAGAAAATTGCCAAAATGTCTGTTCTGTAGTTTTTGAAGGAAATGTTAAATTCATATAGAAAAGGGACACTTGACTTCCATTATGACAGAATAAATATTTTGAAAAATCAAGACATTTAAAATATATAAAAAGCATAAACTAATAGTAAACATAATTTTTAAATGCATTGCTAAGCTGGCAAGATACAAACGAAAATCTTTAGAGACCAAAAATAAGGAAAACATGAATCTGGAAAAATAACAGAGCTCTGGGTCTGACAGCCCTGGTGACCCAACGCTGTAAGAAGAAATAACACTCTAAGATGAAAAAGCATTACTACTCATAAAACAAGGTCACTACATTTTGGTATGGGATTCAAATATCCTGAAACATACAGTAATTCTTCATTGTATGGATCTAAATGCATGGCTTCATTTTTTTGAAGCTAAAAAAATTAACTGAGCTGCAGGTAGAAGTTGGCAAATGCCAAAGTTGAGGAGATGTGAATGTAATGGTCTTTGCTATAGGTCGACCAAATCAGATCCCAAATCAGCGAGCATACAAGAGAGTGGAGCTACCCAAATACTACATTTGAATATAATGGCTCTGTGCTGTATACTGCACAGCAAAGCTGTTGAATACACATTTTTTTTTTCCAAGTCAAGGAAAACGTTTTAAAAATGGCCATAGACCTTCCAGGTGGCCAAGTACAAGGGAGGGTGTTATGTAAATAACTTCCCCAGATCTCGTCACCGAATGATTTAAATTTACAACCATTAAACCTCTTTGCAGAAGTATACCCTCAATATTACTTGAAGGCAGGGGATGCTGAGATGGCAAAGTAATTGTGAGCCTGGAAGCCCGACACAGTGCTGTCCCTCTCGTCGTGCTCGTGTTGCAGGTTTGCAGCGTACAAATGCAGACTGAGTAAAGCCGTGGAGAGGAAGGAAAGGGGTATGGGCCTGGACCATAAGGAAACGTTGGAGAGACCACCACCACAGAGATTAAATACAGCCCAAATCCAAGAACACTGAAAAAGAAACTGGGCAGATCAGAGCAAGACTGTAGGAAAAGGATTTCAGAGAATATTATTTGAAGGGTCAGACCAACAATTTGATGGAACAGGCTTCCAAATGTATAGTTTTTCAGGGAGAAAAAGTAAAAAGGAAAGAAGAGTCCTTTGGTAATTAGATGGTGTAGGAGAAAAGAAGGGAAAGGGGTAGGTTTGGGGCTCTTTTAGAAAGCAAAAGAAAACCATAATCTTGGGGGATCCCACACTTTCCCCTTATCACCAAATCAAATAAATAAATGATCCATGTAAAACAGCTAAAGTACCTGGACCTTGCCAGCCTGACCGAAAAGAGCATCAGAAAATATTCCAGTAACAAAAAGTGAACAAAAGGGAACTAGTATCTATACAGATCTATTGAAGACAATCAGGAAATGAATTTTCATGGAAATCAACAACAAAATCCGCTGGTATTCCACCCCGTTCTGAAAAACCACCAGGAAGCAGAAAAAAAAAAAATCTACGTCTGCCCTCCCAACAGTTAAATATATTTAGCAAGTTAAATATATTTAGTTAAATATATACAGTTAAATAAATATATATACAGTTAAATATATTTAGCAAGTATTTAAGTATATGAAAACCCACCTTTAATCAGAAATTTAAGAACCAAAAGCAGAAATGAAAAAAACAAAGAAAAATGAAAAAGTATGTATGTATGGAACTCAAGAAATAAATGAGAGAAAAAGGCAAATTATGTAAAAAATAAAGATACATTGCAAAGCACCCAAGGGAAAATGGACTCAAATGGAAGTTAGTAAGAGGCATCAGGGAAATACAGGGGAAAATGCCAAGAGAATACAAATGACACAAAGCAGCAAAGTGGATCAGAGAGGAAGTAGTGGAAGTGGAAGACAGGCAATGAAGGAAAAATACCTGCATTGTCTGCTTAAGAAGAAAAATAATGTACAAAACCAATATTTAAAACTGAAATCTAAGAAAATCTTTCACAGATAGGAAATGACATTGAAAATGCTTGCATGGGAAAATTAGCCCCGAACAATTAGCTCTGAGACTTATCCTGTCCCAAAGATAATGATAAAATTCCCAAGGCCAGTAGGCAAAAAGGGCAAGTAATCTATAAAAGCAAAATAATTAGGCATTAGACTTTCAGAACCAACATATATAAAGAAAGCAAGGCAGCCAAGGTACAGTTTTTATTACACTAAACTAACTGATAGAAAAAGTATGAAGCAAGAATTTTACAGCCAAACTATCCTTCAAATATCAAGGCTTTAGAAAAGCAGTGGGGAATTTTGTACCCATAGGCTCTACCTGAGGATGTCTACCAGAGGATGAACTGTATCGAACCAAATGATGAGCTAGAGGACTGGTAGTGATTATTTTAAAATAAGCAAATATACATGTAAGACTAAAACAAAGGTAGAGGTGAGATATCACAGCTAAAAAAAAAAAAATTAGAGGAAAGGAAAAGATGATGCTAGGAAATTAAGCTCTTTGTCATGTGGGCAATAGCAATAGCTGGTATTAAAGGTAGTGAAAAAACCCAGCATACTGTAAAAGGTTAAACAAAAAAACAAGACTTCAGGACATTAAAATTGTGCAAGTACAAAGGTAGCCACTCTAACAAAACTACAGTCCTTTGTAAATCTATGCCCAAATGTTAAAAAAAATTTTTTTAACGTTTATTCATTTTTGAGAGACAGAGACAGAGCATGAGAGGGGAAGAGGCAGAGAGAGGGAGACACAGAATCTGAGGCAGGCTCCAGGCTCTGAGCTGTTAGCACAGGGCTCGAACTCACAGATCGTGAGATCATGATCTGAGCCAAAGTTGGACGCTCAACCGACTGAGCCACCCAGGCGCCCCTACCCCCAAATGTTTTAAAATAAAAGAACAAACAGCAAATAAAGTACACATAATTACACAAGAGTATGATACATTCAAGACCAAATATATCAGCCATAATGATAGATGTGAGTGGGGTTAACTCACCGAGTAGAAGAAAAAAAATTTCATTTTGGCAACTAAAACAAAACCCGACTATAGACACACCTAAAAAAGTGTGATTCAGAAAGGTCAAAAATAAAGGATCGACGAAAGTACATTGAGAATAGAGACACAGAAAGAGAGCAGGCCTCCTGATAGACGAAGCAGAGTCCCAGCCTCAAAGTATTAAGCATCACAGAAGATACATTCCAGTGCTAACAGACACAGTCCACAATGAAGTATGTATTTTCCAAATAACTCAGTGGCAACAGCCTTTATGAGATAAAAATCACGAGAGATGCAAGAAGACAGAGTCCATTGCTAATGGGTGACTTCAAAACACTACACTCAGCACAAGACAGATCCAGTAGACAAAAGATTAGTAGGAGATAGGAGATAGACGTTCTAAACAATATCATCAGTAGGGTGGGATTCATGGAGGGGTGTGTGTGTGTGTGTGTGTGTGTGTGTGTGTGTAAACTGTACACCATGAGAATAGGGATGACACATTCTTCTCAAGTGGCCTGTGACACGTTCATAAAATTGATCACCCATCAGTGAGAAAGAAGACATCGGTTGCTTCCACAAAATAGAAAAATGGCAAATAGCATTTTCTGCTCACTATGCATTAAACCTAGAGTTTCTTAACAAAACCAAAAACACATGAGGAGCTGTGAAGGAAATAGAAATGTTGAACTTCTAGAGAGGAGGCCAGGTGTGTATGCACGAAGTTTGTAGAATGATGCAGGGTGCATCTTCATGGCTTTTGAGACAATACAGTTGGGTTTAAGAGAAACCCTATCACTTAGAAGGAAAAAAAATTAATTTACCACTCCAAATGCTAAATTCAACAAATTGATTTCCCATTTTTCCTCATATGTGCCAAATGCTAGCTCTTTGGAGGTGAAAAAGAAACTCTTTCTTGCCTTGGAGAAACTCCCAGTGGAGGTGGGTAGTTATGATCATTAGTATAGTGGCAGAATTGATGAAGTACTATGGGAAAATACTTGATGTCTAAATTAATATTTGTACAGATTTTTTGCTTGTGGAGGAGCTGGGTGTTCAGAGTAGGCAGAAGGTCCCCAGACCCTGTGCTGTTTTTCTTCTACACCTTGTGTCTTGGATGATGCAAGTCTTGTTTTATAGACTACACAGTAGGCATTCAGTATAGTTAAAACCCGACTAATGATTTTCCTTGGACTCTTTTTGTAGTTTATAAGTACTTTATATCATTTTATTATTTATACTTTTTGCCCATCCTTTAAATAAAGAAGAGATTGGAACCCCACTTCATAGAGTTTTGTGAAGACCTTCGCCTGAATAGATCTTTTCTAAATGCCTCCTCACGGCGATCCCTTCTGTGACTCATTTTGGGCTAGCACTGAGGTGGTCAGTTAAGTCTTGTTTTTGTTTATCATCGTAACTTCCACTTCTTTTAATTACATGAGTTAGATTTGTTTATTTTAGACCACTTAGAAAGTATAAAATGCAAAAAGAAGAAAATATTTTCATTAATTCTGTCACACAGATGAGCCCTTTTCATACTTTGGTCTTATATTCTTCTTGTTCTTTCTCTCCTTCCCATCTTTCCAGCCCTCCTTAGCTCCTTTCTTGCCTCCTATTTCATTTGCACCCTGTACATGTACGTAATTAAAAATATTTTGTGTATCTACTTTTACACATTGTGATGGTGGTACCAGAAGTGATGGTAAGTTATGGGTGGGAGGGTTGAGAATGGCCTTCTTGGAGATGTGACTTCTGAGCTAGGCCTGAGATGACTGGGGAGGATTTTAGATGGCAAAAACGGGGAAGACGATGATGGCAGGGTAAAATCTCTTACTAACGACCCAGGAGCAGGAAAACATAGGCTGTGTTTGGCCAATGCAAGTGGTTGTGACTATATGGTTGTTCATCCTCATAATTAGTGTAAATAATAACACTGATGATACTAAGTGCTTTCTATGGATCAGGCACTGTTCTAAGCACTTGTAAACGTTTACTTTTCCACATTGCGTTATGAATTATGTTACAGATAAGGAGACTAAAGCATAGATTAGTAGTAAGTTGGTCCCAAACAAGTAAGTGATAAAGCTGGGATCAAGACAGAGGAGGGCTGACTGTAAGTTTGTCCTTGCGTCCCTAAGTAAAGTGACAGTGACCCAGTCACTAAGTAAAGTGACAGTGACCCAGTATTTCTAAGCTAGACCCAGTTTCAGATATTTTCTTGGCAGTTTATTTACATGAAACTGAATTGTTTTTTTTTTTTTGGATTTTATTATTAGAAAAGCTATCAATGACAGATCTTTAAGGAAGCCGCTTACTCTAATTTTCTTATGCTGAAAACTTGACATTTTATCAGTATTAAAACCATCGAAATTTTATCATACACAGTACAAAATTGAAATAGGATTAGTTTTAAAAACATCAAAAATAGGCTTTAGGAGCCTTCTTTTTATTTTTCTTTGAAAAAATTTTTTAAAAAAAGTTTACTTATTTGTTTTGAGAAAGGCAGAGAGAGAGAGAGAGAGAGAGAGAGAGAGAGAAGGAGGGAGGGAGGGAGAGAGAGAATCCCAAGCAGGCTCTGTGCTGTCAGCACAGAGCAGGGGAAGGACTTGATCTCATGAACCGGGAGATCATGACCTGAACCTAAATCAAGAGTTGGACGCCTAATGGACTGAGCCACCCAGGCTCTCCAGAAAACTCATTTTCCTTATTTCAAGTGTATATTGGAACCTCAGTGAATGAGAAAGAAATTTATAAGGAAGTCCTTTAATTATGTCAGTATCAGAAGTACTTGTGTGAGATCCAAGAGAGACCTCCCTCCTTATGAGTTTTTATTGTAAATAGTAAACAAGGCTGCTGTTCCAAATGTGTTATCCAAAAGGGAACTTAATAGAGTTTTAATAAAGATACTATATCTCTTGCCTTCCTATATAAATACATATTTTTATTTATTTGAGAGAGAGAGAGACAGCGTACGAGCAGGGGAGAGGTACAGAGGGAGAGGGAAGGGGGGAGAGAGAGAGAGAGAGAGAGAGAGAGAGAGAGAGAGAGAGAGAATATGAGAATATCTTAAGCAGGCTCCAAGCTCAGCGCAGGAGCCCGACCCTGGGCTTCATCCCATGACCCTGGGATCATAACCGTAGCTAAAATCAAGAGTCCGATGCTCAACCGACTGAGCCACCCAGGTGCCCTACCTTCCTATATTTTTATCTTTGACTGTGATTAAATTTTTAAAAATAACATTATATATCTAGAATTTATAAATACCTTATACATGATAGTCATTTCTTTCTTATTTTTTTAAAATGTTTATTTTTGAGAGAGAGAGTGAAAGACAGAGTGTGAGCAGGGGAGGAGCAGAGAGAGGGACACACAGAATCCGAAGCAGGCTCCAGGCTCTAGAGCTGTCAGCACAGAGCCTGACATGGGGCTTGAACTCACAAACTGTGAGGTCGTGACCTGGGCTGAAGTTGGATGCTTAACCAACTGAGCCACCCAGGCACTCCATGTACTGACCCAAACATTCTAAGCCTTACCACAACTCATCATTATCTCTGTTTTCCAGATGAGGAAATTGAGACTCAGGTTACTAAAATGAAAACAAGTTATGATTGAAATTCAGGTTGCAGCTCATCTGAAGCCCATGCATACATACTCTGCAGTGCCAACGTTCTGGTTCTTTCAGTGCAAAAAGTGGTTATTGGAAAACAAAAAGTTTTACTCTTTGTTCTGCTGGGAAGAGAGGATAGTCCTGAGCCTCCCCCAGTTTTCCTGTGATGCTGCTGTCCTGCAGAGAGCTTTCCCATACAGAATAACCATAACGTTCCACAGCCTTCATGTTCCAGAAGGGGAAACCTGAATAGGAGCCGCAGTCTTCTGTAAGCAACAGATGGTTACTGTTTAAATGAGGGTAAACTCTGGATCTCATCTGTGAAGTGACTTTAGGTTTTTGTGGGGTGGGTGGGTTTGGAGGGCTAGTCAAGGGAACAAGCTCATAACAAGATTTAGGAGGAGGAGGAGGAAGAAGTAAACAAACCCGGTTTGTCTGTAGCGTTTTTCACTCTTACATACTCTTTAATCACAGTCCCATGGCAGGTTGTATTTTTCTGCCCCCTCCTCCACCCCAAACAGAGGGGGAGGAATGAGGGGAGGGCATGGCAGGCTGTTGAAATTTGTAGTGTGTTGGCATCCAGCAAGTGAGTTTTGCTGTGGGGTAAGTCCTGTGGCTTGTTTTCTGCCTTCGTGAATAGAGCCTTTCCATCTTTGCCAAGCCTGCAGTTAATGCGGTCAAGGGATTTATTATGAAATGTACTAAATCTTGGCATGGAGCTAATTGCATATAACAAGAAGCGTGCTAGAGGCTTGGACCTGAGAAGTGACACATGCAAAAAGCATTCTCTTTCTGATGCTGCTGAAAGAGGTTTTGTGTAGGGGAATGTCTGCATGTCTGCGCTTATTGCTAATGAGGTAACCCCTCACCCAAAGTGTATTTCTGAGTTACTTGTTAAAATAAATGCAGAGTTCCCTCCCTCCTTCTCTCTCTCTCTCAACAATTGGCAGTTGAAGAATGAATATTTATTAACCCTAACTCCACTTCTGAAACTCTTAATATATCATAAAAAACACATCAGTTAAAATAACCTGATTATCACCTAGAATCATTCTTATGGAAAGGTATAAAAGGCAGCCAGAGAAGTATTAGCTCAGTGGGCCATACCAAGATGCCATAGAGTTGGTGGCTTAAACAACAGAAATTTATTTTCTCATAGTTCTGGAGGCTAGTCTCGTGAGGGCTTTCTTTCTGGGTTGCAAATGGCTGTTTTTTTACTGTGTCCTAATTTTGGTGGTTGAGGTGGGCAGCAAGTTGGGCCGATGGAAGGAGAGGAGGTGGGAGAACTTTCTGGTACCTCTTTGTAAGAGTATTAATCCCATCATAAGGGCCCACTGGCTATGGCTTCATCTAAACATAAGTACCCCCCAAAAGCTCCATCTCCAAATACTATCACATTGAGGGTTAGGGGTTCAACATATGAATTGGGGGGGGGCACAATTAAGGCCATACCAGAAGTATTTAAAGGAATAGACAAATATTGCATCTTTTTAAGCTCAGTGCATGTCTTTAAAGCATTATTTGTTTTTAAATTTGGTTTAAAAGTAATACTTGAGTAATTCAGAAGTTAAAATTGAATTATCTTTTATCCTTTCCTATTTTCGTGAAGTTTCGTTGTATGAATTTTTGTAAAGCTTTTGAGATACTTATTTTTATGCTGCTCGTTGCACCCTAATGGATGCACTGTGCATAGTAGGTGCTTAATACTTGTTTGGTACATTAAAAAGATGAATGCTTTTAACATTTTCCCAATGTACATACCACCTACATCTTAATTTACTGACATGTGTAGAGATAAGCCAGTTAAGCCCTGTTCAATGAAACCTTTCTTGAATAATATGAGAAACATTTTCCAGCAGATAACTCTCTTCCCTTTTGATAGCAAAAACCAGTTAACCAGGTACATTTAGAAAGTAAATGTAAAGTTATATTCATATCTTCCTAGATTATAGTAATTTTTGTGTGCATGTCAAGGTAGGACCCTGATACTTGAAAAGTAAAGGGAATGATTATATTATGGCTTCCATCACATGGCTAATGCTGATCTTTTTTAGGTTCTAGTGGGTTTTGAAGTGGCAGTAATCCCGAGTTTAAAACAAAACAGTAGTGGCCACCAATTTCAGTCCTGGTGCAGCAGTAAGGAAATTTGAAATGAAAGTGTTTGTAGCATGTAGGGGGGAGAAAAGTAACATTCAGAAATAGAACAGCAAAGAGATTATTTGCATGATGCCTGTAGTACTGCAAATTCATTAATGTCTAGGGCTTACCAGATCAGTTTGAATTTTTATCAAGTGCCAGAACTTGGCATTGATCAGGGTGATAAAAACCCGATGATTTACAGAAAAGGAGTGGTTTGTTTGCTTGTTCGTTCACTCATTCGGCATTGATTTACTGAGGCTCCCCTGTGTTTGAGGCATCATGCCAAGCACTGTGACAGAGGATAGACAGATTGCTGATAGCTTGTACCTTCAAGTACTTAATTTTGTATTTACTTAACTAATACGAAATTGAGTCTCTTCTACGTATACAGCACTGTCCTGCCACTTGGGACTGAAAAAACACACATCATTAAGAATGGTCCTTTTCAAAAAAGCTTGTGTCTCATCTAGGGAAATGCACATAAACACATAATTGCTCTTAGTTATTAAGTTTAATAACTTGAGGTTTGGAGCCAGGTCTAAATAGAGGTTAACATTCAAGAGGAACATATGGCTTTCTAAACCATTCACCAAGGCTGGTGTGTGTTAGCCCAGTAGTTAAGTAGTTGCTGCCCATAGGGTGGTCTGAGAAACAGCAGCGATGTCATTACCTGAGAAAGATTACTGGAAAGGCGGAATCTTAGGCCCCACTCCAGACCTGTTGAATCTGAGCATACATTTTAATAAGCTATCCACGTGATTCATGTACCTGTTGAAGTTTGGGAACCTTCAGTACAAGGTTTGACTCATACTCGTAGTTGTGTAACATCAAATTTTATATGGTCTCAAAGCTGAGCTCTTTTATTTGCCTGTGCGTTCTTTGAACGAGCATTTCATGAACACAAGGACTTATCGAACATGTACCAGGTACTGCATTGGTTGCTGAGGACAAAAAAAAAATGTAATTTTTAACCACAGCTAATAGTTAAATAAATTATATGACCTATTAAAGAAGTAATTACGTCAATATAGAGAGTAAAGAAGCTTTAAATAACACATGATGTCTGAACTGGATCTTAAATGATACGCAAGGATTTGTCCCAGAGAAGAGGTAGATTCTTTTCTCAGATTTCATTTATCTGTCAACTTTGAGTAGGTGAATTACTAGAAATAGGTTATTGAAAGCTTAAAAATTTTTTTTTAATCTTTATTTTTGAGAGAGAGAGAGAGAGCAGAGGGAGGAACAGAGAGAGAGGGAGACACAGAATCTGAAACAGGCTCCAGGCTCTGAGCTGTCAGCACAGAGCCCAACGCGGGGCTCGAACTCATGGACCATGAGATCGTGACCTGAGCCGAAGTCGGATGCTTAACTGACTGAGCCACCCAGGCGCCCCTGAGTGTACTCTTTCTTAAGGAGATACAATATAATGAGTATTGGAGTTCATTGTTGAGTAATTTTACACTATGAGCCTCAAGTTTTTCATCTGCCAAGTGGGAATGTTAGTTCTGCAAAGATTTTGATGAGGTTATGGGTACAAAAAATTTAGCACTTATGGAGTCTGATAGGTTGTAAGTATTAATGATGATAAGAATGGTTTATTTTTTCTTGACATGTTGCCAATTTATGTTACCAAAAGGAAAATACAGCAGTGTGATATGCTTAAAATAAAAATATTCCTCTATAAGAAATAATAATCCTCTTTCTCATCTAAGACATGAAAAGATTAAAAAATGAGAAATAATGAGTCATAATGCCCAAAAACTGGAAAAAAAAATATTTTCACCTTGAAAAGGAAACTTGGAAACTTAACATTCTTCTTTGGCTTTAGACACTGCACTTTGGTGTTTATGATCAATTCGAGCATAGGATCCCTCTATCTGTAGTACTGGGCCGTTTTCAGTCCTTAATGAAGCTTTCCCCAATGCTTTTTAAATACTTGAATAGTCCATTTGTGTGAATTAGACTCTTCATCATGTTATGAGTGGGCGTCCAAAGAAGAAATACATGCATATGTTCTTAGAGAAAATATGACTTCTCTTCTTCTTCTTCTTTTTTTTTTTTTCCACAAGTTTGGGAAACACATTGAAGTACCAAGCTAATAAAGAGCAGTTGAGACTTTCTCACATAAACAGAAGTTTAAAGTGGCTTTCTCTAATTGGCGAGGAAGAGATGTTCTTTATTCAGTGCTCAGGAACTTGGTTCACTTGCTGTTCCATAGCTGGAGTCTCACATGACTTCAGGCAAACATTTTTGGTGCCTTTCCATTCCTATAAAATGGCCATCTGAGAACCACCAGTAGAAGGTGAAATGTAAATGGAAGGTATTAATCTGAAGAAAGGTGAGAATGAGGGAGAGAGCCTACTGCTGTGTGGCATAGTCGGGAGTGGATAACAACATAAAGTGGGCTGAGGTACAAAATTTGAGTCCCTCAGTGAAATGTGCTTCTCAAGGTAAACAGTCCATTTTTGTTGTCTTTGGCAGTTCTTGAGAACCTTGTCATGTTAATGTAGTTACTGAAATTGAATTTGGAAATTGTAATGTTACTCTCATATTTCACTTTAAAACAGTGCTGCTAACTCCCACCTTGAAAGGGCGCACATATATCTCATAAGCAGGGCATTGCCAATATTTTAGTAACCCCACAAGAAGGATAGTGAAATGAAATACTGGAAAAGCACAGCCGATCTGCATTTTCTTTTCCCAACTTGCTTGCGATGAGATGCATAATGTAAAAATAAGCCAGTACCAAGTTCTCTTTACAAATGTGCAAAAGGTGCTCCTTGTGTGTCAGGGATCACCCTGGGTCTCTGTGACCTTGGCGACATTTCAGGGATTACATTTTCACATGGGTCAACTGTAGTTGAAAAGTTTCTCCAATGTATTGAGCACAGACCAGCTCTTCTCAAGCAATAAGCATTTATACCTCTTTTTCAACTCTTTTTCCTCACCAAACATAGCCATGATGGCCTTTATAAAAGTGAAAGGCATTGAGAGAGAGAGACAGATGGAGAGATAAATTCTGTCATTTACATAGAAATTTCCATATAGTCTCAGGGCAATGTTGTGGTACCTGATTTTGGTTCACATTTGTTCCTTTTTTTTATTTTAAAGGATTAACTCTTTAAGGATTTCCTTTTGAGAATAATTTATATTGCTTGGTGCCCCCAGTGAAATAGTGTAAAAGAGATTTATAAAACAAGATGTGTATTTTCTTTGACATATCTTTTTATCATTTTTCTAATGGGGAAGAGTTGTTGTTTTGACTTTTGGTTATTTGGGAATTATTTGAAGAAAGTAAACTTGTCATATTTCTTCAAACTTGGTAATCTTCAGCACTGAATACTGAGAGACGATGCCAGGTCTTGTGTGCTTTTGTACTGAACATTTTATCATTTTTCTTAAAATGGCTGTATAAAAAAGGGAGTTTTGATCATTACTGAGTTTTAAAAATTTTGTTAAGTCCATGATGAAACTACTGATTTCCTTCTCTTTGTTCTCTAAGGATTAGGCAGAACAGTTGTTCTGTAAGTGCCATGATACAGAAGAGTAATAGTTGAAAATAGTTAATATCAATGTCATAAATCCTTTAATGCAACTTCTCATTGGAGAGATTTGGTAGTATCATGTCCAACTGTTAATGTAAACAAGCATCCTAAAATTCTTTTTTTTTTTCTCTTGGTTTTGCCAGGTGTATAGTTGGTCCAAAACTGAAAATATGTTTGTTCTTGAAAGAAAAATATCCCTCTTAGCTTAGAGTAAGACTGCTTCGAGACCTGTTTATTCAAAGATGGCAGCAGAGACCTGAATAGGCTAAATGCTCTACATTAGAGATCATTGTGTCAGACACAACAGATGCAGCCTGTGGGTGCTTATGTAGTGCCTTCCGTTTTTCTTTGACTTGTAATCAATGAGAAAATTGAAATGTTTTGTCTCTATTTTTCTTTTTTTAAGCAAAAATAGAGTTTAGACTGTTAATTCTAAAAATCAATTCATGAAGAAGGCTCAGCCTGCTATATACTTCAGTTTCGATGTTAAATCATATATTCAGGTTCTTTCAAGCGGTGCTCCATGAGGTGGCTGGATCAAGGGAAATTATCTTGATTTTGGTATCTTAGGGGCAGTTTGCAGATATATATATATCTAATCCATTGGTTAAATTTGAACATAGGGTACTTCAAAGTAATCATTAAAAAATATCCTGGTATTTATGAGGTATATGACTTTTGTCTTTTTTCAAGGGTATCAAAAATATGCTCTATATAGCACTTAATTTTTAAATAAAGCAATCAGAATATTCCCCTAAACCTTTATGTTTCTTTTGTGCTCAGTTACTAGAAATTATCATATGAACATTCTAAAATAGGCAAAAGTGGTTGCATTGTATGCTTAATTACAAGCATACCAATCATCATACCAATTGCATTATGTGCTTAATTAATTGTATGCTTAATTACAAGCATACCAATCATAAAAGGAAAGGAAATTAACTTATATGTGGTTATCTGTAGGGTTTCTTGAGAACGCTTCTAGTTGGCCTGTGAGTTGAGTTCTATTGGTGACCTAAATGTATTTTTCATAAGGTGTTTTGTGACCACTCTCACTAGTGTAACTTTTTAGATGTAACTAGCAATCTTGTTTTTATTAAAAAAAATTTTTTTAATGTCTATTTATTTTTGAGAGAGAGACAGAGCATGAGTGGGGGAGGGACAGAGAGAGGGAGACACAGAATCTGAAGTAGGCTCCAGGCTCTGAGCTGTTAGCACAGAGCCCAATGCAGGGCTCCAACTTACTGCCTGCGAGATCATGACCTGAGCCGAAGTCAGATGCTCAACCAACTGAGCCACCCAGGCGCCCCTGTAACTAGCAATCTTTTAAGAAGGATAGCATTAGAGACTTTGAACTTGTAGAGATTTTCTTTTAATGTTTATTCATTTTTGAGAGAGACTGTGAGTGGGGGAGGGGCAGAGAGAGAGAGAGAGACAGACAGATAGACAGACAGACAGAGGATCCAAAGCAGGCTGTATCCTGACAGCAGTGAGCCCGATGTGGGGCTAGAACTCATGAACTGTGAAATCATGATCTATGTCAAAGGTGGATGCTCAACCAACTGAACCATCCAGGCACCCCTCAACTTGTAGAGATTTTTATCTAGTCCTGGTTAAAAGCTCTTTGGGGATTTGTAAAAAAATATATCTTCACTAATACTGAAGGAATAAAAATGAATATTTTGTCTATCTTTAGAGGTTTGAAAAAATGTTTATCTTTTTCAAATTAGTGATATGTTTGTATATATATATGTATATATATATATATATACACACACACACACACACATATATATATATATATATATACACACACACACATATATAGTCATATGTATATATAGCCCATGAGTACAGTATTTTTGACAGTTAAATCTAGACTTGATAATCAAAACATCTGTTCTAGTTTGGGAGTGGAGTAGTTTTAATTGACATTTGATAGTTTTATGTGATTGACCTTTTGATGTTCTGAGTTTGCTGTATCCAAATCTGAAAGTTTAGAATTAGCTCTAATTTGAGCATGATCTTTTTTTTTTCCTACCAGTTATGATTATCATTTATTTGACTATATTCTATTTTAGGAATTTATCAAGCTCAAAACTGGTAAAAAAAAAAAACAAACCTCTCTTGAGTGTATTTCCACATATAAAATGCCTATGAATTGATTCTACAATCTAGAAGAAAACCATAACTTTGTAACTACAGTACACTTTTTGGCATACTTTAGGTTATATTGTTTTCAGAATTTTGCAGGAGTTATTTTTCCATTTGTCCCAATAAGTGAAATTATAGCTGTAAACAAGTATTTGGCAAAAGTGTTGGCTTTTCGACTATTAGAATATACTGTGCAATGATTAAACACCAAAACCAAGATACTATTGTATGGAGATGCTTGGGCCAAGAAATTAATATAAATTATATACTGAATCAAATACAAGTGAGATAGAGAGATGATACCGACTTGAAAGATTGGGTGTCTCTTGCATATTTTGGGTTATGTGTAGTAGGCAATATATTTATAAAAGTTGGATTTATTTATACCTTGCTCATGAATCTGAAAAGGTTATAGGGAAACCTGAGATATTTTACCTGATAGGATTTCCATACTTAAATATCAGCCAGTCAGAAGGTTTTGAGGCCTCAGTCTTATTTTTTAAAGCTTCCTGAAAAGGAGAACTATCCACTCCCCATGGCTAGGCTTCACTCTGCTGCTGCAACATTGTCTGGAGGGGGGAGATTTAGCTCCCGTCTGAAATGGCACGATGTGGCTTTTGTCCCAGCTCTTCCTGCTTATGTAGGATGACCTTCAGTGGACTCAAAACTTTGCACTTCCAAGTGTAAATAAGTGATAGTAATATCTTTCCCAGCATGACTCACAGAGATTCAAAGTCATTGTAGATGATTGTGATGCATTTGAAGGCATTTGGGAGTTTTGCCTGGTAAGGTATTATTCTTGTATCTTCTAAACATCCAGAAAACTGGAACATTTGTACCTGCCAACGATCCCTTTTTCAGCAGCCCCCACCTTCAAAGTGTCTTGTGTGTTTTAGTAAAACTGTTCAGCAAGATTGAAAGAAGGAAAAAGTCAGCTATAATCTTCTATGTTTTTTCTGGTCTTTTTTCTATGCGTTTTAAATAAGAGCAGTGGGGCGCCTGGGTGGCGCAGTCGGTTAAGCGTCCGACTTCAGCCAGGTCACGATCTCACGGTCTGTGAGTTCGAGCCCCGCGTCAGGCTCTGGGCTGATGGCTCGGAGCCTGGAGCCTGTTTCCAATTCTGTGTGTCTCCCTCTCTCTCTGCCCCTCCCCCGTTCATGCTCTGTCTCTCTCTGTCCCAAAAATAAATAAAAAACGTTGAAAAAAAAAAAAAATTAAATAAGAGCAGTAATGTGTATAGTATTTTGCTTGTTGCTTTTTGCATATATTGTTGTAAGGTTTTTTCCAAATTCTTTTTTTTTTTAATGTTTGTTTATTTTTGAGAGAGCACAAGTAGAGGAATGGGAAGAGAGGGGAACAGAGGATCTGAAGCAGGCTCTGTGCTGACAGCAGCAAGCCCAGTGTGGGGCTTGAGCTCATGAATGGCGAGATCATGACCTGAGCCTAACTCGGGCGCTCAATCAACTGAGCCACCCAGGCGCCCCCCAAATTCTTTGTGATCGTTATTTTGGATGGATGTATAAGATATGCAGCCAAGGTGATACAATGTGGTTTACTTACCTCTTCTTCTACATTTGGATGTTTAGGTTGTTTCTAGTTTTTTACATCATAGATAAGTGCTGTAAGGAACAGCTGAATCTATAAGATTTGATCTGATTTTGTCATGTGTTCCTAATCCTCATTCTTAGCAGTGGGATTCCTGAATCTAGGGGTAAGAATACTTTAACGCTCTTCAGAATTACTGAGAAATTACTTTCTTGGGAGACTTTAAATATAGTTTAAAGTTGCCTCCTGGGCTAGGCTTTCTCTTGGCTTTTTACACTTGAAACACTCTTCCTTTCTCTAAGGCCTTGTCCTTTCAAAAACCCTTTCTCAGATTCCTCCCAGCACACTTGAAGAGGAACTCTCATTTTCCCCAAGTGGTGGGGAACCCCTCATCCCCGCTCCATTAATTTAATTTGAAAATTCAATATATTACCCTCTGAGATGATAGCAAACATAGTTTATAGTTTCCTGAGGCTGCTGCAGTAAATTACCATATTTTGGTGGCTTAAAACAACCGAAATTTATTTACCCACAGTTCTGGAGAGCAGAAATCCAAAATCAGTGTCCTAAGTTGAAATCAAGGACTCAGCAGGGCTGCATTTCCTCCAGATGTTCCCAGAGAGAATCCTTTCTTTGCTCTGCCGGCTTCCAGATCTGCTGGCATTCCTGGACTTGTGGCTGCCTCACTCTGATGTCTGCCTCCATGGTCACATCACCTCCTGCTTTTCTGTGTATGTGAAGTCTCCCTCTCCCTCTGTCTTATAAGGACACTTGTGGTGGCATTTAGGGTCTACCTGGGTAATCCAGGATGATCATTTCTTACCATGTAAAGTAATGTTCACAGGTTCTAGGTAATGAGACCTGATATCTTTTGGGGGGGGGGCACCATTTAGGCCCCTCCGGTGATTCATTCCTAAGATCGGTAAGGTTTTGGAATAGTTATTTGGGTTTTTCTTTAAATCTTCTGTATTATTTAGAGCAAAGCAACTGATACTTGCTGGGAAATGATATGGTTGAATATGAAGTGTAACTATGAATATAATGATGTGAAGAGAGCCCCCGTAGTGTTATCTCTCAGTAGTATTATGTGACCTACTAGCAACGGTGGTATATTGGTATTTACTAAGATAAAAGAAGACTTGATGTTTTGTGATGGGCATTTTGCAAACTTTTGATTTGAAATCAACGTGAAATTTCCTAACTCAAATTTATGAAAAATTGAGAAAACTTACTGTGGTCACTATCAAAGTTAATAAAGGTGTTAAAACTTCTCCTTCTGACATGGGAATGTTTGTACTGGAATAATAGGGCATTTTTTCCTCCTATCAGTGCCTTTGATGTCAACTTAAGTTCCCCTGTTTATCTCCACCTGGTGCAGTTAAGGTTGCAGGTGTACATTTCTGACGATCTATAGCAGGCACAGAGCTTTCTACTCAAATTGCTACTGTACAGTTCCAGAAAATAGCAGGTTGTCACTTGTAGACTCCCAGTATGAGAGAGAAGCTCAGGGAAAGTGGGAGAAAAAGCAAGGGCTAGAAATAACCTGCCAGTTCTAATCTTTAGAACCTTTGCATAAACAAGATTGGAATGAAAACAGTGTTTTTTAAAAAAATTTGGAAACCTGTAACATATCCAATCATAACATTCCATGCTGAGTACATGTACACTTTTAGAAAGACACCACACCGTAATGCACTAGGTCCCCAAATCTGCTTCAGTACTGGCTTTGTGTATAACTTAAACTTCAGACGTCAATTGGCTAGATGGTGTATTTTTATATTGCATCCAGTAAAATGGAAAGAAAAGGTAAAATAGCCAGCAAAATATAGTCAGCATTGCAGTATTAAGTTTTAAGAACATTTTACATGTTAATCAGAATGTTAGGTCCTATATTTGTAATACAGAATCATAAAAACACAATTCAAATTTTCACATGTATGTACGAATATTTAGATATTTTCATTACTTAGTATCAGCTGAATATAACGGACATGTTGTTAAAAGCAAGAGTGGAGTTCTGAGAAAAAGAAAAGTTAACAAAAAAATTTAACTATCCTGATATCCTCAACCTTACTATTTTGTTCAAGAATGCAAATGTCTGTATTCCTGTATTGAGGCAATAGTTGGGACAGCAAGGAAGCTGTTTGTATTATTCGAATAGTAAAAGTATTAAGTCGTTTGCTTCCTAGGGAATGGAAACAATTTTGTTACATTGTTAGGGTAAATCTTGGAATTCAGTTTAGAAAGTAGAGAATGCTTTTAGGCAATTCAAAAGATGCTCCTGGTCCACATCTCTGGTATCTGAAAGATAATTTATAAAGAAACAAACAAACAAAACAAAACAAATCAACAAAAGCCCAGAATAGCTAAAGTAGCCCTTAAATATATGTTCCAAGAGTGTCACATCCCCCCAAGATCTTGTCCAGGGCACATCCATATGAAAAGTATAATGAGATCTTACAACACCAAGGGTCTGAGAGCCTGGAATCCCTTGGGCCCAATGCCAGTTAGGTATACTTTTCTATCCGTGTCTATGTGGAGTGGTTAGGTTCACTATAGCTTGAAACTCACAAGAGTATTCTCTTCTTCCTAGGTACATTGGGCTGGGAAAAGATATAATGTTTTTTAAATTGAACGTGTGGCCCATTGCAGTGGTTATATGACATCAATTTAATGGGTCTCAACTATCAATTAAAATAGAAAATATCAGGGGTGCCTGGGTGGCTCAGTTGGCTAAGTGCCTGACTCTGTTTCCACTCAGGTCATGAACTCACAGTTCGTGGGACTGAGCCCCACGTCAGGCTCCACGCTGACAGCAAGGAGCCTGCCTGGGACTCCCTCCCCCCCACTCACTGTCTGCCCCTCCCTTACTCACACACATGCTCTTTTCTCAAAATAAATAAACTTTAAAAAATAGAAAATGTCAGTGCTTCACTTCCTCGTAAGGATGAGCATTGTTTTGTGGCTTTTGTGTTTCTATTCTGCAACATAATGTATAAATCTTCTGATAAACTGTTCTTAGATCTCTCTCATTGGTAGGGATGAAGTGTGTAACATACTGCCAGAGTTTTGTGTTCAGATATTGGGAGGGGTGGAGACTGTATGGCAGCTTATTGTTGCTCATAGATAAATGGGGTGGGAGCAGAAATACAGTGTGTTTAATATGATGAGGAGATTTTTCCTAATATTCTTGACCAGTTTCACTCTCCTAAAATTTATGGACTCAGTCAACTCAAAAAAGTTGTGTATAATCTAGGAAGTAGAAACTAAAACAGCAACAGAATACAGCTTTATACCATCAAATTGACAAAAAATAACATCTGATATTTTTAACACTGGCCGGAGTGTGGCAAGAGAGGAATTATTTTCTATTATTTTGGGAAGCAATTTGACAAATCTTGGTAAAGTTGAAGATGTGTGTATCTTTGACCTTGCACCTGCCTGTGTGTCTACTCTAGAGGAAGGAACTTTCCTGCCTGTGCACAAGAACACTTGTGCCATGGTGTTCATCGTACCATTCAGATGGTTGGATGGATGGATGGATGGGTGGATGGATATAGGCAGACTTTATTTTAAATCTAGCTATATACATATATATGAATATAATATAGAAATATGATCTCTGCTCTACTCTTGTTTCATTTCAACAATGGAATGGTTAAGAGGATAACCTGAAATTCTTTGATACTTTTTTTCTTGCTCATTCTCAGTTTACTGTCTGCAACTGTATGCGTGTGCATGCGTGTGCATGCGTGTGTGTGTGTGTACAAAGAAAACAACCTGACATTCACTCCCCTGTTGAGAAACCAAAACCAAAATGAAGTATATTTATGCCGTATGCACTGTATAGCATTTGGAGTGAATGAGTTAGATCTTTCTGTACCAATGAAATGCATCCAAAAAACAAGAATACAAAAAAAAAAAAAGAAAAAAAAAAAGAAAAACAGGGAAGATAGAAACAAACTGCAAAGAATTTATATAGTTTAATGCTATTTATGTAAAACTTTGACCCACAAAATATGATAGTATCTATTATATCCAGGCATCCATACTCATTAAAATAAGAAAACCTAAATGAAAATAATACTCTGAAGATTTATTTGAGAGAGAGAGAAGGGATGATACTTTGTAGTACTTGATGATGGTATTTTAGCTGTTATCTGTAGTGTTTTATCTGAAGAAAAAATAAAGATTCTGAAGCAAAATGTGCAAAATATGAAAATTTGGTAAATGTGGCTGGTACATATATGGGTGTTACAGATTTTTTCAACTTTTCTCTTTGAAATATTAATTTAAATTGTCTATTTTATTTTTAAAAGGTGGAATCCTTTAATCTTTGAGTTGTAGATTAAGAAATTTGTGGTAATTCTGTATACATTCACATGTAATTTAACATTTTGAAGGAAACTAAGCTGTTTGTTTATCTCAGTGGTCTCATTTGGTCATCATTGCTACCCTAGGCTTCATTTCAGTGAAGGCATGGTTAGCAGTAACCTGAAAGGCTTTGCCTTTTTCTTCTTGCTTATTCTCAATTCAGCCTCTGCAAACTGTTTAATTCATTCTTTGCTTTCTCATTGTATGTTCACTAGAATGGAAACTCTGTGAGGGCTGGGATTTTGGTCTCTGGCTCTCAAGCATCTATAATAGTTAATGTCTGGCACACAGTAGGGTTCAGTAAGGTTTGGTGCACGAATGAATAAAAGGATAAATGATGAATCTCCAGCTGTGAGTGCTTTTTCACAGCCTGTTAGTTTAAGCATGTAACATGACTGGGGCATGTTACGTGCCTAGTGAATTTACTAGAAGAGACATTATGAGATGCTTCCATATTAATTCATTTTTTACTTGACTCCTGGAACTTGTCAGTTTCTTTCTCAGGATCAGCTTGTCAGCTACCCATCTGTGAAAGATAAGGACCCAGTTACTCCCACCTTTACCCCCTTATTATACCTCTTACCCCATTTTATACCTTTATGCCTTTTTTTATGCCTTTCTGATAAATTCCTAGTTAAATTTACTGTCCATCTGGACACAGTAAGATGTTTGTTTATACCTGTATCTCTACAGTCTCTTGTGATTTCCACTTTCTGTGTTTGCTTTTTTTTTGTATAGTTGCTATTCTATTATCATGTTTCATATAGTCCTAACAGTATAAACTGCCCCAAAGTTTTTTTTTTTTAAATTAGGATGACATATTATTTCCATAGAAAATTAAATTTCTGTAAAATTGTATTTTGCTCACTTTTTTTTTTAATGTATTCATTAAAAACATACCTGGTGCCCAATGTTTTTAACAGAATTCAGTTGTGAATTTTATGAAGCAAATACTTATTTAGTGTTATGGGATGAATTGTATCCCCCCAAATTCCCGTTTTCAAGTATTCACTCCTATTACCTCAGAATGTGACTGTATTTGGAGATAAAGTCTTTAGAGGGCTGTTTAAGTTAAAATAAGGTCATAAAGGTGATCCTTAATCCAACATGACTGTCTTTTTAAGAAGAGATTAAGACACACTACAGAAGGAACACTATGTGAAGACACAGGGAGATGGTGGCCATCTAAAAGCCAAGGAGGGAGGCCTCAGAAGAAATCAACCCTGCTGACACCTTGATCTTGGACTTCTAGCACCTAGATTGTGAGAAAATACATTTCTGTTGTTGAAGCCACTCAGTATGTAGTATTTCTCATGGCAGAAAACTTGAAAACTAATGCACTTGGTATTATCGTTTATTTCATAAACCTAAATTTTAATACATAATAACCTGTCATTTATATCTAATGGGAATATGGAATCCTTATAATGAAGAAATTAAAGGATGTCATGTGTATATTCTGTACAATAATATTTTGTTTACCTAGTTCTCTATACTTTAAATACAGTGTCATACATCTTCTCATTTGATAGTAATCTGCACTTAGTGACTTGCTTTAAAATACATTCCAGTGCCTGGCAACATTTCAGTATATACATGGCCATATGACTTATAGATACACTGTTGTAATTAGTGTCTATAATAGTGACATTGTGACTAGTACCCTCAGGCACTTTGGCTTCTCAGATTTAATGTTAATTTATTCTCATGTTCCAGGAAGTGGTGAAAATGTATCTTAATATGGTAGCAAACAGGAATTTAGAATATCAGATTAGCTCAAATATCTCATTCCTTGTTTCAGTTAACTGGTAAATACTATTTACCATTGGCTTTGTTGTGAGTAGTTGTGCTGGTTTTAGTTTAGCCACCCAAGTGATTTGTGAATTGGTAGTAAGAGAAATCAAAGATTATAACATTTTGATCAGTGGTGAGCATTCTTTTGCTTCTCACATGAATGATGTGATAATTAGTAATGCAGACATTATTTTCTTTCATAGTAAGCACGGAGGTAAGTTCTGTGATGTTTTAAGATAGATTATGAAACTTCAGTATGAAAAAGATTGGTTTTGAATCTACTCACTTTTTAGCATTGGTTTGCTTTTATTTTACAACATGGTAAATATCAAGAAGGGCCACCTGGGATTATTGCATTCCTGTGTTTTTTCTCCAATCATCCTTTAAAATTCTCTGTGTATACTTCAAATGCTACAAGAAAATAAAAGCAGTATCTTGTATAAAATAGTCTACCCTCGGTTTTGGGTACTCTGTTTTTATTAACTCAGCTCTAAAAGTTTTGGAATCTTTAATCCCTATTTTCAGTAGACACTGTAAGAATTATTTTGGATAAATTATTTTAAAATAGACTTCTTTACTTAACTGGTGTACTATTTGTGAATTCCTTTACAAACATTGTCCAAAGATGGGGACATTATTTCCACTGATTAAGAGGTCATGGTTGTTAGAATGTCATGAATTTCTCATCTAACCTAATAGCATGAGTTAATTTAAATGAATTTTCTCATTTTTATTCATTAAATAGCAAATTATATTTTTCATTGGACTGCTTTAAACAGACATAGCAAGTTTTCCGTTTTTAATCCTCTTTAGAATATATAGACTTTATTATACCATTTAGTATTACTTCTGTAGAGAGGGCACTGGATTGCTAATGCAGAGCAGTTAAGACTTTAAAAACTGTAGCTCTTAAAATAAGCTTATGGTTTAAAAACAATGCTCAATAACTAAAAATATAGTTTACATAGGTTCATAAGTGAAAATGGAATATATTTTCTGTTGACTTGGATTTTATGAAAATCAGGCCTCTTCTAACTAATCAGATCTTATATTTACATAACCTTCCTTCAATTTTCCCCCTTTAATTACCTCCTTTGTATATGTACCCAAAAGGTAGCTGATGTGATCATGTTGCATGTTCTGCATTCCTTTACATTCCTGGCACCTGTGATGCCCAGGGCTACCTGCACAGACTGCCTACCTACCTCTGGCTGCTACAGCTCATTACCTAAGGGCTGATTTTTTTTTTTAAATCACAGCCAGGTATAGGTGCATGGGCAGGGCAGCAATGTGTCTCTGATTTTCTTGGCATTTACTCACCTGTCATGATGGAAAGTTTGCGATTTTGGTATTTACTGAGAACGATGGTACGCTTTGCAATTTAAGTGGTAGAGTTCATTTATTTATTTAGTTTTAACTATTCACCCCTGCTTTGTCGCTAATAACAAATTTACTTCCCTTTGGGGAAGTATTGAGCTACAAAGGAATACTAATAGATAATAAAATTAACAAAGTAATTTTGGTGATTTCAGAGAAGTATTTCACAGTTAAGATTTGTTTGTGACATGGGGACTTAGTTTCTGTGAGGCCAAAATTTTTCTCTTCTGAATAGTGTTTGGATGTGATTCACTTTATCTTCAGTGACCCTGCTTTTTCCTGGCTGCTAAAGCTGGGTGACCCTTTCAGATTGATATTTTCTTTCTATAGATATCTTGATAAATCAATCAGTTTCGAGGCAAGTGTAGTTGATTTGGGAACCCACATGGGTAAATGCCTTGAAAACGCCTCCACAGACCAAATTAAAATGGAAACTTTTTTTTTGGTTTTGCTTGATTTTTGTTATTTTTGTTATGTCAGAAAGCCCAGTTCAAATACCAGTGCATTTCAGACCAGACATTTGTGTTTTATATGGGCAAAAATCACATAAAATACTCACACTTGAGGGGCAACAGCCAAAAGCAAAAACATTTCATGACTCACTATTAGTCTTCCTGACTGTTCATCCAAGAAAGACAGATCCTTTCATTTTACATCTCTGGCCTGGATCTATTAAGGTTAAATTAAACACTTGAGGACAATCATATATCTTTTATTTGCAGTTTTTAGAGGATAGCTCACTTTTTGGCTTCTTAATACAAACAAGGTCTTTTGTGTTGTAATTTAGTCAATTAATGGGTTTTATGGAACAACTTTTGAATTATAATCTCTGCCAGGATTATCCCAGCCATAAGAAGTAAGGTATCTCAGTGTTTCACCTGCTGCCACCTGTGAGTTCCTCTCTGCATAATGTTCATGCCATAGCCCTCAGTTTCCAATCAGTAACAATGGGATATGTGATAGAATCATTCACCTGGGGAGGTTTTTCAGAATGAACAACCTAGATGTGTCCTACCTAGATGTACTGCTTTAGAATGTTGGTGGTTGCAGCTGGGCATGTGCAGTTTGGGAAACCTTACCGTGTATTGCGATGCAGTCCTGTGATGAAGAGACATTGATTGGAACCCCTGAAAGTGTGCCCCTGGCAGTACTCCAGGGAAGTTGCACCCGTAAACCTTGAACCAGAGATATTTGTAGTGAAAATTGCACTTTATAGACTGAATCGGAAGATTTCACAGTTTATTGGAATTCCTGAATTTTGTAAGGGTAAATGTAACATACTATTTGGTGTGCCGTGTATTTTAAATACTACATTTGAATTTGGCTTTTGGTCACTTGTTAATTCATGCAACAAGAATCATTTCAGTCTTTTTTGTAGAACATTAGTATCTCATGTCTTCTGGGATGCTCTTCTCTCCTGCTCATCTTTCTGCTCTCAGCTCCTCAGGCTCTCTTGCTTGCTTCTCATACTAAACCTCCTTAAGGTTTATTCAGATCAACTTTCTCTCTCTCTCTCTCTCTCTCTCTCTCTCTCTCTCACACACACACACACACACACACACACCCCATTATCTGTAATGATAGCACCCTTTCTCAAGGCTCTCTCTACCATCTGTTGTCAATGATCCCCAAATTTTATCTTCAGCTATAATCTTCTTATTGTAGGTAGTAATTCATTTCAGTAGCTCAGTCATGAGTAAAGGGTAGACTGATGGATATCTGCAGATGAAGACAGGACTTTTCATCAAATTTAATGGTGCCTTATTAATGCATTCATGTCAGATATCTTCTTGAAAAGAATTATGAAAAACCTCTATTTGTTTTGTCAATTTCTCCATGTTTATAGTTCTTATCTTCTCATAATCTTACTCTTTGTATTGGTTTTGTATGGCTGCTTATAGAACATTACTGCTAAATTGGTGGCTTAAAGGGCAAAATTAATTTTCTCATAGTTCTGGATTCCAGAAGTCTGAAATCAAGATGTAGGTAGGGCCATGCCTCCCTCTGAAGGTCTAGGAAGGAATCCTTTGTTGCCTTTTCCTGGCTTCTCCTGGCTCCTGGCCAACCTTGGCATCCTTTGGTTTATAGCTGTGGCACTCCAGGCTCTGTCGCCATCTACATATGGGCTTTTTCTCTGTGACTGTCTGGGTGTCCCCTCCTCTTCTTAGAAGGATACACACAATTGGATTTTGGCCCACCATAATCCACTATGACCTAATCTTAATTCTTTCTGCAAAGGCCCTATTTCTAACGTTCTGAGAGGACATGAAGTTTTAGGGAAGAGCAAAAAAACAAAAACAAAAACAAAAACAAAAAAAACCAAAAACAAAACCCACCCATCACTATAGGTTTATCCATACCAAATATCCAACATGAGAGGCAGCTGTCACATAGAGTGCAAAATCTGGAAGATGACCGCCAGACTCTCTGCCACTTAGGTGTGTGTGGCTTTGGGCAAGGTACTTAATTTCTGTGTGCCTCAGCCTCCGCATGTGTGAAGTGAGATAATAGTGTCTGTCTCATGAAACCGTTGTAATGATTAAAATAGCCAATGTACTTAAGGTGCCTGGAGTAACGCCTAGCGGATTTGAGCAGTAACTGCTGTCAGGGTCTTCTTGCTTCATAGGCCTGTGAAGGTGCTTTCCAGAAAACTTTCTCCCAGCTGTATTCCTCCATCTCCCTCTGCCTGATCTTACATATTATTTAGTTGTTTCTCCTTCGCACCGTAACCATTTGTGAGGTGTTGCAAGAGGGATACGATAGAGCAGACAGCCTTTGCACACTTTCAGGGTCACTGGTGGACCAGCGCACTCAGGACCCCCTGCATGGCTGAATGACTGGAGGTTGGGGGCCCCATTGTGCCTCCAGATGCCTGTGGTTGCGTGGGATCCCTGGAATGTTAATTAATTTTCATATTTCCCTTTAAGTTGCTTCTGTAGCTGGAACAAAGCATTTCTGAGCTGAGTCCCAAAGTGGCATTCTCATTCACTGACACCCTCAGAGGAGACTGTATTTGAAGCATTCTTGTCAGTTTTAAGAGCCTGTAAGAGGTATTCTAGGTTCACAAAGGTAGTTGAAAATCTGCTCCCAGGTCAAGCACTGGATCTTTGGTGACATATTCACACTAAAGATTCTGGGGTCACTTTAGCCATACAAGGCTGAGATACTTTCATGGCACCTAAGGGACCCTGAGGTAAGGGAAGGTACTCTCGTCTTGCCTCTGAGAACCTTCTGGCCTCAATAGAAGTGATTTCACTTCAAAGCATGCTTCTTTTTATATTATTCTCTGCAGTATTTTTTTTCTCTTAAAATTAAACACACCAAGTATCTCAGGTGGTGGCAGTGGTCCAGGCTTACATTGGGACTCCAGATACATTAGTTGAGGTAAATTCAAGTCTTTTGAATTCTTTTCTGTCATCAGAGACCCAGTGGCAAAAACAAAATGAAACAAAACAAAACAAAATAACATAATCCAGCCAAGTAATTTATATATGTAAGCTCAGGTTATTCAGTTTTGCTTGTAAATATATGTTTTTTAGATGTAATTGCTTATTTCTGTTATATGTTGAAGTTAAAATAGAATATGTCAAATTTCAGATAATTCACTTTAAAAATTTATTGTTGAAGAAGACCACCCACTACATTGACTAATCTAGTACTTAACAACAATCACATATACTGTCTCCTGACTTGTTTTTGGATATTTTATACGTTCTCATTTATTAAAAATAGACTAGTTGCTTTGTGCATTGGGAAGAGCTGAGAAAATTACTCACTCATTCATCAGTGGTTATTTAAAGTGTAAATTTTTCACTGGCTTGGTGCCAGCCTCTGAGACTCAAACTTTTGCATAGTGAATCTAGAAGAGAGAATGGATGTGTAGACCATTAAATTACAATATAGTGTGAAAAGGGCAAGAGATGGCAATGGTTAACTCGATCTAGGAACAAGGATGAGAAGGTTGCTAACAGGAGCTGTGTTTTGAAACATGAAGCTTGTTGGCCGATATGAATGAAGAATGTGCCATTCATTGTAAAATCTCATGGTATGTTTAAAAACTACAGGCAGTTTGGTTTTGCGAGAGTTTATGGTGCATGGTTCAGTTTCTAGTAGGTGTGGTCTTTGGTGTAGTTTGTAGAAATTCAGAAAATTTTATTGACCTCATGATACCAAATCATTTGTTCAGATAACATAATATCAAATTATTTAATATTTGCAGAAGTGAATGGAGATTAAGACCTGATAACTGATATCCCAATATTAAAGATTTAAAAACTATTAGATAATGCTACAGTCATGGTATTTTCATCTCCCTTTAGTCCTCCTGGTACATCTGTGTAGTGACATATTACTATTAATAATGAATGGTAGCTCACTGTGGCAATAACTCTTGGTCTTGGCAGTGGTAGGAGGGGATGTTCGCATAGAAGGGTATATTTGCCAAGGTCAGTGTGGTTCTTGTAGCAAATAAATTTCCAAAGACAAATGGATTAACACTCTATTTTTTGTTTCTCACCTATGTAAAGTACAGAGTAAGAGTTTTTGACTGGTGGGGCACCTGGCTGGCTCAGTTGACAGAGTGTGTGACTCTTGATCTTGGGGTGGGGGTTCAAGCCCCATGTTGGGCATAGAGATTATAAATAAATAAAAAAAGGAGTTTTTGACTGGTAACAAGGTATTGGGTGGGAGGTTAGGTGAGAGGGAGTGGGCTTGGCTCCATATAGTTGCTCAGGGATCTAGGCTGATGAATGCTTGAATGTTTTCAGCTTGTGGTTTCCAAATTTGTCTTTGGTATCTCCAACCAAGTGCCATATGGGAGAAGTGACAATGTGGAGGAACTCTATCAGATTGATATCTACGTAAGCCCTGAAGTGGCATGCACAACCTCTGCTTATGTTCCCTTGGGGAGAAGTAGCCACAGGGCCCCACCTAAATGCACAGGATGGGGAGTGTAGTCACCTGCGGGACCACTGCTTCTCAGTCACTCAGTGCTATTGAAGATAACCACACGTCTTTGGTGGATAGCCAGTGGTCTCTGTGGTCAGGATGTATGAAAATTTCTGGGGGCAGTAAGAGGATTTGAGAAAAATATGCAGCTTGAGAAAGCCCTGCAGGTGATTCTGGTATGTCGTCTAAAGGCATTTTTCTCTCCTCACCTTATTCCAGTACCAGCCAAATGTCTTCCAATGCAGATAAGGCTCCTGAAATTCAGGGAAGATAAGTCTTAGTGTTAAATATTGAATTTTGATTTAGTATTTCATGCATGTCATTCTGATTTTGATTTTTCTTTTTCCTTTGATTTTTCATTATGTGCATGTTTATTTATTTGCTTTTCCTCCCAGTTTTCCTTAAAATTGTTCAGAATTTTCATGACTCTTAGGAAAAATCACTTTTAAATACACTCAGAAATATATATGTATGGCTCTTGGGAGAGCTGCAAATCCTTGGATTCATGAGGATTTGATTCAATTTTTTATTTGAACATAATCTTAGTTGCAGTTAGTAAAGATTCCATTAAGTAATAATTTGCAAGTAGACAATATACATGTATCATTTAACTCATAAGCAGAGATTGAGTGTTCTTTCTGCTTCCTATCTTCGTTTCAACAACAGATACTGTGATTTCCATTACTAACTTACAGATTTACTTATCTAAGAGGTACTAATGACTCTTCAGATTAGTAACAACAGCAGTAGCAAAAAACTCTTGGAAAGAGATGCAGAATTTCTGTCACTGCTGATAATTTTTTATTTGGAAAAACTCACTTCCTTTTGTTACCTTTACAAGGATCGGGGCCACAGCAGTAAATGAGATTCGTGGTGAGACAGGTTTGAACCATGTTTCCAGTCCTCAGAGAATCATTTGATTTAAATGTGTAGACTTTGCTTTCTCCAGAGGCTCTGTTAAAGAGTGGTAAAGAGATGTGCCAAACAATAGTCTTACCTTCATTCTCACTAATTGGTTCTGTGTGTGTGTGTGTGTGTGTGTGTGTGTGTGTTAATAGCTAACTATGTTTTAGGTCCTGTGATAGGTGGTGGATGGTGGGTACAAGTGCTCTCGTGGGGTTTACGTTATTACACTACATTTTAGTGTAATACTGTTCAATAGAATTTTCTGTGACTTTGGGAGTGCATGTCTGTGCTGTTCAGTGTGGTAGCCACTAGGCACATGTGACCACTGAGCATTTGAAATGCAGTTAGTACAACTGAGGAACTGAGTTCTTTTATTTAGTTATAATTAATTTAAATTTAAATAGCTACATGTGCTGTCTACTGACTATCTTATTGGACAGTGCAAATTTAGAGGAAAATATACATTATTTGAATAGTCACACCACAAAATGTAAAAATGCAATACTAATAAGTAGTGTGAAGGAGACATGTATGATGCTTTCAGACATATGGAGGTTTATTTGGCTTATAGAAGCAAGTCATTAAAGACTTAAGTTTTGCTGATAGAGGTGAAGAGAAGTGGAAAAATTTGAAGGATGAGTAGGGTATAAAATGGACAGGATCTGGTGGTTGGGAAAATGGGTAAAGGTAGGTGGTTTCAAAATTATTTCCAGATTTCTTGCTTATACAACGGAAGATACGGGTGTTATTCATTAAGAGAGAGAACACTGAGAAAGGACCAGGTTTGTAGGTAAAGCAAATGAGCTTGGTTTTGTAATATTGGGTTGAATATATAGGCCTGAAACACAGAATAGAGGTTTGGGCTGGACAAATACCTTTGGTGCTTGAAGTTATGAGCAGGAATGTGCTCACTTAGAAAGAAAGCATTAATTGAGATGATGAGAGGACACAGGACTGAAATGAGGAACTCCAGTGCTTAATGGTGGGGTAAGCATATAAGGAAGAAGGACGATGGATTCTGAGAGAATTGAAGAGTCAATGAACTTGAGGTTCCAATGCAACCTAAGAATTATCTTTGTGGATATAGTTGCATAGTAGGCTTGGAGGAGAGAAGCTGATGGTTTAAGAGGTTTGAATAAATGATTCTTGGATAAAATTTGGGGAAGATGATAATAAACAAGAGAGAGGTGGTCATGGGGATTAAGGGAAAAAGAGACTGTGCATATTAATTAAAGTCAAAACACATTTAATCTCATTTTGAGTAAAGAAGCTGTCTAAAACTCATTTAATTTCATTTTGAGTAAAAAAGCTGTCTAAAACTCTTATTAAGATTGTTAACATGTATTTCATAATGTGCATATATTTAAGTAGTAATACATACATTATGTGAAACTCATTTGTTATGGTATATAATAAAGCTAATGATCCCATAATATCACTTAGGTTTTGATCATTTAAATTTGAAGGTTTGCTCTTGAGGGTAACTTCAGAATGATTAGAGATACTTTATTCCATTATTTAAAAAAATTATGTGACCTCCTCAATGTTGGCAGGTACCAATAATAAAATGCCTTGAATTTTGCATTTGTAGCTTTGAAAGTATTATGGTAAATTAAGTCACCTGCCCATGCTTTGAAATCTTTAAAACTGAGTATTTGATCATTCATCTGTCATTGGCATTGACTGTTGCTAGCTGCCCTTTAATTCTTCCCTTCCATTTTGTTAGCTGCCCTTTACTTTTTTCCTTCCATTTTATAATTAATTAAAACCACAACTTGCAAAGAACATGAGTTATTTGAATCCTTCTTTGAAAACAAATGCCTACGTTTTAATACCTTCAGAGAGATTGGTAGTTATCAACACCATTTTGAATCACTCTCTCTGAACCAGTACTCACCCCTTCCCCCATTCTTGCAAAAAGTACACTTAAATTGACCTTGCTAGTTTGGGCTAAGTTGTGAAATATAACTCTAAAATTATTTTAAAAATAATTTGGCTATAATTGTCCAGTTTGACAAACGTTACATCTTCTCTTGACTATAAATAAACATTTTTGAAATCAAGGCACATCTATTAGTATATTAAAGACACCAGTATAAAGAAATGATATAAATGATGGTATAAAGGAAGATACCAACTTTCAGTTATGATTTTATTTGATTATTTCTGTTACTTCACAGTTGTCACTTGTTTGTGTATATATGCAGTTACATTTGATCGTCTTATCAACTACTCCACAAATAATAACAAAAGGTTTTTTTTCCATTTAAATTTATTCTAGAATGAAAGATAGTATTTAATTTTGCTCAGATTTCTGTTGAGACAGTTCTATTAAAATTATACCTGTGTGTGTGTGTGTGTGTGTGTGTGTGTGTGTGTGTATCTGTATATATCGTAGTGCATTAGTAAGAAAGTTCTTTATTCTTATGTTAGCCTCATCTTACATGGTGGATATAGCAAAAGGTTAGTTTTATTATTATTCACAAATCAATGCCACTTATATCTTTAATAAATTGGACATCCTCATGAGCTTACTCTTTGCTGAGTACCTGGCTATTAAAAATATGTCCTTTCCAGTCAGTAGTATTTTAGCCTCTTCTGGATTAAGCCACTTCTGGTTGACTTGTTCTGTTTGGTATAAAATAGTCCATCTTTTATTTTCTCTTAACACTTACCATGTTACTCAGTAACGTGGTATCTGTACCTGTCACAGGGAATTTACTTCTCCTGAGACAATGATTCCACTCAGTAATCTCTCCATCATCAGTTCTCTGCTATTGGGAGCCTGATTTGATTTGAGTCTAGACATGTATAGAGGGGTAACTAGTTCTTTCTGGACTTCTGGGTCAGCAGGTAGATTTGTACCACGGAAGCAACTCGGGAACTGAATTCTTAATTTTATCTGCTTCTTAATTTTATTTTATTTATTTACTTTTAGTTTTGAAAACCTCATGTACAACAATCCTGTATCCTGATCCTAGGCCTCTGCTAGCCCACCAACACTCTCAGATGGATGTACCTCTTAATAAGACCTGTGGGAAGTTCTGAATCCCTGTAAGCCATGCCCAGACTATGGTTACCCAGAAGCACTGTCTTAGGCAGAGTTAACTGTCATCACCTTCTTCTAAGCTGAATAAATATTCCCATGTCATGTAGGTTATGGAGTTAAACTGATAGTTGGTCTTCTCTTAGGGCAATTGATTTCACACTGTTATGCTATGAACTATAATAAGAAATAGATTTAGGGGCACCTGGGTGGCTCAGTTGGTTAAGTGTCCAACTTTGGCTCAGGTCATGATCTCTCAGTTTCTGAGTTTGAGGCCTGTGTCGGGCTCTGTGCGGACAGCTCAGAGCCTGGAGCCTGCTTCAGATTCTGTTTCTGTCTCTCTGCCCCTCCCCCCCCCCCACATGCTCATGCTCATGCTCACTCTTTCTCACTCTCTCAAATATAAATAAATATTAAAAAATAAAAAGCTCTTAAAAAAAGAAATTTAAAACTAGAGTCCAGCACGGAAGCAAAAGTTCCACAAACCAACACTTACCCTTGCTTTTTGATACAATTTCTTTTCTGTATTATTCTAATAAAGTTTTTAAAATGCTACCTGTGATGTGGTTAATGGATTTGTAATCTAATATGTCTTCACTGACGTTTGGTAAACATTTTAGAGGACTGCAGCCTTCCCCAGGTTATGTCTGAGATGTGAGTCTCTAGGTAAGATAGTCTTTGGTTGCCTTATTGGTTTGCTTACTGGATGTTTTAACAGACACTTTTTTATTTACTCACCACCATCTCCTTTGCCCCCTTCCAAAGGCTTAGGCCAGATAGTCGGATTTTATGGAGGTCACTTACATAGTATCTTCTTGCTCACCATCTGTTTCCTTCCCATCCTCTCCTGTGGCCAAAAGAGGCAGTCTCCTTCTTTCTGTATGTTGGGGACTTCCCCTTGTATCATAGGCTGAGCCATTCTATATTATTATTAAACTCTATGATCCAGTCATTCAGCCCTTGATATGGGAATGGAGATTACCAATAAAAATAGATTGTTTTAGTTTTCTAAAACTGTGACCCCCAGACCATGATTAGGACCATGTTATTACACTAGGAGATACTTTGAGTCATTTTTTTCTACAGTGGAAAAAGCTGGTTTATAAAACTGGGATGATACTGTCATTTTGCTGTCAAATTCTTTAGGCTGTTCTTGGAGAGAATTGTCTTTCAATTGTTTATGAATATTAATAATTCTTTAAACTCTGTATTGGATTATTGTGCCACTAGTAGAAAAAGTGTGTTATTGCAAATTTTCCCTGTCTTTGGGTTCGGAATTTCCAGAAGACTCTTCAAACACAATTTTATATGAGGTTAAAAACATATGTGGTAGATTTATGTATCTTATAATTAGAAATTTGTGCCTTTTGACTCCCTTTGCTCACTACCAACTCCCTGCCTCTGGGAGTCATCAGTATATTTTTTGCATCTATGAGTTTGTTTTTTCTAAGTCCTGGGGGTATAATGTTTAGCATAGTGACTATAGTTAACAATATTACGTATTTGCAAGCTTAAAAGAGAGTAGATCTTAAAAGTTATTATGACAAGAAAAAAAAGTTAGTAACTGTATATGGTGGTGGATATTAACTAAACTTAGTTGTGGTAGTCATTTTGCAATGTATACATATATTAAATCCATAATTATTTTGTCTGTCTAAAACTAATACATTGCATGTCTGTTATATCTCCATTAAAAAGCAGAATCATAAAATCAGATATGGTGGGTACAGTGAAAATAGAGGAAAAAAGATGTTAATTGTGTTTTCTATATTAGTTAAAAGGCATTCTGACAAATTATTTTAAATGTGACAATAAACCCCTCTTTCTAAAGAGCAGTTGTTACAACTTTTTTTTTATAAATGTAAAATACAACCCAGAGTTTTAAAGTTTTTTTTATTGCTTTTTGATTATTTTTATTGAAATGCTTATTGTCTCTTGTTAAATAACTACATTAATTATATAGGTAGGGCCTAGCTTCTCAACTTTTTCCAGAAGAAGCCCCCAGTTTCCACTAAAGGGTTTTATGGGGGCTCCCCACACGTCAAATTTCACATAGCCGGCTGTGTTGGCTTTTTATAAAGGACTTGGATGCAATGCCAAGGCCTCCCACTAATTGTTTTATGGGCCCTGTGTGGGATTTGCATCCCTGACTGGGGAAGCCCCTGTTAAAGGACTGTGGGAGTGAGGAGTTGTCAAACGTACCCAGAAAGAGCTCTGAAAAAACTCCTGGTTAGCTGTGCTGTTGTTGCCAAGGAGCATAAGCAGAGCACAAAACATGCCAAATGCTGACTGATTTTAAACAGTGACCCCTGTTTCAGAGAATACTCACTTCATTACATTTTTGGGAGAAAATCAAATCACTAATAGCTCCATAATTAATTTGAGTGCTCATTTCAGTTTGGCACCAGTAAATTATTGTTTTCCAAGTGGTAAAAAAAAAATACAACTAAATATTTTTATGTATTCTTTGAGGGGAGATAACTCATCATGGTTATCGGTGAACATTTAGTCTTGGAGTAATGTGTTCAGAGTTGTGTGCTTTGTTTTGTTTCCCTCTAAAAGGGTTAAGGTAGTATGTTTTACCTACTGTTAACCATTAATTTGCATATATCTACACTAAAAAAAGCAACTTCTAAATTATAAAGGATTGTAGTGGCAGAGTTGAAACTCTTACTTCTTCACCAGGCCCTGACATTGTTTTTTTTTTTTTTTTTTTTTTTTGTCTCAAGCAATCTACTTGGCATTCTGAACCTGTCTTTCCTCTAGAGGCTGAAACAAGATATTTTTGAAGTACGGTATGACCTCAGAGAGTGCTGTTAGCTTGTTTAATGTTGACATGTGAACAGAGTTATTAGAGCCACACTTCAGTAGGCCTGGAATAGAAATACTGTGTTCTGCAGGAAGATAAGTATTACCTGTCTCCTTGCAGGTTGACAGTGTTAAAATGAAATAGTATATTGAGATTTTTTTTTTTGTAAATTTTGAATTTTCTTTTGGAAGTTGGTGAAGGAGAAAAATAAGTAGAGTTCCCTTTTAGTAACCAAAATACGCTCATCTTTTAAAAAAAGGTTCTTGTGTTTCACCTAAATAGTCTTAGATTAGCAATTCTTTATGAAAAATATTTATCATTTTCCTTTTATTATCATGTTTCTTGTATATATCTCCAACATGGATATTTCTTCTGTGTGTGGAGTGTGTGTGTGTATGTTTTACTTATTATGCTATTGTAATGTGTAAATCACAAGTAAACCATTATGTATAAAAGCAAAATTAGTTCATTTATGCAAACTACAAAAAGAATTTCAGTAGTCTGTTAATTGTTTTATTAATAAAACTGTTTTGTTGTTGTTGTTGTTGTTGTTGTTGTTGTTTTCTTCAAAGCTGGTTACAAGATTGCAAATCTCAAGCACAGAGGGACCCTTTGTGGAAATTTCCTCATCACTGTGACTCCAGGATATTTTTATCTCAACTTTAATACATGATTACCTTTCTATATAAAATAATTTAGTCAGCCTGCTATTACTTTGTGGGAAACTATTCCTTAAAGCCAGATTTTATCTCTGGATGGTCCCTCGGTATGTCTTTATTTTGAGTAAGAATCAGTTTAATATTATGATCTATATAAAACTAACCTTACTACTATCTATTAAACATAATTGTTAAGCTACCCTTGCAGCTTCCTCTCATGAGCTTAAGTTTGTCTTTGTTATTTAGACACCAAATTATATAATCTTTTAACCATTGCCAACATTTATTCTCTAGGTTGTACTAAACTTTTCCCTTTAGTTTGAGATCTGAAAGACCAATTGCATAGAGTACTGGTCTCTGCTTCTGTGCTGCCATTATATTCTTACATTCCAATAGAACTCACATCAAAAGTGCTATTTCATTGACTCCTTCTCTAATGTGTCTCAACTAATAATCATGCAAGATGTCTTTATGTGTAAACCCATCTTTATACAGCTTTTCTTCATCAGACATCTTAGGTTGTAATTATTCCCTTGAAGATCCTTCTCTGCATTTATTTTAGATGTGGTGGTAAAACTTTAAAATGAAAAAAAAAAACCCAAAAAACAAAAACAATGCCAATTCACTATTTAGAATATAGAATACATAGTAGTGTTCTGAATTATTTTTTTTAATGTTTATTTATTTTGAGAGAGAGAGAGAAAGGGGGAGTGAGAGAGAGAGAGGGATTGAATATGGGGTATGGGCAGAGAGAGAGAGGGAGAGAGAGAAGCCCAAGCAAGATCCATCCTGTCAGCACAGAGCCTGATGCGGGGCTCAATCCCATGAACCATGAGATGACCAGAGCTGAAATCAAGACTTGGATGCCTGGTGCCCCGTGAGTTAATATTAACAATTAGCATACATAGTGAAAACTTGGATTGTGAGTAACTTGTTCTGCAAATGTGCTACAAGGTGAGCAAATATTTCCAATAAATTTTAACATATGATCACAACTGAGCCAATGGTTCTTGAAATTCACTTTGATATATGAGTGCTTTAGATTACAAGCATGTTTCCAGAACAAATTATGCTCGCAAACCGAGGTTTTACTGTACTTAATATATTCTCAGTTCCACATGCACTTCATAGTTTTTACCTGAATCTTTTAGCATTAGCATTATTATTCCTGTTTCTAGATGATGATATCAAGTCTTGGGAGAGTTAAGAAACTATCCTATAGTTACTATCAATGAAATTGAATTAAGAATCAAAAAGCTTCCAACAACCAAAAGTCTAGGACAGATGGCTTCACAGGTGAATTCTACCAAACATTTAAAGAAGAGTTAATACTTACTCTTCTCAAGCTGTTCCAAAAAAGAGAAGAAGAAGGAAAGCATCCAAATTCATCCTATGAGGTCAGCGTTACCCTGATACCAAAACCAGATAAACACACTAGAAAAAAAGACAACTATGAGCCAATATCTCTGATGAACATACATGCAAAAATCGTCAACAAAATATTCGCAAACCACATCTAACGATACATTATAGAAGTCATCAATCAAGTGGAATTTATTCTAGGGGTGCAAGGGTGGTTCATTATTTGTAAATCAATGTGATACATCACGATAACAAGAAAAAGGATAAAAAAATATGATCATCTCAATAGATGCAGAAAAAACATTTGACAAAATAAAACATCCATTCCATGATAAAAACTCAATAAAGTAGGTTTAGAGGGAGCATACCTCAGTATAATATAGGCTGTATATGAAAAACCCACAGCTGACAATGATGAAGAACTGAGGTCCTAGCTACAGCAATCAGACAAGAAAAAGAAATTAAAGATACCCAAATTGGCAAAGAAGTAAAACTTTCACTATGTGCAGATGACATAATTCTCTATATGGAAAACCCTGAAGGGGTGCCTAGGTGGCTCAGTTGGTTAAGCATCCGACTTCAGCTCGGGTCATGATCTCGCGGTCCGTGAGTTCGAGCCCTGCATCAGTCTCTGTCCTGACAGCTCAGAGCCCGGAGCCTGTTTCGTATTCTGTGTCTCCTTCTCTGTCTCACCCTCCCCCGTTCATGCTTTGTCTCTCTCTGTCTCAAAAATAAACATTAAAAAAAAAAGAAAACCCTGAAAACTCCACAAAATAATACTACAACTGATAAATGAGATAAATTGCATGATACAAAATTAGTAGAAAGAAATTTTTGCATTTTTATACACTAATAAGTAGCAAAAAGAGAAATTGAGAACAGTCCCATTCATAATTGAACCAAAAATAATAAAGTACCTAGGATTAAACTTAACCAAGGAGGTGAAAAACCTATACTCTGAAAACTGTAAATCACTGATGAAAAAAACTGAAGAGGACACAAGCAACTGGAATCCATGTTCATGGATTGGAAGAACCAATATTGTTAAAAATGCCCATACTCCCTAAATCAGCCCTCAGATTTAATGCAATTCCTGTTAAAATACCAACAGAATAGGAACAGATAATCCTTAATTTTGTGTGGAACCCACAAAAGACTCTGAATAGCTAACACAGTCTTGAGAAAAAAGAACGAACCTGGAATTATCACAATCTTAGATTTCAGGGTATACTACAAAGCTGTAGTAATCAGAACATTATGGCACTGGTACAAAAATAGTCCCATAGAAGAATGGAACAGAATAGAGAGCCCAGAAATAAACTTATGCATATATGGTCAATAAACATATGACAAAGGAAGTAAGAATATAGAATGGAGAAAAGAATATACAATGGAAAATACCATTCAACAAATGATATTGGGAAAACTGGACAGTTACATGCAAAAGATTGAAACTGGATCACTTTCTTACACCATACACAAAAATAAACTCAAAATGGATTAAGGACCTAAATGTGAAATCTGAAATCATCAAACTCCTAGAAGAAAACACAGGCAGTAATTTCTTTGACATTAGCCATAGAAACATTTTTCTAGATATGTCTCCTCAGGCAAGGGAAACAAAGAAGCAAAATTAAACTATTGGGACTATACCAAGATAAACAGCTTTTGCAAAGCAAAAGAAACCATCAATAAATCAAAAATGCAACCTACTAAATGGGAGAAGACATTTTTTTTTCAAATGATATATCTGATAAGAAGTTCATATCCAAAATATATAAAGAACCTAGACAACACCAAAAAACATCTGATTAAAAATGGGTAGAGGACCTAAATAGACATTTTTCCGAAGAAGACCTACAGATGACCATAAGACACATGAAAAGATTCTCAGCATTATTAATCATCAGGGAAATGTAAATCAAAACTACAGTGAGATACCATTTTCCACCTGTCAGAATGGCTAAAATCAAAAAGACAACAAGTGTTGGTGAGGATGTGGAGAAAAAGGAATCCTCATGTGCTATTGACAGGAATGCAAATTGGTACAGCCACTGTGGAAAACAGTATGGAGTTTCCTCAGAATATTAAAAACAGAAATACTGTAAGATCCAGTAATTTTACTACTGGGTATTTACCCAGAGGAAATGAAAACATTGATTTGAAAAGATACATACACTTCTCTGTTTATTACAACATTATTTACAATAGCCAACATATGGAAGCAACCCAAGTGTCTGTCCATAGATGAATGTGTAAAGAAGATCTGGTACTTATATACAATGGACTATTAGCCATAAAAAAGAATGAGACCCTGCCATTTGCAGCAATGTGGATGGACCTAGAAGTTTTAATGGTAAGCAAAATAAGTCAGAGAAAGATACCATATAATTTTACTCATGTGTGGAATTTAAGAAACAAAACAAAAAAGACAAACATAAACTCTTAAGGGTGCCTGGGTGGCTCAGTCACTTGGGTGTCTGACTTTGGCTCAGGTCATTGTCTTGTGGTCTATGGGTTCAGACCCCACATAGGGCTCTGTGCTGACAGCTCACAGAGCCTGGAGCCTGTTTTAGATTCTGTGTCTCCCTCTCTCTCTGTCTCCCCACTGCCCGTGCTCTGTCTGTCTCTCTCTCAAAAATAAACTTAAAAAAAACCAAAAACCAAAAAACAAAACTCAAGTACAGGGAACAAACTGGTGGTTGCCAGAGGGGAGGTGGATAGGGGGATGGGTAAAATAGATAAAGGGGATTACTATTATACTTATCTTGATGAGTACCGAGCGATGTACAGAATTGTTGGATCTTTATATCGTACACCTGAAACTAGTATAACACTGTGTGGTAATTATATTTTAGTAAATAATTGGTTAGTATGGAGAAAAATAAAATATTAAAGGAATTATTCTGCAAGTAAGCAGGGTTGGGATATGAATGCAGTAGGCTTATGTACTCTGCAATTTTATGTTTATGAAAGCAGTATTGAAATAAAAGGGATTGTTTAGATTTTCCAATTTACCTTTTGGTAATTGGCATCTGGTTTGCAGATATTACCTTAGGTAACTACTGATAGTAGATATATAGTAATTGTTGAATAAATTCCAAAGCCCTCAATTCAAGTTCTGGCATTTCAACTGGACGCTGATAAATTATTGAAACTTCTTGGACTTAAGCTTTTCAGATAGAAAAATAATGAATTTAGGTGTTGGGAAAACTGGATATTCACATGCAGAAGAATGAAATTGGACGCTTTATCTTATACCATACACAAAAATCAGCTCAGATTGATTTGACTTACAACCCTGAAACTGTAAAACTCCTAGAAGAGAAGATACAGGGGAAAGGCTTCATGAAATTAATATTGACAGTGATTTCATGGACAGGACACAAAATGCACAGGCAGCAAAACCAAAAGTAAACAAGTGAGACTACATCAAACTGAAAGGTTTCTGCACAGCAAAGGAAACAACAGAGGTAAAAGATAACCTGTGGATCAAGAGAAAATATGTGTAAACTATATATCTGATAAGAGTTAATCCCCAAAATATATAAAAACTTTTGCAGCTCAATATCAAAAAAACCTAATAACCCAGTGAAAAAATGAGCTAAGTACTTGAATAGACATTACTCTAAAGAAGACATACACATGGCCCAAAAAATATATGAAAAAATGCTCCATGTCATTAGTCATGGAAATGCAAATCAAAGCCACAATGAACTGTCACCTCACACCGGTCAGGATGAATATTACCAACGTAAACCACACACACACACACACACACACACACACACACACACACACACGGTGTTGGCAAGGATGTGGAGAAATTGGAAGGCTTGCATGTTGGTGAGAATGCAAAATGGTGCAGCTGCTATGGAAAACCATATGGAGGCTCCTCAAAAAATTAAAAAGAGAACTGCCATATGATCCAGCCATCTCACTTCTGAATTGCAAAGAGGATCTCAAAGAGTTATTAGCATTTTCATGTTCATTGTGGGCACTACTCATAATTACCAAGATGTGGGAACAACCTGAATATCCATCAACAGATGAAAGATACAGAAAATGTGGTATATACATACAATGGAATGTGGTATACACATACAATGGATTATATATACATACAATTCAGTCCTAAAAAAGGAAGGGCCCTCTGCAGCATGTGACTCAATGGATGAATCTTGAGGACATTATGCTTAGTGAAGTAAGCCACTCCCAGAAAGACTAATACTGCATTATTCCACTTACATACACAAAAATAAACTCTGAAATAGTCAAAAGCATAGGATCAAAGAATGGAATGGTGGCTGCCAGGGCTGGAGTAAAGGAAATGGGGAGTTGCTAATCAGCAGGTATAAAGTTTCAGTTAAGCAAGGTGAATAAGCCCTAGAGATCAGTTTTACAATATTATCCCAGTAGTCAACAATACTGTGAAATACACTTAAAATTCAAGAGGGTAAATCTCACATGAAGTGTTTTTACCAAAATGACATGCATTAAAAAAAGAAAAAGAATATGAACCTAGAGAAAAATAACATGTTTACATTAACTGTTCTTTCAGACACAGAGCCGTTTGTTCAAATGAAGTCTTTTTCAGAAGCTGTTTTTATAGAATAGATAAAATCAGACATGTTCTTCTTGGAGATGTAACAGTGGAAGGAGGGAGTGGTGATAAAACTTACTTTGCTCTGTTTGCCCCTACCCCTGGGCAGTTTGATATGCACTAGATTAGGTGATCTTTCAACTCAGAGATAATTTGGTTCTAAATCTCTTTGACCATGATCTTCTCAAAGGTTTGGCTTACACTTGGACTGGGTCTTAAAAAATAGTATGGAGCTAAAAAACATGAATAAACTACTCCCGAGGGGGAGTTGCTGTCAGCACTCAGTTGTTTCCAATTATTGTAGGATCCACTTTAAAGATGTTATGTCTTCACTAGCATATGCCGTTTTGGGGACTCTTTAATTTTTGGGAGAAATTCCTCTTCCTTCTGAGAATGATTTTCCTTTTCTACCCTTCCCTTAGGCTTTTAAAGCATTTACTTGACACATCTGTATTACTCCTTTTTGGAACAGTAGTTACTCACTTGTTACTTCTGGGACTAGTGAGGAAAGCTGAATTTGAAAATTGCTGAAATGACCCTCTCAGCTGAACTATGTCAGCTGATAATGTATGATGATTTCTTGTTCTTATGTTTCTAGGCAAAACGTCTTGAGCTGCTAAATTGGAGAAAAATTTTAGTTTTTTTTGCTTTACATTTTGCTTTCTCAACATTATAAAATTTGGAGGAGGTGGGGAAAGTATAAGAGTTTATTGGGAGACCTGTGCCTCTACTACCTTAATTTGGAATAGGGGTACTTTGTGGCAGTTTGCTTCTTTTCATGGTAAATATATTCTTGTTTTGCATACTGTAATCTCTCAGAACATTGACTATAAAATAGGGGGGAGGCAAAAGTCTGAGATACAGAATCAGAATGTGTCCCAGACTTGGGTGGTGGGGTGAACTATTTGGCTGCCTCCTCAGCATTCATTTGCCACTTTTACCGACAGCCCGCAATTTCCTTTTGAGTATCCATGAATTTCCAGGAGAGCTGACTTTATTTCCTGTATGTAGTTTCCATTAAGACAATCAATGCATTTCATCCTTCTGGCTGTAGTGATGTATACGGGTTGGGTGTGTGACCTAAGCCAGTTCAATCAAAGTGAATCACAGGGCTATGGTTCAGCATTTTAGAACAACAGTGCTTTCTTTCTTGGTGATTTTGAGCAAGGCAGGTATTGTGCCTCCATAATTGCTGCCCGCTGTTTTGGATAATGAGCTGAAATGGTATAGTGGGGAAATGGGTCCTTGGTTATTTCATTGACCCATTGGATCAAGCCTAACCTGAAGCTTATACTACTTCTTAACTTTTCAGTTATGGGAGCCAGTAAGGCTCCTTTATGTGTAAGTTAGTTTGAATAAATCACTGCCAGTGAATGAGTTTTGCCTGATACATCAAAGCCTTTGGTACTTTTGCCTGGATCTTCCTAATTTCATTTACTTTCCTTAGAAGTAAAATCTCCTGCCTGTTTAGACCTTAGTTCCCTCACCTATTAAGTGAAGAGTTATATTGAACTATACAAAATATATAATTTTTTCTCTCTGCTTCTAAAAAGCATAAGTCAAGTCTGTTGTATCAGAAATTTGTTGACTTTCCTCTTCCTATTTAGCAAAATTTATCCTGCTACCATCCAGACCTTAGGAGTGTGGATCTTCTAATACCATGCATAGAATAGCATAAATGGCATTCTTTTAATCAGTTTCACAATCTGATTACCTCTCTTCTTTTTTACCTCAGAAATAATTTTTTCAGAGATGCAAATTTTGAGGAAGAGATGGAAATAGGACTGAGGAAGAGTGACTATCTTCCTGTTAGTCTATAATTGAGAAATAACACATGACTGTAGCAAAGCTAATAATTAATGATGCCAAAGATAAGTGGTCTGCCTCATTATAAATCAGTTAATTTTTCTGTTTTTTTTTTTTTTTTTTTTTTTTTTTTTTTTTATTTATTTTTGGGACAGAGAGAGACATAGCATGAACGGGGGAGGGGCAGAGAGAGAGGGAGACACAGAATCGGAAACAGGCTCCAGGCTCCGAGCCATCAGCCCAGAGCCTGACGCGGGGCTCGAACTCACGGAGCGCGAGATCGTGACCTGGCTGAAGTCGGACGCTTAACCGACTGCGCCACCCAGGCGCCCCAATTTTTCTGTTTTTATTTAAATAACATGCTGGCTTCCCAACTGTAGCCAACCATCAGTCGTCAGTAGTTAAAATAATTATTTGAGAATAGTTTCACAGATCAGTTCAAACCTTTGACCTAGCGGTAGAAAAACAACTCCAAGCAGTTGCCTTAAAGATATGCTAAGTTGATGTCAAAGGATAAGCACAGAAGTGCTTCAAGACATGGACAGGTTACTGGGGGGGATTTTAATAAGAGTTTGGATATTCATGATGACTTTAACCATCTATTCAAAAAGGTAAGCTAAGAATCATGTAGATTTTTAAAGCTGAATGGGTGCCGAAGGTGGTTGGTTGGGGGTATGGTGGTGGTGGGAAATAACTTTTATTGGATCGTGCCAAATGGTGACAGGAAGCAATCAGGGCTTTATAAGAATTCAGTGAATGGTAATTTGCAGCAATCCAGTTTCATGCAGCGAAGATTACCTGCAAGGCACAAATTTAAATTTCTTTTTCTTTCTTTCTTTCTTTGTTTTGTTTTTTTGAAAATGACAGCTTTGATATGTGTGACTCAATGATGAATGACTTCGTGAAATACTACTTATAAAAAATAAGCATGCTCCCCCAGATTGCACTGCAGGACATTTAATGTCTTTTCTTCTGAACAGATGTTTTACAGATTTTGCAAATTTTCTATCAAACTCTTCTTGGTCTTCTCCATGAAGAAAAAAAAATACGTGATTATATTTAAGTCTTATATTGCTCTAATTTTTCTGTTTTGCTTGCTGGTGAGACTTTAGCAACAAGATTTCCTGCATTCTAAAGTATTAACTTAAAGATATCTAAATTTTATAATTTTTATTTAAGGCCAACCATAATATTAGCCTAGAGGAGTTTGCCCTGGGGTTCAGATGCATCTGCCATTTTGAATGGATGCTCCGGGGACCTGTCTTATTTTGTTTCTCTCAAGAACACCTTGTTAAATTTGGTGATCATGTCCAAAGTCAGCAATGCATGCTGAGTTTCGTGAGTTATTTGGCTATACATTGGGTTACATTTTTTTTTTAAGTTGTCACTATTTTCATTGACTCTTACAGTGTTATATTGATTTATAGTTTGTGTGTGTGTGTGTGTGTGTGTGTGTGTGTGTGTGTGTGTTGGCTACATTTGCTTTTTGCAGTTAAAAAAATAGTTTAAAATAGTACCTTTGAATGGTGTTCATCAGGTGAAAATTTAGTAGATAAAATTCAGAAAACAGATGACCTCAAATTAACTTAAGTATTGGCTTTTAAAAAACATGCTTAATTTAAAGCACTTCATTTTATTTTCAAACTTAAAGGGGTAATTTTCCCTGTGGTAGGATAATAGGAGTTATTTTAAAAAAGAAATTTTCTGTCTCAAAATTGACCTAGTATTTACTTTCTTTGCTTGAGAGTTATTTGCATGTAATCCATTCATTTAAAGTTCTTAAGTTTCACTGACAATAACTGGTAAACTTGGATGATTTGCACCCAGCCAGCCCCAGTCACAGACTTGATACACTAGAAAAGGACAGTAAGAGCTCTAGTGGACAGATGAGTTTATTCATTCCTTGTGGATCACTGATGAATTAATTTGCTTTCAAATCTGCATCAGTGCATTAATATTTGCAATTAAATTCAGCAACTACTGACAGTGTTGTTACGGTCAGATCATTAGGTGCCTCTAGATGAGAAATAGTTGTGGAACATTTCTTGTTTGTCAAGGAGCCAACGGATTACTAGTGACAAAACACAGAAGCAAAAACAAACAACATTCAAGATGTATTTAGTAACTCTACAAGATATAGGCATTCTGTGAGGGCTCATGGAAGGGCTGGGTCAGAGGTGGGTGGGGAGAAATAAAATCATCATAAAGGATTTGATGTTTGAGATTATTCCTGAAGCATTAAGCAGCCTTTTTGGTGAGAGATGTGGTGAAAGGGGATTCAGTTGGCAGAAATGGCATGAGTAAAGATAGGGAGGTAAGGTAATAAATGTTGGAGAAGTGACGTTTCAGAGTAGTAAGCTTTAAATAGGTTGTGTGTGAAGAAAACTGCCATGCAAGGGGTCTTAAATGCCAGCAGTTAGAATTCTACTTAGGAAGAACTAGCATGCAATCCAGAAGTTGCACAGATAGTAAAGGGCTGAACTGCATCGTGGCAAAAGTAATGGAAAGACGCGAATTCCTGGCACATTCGACTATGTGGAATCTGTTGTATTTGGCAACTGTTTAGACAGAGAGGATGAGGGAGGTTGGCATTAAGGATAATTCCAGCCATCGTTTTGGGGCTGTGTGTCTCTGGAATTTTGGTGATTTTATTAACAGAGATTGGGAAGTCAGAAGGAGGAGCTGTTTATGGATGGAAAACATAGGAATTCGATAAAATGGACTTCACGTGTGCTTTGTTTCCATCGCCCCAGCAGAAAAAGTCTCATCTGGTAATTAGATGTGGTGTGTGTGTATAGACATCTGCAAGTCAGTCATTGTGATTGGTACATGGAGTTCTTTTATAAATTTCTTAGAGTTATATGCAGAAACCTGTAATACTGTGCAAGATGGAAGGCCAATTATATTTTATTTTATTTAGTAATTTATTTTTTAAGCTTATTTATTTTTGAGAGAGAGAGAGAGAGAGAGAGAGCCAGTACATGTTCACATAAGCAGGGGAGGGGCAGAGAAAGAGGGAGAAAATCCTACACAGGTTCTGCACTGTCAGCAAGGAGCCAGACGTAGGGTTTGATCCCCACGAACTGTGAGATCACCACCTGAGCTGAAATCAAGAGTCAGACACTTAACCAAGACGCCCAGATGCCCCCAAGACCAATTATATTTTAATTTTGGCAAACTAAAAACAATTCAAAGAGTTGAGATCACAATCTAATTTCTGATTGATTCTTCTGAGACAACACTTCGTGGGTCTACCTCTTACTGTGTTGTCATGCAAATGAAGTGTAAAGCCTGAATTTTTTTCTAGAAGTCCTACTGAAAGACAGGAAGAAAATACTGTTTGGCTAGATGCTGTGTAAATAAACAACTGGCTGTTACTACGGCCTTTTTTGCCTTAGATGTTAAAACATGTTTGGAGGATGTGTAAAACAGGTCTCTACTTTTGCTTTTTGTTTTTTGGTTCATACCAGTTATTTTATCTGCTTATGTCTTTTTTTTTTAGCATTTTTATGTACCAGTGTTCTTTGCAAATAGTAACATGCAATTCTTTAATTTTTATAAGCTGTTACATTTCATTAAAATATTTAATGGGCAAGGAGCACCTGGGCGGCTCAGACGGTTAAGCATCCAACTTCAACTCAGGTCACGATTTCACAATTCGTGGTTTCAAGCCCCATGTAGGGCTCTGTGCTGACAGCTCAGAGCCTGGAGCCTGCTTCGGATTCTGTGTCTCCCTCTCTCTCTCTGCCCCCCCCCCCCCCCCCCCCCACCGCTTGTGCTCACTCATGTGCTCTCTCTTTCTCAACAAAATAAATAAACATTAAAAAAATTTTTAATGGGTGATATAAGGAGACAGGTGAACTCATAGTAAATATTTCCTGTACCGCAGTTAACGTTCAGTGATTACTAAGTCACACAAAATCTATGGTATAACCTAGTTTGATATTATGTTTGTATTTTATGAGATTTACACTTGATACATTTTCTAAATATTTTAGATAGGGATAAGTATTTCCTTTAGATTCATTAAAAAAATGCCAAAATGATTTGTGACACAACTCAGTGAGTAGTTTTCATAACACATATACTTAAAACCAACCAAAACCAGTGCTGTCTACTAATTTCAAACTGAGAAACATGAAACTTGGCTAAGACAATGCTTTAACAGATTCCTAGATGCTTTACTACAATGAGTGTCCTGGAGTGCTTACCTTCCTTCCCATGAAGGTTTCAGTTGTAGTCCAAGCCATCATTAAACATTTATTTAGTATTGCTTTGGGGGTGCTGTGGCATATTTTAAAAACTTGGACAGGGTGATATTCAGTAGAGAAAAGTAAATTAGAAACATTTGGGACATTTAATAATATGTGCCAGGAGCTATGCAGAACTATTTTCTCTATTCTCACATCACATTTGCTCGTCAGTAACCTCTGTATCACTCTGTTATGGTCTCACTGCTGAAACTGTTTTTTGCAAAGGTCTTTTTCACAAAATCTCTTGGCTGCTTTTTAGTACTTTTGCTGTATCTCAGGATCGTTTGAAACTGAGGGGTTCTCTTCATTTTCCTAACCTACTTCTTGCCCCCTGTGCTGCTGCTTCTCAGAGTCTTTTGCAGGTTTCTCTGCTTCCTGTCTCTCTCTGTGGATGCTGTCAGTAGTTTAGTCTGGGGCTTTCTTCTCTGGTCCTTTCAGCCTGGTTCATTCCATTCAATTTCATGACTTCATTGACCAGTACTGAAATACTGATTGTTCTCATAGCTTGTATCCCCAGAACAGGTCTCTCCTCACCATACCAGACCCTCTTGTGAGATTTCTGCTTGTCTCTACTTGGAAAGTAAACAGAAGCTCCGAGTTTGACATGCCCAGATCCTAAACCAAACACATCTTCCCTTCCCCCAACAGACTTGCTTCTCTTTCAGTGTCCTCTCTCTTAGTGAACTTCACCATTATTTTCCCTGTTGCCAAAACTAGAAACTGAGGAATTGTCCAGAATATCCTGACTACTGTCTGTTTTCTCAACTCAGTTTTTAAATCTTGCTGGTTCTGTCTTCTTAGTACTTCTCAAATATATTCTTTCTTTCTTTCTTTCTTTCTTTCTTTCTTTCTTTCTTTCATTCTTTCATTCAATGTTTATTTTTGAGAGAGAGAGAGAGCAGGGGAGGGGCAGAGATAGAGGGAAACACAGAATTTGAAATAGGCTCCAGGCTCTGAGCTGTCAGTACAGAGCCTGACGCAGGACTCAAACTCATGAACTGCGAGATCATGACCTGAACTGAAGTCGGATGCTTAATTGACTGAGCCATCCAGGCATCCACATCATTCTTTATTTTGATTACTGTAGCCTTAGTTTAGGACCTGAATCACTATACATTCTCTTAACCGGTCTCCCTGGTACCCATTTTGTTCCTTCCATTCTAGGCTCTGTCTTAAAGTCAAAGTGACTTTTGCAAAAATTCATTTTTAAATGGTTCCTCAGATTAAAGTACAAAATCCTTAGTATGGCATATGAGGCTCTTGAATATATGGTTCTGCTTAAATCCTCAGATCTTATATTTCATCACCTGTTGTGTGATTTTGATACCTAGCTGAAGCTTCCACTGAAGCTCGGATCTGTCCTGTTCCGTACTCTTCCAGATGGGCTCTGTCACTTCTTGGTGCTCCTGTGGCACAGTCTGTTGAACTCTAAGGCAGTGCATTACAATAATTTGTTTTCTTATTCTTTCTTATTGTTATTTTACTTTTAGTATTTAGGGATAAGAGACCATGACATTTTTCCATATATACTTTTACTAATGAGTATTTAGCGTATAGCTAGTATATATACAGTGGGAATGTTGAATTAATTAATGGGTAACCAGACTAAGATCAACAAACCCTACATTTTACTCTCAAGTAGGTCACTGTATAGGTGAGAAGATTTACAAGTACCAATAATTTTTTAAAACAGCCATCAACAAAAAGATAGTGTGGTATGAGCTATTAAAATTCATGTTTTCAATTAGGAAATGATTAAATGATAATATCTCAAGAGACTGTCTTTTGAGGATGTATAATAGAATTACAAAGAAAATTTCATGCCATTTAATCGTGTTTCTTTTAAATGAGGTCTTATTGTAACACTTAAGGCATTCAGAGTACTTAGAAAACATTTTTATTGACTCTAAAACTTTACCCTGTCTTTTGTTTTGTCAATTTTATGAGGACTTGAGAAAAGTGAGGCAGGATGTGTTAAATTTCTGGACATCTGTTTGGCTAGCTAGGAAGCATGAGGATCATTGCATATTTTTCTTTTCCTTTCTGAAATTACTATAATTTCAATTATCTAATAAGATTTCACATGATTCTGGCCCCTGACTTTATGCTTTCTAATTATTCACTAATTACAAGAAATACAGTGCTTTTTTCTCTGTCTAAAACAATTTAAGAGGGCTTAATACATTTTTTAAGAACTTGGACCTATTACTTTTATGAACTTTCCAATTTTAAAAAGCCATTGTGACATAATTTTCATCATCATAACGGAGCAAAATATTGTTGAAAAAAAATTAGTGACCCTTCTGACTTTTCAAGTTATAAGTGACCGCATGTCAGAGACTTTATATTGCTTGGAAGAGTCAACATAGTGCATATTAACTCTGTGATTGCAAGGACAGGCTCTGTTTCATTTGTGTTCGAATCACATCCCTCAGGGTTCTAGAATTGTGAAGGTTGTCTGAAGTGCTGTGTGGGGGCTCTAAGGAGCAGCTGGGCGGGCCGTTGGTGAAGCTCTGCAGCCCTTTCTTGCATTTTCCGCACTCCTGTCATGTCAGCTGCTTTTATCTGTCACCTGTTGGTGTTTTTATTAACATAATATTTAAGGGTGGAAATATTTCTGAAATACCTTGAAAACCATTGGTTCACTTGAGGCAGCTATTCAAGGAAATCACCTTGTTGACACTTGAGAAAATCCATGAATGTAGAAAATGTGCAACATTTCTTTCACTAACTACTGTTTCCATGTATCATCTACAGTGACATTCTCAAAGACACTGGGGGAAAACTGTACATTTAATTTTTTTTTTAAGGTTTATTCATTTTTCAGAGACAGAGAGACAGAGCGTGAGTGGGGGAGGGGCAGAGAGAGAGGAAGACACAGAATCCGAAACAGGCTCCAGGCCCTGATCTGTCAGCACAGAACCCAATGCGGGACCTGAACTCACGGACGGCGAGATCATGACCTGAGCTGAAGTCGGACGCTCAGCTGACTGAGCCACCCAGGCGCCCCTGTACATTTAAAAGTGCTAGACAAGCAGAGGGTTCTGTCTCATCTGTTTTCCATCAAAGACTTTCAGTCACCACATGGTATTTCCATTGTATGGTCGTTAGAACCTGTGAACCAGGGCCTGAATCGGTTTAAGGGGGAGTGTGAGGTGGAAATTTGGGGGATGGTGGGAAACAGAATTGTAATGCTTCTTAAGAGCAGGGAAAGAGTTGCTGATGTTGCCAGTGTCATGGTGTTCACATCATAATGCTAAGTACTTTTGTGCCAGGAAACTGAAGGATCAGGTCAGAATTTTATAGATTTTGGCCAAAGCCTGTTCCAAGGGAAAAGTAAATGTTTAAAGGTGTTGACCATTGACCTAACTTATTCTTCATTCTTTTGGTCCCTCTTTCTCTCCCCTGCCCCAAATAGGGTTATCCTAGGTGCGAAATCCAGGTCACTACCATAGTAACCACACAAATAGAACACAAAGGAGTGCTGTTTGCTTTAGTTTTGTGGTGGGGGAAGGAAAACTACCCATGGAGATGCTTATAGGTGGCATAGACAGTGGTACAAAAGTATGTCTGTAAGAGATGGGTTGGAATGGACTTTGCCCATAAAATAATTTGTGTCATAAAGAAGCAGAATCTAGGGAGTAACTGCATCTTTTTAAACACTCTGAAAAGTTGGCAGTGTGGATTCAAAATGCTATTTAAAAACTTTCAAAATGACATTTTGGGGGAAACTACAACTGTCAATTTGAAGGATGGGATTCTTTTCAACAGAGCTTATAAAAATATCCATTGCCATATGTGAAGCAGGTTAGGGCAGTTTATCATAAATAGATGAGTTTGTCAAATATATACGTACACACCCTGGTTTTGGCCCCAGAGGAGAAATTCCAGGGCCATCGATAAAGACATATTGTGCATTTTTACAACATGGTTTACAGATAAGTAGACATTTTATTAATACCCATATTAGTAATTTAAGAACAGAGATTAATCATACCTTGGGCAAAAAGTATTGGAGGTTATTGTGATTTGCTGGACTTGGTAGGGTTGGGGGTCTTAGTAAGTGGTTGATGAGAACATCACTCATAAGGGTCTGCCTCACCCTTTCTTCTGCTAATGATTCTGAATGGAGCATGGCCTTCCATAGTGGAAACTTCACTTGATTCAAACTATTGTAGTTGCTACAGTAGCTTCATTTCTAGTTATAAAAGTAGTATGTATTCATAATTAGAATTGTGTTTAGTTCTTCAACCCAGAGATAATCTCTCTGGACACTTTGGTGTATTTTTTGTGTGTGTGAGTATGCACATTATGTACAAAAGGTGTCTGTATGATACCTTTTTTCAATAATGTATATATATATAAATTGGAATCAAACTATACAAATGGTTTTGTCACTGCATTTTTATTTCATTCATTTAACAATTCATTGCGTGCCTGGCCTAATCTAGGGATTTTCTATCCTGTTAAATATTCCTTGAAAGCGTGACATTTAGTAACTTCATATTCCATTATATCATAATTTATTTGACTATCTTTTTATTAGACATTTACATTGTTTCTGGTTTTTTGCTGTCATAAATAATACTAAGTCATTATCTTTTTACCTCTTTATTTTCCTGTTTCAGTATATCTGATTATTTCCTGAAGAAAAAGTCCAAGAAGTATAATTATATTTTAACAATCCTCAATTTAGTGGCACCATATTTGGGGAAAATTTGATGAACTTAAGCTTTTATAGAGCCCAAACGATAGGATATTCAAGAGAACCAGTAAGACAGAGTCTCTGTGATTGCCTTTTCAGTAATCCAGCATTCTGGATGGATTTTCAGTTGCCTGGACTTTAACATCACTTTAGTGTAGGTATATCAAGGTTCTAACATGGTTCAGTTATCCAGTGTGTAACAGATGTTTGCTATGACAAATAATGTCATTGGAAATGAAGTTATTCATTTCTCATTACTATTTTCAGACATCTGAGACAATCTCAACACCCAGTACTTATGCATAAAACAGCTTTTACACACTTCTGGATCATTGATGCTATAAAAACATTCCACTGTGCCATGACCCTAATGAACAAAAAGAAAAGGAAAAATTTAAGAGAAAAGAAGACTTCTGCACAATGCATAGGTATTCTATCGTTCTGTACGGTCAACGGAGTTTGCTTTTATTGAATTTAAAACCGTGTATGGTATTTGATCCTTTTAGATACACCTTGCAGTAGCTAATGGTTATAAGGTGAAAAAACCAGATAGTTTTCCCTCTCCTTCTCCCACCCCTACCTTTTTCCCTCTACGTGTGTGTGTGCATATGCACATGCGTACTTACACGTTTGATTTTTTTTCAAATATGTGATTTGGTTCATTTAAGTTATTTGTAGCATCCACACATATTTAGTCAAGTGTTTAATCTTCCCATGAAATGCTTCAGAGATTCGTCATATGAAATCATTGGTTTCCCTTTAGTGCTAAGTCATAGCAAATTATCATCTTCGTAGGTTGATTTTGTAGAGTGTTAAATGCTATTTAAGTTTCCCTAGATATGAAGCCATTTATTTTTCTCCTAATCACTTAAAATAGCAAGAACTAATCAACTGGAGTTTTTCTCCTTTTTATGAATACGCCAATCTACTCCTGACTCACGTGCGTGTTTCTGCCTTTAGGTCAGTGGGAACTTTTCCCAGCATGTTTTCTTTTTCCCTTTCATTCCTAATTTCTCTCAGGAACAAATGGCCACATAGTTAGGCATTAGAAACTTGTTGCTGAAGGTGCTAACCTAAACATTAGTGCCAGGATACGACGGAGACTTAATAGACTAATTAATTTGTCTCCTGCACCCCTGACCTGGGAATTACGTACAATGGGCTATACTTACGGAATCAAGGGTCTGGGATCCAGAGTGGAGAAAATGGAAGTTTTGTGTGCTTTATACCTCAACATGCAATTAGTACAGGGTTCTCTTTAGAAAATAGATTTTGAAAATGGGACTTTATTCTGTCACATGTTTTGCAAATGCGATACTGCACAATTCTGTGTACGTTTTTGTTTCAGTTTTCTTCTCTTACATTTTATAGTAGTTCTAAACAAAGCCCTCACAATGATTTGATCCACATATGCTGCTGACCTCCAGAGGAGCCCAGTTACATGGAACACCACAGTTTCTGTTTTATCTATTCCGATGTAGCTGTTCTCATAATGACCACAGTGACTCTTAGGAAAAAAAATCTGAACTTGAAGCTTCGATGACAGTTTAAAGAGTGTTTGCATTATGAATTCCTGACTATGGTAGTCATTCTCCTTTCAGTAAGAAGATTGGTTTTGTTGCCTTTTATATTCCTTTTCTTGCTGCTTCTTCATTTTAAAGGCAGTTTAAATATACTTCAAGAGCAGTTAACGTTTGACTGTCACTGAATGAATGCGCTGGATAGAAGCTGAATTGCATCTGTTCATATTTGCTTGTCATTGTAAGGCTTATGCATCTCTCTGGATCTTGTGAGCTCACCGAGGTACCAAATAAACTCTTTCCTGTTAGGATTATGTTTAGAACAGAGTTTTGATAATTTGGTAGTTTGTGGATTTGGAAGCGTTTACTAGGCCACCAAATGTCAGTTGAGCACATGGCAGGTAATCTTCTGGGCACTGGTGATAAAGTGGGGAACAAGACTGATGGTTCCCGGATCAGTAAACACATAAAGTAAACATAAAGTAAACACAGAGAGTAATAATATAACTCAAGACAAGGCTCCTTCTTATGCACATAGTGGAACAGGGTAAGAGGATAGAGAGTGACTGGAATGTGTGTGAGGTGCTATATTAGCCAGAGTATTTAGGGGATGACTTTCAGGGAGGCTGGATTACAGCTGAGCAGTACATGATGAGTCAGTAGCCTTTGGGTAGATGCTGTTATTGGCAGTCATTTCCTGAAGGAAGATGCAAGGTTTCATAGTCTTCTTGTATAGGCACAATGTGTGGACATAGTAGATCCTCAGAGGATATTGCCAGGATAAACAAAATAAATAGAGATTGGCACATGATTTAAGTGGAAAATGCTCTACCCTTCCAAAGTTATGTTGCCTCCAGTAGTGGAGCGAAAGATTTAGGTTCGGTGTGCTTTTTCTGTTGTTAAAATGTAACATGAGCCTCACGTTGAATTTTTTTTTCTGGCAGTTATTTATTATTTCTCTTACTTTATAGGTTTCAAAGTGGTCAAGTGAGTGAATGTATCTGAAGTGGATGTACCATGTGTAAATCATCAAGCGCATTGTATACTACAAATAGCAGCAGCATATTTAGTGGTTGATAGTCTAAAGCAAGTCAGATTTGCCATGATGGTATACCTCATAGAAATTAAATCATTGATATTAAGGGAAAAACCATAAAATTATTTTGTGTGTCAAGTTACATTGAGGCAATTCACCATATGTCGAACCAGGTCATATAAAGGTTAGTTAGAGCGTTAAAGCAGTAATTCGAATTCCTGGAGGGGGTGGAGGGGCGGTACTAATGAAGGCATGAAGTCAAATGGCATAGGAGCCAAACAGAAAGAAGCAAATGTAGACGGTATTTAATGCCTTTAAGTGAATTTTACTTGTACCCATTTTCAAAAGAAAACCTGATGAACAGGTATGTTTGCAGCCCCTTCACTTTGACAGGTTGGGGGTGGGCAGGGGAGATGGAATTCTGTTATCTCTGAACACATAGTGTTTGAAAGACATTCCAAGATGAGTAGGTAGATAAACATGGTTTCCACTTTAGGCTTTAAAATATTAATCTTGACCTGTTTCTTCTTGCTTATACATTGAGAACTGCAGTTTTAAAGGTAGAAAAAATATTTAATTTATTCCTGAACTAAGAATGGATTTGACTTGCAGTAAAGATTCATGTCAAGTGTTAATTTTGCTCAGAGTTCTATCCTTGGTCCTTGTCTCTTCCCATTCAGTTTGTTTTCACCCATACCTGTGCTTTCAGGTGTCACGATTCCATTCCCTGTATCCCTTAGCTCACATCCTTATCATTTCTCAGTTATAATCAAAAACAGCTTCCTGACATCTGCCCATTTTTTCTTCTTTCCAGACTGTCTACCATTTCATTAGCAGAAGGGATATCTGATCCTACCATTCTATCATCAGTGGCCCCTAGTACCTCCAGGATTATGTCTTGTGGCTTATTGGGTTCTTTCACGTCAAGTTCTTGCCTGCCATTCTGGCCTTGTCACTAATTGCTACCCTTTCTCTACCTATACTTATGGCCTATGAATTTTCTATAGCTCCTCAATTCATCAGTTTGCTCCTTCATTCATGATTCTGTTCCTTCACACTTGCTGTCCTCTCTTTCTTGAATGCCATCCCTACCTCTTCTCTTGTTTAATAGGCAAATTTTTATGTATATCCTTTATGATTCTATTTAAAGGAAATATTTCTTTTTTTGTGATACTTTCCCTGGAAGAGGTAGCTACTTCCTTTCTGTCCTTCCATAATGCTTTGACTACATCTCTGATTTGATTCTCAGTTTACACCTTAAAATGTTTTTTGTGGCTCTCTCATAATGCTCTATAGACCTATCACAGACAGATACTGTCTTCTGATTTCTTTTTATCCCCAGCCCTCAGCACACTAACTAGGAGGGGTTGACTTGTCATGTGGTGAGTGAATAAATTGATACCTGCTCAGTATTTTGGCACTATGCTACTTAGAGGTGAAAACAATTGTAAAAATACGATTTAGGTCCTGTCCTCAGTGAGGTTTTGACTTTATTTGGTGGGCAATGTATAGTAAATACATTAAGTAATTAAGGAACACAAGATAAAGAATAGTATATAAATGAATTATTTATATTTTAAAGTCTAAATATTTATGCATATACATACACACGTACATTTACATACTGAGTGGGCAAAGGGCAAGTTATGGGATAGGCCTCATTGACTAGATAAGAGTTTCATGGGATAGTGAGCGAGCTGGGGTTGGAAATGGCACCATGGTGCCACTCATGGGATCTGAGGCATGAACAGTGGTGTGGCTATTGGATTGGTGAGTCCTTTTCCTGCACATGTTTTGTTTAGCTTATTTTTAGTAAGTCTTAATTTATATAGGTTTAGTATAAAGGAAAAACTGTCATTTTTGTTTGCAAAGGGCCAAATATCAAATAAGAGAAAGGAGAGCAATGAATGAAAGCTGATGTGGGTACTGGGTATGTGTTGGAAAGTGATGAATCCATATGAAGTGAGATCTGGAGTGAATAATGAAGTCTTAGTGCAGATGTCTTGGTATAAAGTGGAATGATTGATGGTTAGAAGAATCGTACTGTGAGAGTAAGAGAAGACTTCTCTTTGGCTGTGCTTGAAGCAGTAGTTGTAAACAGTATTTATTGGGATCAAAGATGTTATGACTAGTACACTGTTCACCCTAGTGAGGAAAATGAAAAGAAAACCAGAAATAAAAACAAAACCATGCAGACCAGATTCATTAGTTTTCAGATCAACGGTGAGAAAAGGTTTAAATTGAATAGCGCAGGACTGTTTGATAGAAGAGAAAACCAGTGATAATGTGCAGAAACACATGATTAGCATGTCTACAGAGGCTGGGATCTATAGCCACGATATGCAACTCTACATTTCTCCCTTGCATATCAGTTCCCTGATGGCCCTGAAGTTAATGCTGACCCATCTAGGATATGTGAGGCAGAAAGAGAATGTGGGGAACTCACAGTCGTGTCACTCCTCTCAGTTCCAGAGGTCTCTCTCTGGTCAGCTTCTCTGCACTTTCCATAGTCATCTAATGTGTGTTCTGTAGGTGGTGTCCAGAGTTTTTAGTTCTATTGCCAGGAGAGATAAGAAGAAGTACTTACACTCCATCCTTGTCCAGAATCACTTCGATTTTTAAAAGTCCCTATCAGGTCCTTAGAAATTTAGGATAGGAGCATGTTGAGTTGATAGCTTTTTAAATTTGGGGAGATAGTAACTTCAACATGCTGTGGATTCTGAGACACCAAAGAAAATAATGATAATAATAACTACATTTTCAATATACCAAAACCTCTTTAAAAGTATAATTTCAGTAATACTCTATTTCTTTTTTTTAATTTCTATTTTATTTATTTGTTTTTTTGAGAGAGAGAGAGAAGAGAGTAAGTGTGACCATGTGTGTGCATGAGCAGGGGGAGGAGACAAGGGGAAGAGAGAGAGAAAATCTTAAGCAGGCTCCATGCCCAGAGTGGAGCCCATCATGCAGCCTGACATGGGCCTGACATGGGCCTGATATGAGGCCGACGTGGGTGGGGCTTGATCTCACAATCCTGACATCATGACCTGAGCTGAAATCAAAAGTTGGACGCTTCACCAAGTAAGCCACCCAGGCGCCCCAGGAATACCCTATTTCTGTGACAGCCCTATGTAGCATGGAAACTAGGGCAAAGAGCGGTTTGTGAGCTTGGCCCAAGACTTGAGACAATCTGATACCATAATCCAAACTTTGAATCACTGTGTCCCTTCTACCACTTGACAAATACAGTTTTTCTTTAAGGCCTTGACATTGTACTTTGGGGATCACCAACTTTCAGCAAAGGATTAAGGAAATTGGTGATGGAACTAAATGTTTAAAGTGATAGATTCTTAAGAGAATTCTGGATGTGAGCCAAAAAGAACTATGACTAGAAATTTAAATTTTTCCCACATTGGTCTTTTTACTCTAGAATTAATTTTACAGCTTCTGTAATTACAGAGTAACCCAACACTATGAGTTAACACCAGGGTAATAACCAAACTCTTCAACGTAAATCTAATAGTTCTTGACATTGTGGTGGTCTGTGATGTTATTGGGTTGTCATGAAAACTTAAAAACTACAATTTGAAAGTGGGCTCAAGTGCCCATCGTACTTGCATATTTGGAAATGTTCCTAGACTAATGTGGTACGCGTTTGTGCTTGGTTTTGTCAGGTTTGTGAAATCCACAACTTTGGTACTTAAAGTTGGGTCCGAAGCAACCTGGTAACTAAAATTTGATATCTAGGTGTCGTTTTCTTATTTTTTTCTTAATTCCTTGATAGAAACAATTGTGTAGAAGTGGAATATCACTAGTGCAATTTGGTAATATGTAGCAGAAAATCTCATTTGTTATTTTAGAGCCTTTAGGCGAGTGGTTATATTTTCTGATTTTTATGGTTTGATGTAACTTTTTCCAAATCTTAACCTCAAAATGTCTTGTTTTGGTTTGACACATTTTAAAGCCAAAGCCATTTTAGGATATCTTTGCCTTAGTTGAAGGAAGCCAACAATCATGAAAGTACCTGGCGAATTTCAACAGTATTCTTGTTAGTCAGTGCGGTCAGTGCTTTAACTTGAATTATTTGTTTTGAATCAGATACTATTACAAATTAATCTAATACTACCCTCCCCCCTTTTTTGGTCTAGGAAAAAGGCCAAGAATACTAATACATTTGTGTGTTATTATTATGGTGATATAAAAATCAAACATTTATGAAATAACAAAGCGAGAATTGTTCAAGATACAGTAAGACACTGGGTCTGGTTAATTTTTCCAATCTGACTCTTTATAAGTTCAGGCATTTGCAATATTGCTTAGGGGATTTTTTTTAACATGTCCTAGTCCCTGGGGATAAAAAATTCTGTGGTCTTACTAGAGCTTTAACTTTTTAAAGCCTTTTTTGTTTGTTTGTTTTTATCATGATTGTTGAACATGTGAAGAAATAATATTTACTGAGTAGTATAAAACATACAATCTGTCTTATGGGGTTGCTGGGTGGCTAGTTAATTTAGATTATTACTCACTTTAACATTTCGTTACGTATTGTCAGCTGTGGACTCAGGCCACTGTGGCTGCACTGAATTTGTTCCTCCCTGTTATGCTGAATTGAACATATTACCAAACACTATGACTTCATCCTCTGTTGTCTCCACAATTCACCCCTAAAGTTCATTTTCACTTTTAGAACCCTCTTGAAGGCTTTGTTTTCATCCTTCAGTGACTGGGTTTGGGCACAGACTTTGAACTGATTTCTCTGCTTCAGGTTTTTTTCAACCCCCTGCAGAAAAGTTGCTCTGAATTTTGAGGTACATGATAGTAGGTACAGTATAAGGATGTGGTAAATGCTTATGGGTTGGTTGGGAATGAATTCTCAGAAGTAGAAAGTCAGATAGCTTCATTTGAGTATTGGGACTTTTAATAATGAAACCCTATTTGTTTGGTGGAAAGTCTTAGGAGGTTTAACTAGGTTCTTTCTCCATGCACTTTCTGCATCTTAGTTTACAACTTGCACTGTGGCTTTCCTATAGGTGATAAATGAAAGAAAAAAGGGCTCATTACTTACTTTGAGTGAGTACTACTTGGTAGTTCAAAATAGTAAAGCCAAAATTATTATTTTCTTTATAGATATTTTCTATTTTTATTTATGAAATATATTTAGACATTTAAAAAGATAAAATGGTGAAAGTTAGCAGGTGGTGTGGACAACATAAACAGGAGAAAATTAGCATTTTATAGGACTTTTCACATTATCTGTGAGATAGTTGAAGTGGTAATGATTCGTTGTGGGGGTCTTATTCAGTGGATTGCGCTGCATTTTCAAGAAGAAGAATAAAACGCAATCTAGTTCTAGCTGTTGCATTTTCATCAAAGTCAGTAAACTTACAGTTGTTGATGCAGAAGAGTGTGCAGTGAAAGTTATGTGAACAGAATATGCTTCTTTTGTTGTGTGTTCAAACATCACTCATCCATTTCCAACAGGTGTTCTGCCAGCTGGGCCCAGAATGTTTCAAGTGATTTAGAATCTATTTCCACACTTACCTTGTAGTGTGGCTGTTTACTGTAAAGTGGGTTCTCTGATTACACAGTTCCTAGGCACAGGCAGGAGGCCCGAGGACAGAAAAGCAAGTCTAATTTGAGGTCTACCTGCATGTGGTCATTGCTTCAGAAGAAGCAAGAAGTGGAAGGACTGGGATTGTTTTATGTGTAGCACTGGTTCTGGTAAATGGGTTTTTCTTTTAGCCTCATGTATTTTGGCATGTATATTTACATTGTGGCAAGAGAATTTAAATGGCATCAGGATATTTTTAATTTTATAGCTGTATGAAGATACAGTGAAAGAGCTTGAATTCCCAGAAATTTTAGAGCCATGTGGCCTTCTTAAATGGAGGAAAAGATATCTCTATTTTGCCCATTCAATGCAGAAGTAAAGATATGTAAGGTCTTTTCTAGCTATAAAGTTATCTGGTTAGTGATCGTAAATGACTTATTGGAAACATTTCAGACATTTCATGAATACTCACACTTTTATCAAGATATGAAGCAAACTTTGAACTTCTGAATATTTATGTGCTTCATGCAACTGAGATTAAACTAGTTTTTGTTTACTTATTATTAATCAAATAAGTCTCAATAGGCAGTAAATTAAGCAAAGCCATTTCTCATGCTGTTTAGGGTTTGCTTTCAGCTGTAAATAATCATGGTTGAAATATCTTATTTCCAAACTTTAGTTATACGTAACTGATAGCATGTTTAAATGTCATCTTATAGCTGATATCAAATCGAACTGTCGCTGTCACTATGTGGTGTACTGTTCTTGGACTGAGTTCTAGCTTTAGAGCACAACTGAAGAAATAAGCAAATGCTAAGAAATGTCGCCTTAAAGTTTCACGCATAGGATAGAGTATGTCCATGCACATAAAATGGCCTTATTGGTAATGTTGAGAATATATTTGCCTTCTGTGGGCAAAATGAAACAGATTACAAGCTGCGGAAATACCTAATACTTTGTTTGCATCCACATGGTCCTGTACTGTAGAATTGCTGTCATCTAAGGCCCTGTAGTATCATCCTCCGTCATCAAACCTTCCACTCCCGAATTCTGACTCGTCCCTTTTACTTGAAACTTGAAAACAACCATCTCCATCTCAAAGAATAGATGCCAATAGATGCAGTCTGGCACGGTGGTGGAAAGAGCTGGCCCTGGAGCCAATCAGCCTGGATGTGAATTCTTGTTCTTCATTCACTTCATGTGTGACATTGGTCAAACTACTTGTCCGTTTCTCCATGTCTTCAACTCGAAGTGAGGATAGTAAGAGTACCTACTATCCAGGTTTGCTTAAAGGTTAAGTGAAATAATGTGTGTACGGTGCTTAGGACAGTGCCCTGCCTTGAGCCAGGGGGGTTTTGCTGTCATCCTTGGATGCTTGGTTCTCCCATATCTGATGACTGTAGGTTGAGAAATGCTGTTGTGGGAAAATGGAACTTCCCATGTCATCTTGTCTCATGGTCCTCATTTTAAAGTTAAGGAAACGGAAATTGAGTGTTGTTAAATGACTTGTTCAAGATTAAACAACTACTTAATGGCAGATTTGGGACTAGAATTTAGGCCTTTTTCAGTGTCCTGCATCTGCTCTGTTTTAGTCTCAAGAGTATTCAAATAATTTCAGTAGCTGTAAATTATACATCTGATCTGACGTCCAGAATATCTCTCCTCTCTGATTCAGAATTTCACTCAAATAGTTAAAATGCTCCAAATGTATAGAGTAGAAACTATTTAATATTCATACATTAATAAAATCACTTTAAAAATTCTCACTTGCAAAGTGGTTTGTATGTTTTGTTATAAAAAAAATACCAGGGGCACCTGGGTGGCTCAGTCGGTTGAGCGTCCGACTTCGGCTCAGGTCATGATCACACAGTTCGTGGGTTCGAGCTCCGCATCAGGCTCTGTGCTGACAGCTCAGAGTCTGGAGCCTGCTTTGGATTCTGTGTCTCCTTCTCTCTCTGCTCCTTCCCCACTCACGCTTTGTCTCACTCTGTTTCTCAAAAATAAATAAATGTAAGAAAAAAAAATTTTTTTAAATACCAAAATAGGGAAACTAGACTCCTCTTCCATATCTGCTAGAGTGTGAAACACCTTCACATTTTGTGCCCTAACAAGTGATAGCCGTTTCTTAATACAGATAAGCTCTTAAAATTAATAATGCATTATTGCTTTGTATTTTACTGGGGACCAGGATTCAATTCATCATGCTAAGTAGATATGTATGATAACTGAAGAGAAATTGTTTTATTTGTTTAGATGACCTTGTGTAGTTTCCTTTGAGGGCCTAATGATTTATATTGTAATTTTTGCAGAGCTTTGTGGCTCACAATAGAGTATCAGACAGTGAGATGAGGATGTGCTTTTTCTGTAGTTACAGTAGTGTGATGCTTCCTGAAGGCAGAACTATAAAGAGCCCCTAATTACCTACCCTCAGTGATTGTTTTGTTTTAATGAACTTTTTGCCTTATCGTACCGCTACCTACCATAATGTTTATGGTGCAACCCGTATACCTGCATTGACTGGGGAGATTGAATGGCCTGGCTGTCTGGACATGTAATAGATTCCAGCCTTTTTCCGTGACATCATTATTATAACAGACTTCTTTGAGAATATGAACAGCAGCTGTGCACTTTTGTGAGTTTTACATTATGAACCATAACAACCTTTTCAGCTTTATACAAGTGATAGGGCTGCTTGATGCTAACAAATGAAGCCAAACTCTGAGCTGTGAAACTCTTAACAGATCTAGTAATGACATGGGCCCCGTGTGTGGAACGTTTCATAACACAACAGGGGAAAACGGGTGACTGTCATTTAGCACATCGGCTAAAAGGTTTTTCTTTACCTCTTGTTCAGTGTGACAACTGCGCAGAATCAGTACGGAATTGAAATTTGTGCCAGTAGATGTGGCATATCTTCAGTTGAGTTTTATTTTGAAACTTTATCAGATTTTCCATCATACGAGTATTCCATTTTCCAGCCTTTAAATAGAAAAGCATGGATTCTTGGTCCTTGAAGATTAAAAATAAAAATGCTTATTCTTACCATAACGTGAAGAATCTAATGTAATGTGATGGGGAAAAAGATCTCTTGATTAAACATCTATGGTTTTTTTAAGTTTAGAAAAATACCTATATCTATTTCTAATCATTCTAAGTAAAGCAGAAATCATTTTAGCAGAGAAGTTTACTTATTTTTTTCTAATATAATTTATTGTCAAATTGGCTAACATACAGTGTATAAAGTGTGCTCTTGGTGTTAGGAGTAGATTCCCGTGGTTCATTGCTTCCATACAACACCCAGTGCTCATCCCAACAAGTGTCCTCCTCAGTACCCATCACCCGTTTCCCCTCTCACCCACCTGCCATCAACCCTCAGTTTGTTCTCTGTATTTAAGAGTCTCTTATGGTTAGTCTCCCTCCCTCTCTGTTTGTAACTATTTTTTTCCCCTTCCCTTCCCCCATGGTCTTCTGTTAAGTTTCTCAGGATCCACATATGAGTGAAAACATGTGGTATCTGTCTTTCTCCGACTGACTTCTTTCACTCAGCATAATACTTCCAGTTCAGAGAAGTTTACTCAAAGCCTACCTAAAAAGTACTTTATATGCTATACACCTCGTTAGACTTTTTCTTCTTTAATAATAATTTATTATTATGATTTGTAGTGACAAACTCTATGCCTTCCCTGTTTCTGTCTTCTGCAGTAAAACAATAGCTAATAACTTTGAAAGAATATCTTTTCCTGGGATATTGAAATTTCTGCAGAGTATTTTAAGTACGTGAGATAAAAATTCCTGAGATGGGGACATTTTTAGGAGGATATATTTTATAATTCCCTATTTCATTATAAATCTAGACTCAGAATAACATTGTCTCACAAATATTCATGTACAATCCTTGCTAAACATAGTGCTGCCATGGAATATTAACGAGTATATCTGAGTTTTTGCTTAGAGCAGCAAACTCTAATTTCCTATATTGTTGTTGTCATCCCTACTTTTCTTTTGAGTGGGGATTAGTTGCTTCTTGTTCAGCAGTGTTAGACTATAAAATGTTTATTTTTTGGTGGGGAGGGGTTGCCTGGGTGGCTCAGTTGGTTAAGCATCTAGCTCGGGACTTTGGCTTGGGTCATGATCTCACTGTTCATGAGGTTGAGCCCCGCATCTGGCTCTGTGCTGACAGCGCTGAGCCTGCTTGGGATTCTGTCACCCTCTCTCCCAGCCCCTCCCCTGCTTGCTCTCTATATAAAATATTTATTTTTCTTTTTCAGATTGCTAGTGAAAACAAAGCCATTGTTTTCATATATCACTTTGTTTGAAGTGAGGGTTTTGTGGGTGAGGCATCTCATACACAGAGGGGAAAAAATGGCTGTGAGGAAAGTTCCTGTTAATATAGCTTCTTACAGAAGGCACTAGAGCAAATTTGAAATAAGCTACATATAATTGATTTTTCAGTGGCAAGAATTGAACCTGTGGTATGTACTGTTAATAATAGGTCAAAATTATGAGTTATAGATGATTGATAAATTTATAGTTTTAGCTTCATTCATTAGATTACTTTATCCAGCCAAACAGAAAAACCAGCATGAAATAAATATGCCTTTCCCTTTCAAATTCTGTATTTTGAAATTAGAATTCATAGTTTATGTCATCATATTTTCAAAAGGGTAAATTCAAGAGGACCTGACTGACTTAGTAGGAAAGTTGTGGGGCCATAATACTTATGATTAACTTGAGATTGATTACCATCACTCAAAGATGAGAGATTTAATGGTGTGTATATTGAATAAGTCTGGAAAGAAACTCTAAACACAGCCATTTTGTGAACTCCCTTAACAAGTGATACACTTTAGTTAAGAAAGTTTTAGTTATCCCTCCTCAATTGGCTAAATACTACTTATGTGCTGATCTCATAGAGAAGGTAGCTTTAACTGGAAAAGTGAAAGATTTGCCAGTGCAAGATCAGAAGTACTGATAGGGAATAGGCCCATCTTAACAAAGAGTCACAGTTCTTTCCAGATGCCTGCTTCTCTGGGCTAATTAGTGACTATCATTCATGTGTATTCATGTTTTTCCTGTTAGATTGTAAGGTCCTTGAGGGCTGGAGCATTTGTTTACTTGCAGCCCTCCTTGATCGGGAGCAGACTGGGTGTGTTTACTACAGATGTGTTAACTGAAGGAGTGTACTTGTTAGCCAACCAACCAAGGTTTTGGCATTAGGTCACTTCTCTTTGTGTAATAGGACCAACTGGATAAGTAGCCAAGGGTGGTGTAATAAGACTTTATCTTCTGGCCTGTATTGGCTCCTTCAGCCTCAGTCCTTCTTGCAATTTCATTCTGTTCCTGGGAAAGAGGCCTCCTCCGACCTGCGCCACTCTGGCTTTTCAGGGCCTTTGTCCTGAAACGTACTTGCCCTTCCCAGGCTTCGCTTTCTTCTTCCAGTACTTAAAATTCAGGTCTACTGTTGTAATTGTTACTACTGCTGGCTGCAGTTTATTCACTGCCTGTATGTATTAAGTCCTTTATCTGTATAAATTATTCAAGTCTCCCACTCCTATATGGATTTTATATTTGGGAAGAAGTGAGTATAGACACGATGTTCACCCATGGCTTTCGGATTCCACACTTCTGCTCTTGGCCTCTTTCTGCTCATAGCTTATTTCCCCCACCAAACCAGGCACTTGCACTCCTTCACTGTAGTTGTGCGCCTATAGTTCAAACCCTTCTAAAGTGCCTTTGTCCACGTAAGGTGGTAATTTCCACAGTGACAGCACCAGAATCACGCTGAAAGGCCCTAGAAAACACACATGTCGAGGAGCATAGACAAGACCTGAAATGAGGAATATGGAGGAAAGACCAGAGCAATGCTAGAGAGAAAGCAAGAGGACACTCACCATGCCTTCAGCCTCTGCCCAGAAGTTCTCAGGTTTCTAAGTCAAATATTGTACTTAGGCACAAAACCAGTTTTTCTGTTGAAACTAAATGAGGAAGTAGGGCTTTTGAGGTACCTGGTCCTTCTCACTTAGAAGCTAAAAACAAAAAGGAGAAGAATGAGGAGCATAAAGAAGAGATGTGGCTTTGTAGTTCCTTTCCTTGAGGAGCTCCTGGCCTTTATTTTAAAAGTTCAAAGGTCCATATAACCTGACTTCTTTCTTAGCTAACTATGTAGTATTGGGCAACTCACATAACACTCAGAGCTTAAATTCCATCATTTGTAAGTTGGAAAGTTACAGAATCCAGGCTGCACAATAGAATCTCCTGCTCTGCCTTCTTTCTTTCTTTTCTTTCTTCTACAGGTGTCTGGGTTTCAGCCCAGATTTGCTAACTCACAGTCCCTGTTCAGGCTTGTGTAGAGATCGGGAGGTGAGCTGTGCGGGGAGGTAGGCAGTAGCAGACCTTGCTAAGGATGCAGGAGTTGCTTTTAGTCAGTAGGGATACCGTGCAAGTCTTTAAGCAGTTTGTTAGTGTTCTCTGACAACAGTGATTGAAAGGTAGGCAAAACGGATGCCATCAAACAGGTGATTAAACCTGCTTTTATTTTTGAAATAGATTAAATGTATTTGTGAATGAATTGTATTCTGAAAAGAATAAAAGCTGAAGTCAGCTAAGAGACTAGCCTTTTTTTTTTTCAAGGATAGATTTATATTTCTCATTTGTCTGCAAATGAAAGTTCATTCATTCAGGAATGTGAATTGTGTGCCAGGCAGAAATTATGTTACTTCCTCAGAGAAAATAATTTAATCTTGTGGAGGTGCTGCCTCTATGTAGAATAATTGAAACAGGTTATTTTGAATCAGGAAAAGGAGCCTAGCTAGGTTAGGATTTTTTATTAAAAAAATTTTTTTTTAACGTTTATTTATTTTTGAGACAGAGAGAGACAGAGCGTGAATAGGGGAGGGACAGAGAGAGAGGGATACACAGAATCTGAAACAGGCTCCAGGCTCTGAGCCGTCAGCTCAGAGCCCAACGCGGGGCTCGAACTCATGGACCGCGAGATCATGACCTGAGCCGAAGTCGGACGCTTAACCGACTGAGCCACCCAGGCACCCCAGGATTTTTTTAACTGATAGAAAAGAAATATGCATTAACTATCTCTGCCTCTCATTTATACATTCCTCATATATTGGCATTGAAATAGAACTGTAATTTTTATAAAAATAAAAATTATATTAACCTTTTAAAAGAGAAACATTTGGTTTCATTATCAAGGGCAGAAGAATGTGCCACACACTTCTTAATATCACTTTTGCAGTTTTTGGGTCTAGTCTCCCAATTCCTGCTGGGTAGGAATATTTGGAACAGGGTGCATTTCTTTTCCAGAAATCTTGTTATGGGGAACAAACAAGTCTCATGTAGACTGTGGTTTTAGTATTTGCCATTACATTCCTTTCCTCATTGCTAAAATATTAGTTGGGATTCCCATTATGGAACATATTTTTACAGTAAGGTAGAGGCATCTGAAGCTAGTTCAGTTTTTACTAGCAGGTGATAGAAAAGAGTGCCTTCTGTGGACTTTCAGTTAATTGGCTTTCATAAAAATCCGAGGTCACCAGGGTAAGCCTCAGATTTATGAAATTTTTACTGAATTGATTGATATTTGCAGGCTTGAGACAGGGTGGTTTAGTTGGGGGGGGGGTGGGAAGCAGTTCTGGATTTGTTATCCTGTCTCCAAGAGGCTTACAGATTACTAGACCTTCACCTTAACAATTTACGTAAGTAAATTTCTTAACCAAGACTCACTTTTCTCATTTATGAAAATTGATGTATTTATTCCTGTCTGATGGAGTTACAGAGGAGAAAGTGACTTCTGATAGGTAAGTATCAGACTTAAAGTATTGAATCTTAATAAATGTTATTTCCCCCCTGAGGTTTCCAGCCTCTGTATAGGAGCATGTGCCTATCATGAAGCCAAAAAGTTCTTCTAGGTTTTTGTTTGTTTGTTTGTTTGTTTGTTTGTTTGTTTGAAGAGCAGTTTTAGATTCACAGCCAAATTGAAGGAATAATACAAAGATGTCCTATATACACCTGCTCCCACACATGCAAAACACCCACTACCAAAAGAGTGGTACGTTTGTTACAACTGATGAATCTACATTGATATGTATAATCACCAAAGTTCGTAGTTCACATTGCAGTTAACTCCTGATGTTGCATATCCTGTGGGTTTGGGACAAATGTATAATGACATGTATAGTATTGTACTGAGTGTTTTCACTGCCCTAAAAATCCCCTGTGCTCTACCTATTCATCCCTTCCCCTCACTGTCACTGCCCCTCCTCCCCCAATGTCTGACAGTCACTAATCTTTTGACTGTCTCCATAGTTTTGTCTTTTCTAGGATACCACATAGTTGAAATCATAGTCTGTAACATTTTCAAATTGGTTTCTTTCACTTAATATGCACTTAATTTTCCTCCATGTCTTTTCATGTTTGAGAGTTCTTTTCTTTTTTAGCAGTGAGTAATACTCCATTGTCTGGATGTATCACAGTTTATTTGTCTGTCTACCTGTTGAAGAACATCTTAATTGCTTATAAAATGTTTTATATTCTTGATTCTTTTTTTCCTAGTTATTTGAGAGGGATTTAAATAGTACAAATGTAAAAGTGATTAGTACAGTCAATTTTATTTTACTTAGTAATTCATTGTTCCTTTGTTTTTCTAAATATTATTCAGGGAATTTACAATATTACAAATGCAAAAATGAAACCACACTGTTTAAAATGGACTCCATGTGACCTAGAAAACTATAAGGCACTCTCATCCCACCCTTTATTCCATATTCCTTGCTTCCCCACAGTTATGGGCTCTAACATTTTGTGTTTGTAAGGGATTTTCTATTTACAGAGTACTTTTATATCTATTAATGAATTTCATCCTATTACAGTTCTATTTTAGGCATTTCTGCATACAGTTTAGACCCCATCCATTCCTGATGTTGAACCTTCCATTGTTCTTCTCTTTGCTGCTTCTTTAATTTTTCTTTCCTGGAGAAGAGGCTCCCTTTTTCTTGTAATAAACTATTGGTGGGCTTGGCTCTTTGAAACTGTTCTATATGCTCTGGTTTTCAGGAATATCCAGTGGCTTCTTTTCCCATCCAGAACATGGAATTAAATGGGAAATGAGCTAAGATGAACTAAGTTCCCTCATCCTTTCTCTTTCTTTTTTTCTCTTATCAGAACAAACTAGTTTACTCCTCGGATCTCAGGACAAATCTTGTTCGTTACCAGATCTTGACTTTTCTGATTCCGTGTGTAAGTGAAAAGAGACTGTATTTCACATTTGACTGTACAGACTGTGCAGTTTGGGCTTAGCTGTTAAGCTTTCTACCCATATAGTACAGATCATATGGTTGCCACATATCACTGCTCAGACTGTGCTCTGCACAACTCCGGGAACTGTAGTCACATACGTTACAGCATGTGAAATGTATGACTTCCTTTACAGGACTGTTATGAGAATTATATGATCTCATAAAGTGCATAGTTTAGGGGCACCTGGGTGACTCAGTTGGTTAGGTATCTGACTCTTGATTTCAGCTCAGGTCATGATCTCACAGTTTGTGGGTTTGAACCCTGCATCAGGCTCTGTGCTGACAGTGTGGAGCCTGCTTGTGATTCTCTCTTCCTCTGTCTCTGCCCTTCCTTCGCTAATGTGCAAGTGCATGCCTGCGTGCTCTCTCTTTCAAAAATAAATACATAAACTTAAAAACAATAAGGAGTGTAGCTTAACATAATGATAAAGAGTATGGACTCAAGAGCCTAAGTTCCTGGAATTACAACTCAGCCCTTCTACTTATTAGCTGTATGATCCTGGGAAAGTCATTTAACTTTTACTAAGCCTCACTTTCCTTATCTTTAAAATAGAAACAACAGTGTTTGCCTCACAAGGATATTTTGAAGATCAAGTATGTTAATATTTATAAAGCACTTAGAATAGTTTCCAGCATATAGTGAACGTCCAATATATGTTAGCTGTTTTTCGTACTGTGTGAAAATTATTTACTCTGGTGTTGATGCTCTTTGGTAGTTTTTAATCATTATGTAAGGCTTATTCTTCACACTTGTGGTCTTTCTCCATTAGGCCTTTCCTAACCTCCTTCATCCTTATCTTTACTTCTTTAGAGTTTCATGCAGCAGGAATTATATTAGGTATGTGATTTAGCTTGGAACTTTATGCTACTTTATAGTATGTATATTTCTCTTTCTAGTTTAAGTGGAAGGTACTTGAGGGCTGAGACCCTGATCTGTACCTTTAATGTGTTGTCAGCTTTTAGCACCTCTGCCTTGCCTGGGACTGGTGTCAGTTGAAGATCGTCCATTGTCTACCCTTTTCCCCGAAGTGAGTCACTGTCCTCAGAGCTTGAGGCTTGAGAATTAGAAAGGACAGCAGAATTGGTGGATTCATGGTCTCTCCTTTGATTATATAAGGCTAGCATAGACAACAGTGAACAACTGAAAACGTAATTAAATTCTAGGTCGTATGTTCCGACTACTAGAAGGCAGCAGGAGTTGAGAAGAGAGCCATGTCTGTAAGAACTGGGTCAGGAAGAAGAAGGCTTTCTGCGGGGGGTGTAGCTTCAGTGGAGTTGTCTGTGACTACATCAGGCTGGACTGGGCCTTCAGGCAGTACTGATAATTTTGATGCTTGTGTTAATACTAAGAGCTAATACTAATATTAATCCTAAGAGCAGTCATTAACACAGCATGCTGTGCTTGGCATTGCTCTTAGTGCTCTACACGTGTTAACACGTTTAATTCTTACAGTGAATCTGTAAGACGGGAACTACTTTTATCCCCCTGTTAAAAATAAAGAATTTGATGTGCCAACAGATTTTATTTAATTGTGATCATGATTACAACTTCTTTTCTTTATTTCACAGTAAGTGAAAGCTTTTACAGTTCCTCAAGATCCGATGTTTTGCAGTTATGTTCCATCATATTTTTTTTAATCTTGGCTTATAATCTTTCTTCTTAAATAAAAGATACTTTTTATGATAGTCCCCTCCTCATAAAAACATAATTATCAACAACAACACAAACAGATAAAAGGCTTTTATGTTTTGGAATGTGGGGTAGCTTATTTTGTAATTTTATAACTAATTCTATAATTTAGGTCAGGACATCAGATTTTAATGGTTTCTTATTTGTCTAATTAAAAACAACTGGTAAAGATCCTCATTTCCAGAGAGAAAAATAACAGAGTATTGAGTTTGCAAAATATTTATGGCGGTAGAGTTCTGGATTTAATTTCTAGCTACTTGGGTGCCAGTAACCTACTAGAATTTGTTTTTTAGCAACTTTGATAGAGTTACTGTGCTCTTGTCAAACTTTGTAACATAAATGGTAGATCATTGACAGATCTCATCAGTAGTTTTTTGGAAGCCCTTTGATGGAAATAGACTTTGATTTTTATTGTGTTGTTTAAGGGAAAAAATAATTTAAATGAATCTATCATTTTTTTCCACTCATCAAAGGGACTCTTGCAGTTGGACTTGTTTGTAGCTAGCTCTTTTTCTTGTGAGATGTAGGCTGTATTCCTTGTGACATCAAAGAAAATTGTTCAGTTTCTAATAGAAATAGAAGTTATCTAAGAGATAGCTAAAGATGAACAGGCTTGATTGTGATAAAAAGTCTTCCAAATTGTGCATTACTGTGTCTACGCACACGTCATTCAGTGATTACTTTTGGCTTATTCATTTGCCAAAATAACAGATAAGCCATCAGTAGGGCAAGTGTTGTTGAGTCCTCTAATTGGGGCTCTATTTCATGTGGGTATTTACCTATCTTTCTTCCTTCTCGTTCACAGATCTTGCTGTGGATTAGTGTTAACAATCCTATGTTTGAGCATGGCTGTGAAACTCGATGCCTCATGTAGGAGGCCTGCCTTCCATGGCGGTATATGAGGTGTGATTATAAAGTGTGAGACTGGTTTCCACTTTATGGACACACTGTGCACATACAGTCTGCCTCTGCTGGGTGTTTTTTTCCTTTTGCAATGTGTATAGGAATTCTTTTTTGGCTCCTCTTTTTTTCCTTTTTCTTACAAGATGGCAGGATATTTGAAATGAGCTCTTATACCTGCCCTGCTAAGCTTGCTGTTTCACTTGCTCTCCCCCTCTCACCCCTCCATTGTCCGCACTGAAACTTCAGATGAGAAATGTTTTTCTTCGGTCTGCCTTTCTTCTTTTTCTTTAGCTCATCACAGAGATGCTTCGTGGATGATCTTGTGATCATATTATACTCAGGAGGTGATATATAACTTCCAGTTAGTGAATTAATTTCATCAACTCTAAGATATAAGGTATGTTGTTCTGATTTCAGAGATGTAAGTGTGAAAACGTGCCTGTAGTGATGGCAAAATGTTACTATCATAAGATACATTTTTTTGCAAGGTTGCTGAAATGTAAAAACACAAACGGGTTTTTGCATCATTGAAATATTGGGTCCTGGCTACTGTGGGTTTATCACTCACATCTGATATGAAGTCAGAAGTATATCACGGATAGAGCCAAGACAAACATGTGTGCCAGAATCCATTCTTGGAGCATTTCTGAAAACAACTCTTTTAAATAGGCCATTATTAATTGTGGAACTCGATAACTACATGCGTTCTTAAAATACATATGAAAGGAAAGGAAAAAGAAAACAAAAGAAGCTTTCTATTTCTTAGTCCATCACTTCATCATCCGTCAGCATTCTACTGAAGAAGTAGGACTAGCAGTAATAATGTTATCTTTGGATCATTCACACATGGTCAGTCAAACATGGTGTTCAATATCAGGAGCCGTGGAGGAAAACGGGCCGTGGCTCAAGTTTGTGCTAGGGTCTGCTTTGAGACTCAGAGCTCATGACTTCATTTCTTTCAGTTTTGTCAGATAATGACCGCACTTTCCACATAAGTCTGTGTTGATGATTGAATCGTGAATATGAGGAAGACCCTGTACACCATGTCTGGGCATATGGCGGCTATTCGTTTGCTGGGGCCGCCATAGCAACATAACAACACACTGGGTGCTTAGAAGCAGAAATCAATTTTCTCATAGTTTTGGAGGCTGAAAATCCAAGGTCACGGTGCTGGCAGGGACGGGTTTCTTGGAGGCCTCTTTTCCTGCACTCGCAGATGGCCTCCCTCTTGCTGCTTCTTCACGCGCTTATCCCTCTGTGGGCGTGCATCCTTGATGTCGCTCTCTCTGGTGTCCTAATCTCTTCTTGTAAAACCAGCAGTCATATTGGCTTAGGGACCACCTGGCAAGAGCCTTCTTTAAACTTAGTTACTTCTTTAAAGGCCTTATCTCCAAATACAGTCACATCCTGAAGCGCTTCGGGCTTAGACATATTCATTTGTGGGGGAATGAAATTCTGACCGTTCTAGCAGGTCCACATGTTAACTGTTATTAAAAATGTTTTTTGCTTATATAAGGATTCTCAGGTGGTATCTGGTGTTCAAAGGAGCCACACTAGTGGAGTGAAATAAGAGGACTTGGCTCAGTTTGTCGTGGTTAGGATAGGTCACATGAGAACATTAGAGTTTTAACTAGATGGTGAGGATGGTAGTGTGGGTTTAAGCAAAGGGTCACTTAAAATATGTTTTAGGGGCGCCTGGGTGGCTCGGTCAGTTTAGCATCTGACTTCGGCTCAGGTCATGATCTCACGGTTCATGGGTTCAGGCCCCGCGTCCGGCTCTGTGCTGACAGCTCAGAGCCTGGAGCCTGCTTCGGATTCTGTGTCTCTCTCTCCTCTGCCCCTCCCACCTCGCCCCTATCTCTCTTTCTCTCTGTCTCTCTCTCTCTCAAAAATAAATAAACATTAAAAAAATAAAAAATAAATAAAAGATGTTTTAAACATTTAAATAATGTTTAAAATACTGATTTTGGAATGTGCATGGTATAGTTGGAAATATGTGAGGAAGCTGATTTGGCAGGAAAAGAGCTTCACATTTGGAAGTCATGAGAGGTTAAGTGCCTGCAAGATAAGGAGAGAATAGATTTTAGAGTTGCTTGAAAACCAGGCTGTGATTTTTTTTTTTTTAAATCATATTAAATGTTATTGAACTGAAGGGTGACATGAAAAAAACTTAGGATGGTCATAAACAGTTTTTTACACTATAAATTTCTGTATTTTTTAAAATTAAAAACCATTTTTTAATGTTTATCTTTTGAGAGAGCATAATTGGGGGAGGGGCAGGGAGACAGGGGACAGAAGATCCAAAGCAGGCTCACTGCTGACAGCAGTGAGCCCGATGTTGGACTTGAATTCATGAACCGTGAGATCATGACCTGAGCTCAAGTCGGATGCTCAACCAACTGAGCCACTCAGGCATCCCAATTTCTGTATATTTTTAAAGTGAAAAGTCAGCATATATTCATGTATTACTCATGTACTTAAAACAAATCCCTTTGTAAAAGCATTTGTAATGATCTTGTTAGCAGTCCACGATAGTAGTTAAGACAGTTAGCCTTCCCATAATGCATGTGGAGCATCCCGAAACAGTGTGTTCAAGTGCTCTCCCCTCCCCTAGTCTCTGTGAGAACATTGTGAGGTATGAGGACCCTTCCGAGAACAATTAGGTTGGACTCATGGTAATCCTTGAGAGAGTCAATAAGCATTTTACAGAAACTGAAAGTTGAATATTGCTTTGGATTATTAAAATATTTCTTACTTCTCACATTTCTTTTAAATATTTTTACCATTATTATTGTCTGAGCCACATTGGCTATCTTTATAAGGATAGCATTCTTTCTTGGAATGTAATATAAAATTTCATTACAAAATATGTAGTTGGGTTCCATTTCATAAAGTTAATTTACTTCACAGAGCTTTGGAAATGCTTTGGCTAGTGAAGTTTTTGATCTTTGATTAAAATGTCAGGTAATAAAAATATTATGTGAGTTGAGATATATCTGAAAGAAAATCTAGGATGGAGAGTATGACTTTATTTGCAACTTGGAAAGTTTTGTGCATTATTTATTGTTTTTGAAATCCCCTTAAGAGAAAAAATAAAAAGATCAATATGACAGATAATGTAAAAATTAGTTTTCATAGATTTAAATGTTAACTGAGTTGTTTGCATGTTTTCAGCATTGAAGTAGAAGCTTGACAGCTCTTGAATTATTGTTTAAGTTGAGAGTTAGTGTCAACACATGTTGATTTACTGCATGATCCTAAGGACCAACCCCTCTGAACTTGTTAAAATTGTCCGGGAGGCTGAATTTTTATCTCTTTTTGCTAATATGAAGGGCCAGACACTTAATGCACTTTTTTGGTTCATGATGGCAGTTTGAGTCATAAATATTAATCTTCTAAGGAGAGTCAAATTATATCTTAACAAAAGGAAATATTATACCTATATTACCAGCTCTAAGTGAAATACCTCTTTATTATAGCAGTAGTAGTAAGACTCTTGCTTACCTTGAACATAATTTCTACAGCATAAATGTCCCATATACTAGACTCTTTAAGAGATCTTTTTCCTCGGACGTTGTTTTTCCGACTCTTTATGTCCATGAACCATTTGCAGGGACACCAGAGTTAAGTGGGGTCAGTTTCTTCTATATTCATGTATTTTTGGAATAGGTGAATAGGTTCTAATGTTAGAACATAACAAGAGAAAACTCTTTGGCATTCTAAGGCAAATTAGGTCTAAGGGTCTGCTTTAATTTTAAAAACAAAGCTCTACTGTTTCTGTCCAGAAAACCAAATATGTTGGAGTTAAACATGGAAAATGTTTATAGTGTTGTATAGTTTTATTACCTCAGACAGAAGGAAAACAGTTTATTGAGTAACTTTCAGCCAATAAGAAATTTTATACAGGCCAACAATCAAGAGATGAACAGAAAATATTTTCTGGTTTAGGGAGAATGAATGAAAAGGACTTAAGATACTTAGCCATTCACTTTGAAACAAGTGTGATCTCTGTTGGTTTTCATGTGATAGTGTAGAGCTAGCCAAGTAGAAAGGTTTTGTGGGTTACAGAATTGTCCTTAAAGTGAAGGGGCATGCCCTCTTTTACTCTTGGTCATTTGATGGCTGGAACTCTAGCAGATATCTTGAATCGAAGTCACATGTGGAGGATGGCGGAAAAATGATGTAGAAGGCTACTGGGTCTTTTAGGGGTGTGAGGTTGCCCTACCAAACCTCTCTGTTACTTGGGGATCTTGTTTGTGAGAGAGAAATAAACTTCTGTCTTGTTTAAGCTACTGCTATTTAAAAAAAATTTTTTTTTTACATTTTATTTAGTTGAGAGAGAGAGAGAGAGAGCGTGCACAAGTAGGGGAGGGCAGAGAGAGAGAGGGAGACACAGACTCCGAAGCAAGCTCCAGGCTCCGAGCTGTCAGCACAGAGTCCAACACGGGGCTCGAACCCACAAACCATGAGATCATGACCCTAGCCGAAGTTGTACCCTTAACTGACTGAGCCACCCAGGCATCCCTAAGCTACTGTTATTTTAGGCTTTCTGTCACTCATGGCTGAACATGCTCATGACTGATATACTCTCCCCAGCTGTATCCGAGTCAGTAAACTATGATCTGTAGGCCACATGGAGACCCACTACCTGTTATGTTACTAAGTTTTATTGGGACACAGACACACCCATTCACTTACATACAGTTTATGACAATGACAGGCAGTGGCTGCTTTTCTGCTACAGTGACAGAACTGGGTAGCTGTATTAGAGACCATGTAGCCCACAAAGCCTAAAGTATTTATGACCTGACCCTTTTTAGAAAAAGAATGGCTCATCTCTTATCCAGTCTATTAATCATTTGGCTGCATTTATTTTTCTTTGAAAGTATCACTTTTATTTTTTTCTTCTTTACTGATTTGTATGGGTCCTTTACCAGGCTAGACACATTTTCACCTCCTACCTGAACTACTTTGGCTGTCTTATTGTAAACTTCTTTAAATGGTTTGTAAAGTTGTTACTTAACCATTCCATCAGATACACCGTAACATGGTAATTATGCTTTCTTAAACATAGTTCACATTATGTTGCTTCTCTAATCAAAAACTCTCAGTGACTTTCTGTTTCTTGTAGCATCAGGTCATAATATTTTTGCTGGTCTTTTATGATTCTTTATATTCTTGCCCTATGCTAGCATGCCAGCATTATTTCCTATTCATTTGTTAATTCATTCTACATAACTTTTTAAATGCCACCATGTGCTGGGAAACCTAATACAAACCCATAGTTCTAGCTGTCTTTTGCTTGTAAAAATCGCAGCAGCTTCTGATTGGTCTTTTTGCCTCTAGTCTTCTCTATTCTGGTCTTTCTTCCACATTGCTTTCTGGGTGAGTTTTCTGGAATGCAGTTCTGATCATGTCACACTCCTGATTACAACTTGCAGTAACTCCCCATCGCCTCCGTGGGCGGCTGTGCAGGTTAAATCTCAGTTTGTAGCATGGTATACAGGGCCTTGCCTGGTTTGGCCCTTGCATGGAGGTGCAACTCCCATTTCCTCTTTGTGACAGCCACCTTTTACTTTATCCTTCAGGAGGACTTGCCATTTTTAAATTTCTTCCCAGTTTCGATTCCTTTTGCACACACGGTGTCTGTCTAAAGTATTCTTCTTTCCTCCCTTGTCCTGCAATAAAGGGTCCTTATTAACCCTTGCTAGGTGAAGCACACATGCCACTTTCACTGTGAGGTGTTCCTGCCCCCTCCTGTGGAGTTCATCACTGCCTTTTCTGTGGTACCTCGAGCCTTGTGCCTACTTTTTATTGACCACTTATATTTGCAGTAGTTGTTGGCTCACACCATCACTTCTGTACTAGACAGTGACTCCTTAGACTGAGGTTTCCTGGTCATATGTTCTCCTTGCGTCTTACAACTTTTTGTCATGCCGGATATCATGGTTGTGTTTTGTATTCCTTTGTGTTGTTTGATTAATGTCCTAGTTCACCACCACCTGACCCGAGGCCAGATGTGCAGCTTTTTGCTCACCATTGAATTTCTCGACGTATAGCTAAGTACCTGGCATACGACACACACTCAGTACTTGATTGTTGAATGAGTACATTAATTTGTTGAGGGCAAAGCCTTTTTTTTTTTTCTTTCATGTGTGTGTCTGTGTCACGTAGCACAGAACTCAACAATGTCAACTAATCACTAATGAAGCCTTGAAGAGTGCTTTTCTTTTTTTAAACACAGAAAAGGCTCTTTTCTTCAAATGAATCTTACCGGAATTCCAATATATAAAAGAGATAAAAATAAAAATAGAACTGCTGTGTTTAAATACCCTTGCTCTAGTTCCCCACTGGGCTCCTGAAGTAACTCCACAGAATCCCTGGGCATCACCTCACCGTTAGACAATGGATGGGGAACCACTGTTGGAGTGGAAATAGCATTGGCTGTCATGGCAGGTGCGCAGTGTTTTTGATCAAGCCCTGGCTGTAGCTGTGTGACTGGGCAGACCATTTAACTACTCTGGGACTTGGTTTTCTTCGAAAATGAAGGGTTTGTCCTAATGTCCTTGGTGTTTCTTTCCCACTGTGTTTGAAAGTTTCAGGTTTATTCTAGCCTTTGGTTCTCACTTAGATATATATTCACTAATTAGAGCACGGCTGTCCCTAATGCTAAATTTCTCAAGATCATGCCAACTTCTTTGGCTACTCCTTTGCTTACTGCACCTGCCACACTCACTGTCTACAGCACATAAACTAGAACTTAACATACAGAATTTTCCCAGTACAGAGTTTCCATGCATAAGCATGTTTTAGCTAGTAGACTGGCAAGATATTTGCTTATCTTAAACCACCTAATATTTTCAGACTATCAAGGCATATTCTTTCCAGATGTAAGTTATTTACCTATTGATTGAAACACTTGTAGTGTGTTTTTATTGATCAGTCACTTCAGTTAGCTTTGTCTGCTTAATCTAAAGGACCTTATCTTACATTTCTATGTACCTCTTAACCACTTACTATCTGCTTATTGATTGATCATTTGAAAATGACATACTTGTTTAGTTGCTCAAGTTAAGAGAAATAGAGGAAAATGTGCTTTGGACATTTATTTGGTCCCATTGTAATTCAGATGAAATTGTATTTACTTACACAAGGGGGAGAATTCATTAAAGTCTTCACCATCCATTTCTTACTAGGTAACAGAGCAGAACGGAAGAGAAGACCTGCTCTGTATTCAGACAGATCTGAATTTGAATCAGAGATTTGTCCACCTTAAGTCAAATTAAAACCTACCTGACTTTAGATTCCTACTTTTAAATGGGGTAATGCTTGCTTTCTCAAGGTTGTTGTGAAGACTGGTTGAGTAGACACTCCACCAAGGTTTAACTGTTTATGGGATTCCTTATCACTGGGGAAATCTGAGATAAGATCCCTATGGCCAAAGAAAAAAATCTGGGTATTCAAGAGAGTCCATGCAGTTCCATTTATTTTCTGGCCTGGTTATGTAAGGTATTTCAAATTGGAGTTACAGGTGTTTTTTTTTTTTTTTTTTTTTTTTTTTTTTTTTTTATTCAGGCTAATTTTCTCCCAGTTCAAAAATGCTGAAAGAAATTGCAGAAAATACAGAGAATTACTAACTTTGATTAAAGAATGTCCAAATTAAAGACTGACTTTTTTCCTTCTGAATTTATTTGGTGGTATACTGAAGAAGTGTTCTTCTTGGTGAATATGTTTCGAAGAAAATACAGTTTGATTCATAGTGAAAGGGTTAATTGTGTTTGCGTTCTCGTATTTGCATATATGCCCAGGAGTAGTGATATGATGAACACATCTTTAGGCACTCAGCAGCTCTGAACAGTATTTAAAGCAATATTTAAAACAACAACCTTGTGATCCAACAAGGGAACATTTGTGGAATTGGAAAAGACAAAGAAGCGTTGGAAAAGTAAGTTCACTGGCACACAGGGAAAGCATTAGCCAGCCAAACACTTAGAATGGACACATGGCCACACAGCTGTAGAAAAGAGATTTTGATTCTCTCAACACAAAGTCTTGGCTTTGGACTCCCTAAGTTTAAATATTGACATTTGAAGTGGGATGAAAGTTAATATATGCCATGTTGCAATATCTTTCTCACCACATGTTAAGTGGCAGTAACACAGCCTTGTTGGATAGCTAGTACTCTGTTGTTTCTGATTTACAGCCATGGTCATTTTTCTTGTTCTAGGAATACATTGCATGAGAACACATGTTGAAGCTAAAATTAGCTTCAAACCTACCTACATAAAAGTGAACTCTTCTCATATAACCAACTTATAAATATTTAGATTTTAAAATGGTGTTTAAATATATAGATTTAATTACTATTCTCAAAGAAATTATCAAAAGAATAAAAAATATAAGCAAAGAAACAAAAACAGCATCAGGAGTAATTACGATGAAAATGGTTCAGTTTAGAACACTTAAGTGTGCATGAGAAAAGCCTAGTGTGAGTTTTGCTGTATGAGAAACCACACGTGTCTACTATTCAAAGGACAAAGAATATAATATACTATAAAGAAAAAATGTAAACTTTTGAAGTGGTCACAATAGTTTTTTCCAACGAGCAATCCAGTACATAGTGGATATTCTTTAAGTGAAGAACTCTTTTCACTGAGGTATATGGAAAATCTCTCAGTAACTGGGTATTCAAGAACCTTTTTGTGGCTCTGTGTATATGGCATAAATGTTCTCAAGAGAGTTTGACTTAATTGTCATGCCCAAGAAATTTTTTGCATCTTATTAGCTTTAACTTAAGGTACACATAGGAGTTGAAAACCTCAAGTTTGTTGCCTAAATTTATATTATATACCATCATTGACAAGTATTTTATATGGCAGGTTTATATTGGAAAGGTTTCATGAATACAACCACTGTATCCTAAGAGATGGTGTGAGGAAGTTAAGGAGGCAATTCCAGAAGTTCCATGAAGGGAATGAGGGCCCTTGGGGAAATGTTAGTCAGTCTGTAATGAAACAATTATTTATCTTGGGGGGTGATGCATAGAGGCAGAAAAACCAAGTATGTGAGATATTCTTATATGAAACTATTAAGTAGGAAGGAGATAGGAATCCGTGACAAAATGTCTCGGAAGTGGAGATATATTCAAGCTTTGTAAGTTGACAGAAAAATAAGACCATAGATTTAAGGGATAGTTTCCTGATGTTTTCGACTAAGACCAAACCTTTTTAGACCTTCCCTCCACTCTTTGTCTATGTTAAGTAGACACATAAACACCTTTAACATCGTTCTCAGGCACAGTAGTTAATCGTATTTGAATTGAGAAGGCTGCCTAGAGTCAGAGCCATTCAGAAAGTAGGGACCATGATAAATTCAACCTTATTGTTACTGATTATGTACATCAATCACGTTTACTGGAAAGTAATTGTCTGCAATTGCTTTCCATTTACTTTTTAACTTCTTTTATAGAATAGGTTACTTTTTTTTTTTACCATTTTATTTTTTAAATTTACATCCAGTTAGTTGCATATAGTGCAACAATGATTTCAGGAGTAGATTCCTTAGTGCCCCTTACCCATTTAGCCCATCCACCCTCCCAAAACCCCTCCAGTAACCCTCTGTTTGTTCTCCATATTTGAGAGTTTCTTATGTTTTGTCCCCCTCCCTGTTTTTATATTATTTTTGCTTCCCTTCCCTTATGTTCATCTGTTTTATATCTTAAAGTCCTCCTACCAGTGAAGTCATATGATATTTGTCTTTCTCTGACTAATTTTGCTTAATATAATACCCTCTAGTTCCATCCACATAGTTGCAAATGGCAAGATTTCATTCTTTTTGATTGCCAAGTAATACTCCATTGTATATATATACCACATCTTCTTTCTCCATTCATCCATTGATGGACATTTAGACTCTTTCCATACTTTGAATGTTGTTGATAGTGCTGCTATAAACATTGGAGTGCATGTGCCCCTTCGAAACAGTTGTATTCCTTGGATAAATACCTAGTAGTACAATAGATGGGTCGTAGGGTAGTTCTATTTTTAATTTTTTGAGGAATCTCCATACTGTTTTCCAGAGTGGCTGCACAGTTTGCATTCCCACCAGCAGTGCAAAAGGGATCCTCTTTCTCCACATCCTTGCCAACATCTGTTGTTTCCTGAGTTGTTAATGTTAGCCATTCTGACAGGTGTGAGGTGGTATCTCATTGTGGTTTTGATTTGTATTTCCCTGATGATGAGTGATGTTGAGCATTTTTTCATGTGTTGGATGGCCATCTGGATGTCTTCTTTGGAGAAGTGTCTATTCATGTCTTTTGCCCATTTTTTTACTGAATTGTTTTTTTGGGTGTTGAGTTTGATAAGTTCTGTATAGATTTGGATACCCTTTATCTGCTATGTCATTTGCATATATCTTCTCCCATTCTGTCGGTTGCCTTTTAGTTTTGCTGATTGTTTCCTTCGCTGTGCAGAAGCTTTTTATTTTGATGAGGTCCTAGTGGTGCATTTTTGCTTTTGTTTCCCTTGCCTCTGGAGACGTGTTGCGTAAGAAGTTGCTGTGGCCAAGATCAAAGAGGTTTTTGCCTGCTTTCTCCTCAAGGATTTTGATGGCTTCCTGTCATACATATAGGTCTTTCATCCATTTTGAGTTTATTTTTGTGTATACTGTAAGAAAGTAGCCCAGGTTCATCTTCTTGCATGTTGCTGACCAGTCCTCCTAGCACCACTTGCTGAAGAGACTGTCTTTATTCCATTGGATATTCTTTCCTGCTTTGTCCAAGATTAGTTGGCCATACTTTTGTGGATCCATTTCTGGGTTCTCTATTCTGTTCCATTGATCTGAGTTAGATTTATTCCTGGGTATTTTATGGTTTTTGGTGCAATTGTAAATGGGATCGATTCCTTGATTTCTTTTTCTGTTGACTCATTGTTGGCGTATAGGAATGCAACCAATTTCTGTGCATTGATTTTATATCCTGCAACTTTGCTGAATTCATGAATCAATTCTAGCAGTTTTTTGGTGGAGTCTTGGGTTTTCCATATAGAGTATCATGTCATCTGCAAAGAATGAAAGTTGACCTCCTCCTGGCTATTTGGATGCCATTTATTTCTTTATGTTGTCTTATTGCAGAGGCTAAGACTTCCAATACTATGTTGAATAACAGTGGCAAGAGTGGAGATCCCTGTCTTGTGCCTGACCTTAGAGGGGAAAGCTCTCAGTTTTCCCCATTGAGGATGATATTAACGTTGGGTCTTTCACATATGGCTTTTATGATCTCGAGGTATGCTCCTTATATCTCTACTTTCTTGAGGGTTTTTATCAAAAAGGATGCTGCATTTTGTCAGATGCTTTCTCTGCATCTGTTGAGAGGATTATATGGTTCTTGTCCTTTCTTTTATTGGTGTGATGAATTACATTGATTGTTTTGTGGATATTGAACCAGCCCTGAATCCCAGATATAAATTCCAGTTGGTAATGGTGAATAATTTTTTTAATGTATTGTTGGATCCAGTTGGCTAATATCTTGATGAGGATTTTGCATCCATGTTCATCAGGGAAATTGGTCTATAGTTTTCCTTTTTAGTGGGGTCTTTGTCTGGTTTTGGAATCAAGGTAATGCTGGCTTCATAGAAAGAGTTTGGAAGTTTTCCTTCCATTTCTATTTTTTGAAACAGCTTCAAGGGAATAGGTGTTAACTCTTCCTTAAATGTTTGGTAGAATTCCCCTGGAAAGCCATCTGGCCCTGGACTCTTGTTTTTTGGGAGATTTTTAATTACTAATCCAATTTCTTTACTGGTTATGGGTCTGTTCAAAATTTCTATTTCTCCTAGTTTCAGTTTTGGTAGTTTATTTTATTGGCATATAATTGCTTATAATATTCTCTTATTATTGTTTTTATTTCTGCTGTGTTGGTTGAGATCTCTCCTCTTTCATTCTTGATTTTATTTATTTGGGTCCTTTTCTTTTTCTTTTTGATCAAACTGGCCAGTGGTTTATCAATTTTGTTAATTCTTTCAAAGAACCAGCTTCTGGTTTCATTGATCTGTTCTACTGTGTTTTTTTTTGTTTTTGTTTTTGTTTTGGTTTCAATAGCATTTATTTCTACTCTAATATTTATTATTTCCTGTCTTCTGCTGTTTTGGGGTTTTATTTGCTTTTTTTTTTTTTCAAGCTTTTTAAGGTGTAAGGTTAGGTTGTGTATCTAAGACCTTTCTTCCTTTTTTAGGAAGGCCTGGATTGCTATATACTTTCCTCTTATGATCGCCTTTGCTGCATCCCAGAGGTTTTGGGCTGTGGTGTTAATCATTTTCATTGGCTTCCATATACTTTTTAATTTCTTCTTTAACTTCTTGGTTACCCATCCATTCTTTAGTAGGATGTTCATTAGTCTCCAAGTATTTGTACCTTTCCAAATTTTTTCTTGTGGTTGATTTCGAGTTTCATAGTGTTGTGATCTGAAAATATGCATGGTATGATCTCAATCTTTTTGTACTTGTTGAGGGATGATTTGTGTTCTAGTATGTGATCTTTTCTGGAGTACGTTCTATGTTCACTGGAGAAGAATGTATATTCCACTACTTTAGGATGAAATGTTCTGAATATATTTGTTAAGTCCATCTGGTCCAGTGTGTCATTCAAAGCCATTATTTCCTTGTTGATTTTCTGTTTAGATGATCTGTCCATTGTTGTAAGTGGGGTGTTGAAGTCCCCTACTATTATGGTATTATTATCAATGAGTTTCTTTACATTTGTGATCAATTGATTTCTGTATTTAGGTGTGCCACATTTGGAGCATAAATGTTTACAATTGTTAGGTCTTCTTGGTAGATAGACCCCTTAATTATGATATAATGCCCTTCTTCATCTCTTGTTACAGTCTTTATTTTAAAGTCTAGATTGTCTGATATAAGTATGGCTACTCCAGCTTTCTTTTGGCAACCATTAGCATGATAGATGTTTCTATATCCCCCTACTTTCAATCTGAAGGTGTCTTTAGGTCTAAAGTGGGTCTCTTGTAAACAGCATATAGATGGATCTTGTTTTCTTATCCATTGTGTTACCCTATGTCTTTTGATTGGAGCATTGAGTCCATTGATGTTTAGAGTGAGTACTGAAAGATATGAGTTTATTGCCATTATGTTTCTTATAGAGTTGGAATTTCTGGTGGTGTTCTCTGGTCCTTTTCAGTCTTTCTTGCTTTCGGTCTTTTTTTTTGTTTTTCCTTCATCTTTTCTTCCCTCAGAGAGTCCCCCTTAAAATTTCTTGCAGGGCTGGTTTAGTGGTCATGAACTTTAATTTTTGTTTGTCTGGGAAATTTTTTTTTTTTTTAATTTTTTTTTAACGTTTATTTATTTTTGAGACAGAGAGAGACAGAGCATGAACGGGGGAGGGGCAGAGAGAGGGAGACACAGAATCTGAAACAGGCTCCAGGCTCTGAGCTGTCAGCACAGAGCCCGACGTGGGGCTCAAACTCACGGACCGTGAGATCATGACCTGAGCCGAAGTCCGCCGCTTAACCGACTGAGCCACCCAGGCGCCCCTGTCTGGGAAATTTTTAATCTCTCCTACTATTTTGAATGACGGCCTTGCTGGATAAAGAATTTTTGGCTGCATATTTTTCTGATTCAATACGCTGAATATGTCCTGCCACTCCTTTCTGGCTTGCCAAGTTTCTGTGGATAGGTCTGCTTGCAAACTTGATCTGTCTTCCCTTGTAGTTAAGGACTTTTTCCTTCCCTTGCTGCTTTCATGATTATTTCCTTGCCTGAGTATTTTGTTAATTTGACTATGATATGCCTTGTTGACGGTCAGTGTGTTGAATCTAATGGGAGTCCTCTGTGCTTCTGGGATTTTGATGTCTGTGTCTTTCTCCAGGTTAGGAAAGTTTTCCGCTATGATTTGCTCACATAACCCTTCTACCCCTTTTTCTCCCTCTTCATCTTCTGGGACCCCTTTGATTCTGATGTTGTTCCTTTTTAATGAGCCACTGATTTCTCTAATTCTTAAATTGTGCTCTTTTGCTTTAGTCTCCCTCTTTTTTTCTGATTCATTATTTTCCATAAGTTTGTCCTCTATATCACTGATTAGCTGCTCTGCCTATCCATCCTTGCTGCCGTGGCCTTCATTTGAGATTGCAGCTCAGTTATAGCATTTTTTAAATTACATCCTGACTAGATTTTACTTCTTTTATCTCTGCATAGAGGGATTCTAATCTATTTCTGACTCCAGCTAGTATTCTTGTTACTGTGATTCTAAATTCTGGTTGAGACATTTTGCTTGTATCTGTGTTTGATTAGGTCCCTGGCTGTCGTTTCTTCCTGCTCTCTCTTTTGGGGTCAGTTCCTTCGTTTCGTCACTTTAAAGGAAGAAAAGGAATTAATAAGGTAAAAAAAATTAAAAAATTAAAAACAACACACACAAAAATGAAATAAATGATGCTAGATTCTAGGTCTTTTGGTCTGGGTGTTGAAAGAGCTTGATAGATTCGAGAAAAAAGGGGGAAAAAGAAAAAGAAAAAAAGGAAAACATTTGAAAATTTGAAAAAAATGAATGCAATGAAATAGAATAAAATGATGAAAATGAAATAGAATTTGAAAAATTTACTGAGAACAAACTGAGGGTTGGTGGGGGGTGGGAAGGAGAGGAGGGTGGGTGATGGGTATTGAGGAGGGCTCCTTTTGGGATGAGCACTGGGTGTTGTATGGAAACCAATTTGACAATAAACTTCATATATTGAAAAAAAAAGAAAAATTTACAAAGTAAAAAAAATAGTAGAAAAAATTAAAGAAATATTTTTAATAAAAATTGAAAATAAAAATAAAGTTTTTCTCTTTCTGCATTCAAGAAAAAGAGAAGAAACAAAAAAAAATTTGAATAGATGTCCCAGTGAACAGACTGAAATAGGATTGAAATTACATCATTCTACCCTAGAAGTCAAACAATGAAGCACTTTATAGTCCATAAACTAAGCAGGCGAGAGATCTGTGGTGTTCCTGAAGAGTGAGGTTGGCTCGGTTGGGCGGGGCTTAGTGTAAGGGCTCCATTCTCCACTAGATGGTGCTGCTTAGCTTACTGGGGTGGATTGTTGTGGGGCTTGTAGGTGTGTATGTGCATGCATGGGAGGAGTGAAAATGGAGTCACCCAGCTACACAGTCTCTAGTATGGGAACTCTGTTCTCCCTGATCGGCAATTGCACCCCCATCCTTTGTCTCCGGCTTCCATCCACTCCCCACTTTTACACTGTCCGTGACCAAGCCATCAGGTTGCTAAGCGACACCTCCCTCCTGAGTTTTATCTCAGATGCAGCTGTCTTTCCCAACCCCTCATTTCTGAGGGACTGCAGCTTTGACCCGTTCTGACCCTCTATGGGAGGGTCTCACTGAACAATGGCTGGGTGCCAGCCACACCCAGGAATGTTTGCGGGACCTTGCTGTTGCCAATGCCCAGAGACTGTGGCTGGGTGCCAGCTGGCCCCAGAAAAGGCTCACGCAGTCGTGTAGCAGCAGCGTTTCGGTGATTATGGCAAATCACAACACACATCTGGCGCCAGGCTTCACCCTTAATGTCCTTGCTCCCACCCCAGTGGATATGGCCCTTCTCCGAGGTCTGCTGGGAACTTTGTCTGTGGGGAGGCTGTACCACCTCTACCAAATGTCCTCCCAGTCTGGGAACTGCCTCTTCCCACGTGGCCCGAGGACCCCCCCGGACTTCACTCTGCTCCTGAGGATTCGCCCTTCCCACCAGAGCACTGCCAGATATCAAGCTGCAGATTTTCAGACTCTGTGCTACCTGTGTTTATAGAGTCTTATTGGAATTTAAACCCTTTCCTTTCTCTTTTCTCCCTTTTTAGTTCAGTCCCTGTAGCTGTTTCCACTTTCCACTTTCTCTCCAGCTGCTTTTGGGGGGGTGCTTTTCCCATACTCTCTCCCCATCTGTGCCCTTTCTCCTCAAGCAAAACCAGCTCCCTGCCTTCCGTGGCTTCTTTCTCCCCCATTTACGTCTCCATGCCACGTACCTGCCGAGTTCTGTGGTTCAGGTTGTGCAGATTGTTGTGTTAATCCTCAAATCAGTTTTCTAGGTGTGCAAGATGGTTTAGTGTTGGTGTGGCTTTATGTCTTGGACACAAGATGCAAAAAAAACTTCCATGCTGTTCCGCAATCTTGGCTCCTCCCCTAGAAGAGATAACTTCTATTTGCAAGTGTTTTATCTATGTCAAAGGGATTTTCGTTTAACTATTTAATAAAGTAATAAGAACATTCAAAATTCTGATTGTAGTAGTGTAAGAGCTCAAAATAAATCTGATCCAGAAATTATTAGAGAACTTGTGACATCACATGTAATGCAATAAAGACCATATTCTTCATCTTATTTGGGGAGAGTCTCTGTAAAGGTAGCGATAATAAAATTTTAGTAGTTTAATAAATTTTCCCATTAGCTCTATCAGTATTAGCTATGCTTGTTACTTCACATCCAAGGGAATCTTTTTTTTTTCCCTTTTTGTCATCTTTGAACTTGCCTGGCAGCTCTCCAGACATCATTACTTAGTAATATGTGCATGGCTCATTATGCTTTGTTTAGAAAGGAAGAGGTACCTAGAGACCAGAGTGATTACACCTTGCTAGTAATGATGGCTCTTCATGTCTCACGTCTCCCTTATTTCTCATGACAAGATCTCTGCAACTGGGAGGAAGAACATTATAATGCTAATGCTAAGCTCTAGGATATGGTGAGTAATTAATAAGAGTTGGTTTTAAAAGCTGTTTTTTTTTATGGGTTGCACTGAAATGAAAAAGTGGAAATGCTCTATTGAGTTCTGAGCAAAATACATTTATTTAGAAATTAGATATCCTACTTTATCAGATAGAAGAATGTTACTGAGGAAATTTGCACTGCCTGTTCAGACACTGAAATGCTAGCATGGGGGAATCTTTGAGGAGTGGCAGCCTCATGTAACTTTATATTCTTTTAGTTTCAACTTTAATGTTAAAATGTTATGCTAAAACTTGAAGGCAACTTATGTTGTTGGGCAGGGGGCAGGCACAAGGCCGGTGGGCCTCTGGTGTTTGAGGTAGCTCTAGGATCCATCCTGTGTGTAGTCAGTGAGAATTCTAGATCTTTCCTGGTTAGTGAGTTTTACCTCTGGCACATTCTGTTCTTGTCCCTTTGTTCTGTGTTCCCAAGTAATTAGGCCTTTGCTGTATTCTTTGGGCCCCACCTCTACCCTGTACCCCAGTTTCTGCTGCCAAATTTCCCTGATGTTCTACATTTTTTCTCAGCTTCCCTCTGTTACTTGCTTCGTGGATTTTCCAGCAGTTGTTCCTGGCAGTCATGGTTCATCTGTACATCCCAGGTCTCCTTCGCCGACTACATTCCATCAGTCCTTGAGACTAAGTTCTGACGCTGAGAAGCTTGTTTAGAAGCCTACAGTTCCCAGGCTGCTAGACTAGGCTGTCCATTCTGTTCAAAGCCTGAAAGCCATTGTTTTAACATTGGGTGATACTCTGAGAAAACTCATAGCCCATCATAAAGCCTTTTTTTTTTTTTTCCTATTTTATCCTGACAAAGTCCTGATTATTTTTAAAGCATCCTATTTGCTGTTTAGGGTTGGGAGGCTATGTTGTTGCTGGAATAGCAGGATAAGCAGAGCAGAAATATTCCTTTTCTGCTTTAGTTCTCTCCTTTGCACTTATTACTAACATACGATATATTTCACTTTTGAATCTTGTTTATTATTTGTTTTCCCTGCCAGAATGTGGGTGCCATCTGGTCAGGGAATTTTGTCTGCTTTGTTCCCCTCTGTATCTGCAGGTCTTATAACAGTGCCTGGCACCCAGTGTATGCTCAATAAATATTCATAGACTAAAATTCTGACTTTGTCAAATAATTAAGTCTTCAAGTTTAGAAGTCAGCTAAGGAATTAATGGTCTCCGTGTTCTGGTTGCTTTGTGGTTTATATATATAAAGAGTTGTGATATTTAAAAGCTTTCATGAGTTTTTAAATATTTATTATACTTTTAAATGTTTCATTATTTACTTAAGAATTATAATTATAAATTAACTTTTTAGTTACTTGCAGACCAGGATTATGTTTTTGTTATATATGTTGTTTTATTTTTTATAGTCCCTTAAATTCAGGTGTTTTGTTTTATTTCAGTTTGTAAACCCGTTGAAATAAACCATACCTCATTAATTGATCTGAAGACATACTGTGTTAACATATTTTAGAATTACCTAATTTGGGATATATCATAGTGTCATTATATGACAACCACAGTATTTTTTTTTTCCTCAGTGCTACATAGAATGATGGTGTTGCACATCATATAAATGATGTTTTATATTTGATGAAATATTGTAGTTAGGTTTTGAAGTTTTGGATAATTTTGAGTATCACCGAAGTGTAATTGTTAGAGTAATTTGTTCCCATTTGGACCACAAAGCTACTGAAAAACCTTCATAAAAACACTTTATAGTGTTCCTTCATATAACTCAGTTACCCTAACAAAGTAAGATTTTGGAGGGGCTTTGGTATTACTTAATATTGGATTAAAGGTCATGATTAATCACCCAGCAGTGATTTCAAGGTGGTATTGCTGACTTCACATATAACAGAAATTTTTCTATTTGCAATTTGACAATTGGAACCAGCTTAGTTGCAGAGATTCAGAGTTTTAGAACTCAACATGGCAGATTGCTGAAGAAATTGGTTCTCCAAGAGCTTCTGGATTAAGGGGCTCTGATGCTGAGAGTGTAGACAGACTTGAACATCGACCCAGGTGTTTCCTAATGCATGACCTGCTGTGTATGGTACATTTATCATCTTTTAAATAAAACGGAGGTGCCCTCTGGAGGCCTAGTCAGTTCTTGATAGCTGGTTAGAATCGTATGTTAAACAAGTATTTGTGGGGAATCTAGATATATCCCATAGGTAGGGAGGCAAGGGACTTGAAAACATTGTCAGAGAAACTGTGTAGAGTTGTGAGGTTTTGGAGAAACTATTTGGTGTTTCTGATCACTGATTGACTTTGTGGAAAGTCACCAAACCCCTTTGGGCCTTAGTTTGAGTACTTGTGAAGTGAAAGAACTGGGCCATGGAATATGATAAATAAAAATAACTGTTTTCCCTTTAGGAATGGATGTGTTTTATAGAAAGGTTGTTTGATGTAAGAAAAAAAAAATTATTTGAGTGTCTGTTGGTCAAAGTAGAATGATTACATTGGTGTTTTAACTCAACATGTAACCGAATTAGTCACTGCTAGAATCTAAATCTTACCAAGGTGGTTTGTTATTCTACTTGTCAATTTAGGGAAAAACAATTTAGCCTTCCCCTCTATCCTCTGTGTCAGTTAACTGCAGTGTTAAGTTTCACATGACAAAACTTGATGGATAAGCATGTACTATTCTAATTTAATTCAGAGATGCCTCAACTGCAGGCATCAGCTTCGTATCTGTTGAGCTTTCTGGTCTCATTGAGACTGGCACCACAAAGATCAGATTTTGTTACCATTTTTCTCTTATTGCTTATTTATCAATAGACTTACTACTTTCAATATTTAATGTTATGGAATATTTTGGATTGTTTAATCCAACAAAAGTCAAGTTTTCAAGGCCTCTAATAACTTTTTATGTAAATTCTAATAATGAGACTAACATAAATTTTATTAGCAATAAAATATAATCTAATTAAAAGCACTTGCTGCGATAAAATTGTATGCCAGGATCCAATTAATCTCTTCTAAAACCCTATAGTTTTAAATTAATATAGGTAGGTTCTGTACTTAAAATAGTTCATGTCCTAGACAAATGTGCTATAAATAAAAGACATAGAATATGTTCTTATTTAAAAATAATAATTAAAAAAAAATAAGGTTCCTAAATGATTTTAATATCATTTGATTTTCTTTGACAGTGTATTTTATTTGTAGTGATAGTTTGGTGATCATTAATTATAAATTTATCCTCAGAATTATTTAAGAAATTAAAAGAAGTATTCAAATGAACACTGTCACTGTGAAATGTAATATAGTATGAACAGTGTTCTATTAACTCTTTAAAATTCTGCCTTTTTTCTCCTGCAGTAAGTTATGGATAGCGTGAAGTCTTTGAAGAAACTTTGAGTCCTCTTTACAACATATTTTGGGTAGAATTAGGTTCACTTAAAACATATAATTTGTATTTAATGTCTTTTCTCCTCTTGCTGTGACTTTAGATAAGTTGCTTGTTTACTTTTTCTTTAAAAAGGTAACTTTAGAGGCGTCTGGGTGGCTCAGTCAGTTGAGCTTCTGACTTCGGCTCAGGTCATGATCTCACAGTCCGTGAGTTCGAGCCCCGCATCAGGCTCTGTGCTGACAGCTCAGAGCCTGGAGCCTGTTTCAGATTCTGTGTCTCCCTCTCTCTGACCCTCCCCTGTTCGTGCTCTGTTTCTCTCTGTCTCAAAAATAAATAAACGTTAAAAAAAATAAAAAAATAAAAAGGTAACTTTATTATGATCTTTTTGAATAGAAAAATAATATCTGCACATTGTAAGAATATTTGGGAAATGTAGACAATAAAAAGAAGAAAATAGATCTATTCATTATCCATCACCTCACATGACCACGAATAACATATTGGTTCCAGTTCCATTACTTATTCTACAGTTACACATACATGCATGTTCATAATAAGTATATTGCATAAATGTTTTCATTAACTTAGCTTTTTGGTAATATTCAAATGTACCTTGAGCATGTCTCAAGTTACTAAATTTTGTTTGAAAATATACTTTCTTTTTTTTTTATTAAAAAGTGTTTATTTATTTTGAGAGAGACAATGTGAGCAGGGGAGGGATGGAGAGAGAGGGAGACACAGAATCTGAAGCAGGCTCCAGGCTCTGAGCTGTTAGCACAGAGCCCAACGTGGGGCTCAAACTCATGAGCCATGATATCACAACCTGAGCCAAAGTTGAATGCTCAACCAACTAAGCCACATAGGCTCCCCTGAAAATATACTTTCAATAATGCATGATGTTACATCACTGGTCACTTAGGTTTCTTTTGTTTCTTTGTAATAATAAATGTAATTATTTTTTAGTATAAAGACATAGTAGAGGGAGCCAAATTTTGGAGTTAGACATATGCAGATTTCAGTTCTAGGTATAATTATTTTTGGATTTGTGACTTTACATTATTTAGTTTTACCATTTAGAAGATGGAGATCATGCTGACCTTGAAGTATTTAAATATTATAAGTAGTATAGTAAAAGCATTTTCATAAGACACAGTTCATAGTAACTGCTAAATAAATATCAGTGTTACAGTAATAACTGATAATTACTACTCTTTCAAGATTACTCAGAATTCACTTACTGAATTAAATTCAGTCTTTGAATTTATGACTTTTCCTTATGATCAACTTCTAAAAATTCCTACCAAAAAGTAAGCATTGACATTTTAAACTGCAGTCATATATCCAAGTTGCTTTCCAGAATGTATGTATTAATTCATATTTAGAGATATAGGTGTACAAGTGTGCCTTTCTCTCCACATCCTTGCCATTATTGAATTTTATCAAAACTTATACTGATTGACTTAGCTGGAAACTCTTAGTGTTGTTTTAAATTTCATTTGTTTTATCACCAGTGAAGTTCAATTATTTTCACGGTTATGGTTCTCTTCTATGAGTTATCTCTGTGTGATTTTGCCTATTATTTAGTGTTTTTCTAATCAAGTTGTGTGTACTCTAAAATATATTAGGGCTATTAAAACTTCATTATATTTCTATTTCTTTTAATGTTTATTTGAAAGAGCATGCATGAGTTGGGGAGGGGCAGAGAGAAAGGGAAAGAGAATCCTAAGCAGGCTCTGCATTGTTAGTGCAGAGCCTGATGTGAGACTCAATCTCACAAACCATGAGATCATGACCTGAACTGAATCAAGAGTAGGATGCTTAACCTACTTAGCCACCCAGGTACCTCCATTGTATTTCTAAAAAGATAACTATTCTTATTCTAATATTTATTCTTCATTTTATTTACTAAAAATTCTTAGCATGCAGTTTCTGTAGGTGGAATGATTTTTTTCCATTTGAATCTTTATTCAACAGCTTTTACCAACTTTATCTAGCCTTTTTTAGATTATTATTCAGGGCTCCCTATTTTCTGGTCTTCTCATGAATCCCTTCTCCCTTTTCCAACTCTGCCCCCAAATCCCTGATGCAGTCAGATAGACCCATTATCTGCCACTGCAGATTCCATTTATGTTCATATCATATCTTTGCTGTGTCTCTTTTGTTTTGTACCTCTTCTCTGAAGCCTAAGCTAGGCTCTTATGTCTAATATTATACCACAGTTTTGTGTTTTGTTATTTTATTTTATAAATTCTTTTCTTTGTTTCCTCCCGCACTCCCTCATCTCTCTCTCTTTCCCCTTCCTTCCTTCCTTCCTTCCTTCCTTCCTTCCTCCCTCCCTCCCTCCCTCCCTTCCTTCCTTCCCTTCCTTCCTTCCCTCCTTCCTTCCCTTCCTTCCTTCCCTCCTTCCTTCCCTTCCTTCCTTCCCTCCTTCCCTTCCTTCCTTCCCTAATGAGATCAGTATTCCCAGCTGCATTAAAACTTTCTTCAGAATAGGATTTGTGGTTTATACTTTTGTATGTCCCCAAATCTCCTAGCATAGGCAGGGAACACACTAAGCACTTAGCAAACACTTGCTAATTTATAGAACTGCAGACAATTGCCTTCTTCCTCTACCTCCTGCTTCCCCAAATATGCATTTATTTTTACCTATTGATAGAGGAGCTAAGATAAATGAACTACAAACAGTTTGGGACAAATATTTTAGAGTTTGGTGCATTGTTTTCTCAGTTGTTCTCTCGTTCATAGAGATCCCATATATATCAAAAAATACTTCACTGACTCTGAAAAGCCAGCAGACTACACAGGGAGAAAGCTTCCAGATTGCTCTTTAAGGTGTTATAAAGGGTGTTGGGGTACTGCAGGCTCCAGGGTCTCCTTAGTATGTGGGCTCTGGCAAACAGCCAGGTTAGGAGTCAAATATGTCCTTGGCCAACATTGCAGATAGGACCCAGAATATTGCTTTGTTGTGAAAAAGTGCAGAGCTACTGTTGTCCAAGAATCATCCTCAAGGGTTCTCTGAGATTCAAGTCTTTGTTAGAGACTTGGGTAGTTTGATTACTGAATATGTGCATCTTTTAATTTGCCTTTGTTTATTTAATACCTTGAGGTTATATCTCACCTCTTCAGTTTTGTTTAATGATTTCACCTAAAGATTGACAATGTCTATAAAAAGTCTTTGTTTTATTCAAAGTATCTATTCCTGTTTTTAGCAACTGTAATGACACTACCCATATATGACCAAAATAAGACACAATAATTTGTGGTTTTCATTATTATTACCTTTAGCCATATAATCATTCCCATCCATTGTGGCTTAAAACTACAACTATTATCCATCACAGTTTTTGTGGGTCAGGAATTTGTATATGGTATGGTTCTTTGCTCCTGGCTCAGGCTCTTTTCATGCATTTGCAGTCAGATAAGGACTGGAGTTGGGACAGGGGGCAGCTGGAGCACCTGGGGGCTAGTCCAGCATCTCCTTCTTTTCATGTGCTTTTAAGGGCCTGTCTGTGTGGTCTGTCCACATAGGCTAATTCAGGCTTCTTCACAGCATGGTAGCTTCAAGGCAGTTACACTGCTATCATGGTGGCTGAATGCTTCAAGAGAGTACTGCCAGAGAACACGCCGACGGTTGCCAGAAGCGAGGGGAGTGAGCAGGATGGGTGAAGGGGAGTGGGAGGTACAGACTTCCAGTTATGGAATGAATAAGTCACGGGATGAAAGACACAGCATAGGGAATATAGTCAATGGTGTTGTAATGATGTTGTGTGGTATGGTGGCAGATGGTAGCTACCTTGTGATGAATGTAGCATAATGTATAAGCTTAGAGAATCACTGTGCTGTGTACCTGAAACCCATGTAACATTTTAGCTCTAGCTGATATAATTCTTAAAAATCTTTAGGTTTTCTTATGTATCAGTTTATAATCCATTCTGTTAGAGGAGCTAAGATGGTGGAGTAGTAGGCTTGCCTGATCTGTCCAACTCACCTAGATAAATATCCAGTCATCCTGAATACCCAGTAAATTGATCTGAGGACTGACAGAACAAACTGCACAATTACAGGGAGAGAAGAGGTCACCTTGTGGAAGGTAAGAGGTGCAGAGATGTTATTTGCAGGGAAGTAGATTGCGAGTGCCACTCAGGGGAGGGAGCCCTGGTCATTAAGAGAGGAGAGAGAGTACACAGGGAATCATACAGGGAAGACACTTCCCCAAAGCTGTTGACTGGGAAAGTGAGAGACGTTGATTTTCGTGAGTTTTTACAACCAAAGGGCTCAAATACTGGAGTTTTAGAGGTCCATGATGTGGCAGGTGTGGAGCCTGGTGGGTGCTGCAGCGCCGCTATGGAGGGAGAGGGAAGGTAGCCAAGGGGCAGAAGATCCTGGGCTGCACAGAAAGAGCTGGTTCCCCTTCTTGGAGCACATCTGAAAAGTGGCATTGCCTTTCCAGAGACAAAGGAGCTGGCAGGCACCGTTTCTCTCCCCGACCCCTCAGCATAAACTAACCTCAGTAAGCAACACAGTGCCAACAGTGGCGATGTAAACTGCTTACACCGAGCCCCGCCCCCCTTGAGCTCTGCAGGTGCTGCTTTTCCCAGGCAAGTGTACCTGAGAACTAGAGCAGTGGGCCTGTCCCCAGACGACCAGTACCCCCCTCCCCCACCACATACACCACATCTACTGAGCATAGAGTCTGCAAAGCTTCGGTTCTAGTGGAAATAGTATACATCTCTTTTTTATTTTTTTTGAAGTTTGTTTATTTACTTTGAGAGACAGAGAGCAGGGGAGGGGCAGAGAAAAGGGGGAAGAGAGAGAGAATCCCAAGCAAGTTCCACACTGTCAACATGAAACCTGATGTGGGGCTTGAACTCACAAACCGTGAGATCATGACCTGAGCTGAAGTCAAGAGTTGGATGCTTAACTGACTGAGCCACCCAGGTGCTCCAGCATCATCAGTTCTCTCTTAACAAGAGCAGAGCACACCTAGTCAAAACTCACCATACCCTGGACAGGGTCAAAACACTCCCCACTGCAGACAGGGGGAAACTCTTCAGAGGACTGACCTGAGGAGGAAGGAGCATCCAAAACACAGTAGCAGAGTGCACAGAGCATACACCAGAGACACTTCCCAAAGTGCCAGGCCCTGAACAGTGTATGACCTCTTGTTTATAAAGCCATTACTCTCAGGATCAGGAAACATAGCAGGCTTTTCTAACACACAGAAGAAGACAGAGATGTAGACAAACTGTCAAATTAGAGGAATTCATCTCAAAAGGAAGAACAAGGAAAGGTCATGGCCAGGGATCTCATTGAAACAGGTATAAATAATGTGCTTGATCAAGAATTTAAAGCAACAATCATTAGTATAGTAGCTGGCCCTTGAGAAAAACATAGAAGACCCCAGGGAGTCTCTTACCATGGAGATAAAAGACCTAAAAACCAGTCAGGCTGAAATTTAAAAAAATGTTATAACTGAGATATAAAACTGACTGGAGGTAATGGGCACAAGGATGGAAGAAGTGAAGGAATGAATAAGTTATATAGAAGCTAAAATTATGGAAAATAATGAAGCTGAAAGAAGAGGGAAATAAAAATATTGGATCATGAATGTAGACTTGGAGAACCCGGCAACTCCATAAAGCATAATAGCATTCATATCATAGGAGTCACCAGAAGGAGAGGGGAAAAGGGGCAGAAAGTTTAATTGAGCAAATTATAGCTGAAAACTTCCCTAGTCTAGGGAAGGAAAAAAAAATCCAAATCTAGGAGGCACAGAGAACTTGATCAACTTGTTGATCAAAATCAACAAAAGCAGGCCAACACCAAAACATACCATAGTTAAATTTACAAAATATATAGATAAAGAAAAAATACTAATAGGAGAAAGAAAAAAGAAATCCCTAACTTACAAGGGCAAAGTTAGCAGCAGATATTGCCACAGAGACTTGACAGGACAGAAGGGAGTGGCATGATATATTCAACATGCTAAATAGGAAAAATATGCAGAATACTCTGGATAGAGTATTCTATCCATAAAGGCTGTCATTCAGAATAAAAGGGGAGATAAAGATTTTCATAGACAAACAAAAGCTTGCAGGTTCATGACCACTAAAACAGCCCTGCAAGAAATGTTAAATGGGACTTTTTAAGTGGGAAAGACAAAAGCAACAAAGACAAGAAAGAAACAGAGAAAATCTCCAGAAACAATTAAATAACAGGTAACACAATGGCACTAAATTCATATCTGTTAGTAATCATTCTGAATGCAAATGGGCTCAATGCTCCAATCAAAAGACATAGGCTATCAGAATGGGAAAAAACAAAAGAAAACAAGACCCATCTGTATACTACCCATAAGAGACTCATTTCAGACCTAAAGACACCTGCAGATGGGAAGTGAAGGAATGGAGAACCATCTATAATGCTAATGGATGTCAAAAGAAAGCCAGAGTGGCCATACTTATATTAGACAAACTAGATTTTAAACCAAAGATTGTAACAAGAGATGAAGAAGGGTGTTACATCATAATAACAAGATCTAACAGTTGTAAATATTTCTGCCCCAAACTTGAAAGCATTCAAATATATAAATCAATTCATAACAAACATAAAGAAACTCATTGATAATAGTACCATAATAGTAGGGGGCTCTAACACCCCACTTACAGCAATAGACAGATTATCTACTCAGAAAATTAACAAGGAAACATTGGCTTTGAATGACACACTAGACCAGATGGAGTTAACAGATATATTCAGAACATTTCATCCTAAAGCAGCAGAATACACGTTCTTTTCAAGTTCACATAGCACAATCTCCAGAATAGGTCACATACTGGGCCATAAGTCAGGCCTCAGTGAGTACAAAAAGATTGAGATCATACCATGCTGATTTTCTGACCACAACACTATAAAACTTGAAGTCAACCACAAGAAAAAAATTTGGAAAGGCCATAAATACATGGAGTTTAAAGAATATCCTACTAAAAAATGAAAAGGCAAACCAGGAAATTAAAGAAGAAGTTAAAAAATACATGGAACAAATCGTAATGAAAACACGTGTCCAAAACCTTTGGGATGCAGCCAAAGCAGTCATAAGAGGGAAGTATATAGCAATACAAGCGTACTTCTAGAAGCAAGAAAAATCACGAATTCAAAACCTAACCTTACACCTAAAGGAGCTAGAAAAAGAAGAGCAAATGAAAATTAAAGCCAGCAGCAGAAGAAAAATAATAAAGATTAGAGCAGGGGCACTTGGGTGACTTGGTTGAGCATCCGACTTCAGCTTAGGTCATGACCTCATAGTTCGTGGGTTTGAGCCTCACATCAGGCTTTGCACTGACAGTGCAGAACCTGCTTTAGATTCTCTATCTCCCTCTCTCTCTGCTGCTCACCTGCATGTGCACTCTCTCTCTCTCCTTCTCAAAAATAAATAAACATTAAAAAAATTAAAAACAAAGATTAGAGCAGAAATAAATGATATATAAACAAACAAAATCCCACAGTGGGACAGATCAATGAGTTGGTTCTTTGAAAGAATTAATACAATTGATAACCAAACTTACCAAAAAGGAAGGAGAAAGGACCCAAATAAATAAAATCATGAATGAGAGAGGAGAGATCCAACCAACACCACAGAAATATAAACAATTCTAAGAGAGTATTATAAAAAATTATATGCCAACAAATTGGGCAATCTGGAAGAAATGGGTAAATGCCTAGAAACATATAAACTACTAAAAGTGAATCAGGAAGGAACAGAAAATTTGAACAGACCAATAACCAGCAAAGGAATTGAATCAGTTATCAAAAATCTCCCAACAAACAAAGGTCTTAGACCAGATGCCTTCCTGGGAGAAATCTACCAAACATTTAGAGAAGAGTTAATACCTGTTTCTCTCAAACTGTTTCAAAGAATAGAAATGGAATGAAAAACTTCCAAATTCATTCTCTGAGGCCAGCATAACCTTGATTTCAAAACCAGACAAAGACTGCACTACAAAGGACAATTACAGGCCAATATTTCTGATGAATATGGGTGCAGATATTCTCAGGTAGGTACTAGCAAATCAAATCCAAGAGTACATTGAAAGAATTATTTACCACATGATCAAGTGAGATTTATTCCTGGGCTGCAAGGGTGGTTCAATATTCACAGTTCAGTCAGCATCTAACTACATTAAGAAAAGAAATGATAAGAATCATATGATATTATCCTCTCAATAGATGCAGAAAAAGCATTTGACAAAGGACAGCACCCATTCTTGATAAAAACCTTTAACAAAGTAGGGATAGAGGGAACCTAACCTCAGAAAGACCATATATGAAAGACCCCCAGCTAATATAATCCTCAGTGGGGAAAAACTGTGAGCTTTTCCACTATGGTCAGGAACAAGTCAGGGATATCTACTCTTACCATTGTTTTTTAACATAGAACTAGAAATCCTAACCTCAGAAAATCAGACAACAAAAAGAAATAAAAGACATCCAAATCAGCAAAGAAGTTGAACATCTTTATAAAAAAATATTTTTAAGTTTATTCATTTTTTGAGTGAGAGAGAGAGACAAAGCATGAGTGAGAGAGGGGCAGAGAGGGAGACAGAATCTGAGCCAGGCTTCAGGCTCTGAGCTGTCAGCCCAGAGCCCAGCCCAGGGATTGAACTCATGAACTGTGAGATCATGACCTGAGGTGAAGTTGGGTGCTCAACCAACTGAGCCACCTAGGTGCTCCTCGAAGTTGAACTTTCAATATTCTCAGAAGACATGATACTCTATGTGGAAACCCAAAAGACTCCCCCGAAAATTGCTCAAGGTGATACGTGGAATCAGTAAAGTTTCAGGATACAAAATAATTGTACAGGAATCTGTCGCATTTCTATATACCAATTATGAAGCAGCAGAAAGAGAAATTAAGGAATTGATCCCATTTTCAATTCCATCAAAGCCATAAGATACTTAGTATTAAAAGTAACCAAAGATGTAAAAGATCTGTATGCTGAAAGCTATAGAACTTATGAAATAAATTGAATATGACACAAAGAAATGGAAAAACATCCCATGGCTCATGGATTCGAAGAACAAATATTGTTAAAATGTCTATATTACTGAAGGCAGTCTGCACATTTAATGCAATCCCTATCAAAATAATACCAGCATATTTTACAGAGCTAGAACAAACAATCCTAAAATGTGTATAGAACCACAGAAGACTCTAAATAGCCAAAGCAGTCTTGAAAAAGAAAAGCAAAGCAGGAGGCATCACAATTCCAGACTCCAAGTTATATTACAAAGCTGTCATGATCAAGACAATATGGCATTAGCACAATATGACAGTGGAACAGAATAGAAAACCCAGAAATGAACTCACAACTATACGGTCAACTTCAAGAAAGCAGAAAAGATAATCCAGTGGAAAAAAGACAGTCTTTTCAAATCATGGTGTTGGGAAAACTGGACAGAAACATGCAAAAGAATGAAACTGGGCCACTTTTTTACACCATACACAAAAACAAATTCAAAATAGATGAAAGATCTAAATGTGAGACAGTAAACCATCAAAATCCTGGAGGAGAACACAGGCAGCAACCTCTTTGATGTCAGCCATAGCAGTGTCTTATTAGATATGCCTCCAGAGGCAAGGGAGACAAAAGCAAAACTGAAGTATGGAGACTTCATCAAGGTAAAAGCTTCTGCACAGTGAAGGAAACAATCAACAAAACTAAAAGGCAGTCTACAGAATGGGAGAAGATATTTCCAAATGACAGAATCTGATAAAGAGTTAGTATCCCAAATCTATAAAAAACGTATCAAACTCAACACCCCAAAACCAAATAATCTATTTAAGAAATGGGCAGAAGACATGAATAGACATTTTTCTGAAGACATACAGATGGCCAGCTGACACATGAAAAGATGCTCAACATCACTGATCATCAGAGAAGTACAAATTGAAACCATGAGGAGATAGTACCTCACACCTGTCAGAATGGCCAAAGTTAACAACACAGGAAATAACAACTGTCGGTGAGGATGAGGAGAAGGGGGAATGCTCTTACACTGTTGGTGGGAATGTAGACTGGTGCAGCCACTCTGGAAAACAGTATGGAGGTTCCTCAGAAAGTTAAAAATAGAACTACCCTATGATCCAGCAATTGCACTACTAGGTATTTACCCAAAGGACACAAAAATACTGATCCAAAGGGACACGTTCATCCCGGTGTATGTATGTATGTATGTATGTATGTATTTAACATTTATTGATTTTGAGAGAGAGAGAGAGAGAGAGAGAGAGAGAGAGAGAGAACAAGCAGGGGAGGGGCAGAGAGTGGGAGACAAAGAATCCCAAGCAGGCTCTGATGGTGCAGACCATGAGCTCACAAACCATGAGCTCATGACCTGAACTGAAGTCCAGAGTTGGATGCTTAACCGACTGAGCCACCCAGGAGCCCCTGCACCCCTGCACATCCGACAATAGCCAAATTATGGAAAGAGCCCAAATGTCCATTGACTTGTAAGTGGATAAAGAAGTAGTACATACATACAGTGGAATAATATCCAGCCATAAAAGAATGAAATCTTGCCATTTGCAATGACGTGGATGGAGCTAGAGTATATTACGCTAAGTGAAATAAGTCAGAAAGACAAATACTATATGATTTCACTCATATGTGAAATTTAAGAAATGAAACTGATGAACATGGGAAAAAGAGAGGGAAACCATAAAACAGCTTCTTCTTAACTATAGAGAACAAAATGGGGATTTCTGGAGGGGAAGTGAGTGGGGGGGGATGGGCTAGATGGGTATTAAGGAGGGCACTTGTGATGAGCACTGGGTGTTGTATGTCAGTGAAGAATCACAAAATTCTACTCCTGAAACTAATATTACACTATATGTTAATTAACTGTAATTTAAATAAAATCTTAAAAAAAAGTAATCCACTGTTAGCAAAAGCCACACCCGTAAAATTTTGCATATAATCTCTCCTTTTTCAGGGCTTCCCTATCAGGCTGCAGTTGGATAAACACCCTTAAGATTCCCTGTGTCCAGTTGTTCATCAAAGAAAGTTGGCTACATATGCCTAGAAGATCCTTATAAGGCCTTTTTTTCTGTCTTACAGGACTTATAAGGCACCACCTTAATATTCCTGAGGTGTTAATAAAGAGTACTTTTAATCACACACTTACCTTTATTTGTGGACCAGATCTTTCTGACTACACCTGCATTTTGCTTTTCCTTGAGCCTTGCCATTACTTTGAGACTCTTTTGCTCTCTGAAGTGATAGGGAATGAAAAACAGTTTTGTTTTGGAAACCCAGCAAATCCTGTCTCTTTATAGACCCTCCAAATTTTGCTGAAAAGCAAAAAAATTTTTAACTCACCATTCTCTGTACATCTCTGTACATCTCATGCTAAGTAGCAAAAGGAAGGCAGGCGTTTCTTTCACTATTCTGCTTGAAAATCTCCTTAGCCAGATCTTTGGATATCATTAGGTGCTTTTTTTATTTTCCACATCACTGTGGGCAGCAATATTGCTAAATGTACTGCAGCCATGTAACAAGAGTCTCCTTTTCTGCCTCTTCCAAAAACAAAACACTTATTTCTCTGGAACTCTCACAGTCCAACTCTTTGAGGACTATTAGTCTTCCACTAATAGTCTCCTTCAGCTTCCATCTACGGTCTGGTCCAAAGACCAATACCGTATGTTTGGGTTTATTTAAAATTTTTAAAATGTTTGTTTATATATTGTTGAGACAGAGAGACAGAATGAGTGGGGGAGGGGCAGAGAGAGAAGGAGACAGAGAATCCCAGGCAGGCCCTGTGCTGTGGACCTCAAACTCACAGAATCGTGAGTTCGGGACCTGAACCAAAACCAAGAGTCAGACTCTCAACCCACTGAGCTACCCAGGCACCTCTGGGTTTATCCAATTTTTTATTATCCCACTTCACACCTGATATTAAAGTGTGTTCCAGTTATGTGTTGCGTTTTGACAAAACTGTAGCTTTATAACTATATAACTTAGCAACTTAAAATAGCAAAGAACAGTGTTCTTACCTGTCTTGCCTGGTATGTGTGTGTCAGCATTTGGGCAGAGCTCCACTAGGTGGTTCTGGCACAGAGTGTTTCGTGCCTTTGCAGTCAGATGGGGTCTGGAGCAGGAACAGCAGGGGGACTGAAGCAGCTAGGAGCTGTCCATGCACGTCTGTGCTCACTTAGTCTGGAGGCCTCTCTGATTTCCCCACTATGGGGAACTTGGGTCTCTCTTTTACGGCACTGTGTCTGTCCTCTGCATGGTGAGACTGCTAAAATGGCAACTAAAGACTTCAAGAACACAGGTTCTTAGGAGTAAGGGGGGAGTTGAATCACATGTTATCCCCTGGCCTTGAAGCACAGAGGTTCACTTTTACCATAGTCATAAGCTTATCCAGAGTTAAGGAGAAAGAGTTTAGACTTCACCTCTCAAATGGATGTAAGAAGAGCATTTGCTGTGGGCGATACTGTTGTGGGCATTTTTGGAAAATAAAATCTACCACACTCCTTTGTACCCAGCCTTTAGAGGTGAATTCTAAAGTTATAGAATGTGGAAATAGATGTTGTTAGAGATGAAGATAAAACCTTTTGTGTTAAAAAAAAAAAGAACAAAAACACTTGAGCTGAACATCCTCGGGTTCATCTTCTAGTTTTACTAATTAAACATTCAGTGAATTTCCAGTGATAGCATGTAATGGGATTCTAAATTTGGTGTTTTTCTCTTGGCTAGGCCAAACTTATGATTGTGGGTGGTACATGTTTTAGGGTATATCAAGTTCTCAGACATGCAGAATTTATGAATGGTAATAGTTTTAACTGGCCAGCTATTGAAACCTTGTGTTTTTGTAGCAAAAGAGGAAAAATGTTCTGTAAAAGTGAAGAGAAATCCCATCTCTTCCTAAAATCTAACTCTGCATAAGTACTGACAGATTTTCCCAGTGATTCTTAAAACGGATCTTTTCAAATATCAAGAACCATATGGTTGAGTTTCACAACTGTGAAGAGCGAAGGCTTCATTAAAGGTGATGAGTGTGCAGCTGCTGGCGTCTCCTTTCTTGTTGGCCACAGCAGTTCAGTTTGTCCTGTGTCACTAGATAAGTGAGCCATGTGCGCTTTGGAAAATTTTTCGACAGTTTCAGATATTTTGTCTGCCTGTGCTGGACCCCGTTCACTGCATCTTTTCACTTCGGTTTCTCCTCTGCTTTCAGCAACAACACTATCCAGCTGGTTTTTGTGGGAGAGCCAGGCACGCGGCAGCCTGTGAAAGCCAGCGACCAGAAAACCACTGCCTACGTGAAACACGACCGTATCTTCACAGGGCTATCGAGGACCAGGCTCCATTCAGCCCTCTTAAAAGGGTCAAAGGTGATATAAAATGAATGGATCGTCACAGTTGATTGCAATTACTGTACGTAGGAGAGTACATCACTTTTTAGCCATCAGCCTGGCCCACTGATGATGAAAATTCAGTCTTCACAAGATTGAAGGCAGTGTTACTTAGTGATTTATTAACCATACTTTGAATGATCTTTTAAAATATTTGCAAAGTGTAGCTATAATATAATAAGTTGCAACATAGGGTTGCTTAGTCCGTGTCATAGTCATAATTTTGCCTCAACAGTTTGCCCTCAGGGAAATTTCTCTGCAATGCAGTCTGATTTCCAGCAAGGAGCCTAGTGAAATTGGCAGTAGGCTTGTTCATTTAATTATAACCTGATTTTAAGACTATTGAACTGTCTTTGGAACAAAGGAAGTTTCATCATAGGTACATGGCAAACCTATAAAAGTGGCAAATGATAAAATAATTGGAAAACTGGATCATAAAGTAACAAAAGTGACATGAGGTGAGTAGGTAATTGGAATGCCAGATTTTGATAAAAATATTTTCAGATTATCCCAGTTGACTTCGCATTTTAATTGTGCTGTGAAAGGTAGTAACAGTTTATTTAGCGTGTTTATTCATGACAGTTGTACTTGTCGTTCACTTTATGAAGGAATTAAAATGTCCTATTTATTTATTTGCTTTTTATGCCTTTGTTCTGCCTCTTTCTGGAATGGATCCCCCTTTGCCTCTTATCCTAGAATAATTTCTACTCACCCTATTAAGACTTAGTTCCACTATCAGGGTGCCTGGGTGGCTCAGTCAGTTAAGCATCTGACTGTGGCTCAGATATGATCTCACGGTTTGTGGGTTCGAGCCCCATGTTGGGCTCTGTGCTGACAGCTCGGAGCTTGGAACCTGCTTCAGATTCTGTGTCTCTCTCTGTCCCTCTCCACTCACACTCTCTTTCTCTCTCAAAAATAAATGAATAAACGTTGTAAAAAACAAACAAACAAACCTTAGTTCCACTACCATCAGTACCATTGAATGAGGTACTTGTATCTCTGTATCACTTAGGCATAGCTCTTGCGTTGCTTTTATTACTGTGCATTATAGCATTTAACTGTGTGCTACCTGGAGGCATGAGTTGCGTTTCATTTACTTTTGTATGTTATAGGTGCCTGGAATATTTTAGGTATTCAAAATTGTTTGCGGAAGGAACAAGTGATTGAATGGATTTATGGTTCTATTTTATTTTTCATTTGAGTCTGCAGTCTTTAATCATCAAATCCTCTTTCTCATTGATCCACCCTTCTTGTTTGGAACATAAGGGCGCCTCTCATTTCACATTTTCATGTATTTTTTTTTTACTTCTCTTTTAGTTTACCAAGGAGGGAGAGAATGGTAGTCAGGGCTTGGAAGTGGCGATGTATATTTGCAGAAGGTCATACCAGCACTGAGCTGTTCTGTCTTATCTTCAGCCTTGGGAGGTTGATAAGTTTTCATTATTCATTCCTTAATTAGATGTTTGCTTAACCCCACAAAGGTTGTGTGAATATGCAAAAATGCATAAAATATAGCTCCTGATTTCAGTTCAGATACTGTCTACAAGAAAAGGGAAACAAGTATGTAATGCAAGTTGGGATTGCTGTGGGTTTTCATAAAGGGACAGAAAGAATGCAAAGGCTGTTCTGAGATAGAGAGATTACCTTGGCTGGCTTTATCAGATAGAGCTTTCCGAAGAAAAGTTTTAGTAGAAGTTGTCAACCCTTTTTACTTACATTCTGTGAATTCCAGGACAAGTAGACTGTGTAGAAAATTTGTCCTTTAGAGGAAAATTGGGGGTAGTATAATATTTACATATGCACTTTTTTTTTTTTACTTAGGCAATTCTTTTTTTTTTTAATTTTCTTTTTTTTAACATTTATTTTATTTTTGAGACAGAGAGAGACAGAGCATGAATGGGGGAGGGTCAGAGAGAGGGAGACACAGAATCTGAAACAGGCTCCAGGCTCTGGGCTGTCAGCACAGAGCCCGACACGGGGCTTGAACTCACAGACCGCAAGATCATGACCTGAGCCGAAGTCGGCCGCTTAACTGACTGAGCCACCCAGGCGCCCCTACTTACACAATTCTGATGAAGTTTTGTTTTGGGTAGATAAGTAAAGGAATATCCTAAGTTTACCTTCTGTGGAGTGGTTGGATTTTTAAGTAGAACTCCTTCAGCTGGTTAGCCTATATTAATATGTTAATTGAAACTGGAGAAGATGCTGTATCAGTGGAAATCTTAGGACTGTAGCACCACATGATAGTTCAATCAGTTTTTAGCTGCTTGGTTTGCTCTCCTGGAATGTGACCGGGACTTCCTTGCTTTTGCTTTTCTTACAGTTTAATTTAGGTTCCTTAATTTAGGCACAGTTATTGTTAAAAAAAATAAGAATTTAAATTGACCACAAGAGTTGGGAAATGAAACGTTTTACTACCATTAGGGGCTTTATTTTCTACTCAGTGCAGTACAACAAAAGGTATTCGGGTGTGTTTATTTGAACAATAGAAATGTCATCTATATCTGATAAATGTATCTAAACATTTTAATGTGATGAGTTTCTCAGGTCGCAGCAGTGCTGGTGAATCAACCGCATTTCTCCTTAAAGATTGTTTCTTAACTCAGCTCTAGTAGGTGAAATCTTACAGAATTACGTGCCACAAAATGCTGTACCATTTACAGCAGAGTGGATCATGTGCTCATGTGACCCACACTAGAGGAATCCCATGGTCAGTCTTACAGCTCATCAAAAAGAATAATGTCAGCAAAATTCAGATACTGTTTCAAAGGTTTGTGTATTTGTTTTCCTCACAAGAGATAAGTCATTCACAAAATATAAGCAAATATATTCTAGAATTTACAGGGAGGTGCATAAAATGAATACAGTAGGCATTTCCAAAATAACTAATTTTCAGCTAAATTTAATTTTTATTTAATTTTTACTTTTTAACATTTTTTAATGTTTACTTATTTTTGAAAGAGGGAGAGAGGGAAAATGAGTGAAGAAGAGGCGGGGGGGGGGGGGGGGGGGTGGGGAATCCAAAGCAGGCTCCAGGCTCTGAGCTGTCAGCACAGAGCCCGACGCAGGGCTTGAACTCGTGAGCCACGAGATCATGACCTGAGCCAAACTTAGATACCCAACTGACTGAGCCATCCAGGTGCCCCACATTTTTAAAGGGAAGTGTTTCAATAATTGCCTTCATTTATGTTGTTCAAAAGAATTTGCTTCAGGAACTAACATGTCTAAGGTGTATTGCTCCTTTTAACGAAATATCCAGGTTGAAATGAAACAGTCTAGGTACATGACAAATTTCAGTTGAAATTTTAATCTTTCAGTAGCTGTTTATGTAATTAGACTAAAATTTAAATTCTTCACCATGGCCTAAATTAGTGCTTCTCCACTGGGACTGCATATCAGAATCACATGGAGAGTTTTAAAGAATACTGATCTCTGGCTTCTACTCCAGTGATTCTGGTTTAATTGGTCTGGGATATTGCAGGATATCTGGATTTTTAAAAGCATCTCAGATAATTCCAGTGTGCAGCACAGTTTAGGAACCACTGATCTGAAACACTACATCATCCAGTCATTGTCTAATTATTGGGCTTTTTTTTTTTTTTTTTTTTTTTTGGTCAGTTGAATACCAAGGATTCTTTTTATTCAAGTATCTTTTCATTAGCAATTCCTTCTGCCTGGAATACTCTTCCTTCAGATCTTTCTAGGCTGTCTCCTTCTCATCATTAAGGCTTCAGCTCAAAGGATTCTGCTTCAGGCAAGGCTTTTCTTAGTCCCCCTTGCCTAAACTTTTTTCCCCCCAATATTAATCACATTATTTTGTTTCACTTTTATTATTGCCTTTTTTTTCTTATGAGATGATACCATATTTGTTTGTTAGGTCCCCCCGCCCCCCCGCCACTAGAATGTAAAGTCTATAAGGGCATGTGTGGCATACCTGCTTCACCATCATATTCCTAGCACCTAAAGCCAAGCCTGTCATATAGCTCAATAATTATTATTGCTCCATAAATATTTTTTTAATAAATGGCTGAAAATGCCGATAGAAAAATTCTTATGGGAATATACAAAATTATATCTTTTTTTCTCTTAAAAACCTCAAAACATGGGGTCACATTTTAAAAATTAGAATAAAGCCATAGGATGAAATGAGTTGAAAATGTCACCAGGCAGGAAAAAGGAAACCTAGCAATGTAGCAGCCCCCAGTACTGAGGACTGAAGGTCAGTGGTATTAGGACAGGAATAGTTACACCACTTGAGGCCTTCACTCCATGGCCATACCTTGGGTCTTACCGTCATCCCAAAGTGCTATATATTTGAAATCTTCCTGTATGTTCTGGTTAATTTCTTTTAAGAATTCAGATATCATTTCTTCCTCTAGATGCCTTCCCTGAGCTCAGTCTCCAGGAAGAGTTAGGTTTACTGTGCTTGGCTTGTTTATATCACGGTCATTGCCGTTCACTAGTCTTCTCTCTACTGTCACCAGCTTCTAGCCTTTCTGAGAATAGGGATTGTGTCTATAGTGCCAAACCCATAACAGGTACTCAGCAACTGTTTTGCTGAATGAAAGCATAAATAAATATGAAATATTGCATAAGAACCATTAGAACTGCTAATGAAAATTATAAAATGGATTTGTCAGCAATATAAGTAAGTTGAAGTAGTCTTTCATAGAATAAAGCAATAAATAAGGGTACTCTAGGCCAACTGGGTGGTGTGATGTTATGCACACTTAGGAAATTAAGAAAACATTGTTGGTGCCAATAAGTCTGAGCACTGGCTTCCAACTGATATGTGGCTTGTCATCTGAACAAGGTTTTCATCACTCACTTGGGACTTTTTATACATTATTTACCCTTTTTGATAAACTTTTTTTCAATAGCTGCTATTCAGATGGATGCATTTTCCAGTAACACCTGATATGCATTTTTAAAATGTAGCTTTTAATTGGTATTGATTGCCAGTAAGCCCAGTGATAACTTTCATTACTGTACTTTGAACTTTGTTGTTCTGCCCAAAAGAAAATGGCAGCAATCTTTTGTGTGTAGAGGCCCTGTTAGTTCCATGGATACTACTGTCATAATTTTAGCACTTAAATACTCCTTAGGATTGCTGTTTCAGGTAGTATCCTGCTTCAAATCTCTACGTAACTACTATGCATAGTTTACCTAAAGTCTAGATTAGTAGGTCTTTCAAAAGGTAAGTCATGTAGTTGAATGTATTTTCATTAATATTGTGGAATTAGTTATTGCCTCATTTTCTGTGACAAAGGAGATAAAACAGAGAAAGAGGAGTGAATACTCAGGACATAAGTGCTTATCAGGTCCCTCAGATCTTCCTGAAATGCGCAGCATATCACTGCTTTACTGGCTCGCAGCCTGGGAACTGGTATGCACTTTTCCCTTATAGTTTTAGCATTATCAAGTGCAAGCCAAGCAATTTGTCATCTTTCTAGGAAGGAAACACAACAAGCAAGGAGAGGAAGGAGTTAATACCAGAGTCACAGCATGCAATGAAATTTTCCTATTAAGTTTTTTTTTTTTTTTTTTTTTTTTTTGAAAGAGAGAGAATCTTAAGCAGGCTCTGTGCCGAGCACAGAGCCTGACACGGGGTTTGATCTTAACGACTGTGAAATCATGACCTGAACGGACATCAAGAGTAAGACGCTTAACTGACCGAGCCACCCAGGTGCCCCCCAGTTTTCCTTTTAATCTCCATTCTCGAATAGATCCAGTTCTTCACCAGTTTAAATGTTACTTCCTAGAGATAAAGATTTAGAGGTCATCCCAAGAAAATACACAGAAGTGTGGAAGTACACACATAACATTTCCAGTGGGTGAGCATACGGTTTGGTGTATTAGGAGCGTGTAATACAGGATTTGTGTTGTGGGCAAAGGAGAAATGAAACCGAAAGGTAATAAGGTCGGTTCGAGATGGCAGAGAGGACTGTATTCTGTGCAGAAAAGTTCAAACCCTCTGTTGTTGGCAAGAGTGCATGTTGACTTTTTCTTTTTTGTGGCAGTGCAGAAAGTTGTTGGAGGAGGAAGGAGAGTGGTGACATGACTAGATTTCAGTATTTAAGGTTATATAAAAGCTAAATCTGAATTTTGGTGGGAACAGAGGGAAGGGAAAAGACAAGAGATTTCAAAGATGGGCTCTTCATAGAGGGAGGGAAACAAACCATAAGAGACTTAACTACAGAGAACAAGCAGGGTTAATGGAAGGAGGTGGGCGGGGGTGGTGGTGAGCTAAATGGGTGATGGGTATTCAAGAGGGCACTTGTGATGAGCACTGGGTGTTGCATGTAAGTAATGAATTACTGAGTTCTATCCTGAAACTAATATTATACTATATGTTAACTGACTAGAACTTAAATAAAAATCTGAAAAACAAAATAGCAAAAAACAAAGATATAGTCTTGAGTTTTAGTAACTAAACGGAATTGGGGGAGACCAGAAGTGGAATTTTGAAATTTTAAGTTTGGATGACTGTTATTACCGTGTATGTTCTGTGTATGTGTGTGTTTGCCATTATCGTCAAAAACATATATGCCCCAAACAGGAAGACTTCAGTATTTCCTCTAGGAATTCATGTTTTTTCCACAGAAAAGTAATTTCCACTAGGATATGGCCCCTCTAGTATTATTGAAAAGTACAGTAGTAAGGGTCAAGGGTTAAATGTGAAAAGACCAAATTCAGTTTCTGTCTACACTTCTTTCAAACTTTAACATGTTGGACTCTTCCTTTACCTGCTTTGCACTTAGCTTCCTTATATGTAAAGTAGGGATACTTTCTAATTGGCTCATCTTAATGAACAAATGAGATAACATATGAAAACACGTTTTAAAAATCTGAAGTGCTGGGCACCAGGGTGGCATAGTTGGTTGAATGACCAACTCTTGATTTCAGCTCAGGTCAAGATCTCAGAGTCATGGGATCAAGCCCCATGTTGGGCTCCATCATAGGCATGGAGCCTGCTTAAGATTCTCTCTCTCCTTCTCTCTCTCTCTCTCTCTCTCTCTCTCTCTCTCTGTCTGTCTCTCCTTCCCTTCCCCCCCCCTCTGAACCCTCCACTCTTACATGTGCATGTGTGTGTGCACACGTGCTCTCTCTCTAAAAGACAAAAAAATAATAAAAAGAAAAGTAAAAAACAAAAACAAAAACCTGAAGTGCTACATAAGTATGAGTTGTTAGTTTTGTACGTACCATTAAGAGTTGGACAGTAAGAGGTTTTACTTCATCAGCAGGGATCCCTTCATCCCGAGGACATGCTTTGATGTTCCTTTACTCTCCTTCATGTTCTCCATTGAGTTACTTAAGCATCAGGTATTAGTAGCAGTTTGTATATGCTTTTCTAAGCACAAATATTTATACAAAGCCATTTTTTTGATTCTATGGTTCAGTACGATTATTTTCAAAATAAAAATGTAAGCAGGTTGATTATTAAATTGATGTCTTATTAGCATTATTTCATCTCTTTATTGGATGATGAAAAGAAAACTATAAGGATATTCTTTATTCTTACCTTTCGTACTTTTACCATCCACCTATCCTCAGCTCAGTTCCAGCCCTGTTCTAGGTCAGCATAGGCCAAAAACCCAGAAGGAAGCAAATTACAGGAAGGGGGAAAATCACCTCAAAGTGTTCTCCTGTACAGTATTTACCTGTTCCACGGTAGTTAAATGAAAGCTGACAAAAACTAGAAAGACTGCCTTAGTCCAGGTCACAGTGTGATTTAATTCTCTCTCAGAAATAGGGGCTACTGGGTGGCTCAGTTGGTTAAGCATCTGACTCTCAGTTTCAGCTCAAGTCATGATCTCACAGTTTCATGAGTTTGACCCTACGTCAGGCTCTGTGCTGATGGTGCAGAGCCTGCTTGGGATTCTCTCTCTTCTCACTCTCTGCCCCTCCTCCTACTCACACTGTCTCTAAATAAATAAATACACAAAAAACTTAAAAAAAAAAGGAATGTATATGACAATATTCAGATCCTTTCAAATTCAGAAGTAAAATTAATATTTTTTCATTTTTAGTCTTTTTTTTTCCTTAGTTATTTTTGATACCACTTTTCAAGGAAATTTCAGGTCCTGTCAAGCAGGATAGCCAACAGAAGGAAGCACATTTTATATGACTCACACTAGAGTAGTAGATACCTCATTCATTTCTTGTTTAAAATTAGTTTGCTTTCGGGGCGCCTGGGTGGCTCAGTCGGTTAAGTGTCTGACTTTGGCTCAGGTCATGATCTCACTGTCTGTGGGTTTGAGCCCCGCATCGGGCTCTGTGCTGACAGCTCAGAGCCTGGAGCCTGCTTCGGATTCTGCGTCTCTCTCTCTCTCTGCCCCTCCTCTGCTTGCGCTCTGTCTCTGTCTTTCAATTATAAATAAACATTAAACAATTAAAAAAAATAAAAATAAAAAAATAAAATTAGTTTGCTTTATTGTTTTCTTTTTATTTTCTCTCATTTTTTTGAAATATATTTTGACTAGAAAAAGATGTGGCCTTAACATGAATAATTATATTCCTTAGTTTCATAGTTTATATCTTCCATATGAAAGCAGATTCATCATAGAGCACTAAAATAAACCAGTATTGTTTTTCTTTTCTTTTATGGATGATCAGACTTAATGTGACTGGCTATTTTCATTGCCTGTTAAATTTAATCTTTCAGTGGTATTTTTATAGGCTATTGCCATATGATTAATGAATAATAAAAAAGGTCAGCTTAATTGTGGTTGACAGGTGGTTCCCTCTCCCATTGAGTGAGTTTTTTCTGAATCCTTCCTGGCTGGGGTTTTTCACTCTCTATCGTAAGGAATGTATGGCATTAGCTTGTTTTATGGAACCCTGACCCCAATCTTTCCTACTCTCTCCTTTCAGCTGACTGAAATCCCTCTGGTGTGGGTGATTTCACGACCACCTTCCCTGCTCCTTCCCTGCAGAGGACACTTACGGCTTTCTTGAGATTCCATTTCCACTGCCCAACAAAATATACTGTAATTTTTTCCAGAAATAAGTGTTCTTCTGTTACATTAATATCATGTTGATAATTATAGGTATCTGCATGAATGAAAAGGTCTACTGAATGGGTTGTTCTTGAAAAAACTATGAATATCGAGAGATAGCTACATCTTTATGATGAAAGAAAAACCGTTGTTTCAGATGTGGGATAATATCTGTCATTTGGATGTTAGAGCAATTCAGAGATTAATGGAATTAAAAATTCTCATCATCATGAAGATTCTTACTGACATTCTTAAGTTTCCATTTTGGAGTGATAGTAGAAAACTTTGAATTACTGTGAATTAGTTCTCTAGTTTTAGAAAATAAATATTAAAGATATGGTTTTAAGAACTGTACACATTTTAAAAGTAGAAAATTACTGAAATTATATTACAAATATTATGTTAAAAATCACGTTTGAGATTTTCCTCAGTATGATAAAAAATATATATGTGGTTTTAAGAGAAAAACAGAAATACTGATACATAGTTATGAGCTAAGCTATTATTATTAAGCATGAAGAAACATTAATATAGTTTTAATATAGGTCCAATTAGCAACAATGATAGTATAAAAATTAGTTTATATCCATGATGCTTTTCAGCTCTTTGTTATTACCTTATTTTATGAAATATAATTGAGCTTTATTATTTACTCTGGTTATATGTGTTCTATACACTATGAATTTCAAAACAATTTCTATTTATAAATGATAAAATGTTTTAGTTTAGTTGGGCACTAGTTGGTGTGATACCAAATGAAAGTTAAAAAGGACATGCATTCTTTGCTGTGGTTTCCTTGTTTAGTTTGCTTCTTTGCAATTTATATACAACATTGTTCTAGTTGAAAAGAACAAATGATCTGTTTATTAATTGTGCAGTCAATACTTCTCAAAACTAATGATAGATAAGTACTTAAACTAGCAGCAGTAAAGGTTAGTAGACTTGGTTGTAGGGTTAGTAGGTTAGTAGGTTGTGTGACTTTCCTGTGGGCTCCTGGGGGCCTAAAGTATTTATTACTTGGGAACAAAGAACCTTAGAGTTAAAGGTAAGTGACTCTGTGTGATGGGACTCACAGTAGGGCCTATAAAGGAGAAAACAGCCCATCCTTAGCTACTCACTAGGCACAATGTAGAGTCAATTTCCTTTCTCCAGAGTCATTTACATTGAAAGGCACATATTCCCACAGGTCTTTTTGAAAAATGACAACAAACTTGGATTACTAATATTTTCCTTGTAGACATTTGTCCCTGAGGAGTGTCTCATTCTTTATAGTGTTGGGTATATTTGTAGTATTCATATCTGATTAAGCTTATCAACACATACTTTTAAGTCATTTGCTACTTAATCAATTTTTTGCTTTTTTACCTCTGTCTTCAAAGAAGCATGAAATTAAAGCATTAATATGATTGGATTATAAGTCCAGTTTCTGATGGAGTACTTTATTATTGATCTGATGGAGTACATTATTATGACCAAACTAAAAATATTAAGTAGGTATTTGTCATAATACTAAACAGAGGATTAGTACATTTGCTTTGTAATTGCATTTTTTAAAAAGTTTCTTTTCTTCACTGAAAATTCTATTAGACTGTATAGGAATTCGAACTAAGTTATTTGAAAATTGAAATGATATACCACTAAATCAAGTATTTTTAATTCCTAATCTTTCATTTGTTTATTAGAATATTTATTTCTTTAGCTAATAAGTTACTTGTTATGCCTGTGCCAGGTACAACTTTGCCGAGCACTTGGAAATAAGTTTTAAGTTTTATTTGGTCCTAGTGTTTTCTGAAATTATATTTACTGGAAGTAAAGAGTAAATATCCAAAAAGCCGATAAGCACTAGACAAGATACTCAATTAGTAGTCATTAGGGAAATACAAATTAAAATCACAATGAGATTCTGCTTTATATTTACAAGTATTACTGTAATAAAAAAAAAACAGATAATTGGAACCCTCACCATTGCTGTTGGGGATATAAAATGGTGTAACCACTTTGGAAAACAATTTGACAGTTCTTTAAAATGTTAGATATAAAATTACCACATTACTTAGAAATTTCACTTCTAGGTATTTATCCAAAGATAATGAAAACATATGTTTATGCGGAAGCTTATGCATGAAAGTTCATAGCATTATTCGTAATAACTCAAAAGTGGAAACAGTGCAAATGTTCACCAGCTGATGAATGGATAAGTAAAATGTGTATCTGTGCAATGAAATATTGTTCTGCGAGGCAGAGAAATGAAATACTGATATCCAGTCACACAGGTACTAATTTTAAACTCATTTTATTAATGAGGATACTAAAGTTGCATAACTTACAATGTAACTTGAGAAAGACGAAAATTCAAGTCAGCTTGACTTCAAAACACTCACTTTTATGCCATAACGAGTTGTTTGATTGTGGTGTTAAATCATCACCCTCATCTTTCTTTTCTTAATGGCCAGATTTTTGAAAGAGAGTTTCTATTTCATGTCTCACCTCCCTTGCTTACCTTCTGCCTCCAATGGAGATAGCTCAGCCACTAGTACTCTCTTTTTTTTCATGCCTGCTTTGCTGAAATATAATTCATACACCATAAAATTCACCCTTTGAGGATGGTACCATTCAGAGATCTTTAGTATCAGAGTACTTTCTGAATGTTGTGTGTAATAGGCTCTTTCAACCCCTTCATATTTGATCTTCCCATGGCAGGTGACATTGTCAGCCACTCCCTCTCTACTACTTCATCCTCATCACCCTTTTTCTCATTTTCTCATTGTTCTATTTACATTCATCATTGTTTTACAAGCTTCATGGACTTCTCTTCATTGATCTTTTATTTATTTTTAAAAATTTTTTTGGTAATGTTTTTATTTATTTTTGAGAGACAGAGCATGACTTGGGAAGGGGCAGAGAGAGAGAGGAGGACACAGAATCGGGAGCAGGCTCCAGGCTCTGAGCTGTCGGCACAGAGCCTGACGCGGGGCTCAAACTCACGAACCTTGAGATCGTGACTTGAGCTAAAGTTGGACGCTTAACTGACTAAGCCACCCAGGCACCCCTTGACCTGCCTTTTATTTTTTTTTTTAATTTTTTTTTTTAACGTTTATTTATTTTTGAGACAGAGAGACAGAGCATGAACGGGGAGGGTCAGAGAGAGGGAGACACAGAATCTGAAACAGGCTCCAGGCTCCGAGCTGTCAGCACAGAGCCCGACACGGGGCTCGAACTCATGGACCGCAAGATCATGACCTGAGCTGAAGTCGGCCGCTTAACCGACTGAGCCACCCGGGTGCCCCTTGACCTGCCTTTTAAATGTTGGTTTGGAGTTACTTACTATTACTGACTTCAGGAGCCACTTATGTTGGTATATGTCTCACAGATTTATGTTTTATTTATTTATATAATGCCTATTTACTGTGCATTTATTCTGTGTGAGATTCATTTTAGGCACATGAAATCTATGTTATTGAACTTAAATTCTATTGGGAAGAAACAGGCAGTGACAATAAGGAAGTTTGCAGTGTTAAATAGTATGGTGGTAGTAGGCTTCACTGAGAGGGTGCCATTTGAAAAGAGATGTGAAGGAGGTGTTCGCCATGAAGCTGTTTGCAAGAACATACCAGGGTGGGAACAGCAAATAGGAGGACACCAAGGGCAAACTTGTCAGGTACATTTAAGGAATAATAGGGGAACAAGTGGCTGGAGCTGAGAAAACGAGGGGGACTGTAGTCAGTGTTGTCAGAGACCGAATGAGAGGCAGATCAAGTAGGGATTTATGGATCATTATAAGAACTTGGACTTTTATTCTGTTTTCTATAGAAGACGAGTATTATCTGATTTTTTTAAAAAAATTTTTAATGTTTATTTTTGACAGCGAGAGAGAGACAGAGCATGAGTGGGGGAGGGACAGAGAGAGAGGGAGACACAGAATCCAAAGCAGGCTCCAGGCTCCAGGCTCCGAGCTCTGAACTGTCAGCACAGAGCCCAACACAGGGCTCGAACCCACAAACCACGAGATCGTGACCTGAGCCGAAGTCGGATGCTCTACTGACTGGGCCACCCAGGCGCCTCTGATATCTTTAAGTGACTGCTTTGGCTTCTGTGTTGAGAATAGGTTAATGGTGAAAAAAAGTTTCAAGCAGGAAAACATGAATAGAAGGTTACTGAATTGCTGCAATCTTCATCTTTCCTATATTATAGATTAATATATTTAAGTGCTTACTGACTGTATTCACTTGGCTATAACACAGTTCATCATGTTCAAAGACTAAATGCATCTTCTTTTCTTAGCTCCCTGTTCTTTCTGTAACCTCTGCCTTGACAAAGACCCAACTCCCTGAGGGAGGAGCCACCTTTGACTTTTTCAGGACTTGGCTTTTTAATAGCAGAATAAGGTTCATTGCAAAACGGAAGGAACAGAGATTTTTCCGTATACCCTCTGCCTCTGTGCATGTATAACCTTGCCCATTATCAAGTCCCCACCAGATTGGTCCTTTGTTAAACTGATGAATCTACATTGACATATCATAATCACCAAAGTCTGTAGTTTATAATTCGGTCTTGGTGTTGGACTTGAACAACACATGTATAATGACATGTATCCACTAGTATAAAGTCATACAGAGTTTTTTTTTCCCTAAAAATCCTTTGCGCTTCACCTATTCATCCTTCCTCCACCCCACCTCCGCCCCCCCCCCCCCATGTAGATTTTTCTATCTCCATAGTTTGGCCTTCTCCAGAATGTCATATGGGTGGAAATATGTAGTGATATGCATTTAAGGTTCCTTTTTGTCTTTACATGTCTTGATAGGTCACTTCTCTTTATCACTGAATAGTGTTCCTTTGTCTGGATATACCACAGTTTATTTACTTGTCTACTGAAGGACATCCTGATTTTTTCCAAGTTTTGGTAATTATAAATCTCCAAAAACATCCTGTGAAGATTTTTGTGTGGACATTTTTAACTCTTGTGGGTGAATACCAATAAGTGGGATTGCTGGGTGTTGTGATAAGAGTATGTTTAGTTTTATAAGAAGCCACCAAACGGTCTGCCAAAGTGGCTGTGCCATTTTGCATTTTCTCCAGCAATGAATGAAAGTTCCTTTTGTTCTGCATCCTCATTAGCATTTGGTGTTGTCAAGTGTTCCAGATCTTGCAGCATTCTAATAATAGATGTATAGTGGTATCTGATTGTTGTTTTAATTTGCATCTCCTTGATGACATACAGCGTGGAACATCTTTTTTATGTGTTTTTTTGCAAACTGCGTGTCTTCTTCAGTGAGGTATCTGTTATGGTCTTTGGGCCATTTTTAAAAATGTGTTTATTTTCCTATTGCTGAATTTTGGAGTTTTTGTAAACTTTGGTTAACAATCCTTTATCAGATGTGTGTTGAAAATATTTTCTCCTAGCCTATGGCTTATCTTCCATTGTCTTGACATTGTCTTCTGTAGAGTTATTAATTTTATTCAATTTTATTTATTAGAAAAAATTTTTTTAGTTTATTTATTTATTTTGAGAGAGACAGAGACAGCGTAATCAGGGGAGGGGCAGAAAGAGAGGGAGAGGGAGAATCCCATGCAGGCTCTGCACCCTCAACACAGAGCCTGATGCGGGGACCAAACTCATGAAACTATGAGATCATGACCTGGGCCGAAACCAAGAGTCAGATGTTTAACTGACTGAGCCACTCAGGCACCCCAGAGAGTTGTTAATTTTAATGAAATCCAGTTTATGGGTTATTTTTTTCATGGACTGTACTTCTGGTGTTATGTCTAAAAGTCGCTGACATACCCAAAGTAATCTAGATTTTCTCCTATGTTATGTTCTATGAATTCTATAATTTTGCATTAACATTTAGGTCTGAGGTAATTTTTGTGGTGGGTATAAGGCTTTTGTTTTGATTCTTTTTTTTTTTTTTTTTTTTGACACATGGATGTCCAATTGTTCTAGCGCTATTTGTTGAAATAAGTCATACAGAGAAAGACAGATACCATATGTTTTCACTCTTAGTGGATCCTGAGAAACTTAACAGAAGACCATGGGGGAGGGGAAGGAAAAAAAAAAGGTTAGAGAGGGAGGGAGCCAAAACATAAGAGACTCTTAAAAACTGAGAACAAACTGAGGGTTGATGGAGGGTGGGAGGGAGGGGAAAGTGGGTGATGGGCATTGAGGAGGGCACCTGTTGGGATAAGCACTGGGTGTTGTACGGAAATCAATTTGACAATAAATTTCATATTAAAAAAAAAGAAAAGAAAAAAGTGTCTTTGCCACATTTATTGACTTTGTCCCTCTGTCAAAGATCAGTTGACTATATTTGTGTGAGTCTGTTTCTGGGTTTTCTATTTTTTTCCATCGATCTGTTTGTCTGTTCTTTCTCTAACAGTACGTTGTCTTGATTACGGTAGCTTTATAGTAAGTCTTGATAGTGGGTAGTGTCAGCCCTCCAACTTTGTTCTCCTTCAATGTTGGTGTTGACTATTCTGGGTTTTTTGCCTCTCCATATAAACTTTAATATTGGGTTGGCCATATCTACAAAATAATGTCCTGATTGGGGTTGCATTGAATCCGTAAAGTTGGGAAGAATACTTTATCAGTATTGAGTCTTCTCATCCTTAATTCTTCATGTGTTCCTTACCCACCAAATTGAAGATAAAACCCTTTAAGTTCTTCTTAATAGCACATAACAGTTATTTTAATTTTCTCCATTGACTTCCACTGATTACTTTGTTAATCTCTTCTTTTTGCTACCCTATAATACTCAATATCTAGCAGTTCCTTGAGAGAAATGCAGCATACAATTCTTTCATTCCTTTCTGACTTTCTGAAGGTCCTGCTTAGTCCGCTTCCTTGCCTGACCTGGGCAGTGTCTACCCAGTTTTCAAGTGACTGATATAAAGGCAGTATGTGGTACTGGAGTCTGGTCAGACAGATTTGGGCTGAATCCCGGATCTATTAGTTAGATGACTTCAGACCATCCACTTAATAACTCATGTTCTTTATCTTAAAAAAAGGCAAAAGCATACTCATCTATTAGGGTTGTTTTTAAGTGTTAAAGTTAATATTTCTAAGCCCCCCTACTGATGGTAATTGCTTAATAAATAATAGTACTTTTTCTAGAACACATGGCTTTCAGGAAGACAAGGGAAGAGATTTAAATTAAAGTCCACAGTTTTTATTAGGGCTTTGTCTTTGTGTTGTACAGTTTTATGGGTTTTGTCAAGTGCATAATGCCATGCATCTACTGTTACATGTCGTCCGGAATGGTTTCACTGCCCTGAAATCTCCTGTGCTTCATTGACTCATCCTGCACCCACCCCAAACTTCTGGTGACCACTGATCTTTTTATTGTCTCTGTAGTTTTTGCCTTGTCCAGAGTAGTGTCATATGGTTGGAATCACACAGTATATAGCCTTTTCAGACCGGTTTCCTTCACTTAACATTTTAATATATGGTTTGATGGAGTCATTGTCCAGATTTTCAGCTTGTACATAAACTCTTTATTAATATTGATCTGGCTAAGAGCAGTGGTTTCTTCATAACAATCTTTCTCTTAAAGTCACACTTTCATCTATCCCAACCTTTACTGTGATGCATTGCCCTGGCGTCATAGAAAACTTAACAATTGTAAAATTTCAGTTAATGCCATAAATTTTTCTCACAGAGAAGTATGATAGAGTAAACAATAAAAGACTTTTAATTATAAAATATATTGCATACAAATTCTATGTGGTGGTGAAATTGAAATAAAAGTAAAAAAAATGAAAACAGTAATGTAAAATTTTCAGCTGTTAGAAGATTTTATAAATTTATTATTTAAATGGATAATGGTTTCATTAAATTACTATGGATTTATATTCCATTTAATATCTTTATAACTTTTACTTTAAAATGTCCGTATTTCACCAGAGTAGAAATTAAATTCTCTGCATGTACCTATATCAGCACAGATGAAAAATTGTTCATGTTAACTTGCTAATGTGTGAGTAGTTCCATAGTTTAAAAGTCTTTTAAAGGTCTGTAAGCAAAAACAGTTGAAGACTGCTAGCACGATGTATAAAACCCAAGGTTTTAAACCTGGTGTATAAAACTTTTCATTGCTCTTATCCTTCTCATCCTTTTAAAAAAAATTAACCATTTCCTGTTTCACCTTGTGTGCTCCAGCAAGAAAGACTACTTGAAGTTCTGGATCATGTTTTTTCCTGCCTCTTTGTCTTTATCGTGTTATTCTTTCTGTCTTTGCTTCACTGCCTCCCACCCCTGCTATAATATGCAGAGACCTTGATTGAGAAATCCCCCATTGAACCCCCCGCTCCCCGCCCCCCCCCCCCCCCCCCCCCCCCCCCCCGTGGAGCTGACTTTGTCTGCCCGGGAGCCGCCAACCAATGCCTCCTGCTCAGACAAAACTGTTGTTTCTCCTCTCTATACTCTCCTAGCCCCCATCCCTCCATCTATCCCACCACATTCCCCAGCCCAGACTGGAGACTGAAGGCTCTCTGAGGTCCCCGCTAGGCACAGGAAGAACGGTTTTTGAATGCATACATGGTTGGCTTAATAAACAAATAAATACATTTTCAATCTTCACATGGGATGAGGTGCGCGTGCTCCAGTACCCCTCACCGCCTCTACTGGTCTTCATCGTCACAAATGCACTGTTTTGTCATTAGCTTGTTTTTCTCTGAACTTGGACTGTAAGGTCCTTGAGAGTAGGAACTGTGTTTTATCTTTGCCTCCCCAACAGCTAGCTATGTACCTCTCCTGAGAGTAAGTTAATTTACTGGGCAAATACTAATTATTGGATGGAACAGAGGTGGATTTTAGTCGTTACAAAGTTAATTCTTGCACATAACTTTTTGCGGGGAGTCAAATTGTAAAAGGACATTTTTGTTTCATGCTGGTTATTTTTCTGGCTTTAATATTTGCCCTTCCTGGTAAGGTTTTCAGTAAAACTTCACATGAAGATAGGATTTTGAACATAAAAATGAGTTTAACAGTCACTCTTGTAATAGAAGGAGCACAGCTTAGGAGCAGTAAGACAAGGACTCTGGTTTTGGCCCTGCGGCAAACTTGTCATGTGACCATGGATAAGTTAACCAGTGTGGGGGGTCGGTTTTCTCATCTGTAAGATGAGTCAGTGACCAGATTATTTCTAAAATTTTCTTTTCTCTTGATTTACTCAAGAAACAAACTTGCAGTAAAGCAAACATATAATTATTCTAGGCAAGAAGAATAGAAAATACAGACTTTAGTTTCTAATTGTTCATACTGTGGACATTATGTGTGATATAGATAGATAATGCTGACCTCATTCATATCACCTGCAAACTATGTAGTGTCATGGCTTCGATTTTGTCCTTAATCTATAAAAATAAAGTAAAATAATTCAAGTTGTCATGATTGAACATTTAAGGGTAGTTAATATAATACGTTGAGTCATATAATTTTCAGATTATATTTTCGCTTCTTTCACCAGATATATTATTCAGTCTGATTAAAATGATGGTTTTCAGTGCATTTTTATCATTCTGGAAGTGAACTTACCTGTGTTGAAACATTTTTTTTTGTGACTAATTACTCCATCATAGCAGCCTTACTCAATGAGAAGCAATATTAAAAACAATTAAAAAATGCTTTCCTGTGTTTTGGTCATTCATAGTATGTAGTAATTCAGTTTCATAAAGCTTGATTAAATGACATTTAGGTGTAAGTTTTATGAAGGGGTCGAGGTGATGTTGTTTGGCCAAAACAAAGGCAGTATTTCCTTTCTTGTCTTTCACTTCACCCAGCTCTCCCTCCCCGCTTTCTTCACCTGCTTGAGGAAAACTGTTTCTTCAGACAAACCTCATAATTGCCCTTCTGTGCCTGATTTGGGCCTCAGGAAAGGCCCATAGCATCTGTAAAGCTGGCAGCAAAATGGTATTTCCAGGCAGGCACAGGGTTGCCGGGTAGTGAGCCAATCCACAGCTTTGTCTGAGCAGCTGAGAACTTTGCCGGAGTATTACCACGGTGTTCAGTAACACAGACCTGTGCCATGAGCAGCTAGCGTACTGAGCAAGTGTCAGGGTCAGTATTTATAGACCACTACGTAGTTGCCTTGCAGAGAGAGAAAGCGAGAGAGAAACACGCACACGGAGGGCAAGGGAAGAAAGACTACAGTGGGGGGGGGGGGACATTCACTTCCAGTATTTTTTCCTAAAAGGATTCTTTTTAACTGTCAGGTTCAGACTTTTGCTGAATCACAACCCTTCACCGCTGAGCAATGACAAGAGAGGAAACAAAAAGTTAAAGGAGCAAGCCTGCCATAAGTGAGGAGGTAAGTAATTAGCCAGTTCAGTCTCGCTTTGACTCGTAAACTCCCTCTCCCTGTTGGCTGCCCTGCATCAGTAGGCAAAGGGCTGTGTGGCATGCTAAAGCCAGTAAGGAGGGGCTGCCAGCTGCTTAAGAATGTTCTCAGTGGCGGTGCAGTTTTGTGTATGGCCCTTAAGGAGGCTGTGGACGATCAGAATACACGCAAGTACGGGGGTTGTGGGAAAGGTTCTCCACCGCTGATCTCATGTCGTGTCCTATCAGCAAGTTTCTGTTTCCTCGTTCTGCCAAACTTGAAGTCTTCTGATTGGTAAAGTCCTGTTTGCTTTCGTATCAGCATTAAAACAGGACTGTGAGTGAGGTTATAGTGATGAGTGGTCTAGAGATGGAATAGGGGAAAAACTCACATGAACATGTGCAGAAGTAGACGTGTCAGTGTATCATCGGTGAATGTGAACGAACAACATGGGTCCTTTCTAAAAGCACGCCCACGTCCATATGACAGTGCACAAAAGTGAATTGAGGACCACCTTTGGGAGCAGAGAGAACAGGGAATGATGAAAAGTTGAGAACAGCCTTCTTAATCCAAGATGCAAAAGACTCCGTGTTTGGCGGGGTTTATCTGTCCAGTTGACTTGTTAGTTGGTTCCTTACAAAAAAGTGATTCCCTATTAAAGTCATTAAATTAACATGTTTTGCTACACACTGGTAGTTTGTTTTCCTTTCAGCACGTTTAGCACTTTGACACGTTTCTCCGTGTGTTCAGAGTGCCGTGGGATGTTCATTTATTTGTCATTGTGTTGTGTATCCCAGATTAACATTAAGGGCAGTGGTGCTCAAGAGGACAGAAATAAATTGTTTTCTATTATTTTCTGATTTAGAACACCCATGCAATTTATAAACTTGTATGTTTTATGTCTACTACGCAGGGCATGGAAAATAAATATGTTGCTTCACTGGAAGTATGGCATTAACTAGGGGAAGCTTATCTACTGACCTAGTGAAAGCTTCCCTGTCGTTGGTTTTTAAATTATGGGACTATAAGCATTAGCATGATATTTAAAATTTTCAGGTTAGGTTATAGATGCTGATTATAGCTCCAAAGGGTTTTCTGTGTTACATATTTAAGTTCAAAACAAAGATAAAACTAAATTTTCTTGCAGGGCTGAAACTATAGGCCAAACGAGATAGAAGGACAAACTAATACTCTGGCACAGATTTCGTGTTAGGGCTAATATTCAGGAACCAGCTAATTCTAACATAGAATAAACCACATCCAGAACAGCAGGTGGAAAAGGTCTAAATGTAAAGTAAATCTATTTTAAGATGAGGACAGTCATTGTGGAATATTACTTTTATTGAATCTCCTATAATTTCTAAAGTAATGCAGAATGTTTCAAAATCAGTTCTCTGAATTCAGAAATATTTTAAGGGTAATCTCATACCTAAATTTAAACTGTATTATAACATTCATTTAATGCTTGTTTTAGCCTCTGAATCAAGCTTTTCCTATGTCCTTTTCAAGTTCTGCCTACCAGTTTCTTAATGGGTTTGATTTCGGTTTGGACAACAGTATGTTTATTTTGAAAATGCAACCACTGTTGATCTAGAGTGGGCATTTCTCAATTAAAATTTTCTTTGCTACTGCCTTTGGGCAGTATCTTGTGATCAAGATTATAATTTCAGTTCTTTATTCAATATCTTTTATTTTTTCACTTTATATATTGTGTAAATACATGATATTACTTTCTTACAGTATTTTTTTTACTGGTTTTATTTTAATTCCTTTTAGTCTTTTGTTCTGAAGTACCCTGTAGAAACTTTGGGCAGAAAACAAGCCAAATAAAATTAGCACAATAAAAAGAAACCAAAGAAAATTGTCCTTTTAACCAAGAAAGCAAATAGAAAAATTGTGACATTGGTTGACAGTGTCTAAAATGGAATATATTTTGGTTGAAGCCTAATTGAGTATTTTAAGACTTGAAATACCTTCTCAATATTAATTTTGGCTTTAATGTCAATCCTGATACTGGTTATTTATCATATTTGTAAACAACATTTTAAATATAGGCATATCATAAAGAAAGACTGTAAGACCTTTCATATCATGTGTTAACTGTCTGTTGAAGTAAGATTAGTGAATTTATTTGAAAGATTACTATTAACCTCCTTTACTACCAGTCTATCTGCTACATTACCCTTAGAAGGATCAATCTCCCACCCTAGTGAACACTTTACTTCCTACTAAAGCCCTTTCTTCCTTGGCTCTCTATTGCTCAATACAGTCTTCTTGGCACAAAGACTCTCTTCTTGATCTACCTGCTACTTTTGTTCTGTATTGATCTTCTGCTATTCTTTCTGGATTGTTTTTCGGACTCTCTTGCTCACCCATGAGTCTTCCCCTTCCCTCTGTTTCATGCTCCAGCAATATTGAACATTGTGTATTTCTCAAAACAATCTGTACTATTTTACTCCTTTCTGGAGTTGTTTATGTTGTTTCTATCTTGAAAACCTTCTTCCTGGTCTTTGCCTTTCAGCTCCAGGCACCTTGCTGGTGGTCCACTGTCAGCTTCTTTGGTTTGGCCTCTTGTATAGACCTCTGTCACAGAACTTTGCAAAGCCTTATAGAACGTTTTGTGCTTCTTTTTTGCACATGAAGTTGTAAGCTACTCGTAGCCAAGTTTTAAACTTTATTCTTTCGTGTTCCTCTAAGACATAGCATTCAATAGACACTCAAGAACTTGAACCAAAGAAAACCTTTATTGTATTTATTTTAAGCCCACTTTTCTTTATAGACTTCTTATTTTAATGTATTTCACAACTTTGATGGACAGCATTGAAGAAAAACCCCTCAAGTAAATGATAAATGCTTTTTAAAGAATAACAATGTGTTAAAAGGTTATTTTGTTTCTCTAAGTGCACCATCACAATAATGTGTGTATGTGTGTTTATCCAGCAAGTAGATACCTGTTGGACCCATAGAGTTATATTTGAATAATAAAGTTCAAAATCATATTGGTTAGCACATACAAATTCAGGATATATAGCTCAAAGATACTGTTGAATTTGATGAAATCTGTCAACAAAAACAGCTAATTGCTGCTCTTACATGTGTGATAAGTTAAATTATGCCCTAGCAAACTGAAGGCAGTGTTATCCCTTCCAAAAGGCCCAGAGAGAATATTTGGAGAGGTTGGGTCCATCCTCATGTACTGTGGAAAATTACAGAGTGGAATGGCTCCCAGTATGACTGATAAAGGTATACTTCCCTACTTTTATCTTCTGTTGTAGAGATAGTTAGGGATTTAAGGAAATAACAGAAAATAGTGGCTTAAAAAGTTTCAAAACTGAAGGGTGATACTCCATTTCAGACAGAAGAATTTGCTCCTCAAAATAGAAATGTTGAAAGAAAAGGATGTCAATGTTTAAAAAAGTAGTAGAGAAATAGCAGCTGTTTCTTTTACTTTCGATACTCAACAGAAATAGAATTTATTTGTCTTTGTATTTTACTTCTCCACCATAGATAGAAAACTTACTTTGTGTGTGAAATATTTTGTATTATCGAAACAAATACAGAGTTTTATGCACAATTTAGAGTAATTCACAACTTTTCTTATTTTGATTTTCACTTCTTAGTATACTCAACAGGCAGTTTTAAGTTTTCACTGCGTTGAAATCTCACAAACCTCTTCCACACATCACATGGGACTCTTTTGTTTGTTTAACCTTGAATTGTATCTGTCTCAGGAATGAAAATAAGATTGATATTTTCATAGGAAAGTTTGGAAGCCTTTTAATTTGCTTGAAATGGACCATAATTCAATGTGGAATTTCTTGTCAGATGTATTTTGCCCACACATGTATAGAGTAGTTAAATCGGTAGAGGAGGTGTCTCGGGAGTAATGGTTGTAAGTTATACGTCTCACTGGTATATCAAGTGATCTTCATATTGTAACACTGGAAGGGTGGGATTGTTTTTTATTTTCTTGTTTTGTTTTGTTTTGTTTTTTGGTCATAGACACAGAAATATATTTAGTGCCCATCAGACAGTGATGAGAGAAACCCAAGCTTGTCTCAGTATTATAAGATTATGGCAAAACAAACCAATAGAAGCAGAAAATACTCCTACCCCTCTAAGAGATTGAACAACTTTGAGGTCGGAGTGAGGCATAAAGGATTTTGCCAGTATGTTAAAGTATTACTATATTATTATTAGCAGCTTTACTTTCCAATCGGAGTTTTTCTGTAGGTACACATGGCATAGGATCCATAGAGCGTGAGAGCAGAAGAATAGATTAATCATGGAAGCTGAACCTTAAAGTTCTTCTACTTCACCTATTTCATTTTATAGATATGGGCAGTTGTGGTACAAAGAGGTCATGTGATTTGTCAAACATCACCTTTTAAAATGGCTAGTTAAGATTTTTATTAAAAAGAAAAAAAGGAGTGGCACCTGGGTGGCTCAGTCGGTTAAACGTCTGACTCTTGATTTTGGCCCAGGTCATGATCTCACAGTTCATAAGATCAGTTTGTGAGATCGAATGCTGTGTTGGGCTCTGCACTAAGTGTGGAGGCTGCTTGGGATTCTTTCTCTCCCTCTCTCTCTGACCCTCCCCTACTGGCACAGGCATGCTCGCTCTCTCTCTCTCTCTCTCCCTCTCTCTCAAAATAAATAAATAAATATTTTATAAAAAGAAAAAAGAAACGCACACTTATAAGGCCAGTATTTTATCACTGTGGCCTTCCAATCTGCTTATAATTGCTCTATTTTTATTTGTACATTGCATCTAAAGCCCAAGTTGTCATATCTCTGTGTTTTGTTTTGTATTGTATTGTGTTAGACTCCTTTGAATTATTGCATAACTCCTTAAAGTTAAAGCTAATAACTATTGGTGGGATGTAGTACTTTTCCACTCATAACCATAGCACGTGGGTGTCCTTTCTAGTTTTCCTGATTTTCCCTATTCTCTTTGGTTGTGCCACTAGATTTAAGCTCCATAACTCTTCTCCTTTTCAGTACAACATGGCAGACAATTCTGAGACAAAAGACAGAAACTGCAAAAACAAATTTTTATACTTTGTATCTAAAAGGTTTCTAATAGGGAATATATGGCTATATTTTGTTTTATAACTTTGTATTTAAGTTGCTTATTCTAATTTAAAGATGGAAAAATCTTGATTAAAACAAAAGAACCAGGTGTGATTTTCCACATTACATTGACTTTTATCTGGGACTCTCTTAACAATGTAAACCCTATTAAAGGGACGGGCAAATAGGCTGTGTTGTACCTGTTGTCTTGCAGTAAGACTTGCTCCTCTGTTCTGTCCCCTGCACTTGCAGAGAAGTTGGGGCTTTTTGGGTCCTTTCCTTCTTATTCATATTAAGTTCCTGGGAAAAAATCACTAGTATATTTTAAGTTGAAAGAGTTTGGGGGCAAATACCTAAAGGCTGTTCCCATCCTCAGCCTGTGGTTTCTCTTTCCACCTCCTTCATGGCAAAACCAATATTATCTCTCTTTTCAAACTCTTGCTTGCTAAGAGATTTATAATTTTTAAGTCTTTTCTAAAATGAAAAAGCGATACTTTATATTTTTAATTACTAGTGAACTTGAAGCTGAAGGAATCATTAGTTATTAACATTTTATTCTTTATCATTAACCCATTTATATACCTATTCTTTTTTTCAGAGGCTGTATTTCTCTTACTGGTTTAGAAGAGGGTTTTTTTTGTTTGGTTTTTTTTTTATTTTTTTAAAAAATCAAAGGATCTTGCTCTTTTAAAGTTGTTAGTTGTTACTGTTTTCACAGGCGTTTGATTACCTTTTGATTTTCTTATGTTTTGAAATATATATTCAATCTAATGAGTATTTTTCCATCTCCTTTGAAACTTAGAAAACTCTTTTTTATCTAGAAGTAGGAAAAGTATTTTTCTAGATATTTTGGTTTAATTTGTTTAACTGTTAATACTGTGATTCACGAGGAATTTACTAAATAAGTACTTCAGTATTTTGGTTGACTCATTATTCCGCTTTACCACTTTTTGTGAAGTCACCTTTATCTTACACTTTTGTGGTTCACATTTAAATCTTTGTATTACCTCTTAATTTATATTGAATAAAAGTTCATGTTTTTTAAAAAATTTTTGAGTATAGTTGACACATAGTGTTACATTACATTTCAGATGTGTAACGTAAGGATTAAACTTCTCTATGATTTATGCTGTGCTCACCACAAGTGTAGTTACCATTTGTCACCATATAACGCTCTTACAGTATCATTGACTATGTTCCCTACGCTGTGCCTTTTATCTTTTATTCCTGTGACTTCTTCATTCGATAACTGGGAGCCTGTGTCCTCCACTCCCCATCACCCATTTTGCCCATACCTTAAACACTTTCCTTCTGGCAGCTGACAGTTTGTTCTCTGTATCTATAGGTCTGATTCTGCTTTTTGTTTGTTTGTTCATTTTGTTTTTTACATTCCACAGATGAGTAAAATCACATGATTTTGTGTTTCTCAGTCTGATATATCTCAGCATAATACCCTCTAGGTCCATCCATGTTGTTGTAAATGACAAGATTACATCCTTTAAAAAAATTTTTTTTAATGTTTATTTTTTGAGAGACACAGAGACAGAGCGTGAGCAGGGAAGGGGCAGAGAGAGAGGGAGACACAGAATCTGATGCAGCTTCCAGGCTCTGAGCTGTCAGCACAGAGCCTGACACGGGGCTCAAACCCATAAACCTGAGCTGAAGTCGGATGCTTAACTGACTGAGCCACCCAGGTGCACCTAGATCTCATGGCTGTGTAATATTCGTGTGTGTGTGTGTGTGTGTGTGTGTGTGTGTGTGTGTGTGTAGACATATATTTTCTGTAGACAGACATTTTCCTTAAGCATTCATCTATCAATGAACATGTAGGTTATTTCCATATCTTGGCTATTTTATTTATTTATTTTAAATTTAGATTTTTGTTTTTATTTTAGTATAGTTAGCATACAGTGTTATATTAGTTTCAGGTATACAATATAGTGATTCAGCAATTCTATATATTGCTCATTGCTCATCGCTCATCAAGATAAGTGTACTCTTAATCCTCTTCACCTATTTCACTCATTCCCGCCTCCCCTGCCCCCCCAATCAACCTTCCCTCTGATAACCATGAGTTTGTTCTTGATAGTTAACAATCTGTTTTTTAGTTTGTCTCTTTTTTTTCTTTGTTCACTTGTTTTGTTTCTTAAATTCCATACATGAGTGAAATTATACGGTATTTGTCTTTCTCTGATTTATTTTGTTTAGCATTATACTCTCTAGATCTATCCATGTTATCACGAATGGCAAGATTTCATTCTTTTTTATGGCTGAGTAATATTCCATCATATGTACCTATGTGCATATGTGTGTGTTCATCTGTCTATGGACACTTGTGTTACTTTCATAATTTAGCTATTGTAAATAATGCTGCAGTAAATGTACAGAAGCATGTTATCTTTTCAAATTAGTGTTTTTGTGTTCTTTGGGTAAATATGTAGTATTGGAATTATTGGGTCATTTGATATTTCTACTTTTAATTTTTTGAGGAACCTCCACACTGTTTTCCACAGTGGCTGCACCAATTTATATTCCCACCAACAGTGCATGAAGGTTCTTTTTGTTAAATGTGATTTAAGCATTAGAACATGTCAGAATGTTGTCGGATTTAAGTTGCATGCTCCCTGAAATTATTGTAGAAAAGAAGCTTTAAATATATTACTTATATTAAAGCAGATCTAATAAGTTATGATTCTATGTGAGGAGAAATTATGCATTAATAATATTTACCATTTATCAAGTGGTTTCTTGATATTTATCTGGCATTCTCCCAAGACTTTTTAACTAATATGATTTCATTTAATCCTTTTAACACACCTTTGAATGACACATTCTCATCTCCTTTTTGCGGTAAAGAAACTGAGACCCCGAAGTGTAAAGTAGCTTGATACTCACCTAGCTAATAACTGATAGGGTCACAATCTGACTTTGGTCAGATTGGGCCAAAGTCCACCTTTCAAGAAGGCATTCTCAAATAGAGAAATTATGCTTTTTGCCATATATGGTAATAGATGTGAATCTATAGGGGTCAGATAGCAAGAACCTTCCCAACTTGCATCCATTTTTTGAAAAATGAGCTTAGGAACAGTGATTTTCAAAGTATAGAGATAAGTCAATGAAATCAGTGATATGAGGAGCCTTTTATTATTTGGGATTAGCATTGAGGATACCAAAGTTGTAGGATAGACAGAAATAATCTTATAGTTTTAAACCAGTTTGGAAGCAGCTAAAAAAGTCTTTTAACTGCTTCAAATGTTAGTATTTCTAATGGTTTTATTATTTTATTCCATCGCAAGCCAATTTATACTTCAGCTGTCCATCATATGCTGAAGACATAGCACTATTCCCTCCCTCACATACCTGCTCATGACCTTAGCAGGCAAAATGGCAAGGAGCCGCCAGTTCAGCAGGAAACGACTGTTCTGTCTGGGTTCCCGTTTCCTTAACTATAAGCTTCATTCAGGGGAGAAATGAGTCTACCTAACTGGCATCCTTTGCTATCATCTCTATTTTAAGTTGCTCAGTTAAGAGACTCAACAGTTGTTGCTGTGGTATAAAGCTTCGGTATTTAAAGCGGGAAAGGAAATTCTAGATATTTTGGCATCATTAGAACTTTGTGCTTGTATACTAAATGATTACCTGGATTGATGTAAAAGAGTATAGCTTACTTTCCTATGGATGGACATACCTCATACATATGGTTTGTGTTTATAGATGTTTGTGTATGTCAATCCATACATAAAAGTTTATATAAAGACATCATTTGAAATCTTAATTGTTTATTATACATTTGGGAACCATGAAGTAATTTGTTTTGTTTTCCTCTTTAACCCAAGGCAAACAATTTTGCCTAACAATGATATAGGATTTTTTTTTTTTTTTGCCTTGGATTACTCTGTCCTTTTGTTGATACATTGGTATGTCTGTGGTCAGATATACATAAACTTCATTGGAATTCTGTTTATAGCCCTGTCTGGGAACCGTTGAAAGTAAATTAATTGTATTATTACTTGGAAAATTATGCATGAGTTAGTATTTTTATTAATGAATAGTGTTAAAAAATTTAGGTCATTCACAGTATCCCTCCTTTTTTCAATCATTTTTCTGCTTTTACTATAAAGTTGGTTAGAACTGCACATTGTATAGTTGGAACATAATTCCATATATAATTTCATACTTTAATTCCCCAGATAAATATTTGCTCTTTTTGTATGTAAAACTGACTTCACTAGGAGTCTCTCTTTTACATTACTCTCTATGCCAGTTTCAACTTCACCAGTAAATTTGTCATCATTCACAGTGGTAGTTTAGCTTACTAACCTTGAAATTTATTTCTGTGTTTATTGTCAGAGGCTTGTTGGCAAATCGAACTCGACAATAATAGAGAAGGAAAGCATAATGACCTAGGACACACTGTTCTACTGAAATGATCTACGGTTCTTTGAATGTGTCAATTTTTTTTTATTTGTTTTAAACTAGCCAACATACAATGCATATAACCTTTTGAGTTACTCATTAATACTCTACATGTAATCTTTTAAAATCATTATTGGTGGAAATAGACAATTATTTAGAATGATTTTTTTTTTGTACTGTTGTAGTCTAAAGCAGACTAGTACGGCTTCCAAAGCACAATGTGAGCTTAAAATAAGTCTGCTGAAACCGTGTATTCTTAAGTAAGGGAGCTGGTTTTGTGATCATTTTGAAGTTGTCCTTATACTATATGGTCCCTCTAGTATAAAATAAATTTGATATTTATACTAATATGATTTCAATTTCTTAATAGTCCAAAGTGCATATGATCTGTCCAGAGGTTGAAAATCAATTTTTAAAATTTTGGTTAGATTTTAATAATGAAATATTTAATAACCAAATATGTTTATATGTTAACATATGGTATATGTTTCTGTTTATTAACTATATATTATCAGTGGCATTAATTAATGCTTTTAGAGACATAGAATATACCATCAAACATTTGTCCTCAAACCCTATAAGGCATGTGGAACACACAGATGGCCAATCGTCCTTTGTGCCTCTCTCATACTTACTGAAAGGTTGCTCATTTCTTTTTTTTTTTTTTTTTTAACGTTTATTTATTTTTGAGACAGAGAGAGACAAAGCATGAACGGGGGAGGGTCAGAGAGAGGGAGACACAGAATCTGAAACAGGCTCCAGGCTCTGAGCTGTCAGCACAGAGCCCGACGCGGGGCTCGAACTCACGGACTGCGAGATCATGACCTGGGCCGAAGTCGGCCGCTTAACCGACTGAGCCACCCAGGCGCCCCAAGGTTGCTCATTTCTACATGGGGGGCAGTTCAAACAGGCTGACCTGGGATGACCTGGTGGCCAGCACAGAATCATCATACAGCCAGGAGTCAATCATGCAATCAGTCCCCTCTCTGCTTCCCTCCTTGTCCCTCCACCCAACCCTCCACCCTCACCCCTTGTTACCATTTTCCCACTCTTTTTTCTCCCCTCTCCTCTTCCTTTGTTTCCTCGTTATTTTTTATCTTGTTCATAAGTGTCTATTGCATCTCAGCCAGTTAGCCATCTATCTATACCAAGATGTTACTGCTTTTCTTTAAACTTCAACAGTTTCTTTATCTGTGGTCTTTCATCTGTCACTCAATTATGTCAGAAAACTCCTTTTTTGGTGCAATTTCAAGGAAATATTTTCTAGTCTTAACAGCAATATTAAATGCTGGGAAGTAAGAGAAACTTCCATCATAAAATGTCAAAGTGCAGTCAGTATGTTTCACAATTTCTGTAAAGTCATTTATTCTCTCATTTTATAACTAATGGTAATTTGGTCAATATTGTATGTTGGATATTTGTACATATGATAACAGTCTTATTTAACCTTGTTATTAAATCTTATTTAACCATAACTCTGTGAGATGGTTTTTATTATCCTTGTTTTAATGATGAGGAAATGGAAATTCAGAGAAGTTAAATAAGCATGCCTAAGATTACACAGCTTGGGAAGTAGGAGATGTGTGACTGGAACCCAGCTCTTTCTGACTCTGAACATCTTATGATATAGTGTATGACTTTCTTTTTTTTTTTTTTAACGTTTATTTATTTTTGAGACAGAGACAGAGCATGAACGGGGGAGGGGCAGAGAGAGAGGGAGACACAGAATCTGAAACAGGCTCCAGGCTCTGAGCGGTCAGCACAGAGCCCGACGCGGGGCTCGAACTCGCATACCGCGAGATCGTGACCTGAGCCGAAGTCGGACGCTTAACCGACTGAGCCACCCAGGCGCCCCTATGACTTTCTTTTAAAATAGGTAATTTCTGGGGTGCCTAGGTGACTTCGTCAATTAAGCGTCTGATTCTTGATTTCAGCTCAGGTCATGATCTCACAGTTTGTGGGATCGAGTCCCACCATCAGGCTCTGCACTGAGCATGGAGTTAGCTTGGGATTCTCTCTCTTCCTCTCTCTCTGCCCCTCCTCTGTGCGCATGCTCTCACTCTCTCTCTGTCAAAATAGGTAACTTCAGTTTTCTACTCCTACAGTTTTCTAGAAGTTGGAGAAGTAGGACAGCAGTGCAAGCTGTTCCCCAATGTGACAGCAGTCCAGACCAGGCAAGGCTCTGTTGATATTTACAAACCAAAAGATTAAATCTTAATTTTAATATATTACTCTCATTTCCTTCACGTCTCTTACTTTTGTAATTCTATCAAAGTTTCTTTCTGCAAAGAGACAACCAAATGACAAAACAAATACTTAGGAAAATACATTCTTCCAAATAAATCCATGTCGTGCTCCAAAATGTTTTTGAGGCTGGTTACATCTTCAGCTGTAATGTATACACTCTTTGATTTCAGTTTGACTCTAACAGACTTTCTCATTAGTTATAAATCACATTGGGACGGCATGAAGTTTTAGATCACACTCTTAAAAAAATAGATATTTTCGTATTGTTTGGAGATGAGTTACTTGTAGAGTAACTTCTTACCTTTGTCTTGCCTGCTTGCTTCTCAGGAGTTTTCTTAGAAACTATGTGAGGCAGGAAATGGCACTTAAACAAATACATTTTATTTTTAGTCAAGTTAAGGATTCTGTTTTTTTTTTTTTTTAAAGAAGAAATGGAAGAAATAAAAACTGTGGATCAAACTGACCTTTGGGAATTATCTGTTGATTTTTTCCATGACTCTCTTAGCCCCATATTTGTAAGATATAATTTAAGATTATAATAAATTTTAATTCATGTTTGTAAAATGTCTTACATACTAAAAACATTTCCACACCCAGTCTTTCTTTTGACGTTTGCTCCCTCAGATGCTTTGAAGCAAGTATATGCATTTTATGAATGGAGACATTAATAATATGTGAGGGTGAGTTGAAGACCCAGACTGAAAAGGCGAGTATTTTGACCTTATCAGAGTAGTTATTAAACTTGATTAGCTTATAGCATATGAAAATGTGAAGAAATAAACATAACATTATGTGATAACCCATCCCAGACATCAATGAGGAGCAGGTGCAGGTCATTTAAGGAAAAAAAAATATGAGAGTGTTAATATTGAGAAAATGTTATGAAGTTAATTTAGTTGTTGCCGAGATTGAGAAAAGAATTTAATATGATTTTAGTGGCAGAGCACCTGTAGTGAGCTTGTGGTGTTACGTGGGAATCTAGTTGAGAACCACTGAATTATCACACAAAAAAGTTCTCAATCAGTATAGAGTGTAATAGTAATATTTTCCTAAAGGTTTTCATAAGCTGTGTTGGTATGTCAATAAAGGGTTTATAAGGAACACAGACCAGTTTAAATAAACTATTGAATGTTGTCTCACACCGTATGGGGTAAAGTGATGACAGCATGACTATGGAGAGTTATGTAAACTATGAGAAAGTCATAAAAATTTGAGTGGAGTGAATTGATCAAATCGGTTTTATTTTCCCTGAACTCTCTCTGTTTCTTCCATCTCTCATCATCTGTAATGATAGACTGTAGGCTTCAGCTTCTTAATGCCTCCATACGTGACACACACCACCAGCCATCGATCCTGTCTTCCTTTGAGTCTCAGTGAGCCATGAATCCTAGCTGCCAACATAATCTGCGATAAGCTGTCCATATGGAAAATTAAGATTGATCCCTACTCCCCTCATTTCATAAACAGAAACAAATTCTGTGTGGAAGAAAGACTCAACTGTGAAAAACAATACTTTAAAATATTTGGAAACGGATATGTTTTTTATCTTACAGTAAGACGGGAATTTCTTTGACTTGGTATAAACAGAGCAAACCGTAGAGAAGATTAATAAATTCAACAGCATTAAACTCAAAAGAAGACGTGTTAATCAAAGGACACTGTAAAAGAGTAAGAAAGGCTAAAAATTGGTTTAGTGCATAGAATATATTAAAGATCCTGTGAATCAATAAGAGAAGTAAAATCAGCCAGTATAAACATGAACAGGAGTTAAAATCCAAATAAACATGAAAATTTGCTGAGCCTCCTTAATAATTAGGGAAATATAAGTTAAAGCTAGAATAATATTTTATGGCCACCGTGTTGTTAAAAATATAGAAGTCTGAAATATCCTAAACAGTGTGGATATGAAGCAACAGGAATGCTCATACATTGTAATGGGAATGTGAGTTGGTACAGTAAATTGGGAAGTTGGAATTGAACCAAGTACACTCTTTTCTCAGCACCTACAAGTATGCCCTAGACAAAGTCTTGCTTGTATGCCTCGGGAAATAGGTGCAAGACTTCGTACTGTAGCCTTGTAGAGAAAACAAACAAATAGCATAATAGCAAAAACATAGAAACAAATCTGGAAACAACCCAACAGAGAGCAGACTGGATAATTTAGGCATTATTTGTATATAGTAGAGTTACCGTAATAATGAAAATGAGTGCATCTCACCCTACCTGCCTGAAACCCCAAATCATAATGTTGAATGGAAAAAAAAAAAGCAAGTCACAAATTGCAAAGAGCATGATTTCAATTATGTAAACTTTGATCAGAGGCAAAACTAATATATTTTTGTGGACTCCTTATTTATGTGATCAAGCTATAGGAAAACCAAGGGGAAATATTTTTTTTAAGTTTATTTACTTTGAAAGAGCAAGAGTGAGAGTGGGAGAGGGGGAGAGAGAGAGAGAGAGAGAGAGAGAGAGAGAGAGAGAGAATGAATGAATGAATACCAAGGCGGAAGATTAAAACAAAATTGAGGATGTTGAGTGTTTCTAGTTGGAGGGAAGGAGTTGGGTTCAGGAAGGAGCCCAGAGAGCTCGGGTGATATATAAGTGGATAAGTGGATGATCATTAAAAATATTAAAAGTATCATTATTAACAATTATGTGTATTATTTTTCATTGCATACGCTGTACCTTCTATCCCTGTGACTTACTCATTCTATGAGTGGAAGCCTGTATTTCCCACTCCCCTTCACCAATTTGCTCATCCCCAGCTCCCCTCCCCTCTGGAAACTGTCAGTTCTCTGTGTTTATGGTTCTGTTTCTGCTATTTGTTCTGTTTTTCAGATTCCACGTATAAGTGAAGTCATATGGTATTTGTCTTTCTCTTATTACATTTAAATAATACCTTCTATGTCCATTTGTATTGTTGCAAATGGCAAGTTCTCTTTCTTTTTTATGGCTGAATAATGTTCCAGTGTGTGTGTGTGTGTGTGTGTGTGTGTGTGTGTGTGTGTGTGTGTATGTGTATATATATGTATATATGTATCTCACATCTTCTTTATCTGTTCATCTATCTCTGGACATGTGTTGCTTTCATATCTTGGTTATTGTAAATAATGATGCAATAAGCATAGGAGTGCATATATATATTTTTGAATTAGTATTTTCATTTTGTTTGAGTAAACACCCAGTAGTGGCATTTCTGTATATTTTATTGTATGGTAGGTAGTGTGGTTTTTAATTTTTTGAGGAACCTCCATACGATTTTTCATAGTGGCTGTACCAATCTACATTCCCACCGACACTGCACGAAGGTTCTTTTTTCTTCACATCCTTGCCAACACTTGCTATTTCTTGTCTTTTTGATTCTAGCCATTCTGACAGATGTGAGGTGATAGCTCCTGGTTTTGATTTGCATTTCCCTGATGTTTAGTGATGTTGAATATCTTTTCATGTGTCTTTTGGCTATATGTATGTCTTCTTTAGAAAAATGTCTGTTCAGTTCCTCTGCCCAGTTTTTAGTCAGATTGTTTGGGGTATGTATGTATGTATGTATGTGTTGAGTTGTACAAGTTCTTACGTGTTGTGGCTATTAGCCCATTTTTAGATATATTTTTTGAAAATACCTTCTCCCATTCAGTAGGTTGCCTTTTTGTTTCGTTGATGGTTTCCTTCACTGTGAAAAAGGTTTTTATTTTGGTGTAGTCCCCATAGTTTATTTTTGCTTTTGTCTCCCTTGCCTGAGGAGACATATCAGTGACAGGACTTTGAATCCCCCTCTCAGGTTTCTTTCTTCCCATAGTATTACTGGAATTCCACAGGGGTTCCCACATTTGTTTACACACAGAACAGGCTGCCTCTGTGAGCCAACACTTTGGCTTTCTCCATGGCTGCCTTTTCTGAATCCAGGCTGCCATTCTCTAGGACCACCATTATCTTGAGCGCCTTCCCACTCCCAGCTGACATAGGCCCCTTCAGTTGGAAGGTGTTACTCCCAATCATTGCTGTTTATCACTATGCTCCAGATATTTTTGTTCATTCATAAAGGTGATCTGTCCCTGACCTCTGGTATTTCCTCCTCTCCAGACTGATTGTCTGCTTGTTCTAGACCCACCAGTCCTCATTACTGCTGGGTCCCTGACAGTGTACTACACTCTTCTGCAAATTGAGAAGAGGGATAACTGCCTTCCTGCTGTTAATTGTTAATTGCTCTTGTTCTGAGGACATACAGCATGTCTGCTTGGGCCCTAAGGTATTACAGGTCTTAAGGGATCATGTTTTCTGGTTTTCCCTCTATGCTAGTGGTGTGCCCATGGATTACTAGGGGTTGCATTCCCATGCATCCAGTTATAACCAGTTCTCCTCCGAATCTCTGGTCTTCTTGCCAAGTCTAACTTGCCACCTCATTCTTTCCCTACCAATCCATTCTCTCTTAAAGGTCCTGAAAATTTGCTTTTAGAAATTCTGCAGTTCTGTTTTAGCTTCAGCCCTGAGATCAACTGATCAATCAATCAATTATTCTCATCTTTCCTTCTTCCCATCCCCCCTTCTCTTTCTCATACACAGATATCATACAACTGTAGATTCGCAGGCATTCAGACACACTTACACATAACAGGACTCTTTCTGTGGATTGGGTTTGCACTATTTCTGAGGTGGTTTCTCAGGCCCCAGGAAAGTCTGCTCGTGTACTGTGTAGCTGGAGAGAATCGGTGGCCCTAACGTATGTGTACCCACATGTGTCAGCATCTAAACTGAACCCAGCCTGGATCTTATTAAATAGCAACAGTAACTGCAGAAAGCCTCAGTAAGGGTAAGTACAATGTATACATTATTGAATTTAAATTTCATTAAAATCTCTGAGGTAGGTTTTGCATCTCCATTGTATGGGTGATGAAACTGAGGCTCAGATTGCATAAATAACCAAAATACACATAGATGGTAACAAGTAGAGCTCTGCCACAAAATAGGGCCACCTGATTTGAAAGCCTGTGCTCTTATCACTAAATTAGATAGAATGTTTCATAACACAGATTAATTTCACTACCTTCTTTAAAATGTGATTTCAGAAACAGCTTCTTATTCTGAATATATCACTGACATAATTATGTATTTTTTTGCAAAAATATAATTGGTTGAAAATAATCGCTTTGTGGTGTAATTTATTTTAATGAGAAATGTTCAATTTAAAAAAAATTTGTTAATATTTATTTATTTTTGAGACAGAGAGAGACAGAGCATGAATGGGGGAGGGTCAGAGAGAGAGGGAGACACAGAATCGGAAACAGGCTCCAGGCTCTGAGCTGTCAGCACAGAGCCCGACGCGGGGCTTGAACTCAACGGACCGCAAGATCATGACCTGAGCTGAAGTCGGATGCTTAACTGACTGAGCCACCCAGGCGCCCCGAGAAATGTTTAATTTGATGATACTCTACTGAGTTTGATAGTACTATATACCTGAGAATCCATTCTGTAGAAATTGGATATCTTGTCTGCTAAACTGGAATCCTCAGAGGCTGAGGCTGTAGTCTTTCCCTGACCAGTAAAATCTCTTTAGTTAACGTTGAATTACTTTGTCATCAAGAAGAGTGTTAGGCTTTCATGAAATATTGTGATTAAGTGCAATATTTCCATAATTTCTCCCCCTGAATTGTAAGTTGGATATGCTTCTGGATAATAAGTAGTTTTATTTTTTGAGTGTGGATTGTTTTGTAGATTGATTTGGGGAATAATGAGACTGTTCAGGATTCTATGAGAAGAAAGATGAATCTTTATTGTCACATTGTAATAGAAAAAAAAGAAATCACCTGGATGTTTATCCACAGTAGAATATATAAATAACTATATACATAAATAACTGAATAGTTATGCAGTGAAATGAATGTATTAAATGAACTTGAGCTGGGTTTATCAACATGGGTTAATCGTTAAAACATTGAACACAAGTTAGTGATGGACACACGAATATACAATATTTATAGAAAATGTGTAAAAATTCTATAAAATGGTATATGTGGCTTGTGGGGACACACACACACATGCACACACACACACACACACACACACACACACACACATTAAAGTATACCTGACAGTGATAAATAGCACAATTGGGGTAGTGATCATCTGTAAAAGTAGGAGCAGGGCAATTCTGTTGGGATTGGGTGCATGGGAGTTGTATCAATAATGTTTGCTTCCTTAATCTTGATGATATCTATGTGGTGCTCATTACATGTTCTCTGTCCTTTTGGCATTACTGAAATATTTAATCATAAAAAACCTGAGCAAGTAAAATTTTGACTTTGGGATAGTACAGAAAAATCAATGTGCTCCTCAAAAAAGGTGTTGATGGGGCACTTAGTTTTTTTAAAATAACTCTATTTTTTTTATTTTGTGAAAAAAATGTAACAGAAGACAAAAGTAGGAAGAAGAGAAAAAATGTGGATCACGTGCTTTTCCCTTTCTATTATACTCCATTATGCTGCTGCATACTCCACAAATGGCTTCTGAAATGTCATATTTTCTCAGTTCCCTGAAGCCAACGTCAGTGTATTATTAGCTTTTTGGAGAAGGAGAAGGAGAAATTCTACTGTATTAAAAATACATACATGCATTACAATGATATATATGCATTTTAAGATTCCAATAGATGTAATGCATTAGTACTACATATGTGTATGAATATAAATTAACAAAGAATAAATTATCTTTTCCCAAACTCTTGCTGGAACAATTGCTACCTACCCAATAAAACTTGAATTTGCAACAAACCTTCATATCACAGTGGAACCAAGCTCATTTTGCTCGTCTTCATTAAGTTAGTATGGGTTTTTAAAAAAATCGTTTGTCAGCTAGCATACTATTTGATTGAAAGCTGTCTAGACTGCTGTTTTAGTGAAGTATGTATTTAGTTAGTGTCAGATTTTTCCTCTGTGACCTAATTACTTGAATATTCCCAAACAGTCCAGCTTTTGTACAAGAACACATTGTTATACTTGTAGCTTTAGTTGCTATTGTTGACAACTGCATTTTCTTTCATTTTAAGGTGAATTTTCTTTCACATATTACTGTTTATCTCATAAAGCATATACGTATGTTTAATGAGGTAGAGTTTCTTCTTCCCAAAGGAGAGGATATAGTAGATTGAAGTTGACTTCATGGAATTGAAAAAAATATGATACTTAAGAAGCATTCGTAGAGTATGTGGCCGGTTCAAGCATCAGTTTCCAGGATAATCCTGTTCTGTACTTAGATAATTTAATGAGGGAGGTTTAGTAGTTTGATAACGATGGGCTCTGAAGTTAGAGAGCCTGAGCTCTGAGCCTGTCTTCACCTCCAAGGAACTGTATGAACTGTAACAAATTTGTTAACCTTCTGGGTCTTCAATTTCCTCATTTTTCAAGTGGGATTTTTCACTTATGAGGAGTCCCTCTCTCAATATGGAGAATGGGTGAACTAGAGCTGAGCAGCCTAGTCACAGGGAGGGTGTACTATAGCTGACGGAGATCTAATGAGGATTGAGACCTAATGAACTTAAGACAGAGAGGCACAGGGCTGGGAAATGGGGGCAACTTTTTAAGACTTAAAAAATGTAAATCAAACAGGTTTGAGGGGCAGAGAGAAGGAATGGTGATAGCTATTTTCATGTTGGCTTACCTGGCCAAATGGATGGATACTGGAACAGTTTATCAAAATAGAAAATGTAGGAAGACCGCTTTAGAGGAAGGATGGGTACGTTACATCTCCATGCATAAGTGTAGTCAAGTCAGACAGAGAAATTCTTCTCAACTTTCTTTTTTCTTTAAAATTTTTTTTTAACATTTATTTATTTTTGAGAGACACAGAGAGACACAGCATGAGCTGGGGAGGGCAGAGAGAGAGGGAGACACAGAATCTGAAGCAGGCTCCAGGCTCTGAGCTGTTAGCACAGAGAATTCAACGTGGGCTTGAACCCCCGAACCAATAAGATCATCACCTTAGCCGAAGTCGGATGCTTAACCGACTGAACCACCCAGGCGTCCCTTTTTCCTTTTTTTTTTTTAAACTCCTCAACTTTCTTAGAGCTACTGCTTTGTAGCTGTCTCTCCGGATCCATCACTACTTAGAACTGTTGACATACATTCCAGTGGATGTTTGTTCATTGGTGTTTTTTCTGCTCCTGCTGGAGTAGGTCCTTGCTTGCCCTGAAGTGGTCCCCATTCTGTTCCATCCTCAGTATCCAATATATTTTTTTTTTTAACGTTTATTTATTTTTGAGACAGAGAGAGACAGAGCATGAACGGGGGAGGAGCAGAGACAGAGGGAGACACAGAGTCGGAAGCAGGCTCCAGGCTCCGGGCCATCAGCCCAGAGCCCGACGCGGGGCTCGAACCCACAGACCGTGAGATCGTGACCTGAGCTGAAGTCGGACGCCCAACCGACTGAGCCACCCAGGCGCCCCAGTATCCAATATTTTGAAACCAGTTTTGTTTAACAACTAACTCCATCAGCTAGGACCTGATTTTGATGATTTTCCCCTTTCTTTTTAGTGTCTTGGTGTCCTTTGCTCTCAGAATCATCCCAGTGTATGCAAAACAAATCCAATATCTTGAATTTCAAAGAGAATGGGCTCGGGGGTCTCAGCTCCACAGAAACTGCTTGGTCATGTGAATAGTCTTTTGACTCCTTTCTTAGACCAGCTCTAATCTACAGGAAATTGGGATAATCTAATTAGGCAACCAAGAGTTCTAGAACCATTTAATTCAGAGCAATGGTGTACCTTTACCTTAAATGTCTTATGGTAAGAAAACCACTCAATGTTCAGTGATAGCTTAAGGAAGATTTATTCCAGATGAGCTTTGGTGGCCACATAGATCAAAGCCATGTTAGGTTTATTACATATTATGTGATACAAGTGCTAGAGTCACCCTCATCAGGCATCAGGACATAGTATGTATGTTCAGTTTCTCATATTCTGGATATATGCTTTCTATCTTTTAGGAATTACATTTGGATGCAAGTAACAGACACTAGAATTAATGGCAGAAAAAGAGAAGTGTATGTATTTTTTTCATATAAAGAAGTGCAGAGGTAGGCAATCCAGGGAGGGCATAGCAGTTCCATAGACATCAAGGTTCTAGTCTCTTTTTGATTTTCTGCCCCACTAACCTACATTGTGACTTCAAAGACACGTCATGGTTTTTGGTGGCTAGTATTGTTCTAGCTGTCACGTCCAATTTCTAGGCAGCAGGAGAAAGGGACAGATCATATGGACAAATCTCCTAGTCAGGTACCTTCTTGTAAGTAGCAATTCATGATATCTCATCTCTGGTTACATTTCACGACTAGCTTTTAATCAGATGACCACATCATGGTTTTTTAGCTGGATATATTGCTGCCCTGAGAAACCAGGATTCTGTTGCCACAAGAAGGGAAGATTGGATAATGGGTGATGACTAGCCTTCTTTGCCTCATGTACTACATAAGATGTTAAGATACTGATCGAAGTATTTCATAAATAAGTAGAACAATGAACATTACTCCTTAGTCAAAGATTTTTTGGTGCAGTTACCCCACTCTGAATGGCCCTGATGGAGACCTTTAATGTTTTCTAGCCATTTAAAAATGAAAACAAAAACAAAAACCCTGCCATTTTGTTATTCTCATAACAAATTAAGATGCATGGCTTCATGAGAAATTTAATAATTATTCCCAGGAATATGTTAGACAATTGAGGAACGTACGGGTTTGACTACAGAAGTCTGTGTCTGGATGTACAAATATATCTAGAACATTAGGTCTGTTAGAGGAAAGGTATATTTTAGACAAAAGGAGAAAGTGAGGCAGTAATTTGTCTAAGGTCACAAGTGAATAACCTGAATTATTTTAATAATTTACAGTATTATTAATTCAAAGGAAATGGATTCTTGATATATTTGAGTCATTCCTAGTCTTAAGCATAACTATTTGACAGAGCCTCTAGGTACTTTGATATGACTGTACCTATGCTGCTTCTAATTAGTATTGATTTTGAATTAATATTATCCCAGGACAGTTATTTTTGGTGCTTTTCCAGCTGTGTAAATACCCTTATTGCATAAACAGACTAAATTTAATCACAGAATTTACTGTGCTGGGAGTATTTACAACTTCATTGTGGACCCAATGTCTTAAACATCTGTCCTTCATTTACTATATCTTAAATATAAACTTTTATAACACACGCCAAATTATAAGTATTTACGCAAAGACGCCATAACATAATAGTGCTTGGAAGAAGGAGCAAATTTCTGAGAAAAGAGTTTAAAAATTAACACAGTTTGGGTTTGTTAATGGTGTCTGTCTCCCACAAAAACAAAGGGGAGCCGATCAGAAATAAGTAAGAAAGCATTTTTAAAAGACCTCCTGGAAGGTTAAACTTTATCATAATATCAAAAATGTTGAAATTAGTTTTTTTTAAGGGGGAGATTTATGTTGTTTTTAAGTGCCTGTGTCTTGATTTAAAAATGATGCAACATTTTCATTAAATAACAAGTTCTTTAACTGGGAAAACATTGTGTGGTCTTTAAGGTAAATTAAGAGGATGTACAGAATAGAGAAACAGATTTAGTAAATCTATGACTTTGAAAAGTTATTTTTCCCACCAAACAGTATCTCTCCACCAAACTCTGTATCTCTCCAATTTGATTATGTAAAAGTCATAGTGTTTTTATAGTTAATTCTTTAGTTTGAGCCCTGCAAGGCTAGTTCCTCATGTATTTCCTCCAACTGATTTAATTTTGGATAAAATTATTTTTATCTGATTTTCCTTTGAGAAAATATGGATATTTGCTTCCTTGGCTGACTTACAGGTCCGGGGGTTGGGGGGGAGGGTACTAAAGGACCCACGTGAATAGGCTTCACAAGTAAGACAGCTGCCCCATGCAGAGATGCCTCCCAGGCTAGTATTTGTGTTCTGGAAGAGGCTGACTGGGAAAACAGGTATGGAGACTCCTCTGCTCCTTAGGATTTACGGATTGGTTTCCCCTATAATATACATGGGAGCGAACAGTGTTCTGAAAGACGAAGAAAATTTTTAAAAATGTAGACTTCTGGAACAGTACTGCTGACACATGGGGAGAAAAGAAAGTAGTGAGGGTAAAGAAGTGATGAACTACAAAAAACATTGTGTGAAGTTATCTCATCTGTTTTACCTGTTATTTGATTGTCTAAAACTAGCATTTTATTGTGCTGTTTATATATTTGTTTTATGTATGTATGTATTCTCTTTCCTAATGAGATTATAGTTGTTGTTGTTGTTTGTTTGTTTTTATGGAAACTACTATCCTTTACTCTTTTGGACTCTCCTATAGCATCTGGCATCATGTGAGACACTGTAAGCCTGAAGATATTTAACTGGATATGAGTGGCAAGTCTGATAAGTAGTGGTTCCTTCATGCAGTGTTTTGAGGATTATGAGGCTGTGTCTGTGTCAGGAGAAGAAAAACTAGAGTGATAAATTAGGCCGGGGTCTCTGTTTTATATATTGCTATATATCTGGAGCTTAGAATGGTGCTTGACAGGTTGGGAGTACTAAATAAATATTTTTTCAGTGAATGAGTAAATCATTCTGCAATACTTGAGAGAGCAAGTAAGAATGGAAGTGTATTTGCTATTCTGTTACTAAATTAACTCTAAAATATCTTCTAATTCTAATCTGTGATTAGTATTAATATTTGTAAATTTAGCAGGTATTATATCGGAATCCACATTCAGAAGCTGCACTATCTTATAATTGTAGAATCTATGCAAGAGATATACAGTCAAACCTGTTAATAATAATTAACTTAATAAAAATAGGGGTTCAACTACGCTGATTTAAGAAACAATGAAAAAAACCTCACCTATATTAACTTGACAAGTCTGTGTAAAGTTTAATATTATGCTAAACTCCTATTAATATTCAATTAGTTAATTGAGTGGCATTCCTCTTCAATTTATATTTCAGTTAATATAGAGTGAAAGTTAATTAACCTGGCTCTGGAATAGGTGTGGGGATGATTGAATTCTGTTTTATGGTAAGGGTAAGATCATACTGGACCATTTATCTGATTATCTGATTTTATCATCATGACATCAAAATTCTAAAAGGGATTTTATGCCTCTTTAAACTCAATCTTTCATATAAAATGGATTCCTGGAAAGTAAGTGATAAGAATTGTAGATTTTTACTGCCAGGTTTAATCAATATTCAGATCTCCTGGTTTCATATTGATGCCTTTTTGAAATGTTAGTATTTACCAATGATTTTCCCCCTAAATATTAGTGAAAGAAGAGACTCTGCCAAGAACAAAATGATTCTGTACTACATGGAGTATCATCCAGAAGGGCATGGGGTGGGGTGGGAGTGGGAGGATGTTCGTTTGACCCAATGGGCTTCTTGATACATGAGGCGAAGGAGCAGGGAGAATAATGGTCCTCAAAGTACGCCCCAAGGACCCTTGGGAGGTCTCTAAGAAACTGTTGGACATTTGCAAATTCAAAACTGTTTTATAATAATACTAAGACATTATTTGTCTTTTTTGCTGTGCTGACATTTGCTTTAGTGGTTCAAAAGACAATAGTAGGGAAAACGGCTGGTACCTTAGCACCAACCAAAGGTGGTGGCAACAGGCATTTTACCATTGTGTTCTCCATTGTCACATCCTTGAAGTAAAAAAGAAAAGTGAACATTTAACTTAAAAATGTCCTTGATAAAAAGGTAAAAAATTTCCACTTATTAAATCTCAACCCTTGTGTACATGCCTTTTCAATATTCTGTGTGATGAAATGGAAGTATGCTCTGTGCCTGCCATCGCGCACTGAAGGGCAGTGGTTTTACTCAGGAGTTGTAGTTAAATGAGTTCCTTTTTGATGGATCAGCATCTTTAATTGAAAGAGTGACCAACAAACTGTGACAATTCAGATTTGGACATTTGGTGGAAAATTTTTTTGAAAAGAAAGTGAGCCTGTTGAGGACAATAATGGACAGTATTTGAGCTGCTGATAAAATATGAACTGTTAAGTAAAAATTCAAATAAAAACTTAAATTTTGGAAACCTTGTGATTGCTGCCATGAGCCTTGAGAGTATCCAACTATTTAAAAGCTTTTTTTCATGACACTGGTGTGGATATTAGCAGATGTGATTTTTTGTTTTTGTCATTTCGTAAGGAAATGTGTTAACATTTCAAACTCTGTGGGGGTCAATGAACTGATATTTATATTTTCCAAATGATTAATGCATGATTTTATACAATTATATATGGATAAAAGATCTAGTCAAAGTAAAAGGTAGTAAAATGTATTTTAATGTAACAGAATACAAATATTTCATTGTTATGATTCAGATTCTACATTGCAACGAAACTTAAGAAACTACGATATGTTGGGGGGTGCCTGCATGGCTCAGTCAGTTAAATGTCCAACTTTGGTTCAAGTCAAGATCTTGTGTTTCGTGGGTTAGAGCCCCACATGGGGATCTCTGCTGTCAGCCCAGAACCCTTATCCAATCATTTGCCTCCCTCTCTCTCTGCCCCTCCCCGATGTGTGCCCATGGGTGCACTCTTGAAAAAACCTACTACATGTTGAGTTTTGGTGTAGTACTAAGGAAGACTTATATCCACATTATCTGAAAAGGCTATTAAAGTATTTCCCCCTTTTCCTTTCTCTTTATCTGTGGGAGACAGGAATGCCTTCACATCAAACGAAATAACATATCATAATATATTGAATGCAGAGGCAGAGTTGAGAATCTTATTTTCCTTTAAGCTAGATACTTACCACCAAATTATTTTTATTTGAAGAAACATGATTTTCATGAAAGCTATTTTTGTGTTACAGTAACATAGTGGATTTATTAATATTATTTTTAAATGAATATACATCTCATTAAATTTTTTTTTTTTGAGAGAGCACACTTGTGCTCAGGTGGGGAGGGGCAGACTGAGAGGGGGAAGGAGAGGGAGAATCCTAAGGAGACTCCACACACAGCACAGAGCCTGATGTGGGCTTGATCTCACCACAGTGAGTTCATGACCTGAGCAGAAATCATGAGTCGGACACTTAACTGACTGAACATCGCAGGTGCCCCTCATTTTAATTTTAATAAGGTAAATAAAAAACAAAATAGATGTTAACAAAAATAAACAAAAGTTCTTTTGGGTCCTTAATATTTTTTAAGAATGTAAAGGAATGCTGAGACCAAAATGTTTAATGACACTTCTCTCAACTCTAGATTAGAACAGGTGCCTCTCTACCTATAGAGTGATATTGCTTAATATGTTAGTATTGTCTCAGTACAGTTGTTACCATTTCATTTTTTCATTTGTTGATATATTCAACACGTAATTACTGTGTACCTTCTGTCCTATTAGGTCATGGGAATTATTTCAAGAAAAGATTCTATCCCCTGCTTATTTTTAAGCTTCTCTAAAGCCAGGTTTGAGTGCTATAGTTCTTTTTATTTCCCTAATTACGGTAAAGTTATTTAATATTGGTTTTCTCTTTCCTCTTTTCAACTTTATAGATATGGAAATGTGGCTTGGTATTTGTTTTCATGTTTTTGCCATTTGTTACTAGGACAGAATTTGGCTAATATTTAAACAAGTACACCATTTATCCACTTCCCTTTCTTTCTAGTACGTTTGAAATCATGGAAGAGGTAAATACCTTTCAGCATTTTGTGTATGTGCAATTTTATACAAATGGTAGGGATGAGAGACAAGAAGGGCATGGGAAAGAGAGAGAGATGAAAGTCTTTAACAAGGTGTCTGCAGAGTGTTTTCCAGATCTATCCCTCACTTTTGCAGGGGCAAGGCAAGAGTACAGACAACTGCACAGCATATGTAATCTATTTAAAAGTTCTAAATTAGGCACATATGCTATTTGCTAATTGCTCTTAGCCATCCTTTGGACCTAGGATTGCACACTCTGGTTCTTTGGGAAAAGAGTTCTGAGGTCATGGTCATGTGAAAGGAGGGATGGTAAGGTCCAGAGAGGCCTGTCCTTTGTTACCTTGGATTCCTTGTAGTGGTGAGGCATGCAGCCAAAAAGGGATTGGAGGGGATACCTTTAAAGTGCATACCTCAAGACTAGGACCTTGTTTGTCCATGTCTAAGGGCAAGACTGGTATGGGCCATTTATTACTTATATTAGAATCTCCAGCAGTGCTTGTTAAAAATGCAATTTTGTAGACCCCATCCCAGACCTGAATGAATAGAGAGCAATATGGTGCAAAGGTAGGTGTTATGAGTGTCAATAGTCATAGGTTATGTTTTGAGGGATTTTTTGGGGCAGATATATGAGTTTCTGCTTAGCATCAGTTATTTCATTGTGGCTGTTAAAAATGTCTTTCTAAACATTTGATCTAATTTAATTCTCTTAGCAACTCTTTGAGGTTTTTATTCCCATGTTTCAGAATGTATTCTGTAATGCCATTGGGGAATTTGAATCTTGAAATGGCCTTAGGATATTCCTTCTCTAATGCCAAGTTCCTACGTATTTTTCACCAGTATGTGCAATTAATGTTATGGATTAAATATACTTATGTCTACATCAAAAAGGAAAATACGTTTTGTGAAATGTTAGGCAAATATTGAAGGCCTAGGAGGGGAAATCCCTTCTGAATTTTGAAGAAAATACTATCTTTTTAATAAAATGAATTCACATTAAGCAGAATGAATTTTATTATGCAAGTTAAACCTGAATATTTAATGATGACTTATAAAGTAGTTACTAAAAATGCATGTTAGTAACTTTGTGTGCATGTAACAATATCATCACATGTGCATTATAGTGTTGTTGATAATTTGCATTTGCAGTGCTTTTTCAAAAAATAATTTTCGGTTTCTAGAATAACAATATTGTCTACAGGGGTGCCTGATTGGCTTAGTTAGGTTGAGCATCCACTCTTGATTTCGGCTCAGGTCATGATCCCAGGGTCATGGGATGGAGCTCTGTGTCAGGCTCCACGCTGGGCAGGAAGCCTGTTTAAGACTCTTTCTCTCTCTCTCTCTCTTTCTCTCTTTCTCTCTTTGTCTCTCTCGCTCCCTCTCTCCAACTCTCTCTCCCTGTCTCCTTTTGCCCCTCCCCAGCTCGGGTATGTGTGCTCTCTCTCTCTCAAAAAATAATACTGTCTACAGAGAAGTTATGGATCAAGTTGGGAATTGTATAAAAACACCTATATTGTTTTTGGAAAGTATTGTTTAAAAGGAGTGAATGGTCAAATTTAGAAGTAACTAATAATAGTCCTGTGAAACCAATAATGAAGTCATTTACTAACTTAAAAAAAAATTGTGGTCTCACGCCTAGAAAGTGCTATTTAGTAGCAGGGGTGAGAGGGTGGAGCTAGTTACTGCTAACCATACAGTACTCTAGTTGTTTCCCACAGTTAATATTAACTACTGCAGATTTGTAATTTATAATGTGAAAGCAGTTTAGTCCCTGGGATTACCTGGATTATTTAGTATTTTGCATCTCTGTGAAATACTGAATGGCCGCTTGTTCCTGGAATCGTATGAACTTTTTGGGCAGCTATTTTGGGAATTATTTCATACAACTGAAATGTCTTCCTAATGATACTGTTTCTTTTCTAAAAAGGAATAGCCTAGGATTCAGTTTTGGCTTCCATAGACAAATTAACATAGTGTGGTGAAGAAATGGGGCCCGAACTAGAAGAGTTAATCTTTAAGTTCAGTTTGAGCTGTGTGTGCTGATCCTTTTCTGCTTCTTGTTAATTGGCGCCTCAGACTCCCTACTAATTAATGGGAGAGCATGGGGCAGGTGGTGCCGTTTTATTTTGATAATCCTTGTCATCAATGTCCATGTAATCTTCTTGTTTAATTATAATGAATGTGCATTTGGGGTGCGTGAACTTTTAACAGCTTTTTTTCACTGGAAGTTCACTGGTCAAGGACAGTTTTGCAACTGTCAGATGCTACTACGTATTGCAAACAAAGACACTTGTTTTAGTTTTTTAGTTGTTAATTCACACAAGTGGCAGTCACTAAATGGAGGTGCTGTGTGCTTTTTAAAAACTAGACGGGAATAACTCTAGCCAGAGAAATTAAAGAAATCTGTGCTTCTTTTAATTGTGTGTGTGTGTGTGTGTGTGTGTGTGTGTGTGTGTGTGTGTGTGTTTGGAGTGAGGGTAAGAAATTTTGTTTAAATAGGGACATTTAATTTTAAGAGTACTTAATGGATAAAAATATTAGAGTAATGTTTTCTCTGGAAGGAAGAGCTGAGGCAGGAAGTCAAAATAAATGGAACTGATTTACTTAAGAATTTGCAAGTTTTAGCTGTGAAATGACCAGATAAATGATTCTCTTGGAGAGTGGATAGCTGTTAGAAAATGCATATTTTGCTCATTTCCATTTTAAAGAGACTGTTCTTGCTTTCAGGTATAAAGATGGGTTTAGGTAAAAATAAATTCAGAGTAGTTTTGAAGTTTGGGGACAAGTCTTAAAATTGTGTTCCAAGCAATGCATTATTTATTTGGGGGAAGTGGGAGAAAAGGAGGGAGGAAGAAGTCAAAAAACACCTCCTTGGCTGTTAATACCTTGAAACTTAGTGGAAAGGAAATAACACCCAATTTATACGAACTCCAATGTAAACAAACAGGAGCTATGATGGGAAATAGCACCAGGGCCAATTTATAAGACTTGGTCCATGTTCATTTTTCAGATAAAACTTCCTGTACTTACTCCTACCCATTATGGGCCAGACCAAAACCAAAATAAATCTTCCTCAAATGGTATAGGGAAACATTTTAATTGGGTGATATTTTTGGAAAATCAGAAATCGTTATTTCGCTATTGGTACCTTGATAACATTTCATGTATTATTTCAAAGTGTAAATTTTTATGAACTTGGATGTTAATTATATACTTACAGTTTAATAATAATAACAGTGTTTTGGTATATAATATTTTTGTGACTAATCAGAGAATCTTGACTTAATTTAAATTTACAGTTAAAATTAAAATCCAAATCTGTGGTCTTCACCTAAATAGGTGGTTCTCCACCTAGAGGCAGATTTCTTCCCTCTCCCCACCCAGGGACTTATATCCATGTCTGGAGACGTGTTTGATTTTTACGACTGGGAAGAGGTGCTACTGGCATTTAATGAGAGAAAATGATGGATGCTGTTAAACATCCTAAAATGCACAGGACAGCCCCCCACAAAAAGAATTATCTGGCCCAAAATATTAATATTGCTGGGATTGAGAAACCTGCCCTACCTAAATGATGCTTTCTACTGATGAAACACTACTGATTTGTAATCTGTGGATTGTGAAGATACTGGAAATTACCTGAAGAAATGCTACATTGAAGGAAACAATCATATGTAGGTATGTAAGTATTGGGTTGTATGGGATTAACTAATATATAACACCCTCCTAATTTTATTTTGTTCTCTCCCTTTCAAATGACAAATTTTTGTCCTGCAGTAAGTGATTCACTATGAGGAGCGATGATTAGTAAACTAAACGGTTAACAAAATCATGGTAATCATTTTGCAATATGTACATATATCAGAAGTGTTATGTTGTACACCTTAAACTAGTACAATGCTGTATCAATTATAGCTCAGTGAAACGGGGAACAAAAGTGTCTCATGGGGGAAATAATCTGAAATCTCAGGGGAAAGAGCAGTTACACATGTGTTGTAGGTTTTTCTCTCAGTATTGACTATATATATTCAAGATAGAAGAAAGCACAGTGCTTACTTGGCCTGAAAGGAATGCAGTGTGGCCAGGAATGATATATGCCAGATCGCATGCTGCTGTGCTTATAAAGCCTGCAACTTCCTTGGTGTGGAATAGCTGTTTGTTAGATGACTTCTTCCTCCTCCTCCTCCTCCTCCTCCTTCTCCTCCTCCTCCTCCTCCTCCTCCTTCTCCTCCTCCTCCTCCTCCTCCTCCTCCTCTTCTTCTTCTTCTTTTTCTTCTTCCTTCTTCCCCTTCTCCTCCTCCTTCTCCTTCTCCTTCTTCTCCTCCTCTTCTTCTTTTTCTTCCTCCTCCTCCTCCTCCTCCTCCTCCTCCTCCTCCTCCTCCTCTTCTTCTTCTTCTTTTTCTTCTTCCTTCTTCCCCTCCTCCTCCTCCTCCTCCTCCTCCTTCTTCTTCACAGAGAGAGAGAGAGCACAAGGAGGGGAGAGGCAGAGAGAGAGAGAGAGAATCCCAGGTGGGCTTTGCACTGTCAGTGTGGAGACCGATGCAGGACTCAAACTTGCAAACCCCGAGATCAAGACCTGAGCCGAAACCAAGAGTCACATGCTCAACTGACTGAGCCACCCAGGCGCCCCTAGAAATTTTCAGAAAGATTTTAACCTAGCAGCTAAATTCAGGCCTCAGTTCATCTGATTTGAAAAGTTTTTCCTCTTCTTTTATTCCTATGTGATTTTTGTCAACCTGTGATAAGTAGAGATTTAAACCAGGCATTTATTTATTATCAAAACAAGAGCTTGATTCCAAATTAAACAGTTTAAATTTTATTGGCTCATTATTATTTTTCTTTAATGATAAGAATGCAACTAAATATATGCTGAGTAGTATATACCAAGTGTCCTTTTTTGGTGTTCTGCTGTTCAAAAGTTGCTAAATCAGTTCTTGTTGACTTCCTTATATCATAGGGAAGATATACAATGTAAAAAATTTAAAGTTATATAATACTTTATGTAATATATGTAAAGCATATGTAAATGATGGCGTGTAAAAATGTTTCTGAACTCACCACTGTACCTAAGAAATTTAACATTAACATTGTTAGTGCTGTTTGAACATTGGCTGAAATAGACATGTTTGCGTTTTGAGCTGATCTGTTCTTAGGTATTATTGGCAAAGCATGTTGTATTTAAAGAGCTCAACAGAAAATTAATATATACTAAATATGTGAGAAGTGAGAAAGATTTCGGTTAACCTATATATTCCCCCAAAATAGCTGTCTAAAGAAATGAAAAGTAACTTGTTTGGCACATAATTTAGTAGTTTTTTTTTAATGTCTTATTCCCTGGGAGAGGAGAAATGGGACCAGCGCTGAGGCCCGCAGTGCTGTAGGGAACTTGTTGGATGGCAGGAGGCTTTGTCCACAGAAACATGAGGGCTCATTCAGCTTGGTGACTGCAGTATATTTTATAAGGAAACCTATGTCTAAAAATAGATGCTGAATGAAACTTCTTTTAGAGCACAGGGCCATATGGTTGTTAAAGGGCCACTTTGTTTTATTGGAAAAAAAATATGAAAACTCCCCATTTGGAAGCAAGTCTTAGTAGTGACTGTTAGAAAATGTCTTTTTGTGCACTGTTAGTAGTAGGTAAGTATTTCAAAACAGATGTGTTTTCTAACCACATTGATTAAAAAACTACCTTAATTGACATTTCTCAGATTCTGTTACAGTGTACTTTTTTTTTTCTTTTTTCTGAATGATAGTAGCAATCATATATAATCATTGAGCAGGGTTTTTTTTTCCTCTGAATTTTGGCAGATGTTTAATATTTGAAACAAAATATGAAATTGAAGAAAACTGTACTAAAGTTCCAGATGAACTTTTATTTAGTCTTTAAAAAATCACATGATATGCCCAGTCCAGAGTTTTAATGTTCTATTCTCTGACAGGAAAATATGTTTATTTCTGTGATGTTTATAAGCACGTGCCCCTATAGAGTCCATTTCTGAGGCAGCAATGCAATTTCTGAAATCTGAGTTTATAAAAATACTTTGAGAATTAAGTTCTAAATGTGACTTTATGAAACCGATACTAAAATAGTATATGTCATACGACTACCACTGTTAGTTTAAATGAATTGGAAAGATGTAATACAAAGTCTGTTTTCAGTATGATAGAGGGAAGGAAAACAACCTGATTTATTCCAGGAAGGACTGGGTTCTGGATCACCAATAATGTCTTGGAGCTCAGGTTAAATATATATATATATATATATATATATATATATATATATATATATATATATATACACACACATACACACACACACACACACACACACACACACACACACACACACACACATATAGAGAGAGAGAGAGTGAGTGGAAACTACCCTGTTAACTGGTCATACTCTGAGGTTATAATTGAGGAAAACTTGAAATGCTTTCTTTCCTTCCATGAGCACAGTGTATCTTTATAGTAAAATTGCCACTAACTTCATTCTCCTTAATGTGAGAGTATTTCCCATTTCCAATGAAAAGCCCATAGGGCTCAAAATAAATGAAACCTACCATGTTTCCGTTTAAATACACACACACACACACACACACACACACACACACACACACACACACCCAAAACTTTCCTCCATACTCTTTCTTCTCTCTCCTTAGAGACCTCTGCCTTCTCCTATACAGCATATGACTGCCAGCAAAACTTCTAGTATGGTAAAATGTTTTAAATTTATATGTTCTTTCCAGCTCTTATGTCAGAGACCCTTGAACTTAACTTCAGTTCTAGAAGCAGTGATGGCAACCTTCAACACTTACTTCTTTTAAAATGTGTTTATATGCATTTGTGTAATACATTTTCGGGTTCCCTGGCTTTGAAACATATGCCGTAAATGAAACATACCTCTCACACAAAATGTACTGTAATAGATGCATGTTTATACACATGAATGAGAAGTATATTTACAAGAGGTTCTAATGTAAGGACTTTAATTTTGTGCAGTATCTTTCACATGTGATATGTCATTTATTCAGTGGGACAATATTGTGTGGCATAAGGGGATTTCCATTTTATGGCAAGAACCAATACTAAGCAGGGTTAATTGCAGGAGGGGGGAGATCTGTGACCCTTAATCTGGGGGAGACCTGTGACCCTTAATCTGAGGCACTTTCCCTCAGACCATACTAAAAATTCTATTTTAAAATCCAGCAAAATGACACAACTTATTAATAGTACTGTTGAATTCAGAATTGCTGAAACTGTCTATAATTTAGCCCACGGGGCCAACACTCTTAGCTACTTGAATAATAATGATTCTTATAGTAGCTAATATTTTAGAGTCCGTATTTGCATACTGCATATTTTTTGTGTAATTTAGGAATATGTAACAACGTATCCATCTTTTTTAAATTTTTATTTTTTATTTTTTAAAATTTACATCCAAATTAGTGTATAGTGAAACAATGATTTCAGGAGTAGATTCCTTAATGCCCCTTACCCATTTAGCCTATCCCCCCTCCCACAACCCCTCCAGCAACCCTCAGTTTGTTCTCCGTATTTATGAGTGTCTTCTGTTTTGTCCCCCTCCCTGTTTTTATATTATTTTTGTTTCCCTTCCCTTATGTTCATCTATTTTGTCTCTTAAAGTCCTCATATGAGTGAAGTCATATGATTTTTGTCTTTCTCTGACTAATTTCACTCAGCATAATACCCTCCAGTTCCATCCATGTAGTTGTAAATGGCAAGATTTCATTCTTTTTGATTGCCAAGTAATACTCCAGTGTGTGTGTGTGTGTGTGTGTGTGTGTGTGTGTGTGTGTGTGTATCACATCTTCTTTATCCATTCATCCATCGATGGACATGTGGGCTCTTTCCATACTTTGGCTATTGTGGATAGTGCTGCTATGTTTATTACATGGGGGTGCATGTGTCCCTTCGAAACAGCACACCTGTATCCCAGGGGTAAATGCCTAGTAGTGCAACTGCTGGGTCATAGGGTGGTTCTATTTTTACTCTTTTGAAGAACCTCCATACTGTTTTCCAGAGTGGCTGCACCAGCTTGCATTCCCACCAACAATGCAAAGAGATCCTCTTTCTCCACAACCTCGCCAACATCTGTTGTTGCCTGAGTTGTTAATGTTAGCCATTCTGACAGGTGTGAGGTGGTATCTCATTGTGGTTTTGATTTGCATTTCCCTGATGATGAGTGATGTTGAGCATTTTTTCATGTGTCAGTTAGCCATCTGGATGTCTTCTTTGGAGAATTGTCTATTCATGTCTTTTGCCCATTTCCTCACTGGATTATTTGTTGTTTGGGGGTTGATTTTGATAAGTTCTTATAGATTCAGGATACTAATCCTTTATCTGATATGTCATTTGCAAATATCTTCTCCCATTCTGTCGGTTGCCTTTTAGTTTTGCTGATTGTTTTCTTCACTGTGAAGCAGCTTTTTATTTTGATGAGGTCCCAGTAGTTCATTTTTGCTTTTGTTTCCCTTGCCTCCGGAGACATGTTGAGTAAGAAGTTGCTGCGGGCAAGATCAAAGACGTTTTTGCCTGCTTTCTTCTCAAGGATATTGATGGCTTCCTGTCTTACACTGAGGTCTTTCATCCATTTTGAGTTTATTTTTGTGTATGGTGTAAGAAAGTGGTCTAGGTTCATTCTTCTGCATGTCGCTGTCCAGTTTTCCCAGCACCACTTGTTGAAGAGACTGTCTTTATTCCGTTGGATATTCTTTTGTGCTTTGTCAAAGATTAGTTGGCCATATGTTTGTGGATCCATTTGTGGGTTCTCTATTCTGTTCCATTGACCTGAGTGTCTGTTCCTGTGCCAATACCATACTGTCTTGATGATTACAGCTTTGTAGTATAGCTTGATGTCTGGGATTGTGATGCCTCCTGCTTTGGTTTTCTTTTTCAAGATTGCTTTGGCTATTCAGGGTCCAACTTATCCATCTTGTTTTTAGAAAACTTTCTTTTTCTTTTTGATGATGAGAGATGATTGATCTTGACAATTAAAAATATTTTATACATTTCAGATGAAAATTTTATCTGCTGGGTGAATGTCTCAGCCTTTTGAGGTTTCTCCCACTCCTAGGATTCTACCAACCATCTCTTTCTCAGGTCAGTGTGAGGGAATGCTTAAGAAGCCTCATGGTAATGGGAGAGGGGTATCCCTTCGGCCTCCTTCCTCTGTAACCCACTGTTTCTGCTGCTATGAAGGTTGCCTGCCTGGTTACTCAGTCTGTGGTCCAAGGCATTCCAGAACACAAGGGTTTATTGTATCTGTGAATACAATATGAACACAGATAATCCAGCTTCCTTTGTTCATTCCATAAATGTCAACTGTGCCTTATGTGTTCTAGGCATAGTTATAGATGCTTTGGACATTGCAACTGAGCATAACAAAATATCTGCTTTCAAAGTATCCACATTCAAGAGGAGGTAGACAACAAATACATCAATATGTAGAGAAAGATTATCCAACTAGATAGAAAGAAATGATCTGAAGAAAAAATGAGTTAGAAAAGTTGGTGGTTACTTTTCTTAGAATGGTCATGGAACTGAAATCTAAATAATGGGAATAAGATAGAGGAACAGGTATAAGGACTGTGAAAGGAAATTAGTGGTGTGTTTGAGGGATAGACAGAAAACCAGCATTCAGGGCACATTTTGGAAAAAGGGGGAAAAGATAAGGAAGTGAGGTCAAAGAAGAGGCAGAGGCCAAATTATGAAAGCCAGAGTAATGAGTATGGTTTTGTTTATAACTGGAAGTTTTAAGCAGAGAAGTAATATGTGATTTACACCTCCGTAGATGTCACTTTGGTTGCTGATTGGAGAGCTCAGTTTGTGGCAGGACATAGTGGAATCAATGAGTTAAAGAGGAAACTGTTACACAGCTTTCTGCAAGATACGTGATGGCAACTGGGTCTAGAGTTTTTGCAGTGGTAGTGGTGAGAGTGGTTCTATTTGGGATATATTTTGGATATGGTACTTCCAGGTCATGATATAATGAAATGGATATGAGACCTGAGAGAGAGAGAGGAATTAAGAAAGGCTTAATGATTTGGGAACAGAAAATATTTCTTGTAAGGATTAAAAATGGTTAATGGCTTGCCTTACTGACTGGCTTGGTTGCTTTCTTTCATTGATTCATTCATTCATTTTTGTGCAAGTGTGAGGTATCCTGATACGCTCTGCATTATGCATATTAATTGTTTCCAGAAGTTGCTTCTTCAGTGGGTTCAAATCCACTTAATCAGAGGAGAGGAAGTGGGATGAATTTCGGAGTGGATTTTTAAATTTCAAAGTGATGTTCAGAAATGCCATCTTCATTAGGAATCACTTTTTAAATATCTGTTGTAGAACTATACTCAAAATCTCAGCTCACTGGAATGGTCTTTTAGTATCTTGGTTTACCATGGTTTATCAAGAGAAAGGAAACTGCTCAAATTTGTGCTGTGAATTTGAAGCAGTCTTAATAACCTGTTTTAAGATAGCAGACACAATTGTTAAATATTTGTTTAGGATTTATTATAACCAGCACAGATTTATGATTGCATTTTTATGTGCCTTGTATAGTCATTATGTATGGTATATCTTAGCTCATTTTATAGAACATAACTTTATGTATTATATGGAGGTAAATATATGAATCTTGTGTAACATTTTCGTCATATAGATGACCTATTTGAGTCTGTAATTTTAATCAGAAATTCAGACCCAAATTATAATATTAGGAACAATCCTAATATTACAGAAAAGTATGGACTTCAGAACACAGTTGTGAAACTGGACCTTTATCAAGTTACAAAGGAACTTTCTGTCCATACTGACTCTGTCCACTTTAAGCATGATTTCTCACCATCTCTTACTCCAGGTATTTTATATCTGATGTTCTCAGTATCGTTACGAGGATTTTTTGTTTTCCTGAAAAAATTTCCCTTTAATGTTCATATAACTGTTAGATAGCATTAGGAGTTTTCCCCAGAATGTCTGTATTATTTTAAAGAAAAATGGTAATTATCATAATTATTCTGAATCTCGTTTGTCTAAAATCTAGTACAGTGTACTGTAGTTATAGATATAAAAAAGTCTGGGCTTTTTAAATATGGATGTCAGATTTTTCTTAATACTTAAAGTTTTCCAGTAGTTCAGGTTCTTGCTTCTTTTTCTGTGGCCAATTAAAAAAAGAGCAGGACTTTTTTAAGGTCAGAAGATCAGCTTGATTTGTTTGTAAAACATAAAAAGAAATACTTGTTTCTAAGACCAGAAAAATCTGTTTTCCGGTTAACTTATTTTTTTATGTTTTGCTTTGTTAAAAAATCAAAAGTAAAGTTAGAAGTAGAAATACCATTTGATTCATGGGTTAATTTATTGGAGTCCTAAATGCTAATTTAGTTACCTGAAGTTATCGGATTAAAAACAGAGGAGGGAAAAAAAAAAAACAAAATTTCTCCATTTCTCATGACCAAATCTTACCTGCTTTTTCCTCGGTATGTGATTCTGAGGGGGAAACCCAGCTTGCTTTAGTATTCATATTTCCTTTGAACTGAATGATAAATGCTGAACCATCATGTCAAGCCTATTCTGAAGATGTCTGGAATAACAATAAACCCTTTGTGATGAAACTAGCACAGGGTAGCTATTTACCAAGTTAAACATCATGAACTTACTTATCTATATTCCAGTGTACTTTAACATCAGCTGTCATCAGCTTATATATTGGGAAAACCTGAGTTAAAATAATTACCATAAATAGAATGTACATATTTTCACTTTGTCTTGTACTTTCATTCCCAGACTGCTCATATAATTAAATTGGTAATGAGATGCCTGCTTTATGTGCACATACACATATATTGTCTAGTATGTTCTATGCTTTTTATTAGGGGTGCTAATAATTAATGATCTTTTATCTGTGTATTACTTTTTACTTCATGGTACTTTTTACTGTGTCAGAGAGATTGTCTTGCAGAGACAAACTTTCCACAGTTGGAGAGCCACCAGAGGAAAGGAAAGCACACTATTATTCAAATGAACTAACTTAATGAAGATCATTTCTTCACTGCAGAGGCAATAGGAAAGCAGGGCCAGAAGCATTTACCCCAGGAGGTTATATATAGGATGATTGGAGACATTCCCAAAGACAATGAGGCACTAGCATTTGTTTAAGAGAAAGGCTATTTCCCTCTGAGGGCTCATGCTGGAATTAACTGGTGTCATTTTGAAGGAGGGTTTTGCTAATTGGCATCTCCCAATTGTATATAATGCCAACACCTTTTTCTATTAATTATTTGCCATAAACATAGCTCAGTAAACCAAAACTCCCTGCAAACTGAAAAAGATTTAAGAGGAACTGTTGCAATTTAATTAGTTTCCAAAAGCCCTATGTGAACTATAACAGTTGGTTGGTATTATTTGTATAATGTTTTGTCGTTTGACGTTGGAGGCATTATGTTCATGTATTGTGGTGATGGCCTGCTGAGTAATTGCAAGGTTCATTATACCACCAAGACTGTCAAGGGCATTTATGGATATTCATGTGCAGTGAACCCTTGAACTTGAACTGGTCATTCTTGTCTCCCATGGCTGGAATTGTGTTTACTCTAAATGGCAGGAGAAACTTTAATTATGAAACCATAAAAGAAGCAAAATTACCTAAGTTTTAAAATGGTAAATGGGCTATTAAGAAATGTACCTGCAGTTTTTCCCCTTTGCTGTAAAAATGTTATCTGTACTCTCAAGGAAACTCATCATAATCCTAACCTTTAAAAAAAATTTGAAGACATACTGCTTGGTAGTAAATCTGTGCTTCCAAAATTGTGTTTTTATGTAAAAAGATACTAGATATCCATTATTTCTACTTTAGGAAATCCATTTATAGACCAAATATTAAGAAAAATTGAACTTACTAATACGAAGTTAAAAATATCCAAGCATGGTGCATTGATTTGAAAACTTTTGAAAATATGAAAGAAATTTAAGAAGCAGAATTCAAGAAGTATGCATATAAAGTATACATATATATATTTATCAACATTCATCCATATATACATTAATCAACATTTAACTATGTGTCAGTGCTAAAGTATATAACACTCTCTTTATGAGTGTCCTTCCCCTAGACTTTTACGTTCTTGATAATAGAAGCATTTTCTTAATGTATCTTGTCTCATAGTACTCAGCACATGGGTCTTGTTCAATGAGGTTTTATTGAACTGAAGAGAGTGAGACAAAAGATGGAGTATAAGAGGGTTGTAGTTGGAAGTGGAGAGTTATGTCTGGAACATGGAATGCATGGAGAATGGTGGCAAGAGATGGAATTTGAAAATTAGGTGGGGAAGATGCTTCTGTTCCCAGGTGCTTGGATCATACACAGAGGATGTTATGGGGCACTTGCAGGATTTTAAGCAGCTAATCACACTGAGAGCATGGGGCAGGAATAAGAAACCAACTCTGATTTGTCCATGCTGGGATATGGTATCCTTGAAGCCTGGTTTGCACAAAGGTCTTATTGTTTTTTAAGGAAAACACAATTCTTACAAGAAACTTTAATTGTGAGAAACTATACACAACACAAAACTTAATTGTTTTAATCATTTTTAAGTGTTACAGTTCAGTAGTTTTAAGTACATTCACATTGTTGGCCAGTCAATCTCTAGACCTCTTTGTCTTTGCAAAGCTGAAACTCATAGTGTGCTGAGGCAGCTATAATAATACAGTAGACTGAATGGCTTCAATAATGGCCATTTATTTTACAGAGTTCAGGAGACCAGAAAGTCCAAGATCTGGGTGCAGGAAGATTTAGTTTCTGGTGAGGGCTCTCTTCCTAACTGGTAGACAGCTGCCTTCTTACTATCCTTACATGGCAGATGAAAAAGAGAACATAAGAGAGCTCACTCTTCTCCTCTTTTTCTCTTCTTGTGAGGCCACTAATCCCATTTTGGAGACCTCACTTTATGGCCTCATGACTTTACCTAAACCTAATTATCTTCCAAAGTCTCCACTTCCAAATGTCATCGCATTGGGGGTTATGGCTTCAACATAAGAATATCACAACAATACTTATTTTTTTGTTACTGACTTAATTCATTTAGCATAATGTCTTTAAGATTCATCCATTTTATAGTATGTATCAGAATTTCCTTCCTATTCAAGGCTGACTAATATTTCATTGTATGTATATACCACATTTTGTTTATCCTTTCATCTTTTGAAGAACATTTGAGTTGCTCCCAGCTGTTGGCTATTGTGAATAATGTTGCTGTGCACATGAGAGTGTAAATATTTTTTCAAAACCGTGCTTTCAATTCATTTGGACATACACCCAGAAGTAAAATTGCTAGATTACATGGTAATTCTATTTTTAATCTTTTGAGTAGACTTCCTACTGTTTTCCATAGCAGCTGTATCCTTTTACCTTCCCACCAACGGTGCACAAAGTTTCAATTTCTCCACAACCTTGCCAATACTTGATGATGTTGTTGTTTTGGTAGTAGTCATCCAATTGGGTGTGAGATGATATCTTGTTGTGATTTTGATTTGTATTTCCCTAGTGGATAATTGATTTTGAGTGTCTTTTCATGTCTTATTGGCCTTTTGTATATGTTCTTTGAAGAAAGGTCTGTTCATGTCCTTTGTCTATTTCTTAATTGGGTTGTTTGTTTTTGTAGTTGTCTAGTTAAAGCTATTCTTTATATATTCTGGATAATCCCTTATTAGGTATATGATTTGCAAATTTTCTCTCATTTCAGAGATTGCCTTTTCATGTTGTTGATTGAATCCTTTGCATACAAGTTTTAAATTTTGATGTGACCCAATTTATCTCCTTGATTTATTGCCTGTACTTTTGGTGTCATATCCAATAAATCACTACTAAATGCAATAACATAAAGCTTCTTTTCTATGTGTGTTTGTTTGTTTGTAAGAGTTTTATGGTTTTAGTTCTTACATTTAGGTTTTTTATCCATTTTGAGTTCATTGTTGTATATATTGTAAAGTAAGGGTCCATTTTTTTTAAAATGTGGATACCCGGTTTTCTTAACACCATTTGTTGAAATACCGTCCTTTCCCCATCGAATGGTCTTGTCAACCTCGGTGATGATCTATACGTGCTGCTGAAGCAAAGAGAAAGGGGGACCTTTCCACATAGAGATGAGGGAATGACCTAAAAGAATCTTGGGGAGACACTAGAGACCTTCTAAAAGTCATGGAGGAATAGAATGGTGGGACACTGTCAGATTAAGAGCAAAGAAAGAGGAATCTCACGCACATCCCTCAGCCAGAAAGAACATGCCTGCAATATTTTTGTTTGTTTTTGAAGGATAGCTGAAACGGACAAGAAAGCAGGTGTTAAAAGCATGGACAAAGACAAATGACAGGCACCTTACCTCAAGGAAATGTAACATGTAGTGGGGATGATAGCATGCATAAATGATTCAAATACAGGGGAAAGAATAAATGTCATAGAAGTAATACTGATAAGATGCTGTGGACATTTAGAGGAGAAAACAGTTATTTCTTCTGAGAGGGCCAGTTGGGTCTTGCTGGGTATAGTCATCCAGATTTCTCATTTGAAAGCAACAGAAACCAATTGTGATTCATTTACATAGAAAACACAGTTATTAAGGGGCTCTTTGCTAGTTCATAGCAAATATCGCTCCAGGAAGATATGGGAACCAGGTCTTGAAGAGACACAGCCTAGAACAATAATTAAAATTTCATCTTAGGATTTATCCTGTAATAAGGACACCATTGCCACCACACTTTAGGGTAGTTGCTGACTTAGGCTGTTCCCATCAATGCTGGATCTGGATGTTGCCACTAGTACTGGCCGTGTGGCTGCCCTGCTCCCATCACTGGTCACAGTGAATGCCCTGAGGTCCTTCGCTCCATGTAAAGTTTGGGACAGGTATAGCTATTGGGAGGGCTTCAATCACATACCCGTGTCCTTGCTACAGGATGGGCAAAGAAAGTGAAAATCTGAGTTTTTAAACTTCTGTTTTGGAGAATTCTGCCTCAAACAAATGGGAAGTGCCAATATACAGGAAGTGAGAAGGGGTTAAGGCTAGTTGGCTGCAAAGTATTGTAATATCTGCAGAGTTGAGAGAGGCAAGATTTGCACTGCTGTAGGAGACCTAGTAATAGTTAAACAGGCAGTGGCAGTTGGAAATATGGGGTGGAGGTTCAGAAAAAGATTTAGCTTGGTAGTCAAAGTGGTATTAGCTGAAGCCCTGACATTCTAAGGGAACATGTTTGAAGAAGAGATCTTTGGGGAAGAATCATCACCTATATTTGTGGGAACACAAGAGGAAGAAACTTGGATGTATAGGCCCTCATCATGAAAACCAAAAGAAAAGCTTCCAGTGAGTTCCTAGTAAATTGTATTTATTCAGTTTACTTCTAACTGAATGAGGCCCTTAAGAAGGGAGTGGCTGCAGTGCTCAGTGTTGCTTAGGATGGAATGAATGAAGGCTAAGAACATTTCTTTGAATTTGTTGATCTTTGAAAGAAGAATTTTATTAGAATGCTGGGGGTAGAATCCAGAGGGCTAGAGATTTACAAGGAAGATGTAACTGGGATGACAATAATTGGTGACATCAAGGGTCAGTTGCTTTCGGAAGAGAAAGGTAGGACTTGTGAAAGGAACTACTTTCAAAAAAAGATTTATTGAACACCTACTACATAGTAACTGTTTTAAATGCTTTGAGTATGGAAGTCAGCAAAATGGACAAAGATCAGTGCCCTTGGGATCTTTATGTTCTGCAGGGAGGAGGGGCACCAGGTTGTTAATGAACATAGTAAATAAGTTAATTATAAGTAGTTAGAAGGTGATAAGTGCTGTGGGGTGAAAAAAAGCAGAGTAAGAAAAATTGACTGGATTTATTAAACTTCGCAAGAAACATCTCATTAGAATGGTGGGAAGTGGATGTCCAGTCGGGTCAGGTAGGGTGGTTGTGGTGGTAAATAGAGCAGCAGGGTAGGCTTTGCTGAGCTGAGACTTGAGACAGGTCTAAAAGGAGATGAAGGAGGATATCTAAGGGAAGAATATTTTAGGCAGACGAATAGGAGATACAAAGCTCTGACCTGGAACACGTGAGGCATGTTGAGGAACAGGATGAGGACACGGGAGAATAGTAGGAAAACAGCCCAATGAGATAATTAGAAGCCAGTTCTTAAAGGAACACTAAGAATTATACACTACTGTAAGGACTTTGTAAGGACATCATAAGCACCTACTCTAGGATTGATAGCTCTTTGATATTTTCTATAGATTACTAAAATGAGGTAATCTACAGGTTCTTACACAGTTCAGAAAAACTTCAAGCTTACTTCTCACAAGCTATTTCTATTTGTATCAACTTCAGAAAGAGATAACGTAGAAACCCACAAAAAGGGATAATGTTCTATAACCAGTGTAAAGTGAAGCAGGATTTTTTTTTTATTCAAGGGGCAGAAGGTAAAGTATCATGAATAATTTTATAACTTTTTTTTGCCTAAATTCCTAGAGTGATGTAAACATTTGGTGTTGTCAATTTCTGATTTTATATATATATATATATATATATATATATATATATATATATATATACCATTTTAACAAAAAATTGAAAATCTTTTTTTTTAAACAAGTGTTTCTAAAAGAGTACCTACTTCTTTTGAACTTCCTCTCTCTTCCTTTTTCCTACACATCTTTGGTAGAGGTGCTCATGAGATGTATTGAGGACTTTGAAGTGCTTCCACTATACTTTTGGGAGACCTCAGGGTAAAAATGATGGTGACTCTCTCCAAGATAGATCATATACTGGGTCACAAAACAGCCCTTCATAAGTTTACAAGAATTGAAATTATACCATGCATACTTTCAGACCACAATGCTATGAAGCTTGAAATCAACCACAGGAAAAAGTCTGGAAAACCTCCAAAAGCATGGAGGTTAAAGAACACCCTACTAACGAATGAGTGGGTCAACCAGGCAATTAGAGAAGAAATTAAAACATATATGGAAACAAACGAAAATGAAAATACAACAATCCAAACGCTCTGGGATGCAGCGAAGGCAGTCCTGAGAGGAAAATACATTGCAATCCAGGCCTATCTCAAGAAACAAGAAAAATCCCAAATACAAAATCTAACAGCACACCTAAAGGAAATAGAAGCAGAACAGCAAAGGCAGCCTAAACCCAGCAGAAGAAGAGAAATCATAAAGATCAGAGCAGAAATAAACAATATAGAATCTAAAAAAACTGTAGAGCAGATCAACGAAACCAAGAGTTGGTTTTTTGAAAAAATAAACAAAATTGACAAACCTCTAGCCAGGCTTCTCAAAAAGAAAAGGGAGATGACCCAAATAGATAAAATCATGAATGAAAATGGAATGATTACAACCAATCCCTCAGAGATACAAACAATTATCAGGGAATACTATGAACAATTATATGCCAGCAAATTGGACAACCTGGAAGAAATGGACAAATTTCTAAACACCCACACTCTTCCAAAACTCAATCAGGAGGAAATAGAAAGCTTGAACAGACCCATAACCAGCGAAGAAATTGAATCGGTTATCAAAAACCTCCCAACAAATAAGAGTCCAGGACCAGATGGCTTCCCAGGGGAGTTCTATCAGACATTTAAAGCAGAGATAATACCTATCCTTCTCAAGCTATTCCAAGAAATAGAAAGGGAAGGAAAACTTCCAGACTCATTCTATGAAGCCAGTATTACTTTGATTCCTAAACCAGACAGAGACCCAGTAAAAAAAGAGAACTACAGGCCAATATCCCTGATGAATATGGATGCAAAAATTCTTAATAAGATACTAGCAAATCGAATTCAACAGCATATAAAAAGAATTATTCACCATGATCAAGTGGGATTCATTCCTGGGATGCAGGGCTGGTTCAACATTCGCAAATCGATCAACGTGATACATCACATTAACAAAAAAAAAGAGAAGAACCATATGATCCTGTCAATCGATGCAGAAAAGGCCTTTGACAAAATCCAGCACCCTTTCTTAATAAAAACCCTTGAGAAAGTCGGGATAGAAGGAACATACTTAAAGATCATAAAGGCCATTTATGAAAAGCCCACAGCTAACATCATCCTCAACGGGGAAAAACTGAGAGCTTTTTCCCTGAGATCAGGAACACGACAGGGATGCCCACTGTCACCGCTGCTGTTTAATATAGTGCTGGAAGTTCTAGCATCAGCAATCAGACAACAAAAGGAAATCAAAGGCATCAAAATTGGCAAAGATGAAGTCAAGCTTTCGCTTTTTGCAGATGACATGATATTATACATGGAAAATCCGATAGACTCCACCAAAAGTCTGCTAGAACTGATACATGAATTCAGCAAAGTTGCAGGATACAAAATCAATGTGCAGAAATCAGTTGCATTCTTATACACTAACAATGAAGCAACAGAAAGACAAATGAAGAAACTGATCCCATTCACAATTGCACCAAGAAGCATAAAATACCTAGGAATAAATCTAACCAAAGATGTAAAAGATCTGTATGCTGAAAACTATAGAAAGCTTATGCAGGTAATTGAAGAAGATATAAAGAAATGGAAAGACATTCCCTGCTCATGGATTGGAAGAATAAATATTGTCAAAATGTCAATACTACCCAAAGCTATCTACACATTCAATGCAATCCCAATCAAAATTGCACCAGCATTCTTCTCGAAACTAGAACAAGCAATCCTAAAATTCATATGGAACCACAAAAGGCCCCGAATAGCCAAAGTAATTTTGAAGAAGAAGACCAAAGCAGGAGGCATCACAATCCCAGACTTTAGCCTCTACTACAAAGCTGTCATCATCAAGACAGCATGGTATTGGCATAAAAACAGACACATAGACCAATGGAATAGAATAGAAACCCCAGAACTAGACCCACAAACGTATGGCCAACTCATCTTTGACAAAGCAGGAAAGAACATCCAATGGAAAAAAGACAGTCTCTTTAACAAATGGTGCTGGGAGAACTGGACAGCAACATGCAGAAGGTTGAAACTAGACCACTTTCTCACACCATTCACAAAAATAAACTCAAAATGGATAAAGGACCTGAATGTGAGACAGGAAACCATCAAAACCTTAGAGGAGAAAGCAGGAAAAGACCTCTCTGACCTCAGCCGTAGCAATCTCTTACTCGGCACATCCCCAAAGGCAAGGGAATTAAAAGCAAAAGTGAATTACTGGGACCTTATGAAGATAAAAAGCTTCTGCACAGCAAAGGAAACAACCAACAAAACTAAAAGGCAACCAACGGAATGGGAAAAGATATTTGCAAATGACACATCGGACAAAGGGCTAGTATCCAAAATCTATAAAGAGCTCATCAAACTCCACACCCGAAAAACAAATAACCCAGTGAAGAAATGGGCAGAAAACATGAATAGACACTTCTCTAAAGAAGACATCCGGATGGCCAACAGGCACATGAAAAGATGTTCAACGTCGCTCCTTATCAGGGAAATACAAATCAAAACCACACTCAGATACCACCTCACGCCAGTCAGAGTGGCCAAAATGAAGAAATCAGGAGACTATAGATGCTGGAGAGGATGTGGAGAAATAGGAACCCTCTTGCACTGTTGGTGGGAATGCAAATTGGTGCAGCCGCTCTGGAAAGCAGTGTGGAGGTTCCTCAGAAAATTAAAAATAGACCTACCCTATGACCCAGCAATAGCACTGCTAGGAATTTACCCAAGGGATACAGGAGTACTGATGCATAGGGGCACCTGTACCCCAATGTTTATAGCGGCACTCTCAACAATAGCCAAATTATGGAAAGAGCCTAAATGTCCATCAACTGATGAATGGATAAAGAAATTGTGGTTTATATACACAATGGAATACTACGTGGCAATGAGAAAAAATGAAATATGGCCTTTTGTAGCAACATGGATGGAACTGGAGAGTGTGATGCTAAGTGAAATAAGCCATACAGAGAAAGACAGATACCATATGGTTTCACTCTTATGTGGATCCTGAGAAACGTAACAGAAACCCATGGGGGAGGGGAAGGAAAAAAAAAAAAAAGAGGTTAGAGTGGGAGAGAGCCAAAGCATTAGAGACTGTTAAAAACTGAGAACAAACTGAGGGTTGATGGGGGGTGGGAGGGAGGGCAGGGTGGGTGATGGGTATTGAGGAGGGCACCTTTTGGGATGAGCACTGGGTGTTGTATGGAAACCAATTTGACAGTAAATTTCATATATTAAAAAATAAAAAAAAATAAAATAAAAAAAAAAATGATGGTGACTCTTTGAATCCGATTGGTCCTATTTTTTTTATTAAAATTAAAAAAAAATTTATTTGAGAGAGAGAGAGTGTGAGTGAGCATGAATGGGGGAGGGGCAGAGACAGAGAGGGAGATATAGAATCTGAAACAGGCTCCAGGCTCTGAGCTGTCAGCACAGAGCCTGACATGGGGCTCGAACCCAGGAACAGTGAGATCGTGACCTGAGCCGAAGTCGGCTGCTCAACCAACTGAGCCACCCAGGTGCCCTGCTGATTGGTCCTCTTAATGAGCTTTAAGTCATCTAGATAAGCATAAGTTTTGTAATTTTGGTTAAGGTTGAATTTGAATGTTTCATTTGGCATAATCCTTAAGGTAACTCACAATTTGCTCAAATTTTTCACTTTTCAGGATATTTGGTAGTTGCAGACCTAACCACTATAATAAGGGGTGACTATAATAAGACATGTAGAATGAGATGATCAGATGAAAGAATGCCTCTGTAACTAAGGCTTTTTATGTTACACAGGAAGAGTGTTACAATTTCATATATTTCCGTTGGACTAGTAGAGAATTGTTTCTGTGTCTAAATATGTCATTGGTTTTATCTTCTATGATCACTAAAGCTCATCTTCTTTACTTCCATCATTTAAGCATCTTCTGTCATGCCATGAACATTTAGTATCCTCTGATTTTGCTGTAATACTCTAGATAGAGCACACAGAAGGAAAGGGTTTCAGTAAGAGTACAGTCTGATTTCACTGTACTGTGACATTTGCTGATAAAACAGTGTCTATACGTGGAGTTTCATTGTATTTATTTATTTTTACAGACCAGTTGTGTGAACATTCACACCAACCCTTTGTCTTGTGAAAATTCTCCATGTATGAAGTCTGTTATAAAGGGCTTCCTGAGATTATCAAAAACTGCTGCTTCTCATAAAAAAAATTAAAACACTAAGCAGCTGTGCTTTATATCTGGGGACAGGTGAAGGAAGAGAAGGGAAACACACACACACACGCACACACACGCACACACACAAACACAGTATGTTTCAGGCATCCTTTTGGTATCAACCATCTGTCATTAGGAAAATATTTCAATATACACAGTTGACTTCTGGCTGGTAGAAGAGAGGAAAGGTTTAACATGTCATGAATCTAAACTGAATATCATGGCATTATTTTTTCTTTTATTAAAAATACTTTCACATGCACATAGATTTTAGATGTCACATTAAGTAAGAAATTGGCTTTCTGTAATCTTTGTAGTTTTCCTATCATCAACTTTTTAAAAATCAAGAGCAAAGTCTACTCAGTATGTAAATCCTATACTGGCAACACTATTGTTGAGGTTTTCTATGGAAAAGCTAGTATATGCTAAGTAAAAGCAAACTGTTTTTCTGTTATGAATGTCTTCTCTTTTACTTTAAGAAACTTTTTCTCATTTGATTCCTCCTATACATAGTTAAGTATTTTCCAAAGAGTGGAAAATAGATTTTCTAAGAACTATCTTCATATGATGTATTCACTTAAGCATAGACTATTCAAGTGTTTAAGAGCTATACTTTAACTCTTTTTATATTTCTTTTAGGTGTATACTAATGTGTACCTTCCTCATTTCTAAAGTATATTCAGAGGGAGTTACGAGGAAACATACACAAAAAAAATTGATGTTATCATTTCTATTTAAAATTTATTTTCCATTTACTTATTTAATATCACTTCAAGTTGGATTTGGATTAATTTAGGGTATAGTTGACTTTAGGATGAAATAAGAGTAATAGTAATCCTTTTTAAGAAATTGATTTTTTATAGTGGCTAGTATGAATTTCAAATAGTTATTTGAGATTTTGATTTTCCGCTCAGGAATGCTTTAGCTCTAGTTTGATAAAGAAGAAAATGTCCTTCAAACACCTTTGGGATAGACCCTTGGGTAAGTCAGGTTGGTAGCTTCCGTGGTTCATGATTTTCATAGTGTGTGACTCTAATTCTGAGGAGTTCATGGTCACAGTCTTAATAATTACATTACTAGGGTGTATCTGTAGTTATTTAAACAGACAACAAAACTCCTTTCTCACATAGTTGCTTATAAATGGGGCAGAGTAGATCTTCTGGAACTGCCTTCTCATGGTGTGAAGAAAATAGCCTCTTTTGTGGAAACAGACTCAGACTCATCTGACAAGGAGAGGACCACATCATGTGGTTCTGGTGACTTCACACATCGACTTTTTCTTTCTGAGGCTGCAGAGTTGCCTCACTCTTATCTCCTGAGGCACAGGGAGCTCAAGGGAAATAAAACGTCCTTCCTTAGTCCCAAGGCACCTCAAGTCATCTTCGTAACATCACTTGTAAAATACGGTTGATAATACATGCGTTGAAGGGCTGCTGCAAGAGTTAAAAAGAATGCCTACAAGACAGTGCTTTAAATTGATAATACATTTGTTTTACTTATGATTATAATTATTCTTATCAATAAAGAATATACATGTTCTAAAGGAGAGGTCCATCTCATTGGATCTGAAACTGCTGACCACTAAATACGTTGCTGTGGCTTCCAGACTGTCTGGTGTTCCTTCCTCTGAACTCACGGGTTTGGGATTCAGGGTATCTGATCCTTCTTTTGCTCCAGTGCTCAGAATTTCTGGCAGTTATGTTCCCTGAGTGAATCTCATCAGCTACCCCCGGCCCCCCCGAGCCTCTGAGGCTTCCATCTACTGAATGGATTATTTCTGCCCTAGTCATTTCTTTCAGAGCAAAAACATATGGGTGCTAGCTAGTGAAGTACTGGTGTCTGATCCTATCAAGACTTAGCAAGTTTCAGACCTTTTTGGCTCAGGCACATGCAGTATATATTTATCTGTAAATGGGAACAATATCGCCTACCACACAGGAAGGTAGTGAGGATTAAATGAGTTAATGTATGTTAGGTACATAGTGTAGTGTCTAACAAACTGTAAAAGCTCACCAAGTGGTATGTATTATTATCATCATTCCATATTCCCTCCAGAAATAACTATATTTGTCTTCCCTGAGTTTCTTGAATGCCAGCTCCTGCCAAGACATTTTCCTCCTGTTCAGTTTTAGTTCCTTGTCTGAGATAATCATATTTGATCAGGTGATGAATTACTCTGTAGTGATTCATGTAAAGAATAACCTCATATTCTATGTATCACCTGATTCCTTAATACCAGGGTACATTTTGACCTTATTAGCCTTTAGTTGAATAATACTGAAACCAGATAATAAACTGGACAGAGTTATGCATATATGGGGTTTTGGAGTCCTGGGGTGGTCTGGAAGTTTGTTTCATTTTGTTTTTATTTTAACTGTAGAAGTTAGCAAATTCACTGCGTTAGTTTTCATTGGTGCTTTAATCATGCAAGTTGCCTTTAGTTCTCTTCTTATTCTTTAATGTTAATTGTTTTTTGAAATTGTGGTTTATATACACAATGGAATACTACTTGGCAATGAGAAGGAATGAAATATGGCCTTTTGTAGCAACGTGGATGGAACTGGAGAGTGTCATGCTAAGTGAAATAAATCATACAGAGAAAGACAGATACCATATGTTTTCACTCTTATGTGGATCCTGAGAAACTTAACAGAAGACCATGGGGGAGGGGAAGGGAAAAAAAGGGAGGGAGGCAAACCATAAGAGACTCTTAAAAACTGAGAACAAACTGAGGGTTGATGGGGGGTGGGAGGGAGGGGAAAGTGGGTGATGGGCATTAAGGAGGGCACCTGTTGGGATGAGCACTGGGTGTTGTATGGAATCCAATTTGACAATAAATTTCATATGAAAAAATGTTAATTGCTTTTTGTGTCTAGTCTTCTTATTTTGTATGCAGGCTGCGCATATCCTCGTTATATTCATGGTCTGACATGAGCTTTTAAAAAAAACTCTGCAATCACTAAGTAAATGATATTGTCATAGATTTAAGATATCATTCTATTCTAAAATTCCACAAAGCATTTTGCTTTGATGGGTTTGGTTGTACTGATGGTCAAATTATACCCTTCAAGTACACAGTGTAACAGTGTTTTAGGAGAATCCAGTTGGGGACTTAGTTGTTCTTTTTCAAAAGCCATCTCAAATCCCCTTAATGAGCTGTTGGGAGTGGCAAGAATAAAAGACCATCAACTGAAAGCTTGTATCAGAAGAGATTGTTATGTCTATCATGTAATATTGGGGCTCTAGCCTGTTAATAATCATATTTGTATTAGGTGAAAAATGGTTTGTGTTGTTGATTAGTGCTTAAATTATATTAAGATATGTTCAGAGTATTTTGTAGCAATGTGTTTCCTCTACTACCTTTATAAATGCCTCAAAAAGGTACCTTTTATATATGATTGTCATAAAAAGTTATATTTTTAATTTTTGAAATATATCCTTAATGAACAATTATTTCAGGAAAAAAAATAGCAGCTTGCTAAAGCCATTGAAACCTGGATTATAACAAAAGTTTTGAAATTTTAAAGCCGGAGGGAGATCTAGTTGTCTCTTTATACTTGTGTGTGAATTTTTTTGTTGCTAGTGGTAACTCTAGAGAATTTTTTTTCGAACAGCACCCTTTTAATAACAATGGTCTCCCCAAATATACTGTGGCATAGCTTTAAACTTTATTAAGTCTGTCTTGCAATCCCCTTCCTCTCCCTGAGTAAATGGAAGAAAAGTTTGGCAGGCTCCATGCTGTGCACTTGATTGATGTCCAGAACATCTGAAGGACTTTTGTGTCCTGCCTGCTCTCCATGAGTGCATAATGTGTGAATACTTAAAGAAGGTCAGCCCTTATCACATGTAATCTAGGCCTGAAAGCAGATCAACAGTGACAGTCATATCCCGTAAGTAAGAACACAAATCATCCTCTACATGCTTTAGACAAGTTGTGGGATATTTTTTCTCTCTTTTTACCCCTTCCCACTCACGGGGGACCTTGGCAGAGCAATGAAAGCAGAGAGAAGACGTGCTCAGAATAATGTGTCACTGTTGGAGGGAGGAAGGGATTGTTTATTTGTAATGATGTGCTGGTCTTTCACTGTGCAGCTTGAAGGGAGCTTCGGGTTGTTGATGACCAGTGATGTGGAATGTGCACAGGAGAACAGGGTGGGGAGGCAGGCAGCCTGAAAGCGGCCGAAGTTGTGGTCTTTATAAACCCCGGAGTCAGGAGAAATGTTTTTGTACACTTGGGTTCTATTGTCCACGTTTTCCCCCATAATGGAGTCACTTTTTATACCATTGTGTGAATGTATCACACAATGTGCGAATGTGCTGAAAATCAGAGTAGTAAGATGCTTTAGCCAGTACAGTTCTGAGTGTACTTTTCTCGTTTGGGTACAACTAGTACAAAAGTTTAAAACATGTTTTCAGGCAAAACTCACTGGAATGGTAGGGACCTAAATTGCTATAGCTTACAAAAGGAAGAAGGAAATAGCTTGTTTTTATGTGCCTGTGTGTTTGAACAGAAGTTTAATTAAAAAGTTAATGTCCTTCCAAACAGTATTAGCAGGGATATTCAAATAATAAAGAAAATAACACTCACCTTATTGTTCTCATCAGGAATAATGAGGATATTGTTACATTTTCTTAGATACAAAGGAATGTATTTTTCATCGTATCATTGAAATCTTTACTCGTTTCTTTGGAAATCTAATCAGCCACAAGGAGCAGTTGTAGCCAGTACACATAATGGAAAAATAAACTGTGAAGATACCTCCTCCAGAAATGAAGGCATGGCTTCCCGTGTATACAGGACAGAAATCACAATATGAGATATGAGGCCCTTCCCACCTCTGCCATCTACTTTTCCATCCTAACGTCTCTGTTCTCCAGGCGTTTCCAGGTTCCCACGTTCTCTGCAAACACTGCTCTTTTTCTTACTCGTGAGTCTCTGTACTGCCCTTTCTCTTTGCTTAGGATTCCTTTGCCCTCCCTTCACTCAGTGAATTCCTACTTCTCTTTGAAGACCTCGTTCGAATGCCTCTCCCCCACAAGTTCAGTCCCCACCCCTGGTCAGAATTCATCTTTGTCCACTGTACTTTCCGTGTTCCTGCAGTTCCCCAGGCGGTTACTGTACTGCATTGTCATTATTTAATTGTATGTTTGTCCTCAACCTACAGGGTCAGTTGTGTCCTGAAGGCAGGTACTGTCTTTTAAGAAATGTTCTTATATCCCATTTACTAGATCCACTTCCCCAAATTCAGTTCAAAACTGTTTATATACATAAAAATCAGGAGGTTTGGGTAGTTTCTATGTAAAAATAAGTCACAAATTGAAACTGTTAGAATAGTAATCTCAAAATTTAAAATGAATTCATATACCTCTGCTGCAATTGTATGAATAGTCAATGAATTAAGTAAAAGTAAATTGACTAAAAACTTGCCTTTGCAGATATAATTTGAATTTTTAAAACCAGATTTAACATGAGACATATTTTGTATTTTTGTTTTAAGGGAGCACAGTGTTTATGATGAGAACAGTTTGGCAAAATGTTACGTTAAATAACGTTGTTAACAGGGATTTTTTTTTTGTCAGGAGGCAGGGGAGTGATTAGTGAGTTTTTTGGAAATTGACCACTTTCTGATATCCTCTTATGTTCTGGGCACCGTATTCAGTAACTAATATTCATTTACTTGTCTAATTTATATAACAGTCTTAAGTCAGGTAATGACCAAACTGTAGAAGAGAGTTTGCATGATTTGGCCACGGTTATACAGATTGCACAACTAGGGTGTCTACATCACAGCACAGGCTCCATGAATCTAGAAAGGGTGGGTCTGTTTAAGAATTGTACAGTTGAGGGGCATCTGGGTGGCTCAGTTAAGCGTCCAACTCTCGATTTCGGCTCAGGTCACGATCTCACATTTGTGCCCCGTGTTGGGCTCTGTGCTGATAGTACACAGCCTGCTTGGGATTCTCTCTTTCCCTCTCTCTCTGCCTCTCCTCTGCTCACTCACTCTCTCAAAAATAAATAAATAAACTTAAACAAAAGAATTCTACAGTTGACAGCAGTGCAAATTGTACTCATGTGGGTAGTCCTCCTTTTCTCTTTCCTTGGTCTTCTCTCGGGTATAGATCTTCAAATTGATACCTTTCTTTTAGCATTCTCTCAGAGAGCTTTCTTTGAAACCTCGGGTGTATACTGTATGTGAGTGGGTTAAGTCATATGCAAGTCTGGGTGGTTTCCCTAAACCAGATTTCTGATCTACGTTATAAGAGTTTCATTAGATCTTTTGAGCCGGGTTGCCTGGAACCTAATTATGCATTTTATAAAACATGCAGCCAGCGTATATTAAACAATAAAGGCAAACTGGAGAGAATTAAGAGGGATACATTTTGAATTTCTTAATATTATCAATGGAAGGAAGAAATCTGTATTTCCACAAGGTTTGACTAAATAGAAACCTCTCCTCACACTTCTCATTTTCACTTCTCACAAAGTTGGAAATTCAGGTTCGGAGACTCATCCTATAGGCTGAAATTTTACACTTTTTTTTTTTTACTTCATCAAGCCAGTCACTGTTCAAAAAACCTTTAGTTATTTATGTAATATATAGTCTAAACTCCATAATCTACGTTCAGAGTCCTGCACAGTCCGGTTCCACTCTGTCTAGGTTTCTCTCCAGCCATTTGCTAATAGGAACTGTCTGCGCCAGTAGGATTTTTCTTCTCATGCTATTACACAAATGAAATATTTAATCCTACCTCTAATCCTTGCTCATATAATTTCTTCCTTTCCGTCTCCTCTGTTGCTATATAAATTCAATTCTTATTTCAGCGTCCAGCTCTCCCTTCAGTTTTTGGCCCAGTCTAATCCATGCCTTACCCTGATTTTCCATCTTTATTCCATTTGAGGACACTTCTTCTTAAAATATGCTACCCTTTTTATGGTTCTCTATTATATAGGTTGCTTTTTTTTTGTCGCATTGTAAACTTCCTGAGTACATTGATTTCAGCGAGCACATACCATAGAGTAAGAAATGGTCGCTGATATGAATTGTTTGAACTGAATTAGGATTCTAAGGTGAGAGCTCTCTCTTTAGGCTTGGAACCATTTTTGGACGCTCATATTGGGGAAATGGAGTGGCAGTGGGAGCTGTCCCACATTTCAGCCATTCGCCCGTCCTCCCAAAGCTCAAGGCTGGGTTCCAAGTTGGCGGTGGAACCATGTTGTGATGTGGCTCTGAGCCGAATAGCAAAGGTTTGAGCAAGAGATTCTGTTGCTTGATTTTTGTCTTCTTTTCCCACATATTACTCTCTGCTCCTGATCACTCCTGTTCATTTTAGTATGCCTCAGTCTCCCTTCTTCGCTCCAAGGGATGTGGATAAATGATACTGAAAGACTACTACCCTCGACTTACAGTTTCCTGGCACGTAAGTTGCATGGTTTCTGTGAAATGCAGAATGTGTAGTTTCTTAAATTTAGGATATCCCAAGGTTAAATATATGGTTAAAAGTACTATATTTCTGTTATGTTTTATTTCTCGAAAGTGCGCATTGAAGGTGTTGGATTGATAGTAGTATTTGTAAATTCATAAAAGAGCAGTTGTTGGTTTTCCGAACTAGAGAATAGATTTGAATGGCACCTAGAAAGCTAGTGCTGGGACGTACTCCTGTGTGTAGAGGGCTGCGGTGTCTCTTAAAAATGAGAAGATAGAGATTTTTTTCCAAGAAAATAATTCTTAAAATACCAAGTAAACACATTCTGATGATGTCTGAGATATAAGCATTGACATATGTCTCGATTGGGGTGCCTGGGTGACTCAGTCCGTTAAGCTTCTGACTTCGGTTTGTGTCATGATCTCATGGTTTGTGAGTTCAAGCCCCGAATCGGGCTCTGTGCTGCCAGCTCAGAGCCTGGAGCCTGCTCCAGATTCTGTGTCTCCCTCTCTCTTTCTGCCCCTCCCCCACTCACACTCTGTCTTTGTCTCTGTCTCTGTCTCTGTCTCTGTCTCTCTCAAAAATAAGTAAACATTAAAAAAATAAAAAAAGAAATGTGTCTGTTTTCATAATCATAAATTCTTTATCATGTAATGGGATAAATGGGATTTAATAACTACTTCTGTTTGTATCTATGGTGACATTGTATTTTCTACACATACTGTCCATTCATTTGTATTTCTTGCTGTTCTTTCAGTGTTGACAGTTCCCAGAGTCAGAGAAAACAAAATGGCCTTTAAAACAGTTTTAGTGTTAAAAGGTCACTCAAAGTGTCATCGAAGGTGAAATTTTACAAACTGTTCATAGTTGACGATGAGACACAATTATAGTTAAAATCTTAAAACAAATAACTCACGTTAATAAGATCGGTTAGGTTCACAGTACTTTTTTCCTACATAGGAAACGTCAAAGTATAGTCATTAAAAGTAGCTGATTAATGAATAGCTTAACTGAAGTATTTTAACTTGAAATATTCACTAAAGATACTCTTCACATGGGACGCTTTTTTCGTACCTGTGCCCTTGATTCAAAGCCATCTGCTTCATCCTTTAAACAGCCAGGTGAGCAAACTGCCATACGTGTGTTGCAATATCTGTATCATTTCACCAAAGAAAACATTTTTCCCCCCGTGTTTCTGCAATTCCCAGTTAACACTGTAAGCAAGACAAACAGCCTTGACACAAGAAATACACTATTTCATGACAGCAAAGTCTAGATGTGTGTTGCTTTGCAGTCCCGTCCTAACTGCCTGCGAGACCTGGGGGGCTCTGGTGCGGCCAGCGCAGAGCAGATCCCCCGCATGTGCGGGCAGCCGGGTGGGGCTCCTTTCTTAAGAAAACAAGCCAGCTCAGGGTCCCTCACCGCCCTTTGTTGTCCTCCCCACGAGGTGATCAGTTGAAGTCTCTGTGGTGACAGAACCAGTTTGTAACAGGCTTGTCTTTCACGGTCCTGTCTCAGGCTTGCTGGCAGGCTTGCCGAAGCTCTGACAAGAGTGGCAGCAGAGAAGCCTCCGTGAAAGGAGCGAAGGCAAGAAACAGGAGGCTGAAACAGGCGGGTCACATTTACTGCTCTCCTGCTGCAGTGGGTTGGCTGGAAGAACTAAACTGGCAGCTTCACATTTTCTTGCTCATTCTTCTGTCTATGCACACGAGGGGTAAGAAGATCAGTGCCCCACGGTACAGTGCAGACAGGGGGCTGCGTTAATGTCAGGTTTTGTGGCTTTTATCACAGAAGGGAAAGTTTAGGGCAGAAGTGGCTAAACATTCCCAGTCCCCATCCTCCAACTGCTCTGTAATTTTACTACTTTTTCTGTCTGGGCAAAAGCTCTCTAGATAGTGTATTAGGAGGCTTTTAAAGGCATTCAAAGTTTCTGTTTTCTCTAGTAATTAAGAATGAAATCCAGTCCAGTTTGGAACTTTGAATATGAAGTTGATTGTCAACATACTGAGGCAGTTTATATGTGAAGAATTTAAGAAAATGATTCCAGTAAACTTTGTTTTGTTCATTTTAATTTGGATGCTGTTAGATTTTTATAGGTTTAGCTAATTAACTTTGAAGTTCATTACAACTTTTATGTAGAAGCATTGAGTAAATCTCTGGGTTTATAATAGCAATAGTTATAAATTGTGACTATGTCAGATGTTTATCCACATTGAAGAACGGGGGCTTGCTCAGTGATTATTTTGTGGAGAATTATTCCTGTATGAAGTTGACCAAAGGATGGCAATTTTTAAACTTTACTTAAAAGAATTGAAACAAAAGAGTGGTTATAAAAGTAGATGAACTGTTTTCAAGACAGAGGAAAGGTAACGTAATGAAACAACTGTCTGTGATAGTGATTTGCAATGAGGGAGTCATGAGGTGGGAAATGAGGAGAAAGTGGCTATCGAATATGAAGCCAGGCGACAAAGGGAATATGTATGAGATGGAAATGCATTTACAGTTCAACCTCACGTCCTTGTGAATGCATTTTATGGAGCCAGTTTGGCAATACTATTTATTGGAGAAGTATGTATTATCAATTGGCATGTGCTTTTCATTGGCGTTTATACGACTGGTGTTTTCATGATCTCAAATATTCCATGGCACTATGAAAATATTATATGCTGTGTCGGCTCTATGAAAAAAAGCTTTTAATTTCTGGATAAGTGTAATCCCAAGGAGTTTTATGTATTGCTGTGAAGGAACAGTAGGTAGTTCACTTGCCAGATTTGTTAATTTATTTTCTGAAAATTGTTATAATATGGCACCTTCCAGAAAGGAATAGAAAAGCCCCAGGGATACTGTTTCTTAAGAATGTTTCAGGAAGCTCAAGGTATGATACTTGTGAGGTGAAATTCTTATTCCTTTATTCAATCTACTACTATCTCTTGATTGCCTGAGGGTAATTTTTCACTATCTTTTTGCATTTTCCTTGAAAAATGTGAATACCTTAATGCATTATTGGCTTATGTCAATAAAAAGCAGAGGCCATATGCTACAGTGTGAATTTTTGAATCATAAATACTAGGCTTAGAATACATCTTAAAATAATACTGTATAACTGTCTTACTTTTCTTGTGAGGGGATTGAAGCCCAGGGACATTCCTTGCCTTCCTCTAGGTAACAGAGTCTTTTAAATTCTCTATGCACAGCTCTTTTGTGTGTGTGTGTGTGTGTGTGTGTGTGTGTGTGTGTGTGTGTGTGTCTGTGTGTGCGCACTTCTACTGATTTCTTCTACAGCACAGTGGTTAAGAATATTAACTCTGCACTCAGAATGTCTGTGTTTGTATCTTAGCTCTGCCACTCAAATGAGGTATCTTATTAGTACCTCAGTTTTCTCAACTGTAAAATGGGGATAAGAGTAATACTTACCATAGGGTTGATTTGGTTACTAAATGAGTAAGTACATGTAAAGCACTTAGAACAGTGTCTGTAATACCTAATATTTTGGGAGTATCTGTTATTATTCATATTATAATAATAGTTTATGTAGGAATAGGGGACAACCAAGCTGGAAATGTAAATTGAGACATGATCTAAAAAGAATCTGATAACCCATCTTAGTATAATTAACATACTAAACCCCAATTTGTATTCCCGCCTTTGTCACCAATGAACTTTTAATTTTTTTAAAAGGAATTTCTCTACCCGTAACATTTGATAACAGTTTTACAAACAATAAGCTTCATGGTTTTTATGATTTTGCTCCAATGAAGAAAGAATGTGCTACAGACAGGGACTATTAGTTCAACCAAGAGTAAGCAACTTTGACTATCCAAGTTAAATATTCATTGATGGCTTGTAATGCCTTATGATCATTAATTGTGCATGTCCTTCAGTGGGAATGATGATCACAAAATTGGTAAACACAAAATACAGACAAATGAAGTGGTCATGATTCTTAAATGAATGACAAAGCCAAAGTTACTGTTCTGAGACCTTAAATTCTTGTTAAAAGTAAATGTATTTCAAAATGACAACTTGAGACTTTTGGAGAATGTGAGCTACTGGCTACTAAAAACATTTTGTTAATTAAACATACGGAAACGTGAAAGTTTTTTGTGGAAGGAATATGTACAGTACTCCAGTTCTACCATAAATGGAACAAAGCTCTGTAGAGTCACAGTAGGCGGAAAGGAGAATTCTTCTTACTGGACCAGAGTAGCTAGTGTAACTCATCAGCCGAAATCTTATCATTGCTTAAATCTTATCTGAATGTTTTAACTTGAGGAGACACAGGCTTGAGAAAAAGGGAAACAAAAGTACATCTTGGTAGAAGTTTTGAACTTTGTGTTTTTTATATTGGCATGTTGTGATTGCTTTAGGAATGGATTTTTTAAAGCTAGGATCATGAATGTAGAATTGTCTTTTTTTCTAAAAGTGCAGTTATCACCTGTAGTGGTAAAAGTCAGCAGTGTTCACTTCTGGTTGAAATGTTTTATTTTGAGGATTGCACTGTCTATCCCAACCTGCCCCTTTATTTTCAAAACACAGGAGAAAATCACAGGCAATTGTAATGAACGCAGTGCAATGTGTCATTTTGGTCACTACTACTCTTTTTAAGTTCTGCCAAAGGAATTTAGTGAGGTTATAAACGTGATAAATTGACCTTAAAAACTAAAGGACTCTTTCTGTTTATTGTTCTAACACATTGGTGGCAACAGTGTGCCTTTCCTGATGTGGATGGGTCTCATGTTCTGGCATTAAAAAAGGTGAGATTTTTATTTAGCTTCCTGTTATGTATGTGAACATTTCTACGTGTCCCCCTCCCCCCTTCATAAAATCATGGTAATAGATTATTATAGCAGTTAGGTTAAAATCAAAATTGGCAGCCAACTTTTTGTCTTTAGGAGTAATTCTACATCAATAATGAGTTACAGGAAAAAAAGGTGAGATAGGAAGGTAGTAATCAGTTGGTTTTGAATACGGGAAAATCCCCAAACCTAGTGCACAGAAATAAGTCCCAGTCTTCACGGCTCCTATGGCTTTATATAACCAGATTTTACATTCTGCCTTTTCATTGCCAGGTCATTTTCCGTAGGTTTCCTATTATAATATTTACATTTGATCTGGTTGGCATTAACTTAAAATAAAAAAAAATTATGTTATTAAGTATTTGAACCAAACTTAAGGCACGTAGAGAATACAGTAATGGGAGGCTAACAAACATGGCTGTGAATGTGCGGTTTAAAAATTAGAATGGTAATATTACTGTAGGGCATCAATTTTTGGTAATATTTTTAAGTGAAAAATGATCCTTGTTACCATATGGCAAAATACAGTGAAAATCTGAACTGTTAGACCAACACAGCTGTTAAATGCATCAATGTGGGTCTGTGTTTAAAATGTTTTCTACTACAGCTATTATGCAGCACGTCCAACAATTAATCTCAGGCTATTAATCGGCAGTAACTGCAAGTGGTGAGCATCACAGATGTAAGAAATTTGATCTCTGTAACTTACCTGGAGGAAAGTGGCTAAACTACAGTTCTCAACTGAAATTCTGCAGAGTATATTGGATAATAGATATTCACACAGCTATTGAGTGTAAACTCAAATCCTTTGGCTTTACCTTTGTTATGGGAATTTATACTCACCAGTGGTGGCAACCATATGCATAGGTAAGTCTTGGGTGTGTGTATATAATTTTAATTTTTAACTTGCAAATACATGAAGGCTTCTGGAAGAATAATAGTATTAGATCAGAGATCAGAGTAACTCAAATTAGATGGGGTTTTTTTTTGTTTTTGTTTTTTTTGTCTCTATAAGCCAGTTGACTCTGAAATGACACTTTTTTTTTCTGAAATAACATTTTACAAATCTTTTATTGTCTTAGAACTGCCAGGAGATATATATATAATATATATAATATATATATATATTATATATATTATATATATATGACACATATATAATATATATGACATATTATATATATATATATAATGGGATATATATAACATATATATGGGATATATAATATATATATATGGGATGTATATAATATATATGACATATATATATAATGGGATATATATAACATATATATGGGATATATTACATATATATATGGGATATATAATATATATGGGATATATAAAATATATAGATATATATATTTAAATTTATTTATTTTGAGAGAGGGTGAGAGAGCACGCACAAGTGGGGGAGGGGCAGAGAGGAAGAGAGAATCCCAAGCAGGCTCCTTCCTGTCAGAGCAGAGTTTGACATGGGGCTTAATCCCATGAACCCTGAGATGATGACCTGAGCTGAAATCAAGAGTCAGACACTTAACCAATTGAGCCATTCAGGTGTCCCATGAATGTGTTTTTTGTCCCCTAATTTTACAAATGCAGATCTAATTTTACAATCCATGCAGGACATTGGGAAAATCCTTAAATAAGAGAAAGTATATTGACAATTGAATTATAGGAAAATTATCCTTATCAGTTAAATTGCCTATCAAGCTTTCTTTTGCAACATTTTAGGTTCAGACGAACTCTTAGGGTCTTGGTTATTATACTTTTTTCCATTTGTAAAGTAGTTACTTTTCCCATTTTGGTGGATTTTTTTGTGGAAATGTTAACATTAAAATACCTAAAGGAAATTTTGTGACTGTGCACTCAGGATAACCTTAGTCTTGTTTTTAGATCCTGCCATTTTTTTTCTAATATTACAGAAGCTGTGGCTTTTGGATTAACTAATTTCTCTGCTTTATGTCATCTCTGTCACATTCCTTCAGTAATTAGTTAATTTTTCATATAAAATCATGTTATTAGCATTGATATTTGGGTCACAAAGAACGGAAACTTAAGTAGAGAAGTTGAGTGGAGATACAGAGAAAAGCTAAGGCAAACACAGGCCTCGTGGGACCCAGAGTCCATGAGGGTCTGAGCCTCTATTCATCTGTGACTGAGGTGGTCTCATGGACATTTACCTTCTTCTTTCCTCTGTGTGTCTCTTTCCTTCTTTCTGTTTAGAATTCTTCCATGGTGACATCTTGCGTTTAGGGTGAAGACCAGATCTTTACATAGCTGGCAAGACTTGGTATCAGTGGGCCCCTGACTCCCAGCTCATCTCCCTAGTCATTGGCCACCATCTTAACACTGTCCCAATCATCCAAACCTTTCATCTTTGCAGGTGCTTCACATAGAGTTTTTCCACAACCTGGAAAGTTCTTTGCTTCTCTGCTCTGCTTATCCATTCTCTTAAATGCCATTAAGGTTTCCTTAGCAATCCAAAATAGATGAGAGCTCCTTGATATAACCCCTCATTGTAAGTTTTATTTTTCCTTTACAGTACATATCATGACTTATTACATGTCACTCTCCTGCTGGAAGCTCCATTTCTGGGAGGAAAAAGCTATGCCCTTTTTATTTGTTGCTGAGTTTCCAGTGCATAGCACAATGCTTAGCACATAGAGGGTACCACTGTCCTAGGTATACTCATTGTTTTGCACATGACCCTAAATGGTGTCCTTGATATTCCAAGGCCTTTTTGTTGTTGTTGAGTTCTGTAGAGTTAACTAGCTGATCAATGTTTCACTGTCTCTTATTTCCAGTTTCTTTTTGGAGAGACAATTTGATTGGCAGCTGATCCTTGCAGTAATCAAATGTAACCCAGCTGGGGTGTGTGTAGCAATACCAAGATGGGCACCAGACAACAGACCCAGACCCAGACCCTGCTTCCAACAGAGCAGGAGAAGTTTTTCTAGAAGAAGTTTTAGATTAGTTTGACAATCAAAAACAGTTAATATAGCTGCTACTGTCATTTTTAATAGAATAGTGCTTTTTCGCTTATAAGGAATTCCTGTTGGCTACTAAATGGATTAGCTGTATGTTTAGAAAAATTATAAGAAACACTGTATAGTGGGGCGCCTGGGTGGCTCAGTTGGGTAAGTGTCTGACTTCAGCTCAGGTCACAGTCTCATCATTGGTGAGTTCAAGTCCCGTGTCGGGCTCTGTGCTGACAGCTCGGAGCCTGGAGCCTGCTTCGGATTCTGTGTCTCCCTCTCGCCCTCCTCCTCCCCCACTCATGCTCTGTCTCTCTCTCAAAAATAAATGAATATTTAAAAAAGCATATTAAAAAAAAGAAACACCTTAATATTTTCATATGAACTTTGGTATCCAGGAAATGGTACTACCAAAAATAATGATCATATATTTCTGTAGTTTTTACAGAATTATTTTAACAGTAAATGAAGGGGTATAACATTTTTATTTTTGCTCTTTAAAAAAAAGATGCCATAGAAAATTTAAGATACAGGTGGTGGCAAAAATAATACATAAAACAAGTAGTGTAATCACTTGGAAGACTAGTTCTGTCAGATTGTTATATATAATTTTCACTCCTTTATTGAAAAAGGTACTTGGTAAACCTTATGTCTCACAAAGAACCTCTTGTAAATTTTGCATAATGATCCCTAAACAGACCACAAATTGTAGGCTAGTGGTATACAGTTTTTTTTTTTGTTCAGATTCTGAGAATTTAGTGTCTGAAATTATGCTTTTGATCCCATCTGGTGTCTAAAGGAAAATTGACATACATATCTAATTCATGAGGTTTTTCTAAACCTCACAAGTACATGCAGAAAACTGACTTTGGTTCATAGATTTTTGGTTCATAGTATCCTGTAGTACATAATGTCCTATATTTATGTTGGTATCTTCACAATTTTAACGGGGGTTTTACATATAAGGAAACAGTGACTTATGTCACCTGTGTATCATCTACGGATCTTCTGTGATGTGGGAACTTCATTGATGAGATACCAGTTGAGTGGGAGACAATTTAATATAACAAGGCATCTTACGTTCCTTCATTCCTTCAAATATAAGCTATGCCAAGGCCAATAGCAATGGAGCTTCAGAAAATCTGGGGCCAAGTTTGTTTTGCAAACTCGGCATGAAATTATCCTTCTGTTACTATGTTTGTAGAAATATTCATCATCAAACTATGTCTTTGCTGAAGTGTTTAGCTTTATTTTGCTTTCTCTCTAAAGAAAACTAAGACAATATTTTTCTCAACTATGAAAAAATAATGACTTGCCAGTTGTAACTGCGTATCACTTTAACAATCATGCACTTTCTTATGGAGCTAAATCCCCACAGCATGTTTGTCTTGGTTAGAGTTAATAAGCTCAATTGAGTATTGTTTTCACATTCCGTTTGCAAAGTCTTTTTTATGTTTCTATTTTGAAAAAGAAAAAAAAGGTTAATGTTGTAAAAGTAATATGCTGTATTTACCCTTGAACTATTAGCCCATTTGAGTGAGGGCATGTGCAGCGGCTCATTGGAGGAATATTTGAGCGGCTCTCTGAGTTTAATTTCAGCTCTGACATCAGCCGAAGCTATTGAGACCTGTGCAGTGGCCTGGAAAACAACAACAACAAAGAGTTCCGTGTGACATGGTAACAGAGGAAGGGTGGGTGCCACTTAATTGAGGCTGCTCAACAAATTGCCTTTTTACTTCCACACACACACACACACACACACGCACACATATGTTTCTTATATGTATGTTTTCATAGGATTATTACAGTTTATTGAAATCAGAGAATATCACTAAATATTTCCTACTTAATTTCCTATGCCCTGAGTGAAAACATGTTCAAACTGGGGAGTAGTGGGTCTAAAGGAAAAGGACCCTTGTGCTAAATCATGTGATTTCACAGACACATGACATTCTTCCAGTAGGCATTTCTGGAGATTGTTTTTGGCGTGGATTTTATGAACATAATACTAACAGTTTATTCATAACATGCATTTTAGTAGCTATTATGAATATTATTAATCTACCCTACTTAACCTCTTCCATTGAAAAATATAATTTTCTGTCTTTTATTGTTCCACGGACTTAATGACAAACATCTTGCAAATTAGATTTTCATATATTTCATCTCTTTCTTATGCTCAATTTAATCTATCAAAGCCACACATTGTAGAAGACATCTGGTATTGAGCTTAAGCAGCTGGGTTTCATTTGTAAAGGTTTTGAGCAAATTTTGGTGCTTGCCAACAATAATAGAGCAGTTGGCCAGTGTGTTTTCTTTGTGGCAGCTTGGTGCAGTATGGTAGAAGAGACCCGAATTCAGGATCAGGTGATATTCTGCCTCTTTCTGGCTTAACTGGCGAGACTTGAGGGTTTATGCAGGTGTTTCAGGGAGCGCTGGCTGAAGGCTTGCTCAGTGGCTGTTGAAGAGGAATCAGTGGGTGAGCGATGTGCACTCATCCATTTGAGAAACAAGGAGTGTGCAGTTTTCTTGACAGCATGGTTCAGTGTATTTCCTACATCAGAACCACTAAGTCACTTTTAAGATGCTGTTCCCTCTACCCCATCCCAAATCTGCTAACCCACATATTTCAGAACTGAGCCCAGAAAGCTGCAATTGATTGAGCTACCCCAAGGGGTTTGGAACAGACTGGATTGGAGTTAATAAACTTCAGTTCATTCTTTACCTTCAGGTAGAACCTCTACATTCGCTTTTCTGACCCAAAGACAAACCTATTTTATTAGAAGAACTCTTTTATTAATGTGTCCATTTAAAAGGAATTATCAGAATTTGTTTCAAAAGTGGCTTAACCACATACCCAGTTTAGATGTTCTTTCATGAAATGCTGTATTACTGTGACCTATTGCTTAATAAAACAGTTATTCTAGCACTATTAAAATATTGCCCCTAATGATGAAGAAGGGCCAGTAAGACTTAATTTACTTGGAACAATGCATGTATGAACTGAAGGATTTCTGGGAGAGTGAAGCAGACACGAGAATACCAAATTTCCTATTTCTTTCTCAGATATGTTAATTAATCTCTGTCTCTAAAAAGTCACTGGACACCTGATAATTTCCCAGAAATCTTTTGAGTTTGGTTCTGTGAACTCCCCTCAGAAACCACCATATTGTTGTTTGGATGCTCTTGGAGCCTATACCCGCCTCCAATTACATTCACTATGTTATTCCCAATGAAAATAGTTTGTCTTTGTGGCCCATATAGTGGTTTGGGGGACTGTTTATTCTGAACATAAACTAAGTCATTACCCTCTTCTTTGCTTCTGCTAAAAAAAGTTCTCTGCCAGCATTCTTACGACCATAGTTCAGTATTCTTGTTTTGCTGGTTATTAGTTCAGAATTGAGTTTTCCAGACAAACACTTGTGAGTTCCAGGTTAATATGGAAACATAGCCAGGGAATGTGTGGTTGATGGGAGGATTGCCTCTTTGGAAGTTAATAGGTAGTGACGGTCTGTTGTTAAAATGTCGTTAACTGGAAATGTTCTTTTTACCTTATCTTGCTTTGGAAATTAGCACTCAAGATAGTCACTTTAGAGAGCTCTGCCTTGTCTCAGGGACTTGATTTAAAATAAACACATAGACACACACACACACACACACACACACACACACACACACACACACACTCCCACTTGAGGTAGGCAAGCAACACCCTAGCAAATACAACATTAAAAGAGGGTAAGAGAAGGGGCAATCCAAATGCTTCAGATCGTCTCATTCCATGATCCCTGTCATGCATGGGCTACATCTGCAGCGTTTTAAAGTTTCTGCAGGAAGCTCAGTAATGCAGCTGTCTCTAATGTACTGTGAACCTTGAAAAGGAATTTCCTTTCAAGTAAGAACGGAAGTAGTTTGTGTGTGGGATGATGGAGCTGAAGGTTTCCTTTAACAGAAAATAAAGTGCCGTTATATAAACAAACATCTATATGACCTAAAGTAAACCCAGCAGAAATATGTGATGCAGGCACCTACATTTTAAAAAGACCCAGTTAATTTTAATGATCTACTTGTGTTTTCTCATTTTTGCAAGTGAGGAAAATGAGGTGCATGGTTGTGAGACGACTTAGCTAAAGTCTCACTATGACTTCTAGAGCCGGAACCAGAATTTAGGATTCCAGTTTTAGTTTGTGTTCTTTTAGGAATGTCATTTAAATCTGACTTTAGGATTGCTATTTAGGCTGAATGTTTAGAAAGTTGAAACAGAGTCTTTGCCACATGCACATTTTATTTAAGAAACAGGTTATGAAAACACACACCACCATCACCATGAATAAATATTTCAGTGTATGAATGAAACTCAGAACTGATAACTTCTGCTTTGGCTTTCCTATTTATTCTAATAGGAATGCTAGTATGTGAGAGGTACTCTATACTCAACCACATTTAGGCTGTCCCAATTTAGTGCTTATGAAAATGCAAATTTTACTCAGTTCTGAGCTACGGTACCTTACCATCTGAGGTGAGAAGAAGACAAAGTTAGGAATATATTTGTGTAGGCTTTTAGAAAAAATTTGCATCCTGCATTGAAGAATGGAGCATCTTTTTCCCCCTCTTCCTAAGATTTCCTGCAAATGTTAAGCTAGAGATTACTTGTAAAATATCCTGAGTAGCTAGTACTGCAAACAAGAAATGTGATCTCCAGCTTTACACCCTGAGAGTGAGTGCTAACACCTCTACAGATTTATTTCTTAAAGGTAAAATTACAAGGTTATTGTTCCTTTCCATTGTAGGATGTCATTTGTACTGGGATCCTTTAGATTTACACATTTGGTTTTATGGTTTTGGGTAGTTGCTATAGAATGTTTTAGAATAATAGATGAACTGTCTTTACCAGGTAAAATTTCTGTAGCGTTTATCCTAATTTTTCTACCTCTCCATTGGCTGTTTCTCCAGTAATTGTGAATCCAGACTGGGTTTTTGCAAACTGAATGGGAATGTCTGATCATTTGTCCTGTGGCTTTGTTTTGATTCTTGTATTTGCTTCTTAAGGGATTTTAAAGATCTGCTGAGGAGTTCATATCACCTTTTGTATTTCCAAGATACTTGAGCAAAATTACCCTTCAAAAGTTCTGTAATGTTTACTTCTTAGTCTGGATTCTTTGTTTCTTATTCCTGTGGCTTATCTACAAAATGAAAGTGTTTAGGGCTAAAGAAGAGAGTGGCATAGTTATAGTTACCTTAAATACTAATCATCTAATAGACAATCACTAACATATTTCATTTGTGATTTTATAATTCACAAATCCAAGAATACAAATGTCAGCACTCTTATGTTTTAACTTGTGAATGTCTCCTTCTGTAGATGTTAAGCAAAGAGCAAGATAAAGATACTTGTTCTTCTAGATATGAAAACTTACTAAGGTTTTACAGTTTTAGGGCTATAGTCATTACAGTGTGGTTATGGCCTAGGGTCGGCATAGCTGATGCAGCATAATAGAAAGACGTACATATAAGGAAACGATGTAGGTGAAGGGACACATGGAAAACCAGTGGGAAAAGGTATGAAAACCTCACCTGTACCACCTATAAAAATCATCCTAAGTGTGTCAGAAAGCTAAATGGAAAATTCAAAAATGGAAAATGTGTGGAAGAAAATAAGAATAGCTGTTCCAAGTTTGAAACACTTCACATATATTAACTCATTTGAAGTCCACACAATGGGAGATAGGTACTTTCATTATCCTCATTCTATAAAGAAGGAAGCAGGTTCAGAGAAGTGAAATATTTTGTTTCAGATTACAAAGTTCATGCATGGGGGAATCGAGATTCAAGTCAAGACAGCCTGGTTTTTTTGTGTCCGTTTCCATTAGCAGCTATATAATGCCACATCTCTTAGGAGAAAATGTTTGTATGATTTAAAGAAAAAAAAAAGATTCTAGTTCAACAAAGCAAATCACCAACAAGCAAAAGGATCTCCCATACACTGGGAAAGCATGTTGCAAGATGTGTCACTGAGAAATACTTACTGTCAATTTTATGTAAAGAATGTCTTCAAAAATGAGAAAAATACAAAAAAAGTGGCAGAAGACATGAGCAGGCCATCCACAAAGAAGAAGATGGAAACATAAGAAAAGAAGCTAAGTAAATGGAGAAATTCAAGTTAAAGTAGTATGCCAGGTTATAGTCAACTGGCAAAATAATTGATACGTTGACATTATCAACCTTTGGCAAAGATGTGGAGAAATGGGAACCCGGCAAAATAATTGACATGTTGAGATTATCAACCTTTGGCAAAGATGTGGAGAAACGGGAACCCTTATCACTATGTTGGAACATAGTTTTAATCATATTGAAGAATGAAATGTCACTTAATGATCTAGGTAGTAATTATATAGAAATATTAATAAGATTAAGCAATAGTTTAAGATGTGACATCAAGAGCATAAGCAATAAAAAGATAATAAAATTGATCTCATCAATTAAATTTCGTGCTTCCAAGTGTATCATCAACAAAGTGAAAAAAGAGCCCACAGAATGGCAGAATACATTTGCAAATTATGTATCTGATAATGGACTTGAGTCCAGATTATATAAAAACTCTTACAAATTAATGGTAAAAAGATCATTAGCTGCACTTAAAAATGGGCCAGGATCTGGACAGATATTTCATACACACACACACACACACACACACACACACACACACACACACACACAAGAATATATACAAATGACCAATAATCCCGTTAAATGATGCTAAATACAACTAGTTATCAGTGAAACTCAAATCAAAACCACAGGGGATTGTGCTTCCACTCAGATGGCTCTAAGCAAAAGATAATAACAAGTGTTGGTGAGGCTGTGGAGAAATTGGAACCCTCGTATACTACTTCTGGGATGTAAAATGATACAGCCATTTTGGAAAACAGTCTGGCATTTCCTCAAAGGGTTAAACATTTAGTTACCCTGAGACCCAGAAGTTTCACTCCTAGGTATATATCTTAAACAAAATGAGAACCTAGTGTCCACAAAAAAACTTGTATGTAGATGTTCATAATAGTATCATTAATAATAGACGGAAAGTGAAAACAACCCAACTGTCCATCAGCTGGTGAGTAGATAGAGTGTTGTTTATCTGTATAAGAGAATATTATTACTCAGCAGTAAAACCAAATGAAGAACTGATACATGCTATGTGCTATAGTATGAATAAACTTTGAAAACATTATGCTAAATGAAAGAAGCCAGAAGCAAAGACCATATATATATTGTTTTATTTATATGAAAAGTCCAGAATAGGTAAAGCTATACAGATGGAAAGCAGATTGGTAGCCATAATTTGTCTGGGGTGGGGGCTGGGGACAGGAATGGGGAGTGATTGTTAATGGGTATGGTGCTTATTTTGGGGGTAATGAGAGTGTTCTAATACCAGCTTGTGATATGGTTGCACAACTTTGTACCTATACTAAAAAACATTGAATTGAAGATGTTGCATGGGTGAATTTTTTGGCATGTGGATTATATTTCTATAAAGCTCCAAAGTATTCCTAGAAGTGAGAAGTAGCAAAATTAGGATAACGGGGAATAAGGGAAAAAAGGGATTGATACTCATGTGGCTTTCTTCCATAATATTTTATTCTTTAGTGATAAAATCTTTAAGATTTTATAAAACTCAGTTGTAAGAACATAGTATTCTCTAACTTTTTTTGTATATTTGTGGAATTTTATATAACAAAAGAGATAACCAGAAACAAAATTAAGTACATATCCACTCCATCCCCTCGTAGCTAGAAAGCATAATGGGTTTTCCTTTTTCCCTAATAATTAAAGCCTTTGGCTCCAGAAAAGACTCTTTACAAATGAAATATTGAATTAGGGCTCCCATACTGATTATTGTTTGCTTTTTCTGGTATCAATTATAATCATATATTCTCTCTGAAATCCAAATTTTAGTGAGGCAGTTTAGTCATTTTATTAGTTGGTTTATGAGAAAATTCTTTGTGATGAAGAGGTACCATTCATTCTGGTTGAAATCAGATCATTTTTCCTTTGCTAAAAACTTTGCAGGGTAGTCCACCTGCAACCTTGCTTGCTCAATTAAGGGGGAAAAGCTTTCTTCTTGGGACAGCTGCTGTTCATAATCCTGAGTCTGGGCCTTCTGGGAATCTGCTGATTTGCTTCTGAACCTTTATCATGAACTTTCCCTCCGCAGATTACAAGATTGTCTTGGGGGAAAGAGAGCATGTCTATGATCCAGGAGGGCTCATGTCTGAATCAGAGGTGCCCATTACTTTTCTACTTGTTAATGTAGCAGAATCGCCTTTCCTGTCATGGGGTTAGAGTGGTTGGGAAATTGCCCGCACTGACAAGCCCTTCTCAGATAGGAGGAGCTCACAGTCATAACAAAAACATTTTCCCAGAATATTGTTTCATGCTTCTCCTACTCAGGGCCATGACCATTGTTAAGGCGGGAAAATGACCTCAGGGCCTTGAGGTTTGTACATCAGAGTATTAATAACAAGTGATGCTAAAGCTGGACTATAGTTGGGGCAGCATTCAAGTACAGTTGAAATACAGTTGCCCTGGAGAGTACAGGTTAACTAAAAGTTCTGTCTTTTAACTTTAGAGCCCATAGATATAAGAGCAACAGGAATAGTTTAAACAAAATCAAAGGATGGGAAGTTTGTGTGGGGGAGTGGAAATTAGCATCCAAAAACTAGATTGTGACTGGGCAGTGGTTTTCACATTGTGGACCTGTATCAGCATTACATGGGAACCTATTGAAAGTAAATTTTGGTGTCCTACCCCAGATTTACTGAACAAAAACCTCTGGGGATCGGTCCAGAAATCTGTGTTCTGACAAGCCCTCCAGGTTATACTGACGTGGGGCTGAAGTTTGAGAACCACTGGACTGAATTATGTTGCTTTTTCAATGCCAGGTGAGTAAACTTGAACTTTATCCCATATGCAGTGGGAATTCATGGAAGATTTGTGAGCAGAGTTCTGGAATGATGAGTGTTTTAGTTAGATAGCAGAATCTTCTGCCTTACTTTTCTAGTAAAGGAATTTTAGGTCAGGAAAGTATAAAAATGCCAGTGTCTGGTGATCTGATTTGATCCACACGTCAGAAGAGTATATTAGTTTGTACTTTCTTGTGACTAAACATGAGAGTCATTTAATCATTTAATAGGACTTTGGAAGTTTCAAACAAGTGGTTATTATTCACTGAAAATTATAAAATGATGCATTCTTTTGTATGCCATTTTAATCCCTAAACTTACAACATTTTGCAGATTTAATAGGACGTAGGTGTACTCTTAAATGCTGAAGATATTATCCACATAATTGTAGAAAATGGCTGAGGGCATTCCCCTGGTCACTTTGCTGTGTAATTCTTTTCCCAACTATGTTTTGCATTTTAAGTGTTTTCATTTTTCTCCTTAATCTTGTTATGTATCAGCAACACATGATGTATTGGCATCTTCTGGAATAACACATTTGTTCCAAGTGAAAAGGACTAGGTTTAGAAAATCCAGTCGGCCAAGAAGTTTACCCGACAGACACCTATATGGAATCTAAAACTAATGTGCTCATATTTTCCATCAGAAGTCAAATGAAATGAAGCCAAGAAAGTACTATGAGAAGTTCACTGGTCTCTTCCCTGTATCAATAGCATTAACTAAATATGTCATTTAGTTTTGTAGGTAATAGACATGTTGAAAAAGATCTTTTACCTGTATGTCTGAGATGGGATGGGACCAACTACATAAAATCAGATTATATCATACCTCTCCTTAAGAGTCATTAAGATTTAAAATTCTCAAGGACAATTTTCTTTTACTTCTAGATGGTCTTATTTGTAAGTTTAAATGGAAAATTGGTATTAAAATGCCACAGGAATTTTTACTCTTTAGCAACCTAATCCTATAATATATCCTAGAGCTTATTAGGCTTATTGTCCAGGAGTTAGCTATCTGGGAAAAAGCAGTAGCCTTTTCTGATAGGAATCAGAAAAATTAAGTTTTAATTGTTGGCCTGCTACTAAATACTGATGTGACTTTACACGTAACTTTCAGTGTGTCAGAGGATGAGGTGGTGTATTAAAATATTGAAATAGTATGGAAAGATGGTTTGGGGCATGGATATTGTATCTCTAAAATAAACATATAGTGACTTGGAGAAGCCATTAATTTATTCCTTCATTTATCATACTTCTATTACATACCTAGTGTCTTCCAATGTTGTAATGTGCCCTGTGAACTCAAGGAAAATATTCCCTGGTCGCATTCTGGAGGGGAGGCAGAAAAATACAAAGAATACTTTGGGAACAGATAGATATGTATCTGACTTAAAAGGAGGGATCAGCTGAGTTGGCAACTAAAAAGTTATCTGGGAAAAGAAAAGAAGTAAACAGATTGTAGACGGAGGAACTAACATGACCAAAATCCCAGAGACACCTGAGAGAGTGTGGTGTGGCCAGAGGATTGCCAAGTTGAGCATAACTGCTGGGTTGGAGACTAGAGGTAGTGTGTGGCTAATTGGAGGTTGTAAGCAGGGGATGGAAGCTGAAGGTGTGTGTGGACCCAAGCTAGGAAGCACATACTCTTCCAGTGGATCATATAGCTCCATGACTGACATTTAAGGAGGAAGTAACACAATCCTATTTCCTGTGGTCTTCCCTTTCAGTTAATTGCGGTTCCATCCTTGTAGTTGATTAGGATAAAACCTGTGGTATTATTCTTAGCTTTTCTTTATCTCTCACATAAAACATACAGTCCATTTGGAGATTATTTTCACACTGTCTATACTGTGCACCCCTGGGTACCACTTCAGAATCCTCTTGGAACCACCCCTTACCACTGCCACAGTTGTAGCAACCAGTTCCGTGGAGGCGTGGCCCTGCTTTCTGATGGTGGATTTTGATACTGTCTTACCTCTCAGCCTCTTGCCTTGCAGCCTCTCTGATGTAGCATGGGAGACTCTGGCAGGAGCCATTCTGCACAGCTTGCAAGGAAGGGGCAGCTAGCTACCATGGGCCAGACATGACCGGTGGGGGGGATAGGAACTGAGAGATGAGCACTTCTTTGTTCCTCAGGACGGATACACTGAAACTCATGTCACAATACCTTTAGTGGGAGTGAACTAGATAACTCATCCTCAGATTGCCATTTTCCCCTTCCCTGTTTCATAGCCTTGGTCCTGCACTCCTGCTTCCTGGGATGACCTTCCCAAATAAACTACTTCTATGCACGCAGTTGTCTTAGGCTCTACCTTCCTGGGAACCTAAGGTTGTGACAGTACCTTCAAAATATATCTTCAGTTGGACCACTTCCCATCACCTCTACTACTACCAGCCATCAAACCTCCATCAATGCCTGCCTTAATTACCACAGCAATTTTCTAACTGGTTTGCTACTTTTTTTCAATGTTTATTTATTTTTGAGAGCGAGAGAGACAGACAGACAGACAGCATAAGAAGGGGAGAGGCAGAGAGAAAGGGAGACACAGAATCTGAAGCAGGCTCCATCCAGGCTCTGAGCTGTCAGCACAGAGCCTGACGCAGGGCCCAAACTCATGAACCATGAGATCATGACCTGAGCGGATGTCGGATGCTTAACCGACTGAGCCACCCAGGTGCCCCTGGCTCACTACTTTTATTTGTGCCCTATGTAGTCTGATCGTGGGATAGCAAGTGGAGTTAAAGTTTCATCCAACAAGAGGCTCTAGGATCTGACCCCACCTTCACTTCCTACTACTGTTCCTGGTGTTGGATAAGCTGGTACTCTCTGTTCCTCAAGGACTCCAGGGGCACTTTCACCTCAGGGCTCTTGCTTGTTCTTTGCTCTGTTTGGAGCACTCTTCCTCTCCATAGGTCACTCTCTTCACCTTTCCCTTCTCAAAAATTACTTCTGCACTGAGGTATTTCTGACCATCCATTTTAAAATAACAACCACCCCTAGCATATTCTCTCCCCCTTCCCTGCTGCATTTCTCTCCATAGCACCTAGCATAATTAAGATGCTTTCAGGTTTATTTTGATTCTCTCTCCTTTACTCCAGTAGCTATAAACTGTGTCAGGGCAGAGAATTGTGTCTGCTTCTCTCCACTCTTCCATCGTTGGGCCCACAGAGCCTTGATACCTGGTAGGTGCCCAGTAAATAACTGCTGAGTTAAGCAAGTGAACGAATGTGTATTTTAGAAAATGTAATTCTGGATGTAGCGTAAAGATGGTTGAAAGAAGGTGGGGCTAGAGAACAGAAATTAGGAGCTTAGTGTAGGCAACCAGGTAAAAAATGAAGAAGGCCACATTTGTCATCTTTTAACGGCATCAGTGGAGAGTTAAGGAAGGATTACAGAAGCTGTAGGAGAGTAAAATGATTGTGTTGTTGATGGATTGGGTATGATGGATCAGAGAGAGGGAGACCTGTAAGCAGAGTCTCAGGATTTTGGCTTTGGCAGCTGGGATTTCATGGTTATATTTGTCAGAGAGATGCCAAAGATGGAACAGGTGTAGATGGGAAGGCAATACGATGGAGAAACTTCAGGAAGGAGGAAGGACTTAGGATTTAAATATGTTTAGTTTGGTGAATCGGCAAGACCGCTTAGCAGGAAATGAGAGAGATCCAGGAGTCCATTGACTGTGCAGGACTACAGCTCAGAAAAAGGTACTTGGGGATCACTAGTGCCTTGTAAGGCAGTTGTGCCTTGAGGTAGTGACCTCACAAAAATCAAACCAGGAAAAACCATATATTACTCTGTGTTGCTATACGAGCATAGGAGTTCTTAACTGTTGTCTCTATTTCTTTCCTTGACTATTTTAGAAAGACTTAGGAAGAGAAAACCTTGAAAAAAACAAAAGAAAAAAATATATCCTTGATTCATTTTTGTTGGCACATTTTGAAAGAATGAAAAAGGCATTTATCTTAGGATGAAGTGTCTGAGTACCTCTGGAGTACAAAGAATTTACCTTTAGCTTCTTCTGGCCAGCCTCAGACTCTGTGTTTTACTTTCACAGCCATCTTCTTTTATTGAAAACATGTTGAAGTACTTTTTTCCCCTCTTTATTCACCGGAAATGAGTAAGTTCTTTAGTAAAACATCCAGAATGCATGTAATAAAAAAATGTCTAAATGTTTCAAGTAAGATTTCTGGCATATATTTATCTGTTTAGTAATATAAATTTTAAGTGGTTGTGCTCGTCACCAACATTTTTTCATGTATTTTGAAGCTTAGATTTTTGCCAATAGCTTTTATACCTCTGATGATTTTTATTACCTTATTTAGTAGAGAGTTGAGTGTTTTGAACTGGTCTTTAACCTAGAAATTTATTAAACAATTTGATTTCCCAAGAGGCCAACACTGTTGGAAAAGATTACTATATACAAATCTCTAGGCCAGTAGAGGATAAGAGAGGGGAAAGATACTGCCCAAGGAAATTTATAGAAATGCAAACAAAATCATGTTGTCTGATCTGAGATCTTCTCATAGTTGGTGAGTGCACCTTAGCTTTGGAGGAAATCTTGTTATTTGAATTTAATCCTTGGTATTTAATCTCATGTTGACACTTTGCATTACACTAATAAGATGTTAATGATCTCATAGTCTTAGCTTGCATTGGATACTCACCAGGGTGCCGAGACATTATGGGCTACATTGCCTGTAACTGTCAATAGATACATGCATGAGATCTATCGCTGACAGTGAAATTATGATTCTTCATTAGCTGGAGGAAATTCTGAGAACCACAATTCAGGGGCCCAAGACACTTGGTATTTAATTAAAAGAACATTTGGGGCGCCTGGATGACTCAGTCATTTGGTTAAATATCTGACTCTTGCTTTCAGACCAGGTCATGATCTCAGTTTGTGAGTTCAAGCCCCAGGTAGAGCTCTACTCTACTCTCGGCGCAGAGCCTGCTTGGGATTCTCTGTTTCTCTGCCCTTCCCCTGCTTGCTCTCTCTCTCTCTCTCTCTCCCCCTCTCTCCCTCTCCCTCTCCCTCACTCCCTCCCTCTCAAAGATAAATAAACTTTAAAAAAAACACTTTACTTAAAAGAAGCCTCAGTATTTAAGGAAGCTTTGAAAACTAGAAATAGCTGTATTAGGGTTCTCTGTAGAAAGAGAGCCAAGCCCAAGATCTGTAGTCGGCAAGTTGGAGACCCAGTAGAGCCAGTGGTGTAGTTCCCATCTGAGCAACTGGGCAGGCTTGAGACCTGGAAAGAGCTGATGTTTCACTTGAGTTTGCATGCAGGAAAAACCTGATGTCTCAGCTTGAAGGCAGGGAGAATTCTCTGTTATCTGGGGAAGAGTCAGGTTTTTTTGTCCTATCGAGGTCTTCAGCTGATTGGGTGAGGCCCATTTGTATTAGAGACGGCAATCTGCTTTTTACACAGTCTATCAGTGTCAATGTTAAGCTCATCACAAAACACCCCCCACCCATGGAAATACCAGAATAATGTTTGACCAAATATCTGGGTACCCTATAACTGTGTCATGTTGGCACATAAAATTAACCATTGCAAGAATTTATTTTAAATCTGTACAAATTCATTTAATCAGTAAACATTTTAAACATGCTTTGTGGATTCAGCATAAGGTAAGACATTTTGAGTATCTAAAATAGAAGATAGGAGGCAGATAACCCCTAATAAGACCAAAATAAAGTATTATCAAATCAAGAAAAGCCAAGTTTTTTTTAATACTTTCTTATTTATTTATTTTTTAATATATGAAATTTATTATCAAATTGGTTTCCATACAACACCCAGTGCTCATCCCAAAAGGTGCCCTCCTCAATACCCATCCCCCACCCTCCCCTCCCTCCCACCCCCCATCAACCCTCAGTTTGTTCTCAGTTTTTAACAGTCTCTTATGCTTTGAAAGCCAAGTTTTTTTGATGTTAACATCCACAAAGACATTTCTCATGTATAGTGAAGCAAACTATGTGAGACTAAAATTGAGTTTCTTATTCTGAACTTTAAATTAGTAAGCAGAAATTAAGAGAAGCATATACTTTCTTTTTATTTTTCTTTCCTTTTTAACATTTATTTCACAATGTATATTCATCATGAAGGTGGTAGTATAATAATCGTAAAGTCATGAACCAGTATAAACTTAATCTTTAAAACAGTCATTATCTGGTAGATAATCACAAAAAAATCTTTAGCGTTCTTTGCCTCTGAGTTGCATTATTTTATTCTTCTCTCATAATTGTAAGCCACTGTTTTGTGCTATGTGTTTCTGAATTCCAGCAATGTAAAATGTTTTTGTTTATTGGGCATGGTAGGTAAGCAAAATTTTGGTTTCAGTTTTTATTTGAAAAAGCACGAGTGTCCTTATAAACACAATTATTTAGCCACAAAGTGTAGCCTATTAAATAGTCCTTACAAGCATCTAAGGACTCTCTTTATCCCACCTATACCCAGTCCCATGCACATTTCAGCAAGTGAGAAGTACAAGGCAATTGGGGAAATGATTTTAAGAATTTAAAAGTGTAATTTGGATTATTTTGACATTTTAGAGTCAAGTACAAAACAAAAATTATCTGGAGTGCCTGGGTGGCTCAGTCAGTTAAACATCTGACTCTTGGTTTCAGCTTAGATCATGATCTTGCAGCTTCATGGGTTTGAGCCCTGCCTCAGGGTCTGTGCTGGTAGTTCTGAGCCTGCTTGGGATTCTCTCTTTCTCTCCTCTCTCTCTGCCCCTTCCCCACTTGTGCTGCCTCTGTCTGTCTCAAGATAGAGAAATAAACTTTAAAAAAACATGAAAATTATCTGATTATTTATTAAAAAGCATTTAAATGATTTAATAATTCTGAATTTGGCTCATATTGGAAATTACAGACTAGGGATCCTATTAAAAAGCATACCGATTTTCTCAACTTAATATTTATGTCCTACCTTCTCCAAATATGATGGATGTGTTTCTTATTTATGGTTGCCTGATAATGGCAAGGTAGCTACTTTCATAATTCCTAGACTTTGTGGGGATACCTTTATAGAAAACTGTATATTTATCTTTTTTGGTTGAAGACATAAAAATACTAAGAGAAAAGTGGAAAAATTGTTGCTGTATATCTGCAAGTAGCAAATACATTTTTTCCTCTTTTCTAGGTACATTTTTTAGCCTGATTCAGTGAATCAGCTGTGGTGGGTTTTGGAGAGATTTGTTCTCAGTGAGTTAATACTGGACTTGCCAGGCCATTTGTATTTCCTAAGATGACCCTGGGGACACTGGCATTGCCATGGTGTCTTATGGCCATCTCCCTGCTTTGGCACCTAGGAAACATTTAAGGCTATGGTTTTCATCAGGAGAAATCTATCTGTGTGATAATATTCCCTGACTGCTGTATAGGATTGATGTAAAATGTAACAGTTTGGCGAATGCATTCTTTGAAGACTCAAATCCAGTGTGAAAACATTTTTTTTTTAAATAAAGAAGGTTTGTGGCACTTTCATAATAGCTGGACCTGCCCTGTTGATTTAGATCAAAATCATTTCCTCACATCATCATAGCCATTTTACTGTTCAGTGGTGCAGAAGGCATCGTGAAGAGTTGGTGAAATGCTTTGAATCATTCAGAATTGGATGAAGGATAAAAATGGAAATATCTCCAACCGAGGTGATACTATGGAGAACCTCTTATAGGAGCAAAAAAAAAAGTATCTCCACACTAAGAATTTTTTTTTAAGTTTTCTAATGATGTGAACCATTCCGATAAACGTCTAACACAAAACTGAATACTTACAGTTCCACTTAATCTTTCTTCATGCTTATTCCATTATGGAGTCTTAACTATTTTCTTTTTGAGCTTTTAGGGAAAGGAAACACAACTTCTCTTGATGTTTAATGAATATTTATGAAGTCCTTTGACTATTAAGGACTCATTAACATTCATTTTAAAGGAAAAGAGTTAAGAACACTTCTAAGGCCAAAGCAGAATATTGTGGCAAGTAGAAACTCACATTTCTGTTTCATTTTTGTGAACTGTAAGTCAGAAATGCTCTGCAAATCAACTGAGATTTGGTCTTTAAAAAATGAATCTAGATAGTAGTTTGAATATAATAGACATGTTTGCTTTTTTACATGATGACTTTACTTTTGTATGGACTATTGTCTTGGTGAGTGTTGTTTTGTTTTGTTTTCTGAAGATACTAGGAAACCCTGCTTTTATATGTCACCTAATGTGTAGATCAGATTTCAGAGTCAAATTTATTATTTTATTTTATTTTATTTTATTTTTATTTATTGTTTTAATGTTTACTTTTGAGAGAGAGAGAGAGCATGAGCAGGGGAGGGGAAGACAGAGTGGGAGACACAGAATCTGAAGCAGGTTCCAGGCTTTGAGCTGTCAGCACAGAACCCAATGCAGGACTGGAATTCATGGACCTTGAGATCATGACAGGAGCCAAAGTTGGGCATTTAACCGACTGAGCCACCCAGGCGCTCCCCGAGTCAGATTTTTTGTGTTTAAATTTCAGTTTCAACTCTTTCTAGCTTTATGACCTTGAGCAAGTTCTCAGTGCCTCAGTTTCTGCATTGTAATTTAGGGGGAAATGGTGCTACATGACTCATAAGCTCGTTAGACAAATCACCTGAGTTAATACATGAAAAACACTTAGGATCGTGCCTGACACACTGGTTTTCTTGGCCTTGAGAATTTTTTCCTTTCACTTTACACTTCTTTGGCCCTTCGGAAAGGTCTTTGTTTCCCCCTGGCTGAGGTGGTGCAAAAGAATAGTTTGTGAATGAATCTTCACTTCTGATGGGTAGTGTTTTAGTTTACTTTTTTTTTTTTTTTCAATTTTTCTCCATTCTTTATTCCCAGCACCGCAAGTCCCTGTGTCCTGCCACTTCCAGGTTCCTTGGGCTGCAGTTGTTCTCTTGGTCCAAAGATGACCCACAGAATATAAGAATGCCTTCGATCACTTTCAAAAACATAGGCTTTTATGAATGAGAAATTGCTAAAGTCGAGCTTTTTGAAGCAAGAGCAATTATACCACTTTTGCTGTTACTCCATATAAATCATTGTTATTTGGTAATGGAAATAAATATGTGGGCATAGAATCAAATAGTGGCCTAGACATGCCTGTTCATCATTGTTTTTAAAATTGTTTTTTAATGTTTATTTATTTTTGAGAGAGAGAGAGCGAGCAGGAGAGGGGCAGAGAGAGAGAGGGAAACAGAATCCGAAGTAGGCTCCAGGCTCCGAGCTGTCAGCACAGAGCCCGATGCGGGGCTCAGATTCACAAACTGCAAGATCATGACCTGAGCCGAAGTCGGACGCTTAGCTAACTGAGCCACCCAGGCACCCCTAATCATTATTTTAAATATGAAATAGAAGTATGTGACCCTGAACATGCCAGATCTGGTCTGAAATAGAAGTATGTGTTGTGATGAGCAGAGAAGTACTAAAGCATCAATTTGTGTATTTCTCTTTCTGTGGGCTTAACATTTGGCAGATATAAGCACTGACCTGGAAACCAAACCTTGGTAGTTCTGTTGATAAATATATTCATCTAAAGAATATCCCCACTTATTCTTAAGTAATTTAGCATCCTACTTTACTCACTATGGGTTGGTCATAAGATTACATTTGTCTTTGTGAAGTACTGAGTTGCTGTTGTTTAAGTCCAAAACTTATCTTTAAAACAAGCTTCACACATTTAATAATAATTAGTCATTATTTCCACTGGAATTTTTACTGCTCTTCTCTCAGTGTATGCAAGGCATTAGATCTATTTCACAGCAACTGCGTAAACTTTCACTTCTAATAATTATTCTCTGTTGGAGAAGTGATTGGTAGATTTATGATTTTTGAGAAGATGCTGATGAATCTTCTGTGACTTATTCTTCAGTGTTTCAGATGCATCATAGGGAGGCTTTATTTTCCCTTGTTATGTGCGCATGATACAGTATTAGTAACGACCCTGATATTATATTATAATCCTTTTACCATTTAATGGCTGTTGTATACATTGGGTATTTACCCCTAGTTTTGATTGATGTTAAATTTGCCTTTACAGTTCTTAGCAATCCAGTCCTCATTTTGGAGTGCAAAGTCTTTAGCTTAGCGAGCACGACTCATTATTTCTGTATTTTCCAGGTAGGCACTCAGCGCATTGGTACTGATGAGTCTGCTTCTTGGTGTATGCCATAATAAGGCTTCTGTCTCCCGGCTCAGTGTAGTCCATAGGTTGCTTCTCCCAGCTGCTGTCAGAACCCCGATGTCCATTTGCTTTCCAGTTGAAGACCGCAAGAGCCACAGCGTCCAAGATGTTAAGTTGGCTAATGCAAAGAGAGAATGAAGAGCAGACACAGATGCTGAACTGTGAATGTTCTGTGACTGTAAAACAGGCTTAATTTGTGTGTGTGTGTGTGTGTGTGTGTGTGTGTGTGTGTGTGTGAATAGCAGAATGTTCAGAGAGCATGCAGAAAGGTTTCCTAAGTTGTATGCAGAAATGAAAATGTTCAGCGAATGGGCTTGTCTCTTCCCAAGAGTCCTAACTTAATTTATAACACTCATTTCATTGTATATGTAGTAAAATTTTGGGATGAACTGGTGCTTTGCATGGAGGGACTAGCTTATTTTGTGCTTTGCAGGAATCCAGTTTGACTTCATTAGTAGTGTACTCAAGAAGGTCTTACAGTTAGCTTGCCTTTTAGTCCATTATTATAATGGTTATATTTGCTCATATAAACTACTTTGAAAAGTTAGAAAGTAATCTAGTTAAAAAATTTTTTTTAAAGTTTATTCACTTTTGAGAGAGAGTGAGAGACAGAGCATGAGCAGGGAAGGGGCAGAGAGAGAGGGAGACACAGAATCCAAAGCAGGCTCCAGGCTCTGAGCTGTCAGCACAGAGCCCGATGCAGGGCTCAAACTCACAAACTGGGAAATCATGACCTAAGCCGAAGTCAGATGCTTAACTGACTGAGCCACCCAGGCGCCCCTAGTTTTTTGTTTGTTTTTTTAAATATGATTTTATACTTGAAAACTTTCCTTCAAAGATTCACAAAAGCTGAAATCAGAGTTGGATGAATATATGAGCCAGTTCGGATCAAATAATGAAATTCTTTTTAAAAAAAAAATTTTAATGTTTTATTTATTTTGGAGAGACACAGAGAGAGACAGAACACCAGCGGGAGGTGGGCAGGGAAACAGGGGGAGACACAGAATCTGAAACAGGCTCCAGGCTCTGAGCTGTCAGAACAGAGCCCAATGTGGGGCTCGAACTTGGAAACAGTGAGATCATGACCTGAGCCAAAGTCAGACAGACACCCAACCGACTGAGCCAACCAGGTGCCCCAGATAATGAAATTCTTGGTCACAAATTTCAGCTAATAATAATCTAGAAATTGTTCACACTTATATGGGGCAAACTCTGCTCAAGGAACTGTTGTAACCATTTTATGTAGATGAATAAGCAAATACTGTTGTTATCCTCATTTTACTGATGAGGAAATGGAGATTCTTGGAGGTATATTGTGAGGTTACACAGCGACTCATATTTCTGTTTGGGCAATGTAACATAGATGGTGAAGGAGATGGATGCTGTTACAGGCTGGAAGATTATTATGAGAAAAGGCATGGGATTATGAATAACATGGTGAACATAATAAGAGTAAGGTATGGACAGGGAGCAGACCATGGGAGGAGAGAAAGCTGGGAAGATAGGTTGAATCAATTCATGAAGAACCTTGAATGCCTTCTTAAGAACTTTAGAACCATTAGAGTTTTTTGCTTAGCTTTTTGGTTTTGCAAGTTCATGCATGTGTGTTGTTATTTTTAGAAGGCAGCAGTGCAAATAACGGATCATAGAAGTGGGAGAGAGATCAGAGAGTACTGCAGTAGTACTGATTAGGGACAGGGATAAAGAGGATAGAAAGGAGGGACTCCAGCCAATAGCTCATATTTTGCCATAAGGGAACATGGCAGAAATAGGAAAACCCGTCCTTGCTATGGGGGGAAAAGAAACCAAAGCTACACACAGGTGCTGAGGGTGATGATGACTGATCCTTCTTCTCCTCCTCCTCATTATTATTAGGTAGTATCATTATTATTGAGTGATTTGGTTTAAGCAGTTATGAGGAATAGTGAAAAATCTCAGCTCCACCCGAAGACCTTAATTCCAAGCCTTAGGCATTTATAAACATGAGAATAACTGTACCTGCCTTGCTGGGCTGTGGTAAGAATTGTATGAAAACAGGTGAAAGCTCTTGGAACAGTGTTTCACCTCTGGTAAGTACTCTGTAAAGAATAGTTGTATTTCTTTCATTTGTTAATTATTTCAGCCATTATTTATTTGCGTGAAGCATACAAAGTACATTATTATTGCCTTTGCAGACAGGAAAGGGTTAATTGATAAGCCATTTTCTACAGTTTTCAGATTGTCTTCATACATTTTAAAGTGAGTGCCCATATTACATGTATATTCTTTTAACTCTATTCCTATTACAAAAGAGGAACTTAGAGTCCAGTGAAGTTATGTAACCAGCTTTGCATGATTCTCTATCAGTGGAAGGGCTAGATTAAATGTGGGCCAGTCGTAAAACTTCATTAACCCTTTATGTGGATGTCACTGAATGCATAGGTGTGTAATTTCTGGATCTGTTTAACACACACATGTGCTCATGCGAGCGTCTGGCAAAGTTGAAGATGTTACGAAGATATGAAATATCGTTAGAAAGTAGTAGCTATTGTTACTTAGCAGTTAGTAATAACATGTAAAGTGAACTGAATGTGGCATACGAGCCAGACTGTTTTAAAGATACGTTTATAAGGGGCGCCTGGGTGGCTTGGTCGGTTAAGCGGCCGACTTCGGCTCAGGTCATGATCTCGCGGTCTGTGAGTTCGAGCCCCACGTCGGGCTCTGTGCTGACAGCTCAGAGCCTGGAGCCTGTTTCAGATTCTGTGTCTCCCTCTCTCTCTGCTCCTCCCCTGTTCATGCTCTGTCTCTCTCTGTCTCAAAAATAAATAAACGTTAAAAAAAAAAGATACGTTTGTGGAAAGTTCTCCGAGGCAAAGTTGGTCTGACATACTGAACAACCCCAACTATGAGTAAGTGATATTGGTATTCTTCATGCGACGCATATGTTTCTGTAGGGTCGTTCCTTTGAACGGCGCCATGTTTATCAGCACCCGCAGGAGCCATGCCATATGGTAGTGCAATTTCCACATGTCTTTCCTTTTAAACAGTGAAATCCTTTTATAAAACAATTAGAGAGTGGCTAAAATTGACTCCAAATTGGAAGTATGAATTAGTACCAGTAGTTATTACCAGTAATGAATACCAGTAGCTCATTGATCATGCTCGGGAAAACAGACGTAGGTGTTTTTAAGACTATTTCTTAACTAGTGTATACCTTTAAATTGGTGGTGGGTTTTGGTAGTGGCTTTATACCTTATGTAATTGGAGTGAAAGGTGTATCCTTTTCTGTATTGCAAACGTCGCAGTCTTTTCTGTCATGTTTCAAGCCTGGATTTCAATAAAATGAAGTGAACTAACACTTATTGGGCATTTACTTTGTCTCAGTCACTGGCTTTTTGTGCTAAGCGCTTTATACAGTACTTCATTTAATCTGACCAACAGTCATGTGAGAAGTACACATTATTACTTCTGTTTTTAAGATGGAGACACGAAGGTCTAGAGGAACTAATGTATTTTCCCACAGACATAGAGCTACTTAGTTGAGCTGGGCGTGGTCTCAAGCCATGTGCTCCCTTCCGCAAATGCCCCCCAGGTTACACTGGAATTAGAGACAGTGTTCAGAATCTTCCTCTCAAACCCAAGTTCCAATGTTATACTCCTCATTCACCCAAAATATAATGTAGTTGAATTGGCTCTGTCAAAGTGTGTATTTGAGTTTTGAAATTGTATGGATAGGGAGCAGAAGGAGTGTCAAAAATTCAGCCGAATTTTTACATTTTGTTTCTGATTTTACCAAATAGCAATCACAGTAGCGCATACACACACACACACACACACACACACACACACACACACCTGAGATAACATCGTAATTATAAATATATATGAGATAATTGTGTTTGTATGTTCTCTCATATTAGGTGATCCTTCAAACTTCTGTGATAGAGTAGTTTTTCTCCAGACCCAGCCAACAGAATTTATTGCATGTTTGGGAGGAGCCACACTCTATACTAGACGGTGAGGATATTGTGGTTAACCAATGAGATATAACTCCTACTCTTACGCAGTTTATATTATGGATGGAATATTCTAAATATTTCACCTGAGTGTGAAACAATAGCACATTTCAGACCTCGTACTGAAAAGATACTTTGAGACTGTCTCCATATAGTATTTGTAGGCAAGGGGGAAAAAGTTCTGCTAGGTGTATCCCTTCTTTAAAACCTTTATATGATATAAAATCTGACTTTTCTTAATTCAGAATTGGTTGTTTTCTGCAGAAGTAAAGTAAAACTGATCTATGTTTGGAAATCAGACTTAAACTGAGTTCAAATCAACACACAAACAGATGTAGTGAAAATTAGAGAAAAGCTGGTCTTCCTGTAGTCAACCTTTCAGTGTTCACCTATGAAAAAGACAAAAATCACACACGGCAGAAACAGAAAAATGCTGCCTGGGATGGCTTACAACCCCAAATCAAAGCAAACACACAAAAATAAACTAGGACCGATTAGTGCCACATTTGGAACACTTGTTTTCTCTTTTTGATTACTTTCCTGAGGATGTGAACTTTCTGTATGTGTTTGTTTCACACTCATATTAGTGAATCATTTCTTCAGAAGAGTTTGTCAGCGTTTCATAACTGGAAGCATGTCAGTGGTGCTAGGTCAGTTAAGGTTCTGTACTCTGTGCCATTTAGAGACCAGTGAAGAACATTAAAGCATAAATTGACAGTAATAATTTCTTTCACGGGTATTTGATGTACATAATACTTTTTGTGAGCAATGTGTTTCCAAGTAAACATCTCTGTTTCGATCTCAAAAGAGTCCAGTGTTTATCCATGTTTTCGTAATTGTTTTTCTTTTAAAAATCATCTTATACCCCCTTCTCTTCCACCATCCTTAAAATCTCCTAACTTATCTTAAGATATATATAATTTTACATCTAATTCTGATGACCAGTAGTTGCTCATCCAGTGTGGCAGTTATCAAAGTATGATTTTCAAGCATAATAATAATGTGTATTATTGACATTTGCAATGATGATACAAAAGAAATGCTGGGCAGAGCTGCTGGTAGAATCTTAGCACAAATCAAGACAGGGCACCAAACTGTATTTTATATTCTTCACTGCCATGTACTCACAGTAAAAACAAGCCACCAAACTGTCCAGCCAATGAAACACCAAATCAGCCAACCAAATAAACAGCTACCCAACCAACCAAACACCAAACAGAAAACGCTAGCTTCATCTAATAATATCCTGAATTAAGTCATAAAAATTATTAATTTTATTAAATTCCAACCTCTGAGTAAATGTCTTTTTATATTCTGTGTGACCAAATGTGAGGTATACATAATGAAATGTTTCAGCATACCGAACATTAATGGTGACTTTGAGACTTCTTTCATGAAACACAATTTTTACTAGAAAGAATGACAAACTGTGGTTATTTAGTTATGAGTATTTACAGACATAGTCTCAGAAATGAAGGGAAATAAGCCTGTTACTTCAAGGAAAACAATGAACAGTATTTATTCCTAATGATAAAACTCAAACTTTCAAAAAAAAAAGGACTTTGGAAAGCTTGTATCTGCAGAACTGATCTGCCTAGCTGAGTGAACCAAGATTTTTCTCCAATCAGTGTCCATGTTTTATATTCATACATGTGTAAAAAATCCATTCAAAGTGCACAATAGAAAGTAGACTTTAATTTATCAGAATATGAAAATTTCATTCATAAGGTTTCAGATTCCACATTGCATCTAACTTTTAGAAGACTCCTACTTGTCCAGTTTTTATGTAGTATCAAAGAATAACCACTATTATGTGAAAAGGCTATTAAAATATCCCTCCTTTTCCAGCTATGTGTTTCTGGCTATATAGTCTTCATATATTTCCACCACAACAACATATTGTGACTTATTTAATGCAGAAGGCAGATATCCAACTTCTTCTATTAAGTTAAACATTCAAGAGATTTGAAAAAATGTAAAACAGTGCCACTTTTTGTCACTATTTAAAAAATATATACATGTTAAGGGGTGCCTGGGTGGCTTAGTTGGTTGATACTAGCTCAGGTCATGATCCCAGGGTCATGTTGGGCTCTGCGCTGAGCATGGAGCCTGCTTAAGATTCTTTTGCTCCTTCCGCCCCTCTCCCTTGTTCGTTCTCTCTCTCTCTCTCTCTCAAAAATGTCAAAACAGATTATTATTAAAACAATTTCTTTAATTGCAGCTGACACACAATGTTACACTAGTTTCAGGTGTACAACATAGTGATTCGACAACCCAATATGTTATGCTGTGCTTACCACAAGTGCAGCTACCATCTGTCATCATATGACGCTATTACAATACCATTGACTATATTCCCTGTGCTGTGCCTTTCATCCATATGCTGTGACTTACTCATCCCATAACTGGAAGCCTATGTCACCCACTCCCCTTCACCCGATTTCCCCGTCTCCTCACACCCTTCCTCTCTTGCAACCATAAGTGTGTTCTCCATATTTGTGGGTCTGTCTTCTACTTTTTTAAAACTTGTGCATTTATGTTTTAGATTCTACTTATAGGTGGAATCATGTGATATTTGTCTCTCTCTGTCTGACTTCTGTTACTTAGCAAAATACCATCTAGGTCCATCCATGTCACAAATAAGAAGTGCTCATCCTTTTCTATGGCTGAGTAATATTCCATCATATGTCTTTTTAATCCATCCATCAATTGATGGACACTTAGGTTGTAAGCATCTTGACTGTTGTAAAATAAAATGGGTTCATTATTTTAAAATGAATTACATATATTTAAAAACTATTCAGTTTTAATTTCTAATATGGTTAATATTGAAAACTGTAATTACATGAACAAAAAATTTGGTGTCTTCAATAATTTTTAATAGTGAAAGGGGTCCTGATAACAAGACATTCGAGAACTGCCATCTGGAGGAGTCCTTCTTGCTCTTGGAGACCAGAGCTTCTCTCTTACATTGGTCTGTTTCTCACTTGTTTGTTTTCAGGCAGATCACCTCTCCCATCTCCAGGTCTCTTACTCATAAAATGAGCATTTTGAAGAATACATTATATGAGATTTATAAATAATGGGGTGTAGATAAATGATTACATCTTATTTAATCCTCTCAAAACCTCCTTGAAGTGTAAATATTATTATTATGAAGTATTTGAGACCAAAAGAAATTAAGAATTTGCCTAAGGGCATAACTAATACATGGCGGAACAGGAATTCTTATATTTTATTAATATGATATTTAGTACCCTCTTTTCATGCTGTAGATATGAAAAAAGAATGAAGCAAAGTAGAAGTTACGTAGAACTAGAACGTGCTTGAAGAAGAAGGGAGGTTAGAGAACGTATCATCCTACCGTCTTTTTTTTTTTTTTTTTAAGATTTTATTAAGTGATCTCTACAACCAATGTGGGGCTCGAACTCACAACCCTGAGATCAAGAGGTTGCATGCTCTACTGATTGAGCCATCCAGGTACCCCTCTTCTTACCATCTTATTTTCCTGGTAAAGTAATTCAGGGTGTATCAAGTACAGTGTTGGGACCCCGAAATTGCTTTGAGCCTGGCAGCATTTTAACATAATTATTGTCGTTCTTACTTAGTCTTTTTTTATTCTTCTTTGTTTGGCCAGACCCAAAGAACTCAAGTATCTTTGGCAAGAATTATGCTTACCCATGTCACATAGATGCTAATGAAAACAAACACAAAAACAGGTGAGAAAGACAGCTTATGGTAAATGACCATAACCCTCTATGACACTGGCTAATACTCATTACTTCTGTTGCAACAAAATTACCAATGCATTTTTTTTTCAGGCTGGAGGAACTCTGTGCATGTTAGAAATTTAGCAGAAGTGATTTAAAATGGGTATATGAGGGCAGACCTGATACTGTGTTAAAGCAAAAAGAACTGAAGGTGTTTGAAACAGGAAAGCGCTTATGATCAAGACCAGACAACCCATCTCCTCAGAGCAGACTAATAAGATTTCAGGATAACACTCCTGGTTTTGGTGACTCGTGGAGAGGAGGGTGTATGTTACTGTACTGTGCATGCTGACGCTTCTGCTTTTCACCTACAACCCAAAGATACCTTACAGAGGATGGAATTAAGGTTTGGTACCATCACTCTGTTATGTGTATTCCTTTTTGCCTTGCTTTACAGCCCCCATTTTATTATTCCTAAGTAGAATTTAAAACAAACTTAATCGATTGAGTTAATAGGCTGTGTCAGAATAAAATTCAACGTTTATTTAAACAGAGTTTGTGTAAATACTAAGCTCAAGAGAAATGAAAGTTGTTTCCAGACTACTCTGTTAGTTTAATTTTGGAAATTCACGACCGCTCTTCATTGTTGGCTGTTTGTCCCGTCATTCCGCCCCCACTCCCGCTGTCTCTAATACAGCATAGCCTCCTGTCAGTCTCTTCAGATCCCTGTGTCAGTAAACTCACTTTTTGCAGACTCACAAGCATAAATAACTTTGTATGTATGTGATATTCCCTCAATATGTAAAAGTAAATGTCATCCTTAAAATCTGCCTGAAATTAGGTGGGTGAAGTCAGGAATATCCCTATTTACATCCATACCCCGATTCTGTGTGTGTGTGTGTGTGTGTGTGTGTGTGTGTGAATGGTTTCCTGTGTTTGTAGCTGGGCAACTTGGATTCATTTTTACTCTTCATGTCCATGACTAGTTACGATCTTAGGCAATGGGAGGTTATATGTCCTTTTCCCAAATTCTTTATTAAGTCAGGATAGAGGTGGAAGTAGTGAGACCTGTTATAGGGTCTGCAGTATTTTGGTTACCAGAGCAACCACTGCTTCTTGCTGCATATGATTCTTTTCTTTAGAAACACCTGTTATCACTCTCTGTTACTCATCCGGGGAATGCAATTATGGGAAAAGCAGTCAGTGTGTGGCACTACCATATTATGGTGTTGACTCAGGGTCATTTCCTTCACACTAAATTTCTAATCTAGACAGGTATGTTTGGCTGAGTCTTTGCTAGTGATGTAGTTCATTCATCGGTCTTCCTTACACAAACATGTCCTGAGAACCTGTGTTTACTGCCGACGCCTTCTTGGTGAATCATCACTGTGCTGGTGTTTTAAATAAACCTCTCTGGACATTATGGAGATTTCCAAGTCAGTAGCATAGCCTGGGCTAGAACTCATGATTCTTACACCTGTTTGGAGTCTAGTTATCCTGTTACACGTGTGACTTGGCCTATTGTAAGAATTGGTGCTTGGTTACGTGTTTTGTATATAAGTTACTACATTTTGATTTAAAGGCACAAGATAAGCACATCAGGTTTTCCTTTCAGGGTTTTTTGCTCTTTCTTTCGTACACTCGTTTTCTCTTTGTCCCAAGACCTTTCTTCAGCTGGGCTGATCTAGACTGAGCAAATTACTCTTTGCTTATAACCCAGGCAGGCACGTATGATGGCAAACCATCCTCCGTGAGAGAGACTGTCATCCTGGCTGTGCATCTGGGGCTGTGAGAAGAGGTGAGGACCCAACAGACACGCTGGGGTGGCTCCCCTGGGATGACAAGCAAGGATGAAAGCTCACGAGCAGGGAGGGGGGTGTGTTGAGTGGAGGGGGACAAACAGGGACATTTTACACCTGGTGTTTTTTATCTCACCGTGAGAGTGGGAAGGAAGAAAAGAGACATCTGGGTCTTTACGAATGTTGAAGTTTTTGAGAAGCCATTGGGGGTTGGGAGACCAAAAAAAAATTGAGAAAGGAAAACAGAAAAGGATCTCAGATCAAAAAGCATATTCTGGTTATGATGCGCACAGGTGTTATATGCAAGTGATGAATCAGTGGATTCTGCTTCTGAAACCAGTATTGCAGTATGTTGTACTGTAAGTGAATTTGAAAAGGAAAAAAAAAGCATATTCTGCACATACACTCGAGTAGAGAGAGCCCTGCTCCTGGTTTCCCCATGCATTGTAGAATATTGTTCATGAAGGCCTCTGAGTTTGCTGCTACTAAGAAGACAAGTCAAGCCGAGAAACTTGACCTGTGTAGACATGAAATTGCTAAGTAAGTATATCGACCGCTGTCAACACTGTGGCAGAAGTTGAGTGTGCCATGGAGCATCCTGCTCTGAGCATTAGCTCTCGTTTGGGGCATCAGCATTTAGGCATTTGATGATGGTCTTGAGAAGGGGAAAAAGAAAAAAAATGTTTTAAATGTTTTGGTTTTTTGATCCTTAGCTGGGGGAGTTTATTCAGTAGTGAGACATTTTTGAGGTTTGGAAAATTCCAGGAACTTTTGGCAGGAAGAGACAGGTTTTGTGGCAATAATTTGTTACTTGTGGATCCTCACTATGGACACGTGTGGGTTGGGTGTGTGAGAGAGAGGGAAGACGAAGGGTTATATAAATACTGAATCTTTTGAGTGACTGTTAATTTGACTGACAGTGAATTTTTAAGTCAAAATTGATGTGATTTTTCTGGGTCGTTAATAAACATAATCAGAAATCTGTGGCTGTTAGGTCATTTTACTGGGAGGTAGAATTTTTCCAATCTTGATTGGAACCTAGTCATTTAATGGCAACAATATCCTTCTGGCCACTCCTTTTTGTAAGAAATTAAGAATGTGTCATGTTTAAGTTGCTGTTTGTCTTTAATAGAGGTTGTGAACCGCCAGGCACACATTTTTTTTTTAGCATAAGCACTGGTAATTTCAGATCTGAAACACTACTGCCATCTTTCTCTTTCTGTCTTGTTACATCCACAGTCAAAATATAGAATGGTTTTCCCAATGCAAAAATGGCCATTAATGTGAACCAGTTATTCGTAAGCATTTGTCACCGATATCCTAACATTCAATCAAGTTTTTTGTGGCTTGTCATAGGTATCATGATATGACATGAACTTACGTCTATTGATATTGGACATTTTATTGTTGTTGAACCTGTTTTATGGTCAGTGAGAGTGGAACAGAAGAAGCGATATTGGAGAAAACATTAAAGGTTTATGAAGAGGCGGTGGTGAGTTTGCTGTTACTAGCAGAGAAGCTTGTGAACAATACTGCTAAGGAATCGATCTAATGAGATTTGGGATGTTTTTAAAAATTAGTCAGCATTAGTGTAATATTCCTGCAGGGAGCATTTGTAATGCCCACAAGAATGTGTTGGTGGAGGGATCAGATTCCAGGCTAACCTTCGGTTGCTTTCAGTAGTTGACATAATGCACACCTTGTGTGTTCTCTTCCCTGACCTCAGAACTGTTTTGAAAAGCTTCTGACATCTGGGAGTGTGAAAAAGAGCAGATTTTGATTTGTTTTCTGGCAAGTAGGAAAAGTAAGTTCTAAGTGTAGTGTTTTACCTGTGTATGGTACTTGCAGTGAGGGCCTTGATTTATCTTCTGTCCTTCTAGACAACTGAAGAATAAAACCTCCAAGGTTCTGTGATGGATTTTTTTCTTAAAGCATTTTAATGTGCTGGAGGTAGATATATATATATATATATATATATATATATATATATATATATATATATATATATACATAAGAAATGTAAATAAATGTAAAATGGCACCCAGGTTGTATTCCTTTTTCTCAGAAGGAATCATTTAGAAATTACCTCTCCAAATAGTTAAATTTTTTGTGAGTAGGAATAGTGCTGACGAAGAAAACTCATCTAATTCAACTTTACCCTTTATATAGTGATGGGTAAAGCTCCCCTTGATAAACATACATTTATTCAACATTAATATTACTATAAATGCCACTTAAGGGAAAAGATCAATTTATCAGTAAATTTGCTTTGAACTTGAACCACACTGTGATAACTTTGGTAACTGAAGCAGTTGGCATTTTACAATACATTATGATGTATATCTTTACTATTCAAGGTATAAAATAAAATGTTTAATGTTTTTTATGTCAGTGTCCCTGGGACCCTAGATTGATTTTTCTTAAAGTTCACAGCTTTTTCTTTTCAAAATTAAGGTCACTTGGTTTGGCATTAGCAGCTTATTCCTTGAAATCCATTTAATTAAGTAGCTTCTGCTGTTTATCCTAAAATGCAGATAAATGGCTTTCAGCACACTGTTTATAGTTTAATAGTTCCTGAAGTGAGTCAACATTATCTGCTAGCGTCTACATGTCATAACTAATGATCTGTCTGCTTAGACTTTCTTGCTAGTGAGGAGACACTGAACTCAACAAAGGCAAGAGCTTGGCAGAGCTGGGAGGTGGGGGGATTGTTTGGGATGGTGCCTATTGGATAACCCTATTGGTGCTTATTGGTATGAAATTGGAAGAGAACTATGTTACCTTGACCACAATTTTAGCATGCATGAAAGCTGTCACAAAGTGCTGTGTTCTAAAGACTGGGGTGAAAATATTTCAGAAGTATCTGTTAGAGGGATTTGTTTTATTCTAGATCATCTATCTAATTAATAATTAGCACAAGTTGAATCCTATTCTGGTCAGGCTGTTTGACATGATAGAGAATGGGAGTCATCAGCAAATTTTCATATTACTACCAAGTAGCTACTGTGGTTTTAATGATTAAAGCAAATATTTTTTTGTCTGCCAAGAAAGATGGAAAGAAAATAAATAACTTTAATTATTAAGTAATCATTTATCATAAATGCAGCCTATTCATTCTGGAAGAACATCACGCTCTTTCCTTAGGGAAAAGAACAAAACAAAACAAAGAACTTCTATGAGACTTTGCTCCTAGTGAGGATCAACAGGCCTGCTGGCCATACTAGTTCAAGTTGATAAATTTTACCAATCTCTAATTCATTAAACAATAATAATTCTTGCTAGAACTTCCATACTGACTTATTTTCTGGGTTTTTAGTTAGAGAATAGGGCATTGCATAGGTAAACATTGAGAATGGTTCCGTAATAGCTGAAATACCAACTCTTACATTTTGGCGAAATATTTTGTTTGATCTCATATGTTCTTTGTGAATGTGGACAACTTTCTAACTAAACTAAGAGAGGGCCACTGTCCTTTGCTTCCATACTAGTATCACTAGTCTCTGGGAGCACTTTGGTAGTTTAAATAGAACATGAGTAAGTATATATTTCTTACCTCCTTAGTCTGATTCTGAACTTTAAGATCATATACCCAATTTATCAAAATATTTCAGAGCAAAAACATATAACACACATAGGTATGTCTCCCTTGTTGTTGATGTAATTTATAATACAGAAACATCTGAAGAAAGAGTTTATGAGAGGTAATTATATTTCATCTAGCATCTGTGTATTCAGATTTTTTTGTTCTTTTTTTTTGGTTGTGTATCATAAGATCTCATACTGATAACTATTTTAAAGAGGAGGAAGGAAACGTTGTGGGCTTAGAATATAATATGTGGGTACATACATTATTAGCATAAATGAGGAGATACAAATTGGATAAAGAAGTGCAAAGGAAGAAAATTTAAAGGTAAGATCAGTAAGCGTTTTCAAAGTCTGGGCCACTGAGTCTACTAGGCTTTATACAATTAAAAAATAAAAATAATAAAATTGCTTTTGGAGAATGTTTTGAAAACTTAAGCCATTTGTTTATCAAAAGAGGGACAGCTTGAGCAGTATCAGGCCAGAATGTTCCAATGTGTGCCATACTCAGATTTAAGATAACACAATCATTGTAATAACATAGCCTCAGTTCAGATCTTTTTTCAGTGTTTCTGCCCAAAAGTCAACAAGATTGTCCTTTGGCAACCTTATTCCTATAAATCAAAGCAAAGGGGATGGTGGTTCAAAATCTCAGCATTATTTTAATGGCCAATTAAGTGTAATTTCAGAAAAAAAAAATTTCCACCTTAAAATATCATCTGTATGTTGCTAGTCATGTACATACCCAGGACCCAATTGAACCATCTTATTTTATTTTGGATGCACAAACTGGATTATGGGAATAGTTTAGGAGAAGGTTAATAGAACATGTTGTGGCATACCTCCTAAATTTTGGTCCTCCTTCAGCTGGCCTCAGAGTGTTACTTGGAACTCTAAATGCACTATTATCTCTAACACACACTCTGAATATAAGTTCTATGACTTGTCAAATTATGATTAGAGGGAATGTTTTTATGGACACATGAATTTTTTTTTTTACTCTGCTGTTCCTAATATATATCATAGAGAGTTTGAAATTTTTTTTTTTTTGTAAACTGCTTGGCTTAGCAGGTAGTAAGTATTTAATCAATGAAAAAAATAAAATATTAAACATTTTCTTTAATGCATATATTTAAATTTCATTTACATTTTAAAATTGGTATATTTTCTTCATCTCTTCTCGTGTATATAAATGAATTTTTTGTTTTTATTTTTTAACCATCTGCTATTAGGAAAGGGTATCTGTTTTTTGGATAAGTTTTTTAGATTATTTATTTAAAATGGCACAGATAGTAGCCTGGGGGCCAGATGGTTTTGTGTTTATATAAAGTGTAAAAGGAAATGGAGTGTGAGCGTTGGTGTGAGTGAATGGTCAGCAGCCCTTTTATGACTAAAGCACCAGAACAACAACAGAAAGTAACTTCCATTCCACTGTTCGCTACTAGATTTTATGGCTCCTGAGCATAGCGGCCATGTTTTTCTTCATCTCGGTGAAATCAAAGTGCCTTGCAGACAATACATGTCTCTTAAATCAATTTGGACTTACTAGTAATTTCATGCTGGTTAAAATAAATATTTTATGCTCATTTAGCCATAGACGATGAATAAGCCAGTTGTGTCTCAAATGCAGATTTTATATCAAAAATTTTAATAAGCCAAATGTTATGGTGGGTTTAATAAAAAGAAAAACTTAAGGGCATGCATTTGGATTTCAGTTTTCCCAACATTTTGAAAGGTTCCAAATTATAAGAGGAATTTGACTTCTAGGATTGGTAAACCTCTTTAAAGAAAGACTTAAAAATGTTTACATAGCTGATGAATCTGTGAAGCTGTGCTTATTTTAAAATAAATTTAAGGGTTGCACATTTAGGTGCCATTCTGAGTGTCAGAAGGGTAGTATCAAAAATAGATTTCTAGATATTTAAATGTCCTATATTTTTCTGCCTTGCTTATAATCAGAGGCAGCTTTTAACCATCTGGAAATGATATATAATACACTGTGGTCAGTGGCTTTTTTTTCTTTTCTTTTTATTTATTTTTTTGATTCTAAGGTTTCCTTTCTCTTTTACCTTTCCACTGTCATATGCCATGTATCCTGAACATAGCTCAATGCCTGACTGGAATAATCTGTCTTGCCAGCTTATAATCAAAGGGAGGACTGAAAAAACAGCTGAGCTGTATTAGGCAGCCACAGTCTGGACTGCATTTCTTAACTGCTGAATAACACATCACAGGTGCAGGATTAGTGCTGCCTACGGTGCTGGTCTTTTTAGTGGAAACCCCTAGCAATTCTGTGCCTCCTCCTCATGTCTCATCCCAGGGAACCTGGCAACGATCTATCAAGCGTACAGAAATCAAAAGTGAGTAGTGGGAGAAGCTTTATATCTTGCAGAGCCTGTTTTTGCCCTCCAAAAAGTGTTAGCAAGACCAGTTAAGCCAATGCCGGCACACACAAAAAAATTAAAAAAATGATAGGACTTATTCTTTCTTGGCATAGACGGTGGAATAGAGCAGTTCAAGGGGTTCAGAAATTTTATGCACAAAAATCACATGTCAAGAAAATGCGGTTTGGCTTAGCCGTCCCAGCAGTGTATATAATTTAGGATACTTTTAAACTCCTAAAATTTTTACAACTATTTTGTGCAGTATATGTGTTGCAGTGGGGGTGTGTGTTTATCCTTCCACACTTTCCAACACTGTCATGGTTAAAATCCAGTGTTGTGGCTGTGTTAACACCTTGTGGTGTAATTTAGTTGTTCGTAGTTGTGACATCGTGAATTCTTCTGTTTGCTCCGACATGTAACTCTAAATTCATAGATTATAAAGGTCAAGGTTGCTTTCTTCCAAGTTGGGTTTTTAGAAAATGCAAAACTGTGTTAAAAGTATGATTTAAATATTGGAACAAATGAATGTTTCGAAACTGTGGTTACTAAATCACTTCCTTTTGATCAAGTAGGTTATGAATTATTTTAGTGAGGTAAATACGCACTCAGAAATGAGGGCAAGTATGTTTTAGTATTCGTGTCAGTTTTGGTATCTAAGAAAGCCTTTTTATGCAGCATAACACATATATGTGAACAAAGTCATGTAAATAGCACTGTAGATTTTGAACAATTGTTTCCTTACAGTTTTTGTCTGAAAACTATGATGGCTTTATAGTACTCAGATTTTGTCTTAATACATTCTGTTGTTGGTTACCATTATTCCATATTGTTTCACCAGGGAGAAACCTTTAAAGTTATTGGTGATGATAGTAGTTGATAATAGTGAATTTTAAGTTAAGATTAAAAAAAAATGTGTATGTATAGTCTCTATGTTTCATGCCTCAAATATTTAAACATTTGAAATAGCAATATATTTGTATTTTTAGGTCAATATGAACCTTAATTAATGTATCCTTAGCAGTTACCCAATTAGAGGTTATAGAAATGATTAGAAACAAAGAGATCCTAAATGCTTTCCAGGTTTTTTCCTTTGGGGAAAAAGAATAGCATGAACATGGTGCTTTGGTTTCTGATCTGTCTGCCTTTAAAACTTTAAAACTTACTCTGTCACTTGTCTCCTTTATAGGAGTCTGTTCAGAGTAGTTTTATACATCAAGCAGTCTTGGCCTTGATGAGGCTGCAGAATAAGTGTTGGTGGGATGGCAAGTTGAACATCTACTTTGATAAGCTTCAGCATTTGCTGTAGCAGAGCACGGAGAGGAGTCACTGAATAAAACTGTAACGCCTGGTGTGGAAATCTGCCAAGTCCACGTTGATTCTTTGACATTGTTGTCACGGGGGCTGTGGTTCGGTTTCTTTTCCAACAATCTGGTTTTGAACAGAGATAAAATACAGAGATGCTTTTAATTTTTACCTCATCCCATCAGCAGTGATTATGCTATTTTACGGATATAGATTGACGTTTAATTTGTAAACACAGTGGTCACTTGCTTGTCAAGTTCGTTATTTCTTATATTGATACTTTTATTAAGATACCTATCACCATGTTGTATTTTTGACTGTTTTCAAAGATTTTTAATTTATGTGAACATTTGGTTGAGTGTCTCTAAGTTCAAAAACATACTAAAAACTGAGGGAAAGGTTAACTGTTGTTCAAAAAGTATACATGTGACGTCCAAAGAGGTGTATTCTGTTACATCAATTATTGTGTTTACTCAGGCTCATAACTCTGCATTAGTTACCTACAAAACACATAAATATAAATATGTATGTTGTCTGTTCACATTTATGTAATATTTAATCTTTTCGTGATTTGCTCAAATCATAATCTAGCATCCCATAAAATAAAATACTTATGTGATTGACGCTTTCACTTTTTATCCAGATGTTTTGGGATTTCTTGGTAGGGCTTTTATGATGTAAAATGTTGAAAACATGATTATCCTACAGAACCTGAGTGATGTGGTAATGTGGATGTGTGAGTATGGTGAAAACAGAAACAATTGCCAGTAAATGGAAACATGTAGAAATATTTTGTGATAAAAGCCCTAGTTCCTGTAGAGAACCAGCACATCGCTAACGTTTTTAAACTAATATGTTTTCTTAACCTACTCAGCAGTGTCAACAATAAACCACTGAAACGAAAACCTGTCAGTATCCCTGGTTTTTGTGCTTATGTTTTCTGTAAGAGATATTGGTTCATTACTGCCACCCATAGTAATCTTCCCTCCTATGCACTCCTTCCTAGGACTTACTTATATTTGACAATTATATGTGGCATTATGACATCTATTTGATTGTTTTCATATACTGTTTTATGGTTTTCCATATGTAGTTGATTTGTCTCACCATGTTCCACATGTAGTCGATTTGTCTCAGCAGCAAGATTGTCATTTTGTTGGGGGCTTTTCAAGGGTTCTGGGCCATTGTGTTACGATGGAATGGATTTAATGATTATTTGCTAAATAATTAATGCACAACAGGAAAAAGGAAAATAAATAATATAGTAGTTAGCTTTGCACAAATTCTCAATGTTTCTTGAACCCAAAACTCTGTATTTTAAAGACTTTTTGCTCACAAGGATGAGTCTAGAAAGAAAGGGAAACTAAAAGTAAGTAAGATGAAGCAAAAGAGAGGAGAATTGAAGAGAAAGGGAAATGCAGGATGAGATAAAGAAGACGGGGAGAGAAGAAAAAGAAAGAAAAATAGAAAATAAAAATGTAGGAGATGAAGGAGTGGGGAAAAGGAACAAAAGAATTGAGGTAGAGAAAGAAGAAGGTGAAGAATGAACATAAAAATTGAAAAATAAGCTTACGCAGCACAGCAAATGACAGTGATGTACTATTATTCGCTCTTTCTACTTGCAAGGAACTATGGCAGGTCTTTCCTGGGAATATCTCATCGAGTCTTTATGGCAAACCAGTGAGTGCCGCTGCTCCTCCATGAAGGCGAAGTGACTAGCAAAGGGCAGAGAGCGAGGGAATAGTGGATCTGGGTTTGAACTGTTTTGACTGTTTCATCCTCTGTCTTGGTCAAGGCTGGGCCCGCTGCCTGCTGACCATACCTGATACCGATTTTTCATCTGACATTGCATCCCCCTCTATAGTATTCTCAGGAACTCACCACGGAATCTTACCTTGTCCCTCTCTCCTCTGACTTCTGAGACTCTTGAAGGAGAAAGGCTTCCATGTGCAGATAACATTACAGCTAATAAGAGAAAGTCTACTCTTCCCTTAAAATATATGATTTTGCTTTGGTATCTTTGAATCAGAACTGTATTTGTATTTGATTACTTTTAAGAGTTTAGGCACATATCCCTTTTGTTGATGACTGGGTTTCGTTTTGTTCCTATATATTTTTCCTAAGTCCTTGTTGCAGACAACATAGAAAATTTATTTGAAAATGGCTTCGTACAATAAAAGAGGGTTTGGCAATGAATATTGAGGTCGGGCCTTTGAACTGAATTAGCTTATTAGACAGTAAATTAAGTCACTGAACTGAGTTAAAGGATTCAAGGTTTGAATGAAGACAATAAAAATTAATAAAAATTAGTTATCTATTTAAACCTATTATTTGAGATCACTAAAGTTATTTTAAATTTTTTTTTCAACGTTTATTTATTTTTGAGACAGAGAGAGACAGAGCATGAACAGGGGAGGGGCAGAGAGAGGGAGACACAGAATCTGAAACAGGCTCCAGGCTCTGAGCGGTCAGCACAGAGCCCGATGCGGGGCTCGAACTCACGGGCAGTGAGATCATGACCTGAGCCGAAGTCGGACACTTAACCGACCGAGCCACCCAGGCGCCCCGAATTTTAAAGATTAATATTATTTGTAAGCTCTGATTCAAATTTTATCCCTGCTTATCGTAAGCTTTTGTTTTTAACCAATGTATTTTTGTTTGAGAAAGGGAATGGACATTAGTTCACATTATTTATTATCATAACAACATGAAAGGAATAGAATAGGTCATTCCCAAAGCAATACTGGCCAGTTCAATGCTTTCAAATGTTTCTTCACTAATCTTTTCACCCAAGATACTTGAAGTGTAAACTTGTTTGATAGGAATTTCAGTTTCTCTTCTTGCTCCTGCCTGCCCTCTGGTGAAGATGGGGTATAACAGTGAAGACACTTAAAATTTTGTTAATTTTTGAGATAATGCAGAAAGCTAAAAAAGAAAAAGAAATGAAGAAAGAAGAACAAATTACTAGTAGATTCTGTGGCACAAAATAATCAGATGTCATCTGACAGTGAATTTGGAAGAATCTAATCCAATTCTCAGTGCCTTGTGTTTTGCAACTTAAGTGTCCTTAATTATCTATGTTGTTCATAAAGATTGTTCTATGGTTTCATGTGACAGTGGATTCTGCTATTCTCTTCACTATGACGTATGAAACCATCTTTTATATCACAAACTTAAAACGGTTTTATTTATGATAATTTTGAAGTGATAAGAATGTTACTAAGAAAAAAAATTTAATATAAAATATACTTCAAAATATAATGGATGACTATGGAAGTTAAAATTTATCTCTTGGAAAGTTGTTCTATTGTACATTCATTTTTTACATTTACTTTTATTTTTCTGTGTTTTTTGAGTTTTTGTGAAAATCTTGTTTCATTTTTCTATAAAAATCATGTGGAAGAGTACACAATAATATAAAATAATATAGAAATATTTTTAAATAATTGATTTGTTAAGCATATACATCAAAAATGAGTTATTTTATGGTGTTTATACCAAGCTACAAACTAATTGTCCACTGATTCCAAATAAGTACCTCAAAGAAACTCTTTATAACACTGCCTTATTTCCTAACTTATACAAGAAGAGATACCACAGAAAACTTGTATATAGCTATATATAAATCTATAAAGTAGCTGAAAACATATATAACTGTAATATGTTATATACCTATTATATATGTATATATATATATACACATATGTATCAAGATACTCAAGAAAAATAACTTCCTATTTAAACTTTGTAATTCAATGGAAATCACATTATTATATGATGATCATTAGGTTACTTCATGAAGTTTGATTGATTTGCAAGGAATTAATTTGCAAGGAATAAATCTCTCTTAGGTATGAAAATCGTAAGGATTATAAATATAATTTAGTTGTAATTCATTAAGAACACACACACAAACATGTCTTGAACTGATCTTGTGGTTCATTTGCTCTCTAAAGATCTCGTGGTCCTCTGAAAAAATGAGAACTAATTTTAGATTGGTTTTTACAGCCCTACTTTTTATTACCATCATAATTTGGATAGTTAACTACCTCAGTAACTGTAATGTAACCAGCTGTGTCAAGCAGACAACATCTGAAGTGTCTGGATTCATACTGTTAGGGCAAAGATTGGTATTAGAGAGACAGACACAGAGGAGAGGGGAGGGGAGGAGGGAGGAAGGAAAGTGAAAAATGGAATGAGCTTCTAAAGAGTAATTTATTCAGTGAGGTATTTACTTCTAAGAAATTTCTAGAAGTCAGGCTTTTCCATTTGCCCCCCTACTCCTACATTTTCCTGTCAGGTTTATTTATAATTCTGTTACTAACTATGAAAGCCATAATTGACTGGAAATCTACTGAGAAGAAATCATCACTTTTGTTGAAATTTTATTCAACTTAAGTAGAAGTCATTCACTATTTAGCTTTCCTTAGTAGAAAAAAATTTTTAATGGTTTCACCTGTTGATTTAGAAAATATGATGTACTAAATTGTACTTAATGTTTCTTTAATGATCATCTTTCAGTTGTTTTCATTGATTATCTTTTATATAAAATTTAACACATAATCAAGTAAAATGAGGGCCTAATTAATAAAGATCTTACATTATTTGAATTAGCTGACTAAATCAAACACTGTTGTCTCTTAAAGTCTGCCTTTCTCCTTTTTCAAGTGGAGAGATACTAAAAATATAATAAATGTAATAAAATATGTAAAATAAAATTTGACAGTTGTCTTAATCAGACATCTAATATTTGGGATAAATCTCCATTATTGCTATTCCTTTGTTCATCTAAATGCTCACATTTATCATATATATATATGTGTGTGTGTGTGTGTGTGTGTGTGTGTGTACACACACACACACACACACATATATCTTTGTCTTTTCTTCTAATTCTTATTTTAGCATTATTATTATCTGGCTAAGTTCATGGTTTTATAAAATCATTATTCTTTATATACATATAATTGTGCTTTTTATGCCTTAGTTGCTGCTTCAGATGTTTGAAAATGTCTGGCTTATGTTTGTGAGGCTGGTTTGATTTTGAGCAAATTTAGAATTGCTTTATATGAAAGTGATTTTTTAAATAATTTTTTTTCATAATGATAACAGTAGATAAAACAGTCCAGTTTATTACTATCCCTTTTTCTCAAATGGGAACTTGCTATTAAGAAGATCTTAATCAGTAAATAAAAACCTCCCAACATACAAAAGTCCAAGACTAGATGACTTCATTAGTGAATTCTGTCAGACAATTAAAGAAGAATTATTATCAATTCTTCTCAAATTCTTCCAAAAAAACAGAAGAGGAGGGAACACTTTCAAACTAATTTTATGAGGCAGGCAGTACCCTGATACTAAAACCAGACAAGTACACCACAAGAAAAGAAAATTATGAACCAATATCCCCGATGAACACAGATGCAAAAATCCTCAACAAAATACTTACAAACTGAATACAACAATACATTAAAAGGATAATTCACCGTGATTGAGTGGAATTTATTTCAGGGATACAAAGATGGCTCAACGTCCACAAGTTAATCAGTGTGGTACACCACATTAACAAAAGGAGGAATAAAGATCATATGATCAACTCAAAAGATGCAGGAAAAGCACTTGACAAAAATCAACATCCATTTGTTGATTGCATCAACAAATGCATCAATAAAAAACCTCTTGGTAAAGAAGGTATAGAGAGAACTTACCTCAAATAATAAGGACCATATACAAGAAGCCCATAGCTAAAATTATATTCAGTAATTGAAAAGCTGATAGTTTTTCTTCTAAGATCAGGAATGAGACAAGGATGCCCACTCTCACCTCTTCTATTCAACATAGTATTGGAACTCCTAGCCAGAGTGGTTAGACAAGAAAAAGAAATAAAAGACATCCAAATTGGAAAGAAAGAAGTAAAGACGCCACAATTTGCAGATGATATTGTATGTAGAACACTCTAAGAGCTCAATTAAAAAACATTAGAACTAATAAATGAATTCCAGTAAAGTTGCAGGATATAAATTCAATATACAGAAATCTGGTGTATTTCTATACATTAGTAATGAAATACCAGAAAGAAAAATTAAGAAAACAATCTCATTTACAATTTCATCGAAAGGAGTAAAATAACTAGGAATAAATTTAACGGAAGAGGTGAAAGATCTATATACTAAAAACTGTAAGACATTGGATGGAAGAATTGAAGACACAAACAAATGGAAAGATATTTCATGTTCATGGATTGGAAGAATTGATATTGTAAAAATGTTCATGCTACCCAAATCAATTTACAGATTCGTTGCAATCCTCATCAAAATTCCAATGGCATGTTTCATAGAAATAGAACATACAATTCTAAAGTATTTATGGAACCATGAAAGACTCGAAATAGCCAAAGCAGTCTTGAGAAAGAAGAACAAAGCTGGAGGTATCATGCTCCCTGATTTCAAACTACAGTTGGTCCTTGCACAATGTGGGGCTTAGGGGTGCTGACCCTCTCCCCACCTACCCCCCCGATAGAGCAAAAAATTCATGTATAACTTTTTACTCCACCCAAACTAATAGCCTGCTGTTGATTAGAAGCCTTAGTGATAACATAAACAGTTGATTAACACGTATCTGTATTTTATATGTATTATATACTATATTATTATAATAAAGTAAGCTAGAGAAAAGTAAATATTATTAAAATCATAAATAAGAGAAAATACATTTATAATACTGTACTGTATTTATTGAAAAAATCTACATGTAAAATCTGCATAGTTCACACTAATGTTGTTCAAGGGCCAACTGTATATCACAAATTATAGTAATCAAAACAGTATGGTACTGGGCATAGAAACAGACACATAGATCAATAGAACAGAATAGAGAGCCTAGAAATAAACGCATGCATGCATACATGGTCAATTAACTTATGACAAAGGAACCAAGAATATACAATTGGGAAAGATGATTTCTTCAATTAATGCTGTTGGGGAAAATGGACAGCCACATGCAAAAGAATGAAAATGGACCATTGTCTTATATGCAAAAATTAACTCAAAATGGATTGAAACCTTTAACTTAAGACCTATAACCATAAAACCCCTAGAAGAAAACCTAGGCATAGGCTCCTTGACTTTAGTCTTGGCAATGATTTTTTGGATCTGACCCCAAAAGCAAAGGCAGCTAAAGCCAAAAATAAACAAGTGGGACTATATCAAACTGAAAAGCTCCTTCACACAAAAGGAAATCATTGACAAAATAAAAAAAGGAAACATATTGGGGCACCTGACTGTTGGCTCAGTCAGTTAAGCTTCAGACTCTTGATTTAGGTTCAGGTCATGATCTCATGGTTTGTGAATTCAAGCCCAGCATTGGGCTCTGTGCTGACAGTGCAGAGCCTGCTTAGGATTCTCCTCTCTGCCCACCCTCCCTCAGTGAATAAATGAACATTAAAAAAAGGCAACTTGCTGAGTGGGAGAAAATATTTGCAAATCATATATCTGATAAGGTGTTAATATTCAAAACATAATGAACTCATACAACTCAATAGTAAAAAACAAAAATCTGCCTTGAAAATGAGCAGAAGATCTGAATAGATGCTTTTCCAAAGAAGACATATAGGTGCCCAACAGGTACATGAAAAGATGTTCAACATTATTAGTCATCAGGGAAATGCAACTCGAAATGAGATTTAACCTCACACCTGTTAGACTGGTTGTTATGAAACAAACAGATAAATGCTGGCGAGGATGTGGGGGAAAGGGAACCCTTGTGCCTGTTGTTAGGAATGTAAATTGGTACAGCCACTATGGAAAACAGTATGGAGCCCCCTCAAAAAATGTAATAAAGAACTACCATATGACCCTGCAATTTCACTTCTGGATATTTACCCAAAGAAAATGAAAATACTTAACTTGGAAGATATCTGCACCCCCATGTTCATAGCAGCATTATTTACAATAGCCCAGATATGGAAACAACCTAAGTGTCCATCGATAGATGAATGGATAAAGAATATGTGGTAGATAAATACACACTGGAACATTATTCAGCCATAAAAAAAGGAAATCTTGCCATTTGTGGCAGCATGGATGGATTTTTATGGGTCCATTATATTGAGTGAGGCCATTATATTAAGTGCAATAAGACAGAGAAAGACAAATAACAGATGATCTCACTTATATGTAAAAGCTTATAAAACAATACAAAATACAGCCAGACTCACTGATAACAGAATGGTGGTTGCTAGAGGCAGGGGGTGGGGGTGGGCAAAAGGGGTGAAGGGAGTCGAAAGGCACAAACTTCCAGTTATAAAATAAATAAGTCCTGGGGATTTAATGTGCGGCATGGCAATGGTAGTTAATAATATTTGAAAATTGCTAAGAGAGGAGATCCTAAACATTTTCATCACAAGAAAAACAAACTAACAAATGTATGGTGACAGATGTTAATTCGACTTACTGTGATGATCTTTTTGCAATATATACAAATATCGAATCATTAGGTTGTACACCTGGAACTTATATAATGTTGAATGTCAATTTTACCTCAAGAAAAAGATCTTACGATTGTTCTTTTTAACAATGTTCTTAGATTTTAAAATGAGTCTAATCAGATTTGATCATTCTGCTGCTGCTGCTGCTTCTCTACCCCCTTGTCTCCTATTAACCTGCAAATTATCACTCAACTATTTTAATTTTATCTCACAATTGGAAATATTATTAATTGTGTGATAATGAATTTCATTTCACAGGGAGTTAAACACACATAGATTAATTGACTCCTACGTAGCACTTGCATACTTTGACATAAATTCCTCCCTTGATTTGATTATTTTGGCAAAAGTAAGTGAAGAACTCTCCACTTGTCTCATTTGCATTTAACTATTAATTTATTTAATAATGCTAATTAAAGAAATCATTTTATCATCTTACCATTTTTACTTGTTCGGGTTACATTGTATGAATGCAACCATATATGCTTATTCAGGATCTTATCTATTAACTCACTTTTAAAAAAATCCATTTGAGAGAGAGAGAGAGAGAGAGAGAGAGAGAGAATGCAGGAGGGCAGGAGGGGCAGAGAGAGAGGGTGAGAGAGAGATCCCAAACAGGCTCTGCACTGTCAGGGCAGAGCCCTATGCGGGGTTCAAACTCATGAACAGTGAGATCATGACCTGAGCCGAAATCAAGAGTTTGCTGCTTAACCAACTGAGCCACCCAGGCACCCCTGTTAACTCACTTTATAGAAATGGTAACTTTATTGTGAACTAGCAATACTTCTTTTCTCCTTTTTTTTTTTGTTCTTGTGAAATGTGTTTCTGGTAAGATGGCATATATTCTGACTGCATGTTAGTGTTAAATATTTTAGAAAGATTATGCAGCACTATTTCATTTTCACAATTTTTATAGAAAGTATGTTTCTTAACTGATTTGTCCAGTGTTTGAGAGCCAGGATTTGACTATGAAACTTGCTTGGAGCTAGTGATTCAGGTATCCTTCCATATTCATAACTGAAGTAGTTAACTTAGGATGTTCTACAAAATACCTCAAAATGGATTGTTGATAGCTTGCAATAGAGAATGAGGCACACATGTGTATACAAACACATAAAATACGGTCAACCGTAGTGGATTTAGTGTTACTACCAAGCCAATGTTCATAGGTCCAGTGGTATAGCCATTAATGAAATTTTTCTAGGGATATTTCTTGTTAGTGGATTTTTTTTTTTGGTTTTGATTTTTTGGTTTTTCCTTGTTCACTGATTTCTTTATTCCACATCAGGAGAGAAGACTAATTACTTCCCTATTTTGAACTGAGAAGCAAATTGCAAATGCTTTTAAATAGCTCCAACTACTGGGGCGCCTGGGTGGTTCAGTCGGTTAAGTGTCTGACTCATATGAGATACGTTATTTCAAAACCTGCTGTTTTTTTCTTTTAACATAAAGAGACTGCCTTCTTTTTTCTTGAAGCATCCTCCCAACTTCTCCTGTTTAGTAGGGACTACACCTATTCCTTTTTACATTTTTTTCTTTTGGTATTTTTCTCATATCTCTAAATAAATCATTGTACTACTACCTCTTGATTATTCAACTTTAGGCATTACCTTTGACTTTCCACTTTGGAAGGTTTACCACTCTCTCCCCCATTACATACATATTTCCATCCCCTATGCTATATATATATATATATATATATATATATATATATATATATATGTTAAATGTTAGTTGTTTCTTTATATTCCTGTGTTTCCATCACAAATTCATTTCCAAATTCTCAGTTTAAATTTAAAATACCTGAGTTACTCTGTTAATTTTAACTTTTTGGATCTCTGTCTCCCAGAATTTTTTGACCCAAGTTTAGTCAGACCTGGTTGTTCCTTCTGTCCAGTCATAGATCTTTTCTTTTACTCTCCACCTTTACCTTTATTTTGAGAGTATGCTTCTCTGTTCTCTTGGGTGGGATCGTCTCCTATAGCAGAAATTCTTTTTTTTTCTGTTTTCTTGTTTCACACTTTAATTTGGGCAGAGCATCTCCTCCAATAGCTTCTTGAGAAAGGTGGATGAGAGGTGGAATCTTTGAGACTTTGAAAAATCTTCCGATGCCATTTTCCTTTACTCATATTTGATTTATAATTTTCCCAGGTATTGATTTCTGGATTTGAAACACTTTTCCCTCAGAATTTTGAAGACATCACCCTATTTTTTACCCTAGTTTCCAGTTTTGCTGTAGAAAGTTCAATGCCACACTTATTTTTCATCGCTTTTATTTTCACCTTTTGTATATATACAATATGTGATATACAAACCCTCCCTTTGTCTCTGGCGTTATAAAATTTTATGATAACATACCTTGGTGTAGGTCTATATGTATGCTCTATGGTTCCTTTCAAACTAGAAAATCATGATTTTCAGTTAATGGGAACTGTACCTGACTTATTTATTTGATGATTTCCTCCCCTCTATTTTCTCAAGCCTCTCTTTCTAGATATATTCAGGTTTTGAATCTCCTGGATCGATGCTTTAATTTAGGGAGCTCTTCCATCTCTGTATTTTGCCTTGTATTGCGGGAAATTTCCTGATCTTTATCTCAGCTCACCGACTGAGATTTTTATTTAGGCAATCATATTTTTAGAGTTCCTTGTTTGTTACTTCCTTTTTGTAGCAACACATTCTTGTTTCACTGATGCAATGTATTTTTTTTATAAAGATGACAGTATTAATTATAGGTTTTTAAAGTTTTTTTCTTCCACTGTATGTTTCTTCCAAGTGGCTTTCTTCTGTGTGTGTGTTTTCAATTTTTGATGTTTGAGGTTTTCTTCATATATCTGGTGACCCTGAATTAGTGGCATATGCATATGAGAATGGATCACTATAAATGCTGGCTGCCAACTCTGTTCGTTGGGTAGATTTTGTCACCAGTGGGCCTCACCATAAGACAATATTGCAGGGCCGTTTTGCTGAGAAACTTCTAATATCCCTGTCTTTAGGTATTTTCTTGTTTTTGACCTGGCCAAATTCCTGAGTAAAGAAGAGATAAGTCAGGCTGCATCATGTTCTGGAAGCCATGTAGAGGGAAAGGACGGGAGGAGTCCATAGCCAGTGTAAACGTTCACTGAATGTTTGCAGTAAAGTGGCACCCCTCCCCTCCCCTGTGCTTAGTTTTCTACAGTCCCTCACCTTTAAAATTTTTTTTTTGTTTTTAAATTTTCTAGTTTTTTAATTTACATCCAAGTTAGTTAAATTAGTGCAATAATGATTTCAAGAGTAGAATCCAGTGAGTGATTCATCCTCTATGTATAACACCCAGTGCTCATCCCAACAAGTGTTCTCCTTAATGCTCTTTGCCCATTTAGCCCATCCCCCCACCCACAACCCCTCCAGCAACCCTGTTTGTTCTCTGTATTTAAGAGTCTCTTATGTTTTGTTCCCTTCCCTGTTTTTTATTATTTTTGCTTCCCTTCCCCTATGTTCATCTCTTTTGTATCTTAAATTCCACATGAGTGAAGTCATATATTTGTCTTTCTCTGACTAATTTTGCTTAGCATATACCCTCTAGTTCCATCCACATTCAAATGGCAAGATTTCATTCTTTTTGATTGCTGAGTAACACTCCGTCATATATATATATATATATATATATATATATATATATATATATATATATATGAAACACTCCATCATATATACATATATATATACACATATATGTATACATATATGTGTGTGTGTGTATATATATATATATATATATATATATATATATATAGTGAACATATGGGCTCTTTCCATACTTACAGTTCCTCACCTTGATGATAAAACACAAAAATAAGGCATTTCGGTGATATGCATAATAGATTTACTCTTCCAGTCTTTGTTGGGGATGTGGGGGTAGGATGGGTGGAGATGTTGTTACCAGCCTTTGGGAATTAGAGAGGGTAACTGAACTCTACTTCTTTCTTTCTTTCTTTTTAAATTTTTATTTATTTTTGAGAGAGAGAGAGAGAGAGAGAGAGAGAGAGAGAGAAAGACACAGTGTAAGAGCAGGGAAGGGACAGAGAGAGAGGGATACACAGAATCTGAAACAGGCTCCAGGCTCTGAGCTGTCAGCAGGGAGCCTGATGCGGGACTCGAACTCATGGACTGTGAGATCATGACCTGAGCCAAAGTCGGACGCTTAACCAACTGAGCCACCCACGTGCCCCAGCTGAACTCTCTCTCTAAAAGCAACTGGTGGTACCACTCATGAACCTTTTTGAGCTTAAGTGGTAAAATTGTTTTGCTTCTTGGTTTTTCTCCACCTTAGGCTTAGGAATCAGCATTTTTAGCTTTGTCAGATCAGTTACTGCTTTCCTTCTGCTTACCAGTCTTGTACTGGTCTCTTTTATATTGTAGGCTCAATTTTTTAGCCTTTTTTCTTGTTATTCTAGTGGGATGTCATAATTAAAATACTCTGTGTGGGGCTCCTGGGTGGCTCAGTTGGTTAAGCATCCGACTTCAGCTCAGGTCATGATCTCCTGGTCCGTGAGTTCAAGGCCCGCGTCGGGGTCTGTGCTGACAGCTCAGAGCCTGGAGCCTGTTTCAGATTCTGTGTCTCCCTCTCTCTCTGACCCAACCCCCGTGCATTCTCTGTCTCTCTCTGTCTCAAATATAAATAAATGTTCAATTTTTTTTAAGTAAAATACTCTGTGTAATCTGCCCTTTCCAACAAAAGATAACATTTTAATATTTTTCTTGCCGATAAATATACTCCACATCAACATTTTAGTGACTCTCTTTTTAGAGATCTATCTTGTCCCCTGTTGTAAATATGGGCTGTTATAAGCAATATTGCAAAGAACCTCCTTCTAGCTAAAATTCATATGTCTTTAAATAAATTTAAAATGTGAGGAAATTCTGAATCCTTTCTTGAAATGTTTCTTACTAAATGACATCTTATTGCCAGTAGTATGAAGATGTCTCCTTTTCTAATGAAGACCATTCAGTGTAAAGATTCCCTTTAGCCACTTTTGCCACCAAATGGGAAATCCTGCCTATGTTTAGTTCACCCTGTATTCTCAGTCTGTGCCTGGATCAGGAAAGGCACCTGATACATGCTTGCTAATTAGACATATGCATAATAAATTAATTTTTTTTTTCAACGTTTATTTATTTTTGGGACAGAGAGAGACAGAGCATGAACGGGGGAGGGACAGAGAGAGAGGGAGACACAGAATCAGAAACAGGCTCCAGGCTCTGAGCCATCAGCCCAGAGCCTGACGCGGGGCTCGAACTCACGGACCGTGAGATCGTGACCTGGCTGAAGTCGGACGCTTAACCGACTGCGCCACCCAGGCGCCCCCGTAATAAATTAATTTTAATTATTTTGTTTTATAACTTCAAGGAGAAGAGGTCTGGTATGAAGGCAGCAGGGTGTAATAAGTTTTAAATATCTTATGTTCATCACTTTGAGTTACTTTGCGGTTGCTCAGGTCATAAAGTAGGAAGATTGAGAGCCAGGTTTAAAAAGAAGGAAGCCAGCGTGGCAGGGTGATATATAGGCTTATCTGCACCCAGTGCACCTGGATTGCAAGCAGTGCTGAGGCATTTATGCAGGCGAACTTGTAACAAAGGACTTTAAATATAAGATACTAACATACAATATGTTTGATTTTAGTATTTAAAGATAAGCGTCCTATTGTATAGAGAAAGTATACATCTCTTGCGATAAATTATATGGTTGGATTAAGTAAATATTATTTGCTTAATCTAGTCCCGGGTTTCTCAGAGTGGAGTCTGCACATGATCTGTCTCAGAATCACATGGGATCTTGAATATTCACTTCCCTTGGCTCACCTGAGACCTATGGAATGAGGATTTGGTATGTAACAAACTCCTCATATACACATGGCCATCTACGGGTCTTCTCTAGGCTAAAATATAAGAAACTGTTGGAGGGGCGCCTGGGTGGCGCAGTCGGTTAAGCGTCCGACTTCAGCCAGGTCACGATCTCGCGGTCCGTGAGTTCGAGCCCTGCGTCAGGCTCTGGGCTGATGGCTCGGAGCCTGGAGCCTGTTTCCGATTCTGTGTCTCCCTCTCTCTCTGCCCCTCCCCCGTTCATGCTCTGTCTCTCTCTGTCCCAAAAATAAATAAAAAACGTTGAAAAAAAAAATTAAAAAAAAAAAAAAAAAAAAAAGAAACTGTTGGAGAAAGTTAGGTGCACATTTTATATAAATTTGAAGAATCTAATGAATTTAGAATTAATGATTGGAGGAAATGCTGGTAAATTGATTTAACATACTTTATTGCTTTCCCCTTCAATTTTCACTAAGCATTCAGCTAATTATCTTACCATGCAAAAATTATCCCATCTTCTTTTAAAACTCTCATTTTCTGATGGAACCAGTGGCTAGAGGCATTAGTTTGTGGTTTAAGAAATTAACACTTGCATATGTATGCATGTGTATTATTGCTAAACAGAATAGCGATAGTATGCTATTGAGTATATTGCATCTTTGGCCTAGAATTTCAGTGTTTTAACCCAGCATCTTTTAGATAATTTGTTCTAATTTGATTTGTTTTAATTATAAGCAAGCTCAATTTGTGGTGAGAGAGATTTTAAATCAAACATTGCTCAGGTTGACCATTTATGCAGTGACGTAGCATGTATGAGAGCTCCTGCCACAATGGCTGAAATATCATAGGTATCAGTTAATGCATGCCTCCTTTTGGAGCTTCATTACTTTTCAAAAGTGGTGGTAAAGAGGAAAAATATGAAAACCATCTTAGTCATAGGTCACCCTGTATTAATGAACCGTCCTACTATTTAAAAAGTAAAAAAAAAATAGATCCTTCCAATAATATTAGCTAACAGTAATATGTTACTACGTGACATATACACTCTAAGCTGTTGACGTGAGGTAGGTGGTTGTAATAACCTCCACTTTAATGATAAGTGGAGCACAAGGAGATTATTTATAAAGTTATCCAAGGTCAACCAACTGGTAAATAGTAAAGCCTAATTTTGACCTCAGAAAATCTGTCTCTAGAGATCATGTCTACTATTATGTCTTCCATCAAAGATGTACAACCATCGCTACTCTAATAGGAAGACACTTTCCATGTAAAAGCTGATAGGGAAGAGGTATCATTTGATATATATTAGAGATAACTAAGTTTTCACCATCCTACCCAATTTTGAATGTTAAGTATTTCTAATAATTTCTTTAAAAAATACATGATATACCTAAAGTAAAGAGATGGGTAGGAAGGCAGTTTTAGGGACCAGACAATCTGGGTTTAAATGCTTACCTGATGATTTATTAGGTGTGTTCAGATCACGTAAAGTCTTAGTTTTCTCCTCTGCAGATGGGAATGATAATATTTACCCATACTGTTACCATACGGAGTAGAGATAATATATATGCTAGTGTCTCATTGAGCTCTTTGCACTCAAAGACGACTATTCTAATTTAATGTGTAGGATGCTATCTTGAAAGGGTTATGAGAATTTCTGTATTTTATATGAGACATATATAATTGTAATAATTATATGATTTCTAATGTCGAAATCATTAAAACATCTGTTTTAGGGGCGCCTGGGTGGCTCAGTCGGTTAAGCGTCCGACTTCGGCTCAGGTCACCATCTCGTGGTCCGTGGGTTCGAGCCCCACGTCGGGCTCTGGGCTGATGGCTCAGAGCCTGGAGCCTGCTTCTGATTCTGTGTCTCCCTCTCTCTCTGACCCTCCCCCGTTCATGCTCTGTCTCTCTCTGTCTCAAAAATAAATAAACTTAAAAAAAAAAATTAAAAAAAAAAACCAAAAAACATCTGTTTTATGTTTAAATCTGTAAGTATCATAAATAGTGAATATTTTGTTTAATCTCATTGTTCTTTGGATAGCAGACTTTGGTCTATCCCACAGATACTTAAACTCTTATTCTTTCTTCTTTTCAGCAAACTTACTTGATAACATGCTTTTGCGAAGTTCAGGAAAGTTAAATGTGGGCACCAAGAAAGAGGACGGTGAGAGTACAGCCCCCACCCCTCGTCCAAAGATCTTGCGTTGCAAATGTCACCACCATTGTCCAGAAGACTCAGTCAACAATATTTGCAGGTTGGTCATATAAATTATTTAAATGTAGTTTTAATGGAGAGTCATACTTTTTAAACTACAGAATTGTAGGCTGGTGTTTTCCAAGAACACATTTTGAGGAATAGTGCCTGACTCCATTAACTTACAGGGCAGTGCCTGTGTTTAGAAAAAAATATTAAATTGCATCTTGACCCGAAATGGTGTTCTGGGATTCTTCTCCCTTGCTGCAAACATCACATATGCACATAAACATAGAGCATAGATCCCAGGCTTGGGACAAGTGTCAAGCAGCAAAAGCCAATTGTTTGCCTTCAAAAGACCTTGTCCCCCAAATAAATTCAATAGCAGAGGGTGTCAACTGTCTGATGATTTTTCTTTAACCATTCATCATGTCAGTGGTGGTTGGTCTTATGGAAAGAACACCTGCGTCATTAGGAATATTCACGGACTCTGGGAAGCAGTATAGTGATAGAGCTTACATGAGTCTACCAGATGTCAGGAAAGACATTGTAAGAGTATTGGAGAACTAAACTCCTTAGTGGATAATCATGTTTGTAACAAAACCTTATTTGGAACTGGACTCTAGCTTTGTCTTTCTTACGCATCCTTATGCAGCCACATCCATTTTTCCAAACACCATAGCCTGCATTTACACCCCTCGTGAGGACAACAGTGGGTGGAGAGGCATAGCTAATGAGGCCAGTATGCCTAGGAAGATGTGTCAGAGTAACCAGACAAGTACTGATCTCAAGAGTTAAAATGCCAGAGAAGCAGAATATCCCTTGAGAAGGGTAATGGACCAAATGGGAAAATGGACTCCTAGGTTTGAAGTCCAGGCAGAATACCTAAGTAATCATTTGGGGCCTCATTACCCAGGAAAGAACATGAAGATGAGCTGGATGCTTTTTTTTTCTTCCTGAGGAAGAAAGTGTATCCTGAGATATGCAGCTCAAGAAGTATCTACTAACAGAATGACAGAGAGGAAAGTTTGGTATGCTCATAAATATATATCTCCTTTAATTATCAGAACAACTCAGCATGGTAGGGGATGCTTATTTCTTACCATTAGGTATAAAGAATTCAGGACCCAGGGAGGTCTGTTAACTTGGCTCTTACACGATAGAACAAACTTGGATTACCGAGTCTTGTGCCATGATAAAATGATTCCAGAGCTCAGACAGTATTTCCTGGGAAACACTACCTCTTTGTAGTAAGTGGAAAAAGTATCAGGAAAATGTCAGAGTTTTCTGAAGAAAAGAAAATTATTAGGAGAAAACATATTAGGGGGATACTTTACTATTTTGCCTGGGTCTGTAGTAATTAAGAGTAAATCTGTGTGTGTCATTGGAGATGTAGTTCTGGTGATTATATGGGCAGGCTTTCCACAGTTATTCCAACTTTAAATATTTTGTCCTATTTTCCTTATACATCAATGAAGTGTCCTAAGTTGATTTGGAAGAAAGTTCATTTGGAAGATTTCTTCCAGATTCTCTGTGTGGGAAGGAGCAACTTGGCATGTTCGAAGAAGACTGGTTTTCCTAAAGTGCAGGGAGCAGAAGGAGGTGTGGCAGTAGTTGAGTGTGGACCCGGGAGAGATTACCCATGGCCTGGTCGGCTCTATTAAGGATGTTCGTCTTATTCCTGGAAGCATTGGGAAGCCATTGAGGGGGATTTGTTTAAGCAGGTGTGGCAGTGGGTATTGATGTGGATTTAGGAAGGACAGTTCATGTGAGAGAGAATGATCTTGGACTAGGTTGATGCTGGTGCAAGAATGAGGTACATGTATTGGGGAAATATTTAGAAGGAAAGTTTTATGTTGATGAATTGGATCTAGGAAGGGGCCCAGAGAGGCTTCACCAGTCTGGATGTACATTTATATACACGGTGTAGGCTTTTAATGAAAGAGGACAGAGGGAAATAATCAAGTTCTAATCTGGACATGCTGAGTTTAAGGTTTTTGATAGCTACAAAATGGAGACATCAGAGAGTAGGCCATGGGATATGGATTTGGAGTGAAGATAGGGTTTGGGGAGAGTCTAGAGTGAGTGAGTAGAATGTGAGGCAGTTTTTGCTGTGAAATAAGTGAGCTCAGAATCATAGTAACTTACAACTAAAGACATTTGTCTTTTCATTCCGGGGTCTACAAATGGGCTGCAGCTGTGCTGGGACCTGCTGGATTAGGGTGGACTTGGCATTGGGCTGCTGCTTCACTTCCCGCCTGCTCTACATGTTTGTTCATCCTTCTTGGACCAGAAGCTAACCAGAGCATATTCTTTTTCACTTGACTGTGAGGGAGCAACCTCTTAAAACTTCTGCTTGTCCTCTAACATTCCATTTACCAAATCAAGTGACACAGTCAAGCTCAATGTCAGAGAGAAGCTATGGGTAGAGTGGAGCGTGAAGAAATGAGTACGGTAGTAAAACAATCCGATCGAACAGAGTAGGACTGAGCCTTGAGATGTTTAATGGTTGGGTCAAGGAGGCTCTCCCCACAAGATCCAGAATGAACATGAAACAGTGAGTATGGTGTCATTGAAGCCAAGTTTACCGAGGGAGGAAGTAAGGTCAGCCATGTTAGAAGCTGTCAGAGGTCAAGAGGGTAAGAACTAAAACATGGAGGTCAGATTTATTGACCTTGATAACTGCAGTTTAGAAATACTCATTCCAAAGTCCTGAATTCTTGACCAGCAGCCAACCCCTGAACTGGATCTCAGAGGAGCGAATATTCACTCTTGGGCAAAATGCACATCCTTTTTGCTAACAGGATGTTAACTCCAGTTGAGTCTCCTGTGAACTGAGATCAATCATGTGAATCACAGGGGCTGCTTTTATTCCTGAGTCCTAAGACCTAGAATAAATTCGGGCCTCCATTCCTCCATTCCCACTATCTATCTACTCTTTGACTTCCAAATCAGTACTTCTCACACTATCTCTGGTGAAAGATGCTCCCCACCCAACCCCATAAGTTGCACTGGTATTTCTCTAGAGTACAATAAAAATGAATTACTAGAAAAATAAATATAAAAATATTTGCACCTTGCATGCTCAATTTTTTCCTATTTTTCTGTTATTTAGATTCAAGAGAGCTAAATGTATTACTCTGCAAGTTTCCATTTCTGTATTAACCTCCTCACAGACCAGTAGCAAGCAGTTTGCTGACCTGGAAGGGAACATACTTGGGGTAATATTGCATTAAATCTTGCACTCCTAGGTAAAGGAGTTCTAAAGACAAGGATATGCTTTCTTGAGCTTAGATAAGGGCTTGTCAAAACTGTGTGGCCTGAGGTCTTGTAGGCAGTTCTTAGCCAATTTGGGTATCCTAGGGAGGTCTCCTGCTCATTACCACTCCCATATTCCTGGACAGAATAATCTAAAAAGTGGCCCAGATCAGAAGTATATCATACTTAAAAGAGATTTTGAAATCCCACATAATAATTCAGAAAATATGTGTTAAGTTTAGAGGGTTTTTAATCTCTCTGTGAGTAGCATCAATCACGTTACCCGCCAAACACAGAGTCATTCTTGGCCTTGATTCCCATCATGTGTGGGTGTGTCTACTTCCAAAATCCATGCCCTTTCCATTGCTTCACAGCATACATGTTAGAGGATGTTGTGCAAATAAGCTAAATAAAGTATTAGAACCTTTTTTTATATCCATAACTCAAGAAGGGAAGCTGTTATTTTATCTCCCTCAAGATAATACCTATCTTCTAAATATCTTTCCAGCTGTTATGGTACATTGTTAATCCTTCTCATTCCATTTCCAGATTTATTCCCGGGATCTTAGATAATCACTGTATGCCTTGAATGCTTCAAAGTCTCCTGGAATAAGTCTTCTTTACATGACTTTCACCCTGCAAAAGTTTTGTATCATTTTGCAGCCTTGTTTGTCTGTTTTTTTCTCTATATAATCTGATCCTGCTTTACACATCCTTTCTTGTTTTACCTGTCTTTTTGCCTCTGATAGTCATTTTTGTTACTACTTACCACCTCTCTCAAGTTCATCCAGGCGGTCACACAAGTGTATCCATTTGTAAAAGTTATTTTTCACTCTTTTTCAGAGATGATTTTAAAGACTTCACCATAGTTAAATACTTACTTGTTAGGTTTGACCGAGAATTCTGCCTGGACAGTTTTCAGGGTTTACAGGTGTAGTAAGTAATTGGATGTTTGCACAAAGGATGTGCAAATGACACCAGGCTGCCTAAATGAGGAATTAGATAAGACCCCAACCGTGCCTTGCAGAGTCACAACGGGAAGAAGGGAAAGGTTAGGGGCTTGTGAGCCTTTTTATAAAGTTTGCATCAACCCAGGACTTTCAGACCTCTTGCTGAATGTGATGGTGTGAGTTTTCCGACAGGCGCTCCTGACCTAAGATCTCAGAGTGTTTAAAGTGCAAGTTGTTCTCGTTTGTTTATACATCTTCCATTGCATCCAGTTTATTCCACCATTGCTCAGACCATCTGAATATTGAGTTTTATGATCTTTAAAAAAATTTTCAGTAGATGTGAGTTAAAACCATCACACTTATGAGAATACGTTCTTCCTTAGAATTTATAATTTAGTTGGAAAAGGCAATGATTTCAGATGCACTTATGAAGATTTTTATAAGGAATAACTCTGCTTTTGTGCTTCTTAGTCATAAATGAGACTGTTAAATGGGCCCATTTGTTGTTGGAGTTAATGGAAAATGAATAGCTCGGAGCTCTTTAAACTTCTACATAGAGAACTGTTGATGATTTTAAAGCAGAGAAGGAAAATGTAAGATTTATCAGGAAGTGCTGTACAGAACTGTTTAGAGTCCAGAGGGAGGGGATGGGCAGGCCTGCTGGAAGGCAATCAGACAAATCTAAGTGAGAGACGAAGAGCATCTGCACAGGTGAGAATATACAAATGCTTGATTCATACAAAAATAGAGACAAATTCAGAAGATCTTGTACCTCATAGAAGAAAATAAACAAAATGCCAAATCACTCGGTATGGCTGCTAGAGAAGGATGTAAGATGATTACACATCCTTTTGTTTTTTAAAATTTTTTAAGTTTATTTATTTTGAGAGGGAGGGAGAAAGAGTGCACATACGAGCGAGCAGGGGAGGGGCAGAGAGAAACGGAGAGAGAGAATCCCAAGCAGGCTATGCACAGTCAGCACAGAGCTTGATGCGGGGCTTGAACTCAAGAACTGTGAGATCATGACCTGAGCTGAAACTGAGTCGAACACTAACGGACTGAGCCACCCAGGTGCCCCGATAGTTACCCATTTCTGAAGATAAAGTAAAAGTCATTTCTCACATTGCAACTTTATCATTAATGTAACTTCACCTTCCTCCAGTTCAGTGACATCTCGGAGGAAAAATCATAGCAGGGGACCAGTAGTAGCCATATATATTTTACCCTTTATCCCTTACTACTATGGGAATCCATCTGTCTAAGGTGGTAAGGAAAAAACATATAAACTTTAGGATTCCATTACTTTGATAATTACCACCGTTCAACATCCTTCTTTGCTTTTTTTCCCCAATTCAGTAGGAAACACTTCTAGCTTTTGATTTCTGTCTTTACTGCTAGAATTTGAATCACTTGGCTTCTCCTAGGATTGTGGCATTCATAGACTATGAGCTCCTTCAAAGCAAAGGCTACATCTTCCTCACCCTGAGTTCTGGATATCTAACTCTGCCTGGATCATCGTACGCTCAATAAATGTTTGTCAAGTGAACTACTGTTAACAAAGTTGTAAGCAGCTTTCAGCTGTTCTAATTAACTAAAATTTGCATGATTTAAATAGCCGCTTTAAAATTTGTATGTATCTTTGAGTTTATCTGTGACAGAAAACTTTGAAAACTTCTCTTTATTCTCATGAATGTGAAATAGGTATTTTAGAAGATGGAATGTTCTCAAGGACTGATTTAAAATGGACTAAAACCAAACAGTCTTTCTAATCAATTCTAACTGAAACTTAAAAGAAATTTAGGAATTCTAGTATTTCTCCCATACTGACATAAAGTTGGCATAAATATTGGGGCACCTGCATGGCTCAGTCAGTTGAGCATCCCAACTCTTGATTTCAGCTCAGGTCATGATCCCCAGGGTCATGGAATCGAGTCCCACACTGAGCTCCATGCTGAGTGTGGAGCCTGTTTAAGATTCTTTCTCTCTCTCTCTCTCTCTCTCTCTCCCTCCCTCCCTCCCTTCTTTCCTCCCCCTGTCCCTCTCTTCCACTCATAATCTCTCTCTTTCACTCTCCCTCTGCCTGTCTCTCCCACTCGTGCTCTCTCTCTCTCCCTCAAATTAAAAAAAATGGCATAAATATGGAGAAGCAGTCAGTATTGACAACTGATCGCCTTTGTACGCAGCTGTTTTATTTTGTTCATTGCTCGTCTTTACCTATAACACAGGGGCAGCATTTTTAAAATATTACATCAATGGTCTTTTTTAAAACTTTTCTTTAATGTTTATTTATTTTTGAGAGGGATAGAATGTGAGTGGGGGAGGGGCAGAGAAACAGGGAGACACAGAATCTGAAGTAGGCTCCAGGCTCTGAGCTGTCAGCACAGAGCCTAATGTAAGGCTCGAACCCACGGACCACACGATCATGAACTGAGCCGAAGTCGGAAGCTCAGCTGACTGAGCCACCCAGGAGCCTTTTTGTTAAATTCATAATCATTACTGTAACTAAATGATTCATCCTATATCCCTGTATACATCTCAGTACTTTCAGTTTTGTTTAAAATTATTCCTACTTTTGTTTTCTTCATGAGTCTTCATTTCTTCTTAAACACTGTGGGAATGATGAGATAATAATAATCAGTACGCAACCTTTAAAAACTAAGCCTAAACATGGCAGCCAGGCAGCAGAATGTTCAAGTAAGCCCATGGGAGGACTTAATTGCCTTTTGTGACATTCTGCAGCCCTCTCTCAGCAGAGGGAGTTGAACAGCTTTGACTCTGGAACATAGCTTTGTTTACGTTTGTGTTTGCTCAAGAATTGAAAGTTCTCAAGTGATTCTGAAGTTTCTGTAATTGTACTGCTCATTTCCAGTTAGTGTTCCTAACTAGCTGGTAATGTCAATGAGAAGCTTATAAATTTTGCTTTGTTGCAGATAATATGCACTTGAAATGGTTCTCTAACCTTTTTGCTTGTCCTCCAACTAAATATTTGATTTCTGTCTGAATTTATGACTTAGGGGACACTGACTTTTCTCCAGAGTTTCTCTCCTTCTCCACACCCTGCTTATATTTTTAGTTCTACTCTCTTGCAGACAAGGGAGTATATTTTTAAAGCTTGAATTTACTCTCCCTGATGTTTCTTTACATTTCCCAGGACATTGTAAGAATAACTTGCTAACAGCTTAACCAGCATTTCTTATTCTTTTTTTTTTTTTTTTTTTTTTTTTGATTCTGATGAGTGCCTTTCCATATATTCAGATTTTGAGTAAGGGGAAGTCATAAATAAGGAGAATTTTTTTTTTTGTTTAGATTTAACATATTGTATCACTCTTTCTAGCCCTGTGAATTCCTAATGTCAGAAAATTAAGATGACTTTATTTCTGATAATTCCTGAATTTTACTTGTGATGAGAAAACTAAGTCACACATATGGTCTAAATGGGAAGGAAAGGAATAAAAAAAATCATCTGGGTATTGTTTGCTCATATTGCTTACATTTCTAAGGGACAGCTCTTTTATTTATTGCCTTCAGTGATTACATGCTTTAGATTTTCATAGCAATTTCAGCAAATTGGCTAAAAAGCCCCAAAGAATTGAGAGCAAGGGTTGTTCAGAGGCAGAGTCTGTATTCCACAATAATTTTCATGCATTTGACCTTAGTCAAACAAAGAGATTTACCATCGGCCCTTCCTAGCCATTCATTAGTATATTTGAACTTTGCTGTTCTAGTTCTTATAAACTGAAGTATTTTGGATCACGAGGGTTATAAACCAAGTAAACAGTTCTAAGGGTGTTGATGATAACTGAAGGGCTAATGTACGGCAGAATGCTGCTACCACTAATATAGAATAGACAAATCCACAAATCATGGCTAATGCTGTTCTCAGAACATTCTTCCTGTGACCTTTCAGGACTACACTGCCATATCTGTCTTGGGCGCTGAGCAAGCATATGTATGAGAAAAAGATGGAGTTATAGTTTAGTACTTCATTTCTTAAAACACGCAATAGTGGTTGATGACATATATTAGGAGTCACCCTAACTTGTGAAGACAGTAAAGTCTGTTTGTAAATAGTTCTGTATATAATAGTTCTTGTTTTTCAGATTTGGTCCCAGGAGAGGATAGTGGAAAACGTGTGGGGATTTACCAAGAGGTCCTTGATGCAAGGCCTGATTCTGTTACTGTTTGTTCTGCAACCTTGTACAAGTTTATTAAACTCTCTACCTTTAATTTCTCATCTGTAAATAGAAATAGTATTATTTTCCATTGTTGTTGAGAGGATTGCATGAGGTAGAATAAGTGAATGTTGCCTTTAATGTAGAAAACCATGCAGAAATTTAGTTTTTGTTTCTTTGGTTTCCATGATCTTGTTAACAGCCCTTCTTTCTGTTGTCCACCCTCACCGTACCCCCGATCTAAGCCCCACCTGCTTACAACAAAGCCTGATGTTTCTCATGACAGATCAGTCCCAAAGCAGAGGGACCCAGTGGCACAGTCTCAATCACCTTGGTTATGTTGTGCTGATCCCAGCTTCTACCTGTCTTTCTTTTGGTGCCTTAGTGAGAGACAAGTTTGTTTCATTTGGAGCAAATAGAACCAACATAAATGTTCACCTGCGTGGGGTCAAACCTCTGCCTTGCCTCTCACTGTCTGTAAGGCCTTTGAGAAATTGCTCAAGCTCTCTGAGCCTCAGTTCCTTCATATAGAAGGTGAGAAAAATAGTTGTGTTTTTGGATTTGTGCAGGCGATGGAGGACCAAAATGAGTGTGTAGTAATTGGGGTATATGGTTACTAATAGTATATGTTATATGGCAAGTTTATTTCCTTCTTTCTCACAAGTTTCTAGACAGAGAAGATATTACCAAATGTTTTATGATTATTAAATCCAGTTTCATAAAAGAAAGTTTTGGAATTTTCTTAACAGGTTGTAACTTGTAATGATCATTGACTTTCTCCTTGTGTGTAGTAAAACAAATGATTAACATGTTCCTTTCCTTTTCCCCTAGACACACACACACACACACACACACACACACACACACACACACACTTACTTTGCCTGTTTGGTCTTCAGCACAGATGGATATTGTTTCACAATGATAGAAGAAGATGATTCTGGGATGCCTGTGGTCACTTCTGGATGCCTAGGACTAGAAGGCTCAGATTTTCAGTGCCGGGTAAGGAAGATCACATGCTTCTGCCTTGTAACTTTCATTGCTAGCTTTCAAACAGTTAGGTTTCAAGCTATATAAAAGAATTGTTTTTCTTGCCCACCCTGGTTTTAGTAAGTTGGAAAATAATCTGAAAATTGTCTCATTGGGCCAATCCTCCTTTCGTTTCAGAAGCAAGTATTATTTTTATTTTTGCTGTTAGCTTCTTGCTTAATGACTCTTTAGATCATCCTGCTCAGATTCCAGTTTAGTTAATTGCATTAATGCAAGCCATCTTCCTCAGTTTATAACTATGCACCCTGGTTATTACAAATGCAGTAGTAGTTTTGTTGAAATGCAAAAGCCGCAGTAAGATAATATATGGAAATTTGAGAGAAATTTTCTAATATAAAAAAACATTTTCAGAATGTTTCAGGAAAATTATCAGAATTTTAAGTGAATTCCCTGAATGGTGTTAGTGTCTCAAGTTTTAGATTATGTGACTTTGAGGGGGTGCCTGGGTGGCTCAGTTGGTTAAGCGTCTGACTCTTGATTTCGGCTCAGGTCACGATCTCACAGTTTGTGGGTTCGAGCCCTGTTTCAGGCTCTGTGCTGACAGTGTGGAGCCTGCTTGGTATTCTCTGTCTTCCTCTCTCTCTGCCCCTCCCCTGCTCGAGCTGTCTGTCTCTGTCTGTCTCTCTCTCTTTCTCTCCAAATAAATAAATAAGCTAAAAAAATTTTAGATTATGTGACTTTGAAATTTAGGGGAACCCCACTCATAGCTGTTTGGGCTCAACTTTAGGACACCCCCATTCCTCATCAGAGAAGATCCATTGAGTGCTGCACAGAGCGGAACGAGTGTAACAAAGACCTGCACCCTACGCTGCCTCCACTGAAGAGTAGAGGTAAGGAGAAGAAAGCTTTGGGGCTGGAAGAGCTTTAGCCACAAAGATAATAAAGACGAGAATTACTCTGCCTTTCCTAAATTAGTGTACCTGATCATTTTCCACTGCTGGGGCAGGGGACCAAGGCAAGATGACGTAATTCAAAGACATGGGCAAGTAGTTCTTGGAAAAGTAGTCGTATGGGGCTTCATGCTTGAGAATCTCGTTTCTTTCACTTGTCACCACTTCCCTGTGAAATCTAGGGGTTCCAGAGCTTGCAGTGTGTTTTAGAAGCATAGAGGAGGGAGACAGGGTTCTATGCCTACCTTGAAGTGTTAATCAGAAGTTATATTTCACTCGAAAACTGCCATTAGGCTAACATGCATTAAAAAAAATAAAAGATTGAATTGGATTATTTGCTGGAAAATTTCCTTTTATCTGTACTAGAGCAGCTAGTTTTTAGCCAAATCGTATATCAATATATTGATAGAATGGAGGAGATATCTAGAAAATTTAATTTCAAAACTTCCACATTTAAGTGTCGCTCGTTGCAAAAGACAAATACTGCAGCTGGAAGGGCTTTTTGTTAAAAACTGCTCCCATGTTTCCTTTCTCCTCTTTACTCTCACCACAAAATAGATAATTGGAATTGTCACCGTGTCCTAAAGCCTAAGTCTTATATCAGTGGTTTAAAATGATTTCTCATGATTGATTTTACTTCTTGAGAAAATCTTCCTAACAAAATATACTGACATTTCATGGCTTTGATGATAACATTTTATAACGCTTGTTTCTGCTAAAGCCTAGAAAGCTTTAAAGGATTATTCATAATCATTCACATAAAACATTCACAGACAGATTTTTTATATAGATTGCCAGTCAACATGCTAGGTGTTAGGGATACAGAAATGGATGAAGAAAATTCTTGCTCTCAAGACGTGCACACTGGCCTGTGAGAGAGAAATATGTAAATAATTAAATTGTATTCAGTCAGGAATGTTTTAGTGGAGTCAGATTGTAAAGTGTATTAAGGACACAAACAAGTGAGTGGTTTACTGTGGGGTGGGAGGATGTCAAAAGACCTTCATAGAAGTGACACTTGAACAAGACTGTAAGGATGCATAGGAGATCACTGGATGGATAAGACAGGAATAAAAATTTTAAAAATATTATAATGGCTAACATGAGCCAGGCATGTTCAGTATCACATCATTTAACCCATTTGAGTCCCACAACAATCCTATGAGGTACTTAGACTTACTCCTTGTGTAAAGATAAGGACATTGCAGCACAGAGGGGTCACCTAACTTTCCCAAGGTTGCACCGCCTGTTAGGAGCAGTGACTAAATAGAGGCAGTAGTAAACACAGAGTTTTTGTTTGTAAGGCTTGAGAAGCATTTGCAAAATGCAGGCATAGCAAACAATGTGGTTGGTTGGAGAAAATCTCATAATTAAGTTTTCTAAAGCTTTGTTATTGAAAATAGGTCTGTAGATCAGCTCATCAGTGTCCGTCAGAACTCATTACGCGTGTGGAATCTCTGACCCCACCCCAGACTACAAAATGTATTTTTAAACAATATTCCTCAAATGATTTGTATGCACATTAAAGTTTGGGTAATACTTTTGGTAGAAAAAACACCGCTTGTGTCTCAGCATGCCTTTGACAACACCTTCAAAGAGAAGTCTGCTGATATCAAATTGTGGTCAAGTTCTAAATGTTTGCTTTCTGGTTTTTGTAGCTATTTCCTTGTGAACCAGTTGCAGAAAGTTGGCAGTCTATAGACAACATTTTGAATAGCCCTGGTATAGCGGCTTATGTACTGGGGACAAGGGAGGGAGGAGGGTGAGAAATGGCTGGAAATGAAGGCAGTGGTGCTAGATTTCAGAATCTCTTCCCCCAAGGAGGAAAGGCTTTTCACATGCAAGTGGAAGCAATGTGTCTTAGAACTTGCAATAAGTTTAGGAAAATTCCAACCCTTCTATTGCTGAAAGGGCTGCAGTGCATGTATCGTCCTGTAGATGGAGCCAGATTCTAGTTAGCACTAGGCAGATGAGGGAATTTTCTCTGAGGAGGCTGAGACTTTTAAAATAGTGGAATAAATCTCTGGAGAACTGAGTGAAACGGCTTTGAGTAGAAAGGCAGCAGCATTGAGAAGACAAATCCTTGTTTTAGAGCAGAATGGGAAAGAGGATTCAGGAATGGTTGGTGCATAATACTGAAAATTATGTAAAGTGATAGGCTTGTGTGGAGTTTATTGCTTGAAATTTGAGGATCCCCGGTAGTACCTAGGTGAGTTCTGGGCAGATTCCATCTTACCCTTCTGGTGCAGTCATTCTGGGGTCTAGTAAAAGTCACTGTAGGTAGTGGTCTGAGAGCACTAGCATTTGTAACATAGCTATGCCATAGAGCTGCTGCCTTTTTTTTTTTTTTTTTTTTTTTTTTTTTTTTTAACCTCCACCATACACTGGCCATGGCCAGTGGTTTAAAAGAAGAGTGGGATGGGACAGGTTCTGAGTGGACACATCCCCCGGGTCCTGGAGACTCATTGCTTAATGGGAAGGGTCATGGTTGGAGGGAGCCAGAGTAGGACCCTTGAAAGCTCAGAGCCCAGGCTGATTTTCTGGCCTAAGAGCCATGGGAATCATCCTCATGATTGTGATATTTGCTAATGAGAATGGAACACTTACTTTGGCTCTTTTCTAAGTACTTTACATATACATAACTACTGAATCCATATATAGTAGATTTATTATAAATCTTTATGTCAAATTGCTAGAAAGCAGAGGCTATGTTATCAAAAGACTAGAAGGCTAAAATATCGAGCTGACCATTTTCGTTGTTGTTGTTCTTGCTTCTTATATAACTGCTCTTCCAAAAAAGTTAAATGATTAGCCTCATCGCAAAAGACCTGTATTACTGGGTGCTACATAATAACAAGCTTAGGCGAGGTTCTGTTATTAGAGATTAGAGAAGTACTGAGCATAGGGGTAAAAACCTACAAATAAATTGTCCTTACTAAAAACAAACAAGAAAATCTTTCCTACCTATCCAGAGGTTTCTCAGGCTCTTTTTTTTTTTAAACTTAGATACATTCAGCAGGATATTAGAGATACACAATCCCATGCAATAATATTTATCAATGTTTATTTATGTCCTCGAAATTTTATTTGTCATCTTCTCTTTCAAAAAGGAAGATGAAGGACAGCCAGAATACAGCTAAATTCTTTAATGAATGCTGGGTTTCCTTTTGCTTTGTTTATTCGCTTTCAGCCCCAGAAAAGCAGAACACCCCAGGATAACATTCTTTCTCTGGAAGGAGGAAATATGGGAAGTAACTAGATCAAATGCAGCACCTGTATCATAAACACTAAAATATGATCTGGGAAGCCCAGTAACACTGCAGCTGGTGCTAAGGGTAGGAAGAGATGTCTGTTTTGATGGAGAGGCTTAAAGGGAGAGGTCGTGGTGCCCTGCTGTCTGGCTCCCTGTCTGCAGAATTGGTGATCAGGGCACCAGGATGCTGAGAGGAATGATGTGTGTCCAGACTCACAGCATCAGATGGTTTGACCAAGATATTGGGAGTAAAATGCTCTCTTGCAATTGTGTGAAGGCAGGAGAAATTGATGAGGTTTTTTACCCTTACTCCAAATTACTTACTATAGTTACTTATTTTTTAATTCCTTTAAATGAGCACTTAAAGAAGTGAATGGTGTTGAAATGAGCAGAAGCTGTTCCTTTTTTAAATGGGATCCTTTAATTTTGCTTCTATAAAATCAAAGTTATATAATTTTTTGAAATAGATATGTTCATGTGTCTAAATATAGTAATTCCTCATATATACTACATGTATACTTCATAGAAAATGTCTCAGAAATAACATTCTGTTTTGACATATGGTAATCTCAATGTAGTTTAAGTCAAATTATACTACACAATTTTCAGAGTTAAAATGTATCGTATTTCTTTTCTTAGTTAAAAAATATATTCTGAGGGGCGCCTGGGTGGCGCAGTCAGTTAAGCCTCCGACTTCAGCCAGGTCACGATCTCGCGGTCCGTGAGTTCGAGCCCCGCGTCAGGCTCTGGGCTGATGGCTTGGAGCCTGGAGCCTGTTTCCGATTCTGTGTCTCCCTCTCTCTCTGACCCTCCCCCATTCATGCTCTGTCTCTCTCTGTCCCAAAAGAAATAAAAAACGTTGAAAAAAAAATTAAAAAAATATATATATATTCTGAGAAGTTTACAGATTTGTTTTAAAATGCTATTGCTGGGGCACCTGGGTGGCTCAGTTTGTTAAGTGTCAGCTTCAACTTAAGTCATGATCTCATGGTTCCTGGGTCCTGCATCAGGCTCTGTGCTGACAGCTCAGAACCTGGAACCTGCTTCAGATTCTGTGTCTTCCTCTCTCTCTGTCCTCCTCTACTTACACTCTGTCTCCCTCTCTCTCTCTGTCAAAAATAAATAAACATTGAAAAAAAAACTTAAAAAAAAAAAGCTATTGCATAGGTTAGATACTGCCAATTACAAATCAAAGTCTGTAGGTAACAGATATTTAACCAATGGAACATCTCCTTTGTTCTCCACATCACAGATAGATTGAATATATAATAGTGTCAAGAATGCAAAGATGAGTTTCAGAATTTTCCTTCTAATACATATATAATGCCCATGGCAGTATGATCCAATGCATGAGTCTGAGCTAAATTTCTTGCTAGGGAGTAGCTCTAACATCTCTCGAAGTGTTCAGCTCCTAACTGTTTCTAGGTAGCTTTGTATATGAGACAGATGAAAGGATTTAGAAATAATTAGTCCTTTTCTTTCTCATTGAACACAGTAATCTGGATATAAAAATGATGTCTTCAGAATCTAAAATACAGAGAATAAACTGGGGGTTGCTACAGGGGGAGGGAGTTGGGAGGGTGGGCAGAATAGCTGACCAAGATTAAGAGGCACAAACTTCCAGCTATGAAATATATAAGTCAGGGGCATGAAAAGTACAGCGTGGGAAATTTAGTCAATAATACTGTAATAATGTATGGTGTGCATGGTAATACACCTGTCCTTGTAAGTATAGCTTAATATATAGAACTGCTGCATCACTATGTTGTACACCTGAAACTACTGGAACATTGCATGTCAACTGTACTTAAATTAAAAAAAAATAATAAAATTACCATTAACAAAAATCTGTCTTAACCTGTTGTGCTACCAAGAAGTGTAATCGTAACTATTTTTATTCAGGAAAATAACTAGTAAATTATATCTTTGTCGTTATAGTCCATTTATTTCTAAATGTTACTATAAGAGAGAATCCCAATGTGAGATGTAAGTAAGATACTTTTGCAGTATCCCTTGTTGACCAAAATCCTCTGAAAAAATATACTTTTCAGGCGCTTTGTGCTCTATGAATAGAAAGCTGTCTTTAATTTATCCATGATTATAATTTTGAGAGCCCCGGCAGAGATATCTTTGGGCAGTCTTATTTCCAAGATCTTTCCTAGCGACCTGGTTTTTTCTTCTATGTCTTATTGCAATTAGGAACCATCCTTTGGACTTAAAAAAAAAAAAAAAAAAAAAGGTCCTGCTGTTTTAAACAGTTGCAAACTGCTTACTTATCAGAGAAAAAACAAGCAGTGACAGAATGCTATTTTGTTAAGAAACCACTGGTGATTCTTACTTGCTTCTAAGAGTGAACCAGACTTCCCTGGAGGGTTCTCCGTTCTACTTCCTTGAGCAGTTGAAGTGACAGCACAGGTAAAACTCTGCTGCCCTAGAGAGAACTGTGTGCTCTGTTCCTTTCCTGATAGGAATCTGGAAGTGTTCGCTTTCCAAGACCCTGGCAGTGACTTGAATGTTTACATTGTTAATGCTCTGAGCACAGGTAATGGCAGATTCAAACATGACCAGCATGACCAACAGAAACAAAAGGTTTATTGATAAGGATCACCTGTTCGTGACAGAAGACAAGGAGGCTGCAGGGGATGGGGTTATTGGGGCAAAGAAAAGGAAAATGGGAGTAATGCTAGCCTTAGAAAGAAAGCACTTGATGGTTAAGGAAAAAATCCCTTAGATCCTTTCTAGTCTCATTGCTCTCATAAATCAGAAATCTAATAAGATGGGCAATAAATACAATGTTCTTAAAGTTCAGAGTGTACTCTGCATTTGCATGGAAAGCAAAAGGCAGCGAGGCTGAGTTTCAGTACAATTAATCACTGGAATGAAAAAGTGTTCTGTGTGCATATACTGATAATACATTGTGCTTAAGTAGTTGGTTCTTCTCGTTTTAATTGAGTATCCGGCATTCTCTTGGTTTTCTGCAAGCTCAGGCTTTTTGCTCTTGTTATCCGTAAAATTGGAAACACATTTTAAACTAAGTTTCCAGGGACAGTGTTTGCATGTATATGTACCATGGCATTTGTACCTCTGCGTATGTATAAACACAGTGAATTGTGCTCTCACTGGAGTAGTGTTGTGCTCACCTTGGGTTTATTGTTGACTTTGCCCGTAACCTGGTGGAGGGAAATTTGCTACGCAATTCATTGTGTAAAAACCTTGGCCTCTTTGATTTGAAAAGTCCTCAAGTTATTTTCAAGATTTCCTAAGCACCACTTGCCAGACAGTGCATGTGCTACTTTGTATAATTTCTGCTGGTGTTAAAGCCTGAATGGCTTTTTGGACCTGTCCTGCATTGTGGGTCAGGTTCCTGAACATCTTACTCTCTGGACCGTTGGCAGTGTCTCTGAAGTTGTAAATACAAAACTGCATTTCTTTAATGGTCTCTTATTTAGTCTTTTCAGATGCAGACTGCTTCCATTAGTATTTTATAAGTAGTGTAGATCATGAATAATTGTTCAGCGTATTTTAGGCTGATGACAAGATTATCAGCCTAGTATGAAGACCTGTGGATTATAGTTTATAACAAAAATCCAAATATTTCAAAGTAAGATTTATTTTCAATTTCTGTATTCATGTTAATTTCCTCATTTTGACAATTTTATTACCATTTTGTAAGACCTTGTCCTTGTCCTTAGGAAGTGCATTCTGAAGTGTTTATGGGTAGGGCATTATGTCTGTAACTTTAGATGATCTTTGCATTATACATACATATGAGTAAATAAACATAAATATGAATACAAATATATATACATATTTATATATACATATTATGTATATATATGCATATATATATGTGTATATATATATGTGTGTGTATATATATATATATATATATATATATATATATATATATATAAGATGGACACACAGACACCCGTACTGAGAGAGCAAGACAATTATAAAACAGGTATGGTAAAATTTTAAAAATGGGAAATCTCTGTGAAGAACATATTCGACTTCTTTGTCCTTACAGGTTTTATATAAGACTGAAATTACTTCAAAATAATTAAAACATATGGTCACACTGATGGTGAAATATAAAGCTTTGTAATATTTTTTAAAGGACATTTTGACAATGTATTTGCAAAGCCTTGAAATATATATTGGTTGAATTAATAACTCTACTTCTGGGAATCTAGATTAAAGAAATCACCATTGACATCTGTCATGATGTACTTGTAAGAGTGTTCACAGGGTTTTGTGTATTTCAGCAAAGGTGTATTAGAGCAAAATCTTCATGGTCTTCTAAATATACAACATCAGAAGACTGACTTCGTCAAAAAATTTTTTTCTTTTAAGATTTTTTTAAAGTTTATTTATTTTTCAGACACACAGAGAGAGACAGAGCACAAACAGGGAGCGGGGGCAGAGGGAGAGGGAGACAGAGAGTCTGAAGCAGGCTCCTGGCTGAGCTGTCAGCACAGAGCCCGACGCGGGGCTTGAACCCACGAGCTGTGAGATCATGACCTGAGCTAAAGTCGGACGCTTAACTGACTGAGCCACCCAGGTGCCCCAGAAGACTGACTTTCTAATCAGGATGTGCCTGCATATATACCATGCAGTGTTTAAAACTTATGTGGAGAAAATTTTTATTGTTTTTGAAAATATTCACAGTATTATTAACGAAAACAATCTAGTTCTGAAGCAACAGTGTTTTGTTTTGTTTTTCTCCAATTTTTCTCTATGGTAAAATACACCATAGAATTTACCATTGTAACTGCTTTTCAGTATACAATCCAGTGGTACTAAATATTTTTGTAATGTTGTACAACTGTCAACCTCATCCATCTCCATAGCTCTGTTCATCTTGTAAAACTGAAACTCTGTACGTATTAAACATCAGCTTCCCCCAGCTCCTGGCAACCACCACTATTCTACTCTTTCTCTTTATGATTTTGACTCCTCTAAGTATCTCGTAGAAGTGGAATCATACACAATGTTTGTCTTTAAGTTACTGGCTTATTTCACTTGGTATAATGTCCTTACGAGTCAGCAAATTGTAGCATATATCGTAACACAATAAGGTCGAATAATATTCCGTGTATGTAAGCATGTACCACAGTTTGCTCATCTTTTCACCTGTCAGTGGACAGTTGGGTTTCTTCCACATTTTAGCTATTGTGAATAATGCTGCCACGGACAAGGGTGTATATAATGCCTTCTTGTGAAATAGTTTGCTCATAAGCTTTTTTTTCTATTCATTGAAATGATACTGCAAAAGCATGTGTTAAATGCTAATAGTAATTTTCCTAAGTAGTGAGATGATGGCGATTTTAGTTATTTCATTAGTTGGTGCTTTTTAGTTTTTATTCATGGACTATGTAATATTTTTAAGTGAAAAAAAAATGTTACATTGGGTGAGATAGGGTCCCCAGGCAAAACATTTAGGTAGCCATACAGTTAAAAGTATAGAGTGCAGTTGGAAAACCTCTTGTTCATAGCAACCAAAGTCATAAATTACAATAATACCCTTAAAAATTAAATAAAAGTAATCACTCTCTCAAGGGAGTATGGTCCCCATAGTAAGAACACTGCTAATTCTGTTACTACATAAGTGCACCTGGTTTTAGGTCAGTTTTCTCAAAATATGTTTCAGAGACTACTTGCATATAAATCATCTGGGATGATTGTAAAAAAATAAAATACTTGGAACAAAAATCTCTGAGGTTACAGTCAGTAAATATGCATTTGTATAAAGCTTTCCAAGTTTAAGAAATCATGCTGTAAGTAAATCTGATTTGTCAAGAACTGCAGTTAAAACAACATGAATAATATTTAATAATTTGTTCTATAAAAGGATCACACAATAATTCTTTGAGTAGAACATACCCATTATTTTAAAATATGATGCAATTTATGGAAAATTTAGCAATGTGGTTTTGAAAGGCATCTTTGTTTGAAGTGGTGCACATCATATCTTCTGTATTTGGCAACTTTTGAGGAATCCTGTTCCCTTGTATCCATCATAAGATGACCGTGTGTTTCATGTACAAAGAATATAGACCAGTTTTTTTATCCAAATTCATGATATGGAACACTCCAGAAATCACACGAGAAAAGCCTGTAAACCCATCAGCTGGATCTGAAATAAAGTTGAACTACCTACTTCTATTTTGGGGGTATTGATCCATTTACATTCATTCATACTCTATACTTCTATTCTGTGTCAAGCCTATTCCTTCCAGAGAGGAGGAAATTCACGCTCTTGAAATAAATGCCTAGGTGAACAATGATTCACAGTAGTTGAACTTATTTAATTTGGAATACGTATATATATATATATATATATATATATATATATATGTATGTATTTACTATACAATTATATATTTATATATATTAATATATACAAATATACAAACATATTAATACAAATACAGATATATATTAATACACACATATATATTTACTATACAATATACAGTATTCTTATCAATTGGCAGATTAAAAGGATCTTTTATATCTTGTATATGGGGCTTAGCAAACGCTTTTAGGAAAGAGTTGCTTCCTAATTTTTAAGTAAAAAATATTCTCCATATTATGGCTCTCTTTCTTTTTAATTTCAGATTTTGTTGATGGACCTATACACCACAAGGCCTTACTTATATCTGTAACTGTCTGTAGTTTGCTATTGGTCCTTATTATTTTATTCTGTTACTTCAGGTAAGTTTCTGACATGTGGATGTAGAATTCTGAGTTTGAAATATGAGCCTCATACGACTGTTCCACCTGTTATTTTTCGCCGTAGCTTTCTTTGACCGAATTAAATCTTAGATTTCCCTGATACTATCAGTTACTTTTGAAAATATTTGTCCTAATGAAGCTGTTAATAGATACCTTCTCATTTCTGTTTCAGACATCAAAGCCACCCAGATAAATTTCACCCTTAGGGAATTTAGGATAGTTAGGGAATTCAGGAGCTACTTGTTACTAAGGTTTGATCATAAGTGAAGAAATGGCCATGTTGAACCTAGAATCATTCTAGTAATTCCTTATTTCCCAAGTTAACAATTTTCCCTTAATACTGAAAAATTTTAAACCACATTTTTATTAGTGATTCAGCTAAAATAAGCTCAGTTATTAAAGTTAAGCGAGAGTTACTTTTTGTTCACTAAGAACTTATTTTCTACTTTGTGAGATATCAAGGACCTTTAAATTTTTATCATTTGCTTTTTGTAACACTCATTTATGATACTGTTCTGCAAATAGGAGTTGATTCAAGTAAATTCATTTCTAATTGGAGGCATAATTATTGACAAGATGTTTCTAAAGTTTAAATTTCTTTCATTTGTCTGTATTATTGCTTTATACATTATCTTAGATGAAGTAGTTTTCTGTTATGTCTTTTGTAAACCCCAAATTTTCAGCTTTAATTAGGGACCTTAAGGGGAGAAATTTTAGGCAATGAGTAGTGGAACCATAGAAAAATATTGAACCCCTGCTGGGAAATAGGCAGTTGAATGGAGAAGAAGAATTATAGATGGTTGAGACCAAGTAAAAACATGTAGCTTACTTAAAAAATAGGTTAGCAAAATAATTATGATTTATATTTTGAAAATCATAACTAAGGGTAATAAATAGTAAGCATGTATCTTGTATTGGTAAAGAAGTACTAGCATTTATCATGTAAGGATAATAAATACTAAAATTTATCTTCTCTTGTGCTAAAATGAAATCTGCTGTGATGACTGTTTTGTTTGCAGTGTTTTACCCATCATTGCAATTCAGTATCTTAAATTATCTTCCTCTGTGCATCTTTAGGTATAAAAGACAAGAAACCAGGCCTCGGTACAGCATTGGGTTAGAACAGGACGAAACGTACATTCCTCCTGGAGAATCCCTGAGAGACTTAATTGAGCAGTCTCAAAGCTCAGGAAGTGGATCAGGCCTCCCTCTGCTGGTATGAGAAGAACATATCCTGAATTTAAAGGAAATGTCTTCTGAGAGGAAATGTCAATAAGTACGGGGTTTCATTTTACTGAAACAGATAGGGTGGTGGACAAAGAGAAGCTCTACACTATCAGTTAGACATCAGATCTCAGATGAAAGGCTTTCTGATAACATTTTGACATATTGGGGGTAAGGTGATTGTTTTTCAGTGTAAGTGTATGGTTACAATCCAGACCCTTAGACATTCTGATAAGGAGCAGATTAGAAAACATTTAAGTATGGAGCCATCTTCCCTCTGCTTTCAGTAAGGATAGTGTTACTGAACTTTGGCCTGGCTTTTGAAGGCAAATGTATTACAACGAACTGGGATCTGAGTACTTCTCCAGGGGAAGAAGACTGCATTTCAGCTGGAGGGCTTATGTTTCAGGATGAAGTCCTGGCTTTTCCATTCATGAGAGGTATAATTTTCTGATAGTCAACATCGCCAAACTTGAAGAAAACATACAGTGAATCCAAGGCATTTGTTTTAATGAGAAAACATTTGATTCCTTTATAGACCATGCAAAAAAGATTGTTGGGATAGAAAATAACAATTTTATATATATATATATACGTATATATGTATATATATATATATATATATATATATATATATGTACGTATATATATATATATATTTAACAAACTCTTAAGATTGATTTACCTAATCTTTATTGTCTGGTTCTGACTTTGGATATCATATTTACTTGATTGTTTTCATGACCTCTTATTGTAGTACTAAAAGTTTTTTTTTAATCTCAAGTCAAGAATTATAACTTTTTTGAGATATAAAAGCTATATGTACTTAATGTATAAAAGTATATATTTCATGTATACGATTTGAAGAGTTTGGGGATAAGTATACATCTGTGAAACCATAACCCTAATTTATGCCATGAGCCTATTCATCATCTCCAAAAGTTTCCTCCTGCCCTCTTGTTATTTTGTTCTTGTTATTTTGTCTTGTTTATTTGTTGTTATTTTTTTTAATGTAAGAACATATAATGTAAGAACTACTCTCTTAGCAAATTAAATTTTTTTTTAATGTTTATTTATTTTTGAGAAGAAAGAGTGCAAGCACAAGTAGAGGAAGAGAAGAGAGAGAGACACACACAGAATCTGAAGCAGGCTCCAGGCTCTGAGCTGTCTGCACAGAGCCCGATGCGGGGCTCGAACCCAAAAACCATGAGATCATGATCTGAGGCTAAGTCAGATCATGGCTTAACTGACTGAGCCAGCCAGGCACCCTCTTAGCAAATTTTTAAGAATACAATACACTACTGTTAATTGTAGGCATTGTGCTGTGCAACAGATCTCCAGGGCTTACTTATTTTGCATAACTGAAACACTTTTCTCTTTGATTAATATGTCCTCTGCAGGTAATAGACCAGACAGAAGATAACTTGTGAGGTAGTCATTATGACCAAACTGATACTACTTAGGATGTAAATATTTATTTTACTGTAGAGGTTTTTATTATCAAATTTACTGTTTTTTTAATTGTTAGAATTTAATATGTAGCAGATATGGTTCTTATATTTTAAAATCTGTATATTATAATTTTTTAAAAGAAAAGTACAAATATGAAAATCCCCTTCAGTATTAATGAATCAGATGTTTATGCTCTTGGAACTGAAACCTATTTGTTTTCCAGTGTTTTCCTCCTTAGAAGTTATAATAAATCTCAAAACTAAAGTACATTTTAAATTTCTGAGTATAATTTAGTGACACTTTTTATCTTTGAGATAAGTTCCTATTCTTTCAAGCATTGCCAATTCCATTAGTACATTCATTAAATTACGAGAAGCTATATTATTGTTAGAAAAGAAGTGCATGCAAAACTGTTTATGTCAGAAAATGTTCTGTAGATTTCCATACACAGTGCTCTGTAACATCTGTAAATTAAATACAAAATTTCTGTAATAAATGTGGGAAGTGTCCTCCCTAGTCAGTAATTTAACTATTTGCGGATTTGTCTCTCAGCTGCTTAGTGCCCTTGGTGCCGCTGTTCCCCCATTTAGAAGTGGAAATACATTGAACATTTCCTTGAATAGCATGTTTGAACTCTTCTGGAGAGTTCCTTATTTACTTCAGGCTGAGTGGCTTAATTGCATGTCAGCAATGCTTTAATTTTTCAATCCTTCGTTTAGAAAACAGCATTAAAAAACAGATTTTATCTTTTTTCCTAAAAGCTTCTAGTCTGATATGGGTGCTGTTAATGCCTCTGGCAATGGTTAGTATGACCTCTTGAAATAATAAAATCATCCATGATGCAAAAACAGAACCGACCCTAGTTGGTAGACATCTCTGGTAGGCATAATGCCCCCCAAAATGTCCTAATCCCTGGAATCTGTTATTTTACGTGGCAAAGGGGACTTAAGGTTGCTAATCAGCTCACCTTGAGATGAGATTATTCTGGATTATCTGGGTGGACTCAGTTGTATTGGTCCTTAAAAGTGTAAACGTATAAAGAAACATTTCAACTTTACTTGATTCAAAGCACATTTCTGCTAAGAATTCATTCCAGTTTTCTGGTCAGATCTTGTGAGAGTTTTGTGTTAGGTTCTTTATATATGCCTCCCAAATTATGTAAATTATCATCAATACTTAGCCATTTCAGTGCATGGAGTTCTTACAGTATTTTCATGTGAGTACAGATGGGCCGCAGATCATATGTAAAGAGACATTTAACCCTTAGACCACTTTCCTCTCATATTTTCTTTCTCTTTGTTTCTACTGCTCTCTCTAGTTCTTTAGAGCTCTCTTCCAGCTTAACTTCCTCTCCAGATCTAACCTGCTCTTTTTCTTCTACCTGTCCATTTTACATTTTCGACTGTGACAATTAACGGTTCCACTTCAGAGTGTAATTTTCAACAATTATTTGCTGCTTCCTTCTTTTTCATTTGTCTTCTGTTTCTTTACATATTTCATACAGTGTTCCGTGGCATTGTATGTCTGAAAATTCCTGTATCTGAAATCTGAAGGGGTTCAATCTACTTGGGTTGTTTTTCTTGACTCTTATTTATAGTGGCTGTTTCTTTTGGTTTTAAGGAATTTATTCTGTGGGATCTTCTTTTCCTGTCTCCCTTCCTTCTCCCCCTTCATTTTCTTTCTTCCCTACCCGCCTCGTCTTGGGAATTTCCTGTATTTCTTTGCGAGGCCAATAATTCATTATAGTTTTTTATTTCTTACATCTTACCACGATCGAGTTGTATGGTGGCAAGTGTTCCTTCAAGGTATCTAATAGCTGGCTGTAGTGGTGGGATGAAAAATATTCTGCAAGTGATTTTCTCTGGAGAGTATTTCTGTTTGTTCTTGCTGGGAGCCATGGGGTGCTACCAACCTCAGGCAAATTTAGTGTCACTCAGTGGTCCCAGCTTAATGCCAAAGCCCTAGGTTCAGTTTCTCTACTTTTAAAGGGGTCAGAGTTTAGATTCCAGATCGCAGTGCTCATGTTATTCTTCACCCAGACAGCAGCTTGGCTTTTGTATGTGCTAATGGTTACTGTTCCCTGCTCTGGTCTCAGCTCTTCCCTCCCTCCTCCTCCCCACCCTCCTCCCTCTACCCTGACCTTCTTACTTGGAGATTTCCTTTATTTCTTTGTGTCCAACAATGCATTGCAATTGTGTTTCATTGTAATTTATCCAAGATCAAGTGTATGGTGGGTGAGTCCTTTCAGAGTGTCCAGTATCCCGCTACAGTAGTGGGAGTGAAAAGTGTTTTTATTCTGCTAGTGACGGTGAACCATTCAGGTTTTTTTCCTCTATGAGAATGATAATAGGTAGAATGAAATATTTAATAATGTAGAAGCAATAATTCAAAAATTCAGAATCCATAATCAATCTCAAAAACATTTAAAAGGGGACAGTATAAAATAATAAATAAATATAAATAATGTGTCTATGTAAAGAAAAACTACTGGCTAAATATATTTTGCATGCAGTAATTGTTTCTTCTCTGGAGGAGGAAAAAAAAAAGGTTAAACAAATCTGTAGTGCTGCGAATACACTAACAGTGTGTTTTGGGATTTAACAGGTCCAAAGGACTATAGCTAAGCAGATTCAGATGGTGAAACAGATTGGAAAAGGTCGCTATGGGGAAGTTTGGATGGGAAAGTGGCGTGGCGAAAAGGTAGCTGTGAAAGTGTTCTTCACCACGGAGGAGGCCAGCTGGTTCCGAGAGACAGAAATATATCAGACAGTGTTGATGAGGCATGAAAACATTTTGGGTGAGTCGGTACAGCGGTATTCAGGGTTTCCTAGATTTCCTCTATTTTCTGTTAACATCTGCCTATTAACTCATCTGTCTAGACCTGTGATGAAATATATAGACATTTTCTTCTTGGCCTGAGCCCAAGAACGTCATAAGTTTCTACTGGGAGACCTCACAGGAGGAATGACTAAGCCACTTCTGTGAATGAATAGTGGGCTGGAAATGGAATACTCTCCAATAATTTTTTCTTCAGGGACAGGAAATGCAAATGTAATACCAGAATTTCTTAGGGTTTCTTAGGGATTTGAAGGAGCACATGTTTAAATGTTGTGAAAAGTTAGAGAAGTTTTATCTGTAGGGTGTGTGTGTGTGTGTGTGTGTGTGTGTGCGTATCCAGAGTTTATATTGAGAATTGATTTTTAAAACATTTTCTCAAGTTAGAAGTAATGTACCTGCATCATCCAAGTTGGAAAGAGTATAAGCTAATATGGAGTGTAAGCCCTGACTCCAGACCTGTTTTGTAAACCGTGGCTTATGTATACTATTTACTGTAATATAATAACGTAAATATCAATGACTGACTAGAAAGGGCTCATGTTTTCAGGTACAAACGCTTAATGTTCCTCTACCTCTACTGTTTTGATGGCCTCTGGTTGGTATTCATAATTTAATACTGTCATAGGCATAACCATAAAGCTGAACGAAATACTAAACAAAGACACCTCTGTGACAAGGAATGGTATTTGGGAATATGAATTATTCTTGATAGTATTCAGAAAACACTTGGCTTCAAACCTTTTTGTCTTTCTTCCTTTTAGGGTTCATTGCTGCAGATATCAAAGGGACAGGGTCTTGGACCCAGTTGTACCTAATTACAGACTATCATGAAAACGGTTCCCTCTATGACTATCTGAAGTCCACCACTCTAGATACAAAATCAATGCTGAAGTTAGCCTATTCTGCTGTCAGTGGCTTATGTCATTTACACACTGAAATCTTTAGTACCCAAGGCAAACCGGCAATCGCCCACCGAGATCTGAAAAGTAAGAACATCCTGGTGAAGAAAAACGGAACGTGCTGTATAGCTGACCTGGGCCTGGCCGTCAAATTTATTAGGTTAGTATTAAAGTGAATGAATACACTTTTTATGATTCTCTTCTATCCCTTTTTTATAGATTGTACATTCTGGCATTTGGTGCTGCTAGGAAATTTAGAGGAGGAACCTTCTTAATTTTGATGTTTCTTTGGAGAGAAAAAGTAGAAACATTAATTTGAAGAAACACGTATTTGTGTCCTGTTGTTTCTGTGCTCCTCGGTGACCTGGCTTCTAGACAGTGTTTACATTAGGTTTGTAGCTGTCATGAAGCTCTTTAGAAAAGAGTACCTAATGTCTGGGATGATTTGGTGAGCATTCTGCATACGTTTGTAGGTAGGAAAAGGTTTTAGTAAAGATCTACATGTTATGTGGTGATAAAGGCCGTGGTTTTTTTTTATCTTATGGAAGAAAGATTGTTTGCATAGCTATGCCATGAGAAATGTTAGAAACTAACAAAGCACGGTCAGCGTTCAGCACTACTGTACCATGACTTAAAGTGACTAACACATAAACCAACATGTGTCATAACACAGTGGTTTCAGACCGCTGGGGCTCCTTGGAGTGACAACAGCAGCTTGTACAGAGTGGGGAGGAAGAGTACACAGTAAGTGGGGCTCTATTTTGCCCCTAATTAGTGCAGCCCCTTTTATCTTGCAGATGATTTAGTTAGAAGAAATGATTCCTTTGCTTTGAATACAAAACAGAATGAGTTTGCAAACTGCTGGCGTAGAGGGGTCATCATAGAACTAACTACCCTTTTAAAAACTTAATCTAGGTTTAGCCTTTATTAATTCGTTGGATCCTCTCATGGATTTTTTTTTCCCCCAAAGAAGACTTGATAGAATATGGAGAAGGACACAGTGGAAAAGCCATGGAGATGATGAAATGTTTGGACAATAAAACTCATGAGAAAAGACTAATAGATTGGTATTTTTGTAAAGACTGAGGTGTGACTTAATAATAGGCCCCCAATACAGGAAGGTCTCCACCATTTAGAGGATGGTATTGAAGTTCTCACCTTTAAAATCAAAGCAGGAGGAAATTAAGAACCTCCTGACAACATGAAAAAAATCCCTTCTCTCTTCTGAATTCCTTTTTCTAATCTACAGCCTTTTTTAAGTCTCCTCTACCAAATCAATCAGTCAATCAATCAATCAATCCTATGATGCTTCTCAAATTCCCGGCCTCTCTTCGGTCCTCCCCTGTTAAATTTCTTGAGTTCCATAGAGTAATCTGCTTGCAGAATCCAGTAATTCACAATGTCTTGTGTGATTTTGTGTCTTCTCCCTTCTCTCCTGAGCTCCTGTTTTAAGGGGTACCATTGATCTTTGTCACCAGAAGCCTTTCTTATTGTCATTCCACTGTCCACAGTGTGCAAACCTTTCTTCCTGCTATTTTCTTGATGTGCCTTTATTCCACATTCATTTTCTTTGTCTGTGGGTTCTGTTCTTGGTCTGTCTCTTACATATTTCCCTACTGCTAGATTTCCTGCTGATACCTGCTTTCCTTTCTAGTTCTCAGTTGTGGTTGATCCATTCTAAAATGTGTGGTGCCTGACATTTCCTTTGTTCCTTCAGTTTTTGGTTTGCTCAGTTGAATGGATTCTCTCTCCATGATATTCCCACTAGGACTGAATCCCGTTTGGGTCTTCTACCATTTTTCTAGATTCTGGAGTGAAGCACTTTGTAGTTTTTGTAGTCTTTGTCTTTCCTATTTTTCCATTTTTTTTCCCCTACATGCTGCTGCCAGATTTATTTTCTTGAAACATAATTTTGGACAGCATAATAATTTCATGGTTTCCTATAGCTTTGGGTTCAACTGTAGTATATATTCTGAATGCTTCATTCTTTCTCACACCTTCAGGTGTTTTAACATGTTTTTATCTTTACCTGAGTGCCCAGCATCTCCTCTTTTGTTTGCATAACTACTACTTATCTTTGCAGTTTATTTCTTTGGGACACCTTTTATTATTCCCTTTTAAGTCTGACTTTTAGTTAGTCTTCTGCCCTCCGTGTGACCCTGTGCACGCTGTCATGACATTTCTCATACTCTTGTGCAATACTCATGGACTGCTTGTCTGTTATTCCCAATGAAGACTAAGCTCCATGAAGGTAGATACCATGTTTTTTTTCCTCAAATTTACATCCCTCCTGCCTTTCCTTGGTGCCCATTACACAGGTGCTGCTCCCAAATTTTGTATTAATGGACAGATACACAATCCCTTGTGAACTACAGGTTGAAGAAAAAAAGCATCTGTTCTTAGCTCCAGAGGTCCTACACACTCTGGATTAAATCTACTTTCCTGGTTGTTGTTTTTTTTTTTTTAATGTTTATTTATTTTTGAGAGAGAGAGAGAGATAGAATGGGGGAGGGACAAAGGGAGAGGGGGGTAGAGGATCTGAAATGGGCTCTGTGCTATCAGTATGGAGCCTGATGTGGGTCTTGAACTCATGAACCATGAGATCATAACCTGAGCCAAAGTCGGATGCTCAACCCAATGAGCCACCCGGGTGCCCCTACCTTCCTTGTTTTACGTCCTACAAACCCTCCAGTTTGTATGTGTGCTTTTGCAAAACTGATGTATTTGTTTTCTCCATATGTACTGCATGTTTACTGTGCCTTGCATAGTTTCCAGTCTGAAATGCCCCTGCTTCTTCGTGTACCTTAATCCGGTCTCAGAGCTGCCTTTAAGTCACTTTACCCATCCTCTAGCTAGGAATAATGACATCATCTTTTCTACTCCCTGGTAATTTCCCAGCCCTTGTCTGCCTGATAGTATAAGTATATTAGTACCTGCCTCATCTTGCCTGTTTGTCACTGGGCATCTTGAGAGCAGGATCCGTGCCAGATTCATTAATGTATTTCCCATTTGACATGACATAGTGAATTATTTGTTATAGGTATTCCAACATTGTTTTGAAGCAATACATCTTGGCAATATCAGAGTAATTGAGGACTTTTCTTCTCTAAAGATCTTAAAATAGGCAAGAAAAGCGAGTGTTATATTTCTGAAACTCAGCTCTGCTAATATAAGGAGAATAAACTAAATGATCTTTCAAATTTCATGTGAACCCTGATTCCAGGAAGCAGAGGGGAGTGCTTTAAGGGATAATTCAGAGCTCTGTTTGGCATATATTGACTTGTTCATCAAGAGAGGAAGGCTTGAGGACACTGGCTCAGCTGTGAAACCGTGGCTGTTGGAGGCACAAATCTCATGGCTAGAGCAGTTGTGGGCCCATTTACTTTTCTGGACCTCAGTTTCCTTCCATTAAATGGAGGCTGCATTTGATAATTTCAGAGGTCCTTTTCACATTTTATTTTCTGTGTTTCAAAGGAACTTTGCTTTTCTCAATTTTTGAGCTTTACTTTTAAACCTTGTTTTATATATTTCTTTGGTTTCTGCTCTTTTCCTGATTTTCCTATTTTGGGGGCACGTGCACACACAGAGATCGTTAGAGATCTTATTACAAGTGGGGTCAAAGGTAACCCAGTGTGGAGTTCTCAGACTTCATAAGTGAACTTCCTGTGAGAATTTAATATTTACCATGGTCTCTACATGGTAAGTGTTCTCTCAGGCTTTTAAGTAATTTCTGGGAGGTTCCCAAGGAAGTTGAGAGCCACAGAGAGAGTGGACTATGCTTCAGAGATTTCCTGCTCGTATGATTTTTTTTAGGCTGTCTTCATTTTTTTTTTCATGCACTCTCTTGAAAATGACGTAAGTGCTGATGTATTTCTTGCCCAACAGAGACTTAATCCAGGTGATGCTGAAGCAGACATCATCGTAACCCCAAATCTCTCTTGGGAGGACAAAACAATGACATGTGAAATCCCTTAAAGGAACTTATCAATCTTTTCACTTTTTACTTTGGAGGATCAAGCAACCCCACTGGTCCTTCAGTGTCAGAATAATATATTTTCTTAGGGGAAAAAAAATCCTGGTTTGGAACTTCTCTGCTATTAAATTTTAAATAGAAAAACTACAATGGAGATCGGTCTGTAACACGGATCTCCCAGCTGATATTTGTCAACTTGTCCAAATGCAAAGGAGGTGGAGTGACCCAGCCCAGGGGGCACTGCATTTCCTCTGCGTCCTTCTGATGCCATTAGCACTAACCCTGCCTCTGGTTTGTGTACTTAGTGGTATATTTAAAAAGTGCCATGCCTAAATGACTCGTCGGAGTCCGAGAACTCCGCTGATTAGTGGCAGAATCCCTGCTCTCTGTCAGGGTTTTGCAGCCATGTCCACCCTCTTCTGAAGGGTTTTTAGCTTGAAAGTTCTGTTGCTCAGAAATCCTGAGATGTCTCAGGATTTAATTGTAGAAGCATTGAGTCTTTTTGAAAGTGCAGCAGAAAACTGTCCTCATTGGTTAGCAGCTGACTGGGCAGAGTTCAGCGTGGCCGGCCAGCACCACTGTTACCTACCAGATGCTGTAGGAAACACCCAGGGATGTGCACAGTCCCTTCCTCTGAAGGCTCAGGAGGGTCTTTCATGCGTTGGGAGGCTGCTTCTGTCTTCCTACCAGGAGGTTCTGGAGGCTCTACTATGTTTCCCGAGTGGTTAATTTCAGATGTCATTTGCAAGCCTCAAGCAAACCATTGGCTTCCCTTACAAGTCTTATGCCTCCTGCCCTTCTTTCATTGTTCTTGGAAGTTCAGTTCTTCTTGTTTATTTATTGTTTTGGAGTAGTTTATTTTCTTTTTCTTTTTTCTTTTGAATTTAGATCCAAGTTAGTTAACATATAGTACAATAATGATTTCAGGAGTAGCCTTTAGTGATTCATCACTTACATGCAACACGCAGTGCTCATCCCCACAAGTGCCCTCCTTCATGCCCATCACCCATCTAGCCCATCTTCCCCCACCGCCCCCCCCCCCCAGCAACCCTCAGTTTGTTCTCTGTATTTAAGAGTCTCTTATGGTTTGCCTCTCTCTCTGTTTTTATCTTATTTTTGCTTCCCTTCCCTTTTGTTCATCTGTTTTGTTTCCTGAATTCCACATATGAGTGAAGTCCTACGGTATTTATCTTTCTCTGGCTGACTTATTTCACTTAGCATAATACACTCTAGTTCCATCCATGTTTTGCAAATGGCAAGATTTCATTCTTTTTTGATCACTGAATTCTTATTTTTTAAACCCCTTTTTAGATTATTAAAGGTATGCAATGTTTGCTTCTCTTCCTTCCCTATTACCTTTTTATCTCCCTTCTCCCTCTCTCCTTCTTTCATCTCTCTGTTTTAGACACCAGCAACACCCAGCAGAAGACCACCTGCGTGTGACCAAAGGCTTCATGAGCCACAGCCACCTGGTTGGAGCTAACATCTTGATTCCCCAAGCTGGTTTCTCATGGCCACAGTGGGATCTTCATGTCTTTCGTGCACCTCTCCCTTCAGCCGATGGTACAGGGGGAATGTGCACTGTGCCGAACCTGTGGCTTTTTCCTTTATGCAACTCTTCTTGCAAGAATTCCTGCTATGTGTTTATAATTGGGAGGTTTAATGAACCTGAAAAATAGTTAACCCAAAACAAGGTTAAGGCGAAGACTGTGTTTTTAAAAATCTGCTTTATTATACTCTGCCACCAAAATAAAAATCTTTTGCCTGCCCCTGCTCTGGTGCATCATGGCTGACAGTGTAAGTCGTGCCCTATTCCGCAGTCCCATGCTTTGCCCAGGCTCATCCTCCAGCTCTCTCTGGCTCCTTGCTGGAGGCTCCACTTTGAGCCTCTCTGCATTCACAGGAGCTCCACGGTTCCCTCTGCTGGTTACTTTAAGAACTGCAGTGTGCACGTGCCACTCTGGGTACCAGGGCCAGACCCAGGGGGCCACATACACAGTAGGGAGCGGCACTGTCCATAGACAATAAAACCGATTAAAATCGTCACCGTGCTCCCAAGGTTCTAAACCACGTCAGTAATGAAATCTGTCTCCCAGCAGGTCCTATTGCTTCTCCCGTGTGCCTACTTCATCAGCCCTCCTTGTCACCTTCAGAAGAGGAAAATCTTAGTATTGTATCCTTTCATTGCCTTCTCTTCCCTTCTCTGCTGCCATTGTCTCACACTGTCAGTGTGCCTTGCTGCCCTCTCCCTGCCTAAAGCAGTTGCCTTGAGGACCCTCGATCACTTTGTATCCCCGTTGGATGAGAAGGAGCCACTGAGAGTGTTCGAATGCTGGAAGGTTTGGTCTCCTCTGTAGACCTCTTACACCACCATGCTGCCACTTTCTTTATCCTACCACTGTCATCCAAATGATTTTGGTCAGAAATATGAAGTTTGTTTTCATGCCTCTTTATGTAGTCCTAGCTGAGGGCATCCTACATTTTGAGAATCAAATAAAATTACACTTCATCAGCCCTAATCCTACTTAATACAGTAGGGAACTCGGTTTCATTCACAGCGCATCTGGGGACCCTAAGGAACTGTTTTCCTCTCTGTCCTATCAGCCTTATATCTTTGATATATGTTCTATATATATGTTTGCTATACCTCCACATAATATAGTGGCTGATTCTTTTCTTTGCCGAACACCGTCAACTCAAGGTTGAAGAGAGCTTTGCTGAGATATGTTGTAGGGCACTGTGTAAAATTTAGTCATAAAATTCATGCCACCATAACATTTTCCTGATCTTTGTTTCCTACAGAAGCTTAACATCTTGTCATGACTCTAGGTCAGAGGGGAGAACCCTTTTTCTCCCTAATTGACTTGCCTCTTTACCCCCAACCTCCCAAATTACTGTTTATTTTTTATTCAGAAAATTTTAGGTGTTTTTATTTAATCCTGTCCCAGCCCACTGTCCCTAAAGTTCATAAAGAAAAATACCCAGTAATGTAAGATTCTAAAACAATTTTTTTTCCTGGAGAGGAAGTTGCCTGACAACCCTTAATTTATTTTGTTCAAAAAAATATATTTATATTTATATTTATATTTAGATATATTTTTTTAAGTTTATTTATTTTGAGAGAGAGAAGGAGAGAGACAGCGTGTACACACATAAGTGGGGGAGGGGCTGAGCGAGAGGGAGAGAAAGAAAGAGTCCCAAACAGGCTCTGAGCTGTCAGTGCAGAGCCTGATGTGGGGCTCGATCCCATGAACTGTGAGATCATGACCTGAGCCAAAATCAAGAGTAGGATGCTTAACCCACTGAGCCACCCAGGTGTGTCATTCAAATTATATTTTTATGTTTTTTCACATTCTACTTAAGCCTGTATCATACTGGTACATTAACAGGGATGAAAGCCAATGTTGGATCTAGTAGAAGGATTAATTATTAAAGTGTAAGTAAAAATATCTACCCCTGTAGTCCTCTAAACCCAATTTTTCAGTTATGAGCCCTTTGTGCAAATATTTCTAACTCTTCTCCATTGGAAGGCAGGAGAGATCATGTTTTCCTCTACAGTGAACGTGGCACCCATGTTTTTGATGGAATGTTTTTGGTTTTTCCTGGTAGAAACTCATCTTCTCTACTTTGGTCCACTTTTGCTCTTCAGAGCCTTATGTTTCCAACCTATCCCTTAATCCTTGAAAGGTACATTTTTCTTGTTCCTTACCCTGCTGAATTCTTTTCCTTTATAATATATTTAATTAAAATATATTTATATATACAGAAAAGTATAAAAAATAATAAGGCACTCATGTAACAATTGTTATAATGTTAACAAAGTTAACAAGTTGCCTTATTTTTATCTGGTCTTTTTGTTTTTTTTTTTTAATGCAATGTTGAAGATAGCCCTTTTCATTCTGCTCCCTATTTTATTCCCCTTTACCCGACCCGGAAGTAGCTAGTATCCTGAAGTTGGTATTTATTTTTGCTCTGAGTGAGTTTATGATTTGACCACATGTACGTGTGGCCGCTGCAGCACAGAGGATTCTTTTGTGCATTTAGAGTTCGTTTCTCCGACTCTACCCTCCTTGTACAGTATCTGTCTTTTCTCATGAACTGCCCCTTCATGGAAAAGGAAGCCAGGGAAAGCTGAAGGAGCCCTGACCTTTCCTGTTTCTTTCTTCCTCCTTGACCCCCTCCTTCAGTTACTTTATCCCCTATTCTTACATGCTCTGCATGTAAGAATCTCTACTTACGGCCTCTTTTTCTTCCTGGTCCCCCAGTGTCAATATCCCTGGCTTCTATTTTTGGTCTTGAAGATGAACAAACTTACTTTTTCTCTTCCCTAATTTGGGAGCAGCTAAGATAACGTTACTGAAAACCTGAGAGAGAGCTGCAGTTTAATTACTTTCCAATATAGAAACACTCCTGAGTGAAGAGGGGCTGGAGCTATATATGTCTTGGAGGGTCTGCCCCTTTATAATGTTTGATATGAAGTACTTATAATTGGCGTGTTTGTCATTTAAGTGTAGTGCTGAAGGCATTTGCCATTAGGTTAACAGTAATCTTTTGCAATGTTACTTTGCTTAACAAAATTTTATTTAACCTCTTAGATATTGGTAATGTCTCATTTTATGGTCTATATACAACAGAGATTTTTTAAAAATATTTTTAATGTTTATTTATTTTTGAGAGAGAGAGAGAGAGAGAGAGAGAGCATGAGCAGGGGAGGGCAGAGAGAGAGAGAGAGGAAGACCCAGAATGTGAAGCAGGCTCCAGGCTCCGAGCTGTCAGAACAGAGCTCAATGCAGGGCTTGAACTCATGGTCCGTGAGATCATGACCTGAGCTGAAGTCGGACGCTCAACTGACTGAGCCACCCAGGTGCCCCAGAGATTTTTTTATATTTCTCTTTAAAGTATCTATAGCAAAGTTTACTGTGGACTGGCCTTTTCTTTCTTTCAGTTAAAGTGTATTATTTACCAACCATGTGCACAGCCCATTGTGAATGGAGAGGGATCAGGACAATTCTCTTTAGGGCTATGAAATGATTATGGTAGATAGTTAGGGCTCAAGGAGTTTACACTTTTAGGTTGGAAGACAGATACTTATTCAGATATTCTGAGGGAGGGTATCTATTCACATACTACTAGGGAAACACGAAGGGTGGGGAAAGGAAGGAAGAGAGGGGACAGTCGTGCCAAGCCTGCACATTTTTTGGGAATCTGACGGACCAACCAAATCCTTGATTGTATGTTTGTTCAGTGTTTGAGGGAATGAGAGTGTAGAGATGAACTCTGTGTAGTCTACCTATCAGAAATCTTAATTCTGTCATCAAGTGACTATTACCTTTCAGTTTACAATATATTGTCTCCATGTCAGACATTCTGTTAGCCCTTCCTGACCTAGCAAATCCAAATAAAGCACAAGAAGCTAAGAGTAAGAATGGGAAGGAGTTGCCTAAAATCTTTATCAAGTGTGGTCACTATATCTTTGGACCAGATACACTCTTGTGGGGCCCATGATAAGACTGGTCTTGATTTCGTCTCCCAGTCCACGTTCTGGAATATAATTTAGGCCCTTTACCAGTTTCTTTCCATCTGCAAGCCCCCATGTTTGTTTCTTTGTATAGAAACCAGAATTCTCTACCCAGGCCCACCACTGTCTTCCTCTAATGATTCAAAATCATAAATTAGAACACATTAATGAAGTACCTACTATGTGCTCACAGAAGAGATGTCAGTATAATTAAAAGTGGAATTTTTGTGGCATCTTTGAAATCTGATATTTTTCATTTTATCATTAAGCTGCTTCTTGGCTCACTTTCTTCCAAGTCTATATTACAGACTAATATATATTATATAACATATATATATATATGTATATATATATGTGTGTATATATATATATATGCATGTATATGTAAATTTATTTATTTTCATTTTTAAAAATTTACACTTTAACTTTTATTTTAAAAACAAACAGGCTTTCTCAGAGCAGTAGCTCCTAGAAGATCCTGAGGGGCCTAATGAGAATACTGGTGGCCCATCTGTTGCAATAGCTTTATATTAAGGCTTTTAGCTGGAAATGAATTTAAAATGGTTCTAAGGATGAAGCTTTATGCGTTTTAGTAAATGTTAACAGTTTGGAGATCTGCAGAGAGACATCTGCCACCCTTTAAATTTTCCCAAGTGACACTGCATAGTTTCTGTTGTAGACAGTAAAGATGGAGGCAGGGAGATCAAAGCCACAGGTTCTTTCTGAAAGCCAGTAGTGTTTGGGCAAGTTTGGCGTTATTGCCTGTGACCCAGCCTGATAAATGTGATATTTGCTCTGTGTAACTTCCTCATGGAATAGAAATAACACGTAGCTGCTAGAGAGTCAGTGGAGTGTGATGAAAAGGAGAACACGTTCCCTAGGAATTAGGAGATAGCCGGGTTTAGCCACGATCCCCCGCAAACGGCAGTTTTAACAATGACTTTTTGTGTCTTTTCTGTTTAATAGTTTCTTCACCAAAACTGGGGTTTATTGCTCTTCCTAGCTCCACTAGTGTCTGCTGAGAGAATACTAGTTAACCTCTGATACATGCTTCGGACTGTGCTGGTCGCGATTTTACATACCTCGTCTTGGTTAGTTGTCAGCCTATCAAGCAATAGTAGTTTGACTTTACACATCTCCATTCAGAACTACGGCTGCAGCTCGCAGCACTGAGGCAGTGGTTCCCAAGTGCCATTCTACAGATTGGTGTCCACCCATCGTGAATTTTCTCCCAGTCTATGGGACATCATGGTGAATGGATCGCGTCCTGAAATTTTCATTCACCTACTGATACTATGTTCAGTTATTCCTTTCTTCCTTTTATTAAGAAGTACATGTTGTAGATCCTGCTTATCAGAGTAAAACATTTTCAGGTCTTTGTTGGTTCTCTTCCTCCCTCATTTTTTAACTTGTTTGCACCTCTAAAAACCTCGCGACACTTGGTTTTAAAAATACTGTCTCAAACGAACCACCTTGGCATGTGCTCATGCCAATTTTCAGAGCAAAGCTATTAAAATATGAAGGGGAAGAAGATATTTTTAGGCATTTTTAATAGATATATAGCAATTATTCCGAGTGTATATTTGATCCAGTGGCAATGCAACCTTGTATGTTGTAGCTTCACTCTGCCATCTTCGTTGGGTTTTTACGTGTGAATATATAATACAACTCCTGGCAAAACATAAGTTTCAGGGAAACGTTATTCTGTGAAAGGCTATCCCTTCCCACCTTTCGCTAAAACCCTGTTCAGGAATCCCTTCAACTTGTCATTTGTTGGTCCTGCTCAGTGCTGATAGGGCTTTGCTTTCCTTTTTCCTCAGTGATACCAATGAAGTTGACATACCACCCAACACCCGAGTTGGCACCAAACGCTATATGCCCCCAGAAGTGTTGGACGAGAGCTTAAATAGAAATCACTTTCAGTCTTACATTATGGCCGACATGTACAGTTTTGGACTCATCCTCTGGGAGGTTGCTAGGAGATGTGTATCAGGAGGTAAGTAACAGTGATGCTGTTGGATCTACTACAGATCCTTTCTGATCAGAGATTGGAGTTAGCATATTGTCCATGATTGCCTTTTATTTTCCACCTTGTTTCGGTTGATACAGTCACAGTCCCCCCAGTAAGTGATATCTGACGTCTTAGAATCATCTCGGACTGCCTCCTTCCAGCTTCTTGTCACCAACCTGCTGGGCCCCATCCCCCACTCCAATACCCCATTCCTTGTGGCTTCCTCTACGCAGATTAAGGTACAGACAGAAATGTGGGGTGGGACACCCATTCTTAACCTCCCCCCACACTTGACTTTCTATAGTTCTTCTTCATAAAGCAGTTTGAAAACATCAGTTTTTATCAAAAGGAAATGAAAGCATAAGAGTATTACTACTGGTCATGATAAGTTTCCTACAAACAAGGATTCCCTAGTAAGACAACGCAAGACATTGCTAAATATTCAGAGGCATTATTAATGCGTGTAGTATCTCGCTTACTGCTGCATCATCTGTCTTTAAATAGATTCCATCACTTTTTAGGCGAGAAGCTGAATCTTAGGCTCTTCATGATCAAGTACCCTGTTTATGGTTACTCTCATGGCTTGGTAAGAGACCGTGCTGCTGCTCATCACGGCCAATTTAAACTCACTTTTGTGAAACCCTGAGTTTGCCCATGCTTCTGAAAGTGTGGAGAACACTTCACTGGGGCTGGGGTTCATTCTCAAACCTGCTGTTTACTATCTGTGAACCTTTGACAAGTTACTCAGCTTGATTCCAGTTCTCTCTTCTTAAGAAGGAGGTGAATTAAAGAGAATTAAAACTTCCTGGTACATCAGTAGCTTTCAATACATGTTAGCTCTTATTTAAAATTTTCATTTTGGTGGGTAGGGGCTTAACTTCCATTTGGATTCATATTTAAATATAGAGGAGAAACAGTTAATCAACAGGCATTTAGATTTTGGTGGAAAGATCACGATGCAATGCCTTCTCATCACTCTGGGAATTCTGAGCCTATTAGAAGCTTAATTTAAAATAGAACACGTTCCGTCTAAAGTGAGAGAACTGCAAAAAGGAAAGTTGACATAGGAAATGTTTCCTAACATTATATACGAAGAAGAAAAGAGCAAACCAAAATAGAAGTTAACTAACTGTGCCTTGGTTCATGATGTATAAAGAGTAGATGAGCCTATTTTTGAATACTATGCTTACACTTACGATAGGTTTGTAGAAGTTGAAGGAGTGGTAAGTAGACTACAAGACTACTTCTCTAATTACGTTTTCCTGAACATCTAAAGCAAACAAGTCCACGGGAAACCTGTATTTGGAAGCCTGTGAGCTGGAACACAGGAGAAATGATTCTCAGCTTAAAAACAAGTTAGCCTTATAAAAACAGCACGGTATTAATTGCTTTACTAGGTCTGTCTTTGCCTATGGAGATTTGAGAGGTACTAAAATGTTGCCTTTTCTCTTTATGAGATTGACATATGTTTGTCAGAGACATTCCAGTCCCAGCTCTGCCCCATACCAACTGTATGGCCTTGGGCAAGGTACTGAATCCCTCAAAACCGACTTTTCTCATCTGGATAATGTGGGTAATAATGCTACCTCACAAACATGTTTATAAAAATTTAATAAGTTATACAGCATACTTACCTACATGCCTGATATCTAGTGGGTTCCTAATAAGTGAGTTTGTTTTCTCTTTCCAGAAAGGCAAACACACACAAAACTCTGTTCTCCAACACTTTCCTTTATGAAGATGGTAGAAGTTTTGGTCTTGTCTTTCTAGTCTAGGGACTATTGGGTGACCTAGATACATCTGGATGTAGGTCTTCTAAACCTGGGAAGAAAAAGAATTTTTGAGGTTTCAGACACCATTAAATGGCAGCTAATATGGAAGTTTTGATAACTTAATTGCATATAAGGAGAAAGAAGGAAGGCCTATAGTTCAAAGATAGACTTTGATTAATTCATAATTTTATGTGGTTGGCTCTGAGTTTGCTGTGGTACATATACTTGCTTACCACCATGTTGATAATGACTCCAACATTAGGCATTGAGGAAAATATGAGATGAATAAGACAGACGTGGCCCTTGCCCTCAAGGTGTTGCCAGAGCCATTGTCTTAAGAATTAGAAAAAGAGGAAGAACTCAAATGAAGTGTGAGCATCCCCTATGCTTTAGACCCTGTGCTTTCAGTATCTCCTATAGAGATGAAACACAATGGAAGGAACTGTTAATGTAGACGACACATACAGTCATGCTCTGTGGTCTCAGCGAGGAACAAGACAGTGAGTTGGAATGGTCTGAGGAAACTGCTGAACCTTCTCGTCCTTTAGGTTTATATATGGGTTTGAGTTTGCAAGAAAGGGCCTAACACAGACTCTTGCTTTTGTCAGAGTAAACCCCAGCGAATTTAATGATGCACTGGATAACCTGCCAACCTGGCGGTATCATCTTGTTCAGATAAAAGCAATTACGCTTCTGTGATAGATGATTCAGGATGGGGAGGAAAGGTGCTCCACATAGAGTGTTCAGAGCAGTATCCTCTAAGGACAGAGGCTGCTGGTAATTATTGTGAGGAGTTAATCAGATAGGACTGAAAAGAAGATATAAGTAGCCTGCTTTTCTAAAGGACAAAAGGAATAAGGTAGAAAGTAGATACCAGGAAAAATGAAACGGAATTTCTCACGCTAAGTGCCATTTTCCTAAGATGACATAGATTTGTATCTTAACCCTCCTTTATGCAATACCTCTTTTTTTCTCAAAGTAATGCATTTCTTAGAGAAAGTTGGGTGAAACAGAAAATTTAAAGGAGAAAATAATTAAAAATCAGACAGTTCTTGCACCTAAAAAATCATGGCTAGTATTTTTAGGTGTGTATAATTTTTTGAATTTTAAGTGCGGAAAAGTGCATTCTTATGATTAAGCAGAAAAATGTAAATCTCCCGTTTTGTTCGAGTAGGACACACTGCCAAATGTATTATGAGATTCATAATCTCATATTGCAATAATAGAAACAGTCCCATATTATGCGGTATGAGTTTGGGAGGTGCCTGCCAAGTTTGCATTGAGATTTAATATAGATTCTTTTTTTAATTTGGCACACAAAACCCTTTATGAAATTGGAAATAAATTTGAGATGCTTGTTTTACTTAGCTTTGGGAAATTAGAAAAAACCTGTAATAACATGTTTCATTAGGTTTTCTATTTATGTTTTTAATTAGATTAAGTGTCATTGGGGCACATGTAGTTTTTCAAGACTTATTTTGCAGTTTTTCAGCCTACACTTGTCTTTAGTACTGACAGAACTTTTTGAGAACGGTTTGTATGTTGGCCGTTTAGGTCTACCTCATAGAAAGTGACGATAATAATAGTTCAAAAACAACTCATATTTTCAGGTATAGTGGAAGAATACCAGCTTCCCTATCACGATCTGGTGCCCAGTGACCCCTCTTACGAGGACATGAGAGAGATCGTGTGCATCAAGAAGCTACGTCCCTCATTCCCCAACCGGTGGAGCAGTGATGAGGTAAGGCTTGAGGTAAACAGGTGGCTATGACCAACTTCTAAATAGACTCTTCTCTTTTTGCTGAAATTCCGTATATTCACTGCAGGAATCCTCCTTCTTTGTTTTGATGGTGACAGAAATGGTGCTTCACTGCAGTCATTTATGTGGAGCTAAGTGTAGTATGTTAAATTACCTGTTTCTTTTCTCCAATTTGCTTTTGCTACTTCTAAACTATATTGAGTGGGTTAACACTTAGCCTGCACAGTGGGTACACATTATTTCACTTGTTTGTGATGTCCTGACATTTGCATAAAGGATGTTCCTTCTGTGTGTGTGTGTGTGTGTGTGTGTGTCTTTGTCTTTAAAGCATCATGATTTTCTCCATGACAAACCAGCCTGCAACAGTCTCTAATCATGAGGAGAGAAAAGATAGGCATCTGCAGAATCTAGTTTTCTTTACACTGAAGGGATACTAGTTGACTTAGTTGAGCTGCCCAACTGTGCCACGGACCTTTGTTAACAGGCCATGATATGATGCAGTCTGAACAAACCCATATTCAGCCTGGCTCTGAGGACACAGTGATGAGACCTGAGCAGGTCTGGAAGGCAGCTCTTCAGAAGGAGGAAGCAAGTTAGGTGGCCTTGCATTTCCTGACTCATCTCCTCCTCCGCTTCCTCTCCATCCACGCTCCAAGCTTGTAAATTCACCAAGTCCTGGAGTGATCGGGCAGGCTGGAACATTCAGAGAGGAGTTTGAAGCATCCCCAGGGGGGAAAAAAAAGTAACCCCCCCAAAACCCACCCCACCAGACATGTACCAAAGCCCATGCCAACAAATGGAAAGAGCACTGTATATAAACTAATTCTTGAATGCTAAATGCATTTAAAAATAATCCTTGGTTCATTGTTTTTGTGTCTCATTACTGAAATGCTAAATAATGCAGATGTTTTCCAATGAGCTATGCAGAAAACTTTATGAGATCCTGGAGTTCTGTCATTTTGAAGGTGGTTACAGGCATTGGTATTATTCAGAATCCCTTCACTGAAGATTTCTAATGAAGTGAAATTGTGCTTTTCAACAGGAAGACCAATAATTGATGTGGCACAGGAGAACACAGGAGAAAGTTTTAGCGAGGCTGTGCACAGGTCATTAATCTTGTTAAATGGTACAGTGCGATGCTCTTATTGTAGCAGACAGCTGTGATTTAGGAATAACCATGTTTGTTTGAATAGTATGGAATTAGATAAAAGATTTAAGCTCATCGAGTGTTATAAACAATGTAGGAGTGTGGAGTGGAACACAGACTCCCTGGGTATTTTTGTATTTGTTTAATACGGACTTCAAAGACACTCTTCTACAATCAGCAAAACCACCTGCTTGCTACTGTCATAAGGAATACATGAAAATGTGTTTTAGTCATTTAGAATTTGTATGAAAAAAGAATTTTTTATGGAATTTTGTCTACATGCTTTTAGGAGTATCTTTTGAAACTATATTTACAGGGTGCCTGGGTGGCTCAGTTGGTTAAGCACCTGAATTTGGCTCAGGTCATGATCTCACGGTTCGTGGGTTCAAGCCCCGAGTTGGGCTCTGTGCTGACAGTTCAGAACCTGGAGCCTGCCTCGGATTCTATGTCTCCCTCTCTCTCTGCCCCTGCCCCCTTGCGCTCGCTCTCTCTCTCTTTTTCTCAAAAATAAACATTAAAAAAATAAAAAATATATATTCAAACTTCTGAAGCCTCAGACCAAAAGCCAGATATGAAATGGCCACCTTGCTGATAATCCCTGTGTCTCGTGTTACTCCAGCTTTCCTTTCCCTTCCCACAGTGTCTGAGGCAGATGGGAAAGCTCATGATGGAATGCTGGGCTCACAATCCTGCATCACGACTGACCGCCCTGCGCGTCAAGAAAACACTAGCCAAAATGTCAGAGTCCCAGGACATTAAACTCTGATTTGAGGGGAAAAAACAAGCATCTCTTGAGAAAGCCAGTAGATACTCTTCTGTTTGTGGGCAGAGCAAAAGATGTTCCAGAAGCATCCACAGTACAAGCCTTGAACACCATCCTGCTTCCCAGTGGGTTCAGCCTCACCTCTCAGGGAGCAGCCTGGACAAAGAGAAGTTCCCAGAAACACGTTCTTACCGTGTCTGTTTGTAGGAGGGAGAAACCGCTTGGGTAACTTGTTCAAGATATGACGCGTGTTGCTTTCTAAGAAAGCCCTGTATTTTGGGATTGCCCTTTTTTTTTCTTCAAAAGATGCTTTAATTTTGCCAAAATAGAACAAATAATGTAGATGTTTTAAGGTTTTTACTATTATAGTTTAATAACAACAAAAGGTCTTCCCAGAAATTCTGCCGGAAGGCAAGTTTTAAAATACCTTTTTCCATTAGTGTAATTTTGTTGCACTCTTCAAACCAAGAGACAGTCTGTGAAGTTGGAGAACACAGAGTGGAACTCCTCTGAAAATCTCCCCGGTTCTGCCTCCTCAGACCACTTTGGCCAGCCCTGAATTTAGGGGCTGCCACAGCAATGTGAATGCACCTGGGTACAGATGCCACCTGTCTGGGACCTCGTTTGGGGGTTCCTGCAGGTGACCCTTCGTAGCTTCAGACAATATGGAACAAATGAAGGTTTCATGTGACTCTGTGAGAAGTAGTAAGTGTTGATGCTTTTCTTTAGAACCACTTTGTGTTTCTGGTTCTTTTAAGGCGTTTCTGTCACGGTAAAATCCTTTCCTTTTCATTAAACACAAACAGAGCTGTTTTTAGGTGCAGAGAACTGACCCATGCATGTTTTTGATCTCTCAAACGAAAGGATCGATATTACATAAAATTGCCATCAGTTTTGTTGTAAACAAGCCTCTTTAAAATAGAGCTAATTTTGCTCCTGTGTTGTAAGAAAAATATGTCAGTAAGGTAGAAGATGAGGCTTGGGGGTGCAAATGGCTTGTCTCTTATCTGTGCAGGAAAGCCCGCCTTAGAAGCACAAGGGAAAGTATGCCTGTCTTATTTTGTATATAGATAATGACAGTTTCTTTTTGTTATTGTCTGTCTCTTTTGTGTCTGAGTGAAGGGAAGGAGAGAAAGCATGTCATATTAATTTAACTAAATTTTAATTTAAAAGTAGAAATATAACCTCCAGAGGGGACAGCAGAAGAGAGCAAGTGGAGGGCACAAAATATTATGGCTGCTGTGATTTATTATTCTAAGATAGATATGGATCGAGCATACTTACCCTAAATGATAATTTCACGTCTTAAGAGTGCTGACTCAGTTTATTTTATTTTCATGACGTTCAGTTCACTTGTTAATTAATTTATTTATTTTTCTTCTCTGTGGCACTTGTGCAAAGCATCTCCTCACCTACTCGGCTCTGTGGGGTTTGAACTTTTGAGGAACGTGAGTCAGATCATTGACAGGGCCAATATTCCTCAGCAACAGGAACATAAAGCTTAAAATTGTGCACACCCCTCTCACCTGTATCCGTCTACGTTTCCTTACTGTGGTTTTCTTTTGTTTCTTAGAGATTCTGCAGTGTTTAGTAAAGAGTTGGGGAAGTACTTCTTGGTCTTTTTAAACACGACGTTCCTTCCAGAATACTCCAGGGGGCAGTGTTTTATAACACATTTTCACCAGTTGGTGCCTGAAGGATGGAGGGTGTTTGAAAATGTGACAGCTGCATGAAAAATGAGAAAATATTCTCCTCACTTCTGGAGTAGGCCTGCAGCTGGTGACTTGTTCAACCTGAAAACGTCTTAGAGCACAGAGTGGTTGTGAGCTGTGCTTACAGTTGGGGAGAACATCAGGAGAGAGTGTTCTGTAGTCAGCATTCTCTTCCCAGTGCTTTAGAGCAGCGTTTTGTGTGTAACGAAGATTTTCTTAACCCTTGAATAGGAACAAAGTTTGTTTCTGCCAGATTAAAAACACTCGTTTCCAAATAGAATTGTAATCAGAAGGCTGCTTTTAGTGAGATTAAAATCACCTGAATTGCAACTCAAAGGTTCCTTTCCCTTGGGTCACATTGTATCCCCTGTGATAGCTTGGAAGGAATGCGTGCGTACAATGAAGTGTGATAATCATCTGAGCCTTGGAGAGAAACTTCAGTGCCTCTAAATTAGATAATCTACAAACAAATAAGCAAACATTGATGCCCGTTGAGTGGGTACGCAGTTGTGTTTCTTGATTTTCCCTAAATTTAAGCGAGGTTGGGCTTACCTCTTAGATAAAAATGTGTGTTATTTTTGGTAAATTTTTATACATAGGTAACTTCAATCAAAATACTTTGTGGGGAGGTGATGATTTGAAAGTAAACTAGATTTGTAGGGGGGACTTGGTTCCAATGAAGAATGGGAAGAAATTAAAATAGTATCCAAATTTCTTCTGTATTATTTGTTTAGTTGTTTTGGAAAAATCTATAGCTTGCTTTCTAATCCTCAACCTGATTTACTCACTATGAACATTTAAAAATTAGTCTTGATATATTTAAAAAGACCCATTTAGTTGTTAGTGTCTTTCAATGAGATAGGCATTTATTTATGAGTAGACTTTTCTTTGTATCTTACCCAAACCCACCTTATTTAGGGAATACTAAATTGTTCTTAAAGGGACTACCTACTCACTTCCAAATCATACTTTCTGATTTTTAAATTTTTAGTAGCTCAGAAATGAATTTTGTTTTTTTCTTTTGTCTTTCAATAGAATAAGTGGGAACCTGAAAATTACTGTAGTCAGTTGTTTCCTTTCAAGACTATTTCAAAGACTAAGATTTTCTTCTAATCACTCCCTCCCCTCCAAGGGAATCCTAAAATATTAGTTGCTAGCTAATGTGAGTTTTGTATGCTAAGATGTTCAGGTTTATAGTTTATGTATGTGTGTATATAGTATATAAATATATATGTATATATAAATATTATGTTCAGTTTGGAGTCTGGCACAACTCCATTATGTGGATTAGAGAGTAAAATATTATGGATGATAAAGTACTAAATGAAACATAATATTTATTTATGAAAGCATGTAGTTGGTTAAGTCACAAGTGACAGTGCTATGAACGTCGTGTATGAGGAGACAGGGCTTGGCCTTGCCAGACAGCACCGCTCACAGGCCACTAGAGACTGTTCTGTTTATTCTTCAAACATAAAGCTTCTTAGAAAACATGCCAAGATTTTGTTTCCAGGGAATTCCTTGACACATTTCGATTGTTGTGTACTCAGGTACAGGAAATACTGAATAACGACAGAATTTCGTGTTCCTAGAGTCATGCATAGTCATTAGACGTTACGGAGGTTTACGCCGTTGGTCTGTTCTGGTTCCTCTTTGTTTGTGAGCGGGAAGGCACTGAAGGCAATTTTTTTTTTTAAACTTGAATAGTTCTGCAGTTATATCTCTTTAGAAAACTCGGTCGCATAGCAGTGGAAATGAAAGAAGTGGCATCAGAAGTGGTTTAATTTAGCAATTATGATTCCTCTTGTAAAACAAAACAAAGAACAATGCCATATTTTTTGGAGAAAAGTTGGCAATATATAAGGGGTTTTGTTGTCTGTCTGTTTCAAAAGAAGATTCATTTGTGTTCTTTTGGGGAACCAGTGCCTTATTGAATTTGTATATACTGTAATTATTCAGGACTAGGGAACAAACAATTGTATTTGTTACAAATTGTATATGGCTTTGTTTTAACATTCCCCCCTCCCCCACCACCACCCCCACTGAAATAAAATGGATTCTTTATCCCCTTGGAAAGAACATGTCTGTTATCTTATAGTTGTGCCTTTTTTCCATCTTTGAAAATGTCACATTGTAACAGGCGGGAAGGCAGCCGTGGAAGAAAATGATGCAGGTAAGCTTATGTGTTTGGTGGCGGGAGAGCGAGATAAATGGTCTGATGGCTTCTGTCTTCTCTGTAATTAGGAGGCACAGTCATCTGTTGAGAGCGAGAGGCAAGGTAGGGAAGTGAGGGGTTTAGGACAAGTGAGACAGTTTAAAATTGCGCCGTGGAAAATTGCAGCCAGATGGTTACAGGCAGCGCTGAGGGCCCGGTTCGCGGATGGGACTGACCGTGTGGCTTAGCGGCTGAGAGGGTGGGCTGTGGATTGCCAGGCGGCCTGTGTGGAGCCTCTCATACCCTCAGTTGTGTGACAACAGACCTGTGTGCACCTCACAGAGACTCCTTTTCTGTCCCTTCAAGTTGAGAATAATATTACCTAATGTGTGACGCCATCCTGAAGACGAAGCCCTCCACGCATCCGGCATGAAGTCAGCGCTCAGCCATTGCTGAATATTAGCTGGCGGTACAAAGTCATGGTGCCACTTTCCTGTGTGGTTTCTGTCAGTCCCGAAGCGTAGGCCTGGGGCCTGCAACAAACATTCCCTCAGGGTTGAAGGTTTTCGGGCACATGTAGTCATGGATCATGCAAAACGTGGATCACCACCATCCAGGGAGATGGCTGACGTGGCCCAGAGAAGGGATTGAAGAGGAGGCAGCTGGTGGGTGGAGGGAAACTAGGTCCAAGGACAGAGAACCCTTCCGGGGTTGGGTGGTGTACCAGCAGTGACAGGGGCTGCAGTCCACATGATGCTTCAGAGAGAGAGCAGCAAGGCTAAGGACGGGCAGGAGGGTGCGATCACAGGAGTGCAGGGATTTAGCTAGTGGACAAGATTATCGATACCGAAAGAAGAACCCAACAGTAAGGCTTTTGGAGAGGTCTTCACGGATCCTGGGGCCCCTGAGAATGGTAGCAGTCTAAGGAAAGGAAGGCTGTGAGGCCAAGTTCTCCAGGGCCACAGGAAAATGGGGGATGGTCTATGAGGGCAGTGAGTCCGGACAGAGGCCGGTCGGGCCTGGTAGGCTGAAGCACAAAGCAGTGGGTTCCATGCAAGGGCCGCGAACGACAAACACCCCATCTTTCCTCCCAGCCGTGACACGTGGGGTATGGAAGAAGGAGGCTATTGCCTTTGTCCCGAAACGGTGTCCCCTTGGACCAGAGAAAGCCCTCTGCAAAGGGAGAGGGAAAGGATTGGGTTATTTCTGCTTGGATTGTGAATCTTGGCAGGTAGGGTAGAAAGTTTAGTTTTGAGGGGATCCGTTGGAGACTGGGTCAGGAGAGAAGCCCGGGATCATTTGGGCACAGACAGTATAAGAATACTCCCTTAGTTACCAGGGACCCCAAAGTGTTTGTGTGACTGGCTGCATTTAGCCAGCTGCACTTGGGCCAAGGGAATTCATCCCAGCACTGGGATTCAGATCGACTTGGCTCACGTTCCGTGGTTTTCACTTTCTCACTTCTGTGGAAGTATAGAATCTGAGCACCGTTTTCTCCCCTGTATATGGGATAAAAATACCCATCTGCTTAGGGCTCTCATGAGAAGCACATGAGATGAATTTGTAAAGTACGTGAAGGCCCCACCCAGCACGTAGCAGAAGCTTTTCCTCACCGACGTGAGTTCAACAGGATATAAGCTAGCGATGTTTAAAGAATTCACAGTTCACTGTGGGCACACCTCTTCGCCCCTCTCTGTGCCCCACTTCTATATGCTATGGCCATTCATGGGACTTGAAGGGAGATGGGTAGTAAATCCCAGCTCAGGAGAACAGAACCTTCTCTTGGCACAAGTCATTTGTTACAACCCCACTCTTAGAAGGACTTTTGTTTCTGTTAAGTAATTTCTACCCTAGGTTCTGAGCTGCAGGACCTCTGGGACAGAAGAAGGTTCTTTGCCTGGTGCCTGTGTGCTGGCCCAGAAGGACAGATACAGTGGGAGCCCAGGCCTTAGAGAGCTCCGTAGTGTCCCCAGCCCAGGTCGCATGTCAGCGCCCTCACAGACTCATTTGGTAGCTCTCATAGGTTCAGCTTTCCCAACAGGGATCCCAGCTGCCAACGCTCCAGAGTAGGGGTCAGTGGACGGCATGGGGGAGTCTTACCACCCTGTGATTTCTTTGAGAAGTACCGTTTGATTCTTTAATTGTATTTTCATCTTTATTTTTTAAGTGTCTGTTTATTTTTGAGGAAGTGCAAGCGGGGGAGGGGCACAGAGAGGGGGGAACAGAGGATCCGAAGCGGGCTCTGCGCTGACAGCAGCGAGCCCGATGCGGGGCTCGAACTCATGAACCTGAGCTGAAGTCAGACGCTCAACCGACTGAGCCACCCGGGTGCCCCTGTATTTTCATCTTTTTGGATGGAGTTGAAATCTCTAGTGCAACCATAGAACCCACTTCTGCCTTTTCTTTTCCCGAGGTTCCAGTTTTACACACAGTCACTACTTCCTTAGTCCCGACAAACATTTGAGTTTGTGACCCCAGCTTTAAATCTGTCTGAAGTCACTGTCTCCCAGGCCTCAGGAGGGGGCGTTTTCTCAGCACTGGTACAATTGTCATCCACTCCTGTGATCCCACCTGAGCAGGGGTGGGCAGATTGCAGTCCGTCCAAGGGCACGGCTCCAAGTAGTTCTCTCACTAAGGGAGGAGCCACCTTTGATTCCACTCGTTTCATGGCCATCATCCACCGCACGTTTGGAGCCTTCTGCTGGCTCACTCTAAAGGGGTGACGGGGTGTCCTGTACCGGTGGCATTTGCCATAGCTCTGGGCATCCTGTGTTACCGGGCTCATCTTTCATGCCCTACCGATTAGCATAGTTGTTTGCAAACAACTGATCTCATTTAAAATCAGGTCTCTTGGGGTAGAGCCCCATATTCTTTTTATCCACAAGGTCCCCAGGACCTTCTGATGCTGCTCTAAGACTGGTTCTCCCCATTTACTGCTCACCACTATCACCTGGGGGCCATTAAAAAGCTCTCGACAACCAGGCTACCCCCTAGACCTATAAAATCAGAACCTCTAGGGTCGGGAGCCAGGTACTAGTGGTGTGTTTGTGTATTTTGAGAGTGAGCTTGAGACGGGGAGGAGAAGAGAGAGGGAGAGAGCGAGAGAGAGGGAATATAAATCTTAAGCGGGCTCCACACTCAGCGCGGAGCCCAACACGGGGCTCGGTCTCATGACTGTGGTATCATGACCTGAGCTGAAATCAAGAGTATGGCACTTAATCAACTGAGCCACCCAGGCACCTCCAGGCACTAGTGGTTTTTAAAGCTACTCAGGTGATTATAATGTGCAGAGAGGCTTGAGAAACACTGATTCCAGAACCTTCATCCTGTCCCCAAGGGAGGCTGTGATTACCATCCTTGCGGACTCCAAGGGCTTTTGTGTCCGAAAGAAACGCAGGGTGACCCTTCACACAGGAGTGTTTTGTTATGAAGAAACAAAGGAGGTAGCACTCTGTTGCTTATAAATATAATTTATTACCTGTTTAAAAATTCTTTCTTACATTTTGTACATGTTGGCTGACAGAATAAATGCAGGCAATTTACAAACCAAGGGACTGCAGGAAAAATGGGGAGAGGCAGCAGGGAGAGAGAAGAGGCACACCCAGAGCCGGCATCCCTCACCTTCACCACACAGCGGCATGGTGGACGGGATGCCCAGAGAGCACTCCTCCACCAGGGGTTTTCTAGAAAAGGAATTGCATAGAAGATACAGCAAGAGGGAACTCCACAACAACAAAAGAAGTGTTCCGTATCTGAAAAGCCAAAGTTGTGTTGTCGTGTTTCCAAAAGAAAAATGACAAAGCACAAAATCTCAATCCAACACTTCTGCAGTTGAACTGTTCCAAAGGGAACAGCAGGTGGATGACACAGGCTCTTCAACACAGACTGCTGGGGATTTCTCTCTGACAAACACTGCCTGTCTTCTTTAGAAAGAGCGAAGCGGAAGGTCACCAACTTGCTACAGCTCAACGTTAAACTCGGTGAACATGTACAACACTGACACCCAACACACACACACTGATGATATTCCCTGCAATTGGCTGAATGCATTCTGTCTGGAGGGCGAGGGATTCGGTACCAATAGCAGATTGAGGGAAGAGTGAGGGGGAGAACGCAAACCACTCAGCTTGTTCTGATTGCTGTCCTCTTTCTTTCCCAAGGCCTGGAGGGGTACGCACTTGAACTTAAGCCCCTAGGATTACAGGCGTCATATGAGACTTTAAGAGTATAAAAAGGCAAAGGCATTTTCCACTGGCTGTAGATTTCTTGCTCTTTTAAGCTGTTCTAAAACAGGTTTGTTTTAGCCTGGAGAAGATAGCTCACGTCACGATTCTTGGATATTGCCTCACCATCGTGCCGAGGTGCAGAGGTCAATGGCTCATCAACTCCTAGGCTACCGCTCAGAGATACCGGCCTATGATTCACATTCTGAACTCCAGAAATGAGGGTTACTGCACCCTGGGTCAGCGCCATCAGGCTCAACAGCAGCTCTGATAGCCCCAATTCCAACAGATCTTTGGAATTGAAGGATGACACATAGAATTTGAGAATATTTATAATGGCCCTGAAGTGGGATGGCCTTCGGCAATTTACAATATTGCCGAGGCACAAATCTCAAATGGCATGTTAAGAGGCTGGTATACAGTGCCAAATACTTTGGCTGGTGGGCAGCTGACTGTGTCTCAGGGCAGCTTCCTCGTTGTCTTCTGAACAACTGGTGTACCGGCCACAACTCTTGCGACATTCTGCAGAGATTCCCAACTTTGGATTCTGGAAGATCTCTTCAATCCCCGAGAGTCTAAGTGTATGGCTGGCTGGGAAACAGCCTCTTACCAACAGTGCGTTCTGACTGCTGCTGGGGTTTGTGTACCAGCACATTTGTGGAGTTCCTAGTGGTTTGTCTTGGTGATGCCTCCCTCAGCCATTCTAAAATCGGTCGAGGAGCATATGTTACATTTGGTTGAATGAGCTCATTAGTAATCCCACCACAAATCAATAGGAGGAGGGGACAAGCCTACCGGAAAAGCTGGGAGCCCTGAACTCTTCTGAAGACAGATTTTTTTTTTAAGTAGGGTTTCTGAAAATGGGGGCAAGCACAAGGCCAGTAAGCCTGAAGGATCAGAAAGTTGTTAGTCTTAGTTCACAGGGAAAACCTACCCAGTGACATACGTTGCCATTCCCCCCTCCCCCCACCCCTGCCTTTTGAAAATAGCAGGTTTTAGGCATGAATTATGGAAATACTTATGACTCCATTTGGCTAACTTGACCTGTATGGACACAGGTTTAAATTAACATTGGTTGCAATATATTTATTCCCCTTATGACTTATTCCATTGAAAAAAAATCATTAGAGAATGCAAGGGAAATCTTTGAAAGTGATCATTACAGCCAGAGATTATACAAATATATTTCTTAGGGTAGAGAAACAGCACTTCATTGCACAGAGTCAAAGTTCTAAGGATTTCATTCAACATTAGTTCAACAAGGTTAAAAAAAACCACACAAAAACAAAAAACCCAAAGTGTAATAGTTGGTCCTATGAGGCACTCGGAAGGTAAAAAAAATGTCTTATTACCTTGAGATAATAATAAAAATATTTTCCTTATTGGATCTATAAAATCTAATGCTCATTGACCACTATCATCTTTACAAATAATTGGCTTTAAGCAACAACATTCTGATTCACAAAAGCTCCTCTATTCTCAAAGAAGATGGATAAAACCCAGTTTCATTTCAGCTGTTTCCATGGTCATTATTCCCTCATTGGCCCTTGGACTTGTACTGAGGTCTCTATGTGAAACAGATAACTTGTCCAGAGCAACTGCTCAGCAAAAGCTAAAGAAAACTCACATTCAACTTCAAGACTGAAAATTCAACATGTAAACTTCTTCTACATTCTTTACACTCTCTTGCAGGTCCTTATATAGTTTTTATTTGCTTGACCCCATGGGGGCAGACCATATACTGGCAAAGGCTTGTGAATTCTAGGAAGTTAGTGATCACCTTACTGGCTCCCTTCCTCATACGTGGATGACAGAAGTGGACCGAAAGCATATCCGCCGTGTTCCTGACAGTCATACACACGGGGATACAAAGGACGAGAGCCTCGTTTGCTTCTCTCCAGAAGTAAAAAGTCTTGATTCCACCATCTGAATGCTTACTTTGAAGGTATCTAACTTACATGAGAAATAAATATCTTAAAAAAAAAAATTACAGAGTATCTAATTTCCAGAGTGTCCTAAACTCAGTCTCCATGACTTCTTCCTAAAGAATGGCTCTACTGTTTAAAGGTTAAGAGAGTAATATCTCTAAAATAATAGTACATATGAAAATGGGCAATGGTTTTACAGTTGAGTATTGGACACCTCACCCAAAATATTGCCCTGCCTTTGAAGAACTCATCTGAGGATGGGGATTTTTTCCTTGTAGCGGAGGTGAGTGTCCACATTGGTGTCCACACAGTTTGTGAAAAGGCTGTTCTCTGTTACATGTTTGTCATCACCCTGTGTCCAGTTACCAGTACTGAATCCAGTTTTTATTCCTTCCAGATCAGACTAAGGAAATCTGAATGAATGTGGTGAGAATAAAATGAAAATGGGATGAGACCTCTGCCTTTAGACACCCACATTCAGCAGAAAGGAATCTTCCTTCCAGTCCTGGTTACCAATCACAAATCTCCCTTCCTTAGACACAGTTCTGTCATTTGCATATATAAAACTTATTTGTAAGTGGATTCTTCTTACATTTCCAAAAATAAATATTAGAAAACTAAATGTAGGAGATTTAAAACATCCAAATCTCAATAAAAAATGTAAATGTTAAACATGACAACTCTTCAAAAACTGTTTTATACACAGATTTATTTCTATCATTCCTATTACCCCAAACCAACTTGATAACATACTGTGTGTGAAAGAGTTGGTGTACTAGCCTCATAGTGACATGGAATTTTTATGGGTGATTTAAGTAAAGAAGTGTGACAATAAGAAAACTATAGATTTGAAGTGAAAATTTACCCACGTGTGTGCTGAAGATCCTGACTCTTTAGCCATTAATTCCCTTTGTCAAACAACTTTACGTGAATTTTTATGTGACACTAGGATAGATTGCGTTGTGCACCACTAGATGGCACTATGCACAAATGATAAGTTTCTTTCCCCATCCCAAAGAAGTAATAAGCGCGTCCTTCCTCACAAGCTATATAGAAACCCTAGGAATCAAAGGCAGGACATGTCACATAGAATGATGGAGTGGCTATGAAATGAACTGTTGAATCTGGACCTTCTAAGTTTGAGAGCAACCTAACTGCTATTATTTTACTCCAAAGGAAAAGGAAATCAGAATTCGTAGGGAAAATTATTGGACATGAATGGTGTGTTGTACGTAAGGGAGTTGCCATTCACTTGATGGGGAACATAACAGGTTCCATGACAGATGAGTACCTCACTTACAAGGAATCAACCACTCTTTCCTTTCCACTAGGCATGGAAGTTCCTTTGAACATCCTTCAGATTTCTAATTCTTGATTTCCACAGATGACAGCTCCCCAAACCAGTATTGATGAGCAATCTTGAGAAGTTATTTCAAACTGAAGTAATGGACAATAGCAATCTTTTGTCCTCCTCTTTGTAAAAAAATATCTATTTAAAAATCTTTTTACGTAGCATACAGTGTTACTATCTTTTGGTCAAATACGCATTGGTACAAACATTATCCACTGAACTTATTTATTACTGCAATCCCTTCCTTTCACGATAAGTGTAACATGTTTTTATCTATGGTGCAGGGGTGGCCTGAGAGAGACAGGTTATGGAAAATAGGCCCCAAACAGAAGATAAGAAACAAAAACGGTGAGAGAAGAGGCTCCATAACAAGGTATCAGTAGTTCCTCAATGATGAGGATGCCTTGAGGAATCTTGGGCGTACTAAGAAGTCACCAAAATAGAAGAGGAAATATATGGGTAAAGAAGGAGGAAAATATCTAAAATGATTTCTCGTTCAATGCCAGTCAGTAACCTCTATACCTCTAGCCCAAAAGTGAACCACGGCCATGTTTTGAAGGTTCTGATTCATACACATGGGTGCTTGTTGTTCAGTCGTGGCTTGGCTTCTGGGCTATTGACCCTTTATTTCCCACCTGTTGAATGAATGGAGTCCCTGGGTTAAAACCAAGGGCCTGTGATAATTCTCAGGAAATACCATAGTTTACACAAAGTAGTCGTTTGACTACTTTTTGGTTAATTTTTTTTTAAATTTTAAAAACGTTTGATTAAGACAATAGAACATAACTTGCAACGAGTCAGGAAGGCAAGTGGTCCCCAAAGAGGAAAGACAATGATAATAAAGTGATGCCGCCTCTTGGTGAGCAGCACAAAGACGAGGCTGGGAAGCATGACAAATAGGTTACAGGTAAGGATCATCCTCTTCAAAGCTGGAACTATTTGGAAGGCATACTGTAGCCTGGGCAAGAGACTAGCTAGCTCTTTATTGATCCAGGTCAGCGTCCAGTGTGGGCCTCAGACTGATGAATGAGACTGGAGACATCACAGGAGAAGTCTAGCATTTTAGAACCTTGAGAATATCTAATACTTCCACCCTTTCATTGGACATGTGGGGAAACTGAGGTCCAGGGAGGTTCAATGACTTTCCCAAGGTAGCACAGCTAGACAATGACAAAGCCAGAATGTGAACTGGTTTTCCGATTGCCAGTTCGGAGGCTGTTCCTCTATGCACACTGCCTCTAAAGTAGACAGAGTACCCTGGGGGAGTCAGTGTGCAATCACATAACTACAATATTCAGTGACCTTTAATAGAGAACGCTTCTTCCAACAAGACTCGGAGGAGAAAGACCTTGCCTGAGCGAGCTGAAAGAAGAGACTGACAAAGCCAGTGAGCACTGACTATCTTTCTGGTGCAGAAGGATGCAAGAAAGATAAAAGGTCAAGGAAGCAAAGCCTTTTAATTAAACTGGTGACCACGCCCACCTTATGTGAGAAGAGTGAAGCAGGTCTAGTCAATATCTAAATACTAACAGTACTGCTAACAAAAACAGAAGCTAAAAGAAAATCCTTTTACTAGAATACCTGTAAATACTCATTAATAATAATAATGATAATAATGATACCTTTAAAAAAACACCTCAAATTGCGTATTACAAACACACACGTGGTGAAGAAATGCTTGTTTGTGTGGCTGAACATGAATCACTGTCTTCCCTGCATTGCTACAGCTTTGTTCCCGGAGGGCACCAGATGGGTGCCCTCAAGGAATAAAGAGTCTTAGTTATTTCTCCTTTACACTTAGATTCTCCACCTCCCTGATACAAACAGTAACACTGGTTCTACAAGTTCTAGAAACGGAACACCAATGGAAGGATTATCTGAGACACTTGATGCACACAGTTTGTAGCAAAAGTCTGTGATTTCTCTGTAAATTACTAATCTGAAATAGACACAACAAACCGTCCACAGCTTCAACTTCAAATGATTTAAACAAAAATAGAACGAGCCATGGACAGTGTCCGCATCCCTGTCCAATTTGATGTAAACAACGTTTGTAGAAATTGGGTTTGTTAAGAAAGTTTATCCATATACCTGGATAGCAATAAAAAGCGTTTCCTAGGAAACTGTAAGATCCTGTACCACACAGCATACAGCCCAACTAAGAGGAAAATTAGGTCGATTTCTAAATTCAAGGTACAAATTTACACAATTGTTCTTAACTCCTGTGATGATGTCCGAGTAAAGTGGGCACGTGTATCAGCAGTTGTGTTATGTTTTCCTTCTCTCTCCCGCTTGCAGTCTTGCCTTTGAAACTCATCGGTCTGGGTCCATTCTGGATTTCCTTCTCAACTGCGATGGCCTGGACGGCCACAGACTCCCTGTGCATTGCTGTCCTTCATTTCCAGTCCCAGCACGAGTCAGTACTGCCCTTCCGCTGCTAAAGACACCACTGTCTCATGCCTTCCCATTTCTTCCAGGACAGCCGCCAGCATGCTCAAATTTCCATCTGGGAAGTTCTGTGCTTCCCAGAGATCCAGGATTACGCCAGTCGGGCTCGATTTGGTAGCAAAGTAATTCAAGTATCTGTAATTGGGAATGGGAGAGTGTGCTGAAGGGTGAGATTTACAGACCTATTTTCTCTGTACTAAACCCTTCCGTCTCTCCATTTGTCTTTTAAGTATCCGGGTCCCACTGGAGAAGCTGTGGTTTACAGGGAGCCATCCTAAATAACTAGCACATGCTTAATTAGATCAGCCCCAGACAGGAGATGTGATGTTTAACTTTGTTAACCTCAACTCTGAGTAAGATAATTTAAGAGGCGAGATGTCTACGGGTCATATCCTAAACAGGAAATCAAAACACTTATGTTTTCTTTCCAAGCCAGGCTCTGATCATCTTTGACAGATCATGCCATGTCTTGTGCTTGGTGGTGATGGCAACATTCCACGAAGAAGGGCTCCTGAGGTCTCTTTATAACTCAGTATCAATGCGGTGATTAGCATGTTAATTAAGCATCAAGCATCAGCTCTTGTTCAACCGGAGTTGAGGAACAACAATTACTTTAAGTGAATGGATATATTATTTAGGGCCATTTAGCCCATCAGCTTTGCAAAGTGGATCACAAAACCTGATCCTTGTCTTGTCAGATAAGCCCAGGATATCTCTCAACAAGGTGTCTGTGAGACCAAGATGCAAGATGCAAAGAAGCCACTTAATACGGGTTTGCAGAATGACAAAAAGTAAATAGGTAAAAATAAAAGTAAACAGGTGTATGGGTAGAAAACAACAAAGGTTGCCCTAAGTCTCACGGGCATCAGCCCCGGTGCTCTGTGTCTAACAGAAACAGGAGCCCAGCCATACCCACCTGTCCAGGTTCAGCTTATGGGCCAGCATCCGCCAGTCATGACCTCTCGTCTGCGGGGCGTCCAGGCTGCTACAGAGCTTCTGTCTGATAGGTGGAGGGATGCTGAAAGCGCTGGGTCCCGTCACGGTGGTGATGGTGCTCGCTGGGTCCAGCAGAGGCAGATCGATGCCAGTAGGCTCCTGTAGTTTGGGCACAGGAACAACACAGCATTATTTCCAAAGACAAAAGCAATCTCTATTGAACCAATCGACATAATGCCTTGCTTTGCGCAATAAGAAGAGAATGGCCTCTTCCTGTCCGAAAGCCGGGACCTGACCTGGCCGAGAAGAAGAGGTACCTTCTGTGCTGACTTTGCATAGCCTTGAATGTATAGGTTTTCGCTCTGGGCTGGGCTTGGTGGAAGTTCTGGTGGGATTCGATAGCAGCTTTTCTCTCATCCCGTTCAGGATGAAAGAGGGGAGAGGACTATCAATCCTCCTAAAGGTTTAGATTTCAAGAGGGGAGAAATGTTCGAAAGGGCAGTTCTTTGTGAATGAACAGATCTGAGATTAGAAGGCTGGGAGTTCAGAGCTTCTAGAAACTGTCTTGACCCTGAGGGGAATGCCCTGGGCAAATGCCCAAGTAAATTCTCTCTCTAACCTCTGCAGAAGAAGAGTCAGTTCTGCTTTTGTTGAATGAAATGGAACACAGCTCTCCTCCAAATGATATCAAATTAAGACTAATTTTTTACAGAAAATGGTGAACACAGTATATTGCCTTAGGGCAAGCTGCTAATGGCATCCTCCAATTGCTGTACACCCTTATTTTTGTTCAATCTAATTTTAGGGGAGAAAACCATAAATTGGCTCTTAAAATAGTTTCAGCTCATAAAACAGCACAAATGCAAAATCTGAATTTCATCTGCAGGAGAAACTCTAATCATTTTCTGATCACTTCTGCTGGTTAGGAAAGCAAAAGCAAATGTTGCCTGGGAACTATTAAAGCAATAAAAGAAAATCCACTTAATCTACTTTAAATGTCATCTCTCTCTCCCTCTCTCTCTCAGAGCAGGTAACTCCTTGGTGTACATAATTAGTTGCTGGAGGATAAACTAGACACAGTTTCAGTCATCATGAAGTCTCTGGTGTCTTGCAGAGTGCTTGGCTCAGGGGGTCAGTGCCACCACTGTCCAGAGCCCCCCAAACTGCTCCTACCCGGTGGGGATCACTGCTGTCTGTGTCCCAGTGTTCAGTGACAGTACGTTCTGTATTCTGGGGCCAACTGCCAAGGCTCACGGCTCGGCTTGTGCAATCCCACTGCACAGGGTCCATCCAGGGGCCGGGAGGGCACATTAGAGCAAAACTTTTTTTTTTTTTTTTTTTTTTTTTTTTTGCCATAATACACACGATGGGGTTGGCCGCCATCACAGTATTTGGCCTCAAAACCCCAAAACTGACAAACGGAGACTGAGGATTCCATTTGCTCCTCTGTGCTCATTCCAGCACATGCCAGTTAAAAGACTGGTATGAATGAAACACATTAGCAACATGTGGGATTTGGGGTCCCCCAGTGAAGACACGACTTGTAGATCTTTCCCCACATCTGACAGAGTTCCTTCCAAGGGACCCTGAAGACAGAGGAATCCTGACCTCAAGGACACAGGACTTAAAGGAGAGCAGAAGAATGACCCAGGGGCAGGTGATGGTGTTTATCAATGCATTTGTGTTGGGGATTTCTGAACCAAAGGACTTCAACACTCGTATTAGGCAAAAATGATGTATGTATGGGTTGGGAGGTGGAGGGGAAGAGAAATCACGTGGTATTTCCACAGCTTAGTGCCATCACCCGTGCTGAGATCCTGCTTGCTTCCTACCTGGACAGTAACAACAGAGCCTAGAAGGAAATGCCGCATATCCCCAGGTATGACTATCCCTTGCTGGCAGTGAAGATTAAATTTGCGCCTGAAGCAACAAGGAGTATGCTTTGTGTAGCTCAGACTTGCTTCCCCAGAGAGTATGCTTGCTGTTGGCCACATCTCCTTACTGATTACCTGTGGTCTATGCCAGACTAATCTTCCCAAAGTTCCACGCTGATGTTTCTCCCTTTTCTTTCTTATTAAAAAGCCTTAAATGCTCCTCCTACCACATGGAGTCCCGCAGTGAGGGATACCTGTGCCACCTGCCCCCTTGGGTGGTATGAGGCCTGAGGGGTGATGCCTGCATAGTACGGGTCCAGGCCTGACATGCAGTAGGGGCCCCATCCTCCCGTTCTCCCACCACTTCACAGTCCGACCCGGTCTCATGTTGCCTGGACAGAACTCAAACTCTCCTCAGACTGGACCACTCACTCTTCCTAGTGCCTTTTTAAAGGATGGACCTCTGATAGTTCTGCCCTTTCCCTTACTCTTTGCTGGGTAAATCCCTCAAAGTCTGGACCCAAACACATGTTGGGGTACCTCCCCTGAACAAACCCACCGAAAGTCACCAACCTGGGACCTCTTGCAGCACCTTTCCCGGTCCACACATCTGCTCTGGGCAGGTTGGCCATATTTATGTGTTATTTCTTTTGATTTCTTAAATTTCTTGGAGATGAGGGTATTTTTGTCATCCTCAGAATCCCCCTGGTACTCAGCACAGTGCCCTGCACACAGATGCTCCTCAATTCAAATTTGGTGAAATGAAAGAAAACATTTTTCCTCGTACAGAAAGGGGATAAAGGCCCATCCCACAGAGATCCCGACAGAGGCCCAACCCACAGAGTAGTGTGTTATGCATCCTTCCAGGTAAATGTGGCTAATAATACGGCTCTTCTCACCGTTAAATCCTGAAATAAAGGCCAGGTAAAGGCAGGCATGCCTCTCGGGAGGGTTTGTTCATGTATTCTTGTTGTCAACCTTTTCCTGATGAGTAAAAACCGTTACCACTTCATGTGGGCCTTCCAAGTCTGAGTCACCAGCCCTGTCTGCTGTGCCTATTTATTTCTGCATGGATGAAATTAGCCCAATAGGGCACAACTTTTTTGCATCTCTTACCAGATGGCTGACACCAGCCTTGGAGGTAAAAGAAAAATATACATCTATACTTCCGTTTCCATTTCTTCTAGTAACTTCAGTTATTAGTTCTTCCTTTACTTCCAGGTAAGAGTAGAGTTTACTCTTATGGAATGCTTATTACAATAATCGTTTATGATATTGGTACCATCTGTCTCTGATGTTATGATTCCCTTAGTTAGACATACGATTTTTCAACATTAGCCAAACAGCTGCTGTGGGTGACGGCACACATTTTCAGTACTGGGCGGTGGAAATAACGTTCCACTCCCATACTCTGACTCTTCTTCCTAAAGCCACTTAAAAAAAAAAATGTTTTCCTGGGGTGCCTGGCTGGCTCAGTCAGTTGAGCATCCGGCTCTTGATTTCAGCCCAGGTCACAATCCCAGGGGCGTGGGATTGAGCCCCGTGTCGGGCTCCACACTGAGCATGGAGCCTGCTTGACATACTCTCTCTCCCTCTGCCCCCTCCCCCATTTGTGCCCTCTCTTTCTTAAAACAAAACAAAACAACAGCAACTAGATTTTCCTAATGATTGTTTAAACGGGTTCTAGAAAACTGAAGAGTAAGTGCATGAGATGAGTACAGCAGACTGATGTACACAAAGATTATTCTAGCAAATGTAGGAAATTATAACTGTTGTTATTATTATCTGGAAATCTGTTAGTAAAACAATTGACTAATACTGCCTCCTCAAGTTCTACCTTTTTCAGGGTTGAAAGCTATGAACTAAAGCAAGGTATGAAAAACCAGCCTGGGAATAAAAGCTATCTCCTTTACCCTGAGGACTAATATTTATTTATTTACTTATTGAGATTTATTTTCCATTCATTTCTTTTTACAGTGGCTGGCAGAGGTTTTATTTTATTATTTTGATAAAAAGGGAATCTAAAGTTTAATTTGATGACAGATGCCACAGCTTGCAGAGGCAGAGTTTACTCAAGAATTCAGTGATCCTAATAGCATCGGTGGGAGCAGTAATGGTGAACATCAACTGAACATGTGCTGTAAGCCAAGTTCTGTTCAGTGCACTTACTACCATTCACTCGTTCCATTCTCACAACAGACCCAAAACTTCATGCTATTATTATATCAATTTACACAGGAGGAAACTGAGGCAAGAGGGGTTAAGTAATGGCCCATATCCCCATGGAACTGTCCATTTGGGAATTTCCTACCAGAGGTCTTTGCATATAGTTACAACTAAATGGAAGGTCTGAAGAGCCTTTAAATTTCCCTCTCTTCTCTACACTACTTTTTCCTCTGGTGTTGATGAATAGCTTCCCTGTTCTTACTCTGCCCATATCCCTCTTAAAAAAAAAAAAAAAAAAAAGTAAAACCTTTAATTACTTACATTTGGGCATGCATTCATGCCCATACTTTTACTCTTTCAGACATTTTCATTATTAAACCCCATCTCTGTGAGACTAAAGGCTTTGTCTCTCCTTCAGGAATCTCTGGCCAAAGCACCCAGTGAAGAACAACTGTCTGGCTCTTGACATCACCATGGTCTATGTCAAGCACAGCCTGGTCTCCCTGGGGGGCAACAGGTCCTTCCTGACTAGAGAGGCCAAGGGCTATGGCTTTATAAATGACTGCTGGTGACTGCCTTGAGTGGTGGGTGGCTGGGGGGCGGGGGCAGCACATTCCTGGCAAGTCAGCTCATTCTTGGAAGATAGCACTTTGGAATTGCAACCCCAGCCCACCTGCCAGCTAGCTGTGTGACCCTAGGAAGGAGCGCTGTGCGGGAGAAAGGCACCACAAATGGCGCCTTTTCTCTGTTTGGTTACGGTTTGTCAGTCACAGTGTACCCCTACTTGGAGCTTTTGATGAAGATAGGGGGCTCAGGGCTCTCCAGATCAATTGTTCAGAGCCGAGCCTTGCTCCTCAACATCAGTACCCAGCCCCACGCGTCTGTCCCCCTCTGTGGGCCGCAGGCACCCGCATTCAAATGCTAACCACAGCGGTGGGACTCAGTGACCCAGAAGTAAAAGCAGCAGAGTGCCCCATAATACCCAAAGTCATCTGACTCCAGTCATTTCTGACCCTCCCTTGGTTATGTGAGCTTGTGGTCACGCGCGGGCAAAGGCCTCCGAGGCCACAGAAGGGATGGCCTCTCTGAGCTGACCGCCACCAAGTTGCAAAAGAAATCACCTTTCCTCTACGTTGGCACGACAAGGGAAGTCCTTAAGTTGGGCTTACACTATGCAAAACTCTTTTCCCAGCGTGGGGCTGGCGGCCCTGGGGGAGGGGCGCGCCAACAGCTCTCTTTCACTGGCGGCCGCGCCTCGTCCAGCTTTTCATCAGGCCGCGAACGTTCGCACTGAACTGAAAGCAGGCATCAAAGGAGCAGACCTCCTCGCCCCCCTCCCAAATTCCGCGGCCTTTGTTGTCCCTGGAGCTGGGCGGTTATTGAATTCTGCAGACCCGCTGGGCCCAGAAAGTGAAAACACCCTCCGGAGCCAGCAGGGGTGGTGCTGTGTGCCTGGGAGATCGGGCCTGCGCACCGGAGGGCCGGGCGGTTGCCATGGCGCCCTGACACCGAGATCATTCCTTATGAATGTCACCGGGGTCTGTGACTAAAGTTGTTTATGAGTCAAAAGTCTCCCGAAACTACAGCAGGAAGTGATGGCCGAGGCCGGGCAGGCTGTGGGAAAGGAGGCTGGAGCATCCCGGAGCGGACGGGCTCCCCCCCTCCTTGGTTTGCTATGGAAGACAGCCCTCAAATGCAACATGGAGCGCGCCACACGGCGCAGGGCCACATTTCATTCGTCACCGCGCGTGACACCGCGAGGGAGAAGCCGTCTTTTAAATCACAGGCCGTCCCGCTGTAGTTTTAAAAATACGACAGTCCTGCGCTTTGTGGTTCAGCAAGCAGCGCGGAGCTGGGCTCCTCGAGGCCCCAGGAAATGTTGCCTTCTGACCATTTGCCTGATTCCTTTTCCTTTGTTCCTCCAGGGTGCAGGGTTTCTACTGTTCAAAAGGAGGACGGGGAGAGTATGGCGCTCCGAGGGGACGCTCTGGGAAAAGTTACTCCGTGTACACGCTGCTTAAATTAAACCTTACACTTGAAATTCAGATCTGTTGTAAAAAGTTAGAACACGATCCTTAAATGCATGTCACTAAATATAAAAGCCTTCTTCCTCCAAAAGGATTTCCTATTATATTCTTTTATATATCTGGCTCCCTGTGTTCATTAAAAATAGTATTCTATTAATAAATAGGACCTACAGGAAGCTTCTCAGGACTTCCCACATGGCCTATGCTGAGATACCTTTATCCTCCACACCCCCTCTCCCTCCCAAGGTCGTTCTTTCCCCTGATTTCAGAGGCAGCCAAGAAAGAGCTTCTTACCTCTGACACGGTGCAGTTTAGCTGGAAGATCTGCCCTTCTCCTTCCACCTGTCGCACGCAGAGTTTGCAAACCAGTTCCACTGTGTTCAGGCTGAATCTTTCCAAGGTGAAAGTGCAGTGGAGGTTTCTTTGAGACCCACTCCATATATGATAAAAAGGAATTTCCTAAAGGGTATACAAACGTTAACCACCAATGAGGGGCTAATACCAAAAGCGACTCTCAGACACTGCATGGCCAAGTCCTTTTCTCAGGATTACAAGTGACCTTATTTCACCCTCACAACAGGCTTAGGGGTAGGGACACTCCAACCCGCTTTTCAGATGAAAAAATTGAGGCCCAGAGATGTTAAATCTACCACCCTCCAATCCCACAGCTAGTAAGTGGCAGAGTTGAGATATGAACCCAGGGGGTCAGCCTCCAGAATCCATTTACCTAACCAGTCTGCACTTCTCTGTCATTTACAAAAGAAGCCATTGTAAGTGATTTTTCAAAAGTTTAGCAATTCCCAAAATAAAACCTACACACTCCAGTCATTGCTCATTAAAAGGAATCCCTGCTGTGGTATTCTGGAGAAAAGCAAAGAAAGTCTAAAGGGTAAACCACTGATCTAGTTCGCTTTCATGCCTATATGCCCCCTCTGCACAGGACAGGGGGGAAAGTCAGAACTCACTGCAAGTGGGAAACTGTGGGCTGCCGATTAGCTGCCACAGAAAATCCTTGGCCTAAAAAGCGCCAAGCCTCTAACAGACATAAATTTTCTAAAATTCTAGACCACCTTAAAGAGCCCATCCTAGAATCTTGTTCCCATAAAGGAAAGAAAAGGTTGATATGTTTAAAAAAAAAAAAAAAAAGGTGGGGTGGGGGTGGGGGGAGAACAATGGTGGTTAAGAACTAAGGCTCTGGAGCCAAATTCAGTACAAATGCGAACACTCTCCCCTTGCCTATTTGGTGACGTGGGGTGAGATAATCTTTCCGTGCCTCAGTTTCCTTATCTGTGAAAAGGTAAGCGAAAGAGTAGCGTAATCATAGACCTACTGGGGTTGAATGAGATAAACCAAAGTGCAGGAGTGTCTGGAAGATGTTACAAATTCAGCCAGTTCAAGGCTTAGCTTGAACTAATAGCAGATTATCATTATTATTAAAATAGTATTTTCCATTATGATTGCACAAAGGATACAGGTCATAAAAGGGAAATATTTCTGGGGTTTTATGGCAGTTGCAAAATAAGAGAGAGAAGAAAGCAAAGGAAGATATTTAATGAGAAAGTCAAAAGCCTGATCCCTCTACCAAGTGCTGAGTTATACAGAAGGGCCTGGTATGCACCCCTTATGAAAGCTTCAGACTGTTGGCAAGCTAAGAAGTTTGTTTCCCACAGTTTATATTTAAGTACTAGATATATGAGACTAAGAATGAACTAGAAACCTTCCCTTCACTCTTAGTATGTTCACTGACTTATATCAGGAAGTCGCACCCAGCTTAGCTGCAGTGCTGGGGTGTGGGATTGGATTTGCGTGCATGTAGACACGGATTCACAGATTATCCAAGTGTGCCTGCATCTCCTGGGACTGGGTATGAGGCTAGAGATTGCGTTGCACAGCCTCCTGGGAGCTCGGGCTCAGAGATGTGGGGGTAGAGGGGCAATGAACAACCCTTGGAGAGGCCTCTGCTTTCCCCATGTATCCATGCAGTGAGATTTTGGACCAGTATTTTTATGCTCTTATTTAATAAAATCCTGACCACATTTTATTTTCAGGTGCTATTTCCACTTCCAAATTGGTGTTCCTTCCAAGTTTTCAATGTAAATGTATTTTCCTAGCAAGGCTGAGGCCTAATTTGTGTCACATGTGATAACACGGTTCTTCTGGTTTTCCTTATGAAGGCATTTTTGAGGCTGTTCTGGTCAATTCGATATTAGCATTTATTCTGAAAATGAATTGAAATGATGGACTTGGAAGTCCTTTTTACTAAAAATAAAACAATAACAGTACAATTATTTGAAGGAGAAATATGAAAAGAATTCTTTCAAATATTCTATAATATTTTTCAAAAATCCTAAACTCAACACCATTTTAGAGAAACAACTACCGATGCAAGATTAATTTCAAGGAGAGTAATATCTGATTTCTAAATAACTTTAGACCTTTTTCCTTTTTTAAAAATGTTTACTTATGTATTTTTGAGAGACAGAGGAAGGGAGAGAGAGAGAGGGAGAGAACGAACCCCAAGCAGGCTCAGCACTGTCAGCACTGAGCCCAATGTGGGCTTGAACTCATGAACCATGAGATCATGACCTGAACCAAAACCAAGAGTCAGACACAACCAACTGAGCCACCCAGGCACCCCTAGGCTTCTTTCCTGGAGCTGTCTCCAGTCCTTTGGTTCAACCTGGGAACCTTACCTGATATTTTGCCAGCAATTTGCTTTTCCAGAGGGAATGGGTGATATCGTGAATCGACAGGCGCAGGTTGTGGGTGCTGCCTTTAAAATGAAGAGCCTTAGGTTCTTCTAGGAGCTGTCCTCCCATCTGTCTCTCAAGCTGCAATACCTCCTACAATGACATGCCCAAAGTCAAAAGCAAATTACTGAATCGTATGTCTTCTGCTGGCCGGCCGTCTCATCAAATGCGTAATGTTTCCTCACCGGGCCGCCCCCACACCACAACCAACTGGTACAGACTCCCTCTTCTGCAGCCTGGAGACCCTCCAATTGAAGCCCCTGCCAGTTTGTATGTGACTGGATCCACCTGACCATCAACAATCTACATCATATGCTGTGAAGCAAATTCAGTACAGGCTGCATTTCCCAATGGACGAGTGGAAGATTTAATCAAATCCTGGAAAACAACAATCAGAGCCCCAAATGGGAAGAACTCCAAATGAAAGAAAAAAAGAGGTAGGAATATAGATAAACAGTTGAAGTAAGGAGATTTTCAATAAACTTTTAGGGCAAAGGGCAACCCCCTAGAAAACAAACCCATGTCTTGGACCTGGTAAAACCAGCCAACAAGTAAAGACCTGGAATTCATTTTGGGCATTTTTTCAATTTTTTATAGTTTCTTTACGTACAGAAATAATAACATTTTTTGCTTAAAATTATCCATTGCACACTTCTTGATCATCAAAAATATATATACTCATTATATGTCCTATTAGAGGAAAATATACTAATACAAATTAGGAAAGTCTGTCAGCACCGAATATTGAACTAAAGAGTTACTCAAAGTTGAAAAACAATTGCCTCATCTTTCAAGAACCACGGCTGATCAAAAAATTTGCTATGTAACTTTACTTATGCTATAAAGATGTAACATGAAGACAAATTCTAAATCTACTTCCATTCCTCAAACAAGCTAATGGGAATTAACGAAGCATTTCCAAGTACAGCTGCAATTATCCAAACAGCAGCAAACCATAAGTTACCAATGAACAAAATATCCTGAGTCTCTGTGGTTGGAACCATCCTGTGTACTTTGCTTCTCTCACGCTTTAAAAGTTTTAGTGACACACATATGTAGGCAATTTGTGATCTTTCTTTCTTCCTTCCTTTTTTTCAGCGTTCAGGAAAATAATGGATTTTATAAAAATATAAATGCAAACCACTAACTTATTTTTTTGGTGACATTTCAGTTGAAAGCATGGGGTTCAAGAACACAGGCGCTCATTCAGGTCCTTCTACGCGCACCTATCAGGCACCTACCGGGGTACCGAGCACAGATGGGTCACAGTGGAAAATTGTGAGGATGGGAACCAGATTGCCCGGAAATACATCCACGTTGCATTTGTTGAATGAATTCTAACCCATGCACATGGAGCCCCATAAGTGCAGAGCTTACCAACATCATTGATTAGCTGTAAATAGCTCATTTCTAGCTGCTTCTTCGTGGTTCTTGGCATCCATCATCTTTGAGCCAGGCCACTATTCTGAACAATGCAAGCTGCTGAAAGGTCCTCTAAGATGTAGGAAATACTAGGATCATGTGGAAAATGGTCTCAGACATGGGTTCCTCTAATTAGTGTTTAATGGAAGAGAAGAGGCAACAGCACGTTGACAGAGAGATGAGCATGGTCCAGCTGCTTCAGAATATTTACATTTAGAGTATTCCACCTTGCTGACTGATGAGTAGCTATTACTTGTGACAGGAGTCTGAGCAGTCGGCCAACTCTCAACCGGTCAAACTTCTACCAGGACACATATGTTGTGCCCTGGCTCTGCTGCACCCACAGCTCGGCGGGCTCCGAGGGTCCCCACTGAGCCACACCAACCTACCCAACCCAGCACTGCACACACGTTCCTCGTGGAACACTTCACCCTCCATTCCTCCACAAGAATCTGGCCATGTGGAAATGAAGACGAATGAGAAAAGTGAGGGTTAATTGCAGTTTCTTCTGCTTCGGCAGCAAGGCATAATGAGCTTATGTTGATCATGTTCGGTGTCTAGTTAGCATAATAGGGAAAGCTGATGTTCCCAGTGAACCTGGCACCTGACAAATTCTAAAGCTAAAATGATGTTTGTTTATAAGCCGTTAGAAGAAAAGAAACATAATTAGAAATCTTTGAGATTACAGTCATGCCAATCAATCAGTTCTAGCTTCTTTCCAGTACACCCTAATTACCTCATCAAGACGTCTAAAGAGCAATCGATAGTAATTATCTGATTACTATAGATCTTCATTATGTCCAAATTATCTCCCTGGGATGTCTAAAAGAAGATGCATTGTATTCTGGGAGGAAATTGTACCCAACAATGTATAATCCACACCCCATTCCTACAATCAACATAGATTGCCAGAGGATATGGAGAACATTATCAGTTTTCTTGGCGGGGAGGACCATTGAAAAAAACCTCAACTGCCTATTGGCCATGACCTTGGAGTCAAGAAATCTAATACCACATTTGAATGCAAAGTCTGGGTTGGAGTCAGCCCAAGAATAAGGCTCAGTCCTTGGTTTCTTTGGCCTTGACCTCAAAAGTCATGTTTAGCGTTCTCACTAGTGGGAAAAGACTGGGCTGGCTTGAGCCTTTCCCCCTCCTCCTCCTTCCTCTTCTTCTTCTTCTTTTTTGAGAGAAAGTACCAAGTAAAATGCCATTTTATTTTTTTTTTTCAAAATTTTTTTTTCAACGTTTTTTATTTATTTTTGGGACAGAGAGAGACAGAGCATGAACGGGGGAGGGGCAGTGAGAGAGGGAGACACAGAATCGGAAACAGGCTCCAGGCTCCGAGCCGTCAGCCCAGAGCCCGACGCGGGGCTCGAACTCACGGACCGCGAGATCGTGACCTGGCTGAAGTCGGACGCTCAACCGACTGCGCCACCCAGGCGCCCCTAAAATGCCATTTTAAAGATAACAGAGCCAAAGAACACATCTCTACATTCTTAAGCTCTCTGATACAAACAAAGCTGCTGACCTCTCTGGGAGGAACCTAACTTTTTTGCCCTCTTTGATTCGGCATGAACCCTGGTGAAAGATAAACTACCCATCGCAATGTACTCATGCTTAAAGCAGAGGCCTCTCTGACAAGAGACCGCTGGCTCTTCACTGCTACCTCTGGGAGAAATTGGCCCTGGAATAAATGATTCAGTAAGGAATATCCTTACCAACCTTAAATTTAATGTTCCCTGAAACGTAGCAACTGATATCACACTCAGCATGTTTGACTTCAAGGAAACATAACAAAATAAAGGAGAAGACTCAAGAACCAAAGCACAAATTGAAAATATTAAAATGTGAATTAAAGATATTGTATTCAATAAATAAAACAAGTCTTTGGAAACTAAAATCATCTACAACTACATGAGTCAGAGATGACTTAACACATAGAGCAAATCCCATATACAGCTGACCCTTGAGCAACACAGATTTGAACTTCAGGTGTTCTCTTACCGATTTTTGGGGGGACAAATGATGAACAGTACTGTAAATGTATTTTCTCTTATGATTTTCTTAATAACATTTTCTTTTCTCTAGCTCACTTTATTGTAAGAATACAGTATGGAAAGCATATAACATACAAAATATGTGTTAATCGCCATTCATGTTACTGGTAAGGTTTCCAGTCAACAGTAGTTAACTTTCGGGGGAGTCAAAAGTTATATGCAGATTTTCAGTTGCATGGGGGTTGTTGCCCATTGCTCTCATATTGTTCAAGGGTCAACTACATAAATTTTGTATCAGAGGGAGAAGAAGCAAGCCCACTTGATACAATGGTCAGGCTTGTGTTCCTATTGTTAAGGTCTTAAGTGTTATAATTTCAGATGTATGACTTAGCAGATCGCAGTTAAAAATATGCTGTAACTTGTATTTCAAAAAGCTTGATTTTCTGTATTCCTTCTGCATGAAATCATTTTGTTATATATATGATACACATAAGTAAGATGACATAAAAATAACAAATGTACGAATCAATAAGATATAGCTTTAGAGTTAAATGCTTTCCTCTCCTTAATCTTCCTGAGAGCATTCATTCAACATCAGTCAAACACACATGCCCTGCCGGGAAGCATGTCAGGCTCTGGGGCACACAGATGAGCCAGTCCCCGACCCTGCCTTATACCACTCACGGCGGGGAGACTGCTATGTAATTGTGTAACCCTAATGGCTGTTGCTTAGCTCTAAGACAGCTTCCAGACTGGATCACAGGTTAGGGTATTTGGACCACAGGTTGCCTTTGGATCACAGGTTAGGGTATTTCACCCACCTTAAAAGAGAGCAAGAACAAACTATATTTAAGGTCAAAAGATTTAGTTAGACTTAAGAAAAATACAGTGACCTTGGAAAGAAATGCCATACTAGGAATTAGGATCATCTAGGCTCTTTGCTCTCAGAGATCTAAATGTCATCTTCTTTTGCAAAGGTCGTCCCCCCCTCTTAGCAGCACCCCACCTCGGGGCCTTATTTTGGCCCTGGGTGACCACCTGTTGCTCTAATGAGCTTGCTCTGCTTCTAAGAGAAGAGGTCACTTTCTGACTTCTTTGTCACTTCTGTCTCCACCCTGCAACTTGAAAAGACTCTCTCAGGAGTCAGTTATTGGCAGAGGTGTCTCTAGCCCATCTCTCTGCGGGAACACACGCAAGACCCCAGTCGTAAAGGCACCAGGAGCAGGCCCCTGTGCATGTGAGTCCGTGCCCACCGGGATCTGAGCAGTCCTGCAGCATGGCTGCTTCCTCAGCTCCGTGGCTGCCCAGCGCAGGCTCTTCAGTGGCCCTGAGTGAGGGCTCTATTGATTCAGGGGGCCCGTGAGGGATCGCTCGAAAGGCAGGGACACGAGATTCCACAGTAGAAACAAGCGGCTTGCACAATAACCAATTAAACCAAGACATTATCCATGCCAAGCTATTAGCCTGGGCCACTTAAGAGCCACAATAAATCTAAGCTGTTTTAAAGGCCTGTGCGTACGTACAAAGGGAGCATCTCTGGCCTGTACCCAGAGCTCTCCCAGGCTCTTAGCCTTGAGGATCGGCTCTCATTAAGGCCTCACTGGGCAAGGGGAGTGGAAGGAGCCTTACAGCTCCCACACTCTGGTTTTCCTAACCCCAGAATTTTTTGTGCGGCATTATTGCTGGGGCTAGACCACATCTGCCTCCAGGCCACTTGAGTGTCAGTCTCTCAAGGAGCTCACAGGAGAGCCCCCAGGCGACAGAGCTGCTGGCACTGGAGATACTTGAAGCACTTGTTTAAGAATGTGAGAAGTCTCTGCCCGAGGGGACTTTTTGCCAGGAACTGTGTGCAGTGCTGGGGCCCTGGCTCTGCTCCCCACACTCTGTGCTCACCCTCCTCTCACTCAGAAACCTGCCTCTTCTCTCCCCAAGGCTCCCAACCATCCATACCCCCTCCTTTGTTGGAGACACTTGTTTTAGCTTCCAGTTCCTCAAGAAGTGCCATTAGCCATTAGCTCCCCCACCCCTCTCTGTTTTCCCACCTTGCCCTCCTGGCCCTCCTTTCCTTTTCTTATCAGAAATCTTATCAGCTAGAGAACGGAGGAAGCAAGTGATTAAACTCGAAGCTCCTATAACGCATTAACATTTCTTCTGGAAGAAAGAAGGTTGGAAGGAGGTTAAATCAAGGCTTTGTTTTATGTTGTCTGGCTTTGTTCTCTGTATTGTGGGGCTGTGATTTGTCTGTGCACTCTTTACTCTTGGAAACAGAAAGCCTTGAATTGGCTGTGCTTAGTGCTGCGGAGGAAGCCCGGGGACAGCGGCGCTGGGAACCCGAGCACGCACGTGAGCCTTCTACTCCCCAGGTTTTCAGCCCCGGTTGGCCGTGCCACTCTGCAGACAGGGACCCGCACTCCACGTTCTGTCCCCAGCACCCGACCAAGCACTGGAGACTGTGTTGTGCAGTTCAAGACCCGTGCCCCGCCTTCACCACGTTTGCACCACGTGGGCCAGGGGTCTCGAGGCCCAAACCCAGCAGATCTGCAGCCTGCCCATGCGCTAAACCTCAGAAGACCAACCCTCAAGGGTCGTGCTGGCTTGTGTTTGAGAAAAAAATCACATCTCCGTTCAGACTTCGTGGAACCTGCCTTGCTCCTGTTAATTCTTGAATTCTTTGTGAAGACCTGCCCTTGTCATCGGGGATGAGAAATTCCTCTTTTTGCTACTGAGGCTTTCTCCACGGTCGCCCCCACAGCTGTGGGCCTGCGTGCTTCCCAGGCAGAGGCCACAGAGAGCGGCTGTCCTCTGCTGTGCACTGTCAGCTTTTCGGCCAAGCTGCTCTCTGTTCCCACGTGCTGACTGCTCCTCTGGCCTGCGGGCCTCTGGCTGCGGAGCCCAGTGGGGCACATCCAAGTGTCGGCCACCTCTCCCACCTGCTCGGGTCACCACCGCCTCACTTTACCACCTATTCTTCCTGAGCTCACACCAGGGTGCTGCGCTCCTCCCACTGAGTTTGTCTGCCGTACTTCATCCCTCATAATAACGAGGCTGGACTCCCATGACCATGTGCAAACATTTCCCGTCAAGTCACTTGGTTTTCAGGGCTCTGCTTGCTGCTCCCGCAGCTGCCGCTGCCACGGACGCTTGGTCTGAGCTGCCACTTCCAGCCTGCCCAGTCAGGGCACCTTGTGACACTTTTAAAGCAAAACGCCAGAGTGTGGCACTCGAGGAAGTGATGGTGTCCCTTGTCCACCTCTGGGCGTACTTCTAAGGAAAAGGTGATCTCTCACATCTCCGTAATTAGCAATAGAACTTTTTAGGTTGTTCTAGAGCTTCTGAAGTCATCTTGTATTCCTTTGCACCACTGAACATGTTATTCTTTGATTTCTACATTAGTTCCTATTTTTGTAGTAAGAAATTACCATAAACCTAAATGACTCTAAACAACGCACATTTATTACTTTACAGTTGTGTAGATCCAAAGTCTGACCACCAGACCCACTGAGCTAAAAAGTCAAGGTGTTGGTAAGGCTGCCTTCCTTTTTGGAAGCGCTAGGGGAGAATTTGCTTTTTTGTCTTTTCTACCTTCCAGAGACTGACTACATTCTTGGGCTCAGGATCCTCTTCCTCCATCTTCAAAGTCACCACTGGCACATTTCTCTGGTCTCTCCTTCATGGTTATAGCTCCCTTCAACTGTAGCTGAGAGAAGTTTTCCACTTTAAAAAAATTTTTTTTTAAAAAATATTTTATTTATTGGAGCACCTGGGTGTCTCAGTCGGTTAGGCATCTTACTTGGGCTCAGGTCATGATCTCACAGTTGGTGGGTCCAAGTCCCATGTCAAGCTTTGTGCTGACAACTCAGAGCTTGGAGCCTGCTTCACATTCTGTGTGAATTCTGTGTGAATTCTGCCCCTCCCTTGTTCATGCTCCGTCTCTCTCTCTCTCTCTCAATAATAAATAAACCATTTAAAAAATTTTAATGGTTTATTATTTTTTGAGGGAGAGAGAGCACGAGTGGGGGAGGGGCAGAGAGACGGAAACAAAAGATCCTAAGCAGGCTCTGTGCTGAGAGCGGCAAGCCCAGCTGGGCTCAAACTCACAAACCTAACTCACAAATCTTGAGATCATGACCTGAGTCGAAGTCGGACACTCAACTGACCAAGCCATTCATTCAGGTGCCGCCTGAAGTTCCCCACTTTTAAGCACCATGTAATTAGATTAGACCCACCCAGAAAATCCAGGATAATCTCTTCATCTTGAAGTTCATACCCTTAATCATATTTGTGACATCCCTTTAGCCATGTAAGGTAACATATTTATAGGTTCTGAATATTGTGTACAGGTATCTTTGGGGGCCTTTATACTGCCTATAATGACTTTCATCTTCTCTCTCTTTTCTTTCTCTTTCTCAAAAAATAAATTCAATGTGGCAGGTCATTTCTAAAATATATGATAGGGCCAGGGCCCAGTCTCATGAGAAGGTAATTAAGATTCAGTAAATTTAGATTCACCCAAAAGATCCCTGTCCCTAATGGCTGGCCAAATAGCTTGATGACAAACCTGAAACTCACCCCACAATTACATCATGATTAGATTTAATATCTTCACTGAGCCATTATCTTTAAAATACCGTTATATCCAGATGCCCATCTAGGGATAATGAACATCATCAAATATCTGTTTTGTGCTAGGAAATTTAATAACTTTGATCTCCTTGAATCTTGTAAAGGTGCCTGATGTACAGCAAATGACTGTTAAAGAGGTCAAGTTCAATGACCAGAGCCACAGACCTGAGGAGGGGCAGAACCAAGAGACTTAGCCAGCCTCACCCAAGTTTCCCTACCACACCACATTTCCTTCCATACACTTAGCAGAAAGAAAAAAAAAAAAAAAGAAAAAAGGAAAAACACATTTGTAACTTTATTACATTTTCTGGTATTATCTAATATTTGTGTTACATGTACAAATATGTTAATTTAATTGCATAGGCCAGCATCCTGAAAGTATAAACATGGGTCATGTTAGTTTTGAGGTTGTTTGAGGGAACCGAAAGAAAAGAGAAGGCTAATGGGGCCAATTCAACAGAGGGCCAGCCTTCATAAGCCCAGAAGAGACAGGCTTGAGGTGTTCTGGGTTGTGTGGGGTCACAGCTGCAGTGGAGGGGGCGTCAGAAGGACAGTGGAAGGCACCAGGTTCCAGGATGAAAACAAAAGCTTTTCCAGGATAGTGTCTCCAACTGCAGCCCAAGATACTGAGTATCGCATAGCCCTTGACTAGATTTCCTATTTCCTTTCATTTTCAGTATTTCTTTCATTTTCTCTTCTTTTCCACATAATATGAGAGTTCACAGAGTTTCTATACTAGACCGCAGCCCGAATCGGGGTATGTGAAAGCTGAAGAAATCCCAAGAGTCTATGCCAAATGACTACATGAAGCGAGCAGCTTATGTTAATTTACATATTTGGTCAGAAATTCATTTGTCAAATACATTTGTCAGAAATTCCAGAAGCATCATATGTGGCCCATAATGTATACAAATAACTCTCCTTTTAGGTTCTGAATCTCAGGGTTTAGTATAAATCTCTCAGAAATTGTATTTTCAGAATTGTAATTCAGGACAGTGGGACAGAAATGATTTATTTCCACATAGTTGTGGACTTCTCCGTGTTTTAAAACTTACCCAAATATCATCTTGTTCTCTATTATTTTCTGGTCTTTTAAGAAAAAATTTTTAATGTTTATTTATATTTGAGAAAGAGAGAGTGCAAATGGGGGAGGGGCAGAAAGAGAGGGAGACACAGAATCTGAAGCAGCTCTAGGCTCTGAGCTGTCAGCACAGAGCCTGACATGGGGCTCGAACCCACAAACCGTGAGATCATGACCTGAGCCAGAGTCAGATGGTTAACAGACTAAGCCACTCAGGTGCCCCTAATTTCTGGTCTTTTGATATGAGGATTTAAGTCTTTGTAAATAATGGGAGGAAAACACCAATATCATTACTTTAATCACGTGAAGAGGAGGGAAACAGAAAAACTGATCTGTGGCCCAACTCAATCTTTACAATAGACGGGACCTCTCTGTGTGGGCACAGAATTGCCTCTAAGCCATTTTCACAGTTCATAGCATCTTTGTCTCTCTACATGAATTCAACCTGCACATTGCTCTCCCTGTTCCTTTGAGCACTTGCACGGGAGAAAAATCCACCTGAAAGGTACATGAAAGAACCCCCTGTCTCCCAGCAGCCTTGACTTTTACTCTGGGACTCACCTCTAGCATCCTGATTCTCAGCAATGCTTCTGAATTGTTAAACACAGCTTTTAAGCTTCAGGTGACCATTTCTGCTGTGGGCTTAACAAAACTCAGGGAAATTGTCACCAAGGCTACCGAACTCAAAGAGCTAGGTGGGGACATGAAAGGATGCATCAGGGTTGCTTGAGACGGACTGATGTGGTGGTCTCCTTTTTTTTTTTTTTTTTTTTTTTGCTCCCCATCCACATAGACAGTATAAGCACATATGATAAAAGAGTGGGAACTAATATTCTAGATATGTTCACTTCCAGACATCCAGCTACAGTTTTCTCTAATAGCTCTCCAGACTGTAGAGTTCTGAACCCCTGAGAATGTCCTCTGCTGAGCTCCCTCTCTGACCCAGTCCAACATTCTGGGAGGGCTTCTGCCATTCAGGAGAAATCCCCAGCACACAGTGGTAGCTATAAGAAAATATCAAGTCTGGGGAGATCCACTTTAGGGCACCATTTGCTGTGCTGGAGATGGACAGGGGTAGAGGAGTTGGATTAAAGCACAAACAAGGAAGCAGAGCTCCTTTTCATCAGAGCCCAGATGGGATAAAGGGAGGTTGAAATAAAAGGTTTGAAGAGTAAAGGACAGGAGCTAAGGGAGTGTCCCTTGAGTGGTGCAGTAGGAGTTGGGTCACTGCAAAGGACGGAAGGGTTGCCATATAATCAGGGACTTGGAGAGAGCAGGGAAGACATGGAAGAAGCGCTATGTGAAAAGTGGTGAGTCAAGAAGGGATAAATGAAAGGAGTGTGGACTAGCAGAAAGGGAAAGCTTAGGGCAGCCATCTTGAGAGTAGCAGAGACTCAAGCAGAAATCTATCATTTTCAGAGCAACTCAACAACCTGGAGGGAGAATGGGAGGGCTTGTTCAGGGGCAGTCATCTTTAGCTGTGGAATCAGAAAAATCTACTGTAGCTCCAGTTGGCAAGAGATTTAGAGTGGAGGTGAGTTCCCTGGAGATCTGGGTAAGAACAGAGGAGGGTCTGTGAACCAGGCCACCAGAGGAGTTTGAGGGAGGTCTTCCTTAAGAACCAAATGTGGCCTGCATGCCCTTTGTGTTCGAGAGATGGAAGGTCAGATATTGTGGTCAGAAACATGGAGCTTCGCAGGTGGGGATCTTGGCAGGTGGAGATGTTAATGAGGGTAAAATCCACAGCATGCCTAAACAGGCGGACAGATAATGTGGGATGATGTCAAGGTTACCAGAATAACTTTGGGCAAAAAACTGATTAGTGGTGACTTTGAATCTGAGAGATTGATAGGAATAAAATGAGTGGGAAGAAAGACCATGAGGCAGGTACTGCTAGGCTGGAGATAGGTACCAGGAGATTGGGGGCTAAGGAACGGAAATAGGTCATGAGTAACAGAGTAACAGAATGAGAATAACAGTAGAAAAAGTCAACCCTACGAGCAGAACAATGCCCCAGAAGTGATCATGGGGCAGGAGAAGTACTGGAACTCTTCCTTTATGCCTTGTGGTTACTTAGAGGGTGTGGTCTTCACCATGGAGATTATGAGGGATGCCATGTGATGGGGAAGATCCAGTTGCCCTTAATGTGAGTAGGTGAAGGAAGAGTGGAGAGGATGATTCAAAGGGTGTAGGAGAGTTTGTTCTTAGGAGGATTAAAGTTCCAAAAGGATCCATGGAAGTGTTTAGGATAATAGTTCTTAATCTTGGCTGCACAACAGAATAACCCAGGGAGTGTTGAAAGAAAAACCCCAATACCCAGACCAATTAGATCAGAGCCTTTGGGTTGGGACCCCAGAGTGAGTCTTTTTTTTTTTTTTTTTTTAAGTTTATTTATTTCGAGAGAGAGAGCGAGCACTGGAGGGGCAGAGAGAGAGGGACAGAGAGTATCCCAAGCAGGCTCCGCACTGCCAGGATGGAGCCTGATGTGGGGCTCACAAATCATGAGATCATAACCTGAGCCCAAATCAAGAGTCGGACGCTTAACCAACTGAACCACCAGGCACCCCCGGAGCAAGTCTTTTTTTAAAGCTCCCCAACTGATTCCTATATATGTGGGATGCAGAACTACTGACTTAGGAAGGGTGTGAGTGGGGAGCGGGTGGGCCAGCAGCAGGAGGAGGTGTTTGGAAAGGGCGATGCAGAAGAGAGTATTTATGGGCAACAATGGTTACAGAAGCAGGGAGAGGGCAGAGACTGCTGGGGAACACCAGCAGGCAGGGTGCCAAGAAGGCAGAATTCAGGTAACAAAGGGCCTTTCTGAAAATGAGCCCCAAGGTTCCAATTCAAGCGTGGGTGTTAGGCAGTGTTGCTGGGACTGAACTAATTGTCTCTTCAGTATGTTGGATAGACCCTTTACCTATAACTAGGATTTTGGTATTTCTGCATTATTAAAAGGCCATGAGGTGCAAGAAAGCCTTATCCATTATTCATATTTGTTTCAGGCTAAGTGCTGGATCCCCAGCTACTGAGAATTCGTAAATGTCTATTTGGAAAGCACTGACCATGATTCAAACTGCTCTTGGTGTTGTTTTTACTGCTTAATCCTGTTTGTCAATCTTTTGCAGTGTTGACCATTTGCATCTCTTTCCACTAATTAAAACAATTAAAATAGTTTTACTGAATTATTACTTTTTTGGCATGGATTTGCATGTTTCTGTTGGGAAGAAAGGTCAAGAAAGGTCCTAAGTATAAGAACTATGTGTATGAATATAAAATATGTGTATCAAACATTTCAAGTATGATGTAGATCTTCTATGGCATGCTTTTGACAATGGTTTTTCCGAGAATTGTTACAAGACGGGCCTTAATCAGATCCCATGGCTCCCTACAAATAGTTTTCCCTGTGAAAGAATTTAAGCCTAGGATGATTTCCACCCTGACAGTGCGTCAGAAGTATCACATCTGCAAGGAATATAAAAGAACCATAAGTTTCACACTACAGCTGCATGTTCACATCATTTATTCAGCATCAGAAACTCCTACAAGGTCAGCCATCAAAAACATATCCCGTGTCTCATCCCCTCCATGGACCCAACCTGTAACACTCAGGTTTCATGACCCAGAACTACTTTCTGGATGGAAACTCCAGAAGGAAATACTTTGAAATTTCAACAACAACAAAAATTCTTCCCCTGGTTTTTTCCTTGACACATTTTCTCCCACTTCTCCTTTTCCTCCCCTGGGTGCTCATCCTTCAATAGCTCCTCTGCTGGCTTCCCTTCCTCACCCCCGGCAATGGCAGGGCTCCCCTTGGTCTCTGTTTTCTAGGGTGTGGCTCCTCCAACAACCCACATTAGGGGCGAAGCCTAGACTGCAGTCCCCTGCTCAGGTGTGAAGCCTGCTCTCTCCACTCAACAGCTGTGTGACCTAGAGCAAATCGCTTAATTTTTCTGTGCCCTCAATTGAACGTCTGAAAAAATGGGGTTAATGGTATCATACAGGGTTGTTGTGAAGATTAAATGAGTTAATAAACATTTAGAACCATGCCCAGCACATAGGAAGTTGTCAGTAATGCGTGTTATTTTTAACAATGTCGTTTAACGTATCTCTCTGCTCTCCCTTGATAGTCTCCCTGATCACAGGGATGACAAATATGAGTATTGTAGAGTCGGTTCCTGAGTCTCTACTTCAGGATCTGCTCTCTGTCCAGAGAGTCACACACACATTTCTAACTGTCCCTTGGGCATCTTTGTCCTGATGTCTAATTCATACCTCTAACTCAATATTCCGAAAGTAAAGTCACCAGAGCCACACCCCAAAGCTACCTGCCCCCTAGGTGTGTTACTATTACTGAGAGGCAGACTGGATCTTCTGCTCCATTCATTGCTGGTCACCAGGTCCGACAGGAGTTACTTGAACAGGACCTTCCACACCTGTTCCCCTCTCCTCACTCTTCTGCTATCAGCCCAGATCCACCATGCTTTTCTTCTTGACTCTATCTTTCTGCTGATGTCAGACTAATATTTCTTTTTTTTTTTTTTTTAAGTTTTATTTATCTATTTTGAGAGAGAGAGTGAGAGAGGGACAGTGGGGGAAGGAAGGGGAGAGACAGAGAATCGTTAGTAGGCTCCACACTGTCATCACAGAGCCTGACTTGGGGCTCGATCTCATGGTTGGTGAGATCATGACCAGAGTGGAAATCAAGAGTTAGATGCTAAATGGACTGAGCCGTCCAGGTGACCCTTCGCACTAATATTTCTAACATATATTTCTGATCATGTCTTTTGTTGGTTTCAATCTCTCCACTTCCTCTCCAATAACTCAAGACACTGAATCGCAACTCCTCTCTCTGGAAGTTGAAGTCCATCTCAATAAAACTCTTACCTGTCATTTGAGGCTTACTGGAAATAATATGCTAGTATGGAACCTGTATTTACTGTCCTGTGTTTCTTCGTGCTGTTCCCTTCACCTAGAAAGTTTGTATTTTTTACCACTATGCTGGTGAAACTCTACCTTTCATTTGGGCCCAATTCAAATGTTAGCTCCTTGTCAGATCTCCTCAAAATAATATAATCCCCTCCCCCCTCCTGAACTCCCACAGAACCTGCATTCATCTATAGCATTTATCAGACTCAGACTTGTCTCCCAGTCCTTGGCAGACTTCTTTTATGCCTCCTTCCAGATCATAACTTCTTCAAAGGCACTTACGATATCCTTTAAAGCTTCAAATGGGATAAAATGAATTGCAATAATAGCACCAGGAATTAAGCTCATTTATTCTGCAAAGCAGCAGCCTGTTGTCAAATGCTAACCCTCTTTCTCACAGTCCTCATAAAAAGAATGGGAAAGCATATAAATGAAGTGGCACACAAGAGGAACATACAGTGTGAGCAATTACGCCAATTCCTTTTATAGGAAGCACACAGCTGAGATAAACATGGAAGCAGATTATTTACCATCCACGTCTCGTTGCCAAATTCTCCTACTTCTAAATTTTTCATTAAAGGAAATCAAGGAAGGTAAACAAAAGTAGCCCTTGGGAGGAATCAGCACAATGGAAAACCACTCATTTATCAGCATGGCCTCAGAGAAATGTTTCTTATTTTTTTTAAACTGCATCTTTTGGGGCCGGATACTTGTGTCTGCGCACTGAGGTGCACAAACACATACACATGGTCTCTGGGTGGGCGCCGCCACACCAAACCTTGGCTTCAGTGCCAAGGGAAAGAAGGAGGGTCAGTCAGGAGAGATTTACCTTCAGGGCATCCTGGGTGTCATCCAGACAGTAGACTCGAACACTGTACTCCAGAGACGAGCAGCAGAGTGGTCCAAAGATGGCTAGCTTCAGGCGCTTTGCGGCAGCTTTGGTGGTGGACTGCCCCACCAGGGCGTAGGTGCTTAGGTTCTCTGTGAGGAGGTGGCAAGCCTCTGCATCCAGCTGAATGTAGCAGGGGGTAGTGAAGTTTTCCTCCCCAACCACAACCACATCCTGCAGGACAAGAAGGAAGGAGCTGTGGTTGAGCTACTGTGGGTTCTGCTGGCCGCCATGATGGTGGCCAGTATGGCAGATAGAACAGGACCTCTTCTGCTAAGGTTTGCTCATCCTTTTCTTGTTTTTTTTTTTTTTTTGGGGGGGGGGTAGTTGTTTTTGTCACTCTCAGGCTTTAATGTAGCTCTTTTTCCATTCTTAATCATTCTCTCCTTTACGTCCCCTTGCCTTCATACTGCCAATATTCTTTATTTCGATGGCCCTCTAGTTAGCATTTTTGATCTGAGAATCTACCTCACTGGAATCAACATAAAATTCCAAAAGAAATCCATTAGTTATCCTCCTAATTTCAGTGTACCTGAGTTTATTACTTATGTCTGAGAATTTAATGTTTTATTTATTTATTTATTTATTGAGAATGTAATGTTTTAATCTCTAAGTTTCTTATTGTTTCCAAAAGTACTGTTTTATTTCAATGTCATGATAGTGTAATAGGTTTTCCCCCCAAAATCTAGGGGTTTGAAAAGATTTAGAGAGATTAAAGAATTACACAATACCATTCTACTGTGTTCTTCCAAACTCACCCACCAATTACTTTTCAAAAAGATACACTGCTTTTCCTCAATAACCTGGGTTACTGGACTCCACGGAAAGTACAACATAGTAAACTCAATGCCTTTAAGACACATCTCTCTGGTTACAGAGCCTATCCTTTTAGTTTTTGAAAATATTTAGCAAGAAGTAAAAATAAATACAAGTGATGAGTATTGTTAAAACAGTTGCTAACTCAACCAAGTTTTGATTTATCTGAATGACTGAGGCCACGGAAGAAATCATCTGAAAGACCAAGTGTAGGACTCATAACCTAAGGGTCATAATTCCGCATGCCTCCCAGGGCAGCCAGGTATTAGGAATAAGTGCGGCAAGTAAGGCAGAAGACAATAGGGAGTGGAGGAGATTCTGGTAAAGCAGAGCACAAGTCTGTCTAAAGAGCTCGGTTCCCACTTGTTTCAGCTCATCACAGCTATGCAGGAATGTAGGCCCAGTGAGAAAACAGCCTGGAATCTTTCAAGACACACTGGAAGTTCAAAGTTTTATGTGAAATTTTCCAACTTTTAATTAATTCAAATTTAAAAGAAAACTTCATATGAGTGAGATAAAATACATATGTGGGCATGATTCTGCCTCTGCACTAGGCTACTTAATCTTCACAGAGGCAGGAACTGTATCTGCTTTGATTCCCACTATAGCTCAGTGGGCCTGGCTCATGGTGAGCAAATGGGTTTTTGTCCAAAAAATGAATGGCCCTGTCATCATAAATTGAGTCTCAACGATATGAAAGAAGTAGCCACCTGGGGTGGTTGTTTATTAGTTAGATCTTACAACATCAACTGAGCTATAGTAGGAGTTGGGTTGAATACCATTCATGAAATTATTTCTTCATCTGAACCTGTACTCCAAGATAAAACTTACACTGAACTGGCAAAGAGAGAAATTCAGCACCTTCAGGTTTATTTTAGCCCTGAAAGGACACATGGAAAGAAGTGCTCCCCTCCACCCCCCAGCAAGGTGAGGGTAAGCCTCAAACATCATCCAATGAGCATGTTACAGAAAGCCTCCAGTAAGATACAGTCAGGAATAAAGATGCTCCACGTCCCTGCCACAGGTATAAGAGTGTATTCTTTTTTTTTTTTAAGCATAATTTATTGTCAAATTGGTTTCCATACAACACCCAGTGCTCATCCCAACAAGTGCCCTCCTCCCTGCCCATCATCCACTTTCCCCTCTCCCCCCCCCCCCCATCTACCCTTGGTTTGTTTTCAGTCCTTAAGAGTCTCTTATGGTTTGCCTCCCTCCCTCTCTGTAACCCCTCCCCCCCCTCCCCCTCCCCCATGGTCTTTTGTTACGTTTCTCAAGATCCACATATGAGTGAAAACATATGGTATCTGTCTTGCTCTGCCTGGCTTATTTCACTTAGCATAATACTCTCCAGTTCCATCCACATTGCTGCAAATGGCCAGATTTCATTCTTTCTCATTGCCAAGTAGCATTCCATTGTATATGTAAACCACATCTTCTTTACCATTCATCAGTTGATGGACATTTAGGCTCTTTCTATAATTTGGCTATTGTTGAAAGTGCTGCCATAAACATTGGGGTACATGTGCCCCTATGCATCAGCACTCCTGTATCCCTTGGGGAGATTCATAGCAGTGCTATTGCTGGGTCATAGGGTAGTTCTATTTTTATTTTTTTGAGGAGCCTCCACACTGTTTTCCAGAGCGGCTGCACCAGTTTGTATTCCCACCAAGAGTGCAAGAGGGTTCCTGTTTCTCCACAACCTCACCAGTGTAAGAGTGTATTCTTAAGCATTGCCCTCTTTTACTCTTCTTGTCTCTTTATTTCATTTTATTGTTCTTGCTACTGTTATCATTACTCAAGTCCATAAATAGACATCGTATTAGGGCATTAAACAGAGAATTGTGCACACAGTTTAGGATCACTTGAGATTAAGACGTTGGGATGTTTTTGAGATAAATCATTTCAAGCTTAAATGGAATTGAGGTTAAATCTGGTTAAGTCTGGTCATAACTCAACATAAAGTTTACCCCTAGACTTCAGTCCTGGACTTTCAGCCCTCTGGCAAGGAGTGATCCCATCATGTGGCCAAGGGAACATGACCACAGAAAGGGTATCCCTGGGATACCCTTCTAACTCAAACACTACTTTTCCCTAAAATACTGAAGGCTTGAATCTGAATCTTCACATACATTTTTTTCTGAAAATTTCTTTCCTAAAAGAAAAATACCATAAGTAATCACAATGTATATAATATTTATGGATTGGATATTTTGTAATGGTGACACAAAATACAGTGGTAGCTTTCAAAACTATTAGACATTTTTTGATATATTCCTGAAATATGCTTTCTCAAGAATACTCTAAAATGTGATTTTTAATATGGCTATTTTCCATTTAAACAACAGGTACTGTCTTTCTAAGGGATAATAATGAAAACATGCAAGCTTTTTTTTTTTTTTTAAGGTATTAGATATAAAGTGGTCATGGTATAACAAATTCTTTTGCATGTAACTTCAGGTGCTGATGGAAGGATTCTGCTGAAAAGAACAGGATCTGTTTAAGGCACTGTCCTTAACAGGTTGTGATGGCAACAGACACACATAGCCAAGATGTCACAGGTGTTCTTCATTCTAGTGGAGCTTCAGGAATGCATTGTTTTTCTGTTTCCCCAAGTTAAGTTCAGAAGAACTATATTCCGGGTATATGTCTAAAATGCCTACCATTTTCTGACCCAGTTGCAATGTTTCTTTACCTGCAAATTTAAACATATATATATATATATATGTTTCCCTTCCCAATACACTGTATGTATGTTCCAAGGGGGACTTGTGCAAGACTCTCAAATGTACTTTCCTTAGAAGTTAGCCAATGCTTGACCATCATTTTCACTGGGACTACCCATCAGTAGCTAAAGCATTCAAGAACTAGTCTTTCCTTCTTCCTTCCTTCTCACACTCTCTGCCTCTCTCTGTCTTTTTGAGTATAAGCTAAAATTCCATTCATGTTCTGCTTTAAAAACAAAAACTTTCCCATAATTACTCCTGTTTATCTAAATGAATTGCTCTTGTGTTCCATCTTTATCCCAACAGAAGCTCACCTCCCACTGCCCCTGTGCTGCCTGGTTCTTGAGCTGTATCTTCCAATCCTCAGTATTAGGATCTGCACAGTGATGCATAGTGAGGATGACGGGGCGCGTCAGCAGGGCTCCCGGAGGCCCACAGCTCACCACAGGGGTCAAGAGTGTCTGAGTGTCTTCCATGGGTGGCCTAGAAGAAGAGCAGAGATTGGCATGAGTGACATTTCCATAGCATGTATGTACTATGTATTCATTGAGATTTTAGATCTGCAGTTGTGCAAATTGTTTCTTCTTGGGATTTTTGCGGGGGTGGGGGAGGGTGCAGAGGCAGAATTATATGGGAAGATATGTCCTTTATACCAATACTTTCATCTTCAAGACTGTAGAAATTTATGATAACAGTGAATTTGCCAGTGTCTCTTTGATCCCCTTCCCCCAGACACAGACAGACCTGCCTTTGGTAATTTTCTTTGAATTCATGTGCAGATACCTTCAGGATGGAACAGGAAGGAATAGAGTCCTTATGAGGTTACACAACCATCCTTTCTTTTTTTTTTTAATTAAAAAATTAACTTTATTTATTTATTTGAGAGAGAGAAGGAGCAATTTATTTATTGAGAGAGAGAAAGAGAGGCAGGGCCAGAGAGAAGGGGAGAGAGAGAAGCCCAAGCAGGCTTTGTGCTGTCAGCTCAAAGTCCAATGTGGGGCTCAATACCATGAACTGTGAGATCATGACATGAGCTGAAATCAAGAGTCAGATGCTCAACTGACTGAGCCAGCCTGATGACCCCACAACCATCTTTTCTGATAATACTTGCCATTACTCTCACAGGGTTTTAAATACTTTTAATTTATTTTTAGGACCTAACTTGAAAAATACTTCAAAAAAAAAAAAAAATCACTTCAGAGTAAGGACACCCTAGAGCTAAATTTCTTCCAGATGACTTTCAGGGATAATTCAGGCTAGTAAAGCAGATTCATTGTTTCACATATGACCAGGCAGAATACAGAACTGTGTTCTATAGTTCTAGAATTTAAAATGAAATATTTCTACTTGTATACTTCATACTCAGAGAATTGGGGTGGAAAGAACCTCAAAGATCTAATTTTTTTTTAATGTTTATTTATTTTTGAGAAAGAGACAGAGTGAGAGCAAGGGAGGGGCAGAGAGAGGGAGACACAGAATCTGAAGCAGGCTCCAGGGTCTGAGCTGTCAGCACAGAGCTCAACGCGGGGCTCGAGCTCACAGACTGTGAGATCATGACCTGAGCTGAAGTTCGACTCTTAGCTGACTGAGCCACCCAGGTGCCCCAAAGATCCAAATTCTTTATTTCCACATGTTTTTTTTTTTTTTTTTTTAACTTTCTTCAGTCATTTCCCTAACAAGATTGTAATCAACAAATAAACGGATAAATTAACCCAAAGCTGATATGTGAGCAAGTAGTCCCAAAGCATGGGGCAGACTGACCAAAGTCTTAAAACTAACAAGTGTTAGCATGGGGACTAACGCCAATGCCTTCTCAACACAATACTCAAAACTACTCTGTCAGAATAGTGTGGATAAGAGATCATGAGCTGAGTGTTTCAGAGGAGGCAGGACCCCTGGGGTCAACAAGCACCACCTTCCATACAAAGTAGGAGCCTCTCTACAATATGCTGGCTTGTGGCTGGTGCTGTAGACACATCCAAAATGGTGCTCCACTACTATTGAGGGTCACCTCACATATTATCGATTCAAACCTACAAAGCGTTCTTAGGAGAAATACAATTTGCCTTCCTGATCCTTCTTTCCACATATCTTTGGCCTGCTTTCTCTCCACTTCAGCATGACAGCCTTTCAAATATTTAGAGATTGCTATGATGCCTCTAGAAAGTCTTCTTTATTTTAGACCAAACATTCTCAGTTTTTTAACTAGAAAAGCATGGTTTCCAGATATCTCCCTATATTTCTACCTTCATCGTTATATAGATGTCCATTGGTGTTCCTATGTCTTCACTAAAGTAAGGCATCTGGAAGTGAATATCATACGCAAGTAGGCAGCATAGCAGGGCTCCTATTTTCCTTGATTTGGAATACATAGTTATATCAATGCCTAACAAAATTGTTGCCTTAGGTTGTTCTCAATCAAATAATTATTTATAAATGTTATTGCAGGCTTGGGTTACAGAGGAAGATGGAGATAATATAAAGCATTTCCTTTATAAAATGAGGCAATGAAGCCCCAAGGAGGATAAGTTATTTGTTAAAGCTAACTACCCTGTGTATTCATAACATGAAAGGCTCTTAGGCTAAGTCTCTACAGTTTTGTGGTTGCAGCAATGGCTTTTGAACATATGTACAGAAATTTACATTTGGTTATTTAATTTCACCTTAACAGTTGCAGAGAAAATTTCAGGGTATGTATTTCTTAACACTGTCTTTTCTCCAAGTATAGGCTATCTCTTCTAGTCTTTCATCCTCTGTAGAACTGATTTGCCTGCCACTTATCTTCTCGTTCCAATCACTGTTGACATTGTAGCACAAGAATAGGGCAAAGATAAAGACCTTTTTAAACATACTACTTGAAACCTCTTTCTAGTCTGACATCAATAATTTGAATTTTCTGGTTTAGCCAAATATAAACCAATTAAAATATACATTGTCCAGTTCATATCTTTCCATTCATTCACGTGGATATTATAAGGGACATATCAAATTCCTGTATAATTGTGATGGCCACTTGAGAAGGATTTTCCTTTAGGATTTTTTTCCTCATCTATGGTTAATATATGAATATACTACACAATCTAGAAGTTAGCTTAAATCTATGGCCTACCCTAATTTAACACTCAATGAATGACAACAGCTGCTTGATATTTTTATATATAAATATATATACATCTTTAATTTATAATATACACATTTTATATACTGTCGGAAGACAGTTCTCCATGGATCTTTCATGTTTCTGCATGTCTCTTCAAGGCGATTGTATAGCAATCACCTTGGAAGGCAACGATAGTGCTGGTCTCTGGAGTACAAGGCAACCACATCCACTTCCCATTATAAAAAAACCCATGTTCTCCAAGCTCAGAGGTCGTTCCTGGAAGGCACCCACTGAGTGTGTACAGATCATCTGACCCTCTCTGCATCTCCCTTCTGGCACTGGGGTTTTGTGAACTGGCACAAAAACGACAAAACTCTGGACAGTGTTATTGCTGTAACAAACTGTCCTTTGTCTCTGCCCCAGAAGTACTGTGTCATCTATCAACATCCACCAGACTGTGGCAGCCAAGGTAACGTCAAATCTTAGAGTCCTTAGCTCCTGACAAGTATTATCCTCAGTTCTAAGAACTCAATTATAGTTTGACATATTTTCTCCTTAATAAAACTGGGCTATCCCTCCCTCCTCTCATTCTAAAATGTCATTAGGATCTCACCAACTTAAGGGTTTTCTTTCTTCCTATTTAGAAAGTAAAAGCAACTTTTATCTCCTTTGTCTTTTAACATCATCTCCATCCTCACTGAATAACAGCACATTTTTATTGAATCTAAAGTTATCCAAGTACTTGAAAATGTACTTTTGGGAATAATAAGGTTATTGGCAGCTTGCGAAGTCTTTATCATCCGCTTCATCCCTTAGTTTTCATTTCCTTTTAATCCAGTTTTTCTTCCTTCATTCCAGTCTGAAATTCATTTTCTTAGTACATGAGTGACGTTTTGGTTTCATTGTGGCATAGCTGATATTATACTATCGGTCCTAAGCGATAACCTTATGCTTGCTAATTCTACTTTTCCTACCATGGCAACAAAACACAACCAAAACAAAAAACAGTGACTACATTTTCGTGAGCACAACTCTTACCTTTTGGTCACAAGAGTACCTTGAGAAGTGGGCATTAAACTTTTAAGGAAGGAGACTTAAGTGGAATCCATTTCAAGTGGTCCTTGCTATATAGTTGGAGATTGGAAACATCTGCCCCTCAGTCTGCTGTTAGCAGCCGGTGCTTGAGGCAGAAAGAGGAGGGGTTCTTCTCATCACTGAGTTGGAACAGAAGGGAGAAGCCTCCCTGCTGGGTTGGGGAGCTGTCAGACCTGTACTGTCTAAGCACACCCCTGGCATGCAATATTGATGGGCACCATTCTTGAGGGAGGGATAGCAAGGGAAGGAAGGGGCAGTAGGTGTCAAAAGAATTTATTAACCCAGTGAGGTGCAAGAATGTAATGAATAGGGAAGTGGTGAAGCGGAATCCATAACAGGGAATGAAAAACAAAGAAGAAATAATGATAAGAATCTTTTCGTTTTCAAGATGAAAGAAGTGGTGTTGAAATTGGAAACATTTCCAAGCCTATATGGAAGGAGTGATTGAGGGAAGATTAAGATTTAACTCCGTGAAACCAAAGGTCAGAGTGTTTAAATCCACATTAAGCACAAATATTACAATACATAAAACAAAGCTAGTAGAAATTAAATATAAATAAGCCTGATCCATGTTTTTTTGCAACGGGCTTCGCTCCTATATGTCTCGTGAGTTATCTGAGATATTTAGTAAACATTCTATAAATATTAACGGCAGATGACATGGAAATGAGCACAAAGCAAAAATTAGCTGCAGAAGCAGCAATTAAGTAGAAATTTAGTAATGAACAATAATTAAAGTTTCAAAGGCTTTTCAAAGTCCAGTGAGGATACTATCATAGGAAATGCTGGATGGGTTCTGAAGCCTCTAGGACAAAGCCCTCAGAGAAGTGTTTTAGTTTCCTGTCAGAGAGATTTTCTCATCCTTTGCTTGCTGTTACCCGTGAGGAGAACTTCTCCTACACAGAAGTGCACAATTTAGAAAACTTTCATAAAAGCAATTGCATTTGCTGCTCATGGCACACCTGCAAGGGAATCAGGATAAGTATGTGTATTACTTCTTTTTCCACAAGAGAAAAATTGAAATCTGGAGACATTCACACACTTGCCTACGGCCTCAAAACTAGTAACAGGCAAAGCTAGATTTCAAACACAAGTGATTTGGTTTCTTTCACACAGTGGTGTATTTTGGGTTACTTATCAGGGTTCAGGGCCTTGAGACTTTTTTTGGTCTATTTGCAAGAGCAAGCCTAAAATTACTTCTTGAAGAGAATCTGTCTCCATCCACCTCTGTGTGGAGACAAGATGCTTTCTAGTAACATGCATGTCTTTTGTCAGGTCCCTCAGGATGACAATCCCACCGCCACCCTCCCCCCCCCTCCCCGAGGCTCAGCTGCCTTTTGAAGCACACGGTTTCACATATAACTGGCAACTTGAAATATTTGCACTCTAGGTATCTGACAGGGAATATCTAACTCACTTGCTATCAAAAGCTCAATTGAGCAAAAAAAAATATTTATGGAAGCCACTCTGAAGGGCGTGCCACCATTTCCCCAGACAAGCCAGAATCTATCCCTGGATTAAGCCACAACAGCTAAGTATTGTGCTCTGACTGAATTGATGAGTCCTTGTGGAATTATTTTACTGAATTTATAGTTGGGCCTTATACCATCTACTTACATTGAGGGACACTACCAGGAGTCCTATGAAAACTCACTGCTATTTCAATTTAAGGATGTTGTTAATTGTATTAACAAAAAAATGTCTTCTTTATGTGGAATGAAGGGAGAAATAATTGAGCTTCTCTTGGGCATATTTTTTCCTCATGGACACATGGATTTTATCACTTACCACATTCCCCTCTTGAAAGGTTTGGAATAGTAAATTCATGACCTATTACCAGGAAATATGCTGGGAATTGCACCAAATGTTTTATACTTTAACTGCTTACCTGACTTTGTTATCTTTTCAAATCTTAATTTTTCTCATTTTCTCAATCTACTTATTTACAAGTTTTTTTTCCCTACCGTTGAAAAGACTGTATTTTCATAAATCACCTGAAATCATTTCTTTATAAGTAAGATTGCAGTATATGAACACCGTGGAGAGCAGTGAGAAAATAAGATTTACATATGCCTGCACTCCACTCTCTTCCCCCTATACCTGTAGCCTTTTATACGGCTGTATGCTCAAATAAGGACTTGAGGACTCAAAAGAGGAATGTCATTGAGTTCCACTGAGAAATAATAATGTCAAATACTGTTTTACCAACTTCCAAAAACATGTTAAAATAAATCAAAACTTTCTGCTATATGGTTACTTACATAAGAGAATTTTGGCCCGCTATCCTAACATACTACTTTATTATTTATATTCAGTACCTATATATGATAGATAGTTTACATTGCCTCACCACTAACTCGCACCTTGAACTCTTCTTATGCCAACGTCCTGCAGTTGACAAATCCAATGATTTCTTCTTCTTTTTTTTAAAATTTTTTGTTTGTTTGTTTATTTATTTATTTATTTATGAGAAAGAGAGAGAGCAAGCTGGGGAGGGGCAGGGAGAGAGAGCGAGAGAGAAATCCCAAGGAGGCTCCACACTTTCAGGGCAGAACCTGATGTGGGGCTTGAACCTACGAACTGAACTGTGAGATCATGACCTGAGCTGAAACCAAGAGTCAGACGCTTAACTGACTGAACCACCCAGGTGCCCCAATGATTTCTTTTATTCTTCTTTTTCTGTACATTTTAATTTTACGTATACCTATGTCAACCACTTCTTTCATCTTGAACATCTCTTTACGTTTGATTGTTCTATAATACTTCCAGTCATTCATTCTTTCATTGAAAAATATTCATTGCATAGCCACTCAGTAGAAGCACCACACCAGATGTAAACTCTGTGTTGACCTGCCTTTTCCTTCCATGTTCTATTTCGTTTTGCTCATCACATCCAAACTTTAATAGGAATATTTCCTGAAGCTCTTTCCCCTGGTCTCTACTTTCTGCCTCTGCATTTTTAACCCTCAGAGGATCCACCCACTGGTGACTCCCCATCCACGTCTCTGGCGTGAATCCCATATCCCTACCCGCGCACACTGCCCACATTTAGCTCAGAATTTGTCCTTCCTCCTTGAACCACTTGCACTCACAATTTTCCCAGTGCCCAAGGCTTGGTTCCTACACCTATCCTTTGTGTTTCATTACTCTTTTGTGACACTTCTAACCGGTGGTGAAATCTTCTTTCTGAAATATATTTCACTTTCCATCCTCCAGACTCAGGCCTGGTTCTTCCCTTCCCCCTTCACACCTAGTTTATTGCCATAGCCCAACCAGGCAGCCGGCCTACAGGGAGTCTTCCTGTTCCCTCCACCAACTAACTCATCCAGCCTACCTCACCAGATCAATCTTTAAAATGCACTGTTATTCTCTTATTGCTTGGCTGCTCAGAGACCTTCCATGGCTCCCCATGGTTTCCCAAAAAAGTTCTTTTTACCTTCATATGTGGAATGTCTAAGTTGACTTTCTGGCCTTTTGAGAGTATTGCTAAGCAAGGGCAGAATACAGAGAAAAGGGCAATTAACATTGATATTTTTAATTCCAATTATTTTTCAATAAGAAATGACAAAGAGCAAAATTTCAGTCTGAGTCAGACTCATTTTTTTTTTTTTTAACTACTACTGGAAACAAGGCAAAAAGGTCCACATTAGTGCCATTAATCATGGAAATTGTATCCACAGGGGAAACAGACGCTTTGTGGCGTCTTCCGAGATGTGTAAAGCTGGAGAGGTAGAAATCATGAGCACGCCCTTACAGCTTTGCTCCCTTGTCAGAGACAGCATGTCCCATTGCTGCAGCTCATTTGGGCTGCTCATCTGCCATTCAGGGTTTTCTCTTAGAGCACATTCAGTAATGATAAGGCCCCCTTGTCATATCCACTCTGCCACACGTAATTAAGTTCACGCCTCCCTTTAGACAGTTCACATCAGCAGATGACCAGCTGGAAAACATCCAGCTGGAAAAATCCCCAGTTTGGGATGCAATAAAGGGAAATCAGGGAGAAAGAAAATGGAGAAAAATGATCAAACTTGTCCTATAAATGACTTGAAGGAACATTCATAGCTCCTGATGCCCTCCCAATGTCTTCCCTGTTAGAAGTTCTGTCTCCGATCGTGTGAGGGCAGAAAGGGTCTTCAGGGAGCAGGAGAAAGAAACTGTGTGTGAGACTGTACCACAGTAAGAAGCAGAGGCCCGGTGCAGTGTCTTGGTGCTATCTGTAAAAGAGGGATGGCATGGGACAGAGCAGAAAAGCTTCGCGGTGAGATCACCTGCCTGAGAATTCGGCCGTCCCTCGGCTTTTGACTGGGAAAAAATTGGCTCTGTGACTTGATTTCCCCGAGCCCTAGTTTTTCGATCTTTAAATTGGAACTCATCACAGGGTTGCAGTGCAGAAATAAATGAAAGTTAAAGTATGGTGAATAAATGGTACCATGCAGTCTATTATTAATATATCCTAAACGACGGAAAATAAGTGACGAGAAGAACTGCTCATTATTTGACACAGTCGTCTTCTTGTGTTTGTTCCTTGTTTCATGGTCTCTCGTGCATGTTTTCTTTTGAGATCTTGAGGTTTCTCTAGCTTCATTTATATAAACAGAACTTCTCTGATGCACACCAAGTTGAACAGAGTAATTCTCTCTGCACCTAACTTCAGGCAGTACGGGTGGCAAGAAATGATTTATAGTTTTTCCTTTTCTTTTGAGTCGAAGGAAAAGGAAAACTCAAAGCAGAAGTGTCTAGCTTTATCAATTTTTTGTTTTCTCTTTCTTTCATCTCATATGCACAATTATTCTTGCCAGGGTGCTGACCACACCATGGGAAGGAAAACCACACAAGTCACACAATGCACACATCTTTCAGCCTCAGCGCGTCCCTGCAGCACCCCTTAAGGCCTGATTTGCAGCTGAAGATAGCGGTGATTACATGGACAATAAGAGACCCAGACACTTCACTGCTTCGGAGGATAAAGCACAAGCCATCCCTCATTTCTGTTTAAACAAAATGTCCATGTTGGCAAAGGCCTTGAGTGATGGATGTACTTAGTGCAAACCTTGACTTAGGACAAGAGAAAGAAGAAAAAAGTACATAAAGGGATCTTAGAGTTTGCTGATCTTTATTTCTCCTGTTGCAACAGAAGGGTGCTCTCAGGGTCTGTGAATGTTACTTGGCATGGAGAATGAAAAAAAATGAATATTTGATGTGAGTAAATACAAGCCTTTTAGTAATTTTCTGTTGCTCAAATTTAAGGCATGAATAATGCTCAAGGAACTTTATCATTTTCTTAGGTTAGTGCTTGTGTAGGTGAAAGGACACCACCCAAGGAAAAAAATGTTGGGGGTCCTCCGGATTATAAACGCCAGTATCTCTACCTGAGAGCATGATAAAAGAGCTTTTCGGCTTTTGAAGAACAAGACTAAAAATGGGTGTTTTTCTGAGGATGAGAGAGGGAAGACAAAAGGTATAATGTGTTATAATGATAAACTAGTTCAACATTTATCACTCATGCTTTGTATCTGGAGCTCAGGGCTGGAGAGCCGATGCCTTTCCCCTTGGGAAAAACAATGATAATTACATGTAAGGATCTTCATTTCAACAAAGTCTTATTTTAAGATCTCAGTGTACTTCAGAAGCATTAATCAGTCAGACCTTAAAGCACTATTTAATACATATGTTTTATGTGGGAACTAACCAAGAGAGACCATTCTTAGATTTGTTAGAGGCCCAGACTGAAAATTGAATTTAGGACATTTAAAGTCCTCTTGTTATTTTTTACTTAAAGTAACTTCATCTTTATGACTATGATACATTCAAAACAAAGCCTTTTGACTCAATCTAATTTCTATCAATCCTAGATGCATTTAGAAAGGCTCAATATGGAGTTTATAAGGGTAAACCTAAAAAGGAGGCTGATAAGGCTTAAGTTAGGGAGAGTTACAAAAAGAAGAACCCGCAGGTTAGAATAAAATGCTAGGCTGACGTGGGGGTGACAGGCCAGAGGTTAAGGGACTTTCTAATCTTTGTGACCTTTAACCCTGTAATGGGGATGGGGTGGATTCCTGAGCAAGGCCACATGAAGCTGATTCTCTGTGTCTATCCACACATCTCTCCAGACAATCTAAGGATCACATTTCTGGCCATTTTTCCAGCTATAATGGCCACATGTCCACTTGAGAAAAGATCTCTGGCCTTCGGCCCATACTCAAGATCTGCACAAGTGTCTGAAGCTTCAAAGATAAAGAGAAGCCGACGTTTTATAGGTCTAGGGAAAAAAGGGTATGCTAGAAGCAGGGCACTCGAGACATGTTGGGTTTATTCTTTCTATTGCACAATTCTCCTCCAGGTCAGACATTGATAAAGTCAAGCGCACCAGAAAAAGCATATTTACCTCATATTTTCTTTCCTGTGTACAGTCACATACATTTCGTAGACTCTCCCTTGGGGAATGGCCCCAGCGGGAATCAGCAAGCTTACTCCTGAATAGCAAAAGAGAAAAGCAGTCACATAAGACCTATGAATCAAAAGGAAACTTCACAGAATGCCTTTGAAGCAAGTGAAAGGGAATGAGGAGATTTTGTGGCCATGCAGCTACAAGCCTGCTTTTTCTCTAAAGACATGTAAATATTCATAGCTGCCCTGCTTTCCGTCCTTATTGGTCTTATTTGTTACCACAGCTCCCTCTGAACTGTTCTGGAATTACTCAAAGGAATGATGTAATTTTTTAAACTCTTGTTTTATTTAAGGAATAGACAGATGGTTTCACTGTTGTTTTCCTTGTAAAATGAGGGGAAAACCAACAACCGCTCTTAAAATTTCAAACAGCTGTAATGATGCATTGTTTCTAATTTAAGAAAAAAAAATCCCCACGAAATTCAAAGTCAGGGAAATGCTAACCTCAATAATATCAAAAAACACTTATTTCTGAAATATCTGGCCGGCATCAGTGTTTTTCCGTAACAGAATAATAATTGGTGGAGAACCTCTTTCATCACACATAACTCTAGAAAACGAACAAACAACAGACAAACTACGACTAGTTTTTAGTCAACACAGGTCAGGAGGGTGTTTACTCAGTTGCTAACGGACACCATTTTGTAGGACTAGGGGATCACGCTTTGTTTTAAATTCACTGGGCCTATCGCAGTTCTTTCCCATTTGAGCTTGTATCAGAATCACCTGCAGTGCTTGCTAAAACACAGATTACTGGATCCTGGCATTTTTGACTTATAGGGCCTACCGAAGTTGTACTTCCAGAAAGCTGTAGGGTGATGCCAATGACATGATGCCCGTGGACACACTGTAAGATGCCCGTGGACACACTGTAAGAACCACCGGCCTGCATCACTGCGGGATCATCACAAAGAATAATTCCGGGTGGGCAACAACCTGTAGACACCCGTCTTTGTGATTTTATTCCAATAAATGCAGTTTACTTTCAGCTCACTAAAAACTGACGGAGCATCGCTGTGAGTATGGTGTTTGGCAGTACTGTGAATGCCACGAAGTAAAAGACAGTGTTCCTGTCTTTGAGTAATTTATACTTTAATTAGCAAGGGAATGGAATATGCCAAATGAGCACAGGGCAGTAAGGAAACTTGCCCGACCATGTTGGAAAGTCTCAAGAATGAAGAATGGAGAGTTCAGGAGGAATCGTTACTCAGAGGCGTTTGTGTAACCAGTTGGAAATGTTGAGTCACGGCCTTCTGGAGAAGGAAAGTCACATAAAAGCTCAGTGCTGTGGGAAGCACAATGTCACAATAGGGGACAGGATGGTTTGCTGAAGCACACAGTGGAAGCAGGAGGGCCACATGTGAGGTTACCAACCCTTGGTAGTTTTTTATTTTTCCTAATGGGAGCAATAAAATGTACCTTTATGTTACAGGGATGAAATAAAGCTATGAATGTAAAGTGATAAGAATAATGCCTGATGCAAGTTAGGTAGCTTGTTATAAAGTAATGTATGTAAATCACCAATGCTTAGGACATAGAAAGTATTTAATACATGCAACCTCCCTCCTTTCCACTTAAGAAGCCTTTATAATAATTCATATATGAAAAAGTGACAGGTGTGAAAGTGGGAAGGAAAGGTAGAATCCAACAAATATCATGAAAAAAAAACTGCCTTGAGAATATATAATGTTTAAACAATAAAAAACAATAAAGCATATTTTGATCTATCCATCTGATAGACTTTTAGAAATATATTTTAAATCATGATTTTAAAGAGTATACAATAGCATGAGAATTAAAGAGAAAAAGGAGAAAAAAAAGCATATATAACATATAATCTCAGCTACGTAAAATGTATAGATAAAAGGAAAAATGAGATTCCCATAAGTATTTTAATTTATTAAAATATACTTTTAAAGGTATGGTGTGACAAACTGGCAAGGCATTGAAATAAGGGACTGAATAAGAGAAAGAATCAAAGATGAGTTCATATTCAGATCTGCAGACCAATCGGTTCTGTACATTATTTGGCTGTATGGCTATTTTTACATTATATTATTTTCTTATGCCACATGAGGACTTCAGGTCAATCAAATTGTTTCTTATTGCTGTATTGTCAAAAGAGCTAAGGTAGAGTCACAGAAGAATCCCTTAACCCTCTTATGGCCAATAGATAAAAACCCATTGCTAATACCGATAAATGAATATCAAACATTAATCAAACATTATCAGTCACTAACTTAAATTTACCATTGAAGTCCTTTATGGCACTTATGCTGTAGAAGCAGGTAACTAAATAATAAGCTGAAAACTCAATTATACTACAGATACACACTACACATAATGAGGCTGTGATTCCAGAGAGATTGATCAGAAGAGGGAGCGAGTACCTTACAAATACCTTGAGGTGGAAGATCGTATAATAAAGAGTTAAGTTAATAAATGAAGATTTGATGTCTACTATGATGTTCTCTGATCTCAAAATTAGTATTCTGAAGTATTGCTTCCTACAGTAAATTGGAAGTGAACCAACTAATATGTTTTCTAATTAATTTGTCCTTTTAAAGTGTGATGACAACGGTGAGCACTTCTGGCTTGCCGTTGCCTTCTGAAGCTCTATTAAAAAGAAGGTCAATGACAGTTCCAAATTAAATCTTGGCAGAAAGTTGTGAGTATAATATTTCTAGAGGAAGTGTTTTCCGAGTTGGCTGGAGGAAGATGAATGGTTTCGCTGATTTTTTCTGAAGTAATGTTGATCTACATCAAAAGTAGATTTGGGTTAGATTAGGCTCCAACTAACTTTTCAGGCCTAATGAAAACAAACAGATAAAAAAAAAGATTTGGGTACAAACATACGTTCTCAAGATCTATGTGATTTCAACCTCTAGGAATTACCTGAATTGGGAACAATCAGGTGACCCCCGAGAGAGTTGAAGGTGCCAAATGCAGTACAGGATGGATCCGTCTGCCTTGCTAGACTCTGATTCTTCACGTTGAGCGCCTCATTCTCCAACAAAGATTGGGTCATCTGAGGAGACAGCTTTGATGCAAACTCAGACAGGTCATCTTGAGGAGTGACAGCACCGGAAGTGTTGTACACTTTGATTTTCAGGTTGGGCAGTGGATCCAGAATTGGAGAGTTGGTCATTGGGATTTTGTCTGAGACATCATGCAAGGCATAGACAGGTCCTCTGTACATGGCGGCAGCTGATGTGAGGTCTGGGGGTACCACCAGGAGATCTGAGTCAGAAAGAGAAAGGAAGTCCATTTGCATTCTCCATTCAGGTAACTTCTACTAATCAGGCTCACCTTGGTACTTTCTGAGCCAAACACAAATGAACAAATGAATATTCGAGATGTTTAGACTCTAAGGTTCTGTTGAAAACAGGGCAATGAGATAACTACAATCCATTTTTTTATTGGCTACAAATTAGGAGACGAGTTCATTCTGTATTTTGCCTTGAAGTCTACTCATTGTTCCTAAGGTATTTAGCTATTTCAACAGATTGAATTCGAAGACAGTGATCTGCATTCAATGACTTAGGTAATAGTTTTCCTTGTCTATACTGGATTTGAGGTCATCTGTAGACCACTATATTCATAGCTATGCAAGCTGTATTGTCAAAAGGCAAAAAAAAAAAAAAAAAAAAAAAAATGGACGGGGATGTAGGAAATCAGTCAACCAATCTGTGTATTCTTTTAAAGTAAAAGTTTAAAAGTATGACATAGAAACCTGTTAAGACAAAAAAATGATTTGTGCATCTCGTCACCTCTAGTTTGTTATATGAATGAAGTCAACAGAGTAATGACCCTGATTTTGTCTGAAGTAATGTTGACCCAAATCCATGTCTTTATGGAGCTAATGCTCTGGCTAAACTACATGACTTAAAAGTCCGCGATTTTGGCACCACACAGGGATGCTGGTCACATGCATACATCACAGGTGTGGAGTGCAACGTTAACTGACCTTGTCTTGCTGCCTTGATGTTCACAGGCTGAAAGCCTCCATTGAGCGCCGAAGAGTCAATAATATCAGACTCAAAGTCACGATGATTCTTGCGATACACAAATAGGGCCACAACTACAGAAATGGCCAGGCAAACTATCACAGCTATCACAATGCCAACATACAGAGCGACATCATCTGAATCGGGAGCAGCTGGAGAGGACAAGGAAACATTGGACCAACTGCTTAGAGAAATTTCCCACAGATCACATACATATTGTCAGTAATTTTTTCCGACATTTATTGCCTTTTTTATAGGTTAATTTCAAATCTATTTCAAAAGCTATATAAAACGACTGTGGCCTTTCAGTGGAAAATTATCTCTGATTTCTTTTCGTTTCTCACTCTGCATCTACCCACCCACTAATCTATCTTAAATTGGGCAGCATAACAGACCATTTATTAGAAGGCATAAAAAGAAACTGGAACTAAAACCATCCCAACCCATAGGGGAAAAAAAGTTCATTACTAATTTCAGGTGGAAAAGTTTGGAAGGCTGCTTTGAATTCACTGATAGTTCTCTAAAAAAATAAACATCAATATCCTGTTAGAAATACCTGGCATGTTCTGAATCTGTATATTTATTGAATCAGAATATGTTTTTAAGTATCATTCAAGTCAAAAGGTTACTTCCCACAAATAACATTCTTCTCACTTTCCCCTAAATCAGTGAACAGATGGGTGAGAACGGTATATGTAACTAAGCAAAATAAATACTAGGAGCAAACACATTGGATTTTAAAGATGTGCTTTCAGAAGATTTGGAGAGCAGAGGTCATTGTTGATAACACCAGACTTTTGATACAGATTCAGTATTACCTCTGAGAACTATGAGGGTCTCATGGTTTCTGGTCAGCGATTTACATTTAGCCACTTGTTACCGAATCAAAATGTCTGTATGGTGCAGAGTAAGATAAAGGCCTGGTTCAGTGATCATAAAGGTCAGACTACCCTAGAAGGCAATTGAGCATTTGACCAACACGGTGTGCAATCGGTCGGGAGATCTGTTTCTGGGTAAAGCAAGAGGGCAATTCCTGTAAATGTTCATCTTGCCTTGGGGGCATAGAACATACTTCGCTCCAACTGCAAAAGGTGATAGAAGCTGATAACTGAAACAAAACGAACAAGATTAAACCTTTCCAGAACCCCACAGACACCTTTAAGTCTCTGTTTTTAGTATTTTGTGACCCACAAAAATTTTCAGCAGAGGTAACCAAAGCTTCTCCACTCACTATAAAAGAGGTGATTTTACACGGGTATTGCAAATAGTCAAGAACAACCTTTTTGTGCTCAATTTTATATACACGTGCAGTTTGGAGGAAGGGAGTTTTCAGATATGTGAGTCCCATGGCCTCCTAAAAGCTGAAGAGCCCCTATTCTGTCCACTACGACTCACAGCCACATAGTTTATGTAGGGGAAATGACTCATCGTTTAGATTGCCAGTGGCTCACCCAAACTCTTGTGTCACGGTTTCTTTGACACGTTGACAGTTTAAAGGGATTCCCTGTTAGAAACTGCTCTCTTTCAGCATTTTGTGTTTAAATATACTCTATGTGAGAGACATTTCTTTTTTAACTATTATCTTTCCCAAAGTTTCCAGAATATCAACTTTTCCATCAACTAAGTCAATATTGACAGATCTTTCCAGAATTCTAGTGACAGCCCAAATACTCTTGGTTGTATGAGCACTGCTTTCCAAGGGCTGACCGGACGTTGCTGCTGGGTAATATCTGAGGTCCTGCAGCAGTATTCTGAACTCCAGCCAGAACATTACATCTAAATCCTTAGGGTTTTACTTTATCAGGCTGTAATTACTTACCCAACATTCGTGCTTCCTAACTCAACAGATCTGCATTTTCTCAACCCTTTACTTTTTAGCATTTGAACCCGGCCCTTTATTAGATCAGCACATTTCATGATATGGTTTGTCAGCTATTGGGACTGAAGCTTTGAATGGTAGACTGATAGATTTTAAAGCTGGCAGAGGCTTGAAATGACCCTTCTTTCTTCTCCTCGGTGGTGAAAATCTAATTTGTTTTTCATGTTAGAATATATTAGGCGCCTATTTCCTGTGTGCACATCTGTGATCTAAAGAAAGGTAAACTTGAACTGGGGGCAATAATGTTAAATGATTATTCAGCAACATAAAAACTAAACATCAAACTTACAAGAAAATCCATATTCATTCTGGGTTCGCTGTTCAGTTGAGATAGGATAAAGGAAACCTTGAAAAGAACAAAAAAATGAAACAAAAATGGGAACAAAATCAAATTAATGAGGGAAACAAAATAAGAAGCATGAAAAATGGTTTAATTAAAAGAAAAGGAAAAGAAACCTGTGGTCCTTTAAAATTCTGGTTCAGTACAGAATTATGATTTTGCATCTCCTGTCTGCTCTGGAGCCTTACCAAGAATTAATAAGTAGGCAGATTGAATTTCAGAGCAAAACTGGTCTCGAGTCACTAACTTTGGAGTGCTTAAAGTCTTTCTTTTATTGAGCATAAACTCTAATGGATCTAATTTATTTCAGACATCAAGGGTCTTTAGCATAAGGAAAATCTTTTTTCCTTATCCCTGCCATATGCTTTAATTCCCAGGACATATTCAGTAAGGCTCTAAGCAGTTTTTTCTTTTTCTTTTTTTATTTAATCATAACAGCTTGCTCTTGGTCTAATAGAACTAAAGAAGACCTGTCATCATTGGTCAAAGGTTAAATACCCATTTGCTGAGCTGAGCTGAGCTGAGCTGAGCTGAGCTGAGACCACCCTTCCTCCCTCCATCTCAAATCCACCTTTTGGATTTTTGGTTGTTTCTTGTTCCTCCGTTTAATAGGAATCCAATAGGTTTTGCCCAGGGACTGAGCAGTTTCTCAATGCAACGGAAACTGGATGCTTTTTATTTGAAATCACTCAAAAATCAATAGGGCCTAGAGGTTATAAGGTTATTTATTTCAGGGCTTCAGAGGAATAGTGTAAATTGGGAAAAATAAAAACCTCATCTCAACAATAAATGCACAGGTAACACTAGCCTTTTTTATTTTTCTTTCTTTTGAGTATATTCTAAGATATGAAGGAAGATGATGGTGATGATGATGATGATAAAAATAATGTCAAGAAGAAGGCTGGGGAAACATTTTAAAAATGTGGAATACAAATTTAAAACTTTTAATATGTAAAAATTTAAAGGTATAACTTATAACTGGTACCTCCAGTTTCCTAATATTTAATATTCTATAACATATGAATTGATCAAATGATACAGCGCCATTTGGATTAATCAAATGAAGATGACACGAATTAAACTTCCTAGTAATGCTCAAGGGCAAAAACTGTAGAGAACCTGCAAGAATCACAATTAATTTGCTCAAAATTAAAGGTCTGTAATGCTCTAATACCAAAGGTAACTCTAAATCGTGCCTTAGGTAGATCTTCTGTAGTTTGCAGAACACTCAGCTCTTATAAGCTATTTACCTATTTGGGGAAGTAATTCAGGAGAAACATGCCGTGCTACCTTAATGAAAGAGAGGTTTGCTGTAGCACAGACAAGTTTGCTCTGAATTAATTTTTAATGCTTTATTTTAGAGCAATGATTGCAACCTCCTACTCAGTTTTATAAATATTATATTTCTTATTCCAGTTGTCTGAGTCCATGTATTAGGTTTGATTTTCATTTTTAAACACTTCTGTCTAGTAATAACCTTTTTCCATTTGTATTCTGTGAACTCAATAAAAGGACATCTGGGACATATACAGGCACTAGAAGAAAGGTTATTTATTTTGAAACCTAAAGATGTAAGACAATATGAGTTCACTGCTAGCAGAGGAGAGGAGGTAACTGATGTCATCATTCTGGTAGGGAAGGTATTAAGGAGAGGGGTGTCAAAATATTCATTTCTTGCAGATTAGAGGGCCTGGCAACAACTGTAAAATAGGATATCTGGGGATGGTCCGTTGTTCATCTTGAAAATTTTGATCACAATCAGTATGGGCCTGCTGGAGTATGCAGAAGAATTGTATCTGAGAGAGGGAGAACAGAGATATAACATGGTCTGAAATTTCTCCCTGTGAGGCAGTTCTGGGTTTGCCTTGGCTTTTACCTCTACTTCCCAACAGAACGCCTGTTTTTGAAAGCAGACCAAGGAATAATAAATAAGGAACTTTATAATTTTGCTTTTAATCTCAACTTTCCCATATTTATGTAGAGCTGGACAACTCAAAAATATTTTGGTAATTTATGGCATTCATCTGGGACTATATTTCATTCTAGGCACAGAATTGGAACTCATTCATTCATTCATTCACCTAACAAATACTCTTGAAGCCTACTATATACTGGGTTCTATTCTAGGCACGGGGTACAATGACAAACAAAAATGGGAAATGTCCCTGCTTGTGTTCTAGTTTAGCGGAAAATAAGTAAAAATAATAAATAAGATCAACTCAATTTATTTTAAGAGATAGAAAAAAAGAATGTCATGTGATTGGAGATAAAGGGATGACCACCTTAGGATTTCAGGGAGCAATTTTTTGTTGAAATGGGATTTGAGCTGAAACTTGAACGTGAGAAAGAATCAGCCAAGTTGAAATCATGAGGGACTGATGCTCCTCAAAGAAGGGCCGTGAATGCAGAAGTCCTGACATAAAAATGGAGGGGTGCCTGGGTGGCTCAGTCAGTTGACCATCAGATTCTTGATTTCGGTTCAGGTCATGTTCTCACAGTTTGTGGGATCGAGTCCCATGTTGGGATCTGTGCTGACAGTGCACATCCTGCTTGGGATCCTCTCTCTCCCTCTCTCTCTGTTCCTCTCTCTCTCTCTTTCAAAATAAAATAAGTAAACATTAAAAAAATGGAGTGGGTGGAGGGAAGCGATTGAAAGGAAAAGGGAGGAGGCAGGCTCAGAGGGGTGAGGGGTAGCCAGGTCCTGTAGGCCTGGTGGGCCAGGATGAGGCATTTTGATTTTATCCTAAATGAAATACAAATCTCATGATCAAATGTAATTTTGAAAAGATTGTTTTGGTTTTCCTATAGGTAATGGAGAGCAAAGGGAGCAAAGTGACAGGGGTTTATGGATGGTTTCTATGACACGTGGCTTGGGAGATGTCTATCAATAGGTGTATCAATATAGTTGATAAAGTGTTTGCTTTGAGGTTGTTCTAAAATAAAATAGAAATTAAGAAAAAAAATGGAAGTCTCACCACTAGTTATTCCTCATAGCCATTTAGGGCCAATCTAGCCAAACTGTTATTTTCCTACATGGGGAAATTTAAAACAGACCAGAGCATTAAGTATACCCACTAATGGTTCAACACCCCAATTTATTCTGTTATGGAAACACTGATAAAGAGTTTTTGGAAGGCAACTCTATAAAACTTTTTCCATCCTTTTCAGAACACTTCTGCAGCTACAGAACTAAAACATCACTTAGGAGGCTGGAAATCAGAAAAGAAGGGGATTACTGTTCCATCCCCTAAACGAGGGGAACACAGAATCACTTTCTAGAGTTTGTTTTTATGCTTCTCCATCTGATCCGTCTCTCACGGAGCAACAGGGGACATTTTCCTCGGCTAATGAGGTGACCCTGCTGAGAGCGGTCCTAGCAATAATGAAAAATAACATCTCTGGCAGAACACAGTGCAAAATAATTGTTTTTCGTGTCCCAATCAACAGCCTGGTTCATAAGTTAGGGATTTCAGTTAACTTTCCTATTACTTGAAAGTAAGGCCATCTGAAAAGGCACCGGAGCTGCTGGCCAAGGCAGTGAAATGGAGCTTTTCATTCTCATGGACTTCAGATTACATCCTCGCTCTGCCGTTTCCTTAGCTGTGAGAGCTTGGTCAAACTGTTTCACTTCTCTACGTATCAGTGTTCTAATCCATGGAAGAGGACACGGATCCTTACTCCCACAGAACTGTGGAAAGGAGAAATGAGACTTGTAAAGGGCTGATACACTGCAAGCAATTGATAAATGACAGCTCTATCAATGTCATTAGGATGTACACTGTAGGAACAGTAAGACTCTAGGTTCTTTTTTTAAGAAAGATTTTTTTTTAATTTTTTATTTATTTTTGAGAGAGCAGGAGACAGAGAGCAAGTGAGCACACACACGCACGCGCGCGCACACACAAATGGGGGAGGGGCAGAGAGAGGGAGACACAGAATCTGAAGCAGGGTCCAGGCTCTGAGCTGTCAGCACAGAGTCCGACGTGGGGCTCGAACCCACGAACTGTGAGATCATGACCTGAGCCAAAGTTGGATGCTTAACTGACTGAGCCACCCAGGCGCCCCAAGACTCTAGGTTCTTAAAGGGATTCTATTTGTAGAGTCAGCTCAGCCCATTATTTAATGAGTGACGTTAGCGAATGTGTTTGAATTGCAGGTTCCCTAGTTATTCCAGAGACAAAGAGCCCAGTTTTTGTGAGAAACCATAAGCAATGCACTTTTTAAAGTAGTGTATAGTCTTTCATGCTCTCCTATGAAAGAGGTTTATGGCCTTTGTGGCTTCTGGCATCCATGCAGTGGCATGTTTCAGAGGCAAATTTCCAGGGCCAGAGTGCAACTTGATGCTAAAACAATTTCTCAACCAGAGGTGGTGCCACTTCTAAAGTGGGGGGGAGGGCGGTGTTTGGAAACGGGGCAGGGCTGGTATGTTTTGGTTGTCATAATGATTAGGGCGTTGTTTATGGTATTTAGTGAGTAAGGGCCAAGGATACTGAATGTCCTGCAATGGGAGGAACAGCCTAAAGAAGAACTGTCTGGAACAAAACTCACCTCCATCGGTAACAACTTCCAAAACCTTCTGTCTTGGACTGAAAGATGGAGCAGAGGCCCCGGGCTCAGGGGAGGATGCAGGACTTGCCCCACTGGTTGTGGGAGCCCGAGTAACTGCACCTAGGGGAAGACACCCCCACAGCAGTGCTTCCGCCATGGGAGATGCTCGTGATCTACGACCTTCTTTTTGTTAAATGTAATTTTAAAGAACATAGATCTTTCAATGGAGAGATTTTCCTGATCTGGGAGAAAAGAGATTAGAAGAAGTCTGATTGTGGAGAGAAACTTTAAGTGAATTCTGAAACTTGAAGCAAGTTGGAAACAGTTTGAAAACCGAAGCAAGAGTAGGATGCTTTTTTTTTTTTTTTTTTAGATTTTTATTTGTTTTTGTTAGAGAGAGAGAGAAAGCACGTGAATGGGGAGGGGCAGAGAGAAAGGAGACATAGAATCCGAAGCAGGCTCCAGGCTCTGGGCTGTCAGCACAGAGCCCGATGCAAAGCTCGAACCCACAAGCTGTGAGATCATGACCTGAACCGAAGTCAGGACGCTTAACTGTCTGAGCCACCCAAGCGTCCCAATAGTTAGATGTCTTGAAGAGTTAATGAAATGCTCCTTATTCTAGGAAACATCTTGTAATTGCTCAAGACACCATTTTAGGGGTTATTTAGTCCAACCTTTTTCAGATTAGGAAACTGAGTCCCAAAGGTGAGAAGTGATATTTTAAAGTAAGCAGAAGTGTTGAGATTAAAATTTGGCTTCCACTCAATCATCAATTATGTGGACAGTGTGCAAGTTATGCATTGTAAGACTCTCCGTGGCTCCATTCACAGCTGTGTGGGCTGTAGATATGGATTGTTAATATAACGGTTTTCCAGCTGATGGTGGTAAAGTGACTTGGGGAAGGAGTGACTTTTTCTAATTCTCACAAGCTCATCCTCTAAACTAGAGGTGGGGTTGCCCATATTTTTCAGCTGATGTTCAACTATTATAAAAGATGAGAACCCATGCCCAAGTATCTTAAAAAAGGAAGTGAACTTTCCTTGGTTTTATACTGTAGGAAGTAACATCAAGTACTTATCCTTAAGTACATGGCTCATAATCATGTAATAATATGTCTGAACATAGCCTATTTGGTGTGTTTAAATTTGGGAAATTTCAGAAACAAAGCCAGAAACTATACATAAATCTTCATTTCTCTAATAAACAGCAACAGCTTTGATTTTTCTACTCTTTTAAAAAATTTTCTTTTCATGTGATCGAGATAATAGACAAGAGCCAAAATGATGATGAATTTATGATTAGTTTTTTTTTAAGAAAGATAATATAAACTGTTTTTATAAGTAGTATCCTAAGAGAAAAATTATCAAGCAAATATGCTGATGTGAGAAATGTCAGGACCTCTGAGCATCACCGGACAGATTTAAATTCATCAAAATCAAGACTATGCCCTTTTTAAAAAAAAATTTTTTAACGTTTATCCATTTTTGAGAGACAGAGAGAGACAGATCATGAGCGGGGAAGGGGCAGAGAGAGAGGGAGACACAGAATTGAAGCAGGCTCCAGGCTCTGAGCCTACAACACAGAGCCCGATGCAGGGCTCGAACCCACAAACCGTGAGATCATGACCTGAGCCGAAGTTGGATGCTCAACTGACTGAGCCACCCAGGCACCCCAAGTCTATGCCCTTTCTAACTCCCAGGAGTTAAAACAGATCATTGATTAGAATTTCCTATCCTAACCCCTTTCTATCTGCATACTAAGGAGCCAGAGCATCAAGTGGTGAAGGGACTTGCCTAACATCACAAGGCTGGTGAACCAGAAAAGCAAGGGGCAGATCCCAGTTCTCCGGCAATAGCCTCAACAGTCTATGTAAGTACTGTCCAGGCATTAATTAGTAAATTCAAATGAGAAGAGACAAGGATGTAATAGAAAAGGGCTTGATATGTTCATGGATTAATTTGCAATTCAGTTGTTGAATGAGGTAATGCTAATTATTTAAACTCTAAAACACCTCTTCATTGGAAACATTATCATCGATATTCATGAGAAAGGCTAAAATAAGATTTTCATGCCTAAATGAAGCAACTTCCAGGCTACACCTTTTGTTTCAAGAGTGGGGCAAGCTAAGAGGCACACTGAACTTGGGAGTTTCGACTCTGATGTAGTTGGAGAACCATGCTAGAATGATGGAGTTGTTAATGTATGATAATCACATTGTATTTGGCACAAAATGTTACAATAAGTAAATATTTAAAGAAGAAACATCATTCCCTTCAAAAAGATGCCAACAGGAAAAAGGAATAAACACCAATAATTGCAGGGACACTACACATCAGAAGAAAATCATATTTTAAAACAACAAAAGCTGACAACCACCTGCTTCCAGCATCCAAGAGCCCACGTGAAAAAAAAGGTTTAGTACGACCAGAGCCAGATTTGGGTTCTTACCTTGGCCCTTATGCTAACCTGTGGGCTGTTTCAATTCTATGCCTCGATTTCTTCTTTTGCAAAATAGAGTTCTTATTAGAGGATTAGCAAAGGTTTGTAAGGTTATTTGTAAGGTTATTATTTGTAAGGTTATTGTTGTAAGGTTTTTATTATTTGTAAGGTTATTGTTATTTTTAAAATATTTTTATGTTGAGTTTAATTAAATTGAAACAAGCCATTTTGCTTTAGGTTGGTCAGCAGATCCAGTAGCTTGGAGTCAGAAGCAACTTATGCCAGGGCCTGAAGTCAGTACATTAGATGGAAAGTGAATAAAATTAAAATTAACTCTGAAATTTCTTGAAGTTAAAATATATATGATGCAGTAATTTTTTTAATGGTTCAGTAATTTTTATGCCCTCCAAAGTTTGAGAACCCCTGAGCCGGATTTAAGGAACACTCTAAAAGGAAAGCCTAGATGTAGATGTCTGGGAATTAAAACTCTGTCTTCAGATTTGCTATCAAATCTCTAGCCAAAAAGGAGATAGATGGAGTTTTGTAAGGTGTTCTTGCTTGCCCTCAAGATTTTTTCAATATATTTCAGTATGGAGCTGCTTCTATGACCTTAATACATGTAAATAGATTTTATGACATCACCAGGATTAACTAGAATGGAGGATTAATTAATATCTTACAGGGGGGCTATTATGAAAGTTATAAATATGATGCAACTCAATTGTAGTTTATAATATCATTAAGTGTGCTCTATAAAAGTACATGTTTTTAAATCATCAAGTTTCCAGTTAGTTTTAGCATATTTATGTATCTGAAGTATACCAAACCATTTCATAAGCTCTGTCCTCATTTTTACGATCCTAGCATTGGAAAAATCTTTTTTTCCCCATGGGTTCTTCCCTCTCCTTGACCTGGCTGCTTGGTCTTTATTTTTGCCAGTGGCTTTACACACAGCCAAGATATGTGATTTTTCTCACATTTCTTCTGATGCGAATGTTCATATTAAAAACCTCAAGGGCCATTCAAAACAAACATGTCCAGATTTTGTTTTTTTCCCTTTTAGGTTGGTTCTTATCTAGCAAGCCCATCAGGACTGCACTAATGATGTCAGAGGTCAGGTCTGTCAAAGACACTCATGGTCATTTATTATAATTTACCACTCTTCTGAGGGTTTATTTATTGACAGGGGCTTAAGGAACTCCAAATAAATGAATACATAAATCCTAGGACATGACAACAAAAATTGAAAAGAACATTTGCTTATCACTGATGTCAGTTATCTAAATTGCCGTGGTAATTCCCTCCCCCAGCCTTACAGGACAGTGCCTCAAGAAACTCATCTGCAGTCCTGTTCCTATGGTAACAACCACGCCCTTCTGAAATTGAACAGCAGGGAATTAACATCTCAGGATGTAAAAGCCTTATCTCATGACTCACAGTAGTTGAAGAAGAAACGTCTGAAATTTCACCCAGCAGTTGAGTAAAATCAAACCCACAGATCAGCTGCCTAAGTGTTTTTAACGCAATAGACCCTATGCTCATCAATGCTTCTGAAGAAGAATAAATTATCAAATTCAAAGGCGATGATGCTGTCTGTAATCTATGGTAGGGGAGACACATCTGACAGAAAAAGTAAAACGAGGAAGAGTCCTGAAGCAAAGAGGCTGATCTGTAGTATACATCACTCTATCTGCTGGATTTTTAGGCAAAAGGAAAACGTAAGCAAAAGCCCTGGCTCTGGACCTTCGTGACCTTGAAGGAATCTACGCTTTGCTGTGGTTGTGAAACGTGGCACCCTTCTTGATTCCCTTGGAGTTTCCTTTCCATCCTAGAAGCTGAAGACCTTGCACTTGTCCTCTTCCACTGATTTGTTTGGGTCCCCACAGGTGTTCAGCAGGTTTCTGTGGGCTGAACTTTCTAACCACATCCCTGCTTTCAAAAACAGGAAAATGTTTTACCGGAAAGGAAAAACGCTAAAGCAAACCACACTCATGACACCGGAGACGGCAGAGCACTGTGCTGGGCAGCTAGTCCACGTACAGAATATTTATTTGCCAGCTGGGACACCACGCGTATCAAGGATTATACAAGCACAGCTATGACATCAACTGCTTCCAAACTGTAGATAAAAGCACTCACTGACACTCACATTATGCTTTCCTATCAAATTGCTGTGTTGACAAGAATCTCACTGAAAACTGACTAGTACCTTCTCAAATGCCTGCCGTGGCGGTTATAAACACATCATTCTAAAGTCAAAAAGAGACTATTTGTAAGGTAAAGTATTTCCCCACAATAAATGCACCTAGGATTCTGAAGGTCCTGGTATGCAGTGTGTCCACACCACAATTTACAGAGTTCTGCCACTTTGTCTGTATGTGAGAATTAATGGAAGAGCTGTGTTACATGCAAATTTTTTAATGGGTAGAAAGTGCTAAATTTGCAGACTGCATAACATTTTAATTTCCCAAAGTCAGGGAGTTCACTGGTGCAGACACAATTCTAGGCAGTTCTTATTTGTAAATTGCTATTTTAAATTTGTCTACTGTGCCATAAGCTCTCGTCAGAAAGAAGAAGCAATTCTAAATTCAGATTTGAGCTGTTACACATCCCGATGTGGGACTCCAATCTTCATATGGGATTAAAAACTAAAGTCCATAGCTCCTGTCATGTAATTATCGGAGTATGTTCATAAATATAGATATATAAAACACTACTTCTGGACCAAGCTGCATATATAGTTTTGGATTGCTGTTTTCTTTTCTTTTCTAAAATGTTTATTTATGTATTTTTGAGAGAGAGAGAGCGAATAATTGTGGGAGGGGCAAAGAAAGAGAGGGAGACACAGATGTAAAAGCAGGCTCTCTAGGCTCTGGGCTGTCAGCGCAGAGCCTGATGTGGGGCTCTAACCCAGAACCATGAGTTCACGATCTGAGAGAAGTCAGAGGCTCAGCCGACTGAGCCACCCAGGTGCCCCTGGAGTGCTGTTTTCTAAAGGAAGAGGTAAGCATGGATTAAAGCATTATATGCCAACCATGACAATGTAGATCTTACTACAAATTTATTACAGAGATTATAAAAGTTAAGAGTAATTGTATTTCAACTTAAAAGGTAAATATTGTCATTGGCTTATCATTTTTGGAGATTTTCAAGTGCTTTTTTCTTCTGTATTTCTTTTTCTTTCTCTTTGTCCAGTGTTCTCTCAATCTCTCTGTCTCTGTCTCTGTCTCTCTTTCTGTGTCTGAAACCATTTTATATGAATCCCATTTCAAAAATGTACTGCAGAACCAGGGGCTGCTTTTATATAATTTTAGAAATGGTATAAAGAAACCTATATTTGCAGACAGCACAATGGACCTTCCAATACTGCCTTATGAATAACATACAGTATTCTATAGCATTACTAAGTAAAATGAGTGTAATCTGTTAAATTTCTCATATGAAGCATGTGTGTTTAGTTTTTTTCAATGGTGAAAAACACACCAAGTCTACCCTTTCTTGTTTGATATGATCCATACCATTTAGCATACCTAAGGTCTCCAGTTTTTCTTTTTTTAAAAAATTTTTATCTATTTTTAATGAACAATGAGCTTATAAGCCAAAAAGGTCCAACTTCTTTCTGGAATAATTGATTCTGATGTCTTCCTTAATAATTTATTCCAGTGAAGTAACACAATTTTTGGAAGTTCTTAATTTGAATGTAGGGTCTCCAGGATAGGAACTACTTTTTCATCCCAATGAATGTATATCCAGTGTAACATATACATGATATACGTTACACTTCAGTATCAACTAATGTGTATGGATGGCCTAAAAAATTGAGTGGGGCTTCTGAAATTGCTTAAAGACCATGACCTTGTTTCACAAGTGAAATTACACAGCATCACATAATGAATCCAATTCATCAAACAGTTTAAGAATAAGTGTGCTTGCAAGGACAGAGTGATATGTATATAATAGGCAACTGGGAAATAATGCAAAACTATAATTCAGTTCCAAATCCCCATGTCTTTGAAATCCTTTTATTTATGCAATTGATTTACTGGCTATAAGTAATTCTTGCCACCCAGGGTTTTATACAACTAGGGTTTTATGTGAGTGTTTTATGCAAATACTATTTTGGTAATCAAATTTGAATTGAATCTAATTTGAAGCAAGGGGACCAATTTTCCAGGACAAGTCAGTGATATTGCTACATCTCAAATCCCAAGATTCCTGCTTCCAGGATCATGCAGTTGGTCTAGCCAATCTTCAACACCTCTTTTTTTTTTTTTTTTAAATCATTTATAATTATAAACATAATGAAAAGCCAAGTATAAAGCAAATGGTGAATAAAAAGCACATTGAAAGAGAAAAAAATTACCTGTAATCTCACTGGCTAAATATAAATGCATACATTTTATTCATCTTTTTCCTGAGCTAACTTTTACATAGTTATGACTACATGCATGTATAAATCCATATTCTGCCTTTCCATGTTAAGCCATCATGAACATTTTAGTGGCTGTATGATATTCCATGTTATGTAAGTGCTCTAATACTGGATTTTCAGGGTTTGCATTTTTTTTTACAATAAATTACAAGGAATTTGTAATATATTTGATATATTTGGCATATATCTTCTTAGGTTTTCATATTAATTGCTTAAAATGTATTCATTAAAGTAGGATTACTGGAACAAAGGGTATAAACAATTTATAATTTTTTTTAATATTTATTTTATTATTTTATTTTATTTTATTTTATTTTATTTTAAAAAATTTTTTTGTTTAACATTTATTCTCTTTTGAGAGTGAGAGAGACAGAGCATGAGCGGGGGAGGGGCAGAGAGAGAGGGAGACACAGAATCCGAAGCAGGCTCCAGGCTCTGAGCTGTCAGCCCAGAGCCCGACGCGGGGCTCAAACTCATGGACTGTGAGATCATGACCTGAGCTGAAGTCGGATGCTCAACCACTGAGCCACCCAGGCACCCTTATTTTTGAGAGAGAGAGAGACAGAGCGTGAACAGGAGAGGAGAAGAGAGAGAGGGAAACATGGAATCTGAAGCAGGCTCCAGGCTCTGAGCTGTCAGCACAGAGCCTGATGCAGGGCTCGAACCCACAGAAATGTGAGATCATGACCTGAGCCTGAAGTCCGATGCTTAACCGACTGAGCCACCCAGGCCCCCCTAAGGTATAAACAGCTCTTAACCTATATTGTCAAGTGGCTTCCCCAAATAATTATAAAAGTTTATATTCCCATTTAACAAAATATAAGAGACTCCACTTCACACATTTGTTAACATTTAGCATTGTTACACCTTTAAAATACTCAATAATCTTATAAGAAACCTCAAAGACTTTGATTAACAATTTCATTTGGCATTGGGGAAACATGTATTTTCTAAAGTGTCTTAAACACAAAACTAGGAATGTGAGAAACAATTTAGAAAACTTGTGATTAATTATTCGATAGAATATTAAACATTCTAAAAACTATAGAGTCTAAGAAAAACAAAAACCTAAATTAAAACTATGAGTAAAACCAATCTCTGATATGTATTATTTAGGAATAATGGGAGATGGAAGTGAATCAACAATAGCCCAATTAAATAGTCAACGCTATTGACTGAACATTTTATTTATCTATATATTTTTAATGTTTATTTATTTATTTTCAGAGAGAGAGAGAGAGAGAGAGGGCAAGCAGGGTAGGTGCAGAGAGAGAAGAAGACAGAGAATCCCAAGCAGGCTCCACACCAGGAGGAATTGATGCAGGGCTCGAACCCACAAACTTTGAGACCATGATCTGAGCTGAAGCCAAGAGCGGGATGTTAACTGACTGAGCCATCCAGGCACCCCTAACTGAACATTTTGAAATAAAGTTTGAACTATACTCTAAGTTCTACTTCTTATCTTTCATATCTTTATGAATTTAAGTGTAATCCAGTATAAAACCAGATTTTCTACTACAATTTTGAACTTCCATTAACAAGTAAATTTATTTTTACTTTGTTTTAATGTTTGTTTATTTATTTATTTTTGAGAGAGAGAGAGAGAGAGAGAGAGAGAGACAGTGCAAGTGGGGGAGGGCCAGAGAGAGAGACACAGAATCCGAAGCAGGCTCCAGGCTCTGAGCTGTCAGCACAGAGTCCAAGGCAGGGCTCAAAGTCACAAACCACAAGATCATGACCTGAGCCAATGTTGGACGCTTCACCAACTAAGCCACAGGTGCCCCCTTAACAGGTAAATTTAATTCATCTACATTACTACCCTTGATATATGATGATCCTTGGTATATACCGTCTCTTTTTAAATTTTTTAAAAAATCTTTATTTTTGAGAGAGAGACAGAGTGTGAGCAGGGGAGGAGCTGAGGGGAGGGAGACACAGAATCAGAAGCAGGCTACAGGCCCCGAGCTGTCAGCACAGAGCCCGATGTGGGTCTGAACTCACAGAACCTCGAGATCATGACCTGAGCCAAAGTTGGACGCTTAACCAGCTGAGCCACCCAGGCGCCCTGACACCATCTTAATTATTGTTTTCATTTACCGTATTTTTTCTTTTTTCTTGTTCATTTCCTTCCCTTAAAAGTCTCATTTTGAATTTACGAATTCACCTTTTATCTGTCAGTATTAATATTTTAACCGGTAAACTTGAATCTAACTATATGGAAATTAGAAACATTTAACTTTGATCACACTTTCCCATATGCTGTGTTAATGTTGTCCATAACTTAGTTTCTTATTTTCATTTTATTTTCTGCCCCTTAATTGGTCTCTCTCTTGTTTTTAAAAAATCAATTTCTGTTTTATAATATTTTTAGTAGTCTACTCAGTGAGAGTTTGTGAGTAGTAAGCCTTCTCCATCTTGATTGTCTGAAAAGCTTTTTAATTTTGTTTTCTTCAGCAATTTGGATTTTCTCATTCTATTTTACATGTGTTTTTACTTCTCTTTTATAAAATCACTTACTTTATCTTCCCTGTATTCTGAGATGTTTCATAAGCTCTTCATTCCAGTTTACTAATTTTCCCTTCAGCTTTATCTAAAGTTGCCTCTGATCCGATTTTTAACCTCCCCCTGAGTTTTAACTTTCAATTATGTTTACCTTTCTAGGCATTCCCTTTGATTTTCCCCCTAATCTGTTTACCCTTTTTTACATATTCTATTCTTGCATTTGTGCTTATATTCCTTTTAAAAATACAGTTTGTGTTTTTCCTTTTATTTACTTTATAATCTCATTCAGGTTGTTCTGTGTCCATGTTATGAGAACACTAACTCACTTAACTCTGATGCATGCTCTCTCTTGCAGCAGACTGTTCCCTTGGGTGCTGTGAAACTGCGTATTATAATCTCATTTTCAGGCTTGGGCTACTTTTGTCATAGACCAATGCACTTGGGTTGTGGGAAAAACTCAACAGAATGGCTTGTTGTTTGCTTCTGCTGGTACCCTAGAAATTTCACCAATTATGTTAATTACTTATCTTTTGTTTTTTAGTCCTTTAGTACTATTGTATCTTAGATTCCGTGGCAGATCTGGGTGTAGGATTGTGGTTTTACTATGGGTTTTATTTAAGTGAAGTCTTAATTTTTATTTTCTCTGCCATGAATTTTCCTGTGGCTTCCCTGGGCTGGTGGGTAAAAAAAAAATCTAGTTATTTTTCATGGTGGGAGCAGTCATTTATGCGACCCAGCTTTATTTAGCGCTCTAGCTTTCAACTCTTGGCCTCTGGCTTTTGCAAACCCAGGGCCTCTGCCTCTGTGCCAAAACTAAGACTCTAGCTCCCAATCCTTAGGATCCACACCCCTGTCCAATGTCCTTCTGGATTATTCTGGTATCCACTCATGCAGTTACCCCTCTCATTTTGAGTTCCTACTTTATTTTGACGATTTCTCTTTCCTTTGAACTTGACTCATTCTCTCTCACACACATATACAGACACTCCATATGTGTGTATATGTATGTCCTTTAAGTTTTAATATTTTACCTAATATTTCTACATATTTTGAGTCAAAGGTATTTGTATTGATGGAGATGATTAAGGAAGAAATGTGACTGAATATGACTATTTTGAACACATTTCTGAATAAACATTGAAAGTAATATATTGTATATATGCCACATTGTTCTTAAGTATCAATTTGGCTTTTAAAATAAACTACCCTATATTATCTAGGCTTCTGAATTCTACTGATCTCTATTATGCACTCTGAATTTCTCCCACCTAGCTGTGTATGTCTACATATATATATATATATCAGAATCATCTGTATACACCTTCAACTAGGAATACAATTTCAGAGGTTGTATTGTATACTTTGTTGAGTGGTAACTAGCTTTATTTTGAGATAATATTGCAATATTGTTGAAAGGCTATTAATGCATTGAAGACACTAATTCTCCTAAAGTAAATAAATGCAAAATTATAATTCTTAATTGTCAAGTACAACTTTTTGGCTATCTTTTCTACTTCCAGTCTATCTCTTTCTTTCTTTTTAAGTTTATTTATTTTGAGAGAGAGAGAGAAAGTGTGCATGTGCGAACTGGGGATGACCAGAGAGAGAGAGAGAGAGAGAGAGGGAGAAAGAGAATCTCAAGCAGGGCTCTGCACTGTCAGCACAGAGCCCCATGCGGGGCTCAATCTCACGAACCAGGAGATCATGACCTGAGTTAAAATCAAGAGTTGGACACTTAACCAACTGAGCCACCCAGGCTCCCCATCCTATTTCTTAATTATAGACCATGTCTCTCTTGCAAGCTTGGTACTTTCACTATTAGAAAACCTTTCTTTTTCAAAATGAGTGCCAAGAGCAGTATTATTTCTTTGCAAGATTTTGGTGCAATGTTATGCCAGAAACACCCAGCTTACTGGTAAGTAGAAACTGTAACTTTCACTCTAGAATACTATAATTACACAGTGTACCACTATCTTTGTGGTTTTTATCACTGAGGAAATCAATAGTACAGACTGCAATTTTCTGTTGCACTAGAGTAGATAGATATAGGAGAGCAGATGAGTTTGACTTAGTAGGGGCTGTTACTATAGTAAATCAGAATTGTAAAAGGAGATAAACAGGTTTTTTTTATCTGATTTTAACCCAAACACTCAAATGTTTCACTCTAACAAGGGATCTGATAAAATAAAAAATAAAAAAAATAAAAAAAAAAGCAAACAACAAAACTCCTCATGTAGCCTTGTTCCTGTTCCTGATTTACATAATCACTTCACTGCCATCATTACTGACAAATACCCAATCATTAAACAGAAGGTTCTATAAATGCCATAGGAAACAAGCTAGATGCTAAAGGGATGCTATGTCATGAAAGTCTTAATTTGAATGTTTCATGTTTGTATTTGACAAATGTCATAATTTCATACGTGTCATTTTGTGTAACCAATTAAAGGCCCCAAGTTCCATCTTTAAGCATCGTATTTCTGGTTAAATAGGTTGCTTTGGGAATTTAAAAATATGCACAATAGAAGCAGTAGGTGTTAAATCACCCAAAGTGGAAATATAGACTTGAGAGAGGGAGAAAAGGAAAGAGATGAGAGAGAGACACACATGGAGAGAGAGTTCAAATATTGCCACCTTTTGATCACATGAATCAATTTGTTCACCACTAAAGGAAGGATATTAAATTATAAAAATATTTAAAAAAAGAATGACGTGGTGTGTGCTATGTTTTTATTTTAATCCTCAACTCAAAGTCACGCCTAGAGGAACAAACCCTGTATCTCTGGATAAATGGTTAGGAAAACAGCTATATTCTTTTCATTCTTGTATTTCTAACACAAACTTGGTGAGATGCACGGTAGCAGTCTGCAAATCATAACCAGAAGCTGTGCTTTATACTCAGCAGCAGCCAGTCCTCAAAGAATGCGACATACTGTGGACAGAAAAAGAAGAAGCCTGTTGGATTTTTATTCTGTGTCAGCAACATAATTACTTATTTGTATTTTAAGTAAGGTTTCTTTTTAAAGGTCCTTGTGTGTATAGACCCTGGAAGGTAAACACAATTTCATAAATGTGGCAAAAGTGAAATATTTTATTCTTAAACGACAAACACAAATACATCTACACAAATATATTTGGTTGCCTGTATTCTGCAAGCAATTTGTAATGTGTTATAAGAAATGTCAACATCTGGCCGCTATTAGTTAAGATCCAAGGATAGCACATTGTTTGATCCATTCAGCCGCATAGGCATGAGATCAGAACAATTCTTAATACCTTACTTCATGGTCATGTAAGATGGTAAATTTTGCACATCTAAGGGCTCCTCCATTAAAGGGGTAAGAGTTTGCAAGTATGGACATCAAACTATCAACTCATTAAGAAAATATAAGAAACAAAGCCATGAAAACTGGGGGATATTTCTCCTATAGCACCCATTATATTCCTGGGCCAATCCTCTACACCTGGTTTTAAAATTTTTGTTTTATTAACATTATTTTCTTTGAACGAACATTAACACAAACCTCAAATTTTCAAGGGCTTGTGGACATGTTCCCACCAAGCATTTGTTGTAAATTGGTAAATTGCAGGACCATTTCCTGTCCTTTAGATATATTTTACATTCATGGACACTGGTTCAGTAACGGCCATGAATTAGGAATAAATAGCTTACTTTTTTGAAGTCATGTGATTCTACTATGAGTTGCTTAGGGTGCCCTTTTATGCATTCTAATAAAGCTGAGTAATGGCTCCCAGGTCTGGAAAGAATGATAGTTCCCCCATGGAAATGACTAACTCACTCTGCTCATGAGAAAGCAATATTGTGTATGTCATTTGTTAACCGGACAGTTATTATTCATTCGAGTTCCTGGGAGATTAGTTCTTTGAATTCTGAGACAGAGCTACTATATTGGTATATTACTGCATTGTTTTTGTTGTTGTTCAGAATTCTTAATTTCTAATATTTCCCTCCAAGAAATTCAAATGGTTAAATATCAGGCCTCCCAACTGCTGTTTGCTCAAATAGACTTACTCTGCATGCACAGCCCATCAGTGCAGTTCTTGGATTGCAAGACGAGGCCATCACAGTCCTTGCCTCCGTTCTTGGGGGCTGGTGCCGTGCACTCCCTCCTGCGCCAGTGTGTGCACTCGGTCCCACAAGTAGACCACTTGCTCCATGAAGTCCACCTGCCATCCACTGTCACACACACACACACACACACACACACACACAAAAACCAGCATAAGGTCAGAGGGAGAAGCAGCTGCTTGAGGGGAGAAGGGAGTAGAACTCAAGTATATAAAATGAAACAAAACAGAACAAAACAAAACAACAAAACAGAAAACTGAAGAAAATGTCCCATCAAGGAGTCCTGCATTCATGTCACCTGCTGGCAAGTAAGCACGCTCTACATGCATTGTCAGGGTTCTGAGAACTTTTCTTACTGGGTGTGTGACTGTTTCCTTACTGACCAAGCAAAGGAATGCTTAAAGGGACACACAGAAAGCAAAGTTGTCACCAGGAGCTGGTGAGGACTAGGAGGTACATAAAGGTAGATCATGATGGTGCCCTTTTCTCTATTAAAAGGGAAGCTTTTGGATTTTATATTGAAACTTAGGGGATGTCTTTTTGAACCCAAGATTTCTTTGCACATAGTGTCATGTGGTCAGTGCAAGTAAACCTGTGTAAGGATATGGAGAAGAGGTTGGTACAATGGGGATACATATATCCACCCAATGACCAACCCATCCATCCATCCATCCATCCATCCATCCATTTATCCATCCATATCTATCTATCTATCTATCTATCTATCCATTCTCTATCCATGCCTTACTTTTTTTTTTTTTAATTTTTTCATCCAGGCAGCTTGATGCTGTTCTGCAATGCTTTGCTGAAATGACTATATTATTTTCCACTTATTATTTGATGATTCCATTCCATTATTGATGATATATATATTTCTATTTCTATTTTACAATTAATATTTATACAGATTCCTAATTTTTTGTTGTGACTCAGTCATTTATAACTGACTAACTTTCTTTCTAATTTTTGTGTCTGACTTGTCAGTAATTTCAATGATACTAAGCTATCTCTTTTAAAAATATACAACTTAAATCCTAAGTTGAATAAATACATAGTAAGTCTCACTAAAGTCACACTTAAAATTCATTCTTAACAAATTCTTAAATAAGATAACAATATTAAAAAGTGGTTAAATAAAAAGTTTTCCTGAAATACATAAGTAATTATGATTATCTAGAATTCAATATAAAACAATGCCAAAAATCATTTATTGAACATCTAATATACATAATATCTTACACCTACATATTCATAAAAATTACATTAATTTTAATAACCTACACAGTTTGGAAAATCTATATGATTTCATATTCAAATTACTGTGTAAATATATTATGTATAATGCGTATGGAGATATAAACATGCCCATATGAAAAAAATGATGAAAGCATCAATATTTCAATTATACAGAGTTGGCTGTATAAGCAACTCCCAGCTATTTGGAGAAAATACATTTGCTTTGACATAAACCAGCCCAAAGTTTACACACACACACACACACACACACACACACACACACATTTCTATCTCAACTCAAAATACTCAGTGCATTTTTAATTGTGGAAGTCAATATCTAGATAAAATATAAGAGACTACAAGGTAAATATTGAAATTTTAAACCTAGCTAAGTGTCAAGATTTGTTACATTAATAAAATCTCTCAAAGGATTCAGTATGGGATACTGTTTGGATATTTGAGAGTGGACACTTGGGAGTATAAAATATAGATTATATTTTTCTACAGTTCATTTCTACAACCCATCTCTGAGAAAGTTTCTTTAAGGGATGAATAAGACAAAAGGTAGGCAAGATAAAGGGACGTAAGGAGATTGTTTCTAAATCATGAAAGCACAAAAAAATAATAAAATAAAATACAAATAAATAATGAAATTGAAATATAACAGCTACCCAAGGAATGCACTAAATTTATGGATTATTTCAAAATAATTTTAGCTTAAATTTTCAATATATCATATAATTAAACATTTTAATTGATTTTGGTTTTGATTTTGGCAATATTAACTTTAATTTGCCTAAGGATAAAAGCTGGTGACAACATGAGACAGCATCAGAAGATGGTCAGAAGCAGAGGGATGCAATCTTGCTATAGTTGCCACTGCAAATAACTCACAGAAATACACAACCAACATGTACAGATAATAAAGAGCTGACTGCATTGTATTTTCAAAACCCATTAGCCCAGGTGTCACAAAGCTTTGTCTTCTTTTTAATTCATTCCAAATGTTTTATTTGCCCTTGCCCAGAAAGTGACACCAAATATCAAATATCTCAGTCTAAAACATATTCTAAATTTTAATTCCAATAATTTCCATGGCTGTCTGAAGATCAAGAGTTGTTATTCCTAAAATATGTGGCTTTCAGGGCTCTCCAAATCCCTTGAATTATAGAATCTATAATCTTGGCTCCAGCAGTTTTGTCCAGTAATAGAGAGGGATCATGTCCGTAAGTGTTTAATCTCATGTTTTATTCTATTTTGCATGTTTGGCTAATAAAGTTAAATACTGTTTGGGAGAAAAATACTTGATTTCTCAGCAGTGTAAGCATTCAATGGTATGATGGATAGAAATAACATTTATCACATATTCAGGTGAATAAGGCTTTGTTTATATCTCCTAAAACAATCCTAAAATGGGAGGATACATTTGGAACGCGAGCACTGTCTTATTTACCTGGGCATAAGGTGGTACAGGCTATTTTCTGCACACTCTGCCCTTCACAGAAGGAACCACCATTGAGTGGTGCTGGGTTGGTGCAGGTCCTTGTGCGTTTCTGATACCCTCGTCCACAGCGGCTATTACACACAGACCACTCTGTCCAGGTGGACCAGCCACCATTTACTGGAAGAAGGTAAATATAAAATTGAATCATATGTGTGTTCATGCACACAGACACACAAACCATGCACAACACATAGACAAAAAGTCATCTGCTAAGTGACCATAAAACAATCTAAAATTTCAAAGATAGAAGAGACCTTGGGCATCATTTCATTCAGTTTTACTGCATAGCTGAGGAATCTAAGCATAGAGATAAATAAAATGAATTACCAAAATGTACTCACCTACTCAGAAGAGTATATAGAACCGTGTTCTATTTTTCTTGGCTACTGTTCTTAAAAAAAATACATTCCTCTTACCTAATCAAGCTTTAAAAATTATTTTTGACAGCTTATCTCAAATAATAAATGTTTACATCCTTATGCCAAGGTTGCAGGTGGATCTGAAGCATGAGAGCTGAATAAAATCATGTAGCTTTTTCTTAATAGATGATTGATTATTTTTCTTTAGCACATGTAAACTTTACAGCCTTTTAAGGACTTTTGGTCAGTTTCATTAATGCAGTGAACCTCGTTAAAAAATAAAGTCTTATATTGCTAGATTTTAAACTAATTGAGTAGCTATTTGATTGAATTGGCATTTAGTTTATGTAATTGAAATGGACACCTATTCTGTGTGTAAAAGTCAATTATGGTGTTTGATGGAGAGTTCAGTGTATGATTATAAAACCTACATTCTACTGCTATGTTCACTATTTACCGCCGGAGATATCCCTGTAGAAAATACTCTAATATATTTTAGGACTTCCATTATGTGAGTTTAGAGTACATTATTGTAATTAAGCATTTTCTAACAAAAATTATTTGCTGGTAGTTAAAACCTGACGTAACTAGTAGAAGTTAAAACCTGACATAACTAGAACTCCTGATCATAAAGAGAGTGCTAGACACTCAGGCAGCACACAGCTTATATGTGCATATCACACACCCGACATCTCCTCTGCTAGAATCCTATGCAAGACAATGGGAAAAATTATGAATATGTTATACATACATACACAGACAAAAGAATTTTCATGGCAGAGTTATTTTTCTATAAAGATAAATAATTGTAAACAACTGTAATGTTCAACAATAGGAAAAGGGTAAAGTAAACGTATGTTCATGTGACTGACATCTAGGCAGCCATTAAAAAATGGTGCTCTAGAAGTCTATTTAATAATACATGAATATTTGAACATCACGTTTTAAGTAAAAAATATATTTATATCCCTTACTTAAAAAATCTTATCTATGCATAAAAATACCAGTAGTATGCATATCAATCTTTTTAAAAGCTATTTCTGGATGACAAGATGACAGGATTATTGGCATTTTCTTCTCTGACCTTTTCTGTGTTTCCTAAATTTTCTATAACAGATATATATTTGCCATCTCAAAATGATACTAACAAAAATAAATATATACAACACACTCAAAAATGAAATACTCGTTAGATGTACACGTTTTGCTATAAACTTCTGGTGAGCCTAATCTATGAGCCTTGGACGACTTACTTTATGAGGCCATGAAAAGGACAAGCAGATGGTTGATAGGTTGTGTTTCAGTTAGTGTTCCAAAAAGCAACTTAACCTGCTCAGCTTTACAAAACCCAGTGTCATGGAATTGTCATTGTAAACTGCTTCCTAGCATACTGGCAAGCCAATATTTGGGGTTATAGTATCCATATACTGCTCTGGTAGGATTTTAATGAGAAACAAATAATGATAAGCTCCTAGAGAAAAAAAAAAAAAAAGGAATGTGAAAGCCCTAGACTTATACCCTCATTTTACAGACAAGGACATGAGGGTTCCTAGCATCCTGGTCAAGTGGCCAACTGAAGGTCAGTTACTAGAACTAGTCCTAGAGCACAAGTCTCCTGACCCCTAGGGTCCAATGATGTTTTTTGAACTCAAAGTGCCTAAGTTCCATCTGTTTGATTCTTTCTAAAAACCATGTTCAGCTTGCATTTGTAGATATTGAAAGCATGTTATATATAGGGGAAGAGATCTGCATGTATATTAAACATCTATATAACTCATAGAAAGATAGTCCATCATCATTAGTTATCTATGATTGCTACGTGCTGTGATGTGCTCCATTATCTTTTGCACTTTAAATGCTGTTAATCAAGTTGTTCAGCCAGTTTAGAAAAAGATAAAAAGTAGGAATCCTTTCACTGTGACTGAAGAGAGGCAACTACCTACAATTTAACATAGCCATTATCTTGACGAGGAAATTAAATCTCAGAGTATCCAGAGAATTAAAAAATTGTATGTATCTGTCTTGGAATAAAAAGGAAAGATTTAAAGTGTCACAATATACAGCCTCTGGAGCCTCACGTGGTTTCTGTTTCTCATAACTCCCCACAGCATGAGGACATCCATCCAAATGGCAGTATCTACACTAAGTACCACGAGCCAGATACCTGCCAAGGGCTGCCCCTCCTTTGCAGTCACCCAGACGTGAAAGTCCCTGGAATGTCCTTTCACACTGACGCAGCCCTGAAAAGCTTCCTTAAGTTCCAAGTGGTGGTGAGACACAGGCATCTCATTTAAGACGGGGCATACCCTCAAAATACTTCCCAGGGTTGTTTGGTTTCCTCTGACACAATAAATCACCCAGAATGTGAGGACCTACTGTCTGCCCAACACTGTGAGAAATACATAAATACACAGAGCAGTCTCTTGGTCTATAGTGGAGCTTAACACACAGCTGGGGAGATGAAACTCCTCATAAAATGACTGGAAGGCAACTGAGTGCTATACCGCAAAGAGATAAAAGCATCAGACGCTACAGCAAAATTGGGTGTGAAACTGTTGAGTATTTCTGGAGAAATATTAGGTCAAATTGGATATGAGCTGGACTAGAAAGGGCCAGAGAGCGGAAGGGAAGCTTTCCGAAGAAATCATTATGTTGAATTTGCTATGTGGTTAGGATTAGGGCCACTGCATAGCAGTGGTCACCTTCACTCTAACTACCCGCGCCCCCCCCCCCCCCCCCCCGAGTGTGTAAAGCAAGTTCCAGGAAGTCAACGTTGTTCTCTGATGTATCTGGGGAACAGGTCAGCCACAATTTACCTGACTAAGCCAAAGCCCACAGAATTGTCAGTGGGCTGACTTAACCATCTTCATCTCCAAACTCACTCTAGATCTGGGTGGTCCAGGGTATGGAGGAGGGGGGCACACTTAGATGGGTGAGCATCTTCTGGCTTTGGTGCAGGCACTCAGGTGGATTTCCTTCACTTTTCCATAAGCTGACTGACCAAGGGCTAGGAATTTCCAAGTCTGGTCTTTCTATGCCTATCAGGGAAGCAGTTAAACCTCACTGCTGAAGCTGCAAGCTGGCAATAGGGATTGAAAATGGGTGATGGGCACTGAGGAGGGCACTTGTTGGGATGAGCACTGGGTGTGGTATGTAAGCAATGAATCATGGGAATCTGCTCCCGAAGTCAAGAGCACACTGTATACACCGTATGTTAGCTAACTTGACAATAAATTATGTTTAAAAAAAGAAAAAGAAAAGAGAAAGGGCCTCTTGCTTGATAGTTTAAATTAAAACGAGAGAAACTGTAGTTTGACATGGACTAGATTGAGACTCCACCAGCTCACTCACCGTAGACTATGACAGTTGCAGTCGTGCTTTTCCTCTTGGCAACAATGTTTTTGGCAACACAAGTATAGTTTGCAGTATCTGAGAGGCGGGCCTGCTTTATGATGAGGTTGTGATCAATAGTAATATAAAAATTCCGATCTTCAACGGGGTCAATTATGTCTTCATTTTTCAACCATTCCACCTAAAGATGCACAAAAGAAATAGGTAAGTACCCAGTATGGATCCCTCGATGGCTGTCTGTCCTAACCTGTGTTTTAGAATTTGTATGACATTGCTCTGTGCTATGAACTTCAGCAATCCTGGAGGAAGTAACTTTCTGAGGTCATGTGAGGTATCACTCACCTGCCAAACTTGCTGATTCTGTCTGTACTACATTATTCTCAAATGTCAATGAACCAGTTGGGAAATACAATGTTCAAATTGTTTTCACTTTGCCCCGCAGGCAAGAACAGGGAATGTGCACTGCCAAGTTCAGAACCCAATCAAAAATAATAGGCTAAGCATTTCAAACGGAACTCAAACCTTTTGCTATTTGATTTGTTTACTCTTGGCAACTAACTTGCTGCTTTTCACAAAAGAATGTAAAGACTATTAAAAAAGCTCAAAAGGCATCTTCGACATCATGTAGCTCTAATAAACCAACATTTGGATGATTTACGTGTAACCTTGCTGAAACATATGGATTAAATTTCCCCGAAAATGCACTTACTTTAAAATGGAGCAAACACATATTTGGAGATGCATTTAAGCCAAAATACGTGAGGAAGAAAAGGTTTTGTACCAACCTTCAATATAATCCAAAGAGCGTATACATCATACTCAAAGCTCTCCTTTTCTGTATCAATAACATCAAATCTTTGACTCATGGTTTGCTTCTGGGGAACCTGACCTAAGACATGACTGTTCAGAACTACTGGACTATTTTTTCCATGAAGATCACATCAGTTTAGCAAAAGCAATATTATGCTTACAGAATGAAAGGAGGGAGATATATCTGTATAAACTGTCCTTATGGAGGATGAACTATTTCTTGTTCCATAAATTGGTGCTGCTGCTGCTGTTTTTGTTTTTTTTTCTATGCACAGGATTTTCCATAAAGCAAAACAACACTGATATTTGCCACCCTTAAACTTTTCTTTTGCATCCATGTGGATATGGATACAAGTAATCTTTAGTGGTAGAGAGTCAATAGTGTTGCCATTTTCAAAATCTTAAAGAGTATCTCCAGCACCACAAGAGGTCTGGAAATTAATCTCTAAATCTGTCAGTGGGCTTGACTTTGCACAGCTCTAAATTACATCCAACAGAAGGACTCTAAAATAATGCTCCTCTAATCCTTAGGAAAGAGACCACAATTTAAAGGGAAAAACGTTTAAAAACCAACAACAATCCTGAAATAAACATTTGAGGATGTAGATAAGAGCAACTATTTGTGGTGATATAAATTTTGAAAGGGCAAAACTCTCTTGGTATTTATACTATGGTAGTGAGAAATAGAATCAAATCCATCTAAAACAGTGGAGTTTTAAAACATGCATTTTGTTTTCACATACAGAGACCACATTCAGTCAGGGCCATGCTTGGATATATCTGATCTGAAACTCACACGCTTCTTGACTCGGATTTTCTCAAAATCTGGCCCTATGTGTGTGGTAGTTTGAGCTCACTAGAAGTGCAAGAGGGAAGGGAGCAAAATTCATATAATTATTATCATTGATCATTGAAAGCAGACATTAACTTTCTAATCTAATCTTTATGCCATTCTAGAGAAAGCTTTCCACCTATAGAAGGCACTGTTGGGATCCCCTGAGTTGGTCTTGGATCCCTCCTGAGAGAGAGAGAGAGAGAGAGAGAGAGAGAGCATGCTCTTCATGCTTTTCTTCCAAGGACCCATAATTGCTCTTTCTTTGAAAGATGGCTCTGACATTCGTGGACTCTGAAAGTGCCTAGGGGTTCACAGCACCCCCCTCCCCCTCCCTGTCCCACAACCTCCACCTTAGCCATTGTCTCACAGATGTGAAATATGCTTTGTGTCCAATTGGGGTCAGAATCTGAGCTGCTACCTTCCAGAGTTCCCCTGTGAAATTAGGCTGAAGCTGTCCCCTTGAGATGTCGCCTGCCATCTCTATACACACTTACTGGGCTTCATTTTCTCTCCTGGTGGCTCCACCCAGCTATAAGGTTCTCTCTTCTATGAATGCCCCATTTAAAAAAAAAAAAACAACAAACCCTCTGCATTCAAATCTTGGTCTCATGGTTTGCTTCTGAAGATTCCAACTATTCTCACAGGAGAACCCATGACTGTTCAAAACTATGGTTTCTTCTGTTTAAATCACATCAGTTAACAACAGTGAGGTTACCCTGATCATAAGTGACATAAAGAGATCCCAAGGGATATTGCAAACTACTTGTATATTTGAAAGTTTATTACACGGAAGAAAAAGAGCAATCTGCACAGTTGACAAGATCTAAGACGACTTCTGTGATTACTGGGTAAACCAACTTTAGTTGCAAATATATCACTCTGCATTTTTCTCAAGTCTCTTGCCAGTGCTGGAACAGTGAGTATGACCTGGGTTTTGATGACCCCTGAGGAACCCCAGACATACTGGAGAGGCCCCCAGGGCCCTGTGGAGGTTACTGCCTTCCTCCCCAACTCTGGATTTAACCAGAGAAGCTCTGCTTTGATCTGTTTTCCTGTTTTCCATACTGGGCTCACTTGTAATGCCTAGTTTAAAGAAACAGAGAGTTCACTCCTGCTAGAAAATAGCTGTAGAAATGAAAAGGTGAGCCATGGGCTCCTCCGGCTTCCGGTACCTTGCCTACCCTCCTGTTCCCTACATTCCAGTACTCGCAGCTGCCACAATGTCCTGCTTTGAGACCACATCTCTACAGGAAGCTCAGGTCATCACCTCCGGCACTGGAATCCTCATGCTGCCCTGCACATCCCCATCTCCCACCCTGAAAAAATATCGACCCCCTATCACGCTGCTTTGCAATGCAGAAGCAAAATTCTCCAAAATTTCAAACTCTGTTTAGATTATTTTCTCTACTTTTCTCTAACTAAAACTTAGCTCTTTATGATGCTTCTGTTTTGCTTTTTTTTTTTTTTTTTTTTTTTTTATCCTGGAGTTCTCTCAAGTGGTGGATATTTGATTTCCTAAACCCAACACACACTGGGCCGGGGAATCAGAAAGTGCCCTCCTTGTTCTGCACTGTCTTTTCTAGACCATTCTCTCCAAACACCATTGCTTTGAATTTCATGCCATCAGATTATGTCACCCACCTTCTATATTTTTTGTGGTCATTTAAAGACCTCTGGGCTCACAGTCATTTTATGCAGCACAATTTTTCTGTCACAATTTCTAATGATTTTAATAACCACAAACACTTTCAACATTTTGGCCTCTCAATTACATGACCCTCCTTCCTGCCACAGTCTTGGTCTCTAAGACACCCACACTTATAGGCCAGAGACTTTCAATCCTGGTTTCACTGTAGAGTAATTTGGACATTCATAATATATCAATTTTACATCCAATCCGGAGAAATTAAATCTGACCCAGAGCAACTCTGATTCACTGGTCAAGACTGGTCTAGCATCTGTATTTTTGAGACTCCTCAAGGGGCTGTGATTTCCTGCTAGGGTTGAGGAATACCACTCTAGAAGATTGTCTTTCAGATGAGATCCCTGGACAAGAAGCACCCAGGTCACCTGGGAGGCTGACAGAAATGCAGAATCTCAGGTCTGCCTACCCAGACTCACTGAGTCAAAATGTGCATGTGAATAAGAAATTCAAGGATTTATATGCACATTAAAGTCAGAGAACCACTGGCCAGCTCTTGTCCTTACCACTGATTATTAACTGCAAGCCTTCCAAAACTCCGATGCAGTTTCTTTTACCATATTCTCCATCTTTCTGACTTACTCCCTCTCAGACTCCTATTTTGACAAACTTTCACTGGGCCCTACAATCTATTAAACAAAGCGACCTATCTTGGCTGTCATCCCTCTCACGTTCCCTCCTCTCTCTTCACCACTTTTAAATCGAACCGTTTACCTTATCAACAATCCCTTGCATCAGGAGCTCAGCTCTCCCACCCCTCTCCTTTTCTAAGGCGTTCACTTGGCCGCTCTTCCCGACACCACGTTCACAGACTTGCAGAGGAATATGGCCGCGCACAGCCACGTTGAGTGGGCTCATCTGAAATTCATGATAACAGAACTCAAATGGGCCCTTAATTCTGCCAAAAAATCGTACTATATTTTCATCATCTGTTCACTGTCCCATCCTCCTAGACAGCTATTTCACACCTTCTCCACTCTCCTTAAACACCACCTCCCTCTCTATCCTCACTTTCAGCTGATGACCACGATTTCTACTTCACTGAAAAAAAGTGACAATCACGAGACAGCTTCCACAGCTCCCACTACTCACCACCCCACCCCTGTTCTGCACCCTCTCTCTTGTTACTGGGTCAGCTCTCTGTGCTCCCACCTGTCACCTCTCATTTGTACTGTGCCTTCCATTCCCTCGTGCCTGGTCAAGGGCAGGCCCCAGCAATTCTCCTCTCTGTCTCTTAAATCATTAATATTCCCTCTACAGGAGCCATCTCCATCAGCATACAGACATACACTTAGAACCCTCCCCACTCGTTTCCGCCTGGAGTCACCCCATGTCTTTGCTCACCTTACAAAACGCCTTGGAATATTTGCTTATAATCACTCTCTTCATTTCCTGTCCTCTTCATCTCTGCTGTATCTACTCTAATGCGCATTCACCTCCACCATTTTGCAGGTACTACTCTCTTCAAAGTCACCAATTACTTTCATTTTGTTAGATATACTGGTGAGGTGACTCAGCAGCAGGTTTGACCCAACTGGTTTCTCCCTCTTCCTCACTTGCTTTCTTGGCCAGGGCACTTTTCCTGGTTTTTGTCTTATCTCACTCCATTCCTCACAGCTTCCTGGAGCAAAGGTCTGTTCCCTTGTGGAGGCTCTGTCCTTGGACCTCTTCTTTTTTTCTGTCTTCTATCTATATTCACTTCCTTGGTGAGCTCATCCAGTCTCATGCAGAGGTCTTCTAAATTTATCTCCAGTCTAGACCCTGGCCTTGAACTCCAGACTCATATATCCAAATGACTTCTTTCAACTGCACTGGGTTGTCTAATAACAACCTCCTGAACTGCACTTCCAACCCTGCTCCTCCCACAGCCTTGCTCATCTTAGTTCATGTCGACTCTATCCTTCCAGTTACCTAAACAAAGCCTCAGACTTGGCCTTGACTCCTCTCTACCTCTCTCTTTGCCCACTGGAAGTCAGGGCAGTATATCAGGATCTGACCACTTCTTGTCCCCTCACCACCACCCTCTTCCAGTTCAAGCCTTCATCATTTCCTTCTTGGATTACTGCAACAATTTCCTGTCTTATCTTTGCTTTCCCTCTTGGCCATCAACATTCAATATTCAACACAATAGAGTGAATGAGCCTGAAACCTTAAGTCGATCGTGCTACACCTCATCTCCAACCCTCCAAAGGCTCCTATCTTGTTTGCTGTCAAAACCAAAGTTCTTATAAAGACCCACTAGGCCCAGCATCACCAGGACCCCTGACCCTTCTGAGATCACCTTGTTCACTTTCTCTATCTGTAGCACGCTGGCTCCTCTGCTAGTCCTCATGCATATCAGTGGTACTCCTGCTTTGGGAATTTTGAGTCTGCTGGTCAATCTGCTTGAAATCACCTTTCCCTTCCCCAGGTATCTGCATAATATGTTCCCTTCTCTTATTTAGTTCTTCAGATGTCACCCTCTCAGTGAGTCATTTCCTGATCAACATTTTTAAAAAATTTTTTAATGTTTATTTTTGAGAGAGAGAGAGAAAGAGAGACCGAGAGATACCACAGAGAGAGATATAGTGTGAGTAGGGGTGGGGGGGAGAGGGACAGAGAGAGAAGGAGACACAGAACTTGAAGCAGGTTCCAGGCTCTGAGCTGTCAGCGCAGAGCCTGATGCAGACTGTGAGATCATGACCTGAGCCAAAGTTGGACACTTAACCGATGGAGCCACCCAGGTGCCTCTCCTGATCAACTTTTAAAACTGCAACATCTCTCTCTGTCTATACTCCCAATCTCTCACCCTCTTTTCTTTATTTTCTCCATGGCACTTCTCACCATTTCATACAGTCTCTATTTCATGTAGCAGTTGTGTCCTCCACCAGAACTTAAGTTCCACAAATTTTGACCTGATTTTTGATCACTGTTACATTCCTGTGGCCTTAAATGATATATATGGGTGCTTAGTTGGTATTTGCTGAATGTATGAACAAAACTAACACATGTAGTGAGATCAAGTCTGTTAAATACAGTTTTAAATCTCTATAGAGTGGAGAAATTAATCTTAAATATATTCAATGAGTGCCATTAAATTTTTTAAGTTTATTTATTTTTATTTATTTATTTATTTAGAGAGAGAGTGTGAGTGAGAAGGGGAGGGGCAGAGGGAGAGGGAGAGAGAGAATTCCAAGCAAGCTCCACACTGTTAGTGCAGAGCCTGAAGTGGGGCTTGAACTCATGAACCATGAGATCACAGCCTGAGCCAAAATCAAGAGTTGGACACTCAACTGACTGAGCCACCCAGACACCCATAAATGAGTGTCATTTTAAACATCCCTTCTAAGTAAGTTCTGTAGGGATTAAGAACACACGTTTCTCTTTCCTAAGGTGAAATCTTACAGAGCTGTGCTGGCCTCCAAGCGAACTCACTGGAGAAGTCCTAAGATAGAAGAAGACCTCTAGAATTACGCTAGGAGACCCCCAATGTCTCACTGTCGTTTATGAGTCTGGAAGTGTCCGGTGGCCAGCATGTTTTAACTAAAGTATCTTTGAAAGTAGCATGCTCCTCTAATCCACATTACACCTGTATGTCTGTTGCAGAATTAAAAGAGGGTGTTTGAGTAATTATTGCATACCTTCATCTAGGTGATCATAGTAAACCTGAGCCTAAAATACAACTTCCCAAGAACTTTAATTTTCAACGAACAAAGAGGTAGTAGGCACCTTGTTTTTTTCTCAAATGCATTCCACTAACACTGAGTACCAATGTACTAGGCATGGTGGCAAGTGCTGGGGGATAAAGGGACAAGTCAGATAAGTGCAATGTGTGAGAATAATTCTGTTTATCATGAAAGACGCTGAGTCAGGAAGATATATCAATTAAATCTTTACAAATATACCTTTATATTAGCAAAATATATCCTTCTCATTGAAGTGTCTCCAGAAGCCACCACCACCAGATAAAGTGACGGTCTTCATCTGCAGTAATTTCACAGTGAGCCTCCTTACATAAACTGTATGTGAAATCCCAAGAAACAGTACAGAATCTCTGGTTGTGCTGAATTTCATTGTATTGAATAGTAATTAATTATATTGTTGCAATGCTATTTATTTGTAAGCTAATCTTGGTTAATTGGGAGTCAGCACTTGGGTCTGGCCTCTGAATTCTGTTCCTATCTTGCTCATTTCAATGCTTCTTGTTGATTTCACTCTGAGATGTGGCTTCCTCCCACCCCTCCCATTTAACAAACCATCTGATTTATACATGGGAGAAGTCTTTCTGAGTTGGAAGTTATTTTTAGCTATGTATAAAACATTCAAGAAGAGAGAAAAATAGGTTGTAGTTCAGAAAACAATAAAAGGCTTTGCCCATAAACCATAACTTGTCTTCAGGGCTGCAGTGAGGCAAAGTAGTGTTTCTGTCCTTGTGACTCAGTAACTGCAGTCTTTTCAATAATTTGGGGCACATTTGAAGTCATCGACTCAAGGGTTTATAAAGAAATTGGAATTTATTAACAGGTAATAAAAATAGTTACAAGGCAATGTTAGGATGCCCTATTTGCATATTCTGCTGTTATGTTTCATGTTGATTAATGCCATTGTGTGCAATTGAAAATCTTACTTTAAGAAGCAGTTTCTAAAGTACCAGCTGAGAGGGTTGCTCTCAAACCAGATTGCGTGGGTTCAAAATTGAACTGTCACTTCGTGTCTCTCTTAAGTTTCTTACCTTAGATGTGCCTCAGGGTCCTCATTTACAAGATGAGGATAATCCTTGAATGCATTCCACAAGGTTTATAAAGATCAAATGAGTTAACAGGGGCACCTGGGTGGCTCAGTTGGTTAGGCGTTCCACTCTGGATTTCAGCCCAGGTCATGATCCCATGGTTCACGAGATCCAGCCCATGTCAGGCTCTGTGCTGACAACATGGGGAGCCTGCTTGGAATTATCTCTCTCCCCCTCCATACCCCTCCCCTGCTTGCGCATCCGCACATGCTCACTCGCTTTCTCTCAAAATAAATAAATAAACTTAAAAAATGAGTTAATTACACAAATTACATAGTGTCTGATGTACGGTAAATTCTTAAGTTATTATTAATATCAATTAAGGATATACTTAAAGGAGATAGGACAAAACTCAAACTTCTCTAAAATAACAGCAGAGAAATGGTGTAAATTTAAAAACAAAAAAGAAAATATCTTCATGTCTGAATTCCTTTAGCTTTTTCTGACATTTTCTTTTTTATTGAGACAAAGTCAACTTACCATTAGATTACATCTCTTTAAGACTGTACTAGAAATATATAAATGATTAAGTATTAAATTGACCAATCTAGTTTGTATGCTAAACCTAAATACATATTTCCATTTAAACCTTGTGAATCCATAACTCTAGAGATGTCATTAGCATGCATGTGCTTTAGAGAAAGTATAACATGGCATTTTAATCAGTCTGTGCAACTAGTATTTTCTAATTCTTTTAGATTAAAAGCAAATCATCACACTACATTAATGTTTTAAAGGTATAACAAGAACAGATTTTTGATAAAAGAAATTTTACCAAGATTAATTTGAGAAATACCCATTACTGACTGTACTTAATAATAAGGTATAAATCACAGGCAATTTATATATTACTTTTACCTAGACCCAGACCATCCACATGTTTATAGTTTTGGTTATTCCTTTAAGTTTCCCAATGCTGTTTCCCTGCTACTTCAAGTTAGTCATCATCACTCATTCTTTTTTTTTAACGTTCAAAATGTTTGTCATTTGTTTTTAAGCCACAGCAACAGCTCAATATAGTACACGATATACAGAGAAAAGACAAAGAATAGTTTAACACTGGCTTTATGAAATTAAGTGGCTCCAGATAGACAACTAGGTTGGTTTCAAGTTTTTGTCTTAAATATTAATATTCTAAAAAAGTAAACTGATTCTTACAGAGTCTAAGGAAATAAATGATTTTTTTAGGCAAATGTTTATTTTATATGAACAATTTGGCCCTCGCAACGTGAAAAGAATTTCACACATGTCGACTTAATGAAATAGGCTTTTTTGGCAACACTCTTATTTTTTCTCAGTACCCCATGATATTCATTCTATCCTCTCTTTTTAGTGATAAGATACGTTCTTGTTTTTGCTATCTGGACCTGTAAAGCCCCCAAATTTGAGTATGCGCTGAGAAATTCCAAGGTACCTATTTGTGTTTGTGTGTGTGTGTGTGTGTGTGTGTGTGTGTGTGTGTGTGTGTGAGACGTGATGAACAGAAACACCCGAGTTACTCCAGGATCTGGGCCCGGGTTGTCCTCTCACTGGTGCTCTACAGGGAAACAGTGTGATCACAGAAAAGAGCCATCAGACCTAACCTCTCTATCATTGCTACCCTGCTCACTCTTCTGGGACCAAACACAGGTTCACTTTCAAAGCTAACACTGGGACTGGATGTAGTTTGATTTCAGGGGCATCAGGAAAGCATCCCTGCTCTCAAAAGATGCAGCCCAAATTTTTGGCAGTGTCTTGAAATGTCTTTAGGAAAGCTAGTGTGTAATCCCACCATTAGAAGGTTCTCTTTACATGCAAATGACCTGAGAAATAACACCTTGATCTAAACCATATAAAGTATTACAAAACTTGGCATATAAACCAAGGGAAAACTCTTTTCAGTTCGGATAAAGAAGAGTTTGAAGGCACGTGGATTTCAAAATGGAATTCAAGTAACCAGCAATATGCAAAATTTTCTATGGGGGTACACAAACAAAAACATGTTTAAGGGGATCTGTGTTTGTATCTTTTTTAAAAAAAAGTTTATTTGAGAGAGAGGGCGGGGGAGAGGGAGAGGGGGGAGAGGGGCAGAGAAAAGGGAGAGAGAGAGAGAATCCCAAGTAGGCTCTGCACTGTCAGTGCAGAGCCCAATGTGGGGCTGGAACTCATGGACTATGAGATCATCACCTGAGCAGAAACCAAGAGTTGGACATTTAACCAACTCAGCCACCCAAGCGGACCTGTATTTGTATCTTTAACTTCCATATGCACTCTGTCCTGATACTCATTGTGCTAAAAACTTGTCTCCTGCTTTTCAAACCGAAGCCATCTCTTGCATCACAATCTTACCTGATACATTGTTGGGGGTGTCAAAGCCTCCAGGGTGGCACAAGTTAGGTGCAAACTAGTTGGGAAGATTAGTGTGGTATTTGAGAGAGTAAGGGACTAAAATCACAGGGTAACAAATCCGTTTGCAAATGAGGTAATCGCAATTCTTGGCATTCATCAAAATTGAAGGAAGGAGGACCTAATATGCCAGCTAATGGGTGACTGAACCTAATAGCTGATAATAGAACACTATCTGATTTAGTGTCTTTACTAGTTTAAAAGACTTTTACAAATTAAGATTCAAGTTTAATAAACAAAAGGAACATCTGGTACAAAACGAAAGATACTTTAAAATATTTTTAACATGCACATTTTTACCCAACTGCATTCCATCAAATTCCATCCTTTTTTTTTTTTTTTTAATTTTTTAATATATGAAATTTACTGTCAAATTGGTTTCCATACAACACCCAGTGCTCATCCCAAAAGGTGCCCTCCTCAATACCCATCACCCACCCTGCCCTCCCTCCCACCCTGCCCTCCCTCCCACCCCCCATCAACCCTCAATTTGTTCTCAGTTTTTAACAGTCTCTTATGCTTTGGCTCTCTCCCACTCTAACCTCTTTTTTTTTTTTTCCTTCCCCTCCCCCATGGGTTTCTGTTATGTTTCTCAGGATCCACATAAGAGTGAAACCATATGGTATCTGTCTTTCTCTGTATGGCTTATTTCACTTAGCATCACACTCTCCAGTTCCATCCATGTTGCTACAAAAGGCCATATTTCATTTTTTCTCATTGCCACGTAGTATTCCATTGTGTATATAAACCACAATTTCTTTATCCATTCATCAGTTGATGGACATTTAGGCTCTTTCCATAATTTGGCTATTGTTGAGAGTGCCGCTATAAACATTGGGGTACAGGTGCCCCTATGCATCAGTACTCCTGTATCCCTTGGATAAATTCCTAGCAGTGCTATTGCTGGGTCATAGGGTAGGTCTATTTTTAATTTTCTGAGGAACCTCCACACTGCTTTCCAGAGCGGCTGCACCAATTTGCATTCCCACCAACAGTGCAAGAGGGTTCCTGTTTCTCCACATCCTCTCCAGCATCTATAGTCTCCTGATTTCTTCATTTTGGCCACTCTGACTGGCGTGAGGTGATATCTGAGTGTGGTTTTGATTTGTATTTCCCTGATAAGGAGCGACGTTGAACATCTTTTCATGTGCCTGTTGGCCATCCGGATGTCTTCTTTAGAGAAGTGTCTATTCATGTTTTCTGCCCATTTCTTCACTGGGTTATTTGTTTTTCGGGTGTGGAGTTTGATGAGCTCTTTATAGATTTTGGATACTAGCCCTTTGTCCGATGTGTCATTTGCAAATATCTTTTCCCATTCCGTTGGTTGCCTTTTAGTTTTGTTGGTTGTTTCCTTTGCTGTGCAGAAGCTTTTTATCTTCATAAGGTCCCAGTAATTCACTTTTGCTTTTAATTCCCTTGCCTTTGGGGATGTGCCGAGTAAGAGATTGCTACGGCTGAGGTCAGAGAGGTCTTTTCCTGCTTTCTCCTCTAAGGTTTTGATGGTTTCCTGTCTCACATTCAGGTCCTTTATCCATTTTGAGTTTATTTTTGTGAATGGTGTGAGAAAGTGGTCTAGTTTCAACCTTCTGCATGTTGCTGTCCAGTTCTCCCAGCACCATTTGTTAAAGAGACTGTCTTTTTTCCATTGGATGTTCTTTCCTGCTTTGTCAAAGATGAGTTGGCCACACGTTTGTGGGTCTAGTTCTGGGGTTTCTATTCTATTCCATTGGTCTATGTGTCTGTTTTTATGCCAATACCATGCTGACTTGATGATGACAGCTTTGTAGTAGAGGCTAAAGTCTGGGATTGTGATGCCTCCTGCTTTGGTCTTCTTCTTCAAAATTACTTTGGCTATTTGGGGCCTTTTGTGGTTCCATATGAATTTTAGGATTGCTTGTTCTAGTTTCGAGAAGAATGGTGGTGCAATTTTGATTGGGATTGCATTGAATGTGTAGATAGCTTTGGGTAGTATTGACATTTTGACAATATTTATTCTTCCAATCCATGAGCAGGGAATGTCTTTCCATCTCTTTATATCTTCTTCAATTACCTGCATAAGCTTTCTATAGTTTTCAGCATACAGATCTTTTACATCTTTGGTTAGATTTATTCCTAGGTATTTTATGCTTCTTGGTGCAATTGTGAGTGGGATCAGTTTCTTCATTTGTCTTTCTGTTGCTTCATTGTTAGTGTATAAGAATGCAACTGATTTCTGCACATTGATTTTGTATCCTGCAGCTTTGCTGAATTCATGTATCAGTTCTAGCAGACTTTTGGTGGAGTCTATCGGATTTTCCATGTATAATATCATGTCATCTGCAAAAAGCGAAAGCTTGACTTCATCTTTGCCAATTTTGATGCCTTTGATTTCCTTTTGTTGTCTGATTGCTGATGCTAGAACTTCCAGCACTATATTAAACAACAGCGGTGACAGTGGGCATCCCTGTCGTGTTCCTGATCTCAGGGAAAAAGCTCTCAGTTTTTCCCCGTTGAGGATGATGTTAGCTGTGGGCTTTTCATAAATGGCCTTTATGATCTTTAAGTATGTTCCTTCTATCCCGACTTTCTCAAGGGTTTTTATTAAGAAAGGGTGCTGGATTTTGTCAAAGGCCTTTTCTGCATCGATTGACAGGATCATATGGTTCTTCTCTTTTTTTTTGTTAATGTGATGTATCACGTTGATCGATTTGCGAATGTTGAACCAGCCCTGCATCCCAGGAATGAATCCCACTTGATCATGGTGAAGAATTCTTTTTATATGCTGTTGAATTCGATTTGCTAGTATCTTATTAAGAATTTTTGCATCCATATTCATCAGGGATATTGGCCTGTAGTTCTCTTTTTTTACTGGGTCTCTGTCTGGTTTAGGAATCAAAGTAATACTGGCTTCATAGAATGAGTCTGGAAGTTTTCCTTCCCTTTCTATTTCTTGGAATAGCTTGAGAAGGATAGGTATTATCTCTGCTTTAAATGTCTGGTAGAACTCCCCTGGGAAGCCATCTGGTCCTGGACTCTTATTTGTTGGGAGATTTTTGATAACCGATTCAATTTCTTCGCTGGTTATGGGTCTGTTCAAGCTTTCTATTTCCTCCTGATTGAGTTTTGGAAGAGTGTGGGTGTTTAGAAATTTGTCCATTTCTTCCAGGTTGTCCAATTTGCTGGCATATAATTTTTCATAGTATTCCCTGATAATTGTTTGTATCTCTGAGGGATTGGTTGTAATCATTCCATTTTCACTCATGATTTTATCTATTTGGGTCATCTCCCTTTTCTTTTTGAGAAGCCTGGCTAGAGGTTTGTCAATTTTGTTTATTTTTTCAAAAAACCAACTCTTGGTTTCGTTGATCTGCTCTACAGTTTTTTTAGATTCTATATTGTTTATTTCTGCTCTGATCTTTATTATTTCTCTTCTTCTGCTGGGTTTAGGCTGCCTTTGCTGTTCTGCTTCTATTTCCTTTAGGTGTGCTGTTAGATTTTGTATTTGGGATTTTTCTTGTTTCTTGAGATAGGCCTGGATTGCAATGTATTTTCCTCTCAGGACTGCCTTCGCTGCATCCCAGAGCGTTTGGATTGTTGTATTTTCATTTTCGTTTGTTTCCATATATGTTTTAATTTCTTCTCTAATTGCCTGGTTGACCCACTCATTCGTTAGTAGGGTGTTCTTTAACCTCCATGCTTTTGGAGGTTTTCCAGACTTTTTCCTGTGTTTGATTTCAAGCTTCATAGCATTGTGGTCTGAAAGTATGCATGGTATAATTTCAATTCTTGTAAACTTATGAAGGGCTGTTTTGTGACCCAGTATATGATCTATCTTGGAGAATGTTCCATGTGCACTCGAGAAGAAAGTATATTCTGTTGCTTTGGGATGCAGAGTTCTAAATATATCTGTCAAGTCCATCTGATCCAATGTATCATTCAGGGCCCTTGTTTCTTTATTGACTGTGTGTCTAGATGATCTATCCATTTCTGTAAGTGGGGTGTTAAAGTCCCCTGCAATGACCACATTCTTATCAATAAGGTTGCTTATGTTTATGAGTAATTGTTTTATATATCTGGGGGCTCGGGTATTTGGCGCATAGACATTTATAATAGTTAGCTCTTCCTGGTGGATAGACCCTGTGATTATTATATAATGCCCTTCTTCATCTCTTGTTACAGCCTTTAATTTAAAGTCTAGTTTGTCTGATATAAGTATGGCTACTCCAGCTTTCTTTTGGCTTCCAGGAGCATGATAAATAGTTCTCCATCCCCTCACTCTCAATCTAAAGGTGTCCTCAGATCTAAAATGAGTCTCTTGTAGACAGCAAATAGATGGGTCTTGTTTTTTTATCCATTCTGATACCCTATGTCTTTTAGTTGGTGCATTTAATCCATTTACATTCAGTGTTATTATAGAAAGATATGGGTTTAGAGTCATTGTGATGTCTGTATGTTTTATGCTTGTAGTGATGTCTCTGGTACTTTGTCTCACAGGATCCCCCTTAGGATCTCTTGTAGGGCTGGTTTCGTGGTGACAAATTCCTTCAGTTTTTGTTTGTTTGGGAAGACCTTTATCTCTCCTTCTATTCTAAATGACAGACTTGCTGGATAAAGGATTCTCGGCTGCATATTTTTTCTGTTTAGCACACTGTAGATATCGTGCCAAGCCTTTCTGGCCTGCCAAGTTTCAAAGGAGAGATCAGTCACGAGTCTTATAGGTCTCCCTTTATATGTGAGGGCACGTTTATCCCTTGCTGCTTTCAGAATTTTCTCTTTATCCTTGTATTTTGCCAGTTTCACTATGATATGTCGTGCAGAAGATTGATTCAAGTTACGTCTGAAGGGAGTTCTCTGTGCCTCTTGGATTTCAATGCCTTTTTCCTTCCCCAGTTCAGGGAAGTTCTCAGCTATAATTTGTTCAAGTACCCCTTCAGCACCTTTCCCTCTCTCTTCCTCCTCTGGGATACCAATTATACGTATATTATTTTTTTTTAGTGTATCACTTAGTTCTCTAATTTTCCCCTCATACCCCTGGATTTTTTTATCTCTCTTTCTTTCAGCTTCCTCTTTCTCCATAACTTTATCTTCTAGTTCACCTATTCTCTCCTCTGCCTCTTCAAGCCGAGCCATCGTGGATTCCATTTTGTTTTGCATTTCGTTTAAAGCGTTTTTCAACTCCTCGTGACTGTTCCTTAGTCCCTCGATCTTTGTGGCAAGAGATTCTCTGCTGTCCTGTATACTGTTTTCAAGCCCAGCGATTAATTTTATGACTATTATTCTAAATTCACTTTCTTTTATATTATTTAAATCCTTTTTGATCAGTTCATTAGCTGTTGTTATTTCCTGGAGATTCTTCTGAGGGGAATTCTTCCGTTTGGTCATTTTGGAGAGTCCCTTGCGTGGTGAGGACCTGCAGGGCACTTCCCCTGTGCTGTGGTGTATAACTGGAGTTGGTGGGCGGGGCCGCAGTCCGACCCGATGTCTGCCCCCAGCCCACTGCTGGGGCCACAGTCAGACTGGTGTGTGCCTTCTCTTCCCCTCTCCTAGGGGCGGGATTCACTGTGGGGTGGCGTGTCCCGTCTGGGCTACTTGCACACTGCCAGGCTTGTGGTGCTGGGGATCTGGCGTATTAGCTGGGGTGGGTAGGCAAGGTGCACGGGGGCGGGAGGGGCAGGCTTAGCTCGCTTCTCCTTAGGTGATCCACTTCAGGAGGAGCCCTGTGGCAGCGGGAGGGAGTCAGATCCGCTGCCAGAGGTTTGGCTCCGCAGAAGCACAGAGTTGGGTGTTTGCGCGGAGCGAGCAAGTTCCCTGGCAGGAACTGGTTCCCTTTGGGATTTTGGCTGGGGGATGGGCGGGGGAGATGGCGCTGGCGCCTTTGTTCCCCGCCAAGCTGAGCTCTGCCGTCCGGGGGCTCAGCAGCTCTCCCTCCCTTTGTCCTCCAGCCTTCCCGCTTTCCGCGCAGAGCTGTTAACTTATGACCTCCCAGACGCTAAGTCGCGCTTGCTGTCGGAACACAGTCCGTCCGGCCCCTCCGCTTTTGCCAGCCAGACTCGGGGGCTCTGCTTGGCCGGCGAGCCGCCCCTCCGCCCTGGCTTCCTCCCGCCAGTCCGTGGAGCGCGCACCGCCTCGCCGCCCTTCCTACCCTCTTCCGTGGGCCTCTAGTCTGCGCTTGACTCCGGAGTCTCCCTTCTGCTAATCCTCTGGCGGTTTTCTGGGTTCTTTAGGCAGGTGTAGGTGGAATCTCAGTGATCGGCAGGACGCGTTGTGAGCCCCGCGTCCTCCTACGCCGCCATCTTCCAGAACCTCTCCCATCAAATTCCATCCTAATGACACATTCTATGTGCACGCATCCATATGCCGTGACTCACCTGTGTTAAACCTAACTGAACACGCTGGGGTTTATTATTTTTTTAGGCAACATGGTCTGTGGCAAGGATGTTGAACAAAGTGAGATAGTTCTGTAAAGAGCAATCTTCATATTGTGAGATCTTGTTCAACATTCAACCAAGAAAAGAGAAACAAAAATAAGGTCATCTTACTTTAGGGAAAAATGTTAGCAAACAGGAAAACATGCAAGTTTCCCAGAAGGCATCTGTATCACTTGCAAGACTATTCCCAACTCTGCCTTGCTGAATCCTGTGTTCAGAAGTGGCACTCACTGGTCACTTTTTCCACCTCTTTGACTTTTTGAGGCCCTAGGTCATCAACATATTACTCAATATTTTTGTGATCTTCCTTAATTTAAGCAGATGTCTTCCTTCCTTCCTTCCTTCCTTCCTTCCTTCCTTCCTTCCTTTTTTAATAGGCCGAATAGGCCCAAAGATAGGAACTCCTCTCAAAGCTCTTCCTTTTTTCTATCATGTCACCCACAAACATGCACATGTCTTCAGTCCATCCTGAAAACAAACCAACAATGAAATTACTCTAGGACATACCTGCTTTTCCCAGCTATTCTTCCACATTTTCTTTCCCTTTGTGGCTAAACTGTCTTCAGCTTTTCATCTGCCCACCGACCCTTCACTTTAGTGCTGTCTGGATTCATGCTTAGCACCCCAACTGCATTTTCAGAGGCAACCAGCAGCCCCCCTAACTTCCCAGTCCGACAGCACTCTTTCCCTCTGCTACTTTCATGCCACGTAATTATCTGTTCTTTCTCAAACCTCTTTCCCGGGTCCCTTTATTTCATCCACTATGTTTCACATAGTCCTCCGCAGGGTTCTCTCTTTCATTTTCCTCCTTTTAATTTTATGGTAGTGGTCCTCAACTTTGTGCATCAGAATCACCCGGGGAGGTTTTAAGATCTGCTTGCGTCTGGGCCCCACCTGCAGAGATTCTGACTGAATTGGGCTTATGAGGGGCCCAGGCATTGGTGTTTCTCCGAGCTCCTCAGGTGATGTTAATGTGCAGCCAGGTTTGCAAACAACTGGCCTATATATACACTGGTGACCTCATTCATTCTCATGGCTGTTCACTCAAAAATCAATCCCTTCAATCCCAGTTTTTGGTAAGCTCCATTCATATTTTCAATGGCTTTCTTGATAACTCCATCTGAATGCTCAACCAATATGAAAAACAAAACATGTGCTGAATTGATCTCAGTATCACCTCACATCATCTGTAAGCTTGGTCCTTCTGGTTTTCTTTTCAAATATGGAGCCATTATCCTCTCAATCCTAAACTCGAAGCTTACAGTAATCCTCATAGCTTTCTTCAAAACCATTCTATGAAGTTATGGACGTTACCTAAAATGGTTTTCAAACCTGGCCCCTCTTCTATGTCCCTAAGTTTAAGTACTGTGATGTTATTTTAATTCCAACAATTCTTACTAAAAAGTTAATCTTAAAAATAATAGCTTCAATTAAAATGTTCTCCACTGTGTCATTGTTTCCAGGTTAAAATCCAAACTTGATATGAAATCTTTTACAAGCTGGCCTCAATTACTGCTCTAGCTTCACCTTCATCACTTAGTACCACTCTCTAGGCATACTGAACTTCCTAAAGGTTCCTTAGCATGTGAGCGTCATTAACGTGGCCACTCACTGTATTTTCTGTCACTCTACCCAGAATGCTTTTCTCCTCCTTTTCTGCTGAGAGAACTTTACTCATTCTTCAATATTCACCTCAGAAGACACTTTCATTCTGAAGCCCTTTTTGTCTGTCTTCCTTTAGTGTGCACCTGTAGCAATCTTTTCAAACCATCTATCATACTGTACTGTAATAATCTGTGTAAAGTTTGTGCCTGGGAGTTCTTGAGAGCACGATTACTCATGTGTATATGATATCTCCAATACTGATCAATACTGATACATTTTGAACATCTCTGAATATATATGTTTACTTTTGTGTTCAGAGTATCTATTATAGTACCCTAGCAGAGATGCTCAAAATGTATTTATTGTTTATCCAGTGAATATTTGTTGAGTATCTACTATGTGACCTCACTATTTCTGATACCTGGGATGCATCAATAAACCAAAAAGACAAAGTCTACCCTCCAAGTGATTCCCAAGAAAGAATACAATATATGAACAAATAAATACACTGGATAGTTTCAGTGATCCTTAGGGCTGGGGAAAAAAAAAAAAAAAAAAAAAGAAAAGAAAAGAGTGCTATACAGTGCTTTAGATTAAGAGTCAGAAAACATTTTCTGTGAAGGGACATGTACTAAGTATTTTAGGCTCTGTGGGCCAAGGTCTCTAAACTGTTGGCATAGACAATATGTAAATGAGCATGTAAATAAAACCTTTATTTACAAAAACAGATGGTGGGCTGTATTTGGCCTGCAGGCTATAGTTTGCTGACTCTTTCATTTTAGATGATAGGGAAGGCTTCTCGGTAGAGCCAACTCAGCATTAGAACATGAATTTCTAGAAACAGCCAGTCATCCTGAGCCAGAGTGTTCCAGGTATACAGAAGAGCAATTATAAAAGTCATTGTTTGTGAAGCAGAAATAAAGCCTTCATGACTGAAGTGTGGTGAAAAAAAGAAAGAATGAATACATGAACAGAGGCAAGAATGTGTGCCCATATAGAAAGTAAAATTACTACTGTCAGTGGCAAATTTTTGTAAGGAAGAAGTCCCTTAATTGAGTTATGTAGCCACATTCAGAGAGATGTAACAAAGACATGACTGCACAGGAAAATAAAAGTCAGTAGGATCTACTGAAAATTAGCTATTCATTGAGTATTCATCAAATAGCAACAATGCACTGAGGATTATTGCAGGTGCTAGAAATTAGACAAAATGTGGAATAATTATGACTATTAAAGTTTAAGATGATCACAGTGTTGGATTCTATTGATTCTTAGCAATGCATATACATATTTGATTTCTAGAAGCATAAATATGACTTTGAAGTACTGAGAAGTACTGCTTGTAACAGAACTGAGAGCAGTGCTTTGATAAAACAAACAAACAAACAAAAAAAAACAAAAAAAAAGTGACCTGAGAACATATATATAGAGAGAAGATACCAATTAATTCTATTTTAGGAAAATATTTTGGAAGAAAATTTTGGAAAAAAATTCTGTCACCAAATGAAATATGTTTAAAAATCATTGAGATATTCTAACAAAATGGACCAGAAGTTTGTTCAATTTCTCTTTTGCATTCTAAAATTTTCATTTTTTTGTGAAGTGTGTGTAGATAATAATAACAAATAGCACAAATCAACATGCTTATTCTACCTTTGGAAAATTGATGAGAATGATGTAACACTTTTTAAATAAATGACTTTTCCCCAAAAGACATCTTTGGATATTTTGGATATTTTGGACATCTTTTGGATATTTGGATATTTTGAGATTAGCTCATGAAAATCAATAGAATAGGCCTACACATAATTTGTGTAATTTTAATGAACTAAATTTCCAAAACATAGCCAATAAAACTTGTTTTTGTTACAGGAAAAGATACGGACTTGGGAATTGCCAGACTTGGTTCTGTAGCCAGGCCCTCCCACTTGCCAAGCTTGCAGCCTTGTGAGGCTGGAAGCTCCCAGAAGCACGATCCTCACATGTACAGAGGGAAGGACCTTCCTCCCAGGGCTGTGGGAGGATTTAATGAGATATGGAAGGGAAAGCACCTGGAATTGGGAGGTAGTCATAAATTTAATTTAATTGCTTCTTCACTGAGTTTACCCCAAACAGAACTATATCTCTATAAATGTTTTTTAAATGTTGATGATTCAGTGTTCAATTCTCTATTAAGAAGGACATATCTTTAGGGGCATCCGGGTGGCTCAATTGGTTAAGTGTCCAACTTTGGCTCAGGTCATGATCTTGCAGTTTGTGGGTTTAAGCCACACATCGGGCTCTGTGCTGACAGCTCAGAGCCTGGAGTCTGCTTTGGATTCTGTGTCTCCTTCTCTGTCTGCCCCTCCTCTGCTCAGGCTCTGTCTCTCTCTCTGTCTCTCAAAAATAAATAAACATTTTTTTTTTTTTAAAAAGGAGGACATATCTTCATATTCATAATACTAATCAGAAAAAAAAAAAAAACTAAGAGAAATCTTTCAATCTTCCACTGCATAGGGCTATTGGTATTGGTTTATGAGTCTTCATTACTAAAACTCTCCCACTGAGGAAAGTTTCCCCTTATTTACAGCCTCAATCCTGCCTAGTGTATGTACCAGAAGAGAGGCCATATTTCTAGCCCTCCTATATGAGAACTGGTTCCCAGCTCTTCTAGAGAGGATAAAATGTTTAGAAATCCCTCCAACAGTTAGATCTTTCAGTTCTATTGATGCCTTCGGTCTGGCAGAGAGTTCTCAAAACCCTGACATGATTTTATTAATGAATATGAGTGATTCCCAATTTGATTATAAGTTTCAGGACTGGAGCATATTGACCCCATATTGTGTGTTCCCAGAAAAGATGTATAAAACTGTCATCCCTTCCTGTGTGTGGTGTGATTTAAGAATCAACTTTTTTTTATGGCTCCTAGATGCACGGTTTTATAGCTTTACTGTTACTGATGTTTTATAAAATTCAGAACTATTGGCTATATAAGTGCTGTGAGGGGGTAAAAAAAAAAAAAGGTTTTGCAGCAAAACATGGGGATCATTTTTCAATGGCTCAGGCTTCTACAACCTTTTTTGAACAGCCATTTAAGCATTCAACAACCTCATGTTTCAAATCTCCCCCCTAAAAACTTTATTCTTCAGTTTAAATTTAAGTTTTGATTTATCATCAGCAAAGACAGAGAAAAGTGGATTAACATTCCCAACAGATTATCCATTGATAACTCATAATTAAATATAGGATAAATTATAATGTCTAGTTTAATCTGGACTTCCCATACTCATTTCCCCACCTTTATTCACTCCCCTTATTTATCTTTCTAAATAAGCAGCATAAAAGCTAAGCTACCCAAGACAGGTCCCCAAACTTCTAATGTTAAGAGTATACAAAGTGGGGGAGTCACTTACATAAAATAATTATTTTCCAAACATTATTTATCTTTGGTAATTTTTTTTCATGGTTTACTACTAAAACTGTGTAAAATGGAACCACATTCTTATTTTACTATTAAAAAATAAAACACAAATATTTGGGCAAAATGATGTAATAAAAACAAATCAACAGCCGTGTCCTCCTCCCTGTTGCCTTGTCCCTTCCACACCCCTGGGCAAAGAGAATGTATCCCAGGATGATGCACACATCAGGGGCTTTTTAGGAAGGCCTGGCACTAACTAGTATTAGCAATCGCAACGATTTCCAAACAGATTAAATGTTTTCTTTTAGTGGTTCCTGTGTTTTGTTTAAGCAAATCAGTGCCACAGTAAGAAAAAAAAATTACAATCTACATTCCATTCTTAGTTTCCAACCATTTTTAAAAGAACAATCGTGACAACATATTTGAAACCACAGTAGTAGAGACCTTATCACAACTATGTTGATGTTTTACCTTTAGATAATAAAAGTACACAGTTCGATATTATTAAGCATTAGGAACGTGAGCCATATTCACTAGAGTGTACACACTTTACATTCTGAACTAAACAAAAGGCTTTATGTAAAAGCATACCTAGAATATGCTTTGACTACCTTCAGGAAGACTAATGGATTGGTTTCATATGTCTCTTCTTCATACTGCCAGAATCAACACAAGGGTAGAGGCATTGCTTGCAATAGAAATAATTTGGCTACAACTCCATCTCTGTAAAACCATGCCAAGTATGGAGCCCAAACGCCAGTAGAACAACAATAGAAGCAAAGGAAATTTTTCCATTCATCAGAAAGCTGCAAAGTTAAGGTACATGGAGACAAATAAGCAGAAATCATAACAAATCATAAATCTGATGATTTACATATCTTTACAACAGCTTCAACATAATCCTATAGGCTGAGTTTTGTGATTTCTTTCAGTGTGAGCTTTTATATCAATAAAGCTAAATCCTTTCTGAGAATTTTAAGTACTTCTACTTAAGAACTTGTTTCTTTTTGTACTTCAGGGTAAACGACATACCTGAATGTTACCAAATAGGGCAATGAAATCAAAGGAAAAAAAAAAAGGAAGGATCACTTAAATTGTTTACACAGTTCTTTTTGGAGATAGCAATTTTCTGATCAAAATTAAACTAACAATGAGAGGTGCTCAGCTTTTCCCCCAGAAGCTACTGGCACCCTTTGCCCTTTAGATACATGAACTTGTTAACAGTGTGATTGGCTAAAGAATTGTCTAATCATATATGTCAATAATAAAGAACAAAGCACCTTGCAGTTTTCTCTCCTATTCTACTCCCCTGTGAAAGACAGATGTGTTGTGTCTAATTATTCACTGATTGGTATCGGGAGAAACATTAACATAATTGGCACATTTGTTCTAATTAACAGAGAGAAACTGCCACATGCCACCCAACATGAAAAGTGACTCCAGCAACTATTAGCTAGAAAAACCCTCATCTATCAGAAAGGTTACTCCGTTGAACTCAAACTGGGGCCCCTCGAGTCAGAACACGGAGACTGGAAATGACACAACAGAGTTGTGAAGAGTGTGTACACCTGAGAGGATGGCGATTCAGCCTGGAGTCACTAGATGCAGGTATATTAATCAAACAAATGGGAAAAGCAATTATGGGGTGATTATCAAATGCACACTGAGCCAAGCCAAGCTTCTAGAAAGAGCATTAGCTAGAAGCTGAGAGTCTGCCAAGTTTCACTGACTGGTTTAGAAGTGACAAGTTTGATGGTTTTCCTGTATTTGTTTGTTTTAACCTTGCTCTTTAGACCAGTGGTTCTCCAACTTTGTTGGGTTGCAGAATCACGTGGGGAGCTATTAAAAATCTTGATAGCCATGGGGCGCCTGGGTGGCTCAGTCGGTTAAGCGGCCAACTTTGGCTCAGGTCACGATCTCGCTGTCCGTGAGTTCGAGCCCCGCGTCGGGCTCTGGGTTGATGGCTCAGAGCCTGGAGCCTGCTTCCGATTCTGTCTCCCTCTCTCTCTGCCCCTCCCCCGTTCATGCTCTGTCTCTCTGTCTCAAAAATGAATAAACGTTTAAAAAAAAAATTAAAAAAGAAAATCTTGATAGCCAGACTGTACCATGTACCAATTCCCAGGTGACCCCAAAGTGCACCCTCGTTTGAGAACCAGTACTGCAGACTGGTTCTAACGTTCTTGCTAAAAATGCAGATTCGGAGTAAGTAGCCTGCTGTGGGGCCTGAAATTCTGCTTTTCTACGAAGTTCCAAGGTCATATCAACACAGATAATCTATGCATCTCATTTTGAGTAGTAGTAAGACCTAGAAAATTCTAAAGGATGACTATAGGTAATATCCTGCTGGAGACTTTTACCACCTAGAGTTTGGCTCCAATTGCTCCAGAGTTTGCAATCCGAGAATTATTTTCTTCTGATTTCTTACCCTGGCAACACCTTCTCACCATCTCTTGTAGGTACTTCTTATGACTAAAAACATCTTAATTATACATATACATATACAGATACATATACATATGCCTCATTATATATCTTCATTATGTTCTTTACCCATAAAAGTTGTGCATAAAAAGTGCCTTAAAATACAAGAAGCAAGAAGCCATTAAAAAAAAAAGTGTGTAAAAGGACGAGAGCTTTCTCCCTCCATCCTACATCTCCCCCGCAGCTATTGTGGAGACAATGTTCTAGATGTTCTCTCTGGTCAAGAATAGAAGGCTACTTTGTTTAGGCATTCATTGGCTTGTCAGATTTGCAATAAAATAAGAAACTTATTCACTTCTGGGTTGACTACTGTCCAAAATACTCTGTACCTTTCAATAGGTTTGTGAAAGTATGTGTGTTTTTATGCTTTAAAGTGTTGGTCTTTCAAGCATGTTGAAATTATCCTTAGACAATTGTTAAAAAAAAAAAGCCAAAGAATAAAAAAAAACAAGTGGAAAATGTAGTGACATTTTGCTCAGTTGTAACTTCTGCAAAGGGAAAGAATTTGCTAAGAAAGGAATTTGTTTTCCTATTGAGGAAACACTCCCTTAATTGCACATATGTCTGGCTTATTGCTTTTGAGAGCTGAATGTACACAGACCATACTGCGGAGGCAAACTTGTCTTGAAGTCTGAAAACTTCCATTCCTAAAGCCTAAGTTCAACTATGAGAAGATAAAAGCACGCTGACCTAATGAACTATTAAATTAACTAACAGCGACAACCACTCAAAATGCCCAGAGTAGAATGACTATATCTAATAATATCTTCCAAGGGAGCAAAATGGCACTGAAATGTCCTTAAAATGCTATTTTTTTTCAGGGCAAAGCAACTATACATTGACTGGTCTATAGATAGTTCCTAACGAGTCTTTACTACAAACTTGCCTTTCAGGATAAGGAATTCTCAGCATTTCTTATTTACCACATAAGAGTGGGACTCTTACTAAGTCTGGCCACCTTTAGAAGTACCGGCTTTCGGGGCGCGCCTGGGTGGCTCAGTTGGTTAAGTGTCTAACTTCAGCTCAGGTCATGATCTCATGGTTTGTGGGTTCCAGCCCTGTGTCGGGCTCTGTGCTGACAGCTCAGAGCCTGGAGCCTGCTTTGGATTCTGTGTCTCCCTCCTTCTCTGTCCCTCCCCCACTTGTGCTCTGTCTCTCTCTCTCTCTCAAAAATAATAAAAAACACTTTAAAAATTAAAAAAAAAAGTATGGGATTTCTACACTTTCTGGTCACTAGGTTGCCATTTCTCACCCCCAGTGAATTTACCCCCAGTAAATAGTGCCTATAGACCTACGGAGAGAATCACTGAAAGAAGTTTCCAAGCAAGAGAACTTACTGAAGAAACAGATACACTTTTCTTAAGAAATAAGGGTAACAGAAATAAAAGATCATTGTGCCTTGTGATTAAAGATACATTCTAGGTCATTGTCTGTTGCCAGTAAGAGAGAGACTGTGTTTGAAAACAGCTGCACTTTAGCATGGAAGATTTTACTTTCTCCTGAAAACATTTTCTAGATCCTATTCATTTCGTAAGAGCAAATTTAAAAATCATGTTCAGAAATTTTTATTCCCCCCCAAAAGAATTTTGTATTCTGGCAGAAATTAAAATATGTCCTTTATTTCACCATCTCTCTCCATCTCTTTTACTCCCACCTTAAGACAAGCAACCATTTTCTCTTGCTTTAGGTTCAGGCAAGATCCCCTAAATGGGTCCCTGTTGCCATTCTTACACTACTGAAGTCTGTTTTCCATGCAGCAGCAGGAATGATCTTTGAAAGACATAGTTATATGCAGAGCTGACCATAAGCCCAGATAACCACATAAACCAAGTTAAAAATAATAACATTAAACGATGCCAACATCCATTAAAAAAAAAAAAACAGTGAGAATATATATATATATACCACAACATGACAATTCCTTACTTAAAATCTCCAGGGGTTTTTCATGCATTCAGAGATCAGTCTAAACTACTCACCATTTCTGTAATTCCACAAAGTCATCCTCCTATAAGTCCACAAAACCCTCCTCAAGGCTTCACTGTGTCTCTGAAACATTGGCCTCTTTTCTTTTTTTAATTTAGTGTTGTTAATGTTTACTTATTTTTGAGAGAGAGAGAGACAGAGTGTGAGCAGGGGGAGGAGCAGAGAGAGAGGGAGACACAGAATCCGAAGTAGTCTCCAAGCTCTGAGGTGTCAGCACAGAGCCCGATGCAGGGCTTGAACTCAGGAACCATGAGATCATGACCCAAACTGAAGTGGGACCCTTAACCAATTGTGCCACCCAGGCGCCCTTATCCCTACACTGGCCTCTTTTTAAATCTAAAGCCACATCAACTCTTTCTCAGGGTATTTTGCTCCCCCTGCATGGAACTTCCTGACCCAAACATTTTTAAAACTGGTTCTTTCCTGTCATTCAGACCTCAGCTCATAGAGTGCCTCCACAGAGATTCTCCTTGGACTCTGAAGTGACTTCCAATCCCCAATAACCATCAACCTCTGAAATATGACCTTGTCTTACTTCTTTTAACTTGCAACTATCTGGCAATTCCTTGGTCATTTATTTCTATTCTTGTGTAGTCATTTTTTGTTTTGTTTTAACCCGTTAGGGACTTTGGCTGACTTGTATCTCCTGCAACTAGAAGGGTACCCAGCACAGAGGGAAGAGACAATAAATATTTCTTGAATGAATGAATGATTAAAAAACAAAAGCTGCATGCTGTGCTAGAGCTCAAAGGAACCACTATGTATGAGCACGGAGTGAAGCCACAATCTATTATAAGTCCAAAAAAGGTTTATAATTTCTTACTGTTTTGTTTTTTTTTTTAATGGATGCTGGCATCGTTTAATGTTATTATTTTTAACTTGGTTTACGTGGTTATCTGGGCTTATGGTCAGCTCTGCATATAACTATTAGAGGCAGATATTGGAAGAAAAACTTAAGGGGTAACCATAATAAAGAGGTGATGCTGGCAACTGTAGATTGAACCAATACAAAGCTTGCAAGCTGCCTAGTAGTCAGGAAGCCTAATACTTGCGCAAAACTTTTTGCAAGGCTGATATAATCAGCTTGCAAGAAAAAAAAAAAAATCAGCAGCTTGTTGCTACACACGTGCTAGGGGAAAACTCCAACAGATATCACTGAGCGCTGAAAGCAGTCTCTCTCTCCAAATTTGTATTCAAGCCCTTCTTTTCTCTCTTTCGCCTACAAAGGACAGAAAGCACGGCTTGGAAGACAATGCACCTGCATGGAAATGCAGCCACATGAAGTCCCCATTATGAGGGAATGGCAGTGAAACATGCATGCCTCTCATGAAACAAAATGTTCAGCAGCCATATTAATAATCAATTAGATGGCATAGCACCTGATGCTGCACATTTGGCATAGCCTCCAGCTGCCAGCAGCTTTTTGCCCTGGCAGTATTAGCTTTAAAAAAAAAATCTGTTCCCTGTTTATCAATACTAAACTCAGCAAAATAAGCTATTCTTTTGCACTTCGACCCATATTTTCCCACTTGCTAATTAGAGATGCAAATGTTGATAAATAAGAGGACGGCTTCTAAGCACAACTGGGTCAATAAATTGAACATTGCGCCCTGTGCCTCCAATTAAACTCCTATGAGAAATGGCTCAATTATAATTAGAGAAGCAATTATCCCCTTGTTAAAGGTGATACAAATCACAGGTTTTAGTGAAAAATTCAGTTTTGCTCCTTCCGCCATGCCAGCAAATCTCGTATGCATTGATGTTTTGATCCCAGTACTCTCCAAAAGAGATAATCTGATAAAATAAAGTATCTCTGAGTATATTTCTGGCTCACCATGTGACACAACATTTTGTAGGCATAAACTAAGATGAGAAAGAGGGATTCACTTTACAGAGTGCTGCTATGATACACTGGGACACCCAGCACCCATTCATCAGTGTATTAATTTTCTGGCTTGTTTAGGGAAATGGGGAGGCTTGTCTATTGAAAGGGAGGCAAAATACCTTCCCAGAAATGTAACAAAAACATTGTACTTTTGGTGTGGTCCTGGCACGGACCACTAAAATACCATGGGCAATACCATTTTAGAGTGTTTCTGGTGGTTGTTTTCCTTTCTCCCATGTGGTCTACTCTTAATTTTAATATGATTATTATTAACCTGCCCTATAATCCTTGAACTAAAGTAGCTTCCAATTGCCCCCCCCCCCTTTTGTCCTTCTGGTCCTAGTGGGTTGGAACTTCACTCTCAGGCTTCAGACTAATGAAACCCCTCACCCCACACTGAGTTCTCTCAATAGGGTTGCAACTTCAGGGGTGACAAACGTCCTTTTTGTGGAAAGTTCCATCTCCGTTTCCTGAAATGTAGCCATATCCAACAGGGACTCTTTCCTTCATTTAATGAAATATAGTTAGAGAATCTACTAAATAGGTTCAGTCTGTGGGTATTAGAGATAAAACATGAGCAAAACCTGTTTGCTCCTTATTTCTTCACAGTTTAGTCAGGCAGGCAGAGGAGTAAACAGATACATTTCAATGCAAGTAGTAGTTGGAGCTATAAAACGTCATTGTATATAGGAGCCAATCACATTGGTTCATCCATACCAGGTGTTATGGTATGGCTGAAACAACTCTGTACGTGCTGCTAAAGAACTGAGCGCTCCCCTTCTCCTTCCCAGCACTGGATGGCTCCCTGGACCACCCTATGATTCAGCAGCTGAAGGGTTTACGCCTGATACAGCACAAGGCCTTCAGACTCTGCCTCAGGGCTAAGGAAGTCATACAGTTGTTAAATATTTTAAATAAAATAGATATAAAGAAAGGATGTGGCAAGGAGACCAGAGGAGGGAGAGCCAAGGTTAGAGCTCTGGAACCCATATGCTTTATCCTGGGGTGCCCACAACATAATTTTTCTTACCCAAAGCGTCACCATTTGGAGATATGTGGTATAAGAAATCTGGATTGGCCTCTTCCTCCTCTGAAACTTTGTCACCCTCTTCCTTTATCCCTGAAAAGGAGAACTACCAAAAGTAGCCTCAGCCCAAATGTCTTCTTTGAAATAAAATATGCAGGCTGATCCAATGTCTTGGGATCATGAGGGCCAAATGGACACCAATACCTTCAAAAATTAGAGCAAGGACAGCAGCCATGTCATGACTTGCTGTAGGTATTTACATTAACAAGTCATTTGTGAAGTAGATATTTACAATAAATAAGGGCTTTTCCTTGTTTGAAGCTTACAATGTGATCTTCATTTGTAGTATTTATGGACTCTAACCAAAGCCCTGGCTGGAGAACACAAGAGGGCATATTGGTGATTTTTCACAGGACAGAAGCTTCACAGCCCCACAGCACCCAGCATAGGTACAATGTGCTTAGTGGCTATTCTGAATTCCAGAGCTTGAATTTTGTCTTCTGTAAATCAGTAAGTGATCATATAATAATAATACTAAAAATGGCTGATGTTTCTTGAGCTTTCTACATGGTCCAAGTGATTTATGTGTATCATCTCATCTGAACTCCAAAACTATCTTCTGGATAGATACTATTATTGTTATCTCCATTTTATAATTCAGAAAACATATATACAGAGAATTGAAACACCTTGCCCAAAGTCAAAAAGTTAAAAATGGTTTACACCGAGAGTTCTATGAGGAAATTAGTTTAACATTCTATAATAGAGACCAGAGCCAAAATAGGGGATGATATTAAATGCTATTTATGACCTCAGAAATGCCTATGTTATCTGCATCAAAAGTGATACCACTGTAATTTAAGATTGGTAGAGTTCTCAGGGTGCCTGGGTGGCTCAGTCAGTTAAGCGTCCAACTTTGGCTCAGGTCATGATCTCAGGTTCGTGGGTTTGAACCCTGCGTCGGGCTCTGTGCTGAGAGCTCAGAGCCTGGAGCCTGCTTTGGATTCTGTCTCCGTCTCTCTCTCTCTGCCCCCTCCCCTGCTCATGCTCTGTCTCTCTCTCTCAAATATAAATAAAAACATTAAATTTTTTTTTAACTGGTAGAGTTCTTTAGAAATTTATTGACTTGTATGGGAAGGAAGAAAGTTGTTTCCTCATATTCTACAAAGAATGTACCTGACTACTTGCTCATTGGAGCTAGACACATATAAAACAAACATCAACTGAATTGATCAAACCATGTATCCATTGAGCATTTACCATCTGAGTTTTTCAGAATCACTTGCCTTGGACACAAAAGCAGCACAAATCCTTGCCAGTATACCTTCATGATTGATTTTACTTATGGTAAAATGCAAGAGTTTGATCTTTAAGATCAGCATTTCACTCTAAGCTATATTTATGCTTTTAGATTCTTCAAAAAATTTAAATATTAAATAATGAATGCATTTATGATACAACCAAAATAATTTAATAACACTTTAATTCACCAGGTTACATTTCATTCCTTTCTTTTTTTCATTTATCTGCTCCTCTTAAGCAAATGACTATTGTAATGTGTCCCATTAGGGTATTTATTAGCTTTCTGATCTTGGTGATTCTAAGGGTGTTGGAAAATATCTACCTAGGAGTTTATTAGCCTGCTCTTGAGCAAGACCGTTTGATGTCTCTTCTGACTTCAGAAAAAAAAAAGGAAAAAATGCATTAAATATAGTTCTTTGAATGTCAAATGGGTATATGATTTTTGAGCTTGCCAAGTGTTAATTGGTCTCTTCCCCACTGATGATACAAATAAAATTCACAGCCAATTAGTTTTCAGTCATGAATCTTTACTCCTTGACAAAGTGAACCACTTTGTTGGAGAGACTAAAAAAAATGAAAAAATTACTAGGACCTCCTCACTGAAAGTCTTTGCAGGGATCAGCAATCTGTAGGAAATGCTGGGTAAAAATGAGGCTGTGGACACGCATGTTACTCAGGACATGTTTTGGTCTTTAAGGTAGTTTGGTGGAGGCCTGCATTTAGAATTTTAAAAATACAATTAAGGAGACAGATGAACGATTGTAATAAGTGAAATAAAATACTGAATAGAGAAGAGTTGCCTCCTTTCATCACACTAAATCATATTATATATCAGTGTTGGAAGATAAGGTTTTGATGAGCTCAGATAAAACAGATATAATCATGTAAAGTCTCTGACGCAGTGTTAGAAAGTACCACGGAATGCGAGTAACAGGGCAAAAAATCGTTCCCTTCTTGCAAAATAAAACAAAAAGTTTCCTTAAGAACACTACTTTGAGTCTTTGCATTGACACATGGAGAGATATAAATGGCTGTGAGAGAAAAAATGGAGCTGTTTTCTAAGAGCTTTGCCTAAATTTCTTAATTTACTACTTATAATAATTTGCCAAGAGCAATCAGATGTTTAATCTTGTGGTGGTGAGATCAGCTAACTGAGCTGGCTCCCACCTTTTCTTCAACCTTCACAAGACTGAAAAACTAAGAGAAAGCTAATAGTAAGTACACTATTAACTATGAAACGTTTTTTGAACTATATTGTGTCAATATATTATTTTGCAATTTCATACATAAAGGAGAATTCAAGACTTATTTTTACAAAAAAACTAAAAACAAAAAACAAATCAGCTGGCTCATATTCGGGCCCCAATTGCAACAACTAAAAAATGCCTCTTTCCACACATGCAATAAAACAGTGAGAATTCCAAAGGACTCAAAGTAGTTTGGAGGTTAACAAGGACCAACAGGTTAGCACCTATGTATGTCACCTGTCAAACTGAATGTGTTTCTGGGCCCACAGAATACCCAATTAGCTAGGGCAATAGTGTTTGATGCCCATTAGGATGTCTCCTAATAATCATAAAAGGTAACATTTTTGAGAGCTTAGAGTTATTCGTTAACAAATGAAAATACAGTATTAGACAATTTTCCTCAACAAGTATACTCTATGATGGTGAGTGTCTCAAGGAGGGCATGGCACTCCCTTGGGGACATGTAGGCCTATCCCCCGTAGACAGGCATTTTCAAAGGACACCATATGATTTGGTGCTAATGAAAAACATGGTATATATCTGATTTGTAATACTTTATTAATAGTCAATAGGCTTTGTTTTAGCCAAAAAAAAAAAAAAAAAAAAAGAAGAAGAGCTTGATGGAAGAAAGCTCATGGTGGGAAACTAATTGACACTTGTTATTTCTCAGACATGTTTTTATTCATGGTACGTAGATATGGCCTTTGGATTACATCACAGAACAGGAAATATATATGTGGGGTGCACAGGCTCACAGACACACACACACTCTTCTTACACTTTTTGCATATTATCAAGAACAATAATAAAACCGATGGTACTTTATTAAGTTTTATCACCTCTCCATATGATAAGTGCCAGATAAAATAAAGCAATGTTTCTGGTTTCTTGAAAGAGAATGACAAAATTAAACCGAGCTGCCTGTGGCTTTGTCCAGTGGGGCATTCTAATTGACTCCCGAGTCATTAATCAGTTCCCAATCAATCTATTTTGCCAGCAGCAGGCAGTTAGGACTCCATTACCAGACATTCATCATGCCATACCCTAATTCACTGCACCATTAGCCATGGATTAGGCCTCTGTTAGAATAACTAAATGCCACTTGCTAAATGCAAAGAATTTTTGTTACTCACCTCAGCCACTGGGATCCCTTCAGGTGGTCGACACTGGAGCAAGACTTCCTGTTCCAGGGATACCTCCTTTCCCAGGGGTTCCTGCTCAAATGTCTTCCGTAGATCTGGAAAGCACAGGTAGTAAAATACATGACAAAACTAATAATAATTAACATTTATCCATTTATGGAAAATGCTATAAAAATGTTCCAGTTTAGCATTTTATGTGTCTTTGTATTTTTTTAACCACACCACATGTTGTTAGTACTATACCATAGTTGGGGTTATTATATTCTGTGTGGTGGAAAACATGAAATTCAGAGGCTATTAACTGCTTCTACTTTAATCTTTAATGGAATGCTTTGGAGAACCTAATTTTCAAAATAAGTGAAACTGATTAATTGAATTTCCCTAGTATTGCTTGGTAACCAAATATGGTGATCACATTTTTTATCAAAAGAATCCCATTGTCATGATTCTCACACACACGCAGTCTGTTATGTACATACATATTTTTCTCTTCATAATAGATACTATTAAAGTTGTAATAACTCTGAGATCTTTTCATCAATAACTCAAAAGGAAGTTTTTTGTTTCAGAGGGGAAAACAGAATGCTGGAATCCTGAAAGAATGAACATAGCTTCTTGACATGTCTCAAACACAAGGCAAAGAAAAGAGTAACTATGGGGATGAGTCTACAATATGTAATTATGTAGCCATATGTAATTGTACATATGTAATATGTAATTATGTAGCCATCCTTCAATTAGAAGATTAAATAGTCATTTCTCCCCAAATACACCAACTGTCTAATTACACATTTATATAGTTATAGTTGCTAAAATATGCATTAGACTTTTAAAAATTGTTATAGGTGGAATAAACATGTTAGAAATCAGTTTATCATTTTAGAGCGCCTGGGTACCTCAGTCGGTTAAACATCTGACTCTGGATTTTGGCTTAGGTCATGATCTCACAGTTTGTGAGATCACTGAGCCCCACATCGGGCTCTGTGCTGACAGCGTGGAGCCCACTTGGGATTCTCCCTCACCCTCTCTCTCTCTCTCTCTCTCTCTCTCTCTCTCTGCCCCTCCCCCAGATGCACATATGTGCATGCTCTCTCAAAATAAATAAACATTAAAAAAAACAAACTATTGATTAAAAAAATCAGTTTATTATTTTAAATGCCAAAGTTAAAAAATAAATGATTCCGCCACAGAGCTTTGAAGCAACATTTATATAAACAAAAAATATATTAAACATTTTATTTCATACACATACAGTTTCATCTCCTTCCAATGAAAAGTTATTGGAATTTTGTCCAGTTGATTTTGATTATAAATTAATGCTTCTATCCTTCCATGTCACATCTTTGATAAAGACTTAAGAATCTAAAAGTACCATTTAAGCCTATTGAACTGTGGTTTGTGAAAACCCAAAGACTCTGGAGGTATATTCCTAATGTCTTTCAAGGAGCTATCAGAAAGCACGATCTGGAAGGAAGCACGGACAGAAAAAAAAAATCCATTGTTACAAACTTGCCATTTGTTGAATTTCTCAGCATAAGAAAACCTTCAAAAGCTTAGGGGTTGTGAGAAAATTATGGATATATGTGATCTGAGGTAAGACAAGAGACTTGCCAAACGGTGACAAAATTTCTGTCAGAAGGCCACTTCTGATTTGATTATCAAGAAATTGAGTATATTGCAAAAATAAACACTTAAAATCCACAGTTATTAGAACTTATAAGTTATCGAAATCATGTCTTTATTTTACATATAAGAAACATATCTTTCAAATTACTGAAAGCCTTACAGCAAAATAACCAATGCTACATTAGAACCTTCTGAGACTTGATTTGTACATATTTTGCTATTACAGACATCCCTTTCATCAGACATCTTTTGGTTAATCTGTGTCCTTCCAACACAAACATTAAAAACTTGTTACTCTCTTCTTCTTTTATTCTCTTTTTTAACTCTTTCTTTTCTTACGTAGTTTCTCTTTGTTTTGGATCTGCATCAAGATAAAAATTTTGGCAAAATGCCAAGTACTAATAAGAATAATAGAAGCGGTGGACAATTTTTATGGGACAAAATGTTCTTGACCAGATATATCTTGTTTATAAAAAAAATCATTCTGAAAAACTTCCATCTGATGTGGGGTAGGGTGAAAAAATAATGACTGGAATTAGTTCTCAAATTTAAGAACCTATTGACTCTCTTGGTTAAATTAATAAGCATATCACAAAATGAGGGCTTAGAATAAGAATGAGGTACGTATGCATCCAAATAGCTAAAACAAATTATTTTAATATTTAGTATTATATTCTTTGGTACACACTTGCTTAAGTGCTTAAGATGATGATGTGTAAGATAAAAAGACTCAAGACTAAAAAGGTAAGCTGACATCTACTTGTGAGAGCCTTTCTGCCATGTTAAGCAATGGCAAGCCCTCAAAAGCTTTTAAGCAAAGGAAGGGGATCAGATATCATACTCCCCTCATTGTGACAGACGTGACAGAGGTGGTGGTAAAGAGACAGAAGGTAGTTAGGAACCCATCTGAGTAGAGTAGGAGGAATGACGGGGTCTTGAACTCGGCTAGTGATAGTGCGGAGGAGGAAGCAGGAGGAGGAAGAGGAGAAGAAAGAAGCAGATTCTGGAAATAAAAAGATCATACATTTCAGAAGACCCAAGTATTTGGAGAGTGCCAGGAGGCAAGAATAATAGTATATTCTTAGCTATTGCAATTGTTAAGATGGTACCATCACTAGATGATATAGTACAGAATTAGAAAGGAAAGTGAAGAGAAAGATAGCAATGTACTTGGTACAGGTTCAGTTTGGTGTGTACAGGATATTCAAATGGAAAGTGCAATAAATCCAGATCATGTGTTCTCAGGCTCAGTACTACTGACATTTGGGACTGGATAATTCTCTGTTGTCAGGTTGTCCTGTGCATAGCAAGATACTTAGCAGCATCCTTGGACGTCACCTACTAAAAGCAAGGAGCACCTCTTCCAGCTGTGGTAAAATAAATGCCCACAGACAGATGCCTAATGTCCCCAGTAGGCAAAATCCATCCCAAGTTGAGAAACACTAGAACTTATAAAAAACCTCCTTGTAAGCGATTTGTGCTTTGTTGTCTAGGAGACGACCGAAGCATGGGAAACAGATTACATCACCAGGAGAAAGACTGAGTGCTCAACATACAGGACACCAACATTCAAAAGAAAAGGCTGCCAGCAAAATGACATGGCATGAACAAAGAGGCAAGAGAGAAACCAAACAGACATGTGTCAGAGGAGCCAAGAGGAGAATAACGTTTTAACAAGATGAGAGGCCAACAGGACAAATGCAGGGAAGGATTCAGAAGGGTGAAGAAGCCACTGGTTTGGGACATTTAGGTGAATGGCAAGTGAAAGCCAAGCTGGGTTGAGGGGTGCACGGGAACTGGCAATATGACCATCATGAGAACCTACTGCTCTTTTGCAAAAATTTTATGATGACAGAAGTCAGCAGCACCATTAAGAGGCAATGGGTTTGAATGCAGCATGCTGTAATTCTTAGGATATGGTGTAGTTTTTGGCATGGTTTTCAAATTCCTGCCATATGAAGGCACTTCTTAGGAGGATCCCTGTTTCCTAACTGAGAATGGTGACCACACATCAGAGGCACATCCTTTGAGAGACAGGTTTAACTGAGCCATCGTTGAATACCTTGTAATTATTTCATTTTAATGGTTTGGCTTTAAACTCCATATAAATTTTATGTAATTTCTAAAATGATCTCGCATTTAACCCCCCACGAGGCAATACTTCTTCCTGCAAAATCCTTTTAATTTCTGCCATAAACCCTCTTTTCTAGCTCTCAGGTTGTGTAATGAGCATAGAATATATTGTGGTTGTCCAGGAATGCAGCTGCTCACTTCTGGATGCCTCTGCAAGGGGAGGGTGGGTAACGTTTTAAGCATATCCTTTATCATTTGCAAAGATGTGATAGAAGGCAGGCTGGATGCCTTGCAGGCAGAGAGAACACAAGGATGACGAATGAATAAGCATGAAAAACGGACATTTGTCAGCCAGGAATTAGATGTAAAACAGAACGGTTCAGAATAATGTGGGTATTCCTGTCAGGAAAAGAGATGAATTTCTGCCCTTGGAAGACCTTTAGGATTCTACATTTCTGTTTTCTTTCCATTAGTTCTGCTGATAGTAAAATAAGTATAAAGTCCTTTCATTATAACCTAGATTACTTTTGCAAAGTCAACTTGGCCTACCTCCGATTTAGTCGTTGATTCCAGCGATTAAAAGAAAAACCAGCTTTGTCATATGCATGCATTCTGAGAGATGTTTACTTAAGAGCATGAATATTGGCTTACTAAATCCATACAGCAAAATCCAATTAGCAGATGTAGAATCAGACTTGAAACTATATGGATTTCTATTTACCATTTACACAGTAATCAAAGAAAGCCTTTCAGAACCCCTACATGCATGGGCACATACGACGTCTCATTTTCTATTGTAGAATCTTGACGCTTTCAATGATTTTTTTTCTTTTGCAATATAATACTACTGTGGTTACGAATTATTTATGAAGTGGAATACACTAATTAATGGCATTCTACAAACATGAACTCTGCTTTTTGGCAATGTGGTGAACAGAAATGAAGACTAACTGGGAGTTCGAAGACCGGGCCTTTCCCTTTCCTAATTTCTAAAATAAAAATAAATGTCTGGATGCTTCTGAAGGTCTCTTTTGCTATATAAAAGGGCCAATGACTGACTAGATTAACATTTTAAATATGTGTTTGAGGGGAAAAAGGTTTTCCTGTGTTGAATAAAATACTTCTTGGTTGTGATGGATCTTTAAGGAGCTATACCAATGACTAGTATCTAAAAGAAACAATAGGAGAAATCATTTTTAAATAATAAAGGAGTTGGCGAATCTTTGAAGACAACAGCTTATAATTTTCCCCCAGAACAATTTTCATGGAATTTTTGGATACTTGGATCTATAGGTATAGCTAAGAGAAAACAGGGAAAATGATAGGTTCCAGATGATTCAGTATTAAAAATACCAGAAAGTTCTTTATACAAATCCAAGGAAGCAATCATAAAAGCCAACTAAAATTAAAACTTGGATGATTGTAAATGCATTGAGAATAACTTTGACAAAAGTAATTTTCTGTCTCCATGGAGAGATGGGGAGGGGAACGCCTACCCAAAATAGCATGTAAGAAAGCCCCATCATGTCAATGTGCATATTTATGGAAGGGGCAGAAAATCACATCTCCATCCCTTGAGCATCTCTGCCTGACACTCCAAAAAGGGTGAGTAACGCCTACGACTGAAAAGTCAAGGCTGCACAGGCCATTTTTGAGTATAATGCATCACACTACCATCTAAACACCTGTGAGCCCCACTGATTTTGAAAGGAAACCTAAAGAAAATATCAGCAAGAAATGTCCCTATAGTGTCTGAGTAGGCAGGTTGCTGATACTGGTTTTTTTTTTTTTTTAAAGATAATGACTATGTCCTTACTCTAAGTTTTTTTTTAATTGTTTATATTTATTAAAAAATATTTATTTCCTCAGCAATATTACTTTGTTGTACAGAAAGATTCATTACAATAAAATATTTTTTATTTATTTATTTATTTATTTATTTTTGAATAAAATATTTTTTAAAAGGCAAATCTTGGCAATGTGGTAGACTGACACTATGAAGTCAAGAGTTCTCCATAATTTGGCTATTGTGGATAGCACAGGGTACATGTGCCCCTATGAATCAGCACTCCTGTATCCTTTGGATAAATTTTTAGTACTACTAAGTCGTAGGGTAATTCTATTTTTAATTTTCTGAGGAACCTCTATACTGTTTTCCAGAGTGGCTGCACCAGTTTGCATTCCCACCAACAGTGCAAGAGGGTTGTCCTTTCTCTACATCCTCGCCAACACCTGTTGCTTCCTGAATTGTTAATTTTAGTCACTCTGACTGGTGTAAGGTGGTATCTCAATGTGGTTTTGATTTGTATTTCCCTGATGATGAGTGATGTTGAGTATCTTTTCATGTGTCTCTTAGCCATCTGGATGTCTTCTTTGGAAAAGTGTCTATTCGTATTTTCTTCCCGTATCTTCACTGGACTATTTGTTTTTCGGGTGTTGAGTTAGGTAAGTTCTTTATAGATTTTTGATACTAACCCTTTATCTGATATGTCATTTGCAAATATCTTCTTCCATTCCATTGGTTGCCTTTTAGTTTTGTTGATTGTTTCCTTTGCTGTACAGAAGCTTTTTATATTGATGAGGTCCCAATAGTTCATTTTTGCTTTTATTTTCCTTGCCTTCAGAGACATGTCAAGTAAGAAGTTGCTGCGGCTGAGGTCAAAGAGGTTGTTGCCTGTCTTCTCCTGTAGGATTTTGATGATTTCCTGTCTCACATTTAGCTCTTTCATTCATTTTGAATTTATTTTTGTATAAGGTGTGGTGTAAGAAAGTGGTCCAGGTTCATTCTTCTGTATGTTGCTGTCCAGTTCTCTCAACACCATTTGATAAAGAGACTGTCTTTTTTCCATTGGATATTCTTTCCTGCTTTGTCAAAGATTAGTTGGCCATACATTTGAGGGTCCATTTCTGGGCTCTCCATTCTATTCCATTGGTCTATGTGTCTGTTTTTGTGCCAATATCATACTGTGTTGATGATTACAACTTTATAGTACAAGCTTTGTAGTCTGGCATTGTGATGCCTCCAGCTTTGGCTTTCGTTTTCAATATTACTTTGGCTATTGGGGGTCTTTTGTGGTTCCATGAAAATTTTAGGGTTGTTTGTTCTATCTCTGTGAAAAATGCTGGTGCTATTTTTATTGGGATAGCATTGAATGTATAGATTGCTCTGGGCGGCACTGACATTTCAACAATATTTGTTCTTCCAATCCATGAGCATGGAATGACTTTCCATTTCTTTGTGTCTTCAATTTCTTTCATAAGCTTTCTACAGTTTTCAGCATACAGATCTTTTCCCTCTTTGGTTAGATTTATTCCTAGGTATTTTATGGTTCTTGGTGCAAGTGTAAATGGGATTGATTCCTTGATATTTCTTTCCGTTGCTTCATTATTGGTGTATAAAATGCAACTGATTGCTGTACATTGATTTTACATCCTGTGACTTGGCTGACTTCACGCATCAAGTTCTAGTGTTTTTTTGGTGGAGTCTTTCAGATTTTCCATGTAGAGTATCATGTCATCTGCAAAAAGTGCAAGTTTGACTTCTTTACCAATTTGGATACATTTTATTTCACTTTGTTTTCTGATTGCTGAGGCTAGGACTTCAAACACTATGTTAAACTATATTGGTGAGGGTGGACATCCCTGTCATATTCCTAATCTCAGGGAGAAAGGTCTCAGTTTTTCCCCATTGAGGATGATATTAGCTGTGGACCTTCCATATATGGCTTTATGATGTTAAGGTATGTTCCTTCTATCCCGACTTTCTTGAGGATTTTTATTAAGAAAGGATGCTATATTTTGTCAAGTTCTTTTTCTGTATCTATTTACAGGATCATCTGGTTCTTACCCTTTCTTCCATTAATGTGATGAAACGTCCATCAACTGATGAATGGATAAAGAAGATGTGGAAGATACATATCTACATCTATATCTGTATCTATAGCTATATCTTTCTATCCATATACATACAATAGAATACTACTTGGCAATGAAAAAGAATGAAATCTTGCCATTTTCAACAATGTGGATGAAACTGGAGGGTATTATGCTAAATGAAATAAGTCAGTCAGAAAAAGACAGATATCATATGTTTTCACTCACATGTGGAATTTGAGAAACTTAACAGAAGACCATAGGGGAAAGTAAGGAAAAATAAGTTACAAACAAAGGAGGCAAAACATAAGAGACTCTTAAATATAGAGAACTAAGGGTTGATGGAGGTGGGGGTTAGGGGAGGTGGGGGAAAATGGGAGATGGGCATTGAGGAGGACACTTGTTGGGATGAGCACTGGGTGTTGTGTTTAAATGATGAATTACGGGAATCTACTCCCGAAGCCAAGACTACACTGTATACACTCTATGTTAGCTAACTTGACAATAAGTTGTTTAAAAAAGAAATATATATCTCCTGCTTTTTTAAAACACCAGGAATTCCTAATTTATATTAGGAAAACTAATGACTGATTTTCCAATAACAAAGCATCCATTACCTAAAAAAAAAAAAAAAAAAAAAAAAAAAAGAATTCTCCAATGGGTAAAACTTCAATAGACTATTCTTAAATTCCACAGAATAATAATAAGATAAATGAAATATTGCATTATTACTGTTGGTTGTTTCATTTCTTTTATACCTCATAGAGTTTTATACGTCATAGAGTTTTGTGAATATTAAAAGACATATTGAATGTGAGAAGTTTTCTAAAGATTATAAAGCACAGAACATGTAATAAATGATAACAATTTCTATTATTAATACTCAGAGAGGTCTGGAATGAAAGATTATTACTCATACGAGTAAATTTTCAGCATGTCGTTTTCTTGCATACTTTAGCCATATTGTCTATAAACTATAGTATCTAATATTCCTTATTGTCTTTTGGAATTTAAGGTTTATTGCTATGTTTTTCAAACTTATGTGTCATTTCCCCTTAAAGAGTTATGAAATCAATTTAGGGGATTGAAAAACAACATTAAAGATATGAAACCAAATGAACAGAAAATGCCAAGATGTATCATACATAGCATTGTGTGTGTATATATGTATATACATATACATATACCCACACACAAACACACATATATATCTGTGTGTATTTCTATGTGTAAGAAGACCATGATATAAATATATTTTTTTATTGTAGGTCACTGTGAAAATCTGAAAGTTCTGGGAGGCAAGATAACATTGTAGCTAAGAGCAGAGTCTTTGCATAGAGAAAACTGGGTTCAGAGCCAGCTGTGTGACCTTGAGCACACTGTTTAACCTTTCCTTGCCTTAGTTTCTTTAGCTGAAAAATGGGCATAATAATTACTATATTATAGGTTATATAGGAAGACCTATAAAATCTTAACATTGTGTGTGCCTGGGATATATGTGCCCAAAAGATAATATTCCCCCACCCCACCTTTCCCCACTGTATTAGCAAATTTATTACACTACACAGGTATTAGGTATTATCATTACTAGTCAAAATAAATATAATCAAGTGAGACAAAAAAATTATGAGTGTGACGGACTAATTATTGAAGTGATATTTCACAAAGAGAAATCCAAGGACTGCCATTCTGTGCTTGATAACAATGCAGATTTCATCTCAGGTTGGGCCTTGGAAATCTACACTTTTAAATGGTCCCACAGGTGTGTTTTATACACAGCACTTAAATATGTGAACCACTTAAATATGTGAACCACTTAATGACTGACTGTTGATTATTTATGGAACACCCATGATACGTATGGTGCTGGGCTAGATCTTGTAGGCAGCAGGAGGGAGGCTTTGGGAGGTTGTGGAAACCAAGCAAACTTGCTTCTGCAGTGTGGTTCTTACCACCTGGTTCTTAATGGTCCCTCTACTGGTATTTCCAGAGTGTCAGCAGCAGAAAGCTTTTGTATAGGCTGACGGCAGACAGCGTCTAGCACAGCTTTTGAAATTTCACATGTATCTAGGGACCACGCAGGTGACAATAAATGATAGAAAGTTAGGCACAGAATTTTTTTTTTTTTTCTTGAAACATGATGCCTACCCGGGCTATCTTTCATTTCTAAATTTTAATAGTGACAAGAATACAAAACCAATCCACTTTACTTTTTGCTCTTGTTACTCAAGCAGTAAGTTGCATGTTGCCAATAAGGAATGCAGACTCGGGCCCACAGGCTCCATATTTCATTGGTAACAGAAGCTGGTAATGCCAGTCATTATGTGAGCTTTTTTTCTAATCCTATAGGTTGTTAACTACTTAAAATTTATCAAGAATTCTTTCGTGGGCCAGTATTTTGAGGGCCGAACCGAGAAGTTGGTAAGCTATATTGGGCCTATGAACTGCCACTTTGAGACGTTGGTCTAGCAAATTCAGTGGTGAGTGTGTCAAAGTTAACTTAATGTTTCTTGCGGCTTCTTTCTTACCTCAGAGACAATCCTCTGGATTTCTCCCCATAGCTCTTCTTCCTTCTGACTCTCAGACGCTTAACCAAGAAACAGACCTTGGTGGGCAGAGCTGTTTCTGCTAGTAGGATTCCATATATAACATTTTCCGAATTCACATTGTATAATTATTAATTTATGTTCCCTTGCATACTTTCAGAAATAATGTTAGGCAATAAATGTTAGGATTTCAGAATATTAAATAAATGAAAACGATTCCATTTTAAATAAATGGAAACTATTAGCACATGAGTCAGGAGAAACAAGAGGTTTCTTGATGGCTGGAAAGACACTTTGTAATTATTTCTGTAATTTTTGATGACTACATAGGATAAATATGTTCCCACATTCTTTTCTGAACCAGTGTCTTCATTGTTATGGTTGCTATGTAAACAAAACCCTGAATCTCTTTCAGGTAAGTAGGAACATGTCCAGAGTGGTTATGATTTCTTCTCAGCTCTTGTTCTTTGGAGTAGAAATAGCAAACGTTCAGCACCAGTGCCTTCCATGACAGTGTAAGTCATTATATTCTTTTCTCTGGAGTCTGGATTTAGCCTCACTTAGCTTCCCCAGCACAGAACCCTGGGAGGTTACAACTAAGCAGGAGTTACCATTCAAGATATGTTGCAATTTGCATTCCCAACTGAGAGTTCACTACACAAAACTTTCTGATATGGGGTGTGTCTGCATAGTTATAGCCATCTTTCTAGCAGATACTACATCACTGTTAAATTTCACTTTATTTTTTTATTTATTTAAAAAAAAGGTTTTTTTAATGTTTGCTTGTTTATTTATTCATTTATTTAGAGAGGGAGAGAGACAGAACTCGAGTGGGGGAGGGGCAGAGAGAGAAGGAGACACAGAATCTGAAGCAAGCTCCAGGCTCTGAGCTGTTAGCACAGAGCCTGACGCGGGACTTGAACTCATGAACCACGAGATCTGACCTGAGCCGATGTCAGTCGCTTAGCTAACTGAGCCACCCAGACCCCCTCACTTTATTTTTTTTAATATTTATTTATTGATTTTGAGAGAGGGAGAAAGAGAGAGCACATGAATGGGGGAGGAGCAGTGAGTTCAGAACCTGATCCGGGGCTCAATCTCACAAACCTTAAGATCATGACCTGAGCTGAAATCAAGAGCCAGAGGCCTAACCTACTGAGCCACCCAGGTGCCCCAAGTTTCACTTTAAGAAGATAAAGTAAATAATCCCAGCCAATTAAATGCTATTTTATTTTTTCATTTTAAAAATTCTTTAGGGTCAAATATATCTCGGTGCTTGGTGCTTAGTACATAGGAGATCCTTAAAAAATGTTGAATTAAAATCGATTTCCAAAATAATCTGGTAAACCCGTTTACTGAAGATCTGGAAACAATTTCTCTTATGGTAACTGTACAGACTCTTTGAAATTACACAGTTCAACCCCCTTGCTTTATAGATAATACATCTAAAACCCTCAGAGGTTAACTTCCTTGTTCAAGTTCAGCAGCTATTTATAAGCAGTCTACCCCATTATGTAGGTCTGTTGAAGGAGGAGTACTACATAATGCTTGCATTTATTTCTTATAGAAATGACCACAAATTTACTGGCTTAAAATACCCAAAATTTATTTTCCCATAGTCTGGAGGCCAGCAATGTGAAATCAGTTTCACTGGGCCACAATCAAGGAGACAGTAAAGCTGTACTTCCTCCAAAAGTTCTCTGGGAGACTCCAAAGCTTGTCTCTTCCAGATTCCGTGGCTGCCAGCATTCTTGGTTTGTAGCAGCATCGCTCCAGTCTCTGCTTCTGCAATCCCATGACCCCTCCTCTTCTATCTGTGTCAAATCTTTCTCTATCTTTCTCTTATAGGGACCTCTGTGATGGCAGTTAGGGCCCACCTGGATAATCCTGGATAACCTCTCCCTTTCAGGATGGTTAAGCACATCTGCAAAGAGTTCTTTTCCATGTAAGGTAAGGTTTACAGGTTCCAGGGACTAGGACCCTGATGCCTTTGGGACCATTATCCAGCCTACCACAGGGGTTATGAGTGTGCAGCTTGGATCCACCTGCCTGACTTTAATCCTGGTCCTGTGTGTTCAGAGATTTATGTGCTTTTGTTTATTCATCCCTAGAATGAGAATAACTACAGTACTTATCTCACAGGGTTATTGTGAAGATCGAATAAAGTAATACACATAAAAACCCTTAAGAGGACAATGCTATTACCTAAAAGCCCTCTACAAATGTACTCACTCAGATATCCATTCCATCCAGCCCCAGCTGTCAAACTTTGATAGAGTTCCTGCTTATACTGATATTTAATTAAATAATGATTTGTTTATTTACGTATTTATTTATTTCTACCAAGAAGCCATACTCCAAGTATCAGAATTAAGCTTCTTGCCTCCCAGACTGAGCAAGTCTTGACAAAGCAGCTCTCGATCTAGAGAAATTCTGTGCTTAGAAGAGGTCCATGTTGCAGTTACCTGTTATACTTTCTGACCATCTTTTGTACCTTCTGACACAGGTCTGTCTTCGCATCAAGCAAATATAGCTGATTTACTATGATTCACATTTTCATACAATTAATTCTTTTACATGCTGAAAGAACAGAGAGGTGCTGAACCTTTTTTTTTTTTTTTTTACTTTTGAAAAATTTGTTTTAATGTACTTTCAAAGTGCTCCTCTAGTGAATAAGATAATTCTGTGGTCACATATAGTCATAATACTTATGCTCTTAGAAGGAAAAGAAGTATCTTTCTTCCAATAATGATAAAAGGCACTAATTATGTTGTCATAGTAGAGTACCACTTATGCTTAAATCACCAACTCTGGCTGTTAATGGGAAGTAAGTGCTGTGAACTGACCAGTACAGCATATTTTGAGAGAACTAGATTAGTCTTCTGAGCTTTGGACACTTATTAAAAGTAACAAATGCCAACCTTAAGGCCATACAGCCCTAAAAAGTTTGCCATGGTTTTCTTTTTCAGGAATAGATTATCTTATCTTGGCTAGAATTTTTTAAAAAATCATGATTTTTTTTAATATATATATTTAGCAACTCTTACCATGATTTTTAAATGTAAGGGACACAATGTCTACAAAATATTAGATGAAGTTCTCTTTCCCACTTGCCTGTTCTTCTCAAATATTGTAAAAGATAAAACAAAACAAACAAAAACCAACAAACCAACATAAATAAACTATATGAAGTTTCATCTATAATTGGGTTGAAAAGTCAAGCATTGTCACAAGTGTGTTTAAAATTCAGATTCACCATTTCCTAAATAAGTGACTTGGTCAAGTGACCTAAGGCTTCCTACTCATAGGACTACTGGGGGCTTATATCAGAGTTTTATTTTGTAACCTATTTTTTAAAAAAGTGATGTTTTTGACAACCCTTAGGAATTTACCGCGAACACTTTCATAATACTTCAATCCAGGGACAGAGGTTGGAATGATCTTTAAGGAAATCAGCTGAAGGATTATCTTGGCAATGTCTTTAGTTTTACCCAGGGATGGCTATCCCTTACTGCACTGAGGTCATTTAAAGTCTTTAGTTTTACCCAGGGATGGCTATCCCTTACTGCACTGAGGTCATTTAAACAGAGAAATCCTAAGTGCACAAATTCCCTGCAGAAGGGAAACATAATTTCAGCCATTCTTCTTTATTTCTTGGCTTTGGGGCATTTATAGAATAAACATATTGGTATTCAGTTTTGCTAAAGGGTTTTTTAAAAAATAAATATTTTAGAGCTAGAGCTCCAAATGACATCCATTACAGAGAAGAGGAAGGGAAAAACCCATACAAGCCACTATTTTATATTCACACTGCATCTTTAGTTTTAGAAAAAAAATGATTATATGCCATCACAATATTTTTTAAGGTATGTCTTAGGGATAAATAATAAGAAACATGCCAACTTTATGGATGAGGAACCAGACATATCAAAAAGTTAAGGCTCTTTTCTCAGAGTACAAAGAAATGAATGCAATGATTGCAGACAAGCTTTTCTTGCAAATAAGCAGTTTAGCCGTAAACTTCCCTTTTCATACAGCATAAAACATTACTTTAATGGCACATTTTAGTCCAGTGGGTTGCCAGCCCTGCCTATAACACATAGATAGCTGATTTCTCCCAAAATGTAACTTATGAGACTGTTCTATCAACTGGTCGTCTACCTCTCAGAATAAACATGAGCCGTGAATGTCTATGGATTTGTGGGGCCTCTACGAATCTTGGGAATTTCTGTCCAAATACAATAGAAAGTATGTTTGGAAAAACATAGACTGATGAAATCAGGTATGTGTTATAGTTTTTAATCTTCACATGGGGACCACGTGATGAACTATTTAATAAAACAGTTGAGATTTATATGGAACAAGAAGAAATTTATTGTTAAAGATTTCCTTCTCACTATCTAAAAAAAATCTAAATTGTGCAGTTAATCTTCTCTAATTCAAAGTCTGGCCTCTGTGACTTATCATTGGCTCATTAGGGTGCTTAAATGATTGCACAATGGATCATATCAAACCACAGTTCAGAACTGAATGTTAGGAAACAAGCTATTTATTTTGGTGTGCAGGCAAGCCTGCTGGGCTCTATTAAGATACTTGGTTTTAGGCTACCAGATTCTGTCATGGTATAACCTAAGTCTTTCAGAACACCTGGTTCAAGACATGTGTTATTTGGCTAAATAACTATAATTTAGTATAATTTAGTTTTGTTTTCTGCCGAGGAGACAGGTTGGAAATGGAAAAGTAACATATAAGGACACAAGCAATGGCTTCTGTGTATATAAACCAACGCAATAATTCACAAGAGTACATATATTTAATTAAAGATACTGCTCCCCCACACCATAGAAATTTTAATTAATGAATTCCCTTAAGAGACATATTGAGTTCCTCCACTGTGCCAAGCATCACTGTAGGCACTTTGAATTCCTCAGTGAATAAACCCAACAAAAATCTTCGCCCGTGTGGATCTCACTTCCTAAGGGGGTGAGGGAGACAGACCACAACCCACTAACATAATAAATAAGCAAGTATATAGTAGATGAGAATTCAGTAAGTGCTATGAAGAAAATAAGTAAGTACAAAAATGTGATGGAGGCTTGCAGGGGGAGCACAGAGGCAATCACTTCAGTCTATCGGATGTCCTTGAATTACTTGGGTGAGAAAACATTTTTACTAAAAGAACATATCATTAGCATTGAATAACATCATCACTTTGTCGCATCTTACGCTTTCAGTGTAATTCAATTTCATTCCATTTATTTATGTCTTCAGTTACTTAGCACCAACCATTTGCAAAGCACTATTTTTAGGCATTGGGGCCACAGTGCTAAAGAAAATAAAGTGCCTGATATTGTGCAGCTTATATTCTGGTGGTGGAGACAGTCAACATCAAAGCAAACAAATAATGATGAAGAGAAACACCCTCAAGAAGAAGAAAGCAGGTTTGGGGTTCGAAGAGTGACAGAGTTGGAGTCCGTGGATTTTAGGCAAATTGGTCAGCGTTGACCCCAGTGAAGAGAAATCTGAATGAAAGAAGAAAGTGGGTCCCATTTAAGAGTTGAGGAAGACTCTTCCAGGTGGTAAGGAACAGATATTACAAATAGCTTGTATTTGAAATGAATGTATTGCACTCAGGAAACAAGGAGACTGGTGTGGTTGGAGTAGGCCAAGCAATGGAGAGAGAGAGGAACCCGAGGCCTTATTACACTTCTGCACTAAATAATAGTGAGCTTCTGACATTATGCCTATGGAAAAAAAGACAGTTTTGTGAACTACTACCTGACATAAACATTATTGTCCTCGCCTCTCCTATTTGTACCCAGAGTGTTCATTAAAGCCTGGACTCTGTCCAGCTGGTCAGACCAACTTCTTCATATACCAGCTGTGAACTCAGGCAGGATTTTTAAATCTCCCTTTGTTGTCGGTTTTCTCATCTGTAAAATAGTGATTAGTATACCTGTCACATAGGATTGTTCCAAGGACTGAATGAGCTAGTCCATGTGAGTGTTGGTCAAAAGGTATAGACTTTTGGTTACAAATGAATACGTTCTAGGGATATTTTTCTGCAGCATGGTGACTACAGTTAATCACATTGTATTATGCATTTGAAATTTGCTGAGAGAATCGACTTTAAGTACTTTCACCAAAAAAAAAAAAAGATAACCATGTAAGGAGAAAAATAAGGTGACTGAAACAGTGTCACCATTTTTATCGTTATTCTATAGTACTTATGTCCAGTACCAGTTGCATGGGGCTATCAAGCAATTGATGTGGGGCTAGTCTTAATGCAGAAGTTCTATAATTGTAAACACATCAGATCTCAAAGATCCTTGGACAATGCTGTTCTGGATAGCATGCTAGACACTACAGACTCATAAATATGAACAAGGCTTGGTCCAAACCCCACAGGTGGTCACAAGGTGGCTCTGATCTCAGGGAAAAGGACAAGGGAGCTATGAGAGACAGCAGAGAGGGCCAACCTAATCCTCCTTAATTCTTCCCAGGAACTATCAAATTCCAATCTGTAGCCAGTGGCCTTTGTGATTTATTGGTTTGCACACAGAATAAAGAAGACATTCTTAGGAACCATCCTGCCACTCCCAGGAAGACGGATTCTCTGTGCACATAAATCCACTGTAACTCCTGAACTGTAGGGGAGGGGTGACCATATGGAGTGTCCCTCCATCCTCAGGCAAGGGGGAAAATTACAATCTAATTGTATGTGAATTGGCAGGGAATTTCGTCCTCTAGGATTGAGAACCAAGGCCTGAGACATGAAGTTGTAAAACAAAAAGATACTGTTTAGTTTTTGATGTTAACTTAGTATTGGTAAGTTTCAAAATGCACAAATAAAGTTTAAATCATTATGTCTGTTGTTATGAACACCTATTATCATTCACTGAGCATTTGTTTTGTGTCTGGCACTATTCCAGATGCTTTACAAGTTTATCCAATTTAATCTTGAAATAACCCTATCATTTGCATTTCACGGTTGATGAAACTAAGGCTCAGAGAGGTTAAGTCATGTGACCAAGGTCATATTAGTAAGTGATGGAACTAGGATTTGAACGTAAGTCAGCCTGGGTCCAAAACTTGTGCTCTAACCAGTCCACTGTGCTACTGACACTATTATCCCTCCCCACTAACAACAACAACAACAAACACATCCCCAACAATCACCACAGCAAAACAGCAGCCTTAGTGAAATCAAGACATATCCCAAAGAATGACAGTGTTTGTTAACATTTTGCCTGAATTATGGTCCTACCTTAATACTAGGAATTTTCCCATTGGCTTTATAAAAAGAGAGGCTGGAAGAAACGACCTAATGAAACTGGTAGCTATCTTACCATAAAGGCTCCTTGGATAGTTACTACAGTGTCCGTTTGAGGTCTCTCAGAAGAAAGTCCTCTCTTTGCAATGGAAGCCACAGCTCCCACATAAGACCCCAGCCCTCCAGAAAATGTGCACGATTCTAGAGCAAGCATGTCATGTTCTCAGCTCATGCCTGGCTAAATTCTAACTCTTAGGTTTCCTTTTTTTGCCCCTCTGTCTTAATTGTGTCGCAAATTGGTTTTATATTTTATATAGTTTGAATAAATAAAATATTATAAGCAGATAAACAGAGCCAATATTCATTCCTGCTTTAGAAACTTCTGAAAATAGAGCTTTTTAATGAAAGAATGATGAGCCTCTCCATCGTATACGTGAGTATACATCTAATTAGGTGAGAGGTAATTGCATTTATTTAACCTTAGCATCACAGTTATCTCTGTCGGAGATAAATTTAAGCTTTAGTTGCAGTTTATGTGATGGCCATCTGTCAAATATTACTGGGCAAAGCCCCACAGCTCACTTGAAACAGGGCAAACTAGAAAATTTGCAACTTTGTGCAACATTAGCACAAACTCACATTGTAGGAATCAGCCCTGACAGAGATCACCGAAATTTAACCCCTCCTTTTTTAGCGTCATAAAAATCTACATGAATAAATCTTTACATGTTGGATGGTCATCCTCGGCCACACACATATGAAATCAGTAAAATATGGAAGTACAGGCAAACTGCTCTTCAGTCTTATTGCATGAAGATGAAAAGGTGTTATGGGCAAATTAATCTCTTACTTTGTTTGGTTATTATTTGAAAATGTCAAATTATATTTAGTGAAGTTTGTATAATATGTTGCAAAGAAAGATGGGGTTCTTACAGATATTTAATATTTATGTGGAGAATAGGGACATACATATAGATTGTGTGTGTGATATACATACGACATATACATATATCGTGTACTATGACATGACGTATATATATTTGTATATATATATGAAATTGGCACAAGATATTCATCATTTGGAACTATGCAGTCCTTAAACTTCAGCTTCTAGCCAAGCCAATTTAATATGGAATATAAATTGGCAATTTTAAATATTTATTGTAACTGGTATTAATGAACACATAGCAATGAAAGATAAAGATACAGTCATATCATTGTGTTGCTTTTGATTGTAATTAGAAGCTAACTTTGTTGGGTTTCTTTTATATATATTTATTTATTTTATGGAAAGTGCAAGCGGGGTTGGGCGGAGAGATGGGGATCTGAAGAGGGCTCTGTGCTGACAAGCGGACAGCAGTGAGCCTGATGTAGGGCTCGAACTCACGAACTACAAGATCAGGACCTGAGCCAAACTGGGACACTCAACCGACTGAGTCACCCAGCTGCCCCTAGAAGCTAATTTTGAATTCATTTAAATATTTGACCAAAACAATTAGTTTCTTATTTCCTTTAAAAATATTTGAAACTACCTTTTTTCTTCATGATTAATAAAGTATTCAAGATTTGTGGCAGATGATTGCAGTGGATATGGGGTATGCTACTGAGACCCCTTTTTAGGACTGATCCCACCCGTTGGGAGTGTTGCCCTCAGCTGCTGAAAGCTGACTTGACCCAGGACACACAATTGGGTAGGGGCCCACATCCATGGACTAGTCTATGTGGAGGAATAAAGCCTCATTGACCCCCTATATCTCACGGTGGGGCAACTCTAAAGGGCCATTTGAGCTCCAGAGCTCTCTATGGGGCCATCCTTTGTCCTGAAGCTCAAGTCCCCCTTCTGCTCAATCCTACTGCCCACATATCTCCACCAGTATTGTCCCAAAGAGTACTCTTTAACACCCTCTCTGTGTGCATGTCCCTATCCCAGAATCTACTTCACAGAGAATCCACAAAAGACAGAGGAAAATCTCCATAGATATGCTCAGAGAGGAAAGATTAATGTATAGCATTTTAATAAACTTCACCGGGAGATTTTTATTAACAGTTTTAATTCAACAAAATTTATTAAACATCTATGATGTTCTAGGCGTTAGGCTAAGCACAAAAGATATAAAGTTAAGCAAAACTGAATTAAGCAGGATTTATCTCAAAGAACTTGCTGGCATGAAACACAGACATTCCAACCAGTGAATATAATTTAATTGAGACAAGCCTTGTGTTAAGAGAATGGGCAAAGTGTTCTGAAGGTATAAGAGAAAGGGATGCCTGTCTCTCTGGAGACCCAGGAGACAGGAAAGAGTTCATGAGGACGTCTGAAACAAACTCTTCAAACATCTCTTGAATCATTCTTTCCTCTCTTTCTCTCACATCTCACATCCAATCTTTCAACAAAAGCTATTACCTCTGCCTTTAAATGTAAAATAGTCCTCCCTGTCCACCATTCTGCTTTCTGAGGTTTAAGTTACCCACTGTCAAATTCAGTCGAGGAGCGGTTGTTCCCTTTTCTGACTTATCATGAGAAGGCTGACAGTAGACTAATACCACATCACGACACCTGTGCTGTTCATCTCCTGACGCAGGCATTTTATCACCTCACATCATCACAAGAAGGAGAAGGACAGCACAATGAGATATTTTGAGACAGTGCATGCTCATAACTTTTATCATAGTATATTGTTATCATTTTTCTTTTTTAAAAAATGTTCATTTATTTTGAGAGAGACAGTGTGAGTGGAGGAGGGGCATAGAGAGAGGGAAAGAGAGTATCCCAAGCAGGTTCCATACTGTCAGTACAGAATCCAATGTGGGGCTTGAACTCAAGAACTGTGAGATAATGACGAGCCAAAATCAAGAGTTGGACGCTTAACCGACTGAGCCACCCAGGCACCCTTATAATTTTTCTCTTTTTTCTTTACTTATTGTTGTTAATCTCTTACTATGCCTAGTTTATAAATTAAACTTTCTCATAGGTATATGTAGAAAAAACATAACACATATAGGGTTTGGTACTATCTGCGGTTTCAGGTATGTACTGAGGTTCTTGGAACACATCTCTCCCCCTCCCCCTCCCCCCTCCCCCCACCCCGGGGGAAGGGAGACTATTGTATCTAGGATCCAGGTTATGCCACTTTCACTGCTGCTTGTCTATGCAAGCTTACCGTCCCTCATAGACACAGCCTCATAACTGGTCTTTGTGCTTCTACTCTTCATCTATTCTAAGCACAAGTCATGATTCTGCTGACATGGAAGTCACATCATGAATTCCTCTGCTGAAAACATTCTAAAGTTCTCTTCTCAAAATAAGAACCAAAGATGTTACACCTACAGTGTCCTGGGCCATCTGCCTAGGATAACCAGCACACTCCTGCCCCAGGGTATTTGTATTTGTGACACTTGCGGCTCCCTCTGCCTAACTCCCCTTCCCCTCCTCCTTCAGGTTTCTTCAACTGTCAGCTTCTTCCAGAGGAATTCCATGACTACCCTCCCTGAGCACAATATACCCCCCTTTCCTGCTTTACTATTTAAAACAATTTTTTTAATGTTTATTTATTTTTGTGATATAGAGCATATGGTGGGGGAGGAACAGAGTCAGGAAGACACAGAATCTGAAGCAGGCTCTAGACTCTGAGCTGTCAGCACAGAGCCTGACATGGGGCTCAAACCCACAAACTGCAAGATCATGACCTGAACTGAAGTCAGGTGCTTAACCCACCCAGGCGCCCCTACTTTTCTCTGTAGCACTTACCATTTGCTCTGTGCCTGATTAGTAGTTGCTTTATTTAGAGTTCGCCCTTGTTTACCTGAAAGTAAACCTCCATGAGGGCAGGGATCATTACATGTTTGCTTTTGGCTCCATACCCAATAGGTACAACTGTCCCAAGAACAGAGTAAAAGCTTACTAAATATTGTTAAATAAATGAATGCTTACAAAAATGAAGGGAAGTAAGAGAAGGATGAAACCCTTCACTGTGAACAGTAGCTGGAAAGCATGGAAATCAAAGTATTTCAAATGTACTGTGACTAAAATGGAAACATTCTTTGTGGTTGACACTGAAAATACAGGTTGCATATATAAACCATGAAATATAGTTGTCAGGGGCCGAACTGTTCACACGTTGACGTCCTAACCGTCAGGACTCCAGAATGTGACTTTATTTGGAGATAAGGCCTTTAAAGAGGTGATGAAGTTACAATGAGGCCTTTAGGGTAGCTTTAATCCAATAGGACTCCTGTCTTTATAGGAAGAGAGATGCGGGCCAGGATGGTTACAGAGGGAAGACAGTGCAAACATGTGGAGACAAGCATCCACGAGCCCAGGAGAGAAACTTTCAGAGGAGACAGCATTGCTGGCACCTTGATCTCAGACCTGTAGCTTCCAGAACTGTGAGAAGAAGATTTCGGCTGGTTAAGGCACCCAGGCTGTGGTACTCTGTATGCCAGCCCTAGCAGACTCGGACGACGGCATATGGCATTAATGGTAAGGAATTTTTCCTTTATCTCCAAGCTACTGTAACATTTTAGCAGGGAGGGAAGTGATCTGGGCAGAGACCTGAGTTTCAGGAAGATTGCACTGTGGTAATATGGAGGATGGTCTAGAAAAGGGAAATAAGTGGAGCCATTGAGACTAGCTGGGGCGTGTTTGCAATGGTTGGGATCTAGATCAGGTAGGAGGTAAGGGAAGAGGCAGGTACGGAACTGGGAGAACCCTCAGAGCCAAGACTATTGGGACTCAGTGACGTGTTGGGGGGTGATACTGATATCCACCACAAAACAGAATTTAGTCAAATGCAGACATTCAAAAGAGTTCAGATCATATAATTGACATGGATTTCAGTGGTCTCATACTTGAGAAAACTTCTCAGTATGGAACCTTAAGACAGATTAAAGCAGCATTCATTGCTGCTCAAGATGTGAATAGCACTCCTTCAGAAAAGGGGCCTGCAAAAAACAGCTGCAGGCTACATCTTTTTCTTAGGGATAATATGTATTAGCATATTTAAAAATCCAAGAATTTTGCAATGAATAAACCTATTTAACTTGGCCCCCAAAAAACTATTTTCCACATTTATTTGATTATGGAACGCTTTTTTGTGAGGCACTTCCTAACCTCTCCCTAAACATGAATACTCTAGAATTTAACACAGTTTGGAAAATAGTGCTGTGTTTTGATGCACTAGAATGGTTCCAAAAATGAATAGAGAAGCTTTGTATGGGTCATTTCTATTTCCAATAACAAAACTAATCAACATTGTCTTAACACACTGGCAGAATAAACTTATTAAAGGAATACAGTTTGGTTTTCCTGTAGCCTAATTATTACCAGATTCAAAAAGAAAATTCAGAATCTTTTGAAAGTACCACTAATTCTTTCACATCCCTAAAGACAAACTAAAAGCGTCTTGAAACAACAACAACCACAACAAAATGGTATCCTGGGGACTTAAGGGGAAAGTGTAGCTCAAATGCAGAAATCTGGGAGTTTTGACTACGGTTCTTTGAATTTAGAGCAGTTACGGTATACATTTTTCCACATTCCACTGGTTTCTGAAACCCATGTGGCCCGTGTGCCATGACTCACATGCGATGCGCACATAGGCCTTCCTGCTCTTTGTGGTGCCCGCCGAGCTCCAGGCCACACACTGGCACCAGTAATCTTCCGGCCCAAAGAGTTCTTCCACTTGCTGGCGTGAAATTTCAATGCTCACTTCCCGGACAATGAGACCTGCCAAGAGAAAGGAAGACTGAAGTCAGGAAAAGACTAGTACTAACAAAACTCAAACCATCATACCGTGTATTTCCCCCGAGTGATCTGTCTTGATGCCATAGATCAACACACCAGATACTGTCCCTGTCCACCTGTGATTTTTCCTCTGGCCCCAGTTATTGGACTCTCAACTTTTTCATTTTCTTATTTGCTATTTCAAATCTGCTTTCATCAGAAGATGAAAGTCGAATAGATCTATCACTCCACAAAATTACACCTTTTCTCAAATAGCCTGACAAACATTCACCCTCCACTGAGGTATCTTCCTTGGTTTATTCAAACATGAACTTGAATTTCACATCTCCTAAGGATGGTAACCAAATTATATAGGTTGTGGAAAGATAATCTGTGTGCTGTACATAACCTTACAATAACTAAATCTTCCTAACTCTTCACATGAAATGACAGAGAATAAGCCACAAATATATATAAACACATATCACATTTTTTTATAATATTGTCTGGTACCAAAAAGCTATATACATTTTATAACACCTTGTATAGTTTTACAGTAACTAAATCTTCCCCTAACTCTTCACATGACATGAGAATGACCTAAAACTATAATCATAAATGTATATATAAAAATATATATGCCAGGTTTTATTATAATATAAGCTAGTATTTATAAATATGTGGCAATTATTTAAAACTAAGTTATTTTAATAGTTGCATTTTAGCTATTAAGGCACACTGTTTTCTTTAAAAAATACCAGCCTTAAGTTAACAAATCCCTGCTATTTTATCCAAAGAATGTGTGACTTTAAAGTTTTCATGCACAGTATTTTGAAAGCCCAAATGTTTCTCTATAATTGTAATGTAACCAAAATCCTCTGAAAGTGGCTTCCAGCTAAAATGCTCAAATAATTGGATTTTATTTTACAGCATTACATCATCCTAAATAACAAAAAATGAACTAAGAATCTGAGATTATCATTTTAAGAGTATTTATCTTAATGTACCTAAGCCTATTTCTTAGAGTCATTCTGCAATGTGCTTCTTTGCACTGAGCAAGAAGGATCATCTGATCAATGCACGTGGACAATTGCCAGTTTGCCTGCACACACTTTCCGTATGAGGTACCTATGGAGAGTATTGGCAGGGGCATCCTGAGGGACTAGAAGAATTTGACTGGGTTAAGTATAAGCACAGTGAGAAAGATTAAATATATTTCTTTGTACTTTCTATTCATGCATGCATTCATTCATTCATTCATTGCACAAATATTTAATATCAATTATGGAAGAGGTATTGCCCTAGGCACTTGTGAATCTCTGATGAGTAAGATAGTCCTTACCCTCAATGAACCTATATTATTGTGCAGAGGGTACATATTAACTACAGATTATACAATTTATTATTTAATTACAACTGCGTTCAATGCTGCAAACAAGAAGTATAGTGAAAATGAGAGTGAATAACAAGTGAACTCAACTTAGTACGAAGGATCCAATGTGAGTTAACTTGGTTAAATTATCTAAGGAGAGGGTCGGAAGATATGGGAAGACGCAGGAAAGAGAATGAGGAGATTGAGAACCCAGGGGAAGACAACTGAGCACCAGACACAGAGATGGTGGCATGAGATGAAGCTAGGGAGAAGAAAAAGTTCAGTTAATATATATTCTTGTAGACCGGTGGTTCTCAAAGTGTAGCCCCGGAACAGTTTCATCAGCAGCACCTGGGAACTTGTTGGAAGTCAAATTCTTGGGTCCCACTCCAGACTCAAATTGAGAATGAAACTTTGAGAGTTGAGCCCAGCAATTTTGGTTTAACAAGCACTCCAAGAATTCTGATGCATGCTACAGTTTGAGAACCGCAGCTGCACTCCATGTTCAGAATTTGGGATTTCTTTCTGAAAGTCATGGACATCATCAAAGTGTGTTAAGCATGCAGATGATGTAATCAGATGAGAATGTAAATATAAATATATATGCACACATATATATGTGTATATTTGTGTATATATACACACATCCACATATATATGACTACGTTATGAATATGAAAAATATGAATATTAGGAATTTTTAGTTCCTAAAAGTTATGATTTATTAAACTATTTGCATGACTTCTTGGTATAGGTGACATGAAGAGTACAAGAGTATTCCAGAACTTGTCCTAAAACTGAGACCATGCTCAAATGGGTCAAAGCCCTCAGGAAAAATAAGGAACACTCAATATGAATGGATGCTGTTCCACTAGGGAAATAAGCAATATTTTCTATCAGGAACTGCAGGGACTTGAGTCATAGAAACAACTAAGTCCTTAGATCCACTCAAGAGCCCCTGAACTGAAATGAAGCCCAGGAAAGTGAATTTTATAAGCCAAGGCAGGGCAAGATCCTGAAGGGGCAACTCTGTGGCCAAAAATGTATTAAATATATTTAAAGTTATTGTTTAAAGTCTTGGAAATTAGTATCCTTTATGCTTATACAGTGATCAGTTTAAAAAATTTTTTAATGTTTATTCATTTTTTTGAGAGAGAGAGAGAGAGAGCATCAGTGGGTGAGAGGCAGAGAGAAGGAGACACAGGATCTGAAGCAGGCTCCAGGCTCTGAGCTGTCAGCACAGAGCCTGACATGGGGCTTGAATTCACAAATTGTGAGATCATGACCTGGCCGAAGTCGAACGCTTAATTGACTGAGCCACCTAGGCACCCCCACAGTGGTCAGTTTAAAAAGAATTTTCAAGACACTGGCATATCTAAGTCCCTCACTCCTCTATGAAAAGATCGGTATGTTATTTTAGTCAATGTCTAAATAATAGAACAATCTCCACAGCATAAATCCCAACTTATTAACGAATAATGCTACTTCCCTTCCTCTTTCCTAGTCTCTGCTTAGGCCCTCTCATTTCCTGTCTTACTGCAATTATATTCTCATTTTCTGATATCTAGGAGTTCATGGAAGGATGGCACACAGCTTTCCCCCTCACCTCTGCCCCACCCTTCTTTTTTATTCCACTCTCTGGCATTTAATACTTTTGCCTGTTTTACTTGTTTATACCTCCTCTCTTCATGCAGAAATTCAGTTACTGGAAAGAAAACTCTTCCTTTAAAAGCTGTTGCAGTAAATTTACAGTCACCAAAGGGCTGGTAAACCTGTAGTGTGTATTTCCTTAGAACTATAACGGCTCTTTCCAAAATGCAGGGCAGCAACAAATGGGCTCAGGATATTAAAACCACATACAAATATTTTGTGTCCCAAGATGATAACATCAGGCTTTATTCCCCCTCCTTTTACTTAAAGCAATTACAGGAAACCTAATTAAATGCTAGGGGAACTTCACTAGGGCCACTGTATCCTTCAGCCCAAATAGGCTCATGGATGTTTCTGCTGACCACAAATCTGAGGCCTTTTAAGAAGCCACAGACCGACCCTCCTGCTACAGGGATTATTCATAGTATGAATGTTCTGAATTGTGTGGCTCAGGCTCCCTGTGGGTGCAGGAGTCAAACACACACCGATTTTTGTCTGCAGCTTGATAGACGCCCCATTCAGGAGGAGCTGGATTAATTTGTTGGGTACACTTGTCCTGCCACATGCCCAGAGTTTACATTCCAACTTTTGGTCAACCACACTAGAACAAGAACTGAAGCAGGAAGCCTCTAAACACTTCCAGCTTAGAATTCCCTACAATCAACTGCATTATTCAAGCTCTGAGTTCCTTGGTAATGTACCATCTTTTCATTACCATAGGTAAGTTCTTTACCTACGACATTCTGCTCGTCGGCCCAGAGGCTAGTGGTTTGGCTAAAAGTAGGTAATATCCTTTCTCTTTGAAAGTAAAATTTGAAATCTGCTTGAAGTCTTGAGATGGAAAAAGCAAGCTGCCTTGAAATTTGTAATGCCATCAGCATCACTTCCAAGGCGGGTTGCTTTGAAGAGCATTTGGGAACTTGAAATTGGTTTCAGGTTACTTAAGGATGGGGGTGGAATGCTTCTTTCTACAGATTTACTCAAATACAAATGTGTATTTTCCATCACGTCTGATAAGATCAAAGATTTTCCATCAGCATTCTTCCTTTAATAGTGGCATCTCAAGGATGCATGCTGTTTGAAGTTTGCAGTGATCTGCTTTTATAAGAGGATTTATTGTGGCGTGGGAGCTAGAGTGCAGGCAAGTAATTAGCATGCTATATCAAGAAGTCTTATAATGAATATGAATATGCACTTGCTAATAGGGAATTTCAAATGATTTTAGAAATCCAGATGCAAATGCAGCCCTCTTATTGGATCTTTGTGAGGCTATACATGCATATGCAATCAAATCTGGTAAATTATATGTATCCCTTATCTTTAGCATAATTTTAATTTTATAATAGTGGTCAGGCAGCACAAATAGTGTTTTTCTAGAGATTATTATAAAGTGAGCACAAATGCATGACAAATCCTGTTGTATAATTGTTTAAAACAGTATCTATATCCCCCCCAGAAGTATAATCTGTAGTACTGTCAACAAACATTAAAAGTCCACTGTTGTCAAAAAGTATGTTATTTAATACTTTTTTATCTCCAGTATCTCCAGCATCCTGCTGTTCATTTATCTCATTTATTAGGTGATACTCCAAAATCATGCATCATCTCAAAAGATTTTTTAAGATGTAGTCATCACAATCTGATCAGTTCCTCTCAAACTATTTCTATTCAGATGTCCCCTCACCTACCCAGACAGGATTTTCCTTTGAAGATGATCCCAAGCCACTTATGCCCAAGTTTCCCCACACCCTACCTGCAGTGGGCCCCTGTAGTTCATAGGGGTTTTCCCTGGTGTGTATCTCATGGTCCCTATATTCCCTGGAGTCAGTGGCCCAGTTCTTCCCAGAGAAATGGGCCCCATCCCACCCACAGCTGAGGCCTCAATAAACTGACTTGGGCTTTCTCTTCCTCATGGATATGGACTGGACAGACCATCTGACTCTCCCAAAACAGACTGACCTTGTTAACAGAAGCCTTTGATCTCTGCTTGGACTTCCTTTTGGCCATTGCTGTTACTAATAATGGCATGGATGAACAGTCTCATCCATTTTTGTTGACTATAAGAGGCCTCTTCCTTTTATCTCTGGAGGTGACCAACCATTATTCCTGCCTCCCCACTCCTTATCCTCTTTGTCTTTTTGTAAACATAAAATTGAAATAAAGAAGTTGTTTCACACAAAACAAACAAACCAACAAATAAAATGTGGCCATCAAATCCTTGCCTTCTGATACCCCATGTATGTTTCACTAAAAAGCATCCTAACCCCACATTAGACTTAGGTGTTATGTATACCCGAGTTGTAGTTCTCATTCTTCTCAATTACTTTTTCTTTCACACAGCAAAGGGAAGGTTTGAGACATCATGTTGCATAGACCTGGCAATTCGGCTTCCTCCACACTCTCCCTGTCGGGAGAAGAGCTGCAAAGGTCACTCTACCAAATCTCATTATAGTACATTCACAGGACAGAGAGTGGTGGGAAATGCATGAAGTTACAGGTAGGGATGATCTGGGATATATTACAACACTTTATTGAATTAGTGTGGTCTCTTTTTCATGCTTTCTCCCAGAGCTTAATCCTATTAGTTTTCACTAATATGATCTAAACTAAGATACATATCTGTTCTAGATGTCTTAATACAAATTAAATCACACAAAATACCAGCATTATTTAAAAGGATGTCACACCAAAAAACAAAAAACAAAAACAAAAAAACAAACACAACAACAAAAAACCCTGACAATTATTTCATCAGCTTGTAATTCTCACTAAAATAATCAAAATATAATAACTTGAAAGGTAGACCTTTACTACCAGGACATAGTTTTATGCTACATGACATCATCTGACAATCTTTAAACTTCATCAGGAAAAGAAGACACTGTAAACACATAATTCATCAACTTTTCTCTGAAATGTGTTCCTTGGATTTTTTTAATATAATATTTAATATATAAACAGTCCATCTAATTAACTAAAATTACTTTGTATAAATGGAAATTACAACTTACCGGTATACTAGATTTATTATAATTTTGTTAAAGTTACATTTATTATCTTTGTGGTCAAGATGAATTTACAAGTCAAAGAGTAACATGACTGGGACTGAATGGTTCAAGGGATTTGTTTGGAAGCATTTCATACCTAGGTCATTGACTTGACTTCCTTTTTACATGATAATTTCTAGTTACTTGGTTCTGTTTGGCATTCCGTGTCCAGAGGACCTGTGTTTTGTTTTGCTATGTTTTGGTTTTGTCTAGAACTGAGAAGAAAATATTTATTGGATGGTGTGTCTGGAGTGGGGAGATTTACGGTGCTTTTAGAAAGCTATGTGACAACCATGGATAAATGCAGCTTACCTTAAAGCTTGAGATGTTAACTGCAAGATGATATTAAAATAGTTATAAATGGTACTTCCTCTGACAACATTAGCACTGCTTTCCCTTTCCTTTGCCGAAGTGTCAGGTTTTAGATGTTACAGGAGAAGCAGTCCTCCTATTTTTGATTAGACTTTCCAACCACCATCAAACTTAGAGCTGTGAGTAATGGTAATTGGAGTGGGGGGTATGCAAAATGCTCTTTCTTACATACAGAGTGGTAATAAATTGATAGATTAATTCTACTAGTTCTGCCCGATCATTTAATTACTATTCTTAACTTTGGTGATAAAAAAAAAACCTGTTGAATGTCTCTTCCAAGAAGTCTTTCTGAGACCAAAATGGGAGCTGAAAAGTTTTCTCTTTTTTTTCTTTTTTAATTTTTTTTTACATTTATTTATTTTTGAGAGACAGAGAGAGACAGAGCACAAGTAGGGCAGGGGCACAGAGAGAGGGAGATACAGAATCTGAAGCAGTCTCCAGGCTCTGAGCTGTCAGCACAGAGCCTGACGCGGGGCTCAAACCCACAAACCATGAGATCATGACCTGAGCTGAAGTCGGACGCTCAAACAACTGAACCACCCCGACGCCCCTAAAATTTAACTTCTACCTTGTATGTCAATGTTCTTTAGAGTACAAAGAATCAATTTTGTAAAAATATGACAGCAATTTAATTTGGGAGAACACAGAGCACATTCCATTGAGATAGCAGATACATTACTCTTCTAAATATTTTTTGTGAAACATGAAACTTATTACATATGTATTTGAATGTATATTCCAACATTTTTCTTTAAGGTATAATTCTTAATAATTAAATCATAACTACATGCATTACTTTTTATTTTTATTTCATGCAAAACATTAGTAATTTTTTCTCAACTAAAAACAGTTTTTTAAGTTTATTTATTTTGAGAGGGGGGGAGAGAGAGAAAGAGAGGGAGAGACTGCAAGCAGTGGAAGGGCAGAGAGAGAAGGAGAGAGAGAGAATCCCAACAGGCTCCACACTGTCAGAGCCCCACACAGGGCTTGAACTCACAAACTGTGAGATTATAATTTGAGCCAAAACCAAGAGTTGGTCATTTAACTGAGTGAGCCACCCAGGCACACCTAGTAATTTCAATGGAAGTAATTTTACCACAATTAAAAAAAATCTTGTCCATAAGGGTGGGGAAGAGTGCTGCATGCATTCTGCGTGCTGCGCACACAGTGTTAAAGAAGGCAGATACGGTCTCTGTCCTTCACAATTCATTGTGGAGACAGTTCTTGAGCCCCTATTTTATGCACTGTCATTTCCAACGTAGCCATCGAGATGAACTCTTTATGGATCCTTTCTGATTAGTTCACTGTCTAATGCAGGAAACAAATGGGAGTTCACTGAATACAGTGACCCTGTCATACGCATTGCATATGGATCCGCACATTAATTGGCACACATATTTGTCCAGTTAATGTACGTTAAATGAATAAATGTCTTATATATAAATCACATGTAAATTTAATTGTAACTCAGAAAAGTAAAAGTAGCTAAAATTTATTGGGCATCTACCATGTGTCTTGGTTAATCTGCATAATAATCCTTGGGAATGGGTATTATTATAATACAGGTAAAGAGCAGAGGTCAGAATTTAAACAATTTTTCATGCAGCCAATGATTACCAAAATCAAGATTTAGATCCATTATTTATCTGAATCCAGTGTTCCTGTTCCTTGCACTATACCAACATTCCCCAAATTGTGTCTCAAAAAAGGGTTCTTTGGTCAAATAAGTTTGGGGATTTCTGTTTACTATGTCTTCCTCTTAGAAACTCAAAATGCTAATCAGCATATTAAAGGCATTGGTCAGAAGTTCTGCCATAAAAAAGTATGTTTAATTTGGACTGCCACCACTTCCTCCAAGTTTATTAAACCATATAACCTTACAGTCAACATAAACACAGAGCCCCATATCATCATGTCTTTCAACATAGTTTGGCACTTTCTATATATTTATTTATTGAATAAAAGTAATCTACTATTTGGAAAATTCTGAAACCCCCCCCCCCCTAAATAAAGCTATAGTGAAATAGTTTCACATGGAGAGATCAGGGTAAACATGGGGAAGTGGAATATTTAAGTTTGATGCTGAAGCATGGATTGGGTTTAAAGACTTAGAGAAAAATCAAAGACACTTCAGGAGGATAGAATAGCACAAAGCCAAAGGGCACAGATGAAAAAGCATGGAGCACTACAGGGGAGAAGAGTTTACAGAAACCAACTAAAGAAATAAGGCCATGGAATTAGATAGAAGAGAAATTCATGGAGAGCCTTGATTGGCAGCTGGAGAAGTTTATTCTATGGAGTGGGAACCTATAAAAATGGTAAATTGGTAAAATGATGTTTATTCAAGTGACATATGCTTTAAGGAAAACTAATCTGTCTTGACTAGTAAACAAGACTAATCTGATTTACTTTTAATGGAATTTTAATCATTTTAATTTTAATTATGATTACAAAAATTGTTCTTAGATCTGTGATATTACATCAAGTCCTTAATCTTAAGAGCTTAAAAGGAATATTCTTGGTGAGCCTCTGAAAACACTGTCTGACAATGGAAACTAGCACATATATCCAAAATAATAATTACTCATACTGTTGGGCTTTCATTTTGTACTTATGTGACTTAGAAGCAAACATTGAGATCAATCACCTCTGGATAGATTGCCACTTACAACAGTTCACACACAGTATACTGAGGACAGCTGTTCACTTGTCTTAAAAGCAATATATTTCATACTCTTTAAAAAATTTTTTTAACGTTTATTTATTTTTGAGAGACAGAGAAAGAGAGACAGAGCATGAGTGGGAGAGGTGCAGAGAGAGACGGAGACACGGAATCTGAAGAAGGCTCCCGGCTCTGAATTGTCAGCACAGTGCCTGATGCAGGGCTCGAAATCATGAGCTGTGAGACCACGACCTAAGCCGAAGTTGTACACTTAACCGACTGAGTCACCCAGGCACCCTGATATATTTCATGTTCTTAAGGAAACCTTTAAACCAAACTAGAAAGGATCATTAAAAAAAATTCAACTCATCCAGGATAATTAATGTTACAACCGGGAGATTAGACAAATATTCACCTAACATACAACAACCTAGTAATTCAGTTGGATTAAGAAAATAAATTCTTGTTCAATATTTACTATTTGACTTTTGGAAAGTCCTAAATTCATCAGGCCTTGGTTTCTCAACTTATAAAACAAGATAACTTTTTTGTCTTGTTGGCTTGTTGAGAAAAGAAATGGAATAACAGCTATAAAAGTAATTCAAATCTGTTAAATTATATACATGTAGTATAAAAATAACAATTATTTTGACACTATAACGATATTTTATTCACAAAATTACCATTGGAGGTACTAACATAGATTCAGGGAGGGGAGGAGTACTATGATGGGAAATTATATTAGGCACACACCCAAATGAGAAAGACATGGCTAGTTTTGGAACTTTTCAGCTGATTTGGGACAGTCAGGTCTAGGTGGGGACACCAATCACCCAGGGCAATACAGATCTGGTTCTGATATTTAGAAATGAAGTTTGAACAGCAGGAAGGAATTCTGGTGATTTGCCTTTAAGTTTCTTGTCTTTCAGCCAAGTGACCCAGGATTTTACCAATCCTCTAGGCTTCCCACTATATTAAAGTGTAGATAAAGTAAAGTTATCCTGGTAAGATGAGTGGAAAAGTCTACTTATTTCGGTAACCAGAATGCTTGCTTGGCTCATCTGTTAGAAATTCCTTATATCCATAGTGCATTATGCAGGTGAGACAGGGACATTAAGCAACTGAATGGAAATTACCAGGTAGGTTAGCACGAACCAATTTGGGGCAGAATAAGCAAACTTTTACATTTTAGTGAAGATTTAAAATTGATGAGTGCAATCACACCTTCTAGGTCTTTCTTCACTTACCAACCAGAACATGAGTTCTATAGAGTAGAGATTTGTGTCTGTTACATGCTGTCCCTGTGGCATAGAATAATATTCAGCCTCACATTGTGAGCATACAATGAGTATTTACTGAATAAACAAAAGAAGATTTTCCCTAGGACACTATTACATACTTATTTAAAAGATATATGATTATATCAAAATATTTTTTTTTAATTTTTTTCATTTATTTTTGAGGGGAGGGAGGGGCAAAGAGAGAGGGACACACAGAATCTGAAGCAGGCTCCAGGCTCTGAGATATCAGCACAGAGTCCAACGTAGGGCTCGAACTCACAGACCGTGAAATCATGACCTGAGACGAAGTTGGATGCTTAACTGACAGAGCCACCCAGGCACCTCTCCAAATATATTTTAGAGAAAAGGAACTTTCAGTCATGATGGCACTTGTACCTCCTTCCCTAGCCGGAAAGACATCATCAGACACAACTTTGAATTAAACTTTGAACTGGGTTGGCAGTCACACTGAGAATGGAGTGGGAGGAGCAGAGTTTTCATAATGGTTTTTAGGTTCTTCAAAATTATTTATAATAACTGAGTAAACACAGGTCAAGTACCAGTGAAAATATTTTTTCTTTGTCTTTTAAAGAACTCAAATATGCAAGAGTGACTCATTAATTTACAACAAGAAAGTTTAACTTGTGAAATTCCAAGTAGAAATGAAAAATATTAGCATTTCATATTTTCAAGTCAGGAGTAGGTATTTGAATGAACTGCCACTGAAATGCCAATTTTCAATTTTAACTTTATATAAGAACTAAGAAATAACTGTGTTCTGATATTTTCAAAATATTTCTATATATTCTAAGATCCTTTTTCAAACCATTCTATTATCATTCCAAAAGGAGACATGATTTAATAAAAACAATGAAACCAAGTATAATACACTTAATTTTTTTTTTCCTTTTTTTTTAAATACAGAATGTCTCCTTGTTTTTTTTGTTGAGTCCAAGTTACATATGCTTAGTTTTTGATAAGCTTATAGGTAGAATTCCAGAAAACAATATTGATCCAGATTTGACAATAAAAGCTTATTTGTTTATTTTTAATGTTTATTTGATTTTGAGAGAGAGATACAGAGTGTGAACAGGGGAGGGGCAGAGAGAGAGGGAGGCACAGAATCCAAAGCAGGCTTCAGGCTCTGAGCTGTCAGCAGAGAGCCTGACGCGGAGCTCAAACCCATGAACCATGAGATCATGACCTGAGCCAAAGTCAGACACTTAACTAACTGAGCCACTCAGGCGCCTCCCCTCAAAGCTTATTTTTAATTAATCCTTGGCAATTAAGTTAAGTGAGAGATAACCTTTAGAAAAAGATATGGTTCAAATTCTGTTTTCTCAAGTAGCTAGATGTATGACCTTGGGAAAATTCTTTTACCTCACTAAATGTCATTTTCCTCAACAGGAAAATAGGAAATAAAATTCCTAATTCAATGGGTTCTTATAAGGATTAAATGAGGTGATACATGTGAAGCTCTTTGCAGAGTTTACCCTTAATGCGAGCTAACTAACAAGATTTCCGAAGCTAGAATAATTTATGCTACGCTTTGTACTAAATAACTCTCCTCATGTCAGAGTCTTTACAAAATAAGTCCACTTTTCCGTCACAACAGCCTCCAGGGCTGCTCTCCTACATGAACTTTTCTTAGTGATCCGGCCTGCACCCATGTTGAATCTATATCCTCTCAACCATGGCTACTGAGCCACGAGAATAGAGCACAGAGAACACCCACCTGCACTTAAATACCTTGGCTCAGCAGGGCAACATAACTTTCCCTCATAGACCATTGGCCAGAAGTAATCACGTGGCCCTGCGGACCCGCAAGGATGCTAGGATTTGTAGTGTTCCCCTATGTCCAGGAAGGACAGGAGAGCGGGATGGTAGTATTAGAAGTCTTACTACATTATAATTGACAAAGCTACTTCAATAGGAAAAATAAGGTGCTGAGTTTTTAGGAAATCACAATCACACTGAAATATCAGTAATTATCAAGTCAAGTGAAATTTAAAAAAATGTTTTCTGTGGTATGAAAGTCTGTACTGACAGAGGGAGCTCAATGTAGAAAAAAATAGATTAGACCAAAAGGAAGAAAAACAGTTTTGAGGCCTGGCGTGGCTACCGTCATGAGTAACTTTGGGTAGGGCATTAAATTTCTCATTTTCTTAAACTTTAAAGTCTTAGAAGGGGCCACAAAAGCAATTCTGGTCAATGGAATGTGAGTGGAAGATACATGTACCTTTTCTTGGCCATACTGGTGAAGAAGCTTGTGGGTCTCCTCCCTGCTGGCTTTCCCTCCCTGCTGGCTGGTTACTGAAGAACATGAGGCCAGAGAGCACAACAGAACCACAAGAGGAGAGGAGTCTGGGTCCAGAACTGACCAAAGGGAACAGAGCTGCCCTACAAGCAAGGGTACATTCCTGGTAGGTAAATAAATGTACCATTCTATTGCTTTTGAACTATTCTATCTTTGGTGGGGTCTGTTACTGCAGCTTACATGATACAGCCTTAAATGATACAGACTATGAATAATATGCTTGGCACACAGCGGGTTTTTCTTTTTTTTTTTTTAATTAAAAAAATTTTTAATGTTTATTTGTTTTTGAGACAGAGAGAGACAGAGCATGAGCAGGGCAGAGGCAGAGAGTGAGGGAGACACAGAATCTGAAGCAGGCTCCAGGCTCCAAGCTGTCAGCAGAGAGTCCGACGCGGGGCTTGAACTCATGGACCGTGAGATCATGACCTGAGCCAAAGTCAGATGCTTAACAGACTGAGCCACCCAGGCACCCCCACAGTGGGTTTTTCTAAATGACTACTAGATAAATGGATGCCAAAAATACTAATCCCACAATGCTTTGGGTCTTTTTTTTTTTTTTAAACCAAGATTCAGTGCTTAGCTCCAAATTATTAAAAAAAATTTTTTTTTAATTTGGCAACATCTTGTTGGATATACAGAGAAGAACTTCTATTAATTCTGAGAGTTTTCAAATATCTGAATGTGTGATTTTAATATTATGCTCAAAATGCTATAAACCAGAGCAATTTGCTTAGCATGTAACAAAAATATTATTTTCAGGATGGCACGCTTGCAATCGTTTTCAAAATATCACTTCCAACATCATGTTGAACAAATTGGTGTGAAATACTAGGTTATAATGTTTAATTACCAGTATCATTTCTTTACAGGCAATCTTATTTTGATGTTTTCATAAGAGATAGAAAAACTTAAACTTGAACAGGAGAGTGGCACCTGATTCTGAATATTGTGTGTAACTTGTAATGTACTCATGTCCATTCTGTACCAGCATCACAGAGAAAAAGGAAGAAGAAACAATAATTGTTTCCTACCATGAGCTCCAATTCACTGAGATATTTATGTAACTGCATTAACACTGCCAACTGAACAAAGAACTTCAGTCATGTATCTTTTCATATCTTCAGGCAAAGTTTAATTCCCCTTCCCTTTTTTTATAAATGATTTCCTTCAAAGGATACACACCCTAGTGGATAAACAATCTTCACGGGAGAACATGAAATTTAGCTATCTAATATGCACAGTTCAGTGTCGTGAGGTGTGGAATCATAGTAAATAATGTTTTGTGATGACACTAACACTAATAAAGATGATGACATTTTCATGATTAGTCATGTTTTTAGTAAAGGGAAATTAATAGATAGGACTATCCAGTCTGAAAGATACATACAACATGCTGACAAACAAAACTGGGTTTCAGCATAAAATGCGTATGTTATATAGATAGTATACGCATACACCTAAATTCACTGTGCATGTTTATATGCATATCTTTCATCTAGTATTTTCTTTTCACCTACAAGTTAGAATGCTTTTACTTCATACTCTATTATAAGCCCATTTAGTCACATTTCTGTCAGATCCCACTTGCATATTCAGTGTTGAATAAATCAGTGGCTAATAAATGTCCTTGAAAATGTGTTTAGAAATAAATAATGAATTGCTGTATCTGATCATAAATGCACATTTTTTTTTGCTCTCAGAATCCTACAAAGAATAGCCTGACCTATTACATAAATATGTGGAAAAAGAGAAATAATTATAGGCAATCATGTAAAAGGAGCCTGGTTAACTCTTACTAAATGGATACACTACAGACCAAAAAAATGTTGTCATAACTGTTCAAAAAATTCCACTGCAAAGGAAATACCAAATGAGGATAGGGAGTCAACCTTTTCATCATAAGTGCTTTTTATCACATCTCCATGGGCTTGGGACGCAGGCCCAGCCCCACAGTGTGCAGAACAGCGGGCTGCTCAGAGTTCCAGCCCTACAAGTGTCATCCCCTTGAAGATACCTCTCCAGGTGACCACAGGCACGCTTTCAATTTACGGCAAGATGGTATGACAGGCAGCTTGGGAGGACAGCAGCGATGGAAATACAGATCAAGTACAGATAAAAAATATGTCCACCATGGGGCGCCTGGGTGGCTCAGTCGGTTAGGCGTCCGACTTCGGCTCAGGTCACGATCTCGCGGTCCGCGAGTTTGAGCCCCGCGTCGGGCTCTGGGCTGATGGCTCAGAGCCTGGAGCCTGCTTCCAATTCTGTGTCTCCCTCTCTCTCTGCCCCTCCCCCGTTCATGTCTGTCTCTCTCTGTCTCAAAAAATAAATAAACGTTAAAAAAAAAATATGTCCACCTTGACAAATACAAATAAGACTTTTCGGTAACAATGTATGGGGAAGTATCTCTTGACAAATGAGAAGAATACAATCGCTTCTTTCTCATTAATACTTTTCACAATCCCCTTCGGATTCCATCCCAACCTCTCTCCACAATCCAGCATGTCTACACATCCTACATCTATACTCACTCAAATAATACAGATTTATGTCCCCTGCACATACCTTATAAATGCCAACCCATCCTTCCTCAAAGCATCTTGCTACTCAGCAGGTTTCAAATTTGTTTTTAAAATCTATTATGTGGGTGATCCTTCAGCAATACTTTGAAGTGCCTTCCCTATTAAAAGTGAAGACAGATCTGGTGTCCTAAGAAGAGAAATAATGATAGCTTATGGCTATGATCTCACATCTTCCTGACTATGAAATAATTGTCTCTGCTTGAAAAAAATAGAACACATATGCCCAAGTAAAGAAAAAAAAAAAAGCAAAATCAAAATTTAGGAGGAAAAAGGGACCACATAAAATCTTGCCAAAGGTTCATGCTTTACATAAAGCTGCAGTTGGGACTTTACAAAGGAAATCTCTGCACTTTTTATTTCTGGTTCAGAGGATTTACATGCTCTTTCTAATGATCTGGGCCTTCAGCACTGGGTAATGTCTCCCAGTCCCCAGCTTAGCACTCATGCAAAATTGAAGCACTTTGGAAGCAGTTTAGTAGCTGCAGATGAATCTCAATGTGCAGGAAAAGGCATAATGGCTGTTTAGCACCAGCTAGGAGAAGCTGAGGAAATCAGGGGGAAAAATCTATTGAACTTAAGCCATCTGGGAAGCCAACTGAGAGCGACTGCATTAACAACATGTTTACATCCCCATTGTGTTGCTAGGCCAAGCAAAAGTGTGTGTGTGTGTGTGTGTGTGTGTGTGTGTGTGTGCGCCCGCGCGCACGCGCACAGAAGAAATGATCAGGTGAAATTCTTGTGATTGTATTGTCTATTTTCATGTGGTTTTGGCAACTGTGCAGGGAAAAGAATTTTCATGAAAAATGTGGCGATGAGAATGTTCAGGTCTCCACGAGACAGGGTGAACTGTTGGAGTGCGGGTGTTGGAAGGATGCTAAGGCATGAGGAAAAGGAGTGAAAAGCAGGAGCCTAGCTGTGTGCTGCGTTTCCTGTATCTGGCCCGCAGTACAACACAACAGATTGGGGGAAGCTGCAGAAAGCCGGGAAAGAACAACCAGGGAATGCTTCTGTTGCCTGTTACATTTCTAGTTAACTCAGAAATACTGGCCAAAGGAGGGGAAACAGCCAGGTAAATGTCATCACTTTCAGCTCCCATCACACCCATTTGCTGTCTCTATCATCACGACCCTTTTCTTTTCATGGTATTTAATCAACTATTTTTAGAATAGTTTTAGGTTCCTAGGAAAAGTGAGAAGAAGGTGCATATTTCTCCTATACAATCTGCTTCCACACAAGCATAGCCTCCCTTGTTAGTAACATCCTCCACCAGGGTGGCACATAACTGATGAGCCTCCACTGACATGCGATTGTCACCCCAAATCCATAGTTTACATTCAGGTTCACTCTTGATATTGTACATTCTATGGATTTGGACAAAGGTAATGATGTATCCACCTTGATAGTGCTATCCAGAGTAGTTTCACTATCCTACAAATCCTCTACTATCCATCTACTCGTCCCTGTCTCCCCCTACCTGGGAGGCAACCACTGATCTTTTTACCACCTCCATAGTTCTGCCTTTTCCATAATGTCATATAGTTGGAACCATACAGTATATAGGCTTTCAGATTGGCTTCTTTCACTTAGTAATATGCATTTTAAGTTTCCTCCATAGTTTTTCATGCCATGATAGCTCATTTCTTTAAAGTACTGAATCATATTCCATTGTCTGGATGTACCAGTTTGCTTACCCACTCACCTACTAAAGGATATCTCGGACTGCTATAAATATCTGTGTTTTTGTGTGGACATAGGTTTTCAACTTTTCTGGGTAAATATCAAGCTCTGATGGCTGTATCATGCGGAAAGAGTATGTTTAGTTTTGATTTAAAAATGCCAAAATGTCTTCCAAGTGGATGTATTATTTTGTATTCTGACTGACAATGAACGAGAGTTCCTGTTGCTCCACATCCTTGTCAACGTTTGCTGTTGTCATTGTTCTGGATTTTGACCCTCCTAATAGGGGCAGAGTGGTATCTCATATATGTCCCTAATGACATATGCTTATTTGCAGTTCTTGGTGGGATGTCTGTTAAGCTTCATTGTGCTTTTGAACTGTAGCCCCACCCCCTGCCAAAAGATATGCCCACATCTGAATCCCTAGCAAAGGTGAATATTACCTTACTAGGCTAAGAGTCTTTGCAGATGCAATTAAATTAAGGATCTCGAGATCCTAAATTACCCCAGGTGGGTCCCAGTTCCAGTAATAAGTGGACACACAGAGAAGAGAGACACAGAACGGGAGGTGATGTGAGGAAGGAGGCAGAGACTGGAGTGATGCTGCCACAAGCCCAGGAATGCCTGGCAGCCACCAGAAGCTGGAAGAGACAAAGAACAGACCTTTCTCTAGTGACCAGAGGGGGCGCTGCTCTGCAGCATTTCAGACTTCTAGCCTCCAAAACTGAGAGAATAAATTTCTGTTGTTTTAAGCCCCAAATTTTGTGCTAATTTATTGTGGCAGCCCTAGGAAACTAACACAGTGACTAAGGGCATTTACTGTCTACATTCAAAGAATGGATTCAAGATCTGACGGAGCAAAAAGGTGAGGAAAAGCTGTCTGTCATGCAGTGTTTTTCTGGTTTCACAAATGCCCCACAGAGCGGGTGTGGGGAGGTAGCCTTTTAGTCACTAACGTCACTTCATACAGAGGGCATCATTGTCTAGGATCATCAAGACTGTAGCTATAAAAAGAGGCATGCCATTCATTCGCTGCCATTCCTGGAATTGCCTTGTACAGAACATTCCCCTGGGTTTTTCCAGCTAAATTTTAATTCACTCAAGGCTAGAGTTCCCCCCCTCTTCCCTCAGGAGGCTGCAATCCCTCAGTCTGAGAAGTTTAATAGGCAGAGACAGGCAAAAGGATATTGCAGAAAGCAGGGGCTCTCTACCGTGTAACTCTATACCATGGAACTACCAAGGGGTTTCATGAATTTATTCTTGTGATGAGAGGAGAACCCCAGCAAATGGTAAAGCATACTCTTTATTCTCTCTCTTTTTCCTCATCCCTTTTGCCCCTTTCAGACTGTGATCTCTTCAAGTGCATCAGGTCTTAGTTGTGTCTCTACTCACAGCACCAAGAAAAGTATCTGGGGCATGGATTTTGAACAAAACATGTGTCTCTATACCTCCTCTATGCTGTGCGTTCACAGTAGTGTCTCCTCTTGCCCCACTTCAACCAGGATGTACATTAGCATTTCTACAGAGCTTAAAATTAGTGAACAAAGAATAAGCTATGCCCTGCTCCCAATTAAATCATTCTCTGGGAGGTGGGGCCAGGACATACATGTTTTCAAAAATCCCCCCTGGAGATTGTCAAATGCACCCAGGGTCCACAACTAGAATCCTAATTTTTCCTTGTTGCGCTTGCCTTCATGTTCTTGGAGATTTCTCCCAAAGCAGATTTTTAAAATCAGGTTAAACCCTTGATGAAATTAGCAACTAGTCCAAGGCTTCCCTAACCTGAATTGTTTTTCATTGCTAGATATTATACTTCCTATGGGCTGTGTTTGCTTTTTTGCCAGACCCTGATATTTTGCTAATTGTAGCTTTCATGCTATACATGCTGATTTTGTATCTGATTTTGTATCTCCAAATGGTGCTTTTTGGAGGAACCGGAAAGAGTATTTCAACAGGGATAACTCTGGATTGATGACACCTGGGAGAGAAGACTAAAGGGTTCATAGTGAGGAAAGCCCTCTCCCCTCAAGTTTTAGCATTTGATTCTTCCTTGGTTGTGGCATTTTTTAATTAAAAAGTTTTCTCTTGTGTCTTTGAAGATGCCAAAAAAATATGCTGGGGTGAGGAGACAAAAAAACCAGTATCAGAATTTTGAGCTAATTTTGGAGCTAATATTAGATAGTAAGATTTAATGATACAGAGATTCAAGTACAACAGATTACAATGTGTGACATCACAGAATAAAAAGGACAACAACCTGGGTCATTATCCCATAATTATCAGCGAGGTTTATTTATATTAGCGCAGTAGGTACCAACACCAAAAAAGTGTATTTTAATTTTGAGCGAAAGCCATGCTTTTTAGAAGCTAACCCTCTCTTCTAAGCTGAAATTGTTTCTTAAACTTCCTTAAACAGGATGCTTAATTCATTTCATGTAACAATCCAAAACTCTGTTCAGTAAGTTTCTTCCTATAAAAATAAAGCATAAGAGACTCTCCTTAAACACCTCACATATTATAGCCAAAGGTGAGATTAAAAATATACTTCAGGTTTTAACACTTGTGCTCTTCTCACTTTGAAGTGAGCATATGAAAACTCAAAGCCACAGCACATGCATTGTTGCTGGGCACATGGCAAAATTGCTATAGCAACAGAATCACTACTTTTACTCCTGAAATGCCCTGATTGGGTAGCAAGTAATCTAGATGAAGAATGGTCCTTGGACTCCTGCTTCTTATTGTAGCCTCTGTGTGGGCTTGGAGATGGGTAGCATTTGATTTAGTTTTTTTTTTCTAAAGTGGGGTAAATACACAGACACAAACACACACATAAATACATATGTATATACATGCATATCTACATGTATACACACACACACACACACACACACACACATTCTTCATTAAATTGTATTAATCAACGCTTTCATTTCAGCTGTGGGAGGACAAAGGAGTAATGCATCACAAGTAACCTTGCCCTAAGCATTAACTGGCAGAGGAGAATTCTTTTGTGTTCGTTGCTTTAAAAACTCTTGCTGTATATGATTTTAGAAAATTTCTGTCTCCCTCTAATGAAATGATAGCTCACTAAAACTGCACTGAAAGACGTAATGTGCTCTTGCCTCTTACTTTGCAATCATGTTTGGGGCCATATCTGTTCAATAAATACATGCTATTAAAATTTTCTATACAGTATGTAACTCAAATAAGAAAAACGTTCCCTGCGGGACAGAATTAAATTAAAATTACATAGTTCCGCATGAAGCCAGGGTGTCTGAAGTATGTGAAGGGTCTACAATATCAATACATGCAAATATTGGAATTGGCTAAAACGAACAAACATTAAGAACTTCACAAAAACAGTAGATGAGACACAAAAGGAACCTAAATAGGTAGTCTGAAATTTTTCAAGCACTCTCTTCTGTTTGTAAGTTAGGAAAAGAATGGAAACAAAACCCAGGTTTCTCTACAGTGAGAGAGCCTGAATCATTCAGGCAGCCGAGACTCATCATCATGCTAGAATGGAGTGGAAGCAACAACTAGAATCTATATTCTGGAACTCTGACCCAAGCATGTATTTGTAATTGCAGCTGGGATTATGTGGGCCATGTTAACTCAGGTGTTTAAAGACTTAAAGTCAATGTGAAAGAAGGATGAATCAACTGTGAGCAAAAACAAATGAAGAGTAAGGAAAAATATATATTTCAGGATGATTGAGATCTCTTGCCAGGGTATCAGACTGACTCCGTGGAAAAGCCTTTGTGTACTACATGGATCCTTACCAATTTTCTATTTTTATTTTGAGGCCAGCCTAACAATGGAAAAAAAAAGTTGCTAGTTTCCGGTACTGAAATGAGTACCTCTGGGAAGGAAATCAAATAAATAATTGGTTTATTTTCCAGAATCATTTACCTTCATTGGCAGACAAATATATTACAGATATAAGGCTCTATTCTTGCTAAGGCAGTACTCCCACTGACTTAATAGAAAATTATAGAATGAAGTTCAAGTAGAGCTTCCAAATTTTATTCACCACTTACTAAAATTTAAACAAAGGCCATATAACTTCATTTTGAAAATGTTCACTCTGTTAATGAGTTATTTTACATAGAGAAAAATAATTGGTATGGTGTGTATACTTAATATGTAAAATAACTCTCCTTACAGAAGATTATGCTATCTTATCAATTCCCCAAATCACCTATTCATGAAATTTCTCAAATAAAAACATCATCAGTATGTCTCACTAAATTTCAGGTACTCAAATTTCATAGGATGAATACCTATAATTCCACAAAACAAACTTTTATTCTCTCCTGTGCTTAGTGCCTTGTGTTATAAAATTCAGAACAGGTACTCAAATTTCGTAGGATGAATACCTATAATTCCACAAAACAAACTTTTATTATCTCCTGTGTTTAGTGCCTTGTGTTATAAAATTCAGAACAGACAGAACTTTACAAAACAGAGGCCATGCCATATCATTCCAATCTAATTGAAGAGACAGATATAGATATATACACACACCTACACAGTTACATATGTATATTATGTACATATGTATTACTACATGTGTTTTTATACATACATCACTATATGTGTATATGAAATACATGTTTATATCTTATATATATAACTGTTTAATAAGTAACATAGCATTGTATTATAAGAAATGGACATTTTTTACCTCAAAAATGATTGAATATTGATAATCTCTAATGGTTTAACCTACTACACATACACAACTCACACTTATGAGTATAATAAAAACAGAAGTACAAATAAGAGAAACGTAGACATGTTACATATGACATGAGTTTTACAGAAGGATTCATCACAATATTGCATTTGGGATACTTCTTTAAGCATGAGTAGGATTTTGACAGAAGTAGGATAGGGGAGAGGATGGGGTAACGGTCATTAATTCATACACACATACTTACTGATCACCTACTAAGTACCAATGCCAAGTTAAGGATGGAAGTAGAATAATGAAAAAGATGGACATAATCCTTGATTTCATGGAGCTTACTCTTGGGCTCATAATGTTCAGATGGAAGAGGAGAGGTAACTTGAGAAAGGGAAACATAACTGTCCCTTTCAAGTATCTAACATTATTACTAAGAAGCCAGAAAGTGACCAGATGTGTTTCTAAAGTTCCACATGACTTAAGTAGGACCACTGAGTCAAGATTAACAGAAAATTGATTATAGTCAATTTAATAAAGAGCAAGCCAATAATGGCTTTGGGTTTAAATGGCTGCCATAGTCTCACAACTTAAAGTTTCTATGATTCTAAGACATCAAAATGTAAAGGAAAGAGTGTTTACATTCATTTAATACAACTTAAACCCCATCTTGTTTCCCTCTGAAAATGTTAAGAGCAGCATATCCTAAATCAAGTCCTGGTATGACATTAAGGGCTCATGATATTTTAACAGAGGTTCTGTGAAAAGCAGTTCAGTTGCCAAATATGATGAGGTTAAAAAAAGTTTGCCACTGTAGAGCTTTCCTGGGACTTTTATAGGAAAATACACTTTATACTTTTCTCCAAAAAGGCCATATAATTACTGTAGTGTTTCCTAACGTATTTGACCACATAGTTTTTGTTGGGTGTTGTTGTGGTTGTTGTTTATTTGTTTTTGTTTTCCCAAATAGCACTTATAAGACACTGGTGGCTCACTGAACATAGCTTAAGAGGAAAAGTCAAATTTTCCCAGTGTCTAGGACATGTGGTAGAAGAGAAACTATTAGAAGAAGGGTAGAGAGTTTGATTGGGGACTGATTATACTGAACTTTTTGAATATAAGACCAAAGAAGATGAGCTTCAATCCACGGACATAGGAAAACCATCATATATTTTAAGAAATGGTATGGTATAATCACTTGGATCTGTGCTTTAGGCCTGTGACGAACTGAAGAATGGTTTGCTGAGGAAAAAGGCTGAAACCAAACAGGAGTTGGAAGTTACCTAAGTAATCTAAGAGGTATATGATAAAGGTCTATATATACCGGGAGAGTTAACAGTGAGAATTAAAAACAGAAGGATGTTTTGTGGGAGAATTCTGAGAAGGAACTGGCAGTAGCTAATGATCACTGGCTGCTGGAGTAAGGGATAAAGCTGACATTTCTATTTTTGGTGACAGGATGGAGAGAAGAGGCATCTGAAATAAGAGTACAAGAGGAGAAAAAAAATTCAATTGTGCCACTTTTGCAACAGATGGGGACCTGAGTGAGCAGTGCATATTTGTAAAAGCTCCTTTTGGAGTAAAGACAAATTCACTTAAATTAGTGCCCTGTTATAGCTTCTCTTCATCAGTTTCTTTTTTTTCTGTTAAGGCTCTCCTTTTTGCTAACTGGCAAAATATTGAAGACCTTCAAGAATAAAAAGAATCAAATCCTAAGCACTGGTTCAAGTTATTCCATTAAAGAATGAGAAAGGTCTTAGATACAGAAAATCTGACATGGGCAAGGAAGGCAGGAGAAAGCATGGAAGATAAATGTCTAGCGGACATTCTGTACTGGATTTTCTTTTCTGGAGAAAATGGAAACATGTATTCACAGATGTTTTTTAGACAACCTGTTCTGTGTTTGGTAGTTATGGCAGAATTTAGGGAGACACTATTGGGTACAAGGACATGAGCAAAGGTTTGGAATCAGACAGCCCTGGGTTTATATCCTTCCTCTGCCATCTCCTAGCTATGTGATTTGAGGCTCATTAGCTTCTTTATCTTGCGAAACCTCAGTATTCCCATTTACAAAAGAAGCCAACAAATGATCTCAGAAGATTATTGTGATATCTAAATAACGTAATACATGTAAGGTGTTCAATACAAAGCTTGGAAATTTTTATCATTGTTGTGTTGGTCCTGCTGATAATACTGTGCTAATGTGAGAATATAATTGAAGAGGAAAAGGGAAAATCTTGGGAATTATTAAAATTTCAAACCAAGCAAGGTTTTCTAAACTCCCCTGCTTTTTTGTAGAGGAGAAATATTTGCTTTTCGATGGTATATCTTAGGTACCATGGAAACAAGGGTTGAAAAGACTTCAAGTAAATAGAAAGCATCCAAGCCTGTTTTTTTCTTAAAAATGTAACCATACAATTTTGAGCAGATCAAAATTTCTAAGAAATTCTGATAGAACAGATACTTATTACTAATCAAGAGATTCTGACTATTGAAATTTTCTAAACCACCTAATATATACTGCTTTCCACTTTTATGTTTCTTATATTACATATTTGCAAGAAATGCAAATGTGGTTTAAGTGAAGGAAGGGAAACATTAACCATAATAAATGATCTTTAATCAGTACATTTTGTCATCAGTGGGGTAGTCTTGCTCAGCGAGTACAAGTAATTGTTTGCTTCATGTTTCAGAACTGGAGAGTCTATTTAATGCCTTCATAATTTAAAAAGAAGAATATTGTAAGTTGGAGAAGAAATTTTGTTCTTTTTTTCAGGATTATTGTTTTGTAGTTTCTCAATGTGAAGTTACCTGTGATGGGGATTTTATTGAATGTGGTTGATTTTTCTTAGTTGGAAGGCAATGTATCTGATTCCACTAAACATGCTTCCAAATATTATTATTCTAAGGCAGAGTTATCTATAAAAACAAACTCATTTGCAGTGACTTCTCTCCCTCTTATATCATCTGAGAACCAATTTGATCTTTTAAATGCCAAGACATTTCTCTGATTTGTAATATATTTCAAGACTTGATGTATTCTAACATTTCTTGCTATTAAGCACCACTAACCCCCCCCCATAAGAGTATAGTCAGACTACATTAAGTGAAGACTTGAAAACCAAAGTTGCAGGTAAATCCAACTTCAGGGAAAAAAGTCCCCCAAACTAAGCATTTCAATTTCAATTCCATTTATAATGCTTCTGATCTCACAGAAAAGCAAAGAGCTCTAATATAAGAAGCCTACAAATATTCCCACAATACTTGTACAGATTGGAGATTTATGATAACAGGCAAAGAGATGCAATAAAATGGTTTGCAGTTTTTTTTTTTTCAGGTTTCATTATTTATTATGAAAATAACACATTCATGGGATTGAAGAAAACAAACTATAAAAGAAATCTCCTATCACCCCAGATTTTGAGCTGTCAACTGCTTATTATATATTTCTCCAAAACATGCCAATGCATAGACAAATATATGTGCATCCTTTACATAATGAGGACATATTACATACAGTGTTCTGTACTCTGGTTTTCACTTCAAATTTTATGTGAGAGATTTTTCTACAGCTTCACGTATGGAAAAGCTCATTATTTAAGAGAAAAAACATCACAGTAGTCCATGTAGGGATGAACAGTTCTCAGTATGCCTCTGCAATAGGGGTGCAATGAACAGCCTTGCATTTCAGTCTTTGTGCTCATTTGGAATTTTATTTTTAAATCCTAAATTTGTAATTACCAAGTAAAAGGGTATATACATTTAAATATTGGTAGGTATCTTCAAATTGGCCTGGTAAAATCCAAAAGACTGTACCAATTTGCAACCTCATTAATGAAGGATGAAATATTCCCTATCCCATTCCTTTATCAACACTCGATACTGTTTTGATCTTGACACCATCTTAGATGCTTATTTACCAACTTGCATTTCCTTTACTATATACTCCTGTTCAACCTCTCCCCAATTTTCCATTTGCGTTACTGATATTTTTCTTAAATATACTTTAAGAACCAGTAACATGTTAGTTAAATTACCTCTTTGATTAATATATGTCCACAGACAGGGCGCCTGGGTGGCTCAGTCGGTAAAGCGTCCGACTTCAGCTCAGGTCACGATCCCGGGTCCGTGAGTTCGAGACCCCGCGTCGGGCTCTGGGCTGATGGCTCAGAGCCTGGAGCCCGCTTCGGATTCTGTGTCTCCCTCTCTCTCTGCCCCTCCCCCGTTCATGCTCTGTCTCTCTCTGTCTCAAAAATAAATAAACGTTAAAAAAAAAAAAAATATATATATATATATATATATATATATATATGTATATATCCACAGATATAATCAAGTGTGTGTGCTTGTCCCTCAGCTTTGTGCTTTTCTTGCTTTGGATATTCAAAATCAGAAAGCTTTCTTATATGATTTCTTAATTTTGCCTTTATTAAAAAGACTTTTGCCCACTACTGAAACCAACCAACCAACCAACCAACCATCCAAATAATTGCCAAATTTTTCTCCTAATGATGTTAGTGACGATGATGGTGGTGGTGGTGATGATGATGATAACATTAAGCCCTAACATCAAGAACTTATTGTATTCTAATTAATGAGATAAAATCCAAGATTCATTCATTCATGCATGCATGCATTCATTCATTCATTCAGTTTCCAACTGCCCACCTTGTGTTACATGTTAACACATTGTAAAATGCCTTAACTGAGAATTTCCTGGTCTCTATTTTAATCTATTAATCTGTAGGTCTTATTTTCTGTTCAGCTCAAACTCTTAATTTCTTTAGTTTTATATTTGCAAAGAGTTGGGGTTCCCTCATTATAATACTATTTCAGAACTCTTCCAGCTATTTTTACAAATTACTTTTCATACAACGTTGGTCATCTTAGGATTCATTTATAAATAGCAAACATTTTAAAAATATTGCTTTTCTATCCAAGAACAAGACATGTCTTTCCATTTATTTAATCATGGTATTTTTCCTACTCTGAGTAGAATTTAAAGGCTTTCTTTCTAAAACTCCGCAAATTTTTGTTAGCTTTATACACACATATTTTCTTTTATGTTGTTATTGTAAATGTTATCTTTTATTCCATTATAATTTGAACTGGCCAGACGTACTAAGAAAAGTTGAAGGGTTATATGAATCTTTTATCAGCTGCTTTTCTGTATTCTCTTGATGTTTTTTTCAATTTTTTATTTAAAAATGCATGTTTTCCAGATATACAAAACCAGATGATCTGTCAAAAAATGATTATTTTCCCACTTTCTCTACAATTTTTATATTTTTCAATCATTTGTCTTGTCTATTTGCACAGGTTCGTATGTTAAGAGCATGCCAAATAATACGGTGTCCGAGGGCATCTTTGTCTTTTTCCTAACTTTAAAGGTAATCCACTGTCTCAATGCTGGATTTCTTGTAAAGTTCTGGATGAACATGAAAGACAGCAAGGTCTATGGCATTTTATTCCAACTATCAATCTGAGAGATGTGTAAGTCTAGCAGCTGCCATATTTTAAAAAAAATTTATTTTAATGTTTATGTTTTTCTAAGCACGTGAGAGAGACTGAGCGCACACAGGGGAGGGACAGAGAGGGAGGGAGACACAGAATCCGAAGCAGCTTCAGGCTCCAAGCTGTCAGCACAGAGCCCGACCCGGGGCTTGAACCCACAAACTGTGAGATCGTGACCTGAGCTGAGCTGAAGTCGGAGGCTTAACCGACGGAGCCACCCAGGCACCCCTCACAGCTGCCAGTTCTGCCTTTAGCTCTCATCTGTCCCGTCCTGAATTCGAATGAAAACATGCCACACATTTCCATTTATAAACTGCTTTAGAAGATATTTTTAATAACTGGTATATGCAATACTAATTACTTTTATGTGGAAATAATAGCAAATACAATGTTTTAAGAAGGGAAACGTCTTACTAAAATATATACACCCACACATGCACACATGTGTATCACCATCACACCCACACATGCACACATGTGTATCACCATCACAGCATGAAGCTGGCACAAGAGCTCAATATCAGAGCAGTTTTGGTTTTATTCCTACTCTTCCTATAGAGGCATTTTCATTAATTTAGTAAAGACAAGCCTAAACAGGTTTGTGACTTTCATCTCAGCTTTTGTGATGTCTTTCTTTTTCCTCTTACCATTCAAACTTGTGTGTTTGAAATCTTTACAAGTAAATGAGCTGAAACAAATAAAACTAATTCACTTGAGATTTTGTAGACATCTGGTGGAGTTATTTTCTGAGTAATTAGAATGAGAGGCGGGACAATTCCCTGAAGTAAAGCCACCATACAGTTGGATACCCAGTTATTTCTACAGCCATCAGATGGCATGCGGCAAGCATATTGATTCACAAATTGACAAACAGTTATGTAAAGCTGCCACCTGATTTTCTAAGACCGTTTATGTTATATCAATATATGCACAACCTGCTTTTCTAAAAGATGGCTTTTCTCTGTCCTCTCACAGTCTGCTCCATTTCTTTATGTCCCATCATCTCACTATCCCTTCATGTTGTTAGAGATAGGGAACACAGATGTCCCTCAAGGGCTGGTATCTGCTTGCCCTTGGTTAATCTGACATCTGTACACAAATATGAATCAATTACAATTTGGATTTTGAAAACATGTAACCATTTTGGTAAGTAGAGTTATTTATGAAAGAAAATAAAGATATGTAAATGGTTTCACTTTTGTAATATTTATCACTATTTGGCTTGGAAATGTTGATCAGTGAATTCTTAATATTTCAAATGCATGTCTTAATATTATAAAATCATAGATCTAGAATGGATCTGAAAGTTCAAATTGTTATTCTCACTGCTAGGGAACAAAAGCACTTAAACCACTGTACAAAGATATACATCTTTCCAATTTAAAATAACTCTAGGAGATTCTGTAACTATCTTAAGTCACCCATGGTGGAGTAAAAAATTGCTATCAAGAAAAAAAATTGCTATCAAGAAAGTTTCCTTTTTAGCCAATCTAAATCCCACAGGTTATTAAAAATCTCCTTTATCATGTCTATGCCTTTAGTATTTTACTGTTAGGGATAACATTTATAGAGCAACAAAGTCAGGTGTTTTCACCATGCCAAGAACAAAGGTATTCTAATCAAGACTCACCCAGATGGTGGCTATCCTTACCACTTCACTTCTTCCTGGATCCCACACTATCACTATTCTCAATCACTCTCAATTTAACTTTACCTAAGAGTTAGATAATTAGGATTTATTTCTATGTATGTATGTATTTTAGAGAGAGAGAGAGCGCGCAAGGATGAGTAGGGGAGAGGGGCAGAGGGAAAGAGAATCTTAAGCAGGTTTCACACTAAGCACTGAGCCCAGGGCAGGGCTCGATCCCACGACACTGGAATCATGACCTAAACCAAAATCAAGAATCGGATGCTTAACTGACTGAGGATTTATTTTTAGATGTAAGTTAAGGATACAGGATACTTCAAAGGTGCAACGTTTGCAAGTTGTTTAAAAATATAAAGGGAAATTATGTATGTGAATTAAGACTTGATAGTCATGTAAACAAATATTACAAACTTATCCTTAGTTGAACATATTCCCCAATCCCGGGATATTTAGACATGACACCAGAATTGACACACAAGTAAAACTCATGTTTTGCTAGGGCATTTGCATCCATCCAGTCTACTTGTTTTCCTCATTTATCTTTTTAAGCATGAACTATGTCCATTACGCATCGAGTCAAGATGTATCCATACCCTTTTGTTTTGCAGTGCATGGAACAAGACCACCAAATCCCACCCAAACTGATTCAAAACTTTTGCCAAAGGATAGTAACTCCATTTTCATTCTCACAAGTGAAAGCACAGTATGACAACATGCCCAAGTAGTTAGTAAGTACATCCTGAACAGTGGTTCAAATGCAGCGGAAAACTCACCAGAGGTTTCGTCTACTCTCTCATCTACTATGTGGTCCTTCTGATGAACCCATTCACTATTGCACTTGAAGTAGATCTGGGTGGCGGGGCTGGCTTTACAATACAGGTTCACAGGCTTATTCTTCACAATATAAGCTTCTTCGGGCTCAATAAGAAAATGTGGTAGAGGCTCAGGTGGATCGGATGGAAAGGTTTCTGGGAGTTCATGAAAAAAGTCATCATCTGGTAAAACAAGAAGAAAGTGGAAAACATTCAAATCATTGTAGTCACTTGCCATTTACTTGCTATTCATTTAAAAATAGTGACTCATAAATAACTTAATTAGGTACCCGAGCGCCTGCTATGCATCAGGCAGTATGTTAGGCCTACAGACTTGTTGCTCAATTAATGATTTAGATTATTATTCTAATTTTTACACATGAAAAAACTCAACATCAGGAAGGGTAAATATAATGCCCTGAGCATGCAGGTAGTTTGTAAATAGCAGAACTGGGATCAGAACTCAGGTTTGTCTCACTCAGAAAATGTCATCCTCCCAATGTAGTACTACACCTCCCATCACACAGTGTTCCTTCTCCTTGAGAGCTGACAAAAGCAGAAGCAATTGCATTACAAAAATTCATTTGGGGTGCCTGGGTGGCTCAGTCGGTTAAGCCTCCGACTTCGGCTCAGATCATGATCTCATGGCGCATGAGTTCAAGCCCCGTGTCGGGCTCTGTGCTGACAGGTTGGAGCCTGGAGCCTGCTTCAGATTCAGTCTCCCTCACTCTCTGCCCCTCCCCTGCTTGTGCTCTCTCTCTCTCTCTTAAATATAAATAAACATTAAAAAAATTTAAAAAAAGAAACATTTGTTTCTTTTGAAACATTGAAAAATATAAGGCTCATAGGTAAACCTTAAAATTCTTTGCAAGGAGCTGAGAAGGAATACTAGGAACCTGAATTAGTGATCTTTAAGTTCAGATTCAAAGGTGCCACTGCATGACATAGTCTTTCAAATGAATTCATTCATTCAACCAAAACTATTTGTTGAACTCAGGATTATTCTCAGCTCCAGAAAGCAGCCAATAGGCTGACGGAGTGGAGCCCTGCCAATAGAGTAGAGCCCAGAGTCTAGCAATTCTGTTTGGTCTTATTTAGAAACTATACCTCCAGTATCAGATGTATTAAATGACTAGCTAAACCTGTCCTCATTAGAATATTACTGAGTTATTATCGTGAAGAACAATAGTCAATGGTCTCATTTTTTTTTTATAGCACAGAAAATTGTTAAATATATTGCTCCCACCCTGCTATTTCAACACCACTGAAGAAACAAAACCCCCAAACCACTTAAGATAGTTACCCACTTTGAGGTATGTTTTTCATAATTTGGGTTCTGTATGATTCCAAATAAAAATAGAAAAAAATAAAAGTGCCATTAAAAACCTTATTATCATAGTTCACAAGTCAAGGTAAAAAGAGTCTTTCCAATACACTGAAAATAAGTCAGACCTGATATTTTTCTTCCTGTGACAGATAGTGGAGAGCAAAACTATTATTAATTCCATAAGTTGATTAAGCACCCTAGGATAATATGTCGGGTTAACACTGTGAGGTCAAAATTAAAAGTTTTTAAAATTTTTTTCTTTTAATATTTATCTTTTTCAGAGGGTGGGGGGAGGGAAAGAGAGAGAGAGAGAGAGAGAGAGAGAGAGAGAGAGAGAATGAGTGGGGGAGGGGCAGAGAAAGAGGGAGACACAGAATCTGAAGCAGGCTCCAGGCTCTGAGCTGTCAGCACAGAGCCCAACATGGGGATCGAACTCATGACTGTGAGATCATGGCCTGAGCTGAAGTGAAGTCGGATGCTCAACTGACTGAGCCACCCAGGTGCCCCTCAAAATTAAAAGTTTTTGAAAGTACATATATCCAATGGTTGCTCATATGTCACCTTGAAACTCATTTTATAACTCATTCTGGTGTTGCCCTGTTTTGCGTGAAGGCCATTAGTAAAATGGACATTTGTCTGTTAAGAAACCTGGCCTGGCACTTTTCTCATCTAGGTCATGGGTAGCTGTCAAATAGTAACCATGTTTGATCTCTGCCAATATGTTGTGCAATGAAAACTGGATTCACTTACATCACAGACACAACTAGCTTTCAAAGCTCTTCACAATTTTAAATTTCTGACACTGGGATGTAAATGATGCATCCTATAGCTAGCTTTCTTTCTCACTTTACTGCCTTCATTTGCTTTCTTCTGGCAGGGCATCATTTCTGGTTTTTCCATTGTTGAACATCAAGGATCCAAACTGTCAGTTAACTAAAGAATAAACTTGTTTCCATCAATTTCAGCTTCTGTAGTCAATATGCAAGAACACTCAAGACTGCTTAAATAAACACAGTTCAGAAAGGCAAAGGAATAGGGAACTGAGGTATTGACAGATTCATCAACATAAAGCTGATATCTTGAAGGCCTTATTCTCTTATTTCATTTTTCCCCCAATGATCTTATTGTTATATGTGATGATGGACAGTTCTGATTATCAACAGAATGCCACAAAATATCAAACTCAAATTCTGTAAAATGTTAGCTGTTGTTTTTAATTATTATTCATGAAGGCAGAGGATCAATTCATTTTCTTTTTTTACTATTGATGAATACAAAAAGTGTATACACCAATAGTAAAAACTAATTGTGTACACATACAAACATAGTAAAAAAACTGTATACACATGCAAAAATGTATATGTATTTTATAGAAATATTTTTATTTAGGTTTGCAAAATACAAAAAGGTTTTCATTCAGTTATTGTTTCAGAAAGTGAGATTGTTCCTTTAGAAGGAATGATGATTGTGAAATATCAGATGACTGTTTACTACCTTACCTTATTCAATCATGTAGCAAAGTACTTATGTATTCACATCCTACAGAAAGATAGGCACTAAAAATTGATTACCCTTCCTTGCCAAAAGCGTGTATTTCTTCCTTCTGATTATTTTATTGTAAACTACTGGGAAGACTAATGGAAGTTGAGAAAGTCACACATATGTTTTCAACTCAAAAGGGGCCCTGTGAAATGCTGGAAAAAATAGTAATGATGTATTTAAAAAATGTATGGACAACCTAATTTTGTATTTGCTTAATTCTGTGTTTTAAGACAAGAGGATCACTACTAACAAAGTGAAATAATCCTATGACTTGGTTTGAAGTTTCATAAAGTGTTGATTTTTTTAAGGTGTTTGTTACATAACACTTATTGTATTTTATAACAATAGGAAAGATTTCCATCATTTGAAACATTTTCATTATGTGTTAAATTCAGTGTTTCTTTTACGTATCATTGTACTTTCTACATAAACCCTATCTCTTAAATTTGACCTAGGGAGATGCCTTAACCAGCAATATCATATAAGGTTGTTACTATTTCTTATAATACGCATATGGTGTTTAAGTCCATTCCTAGATAAATTCACATCAGGCAATATAGTACATTACTCCTAGTGCTTAATTCTGGAGATGGGAATGGCATTTCTAAAGATAATTTTCAAGACTCTGAGCCAGTAAGATATATATATAATGGGGTAGATTTGACAAAATGGGAATGGACTGATTATCTGTGGGTTCACAAGCTGCTGGGAAATTCTCCTCTTCTGCATTTGCAGCAAGTGGCCTGGATACCATGCCCAACCATGGAAATTGGTCCAGATAACAATCTCTCTAGCATTGGGTTGAGAATGCTAAGACAATACTTTCTTTGGTCCAGGCAAAAAAATGGCAAGTATGAGGATTAATTTCAGAAATTGTCTTTTTATGAAATCTCTTTTTAAATATTTTTCTAGACTAAGTTTTGAAAATCAAACAAGTGAGCCAATTTTCTTCAACCAAAATTATAAAAGAAAACTTCTATTTAAATATCCGGCATGGTTACATCTATATGTATTTAACAAGGAAAAAATAAATGACCATCTTCAAATGCCATGTGTATTTTACAAGGAAAAAAGTAATCATTTCCAAATATCATGTGTATTTAATAAGGAAAAAATGACCATCTTCAAATACCATGTGTATTTTACAAGGAAAAAGTGACCATCTCCAAATACCATGTGTATTTTACAAGGGAAAAATGATCGTTGGTAAATGAACATCTACAAATACCTCTTCATGAAAACTTAAGTCCTCTGGATCATGTATGCATTTGCCTTGCACATATATGGAGAAACCTATTTTTCAGTTTTGGCCACCAGTTTTATGCAATTATTACCAATTTTCAAAGCCAGAAATATATAACAAATGCTTAACACTAGAATGAGAGCTCCTCTGAAGGCAGGAGTTATTGTCATTTTCATTTTTTATTTTCCATTAAGTCTAGCATAATGCCAGGCACATTGTAGGAGGTCAATAAAAATCTTATAAAAGCATAAATGTTGTATAAATGGCACCTGCGACCATTCAGAAAAGATTCACAAGGCATTTTTTTTTATTGTTTTATTTATTTTTGAGACAGAGAGGGAGACAGAGTGCAAGACGGGGAAGAGCAGAGAGAGAGGAGACACAGAATCCAAAGCAGGCTCCAGGCTCTGAGCTGTCAGCACAGAGCCTGATGCGGGTCTAAAACTCATGAACCATGAGATCATGACCTGAGCCAAAGTCAGACACTTAACCGACTGAGCCACCCAGGTGCCCCAGATTCACAAAGTATTTTAGAGTTTACAGTGTCTCAAATTAATTAACAATACAAGAGGTTGTAACAATAGTAAGATCTACAAACGGGACTGGCTACAAAATTTGTGTGGCCTGGTGCAGAGTGGAAATTTGGGGATCCTCATTAAAAATATATTAAGAATTCTGAAACAATGGCAGATAAGCATCCAACCAAGAATCCTGTGTGACAGCGCAGGTCACATACCCACAAAGTTGGTCTTGTCTACAAATGTCAGTTAACTGAGCATTCCACCTCATGGAAAATCTGAGAATTAAGACTTTGTCTTTATTAATGGATATTTGTTTTAGAACTCATTTGCTATTTTCCAGCTTCTTATCGTGATTAGATGTTTTCTAGAAGAATCACGGCTTTCCAGAGACAGAAACTCAGTCTCCAAAGAAGTCTGCGAGCAAATGTGTTTGCAATGGAGCACAAGGGAAAGCATGTGACTGTATTTGCTCATGGCTTTCCCTTTGGATTACTCCAGTGCCCATTCACAGGCCTGACCCAAAACAAGTCAAATCTCTGCCACACTGAAGCTAAATCTTCCAGGGCACTAGAAGACTGTTTAATACAAGGGAAAAATAAGGTTTGAGATTTTAAAATTTAATACATGGGGATAACAAGGTTTGAGATTCTACCTTGAGTTGGTAGACTGTTTACTGAGATCAGTTGCTGACATGCAATTCATTTTACTATACAAATAAACTAGCTTTCTGATACTATTAAGGTCATGTTACAAAACTGGAAGCTATAAAAGAACAGTTTCTCTTTTCAGCAGGGAGATCAGTGAGTGCATCCTATTACTACTTTTTTTTTTTTTTTAATATAAATATCCAAAGAGCCCTGAAGTCTTCAGGGAGATAATGCGAACTCAATTTGTGAATAGCAACTTCAGACAATGAACTTATTTCTGGCAACATGCCACAGTTATCCCAAATTATGATAGGTTGTATAAAGGCACACCTCAGTTGCTGATATTGACGGCATTATGAAATTTGGGCCATATGACTTGATTAATAAAATTGCTAAACAAGTTTTCTGCATGCAGTTTATTCAAATTAACAAAATAAAATTTCCACAGTTGTTTTTATTCTGTACATTGAATTCACTATTAACTTAAAGCTATAATTGCCATTTCGATTTAGATGTAAGGTTATTATTCATTTTAACCTTCTCTAACACTTAATTTTCCACTCTCTCATTACTCAATAATGATACCGCCATTTTTATCTTGATATCAGGTAAATCTCAATATTTCCTTTTCTGTTATCTCATATAGCCTTTGTTTTTTCATTTATACACAAGAAGAGAAAGCTTTGTACCATGTATTATTTTTATAGACTTTCATTCCACCTAAATCTTGACAGGAAAATATTATGCTATGAACATCAATCTAGGAAGCTTAGGTTGCTGGTTTTATTGCTATGTATCAAGCCTTAATTTTCATCAACTTAATACATAAGTTTCTATATTTCTGAATCATAAGACTTAAACTATTATTGCTTATATCATAAAATATAGGACTATTATCTCTTTGTCTGAGACCTGAAGCGTATTCTTCTGAAATGGAATTTACTTCCAAATGATTCAAGAGCAATTTAAAATGAATGACTGCAAAGCTAATTTTATCTGCATTTGGCTGCCCATCCATCAGAGAGATAATTCATGATATATTACAACAAAAGGCAGCTGAAATTAACTATCTGAATGAGACTCCAGCTTATTTTTAATATTTTGATTAAAATATCCTTTGGAAGACAAAGACTATGGTCTATACTTCATGCAACATATTGATGGATTCATCATTTAAATTTAAGTAGCTGAATATATAATGCCTTAAATGTATTACACAATTTGGAGGTACTGCACGATTCTAACTCCAAAAGAAAAAAAAACTTTCCTTTTTCTTCTTTTAAAGAAATACTTGCAAAATCATGCTGATATATGATTAACGGTGACATGAAGTCAACATGATATTGGCGACACACTTACCTGTGAAACAGAGGCACCTCCTTCTGCCCCAGTTTAAGTCTTTATAATCTCTCAATTTTACTAATATAAAATCTTTCCAAGTGTTTTCCTGCCTACAGTCTTTACTTCTGCCATGTAGTCTATACCATGCTTGTAGAAAATTTTTTCAAAAATACCTTTACTCCCTTTTTCAAATAATTTAATAAAGACAACATAAAACCAGGTGGTAAGTTTATTTTTGCTTATCAGATTAGCTAAAAAAAACAGTGAATGACTGATGAGGAGTTGAGGAAATGTGCATTTGCATATACCGGCTATAGTGTAAATTTGCACCATGGTAGAGAAAAATTGACAATATAAATAAAAATTTAATCTCTGCACACATCCAAATAGGTTATCCCACTTCTTGGAACTTTACATTTTACAGACATAATGGCATATATGTATGTATATAAGTGTGTGTGTGTGTGTGTGTGTGTGTGTGTGTGTGTGTATGGATATATGCATATATATATAACACACACATACACAAAGATGTTCACTGCAGTACTGTTTATTAAAAAATACATGACGGGCACCTGGATGGCTCAGTCAGTTAAGCATGTGCCTGAGGCTCAGGTCATGATCTCGCAGTTCGTGGGTTTGAGCCCCATGTTGGGCTCTGTGCTGGCAGCTCAGAGCCTAGAGCTTGCTTTGGATTCTGTGTCTCCCTCTCTCTCTGTCTCTCCTCCATTCACGCTCTGTCTCTCAAAAAATGAATAAATGTTTAAAAGAATTTTTAAAAAATACATGATATATTTCAACAAAAGCAGCTGGAATTAACTATTCGATGAGAATTATTTGAATGAGAACAACTAACAATCAACTGAGGAATGGTTAAATAATTATTTATGATATATCCTTCTAAGAGAAAACTGTTTTTCCAATTAAAATAAGAAGCATATTTGTCTGTATTAAATTAGAAGGGCATCCATTAGTTAGTTAAGCAAGTAAAGCAAGTTTTTGGCCAATCTGCATAGAATGATGCCACTTCTGGGAACGGATGGAAGGAAGGAAAGAAGGTAGGAAGGAAGGGCACACAATGCCTAGGTGAGTGTTTGACTGAATAACCAGGGACCACAGCTTTTCCAAGTTGACACATCAAACTGGCCATCATGCTTCCCACAACATTGCCATGGTTTCATACCTCTTGCTCATTCTTCAGACATCAGACATCCCTTCTTCTGAAGGCCCTCTCACCTCCAAATCCTGGACCTCAGCCTCTGATATCATCTCCCATCGCTCTCTACTTTTCTTGTTTATTATTTCTTCCCCACTAGAAAGCAAGTTCAGAGCTTTAGGAAAGTGCTTATCTTAATTCGTTTCTGCATAACTGATACCTAGTCCAGTGCCTGGCATGGACAACAGGATTTTAGGTTGTCATTTCCTTTCCATTTGAATTGTCCTGTAAAAAGTTCCTATATGATAAGATAGGAGAATATAGAAATTACTCTATCAACAGAAATAATGGGAAGAAGTCCTTACACAAAATACAACAGAAATACATGTATTTGACAGGTGGTCCCTTGGCATTCATAAGTACAGATCCACTCCCCATATTAAAAAAAAATTAGATCTATCTTCTATGCAAGTATTTATGTCATACATCATGAGGTGCAACAGCCTTGGGCTAAATATATTCCCTCACTAAATAATCAAAGTTGAATCTAAAACATTTTGTGTGTGGAAAATGATATATCTAATTATTGTGCCTCTTCAACTTCCTGGCCTCATTTGGTGCTTGACTTCATTACACAACTCCCTCCTTTTTGAAACTTTCTCCTCTCTTGGGGACTGCACATTAGCACTAGATTGCTTCCCATCCTACCTCTTTGACCTTTCTCCTTCTGCTTTGCTGTTTGAGTGCAGTCAGAAACTTACCAAGTTTCTCTCCTTTAGTCTCTCCCTTGGGCATCTCATCCACAACTCTGGCCTCAATTATCAGATCATGTCACACACACAATCTTCCACTCCACCCCCTTGCTTCTTAAAATCCTTTGATGCCTTTGTATTGACCAAGAATGAAATCAGACTCTTTGCCAAGGCCAATGAGGACCCACCCAAACTGATTGCTGGTGGCCTCTCTGTCTCATTTCTTGTCCTCATGTCCTTTCCTCACCATTCTCGAGACAGACAGACTGGTATTTGTATCTGAACACACCAAACTCAGTCCTACCCTAGAGCATTTGCACAAGCTCTTCATTTAGAAAAGCTCTCTCTCCCTCTTGCCATTTAGGTTTTGTCTCAGTATTTTCTGCCAAAGAGATTCTTGACTACCCAATCTCTCAAACTCTTGATGTGTCTCTTCAAGAACACATCATTCTATTTGATTTCTTCTTACCACCCATCACTCTCAAATTAGCTTGTTTATTCAGTTAGTTGCCTCTTTTCTTTTCCCCCACTACAAAAGTCAAAGCTTTATGGGATTAGAAATTTTATCTGTTTTGTTCAACACTCTACCCTCAGCATCAACATCAGATAAACATCTTCCCTCTAAAACCAGCTTCTCTTTTTGACTCAACTCTTTATTTCTGACTACCATATCATTCTAACAGTCAGAAGCTTGGCGTCCCATCTCCCCATCAGGTCCAATTCATCTACATGTACAATGAATATCAGCTCTATATTGTCTCTCTTACCATCCATCCTTATTCTCCTTTTCACTATCACTGCTCAAATTTAAGTCCTTACTATATTCATATGAATTATTACAAGAGTAATGTTACTGACTTGCCTTGCTCTGGACTTGCTCCTGACCTTCCTCTCTCAATTCCAGCTATACCGCATCTAAATGGAAGGTGGAATCACAATAGCTTCTGCTGGAAACATCGTGTTCAACAGAAAAAGGCCAAAGCTTCACTCAATTTTCAGCTTATTTACCACCATTCCCCCACAGCTAAAATTGGTGATTCTATATTCCACACTAAGGTAGGTTTTTAAATTTTTTCCCCACGTGCACGTATTGCTGTGCACATGATGTCTTATTCCCTACTGACTCTTCAATGCCTATCTCAATACCACTGAAAGATCTATTCTTAGTCCTTCCAGAGATAGCCATTCCTTAGTGTTCAATTGTACAAATCCTTGAACGCGATTTGTGAGTGCCAGTAATTTCTGTATTCCTTATTATAGCCCAGCTCCACCATATATCTAGTAGGCTCTAAAATTTTACTCAGTTGAAGTGAACACACCTAAAATTGATTCCTTGCTTCGAGAACTATGAAAAATATTAATTACTTCTCCATAGTAAAGTATTATGATAACTCAAATTTTCTACATGTAATCTGTCTATATCTATACACTTATCAAAAAATCTATATATGTTTTTTAACTATGATGGATATTTTCAAGTATATGAAAAATGATAGAGCAAAGAACCTAAACACCCATAACCCAACTTCCAGAAATTTAACAAGTGTACTCATTTTGTTTCATACACACAAAAATATTTTGTAAGCATTCAGAATTCACATGTAAGGGAAACTAAACATATCAGAGTGTCAGGCTGAGATAGCAAAGAAGACAAATGTCACCAAATTAAGAATAAGAATTAAACAGGAGTGCCTTGGTGGCTCAGTTGGTTAAGCCTCCAACCCCTGATTTCGGCTCAGGTCACGATCTCACGGTTTGTGAGATGGAGTCCCCCATCTGGCTCTGCACTGACAGTGTGGAGTGTGCTTAGGATTCTCTCTCCTTTTCTCTCTGTCCCTCCCCTGTTCGCACACATACTCTCTCTCAAATAAACTTGAGGAAAAAAAAGAATAAGAATTAAATTCAAAATATTGGAAACTATGAAAATAAAATCTATGGCAATATGCATACATTGTTCAGCCATAAAATTAAGACCTAAAATAAAAATTATCGCTAATAACACATACTTTATATTTTTAAAACATAACCATTAAAAATCTATATTTCTCATGCAAATTAGAAATTCTTTTTAGTGACTTTGGAATGAAGAACATATCCCTTAAATTTAGTGAAATAATTAATAATACACCGAATATACACAGTACTCCATAGATCCATAATGAAGTTCATGAATATAGGAAGCTGCAAAGTTAGGAAATCTCGGGGCACCTGGGTGGCTCATTCGGTTAAGCATCCAACTTTGGCTCAGGTCATGATCTAATGATTCGTGAGTTTGAGGCCCACATCAGGCTCTGTGCTGACAGCTCAGAGCCTGCAGCCTGCTTCAGAGTCTGTCTCCCTTTCTCTCTGCCCCTCCCTTGGTCACGCTCTGTCTCTGTCTCTCTCTCAAAAATAAATAAACATTTAAAAAAATGTTAGGAAATCTCTATCTTTCCTAGGATTTCCCCAAGCTACAAAACTAAGAATTGTCTTTGACTCTTTCTCTTTCTCACTGCCAACATAAAAATGATCGAGTCCTACTGATTTTATGGCCTACATGTTTCTTTCATCTGTCTCTTTTTCTATCTCTGATTCCACTGCCATCACCATTTCTTGCTAGAACATTTCAAAGTCTCATAGTTGGTATCCTTGGCCTACCACTGAAAGGCAAGATCTAAGTCACTTCTCTGTTTCCTTTAAGACAAATCCAAGCTCATGAACATGGTATACAAGCTCCTCCATGATCTAATGTGTGCCCACCATTCCACCTTCCTTTCTCAATACTCCATCCCTTGCCCTCTACATTACAAAAACACAGACCATCTACTGTCATCTGGACACAACATGCGGTTTCTACACCTTCTGCTTCAGCGACTCCCCTCTCTTATTTTACCTGCTCCTCCTCAGTCTCTAAGCTCTACTCAACCATAATTTCTTCCAGGAAGTTTTCTGTGTCTTTCCTACTTCTGCCAGCTTAGAACACACCTCTCCCATAACCCTACCATCAACTTTATTGGGGAGAAATATTTATTTCTAACACTGCATTTTAAATTAACTTTGGGACTACTAACTGGATGTTATTCATCATTGTACACGTGGTGCTTATTACACTCTTGGGAACTGAGTATACAATTTTTGAATAAATGGGTGCAGGGCTTTCTGTATCCAGGGAAAAACACATGGACTTTGGGTTATCATAATTATGAATTGGGTAATTGCTATGAAAATAGACTTTGGGACCCCACAGATTTGGATTTGAATCTCAGCACCACTTTTTACTAGGTGTATGATTTTTGGCATTTTACCTAATCTCAGTTTCTGTGTCTATCAAATGGATATAGGCAAAGAGATGTGGTGATAGTGTGTGGGGTACATGAAATAAGGCAATAGGAATGATTTTGCATAGAGCTGACCACATATAAGATCTTCACATATGGTAACTATTTGTATTATTTTCTTGTTGTATTATTGTTGTGGATACTAAGCTTGGCTAATTTTCCTAAACACCCTTGAGCACTAGTCACTCTCTGATCTGTCTTCCTGAAGTGTCCTTTCTTTCCTGTGCCTAGTAAACATTAGTTTTTCTTAGTTCACCTTAAGCTTTATCCTCTCCAGGAGGCCATTCTAGACCCTTTTGGTATGGGCTTGTTGCCTTCTCCCTGTGTTAACACTGCACAATATGCATTGCCATAGCATTGCATTTAATGCACAGTGATAGATCACACTGACCTTTTCTGTGCCCCATTACACAGAGCGTTATTTAAATACAATTATGTGTAATTCTTTCATGAATCTGTAGCACCCAGTCATATTTGGTACATAGCAGGACTAAAAGACCGTATTTGTTGAGTAAACTGATGAAAAGGTACAGAAATTCCTAAAACTGTAAGTTTCTAGATTTTTTCAAACATATAAGTGTAGAAGTGAACACTCTTCTATTTCCTGCTTTGTTAAAAAAAAAAAAAAAAGTTTAGAATTTGTACCAGTGTTCCCTTAAGAGTCTGCATTCTTTCTTGTGGGTAGAGAAAATAGTTTTGTCTCACTGTAGTTTTCCTCTTTTAAAACTGGACATAATTTATAAATGCAATTTCAGAATTTGCTTTCTCATTCCTAATCTCCCTACATAAAAACACCAGTTACTTTATCACTTCTCAAAACACGTTCACTTTCAGGCCCTGAGTTGGAAGAGCCATCAGGAGGTGGTGAAAGGAACACCAGGTCGGGAACCAGGTGTTGGTCCTTGTCACTTTCCCGATGATTTATTGTTTTTTGTAAGTGTGGGTAGGGAGGTAGGTTGATAGGTAGGTCTGTACAGTGTGAACAAAAATCCAAGGTGTGAGTACACCGTACACATAAACAGCAGGGCTTCGAGAGTGAGAGCACTCTAGCCGTCTTCTAGGTGAGAAGTCTATGCTTCCATCATGACTGTGTTCAGGACTGTGGGAGGGAGGCCAGGGGTACAGAGGTGGGGGAAAATACAGAGAGAATTCATTTCTTTGTGCCCTGTCTCGCTGGCTGGGTGGCTATACCAGAACCAGGGGGTGGGGAAAACATGGGTGAGTATTGCTTGTGGCTATAGAGAAGTAATTTGCCACATAATTAAATATCCACATACAGTTTTGGTTCAAGTGTCTCATTTTATAGAAGAGGAAACTGAGGCCCAGACAGTTTGAGCAACTTGTCTAAGACTGCATGGCTATTAATTGGCAGGAGTAGACATCCCAGGCCAGTATCAAGATTTCATGGCTCTGGCATATATTTTCTGATTATGTAAGCTCTGTAGCACCATTCCAATACCTCCTTCTAATTCACCTGATAACTTACTTTATCTTCTTATTTTTGAGCTACCGTTTTATTAAAAATTACGTATTTAAAATTTTATTTATTCCAATTGCTAAAATTCTATAATAGAGAAACGTAAAAAAACTGGAAATTCACTCCTCAAGCTCCTTCCCACTCCCCAATTCTAGCAATTGTTGACACTAGTGTGTTTTGTTCTGGACCTTTCTCCATGCAGTTATTTATGTATGTGCAAATGTGTGTGGATATATATATTAAAAATATATATGGACTCATGCTCCATGTCTTTTGTGTTGACTGCGGCTTTTTATAGTAAATTCTCTGCCTTACCAAAGTTGGGGCTATCATATGCCAACTATGCTCCAACTACTGACCTATAATGTTTAGGCTAAGTTAACATCCTATGTTAAAAATAAAAACAACAACAACTAAAAACCACTGTACATTTATGGTTCTGGTAATGTCTGCATGACACCAAAATTTCTGCACGTGTTTTAAGACGCAAACAAGCATCACAGACTTTAGTACTATCATTGTTATCTTTAGCTCAGATAATTGAATTCTGGATCTGTGTGTCTGTGCACGTGTGCGCGCGGGTGTGCGTCTTTTATAAAAATTACAGTTTCCAAATGGCACGTGATATCATTTCACATTTCATCACTTCACCAGGAAAGGATTAATTCACTTCTTGTGTGAGGGTACTGATTATGAGCCAATATCCCTGCTTTTTATCCCTTTTGATGGAGCAAATGACATTCTTCCAAAATTTACTGTTTGGAAAGCTATTATACCCAGTACACTGAAGAAGAGAGTACGGGTATGAATCACCTCCAGCAAGGTACAGGGTTGGTTAATGTTTCCCTTTTTCACCTCCCCTGCCACTGGAAATCACAACACTTGACACTGGGTCACAAAATTATTAAACCTTAAAGTAGCAACACTTCCTTCTCCATGTGAGACCTCACTTCTCCTTGACACTTTACTCCTAAAATCCCTTTAGGCTCCTGGCCTTTTCTCTCTGCCTTTAACCCCCATAACTAATTAAATCTGGACAAGTCTTTGGTGAAAATAGTTTTCCTTCAAAGTTATTCATTCAAAGTTCCCCTGAAGGCATTCTTTGTCATTTTATCCTAGCCTGCCATCTTTACATGAAGTTGAAAGAGGTAAGCTATTTTTATAAAATAAAAACTCTTTCAAGACCTAAATCTACCTTGATGTTTCAGATAAAGACTAGATTTTGAAATATGACAAATGCTTCAAAACTTTTAGAAGTTTACCAGTAAACAAAAGTTCCTAAGACTCTGGTCTCATTTAAAGAGAGTTAAGCTTAAAAAAAAAATGTACTACTTTATTTGGAAGTACTTTTATTTGGGGTCTATAACTAAATTCTTCAACAAAAGAGGAAAAGGATTAACTCACCAGTATGGTTGAACTTACTCCCAGTAAGTTTGTTTTGGGAATCCTACTGGACCTCAGAATTAAGCAGCACTGTTAATATTGTTATGTATTTAGAAGAAAACAAAAGTGAAGATCAAAGGAATGAAGGAGATAAGACTGGAAATACAGCACTGCTAAAGTATTTTCTCCACTAAGATCAAGTTAAAACTTGCCAAGTAGTGAATTACTTTAAACCTTCTTATACATTTTACAAATAAACAAAAAATATTACTTTTATTTTGTTTAAAAATATAAAGATCAGACACATACCATTTGTTGTTGATCCAGGGCACTCAGCTCTAGGGCAAAGGACTGAATGAGATTTAATGATGGGCTCCACCATCACTTGCTTAAAGCCAGACACTGTGTCTAAGATGGAAAGGCAGTTTCCTTTATGGAACTATTTTTTAAGTGATTTAATGATCTCATTTTTTAGCTACCCTACAGGATATAACTTTTATAATAAGCTCCTTATGTTTCTCATAGACAAAACATGGATTTTGAAAGTTTGAGTGGCTTTCCCAAGACCATCCATCTGTAAATGGGAGAGCTGGGACAAGAATCCAGGTACTTCGGGTTTTGTAAGCCTGAGTGCCTTCTAAGTGGTGTGGCCTCTCACAATGTGAAAACTTTGACTCATCAAATCACTGTCCATGATTCCCTTACGGCATTCTTGTTAGTAACAACATCAAAACAACCATAAAAATAACAAATTCTTATAAGGCACTTACAAAGGCCAGGTACCCCAGTAAGTACGTTAGACTTAGTCCCTCATGTAAGTCTCCCAACACCATGGATAATATTGTTGTCTCCATTGTAAAGATGAAAAAGCAGAGGCACAAAGAAGTCAACTAGCTAGCCCAGGTCTACACAGCTCATAAGTAGCAGAAATTTCCTTTGCCTAACATTCAACACACACTTAGAGAATCACCTGATGAATAATCAGCTCTGTGCAGCTTCTCAAGGAGGCACCAACATCTATTTATTAGTTACAGGTCAAAATGAGAAATAAACAAATGCTACTTTTTCAATATAAGTGTATACATACTGTATCTGTTAGTCTCTTCATATATCACAATGATATGTTCTTTTTTTTTAATTTTTTTTTTTACATTTATTTATTTTTGAGAGACAGAGAGACAGAGTGTGAGTAGGGGAGAGGCAGAGAGAGAGGGAGACACAGAATCCGAAGCAGGCTCCAGGCTTTCAGCCGTCAGCACAGAGCCCAGCACGGGGCTTGAACCCACAAACCGTGAGATCATGACCTGAGCCGAAGTCGGACGCTTAACCAACTGAGCCACGCAGGCACCCCCACAATGATATGTTCTTAATGCTTTTAATTGGTTTACTTTCTAGTTTAGTCAACGAACATATGTAACTGCTTTAAGTCACCTGTAAAAACTATTGTCTATGTTAAAGGAAACAGACTTAGCAAATCATCGTCCACTACATAGAGAGGAATAATAAAACACAATAGGCACAGAATATGTGTAAGCAACCTGAAAATTGTTAACTGCTACAGAATAATGTATTAGCACTGTTAAATTTATTGTCAAATAGTAGTAACAAGCTAAGACAATTTGTAAAAATATGTAAGAAAAATACTTTAAGATATGTAGCACAACTTGGCTGCAAAATTTAGCTTCTAGCTGTTATTCTCAAGTCAGAAATATCTTAACTTGCATTTTACCCACCTATAAAGTGCTTCTTCAGAATATCATATAAATAATGATCATGAACTAATGTAAACTGAGGCAAAGGAGGGTGATTTGTAGGAAGATAGAGGCTCTGAGGAGACAGCTCTGGCCTCTTTTGTTACAGGAGGTAGATTCTTTGAACAGTATCCATTTTCCTTTGTTCAAGGCCTCTGTTCTATCAGACCTCAGAAAAAGAAATAAGAGTTGACAATCTTTACAAATATAAAGGAGGCAAATGATTTGCGGAAAGGAAGAATAACAAGGTTTCTCATGTTAAGGAGGTGTTTTATCAGCAATGCACTCATGCCTGGAAAATCTAAGTCTTTGAGCACACGTGGTTATTCTCAGGAAGGCATATCCTCTCTGTGTTCCACTTCAGTAAACTCAGGGAGTGAAAAACCATTCTGTGAATGCAGCTAGTTCATTGACATTAGCAGCATATCATTTTCCCAAAGTTTGAGAGAGCAATGGATTGATTTCAGGGTTCACAGTGGGGCAGGGCAAGACATCACGGCTCACATAGCTTTCGGAAACAATATAAATTCATAGAGCTATTTCAGCGCTTCATGAAGATGTGATAAACTACTGGATTGGGTTACACGTTTCCTCCTGCAGGGACTATTTTATCCATTCCTCTTAGATAAGTCAGGCTGATTTGTTGTTTTCATGCTCTGTTTTTCTTTAAATCTACTTAAATAAGCAGGTTGATTTCAAGGCAGACCCCTAACTCCCTCTTCCTCTGTATGGGTTCAACTCAAGTTCTTGAGAAATCGTTATCCTTTTCATACCTTCCAGGCTGACTGGTATAAAAAGTGAATCAAAAAGTAAACAAAACTAAACTCACATAAATGTGATCATCAATGACATGCTGTTTTGTGCAAATGTGGACGCAGAATCATGCAGTATTTATGAAAATGGCTCCAAGGCAGTGTGGGCTGTGGTCGGATCCAATGCCTGCGATTCTCTAGAACACATACACATCCCTCAGGCCAAAGTGCCACTTCACTCTCACCAAAACCAGAACCACATCCATATCAAAGCAAATAAATCCTTTCAATAGTCAGGAGAACAGAGAAATGAAGCTATCCGCACTTGATTGTTTCTATTGAAATCACTGCCAGTACTTTAGGGAAAACTTCCACTTGCATGATCTGTCGGGAAAATCAAGCTGCCTTTTTTCATAAATTGGGAAATCATGTTGAATCCAACTGAACTAAAGACTCAAGAAAATATTCTCATGACTCTTATGTTCAATTTACGCATTTGCTGCTTCCAGTTCTTCTGTCTTCTCAAATTCCTATGCTACAGGTCTAAAAACAAAATCCTTACCGTTGATTACCTACCAACCTGATACGTTACAGGAATGACTGCATAAGTGAAAGGTCATATGCAAAACATACCGGATTCAGTACCAGTAGACTCACATTGTCAAGACAATGTCCTCTTGGAATCTTACTTTCATCACCTGTTAAATGGAGGATAATGTGGTAGAAACATTTCTTTGCTCATTATCCATTTCTTCTTGTTTTGTGACAGAAACGTTTCCTACACTCTCAGGCCTTATGGTTCAGTTTCCCATTCACTTCCCATCCAGCACATCAGAGATCCCAATCCTGGGACCACAGCTACTGGTCCCAGGTAAGCAAGCCCCCGACTTGAGGCTTGTCATCAAGATGGAATCTTGGATTTTGCTGTAGGGAAAGAAAACGATTGCTTAAAGGACTGTTTGCTAGTATGGCATTGTTAGTGGTGACCTTGATGTGGGATGGAAAAAGCAAGCTTGAATGAAACCAACACGGAGAAAGGCAGAACTGAGAGATGCAGCGAAAATCCCTTAAGGTCATCTTTAGGGTCAGTGGATCTGGTGGCAACTGAAGTCAGATGCATCTAACTCTGGGATTTCTGCTACATGAACCACTAAATTCAGTTTTTTCTTTCAACCTTAAACATGTTTGATTTGGTCTTCTTTCACTTGTCTCCTGATGAGTCCTCACTACATTACAGGGTGAAGTCTGAGCTGACATACCAATATGAATCATACTTGTAAAAAGTTCCTTTTTGTTTAAATATACAAGCAAAAATTCTTGGCTTTACAAAGTATATTTTCACTTTCATTCAATTAAATGACTAAGCTTAAAAAAAACGTTTCCTATGCCATGGGCACTCTGCCACAGTTGGGCAATATGAAAAATAAGAAAATAAAACTAGCTCTGTAGGAGTTGACAGGCAAGTAAGGACACAAACATATGTTAAACAAGAATAGGTTACTGTAAAAAAGGTGAAAACTGTGGACTATATAAAATTCAGAGCTACCATGTCACACAACTCTAGGGGGCGCCATCCACACCATGGCTTATGAAAATGTCATCCCCCTGAGTAATACACAGAAACCCTAGCTCAACCATACACCCCTGTCAGCTGGTAGAGAGGGCCAGCCAAACACTCGCACCAACAGGTATTTTCAGTCTTCCTAATAGCTCTTGGCTGGTGCATTTTGTAATGAACTGATTATTGGCCACTATATTTGAGTTTTTAAGGAGAGTCTGTGACAGACTGCCGGCACCACAGGTTTACCATTCCACAAGCCAGATGCAAATCTCACTGGTCTTCCTTGGCTGTGCTACCATTTGTTAGCGATCAGCTGGCAGAGGCACCACTAAATCAAGCATCTGTAAACATAAAATGTTGTGTCTCGGGATTACAAAGGTCTCTGGGCAGTGGGAGATTCATTGAACATCAGATTCATTATTTGGCAAAACAAGTGGAGCTTTTGGGACTCCCAAGGTCGTTGACAACAACGTACTTTCACACTGTTGCCTCAGCGATAATACTTCATTTTAAGTGGTAAAATCAAACTATAAGTAAATTAGTATCCAAATTAAGCCGACAGCTGCATGTTTTGATGGTGATTAATAGGCACTGGACAAAAGAGGTTTTGCTTCTCTCTTGTTCTCAGTTATAAAAGAGAGAGAGAAAAAAAACTAGTTCTTTGATATAATGCCCCTTCTGAAGCAGTGCCAAGGTACTTAGTTCATTGTTCAGTTACAACTACACACACCACCACCAACAAATGTGAGATCTTCAGGGAGATGCTGCTTTTCTTTTCTGGTGAAATAACAGCCACAGCTCCCCCTGCCACTCTAAGTGAGCCCGGAGGCAAACTCAGACCGGGCCACCTCTCCTTCACAGGACAAGAGAGCTTCAGCCCCGGGCTTGGGTTGATTGCTCTACTTTATTAGATGTGAAACCTCAGCTCGGTTGAAAGAAGCAACCTGTAACCTGGCATTTGAATCATGCTGGCCAAACTCTTGCAATAAAGTATTGGGATGACAAGTCCATATACATCCACATCCGTATTTATCAGCTTACTAAGACTGCCACTAGCTTGCTGCATGTTCGAAATTACCCGTCTCTGTTGTTCCCAGTCCGACCTGCTGCTGCAGTCCTAACCCACGACGTGAAACTTTCTTAAGTACCCTCTGGCCTGCATGTCGCAAAATGCCCAATGTCTGGAGGCTGAAAGATTTAGCTCTCAGTTGAGCTGGCCAAGTACAATCATGCTTCCCTGGCTCTGACTAATGTGCTGACGTTCAGAGGTGTGGATACATTCAAGAGTTACACTGTGTTATTGGCATAAGGGCATTATTTAAGTCTCAGTATGATTCAGTATATGGTGCAGTGAGGTAGTTTCAAGTATGTCTACCAAGTATTCCGCTTCTTAATTCCCCGGGATGACTGATATTTTTAACCAATAGTCACTATGACTGTATTTGCAGCCTCGGTTTAGATGCTGAAAGGCTTAGAACCAAACCTGCAGTACTTGTAAAAACGAAGTCAATCCACATGCTGGTTTTATGGAGAAGGTTAATGGAGCTCAGTGACCGGGAGTCTAGGGGCAGGTTTCCAACACGGGTTTAGCACTGTGACTTGGGACATGTATCTTAGTGCTTTCTCTTCATCTGTAAGCTGTTCTAACTACTAAGGTTACTATGAGGATTAACTGAGCTTCTAAATGGAAAGTGCTTACAACAGATCCTGGCATTGAGTACCCACTGAATAAACATGCCATCATTATCATAAATTCATTATCATCATTGCCTTGATGATTTTCCTGCCCTCCTAACTTCCTCAGTGATTTATCTTATCCATTGTGGCTTATGTATTTTTCTAAGCATTGCCAAATTCTTTATCGAGCACAGCACAGTATAAACAAAACAAAGAATATAAATAATTTATTCTTCTAATTTTCTAGCAGAACTAGTGGCCCACTTTGCTTTTATAAGCACATCCTCATTGAAAATTTTATTCCGTAATACTGTTTAAAGATTTCACTCCACAATGCTACTTCTAATGGCTCATACCACATTTAAAAGTGTTCTTCTCAGCGCTCAAATATGAGCTAGAATGTCAAGTGATCTTTCCAAACAGATCAATCTCTAACATACACAGAATTAAAACTGCACATGCCTAAATATCAGTGCATATGAAAAGTTACTGAGAATAAACAAAATAAAAGGCAAGCAGGATAATGAGACTGGGCAGTCTGGGATAAGGTCATTTCTAGAGATCTGAGCCTCAGGGCTCATCTACAGAGCAGTATCTTCTTTCTTATCCGGGGTTTAACTTTTCTCCAAGTAGCTTCCCCCTTGGAATTTCTCCACTCTAAAGAATTTCCTGAGAAGTAATTTTTTTTTTATATATATATCCTAACTATAAGTGATAACATTTTCTTTTTCCATTTGAGGAGAAATAAAATTTGGCTCTACAGAATATCGTGGAGCAAATGTGCTACAAAACCACTATCTGGTCCCATCACAAAACAGACCTGGAATTACCTACTTTTCAAAAAGAAAAGTATGAGTTTATAATTTTTAAGAAATGAAGTCAAGGTAAGCATTGTTTTATACTGAGAAAATATACGTGATGTTGAAAACACCAACCAACATTCAAATTACATCTGACCTAAAATTTATTGTAAGAGATGAATCACTATATCCTTTTATCTTAAACCTCTTGAAGAATCTAAACTATCTTAGCATCCAACAATAACAAAGACAACATTTTTCCCCCTGGATTCTTTTAAGTCTTGCAAAATCGCTTCATAGTCTAAAATCTCCCATTTAAATAAAAAATAAAATACTGAACTACTCATACAATTCATTGTAAAATGTAAAAAGGAGCTATTACTGGTAGGACCTTTGTTAATATAAAATGCTAGCCAGAAACCTTATTGTAAAATAATTTGCAAAGTAGTTCATATTAAAACCCTCTGTGATCGTCTTAAATCCAGTTAAAATTGTGTATTTTTTAATTGTTAAACTTACTTTTGTTATATTAAACAGCAGAAATAAGCATTGAGTTTGTTATTTAAATTTTTTTAAATATATATTTATTTTTGAGAGAGAGAGAGAGAGAGACTGCACTAGGGAGGGGCAGAGACAGAGGGAGACACAGAATCCGAAGCAGGCTCCAGGCTTTGAGCTGTCACCACAGAGCCCCAGGTGGGGCTTGAACCCACGTCATGAGATCATGACCTGAACTGAAGTCAGATGCTTAACCGACTGAGCCACCCAGGCTCCCTGAGTTTGTTATTTTTAAATAATAATAACTTTTCTTTGTGAGGCAGTTTATGCCAACACATTTCTATTTACATGCAAGTATAATTTGCAATGATATCAGTCTATAAGGGCCTGAAGAAAGCAGAGAAACATTACAAGCCTTCAAAGGAATTTTAAGTTTAGGAAGTTAAGTTCCTATTAATGTCATGCATTTGACCAGTCATTTAAAGTTCAGAAAACCCTTCACAAACTTACTAATCTATCTTCACTACGACTTTGGTGATCAGGCAGGGAAGGGTTTATTCATCCCCATTTTGTATACAATCATACTGAGGCTCAGAAATCTGAATAACATATCCTCAAGTTATACCTTTGGCCAATGGTAGGTCAGAACTAGAACCCAGGTCTTCTCACTTCTCCTGTCCTTTTTAACACTGCCTTGTGCCACTTTATTTGAATTTAGATGTTCGATTTTCTAAACATTCTACATGTTAAATATCTATACTTAATCCTCTACAATTTTGATCTCCTCTCCTCACAAACCTTATTGGTTCTTCCTGGAATGTGTATATATATATACACACACACACACACACACATATATATACACATATATACATACATATATATACACAATATATATATATATAATGTGTATATATATGTATGTATATATATATACACATTATATATATTATGTATCTATATTGTATATGTATATATATATACACATTATATATATTATATATATATATTCACACATTTTTATTTTATTTTATTTTATTTTATTTTATTTTATTTTATTTTATTTTATTTTTTTGAGAGACAGAGACAGAGAGTGAGTCAGGGAGGGACAGAGAGAGAGGAAGACACAGAATCTGAAGCAGGCCCCAAGCTCTAAGCTGTGAGCACAGAGCCCGGTGTGGGGCTGGAACTCATATACCAGCAGATCATGACCTGAGCTGAAGTTGGATGCTCAACCGACTAAGCCACCCAGGTGCCCCATGGAATATGTTAAGATTAATTATGTCTTCCTGATTATATCCAGACATTTGAACATTATTATTTATTATACTAATTTATCTTTCTTCTGATGTTTACACTTTTTACATAGGTTAATATGAATGACTCACAGATTTTAGTTGTTTCAGGAAAATGGATTACATGGCTTATCATATTTAGCCCATAGTAGGTATTTCAGAAATTCTTTTTGAATTGATCAGCTTCTGTCTATGGAGAACTTTACAGACTGTGTCAGCAATGGAATACAAATAGTATATTCAGAAAATTATTTTACATTATCTTCTCTGGAAATGGCTGACAGATTCATTCTGATGAAAGACAGATACAGTACAGTGAATAGATGCTTTCACAGAAGCATTAGGGCCCATGAAAATAACCCAGACACAGTCTAAATTAGCCTTTGGTGTGCTGACAGCCTGTTCAACATAGTATATGAATACCCCTTTCATGATTTAAAAACATTTTGACGTCTAAAATAACATTAAATCTAGTTACCTGCCATGTATGAAATTATAATATATCATAACTGAGTAGTTCAATTGAATACTGCGGTATTTGGAAAGCAAATTCAATAAGATAATAAGTCTATGTTTATTCCCCTAGACCCACGGAATCTAAGTAAAACAACTTATGTTTTTATAGTATCTTTTTTTAAACTGTCAATTTCAAAACTGTTTACAAATTATAGACTTACTACTACATTTCAGGTCACTTTATGGCATTGGTAAGAGTTACGAATTGATTTAAAAATATAAGTGCATGAAATTAAGAAAAAAAACAGAAACAAAACAGGCAAAACCATTTCATAGAGCAATATGTTGAAAAGTAGGCCAGCTCTGATGGCTGCCAATGTTTATTTATGATGCACTTCATTAAACCCTTTGACTTTTCCAAGGGCCACCTGTAAACTGGCTATGATTTGTAGGTTTTAGGAATGTGTTCAACTCTCAGCCATTATTCTCCAGACCAGGTGTCTGAGGCATTCCCAAAGCCTGGATAAGTATAAAGACCTAAGCCAGAACTACCCAATACAAATACAATGCAAACCACATAGGCAATTTAAAATTTTCTAGTAGCCATATTACAAAAAGTAAAAAGAAACAAATGGGATTAATTTTAATAACATCTTTTATTTAACCCAATATATGAAAAATATTGTCACCATAACATATAGCCAAGATAAAAATTTGCTGATATTTCACATTCTTTTTTTGTACTAAGCCTATGAAATCCAGTGTATGTTTTATTTACAATTTAGCAATCTCAATTTGAGAGCTAAATTTTCACTGAAATTACTTGATTTGAATTTGGTATTTATAAAATGTATATAGTTCAGTAACTATGGTAAGATCAAGCATTCAAAGCATTCCAAACATACCTAAACATTTTCTAATAACTGAATCCAATACCAGTTTTAAATTTAAATTAATTAAAATTAAATAAAATGAAGAATTCAATTCCTCAGTCATACTAGCAATATTTCAAGTCCTTGGTCATTCAACATAGCTAGAGTTATGTATTAAACAGCACAAATCTAGCAGTGGCTGGGTGGCTCAGTTGGTTGAGTATCCCACTCTTGATTTCAGCTCAGGTCATGATCTTACGGGTCCATGATTCCCTGGGGCTCCATCCCATGGGATGGACCCTATGTCGAGCCCCTTGTCAAGCCCCGCATTGGGAAAGTGGAGGGACCTGCTTGGGATTCTCTCTCTCTCTCTCTCTCTCTCAATAAATAAACTTAAAAAATAGCACAAATCTAAACACATAAAAAAAAAAAAAAAAAACAAAGCTTCAACTAGAACAGCAGGTATAATAAGAGGAAATGAGGATGGCATTCTAGAGGAAGAAAACGAGTAGAATGGTAAGCACCGATAAGGCTGCCTTTTGTAAGCCTAATTAAAAAAAAAAAAAAATTAGTCCAAGGTTATTCTATTGTTTTTCTGGTTTTCAGAATAGTCCTGAGATTTGTTTATTTGCTATCCACAAGAGGATACAGGGTACAGTTTTAAGGTTAGAATGGAGCCAATGAGCATCCGTTTCAAAAGCTTTTTATCAGTAAGAAAAGTTTAGTTTAGAGTTGAACTATCCAAGGCATTGGCCACTGGCCACATATGGCTACTGGGCACTTAAAACACGGCTAGTCCAAACTGAGAAGTGATGTCAGTGAAAAATCCATATTGGATTAAAAAATTTTTTTTTTTTAACATTTATTTATTTTTGACACAGAGAGAGACAGAGCATGAATGGGGGAGGGTCAGAGAGAGGGAGACACAGAATCTGAAACAGGCTCCAGCCTGAGCCGTCAGCACAGAGCCCGACGCGGGGCTCAAACCCACAGACAGTGAGATCGTGACCTGAGCCGAAGTCGGACGCTTAGCCGACTGAGCCACCCGGGCGCCCCCATATTGGATTTTAAAGACTTAGTACAAATAAAGGTAAAATGTCATATTAAAATGCTTCAAGATTGAATGCATATTACAACGATTCTACTTTGGATGTATTAGATTATAAAATTATTAAAGTTACTTTTGCTTATTTCTTTTTATTTTTTAATATAGCTACTCAAAATTTAAAATTTCATACATGGTCACATTATTTTTTTATTGGACAGCACTCTCTAGAAAGAGAGTTTGCATTTGTCTGCTCACAGAGTTGACCCCTGAGGCTGCATTTCTTGGTTTTTGGTTGACTCTGAGCATGTGATTTCTGATTCTCATAGTTGCTCTTTACCAATATTCTACCAAGAGAAAGCTGCATATTCTTGGCCACACTGGGGCCTTGTGACCTGGTTTCCTGTCGCTTTTGCAAGCAAGTTGGGGTGGACTCCAGGGCCTCCAGGAAAAGGAGGGTTTATCTGTTCTCATATTCAGCTAATTGCTGTTTTGTTCTGTTAACCTTCGTTTGCTCACTTATGTTTGGCAGCTTGATTTGTGCTTTTCATTCTTCAGGAGTTGCAAAAGTAGCAAACTACACCACCCATTGTGGGCGACTGCATGCAAATACCGCGTGCAGTTTTACTTTTTATCACAGTAGGACAAAGGCATTAGAAGAAAAGCACTACATGAATAATTGTATGAATAAAATAATCCCCAGGTTGTTCAAAAGAGTATGTAATTCAAAAGAACATAAAGTTCAAAGTGGGCATTCATTTTATTAATAGGCAGGCAGCGTGTGGAAGGAAAACTGTAGTTTTATTTGTTTTAGTCTTTACATGGTCTACCTGATCATCATACACGTGGTGTGGCCCTGAGGCTTTCGGGGAAGTTGAAAAGATGTTGGACTTCTGCAGCTGCCAGTCATGCTATCCTCTCAGTGGCAAGAAGGACAGAAAAATAGTCTCCGTAGTGTTATACCAAGAGATGCTAAGTGAGTGTGAGAACCTGTGTTGCTTAGGTTGTTTGTACACACACTGTAGTGGCACCTGGAAACTTCAGTTTGGAAAACCTATAAAGTGGAATTATCCTATCAGGTTTCTTGGGAAACTCAACCATGTCTGGCCTCAGCACTCTTAGAGCTTGGCACTGTCCCCAATTCCTCAATGCAAAGTGACACCGAGGGTGCTTGCTCAGTCTGCTGAGGAGGAGACACCACATCGGATTCCCATTGTCCTTTGTGATTTTTCTGACACCCTCATGGATGCAGAAAGTCTACTTCTGCACCACAAATGCTCTGTTTGGTCCCTGAAAACCATTCAGCCTGTAACTCTTGGGCTCCAATGCAACACGCTCTTGTGTGGCTCATAGAAGGAGGAGCAGACTTTTGTTCTGCCTTGTAACACTGTAGTAATGTAATGTGCCTCTAAGGATCCCACAAAGAAGGCCCTTCAAATATGAAATAGTCAAACCCTATTAAAACACACCATTTAATAATACCATTTATAAGCACAGACTTCCAACAGGAAACATGAAAGGACTGAGTTCTAGGGAATGATTGCCTTGTGGAGGTCCATCAACTTCAGCACTTCCTTTTAAAGGGTTAATAAAGTTGCTCATATGACTGAAAATGGAAAAATACCTAATGTAATTGCACCTTTTTAAAAAATGTTAATCTTGCTGATGGACTGAGAAGTGGACCAGCAGTTTATGTAAACATTGACTTTAGCACCCCATGTGGGTATCCATGTGTATGTCAAATGCATATAACAACACATTGTCCAGTTTTAAAAAACAATTGGTTTTCTAATTACTAATTCCACTGAATTTCTGGAAGAGTTAAGTTAGGATATTAATTGCATAGTATCTGCCTTTTTCTCTCAGAATTATTTACCTGAAATCGTAATTATAAATAAAAGAGGCATATTCTTGGGAACAGAATACCAAAGGCTTTGATAGACTTGTTTTTCTAATAAAAAAATAGCAAGTGTGGTAGACCTGGACAGGAAAAGAAGGAATACACTCAAGGGACTATGCCTACCACATGTCAATTAACTCATGACTTCAATAATATAGAGCTGCCATTATTACATATTTGATATTCATTCTTTGTTGCTATGGCTAATATCTTTCATTCATTTAGCTGTCACTCCCCTCTCAGAAAGAATTTCCAAAACTTTGAATTACACAGCGTTACATTTGTTGAGAGCCTACTGTGTTCAGGTCCAGTACTTGGCACTTAACCAACATGGCCTTCTTCATGCTTAAATAGTAAACTACTCAAGTATGAGCTTCATGTATAGACAAGGAAACCAAGGGTAAGTGAGGGCAGGTTCCCCAAGGTCACGTGACTTGTATGTGGCTGTACAGAAAACTGAATTCTGTTCTGCCTGACAACAGAGCCTGAGCTCTTTCCACTAAGCTACCCTCCCCCCACTACCATGAAAGGAATTATGCAATGATAAATATGAAATTTTAGAGATATGTTACTACTCATTACCAGTGGACAGAGTATTAATCTAGGAATTCTGCCTGCAGAAGCCCTCAGGCAATTGTTGCCTGGTGACAGAAAATAATGTCAAATCTCTCTGGTGATAGACAAAAGTATATTTCTCATACTTCCTTTCCAGAATTTATAAGATGAAGAATCACAGATATTGATCTAAGCTTTTAATGTCCTAACTTCTATCACTAAACTTACCATTACTCATTTCTATCACTCATTTGTACTGAGCTAACAGACAGACTGTCTTTAGCTGAAAAAGATGTTCCTGAGTTAAAGTTGGGTGCCTGTTACCGACTAGCATTACTGTAGCAATTATCCGTAAGCGACCACTGAGGTTGGATTTTCAAACTTGGTGATACTATAATTTTTTTAAATTGCTTGCGAGAGTACGCTCATTAAATTTAGGATTGATATTAGTGAGCTGAAATTTTAGATTGAATAAGTTTACAGTAACTGTTTATCAACAAATAACTGAAAGTCTTTAATCTCTAAGTCCTTGGCATTACCCTTTGCTTAACTAATGTTCTAAATATAGATGGATAAGAAAAGAACCAATAAAGAAACCACCACACGTTTTCAGTTATACAGAGCACAATAGTTCTATATTTTAGTAACATTTAATAAAGCAACGAAATTGTTATTCATAACTCACCCTCCAACTGTTAACACTAATTTTAAGCAATTTGCAAATAGGTTATCCTAATTATGCAACAGAACAATCTTTATTTTTTTATTTATTTTTTTTTTTAATTTATTTTTGGGACAGAGAGAGACAGAGCATGAACGGGGGAGGGGCAGAGAGAGAGGGAGACACAGAATCGGAAACAGGCTCCAGGCTCCGAGCCATCAGCCCAGAGCCTGACGCGGGGCTCGAACTCACGGACCGCGAGATCGTGACCTGGCTGAAGCCAGACGCTTAACCGACTGCGCCACCCAGGCGCCCCGCAACAGAACAATCTTTAAATCAGTCAGGCAAGAAACGGCATATGGCTGACATTAACTGTGCTATCTCTTCAGTCTGATAACAAACTAAAACACTATTCAGTGAGTAGCCATCTATCTAAATGTTGAATTCTCCATTTATAGCACTCTAAAGGATATTCTTCCAGTAATTCATAATTCATATGCCTCTCTATATATGTGAGTGTACATATTTCTTCTATTATAATAATATTTTATACATATATATTACACTCTTCAAGTAAAATGAGAGGACATTATAAGGAAAAAAGTAAGTTTTGTTTAAGATTATTAAGTTAAGATAAAGAAAAAAGTGAACTTTTGTAGTTATCTCTCTGTCTCAATTATTATTTGAACAGACAATGGATGAGCTTGAAAAGAAGAAATTTAAAAAAAAAGTTTCAAAGTGAAAGGATGTTAAATGCTCAGAACTGTGAGACGGATCCTAGATGGATAACTTACTACTTCATCAATGTTTGATAGCACAATATAGACTGTATGTTACAGGCTATCAAGGAAAATTACTGAAAAGGTTGGAAAAGCAATGCTATCTCTTTAATCAAATCGAAGACTTGAAATTTGAATTAACATTTCAATTTTTGTGATTGTTTGACTTAGGACAGTTGACTTCCTTTTCTTTCCCTGCATAATCTTATTCTCTTCTCTGATCTTAGTTCCAGGACTCATAAATCTGTACCTCTAGACCTCAAGTACAAGTTGCCATCTTGCTAGATGCCCTCACAGAAATATGCAAGTTGCATTTCTAAATTCAACATGTCCAAGGTGGCATTTTTATGTCTTTACCATGAGCAAGGTAATTGATATTCATTCAAGTTTGATCTGGTAACCATCAGTCTGACTGTCCTGTGTTTCTTAGCTCAAATATAGAAAATTAAGTATAACTTTTTTTTTTCTTAAGTCAACAAGGTTAGAAACTTAGGAATCAAGTTTAATTCTCCCCTCTGCCTTACTTCTCACAATTACTTCATTTTCAAGTCATTCAGTTGTACCTCGGACATGTTTACAAATCCCATCCCATTTTCCTTTTCCACCAGCTTTCATTTGGCTCCTCATCAACCTCACTCAGACCACCTATCTGTTCTTGCCTGGAACAAAACACCATACTACCTGCATTTGCTTATTTATTTGTTTTTCTAAAATGCAATCTAGTCATATTACCAACTTTCTCCCAAATCCTTTCTTTTCCCCTTTATCCCTGGCATTAAAGTCAATTATCTTTTATCTGCATTCAAAGTCCTTTATAATATAGCGCTGGTCCACTTTTCCAGCCTCATCTGACACCTCTCCCCCTACTCTGGTCCTATAGGACTTTTATTCTTGGCCTTAATCCTTAATCCTTGGCCTGTCATTCTTATCTTTAATCTTCATTGAATTTATAAGGGCAACCTTCCCTCTCCTATTCCACACTTCCAGTTCCTCTGACTTGCTCCACATTTCCTCCCTACAACATCTCTCTCTTCCAACATTTACTCATTTCTCTTTTTATTGTTAATTTCTAACTCCCTGCATTTCAGGCCCTGGCAGAACGAGGACTTTTGTCTGTTTTGCTCATCTATGTATTTGTCATTGAAAATGACTAGAACGGTTTCTAAACTTAGTAAGTATTCAATAAATATCTGCTGACTGAATGAATAAATTCCCTGAAAGAAACTGTGTCTTATTTTGTTTCCAAGGCACCCATGTCCCTCACCTAACTGTTCCTCATTTAGCTGGCAAAAATCTCACCTATCCATAAACTCATGGGCCTGATATTGCCTTCTTTTTGATGGTTTTGATTCCTTAAGGTATATTAATCAGTGCCCATGCCATGACTCCACAGCACTCAATCCAGCCTAACTTGGGTTATGGTTTGCTATCTCTGTGTTATCACTCTGAGAACCATGTATCTTCTTATCCATCCTGCCTTGCAAACAGTAAAAGCTTAATACATGTTCAGTAACCTGATTGCTTAAACAAAGCTGTAGATGAGACATAAACTGAGTAAATAAAACATGGATTTATCAGCTGGAGTTATGGCAAGGCTATTGTTTTAGGAACATAGGGAAAGGAACAAGGAAAACATAAAGACAAAAGGAGACAAGGTGCTATTGCTTAAACCTGTATTGATTCTTTAGGCAGAAAGAACTAGGAGAGATTGAATGACCTGTATTAAGCCAATAACAGGAACTTTAGAGACTCATTTTAATCGAATACCTTTAGAACAGCTGACATCAATTTTGGATAGACCTAAAAAAACATGCCATCTATGTAAGCAAGACTTCTAGAGTATTAAAATAGTCCTTGGTGTTTTTTTTCCAACTCCCTCCGTCTATCACAGCTTAGCTTGAAAGATCTAACAAAATCACAGCAGAGGAATTTGCTTCAGGCCACCAGCGAATTCTGTGTACTTGAAGACACTACATGGTATGTCAAATGTTAATTAGACAATGAAATAAACCAGAGTTGGCATGAGAAAATAGGCAAGCATTGATTTTCTTTTCACTTTTTATTTATTAAAATGGTATAGAGGAAACAGATAAACCTTCTTGGCTCGATGTTTATAACCAATTTCCTTGTTTTAACAGGGAAATGTGAGTATCGTCAAAGGTGAACTGAAAGTCTGTCTGTTTTCAGTAATGCTTTGGTTAAGCAGCTTTTTCCTGGGTACAATACGTTCCTCACCATAATGTCATTTGGTAAATTTTGTGCATGGGTTATATCTTGACAGAAATAGTGTCATAAAGTAATGAAGAAATGGAAAAAAATGAGAAAATCCAGACTACTTAAAAATAGGCGAACACTTTGCATAAGACAGACTTGTCATTGTGCTTCAACATTTGCCGAACCTATAGTTAAAAGAAAGAAAGAAAAATACTTAAGATTTGTGTGTGTGTGTGTGTGTGTGTGTGTGTGTGTATAAAATCGAATGGGATTGGTATTAGAGTCAGGGAAAATCAAGTCCTTTGGTTACTCTAAATAAGGAGGCTGTACCATACTCTGTAGGTTAACAGCCATGTGTCTACATCCAGATTGCCCGACTTCACTATTTAATGTCTGTGTAAATCTGGGCAGGTCACTTAACTTCTCTGTTCCTCTCTTCATTTGAGAATTGGGGATAATCTTACTGCCAATTTCAAAGCATTGTGATGTAGGTTAAGTGACTTAATATGTATAAAGCACTGGAAACACAAGAGCTATATAGTATTTGTTAAATACAATAGCTTTTCATAGAAGGAAGCAAGCTCAAAACCTCATGGCATACAGCATACAGACACTTGAGAAGCAATAAATCAAATGGGTATTTAATTCAGATTTTCACCCAGCATAACATCTGTTCTCTTCCAAATAAAACATTAAAATGCAATAACCCTTACTAACCTTTGGCAATTTAGTTCTAAACGCGATGTTCCGCATTTCTTGGGAAAGGTTCTCAAGGTATGCATCTTTCTAGTTTCTAGCTTACAATGCAACGAGCATTAGAGCCTGGACAATCACACTGTTTTTAATCAATTACTACTTCAATGCAGTGCCTCCTGAACCATTTCCTAAAACATGTAACAACTGTATCACATAATTGTGTAAAACCGAAGATACCCATGCCTGTTGTTTAATGCTAATTTCCTTGAGCTTTCTAAGAAGAATTGCTATTGACTACTTTCATTAGGAAACTATTGACCCTCCTCCAGTGGAGCATCCTGAGAAGAAATTCACTAAATATGCCTCATATTTCATCTCGTGAATATCAAGGTGCAACGGGCACACTGAAAGATATGGCTTATTTAATCCAAAATTAAAATTTTATAGGCTACATTACCTAAAGTAAATTGCTTAATACATTTAGAAGTACAGCTGCTTTCTAAGCGTTTGGCATCCTGTACTTGAGGCCTAAATTAGGTGAACCCACAGACACAAGTGCAGACATAATGGTCTCCACGATATTTCAGATACTGAATCTGGTCCTCCCTCTGCAACCACATACACAAAAACAATTTTGAAACAGGAAGGATGTGCTCTGTCAGGTACCTTTGATTCCAAAGAGATTTCTTCATCTTTCCTCTCCCTTTGTCTACAAAATTGAGAAACACTCAAAAATATTTTACGAGATTGAACGGCCGGCTATTCAAGTTTTTCACCCTTGTTTGGGTACTGCTACACTTTTATTTAAAGGACTCATGCTATATTCAGGAACAGATCCAAGGCACCTTACAGTAAAAATGGATATAAAACACAGCCCTTAAAATAAAGCTGGGCCTAATGTGTGGCTGGCGGTTCGTGAATACGAGGGAGACTTCCTCACTTGGCTTCTAAGCAAAGTATCCAGAAATCAACCTACGATGCTCAGAGGATACAAATATAATAAAAGAGCACCATCTAGATTTCTGTACAGTTGAGTGGAAGAGATGGCACCAGCCTCTAGGCCCTGAGGAAGCTACACCAGCACGTGAGAGGGCAGGGAAAGAGAAAAGGGTAGCAGGATTATGCCAGCACTTCTGTCAGCTAAGAGTTGCTAAGAGCTGATTTCTGCAAAACCAGATCAACTGCAATTCAACCGTTTCCTGTGGCATCCTCTGTTACCGATAAAGTACTAGTCGCCATTACCTTTTGTCTAGTCCTACCATAATATCCTCCTTAAAGCTCTCCCTACTTTGACTTGAAACTTCTGAACATGATCATCCTCCAACACCAGAGTGATGTTTTTAAAATATAAATGGACACAGGCAACAATAGCATTTACAACCCCCAGTTGGCTTTTGCCATGGCCTAGAATGCCCTATATCTACACAACTTGACACTAGCTTCCCATCCTTCCTAACACACTTTCCCTTTTCACTCTGTTCCAGCTACTCAGGCTTATTTGGTATTCCTCTGACACCTGCCAACAATCTCTTGCTTTAGGATCATTTGTGGTTCCAGCAGATGGGACATTTCTCCTTCCAATCTGCGCTCTCAACTCATCCAGGACCCCTCTCTACAGTCACTTACCCCAGAAGCCTGCTATGTCCATTCTGTGTCTCCTTATTTACTCCTTCATTCTTTGCAGCCTTTATCTTCACCCAATACTATGGCATATGTTGATCTGTTATGATTTTTATCTAATTCCTCCTTCCAACTATCATAAAAGTGTGTGTTTCCCTGCTGTGTCCTCAGCACCAGCACAGTGACAGGCACATAGTAGGTACTCAATAAACGACTACTAAATAAATGAATGGACCTCTAGTTTCTGGGAAATAAATGGTTTAGCTGTTAGTCTATGGTCTAGGAAATGAAGGACCCTGACTGTTTTTACAAATGTGAAAAAAGGGTGGAATCCTTCCATTAATTCCTCCTTGGCTGTTAAACTGTCAGGCTTCAAAATAAGAAAGCAAGGGTAAATACATTGCTTCCTCTTGGTTTGTGAAGCAAGTCTAAATATAAGGAAGTTGTTTTGAATACAATCTCTAATCAAATCACCATAGATAAGACCTGATCTCTAGCTTGTCTCCAACTGTCATTGTTCATTGTTCGGTAAATCCGAAGAATGGGTTTAAATTAGCCCATCAATTATATTATAAGCAGGTATACATGCCAAAACAAACTTGAGAAGTGTGCACTCTAAATTTAAGATGAAAGAAAGGCACCTCTGTGGCTCAGTCAGTTCAAGGTCAGACTCTTGATTTCAGCTCAAGTTGGGATCCCAGGGTTGTGGAATGGAGCCCTGCACTGGGATCTGTGCTGAGCACAGAGCCTGTATAAGATTCTCTCTTTCTCTTTCTCTCTCTCTCTCTTCTTCTGTCCTTCTTCCCCTCTTTCTCAAAAAATAAAATAAAATAAAATAAAATAAAATAAAATAAAATAAAATAAAGTAATAAAATAAAAGTCAGAGAAAGAGAATGCCAAAGCAGCATGCCTCAAGAACTCATCTCAATGAATTAGGAAACTAAGCCAAGAAAACAAAGGAAAATAATATTTCAACACAGACCTTCCCCTAACATTTGCGGGACTCAGAAAAAGAGTACAAATGGAGGCCCACATACCACATGTCTAAATATTTCAAGGTTATAAATCAAACTAACAAACTATTAAATAAAATATTCGTTATCCTCTAATCTTGATAAATACACCTTCCAGGGATTTACTGTCTGGCTAAATTCTACCATTATCATTCTTTAAGTGCTCTGAGTTCCGTGCTGAGGTCCACAGGGGCCTGGAAGGAGCAGATGTGTTCTGTTTCCACCCCCGGATCCCTTCGTTGCAATGAGCAGCCTTGCAGGCACTCACGTGGCCATCCCTATACACTTATAGAAGTCTGTCCACGACCCTCACCGACAGTTGCCACTTGGCCACCCCTTAGAACTAGGAATTTACATACTGACCGCAAGGTTTGCCTTTTGAGAGGGCAGACCCAGGGATATGGTATATGGGAGGCCTTAGAATCAAGCCAGAACCGTTTGAGCAGAGAATACTGAAGTCCTAGTTACCCTCAGTGCAACCTTGACTGGCAGGTGGGTGAGGAGGGGCATAGCTGGGGAAGGGCCAGAGTGGGGACCGTCTAGAGTGCAAGGCCCAGAACAGCAAGCCTCTAGAGCAGGCCTGTTGGAGGTATGGTCAGTACCAGTCAGAGTCTTTCTATTTTTTTTTTTTAATATGAAATTTATTGTCAAATTGGTTTCCATACAACACCCAGTGCTCCTCCCAACAGGTGCCCTCCTCAATGCCCATCACCCACCTTCCCTCCCTCCCACTCCCCATCAACCCTCAGTTTATTTTTTTTTTAAATTTTTTTTTAACGTTTATTTATTTTTGAGACAGAGAGAGACAGAGCATGAACGGGGGAGGGGCAGAGAGAGGGAGACACAGAATCTGAAACAGGCTCCAGGCTCTGAGCCATCAGCCCAGAGCCCGACGCGGGGCTCGAACTCACGGACCGCGAGATCGTGACCTGAGCTGAAGTCGGACACTTAACGGACTGAGCCACCCAGGCGCCTCAACCCTCAGTTTATTCTCAGTTTTTAAGAGCCTCTTATGATTTGGCTCTCTCCCTCATGAAACAGGAAAAGAAGGAAGTAGAAAGTATGGAAATCAAACAGAATATGTGGGTCATATGAAGCAAATACAGAGTTCAGAAAAAAAATCACATTATTAATTCTCGGGTAGTTAAAAATATCTTGAGAGCTAAATTATAATAATATAATAGATTGAATTATAGTTCTAAATATTTAAATCAACACTTAGAGCATTAAAGAGTAGAAATGACATGGCAAATAACATAGATCGGAGTAACATATATGGAAAATACTTAATAGAGAAAGAAGTGAACAGTTCATCCTATTTGTCTTTCCTTCACCCACCTTGCCTAGTGGCTTGTCACATAGTTGACCCTCAATTAACATTTGGGTAAGAAGTAGATGAACAAATACAAAACTAAATTAAAGACATGTGAGAGAAGATGACAGACAAAGAAAGTAAATAATCGGGGTTCTGAATCAACATAAAAATAAATTAGAATTGGTTATTAAGGACATAATTGAATAAAACATTTTAAAACTTAGTTAAAATTAATATGAAGAAACCATAATCACAGTACTTTCTCTTAAGATTCTTTAATTTCAGAGAAAAATGAATTTTCTACACCACCACATAGGGTGAAAAAAACAACAATGGATTATTTTAAATAAAACCATTGTCAAGAAATATACAGATAATCTTTCTGCAATGAAGAAGAAACACAACGATACAATAGTAGGAATGCAAAGGTGATTGTTATAAGGAAAATATGTCAATACAATGTGCTTATCTGAACAAAAATCAAACATAATTAATTCAAGCCAAAAGATATTTGATAACTTTTAATACTCACTCCTAATAAAACCAATAAAACCACTGAAAATAAGATTAGGAGGACAATTTTCTAATAGTAGAGTACCTATTTTACAATGAAAAGCAATTCTCATTGTTCAATTCTCATTGAACAATTTGACAGTGTTCTCAATGTCAAAATTCTCAAGAAAGTCCCTTTAAATCCAGAAACAAAATAAGAGTGCTCACTATTTAATATTATTTTATATTATATAGTATATAATAATTACATTGCTTCATATTTCTTTTATAAAAATATTTTAAAATAAAAGGAACAAGCATAAAAGATATTTGATTCATTAAGTCATTTTTATTAATGCCCTTGAGATTTAAATATATCTTTTTAAAAAATTTGCCTTTGAGATATAAGTCATAAACATGTGCACACACACACACACACACACACACACACACACTTTTTCAGAGAGAGATGTTTACGCTGCGTCTTGTATTGTTGACCTTTAAGGTGATTCATAGTATCTACTGCATGAAACAGGTTATCTGATACTAGAGAATAAAAGGAAATAGATTGGTTATAAATTCTGAAATTGTTCCTGTGTTCTACAGGAAAAAGTGAATATGCTGGTGTACCAATATTTATGTCAGTTTAAAACAGGGACAGCTTGAAAACCAGTCATCTATTTATATTTTGAGAAGTTTCCTATTTTAAGAATAAAATAGAGTTTTTATATTTTTATTATGATAACTAAGTTATGAATATATCATTGTGAATCAAATTACAGTTTCTGACATTAGATTAAACTTAATGTGAAATAAGTGTAGGCTGCAATTATACAGGGTTTTCCTTGATGAATTATTTTCTGATTTCTTTTCAAATAAATTAATGTTACTGTCTATAATACACCATACATCCATTATTTTATTGCTAGAAATTCAAATTTAATAATTTAAGCAAGCATTTTTCTTGAAAGGGCAGTTTCTTTTTACAAATGAAAGGAAGAGTCATCATAGCCAGAGGGTACCCGTAGTGTCCCTAGGCCACAGTTTCAGTTGCCTATCCCTTCTAGGGTGTCTTAGGCTAAACCCAATGAAGTCCTAATCATTCTCTACTCAGGCCTCAACTCTGCACAATTCTTTTACATTATACAGAATTTGTATAAGCAAAGCACTGAATCGTAATATTCAGGGAGCTTAATCATTTGCTTGATTATATTCTGGAATGTAATAGCACCCAAGAAAAGGTCAATCAAACAGCTATGACAAAAAGTAGGTAAGGCTTGTTGTGGTGGGAAGGCTGTCTTTAATATTCTTATTTTAAAATCACACTTTTCAATTTTCTGCTTTATAATGAACTGCAGCCAATTACTTCCCATCAACACTGATAAAAAGAGCTGTCCAACTGTTCAACATTTGCTCTACTAATTGAATGATCAATTATTCAAATAAATGATTCTTCCTATCAAACTCCAAGAAAAGTCTTGGACATTGTTCCAGCCCCAGATAAAACACAGTGCGTAGCAACAAAGAGACCAAATCTAGATAGAATTCAAATTGTTGGAGAAAATCCCTCCAATGGGGCTAAGCTTTGGCATCTCATGGATTCTGATCGTTTCTGAGACTGTTAATCTCACCTCCTCACAGTCTGTTTTGCTGATTAATTCTTTGGCAAGTATCACTGTGTTCCTTAAGAACATGCACTTTGTTAGGTAATGGATTTTAATGATTGGTCTAAATGTACTCCTTCCTTGCCAGCAAAGAGAGACTTCTCCCTAAGTTATGTCAGCCCCAAGAGGGCTCTGCAGGGAGTGGGGGTCAGGCAGTGGCAGGGGAATTCTCAGCTGACAGATGGCAGATGTGTTCTGCATTCATGCCCTACATTTAGATGGATTAATAGTAGCTGAAGGTCATTCTGTGGATTTGCTCTTTTAAAGACAAAATAACTTTTAAAAGACTCAGACTGCCTGTGTAAGCAGATACTATCTATAGTGTTCACAGTACTCAGAGATATTCAGAAGGATTCCTTCTCAATAAGTGACAAGCTGTAAAGATACAGATATGCATCCACGCAAGAAGTGTTCACACCAATGGGAACAAATTTCCTCCTCACCCCATAATTACTTTCACACACAGAGTCACACACTTTTTTCAGTCATGTCTAAATCCACCTCGTTCACAGAAACACGCGATTTAGTAGTTTGTAGAGACAGTGGCCTAACTTTCATTGGCAGGTCTCACTGTTCCCGAAATTAAGAATATGCTGATGGGAATGAAAATTACATGTTTTTTCTTCTTCAGTTCTATTGAGCTATAATTGACATACAGCATGATATATATTTAAGGTGTAGAGCATAATGACTTAAGAAGAAATATAGCTTTTAGAATTCAAATTTGTTTGCAACTGCATCATCTATGTCAAAAGTATATAGTAAATGCAAACTATAACCCACTTGCAGTTAGGGACTAAGAATCAGATTCCCAGAGATGTAATCTACTAATGGGAGGCACATCTACTAAGCGGGGCAGAATTTTATCTCAAATCAGTCTACATTAAAGTACTGATAAAAGCCCATGTAGCTGCAACAATTTTCGTGATATCCTAAGGCTGTTATGGCTGATGACCACTTCAGGAGCTAAAAAAAGTCAAACTCTTTGCATGAACAAACAAACATGGTTTATGTAAATTCCAGTTAGTAATAGCTTCCTGCAGAGAGCTTAAGAGGGATCACTGGAATATAAGCATTATAGTCAGAACTTTGTCCCACTGCCTGTCAATGACTGGCACACCAATAGGTCTCTGATAGTATTTATCGAATGAATGAATGAATGAATGAATGACTCCAGGTAGCTATGACTACTTCAAACTTCATTTAATTGTTCTTCCATAGCTTGAGAGCAAGCATGTGATTTTAAAATCTTACTTAGATTAAAAACCAGAATTTGTAAAAATGTTACATTAGTGACTTCCTATAGATACTAAGCATGATAATTTAGGGTCATCTAAGGTAACTTAGAAATAGGTGACTTACTGACTTTGTATCGTATTTCTAGAGAAACCCTAAATTTTCTTCATAAAACTTAGAATGGTCACCTAATATCTTATTAGTATTTTAAGACTTACCCCGATTGGCCACACGATCATGTTCCTGGTATAAGAACTTGAAAATTATTACTTGTTTTGAAAGTAGAAATAAATATTCATACTGAGGGGAATTTATTGGTTCTGAGACACATAATTTAGAAACTATTTGTGAACAAGGGGGAAAAAGGTAACTGGGGCAAGGAATAGAGAGACAATAAAGAAATAGTCTGATCAATAATAAATAGGATACTAAGAAACACCCCAGAGACTCCATGCCTCCAAGTTCACTTAAGTCTTAACGTACTTTACATTTCAAATCATATCTCACAGAACAAGTGATAGGATTACACTGCTAAATCCATAAGCATTGATTTTTGTCTCAGTCACAGATGCGTGCTGTGCACTATTGGAAAATTTCCTAAATTAGGTTTGTGCTATATGGTGACTACTGTGCAGCAAGCACTATTTCTATAAACTTGCTGAAGTCTTTAATAAGCAGTTATCAAAGCTGCTGAAGTCTTTAATAAGCAGTTATCAAAGCTTTAGAAAACATAAACCACATTAAATTATAAAGAATCCTCTCTGAACCTGCTCATGGATCTTTCTCCATTCTATCATTTTTCATTGTGGTGGAGGCCTTCCTATTTCCCAAGAGGAGTATCCTGCTTTCTAAAAATCACAGCACACATGTGTGAGCTTTCAAAGTGTTTTTAGGAAATATCCCCAGTGGACTCTGGAGAGCTTGCCTTCCGGTCAGAGAAAGAAGAAGCGCTCAAATGGGCTATTATTTTCACTGATAGGTTGACCCCATTCCTTGTGGAATTTTGGATTCAGTTTCACATGATTTCCTTTCACATGGTGGTAGATCAGTGCTCAGTAGCCGTCAGAATCACAACCCCTTGACACTTCTGAGGCAGGATAAGGAAACTTGGGAGAGCACAGAGCCTAAGATAAGGAGGCGATAAGGAGGAGACAAGACTGCAGTGCTGTCTCATGCCTTTGTTGGTTTTGTCACCTATGCCTACAGCAGGGCTGTAAGATGGGGCTAGGAGAGGGATAGGAGCCAGGAATAGTCCCTGGAAGGCTAGTGGCTAGATGACGTAAAGGCACGAGGTATTGTAGCATTGGTCGCTTTATCACTTTGCTCATTCTCCATTAGAAAGCTTTATGAAACATCCTCTTTAGAGCTTCTGTTTTGAAAATTTTCTTTGTTCTTTACTCTATTTTCATGCCCTCTATGTTGACTTAACTCTTTTTGATGGAAAGCAATCATATTTTGTCCCGTTTTCTCAGGCCTTAATTGTTGTTTTAGCTACATTCTCGTACCTAGCTTCTTGCCATGTACTTTCAGTGTATCTTAAAAATTATTTTGATTTTAATGTTTAAAATAACATAGAACGTTGAAATTTATTTAAAAATAAAAATCAAGGTTGTCAATTTGGATTTTCTGTCTCATGAACATGGCTATATTTGTATGGAATATAAATAATACATTATAAAGAACACAAGATTACTAATATAATTATAAATACAAATTACTAAGACTTCTTTATTCCTTATGTGACCATCTCTAACATAACTTCTTAAAATTAGTCATAAATTTAAAAAATAAACCTTCACAAACAAAATCATCAGCTTTGCTGTGACGCTATTTTTCTCATCTTTTTTTCTATGGTGACAAACAGTTCCCTTTTGTGAATATCCTGGAGTAAAACCACACTATTTATTCAGAATTCATTAAATGATCATCTCTAATTTCTATGATTAAGCATTTAGCTTCAAGTTTTGCATGTAGCTAATAGCACTGAGCCCACTTTAATTAATTTAACCTCATTAAAGAAAGGCTCTCTCTCCCGGGGACCACGTGACAAGTGAAATGTGAAAGTTCGTATTTTGTTCAATTTTCCCATACCCATTTAAAGCCTTCATTGTAATGAATATTTGTTAAGTATGCAATGTATGCTAAAGAGGATTTTATTCGGTATACCGGAAAAGGAAAGAAGATACTAATAACTTAAATAGATTTAAATTCTAATACCTAATATTATTACTGTCATAAATAGATTCTTACTGAGCATTTTATTTTAGGGTCCTGTGTTTTTGAAAAATTTTACTCCACTATCATCAAACCACAGGAAACAACGTGAATTTCTTATGGGCACAGAATGAGACATATGCTTTGCTTCTGAGTGTGAAACACTCATCATTACTGAACATCCATAGTGATTCTAAGAGAGCCACTTTGAAGATCTACATCGTGGAGCTGGATGTGTTGATTGTATATTTCTGTGAAATTATTCATGAAGGTGCTTGAAGTTCATAGCAGATCTGCTGTGAAAGGAAAATACGTGTCTGTGTGTGGGTGCCATGACACTAAAAGAAAATGGAAATGGAAAGAGTTTAAAAAAAACTATTCCTATTCTTCTTATTTCCTCTTTTTAAATAAACATGCCTTTTCTAGCCTTCCCCCAAAAGAAACCACCACCACCACCATAAATGCCTATGACACACTAACTTTGAGTAGTATTAACTCTAACAAAAATTATTAAATTTTGAACATGTCTAAAGCTCAGATATTAGAATGTCAAATTAAATTGTACAACTTAGTTACTTGATACTTTACATCTAAAGTTTGAGTGTTTTATCAATAATGGGGATTTGGAAATACTGCACAAAATGTTACATACACACTTACCAATGACCTAAATGACAACATAAGTGACTAGACATTAAAAAACAAACCCTGCGGGGCGCCTGGGTGGCTCAGTCGGTTAAGCGTCCGACTTCGGCTCAGGTCGTGATCTCGCGGTCCATGAGTTCAAGCCCCGCGTCAGGCTCTGTGCTGACTGCTCAGAGCCTGGAGCCTGTTTCGGATTCTGTGTCTCCCTCTCTCTCTGACCCTCCCCCATTCATGCTCTGTCTCTCTCTGTCTCAAAAATAAATAAACGTTAAAAAAAATAATAAAAAAAATAAAAAAAAAAACAAACCCTGCTAAAACATTAAATGAAAATCATAAATTTAAAAGGCCGTTAAGATATTCAGGCATTAGGGGCTTCTCATAGTGTACGATTATCAGTTTGACAGCGACTGGCTGTTGACCACAATGCTGAATGTAGGTGGGAGTGTATGTGTGCATGAGAGTCAGCTATTCAGGAGCAGCTGTTACTAGAAGAAAAGAGCAAAGCCCAAATGCTAGGGTACTAAAACAGCCACCTGCAAACTCAGGAGCCCCGGATGAAACTGAGTGAGAATCAGGTGCCCGGGTTTCCCAGCCACACTGCAACTGACCGGATGAAACTGAGTGAGAATCAGGTGCCCGGGTTTCCCAGCCACACTGCAACTGACTCCAGTGAGTTGATTCAGGTCACAGGTGGCCTGTTTCAAAGTCCAGTGGGTGCACTTGGCAAACATAAAGTCCTCTTTACCAGCATTATCATCCCTGACCTGCAGGAATATGTTCTATGTCCAGGTGTTGTGGCACCTGAAGCTTAAAGAATTTGGGAGGCCATGTTAAAAGGAATCATCCAAAATCATGTATAAAAATCTAGATGCAAAGTGAGCATTTTACTTAAAATGAGAAGTCATAATAAATTAAAAATCTGAAAATATGACAAATATTACAAACATCAGAAAATTTTAAAAAAGTAACACTTTTTCTTCTTAACTGCTCGCCACACTTCTATAATGCTTTTTTTTTTCTTTGCATTTGTTTTGCTTCCCACTCTTTATGGCTTTTCCATGTGACAAAGGTCTTGCATTTAGTATGTGTTAATCTGACATGTCTCATTTCCCTGAGTTATAATAACAGCCTACAACTGCAAGCTCGTAATCCATTGTCATGTTGGTCTTCGAAATATTTTTCAGTGCTGCTTCCCCTTAGCTTCTTACTCCTGAGCCCAGGTGCTTGGCTCTGCTTTTGATGGTATGCCTGCACTGGTCCAGTTAGTACACCTGTTACAGTGATATACTACCCAGAACATATGACAATGAGCTTGGTTTCATGGTCACCACTGGCTTCTCCCTGTCACAGCTTTGCTGCCTTTCCTGGCCTCACTGTCACTGGCATCTCTGCCTTTCTTACAGAGAGTTGTGATATGGAGTGGTGATCTTGAACCTGAAATCTTTTTTTAAAACAGAATAGAATGGGTGATAACCATAGGGTATGGGAAATAACTCTGTATCCTTCACTTAATATGAAAAAACATTAAAAGTTCATATTCAAAGAGCTCTCCTAATTTGGGAATTACAAGTATGTTTATTTCTTTTTAATCTTTTAACACTTTCTGGCCCACTGTACAAAACAAACTTCCACACAGAAACATAATGTATGTGTTCTTCAAAGATCTTTTCTCTTTGAAGTCATGAATACCATCTTTCATATTTGATTACTTCTAGAATGCTGTATGAGAGAAAATTTACAACTATCTTGTGTCATTTTATATAAATCAGTCTTTTGTGAACAGATTATACCTTAGGTTTTAATCATGCTTATTAATATATGAGCAAACTGACACTCAAAGGCGATTCATAAAGCATAGGTGACCCATCCCCTACTTTGGGCAAATACATGGTATGGAGTCCCCAGGTAGAGTAATCTCCTTTCTGCCCATGCCCCCTTCTGGCAGTTAGATAAACATCCTTACCATCATCTGATTCTAAACTGATTTTCCTACGTAGCCACTGCTTTATCAATGCTTGGCTGAATGTAAAGCTGGAAGTGAGCAACTTCCTCAGGGTGCACTGCTTTTGATGGGTTAGCTGTCAAATGCTCCATTGTCCAAATTACACTTCTACTGTAGATTTCCTGCTAAGAAACAATTTACTGTAGCATTGGGCTATCAGTCTTGTGGGCTGTGTTAGTTTTGGAGGATCAAACTCTGATTAACTTATTGCAGATACACAGCAATTCCTACTGTTGCTTTCCCCAAATTTCCATTTACTGTATTGTTAGCAGGATATGATAATAGAGGCCCTACACAGAAGCATTCCTAGAATAAACAGTAAGCAACGCTATCAAAGCTGCATGCAATATCAAAGCTGAAGATAAGCGTGAAAATAAGAAATAAAAACAGAGAAGAGGATGAAGAAAACGAAGCTAAATTGTCAACATGTTCTCATATTTTTCTTCTTCCAAAAAAGGACATGCAAATTATCTGAGATACATTATGTAACATAATATAATATATTAGAAGTATATTGAAAGTAAAATAAAGTATATTAGAATATATTAAAATTATACAATGTATATATATATTATATTATATATACATATATATGTGTATATATATATATACATATATATATATACTTTTAGCCAGACTTCTTTTCCAAACTGATAAACAGTTATATATGGATAAGCACTCCCTATATGTGCATGCATTTTCTTTATTGTTGTTGTTAAATACATAAAAACAATGGGATGTTACCAATAAATCTCCTTCAGTGATTTAATGTTTTTTCCTTTTGAAAAACTATTCCCATAATAGTCATCCTCAAGATTTCTGTTTGGGAATGTTAAAACTCAATTATCGCTTTACTGATTCAGTACAACTTAATGATGAGTCTGTTTACCTTTTCTACCAGCTTATTTATATAAATACCAAACAACAGCATACCAAGGAGATTTCTATGATAAGGAAAATGCCAGGCTACTTCCTCCTTATTCAATAGAAGGGAGTTGAATACTAGACTTAATTTAATCATTGCATTCAAGACAGGACCAAACATCAGTTCTAATATTGCATTTGTGATAATATTGACATCCATATTTGCTAACTTAATTGAAGCACAACTAGCTTTAATATAAACTTCCCAGTTTTTAATAAGCTGAGACACAGACATTCTCATTACTCTGGAAAATAACTGCACATGTAACCTTTTCATCTTCTCAATAAAACCCACTCATTTCCTCTTCACATCATGATACTCAAATTTTTCTCTGTCATCTTTCACTTAAAAAGAGGTCCAGGGGCATCTGGGTGGCTCAGTCAGTTGAGCTTCTGACTCTTGATTTCAGCTCAGGCCATTATCTCGCAGTTTGTGAGATTGAGCCCTGAGCAGGGCTCTGCGTTGACAGCACAAAGTCTGCTTGGGAGTCTCTCTCCCTCTTTTTGTTCTTCCCCCCAACACCCTCCCTTTTATTCATTTATTTTTTTAAAGAGGAATAGATTCTTTCAAAGTCTTATTTTCCTTTAGTACACTAAATGCTTTTGCAAATAGCATTAACTAATTTACTTCATAAAGCGTAATTTATTGGGGGGTCTGAGTGGCTCAGTAGGTTAGGCGTCTGACTTTGGCTTAGATCATGATCTCACAGTTCATGGGTTTGAGCCTGGTGTCAGGCTCTGTGCTGACAGCTCAGAGCCTGGAACCTGCTTCAGATTCTGTGTCTCCCTCTCTCTCTGCCCCTCCCCAGCTCACACTCTGTCTCTCTCTCTCTCAAAAATAAATAAACATTAAAAAAATTTAAAAAAATAAAGTGTCATTTATTAAATTAGAAGGGTGTGAAAAATGATTTACTCTAAATAAAGTAACTAGAACAGTCTGTTTCAAACTCAAATATTTTATAATAACTAATTAGATATAGCTAAAATATAAATGTAACACATATATGTACATGTAGAAATATATGTATGTATATATTTTTCAACAGACTTTATATGAAAATGTGTCAATGGTAGGGTTAATAAGAGAATTGATTGTTGCCCTAACTTTAAGCCCATCTCTGCCTACTTTTCAACTTCATCCAGGAATTATTTCTTGAGTTAACTATTATGTACTAGGTTCTGTGCTTGGTCTCACAAATACAATGTAGATTCTCTTTCCTTAAAGATTGCACAGTATAACAGAGAGACAAATTGAAAAAGAATTACAAATATTGGAATAATAGACAGAAGTAGAAAGCAAAGAGAACAAATTGTGTCTGCAAGGGAAGAGGTCAGAGGAGATATATTTTAGCAGAATCTTGAAAGACCACCTGGTTAGGTGGGCAAGTGGGTAACACACTTGCCATGTTACAGAGGTAGGGCCCTCACTGAGTCATTGTGAGGAAGCACAAGAAGTTGGGTAGAGCTGGAACACAGGCCGGGTATACCTGAGTGTGGATGAAGTCTGGAGAGATGGTAAGGGCCTGCCAGGTAGAAACAAGAAACTTGAATGAATCCTGGCAAGAAGCCACTAAAAAATTTTTTTTAAGAAAGAGTAACAAGTCCTAATTTCCATTTAAAAATAGTTACTCCAATAGCTGTGTGGAAAAAAAATTAGAAGAGGTGGAAGACAGAAAAGAGGATGAGTAAGTAGGAGAATACTGCAAATCTGGTGACATTGTGGAGCCTGTACCAAAAGTGTAGTTTGGGTGAAAATGAGAAAGAAAATTTAAAAGGATCCTTCAAGGTTGAACTGAGAAGATGAGGTCTTTGGTTGGACATGGGTACTGGAGGAGAGGGAAAAGTTAAGAATGAAGTTTTTGACATCGGCTGACTGGTACAACCAATAAATTAGAGAATGTAAGAAAAGGACAGAGTTTAAAAAGGGGGATAATGGAGATGGGTTCCCTTATGTTACATCTATGCCCAGATGGAAGAGTGGAGCCCTTTAGGAATTGGCAATGGGAGATCTCCTAGAGTGAGGCAAAATGTCTTCAACCATTGGAACAATTATGGATTGCTTGTTTATATCATCTATTGCCTTCGTGCCCCTTAGTGCTTTGTAATTAAAGAAAAGAAAATCTTTCATACTCATAAAGGCTTCATTTTATTTCAAATATGCTCTGAAAATACATACAACTGTGCTATTCATGAATTTTCCCCTATTGAATAGATACGTTGAATTGTTCATACTATAAAAAATCATAGATTACAATTTGCAAAAATGATAGAACATAATGTTGTACTGCTCAATTTCATTTTATTCCTGCAAAAAATTATATTTTCATTAAAATTCATTTTTATCATCACTAAATAAGTACGAACTAAAGTCAAATGACTTTCAATGATGTTTCACAGAACTATAAAACATACAAGGTTTTTAATAGCACAGTGTATTATTCTAGGGTTCTACAATTAAAAGTGTCAGAAGTTTCCATTTTTATTGATAATCAATGAATTGAGTTGATGATTCTCACATTAAAATGAGGAAACAAAAATGTCCTTATTAACTTGTAAATCTTCATATTACAGCAAAATTATTATTTTTGTGGATGGCATCCACACTTTACCTCCAATGCTGGCCAATGGCTGAAGTTCCAATCCCATGATGATAACTTCTAATAGGCAATTTATGTGGATGTCTTCTTGGAACCTCAAATTACACATGTTAAGAAATGCACCTTCCCAGTTTTGTTTTCTATCTTTTTGAGCTCTGGTATATCCAGAATTCTTTTATTTGGCTATATTTTAGTAATGAGGTGGGAAAAAAAAATCAGGCTCTAGTAGGATGACAATTGTTGCATAAGCCAAAACCTAAAAGTTGCTCAGGGGCTGAACCACATTTATACAAAGTTGAAACATCAAAAAACCTCAGTCCTCTCCAACAACAGCTAACATTCTCTCTACATAAAGCATCTGATAATGGTGCCATTGTTCCTGCTGGTACCCATTCTGAAATTTGTCTTGACTCATTTCTAATCATCCATCATAAACTGCAGTGTCTCCTCCTGTAGTTTCTCTAATGTTTCCTCCAGGTAACTTTTAATCCCCCACCTCCCCACCCTTGCACTCTTGTATTATTATAACCAATTTTTAGCTGGTCTCTTTGACGCCACTATTATGCCCAGATACAGTTTCTGCATATACTGTTGGCTAAGCATTCACATGTCCACGTTTTGTCAGTCTTACCTTCTTCTTTACCATAACACTGATCTTTCAAATATTTCTTTCTTCTGAGCACACTTAGCACTGTTGCATAGTTTGAACATCAATGCCTTTGATTTTTCTGAAGTCCTCTGTTCTTTTCTAATGCCTGCTTATCCTTTGACATGCAGATGATTTCTCAGTCTCTCTGATGATGATGTTCTTCCTAACAAATACAAACAAACTTCTGCAGAGCTGTGATTTGCTAATCTGTCTTGAGGACAAGAATGTTGACAGCAGGAGACACCATGACCTCATCCTTGCCTTACTGGGAAGGACAGATGCTGGACCTGTTTTCTCTTCCCACCAAAAAGACCCTTGTCTGTGTTCCTCTTACGCTTAATTTAATATGGCAAGGTATTTTTTTTTCTCTGGACGATCTTCTTGTGGATCTTAATGGATATTCATATGGGTTATAATCTAAGATAAGAAATCTGTACAAAATGTCAACAAAATACAGGGTATATGTATTATTAATGCTTGGGCATGTATGGCAATACTTAAACTAATATAAACTCTAGTCTTCTACCTACACTTCTCTTTCACTCCTCATATAAGTACAATACGAGATTTCAAGAATTAAATTCAAATCTGAAAGAAAAAATATACATTCTAACTCATAAAGAAAGAATATTTTAAAATGCATTTATGTTCTATATGATACTGTGTCCTATTTGTTTGAAATCGATGTCTTTAAGAATAAACAGTCATATCTCAAATTAAATATCCTGGCATTTTAAATTTTGTGCCAATTTCTGACCTAGTTCTACTTTTAAAATGTAAAAATATAAGTGCTCTGAAATTCCATCCACACACAGAGCTAACAGCTCAATATTAATGGTTTTAAAAATAATGTCAAATACATTCTAAAACCCTGTGTTTCTGCCATGGCTGACCCAACTAAGAACTTCTGTAACTAGCTTTGTTAAAGAACAAAGTAAGATTTTCTTTTGCCTGTAATAATGCATCTTAAACATCAGTTCCATGTAGGTTTTTACTACATGGAGACCCCCTTCCTGAAATATTTTTACTTGTATTAACCTGATTATCTCAAGGAGTTTGTTGATTAGTGGAAATTGCCTAAATGATCGACTGCTTCTCAAAAGTATGGTAAAGATTCCCAAGTCATATTTCCAAGGCAGTTAGGTAGATAAGTAAAGAACTCTGTTCAAGAGATGAATAGTTCTCCATTTGTTCCAGAGGGTTATTTGTCATATTCAATGAGTAAGCACATTTGCTTTAATACTGAAAATTACCTACCAGAGATGATCTATTTTTATGTAAACACTATAAACATTACATATGCCACATTAATAACAATAATACAGAAAAGGGCTCTGAGAAATAGGAGCCCAGGAACATGAAGAATAATGTAAATTTAAAAGCAACCAACAACAACAATAACAGGACGGCGAAAAAATACCGTAATTTACCAATCTGGCAGTACATAAATTAGTGAATGTACTTTATGATGTTTATCTTTGCTACAATTTTCAGAACATAAAACCATACCTTGATTAAAAGTCTGATCTATTATTCACAGAATCATTTTAGAGAATTTGTTTATAAAGTCCTGTTTCAAAACAGATGCAAATGAGTTATCTTGGAACAGGTAGGAAAAGCACAATTCTTACAAAACTGATGAACAATTCCTTTTGCTTCATGACAGAAAGATCTTGCCCACAGGGGTTAAAACAGTGGTGACTCGATGGCTCAGTCAGAAGACCATAATCTTAATCTCAGGGTCATGAGTTCTAACCCCTTGTTGGGTGTAAAGCTTACTAAAAAAATTAAAAAAAAAAGAAACAAACAATTGAATTGGGGAATGAAGACTGTGACTCTTCACAGTCTAGTATTTATACACTCTGACTATACCTCACCACAGTCACGTATAGCATTTGCTATTCTTCTTAACCTTTGCAGATGGCTTTAGTGTGACAATGCAGTTCTATAGTTCTAGCAGTCTTGTATAGGAATAATTCATATTCTGAGCACTTACTCTGTGTCAGGCATAGGGCTAAGGATATATTCTCATTTGATTCTTTAATATCCCTTTTAAGTAAGTCCTCTTCCTATCTCCATTCTACAAGGAGGAAACTAAGATTTGAAAAGGCAAAGTAGCTTTGCATAAATTCCCATAATTTATAAGTGGTGAAATCATGATACAAATACAACCGATCTGACTCCTGAACCATGCTTTCAATTTCTTTGGTATATTATTTCTCTCTATGGCCCCAAAACATTTGTTTTTTTTTCCTAAAAAAAAATAATAATGGTAACAAATAGACATATATGTTATATAAATAAGTATTTTCTAGAATCTTCCAGTTAGGAATCCATTGTGCAGTTGAACATTTTTTTTTTTCTAAAAATTTGTTGTCAGGTAAAGGAAATGTGGAAAAAAGCTGCCCTAAGCATATTCCATGGATCTCCCAGTTGGCAGTTTGATAGCCCTGTTATTATTCAAAAACACTTGTCCTTAACCATACTAGAGCAATCAAGTGAAACAAAGCAGGTTACACTGAAAGTACTTATAAAGCTGGGGACAGGGTTAGACAAACCCACAAAGCACTCAAAGCTGTTGGAAAGGAAATCTGGCCAATTCAAATACTAACATCACAGTTAAGGCAATTTCCCAACACTTATCTTCCCATCAGTTCTTACAAGGGATGTTTTACTGTTCGATTTGAAAAGGAAAATCTAAGTATTTATAACAGAACATATGTGGAAGATGTTTGCATAACAAAATAAAGCATTAGTCAATGAAATGAGATAAAATAGATTTTTAGATGGATCTTTGCCCCCTTTTACTCCCACATACACAGGGATGGGCTAAAACATGAGCACACACAGTCTTCTAGAACTTTGCTATCCTCTATGGTAGCCACTGGCCACATGTGGCTATTAGGCACTTGAAATGGCTAAACAATGATTAAGTGAATTTTAAATTTGTATTTACATTAATGAATTTAAATTTAAAACTGATTGATACTCAATTCAGTTACTAGAAAATTTTTAGGTATCTTTGGTGCAACTCAGGTAGGGAAATTTACTTTTTCAAATGCAAATTCTATGAAATCAAATACAGATCATGTATTTCCAATGAAAATTTAGCATCTGAGTTGAGATGTGCTGTGAGTATAAATATGCACTGGATTTCAAAGACACTTAAAAAGAGAATGTTAAATATCTCATTAATAGTTTTTAAATAGTTTAAAAATGATATTTTAGGGGTGCCTGGGCGGCTTAGTAGGTTAAGCCATCAACTCTTGATTTCAGTTCAGGTCATGATCTTATGGTTTGTGGGTTCAAGTCCCATGTCAGGCTCTGCACTGACAGTGCAGCATCTGCTTGGGATTATCTCTCTCTCTGTCCCTCTCCTGCTCTCTCCCTCTCTCTCAAAATAAATAAATAAATAAATAAATAAATAAATAAATAAATAGCTAAATAAATAAATAGTAAACTTTAAAAAATGATACTTTAGGTATACTGAGTTAAAAATGTTAAGATTAATTTTACCTGAGCGGCGCCTGGGTGGCTCAGTTGGTTAAGCGTCTGACTTTGCCTTAGGTCATGATCTCCAGGTTTGTGAGTTCCAGCCTGGTGTCAGGCTCTGTGCTGACAGCTCAGAGTGTGGACCCTGCTTCGGATTCTGTGTCTCCCTCTGCCCCTCCCCTGCTCATGCTCTGACTCTCTCTGCCTTTCAATAATAAATAAACATTAATTTTTTTTAAAAAAAGATTAATTTTACCTGATTCTTCTTAGTTTTTAAAAGTGTGATTATAGGGGCGCCTGGGTGGCTCAGTCGGTTAAGTGGCCGACTTCAGCTCAGGTCACGATCTCGCAGTCCGTGAGTTCGAGCCCCGCGTCGGGCTCTGTGCTGACAGCTCAGAGCCTGGAGCCTGCTTCCAATTCTGTGTCTCCCTCTCTCTCTGCCCCTCCCCCGTTCATGCTCTGTCTCTCTCTGTCTCAAAAATAAATAAAACGTTAAAAAAAAAAATTTAAAAAAAAAGTGTGATTATAAGAAAATTTATAATTACAAATGCAGGGCACACTATAGTTCTACTGGATATTATTCTAGATAGTTCTATTGTTTTAGAATTTGCAGGTTTACTGCTTATCTTGAAAATACTTTAAAGGTGTTCCCCAAAACTTATGAAAATACATTATTTCCTTTAAAAAAAAATTTTTTTAATGTTTATTTATTTTTGAGAGACAGCGAGTGACAAAGTGCAAGCAGGGTAGGGGCAGAGAGAGGGAGACGTAGAATCTCAAGCAGGCTCCAGGTTCAGAGCTGTCATCACAGAGCCCAATGCGGAGCTTGAACTCACAGACCATGAGATCATGACCTGGGCCGAAGTTGGATGCTTAACCGACTGAGCCACCCAGGCACCCCAAAAAATACATTATTTCTTAATCATAATCTCAATTCCAGTTGTTGAACAGTAGGAAGTATCATTCTTTTTTTTTTTTTTAATGTTTATTTATTTTGACAGAGAGGGAGTGAACGCAAGCAGAAGAGGGGTCAGAGAGAGAGAGGGAGAGTAGGCTCCACCCTCAGCATGGAGACCGACAAGGAGCTAGATCTCATGACCATGACGAGATCGTGACCTGAGCTGAAATCAAAGTTGGATGCTTAACCAACTGAGCCACCCAGGCACCCCATTAAGAAGTATCATTTTGATTCTTTATTAAGTAGACTCAGCAAAAGATAAATCACCTCAAATAAAAAGAAAACTGAGAGATTCTTTGGGGTGTCTAACTCATTTTTTTTTCTCCAGACACCACTGGTGGTTAAAACCAGGATTGGTTTTAACTAGCTGAAAACTAGCCAGGCACCTTATGCAAGGTACATTTCTAACATGTCTCCAAACAGGCAAACTCCCTAGAACTTCTAATCAGGGGAATTCGCAACTACAGAAATCTATAGTATTCTCATTCTTGGCTTCTACATTTTCAAAAGAGATAAAGTTACAGCCCTATACTTCTTAATGATCCCAACGGTGTTTATCCTTTGGACTATACTCTAAAGGTAAATATAACCAAACCAAACAAACATACAAGTAAGATGGCTCAGTGTGTCCAGAGATCTGAATAGAGGACCAAGTCCTGTGTGACATAAAGCAAAGGTCACTACCTCCTTGGGCCTGTTCCTTTATTTCCACAATGGAAATGGGGAGATTCATGATCTCCAATGGCTTCTTCTAGCTCTAAAGGTTGGTGGTTCTAAATGGATTCTAAGAAGCTAACTGTTACAGAAGGCTTTCCATTTTCCATAGCACCTTCCATATTTAATTCACAACAACCTGGTGACAGGCTTCTTAGCCCCCTTTAGCCAAGGAGAAATCTGAGGTGCAAAGAAGCTAAATGACCTCCAAATCGACACAGTTTTAGAAGCTTGGTAGCCGGGGACTACAATTAATCTAAATCATTATCCCATATATTATACTGATTGTCATTTTCTGACAATTGCAGAGATTATGCTGAACAATTTTCAGATATTAAATCATTTACAAAAGATGAGCTAGACAGATAACTGTCATTTCTTTCTCTCTAATATATCTTTCACTCTTTCTATGTCTTTCACTGTCAACAGCACCTATTTTATATGTAAACTCTTAAAACTCAGTGAGAATATCTATTAAAGATAGACAAAATGTATTTACTAGATAGTGTCATAACTATTTTAATGATGACAAATCTCTTAACTTTTTTCAACTACCACGTTGTACAAATTATGAAATGAGCCATGCTATTTTTGTAGGGAAAAAAGTATTTTTGATACGTACTGATAATATGTTTACATAGGTTGAAAAATAAATTAAGATTTTTTTTACAGAAATGTATCTTTGAGGCCTAAAAGAACTAATTAGCTTAAAAATTTATTCAATTCTCATCCAAGGACCCCCTCCCCCCAAAACTTGGTTCATTATTGAGTAATTAATAGTTATTTCTAACATCATCTGCGAGTCAGTAGAAAACAATTATACAACATAACATTTCTAGGCTAAGAGAAAGCATTCATTCCAATTAAAATGATTAGCCATTAATTAGTCTAAAAATGTTACACTTTTTTGGCATTATTTATAAAATTGGCGGAGCAATTTTTAAGAGTTTGAATTATCTAAACACTTTACTAATAGACTATTCTCCTATAGAAATCTTATCATTGTAAAGTGATTTAAAGTGTCACAAGATGGAAAATAAGAGAATTTTAATTTATCAGATGTTTTAGAAACCAATTCAGCTAAACATATATTACTGGTTCAGAAGGACAGGACTGAGGCCATATTGATTTAACTGTGACTATCTAAAAGTAAAAATCTCCCAGGAGACTATAAATAAGATATATACATTATACATCCCCCCAGGGAAATTCCTTCAGATAAGCATGCACAGTATTAGATGGCCACACACGCACCCTCTAACCTGGAAGCGAAAGAGAAAAGAAACAGAAGGGTTTTCTAGCCTTGGGGGAAAACATGATAGCCATTGGTTGAGATTTATTGTATACTGCTCTGTTACGTGTCACTCCATGATACAGTGCAAGGTAGGAGTAGGACAGATGGAGGAGTTAGATGGTTCAGGGGGAATCTCAAAGTCACGTCTGTGACTGCGGACCATGTCTGTGGACCGCAGTGTTACCTTCCCCGCCAACATATCAGGAGTTACTATTTTCAAGAGGTCAAAGGATAACACAGAGAATTTTGAATGAAGGTGAATAATGTGAATTTTCCAAGATGGCACTTTTGGGACCAGATCATACTAGCTGGCTGTTGAGCACTGTTGGAGGAATCAATGAGTAAATATTAAGAAAGTAGGTAAGAGACTCTTCCTGTAAAATGCTCACAGTACACACACTATGTGGGCTGGACTATTAACCCACAGGACATTTACTGTATCTTAAGGTTCTCCTGGAATATTTTCCAAATTAGAATCATTCCAACCGGTACTCTAGACTTCGTTAGGAAGTCTTATTGAGTACCATTAACATTTCCAAATATTTAATTTTTTTCTTCTTAATATTGAAAGAGGATATTATTTCTGTGGTCTAATTACCAACCTCCTACCTCTGAAATATGGATATGGGTGTAATTTTACCAAGTTTATGGGAAGACTATTTAGCATGCTGGTGTTTCCTCTCTGTGATCATTTACTCATTTGAAATGAAAAACCTAAAATGGTAATTTTTCTGATATTTTATTATAGCCAGCTATTCCATAAAGTTCAGAGGTGCTTGTTTTAAAAACAGAATTTAAAAAGCAATTTCTATACAACCGCTTTTTTCAAGAGAGCTTACTATATGTCTCTCCTCTAGGCATCAACCCTGGAGGACAGTTTTGAATGTAAATGAGATTAAAGTTATAATGGTACTCAGTTTTTAAAACCTATTCCCTGATAGTTTTATTAAGAAATAGAAAAAAAACAGGGGCGCCTGGGTGGCTCATTCGGTTAAGCGTCCGACTTCGGCTCAGGTCATGATCTCACGGGGTTGGAGCCCCGTGTCAGGCTCTGGGCTGACAGCTCGGAGCCTGGAGCCTGCTTTAGACTCTGTGTCTCCCTGTCTCTCTGCTCCTCCCCCACTCACACACACACTCTCTCTCTCTCTCTCAAAAATAAATAAACATTAAAAAAAAAAGAAATAGAAATAGAAAAAATGCAGATGTCTGGCTGAGTAGCTAAAGACCTCTGATCTGCAAACCTCTACCGATACTGTTAATGCATTGCTTCTGATGTACAGAAGCTCACAGTGATCCTGTGAAATAAATCTACTATTTTCTGCAGTATTGCGACTCCATTGGTGTCATTTTAACAGTTAGCTAAGCTTGACTTCTGTACCCAGCTGCTTTCTAGCTATCTGAGACTCCTTTCCACTCCCGAAGCTTCATGAATAATTTGTGAAGGCAACTTCAATCCTACGAAAGCAATTTTTGAAAGGCAGTAATGAAATCCCACAAACTGGGGGAGCTAACTTGCCATTCACCCCTTCTTGTACTATGAATAAAAGTCTAGTTGGAAAGATCCTTGTGGTAGAACCAGGATTGAGCTTTACCTACCCTGACTGCCGAAGGAGGACAACGGTAACTTACAAGAACTAAATAGATAATATAATTAAAGAGTTCATTTTAGCAGCAAAACCAATAAAGTGATATATATTTTTTCTGATATCCAGAGATAGGTGATGAGTTAGGCCTGGAAAGTTCAATGGCGAGAGAGGTACCTCCCAATAGATGTCTTTATATAATTAGAGGGGAGGACAAAATATATAGTCATCATTCTGAACAGATATTTTCTGTACACATTTTTTTCTCATCTGTCATTATCTGGGATTATTTTTATCCTTTGTTAGTGTTATCCGACTATTTGCCAGAAAGTATGTTCTGCAGCAAATGCTGGTTTCAGAGCAATTCAGCAGCACAAGCAGCACTAGAAGAATTGATGAAAAAATGGAATAAGAACTGAAAAAAAAAAAAAAAAACTCACTCTCTTCTATTACTGACACCTAAAACAACAGGCTGTGAAAATGGTTTCATTAAAAAATAACAAGCTCATGCTCACCGGGGGATAGATCGGGGCAAACTGAATCAAAAATTCCTCAATCGTTGCTCAAGTAGGTCAACTAGAATTAATTCAAAGGGCAAAGATTCACAGCGAGCCCCCTATTTCCCACCAGTCTGCTTCTTCAGCCCTCCTCCCTGGCCAGGAGGTAAATGGTTTGGAGGAGCCCTCCACGGAGGGCAGGTCTTTTGGCCGGGCCTTTCTTTGTATCAGTATAAAAGTGGCCCTGTGACTCTTAACTATAGAGAATAAACAGATGGTTGCCAGAGGGTGGGGGAGGGTGTGGGTGAAACAGCTGATGGGAATGAAGAGTACGATTACCTTGATGAGCACTGAGTGATATACAGAATTGTTGCATCCTTACGTTGTACACCTGAAACTAACGTAACACTGTATGCTAACTATACTGGAATTAAAATTAAAAAAAAAAGTGGCTCCTAGCCCTGTAGACTACTATAGTGTGAGCTCTACAAGTTGTCTACATTGAAATGCTGACTGCTAATTAGATCCAAAGTTATCTACCTTTTAGCAATATACTTCTGTGATTTTTGTTTTATGTTTTTACCTTACTTTTCCAATAAAGCCATTAATTCGGTTGGATGGTTAAATGCTGGTCTTTGTCATGGTAAAGCTATTTGACTTTTGCACAGATTCAAATAAAGTATGATTAACTTATATATATATATATATATATATATATATATATATATATATAACTTATATATAAAGCAATGTTCTTTATTTAAAAAAAAAAAATAGAACAAAGTTCCTTTAAACAGAGCTCAAGAAGAATTAGTCGAGGTTAAACCTACAGACTTCTAAGTCTTAGTGTCCTCGAAGACCTAAGGGTACAGCTAGCCCAGAGCTGGTCTTTTCTCTTTTGCTGGCATAGCAAAGCTGAAGAGCTCTCTTCTTAAATAAAAGGCAGCATGAGGTTCTAAAGAAAATACAATTCTCATCTATAGTACTGATTGAGGGTTTCACAGTCCCGAGTTTTGCTATTAAAACCATCTCACCAGGGCACCTGGGTGACTCAGCTGGGCAAGCACCTGACTCTTGATTTTGGCTTAGGGTCATGATCTCACGATTCCCATGGGATTGAGCCCCATGTGGGGCTCTGTGCTGACAATCCGGAGCATGCCTGGGATTCTCTCTCTCCCTGGCTCTCTGCCCCTCTCCCACTTGCAGGCACACATGCACACCCTCTCTCTCCTTTAAAAGTAAATAAATCAACTTAGAAAACAAAACAAATCTCACTTCCTCCCACTCAAAGCAGATCAGAAGTTTCCTGAGGCCCAGGGATTTACCACAAAGATGAAGGACTGCAGCTATGGAGGAATGATGAGATAATCTGTAAAGCCAAGAGATCATAAAACGTGGCATTCCTTGTTCAAAAAATATTAAAAATTTCAAGACAGCAGCAGCAGAGCCTTAAACTAAGCATGGGGCCTCCTAAGGGTGGCAAGGAATCCTGGTGCACACCTGTGAACCCATCTCTGCTTCTCACTGAGCTGGAATGAACCTGGGGGTAACTTTCCTTTCCAAGCAGGAGTTTCTCTGACTTCATCATCAAGCAACTACTATATTTTTCATAATGAGCCACTGTGGCAGGAGACATAGGAAATAACATGCAGACTACTATAGACAGACAACTGATACCTAGGCAAGGAGTTTCAACTTAGGATAAACTCACAGGATATTCACCTTGGGGTCTGTGCCTTTAGGACCTTGGGAAGAGACAGGAAAGATTCTACTGCATAGAATACACGTCCTGATCCCAGTTACCAGAACACTTGGATTCAGGATCTAGTGCTTGTTAACTGGCTATGTGATCTTGTGTAAGATATTCCAACTCTCTGCATCCCCTTTTTCTCAACTGTAAAGCAAAGGTGTTGGATAAAGGATCCTGAGGATCCCCAGAACACTTACTATGTGTATGAGATGAGAAAAAAGAGAGATGTTCGCTTTATTTATATTCTGTCTATATTTTCTCTATATTCTCTCTATATTTTCTTTTTTCAAAGAGGGAAACATCTCTACTTGTGATGGGCATTTAATTTTATGTGTTTACTTTTTTTTATTTTTGATAGAGTGAGAGAGATAAAGCACAAGCAGGGGAGGGACAGAGAGAGAGGAAGAGAAAAAAGCGAGAATCCAAAGCAGGCTCCACGCTGTCATCCCAGAGCCCAATGAGGGCTCGAACTCACGAACCATGAGATCGTGACCTGAGCTGAAGTCAGACGTTTAATACACTGAGCCACCCAGGCGCCCCATGGGCATTTAATTTTATAGAAGGATGATGATGATGATGATGATGATGGTATTATGTGCCTAGCTCTAAGTGCTTTATGTATTACATTCAACTAATTTAGTTTACATTTAGCTCATCTGATCTTCATAAACGCTTTATGAGGTAGGTACTATAATTATGCCTATTATACAGGTAAGGGAGTTGAGGCCAAAGGGCTTAAAGACACTGATATTTACTAAGCTTCTACCCTGTGCTAGGATCTATGGCAGAGCCCATGGGGTCAATGCATTCAGACTCAGGGAAGCCAGGAGGCTGAGTGCCAGAGAACGGGCGAGAGAAAAGAGAAAGGCACAAAGTCTTGTGGGTGTTGTCTGGGTGCCCGAGAGAAAAGAGAAAGGCACAAAGTCTTGTGGGTGTTGTCTGGGTGCTCCAAGAAGGAAATGAGTACAGAAGGAAAAAGTAGGGGTTGGACACATGGAAAGTAAGAAGAATTATCTTGAATATAAAATAGGTTCCGTTCATGTTTCTGAGAAATGCAAGTGCTTTACACAAAGTGAGAAAGTCTAACCAATGCCAAGGTTAATCAAATGATATATTTAAACCTTTGCCAATCTGTTATGTTTTCAACTAAACAAGTATGGATTTGAGAATTCACACTTGTTTTTCTGTTAATCTCATCCCACCAAATAATGTTTAAATAGTAACATTTGAGAAAAGTTAATAAGAAAACACTTAGGCACCTATAGGATTTAGTTAATTATGCCCTAGACAAAGAACCTATTTCTTTATATCCCTAATTTTTTTATTAGATAGTACAGTAACAATTAGTTTCAAATGAATACCAAATATATTCTTCCCAAGCAGAAAAAAAAGTACATTGGTCAGGATATACAACAAATAGAAACTTAAGTAGCTCTTTTGATATATTTTGTCTGTGTCATCATATGCCTAGGACACAAATGTACCCAATAGGGCCAGTATCCTTAAAACTCAGTTCCTTGGACAAATGTCCACATAGGGAAGAACTAATGTATGAATTTTTACTGGCCTTCAGAATTTGAGACATAGACCTCAGGGAATAAAGCACATTTAAATTAGCTGTGCAAAGCAGAACAGAGATCATCTCCTCGTACAACACCGAGACAACTATCAAAAACATTTCTTTAAAACTCTCATCTATATTTTAGAGCAGCAGTATTATTAATTGTCTGCATTCTGTTCCATCTTCATAATTCAATGTGTCCACTTCTACATCTGTTTCATAAAATTGGCATCTTTATTGTACCCTTGGGACACAATTTCCCAATAAGAACTAGCCAAATGTAACTTTTTTTTTTTTTTTTTTTTTGCTTCCTATGTAAAATGCTACAGTGGATAACATACATCCTTGCTCTCAAAGGGCAGGAAGAAATTTATATCGCTAACCATATGCAAATTGAAACAAAGAATTTCATGACTATAATCAAAACCATTTACCTGGGTCATCAAAATGACTTGGCTAATCAGAAGAAATTATTTCCCCGGAATTTTAATGAAAGGTATCCTGCACTTGTGAGTAATTGGATCTATCCTTCATTTTATCCAAGTCGCAACGAAGAAACCATCATCCCCAGTAGTGATACCAGTCCTGCCCAATTCTGGTGGCCATCCTCTGCAAACTGTCTACCAAATTAGTGAGAATAATAGCAATTCAGAAGTCTAACTTAATTTAATCACTCATTATTCATTCATTCAGCAATTATCTGAGTGTCAGCTAAGCACCAGGCAGTAAGTAACGTTCTACCACAGCAGAGAATTCTCCCTATTGAATGTTTGTATTACCCTATTGTTGACTTGCTAGAACTGTCCATCTGAAAATAAAAGCTTGCATTTTAATTAGTAGTTGAGACAAAGCAATAAATACACACCTCCTGTTTCTTGTTTCTGTTGCACATTACGTATTTCTAGAAGACAATAGGGTATTGATTTGCAACCACGAGTAAACAAGGCATCTGGACTTTGTCTTAATGAGATAAAGTTTAGTATGTGCTTTCTCAGTGGGATGGTTTTTGCTATTTAATTGGTAGCAAAAAACTTCAGCAGTGTGTCCTTTTTCTGCCAACAGTGAATTCTATGCGGGAATGAGGTTGCTGCAGAAGGCGCTCAGATATAAATGCAGCTTTAGAACTAATTAGATAAAAATCACAGGCAAAGGACTGTTTATTACTTGAGCGAAAACTGAAAACATTAGCGTGCTCCATGAATTCCGTGAATAACAAAGGGAAAAATATAGCAATTCACTGAAATCTTCCAAAATAAGGTCAATTTACTTTTAACATGGCATTTATATCACAGGCCTTTCTAATATTGTAGACAAAATTAGGATAACAAATATGAAAGGAAGTATGTCACCTGCGATGTTCCTAAAATAAAAATATAATCACTAAAAAAAAAAAAAAAGAAAAAAAAAAGCAATGCAAGACACAGAGATTACCATGCCAAAAACAATATTCTAAAAATGTTAACTGAGACATGATTAAGTACCATCTACTTTGATTTGAACAGGGCCTTCCCCAGAGACTATCAACGAAACCTTATGAATGACTTCACAAAAAAGTACTGTACTGCATACAGCAGGCAAGGACTCTTTTAAGTTACTGAGGATAAGAAAGAAAAGAGGCATAATATTGTTTTGCCATTAGTGTTTTCAAAGGGGATCATGACACTTCCCTGCTGAAAACCCTTCAATGGATTCCCACTGCATTTAGGTTAAATGTAAAATCTTCACTATGGCCCAAAGCTCCTTTCTACCTCTCCATGTTCATCTACCCACGCTGCATTTCTTACAGGTACACCAGTCTAGTCTTCTTCCACTGTCTCACGTAGGCTTAGTTTTTCCTGCCACAGGGCCTTTGAACTTGCATTCTTCCTATCTGAAGTTCCCTTTCTTCCCTCTTGGATAGCTACTAGGCATTGTCGAGTGGTCAAATGACATTTCTTTAGGCAGCATGCCATGATCATCAAATCTAGAGTACATTTTTATTGTTATCTTCTCTAACACGCAAGTGGCTTCCCTCATTAATCTTTTTTCTTAACCCTGCTCCTTCATAGTTTTTATCAGGAACTAAAATTATGTATAGGAGCAGGATTTTTATTTGTCTTTAATGTATTGGCTTTCCCCATTACAGTATATGTTCCTCAACTATAGGGACTGTGCCTCCATTGTTTATCCCTAGCATGATGCCTCCATATATTCATATATATTTTCTAAAACAAAAGTTAACTTTTCAGTCATTGATTTTGGTTCCTAAGAGATGAAAGTAACCAGTCTTTTACATATAAATAAACTGTACAAGACAAAACTGTTACAGTAGACATACCCTAAACTGATCCCACTGAGTTACACCCTTGTGTAATCTCCTTTCCTTGAGTACAGAAGAAACCTGTGACTTGCTTCTAACTAGCAGCATATGGTAAAGGGGATGGAGTGTCACTCCCATGATTACATTACGTTATGTAAGACTCTGTCTTAGCAGATAGAGGCTCCCCATGTTGGCTTTGATGAAGGAGGCTGCCATGGTCAGAGAGAGGCATATGGCAAATAGCTGTGGGGAGACTATAGGAGCTGAAGGCAGACCTCACAAAGAGCAGCAAGAAAATGTGGCCCTCAGTGCTACAGCCATAAGGAAATGAATGATTCCAACAACCTGAGGGAGCCAAGAAGTGGTTATTCCCCACCCCCCCACCCCCCCACCCCCCGCCCCACTGCCCCCATCAAGTCTCTGATGAGAACACACACCTGTACTGCAGCCTGGTGAGACCCTGAGCAGAAAATCCAGGTAAACTGTGCTTTGACTCCTTACCTGCAGAAACTGTGAGATAATCAATGCCTTCTTTTTTTTTTTCTTGTTTTAAGAGATGATCTTCTTACTAAATAAAATACTTCCCCACCGCCCTTGAGCTAGAATCGTAGACGTATTTATATTTCTTTTCTTTTCAACATACCTAATGAATTTTAATTTGTTCCTAAACTAAGTGCCAACTATGTACACTACAGGATGCATAAGTTGGAGAACTCTTTTTGGGGGGCATATTGAAGCTACTGTATGAAATATAAAGTCCAATAACCCAATACAGACCAGATAATAATACAAAGAACTCAATATCTACATTTAGTGCCTCTTCATGAGATTTTTATTCTAGCCTTCAACGCTGAGAGGCTGGATGGAACTGCTGGCTGGTATCAGGGACAGGACAAGCAGGCAAGGGCCCAAGAAAAGTGAGGTTGTTGAATGGATCTGGGCATTGACAGTGTCTGATAGACTTCCCTCTCAGGCCAGGAACAATATTTTGTTCACCTGTGTATGCCCTAGATGCATAGCTGACATTCGTTTTTTTTTAATTTTTTTTAATGTTTTTTTATTTATTTTTGAGACAGAGACAGAGCATGAACAGAGGAGGGTCAGAGAGAGAGGAAGACACAGAATCCGAAGCAGGCTCCAAGCTGAGCTGTCAGCACAGAGCCCGACACGGGGCTCGAACTCACGACTGTGAGATCATGACCTGAGCCGAAGTCGGACGCTCAACCGACTGAGCCACCCAGGAGCCCCCATAGCTGACATTCAAGAAATACTGATTTTTAACCAAGAGCCCAAAAGCTATCAGAATATGATAGTGTATGTCAAGGACAGCTTTTTGAAAGTGTTGTCTTATGTTGGTTCTTCAAGATGTAGACAGCAGTTATGAGCAGAGAACCAGAGAAATAGTTCTTCTTCAGTCTTTCTGCAATTTCAGGTACCAGTTATTTCCCCCCTAAAAGCTGTTCCTAAAAATCTATCATTTGTATTTTTATTCATTTTGTGACATGTCATGCTACTAATGCAACATCTTCATTTAATTTAATTTCTACTTACTTACATATTTTTTTTCCAGAATGCTTTCTAATCAATACTATTATGCCACTTAAAGACATCATCTATGTTTCACTAAGCTGGTTATTATTTTTTAAATGACTCCTACCCCCTGTATAACATCCCTCAGATGTACATTTCCAGGTTTCTCTCTTCTGCCTGGTCCTGCTGTCCTGGCATGCTAGAGGCTTTGACATGGAAGAAAGAGCTCTGGGCATGGACAAAGAAGACTTATGTTTAAGTCTGAGCCCTGTGATCAAGCACACTTCTCTCAGGGACTTATTTTGTATAATAGGCATAATCATTCTCCATTTGTTTATTTCTTGAAGAGCTGCTTAGCCTTGAGGGGAATAAAAATGCACGCAAATAGTTCCTCCTGTTTCTGATCACACAAGACCAATAGGGGAGAGAAATAAACAGATAATCTAGAAGGCCTTAAAGGGTTATAACACCTAAGTGTCGCAGGTATTTTTACGGATAAAAATAATATGTACAGAATGATTTGCAAGCTGTAAAAACCCTCTGTCACAATATAGAGTATAACAAACATTTACTACCTATTTTGTGATCCCATCCTGTATTTTCCTCCTCTCCACTTCAGTTAGGCAGCTTCTCTAGCTTATTATCTCCACTTAGCTAAATATTTCTAAACCTATTCGAAATTCTGGCTCCTTGGCGGCAATTTCTCCAGAATTCCTAAGACTAAAGACATTGCTCTTCTTTTCTGAAGTTAAAAAAGAATCTAGAGCCTCTGAGACATTTCTTCTGTGGTCCTAACACTGCTCTAGATTTGGGGTTATTCAATTTTTTTACGTATTAGATAAAAATTCTTTAACTTTTAACTTTTTAATTTTCAATTCTTCAACTTTTCAATTTGGTAAGTATAAATTACTTCTACACACAGGAAGATGTCAAGAACTGTACAGTCATGAGTGGAAATTCTTTTAACTTGCACAGGAGGATGTCAAGAACTGTACAGTCTTGGAGGCAGAAAGAGGGAGTTTTATACAGTGAGCCAATCATTACTAAATGGAAGAAGAGTAAATGCAGTGGGTATTAAAGACAAAAGAAGAGAAAAGGTGGCTTCTGGTTGAGGGAATCACGTAAGGATTCTCGGAGTAAAGCCTTGAAAGATGCCTGCCAATATTAACAACATTTCCAAAGAGTCACCTGGGAAGGGGACATCTGAGGAAACAACCTAAGCAAAAATGTGTTCATTGAGCAACAGTGAGCATGTTCTCGAACATGTCAGCTTAGCTGAAACACAGCCCTGGTGCAGGAACTGGGATTCACACTTGGGGAGAAGCTCGGTGTGGAGATGAAGAGAAGGCATTTAATTTGACAGACAGTGGGAAGCCACTGAAAGCTTCTGCGTGGCAAAGTCAATAGTGCTTAATAAATATTTACTAAGATTCTTAAAATTACTACCTTGTGAAGTCCTGTTTCCCTTCAGGAGCCATGGTAAATATTTTAGATATAATACTTTTATTGTGGAAACAAAATAAGTATATGCTTTCCATATGCATAACAAGCTACAGACCAATCACTATTTCCCAAGTTCCTTTCTTCTGGCCCAAGTCCATCCCCTTGCATTTCTCTCAATCTCTGTGTGTCACCATTCTATTCTTCTGTTCTTTGCTGCTCTATGGATCCCTGATTTCAATGATTTGCTTTAGGTCATAATTAAAGAGGAAACACTGGTGTTTTTCCTCAGTAGTGTTTCTTGAGTCAGCTTTTAAAGTTCTTTCTTGTAATCAATAGGAGGATACTTCCAAAGAAGCCAGCGTGGCTCACAGATAGATCGCTTTCCAGGCATAGAAAGCTACCTTGGGGGAAGGAAACTACTTAGCCTCCTGTGTGGCAAGTACATTAGACATATATAACACAATAATTAAATTGATGAACAGTCAATAGACTCTAAAGGACTGGGAGGAAAAAACAAAAAAGCAGCACATAAACATTCCCCTCCTCCATTTTTAAGAATAGTTTTATTTTGCATCACCAACTAGGAAAACAAATTAATAATGCAACTGTTTACAATTCTGAAGTAGTTTATAATGTCTGCTAATCTCTATAATGCTTCCCCTGGAAGGGGTCTGGTTATACCCCATATTTCATTTAGATCTAACCACTATAGGGAAAAATACATATATTTGGACAGAACTACCCAGACTATGTCAGAAAAAAATTAGTAGCCTTGAGTTATTCTTATTAGCTGCTGGTATTGATGAAGCAACTCACGTGATTCTTCAAGTGACCACTTGGCTAAGCCTTGTTTCATTTCTGACTGTGCTAAATATAAGAAATTACAGCATCCACATATGACCTTCACTTCTTACATGCACAAGTTTGAGAAAATCATATCACAAGACCATAATGATATCATATGAAGAGGACCAAAGTGGATCCGAGGTTCTAGTCCAATGTCCAGGGATCCAAGGAGTTACGTGCCTCTAACTGCTCAGCCATATGATAATGAGCCTCCTAAGTTGTCTGGGACGCTTTAGTTTTCTCATTTATTAAAAGAAGGTTTAGCAGGGGGAATTTGTCTTTATGTTTACTAAGGGTACTCCCAGCTCTACAATTCCGTGAAACAAAGTTAGTCTATTCTTCCGGAATTCGTCTGTTCTTTACTGGGATGCTATTGATGATTACCATTAGCTGCTTCCTAAGTTTTCAGTCCTCCCAATTACATTGCATATACATATCAAGTGCCAGGAAAAAAATCCTTGCAATCACAAAATTTAAGAAATATGAGGGGTTTAATAATAAGATACCTGGCCTAGATCCTCATTTTAGGTGGAGAAGTTAGATGACTTGCCTGCGTCATACTTTTGCTGTGGATAGAAACAAAGTCCATACCTCCAGTGTCCTTGCCCTGTGCCAATGTTTGCTAAACCTCATTTGCATGTGCCCCATGTTCACAATTTGATATGTGTTCACTATTTATTATTTGTGATTTTTTTTACTGAAATAAATTTATGTTTTTACCTAAGTATATTTATTACACGGAAAATCTGTCCATCATCACAGTAATTGGGAACCAGTATCAACTGCCATGGATAGAAGGCTACTGTAATGTGTAAAATGAACACAAAGCAATGTTTCATCATTAGTTCGATGTTTTTGATTGTCATAAACCTGGGGCCTAAGGCAGACTCTCTTTGCTAAAAATGTGGATTGGCAAATGTTATGATATGCTAGCCAACTAGCAAAAAACTGATTCTCATCTTAATATAGTGAGGTCTGAAAAACAAAAACAGCCCTACTTTCATGCCAGATCAAGGTATGATTCTAAGATTACCTGTCTTCCCAATATCTTGACTTCTAACTCTACTCCTACATGAACAATTTGCTAGTTCTACTTCCCATTTCTCTGCATTCCATCACTCTGCTGCCTACCAGTAGGGATACATCATGCATATCAATGTTAGGATGGACAACAAGTTCGCCTGCCTCCAGTTAAATTGCTGCATTAACTAGCATGAGCTTCTTGGAGACAATGCCATGAGGCCCAGAACTGTGGCAGGCTTTTCAAAGACCTTGAAATCATCTGAAAAGTCATTGTTTGATTCCATTAGGGCAGCCCTGATCTCATTTCTCTAAAGTGAAACCTGACAACTCTAGTTTAGGCATGGTTTATACGTGATGCAAATAGAGCACACTTGATTCATAGTCCACATTTATCAGAACGCGGCAAAAAAAAAATAGGTTATGTAACCAAAAAAATAGGTCACAACTTCTGACTTTGTTTATTCATAGTCTTTTAAGCCACCTACTTCATTAACAAAGTTTATTCATTCCTTATTTCCATGCTTAAATTTCTGAGTATAATGTATAGAGCAGCTCAAACACTGAGAGATAAAGTGATATGCTCCTGAACAATGAAAGTAAAATTCAAACTATAATGCTTAACATGTTAAGTAAAAGTAATTTACATATGGTTCAAAAGCTGGTTAACCCCAAACTATGTTTTCAGCAATTTCATTATTTAAAAAATATACCCATTCAAAAAAGTAAACATTTGCTTTTATTTATTTAATTTTTTTTTAACGTTTATTTATTTTTGAAGGCGAGAGACAGAGTGCAAGTGGGAGAGGGGCAGAGAGAGAGGGAGACACAGAATCCGAAGCAGGCTTCAGGCTCTGAGCTGTCAGCACAGAGCCTGCTGCAGGGCTCAAACTCACAAACCGTGAGATCATGACCTGAGCCAAAGTCTGACACTCAGCCAACTGAGCCACCAAGGTGCCCCATAAACATTTGCTTTTAAAATGAAAATAACTCAATGATTATAGATGGCAAATTTAACAAAAATGGTGTTAAATGGGCATATTTGAGGGGTTTCATTGTTTATACGTGAATGACTGTAACTTGCTCCTGAAACTCCTCATTCCAATAAAGAAAGAGAAAAGTTACACAAGAACAAAGAGAATGGGAGAGTAGACAATAGAAAATGAAGGCTGTAAAAAATGAAATGAAATATGGAAATAAGATGATGAATTATTAAAAGCTAAGGTTTTAGATAATAAACTTCTTATCTGGAATTCTATATGCAACACAGTATAAGTTGACTATTTGAAGAGAAAAGATATTTTCAGATATAACAAAGGGCACCCAAATTGTCTCCCTCACACCTGTATTCTTAGGAAGACATTGAAGGGTGTGTTTCACCAACACTAGGGGTAAACCATACGAGGGGATGGGAGGCATTGCAAGAGGCAGAGTACCCAGCGAAAGTGACAAGCAGAGCGATTCCCAGGGCATTGGGCAAGGAAATCTTAGGTAGACAGTTGGGCGGCAGGCCCAGCATGGCACCAAGAAAGTTGGAGCTGGGGCAGAGGACAGAGGCTCCAAAGCAACTGGGTCCAAGGGACAGTAGATAGATTACATGAGTGTTTGGCTCTGCTGGAAGGAATTCTAGAATCTGATGGAAGCACTTGGGGACACATCCATGTTAGTAGTTAGAAATCTAAGGAGACAGAGAAACAAAAACAGGGAGACAGAGAGAGCTGCCGAGAGGCAATGATTACTTTCAATAAAAACAGAAAATTGTGCAAGAAAATAAATCTATTCATATGATGATATTTACAAACCACAAGGCTGTAAACAATATTAATTTAACCCAAAACTGTTGCATTCCTCTACTGGAGACACAGAGAAGGGGAGCATCTGAGGTGGAAAAGGAGTTACAATAGAGCTAAATTGCAGTTGGCAATTGCTGTAAGTCAATCATAGATAGCTAAAGATGTTAAGAAATAATAGAACAAATGGTTTAGGAATAATTTATGTAAAAACCAAAAGAAGCAATTAAAAGAGTCGAAAGTGGTTGGCTCAAGGGTTTGAGAGAAATGGATAAGGAATTATTTAACTTTTAAAAATGTCACATTTGACTACTATGAAAATGCATCACATATTTAATTAATCTGCAAATTAAAATAAATGCCTCTACATTGTTAAATGAATTGTTGAATGTGGTTATTGTTAAATGAATTGTTAATTTCTGTAAATATCTCAAAGCAGATACTTCATATCTGAGTGCAAAATTGCAGCAAGAATATTTCAGTCATAGAATATTCATACTCTTTTAAACATGCATATTTTCTAATCTTGTTTTTAATGGTTTAAGGTGTTTCTGAGACTTCTGAAGAATAAAAATGTTTCCTGTTGTCTGGATAATATTCTGTATACAAGCTACGAAGGATTTTCACTTGTAATCTTCTTTCTCTGTTCTTTATCACACAAATGTATTCAGCCTGTTGTCATTAATGTTTTCCCTTGGAGTGACTCACTCTCAATTGAAAATATTAAAGACAGGATAAACTGTAAAAACTTTTTTGAACTGCTGATCTTCTGCATGTTAGAATTCTAGAGGTTGCCTCTCTCCATGTCAAACCATTTGTTATCAAACATAAAAAGAAGCCAAGTATTTGAAGCACATTATTTGAAATACACTAATTTAACACTGAACTATTTAATAAAAAGCAGAATCAGGCTTGGCTATTTAACAGTGAAACCTGAGTGTTTAGCATATTAAGATATTTCTTATATAAAAAAAATTGTCTGGGGGCGCCTGGGTAGCTCAGTTGGTTAAGCATCCGACTTCAGCTCAAGTCATGGTTCTTGAGTTTGAGCCCTCCATCCTCTGATCCTCTATGCCCCCTCTCTCTCTGCGCCTCCTCTGCTTACCCTATCTCTCTGTCTCTATCTCTCCAAAATAAGTAAACGTTACAAAACAATTGTCTGGAAATGTCTCTCTGAGATTCTATCACATATAAGGGTTTACACAGAAGGAAAAGAAAAAAGAAAATGGGACATTTCTAGCTACTTCAAATATGAGAAAGGGACAATCTTCTTTTATAATGTTTAAGTAGGCTACACGGTATAACCTCCCTAAAGATGAGAGGGTTGAGGGTAATAATCCTTATTCTTTTTTGGGTACATGACTTGACCCACATTCACATCATTTGGAGAAATGGACACAGGCTAAAGCAGCTGATGCCAACAGAGTTTCTCAGGACATTAATCCTGGAAAAAGCAGGTGAAGTGGGTAGTTTGACAAATTATTTTTTGAAACGACTGAACTGTATTGAAGATTATTAGAATTCCTTATTTCAAGCCATTGCTAATACTAGTATCTTTACATAGTTCAAAATGCTTTGCAAGAACTTTCTTGTCAGATTAGTTCAACCTCACACAATCATTAAAGGGTTAAATGACACAAGTTATTACCCTCATTCCAATAATGAGGAAACAGACTCAAAAAAAAAAAAAAGTAGCTTCTTTGCTCTTTGTTTAGTTTTTGAAAAAGGAAAAAAATAGGGCTCAGGTCTCCTATCTTTTCCACTATTTTTTTTTCCCCCACTCCATCAGTGATTCCTAAACTGCTGGTCTCAAAATACCTAAGGGACTCAGAATAATTTTAAAGTGTCTAAATCCTTGGGTCTAAATGCAAACCTGGCATTATCTTCAGAAGAATCAATAACATATACTACACATCTGTATACTTCTATTTTTCAAATGTGCATTGGTGTCACTCCAGTAAAGAAAACATACATCTGTGTAAAAGCTCTTTACTGAATTCACAATAGCCTTTTATCTTTGTGTAGTCTTAAATCAACGTAAATTAAAAGTACAACTACTTATTCCGTGGAGTGGGTCAAACCTGTCGGAATAGAGTTTGAAAGCCCCCTGGCTCTCATCCTGCTCTCAGAGAGATCCTCCTTGCTCAGCCAAACTAAACTAGGTGCCCACTTCCCCCACTGTTCTCTATCTCGGCCCCCTTTGCTTTCCATCACAAGCGTCCCCTTTATCTTTTGACTTGTGCTGGAGTCAGCTCTGATCCATCCCTCACTTGCCACAGGAAGTTGTGGTCCCTGGGGAGTGAGCCAGTGTCCCTTTTATTTACTGTGGTGTGCACCTAGCATTGGCCTGGAACCAAAGAGGGGCCCCATCCAGCTCTGGGGACTTCCTATGGAAGGGATGTTGCTACACCCAGCTGGCTTGTGGCTCCAACCTCTGAGAGCAGATGATCACAGCGTAAGTTAAAAAACAAAACAAACAAACAAAAAACCAAAAACACCCATGCCAGTGAAAATGGTGACCGCCATTGATGGGTTTGGGGTATTTTTAGCATGTCATGTCAGTTTCTTCCATATGTTTCATATTTGCTTCCTCATCTGCAGGATGGGTATTGTTCCCCCTACTTTGCAGATGGCACAACTGATTCTCAGAGGAGGCAGTCCCTAGACCCTGGGCTACACCAACAGGTGCTAATGCACCTCTTAATGATATATGCATGTTCGTAAACACAGCCCTAAGCCACTGGGTTGTACTGTCCCTGTTTTCACTCTAAATGCCTGACAGACCATACTAGGTCACAGTCTCATTGATAAAAAAGAGATTCCATCCAAGGGGTTACCTGTGTTCTCTTACTTTTGTGCAATCATGAAAAGCTCTACTGCTTCTTTAGGATTCAATAGATGTTTCAGGGTTAACTAACCCCCCCACCCCCATTATATTTTCAACTCCTAGAGGAGGGGAAAGAAGAGGGAAGAGAGGCAAGATGTTCACAAAGGGAAGTCTGTGATGCTGAATCAGCCTCAGCTGAAGCGCAGGCAGAACGATGCTGCTACAGCCCAGAGCACATGAAAGAGCCACTTTGTTAGTAATGGGGGACAGTGTTAGGGGACAGGACTGCGTTTAGCTAGAAGAAAGTCAAGCCTCAGGCAGAAATCAGGGCAATTATTGAACAAATCTGGGGGCATCACATTCACTCTGAACACTAAAGAGATGATGGCCTTCTGCTCAGAGGCAAATGACAGCATTCAAATGTGTGTCCCACCCTAATTCAGCCCCCACCTCCTTTACCCAGTGTAAAGAATCAAAGGGAGTTCTCAGTTCAGCCTGGCTCTGCCTCGGGGTTGACAAATGTGAGATCCACCCCTCCTCATCACCACCTGGTTCCCTCTGGACCAGCTAATGGTTCAGAGGGCAGAGGAATAATGCAATTTGTCAGGAAAGCGACAAATGCGGCAATAACAATGTCCACGTAAACCGAGCAAATGCTTGGTTTAATTGTCTCTACAAGTCAACCTTGCAGGAGTTCAGCTGGGAAAACTGATGATCCAAAAGAAATTATTTTCTTATCTTTTATTGAAAATTTCAAGGAAAACACATGCCACGGCCCCTCGGGATAAGCCAGAGAATTGCTGGACAGGGAAGATGGATGTCTTCCAATGTCCTGACACATCTAACTTTAAGATATTGAGGATGCTATCATAACTTTCTGCCTTAAATGTCTTTATTAGAGAAACAAGATTTATGCTTTTGGTCTAGGGGGCAAAAGAAACTTGGATGTCCATAAAGGGTCCTGTGTCAGTCATTCAGCCTATCTGATTAGGGGCACATAGGGCAGAATTTTAAAGAGAAAGTTATCTTCCTTTGGGTGGCCAGGTTTCTCTTCCTTGCAATTCACTTTTATACATTCCCTTGAGCTTTCTGGCACATTACTTTTTTGTTGTTGTTTGTTTCTGTTCAAAGTTCTTGCAAGGAATAGTAACGCTCTAGTTTCCTTATTGTCAAAAATTCATCACACGCATGTTTAACTTTAGCTTCCCTCATATCCACCCATAAATCTAGCACACAAGACGAAAAATACATATATTTTAGATAATTCACATAACGTACATGAACTTGTATTACACTGAAGGAAATTAGGCAAATGAAAAAGTCACCATTAAATCAGATCTCAATCTCTTCTCTTTATTCAGAAGTTGTAAATCCTCCTAGCTGGCCAAATGATGTCTAGCAGAATATAGCTGGTTATTGAGTTAGACCTTTTCTGATGGCTTTCAGCAAAGCAATCATGGATCCTACACAGTCATTATTTTCCTTCCAACTGGTCCCCTCCTGCCTGTATCCACTGTTACTGCCTTCATTAAGGCCTAACCATTTCAGGCTTTACAATTGCAAGACCTTCCTTGGCTTTCCCTGGCCTCTTGTCCCCAGTCCCTTCCACCAGTTCTCCATAATGTTGTGGAATGTTCTTCTCTAAGCCACAATTCTAATCCGGTCTTAACTGTTTACTCATTGCCTTCAGGATGCTGATGTCAACTGCATAGCTTGGCATAGGGTCCCACATGAGCTTCTTCAGTCTCATCTCTTATTACCCTTCCCTCTCCCAACATCTCATGTTTAAGTCATGCCCAGTGGCTTGCAATTCTTCACCTGTATTGTGCTGTTTTAAGTCTCTTTATATTCATACATATGCTTCCCTCTTCTAAAAACTGCCCTTCTCTTCACCAGGTTAATAACACTTTATACACTATTTGACTCAGCCGGCCCATCAAGCGTTCCTAATGGGATCTGCTTTGCTTTTCTCACACTTTAGTGTAATCTTTTGTTAGCTTTTTCTCCATTTTCTGGACTGTACACTCCTTGAAGGAGCTGACCTTTATCTTCTGGTTGTTTTTCAAGTACCAAGAGTTGTGCCTGGCATGCATTAGCAGACACTTAACAAATATCTGTTGGATACATGAATAGAATAAGAGTATACTGAGCTGAAAGTCACCATATTTGGTATAATATGAGAAATAGTGGGAAGTCACACATCTCCAAAAAAAAAAACAAAAAAAAACCACACACCAAACTACTGAAGCCTGAAAATCTACCATTCATGATTTATTCCGTAAATGATTTATTGCCTTATTCTTGGGAGATTATTCAAATGTAAATACTCATGTGACAGTTAGCACATGATTCACCAACTCCTGACCTTGACTAGGTGTTTAGGTACCCACTGTCACCAGATAGACCTGAGAGCATAAGACTGCAAAATATGGGTGGTAAGAGAATAGGCAATAGCAAGAGGGTGAGGCCAGGTTGTACAGGCAGCAGAGGAGGAAGAACAGAAGTATGTTTATCCACTTCATAATTTTCCTTGGCACTGACTCTTGCCTCCATCTGCACAGCCAGGATTCTCCCTATTTCTTTCACTTACGGGAACTGAACGAAAGCGAGCAGAACATTTTCCTATCATGAGTACAACAAATCTCGGTACAGAATGGAAGAATCCCATGTGCCCCTCTGATAAACCCACCTTCCTTCACCATACTCAGTCCCCCACACTGATATCCAAATGCCCTTTGCAACACTGTAGCTTCCTGCTCTTACACTTCCTTGGTTTGGGGGAGTTATTACTTACTTTGATACACCTGAGGAATATCCTGCTCAGTGTTCTTTTTTGTATGGCCTCTCCTCTGTTTCTAATATCTCTCATAACACCACTTATGCAACTTAACTGGCTTTTGCTTGTGCCCTTTATTTCTCTGCCTACCTCGTCAGTCCTGCTTTCTCAAGGGCCACCCATGGTGGAGTTTGGCCTCCAACCATTTTCCCACAGAGGGCTCCACTCCTTCCCAGAATTGCTATTCATCAACCTCATCATTCAGATTGGATCTAACATCTAATTATTCTGATTATACCACATTTGTGTGGAGGGTCTTATTACCTTTACTGAAGACAATGAGATGCAGAATAATCACAACTGAATTCATTCTCCCATTGGTGGGGACTAAGGTTTTAAAGCTACAAAATTTGGGGAAAGTGTCTTCTAACACTGTCATACACCCCATTTTTGCTCTTATAACAATAATAATTTCTGCATTCAAAACATGTTTCCTCTGAAAAGTAGCAAACTTTTCCTCATAGCTTATGTATGAGTCTATGCAGCATCCAAGGAAGCAGAAAATCAGAAATTTCCTGTCCCTGAGTCATTCTACTGCACAGCTCCCCATTGCAAATCCTGAAAACGTACAGGTGTTCGGTTAACCGCAGAGTGGCTCCCCGTCTCCCTGGTTGTCTTTTTAATCCAAGAGACACAGCCTGCAAGTGGGAAAGATGAGTCCTCACCTTCAGAGGAAAGCTGTTTTCTAATTTGTACTCAGACCCAAATGCATTGTCAAATTTCTCTGTACCTTATTAAATGGTGGAGGCACATTAGACAAATGCCAATTCTTTTTGATCAGATCTACACATCACCTCAAATAGCACACCAAGTTAACTTACTGAAGAGCTCATATGGTTGGTAAGAATTCTGAAATTAAGGAAAGATTTTTTCATCATTTCTTTAGAATCCCCTCAAATTTCCTTATTCCAGTTTGCACCTTTTCTTTTTTCCAGAATATAGTCTTTTTTAGAGAGGCAGAGTTAAAAAAAAAGGGGGGGGGGCACATAAGATGTAAAGACAGAGAGTCATACAAAGAAATTAGGCCAGTATCCAAAGATCTAACCTGCCTACAAAGTCAACTCTATGCCCCCAACACCTCCATGACTGCTTGTGAGTTTCCCATTACACAAGCTGAGTACGGAACTTGTCTTCCTGTGAACACCATCAGCAGTGATGTGAGTTCTGTGAGGCAAAGGAAGGTATTCCTTGAATTTACTGGCAGATGATGACAAAAAGCAGAGTATAAAAAAATACCTAGCAACTAAGGTGCTTAGATCCAACTATTTTGTATTAAACACGAATGTAGCTCTTATTAGTGTGTGACCATGTGACTGCAAACACTTTTGAGATGTCAGTTTTTCTAACCCCGAGTCTGCATTCTATTCTAATAAAATAAATATATGATAACATGCAAAAGATAATTTAATACTTCTCCATATGAGAATATGAATGCTTATGACCTTATCTACATGATGTACATGGGCAGGTGGAAATTCTTGACCTAATATTTTAAGGTAATTATTTTCAGATGCAGTAAAATGCCTTTGAACTGAAACACATTTTCTTCTAGGAGGTTATATAGTGCAGTGATGAAGAAAAAATGATCTGGATAATTATGCTGAAAATATAAAGAAAAGAATTTTGGAGATTATTGTGACCTTTCTTTTGCAAGTGGGAAATAAAATAAAGCCCAAATCTTCAGTACAATAATATTTACTCATCATATTAAATTCATATAACCTTAAGCCTCTCCCTTGATTATAAATCCATTTGAGCCCTGGCCACCACAGCTAAGAATTTCTCTTTTTTTCTTATCTTTCTGTTACTTTATCCTGATTTATGACAGATCCCATTAACTCTTAGAGGTTGTGCCAGAAGCATGAATATAAAGAAACCCAGTAAATAATTGTTTTAAAATACTAGGAATGAAAAAGTTTAATTAGCCATTAATATTTGTCTCAGGCTCGTCTACCTGTCCTTATACCCTACCTCCTTCTTTGAGTCACAGCTTCAGAGTTCCCAAATACATTAGAACACTGATTCTCAAATTACTTGGCAAAAAAATCGCCAAAATTGCTAAACTTGAAGCCACTAGTCTTAACCTGTCTTAGAAGCCAAATCTTAACTAGTCTTAGAAGCCAAATCTCAGATGGCGCCGAGAGCACAAATGATTTATAACAAACACCCTGACTTTCTCCCAAAACAGATTTCTAACAAAACCAAACATGAAAAAAAAAAAAAGCAAGTCAGTGAAAAACAAAATAAATATGCCAAACTGATTATTCATTGATTGAGTTGATATTTATTGAGGGTCTCTTATGTGCGGGTCACTTTTCTAGTCCCTGGGTATTATTTACACATTATGCATAAGGTCAATTTCCTGACTTTAATAGGTTCATTTTTCTTAAGGCAAAGCAGATTATTTTTTTAAATAAGGCTTTTTACATGTATCATAACTTATTTCCAAAACAAACTTGATGATTAACAACTTTGACCAGTGTCCATTATGAGTAATCAGAAAATATGGGATAAAAATGTTGGGTTTATTGCCTGAATTCTGGAAGTACAGGTGCTCAAAGGCAACCCTAAGTGTGACCTTATCATTCTGAAAAGGGACACTTCGAGACCACTTTCCAAATGCTTCAAAAATCACTTTAAGGGGCGCCTGGGTGGCTCCGTCGGTTGAGCGGCCGACTTCGGCTCAGGTCACGATCTTGCTGTCTGCGAGTTCGAGCCCTGCATCAGGCTCTGTGCTGACAGCACAGAGCCTGGAGCCTGTTTCAGATTCTGTGTCTCCCTCTCTCTGACCCTCCCCCGTTCATGCTCTGTCTCTCTCTGTCTCAAAAATGAATAAACGTTAAAAAAAAATTAAAAAAAAAAATTAAAAAAAAATCACTTTAAAATTGTTGGTTTTTTTCTCCAGCAGTATCTGAAAGATAATAATGTCACTTTTCCCCCCAGCCTCAAATTCAACTTCATCAGATTATATAAGTTAAGATTAAAATAGGATAAATCAAGTGAGAGAAAAGGGGTATTTGGAATAAATTTGTTTGCAAATGCCCAGAGGGCAGAAATAGAATGGAAGTTGGAAAGATTTCATTCAATGTAAGGAAAAACCTCTAAGCACTTACTTTGTGGAATGGACCAGCTCATCAGCAGACACAAGAGAAGTATCTGTCAGTGTTTCTGTGGGTGGCACTTAGACTAAGGGGTTTGAAAGATTAGAGGCTAAGGAGGACTTTTTAGAGTGAGGAAGCACCTGAAATGGTGGTATGCGCTGTAATTTCCCTAAAGAAATACGAAGTCTAATTATTTTTTAAAAATTAATTAATTAATTAATTAATTAACTTATTTATTTTAGAGAGAGAGAAGGAGCAGGGGAGAGGAAGAGAGAGAGGGAGAGAGAGAATCCCAAGCAGGCTCTGCACTGTCAGCCCAGAGCCCCATGTGGGCTTGAACTCAGGAACCATGAGATCATGACTTGAGCCGAAATCAAGAATCAGACGCTTAACCAACTGAGTCACCCAGGTGCCCCTAGAAAGTTTAATTTAAGGGAAGTCCATCATCAGTCCATCCTTGAACGGTGTGTGCCTTTAAGAACCAAGTGGAGCACCAAATAATTAGAGACTATCTTGGGGACAATGATTTAAACAAACAAAAAATGAGTGGAGAAGGATGCAGCTATGATGCAAATCTGTATAAGTGCTATTAAATTCTCTGGCTCTAGGGGATAGAAAGAAAAGGCATGAAAATTAAAAAGAGATATAATGTGATTCAGGATAAATGGGATTTTTCTGACAATAGGAACAGTAAGGTCCAGTATGCTTCAATATGCTTACATTAGCATTTCAAAAATAGACTTTCACTTTCAAAACTTCCTTGACATTATTATCAAAATTTCCACAGGCCATATCCACATCACAGGGCAACAGAGCACACTATCTGACATAATTAAATAGCTTTCGCACCTTGAAAAAGAGCTCCGTACATTTATGCAATGTAAAGCTGCTTGAAAGGACCTAGCACCTAGTGGAATGCCTCTTCTATCACAAAGTAAACACTCAATAAAGTTGTATGGAACACACTTATTACAACTACATGAGTGCTTATGATAGCTCAAACTCCTGTAACAGGAATGTAAGAAGCATTTAATCTATTGTTTCATTTATTTCTGAGAAGAGCCCTATGAGGTAGATGCTAGGACACCTCTCTTACTGGTGACAGACTGAGGCCAAGCAACCTGCCCAAAGTAAGTACTAGAAACAAGAATTAAACCCGAGTCTGTTTAATGCCAGAAACCACTGAGCTGAGTGATCTCCACACACTTCTGCTCTAGCATATTGTTCTTTATACATTTCACAATGAGCCCCATCAAGACCTCTCCAGTATGAAGAAACTATAGCTCTAACGGCACACGGGAAGAGAAATTGTATATGGAAATGACTTGCCAGGTGGGGATTTAATACATCTTTTTACATAAATTAGCACTGTAAGTCCTGAATGTGCATAAAGTTTAATCATTTGTTTTAAATGTGTCTCCCCCACACGTAGCTCTTTGACCTATATTCTGCTATTTTCATTATTAATAAACTCCCAATGTTTGACATCCTGCACTTGTTGCATAATGATTTTCACATTTAGTGAGCAGGAAAAATCATCCTCTTGATGACCATTTTGTAATTCTCCCTCAAAATGTTTCCTTGGGATGTTGTTCAGATTGATTAAAACTAATTTAGAGGAAAAAGAAGGTAAGCATCCTCAGTTCCTAAGCTAATTAGCACCCTATGAAGTCTCTATAATTGATATAACATTTCTTAGTTGTATTTCATCATTCATATGATGATTATTCGAGAAGTAGAGCCAAGGCAGGAAGGTGCTGGGGACAGCACAAAGAGAAGGAACAGGTGAACATGCATACATAGGACTCAGTCTTTGCTTCTGGCATTATGCCAAGTCCTCCCCCCCAACTCCCCCTAAAAGATATCTGTCATTTTGTCCTAGCTACACCAGTTATTTCCTCTTCTGTGACCTGTTATCAAGCACAATAAAAACAACTAAATATGAACACAGGAAATGCAAAGCGAATGTGACAGAGTGCCCTTAAAAATCCAAGCATGCTCTAACAATGTCATGGAAAGAATTCTGTACACAGTGAACATGTCAGAATAAGCAATACCTGTTTTGTCTTCCATAACATCAACTGCAACAGGTTAGAGATATACATTCAAACATACCCTAAATAAATAATTATGGTTTATCTATGATCTTAGCTAAATGCTTTGTGAATCTGTATGTTTAGCTTTAGCTCCTCAAGAATTATATAATCTTCTATTTAACCCAGTATTTCACTTAAACACATCTCTCTCTCCTCCAAACTTCTTAGAATGTTTCCATGCTCTAGAATTTCACAACATGGACTTACATTCTTGCCATGGGGCTAATTCTTGGGTACAGTTAAAGCAGCTGACATCTGTCTTCCTTTGCTTCCTTGTCTGCAACTGCACTCCTCCTTCTAGGCTGCCTCTGCCTCCAAGCACCAGATAGTCTCTGGGGGCTTCTTCCCCCAAAGAAAATGACTTAACTGATATTTAATGATCATGCAAAGTGATTAGAGACGTTATTATTACTCCTTCTTCAGTGTGGAGATGTGGTAATTTAGGAAAGAGCAAGAAGTCAACATAGGACACCTGGGTAGCTCAGCCAGTTGAGGGTCTGATTCTTGATTTCAGCTCAGGTCATGATCCTAGGGTTGTGGGATCAAGCTCCACATTGGGATCTGCACTGAGTGTGGAGCTTGTTTGAGATTCTCTCTCTCCCCACCTCTCTTTCCCTCTGCCCCTCCCCCACTTGCACACTCTCTCGCACCTGCTCTCTCTCTCTCTCTCTCAAATTAAAAAAAAAGAAGAAGAAGAAGAAGAAGAAGAAGAAGAAGACAATGATGACGAAGAAGTCAGCAGAGAACTATGTACTGAATGGGCTGCATCCTCCAAAATCATCTGATAGCCAGTTTCTCCAGTTAGGTGAAGGAGCGGTGAGGACCCAACCCACCTGCCCATGATTGTAGACATGGTCTTATAGCTTCAGTCTTGCTGTAGTGAATGACTTACATGCTTCAAAAACAACTGGGTCTTCCTCTGAAATATCAGTCTGGGGGTTACTGTTCTCTTTCAGAATTCAACTCTAGAACTATACAAGTTTGACTAGAATTGTCACAACAGGAGGTTTTCACTTTGATTTGTTGATAGTTTTTGAAATGAGGAGTTTTATGTGATCTTTTAAGCAATTTTTAGAATAAACCTGGTTGGGAATTTCAAGAAACACAAAAAGAAGAAAGAAGTGATGCAAAAAAAAAATGCATTACAAATAATCACGTTGTGACTCAAAATGTGTACCTGAATAAGGCTAGCAGGCTGCTGGATGGAAGTGTGCACAGTAACCTGAGGCCTGTCTTCTATTACAACATGAATATCTGTTACTGAACAAGCACCAGCTGCCCATGGCTCTGACTCTTGACTCTTTATACAAAGAAAAGGTGGTATCAAATAATGCCAGCATTATGGAGCCATAGTAGTTCAGTGTTAACAGGAGGAAATCTTTCTTTTTTAAATGTTTGTTTGTTTATTTATTTATTTATTTATTTATTTATTTATTTATTTAATTTGTGAGAGAGACAGAGTGGGAGCAGGGGAGGTGCAGAGAGAGAGGAGGACAGAGCATCCCAAGTGGCTCTGCACTGACAGCAGAGAACCCAATATGGGGCTCAAATTCACAAACCACAAAATCATGACCAGAACCAAAGTAGGACCCTCAAAAGACTGAGCCACCCAGGCGCCCCAGGAAATGTAAAGTTCTTTAGAAAAATGGGCAATGATTATAAGACAGTCTCCATGCATCACAATTGTAGGCCAACACCAGGAGAATATCTGAGACTGACTCTACCCTTCCCCTCTCCCCTCTCCCCCAGCCCTATCCCTGTCTCCCATGACTTGAGAATGTTTTATGACTGCTCACTTTCTGTATCACTGCCTTTAGTTTGTTTTGGGAGGATCCATCTCATTGGGTGAGACAAAATAATCTCGATATTTTGGACGTCCTCTATTTTTTTCTCATAGAGAGCTATTTGGGATTGAGATAATATAAACAAAAATCTAGACTTCCTCAAAGTCAATATTCTGACAGCTGAAATATTAAGATATCAAATTTGTGAAAAATGATTGATGGTGATAGAGTGAACTATATGCCTGTGGTTTATTGGTCGGTTTCTAAAATACCCCTCAAGCTCACCCAGTTTTATATCAGGGAAATTCAGATGACAAAGCAACCTTGCCATTATATAAACAGCTAAAGAGAAAGTAATTCTTAATTTTTTATGATGATGAAAACCACTAAGAACTCAAATAATTACCTAAAAATCTAGTATTTTACTCCATTTGCCTTGTTGCCCACAGATTCCTTATGATAATATGAATTTCTTTTCTATTAAACCATTTTATCAGTGATCAGAATGAAACCATAATTGATCTTACAGCTTGAGTCTTCTCTTTGACAAAGGCGGATACTAAAAAGAGGAGGTTGTATTCCCTCCAACTCCAGGGAGAATATGCTACGGTTCTCTGCAGCCTAATGCAGCTGGCTGCCAGCAAAGGATTTCTGGTAAATGCTATTTATGCCCACTCAATTAAAGTAAACTGATATTTATTGAGCGCCACTGCACATAAGACAGAGTGTTGCAGTAATGTAGTAATGCAGGCACACCTTACTCTGCAGACCCTCAAACTTTCCTCATTCAGAGCTCTGCCCCTAGGGAATTCATTCCTAGAATGGTGCTTTTCTAACACATGTTGAACATTTATGAAATACTGACTACTCTGGATGCTTCACTGGATATACTGCAGAATATAAAAAGCCCAAAACAAGAACTCTTGTCCTTAGACCTTAGTTTCTAAAATATAAGCTCAGAATAGCCTAATAGTTCTTATAGAAATTGTTATGTATGGATCATGCCTACAAGAGGTTAAAAGGACTTGGGGTGCCTGGGTGGCTCAGTCAGTTAAGCATCCAACTTCACCTCAGGTCATGATCTCATGGTTCATGAGTTCCAACCCCACATTGGGCTCTCTGCTGTCAGCACAGGGCCTGCTTTGGATCCTTTGTCCCCCACCCCCCACCCCTCTCTGCCCCTCCCCTGCTTTATTTTCTTTCTCTCTCTCTCTCTCTCTCTCTCTCTCTCTCTCTCTCTCTCCCTCCCTCTCTCAATAAATAAACTTTAAAAAAAGGACTTGATATGCAACACAGTATTTCCATAATATTTGGTCGTCTTTTTATGACTAAATGGCATTTTCGACATTTCTGCTTGAGAGGTTCTGAGAATAATTACAAATAATCAAACATAAAAACAAAGCCTTAGTAAGCATTAAAAATTTGTTCACTTATTACGCAGTTACTGTGTGTCTGAAAAAAATATGGATTAGTTTAAATGACAAGTCTTACTTGAACAATATTATAAATCTATACCCTCCAGAATATGATGAAAACTCACTAAAACAAGTACCAAGACTGTATCTACAGGCTCCAATTCCAGTTATTCTTTGTTGTTACATAGATTGGAGATGTCTGATATCAAATCCAAGCTGATTTAGTCTATTTTGTAAGCAGTTTCACTGAGAATGTCAGATATATTTGTGTCAGAGGGGACAAATAAAAACAACAAAAAAATCAATATTTTCATAAGTCTAGAGAGTCAACAAATGTATTTGTCCTAGCTACCAGCACTTGTCTACTTTTATCTTTTAAAAGAGGATTGATAAATATTTCCCAATAAAACTTTATGCAACTATATTTTACTGATTAGTTTCCAGACGTTCAAGTTGATTTAAGCTCATTTACTTGTTCCTTTTGTTTTCCTTTTTTAAAATAAGAGTCTCTTTTAGATTTTATTACAATGAGCTATGATACTAAAAAATCTCAAGAAAACATTGGCTTCTACACAAAGGTCCTATAAACATAGTAGAGAACATTCTAATCTTTCATGGAGGCATCTATATACCATCATTCTGAGAAACATTGAGAGGGTTCAGGAGACCCAAAGAAGGACTAGAAAAGGAAAATTTAAATAATTCAGGCCATGTTTTTAAAAGAGTTTAAATGAATAAAATTCTCCACTGGAGAAGAACAAAAGCTACTTTGATGAAATTCTACAAAATTCTATGATTAACACTTGGTATTAGCAAGCCAAATCCCAGGACTTCACTTCAGGTCTACCACCTACGAGATGGTCAGATTTGGGGCCAATTCTCTGAAAGATCTAATTCTCCTCAATCTCTGTAATGTCTCTTTTTACTCTACCTAGGCAAATGTAAGCAACCCTTTTCCCTCTCCAAGTTATCAGGCATGTATTTCCCAAATCACTCCACATCCCCCAAACTTCCCCAGGATCTTTTTGGGACAGACTTCCTGACTCCCAATTACTCTAAAAAAGTCTCTTTACTATCAAATACCACTTTATAACTGTAATGTATTCTTCATAAAAGTAGCGAAAGACCTAATAAACTGTGAAAGATAATGTCCGAATCAACAACACTGCAGACAGACAGAATGAGACAACAGTGGGGTCCTCAACAAGCCCACCTGTCTCTGTTACTCATCTCCCTCCTCCATTTCTGAGATTTACCTGTTTTTCAACAAGCTTAGGAAATATATTAAATTCAACATATTGATTGGACATCTATTTGAATGCTTAGTATCATTTCAGGTACTATGGTAGTTTTAACAAAAAAGATGTTCTTTGCGTTTCTGCTCTTATGTAATATATCTATTATTTGATATTTGACTCAACACAAGAATCAGAAAGTTAAAACTGAAATTGCTTCACACTCACTTCTACCACATACCCTCTTTCACACACACACACACACACACACACACACGCAATGTTAATCGTTAACATAATAGTTTTCATCGGAATATGAAATATAATGGTGTCCGGCAAACAAATGTTTATGAATAATTTAATGTAACTATTTCAGGCCCCGAAGTAACACCCTTTTTATTGTGTTTTCTAAAGCTGTCATTAAGCTTGTTATGCTTCATGTAAGAGTCCCTATCATATCCCCTGTTACAGACTTTATGGTTCCTTTTACTGAAATCCTTCTTCCCTTCTTTATTATGTAGGATTTGGCTGCCTTTTCCTTCACTACCAAGACAGGAAATCAAGTTGATTATGTCCTATGGATCATAACAAGTTCATCTATTTGCACTAGTAGAAGATCTGTGGTAACAGCAAGGGCCAACTGAGCACAACATGTCAGATGTGCTGACTGGTCCCAAGACAGCAGGCAACACGCAACAAAAAAGAGAAGTTCAAGACCTCACTGACGACAACAAGCCACAGCAACAGCTTCCCAGCTGAGTGACATGAAGCCCATAATGGAAACATTACTCGTTTAGGTAGCACACATGAAAGATTAATTTCCTGGATTGTCTGCATTTGCATAGTAATAATAAGTTCATCTTCTTGGCTTGTTCTGGCCTCAATTAGCAATTCTATTGTCATACCTGAGATTTGGGGAAGGAAGCAAAAGAGAAGGCTGTGGAAAATGTCCCTCTGGAAACAGCAACATTAATGGAGCTTATCACTACCATCATTAATTTAATCAAAAACCTTGAGGCAGAGGGCTAGAGCAATCTGTTAAGAAAACATTTTCTAAAATGAGAGTGCTTCCCATTTCAATTAGGGGCTTGCTCTTTTTTTTCTTTCTCTCTGAGATATTCTTTTTCTCTATCTTTCCTCCCCCCCACCCCAGCCCCATTCCCACCACTGATTAGATCTGCAACTGGGGGCTGTATTTTTACTAAGGAATATCTTCTTGCAAATGACAATTCTGCAACAACACCCCTCTCCCTTAACCTTCTTAACTGACTTCTTTTGTTTTAATGACATCTCAATTAGTTGAGACCCACTGTGCCAAAGATAAAGTTCTTGTATCTCGATGAGAGAATACTCTAGAGAAAATGGAGTTTGCTTTACCATGTGCATGTTAATATGCTATTCCCTTTAATTAGTTTTGCAGATAATGGCTGCGGGTGAATAATCTGCTGTACTCATATGTGTGTTTAACACGTGTGTGGTTAGGTGTGTTTTCTTTCCCAGATACAAAAATGAGAACAACACCAACAAACAAAAACAATGAGGGAGTCACTGAAAATAGGATTCTTGAAAATCAAATCCCTAAGATGATTATAGGCATCATGCATATAATACAGAAATATCAGTCTGCAATTTCAGAATTTTAAATCTGTTGATTTTCAAACCTCAGGAACATTATTATGAAATATATACATAAAGTGGTGGTGGTCTCAGCTCAGTGAGTCTTCTTCCTCCGACCCTCCAGGGAGTAAAATTTACAAATGCAGACAAAATCCTTGGACAAGCCCCACAGGAATGATGAAACTTTCTATATGAAAGAATTACAGTTTCTGCTAGAGAGAATTTCCTGAGCTGAAAATCATGCAGATATCTCAATAGAAATATCTCCCTTGGAGTTGGAGAAAACAAAACTGCATTTTGCACGTCTGCGACACTAAAGACAGAGTCCACGGGCATCACCTCCACCTGTGTTCACTGGCAGCTTATTCCAATGGGTGTTTTTATATGGCAAAAGGAACCAAGGTGCCTGCTCCTGGCTCACCTTTCCCAACATAGTTATATTTGAAAAATTTAAATAGGTATAAGTAACACGGAATCATGAGGTCAAAAAATTGCATGTAAGAGATTCCATCTATGGACCACTAGAAGATCTGAAAACGCTTTCGCAATAAAATACATTCACAAGACATAAAAGTCTGTTTTATGTTGTTCTTTTCCATTCAAACAATACACTTGAATTTTTTTCTGCCTTAGTTTTCAATATGTAAAATATGTTTGGAAATTGGGGAAGATAAATGACAAAAGACATTTTACAAAGCAGATATATTCCAAAAATATTTTAGGGAGAAATGCCCTTTCAAGTGGAGAGTAGACATTCAAAGGCATGAGTAATCTCCATCTTTTTCTTTAAAAAGTGAAAACTCCTGCCCTCATCAGGGACAGGAGCTGGGACAGCTGCCATACATCTTCAGGGAACCAGGGAAGGTCCCAGGAGGCAGAGGGAGGCACAGGGAGACCTGTCCCAACCATGCGTGATCCCAATGGTGTAAGTTGTTAGTATGTGGTCAGTGCAGTACCTCAACATACTGCACACTTGTAAAGACTTCCACCATGTAAAGAATGTGTGAAAATTAAAGTTTTATGTAATGAAAAAACAAAAGTGAAAACTGTGCCCATTCCTGTATGCCTAAGAAAGATGTAATTTGTACATGTGAGCATTTGTATCGGTACGATTAAGAGCCAGGATACAGTAATTTTAAAGTAAACATTCCCTGACACCTCTAAATCTTCTAAAGTTGAAAACACAAACAACAGTGAAGCAAGCATTTCTGTATAGTTATTGTAGAACAAATAGAATCATGTTCATGGTCTAAGCTAGAAGGTTAACTATACAACAAAATCAATCAGCTTTACAAACATTAAATACTAAATAAAAAGGCCAGCATTAATTCAGATGTTAAACACTGTCATCCCTTACATGAAGGAAAAATTCTAAAGGGCTTTACTTTCTTCTCTTTCTGATTCATGAAATTCTTAATAAATCATATTGGGTGATAATAAACCTGGCAGGTGACTTCTGAAGGTACTAACATAGTACTAAAATAAATCAATAAATACCCTGGAATAGCCCTTACCATACCTCTCCTGCACCCACCCCATACATACATGCCTATCCATAGAAGCCAAAATTGAAATACCCAAACTATTATATAAATATATATATTTTTAATGTATGAAGACTAGGTAATACCAATTTTTCACATACGTCAGGACTTCTGCTTACTGCTTTATTTTATATTAAAGTGCTCAGTCTTCTCTGCAACTTAAGGATAACAACCCTTCTACCTATGATGAAACTGAGGCAATGAAAAGTACAGAAGCTAGAAGGGATCGAACTGGCATCCAAAGCCACACACTTTCAATCAGGAACTATTATATCTCTATGGGAGGGAAGAAGTGGAATATTGTTCAGAAAACTTTAATCAGCTGCATTCTTGTCCATTATAATGACCCTCTGAATCCTATTTTTTCATTAAAAAAAAAGTCTAAATAACCTGAAGTCTCAGATTTCTATGTCACTTTTCAGCTCCAATCTACATAATCCTTCAAATGAAACCCCTCCTCCCCACTCCCAAGGGAAGTTTAGTGTTGAAAGGGCATTTGAAATCCCCAAATCCAGCCTCCCTCCTCCAATTAAGGAAATCCATTCTATGATATCTCTGATTTACAGTGATTTTTCTTCATAACGTCTTCCAATGAAGGGCATGGCCCATAGGTCATGAGATATTCTTAAATGTTTAACTGTTAGAAATATCTTTTTGTCAACATTATCTACCCATAATGTCTAAATATTCACTCACTTCTTTTCTTTTTTGTACCCTTTGCTTTTTATAGAACTTTCCACAAACATAAAACAGGATTAATTTTTAAAGTTTTTAAAAATATAGGAATATGACAAATAAATTTAAAAAACATATAATTCACCCACTGCAAAAATCCACTGAAAAGGATTTCTTAGCAGTTATTTTTGTTTTCAGATTTATTTATTTTGAGAGAGAGAGAGTATGTGTGAGTGGGGGAGGGGCACAGAGAGAAGGAGAGAGAGAATCCCGACCAGGCGCTGCGAGGAGCTTGAACCTAGGAACCATGAGATCATGACGTGAGTAGAAATCAAGAGTTGGATACTTAACCGACTGAGCCACCCAGATGCACCTAATAGTTATTTTAATACATATTTCAACTTTAAAAATTAAACTTTGATATAGTGATTTTTTTTTTTTTTAAAGTAAGCTCGAGGCCCAATGTGGGGCTGGAACTCATCACCCCACGTTCAAGAGTCACATGCTCTACCGACTCAGCCAGCCAGGCACCCCAATTTAATGATCTTTTACTCAGCATTATAATGTGAACATTTACCCATGCCATTAACTATTCTTGGTGAATATAATTTTTAAAATTTCTTCAGCTTCTTTATATTTTTAAATTTTTATTATAACTTTAAAGAAGCTGTGAATAATTTATATAGTCCTTCTCATAACTACCAACATTTCCTTTATGTTTCTTCATTTGGTATCATTCATTTCTATACCAAAAGAGGTTAAATATTTGCTTCTATTTTTGTGTGTAAATTTTATTTTATTTTTTTAATATTTCTGTCATCTCTTTAAGCCATCTGCCATTTTTTATTCTGGCATATATTTATATGGTTTGAGGAACCTCACAAATGATATTCTTCTACATAATAGGCCCTAGATGTTTGAAATCTGTGATCATGCCTATCATTTCCTTTCCATACTAATAACAGGTCTTTTCTATGTTGAATGTGATCAACTTCTTTTTTGAAAGGGGTTTGAGTAGTAGTCTACTCTGAATGTTCTCAAATTTGCCAATTTTGTTTGGAAGTGTGATGTTCACAACTGGGCACTTTTTTTTTTTTAATGTGCAATCAGTATCCATGCATTTTAGGGCAGGGAGTTATAATTCCATAAACGCAGCTAAGATTAAATGGGGTTGTTGGCTACCACATCATAACCTTGGCATGTATTCAACTGGTACTTAACAAAAATCTCCCAGATCTTTTTCACATGAACCACTACTGCCAAGCCCTATTTTCTAAAAATGCTGGCCATTAATCTACAGGGCTTTCATCTACATAGCAGCATATATGCATTTGATATACATTGGGCTTTCAAATGGTGATTGTGCTTCTGATTTAAATGCAATTACCCAGAAACAGAAGGGAAACTCAATGATTGCCTTTGATAAGAGTAATAATGTGGAGCATAGGGTCCCTATTCAGCAATTCTTCCTCATCGACACACTCCCATCTTGCTGCTGCATTGGGAACTCGATGGCCATATAGTGAGCAATGCCTTCATTTAAAACACATACCTATGGTATGATAATAGAGATTTCAAGGAATCCCTTTAAGGATACCAAGAAACAAACTTAAAACTCTCCAGAATAAAAGAGGAGTTTCAGGCACCAAAAGAACTGAACAGACCACTTTTTTTGCAAAGCCCTTTGTGATCTTCTTAAGCCTATCTATTGAGAGTAAAGGTCAAGTGGGCAAACCCAGCAATTCTATTTTCCCACAAAGCTGCTACAGTTTTCTGTCCCCTGACAGCCCCGTCACTAGGAGTCTATTATCTTCCATTCTGCTTCCAGCACCACCCAGATCCTTAACTGGAAACCCACTAAACAGCTCCTTTCTTTCAGGGGTTGACTTTCAGCTTCTTGTAATGGTTCATGTTATACATCTAAAAGCTTTCTTCCCTTGCTCTGTTTGTTTAAGGAGGGCAATTTGAAAAAGCAGAGCCCACCCTAAACAAGCCTTTCACTACTCCTAGACCAAATGCAAGTAAATTTGCTAATGAAGGCCTCTTCTAGTTCATTAGGGGGCATTTTAAAAATAGCATTTAGATGACATGTCTGAAACTGTCTTTAAATATTGTCTTAAGAATTTGATTTCTATTTGAAGGAGCACTTTGCATTTTCTTTTAAATAATAATGATCAAAAACAAACAAACAAAACCTAACTGGAGTTTACTGTCTTTTATCACACAGTCTTGAGGTTATGTCTGCATTCTATCAAGTACTCAGGAAGCAAAAGATTTTTCGTGCCCCAGTACTTGTTTAGGTTGGTAGCTGTTTTCTTGTTCAAGTTTTAATCCAGAACAAAAAATCAAACATGAGGAAATAAAATCTCATTGCTCTGTGTTGACAGCTACTTGGCAGATCAAAAATCAAATCCTCCCATTTTCAAAATTCAGTGGAGAAAAAGGAAAGGGGAAAAATGCATCCTGGCAGGCTCTAAGCTTTCCATTTAAAGGTGTTTTAGTTTGTACACTGATGTGATCAGAGAGGGGCCAAAGAAGTCATATTCACAGCAGCGAAGTCGTCGTATCAGGTTTAAGCTCAAGTTAGCTGTTTTCTTACATTTCAGCACATATTTTCTTGGCATTTCTTGACTGGCAACTTTTGACACACAAGCACACATTTAAACAAACACATATACTTAACCATGAAGAGAAAATAAGTGTGAGTCACCTAATGGAAAACTAATGGTCAAAAGACATGAATATGGGATTTCTTCAGCCTGAAGATCTATGTGTATCTTAGCATTAATTTGTAGAGCAGGACGGTGATATTTACTTATTTATTTAAATTTCATGATACAATGAGTCTGAGCCTGGGTGGCTCAGTCAGTTGAGCGACTGACACTTGATTTACACTCAGGTGGTGATCTTGCAGTCCTGGGATTGAGCCCCACATGGGGCTCTGTGCTGACAACTCAGACCCTGCATGGGATCTACTCTCTCCCCTCTCTCTCTGCCCCTGCCCTGCTCATTCTCTCTCTTGTTGTCTCTCAGAATAAATATAAATAAATAAATAAATAAATAAATACATAAATAAGTAGTTTTCATGATAAAATGTATTCAAAATGAATGATTAAAAAGTGCTTGGTTTACTTTCAGTTACCAAGTAGAAAAGAAATGTGTATAAAAAATACAGGCTACAGGACCCAAATGGCAGAAGTTTAGACCAGATTTTTCCTTTTATCTTTGTCATATGGTATTCTGTTTGTTTTTTTTTTTAATCTTTATTTATTTTTGAGATAAAGAGAGAGAGACAGAGTGCAAGTGGGGGAGGAACAGAGTGCAAGGGAGACACAAAATCCAAAGCAGGCTCCAGGCTCTGAGCTGTCAGTGGAGAGCCCAGTGTGGACCTCAAACTCATGAACCACGAGTTGAGTGGAAGTTGGACGCTTAACTGATTGAGCCACCCAGATGCCCCGTCACATGGCATTATTTTAACCACCATGTGACTGTTCTCTTCCTAAGAATTATGAGACAAAGCCAATGAAGAGAGCAGTTTGAATTATTAGGCATCAGTTACAATCAAATAAGATATATTCAAAAAGCCATTCTTTGTGCATGTTACATTAAGATCTGTTATTTCTGCAGGGTTTCCACCCTTGGAAGTTGTAGTGGAAATGGTAATTGCATTGAAAGCAGCTGTCTTCTTAGGATAACGACAGATGCAAGATTATACAGAGCTCAAGACATGAAAGAACACAGAAATGGTGCTAAGGACACACAACTTACAGGAGTTCTACCAGTGGCTTACAGGATGTTGCCCCAATTCCTTGACTTGGCTACAAGGACTCTATACTCTAATCTCAACCCCCTTCTCCAGCCACACCTTTGTATCATGACTTCTCAACCACTCACACATCATTCTACATCCAGATAGATCCATTTGTGGACCTTGGAAAACACCATTTCCCCCCTAGTCCCCACATCTTTGCATTTGAATTTACTTCTACCTACAATGTCCTCATTCTCCCATCCCCATTAATCCCAACTTCCCGACGAGGTAACTCCCACTCAACCTTCAGTACTCAGTTCAAATCCCAGGGCTGCCACCTTGTTGACTTACGTTCCTTTCCTGTGCGGTTTCGTATCACTTGCTCACCTTCGTAACACTCTGCAGTGGTAGTGCAGAGCACACATTTTCAGAACATGTCCAAGGTTCACATACATTGGAAACTCTTTGGAGAATTGTCAAAACTTAGATTTCTGGGTCCACTCATGGTCCTACTGTATCAAAATCTCTGCTAATGAAGTTGAGAAACATTTAAATAAGTTTCACAGGCAATTCCTACCCCTCTTAGCTTCAGAACCACAAGAGAGGGAAATATATTATTTGGAAAGTGAAAACAGAGATTGAGGTTACTTTTGCTTTTTAAAAAGTTTCAAGAGAATAAGGAGTCAAACATAATAGTTTTTCAATGGGACATAGCCTTTCCATGGTGGTAGAACCATCTGCATGTCTGAAAGTCACAATATTTTAGGTGATGTGTTTTCCTTTTCTAGTCTAGAAAAAATGAAATTGTATCTTAATACATGTCAATTCCATTCCTTCCTGAAAGACATAGAAAAATGACTCCTTTTAAAAATACAGGAGCAGAAACGTGTGTGTGTGTGTGTGTGTGTGTGTGTGTGTGTGTGTGTGTGTATTCAAGAGAAGTACTTTTAAAAGAGACATTTTAATTAACCCCAATTTAGTAGACAATGCTGAAACACAGGGGATGTAAGACATTCCTGACCTATAGCTTTTTAGTGATAATGATGATGATAAATGAGGCTACATTCTCCAGTCTAGAAATACTTGCCACAGGCATAATTTCTGAACAACTTGTTTCCCTCACTTCTCACTGCCCCGTATCAAGTAATAATGATGTTAAGCATAAGAACAGAAAACTTAGGGAACCAAATGAAAGATATGTAAAAGGAAATGAATATAAATGAGGTTCTGCAGCTCTGGAGACGTTTTTTTAAAACTCACATTCCAATGAAGATAGTTTAGAAATTGGAATGACCCTCAAGGTTGGTTTTGCAATGAGTATCTGTGTTTCCTGAACAATTTTAGTGTTGTTTCTCAGGTTTTAATTAGCAATGGTGCCACCCTAAGAGGATTCTCAGCAATTTCTTGTAGACTCCAGGCCATTTACTCTCATTATGAAAGGCTGCTTTCCTCGTTTCTGCCTTATCATTGATCTTAGCACAGTCACTAATGCCAACAATCATCTAATTATTTTCTATGTAACACAGAGAATAAAAATAAGTTCCTCTGTAAAAACCTACAATGTATTTTATTTTTTTAATGTCTGATGGCTTTTCAGAAAAAGGGAAATAACCATAGTTTTCTAAATGCTAAACTATTTCTTTATGTGAGTCAAAAACATTGATTTTGGCATGTTGCCTACACCAAGAAAATCACTGCTTTGAAGGCAATGAGTGAGTGACTACTTACACAGAGCTTGTTATAATCTCTCACCCCCTACCTTCTTGGAAAAGCAGAATTCACAGTGGTTGGTCAGAGCCCTGTTTGGGGCTGGGATAGGCCAAGACCACTCAGAAGTTTCTAGAGCCAATTAAATACTCCTGATTTACTGATTTAATAAAGAAACTCTGTCTTCTGACCTCAAAGGGTCAATAAGAACAAACATCAATAAAAGGGAAATGTTTTCATTGAAAACATAGGGAGATCAAGCACAAGGTTTCTAATGTGATTCTGTGATGCACTAATTTATCAGTGGACTGTTCATGGTGGGTAACAACTCATCAAGAAAAAGAGATCTCTGTTCCACAGCCTTCAGACTATGCTACTTAAATTTTTACAATCAGGTTAGATGCCAAACTCCTGAGTAGACCGAGACTCCTGGGCACATTTAACTAACTTTCAGAGAGACAATAGTTCTTTCTTTTATGTTATTTAAGTCAACCACGAACCTGAAAAAAAAAATTAAGTAGCATCTTTTGCTGAGAGCTGATCATGCTAACAGACCTGAGTGTGCTGATTTCCTTTCTGCTACACTGATAGGTGCTGGTGGGCAGTTGAGGATGGATGAGTTCTTGTCTCACGGATTTGTCTTTGTACTTAAAGAAGTATCTCATCAGAATATTTGATAGTTTAAGTGGTATAAAAACATGCAAATAATCTGCAACGTTTTTAAAGCTATGGGATATGCCTACTATCATGAAAGCAGGTACTGTTTCCATTACAATAAAAATTCATAGACAAAGAATCAAATGTAATGTGGTAGAACAATCCTTCCTTTTGGTTGTGGCATTTTGCATGATTATTAAATCTTTCCTTGTTAACAGTTTTTGAGCATTTACTTATTTTTTTCCAAAAATTTTATTATGAATATTAATACAAACAAACAGCAAAGTTGAAGGAATTTTATAGTGAGTATCTATGTATCTGTCACCTACATTTTATTAGTAACTTCACTTGTTTGATAGTATTTCTGTACATCTATCCATTTTTGTATCAATCAATCACTTTTTGGATGCACTCCAAAGTAAATTACAGACCCTAGTACACTTTCCCCTAAGTATTTAAATATGAACATCATTCACCAGGGTTTACTATTTGTTTAATTTTTTTAACATGGTATTTACACAAATTAGAATTCATAAACATGAAGTCCAAATTCACAAAGTTTGGACAAACATGCACAACTTCATTCTGACTGAAATCTAAACCCTCTACTGATCATGGTCTGGTTCCAGTCTATTTCTCTAATGGCAACTCCAGTTCCCCAGGCCCAGCTCACTCGTTTCCAGTTGAACAAGCCGTCTTTCCTGCTCAACAACTGAGCCTCTGTTGCCTTCACAGCCCAAGCACAGGTTAATTCTTCTATTTCTGTCCCTCCCCATTCTTCAATTGCCACTTTTAAATATCACCTCCTTGAAAATGCCCTTACTGCTTGCCTTGTGAATTATATCTTCCCAGTTATGCTCTGTATTCGTTCTTATCAAACCTTGAGTTAAACTTTTGCTCAGTTTCTTTTTTTTTAATTTTTTGAAATGTTTATTTATTTTTGAGAGAGAGAGAAACAGAGAAGGAGCAGGGGAGGGGCAGAGAGAGAGGGAGACACAGAATCTGAAGCAGGCTCCAGGCTCTGAGCTGTCAGCAAAAGACCGACGCGTGGCTTGAACTCATGAACTGTGAGATCATAACCTGAGCCGAAGTCGGACGCTTAACCAACTGAGTCACCCAGGCACCCCCTGTTCATACTTTCTTTATGTAATGTCTGTGTACTTCACTAGACCCTTGAGCTCCTGATGGCAGGGACTCTAATTTCTAATTCACTATTTCTCTAACACAGTGAAATATAGCAGGTATACAGCAGGTAACGATTAACTGAATGAAGTACAATCACTTTGTGTGCTTCTTTCTTAGATATCACTTGCTCATTCTACCATAACGTGCCATATTATTTCTTAGCCAATTTGTATGTTTATCTTCTATCTCTTCCTATAGACAATAAGCTTTTGAGTTTTAATTCTTATTCATTCATTCCTATATATTAATTAAGCACCTACTCTATACTAGACCTAACTAAACATTGGGGCATTTAATAGGGAATGAGACAGAAACGTTTCTGTCCTCACCTCACAACAGGAAACAGAAAACAGAATGCAAGAAGAGACACCAAACTTGGATCAGAAGAGTAGGGAAGACTTACCATTGAAAGTAGCCTCCAAGTTGACACCTGGAGTAGATCTTAGCCTTACTATACTTCTTTTTCACACTAAATTCAAGACCACCTTCTCTCTTATGTGTGAACTCCCTTCACTTTTATCAACATGGACTGTGGAGCACTTTTCCCTACTCCGAGAAAGAACTAGTAATAATAAGGTGTCAGAGTGACTCTCGGTTTCTGGCAAGTAAAATCCAGGACAAGTTCAAAGCTATGACTATATTATCTTTCTCCCCAATGGTCTCCTTCTTGAATATCCCACAGTGACTATGAAGTTTCAGCTCAAAGGACTTATTATTTTTCTACTCTGTGCACTGGAGTCTAGCTCCAGAATATGAAAGCACATTGCAAGGGCCACAGAAGCACTGAAGTCTGTCAAAGCCTGTTCCCTTCCAATATTTGTTAACTTTTCTCAGAGCACAGGAACACATCACAGGAGGTTTTTGTCTTGCAGAAAAACACAACAGGAAATAGGATAGGTTGAATACATTTTGCATGTCCCACATTTTCACTTACTCCTTTAAATTCATTCATTCATTAAATGAATAGAGAATCATGTGTTTGTACTGACTGGTTTGGTAAGCACAGATTCCAGAGATAGAAAACAAGAGAGCAGACAAACGAGAGTTTTAAATGTTACATGAACACTCAGTTGTCTTCCTGATTCTGATATCCCTTCCAGGTAAGATGTTATTTCCCAATGCAAAGCAAATTCTAATGAAGGACTCAAGTTGGACAGAGAGGTCGAAGTTTATTCTCGCAAGACAGTAGATGGAAAAATCAAAATGTTGCATATTGATTGCACGGCTGATAGTGACAAAATTGAACAGTCACCTCTTTTCACCATGAGGCTCTTGTCTTCTATGAAAAAGTCAGTGTGCTGAACTTTCAAGTGCACAGTCAGTTCCACTATAGCTCTTGTTTTGAAAATGCAAATCCCCAACACGGAGTAATTTGAGCATGACATAATTTCCCACTTGATTATGCACTATTTTGCATGTAAGAAACAAGAGATGAACACAAAGAACTGTACCTCACTGAATCGAGCCACCTAGGAATACACAAAATCCATGTGCACGTGCACACACACACACACTCTTCAGACATTTGCCAGCTACTTCAGTTTACCCCATGTGTTAGGATCCATACCTGGTGCTGTGGCTTCCTGTCCTTAAGAGTTTCAACTCTTCCATAAATAAACTGCTAGTCTCCTTCAAGATAAAGTCCCTATTTATTGTAGCATTTCTTTCTTTCTTCCTTTCTTCTTTCTTTCTTTCTTTCTTTCTTTCTTTCTTTCAGTAAAATACACACAACGAAATTATAGTTTTAACCATTTTAAGTATACAATTCAACCATTTACATGTTTAAAACTATGCTATCATTATTAGGTTTCCATGTTTATCTGTGTTCATGCCTAATTCAAATGTTGAGTGTTATGCCTCAACCTCATTTTTCCCAGGAGTACTTCTGATGTTTTGTTTTGTTTTGCTTTGCTTTTAAGTAGGCTTCACACCCCGTGCAGAGCCCAGTGCAGGGCCTGAACTCCTGACCCTGAGATCAAGACCTGAGCTGAGATCAAGAGTTGGACACTTAACTGACAGAACCACCAAGGTACCCCAAGGACTTGTGATTTTTATTTCATGGTTTTGCACAGGGAAGTGAATTTTAGGATTACATCTATTGTATCACAGCAGAACCTATTGTACGGTTTCTCCTTGCTATGTGTGATTTTGATGAAGTACCTCTCTACAATTTAAAAGGGCCTGTAGAACATTAAATGCAAATTTAACTTAAAATAATTTTTATTCTAATAATTTCTTGTGATTATCCATTTACAGGATTGATAAAAACTAGGGATATAAGCATTATCATTTCTTTAATGAAAAAAATATCCAATGAGAAAACTAACTGGAGCTATCATTAACTACTAGATTAAAAATAAATACCCACAGTCTGTTTCTCTGAAATGGAGAAAATGCTCCTCGATTACATAATAGTATCTTCAAAAAGTCCCTGAATTATGTTCTTGGAGGTAGACTCTTAAACTTTTTTGAAGCTAGAAAAGGTTCTTCAATATAAGAGGGTGGGGAAAAAAACACAATTATGAAATTAAAGGTGGACTGGAACCACAGTGATTATTCAGCTGTAACACTGAATAGTGCAAAGATACACAACTAAGTACAGAAACAGCTGTGGATGATTGGTCTAGCTCTTCTTCTAGCGTTTCCAGTCAGCCATCTTACTAAAAATGTATAAATGGGTTACTCATGACAAAAGGCCCTAGGCTGTTTCTGTTAATCAACTCTAGAAATAACTCAAGAGTTAAAAGAACACTACTGGTATAACAATATTTTACCAATGTATTCTCGAATAGTGCTAACTGCTCCATAACCAATGGAACTATAGAATTAGCAAACCAGTTAAAGAAGGGTGTGGGGCTGGTGTCCCCATGACATTATGTTCTATTTTTCCAGAACACAGTCAATACTATGATCTTGGAAATAATGATCTTTAATGCAATTTCATGGTTTATGTATTTTCTAGTGTCTATTTTCTATGACAGATGTATCATGGGATTTTCATAATGGTTCAGTGAAGGCAGGAAACATTTTTTTGAAGTGCTCATAAACTCTGAATAAACTGCCTTTAATCAGACTTACGATTTTTGCTTGCCTTTTTCTTTCTTATAAAAAAAAATAGAGACTTAATGTAAAACAGCAGGTCTTAACTTTCTCACTAAGGAAATAAAGGGGAAAAAAACCTGACAGAGCAAATCCAAACCAATTAAGCAGAACAGAAACCATTTTAAAATGAATAAAAGTATAGCTGAACATCAAATATAGGTCTAAGATTGATGAGAATAAATTATGCAACTCTAATTGTGAAATTTACATAAGTGTATCATGTCAATTCTAATACATTCATTATATTTTACTAAAATATTATCTAAACTTCATATTTAGGTGGTTTAGAATACTGGAACAAGTGGTTTTGCATTATCTTAGTCTTTTGGTATAATCTAAAATTCTCAAGGACTCAAAAATGCAAGACAGTTTAAATTATTAAGGTCAGTATTTTTATTTATTGAAAATTCACAAATCACAGTACTATATAAATTAGGAAATCAAAGCCTGTCTGTATTCTGCGGCATACTGTATTAGGAACCCACAGCGTAAAAGAATAAAAAATCTAGAATTTTCTAAGAAATGCTAAATAACTTGTAATAAAGGATATAACTCTTTTCTCAAATATAGGTATGATAAAACAAAAAAATCTATAAAGTAAACTACTGAAAAATTTGAATTAGCAGAGATCACCATATTTTGTAGTGGGTAGAGTAGATAATAAGGACCAGTCTAAAGTAAAACTATAATTAGCTTTCCTGCAACCCTGCAACTTAGCAAAGATGTGACTGTATTCAATCACTAGTATGATAACAGCATCAATGACAAGGTCTCACGTGATGCCATATGATTCTGTAATAAAAGCAAAAGCCCAACTAGGAAAACTTTGTAAATTGTTTTGCAGTGTCAAAAGAAATATTATAGAATGGCAGGATCCTTATCAGAGCCCAGGCCTTCAGTGTGATTAATTTCACAATTTAGCTGTAGTTTATTTGGGCGAAAAGATAAAGGCAGAGCTGGGAGTAAACTTTGCACATTCATGCTTCTAAATTCATTAATAATCTGTATGGATTTACTTTTCTATCACTGTAACAAAATTCATAGTAAAAGAAACTTCGCAGCAAAGGAACTCCGTTTACAGACATTGGCACTGTTCTAGTAGATCAGAGTTTTGGAGAAGTCTATCAACATAACTAAAATATCAAATTTGTACTGCTAAAGATCACTATTTTTCACAAGACATTTCTCATAAAGATAGTCCTGGACCTGAACTTGGAGATTCTACACCCACTGCTAGTAATATAAGTGAAAATCAAAAACCATAGCTCCTCTTCTATTAAAACAAGGCTCCGAAAGAACCATGTACCACAATTTAACCATGCAGGTTAGAAAAATGAATTCCATGGCTTTGGAGTCAAGATAATTGTCTGGGAACAGGTACCCTCTTAATAATTCAACCATGTAAAATCTCTTTTTAAAAATATCTGTAAATGAAATGATAAAAAATATACTAAAAAGTATTGTATGGAGCAAAAATACATTCCTCAAAACAAAAGATAATTTGTGAAAAGTGCTTTTTATATTTTCCCTGATAAGTAATGATAGCAGAAATGCAGTTACCACTCAAACATCCTTAAAAAGATAGATATATTCTTATGATCTGCATTTTGCGTCTGACGAACCTAAGCACACATTATCTGAGATGTGTGGGAACAGAAAATGCTTACCATGTGGACAGCTTCCTAATGAGCTGCTGTTATTGACGGATTTATTTTAAAATTTACGAATAGTAGCACTGGTTTCTGAAGATACTTAGTTTTCTAGGGATGAGCTACAGATACCTTCTCCTTTTCATGTTATCTATGAACCGTGAAGTAAATCAGCAGTAAACTGGGGGCCTGTAGTACTGGGGTCATCTCTAAATGCCGTGTCCTTTCTTCTCCTCATATGAGGATGATACAAGGTAGCTATGTTTTTTATCTTCAAAATCTAAATCCTCAAAAACTCAGATTTCAGTCTCCTTCTGCCCTGTCATGTAGCAAGAAAAATTACACTTCTGGTGCATATTCAAGTTCACAGGCCACAATCAGCTTATGTTTCTTTTACGGGCCCTTGCAATAAGCAGTCCATTATAAATAGTCTTCTTCATCAAAGCTGGCCCCAACAAATACAGATAAATAATGAAACATCCTAAGCTTCTAGAATGTTAAAGATTTATAAGCATGGCTGGCAAGAGTGACGTAAAGAAGGGTTCAGAGGCCATTAGAACCATAAACTCAAGAGGAAAAATCCAAATCATTTAGCAAAAAGAAAAGTGCTATGTGAGCTTTTGTTATTCTTTTTTCCTCTTCTCCTTTCTGTTTTAAGAAAAAAGTTTATTTAACACAACACAGAAAACCCCTTAGTTATCTGATATGCTTGGGGTCATACATATTCTTCTGATAGATGAAATACTTTCAGAAACAGTCATTTTTATTTGAACTATTTTTGAAGGAAAACTTGGAAAAGCACTATCATATGTTTCCTTGTTAATGTGTTATGCTGAAAATGCAATTAAACCTTTAAAAAATTTTTAGAGCATCATTCCTTAAAATGTGTTCTATGGAACACTGGTTTTTATAAGTGGGATGTTAATGGTATTTCAGAAAAAAAAAGTCTTCTGAGGTCAAATAAATTTAGGAGATGCTGATGTCTATGAATTTTCCTAAAACAATGAACATTCTAATTTTCACTGGCTAATTGGGTGGGAAACATAAACCCATATGTTAGAGTGTGCAGTGACCCCACAAGTACCAAGAAATGGAATGTCAATCTTTCTCTTATATCTCATGGCAATACTCCTTCACCAACTCCCCACCAGTAAAGGCTGGAATGTTACCAAGGGGGAGAAAAGAGGATAGTGTGCAGGAAGAGAGGACAAGCCAGGAGTGTACATTTCCATAATATTGACTGTTTTCTCTTATTCAGATTTCTCTCCTGTCTTCCAGCTCTCTATGGTCACAAATTTGGCCATCTGTTGCTGCTTGTTTTCCAATGGCAGTTCTGCCACTTTGATTCTTTGTCTGGCAAGGTAGCTAGCTACCCTCATCTACTTTTGTTGGTATTACTATACACACATTTTAAAATCACAGATAGTCTCACTGTTGTTCTACATGGATAAAGATGCCAGAAAGATATGTAATGGGATAAAAGGAGGCATCAAATTATTTTCAGTGGGAAATGACTTATCTGTGTATTTATTGGCTTTAAAAATTTTTCCCCTACAAAATTGTACTAGAGAAAGGAATGGAAACGAAAAAGAGCCCAGATGAATTCAGTCACATTGAAAAAAGTACTTTGGTCTCTAAGTGTGAGAAATTAAAACAAAACAGCCCAAATTTTGATAATCTTCATCAATAGTCAGTAGGGATAATTCATATCATTTACCATGAAGGGAGGATATTGGATTTTCCCTATCCAATACTCTCATAACTATTTCAAATATTGCTATGTTCATTTTAATTGATAAATAACTCGTTAAGTAAATATGAGTAGAACGCTCTACTTATTTCTTTACAATAAAAAGGCAATAGTGCATATATAATGAATCCTACTTGTATGCAATTTAAGGTGATATATATATATATATATATATATATATATATATATATATATATATATATATATTTCTAAATGGTAGTATTGGTGATGGTTAAGAAGAGAAAATTAGAATTCCTAACACCTGACACTAAAAAAGATTAAAAAAAAAAAAAAAAAAGAAGAAGGAAGGGAAAGATTCCTGCAGTGCTTGAATAACATTTCACCATGCCTCAGTGAACTTCTGAAAGGAGTTCAGTGAAATGAAATTTTAAGAGTGCTCATCAGCAAACAGCTCTAACATGGTTTTCTTTAATAAACTACACTTAGTGCTTATATCACAATTTTCATCTTCAAGGTACTTTACAAACATTCAGTAGTTTTTAGCACTCTTGAGAATTATGTTGCATTTATATAGAATCACTCATTTTGAAGAACTTAGAAGAATTTCACAAGTTTAAGCCATACTCAGTTGATTAGAAGAGGAAGAAAAACCCTAAGAAAAACTTGTGAGGCCATTGGAAATACACTTGATATAACATTAGAATTTAGAATTCCTGGTATCTGAATTTGATTTTAGACCACACACACACACACACACACACACACACACACACAAAGGCATTCTTTCATGAAGACAGTTTAAATTCCAGAGTGTTTGAGAAACTGGTTCAAAAATGGATACAAATGGGTTAATTTCAATTTAAAGCCACTAGACTTCATTTCTGTGTTTCATTCTTATGCACTTCCTGAACAGTCAAATATGGTCATCTCATCATTATTCTGCTTAATGAAAGGAAGCAACAGCACTGCTAAATCAAGACATAATATAAAAATCATTCATAATGGACTTCAAATGAATTTATTACTCTTTGTAGTAAATTTAACTTTTAAAACTGTATGTTTCAAAGATAATACTGAAATTGTTTTACATTTAATTAATAGTGCAGGAGAACTCCTTGGTTAGTGGTTAAGAAATCTGTCCAAGGTGTTTTTTTCTTAAATCAATACTTAACTAATAAGGGTATTTCTAAATTACCTTGGCTGGGTGGTATTTGTTAATATGTTATTACTCATTTTTGTTTATCTTCAATAACTGCGAGCCAGTGTTCTAAAGATCTTTAAAAATAAGTATAATTACCATTATACATACATATATATATATATTTGTGTATATATATATATATATTTGTGTATATATATATTTGTGCATATATATATTATTTTATTTAATGATCTCAGAAAAAATAAGTATTGATATCACAGTGTTATGGATGAATTAAATGATGCACAGCTATGTAACTTACCCAACTAGAATGATATATCTAGATCTACTAATGGTATTGTTAGCATTCAAAGCAGACATTCTGCCTTAGGAGAGTGGACTCTCCAACACTGTTTCAGAATAAAACACTTACATGAAGCCAAGTAGTATAGGTAACCACCTAGACCAACAGATGCCAAGCAGGTAGATAAATGGATAATCCAGCACAGAGAAGAGAGGCAGCCTGGGTAAGTCCCTTCAAAAGCTCAGTTTGGAGAAAGGCTTGTACAGTTTATCAGACATGTGACCCTGTGTGCTGTGTCACCTTTTTGGGTCTCATTTACCTTAACTGTACCACTGTATGACTTTCCCGAAAAGAGAGGGAATTAGAAAGTCTTGAAAGTCCCTACTGTTTTTAACAATGTATATATATTTTCTTCTGCCTCTGTCATTGGCACTTGGAAAAATGTTGCTTAGGTAAAATAATAGCAAGCTTACAAAGAATAATTAACAATGCATTCTAAATCATCTGCTAAGTAATGGTCAGTTTGCTAAATAATAAACATATGTGGGGGTGTTCTTTATTTTTCTCTTAGGAGTCCCAGGCATGAGTATGTACACGCATACACACACACTCACACACAAAAATATATATGTATAGCTTCTTCTGGTACATTATACTGGTAAGTCTGACAAGTGCTTCCTAGGCTTAGAAAACATAACAATGAACATGACAGTCCTTGCTCTCAAGGACCTTACACTCCAGTGGAGGGGACGTGTAAAGAAATATGTGAATTGGAGATAGAGTGAGTAGGAAGCTGGTAATATTTCGGTGGGACTGGTTAGGAAAGAACTACCTGTTAAGAATAAGGAAACATTCTGTCAGGGGAATTTTACAAGGAGTGGGAGCAAAAGACTTGAGCTGAGAATCAGCTTGGATAAGCCAAGAGGTAACAAGGAGGCCAGTGTCACACAGGCCAAGAAGAGTTTGGTACATGACCAGATGAGAGGGGCCACTGAGAGGTTAGGGAGGGCTTCAGAGTCCTTCCTTTTTGTTGTTATTTTTCAAGCTCAATTAGAAGCTACTTACAGGGTAATAAACTACTTATTTTTACTGCTCACAGTATGAATTAGTGTTTTAAGTACTACTTCCAAAGACTTCTTAACTCTCAAGAGATTCCTTTGGATGACCTAATGATATCTACCTGCTAGCCTAAATACATTTAAGTTTTAACAGGAACAATCAAAGCAATTGGCCAGTCACCTTTCTCCCTCGGGCCTCTGTAAAACCCATAATCTTTGAGAATTTAATAAATTTCTCCTTTTGGAACTCACTGAAAACTTGATACTCAATAATATTTCCCTTTTGTTATTTTATTCCTTTATTTTCAGTTTATGCTTTTTTAGAGATACAACATGGAAACTGATGTTTCTATATAGAATTCTACCAACTTTTTTTTTAATGTTTATTTATTTTTGAGAGAGAGAGGGAGACAGAGTGAGAGCAGGGGAGGGGCAGGAGAGAAGGAGACATGGAATCCGAAGCAGGCTCCAGGCTCTAAGCTGTCAGCACAGGGCCCGATGTGGGGCTTGTACTCGTGAACAGCGAGACCATGACCTGAGTTGAAGTCTGATGCTCAACCCACTGAGCCACCCAGTTGCCCCAAGAATTCTACCAACTTAAAAAAAAGTGTAGCAAAGATTATGTAGCCTGTTTATTTGTTGTCTCGATTTAATATTGTTCTTTATGCCATTTCTGTGGGATCATAGAATTTTAAGTCTAAGTGATGTTAACATTTAGTCTATTCCTTACTGTATGATACAAATACTCTTTCACTAAAGATTAAATCAAGCTAACTTTAGAAAAATTTTAATTAATTCATAAATATTTTATTTCCTATATAATTGTATTTTAATCCATTAAGACTTGATCACCCTTTTCAAATACTGACCAAATGAATTCTTTAGTCTTCAATCATGGTGCTGACTATTAAAGCAGTACATCTCCATATATGCTGAAAATTTACTAAAAGTTTGATAGAACAAAACTTTCTCCATATATTATATTGGAAATGGAGAGACAAGCAACCAAATTAAGGTCAACCTTGTTAACATGGAGTTCCACTGTGAAACCAGCACTGGTTAGATGGAGACCTACTTCTGATTAACCTCCTTTCCCTTTATTTACTATATGTTCTTGGTCCACTGTGGGCCTCAGCAACCCCATTTACACAATGGGGATACCTGCCTGTCTGAAACAGGTAGTCGTAATGGACTGCCCAAGGAAGTCCTTTAGGAACCAGTACAATTACCCAAGAGCACATTAAATGTACCACAGGTTTGAGGAGAATGGTCCTCAGAACTGGAGCAGTGGAATAATAGTTCTTTCCTCCACTGACTGCTGGAACTCGGAGAACAGCTCTGCTCATGTGTCTTAGGGGGATTATCACGACTCTGCAAATCCAAGATTTCACTTCCATTAAAAAATTAACTGAAATATTATATTGAAGCAGTCTTCAATTATATTTAGAAATGTACAGAGAAGCATATAAATAGGCACTGTTGGTAGATTTGTTTTAATGGAACCTTCACTGCAGGATTTAATAATGTTGGAGGAAACTAAACTGACAGCTGTGGAGGCAGAGCCTTGAGTGCGTCACTCCAGAAGGGAAGGAGAGAGTGAATCCAATTTAAAACATGACAAAGCTGTCACCTCACTCAACTTATTTTCATTATTAGTTGCCTTTTGCTCTTCTATTTTTGCAAAGGAGAAGGTTTAGAGACAATTCATGTATCATGTGTATCTCAACTTTCAGGGGATGCTTTGCAAACGAAATTACTAAGGGTTATGCTTTCCCTCCTCACTTACAAATATATATCACTTTCATCCTTACTTTTATCTACTTGATTCCATACGTCCCTCACCTTATTTTCTTAGGTAAACTGATTATAGGGATGGAGTGCCAAGGTGGCTCAGTGGGGTAAGCATCCAACTCTTGATTTCGGCTCAGGTCATGATCTCATGGTCGTGGGATTGCACCTTGTGTCAGGCTCTGTGCTGGGTGTGGAGTCTGCTTAGGATTCTCTCTCTGCCTCTCTCTCTCTGTCCCTCCTCTGCTGGCTCACTCTCTCTCCCTTTCTCCCTCTCTCTCAAAAGAAATAAATAAACTTAAAAAAATTATAGGGATGAATCTTTTTTTTTTTTTTCTCTTTTAGGTGATTAAATAACAGTGAAAAAGGGAGGGGGAACAGCTGAATGAAATTTAGGTTTCTGTTTTACTCCATCTGGAATCAAATAGGGCTTTTCTCTATCATCCTGTGGTAGCAACAGTCAGAATGTAAGGTTTTATGTTGTTGTTCATAGTACCCTGTGGAAGACTCAGAACATCAAGTATGCAAATTCAGTAAAATGATACTCTTAGTAATGCTGCTTTATACCATCTAATCAAGCAATCAATCTGTAAATATTTATTGATTTGGCAATTATATGTCTAATACAAAGGGAACCACCTCAGGGCAAAAGGTGTCAAGTTATTGACAATTTTGTTGCTAAGATAAGCCTAAAATCATTATAAAGCAAAAAGTGTATAATAAAGCAATAGATGACTCTTCTGAGCAATCTGAGTTAGAGACAAGAATACATTCTCGAAGAGGTAGGAAATAAGTCTTAAGTCACCTAGTACAGGACAGGCGTTCACTGCTGGAGTGGAGGATAGGGCACATTTGGGAGGTGAATCCATTTTACCATTAAGATAATACCATACAAATCACTCATCAGGAATATCAAATTTCTGGAAGATAACAAAAGAACCTGCAAAAAATGGGTTGGGTTTTAGGAAAGTAGATTTTATAAAGTATCTAGAATGAAGGAAGGATACACTTATGAAAGTGCCTAAAACAGATGCTCTCATTCAGAGCCTATCTGTCCTTAAGTAAACAGCAATTGAACTAACAAGTTATTTACGTTAACTTAGTATGGTACAATAGATAAAACATAGTAAATAAGAAGACTAGAGTGCAGGAAGACGTACCCAGGGGGTAAACTGGAAGGTTGTAAAGACAGAAGGAAAAATAAGTCTACAAAATGGTAAATTAGAATCCCCAAATCATTGTCTGAATCCATTTAGGGAAAAATAGCACCCCATATGGTGATACACCCTGAAGGACTACATAGTATAATAATACAAATGCTTATATAAGTAGTTACTCATTACTTAATAAGCTATGCTCAAAATGATGCCTATTTAAGAAAATCTTACATGATGCTTCATATGAGAAGTCAGAATAAATCAAGAATTACTAAATTAAAAAAATCAGTAGGACATGACTTTCATTGTATTTTGTAAAATACACTAACTGGTAAGTTTATAGCATTTACCATATGACCCAGCAATCCACTCTTAGATATTACCCAAGAGAAATGAAAATTTATATTCATACAAAAACCTGTACATAAATACTTGTAGTGATTTTATTCATAATTACTGAAAACTGTAGGCAGCCTTATCCACTGGTGGGTGGATAAACAAACCATGGTACATCCATGCAATGGAATACTACTCAGGAATGAAATGACACATACTAACCCATGGCTGAATCTCAATAATTAGGCTAAATGAAAGAAACCAGAAAAAGAAGCTACACGTGTTTATGATTATACTTATATGACATTTGGAACAGTAAACACTATAGGGACAGAAAACAGCCAAGTGTTGCCGGAAGCTGGGAGCAAGGAAAGTAACTGACAAAAAGTGGACATGAAAACATATTTTTGGATGCTGGCTGAGAGTGGCAGATATAGGTTTAAATTTAGGCCTGCCTAATTCCAGATTCACTGACAATGATAAATGTTCTATATCTTGACTGCTGGCTACTCAACTGTGGTGGTTATGTAATTGAATGGATTTTTTAAAATTCATAGAACTGTAACCTAAATGGGGAGCCTGGGTGGCTCAGGCAGTTAAGTGTCTGTCTCTTGATTTTGGATCAGGTCATGATCTCACGACTCGTGAGTTTGAGACTCGTGTCGGGCTATGTGCTGACAGTGCGGAGACTGCTTGGGATTCTCTCTCTCCCTCTCTCTCTGGCCCTCCCTCATTTGTGCTCTCTCTCTCAAAAATAAATAAAGAAAATAAAAGAATTATAAACAGGGTAATTTTCATTCTATGTAAATTATACCACATTTTTTTTTTTTAAATCAGTTCATTTTCCGGTGTACAAATGGTGAAGCATTAAATATGTCTATTGACTGAATAAGCCTTGGGTGCCACTGTTACTTCTTGGCTACCCATTTTCACTGGATGGTCCTCACTGCATTTCTCTATTATGTCCAATGCACAAAGTTAAGAAGACTGGGAGAAGTTTACCATCATCTGTGCTTATTTCTCTGTTTGACCTAGTCAAGAATGGACTCTACATAAAAATTGTTTTTTAAAGATATTTATAGTACCTTGAATCACAGAAGCAAGATTAAAAAAAAAACTTAGTTCCTCTCTAGCTTGTTGAAAATGTTATATTTTATCTAGAAACATTTGCTTAGATTACTCTGAATCTAGTTTATCCAGTAATAGCTGAATAATTAGAGATTAGGTATAGACAGATGATAGATAGATATTCATATAAAATTCAACTACCATGCCAGATTCTTTGAAATATGGATATCTGAATTAAACTCTAGTAAGACACCAAGGCCAAAAATAATAAGTTAACTATTTATTCAGCATTTCCTGTGTGTTGCACATTTTACAGAGCTACTTACATATTTTAAGCTTGAAAACTCCCCTATGAGGTAGGTGACCTAATCTGTAGACAAAGAAAGTTATACTAGAAAACGTAACTACTTGCCCAATGACACACAACTAGCTATAGGTTATTATGAGATTAGAATTCACGTATGCCTAACTCTAGGTTCGTTAAGACACAAGGGTAGAAAACTAAAGGCTACCACAAGGCAAACTGCAAAGAATGTTGTAATAGAGGTAAAGGAATATTCAGAAAAAATGAGCTTCTTCCAGGAAGAAGGGACTTGGAGTTAGCCCCTTCTAGGGTGGACACAACTTTTATAAATTAAGGTGAAGAAGGACTTTGCCAGGAGAGGAAGCAACCACTTATGTGAGCACTCTTCCAGCTAATGCAGAATTGTGAGTGTGATTTCTCCTATCGTCAGGATTTTCTCTAACTCAAAAAAAGAGACCTAAACTGGATTTCTGAACACTGTATTATAACTTGTGTGGAAAGAACACAGAGTTGGGGCTGTAGCTCCTCATGCAACACTTGAAAATCTCGTCACCAAGGACAAATCATACGACCTAGTTGAGCCTTAGCTCCCTCATCTGTGAAAGAGGTATAATAACAATATTATCTGTCCGATCTACCTCTTGAGATTGTTTGAGGAACATTAAATTGTATGTAGGAAATACATTTCGAATTCTAATAATAGTATATAATGAAACTATTTAAGGAAAGACTGTCAAAAATGCCACAGCCTGTCTTCCTGGCCTGGCTGGACCAGAAACATAGTGCAAGAAACACTCAAACTCAGTGTGGAGCTGACAGAAAGTGGTGGCAACAGATGCAGACATGTTACAAGGGTGCATAATGTTCAACAGGGTGAGCAAGTGTGCAGCAACGGAATTTTCTACGTATTTCCTTTGATGGATTACAGCTACCAAGAATTCCTGCAGATTTTTAACATAGAACTATGAGATGTAATAACGCCTGGGAAATAACACTTTTACAAAGAAAAGCTGTGGAGATGAACATTTGGTCATTTTATGATTTATATTATTTAAAAAGAAAAAGAAAGACATTTTCAACACTGACACTTTAGACCCGGCAGGACCCAGAGGGAGCAACTGTATGTGGTAACAAGAGGGAAAACCACTGTGACCTGGCCTACCCCTAATGAGCAAATCAACTAAGCCCCCACCTTGATGAAGTTTTCATATCTGGAATTCTATTTATTTACAATGTAGGTACCCAAAAACAAAGAAAGCAGCATTGCCCTTTCCCCAGAATGGTTATGAAGCCATCCCTTAAAATGTCTATGTAGCTATTTTAATTACCATATTTAGAACTAAAGTCATTTTTTCATTCAACAAATATTTATTGAGTTCCTATTAATTTCCAGGAGCTGGATTAGATCTGGGGCTAACAGCGACTAAGATAAGCATCTTTTTCCTCATAAACTTGGCAGGCCCCCAAAACAAATGCAGTGTAAAGAATATATGTAAAAGTGCCTACAATTCTGCTTGACACATAATACTTAATAAATTTGTAGGATGAAACTTAATGATATTAACTAATAGTGACTGAATACAATATAAAGACTATATTTGTATCATGAAAGTATGAGAAACTTATAATCCAAGCAGTTAGTTAGGCATCTCTGACAGGGTGTTTGTAGCATTTAGAATTCTCCTTCAATCTCAGTCTGGAAATCTTGCGACTTTGGTGTTTCCAGTGGCAACTGAATCAAATGACACATCTAAATAAATGGATCTACAGAGACCTTATTCAAAATGGCAGGTGTTGCTGATTTCAATGAGGCTTGAAATCCACCATGGCAACTTGAAACTTCCCCTACCTACCTACAGTTGAGTAAAGTGATGTTCATTTCCAGAAGAGGAGCGCTGACAGAAATGATGTTACTTCTGAAAAGCAACTGAAACAAACAAACCCACCAGGTTTATCCCATCCTCTCCAAATCCCCCAAAATGCAAAACTGAGACACACTGATGATAAGGCAATAATGGTACACTAATATCATTAATGTACATTATTGGTAGGATAGAGGAATTAGACATTCTTGATAATCATAAATCTACATCAAGAAAATACACACAGGACTCAAGTTTCAGTAATATTTGTTTTTTTAACGTTAAGAAAACATCTTAGCACTTTTGTCTGAAATAAGATCGATGACAAGTAATGAAATACTTATAAAAAGGGTACTGCATTATTTCTCATCTTAGTCAAGCCAGAGAGTAACTACATTTTTCAAGGAAGAATTCTTTCAACAAGGATCTCGTTAGTGCTGTGATAAGCATTGTAATACACTGAGGTAAATATGAAATGTAACTAGTTCAGAAGCTGTATTTATTTTCCATCTTATATGTCGTAAACACTTAAAAATTCTGACAGAATTTCTGTTTTCAACACCAATGTGACATTGATAGCTCTTGAAACATTATTCTCAGTTGTAAGTCAGGAAAAAAATGTGTTGAGGGGAAAATAAGAAAAAGCAACTCCACAATTTGGCAATGATACCTTTAGGCAAATATCTGTGATTTCTTACACATGGTACACCAGTGAAGACAAAGTGGTGCATCATTTTATAACTGTCAGTTCTAAAACTGTGCTTCAGTGTTGGATATAATTTGTTTCCATATTTTAATTGTCACCCGGAAGTATCTTTTCCCTCTAAACCTCTAATAAGAAGTTGGTTCACACAAAATGAATGCGCTGTAATACCTTCTTTGAAACCCTGCAGTCAACTCTTTGCATAAAACTTTCTAATAGAAAAAAAAAATCCCACATTCTTCATTTTCCCTAAAGAGCAGCATGAGATTTCCAATCCTTTGCTTGAACACATAAAATATTAAGAGCCAATTTTCAGCTGCACCTCTGTCACTTCCATTATCATTCTACACGTCCAGAGGTGATAATGGACTCTGTAAATTGCAGTCTTTCTCCATCCCAGACAACTGAGGGTTTCACCAGGGGACGGTTCCACACAAAGGGTGGCCCAGATGTATGTTAATGGCACTGAGCAGTGAGCCGCAGACACCCCCATACAAGATAATGTGATGTGTTACCCAGAGGAAATTCAAAATGAGCAGAAAACAATTTCCTTAGGAATTCAGTAAAATCAACATTGACCTGTTCTTGCCCACAAATCAAATGTGTAGCACTGTCTTCACAGAACCTTGGAAACAGAAGATTAAAATACTCTCCTAATACCCCACCTGTAAGGGAACTGTCTGTCTAACCCAACACAGAATGAAGGCTCATGGACACTGACATTTAAATAATTATGGAAAAGGCTGTTATTTCCCATTGACTTTTTTCAGACATATCATACAGATCTGCCAGTATAAGAAGAATTATCTCCCAACATGAAGTGAAAAAAAGGGTGAGATAAAGGCAAATACTTATCTTATTCATTGCTGAAACAATACCCACCACTCACTATGGTAGGCAATTTGTCTATTAGAAGAAGCAAGCTGTCTTGTATGAAACCGAATGGGGTTAACATGGAGTTTTTAAATGATACTGTTTCCCACTATAGAACACAAAATAAAAACCGTATTTTAGGGAAAATATACAGGAGGAAGTTATTTGGATACAGTTTTGCTCCCCTTTCCATAAGGCACCTATTCTTTTTATTTTGAGAGAGAGAGAAAGAGAGAGAGAGGTAGGGACGGGCACAGAGACAGGGAGACAGAATCCTAAGCAGGCTTTGCACCATCAGCACAGAGCGCGATGCGGGGCTCGAACCCACGAACTGTGAGATCATGACCTGAGCCAAAATCAAGAGTCGGATGCTTAACCAACTAAGCCACCGAGGTGCCCCTAGGGCACCTATTCTAATGATAGATCTTACTCGAGTACTGGGTGAATATTCATTGACTGAACCCACTCAATTGAGTACTGATGCTCTGGGCAAGGAAGTGGGGCTAAGGGTGGAAGACAGAGGTTGTATGTACCAAGAAGAAAAGAATGCCTAGACAAAGAAAAGAGACAAAATAATATCAGGTTGCTTTGTCCAGATAATTAAATGTAACTCTTTTTCATATTAGACAATAATACACACACATATAGACAATAATACATATGTAATAGGATACATATATATGTGTGTGTGTGTGTGTGTATATGTGTATATATATGTGTGTGTATATATATACACACATATACATATCATCACTGCATATATGCTAGTAAAGCTAAATGTTGGATAAACTAAGGTAAGGTCAATTTTAATTCTATAAACACACTTTGGTGCCAATTTTTTTATTTTTCAAAGTCCAGAAAAGTCATACCTCAGAAACAACACACACACACACACACACACACACACACACACACACACACGGGGGGAAAATCAAAAAGAAGAAAAAAAAAGACAAAAAGGAATCTGGTATAATTATTTCCTCTTTATTATTTTAGGTAAAATATTACCAGTGAGCTATATGTCTTCTCTTCTCCCTTCAACGAGCAGCAAACACTCAAATATTATGAAGATACTGTGCTAAGCACTAGGCTATAGTGATTACAAGCCTCTTAAGGCTGTAATCACTTCAGAAGACAAGCAAGCAAGCATATCACACAATACAGTGTGGAACTTGCTGTGGGAGAGGTACCAAAAGACTTCTTCTGATGACACTTTACGATCTTGTCAGTTTCCAGGACTTCTTAGGATTGTACATCCTTCCCCTCCAAATTTCTTTACTCAAGAAAAATGGGGTATAAAATCATCGCATACTCAGAATTTTAAATTTATAGATACTTATAATTAAAAGCACTGAAATCCAGAATAAGCAAAACCAGAGGTACAGGAAGCATATTAGTGTCTCAGGGGAGTGGGGAGAAGGAGAGAATGGAGAGCTATTATTGGATACAGAGACTTCTAGGGAGATGAAAAGTTTTGAGTGAGAGACACATTATGAATGCACTAAAAGCCACCAAATTATACAGTTTAAAATGGTTAGGGGCGCCTGGGTGGCTCAGTTGGTTGGGCATCCAACTTCGGCTCAGGTCATGATCTCATGGTCCCTGAGTTCCAGCCCGATGTCGGGCTTTGTGCTGACAGCTCAGAGCCTGGAGCCTGTTTCGGATTCTGTGTCTCCCTCTCTCTCTGCCCCTCCCCCACTCAAGCTCTGTCTCTGTGTCTCTCAAAAATAAATAAACATTAAAACACTTTTTTACAAATGGTTAATTGTATACTCTGAGAACTTCACCTCAGTTACAAAAAAACAATTGGAATATTTCATTTGAAAAATTGTGGGACAATTCAAAATAGTCATTGTGAGATATCACAAAAAATTAAAGCATCACTCTGTCTCTTCTCTCTGTTTTTCTCTTTCTTACTCTCTATATACAGATTCTCTGAAAAAAAAATCAGAAAATTTTGATATAACTGGGTAACCATAGCAAAGTTAACGTCTTTGAGATACTTTTCAAGTTCATAAGATTGTAATAATATAGTAGCATAACAGAAGGTACTATGATTACATATGCCAATCTTCTCAAAATCTTTCTTTTCTATGAATTTTTAATGATGCAAGTAATTTTTCAAGGTCATTAAGAGAGCAAGCAGTTATTCAGACATTAAATTTGTTCACAGTTTCTTGGCAGCTTTGTAAGAAAACAAGCAAGTGGGATTTGTGGAGGAGGGAAAATCATGCACTGAAGAAGAGGTGAATTAGAAGCACTATGTAATTAGCTGCAGGTATACTTGACTGACGTTTTAACCTGGCAAAATATATCTTGGTGTTCTTGAACATAGAATTTGACTTCGAATTAATCATTTCCTGGTTGCAACTCATTAATAACGTATACATATATCTTTAAATGTCCATATCTAAAAAATTCATTTCCTAATGATTTCAACATACCAGTATCCAAATATCTGTTAAACATCTATATATAATTTTATAATTAAATCTATGGGAAGGACATTAAGAAATATACATACCAATATTTGCAGTCCAGAATGACATCTTCCTTAAAAAACTGAAAATAACAAGAAATTATATTGCCTTCTTAACATTAAACTATAAAATGGAAATGCAATAGAACAAGAAAGGGGTAGCAAAATGTATATATGTATTAAAAATAGTGTCTCAATCCCTGGAGAAGGTAAAGGACCATTAATCATTCAGGGATCACATTAAAAGGGGAGTCACAGAGGTCAATATTCAAAATATCTTTCAAACATTGTTCAGGAGAGTATGAACTTTGGGCAATAAACTTCAAGAATTTCTTCCCATTGGCAAAGTCATGTCCAGGCAGGAGATAGATGCAGGAGCTTATATTGTTCCTTTTCCATTAGTAAAACCTTTTCAACTGCATTTGGTGTCTACGTGTAATGGCCTAAAGCCATATGATTTATATAATTCTCCTTGTCCTGATTCCAAACAACATGTTATTACTTCTTTTTCCATGCACATTTGCCTACAAAGAGAAAATGCTTTTGTCATACTGACCTTGATATTCTTGTCCTTGAGATATTAGTTCTTACTGTACATGCATAACTTGGCATTCCACATGATTTGATTTCCCATCTATCTAGACTATAGGGTCTGTGGAAGTATTCTACTCCATGGAATGATTATGCTTTTCATTTTAAATTGGAATTTGGGTTTGATATCCCAGTATACCCATGAGAGATAGCTGAATCCACTGGTATCTGACATCACAAGTGTGAGAGCCAGGCTCTAGACGTTAATTTGCTAAGAGAATGACTGCTGCTCCATGAGGATTGTGGGTGACAGTTGTGGGTTTTATCCCAGAGGGACAACATACAGCCCCCTATATTATTGAGTGATTGCACATAGTGGTACCCTTACCCTCAACTTCAGTTGCTGTATGTATGATGGCAATGATTATAACAAGGCAGTTAAACATGAATTTCAAACATAATATTACCAAATGGGGCAGACCACCAACTATCTAAGCTAGATAAAAATCACAAAATTAAAGTGAAAATCTGCTCAAGTTAAACAAAATTACAAGGTAAATTAGTTTTACATTTAAATTCTCAACGTAAGAAAAAGGTGTGTAAGTAGGATCAGAGGATTGCAGGAAAGTCAGTTGTAGGCATAGAGAGCTCACTGAGTTGAAGGAACTTAACCAAAGCAATGTAGAAACAGACTAATAGGTAAACTCAACTGTCATTAAGTCTGTGCATTATCAGTGACTTTCTTAATTTTTGCATGCAAAAGATAAATTTGGTTCTAGTGTTCAATGCAACCCCTTAAAATGAAGTAAATGGCTTTTCTTAGACTTGATTTTTAGATAAAAGATACTGCCTAATTTTAAAAAATCTTGGAGCCAAAATGTATTAAGGAAGTTACAAATATTCAAAGACTTACCCAAATGTGGACATTAGAAATTTCATGTAGTTTGAAAAAGGTGAAGTTATGTACCTATGTATAAGGAGGAAGGTTTCATTTTTAAAAATATAATTGCATATTCTGTTACATTTAATGGGTGTAACACATTCATTGATAACATATTTAAACAAATACTATTAAAAGATTATATTTCTTGTACAAATATGGGATAGGGTTTTATTTTTTTTAGAAAATTAAAAGCAAATGAGAGTATTTTCTAAGTCCGTATTTAAAACCAAAAATATTTAGTATGGGTAAACATAAGCCATAAGATACTATATTCATCTCTAACATCAGTGTGCCAAGAAAATACTCTGCATTTTATATACATGATACTATTGAATGAATTACAAATCACTCAACATAATTTAAAAATGTCTCCACTTACATTTGAAAGTAATCTAAGTAATCTAAGTCATGCTTCTTGACACTGTTTTTCGAGTTTATTCAACTTGAATTCAGAAGCACTAGGAGCACACTCATTTTGTTATTTCCCTTCAAACCTTTTATGCACATGGATTGCATAAGTAGAGAAAGGAACCACTTTGCATATAGAGCACACGTTTGTGACACACTCTTTGAAAAAATGTTTCTTCAATAAACAAACGAACAAGCGAACTTTGCCTTATTCTTATTATGCATCTGCCAAATTTTGCTGTCAAAGAACAGTGGTGACCATATCAAGCATTCTTACCACTTGAGTCCTTTTCATTTGTCTGGAAAAGGCACAAGAAATAATACTCTAAGGAACCAAGAAGACAATAGCACACAGCTTAAAGGTTTCTGTTCTGCACTGACATTTTCTATGTGTGCATTTAATGCTGTTAATATTTTAGCACATGTGGTAATAGGGTCATACTGATATTTTTATCTATTTATTTCTGAATCCTCAGTCACAAACTTTGGAGAGAGAGAGGTTGCGATTCACAGTGAGACAGAGACAGAAAGAGATTCACTCTGTAAGAGCTGACAGCCCACAAGAAAATGGGGACATCAGTCCTACAACTGAAGGAATTGAATTTACCCAACAACCAAAAGACCTTAGACCTAGGTCTGAGCCCCGGATGGGACTGCAGCACAGACTAACACCTTCATTTCAGCCTGAGGAGACTCTGAACAGAGAAACTTGCTAACCCATTTCTGGAGTTCTCTCCTACAGAACTCAGAAATATGAACAGCTTTCTTTGTGGTGCTAACGTAGGGGAATTTATCCTTAGTAGTGAGTCCAAAATCTGCAATCTAGGATCAATTTGTTTCATAAGGAATAGGAGGGGCGCCTGGGTGGCTCAGTCGGTTAAGCGTCCGACTTCGGCTCAGGTCATGATCTCGTGGTTCGTGAGTTCAAGCCCCGCGTCAGGCTCTGTGCTGATGGCTCAGAGCCTGGAGCCTGTTTCAGATTCTGTGTCTCCCTCTCTCTCTGACCCTCCCCCGTTCATGCTCTGTCTCTCTCTGTCTCAAAAATAAATAAACATTTAAAAAAATTAAAAAAAAAAACTAAAAAAAAAAAAGGAATAGGAAGAAAAAAGTAGATAGCATATATGATATAGCATCCGGTGTCTAAGAATAGTTACTCATGATAAAGATATCTTTGTGTTTTCATCTATATTTTCTTTATGTTTGTTTCTACTCGAACATGTGGGGTGTGTCTGCATTTTACCCCCTCACTTATAACTTTTTAATGATATTGTTTCAATACAACTTACAAGAAAATGAGGCTCCAAATGTTCATTATTAACCTAAGCCAGATTTTGTTTTTAGAGGCTTAGTTGTTTCAAACTAACAAAAAATGGAAACTAGGATACAAATGAACAGGCCTGCCTCATAATATTACATTTGAAAATAGTACCACAATATTTGTTACATTAAAGATTACATTTCTGCGTCTGTTTTGGGCATGAAATAGAGGCCACTGAAATAAAAAGATGGTGTAGAGGATGTCTACATCACAACTTTCTACCAGTAAAGAGCATTTTTTGTTGGATGTGATTTTTCAATCAGGTGAAAAATAAACATGACATAGAATTTTCCATTATGTCCTTTACATATCAGTTTCTCTTTTCACAGAAGCTAACACAGAATTTTAGTCTGCTTTTTCCATTTCTTCCTTTTTCTTTCTAAAATTACAAAGTTTGTCACTCCTTGTTTCCCTCTCAACCTCAAGATATACAGCCACTTACCAGAGCTAACTGAAGACGGGAAAAACTTTAGGGAGATTGCTTCTAAGGCCTTTCAAAGTTAAAACTCATTTTCTCAGGGTAGGTTGATTATAAAAAATGTACCTTGTCTGTCACACAGATAATTTTGATTTAAATGAATAAAGATATAATTACTATTTTGTACTTTTTTTTTAAGTAGGTTCCACATCTAGCATGGAGCCCAAACACAGGGCTTAAACTCACAATCCAGAGATCAAGACCTAAGCTGACATCCAGAGTCAGACGTTTAACCAACCAAGCCACATAGGTGCCCCTATAATGATTTGTTTTTTTTTATTGCATTCTTGCTATATAGTCATACACATGTTAATTCCTCTAATCCTCATAATGATTCAATCAGTGCTATGATTACTATTATTTAATAGAATACTTACTGAAGTTCACAGTGGCCCCAAATGTAAATGGTATAGCAGCAATGTATAACCATCAGTTTAACTTTTATCCCAAGATTTTATCTACTAATATATAAATAAATGAATTCTAAAATTACAATTTCCTTTGGCTAGCTCTAAAAAGATTTCTGACCTCTCTTATCTTGCAATTCCAGAAAAGTTATGTGGACATTCCTAGCACCTTTTTACTCAGACTCCAATGAACCATGTAGGAATTTTCCTGGGTTGTTTACTCACTACACCTATTTTAATAATAAAAAAAAAAAACATAAAAGGAAACCTGGGTCCTATTTGAAAGTTTGTCTTCTATTAAAGGCAAAAGTACTACATTGGTTCAGTGTTTTTCTTGTCCCTCTCAACTCCTGAATTTCAAATCCCTAGTCTTTTCCTATATTTAATATAGTAAAATGCACCTGGAATCCAATTCAAGTCCTTCCACAGGCATTGTAATTGTTAATTTATTTTAAGAACTGCTTTGGCTTGTACCTAAAGATTAAAAAAAAATCAAAACATACAGTAATTCAGTAGACTGACACTGTATCGTTCCAGTATCAGTGTATTAAAAGCCCTTAAAGGCCCATTAGGGTATCAGACTATATTGGCTCCAAACCTGCCATTGTCTACTTTCGTTCAATAATGATTATGCACATGTAATTGACTGAGAATATTTGAGATCCATAAGTCACAATATAAATGGACAAAATACAATAAATGTATACAAATAGACTATAATTACAAGTCGCTTCAATGCAATGGATTTGACAAACTTCTTTGTAAACTATAAATATGCTAACAACCATGTGAATGGCTCTGCCCACAGTTTTATCAATGATAATAAAATTGGAGACAGAGTAGTTAATGTGGGCTCCAACTCCTTCTGAAGTAAATGAGGGACTTGAATGTGGCATTAATTCATATTATATTGCAATGATGGTGGACCATGTGATCCCAGGATGTCCTAAAAGAATTTCCTTAAAGGACTCAATATAGAATAGCAATCATTTATTGTGGCAGTATTTATTGCAATACAATGTGTTGAACACATTCATTTCTTTAAATAGTGCAGTTCTCAATTTTGCATGCAATTAGCACTCTTTCAAATATCTTTCTAAGTATTTTTCAATAATTTTCTGTGGATGTAACATATTTATTACTTATTTATGGATTTGGAATTTGTGAGAACTACAATTCATATAACATTAAGTACCTTGCCAATCATTTTAAATAGCAACTCAAGTTACTTTTCACAATAGCCAATGAGTCAAAATATATTAAGGTAGATACTAAATTAAAATTTCATTGTTTCTTGTGAAAATGAATTTTTCTTTGGTTCAAATGTAAGAAAACTGTATTTTTAAAAAGGAGAAAGAGTAACAGGTTACCAGAGAGCCTCTTATCCAGACTGTCCATAGGTAACTACACCTTACAAGCCTGCTTCTAAAACTGCCTGCGTATCAAAATTCAAACTATTTTTGTAAAGTATGAAGTGCATTTGTCATATTTCCATGTGATAAACTTGCTTTTTAAAGAATTCTACTTATACATATGGATATGTAAATATTAAATTTGAAGTAATTACAGTTCTATATTATAATAGTAAACATTTATATCTAGAATATATATTTATAAACATATAATATATAAACACTTATAATAATAACTTTTCTCTGTGGAGTAAGTTAAATAGCAAACGTGATTGTTTCTCTTTTGGCCAACTCACTGTCAACAGTTTATGGATCTTAATTAGAGCTACAAAATCTTTTTTGCCAAATAATGTAATAATGATGGCAGTTATATCCCATCCTATTCATGGGCCCACCCACACTCAATGGGAAAGGATTATTCAGGGTGTTCACACCAGAAGGAAGTATTCCTGTGGGCCACCTTAGACTTCTACTTTCCTTACATGTAGACAAAAGGTGCTTGTTATTCACAAAAATTATGAACAGCATAATATTTTCTACGTAGGCACAATGGATGGCTTTAATATTTCAGATATTTTCTGACATTCTGCTATATCATATTCTGAAAAGTCACATTTTATTATTACAGAAAATATTCATAAATCTTAACGTTAAATTATTGGCAGTGGCTAACTATTCTACCTAGTTAAGTACCCTCTGATGACATAAACAGGTCCTCTGTTTATTCTTTCAGAAAGACTTAAAGGGAAGATTTCTTAATGTAAAACATCTCTTCCTCCAAGAATAGCATAGGCATGAATTTATAATAACTCACATACTGTCAGACTCATTCTTCCCATAAAGTTAAGATGTGGCACAGTCCTTTTCCAATATAGAGCTAAAGGCAAGAATGAGTTGAACTGATGTCAAAAGAGGAAAAATCAGACAAAGAAATCATTGCCTTCTTTGTGATTAAAATACGTATTATAAATACAGTATCATCAAATGCAGGTATAAAAATATTCTCCTAAGCAAAATTATAAATTGTTGGCTCATCCAAAACAATTAAGAAGAGAGAATGCAATATTTACATTAACTTAAATACCACTTCAGTTTTACCTTTGAAACATTATCTCAAGGTGGTAAATGGGATTCACGGGAGTGTTAAAAACGATACATTCTCACTATTTTCTGCTCAGGTGAATTGTTTCCCGTCACATTATCCTTAGTCTTTTTCTACAAAAAAGAAATCACTAACAACAACTCTGGGTCTTTAATTGGGCAGGTCAACCTTCCAAACGCCATGGCACAGCTCAAACCCGGTGTTTTTCTAATCCCTTGTATGACCCTGCTCTGCCACACAGGGGGATGTCAATCAGAGCTGACGCAGGGGGATAATACTGACCATGCCTGTAATGCTGCTGGTAAAATCAAACTGCTTCCCCAGCTAGCCCCAGATGCCCTTTCATATGAGGAAACTTAGCCAAATAAGAAGAAACATTTCTTCACTTCTTTTGATTTTCTCATTTTTATCTTGTGGTTATATGATTGGCAGTTGGAACTATTTATTGCCTTTGTACTTGTTTACTGATTCCCACAATCCTCTCCTCAATCAACTTGATAGAACCTTGGGGTTTTTTAGGTGAGGGAATAGAGAAAAAAATATGATATGCTGTAATACCATAAAATAGAACCACAATCAAAAATAGCTATTGCTGCTATTTTAACTGTTATTGGATGGGCAAAGTATTTCCTCAATAGTGGCTCGTTTTCCCTCCATGTCTACATAAATACCTTCTGTTTGACATATGTATGTGTACACTTATTACACCACAGTGGATGCACAGTAAATAATTATAAATTTAGACAATGAAAAATGGAAACATGGGACATTCCAACCAGCCACAGAACAAAATGGTACAATGCCCACTATGGATTTATTTATAAATTCAAGAAATATCTATTGAGTGATAAATATGTTCCAGGTACTATATTAGGCACTAGCGATGAAATCATAAGCAAGACCCATTCCCTGCCTATAAAGGCCCTTATCAGCCTAAAAGCATCATAGTGGAGAACACAGTCAACTCAACTTTGAATACAAAACTGAAACCCTCAGGAGTAAGTCCTAGTTCAACGGTAAGTTTCTGTAATCTAGAAACACACGGGAGGCAATTCTGTCTTAAAGGAAAGCCAGGGAAAGCTTTCTGGATGAAATGAGGAGAATTAACATCTGTAATATTTTAAATCCTCCCCAGAAAAAAAATTACAATTATTATTACCATGTTTCCTGGGTTTGTGTGGCAAATTTAAAAACAACTCATGCGGAGGATTTTCTTCCAATGTATTCAAATAATTAATGAATGGCCCACCTCTTGTTGATGAGTATATTCAGGAAACTTAAGTGTGTATTTAAGTGTAGCCTTTGATTTTCCCTATCACTCGATTAAGGTGGATAGTCAAATCACACACCATGAAGTCACCACACTCAGGCACTTGAACGTGAAATAACACACAGTTGATAAACTGTGTTAGGGGTCATGAAGGGGTGAAGGGCTTGAGGCTGCTCTGCTAGTCTTCAACTCTTTGAGGGTGGCACCGTCTTTGATCTGTCTGCCTTTTAAACAAGGAAACCCGGAAATATCTCCGATGATCATTTGATGTGTTTCTGGTGAGGCACGGAGTCCTCCAGCCGCCACCCTCAAATGTGCCGTGCTCTCCCACTGGCTAAACTCTGGGCTTTTATGTTGGAGAAAAACCAGGCTTCCAGTCACACAGAGGCTAAAGAAAGGGCTGATGAAACAGGTCAGTGATTGGATTGCCAACCAGGCTGCAGGATCAAACTGCAACCTTTGCAAGGAACAAGTGGTCCCAGGGACTATGGAGCAGCTAAATGTGTAGAAGCATCGTTAACAAGTGAGAACAAGCGGCTGCTGTTGCCAGGAGGAATGGTGCTCAGGAAGATGGAGGGGCAGGAGAAGTCTCGGCTTAGGAAGACACCGGGCTCTCCTAACTTAAAAGGCAAGAAGCCCACCCATGGTGAACACAGAATAAGGCACCAGAAGAGGCTGAAGCTCAGACAACAAACCATGAGGTGGAAGGATGCACACACCCATTCTAAGCAGGAAAGTGAAGCACAGAGCAGAGGGCAGAGCTGGAAGCCTAAGAAGTCACAGTACTGGAAAACCCTCCAAGTAAAAACCATGAGTAACCTGCATTATGTACATGGCTTGGGAGGCAGAGAGGGTACAGGGGTTTACGAAAATGTGGGCTATGGTAACACTCAGGTTACTGCAAATGCAAATCTCTGCCTATGCCTTACAGCAACATTTCCACGCATTTAACTTATAATTCATTTACTCAGCAGACCTATGTTGATTCTTCATTTTTTTCAAATATTTATTTATTTGATATATAGAGAGAGACAGAGAGAGAGAGAGAGACAGAGACAGAGAGAGAGGCAGAGAGAGAGGGAGACAGAAGATCCCAAGCAGGCTTTGCACTGTCAGCACAGAGCTTGATGTGGGACTTGAACTCGAGAATTGCAAGAGCATGACCTGAGCTGAAGTCAGAAGCTTAACCGACTGAGCCACCCAGTACCCCCAACTCTTCATTTTCAAACTACATTGTTGGGTTCTCCATACACAGAGATGAATAAGAAGCAAGTCCTACCCACTGGGGACAGTCTAGGGAGGGAAAAAGATATGTGAACAAAATGGAGGTTTCTATCCTAAGTATTTTTAAACTCTATGACTATATTATTAAATTATTAATATCCAGTTAATAATAGATTAAGGAGCATTTTAACAAAATGATTGCTAATCCTTACTGTAAATAAGCTTTCTCAAGAAGTGCAAGATGAAATATATTAATGTAAGTACCCTTAAATAAGCTGAAAATACGAGCTTATGTAGAGAGCAATACAAATTAAGTTAGCATTCATAAGGTACCATTTTTATCAAATTGCCCAATATGCCAAATTCGATACCAAATATCAAAAAGTGTTAGATATGTGGATGACAAGAAGCTTCTCATTTTTGTGACCCAGTCATATCTAGTTGGAAAGGATTGATACTGAACTACAACATCAGGTTCATCTGCAAAGCTTTCAAGCTCTGTGTTGGTTTACTTGTAAGGAAAAATATTTGGTGAAGGCGAGGTCAGCCTGCTGAGAGGAGCCACAAGGGGTAGCAGTGGCAGACCGGGTAATAACGAATTGGTTCCTACGGAAATGAAATTGTTACTGTTTGGTTTTTGTCACTTTTTACAATTGATTCATGTGCTGCATCTGGCATTTTAATCTTAGCATTTGAGAGCCATTCCATCTTCCTTTAAGACATGAGAATTAGTCAAAGACAGGTAAAAAGGACAAGGATTGAGCACAGCATCATTAAGAAGAGTCTGATTAGAGAAGTTTCTTCCCGAACCTTAGGAATTGTTATTTGACAGTGATCTGCATGGTATGTGAAAGCGTTTTTTAAGCTAGGAAAGGAAGAGAATCTAAAATAGTGCTATTTTAAAATCTTAACTTATGAACATAATCACCTGTGCTCACACGTTCCACTAGAAGGTATAATTAAACATAAGGTAACATTTCACTAATAATACTACCAAAGTCAAAGACGCACTTCTTAATTATAAATAATTCATCATCATTTTGTAATTGAAATAATTTATGGGAATTATTTGTTTGAATTTCTTTTTTTTAATTTTTAAAAAAAAAATTTTTTTTCTTAATGGTTTTATTTATTTTTGAGACAGAGAGAGACAGAGCATGAGCAGGGAAGGGGCAGAGAGAGAGGGAGACACAGAATTGGAGGCAGGCTCCAGGCTCTGAGACATCAGCACAGAGCCCGATATGGGGCTCGAACTCACAGACTGTGAGATCATGACCTGAGGCGAAGTCGGACGCTCAACCAACTGAGCCACCCAGGCGCCCCTGAATTTCTCTTTATACATTACTGTCTTATTTTCTTACCATGAGCATGAAAACATTTCCAAATAGTTTTTTGTTTCAGCCTGGGTCTATTGAGGGTTTCTTACTACTAATCTTTTGTAGAAGTTGTGAAACTAAAAAAAAAAAAAAAAAAAAAAAAAAAAAAAAAAAAATTAAAAATAAATAAATAAAAGAATCATTTTCAGAACTTAGAAAATTGACTACTTTCCTGAATGAGGTTAAGTGCTACATTTCAACCTTGGGCAAAGTAAGTGAACCTGAAGAGTTCTACTGTTCAAATGAAATACCATAATTGGGTATTAAATAATGAAAAGGAAATTCTTTCAGAGCTTTTCACAGAGAGATAATCCAGGCTGAGCATCTGTCCCCAGTGATAGTGAGAACCATGTGATGGCCTGACATCCTACTATGAAGACACATAGTTCCAAAGGAAGATGGTACGGGTCACCAGCAGGCTATGTTAAGTAAACAATAAAAAATTTAAAACGAACAGCCACAAAGACTTAGGAACACTCATGAGTGGAAATGGATAAGTTATTTTGAAGTCAGTCCCTACATCAACCATTTCTGTCAGGGGATAGCTTCTCATGCCACACTGAAGCCCAAAACTTCCATCTCCCAAAAAATGAAGGAAGAGGCTGAACTGAAAACTGTCTATCAACACGCTTTAATGTAGATAATTACCCAAATTCTCTGACGCAGTAACAGGAGATTAGAATACCTGGTCTCTGAAGCACCTCTGAACTCTATATGAATCAGGGCTCCTGGGTGGCTTAGTCCGTGAAGCACCCAACTCTTGGTTTCAGCTCGGGTCATGATGTCACAGTTCATGAGTTCGAACCCCATGTTGGGCTCCATGCTGATAGTGCAGAGCCTGCTTGGGATTCTCTCTCTCTTTCTCTCTCTCTGCCCCTCCCTGCTTGTTCTCTCTCTCTCTCTCTCTCTCTCTCTCTCTCTCACACACACACACACAATAAATAAATAAATTTTAAAAAATAAAAATAAAAAAATAAAAGTATATGAATCATTGTGGTACACCATGCCATCATGTGGATTTCACAAAAAATGTTCTAGCTCCATCATATATACTGCCTTTTCTTCCATGTAAAAAGGAAGGCAAACAGTCTTTCTCTTACACCCATCCTTTCTGAACACATTTAGTGGTTCTTTAAGGTAGATCTGCACTATCATTTTGGGTAACATGTGGGATGGATAAAAATGAATAAAGAATATTCTGTAGTGTATTTTAGGATCTACAGCAATTTATATCCTAGAAATTAGAAAACCTAATGGTGACAAATATATATAAATGGACCCAAAGTACCAAGGATTAAAAAAAAAAAAAGCAATGGTTTGGATTTGCACAGTTTATTTCCTTTCTAATTTCAGGACCAGAGCTACAAATGAGTGTTTTCTCCCATGTTTCAGGGCATGTACCAATCTTCCTCTACTTGGTGCCTCTTCACAAGTACTCAGGGCTTCTCTTTACCATATTTTGACTATAATATTGGACTTCCCCAAATCTCACCCTACCTTTTCTTAGGTGCCAAGAAGATAATCAAGTAAACTGGGTTATTCCCAATGGGTCTGTATCAGGGCAACGGCTATAAGCGTGTGTTTCAAAAATAAATTTTTACTTATAAACTGAAAACTTCAGCTGAGAGACAAGGAAAGGTATTTTGAAGATTTCCAAATAAGTATAACTGTGTCTAAACTAAATCTTTGCAAATGATAAGTTAAGGTTTTGACATCCTTAGCTCAGTGAATATTTTAATTAATTCATTTAATAAACATCTATAGAGTGCCTATGCTATGCTAAACAACAGCCTAATGCTGGCGACACTGCCTTGAACAAAACAGGCAAAAATCTTGGCTTTTATGGAGCTCAAAATCTAGTAAAGGTAATAGACAATAAATAAGATATATAAGAATAATCTACATATAATATACTACACAGAAACTACACATAAGTTGGACAGGAATTAGGAGAAAAATTGGGACACTTAAAACATTTAGAGATAATGTTTGAAATTAAAGGGAACAGGAGTGCCTGGCGGCTCAGTTAAGTGGCTGACTCTTCATGATCTCACGGTTCATGAGTTTGAGCCCTGCATCCAGGTCCGCACTAACAATGAGAAGCCTGTTTGGGATTCTCTCTCTCCCTCTCTCTCTACCCTTCCCCCGCTTGCATGTGTTCTCTCTCCCAAAATAAATAAACTTAAAAAAATAAATAATACATAAAAATAAAAGGAATAAACCCATTTAATTCTATTTTCCCTTAGGTAACATTATTGAAAACAGAGCAAGAAGAATAAAATATTGGCAGTAAAACTTTAAATGTTTAGAAAATGTATTCCAACCTTTGGAGACATTGATTAATTAATTCTATAGATTTTCAGCACCTACTAGTACCTGCCAGAATCTATGTTTGGGCTGAACTATAGATACAAGGGTAAATAAGATTAAAAAAAAAATCTCAACGCTCAAAGGAAACTCATACTATTTATACGTTTAAAAGCCATTAATAAATCTCATTATAGTGTTAATTTCAGTGACTAGAGATATTTTCTGTCTTAATAAACAAATGGTTTTAAGATATGTTCCTTGGTGCTCCTCCCTAACTGCATTTTAATTGAGTGTGGACTGGATGTAGTGACTCACTTCTAATGAACAGAATAAGGTGGATGGGAAGGTGTAGATCTTTACAGAGTGGGTTGTAAAAGGCAGTGTGGTTCCCTGCTTGCCCTCGTGCTCTCTGTGAGATCACTTGCTCTGTGGAAACCAGTTGTCATGTTAGGATACTCAAGTCATGATAAGCCAGTACACAAAACAAAGGAAGGCAATTTCATAATAGGTTTTGAGATGGTTCAGATATTTATCAAATGTTATGCTTAATAAACATTTATTACTACAGTAGGAAAATAAACAACATTCTGGTTTGCTAAATATTTTAAGAAGATGATAAAGAAAACTTATTTCCACCAAGTGCAAATTACACTACGGTCTATTTGCTTAGCAAGGCAGAAATTACTAATTATTCTTTCTAAATTGCAAGGACATGCACTCTTAAAAAAAAGAAAAAACAAGTATGAAATATTTAATCTCTCAACAAGATAGATTAATAGTGCTGAAAAAGTTCTAGCTATCTATTGTGAGTGTCGGGAAGCACTATATTTTTATTCTTATCAAAGAAGAGATACAAAGATGGAAACCATTATCCAAGTAAAATAAACCCAAACTAGAAAATTTAAAAATATCCATCATACAACTTCTTAAATTTAAATACAGGAAAAAGGACTGAAACTTAAAACTGATTATTTTAATGAAGGCCAAGAGAAGGAGAGGGACGCACAGCAAGCCAGGAGTGAGGAGGCTGAAATTAAAGGCAGAAAAAAAGACTTTCCTTGGAAATGGTGATTTTGGTTTAAATTTGGATGAATAAAAATAATAGAAGTATATTATAACTATAAATAAATAAAGGCCTCAAGTGTCTGTTAAATCTAAAAAAATCTAACTCTGCAGAAAATAGGAACCACAGAGCATATTTTGCATATTTTCTATTTATTTCTTTAAGAATAAGTGTACATCTCATTATTTATAAACCTATTCAAACTTTCCAAAGCCCTTGGAATTTGAAAGCCTGCACACATATCAAAATATCTGCTGAAGGAATATCAAACAAGACTTAATAAAAAAACCAAAATGGAAAATATTTCGTAGCTTCCACTTACTGGCTTTGCTGTAACGGTCTGTCATAGATGCGTTATTAAAGAAAAAAAATAGTTTCCATGCTAACGTACTTTAATCTGCAAAAGTGTAAATTAAATTCCTATGATGAAGGAGTGAAAATCCTTTCATTTCACATTTCCATCATGAGTTCTACTTTTCTAATTAACGTTTCCAAAATACTCTTATATGAAGTAAGTTCTAAAGTATTTATCTGTCTTTTTTTTTTTTTTTTTTTTTTTTTTTTTTTGCCAAGATCCCTCAGATATGCGGATAGTGAGGGATAAACGACTATTCATGTTTCCACTATATTACTTTTAAGCTACGGATGCAATGCCAAGTTGTGTTTTTTAGGTGATAGCTTTGTCTTATTATTCTCCATATATTTAAATATCGTATGTGTCTGAGTGAGGACATGGAGACTAAAGAATGGAAATCCAAAATAAATGGCTCATTTTATCCTTTGGAGCATCGTTTCACTGCAGCCTGTTCCTTGTGCTGAGCCCCATGATACACATATAAATTCACCTTTCAATCATTTGTGTGGGTTAATGACACTGAGTAATAGCACATTAGCAAAGTGCCATTCCAGACACCAGCCAGGCATGCCAAACAGATAATCTGACAATCGTTTCAGATTCATTTTCCACGAACAGAAACACTGTTCAGGCTTATTAACTAGCAAATCTGCATAAGGCAGTGCGTAGAGCACAGAGCCTCCATTAAAAGTAGCAATCTATCTCATTAATGTAATTTACAAGGGATATTTGGCCCATTCTATTGTTGTAAAATTAAAAAAAAAAATACGTTCCTGTTCAACAAAGCTGTCGTTTATCTGTAGCAAATTCTGATGTCCTTTACGCTTTACTGAAATAAAAAGATCATAAATTGTTTAATAAGAAAACCGTTACTCAAATATCATATATTTTGCTGCCATCAGAACAGAGCATTTGGAATTTAACTTCTAATATGTTCCTCAAAATATAAACTGATGATAGGCTCACCTGATGGTAATTAGTTCCAAATCTTCTATTTTTTGTGTTTCGACTTTCTATTCACCTTAAAACTTCATTTGCCTTAAAACTTCCCCTTGGAACAAGCGATCAGAGACCTGCTGTACTGCAAATATCTGCAACCTGATTTTAATAAAGATACACTTGCCTAAGATTTCTGCCTTATCTCCATCTGTGGTAACCGGGGATTCTGTTTTACTTTTACATCTGTGAATGGGAAGTTCATCTGTGAATACTGAAGTCTTCATTATACAGCTGAGCACTATATTTCCTTTTGGACTCTTGAGGGCTTGTTTCTTCTTTATGCTTTATGAACAATGTGTTGTATCCTTATCTCTTTTTACTGAGAAATTTCCCTGCATTTATCTTCAGATTTTGCGATAAGAGCAAATTCCATTTAGAATTCATCTGTCTTTAACAAAGGTTTAATTTTCTTTCATGTTTTCCTGATACAGGTGTAACTTTACATTAAATTGAGGTGACCCATTGTTAAGTATTCATTTTCAAAAAAGCTATCAAAAGATGAAGTCTTATCAAGATGGTCACATACACGCAGATTTTCAAAGGCAGTGACCTATGCCGAAATTACTCAAGAAATATTAAGTCTCTGCTCCTCTATGGCATATTCCACGTCTAATATCATTTGTATTGAAAACTTTCACGGGGGGAAGACAGTAGCCATGACAGACTTAATTATGAGAGAGTAAGGTCAGCATGGAGTTTCAGATTGGCAGAATTCTGGAAGGGAAATGTTTGTTAGGATAATAGTTCCCACCTGACAATCTGTTTCTTTTCAAGGTCCAACTCCTTTACATAGATCACAGGGTTTTTCAACCCTGGTAGGCTACAATCACACAACACACTTTTCCTCAGCCTTCAATTTTCTCTGTGTTGAAGACAGTGATATTTCATATAATCAAATTCCTTGCTTATATCACCTAAGTCGTCAATGATAAATTCTTCCTTCAATGTTTCTGGACTCGATGTTTTCCTTTCATTCAGAAACCATTAGTGTTATTATTTTTTCCCACTTTGTTTATATCGCACAAAAATGTGCTTGCATTCCGCAGAGTTGATTTGCCTTCTGTGACTGGCCCTCTGCCACAAAGTTGAGATGCAATCAAACAGGGCTTCACGCACACACACACACACGCTCACATGCGTGCACACACATGCACACACACACTTTGTTCATATAGTTAAGAAAAAAAAAGACATGGAACGACTGGAAAGAAACTGAAACCTTAAAGACCAGAAATGTACAAAAAAAAATACCTGGTATGTAAGCAAAAGTATAAAATAAAAATAACGTATAATAAAAAATCCCGGGGAAATACATGGATTATAACATAGAGCTCAATAAATTTCACAAATTGACCCCATCTGCCTATCCAGCACCAGATTAAGAAAGGGAAGCTTACGGGAATCACAGCAGCTCCCTTGTGCTGTTTTCTAAGCACCACATATCAGCCCCAAGGGTCGCTACTATTCTGACTTCTTCCACCACAGATTAGCTCTTCCTGGTTTGTAACATTTTATGTTTGTTTTACAATGCCTTGATATTTAATGCATGTTGGTACACCTATATCACCAAACACATTTCTGATGAAGGAGTTTCCACCTTTTTGTCTTTCCCACAGCCTGCTTTGCACTTTAACACACAGCTCCATCTGGGAGTCATCTTGGGTTTCTACCTCCTGCCCTGTATACTTGCAGCTTAGGGGAAATGTCTCTGCTTTCCTGAAGATGAAGGCGTAATCTAATTTTAAATTAAGAAGTGTCTTTATATTCTCCTCTGGAAACAGACTTAAAGATGAGAAACTCTAGGGACCCCTTGAAGGATCCACAATCACAGGCAACATGTGAGAACATAGACTCTGAATCAGAGATGCACTTGGGGTCTTGCTTTAGTGATTCTCCCATCTGCACTCCAATCTCCCAATCTATAAAGAGGAAGTGATACTGACACCCAGTTTGAAGGGCTGCTCAGAGAACTAAGTGATGGCATATAGGAAATATATAAGGGGCGTTGATGAACCTCCTTTACTTGCTAGGTCCTTTCTTTTTACTTCCGTGACATTCAGAATACTAAAAAAACAAACAAACAAAAAAACAAGAAAACATACAGCATGTCTTGCTCCTAGGTAACCTGCATGGTCAGTATTAATTTTTTATGTGACTAAGTTATCTTTTTGTTTTAATTTTCTCTACATCCCATTTGTTTTGTTTGCCTTTTCATTTTCAGTGATATCAAAATATTTCAAAAAATATGGCTTTTTGCCATGAATAAAAGCTTTTTGCATGATCAAGGCAACTAAGTTTACTGTCCTTTAAACTCACAAAAGAATTTTAAAAATCAGTTCTCCCACACTAAAACAAACCCATCCGGAGACCTGAGAACTTATGGTTAGCCATCGTGTGTCAGCTTTTCCTGTCTTTTAGCAAAACAAGTTTTTACAAAATTTATCTTTCTTTCTTAACCCTGAAACAAAATTATTACCAGCTTCTTCATTCTCTGTTTGGCAGCAAGCTCTCTAAGGATAACAAGAAAGTCCCCAGTACATTCCTCAGAGGAATAAAAAGTGCTTTTAAACATTCACATAATTATACCAGCTACATATCGTTTCCCTGCATTACGACGCACTATCAAGTACTGGCCAACTTTCCTAGTCAGGTAAGCAAATACGTCTGAATGAAGAACATGTAAGGCACTGTAATAACTTTAATATTCAGTAACTTGAGTCAGTGTGTCCAACTATTTACTTCAAATATATCATTCCATCTAACTCCATTTCTTGGCCTTGCCCTTTAAACACATCTTTTCTAGAATTAGAGACCTTCCCTCTAGGCTCATGGCAGATTGCTCCAGTAATGAGCCCTATTTTCAGCTGTTAGTCATGCTCTCTTTCTTCAGATCTCTGATACATGGATTAGCTCCTCAGTAAATATTTCTGTTTGAAAGCTGCTGGTCTCCACTCTTTGTAAAGTCTTAAAAGGCCTGGCATCTACCAACCCCACAGGGTACTTTGCAGTTGTAAAAAGGAATGTCACAGGTTGGGGATGACAGACAGTGAGCTATTTTCTTTTCCCCTGAAGATGATGGTAGAGGGCAACGACACATTACACAAATTACATTAAATCTAACATAACCAAGTGAAATATAACTTTTTAGACCTGGGGTGTCCGTTAATTTTGTCAGAGAATATTTCCTTCATCTCCATTGCCTTTTCTAAATTAAAAAACAAATTCATACATTGATATAGTTTCTAAAATGCTACAATTTCTTCATATGCTGTTAGGAATTGTATATCTCACGTTAACCAAAATTAAAAAAAATCATATGAAATCAAAATTGCACAAGCTGAAAGGAGCTAATATAAAGAGAAGGACCAAGTTCTAGGACAACGACATTTCTCGTGGGAACTTGGGCAACTTTCTCACATCCTTGTTCATAAAATAAGAACAGTAAGATGTAAACTTCAATTTGTCATGAAGATTCAGCAATGGCTTATTTATCCTTTGCTTTAATTATATAAATATTATTTGTTACTAAATTTGGAGCTTAAAACTCTCATACACGTGCCATTCTTGATTTTAAATATTCTATCCCAATATCTTTCTATGTACACTCTTTCTTGCCATATGTCTCCATTTTTGGTTAAAAAACTAAGATCACTGTTCCTGTGTGGGCTTATATGACATGGAATTTTAGACCACTGGAAAGATCCTTTAGTGTGTTATTAAAGATGATGCCACAAGCAAGAGATATGTTTTGTATATTTACATATGGGAAAGACAGGCAGTTACCCTTAAAATGAATGACTGCAAAGCCCTATAATCAAGGCATAAGACAAAGAAATTAATGTTTTGCAGAGATACTCCTCAGGCTTGTTTTCCTAATGCAACTCCATAAGGTCGGAGAAAATTCCTTTAAACAAACTGTCTTCTGCTTCCTAAAGTTGTCACGCAAGACTAGAGTTTTAATTAACTTTCAACAAGCCCAATCTGAACTCAGAGGTGATACATTTAGAGGACCCCTGAGTTGTCTAACCATCGCAGCCTAGGGAGTGTTTAGGAAACAGTCAACCACTGACAGACTTTGTGAAACAATGGTAGAGGTAAGAAACTTAGAAGTTACCCCAGAGGAGCAGCTAAGAGACCCAGAAATTGGCATTTACTTGACAAAGGGCAGACACTACAATCTAAGGCGATAGATGGGGCCTCTGGACAATATCGGGCAGCACAGGACACTTCCTATGCAAAAGGCAGCTCAACGGTGATTTATGGAATCAGGGGTTTTCAATCCTGGCTGCCTGTTAGAATCACCTGGGGGGCTTTCACCAAACACAGATGCCAGGCTCACCCCAGTGAATCCGGATTCAATCATTCTGGCTGGCAGACCTAGGATGAGTATGTTTGAAAGCTCTCCTAGCTGATACTAATGTCTTGTCAGGATTGAGATCTCATAGTGTAAACCACAGCAAAGGTTAGAAACTGTGTTATCATTTGTGCGAACAGTTTCTTCCCCTCAGTTACCTAAATGTGTATTTAAAACAATATAGAGGTTCAGAACATAACTACAATACCCAGTGGAAGGTCTGAAATGCTAAACGAACTATCTTTCACAGACATAAAAGTCCTCATATTCATATAGGTTAACTTAGTTTATAAGGGACCCAAGAATGTAAATGAATTTTTCATCTAGAAGCTCCCCCCCCCCCCCACTCCAAAAAAGTAATTTACTTTAATGGGTATGAAGGTTAATTTTATGTGTCAACTGGATTGGGCCAAGGAGTGCCATTATTTGGTTAAATATTATGCTGGATTTGTTTTCAAGGGTGTTTCTGGTTGAGATTAACATCTGAATGTTAAACTGGTTAGCCTTCCCCCATGTCAGAGGGCCTCACCCACTCTTGTGAAGGCCTGAATAGAACAAAAAGGCTGAATAAGGGAGAATTCACCCATTCTGCCCATCTTGGAGCTGGGACATCAGGCTATTCAGACTTGGACTGGAACTTGTATCACTGACTTTCTCGCTTTTCAAACCTTCAGATTCAGACTGGAATATTACTATCAGCTCTTCTGGGTGTCCAGCTTACTGACTGCAGATCTGCGGACTTCTCAGCCTTTATAATCACATGAGCCAATTCTTTATAATAAATCACTTTTTATATATATTGGTTCTGTTTCCCCGGAGAACTCTGACATACAGTGGGGCTTCAGTTGATTATTTTTGAAATACTTATTACTGTAGGAAACACTTGCCTAAAAACACTGGTTTCCATATGCTCAGAAATGAACGATAAACGTTATCATTTGCATGCACATACGATGGAAGCTCGCTGGGAATTTTCTCAAAGACCACCCCCTGTCATTTTTCTGCCATTGCACACATACTGCTTGATGTGCCTCAGATGAAAAAGAGGGGCGAGGGGGATGTTAAGATGACCACAATGGAACTCACTGAACAGCAGCAGGGAGTTCTAGCAGTTCCCACAAATGAGCCCATCGCTGCCGTATTTTCAAGACCTCCTGCTAATAGTAGATTCCTGGGTTTTGGTTCTGGTATATTAGACTGTCCACTGGCAAAGAACTCAAGTTCCATTCAGGCATAATAAATCATCAGTCTCACACGAGCAAATAATTCACCCAGACTCTGTTCTGTCTTCCCTTCTTTGACAGTTCATCTCCTGTCAAGTGAACTAGAAAGGATATTAATATTCTTCTTTTTGCAACTATTAACGTCAGATCACCACTTTTCCCATTATGTTATTAACTTTTTCTCTTTATTTTATAAATACCCACTCTTTAACTCTACCAATATAAACGTGCCTATTGTAGGTGTATTTTTCTTTGCTTGTCGTGTTGGTAAGGCAACTGCCCACTAGAAATCTTAAACATAATTATAATTTTAAGTTGCTAGAATCTGACTTTAGTATAAAAAATAAGCTTTTCTCAATTCAAATATCAGATATGGTCCTATTCTAAGAATGAATAAAATGAAAGGAAGAAACAGACCCATGTATGGTACTATATTCTATTTTTTAGTTCAATGTGACTCAGAAGTCACCCTGACCATCACCCTAAACCAGGCCTCTGCTGACCTGCAGGTTCCTTCTCCTTGACACGATCTCTGAACAAAGCAACTATAAACCAGGGTTGGCTGAAATCTCTCATTTTAACTATTTCCAACCTGGACCTCATTAAACATGGGGCAAGTCCTTGTCTGACTAATTTTAGCAAAACCTCAGAAACAAGGTAAAAAAGAAAGGAAAATAAAAAGAGAACATGGTTCTTGAAGAATAATACATGACGAACACGTTAACTATAGAGAGGAATGAGAATCAATACAGTTCTTAGGAGTGAAGTTCATTCCTTCATTCATGTTCTAACATGTCAGGCGCCATTTCAGGCATTGGGGTTAAAATGATAAACAGTACTTGCCATTTTGTAGTTTACATTTTAGTATGAAGAGACAATAAATTGACAAAATCAACAGTATATTTACCAGTATATTAAAGAATGGTAGGGGCGTCTGGGTGGCTCATTCAGTTAAGTATCTGACTTTGGCTTGGGTCATGATCTCGCGGTTCATGAGTTCGAGCCCCGCATTCGGCTCTGTGCTAACAGCTAGGAGCCTGGAGACAGCTTTGGATTCTTTGAGTCCCTCTCTCTGTCCCTCCCCTGCTCACACTCACTCTCTCTCTCTCTCTCTCTCTCTCTCTCAAAAACAAATAAAACATTAATTTTTTTTTTTTAAATAATGGTTAAGTGCTATGGAGAATAATAAAACAGGGTGATGAAGAGGGGTCTCTCTGGTAAAGAGGCATACAGGAGGGTATATACACAGGCAGGTATATGTTTGGGTTTGTGATTCATAGTAAGGATATTGGTTTTTCCTCTGAATGAAATAGGGAACCATTCATTGATTTCCAGAAGAGAAGGAACATGATCAGAGACATCACAACGATCATTTCTGCGGCTCTGTTGAGACCGTCTTGTAGCAAGGAGGGGTGTGAATCTTCTAAACTTGTGTGAAAGATACCATGAGTGCGCAGCAGTTTCTGCTTCCCCTTCTTCTGCCTGGACTTACAAAGGGGTACATTTCCCAGCCCCTCTGCAGTCAGGTGGGGCCACAGGCCTGGTGTTGGATGAAGAAACGTGAGCAGTATTGACACATGTGTCACTGCCATGCTGAGGCTTCAGGATTCTCCAGTCTCTCTCTTCCTCTACTTTTCAGCTAGCAACATTGTGAATGGCACAGCAGCTGGCAGCCTGGATCTGAGTGACTACAAGAAGCTCTCCCCAGACCCTTTAATCTCGCCAGCATAAAGTAGACATGTGTGAACAAGATATGTCAAGTTTTTTGGTATTAAGCCCCTGAGGTTTGAAGAACTGAGAGCTACCACTCAAAAGCCTACTCTGTTCTGATGAAATCAGCTACTTAGGAGGCTATTATAGTAACTCAGTCCAGGGATGACAGTAGCTTGGACTAAGGTGAAAGGACAGGAGGTGAGATTTTGGATAAAATTTGACGGTAAAAACCAAACCATTTGACAAATTCCTGTTATCTTTATAACAAATTACTTTTAAACCTCAAAACACTTTCCAAATTTTTGTCCTTGGTTATAAATTGTTTAACAAATGACAAATATAACCACTTAAGCATATATAATCTCTTTGGGCTGATATGACATGTAACATAACGACTTTAAAATGGTCTCAAAACAAATGCAATGTGAAGATATGACATTTATATTCTGCCTTGCTGTCTTTAGTATGATCCTATATTTTGAGAAAATATGTAAATTTCTGTAACGGAACATGGTATTTTATTAATTACATGTTTTGCCAACAATTTCCAATAAAAAGACATATGATTTTAAAAAAAGCTCATGCACTATGAACTGCATTGGAAATTCCTAGGAATTATACTAAGATGGAATATGACAATGTCTATTACAGTGACACTAAATGAGGTAGGCTTAAAATTGTATCTCAAGTTAAAGATATGCATAGGGGCACCTGGGTGGCTTAGCAGGTTGAGTGTCTGACTCTCGGTTTTGCCTCAGGTCATAATCTCACAGTTCTTGAGTAAGCCCTGCATTGGGCTCTACACTGACAATGAGGAGCCTGCTTGGGAGTCTCTCTTTCCAACTCTCTCTCTGACCCTCCCCCACTTGTGCTCTTTCTCTCTCAAAGTAAATAAATAAACATTTAAAAAAATAATTATATGCATAAAATTAAATACCATAAACTATTTATTCACAAACATGTAGTAAGAAAACAAAGATGTATGAGAACCTGTCTAGGCACTTGTGTCATGATAAATTAAAATGATTATTGATTTTTCTAAGATCAATGCCTATTGCCCCAAGTAATCCATTCTGTAGTGTTTTTAAAAATACCATGTATAAGGACCCTCATATGGCCCCAAGAAAAATTAACAGAGTCATATTATATAATATAGACTCCCTCCTCACAAATTAGTAAAATACTTCATATTTGCTTTGTGTGTTTCACAACACAGTACTTGAAAACTGAATGATTATCATATTGATGACTGTAATGTGGTCCTAAATGAATACTGGTCAGATATATAATAAATCTTGATTTTTAGTTATTCTTACAGGGGAAAGGAAAAGAAGATATCATTTTGATCAAAACTGGTCATTTTCTCTTACAATTTTTTGTAACATTAAATCTCAGCTATGATTTTGAAAGGGTCCAGGTTATCAGGTAGGGTTCTGTAAACTATATTTCTGCTGCATCCAGATGGTCACTTTTATGAGTAATACTAGTAACAGAATAATCACAGGTTCAATGATTCATTTAATCATACCATCCTCCAATATTTTTTCCATTAAGAATATTGTGATAGTTCAGAGAATGTTAGATAACATCATTTTATAAATTTATTTTAAAATGAATTAAAGCATCTTTCTGATAAACATCAGGTTATTTAAGGGGCAACTTTTGCTGAAAATTTTTACTGATTTAATCAACTTTGATTTAAAAAAAAAAAAAAAAATCAGGCTTACCTTTCCAGTTTCTGACTTGTTCAAGTTCAATATGTCAAATATGCATAAAAAATAAAATGTGTAATTTCAGAATTTATAGCCATTACAGAAGTTTTTATAACTTTAACTTTAATGTACAAAATGTTCCTGAAAATACTGCATACTCACCACTGACAATATCCCCTTTGTCTAAGTTTTAGACTATACGTAAATATCATTTTCTAGGCTATCATTTCCTAACCTATAAAATACAAACATTCATCATCCACAGTCCGTTTCTTTCCCCTCTAACATTCTTTGACTCCAAATCATTGTCACGTCAACACTCTTTGACATGCCTTCTTCACATTCCTACTGCCACTGCCTCCACTCAGGCTCTCATCATCCTACACCTGAATAACGCAGTGGCTCCCAAGTATACGGTGTTCTTAGCTCCAGTCTAGATTCATCCCCACCAGCTTCCACGTTGCTATCAGAGTTATCATTCTCAAATGCAAATCTGATGATATGAGTTACTCCTTGGCTTAAAAAGAGTTTAAATATTGCTTCTTCCAGATCTTGGAAGAATCCAGATGGTCCTGGATCCCACCATCTGATTTGGATGCTCCTCCACCATGACCTTGGCCCCAAAGCATTTCTTTTTTATAGAACTTATTGCAGCATACTATGATGATTGATTTATTGCCCTATTTCCCATTAGGCTCCTTAAAAGTAAGTAAAACTTTTGATTTGGGATCCTTTGTGTTTAGTACATTGCTTTATTCTTAATGGTGAACAGTATGTGCTTGCTGAATAAACAAAGGAGTGAATGAATAGGCATCTCTAATATCTGAATGCAAGGTTTTATTAAAGGACTGAGGTAGCATATTCTCTAAGACTCTATAAATATTTATTCCCATTTGAAAATATGCCCATAAATCTCTAGCACATATTTTGCCACTAGAGATACAAAAGGGAAATGGTATATAAACACTAAACTTTGTAGTACACTTTTTAATATTCACACATAAAATCACTCAAAGTAAAACGTTGCCATTTGCCTAATTCATTCTATTTAGACAAAGAAACCAGACTGGTTAGATTTATGATACGGTTAAACGTGCTATGTATTGATTTACACTATTACAAATACTTACGTTCCACCAAAGTTTTTGGTTTTAAGAAAGAAACTACAAATGTTAAGTGATATATTAGAGAACTCCCGCTTACCACATCTTAGTTATTTTAAATGGAATCTAAATTTGGGGTCCAAATTAAGAGAATATATATAAGTTCCACACAGCATAATTTAGAACAGGAAGTTTCCCTGGTAACCACATATAAGTTGGCAAGCAGCAAAAGAAACTATAGCCTTAGGTTCCTTGTTAAAAAAAAAAAAAAAAAAAGGAAGTATACTTTATGACCCTGAATTCGTTATTGGTTAACTCCTTCCTCCTGGGCTGTGGTATAATTTTAGGTTTGTCTTTTTCATTTAAGTCAACTGCTTACAAGTAGGTTGAAGACAATTTCAGTAAATCCCATCCCATTTTCTTCAAAACTTTTCGGATGTTTTATATTAGGACTAGCCGTGGTGATAACCTTTCTTTTTTCTTTGGTTAATACACTGGTCCAATCAATAAAGCAATCTTTAGCCTCCTTCAGTCAAACTACACTGAGCCCAATTGACTTTTCTACTCTCTATTCTAGAAATTCTCTGGAAATAACCATTAAGTCAATGGCAGGAATACTGATGCTAAATTTACTTCTTAAATGTATTTCTGTAAACATAAATAGAGAAGTCTGAAAACAATGTTGTGTTGAATGCAATATACTACCACTATTATTCATAACATTATTATTTATAATAACAATTAAACAGGAAAAATATTCTAAAGAGAATTTTGCATTAGTTTACTTGATATAAATATAAGAAAAGAAACAGACAGATGGATTACATTTTATATGCTCCCTAACGACACTAATCTAGGTCTTCCTACCATGTTTTAGCAGATTTTTAAAGAAATTTTTCTTAAGATCAAACAGTGCACTACATTCATAGCATCTGAAAGTTAGTTCTTTGTTAAGAGGCACTCCTAACATGCTTTTAAGTACTTTAATGTCAGTTCTTTGGTATCTGTGATTCATAGCAACCAATACTCTAATTATTATATATGATTTAGGGAGAAAAATGCATGTACAGGCAAATTCTACCATTTACAACAGGAACTCATAACACAAATTAATGGTAGCACATGCCCCTTAGTGGTTAATATAACATTTACAAAAGCTTTTTGTTAACTGTAGCAATACTCTGAAACTCCGGGGCCATCTGGAAATAATTCTATTCACAGTCTCAGGAGAAGGCAAGAGTTGTTAGCACAGAATATTTCAAATATTTAGATAACTTTAGATAACGATAACGTTAGAGAAAGTAGTAGCTCGTTGTCACATGGGCATGCCTGCTCTCCAGCTTTCCAAGGTATCCTCTGAAAGGGAAGGATCAGTTAGAGCAATGAGAATTTGACCAAACCATGCTGGTTGGCAGATGCTTATTTCTTCTCTGCAATGTTAAAAACTGACTTATGCACAAAGGGGATAAAGGTATAACAATGTAATAGAAAGGAAAGAAGTCAGGGAAAAAAGGAAGGGCGGGAGGGAGAGGAGAAATAATAAGACATAGACTTTTCAAGACCTAAGAAGTTATAATCGAGTGATATAATACAGATGCCTGTTAAGAAAGCATAGTCACTGGATTTCCGGTGACAGGACATTTCAAGTAGAAGAATCCAAAGCTCTAAGGTGGACAGTGCACAGGCATTCTGAAGGGACAGAATGAATGCAAGCAGAGCTCCATAGGAGATGGTGATGTACACGGTCAGAAAATGAGAAGTGCAGGGGCGTCTGGGTGGCTCAGTTGGTTGGGCAACTGACTTCGGCCCAGGTTGTGATCTCCCGCTTTGTAGGTTCACGCCCCACATCTGGCTCTGTGCTGACAGCTTGGAGCCTGCTTCAGATTCTGTGTCTCCTTCTCTCTCTGCCCCTCCTCTGCTCACACTCTCTCTGTCTCCCAAAAATAAATAAATATTAAAAAAAAAAAAAAGAAAGGAAAATGAGAAGTGGGGATAGGATGCACAGGGTGAAGAAAGGAGGAGGAAAATAAGATTTCACATCAGTAAAAGAAATATTTTGAGAAGATAAAAAGGGTTCCTTGCTCCAATTCATATAGAGCAAGTTACTGATAATCCTTACAGAAGTAACTAAAAGGAAAAAGGCATTAAAAACATGACAATGCTAAATATTTTGAACTTTTCAAGACATTCCTGACAATAAACTTCCTAAAGTTCATACCAAAATAAGCATTCGACCACATTTTATTGCTTATCTGACTTGCTGATCCCACTGTGAACTTTTAATTAATTTATAAAAGGAGCCCCTACATTAATTTATTCTAATCATTATAAAATAATTAACATTTTGACTATGACTCAGATTCTGCATGTCTGTATCTATGAAATAAAACGTAACTAACACTTATATTGGATTCATCATCTGTGTTTTAGTGAGTGACCTTACTGCTTCAATAAAACCTTACTGAAATGTCAGCATAACCACAAATATAAACGGAAAAGAAAATTACCATTCAGTAGTTATCTCTCCATAATCGTAATACTGAAAGAAAAAATTTCGTTTCTGAAAATATTTAACCTTTTGTCATATTGATTAAGAGAATATCTAAGAAATAATTCATTAAGTCTCTGAAGTTTTTAATTTGTTCTAAAGGGTAAATAACAAAACACTTTACAAGGTAAAATTTTCTGCAAATACAAAGTGCTTTAAATTGAACACCTACTGACTTAGTATATACTCAGGCATGTCTCATTTCACTGTAGTAGATCAGGCTTGTAATTTTTATATGTTTTCTGTTTTTCTCACTAGACGAAAGGGTCTTCATGGCAGGGACTAGGTTTACTTTAATTCTCCAATGCTTAGCTCATGAAATAAAGTTGAAACCTAAGTAGAAACCCTGGTAAATGAACAAATGAAATGGCAGGTAGTAGCACAAAAGTGAGATAAAAGGAATACACAAATTCCCTCCTTTCTAAGTTTCTAATATTGGCAAATAAAACATTTTCAAGGACTGGTCCAAAAGTGTATGTATAGTATGTATGTATATGTGTATGTACATATGTATGTGGGGGGGGGTGTAGGTGGGGGGGGGTGTAGGTGAGTGTATTAGTCATGTGTATGAAACATGGAAGGAAATGTAAACATGTTCATTATTTAACTGGAGACTGACAGAATAATCACAGGCACAAATGGCGATCTCTTCAGCCAGTACTGCATTGCCACTTCAAAGACAGAAAAGGGACAGGGTTCTGTAGAAGTGATTATATGCACTGACTAATAAAGAATGCAGGATTTAGGATAAGAAACTGAGTTAGGCAAAGCGGCCAATTATTTGTTATTTTAATGAACATTTTAAAGATCTACATATAGAAAGCTGCCTACCTGTAAATGGACAAGTCAGCAAAATAGTCGTTCTATTTCTGGGACAATTCATTCTGTTTACTGTAAAGCTATGATAGAGAAGACCACTGGCCAGGTACAAAGAATGTATACACAAACGCTGATTCATTCACTCATTGTGAACCCCTTTACCAAACTGTAGGGTTAGAAATGATAATCATTACTACATAAGATAGATCCCAAGATCAAATGAGGTTTTTTTTTTATTTGAAAGCTCCATAAATCATAAATATTGAAACTTGTTAATGTTGTGTTCCAAATAAGATGATTTTATTTCTGCATTTTGTTTTCTTCCGTTTTTTTTACTAAAACATTCCTGAGACATTTACTGCTTTGTTCTACTCTCAAACAGAAATTGCCATTTGAATATCAATATGTGTCCAAACACTAAAATGGGATTGTCACTGGCACTGATTAGCAAACATCAAGATTAGCCAGAAAATTTTGGCTTATCTCAAAATGTACCTTTAAGATGAAGAAAATATACCAAAACCCTTAAAATTAGTATATTAATGTTCTAGTTACTATTTAGTGTGCAAAATTTTATAGGATTCTGTGGTTGTGTCTGTGTGTGTGAGGGGGAGTGTGTAATTGTGAGGAAGAGAAAGGATATGGATGACAGAAATAAATAATGTAACATGGGATAGATTTCCTATTTCAACAGACTGTTGAAATAAGAATGCATAGGGTTTTTTGGATGAATTATACTTTAATTTTATGCTTAGCCACACTATTTTAATAAAGTACTCTTTTCTTGCACTATCTGAATAGCCAAGATGATGATAGTTCAAGACTCTATGTTGGTTTCTATCATGTTTCTCCCATTTATTGCAATTAAAAAAAAAATCAAACTAACACTTTACACCACTTTGTTGTATAATTTAAAAAGCTGTTTCTACTTCCTGTTACGTTTAATGTGTAATCAATTTAGCAGAAACCATCCATGGTTACTGAGCTATCCTCTTCCAGCATTACAAACCTGAACTATCTGCCCTTTATTTTTATGATAATCTCTCTCAGGATATATATCAGATAGCTTAAAGGTTTTGCCTTTATGTCTCCTTGCACATTAAACACTTTTAACCCTGTTAAGATTAAACAATGTATTTTATTCCATGTAGAAAAAAATCTAAAATTTGATCATTTATCTCTGTTTCACACACACACAAAATTTCAACTTCACCTTTAATGGAGATTAGGCTACTAGTGGAGTGGCTTGTGGTGAAGGCTACTATTGTTCTAACATAAATTCATCACCTGATGAGATAAACAGAGTAAATTCTTACAAATGCAATGTTCAGCTTAATAGGATGGACTTTTCAACTAATTGAGGTGAGATTTTTAGGTTTAACTCCTCATCTATGTATTAAAGCAGTTGTCTAAGGTCCCCTATTGGATAACATTTGGCTAGTGAGGCACACTTATTGGTAGTGTGCATTTCTTTTAAATTACATTGCTTTTAAATTAATAAACAACCCCGATTTTTAATCAGTTCAGACAACTCATGTCAATTAGAGAATAGCTCAAAAATCATTATTAAACTTTTATTTTATGTTTGGATATATGTCATAGAGAAATTATAGTGCATTTGACATATTGGGGGACAGCTCTAAATTAACCAACATGATTACAAAGTAATACAAGCTTAATCCCAAATCAGAATAAAGATAATAATTACAATATAAATTCAAGTAAATGTGAAACGATCATAGGCTGGAGTTGTTAGGGGTGAGATGTGTCCAGAACTAAAAGCTCAGACTATAACAGAGTTAAAAAGAAGGTGGAAGGAGTTCCACACCAAGAGTAAGGATATATCTTCAAAGGAGGAAATCACAAAACCTCTTTGGAAAACTGTGAATACACCAATCCAATTGTAATGCAATATTCATGGCTGGAAACATGGTAGAAAATATGTTAGAAACAGACTGAATTTCAAACTAAGGTGTTACCATGTACACTATTTTTAAAGAGGGTTTTCTCAAATCTTTATCCAGCAATGCATTTTTTTTAGTCAGTAAGTGGAAACAATAGATAGTGAACTTTATTAAACCTTAACAATTTTTTTTAATCTGGGGGAAAATCAATAGTAGTACAAGGTGAAAAATAAATACATTGCCTGTTTTTCAATAAATCTTTCTTTTAAATTTTTAAATTGTGCTTAGCTATTCATTTGTAACTATGTGCTATTGGACAAAAGTTGTCTAGTTTTTTTAGGCAACCAGTAACTGGGTCAAGAATTTTTAAAATGTTGACGTAAGTTTGCTCCACATTCCTGCTTATTTCAGAGAGCTTTGTAAATTATCAATTTGTTAACCCAAAGTTAAGATGGCTGGCTAATCAACACTATTCCAACCCAAAGGCCAATCCTAGTATTAATAAACAATCTCAAGGGAAATAATAGATAGTAAATCTCCATTACTATTCCCAGTTAATATTTTATTTCAATTACAATGTCATTTCTTTAGGTTTTAAAAATTGAATCTACCAAAAATGTCAAATATGTAGCACATTTTATAATTAAATTTTTTTTTTTAACATTTATTTATTTTTGAGACGGGGAGAGACAGAGCATGAGCAGGGGAGGGTCAGAGAGAGAGGGAGACACAGAATCCAAAACAGGCTCCAGGCTCTGAGCTGTCAGCCCAGAGCCCAATGCAGGGCTCGAACTCACAGACCGCGAGATCATGACCTGAGCCAAAGTTGGACGCCCAACCGACGGAGCCACCCAAGCACCCCAGCACATTTTATAATTAAATAAAAACTAGGATATGAAAATTCAATACAGAGATATAAAACTGTAGGAGTCAGTTATTTCAACTCACTCTGCAGTTCTTAAAAATGTTCCCCAGATTAAAAAGGGCAAGAAAGAAAAATCAGTTATATGATCGGTGAGTAACAACAACAACAAAAAGATTGGCTGACTATATCGTTAAATCATTGGCTTAAGGAGTGGTGCTATTTGGTGAATGTACAAGCACAAATCAAATGATTTGAAACCATTTACATTTTAAAAACAGCAAAACATTTATAATTTAATGACAATGTCAAGGGGAGTCTGTATGTTAAGATATTCAACCAGTATAAGAAGAATCGCATCTCGTGACTGATTCAAAGATTTCAGAAACTGTAAAAACATTACTTACCGATGAGGTTTTTCAGCTGTTAAAAATTAAACCAAAGAAATCCCATAATTTGCTTAGGGCTTTAGAGATTTTTTTTTTTTTTTCAGATCTCATTGCCACCCTCCCTTAAGTATAGCTAACAGAATTCAATGCTTTTATCAACGAAAGTGTATGGAATGCCCCTCGAAGGGTACGTCTGTTTAGAACACCTTCCTACATTTAATGGAATTCTCAAAACTGGAGATGTAAAATTTAGATACATAAAACCAAATTCGGTGGAAGAAGGAGGGTGTCTTCTGTTTCTAAGAGGTAATGTTAAGTTAAAACTTATTAAACTAAATTTTAGCTAAAATTAAAACTTACTTATTTTAAAATCCAATTTAAAATGAAGATGTTCATATAATGTATTTATACGCTCAAAATGTAGAACTGATTCAATTTTTTAAAGTCAGAACCTATTATGAATGTCTTCATTAATTTTAGCACCTGGAAGTAATTTCATTATTATCTTTCTTTAAATTTGATTGGGAAAATTAATTGGGGAAAACTTGACTTCATTATAAATTTGAATATTTAATATTTATATAGAGATATTTGGAAATTGGATTTATACAGGATGTTTGTCCAAATGTAATGAAAGTGACTCAGTAATATATACTTGTGCATATCACTTATGTAGGCATTTCTAATTATTTTTAATGGAAGTCATCTAGTCATTAAGCTGGAAACAGTTTTTCTATTTTCCCCCAATGTGTCATATCCATTTTCATTTTCCTTGTTTCAGAAAAGCTACTGCTCTCTTCTTTTTCTGCATAAAACCTTATTCTCTCAGCCTAACTGAAAAGAAGACAGTAACACATTTCCCACTCCCTTCTCTAAGGGATGTTCTTAACAGTAGGATATTCTTTTTATCATCTGTAACCTTTGCCAGATTTAAGACAGACAGTGTAAAGATCAGGTTCTGCTGTCTATAAAGGCTGCCCTGAAATTGACGAAACTGTTGTCTTTAATGCCAGAAGGGAAGAGTTTGTCAATTTCAAGATGAAATTAAGCACTGATCTTTTTCTGGCATTGATAAAACCTTTGAGGAAAAGGGTGGATATTATATGGAGTTGAGTTGAGATCCACATATTTATAATAAAGAGATACTAATTGATATGTACTTATAAAGATCCTGCTAGCTTTACATATATTACTTCTGTGGACCTTCACAACAATCTCAGTAAATCAGGATACAGGTTATAATCTGTATTTTATGCACAGGAAGCTGAGATTCCAGCACATTAAACGGCTACCCAAGTTTAAACAGCTGTTAATGGCACACTTAGGATTTAAAATCCAGAATTTTGACTCTAAAACTCCTATTCTTTCACTGGCCAAATCAGTCTCTTCATTTATAAATTATGAATTTAATGGAAATCTCTTTGTTGACCACAGTAACAAAAACAACATAAAAGGCCAAAAAGGAGGAGGAGCTCTAATGTAAAGATTAACCAAACTTCAAACACGTGAAAAGGGTCCAGATTCCTGGCAATGCTCTATTCATATGAAGAAATCAGAAATTATTCAGGAACATAATAGTAATAGTAACACTTTTCATTTGTATAGGACTTTGCACTTTTCAAGGCATTTTACATACATTATCCTGTTTATATTGCACATAAGAGCAATTCAATAAATGCTAAAGAATTTTTTCTTTCTTTTTTTTTTTTTTTTTGAGACTGTGGGCACAAGTTGGGGGAGGGGCAGAGGGAGAGGGAGAGAAAGAATCTTAAGCAGACTCCACGCCCAGCACTGAGCCTGATATGGGGCTCAAATAATGAAGCGTGAAATTATGCCCTGATCGAAGTCAGGAGTCAAACACCTAACCCACTGAGCCCCAGGCACCCTCATTAAATAGTTTTTTTAATGGGAATGATTACAACTAGAGAACTGAAAATCCAAGTACTAGAAGATGATACTATTCTGGAGAAAAACAGTATTGGCCATTCAACACAATTTTTTGCATAAATATTTACTTATCTATTTAGCAGCAGAGTGACATTCATGTGGCATTAGTGCTATGTCTAGAGTTTAGTTCTTTCCTGATTTTTCAAAGGAGATATTTAGGGAACCTCAGAAATTAGGATTTAAGGGCATTTTCAAACTACTGAATAATCCAGATTGGCTAAGAAGAGATATTTTAGTATCTGGTAAGAAATCAAAAGTATTGACTGTATTTCAAACTGTACCATACCTGAATATTGTGATGTTAAGTACCTGAAAAATACTGAATGAGAAATAGTTATAGGTTGTTTTAATTTTATTAGGGAATTATTAACTGCCCATCCTCAGTCCATTTGTAAGCCTTAACCTAAAATATTTTAAAGTGTGCTACTAACAAAAGAATTATCTTTAGATCTAGTTTTAAAATAGAGACATTTTTCATATCCAGGAAAACCCTATCTGATCAAGTGACATAAATATTGGGCACTAAAGGACAACAGGCATTGAGAACAAGTACAAGGAATAATATTTAAAATTATATGTTAAGATATAAATGCATATTGACATATTCATGTAGGCATTTATTAGAAATTATATTCATTAATTCTAGGCTCATTCCACAAACTGTATTTAATGGGCTTTAAGAAAGACCCGTATTTATTCAACAATCATTCACTGGGATTTATTTAGTGAACACTATGGGACAATCACTGTGCTTGATCCGGGAGACCATACTCATGTGGAAATCACTAATGGTTTCCAAGGGCTGTAAACAAATTGTAAGGCTTAATGTAATAAGTATAAACTCATAGCACAAAAGGCATACATGTGACACAAATAATAATTAATATTCTCCACACTCATTTATCATGCAACCATTGGATTCATTTATTATTTAAAAATAATACTTATGAGTAATATAATTATAATGGTATTGAGGAAGGTTTAGAAAGAATAGCAAAGGGAAAAAACATAATATAAAAACTATTTTCATCTTCCATGTTTTTCCCCGGTCTTTTAAAATATATGTATTTTACTGTGTCCTACATTTTTATTTACTCCCTCATAAGCATTTTTGTATAGTCCCACATAATTTTATGATAAGCTTTTAAGTTGTTACATAATATTCTATTTTGTGAGCAGATATTATATCATAATCATGGCGTGCATAATGCAAAGACCACAATCTTGCAAATCTCGCGAATCTGGGCTAAGATTTAGATAATTGTTCCAGTACCATTTCACTAGTCTGTTTTCTTATCTGTGACATATGAATGATAACATGTACCTTTCAGGCTTTCCAACCATCAGAGAGACTATTAACGTAGAAAGCACCTATAGCAGATGCTACAACTCAGTAGAGAAGAAATGGCAGCTGTTGTTTATTATTTCCTGAATGTTGTAGAATTATATGACAATGTTTTGAATAATTATTTCTTTTAGATTATTTCCTCAGTTCCACCCACAACTTTGCCTATCACTTATAATGATCCCTGAATTTCTTATTTTCTAACCTCAAATCACGAATCTTTATAGTAGTTATTTTGGCAAAGGGAAAAATGTTTCAAGGAGCCTTAAGCAAAGAAGAGAAAGACTAGCGCATTTTTAAGTTCAGCTATGACAAGTATTACCTAAAAAGAGAAGCATTCTACTCTAAAAATATCAAATGAGATACTATTTGTCAAAGTGCTGTAAAAGTTTCAATGTATACACAAATGTGAGCTAATACTATCATTTACTTATAGTATTTTTTATTCACTGATTGGTTGTAGCTCAAACTTGAGCCAATCTCTTCCATGTGTAGGAAAAAAAAAAAGGTAGAAAATCCCTTCTGTGATATCATTTTATTCCACCCAAAATGTTTTCAAATCGGGAAATATATTTTTTGAAGGTCATGTATTATTGTGTTTTTTTTATTTTAAAAAAAAAATTTTTTTTAACGTTTATTTATTTTTGAGACAGAGAGAGACAGAGCATGAACGGGGGAGGGTCAGAGAGAGGGAGACACAGAATCCGAAACAGACTGCAGGCCCTGAGCTGTCAGCACAGAGCCCGATGCGGGGCTCAAACTCACGGACCGCCAGATCATGACCTGCGCTGAAGTCGGCTGCTTTACCGACTGAGCCACCCAGGCGCCCCAAAGGTCATGTATTATTGTAACTGAGTTCAGATTTTACCTTTAAATACTTTATTCTGGAGTTGATTTATATGAAATGTAACGTAGAACTTCATGAAGTCTCTAAGGTGGGGAAAAACATAATTACTTAACTGCTGATACTTTGCTATCTTTTGCTACAGGGTATCTATTGTCCCATTCAAATAAAAATGCATTTCTTCATGATTAGAGATGAAAAAAGTGCAAATTTACAACATTCTATATGCGTAGAGTGTTTTGATAATGAAACCTCTTTCCCCTCATGGAAATCAAGAAAAGGAAAGTTTATCAAGAACCAGGTGAAATACACTCAGGCGAGAAAAATATTCTCAGGCATTCAGCTTTCAAATATACTTCTTGGGGCACCTGAATGGCTTAATCGGTTAGGCATCCAACTCTTGATTTCGGCTTAGGTCATCATCTCATGGTTCATGTGTCGGCCCTGTGTCAGGCTCCGCGCTAACAACACAGTGGTATTAGCCCAGAGCCTACTAGGGATTCCCTGTCTCCCTCTGCCCCTCCCCTGCTCCCGCACGCAATCTCTCAAAATAAATACATAAACTTTAAAAAATAATATAAAATACGCTTTTTCTAGATCCCATTTATGTTATTTCCAACATGAAAAAAAAATTCCAGTGATTTTCAGAGTTCAAAGTGGGAGGAATATTATGGATACAATAGGTGGAGGTTGAAAAGCCGGCTTCATACCCTTGGGCAACTGGGGACCCGGCCGCTGTCCCTATCGGGAATGTTTTGAAGGCCAACAAACCGCTCAACCACTGTCTTCTCTTTATAAATAATTCCCACAGACTCTGGACGAAGGGTGGATGTGACTTTCAGCTTCATTATGGTTTCTTGAGAGTGTTCTCAGGTCCTGCTTCTGCACCAGTGGCCTATGTCTCTGTGGGAAATCCTAGTGATCTCTGGGAGTGCTTACAAGAACAGGCAGCATGGGGGTTTTCTTCCCTGGAAACCTTACTCCTGCGTACTTTTCATGCAATCAATCAGGAAGGAAAGGTCAACAGACAGCTTTCAAATAACTGATTCACTTAACTTCTGCCAGTGATTTGGGACAGAGAAGTGAAGTTGTGGAGAGATAAAGGCAGGAGAACCCCACTCAATCACAGGAAAACCTAAACTCCTTTAAATCTTATGAGGAGACTAGACACATTCCAGTGAGCTCCCTCCCCTCAGCTACAGACATTTGCCAAAGCCATTAAGGTAAGTCTACACTGATGTCTAGTTAGAGGTTGGTGGTATGTGTGTGCACATATGGAAGGTGGGAGCACTGAGGAGGAAAAAACAGGAGTAAAAGGACAGCCGTTCACTGTGATTAACAGGACAAGACAGGGCCATGTTTCAGAAAGGTTAACTGGCTACATCCTAGGCCATTAAGTGCAGACCTGGATTTCAGAAACCAGAAGGCAAATGAGCATGACTCCCCCTATCCTCTGAACACTTAATACACCTTTCGTGTCTGACTCATTAATTGCTGAAGCACTCTGATGGTAGTCTGGAAAACCAGCGAACATGGAGACTCACTACAAACGATATAAACACTGGAGATTTATTTTGTTTCTGGAGCAGTCATTCCTTTCAAAGCTGGCTCATGGAAGCGCAATAAAATTTTCTTTTTAATAGAAAATAAATTTAATTTCCATTTTGGTTCCATTCTTAGCACCTTATCTTTCCACGAAGAGTATTTGTGAAGGGTTCTCCAGTTGCAAAAGAGTTAGGAGTTTCTACAAGTCCCATCCTACCCATTTAGTTTCCTCCCAGATAATAAATTTCATGATGACAAGGACGATGAGTGCTTCATCATCAGGTCTACTATGGTGGATCTGGGGCTTATAGCCCAATGACTGGCCCATATGAAGTCTTAAATAAAGAAGCTGGCTAATGAATGGATGCCACATTAAAGCTTTTTTTTTCTAAACTCTCTATGCTTATTTCATTGGTCATGTTTCTATGGGTTACTTTTGATTTGGCATCGAAATAATGTAATGAGTACCCTTGATCCAAGGTTCCTCAGCTGGATAAACAACAACTTGCTCTTATTTTGATTAAGGAGAGCCATTACATGTTTTTCCTCAAGCTATTAGTCTACTAGGAACATGCTGTAATTTATAAGCCCTATCAAAACTTTCTCTTTAATGAAATGAATAGGAAATTAATGCAGTCAGGCAGAAAGCTCTTTTAGCTAATAGTGTTTAGCACTTTCTTCTTTGAAATACTAGAGAGCAATTTTCATTTACTGGTTATTTAAGGAGGGAAAATTCAGTCCCACGGATATCACCTAGATTGGGTTTATGTATAGGCGTGGTATACCCTCCCTTGGGCAAGCCATGTGCTAAAACATGGAAAAATAAATGTTCCAGCTTTCTAACACTAACAGCAATTATAAATGGTATTACATGACCACTGGCAAATGAACTCTTAGAATAATACTATTTCCAATGTGTCAATAAATATTTGTAGAATTTAGGTACCATACTCATAGGCATTAAAAAAAAGACGTGATTCTATTTTTTGCCTTTGACACAGAGGTACAAATTAATGTACTTATTTTAGTTCTTAGAAAGCATTTTGTGTTTGAAATATTGAAATAGATGACAGTACAATTAGATTTAATTTTTTTAATGTTTATTTATATTTGTGTGAGAGAGAGACAGAGAAAGAGAAGAGAGAGTGCGAGCAGGGGAGGGGCAGAGAGAGAGGGGGACAAGGATCTGAAGCGGGCTCTGTGCTGACAGCAGAGAGCCCGATGAGTAAGCCGAAGTCAGATGCTTAACTGACTGAGCCACCCAGGTGCCACAGATTTTAATTTTTATAGATAAATATGCAATTTCCTCTGTTCTGTGTGGGCCTCTCTTTAAAAGAAGGACTAGCTGGAGGCATATTTCACTGGCTCAGAATTCTGAGAATCAGACCAGTATTTAGAACTTTTATTGTCAGAAACCAGTATCAGTCATTCCATAAATAGAGTATTTACATACAATTTTACTATTTACTTAAGAAAAGTTGAAAGGAGTTCGCTAAGAAGGCTAAGCGTCCCCATTTGCAATGTACTTCTTATTACTAATTCGTTTAAACCGTTTCATATCGGAAAGTCATTTCTAGCCTATCAACTATTAGTATTATTACACACTAAAGAGTATAGAAAGCTTAATTATTGATATGGAATTAATAAATTCCTTGATACATAGATAGCTGAAATAAAATAATTTTGAAGTAAAATAGCTTTCAAAATAATAAGCTATCACTTGTATAAATATTGAAAAAGTAAATCAGAATCCTAAGAACATGCATAGGATCAAGGATCCTTTTGTCCATTATAAGCCCTTTTGCAGAATTCAGCTTTGAGGCAGTTTTGAATTTCACATCTGATTCTACCTTTGAAAATATTCTCACAGTGATGAATGACCTTTTCCATGTAAAACGGGTTTTGAAATAGACGTACAGTTACCAAAGCTTCTTTCCTCTTATGTTGGAAATGTTTATTTCTTTATTGGAAGCCTGTGGTGATGCAGCCACAGAAAAATGCTACCGTAAAAATAGAAAGATTTATTGTCCCTCAATTTATAAAAAATGTCAAGTAAAGACTACAAATGAATCCAGCTCTTACATGGATTAATCAGGTTTCTGAGAAATAGCCATTTTTTTTTTAATTCAAAAAATGTGGTTCATTAGTTTGAATATTCATTTTGAAATTCTAACCATGGTGTTGTAGTCATGCTTCGTTACTAGTTTTGACACAAATTAATGAGCATTTACACCTGATATTTTACTGATGAAAATAGTACTTTTCCTAGTTTGGTTGGTTGTTTTATGACATTGGATTTCCATCAGCCCTGATCACCTTGTGAAAACTTTGGATTAGAACTTTGTTAGAAACGTAACAAAAATAATTCTCATATAAGCATTTCTAACACTTACACATAATTATAGTCACATGGCATAATCACAGAACCATTATACGACAAAGCCTAATGTTCAGCCCAGGCTTGACATATTATGGACAGCACTTGGTAGATGTCAGTCACCATTTTTATCATTATTAAATAGAAGTGGACATTTACAGAGTATGAAGTTCTTAATAAAGTTGTTCCCTATAACTTCTTTTTAGGGCAAAGCATAGACTTTAGTGCAGTTATTTTGAATATTTGGGGCTAGAAAATATTAACAGAACCTTTATTATCTCTGCCCTGCCAAGACTCCCACACATCTCCTGTCTCAGATTTGCAAAAGATGTTTTCCTAGATTATGACTAGCTTTACATTCCCTCTTCCTTAAAAAAAAATCTTTTGACTTTTATTATTATTCCCCCAATATATGCCATATCTTAACTTCCTACTGAGAAAAAAAAATTTAATTCATATGTTTTTAATTATCTTCAAATTTGTAATTATTGAATAATATATCTAATTTTTCCCTTTCTTAACATTAATAAGTTGACAGTCAGTCTGATACTTACTCTAATTTACTGTCTACTAGAGTCATTTGACATAATTCTTCTAATGTAATGAATTCAGTTTCTTTTTTCTAATATTGTTTGGCTGCTATTAGGACACAAACCTTCTGAAAGTTATTGAAGTATAGAAGCCAAATGAAATAAAAATGTCAGCAAATTTATTAAGAGACACTAAAATAATAGAATAGTAGCCCTATGATTTATGTACTTCTTATTTCTGCTCTTTTTACTTGCAGAATATGCAAAACCATCTAACCAACTGCTTTAAAAAAGCATAAAATAGCACCCCCCCTTACCCCCCACCACTCCTCTAAATTTTTTACTGTCGCTAGACATTTAACACTGCTCCTATCCTCTCCCATTTCATTTTACTTATACTCGGTGGAAATTTTTCACTGGTATCCTCAGTGTAACAAAGACACTTCAGTTTCAGAGACCTGTGGCATTTTCTTCTCTTTCACCTCAGTCCCTGATTATCACTTCATATCAACCCAAGAGGAACTTCAAATTAATGTCATTAATCAATCAACACTATCCAATACCGTTAAAAACCCTGAAAATCTACTTCCTACAGTTTTTACAATGTGTGATTTTATCTTAACTCTGATCACATTATACAGTAAAACAAGACTTCTGTTCTTGAAGCCCCACCGACATTTTCTATGAAATAATGAACATTCAATGGATGGTAATACAAGATGGCACTTCCTGGTTCTCAGCTCCTGAGAAAGGTTCTCCTTTTATCTCTGCCTTAATGCACTTGGGCTTAGTCCCCTTTCTTACTGCAAACAGCATTCCTCTCTGAGCAAATTTCCCTACCACTCAGTTCCAAATATAGCACAAAATAAACTGTAAACTTTTAGCATTTCTTTAGCCTCCTGTCTTCAAATCCCCAGTTGTCCATTTGGGGCACCTATCATTTCCTCTTGACCCTAAGACTGTGGCAAATATATATAAAGAATGTACACACTTCTTACACAAATCACATCTTTGTGAATCATACCTTACTTCTTAGTAGTACTCTTGAAAAAAATTAGCATGAATTATAATCATGGCCATGAAATTGAATAGCATAGGGAGTAGTTCATTACTGATTCTGTCTATTATTTAAAGGTGAATAGAAATTTTTTTAAATGGGAGAAAAACATACATTGCTTGAAGTCTACAAACAGTAACAAAACTGAGCTGTGGTTTCAAAAAAGATGCTGACACATTAGAACAGGGAGTGAAAAATCAAACCTTGTGCCAGAATCAAATTAACGGCTCTTTAAAAAATGTTTTTTTGTGTGAAGATATTATATGTGAGCATATGTGTACAATACCCACACTTATATGAATCACTGACTTATGATATTATACATTCCCGTTTAAATTTCAGGGTGGTTTCTTCATGATCTTAAGATATCTCATTCTCACTTGTTTACAAATCCTTCCAATAATTTCTATATTACTTGAATTACTCATATTCAACTAGTCTAAAACTCAGAGGATTAGCCTACTTATCCAAATATTCCTGTTATTCTCTTAAAAAATAAAAATAACAATGTTAGATATGACAGGAAATCAAAGACAAAAATCAAATATTCACTTCTCAATTTCAGGGTTTTGCTTTCTCCTTCAATTGGTCCATTGTCAGAATTTTATTTTAATTATTCATTAACAGAGAACAATTTATCGATTAAGAACAGTAGCAAATGAACAACTTAAGGCCCCCAAAGTGTTACCACCCTAGTACAGGTCAATAGAACTAGGCAAACAAGAGGCCAATTCAAGAGCTCCTGCCCAATTTCCTTCCACAGCCGGGTCTTTATGAGCAAGCAGTCATGGAAAAGATCCTAGAAAAATAAACTGTGGAAACATTTCAGCAACTTAATTGAGATTTTGCAAGGCTCTCAAAGCCTGCATTGTTATAGCCCACTCTCATCAAAGACCATGATTCAGCTTTAGAAATGGTGCTATTCAAACCCTGCCGTATTAGCCATATATCTTAGGAATTTACTTCCTAATTATGCAGTATGCCTTATAAACACTTTTTTTTTGTTCTGTCATTGGGTGACATAATATTTTAAACAAGTAAAGCAAATTAGTTTGATCATTATTATGAAAAGTTCTTCCTCAACACGTGTCAAATTTAGGTTATGGGAGCACGTTGCATTTTTGTTCTAGAAACTTCAGTGATCGCCAGATGAATTTATCACTTACTATGCTGTTGGGGGTGGGAATATGTGCATGCATAACCTTATATCTAAAAGCAAAACTTCTGGCCTTCAATCTGAAATACAAGGGATGTCAAAAAGGCAATACCATAGCTTCTGCAAAGAGTGAGAGACTATGCCTTCTGAAAAGAGAAAATACTAAGGTCTCAGCTCTGATTTGGTCTCTGCCTCTGAGGAAGTCCAAGAGTGGATTCAAAGAACATAAGACTAAATTCATTTCAATGGTGAAGGAAGAGTAAGTCTGAAGTGCCATTTTCAGGTGAGTGCTGACAGAAGATGAAGGTTTGTGCTGATATGTGTCCTTTCTCCTAATATCTGACAAAAAGAAAAGGATAAAGAGTATGTTTCACTTACTGACTTCACCTAATTTTTATCCTCATTATAAATTCATCCTGATTTTAACAAGAGGCTAAATTTATTTTTTTGACCTTCCCAGGAAATGTACTCAAAGTCGTCAAGACTCTGTTATATGAAAATAATACAAAATAATTTGGAAGGAAAATCACAAGGTAGTTGCAGGATATTCAACTCTGGGACAATAAGTTCAGAGCAATGGTGCTCTGAGAGTATTTGTATTTAGGATGCTGTTTTTATCTGCCTCAGATGAGTAATTATCCTAAATTACTACATTTGACTGAGGCCCAATAGTACAGCACATTCCAGTCAAAATATGTCACCAAACCACCAACATTGCATGATGGTTTTTGCCCCTAGGTGATAGTGATGTTAACCATAATACTCAGTAGTAATTTATCCTGTCACTCACACACTTTAAAGTTGCTATTTTGAATGGTCTTCAATGTAATAACATATTACGTGTTACTTTACATTTTTTTTTTTTTAATCCAGCATGTCGAGTAAGGCTAATTGCTACAGAGGGAAGGAAGACCTAACAAAATGACCATGTAGTCAGCCTAGACAGATGGTAAATCTAGGAAAAATTAATCAAAAACCACATCACCAAACTGAGTTTTTAAAATAGCTGCAGCATATTAATAAGAAGAATGAAATAGAATAAAATGTTTGCTTATGAATATGGCAATAATAGTATACAACATATATCTGGCTTTCTTCCATGATTATTGTCTTCTAATGCCTTCACTCTTTGATTCTTGAAGGCAAGTATACCATTAAGTGTAATACAAGTAAGGTATAATATGAGTGACCTAAAAAAATGAATGGTCTATGTATATACAAAATACATATACACTAGATGATTAGAAACTGCATTCTAAGCAGATTGAAAATCATAATTTTATTTCGAAGTCCAGGGTAGGAACTTAATAAATATTTGACGACTTAATAAATGTGATGCATTTTTAAGTTTTTACTCTCATGAATTTGAGATTATCAAACATACCAAAAAATACTGGAGAATCATCATTTTCCTTTCTTCTTGTCATACAGAACACATTGATTGACAGATACAAAGGAAAGTGATTATCTATTTAAGCTGACTAAAGAAAATGAGCTAATGATACACCAACAGATAATGAGGATAGATAAAGGACAGCTGGTAACTCTGGAATGACTGAGATCTTTCTAATGACAGTCAAACAGAGCAGCCCAATGAAATGACTTAACCCTTCCTCCCTCATTCTGGCTCTCTCTTTCTCTCTCTCTCTTTTGTCCTCTTTAACAGTGTTGAGGGTCCTCACTTCAAATGTCTTTTTCTATTTAGCTTCTGTAACATTAGGGTTTCCGTTTTCTAAAAATTCTTAATTTCCTTCTCTGATTTTTTCTTCTTTCACGGACATGTAACAGTGAACATATCTAAAGACCCCTTTCTCTAACCTCAGCATTTCTTATCTCATACTTGGCCTTCAAAACTCATACCATCTCCTAGTCTCAACCCTCCCCATGGTGCTAATTACTCCAATTCCCTGTGTACAGACATTTCTCCCTCTTTTTGTAAAAATAATTATTTTTTCTTTTCTCCCTCCTAATATGCAATCACATAATTCTAGGATGCTGACATCATTCCCAGCTAAAAGTCTTTACAATTCAGGCTCATCATTTTCCCCTATGACTGTTCCTTCTGTATGAGTTTCTCAGTTTTGTCAATGGTACCACAGTCTCTTCTCATCTTCCCATTGTGTTCAAAATGCTGCAATCAGCTGTAACTGACACAGGTACCCTCGCTTCCCGGGATCAATGTAAAGTCATCAATTAAATCAAAATGTTTACCATTAATGTTTCCTTCTTAGAATCTTTAAATTTCACCCCTTCTTGTCCATTACCACTACCATCACATTAGTTAAAGATGTTAGGTTTACTGCAAGAACCTCCTGACCAATTTTTCTTCCAGTCTCCTCCTTGGATCCATCCTCCATATGATTCCAATTTCCCTATACAATGCTGCCTTTTACCATAGGAAAGGGTTTAAAGGCAAAGATTCTGGAATCATACCAGGAACGCAATCACACTTGGGAATTAATGCACACCAGCTCCAACTTTCACCAGGTTACTATTCGTGTGAAAGCTACTTAACATTTTGTTGCCTTACATCTTCCTACAACATAGGGTTGTTGAGAGACATAAATCGGTTCATATGAGTAGAGCACTTAGAGAAGTTTCCAAGACACGAGCTCAATAAATGATGGCCTCTGTTTTTTGTCTTTTTGGATTTTATTTTTTGCCATTATCACCTTCCTCATTAAAAACTTTTAAAAGTTTCCTATACACTATATGAAAAAGCCCAAATCTCTTAACTTAGCAGTTAGGTTCTATGTAGTCTGGCCCTAGGTTAATGGGCGAGATTAAATGGACAGTATTTGCCAATATGAATTCTCTGGTCCAGTCAAGTTGAACTAATAAAACATACTTCGAAATTATGTTTCCATTTTTACTATGACTCATGGTGTTCCTCTCTTCCCTTATTGTGTTTCCTTTTCTCTCCACCTTTACCATGTTACTTATTCCTCAATGTCTTACTCAAGTCTTGTTTGCTCCCAAAGAGGATAGACCAGATAGAATTTCTTGCAGCCCAAAGTTTCTAAAAAAAAGGGTTCCTCACACAGAGGAATGTTATAACATTACTAATGCACAGTAATGTTTAATTGGCTCTGAAAAGTCCTAGGAGAAACAACTATTTTTAACTGTTCCCAATTTATTTGAAGATGAAATTATTTTCCTTCTAGAAACTATTAGAAATCTGGACATGAATATTCCAGAGTCAGGAACAGAATTGACAATCTTTTTATTTTAATTTTAACTTTTTATTTATTTTTTTTTTAATGTTTCTTCATCTTTGAGAGAAAGAGAGTATGAGGGAGCGAGGGGCAGAGAGAGAGGGAGTCACATATTTTTTTAAAATTTTTTAAATGTTTATTTATTTTTGAGGGAGAGAGAGATAGACAGAAAGAGACAGAGCATGAGCCAGGGGAGGGGCAGAGAGGGAGACACAGAATCTGAAGCAGCTCCAGGCTCTGAGCTGTCAGCACAGAGCCCGATGGAGGGCTTGAACTCACAAACCATGAGATCATGACCTGAGCCAAAGTCAGATGCTCAACCAACTGAGCCATCCAGCTGCCCCAAAATCTCTTAATTTTTAAACTGTGTTATATCCCCAATATCTTACTATTATTCTAAATTTCAAAAGTGAATTTAAGTAAATCCTAGAGAACTGAGAGTGTAGAAACTTAATTTTCAATCAGGTCAAAGAATCCACATATTATACCCCTGGAATAACAATAATAAAAAATGTTTAATAATGCCAAATTAAGTTTACATTTGACTTAATGACACTATTATCAATTAAAAACTTTGGAAGCCCAGAGACAGATTTTTTAAAAGGCTTTTTTTTTAGCAATCATAAAAAGACACATATTTTTGGTGTAATTATAACGTTGTATCTGATGGCAGTTAGTCAAAGAAGTATAATCCAATGCTGATTAAAGTTTTATTTTAAGCTTCCTTATTCGTGGATTGATTTCTTACAGACTCTTAGTCTATAATTCTGTGCTTTCTTGCAGACATTTCAGCCTCCAACTTCTAATTTGTGGGCCCTGCCTTGTAGCCAGAGAAAGTTAATCTTTTTTTCATTACATAAACTATAAACTGAAGCAAAGAAAGGAAAGAAGATGCTGATACAAATAAAAGGAAGAGGTTTAATAAGAAGTTGAGGATTAGCATCCAGTATTTTAAATATCTGATTCAGGGGCCCCTGGTGGCTCAGTCAGTTGAGTGGCCAACTCTTGATTTTAGCTCAGGTCATGATCCTAGGGTTGTGGCATGGAGCGCCATGTCAGGCTGAGCGTGGAGACTGCTTAAGATTTTCTTTCTTTCTCTGGGCACCTGAGTAGCTCAGTCAGTTGAGCGTCTGACTTCGGCTCAGGTCATGATCTCACGGTTTGTGGTTCGAGCGCCACATCAGGCTCTGCGCTCACAGCTCAGAGCCTGGGGCTGCTTCAGATTCTGTGTCTCCCTCTCTTTCTCTCTGCCCCTCCCCCGCTCACTCACTCTCTCTCTCTCTCTCTCTCTCTCTCTCAAAAAAATAAACATTAAAAAAATTAAATAAAAAAGAAATTATTAGAAAAAAAAACTAAGTATATATTAATCATCTACATGAGTATCAAAATGGTCCACAGCTTTTTAAGTAGTTATAATCAGAATATTACAAAAGAAGAGTGCTTTTGCATTTAATGTCTATAATTACTATGCTCTGTTAGATAGATTTGTTTTTCCATCTGCGAAATATTTGATTCTTGCAAGACCATTTAAACTCTGTATTTTATGTAAGGTACAATAAATTGGAAGCGTACCTAAAATTTAATAATATCAGGTTTAAGATACCAATGTCTCACATAAAATATATGCATCTTTCCAAAGGGTAAAGTTCTATTATTTCTGGTTTCCCAAATTCTCCCTGACATGTTTCACTGCAAAAGTTCTAACACGGACAGAAGAAAACTCCATTGGACATATATTTACAAAAAACAAAAATCCCCCTAGCATTCATTTATCGTACTTTATATTATCAAGCAAATGTTCACTTTTAGAAGCTAGGCTGAGGCTTTATTTTCCGATTTCACTGAAACAGACCACTAGAGGGCAAGCAACACTCTGATCTCAGTTATAAAAGAGGAAATGGATATAGCTCCTTAAAGTAACTAGTATATAACTAGTTTTTATACTTTTACTCTTCCATTCAGCAACTATTTTTTCCAGTGCTTACTGTGTGCCAGACACTGAGAATCCAGAATTAAAGCAATCAAATATGGCTCTCTCTCTACCCTTGAGTCTCTCTTTCTCCCTCTACACATATGCATATATATTTGAAAAATCATTTTTATAAATTCCTTCAGTGTTTCTTTCCTTCTTAATTTCTTACCTTTAAAATTGTATTATAAATACAGTGTGCTATAGCAAAATCAGATACTGAGACTTCACCAGACAAGCTCTTAGCAGAGTCATTTATACATCTCTAATAGCGAAAATCAAATCAAGGAGCAGCTTTGGATATAAAGTACACTAATAAATAAAATCTATAGCTCATAGAATGTTCTACAACCCTGTCCAAAATTTGACTCAGCATTTTCCTAACTCAGTTTTTCCCTTCTTTTATTAGATGGCCCAGTATTGTTACACAAAGAGAAAAGTGGTGGGGCAGTTGTCAGAGACAATTAAAGTCTTCTCCAGGTCCCCATTAGCCAGTGCCCTGAGAAACAGGCTGAATGATTTCATAATTTCTGTTGAATATAAAAGGACACTGATACCCTGGGGATATTGATCCAGAAAGACAGAAAGAATAGCTGGGAAGCTTTCAGCGATAGAGAAGTTAATGATTTTGTGATTCACCCAAGAGAAAATCCTTACAACCTTTGATAATTGCAAGACAGAGCATGCCACTGCTGACCCCGTCAAATTAGCAGGAGCTAAGAGTTCCATGGTAGAAGCCAAACCCAAATGCCACAGAAGAGACTTTAGCCATACTCACATAGTTTTAATTGTGTTTGTAGGTGTGTGTTTTCTGCAACAGGATACTGCTTTTCATCACGGTTAATCTCAGGGTCAAAACGTTTTCTAACCTTAACACTTTCATGGCAAGCTAGATACACCAGGTATGCTCCGCCAGCCAAATGACTAAGGGAAACGGAAGCCACTTCTCTTCCATGGGCCACAAATAAGGCACACAGAACTAATGTTACGAGTGTTAAACATTTAACTAATTAAACCACATAGGAGGAAAAAAAGCCCATGATATAGAAATTGGTAGAGAGATGTTTAACCAACTGGCAATAGTCTGTATCTGTTTCACTAGTGGTTTCTTCACATAATATTTATACTGATTCGTACCTTCAGAAGATATTTGCAGAGCTCCTATTCAGGTTCCTCGGGTACAGCAGGAACTAGACCTGTCTACATTCTAGAAAGAGAAACTCCACTGTCCCTGCTAGATACAAAGACACAAAGTTGATTCATGCAATAGGAAAACTGATAAAAATAGAAAATATAGGCCATGACTGGGGAAGTGAAGAGAGGGAAGTTTTCTTCTTAAGAGTTGGGAGCAGGGTAACATCCTGGGCACTGTCTGGAAGAAGATCGCTTTGTCACGATCACCTTGTTTGGGAAGAAACTCGAGGGATGAATGAGGAATATCTGTTAGACAAGTGGACAGCAGCACACCAGGCACCAGGCACGCAAACGGAGCGTGGAAATAAAAATGAGGCTAGACAAATTTTCAAGTCAGAGCCAAAAGAATGTCTACCAAGTGTGACGGTAAGAATTGTTAAGATTTTCAGAACTGAAAGGGACCTTAGAGACCATTTAGTCCAACCCTGGCACCAGATATTAGTTATAGCCTTCTCAGGTACTTGCTAAATGAATGAATCCCTTCTCTTTGCAAACAGGGAAACTGAGACCCAAGAATGTATGGATCCTGTAATTTCCAACAGAGTGTTTACTGAATTTGTGAATTGTGACTTCTCGATTTGTCCTTCCTACTGGACCAGATGGCCCAGCGCATGGTTTTACTTTAGTCCTCTATCAGCCTCTGGGAGGCTTTGAGGTTCAGACGAGGAGGTTACATGTTTTTATTTGGAAGGACCAGGTGCTGCTGGAGTTTTCCTTGGCGCTCTGAATGTTTGATATCTGCTGTGCACTTTTTTCCTTTGCAAAAGGCAAATAATTATTTAATGTCAAAAGGGAGGGGGAAAGGAGACAGGACCCAAATGTGAAGGGCCCAACATGCCCCATGCCAACAGGAACTGTGACATAATAAAGCTGGTGATAAGGGACCATTTAAAGATTTTAAGCAAAGACAAGCTTGAACGTGAGAAGGGAACACGTGAAAAAAATTAAAAATATATATGAAAAAATCATTATTTTTGGATTTCACTTGCAAAAACAACAACAACAACAACAACAACAAGCACAACAATAAACAAAAACCAAAACCCAAAAAGAACTCTGATGAAGGGATGAAGAATGGATTTTGGAGTCAGGCAGTTGCTTCTCCACTTATAGATCAGGATATAAACAGAAAAACAGAATAGACTATTTTCAAACAAGCATGGAGAATTTCTCATTCACAGATAGCAACCGTCTTACTCTCTTTCCCCCAAAACTAGTAAGGGAAACTAAGCATCATTCTAAAATGAGTTTATGTATTAAATAAAGCAGTGAGAGAACTGCAACTTACATGCACAAAATCCTTGGTCATTCAAGCCACCCAGGGAGAAAACTTTCACAGACATAACTGAATGATTTAAGCACATTTAAATCGATACCTGCTTACCTATAACAATAAAATCTAAAATTGACCGTTTTGCACATTTCACAAAATTTCGCCTTTTTCACATTTCACATTTTTCACATTTCACATTTTCAAAGATTCTCTACCTGAATTATATTTGTTTAGTTAATGACTATGATAAATTAGATTTTCAACTCTTTCGTGTCAGGTTCATGGAAACAAGCTCAGGTATTTGCTACTATTATTTAAAAGTAATTTTTGGGCTCCACAGCACTGGTCTTGTAAAAGCAATTAAAAAAAAAATAGGTTAACTGGAAAATCAAAACAGAAATGCCATTTTTTAGGTAATAAAAATCATTTCTCAGAAGTGCTGACCCAGTAATATAGTCAACATTTTTAAGGACATAAAAATCCTTGACAAATTAATTAATTTACCTGATAGATGGTGTATATATGTTCTTCACTCTCAGCAAACATGTCCCTCTGGGGGGGAAAAATACTATTTTCTTGATAGAGGTTAGCATCATGCCTCCACAAGTGGTTTGACAAACCTACTTCTTGTCATGGTGCTAAATATGTAAATCACTCTGAATGACCGAGGCTAAAAGCAAAGTGACAGTTGACTCTGAGGCCATTAACCATGGATCACATCCCGGCATGTAATGCAATTATATGGCAGGAAACAACTAATGTGGGCTGCCTCTGGTGGGAGAAAGGCGAAAATATTGAATTTTTCTTTGTAATCTATTTACATCCTGCAATGGGGGCATTAGTCAGATTAAGGTTCAGAATGCCAGTCACACACAGGTCCAGTGTGCTAAGTGGTACCTCCATTCATAACGTGATAAGAAGGCAACGGTTACAGCAACACATACATGATGATCCCACTGAGTCAGCAGGCAGTATTCTCTGATAAACTTCCCTTTCTGTTACATCATCTCAGGATATAGACATCGTTTAGATATTGAAAGATCTGCCAGCGCTACGTATCGACACTAGTTTTCCTTTTCCCTCAAGTAGACAAATTATGTTGAATTTTAATAGCAATTCATGTTCATTTCTCACCAAGTTCAAACTTAATATATTATCAAGACACATGAACCAAAAGTATGAAAATGTACATCTCCTAAAATACTTTATTTTTATAGCTGAATATATTAGATCACACTAAATTTAAGACAGGAACAGGCAGTGTTGGGTGGGGGTACTAAGGCAACAGCTTCAGAACAGCTTAGCAAATCCCTTTGGAATATTCCAGGAGTTAGAAAATTCAAGCCTAATATGTTTTTCTTGGATACTCAAGTATTGCCAATCATCATGACAAACCACTTAACTTGTTCCTCCCCGTTTCCCAAAGGAGTTTTCTGAGAGTAATAGTATTGCCAGTCTCAGTACCCTTTTCTTCATTTTTCCATGGTCTCTTTTACTAGACAGTATTTATATAATTGTTCAAAAATTATAGATACTGTATAATAACTCAAGATCAAATCTGTTACAGATAAGCTTGATTAACTAAGAAGTAACTCAACTAGCAAAATAGGAATTTGTATCTCATAGGAATTTGTATTAAGGGAAGAAGAAAAAGAATTTGTATTCCAAATTAAGTACAAACACAAATCCAGACACTTAAAAAAAATATGCGTGCCTCCCACTCTCTCTGTCCCTCTCCTGCTTGCACTCTGTCTCTCTCCCTCTCAAAAATAAATAAACATCAAAAACAATTTTTGAAAAAAAAAGGGGGGGTGCCTGGGTGGCTCAGTCGGTTAAGTGTCCGACTTTGGCACAGGTCATGATCTTGCGGCTCATGGGTTCAAGCCCTGCATCAGGTTCTCTGTGCTGACAGCTCAGAGCCTGGAGCCCACTTCAGATTCTGTGTCTCCCTCGCTCTCTGTACCTCTCCAGCTTGCACTCTGTCTCTCTCCCTCTCAAAAATAAACATTAAAAACAATTTTTGAAAAAAAAATATGCATGACCTCAGTATGCTTTGACTAATTTCCAAACGTTTTAGTTCTATTGGCCTTTGCAGTGGATGGGAATTCTTTTTATGCTGGGTTAATTCTTAGAGTCTTCTAAGTGTCAAATAACCTCCCCTAAGAAGCCTTCCTTGAAAACCTCCACAAGCTCTCATACATTTCCCTAATTAACTGTATCTTTCCTTCAAGGTGCTTACCACAATTACAATTAAATAATTTTCTGTATCATTCTTCTCTCTTACACCAGGCTAGATGTTCTATGAGGGCAAGAACCACACATCAGTTTTATTTACACTAAATCTTTAGATATAAGAAAGGTGCAGGCAAACAAACAGTAAGAATTCAATAAACATTTATAGAATGAATTAACATATGAATGGTGATGTATTCCTTATTATTTCCCCTTTTAATAATATACTATCTTAAATGTATCCAATTTCTTGTTTCTGAAGCAAGCAATTGGTACATGTAAACTATATGGTTCTAACAACTTCTTGAGGTATTCCTTTGATTTGCATAGAAGACTAAAAGATAACTTATAATATATAGATGATAAGAAAATAGTCCATTGCTTTACATAAGTAAAATGGAAAGCTAACAATGATTTAAAAGCAGCATCGAAAATATCTCACTTCTTAAGCAATATATATTCTAATATACATGCAATTAATTTACTAACTGCAATTCAATCCCTAATCATAGTGCATTCACAGAACACGTTTCTTCCACATACATCATCTCAGTAAATTATCACAAGGGTCTTAGGGTGAGGAGTTATTACCTTTGTTTTACAGACACACAAACTGAGTTTCAGAATGTTAAGGATCCTGCCTAAATTTTAACAGCTGGTAGGTGATACTGGCAGGATGGAATCTGCACAGTCTTACATTCTTTTTTTTTTTTTTTTTCAGTTTATTTATTTATTTTGTGAGAGACAGAGACAGAGAAAGAGAGAGAGAGAGAGAGAGAGAGAGAACATGTGTGCGCCTGGCTGTGGGGCAGAGAGGGAGCGAGAACCCCAAGCAGGCTCCGCACTATCAGCTCAGAGCCCCATGCGGGGCTCAAACTCACAATGTGAATCATGACCTGAGCTGAAGTCCAATGCTCAACCCACTGAGCCACCCAGGCACCCCAAGCACAGACTTATATTCTGAATAAAATCCCAATGACAGAATTATTTGTTTGTTTGTTTGTTTGTTTAATTTTAATCCAGGTTAGTGAACATATAGTGTAATAACGGTACCAGGAACAGAATTTAGTGATCCATCACTTACATATAATACCCAGTGCTCATATTAACAAATGCCCTCCTTAATGCCCATCCAATGACAGGATTCTAAGAGTATTCCACAGCTTGGCCCTTAAAGTAAGATATCTGTGCTTCGGATCTTAGGTTCTCCTTGGTGAGCTGAAGTGTTTGTTAGCCAAATAAAAGGGATAATTGAAACCTTCTAAAATTTTCCTTTATGATAGAGAAATAAATGAATGTTAAGCATGAATAATGCAGTTAAGTAGCTTTAATCATCTACTATGCATAGCCAATAGTCAACAGATGTTCAACACAGATTTAATGGGAAAAAAAAAAAACACTTAACATATATAATAGGATTTTTTTTTTAAATAATGCACCTTAAAGTGAAGGTCGATTTTCACTCAAAAAAAATCAATTTCAGCAATTCTTACTTTTAGAGATCACATTTTCCTATTCTAGAGCTATATGGTGACTTCAGCCAAGTGAAACTTGGCAGTCTAAACAGTATGTATAGATGTTGCAAAATTTTTATAAACATTAACCAAACAATCTGTAATTGATGTGGTTTTGTGCATGTTTACATATTAATTTTAGAGTACATGTATATATGCACATGTTACATTTTATATTACAGTTTGTAAACTGTGTCCACATAGGACTGTTCAAGTAAAAAATTAAGTAACTGTAACTGTACATATGCTTTTGCTAGATCACCCATGCAGAAACATCTTCCTTTTTTTTTTTTTTCAGTACTATAGTAGTAACATTTATAGTTTCAAACCTAATCTTTAAAAAGAATTCTTTTATAGTCATTTAATTTGAATTAAAATAAAATTAAAAATGAGACATATTTGATACTCGACTAAAACATGACATCTTGAATTGTTCCCAAAATATAGCTCCTCACAGAAAATTCTTGAATGTGAATCTTAGACGGGGTGTTCTGGATGTGAAGCAAATGAAAACAGTACTGATAGGATTAGAATATTCTATAGTTTGGAATATCCTTCATTCATTCAACTTTGGTTGAGAACTGAGTTGGGTACTGAGCACTGAGTATGTGATGAAGAGTAAAAACACACATGGCCCTTAGTTTTAGTGAAACTGCTGAAACTTGGGCCAATATTTCAGATTATAGGGTCCAGTGTCTTTTTTCCAAGACCTCTGGTCAGTAGACAGAATGTGTATGGAAACAAATGTGTATGAATACCCAGTGGTGGTCAGCTACACTGTCCAGAGCAGGCACATGGCCCCTTGGAGTGGAGAGAGGGATGGATTTACAGAATCTCTTTCTGCTCCCAAAGCCTTCCCAAGTATTGCCTCTAAGTCCTGTGCCCCTGTAATCAAAGTAGCATGCTCATCAGTCTGGATAATCGTTGTTACTTCAATGTCTGCATCTGGTGTTTATTATCTTGGAGAGCCAAGCAACAGAAGGCTTCATTTCAACCATGCATTTCAAAAACCTCTTCTTGGAATGACACTTTCTGTGTGCCCTAAAGGACCTACAGTGCATGCCAAGTGACTGTGTTCCCCATGGTACATACACATGGAGAGCACTACGAAAAGAGAACTGAAGGTGCCCAGGATAGAGGTGTAGAGGCAGCATGAGGTAATGAAAGAATGTAAGAAGGGGAAGGATGTATTCACGGCTCAGTCACTACCGATCAGTTTTGTCCTCTGCAAATTGGGGGATAAGATCCTTTTCTCCTTACTCAAAGACTAAGTTTGAAGGTTAAATGCAATAACACATAAATGTCTTTATAAACTGGAGAGCTAGATACAAACAACTATTAATAATGGAAATACGAAAGTATATAATGAAAATACAATAATGCAAGACACTATTTATTATCTTCTTCCTTATAACTCACTCAGAAAATTCTTGCTTCTCCCAAATATAATGCTTTCTTCTTTGAAGGCTGTTGTTCATTTATGCTTTATCCTGTGAATTAGGGGTTTCTAAGCCTGTATGACCTTCCATTGGGAGTCACACTGACTAGATATGAATATTTGATTACCTGAGGTGGGGTGGCTAGAACGCACTATAAAAAGGACAAAGAAGTTGTTTCAGCCATATCTCTCTCTCTCTCTCTCTCTCTCTCTCTCTCTCTCTCTCTCTCACACACACACACACACACACACACACACGCACATCTAAAACACTGAAACAACACAGGCACTTGAAACAAAACAAAAAAGAAGGATAGCCATGATACAGTGCTCCGCTCCTAAAAATATGATAAAGACAACAATTTTGACAATGAAACTACAAATTCAGTACCACAAGGATACACTCTTCCAGGTTGGGATTATTCTATTTCTATTCCTGTAAAGGACAAGGGAAATATTTTATGGTCCTGAGAAGCTGGAATTGAGGCACAGTATACAAAAAGGGATACCATTAAGAAGAGACATCTGGTCATTTTGGCACAATCATATTTCTGCTACGGAGGGCAAATACATTCTTTATGAGAATGTGCCATTGATTACATACTCTGCATTTTAGCACTGTTTCTAAACATACTGTAAATCATGTTAAGTAACTCATTGAGTCTCTGATTTAGCTTTTTTTTTCCTCCAGCAGAAAGATAATGTTTGCTCCAAAAAAGAATAAACCAGTAGGCAAATCACATTTATAAACTCTGCAAGTGACATGAGTGACGTTAAAACATCTGGGAGATGTTAGAGACTGCATTAACTCTAATCGTGGATCACATTATGGCAGAATGTTTTTTCCCCTAATGAGGAGAAAAGACTGAGATAGTGTATGTGTTACTCAACATAACCCTGGAGTCCTTGTCCCAGAACTGATAAAGCACCAGAGAGAAGGCCTTGCCCCACCAGATTTCCAGAACTAAGGCTACACAATCTCCTTTATGTTTGGCTTACGTGTCACTGGTGACAGTGTCTGAAAAAACAAGGCCCATTTTCTCACTCCAAATAAATCACAGACTATCCAGCCCCTAATATTTATACTGAACAAGAAGGGGATCCTTTCCTCTTTCTTCCAGCCACAATCCATTTATCTGTTAATTGACTAACCTAAGAAGAGGTCGCTGCAGACAAGACTCCTTATACAAAGATAAGATTTAAACTCCGCAAACTATATAACATACATGGAAAAACCTGATTTAGTACTTATGCTACAAAATATAATTAAAATATTTAAAAAATATTTTGACTTTAAATATGCATGTTTGTAGAGAAAATTATATGAAGATCCCACATCAGGTATATAAATATGGAGGAAAGCCTAGGAAATTAACTCCAACGACAGTAGTTCCCTTTGGAAGAGCTGTGTTTGTTGTGTTCAATAGGCAGGACAATCACTTCACTTTAAAATGTCTTTTTAGCCACTTAGTCTTTAACAATTCTATTTCTGGGGGCGCCTGGGTGGCGCAGTCGGTTAAGCGTCCGACTTCAGCCAGGTCACGATCTCGCGGTCCGTGAGTTCGAGCCCCGCGTCAGGCTCTGGGCTGATGGCTCGGAGCCTGTTTCCGATTCTGTGTCTCCCTCTCTCTCTGCCCCTCCCCCGTTCATGCTCTGTCTCTCTCTGTCCCAAAAATAAATAAAAAACGTTGAAAAAAAAAATTAAAAAAAAAAAAAAAACAATTCTATTTCTGTTTCATTTGTTTCAAGCAATCAAATACCTATTTTGTGTAGGGTTTACTGAGTCAAAGAATGAGTAAAATATGACTCTCCCTTTGATAAAGAGGTTGCTTTCCTAAGCTATAAGTTCTTAAAACTAAACTCATGTAATTTTTTAAAGGAGGTATGAATGAGGAGCTAGGGAGAAATGTAATTTAATATTTAAAAATATATTTGCAACACAAAAAACACTGACTTGGGTCCCTTAGTGCCAGAGGATTAGAGAGGTTGGTTCATGGTATTATTTCCAAAAGTTCCTTATTTGAAATTCATCTTGAAGCTGAGAGAGAGAAAGAGAGAGACAGAGAATTTGATTAGAGAAAGAGTTCCTATTTTCTAGGGGATCACACTTTGGGAAACATGGCTTCAAAGTTAAATCAACATTTGGGAAATGTTGCTTCAGGACGCAGAGGAAAAGGAGTTAAAGAAAATTTGATGATGGTGCTTGGGTTCATTGCTAAGCTGCAAGCAGCTGGTTAAGGAAAAAAAAAATCTGGGAGAGTGGTAACTGACACCTGAACCCACTCAGCAGTGGGCTTGGGTGCGTGGATTCAGAGCAGGGCAGCATGGGTCTGAATCCCCCAGAGAAATAAGAATCCATTTGGAGGGAGAAATCAGAGATCTCCCTTCAGGCCATCACACCACCCTACCATTCCAGAGTGATTAAATGATTCCCTCTCCCATTATAGGCCATAGGATAGACTTAAGAGTATTTCAACATCACTAGCATTACCATTACTTAAAAACCCAGTAACCCAAAATATTGTTGCACTTACTAATTCAGGAAACCTCAACAGAAAAGCAAACATGAATACATACACGCCCACCCACACTTCCTTTTTGGGGGGGGGAGGAGGGCTTAAGTGTTGACAGAGGCAGTATTTTGACTGGAACTCACAGTAGTGAAGTACAATCAACTTACCTACCCAACTGCCTCACACCAAATGGTTGCCTACGTCAATACAAGTGATAGAATTAATTGTGGGAGCATTCATTAAATGTTTTAATTGTCCAGAAAGCATAAGGGAACAAAAAGAGGAGACTTTTTGTGAATTCTCATTTATTCCATGTCTGCCCTACTTACCTTCAAAACTAAATTGCAAACATAGCTGAAGGTATTTTTGTCGTGCATAACTGTGAATGCCTGCATCTTTAATAGAAATGATTTATAAAGAGGTTTTGGAACATGCTGACTTTATAATGAAGCTCTACTCCCAGAGGAGTCATTAACCCAGACATTACTAGTGCCCACACCACTGGGAATCATACAAAACTGTTCTTTGAGCAACACCAGGATGGATTCTTAGCCTTTCAAACAAGCTGAAGTATACAGGAATCTCTATCAATCCCCCAAAACATTGAGAGGGATGAAGACACTGAGGCTCAAAAAGGTAAAATGACTTTCCCAAAGTCACAGAGCTTCTCGGGTCTCAAGATAACCCAAACTAGAAAGACATCTTTAGATCTCTTTTCAGATAACACCACCACCACATATAAAATGAGACACATATTTGTAGGGGCTCCTGGGTGGCTCATTAGTTGGTTAAGCATCCGACTTTGGCTCAGGTCATGATCTCAAGGTTCGCTGTCCCCTTCTCTCTGCCCCTCCCCCACTACCTCTCTCTCTCTCTCTCTCTCTCTCTCTCTCTTTCTCTCTCTTTCTCTCTCAAAAATAAGCATTTTTAAAAACTTAAAAATATATTTATTTGTGGATGTATCACTGTTTTCTTGTGTCACTCCTCAGATATTCCTATTAATACAGGACAAAAAGAAAGGAGTTATCTCAAGTAAGATCTAAACTTAAATCAAGAGAAAAATTCAAGCCTTATCTTTTTCATTCTTTATGATTGATTGACTCACTATTTGTGGAGGTTATATTAGTTACTATAACAAACTCCCAAATCCACAATGGTGAAAATATGGTAGGAGTTTATACCTGAACTCTGATATAAATACTTTGATCTGAAGAGATTTTCACTATCTCTTTGGATAAGTGACTAAAAATGAAACAACAAGAAACAGATTTCTGGACTCACTATGGAAGCTGCACTTAAAACACTTTTTTAGAAACATTTTGAAGTATATGCTCCTTTTTGATAATTGTGCAACTACATAGCCTTATTACATAATGATTCTCCCCCCTGTCTTTGTACCACTAGTAGAAACATCGGTGGGAAAAATGTGAAGAAAGGTACTGAGATCATCATCAATTTTCCAAAATACCTGACAAAAAACATAGGCTCTAGAAAGAAATATACACATATTTTTTAAAGTTCCTATCCATTTTTATGTATCACAGAGTAAAAGGCAAACAAAATGAATTAAAATTATGAAAAAGCAAACATAATTTTCTATTTAATTCTATCATTCAATTTGGTCTTGGCATGGTGAATGAGAAAACTGGCAGTTACAAATTGTGTAATTCAACTTAATAAATATCAAACTGAAAATAAATGTCAAAAAATGTGCATTTTTTTTCTGAAGAAAAAAAAGACCAAATCCTTCCAGTAATTTATTTCTGGATTGATTTAATAGTACATACTAAATCATACTCAATTTTCCCAGATCATCTACAAATATGTCCCTAGCTGAGCAGCTACATGTAGAAAAGAGATATTGTTTAAGCATTTTATAAAGGTATAGTTTTCATATTTGATTTCCAAATATTAAGTTGTATGTAAAATAATGTTTGGAAAACACCTTCTCTATAGAAGAATTAAAACAAATGAACAAACAAAAACAACCCTAACTGTTATACATTGGTACCCTACAAATAGCCAGGGGCTTTAAATAATCATTTTTAAAGTAAATGTTAATATTTCTTTCAATAAAAATAGATAAGGCTGGATAAAACCCATTCTTAAAGAAGATGAGACAGACAGAGACAGAGAGCAAAAACATCCCCATGTGTATGAGGGAAGGAGTGGGAGAGGGTGAGACCAAGTAAGCCTAGAAAAGAGGGAAAAGAAAGGGTGAAGAGAGAAAGAGAGGCTTTATTAAAATTATAACAATTTAACCTTTATGAAGAAATCATTAACATGAAAAACCACCTACTAAAAAAATAATTTTTTTAGCCCATGGTGAATAGAAAGTGTCCTGAGTTTTCAATTAGTTTCTTAAAGTTCAGAGTTGAGAGTCAACCTCCAAAACCTCAGTGGATCCTGTCATCAACGTTAACCTTCAATACAAAGGGCTATTGCAATCCCCAGCAGGGTTCTTAAAATCACTACAGTATTTTCATCTTAACCTCTTCTTTCTTTTTCTCCTAACCGTGAATTTGTGTCTACATTGGAGACTGCTGGTGAGAATATCCTGTATTCTTAGCCATATGTTCTCATAATTGTTCTATTTAAAGACTCCAAAGTCTTCTATAGTTTCTGGTTTTGGAAAACCCACAGGGACCAGAGCAAACAGCGAGAAATTAAAAGGGCCCTGACTTGTAGGCACATTTTCTAGCAAATTGCAATGTAGTCCAACAACACTGCCGGGTACTTCAACATCTATCTTTGCCTGGATTATCCTATGCAAGTGAGAGAAGCAGACTAGGGTAGAGGAGGAGCTAGGCAAAAATCTGCTCTCAGTTATTGTCAGGACTCAGCCTCTTGGAAGGGGAACAGAAGCTGCCCCACGGTTTTGGTCCCACCTTGAGGAAACCTACCAGGCAAGGCAGCTCCTGGTTCAGCCAAAGGTAATTCTTTGGAAAAAGGGGAAGCTGTGAGCATTTAACTACCAATACCACAGCAGCTGGGGAGGCACACACTGGGCCAGCGAAGGAGATCAAGAGAGAGAACCAAGAGTATCCAAGGCAGTGGCCCTTCTTTAGAGATCTCCTATCACCTCTCATTTGACATAACTGATCATCTCTGTATGTAGCAGAAACAGACGTTAGGACAGATGAAAAGTTATGATTATAATTGGAATGAAATATGGCTGTGCAATGGATTGGGGTATACCTGTGAAAGAATGCATGGTTACACTGTAGAGAGAGAGTGACAGAGAGAATAATGATAAAAATATTAGAAATTAATTCTCAGCGGTGCCTGGGCGGCTCAGTCGGTTCAGCGTCCAATTCTTGATTTCAGCTCAGGTCATGATCTTGTGGTTCCATGAGATCGAGCCCTGCATGAGACTCTGTGCTGAGAGTGAGAAGAGCTTGCTTGGGATTCTCTCCAACACTCTCTGCCCCTCCCCCACTTGCACACAAGCACGCGTGCTCTCTCTCTCTCTCAAAATAAATAAACTTAAAAAAAAGAAATTACTTTTCAAAAATTATCCCACTAGTTTCACTAAACTGAAAAAGATCCTCCTGTATTCAAATTTGAAGGAACAAAATAGTAACAATTCATTTTAATAATTGCATATAAAAGGATTACTATTAAAAAAAATCAAATTACTATTAAAAAAGAGTCAATTAGAGTTCCAATTCCAAATACATACTATATCAAATTGAAACAACGTTCCCTTTAGGAATAAAAGTCAAAGGTATCAGTGTCCTAATAAAGTTTTTTAAAGCCTTAGTTTAATCTCTATTGCAAGTATACAAATAATTAATTCATTTTTTCCAGAAGAAAAATAACAAGAAATATATGTCAACCCAACTAGGAGCCAAACAAATAAGCAGTTGAAAATTCATTATACCACAGATCTGACTTAAAGTCTTGAAATTATCACACTCCATCGTTTAAAATAATTGTTAGTTTGGAGGCACCTGGGTGGCTCACTCGGTTAAGCATCCAACTTTGGCTCACATCATGATCTCACGGTCCGTGAGTTGGAGCCTTGAGTTGGGCTCTGTGCTGACAGCTCAGAGCCTGAAGCCTGCTTCAGATTCTGTGTCTCCCTCTCTGTCTCTCTGCCCCTTCCCTGCTCGTGCTGGCTTTCTCTCTCTCTCTCAAAAATAAACATTAAAAAAGTAATTACAAAGTAAAGAAAAATAAAATAATCATTGTTTATATAGCTGACCTTATCATGCTTTATTCAAATACTACTGTTCACCTCCCGAGTACATACACAGTGCTTTTTATGCAGCGGTAATTCAATAAGCCTTTGAAAGCTGAACTGCAATGGACTTTGGAAAACTGAAAGGTTCACCAGTAGCTTTAATTCAAACGGTGATGGGGCTGGACCATCATAGAGGCTTAAGAGAGTGAGGGTGTTTAGGCTTCAATCCTTAGCTCTGCATTTAGCTGCTGGGCTTTTGGTAAATGATTTCCAACAAGTAGAGCCTCAGTTTCCTCATCTTCAGCACTTCTCCGGGCTGTTGAGAGGATTAAAAGAGGTAATGCACAAACACTACCTTGCAAGCTGTAAGCAACAGGGCCTAGGGCTATTGCTGCACTTCAGGAGAGGAGACAGGACTGCAACTGCAGTGGAGGTTGCACTCCGGCCGGCAGCTGGCAAATGTCCACCTGCATTCAAGTTTTCTTTGGCCTGCCCTGCCTGGGAAATTTCCAATAAAAACTGAGATTTCTGGCTTTTCTTGACACATTGGAAGCTCTTACCATATCAGGCCCATCCTCCTGCAGTAGGGACCTGGAGCCTTCTATGTCAGGCAGGACACTTATTCTTGGTTTGCCATAGTCCCCAGCAGTATCTGTCACCCTCCACTCAGCCCACATACGCACATAAGCTCACTGGTCCCAGTAGGCATTGGAGCTGGTGGCGGTTGGGCTTGCCAAGGAAGAGTAAGACTCAGAGGCATGAAAAATAAATCTGCATGGGGGCAGCTGAAGATGCAGTGCTGCGTGGTGGAAAGCAGCTGGATCCGGGAGCCAGGGGACATGAGTTGTAGTCCCAGTTCTGCAGTAACACCTGTGTGAACTCTGGGCTCTATAGGGGTCTGTTTCCTCATCTGTAAAATATATGTTCTGGGTAGGTCAAGTTTCTGAACACAAGGCAAGTCAGTTCCCCATCTGGGTTTCAGCTTCTCATGTGTTCCTTTTTTTAAAAATGATGCCAAATTAGTGGGTCACTGAAGCCTGGCTGAATTAGAGAAAGCCCTCCCTCCACATGCCCCTGTCAAAAAAAGAAACATTGCACACAGAGTTGATGGAATACATTTGGAAGCTCAAATGCCAAAAGGAAGTATAATATACATAATAGTAGCAATTTTGAGAATGCCCTCCCCTGTGTTGCTGGCCTTATGCATTAGTTCTGACTGAGTAAATACAACTAATTGTTTCCCCAAGTTTATTCTTGCTAAAATATAGATGCAGGTTCAAGTACTGCAATAAATTAGATCTGCTTTATTCTTCTTCTTAAGCAAAATTCCAACCTTATCCTCTTACAATTGTAAAACTGCATTTTGAAACTCAATGACTATGGGCATTTGATCATTATTTATTCTTTTTGTGTTTTTTATTATGGAAAATTTTAATAAAATGACCTCTGTAAATTCCCCAAGATAAAAACTTGTGAAATATATGTAGCTCAAAAAGGTATCACCAAAATTCTCATCCAAAATAAGCACTTAAAAAAAAAAACCTTATGTAAATTTCCTATCGGTGAGCTAAAACCATTTATAAAAACAAACACACATATAGCAAATATATCTTGCCAATGTCCAAAATACTTGTTTGGAAATATTACTTCTTTTCAGTCCAAAATTACATTTTCAGTCCTCTCAGCTGAATTTCTATATGCTCTGAAGTAGAAACCAACTAAGACAAGTAAATCAACTTACAGAAGGTTACTCTCAAGATTTTCTGTGTTTTGTGTTCTGTTGTTGAGTAGCTAAGGGCTGCCCATAATGAACATGTTGATAGAGCCTCCCAAAGGGGATGACCATTTGGTGACAATTCCCAGTAGTAAAATGACAACCAATAAGAATGGCAGAAAACCGGGTAAGATCAACGCTGGCAAAATATATTCTAGGATTAAAAAAAAAATCTTGACTTCCACTACCTTCACAAATAATTAATCTTTTATTGGAAGCAAACTGTTTCACTTCCTACAATACCTTGCAAACAGGCTTCAGGAAAGAATGTAAGCATGAGGCACAAGAATTTGACAGGGCAACAAAGTAGCTGTTCGGGTTACTCAGCTATTCTCTTCAACCTAGCACCAAAGGATAATAACTTTTAAAAGACATAAAGTAAACTATATTTAATCTTAAAACCACTGCGAATACAAACTCACTTTTTTTTCCTAGTGATTTAAAAGGTACTGCAGGATCTCAGAGTCCTTTTCCTAGGGTGATTATTCATCCCATTTACTTAGGACAAACCCAGTTTATGACTGTCATCCAGGAATACTTCTTAATAGCTTTCCCATTCACTCACAAAAATGACCTAATTTAGGCAATAATTATGTGGCCTCCCTATCTCTGGGTCACTATAATGCATCCAATCTTCTGTTCAACACACTGCAGATAAATGGAGAAATTAGTTCAATGATAAGACTGAATCTGATGAAGAAATGCTCTAAAAAAAGAGTTTATAATACTAAATATAAATGAACATATTTCTACATAAATTTTAGTGAAGATACATTCTAAATTTGGGTTTGTTAATCAATGAAAAAATTAATGAAGAATGGTCAGAAATAGGTTAAGATAACTAAACTAATCAGTGATACTAGCACAAATGTGTTACTTAAAATATCTATGAAGTTTTAAATTGGTGTGTTAAAATCATAATTAAAGCTCGACGTAAATAATCACCGCTAATGAACAAAATCCCAAATGTTGTATAATGGAGTAATTCAAGTTAAAAAAAAAAGTGGACTTTGAGCCCCAAATGGACCTCTCCTTCTCCAAAGTAGAATATTCTCACAATATGTCATTTTTGCACTGTTAGACTCTCTGAAACTACATATATGGGTTGGAAAATGATCCTAAGATAGTTATGTTACCAACATTACAAACTAACAATAAAAAAGAAAAGAATAATTATTTGTATTAATTCCCTCATAAACAGAAATAGCTGAGAGTTCATTTGTAGTTTTTTTTTTTAAAGAATATGTAGTACTAAAAAAAACAAGAATAGGAACCAAAACATGTCTTTAATACAGGCACGATATCATAGCTTTTTAGAATAAAGTTTCATATCAAATAACATTTAAAAATCAATTAAAACTCTACAAATTCAAATAAATAAAATCAAATGACAAAAATTGGCTAACCTCAAGTCTAGCAATGTGATCAATTTCAATTCCAAGTATTTTAATAACTAATGATAAAAACACATCACACTCACATAAATATACAAAATAGAGCAGTATTTTTTAAATTTTACACCACTTAGGACTTAACATATTTTTCTTGTCTTTGACATTGTTTTATTCTAACTACATAACTTGTATTTATTGAGAAATAATAAGTTAACTAACTTCTATTTATAAAGTTTATTTTGAGGGGGGGCATGCATTACACGCATGCGAATGCAAGGGAGGGCCAGAGAGAGGGAGAATCTTAAGCAGGCTCTGCATTGTCAGCACAGAGCTCCACACAGGGCTCAAACCCATGAACTCTGAGATCAAGACTTCAGCGAAATCAAGAATCAGATGCTTCACCGACTGAGCCACCCAGGCGACCCTTATGTTGTGACTTTTAATCACCAAGATATATAATTGCACATAGGGCTTCTGATCAGTGTTACCAAATTGAGTTAATAAATTTAAATTAAAGAAAGACCCCTTAGTCTTATTTCTTAAGCGGTGAGACCTTGGGATTTTTTAAATATTGGAGTAGCTCTCACTCGCCAAATCTTTCTTCATGATCTTCAAGTTGGCACACACAGAGATATTAATCTCAATATATTTTATATATATACATTTAACATAGTAAAGCATATATATTATTATATTAAACATATAACATAATTGTCATATACTTTAGGAAAAAGGAATTGTCTATTTTCATAGACTTAAAATTAGTGGGTCAAACAAGAAGAACAGCATTTGCTAAAAGATATGAAGAGTTCATCTGAGAGAATATGGAGTGATTTTCCTAGCAATCTAAAATATGAAGTTTCCTTATATGTATTTTTTTAAAGTTTATTTATTTATTTTTGAGAGAGAGAGAACACAAGCTGGGGGTGGTGGTGGGAGAGACAATAGAGAGGGAGGGAGATACAGCATCCAAAGCAGGCTCCAGGCTCCGAGCTGTCAGCACAGAGCTGGATGCGGGGCTTGAACTCACAAACTGTGAGATCATGACCTGAGCCCAAGTTGGACGCTTAACAGACTGAGCCACACAGACGCCCCTCCTTATATGTATTTTTAATCCAATCATTTCGGAAACCTAAATAAGATCCTACCACATGCATGGCTGCAATACTATCCTGCAAAATCACTTTGCACTCTTCTCGCATTCTTCCCACCTTTCTGTTTTCACATTTCTAAAACTGGAAAATACCAGAGCTTCAGAAATATTCACTGGCATCACATACACTGTTTACCCTAGGAATCCTGTTCATCGCTCCAAATGACAAAAGGCATGAGAAAAAGTTAAAAAGCCTTTACTAAAGGGAGAACTACAAAGTAAGAACATTATAGCTCCCAAATTTATGACACTATCAAATCTTGAATCCATATCTATCAATTATCTAATTGTCTATAGTTTCACATTTATTTGTCAAAGACGTAAAGCAAAACATTTTTATGTTTTTAGTTTAAAATCTAACTTTGATTATTGTTCATAAAAATCCCTCTGGTCCTTCCAATTTGGAGGTACATGATGAAGTTTAGAGACTTTTAGAAATGTCTACAATTGTCTTTGAAGTAGTTGTACAGGTGGGCTTATGCTTAATTCTATCCATTATCTCACCCAGAGGGATTCCTGCGAGAGGTCCCCCTCCCCTTCACGTATCCTTTACAGAGAAGGGGAAATATCTAACATAGCAATCCTCTACCTTCAAGCACTGACATCATTTCATAAACATCAGAACGCCAAGGAGACCATTACTCAATATCCAAACAAGTTGTGAAACATGTAAAACTGTATTTAAAAGGAGACAACAAACCTGCCCGACTTGACAAACTCAAACTCTTGCTGAGAGATGCGGTAATGTCTGGCCTAAAGTAGCTTAGCTACAGAGTATGTAATAAAACTGCTAAATTTGGATTGGAGGGTCATTTTGCACTGTGAAATGTAATGTAGCCCTGAGAGAGAAAAGGCAAAGAGGGACTCAAGAAATCAGAGACCAGGTCTCTGTAACTCCTCACTTCAAGGCAAAGACAAGTGCTGTTCATAGGAGAAGCCAGAGGGAAGAACTCTCAAAATTGAAAGGGAAAGAAAATGGGAAAAAGGGAAGAGAGAATAGAATCTTGTACAGCAATAACAAAACATCTTCAGTGGCCTCGAAGTTAAGTGAGAGTAGCACTTTAAAGGGAATGAGAGACATTGATTTATTCTTTTCTCAAAATTAGCTAAGTTTATCCCAGCAGAAAGTTATAGCACCAAATCACATGTATCTCCTTTTATCTCTTTCAAAATATTTTTAGTTTGTTATGTCAATTTTCCAACTTTTCCTGCAGTATTTTATCTTCCTAACAAGATTTTAAGTTTCTTAAAGACAGGTACCATATGTCTGTGGCGCCTGGGTGGCTCAGTCGGTTAAGAGTCTGACTTCGGCTCAGGTCATGATCTCTGGGTTCATGAGTTCCATCCCCACATAGGGCTCTGTGCTGACAGCTCAGAGACTGGAACCTGCTTCGGATTCTGTGTCTCCCTCTCTCTCTGCCCCTCCCCAGCTCATGCTTGCTCTCTCTCTCTCTCCTTCAAAAATAAATAAACATTAAAAAGAATAATAGTAAAATAAAAGAATTATCTATTCCATTTACCTCTGTGGGGATAGAGTAATGAATACTTCCTAACTGAAGACTTATTCTCAGATGTGCTACACTTTTTTCTCCACAGAAATGCTAACCTGAACCATGATTTGAGAGAATACACTACATGTTAAAATAGAAATATATTCTAACTTCTGCCTCTACCAGTTCTTGTCACATCTTTCTCTTCATGTAAATTTTAAATTTCACTAGTGGGAATGCAGGCAACCATTTGGATGCATTATTCCACCTACGTCAACTGCAGACCCTTGCATCAGGCTTAATTTAATCTACCTGATAATCTGAAGAAAACCCCAAATCAGTCACCGTATGAAGATAAACTACAGATCATAAAAACAGTGTCCCTCTCTTTTTTTTTATTCATCTGTTTTTCAATAATTCTTGAATCTCTCTTCCATACTTGGTGTCCACTCTGAATAAGAACGGAGACCCTCTACAACTCGCATATATATTTTTAGATGGAGTTATCTTAAGTATAATGCATCCAATGTGACTTAAATTTATTTCAATTTAGCTACAGAGATCTTTTCCTTCACATTTTTGAGGGCTGGTCTGTCTTGGTAAATTTCCAGAATAAATCTTATGTCTTCCTTTTAAGTAGGGCAAGATCCTGACATACAACAACTGTGGAAAGCTGAAGGCATTTCTGGCAAGGGCAGTGAATGACTGACTTATCCATTTGTTTTTATAGTTATAAATATATGGTTACATTGGGCAGGAAAACAAATATTCCCCAAAATACGTGGTAAGCACATGAGAGAATGAATGGGCTCATAAGATATGTCATGATTTTCTCTCTCCATTAGAAGATGTTTAGTTCCATGAAGTTCATTTACTCCCATTACAACAACAAAACAAAAAACAAAAAAACAAAACAAAACAAAAAAACAAAAAAAGAAAAACGACAACAACAACAAAACCACACACACAGCCAAAGTGTATGCTTACTTGGAAAAGAAAGAAAAAGAAAACTCTCCACAAATGTAAACCACCATGCTGGCATTATGTTTTGTTGGGTTTCTTAGTCTATCTATGCCTCCCCAAATAGAATTTCTTGTAAGTTAATATAAACCATAGGTAAGATGAGAGAAAATATTGAAATAATAGCACACTATCAAAACATCTTAGTTACATATATTTCTTAAAAGGGAGCTGGCATTAAAAATCCATACTTAATGTTTCTTTTATAACTTGATTACATTTTTTTTAAATATTTATTTTTATTTATTTTGTTGGGGGGACAGAGAGAGAGAAGAGAGAGAATCCCAAGCAGACTCCATGCTGTCAGTGCAGAGCCCGAGGCAGGGCTCAATCCCACAAACCATGAGATCATGACCTGAGCTAAAATTAAGAGTTGGCCACTTAATCGACTGAGCCACCCAGGCCTCCCACTCTTGATTACTAGCTTTTATTGTCTATATTATATTGTATGGGCCATTATTCTAAGTACCACTTAGAATGGATGATATTTTATTTCTTTTAGAAACAGGTGATAATAAAAAAGGTTAACAGTGAAAGGTGAAATTTGTATCAATTTACAAATGTATAATAAATTAATATACCGTAAACTAGTAAAACATTAAGTGTATTGAAAGTTTGGGATTCCATTAAGTACAGAGTTTCCTCGGTTTTTATTCCTTAACTTACAAGTGACAATGGAGAAAACTGTTAGCTTATGTAATTGAAATAAAATTTTTTGGTTATATAGCTTCATGAAATTAATGATTTGATGTCCTTTGAGGCCATGAAAATGTGTTTTAAAAAGAAACTAATTTTTCATTCATTCATCATGTGATAAATTATAGTAAGTATGTGCTACTTATTAAAATAGAGAGCAAGAGGGGCGCCTGGGTGGCTCGGTCAGTTAAGCGTCCGAATTCGGCTCAGGTCATGATCTCACGGTCCGTGAGTTCGAGCCCCGCGTTGGGCTCTGTGCTGACAGCTCAGAGCCTGGAGCCTGCTTCAGATTCTGTGTCTCCCTCTCTCTGACCCTCCCCCATTCATGCTCTGTCTCTCTGTCTCAAAAATAAATAAACATTAAAAAAAAGTTTTTAAAAAAAATAAATAAAATAGAGAGCAAGAGCAAAGCTTTTGTTTACAACTTAAATATACCTTTTAATAATAAAAAAAGTCTAATGTTAAATCATCCCTTTTCTGAAAATGGAGTCAAGTCTTATTTAGACTTCATATCTTTAGGCATATGAAAGAAGTGTTTTAGGCATATGAAAGAGGTTAATTTGCATAAAAGGAATTTATTTCATTTTCTACTGTTTACAAAATAATATTCTTTTAATACTGCTTTTGAGTCCGTTTTTATTTAGATGTCATTTGGTCTAAATTGACAGTCCTGAAGTCTTTCCTAAAGTCATATTTGCCCTTTAAACATCTCTGTGGCATTCCATTATGGGCACCTGCTGCTGATAATTACATGTCTGTCTCCTAACCACTTCCTCTGCTTTATGTCAAGGCAAGATTCAGGCTGCTTGATTACAAACAACTACCAGTTAAAGACCACTGAACAGCTCTCTGCGGTAATTATTCAGGACAAGTTGGGTCTGTGTTTACCAAAGTCTTAACGAAAAAGCAGCAGTTACTTGTTATAATTTCCTCTTTGCTGGCAATGTAGCATAATCCATAACATGTTTTGGTCACCTTTAAAAGTGCCTACGAGAATATCTGATTCAATAATGCTATATATAATGATACATTTCACTATACTATTTTCTAGTCTAAAAACCAAAATATCCTGGCCAAAGATAATAGGCTGTGGTCCCACCAAAAGAACTGTGAGATAATAGTCAATTACAGGGAAACAGCTAGACTGAATATGCACTCCAAAACAGACTTATTTTTGTTGAATCTGGGCCACTCTACCCCCACCCCCCATCACAAAGTCCTCCCCACCACCTCATATTCATACTATTATACTGCTTTGTCTGGATGTTTGCATCTCCCGCCTCAAACTCTTATATTGAAATCCTAACTCCCAAAGATGATGGTATTCCGGGTGAGGGCCTTTGAGAGATACTTTGGTTATGAGAGTGGAGTGTTCATGAATGGGATTAGTGTTCTTAAACAAGAGATCCCTCACAGATCCCTCACCCTTTCCACCACGTGAGGACACAGAGAGAAGATAGCCAACTATGAACCAGCAGGTAGGTTCTTACCCATGTGACCATCATGGTGCCTTGATCTTAGATTCCCGGCCTCCAGAACTGTGAGAAATGAATTTATATTGCGTATAAGTCACGCAGTCTGTGGTATTTTGCTTTAGCAGCCTGAACAGACTAAGACGCATACAAGAGGCTTGTTCACTTTATAATGAAAAGAACAAAAAATACCACCCTATAGGGCAATTTTCCACACAACAATAATCCTAACATAAAACAACTGCATCACGTGATAGCACAATCAATTTATTTAGCAGTATTCCCTATGCCAGAACTCTACAATTAAATCATCAGAAAGGTTCTCAGGGGGTTCTCAGGTTCTATTTTGCTCGTAGACCTTTGTAACTCCTCAGTCTGTGTTTAGGTAACTTGATGCGACCAGGTAGTCAGACTGCCTACCCATCAACTGACTGAGGTTTATTTCCTTCAACCATAAGAGAATCCAACTTCTTCACTATTTAATAACCCCAAATTATAGGGCGGACAATACGAAGGTAGGAATGGACTTCTGAAGATAGGTAAGGAGTGTGGCCTCTCAGGTAGCATCTAAGAGATGGTGAACTTTCACTCACAAGACTTTTCTCACTTTCCACCTATCGACTTCAGATTCAGCTCACTGTCCGGTAGTTCTTAGAAGTGGATGATGAAGAGAACCCGGAAAGTCCCCCACTAACTCCATCACCATGAGTCGTCACCAAAAGCCGCTCTAAGATGTGTTATTTATGCATGGACAAAATATGTCTTCATCCAACATCATCCAAAAGATCTCGATCATATGTTGGAGATTCCATGAGGAACGCAGTTCCTGTCCTCCTCATGCCGTCATGCTAGCTGGGGATGCAGGAAAAAGAAACGAGTGCTACAATGGGATGTGAAGGGGAGCTTCACAAGGGAATAAAGATCTAAACCGAGATGAAGATGGAACCAAAATCAGCCAGGGGAAGGAATGGAACATAAGGAATGAGCAGCACTTGTTGACAGCAAAGGAAAGAACCACGATGCTCACTCACTGCCAGCTTGCTAACAAACCCTGAAGGATGTTCCCTCATCTAGCTGCACTGCAACATCTGTGCCAGATTTGGGGAAGGTGCACAGCCTGAGGAGACTATAACCATGGAGGCATTTCAGTAATGAAGGCAGAGGCCTAAGAACAAATATGTCTGTCAGCATGTTAAAAACTTCAGATTGGGCTCTAGACACAGTGAAAAGCCACCAAAGGATTTTAAGACAAAGAGCTCTACTGATGACATTTGTTAGGATTTGCCTGGCACCTATGTGGGGGACAGCTGAGAGTGGGGTAGGACAAGAAGCAAGGAGAACCTACCTCAGTGATCTAGTTGGAGAAATGGACACATTTGAAATATATTTAGGTAACATATATCATCTTTTATACTACAACATCATTAAAGGGTTGACATGTCAAAGTGTTTGTAAATATCTAAATATAGGAGACTCTGTGAAATAAGTTAAGTTTTGTTAAATAATAATTTGTTGGGGCGCCTGGGTGGCTCAGTCGGTTAAGCATCCAACTTCAGCTCAGGTCACGATCTCGCGGTCCGTGAGTTTGAGCCCCGCGTCGGGCTCTGGGTGGATGGCTCAGAGCCTGGAGCCTGCTTCCGATTCTGTGTTTCCCTCTTTCTCTGACCCTCCCCCATTCATGCTCTGTCTCTCTCTGTCTCAAAAATAAATAAACTTAAAAAAAATAATAATAATTTGTTATAACAACTTGGCTTTCTGAATTGCTCCCATCCCCACCACCCCTCAATAAAACAGTAGCAAGGAAACACGAATTCTGGCACAAAATATTTTTCATATAAACTTAAAAAGCCCTCATTACTCACACAACAGAACTTCCTAAGATAGTTTAATGTTCAGAAAATTAGAGTTTTGAAGATCAGTTTGTGTTTATTAAAAAACAAAACAAAACAAAACAATAAAACAGATATAGCCTAGAAGAAGGAGTTATAAATACAGTCTCACCTTTTCTTGTGATTGCAAATTTTCCCCCTGGAAATCTTTAAAGGAAACTACTATAAACCAAATGCTACACACATCAAAACAAAACAAAAACAAATAAGCAGGTTAATCAATCATTAAAAACATTCTAGGTTGCTTCTGTTGGGTTCTTTAAACGGAATAAGATCCTATAAATATAAAAGGTTTTTATAATTATGCAGGGACTAAACCACATTGTTGATTCTAGAATTCTTGTTATTTTTCCCTTTACAAAGTTGGATGTTTTCCTACAGTACTGCACTTGGGAAAGTGAGGGAGGATGGTTAGTGTTAAAAAATAAAAGTATTAAACTTTGCTTTTCGGTCAAAGAAAATTACAAAGGAATCAGTGTTCTACAGGGTCTATCTAAAGTGTTTACTGTGTGTGTATCATTTTGGTGTGGTGAATGAGTTATTCTTGTTTGTTTAGTTAATGCATGTATTATATTCTATTTGTTAAAGGTCCACAATTGCATTATTTTGGGTTATGTTTGGGTTATGTTCTTCCTGTTAAATTTGACACTTTTTTATGAAAAAAAAAGGGGTTTTATGTTTTGTCTTATTTTAGTTTAACACTGAAGCATTTTAAAGAATATAAAACACAATTGGAGTTTCTGGGTGGCTCAAGTAGCCGGACGCTTGATCTAAGCTCAGTTCATGTCACGATTTGTGACTTCGAGCCCAGGCTTGGGCTCTGTGTCTGCTTGGGATTCTGTCTCTCCCTCACTGCTCCCCTACCACTTGCTCTCTCTTTCTCCCTCCCTCTCTCTCTCTCTCTCTCTCAAAATAAGTAAACTAAAAAAAAGAGAGAATATAAAGCACAAGAACAATTGTTTTTATTCCTCTAGAAAGAATTTAAATGTTAGCCAAAAGTAAAGAATTTGCTTTTGTTTTTTCTGGTTTTTTAACCTATATTTGTCTTTACAAGTAAAGTCAATTATAGTGGAAAAAAGTATAAACTGTTTTTTCATTGAGGTTTACTCAGTACTAGTTTTAATGGAATATATTCTAAATTCAGAATTTTGCGCAGGAAAAAAGATACCATATTAACTTGATTGTCCATAAAACTGACACAAACGTGCTGACTTTCCAAAAAGTTTTCATGTAAAATTAAAATTTCATAACTGAGTATAAAAGTCTCATTTCAAAATCTACCAATTTCTTTCTTTCTTTCTTTCTTTCTTTCTTTCTTTCTTTTTTTTTTTTTTCTTTACAGAGCACAAGTGGGGAAGGGGCAGAGAGAGAGGGAGACACAGAATCTGAAACAGGCTCCAGGCTCCCAACTGTCAGCACAGAGCCCGAAGTGGGGCTCGAACTCACAAAATGGGAGATCATGACCTGAGCCGAAGTCGAACGCTTAACCGCTTGAGCCACCCAGGTGTCCCTCAAAATCTACCAATTTCTTATAAGAATTTTACCTGTGACATTTTTTCTGTGGCTTCACCTGGCATTTTTCCTCCTGATGGTACTCCCTACTGAGTGCAATCCTCTCATTCTTGTGATACATTTAATTATTTTCATAGTAGTGCCAGATGAAAGTTGTTGGATAGCATAGGCTTACATCATGAAAATGCAAGAGGTCCCAGGCACTGTTCTCAGTTCTTTGCTTTTGATAACTGTTAATCCTCACAATTCTATGGTGCAAATAAGATTATTATTCTGATATTCTACTTGCAAATGTGGAGTGAAACTAAGAGGTTTTTAACTTGGACGCAATTTTCAAGCTTAAGAGTTTAGCAGTTTGGGGCGCCTGGGTGGCGCAGTCGGTTAAGCGTCCGACTTCAGCCAGGTCACGATCTCGCGGTCCGTGAGTTCGAGCCCCGCATCGGGCTCTGTGCTGACAGCTCAGAGCCTGGAGCCTGTTTCCGATTCTGTGTCTCCCTCTCTCTCTGCCCCTCCCCCGTTCATGCTCTGTCTCTCTCTGTCCCAAAAATAAATAAAAAATGTTGAAAAAAAAAAATTTTAAAAAAGAGTTTAGCAGTTCATTCCTCTTTACCACAAGATTTACATAAGAGCTTCCATTAGTATTTCCCTAGCACAGTTACCACAGGAATAGTCTTGGTTGTAGCCATTAATATTTTTTCGATGGATGTTGATTAATTTCCTATGTCAGGTGATTACCGAGTCCACACGTAGGCATACATCTAACATGGTTTTAATTCTCTGACACTTGGGGCGCCTGGGTGGCTCAGTCGGTTGAGCATCCAACTTCAGCTCAGGTCATGATCTCATGGTTCATGGGTTCGAGCCCCGCGTCAGGCTCTGTGTTGACAGCTCAGAGCCTGGAGCCTGCTTCTGATTCTGTGTCTCCCTCTCTCTCTCTCTCTCTCTGCCCCTCCTCTGCTTGAGCTCTGACTCTCTATTTCTCAAAAATAAATAAACATTCCAAAATAAAAAACAAAAAATGCTTATATGAAAATCTGTGAATAAAAAAGAGATCTCTGCCACCCCGTCGTGATTAAACAGTAGTCCTCTTTTTTTTCATGTTTCTTTTCTTTTCATTGTCAAGCAATGTAGGTTGATGTGAGATTTTTTTTTAATCATATAGAGAAAAATTGACCATTTTTAAAAAAATAAATGAACAAATGATGCGATGCCTCAGGTTTGACTAAAATTTATAAATAAATGTCTCAGTGTAGACTTAAATAAATTTATAAATAATTCTCAAATTTATAAACAAATTGGTGAATAATTCTGAGTACTAAGAGTCTGATGAGAACCCAAATGACCATGTGAAAATATACATAAAGCTTACGCTCAAGTGATTGAAGTTATAAGCTTAATCAGGGCTCTCCATTGTTGCCTGCACAGTGTTTCACTAATGGTCCGATAATGGGGGTTCGGCATGGAGGTTCTTGTAATACTTTATAGTTGTGTGAGCATGACAGCCACTGATAATCACTGCCCTGTTCTCCACTCACACACTAGATTACTGAGCAACCCTCACGCTTCGTCTCCACAATGGGCTCACAGTTGCAGAACACGGTCTTGGAAAATTCTCTTAAGATGACTTGCGAAAGATTCTTGGATTCTAACATAATTTGCAGTAAAACCTCTTGTCTTTCAGATGCTTAAATGGAGATTAGAAGATATCCCAAAGATGGAAACAATGGGGTAGGGGGTGTATAAAATGGACATTTTAACTTTTGATTTCATGGCAGGCAACATCACATTGTTTTTAAAAATAGTACCATAATCATTAACTTAAAATATTACCACAGAGGAAATTATACCTCTGGTTTCACTTTTTCCCTTGTTTTCTTCCCTCAATCACCTTGTGTCTTCCCCAGCTCCATTTATACACATAACAGTGCCTCAGGGAGGGGGCTTCCTGTAGTTTCAAAGTACACTGAAAAACTAAACACTGAGGTTAACAGTTTAAAAAAAAAAATCACTTCACTTAAAATGAATATCTCAAAGTAGTGCACATTAATATGTGCTTCTAAGGAAACAACTCTTTCTGGATGTCAGCTTAAGCTTCTCCATATGAATTTTCTCAGACTTCCTTTTAAAACCATCCCAACCATTTATTATCTTCTCGTTATATAGACTGTTACTTTTGTTTCATCACAAATCTTTGCCTGTTTATTAGCAGCCCTGCCACTGCTATCGGATGACATTTGTTTTACTTAATGTATGTAGTTTTAGGGGAAAAAAATATAGAACTGCTATTACTGCATTATATGAAAAAATTCCCATGTACATTTAGCTGACAGTGCATCAGCTGCTATTTAAACTGGGCTTAGCTAATGGACTTTTAATGTCAGAGGGGTTACGTGCAGTTACTGGCTATTAGCAGAAATGGCTCCTTTCTATAAAAATCACTTTTCCTCAAGTGTGTTGTTTGAGCATTCCTTTCCCTAATTTAGTGACTGTCACTGAATGCAAAACAAACTCAAGGACTCTGGAATCCGCTGTTATCTTTAAGACCCTCTTTTTAATCTTGCAATTCAGCATTAAACAGGCAACCACCCTCATTAGCATTTAGACTTGTAATCACAAAACTTTGTGAGGTATTCTTATTTATTTTGCCATTCTTAGCAGAATACTACATATTTCGCTATGAGAACCCCACATCATCCAAGAATGTATGATACGTATGACAGAGGTCGTACAAAAAATATTCTGAACCCTAGCATTTATTTATATTTTTAAAACTCTAGTTCAGAAACACCAAGTGATGTGAAAATGTATGGCACAAATTACTACATATTCACATGTTGATGCGTCATATAAATATGTATATATTAATCTGCATTGAATACAATACTGAATATAAGCAAGGAAGCATAACTACCCCTCTATCTGGAGTGATATTCTGTATATTCTTTCGGTAGTAACAACCCTTCCCCCCCTCAACTAACTTTATCTTAGTTCATTCGAATAACTTTCTTTTTTTAAAAAATATAATTTACTGTCAAATTGGCTTCCATACAACACCCAGTGCTCATCCCAACAGGTGACTTCCTCAATGCCCATCACCCACTTTCCCCTCTCCCCCACCCCCCATCAACCTTCAGTTTGTTCTCTGTATTTAAGAGTCTCTTATGGTTTGCCTCCCTCCCTCTGTTTTTTTCCCCCTTCCTTTCCCCAAGGACTTCTGTTAAGTTTCTCAACATTCACATATGAGTGAAAACATACGATACCTGCTTTCTCTGACTGACTTATTTCACTTAGCATTACCCTTCAGTTCCATCTATGTTGCTGCAAATGGCATGATTTTATTTTTTCTCATTGCCAAGTAGTATTCCATTGTATATGTAAACCACATCTTCTTTATCCATTCGTCAGTTAATTTGAATAACTTTCAACGGATATAATGGAGATACCTGGAAATCAAGTCACCTGTACAGCTTTGAAGAGAATCCAAGAAAATCAAATATTCTGCAGCCTAGAAACATAACTCCATATTTGATTAAGAAGTTGAAACAAATCATCACTGAATTCAGAGAAGGGCCACATAACTGACCTCTCCTTCAACCAGTCCACAAAAGAGGTCACCCGAGGCAAAGTGCTTACCACGGAAATGATGTCGCTTCTAAAGAGTACCCAGAGAGGGACTCTTGCGTGTGGATGAAGGATTTTACCCACGTATGCATAGAAGTTATTGTCCTCCCTTGGTCAACAAATGATAGTCTGCTGAGTAAGAAACAAGGGGAATTTCTCAACACGTTGAAATAAGCCAGTGAAAGTGGGGAAGACAGGAGACAACTTGTCTCTATGGATAAGCCACTGAGCAAATGAGAGCCATCTCTAGTGGACACTATGCAAATGACTTAGCACCTGGCAGAGAGGAAGGAACTTGTTGCAGATAAGTAGAGTGTAATTTTTTTTCAGTTATAAAGCAGTGATTACATTTGATTCCCTAGTCAATGACTACCTTTATGAATTTGTTTTATAAGCAAAATAAGTTTTGTTTACATTGTTTGATAGGTTCTGTTTCCTCTCTAAAGATATTGCCAAGCCTATTCGAAAACACTCTCATAAGACAAAAATAGTTATACACACACACACACACACACAATTTGTGCCAGCTTATATATATGCTCACAGGGAATTACTGAACTATATCTGTCTATTCCTTGTAACTCTTCATTTCGCTAAGAGTCTGCCTGGAAATAACCTCCTAGGAAATAATTTTAGAGTTATATAATTCAATAAAAAGGGACGTGTGTCTTTCATATTATCGTCATTTCGAATAAATCCAACAAACTGATTACCCCCACCCCTACTGGGAAAACACATCTATTGCTAACACTTTTCCTAGTACTCCTCTTTACTTTTTTTTAGTTCTGTTATAGTCAGTAAGCTATAACTTTCTTCACTGTGATCCTTCTGAGTCTACATAAATGTATGCATGTACATGTAAATCTAAACAAAAATAAATACCTACGTTCACCAATAAATAAAGAAATATACTGGCAATACCTTTTAAATGTACCATCATGATATTAAAGATAAAATTCCAATTAAGCAAATTCTTCTGTGGAAGAGAGGTCCTCAAGAATGCCTACATAATTCTAAAAAGGCTTGTGTACCTGAGATTTAAAACAAAATGTTGGTATTCTTATTAATGGTAATATTTAACAGAAAGTTTCAGGAAATGAGAGCACATTGTATAATGACCACTAAAGGATTAATTATATATTCGACTGTCAGTAGAATATACTGCCAGATGCCATGTATCAGTATATCACTAATTAAGTCTAGATTTCTCAAGCAAGCACATCCCGCTCAAAGAGGTCCAAAGGAAATCTAAACATAACTTTTTTCAAGAACACACCTTTTAAGTACTTTCCAAGTTCTTCTGCTACGTTAACTGAAATGGGTGCTGACCAAGACGCTTATTTAGATAAAAGTTGCAAGTCAGGGGGACTGTTGAATAATACTACGATGAAATACTGATCTGAGGTCTCTATTCCGGATAGCAAAAATAATAAATCATTTGAACCTGCCTGTTTTCCCTCAGCTTCTGAGAGTGGTTACTGAAACGGGCTTCTGTTTTCCACCAAGCTGCAAGCTCTGCGGTGATGGCTGTGGTAGTCTGGCAGGGAAATGTCTTAGGCTCTTTCAATCCTCGAGTTTGATCCCTAATACATTTTAAAGCTTATATCCTGTCATCATCTTATGGAGATCCAGAAGGAAGAAGGAAAGTTGCTAAAGAAAACGACAGGCGTAATTACCGTTTTATTTAGAATGACTTCAAGATTGCTGCTTGCTCAACTTGAGCACTTCCGCTGGGTGGCCACGATGTTTGTCACTGGTAAACTCTTTATTCAGTGGAAGACAGAATATATCATTTTCCCTTTATCAAAAGCTAAATTAAAATGTCAACATATTTCATACAGACATAATCCTCAAAGTGAAATGACCATTATTTACTATATCTTCCCAATCATAAAGTTTTTGTTGTGGTAGCAATTTGGTTATTTACTTGGTTTGGATCAGATATGATACAGGGCTCTGAAAATCACACAGAACTCAACAGCAGTGCTTTTGTCACTGACTAGGGTTTCCACTTTCCTGCAAAAGTTAGAGGATACCACTTGTTAAAGAGTACTCTTTGATCTAGTTCTAGAAAGGATTTTTTTTAGGCTCCTGAAATTCCAAAAAGTTAAGAGAGAAGATTTAAAATATTCAATTTGATTACAAGTAATACACTTGCAACTCAGCAATTGGAATTATCTAAAATTATTCCCTTTAGCTTTAATTTTATACATGAATATAATTCACTGTGCCTATGGTTATGAGTGGATATTCTTATACCACACACCCTATCATGTTGCACTAAACTTCCATGGTCTAAGAGAATATACATTATGAATCAATTTAAAATGACGACATTTCTATGCAAATGGCATACTTCTGTACTACTCTTTTATATTACTATACGCACGAATTTTCTTGAATTTTGAAAAACACTTTCATTTCCATTCATGGACATATTTGCCCTTATAACTGGGCAGCAGATATATTTTAATATGCCAACACTAATCTGTTTTTTTATTGGAAAGGAATGCTCATATGTAAGGTTTTTTGTCTGAACAGAAAAAACAAAAAAATATATAGTTGTGTTCAGGCAGTTCATGATTAAATAATCGATTAAGACATTGACTAAAACTGAGAAATGTTAGCATTCATCAATAAACGTGTTAAATGTGCTGAGGGACTTTCTGTTGTTTAACAACCTTAGAGGAAAACATAATACGTGTTTATCTACATGAGGCATTTTTATGGCTTTCATAATTGCTGAGAAATGAAACTAGCCACAGGATCCAAATGACAATGATTAATGAAGGTAACACTCCTATCTTCACAGCATTTTAAAATAAATAAGACTGGTGAGTCTGGAGTTAAATCTGATTAATCAATATCATCTGTTAACTTGATTATTTTGGGCCTTCATATTTAGAATGAGAGAACTCTATTTAGGATGAGAGAACACCTGGTTACCCTCACTCTCACATTCCCCTACCACACTGCAAGGAGATATGGTTTGTCATTTAATTAAAAGAGGGCATTCTCCAAACATTGGAATTTTCAGATATTAGACATCACTTTTGCCACACAAAGCACTTTTGCTCACTGCTAATAAAAGGTATACTGACATTAAGGGTAAAGAGCTGAATATTTGGCACTTCTAAAGCTATAGTTCACTTTCTAAATTGTAACTTCGATTAAATGAACATTGCCATAACTTTAACACTATGAACTCCGTGTAGAAGGTTAGACATGTTTTAAGTACCTCTAACATCTGGAGGCATTCTGTGTATTTCAAAACTTCATTATATAATCCTAAGGTAGCAACTTTTGTGGCAGCAGGAATCCCCCAAATGAAAAACCACATTACACCTTCAACCAAAAACTCCTTTTAAAGATCTGAAATTATGGCACAATGTTTTCTAACATTTTGTTTATAAAGAATCAAAATACTGTCAACATAATCGATGTATTAGGTTTTCAAGAAAAGGCAAAAATTCTCCTGAGAGCTCTAATCAGGTAGAGAGGATTAAAAAAAAAGTTTACTATCTCTGATCCTGTTAGCTTATAAAATTATTACCAAAAATGTTTTTTATTACAATCTCCATAAATGTGGGGATGACAAATATTTAAAATAAGAAAAACTATGAATTATTCAGATATTAATTTTCTTTTTAAGACCTAGAAAAAAGGAAAGAGTAGTGTTTTAATATTACTCAAGACAAACTTACTCCACTTTAAAGTAAGTCATATAAAAATAGCACTGAGTTTCTGTGAGTTTCTGTTCTAGTGCAAATATCCCTGAACTATGCAATACTGGGACAATACCTGAGGTGTCGGTTTCACCTAGCCCTCTTCCACAAATAACATAAAGCAATACCAAATCCAGATAAAATATGAAATCAAAGAAGAGTCCATACATAACTTCAAGAAGTTAGGATAACAAAGATAGCAAGTGAGAAATCTGGGGATCTGTAAGTGTAGAATAGGCAATCAAAAATTAAAAGCAGCATGAAAATACTATAGGAGAAAGATCTGTTTTAACTCTAAGTAACACAAAATTCCCCACAAATCTCTAGTGTTATCATAAAAGTTTGTCAGAAAACAACATTTCCACTAAACATGAAGAAATAGCAGTAACCATTAAATGATGAGAAGTAATTAAATGTAAAATTTCAAAATATGTTATCTAGATTATCCAGGTTGTTCTAAATTATGATACTAAACTTTCTATGCAAATACAATTTGAACGTATGAAAAGTCCTGGTGAATGTGCCTTCAAGTCAACCTATTTTTCTATATGTTTCTTTGTGTTGTTTCAATATGCATTCAATTATGTTCTTTAGACTATTCACCTTCGCCTATTTTTTTTAAAGAAAAAACCTACTGACATTTGTATAAAGGGTTGATTTTCCCTAAACCCTTATCTGAAAACCTGGGACTTGGCATGTTTTTTTTTTCCCCACAAAAGTATTCATGGTAAAGATATTCATTGTAAAGATAGAAAGTCAGGGGTAGAGCTTGCAGCCAGGACTTAACAGGCGGTGACTCAACATGTCATTTTTAGAACTGGCATTAGGTTAATTTTCCCAGAGAGAGCAGAAAGGAAGAAACGGGGTTATGAAGGGAGAGAGCTTCCCCCAGACTGTTCAAGGAACCATGCACGTCACTGTCCAGGAGTTTGCAGTGATCTATTTTGGAACATCACCTCAGACAGCTTCATTTGTTGCTTTTGGGGAAGCAGTGTCTACAGCAATCCCGTCTGAGTTCAGAATCATTGGCCTTGAGTTTCTTTAACTTCTAGATTTCTTTGCCAGTGGTTTACAGAGTTAAAAAGCCAAAGAATAATACTTTCTGTGGGCCAGGCATGGCTCTAAACAAGTCACATGTATTGGCTCATTCAATCATAACAGGACTTATAGTATGTATTATCTTCACTTTACATCTGTGGAAACTGAGGCACAGATGAAGGGAATTAACTCACCCATGGCCACACAACTAGGGGGTGGGAGAAGCAGGATTAGGAGACGTTGATCAGCTAACCCGAAGAATGGGCACATAGCACTAACAGCCCCTTAGCTTGTGCCTCCCCAAAACCAGACCAAACGTGCATTAAATCTAAGTAAGATTTAATATCAATAAGACAACTGCAATGCACATTTTGCATAAGAACATCCCACTTCAAACCGAACTGCCATCCTTAAGCTCTTCTGGATAGAATTTTTGGAAACTCCACTACCACTGCCCCTAGAACTCTAGCCTGACTTATGTTTGCAATCGTTGATACTTGATTCCAAAAAGTACTATACCTATGCTCACTGTTACTTTTCAGACAGTGAGTTATAATTATATGCTTATAAGTCTGTCTTCCTTGAAGGCTGAAACGGTATCTCTTGACTCTGTTTCCCTAACAAATAGCACTGTCTGGGGCATAATATGGGCACAACGACTGTTTGTTAAGAACTGCACTCTCTCATGCACTCTCCAAATGAGCTAATAGGTTTCTAATTTGTGGGGAAATGTGAACAGGTTTGTTTTTAACTGCCACAAATACAAAAGTCAAACTGAAAAAAAAAAGCAGGTTAAAATTGCAAGGCATGGCGGCTATGGCTCAATCCCCACCCCTACTGTCTTCCCCATTATCTTCTTGAAGTGGTTGCAGCCTGTAATTTTAATGTTTCTTCTGAGAGTGACTCCCTCTGCTGCTCCAGCAAAGCCATGACCTAAATCAGAAAAGTGCTAAATGCAGTTAAGGCCTAATAGAGCACACTCTGGCTGTTAGCACTAATTGGAGAAGGTAGCATACATTAGAGAACAGTTATTTTTAAGTCTCAACAATAATTTTAAATAAGCTAGGAGGGTTTGCCTCTATAGAGCTCACGCCTCCTTTATGTTTTTAGAGGGTCTGCTTTAAGATCAGTATGAATTTTGATCAGGACTCCGGGCTCCCAGACTAAAACGGGAGATATCCCAGGAACTTGTCTTGTTGAACCCTGAATCCCCAGGATCCAGAATACAGAAGGAAAAGAAATTAATGAATGTTAACAATCTAATAGATCTTCATTCTTTGCAAGTACTTGAAAAGTTTGTCCTCTGAAGCGTTTTAAGCATTTCTTAAGGTAGAATGCCCGAAATTGTTTTTTTTCTAAACAAAAGTAAACTAGCCTACTCTTTCTTTTTGAAAATTCCAAATGTGATTTTATGTATTTACTCTGCTCCTGTACATGGAGAAAATACATTTTTTAACTGTAATGAAATTCAGTTATCCTTCATGCCAATTGTCTAGCTCCCCAAAGCCAATATGCATAAATGCATGAAGGTAATTTCTACCCTTTTGTAGGAAGAAGTATAGTATTTGCTTTAAAAAAACATTATAAAGTAACTGACAGTAATATCAAATATTCCTAATATGATTAGAGTCTTCACTGATTTTCTGTTCTGAGTTTGGTGATGTTAACACTCATAACACTAGTTGGTGCTAGATAAGCAGAATATCGATGCTATGTAATCCAGAAATAAATGCATTTCTATAACAGGAGGGCACTAACTCTGAGGTACACTGATCAAATACATACCACACACCACACACACACTCACACACACTTACACACTTTTCCTAGTAGAATCTTTCATTCTTGGAAGTCAGAAATGACACAAATTCCCTGGAGCTAAGAGTTTCCGGCAATCCTGAATGAAACAATTAAGGCATAGCCAGAAAGGAGAAAGTTGTGGCCTAAAGCCTGGAGAATCTCCCAAGGATCTAAATAAAATGCCAGTTGTCTTTATGCAAACCACAGTTACAAAACACAGGACACTTGCAAATAATACCTATTATGCTTTTTTGTTTTAAATCTTAAACATCTGTTGTTTTTTTGGCAATTTGTGAAGACATACATATTTTCTAAAACTTCTCATTTTTCTAGTACTTCTCTAACAGAATAAATCTCATCCACATTGTCAAGTACTTAAATTAACTCTCTCATCTTAATTGCATATGTACTTCCATTCATAAAAAAATAGTTCATTTCCATCTTCAAGTGTTCAACACATGAAAATCAGACCTTGAGGAAGCAACATTGTCTTAGGTTTCCCCGGTGTTCTAGTCCAAAGACAGAGGCGAAAGAAGAAATTAGAAGGAAAAGGAGGTCTGACTGCCAGACCAATATAAAAGTATGCTTCTGAGAAGAAAGTGTAATAGTAGTTCAACAGTAAACAGGCTGGGGAAATGGATTAGAATGATGGTGATTGCAGCTGATAGAGTTTGGTGCTTTCTACATTTTAATACCTAACCGACAACACAGGAAGAGCTGGTGTCCTGAAACATGGAGGATGACAAAGATAAAAGTAGTCTATAGCGTCTTTCTAGACCACAAGATTCAAACATAAGCATGTTCACCAGGCACCGAAATAACTAAACTACATGGAGAACACCACTGAAATGCACATACCCACGAGGATACATTTTATTTTCCCATTTAAGATTAGAGGAGCAGGTTCAGTCTTGGATTGCCTGATCTGTCAGAAAAGTGCAAGTGCCACATGCCCGCTCAGCCTGTCTTGAGCATCTTTTTCTTTTAATCTCTCTCCCTTCTTTCAATATTAATCCATTTACAATCTCCTGTGTGATGATCTTTATTGATCTTTTTTTTCCGACCCAGTCTTTTTAATTTGGCTGTAGTAAGCTCTCGGCAAGAATCCCAGATCTCCTGTTTGGCATCTTGGGGGACTTTAACTTGTCCTTTTCCCAAACAGGTCTCCCATCGTCCAGTCCCCGCCATCGCCCCTTGAGCCCCACCCCGTGGCTGGGTCCTTTGTGCGCCCAATAACAGTAGTCGAATCCCACAAGGGCGTCTCGGTGTTGATTCCACGACTATTCATCAGGTTGTTCACTTAAACTTCCAAACACCCCTCTCTAAACACCCTTGGCTGCTACCCAGAGAACTTCCTACCAATTTCAAGAAACCTACAACAAGTTCCTATGATTCTCCAGAAGACTCCCTTGTAAAATGGACAGATGGGCTCTGGGAGTTTGCATAAGAAAACCAGGACAGAACCTCGGGGATGGGAGGCATCTGGTAAGAAGGGAAGGAAGGATTTATGAGCGTGGCTACTTAGCTAGGCAAGGGCAAAATTTACTCCCCAAGTAGCAATCGCTAATTCACAAAGCCTCGCTAATCACTTACCTCCTCGTGCGGACCACACTCGCTAACGCTCAGCGCTCCCCTCCACCTCCAACGCCCTCTCCCCCAGTGCCTTCGCAGATCAGAGGGCATGCAGTCGGGAACCTCCAGAGTGTCAGAGCCACAGAGCAACGCCGGGGGAGTTGAGGCGAACGCCGCACCTCCTCTGCTCTCCAAATTTGGAAAGGAGTGTAACCGAGAGGATGGGATCCCTGAATCACCTCCGAATGCTGCAAACGCTTCCTCCACCCCCACCCTACCGAAAAACAGCTGCCTCCCCTGAGCCAGCGACCACCAGAGAACTGGTCGAAAAGACCGAGGTGGGCGCTCGGCTGGGCCAGAAGGCTGGGGGCCCAGGTGACCCGAAACACACCCCAGAGGGGGCAAACGTTGGCTCTTTCCTCTCCGTCTCCCTTCCAGTCCGCTTCCTGGGCTCGGAAGGCTTGAAGCTGCCGCTACCACTTCAAACCCGGGGGACACGAAGGGAGCTTGGCAATCAGCCCCCGCGCCTCCCCTCCTTCTTCATCCACCCTCAACTCCTGACCGCTCCTCTCCCCACCCCTGTTTTGCCCAAGGCCCCGAACACTTATTTTAAAGCTCAGACGCGTTAAATTAAAATGTCAGAGTTATAAACTGGCCCGTTTCCCCGGGGGAGTTTCGTATTTGGTTTGAACAACCAGTCCGTTTCCCCCAGAGCTCTTGGGTTTTAAGTTTCTCCATAGCTTACTGGGAGGGAGACACGGAAAGGGTAAGAGTGTGGAGGCGTGCACGGCCCGGTGTCTGCCGCAGGCTGGGTGGCGGGTCCGGGTTGCGCTGTGCATGTCCACAGCGCCCCAAGCAGCAGCAGAGTGGCACCGGCGCTGGTGGGTCCTCGGCGGTAATGGACACATTTCCTTAGCTGAACGCCCTTCGGCGTCTAGCGTGCTCAGAGACTCCCTGAAGATCCCGCAACCCCAGATGTGGCTCAGCGCGGGGAGCCTCTGCGCATCGCGGTGCACCCATGGCATACCACACAGCCACCCGCACCAAGAGTCTCTCCAAACCTCCGTGTGTACAATATGCCACAACGTGTGAATGTGGAGCGGAAAGTGCGAAAGATACGCAAGGCGCCCACATGCCCAGAGACTGATGCGTGTCCACACCCCGAGCGTCCCTGGTCCATCCGTGCCCATCTTGGAAGATGGATTAAAAATAATGAAGCTTCTTGACTAGTTGGGAAAGTGGAATGTAAGCTGATTTCCAGTTGGGAGCAAGGAGGCGATTTAAGGAAGCCAGGAGAACTGGGGAGGAGGAGAGGAAGGAGGGGAGGAAGAAGCGAAGGGAGGTGGCCGCAGAGCTTGGCGGACCCTCTTACCTTGAGCGGCCGAGCCGGTACCGCTGGCACTGAGCAGGGCCAGGGCAGGTAGCACGAGCATTTGCAGCACGTATCCCAGTCCCAGTCCGCAGCGGGCCGCTGTCGCCGGGAGACCTTTCCTCATCGTCGACAGAGGTGTGCCGGGCGGAACCACACGGAGAGACGCGCCAACAGCGGAAAACCCCACTGGGAAGCAGGAGAATCCGTGCACCACGAAGCAGTCCGAAGAAATAATGATAACCAAGAGCCACACTCCACTTTCTCCAAGGGCAGGAGCCAAAAGGGGGTGGAGAGGAGACGCTGAGGAGGAGTTTGGCGGTCCCTCTTTCCCTGTGCCTTCTAACTGGCGGCTCCGCGAGCGGCTGCTCTGCCCCCACTTGGGAAGTCCGGGGAGGCGCAAGGCGGCCACCTCGCCGCTGCCCCCAGCAGCAGGAGCAGCCGCAGCTCCGCCGCGCGCCGAGCCTGGACTGCTCTCCGGGTCCCCTCTTCAGTGCCGAACACACACAGGCAAGGGGGTGGGGGGAGGTGGAGGAGGGAGAGGAAGCGAGAAGTGGGAGGAGGTGGGAGCTGAGGGAGGGAGTTGGGCACAGTGAGGCTCTCTGGTCTCCAATCTCAGTTAGCTCACGCCGGCGGAGAGACGTCCAGGCTGCCGCTGCTGGGTGGCCAAGGAGAGTCACTTCCTAGCGTGGGGCGCACGGGCGCGCAGAGGCGCTCGCCACGGAGGCGTGGAGGGCGCAGCCCAACTCCGCTGGGGGGTAAGCGGCGGCGGGAGCGCGCCCGCCCGCGTTATGTAAGCAAGGATTGGAGGGAGATGCGCGCCCAGCGCCGGAGGTGGAGACCGGCTGTTGGTTCACCCGCGGAAGCCGGGCGAGAGAAACCTGAGGGCAGAGGCGGCTGCGGAGAGTGGGAGCGCGCCTGCCTCCCGCGGTGCGCCAGACTCGGACTCCAAGAGCGCAGCGGGCGCGCCCCGAGCCTCTTGGCTGTGTCCACTGGAGCTCAGCCTGCCGCCTGCCAGCTTCTCCACGGCGCCGGCAAAGCCTGAGCCAGACTCCCCAGGACTGGACTCGCTCTACGACTTGGGGTCTTGTGATTGATTAAGCTGGGTGCGGGCTCAAGTTGAAGTGCTGCGTGGTGGGGAAGAAGGCAAGAAGATTTGCAGCGTCCCACCCCGCTGCAATCCTGGGGTTGTCAGCGCCACTCAGACTGCTTTATGTTCTGGGTGCCCATGACTTCTCCGTAGTGGAACAGAAACTAAAAGCTAAAGGAAAACTCATTCTTCAATAGAGCTTTATTTGCGTGCATCCTGGTGGCTGGCAATGTTGAGTATGTAAAGGGTGGTGAGACGATGCCTGATACTGAAACTCCCAGAAACGATGCACAACAAAATTTGTAGGTACTCACTTAAAGTGATGGTGGAAACTATGACATATTTTCCAAATTCCTAACGGTGTAAGAACTCAAACTGATGCTATGCATTTTTATACTTTCCCCCCATTTATTTATTTATTTATTTATTTATTTGGAAAGACTAGCCTGGGTAGTTAGGTTTTGGATCCCTGTTGCAATGATGACGGAAGAATGTAAGAATGGGTGGAAAAAATGACAGGCTAGACAAAAGGAAAAGTGGATGAATTAAAAGGTCGATACACATTGGCAAGTCCAACATTCTGGGGAGAATGAAACCTCTTCCTAAGATTAGTACACTCCTAAACTAATAATAAATAATATATCATGGAAATTTTAAGCTCTTGGTGCCAAGGGGGCAATGTGTAAACACACACACAGGCAGGAAGCTTGAGATCTCACTTTGTTATCCTGGACAGGTCAGGTAAACTGCATGTCTCAGTTTTTTCATCTATGAAATATTTCATTACATGGCTTTAAAGTTCTTTTCAGTGCTGGCATTCCATGATTCTGCCTGCCAACCTCCATCTAAACCTTTAGCCAGTAAGACCTGTCTTGGATGAGTCTGATAGATCTGAAAAGGTCATACTTGGCAAAGACATTGACAAATCTGGCCATTTTTTCCCCCTGTGGAGGTGCTGCCCGTCATGCTAAAATCTCTCCTTTACCCTCTTCACTTTCCCTTACCCATACCAGATACCAGGATCTTTTGGTAAGAGGGTAGGTTCTGACTCCAGACTGTCTGGATTCAATTCTTAGCATTTCTTATGACTAGCTGACAGATATTGAACAATAAAACTAGGTGCCTCGGTTTCTCTATCTATAAGATAGGTCTAGTACCAGTAACTCTCTTATAGGGCTTTGTGAGAAATCAAGGAGTTCAAGATATGTGAAGCACCTGACACGAAATTGTTAGCTACTATTCTTGCCATTGATGAAAGAGCTTCATCAGCTGCATGCTATCTAGATAAGTGCTGTCCAACAGAACTTTCTGCAGTGAGGAACATGTTCATATTTATGCTCTCCAAAATGATAATCATTAGACACATGTGGCTATTGAGCACTTGCAATGTGGCTAGTACAAATCTGGTATTTTAATGTAATTTATTAATTTAATTTTAATAGGCACATGGCTAGTGGCAACTATGATGGACAGTGCAGCTAGGCAGCTTATGCCCATTATTTATTTTGAGGATTATATCACCAGAAGGAGCTGTGATTATATTTCATATCTGTCTTTACAATTTTTCCAGGAAGGACAGCAGCTTAGATACTAAGAAATCCTCACATATACTATCATTGTAGTAACATCTGAAAGTTTTTTTTGCTTACTCATTTACAATTTTATTGCTTATCTTTTCTAGCTAGCATTTAACTCTTGTAAGGCAGAGACTTTGCCTTGTTCATCATTTCATCCCCGGCTCCTAACACAGAGCCCATATATAGTTGGTGCTCAATCAATATTGATTGATTGATTGATTGATTGATTGTCATAAAGTTTCAATAGGGAAGAATCCTCAAAGTCTAGTTAGTTAAATAGAATTAAATTGTTATGCAATCCTGTTTGGGACACTGAAGTGCTCAAAGATACTGCATGGAATTAATTCTTTGAAAGAAAGAGGAAGAGACAAGAAGGAAAAAGTAGTTCAATACTGAAATTCAGCCTAAAGAGGGCAGGAGAATGGTTTGAGACGTGGCATGTAGAAATGAGATGGAAAACAGAGTGGGGAGTAAGAGCATAAGAACAAGGACAGGAAAAATACCAGCAGATGCATCAGCCTTATTAAGCAGGTGAGTTTTCTACAATCTATGGTTGCAGATGGAACTTACCTTGTGTATCAACATTCTGCCTGTTTTTTTTTTTCTTTATGAAATAGATAATGCAGTGTTTCATAGGCTTCTGAGCATTGGATTATTAACTTACTTCACTTAGATCTGGGCTCAAATGTCACTGCTTAGAGACCTTCTCTGACCAACAACCTAAAATAGCATATATCTTTTAACACTCAATTGAATTCACTTGCTTTGATTTTCTACATTGCAGTCCTTCTATATAAACATATATATGTACATGTATATATGTCTTCATAAATATATGTGTATGTGTCTATGTGTATACATATGTGTGTATATGTGTGTCTGTGTGTATGCCTATGTTTTTGTGTATATGTATGTTTGCGTACTCCCCAACAGAATGGAGGATCCTGAAGGGGAGGAATTTTTTTCCTAGTACTTTAACCACTCTATATTCAGAACCTAGAAAACTGCCTGGCACATAATAGGTGGTCAATAAATGTTTATTGAATATTGAATGGAAGAATGAGAGCCAATGAATTTTAAAACCAACCTAAGTCCTTGATTAAAACTTCTTTTTTTCCTCCAAGAAAAAATTTCAGATTATGAACAGGCTTTTCTAATTGTTGAATAAAATCAAGTTTGGGCAAATTTTTACCAAAAATGAATTTAAATATGACTTTTTCCAGGTTGGACTACTGCAGGTGTTTGAGGAACAAACATGAAATTCATCGCATTTTGAAAAATAAAAAGCTTCATTTAAATCCATGTACAAGGGCTTCCTTTTTCTTGGCTGCAGTGAGTGGAGAATTAACTCTGGGATAATAAATCCCAGTGACAGGTGCTAATGGGAATTAAACATGCAAATCCCTTGCATATCCCTCCAGAAATCTACACCAAGAAAGTATGCTATTTAGCATGTAGACTGCTTAGTTATAATATTATTTTCTGTAAACTAGTATGTGAATGTTTCCAGCCTAAGGCTTAGGGACATTGAAAACAATAGAAAATATATTTTAATTATAGAAATATTTTCTTTCATTTTATTCTCTCATGTGTAATTCCCCACTTTTTGTATTTTTATGTGTATTTAAAAACAAATAATCATACCAGAGATATTATTAACTGGCAACATAGAAGAAGGAGGATTTTAGTGAATATAAATAAGACGGTGATGAGAAAACTTTTCTTAACTAGGAGTTGGAAAAATACTCAGGTAAAATTACTGATGACATCAACTAAAAGGAGCCAGATGGTCCAGATTCAGTTGAGCCAATCCTCCTTCTCTGCCTCAGCCCACAGAAAGGAAGTTGGCCTGCCATAAGCCTATACACTCTGGGACCTTATGCTTTATGGTAATTGTATTAGATAAGACCCTTTTGGTTGCGAGTGGTAGAAACCCAACTTAAACCAGCTTAAGCAAAAAGGAGAAGTCATTGCCTTTCATAATTCAAAAGCCATGGATACAAATGTCTATATTAGTAATGACTAACACTTATTGATCACTTAGTGTGTCAGATTCAATTCTGAGCTCTTTTATGTGTGCTATCTCATTTAACCCTCATACCTCAGAGATATTGTGAGTTCAGTTCTAGACAACTGCGAGAAAGCAAATATAGAAATAAAGTGAGTTGAATGAATTTTTTGGTTGCCCAGTGCGTATAAAAGTTATGTTTACATTATACTATAGTCTATTATATGTGCAAAAGCATTATGTCTAAAAGCAACAATGTATATACCATAATTTTAAAAATCCTTTATTGCTAAGAAACGCTAACCATCATCTGAGCTTTTAGTGAGTCATACTCACTGATCATAGATCACCACTAACAAGTATAATAATACTGAAAATTTTGAAATATTGCAAGAATTACCGAAATGCGACACAGAGACATGAAATGAGCAAATGCTGTTGGAAAAATTGAGCCAATAGTTTTGCTTACCGCAGTATTGCCACAAATCTTCAGTTAAGAAAAAAAAAGACCCGCAATACCTGCAAAGCACAATAAAGTGAAGCACAATAATATGTATTGTACTTGTATTATTATCTCCATTTTATACATGAGGAAACAGAATGGCTAGTCAATGGCTAGTCAATTTTGCCCAGAAGACTATTCTTTAGTCCACTGGAGTGTATTTACTGAGCTTCGAGAAGTGTATAGTACTGAAATAGTATCTTTCCCTCAAGGAGTTTATAGTTGGGGTATAGAGATAACATTTACAAGAGACAAACAGACAAACGAAAAAAGAAACAAAAAAATGAAGAAAGATAACATGAAAGACTGAGAAGGGAGAAAGGAAAGAGAGAAAAGAAAGAATAAGGATACAAGGAACAAAAGTAGGAAGGCAAAAAGAAAAGAAGAAAGGGAACCAAAGAATAAATGAAGAGAAGGAAATAAAATCCCGTATGATTTCTGCATTTGTGTCCTGTACTTTAATTGCTCTAAGGAAGAGAAAACGATGAATGGCTCAAAGTTAGAAGGAAAATAATATGATATGTAACTCAGAAGATTACTAGGGATAGGTATAATAATTGCTTATTAGCGCTTTCAAATACCGCACTTTATTTTAAATTTATCTACCAAATTGGACTCTGGTGGTTTCTCTTGTGTTATAGATTGAAGACATAAGATACTTTATGGAATGGTGGGAAGATTCTGAATCAGGAAACATGGATTTAAGTTTCTATTTATCTAATATATTTGCTTACATAGTCTTGTAACTTCTTTATACTTTAATTTTTTAGTTATACAAAATGGGAAAAATATGAACACATAAAGTTGTCCTGAAGATGAAATGTGTGTAAAAGTGCTTTGTAATGTGTCTATGCTTAGGACATTATTGTGATAGGATATGTCCAATATTGTCTATTGTACTTAATTTGCATAATCATCTAAAGAATAGCACTAGTGGTATGGCTCTCTATACATGAATTATACCACCCTAGTGTAAACTTGGAGCTGTTCTCAGTATGTCCCTCCCTTCTGCCCACATTACCTATTCAATTACTAAATCCGTCCCATTATACTACTTGAAGGTCTCCAGGACCTACTCCATTATCTCCAGCCCCACAGACACACAATGTATTGGCAAGTTCCCCAATGGTCTCTTGTAATTACTTCCTTGGTAGCTACTCTGCCCTCACATTCCAATCCATGCTCTCTGCACACCCTAAAATGACCTTCTAGAATGCAAATATTATCATTTTACGGTCCTAAAAACCTGTTTATTAATTCCTCATTGCCTTAGGCCCTCTTTCCCAAAGTCCATTATGGGGAACTCCTGTCCTTAAAAAACAGAGTTCTGGAGTAAACATAGTTGCTGGGATTGCATTGTTCCGATTCTTTGCTCCTTTCCTGTTAAGAGAATTGACTTTTGTCTTTGCTGTCTCACTCTCCATAGGTGGGATGGATTTACCTGCTTCACCAATGGTGGCTTAGCCACAAGACTGGCTTTTGCCAGCGAATGTGGGCAGAAACTAAAGTGTGCCAATTCCTTTCATTGTTTACTTCTACTTGTTTTCATGTGCTCCTGTCACTAGTCATTAGAATAACATTTCCTAGGTAACCATCAGTCCAAGGTGGATGAGAGACACGTGGAGAGATGTGGAGCCTGGAGCCTGGTGCCTGCTTAATGGAGTTGCAGTAGACCCAATGACACATGAGCAAGAAGAAAAAAAAAAAAAACCTACATGTTTCTTCAGCTACTGAGATCTGGGGTGATTTTTAATGCAGCGTTATCACAGCAAGAGGTGTCTGATATGCATGGTGTAAGAAATCGTGTCCTCAGATGAAGTTCAAGATAAATCAGATGATAATCTCCCCTGTAGTGCTAATAAGCTAGTAGAGTATAAGACAGACTAGAGACCTACATAGAGTGATTCTGAGAAGTGCAGCGGGAGAGGTATGCCTACATGGCTGATGGAGATAAGAGGAAAGGGCACTTACTTCAAACTGAAATGACCAGCAGAGTCTTAAATGATACTACATCAGGCCTGAACCTTGAAGGGTAAATAGAATTTGCGTTAGCTAAGTTGCAGAGGATGGCATTCTAGATGGAAGAAACAACTGGGGCAAAAGAAGGAAAGAAGAGTGGAACATGTATGTCAAGTACTGAGTGACTTATTTTGGAGCACAGACAGCAGTATAGCATTATATTTAAAGCTACTACAAATTATAATTACCAAAAATTCTGTTAACAATTTTGAACACTCATTGGGCAGATAGATAGATAGATAGATAGATATAGATATAGATATAGATATAGATATAGATATAGATATAGATATAGATATAGATATAGATAGATGATATAGATATAGACATTCATTTAATACACACAATAGTATACATGAAGTAGGTATTATTACTATCTTCATTTTAAGCACAAGTGAGGAAATCAATGCTTAGTAGAGTTGAGTGACTTACCTAGCTGTAATAGTGTCAGATTTAGATTTGAATTCAAGTTTGTTTAGATGCAGGCAAATACCACAAGGTAAATTTGGAAAGGAAGATAGAACTAATTTTTGGAAGGCTTTTCATGGTTTGCTATGTGGATTAGCCTACAGTATGGGGATACCAGAAAGCTACCAAAGGGTTTTAGGCAATGAGATGCTACCATGACAATGTCTTGCATCAATGTGTAAAATTGACTGAAGAGGGGAGAAAAATCACAAAATTTATTCCCCAAATCAAGATGAGAAGCACTGAGACTGGAAACATAACTAGTAGTAGACAGATAGCAAGTGAAGAGGACATATACACAACATTCAAGTGGGATGGTGGTTACTAATTCTAGAACACAGGATGAAAAATTTATAGTATTAAATATTCATGATATAATTAAAAATAAACTATGTAACCCTGAAAAGCTACTTGCAATAGTAAACTACCTTCAACTTAATTAAAGGCATTAATGAATTAGAAATAAGATTTAAAGGGTGAGGAGGATACATTAATTTCTTAGGACTACTTGTGTTCACTGGAACTTGAAATGGCTTGTTCAAGCAATATTGTAATGATGCAGCAATATTTTGCTTATATAACCATATTTATTTTTTCCATAGTCCCTAACATTGTGTCTGGCACAGAAAAGGTAATCAACAAACATGTTAAAAAACAAATACATAAGAAATTCTTATAATATGTAACCTAAAATAGTTCTTACAGATTAGAAATCTTTTACTTTCTATTTTTTCTGAATTTAGTTGCAAGTTCGTTGTTAGAAATGTGTAGTACTTTATTTTATAGAAATATGCCATAATTATGGTCTAGAATTCAGCCTACAAAATCCTATTAAACATGTGTAAGGAAAACACTGATATTACAGAATATATAATTCAGTCAAACAATTTATAATTAAACAAAACGTGGTATTTATACTTATTGTATAAATTACGGAGAGAGAGGAAGAAAATGTAAAATATTAGTGAGATTTCTGTTACTCTCATATTTCCAACAACTGTCAATAATGAAACCGTCCCTTCTACTTCATGTCTAATTTCAACTGGAAACAGGGAGACTTTATTTTCCTTAACATAGATGTTACATTAGTGCTAACTAGCCTTATCTTAATCATGATTGCTTTTTTCTTTGGTTTGTTTTAGTAATATATTGAACAAAGAAGAGAGAAAAGGAAATACATTTTTTGTCTTATAGAATTGAGGAAAATAAATAAAAAAACATAGGGCAAGAAAGAGTAAAACAATTTGAGAGTATTCCATAAGTATGTTAAATAGAACCCTGTGAAACAAAAGTTAAGAAGAATGAGATCAAGTTAACAGTGAGGAAGCAACAATGGTTCAGATTATCACCCATATGGTCTACCAGCCTGGTATTACAGAGTAAGATCAGTGGGCAACAAAGCATTACGATTTATGAGAAAATTACAAGTTAGGTACTCTTAAGAATAAAGCCTTTAAAATTACTTTCTTGCTTGTTGACATATGTTGCTTGTCTAGACTTTGAGCTTCTCCGAAGGATTTTACTCTACTGTAGTATTTGAATCATCAACACTACCTACTCCAATGCCTAACTCTTAGAGGACCCTGGCTGCATAATGAAAAAAATAAACAAACAAACAAATGAGTAAATGATACAATAAATGTATGTGTATTTTAATTTAACAAATGACATTTTTATTGTCTTTTGCTGTTTTATATTTTTGTGAAACCAGGAAAATCTCTTGATGATTATGAGTTTCAAAGGTAAATTTTACCTTGCATTTCTGACACCAGTGAGGTCAAAGAGGACCTCATCCTTCATCTATTGTTTTTGTTTGTTTGCTTGTTCATTTTTGTTTTGTTTTGGTTTTGTCTGCTGACATGTTGCTTTTTAAAAATACAACGAGACCATTTACAGGCAATGGTTTACTTCTCATTTTGTTAACTACTTCATCCAAAGACTACACACAGCAGCGGTTATAGATTAGGAAGAATCTATTGAAGAAATTTGTGATTGTAGGAGATAGAGCCAACTAACTTGAAGAAAATGTATTTGAATACCTGAGAATGCTGAAATCTCCCAAGAATATTTAAAATAAGTTATCTGAGGAGAGTGTTGATATCTAGAGACAGGTACTGGAAACTCACATGCCCTTGGCATGGTCAACTTCCGTTCTCCCAAGAATTAAATCTATCTCCCTTCCTCCCTCCCTCCTTCCCTCCTTCCCTCCTCCCTCTGTCCCTCCTTCCCTTCCTTCCTTCCTTCCTTCCTTCCTTCCTTCCTTCCTTCCTCTTTCTTCTTTCTTTCTCCCTTTCTTTCTTTCTTTCTTTCTTTCTTTCTTTCTTTCTTTCTTTCTTTCTTTCTGAGAGAGTGAGGGAGGGGCAAAGGGAGAAGAAGAGAGAGAATCTTAAACAGGCTCCATACTCAGCACAGAGCCTGACATGGGGCTAGATGCAGGGCTTGATCTCAAGACAGTGAGATTGTGACCTGAGCAGATCAAGAGTTGGGCACCTATCTGACTGAGACACCCAAGTGCTCCAAGAATTAAATCTTTTGTCTGGTCACAGCCTATTACCTGGGAAATTGATATCTTCAAGTCTCTTTGCATTGCTCATTATCTTTACTCTACCTGAAATATCCTTTCTTACAAGTAGACTAACCATTCTTTAAAGTCCAGTTCAGGGGCGCCTGGGTGGCTCACTTGGTTAAGCATCCAACTTCAGCTCAGGTCACGATCTCACGGTCCGTGAGTTTGAGCCCCGCGTCGGGCTGTGGGCTGATGATAGCCCAGAGCCTGGAGCCTGCTTCTGATTCTGTGTCTCCCTCTCTCTCTGACCCTCCCCCGTTCATGCTCTGTTTCTCTCTGTCTCAAAAATAAGTAAACGTTAAAAAAAAATAAAAAAATAATAAAGTCCAGTTCAAATGCTCATCCAGGTATAAAGTTTTCCCTGAGCCCTACAGTTGGAAGTAGTTAGCCCTTCTCTGATGCCTGCATACTTTTATATCACCTTCTATCAGTATCTCTATAAATATATGGCTTATTTCTATTTATAGAAATTTATATGGCATGTATGACTTGAGTTTGGTTCTGAGACACTTTGGATTCTTTAACAACAGCTAACTTGGTCAACATATAGTAAGAGTATAATATTTTTAAATGTGTTAATGAGCTCTTCTCTTTTGCCTTTCAATTAACAGAATAGACTTCCTATTCATTTAACAAGGGAAGAAGGGAAAGATGAAGGTAGTGGGCACATCTATGGTTTGGGCAGAAAGTACATAAGAAAAAGAATTCATATTTAGTTTTTGATTTCCAAGATAGAATTTCCATGTCTGTGGACAATGAGTTTAAAAAGTAGATTATGTAGTATAGAAAAGATGCCACTTCTAATTAAGATGGAGGTCATTAAACTCGATGATTTAGAGGTTATAATACACAGAAGTGAAAAGCCCAGAAGACCAACTCTCATTATGTATTTCTCCAGGTATTGTGGCAAAAAGCAGAAACAGAAAGGAAGAGGAAGGAAGTCAAGCAATTTTTTTTCTTTCATTTTCCATGAGATCTACTTATGAGGGAAGAGAGTATAGAAATCCTATGGGATAAGAGGAGGATATAGCACAATCATCTTACATCAACGTAATACGCCTCAGTGGAAAAAAATTTAAAAAGAGAAACTTCATTCTGAAGGCAATTTTGTGTGCGAGAAGCATTCAGGATGCCCTTAATGAAAACAAAAACAAAACAAAACAAAACAAAAAACAAAAAATACATAATAGCACTGATTTGAAAGATATGGTAAATTCAATGATACTCATTCTGGGAGGCCATGGGCCATGGTGGGAATCATTGTGCTCTGCAGAGCCAACAGGACTCAACATGAGGATGAGCCACAGAGCATCAGTGGACCTTGACAGTCAAGTGTTTCAGAACCCTCACCCTTTAGTGAAAGTGCCTGGGTTCTAGGTTCCTGCTGTGCCGCTCACTAACTTTGTGACCTTAGAAAATTCCCTAAGGGGGTACCTGGGTGGCTCAGTTGGTTAAACATCTGACTTTGGCTCAGGTCATGATCTCACAGCTCATGAGTTCCAGCCCCGTGTCGGGCTCTGTGCTGACAGCTCAGAGCCTGGAGCCTACTTTGGATTCTGTCTCCCTCTCTCTCTGCCCCTCCCCAGCTCACACTCTGTCTGTCCATCTGTCTCTCTTTCTCAAAAGTAGATAAACATTAAAAAAAGTTTTTTTTAAAGAAAATTCCCTAAGTATTGCATCAGTATTCTTATCTATAATTGGGATAGTAATAGTAACTGTCTTATAATGTTGTAAGAGGTGAACAAATTAATTCACATAAAGCACTAATAACCATGTGTGGGTTTGAGTAAACATTAATGTTAGCTCTATTAAAAATTATTATTATTATATTTCAGGAAATAAGCATCTGCTGTCAAAGAAGTTTCAGAAATCTTTCAGTCATTTCACAGATATAAATACTTGTGTATTAAATATCTTTGTAATATTTAGAATATTTTAATTCCATAAATACCATAATGTGTTATCTCCATTCATATGCATACTTTTCTTTAAAAAAATGAAACATTGTAATTTATGAATATTTAGTTAAAAAAGTCAACAGTATTCCATAACTCAAAAACGCGGCAAGAGCATACTAGAATAAAATGTTTCAATTACGTTATTATAAAAACTTGAGCAGCGTATGTGTTTATGTTTGTACCTTATGTTCACAAAGTCAAGATAACGCTTGCAGCAAAGGAGTCCTCAAAGGTCAGTTCTGTGGAGAATAGAACAATATCTACAAATTTTCACAATGTTTTTTAAAGGGAAAAAATACACTCGAGGGAATGTGACACAGTTGTCATAGGAATTTAAGGAATGGGAAACGTGTGTATCATATAAATGGCTTTTAGTGCTCCTTGTGATACCAAGTTAGTGTTATCCACCATGCTTTTCTAATAGTGGTAGTTGATTTGAGCTGAGTCGGCCACACCCTTTTACTTCTACAAATGCTTGCACCTGTGAAAATCTCACCGGATGAAGCTTAAATTTATGAAAAACCCTCAGAATGAAACTTACTGACCTATATGAGTATGACCTATATGAGTATTTAAAGTAGCAATTTTCATCTCATTAGTATAAGGGGCTAACTGAGTGAATATATCACACAGGAAATATAGACATATTCATTTTTTAACATGTCAGCATTCAGTTGAAAGATTGTCATTGATGTATGTTTCAGGGTCCCTCCTGTCCCCTTCCTCCCCCCCCGCCCCGCGCTTCTATACGTGTTAGAGGCTCATGTGTAAAAACCTGCCCTTTTGGAGATAAAAATGCCTATTTGTAAGTGAACAGATGGTGTTGCTCAAGTTCAGAGACACATCTTAGGCAGAATCTCAGGGGGAGGAGGGGCTGTGGGGAGAGGAGGGCTAGTGTAGTTTGAAAAGGCTTCCTGGGTGATTCTGATAGCCTCCCACCTCGCCCCCACTGTGCAGCACTGATTTAAAGCTTAAAGATACATAAATGTCATGTTAACGCTGATTTGAGCTGCAGAGTAAAAAATGAACTCTTTTCATTTTCTGGTAGAAACTTGTCTGATTGCATTTCTTTGCATTTTTATGTCATAATTTTCAAAGCCTGAAGCTCCCAACAATATCTTAAAATTGACTCATTTTAAAACTTGTGATTAGTGCAAATACTACATTATTTCCGTTTGTATGATGGTACTAAATAGCAGGTCCCACGTGGTCATTCAAAGAGCATTTCTATTTTGGGTAAGTTTCCATGTATAAAGGTCACAATAAAAACAGATCACACATATGTGGCATTATAATGTAAGCAATGACATTCACAAGTATTATTAGTGGAACCATTGAAGTAAAGTTTGAGATTTAGGATAATTAAAATAATTACAGCTAAAACTACCTTTGAAGAAGCCTTAAGTCAATCATGAAGAATACTATATATTTTATGTATATGAATTTGCTCAGTAATTCCTACACATGCTAAAAGTCAAGATTTTCTTGTTAAACTCTTAAGGAAAAGGAGGCAAAAGTCTGTTTGCAGATGTCTGAGCATTTAAACCATTATGACCTTCAGGTGGTTATTAAATGCAAAGAAGTGATGGATGCTGAGGAGAAGTGCCAGAAAGTTGCCTTGATCTCCCTCAGGGGTAAAAACCTTTGCTACACCCAAAAGGAGTTGCTTGTGTGCCCCGGGAGGCACTGAAGTTTCCCATTCATGGGAGGGTGGAAGGATAACTCGATTTGCTTTGTTTAGATAATGTTGAAATCAGATGAATTTGGAAGACCTAAGGGGAAGAAATTGTCAGCATTGGATGAGTAGGCTCCTGGAAAAGTTGTGTTAGGAGTTGGGGTTTGATGAGACAATGGATACCAGAGCCCTTCTCGCCCATTTCTAAGCTCGCCTATTTCCTGGACAGGGACCGTACGTGTAAAGAGAGAAAAAGATGAAGTGTGAACCATGCCAGAATCCATGAGAATCCTGGGGCATAGAAAATCTAGCTCATCTTTGAGGGCAGGCCTGCAGAGAGGCCCAATGCCACTTGTCTAGCAATGATCTCTGCATTTTGTGTTTGCCTTGTGAGGCAAATTGCCCTGATTTTCAAGGTTACTAGTCAGTATGCAGTGGTGATGGTGGTGAATTGTTTGTGTGTATGTGTAGAGGGTGTGTCAGCCAGCTCATTCTTCTGGGATTCAGGCCAAATGCTTCTCTGTCACTAGCTTCCTAGTAGGTCACATACACAAATGCATGCGTGAACACACACACACACACACACACACACACACACACACACCCCGACAGACTCCCAATTTCCTTCTCACATTTTTAGTCTCTTATACTGGGTCCTTCTACTGCCCATTTTTCTTACTAGTTCAGTCTTTTTCTTTCTACATTTCCCTCCTTTTCAGCTGTCTTTTTAAAGAGCCAAAGCATGACTGAGTTTTCTATCATGATTAGAACTATACTCTAGGGAGTATAATTTTGCAAATAAGGAAACTGAGCTCCAGAATGTCAAATTAACCTGTCCGAATCAAGACAGTTTAATGATGGACTCAATACAAATAACCATGTCTTCTAATTTCTGGCCATATTGGAAAAAATTGTGGAATAGGAAATAAATGATTAATAAGTTCCACTTTTGATATTTACTAGCTATATGATTTTGGGCAAGTTACCTAACCTGACAAAGAAAACTTTGGTTTACTTATCTTTAGCTAGGGAATGATGAAACCTGAATAAATAGAGTTGTAATGAAGCATCATTATATGCATGGCTATAAGATGACTTGTATAATGCACAGAATATGCTAAGCGCACCATAAATTTGATTTTCCCACCAAGTTCAATGCTTTTTTATTATGTCACATGATCTTGCCATATCCCTTTCAGTTCACTCTTCTCTCTTCTGCAAAATTACTCTTATTTATTTATTTATTTATTTATTTATTTATTTATTTATTATTTTGTATTGTTTCACTGGCTTTTGTCCCATTCAAGTGTCTATACTCAGAATTCCAAAGCTAGAGAAAACTTTTCCAAATCAGCTAGCGGCAGCTTCCTTCCTATCTGCCCCGGCTTGTCTGAAGATTGGCCGATGGAATGTCCTGTACCGTCAGGCCTTACTGGGGTCTTCTGCACATCTGAAAGCTGAGGTGACGTAGCTGTGGCTGTTCCCCTCCTGCAAGTGTTGGGAGTCTCTGAACCCCAGGCAGGACTTGACATTTGCCTGTAGCATCATCATAGGAGTTCTGCTGTTCCCTGGCCACTGGCAGAAAGCACAGAGCTTAGCAGGTAGCCAGGGAATATTTATAAAATATATAAAGGCATACGTGATTGTATGAATATACAAGTCCTCACATCCCTGTCTAAGCAGGGTGGAGAACAAGGGTTTCTGCGCAGGAATCAGTGTCTCGCGTCTGGTGCTCTACTTCCGGGCCCTTCTGCATAGAATTTTGGAACAACAGGCCCTCTGAATACCTTGAACCAGCTACCTCCCTAGCCCCTCCTCATTCTGTTTACCTCATAAAAGGCCAAGATACTAAGGTGTAGTCGGTCCTTTATAAGGACTCTGTCAGATTTAAGGGTAGAGGAGAGGGTGACATTTTCAGGACATTTCTGACCACTTTCTCCTGAGTCTTCCCCTCCCTGCTCCCAGCCTCCACATGAGACCACTTCATCCTGGAGTTTTTTCTCAGGCTGCCATCTATATCCTCTCATAGGTTTAACATTTTGACCTACGCATAGACAACGGCCTATTTCCCTCAAAACAGTTGAGACCGTATGACATTTTGAAAGCAGCTTTGCTTACTTTATAAGGAAGTACAAAATATAATACAAAGAGCAGATAAAGAGTCGTGTTTCAAAATTGTAGGTTTTTATCCCTTCTGGATGGTGCTGCTTTGACTTTGTAAGCATCTTGTTTAACTTCATGCCCTCCTGGGTCCCTGACGGATTCATCAGATACCATCTTTTCTCCTGACGCATGTGGGGACACCTAGACATCTCTTTCCACTCAAGTTCACATATAGAAAACTGCACCCTGACTTCTTTATACCATCTAACTCTGTACAAACCTCCAGTCCCCAAACTATGACTTCTATAGTTAATGGCCAGACTGTGGGGCGTGAAGCAATGTATGATCTCATTCTTCTTCTTCAGAAGATCTGTTTAGCCTACCTTGCATGCTTTTCTGATTTACTTAAGATAACTTTTTGTCTCACATGAGCAGAAGAAAGCTTGTTAATGTCCAATTGTTTCCTGTTAAATTATTATTCATCTGCTAAATCAGCTTAGTTATTATGTCTGAAATAATCACAGTCCCGAGAGAGAGAGGGAGAGAGGAAAAAAGGGAGAGAGAGAGAGAGAGAGAGAGAGAGAGAGAATCACTCCTTCCCTGGGCATATTATTTACTTGCGAATCTATGCCCACTTCATTAGTGTCAAGACACTGAGGATAGCTTTCATAATTTTGAGCTGTGTATGCTCAGATGCTAGCCCAATTCCTGCCGGAGTGGGATCCCCCAAAATACTACAGTCCTTGATTTATACAATAGCCTACATATATACCAATCCTGACATCCACCCATTTGAGACCTGCACACGTTTAATAACAGAAGGATCACATGCTCCAATTCATCCTATATAATTATGTATTTCTTCTATTTTAGATCACCTGGGTCTGGTGTTAACTCCGGCCTTTCGACTCTCATGCACCCTCCGCACAAAAACGGCAGCTCTGGTATCAGACCCCTTCCTTGACCATAGAGATTTTTCATATTGGGCATACTAGTCAATGCTATCTGTATTTTATCAGTTCTAATTTTGGCCAGACTTCCAATTTATATAATCTTCCAAGATAAATCTTGAGTTAGGAGACTGTATTCCTCCATTAACTCAGGGATAAAGATGAGGATCTGGCAAACAGATAACACGGAAGGACATTAAGAAGAAATGGTTTGCCTCTTCTTTAAAAAGAGCAGAGCAAGACAATTTGTAAAATTAGACCGAGTCAATTAAAAGGATAACAACCTGTAGATCAAAGATATTTCAAGCTTGGCAGGGATCTTTCATTTTCACTACAACTTCTTGCCCCCAAAGTCTCAGACCTCCTCCATCATCAACTACCTGAAGAGGGCGCCCACCTCCATTTCCACTGTGGATCACATTTTCTTGTTTATTTCATCACACTCCCCACCACAAGACTTCTCTATCTTCTCTAAATGAAAACTCCATGAAATCAAGGATCTTTCTGTCTTATTCTCCACTGATTCGATAGTGCCTCTCACAGTGCCCGACACATAATAGACACCCAGTAACTACTTAAATGACCAAATGAAAAATTGTTACCTTTTAAGAATCTGCAATTTAAAATTCCCAATTTTCTCTTAGTCTACCCTGAGTTATTAAATATTTATAACTATTAAATATCAGGATATTGGCAATAATTTCATATTTCCTTTTGATAAAAAATATATGAAATAGCAGCTTACCTTTGTGAATGCTATTTTTTAAAAAATCTCATTTAAAATAGAATATTTTAGGATGTGGCTGAGTTTTGATAACATCTCAAATAGAGATAACAGAAGAAAAAGATCCTACTGTAATTTTTGTGATAAGGACCATATTAGAGTGAGAACTGCCCTCAGGGAAATTATGTACTTGGACAATAACAGCCTCAGTGAATACATTTAGCAGAATACATACCAGTGGCTTAAATGCCGATATAAATGGAGTGTTGCACTCCACACATTAATCATCCATGCTTCGGTGTCTGCTTAAGTGGATGATGCCCCATATTTAAAATGCCATATTCAAATGTATTATTGTTCAAATTGAAGAAAATAAAAAAAGTTCTAATATTGGAATTAGTACTGAGATGCAAGACATTCTAATTTACTTAATAAAATTAATAGCTTGCTTCCTCATTTTCTGTAATAAAGATATTTTCAAAGCAGCGAGAATAGAAAAGTGTACATTTTTAAAAGAAATTAAAATCAAGACAGATGATAAATCATCTAGATGCCTTCCATTAGCACTGTCTATGTGAAGACAAATTAAATCCTAAAGCAGGGAAGGATGCATATACATATATAGATGTGTAAACTCTTGTGATAGTTGGTGAATCCATATAAGTGGTGGAGATGGCATAAGGCTGGAAGACTGATACAATACTTTCCAAACAAGAAAAAAGATAAATTCCACATTTCATTGTGGTAAGCTTATATCAATCCAGGGAAAAATTCCAGGTCAGATAATCTATGAGCTTTTTTATAAGGTAAGGTCTACTAGTGGCTAGTATGAGTCTTTAAGAAAACATTGCATTTAGGGTGTTTGGGCAGCTAAGTTGGTTAAGCATCTGGCTTCCGCTCAGGTCAAGATCTCACGGTTAATGAGTTCGAGCTCCCTGTTGGGCTCTATGCTGACAGCTCAGGCCTGGAGCCTGCTTCAGGTTGTCTGTCTCTCTCTGTCTCTGTCTCTGTCTCTGTCTCTGTCTCTGTCTCTCTCTCCACCCTTCCGCCTGCTCACACTCTGTCTGTCTCTCTCTAAAATAAATAAACATTAAATAAAAAAAAAGAAAACTTTACATTTTTTTAATGTTTATTTATTTATTTAATTTTTTTTTTTTTTGAGAGAGAGTGCGAGTGGGGGAGAGGCAGAGAGAAAGGGAGACACAGACTCAGAAGTGGGCTTCAGGTTCTGAGCTGTCAGCACAGAGCCCGATGCGGGGCTCAAACTCATGGACAGAGAGATCATGACCTGAGCTGAAGTTGGACACCTAACCGACTGAGCCACCCAGGCACACCAGAAAATTTTACATTTATTTTTTTTTTTTTCAACGTTTTTTTTTTTTTTTTTTTAATTTATTTTTGGGACAGAGAGAGACAGAGCATGAATGGGGGAGGGGCAGAGAGAGAGGGAGACACAGAATCGGAAACAGGCTCCAGGCTCCGAGCCATCAGCCCAGAGCCTGACGCGGGGCTCGAACTCACGGACCGCAAGATCGTGACCTGGCTGAAGTCGGACGCTTAACCGACTGCGCCACCCAGGCGCCCCTTTTTTTTTTTTTTTTTTTTTGAAAATTTTACATTTAATCAACACCTTTTTCTTTTTGGACAGTTGTGTTACAGATTAGCTTAAGGGAATGCCATAGATATAAGGTTTCTTTTTCTCTGATATGGATTTGGACAAGATGTTAAAATGTGACATATATAATAAGTAAATAGAACAATTATGATTAGCGTTATTAATAAAAACAAAATCTACTCAACGAATGTTGTTAGTTTCCAGTGATTGTAGAATTGGATCCTCCTGACACGGAATGGTAAGGGTCTGTGTTTAGGTATGGGAGGAGTGAAGTCTTGCCTTAAAAATATAGACTACTTCTCCAGAATGTTAGTTCTGGTTAAAATCATTTGAGACAGAGGGGTGCCTGGGTGGGTCAGTCAGTTTAGCATCAGACTTTTGATCTAGGCTCACGGTTCATGAGATCGAGCCCCCAATCTGGCTTTGCACTGCCTAATTGGGATTCTCTCTCTCCTTCTCTCTCTGCCCCTCCCCTGCTCACTCTATCTCTTCCTCTCTCTCAAAATAAATAAATAAACATTAAAAAAATGAGTAAAATAAAATAATTTGAGGCAGAGTCCTCAAGATGGTGTGGCACACGTTACCATTGTGCTTAGTTACACCGCTCTCCAGAATCTCTTTCTCCACACTCCTGCCTCTTCTCTACTATGAGAGTATCCTGGACATTAAACCCTTGATTGAAGAGTGTCTCACACATGGAAGACATTAACAGCAATAGCTATTAATATTTCTCAAGATTGTTTTAGAATGGATTGTTTTGCTAATGGAATTCTGGACTATACCAAGGTCTTCAAACTTTCATAAGTACCAAAAACAGAGATTAACTTGAGTAAGCGTATCTGTATCTAATCTGGTTTCTTTTGCCACTCCCTTCTTTGCAAATGTCCTTCTCTCACTTCACAAACAAGTTATACTTCTTCTCCATTCTGCGTTGCTGCAGCCCCTGTTGAATTGTCTTCGTGTAGAAGCCCCACTCACAGCACTAAATAAGATGACATTGACAAATTCTGGTGTTTGTACAGAGGAAGTAAATGAATCTAATAACAGTACCAAATCCATTTGCAAACCATATGGTTTCTAATTCTTTGCTTTCAACAAAATTGAAAGAGTACCTAATTGATTTGCTATTTGATGATAGATCAAATAGATTAGAATTGATAGTGAACCCTATCTTATTCTAGCAATAAATAATGTTCATCCCTGGATACACAAATTAATTAGGGAATAAAACTGCATTCATCTCATTAAGAGATGCAGTTCTAATAGAAATTTGCTCTCTATGTATAATAATTATTACAAAACGTGTAATATATTCCTGTGGTATTACTCATGTTTGTACTACAAATAATTGTAACTCAATCTAAAATAAATTTTTCAACACTTGAAAGCCTTGTAGTCACAGAGAATATTTTTAAATTTAATTTTAATTTGCATAAATATTTTATTCTAGAGAATTATAATGTGAGATCAATAAAAAACAAAACCTAATGATTTATTACACTTTAGTAAAATTTTCTGGGTGAATGGAATGGATATATGAATTCAAGAGAAAAGTCATGATGTTTTTTGATTGGTTACAAGTTTTCATATATTTTTTAAGTGTGATTAAAAAAGCAAGGGTAAATCTGCGATGATATTTGGATTCCCTTTGTACATTTTAACATGACAAAAACTTCTTTAATTTCAATAATTACAACATGCTAGAAAATTGCAACAATTTAAGTTTTTAGGAAGAAATTAAACATCAGATAAAAATTATGTGAAGGAGTGTATCAGCTTTCAGAATTCCTGGTACTTAAATATTGAAGCAAAAGTTTGAATGCTGTTGGACCAGTTCCGATATATTTACAGGATGCTTCTGATCCACAATAAAAGGAAAATGTATTCAACTAATAAAAATTACAACCCAGAAATGAAGATTAATATAAATGGATGGAGCCTCAAGTGATCATCCGGTTCAGTTTTTAGGTGACTGTGCAGATGGTATGCTTTTTCTTGAATTTTATGAGCTGAGACTTATTTATTGTACAAATTAATAATTGTTCTACCACACGGACGTGTTATGTGGAGAGAACCTGCTGTGAATATGAATCTGAATTTAATTACATTCAGTGTTTATCTATTGAAAAACTAATAACAGTCCAGCCTATCATAAAATGAATAAATATAATTACCAGTTCAAAAAATATACGCACCTATGAAAATGTACATATATTATATACTTATATATAGTATTTTTATATTATTACATATTATTATGATGTTACATGTATATTATTAAACATTGCTTTTTGTTAAATTATATGATACATATATACAATAGATGTTAAATTGCTTGTTAGGATAATATATTATTTATGTGGAGTAGGTACTGAGTAAAAATTGTCAATGTAAAATAAATGTTCGTTTTATGATAAATAATGATGTATATTTTCCCTATGCAGTCTTCTGTGTTTATTCCTATCAGTTGCTTTAAAAAATTCATGCAAGTTCTATGCGTGTATTATTAGAAGATCCAAGAAGATCTTGATGCAAAGTAATACATTTCAAAATTAAAAATTTCTTAACATTTCCTCAAATTATATTTATTATACCAGTGTTAATATTTGTAGCAGTAATTATAATTGAATAGTAGATATTATAGATTATAATGGATTCTTATTCGGTTAGATTCCATAATTAACAGCCTACTCAATTATCCCATAGCAATTAGACTCTAGTACATCTGATATAATGGCTAGAACAAATTATTTATATCTTGGTTGAAAAACTACAAACAGATGAAAATGGCAGCTGCCCTTAATAATTGGATATGATTTTGTTTTATGTTTTAAATACATTGTTAGATTTTTACTAAAGTGCTCATTAAATGAGACAAAATAGCCATCCTAGTGTGGTTTGTATTATTATCCTAATTAAAATTGACAAAGTTCTCAATTTCAAATTATTTTTCAGAAAACAGATGTGCATTCTTTGGATGGGTCATATTTTATATAAAGAGGACTTGATTTACAATTACAACATTATCTATACTTCTATATGAAAATCAGACTAGAAGTATTTGAGTTTAAATTAAGTGCTTTGAGATCCTGCCTGGAAATTAGAAATTTATAATTGCTGGTTTTTATCAATGGAAGTATAATATGGCAAATATCATATATTTTTCTGATCATGTTTTCACTATGAAAATCTTGAGGTTCATATTGGGGCTGGACACAATCCTGCAGATGGAAGCATGAGTTGCGAATGAGGAGATCCCAATTTAGACATGTCACTGATCCCAGTCAGTTTTAGCTTTTTTTTACGTGTTTAAAGATGATGCTCAGATCATGGGAAACAACAAACCCATTGCACACAACTGTAGTCAAATCACAACTGTAGTAATACGTTGACTCCTTGCCTGATACATTAAAAAAAAAATGGTATGTTTGTGTACCTATACAGTCTGGTGCTTCCCAAATGGAGGTACATATGTGAGAAGAATTGGCAAGGTGGGATGCGTCCAGGAGAAGGCATTAGGATTGGAAAAGTCTAGAAAGCATGTCATGTGGAAGCAACTGAATACTCGACAGTAGACCCAACAGAGCTATCTTTAAATATTTAAACAACTTTGAAATAATAAAGGGGTTATATATTTTTTCCCTATATTGCCCCAGAAATCAGAATTAGGATCAATAGTGGAAAGGAAAAGAATATAGAGTTTCATCTTGTCATAGAATTACTTTTAAAGCCTTCTGTGGCAATGGAATAAATTGCCTCACATGATAGTGGGTTACTCATGGTGGAGTTTCCTAAAGCTGATCATCTTGTAGAAACTTTGTAAAACAGATTAAACCCTAAGATATCTATATACTTAAGGTTTGTACAGTACTCTTAAGTTTCTTTTAAAAATTAAAAAAAAATGGGGTGCCTGAATGGCTCAGTAGGTTGGCCATCTGACTCTTAGTTTCTGCTTAGGTCATGACCCCTGGGTCATGGGAATGAGCCCTGCCTCATGCTCCGTGCTGAGCGTGGAGCCTGCTTAAGATTCTCTCACTCTCTGTCTCTGTCTCTCTCTCTGTCTCCCTCTGCCCCTCTCCCACTCTTGCAGGCTCTCTCCCTCTCTCTCTAAAAAAAAAAAAAAAAAAAGGAAAAATAAATAAAAATAATAAAAATAAATAAATTTTTAAAAGTTTAAAATTCAGTGTTTCACACATGGATTATTTAGCAAATCTCTCTTTACTTTTATGAGGTGACAAGAGAGTTTTAATTTTGAATGCACTTTCATTCATGCAATTAACAAATGTTTATAAAGTGTTACTTTGTGTCAGGTGTGGTGTTAAGTCCTGGGGTAGAGTGGAGAGCCAAACTAGACACAGTGCCAGCCTCACAGAGGTCAAGAGATTAGTAGGGGCAGACATCACTCAATAGTCATATAAACACATGGCAATTACAAACTTTGATAAGTGGTATGGAGAAAGTGGATAGTACTTTGTGACCTTATATACAAGTTATAAGCTTCTTTCCATTTCACGATTACCATCTAGGGCAGTCCATGTAATTTCTTACCTGGAGTACCACAGACTACTGACTGAATCCCCTGCTACCAGTCATGATACCCTCTAAACCTTTCTCAGTCCATAAATATAATTTCCTCAAAATGCAGATCAGATCATGACTCCACCCTGCCTGAATCCCTGCAATGCTTCTGATTGCTCTAAAGATAAATAATACCATTCTTTTTTTTTTTTTAAGTGTATTTATTTATTTTTGAGAGAGAGTACAGTGGGGTAGGGGCAGAGAGAGAGAGGAAGACAGGAGACAGAGAATCCCAAGCAAGTTCCATGCTGTCAGCACAAAGCCCAACAAGGGGCTTGAACTCACAAACCATTAGATTATGACCTGAGCCTAAATCAAGAGTCAAACACTTAACTGACTGACTCACCCAGGTTCCCCTAAATACTACCATCTTTAACTTGGCCTGAAAAAAATTTTATACTATAGCCTATTTCTACCTCCAAGCAATCTGTAATTATTTTCCCCACTTTCTATATTCCAGCCGCTCTGAGGATTTTCAGAACATTACTCATTATCTTCTGCCCCAGGACCTTGGTACATGCTGTTCTCTCTCCTTGCTAAACTCTTCACCCCTTTTCCTTCACCTAGATAAATTCATCAAATATAAACTCACATGTGGCCTTCTTATACACAATCATAGGTCATTCATTCATTTGCTCAGCAAATATTAAGCCCTTATTATGCACCAAGTATTATTCTAGGTGTTTGGATTATACAAACTAAGAAAACAGAGAGACTTGCCCTTGAGGGAGAATAAACAATGATTCTTGCTAGTTTATACCCAACTTAAAAAATTGAGCCATTATCTACAGGCTTAGATAACATCATTATTTCACTGGGTATATAACTGTATTCTTACAGATTTTTCCATGTTAAGGTTTTTTCTAATAACTCCTATAAATGTAAGGTTGGATAGAAAATTATATAAAAAATGGTTGTTTGTACATATAATACTCTATATTTATAATATATAGAGGTCTTGGTTCATTTCATGTCCTATGATCTCATAGCTTAGTTCATAATATACTAGTATATGTATATATTTATACATGTATATTTTATGCATATGTATTATGTATGTTATATATGGAAACACAAGGAGACTATATACTATCCTCCTTGGAAGGATGCAAACTAATATTTTATCTTAAAAGTATTAATGACTTTGTTCTAAATTAGTTTTAATATTTTAGAAATCAAACTTAAGATCTTATAGAAAACAATGATAAAATTTACTTCTTTCAAAGCAGTGGTCATTCATTAACCAATTGGTAATTTCAGAAAGCCTTTATTTCATCACATTTTATTTAGTGTCAGGCATGAAAGGAGGTTTTCACCAATTAGGAAACCTCTTCACTGGTCTGAGGAATTCATCGTCCACCTAGAGAGACAACCATAAATGAAACAATATGAAGCAGTATATCCACAAAGTACAACAAAGTATAGTAAAAATTGAACATAAAAAAGAAAACACAGAAACTTTTCCTCACCCCAATTATTTTCAATATATTTCCTTATTCAGCAAGATATAAGCAATACAGCCATGAATTTATGTTACATCAGATAAAATTCACTAGCTAGACTGTGATTTCTGGTAAGAAATAACTGCTAACTAGTGTTTTGTATTAAACAAACTGTAGAAGTAGAGACCTGGAAATCCTTAGGAAACTTCTGGGGGCACTGGATTGTGATTATATTCTCTTACGATCAGGATATCTTGGCTTGAAGGCACTCCAAGTTATGGATCTTAGGGGAAAAATAACAGCTCAGTGCGAGTTTCTCCTTTGTAGCTCACCGAGATTAGGAAAAAGGGCAAAGGCAGCTGAATGCATTTATAGCTGCTTGGAAAGTAGCTGTGTCAGTGGAGGCAACTGCCAGATAGGATCTCACAGCAGTAATTGTAACTTTGCTTTCTTCCGTCTCCCGATTGTGGCGAGAGCTGAGAATTTAGAGCAATGGATTGGGAAAATACCATGAAATGAAAGGACCATTGGTCTGGATAAAGCTACAGTCAGTAAAAATGGAAAATAAACTTCCATGCATTTGGCCTTTAGCGGCCTCAGAGACTTCAAATAACATTTTACCAAATTGCTTTTGAGTCCTTCATAGTTGTAATGCTTTTTCTTTGGGTCACTTGATAGTTTAAAATCTGTGATCAGGTGTGAGATAGGATAAAAGGGTATAGGATATATATATATATATATGGGTTTTTTTTCCCCTTAAATGCCACTTAATCCAATAAAATTTAGGCCAAGGGGACACACTAATTTAAAAAGTTATTGTCAATTTCCACTGTGGATGATACGGATAATTTTTGTAGTCTAAAAAGTTTTTTATTTGGTTCGGGGTTGGCCAAAACAACCTTGTTTTCACTGGTCTATATATTGTTTTCATAGGGCCCAATCCTATTAGTCAAAGAAGTTAACATTACTCCAGGATTCAGGTATTATTTATGCCAGATGGCTTTGTACGTAGGGCACACAGTTTAAAAGGGTGCACTCTGTAATATTAAATGATATGAAAAATGAATGCTGAGAACGGAATTTAAATTTGAAAAAACTAACATGCTGACAATTGACAAATAGCCCAATTAACATTACAGACATTTTACCAAGTTGAAAAATGAAAAGCAAAGAAACAAAAATTTATTTGTAATAAAAGTAAAGCTTAGAAATTTATAAAAATCAGGGATTTTTTTCTTTTTTATGAAAGTGGCAGGATTATTTTTCTAAATTGCTTACTTATGGTTCTTTAAGGAGAGTACAGTATATGTGATTAACTGCCTAATGATTTAGGCGAGTTATTGAAAAGATTTCATATAAACTGAATATTTATGTCTTGAATCACTCTGTGCCATTTGATCAGTCTCTTAAGTCTCTGGGAGCAGAGGCTCATTGCTAAAGTCTCAGGGGCTGGACAAGTGTGAACACACAACAGACACATAGACCCTCAAGACAGTTTTGTTGGATGTGTGGATAAAGGTCCCAACAAGAAAATGAACACAGAAAGCAAAATGTGACTCTGAATATGGAAACATTCTGGATAAAACTCAGTGAAATTGAGTTCAGGATGCTGAAAGCAAAGTTTTACTAAACTGATCATATAACACGAATAGAAGATGTTAGAATTCTCCCAAATAGTTTCTACCATCATCTCTATAGGAAAACAAGAAACAATTTTTAAAAAATCTTGAAAGATGAACTTAAAATCACTTTCATATCCTCAATGGTAAGATTATATAAAGGAAAATATTTTTAAAATAGAAGGAGCACACCACTGCTGTTTATTATTTTGCTTTGTTTTGTTTTGGAAAATTACCCCTTGGTTGAAAAAGTGAGCAAAAGACAGAAGTGAAAAGGTAGTGAATACACAGCAAAACCACCATATAACATAGTTGGGGTTTTTAATTTTTTCATCAAAATTTCTTGCTAAAGAATAATTTGTTCATTTCCTTCCTCCCTCCCTCCCTCCCTCCTTCCCTTCTTCCCCCCTTCCCTCCTTCCCTCCTTCCTTCCTTCTTTCCCTTTCTTTTCTCCTTCCCACCTCTCTCCCTTCTTTCATCTTCTTTCCCCTTTCCTTCCTTTCTGTCAAACCTTAGGCAAATGGAAGCTATATACAAGGACTCAAACATCTATTTTGAGATTTGAACAGGCTTAAGGGACTTTTGAGGGGAACTACTCACTTTAACAGATGCTAAGGATATGGGCCAAGAAAATATAGGGATTTTGAAATAAAGGAGACCCTGAAAGGTCCCATCCCCCCTGTCTTTCTTCACTTGCTCATTCCTTTCAAAGTATCTTTCCTATCACACTTTTACACTATTTCTGAAGCATCTACCATGCATGTTATATACCTTCCTCGATTTTCCACATTTTCATGGTCTTTCAGCTACTTTCACTGAATAGAGAATACATTAATTGTTTCAATAAGTTTATCTAAATCTCTAAAAAGTGTATCATAAAAAATGTAATATTAATAAGTCTAATGTTAAGTTATGAAATATTGCTTCTTGTTTGTCACATGTCTCAGAGTCATGTGCCTCAGTAATTCTTTAATTCACGAGTAACACTTTCTTCTAGAGAATAATACCAGACATTGTAGAAAACATCAGATTGTGTCTCCACTTGTTGGCACTGGCTAGCTTTCCTAGAAGTGCAGCCCTTGAGAGCCTGATTCCTTGAAATGACCTTACAGCATGGGAAGACAAGGATCAATTCTCCTTCTGTCACTAAGAGTCTGCTAAGGATTATACCTGACTATGGTGGTGCCAACTCTTTTAAAAAACTAAAAGGTTACGGCAGTTAAATGATATTAGACCTGGGTGCCAGATTCTTCAAAGCAGATTCATCTGCAAAATCAATATGGACACAAGACATTTATTGCATTATTTCATTATACATCCATACCTCAAACATTTAACATGTTGCAGGAATAATACTTTGAGCTCTTTTAATTTTTTTTTAATGTTTATTTATTTTTGAGAGACAGAATGAGCAGGGGAGGGGCAGTGAGAGAGGGAGACATAGAACATGAAACAGGCTCCAGGCTCTGAGCTGTCAGCACAGAGCCCAACATGGGGCTTGAACTCATGAGCCATGAGATCATGACCTGAGCCAAAGTTGGATGCTTAACCAACTGAGCCACCCAGGTGCCCCAAGGAATAATACTTTGAGCTCTTAAACCTTAACCAATGTAAAAGCAGGGACCCACAGAAAATTAAATCTCCAGTGAACCAATAAATCAAGTTGTATTATTTTTGTCCTTGGTTATTCCAATGACTCCATGAAAAGAAAAGAAGCTAATAAAAATATTACTTAAAATGCAAATTAAATTTCAAAAAAATGCACTACCAAATAATACACGTACTTTAGAAAAATCACTGACGATACAAAAACTTCAATTATGTGGGATATCCTGGTTGGTTTAACCAAAAAAAAAAAAAAAAAAAAAAAAAAAAGTGAAGGGAGAGCATAAGACTTCTAGAAGGAGACTTTAGGAAATATATTGATTTGAGGTAGTTCATTCCTGACAATTTCCAGCCTTTTGTGAAATAGGTCATAGATCAATTATATAGTAATGAGGTGGTATTAATAAAGGAGGTTTGAGGGTTAAAAGGGTAGTGTGAGTAGTGAAGTCTGACTAGTACAAATATTGTCTTATGGGGTTAAGATAGGTGAGATACTAACGAGCAATAATCTGTGAAGCACAACCATAGACTGGATAAATGTGTATTTTGTTTTGCCTTGCCCATTAAATTCATGGTTAAATAATCCCAAATGCCTAAATAAAGGATAAAATATCTATCACCTGAATATTAAACTTTATAAAGCATCTCTATTCACAACAGACGATTTTCTGGATTACCAATGTTTATCTAGTATGGGCATGAATTTGGTTAGCAAGTCATGGAAAAATAAAAGCAACAATCCCCACATGTATTGCATCGTGCTTTATATAAAAATATTCACTAGGGTATATTCAATTATTTAAACTTTACTCCATAGGTTTGTCTAAATATTTGAGTTGCATAAAACTTTTCCCCCCAATATTTCTTACTTAAATAATATTGAAAAATATGTCCTGTCAATCAGGTAGAATTTTTAGGAACTGTTTAATGATCCAATTTAGTTGTATTATTAAATATTTTTATTATATAAAAACATTACTAATGCCCCTCCCCACATTCTAAAAATCCAAATTCAGTGATTTAGAATTACTAAGCCACTCCTATATGTCAGTTACCATACTAATATATATAAATATATATTTGTCAAATACATACATAGATATATACATGTGAATAAATTCAATGAAAATATACTCAATTAAAAAAAACAAAGAAAATATACTCAATAGATCAGATTTTTATCTATGTTGATTTTTCAGGAGAATACACAGAAAAATAAATAGATCTTAGAAAATTAGATTTTTGCACCCTATTTTAATAATAATATTTATTAAATTTTATTAAATAATAATAATGATGATAACAATATTTCTAGTATAAGATCCAGGGTCAATATATATTCAGGAAATTTCCTCAACTTTTATTTATATTTATTAATTTGTTTATTTATTTAATTTTTAAAGTTTACTTATTTTAAGAAAGAGAGAGAGTGGGAGAGGGAGAGAGAGAGAATCCCAATTATGCTCCACACTGCCAGTGCATAACCCGAGGTGGGGCTTGAACTCACGAACCATGAGATCATGACCTGAACCAAAACTGAGTCGGACACTCAACTCACTGAGACACCCAGGCACCCCTGTACTTATATATTTTAATTCAATTTGATGCCTGCACTAAACTTTTAGAATATTCAAATCTATCAAAGTATCCTTTTTCCTGAATATTACAACAAAGAGAGAGACATTATCTTCCTATAAGTCTTATCCCCATGAAAAAAATATATTGCAAGCTAATGAAAAGAGATAAGAATATTTTTAAGAATAGCAGTGCTGCTACTGTGGGTTGAAAATGAGCAAAAAGGAACTTCCCTTTTGTGGGCAATAAAGCCCATGTTTGTATGGTGAAACAGTACTAATATTTGTTTTGCTAAAAGCCAGATTTACTATGTAATTTTAGATGACCAACAACTTGTATTAAACATGCTTTTATGAGCAGCATATTACATCCACCAAAAGTAACTTCTTTTTCTATTTGGAGATGCTCGGGACTCTTGCAAAAGTGAAGATGCATAAACCAAATGACTCAACTCTGTGAGGCCCGAGCTCTATATTGTGAAAGCTAACTAAGTAATAATCTTGCTCTTGATTGAATTAAATATGTTTAAAGTTATCTGTAGCAGTCTGTTTATTGTGGCCTTCATTCAAACGTGAAATACTTTGTGTGGCAACCACGCGGAAGTTGACTTGCCTAATTGCACGGGAAGGCACTGGAATGCTGCATTCTTTGCGTAATCAAATCATGTCATCCCTCTCCAGTGTATATTGCACAGAGAAACAATTAAGAAACAGAATGTGAGTCTGGCAGGGAAAGATCATGAGATTACGTGATTATGAAACTTGTTTTCTAGTATTCTACCACATCGGTGACTCACAGAACGAATTCAGTAAGAAACACGTCATAGGAGGATATCCAGAAGTAAGTTTATAATTGCTCAGAAGCTTGAATGTCTTTGCTTCCTCATGACTTTAAATTTGTTATTTTGGTCTCCCTTCTTTACTGAGACCCATTGTATTGAAATCAAGGCTCAATCAGTATGTACTTTCAGGAAGTGAAAGGAGATCTATTGGTGTGGGTTGTAAAGCTGGTTGTCCCCTAGAGATAATAAGCACAGTGATCCGTGAATACTGAGAGGAAGAACGTATAAGCAAGATAAACCAAACCAAACATTTCTATGACAACTCTACAGAACCAAAATTATATAATGAATCATTAGGTTTCCTTGAGAATTTCTAAAATGCTAGGTCATATTAATTTTTTTTTTTTTAAATACAGAAGTAAAAATGAATTTTTGAGGTAGGGGCTTCATTTTGTTAAATTCCCCCACATCACAAATTCTCTACTCACCCTTCCACACCCAGCCCTACCCCCCCCCCAGACCCTACTCCTGTGCCCCTTCAAATGCTTATTATTTTTATTATTCATTTCAAACATCAATTCACCTTTAGATCTTTCATGGAATTTTTTTTCCACACATGCTTTGAGCCCTCTTTAAGAGCCAAGCACGATGCTACATGCTTTATAAAAGTTAATCTATTTACTCCCTAGAAAACACTCTGAGGTTGATAATATCCTGTTTCATGAATGAGGAAACTGGGACTTAGGGAGATTAGATTGCCCAAGCCCATGCACCAGAAATTGTTGAAGTCAGGAATTGACCTCAAGTGAGCCAGACTCTAAAACTTATACACTTACTGAAGTAGGAAAGCTCAAGGGATGCCATTTTAGAAAGGCTTCATCTCTGCTGTTTTTTTTGGTTAGGCCTCATTTACTCATGTTCTGTATTTTGGCTCTTAATAAACCAAAGAAGCTACTTTCCCACTTCGAGGGGGAAGCCAGAAAGTTAATCATTCTCTGACTTTTGTTTTAAGCCCCAAACATCTGCCAACACCTAAGAAGAGCCAGATCCTTAACATGTTCTAGGACATTAGTTTCAAACAAACCTCAGCCGACAATGGCATCAATACCGCCTACCTTCAGTAATTTTGGCATAACACCTAATGTTTACTGGACACTCACCTTTGATTGAACCCTACCATGGATTCCTGAAGAAACATGTACCCTAGACTCTTTTCCAATATACACCCCCAGCCCCAAGCAACGAGAAGATTCATTCTCCTTTCCTTTCTGAGTCTCCCAGACACTCCGTCTGTTATTCTCTGTCACCCTATTCAATAAAATCTGTTTTCATTTTCTCCAGCTCACATTTGATTTCTATCCTGCAGAACCCAACCCTCTTGGCTGGTCCTGTGGGACTCTCCCCTGGGTTCTCAGACTCAGGCTGCCTGCATCACTACCAGTACATACACTTCTACAATTTAATTCTCCAGGCTTTGTCCAAGAGAAGTTCACGTTACTTCATGGCAGCATTCAGATGAGTCACTTGTGTAGCCTGGAAATGCTTTCTAAGTGCACTGAATGAACTCTCTGTAGGAGATGAAATGATTACGGGCATGGAAATCTCAGGTTTAAGTCCTGCTTGTGCACTTTACTTAAGTCTCTGTGTTTCCGTTTACTCATCAATATGGGGATAATTATATTCACCTCAGGGGCCATCGTGAAGATTGTGTGATATCACATGTGATGGTATCCAGCACATATAAGGACAAGTTTTTAAAATGGATGATTACGCTATTATGAGGAACAGAGTCCTGCACTAAATAGGAAAGAAAAGTGGATAGAGTTTAAAATCTAATTGAGGAGACAAAAAGACCAATATAAAAATGATTTTGGGACAGTTGTAATGCATGTTACAAATTATGCAATGAAATGTATACATACTCCTAAATGACTAAGAATAAAGCAATAAGAGGAAGATTAGGCATGTACGGAAAGATTTCTGGGAGCAGGTGTGTTGCCATATGTCAAAGTGCAGTAGTACTTGAGAGAGCATGAGAGGAAAAGGAGAGGCATGGGGGGCACTAAGGCGGAACTGAAGGTTCAACCGAAATATAATGTTGAGGTGTTTCTGTTTCATCTATCCTCCAAATAAAATAATTGCTAATATTTGTTTAGTGCTTGCTAGATTCCAGACTCGGTTATAAAAACTTTGTGCTTACTCAGTCCTCACAACAACTATATGAGGGAGGTGCTACTCTTGGTTCCTTTTCACAGATGAGGAAACTGAGGCACCGTGATGCTGATTGCCTCACCCAGCATCATACATCTAGTGAGCAGCAGATCCAGAATGCCAAATCCAGGATTTCCAACGCAGCCACTCTGGTTCCAGAGCCTAAGGAGCATCTAAAGAGGCGTTCGGCATGTGCCTGGATATAACCATTAGAAGGGTGTGCTGAGGAACATGGCTTAACATTAAAAAGAAGAAAGCGTTATGACTCGTTATGTCAGTTGAGGGTCAGGCTCCAATGTTTCCTGTTTAATTCTTAAGAATCAGAGGATCTGAAACATGCCTTTGAGATGTAAACTATGCAAGGATTGACTAGGAGTTTTGCTGCAGAAAGGGATAAGCATATTGGATTTAAAGACTAACTCTCACCTCAGAAACAAGCAGTCCCGTAGAACAGTGCAGACATAAGGGGGTGAGCAGGAGGTGCAAATCTCATTACACAAGTCCAAATTGACAGGAGTCAGGATAAAACTTGGGAAGGAATTCAGAGGGCAGAAAGACTTCCCTCAAGATTTAGTAAGGAGATACAGCTGGAAGTTTTCGGGAAATAGCAAAGAAGGGAGGATACAGAAGCAAGGCACCATCTTGAAAACCCCAAAGTTTTCAATTTGAGTAGCAGCTGAAATAGAAATGCAATCATGGGGCACCTGGGTGGCTCAGTCTGTAAGCGTCCAACTTCAGCTCAGCTCATGATCTCACGGTTCGTGAGTTTGAGCCTCACATCGGGCTCTGTGCTGACAGCCCGGAGCCTGGAGCCTGCTTCGGATTCTGTGTCTCCTTCTCTCTCTGCTCCTCCCCCACTCATACTCTGTCTCTCTCTCAAAAATAAATAAACATTTAAAAAAATTAAAAAAAAGAAATGCAATCAGTATTAATCAAAATTAAGAAGGTGCAAAAATTAAGGTGAAATGGAGATTTATTTTTCATAACATTGAGGTAGAATATGGCATTCACCTATGGCATGCATTGTCTCTCTGAACAATTTTTATATCAGTGTTAAGCGTTTCCAAATGTAAACTTTAATGAATTACTTGTTGATAAAATAGGAGTCATAAAAATGCTTCAAAGAGCATAAGAAGGAGACACTGACTTTATTTAAAGTGAAAAAAATAAGGCTCATGTGTAACAATGATCATACTAAGCTGTGCACATATTTTATGTATATGTGTATTATGTTATATAAAACTATGTATACATTATATATAATATGGTGACCAGCTTATCATCTCCAATGAAAGTAGAATGAGAAAATTAGAAGGGAGGTATTAAAGACAAGATCTGGATGTTATAAAAAGTTGCTTCTTTATATGTATATCATTGGAAATGGAATTTGTATCTGGCTGAAATATTTTAATACATGTCAGGGGGACTGATTTGTCATATTCTTTTTGTTAAGTTTTGCAGGTCTGGTTCCACTGACTTTCCTCTTGTCACCACCTCATAGCTACAATATAAAACAACTGCCCCACAAGGCTTGAGCTTGGAGAACCCAGGGAACTCCTAAGTTCATGTCAATGAGTTATCTAAGCCTTTGACCTTAGAGAAGTCTCAGTCTCTATCTCCACTGCTTGGTGGCCTTGCTTGGCAGAAGGTAGACAAGTGGTAAGGAGATGCTGAAGCTCACAGAATCCAGAAATCTTCATGGAATCTTCATGGAATGACTTCTTTGGGTTCACACTTGTGATCAGGGCCTGATTCCTGCTTGAGAATCAAAAGGTTGTCATAAAATTCATGTTTTGTTGCCTTCTTTTTTTTTTTTATGTCATGAAATCTCCACACGGTATTGAAGTTTAGGGATGATGAGGGGTTCATGAGGTCTGTAGCCAACGGCCAGGAAAGAATTCTTGAAGACATTTTTGGTGCAAAAAGGTGATTTTTTTAAAGCCTAGGGGACAGGACCCATGGGCAGTAAGAGCTGCACTGGGATCGTGATGGGTAACTCATAAACCCTTAGGTTGGGAGGGGGTCGAAGATAGAATAAGTCTCTAAACAATTTTGTAAGCAAGATTTCCAGGACCTTGAGAGACCAGCTGTTGCTAGGGAAACTGCCATTTATTACTGTTTAATAAAACCGCAATCATGAGACCCTTCGGTTGTATATCGGAAGGCCATAAGCTTAGAGTATGATTGCCAGCATACATCTTGGGGCAGTTGAGATAAAGGAAGTGGATTTACAGGATCCTCAAAGTTGGGATAATGTTAAGCTAAGAATCCATTTACCCCCAGCACAGTGGTATCATGGAGGCAGCTGAGTTCCTAGAGGAGGTCACTCTGCCGGTTTCAAAAACTTGTCAGTGGGCTGTAGGCAGTGAGGGAATTTAATTTTTCACTTGCCTTAGTTTCCCACATCACCATGGCAAGCACTTAAACCCCTTTACTTTGTTCTTGGGTAGCCAGGAGTGTCCCAGGAATATCACACATATTCCACTGTGGTGGGGTGGGGGAGTGCTGTGCCAGCCTGTATTTTGCCCTCAGCTTGCCCATGCTCCCTCATCAGTATTATCAAGTCCTACCCATGCTTTCAGTAGAACCAACTCAAATGGACAGCTAAGAGAGTACCTCAGGTCCTCTCTGTCCAATCAACAACCTCAAATTGATTTGGTTTGAATTTTGTTTGGTCTTATTATTTTTTTTTTAACCTTTATTAATTTTTTAAGAGACAGAGACAGACAGACCATGAGTGGGGGAGGAGCAGAGAGAGAGAGGAAGACACAGAACCCGAAGCAGGCTCCAGGCTCTGAGCTGTCATCACAGAGCCCAACACATGGCTCAAACTCAGGAATCGTGAGATCATGACCTGAGCCAAAGTTGAATGCTGAACCAAATGAGCCACCGAGGCACCCCGTGATTTTTATTTAGTTTTTTAATGTGTGATCTAGTTTGTATTTTGGATGTAAGATTGAATTTCCTCCTTCGATTGTCTTTTCATACACATAATGTTACGTGAACTGATTTTTTTTTTTAAGTTTCTTTTTCTTTTTTTTCTTTTTTTAATTTAATTTTTTATTTTTAAAAATTTACATCCAAATTAGTTAGCATATAGTGAAACAATGATTTCAGGAGTAGATTCCTTAGTGCCCCTTACCCATTTAGCCCATCTCCCCTCCCACAACCCCTCCAGCAACCCTCAGTTTGTTCCCCATATTTATGACTGTCTTCTGTTTTGTCCCCCTCCCTGTTTTTATATTATTTTTGTTTCCCTTCCCTTATGTTCATCTATTTTGTCTCTTAAAGTCCTCATATGAGTGAAGTCATATGATTTTTGTCTTTCTCTGACTAATTTCACTTAGCATAATACCCTCCAGTTCCATCCATGTAGTTGCAAATGGCAAGATTTCATTCTTCTTGATTGCTGAGTAATACTCCATTGTATATATATACCACGTCTTCTTTATGCATTCATCCATCAATGGACATTTGGGCTCTTTCCATACTTTGGCTATTGTTGATAGTGCTGCTATAAACATGGGGGTGCATGTGTCCCTTCGCAGCAGCACACCTGTATCCTGTGGATAAATGCCTAGTAGTGCAATTGCTGGGTAATAGGGTAGTTCTATTTTTAGTTTTTTGAGGAACCTCCATACTGTTTTCCAGAGTGGCTGCACCAACTTGCATTCCCACCAACAATGCAAAAGAGATCTTCTTTCTCCACATCCTCGCCAACATCTGTTGTTGCCCAAGTTGTTAATGTTAGCCATTCTGACAGGTGTGAAGTGGTATCTCATTGTGGTTTTGATTTGTATTTCCCTGATGATGAGTGATGTGGAGCATTTTTTCATGTGTCGGTTGGCCATCTGGATGTCTGCTTTGGAGAAGTGTCTATTCATGTCTTTTGCCCATTTCTTCACTGGATTATTTGTTCTTTGGGTGTTGAGTTTGATAAGTTCTTTATAGATTTTGGATACTAACCCTTTATCTGATATGTCTTTTGCAAATATCTGCTCCCATTCTGTTGGTTGCCTTTTAGTTTTGTTGATTGTTTCCTTCTCTGTGCAGAAGCTTTTTATTTTGATGAGGTTCCAGTAGTTCATTTTTGCTTTTGTTTCCCTTGACTCTGGAGACGTGTTGAGTAAGAAGTCGCTGCAGCCAAGATCAAAGAGGTTTTTGCCTGCTTTCTCCTCGAGGATTTTGATGGCTTCCTGTCTTACATTGATGTCTTCAATCCATTTTGAGTTTATTTTTGTGTATGGTGTAAGAAAGTGGTCCAGGTTCATTCTTCTGCATGTCACTGTCCAGTTTTCCCAGCACCACTTGCTGAAGAGACTGTCTTTATTCCATTGGATATTCTTTCCTGCTTTATCAAAGATTAGTTGGCCATACGTTTGTGGGTCCATTTCTGGGTTCTCTATTCTGTTCCACTGATCTGAGTGTCTTTTCTTGTGCCAGTACCATACTGTCTTGTGATTACAGCTTTGTAGTATAGCTTGAAGTCTGGGATTGTGATGCCTTCTGCTTTGGTTTTCTTTTGCAAGATCACTTTGGCTATTCGGGGTCTTTTCTGGTTCCATAGAAATTTTAGAATTATTTGCTCTAGCTCTTGAAGAATGCTGGTGTTATTTTGATAGGGATTGCATTGAATATGTAGATTGCTTTGGGTAGTATTGACATTTTAACAATATTTGTTCTTCCTATCCAGGAGCATGGAATCTTTTTCCATTTTGTTGTGTCTTCCTCAATTTCTTTCAAAAGCTTTCTATAGTTTTCAGTGTACAGATTTTTCACCTCTTTGGTTAGATTTATTCCTACGTATTTTATGTTTTTTGTGCAACTGTAAATGGGATTGATTCCTTGATTTCTCTTTCTGTCGCTTCGTTGTTGGTGTATAGGAATGCAACTGGTTTCTGTGCATTGATTTTATATCCTGCAACTTTGCTGAATTCATGAATCAATTCTAGCAGTTTTTTGGTGGAATCTTTTGGGTTTTCCATATAGAGTATCATGTCATCTATGAAGAGTGAAAGTTTGACCTCCTCCTCGCTGATTTGGATGCCTACTGTTTCTTTGTGTTGTCTGATTGCAGAGGCTAAGACTTCCAATACTATGTTGAATAACAGTGGCGAGAGTGGACATCCCTGTCTTTTTCCTGACCTTAGGGGGAAAGCTCTCAGTTTTTCACCATTGTGGATGATATTTGTGTTGGGTCATTCATATATGGCTTTTATGATCTCGAGGTATGCTCCTTATATCCCTACTTTCTTCAGGGTTTATATCCCTACTTTCTTGAGGGTTCTTATCAAGAAAGATGCTGTATTTTGCCAAATGCTTTCTCCGCATCTATTGAGAGGATCATATGGTTCCTGTCCTTTCTTTTATTGATGTAATGAATCACATTAATTGTTTTGCAAATATTGAATCAGCCCTGCATCTCAGGTATAAATCCCACTTGGTCGTGGGGTGAATAATTTTTTTAATGTATTGTTGGATCCGGTTGGCTAATATCTTGTTGAGGATTTTTGTCTCCATGTTCATCAGGAAAATTGGTCTATAGTTCTCCTTTTTAGTGGGGTCTTTGGTTTTAGAATCAAGGTAATGCTGGCTTCATAGAGAGTTTGAAAGTTTTCCTTCCGTTTCTATTTTTGGGAACAGCTAAAAGAGAATAGGTGTTAACTCTTCACCTAAATGTTTGGTAGAATTCCCCTGGAAAGCCATCTGGTCCTGGACTCTTGTTTTTTGGCAGATTTTTTGATTACTAATTCGATTTCCTTACTTGTTATGGGTCTGTTCAAATTTTCTATTTCTTCCTGTTTCAGTTTTGGTAGTGTATATGTTTCTAGGAATTTGTCCATTTCTTCCAGATTGCCCATTTTATTGGCATATAATTGCTCATAACATTCTTTTATTATTGTTTTTACTTCTTCTGTGTTGGTTGTGATCTCTCCTCTTTCATTCTTGATTTTATTTATTTGGGTCCTTTCCTTTTTCTTTTTGATCAAACTGGATAGTGGTTTATCAATTTGGTTAATTCTTTCAAAGAACCAGCTTCTGGTTTCATTGATCTGTTCTGTTTTTTTTTTTTTTTTTGTTTCAATAGTATTAATTTCTGCTCTAATCTTTGTTATGTCCTGTCTTCTGCTGTTTTTGGGTTTTATTTACTGTTCTTTTCCCAGCTTTCTAAGGTGTAAGGTTAGGTTGTGTATCTAAGATCTTTCTTCCTTTTTTAGGAACGCCTGTATTGCTATATACTTTCCTCTTATGACTGCCTTTGCTGCGTCCCAGAGGTTTGGGGTTGTGGTGTTATCATTTTCATTGACTTCCTATACTTTTTAATTTCCTCTTTAACTGCTTGGTTAGCCCATTCATTCTTTAGTAGGATGTTCTTTAGTCTCCAAGTATTTGTTACCTTTCCAAATTTTTTCTTGTGGTTGATGTTGAGTTTCATAGTGTTGTGGACTGAAAATATGCACGGTATGATCTTGATCTTTTTGTACTTACTTAGGGCTGAATTGTGTCTCAGTATATGGTCTATTCTGGGGAATGTTCCACGTGCACTGGAGAAGAATGTATATTCTGCTGCTTTAGGATGAAATGTTCTGAATATATCTGTTAAGTCCATCTGGTCCAGTGTGTCATTCAAAGCCATTGTTTCCTAGTTGATTCTTTGATTACATGATCTGTCCTTTACTGTGAGTGGGGTGTTGAAGTCTCCTACGATTATGGTATTACTATCAATGAGTTTCTTTATGTTTGTGATTCATCGATTTATATATTTGGGTTCCTCCACATTTGGCACATAAATGTTTACAATTGTTAGTTCTTCTTGGTGGATAGACCCCTTGATTATGATATAATGTCCTTCTGCATCTTTTGATACAGTCTTTATTTTAAAGTCTAGATTGTCTGATATAAGTATGGCTATTCCGGCTTTCTTTTGTTGACCATTAGTATGATAGATGGTTCTGCATCCCTTTATTTTCAATCTGAAGGTGTCTTTAGGTCTAAAGTGGGTCTCTTGTAAACAGCATATAGATGGATCTTGTTTTCTTATCCATTCTGTTACCCTATGTGTTTTGATTGGAGCATTGAGTCTATTGACATTTAGAGTGAGTACTGAAAGATATGAATTTATTGCCATTATGTTGCTTGTGGAGTTGGAGTTTCTGGTGATGTTCTCTGGTCCTTCCTAATCTTTGTTGCTTTTGGTATTTTTATTATCTATCTATCTATCTATTTATTTATATCTCATCTTTTCTCCCCTCAGACAGTCCCCTTTAAAATTTCTTGCAGGGCTGGTTTAGTGTTCACCAACTTCTTTAATTTTTGTTTGTCTGGGAAACTTTTATCTCATTCTATTTTGAATGACAGGCTTGCTGGATAAAGAATTCTTGGTTGCATATTTTTCTGATTCATCACAGTGAATATATCCTGCCACTCCTTTCTGGCCTGCCAAGTTTCTGTGGATAGGTCTGCTGCAAACCTGATCTGTCTTCCCTTGTAGGTTAGGGCCTTTTTTTCTCTTGCTGTTTTCATGATTCTCTCCTTGCCTGAGTATTTTGTGAATTTGACTATGATACACCTTGTTGATGGTCGTTTTTTGTTGAGTCTAATATGCTTCCTGGATTTTGATGTCTGTCTTTCCCCACGTTAGGAAAATTTTCCACTATGATTTGCTCACATAACCCTTGTACCCCTATTTTTCTCTCTTCCTCTTCTGGGACCCCTATGATTCTGATGTTGTTCCTTTTTAATGAGTCACTGATTTCTCTGATTCTTAAATCATGCTCTTTTGCCTTCATCTCCCTATTTTTTTCTGCTTCATTATTCTCTATATCGCTGATTCTCTGTTCTGCCTTATCCATCCTTGCCGCCGCTGCATCCATCTGTGATTGCAGCTCAATTATAGAATTTTTTAATTTCATTCTATTTTTTACTTCTTTTATCTCTGCAGAAAGGGATTCTAATCTATTTTCAACTCCAGCTAGTATTCTTATTGTCGTGATTCTAAATTCTGGTTCAGACATCTTGCTTGTATCTCTGTTAGTTAAATCCCTGGCTGTCGTTTCTTCATGCTCTTTCTTTTTGGGTGAATTCCTTCATTTTGTCATTTTGAAGGGAGGAAAGGAATTAATGAGGTACAAAAATTAAAATAAAAAAAATTAAAATTAAAAAAATATTAAAATTAAAAAAGTAAACACACACACACACAAATCAAATAAATGATGCTAGATTCTAGGTGTGTTTTGGTCTGGGTGTTGAAAGTGATTTGACAGATTAGAGAAAAAAAAGGGGGGGAGAAAAAAGGGAAATCGTTTGAGAATTTGAAAAATGAATACACTGAAGTAGACTAAAATGAGATGATGGGAATAAAATGGAATTTGAAAAGATATACACAAAAGTAAAGAATAAAGTAGAAAAAAAATTAAAGAAAATTAATAAAAATTAAAAATAAATTTGCATCTTTCCTTTTTCTGTATTCAAGAAAAGAAATGAAAAAGAGAAAAAAGATAAAAAAAGAAAGAAAAAAAGGAAATCATTTGGAAATTTGAAAAAGTGAATATACTGTTGTAGACTAAAAATAAAATGATGGAAGTAAATAGAATTTGAAAAAATTTACATAAAAGCAAAAAATATAGTAAAAAATTAAAGAAAAATATTTTTAATAGAAATTGAAAGTAAAAATGCAGTTTTTCTCTTTCTGCATTCAAGAAAAAGAAAATAAACGAAAAAGAGAAAAAAAGAAAAAGAAAAAAGAAAAAAGGGAAATAGTTTGAAAATTTGAAAAGGTGAATACACTGAAGTAGACTAAAATAAAATGATGGAAGTAAAATAGAATTTGAAAAAATTTACACAAAAGTAAAAAAATATAGTAATAAAATTAAAGAAAAATATTTTTAATAAAAATTGAAAATAAAAATGAATTTTTTCTCTTTCTTTATTCAAGAAATAGAAGTGTAAAAGAGGGGAAAAAAAAGAAAGAAAATTGAATAGATGGAACCTGCTAACAGATTGAAGTAGCACTGAAATTACTTGTTTTCCCCTAGAAGTCAGTCTATGTAGCACTTTATAGTCCATAAACTAAGACAGCGGTGAGACTTGTGTTCTTGAGAGTGAAGTAGGCCCAGCTGGGCGGGGCTCAGTGTAATGGCTCCGTTCTCCACTAGATGGCGCTGCTAGCCTACTGGGGTGGATTGTTGCTGCGCTTGTCAGGTGCATATGCGCATGCGCGGGAGCGGTGAAAATGCCGCCAGCCCAGCTACCCAGTCTGTTGTTGATCAGCAATCGTGCACCTGTTCTCTGTCTTCAGCTCTCGTCCTCTCCCTGCTTTTTTACTCTCCGGGACCAGGCCTCAGGCAGTACCTCTCTCCCGAATTTTGTCTCAGATGCGGCTGTTTTCCCCGGCCCCTTACTTCCGAAGGACTGTGGCTTTGACCCGCTCCGCCCCTCTGCCGGAGGGTCTCACCGAGCAATGGCCGAATGAGCAATGGCCGAATGTCTGATGCACCCAGGAACGCTGTCCAGATCCTGCTGCTGCCGGTGCCCCGAGACTGCGGCCAGATGCCAGCCTGCCCCAGAAAAAGTTCGCAAGATAGTGTAGCAGCAGCGTTTCAGGGATTATGGAAAATCAGAACACACACCTGCCACCAGGCTTCACCCTTAAAGACGTTGTCCCAGCACCAGTGAATGTGGCCGCCTGCTGGGGTCTGCTGGGACCAGGTGGCTTCAGTCTCTACCAAATGTCCTTCCAGCAGTGGAACCACTTTTCCCTGTGTGGTCTGAGAACTTCCCGGACCCACTCTGTTCCTGGGGATTCGCCCTTCCCACCAGAGCACCACCAGGTATCGAGCTGCAGAGTTGCAGCCTTTGCGCTCCCCTTGTTTACAGTCTTAATGGAATTTAAACCGTCTTCTTTCTCTTTTCTCCCTTTTTAGTTTAGTCCCTGCAGCTGTTTCCAATTTTTCATTTTCTCTCCAGCTGCTTTTGGGGTGGGGTGCATTTCCTGTATTCTCCCCTCCCCAGTCTCCATCCTCTCTCTCTGCTCACAAAAGCACCTCCCTCCCTGCACCTTTTTGCTCCCCAAGTTCACATCTCCACGCCGTGTACCTGCTGAATTCTGTGGTTCAGGTTGTGCAGATTGTTGTGTTAATCCTCCAATCAGTTTTCTAGGTGTGCAGGATGGTTTAGTGTTGGTCTGGCTGTATTTCATTGACGCAAGACACACAAAAAACTTCCATGCTGTTCCGGTATCTTGGCTCCTCTCCTAAGTTTATTTTTGTTTATTTTAAGATAAATATAGAAAGCAAGCAGGGGAGAGGCAAAGGGAGAGAGAAAATACCAAGCAGGCTCTGTGCTGTCAGAGCAGAGCCCAACACGGGGCCTGAACTCACCAGTCGTGAGATTATGACCTGAGCTGAAATCAAGAGTTGGATGCTTAATCGACTAAGTCACCCAAGCACCCCAAGTGAACTGATTTTAAAGGGTGACTGTTGTGGGTAGGTTGGTAGAGAACCGCTCAGGGTATTGGAGGTCCACTTGTGCATAGAGCCAACATCAACTGTACAAACCCTCAGCTTTCCGATCAGCTCTGCAGGGGCCAAACTCGTAGCTTAAGAGACTTGGATATTGCCAGTGATCCGCAAGTTATCACTGCTTAGAACCATGCTGAACTGTATGAGACTGAAGTTAAGTGGTGTCAATATTAAATGATCCTCATGCATCCTAGTATTTATTCACTATGTTCCCAACTTAAAATGAATAAACTATAACTGTATGAGTTTTAAAGGCACTTCTTAATTTTATTTCTCTTCTTTTACTTAACCAGTCTTAATTTGGAGGATAAGTGTTGACCAATCTGGAGAGTAAAATGCATAATGAAATGTTAGCATGATAAGGGCAGGGATATTATGTCTGCTTGTATACTGTTGTACTGCCGGCTGAACATTGCCTGGCATTTAGCAGAAAAGCAGTAAAACTTATTTTATAAATGAAGACTTTGTTTTGATTAAAATACAGACTTTTGAATAAAAACATTGAGAATTATGTATATACCAGAAAATCCATATATGTGTGTGTGTGTATGCACATCTCTTCTGGTAGACTCAACATATTCCTAAACACTACAATAATGATTATGTAACAATTTCTATTTATTATAGATTTATGACTACTGTGTTATTATTTTAACTCCCAGTATGTCAGTGTCTTGCCAGGGGAGTTAGAGTAGCCCCGATTCATGTTTTGGTTTTTTTTTTAATTTAAAAATTTTTTTTTCTGCATATGTCTGAGAGCAATTAGAATTCTCTGCTCTTTCCTAGCTTTTTACTGCCTCCAAATCTGATTTCAAAAACCCTCCTGGAAGACCTGATTAATTTTAATAGAGGATAGTGCAGGGAAGAAAGATCAGGGTATAGGTGAAACAAAATGTAGCTAGCTAGGGATAGCTGGCCTCTTGAGAAATAACATATTGGTGATTGACTGAGATCACACAGAACTCTTTGACCGTATTGGTAGACAGGGAAGAAGAGAAACAAGAATCCCTTAATGTGAAGAACTTGAACTGATGTTTATAAATTATCTGCACAAAGCTCTGTACTTTCTGGTTTATTATTGCTTCAATATGTTTGATGGAGTAAGGCATTCTACATGTATAAATTTTTTTTAACGCTTATTCATTTTTTGAGAGACAGAGTGTGAGTGGGGGAGGGGCAGAGAGGGAGGGAGATGCAGAATCCGATGCAGGCTCCAGGCTCTGAACTGACAGCACAGAGCCCGACATGGGTCTCGAACTCATGGACCATGAGATCTTGACCTGAGCCTTTCCCTTTCCCTTTCCTTTTCCCTTTCCCTTTCCTTTCTTTTTCCCTCCTCCCCCCACCCCTGTTTCCTTCCCTCCCTCCCATCTTTCCTAGATGTTCAGAGCAAATTGTATGACAGGCATTGAATATTTTAGTGAGAGCATCCAGCTTTTCTTTTTCATGTAGTATAAAAGCCACATTACTACCTGGGACTCTGTGTTCAGTGTTAGTTACATGGTACCACAGAGCAGAATCACATTCTCAGAAAAGTTTACCTCAGATGGAATCATCAGCAAGAAACTCTGAACTAAGGAGTGATATGTTTTTCTGTTCTTTATGCTATATACCTTTGCAACCTTTAAGAATATAATAAATTCTAAAAATTATATTTGGCCTTCTCTAAAAGAGGAAAATTGATGTTCCTTTTCGCTTTTCTTTCAGAGTAAGAGATAATGTCTTCAGGGAGAAAAATCCAAAGGCAAAGATCTTTCACCTAATAACTCATTGAAGGTACATGGCCTTTTTAATATACTTGTCTTTTTTATCTGTGGTTGACATCCACCTCACTGGGTCACTAGGGCCTGCTTTTGATGCTAAGAGCCTTCTTCCATGAAACAGAAATGGAAATTACTCCTCAAAAGCAAAAAGAATGCCCCATCCCCCAAATAATACAAGGAAAATTTTTTACTGACATGTGAAAAGGGTTACTTTTCTCCACTATTCACAAAAGGGAACAGATGCACTAATATAAAAAACAAATATTCACCCAGACAGAAAATTATACTTTAAGTAGGAAAAAAGCATGTGACTTAAACAGTTTAATTATGCAAAGATTAGATATTTCTCCAGCAAATCTGAACACCAAGCTTCCTCAAAAGTTGTGTCGTTTTTAATAGCATTTGGAAGATTTCATTGTTGAATATATACCCTGGGTTGTTGAAAAGGGAAAAATGGAGAACAAACATGGCTGAGCACTCAGCGGGCCAGCCAGACCACGTAATTGTTACAAACTACAAGTGCATAGGACAAGGACTTCCATAAATTTAACAATGGAACTCTGTTTCCAAAAAAAAGCTTCTTTTTGTTGTTGTTGTTGTTCTGGTTAACTCTGCAGTTTCTGAATACTGACTGATGTCCTTAATACTTTTTAAAGCAAACCACAGAGTCTCTAAGAGTTTATTTTATCCTGAAAAAACAGCTTTTATAAAAGAGATTAAATACATGCAATTTCATAAAACATGATTTAAGAAAAAAAATTTAAACTTAGAATGGATGTAGGTATCTGGATGTGAAATATAGGTATAGGAATGAAGCCAGGAAGCCCAGGTATCTGTTTTTCACTCCAGTGAATTTTGTCCTCAGGAGACAAATTCTATGGCCCTGTGGGTCAAAAATTCCCTGATGTCTACTAAGGTCTGATAGGGTGATGATCCCATTCTGCTCAACTCTATTGAACTGTGACTGTTATTTGAAAAGTGTCCTGAACTAGAGCTCCTCAGACTAAACTTCAAAATAATCATACCTATAAGGATGTAATGTTCCTTCTTTCATTTTTCTTTCTCACATTTCTTATTAATTTAAAATTTTAATTATCTCCATCAATTATTGGAGAATTCTACTAGGGACTTTTCTGAGTTTTTTCCAACCCTGGCCTTGGGCCTTTGCTGGGCCAAATGAGTTTGCTTCCTGGTGGGATTCCTGGAAAAGGACAAGCATCAGCCATTTCATTTGTATGTGCCGGTTTCAGTGCTTGTAATAATCTGAAAGCTGTGGGAAAGATCCATGCCCTTAAATCAGACTCAATGGCCTGCGTGTTTTGTACTTGGTCCAATGGCATTGGCCCACCACCTGCTCCCTGAACTACAAAAGAGTGGGGTGAGCGAGATGTAGAAGGTCCGGGGTTCTAGCAAATGTGTGTAATTATTTTCCAGTGCTATCTGAGGATTCTTGGGGATGCTTCTGTAGTTCCCTCAACCTTGGCAAGCACAAATTCAAAATGACGAAATTGATAACAAATGTAGGGCTATTTTTGAAGCAATCGCTGGAAGTCAGTAAAATCCCAACGACAATTGAATTTTACTTATTATTGTTCATTACTAGGTAGTCTTTTAATAGGTTGGCAAAGTCTGGACAAGCAATAGATTCATGTAAAGTTCATATATTTTATATATTATTCCATAAAAATTTATTTTCTTGCCTTTATCTTAATAAAATTTAAAGCAAAATAATCAAGTTTAAATTAGTTTTTGTAACTTATTGCTACTACTAATATTAGTAGTAGTTCATATTAAATAATTGCATGTAGCTCAAATTAAAAATTTCATTTCTACCAGAAAATATGATTTGATCTTGATTTGAGACCATCAGTATATTTCCTTTACTCTGCTAATAAATTTTATCTTTGTTAAATTGTTTCTAATGGTAGTAATAAAATTTAGTCAGCATTCCCTAATGTGTCTGAGAGTCATTGTGAGATCAGATAAGATACATGTTTCATCAAGTTCTGCCACCTTTGGGCAGATCTGGAAAATATATAATCTTGAATTGTTCAAAACATGATTGTTGCTATTGTCATAATTACACCCATGTTTCCTTGTGACAATTTCAAACCATAAGCCATGTTTGGCGTAGAGACAAAACTATTCCAGTTTATAGGTCCTTTCTTTTGAACCATTGTGCAATTATCTTTAAAATCAAAGCCTAAAACTGAAAGCTGTTTTCTCAGTTTATTTCATTCAAAACATATACTTTTTCATTATTTAGAAAACCAGTGTGAATCTCTTTAACTTTTACTTCTATATTTTTATCTGGTAGTTTCATAGTTTATATGGTAAATACTCGTTCAAAATGATTTTTTTTTCTTTACCAACTAGTTGAATTATGTACTATTCCTTTTCTACTTTAGGTATGACTCATTCTCTCACTTTCATGTCCTTTTCATTAATAATAGCATTTTGAATTATCTCTTCTAGATATCATTTGTTTTAATAATTTTATCTGTCTTCATATTTGGTCATTCTACTATCATATTTCTCAATAATTTCTATTAAAACTAGTCATTTTCCAAAAATACTGTACCACTCTCACCACAAAAGCACTATGGTGCTCAGCCAGATTTTGAATAATTATTATGCATCTTTTAAGAACAACATTGCCATGTTCTATATCGGCAATTACTTGTCTGGGTTGAATGCTATTGATTTCTTACTGGTTAGTCATTCTTTTCCCCCCTCGTTCTGGTAATTGCTTGTATTTGTGTATTTCTGTGCAAGTGAGATTTCCTGTTTTATTCTTTTGTCAGTTTAAATGTTTACAGTCATAGATGTATCCCAAAGTTGATCTTCCAAATGGTTGTGAAAAGGTAATAGTGGGAAAAAAATATTTTGCTTTTGAATTTAGAATAGGAAAACCTATTTCTCTGGAAGGAGAAAGGAATGGGGAACTATGGTTTAATAGGTACAGAACTTCAGTCTGAAGTGATGAAAAGGTTTTGGAGATGGATGGTTATGAGGGGTGCACAATATTGTGAATGCATTTAATGTCCCTGAGCCATCCACTTCAAAATGCATAAAATGGTAAATATGTGTATTTTACCCCAATTTTTCAAAAGCTGATTTCTGCAGTTTATTTCTTCATTTGAAATAATTTTGGCATAAATTTGAATATAAATTACCAAGATAATAGGAAGGAAAATTTTGATAATAAATTTAATAGGACTATGTTTTGTTAGAAATATTATCATGTTCTCAGAATGAATATGATTGCCATTTTCCAGAATTATCATTCAATAAACATATCAAATGATAAAAACTTTTGTTTTTTCTTGCCCAATTTACCAACTTCATTAATATAAGTTTTTTGCATGTATACTGACGGGCAATCCAGAGTTGCATTTGTTGGTTCTGAGTGGTAAATTAGGTACGACTAATTCTCTTTTTCTTTCTCATTGTTTTGATCATTAATTACATCATCCAGTAAATAATACAATATTTCCGATTTCATTTGACCTATTCAAGTTGAAAATTAGAAGGTAAATAATAAATTTTTATACTTGTGTAATGATTATTTTTATTATTTTGATTAATGACTAAATCATCATTAAACATTTAGTAATATTCCAAATGTGGATTTTATATATCGTATTTGACAGAAGTATATTCATTTTTATTGTTAGCATTTAAAAAAAGTTTAAGCAGACCAATTCTTTGTACATTTCCTATTTTTCTCCTGTTCACATTTTTAAATTTTTGAGTTCTGTTTATATACCTTCTATCCCTTTTTTTTTTTAACGTTATTTTATTTTTGTTTTTAATTTATTTTTGAGAGAGACAGAGAAAGAGTGCGAGCTGGAGAGGGGCAGAGAGATAGGGAGACAGAGAATCCGAAGCAGGCTCCAGGCTCTGAGCTGTCAGCACAGGGCCCCACGTAGGACGCGAACTCATGAACTGGGAGATCATGACCCAAGCTGAGGTCAGCTGCTCAACTGACTGAGCCACCCAGGCGCCCCATATATACCTTCTATTTCTATCATGATCCTGACTTGTAATCAAATCACAATGATCTAAATGTTTAAAAAATATAGCACAATTGCATTTAAAGCGTTCAAAATTGAATATATTTTGTCAAAAATGTAAACATTAAATTTCAAAAAGTTAAAATTATATCCCATATATTTGTTGGTTACTTTGTCGATAATATTTGATTGTAGCAATTAGGAGACAGTACCCTGAAACAATGGAGTTCTATCCTAGAGGGAGCAGGCTGTACTTGAACCTATTTACTCTGCCAGTCAGAATAATTAGTCTTGGAATCAAAGCTTCATATGGAAATGCCTCTTCTCATTATTAAATCTTACAACCCACTCACAGAATTTCTTTACTTTCATTCCATGCAACTTGGAGTTATGTTGGTTCGGAGCTTTTAGTTTCCAAAAGAGGGTGCCTCCAACCAGACACCATGACAAGAGGTCCATTGAATTGGGCTATTATGTAGCCATTATGGACTTTTTCATGGCTTTAAATCAATAGAAGAAGAAGATGTGGGTAGATGTCACTCTAATGGATGTGGTGATAATGATCAAGAAGAAATTGGTATTCTCCTTTATAATGAGAGCATAGTGGACTAGACCAGGAACCCTGTGAATTCCCTGAGATGCCTTTTATTATTCCCATGTCAAATAGTAAAAGTAAATGAAAAACTACACCAAAGGAAAAAAAGAGGTAGGAACACTGAGTATTCAAATTCAAAGAACCCCAACAAGTCAAGGTTTTGGCGGGGAGCAAAGGTGATATATAATGGGTAGTGAAAAAAGGATAATCGTGGCCTTATGGCTAATTATTGAAATGAAGGATTTAAACTCTAAGCATATTATTCCATGATTTTTATGTGTGTATGTCATCTTATTGTTTTATATAAGGCTGGTTGGTGTTGTTTAATTTTTCAGTTTAGTCTTTAAATTACAGACTATTCAGGTAGAAATGTGACTGTTTTTTAAGGAGGTATTAATAATTCCCAGAGATGGATACTGTAATTGTCACACAGTCTCCCACAGTACATACATAGAGAAACAATGACTGTTTACATGTCTCACCTTTTAGAGTAAAGTGATGGTTTTGTTTAAGGAAGAGATGTATTTTGTAGGCAAAAAAAAAAAAAAAAAAGGTTGTTATTGTTACATGGGAGTTCAAACCTATGCAGAAGATAGATGTTGAGTAGTCAAGGGGCATGAATTATGGAAGTTACTAAGTTTTTTATTCTCTGCTTCGAAAACACCCTTGTCTATGTTATACTGAGACTATGTTATACTGAGACTAGGCCTTGGAAAACTACATTTCTTCATTGCCAGTTGGCTCCCTGTTACTCTCTTCCAATTGGGGGAACTAGAGGAAGACTGGAAAGCAAGAGGAAGGAGAAGGGTTAGACTCCCTTATGGTATTACTTCCTCTTCCTGTCACAGTCTCTCTGGGAATGGTTTTGCACCCTGGCAGGGGCTGTTGATTTCACTAACCTTACAGGAATGTGCAGCTCTTCTAAAAAAATCAGGAGAGGACACAAGCCAATCCCTAAATGGCAAGTCTGTTCAAGCCATCTTTGAACATCTTTATTTTCCTGACTTAGTTCCTGTGATCTAAATAAGAAAAAAAAAAGACCACTAGGCAACCAGTTAGAAAAAAAAAAGCCAAATAACTTCCATATTTATCTCATAAAAAATCTCTTAGGCTGTCAGCAACTCAGAACTCATTGCTTCCATAGCCTTGAGTTACCCAGCTTGCAGGTGATAGACTTACAATAAACTCATAATTCTGCTTTGTTTTATTAAGTATGCAGTGTTTACCTGTGACCCAAAGACATTATAGATCATCTGTAGTATAATGAGATACTACAGTGTTTACTAGATTTTATTTTTAAGACCTCATCATCTTTTTTGGTCTTTTCTTGACCTTTATTTAATCATTTCTCCTTTATTTGCCAAGCATCGTTTCTCTTTCCCAAACTCTTCTTTACTTTTTGATTTTACTCTTTCTCTCTCCCAAATTTTATTTTTGCAAATTTCCATGACATAACCAATACAAGGTACCTTTCATGAGAAGTCCCCTTCATTCTTGTCAAGCAGTGCTCTTTTGTTGACCCATTTTTCAAAGGAGTATATGACTTATTTGCAGTTTTCACAGTTCCAAAGATCACTTTACAATACACTCAGTATGTATTTACTGGGATTGATTTCTTCCTCAAGGGTCTGTATTTCAAAGATCAGTTTTCTCCATGAGTCACAGCCTTTGAAATTCTCAAGTACAATTAATTATACTGTTTTTGGTACTGGCCTTAAGTAGAGTAGATAATTTTGAGGCTTCACTAGGGGCCCCCAAGGTCCTTTCCACTGTGCAAAAGAGTTAAAAGTCTACTCCTAAAGTGATGACAACTTGAGATTACAGCTGTTGTCACATCATAGTTACTTGCTTCCCACCCCATGGATCTGGCCTCCTCAGTTTGAGCGTGCTATGAGGTGTGGCCTCTGAATAGAAAGCAAATATAGAAGTCTTCCATTCTCTTTATTCCCACATTATGGAGGCCTCTTGCAACAAAAAGAAAACAGGATTCCCTGATTCTCAGATATCCAGTGTAAAAAAAGTCGCCAAAAAATTGAATTTTTCCTCATAACTGAGTCTCTTCTCCATTTCTCAGACAAAACATCCTGGCAGGGAGTATGTCCTGATTACCAAAATCTTGTCATCTTTCTGTCTTGGGCACGCCCAGGTATTTATTGTGATGTAGTACTTCATGTCAGAGCTCTCTGGCCTAGAGTTAGCCTAGAGATAATATTTAATTTTCATAAAAATATTTATCTTATTTGTTTGTTTATGTATTTATTGAGAGAGAGAGAGAGAGAGCACCTGAGCAGGAGAGAGGGGCAGAGGGAGAGGGAGAGAGATAATATCAAGCAAGCTCCATGCCCAGTGTTGAGCCCAATGTGGGAATCGATTTCACAACCCTGGGATCATGACCTGAGCTGCAATCGAGAGTTGGCCTCTTAACTGACTGATCCACCCAGGTGCCCCCCAAATTTTTATCATATTAAAATATTTCTAAAATGTAGTATAATTTCTATTTTCAAACTTCAAAATCTTATCCTCTTTTTCATTGTATACTAACTCCAAAATTAATACCTATTCATCGTTAATCCTCTGATATGTCTACATTTCATATTCTAGGCTAATCAAAGAGAATTAAAATGCATTAATTAATGCGAAGACCATACTAGGTTAAATATATTAGGAAACAATAATATAAAATTGAGCACACATATTAGACTAGAGCAAACACACATACTTTCCAGACATTTTACCAAAGTCATTTTTTTTTCAGTATAATATAGAACTTAATGGAATGTAGTCCAAAGGAAATCTTACCATCTTTATTTATGCAAATAAGCCACTGAAATAGAATATACCAATATCCTCCATCAGAGTCATTATTTAAAAAAAAAAACAGTATCGAACTTCTGCTTCCTTTTAACTTTTGTGTAGTCATATATTTTCTGTACCATTTGATTATGTCAGAATGGTTAAATATGTCTGATGATTCTGAAGCCATCTTAAAATCTTCACAGAAAAATTGCAAAGTATAATTTTTAAGATTTTGTTGATAAAACACTATTCACATGTGGAAAAGTCTATAATATATCACCTTATTCTCAAGGTGTATGCAACAGTCAAGTTTCCTGTGGAGAAACTTAAAGGACATGGAACATATATTATTTGAAAATATAATTTCCCTTTTCACCTGTATCCCCAGTACAGTTGAAAATCACTGATGTTGTTGTCATTTGGTTGGTGTATCTCACATTTATTTTTAAAATCAACAATTGGAAATGCCTTTAAAGTCTCATGTATTTAAATAAAAGTTGTCTGAGTTTGGACTCGATATTTGGGCATATGACAGGGATAATAATGACCCTACCTTAGAAATAACAGGTATCATATTCTCACACTGATAGTAATAAACCCTAAGGAGAAGCCAACTATTCTATCCAAATCACCTATACATCAAAAAGTATGCTTTCATGGCTCAAAATCAGACATATTTTTTTTATAAATGTGTTTTACAAATTCTGTCACATAAGCTAAGGCTTTGCTTCATGCTGGTGACATTGATGCGATGTTTCCAGCTCATCTTGGAAGCCCATAATCTGTTCTTTGTCGATTTTCTCTTGCTCTAACTCATGACACAACTTTGAGGATAATAATTGAACTACAACTTAAAATTAATCAATTTAAGCCCCCAACTGAAGCATTAGTTTCTTCCAGACATTGGAGATATGAATAGGACTGAAGTTTAGGAAGTTTACCGTTAAAAAAGACATATAGAATTAAACATTTAGGAAGTTTACTCATTTGTATCAGGAAATGGATACAGGCAGTAGTCTCTTTGAGACCTAAATTATTCACTTAAAGACAGGTAGACAGAAGACAAGTTAAAACTTTCAGGTTCTAGAGTAATAGTTCCTATATTGTTGTTATGTACTTTCAACTACACGCATGTCATGTATTCTTAAAGAAATTAGGTAACTTTTCTCACACCCTTTTAAGTTGTAGTAAGGCCTTTGGCATTGAATTTTAGCAGGCAATATATTAAAGTGTTTAAAAATTTTATTTTTTAATGCAATGTAAACATGGGTTTTAGAACAGCATCTTTACCAATTACTCATTTTATAATCTTGGGTAAGTAAAAATTTTTCTATTTTGCCATTTCCTCACTTATAACTTCAGGTACCAATACCAGCATCACAGAGTTGGTTAAGTATTAAAGAAGATAATGAGAGTGGAGACCCTGGCTCAGAGTAGTGACTCAATAAGTGGTAGTTATTATCATTGTAATTATTTTTGTTAGCCCTACAGAGTTTTTCTAGAGAGGAAAATTAAAGAAAAGCAAGCAAACAGCACCAACAGAATGTCAGTTGTACTTGAAAATGTACTGAACCTGGGGTGCCTGGGTGACTCAGTCGGTTAAGTGTCTGACTTTAGCTCAGGTCATGATCTGGCGGTTTGTGAGTTCGAGCCCCGTGTTGGGCTCTGTGCTGACAGCTCGGAGCCTGGAGCCTGCTTCGGATTCCGTGTCTCCCTCTCTCTCCGCCTCTCCCCTGCTCACACTCTGTCTCTCTCTATCTCTCACGAAAATAAATAGGCACTAAAAATTTTTTTAAAAAAAGTACTGAACTAAAGTCAGAAGACATGAGTGCCAGTTTGGACTCCAACAAGAATTTACAGATTCAGTCAATGACTCTAAAAATCAGTTAAAGTGGAACTTTGTTTTTCTTCCTTATTTGTAGAATGAAATGATATTTGAATCCCCAACTCAGTTAGTTGTAAAAATAAGCAGCTAACGTACATTACAAAGTATCAATGGCCATCATATTTCATCTCAAGTAGAAAAAATTATTGTAACTGATATGAAATCAGTTATATTACCAGTGTTTTAAAATTATAAAGTAGCAGCATCTGGATGGGTTAGTCGGTTGAGTGTCTGACTTGATTTTGGCTCAGGTCATCATCGCATGGTTTGTGAGTTTGATTGTGCAAACATGAGGTGCCTGGGTGCTCAGTCAGTTGGGTGTCTGACTTCGGTTCAGGTCATGATATCACGGTTTGTGGGTTTGAGCCCCGTGTCAGGCTCTCTGCTGTCAGCACAGAGCCTGCTTTGGATCCTCTGTCTCCCTCTCTTTCTGCCCCTCCCCCACTCACAATCTCCCTCTATCTCTCAAAAATAAATGAACATTAAAAAAAAAAAAGAATTGTTCAAGCATCAGAACAATCTAATTTCACAACATTTTAATCAGTCTCCAAGAAAACCCTGTACCCATAAGCAGGTACTCCCTGTACCTCCTCAGAGCCCCAGCCCTAGGCGATCACTAGTCTATATTCTTTATGACTTGCTTTTTACTTATCACTGTGCTTCTGAAATTTATATATTTTGATGTAAGTAGTATTATTTTATTTTCATTGTTGATTTTCTTTTTGTTTGCTTAATCTATCAGCCACTGGATGAGATATATTTAAATCTCTACCTATAATGGTTGATTTTTAATTTTGAAACCATGTTATTAAAGGCATACACATTTAGGATTATTAGATTCCCAGTGATTTGAAAGTTTTATTTTCATATAGTGATCAATATCTTCTGAAGTACTCTTTATCTTAAACCCTCCTTTATTTGATATTAATAGGGCTGTATCAACTTTTTTTCTGACTAGTGTTTGCATGTATATCTTTCCCTATACTTTTACTTATGACCTGGGTGTGCCTCATATAAAGAATATATTGGCTGGTATTTGTCAGAGTTTGAAAAAGAGAGATTTTTCTCTTTTAGAGAACTTAAGAGTAGAGATTTAATCAATTTATAGGTGTATACAAATGGTTGTGTGTGTATTTACATATATTTATCTTCAGTTTTCTAGTCTGGCCTGTGTTAGCTTAAGTGGTCAATAGACAACATAATAAAAAGGATTTATTCTTTTCGGTTTTCTTTATTCTTTATTCTTTGGGGTTGATGTACTAGCCTTTGCTGAACATACTTTTATATCTCAGCAAAGCAGGTGTCTAATCAAGGAAGCCCTAATGGTATTAGTTTAGTTAATCCACTTCCCAATTTAATCTCAAAATGGAAGTCCTGAATATAAACGTTTCATAAACTAGAAGCAACACCATTTCTAGTACTTTCCTGTAAACTCTGGAACAGTACAATGAAACAAATTTAAGCTGTCTACGCAACTTTTTAGAGGCAAAATGTGGGAGAGCTAGAAGCCAAGTGTAAGTATTAATAATACAAACATTTATGTTTGACTATAAATGCTATTTTAAGCTACTGTTCCAGACTTCTGAGTAAAACTCAGATTGTGTAAACAAAAATGGAAGTTTCAGAATGCAAGCTGGAATACACACTCTTAAATACACATAATTAAAACTCATTTTCCAAGGAATTTGAATCCAAATAGTTTCATTGAAGAACAATTTCTACAGGTAAATAGGTGTCCTGGAGTTAGACAGATCTGAGTTAGAGCCTAGAGACATCCTTTATGACTCTTTGGGCATTGTTGCCTTCTTTTCCATGTCTGTAAAATGGGGACTGTAATGATATTTATCTCATGAGTTCAGTATTTTTATTTTTTTGAAAAAAACTACTCATTATGTCTTATTTTACTAAAAGTTTATTGAATATCAACTGAGTACCAAACATGCCACTAACTGCTTATCTTGAGTTATGGATTTAATCTCATACAAATGTATAGGTGTGTGCCATTATTATCTCTGTTATCAGATCAGGAAACAGCTGGGATTGGAACCTTAGTATCTCTAATTTCTTCAGTGTTATGCAATGTTATCTCATAATATGAGGGTATAATCTTGTTTTCTTCCTGCTCCCAGAAACTCTTCAAATAGCTTTTCTTTTACTGCTAATTATAGGCATTTCCTAAAATCCCTGCCCTTAATCCTTTTATTCCTTGTCTTACAATCTCATCTACATCTATGTTTTCAGGTTCATCTTTACTGATTCTTAAATTTCTATCTCCAGTCTTTGTAATTTGAATTTTATTTTATTTTCAACTACCTACTGAAGAGAATTGCCTTGATGTCTTCACACCTCAAACTCATTATGTCGAAATGTAAACTCCTCATCTTTCCTTTCAAAACTTATTCCTTCCTCTGGCTGGAATATTGTTATTTTCCAAATAAGTTGAAATTCAAACCTAAGAATTTTTTTTTTACCTGTTATTCTTTGAGACTACTATTTAGCCAGTTATACGCCTGCCTTTATAGCCTCCTCTGGTGTGTTTCCTACTTCTCTGCTTTTAGTCGTTCTGTCTATTCTGGCTTATAACATTATTACCTGGGCTAACCTCAGCAGCTCTTGACTGATCTCCCTCACCTACTGGCTTCTCTCCTTCTGATCCCATCTATATAAAACCTCCAAATGGATTTTCCTAGAGCCAATCTCTAATCATTCAGATAAAATTACAAAACAACAAAAGCAACCCACTGAAACTATGGTGTTGTATTACCTGGTAACTTTATATCACTATTTTAAGAGGCCTCTTCTAAACTATTGATATCATTCATAATTTGATGCATGCTACTCTTTTCCTCTTCAGGCTAGTCGTCCACAGTGTCTGTTTCTTCATTTTCTGTTTTTTTTTTTTTGTTTTGTTTTTTCTGAAGTATACTACTCTGCGGATAAGCTAGACTATTTCCATTTCTTAAACATGTTTTTGAAAAATGTCACGTGACATCTAATTCTGCTCTTTGTCTCTCCACCTTTCTCCATTACCTAGTCCCACTCAAGTACAATATCTGACACTACCCCCTCCCTTTTAAGAGAAGGTGTATGTCTTTTATGAAATTTCATACAGTCTACTTCATTTGTTTTGTGTGGACATGTCCTATCTCACCTATTAAACTCTATTCAAACTCTGCTCCATTAAATTGTGATAGAGACTAGAACTAACACTTAATGGGACTCCTATGGAGCAGGCAAGGCACCTTCTCAAGAGCAATGCGAAATGGCATTCACTTCAATTATAGATAAGGGGGCCAAGAAAGATCTAATAACCACTGGTGTCTTGAATTCCATTTTGATAAAATTCTAGTAAATTTTTATCTCAAGGCCAAGTTTCCATGTATTAAAGGAAGAATGATTCCTTAGGTCTTGACATGACACATTTGTTTCCTTTTTGACTTTTTACAACAGAGACATTTGCAGTGGTGAGATTGGACTATGACTGAAAATTTACCTATTTGACTTTGTTCTAATTTTTCTCAGGACTACTATGGAGTGACTTTTTGCCCTTACATATAACAGTTCTAAATTCAATGAGGAAGATATTTACAGTTCTGTAAATATCACTTTGGCATTTTACATTTTGTATGAGAGAGATTTTTACATTGCAGTTCATAGCACAGTTTGAGGTTTTTAAATGCCAGCTAGACACATTGAAAACACCAAGTTTTAAATTCAACATGGAGAAATTTGCAGAACTTTTAGGGGTTGCTGTGGGGAGTGAAGATGGCATTTGACAAAAGAACACAGGACTCCAGCTTATTTATGTATTGGTTCACAGGAGAATGGATGGGATAACATTTGAATAAGAGAAGGAGGGGAGGCTCTGTACTTTAGTTCCTTTATATTCTACTTACATGATCACATGGAACATTAGACAATGGATAGGAATCAAAATAGAGACCCCCATGGAAATGACAATTTCTATATATCTTCATAAATTGTGAAGAATGGTGGTATTCATTGCAGATGTGGATCATACCAGTCCATTTCCTAATCTAGAAAGAACAACAAATTCAGAAAAAAATAAGTTTTTACGACAGACGTTTGGACACTCAGCATGGCTTAAGACTTTTCTCAAATTTTGGTTGCAATATAATCACTCTTGTTGACATATTAGTGATAAGTACATTATACAAATAGCTTTTATCTATCACATAGAGATCGTTTCTATGTTATTTTTGGAATTTAAATGTCAATAGTTATGGCAGCTCTAAGCAGGCTGCTGATGTTGACATGGAAATGTTGATAATTAAAGTCTCCTCATATTAGCAGTTTTATCGTTCCTACCATCACTGAGTTAAATGATTTACTTTTAACTGTAATTGTTTCTCCAGCTATTCTTCATTGTTTTCCCCAAACAGTGTGATATAAGATCCAAAACACACAAAATAAAACAAACAAAAACTCTGCTTAACTGGCTGATGCTGACATTTGGCCTTTTGTCAGAAAGCAGCCTTGATTAAAAACAACTGAAAGGCATTTTTGGTGAGCACTCTGACTTAGAATAAATATATCTCAATAAGTTAATACCTTTATGTTTCGCAGTTGGCTCTAAGAGGAGACAGCCAGGGTGATATTTGTGTTCATTATACATAGATGAAAAAGTGATTTTTTTTTTAAAGTTTGATTTCAAGCTAACAGAAATTCACTACTAATCATGTGGAATTTCACTGCGGTGATTTATCACTGTGCATTCATATATGTGGTGAGTTGGTTTTGAAACAAGAAAATCTCACGGAAACTCTAAGGCATTCTTTTTTGAGGCTATTAGCAAGTTAATTGAGAAGCTGTAGCACGGAAACTACTCTCATGGGTCTTCTACCCACTCTTTAGTTGTTCCCTGGGTTATTTCATTCTTAACCGTGGCTTCAACCATCACCTACACACTGCAAAATTCCAGCTAAGATTTTATATCATGCTCTGTCTTGAGCTCCAAACTTCTGTATCTAATTACTATACTGTTTTAGTTATCTATTGCTGTGTGACAGATTACTCCCAAAGTTAATGACATAAAACAGCAGACACATTTTATCTCATATTTTCTGTGGGTCAGGAATCTAGGATCACTTAGCTGGGTCTTGTGGCTCATGATCTCTCACAGGGTTGCAATCCAGGTATAAGCCTTGACTATGGCCTCATCTAAAGGCTCAACTGGAGGAGAATTTGTTTGCAAGAGCACTGTCATGATTATTTGGATGATTCACTTCCTTGCAAGCTGTTGGCTTGAGACGTCTCTCAGTTTCTTGCCCCATAAGTAAGCCTCTCCACTGGGCAACTTACAGTTTGGCAGCTGGCTTCTCTCAGAGTGGAGGAGTAAAAAGACGTCAGGCAAGAAGCCAGCGTTTTCATAACCCAGTCTTAGAAATGTCAATCCATCACTTTTGCCATATATTGTCATCATTAGAAGTCAGTCATTTGGTCCAGTTCCTCTCCAGTGAGGGGATTTCTAAAGGCCATGAGTACTAGGAAGTGAAGCACTGGGGCCATCTTAGACGTAGCTTACCATACATACCATCCGAACACTTCCTTCTGGTATTTCCTAGGCACTTGAAACTGTCTGTCCAGAACTGACTCCGCTGACATTGCACCCAAACCTGCTTCTTCTCCTGTGATCTCTATCTTGAATAGGGGTCGAAGATTGTCATCTATACAGTTTCTCTGTGTGTGTACTTGTGTTTTGTATGCATGTTTATTCAAATTATTAACAATTATTATTGTTATTATTATTGGGGTACCTAGGTGGCTTAGTCTGTTATGAATCTGACTCTTGATCTTAGCTCAGTTCTTGATCTCAGGATCCTGAGTTCAAGTCTTGCATTGGGCTCTGCGCTTGGCATGAAGCCTACTTAAAAAAATTATTATTATTAATATTATGTGAAGGGCTAGTCTATGTAAGCTTATGTACTAGTTGTTACTAGTTGAGAGATCTTGGAGCCAGAGTGCACTGGGAAGGGAACATAATCTGGGTGTGTAATTCCAGAAGACTTCATGTTTAATGAATTTTTATGTGAAAGATCAAATATCTCTACTCCTTTTCTATTTGGCCTGTCCTTTTTCACAAATGTATGGCACAATCATATCTGGCCTCTTTACTCATGTTGCTTTCACTCTCATGTCAGGTGCAAGCCGGCTGTCCTCACATTTAATGCCCTGCTGTCCTTCCACTTGGTGAAGCTGTATAAAACTTGCCTGTCCAGCACACTGCTGTGGAATTTCAGTGGGAAGAATGAACCAAGGGAGAGTGCATCCAATTTGCATTAGTGCCTTCTGTCAAGTCCAGCTCTCATATTTTCAAATTAGAAAGATCAAAATCTCCCCTAATTGCTTCCTTGTGTTCTCAAGCAAAGTAGTCACGGCACCTCTTGGACCCAAATGCACTATATATATAGTAGTTATTTCTCATTTAAGTCTTGGGGGGAATATGGGTGATATTTTCAAGTGCTGAGTCTTATTTTTATATTTTATTGATAATTTCCTTTGGGATCTGAAATGGTTTGGAGGAGAGGTGAATTAGAAGTCTGGGTTCAATTTGCTATTTTATAGTATTTTTTTTAAACCTCTTCCTTATCTTGCCAACAAAATTTGATTCTATTATATAATCTATTCTATTATAGGCTTAATAACATCTTGAAAAATTTTCCTGCCAAAAATGGTTATCTGCAAGTTTCTCCTTCTTCAAACATTTGTTTGTCCTTCCCAAAGAACTCTAGTAGATTACTGAGAACTAACGTTGTCTTGATCTCAATAGGTTGCATTTCTGAAAATAACACTACACCTGTAACTTCTTTGCTGTGGAGATAAAGTTAATTTAATTGCATGTGATCTGTTGCTTTTTCTGGAAGCTTTCTGAGAATTGGGGCACATCTTGGCAAGCCTCTGGTTTTCTGAAAGTTGCTACTTACACAACCAAGGTTATGAATATTAATCTGTTTTATACAATATATATACTTATGGTTTTTTCAAAATTTTGGTTGGAGATGCAGTTTTTATACTTTTACTAGTTCATCAACTAATGTACAGCAACAGTGTCTGTATCTATTCTCCTTTATTTCTTGTCTGTTAGAAGATTATTTCAGGCTGAAATGCTCAGGAAACTCTTTTCAATAAATACCAAAACAGAGTTTATGGACTCTTTGCTATTTCCTTGTCATCCTTGAGCATAAATTTGGTACCATAAAGATAAAATGGCCCCAGTGATCCCAGCTTTATATTTATTTGGAGAGTATTTTTCTCCCAAACTGTATGCCACATGAGAAGTAGCAACGAGGGGCACCTAAATGTTCACACCCATCTTTCTATTCTCTATTGGTTGTAAAATTTTCTTTAGATGGTCGGAGTGACACTTCATTTTTCCCTTAATACATGCTTAACAGTTTTTTTGCGGGGGGGGGGGGATTCTCTTTTTTGAAATTGAGTAAACATGTCATGGATATCAATTACATCAAGATCTTGACTTGCTGCCAACTATTTCAAACATTGATTTTGCTTTTATGCCTCTAGTATATGTCTAGAAGCATTTGTCTATATTTTCTGGTTTGGCATTCCTGCCACTTCCTATACTTGTCAGTTGTCTGAGCCATTTCGTGGATTACTTTGCTGTCCCCATTTTTCTCAAGTACATCATCAACTCACAACAGACAACCTTTGCAAGGCTAGTGTCAATCTGAGTGTTTTTGCTGTTTTGCAGCCGTCCTTTACCACATTACTGTATAAAGGTATGAAAATTACTTTTGCCAACATTGTGTATTTCAGTGCGAATAGACTGGTTACATTTTTATTCATACTCTCTTTTTTCCTTCAGTGAGTACTTCCATTCATTATAGGAACATTTCCGTGGCTCAGGTTAAATTTCAAATGTGTTGTCAGCACTTTCAGGCAGTAACCACTGTGTTTCCCAGTCAATTCACTCTCACAAAGCTGATGACTGCTTTTTATTTCATTGACAATATGCACACAATGAGAAGAAAACTTATTTATCTTCCTGCCACTAAATTGACCAGATGCATATACATGTGTCTGTGTAGTCTATCTTCTTCCTGCTACAAGGCATCTGATAGTTCTACTCTTTTCGAGGGCACTATACTTGTGTTTGATCCCATTCATTTTCCTCTACTCAAAGATGTCTGCCCTTATAAATTTATCACCCCTTTTGCATCACCAAGTTTTTCCTATTAAGGGATTATTCCCACTAACCTGCAAACATAATATAATATTTTTCAACTGAAGCAAACAACATACACATGATGATAAAGGGATGATAACTTGCCATTTTGCAATGATTCAAGTTTTATTTCCATCGGGCACTTTAAAATTAAACATGTTACCAGCACATATGCATTAACAGTGTCCCTCGATGTAATCTCATGGCACCAACTTTTTCTATGCACCAGATACACAAATTGTAAATGGAGGCCTTACTCTGTTATAAGGAAGATATAAGATTGACCCCCAAATACATTTATATTAATTCTCAGATTATCATTAAAAGGAAAATATATTTAAAATTCAAAGAATTCATAGATTCCTGAATCTAAAATTTGAGTTTGAGAAAAAATTTTTAATATAAAAAGAAGGTAGAAGATTAACTCTGATGCTTGGTCAGTAATAAATGTGCATTTATTTGCTGTGAGTGTCCTTTGAGCTCTTCTTCCTCATGGATATAGAGAAAGAGGACCAATCACGGACTTGCATATTTTGGAGCTAGCCAAATGTTTTCAGATATTTCTATTACCAATGTCCGGTATTAAAGTGACCTTTTTATACATCTTAGGTTGTGATTGTCACTAATACTATAATCCTTCAAGGAGAATTGACTTTATGATCTCTCAACTAAGTGCAGTGATCAGTATGATATACTAGATAAAGCAGAGAAGACAGAGTACAGTACTGGAGTCAGGAGACTGAGTGTATCCAGGCTTTCTGCCCTCTGCAAAATTGTTTTCCTCCTCTGCAGATTGACAGGAGTGGATTTGATATCCATATGGTCTATTTGGCTCTGAAAATCAAGGGAGTATTTGGGGGGACCAAAAATTATTAGAACGAACCTTTTTTGAGCTCTTCTAGTTACATTTCAAGGGACTATTACAAATTCTTAATATGGATTATGTAATTCAATCCTCACAATAGCCCTTTGAATTTTTGTACCATTACTATCACAGATAAAGACACTGACACACAAAAGACTAATTAAAGTGCCCAAAGGCTTTTTGTTAGTAATTGGTGGAGCTGAGATTTAAACCTAGGCCATTTGACACAAAAGCTGAGTGAGGATCTCTTACCCACCTCACAAGACTGTCTCTTAAAGAGTGGGTAAATTTGTATAGTGAACTATAATATAAGTAGAATGAAATGTTCTTTAATAAAGATCTGTGGTGGAGTTAAAATTTGAAATTTTATTAACCTGGTAATTTCCTCACTCTCTATCCTCTTACTCCTAAGAGGAAAGCATTGCTTCAAGTCAATGGTTACATAGAAAACAAAGAACAATGAGTTACATTTTTGGATTTTGAATATCTAAATTGGCTTTCTAATCTCATAACAAGGTAATTAGACTTTTGAGCTGGACATTATGATATTTAAGAGGCAGGGTATTTGAATTTCAAATGGTTAAGCTCCTAAGAGTGTTAAAATAAAGTTCATGTTCTTAGTAAATTTAAAAGGGCAGACATGAGAGCAAGTCTATCCCTCACTCAGGAATTAGGTAGAGTAGCCTTGACAGGGAAGGAAAGTCTGAAAAGAAGTAAGAGAGAACATTGGAAAAGGGATCTATGACCTATTCTCCTGGGTCTGAAAGTCTTGGGGGAGGGAGCAAGTGATAGAAGCCTCAGATAATCCTTCTATGAAATTGAAGAATAGTAGAAATGAGGGTTGTTTTTTTTTTTTTTTTTTTGGCTGGAACACTAGGTGTTGTCAGCTTCTCAGAAGATCCTCATTGAATGGGAGTATCAATGAAATGGACATCTAGAGTGAATATGTCTTCACAGAAATGTAGAGGGTCTGAGGAAAATTTTACACATTTCCTGAGATTATGTCAATGGGGAAGAACACTGCATTTTTCCTGTGCTGTCACAGAGTCTTGTGGAAGTTAGGACTCAAGTTAGTAGACTCAAGTTAAGGATAAAGAGAATGCAGAATGGAAGGACAGCAACCAGAGGGACCAGGAAAGATGAATGATAACCAGATGTCAGAAGAAATAAAAAAGTCTCATTCAATGTGGAGGAGGTCTTAGGATAAGAAATAACTGACTTCCCAATTACCATGTAAAGATCCTAGGAAATTAAATATGTCCCATTAGAAAAAAAAAAAAAAAAAAGAAAGAAAGAGATGTAGAATCTTGAACCCACTGATGTTTTGGTGATTAAGTTAAATCTATTGTGTTTGAGAAACTGCATGGGAAAAACTGGAGTTGACTAAATTAAGTTTTCTGTCATTGTGTAGGAGAGGGGCTTGAAATCGACACAAGTTCAGTTTGGAAAATATAAAACAGCTAAATATCTCTTGCTAATCCAGATAAGTAGATGAACAACATCATAGTAAAGAAGGAATACTACATTGAGAAATTAAGGAAAATTTCTCAGAGGACTTGGGTTCTGAGTTGAACCTTGAAATAATTTGAGTAACATTAAGCTAAAAATATGGGAGAGAGGCAGGGATAAAGACTGTACACCAGCTGCAGACAATATACACACAGTTGTGAAAATTATTGGTGTTTCCAGGGACCAGTGTGACTGGGGCATAGGAGTTTTGGAGGGTATAGTGGGATATATAACAAGAAAAGTAGGTCAGTGGTTAATCATATATGGAAAAGAATGCTATTCTTATTGGTTTGGATGCTTTAGTAGCTGTAGACAATAAAAGGCTGTTGAAGGGTTTTGAGTAGGGAAGAGATATACATTACTGGCATTTTAATAAGTTACTCTTTTAAGCCCCACGCCTGTTTATCCAATTTCCTATCTGACATTCCTCCTTTCATGTCTCACAGACAGGTAAAACTCAACCAGTTTAAGGGTAAATTCTTGAGTTTCAAATATTCTCTTCTTGTTCCAGGAAAAGGTACTCTCTGCCCCGTAGGTGCTTTTGGCATAATGCCCTTGTTCCTGTTACCCTTTATATTAATCTTTTTTTCTATTTTGCCAATACTTCTAGCAAAACAAATTTGAATTATGCACCCTTCTCTTCATCTCTGCTGCCATTACTTGTGGTCCAAGTCACCAACAGCCATCCCTCAATCCCTGCAATTGACTCTAACCTTCTCATCTTCCACTCTTGTCTCCTCCAATCCACTCTGCCAACTGCAACAAAAATAAAATAATATTTCTAAAACAAAGGGAAGATCACTTTTTACTTAATTCCTTCAATCAATCCTCATCACCCTTAGAACAAAATCCCAATGTTAATGACAGTGACATCTCTTGCCTCTTCTTACTTTTAATCTTCAGCCATTCTGGCTTTCTTCTAGTCCCTGAAATGAATTAAACTTTTTCCTGGATGATGGCATTTTTACTTCTCTTTCAACTCTTTTTTTGCACATCCTTTGGTTTCAATTAATATCATTTCTAGAGAATTTTGTGTTGAATCTCAGTCAAGTCAAATTAAGACCTTGTTTCGGGGCTTCTGGCTCAGTTGGTTAAGCGTCTGACTTCAGCTCAGGTCATGATCTCATGGCTTATTGAGTTCAAGCCCTGAGTCAGGCTGTGTGCTGACAGCTCAGAGCTGGAGCCTGCATCAGATTCTGTGTCTCTGTCTCTCTCTGATTCTCTCGCACTAGCACTCTGTCTGTCTCTCTCTCAAAAATAACCTAGCATTAAAAAACAGACCTTGTTTTAACTCTCATCACATCATTTCCTTTTTTACACCACAATTTTAATTGATGTATTTATTTATTTGATTATGTGTTTACTAATTGGCTCCCCTGCTAGACTCTAAGCCCCACTATCGTATCAATTCTATTCTTTGCTCAATCACCAGCTGCTAGCCCAGTGGACTGGCACAAGGTAGATTCTTCTTAAATTTGTTGAATACGTGAATAAATAGATGGCAATCAATGATATGAAAGCCAGATGTCAAGTTTGAGGAAAGAGAATCTGTTTTAAAACTTAGTAATAAAGATAATGAAAGTTGGAAATGAAGGCAGTTGTAAATTACAGAAAAAACAAAGATAGAAAGTTACCACTTTCATATCCTGAAGTAGGTGGTTATAGACTAGTATAGCAGTTCCACACTCATCAGATTCCTAAATGCCATTTGTTTTACTGCCCTGCTTTCCTAAGAATGGCACTGTTTGTGTTTAGATGGCCACACAAATTCTACCAATAGGTCTACATCACCGGACAGTAGAGAAATGGAATGGGTGGCAAAGCGCAAACCTCCTCTCATTAAAAAAGATTTCCCAGGGGGCGCCTGGGTGGCGCAGTCGGTTAAGCTTCCGACTTCAGCCAGGTCACGATCTCGCGGTCTGTGAGTTCGAGCCCCGCGTCAGGCTCTGGGCTGATGGCTCAGAGCCTGGAGCCTGTTTCCCATTCTGTGTCTCCCTCTCTCTCTGCCCCTCCCCCGTTCATGCTCTGTCTCTCTCTGTCCCAAAAATAAATAAAAAAAAAAAAATTTAATAAAAAAAAAAAAAAAAAAAAAAAAAAAAGATTTCCCAGAAGTCCCAGGAAACACTTCTTTGTACATCTTGTTGGCCAAATATTAAGTGGTCATACCTCATTTCAAAGGGACTAAGAATATGGTTTCTCCGTGACAACTGGGAATCTGTTACCAAGAAAGAAGGATAGAACGAGATGGTGTGTGAGTTTAGGGAGTTAGCACTCTTTGCCATACGGAGGTTACATGAAAATAGAGAGAGTGGAGCAAATACACGCCACCTAACTGACTAGATGTGCTCTGCTCTATCTCCTTTCAAGAGTGAGAAAAAAGGAGGTCAGTGAGAATGAATATCCACACCTGCATACTTTGCTACTGCCCGTCACCCTGATCCCTTAAGGCTCATTCTGGTCAACAAATGGTTTCACTTATACTGACATTTTCAACAAAAACTTCATTTGAACTGAAACTTTGTGAGGAATTCACAAAACATCCTTAATATGCTTAAGCAGTTTTCACAGTGTAAATATTTAAGGCAAATATATCCAAATATATAAATACCGACTGTCCCATCTTTCTTGTAAATAAATCCAAACATATCATTGGGGGCAGTGAAAAGTCAGCTATCTTTGTTCAGATGTTGTTTAGCATATCCCCTAGATGCAATGGAAAACATTTTGGGGATGTTTTGCTGATCCTTTTTGCTAATCCTTTTTACCATTGTGTAATGTTTCAAAATTTGGAGATCTAATCCTGCTAATGGGAAATGTGTCCAAGGAAACTCTCCTCTGTATAAATGTGTTTTACTCACAGAAAAAAAATTTAAAATGTGAAAAAAGGTGCAATATAGGCTTTGTGTTTCATTATGCCTTGTTTCAACTAAATAGCATTCTGTTCTTACAAAATATCTGTACAATGTATAGAGGTTCATCGTTTGATCATGTCTGGTGTTTTTTCTTTTCGCCAGCTTTGGGACTTTCTATTTAGTAATAACTTCTCATCTCAGATACGAGCTTTTGTCAAAATTCTATCACGCTGAAGTATAGTAACATCTTGATGTGGTACTCACTCACTGTCATAACACCATGGTAATAACAACAGTAAATCAACTAATGAATGAATGGTCAATTATGTAATACTTATAGAAGTGTAGGCAGCAATCTGGGTATTTGATACACATTATCTAATTTAAAATGATCGGTGATTATTTTCATATTTCATTGCTGAAGAAACAAAGTTCAAAGATATTAAGCATTATTTCTAAAACTACAAAGATCACAGAATCAGGCTAAGTCTGCATGGCTGAGGTCTATGTTACCCTGCTATAGATTAGGGGCATCTTAGCCTGAAGTCCTCTTACTCTTGATGGACATTTGTCTTGATGAACATTACATTTACTTAAAAACCTGGGAGACATAACTAAAGAGATTTGGCTAATCTGTGTGTTTGCTTGGGTGGCTTGGGTCTACAATTCCATTAGTCCTTATAAAAAATTCTTCACCTGAACCCCACAGTGGGCTCAAAAATATGCTTCAAAGTGTTTGTAAACATCCTAAAATTTTATACATTTATTTAGAGGCTGTGTTCTTAGTGTTTATCAGATTTTTACAAGGACCTGTGATTTCTAAACACCTAAAACTCTAGAAAAATCAGTAAATATTCAGAATGATGAACATGACAAACTAGTAAGAAATGGGTTCATATGTATTCCTTTGTAATACAACACTACTCTTTTAAAGAAGCCCGAGTGGGTGAGTAGGTGAGACTTGTTGAAATATATCCACTACTGCAAATTGCTATAGGAAGAAGTTTGGATCAATATTCACTAGAAGCTTGTTGCTCTATTGGAAGTTACAGGGTGTGTCATAAGAACACAGGAACAGATGTGAAGACTAACTTCTACTTGGGCTCAGACTTTTCCATCTCTGAGTTTGAGGTAAGTTTCTAAATAGCCCTATTCCACACTTTTCTCATCTGTTAAAAAAGAAATTGCAATGATGGTATAAGCCTTGTCTAGCCAATAGGGGCAGATGAAATAATACTTATAACAAACACCATAATTATTAACAGTGAATTGAATCTCTGAACTTCTCTATTTCCTTCTGGGTTTTATAATGACAGAGGAGGCAAGTCACTTCAGCGATCTGGGACTTCAATTCCTCCTAGAAAAGTGAATACTGTCTTTCTGCCTCCCAGAAGCAGTGTTTGAAATGGCAGTTACAACTAAGTGGTATTCAAAGGTTTTGTCTTCAGTGAAGCCTGCCTATCCGAAATAGCATCAAATTCATTAATTCACCAAAGAAGCAGATGCTTAAATGAGAGTCCTGAACTAGATACTTGAACTGGATGCTTACATTGGAAATGGGATTAGGATAGTAAACTAGATGCATTAGTTGAGTTGTTTAATTCAATAGATAAATAAATTAAATAATTCAACAGTTTGCATAATTCAATAGTTTCTTCTTCCCCATGATCCATCCTTCACTGCCTGATGTTATATAACCTATCCATTTGTTTCTCTGTCTGTTGTTTCTCTGCCACACTACAATGGAAAATCTATGAAGTCTAGGGTTTTGTTTTGGTATTTGCAGTACCTAGAATAGTGTCTAGAATGTAGTAGGTATTAGCAAATATTATAGTATGAATGTTGGATAATTTACATGTACAAAAATGCTTTGATAAGATTGAGGCAAAATATATTACCACTTACATGCAGAATATTATTACATCTCCCTGACTTGTTTGTTTCTCTATTACTATTATTTTTTCTTGTGATCTTTTCCTTTATTCCCACTCTTGATGGGTTCCCTCTTATTTTCTTATTACTGCTATCACAAATCTTCTCCTTCATCTCTGTTGTGCCCTGTCATGTCACTGCTGCAAGAATGACACATGAGCCAGAACTATGTGGTGACATGGCTCAAGCTCTGGTTGTCAATCATGTGTGAACATCCTGATTCTGTCACTTACTAGCTGTGTGTCCTGGGACAACCTGATTAACCTTTTTAAGCCTTAGTATTTATAATCTGTAAAATATATTTTTCAATTCAGAAGAGAGCAAGAGATAAAGAAAAATAAGAAATAGGGAATCATCAAATGTATCTTGACTGGACAGCAGGGACTAGAAAATATTTAAAAAAAAAGTGATCACAGTAATAGCCTTCATGACAATTAGCAAAAGGAGTGAATTTTGAGGTAGTGACATGAATTTCAGTCAGATTTAAGATTTAGCAGCAGCTTTTGTAACTGAAAAAAGCTGTTACATCCATCAGTGACTATACTAATTACCCCTTCTGTGGTTGTTCTTACTATTTGGACTTTAACAAATGCCCTAAATATGTGTGTGTTTTGGGGGAACATTTGACTACATTCTGAAACGCATCAGGAGCTCCTATGTGGGCAGAGACACAGACTGTTGGGGCCATATGGGCCTGTGGACTTTAAGTAGAGTAGCATACTAAGAAACCTTCTCAAAGTATTTCTTCCATCCAAAAACTCCTACTTGGTGCATATTCCTCCTTCAAACCACAGCACATAAGTCATTTCATGCTGAGTGCTCCAAACTTTCTCAATAGGAAGGTGAAATGTGAAGATATGTGGGATAATTTGGGAGGAAATCAAATTATTACAGATGCTATTCTAGTAAACAACTCTGATGGGGACAGAAAGTCCTGGTCAGTTGTGTGCCAAGGTGGAGTTAACTTCTCACTTTTGAATATTAATCAAGCATATTTTATGGAAGTCTTTTGGGATGATAGGTCCTAAATGCTGGATGGGCGTCTGGAGTGGTAGAATTAAAAAGAGCTAGGAAAATGTTACTGGTATTGGGTGAGTCTAGGAATGTGATCTTCCTGCATGAGTTGTAACACGATGCCCATTTCACCATATAGACTCTATGGATTTTAGCAGGACAGATGGCAAAAATGAATAATCTTTCTTTTTCCTTTTTGACCTGTTTTGATATGTACACATCATGGTAGGTACACATGGGCCTTGATTCAGTTTATATACATAGAAAACAAACTAAGAAAGGCACAAATTTAGGTTGTTTGGTTATGAAGGTGAAAAAGAAGGCTGCATTTACCTGCATGCATATCTGTACCTGTGTAGGTAATTTGTCTCGAAGTGACAGTAAAATTACAATTGGTTTGCATTGCCAAAATATAGGTCTGTGCCATTTTTTTGGTCACAGAGTAGTGGAAAAAGGCTGCAAAGTCTGTTGACCTGTGGGAGTGTGCCAGTTACTATGGATGCCTTGCCCATATTTCTTCAGCACTCACCATTTGTGTTTGCTGAATCTGTATGGATTCTGACTCTGAACACTGAGTTTGGTTTCTCAGCTTTTTGTGGGTCTAGATGAAGTGCCTGGTTGTTCACATTTCCAGGAGTAGACCTGAACCAATGATGGACAGAGTTGAAGGGTCAAAACCCCATTGGCCTCGCCCCTTTTGGGGCAAGTCTCCAAGAAGTCCCCAACAGGGCTGAGGCCAACTGTGCATCAGGCCGTGATAATCGACTCATTGACACACTCTGTATAAATTTCCTCTCCTTTATTTCAGTACTTATGCTTCCTGGGATCACTTCCCAAATAAACGATTCCACTCAAATCATTTTAGTCTGCTCTTTTCCCGCAGGGAAACTAACCTAAGCCAGAGAGTCATGAAAAGATATAGAAGCATTGTGGTTATTGTATGATCGGAAAGACCATATTGAATGTCAGAGAGAATAATTTATGGATAAGAGTAGACCATATTCACTTGTTCAGTTATTCATCCATTCCCCTATTCATTCACTCATCATCTACTTGGTGAGAGCCTGCAATGTGCCCACAATCAAGGTAGACTTGTAATGATGAATAATAGTTGGATTCCATTTGTAAGGAGCTTACAGTAACTGAAATATCAGGCCTTTTAAAGGCTGAGACTATTTCAAAGTTTTTCATCCTGTCCCAGGAACCAAACCCTAAATTAACAAGATAGAATAAGGAATATTTGCTAATTCCTCATTTATATGAGAATAAAGCTTTTTTAATGTATATTTATTTTTTGGATAGAGAGAGAGAGAGAGAAAGAGAGAGAGAGAGGCAGAGAGAGGGAGACAGAAGATCCAAAGCAGGCTCTATATGTGAGTGCAAAGCCCTATTTGGGGCTCGAACTCATGAACTGTGAGATCATGACCTGAGCTGAAATCAAGATTTGGCCACTTAACTAACTGACTGAGCCACCTAGGCACCCCATGAATAAAGTTTCAAAAATAAGCACAGGGCAGAACTAAAACGGGGCTCTGTTTGCCTGCTTAGACTACCATTTTTGTTTCAGATGTAAAGGGAAATTATTGCCATACTGACTTTCCACTCAGCTCATAAGGGTGTCGTTAGTGAATCCTTTTGTGTGTGTGTGTGTGTGTGTGTGTGTGTGTGTGTATTCCCTGGGTTTAAGATGCTCCATGAGTACAAGGCGTTATTTTCGCAACTCTTAGCATATTTTTTCTTAAAAATCACAGTTTTTGTTTAAAGTGGCATGTAGGAGGGTTTTAGAAAACACATTTTATTCCCACTCTCTTGTTCTGTTCTCTCAGTACCATCTGGTACAAGGGAGGGCCTCGCTAATTGACACTAATGACTGGGAGATCCATTGCAAATTACTGAATTTTGTAGATTAGCAAACATGATTACAAAAATCAAGGAGTCTGCATTGAACTAATATACTTTGTTGAGAACTAAGAAAAAAATTTAAACACATTATTAGAGCTTAATCTTTTAATATAAATAGATACTTTATAGGGGTTGACTGTGCTGTTAGGGAACACTGGAACATAATGTTCTGTGGAAGAAATTAGTTGCAATTGAAAAAAGAAAATTTCCTCAGACTTTATGCTTTTTCTGAACTCTACCAATATCCACACAACACATGAATCGAGCCTAAGGTAGCTTTATCCCATAAGAATCTTAGAGGTCATCCAGTATCATTTGACCCAATGCAGGAAATGCACAGAGATTATTTGTGTATGTGTGTCTCTTTATGTTGTGTCTTATTGCTTTATAATAACACTGCTTATGTTAATGGAAATTTTGTGATTTGTAAACATTTTAAATGTCAGCTGGCGAGGCTCTTAATGTTTATTATTCTCAATTCCCATTCCTGTGTTATCCTTGCTCTTTATCAGGCAACAGAATCTTTCCCTTCCTCCTACACACCAGTGTAAATAGTTTAACACACACAACGCATATATGCATACAACTTTCTTAGGCCCAGCTGTGTGTGCCTTCTGCATCCTTCAGGATTCAAACAACAAGAGGGGTGACAGGAGGAGGAAGGGAGGAGGGGGAGAGACAATGAATGTAGAAGAGACAGTCACAACATAGATAATTTAGAGATCTTGTTTTCTCGCCTGAGGTATTGAACTATACAATACTGTGTACTGTAATGCCACACTAGCATTATCAGCTTTTCAAATAAAAAACTCTTTGAGATCAAGTTGAAGTATGGAATTTTGAAGTCCAGAGCTGTTTCTCTGACCTATCTTCTTTTCTGATCACAAAGCAACTGGGATGAAAAAGGTCACAGTGTCATTTCTGTCACTGTACTACAGTCAAAGGCTGGTAGGAAGGCTATGCCCAGTGGAGGTGGTCAAGGAGTAATCCCATGTTCCCTCTCCAGCTAACTGCACTACACGACATCCTCCTGGCTGGCAGGTGCTGAAAAGTCAAGGCTTCCAGAACTAGAACAGGAGGAGCAAAGGAGGTACATCTGATTGTGTGATTGACTTAAGAGAAATAATGTCATCTATCACTTTAAAAAAGCCAGGGTGTTATTTAAGACGTTGCTTATTTTTCGTTGTCTAGGTTTCTTCTAATGCAAGCTCTTAGTGCACACTTCTTTCTCTAAAATAAGTGATCTTTACAAATTAAAATTTAAAAAGTATAAAAGCAGTTATAAAATTTACTTTATTCTGGTGTGTTTACAATTCAATTAGCCATCTATTAATCTTATTACAAGAAGGAAACTAAGAAAGAATGCAAATACATAACACAATTTTCCTTTTTTTTTCTTGCTGAATCTTTTGTAATCAAATTCTGCTGAACTTTCTCATTTCTTACTGAGCAAGTTGGAAAAGATTAGGAGAGATTATCTTAGTCTTAGATATTAGGTGGATTTAGCTTTTTTTTCCCTCTTCATTTTAATTCTTGAGAGACTTTCTCTAATGTCGTACTCTCTTTTCTGCTGTTTTAAACACTGTCAATATTTTTGTTTGAAGGCTGATTTGCAGAGAGAATATCGTGAAACTTGAAACTCCTAAAAGTATTTTAAATCATGAAATATAACTGACTTAGTCACTGAAGGGGTTGTACTTATAATAACTAAAACCTCACATATTTTTCTGGCAAATATGTATGCTTAGACTTATTAAAATTAATCCAGAGAAATATTTTGATAAAAAGGCATCATTCATTCATGCTCCCTAAAAACAAACGAAATAAAGCAAAATGTAATCATTTTTAAGCCTTTAGTATGTACAAAGATCTGCAATAGAAGCAAAAAAAGTCAATCTGCATATGAATGGGTAGAATAATGATATTTTTCTATAGTTTCCAGCACACAATGTATCCACTTCACTTCATGCTTTTTTCTTTTTTCTTTTTTTTTAGTTTATGTTGGTTCATTTAACTGAAAGAATTGGGAAAATCACAAAACAAAAGAGGGGTTAATTGCCTATTCTTGCATCAGAAATACTTGACAGCTTGTGGTAGCACTGAATTGAATAGAAAATACACTAAGAATTGGGGGATACAGCCTTTAAAAACTATGGTGAATGTGGATGTGTATCAAAATCTCAGGAAAGAAAAAGGAATCACTGGTGCACCAACCACTAAAAGGAAAAAAGTCAGGGAGAAACGCTCTAATCTCTTTTACTACAGCGCGTATTCTCTTGATATGAATAGATAAATTGGTAAAGGAGGAAATGATTCTGGGTGCTGTTTGGTTCTCCTGTCTCTGCTGCAGTTGAAAAGCAGGCATTTCTAAGAACTTGAGAGGCATTTCTCAGCAGTCACCATAATGTTTACCCTCAGGGATTTGGGCCCAACAACTTCAGCAACCAAATTGGCTTAAAGACATTTCATCTCAAAAGGTCTCTGTCATGTTCAAAAAGAGCAAATCATCTTTAATCTACTGTTTAAATTGAAAGTGAAAGACAGTAGACATTAACCTGAGGTCTCCACTCCAGTCTCATTGCACAATTGCATTAAAATGCCCTGGTTAGGATGACAGTCTATAACAACACTCAGTGCTGCTGCTTTCAAATATTAATCATTCTCTTTGTAGACCTCAATGCTGGAATGCAAGTGAAGACACATTATAGCAAATGCAGGTGATAATAGGGGCATTCCACTTGAGCCTTGGGAAATGTTCTAAGCAATGGGGAAAAATATTGGGACTGGAAAAAGACTTAAATAATTGTATAGTCAGGGACAGTTGCTGTCCTGGGTGGCTCAGTTGCTTAGGCATCTGACTTTGGCTCAGGTCATGATCTCACAGTTCGTGAGTTCGAGCCCTGCGTTGGGCTCTGTGCTGACAGCTCTGAGCCTGGAGGCTGCTTCGGATTGTGTGTCTCCCTCTCTCTCTCTCTCTCTGCCTTCCCCTGCCCATGCTCTGTCTCTCTCTCTCAAAAATAAATAAACATTAAAATTTTTTTAATAATTGTATAGTCAGACTACTCCATACTTAGGCAACACAGATCGTCTGTTTCAGATTCTCTAATGTAAGTATGTTATTCCCACTTCGAAGATAAAAACACTGAGACTCACATTTCTCTTTGTTATAACTTGTTGCATTAATATTCTTAGTAAAATAGAACCCAATTGAAGAGAAGATGAAATAAATCACCTAGGAATACACAGAAATTAATATCTGAGCCACGCTAATAACTTTGAGCTCTTCAGTCTCAGGTTTTGTTTAATCTGTCATGTCCTACCGCTTCTTCCTTTTAATTCGCCATGAATTCTTCTAAAAGGACTGTGTTTCAGTTCAAGATGTTAGCCAGAGCAGTGTTTCTGAAACTATGCGGGTATAAAATTGGGTCACGGTACAATGTGAGGCATATGGCACCAGGATATCCGGTGGCAAAGGTGGGGGGCTGCTTGTGTGGTGCTGTGAGGTTCACTGCCATCATGATCTTCTTACCAACTTGTGTCAGCAGCTGCCAGCATTTGTAACATCAGCCACTTTGATTGTAGCTATATATTCAACGTCATCCAAGACTCTCAAATAAATCACTCCTTAGACAAAGGTAAAAGAGTCCCAAGGGAAGAGATACAGCCTCAATGGCAGTCATTTGAAACCTTGGGGCTTCTCTGGCTTTGAGCCCTCGTTTGTAATGACCAGTCTCCAAACTTCCAGTCACTTGTAGTATAGAAGGAAGAACATGGGCTGTAGTTTCAGTTACGCAGTTGTACTTGACAATTTTCTTAATCTCTCCGAGACTTGTTTGTTTTATAGGTAAAACCACATTTCATAAAATCCAGTTTACAAGGTTGCTTTGAAGACTTAATATTACAGTGCTCCTGACACAGTCCCTGATAGAGTGAAGCTCGCTAAATGTTTGTTATTTATTGCTTTCTCTTTTTATTTGCCGTGACTGTACCTGGGTCTGAATGCATATGTGGTGGTGGCCAAGGCTGTGATTTCTTTCAGGCAGTATCTTCAAAATGCCTGGAACATGGTAGGAACTCAGGAGATGAGATGCCTCATCTCCTAATAGCTTCTGCTTGTTCACAATGTTCCACACACACAGGCCTGCCCCTTTTACTTGCCTCGTTCAAGCTCCTTCCTGCATCATTTTACAGCTACTCTTTTCTTTGCCAGGATGCTGGTCCTTCAGCTCTTCATATGGTGGACTCCTCCTTGCCATTTGGGTACCAGTTAATGGTCTACCTCTTTGATGAAACCTTCTTAGTCATAGTCATATATACACAGCTTCCTCCTAAGCAAAGAGTCTTTTCCAGGCCCCAATCCTCTGTGTGATCTTTCAGGCCAAACCACAGACAGTTACAGAACATTGTCTGACAAACTTCATGAACTAGAGGTAGGGGATTGCCTTCTGCACACCATAGTCAGTGCATTGCAATTTTCTAGAGCAAGTTGTAGTCAAGACTTATCTCCCCGCCTGAATGGGCCAAACATTATCATCCTCTCATATCACCTCTGCATTCCTAGCCCAGCCTCCTCCTTTTGAAGTCTTTCTTATTGCAGACCTTGGGTCATGCACACATATTTTGACTCAACATCTTTCTCTCCCCAGCCCTTCTCCTACTCCCTCCTTTCAGTCCATGGATCTATAAAGAGAAAGGAGTCTTTTGTATGGGGCCCCTTTTCAGTGAGATGATTCCCCCATTTGTGCTTCATCCATCTGATCTTTGTCATATGTTGTTATATGGGGAAAAATGGAACATTGGTGGGCTGGTGCTTGTTTTTGGCTTTTGTTTACACTGTTACAGTAAGTGAATAAAGACTTGATTGTTACTCTGTTTGGCTCTTTGTCCTAACTGACCACCTCCATACTTGACTGCTTGACACTAAGAACTCATCACTATTTGAAATTATATTCTTTGTTTGGTGGTCTTGTTTATTGTCTCCATTTCTGACCTGAGTGCAAGCTATATGATTCAAGGGACCTTGCCTGCTCAATCTATTGCTATACCTGCAGTACCTAGAAGAGTATCTGGTATATACTAGGTTTTCAATAAAAATATGAATACTGAATAAATGGCAGCCACCTGCCTTGTAAACTACTTCATCTGGGCTCTTCCCAGCAGGCAAATATATGTTCATCATACTTTTCACAAAGACAGATATAATATTAAAGTCTTTAATACCAGTTCTCAGCTCTTCATTTTCCTGATGTAAGATCTATATTATACAGTATCTATATTCCCCTCACCTAGATCTTTATCCATTGCCTCTGATAAGACCACTTGAAATAACATTCCCTATAGCTTATTATGGTCTATGCTTATAATTTACTTGCCTTGTCTGCTGACTGCTAGGACATTCGTCAGTTGCTTGTTAATTGTGTCCCAGTTTTAACAAAAATTTTTGAGAGAGAGAGAGAGAGAAAGAGAGCAAGGTGAAGAGAAGGGTACAGGAAGTGAGAGAGAGAGAGAGAGAGAGAGAGAGATTGAGAATCCAAAGCAGGTCCACTCTGAGCAGGGCTCAATCTCATGACCCTGAGATCGTGACCTGAGCTAAAATCAGGAATTGGATGTTCAACTGACTGAGCCACCCAGATGCCCCGATTGTGTCTCTTATTAAATATCCCTTCTGTATAGGACTTTCCTCCCCCGTGTCCTGGTAATCCTATAGTTGACTCATGTCACTTGTTAGAAAAGGATGTTAAACTCTAAAATAAGAATCAGCAAATTATGGGCAATGGGTCATATCCAGCATGTGGCCTATTTTATATACTTCTGGGGCTAAGAATAGATTTTACATTTTTTTAAAGGATTGTTAAAAAAAGGAATATAGGATAGAGACAGTATGTGGCCAATAAGGTCTAAAATATTTGCTATCTGGACCTTTGCAGGAAAAGATCACTGAACCATGCTCTAAAATATATCCAGCCAGCTCCAGTGGTGCTGACACCCACAGATCCCCTTGCTATCAGCTAAAAGGTTGCACCGATATGGCCAACTAACCTTCAAAGAAGGCTATTTCCTTAATTATGGGAGGAATTAGCACTACTGCCCTGGCTTCTGTATTAGGGATTCAATCTTTTCAAAGTGACTTCCTTATATAAATATGGGGACCAAGTATTATTTGCTGCTTCACAAACAGTAAGCAAACCCTACTGTGTATTGTACCTGTTCTTCTAATCAGACCAGACAGTTTGAGGCCTCCTTTGGACTTGATAGTACAGGCTTATGACCTTACTTCTCTTCACCTTAGGCCCCGGCGCAATTATTCACATCAGATTACTAGGGAGTTTATAGAAGATGATTACTAAAATAAATGGTACTGAGATAATTTTCTAAATTCATGTTGGCAATTAGAAGAGTGGGCCAAGGTGGGAAGTCAAGAGAATGGTAAAACCAAGAGAGCCAACTTCCTAAGGCACATTCTTCAGAAATACAAAACTGGGTAGACCTCCACTGAATTTTGGAGGTCTGGAAAAGGAGTTTACTGCCTTTAGAGAGTGTAGAAGTATCCTTTTGGGTGCAGAGTAGTGACCTGCATCATTCAACAAATATTCATTGAACATCTACTGTTTACCAGGCTCTATTCTAGATAACAGAAATCAAACAGTGACAAAATAATGATTTTATCTTGACCCATTCTTTTAGCATGGTAGACTGGCATTTGTCCAGTGGCAGAAGGTGTTGTGAAGGTGAGCAAAGTAGAATAAGAGAGGTAGGAAGAGTCAGAGAGAGGGAGTGTTGCTTTTTTAAAAATATATTAAATTTATTGTCAAATTGGTTTCCATATAACACCCAGTGCTCATCCCAAAAGATGCCCTCTTCAATGTCCATCACCCACCCTCCCCTCCTTCCCCCCCCCCCCCACCCCATCAACCCTCAGTTTGTTCTCAGTTTTTAAGAGTCTCTTATGCTTTGGCTCTCTCCCACTCTAAAGAGTGTTGCTTTTTTACATGGAGAGTTTAAGAAAAGCCTGACTGATGAGATGAAAGAGAGCAGAGAGAAGAAGCAAGTGTGAGAGTTGATATTGGGACAAGAATTTCATGTGAAAGGAACTGCAAAAACCAAGACACTAAGGTGGTGGCGAGGTTGGTCTTGTTCAGAGAATAGAAAGGATGTCAGTGTCACTGAGCAGAGGAAGAAGGGGAGGGTGGAGAAAGCAAAGTCAGAGAGGAAAGCAGGGAACCACATCTGAAGGATCTTATTGCCTTTTATTCTGAATATGATAGGAAGTGACCGGGAGCTTTTAGCATGGGAATGGAATGATCTGATTTAGATTTTAAAAGGATGGTTGAGACTTATCTCTTTGGAGAATACATCTGGGGAGAGGGCAAGATAAATACTGGGATTTTAGCTCAAAGGCCATTTCGGTATTCCCAGAAATGATGAAAGTCAGGACAAGTGTGGTGGCAGTAATCAGTAAGGAATGGTTAGAAACATACTATATTTTGAAGCTATAGCTGATATGTTTTTTGATGGATTGGCTACAAGGTATGAGAGAAAGAAAGGGTCAACAATGACTTCAGAGATTTTGTTCAGAACAAGTGGAATGATAAAGTTGACATTTGCTGAGTCGATAAAGAAGGTTTGGTGGGATAAATCAGAAGTTTGCTTTAGGATTTGCTAATTTTGAGATACCTATTGGACACGTAAGTGGAGATGTGGAAGAAACAGATGGATGTATATGTCGGAGAGAGGTCTAGGCTAGGGATACGTAGTTAAGGATTGTTGTTTTATACTTTATACTTAAAGACATGGAATGGAATGAGTTCCCCCAGTGACTCAGTATCTTTAGAGAAGAGTACATATCAGAGAACCCACCTATGGGTTGTAGATATAGAGGATGTAGAGGAAGAAATAGAAGAGACTGAGAAGGAGCAGCCAGTAAAGTAGTGGAAGAAGAAAGCAGATGTAGGTGTCAGAAACTGTGAAGAGAATAAGTATGACTGATACTGTCAAGTTCTCTTAATATGGAGTAAAATGAACGTTGGCTTTAGCAATGTAGCAGACACAATAACCTTTGGTGGAGAAGGGGGAAGATGGGATTGGTTCAACAGAGAGTGAGAGAAGAGAGTGTAGAGCCAACTCCTTTCCTGAGTAAATTACTCTTTAAAGGAATTTTATGATGAAGTGTCATAAGAGAACTTGGCTAGCAACTAGAAGGCAAATATCTTCAAGGGCAACAGTTTTAAAGAAAGATATTTTAGTACATTTAGATGCTGATGGCAATGAGTAGTAAAGGAAGTATCTTAAAAAGTGGGAAAAAAAAGGGGACAGTGGCTGGAATGGTGTCTCTGAATACATGGTATCCAGACATGGAAGGGATTGACCTGTGAGAAGTGCATGGAGGGTGCCTCCATGACAAAATGAGAAATATAGCTAGACTATAAAATGTGGCAGTAAGAGTGGGTGGAAACTCTTCTGATTGCTTCTATTTTCTCAGTGAAATAGGAACAAGGTCATCTACAAAGAAAGAGGATGGGAGAGAAAATACTGCAGTCTCCTAGAGTGACTGCAGAACAACTGTGAGCTAGGTAAAGTCCAGGTTGAAAGCTGGGGCCAGGTCAGGAGACAGGCCATGGTAGCTGCTTATGAGGCTATAGTTCTACAGGCAACGTAGAGCAGAAGCCCAAAGGTGTTACTCCTGTCATGAGGCGTCAGACCACCATTAAGCTTCAGATTTGGGTGATGCTACAGAATGAACTAGGCAAGCATGGACAAGCATGAACATTTTTATGCAACCTCAGTTCTCCATTGAATACTAGAAAATAGCACCTATGCCGATTTCGAAAGGCCTCAGAACAACACCTGTGAGTCTGGAGTGGTTGTTGATTCCTGTAACGCATGGAAGTCGGTCAATTTTACTGTCTTCTTCTTTATGAGGATTGAACCCGGGGGTATGAACACTGGCAGCAGTGTGAAAAGCGTGGGGAAAAATATGTAGGTGGTAAGTAATTGATTATCTTTCAAGCCTTACATTTCCTGTGTTATTTAAATGGAGCATCAAATCCTGTAAAACAAAAGAATTTGGGGCGACCAAGTAAGATCTTAGCACTTCCGTGAAACTTCTTACTTTAATTGGTTTTACAGTTAAGCTTTCTAGACCCAGTCTAGTCATCTGTCTGGGACCCATGTTAATAATTTGCCTGGGGTTTTGCAAAATTAATGAAAATGTATTAAATGCCTCCTGGTTAACATCACCACTTCATTGTTGGTTGTTCAGTTATATTCTTAAGACATGGATGTAGAAATTAAACGTATGCTTAGTTTTATCTACAAATACTTTTATCATCATTGTGGCTTTATATTTATAGTGTCACAACTCGAGAATTGGAACAGCATGTTGCTTCAACCACTCTTTTAAGTAAATTTTATGGACAAGAGGAAATTTTTTAAATGCTAGAGTATTTATCTACTGTATTATGTCTTAAATTTGTACTCTATGACCTTTTTTTATTTCATTTACAATTGTGTTAAAATGAGACTTTTTCTCTTGTAACATTTTTAAGTATTAGAAAAGCCTTCATACTCCGTGGGCTCTAAAGATCAATCTGTAACATTTAATAGATGTATTGCAAGTACAAAAGGCATATTCTCATCAAACTCTTGATATGGAATTTCCCTGCATTTTATAGCTTTTAATTTTATTTTCTCATTGCCCGGTAAGAATGTTGTTCAAGGTTAGACTTTGTTTTTCCATGGTTTCTATACTCAGTATATTGATATTTGGATTAGAGAGGCATTTGTTACATGGCTAGTAACATGTAAGATTTAATCAGGAGTAGTCATTAGTTCACAATTGATTCTGATGCACACCAAAATCAACCAAAGCTTCCAATTAAATTTTACCTTAAAAATCATAGTAGATATATTATAAATCTATCGGCTGCTGTCTACCACAGAACCAAGTCATATGGGGAGAAATCTTGGACTGGAGCACCTTGTATATGTTACTTAGCCAACCAGACTCTTAGTCTCTTCTTCTGTACATTGAGGAAATAAATGAGATGACTTTGTAGTCTAAGTTTCCCTGACTCTAAGATTGCATGGATTCATTAGAAGTCACATTAAGTCCGCACATTTATTTTTTTATTTTTTATTTTTTTTAAATTTTTTTTTCAACGTTTTTTATTTATTTTTGGGACAGAGAGAGACAGAGCATGAACGGGGGAGGGGCAGAGAGAGAGGGAGACACAGAATCGGAAACAGGCTCCAGGCTTCGAGCCATCAGCCCAGAGCCCGACGCGGGGCTCGAACTCACGGACCGCGAGATCGTGACCTGGCTGAAGTCGGACGCTTGACCGACTGCGCCACCCAGGCGCCCCAAGTCCGCACATTTAAAAGAAAGGTATCTAATATAAGAGGTGTCTCTAGGTAAACAAGACCAACATTTCCTATACAATTAAATGTTTCTTAGTACTCCCTTCTTGCCATTTCTATCATTTTATTTGTGAAACTAAGCATCTGGACTTTTTCATTGGCTTCCAAGTTGGTTTTTGTGATGTCTATTCTGCCTTCCAAGAACAGGGTGATCATTCATTCATTCATTCATTCAATAAATAGTTATTAAGTCTAGGATTTTCCAAGCACTATTTTGCCTCAGCAGATATAAAAATGAACAAAATGGAAAAAAGAAACCACTTTTTTTTTTATGGAGCTTAGATTCCAGTGAAGAAAAAAAGATTATAATAAACCAGGAAAATATATCTGTGTTGGATAGTCATAAGCAGAATGAGGAAAATAAGCAGGGTTGAAATTTAAGGAAAACTGGGGTTTCCCTGGAGGTATAATTTTAAATTAGGATGATCAGGAAAGTCCCACTGAAAAAAAATGACTTTTTGACTGAGACTGGCCGAGCATTTACTGTGAATATCACATTTAATGTGTCACAAAATGTCGCCATAAGGCACTTGCAAGAGAAGGAAAAAAAATGTAGAAATACGAACTCAAAATTCAAGGAAATTAGAGTCAAGTGGAGGAGATGAACGGATAAAGCATCCAGTAAATAAAAGAGACGTCTATAATATAATGCCCAAAATATGAGTCCAGATTCATTCTCTGTCACTTTCCAGTTGTGTGGCCTGGAAAAATTACTTAAAATTGCTAAACTTAAGTGTGTTCATCTATAAAATTGAGATTATAACCCACGTCTGTGTCCTCAAATATGTACAAAGTTCAAATGTGCTTGAACATTTGTTTGTTTCTCATAGACTTAATGTGGTAGCCAGCATATAATGAGTGGGCCCTTAATATGTGTTCAACAATTAAATAAAAGAACAATAGATTATTTTCTGAGAAGTGGTTTTTGTTTTACTGTTTCACCCATTATACAAAAACAGAATATTTTTATGGTAAACCTTGGTTAAGCCTTTTAAATTTATGCTTCTATTTCGAATTATCTGAGCTATAAAATAATCTGAGCACAGCAGCAACTGTGAATGGAAAACAAAACCAGTCTTATTAACAACACTGATTAAAATGTTAAATCTTTGCTCTGTAAATATAAGTTTCTATGAACAAAAATAAATGTTAACATTAAATCTGCAGTTATTTTTGTTAACCTCAAGGCTCCCCTGGGGGCATGGAAGAGTGTTCTTTTGCAAAACAAATGAGTCTATTTCCTTGTGCTACACAGTAAGGTTTTAATTTTGATGCCAGTGAACAACATCCCTGGTACCTAGGTAACAACTATTTACATACTAGATTGGAGCTGGCGATTCAAATCATTTGTAGATAGAGTAAAATAAGCCATGCCTCCTTTTATGCTGAATTTGACTTAATCAAAAACATCAATCAATTTCCTACTGCAAAAGAGGTAACATGAAAAGAATACAATATAAGTATTCCATGTTTATTTTGCTACTCAGCCATGTAGGTTGAATACAGAGACACACTACATAGTATAACACAGGCAAAATGATGTTACTTTTGATCTCACATTATCACATCTTTTAGTATATTTAAATTAAATTAAGAGCCATGTTTAAGACTGCATAAAAAGCCGCAATTCTTCCATGACATTTCTATACCTAGTCCATTTCCAAAATGGTAAACTGGATACAAATAAAGCCAGGAAAATTGTTTCTGATGCATCTTAGCTTTTGCATCAAAAAATATTGAAATAAGCACTTAAGGCAAATAGTTATCTTTCAAGCTATAGTACCTTTTTTCCTCCTCACAAATCCATCAGCTTTTGAAGAGGAGTAAGACATTCATTTGAAAACAGAGGTCATATCTGAAAAAAGACAGTGCACGCATGACTAACGAAATCCTCTCATTCATGAGAAAAATTTTATTTAAATTTCAAATCAGTAGTGAACCTTAACCAAACACTTTTTGACCAGGAAAGAAAATGAACTCTGTATTACTATGGAGAGAGTTTGTGAAGCATAACATGTGATAGATCTTTATCTTTCTTATGACCTTGCTTACCATTTGAAGGTGCCATAGGTCATGAAAAAGTACAGCACAACTCATAATGTTTAATTCACTTTATTAGTACTCCTCATTCTGTGTGGCACCAAATAAGTAATCTGTGAAGACAATCACAATAATTTCATTACTCTTAAACAAATCCAGGGAAATACTTCTTTGATGTTTAAAAACAAACTTTAATGTAAGTTGTTAGCAAACAAATGTAAATCATATTGAATCACAGAAATTAACTATTCTTTGTTTCCAAGCATGGGGCAGAGCTAATATCACTTTAACTCTTTATATCCAGCATTTTTTTCCCCAAGATTAGCTGGCCATCTTTGATTTTTTCTTATATGTATTATAAAATTGGCGTGGCAAAGTACTTGTAAAAATACATTATACAAAACTAAAGTTAGTAGGTTACTTGGGAAATAAAAAGAAAGATATTATTAGAAATGGAGGTTATTGAAGTTTTCAGTCTGACTGTGACTTTGAATTAACCTCTGCAGACAAAATTTGACACTGTAAGAAACACAAAAAGGTAGTCATTTTAATATTTTTAGGTTCTGGATATTAAACATTTTATGGGTTAGATAATTAATCATATTTTTTACTTTCTATCAAATGACTGGTATTGTGCATGGCTTGCTATCCTGGAAAAATTTGTACTGAGGCCACTGACAATGTGGTTTGGACATATTTTCCTATGGATTACATCAAACTCACAAACTACCAACATCCTAATAACAAATACAACATATCACTGGAGAATATTAAAATATGACTTGTTGGAAGTGTTCTGGAGGCAGAGAGCCATAAATACCATACATTTTCCACCTATAATTTCTGAGGCAGAATCAGGCATATAGAACCCAAAATACATTATTTATTGATGCAGTGGATATAGGAGGACTTGGCTTATATTTGAAGGCAAGAGGACTTCCTAAAATTTTTTTAATGTTTATTTTTGAGAGAGAGAGAGAGAGAGAGAGAGAGAGAGAGAGAGAGAATGGGGGAGGGGCAGAGAGAGAGGGAGTCACAGAATCTGAAGCAGGCCCCAGGATCCGAGCTCTGAGCTCTCAGCACAGAGTCCAACGCAGGGCCCGAACCCACGAGCCATGAGATCACGGCCTGAGCTGAAGTCAGCCACCCAACCAACTGAGCCACCCAGGCACCCCGAGGACTTCTTAATATTTAACCCCCAATTAGGTGGGATTCTTCCCATAGGGACTTCTCAGAAGAGCAGAGTGGAGTGAAAATATTCTTGGTATGAGTTTGTTCCCCTATGAGAAAGAGAAACAGAAAGATGGAATTGCAAGTACTCAGTATCTCCTTAGTTCATGCTTGTTAGAAAAATCATTCCACCTGAGATGGAGTCAGAATTTTGATAGAGAGGGCAAGAATATTAGCCAGTGAAGGCTGTCTCCACATGCAATGAAATATGAGGATAAACAGGCTAACCCTCGCTCCACCTAAAACATATCGGATATGGAATTACGGAGCCAAAGAAAAAATGGTAGACAATGAATTTGTGACTAAAATTGCAATTTTAATCAATTGCTCCTTTAATCAGTCAAGGAATTCTCATGAGCAAAGGATAATGCTTTAAACAGATGTGTGCTTTATACAGAGCTGGAGCTCAATAAATAATTGTATAATTAATAAAAGAATGAAATAAATGTTCCAACTATACATAAAAATCAAAGTCAAAGTAAATTGAGTTAATTTGGTACCAATTCCAGTTATCTTTGTTTAGGGGTTGGAAAAAGAAAATGAAAAAGAAAACAAGCAATATTCAGATCTCCAATTTGCCTTGTTATGTATTTAATATCTTCATTACTTTTGCAGTAGATGGCAAAAAATGGCCTCAACTCTTCCCTGCTTCCTGTATCCAGTCTTTGTCATCTAATTTTGCAGTGTTCTGGGGCTGACCATGTGGCCTGTTTGGGTCAGTAGGACATAGCAAACATGACCAAACAGAAGCTGGAAAAGTGCTTGAAGGAACAAGCTTGACCTCTCTCTTACCTTGTTGCCATCACCATGCCTGGTCTAGAAAGTGCTGGCATGTAAGAAATGTGTAGTAGAGTCAAATTATCCCAGTTGTCCCATCTGAGGCCTGCCTAGGTAAGTCCAATGTCAATAAAGTGAGTACAACAAAATTCAGCGGATCCAACTGGAAAGCAACCCAGGCACTTGGGCATTGAAAGTTTATTGTTGCTCGCCACTGAGGATTTATGGTTCTTTTTATACAGCATTATAGCAGCAGTAGATAAATGATGTAGCTTCTTTCCATGCTCTTTTCCTCCTTTTCTCTATCCTTCATTCTTCCTTCCTTCAGTGATAAATTAAAATTTATTCATCATATGCTGTGTGCTAAGCACTATGCAAAGAACTGGAGATGCAAGGATAATGAGGCCTTAACCCAATCACTTTATCTTTATCTCTACAATCCCTGTCAATTTTCTCTCTACAATCCATGCTCTCTTATGACTATCAAAATCAATAGGCTATAAAATTAAGCGACTATCTGCAGCCAAGTATAATTTTGTTAATTGTTGAATTCAAAGCCCTTTGAGCATCTAAATAATAATAGACAGTGCTTAGTCATTACTTTTATTGTTGGCTCTAGCCTCATGTCCTAAAGCCTGGGCAAAAAGCCATGTGCAAATCTGTAAGGTTGTTGGTGTCTGAAGTGCATGGAAAAAAACCGGATACTTTAGTAAAGATACTTTAATCATGGGAGTTGCCAGGAAGAAACTGGCATTATGTGAGATGTGATGGCATAACTATTAATACTAAATGTCATACTTTTAATATCACATCTAAAACATACAGATTAATATTTTAATTAAAATCTTTTATTATAAAGACTAATACAAAGGGATTATATAAAATTATAATGTATATTATATAACATGTAATAATTTTAAATAAAATTATGATATTTCTATAAAAATAATATAATTTAATGCCATATGCCTTTTAACCCAGACTCAATAATTATCAATTTAAGGACCATTTCGTTCTATCTATATCCATATTTATCTTTCTAGATTTCATTTTGAAGCAAATCCCAGTCAGTATATAATTTTATCCAGAAATAATCAGTACATATACCTAAAAGACAAAGTCTTAAAAACAATACCATTACCACACTAAAAAAATAAACTTCTTAATATTAGCAAACTCCATAGTTTGTGTTCAAATATTGCCAGTTGTCTCAAATTGTTCAAATCAAAAGACAAAAAGATTTCACACATTGTAATTGGTAGATATGTTTTTTATGTCTCTCAGTTTTAAATGATTGTTTTTATTTCCTTTGCAATTTATATGTTAAAAAACAGAGTCATTTGTTTGAGTTCATGACATTTTGAATTTTGCTGTGGAATCATACAGCGTATCTCTCTGACTCTTGTATTTCCTGAAACCTGGAGGTTTAGATCTATGGATCTAATCATATTTAGATTATATTTCCTTGCAAAAATACTTCAGGGTAGTTTTATGTATTTCCATGAGGAAGCACTGATGCCTCTCTAACATGTATTAATTGTCTAAATCCATCAACTCATTAAGGACTGAAAAATGGTGGTATTCTAATTATATCTCTTTCACTTGGTAACAAGCTAAAACATAATTATGAGGAAAAACTTCTCAAGACATATTTGGTTACCCTGGGATTCTGTTGGTATAGGACAAGGTGGATAAATTCATTCTGTATTAACCAGCTTTCAAAATAATGAATTGGTAACCTTGCATCTTCCAAAGGTGAACAATGACTTTTCTTTCTTTTCCCCCTTTGTATTCTCTCTCTTTTTTTTTAAGAACCTTAATGACCTACATATTTAATCATATTTTATGTATTTTAATTCATTGGTCAATGGGAGATCTTTTTTTTTTCATTTATTTTTTTTTGAGAGAGTAGTGAGGCAGTGCGTGAGTGGGGGAGGGGCAGAGAGAGAGGTAGACACAGAATCCAAAGCAGGCTCTAGGCTCCAAGCTGTCAGCACAGAGCCTGACTCGGGGTTCAAACCCACAAACCGTGAGATCATGGCCTAAACCGAAGTCAATGCTCAACCAACTGACCTACCCAGGCGCCCCAGTGGGAGATCTTTCAAACTGGCTATTGAGTCCTTTTAATTAAACACCAATAGTCTTTGATACCTTCTTTTACTTTCTGGTTAACAAAATATTATAGACTTATCTTGTACATTTTCTTCCCTAGAAATGGAATCAGATACTTCTTCAAGGAGCCCCTGACACCTTTGTATGGGAAATTATATTAGAGTCTAAGCACTGGTGGCAAGGAAGTTCACCATAGTTTCTAGGCCTTTTCAATGGGAGAGATAACAAATACATATGTGATACTTAATGACTTCATTTAGGCTTTTTGAATTCAAATTTAGGACCAACTGAATTAGAATTGGATACATAACTTTATAGATCTTGTATCTGCATCTTCTATCAACCAATGCTGAAAATTCACTTTCCCTATGACTCCAACATAATTACTCTTCGGCTTTATTCTACATGAAACATTTAACACTACCAATACTATATCAGTAAAACCCTGTCAGCACTGCCACCAACAATTTGATCACATATAAAAGTTTGAAATTATTTTTTTCAGTGTTTAAAATATATGTCACTCAGGAATATATAGCCAAATTTTTATGTTTAGTAATTTGAAATAGTTCCTCTCTTTGGTTATGCCAGAAATGCAGTAAATAATTAGAATATGTAAATATTTAAAATTAAACCTCAGATTTCAAGATATTTCTATGTCATTTAAATTTTCCATCATAATTATTTAAATTATTTTCATTATTTTAAAATCACATTCACAAACAAGATGTAGTGATTAGTCTCCAAAATGGCCCTTAAAGATCTTTGCTTCCTGGTATTCATGCCCTTGTATAGTTACCCAAGGTTAATCAGTATGACCAATAACATACTTTGAAAGTGATGATGTGTGACTTCTAAGGATAGGTCATAAAAGACATTGTGGCTTCAGCCTTCATCTTTTGAATCACTCATGGGGAGAAACCAACCACCATGTCTAATGCATTTCTCAATTCTTTGTTAAAGGGTGCATCCTTTGGGCCCTCTCAAGTAATGGAGTGTTAGTGTGCAGTTGCATATAATATATCTACTTTCACATGTGTTTTCGTAAGCCTTCTGATTCCCCCTTCCACATTATACAAAAGGAAATCAACTTTGTTCAATATAGGCTACTCTCAAATCCATGCTTTAGTTTAAAGCCACTTGCTAGAGCTGCTTTTATTGCTGGAGCCACCATATGAAATCCAGTCTGCGATAAGATGTGCATCCATATCAATCAATTTTTGCTAATTTTTGCCATGATCAAAAATTAAATTCTGTCCTCTGTGGTTTAACACTCATAGAATTCATTATCACCCTCATATATTTCCCAAAGTTTCTGGTGATATAAATTAACAAAATGTTATAATCACTTTGAGTATAAACCATCTTCTTAGACTTCACTCTTGTTTCCTTCAAGCCTACTAACTCTGACATGAAATATAAATCTAGAGGCATTAATGGGTGGTTTGGGTGGGTATTGAAGTGCACAGCATTTCTTTCCATGTTACTGCCTCAGTAAGTGTATTGCATGGTCTTCAAGTGAGGAGAGCTGCTTTTCTCAGACACCAGAGGAAGTGAAGCTTTTGCTGGTAAAGAAGACTTAGAAAAACTAGTGAATTCAGGATGTTCGGCATTAATCAAATTCACCCATGTGTTTCCATTCCAAATCCCAGTGTCCCAATCTTTTCCAATCAGTGCTCTAACTTTCAGTTAGAAATCTGTAAGTTCAACTTATATGTACTTTTTCAATTGCATAATTACATGTTGGGTCTTATATTCAGCAGGGTTTGCTCTGTGGCTGCAAGAATGATTCCATTAGGTCTGCACATATATATATATATATATATAAAAGCATATACATATATGCCTATGGATATCCCATATATTTATATATCATATTCTATACATATTTACACATGTATAGAATTTATATATATTTTATATACATTATATACATTTATATACATATATTCATTTGTACATGTATGCATTATACATATGTATAAATAGTTTTTCTTATTATATGGCTACTATGCTTTTAATTTTTTTAATGTTTTTATTTTATTTTTAAGAGAGTGAGAGAAACAGAGAGACAGAGAGAGAGAGAGACAGAGTGCAAGCAGGGGAGGGGCAGAGAGAGAGGGAGACACAGGATCCAAAGCAGGCTCCAGGCTCTGAGCTGTCAGCACAGCTGACATGTGGGGCTCCAACTCATGGACTGTGAGATCATGACCTGAGCCGAAGTCGGCTGCTTAACCCATTGAGCCACCCAGGCACCCCTATGACCACTGTTCTTTTAATGAGAGACTGGGCTTTGGGAACACTGAATTTTTAGAATATCACATAGGGAAAAAGGTAACTCTAAAACATGAATCATTAATAATAATAATAATAATAATTAATAAACTTTAAAACTAAAAAAATATGAGATAGATACTTCATATACATTGTCTCACAGAATTCTCAGTACTCTGAAAATTGGGTATTATAATCCCCAAATTAAAGAAAGTGAGACTCAGAGAGGTGAAGATCTTGTCCATAGACGCACAGGAAATAAATGACAGAGCAAAGATCCAAACAATTTTATAGTATTTCAAAGCTTTGTTCCTTTTTTCTATATAGTTCTGCTATCTCAATTCAGGATTAGACATGAAGTATTTCCCAATACATTTATCATCCCATGTGAAGAAACCACACATCTCCCATTTCAATGAGAGTAGGTTAAGGAACGTCTGAGGAAAGCTGACTAGACTCATCCTGTCTGTGTGGAGAAATCTAGGCATCTGTGTGGTGAAAAAGAAAAAGAGTGACTAAAAAATGTGGTAAAAATTGAGAATTGACCTTGCATTTCTGTAGGTTTAAGTGACCAGTATGTTTATACCTCTTTCTAATTACTTAGATGTGATTCTTTGGGCAAAGGTTGCCAGTATATGCCATGCCAAAATGGCTACGGGGCCTTTCAAAGAACAAGTAATTGATGTTGACTTGCAAAGCCTTGAAACCAGCATAAAGCTTCTACATTCGATAATGAACAGAAACATAAAGAACCTAGTGATGAGTGACTCCTCCATTCTTGATATGATTGATTATGGGAGTCACAAGTGATGTGGGGGTGATCACTAAATGGACTAGCCTCAAGGAAAGAAGTCCTTTGTCCAAGAAGATGAGTCTAGGAAGGGGTTATAGCACTGCAAGGGTGAATTATGGCTTGGGTTAGGAAGTGATAAATGAGATCCTTCTGTTGGTATTCAGTGGAGTCCAGTGACTATTCAAGATGCTTAGGGAATGTAACTGCTTCAGGAGTTAGAGAGCTGTTTTTAAGTACTTTGGTTGACATGCCATTCCTGTATCTCCTTAGGAATAGCAAATTTACTACAATTTCTTAATTAAAGTCCTGGTGTCATCTGCATATCACAATTTTATTCTTTCGGTCTCTCTCCAATTCATCCTCCCAGGATTACATATGGACTCTTTCTGAAGAAGAAAATAAATACTAATATTTCAAAAATTGGCCATGTAAAATTGTGAAAGATTGATTCATACCTATATTTGTTTTGCTATAGCATAAACATTGTAAAATTTTACCATGTCAACTTCTAAGATTTTCCATTAATGGAAGGATGACTAATTTTGGTTTATGCTTATGAAATTTGTTAAGTGTGCAAACTACTCTTATGTCCTGTCCTTGTCCACAATCCCTGCCCCCCACACTACTGCCCATGATCCTCAGACCTGGGACACAGGGTTCTGTTCTTTCTGCTTCCCTCCTCTGTAAGGGGTTTGCTCATCTGTCACATTTAGTAGACACTGAGGGACTCTGTCCAACTCTGGAAACAAGGCAGCTCCCTTCGCTCCTTCTTGAGGTTTAAGCTAAAATTGTTGGAATGACCTTATCCTCATTCAGAACTAACTCTGAGAAGTTTTTGACTTCTCAGTGTGATGAAAACTGTCAGAAGAGATCTTAAAAAGTTCCTCCCATCACAGACCTGCTTCTTCTCTTCTTCTTCACTTTTCTTTCTGCCGTCAAGCCTCATCAACCACATGCGTGGCCCTCCTGAAATTTCCAGCTGAATTTCCTGAATTTGCTTGAGATGTTAATTGAGGCTTCGGGACTTTAAAAAGCAAACAAGCATGTATTTTCCTTTCTTATTTTCATTCTTAAGTAGTGCAAGGTGGGATACCTTCATCTTTTTATCTGGGGTAGACCAAATTAAAATAAAATGAAGAGCTAACCATCAGAAGTGGTTGTCGATTTAAGGGAAAATAAAGAAAATCTAACTGCGTGCAAATCACTGTGCCATACACGTTTCCTCATGCTTAAAGCAGACTTAGCTTTGTGGGCTAGCTGTCACATCTTTTAGGATAATCAAAAAGATAGGAAACCAGATCAGAATCTCTGAAGGCTATTAAGCTATTTGTTAATTTCTATTCTTCATGGGTGGATGGGAGAGAAATTATGGGGCAAGATGATGAGAAAACCCATTAACAGTTTGTTACTTCAAGAAGCAGAAAAATAACAGCAAGGTAGTCATGTTCTGAGTAGTTTCATAATTCAATCATCAAGATGAAACTTCAACAAAATAAAATTTAGGTCTTTAGAGAAGATAATTTTCACTTCTACTACCATTATGTATTCTCATACTAACTGAAGATGTTGTTGAAGAAAGAGTTCATTTTTTTAAATTCTTTTCTTCTTCAAGAGCTTGGATTTAAGAGAAGTGGATATAATTTTTGGCAGTACGTGTGTGTGTGTGTGTGTGTGTGTGTGTGTGTGTGTGACTTTGGAGTAGTGTTGAATTTTTTGGTCCTTCAGTTAAATACACCAACATTAAAATGGGGATAATAAGGGGCGCCTATCTCAGTCAGTTATGTGTCTGACTCTTGGTTTCAGCTTGGGTCATGATCTCACGAACTGTGAGATCCAGCCCCAGTTTGGACCCTCCAGACTATCAGTAGAGCCTGCTTGGGAGTCTCTCTTCCTTTCTCTCTGCCCACCCCTTCATTTGTAAATGACTAAAAATGTAAAGATCAAGAATTTCTTTTACTCCATTATATTATAAAACTTTAAGTATATTGCATTTTGTGTTTGCACTATACAGAACTCTAAACTCCACTCAGGTTCAAACATAAGGGAAAGTATTTATTATACAGTATAGGCAAGAGTTCCATGATGAATAAGAAAGTTAATATAAAATAAAATTATTCACACTTTTAATGTTATGTGATTAAAAGAGAAAAGCATTTGGTAAAAATTAAAAAAAAAAGATATATCAGTATTACTCTTTTTACTATAGCCTGCCATTACGTCTCTACAGCCTCTTTTTCTGAAATTTTTCACATTCAAAATTTTAAAGCCCAATTTAATTGGAAGAAATTTCAACCACAATTTTCTCAAGAGAGTTGTTTTCCTCTAAATTGTAGCTTTTACCCTTTATTGGATCACTGATCCGGTCTGGTATCCATTGAAAGTAGTGATTCCTCTGCCTGGGTAAAACTCAGTGTCAATCAAGGGTCCTCACTGAAAACAACTAAGTCAACTCTGGGTGGCTCATGCAGAAACATGATTTACTAAAGGATTACAGGGAACTCACTGAATCTTTGGGTGGGTCAGAAAATTAAGCTTGGGAGCTATGCAATCCAGAACAATGCCTTAAACACACTACAGATCATTGTTGCTCATTTAGGGTGTGTAGATCCGACACTGGATACTACTGAAGGAAACTTGACTTCAGCTGCCTTTGGAAACTAGAGTCAGTTGATGCTATCCTTGCCACAAAGTTTTGATACCTCTGTAAATGAGCATCATGGGCCAGGAAAGTGCCTGGTGAGAGCCAGTGAGTCTGAGCCCATCAGTGCCTAGATGGCAAGAGAAGCTGAAGAAGTATCCTTTTATTTGTTCATTGATTTGGCCAGTAACACGTAAGATCTACTATGTCTAGTAGGCACTGGGAAGTCATAAAGAATGACAAAGAAATAGTCTGTGGATTTGACAAAGTTTCTGAGAAGCCTCAAGATGATTGTGGCTGAGTCAAAAGAATTTTATAAAAACTGTCTCTAAAGGTATTTGACATTGTTGGAAAAAGCTGTAGGGCTGCTTTGGGAAAACAAACTAGAGTAGAGGCAATAAAAAACCAGTGATATCACCCATACATCTACAACAGAAAATGGGAAATCCTATGAAAAGGGTAGGAAAAAGCCCACAAATAAGGAAATCATTTTTTAAATGAAATTAAACAAAGAATTAACTCACAAAGAAAAATTATAATTAGGCAAAATTAGAAATAGGCATATGTGAGTGAGTGTGTGTGTGTGTGTGTGCGTGTAGTCTCAAGAACCAAGTAATGAGTTGCAACCTGTATTAGCTCAGGTTGCCATAATAAAATAGCACAGACTAGGTGGTTTAAACAACAGAAATATATTTCTAGTACTTTTGGAGGCTAGATGTTCTAGACTGAGGTCTAGCAGGGTGGGTTCAGTTTCTGTTGAAAGCTCTCTTGCTGGCTTGCAGGCAGCTACCTTCTTGTTGTATCCTTGTGTGGCCATCCCTCCAAGTGTACACAGAGAAACAGAGAAACAGAGAGACAGAGAGAGTGCTCTGGAGTCTCTTTTGATAAGGACACTAATCCCATTGGATCAGGGCCTCTACCCCATGGCTTCATTTAAAGTTACTTACCTCCTTCTAGGCCTTATTTCCAAATACAGTCACACTGGGAGTTAAGGCTTCAACATTTGAATTTTGAGAAGACAAGATTCAGTCCACAGCAAATTTTAAACATATTTTATGTAATGGTGATGATATTTTATGATTTCAGTGATTTTGTGGCTAAGCATTTTAACACAAATACATGTCAATACATGTCATTGTGAAATATGTGAAAGCAGTTTTATATATATGTATGAAATGTTCTATGTTTATAGTACATTTCGGTTTAAATTCACAGCATTTATTCAATAACCATTGTTTACAATAGCTACAAGCTAGTCATTTTTGGTACCCACTAATCACTGAATGCACATGATAAGCTAATACCACTTTATAAATTTAAGTGGGATTAAAAATTGTCTTTGGGAAACCACTTCCAATCATGGGAACCCAATGAGTAAGATGTAATAAAACATGACTTTTATTTTATTTTATTTTATTTTATTTTATTTTATTTTAGTCTCAGGGATTTCTTGAGAACTCTAAGCCAAGGAACTTGCTTACAATTGGGATATTATTATATAAGTCTGGGACTTACAGAGGACTAGAGGAACACTTTGAATTTATGGATAATGAAATTTCTTGGGAACTCTGAAAAGGACTACCTGATTTAGGATTTGCCAACAATCTTTATTTAAGAACTGTATACCTATGTACACACAATCTTAAGAGAATATTTGCCTTTAATTGCCATGATAAACCCATCCATTCTGAGGGAGGAGTAGCAGTAGGGAAACTTGCTTACTAATCCTACAATCTTCAATACACTACTCAAAACCTAATACTTGTTGAAGGAAGGGCTATAGTAGTAATTGCTCTGAGAACTATAACTCTACTTGACTGTTTAATCTGGCCATGCTGTAGACTTAAAGTGCCTTTGATATAATGTCTTAAGGTAATTTTAAATTCCAAATCTGCCTTAATACAGCAAAAAGACATAATTCAGTATTAAAAATAAATAAAAAGGCAACCAAACAGATATGCAAACAAAAATCTATGCCACATTTATCAGAAATTGCTAACAAGAGTGCTCATTATAATGATGTCAGTCTTAGTGTACAGATCTATCTTCCCCTGAGAGAGTACTTGTATATTTTAAATTATAATGGTCTCATACCATTTCTTCCCTCCCTTCACCTAGTTTGGAATGTAAAATCTTAAGTAAATTTCATTTGTTTGATAATATTATATTTTATTTAGATATCCCTAAAGGTTGATAGATAATTCTTGTTTGCCTATGGCTAGGGATTTGTTTTGATGATAGTATATATTTATTTCCTTGAGATAACACCTACTTTTCCCCATTTGGAGCAGAAAGTCCCCATTGTACAAATTGCTTTCATCAAGGGATTTATTTGCTTATTTCATGGGCATTTTTATTATGGAAAATTCTCTGAACTAGAGCAAGTGTTGCCCATGATGTATTATGAACATAGTGGACAGAGATAGACAGACGAGCCAAGTTTTAACAGATCATGAACATGGATTAAATAATGTTGAATAAATAATAATTTTCTACCAGGCCTTGGAAACTATAGGTTTATCGTTTGCAAAATGATGAATATCATTAATGATAATTTTAAGCAGGATTAACTTTTTTATTGGAGAGGGGTTTTTGGAATAATAAAGTGAAGCTATCAGTTTAATTGCTACTCATTTTACCATAAATATTTTATCTTAAACCTTTACCTGAAAGGTTAATTTGGCTTTTCATTTAGATAGCTAAGTAATAATCTTATTATATAATAGTGGTATTTATTAATTTTCAATGACAAAGGGGAAGCTTTTAATAAAACATGAACCTGTCAATATTCCTGATTATCCCAAGTAATAAAGAGAGGCTTTTGGTTCTATTACTAAGGTACACAATCAATTGGAAGATAATAAAATTAATAAACACTACCTGAATTTTAAATATATTTCATCTATAGTAAAGTTTACATTAACATTTTTGTTTATAATATTGATTTAACTTATTAAACACTATACATTGCAGGAGAATTAGCATACATCTAAAAATGTTTAGTTTTGGTGTGTTTTAGTAAGTTACAAATTTTTCTTAATATTCATCCCAGTAGTGTGATTAAGATTTTAGAATAAGCCCCTAAAATTGAAATGTTTGTGTGGTCATTCTTTCACAGTTCTCATACCTATTTTTTGTTGAGATATTTGATAACCAAAACAATTGTCCCCAGAGATGTCCACACACAAATCTTTGGAACTTTTGAGTATGTTGCATTATTTGGCAAAGGAAAATAAAAGTCATGGATTGGATTAAAGTTACTAATCAGCTGACGTTAACCTGGGTAATGCACCCTGGATTATTGGATTGGATTGTGTCCAGTGTAATCACAAATATTTTTAAATGTGGAGGAGGGAACTAGAAGAGGAGGTCAGAGTGATTCTATGTAAGAAGGACTTGACTCACCGTTTCTGGTTTTGAAGGTGGAGAAAGTGGCCACTAGCTAAGGAATTTAGGTGGTCTCTAGAAGCTAGAAAAAGTAGGAAATTGATCCTCTCTATGACATTCAATTTTATGCCCACCATCACCAAACCATACGATTATTAACACTAACAGTTCAGATCATCACTTTTAATATTTATTTACATTAAAGAATTTTTTTATCCTAGAGAATTAACTAAAGATTAATTCATAGCTCCCCATTTCTGGTGACAGAAAAAACTGTAACTGAAAAAACTTCACACCGATATAGCACTTTATATTCTCAATGAGTCAAGTGATTAATTAAATCTTAACACTCTTATGAAGGAGATTGGGTATTTTTATAAATGAGAAATATTACAGCAAAAGTCTTAAATCAAGTCATTCTCATTGTCCAGGAATACATGCCTCTCAAATTAAAGATTTCTTACAGGGAAAATTACTAAAATTTTTTCCCTAGAAGATAATAAGTAATACTATAAAATATATTTCTATACTAAATTTCTTAAAAAATGTGATAAATTTATGAGTAGAAAGAAGTTAAAGAATATGTAAAATACTGTGTGTAAATGTGTGTGTGTATAAAATTTTTAAGTGCAGTTAGAAAATATGAATGAGGCTCTATGAAGCATTAGTTCTGTGCAATTATGATAGATTCCCTTCCCCAGCTCCTAGTCTTGTTTTCTGATCCAACTATATTAACTCCAGACTAAAAATAAACCTCTTTAATGTATTGTTGTTTAAGTGCAAATTAAAATTAAAAAATATATATAATAACAAAAAATATATGTTTAACGTATTATGTTGAGATTTTAAGGAACAAACTATAACTTGAACACATCTTAGCATTTTTCTAGAAGGACTGCAGTAGCTCTTCTGAGAGAAATCATCCCATCTTTTTAAAAGAAACTTACGTAGTAACTAAAAAAAGGCATTTAATTATGATCTGGGGAGCCAGGCAACCATGTACTATGAATCCCATTTGGTTACAGGATAAGAAACATTTGTTGATTTTATAAAAATCAAAAAGAAAGAAAAGAAAAAGAAAAGTCACTAGTAATTCTGTTATTATCTCCCTAAATACTACTTCTAATAAGGACAGATTTCCTTCTAGTTGTTCCTCTTTCTTCCCAATGTAGCTGCCATGTGGATCAAGCATATCTTGTGGGATATAATCACAAAACGTATTTATTCTTGTCTTCTCCTGTCTTTTTGCATTTATTCTGTCGACTCATTCTTCTCCTAGTCCTACTTCTTTTCCTAGGTGGAATTTAGGACAAGTCCCCAGGCTTATCTAGTCACTTTCAGATAACAAAATATTCTCCAAATAGTAATTAATATTTTCACTGATGTGATATTCAATATTTTAACCTCATTCAAAATACTAGGTATTTCACCCTTCTCAGCTTGGGCTCACTGTAGGTTAGGCAACTGCAGGAGGAGAGAGAGGTGCTTTCTTCTTTGTCCCTGACTATATCTTTGTCCATCCTTCTTCATCTTGTCAATCACAATATTTGACCCCTGCAGGGGAGTGGGAGAGGCAAGAAGAAATGAAGGGAGTTAGGCACTTTTTTATTTGACTAATACTGTTCAGAGCTGAAATGTGCTCATTGAGCATGGAGATGTTTAAAACTATTCTCTCATGGGCTACTTTTTTGTGTTCTTTGGAGACTGCTTTGCATCACACCTCTGCCTAATGGGAGTCGTCATATGCAGTTTCCTTGACCGGGTTATGGCCTCTCCCTCTTGCTTTCTTTGCCTGGTTTTCAGTGTTTTACTGCTACATAAACTCTCTCTCACTGTTGGGATTCCATTGTCCCTCTGGGTGGCAATCCTTGGCAAGATCAATGCAAGCCCAACAGGCTATCTCTTACTTGAGACCCAAGTGTGGTTCCTTAGAAATACTTTGTCAGGACAATCTTGGGGAAGCAAGCAGACAGCAGTGCAGAAGCACTTCTTCCCTTAGAAGATAAACTTGTTAGAAAATTACTCATCCTCAAATTTCTCAGACTCATTCAGACATCTGTCCACCATGTACACCAACTGCAGGTGACAAGTATTAACCTCCTTGGTTAGTTTTCTCTTTGTCCTCTGTCTTTAGTTGAGGTGAAGGGAAACTTGCACTCATTTTCCTTTCTTGGGGAAGAGAGTGGATGAATGCCAAGCACAGCAGCACACCAAATGCTCCAGCCAACTCTTTCCATCTTCTACTTTCTCTCTTGATGTGAATGAGAGGGTTGAAACAAGTGGTTTTCCACAACCTCCTTTTGCAAGTTCTACATGATGGTTTCACAGTTCATTTGGGAATGTAGCATCTATTTTCTTGAAGCTTGGCAGAAAATAAAATATTTTTATTTTAATATTGTATTACACGAGCTTTAAAAAATGAACAGGGGTGCCTGGGTGGCTCAGTTGACTGAGTGTCTGACTCTTGATCTCAGCTCAGGTCAATGATCTCACGGTTCTTGGGATCAAGCCTGACCTCGGGCTCCGTGCTTCTAGCAGGGAGCCTGCTTGGGATTCTCTCCCTCCCTCTCTTTCTGCCCCTGCCCTGCTCTCATGCTCTCCCCTCTCTTTCTCTCAAAATAAATAAATAAACTTAAAAAAAAGCACATTTATGTGTACTAATTAAATGTATAGTTTTCTTAACAATCTTGTGGTTGAATTGTGTATCATGCTTTATTTGATTAAGTTCTAAACACTTGCCATTTTCTACATGTTATTTGAAAACAGAATTTTAACAGCTGTATACTATTTAATAGCACAAATATTCTATCAATTATTCAATAATCTTCCATTGTAGGACATCCACGTGAAATCTGATTTTTAGTATTATGTATTACATTATAATGAACATGATTTTGTCAACTTTTCTTTCTAAAAGGGTATAAAAATTTATATTCTCACCGGTACTACTTAAGAAAGTTCATTTTTGATAAGCTTGACCACATTTTTTTTTCAATTTAATATGTAAAAATGGTATTTTATTGATTTTTCCATTTGCATTTATTTAAGTGAAATTGAAATGTTTTTGCATGATTATTTTTCTTTTTCCCTATTTGATATGCTGTGTCTCTTAACAGGTGGGTTTATTTCCCATTAGTTTTATATCTATATTGACTTTTAACATGTCATTTTATAACTTCTGGTTGTAATCCTTTTCCTTTCTTTTCTATTTGTCTACGTATCTTTTACTTCTTTTGGCTTGAGAAAGCTTTTTTTGTTTCCCCTCCTTTAATCCTTGACTGTCTTCAGCTGTAGACTGTAGTTGTTCTTTTAGAGGTTATCCTAATATAAAATCTTCACCAAAATTTCTTTTAAACAAGGCCTATATTTAATTAGTAACTCTTTCTCCTGAATAATACACCTAATTTAAGAAAATTTACATGCCTAGTGAACAGTCCTTTATCACATTCTCCTAAATTTATACTCTCCTAAAATGTTGTACCAAGATTTATTTAAATACAACAATATGTTTGAACAAAAGATGGTGGTTTACTGGATTCTGCTAGTTTCAAATTTGTCTTACTAATGGCATCTTCTAGTAGTTTTTCATGAAAGAATGTGAATGTCGAGCCCTTTAGGTTATCATCAGACAATAAAAATACAATACAAACCACAAATGGGAGCCCCATATGTAATCTTCTATTTTGTAGTAGCCACACTAAACAAAAGATGAAATTAATTTCAATTTTAATATTTTATTTTATTTAATCCAATATATCCAAAATACTATCATTTCAACATATAGGTAACAAAAATGTTAATGGAATATTTTACACTTTCTTTTACTAGGTCTTTGAGATTCAAGGTGCATTGTATACATGTAGCACATGTCCACGCAGAGTAGATTTCAAGTGCCTGATAGCCACATATGACATGTGTGTGTATTGGACAGAGCAGTTCTACGTCTTCAAAAGGCCTTAATTTTAAATACCTAAAATGAGAACAGTCTCATATATATGCCTATTATTACACTCTACTGAACAAAGAACATTCGATTGCTCTTTCTCCTTCCCTGATATTCTAAGTTTCCCTCTGTTATTTCCTTTCTGATCAAAGAACTTCCATTAGCCACACAGTTAGTCTGGTTTGCTGGCAGTAAATCATTTTAGTTATCTTAACCTGAAATGTCTTTATTTCCTCTTCATTCCTGAGGTATACAGAAATTTGTTCTGAGTTGAAATTCTTTCAGCACTTGAAAATGTTTTGCCAGTTCCTTCTGGCCTTCACGGTTTCACATGAGAAGTCCACTATCATTGGATTTGTTGTTCCTTTATAGGTAATGTGTCATATTGTATTAGCTGTTTTCAAGATTATTTTTCTTTATTTTTAGTTTTCAAAAATCAGATTATGATGCTGTTTGGTGTGGTTTTCTAGTTAAAAAAATTTTTTTTAACATTTATTCACTTTTGAGAGACAGAGGCAGAGTGTGAGCACGAGAGGGGCAGAGAGAGAGAGAGGGAGACACAGACTCCAAAGGAGGCTCCAGGCTTCGAGCTATCAGCACAGAGCCTGATGCAGGGATCGAACTCAGGACCCCAAGATTATGACCTTAGCTGAGGTCGGACACTAACCAACTGAGCCACCCAGGCGCCTTGATGTTCTAGTTTTTAAAATTTATTAATCTTCTTGAAAATGAAGGTTTGTACCTCTTGCCAAATTTGGATATTTTCAGTCATGACTTCAAATATTTTTTGGGATGGACACATTTTTCTCTTTTTCTGGGACATTAATAACATAACTTTTAGTTCTTTTTTATTGTCTACATGTCCCTGAAGATTTGTTCATTTTTTAATTTTCAATCTATTTTCTTTCTGTTGTTCAGATTGGGTAATTTTTATTGATTAGTCTTCAAATTGATTGATTCTTTCTTCTGTCATCTCTATTCTACTAAACTGCATATCCAGTGAAATTTTTATTTTGTTTTTTGTGTTTTTTTATTCTAATTTCCATTTGGTTCTTCTTTATATTTTTAACCTTCTAATGTTTTGTTGAAATTTTCTATTCTTTATCCTTGTTTCAATAGTGTTTGTAATTGCTCATTGAAGTATTTTTACGTGGCTACATTGAAATCCTTGTCAGATGATTCTGACAGTTGATTTGCCTTGGGGTTGATGTCTATTATGTTTTTGTATGCCAGTTGTGATTTTCCTGGTTGTTGGTATGCCAAGTGTTTTTCAAATATACCCTGGACATTTTGGGCATTATGGTATTAGGCCTTGGATCATATTTAAATCTTCTGTCTTATCAGGAAGTCACTGTGTTTAGGTTCAACATAAAAGTTCTGGCCTACGTTTGTGGTTCCAATGGTAATTTAGTTTTCCATCTTTGCAGTGTTAATCTGTTCTGTTTTGTTTGTGTGGTACTCAGGGGCTAGTCAGAAAGCCTCAGTGCTTTTCTGAACAGTTGCCCAGCTCTTGAATATTTTATAATGCTAAATCTGGTCAGTTTCTCATATGAATTCCTCAGACATCAGCCTAGGACTTCACATATAGGTTTAAAGAATCACTTTCACGAGCTCCCTCTCTCAACACTCTAGTTGGGATGGGAGGGAGTTTCTCCTGCCAGTGCAGGGTGGTGGTATAGGTCCTCCCTTTGGCCTCCACTGATACAAGCATGATTGGGGTAGTGTAATGCCACCTGCTAAGGCTGGGCAAGGATTGTCAGCCCAGGCTCTCCAATTGGCCCCTGATGACATCCCAAGGGGAGGGGAGGAGCTCTGAGAGAAGGGAGGGGTGGTGATGGTGAGGTGGTGACAGCATGTTTTTCCTCGTGGTGTTGGCTGAAGAAGGTTTCTATCTTCCAGGTTGCTGTTTTCTTGATTCTTTGGCTGGAGAGAGAAGTCTTTTCTTGGGCTTTTTTTTTTTTGTCTGTATCTTTTGGCCTTTCTGGGTGCCAGCTTCTTCAGCCCCCAAATGTTGCATTTCCATTCAGTATACATATTTATTTAAAAAGGTCTGTAATCTAATAGCTAATCAAGTTAAAGAATCTTAGTTGACATAAAAATAATGACCTTTTACAGTAAAATTCTGGTTTATTAATTTGGTAACTGTTCTTCCCAGATAAGGAGTGATTCTCATTTAATTAGTTTTCCTACTCAATAATAAAGTCTTAATACTAAAAGTAAGATTCAAAACTTGAAAATAATTCATTACAATATTTAATCTTTCAAATGCTTCAACAATTTGAAAGAAATGATAAGGATTATTCAGGGCTTATGCTGTTTAGAGGATTCAATGATGTTTAATCATGTTGTACTAGAGTTAATATTACATGTGAATGAATGGACTTGTTTATCAGAAGACTTTATGCCTGATACTGCAGGCATTTTCACACTGTTACAAAGATGTTTAAGATGTTTCAAACATGTGTTCATGAATCACTTACATGTTTTTAAGATTTTTGGATATCCCTAAAAATTGCACATAATTTAAAAAAAGGTGTAATACATTCTCACATATTTAAGACTTAGACTAATAGATTATTATGCAGACTTTTGAAAGTTATTTTATGCATAACAGTTGCCTCCTGGTAATGTGTACAAATATATTTTTTGAATTTGTAGTATTATTTAGCATAGGTACTCTTATAGTCCTGACAGAGCTGTTCTAGGTCTTCATGTAAATATAGGACAAATATTTGATATTTGATATAAAATATTTGATATTTCTTAAATATAGGAAAATATATTTAAACAATTAAATCTTTTATAAACATATTAGGTATCAGAAGAAATATTTTGGTTATTTTGTTTGCCTATACAAATTGTCTGATGTGATACTTCAAATGTACACATTTTCAATTAATGCATTCGTTAAAATGAGTAAAAAATTTACGTGTGCAATGCTTTTCAGTACTTTAAATAGTCTGAGGTTTTGATAGTTGTGCTAAAGGAGGTGGTATAGAATTATGACCAGCAAGCTTTGTTCTCAGCCCAGTTCCATGACTGACTTACTGCCATCATCAGATTATTCCTTAGAGCTGTATGAGGACCCTGGTATGGGACCTCTCACTTTCAAAAACACATGTTGTTGTCTCAAAAGCATTATGCATGCCTTAAAAAATGAATATTATAAAATACAGGGAATTATATTCTTTAAAATTTTTTTATTATTTATTTATTTTGAGAGAGAGAGAGAGAGAGAGAGAGAGAGAGAGAGGCAAGCCCACACAAGCGGGGGAGGGGCAGAGAGCGGGAGAGAGAGAATCCCAAGCAGGCTCTGTACTGTTAGTGCAGAGCCCAGTGAGGAACTCCATCTTACAAATCGTGAGATCATGACCTGAGCTGAAATCAAGAGTTGGATCCTTAACTGACTGAGCAACCGAGGCACCTTGGGGAATCATGTTTTTAAGTGATTAAGATTTCTGGAGGAAAAGGAAATATATGCTCTCACATCTAAGATAGTCTTCAGGGATTCAGTCACCATGTGTGGGGACAGAAGCAGTACAATTCTGTTCTGATAGCAGTAATGAGGTGGGAGATATATCCAACACAGGCCAGTTAATGTAGAAGTTGCAATACAGGGAGCCTCTGCCTCAACTTCCAAAACATCAATACATCAAAAATGATGCCTAAAATCATGTTGCATATGAGAACTATAGCTGTTCATGGTCCAGCAATACCCAAATTAACATTTAGAGTCTATCACTAGGTATCAGGTCATTTGTTTGGGAATGTATAAGGTGTCATATTCTAGAACTGTTGAGGAATGCCATTTGATTTTACCTCTGATTCATATTTAGTCACATCTCTAGTGATATTGCAAGGGATATTTCAGTATGGAGATGATATAAAACTCTTTACTTCTCAACAACAGAGACTTCATTTGTATTTTTGGCCTCATGAATCTTGTGTTTGAAGATATTTTCTCTAGCAAATCACCAGATGAACTTGCAGACATTTATTTATTAAACAAATAATGTCGATTGCCTACCATAAACCAAACACTCTTCTAGTTCCTGCAGACACAGTTCTTTTCCTGGAGCTAAACATATTTTCTCATTTCATAGTAATAAAATATAAGCAAATTTCTAACTGAGTTTCTGGTTATCGAATAAAAACCAAGGTTATTATAATGGCTTTATATAACACAAGCAAAAGCAAAATATATTGGTGTCTTGCTTTCCTTCTTTAGCTTGTATATCTTATGTTTCTAAATTTTGAAAATAGCCCAATGTCCTTTCATTAGTAAGTCCAGAACCTGATGAGAATAGAGTATACCTGTGATGCAGTTGCCTTGTAGCTTGAAACTCTGTTGATTTTTATTTTTAAAATTTTAATGTTTGTTTATTTCTGAGAGAGAGAGGGAGAGAGAGAGAGAGAGAGAGAGAGAGAGAGAGAGAATGTGAGCAGAGGAGGGTCAGAGGGAGAGGAAGACACAGACACAGGATCTGAAGCAGGCTCCAGGCTCTGAGTTGTCTGCACAGAGCCTACTGTGGGGTTAGAAATCACAAACCACAAGATCACGATCTGAGCCAAAGTCAAACGCTTAACCGACTGAGCCACCCAGGTGCCCCAAAGCTCTGCTGATTTTAAACAGTTATATAATTTGACAGAATTTTATCTTGATCTGTTCTATATTTGTTTTGTTACATAGATGCCGTATTTGCCTAAGTCCTCCAGGGAATGTGATTGGACACAGGCTCTACAACTCTAAAATTGCTCGTGTCAATATCTGTCTTATATTTTCCCTTCCTACTTTTCACTATATTGTGGACGTTTAAATACTATTCCTATTTTTTCAAATTTTAATAAAATATAGTATACGTAGGGATTGTGTGCATGTAATTATTGTATTATGAGATTCTCAAGGACGAAACTGTACAGGATGTGTGTGTGTGTGTGTGTGTGCGCGCGCACTAAAGATATTCAACAAAACTCTGTCTTTACTCTGAACATTTCCCAAAGAAGTATTGTTTGTTTAAATCCTCTTGACTGAGATTTATGTCGCTGTTGTACAAAATCCATTAAAAAAAATTTTATATATAATAAAAAAGTAGTGGTCTTCAAAATCATATAGCCTAACCTCTATTTTCAATTTTTCCCCCAAATTTCTTAATTTCATCTATCTATCTTTTTATTGTATCTTTGAAATTCATAAATATAATTTTGACAAACCACTTTCTTCTATACTATCTTAGTGTTATGGAAGGTTGAATTTTGGGGGTCCCCAGTGACAAAGGACCCTTGATAGTTATGGCGTTGTGAGTCCCCTCTCATAACAATGCCAGGCATGGCCATGTGACTATCCCTGGTCAATGAAACATTAATATTAAGCATTATGTTTTCCTCTTGGAATATTTTAATTGGGTTCCAGATACCATAATATATGAGGAGTATCAAGTAGCCATATGGGGTGGTCCACATGTACAAGAACAGGGGCCCCTGAATGACTGTCTCAGTTGTCAACTATGTGAATGAAACCATTTGTACCTCTTACTTTGTCCAGGAGCCTACCTGATAGCACACTGTAGGGGAGGAAAAATTCCTTCTGAACAAAAATTCACTTCTGAACAAGTGATTGGAGCAGAAAGTTTTTATACCTTTTAGACAGAGAAATGGTAAATTTGTGAAACAACAAAGGGTTTGGGGCTCAGAAAAGTAAGTTCTGAGGTGATAACTAGGAAGATACATGGTGGGGTGTGATACTATTGGAAGATAAGAGATATTTTAGCAAGTTTGTTTGTACAGACCCATTTCAGTGTTGACTCCAAGTGTCTTGGTGATAAGGATGTTATTGTCTTGCTGGTAAAGAAAGGGCACTTTTCCATGTGAAATTTCATGGGTTGTTTTAGCCAGAAAAGGGGGAGGTCAGAAAGTCCTTCCTGCATTTGCTGTTTATTGAAAGTGCCTTCAGCTGAAAATAATCTGTATACCAAAGTGGCATATTTCAGGGTGGCATATCCTGAACTCCTTCAACATGAAGCAGAGGGGATTCATGGTCAATCCACCAACCCATAGAACGAATCACGAATAATAATAAATTTCTATTATTTTAACCCACTGGGTTGTAGAGTAGTTTGTTACCGAACCAAATAACCAAAATATGGCATTTCCCAGTTTTTTTCCATAGCTGGATTTTAGTTCTTCAGAGCACCTATAGCATGGCTACCAAGCCAAAATATTTCAAAATGCAATATATGCTTTAGACAAAAACAAAAATGAAAAAGAAATGGCTTATTCCCAAAAGGTAAGCTTATAATTTAGTAGGAAACCTATGGCATATGTATATCAATTTGAGGATGAAAGTGATATTTCCTGAGAATTTGAGAGGTAAAGGACTATGATGGTTGAAAGATGAGTGATGATGTCACAGAGGTTGCCATGTGTGGTTGCTGTGAGAATATACCACTCCTCTCCTGCTGAGGCAAAGAAACTTTCATAAAACTGTTGCAGTAAGCTTCTCTTCGTATGTGATTCTCCTTCCTTCTACCTTTCCTTCACATGTTTCTGACTTACATGTCTTTGCCTTCTTCTTTTTCATCTTTAGCTTTCACAGACCTTCCTGCAAAAATGCAAAAAAAAATGTTTTGCATATATAATTACATCTTGGAGTTTGTTTCTCAGAAAAACAGAACTAACACACCATGTGTATTGAGCCTTTAAAAGCAGAATTTGAACACCTTGAAGAGGAATGGCATTCAAGGCAACAGAAATAATGAAAGTCTTGAAAGAGAGAAAGCTTGAGGACTCATATGCAGAGCAAAATTTGACAAGAGCATAATGAATAGGAAGAGGAGTCAAAGGAATAAGACAAGAAAAATAGGTTTTGGTCTTCAATGCAAAGCAAAAAAGTTTGGACTTCGGAATAGATAAAGGGGAGGCATGGGAAGATTTTCCATGTCCAAGGGAGTGACATGACCTGAGTAGTACTTTAGGAAAAGTAATCTGCAGCAGGCTGAATTAGGAGATAACAGATGCAGAGTATGAATTAGACTGTTATAGTCTCCTGTTTCTTCCAGTCAAGTAGGGAGTCAAATAAGAGGTCCAGCTTGTTAACCAGTGGAAAAATTGGCACAACCTTGGCATAAGGAATAATAATGACAATGGTAATATCCTTATATTTCTACAATCCTCTGGAATTTATAAAAAGGTTTTTATATACATTTAATCTTGTCACAAATTTAGAGAGTTTCTTTAATCTCCATTTTGTAGAAGAGGAAAGAAACTAAAGTTCAGAGACAGGGAAAGATGATGTAATTTAGTTACAGCTGAGTTTATAGATAGCAAAGCCATGACTTAAGACCAGATCTTCTAATTCCAGGCCTCTGGCTCTTTATGGTCATACCAAGTTTTAAATCTGTGAAAGACATGGAGATAAAGTAAGTTAGCTAATAGAGATATTAGAACTTATGGGGAGAATTTAAGGTTAAAGATGGTTCTTTGGGATCCATGTCTAAAGAAAAGTTGTGGGGGGGGGGCGCCTGGGTGGTTCAGTCAGTGGAGCATCCTACTTTGGCTCAGGTCATGATCTCACCATTCATGAATTCGAGCCCCACGTTGGGCTCTTTGTGGACAGCTCAGAGCCTGGAGCCTGTGTCTCCCTCTCACTCTCTTCCTCCCCCACTTGCACTCTGTCTCTCTCTCTCAAAAATAAACATTAAAAAAAAGAAAGAAGGAAAGAAAGAAAGAAAGAAAGAAAGAAAGAAAGAAAGAAAGAAAAAATTTGGGGGACTCCATGGGAGTTGATGGGAAGAGTATTAGTGAGAAAAGAGTAGCCTGAAAGTTCGCATGAAAATTGTAGTTCAATACTTAAGCAGTTGGATGAGGATCATGATGGGGGTACTAATTCTGGCCTATTCTTTTGAGATGTGCAAATCCTCTACAGGAGGACTCTGAATTGAGGCTTTCATACTGTCTTGGCCGAACATTTCACAGAGTTGTGTTGCAGTAAGATTATCTTCCCACGTGATTCTCCTTCCTTCTACCAACAAAAAACCAAATTCTCCTTTCTTCTACGAAACAACTACTCATTGAATAGCTACCACTTACCAGCCTAAGATAAAGAGTAAGAAAAATAGACAAAAATGGCCTACATCAAGAAGCTTATGGCCCAGAGATGTTAAAGAAATAGGCTGAAGATTTTTAACAGTCATTAATGAGAGGACTGGTTTGACTATCTAGTTACTATGACCACGCATTATATTTAGTCACAGGGAGAGAGGTATGCCTTCACTTCACTGTAAAATGAAGCTGCATCTCTTATTTTTGCTATTATGCTGTATTCAATTTACAGGCATAAAAACCACTCTTGTATTCTTGATTGGAAAATGTGAAAGCAATTTACCTTTGATGAGTTAATGTACAGCCCCCAGTATATATATTCTTATAAACGTACACAGCTTTTTGGGATTTACGAAAAACCATATCTGTCTCTTAGGATATGCAAAATTTGCCTCGGTGTATTTTTGATGACTTGAAGACCTATAATCATAAAGCAGATTTTTTTTATTACAGGATAATGAATATGGTTGTTGTCTTTTATAGAATGCTGTTTCTTGGACCTTTGTTTCTATGTTCTTACTGCTTTCCATCCTACCCAGACATATTTTCAGACCCAAACAAGTAGGAGCAAAAGTATTTAAACCCTATTCATAATTAACTATTTTGCTTATGAGAAATGAATCACTTAGATTTAGGTCATCAGATATTCTCTTTTACTCTCCACAATTTTTTGTTTTGAGAAATTACAGCTTTGGATATGCTCTCCAAATTCTCCTGTGACAAACAAGAAGATATATTCTTTCGAATTATTGAATCTCCTTTTTTTATTATCATTATTTTTAAGTTTATTTCTTTATTTATTTTGAGAGAGAGAGAGAGAGTGAGTGCAGGGGAGAGGCAGAGAGAGAGGGAGAGATGGAGAATCCCAAGCAGGCTCCACATCATCAGCACGGACCCGAAGTGGGGCTCAAACCCACAAACTGAGATTGTGACCTGAGTTGAAAGCAAGAGTTTGGCATTTAACGCACTGAGCCACCCAGGTGCTCCAGAATTACTGAATTCCTAAATTGTTTAGGTTCGTGATTTCAAATACAGAAAGGCATCCATCTGTGTAACACACATACATGTACATACATACACACATGTACTGTACAGACAGGCATATTCCTCTTCTACCATAAAGCTGAGTTTGCAGTCAGTATTTTCTGCAAGTTAAATAAATCACACACACACACACACTAACACACACACACACACACACACACACACAAGTTCTATGTACCAATCTGAAATTATGGCTTCAAATAGTAAATGCTATAAAAACCTTAATTGCAGGGGCATTAATGGGAGCTTCTATAATGGGAGGAAACTGTCCCCTGAATAATGTCTCTCCAGAGAGACTTGCTGACTACGTACCTGCTTCCAAAAGTGGAAGCAGTACTTGTACTTCGTTTCATCCCCTCAACCTTAAAACTGCTGAGAGTCCTCACTCTTCTCGTTTTGATATATCTCTTCTATGAGTGACAAGTATATACATGAGATAATAAAATGTGTTACAATAGTCTGCTTGGCAGTGTTTTTGCTGATGTATTAATTCATTTCCTTTCACGTGCTATATCACCATCATGTCTAACTAGATTTTATGTGAGGGCTCACTGAAGTGAAAATCAAGCCAATGAATCGTTTAATATGAACTAATGAAAACCAGATATAAAGGGCTTTAGTAACTGTTTTGGAGCTTTAATTGTCAAGTGGATGTAAATGCTGAGCACTACTAAGTAAAGGACAGTAATGAAGAAACTGGGATCACTTTGTGGTAATTGGTTTAATTAAATAGTCATGTAAGCAGTGATGTCCTAGATGAAGCCACCCAGACAGGAAGGAGGAAATGTTTTCTCCAAGATAGGAGAGGAACTTTGAAGGAAAAGGGTACACCATTATGTTGACTCGTCTTTGCCATGGTTTGAGAGAAAATCATTATTGGTACGTCAGAGCCATTTCTATGAAGTTCACTTTGTTCAGAGAAATCCACAAGGATATTTATAATTAAAACAAAATAGAAACAAAATATTTCAAAACGTCTGTTGTTTGTCTATGGTACTGGTATGATAAATTTGTGGGTTGCCATGCAATTGGTTGTATGATGAGTAAAGAGGCACTATAATGAAAGCTATAATTACACACATAGGCTGTTCCTGGATTTTAAAAAAAGAATTTTTATTGTATTAAAATAGTCATTGTCTGTAATAGCTGATTCGGGTAAAGGAGATCAGTGGGTGTTAAGACCATGGAGTGAAAGGTTTTTAGGAATAGCATATTGGTAGGATGCCAAAGTATCATCCAACAGATAATTTACTAAATACAATTTACTAAGTACTTTATATTGAAGATATCTATAGATCACAGCCTCAAATAGTAATCTAATTTGGCATCATAACTGGTATTGCTCCTTGATATGGTATAATAATGAATATAAAAATCACTTATGTCATATTTGTGCCAAAATACTTGCACTGAATTTAATCACGAAGAAACAATGACAAATCCAGAATTTAGAGCACTCTGCAATTACCCTGGATGCTAAACCAAAGACCAAAAACCGAAACCAAAATGCAAACCAATCCCATGATGTCACAAAAAACAAAACCGAACAAAAATTCCAAAAAATGAAAAAAGGCACCATTCTACCTTGAAAGAAATAACATCAAAGGCAGTGATTGATTCTTCTTAGATAAGAAAAAATAAAACAGATTATACAATACTTATTTGGGGGAAAATTGACCTATATAGTGTATTTTGTGTAGTATTACATGAATATTGACTTGTCTACTATGTAATGGTGTTGTGGTAATGTACTGATTGTCTTATTCTTAGGATTTATATGCTGAAGTAGCACTTAAATGTCACGATGTCTGCAACTTTCTGTCAAGTGGTTCATAACAAGAGAAAAAAGGGAAGGATAAAGCAAATGTGGCAAAACGTATACAGTTTGATTAACATATCTGAAGAGTAGGTGAGTGTTCATTGCACTAACGTTTCAAATTGTGTGTAGATTTAATATCCTCAAGAGAAAAAACTGGGAAGATTGGCATGACATATGGCTTTTTTTAGTTAGAGAGGAGTGTATTTGGAGCCTGCTGAATAGGTACACGCTAAGAAGAATTTAAGTCCCCTTACTACCAAGTATTATTAACTCTGCTATTTAAACAGTTATATTTTGATAAATTAGATATTCAGAGTGGCAATTATTTTCTGAGAAGTCCTAACCCAAATTTCCCATGAAATAAGATTCAGTGATGTCAATTGTTTTTGCTCCCTATCACAACTAGGAATTACACTTAGCTTTCCTTTTTAAAATTTTTTTTTAAACGTTTGTTTATTTTTGAGAGACAGAGATCGAGGGAGCAGGGAAGGGCAGAGAGAGAGGGAGACACAGAATCTGAAGCAGGCTCCGGGCTCTGAGCTGTCAGCACTGAGCCCGACGTGGGGCTCAAACTCACCAGCGTGAGATCGTGACCTGAGCTGAAGTCTGATGCTCAAGCGACTGAACCACCCACGCACCTCTACATTTAGCTTTCTTAAATTATACAGATAAAAAATATTAAAGAGATTAATTATTGAATCTCTGTAATTTAGATCAAGAAAATTTTATCTCTGCACATTTTAGAGAATGTTGAAAAAAAAAAAAACAACCCTCATTCTTAAAAAGACATATTCACATACATTTTCTAATAGGAGCATTTAAAAAGGTTTAGAAAATGAATAAATGAGTCATTTAGTTATTTTGTTCACAGCATTTATTTGACACATTATGTTTATTAATTTTATTTCCCTTATTTTTGCAAATAGATTCTTTTAGATGTTTGTCAACAATCATGCATAAAAATGATGTTAAGAGCATATAACCACCTCCTTTTTCATGGCAAGTCTTTTCAATGTAACTCTTTAGTACATGGAAAAATTTTTGTGCTTATATACACAACCTCTTAAACAGTTAGTATTGATGACCATAGAATTGCAAATATCCATTAAGCTGTTTCTCAAAATAGTGAAGTGCCTCAGTGTGGAAGCGGCTTTTAATTTGAGTCTGATTACACGAACTTTATGCTTTGCTAACCTAGCTCATTATCATAAGTGATCTGGGAGAATCCCAGGAATGTAAAGATGGTGTAATGTCAGCAGATGGATTAAATACCTCCTCCGCAGCTAGTGTTCCAGTCCGGCACAATCATCTCTCACCTGGCATATTGCTATTGCATCCGAACTGGGTCCCCTTCATCCCTCCTGCACTTTTCAGTCGCTTCCCACCACAGTGATTCTGTTAGAACTAGTTCAGAACATGTTGTTCATCTACATGAAACCCTCCAATGCCTCTTTACCTATTTCACAGTAAAAGCTGAAGCTTCTCCTGTGGCCTGCAAGGCAGACCATCTGCCCCTGGTTAGCTTCCTGACCTGGTATCCTACCAGGTTCCTTCCTTCTCATTCTTCTTCAGTCATTGTGGCCCACCATGTTGCTTTCTGAGCGTACCAGAATGCTTCTGCTTCAGGACTTTTGCATTTCCTATTTTTGCTGCCTGGAACATTGTTCTCCAAGATACCCCCATGGCTCATTCTCTTCCTTTTTTTTTTTTTTCCTAGCTGTTATTCAATGTCAGTTTTCTTCACGACCCCTCATGCTAGTGTTATATGGGTCGAATGGTGTCCTCTGGAAAAAAAATACATGTGGAAGTCCTAATACTCAGTACCTCAGAAAGGTGTTCTAATTTGGAAATAGGATCATTATAGATGGAATTAGTTGAGGTGAGGTCATCCTGGAGTAGAGTGGACACAGAATCCGATATGACTGGTGTCCTTACAAGGAAACCATGTGAACTCAGAGAGGACAACATGTGACCATGAAGGTGAGGCTGGAGCAATCCAGCTGCAAGCCTAGGAATGTGGAAGATGGCCGGCATCGCACCAGAGGCCAGGTATGAAGAGGCAAGGAAAATCTCCCTGACAGGTTTCAGAAGGAATGTGGCCCTGCGGACACCTTGATTTCAGACTTCTAGTCTCCAGCGCTGTGAGACAATCAATTTCTGTTGTGTTAAGACATCTGGGTTGTGGTGCTTTGTCCCAGCCTAGGAAGCAAATAGAGCTGCCCTCTCTGCAATTGGAATTCTTGGAATTTCCCGTCCCCTCAACCTGCTTTAATTTTTGCCTGACCACGTGACATCATCTAACTTACCATATTCTACTTATTTATATTATATATATATCTTTGCCTTGCTACCCACAAACCCTATCCCAAATGCCTGCAGTCATGAGGCCAGCGTTTTTTTCTCTCCTCTTTGTTGCTCTCTCCTTAGCACTTGCAATAGTTCTTGATGCTGTACAGAGCCTCAGAAAATATCTCTTGACCGAAGCAATGAAGATATGAATGAATGAGGGAATGAGCCAGGTAATTTGTTTCGTCTCCATGGGGAAGAGTAAGGGGTGTTTCAAAATGACATGAGTGTTTTGGAAAATTGTTCCACTTACTGCATAAAATATTGTAAATGGAAAGAAGCATTTCCTCTTATAAAATATTACACAGCAATTAAATGTAATTTTTGAAGAGTTTAAATGACATGAGAAATTCTTACTGTTTTATAAAAAATGCAATTTGTGAAATAGTTTCTACAATATAATCAGAGCTGTAAAACAGACACTGGTGAATAAAGAAGAGACTAGAGGAAATATTCTAAATTTCTAAGGATGGTGTTTTTACTTGGTGACACTATTTGTGATTATTATTTTTTTTATTATTCTGAAACTTCTGTACATTATGAAATTTAGGTAATTATAATTGACTTTTAAAAAATGCTTTTATTTACCTCAGTTAGCTTCATGGCTGCCTGTGACTTTACATAATATCAGGAACGAATTCAGGAGTGAAGATCTGACAATTCTGTGGTGAACATCCAAAACCATACCACAGAACTAAGCCACTAAAGTTGCCACTGTTTCTGCCACGTTCAGTAAGTTTAAAAACAGAAACTTCCACCACACATATCTGCTCAGAACCTTGCTACCCTGACTCCTCCAGTCCTTTAGCCAGATGATGCTGAAGTTAGAAGCTCCTTGTTGAATCAGGGAACCACAACAGATTCAAGAACCTGAAACTTTTAACCACAATCTACAACAACAAAATAGACATGATATATCCTGCCTCTATCTTCTTGTTAATTTTAATTAAAGTTTCCTGTATGTGATCCGATTGGCAGTGCCTAAATTATACTCAGGTTGCTAACTGCAAGGGAGATTGGGAAATGTTGTTTTAAATTCTACTACCTCTGTGTATTAGAAGTTAATTGGAATGCATGGTGATTGACCATTAGATACAAAATAACTACTCATAATGGAGACAGTGGTTTTTGTACTCTCATTTCTAATGTATATCCATGGTGAATAGGATATCCGATATATGGGCAATGGTGAAATAGAAAATAAGACATGGTTAGGAATTACTCTCAATTAAAGAAACTTTCTTTAGCTCTTTGATTCATGGTAAGTGGAAAATGTCTTCCCTGATATCAATATTGTGAAGGAGATCCAAATTGCTTTCAGAGAATGTATAGGAGTATAATTTAATGAAATTGAAGAACAAGTTATTGTTGGCTATTTTCATTCGTTATATGGCCAATTTTTTAGACTTTCATTTTTCAGTATGCAAAATTTTTCCTTCTCCCTCATGAAGATGAAACTAGGCGAAATACATACATTTGGTCGGATGGGGACTTAACTTAATCATGAGGTTTTTTTTTTTTTTTTTTTTTTAAACAGTTTTTAGGCTGTAATACAAGAGCAGTGAAGTCCCTAGAATAATAGAAATCAGGCTTATGATAAATGGGTTCAGGCTCTCATTATGGATGGAGGAAAGCTAGGAATCATTACGACAGATGGGGTAGATAGCCTTACAATACTCTACCCACAAAAGTGTTAAAGACCCTTTGTCATTTATGAATACAGGGGGAAAACAGAGGTAAACCAAAGTAACTATATTCTAGCTCTTCCCCTACTACCTCACCTCATTTGCCCTCAATAATCTTTTGTCTTGACAATGTAACTAGTTGGCAGACTGGCCAACAATAGGCCACCTTTAGTATGTTCAAAGAAAGTGCAGCATTGGGATTTCATTTAATTCATTCCTATTTTCGTAATCTTTATTTGTTAGTTGAACGTTCGTTAGGCCTCCCAGGCAGCCTATCAATGTGGAAAATCAGAAAATATTGGCAACTTATGGCAAATAAATTTTACACTAAATATAAATTTCTTCTATGCATGAGTGACTGGTGCGTTTATGATATGAAGGACTGCCTTTATTTTAAGAAGGTGCTTCATGGGGATGCCTGGGTGGCTCAGTGGGTTAAACGTTTGACTCTAGATTCCAGTTCAGGTCATGATCTCACGGTTCATGAGTTCGAGCCCTGTGTCGGGCTCTGAGCTGAAGGTGCAGAGCCTGCTTGGGATTCTCTCCCTCCCCCCCTGCCCCGCCGCTCCCTCAGCAACCCCCCCCCCCCGTAAATAAATAAATAAACTTAAAAAATATTTTAAAAAAGAAGGGGCTCCATGAAATAAGGAAAGACCTCAAGAGTTAATAAGAAGTTTGAACTTTATGAAGCAGGGAGTGATAGAATTAGAGCTAATTTTTGAAACAAGTAGAAATGTGACTGCAGCCTGAGTAACCAGTTAATCAGGGCTTGGGTCCCAAAAAACATCACACAGTGCCACATTCTGAGTTTCCCAAATAACACAGTGGGTCATGTAATGAATGAAAACAAATTGATATCCAGAACCACTCTGTTTTCTGCTCAATACTTTCTATTCCTCTCTCTTGCTTTCTTTCACAGTTCTTCACTTCATCCTACTTCTTACCCCTCAGCCATCCATCTGCCTTATGCACCAGTTTAATGAAAATATAGGCCCTCTTGGGCTTTTGCTCTGTCTCCCTCCAGACACAAATTTTACCTTTGTCTCTTGACAAGGAGAACTCTGGACTAATTATTTAGGAACGATTTTCCACTGTTGTTTCACATTTCTATGTGTCTGGTGAACATTGCACCCAGTGCCCTTTGTTTTGGACTGTCTTTTTGCATAGGTTTGTACAGCCAATCTCCTTGGAAGCCTCTGATAGTGTCTTCCTCCAGAGCAGAGGGCAAGTTTGCTTATAGCCTTGGGATATAGAGATAGTGTCTTCCTCTAAAACGAAGAGCAAAGTAGACAGGTTTAGTGTGCATTATAAAAAAATTCAATTTTCTTGAGTTCAGGATTCCACTCATGTAAAGCAATTCACATTTGCAGGTATCCATCTAGGCTTTCTGTGTCACCTCATGGATTCAGGGGCAAAAGGAATCCAAGTAAACACGATGCTGCTCATGCTGTTTCCTGCACTGTGAGCAGTGCTGTTCTGTGTCTCACCCAGGAAGCTGCTATCTTTTCCAGCATCCTTGAGACCATGGCAGGCTAATTTTTTAGCTTACAAGGAATATGAAATCTCATACTGTTCATTGCTTTTTTTCCCCCTGTCTTAGACTTTAACAGTTTTATTGAGACATAATTCACCATTTTCAAGTTTACAATTCAAAATTTTTTATTGAGTTGTACAACGATCAACACAATCTAATTTTAAAACGTTTTTATCACCTTGATAGTAGGAAACTCTGTATCCTTTACCTAGCACCATGCAATCTTCCTATCCCTTGCTCCAGTCTAATCTTTGTCTCTTTATGTTTTTCTATTGTGGACTCTTAATAGAAATTGAATCATAAATATATACATGTTTTCAAGATTCATGCATTTAGTGCTGTTTATCAATACTTTATTCCTCTATATTGCCAAATAATATTATGTTGTGTGGCTATGTCAACTTTATTTATCTATTCTTTAGTTGATGGATGTTTGAAGTTGTTCGATTCTTTGGCTGCTATTAATAAAGCTGCACATTTATGTACAAGGTTTTGCATGAAAATATGCTTTCATTTCCCTTGTGAATATACCCAGGAGTGGAATTGCTATGCTTAGGGTAACTCTATGCTTGACATTTTGAGGAACTGGTGGGAAATTTTCTAAAACAACTGCACAAAGTTGCGTTTACACCAGCGAGTTATGAGGAATCATTTCTCCATATTAATGCCAACACATGCTATTTTCTATTTTTTAAATAAAATATTATAGTTCTCCTAGAGTGTGAAATGGCATCGTGGTTTTGATTTACATTTGTCTAATGATATTGAGTATCTTTTCACGTTCTTACTGGCCGATTTTAATTGAGTTATTTGACTTTTTATTATGAAATTATATTTTATATTTCTAGTTCTGAGTACTTATCAGCTATATAATTTGCCAATAATTTTTCCCATTCTATGGATTATCTTTTCACTTTCTTGACGGTGTTCTTAGGAGCCTCAAACTTTTAATTTTAGTTAAGTCTAGTTAATTTTTAATTTTGTTACTTATCCTTTTGGTATCATATCTAAGAAGACTTTGTCTTGCACAAGGTAATGAATATTTTTTCCCATTGTTCCAGACTCATTCTTTACCCCTTACATTTAAATCTATGCTCCCTCTTTATTTTTATTAACTTTTTTGACTTATAGTTTACTTTGTCTGCGATTAGGGTAGCTACTTTAGTTTTCCTATGATTGCTGTTTTCATGATATAATTTTGCTTTCTTTTGTTTCTAGCCTGTTTGTAACTTGGAATCTAAAGTGTATTTTCTATACAGCATATAGGGGGATGGATCTTAATATTTTTTATTGTCTGACGAACTTTCTTTTGATTGGATTAATTAATTCACATTTAGTGTTATCAATAAAATTGAATTTACGTTTGCCATTTTATATTTTTCAATGTCTTGTGTGTTTTTTGCTCCTCTGTTTCTACTTTACTGCTTTGCTTCTCATTATTTTGTAGTATAGTATTTTTTTTACTTTAATGATTTTTTTTAACCTGCATTACTTGGGAGTTATTTTCTTAGTGGTTGCTCTAAGGCTCACCACAAGTATCTTCACTCATCAAAGTCTGCTACAGATTTACATTAACTTAATTCCAGTAATATATAGAATGCTACTCCTATCTAGTTCTATTTCTTCCTCTCCCTTTTTGTGTTATGATTGCACATCTATCATCTATCTATCTACATAATGATATCTATATGTTGCAAACTCCTAAATGCATTGATATAATTAGTTATATAAAACTACATATACACACATATGTATTTGCATGTCTTTGAAGCTGATTAAAGAAAAGAGAGCAAGTATATATTTAAATTTATTGTTACATTTACCTTATTATTTACCATTGTGGGTTCTACTTATTTTCTTGTGATTTAAGTGGCTTTCTGGTGTCATTTCCTTACTTTTTAAAAATTTATTTCTACCCATATTTTTATGCTACTTTTGTTATATATTTCTATATTTATAGGTCCCACAAATTTTTATATATATTGTTTTATACAAGTACTTTTCAAATCAGTTAAGAGAAACAAGGAGGATATGCATAAATACTGTCTTTTATAATGACATAATTACCTTTGATAGCAGTTTTAATTTTTCATGCAGATTTTAATTACTATCTGGAATTGCTTGCCTTCAGACTACAGTATACTTTTCCTTTTTCCTTTTTGTTTTTAAGTGTTTATTTATTTTTTAGAGAGAGAGGGAGAGAGAAAGAGCATGAGCAGGTGAGTGGCAAAGAGAAAGAGGGGGACAGATGATCTGAAGCAGGCTCCATGCTGACAGTAGTGAACCCAGTGCGTGGCTCAAACTTACAAACCGTGAGATCATGACCCGAGCCAAAGTTGGTTGCTCAACTGACTGAACCACCCAGGTGTCCAATACTTTTAGTTTTTCTTTTAGTGAAGGTCTGCTAGCAACAAATTCTCTCCATTTTTGTTTATCTGAGAAAGTCTTTTTTGTAATTTTTAATGTTTCTGTAATTTATTTTTGAGAGAGAGAGAGAGAGCAAGAATGAGTGAACAGGGGAGGGACAGAGAGAGAGGAGGACAGAGGATCTGAAGCAGGCTCTGTGTTGACAGCAGAGAGCCTGATGGGGGACTCGAAATCATGAAATTATGACCTGAGCCAAAGTTTGACGCTTAAGCAACTGAGCCGTACAGGTACCTCAGAAAATCCTTATTTTGCCTTCTATTTTGAAAGATAGTTTTCTAGATATAAAGTCTCCAATTCACAGGTGACTCCCTTTCCCCTAAGCACTTTGAATATATCATTCCTATAGCCTGTGACTTCCATTGTTTCTGACAAGTTAGCTATTAATAGTATTGGGTTTATTTTGGAGGTAATGAATAATTTTTTTGCTGCTGCTTTCAAGATTTTCTTTTTGTATTTGGACTTCCACATTTTTACTGTGATATATCTGGGTGTAGATCAATTTATGTTTATCCTACTTGGAATTCATTGAGCTTTTTGGATATGTGGATTGTTTTTCATCAATTTTTCTTCCAATTTGGGAAAATTTTACCCATTCTTTAAGTATTTTTCTTCTGTCTCCTTCTCCTTCCCCCCGGTACTCTCGTTATGCATATGTGAGCATGCTTAATGGTGTCTCACATTTTCTGAAGCTCTGTTCACTTTTCTTTGTCTTATTCTCTCTGTTCTTCAAATTGCATAATTTCTATTGATCTATCTTCAAGTTCATAGATTCTTTCTTCTGCCAGCTCCAATCTAATTTTGAATCACCATAATGACTTTCTGTTTCTGTTATTTTAATTAAAAACTCCAGAATTTCCATTTGTTCACTTTTAAAAAATAATTTCTTTTTCTTAATACTCTCTTTAATGAAACCTTGTCATCAGACTTCCATAACTTCTTTAAACATGATTTCCTTTAGTTTTTAAACTTATTTATAATTGCTTTGAAGTCTTTGTTAAGTCCACCTACTGGAACTCTTCAGAGATACTTACTATTGCTTGCTATCTCCCTCCCTTTGTATGGGTCATGCTTTCTTGTTCTTTGCATATCATGGAATTTTTGTTGTTGTTGTTGTTGTTGTTGTTGTTGTTGTTGAAAACTGGGCTTTTAGATACGATAGTCACTGTGGATAATTTTCATATTCTCCTGTCAGAGACTTGTTTTTATTCTTTCTTTTAATTTATTTAGTGACCTAGTTAGTCTGTTTTGGTGGAGTCTATTTTCCTTGCAGTGTGCAGCCTTTGATGTTACTCCTCAGCATGTGGAATAATGTTGGCAAGTGACCAATGTTTTTGGGATAACAGTGGTTTCCAAAGCCGTCTTTAACTGTCTCTTTCTCTCACCTCTCTGTTACCCTGTCTGCCTTTGTTGACATTACACCTGGCTGTTAGCTTCCACTAACTGACTGAGGATGATGACATTTGCTGACTGCGTGCCCATTCTTCTTCCTATGCATAGGTCAGAACTCACAGTGACTTACAGTTGTTCCCTGGCATTAGACACAATAGGGAAGATTTTATTTATAAGACTTTATTTCAGGGCATATTTATTTATTTTTAAAACTTACTGCTTTTCTGAAAGTTTAAGTTTCAATGATGGGAGAGTTTCCACATACTGAAGCAATTTTGCTCTCTGGTACAGAAAGCTTTCAAGTATATATATTAGAAACTGCACTAGCTATACTTGGTCTTTGGAGGAACACATTTTAGCAATAGAAGTACAATTTGGTAGCAGCTAAGGGAATGTCATTTTAGCTCTAAGTTACTATAAGTACCACTTGGTCTGTTGGAGAAGTACTCTCTGGAGAAAAATTTGCTATTTTACCTGTACTAAATGCTTAATGTTTTTAAAAGGTTCACTGTGCATTTATTCAAGATTAATTTAGAGTAATGATTGCAATGCATCCAATCCTTCTCTGGATGACAGAGTTTGAAGGGTTTTTTTTTTTTGTTTTTTATTTTTCTTCCCCTCAAGGATGTTTTATTGTCCTACATAATTACCAGTTCTTTGCTAAACCTTTTCTGTTACAGGTAGGAAATAATACTTTGGATGTTTTCAGTTCTTCTCATTAAAATCATTGACGAACAAACCCTAAGCATATGGCATATTACATGCATTTACGTGTTCTTCAGAGTATGCACAGTTATTTTTTTCTGACATATACCATTTGTTTATTATTATTATTTTTTTATTATTGTTATTATATTAACAGGCTTGAAAATACACTGTTTTTTGTTAAGCGTTAAGTGAACTAGTTTGAATATGCGAGTAGAAGTTCTAGCTAAAAGAAAAAAAAGCAGGCATTTTCTGTAAAACATTTTAATTATCAGAAAAATTTTACTTTTCAAGGAGGAAAACATTTTATTAAGAATTATCAAATTACAAGAAAATGATCAAACTACTGAAATTTTACTTTTAGCTGTGTGTAGTAAGTAGTCTGAGTTGCATTGGGATATATTCTGGAGAAAACATACTTATGGAACCACCTATGTCAAATTAGCATTGAGAATTTGTTTAAAATGTAGCAAAGACTTCTGAGGTCTGTTAGTGAGATTTTGCTGTTCTTTACACGAAAGTCTTTTTTCTTGCTTAGGTACGAACACTCACAACAGCAAAAACATCCTAAATCCCTCCCTATTCTAGTGGCAATGAAAATAAACAACACTTATTATGATAAATAATAAACAGAAGAAACATTTTTATTTTCAGAAAAACCAATGTTGTAGTTGACTAAGAATCAACAAAATAAATTATTTCCTCAGATCTGTTTTTTTCTTTCCTGTTATACTAAATGTTTCCACAATCTGTCCACTTCCCATGTCAGAATTTTAAAATTATTCTCATTTTTCCCTTAAACCCCACATGTATTCAATCAGTTATTAAAGCTGTCAGTTGCATATTAAAATTTTGTTTTAATGTTTATTAATGTTTACTTATTTATTTTGAGGGAGATAAAGGGAGAGGGCAAGGGCAAGCATGAGTAGGAGGGGGTCAGAGAGGGAGGGAGAGAGAGAGAATCCCAAGCCGACTGCACGCTGTCAGTGCAGAACCTGACGCAGGACTCAACCCACGAACTGTGAGATCATGACCTTGGCCCAAATCAAGAGTTGGATGCCTAACCAATTGGGCCAGCCAGGTGCCCCTTTATATTTGTAATACTCTCGAATCTATATCTTCTTTCTCTACTGTCATTGTCTTGGCTCCTGTGTTACTATCTCTCAGCTAGCTTATCATGACAATGGTCCCTTCCTGATCTCCTGGCTTCCAGATGTCTCCACATGAATCATTTGCCAGAGGGACATTTATAAAACATCTGTATCATTTTCTGGCTTTAAAACAGTCTACAGTTCCCTGCTACCTTCATGATTAACACACAGTTCCTTGGCGTGGCATGCAAGGCCCTTCATGACCCAGACTCATCCTTTCTAGTTTCATCATATTTCCATGCATTATTCTTCAATCTACAAATCATTTCCAACTCTCTGATTTTGCCTTTTTAAAAAAATTTTCTTCTCTTCCCCTTCCTGTCAGTCTTCCCTCCTTCCCTTTCTCTGTCTCTATCTCACTTTCTTCTTCCCTTGTGAAAATATTATCTTCTCTGACAATGGCCTTTGTGCTCAATCCTCACCTGCCTAATTCCTAGATTGGCATATCATGTGGCTATCCCACCAGTTTTTCACTAAAGTATTTTACTTTCCACACTCAGAGTGATGTTTCTGAAACACTAATATCACTCCCCTAAGTTATGGCATGCACTTCTAAATTACTGTAGCCCTCTGTGTGTTTACCATTTCGAAGTCAAACACATGGCTCTGAGCTTCTTCAGGGCGAGGATTATGTTTTGCAAATGTTTTCATCAGTCATTCTAATTCAATACCTGAAACATCGTTGGGGCACAATACATGTTTAATACGCATGCTACTTTTTAACATATTTTCTGTTAGAAAAAAAAAAGAAGTTAGCTCTTTCAGATGTAATCAGAAGTTTTTGAGGAAATCACAAAATACAACATCAATAAATATGACTGCATAAAATTATTAATCCTTGACCTACAGTCCCTCTAAAGAAAACACAGACACACACACACACAAGTATGGAAAACATAACTGAAATAGAAGCAATAAATGGATCTTGTGTTTATATGCAGAACTCTGATGGGCCAACTTCAATGACTTGGAAGGCTATCAAAGTTCTCCTTCATTTCTGGTGGAATATTAGCCATAGGTCTTGGTCTTAAGGATTCATGTCAGCCTTTTGTGTTTGTTTTCATTTGTTCTTCAGTGGAAAGTTTGGAGAGATTCTAGAGAGATGGCAGACAAAAATAATTTTAAACTAACAGGAGCTGATTCTGTTATCTTCTTTTTGTTTAATTGTTCCCATGGATCCATGTATAATCCCAGAATATGACAGTTACCAGATTATAATATAGTTAGTGCTTTTCTTCTCCGCCATTGAAGGCACATGCTTCATTAATCTCTTTATCTTTTGTGACTGGCCCAGAGATTGGAGTTTATAAGATATTCCAAGGTATGGGGCGCCTGGGTGGCTCAGTCGGTTAAGTGTCCGACTTCAGCTCAGGTCATGATCTCGCGGTTCGTGAGTTCGAGCCCCACATCAGGCTCTGTGCTGACACCTCGGAGCCTGGAGCCTGCTTCAGATTCTGTGTCTTCCTTTCTTTCTGCCCCTCCCCACCTTGTGCTCTGTCTCTGTCTCTGTCTCTCTCAAAAATAAATAAAAACATTAAAGAAAAAAGATATTCCAAGGTGTTTTGAATGAATGAATGGATTTTCTAGTTTGCCTGATATAATGTGGTGATTTATAGTATGCTTGCAAATTTTGATTATAAAAAAAAAGGCCATACACACTTAGCCATTTATTCTGTTTTGTCTGTTTCAGATGATTAAGCCCTAAGGGAAAAGTCACAGGGATGAGTCAGCATTTTACGTGTAGTAGGCCCACTGTAACACCCCTGTAAATCCCTCTAAACAGGATTGTCTTAGTAAATGATACATATTCATTTTAAAAAGGGAGGGAGGCAAACCACAAGAGAGTCTTAAATACAGAGAACAAATTGAGGGTGGATGGGGGAATCAGGGAGAGGGGGAAATAGGTGATGGGTATTGAAGACGGCACTTGTTGGGATGAGCACTGGGTGTTGTATGTAAGCCCATTTGACAACAAATTATATTGATAAGATAAAATTAAAAAAAGAAATCAAGATATTCTAAAAATAAATAAAAAATAAATAACAAAACAAAAAAGTGAGCAATAAATCACTTTTAGCATATCAAATTCCACTAAAGATTCAAATTACTATATATTATCAAATAAAATCCTATCATAAGTAATTTATATCAAATTAAAAATTGTTAGCCCCTAAATGCTTTTTTTTTTATTTTTTTTTTAAATTTTTTTTAACGTTTATTTATTTTTGAGACAGAGAGAGACAGAGCGTGAACAGGGGAGGGGCAGAGAGAGAGGGAGACACAGAATCTGAAACAGGCTCCAGGCTCTGAGCTGTCAGCACAGAGCCTGACGCGGGGCTCGAACTCACAGACCATGAGATCATGACCTGAGCCGAAGTCGGACGCTTAACCAACTGAGCCACCCAGGCGCCCCCCTAAATGCTTCTTAATCAAGGTAATCTATTTGCAAGATTTGGCTAATAGGTTGACTTTGGATTGTGTTGTAGTGAAAATTGTATCTTGGAAAAATAATTTTATCAGGTTGGTGAACTATTTAGCCATGTTTCTGCAGGTATTACTTTGAAAGATATAAGAGAGTGTTTTATATTCAGTCTTATGATAATCTATGGAGTTGATTATGTTGAGATACCCGCTACAAAAAGACAATTCCATCAGTGTGTCACCTGCTAGTTTCTAAGCGTAAGAGAAATACAATCATGTGATTGATTAGTAGCTGTGTTACAGGTTGAATTGTGCCTCCCCTTCCCCAAAAGATATGTTGGAATACTTACATGCAGCACCTCAGAATGTGACCTTATCTGGAATAGGGTCTTTTGAGAGGTAACTAAGTCAATATGAGATCATTAGGGTTGGATCTAGTCCAATATGACTCATATCTTTTAAAAAGGGCAAATTTGGACAGACATGCATATAGGAGAATGCTGTGTGAAGATGAAGACAGAGAATGTGGTGACATATCTGTAAGCCAAGCAGTACCGAAGATTGTCAGCAAACCACCAGAAACAAGGACAGAGGCAAGGAACAGATTCTCCTTCACAGCCTTTAGAAGACACTAACCCGGGGCGCCTGGGTGGCTCAGTCACTTAAACACCGGGATCTTGTTTTCAGCTCAGGTCATGATCTTGTGTTCTGTGAGTTCAAGTTCCACATCAGGTTCTGCACTGACAGTGTGGAGCCTACTTGGGATTCTCTCTCTCTCTTTCTCTCTTTCTCTCTCTCTCTCTCAATAAATAAATAAATAAGCTTTAAAAAATATATTAAAGAAAAAGAAGGCACTAATCCTGCCAACACCCTGATCTTGGCTTTCCAACGTCCATAACTGTGAGACAATAAATTTCTGTTGTTTAAGGCACATAGTTGGCAATACTTGGTTATAGCAGTCCTTGGAAACTAATAAACAGTAAATCCCAAGTAATGAATGGCACATACCATTTGTTCATAGATAATACTCTGTATTAGTTCAGGCCCTCTGAGAAACAGATGCCAAGAAGGGATTAAATGTCCAAGGTGTTTTAGTAGGAGAAATGCTGGTATGAAGGATTAGGGAAGGAGCTAGGTAAGCCACGACACCTGAGTAGGGCCTGGAGAGTCATCTGATAACCGTGTAAATCTGACACTACATGAAAAGAAGATGGAAAGATGATAGGCAGACGTATCTTAGATTGCCTTGCAGTCTAAGGAAGGCTCAGTTTGGCAAAGCCATAGTGGTATCTTAGGGTCAAAGTCAACTGTTAGAGATATGTTGGGTTTTCCAGTAACACGTTAGCCTTAGTATCCCTGTCATATTCATTTACTGATTCTGAACAGCTGAGGGAGGCATACACTAGGCTTAAATGAGGCGATGGATTTCCAAATGTAGCCTGGGGTTCCAAATGTAGCCACTCCCTGAAGGGAGAGGTCTGGAAGGCCCATTCTCATGGACCCCCAAAATGCTGTTCAAGTGACTCAAAAACATACAGAATTCAATCCTTGAAAGAAAATGAATCGAATGTAAATATCTGTATAAGAATAGAAAAATTCAACCATGCAGAATATAGGTTAGGGAAGAATAGGTTGTGAAAATGAATCAATCCTGACGTGTAAAGACTCAACACAAAAGAAGCTTTTATTGCTTCCAAGGCAGTTTAGTGATAAGAAACTCGGGAGTATGGGTGAAGAGATTGCTTTTCTGTGCTCCACATAGACAATGACAGACACAAGTAACAGTAATCTACAATCCTAAATATGTGGCTTTCTAATTTTCCCTGGGGCAGGGATTGAGGTCATCATCCCAGTTAGCCAGAAGAGGAAATATGTGGAGAGTTATGTATATGGGAGATTTTTATGGTGAAGGTCTTGAAATGGCACATGTTTTTTCCACTTGCTTTCCATTGGCTAAAACTCAGCTACTTGACTGAACCCAATTGCAAAGTAGACTGACAAACATATTTGAGCTATGTGCTTAGGAAAAGAGGAGAATGGATCCTGGTGTACATCTGGCCATCTCTACTGTACTTGGAAGTGATCTAATTTCCAAGTATGTATACATCCAATCATGTATTTTGGCATTCAATAAAAAGAATTCTAAAGGATTAACTGAAATTCTTAGTTTTTATCCAGCTGTTTGGCATTATGCAAGTACAGAAAATAGTCATTCACTAATGCTTTTAGGATTAAAGGTACCTACAATATTTGGATACATACTATTGTAACATAAAGTAAATAACTTAAGCATACACTAAGAGGATAATTACAATTTTATGTTTCATAATTCAATAATTTCCCCCCCAGTTTTTACAAATAGAAAATGCAATTAAGTGTTCTAGAAATAGACTTACAGATGGTCCAAATGAAAATGTATGGAGGTGGATAAATCCGACATGTTGAATCAGTCCTATAAATAAATTCCCTTTCAGTTGAGTTTTACAGGTTTCTAAGAGCATATTTTCAGGCTCATCTTTTTTTGGATTATCTGTATTCTACGTATGTATGCATTCATAGGCTTGTAATAAAGTTATAGAGAGCTGAAGGAGTACAAATTATATTTTAGTAGCAAAACAGTAAAACAATAATTAGGAATAAATAAGGACTAATTATCAGTCATATTACTCTTTGTAGAAAAACAATATTAACCAAATGCAGATAAGTATCAGAGTTCACAATGTTATTTGCTTATCTAGTTCTCCTGAACCCTACCCTATCCTTGCCCTACTGTGCACAGTAATGATTCTGCCACTGGTAGACAGCCCCACCTTTCCCAGGACAGTGCTGAATGAACACAGGCTGAAATAAAGCCTGGCAATTCTTAGCATGATACATATTTTCAGACAGACCTAGATTGGAAGTGCAACTGTACTACTAATTAGATGTATGCCCTTGGAAAATTGACAGGTTCCTCAGACTCTCTAAACCTCAATTTCTTTATGTGTAAAATGGGAATGAAGACACCTCCTCCTACATTTTCTGTAGGGAATAAATGAGATAATCTATGCTTAGTGGTTATCACAAAACTGATGTATGGTTACTGTTCCATCATGTTAGAATTATCTCTATTATTTACACACACACATGCACACACACACACACACACACACACACACACACACCATTTACCCTAGTTAATGGTGTTAATGGTGTCCAAACAACAGTTCTTAGTTTAGACTGAAATGTTTGACAATTTCATTGACCATGTAGTGTTTCATCTACATTATCAAATGCTGATCCCTAAATATACTGTAGGAGTTTGATCCCTCTGTTTAGTCTGGGGTTGGGGCTTAGATTTCACAGAGGTCTCCTCAGTTTTTGTCTTAAGCCCCGGAAAACCAGCTAGTGTCCCGCTCTCATGCTTCATTTATATGAAACTTTTTGGAGGTTGGACTAAATTCATTGCTTTTTCCTCCTTATTTTACCAGCGGTTCCAATAATCTACCTTACTCCTTGCTGGTCAGCCAGATTTGCATCTCAGAGAGGGCTGCCAATGGACTGCATTTACCAAGGCCCAACTTTTGAGGCTGCTTTGATATTATTTGATTTTTTAATTTTATGATTATTTTTTAAAACCTTCCTCTGACTTGCTTGCCCTGCCTTCAGTGTGCCGTGTCATCACCCCAGTGTCTTCCACACAGCTTGGCCATTCTTCCCCTTTGCGTAAGAGATATGACACTTTCAAAGTAAATTATTTATATCTGTTATAAATAATTATTTTATTTTTATGATCACTATTTTTTTCTGAGGTAATTTTATATACTGTTTTTAAAATCTGTATATCCGATTTAGTAACAGCTGATGCATAAGAGTCAATTCATAGGATAAAAGATGATAAATTCATACCTTTGTTTATCCCATGTTTTGATGGTTACATGATTATATTCCAGTTTTGATATTTTGATATAATTTTTGATGAAAAGTTGAGTTGGAAAAACCAAAATGGCATGCAATTTTCCATTTAGGGCTTCCCCCCCCCCAAATTTCATATATATTCATATATAAAATATAAAATACATATGAAAACATACATATTCATATATATATGAAATATATATAAAGACATATATTTTAATATATACAAATATATATGAATATAAATATATATATTTAAATAAGAATACATCTGTCCTTTTATATAGTAAATTTATTTTAACATCACTCCACTTTGAAACTACTCACATTTTAATTATTAACTCAAGGGGAAAATTCTGCCTTAATGCAAATATTTTTTTGCGTCATATGAGTATTAATTCTTTTATCTGATCATTCATTGTTTCATTTCATTACCCTGTGCCAAGATATCATATTTGATGTTGGTTTTTCAAAAAAAAGAATAAGACAGATACTGTCCATATTTTCAGATCATACACTCTTGCAGCCCATGAAGCTAAAATAATTATCTTTAAGTGGAACACATTTCATCTGTGAGATCGTTCATTCTTTCATTACGTAATTACTGAACATGTATCCATGCTACATACACTGTTTCCTGGGTTGCTGGAACACAGTAGCCAATAAGAAAATCAATTATTACCACTTTCTAAACCCACCTTAGACAAAATCAAATTGTTGTCTTATATGCAGTGGAATTCAGAATACACAACCTCAGCCCTATAGAAACAGGGCATCAGAGAGATGGGAGGAGGGCTGGGTCTTCCAGGGATTTTTCTGCTGCAGTGTCTCTGTATGACTCTTCCTCCTCCCTATCATCTCCATTCTTCTACTTCCTGGGATTTAGGATGAAATGGCAAAATCAGGTTCTATTCCAAACTCAGTTTCTCTCCAGCCATTTTGGTATAGTGAAGCAGTGAACTCAATAAAGCAAATGCCTGCTTCATCTTTTTCTGCAAATACTATAAGCTTGAATGGAAAGGAAGTCCTGCCTATGTAAAAAAAAAAAAAATCTCATCTCCTGGATTGCCATTATGAACCCATGAAGTGATAATAACTCCTTTTTGAACTGCTTTCTAAGTATTAAGAAATATAAAAAAATTTAATTGTCCTTGATTATTATATAATCCTTAGGCTACTCATTAAACTCAAATAAATGGGAACACTAATCTCAAAGATTGTAACTAATCTCAAGGATTATAACACTAATCTCAATTCTTATATGAATTGTTTAGGGTGTCAACAAATTAGGACCCCGATGCTCTTAAAATGGACTTTGTTTTAAAGGGGTCAGTCAGAATCATGCAAAGGATAATGCTGTATTATTAGAACTTAATAATGATGTCAAGAACTAAGAGACACAGCTCCAGCTATTTGAAAACTTTTCTTCACAACTGGAAGCATTTGTCCATATAATTCCAAATCTATGAAAGTTTCAATTTTAGCTACCTACAAATAATTTAGATTCTCAACTTGTCACTTAATTTTCTATAAAATTCACATTGGAAAAACCAGTAAAATTTTGATATTCACTGATTGGGGGGGGGGGTGAGGTGAATTTCACCCTTAGAAAAATAAGGTAATATTTAACTAAATTTGACCATTAATGATATCACATGTTAGATTCTGATATTGGAATGTTATATTATTTTTTCAACTCTGGTCTCACTATAAGTTAGGGATGTGCATTTTTATACCAATTATAAGATTATTGTGCATTATTTTCCTCCATTCAATTTGACTGCAAATCAGTGCAGCAGATCCAATGACAAAATGGTATAGAATGTCCCTTACACTCTTTCCTTCTCCCTCTTTCCCTGTCTTCTTCCCTTCCTCCTTCCTTCCCTCCCTCCTTCATTAGTTTGTTCCTTCTTTCCTTCCTTCTTCCTTCCTTCTTTCCTTCCTTCCTTCACCCTCCCTTTCTCCCTCCCTTCCTTCCTCGCTTCCTTCTTTCCTCTTTCTTCCTTAGAATTGTTCTCATGCATTATAATTGTTCTCTAATAATTAATAATTGTTATAAGGATATAAGATTAAATAAGGATGACCTTTTGGCTCATACTTTTAATTTAGAACTCATTGCTAGGTCAAGATGAAAGCTGGACCTCATCACTGACAGATTTCAGGAGTGTGTGACATTATGTCTCTTAAAGATTTCATCTCATGTACTGTGTTTCTACCATAGATGACATAGCCTTCAGCTTGAATTATGTGGGGGAGAGAGGAAAGGAATAATTCAGATTAAGCCTTAAAGAAAATCTAAGGTTGAGCATAGCACTCAGCAGAAAAATGGTCCCATTAGCTTCTGCATGGGCTGCTTCCTAGACTACACATACAGTAGGGTTTTATCTGACTCCTTGTCTCCAGGCATCTTTCCTTTAACTTAGAATGAATAATTACTGCTGCTTTTAAGACTTTTAAAGAGAAATCACAAAAAAATACCATTTTTCTTTTTATAACTGTGTAGAGAAACAAATGGAAGACAACAAAGCTCTTTAAGGCAATGACTTAAATTAACTATGCTGGACAGACCCCAGTGCTATTCAGAAAAATAGACAAGGAAAGGGATTCAAATTCTCTTTAAATTCAGCAGGAAAAACCCCTCAAAATACTCTATAATCATAAAATATTTCTCTGTTAACATTGCAAGAAAAGTACTTCTTTCCTGGGCTATTAATTTTATAATTATATAATGAGTTAAGAAAGAGAAAATTACATGCATATATACATATATGCATAATTATATATGCCACATAGATGTATACAGTAGTCCTCCACTTATCTGTGAGGGAAATGTTCCAAGATTCACAGTGGATACCTGAAACTATAGATACTACTCAACCCTATATATACTATGTTTTTCCCTATACATACATACTTCTGATAAAGTTTAGTTTATAAATTAGGCACAGTAAGAGATTAACAGCCATAACTACTAACAAAATAGAACAATTACAGTAATATAATGTAAACATGCCTTGCGAATGCTGTCTCTTTTTCTAATTTTCCCTCTCAAAATATCTTACTGTACTGCACTCACCCTTCTTCTTGTGATCATGAGATGATAAAATGCCTCTGTGATGAGAGGAAGTGAGGTGTGATGTTGTCTTAGGCTATGATTGACCTTCTCACTATACATCAGAAGGAGAATCATCCATTTCTGGCCTAGTGATTGACCTCAACTATCTGAAATCACGGAAAGCAAAATGGCAGATAAGAGGCAACTACTATATACATATATTATACATGCACACGAGTACACACTTTCATACATCTGTGAATTTATCATGATTTTCTCCGTGTTTCACTACAGTAACACACTGAAATTGTAGCAGCATCAGCATAGAGAATATCATTAAGTCATCCAATATATTCCCTTGCTGAAGAGAAGTTGGTGTCTATAGAATATTTTCCAATCTTTTGCCACTTCATGGTTAAATCATTAAGCCACAGGGACTTCATGGATTTCCTTTGAAAGAGTGTTCCATAGGCTGAGACATTTGTGTACAGGGATTTTATCATTTAAGATGATTATTACCTTCATATCTATCAAGAGAGATTGTAATTATAAGAGCATCCTAGCTGATCATATTCTGTTTGTTGTACCTACCAAGTTGTTTACACAGTTTCACTCTAAAACACCTGGCTTGCTGGTTAGTCATGCTCTGAGATTTGGGTAAATTATTAGTCAAATAATTTTTTTATTTAGCTTCAAAAGAAAGCCTTATTTTGGAAATCTTTCAGCTCCTGATGTCCAGAAATCCCCATACCATTCAGTGGTTATGGGGTCCTAAGTGTGGGAGCCAACTCTCAACGAGATCTTTATCCCTTATGGTAGCCAGTGTAGAAAGGAGGTACTTCATGAAGCAATTATTGAATTAAATCCAAAACTTGTCTTCTTGGGCTGAATTTCTATTGAAAATATAGCACTTGCAGTCAGAATTTCAAAGAGCAGATGTGTTTATTCCTAAAAATGGGCTCTTCTGTTAGATTCCAGTTAGATTGTCTCCTACATCAGGTATTATATCATTGCTTGCTATATAGGGTATTACCTTAATAATTCATGGTTATGCTCACTCTTTCAACATTCTTTTTTCCCTACATCTATGGTTATTGGAAGATTTTGATACAGTCTTCAGCAGCGCACATAAGACGGGGAGCCAAGGATAAAATTGTGGGTCATAGTAAAATAGAATAAAAGCCTCCTGGGAAACAGAAATAGAAAGAATCAGCACAGTCATATGGGTTAGCTTTCTAGATTTTTTTTCAATTCATAAGTGCCAAATTATTTTAACATTACATATTTAGTTGAACTAAATATTATACTTAAAAGTTTCATGTAGAATGGAATAGAGCTATACAATTTTCAGAAAATATCTCTGCTTACAATTGAAGTATATTCCCCCACTGCGTTAGCTGACATTGTTAAAGATTCTTCTTTAATGCTATGGTTTTCTTCTTCATTCTGGAAGAGCTCTTCAGCTTCTAGGTATTCAAAACTTGTAACATCAACGTGGGCATAGTTACAAGTTCTTTGTGGATATTGACCCAGGCTATTATTACTATTAGGGTCATCACAATACTTAATAATAAATTTCTATTACAACTTTATTGTCTCCTTTGGGTAAATCTCCAGCTTGTGGGCCCACAAAACTTACAACATCTTAGACAATAACTTTCATAAGGTCTTTGTAGCTACTGACATGACACCACACCATGAGCGTTCATGGTAGCAGTAAATAACAAATATTCATTGGACTCTTATGACAGCCCTCTCTTCATCTGCTACTTTAGATTCTCCATGATTTTGATGCAAGACCAAGCAGGACCTTTTCACAGCTTTCAGAAAATATTATTTCATGAAGCAGTTTTTGATTTTGGAGTCTTAACCAAAAATGTGTGAGATTGCTGGAGGGACAAGATAATGCTGTGCATGAATTCCACGAACAGATTTTCACTTACCATTATTTTTCCTTGGCCATATCAAGGGTTTTCTGATCCTCAAATAACACCAAGTCTAAACTATTTTTCTTGCAGGCTTTCTTCATGATTTTAAATTCCTCTTCTCTCTATCACACAAGGAAATGTTTTGATTATTCTACCATTATGTGAGCCCTTGCGATGGTACCCTTCCACCAAAAGCATTTAACTTGGTGTTTTACCCTAACAGATTATTCCCAGAAAGGAATTCTTTGAATTTTATCTTTTCAATATCACTACACATAAAATGAGTAAAATCTGAGATAAGAGTGAATTTCAATTTAGCATGTCTTTGATATGATACCATGCTAGGCACTGAAAGAAGCTAAGTTTAAAGGAGAATGATTCTTGACTGCTATCTATTAATGTGTAAAAACAAAAAAAAAAAATTCCTCCAAACTTAGTGGCTTAAGAAAACTTTTATTATCACAGAGTTTCTGTGGGTCAGGAATCCAGGCATGGTGTGGCTGGGTCCTCTCACTGAGGGTTTCTGACAAAGCTATGATCAAGCTGTTGGTCATGTTTGCAGTATCTCAAAGTTCAACTAAGGCAGTATATGCTTCCAAGCTCATGAGTACTTCTTGGTGAGATTTAGTTCCAGTGGGCTATTGGACTGAAGGCATTATTTTTCCTGCTCATTATTGGCCAAAGCCACTCCCACCCCCATTGATTGCTAGATGAGCCTCCCTATAGGGCAGCTCACAATATGGCAACTGGCTGCATCAAAGTGATTAAGACAAAGATAGGAAGGGGCATTAGGAAGGCACAGCCTTTTATAACCTAATCTTGAAAATGACATCACATATTTTTGCCATATTCCATTCTTTAGATGCTAGTGCCTAGATCCAGCCCACACTCAAAGAGAAGAGATTACACAAAAGCATGAATACCAGGAGTCAGGAGCTATTGTGTGCCATCTCAGAAGGCTGTCTACCAGAATTGAGAAAATAACAGCCAAAAAGTTGATATAAAATATAAATCACAATTTATAACAATAAATGACTTAGCTCATCATCTTCCTTTTAGCATATAGTACCTACTGAATATTGAATATTGCTGTTGAAATAGATGCCTGAATCCCCACCGCTTTCCCATTTTAGGGACTCAAGTTCTCATTCCTTCCCCTACTGGGAGGTTTGGCTGACTGATGCCTCTGAACTGTGTCCTTAGAACTCTGCTTCAGTTGAAGACAGCTCCATTGTCAAAGGCCACTCCCCTTCTTGGGGATACCTTACATCTAATGACTGATCAATTTTCCATTTTAGAGGTCCATTTCCCTTGCCTCAGTGTTGGACAGCTCTGAAGGCCCATCCCAGCTGCAGGGCTTCTTTTAAGTCAGCTGAGATCATCGGTGTAACTGTACCGCAGTTCAACTCAGCCTCTGTCTACCCAGTCTGGCTCATTTCAGTGCTCTACAAGTGATCCCTAGAGCACTCCCCAGTAAATTCTCTGCATTTGAATCTGTGACTCATGGTCTGTTTCCTAAGGAAACTCAACCTGCAACAACTCTACTTTTAACTTTCTGTATAAGGGGAAAACAGCTAACATACAAATACTGAAATGTCAGTATGGAATCTGTAGACATTTTATTATATTTACACCCCTCTTGAAAGGGATGTTGAAGGGGATTCTTGACTAAGAATCTCAAGTCATGATGTCAGAAATTTTCACTGCTCCCCGCTCTAAAGAATTTTAAAAAAGAGTCTAAAACCAAGCACTTGATTTTCATCAACAATTGCTATAATACACAGCCATTTTCATTTACTACAGAAGCCATTATTTTGGATATAGTTCATTATATTCTTTCAGTCCCTTAAAAATAAAGCTTTAATTGAAATCTTCACCCAGTATTAGTAATGAATAAGTTCATTTTCTTATACACTGATTTGGCTCATACTTCTAATCCAGACTATGGAGCAAATTTGTCACTTGCTGTGGGAAATCATCAGGAGCAAAACGAAACCAAAACACAAAACACCAAACTCTTAATACGAAATGTGAAGTTTGTTTGAAAGTAAAGTTATGCTATCACATTATATAATAATTACAATAATCCTCACAATATGGTTACTCTATACCATAATTTCCCTACTTTCTTAAGATGGAATTCACACAGATCTTAGTGAAATGTGGCAATTAAGATGATGAGAGATGGAAAAGGGTCTAGGAAGGGTCCTTAAGCAAGATTAAAAGGGAACACAAAAGAATTAAGTTGAAACACCGTAAGTGTTGGGATTTACATTTTTATTATGAATTTCCCCTGGACTTCTTGCTCTCTGATCCATTTGTCCATTTTTCAGCTGCATTGCTCTCATCTCCGGGAGGAAGCCTGGCCTCCGAAGGCTGCGTTTTCCAGTCCCTTGTGGCAACTGACTTGTAGGGAGATTGGAGGAGGCTGACAAGCAGGGAGGAAATATGGTGCCTCTTGCCCTCTCTCTGCATTGGTGGTGTCTTCAAAAGTGGCTGCTTCTCCTCTGTGGCTCCAGCTCCTACTGTCTGAGGTTAAGCAGCCATACCAGCCTTTTCTATCCCTCCAGCCCGGCTGTGCTAGCTGGTCTCTGTTGTTGCTAGTATTTGGATTGTTCCACCAACCACTTTGGCTCTTCAGCTTTTTCTGTTACCTGTGCAGTAAAGTCTGCTGTATTTCCATGTGATTTAAAGTAGAATGATAAGTAGAATGATTTATGGTTGCACCTGGGTGTACACAACTACCTGAACTACACGCCTGTTTGTTGCAACAAAAAATCCCAGACAGACACAAGAGGCCTTTTTACCATGAAGGGAAAAATAATTAGTCTTCAAAATAACCTAATATGATGCTATTATCGTTATCATCCACATTTTACAGAAAAGAAAACTGGGCTCAGCAAGGATAAGTACTTTGCTTATGATCACATATAGAATGCATAGCTTACTGTGCGTTGTGTCACTGAAGTCGTACAACTTGATGGAATCCTGATTCCACCTCATATGAGCCAGGCAAATTACTTAACCAACCTGTGCTAAGTTTTCCCATCTATACGATAGGGATTTTAGTCATAACTACCTCAAAAAAGTATGAAAATTGAAAAAAATGTTAAAAGTTGCTAGCACATAGCATATGCTCAATAAAAGCTGGTTATTATTATTATTATTAGCCATGTGGCTTCAGTATTGTTTTTAATTATTTGAAAACACAAACCAAGTTACAATTATTCCTCCTAGGATTTATGGCTCAATGTTTAAGTTTTGAAAAGAAACATTTACAAATGTATCACATGACATCATATTGAACAATAATTTCTAATTTAGTTAAAAATCTATTCCTCTACCCCTGATTATCTGAACAGTTTAGAAGAGCAAGATTGATTTCTTTTGTGGAATAGTCAAGAGCTCCACAGTGGCCTAAGGCACCAAATGATCGCAAACCATCATCCTGCAATTAAAATGGCCAGAGCTGACCTGCTCTTTATTAAACATTAATCTTTGGCTTCTTCTGAATGCACCAGTGAGTTCAAGGTCTGGATATGTATGACTCATGTTAGCTCTGTGCCATTAAGCTGTTTTATAGGAGAAAACTATTCTTCATTGCATTGAGCCTGACACTTGAGATTCTTTTTATAATTTGAAAATTGGCAGTTTGGAGTATATTTAAATGAAAAATGCTAGCTATTGTAATCACCATTTGCTGATAGAAAAAATGATTTCACCATTCAAATAACTGTAGAGTACATACTATGGCCTCAGACTACCATGGACATATATTAACATTTTATGTATAATATTATTAACAGTCTTTTTATAATATTTTTTATTCTCAGTATTTATGCTTGGTAACATTCTTAACAGTATACAGACTACACGAGTAAGTTAAATTATGCTGTTTATTTGTAATAGTGTGAAACAAAAACACAAGCCAATGCATATTTTGTAAATAAAAATTTGGGGCTGATTAGCATTACAATTGTATATTTTACAATGCTTTTGAGGCATGGGTGTATCTCTAAGCAACACAAAATAAGTGTGGGTGAAATAATTAATTGGAGTAGTGGGATAGGTAATTGTACTAAATATTAGTTTTTGTTTTTTATTTTAACACTCATATGCTTTTACCATATGCAAATATCTAATTGCTTTCTATAGACATTTCCTCTGATTTCTTCCACTGTATATCTTTTACACGACTACAAAGGCTAACCTATGACAATCTTGTTTATTTTGACTGTTGAATAAATATTTAGGAGATTTTGAAATTAACTTGGTAACTGGGTGCCACATCACTACTGGATATTAATTTTAAATTTGGGAGTATTATATGGTGTTTTTGTATGGTGATATTTTAGTTGAATCTTAGCAGAGTCTTTACATATAAATGGATGGATATAGTACTTTTCTTTTTATTATTTTTGCAAATGATTAAAATTACACTGAAAACACTTGGGCCAGAATTGTTGTCCCTTACGCATATTTTTGCTCAAGCAGTTATGGGAAAACAGATCTGTTTACTGATGTCATTCAAATAGAGGAAGCTTCTTTATTAGTGATAATCTGTTATAAAAATGTATAGTATCCAGTTTTTTTTATGATGCAGATAATCAAAAGGATATCCAAATTTAATGACAATTTCAAATTAAACCTAAGTTTTTAAGTTAGTGTCTCTGAAAAGAAATATAATGCTCATCTAACTATAATGCTTATCTAACCTTCATATATCTTAGGTTTTTAAACTAAATGTACAAGCAAACATGATTTATACTGGAGTGGAAAGATGCAGACTAAGTTTACACTAAGGATTTGTAAGGATGAAATTTATGAGGACAGGGAGGGTTGAAGGCAACATTAAAAAAATCCATCATTTTCTTCAAAATTTGAAATTTACAAAGGAATGAACTACTCTTCCATAATTCAAAATAAAACATAAATATTTTGTGCAAAATTTTTCATTCATCACATATATCGATTAACATAATGACAGCTTAACTGAAATCAGTGTAACAGTCTGACAAATCTAAATACTTTATGTGATATAAACCAACAGATATTCCCTTACTGCTTTTCTTACACCAATCATTCTATTTGAAGAGGTCACCCATCAATGATGAGATCACTTTTAAGCTAACAGGAAAGAAACTTCAATTGAATTAACCTCTTTGTTGGACAAGTGGGGAAAAACCCAAAACTGAAGTCGAGAGGGTCCAAATGGCTTTCCCAAAAACATTTGGTGTGCAGACCAAAAGCATGTTTTTATCAACTGAGTACAGACTAGCTCAGTCATGCAAGTCACTTATCATAATGAAATTAATTCTTGCAATTACACGTAGACTACCGAAGCTTCTAATATGGATTTTTAGATCTAGATAGAAATGGGTTCACTTTCAGGCTTTGCTTATCAAGCTATTAAATCTTGGGCAAGAGCCTGAAATTCCAGAGACTTCATATACTAAATATATAATTTATCTGTAATGAAGATCACTATGCATGTGAGAGTTAGAAATTGTAAAGCCAAGTGGTAGCAGTGCTTGATTCATGGTTGTGGCTCAATACTTGGTAATCCGGGAAAATCTGCTATTTGAATAAGGATCGAAAAGATTGTAAGATAAAGAAGTTACTTGGTTTATTTTATATTCCCCTACATTTCCTGAATTATTTTCTGGTTGCGTTGTTGTATTAATTTCCTCTTATGCATCCATCTTGGAGGTCATGTTGATATTTACATTTCTGATTCCTCCCAAATTTGGTGCCCTCCCCATCTCATCTTTATTTTGCCATTGTTGGTAGATCATGCAGAATGTATGCATGTGCTGGAACTGTGTCTATCTAGGAGTTAAATGTCTTTGATAATAGCTGCTAAGACCCACATCTATTTGTGATCATTGCCCCCATTAGAACCACATAATGTATGACAAGAACAAAATCTCTTGATCTTAAAAATGATTTCTATTATGCATTATTATTAATAATAGTAATGACTGTTGAGCATGGAAGAATAAACTTAGGAGCTAACTCACATCCTGGAGTTCTGTATAAATTCTCTCTTATTAGTTCTAAATATAAGATATCGGAAAAGATGCCATAAGGGAAATATGAGGATAATCACACCCTGACAGCTTCCTTGCTGGGCTTGTTTCTAGCTCAAAGAGACTTAATCAGTTTGTCAAGTAGAATTCACAGCAGTAGCTCAAGAATCTAATAACACATATGATGTATACCATAGACATATGCAACATATTAGGGAACAGAATTTGGAGAACATCAGTGCTGGGTATTTTGCCTCTGTGAAGACATGATAAAGGTAGTGTAGCTTTTCCTTCTGTCCTTCTGTGACTCAGTCCTTCTGAGACTCATCTCTTAAAATCTTGTGGCTGCGTGGTAGATATTTTTGAGGGCCATGGCAGCAGCTCTGAACTTTATTGTGGTTTTTGTTGCTGCAATCCAACTAGGTCACAAGCAATTTCAACAAAAGCCTTTTAATAACAACCATAATGGTTACTATTTGTTAAATTCTTATGAGGTAAAGACTGTGCTAATGTAGGAAAATTGTCTTATATACCTCAACATGAATACAAGGAATAAGCCATATTATTATTCCATTTTACAAAAGCAAAAAAGAGACTATAAAAAGTCTATAGCTAGAATTGGCAGAAACAGGATCACGTTTATCTGTTACCAAATTGTAAGATCTTGGGCTATACTGCTTCCTGCCCAATCTGTCTTAACTTAGTTGTTATTACTGTTGTTGTTGAGTATTTGTCTAAGTCAGGAGATAGGAAAATGAAAACTGTGCATTACAGTCGATGTTCATTCTGAGATATCCCTTGTGAAGTTGATTCCTGTCTGTTCTGAAGCCTACCTACTGGAAAGTTCAATTATTTAGAATACTATAAAGATTTTATATATTAATTTCTGTGTTTGAGGCTTCTGTCTAAAGCATTTTCAAACTTGAAAAAGTGTTTTAAATTTTCTAAGATTTTGGGATATGGTGAAATATGATTTTTTGAGCAAAGACTACACTATAATTTTCTCCACATGCATGAACTAAAGACATAAAAGATGCAGATAGAATAGAAATCAAAGGAGCATTGGTGTAGAAAAGCTAGTGGCAAGCAAAAATTTAGCTCTAGTAAATGAATGGCTGATCCATCAGTCCTTTCCTTTGAAGTTTTGATCTAAAAGAACAACAACAAAAAGAAGCTGAGGGAGAAAAAAAAACAAACTTGTTCCACAAAAGTAAAACTAAATCTGAGTTAGGTAATTTCATCTTTTTTTAAGCATCTGAAACAAGTCACCTGTAGGATGAAGTACAGTTAAGCAACAGGACATCTTCTACTTTCTTAAATGAGAATGGAGGGAAACCATTTTTAAAATAAGCCAGTATCAAAGGAAGTGTCCCTTGATTCACTCATGGCACCAAGCTGGTCAGATGCTGTGATCATTAATGCACTCCAGGGCAAACTCATTTGACATTTCCTTAAGAAATACAGAGAGATGTGAGGAATAATTTAAAATCAGCCTCATGTAAACATCTTGGGTTTGTCTTGATTGTGTAAAGGATGTTAATCACACTCATTTGGAGAAATGTGCTAATATGATACATATAAATGGAATTAAGTTTACTGAATTACACAAACACTCGAGAGAGGCAAAAACTTACAAACTATTTGGGGGTTTAACAAAATTGCAAAGGGAAAATAGGTTTAGATACTCCATTTATTTATCAAATGTTTACTGACCTCTATGATTGACAATATGAGGGTGGCTTAAAAGAGGGAGTAACCCCAGAGCTTTGAAGGATAAATAGGAGTTTTCTAGAAATATGAGAATTGTAAGGCAAAGGAAAGAGGAGAAGAAGAGAGTGGAGAAATAATACAAAATAATACAGGGTTCAACCATTATGTGAGCATCTTGAATCACCTATACTATAATCCCTTGGAGGGTTTGTTCAAAATGAGGTTTCTGTGCCTTGTCCCATGCCAACTCAATCATAATCAGTGATGGCAGAGAGCAAGAATTTGCATTTTTAATGGGCACACTTAGGCTGTTTTTTATAAACATTACAATTTGAAAATTGTTGCTGTAGATAATAGAAGTATGTAGCCTCAAGCAACAGAACTGCATGATCTATTTTACATTTACAAAGAATATGCTGATAACCTATAAGTAGTAAGAATGAATTGCAATTGAAGGAAAGAGACCTGTTAAAAGACTAGCGCACTGATCTTTACCTCTCTTTCCCTTTTCAGTGGACTTCAATCAGGCTTTTGTTCTTAAACTCTCTCGTCAAGGTTACCAAGGATCTTTAACTTTCCAAATTGTGAATTCTCAAACTACATCTCAACAGCCTGTGAAAATAATGATCACCCACTCTAAAACATTGAATATTCTTGACTCTTAAGAAACCACCTATCATTTTATTAATGTGGCATATCACATTGATTGATTTGTGGATGTTGGGAACCATCCTTCCAAACCTGGGTTAAATCCCACTTGGTCATGGTATATAATCCTTTCAATATATCATTGAATTCTCTTTGCTAATATTTTGTTGAAGATTTTGCATCTTTGTTCATCAAAGATATTGGCCTATAATTTTCTTTTCTTATGGTATCCTTATCTGATTTTGGTATCAGGGTGAGACTGGTCTCATAAAATGAACTTGGAAGAGTCTCCTCCAATCAATTTTTTTTTTTTTTTGGAAAAGTTTGAGAAGGATTGGTATTAATACTTTAAATGTTTGGTAGAATTCACCACTGAAGCTTCTGGTCCTGAACTTTTGTTTGTTGGGAGGTCTTTGATTACTGATTCAATCTTACTAATCATTGGTCTGTTCAGATTTTCTATTAGTTTGTGATTCAGTATTAAGAGGTTGTATGTTTCCAGGGTGCCTGTGTGGCTCAGTCAGTTAAGTGTCTGACTTTGGCTTAGGTCACGATCTAGTGGTTTGTGAGTTTGAACCCCACATCAGGCTCTGTGCTGACAGTTCAGAGTCTGGAGCCTGGATCCTGCTTCAGATTCTGTGTCTCCTTCTCTCTCTCTGCCTCTTCCCTACTCACACTCTGTCTCTCTCTCCCTCAAAATAAATAAACATTGAAAAAAATTTTTTTAAAAGAAGTTGTGTGTTTCTAGTAATTAATCCATTTCTTCTAGAATGTGCAACTTTTTGGCAAATAATTGTTCACAGTAGTCTCTTACAATCTCTTGCATTTCTGTGGTATTGCTTGTCATATTTCCTCTTTCATTGCAGATTTTATTTATTTGAGACTTCTCTGTTTTTTTCTTCCTTTCATTTTTTACACCCCATTAACACAATGAAAGATAAAAATAATGCAATCATCTCAATACAGAAAAAGGATTTGTCAAAATGCAACATCCATTCATGAAAAAAATGCTCAACAAAGTGGGGATAGAGAGAATGTACCCCAACATAATAAAATCCACATATGACAAGCCCACAACTAACATCATACTTAATGATATAAAGTTGAAAGTTTTTCCTGTAAGATCAGGACAAAGACAGATGCCTATTCTCACGACTTTTATTCAGTATAGTATTGGAAGTCCTTGCCAGAACAATTAGGCAAGAAAAATAAATAAAAGACATTTAAATTAGAAAAAAAAGAAGTAAAACTCACTATTGACAGATGACACACTATCCAAAGAAATCTACAAATTCAATGGAATCCCTATCAAAATTCCAGTGGCATTCTTCACAGAAATTTAAAAAAAAATCTTAAAATGTGTATGGAACCACAAAAGACTTTGGATAGCTAAAGCTGTCTTGAGAAAGAAGAAAAAGAAGAATAAAGAAAGGAACCAAGAGACCTTACTCTTGTTTACTTCAAATTATATCACAAAGCTATAGCAATCAAAGTAGTATGGTATTGACATAGAACCAGATACATTGATTAATGCAACAGAATAGAGAGCCCAGAAATAAACTCATACATATATGGTCAATTCATTTAGGACAAAGGAGCCAAGAACACACAATGGAAGAAACAACAGTCTTTTATTTTTTTTTTCTTTTTTAATGTTTATTTATTTATTTTGAGAGATAGAGAGAGAAAGCATGAATGGGGGGAAGGGCAGAGAGAGAGGGAGGGAGAATCCCAAGCAGGCTTGGTGCTAAAAGCACTGAGCCTGACCTGGGGATTGATCTCATGACTGTGAGATCATGACCTGAGCTGAAATCAAGAGTCAGATGCTTAATCAACTGAGCTACCCAGGTGCCCCAAGGGCAGTCTTTTCAATAAATGGTACTGGGAAAACTGGAAAGCTACATGTAAAAGAATGGAACTGGGCCACTATTTTATACCATACAATCAAAGTAACTCAAAATAGATTATAGACTTGTATGTAAGACCTGTAGCTATAAAACTCTTAGAAGAAAACACAAGCATTAAGCTCCTTGATGGCAGTCTTGGTAATGACTTTTTTGTATTTGACACCAGAAGTAAAGGCAACAAAAAGCAAAATAAACAAGTGGGACTACATCAAACTAAAGTCTCCCACACAACAAAGGAAGCCATCAACAAAAAGAAAAGGCAATGTACAAAATGGGAGAAAATTTTTCAAATTGTATATCTGATAAGGAATCAATATCATGATATAGAAAGAACTTGTACAATTAAATAACAAAAACCCAAACAATCTAACTAAATAATGAGCAGAGGATCTGAATAGATGTTTTTTTTTCCAATAAGACATACAGAGATCACCAAAGGATTTATGAAAAGAAACTCAACATCACTAATGATCAGGGAATTGTAAACCAAAACCACAATGAGATATCACGTTATAACTGTCAGATTGGCTATTAACAAAAATATGAGTTGGCAAGGATGTGGAGAAAAGGGAATCCTTCTGCACTGTTGGTGGGAATGTAAACTGGCACAGACACAATGGGAAACAGTGTAGAGGTTCTTCAAAAAGTTAAAGTGGAACTACCATATGATCCAGCAATTCCACTTCAGGGTATTTACCTAAAGAAAATAAAAACACTAATTTGAAAAGATACATGCACCCACATGCCCACTGCAGTATTATTTACAATATCCAATATATGGAAACAAACTAAGTGTGAATTAACAAATGAATGGATAAAAAATACAGTAAGTATATTCAATGAAATATTATTCAGCCATAAAAAGAATTAAATCTTACCATTTGTGACACCATGAATGGCTGTTGAGGGCATTGAGTGAAATAAGTGTAATAAGTCAAACAGGAAAAGACAAATACTATATGATCTCATTTATATGTTGAATATAAAACAAAAGCAAACTACCCCATGTTCCAGCAATTGCATTACTAGGTATTTACCCAAAGGATACAAAAATAAAGATTCAAAGGGATACATGCACCTTGATGTTTATAGCAGCATTATCAACAGTAACCTACACACAGACACACACACACACACACACACACACACACACACCACAATGGATTATTACTCAGCCATCAAAAAGAATGATATTTTGCCATCTGCAATGATGTGGATAGAGAGTGTATTATGCTAAGTGAGAGAAATCAGTCAGAGAAAGAAAAATACAGTATGATTTCACTCCTATCTGGATATTAAGAAACAAAAACAAAACAGATGAACATATGGGAAGAAAGAGGGAAACAGAGAGGGAGGTAAACCATAAGAGATTCTTAAAGATAGAGAACAAACTGAAGGCTGATGGAGGGACATGGGTGGGGGATGCGCTAGATGGGTGATGGGTATTAAGGAGGGTATTTGTTATGGTGAGCAATGGGTGTTAGTTGGAAGTGATGAATCACTGAATTCTAATCCTGAAACCAATATTTCACTGTATGTTAACTAACTAGAATTTAGATAAAAATTTGAAAAAAAAGAAATAAAAACAAAAATAAGCTCATGGATACAGCGAACAGACTGGTGGTTGCCAGAGACATCGGGTTGGGGTGGGTAAAAAACGTAAAGGGAGTCAAAGGTTTAAATTTGCAATTATAAAATAAATAAATCATGGGAATGAGATGTATGGCATGGTGACTATAGTTTCTAATACTGTACCATTTATGAAATTGCCAGGAAAGTAATCTTAACAGTTTTCATCACAAGAAAATAGAATTCTCTAACCATGTATGATGATGGCTGTTAACCAGACTGTGATGAAAATAAAAGAAAAAAAAATTAAAAATAGAAAAATAACTACCACCAAAATACAATGTTTTTATGAACTTATCTTAGTAAGAGGAAATGGAATGCCTCAGTACTTATTTTTCCTACTTAGATTAATAGTGTGAATTAAAAAGAAATAGCTGTACAAATAAAACTAATCAATTGAAAGAAAGAAAGAAAGAGAAAGAAAGAAAGAAAGAAAAAAAGAAAGAAAGAAGGAAAGAGAAAGAAGGAAAGAGAAAGAAGGAAAGAGAAAGAAGGAAAGAAGGAAGGAGAAAGAAAGAAAGAAAGAAAGAAAGAAAGAAAGAAAGAAAGAGAAGGAAAGAAGGAAGGAGAAAGAAAGAAAGAAAGAAAGAAAGAAAGAAAGAAAGAAAGAAAGAAAGAAAAATACTATCTGGTATTCATTTTTGTTTTGCTTTATAGGCTGTTCTTTCTCCTTCTACTTTACTGATTTTTCCAGAACCTTAACCTTTCTCTTTTATCTTTTTTTCTTTTTCTATAGTTACTCTTTGTTGCTTTAAATCATCATTAATATTGATAGACTTCCACACATGTATCTCTAGACCCTCTCTTTTCCTTTTCCTTTATACTCATACGTCAAGTAGCTACTCAAAACCTCTGCTTTGATGTCTAGAGGAAATTTCAAATGTTTATGTTTAGAAAGGGACTCCCATTTCATGGTTCATCCATCAACAAGCTTTCCTTAAAGTACACCCAAAATCTGATAACTTTTCATCAATTCCATGACTATCATTCTAGTTCACATTGCCAGCATCATCTATGCCTAAACAATCATGGCAGTCTTCTAACTGATCTCTCTATCTCTACCCTTGCTTCATATGGTAAATTTTCCATGGTGATTCTGAGTGAGCTTTAGGAACATAAATCAGAAAAATGCAACTCTTGCTCAAAATCCTCCAATGGTTATCACACTTAAAATAAAACTCGAAGATTTACCGAGTCTTGCAGGTCTGCTACTTCTCTTGGCAATATCCCTTATGCTTATACTTTCAGTGCTTCAACCACAGTGGTCTTGATGTGTAGTGGGTCAAGTTTGCTTTTGTTCAGAAGCTGGCATTGATGGTTTCCTCTAGCTAGGATGCTCTTCTCCCAAATGATCAGCAAGTCTTTCTTTTTCATTTGATTCTGGTCTCTTTTTACATATAACTTTCTTTGAATGTCCTATCACGATGCCTTGCTTAAACAATTCTCTTTCCATGTTACTTTATATCCCCTATCACTCTTTACTGTACTCATAGCATTACACTATTTAACGTTGTATCATATAGCTATTTGCTAGTTTTTTGTTTTTTGCTTTTTTTTGCTTCTCTTTCACATAACAGTATAGATTCCATAGGAGTCAGTACTTTATCTTGTTCACTTTTTTTTATTCCCTGTGCTTGGAACAACATAACACATAGAAGCAAAGAATATTTATTTACCGAGTGAATCTTTCATATGTGAAATATTGAAGCCCTAGCCATGGCATTGTAAATAAGGATGGTGACAAAAGATAAAAGGATGATTTTGCTTTTTGAAATTAGAAGTCATTTTAACTAACATTACAGTATAATATGAACTAAAAAGAACTAGAAAACATCTGAAAAATGTCAGTATTTCTATTATAAAAATGGTAATACAAAGAATAGAAGGGTTAATCTACATAAAAAATGGGATGTATTCAACACTTCTGGGTTTGAAGGATACACAAAAGTGAAGCTGCTATGGAGAAACAAAGGGTAAAAAGGAGAATAAAATGGGCAGAGATGAATTGCAGAGACATTCTGGGCATAGGGATTGACATTAAAGATGGTGAAGATTTGGGAAAACTGCGAATAATTAATCAGACTGAACCATGCGGTAGGAGATTAGGGAAAACGGAAGGTAAAAAATAAGAGTGGAAAAATAGTCTCCTCTCAGGTTATTTGTAGCCTTGAAGACCATACCTAAATTGTTGGCCATTGATTTTAAGGGCACTGAAGAGTTTTAACAGGGAAGGGACAGTGCAGAACTGAATAGTTTTGAAGAGTCACATATATAAGCAGTATCTCACCTACAACCATGGTGGCTAAAATGGGACAGCTAATACCACTCCTTGCTTCCCGGCATCCAAGGTAAGAAAATGTGGCATAGCTAATTGGATGCTTCTCCCAGGGATTTTGATTCCTGAGGGACAATCATGTTTTTCATGGTGGTGGTGGAAAACTCAAGAGTCCAGGGTAATGGTGGCTAGCGTCTGCACATTGCAATAGCCATTAGGAATACTGACCACAGCATTATTAGTCCTTTGAACTTTAAAAGCCCTTTTGATATTTATGTATAGAGAGGGAGGAGAGAGAGAGAGAGAGAGAGAGAGAGAGAGAGAGAGAGAGAGAAGAAGGTGAATGTTGCAGTTCTCAGAACCAGAGAAGTCATATATAGATCCATATTGAAAGAGAATTAGATGAGGAAATACAAAAGATAATTTTGATTTATTTTGCTTGAAAGTTTTGTAAAACTTGCTAATCAAACTTTAAACTTTTGTGAAAATTGCTGATAGTGAAACGTGATGTTAAATGCCATCCTAGTGGTTTCAACAATTGAACTTCCTAAAATTGAACACCAAATTTTATTATATTCATGGTTTTCAACTCATATTTAACAAATGCTTATCAGATTAGAAGATTTTAGACAGTTCAATAACATGGTTTTAAATATCATAGATAAACTCATTTGCTTAAAAAACATGATATACTATAGATTCACCCACCCATACAATATTTTGGACATCTCTAATAATGTCTATTACTCTGAAACAATTTAATTGACATTAGTGAAAAATTATTCTTTGGCAGGAATAGAGTTACATAATGCTATTAATACCATACACACTTTGGAAAGCAGGACATCTAATACCACTGAAACATTTTTATGTGTTAATTACAGCTAAACCACTATGGATAGTTCATAGCAAGCTTTTATCAAATGAGACAAATAACATCTGGAAGTAAAATTCTAGAGGTAAAGAACACTGAAATTTCAATTCAGTTGTTGGAAGCAATAGCAGATATATTATTTTCATATAAAAGGGAATGTGCAGGAGGGAGTTCTCTTCTGAATAAACTGACAGTATTCATGATTTAGCAGAATCAGTTACTTTGTAATTGATTCTGACTACAGCTAGCATTTGAACTTTAAGCATTGTGATCTCAGGAGTTTACCTAATGGCACATATGAATTACTTAGGGTTGCTGCAAAAACATGTGCAATGTGTTCAATAATGACTCCCTTTGCATTAAAGCAACGGTCCTTAAGGTAGGCTTCATGAAAGGGTGCAACCATGACCTTAAGATATGAGAGTACTTTTCACAAAATACAGGGACTGGGGAAAATTCAACCTCTCGTACAGAAGCTCATTAACCAAATGGCTGATGTAGCACATGGCAATAGGACTCAGTAGGCGTTGGTGAAGGAAGCTGAAAGTTTGATAGTGGAACATGTTACACATAATTAAATATGGATCCTTCCTAATCAATAGTGAGGGCATAATTACTTTTCTCAAGGTTAGTTAGGCAGGCTTGTTTGATGGGACAGAAGCCAGAGTGAAGGGAATCAAGAAGACAAACTAGAGAATCATGCATTTTGGAGCTGAGGAGGCTATTAGGAGCTTTGGCACACTTGAAAACCAGACTGCAGTTTTATCAGTAGTCTCATTAGGGAACCATTAGACAAGGTCAAGAAGGCCTGTGAGAACTGATGGGTACATTTAAGCAATGTCCTCCTGCTTCACCAAGTTGTTCAATAGTAGGTGCCAGATTTTCACGTCTTGAACGAAACATCTTACATGAGAATCTCCTTAAAATATTGCTCAATTCTGCCTTTTAAAGAATATCATCATTTCTCTGGGGAAACTATCAGTGATGAATTAATGAATGCTCCTTCCTAATGCTGATGAACCCCAACTGTTCTAACCACTGACTCTAATTCATGAGGGAAACAAATATGTGCTTAAGTATGTGTAGGTGTTTGTAAATATGTCTTCCCCAAACCACATCCCTGTGTCGGAGAAAAAATGAAGAGAAAGAGTACAACAGCTTAGTCTCATCAAGTGTGTGGGCTGGTTAGCATTCTTAGAAATATTGCTAAGTATTATATCTTTCCTTCTTTCCTTTCTTTCTTTCTCAATCCCTAAATACTTATTGAGTACTTACTGAATAATTTATGAGCCAAACATTGAATACAGAAGGTAAACAATTAAATTGAAAGATGGAAATGATAATCATGGTGATAAGGCCAATAATGAGAGTCTGCCAAGCTAAGTGTGTAAGAAGGCTCTCTGTTATATAACAGTGAAAGGATGATTTGAGCTCTTAGTCATGTGAGACTCTAAGACTATCTGCATATTTGACTTTAGATAGAACAACTTATGAAAAGATTTCATATTTATTCCAGGAACAAATCATGTGAATTGGTCTTTATAAAAGGATAATACTTTACTGAAAATTTTTTTTCCTAAACATATGTGATAAAGTTCTTATTTCAGAGAGATTTTTTTTCCAGGAAACTTAGAAAATTCTTAAAATAGTCTAAAATTCTAACAAATATATCCCTTAAAACACTTGCTTTTCTTACTTATATTTCCAAAACTTTCATTTGTTCCTTTAAAAGCCCTGGAAAAACAAATCATTGCTTTTATAAAAATGAATAACTTCTATGAAGTGGTCAAATTTGGATCTTCAGAATATATACATAAAACTTTATAACCTTTGATATTAGATAAAGCCTGAGAGAGTCTTTTGGGTATTTTTTACTAGCTTTTATTTATTTATAAATTATTTATAAATCTTTCCCTCCACCATGAGATTTTTCTAAAGCACATTAAACTTAAAAAAAATTAGTTTGTTATAGGACTAGAGAGGGTACTTAGCAGTTTTTAATAATGAATATCTCTTATAATATTGTGTATTGATAGCACCATGTGAAAATGTTGTGGTCTGTAAATCTTATGGTACTTTTGTAAGACACCATTGGCTACTTGAAAAGGCCATTCCCTCCTTCTCTTTTGCTAGCATAACTTCATTCCATTTTTTTTTCAAGTATCAGAGATCTCAGAAAAAATGAGTCCCTTACCTAGCTTAGGTTTGGAAATTTAGTCAATGACATGCATACACAGAGAGAAAGACAGAAACAGAGAGGGATAGACAGAGGTGCAGAGAGGGAAATTTTAAGAAATTGGCTCACATAATTGTAGGATGGCAAGTTCAAAATCTGTGGGGCAGGCTAGTATGCTAGAAACTCAGATAGTAGATGCTCAGATGCTATAGTCTTAAAGTAGAATTTCTTTTTCTCAGGGAAATGTCAGTTTTTACTCTTAAGGTTCTCAACTGGTTAGATAAAGCCTACCCACATCATCAAGGGCAATCTTCATTTATTATATTTATTTATTGTCAAGTTAGTTAACATACAGTGTGTATAGTGTGCTCTTGGTTTTGGGGGTAGATTCCTGTGATTCGTTGTTTACATACAACACCCAGTGCTCATCCCAACAAGTGCCCTCCTTATTGCCCATCACCCATTTCCCTCCTCCCCCGCACTCCTCCCCCATCAACCCTCAGTTTGTTCTCTGTATTTAAAAGTCTCTTATGGTTTGCCTCCCTCTCTGTTTGAAACTATTTTTTCCTCTTCCCTTCCCGCATGGTCTTCTGTTAAGTTTCTCAAGTTCCACATATAAGTGAAAACATATGATATGTGTCTTTTTCTGACTGACTTACTTCACTTAGCATAACATTCTCCAGTTCCATCCATGTTGCTGCAAATGAAATGATTTCATTCTTTCTTATTGCCAAGTAGTATTCCATTGTATATATAAACCACTCCTTCTTCATCCATTCATCAGTTAATAGGCAATTAGGCTCTTTCCATAATTTGGCTATTGTTGAAAGAGCTGCTATAAACATTGGGGCACAGGTGCCCCTATGAATCAGCACTCCTATATCCTTTGGATAAATTCCTAGTAGTGCTATTGCTGGGTTGTAGGGTAGTTTTATTTTTAAATTTGAGGAACCTCCACACTGTTTTCCAGAGTGGATGCACCAGTTTGTATTCCCACCAATAGTGCTAGTGGTTTCCTGTTTCTCCACATCCTCACCAACACCTATTGTTTCCTGAGATGTTAATTTTAGCCACTCTGACCCGTGTGAGGTGATATCTCAATGTGGTTTTGATTTGTGTTTCCCTGACAATGAGTGACGTTGAGCATCTTTTCATGTCTCTGTTGGCTATCTGGATGTCTTCTTTGAAAAAGTGTCTATTCATGTCTTCTGCCCATTTCTTCACTGGATTATTTGTTTTTTGGATGTTGAGTTTTGTAAGTTCTTTATAGATTTTGGATACTAATCCTTTATTTGGTATGCCATTTGCAAATATCTTCTCCCATTCTGTCGGTTGCCTTTGAGTTTTGTTGATTGTTTCCTTTGCAGTGCAGAAGCTTTTTATCTTTATGAGGTCCCAATAGTTCATTTTTGCTTTTATTTCCCTTGCCTTTGGAGATGTGTTGAGCCAAAAGTTGCTGTGTCTGAGGTTAAAGAGGTTGTTGCCTGTTTTCTCCTCTAGAATTTTGATGGTTTCCTGTCTCACATTTAGGTCTTTCATCCATTTTGAGTTTATTTTTGTGTGTGGTACAAGAAAGCAGTTTAGTTTGATTATTCTGCATGTTGCTGTCCAGTTCTCCCAGCACCATTTGCTAAACAGACTGTCTTTTTTCCATTGGATTCTTTCCTGCTTTGTCAAAGATTAGTTAGCCATACATTTGTGGGTCCAGTTCTGGGTTCTCTATTCTATTCCATTGGCCCATGTGTCTGTTTTTGTGCCAATACTATACGGTCTTGATGATTATGGCTTTGTAGTAGAGACTAAAGTCCAGGATTGCGATACCTTCTGCTTTGTTTTTTGTTTTCAACATAACTTTGGCTATTCAGGGTCTTTTATGATTCCATACAAATTTGGGATTGTTTGTTCTAGCTTTGAAAAAAATGAAGGGCAATCTTCATTTAAAATACTGTAAATGATTAACATATTGCAGATATTAATCACATGTACAAAATACATTAGTATTTGATTAAATAACTGAGTGCTGTAGCCTAGACAAATTAACACAAAACTAAACATCACCATATTGCTTGATATTTTAATAATGGAAAAAATCTAGGATGTCTGGTGGACAGCATCCCTGAGTTGAGTCATTAGTGTAGAAATTTAAGGCTTTTCCTCATGTTCCCAGAATTAAGCCTATTTATAGACACTGAGGCTCTCAACTGGGGAGGGGTTGAATCTCTTTGCAGAAGAATCCTGCAATTTAGCCAAGTGTATTTCGTAAATCTTCTCCCAGACCTTCACCAGAAAGGCCATTGATTAAGGTAACAGTTTACTGGAGGAAAGAAAACACCCAGATCTTCCAGGACTTAGTAGAAATGCAGTTTGGGTGATGCTAATATCTGAAGGTCCAAAACTCCATCATAGTCTATGGTAGATTATGGTAGTATGGTGATAAATGGAGTCTTGACACCACATTTATTGTAAAATGGGTCCAGTGGACTTAAAAATATCTTATCATTGTTTTTTTCCACTTCTTTATGTGTAATGTTCAGAGTAGATAATTTAACAAGACCTCTACATTGGTTCCCTGACATAGGAAGTAATGATTGTAATTGAAGCTAGGGCAAAGTATAAGTACCTGGAACTACCTCCTCTCACAAATGTGTCTAAACCAGTATTAATCCTGTCTCCTAGGGGGAATTTTAGAGATTAGTTTCACCTTAAAAACTTGGAAGATACAGAGTGGTGATTCCTGTGATTCCTCTTAATGAATCTAATCTGTGAAAAAGTTAGATGACTTTCCAGAAAGACTGAATAATCACAAACTTAATCAAATGGTGATAACAATATCAACCATAAGGTATTTTTTTTTTCAGAGAAAATTAACTTGGTTCCGACACCTGGTATGTAATGACTGGGCACATGCTTTTTCTCAATTCTACTTTATACAGACAATAACTAGCTACCTTTACCAAGGAATGGCAGCCATAACCTGAAGTCTGCCACTATAAAGTCTGCAGAAATCTTGATGATCTTGGTAACCCAGAATATCACACTCATCCTTATATTAATGACATTATGCTAATTAGACCAGAAATTATTGAGTGTTGTTAAGGTACCCTAGATACCTTGGAAAAAGATGGGTGCAAGCAAGGGGGTAAACAATAAACTTCAAAAAGGTTCCGAGGTGATGTCAGTCAGAGCAACAGAGCAACAGAAGCGATAGAATACATATACGGGGGTGGGGGTGTGGGGGTGTGGGGTGGGGGTTTAAGGAATTGGCTCACCTGGATGCCTGGCCATTTTTTGTTGATTCTTTTCAGTCTATCCCTTTAAATATTGCTTCACTTAAATCTTAGTTAAATCATTTGAGTGGAATTCTGTTTCTTACAAGACTCTTACTGATACACTCTCATGTCCAGAGAGGATATATTTATATATGTTTGCCTCAGCCAGACTGAATACTGAAGTGGATATTTGTAAGGTAGTAAGTATTTGTTGACTGGTAATTATCGCAACAATCACCATTTATTGAACTTCAATTATCCATCATAAATTATGCTAGTCATTTTATGTTTGTTTCATTTAATACTCCTATTAACTCTAAAAGGGTTTTAGAGTCATGAAAAGAGAGATTCTAAGATGTTACTTGGGTGGGATGAAATACCTAGAAAAGTAGTGGCATAAGAATTTGTACCCAGATCTGTCTGAAATACTATTTCACCATGCATAATAAGCAAAATCTCATTCAATTTTTTGATATTAACTTTGAAGTAAATATAAACAAAAAATTCCATTATTTTCTGCATGACATACTCAACACCTATGCAAGAAACTCTAATTCCATTATTTTCTAAAACATATAATCCTTCTTTTGCTTCTAACTTGCCACATACCATGCTATTCACAAGATTTGATGTAGGGATGCCTGGGTGGCTCAGTCGGTTAAGTGCCGACTCTTGATTTCAGGCTCAGGTCATGATCTCACAGTTAGTGGTATTGAGCCCCATGCCGGGCTCCACACTGACAGCACAGAGTCTGCTTGAGATTCTCTCCCTCTCTCTCTGCCCATCCCCCCCGCCAAATAAATAAACTTAAAAAGAAAAAGATTTGATGTATTGTCCCCAAGTTAGTACCACTAATTCACTGAGATTTAATAAGTAGCATTTGGCATCATTTCTCTAGTATACTTGCCTCACAGAAGGAATGTGTTCTATATTAAAAGAAGTATAATGTACCTATTTCCTTAGAGATCTCTTAGAATTTTTTAATATCACACTAAAAACAGAAAAAGAGCCAACATGATTTTTAAAACTTGGGGATATTGTTGGCACTCCACTTGGCTATGAAAAAATCTAATGAAGAGTCAAATCCTTTTTTACAGTTTAATGTGGGAAATCTAGTACTATGGCTCCAGCAACTTTCTAGGCCCCTCCTATTGATGGTTATGTTTATCTATATTGCAGTAATAATTGTTAGTTATACAGAGTCTTAAAAAAGCTGGCCCGTGGCTCTTGTCTTGTCACATGAGACAAAAGATGGTCATGAGTAGAAATGGAATAAAATCATTAAACCCTTATGTCATTTCTTAGGAAGCAATGTAACAGTGTGGAGATCAGATCCAAATCTGGTAACTTTTTTGAGATCCTACCGAAAAGGGCCAAATGGGGGAACTGACAATAAACAGTCATTCTTTCCAGAAGACCATGACCCATACTTCCACTGGGGGGTGGTAGGTGAAATTATATCCTGAAGGACATGGATGACATCTATGTAAGAAGCTGCAAAAATAGTCCATTTTTCATGGTTTTCATGGAGTGCCCCACAATCAGCAAGCTTGTTTGATCAGAGGACCCACTCAGTGAGCAAATAGCTATACTTTGCTTCATCTAAATTTAATCTAAATCCTACCTTTCATTTTATATAAACTTGCCACTTTATTTTTCAAGAAAGAAGCTCCATTCCTAGGTGCAGTTTCTTCCTTGCGTAAGTGAAAGTTTTAGATGAATCATTCAGCTTTTTTAAAAAAATATTTATTATAATGTAATTTCCATTACTATAACAAATAAGAATTTAACAGTAATGTCAGTGCAGGTAAGAATAAAGAATAAAGAAAGTGCAAGGTTAGGGAGCAATTCAAAAACAAAAGCAAGGAGATTGCAGAATGTAAGGAAACACTCTGAAAACTAAAGGTTAATGACCTGTTGAAAGGACGAGAGAGCTGATGTAAAAGAACTCCTCCTAATGGCCAAGCTGGAATAACTCAAGCAACAACATGAAAAAACCTACTGTTATACCCCACAGTAAAGAATAAACATCCATACAAACAATATCTATACTAATAAGTGATTCAACAAAGAAATGGGGAAGAAGAGACAGATCTATACAGAAGAATTCCAAATAATTTAAGTACAATGATTATCCACCTCTTTCCAAGAGATGGGGATTGACACTCAATCCCTCACTTTCCTGCTCCAGTATGGATTCTGTTTAGTGGCTTGCTTCTAAAGAGGACAGTGTGAAAACAGTTGGGAAACCAATAACAATTTTACATGGAGTAAGTTGCAAACATTACCTTGACCAGGTGATCAAGGTTAATGTCACAAGTGATAAGTTATGTATCCTCGATATGATATGATAAGAATGGCACTTCACTTCTATGGTCTTCCTCTCAAAAATATATAATACCATTCTAAAAATGAGAAAAAAACAAACTCAAACTGAGGAATTCTTCAAAGGATCTAACGTGCACTATTTCAATGTCAAGGTCATCAAAAGTAAGGAAAATGTGTATGACAAACTGTCACAGATCAGAAGAAAAACAATGCCTAATGTATTGTGGTATCCTCAATGGGGTCCTGGAATAGAAAAAAGACAAGAGGAAAATACTACTGAATTCCAAATAAAGTATGGAGTTTAGGTAGTAATTATTTACAACGGTTGGCTCTTGGCTCTTGATAAAACAAATGTTTCATAGTAGCATAAGATGTTAAGCATAGACACAACTGAGTGAGAAGAACATGGGAACTCTTTGTGCTACCTTTGAAACTTTTCTGTAAAGTTGAAATAAATCTAAAATAAAAAGTTTATGAGAAAAATCAGAAAAACATATCAAGGAGATTACCAGAGATCTTTGCAGTCCTAACCAAACTCTTGTAATAAAAGTTTTATTTTTTTTCTTCTTTGCATTGTTACTGAGTAAACTCTACAAGTTTCCAGTTTACATCGTTCAGCACATTTTAGAATTAGAAAGGAAAGTTATAGCATGGAGTGAGTGAGCTAGCATTCAGCACATTGCCTTGTATAAAGCAAACCCTCAATAAATATTTATCAATTGATTGAATAAGATTGCAAATTATTTTTCACCTTGATGTAAGGTACTTATTGTTTTGTTTTGTTTCTTATGTAATAAGCAGATGGGCATAAGTGAGGGGCTTTTTAACATATGGAAATACTAACTTCCGAAAAACCTTATTAGTAAATATCAATAAATACTGTAGTAGGTTAGTCATCCAAGGAAGTAACTTCTCCTGTGAAATGGTCTCTCAGTTTATTCTGGAGGAGATTTGAGAAAGGTTCAATTAATCAGTGTGATTGGAGAGTAGAGTCAGGAGTATATAACTGGAATGGAATTGATATGAAAGAAAGATAGGTGGATCAAATGATATTAACATCCTTCCAGATAGCATAATTAGCCAAAGCATGAAGAGTGGGGACTCCGAGAAGAATAATGGCATCATTTCCCTAGCACTTTCCATGGATTCCTCAGGCATTTATAGCTTGATGTCATTAACTATTAGGTTCATTCAACTAACTCTCCTTGCTCTGATTAATTTTATTTCCTATGTAGATTTTTAGTGGAAGGAGAATACTCTGGGGTGCTTTGCTGGTTACAGTTCTCACAGTACGTTTCCAGATGTGCATTGTGGTCTACTCACTAGTTTCTTGGGCATTGGGTTAACCTAGTTTTCCTCTTCACCAAATATGTGTAATATTATTACCTACGTCATACAGTAGTGTTGAGTTTAAAATTAGTGATACAATGCATAGGTTGTAAATTAGCAACATGCCTATATGAGTCGTCCTTATTTCTTAAGACGTTGTTTATAGTATTATTGTCATTGCTGTTGTTATTGAGTCATTCTCTAGCTCCATCCTGAATTTGGGCCATTCTGACAAAATTGAATTATTTACCCTGAAAATCTGAGAACTAGGGATCAAGCGACCACCCTCTGATGGAATGCAACCTTTCTTGGCTGCCTATGCAGCTGGTTGGCTTTGGCTCCCACCTCTGTCTCTGGTCTCCCTTCCAACACCAGCACCTGAGGATAAGATACTCCCTACACACTCATAAAAGCTAGTAACAGGTAGATAAGCTACTTTATAGGGATCCGGTAATTCATCATGGAAATGAGGCACCTCTGGAGTGGAACATAAAAGTTATTTAGCCGGCAGGTTTAGCAGCTGTGACAAATGGTGTGTGTGATTTAAATTTGAGTAGAATTGTGTTTAATTGAAAATTTGGCCACTACATGAAACTTTCACTAAAAAGATTAGTACGACATTGAAGGGCTGCCAAGGGTGCCAAGAATGAGGAAGAGAGCCATGTAGGTTAATATTTCATGAAGCAGTCAGTGTTTTACAAAGGGGACTTCTAGAAAATATGTTCCAAGACCATTTTCATCAGAATCACCTGGGGCATTTGTTAAACTGCAGCTCCATTGGCCTCGAAGTCAAGTTCTGGTGGATCCAAATCTCCCTAGGGGCATCCACCAATTTGTGACTTTTGTAAGGTTCATAGGTAATTCTTACACACCGCAGTGGAAGACCTGATTTAGCTTCAGACATCAAGAAAGAACACTTTGTTACCAATGTGGGGACAGATTTTATTCCCATTGTGCATGTCTTTTCAGGAAGTCTTGAGTTTAAAACTTAGGTGGAAAGGGGGACTATATGATGTTCAAAAGATTGTGCCTTGCTTATCAATATTTATGGTAAAATATTTTGGAATGTGTTTTGTACGCTAAAAACTGTGCATTTTAAATAACAGATATTTTAATTACAAAAGCCTTTGATTCAGAAAGGTTATTTGATTTGCATACAAACAACTAAGCAAGGTGTCTGTTTCTAGATGAACAGCAATTCTACCAAGCCCGATTATTCCTTGTTTATATTTGTCAGAATCCTGTATTTGAGGTGTTTTTTTTCTTTGAATAAACATTCTACTGAATACATATCAGAATCAAGCTCTATCAAGCTGAATCTCATTGATAATGATAATGATCTTAATTTGTTTAATTTTCTCAGTACGGACATGACAACAGATTTGCTTTGTTCAGTGTCCAATATTTGCAACCTCTGTAATAGTTCTATGAATCCTGATTTGTGTTTGTGCTTTCAACTTCCACAGAATGCATTCTAAGGAAAAATACACCAGACTGGTTTATTTGCAATTAAATGTCCATTCTAACACCAATTCAATGGAACCAATCACAAACAATAAGCCAGTGGAAACCAGCAGGAAAATGATTTCCCTCTGGTCACACTGAAGGAGAAGACCTTTGAGTCAGAGAACCATTGTAGTACCTGTATGACTTTGAATACACTCTATGAGCTTTCTGAGCATCAGATTGCATATCTAGAAGCTGGGTCGATCAAATGTGCTAACGATATTTGTAAAATGCTTGGCACATAACATGCTAAAAGAGGGGTGGCTAAAATGAGAAGAAAAAGGAGTCCGGACAATAATGGAACATTGCAGGGCGGGTTGCAACTTCTGGGCCTTTGCTTCCTACACACAACGCAGAACTCTTTGAGCGCCAGACATCCAGACTCCTAGTGAGTACCGGTACCGTTACATTATCAAAAATAAGAAGAGAGAAATAAAAGCCGTTTTGTGGCACAGCTAGAATTCTGAGTAATTTTGTGATTTTTGAATTGTAAAATGAATAAGAATGTTATTTACTTCAAGAAAACTTTCCCTTGTACCACGGCTGGATGAATCTAGAATTCTTAAAAAGGCACTTTACTGTGAGAAATATCCCTTGATGCAGCTGACCTTATATTTCCTGTGTTACATTTTTATTCTTTGACTTCACATTTCCTGACTCCCCTTTTAGACATAATGAATAAAAAGTGTTCCCACATTTCATATTATTGTGCACATTATTATTTCTTATTAACATTTTTATTTTCACAAAAAGAGAACAAAATGCCATTTTCCATGAAGAAAAGGAAGGGATAAGGATTTTTACACCTTAAAAATCTTTACAGCTATTAGGATCATTACTGTGCTTTCTCAGAAACAGTCCATTTTAAGGGAAAGGGCCTTTTAACCTTTTTCTGATTACACAGTAGTAACCGTTCCCTAATGAAATATGTTAATAAAATTTAACTGATGACTTTCAATTTTGCTAAATGAGGATGAATGAAAGGTAGTATATTCATGACATTGAACTTGTGCCTTTTATGGTACTTTCTGAAAAATCTGTGTACTCCCCTTAATTCGGATTCAGATAACAAGAGATTAGAAAATCCACTCAAAAGCAGTGTGCAGTGTTTGGAAAGAATTTCAATGTTTTAGAAATAGGAAGAAGGCCTTTGATTTGATGATTAACATAAATATAAATTAGAATACAAGTCATTTTCAGTGTAGGAATGCTTATTGACCCTGACTGAAATATGGCCCATAATGTTAGATAAAAAGAGAACAGAAGGAAGGAGCTTAACCTGTGGGACTCTGAGAAAAAAAAATACTCTGGAGCTTTTCCAACATTTTTCTTTTTTTTTTTTTTTTTTTTTTTTAATGTTTATTTATTTCTGAGACAGAGAGAGACAGAGCATGAGTGGGGGAGGGGCAGAGAGAAAGAGAGGGAGACACAGAATCCGAAGCAGGCTCGCGGCTCTGAGCCATCAGCACAGAGCCCGATACGGGGCTCGAACTCACAAACCGTGAGATCCTGACCTGAGCCAAAGTCGGTCGCTCAACCGACTGAGCCACCCAGGCTCCCCTCCCAACATTTTTCTATGCAACATACAGAACATTTTTCTTAGCAACAAAATTCTTACCAACATAGTGTCTGAGACTGCCTGACTGTACAGTCACTAATATTTAGCCTTACTACCTAAAAGTTATTGCAAATTACATAAGCAAAAATTGCTTCTTTTTTTTGCTATGTTTATTTGATTATTAATAAGATATCATGTATTTATTTGTAATTTGCAGTTCTGTGAGTTGTCTATTAATGAGAAATGCTTATTTTTAAATTTGAGAATTAATGTTTGTTTTTGTGCATCTCTACATCTCTAGAAGTTTTTTTAATATATATATATATGTATATATATATATATATATATATACATATATATATATTTAAAGTTTCAACTTTTACTACTCAAAACCATTGCAAATGTTTTCTCAAGTTTGTCATCACTTAAAGTAAGTTTGACACTTTAAAATACAACTGTAATTTTTAATATTTAAATTTTCTCTTTGGTAAATAAGTGACTATAGAATATAAGTTCTGTTAGGGCACAGGTTTGACTATCTTGCATTGTTCCTTATCTTTAAGCTCTATCACGTGCCTAGCCTGTAGGATATGATCAGTAAGTATTTTTAAGTGAATAAATATTTTTAGGTTTAACAAGATTATCTACTCATAATTATGGCAAAAATGGAATTCTAGGGAAAATTAACTGTTACCTTATCATGACTATTGCCATGAGATAGCTTATTATAGTGGATTTCCATGCATATTTATAGACCTGACTTCAGGGAAAAGAAACAAATTATATCCAAATAGAAATAAAATATTTTCTTCCCCAAATCCTTCTCTCTATAAATTTATTTTTTCAATAAATATTGATTACCTATTCTATGCTAATCATGGAAGTTTCACTGACTTACCAGTAAGGATTATTTGTAGGCAAATTTTGATTGTCTCAGACAAAAAAAAAAATTACTAGAACTGCATCAAATTCACATAAAATAAACAAAACTTGGAGTTTCAGAAGTCGGACTGAAAGACAATTAGTAACCAAGGTTACTCAAGAGGTTACATGGGCACAATAAAATTTTGGTCAGTGTAGTGCTATAACTCCTATAGATACCATTGCTGATGAAGTAAAATGGATTCTAACTCTCCTTTTTTCTTTGTCACTAAACCAAGATTCAAAGACAAGAATACAAACATCTGGTGACCAAATCTAGGTCACACATTTCACCCTGCTATTCAAAGAACAGCAAGAAGCAGAATTTGCCTCCCCATCCAGTTTCTACAGAGTACTACGAGTGTCATAAGACTCTATAGAGTGGGGCATTCACTGAATTAAGGGTTACTGGAAGACAAAATATGACAATATCCTATAGAAATAGAAATGTTCAACAAAACAAATATTTATTTTTCTCCTTTAAAAAATGTTTACTTATTTATTTTGAAAGAGAGTGAGAGTGCATGGAAGGGAGGGGCAGAGAGAGAAAGAGGAGAGAGAAAATCCCAAGCAGGCTCCATGTTGAACATGGAACCCAATATGGAGCTTGATCCCATAACTGTGAAATCATGACCTGAGCTGAAATCAAGAGTTGGCGCTTAATTGACTTAGCCACCCAGGCATTCCTCATTTTCCTTCTAATAGCTTATCATTTAGAAGAAGAAGAACTACCATATATATATATATATATATATATATATATATATATAATCAGGATTTTTTCAAGTGACAGAAATCCACCACCTGCTAGTACATGGCATAAAGGATTTTAGCAATTAAGTTACCTAAAAAGTCCAGATTATGTCTGGCTTCAGAGGGATTTAGATCTAGTTTCCAACAGTGTATTCTGTGTTGGCTCCTCAGTCTCCATTTCTAGGTTCTAATTTCTCTAGTGTTGGGTTCATTTTTAGACAGCCACTTCCCCACAGGGTAGGAAAGCCAATTCTCCAGAAGCCCCAGTGAAACAAAGTCTTTGTATTTTATTTTATTTTATTTTATTTTATTTTATTTTATTTTATTTTATTTTTTGATATCTTTTTAAATTTTTCTTATTTTTTTTAATGTTTATTTAGTTTTGAGAGAGAAGAGAGACAGACAGAAGGGGAGGGAGATGCAGAATCTGAAGCAGACTCCATGCTCTGGGTTGTCAGCACGGATCCAGATGCAGGCCTCAAAGTCACGAGCCGTGAGATTGTCGTCAAAGTCGTCAAAGTCGGAGGCTTAACTGAGATAAGCCACCTAGGCACCCCAAGTCTTTGCACTTTAAAATCTCATAGACTCTGACACTGTTGATATTCAGGGGAAGATCTAGAGAAGGAATAAACAACCCAGAGGGATCTTTATACATTCTTGGAAGTGATCATGATAAAGTTCAGTGAGAAAACTGGATGAAAAGTTTTCCTCAATGAAGAGACATTGAAAAAGACCAACTTCCGTATTCAGAGTTTTTATTAAATCTTGATAGTCAGGTTGGGAACTTCCACTATGTCTGTGTGAGGAGCTCCACAAAGTTTCTTCCCAAAAAACAATGCTAAAACTGGATAAACATTTCAAAACAACCGTCTCAGGACTCTAAATATTGACCAAATGCATACCAAAAAAAGTGGACAAGAATTCAAGATAAATAACTGAATCATTGTGGACAAAACATGAAAGACTCTTAAGTACAGAGAACAAACAGAAGGCTGCTGGAGTGGTTGTGGGAGGGGGGGATGGTCTAAATGGGTGAGGGGCATTAAGGAATCTACTCCTGAAATCATTGTTGCACCATGTGCTAACTAACTTGGATGTAAATTAAACAAATTAAAAAATTTTAAAAAATAACTGAATCATTGTAAGCATAATGAGTCTGTGGCATTTTTGCCTGGTGAAGCTCACTTCCCCTTTAGATCTGTGGCATTCTGGCTATATCAGGACAGGAAAGATAGTAACGACAAGTATCCTTGATGCTGGAGAGGGATGAATTGGTTGGGAGCAGAACAGAAAAAAATTAACTCTTGTAAATGTTGTCAAAAACAATTTTTATCTTGGTGGCAAAACTCAGGGAAGGCTAACGTTGCAGATACTTGATTGTGATACTGGGTGGAGCATGGAATAGATCAGCATCTGATCCAGAAATTTAACAGGGAGATGCAAAGAATAAGACAGCCACAGAAGGACTTAATATGCTACTATATATATATCCTTGGTTTTCAGGAAGGCTGCACACATGGTCAGGAGAGATCAGAACTGGCAAACTTGAAGGTAAACTGATAGAGATTATTAAATCTGAGTAACAGAAAGAAAAATAAGTACAATGAAACTCTCAGAGACTGAAACCACTGACTGTACCAACGTATGTGTAATGAGAGTCCCAGAATGGGAAAACAGAAAGAAGGCATGAAAATATTTAAAGAAATATTAGTTGAAACCATTCCAGATTTGATGAGAAACATGAATTCACACATTCAAGGAACTCAACGAACCTCTACATAAGATAAAGAGATCCCTACTCAGACACATCATAGTTGCGTGTTGAAAGACAAAGACAAAATTAAATTTTTGAAGTCAACAAGAGAAAAAGTCCTTTTTACATACAAAGAAATCACAAGGAGATTATTGATGCCTTATCAGAAATAATAGGTGCTAGAAAGAAGTGGGATTATATATTCAAAGGACTAAAGAAAAAAACTATCAACCAAGAATTGTACATTCAGCAAAAACTATCCTGCAACAACTGAAGACAAGATAAAGTCATTTCCAGATAAACAGACTAAGAATTTGTTACTAGCAGTCTTGCTTTACAGGAAATACCAAAAGAGTTTTTCTAGGTGAAAAGAAAATGACTTTAAATGGTGACTCCAATCCATGTGAAGAAATAAAGAGCACTACTATAGATTTTTTAGGTTGGTAAGTACACAAAAGAGTATAACAATTTGTTCTTTTTCCTTCTCTTAACTGAATTAGAAGACAGCTACACAAAACAATACTTGTAAAACTGTATTGATGAGCTTGTATTATATAAAGATGGAACATATATGACAGACTGCCCAAAGAAAAGGGGGAGGAAATGGAAATATACTGGAGCAAAATTTTTATATTTTACTATAATTTTTAATGTATTTTTAGAAGCTATGAAAAGAGGCACAGAGTAACAAATGACATAACATATATCAAAATCAAATTGCAAAATGGAAGACACATATTCAAGCATTTCAATAATTATATTGAAGTAAACTGATTAAACAATGCAACCAAAAGGCAGTGATGGTCATTCTGGATAGAAAAAAAGGATCCCAGTGTATGTTATCTACAAGAGGCATAACTTAAATGGAAAAACACAAATAGGCTGAATGTAAAATGATTGAGAATGATTAGCCATTTAAATTATAACTAGGGGGGCCTGGGTGGCTCAGTTGGTTGAGCATCCGACTTCAGCTCAGGCCATGATCTCATGGTTCCTGAGTTCGAGCCCTACGTCAGGCTCTGTGCTGACAGCTCAGAGCCTGGAGACTGCTTTAGATTCTCTCTCTCTCTCTCTCTCTCTCTCTCTCTGTCCCTCCCCTACTCACACACTCTCTCAAAAATAAATAAACATTCACAAAAAGAAAAAAACAAAAAAAACCCCTATAACCATATGAGACCTGGAGTGGCTATGGTAGCATCACACAAAATAGACTTGAAAGAAAAAAAAAATTACTAGAGATAAAAATGTCATAAAAAGAATATAACAATTACAAACACATTTATACTTATAAAGACAGCCCAAATATATGTGAAACAAAAAACATGAAACATAAATTTATCATATGACCTGTCAATTCAATGTGTAAGTACTCACCTGAATAAAAAGGAATATACAGGTACCAAAGGCCTGTATGCACAGTCTCATGGGGGCATTATTAATCATAGCCAAAAGTAGAAAGAATCCAATGTCCATCAAAAGGTGAATGGATAAAGTAGCATATCCATGCAAAGGAGTACTATTCAGCAGTAAAAAGGAACTGACTGTTTATACATGCTACTACATGGATGAATCTCATATACATGGTGCTAATTAAATGAAGCAAGAGTCAAAAGCTCATATGTATGAATATATTTATATGAACTATCTAATAAAAGGCAGGAAAAAGATTAATGGTTCCTGTGACTGGGATTAGGAATGGAGTTAATTCTAAATGGGCATTAGAGATCTTGTTAGGTTAATGGCAATGTAGTAAATCTGCATTGTGGTCATGCTTGCCCAACTCTAAATTTCTAAAAAAAAACCAACAAAACATTGCAATATACTTTATTTATTTATTTATTTATTTATTTATTTATTTATTTAGGGTGCAAGCAGGGTAGAAGAACAGAGGGAGAGAGAAAGAAACAGAAGCAGGCTCCAAGTTCAGTGTAGATCCAGACACAGGGCTCAATCTTACCACCCTGGGATCATGACCTGAGCTGAAATCAAGAGTTGGGATTCTCAACAAACTGAGCCACCCAGGCATCCCAGTATTGTACATTTAAAATGGGCCAATTTTATAGTATGTAAATTATATTTCAATGAAGCTATTAAAAACAAAATCCCAGATGTTATATACTAGTTGAAAGTGTCAGTATAAAGTCTTGAACTTCTATGTTATTGTAACATTCAGTGATTTTTTTTTTTTTTTTTTTTTTTACCAATATGCTACATATGGTGGGGACTAGAAAGATTATCTCCAATCTGTTTTCTCTTCTTTTTCACACAGAAGAAAAAAAAATAAACAACTATCTTTTTCAGTTTCCTAGTTCTTCTGTGAGCAGTCCTGACCAATGGAATTTAGACAGAAGATACATATTCCATTTTCTGTCTTAGACGAAAGCTTTCTTGGCTATCTTCTTGACCTCATCATTATGATTGGGAACAAGTGACTTTGACATGGTAAAGACACAATGAGGAGAATTACAAATCTGAGTGTGCTCAACGTGTATAGAGGTATACACATAAGTAAGAAATTCCAATTTTTATAATGTTAGGTCATTGGTATTCATGGTTTTTATTACTGTAGCTTAGTCTAGCTTGCCCTAATATGTTACTTTTGTTATTCTATAGGATATCTCTGTTATCCAAACCTATACTATGACCACTATTCATTGTTTATTGTTCCTTCCCAAGATAATTTCTCATAATCCATTTTTATTTATTTGCTTTTTCAAAGTATATGAATGGCCAAAAAAAGACAGTATCCTTGTGATTATTTCATCATTTCATCATTAGGTATTGACTCAGTTGTATATTGATACATGGTAGGCTAGGGATGGATGAGATATCATTATACATTTTCCAGTGCTTGGCCATGCCTAAAAAAGTGATTTCTATAAATTCTAAGTCGTTCCTTCTCAACAAATATGGATTGTGATACTTATGTGTGATTTGGACCTGTAAGGAAAATTACTTTAAAAATTTTTAAATATAATAAAAAAATTGCAGCTTGAAGCAGAAGTTTATAGGCAGAAAGACAGCTTAATATGTGTTTGTGTGGGAATTACCTAGAATGAAATCAACCAGCCTCAGAAACTAGGTAATGAGGTCTGGAGGAAAGCAGGAGTGATTCCAGGTATACTGAGGTCACATAATTTAATGAGGTTTTGAGAGAGGTAATTGGGGGAAATAGGAAAGAAAATACTAAGGATTACTCCCAGTCAGCAAATCTGGCATAAGGGACCAGACCAGAGAGCATATCAGAAGACAGACGTCTGGAGCAAAGCCATAACCTGCCTACATTCTGGGTATATGGAAATTGGGTGAATTTGGACAGTGAGGTTTATGAGTCAGTTCAACATTCTAAGTAATTGAATCTTCTTTGTACCATATTAATCTTCATGATAAATATGCTGTCATATCTTGAATTATTTTTAGCTTTGAAATTTAAAAAAAATTCCAGTATTTCATGATGATAGCAAACTTTTCTCCTTCTAGTTCTTTTATTTTGATGTCACCATTACTCCCATGAGCACAGGCTCTATAGCCAGACTTCCTGAGGCCAAATTTAGTCCTCCTTGGCTCACTTCTGCATTTGCTTATTTATGTGGCATAGATTCCAGGATTCATTTCTCATCTTTCAACCTCTTATAACTTGTACACCACCCATGTTTATTATAAATCAGGGAGAAATCCTATTTTATTTGACTTTGCATCTCTGGAAACTAGCACCTAGATACAGCCGTAGGAAAGATTAATTTTTAGAAGTTATTGGAATAATTTTCATCCAAATTTAAAAAGGGAAAGATTACAGGTTAAGGTAGTATAACTCTTCTGAATGTCTAGAATCTTAGGAATTGCGGGCAGGACCTGGGAAAGGGAGGACCAAAATTTTAAGTTATGAGGTATTTCACAAATTAAGAGGAATAATTTTCATTACTATCAAAGGAGTGGCATCAAAAAAGTAGTGTAGTTTAGAAAGCAGGAACACTTTCTACACTTAAAGGCCTAAGAAATGAGAACTGTCATATTTATGATGTAATGTATATTACATATTTTTGCAATTTGGTGAAACAAAAGACTATTCTTTGATTGATGAGTTGCAGGAAGTACAGCTTGAATGTCCTAAGCCAGGCAAACTAATGGCAACATAAAACTTCAGCTTGCTTCAATTTATCTCTTTTTGGACAGGTCTGTCCCTGGTTTTCTGTAAACTGATCAGCACAGAAAAAGTAAAGAAACAACTAACATCCCCGAAATACTGTAAACTTCTGGCAGAAAAAATGCCATTTAATTCTATACCTCATATGATGTAGGAAAAGTGATAATAGGCGCTTGACAAATATGCGTGGATGTCATTTCTTTAGTTTTGCAAGCACAATGCAAGGCAAAGTGGGAGATTAAAACTAGCACAGGACACACTCTGTCATCCTAAGAGCTTTTGATCTTGCTAGGAAGATAGGAATTTAGAAGCATTTGTTGAGAACCAGAGGAGTCTTAGTTCTATTTAAAACTTTCTAAATTACCCTAAATTGTGAACATAATGATCTTATATATGCATTTTACTGTAGCATGTGGTTTGTTTCTTCTTAAAAGCCATGATAAAATATTTATGGCTTTTAATATTTATATATTAGTCCACAAATTGAAAAATGAGACTAGAGGCCACCTGCAAAGACTGATAATTTTCCATTATTAGAATTCTTAGTTCTAATCAATATCTATGCTGTATGTTACCTCACTATTGATTTTGTCTTTTTTGTTTGTTTGTTTTATATTATCAATATTCTTAAAAGAACTTCCTGGATAGCCCACTTGGTTTTTCTGCCACTTAGCATCTAAAACAAAGAGAACATTCATAATATGTTTTATTTTAGTTTTAAGAACATGGAATATTTTTGTCACAAGATTAAGCATATGGTTGAGGTTTATGGTACTAGAAATATAGCTTATTTTATGGGCAAAATGAAATTAACAATTTAACTTAATTTTTGACATACAATTCCATATGTTTGTACGTGTTCTCCATGTAAGTTTAATACTATTAAAGAAAGCTGAGAATTTGTGTTATGTTTTAAATCTTGTGACTATAGTTTGTACATTTCATGTTCTATCAAAGCTATACCTAACTGTTGATCAGACAAATGGATATTGACCATCTGAAGAGAACTTTGGTATAGGCAAAATTGCAGTCACCAAACCCAAAAAGAATTTCAACAATTTCCACCTCTCTCTTCACTTCTTTGTGTCATCTCCAGGATCTGTGGCAATCTCAGGAAAAAACAGGACATTTCCAGTGACATATAAAGCAGATTTCTGCCATTGAATTTCTAAGAAAATGAACCCAATTGTAAGTCTGGGCACTAACCTGGACTAGCAGAAGCCAGTCTGTAGCAGAAGGGAGAAAAGGAAGATCAGGAGAAACAAGGCAAAAGGGCTATTGCCTTGTGGTCACAGAAGTAGGAGAAAGGAAAAGACATTAGTCGGCCCACTCTTCTCATTGGGTGAAGTGGTTTGTGCTATTTGGCTTTAGATACCTACTTAGCTAACAAAAATATAATATCTATTGTGCTCTAAGACCACAAAGCATTCTTTGTGGAAAAGATAGTAATAAGCTGTCCCATTGTGCTGGAAACAAAGTTCAGAACAATTTACAAGCATCTCTTTCTCTGGAGCCAAAACCACCTGGTAGGGGTTGGGGAGAATTACATAATTCCTCAATAATCATATTTCAAATCAAGAGGACTTATTTAGACTATGTCAACTTGTTTTACTTAAAAAAATGTATTAATGTATCTACTATGTGAAAAACAAAGCTTTTGTTATGTTTCTTTGATATCTGACCAGTCATAAAGTAGATAAAGATACAAAGAATTAGCTGTTTGCCACTGATCCGAATTGTTATATGGCTGTTCTCTTCTTCTAGCTGAAAAATCAATGAACACATGGTAGTTAATGGCTATTGTCGAGCACAGCTGTAAGTGACTCCTGAGTGGAGACAAGTTCAGCAGTTTCCAACATGCTCTGTGGTCCATTCTTACCTGAAAAATCTCAACTTTTCTGCTCCTGCAAGCAATCTTTCACCTAATGTGTTTTATGAAGACCTGACGTTTGTTTGGCCTATACTAAAGAAGTAAATTTAACATGGTATAATCAGAAAGAGACTTTAAAAATTATTTTAGGCAAGCAGAATTCCTCCACCAACAAACTAAATTCTCTACTCTTTAATAAATTAAATCTTCAAATGATATAATTTCTTTCTCAATGTAGAGACGAGCATTTTGTTTTGCCTTTAAAAGTAGGGTATCTTCTGCTTATCCTGCCTTTGAACATTGATTTAATATTAAATATTTGAGGAGTTGCTACCAAACTTGCTGATGACAGTAAATACTTTAAAGAGAGTCTGTCTTCCTCTATATGAGAGAAGAAATCTTATTTCATGCATTTTATGCCTCCATTTTATTTCACACCATTCCCTCCATAATAGAGAGGACCTGATACCAGGAAAAACATCTGGCATGCATATTTCCTGGAGATATACAGATCTTCCATTTGTATTTTGCATACAAAGTTGTTCTATTCATCCTTCCAAATTCACTCATATGTTTGTAACGGGGCACGCATAATATATGTCAGCTAAATTCTGAGATTGAGGACGGAAATTCTGCTGTTACATAAGACACATGCAGAAATATGTCTAGCCCAAACTTGAGACTAGTAAATAGAAGGAAAATTCTCATCAGCACAGACTATTCTGCCTTCAAACGTAGCGTATACCTCCATGCTAGAAAGGAATTTTGACCTGTGTGGGTCAACTTATAAGCTTACAAAAAGTTGACATTTCTTATTGAAGAAGTTGCTCTGAAGCTTGGAAGAAGAAAAAAGAGTACTGTTATTAGGTACAAATATTTTCATGCAAAATCAGGATGGCTTCTAGCACTTTGGACATGCCATTCCTAGATGTGATCAAGTGATTTAAAATATAGCATTAATTTTAATAGTAAACCAGCAAGTAGAAATGAACATAACAATAATAAGCTGCTTGAATTGAGAAAATGTGGGGATTAATACAAGCTGTAATAGATAAATAAATATCAAATTATTTGTTGATAGAGAAGATGAGATATGCGATGACTGTGCCATTCTTCTGAGTTTACGTAAGTGGGCATTAATCTATGACACTTTAGATGAGCTAGTTTAGATTAACTAGTTATATTTATCCATCTGTAACTGTGCTTAGAACATCTGTAATTATTCACGTCTTCTCCCCATTTCTTCACTGGATTATTTGTTTTTAGGGTGTGGAGTTTGGTGAGCTCTTTATAGATTTTGGATACTAGCCCTTTGTCCGATATGTCATTTGTAAATATCTTTTCCCATTCTGTTGGTTGCCTTTCATTTTGTTGATTGTTTCCTTTGCTGTGCAGAAGCTTTTTATCTTCATGAGGTCCCAATAGTTCATTTTTGCTTTTGATTCCCTTGCTTTTGCAGCTGCTCTGGAAAACAGTGTGGAGGTTCCTCAAAAAATTAAAATTAGAACTACCCTAGACCAAGCAATAGCTCTGCTAAGAATTTACCCAAAGGATACAGGAGTGCTGATGCATAGGGACACTTGTACCCCAATGTTTAGAGCAGCACTCTCAACAATAGCCAAATTATGGAAAGAGCCTAAATGTCCATCAACTGACGAATGGATAAAGAAATTGTGGTTTATATACACAATGGAGTATTACGTGGCAATGAGAAAGAATGAAATCTGGCCCTTTGTAGCAACATGGATGGAACTGGAGAGTGTGATGCTAAGTGAAATAAGCCATACAGAGAAAGACAGATACCATATGTTTTCACTTTTATGTGGACCCTTAACAGAAACTTAACAGAAAGTCTATGGGGGAGGGGAAGAAAAAGAAAAGAGGTTAGAGAGGGAGAGAGCCAAAGCATAAGAACTCTTAAAAACTGAGAACAAACTGAAGGTTGATGGGTGGTGGGAGGGAGGGGGGGTGGGTGGTGGGTACTGAGGAGGGCACCTTTTGGGATGAGCACTGGGTGTTGTATGGAAACCAATTTGACAATAAATTTCATTAAAAAATAAAGACATCTGAGAGAAGTAAAAAAAAAGAACATCTGTAATTATTAATTTATGTCTAATAATTTTTAATAGTCATAGTGTATTAAATGGGTAATAAATGGGTAAATATTACCTTTGGATAAAAGAAGAGAAACTTAATGAGGAATTCAATACAAAGACCCTCCCCAAATTAAGCTAGACTAAAGTATGAATAAGTGCAATGATGATGTATGATACTCATTTTATGAATAATAGAAGGTTTCTCTGGGGATAAAGTAATGTCATATCCTAGGCAAGAGCATTTACATTAGAACCACATATAATCTATTCAACTCCCTTCTGGTCTGGGATTTCTTAACCAGTGGTATCATCATCCTGATAAAGTTGTTCAAATAAAACCATGTTTTGGGGATTAACCACTTTTTACTGTAATGCACAGTTTTGTTGCCATGTAGCTTTTACTTTGGCCCTCAGGCCCTTGTTCTACTATTAAGGAGCATAATTCTAACTCCTCCTTGATACTGATCAATTTTTTATGCACTAAATAATTGTGCTCATTCTTTGCTAAGGTATCATGGCATAGGGATGATTATCATTCCATAGATGAAGAAACTTAAGTTCTGAAATTTAACCAACATGCTCAAGATTCCAAAACTGATATTTGATAGAGTCAAAATATCCATTTGATCCCAAGTCACAGGGACTCTGTTTATAATCATGAAGAGAAACAGGCTGCAGCAGGAATGCATTAAGAAAGAATTAAAGTGTTTTACCACGTCCCATTAACAAAAACATAATTGAGATCTTTCCAGTAGAGATTTTTGGTTTATTATGCCCCTATAAATTTTATTATATCAACAGAATTTTTGCTTAGAACTGAACTAAATAAATTAAAATTTGCTATAAAATAAAGACCAACTTTACCCCCAAAGAATTTCATACACTCCATGCTGATATCTAAAGGCACTCGTTATGGACAAGAACAATGGGGAAGGCAGAGTACAATAAACATCTGATATTTGAGGCCCACTGGGAGCTTCAGAAATGTGAAACAATGACTCCAAGTGTAAGATAATTCCTCCTATTCTTTGATTAGTTTTATTGGCTCAATATTCAAGTGCCTAATTGTATAAGCACCAATTTCTCACAAACAAGAATCTGTGTGGAAATTACAAGTTGTGTTTAGGGTGGAAATATTATTACAATCTTATCCTAGCACTGAGCACTACACATGGGCTTTTTGGAAAGGTAAACTTCTTTCATTGTATTATATCAGCATAAGATCTGTGCAAACCCAATAGAAATTGATTCCAGTTTGGATTTAATAACAATGTCTTAATTTTGCTTTGAATTTTATAACTTACAAAGTGTTCTTATGTATATTTTTCACTTGGGCTCTTATATTCAATGTCATTTCTATTTTACAGAAAAAAAAAACAGTAAGGCTGAGTGTTGTTAAAATCTGCCAAGAATTTGTCTTTAGTTCATTTGTTCTTGAATTCAGTTGTTCAGCAAAATGTATTGAGAATTTTATATACCAGGTATCATGTTAGGTGTAACAAAGGAGGAAGTGCATAATTTAGGGAGAAATGAGTGAGTCAGTAGATTAAAAAGTTTCTGGTAGAAAAAAATACCTTTTGTAGCCAATGCCAATGAATAATTTGCAAATAAAGATTTCAGAAATAATTAATGTGAGTCCATTTAGCACTTAAAACCTGAATTTTGTGACAGAAAAAAAATCATATTTTTTTCTAAAAGGAGAATAAAGACTATAGCTCAAAACAAACAAACAAAGAAAAACAAAAGAGGACCCTAACATGTTCTGCTTGAAGGGGTGAGGAGAGTCTTGACTACTGGGCCTTCACCTTTTATGTAGAATTTTCCCTGGGTCTCAATGCTAAGAACTCTAGCGAAAACCCCTATTCGCCACCAACACTGAATGTATGATGCACTTCTGTATCATGTTTTAGTATCCTTATTGGTAAGGATTTAGATCACTTTTCAATAAAAGCTAGTAGCTAGGAGAGAAGGAGAATAACTGGTTTGAGTTTTGACTCTTTTTTGAGCTTGATGAACTTGCTTGGCAGTTGCCACATTCAATCAGTGTAAGAAAATCATGATTAATGCAGAGTGTTGCATTTAATATATGTACGTGGAGAAAATGTTGACCTCTTATGACTGTTTATAAATGGCTAGAAGAAACAAAAATCAATGAAGAAATTAGGGATATATTTCAACCCTGAGTTTGCTTCCAATATTTCACTCATCTGCTTTACTCTCCGTCTTTATGTTCTTGGCATGTTCACCTATAGTTAAATAATTGAGATCTTTCCTACCTGCCTTTATCTCTCCAGCCTAGGCACCCAGCCAACCAGAGTTCTTGCCTGCAAGTATCCAGTGGACATAAATCCCCACTCAGAGTCTTCAATATTATATCTCTCTGTTACTACTGCTTTCCTGTCTTTACTAGCTCTCATTTATTGAGCACATATTATAGTCTCAGTACAAGGCTAAACCCTTTATAGTCATTTTGGAAGCAATATTCTCAATCTTTCTTTGAAATAAGTGAGATCATATGAAAATACTTAAGCTTTTAGGCTTTCATGAGACTTAGTAGCTAATAAAGTACAGAATTGGGATTAAAGCTCAAATCTATCTGATTATAAAGTTCTGGCAGGGAGTACTGATTGCTTCCCATTATTCGACCTCCTCTCCTCTGTTTTAGTGGAAGCTTTATATGAGTAGCTCTATGACAGTTTTTTTTTTTTTTTTTTCTGCAAAGGCAAGCCATAGACTCGGTTCTACTTAGTGGACATGGCAGCAAAACTTCAGTGCCATAACCATAAAGAGGAAGTCCTCTCCCCTCTTATTTTCCCTCTTGCCACTAGCTGGAAGATGGTTATGGAGGAGCGAGCATTCACAGCTCACTTGGTCTCAAGATCAAAGCTCCATGTTTAGGATGCAGAGCAGTAAGTCAGAAGATGACTGTATCTTCAGCACTATCAAGTTGATGTGTTAGACCACTCACCTAGACTTCTGAATGCTGTATTGTTGAGCCTCTTACTGCAACTTAACATTTATCCAGAATAGTGCAGGGGCTCATGCTCTAAGACTCACTCAGAAAGTAAGAGAAAGCAGTATGAAACAGAAGGCACTCAGTAATCCCCCTTAGGGGATCACAGAATGGTCTGAGCATGTTTGGATAATTTTACGCAATGGGAAAAGGAAGAAAAGAAACTCAGGCTTTGGGACATTCATGATTGCCAAGAATAATGACAATGGTGGTTTTAATCTGAATAGGTGAGGAAGGGTTTAAGAAGCAATATGAAACATCCAAAGCAATTTTGATTCAAAGAATGAAGGGGAAGTACAGAGTATGAAGAGACTGGGGACAATCTGCCTAGAAAATTAGAAGCAATTGGGGATAGTCAGAATGCAGTTTTAGAAATGAGATTAGGTACGATAAATCTGAGAAAATTTTCTACACAGTCCATTTTCTCCTAGTCTGTTACATCGCTTCTGGGTCTGATACAAATACAATTTATTTGTATCCATTTGTATTTGTATCCATGTAGTAAATTTTTAATGAATGTACTGACTAAGATGTTCTTTATTTTCTTACCTATTAATAATTTGGTTAACTATTTTTTTACATGAATATTAACAGCTGCCTGGTTTTCAGTAGTTTAAAACTATTATATTTTTAATGAAACTCACTCTTCAATATTTACCATTTTATTTTCTTTAAAATGCAACTATCTAACATTTAAATTGATTATATTTGAGGGAGAATTATTAGCATTTTGAAATAGCAAATAAGAAAATATTAAAAATAAAACAACCATATTTAGTATCAATAAGAATCATAAACTAAATTTTATTTTATGAGTTTTCAAGACCTATATCAGATATGATCGAGCACCATTAAATTCACTCCAGAATTAAAAACATGGTTGGAGTCTATTCTGTAAAATACCTTAAAATTTGCTTTTGGAGGAAAAGGAATCATGCAAAGGAAAGAAAAAAAAAAACGACTGAATTGTCATAATGGGCCACAGATTAGACTAAAAGGGTATAGGCAGACTAGCCATTCCCTCAGGAGGAAGAACGTACTCCTTAATAGAAATTCACGGAATGAAAATTTGTTTCTTAAAGATATCTGCTATGATTCACTATGCTGTTTCCTTTACAGTTTAAATAAAACATCTATGAAGCACAGTAACTCACAATTATTTGAGTTCTACAATAATTTTGAAGGGATGATGAGATGTTATTAGAAACTATAATAATCTGGAGAGGTAAATATGGCAGAATGCACAATTAAATTAAAATCACTACTCTTCACTTGTTGTTTTCCTTCTTTCTTTCACCCTCAAAGATTTAGAAGGAATGAATTCCAATGAAAATCCTTCAGAGGTTTCCCAGCCTATTCAGTATAATAACTAATCATTATAAAGGATAGATGCTAGGCACAGTTTGGCTATGGGGTAAAAGATCCTTCTGGTATAGGATCAATGGACCATATGTTGTGGGGTGGCAAATTACATTTTCCAAAAATGGCTACATCAATATCAAACCCATCCCGCATCTCCCCCCCCACCTTTTTTTCTGATGTGGCCTAGGTGCTCCTCTACCAAGAAGTTGAGTCTGTGTTCTCTCTCCTCGAAATGAGGCAGGCCTTTCTATCTTTCTCAACAAATAGCATGAAGCAGAAGTGATGCTTCCGACTTCTAGGGCTATACCTTAAAAGGCAACACAGCTCCCATTTGGCTTGACCTCCTTCATGGGACACTTGCTACTATGTTGTGAAGAAGCCCAGGCCACATGGAGAGTCCACATGTAGGTGTTCTGGCTGACAGCACCAAACTGGCTTCCAGCTAAGAGCCAATAGCAGCTATCAGGCATGTGAGTGAAAGAAAACATTTAGATGATTTCACTCCCCAGGCTTTGAATCTTTCAGCTGATACCCCAGGCATCATGATATCCCCAACTTTCCATCTGATCCAAAGAAACCATGAGAGGTAGTAACTGATTAATACTGTTATAGCCATCTAAAGTTTGGGGTTATATGGTAAGTGGTAGTAGGTAACCAAGACATGTGGTAACTGGGCACCCATGACTACCAGCCATGGCTACCATTAGATTTTGAGAATACTTTAATTTATCTGCTGCCTTCAGAATGACATTGCTAACTCTGTTCTGACAGTGCACAGACAATGGATTTTTTAAAAGATGTAGCTTCTTGGGACGCTTGAGTGGCTCAGGGTCATGAGTTCAAGCCCTTCACTGAGCTCCACACTAGGCATAGAGCCTACTTAAAAACAAAACAAAACAAAACAAAACAAAAAAAATAATAAAATAAAATAAAATAAAATAAAATAAAATAAAATAGGGGTGCTTGGGTGGCTCAGTCGGTTAAGCGTCCGACTTCAGCTCAGGTCACGATCTCGCGGTCCGTGAGTTCGAGCCCCGCATCGGGCTCTGGGCTGATAGCTCAGAGCCTGGAGCCTGCTTCCGATTCTGTGTCTCCCTCTCTCTCTGCCCCTCCCCCGTTCATGCTCTGTCTCTCTCTGTCTCAAAAATAAATAAAAACGTTAAAAAAAAGAAAAATAAAATAAAATAAAATAAAATAAAATAAGATAAAATAAAATAAAATAAAACAAAACAAAGTAGCTTCCAACAAGCAAATAAAGAAACCAAGCAAAGTAATCCTTAGATTGCTTGAAATGCATGCAAAAGTTACTATGCCTAAAATGACTTTGAGGTTATTATTATGAAGTGCAGGGAATGTTTTTGGCAAAATGTCAGATAGCATCATATATCCAACATGAGATTTTCCTTTAAGTTCAGTAATTTCTCTGAACACATCATCTGATCTTTTACTTTGATATGTTTATAGGTATTGGTGTCCAAAAATTTCTTCCAGAAATATGTAATCATACGGAAGAAATTTGTTTTTCTCTAATTTTTTCTAATTGTTTCCATAATTCAAGTGCGTCCATCTCATTTTGAAATGAATTAAATCCTGTTGCAGGTACCAGATGGACAGAAGTGGTAGGTACAGTTCTGTTTTTAGGCTGAGAACAGATGTCGCACTGGGGGTGTGAATCGCTCTCCTCCACACTGTCCCATCTCTGAACATTCTGTGCAAGTGTTCTGCTCTGGGGGATTCCCCCCACTGTTGACTTCCCATTGGGGCTTCTAGGAGAGACATTTATTTTAGCATTGAAGGACTTCTGATCCTTCATATATTAACATCAGGCCTCTGATTCATTTTTACATGCATTTATCTGCTCAAGGGCTGAGGAATAAATGGCTAGTTTGCTTATATGCATTTTCTTTACCCAATTGTGATGGGGGGAATTTGAGTTAGCGTCTGCTCTCTCAACCCATTGAAGTCCTCCTTTCCTTTACCATAGGGCATGGAAGGTGTTATATGTTTTTTGATGAGGCCTATATTTTTCTTTCACTGAATATTAAAGATATTTTTAAAAAATAAAGAATGTGTTTTTGGTGACCTAGAGTAGTAACACCCCTCGTGAGGGTGGGGCTAATTAATCTTTCCATTTATAAATTCAGATTCCAGCATTTAACAGATTTGATCCATGCACATTCCAGCATTTAATACAGTAATACTATTCCAGCATTTCACAGACTTTTTTTCTATGTGTTTAATTAGACCCTATAAAGCCTCTGTGGGAGATGCCATTTGTGTCTCAGTTTCATGTGCCCTTACTACTTGGTCAGCATTGCTTTGCTGAGGGCTTTCTGCTGCATCTATAGCCAATGTTGTTTCTTATTTGGCAAGCTGTAATTGCAGAGGACTGAATGGCCCCAGGAGCAGTCCTCCAATGAGGACTAGACTCCAATGACTGACTAGCATTGATATATAAATACCCTTCTTCCTTTGCTTCTTGGAGAGATTAACTCGGAGGTTATGTGTTTTACCTTGGCTCCCAAATGTCATTATAAGGATTAAGCTTCAGACCCTTTGCAATCTTGGTTGGCTGGATAAGGTAGCCATTCGGTGGTTGTTTTCTCCTCCTTATTTCACATTCCCATTATCCTATGGATGCTCCCTTTAACCCTCAAATGAACCACTGGCTCTGAACCCTGGTTTCAGAGTCTGCTTTTGAAAAAAATCAAAGTAAAGCATCAGTCATTCTACTAGTTCATGGTTAATTTCAATATCCTTGTTTAATTTCTCTGCTTAATTTATTTTTAATACAGGTATTGCTTTTTCATTTTTATAGACAAATTCAGTGACATTTATTCTGTCACTTTCACCTTGAGATATTGTACCAAGTATTTTTCTTTATTGGCATTTTAAAATGTATGTTTCTTCAGTGCTCCTTTCTTTGTGGATTGTTGTTGTTGTTGTTGTTGTTGTTGTTGTTGTTTTTCCTTGGGCACTGTCTTCCTACCAATCATCATGTATAATCTCTTTTTTAATAAATATTCTTCTTCTTCAAATGTGTTTTGCTTTGTTAGAATATCTGAGCTGAACGTTTTCTATTTTTATTTTTTCATTAAGGCTAAAAGCAGGCTTGAAAAATGCACCCACCCTAAAGATGATACAAAAGATCGAGTTGATAATTGAAAATCTTTCCTGGCCTACTACTCTCCCTACTGTCCAGCCCGATGCTCTGTGGGAAAGAAACACTTTTATCTTTTTCTTTCCTCACACATCTCAGTAGACTTATGCTTGAATATTTGTCTTGAGGGACATGGTGGGTCCTCATAAGTTTAGCTCTGTGTCATCTCTTCTTACCGCAGGACCTGTTCCTTCTTGGAGAATTTTCTGGATGCAAACCATAGGAACTATGAACAACTGGTTAATCATTGTTCAAGGCAAAAAATAACAATAATTAAAATAAATAAAGTAATAGAGTATTAGGGAGGATAAGGAAGTTTACCCATAATGTGTATGTAAGTGTTGGAGATCCTACCCTCTCTGTGTTTAGCCAGTCCTGTAGTTTGGACCTCAGCCCTGTATTAAAGAAGTTAGCACAGGCTAATTGCCCAGGGAGACAATCTAAATAATGCCAAAACATCACTTGGGTGCAAAATGTTGGTAATAATTCAACTTATTGTGAATCAGATGAGTAGAATATATGTTTGTAAGGAATAAGATGGTTGGGATGTGAGGAAAGTGAGATAACCAAAGAGGATTGTCAAATAACAATAGATAGTGTATTAGAAAAAAAAAAAACCTTCAGTCTTCTTCTTACGCTTCTCCTTTACTGTAACTCTGCTAGCATACTATCAACATTTCTGATACTTCTCATTACCAAAGGTGTGTATGTGTGTGTGGGGGGAGTGTTCTCTCACCAAGCAATTTTCTGCAATACCAGTTGGGTGTCCCACAATGTAACTCAGTTCTCACACTATCTACCTGAAGACAGCATCAAATCTCACAGATTAAGAGCTCAGTCCCTCAAGATTGCCCTCTCAACTTCAAATTCTAATCAAAAGTCCAGGTTCTCAGACAACTAGATGGCTCAGTCTGTCGAGCATCTAACTGTGGTTTAGGTCATGATCTCATAGTTTGTGAGTTCGAACCTTGCATGAGACTGGGGTTCACTGCTGTCAGTTCAGAGCCGGTTTTGGATCCTCTGTCCACCTCTCTTTCTGCCCTTAACCTGATCACATGCTCTCTCTCTCTCTCAAAAGTAAAGAAAATATTAAAAATAAAGTCCGGGTTCTCACTTGGACCTCTCACCCATTGAGAGTTCCCTATGACCTCTGACTTGGGTTTGATCAATTTGTTAGACCTCCTCACAGAACTCAGGAAAAAAGTCACTTATGTTTATAAGTGTCTAAAGGAAATGATAAAGGATACAGATGAACATCCAGGTGAAGAGATACACAGGGTAAGGTCTGCAAGCATCCCAAGTGCAGGAACTTCTGTCCTTGTGTGGTTTGGGATATATCACCTTCCCTGTGTGGATGTGTTCACCAATCTGGAAACCCTCCAAACCCCATATTATTGGGATTATTAATTCTATGTCCAGTCCCTCTCCCTTCTCTGAAAAAAAATGGGGTTTGTGGGGAGGTGGGGGAGTCAAGCTGAAAAGTTCAAGTTTCTAATCATGGCTTGGTCTTTCTGGTGACCTGCCCCTACCCAGGAGACATCCAGGAGCTCAAACAGAGTCACTTCATTAAAACAAAAGATACTCTTAGTGCTCTTATCACTCAGGAATTTACAAGGGTCTTAGAAGTTCTGTGTCAGGAACCTGGAACAGAGACCAATATATGTATATTTTTTTCTATTAGCTCACAGATGGTGAACTGCCTTCTAAGTGCATGAGTCCAGTTAACTGTTGACCTTTGCTTTGCTTGCAGGGAGCATGTGAAATTGTGCCTGAATTGAATTTTTAAGGACAAGGATAGAGAGAGAGAACCACTGCAACAAATACCTTTTTATCACAAAGTACTCAGGATTGTTTCTTAATAATGTTTAATAAATATTTAAAGAAAACCACTTTCAAGGCATGTCAAATTATTAGCCTTTCTCAGGTATCCATATCCTCAGTTTTCTGTGGACTTTTGAACAATACATTTTGCTCTTGTGGATACTACTGACCCCACTTCTTGAAGTCACCTTAAATTATTAATAGATGTAGGTGCGACATAAATTATAAATTAATAATGTTATCAATATTACTTCCTATATTTATTTTCCTGTAAAAACATAGACACTTATTGTTATGTAAAAACATAGACTATCATTAAAGTAAATCCATCAACTCCTCTTTCATCCAGACCCACAAAACTCTGTATGCTGTGTATGCTCTGCGGCTCAAATTACTCAAAGAAAATTATTAACAAGTTAAACAATTCCAGAAAATTTAGGGGCACGTGTCATATGGCTCAGTCATTTAAGCATCCAACTCTCAATTTAGGCTCAAGTCATGATCTCATGGTTTGTGGGATCCAGGCCTGCATCGGGCTCTGAGTTGATGGTGTGGAGCCTGCTTGGGACTCTCTCTCTCCCTCTCTCTCTCTCTCCGCTTCCCTCACCTACATGCATTCTCAAAATAAATAAACATTAAAAAAAATTCCAGATAATTTGATTATTCTCTTACCTTTTCTGATGTGCTTGGAACTTTCCTCGAAATGGGTAAATATTGATAACTTTTAACAGGGTTTTTAAAGATATTCATGTTTCTGTCCATTTCTTTACTGGATTATTTATTTTTTGGGTGTGGAGTTTGATAAGTTCTTTATAAATTTTAGATACTAGTGCTTTATCTGATATGTCATTTGCATATATCTTTTCCCATTCTGTAGGTTTCCTTTTAGTTTTGTTGATTGTTTCCTTCAGTGTGCAGAAGCTTTTTATCTTGATGAAGTCCCAATAGTTCATTTTTGCTTGTCTCTCTGGCCTCTGGAAACATGTCTAATAAGAAGTTGCAGCAGCCAAGGCCAAAGAGTTTGCTGCCTGTGTTCTCTTCTAGGATTTATATGGTTTCCTGTCTCATATTTAGGTCTTTCATACATTTTGAATTTATTTTTATGAATGGTGTAAGAAAGCGGTCCAGTTTCATTCTTCTGCATCTTGCTGTCCAGTTTTCCCAAAACCATTTGGGTGTTGACTATCTTTTTTCCATCGGATATTCTTTTCATAGAGTTGTGGGTCTGTTTCTGGGCTCTCTATTCTGTTCCATTGATCTATGTATATGTCTGTTTTGGGGCCAGTGCCATACTGTCTTATGATTACAGCTTTGTAATACAGACTAAAGTCCGAGACTGTGATGCCTCCAGCTTTGCACTTCTTTTTCAGCATTACTTTGTCTTTTCAAGGTCTTTTCTGGTTCCATACACGTTTTAGAATTGCTTGTACTAGCACTGTGAAGAAGGCTGGTATTATTTTGACAGGGATTGTGCTGAATGTGTAAATTGCTTTGGATAGTACAGACATTTTAACAATATTTGTTCTTCCAATCCATGGGCATGGAATGTTCTCCCATTTCTTTGATTTCTTCAATTTCTTCATAAATGTTTTATGATTTTCAGAGTACAGATATTTTACCTCTTTGGTTAGGTTTATTCCTATGGTTTTGGGTGCAGTTGTAAATGGGATCAATTCCTTGATTTCTCTTTCTGCTGCTTCATTATTGGTGTATAAAAATACAACAGATTTCTGTATGTTGATTTTATGTCCTGTGACTGCTGCATTTGCACGTCAGTTCTGGCAGTTTTTGATGGAATCTTTCAAGTTTTCCGTGTAGATATCAGGTCGTCTGTGAAGAGTGAAAGTTTGACTTTTTTGCCAATTTGTATGCCCTTTATTTCTTTTTGTTGTCTGACTGCTGAGGCTAGGACTTCCATACTAGTTGAACAACAGTGGTGAGAGTGGACATCTCTGTCATGTTCCTGGCCTTAGAGGAAAAGCTCTCAGTTTTTCCCCATTCAGGATGGGATTAGCTGTGGGTTTTTTGTATATAGTCTTTATGATGTTGAGGTATGTTCCTTCTACCCCTACTCTCCTGAGGGTTTTAATCAAGAAAGGATGCTGTATTTTGTCAAATGCTTTTTCTCCATCTATTGAGAGAATTATATGGTTCTTATCCTTTCTTTTATTAACGTGCTGTATCACACTGATTGATTTGCAGATATTGAACCAGCACTGCAGCCCAGGAAGAAATACCACTTGATCGAGGTGAATGATCCTTTTAATGTACTGTTGGATTCGATTTGCTAGCATCTTGTTGAAAATTTTTGCATGCACGTTCATCAGGGATATTGGCCTATAATTCTCGTTTTTAGTGGGGTCTCTGTCTGGTTTTGGAATCAAGATAATGTATTAAGAAACACTTCTCCAAAGAAGACATGCAAATAGCTGACAGACACACGAAAAAATGCTCAACATCACCACCATCAGGGAAATACAAATCAAAACCATAATATGATACCACCTCACACTTGTTAGAATGGCTAAAATTAACAACTCAAGAAACAACAGATGTTGGCAAGGTTGGGGAGAATGGGAGCCCTCTTACACTGTTGGTGGGAATGCAAACTGATGCAGCCACTCTGATAGACAGTGTGATGTTTCCTCAGAAAGTTAAAGATAGAACTATCCTATCACCCAGTAATTGCACTACTAGGTATTTATCCAAAGGATACAAATGCATAAAGAAGCGGTGGTATAATGTAAAGAAGATATAGTACAATATAGTGTAATTATCTATATCTATATCTATATCTATATGCATATATATACATCTATATGCATATAGATATATATACATATATATATATCCTTTTTCCATTCATCACATCAGTTGATGGACATTTGGGCTCTGTCCATCTTTTGGACAGAGCTATTATTTATAGTGCTGCTATAAAGATTAGGGCGCATGTGCCCCTTCAAATCTATACTTTTGTATTGTCCCATTTGCAATGACCTGGATGGAGCTAGAGTGCATTAGGCTAAGCGAAATAAGTCAGTCAGAAAAAGAAAAATACTATTTGATTTCACTCATGTGTGGAATTTAAAAAACAAAACAGTTGGACACAGGGGAAGGGAAGGAAAAATAAAATAAGAACAGAGAGGTGGCTAATCATAAGAGACTTTTAAGTACAGAAAACAAACAGAGAGTTGCTAGAGGAGAGGTGAGTGGGCAGGATGGACTCAATGGGTGATGGGCATTAAGGAGGGCACTGGTTAGGATGAGCACTGGGTGTTATATGTAAGTGAATTACTAAATTCTACTCCTGAAACCAATACTACACTATCTGTTAACTAACTTGTATTTAAATGCATCATTGAAGAAAAAAAATAAAGATACTGGTGTTTGTTATGGGAAGAGGGACAAAGCGTCCTTGGAATCTAGAGCAGAATAGGCTTGACCGAGTATTTGTTTTTCTTTCAGAGCTAAAGGGCTTTTGAGTTTGAAATTGTAGCAACAATGGATGTTAAATGGAAATAAGATGGTTAACCAGCTCCCTTATATGTATGCTGACAATCACTAATTATTCAGTAAGATGTCAAAGAGCTTGGTTATCTAATCTGTGGTGTTCACATCAGGGCCAATGAGTATGGTCGTGATCATTAAGACAGAATATAATGACAAGAATCTATTAATAGAAACTGTCAAAAAACACTGGTAAACATCTAATATTACAAGTACTCTGCCAGTATTTCTGGTGAAGTGCCAAAGCACGGGATAATGGCTATAGGTTTCTTTTATCATGTAACCAGTACTAGAGTAACCCACTGGCTATTTGCATCTTCGGTGCAAATATTTTTGATATATTAACTTCTGTTGCCATTTTTGCTTTTTGCCTTTGATCTTTCTCTTCCGTGTAATTTTATTTTATTTTCATTAAAACTGGCTTGCAAAGAGAAGACCATTAAGATACTCTGTAGCTGTCAATCAGTGGGCCCAGAAAGTTCCTAAATGATAATAGTTGATTCAGCACATTAGCTTGTTGGAGGTATCTGCATGGCAGAAATGTCAGTATATTGTTTCCAAGCTCGACTTCTACATGCAAGGAGTAACAGAGCATGTCCCTGCTTCTTTTATGTTCCTCAGGAGAGCAACCAAGTGGCATAATCAATTCTTCAGGCCTTTGTATTTCACCTGATGTTTACTTTGTGCATTGCTTTGAGATTTGCCCTTATTTTACATCTTTAAAATCTATTTGCCTTTTCTATTTATCTTATAAGAAAATACGATTATCTTAGTGCAAGGTCATGGTGTATTTCATTAAACACTCATAACATTTTTCTTTTTTCAGCATCCGCAAAGCAGTGAAAAGTTGCCCTAATTACTGAAAGATTGTCAGGCTCTGGATATACAAAGAATAACCTTCTGTCTCAGGTGCTGAGGGGATTGGAACTGTGCAGATGGCTTTGACGCAGTAACTTTACTGGTCACTGACATATATTATTGTACCTAGGAGAGATCAAGCACAAGCTTGACATCTTTTGTGCCATGAATATCAAAATCAAGGAAGTGCAGATTTGGTCTTTAATGGATGAAAATAACTCTATGTTGCTTCAGAGAATTCAAAGGCAAAAATGAATTCTCAGATTTTTACAAATGACCAAGCTGGCTTTTTCCTTTGGGTTTGCTGTGTATGTTTCCAAGTCACTTAATGAACAAGATCAGGATAGTGTTTCTAGGTGTTAAAGGTCACATTGGGAAACGCCAGGCCCTTCCTTTATGTTCCATTTTTTAGCAGTCAATACCAGACACCTGGAGGAATGGCCACTACTGGAGCATGCCTTCTTTTCAGTGACATTTGCTCAATAAATTTTTTCATGGCAATAATTGAAAAGAGTCAAAATGGTGTGAAGAAGTAAATGTCATATTCCCACAATGCAATATAAATGGAACTCATAAAGGCTCAGTGACTCACAAACAGGTTAATTAAAGCTTCCATGTGGTATATAGAAGTGAGCACAAAATTTGTTTGACCACATTATTTTCATGACTGCATAGAATGAATCCTTTGTTAGACCATCTAGCAGAGACTATGATCTAGTATTAAATGTAATTAATGTTTTTGCTACTTACTTTCTTTTGGGTTATTTTAATCTATTTCCCATTGCCAGGCAGTAATTTTATAAAGACTGGTTTTTAAGATAAAAAGTTAAGTGTTGCAAAAAGGCAACAGAGTCCCACAATTAGAAGTTGCTCTAATTGTACCAGGAATGGCATGTGAGTTCCGCTGCAGAAACAAAAGAAAAAGCAGATGGTATAGGAAGGAAAAACATATTGTGGACTTGGAAAGACATGTTGTCTTTTAAGTATGATGATTTTTAATTTCTCATCCCTACGCGATCCTATGGGCCCTAAAAACATGTACCCTGTTCTTTGGAATTAACTTTTCTACTTCCCTAGGACTAAGGACAAAACTTCAATAAACAATAAATAGCCCTAAAATAAAAACTGCATTTGGAAGAAGCTAGGGCCATCTTGCACCACTGGGACAGAGAAGCTGTGGATCATACTCCTTTAGCCACTGGAGGGCTACTGGAGGCTTCCATGTTCTGCCTGTGAACTTTCAAACTGTTCAAAGGAGGCAAGGGCCTGAAGGAGCGGGGTGGTCCCCTTGAGCCTTGGAGCTATGGGCTGCTCATCTGCATACTGTAGACGGGAGCATTACTGTCCCTTTATTCTGCCATAAGCAAATAAAAAGAAAGCAACATAAGACATAAAAATAAAAATAAGAAGAAGAGGAAAAAAAAAGAAATTGGGGATTTTCAGTTGGTTCAAAGAAAATTTATTTTGAGCCTTGTAAAGGATAATGCAAGAACTTATTTCATTACAATCAAAACCATGAAACGATGTCTAATTTTAAAACTTGAAAGTAGATAACTTCCAAGTTATCCATATAGTTACATCTAAATATGTACAGATACAAATGACACTGAATATAACTAATCTAATCTAATCTAATCTAATCTAATCTAATCTAAGTGATGCAGTCCCTGATACAGAAGAAAAAACTATATATATAAAATTATAAATACATATGTAATTGTATATAAAATTTATATATATGTAAATATATGTATATGTCTATTTCTCTGTGTCAGAGATTGAAGGTTTCCCACCCTAGTGCCCTTACTTTATATATCTTTAGCTTGGCACATGGTCACGCAAAACAAAGAAGACTTGTCTACATGCACAGGCAGAGCAATAAAAGTGTTGCTGGAACTGAAACTAAAATTGTTCCTGGAACTGAAATCAGTGGCCTTGCCATCCAAAGACTCTAGAGCAGAGCACCTTCCAGAGGGGAGATGAAGACATTTCTGTTTAGACTAAGCCATTACTATTTTGCACATTTCTGTGACTCCCAGCTGGGTACAGTCTTAGTATTAGTGGTGGGATCATCATGAGAAAAGCAGAAGGCTGGGAGAAGTACTTTAGATCTAGTCAGAAATTGAGGTGTGGTTCTGCCTATTGCCAAGTACGTGTCTTAGGTCAGCTCATTTTTTAGTTGCTCCATTTGTAAAGTGAGGTGGCCGTTCCTACCTGGCTGACTAAGGAATAAATGAGGTAGGGGAATATTTGGGATTAACGAATCTGTTCCTACAAAATGATCAAATACCAACTAGCATACAAGTCAACAACTGAGACATCTAAGTATGCATTTAATAATGATAATTAAAAAAAACTCTTTGGGATTTTATCTGAACATTTCAGATGAGTAGATTTCAGAGTCTTTTTTGTAAAATAAAATCAGTGTATCTTCTACTTTCTTAGAATCTTGCTTTAGGTAGAATCTCAGTCTCTCAGGACCTCAATATTAATACGAATTTCTTTGATCATTTAACTTTGTCTGGCACTCAGCTAACCACTCTGAATTAATCACTTTTTACTAAGATAAAAATGTATAGATTTATTTAAGATTCCCATATAATAAAGACAAAAAGTTTATTTTGTCACTGCAATTCAATAGGAAAATTACTATAAGGACAGTAATCTCACTGTATTTGACATATCTGAAGCCACATTTGATAGAAACTTTAGAGTATTTAGTCAATAAATGTGTACAAGTAGAGTATATATATACCCTAAAATACTCAGAATATATAACATTCTCTTAAAATATCTAAAAAATAAACTTCCACAATATTTAAATAAAAATCATACAAAATACTCACAGTTTGGGTAACACACAAACTAAGATGCTTATGGCTATACCAACTTTTCCCCAGTGCTTAGCCTCTAGTTCTAGATATCGCAACCCTCAACTTGTTAATATCACTTTATATGTATCACATACTGTTTTAAATAAAAATTTCAATAATGTTTATATGTTTAATAACTCTGACAACAAAGAACTTATGTTTTCATTGTTTACTGATATTGGTCATTTATTTCTAAGAAAACATTAGAAGTGAAGATTTCAAAAGTACATTGCCCCCCCAATAAAAAATAATCATAAAAATCATCTTCCACGACATAGAAAATATTACATCTTAGGCATGATATGCAACCTGATTTCTGACAACTTTTTGCATTACCTTGACCTTTAAAAATCTATTTTGCTCAGGGAATAACATAAGAAAAATATCTTAAACTAAATTATCTCATGCCAGACACTATTAATATTGAAGAGGTATTATGAGAATTAACAAGTGAATATTTCTAAATTACTATAGGTTAGAAAATATAAGTTACATAAATTTTATACTACAAACTATTATTTTTAATTTATTAAATTTACATTCCTTAGTAACAGTAACTTCTAAAAAGACTAAATAGTTCTATTTAAACCATAATCCTTAATTATTACCAACTATTAGTTTATAATTTAAACATAACAATGCCTGAGAGACAGATTAGAGAAACAAAATCTCTGATGATTTTAGGTCACACTTCTCCCTAGAAAGACATTTTGCTTTGGTTAGATATTCTCAATCTCAATAAGACTCTGAATCTCAATCTCAATTCTCAATAAGACTCTGAAAACAGGAAATGATGTATTCATTTCAAAATACAGACATTGTCACTTTCTACAATCTCTACATGGAAACATGGCTGGAAATCATCAATCCTTCCTGTAAAATAATGTTAAATGACTCTTCTGCCCACTTAACTTACTGTCCTTTTATTCTTCCTTTTCTGCCAACCTCTTCTAAATTTTGTCTGATATTAAACCACCATGTTTTAACTTATTTAATCTCATGTGACCTGGCTTCTATCCTAACCATTCTACTAATTTTTTTTTTCTTTTGGAATATATTCACCATTTTCTAGTGACCAAATCCAATCCCTTTTCTCACTTTTTATACTCTGAATCTAATGTTATATGCGGATCAGTTACTATCACTTCTCTCTTGTTAATGTATTTCATTAAGAATTCATTCACTTCCTCAAAATGTACTCTTTAGGGTTTGCTATTAGTTAAGCATGGTGCTCAGAGGGAGCAATGACTTTGAAACATCAGGCAAAGCACGGACTTCTCAGTTACTCTGGATTTATGTCTACCTCCATGGTCATGTACCATTTCCATGTACTTATTAGATCAGTATTTATGGAGTGCCCATTATGTGCCAAAGGACTCAGTGCTAGAGGCACAGCGGTGAACATTCAATATCTACTTGCTGAAGTGGATTCTTGAGTACTCAAGTCATCATTAACTCACTCACTCATTCAAAAGTATCATTTATCAAACATACACTATGTGTCAGACACTAATTTAGGCCCTGGTGCTATAGTAGTGAAAGATAAAATAGTCCCTGCCTCATAAAGTGTATATTCTGCTGGGAAAAACAGAAAATAAAGTACATGAGTGATATAATATGACTGAAGGTTATGCATTCGATAAAAAGTATCAAACTAAGATAAGGTTTAGAGGATGAGAAAAGGATGCATTTTTACAAGGGTTATTGGGGAAGTCCTGTTTAAAAGAGGTGCTTTTAGAGAATTTGATGGAAATGGGTGAGTGAAGCATGTGAATGTATGAGGAGGACCATTTCTAGCAGAAGGAATATGAAGTGTGAAGTCTTGGGATGGTGATTAGCTTTGTGTGTTTCACATTCAAGAAAGCCATGAACTCAGAGGGGGAGTGAGGGCAGAAATGAGATTAGAGTTTGAGCCAGGCAAACCAGCTCATTTAAAGCCTTATAGATCATGGCACAATTTTATTCTAATTATAGTGAGAAGCCACTGCAGAGTTTTAAGGATTCTTTTAACGGCTATGCATAAAATAGACTGTAGTGGAATAAGAAAGGATGCAGAGGGGCCAGTGGGAATGTAATACACTAGTGGTCCAAGGAAGATAGGAAGTGCCTTAGGTAGGGCAGTGGCTAAAAGTTATAAGAGCTCTTATTCTGGATATATTTAATAGGTAAATATTACATTCATGACTGGTGATTTAGGGGAAGGGGTTATATATGAAAGATAGAACACAGTTATGACTTGAGGGATTTTCACCCAAGTGAGTGGAGAGGACTGTGGAGGACCAGATTTGCTGACTGTACTTGCTGAAGTGAAAAAGGCTGAGAGCAAACTAGCTTAGGCTGAAAAATCAAGAGTTTTCATTTGTTCACATTAAATTTGTAAGGCCTACTAGACATCCCAGTGCAGCTATCAAGTGGGTTGTTACATACATTGATCTGGAGCACGGAGTGCTAGAAATCTGCATTTGAGAGTCATTAGTCACGGGCCTAGCTGAGATCACCAAATGAGTGAATAATCATAAAGGAGAGAAGTCCAAAGTGAGTTCTAGGCAGTCTGACATTTAGAGGGCAGCAATAGCTGGAAGGGTAAGCAAAATAAAATGAAATAATGAAACAAGAACAAATTTAGGAATGTATGGTGTCTGGCACCCCTAGAAAGTAGTTCCAGGAGGAGTCAATCATCAACTCTATCTAATGCTGTGGTATAGTTGAGTAGTTATGACTTGTGAATTGTCCTTTGGGTTTGGCAATTTGGAGGTCACTGATAATCTTATTGTAAATGTTTTCAGAGAAGTATGATAATCAAATGAGTGGGGTGTGTTTAAGAGGAGAGGTGGAACTGGGACGCTATATGCAGCTAATATATATAACTCTATTGAGGAGTTTTTCTATTGAATGGATCCTAGGAATGGGTTGCTAGCTGGAGAAGAATGTTGGGTAAAAGAAAAAACAGTTTCTTTTTTTAAGTAGGAAAAATGGTAGGATAATTGTATGATGTTAGAAATATTCTGGAACAAGGGAAATATTAGGATGAAATAGAGTGGATATAGGTACATGATAATGGTGGTGTTGGCCATGGGGAAAACACAATACTCTAATATCAAATCCCAGTGTGTTGGAGTTCAGAAGATGATTGAAAGTCTATTTGTGTACTTCCCTTCAAAGACTCTTCTGTCCTAGAGCAAATTTCTATATTAGTTATCTACTGCTACATAACAAATCAGCCCCAAACCTAATGACTTAAAACAATGGTGGTTATTTACTATTTCACAAGGTTGGGATATACAGGCTAGAAATATATAAGAAGTTGAGTTGGGTGGCTCTGGCTCAGGATCTTCATGAGGTGTAGTCAGATGTCAACTGGGTCTTTATTCATCTGAAGGCTTGACTAGGTTTGGAAGATCCATTTCTTCCTCTCTTATTTTTAACATTTATTTATTTTTGAGAGGGGGGAGGGGCAGAGAGAGAGGCAGACACAGAATCTGAAGTAGGCTTCAGGCTCTGAGCTGTCAGCACAAAGTCTGACACAGGGCTCAAACCCACAAACCTCAAAAATATGACCTGAGCCAAAGTCAGATGCTTCACCAACTGAGCCACCCAGGTGCCCTGGAGGATCCAGGGAACTCAAGGGGACTCAATTTCTAAGGGAACTCAATTACATGGCTGGCAAGCTGGTACTGACAACATAGATCCTTTCCATGTGGGCCTCTCCATGGGGCTTCTTGAGTGTCCCTACTACATGGAGGCTGGATTTACCTGGACAAGTCATGCAAAATATCAAATCTAAAGCTTCGATGCCTTTATGAAACAGCCTTGAGTATTATATACTGTGACATCTACCATATTTCATTGACTACGCGGGTCAGCCTTGATTCAGTGAGAGAGGGGATTACATAAGGACATAAAGATGAAGATCACTGGTGGCCATCTTGGCAGCTGACAATCATAAGCACTAACCTTTAGGCTTATAAATTTTCTTTATTCTCACCTGTCAAATATGGAAATTTTATCATATGAGCTCGTTCTTTCCTAAGTCTAAAATTTCATGATTTTATTTTTCAGCTGGACATATGGCTCTCAAAGGAAGCATATGAAAGAGAGGGGGTAGAGTCAGCTGGTATCTTCTGTTTCCCAGCCTCCTACTAATTTCTATTCCTTTCAATAATTCTTTTTTTGGAAAGTAGGGTATATGATGGCTCTGCATATTGTGAAAATGCAAGAAGTAGCTTTTTGAATAGCAAAATGCTCATCAGCTGGTTCATAAAGTAGGCTGAACCATGTTTAAAAACAAAACAACCACTCCCACCAAAACAAAAATTCCCCTGCTGTATTTAAGTTGATTTACTGAATCCTTATTAGGAAACATAGCCTTAAGAATCCTCTAGGAACAATATTAGAATACTAAAAAAGAAAGTATGTCCCAGAAAAACAATCACTGTTGATCGGTTAAACTCTAGAAGCCTCAGTTTCCTCCTATACAAACAGAGATGATAATTACTACTTCACAGAAGAATTAAATATTAACAATGTTAAGTGACTATGAACATGTCTAACACATAATATATATTTAATAATTGTTCTTTGTATGTATTTTATATACTATTTAATATTAATATAGTTTTACATCCTGGCCTATATGTCCTTTCCTCATCTGATTAAGCACTGAGGACAATAACCGCTGAAACAGGTATATTTATAATATATGAAAGCAAGAAAATTTTTGTAAAAAGTAACTTAAAATATCCCCTCTATCAAATAGGTAAGCCCGAAGTCAGTATTGGTAGATGAAGTTTTCTTTCCTGATTCATATCTGATCCTTTGTCATTCATTCTCTCATGTAACCAGTGAGTAGATCACTGAATGCCCTCTCTCTAGTTTCCCTCCAAGACAGGAATGGCTAAAGTGGTGTGATAGAAGGTATAATTAAATATTTCCAACGATTTAATATTCTCTCTGCAAGAAATTATGTTTCTCTCCCTGTTAAATTTAAGCGCATCCATGTACCTTAAAAATTTTATTTTTGTCCAGATAAAACCCATGAGTGCTATTCCACATTCCTCATTCCCTCTGCCGCTGAAGCTGTCAGTGTTCCAGATAATGGTTGAATTGTCAGGCCACAGAGTGAAGATGATGGCGATGTGGAGTAAATCCCTAGCCAATGATCATAAAACAGGAGCAAGGTATCAACCTTTGTTCCTTTAAGCCACTGAGATTTGGGGATTATTTTTTTTAACTCTCTCCTGACTGATACACACGCCAGCTGTGTTCAACAGTATTTATGAATAGGGCTTTTTCTGCCTATGTTTTGACTATAGTACCAATTTGAGAGGCCAACTGAGAGAAATCAACTTGTACGGCACTTCATAGGCGTTAGCTAGGACCTGCTTCACATTTTCGAGTCATGTATACACAAGGAGAATTTAAAAGATCATTTTTATAGAAGGACGATTCTGTGATCAATAAATGGATTTGTTTGGAGACAGCAGTTGCATTCTGTGTTTCCCACTTCATGTTGCACATTTTGGGGGGAGGATGTGGAGGTAGCTGCTTTCTAGTGCTAACCTTAATTAGAGAGCATCAGAACAGGACACTGGAGAATCTTGAAAGGTATTCTTTGACCTTGGTAGACACAAAAGTTTGGAACCTGAACCACGCATGTAAAAGTTGGATTTGGATCTGACTTTTGCCCTGGAAATTAAGGGGGTAAGGAAAATACTGTTTGGTAGCTAAATGAGAGGATGTCATTTTATTGGGATCTGCTGGTCTGAAGCCCTACATTTTGTCCAGGCAAGAGATGCATTTGTTTTTCTGGGGCACAACAGTGAGCCACCAGGAAGAAAAAAGTGTTAAAAGGACATTGCCTACATTAAAGGAACTTCAGGAGAAAGGGGCTCAACATGAAACCTGTTAAGATCCCTTGTACGTACCTCACAAAACAGCTTTTAGCCTCAGTGTGGTCAGAGTACAGAGTTGTCGTGTTAAATAAGAACTATTTTGACCTTCGTTCTTCGCCTTCCTTCACATTTCTGATCTCAGGTTAGCAGCTGCTAGTTTGTTGAGAGGAGAGGAGACCAGAAAGAGAAGGTCTAGTGAAAGAACCATGCCTTGCCTTCCCAGTGGAGGAGAATGGATGAGTTGTGATTATATGATTGTACAGGGTATACCCTCAACATTGATCATGATGTATTCTGAATCCACTGAATGGATGAGAGGGGTCTGAAATCCAGCCAGTGCTCTATTTGCCTAGCCCTTGTCCTTGGAGGAGATTCTAGTATGCTCAAAGAAAGGGGCACCTTTTTCTAATATTCAAAGATATGATATTGACTAACAGAGAGTCTGGAGAAAAGATTAATGATATACTAAGGTTAAGTTTTTGATCCATATCATGAAATGGACATAATTTCCAATTTGAGATATTTTTCTTGACTTATACTAAGGCATGGTCTGTAAGTAAGCAAAAAAAGTAATTTGACATGCTAGAATTGTCATCAGAAGGAAGGGGAAGATTACCACCATTGAATATAAAAGGAAATTGGAAGACAAAAATGAAATGCAACTTTATTAGAATCTGGTTTTCATGCTAGCTCAATGTGTTGTTTACATATACTCACACAGAAAACGAAATCTATAGAGATAGAGTGATGAGACATACTGAGAGAGGATGACAGAGACAGAGACAGAGAGACAGAGAGGTCATAACTGAACAAGACAGGATCATCTGTCCTATTCACTCTTTTTCCATATCCTCTCTCCTCCATCTACTAAAGAGGCCTTTTAGTACAAAGATTATCAAGTTGACATGATGTTATAGGAAGTAGGTGATAAAAATGAACATAGGAGAAGCTTTTTTGTTGTTTTTGTTGATTTGAGTGGTGATCTCTTTTGCTGTGTTTTTGTTTGTTTATTTGGGGGGTGATATATTAGTTTTCTTGCGTTTGCTCCAATCTGAAGAATGTAGGAATCTGCTGAGTTATATTAGCTTGGAACTGTAAATTTATCACTCTAGCCTTAATTTCAAGGGAATGCAGCATGCTGGAATTATGACACAAAGGCCAGAGTAGAGGAGTAGTTAAAGGAAGGGGAATGGAGACCAAGGGAGCAATTACTTCCAGGCACCCATTCAAGTTGGATTCATACCAGACTCTAACATCCCATGGGGATCAGTAACTAATTGCTTTGTACCATCCTCTGGATTCTTTGTGAGTTTGGCTGGGGTCACTGACTGGTGGACTGTTATTTCTGATAATGGGCAAAAGTTACATATTTTTCCAGAAGTTCTTGAAATCTAAATATATATTTATATAGGAAGATAGATATAGACAGATATATAGGTAGAGTATGTATGGATAGATATAAATAGATGTAGAGAGATATATAATGCAGGTGGAGATATACACATAGATATTTCTAAGTCATTTATTAACATTGATTTATTTATATTTTATCGACAGAATGAAGCAGTGGTCTCTTCAGTTCTGTTCACAATTGCATTTGTAAACATGATGCTGTATGAAATGGAGCATATGTGAATAAAATTTAGTAGCTAGGGTTGCAATCACCTAAGTTGGCCAATCAGTTTCTCTGGACCCACACTTATTTCTTTTTTTTTTTTTATTTTTTTAACGTTTATTTATTTTTGAAACAGAGAGAGACAGAGCATGAACAGGGGAGGGGCATAGAGAGAGGGAGACACAGAACTGGAAGCAGGCTCCAGGCTTGGAGCCATCAGCCCAGAGCCCGACGCAGCGCTCGAACTCACGGACCGTGAGATCGTGACCTGAGCTGAAGTCGGACGCTTAACCGACTGAGCCACCCAGGCGCCCCGACCCACACTTATTTCTAAAAGGCAAACCCTTTAAAGAAAATTCTAGGCTTTACCATGTCTGGTGTTTTTGGAGTTGAGCTTTGTGATAGAAAAACAATAGCAATACGTGTACTAGGCATGTGAAGATGTGAAAGGCTTCATATTAGCGATGGAAGGAGAGTCTGAGGAACCCCCTGGGAGCTAAAAGGAGGCAAGATGGAGATAAATTTGGAAGGGAAGTTATTACTTTAATGCTACATTGACCACCTCTGGAGTTCAAATTATATATATTTCAGTAGGTTCCATTTCTGCCTACTGAAGGAGAACTCTTATTCATATATTCTGTTACTCTGCTCTTTTAGCTAGTCACTCATTTCTTATTAAAAACTCGGGTAGCTGATGAGGACATAGCCAATTAACCTTTAGCCAATAGTCTGGTATACTTTCAGCAGAGGACAAGTGCAAAATTAACTGGGAATACACATGGGTTAGTGGTGGAGGGTCTATCTCATCTGTAGTGGTGGCATGGGTGTGAAGGTGTTAGCAATCCAAATAATGGCTGATAAAGCAGAGCAGACTGGGAATCACCCAAGCTTATGTTATAAGCAGCAGTTACCTTTTTTAAACCCAGGAACTCTATTCCTGTTCAAAGCACACCTGGAGGCCTTGACAATGGGTTCAAAAAATAATCCTTACAGAAAAACTGTGACAGTAGTTAGGTTGTAAAAAATAGCCCAAAGCCCAAGCCTAACCTTTATAGGAAGGTTCTTGTCCCAGCAGGGAAATCGAAAAACATCAATGAATGGGAAGAAACCCGCCCCCCTAACCCCCCCCCCCCCCAGCCAAGTCTTCGTGACTGAGGCGATTGGAGAAGGAAGATTGGATAAGATAAAGGCTGCAGCTTGGGGAGTTTGGGAGAATAATTGGGAGAATAATTCCCTAAACCATCAACTCTCTGACACCCAAGCATGAATGTGATTTCTTCTGAAAACTGAGAAGGACAGAGGCTGAGATTTGAAAAGATTGAGTGAATGAAATTTTCCAACACCTAGAGTTAAGCAGGTCATGGAAAACCAGGAAGAGATAGGGCATATTAAGGTGAAGTGAACAAGTAGGAAGGGCCCAAGGTCATGTTCTCTATACTTCATAATGGAAAGTATGGAAAGGAACCCCAGTCCACACAAATCCAAACCAAGTTCTTCAACATTGAATTTTGAAATGCTCTGAGGGAAAGAAATCCCTAAAAGCATTCTTTTTTTTTTTTTTTTTTTAACTAATAAACCACCGCTTCTCAGTCTTAACTCCAGTCAAGGAAAAGAGGTTGATGGGAGAGCAAGAAGCCTTCTACTTCAGATGTTAAAAGAAGCATCATTTAACATTTCCAGCAGACAATCCCATACTCCATCTTAGGAATAAAAGGCAGACCTTTCCCCCATTATTTCACAAAGACACTCAACAACAGACTGATGGATATACACAAGAGCTTTTTTTTCCCCCCTTCATCTTCACCAAGCAGCTGAGGGAGTCCTTACAGGAATGAACTCATGATGACCAACAGATATTTTGAAGTCAGACATGAGTATTCTCTTGGAGGCTACCTGTATTCCACATTGTAGCTTTCCATATTAAAAATGTTGGAGGTTATGTTTTCAAAAAGTTTCTTTCAGCAATAGAGCTTATTTGGTCCTGGTTAAAATTTTAAGCAAACATACAGCAATCACAACAAATCAAACAGTGCTACACCCATTTCAGTCCAATACTCTGAATCTCCGACCTTTGGAGAACTGAATGTGCTTTTAGACGTGGAAAATACGTTCTCTACTATTTAACCTAAATGCCACTATAATTATAACCATCTCAGACTTTTTCCTATAATTCTTTCTGAAGATATACAATTAAAAGAAAGTGGTAATCTAAACAATGAAAACAAAATGGAACCCTACAATTACACAGTCAAACTTTTCTCATGTTAGAACAGAATGAAGAAAGGCATTATTTAATTAAAATACCAAATGCCACAATCCATGAGGAAAACCAAGTGTACCATAAGTACAGACGAGAGAAGATGGTAGTGAAGACAAAACTACATGTCTAATACTTGATGTTGTATATAAACATGAATTATACCCCAAAGAAACATTCCTATTCTCTGTGGTAACCATTAGTGACTGCGTTACATATGCATCAGTTTTCAAACATAGAATGGGGAAAACAAATGGTGCCTGCAGCTGGGTAGTACCTCCTTCATCTGGACATAAAGTCCCTCTTCACTGGTCTGATCCATAACATGTTGCATTAACCACCAACCAGCTTTGCTCTTATTACTAGCCTCTTTGAGCATTTGAGATTAGAAACCCTGATTGCAACCCCATCCTAAAATGTTTTTCAAATATCCTTCCCCCAAATTGAGGGTAGCACTATTGAGAAAAACAAGTAAGTCTAAAAGGGAAAGAGTCACTTTCAATCCTGTTAACCATAGTTACCTACAGGAATAATCCTTCAAGTTTAAAAATTAAATAAGCAAGAATGCCAGTACTTAGTTTAAAAGTTCTAGTGAGGTTTTAGCTGGACTTATGAGCAGGCAGGCTATGTGATATTATTAAGTTGTTATTACAAGTGAGTTTGATGAATCATAACTTCCTGAATATCTGCAGGGAAGTCTGACCATCCTTTTGGCAATTCCTAGTAGTTAATGTTTATTTAATAAGTGAATAAAGTATATTCACTTTCTAAAATTGCCATATTTGTGCCATAAAATGAAGAATCCATGTATACTATGGACCTTTGAACAGCACAGGTTTGATATGTGTAGGTCCACTTACATGTATATTTTTAAAGATAAATACAGTACAGCACTGTACATGTATTTTCTCTTCCTTATGATTCCTTTAATTACATTTTCTTTTTTTTAATGTTTATTTATTTTTGAGAGAGATAGAGTATGAGTGGGGGAGGGGCAGAGAGAGAGGGAGACACAGAATCCGAAGCAGGCTCCAGGCTCTGAGCCATCAGCCCAGAGCCTGACATGGGGCTCAAACCTGCGAATGGAGAGATCATGTCCTGAGCCAAAGTTGGATGCTTAAAGGACTGAGCCATCCAGACGCCCCCCTTAATTACATTTTTTTCCCTCTAGTTTACTTTATTGTAAGAGTACAGTGTATAACATAAATAGTATATATGTTAATAGACTGTATAATAAGTAAGGCTTCTGGTCAAGATTAGGCTATTAGTAGTTCAGTTTTGGGGGACTCAAAATGTGTATGGGGATTTTTGACTATGAGAGGGATCAGTACTTCTAGCACCTGCATTGTTTGAGTCAACTGTATATGAATATAAGTAGTAAATATGACAAATCATACTCAGTATATCAGTGAAGAGACCTGTAACTAATGAGAAACCTTATTATAGAGATAAATGTAGCTAGCCTGCTCTGTCATAAATATATATATATATATATATATATATATATATATATATATATATTTATTAAAGGGTTACATATATACATATTTATGAAGGGTCAGAACAAATATATATATGCACATACATATATTATATAATATATTATTAAGTATATATATATATAAATATATATATTTGAATATTTAAGGGCCACAAAAAATTTTAATGTATTTATGCCACATACATCAATATATATGAAGTTTACTGTATATATATTTTAAGTTTATTTATTTTTGAGAGAGACAGAGAGAGTGGGGGAGAGGCAGAGAGAGAGAGGGAGACAGAGAATCCCCAGCAGGCTCCATGCTGTCAGCACAGAGACCAACACAGGACTTGAACTCATAAACTGTGAGATCATGACCTGAGCTGAAATCAAGAGTCAGATGCTTAACCAAATGAACCATCCAGGGACCCTTAAAATATATAGTGTTAATTAAAGCATTGAAAAGATTTGCCTTGATAAAACACAGATTCTATCACATTTATCACCATGTTAAGCATTTAAATACATATATAATATACTAGACATTCTGTAGGATAAAAAAACATTGGAAAAACAAGACTTCTGGCCCCTGGAATGATAACTTTAGTTGTAAATACAAGAGTCTCCCTTAAGAAAAATTGACTCTATCCTGCCTGTGCTCCCTATAGCATGTGACTATGGTTACTCTTGTCTTCCACACTGATACCTTCTTCTTTAATTTGTAAACAAAGCAACATAGTGTCTTACCTTTCTCCTCCTTTATGGTTTGGTTTTTTTGTTTGTTTTTATCTTCTCTTAAGGATTCCATTTCCTTTTCCTGCCCTTTTAATATTAGTTTTCTCAGGTTTTTAGCCTCAATTTTCTTCTCTCTCTTATGGTATACACTTGTATTTTTGATTTTTAAATTTTTTTCAGTTTATTCATTGAGATAGATAGATACATAGATAGATGAGAGAGAGAGAGAGTACAAGCAGGTGGGGGAGGGACAGAGAGAGGGAGAGAAAGAATCCCAAGCAGGCTTCTGCACTGTCAGTGCAGAGCCTTAAGTAGGATTCGAACTTAGGAACCGTGAGATTAGGACCCGAGCCAAGGTTGACACTTAACTGACTGAGCCACCCAGGATAATGTTGTAAATCATTATCCAACAAAGTTTTTCTAAGTTCTATGAGGACAAATAGAATTATTGATTAAATGTTAATCTTACTTATTTTTTGATGTTCATTTATTTGTTTTGAGAGAGAACGAGTGCGTGATTGGGGGAGCCACTGAGAAAGATGGAGAGAGAGAATCCCAAGCAGGCTCTGGACTGTCAGCACAGAGTCCAACAAAGGGCTCAATCCCAGTAGATCATGACCTGAGCCTAAATCAAGAGTAGGGCACTTAACTTACTGAGCCACCCTGGTGCCACTAGTACACACTTTTAATAAGCGATCTCATCCTTCCTATAGCATCAATGCCCATGCTGTTAAGCTCTTGTCTATATTTCCAGGTTGACTCATTGTCATGCCCATGCTATTAAAAATCACATTGATATTTCCAGCTCAAATCTTTCTCCTGAGACATCGTGCCCACTGAATAGTCAAACTGCTTTACAACATTTCAAACTTAGCAGGTCTAAAATTAAATCCTTAATTTCATTGACCTTATGGCATTCTCAGGAAGGCAATGCACAGAATTGTGTTGAAGCTTTCCTCAGATAAAATAATAATTGCTTATATTTTTCATGGGTCTCATTTGCTGCTGGTTTCAAAAATCTCGTTAGCATGAAGCAATCTTGGGTATTTCCTTTGTAATTTGAAAGCCATCTCGAAATAAAAATTCCAAAATACATGTTTTGTAAAGTTTTTATGTGCTATGTAATTACTCCGGAGAAAGCATATGCTAAGAATTAAAATATTTCATGTTAAGTTTAGTTCCTAAATTTACTGCAAAATTATATGTTTGGTTTTCTAGAAACTGATATAATGAATACTGAAGGCTATGTCAGGTATTTATTTGAAAATACTTCTATAAGTTTTGAGAAATTCTTTATTCTATCTAATCACTTAAGGGTAAAAGGATGAATTCTAAAACTTCAAGAGGAATATTACAGACAATTAGAATGAATTCAGTTAAATGGAGGAAAAAAATTAACCTTGAGCTTGCTGCGGTATACCAGATCTACTGAAATTACAATCTCTCCATTGAGCATAATGACTTCATTCTACAAGCAGCATTAAGTAGGACTTTCCTGTATATATTATAGAAAGGTGTATATTGTTCCTTGGTTAATCACCGTATCTTGTCTTAAAAATAAAATGAATATTCCATCGTTAAATGTTTTAAAGAAGGAATGTGCAATATCCAGTCTATTTCTTCATATTTTTTGGAGTAATTATGTTGTTTTATGATATTTTCCCCTTTTGTCAGCACTTGTGTTCTTTTATTAGGAAAAAAAAAAGGACCTGTCCTCAGGGTGGGAGTGGGGAAATGCACAATTAAAGTAAGTCTTCATTACTTTACTCTTTGTTAATTAACTGAACACCTTCATCAGCAGATCTATCAAGCTTTCTTTCCTCAAGTTTTAAAGACTAAGCAATGTGAGAGTGAGGCTCTTGTGCAGTATGTGTGGTATGGAAGAATTGGATTTATTTTCATGTTATATGCAATAATGTGCTGTGGAAATCAATGAGGAGTGAAAGCATGGATAATTAAAAGATGCTTTGTTTTCATTATGTGAAATGCCTTTATTCTGTTTGCAAAATAAAATCTCCCGAAACAAACAAACAAGCAAACATCCATACATATACACAAAAGACAAAAGTCATGAGAATTAGAAAACTGCTCTGGTTAGTGCAAACAATGAGTATTTATTGATAATGAGCTTATAATGGATGATAGTCATGTAATAAAAAGACTGACTTAAAACAGAAATCTCAATAGGCCATTTCCTTATTAAACTACTGTCGTGTTTTGCACTAATAAGACATGTGTCCCTGCATGCATCACCAAAGTCTCCTTTGCCGAGATTTCCCCAATATCTGGACTCTAAACTCAAAGGTGTTGAGTTCTTTGATACATCATGTTGTTCCTGGCTTCAAGGTCATGCAACATGCTATTTCTTCTGCTTGGAAAACAGTTTCTTCTCATCCCCAAGAATCCAACTTTTACTCATATTTCAGAATTCAGAGTGGAGTTTTTTTCTTCTCTGAGAATTCTTCTGGAACACCTGGAGCAGTAATTAGCAAATGAGGGAGATGACACCGCTTAGAAACTATTTAAGGACAAGTAGAAGCATTTTTTATTATAATGATGATGGCTGGACTGAATGAGGCTACCTTTTGGTGCACAGGGACCAGGATGCCAAAGGATCCACAGTGTGAGTTCAATTTTGCACCTTGAAATATTATTCCTCTCAAAATGCAAATAGTGTCCCTACTGAGAAATACAGATTGAGAGACTAGATCAAGTCCTTTATTAAAATTTCTATTAGCTTTCTGATCTCTACATTTATTAAAATTTTAAATAAATAATTTCATTAGCTATCTAATATTAGGCCCAACAAAATTATTGGGCAAGGGTGAAGGATCTTTATAACTGATGTGTTCTACTAGACCCGTCATTCAGTATTTGGAATGCTCCTTCCTTGACTCATTTTACCTCATGGGAGGGGAAAGGCTTATTTGACTTGGAAGTCTGGGAAATACAACCCAGGGATCCTGTTCAATTTATTTCCTCCCGTGGGAATGGATTGTCCACAATTCTGCTTTTTCTTGTGGGAAAATTCATAGTATAGCTGGCGTCTTGGTGGGTAAGTCTGCCTAATTATAGAGCATAGTCAGCAAGCCCATTTACTTTTCTCACTAAGCTACATTAGGTCAGCAGTAGAAGTAGAATTCAAGATTCTGTTGTAAATTCAGGACCAAGAAAGAAAATCTGGAAGAACAGTTCTTAATTTCAAGTCACTTGCTCGTTGCCTTAAGAATGGAAATTATTCAAATAATTTCTGGGTGTGGTTCAAGATGATCTGGCAATTATAACTTGGCCTGCAGGATTTGGCTGTGCTCTAATAGAACATTCCCAAACATTTTATGGAGTTCAAAAATGAGGAATGGCAAGGTGAGTGGCAGCAAAATGGTGGCAAGAGGTTGAGCCTGTGGAGCTGCTCCTTCCCAACCCTAGAAGTCTAGAGTGTCAAGAGCAGCTTCAGTTCAGAAAGAAGTCAATGACAGAAGCAATTGGACATTGGGCTAAATTGTTGATTCACAAGAAATAGTGGTGGCTGTATTCTAGACAGACCTCACCATGAATGCCACATCAAGTGCTAGGGACTCAAAGTAAAAAAAAAAAAAAAAAAATGGATATTAAAAGACTTTGGAAGATAATGACTTAGAAAAGCCAAAAGTAAAATTAGGTGACTGTGTCTTGCAACATTTCTCAAGAATGACACTCTGAGAGAGGATGTGGTAGACATGAGAGACTTCCACCACCTCCTTCTCCTGAGAGGTCAAATGCGCAGTGTCAAAATTTCACTCTAGTGAGAGGTTGCTCCTGACTTCGTTAAAGTTCACAAGTCTTGAGTCTATAGAAGTTATTAGCATCCGGATGAGGCTAAACCCAAATACTTTTCTCCATTTCTTGGATGCTCTCGAAATGCTTCCGTGTTTTTGGCCACAATTGAGGAGAAAGTTTTTCACCTTTGTTTCAGCTTTTATTATCAGAGTCTCTTATCACTTTCTTTCAATTTCACTGCAAAATCTCTGATAATGGACGTGAAATAGGTGACTGGGCATCATTTAGGTTGAGTGGAACTTTAGCCCTGGTAACAGTGTAGCCTCTAGTGTTTATTTAATTTATTCTGTGACAAACTGATAGTTACCTTTGGCAAAATCAATTCCCTGCTTCTTCTTCTTTAGTAATCGTATCATCTATTTTATTTATGTGCTTCATGGAAAGACTGTATTTCCAGCTTTCCTGCCGTTTATTAAATGTGCATTGTCACTAATTAATGGCCAATGAAATATAAGCAGAAAAATGTGTAAATTCAAGGTAAATTACTTAGAAGATGTTTGGCATGTACCCTTCATCTATTTTTTTTGTACTTCTTGTTCTCTGTCTATATTGCCCCCTGAAAAGCAGAGGGGAGATGTTTGGGAGATCTAGCAACCATCTTGAAGTGTAAAAACAAAAGCTACATGCTGGGATAGGGAAGCAAAGAACGGGAAGGAGCCTGAGTTCCTGATGTGTCTTCTACTTGAGGGAATGGAAGTTTTTTAAATTTTTTTTTTAAACGTTTTTATTTATTTTTGAGACAGAGAGAGACAGAACATGAATGGGGGAGGGGCAGAGAGAGAGGGAGACACAGAATCAGAAGCAGGCTCCGAGCCATCAGCCCAGAGCCCGACACGGGGCTCGAACTCACAGACTGTGAGATCGTGACCTGAGCCGAAGTTGGACGCTTAACCGACTGAGCCACCCAGGCGCCCCGAGGGAATGGAAGTTTTAATATACAAGGGTATTAGGGTTCTCCAGAGAAATAGAACCAATAGAATAGATAGATATATGTATAGCTACAGGTATAGATATAGATATGAAACAGACATAGATATGGATATAGGTAAAGGTATAGGTATAAGTATAGGTGTAGACATAGATACAGATATGAAGAGATTTATTAGAGGAATGGCTCACATAGTTATGGAGGCTGAGAAGTCCCATAATCTGCCATCTGAGAACTGAAGAACAAGAAAGCTGATATAGTCTAAGTTCAAAGGCTTGAGAACCAGGCTTAAAACTCTGAAACCCCTGGTTGAGAACCACTGAACTATGCTGATAAGTAGAGTTGAGGTCTTATGGTAATATTATGTGTCACTTTTTAATTTTCATTAGTTATACTGTTTCCCTTGCCTTAAGTAACACAGACAACTGCTTGTGTTAATGCTCCATGTCATTACTGCATCCTTTTTTAAAATATTTGTTTTTGCGAGAGAGATAGATAGAGAGAGAGAGAGCACAAAGAGGGGAGGTGCAAGAGAGAGGGAGACACAGAATCTAAAGCAGGCTCCAGGCTCTGAGCTGTCAGCACGGAGCCTGACCCGGGGCTGAAACTCATGAACCGCGCAAAGTCAGAAGCTTAACCAACTGAACCACCCAGATACCCCATAAACACTCTGTCTTTTAGCAAACAGTGATGACTGAGAGGCAAATGATAGGGTATTCTTCTCAGAATGAAGACTTTGTGGCTCTTGTAGTGTTTCCTAATATAGTTCCCCTTCCCTTCCCTTCCCTTCCCTTCCCTTCCCTTCCCTTCCCTTCCCTTCCCTTCCCTTCCTTTCTTTTCTCTCTACCCTCCTCTTCCCTCTTTTTGTTTCTTCCCTGCCCACCCCAACATGAACTGCTTCTCAAGCTAGCTGAAGAGAAAAAGAAATGAACTTCTTAACCCAGAATTTGCTATTCCAGCCCCACCACACAGGTGAATCGACAGTGGTAGAATAGCCCCTAAATGTGCTCGTTCTTTCTTTCTTTCTTTCTTTCTTTCTTTCTTTCTTTCTTTCTTTCTTTCTTTCTTTTCTTCCTCTCTTTCTTCTTCTTTTTTCCTTCTCTTTCTTCTTCTTCTTCTTCTCCTTCTTCTCCTCCTTCCCCTTCTCCTCCTTCCTCCTCCTCCTCCTCCTCCTCCTCCTCCTCCTCCTCCTCCTCCTTCCTCCTCCTCCTCCTCCTCCCCTTCTTCTTCTTCTTCTTCTTCTTCTTCTTCTTCTTCTTCCTCTGAAGCTCCTGCTACTCAGCCAGGATGCTTAAATTATTATCTAATTGCCTACTGAAAAGCCACAAGAGATCCTCTTGATGGACTGAGAATTTATCCAAAGATGCAAATCTCTTATTCTATTATATAGGAGAATGAACAAAGTTTGAAAGAGCCATTTTTACATGTGATTAAGGGATATTTACTACTAACCTCCTGATTAAGATATATGTGGTTACTAAAATTTCATATTCATAATCCAAAATTAGCACATAACTTACAAAAGCCTTGATATAGCATATTGATGATGTCTGAAGTACACCAAATGTCTGACAGTTGATATTCTTCTTTTTATTTACAAATTACTCTTGTTTTAGCATCATCCTCATTTTTTTGCTTATTGTTGTTGTTTTACTTTATTGTCAATGGTATGAAGCCATCTATATTTTCATATTTGGGGCCCTAAATCTTCTGTTATTTAAGATTTAAAGTAATTTTGTGCTGTGGCTCAACCACAAATTAACAATATTGAATTGCTAAAGCAAATGCATACACAATTTCCCTTAACAAAGTGTCATGTATACTTCCTCTTCATTCATAATGGACTGCATGTTAACTTGTTATCTTTCAACAACTTTCAGTAATGGCAGATAAATGCAGTAACCTTTCAGGAACAGATAAGATTTGAGCTTAAAGGGCATTGAGTATAATGCAAAGTACCTTTTAGGATCTCACTGTCTTCTTTTAAAAAGTAAATGACTATTGTTTCACTTGCATTGTTTCCTAATATTTATTATCTCTGCTTGGTTTTTTGTTATTTTATAGAAAGTATGATTTGATGGAGTTAATCAGAGTCAAGAGTCTGTTCTTCAACATACTTATTTCTTGAACTGTTAAATACCTGAATTTCATTCTTTTGACAAAATTGGTAACTTTTTTTGAGTAATGTTTATTTATTTTTGAGACAGAGAGAGACAGAGCATGAACGGGGGAGGGTCAGAGAGAGGGAGACACAGAATCTGAAACAGGCTCCAGGCTCTGAGCTGTTAGCACAGAGCCTGATGCGGGGCTCGAACTCACGGACCGCGAGATCATGACCTGAGCCGAAGTCGGCCGCTTAACCGACTGAGCCACCCAGGCGCCCCCAATTTTTTTTTTTTGGTAACATTTTTAACATATACACTTTTGTTTACCTTTATAATGAGCCATCAATTCTCAACAGATCATCCTTTTAGAGCTTGTATAATCATTGACAAAATATTAGAAGATTTAGAGTTGGACAAATCAGATTTAAGTTTCTGGCTTTTGGTTTCTGGAAATATTTACTATTAAATGCTTAGTTTTCTTATCAGAAGAAATAAGTAATGCAATTTCACTTATGTCATTGAATTGATACATTAATTAAAATATCACTTGCAAAACAGTTAGCAAAGTACCTGGAACATACTAAGAAGTCAATAAATAATCATCTATTAAAATCACCGGGGTGTCTGGGTGGCTTAGTCTGTTGAGCGTCTGACTCTTGATTTTAGCTCAGGTCATGATCTCATGGTAATGAGATTGAGTCCCACCTCCACACCCAGCATGGAGACTGCTTAAGATTGTCTCTCTCTTTCTCCCTCTGCTCCATGTGCATGTGTTCTTTCTCTCTCTCTCTCTCAATCTCTCTCTTTAAAAAAAAGCAGTACTTCCCTAATACATAACACCTGGAACATAGTATGAAATTAGTAGTAACAGGAGTGTTCAAAAGTCTTAGGGGAACATTTCAGTTATGACACATCCATATAATGGAGATTTTTTTGGCAGCCATTGAAATTATCTTTCAAATAGGTTTTGATTATTTGGAAATTAATTATATATGACACTAAGAAAAATAGCTCGAGAGATAAAAATGCACAATATATCTTAATTTTATTAGAAATTTAAAAAATAAAGGGAAATTATATTAGAAAAAAGAAAAGAGAAATTAAAATTTAATAGTAATTATCTTGGGATTATTTAAATATTTTGTTCTCTTGCTTTTCTGCATTTACAGTATAGAGTTTTCAACAAGATTTTATAGTCATAGTATATGTTGAATTTATAAACCCAGAATGGGTTCCTGATGATAATAAGAAAATTGGGAAGGGAAGATATTTTTATTTAAGTGGGTAAATGGCAAGAGCTCTTTCTTTCTAGACTTTTTTTCAGGCCTAAATAACTACTGAGATTTAAAATGTAGTTTTTCCCTGGTAGATTAGAGAGAATGAAGGAAGTTAATGTTGAAAATATAGTTGGCAGTTCCCTACTGGTGAGAATTAAACCAATAAATCACATGAGAGTCTGTGGGTAATCATTTAAGCTGGTGAGAATAGAGCACATAGTATTAAACTGTAGACCCACATTTACTTTTTTGGGTGGGTCAAGGTTGACATATCAGGAAATAAAGTGTGGGGTATAAGCAGCACAAGAACATGGCTTTTTTTTTCCCCTTAAAATTAGAGTAAGGTAATATCCATGGAGAAACATTTATGTTATGTGGCAAAGAGTTCCAGAAATTGATAATACTGAAGCTGTCATTAAATTTAGCCAAGTCCTTGATGTGAGAACTTTCAGTTCATTGTTGATGACACAGATTGTAGAAACATATGGAAGCAATTAGAGGAAAGTAAATGGAGACTGTGGATACTGGCTACATGTTTGTGGAACTTGACTAGATAAAAGGAATGCTGTAGGATGAGATCTAAAAGAGGCAATGGCGACTTAAGTTTCTTCTTTCAGAGTTTAGGAAATATGAGCATGAAAGAAGGCCAAAGGAGAAGACAGAATTGATGATTCTCTGGTGGGGGACGGAGTGGGGAGTGTACAAGAGAGAGGGGTGTCTTCTGAATGAACAGTGGATTCTGAGGCAAGGGCTGAGGAGTTAGATTTCCAGATAAGAAGAGAACTCCTCTTTTGCTGAGATTAGTGGGAAGGAAGCTTTCATAGACATAAAACTTCACCAGAGGACAGGGCTGGGGAGAGCAGTGTAGTATGTTCAGGCAAGGAACAGTACATCCGAAGGTGAGACTGGCTGTCCATGAACTAGGTGCATAACCTGAGGACATGCTTAATGTTTACTGGGCTTATTAACCTCCCTAGGTCTGCTTTTCTTCAGGTCAATGGGGATATGATGCATTCCATACAATTTAATATTTAAAATTCCATACAATTTTCCATATAATATGGAAAATGTCCATAAAATGTGGAAAATCCTTTTAAAAGTTGTAATGCATTCTTGTAAATAGATGATGATTTTATTGTAGAATGAAGTGGGCAGAGGACTAGATGAGGGCAGATAAAGGCTAAGAGTTTTTGGAGAAACTCATCATAAATGTCAGTAGGGTGTTCATTGTCTAAGAGAATGGAAACAGCATAACCAGCTGGCCCTGATAGGAGCTTGTTAAATTTCTCTACAATCCCCCAGTAACCTTGCTTTCTGAATATGGTACTTTTGAGAAGTGCCTGAGATGTTTGAGCTTAAAATCACTTCTTGCGCCCTATCTTCATTTACCAATATGGATGATGTTTCTTGGGCCTCGTATTTAAAATCCTCTCTGAGGCTTCTCCCATGGTGGCCTATTAGATTTACAGTGTTGGGTACTATGGAAATATCTTAGAATCTAGATGCACAGTGGGTCCGTGGGAACAGAAAGATTCTCACGCACAGAAAGCTCCATAAAACATCTACAGCATTGTCTTAGGTTGCTTGGAGAAACTGCATTCATATTCACAACGTATTGCATAATTATGAGATCCTGATTTTCATATTTCCCAGTGTGCCTTTTCAGCTCTGCTGTATTACCAAATTAAAGAAGACAACACAACTTTACAAAATTATAGTGTTCTGTTTTGAATGTTGCAGTTTGACAGTACTCTATTTTTAATTTGTTCATCATTGATCCTAATAAAGACAAACTGTCATTGTAACCATTGCCTGGAATGCAATACATTAGTTTTATTGCCTCTATAACAGCTGCTCATGTGTCGCTTCCTCTGTCATTCAATGATGATGTGTCCTTTTCTACACCCAGTGCCAGAAAATCTGGGAAAGCTCACAGCACAACACTTCCATATGAACCGGATTAAGTAGAGAGAAATCTAATTGTATGTCATCATTGTATTTCTACAACTTAGTACACAAAGGAGACATATAGAAGGAAAGCACTTTGTTATATGGGCTGAATAAGTGAAGAATGCATATTACACTTTTTTTACTGGCTTTGTAGATTTTGCCTTTCACCTAAACTCTCTATGCCTCAGTTTCCTCACACAGAAATTGAAAAATAATAGAAACCACTTTACCTGTCTCTGTGAAGATCACATAAACAAACTTTGTATCTCCAGCAAAGATATGCAAGGCTATCATATACCTGGGCAATATTTACAACGATGCCTTAAATATCAAATTGATGCATATGATAGCTTAAAATTTCATCTTTTATTTTTAGAAAATATTATTTTGCCAGGAAATTTTGCTTGTATATATCTATACATATTCACAAGGATCTCCCAAGAGAACCATGAAATCTATTGGGATCTCAGTTTAGGGTGTAATAGGCAACACTGTGTCCCAGCTTAGACAGGAATAGGGCAAAGAAAACCGATGATGTGGCCAACAGTAGGTTGTTAAAGAGGGGTGCAAGATTTGCCTTCTTCCTCAGAGTGCTCTTTCCCACGATTTGCCTGTAATGGTCAAATGTGCTGCTCAAACTTCCTTCTAGGGGGCAGCAGTGCCCTGGAATTTTGCCAACATTCCTTTGTCTCTTTAAACCTAGTTTAGTGAGCGACTTGGGGCTTCAAAGAAGCAAAGTGAAAAGAAATAAATGTGCTAATTTTGTTATTGTATACCGATATTAGAAAAAGGTAAGAGTGTACCCAAAGTTGTTGGAGGTCATACACAAAGAAAACATCAAAAATGGTACAGCTAAGAGAAACTGAAAGCTATCCAGAGAAGCCTTCATTTCACTATTGAATTCATAGTTTATTTTTACTATCACACTTAATATATATTTTATTTCTATTAAAATTAAGGTTCTCAGGCTACATTTATGTTTATTTAAAAGATAAAAATTTGAGACATGAGTTTTTAATTATGTGAAAATTAAAATCTTTTGAACAAAACACTTTCCCAGGAAGTGTAAATAATACTTTCTGGAGGAAATGCAAATAGACCTAACTGTGACTTAGGCTTTCGTGAATTTGTTTTGATTTGTTAGAAATATGTATGGAATTGATGACTTTTCTTCTGAATGGGGATTCCGATTTTATAAAACAACTCAAAGTACTAAGCAGAAACGAATTTACAACTTCTGACATCTATACTGATACTTTACTGGTTGAGACATTAGACCATACTAAATCTCGACACCAAGTTATACATGAATTTTTATTTCTTATCTCACTTGGCCACATTCAATTACATCTCTAATTATAGGAAGCTTATTAAAAGTTTGAAAAGTTTTCTTTTATAGTTTTGTGTAATGATCCCTTTTACCATTATCTGCCAGACCCTGGTCCCAAACTTTAAGGACACATATGGGGTCACATATTGAGGGATGACGACTCAGATGATTTTGTTCATCTGGCAGAAGAAAGACGGTGGCTTCATCAGTTGCTACTAAAAATTAACCCACAATGTCTTTCCTTTTCTAACACCATCATTGTTTGGGTGGAATGAGGAGCGCTCTCACTTTACATCTTGTTTTCAATCAAGTCTTCTCTTCATAATAATTTGTCCTGAATTTTTATTTAACAATACCTCAGAATTATCATGGGGGTGAGAAGAAAAAAAATATTGGTTGCCCAGGGCTCTGAACTATTCTGAAACAACCTCGCTTATTATAACATTAAATAGGAACTTTGCTTGATTGTCATTATTCTGCAGAATATATGGTACTGACATTTTCCCTTTTCTCCGAGGGAGATAAAGTAATAGACCAAATGGGAAAAATTCTTCCCTGAGTTATATATAACTCTTAATTTTTTCACCAAGTTCTTACTCATCACTCTTAATTGCCAAATCTTAGAGCGATGAAAAAAATACATTGCCACTAATCATATCATGAAATCTGATATTATTTATCTGGAACATATTCACTTTTTAACAGTTTTCTTCATTTAACATTTGGTGAAAGAGTGCAATTATTGCTGGAGGAATTGAAATATCCTTAAAATATACTGTTCTTTTTTTTACATTTCCTTGTCACTTATTAAAAAGTATTTTATACGCTATTGATGCAGTAGGGTGACACTTTTAAGATAAATTCAGAAATGCCCCTGGAGTATCAACCATTAGACATGAAATGTGAAATTCTGTCACACAGACATGAATGACTGCTACTATAATCACTGGCTCCTCTTTTATTAGGTTTTTTATTAATTAAATGTAAAGTCTACCATTGGCCTTATAAAAGTGCTCATCTGTTTTCCTTTAATTTCAAATAGATTAAAAGTAAGATTTGGTGTTAATTAAAACTTGGAATTTATGGGGATTTTAATTGCAAACAGCATTTCAATGGTGAGCATGCAGATGACTATTAGTTCTGTTTTGTAATAAACACGGTATTGAACAACGACAGGACAAAAGATAAATTATATGAAGAGCAGTATGCCCCGATCGGCTCTGTGGTCCATGCATAGCCTGAATCCTGTCTAGCTGAGGGCAGATAAGAGGAGAAACTCAGAAGGTCAGGATCTCCTTGGTGAGTTTTAAACTTTTACACTGCTGTCTGGAAATTTCACTTTTACTTTAAAAATGTGGATGGGCTTAGGAACATAACAAAAATTTAAAAAGTGAGCAAACAAACAACAACATCATCGGGATTAATCAGTTTAATGGAAATGCTTTGATATCATATTCTGTACATATAACTGCACCTACCCTTAGGTTGAACCTAGGTTAATATAGGTTAATTATATATGATGTCCAAGAGGCCTCTGGAAGTTTCACATTTTATTATTTATTATCTTAACGGGACCCTGTTGCTTAAACAGGGCTATCTTCTGTGGGACCTGTAGCACAGGTATTTTCCAATTAGCATCTTTGCATATTCTCCTTTGGAATGAGTTGGGTTTAGCCTTGTCACGTTAGGCTTTTATGGGGAACTCTATCTTTGCAGCCCAGGCTACACATGACAAGATTAAATTGGCACACTTTACTATATAACTCTTGTTCCTGGCAGGACTAGCCTGGCTGATACCTCTGAGAGAAGGCTCAGCTGTCACTCAGTGACCCATTAACACTACTGTTCCATCCTGCAGTGTCATTTTTCTCATTCTCACGGAGATAATGCTCCCTGGAGATGTCCAATACCTGCAGGAATGAAAGAGAACAGCAGAGAGAGGCTAACTATCAAAGAGAGAGCAAATAACACAGCAAGACCATGAATTCCAACAGCAGAATTTTAAGTTGAATGAAAAGATGAGGCCCATTAAAATGACTGGGATGGGAAGGAGTTGGGGGGAGTCAAGTTTTAAGAGATATTGTAACTTTTTAACAAGCTATTTTCTACTTCCTGCCTGAATATCAAAAGGAGTGTCCAACATAACACCTGCAACTAGACATAGAGAAGGCAGCTGCTTTGAACGTGTCATAGGGAAATTTGGCTAAAGATTTATTGACAAACAGGGATTTTGTATTTTATTTGTATCTTTGTTTATAAATAGGCAATGGATATAAAACAGAAGACTCAGTAAGGTGAATGACTTAATAGTCTACATAGAACCAGATTCCTGGATATGGCTGGATTATTGGGGTACAAAAATCACCTTACTAGTAAAAGTGCAAAAGAGGAAAATGATATGTGATCTCTATAACACTAGGCCTATGACTTCTCTTGTCCTGTGATTGAACTGTTACCAGTGACTTAAGCCAACTCTATTGCTCTCTTTCAGTCCAAACTGCACACTGTTCAGTGGGTCACTTTATAAGAAGTTACCCTCTCTAATGTTTGCTATAAAGAGATATTATATGGGGTGCCTGGGTGGCTCAGCTGGTTAAGCCTCCAACTTCAGCTCAGGGCATGATCCCTCAGTCCATGAGTTCCAACCCCGTTTCCAGCACTATGCTGACAGCTCAGAGCCTGGAGCCTGCTTGGGATTCTGTGTCACCCTCTCTCTGCCCCTCCCCCACTCATGCTCTGTATTTCTCTCAAAAATAAGCAAAAGAAAGGTTTTTTTTTTAAATAAAATAAAGAGATAATAGGATAATAAGGTAACAATAAGAAAACACTTCTCAATTTCGTGGACTAAGACTGATTCAATTTAGGTTGATATATATAAAAACAAAATCCAGCATCACTTGCATCTTGATGTTTTCTATGGAAGCCTGTTGAAGACATTACAAGGAAAAGACAAAAAAGGTAAATTAGTCAGAAAATAGAGGGAAACAAAACGGGATAAGAGTCGGGATTATAAGAAATACGAGGAAAGGTGCCGTATCAAAAACTTACCGCAATCTGCATCTCAGCTCTGCCTTTCATCTTCCCACTTCAGGAAAACCTTATTATTGGGTTTAGACTGCTATACTCTGGCTGGGGTTTATGTATCATCACCTGCCTTGCACTCTCCACCCCTCCCTCAGGTGACACACGTGCTAGAAGCCATAGGGTAAATGTGCCGTAATCTTTTGCGACACCAACTTTTCTTTAAAAAGTCTGTGTGTGTTTGAAGTTAAATATTTAAATTACAAGTAACTTGCATCTTTATTTTTACATTCAAATAAATATGGTACACTATGGAGTAGGATAAAATATCCATACATATTCTAAAACAAAATTTTAAAGACTTTAAAGAAATACTGGCAAGAATATCTTTGGCCTAACCTCTCGGATCCCTCATGTGCCTTGGGGACTGTGTTTGCGCCTCTGTTCCATTGGTGTAGGGTCAAGAAGCGCTCTATAGTGTTTAGCAGGAAGAAGGGACTCTGGTTACGTTTAGGCAATGATGATGGCACTAATTAGGATAGGGTGGTTGTTCAGCCGAGTCTTTCAAGAAACGAAACAACCTTTATTCTTAATTACAGTTGGAAAGCACTGCAAAAATCAGTCCATCAGGTCTGGCAACCTGGTGACACGGAGCGGCGTGACGTGGCCTCTGTTGCCAGCATGGTCATTGTGGCGCCGATGGCATTCTGACGCGGAAGGAGACTCCGGAGGGGACCGGCGCAGCCAGGCCTCTGGGCAGCTGAGAGTCGGGGCCACCACCTTGGGCTGTTCTCCATGAGGAAGATGCTCGCTGCGGCTGTCTCCCGCGTGTTGTCCGGGGTCACGCAGAAGCCCACTAGCAGAGTGCTGGTGGCATCCTGTAACTATTCAAATGATGCGATGTTTGCAATTAAGAAATGTGATCTTTATCGCTTAGAAGAGGGTCCCCCTGTCACAACAGTGCTCACCCGGGAGGATGGGCTCAAATACTACAGGATGATGCAGACTGTTCGCCGAATGGAGCTGAAGGCAGATCAGCTGTATAAACAAAAATTTATCCGTGGGTTCTGTCACTTGTGCGATGGTCAGGAAGCTTGTTCTGTGGGCCTGGAGGCCGGGATAAATCCCACCGACCATGTCATCACCTCCTATCGGGCTCATGGCTTGTGCTATACTCGTGGACTCTCTGTCCGATCAATTCTTGCAGAGCTGACAGGACGAAGGGGAGGCTGTGCTAAAGGAAAAGGAGGATCGATGCATATGTATGTCAAGAATTTCTATGGGGGCAATGGCATTGTTGGCGCACAGGGGCCCCTGGGAGCTGGTATTGCTCTGGCCTGTAAATACAAGGGAAACAAGGAGGTCTGTTTGACTCTTTATGGGGATGGTGCTGCGAATCAGGGTCAGATAGCTGAAGCTCACAATATGGCAGCTTTGTGGAAATTACCCTGTGTTTTCATCTGTGAGAATAACCTCTATGGAATGGGAACCCCTGTTGAGAGAGCATCAGCCAGCACCGATTACTATAAGAGAGGAAATTTTATCCCTGGACTAAGGGTAGACGGAATGGATGTTCTAGGTGTTCGGGAGGCAACTAAGTTTGTAGCTGACTACTGTAGATCTGGAAAGGGGCCCATAGTGATGGAGCTGCAGACCTACCGGTATCATGGACACAGTATGAGTGACCCTGGGATCAGTTATCGTACCCGAGAAGAAGTTCAGAATGTGAGAAAGAAGAGCGATCCTATTATGCTTCTCAAAGACAGAATGGTAAACAGTGAGCTTGCCACTGTTGAGGAACTAAAGGATATTGATGTTGAAGTGAGGAAAGAAGTGGAGGATGCAGCCCAGTTTGCTATGACTGATCCTGAACCACCTTTGGAAGAATTAGCTCATCACATCTACTGCAATACTCCAGCTTTTGAAGTTCGTGGTGCAAACCAGTGGATTAAGTTCAAGTCCCTCAGTTAAAGGGAGACTTATGTAAATTTACTTTTAGTCCTTCATGGGAATGTTCATGGTCCACTTTAAGAAACTATGTGCCCAGTTTGGCTAAGCAGGAATAAAACCCATTAAATAAGGGCCCTGTAAACTTTTATTAAAATAAATTGAGATGATTAAGCGATTATTAGAAGAGAATAAAAGAGATCATTGAAAAAATGTACATTTAATTACAAAGGATATTTCATTCAATTGTACATTGTTGCATTAAAAGATATCATTCATTTAATCATTTAGCGTTGTTGAAAGGTAAACTCTGGCACATGAAAATTTTCAAGAATTTGTTTGAACATGCATCAGTAGGAGTCAGGCAATGCCAGACCAGAGATGGTTAGGTGTGCTCCATCAACAGGAGCTAGGGGAAGCATTTTTATACAGAAGCAAAGCAAGGAAGTTATTTTATTGGCTATACCTTAAGGTGCTGCTGGGAAAGCCTAACTAGGTGTTTGTAGTTGCTTATTCTTAAGTGTCATTTTCTCAATTTGAGTCCATTGACTCTGGCTTAGGTTTTGGTTTTCTTAAGTAGGCTACCACGGCATTACAGCCACCTTAGTCTGATGGCCTCCTTATTTAATTAAACAATGTGAATACCTTAAAGATCATTTTTAATTTTTACAAGTCTACATTGGGAAAAACAAGATTATTTAACTTCTCATATTACTTGCTATAATAGTTCTATTTGATTTAACTTTATATTTGTAAGTACTCTTATTTAAAGGAAAAATAGTTCTTCGGTCCCTTCTCCACCTTGACAGGAGTTTGTGTGTAAAGTCACTATCCTAAGGTAGAGAGAGTTTCAAGCCACACCAAGCTGTTAGGTCCCCTGAAACTTTGCTACTTACAATAGTTTACGTGAATTAACCATTGCCGACTATACCATTGCCGATTATAATAGTGTGCCTGTGAACACATATAAGCATATGAGTGCCTACTCAATGTTGATGCTGAAGTCAGTTAATACTGATCATTTCCCAATGAAACATGCTACACAACAGGGCAGGGGGAGATGGGACAAGAAAGTTTTTTCATGTACTTTCTTGCAATATTTTTAGTGTATCAATTTAAAGGAAAAATGTAAACAAAGTTAGGAAAAACTGCATTTTGCTTTAACCTTCAAGTAAAAGTTACTCTTATTTTTCAATCCACTTGTACCATTATGTGTTCCATATTTTAAAGAAACTATCCTGGTGAATTTCAGACTGAAAAAAGAGCAGATATGGTGACATCAAAAGAAATAAAGAGGAGGAGGTGATACTCATAAAAAGTTGAATGTTCACTTCGGTAGCACATATATTAAAATTAAAAAAAAAAAAAAAAAAGTTGACGGGCACCTGGGTGGCTCAGTCAGTTGATCGACTGACTCTTGATTTCCATTCAAGTCATGATCCCGGGGTCATGGGATTGATCCCCTCATTGGGCTCTCCGCTGAGTATGGAGCCTGCTTGGGATTCTGTCTCATGCTCATATTCTCTTTCCTTCTGCCCCTTTCCCCTGGTTGCGCTCTCTTTCTTTCTCTAAAATAGTAGTAGTAGTAGTAGTAGTAATAATAATAATAATAAAGTGGAAAGTAAAAACTGCCTTTGTCTAGAACTGAACATTCGCAGACAACTTTTTTCAAAGGAAAATCTAACTTGGATCATATAGGTTTAGTTTTCTTGGCAGTCCAAATACCATGACAATTAATAAGTCATTATCTTGTGAAAACATTTCTACTTGGTGATATTGGAGTAATGATCACAAATCCTATTGAACATGATGTTTGGCATGTCTTGTTTTTCTGAGATACACTTAACTAAATCAGATATCAGAATTTGCCTGTGATCTAAGAAATAGTTTGCAGAGAACATCAGAAGAATCAGTTATTAAAAGTTAAAACACATCAAAGAAAAAAAATAACTATGCATCATGATGGATGTTAAGTAGACTTATTGTGGTGATCATTTCATAATATATATGCGTATCCAATCATTATGTTGTAAACCTGAAACCAATATCCTGCTATGTGTCAACTGTATCTCCATTTGTAAAAAAGGTTATAGCCTTTTTGTTTAATTGTACAACATCTACTTCCACAAATTAAAGCTAGATACTTTCTAAGAACTCTAAGAGAAAACCAAAAGCTTAGAGACCTGTGAGTATTTGAATATATGTACACATATGTGTAGGCTGAATCTCCACGCCTTACTCCAAAAAGATTTAAGCACATAAAATAACCTCAACATTTTAAAATCAGAAACTGGAGATGAGTGTTGGTGTATTTATAGATCAAGAATATTACTGGCTAATATGTTTTGTCTATGCAAATAGAGGTACCTTGATTGGATCCCTTCCATTAAAAACAAAAGCATTTCATAATACCATAAAAATAATCACATATTTTATATGACAAATAATTCCTCTACTATTTATTAATTTTGGCATACTTATATTTCTATAAACTTGCAAGTGGAACATAAGCTGTTCAAAGCTAATTCTCCATATATACTATAAAGAAATTTTAAAATTTTGCTTATATTATGGATTATTTTAATATCCATAAAAATTAAGATACAAACAACTTATTAGAGATTAATCCATCACAAAATCATAATACACAGATAATCCATTTCAAGAAAAAATCCAATCTTGATCTATTAAAGTTATAGAGTACATTTGTCATAATACACATTATCAAATTCCATTAAAGCAGGAGTTTTCAATGTTTTCCATATTAAAAAATGTCCAGACTTTTGTGTGTACATTCAGTAATGATACACGTATGACTGCACAGAGTTCTGTAGTGATGCAAAAATTTTTAAAAATAAGAACAAAAACAAAACCCCCCTGTTGTCTTCAGTTAGGTCAAACAATAAATTATTAATAGCAATTACTTATCAAGTTATAAATTAGAGAGGTGTAGAAATTTAGCAGCTGGATTATATTTCCTATCCATAATACTATGTAATTCAGTCTATTTTATCCAGGTATTAGAAGGCTTAACAAGCCATGATGGTTATAATAAAATTTTCATGTTGCAACAATGCTAGAATATCTGAGAGAAAAGGAATTCCTACTATCTTCACCTTTATGATACTCTAGAAAGGTAAAGTATTGTGTGCATATCGATGGAGTGGAATGAGAAAGGAAGGAGGTTAAGAAAAATATATAAAGGGAATATTTAGATACATAAGAATTACATTTATTTAAAAATGTGATATGCCTGCCAATCAAGTGTACAAAAAATGCAGCAGATATTAGTGAAACTTAGCCTGATCATTTGTGGGAAAGAGCTTGTTTTTTGTTTTTAAAGAGTGAAATATAAATTACATACCATAAAATCCATCTTTAAAAAGTGTATATAGTCCAGTGATTTTTATTATGTTCACAAAGTTGTATAATCCTTACCACTACCTAATTCCAGAATATTTTCATCATCCCAAAGAAAAAGCCAATACCCATTATCAGTTACTTCCCATTTCCCTATCTCTTCACCCACTGGAAAGTACTAATCTACTTTTGGTTTTTGGACTTGGGTATTCTTCACAGTCTATATAAATCATAAATTATGTGCTCTTTTGTGTCTGCTTTCACTGAGCATAAAGTTTTCCAAATTTGCTGTAGCATATATTGGTACTCTTTTTTTTTTAAACTTTTTAAATGTTTATTTATTTTTGAGAGGGAGAGACACAGTGTGAATGAGGTGGGGCTCAGAGGGCAGAAAGAGAGGGAGACACAGAATCTGAAGCAGACTCCATACTCTGAGCTGTCAGCGCAGAGCCCAACGTGGAGCTCGAACCCACGAACTATGTGATCATGACCTGAACCAAAGTCGGTCGCTCAACCTACTGAGCCACCCAGGTGTCCCTTGGTACTCTTTTTTATGAACAACATTCCACTTTATTTATCCATTCATCAGTTGATGGGCATTTGGATTTTTTCAAAATGGACATTTTGGTTATTATGAATAATAAAATTAAAAAACTGATTGTTTCTTAGTGAACACAAGTACAATAGAAATTTTAAAGTTATTATTAGGACAAGGCAATGCAACAGAATCCTTCTGCTATAATCTCAATTAGGTAAAATAAATTAAAGACACGTTAAAGTATTCTCAGCTTGAGGGGCACCTGGATGGCTTAGTCGATTAAGTGTTCAACTGCGGCTCAGGTCATGATCTCCCGGTTCATGAGTTTGAGCTCTGCGTCTGGCTCTGTGCTGACAACTCGGAGCCTGCAGCCTGCTTCTGACTCTGTGTCTCCATCTCTCTGCCCCTCCCCCTCTCGTGCTCTGTCTCTCTCTCTCTTGAAAATAAATAAACGTTAAAAAACTTATAAATAAATAAACATTAAAAAAACAAAAACAAGCAGAAATTTCAACTTGAATATTTCTCAATTTATATGACCTACTCTAATTGGATTTTGATTTAATAGACTTTAATTTTTAAAACAATTTTAGAGTTACAGAAAAATTGAGAACAATGTACCGAATTCCCATATACCCTACACCCAGTTTCTCCTATTATTAGCATCTCATAGTACTATGTGGCAAGGAAAGGGTTACCTCAGTAGCTTAGGTGTCTCAAAACCTGCACATCCCAAAGAAAGGTCTGTCTTCATACTCCTGGGAGATAACTTCTGTACCCCTACAATATTCTTCCTGATAAGAATGTTCCGTATGCCTAAGGCCTTGGGCCATACTGTACTAGTTTGTTCAGCTAAGTGTATCTTAATAACGTGTCCCCATGTTACTGCACTGAGAAGAGATAACTGGAAGCTTGTACCTAATTTCTCTTAGAATTTTCTCCATGTGTCTTTTCCCTTTGCTGATTTAGATTTGTATCTTTTCACTGTAATAAACAATAACCATAAGTATAACCAGAAATTGAGTTTCTTAATTATAATATAATAAAAACCTATATATAGAAGAATAGTCCCAAATATATTAGGTTGCTAGTTCAGGATCATATAGCCATTGGTCACAGCCACTATTCTCTTAAATTATATCTACATAATTTAGGCATTTTAATTTCACTTAAAAAGAGGAAACTAAGACTCAAGTTAAAGAAGTTGCTCAAGATTTCACAATTTATAAATGGTGGAGGCAAGAATCAAAACCGGCAACAAGGTTCATATTTTGAAAAGTACTTTTTTTGTACTGCTTATTAAGCATTGCTTCTAATTATACTCAACCACACAATAGGTTTTTTTAAAAAGTACATTAACAAATGAATGAATGGAATTAAAGTCGAACCAAGGGATTTTTGTCAATCACTCCACCATCATCTGAGTTCAGATTTTTAGGCTTAGTGTAGAAACACAAAAACAAAAAGTGGGAGGGAAACAGAGAATAGGAGGTAAAACAGATAATAGATAGCCACAATACTGTGATACTCCTCCCATATAGTAGTGACATCGCTGTTCCGTACTCTTGGATATATCAGTGCAGACGTTCATAATTTAGAAGTAGAAAGGATGGGGAAAGATAAGTCTCCAACAGAAAAGAAAGCCTAGGAACAAAATTACAACTGTTCAACATACATTTTCCCACCATCTGTGGCTGGTTTTGGGATGAACTAAAGTAACGACAACGTTAGGTTTTTTGGTATTATAGTAAAACGTCAACCATAGGTCAAGAAACACACTGAAGACTACAGTTGCAATTTCACTGACTGAGGCTTGTCTTGAGTCCAGATGGAAGTTTTCTGTTGATTGGTGAGTATCAGGCTTTGATGAGTCAAAGCCAGAACCTGAAGTGCCAAAGTAGTATGTGAACAAGTCCTTGGGAGTTCAAGGCTACCCATGTCCATTCTACCCAAGTAGTAAAGAGGAATCCAAGCAGCCGAGGGCTCAGGATTACAGAACCTGAGATGCAGCCGAGGGCTCAGGATTACAGAACCTGAGATGCAAACCTAGAATGAAATCAGGAACTGAGTGAAATCAGTAGGTAGAGAGGAGACAGACAGAAGACTAAGGGAGAAGCCAGGAGAATGAGATGGAAAGGTGTAACCAATAAGGGCAAGGAAACTAGAAGTCATAGGTGTGCATATTGATGAACTTTATATTATCATGGAAATTAGAATCTATTGAATGAATTGAATCACTAGCACCTCATGTATTGACAGGCCATTTAGAACCTAATGCTTCTAGTCCAGTATCATTAGGTCTTTTTTTTTTTTTTTTTTTTTTTTAATTTATTTTTGGGACAGAGAGAGACAGAGCATGAACGGGGGAGGGGCAGAGAGAGAGGGAGACACAGAATCGGAAGCAGGCTCCAGGCTCCGAGCCATCAGCCCAGAGCCTGACGCGGGGCTCGAACTCACGGGCCGCGAGACCGTGACCTGGCTGAAGTCGGACGCTTAACCGACTGCGCCACCCAGGCGCCCCCAGTATCATTAGGTCTTAAAGCATCCCTACCTTTATGTAACAAGGAAATAAATTAGAGTCTGGACTTTGGTGTCATTTAAATTTAGATTCAAATCAAGAGAAACGGTACCTTGAGCAAGGGACTTACCTCTGTATCTCCACATCCTCTATAATTCAGTTGATCCATATGATTGTTGTAAATGTTAAATGAAGAGCAAGAAATGAAGTAACATCTAACTTAGTTCCAGGTACACTCAAGATTCAATAAATAAAAATTTCTGACCTAAAGGGAGAGAAGGGATTATGCCATCTGAAAGCAATAAAAAGAGTCTTCAATTTTATGTAGGTAGCTAGGTATAAAGATTGCAGTGGTCAGAAGACAATGTAAGCTGTGTGTGGAATAGATTTTCACAAATTTAGCCACCCTATGTTTTCTCATGATCTCTCTCTCCTTTTTGTTTTGTTTTGTTTTGTTTTGTTTTGTTTTGTTTCAAGGATATTCACTACAGAATTGTTTATAACGACAAAAAAAACCCTATAAACAGTAAGTTCTACAATAGAAAGACTGGTGACATCAATTATGGTATATCCATAGCCATTAAAATAACACTAAAACATGGGTGCCTGGGTGGCTCAGTCAGTTAAGCATCCAAACTTGGCTCACATCATGATCTTACAGCTTGTGAGTTCGAGCCCCACGTCAAGCTCTGTACTGACAGCTCAGAGTCTAGAGCCTGCTTCAGATTCTGTGTCTCCCTCTCTAGCCCTCCCCGGCTCACACTCTTTCAAAATATATAAAAAACATTAAGAAATTTTTAAAAATAACACTAAAATATTTTTAATCATATCAAAGTGTATTAATAGTGAAAAGCACAAATATGCTAAGATCCAATTTATAAACACCAAAAGCCAATTATAGCTAGGCACAGAGAAAGAAGGCTGTATTTACACAACAGTGGTTGGTTTTGGTCACTGAAAATAATGAGTGATCTTTTTTTGAATGGCACCCTTAGCTACTAAAACACATGTGACATGCTATATCTGCGTAATTATAGGCTACACTGAATTTTAAACTTTTTTCATACTTTAAACCTACTCATAGGAGAAAATATTAGAAAAAATATCTCATCGTCTTCTCTTAACTAATTCTCATCAGGCAGCATTTGACACAAAAAGTAGTTATGAAATGCCATCAAGGTTGGGTAGAATATGATGTAGTAATAATGAAACTCCCCAGTTTGTACCCAAAATGTGTTCAGAACTCAGGGCTTTCAATCTGCTAACTACATATACTAAAGCATGTAGATATTGCACAGATACTACTTTGGTAGAATCAGGGCAAAAAGAGTACAGATTTTTCCATTATATTATAACATAGATGGATATTCTCATGCTAGAAATTGCTTCAAAATTAGACCCACTCTTTTTATTGTGGATTCCTTTTAAGGAATGCTCCAGAATATTAATGCAAACAATGATCTGATCAGGCTTGAAACAAAACGCCAGCCAAAACTCTCATTCAATCAGTATTCTATATTTTTTTCATTGACTTTATTCACGTCTGTTTGATCCATGAGGCTGATTTATACAGCAAAGAGCAAAGAAGAGAGGTCTCTGCAGTGGAATTGAGAGAGATGGAAATTTTCTGCCAAGTTTATGCACAGAAAAGAACACAATCAAATTAGGAAACACTGAAGAGCAACAAAGACAGTTCATACAATACTTTCCTTTTGACGGGCCAATAAATACTCAAGCTGAATAATTTACCAAAAGAAAAAGAGCCCACTCAAACCTCATGACCTTTTGAACAATGAGCAAGAGTTCAATTATCCCCAAACGTTCTGGTAGAAGGCAGCTTTCCAGGCTGCAGTGTTATTGCAGCAGTCATACATTAAAATTAGTCGAGGGAGAATATTGCCTTTGTAGTTTCTGTGTCCTGCTATCGTTTATGTTACCTTCTTTTAAAAAACTTACTGCCACATGAAGTAGCACGTTGCCAAAAAAGAAGAAAAAAGTAGGAGGAAGCAATTATTTTAATAATGTTTCTGGCGAGTGTGAGCTATTAGATTTCACTGGAGCAATTTATCTGCACGTTACTAGAGTGATAGTGTCACTTTAGAAAGTATATAATTTGCTTCCATTAGAGACTGAGAGTAACTTGCCAACAGTGCCCAGAGAATTTCTCCATCACCATCCATGTGGGCTGCAGTGTTGCAGAGTGAACAGCTCATCGCTTCCTTGGGAGACATTGAGGTTCCAAGAATCAGAGAGCTTTTTCTGTCACTGATATCTTGTGAAATCCTACAGCTTCCTTTAAGAGGAAAGGCTGTGGAAGTTATATGGAACATCACATGTTTTGCAACCCAAGCAGCAGAGTCCACTAGCAGTGTGAAAGCACATTAAGACCTTACTTCTTGTGGAGGAGACATAATTATTGTGATTGAAAATCAACATTGAAAAGCCTTCGTCAGTTCTCTCACTGTTGTTTTGTTTTTTAATATTCTTGTTAACCCTTTGTGTGTTTTCCTGTATCTTTCTGAAATGTTAAGATTAGAGCCAAAAGCCCTGCACAAACAAAACTCTGACAGGTCTAAAGATTGTGGAAACACGGTTTCACTATTTTGACAGTGAATTATTGCTTATTTATTCATTGAATTGTGCTAACAGAGGAAAAAGAGCTGAATTCTTATTAGAGCAGAGTCAACTCAATTCTAAAATATACCTGAGGTCTGACACAACTGACGTTGATTTTTTTTTTTTCTGTGTGGTCTTGGATGAGTTAAGTTCTTCCCGAAGCATTCTTGACTACTCTGTAGAAAAGGGGAATATCACACTTACCCTGTGATACTGTTGTGAAGATTGGAAATAGCATACATGAAGTCCTAGTGCTTGGCACACATTAGGTGTTCCAAACAGTAGTTATGTTTTCTCTTCTCCCCTTCCTCTCCTTTATCTCCTATCTTATGTTAAAGGCTTGACTTTCCTCACATACCCTTACAGAAAAACATTCCTGGCTCTTCCCGTTCACAAATGTCATTTAGGTTTTGAATCCATCATTCTAAAAGCTTAGTCACGATTTTTATTCAGTGATTCCTGAAACTCACTAAGCATTGTTCTTATTACATTACACAGGTCATTGGTGGACAATTTAAATGTTACCTGGCCTACAAATTGAGTTTACTGCATATGTAGTATGGACATGAGTTGCTAGGAGTTTGGCTTGCCTACCCTTATTATCCAGACTATCCACTCTGAGCCTCTTTATTTTCTAAAAACCTTATCACCTTCCCTTGTCAAATTTTAATGTGAAGCATAGCACTTGTTGTAAAGATGTCAATAATATGTAACCTTTCAAATTTCTAAAATGCAATGAACCTTTTCCTATATGAGCTAATGTAGAAAAAGAATTGTCATATGCACAATACATGTGCATAAATGTTTCCTTTGAGAATAAATTTACTCTTTTTATTTCTTAATAAGGACTTTATTTTAGTGCTAATCAAACATATTAAGGGGCAGGTGGCAACATTCTGTCAAGTTAAAGGAGCAGCAGTACAAACACTCTATTTATTAACATTATTCATAAAGTTTCTATTGTAAACAGCACTAAACTACTTACTATTCACCATACGGGTATAAAAAGCGCATTGGAGCTTCAAAATCAATGACATGTTGCCCTCTGCCCAATGCTGCTCTTTGGCAAAGAGAGAAGAAGCCGTTTCTCAAACTCAGCATGCCATTTTTTAATTCACACTTAAATTTCCACTTGAGGAAACAAGCCAAAACAAACTATTCCTCCCTGAGATGCACCCTGGGAAGAAGTGCCCTCCCAACTTTAATAATTATCTCAGAAGAGTCTTTCTCCCACTCCCCTTTTCCATCTGAATAGGAGTTGCTTATTAGGACCTACTTGTTTCTATTCTTCTATTTGCATAATGCACAGATGTCAATCTGCTGGCTCTATTCTGCCCCACAGAATTAGAGTCTTTGTCTGCTGAGTAGATAGTTCTCTTTTTACAGCTATTATTAGGGATACAGTATATAAAAGTTCTAAGATTAAACAACTATCAGCATTTAAAGTGAAAGTCTATATTTTTAGTTAATCATACCTTGATTCAGGACTGCATCTTCTTTTGTAAATTAACCTATGTGTATGCTTGCAAAACAGTCTATTTAGGGAAATCTTTATTTTAACATAGGATAGCTTGAGGATCTGTAAACAGCTGTTATTGTTGCTTGATTCATTACATACCATCTTTTAAAACACACTACTGTAAATGGAAATACATCATTACTTAGTTACTAGAGCTTGGTAATAAAAATTAAAAACTATGACCTTATTTCTCTACCCACAATAACTTCTCAATGATTACATGGATATTTACTTGATTTTTTTTTTTCTTTTCCATCTGACATTCTATGCAATTCAACTTAATTCTGCAAATACCAAATGTTTTCAGTATCATTAATTGTTTTGGCATTTTCCTTACCTAAATTTCTAAAAAGGTATTTTTCAGAAGAAAGTGCTATCCAAGGCCATAGTACTACAAGTAAAAGAGACTCGTTTGGAGTACACAGAGTTCCAAAGACAAGCAAATATAATTATGTTACATAGATAAGTACAGTACAATTGGGGGGAAATGCTTCCATTCAGGATAGTCATCTAACAATAGTATTTTCGGAAGCAAAACATTTAGGAAAGCAAAATATCAATAACATGCAGAGAAATTTGATTCACAAATATTCTACTCAAGTTGGATCTTTCTGGAGTTAAATTACATTTAAATTTTTCTCAGCTCTTTCAATTTGAGCTATATTTGGTATAGATTTGTTCACCCAGCAGTTGATGATTAGTGTTTGAACAGTGAAGTGCAGGCAAAATTTACTACATTTATTCATCTTCATAACAATTTTGGATGAGGCTTCTTGGATAAGTCAACATTTATAGCCGTATGTCATAGCACGGTTTTGTAAATACAGTTAAATAATAGTGAACATAATTTTTTTTAAGTTTATTTATTTTGAGTGACAAAGGGAGAGAGAAGGGGAGGGACAGAGAGAGAGGGAGGGAGATGAAATCCCAAGTAAGCTCCGCACTGTCACTGTGGGGTTAGAACCCAGGGACCATGAGATCATGATCTAAACCAAAACCAAGAGTCAGATGTTTAACCAATTGAGCCACCCAGGTATCCCAGTGAACATAAATTCTTAAGTAGGACCAGTTTTTTGGCCAGAATTCAGAAACTGTTTAATTCATTTTTAAAAATATTTTTTTAAAAATATCTATAAAATTTCACTTGAATTACTATCTAAAAATTGGATCTCTGATGCTAAGCACACTCCATTACTTTTAAGGTTTCCATTTTTCTCGAAGGTGGCAAATATATACAAGATGCAAGCTAATTACAATGTTCCATCATCTTTCCATTTTTATATATGTTACTCTTATATACGTGCAAATAACATAGAGGTCTGGTGGATAAGACTCTATTATGATTGAGGAGATTGGATTATCTGTGCCTTACCAAGAAAATTCTTTTGACTTCTATTCTGTGACTGACCAGTTATGATTTCCAGCACCTTCCAAAGTCTTGAACTGAACATTTCTAAGGTCCATTGGAAGATATGTAGTATTTGAAGCAGGATAGCTAACATAATTTTAGTCTCATGGTTAAAAAATGCAGTAGGTCTGACTCTATCCAATTTCTACTTTCCTCAACTACAAATAAACTGAAGTTAATTATAAGAAATATTATGTAAGAGTCAACCATAGCAAACCTGCTTATTACCCTCAGCCCAGAACATATCGTAAGCGCTCCATAAATAAAGAGTAAATAAAGCAAATATATAGTTTTACCAAAAAAGGGAGAAAACTGGATTTGTAAGTTAGAAAAAGAGAAAATGAAAAATTAATCTTAGGTAAAACTTTCTTTCTCCATCTTAGTTTTCCTAAAGGGTTCCATAGAGGAACTGAGAATAGATTTTATTTTCTTTCTTTACTGAAAGATGCATGTTTTTTAAAGATGTAAGAAAGAATCAAAGAAAAGAGTGGCAAATATTATTTTATTTTAACCATCATTAGTGTAGAGTAGTACCAGAGGCACCTTGGCAATCCACAGGCTAGAAAATCATATATTAAACTCACATTGCTCTTCTAAAAAATGTTTTTTTTTTAAATTTATTTTGAGGGAGAAAGAGAGAGAGAAAGAGAAAGAGAAAAAACACTAGTGGGGGAGGGGCTGAGAGATAATGAAAGAGAATCCCAAGCAGGCTCTGAGCTGTCAGCATGAACTGTGAGATCATGACCTGAACCAAAACCAAGAGTCAGATGTTTAACTGACTGAGTCAACCAGTCGCCCCTCATATTGTCCTTCTTGACGTAAGTATTTTTATACAATCCTTCCATTCAGTAATTATCATTGGTACTAGATGTTCCTGATTTAAATTAGACTTTCTAGGGCACCTGGGTGACTCAGTTGATTAAGCCTCCAACCTCAGCTCAGGTCATGATCCCACAGTTTGCGAGTTCAAGTCCCACATTGGGCTCTGTGCTGACAGCCTGGAGCCTGGAGCCTGCTTTGGATTCTGTGTCTCCCTCTCTCTCTGCTGCTCCACTGCTAGTGCTCTCTCTCTCTCTCTCTCTCTCTCTCTCTCTCTCAAAAATAAATAAACACTAAAAAAATTAAATTAGAATTTCCTCCATACTGATGTGAATAAACGATTGAATCAGCAAATAACAAACAAATGAAAATAATACAGAAAACTTCCATGCAGAAAAATTGCAAATACTCTTCTGTAGATATTCTACCCTCAAATGTGTGGAGCATAACTCCCATTTTCTTAAATGTAGGTTATGCATAGTGACTTCCTTCAAAAGAGTAGAGGGTGGAAATAAGGAAGTATAGTAACTCAATAATGGAGAAATCTGACAAACACCACCTAATTCAACTAATAAAGGTCAACATCAATAATACTAAATCATGTTGATAGTATGTACTCCTGAAATGATGTGATGGAAATGGCACTTTAACTCCACGGTCTTCTTCCCAAAACATGTAACCCTAGTCTAATTATGAGAAAGACATTAAATACCTATTGAGGGATGTTACACAAAATGTCTGATTAGTAGTCCCCAAACCTATTAAGGTCATCCAAAACAAAGAATGTCTGAGAACCTACCAAGAGGAGATTACAGAGACAAGATGGCTAATACGATGGTATCCTTATTAGGATCTAGGAGCAGGAAGTTGATATAGAAACTAAGGAAATATGAATAAAGTATGAACATGAGTTAATAATGGTTCAGTATTCATTCATTAATTATAGAAATGTAAAATATTAACAATATATACTAATATGTCAGTATTAATTTATTAATTGATAAATAAAGGTATGTAATCATCACTCCTGTGTATTCAGAATATGAATTTGCAAGATTTAGTATTTTATCCTTTTTTATTTTTTTAATGTTTATTTTTTTTTGTGAGAGAGAGAGAGAGAGAGAGTGGGGGAAGGGCAGAGAGAGAGGGAGACACAGAATCCAAAGCAGGCTCCAGGCTCTGAGCTATCAGCACAGAGCCTGACGTGGGGCTCAAACTCATGAACTGTGAGATCATGACCTGAGCCGAAGTCAGATGCTTAACCGATTGAGCCACCCAGGCGCCCCTGGGTATTTTATTTTTATAAGAATTTTATATTGATAACGAGTAGCAATGGCACTTCTTAAAATAAATTATCAGGAAAGATTTGTAAAATAATCTCAATCAAAACTGACATGAAACTAACTTATGTTTTCAAAGGAAGCTGAATAAATCAGAGTCTAAAAAAGCAAATAACATTAATATTGACAGACAACTTATCCATGATCAGTTCCTGAACACAGAGGAATATTAGAGGTGGGAACACTAGAAAAATTTGAAACAAATAATTACAGTTAATTAATCAAATATTCTTCAAAAGCATTTATTATATCTATCTGAAAGGTACAATTCTAATTCCAGATCCTGGAACATCAGCTATTGGTGCTATGTATTTTTGTGTATATCTCTTGATAAAGAAAAGAATGTGCGTTGGAGAATCTTATTTGCAGTCATGATCTGGGATGGGAGCAGAGTGGCCTGACATTTACAATACTTCAGTGGCAATTACAGCACAGTTAATATATCAATTTAATTAAATTTCTACAGTGATTCATGACATAAAATATCAAAATAAGTTAACTTGCACAGAAAAAGACAAAAGATCAATGCAGTGGGCAGAGATACAATGAATTAAATTAAAGTATAATTGCCATCTACTGAAAAGATTGTGTGCATAAGTAAGTTTTTTGTAAAGCAATCTCTTAGAAAGACATCATTTATGGAAGTTAGAAAAAATAGACCCCAGAAGACTCTAAATATTCCTAAAGTCAGCTTTAAAGCATTATCTAAATTATTTTTTATCAAAGAACCACATTTGTATTAAATAAAAATAAATAAATTCTTATTTTATCAAATTAAAATTCTTACATTTTACTAAGTATAATATGAACTTTGCATTGTAATTGTGATTTCTACAAATCTTACAGTGTTTTTAGATAAACTTACACTACTGAAAACTGTGACATAAAATCTGTATGATATAAAATAAATGCTGTATGTCCAAGGAAGAATCTGTTTCAAAGATAGAAGAGAGAAAGTGACCCAGCTGGGTGACTGATCAAGTTCATTACATTCTCACTACCACCCGGAAGTAAGTATGAACACAGTGTTCTACAGCAATCTGGAAGGAAGGCTGATGGCCTTCCGGCCAATAAACATAATAGATAGGGTCTTTCATAATTAAACGAAGAAAAAAAGGAAATGCTGTTCACTTACAGTGTCCCAAGCTGATGAAGTGGGTCTTACTGGTTATAAAAATTGTGCTAGAGAATTGATAATAGGTGCTTTTATGTGTCCCTGCTTTCTAAATAATCTTCTTAAAATCAAGTTCCTTGTGGCACTAAACATCTTTATGTGTAAAGAGGAATGAGTTGAATTGGATGTACTAAGATATCTTCTAATTCTAACATCTTTTTTAAAATTTTTTTTAACGTTTATTTATTTTTGAGAGAGAGAGAGACAGAGCATGAACAGGGGAGGGGCAGAGAGAAAAGGAGACACAGAATCTGAAATGGGCTCCAGGCTCTGAGCTGTCAGTACAGAGCCTGACGTGGGGCTCGAACTCGTGAGATCATGACCTGAGCCAAAGTCGGACGCTTAACCGACTGAGCCACCCAGGCGCCCCTAATTCTAACATCTTATAGTTCTATGATGATAAGATTATACCTAGCTCATTTCCTGTGTTAATAACCTTAATTTAGTTACTGATGGAATATTTATTAATTTATAAATAAAAAGTATTTTGTTGGTTCATTGAATCAAGCAAAATAAGGTAGCATATGTGTGTGTGTGTGTGTGTGTGTGTGTGTGTGTGTGTGTGTATTAGAGTGCGAACTAGCTCTAAAATATTCCAGTAAGTAAAAAAAAAAAAAGTATCAGTAGCTCTGTGTGGACATGTGCTATAGAAATAAGATTACCAAATATCCCAAGAGAATTTGAGATGCCACCTTCAATAGTGATCTACTATCTTGAAAAACTCCATTGGTACTGCTAAAAGAAAATCATCGACACTGGAAAAAGAGAACAACTGTGTAGATAAAATAGAGTCCTATATTCCTAACAGTACTGCTGAGTCACTTCTCAGTTAAAATTAGGTTCATTTATGAGTAACAGAAAATCTCAAATTGTGGTAGCTTTTTCAAGATAGAATTTTTTTCCCTTTCACAAAGTTATTGGCAGACTATGACGAATATGATGGCTCTATTATCCAAAGGGACCCAAGCTCTTGCTGCGATCTGCCATCTGTAATGTGTGGCTTCATCTTATTTTACAAAATATATTTTCCAGTTCTAGGTATCACATCCACATTGCAGTCTTCACAGGAGCTGTGTTACCATCTTGCTTACATTCCATGGGTCACATGTAGCTGAAAAAAACAAAACAAAACAAAGCAAGCAAGCAAACAAAAAATACCTAGCAAATAATGTATCTTTGGCAGCTCATTTGCCCAGCTTAAATTCATGGGGTCTATTATTGAGAAGAAGGTGACAATTGATATTGGGTGACAACTGACAGCCTCTGCCACTAATCGACCCTTTGGCGCAATGTCTCTTCATGTGTAATATATGCACCCCCCATCCTAAGCTATCTTCTATTATAGTTTTTAAACCAAAAGAGAACATATCTTTTCCCAATATAAACTGTGGAGTTGGATTAGGATAACCTCAATTAAAAAACTTCCTTTGAGGGGCGCCTGGGTGGCACAGTCGGTTAAGCGTCCGACTTCAGCCAGGTCACGATCTCACGGTCCGTGAGTTCGAGCCCCGCGTCAGGCTCTGGGCTGATGGCTCAGAGCCTGGAGCCTGTTTCCGATTCTGTGTCTCCCTCTCTCTCTGTCCCTCCCCCGTTCATGCTCTGTCTCTCTCTGTCCCAAAAATAAATAAACGTTGAAAAAAAAAAAAATTTAAAAAAAAAAAAACTTCCTTTGAGAAAAAGAAAGAAAGTGAAATATCTAGGGTTACTGGTTCATTAGTATTTTGCATAGTTACTCAAGATGACTTTTTGTTAGTAGATTTTCAAAGTCAGCTGTTCTCAAACTTTTTGGTGTAAGGGCCACTTTGCATTTTTAGAAGTTATTGAGTTGTTTTGGAAAAAAAACCTTTTTTTTAAAAAGGGTATGTCTGTCAATAGTGTCCACTCTAAAAAGTAAAACCGAGAAATTAAAAAAAAAAGGAATTGTCAAAATATTTATTAGTTTGTTTAAAATAATGTCCAACCTGATGCATGTTAACATATTTTTATAAAGAATAAGTATATTTTCAAAAACAAAAAAAATAGTGAGAAGAGTGGTATCATTTAAATATTTGCAAATCTTAGGGCTCATGGGTGGCTCAGTCAGTTAGCATCCGACTCTTGATCTCGGCTCAGGTCATGATCTCACAGTTCTCAAGTTCAAGCACCTCATTTGGCTCTGTGCTGATGGTATGGAGCCAGGTTGGGATTCTGTCTTCCTTCTCTCTGCCCCTCCCCCCGCTTGTGCACTGTCTCGCTCTCTCTCTCTTAAAAGAAATAAACTTAAAAAATATAGTTGCAAATCTTATTCTCTGACTTAATAGAAGATAGCTGAACTCTGACTCTGACATCTGCTTCAGCATTCAATGTATGGTAATACTGGTGAAGTGGATAAAGAAAATTTGCCTCATGCACGTACGTAGTTGGAAGAGAAGACTATTTTAGTAGCCTTTACAGAAAATTGTGGATATTCCTTTTTGATGCTACATCAAAACTTGACAAATGGAAGTTTCTAAAAGATTAGTTGCAATGTGAAATCTAAAACCAAGTTAATTTTTGATACTGTTACATTAAAATCTATTTGGCATTTTACATTTTGAATGGTCCTTTTCCCAGAGCATGGATCATTTTGAAAATAGTTTCCCTAAGTTATTAAGGATTTTCAAGCGTTGACACATTTTGTTATATAATATGAAAAAAAATCATGTTTGTTAATATCACCATAGAAAACTCTTTAAGTGTTGGGAAGCTGTCAAATTCAGTGATGCATGTAATTTTTCAAAATTCTAATTTTTGCTTGAAAGCTCAGATTTTATCATTGGCAATAAGTAGTGCCAGGTCAGTTGTTTTCTTTGAAGTGACAGATTCGCTTTGTTCATTTTAGAAAATATATCTCTCAAATATTCAGGTCTGAATAACCATAGTTTGTCTGTCAATCATTCTTTCTTGTGAAGAGAATGTTCCATGGAATGAGATGCTAGTTCAACTAAGAGTTTTCCCCTGAAGACAATCATTGTACCTCAGTAGGCAACAGAAGTGCGTAATGTGTACTTCATGCTCCATCATATCAAATACTATAATAATCGTATGTTCAAGAGTAAAGGTTTAATGAAGTCAGTAATTTTTAGAGCTTCATCAGGATATTATGAGTGGAACTGTGTGTGTGTAACTATGTGTGCATGAAGGAGAAAAATAAAGACTATTAATGTAATTTGTTGCCACTGCATTTTTTTCTGATTAAAGTGACAACAGTTTTGCTCCTATTCGCTTTTAAACAATCAATGCAAATGTTTATACAGGGAAAGGGGCAAGTGATGTCTTAGTATTATCATGCAAAGCATCTTGGCCTCACGAATCCCCTGAAAGGATTTTGGGGACTTCCAACCACACACTGAGAATCACTGTGTGAGATTAAAAAGTGTGCACATTTAAACTATGGATGTTTCCTGGTTGTACAATTATTATTTCCACCAAAGTTTTTGGTGTGATTGGTTTTGTCATTCTGACCAATATCGGTATTATTAAAAGTGTATATCTATGTCTATCTGATAAAGCTGAAGAAAAGCTCTTTGCCACTCTAATTTCTTTTGACCTTAGCAAAGTTCAGAATATTTCCGTACATTGATTGGTCAGTCTGATGCTAGTTCAGGGATAAATGGACAGTTCCATGCAACAGAATAAGCCGTTTATAAAATGACCTACATTCATTTGGGAATTTAATTGATGATCACCGTTGAGTTTCCTTTTTAGGTACTCAGCTGGAAGAGATAGTAACTTTAGTGAGTGACATCGGGATTGGGATAACTGGCTAGCTACTTGAAAGAAAGGTTGATCTATAATTAACTTAACTTTTATGTCAAAAATTCTGAATGGATAAAAGATCCCAATGTTTTTTAAAAATTCAATTCATAAAGTGGAAGAAAGGACTGAGGAACCTATTTTTGTATTTTATGTTTGAAACATCTGCTGAAATAAAACACAGGAAAATCAGAAAAGTTAAAGAAAATAAATGATACAGTAACTATATAAAGTCATTTAAATTCCTAAATGGCAAAAGAGCATGAAATAGATAATAGGAGAAATAATAAAATGGGAAATACCTATATTTAACACATACAACATATTTAACACATACAACAATGAACAAGTTCTACTTTTTAGTATATCAAATGCTATTATAAATGTGTAAAGAAAAAGTAAACAGCCTCTTGGAAAAATAGGCAGAGGATACGAGTGTAAGATACTGTAGTAGATCATAGAAACAGTTTTATAGCTATTGTATTCTAAGGAGTGTTTGAAGTCAAATCTTCCAGGTATCTCATTATACATGAGAAAACTGAAGTCTAGAGAGGCATTGATAAAAGTTAAATTTCTTTAGTCTCCATTAGGTGCTTTAACAACTGTAAGTTGTTTTTCCCCTTGTTTCTACTAAGTAACTAAATTACCCAAATTTGATTTTTCTCAATTGCATATACATTTATTTTTTTTTTAATTTTTTTTAACGTTTATTTATTTTTGAGACAGAGAGAGAGAGAGCATGAACGGGGGAGGGTCAGAGAGAGGGAGACACAGAATCCAAAACAGGCTCCAGGCTCTGAGCCGTCAGCACAGAGCCCGACACGGGGCTCCAACTCACGGAGCGCGAGATCACCTGAGCCGAAGTCGGCTGCTCACCCGACTGAGCCACCCAGGCGCCCCAATTGCATATAAATTTAAATGGATGTCACTCTGCAACTACTACATGAAAGTGCAAACGGCATAGAATGACCTTTAGCTATTTGCAACTGATATATTTTTAAAAATAGACGAACATTATTCTATTGAAACCGACACCATCTGCTCTTATTATACAGAAGTAGATATAGTGGTTAAGAACTCAGGCTCTCAATACCAACCGCTCCAGTTGAGATCCTGCCTTTGTAACATGCTTCAGTTCCTGATTTATGTATCATCCTGTTTCCAGGGTTTTGATAAGATTAACTCATAAAGAGCATATGATAATACATGACATACAGTAAATGCCCAATAAACGTTAGCTATTATTATTTTCCTCATCATTTATGAGTGGGGGGACACTTTGGGTGACCATTAACAGATTTCTCTTTGGTGGATTGTTGCACTGTGGATCAGAAGCATGTCTTATCTTGGTCTGTTATCACCGCAAAATGATATGCATATAGAATTGATTTTTATACAAATCTGTAACTCAGTTATTTTCATAATATATTAAGTAACATGATGAATGAATCCAGGTGTATATTGACAGTAAGAGGTCGAAAAAAAGATTTAGGATCATTTAGCATAATGGAAATTGAATGAATTTATTATTTTAATCTTTTGCTGGAGAAAGAGCTTACAGACCCGAGTTCTAAAGCTGATTCAAGAGTGAGGAGAGAGAGTGAATAACACAAGCAGAGGATATAAATCAGCTGATTTCAAATTCAAATTACAACTGCATGTCCTCCTGTCTGTCCTGCTTATATGTCTCATTGCAAGGCCACTTTCAACTTGACCTTGCTGTTCTTTGAAACTCTTCTGGAAACACCACGGAAGCTGAAGGGATTTATCATAAAGCTAGATATGCAGTATTCTAATGGAGCCTGGAAACTAAATTGAACTGGAAATCATCTATGCATACTAAGGCCAATGCCTGCCCATTCTTAATGGATCACTGGTGGCTTATCACAATGTCTTAGAGACCCGATACTGAACTTAGATAATGATTCTCAGTAGCTAAAAATGCTTTCATTTTTCAGATTTTCTTCTCTTTGTCCTTTATGGTCCTTAACTCAATCAAATTGTCAGAGGGATACCTCCCATCACAAGGATGATGGAAATGGGACTTTTATTTCTGAAAAGAAAGATCCATGGGTATGAAAACCTCACCACTCAGCCTTTTACCAACATACAATACACAAAAGCAATCAGAGTTTTCTTGCATGACATTCCTTTGTAAAATGTTAAATACCAAACAATGGACTTTTTCTTAAGTCAAATTGTTATTGTCATTGCCTCTTCCTTAATGACATGTTTTCTGAAATTCTGTATGTTCTTACAAACACTTTAACAAAATTTAATGAATTAGACTGATGGGCGATCATATGAGTTTTCATGCTGAAAAATGGATTGTGACATACTATTCATTACTCTTTAATTCAATTAAAAAACACATTGAGCATTTAAAAATAGCTCTTCTGAGTTTTTACATAACATTTATCTTCTTGTTTTGGGGGACTGGCTGTTTGTTTTTTTAAATAACATTTTTGAGACATAACTCATTTAGCATAAAATTAAGCAATTTAAAATGATCAGTTTACTGATTTTTAATATATTTACATACTTGTGCAAGCATCAATACAATTTAATTTTAGGAAATTTTCTTTATGCCCGCTCCCTCCAATATCCCGTTTATTAGTGTTCACGTTTGTTCTCAGACCCTCCCGCGACCCCCAGCTCCAGACAACAAATAATCTACTCTCTATCTATAGATTTGACTATTTTGGACATTTTGTTTAAGTGTAACCATATAATATATGGTCTCTTGTGATCATATTCTTTCAATTAGAATAATATTTTCAAGGCTCATCCATGTATAGCATTCATCAATAATTCATTTCTTTTAATTGGCTAAATAATATTCCATTATGTCGATATACCACATTTTTTTTTACTCATTTGCCAATTAATATTTATGTTGTTTCCAATTTTTAGCTATTATAAATAATGTACTAGTTTTTATGTGCACATATGTTTTCAGTTCTCCTGGGGGTATATGTCTAGGAATGGAATTCCAAGTTTACATTGTATCCTTGGTTAATCTTTTGAGGAGCTATTTTTTGACATAGTCAGACCATTTTACATTCCCATCAGTAGTGTATGAAGGTTCCATTTCTCTAAATTCTCACCACCACTTATTTCCTGCCTCTATGATTGTAGCCATCCTAGTGGGTATGAGATGGTTTCTTATTTGTGAGTTCAGTTTAGATTTATAACTAATGATGTTGGGGATCTTTTTATGTACTTTTGGCTATTTCTTTATCTTCTCTGGAGAAATGTTTTTTCAAATGTATTTCTTATTTTTCAGTTGGATTGCCTTTTATTATTGAGTTATGAGTGCTTTATATACTCCTACTAAAGTCCCTTGTCATATATATGATTTGCAAATACTTTCTCTCACTCTGTGAGTTGTTTTCTCAATTTCTTGATGGTGGCCTTTGAAGCTCAAATTTTTTTAATTTTCATGAGATTCAATTTATCTTTTTCTTTTGTCACTTGTGCTTTTGATGCCATGTTTAAGAATGTTTTACCTGACTTAAGATCATGGAGATTTATTCTTATGATTTTTTTCTAAGAGTTCTAAGTTTTAACTCATACATTTTAGCTCTTAACATTCAGCTTTTACATTTAGCTCTCACATGTTCTGTGTGTGGTGTGAGGTAGGGGCCAAATTTACTATTTTGCCATGTGGATATCCAGTTGTCATAGAATTATTTGTTGAAAAGAATATTACTTCGCACCTAAATTGTCTTGGCAACCTTGCTGAAAATCAGTTAACAAAAAATCTGAGGATTCATTTCTGAACTCTCAATTCTATTCCATTTATCCATATACCTATCCTCGTGCCATTACAATACTGTCTGTTTTTATGTTTTATTTATTTTTGAGAGCAAGAGAGACAGAACATGAGCGGGGGAGGGGCAGAGAAAGAGGGAGACACAGAATCTAAATGTGACTCCAGGCTCTGAGCTGTCAGCAAAGAGCCCAACATGGGGCTCGAACTCACAGACTGTGAGATCATGACCTGAGGTGAAGTTGGACGCTCAACTGACTGAGCCACCCAGGTGCCCCAATACTGTCTTGATTACTGTAATTTGTAGTAAGTTTAAACACTGAGAAGTATCAACCTTCCAATTCTAGTCTTTTGAAAGATTATTTGGGCTATTTTGAGATTCTTACATTTTCATATGGATTTTAGGATGAACCTATTAATTTCTGAAAAAAATAGCAGTTATTAATTCAATACAAATTGCAGTGAAAAGGTAGAATGATTCAGGGAGTATTGCTATTTAAACAATATTAAGTTTTCTGATTCATGAACATGTGATGGCTTTTCATTTAAATCATTCATTTCTTAAAATAATATTTTGTTGCTATCAGTGCATACACTGCACTTCTTTTATTAAATTCATAGTTTTGCTATTTATTTTTTGATACCTTGTAAATCGAATGGTTTTCTTTATTTCACTTTGGAATTGTTTATCGCTACTGTATAGAAATACAAGGGTGATGGGCATTGAGGAGGGCACTGAGCACTGCATGTTGTATGGAAACCAATTTGACAATAAATTTCATATAAAAAAAAGAAATACAATTGACTCTTACATATTTATCTCATACCCTGCCACATTGCTGAACTTACTTGTCCTATATTTTTTAGTGGATTCCTTGGGATTTTCTACATTTAAGATCATGACATTTGTAAATAGAGATAGTTTTTCTTCCTTACTTTAATCTTAATCTTTTATTTTTCTTTCTTAATTACATTTGTAGAAACTTCAGTACAAGTCTGAATAGAAGCAGCAAGAGTAGACAGTCTTGTTTTGTCCCTGATCTTAGAGGAATGCATTTTTCTCCATTAGGAGTGGCATTACATGTAGGATTTCATGCATTCCCTTTATCAAGTTGAGGAAGTTCCCTCACAACATTTTTGTAGAGTAGGTCTTCCAGCAACAAATTACCACCCTCCTTTAAAAAAATATATGGGTATGTCTCAAATTTCCCATTCATTTTTGAAGAAGAGTTTAGCTGGGTATAGAATTCTTGGTAGACTTTCATCACTTCGGAGATGTCATGTTACTGTCTTGTGACCTCTATGAATTCTGAGAAGTCATTTATTATTCTTATTGAGGATCAATTCTAATTGATAAAGTTTTACTGTTTTCAAAACATTTTTTGTTTTTTAATTTCACCAATTAAACTATGATCTGCCTAATGGTAGGTCTCTGAGTTTATTCTACTTAAAGTTTATTGATTTTCTTGAACATGTAGGTTAATGTTTTTGTAAAATTTCAAGTTTTCAGCCATTTTTTTCCAAATATTCTTTTTACCCTTTTCTCCCTCTCCTCTGCTTTGAAACTTCCATTATGTTTATGTTGGTACACTTGATGGTGTACCAATATTCTCTGTGGTTCTGTTCACCTTTTTTGTCCTTTTTCCATTCTGCTCCTCAAACTGGATCGTATCTATTGACCTGTTCTCAAGCCTGTTGATCTTTTCTTTGGTCAGCTTAAATCTCTTGTTGAGTACTTGTGCAGTTTCCATTTCAGTAATTAATTTTTTCAAGTCCAGAATTTCTATTTTTAATAACTTCTAATTCTTTCCTGATATATTTTTTTATTTTGTGAGATATCACTGTCTTTACATTCATTGAGTGCTCTAGGCATGTAGTTATTTAGACATCTATTTGGGTATCTAGTATCCTGCTCCCAAAAGTTTTTATTGCTTAGATTTATGATGGCTTTGTTTTTCTTTCATCTGCTTGTTTATTTTATGATCTTCTTGGACTAATTCTATAGATTCTGTATTTTTGGCAGTGTGTAGCAGTGAACACACTGGATAAAAACACAACAACTTATTTTTAAGTTTTGCTTCTGAGGGGTCACCTCTAGATCAGTATATTTTAAATGTCAGCAATGGGGGGCATCGGGTGGCTCAGTCAGTTTAGCATCCGACTTCAGCTTAGGTCATGATCTCACAGTTCATGGGTTTGAGCCCCATACTGGGTCCACACTGTGTGGATCCTGTTTGGGATTCTTTCTTTCTCTGTCTCTCTCTCAGCCCCTCCCCCAGTCGTGTTCACTCTCTCTCAAAATAAATAAATAAACTTAAAAAAGATGTCAGCAATGATCCACCAGAAGATATCCTTAAATGAAATCCTGTTATATGTTTCAACTTTTCCAAGGTGGTCCATGTGTGTGAGAAGGCACATCCAAACATCAGGCGGTATACAAGACATCCATGGCGCTTACTCCCTGCTTCTGCAGACCTTAAGGTCAGTCATATGTGAATGACTACTACCTTTGCCTTTCCCTTGTATTTCCCGGGCTTGGGCATAACCTTTGGGATCCTCATGAATATTTTGGAGCATTTTAAAATTCTCTGTGGTAATCTGGTTTTCCAGGATTTCCTTTTAAATCCCCCTCTTCCAAACTTCCTTTCTTTCTTTTGCACCAATGATACCTCAGCCTTAGGAAGCTGTGACGTTGCCAACATACTGTTGCTGTTTTGTAATGCTGTGGGGCTCTGTATTTTTCCACAGAGCTGAGTTCTGAGACAAGTCAGATGTCTACAACATCCTGGGGATAGAGATTTTTCAGAGAGCTGCAATTTCAAACAAAATATTGACTGTGTGCTGGGGATGGTGATTTTAAGGGAGCTCCAGAAGAGGTCAGACCTCTCCAATATTTGCAAATCTGCTAGCTTGTGGGTATCACATCCCTGATCTGGGGAGGGAAGGGGAATGGGACTAGCCCCAAGTAAAAAATAACACAGACTGTGATGCCTTACAGGGGTTTAGTAAATTCTCTTGGATAGATGACCTTCAGTTTGCTCTGTGGCTTTGGTTAATTTCCAGAGTTCTGAAATGGTTGATTGTATTTTACCCATATTTTCATTGTTTCAGTAGGAAAGCAAGGTCACAAGGGTCCTCATTCTATCCTTTCAGAAGTCTATTTACATTGCATATTTTTAGAAAATAAATACACTGTGATCTTATTTACTTTCTCATTGCTGTTAGTCTCTCTTCCTTTGGTTCATCATCTATCTTCTTACCATCTCCATTTTCAAATAAAATTTAGATTTATCATGTTTTTCTGTTTTGAAGTTTATCAGTACCCTTCCTTTTCCTGGTAAAATACCTATTTGTGAAGGTGTAAGAGATATAAGTATCAATGTATATTTTATTATTTTTATGCTTGACTTTCCCTTATTTTATGACTGCATTAGTTACGTGACTTCTATTATTTTTATGTTTCACTAATATTGCTTTTTTCAATGTTCTTGCCTTTCAAATGGTACTTGCTTCTGTACTTGGTTTTATGAAAAAAATGCAATTCCATGGAATTGTTCTCTTACTAGTCTTTGCAAGTATGGATTCCAGATGGAATAAGAGTTACATGTATTAAATTATAAAAGTGCCTTTGTATAAATTCCCTAACATAAGATAGTAGAGTCCAATTTTACTTTATTAAATTTACTGTAATAAATTTACATTACATCCTTTATTTACCTCATATTCTTTGCATAAAATCAGTGGGTGAATCATGGCTTGAGAACACTTCTTCAATTAATTATGCAGCAATAAAGTCCCCAATATATATTATCATTTACAATTGTAATTTGCTAGATGATACAGATGAGATGTAGCAATGAGTAACATAATTGCCTTTTTAATGCTATGGTAGGTACACTATGGTCATTAGTTATCAACTTGACTAATTATTATTGGTAGTAATTAATCTTTGCTCTAATAATTATTGCTGATGAATATACATGTCTTGCCCTCCTTACCTTTTGCAATGACATCCAGATGATACATGTGATTACTAAACTGCAGATTGTCTAGGACAGTTAAATAATTTGATATAGTAAATATGTCTCTGAGACCAGATAGATTTTCATCAAGTTGTTGGAATTGTAAAAAGGTACACAATATAGTGATTTTTTTCAGATATTTAAGTTACCCCATCCTGTCCCCCATTAAGATTTGTTTCCTTGTATTTCATATACTACTCTGAAGCTTTTGGCTGGCTTAAACAAGGCAATTGGTAAGAAGTGTGCTTCCATAAATGAGTTAGCATAATCTTAGCATTGAACAAAAGGAATGAAAAGGAAGTCTTGAAATGATGACCCGTAAAAACTCTTCGTAGGAGTTACCCAGACTTACATGCACAAACCCCTTACCATGGCCAAACTAACATTTACAAAAGAAGTATGCATCTTACATGTCCTGTAATTTCAACATAAGAGTGGTAACAAGAAGAAGCTTGTGTAAGTCAGTGGATAATCAGCTGTCATTGAAGAGATTGTTCCAAATGTCTTCACAGAAATAACTTCTACCCTAATACCATTCAAAGACTCTCAGATAACTATGTTGACGTCTTCTAAATCAGAAACAAACAAAAAAAAATGGAAACTGGTGATGTTGATTTTAAACAAGGTTTGCTGGTTCTTGGAACAATGGAAGCTTGCACTTGCTATAAGATTTATCAGAAAGACTGTGTCATAAAAACAAACTTCAATGAACTAATATTCTTAAGAAGTCTGAACCAGTCCAACTCATGTAGAAATATTCTGCCACAACAATTATATTCAGTGATTGCTCTGTTTTTAAAAACAGATATTTGGGGGTGCCTGGGTGGCTTGGTCAGTTAAGCGTCCCACTTCGGCTCAGGTCATGATCTCACAGTCTGTGAGTTCGAGCCCCGCCTCGGGCTCTGTGCTGACAGCTCAGAGCCTGGAGCCTGTTTCAGATTCTGTGTCTCCCTCTCTCTCTGACCCTCCGCTGCTCATGCTCTGTCTCTCTCTGTCCCAAAAATAAATAAACGTTAAAAAATAATTAAAAAAATAAATAAATAAAAACAGATATTTGCATGTTAATTTAATCTCATTTATTTTGGAGGGACAATTTAAATATGTTTAATGGTTCAAAATGGGCTTCCAGTATTTATTTTTTTTTAGTATTTATTACAAAATTTGGTGACTATAGGAAACAAGGATTTTACTTGAAGTGGCTCTATTTATTTATTTTTTTATTAAAAATTTTTTTTAATGTTTATTTTTGACAGAGAGAGACAGAGTGTGAGTGGGGGAGGGGCAGAGAGAGACAGAAAGACACAGAATCTGAAGAGGCTCCAGATGTCAGCACAGAGCCCTATGTGGGGCTTGAACTCACAAACTGTGAGATCATGACCTGAGCCAAAGTCAAACATTTAACTGACTGAACCACCCGGGCGCCCCTGAAGTGGCTCTATTTATAACTATCATCTGAGAAATAACTGAATTATATACGTTGTGTGTGTGTGTGTGTGTGTGTATGTGTATTGAATAGTTTCCTACAAATAACGTAAGCATTGGTTTGTCTGAATAAAACAGTGGCTAAAGTACAGCTGCTTAGTTTTTCTTCTAATCAGTATTTAAATAATGTTATTATTTAGCAATATAGAGAATGACATGATGGAAAGTACTGTGTTTGAAAGCAGAAGTTCTGAGGTCAGGCAATCCTGGGTTGGAGTCCTACCTCGTTGGTTACTGTGAGTTTTACTGCAAGTTATTTAATCATTCTTAACCTAGTTTCATTGTCGTTGAAACAGTGGCTATGCAAACAAAATTGCATCATGGTATTATTATGGATATTTCAGATAGGTAAATATCTTAATATGATTATCATAATATACCTGCTTCATAAGGTTATTGAGATAATTAAATGTGGGGAAATTACTTAGTAGAGACAGCATGGTCTAAACAAATATTATCTACTATTTTCATAGTTATTATTACCAAGTAAATGCATTTCTAATCCCACAAAAACATTTCAAAATCTCATGTGAAGACTAATATAAATACTAATAAAAGTTCTAGACAAAAGTATTTCAAAACCAAGAATAGCAGATTTATTGAATATTTTTCCTCCAATAATCAGCCTTCAGAAGAGCATTTCTTTATTTTCTGAGATATTCTCTGTCCTATAGTGTGTGAAAGTATGTGAGCATGAGGATGGCTCACAGCCAGCCATTTTCTTCCCCCATGTCATTCTAGAGAGAATTTCGATGTAGATTTCACATTGCATCGTTGGTATGAGTGGTGTTTATTTGGTCTGATTTGTTCTAATGGATCATTATTGATAAGTTATTCCAAGTGTGATGTCCTTTAATACTTGACCAAGAATAACTTTCCAGATTGGGCTAACCTCTGTAGTGGTGACAACATTTAAAATTTTTATATTCTAGTCCTGCCCCCTAAGACATCATGTTCCTCTTTTAGCTACACTGAATACAAGCTCATGACTTGGCAAGTGTTAAAGATTTATCTATTTATTAACATTTTACTCACAAGGATAAAACTCTTGAAATATTACATCTCGTTTTCGAGAATGTCCTTGAGATGGAAAGCAGATATATTCTTTGTCACATTACATTTTTAGACCATGTAGTTCACTGCCATAAAGCAGTCACCAGAAAAGTTAAATGAAACTACATTATGCAATAGATTTTTTCATATTTTAGATGCATGTACATTTATATAATACCCAATTGTAAATTTTGATGGTAGTGTTAAGAGCTCTGTGGAGTAATTGCCAAACTCTCAGGAAGACAAACAATTTTTGGAATGGACAGAATTGTATTTATTGTTGATACGTGGCAAAGTTTTCATGTCTACCTTTATGAAGAAATTGTCCTTTTGTTTCTTATGGTTGACAAGTGACAAACATAGTAGAGTTTCTCACCATTCCATTTTCTGACTCTTCAGCATGAATTATGCATGGGAGAGAATTCAGCTGGGAGGATATCAGTTTATTGGTAAAGGAGTAGTATCAGTTTTTCAGTAGTATCAGCCAACCTGGCTGGCTCTGGAATATTTGCTAGCTGCCCTCCATTGCTATTGTGAGGAGTGTATTGAACACTGGTGTGGATTATGGCATGGAGATTAAGACTGTAGGACTTGCAATTGACCAAAGTTAGGTTTGTGTCCAAGTTCCACTACTTGATATCTTTACACTTTAGTCCTCTTATCTGTTACTAGGTAGTTGTAAAGGAAATAAATAAAAAAGTAAGTAAGTAAATAAATAAATAAACAAATAAGTAAATAAAAGATTATGTTTAGCACAAGACCTAGGACAAATGAGCTGCTATAAAATGAAAATCATTATAATTACTTCCCCTTATGATTGTCAGTTTTATGTTTCAGCCTGACTAGGCTAAAGGATGCTCCAACAGTAGTTAAGGCATTACTACTAGGTGTCTCTGTGACTATGTTTCCAGAAGAGATGACCATTTGAATCAGAAGATCTTTCTCACAAATTATGGTGAGCATCATCCAAGCCACTGAGGGCCTGAATGGAATAAAAAAAATGCAGAAAGATGAATTTGCACTCTGCTTGACCCAGGACATCATCACCTCCTGCTGTTGGCCATCTGTGATCCTGGCTCCTGGGCCTTTGGACTCAGACTAGGAATGACACCAACACATTTTTGGTCCTCAGACTTTTGGACTTGGGGTGAATCACACCGGCAGCTTTCCTGGTTCTCTACTTACGGACAGCAGATCATAGGAATTCTTAGCCTCTGTAATCATTCATAATAAATCTCCTTAGATCTGTTTCTATATATATATCCTGTTGATCTGTTTCAGTAGAGAATCCTGGCTAATTTACCCCTCAAGTTATATAATTTCTTCAATAAATTATTATGGTTGTATAAGAAACTAATTTATCTATTTCTTTTCCTTTTGTAAATTTATTTTTCAGACTGGGCCTCTTCTTACCTAGAAGAGTAGACTGTATACACATGCTTTGCATGACTGTATTAATGCTTCTTTTTATTTGTTATATTTCAGATTCTTTGCAACTTTAGGTGAGTTGCTTTCCTTAGTTGTAAGGATTCACTCATTCAGTAAATTCCCATTGAACTCATCCTATGTGCCAATTATTGCAGTGGGAGCTGAGATAAAACAAAGTATAAGAAAAATAGAAGCCTTCACAGAGGTTACACAGTAGTGGCAGAGAGACCTGCAAACAGGCATATCGCCTTGCCCTATGATAAGTACCCTAATGGGAGGAGTACATGTTGCTATGGGAGCCTATGGCTGGTGTTGGAAAAAATAATGTTCTAAGTACAGACCTAAACGTTGAGTAGGAGTTAGCCAAGAGAAACAGGAGGGGAGAATTATTCCACACAGAAGAAATAGAATGTGTAAAGTCTATAATGTAAGAGTGCGCATGGTGTGTTCAAGAAACTGAATGAGATATTTTTGTTTCTGATACGAATGCAGAGTGCAGTTTCAAAGATAGCAAGAAATGAGGCTGGAAAAGTCAGCAAAGGCGAGATCATGAGTGGCTTTGTACAAAATTTTAAGTAATTTTTACTTTATCCGAAGGGAAACCACTAAAGGATATCAACTAGGGTAAAGAGTGATCATTACTTGTGTAGGAAGCACAATTTGGGGGCAGAAGGAACTGAGAGAAGGAGGTCAAGACTAAGGCAAGAGAACAATGTAGGAGGTTCTTGAAGTAATTCAAGTAGAAAAGCATGGGCATGTAGACCAAAATAATGGTGAAAGGAATGGGGAGAATCAAATGGACTTGCTAGATGTCTACAAAATGTACTCATCAAATTTCACAAAAATTTGAATGATATTTATAGTAGCAATAACATAACAATCCAGAGTTAGATGGCATTTTTATACCTATGCTATTCTAAGTGTTTTGCTTATATTTAGCCATTTAGTACTCACAGGAAATATCTGAGTTAAGTACTATTATAATCTTTATTTCAGATGATAAAACTGAGCAATGGAAGAGTTAAATAACTTGTCCAAATTCGCATAACTAGTGAGAGGAAAAGCCAGGCTTTAAACCTAGGCATTCTGGTTCTGGAGTATAAGCATGAGGCTATTCTATTGACACTGTAACTGACACTGGTTTTGCATACATATCCAGACACAACAGTCAAGTGCATTACAGTCATTGTTTCATTTAGATTGTTGCAATTGAAAAAAAATAGATTGTTGCAACTGGTAAAAATGAAGATGAGTGAAGGAAGAGAAAAATTGGGTTTCTTGTTTTGTTACAAAGACAAGGTAACTGGTAGATGAGCACAAATTGGAAATGATAAGACACTAAAAAACAAAACAAAACAAACAAAAAAGCCTAAGAATGCTAAGTCCTTAAAAATGTCTCTTTGATATAATAACATAGAAGCCATTAGTGACCGTAGTATAGTAAGTTTCAGTGGAATAGTGGAAGCACAGCCAGGTTTTAGTGAGATGATAAGTGAGGGCAAGTTGGAGGGCATCATGAGAGGAAATACAGACAAGGGATTCGGGATTTTAACTGTAATTTGTAAAACAGTTAGGTGGTAACTGTATGGTGGGTGGGTACAGGTGAAAAATGTATTTATAGATCAGGGGGAACAGTATAGATAGTATAGAAATAAAAGCACACTTGTATAGTCAGTTGATCATAAAATATGAAAATAAAATACATTGGGAAAAATGGTGTTGAAAAAACTGGGAAATATGTTAAAAGAAATAAATCTTGATTCCTAACTTTAACCACATGCAAAGATTAATTGGAGAGCAAAGATAGACCTAGAAACTGGTTAAAAACAAGGTTTTTATAAGAAATGTAATTTGGGGTAGACAAATATTTATTTTATACAACACTGAAAATAATTAGAAGACAATATATAAAATATAATCCATCAAAATTGAAAGTTCCGCTCAACAAATACACCATTCATTAAGTGAATGGGCAGTGTAGCAGAAAATATTTGCAAAATATATTTCTGATAAAGGATTTGTGTTAAAAATATATAAGGAATTATAAACCCAATAATAAAAGGACATGCAACCCAAGACAGAAGGGCAAGATTTTGAACAAACACTTTATAGAAGAAGATATGTAAATGACAAGCACATGAAACAATGATCTAATCATTCAGAATTAGGCGAAGGCAAATTAAAAACATAATTATATACCTCTAGTCACTCATGATTAACACTGAAAAGATCGACAACAACAAATGTTGGAGAAGATATGGAATAACCAGAACTCTCACAAATTGCTGGTGAATATAACACATTCTCAAGCACCTTGGAAAAGGAAGATTTCACAAGTTTCTTACAAAAGTAAATGGGCACCTAAACTTTGGCCCACTAATTTCACTCCTAGGTATTTACCAAAGAGGAATGAAAAGACTTGTTTAAGAATGTTCATAGTGATTTTGTCTACAATAGCTCAAATTTGGAAATAACCCAATTTCATCAAGATGTGATGGTCAAAATAAAAGTGGTATATTCACACAGTGGAAAACAAAATTTAAAAAAAGCAAAAAAATATTGATACACACAAAAATATTCACAAATCTAAGAACACAGAGACATAATATACATACATAACTCTGTATGCACATATTCATATTTTCATAGCCTGTCTGCTAAGAGGGTCTAGAAACAATGATAAAGCAGAAACAAATAAACTTAGATGCCTGGATCTGGGTTTCTAAATATCACTTTTTATGAGAAAGAACCGGGACTCCTTAGAAAAAGTTTGTTTCCAAAGCTGGAGCAGAAAACATTTCAAGGTGAGCCAGGAATGTCTTGTGGATGGAATCCTTCAAGAATGACATGAGTAAATCAAAAGACACAGGATTGAACTTGAGAGAAACTCTTACGGGCCAAATCCAAGAAAATTGGCTATCCAGATAAATGACAGAAATCAATTTTAAGCCATGTGAAATAAAATAGAAATCCATGAGCTGATACTAGAATAAAATGAATGCATGAAAAGATGAGTACATAGGAAATCAAGAAATAAACAAAAATAATGAGAAAGGATACAAAAAAAGCTCTTATTTAGTAGAATACCAACTAATAAGAGGAAAAGAGAGCACTGCCTTCTGCATTTAAACAGAGCAATTGGTAAGAATGGGAGCAACACTTCCATTCTATAAGTGAGGAGGAAGAAAGAGTAGGCAAATGCAGTAATGTTTGTCTATTCATTGGTGAGAAAGCAAAGGAATTATTTTCTGATTTTTGCTGTTGGTGTTTTCTCTCTGTGAAGTATGTGGTCTAAAATGGCTGTCTGGAAATGGGCTAGGTATCAAATTAGAAAGTATGGAAGGACTTTGAGAGGGCCGACTGATATTAGAAATAAGGATTTTATAGTGCTGCCAATTTGTATTCCGGGTTTCTCATTCTTTGTAATTTATTCTTGTTCTGTTCTAACCTTACGTAGAAGTAAGAAATGTGGGTGGGGATACTATTTTTCTTTTTAAATGCCTATATAGAAAATTTCTTATCACTTTATTTCTTCATATGATTATAACTTGCAGTTTTCACAATATCCAAGTGAGATAGTGTTAAAAGTAAGGCCAACATTAACTTCTTGGCTAATGTAAAATTAAATGGCTTTTACTCCATCTTGGAAGCCAGAAGGTCCTCTTATGTATTTTTTTTATTGACATTTTTATTGAGAAAACTGTAGAGTCACATGTAGTTGTAAAAAAAATAATATAGAAGAATCCTGGTCCTCTTTATACTTTCCCAGTTTCAATTAGTGGTAACATTTTGTGAAACTGTAGTGTAATGTCACAACCAGGGTGATAACATTAATACAATCCACCAATTTTATTCAGATTTCCATGGTTATACTTGCACTCACTTCTATGGAAATGTATATGTATATTTAGCTGAATACAGTGTCATGAGAATTTTAAATTTGTTTATCTGGTAGCTCAATGCAGATACAACTACACAAGTGTCCCCTGCATTGTCTTTTTATAGCCATACACCCCTCCTCCCACTGCCTGAACACACCATTCCTAACTTCTGACCAGTACTAATCTATCCTAATCTTCAAAATTTTATTTTAGAAATGTTTTATAAATTGAATTGTACTATGTGTAACCTTTTGAATTGGCTTTATTTTATGATTTAGCATAATTCCCTGAGCATTCTTTCATTTTTGATATGATTCATTCAACTTTTGATATATACATGCATTGTATGTATCAAAAGTTTATTCCTTTTTAATGATGAGTAGTATTCATGGTATGTGTGTAGCAGAGTTTGTTTAACTTATTTACACTTTTAAGGTTATTTGAGCTGATTCCAGCTTTGGCTTCTACAAATTAAGCTGCTATGTACAACTATGCCTAGGTTTTTGCATAAACAGAAGTTTCTATTTCTCTGGGTTAAATGACCTAGAGTAAAATTGCCAGTTCATATAGTTTATTAGTCTGCTAGGGCTGCATAGCAAAATACCAAAGACGAAGTGGCTTAAACAACAGAATTTTTTCCCCTCGGCTTCGGGGCTGAAAGTGTGAGCTCATGGTGCCAGAGTGCTGGATCCTGCGAAGTCTCTCTCCTGGCTTTCAGATGGCTGCCTCCTCTCTTTCTCATGACTTACTCCATTTGAGCTGCTGTAACAAAATAACATGAGATATATGTTATAAACACAACATGTTATAAGCATGTTGTTTAAAAACAACAAAAATTTATTTCTCACAGTCCTGGAGGTTGGGAAGTCCAAGATCAAGGGTCTAACACTGTTGCATTCTGGTGACTCTTCCTTATTCATAGCTGGTGACTCACCTTGTTGAAGGGCAAAGGGAGCTCTCTGGGGTGTCCTTTAGAACAGTAGTCTTACTTTAATTTTTTTTCTCAAGTATGTTTTAACTATTCTAAAGCCTATGGCTTTCCATATACATTTTAGAATATATATATATATATATATATATATATATATATATATATTCTATATATTCCATATTGTAAATATATATATATATTTACAATATATATATTATATATTATTATATTATATTATAATATATATAATATATATTATATATATAATATATATATTATAATAATATATATATAATATAATAATATATATTATATATTATTATATTATATATATTATTATAATATATATATATATATATATATATATTTACAAAAAAACTTGCTGTCTTTTCCCCCCATAGGAATTGCATTAAACCTATAGATCAAATTGGGAGAATTGATACTTTTATCATGATGAGTCACCAATCTAAGAGAATGTTATGTCTTTCAAATAATTTAGGTATTCTTTCATTTCTTCCATAAACATTTTATAATTTCCAGCCTGTAGATAATATACATATTTTGATAAGTATATACCTAAGTATTTTATTTTCTTTGAAGAAATTTTAAATTGCATTGGTTTTAAATTTTGGTTGTTGTATTTGCATTGTTAGCATATACTATTATGATTAATTGTCTATTGATATTGCTGAATTCACTGATACTTTTTAGGACTATATTTTTGGATTTCTGGTTATTTTCTCTGTGTACAAGCAAGCCATCTGTAAATAAAGATCACTTTATTTCTTTCTTTCCAATGTTTCCATATGACTTTCATTTTTTTAATCTTGCCTTATTTCAATGACTAAAACTTTCAGCAGTATTTGGATAGAGTGGTGAGTGAAGACATTCTTGCTTTGTACCCAGTCTTATAGGGAAACCATTCAGTCTTTCATCATTGTGTCTGATGTTACCCATAGCTTTTTTAATTTTTTAATTATTATTATTTTTTTTATTTTGAGAGAGACAGGGACAGCACAAGAGGGGAGAAGGGCAGAGAAAGAGGGAGAGAACGAATCTCAAGCAGGCTCCACGCTGTCAGTGTAGAGCCTAACGCTGGGCTTGAACCCACAAACTGCAATATCATAACCTGAGCTGAAACCTGGAGTCAGACACTCAACGGACTGAGCCACCCACATGCCCCTAAAGATGTTCTTTATCAAATTGAGTAAGTGCTCACCTGTTCCTAATTAGCGGAGGGTGTTTTCCATGTATGGCTTTTGAATTATGTCAACTATTTTTCTGTATCAATTGATACAATTATTTTTCTTCTCCAAGTCATTGATATGCATTACAGTGATTTTTTGAAAGCTCAATCAGACTTGCACATATGGATAAACCTCACTTAGTTGTGATGTATGTCTTTTTGTATACTATTGAACTTAGTTTGCTGTTAGTTTGTTGGAATTTTTATGCTTACATTTATTGAGATATTGATGTGTAGGTTGCTTCTTTTGTACTTTTTGATTTTATTATTTGAAAAACAGTTGCCTCATAAAATGATTTGAAAAGCATCCTCTACTATTCTATTTTCCTGAAGAGATTCTGAAGAATTGGGAGTAATTTTTTTTTTTTATGTTTTGCAGAATCCTGCAGTAAAATCATGTGGATTTGGAGTCTTCTTTTTGGAGAATATAAATTATAATTATGAATTTAATCACTTTAATGGATTTAGGATTACTGAGATTACATGTTTCATCTCGGTTGAATTTTAATAGTTGGAGGTTTTCAAGAACTAATTCCATTTCTCCTAGGTTGTCAAAATTATGAGAAAAAATCAGTTGTAGTATTATCTTACTGTCACTTTAATTGGTGGCAGGATCTGTGGTGCTATGCCCTGTTTCATTCCAGATAATTGGTGATTTGTGTCTTCTCTAGTTTTGTCTGTGTTGTTAGGGGTTTATCAATTTTACTGAGGAAAAAAAAAGGTTTTCCCCAGCTGACTTTTATTACTATTTTCTTTTTTCTTTCCTTTTCTTTTCTTTTCTTTTCTTTTCTTTTCTTTTCTTTTCTTTTCTTTCTCTCCCTCTCTCTCCCCTCCTTTTTTTTTTTTTTTTTCTTACTGTTTTCTTATTTATGACTTCACTGATTTATCTTTTTTTGTTTTCTTTCTTGCATTTGCTTTGGGTTTCTTTTTCTTTTTCTAGTTTCTTAGAGGAAGAACACAGGTTACTGATTTGGGATTTTAAACAATTTTCCATGTGGGGCACCTGGGAGGTTCAGTCGGTTAAAGGCCCAACTCTTGGTTTTGGTTCAGGTCATGATCTCATGTTTTGTGGGTTCAAGCCCCACATCAGGCTCTGTTCTGATGGTGTAGAGTCTGCTTGGGATTCTCTCTCTCTCCCTCTATCTCTGCCCTTCCCCTGCTCACTCTCTCTGTTTCTGTCTCTGTCACTCTCTCTCTAAAAATACATACATACATACATAATTTTTATAAATAAATAAATAAATATTTGCCTTGGAAGTATTTTGTGCTATAAATTTTCCTCTTAGCACTGCTTTAGCTACATCTTACATATTTTGATAATTTATTTTTGTTTTTACTCACTTATATGTATTTTTAATTTCCTTTGAGTCTCCCTTTTTGACCTATGTATTAGGAGTGAGTTGTTTAATTTCCATGTATCTAGAGATTATCCCGTTTTCTTTCTCTTATTGATTTTGAATTTTATCCCATTATGGTCAACTCTGTATGATTGTGATTTTTAAAAAAAATTATGAGGTTTGTTTCATGGCCTGGGATAACATCTATCTTGGTGAATGTTCTAAGGGTGCATAAAAGAGTCTAATGGACTTTAGATGGACTGTTCTATAAATGTGAATTCGATTCTGTTGATTTTGTTGTTCAGATATTCTATTTCTTTACTGATTTTCTGTCCAGTAATTTTATATTTTGCTTTTTGAGAGGTGTGGAAGTCCCTAACTGTAAGTGTGGATTTGTCTGTTTTTCCTTTCAGCTCTTTCATCAATTTTCTATATGTATTTTCAGGCTCTGTTGTTTAATGCATATACATTTAGGATCACAATGTCTCTTCTGTAGATTGATATTTTTCATCATGTAATGTCCATATTTATCTCTTGTAATTCTACTTGTTATAGAGTCTACTTTATAAGATATGAATAGAGCCATCGCTGCCTTTTATTGATTAATGTTTACATAATACATCTTTTTTCCATTATCTTACTTTTTATTTACCTATGTGGAATTGAAAGAGTTCTTGTAAGCAGTATATTTTTGGTTGTGTGTCTTTATCTACTTGGCCAATTTCTGTGTTTAGATTGGTATACGTTAACTGTTTATGTTTAAGATAATTATTGATGTTTGGTGCTTAAGTCTGTCATTTTATTATTTGTTTTCTGCTTATTTCCTTTGGTTCTCATTGGTTTTTCTTTGTTTCTCCTTTCTTGCTTTTCCCTAAGTTAGGTGAACATTTTTAAAGATTTCATCTTGATGTCTCTATAGTATTTTCAAGTATGCCTCTTTATATAGTTTTCATTGTTTTTTTCCTCTGGGCATCATTACACACACACACACACACACACACACACACACACACACACACCTCTTACCTTAATCTAGTGATATCAGTGTTTAGTCAGTTTTAGTGAAGCCTCTATGCCATTTAAGTGACTTTTTTGTCCCAGTTTTAAACATCAGCATCTTGAGTTATCAGTTGGTATGGTAATTTTTATTTCAATTATCAAATATTATTTATAAAATTAATATATTGTATATACCCATATTTATACTCTTTACATCAATTCTTTTTCCATCTTGATGCTCTAAAATCCTTTCTTTTGTCATTTTGTTTTTCTTTGAAGAACTTCCTTTAATCAACCTTAAGGGAAGATTTGCCAATGATAAATTCTTTTAGTTTTCCCTTTGCTGAGAATGTCTTTATTTCTTTTCTGAAGGATAATTTTACTACCTATAGAATCTGCAGTTGACAGTTTATTTTATTTTAGAACTTAAAAAAATGTTTTGCCACTTACCTTTGGCCACCAGAGTTTCAGATGAGAAATCTATCATTCGAATTGGTATTCCTGTCTAGTTAATGTTACATGTCTTTCTGGTAGCTTTCAGTTTCCGTTTCTTTGTTTTTGTTTTTAAGATTTTATTTTTAAGTAATCTCGAAGCTCGAACTTACAACGCCAAGATCAAGAGTCACATATTCTACCAACTGAGCCAGACAAGCACCCCATTTTGAGGAGTTTTATCTGTATTTTTCAAAAGTTGATCATAATGTGTCTTGACATGGATTTCCTTGGATTTATTGTGTTGGAATTTGCTCATCTTCTTATATCTTAGGTTTGCATCTTTTGCCAGAATTGAGAAGTTTTTAGTCATCATTTTCTTTGAATACTTTTTTAGATTCATTCTCTTTCTCTTCTCCTTCTGGGACTCTGATGATGTGAATGCTGGATCGTTTGTTATTGTCACCAAGTTCCTGAGGCTTTGCTCAATTTTTTGCCTATTTTCTCTCAGTTGTCCAGATCAGGTGAATTCTATGACCTGTCTTCAACTCATTGTTTCTAATCTGTTTCATTTCCACTCTTCTATAGAGCTTGTCCAGTGAGGTTTTTGATTTTTTTGTTTTCAATATTACAATGTTTTTTATTTCTATAATTTCCATTTTGTTCTTTTATTTATAAGTTCTCTTTTTTTGCTGATATTTTATATCTTGTCATTTGTTTTAAGACAATTTGACATTGAATACTGAAGCATAGTTAACGATGGCTGACTGAAAATCCTTACCACATAATTCCAACATCTGATTCATCTTACTGTTAGCATCAGTGGATTTTCCTTTCTTATTTAAGTTGTGATTGTCTTTTTTCTTGATGTTACAGTTGACTTTTTATTTATCCTGGAAATTTTGCCTCTTACATTAGAAAACTCTGGGATTTATTTTTTTAATGTTTATTTATTTTTGAGAGAGGGAGGGAGAGAGAGAGAGAGAGAGAGAGAACACAAGCGGGAAGGGCAGAGACAGAGGGAGACACAGAATCTGAAGCAGGCTCCAGGCTCTGAGCTGTCAGCACAGAGTCTGACGCAGGGCTTGAACCATGAGGTCGAGACCTGAGCCAAAGTTGGATGCTTAACCCACTGAGCCACCTAGGTGCCCCTAATTTTTTTTTAAACAGACTGTCTTCCTGTTTAAGTTTTGGCCTACTCCTTGTTTCTGCTCCTCGTTAGTGTTTATCTACTTGGCCAATTTCTGTGTTTAGATTGGTGTACATTAACTGTTTATGTTTTGGTTCTCATTAGCTGTGGCTCTAATGGCAATTTAAATTTCAGAGCCTTTGTAGTGGTATTTTGGTCTGCTTGGCTTGCTTGGTGATACTGGGATTTTCAGTGGTCTCAGGCCAGTTGCTGGGTGTCTCCTGGTGTAGAAGGATAAAATGGGATCCTCGTACCCCTGGTCCCTGACTTTCCAGGTTCTCTGGGAGTATAAGGGGATTCATAGGCCTGCAGTGTAAGAGTGTTCCTAGGTCTGGCAGCTGGTTGTTACTTGATCCATTTTGCTTTGCTGATTCTGCCCACCAGCCACAATGTTTCAGTATAGGGAGAGATTTGTTCAGTATAGGGAGAGATTTTCCCTGCCTGTCTTATTAGTATGATAAGGGCCTTTGTCTTACTCAGTTCTGGCTCCTATAACAAAATATCATAAACTTGGTGACTTAAACAGCAATCCTTTAGTTTACCATAGTTCTAGAGGCTAGAAGTCTTATAATCAGTGTCAGCATTATTGGGTTCTTGTTAAGGGCCCTCTTCCTGCTTTATAGATGGCTGCTTTCTTTCTGATCCTCACAGGATGCACAGAGAAAGCTCTAGTCCTCTTCTCCCCTTATAAAGACACTGATTCCATCTTGGGGGCCCTGCCCTCATGGCCTCATTTAATCAATTATCTCCCCAAAGTCACATCTCAAAATATCATCCCATTGGAGTTTAGGGGTTTAACGTGAATTTGGGGTAAACACAAATTTTTAGTCCATAGCAGTCTTTCCTGTCTATTTTTTTCCACCTGACTTAACTCCTCTAGGTGGGGAGAAATAATCTGATGAAAGAGGTCTCCCCAGAAAGACTACTTGCTATAACTTGGTAGTGAAGGCTTGAGATATATTATATATCAGGGGGAGGAGGGTTGACATTCATATTGGATTAATGCTTCAATAATGTGTTTTATTTTTCTGTGACTTTCAGAGCACTGAAATGACAATATGTCAATTAAGTGGTCACTGGGAGGTGATGAACTGTCAATTTTTAAATTAATGAAAGACCTTAAAATCTATGATCAGGAACTTAAATTTCACAAAGAGACAAATTGGGCATTACAGCAGTATTGGGAGGAAGAGAATTAAAAAATCAATTTATTGAAAACTTTTGTACTGAAACATGAAAATGCATTAAAGAACACAACCTAATTCACAAGAGGAACGAACCTAGGACAGTTGTATAAACTAACAACTGGACCCCTCTTCTCTTTTACATCTCATAAAATCTTTACCAGCTGAATTATCATAAGTGTTTATTTTAAATTTGTTTACATATAACTTATGTAGGAAATTATGCCAGATTTTTAGCAGAAAAACGGCCATAACTATTCCCTTTCTGATATCCACATCCTTTGTAATGTGGTTTAGGAGGTCCTTCCTGTATGATGTGGACTTTATTACTCCACAATTTGTATTTGGGTTGGCCTCATAATCTAGTTTAGCCAACCGAATTCAATGAAATAGGCTGTATGCCATTTTTGAACAAATCTCAATGTTCCTTGCATGCTTCTTCCTTCCACTCACTTGAAGAGGGTCCCAATTACCTTCATCTCACAGTATTTAAAAATCCCTTATAAAGTTCCTCTCATGTTGAGGGACTGACCTGTGTGTTCACCAGAATACAGCAGAAGAGACAGGGTCTGACCCACTAGATATAAGGGCAGTATAACTTCTGCACGGAACCTTTGGAGTACTAATATGGGTAAGTCAGTTGTATTACGAGGACACCCAAGCAGCCTCATGGAGAGTGCAGCATGGAGCGAAGCCAACTTGCCAGCACCAACTTGACAGTCATATGGCTAAACTACCTTGAGAACAGATCCTCAAGTTCCAGTCAGCTCTCAGATGACTAAGGTTACAGGTGCCATCCCACTGCAACCTCATGAGAAACCCCAAGCCTCACTGCCCAGCTGAGCTCTCTTGAATTCCTGTCCCAAAGCAATGTTGCTGTGATTCATTTTTTTCCTTTTTAAATTGTTATTTAAATTCTAGTTAGTTAATACACAGTCCAATATTGGTTTCAGGAGTAGAATTCAGTGATTCATCACTTGCATAAAACACACGATGCTCACTATAACAAGTGCCCTCCTTAATACCCGTCACCCATGTAGCCCATTCCCCACCCACCTCCCTCCATCAGCCCACAGTTTGTTCTCTATTGTTAAGAGTCTCTTATGGTTTGCCTCCATTTTTTCCCCTTCAACTATGTTCATCTGTTTTATTTCTTAAATACCACATGAGTGAAATCATGTGTTACTTGTTTTTCTCTTACTTGGTACGCTTAGCATAATACACTCTAGCTCCACCCATGTCATTGCAAATGACAAGATTTAATTCCTTTTGATGGCTGAGTAATATATACCTATATATATAATATTTATTACATTATAATTATAAATTATATTTATATAATTATATTTATAAAATATATAATTATATAAAATATGTAAATTATATTTATAAAATATATAAAATATATAATTTATAATATAAATTATATATAAAATTTATATTTATATAAAATATAAATTATATTTATAAAATATATTGATAAAATATATAAAATATATAATTTATAATATATATATTATATGTATATATCACATGTATAGGTGTGGTACCTTTATCCACTCATCATTCAATGGACATTTGGGCTCTTTCCATAGTTTGACTATTGTTGATAATGCTGCTATAAACATCAGGGTGCATGAACGCCTTTGAATTTGTATTTTTGTATCCTTTGGGTAAATACCTAGTAGTGCAAATGCTGGATCATAGGGTAGTTCTTTTTTTAACTTTTTTGAGAAACCTCTATACTGTTTTCCAGAGTGGCTGTATCAGTTTGCATTCTGACCAACAGTGCCAAGGAGGGTACATAGGGCATTAGCTGCACTAGGAATTATGCCTCACCCACAGTGGCTGAGGCAGAAGGCACATGTATAGTACACATAAATCTCTCTATCTTGAGAAAGAACTTATTGTTTATCAATCATGAGTAAATTTTGACTCTATATGTTCCCATTTTTTTGGTCCTCCTTGCCCCTCCTTGACTTACCAATTTTATTAGGTTCTATGTTGATTTTACTTGTACATTACTTTAAAAATTTATTATTTTTACATTATAAGAATTATCATATGATTTAATATTTGATTGGTCAGACTTAAATATCTTTTGAAATCTGGCTTATAAACGAGGAATTTGGCATACCTACACTACTGGAAAAATTCTTGTCATCTTTGTATTCTTAAATTTTGTGACTTGTAGGAGCGTTACATTGCCCATGGGATCGTAGTATCCCATAGTACTTCCATTTCTTTTAGTCCTAGCACTTGACAGTCTTTTTGCTATTTATACTATCAATATCTTAAATTAGCTGAACTTTATTCTTAATATCATTTTTTTCAAGAAGCCTCATGGAAACTGAGTTGTTGTATAGTCAAAACAATTTTATCTTTTCTTTATACTTGAGTGCCTGGGAACAAAATCATTGGATCACATTTCCTTTAAGGATTTTAAAGACATTGCTCTAATGTATTCTTTGGTATTCACTGCTACATTAGGGAAATCCGAAGTCAACATTATTTGTTTTATGTCAAGAGAAAAATTAATATTTTGGGTGAACTACCAAAGGGTTCTTAATTTAATTTTATTTAAAAAAATCTAGCACTAGTTCCCCTATGCATCAGTACTACTGTATCCCTTGGGTAAATTCCTAGCAGTGCTATTGCTGGGTCATAGGGTAGGTCTATTTTTAATTTTCTGAGGAACCTCCACACTGCTTTCCAGAGCGGCTGAACCAATTTGCATTCCCACCAACAGTGTAAGAGGGTTCCCGTTTCTCCACATCCTCTCCAGCATCTATAGTCTCCTGATTTGTTCATTTTGGCCACTCTGACTGGCGTGTGGTGATATCTGAGGGTGGTTTTGATTTATAGCAGCACTCTCAACAATAGCCCAATTATGGAAAGAGACTAAATGTCCATCAACTGTTGAATGGATAAAGAAATTGTGATTTATATACACAATGGAGTACTACATGGCAATGAGAAAGAACGAAATATGACCCTTTGTAGCAACGTGGATGGAACTGGAGAGTGTTATGCTAAGTGAAATAAGCCATACAGAGAAAGACAGATACCATATGTTTTCACTCTTATGTGGATCCTGAGAAACTTAACAGAAACCCATGGGGGAGGGGAAGGAAAAAAAAAAAGAGGTTAGAGTGGGAGAGAGCCAAAGCATAAGAGACTCTTAAAAACTGAGAACAAACTGAGGGTTGATGGGGGGTAGGAGGGAAGGGAGGGTGGGTGATGGGTACTGAGGAGGGCACCTTTTGGGATGAGCACTGGGTGTTGTATGGAAACCAATTTGACAATAAATTTCATATATTGAAAAAAAATAAAAATAAAATAAAAAAAATCTAGCACTTACTGAGTGCTGAATGTTAATGCCATGTAATACCTATAGGAGATAGTTATAATTCTTTTTTTAAATTTTTTTAACGTTTATTTATTTTTGAGACAGAGAGAGACAGAGCATGAATAGGAGAGGGTCAGAGAGAGAGGGAGACACAGAATCGGAAGCAGGCTCCAGGCTCTGAGCTGTCAGCACAGAGCCCAACGCGGGGCTCGAACTCATGGACCCCAAGATCATGACCTGAGCTGAAGTCGGAGGCTTAACTGACTGAGCCACCCAGGTGCCCCAAGATAGTTATAATTCTCACTCCCATTTTATAGATGGAAAAACTGTTCCCAATGCCACACAGGAAGTGACTACAGTCTCATTTCGAAAGTTAGAAGCAACTGCATGAAGAACAATGTATCAATACATGGGTGAAATAGCAGAGGGATACATGGCAGAAGATTAAATAAATAAACGGAAAGATTAAACTGAGAAAATTTGTCAAATCATAGGCTGAAAAGACAACATGATAAAAAGCATGGATAGATGGAGAATACAGCCCAGAATTCCCAAGTTTGGCTAAGATTTCCAGCAGTTGGCTAATTGGACAAAACATGAAGAACAGAGGGAACAAAATAAAGAATGATAGACAAAAATCTCTGAGCTGGGAAAATAAACAGGAGTCTCAAGAAGAGAGTTAACACAGAACCCTGAAAAAGAAAACATACAACTAAAGTAGCTTAATAAAATGTATAACCCCAAGGAAAATAAGAAAATCCTAAAAACATCCAGAACAAAAATGAAACAACAGAAAACAAAATAATAGATTTGTGAGCAGTCACTCTAGAGCTTTGCAGTGGTCTCTCTCCCAGGAAGATTCTGGAAAACTAAAGACTCCTTCAATTATTATTTTTACTGTAAATAGACATTAATCTAGAGGTAAAAAATGGGTAAACAAAACTTCCAGTGGTTGGAATCAAATGCTTATGGTCCCTTTATCTTGTTTCATTTTTTTCACAGCACTTTTTACCTTCTTACATACTTTAAAATTTACATATTTGTTAAATTCAATATTTATTACATATTCTTCTTCATGGAATGTAAACTCCATGAACATAGATGTTTGTTTATTCACTGATACCCCCAGTACTTAGATTAATGACCAAAACAAAGTATATTATCAATATTACTTATAACACAAATTCCTTGTAGTATCAAACTATTAGAAACTGCCTAAATGTTCACCAATGAGACTAGTTAAATATTATATAGTATATGAATATCATGTACCAGTTAAATAGAGTGGCATAGTTCTATATTATTAACTGCAAAGCCACAAACCCATCGATAAGCATGTAGATTGTCTAGAAAAAGAACTGATAGGATATATTCTGAAATACTGCGTATAATTATCAAGTGGGACTGAGAAGTGGGTGGCAAATTAATAGTTAGGCAAATAGTATTTCATAAAACTTATTTTGGGCCAGGCAACATTCCAGAACTGGTGTGTAACAGTGAACAGGTTCTTACCATGAAGGTGATTACATTTGCATGTGTGGGGGATTATAATGTACAAGCATAAATAAGACCATTTTAATAACTGAGAAATGCTACGAGGAAGATAAAATAGGTTGTATACTGGAGGCTAACTTGGGAGACATTGCCTGCTTTGTACTGGTTGGTTAGGACAGTGTCTCAGAAAGGGTAATATTTAAGTTGAAACCTGGAAATGAGAAGGAGGGCAGCATAAAGATCATGAAGATTTAGGGATTACCATTGGAAACAGAAATGGAGTGAGAAAAAGTGATCAGCAAATGTAAGAGACCTGAAAGGGGAATGCAAATGGTAATGACTGATGGACCATGAAAACCAAATTATGTGGAGCACAGGGAGGATGAGAGGACATGGGTGGGGTCCAGTGGGGACAAGGAAAAATAGGTAAGCTAAGGTCTTTGTCAGCCATGTGATCTAAACACTAAAGTATAAGTGTGATAGAGCATGGATGGAATGTAAAACAGAATCATGGTCCGATTTATGTTTTACAAAATAGTGGTAGCATGGGAAGGGTGATTAGCAGATCAAGAGTGAGGTATGGAGAACAGCGACAAGCTGATGAAGTAGACCAGGCGAAACACAATGTCTCTAAACACTGTGGCCAGCAGTAAGACTTCCACCTAATATATATACTTCCATGATTTTGTTTTCTTTCTTTCTTTTACTTCTTTCCTTCCTTCCTCCTTTCCTCCCTCCATCTCCCTCCCTTCCTCCTCCCCCTCCACCTCCTCCTCCACCTCCTCCTCCTTCTCTCACTCCTCTCTGTCTCTCCTGTAATGGACACATAAATTGTGTCATAATGGCTATATACAACTACCTCAAAAATTCACATCATATTATGTAAAGCCCCATGGATAATTACAAAAGTAACACTGATTGGCAACAGTACTAACTATTGTAGGCAGTTGGTTTGAAAATAGAGCTTTATTTCGTACTATTTATACTGCTTGAGGGTATATTTGGCGTTTCAAGTGGGAGGTGCCCTCTTTGCAATATATCACTTGTAATCCATCACATGTACTGCAGTGGGAAGGGGCATCTGCATTTGTTGTGTGTTCAATGACTCGTAGAAAGAGCCGACCTAAGAGACATTCACGATATTTGGAAAAATACTGGCTATGTTCTAAAGTGTTTTCAAATAACAGTTTTCAGGTTCAGGGTAGAATTGAAAAAGTACTGAGATGTTTAGAAATCTCTCTGGGCTATAGGGATTTTGCCATTTGTATCTGGTAGAAAAAGCTGTTCTGTAGGCACAAATTGGAGAGTAAGTATTTGAAAGGAAACTCTAAAATCTGGTTTGCTAACATCTACTAAGGAAACAGCCCAGGTTTTTTAACTAGAAAATTACACTGGATCTTTTGTTTTCTTAATTTTTAAAAATTTCTTTATCTTTTTCTTTTTTCTTTGTTTCTTTTTTCTTTCTTTCTTTCTTTTTTTTGACAGAAAGAGAGAGAGAGAGACAGTGTGTGAGTGTGAGCTGGGGAGGGGCAGAGAGGGGGGGGGGGGGAGAGAGAGAATCCCAAGCAGGCTCCACGGCGCTAGATCTCACTAATGCATGAAATCATGAGCTGAGCTGAGATCATGAGTCAGACACTCAACTGACTGAGCCACCCAGATGCCCTTACCTTGTGAATCTTAAAATAAGTTCTTATATCTTAAAGAAAAGAATATATGGCTGACCCATTCCCTTTAAAGGGAAAGGAAGGAGTCAAAGGAAGGAGTGTGATTTCAGCCCTAACTGGATTTCTAAACACTTCATTAGCACTTCATATGCGTATCATTTCAGGGCTTCTACACTTGTTAGTTCATATGTGATCCATTCATGGAGAACCTGTGTGCCAATATGACCAAAGGCTGATGAGGTCTCATGCAGTATCACAGTGCCGTTATTTATGACACCAACAACCTATAGGTTGGTTTGTCTTAAATACTTTTTTTTTAGTTTATTTATTTTGAGAGAGAGAGAGAGGGAGGCCAAGAGAGAGAATCCCAAGCTGGTTCTGTGTTGTCAGTGCGGAGCCCAATGCCGGGCTTGATCTCATGAACTGTGAGATCATGACCTGAGCCAAAATCAAGAGTCACTGCCTACCTGACTGAAACCAAGTGCCCCAGGTTTGTTTTTATCAATCTCCCACTGAGCTGTATTTCTTTTCTAGATTAGAAAGGATTGTTATATGAATTAATTTATTAGATATTAAAAGTAGCTATGTTTATTGGCATAGTAGTATTAGTATAAAAGACAGTAAATGAAAATAAACTCTATGCAAGTGAGAAACTTATCATATGAAAAGTGCCCCTTATCTACAGTCCTGAGAAGACAATGTGAATAAATTGGTCTGTAGTTTACCAGGTAATCTAAAAACAAGTAGGAAATTCTTGCGATAGCTTGCACCTCAGGTTACTACTAACTAATTTTGAACATATATTTGAACATTCTAAACTTTGTGTCCTGATTACTAAAACAAATATGATAATAATTGTTCCCATGGTAGAAAATGTTTACTGTTCACTCAGTACAGAAAGTAGGGTAATCACGTATCTTGGTTTGAGAAGGATACATTCAGTTTATGTCTCCTATAACACCATTCTGTCTGATTTGGCATTTGTCACTCATAAAGTGTCCCATTTTTGATGACAAGTAACATGGTTGCCACAGTTTTCAAGCCCTTGATACTGATTTTGTTCGAGTCCTGCCGTCTCAACCAGCAGCCCAGACCACTCAAGGGAAGGTGATTGTACCTCTACTTCTAGGAGTGGGTCCTGATATACCTGACCCAGTAACTGACTTATGCTCTGTCTTATCAGCACATGACATTTTTCTGGGCATACTTTAAACCCAGTGTTGGGCACATAATCCAAACTGTCTGACTTAAAATAAAAGGCAAGATTTATTTATTTCGTGGTTGCGGAAGAGAGGAAGTTTTCTCTCTGCTTTGGAAATAAAAAGACGGATATTGTCTGAATGGCTGATGGCAGTTACTTTGCAACCATGAGGTTAGGTAGCTTAAAGATAAAGCTGATCCAGAGTGCAGCAAAATGAGACAATCCCTAGAGCCCTGTTCATAGCACACGTGGCCACACTCACCTTCTTATGTTCTGCTCCTTTCGATAATAAATGTTTTTATTTTTATGCCAGTTTTAGGTAGTATTTTTTAAAATGCATTGTAGCTAAAATAATCTAATAAATATACTCTCTTATAAGGTTTCTGTAAAGATCATATAAGATTATTCACATGAAATGATTAGCACAATGTTGGGAATAGTAAACAGTAATTTATTTGCTTATTTTTTAATATAACTGGGAGGATGCTGTCACAGGGAATCTAAGAATAAACAATCAGATGTTTAGAATTTTATAGTTCAGATCTGTCACATTCTTTTTAGAATCAAATATGGCTCACTGTTTTTAGACACATAAAATACTCTCTTCAAATCTTAGATTAGACAACCAAAGTCCAGATAGAAGCTAATAAGCACTGAAGTTTTCTTTCTCCTGCTCCAACATCTCTTCAGCATACCACACAGTCTGTTAATTGATTGAAAAGAATATGAGGTTAAACATCAATTGGTCCTAGTAACTAACTGTAGTAGACATTTGAGTGTGAGTGTGTGCACATGTGTGTCTGGACTCTCCACATGTAGTCATCCAACTTCCAGTAATAACACTCACAACATTGTGGGGAGAGAATCTATTCCTTCCCATTCTCCATCCTTGTGGTCGGGGTAGGACTCTACCTACTGTCCCTCAGGTGGGACACCTGTTCAAAACCCCCTGGAATTAGGACATAACTTTCTTTCTGGCCAGGAATAAACATGTGATTCTAGCCATGTCAGGAAAGACCAACCTGTATTAGAATCACCAGGCTTCTGCTAAAGTGATGGGAGAGAGTGCTCTTGAGAGCATCAGTGGTTAGACTTGCTACCTCTATAAGGAAGCTGGTGGGTCCTATCACTGATTTAGCTGTCACAACCAAGAACTTCCGTAGCTGTCTCCCTTCTCCCCTCTTTGCTATGTACCCATTGTCAGGTCTTTATAACTCTCCAATTTTATTATTTCATGCAAAAAGTGAATATTGATTGAACCATGTATGCTACGCTCAGGACTTGGATACATGAGTGAGCAAAGACTCTGCCATTGAGGACTCCACCCACACAGTTTGCAAAGGCAATGGCCCCTGAATACTTGTATTTCAAATTGTTTAAATATTCGTCCTTATAGCAACAGTTCCTTTCTACAATACATTTCAGCAAGAGTTTCATATATATATCATATATATACATATATGATATCATATATGAATTGGGTAATTGAATTATAAAACCATTTTGAAATCTGGTATTAGATTCATCATTTCTCTAACTTTTTCACACTGCACAACTAGTTCAGAAATTAACAAGGAGCTTCAAGGTTTCTAGTCTGCAGGTGAGAATCAAGCTCTCCAGATGCTATTTGTGCAACTGAAGAATGTGTCCCCAGCAGGAGTGAGGAGGCTTGCATGCATTTTCTCAATGAAAATGCCCACAAAGACCAATATCCAAAAGGAAGCTAGTAGACTTTGATTTTTTGAAGACTTTATCAACTTATTCGAAGAAAGAATTGCTGAATCCATTTATCTTTCGATATTAAAAAAAAAAAAAACTACAACAGTGAAAAAACAAAAACAGCAAAAAACCAACCCTCCCCCTCCCCTCGTCCTTCACTTTATTTTACATTGATTAGGGAAGGAAAATCAGAGTCATTAGCTGAAGAGAGTCTGAGTCAGTTCTGTGTTATCATAACAGGATGCCTGACAACTCTACAGGGGAAAGATAATAATATGTTAAGAGCTAAGCCAAGAAGCTTTGCCCGCCAAGCTCAAACCTTTAGAAATGTTAATTCTCACAAGAAGAATAGCAGGATTGTTTTATTTCTAGAAGGAGGATGATGGGTAGTCTATTTTGATTTTAAGTATATAAGGTAAGGTGTCATCTGTTCCTGAACTCTCAATGGAAATGAGCTCTTGATTGGGCTGCCCCTGCCTTGCCTACAGTAGGGAAAACTGCTGAAAGATGAGAAAATGGCAGGAATTAATGCTGGAGATTTTGCCAGAGGGAAAGCAGAGAGAGAAAGAGATGATCTGATTATGCATTCAGGGATGACAGGTGAACCTCCAGAAGTTCAGAGGTTCAGTTTAGATATCCATCTCAACATTTAGCTGCTCATTTGAAGCTTTGCCAAGCACAAGGGAACATGCTCTGTTTCGGGAAGTGTTGACAATCTCTCAGGATCAGTGAGGCTAACCATAAGGTCCCTTGCTTGTTCTTACATTTCTCCTCACTCCATCTCAAGAGCAAAAAGGGTCACCAAGATTGCGTGTTGTAAAGTTCCCTTTTACTGCAAAATTTCCTATCATTGCTACTCTTGGGGGTTAGAAAATAGAATGCAATTTGACACATAAAGGACATTGTTAATATTCAAACATCTCAGGACCCAATCAGAGAAATCATGAAACAAAGGAAGGCAAAAAGTGAAATTATTAATATCCTAATTTTATGAAAGTTGTTATTGGCTTTATGTGTTTTCAAAAAATGTATGGTAGATGAGTAAATAGTTAAATCACCTCCTTTTAATTAATTGTTTGGCTCTTCTGTCTGATCATTGTTGAGAAATAAAGTTTTTGTTGTTGTTTGACAGAACACATTAATTTACCATCAAAGGCTACATGATTCTTTTTTTTTTTCTTCAACTTTTTTCTTTTTTTTTATTTATTTTTGGGACAGAGAGAGACAGAGCATGAATGGGGGAGGGGCAGAGAGAGAGGGAGACACAGAATCGGAAACAGGCTCCAGGCTCCGAGCCATCAGCCCAGAGCCTGACGCGGGGCTCGAACTCACGGACCGCGAGATCGTGACCTGGCTGAAGTCGGACGCTTAACCGACTGTGCCACCCAGGCGCCCCGATTCTTTTTTTTTAACGTTTATTTATTTTTTGAGACAGAGAGAGACAGAGCATGAACAGGGGAGGGGCAGAGAGAGAGGGAGACACAGAATCTGAAACAGGCTCCAGGCTCTGAGCTGTCAGCACAGAGCCCGATGTGGGGCTCGAACCCACAAACTGGGAGATCATGACCTGAGCCGAAGTTGGACACTTAACCAACTGAGTCACCAGGTGCCCCAAAGGCTACATGATTCTTAGCACTGACAGGCACTCAGCTAAGAAGTTTATAGTCACCATCTCATTTAATTGTAAGAGATTGGCAGATTAAAAAAACAAAAAACAAAAAACAATAAACAGAGCAAAACAGAACTCCCACACAAAATAAATTCTAATGAAACGGGTCAAATCTATCTGCTGATAAAATGAATATTTCTCTATGCTTGCTTCAGAAATCGTGATCTGCACATCCATGTTATCAGCATCACTTGGAAGCTTGTTGGAAGCTTGTTAGAAATACAAAATCTCAGGGACCATCTCAAATATATTTCATGAGAGTCTGTATTTTAGCAAGTTCCCAGGTGATTCTTATGCACATTAAACTTGAGAAGAGATATCCTATACTACATTGTCAGTTTTTCCTGATAATGAAATTTTATTGGCACACCTCAAAGTTTTTAAAAGTGAAAGACTATTTCTTTTTAATTTAAATTAAGATATCTCATTTTTCTGATTATAAGACTCTATATGCCTATTTAAAAATAAAAATAAAAGCATCCATGTATTTGGAATGAAAATACAATTTCTCATAATCTCTCCCCTTGAAAATGATCTGTTAAGAGTATAAAACAAACAGTCAAAAGAATAACTAGTTTCACCACCAAACTAAAACAAATTATAATTAAATCATTTATTTAATATGCTTATTCTTAGGAGAAATCATAACCCATTCATAACACTTAGGATATTGTTTAATTTTAAACAGATACTGTAATATCTGGGACTTCTCCTAAATGAAATTTCAAGAAGGAAGATTTTGAGAGCTCTAAGGAGGGGGATAATATCTAATCCTTTGAATTTCTGTTCTCAAACATTTTATATACACTTTATTCCACATGCTGTTCTTTCTTTCTCATTTCTTCTAATACGCTGTCCTTGTCTATCTACCCTAACTTGAACCTGCTGATACTTAGCACAGGCAGAAATCACCAAGTGAAAACTTGATGAAATTTGTTACATAAAAATTGCCACATCAAAGCATAGTACAAGTGAATATCAGATGTCAAAATTATAATGTTTATGAGAAAAAAATAATACTATTTTATACAGTAATACAAATAAAGAAAAAACATGAATATTCCAATGGGCAAAATATATTAACAGATTTATTTTCAAATACAAATGGTAAACACAAGGAAAGTCATATTTCATGTTAAAAGAATAAAACAAACGCAGTACCATTTTTCATATATTAGTTGGAGATTTAAAAGTATTAAATGGAAAAAGTATGAGGAAATGTCACTCTCTTACATTTATAATTAGTTGGAAACTGTAATATTTCTACAGTATAATGGGGTGATATGTATCAAAACTCTTATAATAGGCACACATATTTGATAATAAATTATATTTTAAAAATTATGCTAAGAAAATAATTATAATTTGTGAAAGTTTATATAGATGTTTATTAAGACAGATTTTATAGTAATGTACAGTTAGAAGACAATGTAGATACTCAACAATTTTGGATGCCTTAAACAAATTATAGTAGATTCATGAAACAGAATGATGAAAAGTCTTTGAAATTATGCTTTAAAAAGTTATTATTTTATAAGAATACCTATGGGGTGGAGAAAAAAAATCATGACACACATTTTTTTGAGTGAAAATACAGTATTGTTTTGAACTGCTTTTTATATTTTAAACTTTGAAGTTTGGCAATTTTATAGCTAGTAAGGTTTTCTAGTCATCCATTTTTTATCCAATTGAAAAAAAAGATAATTTCACTTGGAATGAGATGATCACCTAAGGATATATTTTATTCATTTTGTTATCGATATTACAGTGTAATATCAAATATAGTGTTTTAAAAATATTAGAGGAAGTGGAGAGAGGAGCCCCACTTCCGGTGATATTGGAGATGTGTCTATTCATATCCAAGTTGGCATCTGAGATCATGGCTTGGTATCAAGTCAACTGTCATCATTTCTTCAAACCCCAAGAAGACTGGATTACTCAGTCAAAACTTCACAATCCACAAAATTTCATGCTATTACAGGAAAAGCTATAATCTTTCCCTGTCCCTTCACTTACTATTCCTTTTACTTTGTGCACAAGTGAAATCACTAATGGGGTATACGGTAACAATCTGTTTTCAATAATCCATCTATCTATCTATCTATCTATCTATCTATGTATCTATCTACCTATCTATCTAACATCATTGGATCTATTGATCATCTATCTATCTATCTACCTATCTATAATCTGTCAAACTGAGGCTTTAATTTTAATTCATTACTTCCTTCATTGTCTGACTTAGGCCAGAAGCTTAGAAAATGAAGGATAGATGTGTGCATATTCTAAAGTGAGTTGTAGAGATATCAAGGCAATATTTTAAGCATTGACCATCCCTACCTCATAAAACAGGCTTATTAAATAAGAGGGTTCTTTACTAGAATTTGTGAAAGTAGTTTTCTACCATTTCAGCTGTCAAGACAATTTAGTGGCAGAGCGGGGGAAGGGGGTAGGTGGGTGCAAGAGAATCTCTTAGATGGGGAAAGGGATACAAACAGAAGAGAGTATCATTCCCATCTACATTATGCTGTTAATAGAAAGATATGTAAAAAAAGTTCTTGAGAGAACTCAACATGTGACAAGGGGTAGACTGAGGCAGTCAGTAAGCAAAGCAGGAAGAAAGAGGGCAGTGAAGGGAAAGGTACTATGTATACATTTACCATTTGGATGGACAAGGGTGAATGAGGGGCGATAAGCAAAAACAAAAACACACACACACACACACACACACACACACACACACACAAACAAAAAAACAAACCCAAAAAGGTGAAAAATTGTGAGTCACCTGAAAGAATGAATAAATTGCCTATTTGCCTGGATGAAGGGAAGTAGGCAGGAAGAGTCAACAGCTCTGGGGAGGTCCTGGAAGTTACCAGATAGAGTCCCCTGCATCAGGGACCTAACTGCACAATTAGTAGTACCTTCCCCTACCTCCTAGGTCATAAAGACCCTGCTACAGCACTCTCCATGACAGAGGATGTTTTATAGTTGAGAAATACTCACCAGCTAAGTAAACAAGCCTGTAACTTATTTCCCTCTAATCTCCTCCCCTTTATCTGACCCTAAGAAGAACGAAGGAGAGATGGAGAATGAAATACAGACCAAAAATACCTTCTACATTGCTGGCTTTGAGCCACTTAATCATTTCAGATGTGAAGGGCAGAAAAAGTTGTTAATATGGTTGTGAGATTAAAATTTTTATTTAGATTGGACTGAACTTCTGAACACCCCAAAAATGAAATAGTTCAAAGACTCTCTCAAGAGGTGAAAATTACTAAAAGTCTGTGGTATCAGCCCGAGTTGTGTCTGCCGCAAGAAAAGGAGATCTAATAAATCATATTGAAGACATTTGTAAGAGAGAGAGAGAAAAAAAAAAAGCTATTTCTTGACTGTACCCTAATGAGTTCAGCCAACTTGAAAAAAAAAAAAACTGCTTATACGCATGTTACATATATGGGACCATTCACTTGCAAATCTATTTTACACAAATTACTTTATTTTAGAAGTACACCCAAAATATCTCCTACCACAGAATGCAAAATAAGGTATTTCTTGTCAAATATGAGATTCAGGAACTTCAACTCATTAATCCATCAGCAAATAAGTATTGTACTTTCATTCATCTAAATATGTACTGAGTACTGCAAATAGGCACCAAGGTTGCCTAGAAAGGGTTATGTTTCAATCTTCATAATAAGCCTTAATGCCCTTAATACAAAGAAATGAAAATATTTGAGCATTTTCCATTTTAAACACTGTATTAGTTGTTTAAGCAGGTAAAGATTATTAAAGTGCTCATGCGAACCTCACCATTAGAGTAAGGTGAGAAATTGGACTTACAACTACTTTCAAAAATGGAATACAATTGATTTACTAAGAGAAGTACACATAAAGTACCAATGGATTTCAAAAGAAGAATCATGTGAAAATGGGAAGCATTTCAGGCATAGGGAATTAATAAAAATACGATGTTAGATTAATGTCACAATACGGATCAAGGCATCAGTATGTAATAAGCTAATTTTCCAGGCTTAGCTCTCCAACCTGTCTGTCCTATCCCACAGGAATGGTAGCAATTTCTTGTATGAGGTCCTTCTGAGGGCTCTGCAGGGCCCTCCTATATCACTGAATCTTTATAAATGCCATCATGTTAGGGTCTATTGATCCCTTTATAGAGAGGAAGAAATTAAGACTATTCCTTTCTCTTCTTTCTTTATTCTACAGAAGATTTGATGACACATTCTGTCTACCACCATTCTCTTCAATCCTGTGTATCCCTCTTTCAGTATTAGGTTCAAACATCTTAATAGTGGAAAGGAAGGGCAGAGGATCTAAAGCCAGAAGCCTGAGATTTGTGTGCTGTGTCTGTTTCTTACTCATCATATTAGTTATTCATTTAACATCTGTGAGCCTCATTTTACTTTTCATATGGACCTTCTTTAACAGTTGTTGTGAATATAAAATAAGATTTAAAAAATAATTTATAGGCTATAATACACAAGTGCTGAAAAGTATATAAACATTGTAAAACATTCAGAATTAAATTGGTCATTTCTCTATAATACAGTGCTTCCAGGTGTATTTTAGCACTTTTTGATAGTATAGTTTTTATCTTTTTCCCACTAGATAATGAATTCCTAAAGAGGAAGACTTGTTCTCATTCATCTTTGTAAGCCAATCCACAGCAAGGCCCACAGTGGAGGCAAGATTCGTTAAGGGATATATGAAGTTAGGAGAATGAGGCGAAGACTAGTCCCATCGCAGCCACATTAATTAGAAGGCTAAAACACATGTGAATATAAAGTTTTACAATAATTTACAAGTTTCAGTGATGAGGAGTAGGGACTAACCTGGTTACAGGGATGTTTAAAATGCTTAAAAAAAGGAGTAAGCATGGAGCCAACATCATAATATACAGTACCATTTGATCTTTTAAATAAACTAAAGGTCTGTGTGAAAAAAAGAAAGCATGAATTTCCCTCCTTTTCATATACTAAGAGACTGGATTTCTAATAAGGAATTGAATGGCCTTGGCAGTTTAATTAATTTCTCTGTAATGCTCTCTTCATCTAAAGTGGTGGTAAAAACTTCTTTGATCCATTTCATAGGCTGTTGAAGATAAAAAAAAAAAAGTTATACATATGAAAAGCTTGGAGTTTTGTGGGTGTTTGTTTGTTTGTTTTAGAAAGGTCTTCTAATGTCCAATTCTATGCTCTTTCAACATCTGTGACATTTGAGTTATTATTTTAATTAGTGTTTCCTTGAGAGCACTTGCCCGTGGGTGATCCTGACAGAAGAAATTTGTTTTCTGCATGTTTTCTCTTTGATTTTGGCGAAGCGGCTAAGCTGGGTGCCAGTCCCATACTGCTGAGCATCTGTCCCAGTGTAGGAAGACCTGTGATACTCCTGGGTTCCGATTCTGCCAGGCTGGGTTTTCAGTGAAGAATGGCTCTCCCTTGTAAAGCCCCTTCTCCAGATGCAGCCCTCCCCATGCCCTCTCACCGCCTTGGTGGCCACCACTGCTCGTGCCCAGTAGAGCAGCTACTCACAGTGGTTCTCCTGGACTTAGTCCTTACCTTTCTAGTCCTGCCAGGAGAAAGAACAGCGGGGGTGCTCTGCAAGGGGTCTTTGCTACTGCTGCTTCACCCTGTTTTCTGCATATTTTGGCTGCCTGTTACCAGTGCCTGAGTCTTATCTAATCAATAATCAAAGGAATTTCAGAAGGATTTGGATCTGTCAGTATCCTAGACCTGGTTCTTGCTTATTGTGTTCTGTTGATTTCCAACACTTGATCTTCCAAATTCAGTTGTGGTCCTGAGGTCTAGAATCATCCCCAACACTACCAGTGAGGACTGGCGATCCCACTCTGCGTGACTCAACCTGGGTGTCCTTCTACACTTGCATGGAAGCCAGAGGAGGGCCCACAACATTTCTGACACTTTGATGGCTCTTGGAGCATATTCAGGTTTCCCTCTATTGTATTGTTGATAGAATTAGTGAGAAGTACATGGTACACTAAGAACACTGTCCTCAAACCTCCATCTCTTCCCCATAAACCAGTCTTGGCATTTAAAAAAACCAGAAAACTCCTGCTCGCATTTCATTCCTTTTCAGCATGTTGGGAAAGATTGCCCTTGATAGCATGCACTGCATTTGCACACTACGTACTTCAGAACCTGTCCAGATGCTCCACTTGTCCCTTAATAAGCTAACTGAAACCTTTCCTGTGTTTGCAACACTGAAAACTCATCTGGAACTTTGCCATGACTGGACTTACAATAAATATGATCAACTTTTTTTATTGCAGTTTGTTTTCTTGTATACCACTTTGAATAAGCCCTTCAAGACCATATCAAATGTTCTTTAATGTACTCAATATACCAAGGCTACTTCCTTTCAATTATTTTGTTACTTCAAAGAACAGATAAGAAAGGGATTTTTCCTTTTAAATTGTTGTTACATATACAAAGCAAGCTTCAAGAATATGGAAAGAATCTGGCTGCTTAACACCAGTAGCTGTGGTCACACATACAGAGATTCTAAATATGGATGAAGGATTTGTTTTTTTAAATAGAAACAAGTCTTTTCTAATTTCTCCTGGCCTTCTCCCTTGGCAGTGCTTTTAGAAGAATTAATGAGATATGGTCTGGAAATCTCTTTGTGCTCCTTAGAGCAATGCTATGCAAATTTAAGGTAACAGTATAAGAAGTCATTATATTAAGAGGCAGGCCATTATTTGAAGGATTGGGAAACTTAGCTCATAGTGATTAGATTATGTGTTGATTTTTTTTTTGAATGACTGATGTCCAATTTTAAATGAAATAATCATTGTTGTCAATATCCTTGGAAAGCATCATCAAGCGGTAGTCCTTGCTCTCAGTTAAGTGCCTTATAAGCCAAATCACAGTCATTTTCCCACAAGAGAAAACATAAAATAGTTTGCTTTAGGCACTAGTGAAGCATTTCCATTGAGAGCTTTTAGTTTACTTTATAATTCACAAAGGTGTTTTACTACAAAGCACAGTCCACAACTCGCTTAACTAGCTTTTCAGTGTCATAAACCTAAGGTTATGTCGGGTTAATTTTTCTCTTCGCCCACCTGATATGCCAGTTTTTTTTTCCTTAAAACTGACAGCAAGATGACTGATTACAGCCAACTACAAGGCCCCTTTTCAAATGCGTGACCTTTTCTGGAATCAAGTTAGAAATTCAGAGGACATGAAGAAATCACTGTAAATTAATAAAGGAAAATAGTTCAACACCCACTGACCAGTTGAGCAAATCATCATCATTTTCACTTGCTCCTAGAAATCATTTGCAATGGATATTCTTTCAATTACAGAGAAAATTAACTACCTCACAAGAACCAAATTAAGAAGTCCAGTGCAATGAGCTGGGAAGGCCTTTATGAATGGTATGGCAACCTGATGAGTGACAATTTCACATTTAATTACAATGGTCTATAATTTATAAGTCTCCCTCTCTTTCAAATTATGCCACATCCATAGGGTTTCCAGCTGAGGAAGTTATATGCTGGGAGAAAGCTCTGCCTAAGGCAATTCTATCACATCTCTGTGACAAAGACACGGACAAAGGCACTATAACACATGGCAGTGGCTTTTGTATTGCTCCGAGAAGACATGTGTCTTCTAGGGGATTTTTCAACTACAGCTCCAAGCCTGTGGTTTTGATTACATGCCTTTCTTCAAGGATAGTCTTTAGGTCTGGCAAGTAAGGCAGAAAAAAATAAGTGGTGAGTACTTCTTACCTTTTCCTCCACTTATACTGGATGATAAGGTATCTTTCTTCATGGTCAAACACATTTTCACTGGGACAAGTTTGAATCTTGGGGAGTAGGGGAACCAGAGGATCATATAGGAGATTAGCTTTGAGAGGTATGACTTGTAGGACTAGACAGGATCTGTGGGATTCCCTAGAGGAAAGGTAGTGCACCTGCTGGGCACATGTCTATATCGTGTGCTTCAGACTATTCAAACCATAGTGACAAATCTTAGGGGATCAGACTTCTTTTATCTTCTAAAAAAGTTTGAGTATTTCTGGCATGTATTTTTAAAGTGTCCTTTCACAAAGAGCAATAACACTGCAAAAGGGACATGTGTAGATATTTGACAAAATTGTCACAGCCTCTCTGCCTCCATCCATCACACCACCTCACTGATTTTACCATCCTCAGCTCCATCAGGATATTTTTTATTTTTAAAATAAAAAAGTAAATCTCACAATTCAAGAAGTCATGTAGCACAATGGGGACAACATTTCAAAAATTAAACATGAGTTTCTGTTCTAAAATATAATGTTTTAATAAGCTATAACTTTAAATGCATTTTAGTTCAATGGAAAAATTGAGTTTTAACACAAAGGCTAACATAATATTTAATAAGGAAACACTGGACACATTAGAAGTTGGGAAAAATATAAAATGTCCAATATCGACATAATTATTTAACATCGTGCAGGAACTACTGGAACTGCAAGACATTACAACTAGCAAAGAGGAAGAAATAATAAATAATATACAAAAAAGATAAGGAAGACCTTGTTTTTGTACAGGTTATATAATTGCAAGGATTTTACTTTATAGGAGAATCATCTTTCAAAAGGACTGAGCCTTGCACTATCTATTTTGGGAAATTTCATAGTGTTCACACTGAAAGGGTCAAGTACTATGAGTGATACAGGGTCTTGGGACATTGAAGAGTTCATTCTAATTCACAAACTCCGTCTGAAAATTCTTCCTTGGAGTTCAGCAACATGACTTTCTAGGTATGATGTCATTGTGGCAGTATCCACCTAGCTCTCTGGTACTCACCACTCGACATATTTTCTGTAATCTCTGTCAGGGACCAGGTATTCTACCTCACTCACCCGTCTAGGCATTCTCACTCTGGGCATGCTCATCCTCTCTTTGGTCCACATGCTGGCTCCTCTCTTCCCCCTGGAGCCTTTATATACTCTCTCTACTACCTAGGGACCTATCACTCTTCCCGACCCTCTCCTTATTTAGAATCTCTCAACATTGAACTCACAACCCTGATGTCACTTCCTCAGGGAACCCTAAATCCCTGTGACTAGCTAAGTACTTCAGGTAATATATTCACAGCCTTATGCAGTTCTGCTTCATAACAATTATTTGAATTGGAATTATAGTGTAATTAGTTATCCAGTATCTGTCTCTCTTCCTCCCTACTCTCTCCGTCTTCATGAGTTCATGATTAGTAAATGGCTGCCATTGAAAGCCCAAACCTTGCCCATCACCTGTATTACCTCAGGCACATATGGTGAATGAATTATTTCCATTACTAGAGATCTTTTCTTTTTGGAAAGTTATTCTTGCTCCAAGTGAAAACAAATTTAAAAAAAGTTGCTCTACATATTAACTTCTTTCTCTTCATTCTAAAAGTAACCTTCGAGTCATTCAAAGAATTCTGCTTCTTCTTCCCAAAACAAGATTCTAAATTTTTGAAGACAGTTTTCACGGCCTCTGTATTTTCTCTTCATTCTGAACATCATTCACTTATTCGTGGAAAAAAAAAAAAAAGATTATCAAACGTTTCCTTAGGCTGGGTATGCATTCCAGGGCTTTTCCTCACTCTTCATATGACTCTATGGTTTCCAGACCTTTCATCTGAATGCCAATGTGGAGAGGTCTTCAGAACACAGTGTTCCTATTCCTTTTCCTCCAGTCTGTTTTCCATTGCTCCTGTTTTTTTTTCTTTAGTCTACACTTTATATTGTCTCTGCAATTAGAGAAACTCACTGTTTAATGTGCTTCATGATATATCTCAGTATTCCCCAAGTTCTATTTTGTTTCCCCAGGGGATATCTGATGTTTATTAGTGGACAGAGGGTAATGATAGTAAAAAGGCTCATAGGGTTCCATTGCAAGAAATATGTAGATTAAGGATTTGGACTAGATCATAAAACAAACATATTAATACTTAGGAATTTTTTCTCAGAAATTTTGTGCCCAAAGCAAAGTGAAAACCATTGGAAGCTCTAGTATAATATGAAACTCAAGGTATTTTCTTTCAAAATGAATATTATGAAGGAACTATCTTTTTTTACCTAAAGAATAAAGGTAGTAACTAGAATATGGAAGTCATTCTACTTATAACATGGACAAAATAAATTAAAAAGCTTAAAAAATCAATAAGAAATGTGCAAAACCAACACAAAGAAAACTTTCAATGGACTACACATAAAACTATAAGAAAAAGCCATAATTGAACAAAACATAATAAGGTAAAAGTTAAAATGTTAGACTGGAAAAAGACCTAAGTTGATTTCAAAATTTAAGAGTTATTTCTGGGTAAAACTGAGCTAAATGAAACCTAATGTTGATGTATCCATAATTATGGCAAATAGCCTTTCGTAAGATTTAAAACTTAATATCTCTAAAACTTTGTGTAATTTTCTCATCTCCAAATAATGTGCACTCTTGGATCTTTGAGACCCTGTGCCCCAAGGGTCATGTTAGAGCCATTGGTTTAAAAGCAAAGGCTTTACTAGAGACAAGGTAACTTGGAGGACTAGACTAGACATCTGCTTTGAACAGCAGGATTGGAAGATGAGATTTCTATCTTGCACAATCTTCATTTTTTTAATTAAAAAAAATTTTAATGTTTATTTTTGAATGAAAGACAGAGATAGAGTGTGAGTGGGGGAGGGGTAGAGAGAGGGAGATCTGAGGCAGGCTCCAGGCTCTAAGCTGTCAACACAGAGCTGACCTAGCACTCAAACCCACAAACTGTGAGATCATGACCTGAGCTGAAGTTGGACACAATCAGCTGAGCCACCCAGGTACCCCAGCCTTCATTTTTTTTTTTTAAATCTTGGGACATCTTGGAGAGACTCTTGGAAAGATAAAAAAAGGAAATGCTTGTCTTAGGGGATGCTAAAAAGCTAGCACACAATGCAGTCTCCTACATGATTTATCTTCCAGTTCTGACTTTGAGTACGGAGCATGCTGAGTGAAAGGTATTCAACAGGGTCAAATTTTTGAGGATCTCTGCATAAGCAGTAAGGAGTAAGGCTATCCAGTATTGGGAGAGGAAGAAAGAAAGAAGGAAAGAAAGAAAGAAAGAAAGAAAGAAAGAAAGAAAGAAAGAAAGAAAGGGAAGGAGGGAGGGAGGGAAAGAAGGAAGGAAGAAAGGAAGGAAGGAAAGAAGGAAGGAAGGGAGGGAGGAAGGGAGGAAGGGACGAAGGGAGGAAGGAAAAGAAATCACAACATTTTTAGAGTCTACTAATTTTTTTTTCTCTTGATGACTTGGACACAGTAGGATGTAAACTACTTTATTTTTCTGAAATGTCCTTTTAATTTCACTTTAAGTAGACTGTTTTTCCCCTGGTCCAGAATGAAACTTTGGATATGTCCCATAGCTTTCTGATCTATTGTACTTAAAGGCCTTCCTCAGTTCAGTAAATTAAAATGTCAGTAATAAATTCTTTCCCTCTTCATACTGCAATCCTCATTCTTTTATAGACTGGAAATGAAAAATCACTGCTGCTTATATTACCTGTCCCAACTGGCTAATTTACCATTTACCTTTATGATGTGAGTGTCCTCAATTTCTGTTTTATTTATTCATTTATTTAGCACTCATTTTTTTGAAAGAAGAGTACAAAGAAATTTATTAGTTAAATACTGATTTTACAGCCGTTTCACCCAAAGACAACATAAACAGTTTTGTGAATTAGGCAAGGTATATGAAGGTAGTCTTTATGTAAAAATTATACAAATGATAATTAAGATAGAATCTTGGTTTAAAGATATTCTCTGCTACTACCAGTAAGAGTGTTGGGAGGGGGACCGGGTGTTTGAGGCAGGACATGGTAAGACCACAGTCAGCTACAGCACTAAGGAGGAGGACAAGAAGGAGGAGTCTTTGTGAGTCCCAATGTCATGGGGAGAAATAATATGGACAAGGAAAGAAGACCAATTCCAGAATAGTTCAGAGCTAGAGAGCCCCTAAAGTCTCACCTTCAGTGTCTTATCTACTGTCATCTTTTTTTTCCTGAGTTTTGTTTGTTTGAATTCATGTTGCAAGATCCCTAATGGTTTGCCTCTTGGAAAAAAGATCTCTGCAGGGGAAGGGATGACAATGGAGGCTCTCTGTACTAGACTCTGCCCACTCTAACCCAGAGGCAATATCCTGCAGAACAACCCAGGGCCAGCAAGTTCTGAATGCAACAGAGCCAGAATCCACTGAAAACCCCTTAACTCCCACACAGTGCTGGCCCCAGCTCCAAGGATGGTGGCCCCTTCTCCAGAAGGATCTCAAATGTTAGATGCATGTTTGTCAAACATGTTTTACCAGCAGAACCTTTTTTGTTTGTTTGTTTGCTCTTACTCAGAACCTCCCTGTATGTGATGAGATGGATGAAGAATTTTGAAGGTAGCTTTTGCAGGCAGAGTCTGCTTCTTGGCTAAACTACCGAACTCTTGTTTTGCTGAGGGAGAGACATGTTCAGCTGAAGACAGAGCTGAATCATATCAGGCCATTTCATGGGATTTTTATTTTAAGAGGTCTTCGGAGTGCAGAGAAGGAGCTAAGGATGGGGCCATTAGCTGGGGAGAGAAAGTGAAGTCTGGTTCTTCAGCACAAACTGGAGCAGAACATTATGACACATCTTCATTTGTAAATATAAAGAATTAAGAAAAACTCATTACTTATTCGAGAAATACCAGCACTTGGAACAAATGGCTCCCATTGAAACAATAAATGTAGAAGAGAATTTTTTAAGGTCTCATTAGCATTTTCAATGAAATTTGAGCATTAATAAAAAGTAGCCTGGAATAAAAATGTAAAACTGTAAAGGAGATAGTTCTTGAAAAATAAAAAATCCCACAAACCACTCAAAATATGATTTTTAAAAATGAACAAATCTCAAGAGAGAAACAAAGTTTAAAAAATGGTTAGAGTTGAACACATGACATTTTAAATTAGATGAAGAAATAGGGAGTTTCTTCAAGAAGGCAGGGGAAATTATAAAAGAAATAAATTATAAATGACACGAATATACATGAAATCCAATAATCTTAAAATAAAAAGTACAGATGGAGAAATGGTAGCAGAATAGTTTAAAAAATGAGAAAAAACAGAACTTTTCTGTTCTAAAGAATGACTGGGGTTTCCATATTCCGAGGACTTTTTCCTGTCAAATATAACTGAATTTGCATGTTTATTTTTTCATTAATTCACTCACTCAAGTAATAATTGGTTTAACCAACATTTATTGAAAAATAATGCTTAAGTTTTTAAATTATTATTTTTATTATAATTTTTATGTTTTATTTTATTTTATTTTAGTTTTATGTTTTTATTTTTTATTAGTTTTTAATTAATTCATTAATTAGTTTTTGAGAGAGAGAGAGAGAGAGAGAGATTGCATGAACAGGGGAGGGGGCAGAGGGAGAGAGAGAATCTTAAGCAGGCTCCACAGTCAACAGAGTTGGATGCTCAACTAACTGAGCAACAACCCAGGCACTGTAGACTTATAACATTTTCAAAAGTATAGCTCTTGCCTCCCAAAAACCGATGACGTTGTGATGATACCACACAACTATACATGTGAAAGTGTGCAAATCAGAGGTAAGCTTCCAGCTCAATAACGTTGTTTTCTTTTATACTTTTTAACTATACCCCATATGATCTTTCCTTCATATTGAAGGTGTGATGAGAATATCCTGTCTTTTAGGATTTTGAGAACTAATTTTTATGTGATCAGGGTTTATCTGCAATGTGTTGGTTACATCATAGCTTATCTCACAATGAGCATTTTTATAACGTTTTCTTCAACATAGGAACATATTTCTATTTGAAATACATTTACATTGAAAAATAGTGTCCTCTTCCTTTTTATTAAAAAATTTAAAAATCTGTTCTCAATGATCATGATATTTTAGAATATATTTTGTATAATTTTATTTAAATTATATGGGAGCTAAAATCGCAGGAGTAGCATATATATATATATATATATATATATATATATATATATATATAGTTCCATTACTTCCTAAAATTGCTTGATTCATGGGCATCTATTTTTTATGACACCTTTTTCCTTAGTAAAGTTCTCAGTGCTTAGTAATTGATGTAAGCAGATCTCAACTATGAATGCTGCCCGCCTGTATGTCCGACCTATGCTAATCAACATTGTGCAGGAGACAATTCATTTAGAGGTAAACATTTTCTTATGTCATTTTCAATGCTTTTCAAGAGTGAGTTCTTTGAAAGTTTTCAGTTAAATCCTTCTTAGTGTTTAATTAACATTTCAGAAATTTGTACAAGATGTCAAAAATGAAGAGGAAACATATAACTAAGTAACTCCCACCTAAGCAATATATCTACTTGCTGTTAAGTTTGTACTATAAAATTGATACTGTATGAATAACAGTTTTAAAATATCTCTAGAAGTGTCTGAAATTAATAAGCATATACTATAATTGCCAAAGATATATTTTAATTACCAAAGAAAGTGTTGTCATTCATTTTAATGAATTTTTTTCACAACCCATGGATAGAAGTTTTTGCTTATAACACTATACATTCTCTAAAAGAGGTGACTATCCCAGATTGGGGAAGAAATTATAAGCACTGTAATGTAAATGAAAAGTACTGCATATTTTAAGTAGCATAACTGAAGGAAACATTGGGATTTTCCAGGATATGATGATAGCTGTCAAAAGGAACTAACGTGTATCAGTGATGTCATTCTGAAACAAGGACATAATGATTAAGACTGAAGGTGGGAGGAATGTGTCGATGGGTACAGAAATAAACTTCTGAGCTGATCTAGAGTACTAAGTGTACAAAGTAGTGAACTAAATTTTAATCATTGTAATTTATACTGATAAATAGGTGAGCCATAATTATAATAATTTATAATTTGTTATATATCTCTATCTCTTTCTATCTATCTATCTATCTATCATCTATCTATTGCCATTTAGGAAAGAGATTGAAATGAATGGCAGAATTTGTAAGTCGGGAAAACATGACCATATCATTAACCTCTCAAGATTAAATTCTGATAGTACTGTTTATCAAAGATAACATAATGCTGAGGTTAAGTGTGTGAATTTCAAGGTAAAATGTCTGGGTTTCAAATCCTGACTCCTTCACATAGAATTGTGATCTTTGGAATATTATTTACCTCTCTCTTAACCTCTATTTTTCACAGGTCAAATTGAAATACTGATAGGATCTATCCTATATGATTATAGGAATCAAAAATAATATTTTAAGGTTTTTGAATCTGTACTTGGCACATAAATCTACACAAAATTTTGTCACAAGAAAAAATGTCTATAAAGAAATAATATGGAGACATGCACCAAAACTAAATGATTCAAGGAAGAGCATGATAAGACATAAAGTCTAAAATGAACCATAACTCATACTATTAATTTTATAAAGTCAAGATGCTTAGGTAGACTGTGGAAAATAGCTCTGAGAAGTATTATCTTTGCAACCAGACCAATTTGGGATTAAATTTAACCTCTCATTCTTCAATATTTGTGAAACCATGGGAAAATTACATATTCATTTTAATCTCGCACTTCTTCATCTGTAAAATAAGTATGATATTCTTGTAAGGCTGTTATATAAACAGATACCTTATGTAACATATAGTTTAGTGCTTGGTGTATTCTCCTACACCCTCAAAAATTGTTCTTGAGAAATGACTGTCTAGGTTGTTTTTTTTTTTTAATTTTTTATATTTATTTATTTTTGAGAGAGAGAGACAGAGAGAGAGAAGTGGGGGAGGGGCAGAGAGAGAGGGAGACACAGAATCCCAGCAGGCTCCAGGCTCCGAGCTGTCAGCACAGAGCCTGATGCAGGGCTGGAATCCACAAACTGCAATATCATGACCTGAGCCAAAGTCGGATGCTTAACCTACTGAGCCACCCAGGTGTCCCTAGGTTGTTTTGAACTCATCCTGCCACATTCAATAATTGAAAAATATGGACAGAATATATTATTAAAAATCTATTTGAAAGTATTGGAAAGCTATTAATGTTAATGAAAAATTATTCTAATACTTGTTAATAAAGGTAAAGAATAAACTTTATTCAGACCATAACAATAAGGAAGAGAGATTGAACTCATTTCTTGAACACAAGTGGAAACTTATAGTCAACAGAATAGACTAAGCGGGGTGGGGGGGGGGGGTTAATGGAAAAAAAAAACTAATAAGAGGATACATTATGGGTAAGGAGATTCTTGCTAAACAGTTCTAATCGAATTCTTGCTAAAGCCAACCTAAGGATTTATACATTGAAGATGGGGGATGAAGAATTTGATCGGATGTCAAAAGTGATCAGATACCAAAAGTATGGGATTGACTTACAAAGATTCTTTGCTAAGACTATATTAGGCAAGCTGAGGAAGGAAGGGGTCTAGTTGAAAATAAGGTTCCAAAGAGCTTGTTTAAATTTTGGCGAATGAGTCTGTCATTGGGAAATAAACTGTTCAGCAAAGATGCAGAAGAGAAAAAAAGCCAAGAGAAGTAAACCCACCATTTAGTGCTATGTCTCTGTTGAAGACATTGCCAATTAAGTAAAAGTTGGGGTGACTGGGTGAAAAGTTGAACAGAGATTCCAGAAGACTCATGGGAATGGTTTCTCAAAAACTGAAGTTAAAGGTCCTCTAATTTCAATTTCAAGGGTGAAGGAAACTTGCAAATATTTCAGGTTTTTCTTGGGACCTCTCGGAATGATCTAAGAATAAGTATCAACTGGAGTGGACCATCCTTTACCAGAATTGATGTCCAGTATTTAAATGTATTAATTTCTATTAGATTTGGTGAGATGTCCCTATATTTTATGCAGAAATAAGCCCTGTCTTTGTTTTCTAATTAAATATAATTTATTGTCAAATTGGTTTCCATGCAAAAGCCACTGCTCATCCCAACAAGTGCCCTCCTCAATGCCCATCACCCACTTTCCCCTTTCTTTGAAAGGTAAAATCAAAGACTTCCAGTTTCATATCTAACATGCAAAGAGCTTATGGGAGAAACTGTCATACTGATATCTGGAGAGACAGGAGAATACAAAGAATCACAGCCCATATCTGCTTAGTAAGGTCTGGAGGAAAAGTAGCAGGATCCATACATTGACAGGAACACTTAAATGGTAACTTTGATTAATTGCTGGAGTGAAGGGTAAGATAAGCATGAGTGGGAAGCTACTAGGGGGGAACCATAAGATTGGGGTGCCCAGTATTTTCATAGATTTTACCTCCAGGATCCCCACAAAATTCCCCTGGTGAAGAGCCAGGAAAGAAATCTCTTGGAGGCTTTAGCAGTAGGACAGGAAATGTAACCATTTTTATGTATTCACAGAATGTTCTCTATAACAAAAGTCTAGGATCCAGGGAAAAAGACTTTATCAGGTCTTACTTCACCTAAATGGGAGGGCATTTATCACTTTCTAGCCCTCTCTAGTTTTCTTGTATCACAAAATGGCTGGGTGGAGAATAAGCACTTTTTAAGGCTCTGGGACACAAGTACACTAAAAGACTGAGATATAATCTTAAGATGAGAAAACGTTTCCCTCCCCTACACCTTACTTCCACATCAGCAGGGTTTACAGCAGTGGATTATAGCCGAATGAGTTGCAAAGAGCAGGCTTCAACTAAAGAATAAGGAAATATAGAGACAAAAATAAGGACACTGGGACATCTGAAAAATGTTAAAATCTTAAGTGCCTGCAGCTAGAGCTCACATTAAAGAAGCCCAACTCATAGCCAAATTAACATAAAATCTCACAATAAAGGACTTTTGCCTAAATTCCTCTGACCTGATATATCATAGCCAGATTTTAACAGAAATTTACAAGGCAATCTAAAAAATTAGAACAAAACACAGTCTGAAGAGGCAATTAGGCATCAGAACCAGACTCAGATATTACACAGATTTGGGGACCATTGAACAGGGAATTTAAAATAACTTGTTAATATGTTAAAGACTATGTTAAAGTTAATGAATTAACCTTAATAGATATGTTCAGGTTTGTATACATGAAGGGAAAAGCAGATGACATGCATGAAGAGACGGATAATGTAAATAGAGGGGTGGAAACTCTAAGAGAGAATCACAGTAAATGCTACAAATAAAAATTACTGTGACAGAAATGAAGGATGGTTGTGATGGGTTCATCAGCATCCTGCGCACAGCCAAAGAAAGAATTAGTGAGCTTGGAGACATGTCAGTAGAAACTTCCCAAAGGAAGTGCACAGAGAAAAGCAAAATGATTTTTTTTAAAAGGAGAAGGCAGTTAACATCAAATCTTTCTGGGGTATGAAATTAATAACACTTTGTAACACTTGGTTATAAATTACTTGCACTGCAGAGGAAGTAGTATAGTGGCATTTGAAAATAATTAGATCAGTTGTCAATGTATACTGAAAATTCTAAGGCAACTACTAAAAAGGTATAATTGAATAACTAGAAGAGGAGAGAGACTAATCATATAAGATGCACATCTAAAACCAGAAAGGAATAAAGAGAACAAAAGAAAAAAAAGATTAAGAACAAGGAATAGAAAGCAGTTGCAGAGATAGTAGATACTGATCCAACGATATGAATAATCACTTTCTATGTGAATGATCTAAAAACCACAATTAAAAAATAGAGATTGTCAGAGTGAGTGGGAAAAAGAAACAGGACCCAACTATATAATATGTACAAGAAAGTACTTTAAAAATGAAAACTCAAGTAAGTGAAGATATACTATGTTAACACTAATGAAAAGAAAGCTGGAGTAGTTATATTAATTACAGACAAAGCAGACTTTAAACAAGGAGAATTATCAGAGATAAGAGAGACTTTAGATGATGATAAAGCAGTCAATTTCTTAAGACATAGAAATCTTTAACATGTATGTCCTTAACAATACAGTGACAAAATATGTGAGGCAAAAACTGATAGAATTACAAGGAGAAATAGACAAACCATATTATAGTTAGAGACTTCAACACTTCTCTATCAGTAATTGCTAGATCAAGCAGGCAGAAAATCAGTAAGGATATAGTTTACCTGGACAGCACTATCAATCAACTTGATCTAATTAACATTTATAGACTATTCCATCCAACAAGCACAGAATACACATTCTTCTCAAGATCACATGGGGCATGCAACAAGATAGACCACATTCTGGTCCATAAATAATATCATAGTAAATTGAAAAGTATAGAAATCATACATGTATGGTTTCAGACTAGAGTGCAATTAAATTAGAAATTAATAACAGAAAGATAGCTGGAAAATCCCCAAATATTTAGAGACAAACATATTTTTATATAACACTTTAGTTAAAGAAGTCTTGAGAGAAATTTAAATAGTATTTTGAACTTAATAAAAAAATATAATTTATCTTAAAAAGTATTTTGAACTTAATAAAAAAGTATAATTTATCAAAATGTATAGAACACAGTAAATGATGCTTAGAGGGATATTTAAAGCATTAAATGAATATATTAGGAGAGAGGAAAGATCTAAAATCAATAGCCTAAACTTCTATCTTTGGGAAGTTGAGAACAGAGAGAAATTTAAACATAAAGACAGGGAAAAAAATTTAAAAATAAAGCAGAAATCAATGCAATTGCAATCAGGAAAGCAATAGAGAAAAGCTTATTAAAACCACAAGCTGTTTCTTCGAAGAGATTGATAAAATTGATACATTTCTAAGCACTTTAACAAAGAATAAAGAAAGAAGACACACATTACCAATATCAGAAATGAAACAAGTCTCATCCCATGGGCATGAAAAGGATTAAAGGCATACTATGAACAATTCTGTACCAAGATGTTTAATAACTTAGATGAAATGAGCCAATGCCATGAAAGACCCAAACTACACAGTTCTCACAAGAAGAAATAGATCATCCAAATAGGCTTGTATGTATTGAAAAAATCAATCAGTAATCAATAACCTTCCCAGAAAAGAAAGCACCAGGCCCCAGCTTCACTAGCAAATTCTACCACACATTCAAGGTGAAAAAACAATTCTATGAAATGTATTTCAAAAGATAGAAGCAGAGAGAATACTTCCTTACTCAATGTGACCAGCATTGCCCTCCTATCAAAAAGTAGATGTGGCTGGCATTAAGGAAAAGGGAACCTCAGTTCTTTAGCCACAGTGAATTCTGTTCTGCCAACAACCTGATGAGTCTGGGAGTAGATTCTTCCCCAGAGTCTCCATATAAGAGCCCATTTGACCAAGACCTTGATTTTGTTCTAGTGAGATTTTAAGCAGAGAACCTGGCTGAAGCCCCATGGACTTTTGACCTACATAACTGTGAATTAATAAATAAAGGTGTTCTGAGCAACTAAATTTGTGGTATTTATTATGTATCAATAGAAAACAAATAAATTTAATCCGATAAACTGTGCTCCTTTCAAATAAGCAAGCAAAAAACCCTACAGCATATATCAAAATTAAAGGTGAGTTTTGACTTTCATATTAGAACCTAGGCAAAATGTCCATTATCACCATTTCTAATTAATATTTTTTGCTGGAGGTCCATGTCGTACAATAAGGCAAGGTAAATAAGTAAATGGAACAAGAATAAAGTGTCATTGTTCATAGATAATATTTTGAATGTAGAATCAACCATTAAAATTAATAGATGTACTTAGCATACTCACTGAATTCAAGGTCATTATACAAAATCTATTTCTATATACTTGCACAAACAGTCACAAAATGAATAAAAATACAGCATTTGCAATAGCTTCTCAGTCATCAAAGATTTACTGTATTGAGGTGAAAAATCTACTCATATAAACTGTTGGTTCTCTCAAAGAAAGATATTTGGGATATTGCAAAATTTTACCAAAGGTTAGAATTTTATGATCTTGGTACTCTCTGTCATCTAGGTCTTAATTGAGGCATCTTTCTTGAATATTTAAACCTTTGAATTTCCATTTCACATTTGAGCCCTGTGTTTCTGGCATTTTTTAAACTGTGAGCAGTGACCACCGCCAAGGCCTCTTGTGGATTATTTGAGCTTTTGTTTCTCAAGTCTGGCCTTGATATAGTATCACTGGGGGAACTGTGCAAGCAAACGCCACCTGTGGCTTTGGGCCCTGGCATGGATATGTTTGATACACTTTCCATGGGCTTCTAAGGTGCCACTAGGGTCTAGAATTGCTTTGTAGAGACAAATTTGTACAAAGTAGTCCCCCAACTGTTCTTATTCTAAATTTTTTGTGTGTCTGAAGCTACCTATGAATACTTTCTTAGATCCTGGCATACTCTGGAGGATTATTTCTGATTTAGATTCTCTTCTGTTGGATACTTCTGGTTCCCTATCAATTTTACTGATTTAAGAGCAACAAAACACCCCAACCCCTTTGGATGTCTTATTTTAAGAGAAGCTACAACAGAGTGTAGCTTTTCTTTTTCCATTTGTCTATCTTGGCCTTCAGGATATAAATTTCCTCTTCATAACTATGTAGTTTCTATCCTCATAAGTAAACATCTCTTCTAAGGAAATTTGCCCCCTTACTTTGAGCTGAACAGCTCTATTTTCCCTTGTTCAGTCTCATCCTTCTACCTCCTTGTCTGAAAGCAAACCTGAGCTGGATTTTACCACCTTGTTTTAAAAATATACTTTATTTTTTAGGCAAGTTTTAAGTTCACAGCAAAATGGAACATAAGGTACAAAGACTTCCCATATGTCCGCTGTTCCCACACATAGATAGACTTCCCCATTATCAACATCCCCACCAGAGTAGGTACATTTGTTACAGTTGGTGGACCTATATAGACACATCATTGTCACCTAGAGTCCATAGTTTACATTAGGATTTGCTCTTGGTATTTTACATTCTATGGATTTCGACATGTATCCACACCGTTATAGTTATCCTACAGAGTAGTTTCATTACCCTAAAAGTTATCTGTTCTCTGCCTATTTTTACCCATCCTTCCCCACTAGCTCTTGACAACCACTGATACTTTTTACCATCTCTGTAATCTTGCCTTTCCTAAACATCTTATAGTTGGAATTGTACAGTATGCAGTTTTTCAGATTGGCTGCTTTCACTTAGTAATATGCATTTAAGTTTCTGCCATGTCTTTTCATGGCTTTATAGTTCATTTCTTTTTAGTGCTGAATAATATTCCATTGTTTGGATGTACCACAGTTGATTTACCCATGTGCCTACTGAGGGGCATCTTAATTGCTTCCAACTTTTGGCAATTATGAATAAAGCTATAAACATCCATGTGCAGGTTATTTAGTGGGCCTGTGTTCTCAGTTCTTTTGGGTAAATATGAAGGAGTGCAATGTTTGGATCTTATTGTAAGGGCTTATAAAGTGGTTTGGTATGAAACTGCTGGACTGTCTTCCAAAGTGGCTGTTCTCTTCTGCATTCCCACTAGCAATGAATGAGCATCGTTGTTCTTCCACATCCTCACCAGCCTTTGTTGTCAGTATTCTGGATTTTGGCCATTCTAATAAGTATATCATGGTATTTCATTGCGTGTTTTCAAATGCCATTTACTGTGCTTTTTTTTTTTATCACATGTGTAAATTCGACTTCTCAGATAGCGTTTCAAGAACAGGCTTTTGAAATGCCTTTTTTGGTCTTTGTATCTGCAATAATTTAAATGTGTTGGTTTTCTGCTCTAAGCAGAGAAGATGGCACTTTCTATTTCTAATATAGTCTCCTTTTGCTTTTTGTTAATTTATACAATCTACTCTTTTGCTATGAGTGAATCAACTAAAATCTATAGTTAGATCATATATAATTTAATCATTCCAAGCCAAGTTTGGAACATGTAGAGCAAACAATCTTGAAAAGCTCATAAAAAGTCACCTTTCTCAGGTATCTTCTGTGGAACTGAATATAGTGTAGAATGTAGAGATAACAATAATGTGATTGAGGGCAGCCAGTATCAGGCTGAAAGCTCAGTAAGAAAAGAAAATTTGTGTTTTGCCACCCAATTGAAGAGGTCCATATAAGAAAGAATTCTTTTTCCTTGATTCAGTTGTTGGCCTTATGTGTTTAGTGAATGATGGGCCAACATAGATCAAGGAGAAGCTACAGAAGTTCCTCATTGGAGCCTACATCATCTAAAGCTTGAGCTTTTGCTGATTGTGACTGTGCTGCCTTTGTAAAGCTAGTGAAGACTGCTATGGCTGAATTTATCTTGTTGATGTCCTTGAGACCTCTTGGAATTTGCTAAGGCCCAGCATGCTTGAATAAGGCTAACTAGCTCATTTAACCCAGCCACCAGCCAGTAGAAGAAACTAGTTTTATCAGTGAAAAAAATCCCAAAGCACTTAGGGCTGAAAGTGATATTTCTAGGACACACAAGTTACTACTAAAATATGATAGTCAATGGACCGAATCAGGGCTTTTCAAAAAAAAAAATCATAGGTGAGCTAGTACTCAAAATCTTTTTAGATAGCAGTTAGTAGTTAACTCAAAAATCATTCACACAGAACAATTTAAACTGCTGAAAACCACCCAGTTTCAACTAGAATTTAGGTATTATTGTGTTTCCCAAACTCCACTTTTTCATCCAACCTCAGTTCAAAACTCAATGTGATAGGTCTTTTCATTTTCCAGATAGGAAATTACTTCTACATTCCTTACTCCCTGCCTCCTGCAGGAACAACCCTTACCTTTTAGGATATAAGGCACAATGGAAGAAAGAATGCATGCTGTCTGATGTCTAAAAGACAGAAGTGACTGAGCTAGACATGTCTGGTCCTTTCTCAGTCACTTCTTTCCCCAAAGAAGGAGTGAGGAAGTAAAAATTGATCTGGCATTTTATCATAATAATGGAACTCCCTTCAGAGAAGACACATGGGAGTAGGGAAGGTGTATTTACTCTCTGCATTATTCCCCCCCGCCACACACACAAAAAAAAAGACAAAACGAAACATGATAAGGAAGAAAGCATGGCATAGAAGTTTCCTAGGAATTTTGCTTCACATGCTTATTGATTGAATTGGCAGGTTGGACAGTTTTCTACTAAAAGCTTTTGACCAAAAAGAAAATTAAATTGAACATAAGTAAGTAAATAAATCTGAGACCAGTCCCTATTTGGAGAACCTGTTTCTCTGAAAATTATAGGCTAGTTTTTGTACTAAGGTGAAAAATGCTTCTGCCAGGATTAGAAAGCTCAGTTAATAACTGGGAGTAGAGCTGGGTGGGCCTAACAGGAAGGAATATGGTTTCCAGACTAGGATTTTATAAGTGAGAGAATAACAATAGAGAATCTCTAGAAAAACTTACTAATTATTTAAGCACATGATAACCAGATAATTTTAACCATAGACAGGGCTCTTTTTCAGAGAGAGAGAGAGAGAAAGAGAGCGTTTTGTGTTGTTTTACTCAGTTGTCTCCAGTTTCTCACTGATTTACCAACATTTGAGAAACCCTACTGTCTTTCCTGTGTGGTGCTGAGGAGAACAGTTTTTCCATTTTATCTCTTTAAATTTATCTCTTTTAATCAGTATGCACCTGAATTTTATAGTGGTTTTGTTGCTTTATATTTTAATCCATTTAAACAGGAAGAGAAAAATGATGACTTATCTAAGAGGGCACAATAAGCTAAAAAAGGATGATTAGGCATTAATTATTACACTATGGGTTTCCACTGAAGTAGAGCAATGGAAAAGAAAAAGTCTGAATACAAAGGCATGAAGAAAGATATTCAAGGGAAATGTAAACAAAATGTAAGCAAAAATGACACTACAAATATAAGACATAACAGAATTCAAGGACAACATCATTAAACAAGACAGAGCTTTTTATTATACAATGATAAAAGGTGCAAGCCAAGAATATATCTATAGTTATAAAACTTTATGCACCAATCAACATACCAGACAAGTCTATAAACTCCTAAGAACACAGAGAAGACTGTAAAAATTTTTTTAATTTATAGTGGGTGATAGTAATATGGTGTCTTTTTCAGAATTTGCAAACCAAGTTGGTAAAAAGAGGTAGATTAATAATATAATCAATAATTCTGTTTTAACAGATATTCATAGATGTTTATATTCTAGAAAGAGGATTTTCCTTTGTTTTGGGCATATTTAACAAAATTTTATCGCATTTGCCAGAGGCAATCTTATAAACCAAAAAATATTATTTTGTGAAATTCTATGGAGTACATTTGGAATAAAATTGATTTTTTTTGGTAAAATAAACAGAAATTGATACAAGAAAAGGAAGAAACTATGAGAGAATAATAACCATGAAAAAGAAAAATAAACAGGGCTTTAAAGCTAAATTCTATTTAAATCTTAAAAACAATACTCCATATGTTATTTAATTCATATTATAGAAAAATATGGAAAATGCCTTATTCTTGTTAGAATCCCTAGACAACTTTAATACCAATGTCTGGGAGATACTGTGCAACATTCCTAATAGAGATATAGAAAATCTTCTTTACAAAATAAGAGCAAAGTCAATTGATAAATGTATTAAGAAAACTGACACACAATGAACAAGTGTGAAATTACAAGGATGGTTCACTATTATGGAGAATATCAGAGCAACTCATGTTAATGTGTCAAAGAAGAAAAAATATATGATATGATCAAAAGATGCTCCGAAGACACTGGGAAATTCCACAAACTTTTTTTTTTTTAGTTTCTTTTAATGTTTATTTTTCAATTTTGAGAAAAAAGAGAGAAAGTGGGGGGCAGAGAGAAAGAGAGCGGGGGAGGGGCAGAGAGCGAGGGAGACACAGAATCCAAAGCAGGCTCCTGGCTCTGAGCTGTCAGCACAGAGTCTGAACCTAACCTAACCGGGAAGCTGAAGTCAGACAATCGCTTAATCGACTGAGCCACTGAGGCACCCCTCAACAACCATTTCTAACTGAAGCTCTACATAAAGTAGGAAAAGAAGACTGCCTAGAATAATAAGGATTGTCTAACAGAAATCAAGAACAAATATGTTAAATTATAAAATACTACAACTTCCATTAAAATTAGGAATGAAACAGTAACATTCATGACTAATATCATTTAGCATTGTAGTGGAGATACCATTGAATAAGATAATATAAAAAATAAATAAATAGGATAAATAGACAATTTATGAATTGTGAATAGACAATAATATTTTAGCTCCAAATTATATAATTACCAAAAGAGACTATAGGAAAATATTTTAGTATTAGAAAAACTACAATGTGTCCTTTATAAAAATATGTACACTCAAAGATCAGTAGCTATTTTATACAGTGTTAATCAACTGGAAATGGAAACATAAAAAACATCCATCCACAACAGATTTTAAAAGTATTTGGATTAAGTTAACTAAAAAACACCAAGACGTTATAAATTATCATAGCAGTAAATAAATAGAATTTCCACACTCGAGCAATATAGAATACCTCTAAAAAGGTAATGTCTTAAAGTTGAGAAACCTTTATAAACTGACATGTAGTTAATGCAGTTCCAAACAGTACCCTGGAGTACTGACAAAACTGACTTCACCTTTGGCCCTCCACCTTGTTCATTTGTGTTTACTCAGTGACCTCTCCTGGGGCAATATATTCGGGGCCCTTTGGAGATTAATATACGTACCTTAGAATTCCCCACCAGGGCCAGTATCCGGGATGACTTGCTTTGACTTCCCATGAATCTGTTAGAGAAAACCTCATCTTTCTCCTTCCTGATGCACAGGTGGTGCCACAAGTTAGAATGAAAGGATAGCTGTCAATTAGGAGGATGCAAGCCCCTTGAGGTGCATGCAAACCCTCTGATGTCACTACAGTGGCCTTCTGTGGGTCCCCTCACTCTATGAAATCTGTGGACTGAGGTCTATAAAATCTAAGGTAGGGTCCAGATTTCATGGAGAATAACTATTCAGCTATGGATAGTCCTCTGCCAGATCCCCCTGTCAGTAGTTACCCTGAATAACTCTGTGAAAACAGTGACCTGCTTTATTTTCTGGTTTCCACATGCCTTCTCAGGTGAAGAATACTTTCTTGCCTCTCCTCCATCTTCTAACAGTATATTTTAGATTTGGACATATAAGCCGTTGTAATAACAGAGAATATTTTGAAAATGTATGGTGAGGGGTATTTACAAAATATTGTAATTTGCTCTACAACGACTCTATTGCAAGCAATATATGGGAACAAGATAGCTTCTATTAGTAGAACCAACATTTTGTGGGAACTTAAGAATTCATTTTAACTTGGTGAGAATGAACGATTTCTGCTTACAACAGTGTCACACTTCATGTCTACAACAAAGACAAAGGAAGAGTACATAAAATATAACCAGGGTAACTTTAAAAGACATGGTTTTTTTCAAAACCTAACTAATACCTCTATCTCTTAGAAATTGGAAAAAAAAAAAACCCACAATGTAGAAATAGGAATAAAACTATAGGACTCTTGCTCTGTATCAGAAACCAGCAAAGGTGGCCAGGGGTTCTATTGCACAGGGCATGAAATCAAAATGCCCCACTGAACAAGGGGACTGGAATGGGCTCGTTGCTTGAAACTAACACCAGAAACATAGGCCAAAACAGTTGGAGCTAAATTTTCTGTGAATTTGCACGCTGCAAGGGCTAGAGGACACACACACCTCGCGGTGTGGATGTAGGGCATCGCAAATGAAAATAATGTGATCTGTGGTCTCCCCAGTTTCAATACAAGAAAAAACTGATGGATTGGAGGCCCCAGTGGAGTTGGTGGAGGCAAAGGGTTACAATGACTTTGTCAAACAGACTTCCAAAGTGTATAAATAAAACAAAAATGATTTTGAAATATGTGTTTAGGTTGTGAAAGGCAGAATGCCATCTGTAGAGAATGAGAAGACATTATGAGAACAATGGACAACCAACTAAAAAAAATGGAAAGAAGTAATTATTCTTACATATGAAAAGAGAATATTTTAGAATTTTTGGAAGTTAAAAATACAGGCTCTGAAGGGAAAAAAACCCACCTCCACTAGATGAGATATGCTCACGTTTGTACGTAGTTGACAGGAAGATTATGTAGTAACTGTCCTGGTATAAGTGGCTTGCTTGATGAAAGAGAACAAATCATAGACACCTTCTTGCTACCAGATATCAGCATAAATTTCCAATGCTTTGGAGTTTTAAAAATTAAGTTAAAACATATAAGAAATTTTTAGAAAGTATTTAGAAGAAAGATTTAGGGAATATATATAGTGTCTTCTGGTATGAAGAGATACGAGACTGAAAAAACATAGGCTGTAGGAAATTTTATATCCATCTATAAATACATTAGATAATGTCCCATATTGAAAACTACAGAAATTCAAAAATGCTAAGAAACTATTTCTAACATTTATGTACATATAGATTCTACAAACTGATAAGTAAAAGGCAAATAAAATAGAAGAGTGGGCAAAAATATGAACAGAAAAAAGAAAGCCAGATGGGCGGAAAAACTATTTCTTGACTGGCAGTCAGGGAAATGCAAATTATAACTACAATGAGAATACTTTTTTTTACATATATACCAGATTGGTGAGTATAAAAAATCTGATTTCCAGTACTGGAGAGTGTGATGGGTAATATGTGATCTCATAGATCGCTGGTGAAAACATGAGTGGCTACAACAGAACTAGAGCTGGGATGTAATCTAGTGGTATCCATACAACTTGAAATACCTTTTAACCTAATCTATTTTGGTAATCTTTAGGAATAAACATATTAGTTTATAAGGATCTAGCATATTTACAGTGAAAACACATTGAAGCAACATGTTTTATAAATGTCCTCATGGAGGAGAATGCTATGCATCCTGCAGGTAGGTAGGCTTTGAGAAAATATGGGGAGAACAATGCCTACCAAGATAGTACAGCTGGCTAGTTACTGCTAAGTTGTGCTGATGTTCTGCTAAACTAAGGAGAGAATGAAAGTTGTTAACTAGAAGTTAGTTGCTAAGTTTGGGAAGGAGAAAGCCCAACTGGTGGTTTCTAAAAGAGACTATAATCACCTGTAGTAGAAAGGCAGGCATAATTGAAAGGCAGACTGAAGATCTAACTGTGAGAGCTCCGAGATAGTTGCAGTCTCAGCCAAAGCAGGTCTCTATGCCAAGGTCAGGGCCCTGGTAGGGAAAACCTAAAATCCTGAAAACAGGAATAAAGACATCTAGAAGGATGTACCCAAGGATGTTGATTCTGTGGTCCCCTCAGGTCTCCAGGCCTGCAGAGGTAGCCCACATTTCCCTAGTAAGAGCTAGCATACCCACTGTGGTGGAAAGTACTGTAGAAGCCTCTCCCCCACAAAGTAGCAAATGCTCTCACCAGAATCTTCCCATCTCATCTCTCAGCTCCCATGTTGACTGATAGGATTAAATCCCAGCATAACTCAACTGGTGACATGCTGGCACAAATAAAGGAGAAAAGAGACTATACATGTAAAGGATTATAATTACTAGCTGGCATACACTTGCAGGAGACAGGAAACTACTCTGAGACTGGATGTTGAGTGCTTGATCAAAGGACTGGAATGATAGTTTAGATAGCAAAAATTCATTGACTTGGGGATACTTTCTCTGACAAGGGATTTAAGACCCCGGCAAGAACCCCAGGGGATGGGTTAAATTCACTGCTGAGTAGTTCTTAGGAACCTGGAATAAACAGTGGCCAAGTCTCAATGAAATAGATGCTTAAGTTTCTTTAGCAGAACATAGAGGACATAATATAAAGGTGGAGGAAAGTAAGTGGTAATGATTATTTATTAGGTAAAGACAAATTTATTAAATGAGGTCAGAAAATCCCCTAGAGGAGTATGAGCCACGAGAGGGTTTCTGAGGAATGTGGTGGTGAGAAGGGCACCAACATTACTAAGAAGTTCAAGGGTGCTTGGGTGGCTCAGTCAGTTAAGTGTCCAACTTTGGCTCAGGTCATGACCTCATGGTTCGTGGGTTCGACCCCCACGTTGAGCTCTGTGCTGACAGCTCAGAGCCTGGAACCTGCTTCAGATTCTGTCCCCTTCTCTCTCTGCCCTCCCCTGCTAGCACTCTGTCTCTCTCTTTCTCAAAAATCAAAAACATAAAAAAAATTTTTCTTAAGTTCAGTGGTGACTCTTCTGTGCAGGCCAGGCATGAGGGTAGAAGCAGCATTCACACAGTTGAGCTCATGAACATCTGTGGGGATGAAGGGCCCTGAATAAATCATAGAGGCCAAATGGCAGTGCTTAATCACTGGAAACTAGGACCCACAATTACCAAAATATGGACAAAGTAGGAAGAGAAGCCAAAGAGGCTTAACTTGTAGGAAGTTGTAGAGATGGATTATATAGTCCTTAGAGGTAAAACAGATGGGAAATAAAAAAAGCCTAAATTTCTGCTTAAAATCTATAATACTAAAATAAATTGAAAATGTTGAAGCAGGTGATAGAGAATGGTCAACCCAAGAAAAAGTTGCTTTCTCTTGCTCAGTTCCAAGATCTGAACCAATTTTCAGATCCAGAACCCAGTGATTGAAGAAATGGCTGGTTCTCTAGGAAGAGGGAGCCTGAAACGCCATGATAAATATCTATTGTCATGATTCATCCACCCTTCCAAAGTAACCTATGGCCATACTTGGGCTATTCTACTTTGGGAATGGGAAATAACCAAACAGACTATTAAACATAGTGTCTGAGTTGACATTGATACTTTAAGACCCAAAGCTTCCTCTTGGTACTCTGGATACAGTGGGAAGTTATAAAGGCCAGGTAATAACTGGGTCCTGGCTAAAATCTGGCTCCCAGTTGGCCCACATATCCAAGATACATTGGATGAGCAACTTCCCAGTCACTGAGTACATAATTGGCATTTGTAATAACTCCCACGTTGGACTTTTTATTTGCAAAATAGCATAGTGATAAAGCTAATACAGTGGTAAAGGTCAAATGGAAACTTCTGTAACTGTCCTACCTGTAAGATAGCAAACCAAAACCAACACCATATTCCTGGAGAGATAATAGAGATTGGTGCTACCATTAAAGACATAAAAGATATAGGGTGGTGGACTTCTTCATAGCTGTTTAATTCTGACTGCTGAAGAAATCAGAGGGATCCTGGAGAATAACTACAGACCATACTGTAAGTAGAGCTAGATAGCAACCCCATCACAGTTGCTGTGCCAGAGATAGTATTATTGTTACAGTGAATTAGTAAGACCTCAGGTACATAGTATGCAGTCATTCTATTTCTTCCCAATTAGAAAGAAGGATTAAAAACAGTTTGCATTCACATGAGAAGACAAAAATGTTCTTTAAAATTTTGCATCAAGTTATGTTAACTTCCCTGCCCTCTGCCATTATGTAGTACAGTGAGATCTGGACCACCTGAGAATCCCATAGAATGACAGTCTGGTCCATTCCATTGACATCCTTCTGACTGGACAGGACAAGTAACAGGTGGCTACTATACTGGAATCGTTAGTAAGATACATGTGGTCCAGAGGGTTGGAGATAAGTCCTATAATGATTCAGTGACTGAGCAATTAAGTGAATGTTTTAGAGTCCAGTGGTCAGAGGCATACTGGAAAATCCCCTCCAAGGAACAAAGGGCTGCATTTCCCATCTCCCGCTACAAAGAAAGCAGCACATTTTTTGGTAGGCCAATTTGGGCTCCTGAGGCACCACATTCCATAACTATATACTCACACTGCAGGTAACACGGAGGGTTGCCAGCTCTGAGTTGGGCCTGGAACAGGAAAGGGTAATGCAGTAGACTCAGGCTGAGTACAGTAAGCACTGCTGCTTGGGCGTTGTCTTCCATCTATCTACTAGTCCCCATGGTGTTAGAGGTGTCAGTAGGAGGACATGAGGCAGTATGGAGTTTACAGCAAGCTCCAGTGAGAACACCATGTTATAGTCCCTTAGGAATCACAAACAAGTCCTTGCCATCAGCAAGAAAGGATTACACTTCCTCAGAGAAATGGCCTGTTATGCAACTCTGGTTGAGATGAAATTCTTGACCACAAGCTACCTGAGTTCTCATGCATCTAGAACCACCCATTTTGGATTGGGTTCAGTCAGACAAACCAAGTCATAATTTGGACAGGCCCTATTTCCTTCCACATCAGCATTTTCTTTAACACAGTTTTTGCTTTTTTAATCTTACATTGGCATCTGCTTCTCAGGGGACCTGCACTAAAACTAATACCTACTCTATTCAGTTTTTCCCAAATGTTTATTGAGAAATTATCAGATCGAGAATATAGCTCTCCCATAATCCATGAAGACAGGGATTTTCTATCTGTTTATCTGTTTCTGGAACCGTGCCTGACTTTCACTGGCACCTAAGAGATAGGTGGTGTTCAATGAATGAAAGTGTCACACGGGGTAATAAAATAAATGGGACAAGGATTTCAAACTCACATACATTCTCTGGCCAAGCAGCAGATTATTTGAGTGTTGGAGAGTAAGGAGCAGACAGGACTGAGTAGAAGTGGAAATCCCCTACCTAAAAGCATTTAAGCTTTAATGTTTTAATAACACTTCACTGACCAATTAAAACAAGTCCAGCAGTTAAATCTAGTTAGTGGACTGCTGGTTTGTAACCTTTGAGTAGTGTAAAGTAAAAAGCGATTCTCATGGTAATAACCTGCAACAAGATGAGATGCCCGGAGTGAATAACAAGGGCAACTGATAACACGCAGGACTCAATTAGTCAGCATTTACTGAAAATCTTAAAGCCAGGGTCCACCAAAAAGCAGTGTGTTTGCCTTCGCCTCAAGGAATTTAGATTAAGAAGACAAAACATGTGCCTGAGAAATAGTATGACAATAATTGCGGTGTTTCACATAGTCAAATGCAAAATAAAACAACATAGGGTCAACTGTCTGTGCTCCCAGTGCCTGATTTATATGGTGATTAGAGAGCTGTACCCCTTAAGGTTGGAAAACAAAGCTCTGTTCTGGGTGATTCACAGAAGTCTGAACCTGGGGGCTGAAGAAGTGAAGGTCCAAGTTAGAAAATTTAATTATTTTCTATTAAGCTTGGGAGGGCACCACTCCAAACTAGGAATTTTAGAAGCATCTCATGTATTTAAACAAAAGAAAAGAATCGTTTTGTGACCTCTAAGAACCCTTTGGTTTCACTATTAGAAATAGAGTACGTGAAGTGCAGCCACCTCTCTACAGGCAAAGCCAGCAGTGGTTTGGGAACCATTCTCTGAAGCATAAACTTTCTTAAAAATGCTTAGAAATGTCTTTTAAAAGACTAGCTACACAGAAAGTACAATTCTGACTTAAATTCCCCCTCAAAGTGGGAGATGACTAATTTTCACTGTCCAGCTGGTAACAATAACATCTTTGTAGAAACAAAACAAAGCAAAAAAACCTTTAAGAAACCGTGAGGAACTCAAGAAGAAAATGAAGAATTAGCTATTTTTTTTAATCCACAAAGAAATTCACCTGATTTAATGGTACTTGAGGAATACTTATTTTTCAATAGGTGAGAGTTTTGCCTTTCTTTGCCAGATTACAAACTCAGGCAGAGAAAAAAAAAAAAAGGAATGAAAACATGCCTGCAAGGTGTTTCATTCAAATATGAGGGAATATCACAAAAGTCAGTGAATGTGACTATCAGGATAGGAAATAATAGATCTAAAAAGTTCTTATGGATCCAAAACAGCAAGAAATGAAGATGCTTGTTTTCAGAAATGCTTCCAAAAGTAGGCATGAAAAATGTACTTTCAAATGTATGACAAAAGCTGATTAAATTCACCCTGAGAGCATGTCAATTTGAAAAGGGGATTATAAATGCCCATGCCACCAGGTGCTTCCCTCTGCAAGGGGGTGGGGGTTGCATGTATCCATTTAAATACTGTGTTAGCACTAGCACATTTGGAACAAGAGCAAAACTGGATGAGAATTGGAATAACATTGGCCTTCTGGAGGGTTAAGGAGGCTGTCCCTGCAGCAGGTTGGCAATTTGTCACATCAGCTCCTTCATGAACTATCAACCTCATTACCGTGGTTCACTGCACAGTTGGCCCTTGGGAGTCTAATACTAATAGCATGTAGAGGGTGATGAGGCTTGTGGTCTCAACTACTTCATTATTGATTCACTTAAAAACATACCACCTACATATTCGAATAAAATAGGTAATATATTAGAGAGGTAGAAACACCAAAACATCTAAAATCAATTGAATTAGGGAGGAAAAAAACGAGAAAGGGATGTAGGCAGTAATAGCACCGTGAAAGCAAGTCGTCTTGGAAAGATAGAGGGTGAATAATTTTGTGTGACAGCTACCATTTGTTTATTCTGGTGTGTGAGGCCATGTATCAACCAGTAACAGCTATAACTGTACATTAAGTAGGACTACTAAATGAAATAAGTCTTGGGGATATTTTTAAGACACTGCAAAGACACACAGAGCTAGGGTGTTTGAAGGACATACATTTAATCAACAAAAAAAATTTGAGATTTTCTTCAATGACTTTAGCCAAAAAAAGAGAAAAAATGGCCCATTTCCAAAGTTCCAAGGTGATAGGGAATGTATGGAAATGTATTGATACATTAGTAAATATGAAATATTTTTCTTTTGTGTCAATCCCCCAAATCAAACACTTCATAGAGACCCTTCTATGGAAAAATAGAACTTATAGATAGTATTAGAAATGACTATCTGGTCACTTAAGAGTCTCTCTTTATCCAGCAGCAATGGTTTTTACTATATTGATTGCTTTAAGCTTTGACAGAACAAATATTCATATATAAGATATATACATCAAGGGGTTAGAATGTTAAGTTTCCTTTGTATTTGATATTCATTTATTTACTGATAATGCAAAAAATATACAAGCACAAAACTAAATTCTCAAAAAGGTTAATATATACACTGAAAACATATTTGGACTACTTGCAGACTTTATATTGTACTGTTCAATACAGTAGCCACTAGCTTCATGAGGTTATTTAACTTTAACTTCAAATTAATTGAAATTAAGTAAAATTTAAAATTAACTTTCTCAGCCACACAAACCACACGTAAAATGGCCAATACATACGACTTGTGGCAACTATATTGAATAGCACAGATACAGAACATTTCTATTAAGTACAAAGTTCTATTAGATAGCAATGCTTTAGAGGATAACTTCTATTTCCTCTCAGTAAAGTCTCAAATAATGTATCTGAAAAGAAATCCAAAGTAAATTAAAATACAGAGCAAATTTGAATTTTCATAAAGTTACATGTTTTTTTCTGGCATCAGTCACTCACTGTATTTTCGACACCATCATCTAAAAATATTTTGCATTTAACACATATATTTAAATTACTCGTGGTGAACATTTGTAAAATGACTAAAATATGGTTCTCAGATTTGATCATGCAAATGTTCTTTTTTACATGGAAATGTGGATTGAGGCAGCTAAATTTTTTTTTGGTAGATGTAGGGAACCTTTTCTTGTAATTGCAATTATAAATAGTTTTATTACTAGTCATCACACTTATGATTTTAAATGAAGCAGGATGGAATTTCTAGTTGTAAAGTGCCAGCTGCTGAAAAATCATTAGATTTTCAATACTTTAAGGTATGCACAAAAATGTCTGAAAGTGGTTTAAAGCAGAACTTTACTAAATTTAGAAAGTCAATTAAAATGTGTTTTAGCATTACAGCTTTATAACATATCCCTATTTCTAAGGTCATTTCTATGGAAGAAAAAACTAGTGAGATAACGTGTGCATGAGGCCCCACACCAGGAGATAAAGCTAATCTCTTCTGATATTCTTAAAGATGTCTGTAACTTTTCTTTTCTACAGGCTTTTTGTCCGGTGGAGTGTGTGTGCATGCGTGCCTGCACGTGTGTTTTAAGATAAGGCAAACCCATATTTCAGGAATAAAAGGAATGGAAGTTTTGAAACAGTGTGAAAAGTGGTTCAGCATAGCTGGAGGCTACCTGAAATCTTAGGAGGATTTGGATAAAAATATTTCTAGCTCAGTCTGACAGAATTCTGAAGATGGAAATTGCATCAGAACTTTTGAACCTGAGGCTTTGTTCCCTCTGACTGTCCCCTTCGGGGCTGCAATAGGCTTAAAGAAAAAGTATTCACCACATTCAAAGTAGCTTGTTGCTGTATGTCACATATTTTTCTCAGCCGTAATTATGGCTGCTTGTGATTTCGTGGGGCTTCTTCTCCTTGAATATTGTTTAGGTTGAAATATCTTCATTTCCCTTTTTATCATCACTGTTGAAAGAGATCTGGAAGACCTGCTGTATGTGGTGACTGCTTCACAGTGTCCCACTTCCTCTATTGTTCCCTACTACTTTCAAGCTGAAAATAAAGTCCATAGGTTAGAATTCACGGTTTTCTCCAATCTTTTTCAAGTTCATGATTCTCCTTTATTCACCTTCTGCTTCAGACTAGCCTAATCATTGCTTCTCCCAAGTCCTGTCCTTTTCACACCACTATCCCATTAGAGGGACTCTGTCTAGAATATTCTCCATTCTCAAAATACCACATCATCCTTAAAAATTCCATAAAACTGTCATGACCTATTATCATCTAATTGACCCTCTTTTCTTAGTTCTCAGAAGAACATATAACACAGTGTTTAAGAAGATGCTAGGTCAGACTGCCCACACTCTTAACCAAGCTGGGCTAGATCTTAGATGACTTAAGCAAGTACATCAACAAGTTTGGGGTCTCAGATTTATCATAAACATAATTCCAAAATCTATCTCAAAAAATAATTGGCATGTAGTAAAGACTAAATAAATATTAACTATTATCATTGTTTAGTATTTTTATTACAGACTCCTTTGTGACAGGCCTAATTGCCTAACCAACTAAAACAGAAACTACTTGAAAGCAATAACTTTTTTGGTATTAGTGGGTTCAGTTTTTCCCCTCACAACATCTAGTGCAGTATTAAGCACCCTTTAGCTACTGATAGCTAAATTGTATGCAAAGAGTATATTAGAAATAATGTTACATACTTCAAAAATTACTTTAATTTTGGAGCTCTAAAACAATAAAGTAGACAAGGAAAATATGATTCATTTCCAAATTTCAAAAAAATTACTTCGTGTACATATGGTAGCAACTCAGAGCCTGACAAGTAATCTAACAACTTTAAGAACAATAAAAGTAAAAAATCTAGAGGTTAAGTCCAAGAGTCATTTTTGTAGTAAGGAAAGGAATGATGCTCACTGATGCTCTTTCTAATTAAATACAATATGAAATAGAAGCAGAGGTGTTATTTTGTTATAGGAGACAGTATTCTGATTATTGATTGACAATATTATTTTTTTTAAAAATTTTTTTTTCAACGTTTTTAATTTATTTTTGGGACAGAGAGAGACAGAGCATGAACGGGGGAGGGGCAGAGAGAGAGGGAGACACAGAATCGGAAACAGGCTCCACGCTCTGAGCCATCAGCCCAGAGCCTGACGCGGAGCTCGAACTCACGGACCGCGAGATCGTGACCTGGCTGAAGTCGGACGCTTAACCGACTGCGCCACCCAGGCGCCCCTTGACAATATTATTTTAATTGAAATCCTCGAAGAATCAAATTAATAGAAGAGTTGAATAAAGTGACTAGATACAAGATAAATACCCCTAACGCAATGGTTGCCCATGTACCACCAATAACCAATTAGAAAATATAACAGGAGAAAAAAAAGAATAAAGTATCTAGTATGCATCAGAAGTTATTGTAATCTGCTGAAGTTATGGTGTTCTATTTCTATAATAAACATAGAAATTTATAAAATCTATCATGAGAATATTTTATTATTAATATAAAATAATGGTGGTTTTCTTAAAAAAATGGGGAGATTGAGTAAATATTGATCATTGAGATTGGAAGTAATAGCTGACTGTGTAACTTTAGCACTTTCTCCATGGTTCAAAGTGTAATTCTCCAACAAGCTCAGAGTGATTCTATATATGATGAGGATAGTCAATTTTGTTTAAAATAATTAAAAATTCAAACTTTAATTCAATATATCTGCACACATTATTAAAAATACACATTTTTGAATACCATTACTTCCTTACATGTATTCACCTCAATATATCTGTAGTATTAGTAATGGACTCTTTTCCTTCACAAAAACAAAACAATCTTTTGAGCTGTTATTTGTCTGTGATGTCCAACCCCACCTTCTATACTTTCTGTGATCTTGGGGCTGAGTCACCACAAAGTCTTCTTCCTGGGCTCCCTTTTGAACTGACTTCCAGCTGGAAGGGGAGGAAGATACACTGCAAATTGAGGGTGGAAAGAGGGGAGAAAAAAGTCACTTTCTTTGTATTCTAGCTTTTGTCAGTGGCTCTTCTGCAGCAAAGGACAACTGTGACTCAAACCTCCAACTGTTTTTTGGCACTTCTAGCCATGACCACCCAGACATACAAGAACCAGCCAGCTTTGTCCACATTGGTAACCCAAGCACCAGTTGCACACAACCTATTTTTTTTTTGTATTTAACATTTTTTAATGTTTATTTATTTATTTTGAGAGGGAGAGAGAAGGGGAGAGTGGAGGTGGGGAGAAAGAGAGAATGCAAGGGGGGAAGGGGCAGAGAGAGAGAGGGGGAAAAAGAGAATCCCAGGGAGGCTCCACTCAGTGCAGAGCCTGACATGGGGCTCAATCTTTCAACTGTGAAATCCTGACCGGAGCCAAAATCAAGAATTGGAGGCTTAACCAACTGAAGCACTCACACACCCCACACATCACTTAATTTTTTAAACTCGTGTCTCAAAAAAATTACAAACTACTTTAGTAAATTTGTTTTTGAGATCCCTTGGATGATCAGAATAAATCTGCTGAAATGCCAAGAATCTATTATATTCCAATAGAAGTTTCAATTATGAGGCTGTTTCCTTGCACTTTTGTGACATTAATTTAACAGATTAAACTAATATTCCTAATAGATTTTTATATTGTCAGACAAAAGTAACTCAGTTAATAACTTGTAACGTACATCTAGAAATATATATCTAGCAAGGTTTTAAAAGGTAAATGCCTTTGAATTATGTGCAAAAATTAAGAAACAGTGAATAATCACATAATACAATTATTTACATATTTGTAACTAAGGAATAAAGTTAGGAATTTGCACAGAATTTCAGTTATATGTCAACTTTGCTTTTCAAGACCTGAACTCATTTTGTATTTTGCCTAAGACTAGAGAGACCTCATCAATCTTTTTCACATTCGTTCTTTCCCTTACTAATTTACCTCAAACCCTTATCCTCCCAATGTATCCTTTCTCTGTTTATGGGATTTTGATAATGATACATGTTTCAAAATAAACGATTTTATGTTGTACTTCCCTTATTTATATACAAAATATGTAATTGTTCCTCCATCCATGAAAATACTTTTACTAAAATAAAACTGTATTATGATGTTTGTGCCTTTGATTAAGGGAGATAATAGGAGTTTACATAACTCAAAAGAGTAGATAATACCCCAAACCACGTACATGTTTGTCTGCAGGTAAATTTTCTATTTGTATTAATATATGAATATGTTTGTTGTTCTGCTAATACAAAATTTTTCAAAAATAAAAAGAATAAAAATAACATTGTGAAAAGCCAATTTAGAAGGAACTGGAAAGTTATTTTGCCTAACTCATTTTTATCCTCCATTTCACAATGCAGATGGAGAAATTATGTTGTATTTTTAACCTGAAGACTCACATTAGCATTTGCATTTTTCCTGCATTTCCTTGGGGAGTAGAGAGCTTACTGGGGAGCAAGACAAAAATGGGAGAAAAAGAAAAAGAGTCTCTTCAGTTCCTCTGTTTTAGTGCCTGCTAGGATGGACCCTCACTTAGAATGAAACTAATATGAATCTTTAAGGAAAAACAAAAACTTTTCTTTGTCTCTGAGAGTTTAAATTTTGCTTGGAATTCTGCATTGAAAATGGATTATCTGTTCATATATAATTTGAAAATAGCTGTAATTTCAATCTTGATTCACTTCAGATTGATCAAAGCCAATTGGAGTAAAAATATAACTGAGTACAGTGTTGATAGTAATAATAAATAGGATTGTTTGTCCTCACTACATCGAAATGTTGAAGCATAATATGATTTTTGGAGGTCTGTAATATTACTTCTTATCTGTGTTTTGAGCTTATGAATGTTCCCAAATGAATAGCCTATTATTAAGTACACAAAGGGGACCATTCCATTTGACCCCTGAGGTGATCAGTCCGAGCCTCAAGTTGGAGAGTTCATTACATGGAGGTTGGCATGAATAATGATGAATGCTATTAGTCATCATAAATTTTTTCAACAGCCCTCAAAATTCTAGCCACAGCATTTGATTCAGCGACCTCCAAAGACAATTAACCTCACAGACTAACTGTGTACTATGTAATGAAAGATTTTCTTTCCATTTATTCTATATTAATATACCATTAAGTTCATATACACTAGATGACAATATATACATAGCAGAAACTTAAACTATTCAGTATTTTCTGGATACAAAACCTTGATAGAATATAAAACAATACCATTGTCTTCTAAAATATCTTTTAATAAAAATATTATTTTATTACCTATGGGAGATATGATCAGGTTTCTGTAGCTTCCAAAAGAGATCTTACATTGACATAATACTTATGTTATTCCAAGATTCCATTTGGTGATTTACAGCCTGACCTAAAGTTAAGAGTTATAATTTTCGTAATATATGAACAATATTTTTGCAAATAGGACATGATAGTGTAGACTATATTTAGTAATTCTTCAGTCCCTTCATATTTCCCTGATCCATTGATGTTGGACTTCACCATATGACTTGCTTTTCTAAAGAAAACAGAACGAGAAATTGGGCATTTTCACTTCTAGCTGGTAACCTCGGGATACATTTCAATACTTTTTTTCTGGAAACAATAAGTTAGAAAATGATATTGATGCATGAATTGTACTTAAAGTATTTAACAGTTATGAGAGAGGAAATTAAATAAGTAGTGAGAGCAAGACAAGGTATATCTACTTTCTGTTAGACATTTTTGGTAGATTGGATTTTTTTTCCAAGTTAATCCTCTGATGTTTTTTTAGAAATTTCTGTTTATCTGATTAGAGTAATAGGTCATTCCCCAAATTCCTTGCAGTTAAAAACAGCAACAGCAGCAACAACAGCACTGACTTTTTCTTCCCCTTCAAATGACTGGCTCCTTTTCCTTCTTCAGACCTCAGCTTAAATACTACATTACTTTATTACGTCTGCAAATACTCAATCTAGGGTAGGAACCCCACACTAATATTTCTAATCTCTCTTCTTTTTTCTTAAGAAGATTCACCAATATTTTAATTTATGTGTTTCTCTGTTAACTTTTTTGCTTAAATCCCGTCTGTTCTTCTAGACAATGTACTCATTAAGTGCTGGCTATTAACAAGTCAGCACTTAGGGCCTGGACTAGTACCTGGTATCTCTTAGGTACTAATTAAATACTTCTGACTATTAAATACTAAATTTTCTGAACATTAGTTAAATATTTCTAAATCCGTATATGAGGTGTGAGTTTGTGCTGTGGGCAGGAAGGAATCGGTGGCAGGATCTGAAAGGTCTCTCCTCAGGAGTACAGATGACACTACAGTCACTCTTACAAAGAGGCCCAATCTTGTTCTCTAATAACCTACACAGGTCATGTCTATTCTCCTTTACACTTTGTAACAAGCCTCAAAAAGCCCCAAATCAGCTTTTCCATAGCAGATAGGGAGACAGACATTCTTCATATTTTATAGACTTCCTTTCAGAGGACTGTAACTTCCTCCCAGCTTGGGGCCCGTTTTAAACAGAGGTATTCTAACAGAGTAACTGGGGAACAGAAGGGACAAGGGCAGCCACTGTGCAGATGGTTAGCCATAGGAAGCCATCCCACTTTTAGCCACTCCTTCATGTTGAATGGCAGGGGGTGCAGTCTGAACGTTTTCTGTGTCCATCCAATTCACCATCACTTGATTATTATTAATATTATACCACAGCGTATTACAGAAGTTCGTTTCTTAAAATCTTTGATCTAATCTAAGAGTATAATTTACTTCTTTTGTCTAGAGACCACTATACGAGGCCTTAAAAGTATACTATCGATAGCTCTGCTTCCGCCTTCTGCAGCTATTTTCGTTTTTAAATGAGAAAATAGCACTAGTCTACCTTATATAATTCACTCTCAGATATAACCAATAAAATGATTGCCAGTTACTTTTCAAGGGTTAAAAAGGATGTAAAATATGTACAATAACAACAATAATTTCCTTGGAGAGCAACCAGTTTCATCATACAAGAGCTTAAAGAAGCTCTAAAAAAGTGGTTTATTAATTAAAAATATACAAAATATAATTATTATGTACCAAACTAAAGCAGTAGAAACTGATATTAGTAGATTTTAAATTAACATTATCAGTTTAAGTCCTTTTGGTACAGATAAAAATTCCTTTTTGTCAACACTTTACAACTCACAACAAAGTAGTTTTGGTTCTTTTTTTTTTTTTTTTCTTTTCTTTTTTTTAAGTCTTGTTGTTGCTCTTTCCATAGATATGTAATGGAATTATTCTATATCTTGCTTTTGAAGACATTGCCACTGGTGGAGTTAATTATGCTAACTCTCAAATTACTATCTGGTTTCTCTTGAGATGAGGCTTAAAGGGATATAGGAAAAAGAGAGACTTACTATATTTACTAGTCAAAGCCTGCCAGAGAAAAGAAAATGAGAATATAACAATGGCTATTTCTGCCTTCCAGGCACACCTCTTTCACTCCATCCAACTTTCATGACCTTTCACTTACACTGCTGGTTTGAAATGGCCGCTCTGTTAGTAATCCATTCTTCTGCTCTTGTATTAAATGGTGTTATTCTCAAGGAGCATCTTGTGAGCCTTCACCCCATGACATTCTCTGCCTCCACTGGATGCCCTTGGATGGCCCTTAGTTTATTTCCCCACCTTGCATTAGACTGATAAAGCATTTGCTTTATGTTCCCAAATGAGATTGTCAGATCCTTTACATCCCTTACATCATATAACACAGTGCTTTGCATATAATACATACTCAATAAATGCTTTTAAATCAAATGGAATGCTGTTCACTGCTTCACATTTGTCACAAAATGAAGACTTTATGGTGGCAATTATTACTCACTCAAACTTTATGATAAGAAAGTATTTAGAAGATTAAGACATGATTTCTTATGGACCTTCTCTCCTTTTTACTTCTGTAGGCAAAAACGTTCTTTTACCTCTACCATTTTTTTTCCATTGGGATTTCTTAATGTAGGTACCAAACTCCACACTATACCTATACAAATTGATGTTTAATTGAAATATGAAAGTTCTTTTGAAAGAAACAACTCTCGAGAGAAAAGTCTTGGGCTGGCCAGCAACACTGCTTTCTCCTGGTAGCTGCTGCCTTTAAGTAGATGTTTATCGTAAGTGAGGGTTATTTATATATTCATAACGGGCTAAAAATAGCCTTGCACTTTTCCATCTTTCATCTGTGTCAAAAGGGAGTCACACAGACTTTTGAAATCCTTCTTCAGAAAATCGATTTTGAGAAGATTATTCTAATGTGCCATTTTTACGGCATATTTGCCCTACATTTTTATCAAATAGGGATGAGACCATGATCTATCAGTGACCACAAATTTTGTGCTACCCTGAAGGCTAATGCTGCTGTTTAAAGTCAAGGTCTGTACAGTGATTGGAAGATACAATTCTAAACAACAAGGCAACACTTCCTAGCTTTGTAATCAGATTACAAACCTCCCCCACCCCCCACTCATTCCCCAAATGTGGGGACCACTTTGGAGTGGTTTAATTTGTGTCTTAATAATTGTTCCAGGTCAGTTCAGCTAGGAAGCAGACTCTGAAAGGGAGGTCAGCAAGCAGAAGGTTATTGAGGAGCTTTCTCAAGATTAGCACCTGTCAAGGGAGTGGGGAAAGCCGATTTGGGCAGAGGGAGACATTGAACCGTGGTGCAGTCACAACAAAGGCCTAAATCTTCTATGCCAAAGGGAGCTCTGGAGCTGGGATGCCTCTGCAGCAGCATCACAAGTTGGTACAAGGAATTCAGGCCTTTATTCCCCTGTGCTGATTAGTCACTGGTCTCTGGCTGTCCCTAGAAAGGGAGCATAAACCTGGGCAAAATGACTCTCTTCAGGCCAGGGCTGAGGACTGTTAGCTATTAATACTCCCAGTAGTTGGGGGAATGAGTGTTTCAGTCCAAAAGGAAGAGAACTGTGTGGTATACTGCAGACTTAGGACAATTGCTTATAAAGGGAAAAATTATAAAAGAATATATTACTATATATTTATGTAATTATTTATATAATTATACCTTCTTCCAATTATGAGAAAATTCTGGGATTAGAGAGAAACTCTGAAAGTCATCAGTGATCAATTATCTTTACTATTAAACCAAAAGTATCAGAATAGAGAATCATAGTCATTGGTTTTTCCAGATGCATGAATTTAAATGGAAACAACAGATTAATAACCATAGGACCAATGTATGATCTATTCTATATTTTTTTCAGTGTTCTAATTGGTCATATGATTATTAATCTTGGATTTGGAACTAATGATTTCTTCTATTTACGGAATGATACTATTTAGAAAAGTTTGTCAGAAAGTTGTATATGAATTCACTGAGTCCAAGATAATTTATATCCTCCTAACTAGCATTTGAAGATGAAAATATTGACAAGTTTTTAAAATGCCAAGTATAGATAGATATTTGTTGCCTAAAAGCTACTGGGAGGATAGATGAGTGAGGGTGTGGGGGTGGTGAAGAGCTATTAAACTGAGCAAAATTATGTGTATATACACATATCTGTATATAAGCAGATATGTGTATATTTATATGTATGTGTGTGTGTGTAAAACTGGAAGGAATTTCTTTAAAATGTTCATTATGGTAACAAAAAAAAAAACCTCTCTGGCTAAAGACAACTTGATAATTTTTCTTGTCTATATTTCTTTCATACAAAATTATATATACATGTATGTGAACTCTATCTATCTATCTATATCTATCTATCTATCTATCTATCTATCTATCTATCTCTCCACCAAATAGATAGAATCAAATGTTTTCCTTGGTTCACATTACATAGGAAAGCAAGCAAAGACTCAAATTATTTTTCTTTTCTCTTAGCTTGTGTATGTTGGAATATGAGGTAGAAGGAACTCTGAACAGTTCTGTCAGCTGGAGCCATGGGAAAAAAAATAAATTCCTTACTAAAGGTAATAAAGGCCACAATGTTTTTTTTTTTTCTATTCTAAAAAAAATTTTTTTGAATGTTTGTTTATTTTTGAGAAAGATAGAGAGAATGCAGGGGAGGGTCAGAGAGACAGACAGAGGATCCAAAGCCGGCTCCACACTGACAGCAGAGAGGCTGATGCTGGGCTCAAACTCACCAACTGTGAGATCATGACCTGAGCCGAAATCGGACGCTTAACTGACTGAGCCACCCAGGCACCCCCACAATGTTCCCCACAACGTTTTATTTTTAATTGTCTTCACATTTTCTCTTGTAGAAGATGCTTAAATGACAAAGATGAGTGACTGGATGAGCTATTAAAATAACCTTATCTCCTCTCTAACTGCAATGAATAGTCATTTGGTTTCAGGATTTTGCTGGTATTGGATTTGCAAGGAATGGTTTCAGTTTTTAATTTTTCCATTTGACACAATATTTTTCCTTATTTACATTCTTTGAACTTCAGTTCAAATGTCTGTTTTTATTTACTCAGTTCAAAACTGTGAATTTTTTTTATCTGATTTTGCCTTTACTTATATAATCATCAAAACATTTACCCTAAGAGATGTGTTCAAGAACAGAATCTCCAAATATTTCAGAAATAGGTGAACTTTCCATTTTCACTTTTTTCATACATTTTGTTACTTGTCACCTAAGGAATTGCTGAAAGGTGCCGTTGAATCTCCTGTTTTCCTCTCACTCTGCGCTCCTTTACTGCTTTCACTGATAACACTTTACAGATTGGCTTTTTAGATAGCGGGATACAGTCAACACTGATGCTCTTTCTGATCGATCAGACCAGTTTCCTTTGTTGCTCACTGGCGACAGGGTTAGTGATTTTGCTCACATCACTGTCAGACACAATATTATTGAAGTTTTTAAAAATGTATTTTCAACTATTTTTTAGACCAATTTAGAGACTGAGGGAAAGCTATAAATGTGCAATCATTTTGCAAAACTTCCTGCCGAAAACGATTAGAGGTTGAGGTGAGGTTTTCTTTCCCATTGCTTCAGGAAGTTACTTGACAATTCTGATGAATTTGTTTACAGAAGGTGGTTGTAAAGCAGAAAGGTAGATGTCTCCTGGTAAATAAAGAAGATCATTTTGTGCTGAGACCCGAAACTTGAGATTTACCACTATCTGGGTTCCAGTCCTCAGCTTTTCAGTCCTAAGAACTCACCTTGTCTGTTTCCTAAATTTGATTAGATGCTGAGATCCTTAGATTTGCCTGATTAGATGCTGAGATCCTTAGATTTGCCAAGCTCACAGGAGATTTACTGTATATCATGAATGTGTCTTAATTTACAGTGAGAATATTACCAAGTGGAAAAAACTACTCCTGTCCGTTCAACACGAGGACTTTCTCCCTACAGCATGTCAAATGTCAGAAGATTACTGGGTGGTCATAGAATCAGAATTATGTAGGATACAAATTTAGAATTTTCAATGGTATCAGGTTAAGATAGCTTATCAGTTTATGTCCCCAAAGGCATATCCTTACCAATATAATTCTGACTTTGATGTTCCTGGTAAACATTTCCTTTCTCTTGCATGGCATTTAAAAGAAGACTATGTTTTTCTTCTATGACTCTTCATTTTCTATTCTTCCATTAAACATAAGTACTTTCTGTAGTAGATATATGGTTTTGCTCAAGATAGTAAAGCCTTCATTAAGATACAGTCACCTTTTGGCCCTAATACATTATGTGTTCATTGGTAGTTTAAGTGTTAAAGGACAATATTCTATTCCAAATCCCAAGCATTGCCTTATTTTGTTTCCCCATGAAACACTATGCTGCCTAATAATGCCAATTACTTTGAACTTACCAGTTTGACCATAGTTTTTCAACCCTGTATACACATAGGAATCACTTGGGAGAAATTTTAAAAATATAGATACTTGAGACTCATGCCATTCCAACAGAATTCAAATCTCAAACTGAAATTGGAAAGTACACTAAAAACATCTCCACAAGTTATTGTGAGAAGCCAACATGGTTTAAAACCACTAGCTTATACCCTTGACTCAACCACCAAGGTGTATGACTTTTTGCAAGGACGAGAGGAAATCAGGTACAGTATCCAGCCGCCTGCTCCATCTGATATATTTCTCTCCTGACCTGAGCTACTTTCACTTGGGTGAGTCCAGAGTAAAGCACCATCATTGCGTTCCTTCTCTATTATGCACTGAATCATTGCATCATCGGTGCTGAAAGGTGCTGACTATGGAGATAGTTTGAAATGCTAACAAGAGCTAACTTTTATCATGAGCTGACATGTTACCTGGTCATTGGGTTTACAGCAGGATTGAGGAGAAGTTGATTTAGGATAGTTAGGGAGGGCTTTCTTTTGGCATCCTAACATTAATGAACCATCACAGGAGGGCCCCAGGAAGCTGACTGGGAAAAGGACTGTAGTATACAGGTGTACTGGCAGTGCCCCGGATCAGTGCCTGGAAGCGGCCTGCTCAGGGAGACTGGAGCTGTAAAGCAGATTCATGCAGGCCTTTGCCTGTCCCATGGGACGTCTGAAGCAGTCATAACCCTTCACGGTGTCCCCAGGTAGGATGGGGGCTGGGCATTGTGCCTTAAGATGCAGCACATCCTTGGGTAAACCTTGCTCCAAGTTAGGCAATTCCTTCGGGGGGCGGGGAGGATGGCAGTTTATGCTTTTTGGCCAGCAACATTGAGAGCAGTAGGGAGAAATAGATCCCTAATTTCCAATGGGGACCTGGATGGTGTGTTCAGAGATCACCGTCTGATAGAGTAGAGGGGCTGAGCACCAGAATTAACTCAGTTGAAAAAAAACATTGTAAGGCCACTAAATCGGAATCTCTCAAGCTGAAGCCCAGATGACTGAATTAAATAAAAATCTCCACAAGTAACTCTTTCGATTATCCAGGTTCAGGAATCACTGATTCAAAGGGCATAAATTACTCTCACAGATTTTCAGAAACAACTGTGCTTTTCTTCCTTGGCTATTCTATAATCTCGCACAGTATATACCACTCTTTAATGGAAGAACAGAGGATGAATGCAAAAATCACATTATGAATAGCTCTGGATTCAGTGAAAGGGCACCCAAGGATTTTAAGTGTATTCCATATTGTGTAAGAACAAAAGGACTAAGAACAATAGGAAGCCCACTAAACTGCAATTGCATTTAGAAGAAATTAAAGGTTACGTTTAGACTATTACAGAGTAGACATAAAACTATGTTAATCTATAAAATCTTTAGGGAGATATACCATAAGCTACCTGGGCAAGCAGGTAACATAAATAAAGTCAATTTATGATTTTGCAGTTCAGGAGCTCCTTTACTAAGGAAATAGCATGCTATCTGTAGAATTTCAGTTCTAATACTTGGGTATAGACATGTAGCAGAGATTCACACATTAAAAACATGTATAACAGGATATTTTGTCTGGATTTGTGGCCTGTTGCTCTGAATCTATTGCTAGGAGGACTTATTGTTATGCCTTGCTCCAAATATTTGTCAGTATTTGATATTTACTGCTGTATGTTTTGGGGGTGTGCCTGTCATCTCCAAATACTTGCTTGCCTCCATAAATTTGTGTCTTCTCTCTCCTTATTCTTGAATCCTTCCACATTGAGTTTCAGTGATGTTGATGAGGGAGCATAACGCAAGCTGACACTCCTGCCCTCCTCACCCCCCACCCCCCACCCCAGGTGGGATATGTGTGACATTCCTCAGGCACTCCTGCCTGCTCAAGAACAAAGGAAAGGGGAAAACAAAAACCTCTATAGACTCCATTTCCAAGAGCCCCCAAACCACCCTCTTCTTCATAGTGATGTGGAAAACAAAGGCAAGAAGGAAATGGCAGGTAAAATTAAATTTCCTTATAACCTGCAACCCATTGACAAATACTTGAGGCAAATACAGAGTATGACATTTCTCCAGGTACCCCCTACTGTACTAATACTACCTTAGCTTGGCAAAAGCTAGGCCTCCATTATCTTCTGAGTCCTCTTTATCAAAAGAAAGTCTTTCTGGAGGCCCCCCTTTTGCCTTTACCTCCCCCAACACTATAGTATGTAACCAGTCCCTTTTCACAACCCCAGTGCAGGTCTTTCTGCCTATGGGTCTTGTCTCTGTGCTTTAATTAAAATCACCTTCTTTGCACCAAAGATGGCTCAAGAATTCTTTCTTGGCCATTGGCTCCAGGCCCTACCACCATTCCAAAACCCCATCAATATAGTAAGGAGTTTGATGGACTGGGGTAAATCTGGTTGAGACACTACTGCTGGATAGAACAGGATTCCCCTCTTTTTAGAAACAATATGCAGCTTGTGAGTGGTGTAGATTTGATTGAAACCTGACTGTTGGATTAAACACCTGCGCTCTGTTTTTTTAGACACAGCATGCAACTGGTAGGTATTCATCTTTGCCCTGAAATCAGTGAGGTTTGCAAATGGAGGTAATGTGTGAATGTTTATCAATTTAGAAAAGCTGGACACTTGCACAGCGATAACACTGTGCAAAAACAGGCCCTGCCTGTTTCTCTGTGGAATACCCATGACCAAGCATTAACAGAGAAGGAGGTAATATTTCTTCCTCAACTTTGTGGGACGTTTCTTACCTGGACCAGGAAGGAATTGGAGAGATTCTAGTCGCTGTAACAAAATTGACACTGGGTTTCCAGCTTCTTTGGGTGATAGGGGATTTAGTCGAGTCTGACTCCTCCAGTGACAGTTTAATGCAGTATTTTGATGCAGCTGAAATGAGTAGGAGGTTTTGTGGCAAACAGAATTGGATCAAATCAAGGGAACTAGTGAGTTCTGAGTTCGACCTTAAGAGGCACCTCTGAGTTCCCATGAGAGAAGCTACTGGCAGTGAAAGGGAGTACAGATTCTTTGAGGAATACTCAGTAGGGAGCTTTGGTGCCATCAAGAGAAGACAATCTTTTGAAAAGACAGAATTTCTGTTTGTTAATTAACCACTGCTATGTAGGATATTGATAAAAGCGACCTCATTTCTAGGAGCAGAATGATAAAGACTGTCCATGGTATTTCTATGAAGAATCACTATGTTTAGAAAAGATGCCAAAATGCTCTTTAGAAAAGGCAATTGATGCAGGGATTGATTGCATCACAGAATACAGGATATGCAAACATTCTCTTTCAGTTTGAAAACTCTCCTAAGAAATTATTTTACCATGTTTCTAAGGGCCACAGTGTAATTAATATGAAACATAATTAAGCAAATTATTCCAATGGTTAGGAACTTTTATTTAAATTGGTGACTTTAGGTCACAAGCAAGAAAATATAAGTATACAGTTATTCTTTAAATAGCGACAGCAACTGTGTTCTTTCATTAAAGCCAGTATTTTAAATAAAAAAAAATACAACAGTTGTTTTAGGCCTCATTGTCTATGGCCGGGCATGGATGGGTGTTCTATTGTCTTAAATGTATGACCTGCCAACTGAACTCTTTGGGTCCACCTGACACTTCAAAGAACAAAGTTCACACAGAAAGTTCTTCCCTTGAGACTTCTAGGAAGATCAGAGCCTGAGGATAGAGAGCCATTCATGCACAGAAACATCAACTTCTCCATTCTAGGAGAAGCACCCACCTACTGTCAGTTTTGAAGAGACTGCTGCATTCTCTGGGAAAATACGGTCCACTGGGTCCAATTCCCAGATGGCCACAGCTTTGCAGTTCTCTTTCTCCTGCAGTAACCAAAGAGAGAGGCTTTTTGCCAAAAAATTTGCAGTTTTATTCCCAACGTCTTCTTCCTAAAATAATATTAATAATATTCACCGGCATTCTTAAGGTATTATCACAGGAAAAAGGTACGCACTTGCCAAAAGAAGTGAGATGATTCAGCGGTTCTCATTGTGTGTGTGTGTGTGTGTGTGTGTGTGTGTGCGTGTGTGACTGTGTGGAAGAAGGAGAGAGGGAGAGTTAGAGAGAGAGGGGAAGAGAATATGTGTATGCCTTGAAAGTATTCAGAATTTTTTATTTGAGAAAATCACTTGAATAGTATTGTTTTATTTATTTACTTTTTATTTATTTATTTTTGAGAGAGAGATAGAGAAAGGGAGGGAGAGACAGAATCCCAAGCAGGTTCCATGCTGTCAGCACAGAGCACGACGCAGGGCTCAAACTCACAAACCATGAGGTCATGACTTAAGCCCGAATCAAGAGTCAGACGTTTAACCAGTTAAGCCACCCAGGTGTCCCTGAATATGCCCATTTTATGTGTGATATACAATGAAGTGCATTTGACCACTCTTCCTGTCTTTGTACCTAGTGTGGCCTATACCTTTGACATGAGGTAAGCTCAGGTGACCTCCTTTGTGTCCCATTTAGTAAAAACTTTCCCCTAAAATGCTCAGGGAGTTTTGTAGGTTTTTTTGAGGGGGTTGATATTTGTTTTTGTTTTTTACAATATAAAGGCCCCGTGTGTAGATGCTAGAGAATTTTCTGAAAAAAATTTGGCTCTCATGATAATAAGATTCTGTCCTGGCATCTCCATCATTCTGGGGTAGGTTGGTATGAGTTCTTTCACTGAACTATTATTCATTAGTACTTATCAAGACCAACAAAATGTGAACTGATATTGAGGTAGTACGATTTCACAGGACACCGTGAGGCTTGTCCTACTGATGAAAAAGCTGTGCCGTAGTGCTATATGCTATCTTTCCTTTTGATCTAATGGGATGTTCCTGACTGAGTCAATCCCTTGAATTAGACAACAACTTCCAGGCCTTCGTGTTTAGAGTATCATCATTCCAATCCACATATATTAACGGAGAATGAAGGAAGATCCTGAAGTTTTATGTCAGGTTTCCAACAGGTAGTACTGATTATATACATTCTTAGCTAATTTTAAATTGCTAGTTTAAAAGTCGCAGGGTGGCTGAGATACAGGACAGCTAAATCACTGTGAGTAACTATGAGCATCAGGAGCGTGCACTAAGCATTTATTGTGGCAATCGTCATTTGTAACACATAAACTCAGGAGCAGGTGGTTGTCCAATGGTTAAACACGAATGCTTAAAGAGGTAGAGAAAACGAGTGTACAAACAAGTTCAAAGAATGTACTAGTTGCCGAGTGAGCGGAGATGAGAGACATTCAAGAGACAAAAGTAGTAACTGCCTGAGTTTTTGGTGAATTTCTGGGTCCTGATTCTCGTTCCTACTATGCCCTGGTAGATTTTATTCTGTGATAATGCTCTATCTTGGCAATTAATCTTTGTATTACTTTGGAACTAGTTTGAATTATTTCCTGTTACTTCATGCTAAAAAAAAAGGTGAGATTATAGCATATGCTGAATAAATACAGAAAGGCAGTATGGCTGGGTGGTGACAGAATTGTGACAAAAGAAAACTCAAAGGATCTGGCAAGTGATAAGATATAAAAGAGAGGATTGATACCTGTGGTAAAGATTCTGTCTAGAGAGAGCTGACTCTAGAGGTAGATGACCTGTCACTTTTTCTCAAGATCATCCTATTCCAATATGTTTTTTTTCTTTCTTTCAAATCTAAAAGCACAACAACTAATGAAAAAACAAAGACCAAAATAAACAATAACATAATATATAAAGCCTTTGTAATTTTAAAATATTTGTCTCTTTCTATGCATTTGATGAGAAAAGTGATCCCCTCCCCCAGTTTTTATCTTTTGCTTTCTGAGTACAGGGTAATGTTTTTAGGCATTAGAATGGAGGCTATGCAATGCTTTCTTTACAAAAGAATTTTTTTACTTTTTTAATGCACATCAATTTAGCCCTATACAATGCAGTTCAAAATGGGGTGTTTCTACTTCAGTGAAGGTGTTGGGAAGACAGTGAGTATAAGGGACTTAGTTGTAAATAGCCTCAGACACAGCAAGTCATTGCTGAAGGACAGTGTATGCATTTACGTAGGATGGAAAGGACCATTAGTCACATAGCCATCTTTTCAGTCACCAAGAGAACAATCCCCATTAGTAACATCATTTTTGAATAATAAGAAAAAAATGTATGTATGTCCTTGGAAATTCAATAGATGGTGAACCTTACACCTGAAAAATTTGCAGGCACCTGGGAAAGTTAATTAACTCTTTTATACCTCATAATTTTATAAAATATCTTTCTACATCCCTAGAGTAGTATATTAAGATAAATCTTGATGATCGCAAAACAGAAATTTGGCCCCACAAGAAAAAGCTGAGAGAGAAAATATGTGAATATTACTTAACCCAGAGTCTGCACAAATAAGTTGCTGATGACAAATAAATAAGAAATGTTTTCCCAACCCATTTGAGTTGATGTCTGTAGTGTAAGATGCACCGAGCCCTGCATCAAGATAGCGAGGCCCGACCCTGGTCTGGATCACCCATACCTGCACAGCTTCAACTCACCAAGTGCTGACCGTGGTGAATTTGAAGTTCGTGCTGCTCATTTTTCTTTTATGCACACAGGGAATCCTCTAATGTTGTCCCCATTGAACCTAGTTCAAGCTCAGCCAAGAAATGTGGAAGAATTTACATCCCTAAGGACAATGTTTAAATGGGAGAGGGAGCCAGTGGAGAAAGTCTACTGTCCTTCAGGTGAACAATTAACCTAGGTGCTCTGCATGCTTCCCCAGCCAGGTGGTCCTGGCAGCTTTCAAGCCAGTGAATGCCTCCTCACACTGGCTTCTCCTTCCTTATTTCACTTTCCTTGTTTCCTCATTTCAAGTAAAGTAATCGTACCCAAGTCCTTGTCATTGGGTCTGTTTTTATGGGATCCTAAGTTAAGACAATAGGTCACTGTAAATTAAAAGGTTAAAAAAATAATTCAGGAATACTAGGATGAAATACTTTTACTTTATTTTACCTATAAAAATGGGTATATATCATTTTATACTCTGTGTTTATGAAAAGTTATACCTGAATTAAGTTTTGTAAAACATATCTGTCATCAGGAATTTTCTTGATTTCTGAAAATGAGTTTCTTCTATCACTTTATCTTTAAATTTCTATTATTCTTATGTAGTTAATAATTTATATAAATCAATGCATCCTTTATTAAATACACTAAATGGAAGAAATTTTTTTTGTTTCAAAAAAAGAATAATTCCCTTCTCAATTTGTAAGTGCTAATTTTGCTATAATAAATTACTTAATGTGGGAAGCCACAATTATTCTACAAATATTGTGTAGAGTGAACATTTTAATTTTCATCTTGAAATAGATCCCTCTTAATTTCTTAAGGAATATGTGAACTTTAAAAGAACAAAATGGGATTACTGTTCATGAATTAATTTTACTACTATTAAGTTTCTGTTATTACAGAGCTTATAAAACTGCCTAGCATACATTTTATGAGCTTCAATTGGTAGCATAAAATAAATTAATTTTAAGAAAAAATCTACTTAAATCAGACTCTGAAAACATGACAATATTGAGAAAATATAAAAAACACTTTAAAAAAGGTTATATACTTGTTAAAGATAATTTTTTAAAAAGAATGAGAAAAAAATAATTTAAAATGGAGAATGCTAGTGTAGCAGATTATAAATTTTTCAATTATTTACTCTTAAAAATATTCTCAGTTTGAATAACATCCTGGGAAACAATCACACTGAACATAAAATATTTTCTCTATATGTAGAAATTTAAATTTAAAGAAAGACTTGAGTTATTGAGAGACATAGGAATCTATTATTTTGGAAATTTCTCCCATTTCACTTTGGAAGTTTTTCATAGTGTTCTGAAACTTTTACTTAGAATCATTATTATCAACAAACATATTTATAATGTGCCAATAAATAACGGAAAATGTAATTGTATATATATATTTTTAGAAATAATGTATGTTTATATATCCAAAGTGATTATTAGCTAAAAATAAAATGATTGTAAATGTCAGCTGGGAGTAGGCAATTACTGATGAGGGACTCCCGACTTAGGAGATATTAATATTTTAAAGTAACATGTATTCCTTACTCCTATTTTTAATTTACTCCAACTTTAAATCTTAGGTTTCATACTTAGTCTTTGTCAGCCTATGACAGAGTTAAAAAATGCAGACTGCCTTTTGATTAACAATCTATACTTAGAGAATTTAATTATTTTTCTTATTTGATCAATTGGTCAACCACATATGACTTCTGGCAACATGGGATAGATTTTTTTGTATTTCTACACCTATGCTATCTAGACACATTCACCTAAATTAAGTGTAAGGATGTTTTATCAAAAGTGGTTGTAAAAAATAAAAATGCATCTACGTGGTAGGAAACAATTAACTCAACCATTCACAAAGTCTTTTAAGTCATTTGAGTTTTAAAAGAAATAATAACTTACTATTTATAATTTTCAATAGAAAACGTGTGGTATATTTATCTTAATTTTCATCTTTCTTTCCTATATATGATATAACATCTTGAAATTATTATTCAGAGGATGTTGCATTGATATCACGTGGAGAGTGGATGTCAGCTAAACTCTTTCTTCGTGGGGATATAAGAGGGAAGATTATTCATTTTGTAACAAAAATCGCCAAAATTTCAGAAAACAAAGTTAGTTCTAGAGTCAAATGAGATCCAATTCAGGGTAGGGAGGGAGGAGGGCTCCACCTCCAGTACACATAGTAAGAGGATGCATTATTAGGAGGGAATTCAAATGAAGTTCTAAAACTCATTAAAGAGGCCTGCATTTTCTTTACACAACGTGTCAGTGTTTTTGAATAATTTCAGTGACGAAATGCAGTCTTCCATTCCTAAAAATCTTTTAAAAAATGTTTTATTTATTTACTTAGAGACAGAGAGAGAGAGAGAGAGAGAGAGAGAGAACAAGCAGGGGAGGGGCAGAAAGAGAGGGAGGTAGACACAGAATCCCAAGCAGGCTCCAGGCTCCAAGCCATCAGCGCAGCAGCAAAACATACTGAACAATGGCACTGAAGATGGGCGGTCAAAAGGCAGGGTTGCAATATTCTAAGACTTTGGATTGTTATGAAATAGTTTAGTTGTAAGTAACTTTACACACTGTTAGATTTACCTGTTAAAATATGTACAGGTTAAACTAGGTCACACTTGTGAGCACACACAGAGAAATTAAATGTTTGAATTCCAAACGAGTAGAAGTCAAAACAAATGGGAGTATTTATAAAATGAATCAGTACAGTAGTATCCTAGGTCAGCCATCTTCCATAGGTATTGTACTGGAAATTGGAAATTATGGTGCTATTGTCATTGTTTATTATAATATGCTATTGGAATTTACTGCCAATTGGCCAGGATTACAAATGTCCTGCAGTTTTACAGTGTACTGGACAATTCCATGTAATAAAGCATTGTCTAACCCAGAATGACAAGAGACTTTCCATTAAGAAACATTATACAGTTATATTATCTGGCTTTCCTTAGGGAAGCAAACATGACAAAAATTTGTTAATCTTGTCTGAGGCTTACATTGTTGTATGCCATTCTGCGTAACTTGATCTATTTTTTTGAAACATAATTTTTCATTAATCGTTTTAAGCTCACTGAAGTGTCTTGTTGAAATTTGTGTGGATAATAAATTACATAATAGAATCCACACTGGAATGAGCCCTTAATTACAGATTTCTATTCTATGTATTCTACCATACTGTTTCTTTCTTTTTCCACCGATTCCTAAATATTTTCTCCTGTGCTGAAATTTTGGACATAATTAGAGCACATATTTGAAAACTTTCTTAGCTTAACATTTTCACCTGCAGGTTAAATTAATAAGATCGTTTATTCTTACATACCAAGACTTTTTTCCTTCTTAAACATTTTTTCTTCTCCTTTTTACCTTCTTGAAGTTCTAAATTTTGTAAAATCTTATAAGTCATATTGATTATCTAGTTTTCCCTATGTTCTACCATGTGACCCAGATCTAAAAATACATTTTTTTTTTTAATTTTTTTTTTTTCAATGTTTTTTATTTATTTTTGGGACAGAGGGAGACAGAGCATGAACGGGGGAGGGGCAGAGAGAGAGGGAGACACAGGATCGGAAACAGGCTCCAGGCTCCGAGCCATCAGCCCAGAGCCTGACGCGGGGCTCGAACTCACGGACCGCGAGATCGTGACCTGGCTGAAGTCGGACGCTTAACCGACTGCGCCACCCAGGCGCCCCTAAAAATACATTTTATAAGCAAGGCAGTTTGCCAAGGGTTTACAGATACAGAGATACAGATCTTGTTTCTTTTTTTTTTTTTAATTTCATTTTTTATTTTTTAAAATTTACATCCAAATTAGTTAGCATATAGAGCAACAATGATTTCAGGAGTAGATTCCTTAATACCCCTTACCCATTTAGTCCATGCCCCCTCCAACAACCCCTCCAGTAACCCTCTGTTTGTTCTCCATATTTAAGGGCTTCTTATGTTTTGTCCCCCTCTCTGTTTTTATATTATTTTTCTTCCCTTCCCTTACGTTCATCTGTTCTGTGTCTTAAATTCCTCATATGAGTGAAGTCATATGATTTTTGTCTTTCTCTGACTAATTTAATTTAGCATAATACCCTCCAGTTCCATGCACGTAGTTGCAAATGGTAAGATTTCATCCTTTTTTGATTGCCGAGTAATACTCCATTGTGTGTATATATATATATACCACATTTTCTTTATCCATTCATCCTTCGATGGACATTTGGGCTTTTTTCCATACTTTGGCTCCTGTTGATAGTTACAGATCTTATTTCTCAGCAAGATAGTTTAATATAATGGAAAGTTTGAAAGGGAGGTAAAGTTAATGCACTTGACTTTATTATGGAGTTTTAAAACAGCTCATAAATAAAATGTTTTAGGTAGAGCATGAGAATGGGAGAATCTTGAAAGGAGGGAGAATTAAGTCATGGAAGATAGTCTATTGGAAGAAATAGTATCTTTTTAAAAAGTAGGAGAGTGCAAGGTATCCCATTTCAATGTTTTGTCCAGAATATTGTTGGCAAAGTGACTGTTTAACTACACTGTGGAGGGCCCTGGTTATCAGGAGTATTAGTTCAGTAGGTAAGAGGAACAGATGAAAAGCTTTAACCTGTGTGTGGGGGTGGGAAGTGCAGAGGACATATTCAAACCTGCAATGTGGGGAGATTGACTTAAAAGTGTATGTCAAAGATCGCCATGATCTGTGATTCACTGTGAATTCACTGATGGAAGCACTAACACATTACACACTGTTTCTGTTTGTTTGTTTATGCCATAGATACTCGAAAGATGTTGAATGGAGGGATGAAGGAAGCCCTTTTTTGCCAAACATTTACTGACTACCTACACTAAGCAGAGGATTTGCTGAGTTTTAGAAATACAGTCAAATGGAACTACCCATTCATTTTACTGACTCCCCTCTCTCTGCTTTCAGTCTTGCTTGATGACAGATGTGTCCCATGGAATTCAAGTTGGTGCCAAATGGAAGACCCTTCTGAAGCCAAACCATTTTTGTGACTATCTTGTTACCTGTTGTCTTCCACCTGTTGTTAGGTGGTCTCTTTTAGCCTATAACTAAAGAGCCTTGAGATCATCCTTCTTTGCTCAGGCCTAGCCTGCTACCAAATGTGCTCTAACTACTTACCTAGGTAAGTACATCTCCTTCCCCAACTCCATCATTTGTGTGACAGGAATTCACTTATATTTGTGAAGTAAACATAAACATCATTTATAATATTATTAAGTGCTTAGGCTTTAGAAACTTCCTAGGAAAACTTTTTTTTTTAACCAAGATGGTTTATATATATATCTATATATGTATATATGTAAATTTATGATCTACTACATACAATATACATAACATACAATATATAATTAATCTATTATATATATAGAACAAAAATAGTAAGAGGGCTATATTTATCAAGCCCACCTAGCATTGCTGAACAGAAAACCCATTTGTCTGATATCTGTTCACTTCAAGCAGTTCTGATGTTGTGACTTTAAATTTGTGAACTGCTAATCGATTTTTGGTAGAATGCTTCTTTCTAGAAAATAAAAGACAGAGATCCAAAGTACTGCCTTTCCTCTGATACTTCAGAAATTTTCAGCATTATTAGGTGGAAAGGTGACTTTACTATTGGTTTTTTTATTACTAGTGTGTGTTTTCTTCCCTATCGTCGCTTCTGGACAAATTTGACAAAGGACCAGAAAACAAGTTGTCTCTAGAGATATAAACCCAAGAGGAGCCCTGTGACATATTTCAAAATAAGTGTGATGTGAATTAAAAAAAAAAAAAAGAAATAGAAAAATATAAAAAAAGTTAAAACATTCCTTCCTGACTTGGCCCATTCCTCTGCTTGATTGGTCAGGAATGATGATGTGATTCATCATCTTCAATTCAGCTGTTGGGATTAAAACTTCCAGAAATGCTGGCAGGATGGAGAGGATGCTTCTCCTTTGTCTTCTCTTAAACTCGGTCATGGCTAATTTAGTTGTGGTGGAAGGTTTGAACATGAAATTCTAAGGCAACATTCCTTTATACAAATTGTACTGTTTTTTTTTTCTTCCAGATGTCAAAACTGATAAAATAAACCATCATCAATTGACAATGATAAAATTATGAAGAAGCATTACACATGTAACATAAAATCATGCTTGCTCCAAAATAGCTGACTTCCTCAGGAAGACTGTTTTTGATTAGAACAAAGAAAATACACCAGGACTTTGCCATTTAGAAACAACCATCATGTTTTCTTCCTCTTCCCCCACTCCCTCCTCCTCCTCCCTCCTTCTTCCTACCCCCACCCTTTTTTATAGAGGAGATGATTATATCATGTATGTACTGCTGTTATGATCTGAAATATTAAATCTCCAACTTCCAAATTTTCTTTTAGTTTACTATCCCCTGAGCTTGAATTTATGTCTTTGATCAGTATGAAAATGCCTGCTGTCATCCTGGGCAACATCAGTTTTAGCCTGGAGGCTCCTGTATCAACTTTTCAAGGACATTTGAATTTCAAGCTCTAGCTATCCAAAATGGGTGGAACACAGGGTAACCTACAGGTGAAAGATACCGCACAGAAAGTATTACAAGGCTTTTCTGGGAGATGTAAAAAGACTCAAATAATGAAGAGGGTAGCATGGTTCTTGGATGGCAAGGCAAAGTATCATAAAGAAATTTGTTTTTCTAAAATGAATTATGGAGTGAAATAAACTTTCTTCATAATTTAACAAAATTGTTCTTTTTTTAAAGTTTTTTTTTTAATGTTTATTTTACTTTTGAGACAGAAAGAGACAGAGAGAGACAGAGCATGAATGGGGGAGGGTCAGAGAGAGAGAGGGAGACACAGAATCTGAAACAGGCTCCAGGCTCTGAGCTGTCAGCACAGAGCCTGACGCGGGGCTCGAACTCACGAACCGTGAGATCATGACCTGAGCCGAAGTCGGATGCTTAACCGACTGAGCCACCCAGGCGCCCCAACAAAATTGTTCTTAAGTTCTCATTGAATAAAGACAAATTGAGGGGAAATTGGAGAAAAATTTAAAAATAGAATAATAGCAACCCAGGGCCATATCCATTAGATATTAAAATGTAATTAGCTTGACTCCCAAGCCTGAGCAGAATAAATAGTATGAAATGAGACAAAAGCATCAGACATTTAACTATATGTAATTTAAAACAATAAAAGTAAATTCATTGATCAATAGATTTTTATGAAAAATCATCAGAAAAATCGGTTTAATATTTTAAACAAATAAATTAAGATCATATAGCAAACCATATCAAATTAAATTTCAGCTGGTTTGAAGTACTTAATGAATGCTATAAAGTCTAAGATCTTAGAAAAGAGGTATATGCCCTTTCTGTCAGAAGGAAGGTTATTCTTAGTCTGAAATTAGTGGTAGCAGACATAAAAGAAATACAGATATGTTAAAGTAAATGATCCTGTAAGAAACTTTATTCTAGCAAACTAAATTAAAAAGGCTAATTATAAATTAGCAAACATTATTAATAATAATTTTAAAAAGTACTATAGGTATATAGTTAATATTTTTATCATAAGAAAAATTATACAAATGTATTAATAACATATAAATGAAAAAGGGAATTAACCAATTTAAAACTAGTAAAATACATCAAGTTAGAGAACTCAGAAAATTCTATTTTTTGTACTAGAAGTTAAGTACATGGAAAGTTTAAAAGGCAGTCTTTTTCTTTTTTTTTTTAAGTAAAGCAGCCATTTAGAAAAGATTATGAAAAATATTGAACAGGTTGTGGTAAAAAAGATGTTTTCTTTTATTGCTGTTGGAATATAACTTGAGACAAACTTTTAGAAAAAGATTTGACTATATTTATCAAGTACAGTATCATAAAAGTAATAATGCCTGTGTAATTCTTTAAGAAAATAATCTAAATCATAAAAGATATTTATGTATAAAAGTGTTATAACAAGTTACCTATAATACCTAAACTTGAGAACAATACCAAGTTATGTTTAAGTAAGATATTTAGCAAGTAAAACTAAATTTATACACAGTTTATTATTAAACTGTGATATAGATATTATTAAATATCTATATTATATTAAAAGAAAACATTCAAATTGCGCATATAGGATGTCTCAGCTATGTAAAGCAAGCATCAAATATGCACAAAAGAGAAATGAACCAACATTTAATAACTTATTTTATTATATGCATGCATGAGTATTCTCTAAATTTTCAGTAGTAAGCATATGGTTCTTTCACAATGGGACAATATGATAATCTAAATGAATAGCAGAATGATGCATATGGATTATTTAATTGAAGTAAAAATACCCTAAATATATGTTTTTACACATAAGAATACTGAATTAATTCAAATTTTCAATTTTTCATTAATTATTATGTTTTATTGATTACAATAAAAACCAGTGAGTTTTTATATTGAGTCAATTCAAGTTTTCAATTCTGTGCTAACTATGTTTTATTGATTATAATTTAAAATCAGGTTTTTTTATTGCTGCCTGTCCATATAATTCTAAATGTCACTTATATGACTATACAGATGAGATTAGAAATATTTTTCAACATTTTAGATGCAGGAATTCTATTGAATATTAAAACATAATTATAAAACTACTATTTAAAATTTCCATAAGCAGTAAAAGAGAAGGAAGACTGATGGAATCCAGAAAGAGTACATCTTTGACTATTGTTTTTTTATATATAACTATTTTAGTCTGATAGCTTGAAATGAAGATTGGGGTTAACCCTTAGGAGGTGTAGCATCAGTGTAGTAAGAGTAAGGTACAAGGGAATTAAGTCAGGGAAGGAAGGGAAATCATGAAAGATGGTGCATTAGTGTGCTGGCCGCTACCTTTATTATTATTCTTTTCATTTTTAATGTTTTTTTTTTATTATTTTTTGAGAGAGAGAGCATGAGCAAGGTAGTTGGAGAGAGAGAAGATTCGAAGCAGGCTCCCCTCTGACAGCACAGAGCCCAGTGCGGGGCTTGAACTCACCAACCCAGAGATCATGACCTGAGTGGAAGTCTGATGTTCAACCAACTGAGTCACCCAGGTGCCTTCTTCATTATTATTCTTTAAGACAAAGTCGATCACTTGGCAGATCTGTTGGCTTGGTTTCATCTCACTGAACATCTGTACACAGAAATCTACTCTGTTGCTGTCCATCAGAGGAACGAGGCTCCAGTTTAGTTTCCCAGTCATCAAAGTTTTACCCACAGGAGGTGACATCTGCATATCTACATACCTCCTGAAACACACACACACACACACACACACACACTTCCAGGTTGCATTATTTGGCCCCTGTGGTGGTTTCTTGGGGAACCCAACCTGTTACCTGATAGTGTGGGGCATCATTAAAGTTCAGAAGGAAGGTGCCCGAAACTGAGGACAAACGACTGGTTAGCCTGACTGTGCAGTGGCACTTAATGTTATAGCAAGGCTTCATGGCCATAAGTGGAATAGGTGAGCCACAGCAGTAATTGAGGGGAGCAAGCAGGTGCAGGAAATAGTAATGCTAAGGAAATCTGAGGAGGTGTGTATGCCTCATGTAATGGTTACCCCTCATATGTTCAATTGTGTTATAATCTCTTCTATTAAAACACAAAAACTAAAGTTCAGACAATAAAGAATTTAGTGATCATTCATTCTTCCTACCTACCATCCCTTTCTCTCTTTTATAGTCAACACTCTCAGAAGAATTACTCATAGTCACCATGTTTTTTCTAAAACCTCAATTTTCTTCCAGCTGTTACTCAGGATGCTTATCATACTAATATTTACAATTTCCTTGGGAGTTCTGGTCAGTGGTTCCACCAGCCTTTCACTATTTCCCCATCTGGTTCTTACATTCCTCTTCTTCTTTTTCTTTCTTTTTTTTTTTTTAACTTTTAATGTTTATTTTTGAGACAAAGAAACAGAACGCGAGCAGCGGAGGGGCAGAGAGAGAGGGTGACACAGAATCCGAAGCAGGCTTCAGGCTCCAAGCTGTCAGCACAGAGCCCCACACAGGCTCGAACTTACGAACCGTGAGATTACTGAAGTCAGACACTTCACTCAGTCAGACTGAGCCATTCAGGCACCCCACATTCCTCTTTTTCAGTTCAGATCCCATCTTTAAAAATTTTTTTGGCATTGGGGTGCCTGGGTGACTCAGTGGGTTAAGTGTCCGATCAGCTCAGACCATGATCTCACAGTCTTTGAGTTTGAGCCCCGCATTGGGCTCTATGCTGACAGCTCAGAGCCTGGAGCCTGTTTTGGATTCTGTGTCTCCCTCTCTCTCTCTCTCTCTCTCTGCCCCTCCCATGCTTGTGCTCTGTCTCTCTGTCTCAAAAATAAATAAACATTAAAAAAAATACTTTCTGGCATCCCTCTCTGTTCTTATCTCTCAACCTTTGGCAAAACTAATCACTCTCATTTTTCTTCATCATCTTCATTTTCCTGGCTTTGTCTATAATTTCCCCTGTTTTTTTTCCTCTAGCCTCACTAACGATTCTATTTCTGTTTTGGGGGGTCCTCTCCTCTGCTTCATTTCTAAAGGCTGACATGCTGCAGGGCTTTGTCCTAATGCACACAGTGAAGAGTGAGTACTTTTTCTACATGAATCAACTCTGTCGCCTGCCTGTCTCGACTTTGCTTGTGACCATGTTCACCCTACCACATACTGTTATTTTGGTTGCTCAGAAATGCCAAGGTCTGGTCATTCTCAGGGATTATACACTAGCTGGTCCTTTATGACTGGAAATCTTTTCAGTCAGAAAAGATTTGGATCTAAATTTAAGGTATCATCAGGGAAGTCGTCTTCAACCACAAATCTCTACGATTCCCCAGTTTTAACCACATTTTCCTATTTGTTTTTCTTCTTGGCATTGAACAAAAAAAAAAGAATCTCATTCCCCTTTTATTGTTTCATTAGAGAAGAATCTTTCTCTCCCCACTGTAAGAGGATCTGTTGGGAACAGGGCCCTTATACATCTTGCTCACCAGAGTGCATGAAGGAGCCATAACAATGCTTACCTCACAGTAGGCATACAATGAATAGCTTTCAGTGAATAACACTAAAACAACAACGCTTTTACTGATCAAATCATTTAATATGTATGTATCAGAGATGGTATAAAGGTGTAAGTGTTGTCTGATAGTCACTCCTATACTTTGAAGATGGATATTGACGTTGTTTAATGTTTATTTATTTTTGGGGGGGGGGGAGCAGAGAGAGAGAGGGAGACAGAATCTGAAGTAGGCTCCAGGCTCCGAGCTGTCTGCACAGAGCCCTTCGGTGTGCTCAAACCTGACCTGAGCCGAAGTCGAATGCTCAACCAATTGAGTCACCTGGGTGCCCCGATTCTGACTTGTTTTAAAAAAGTATTTTGGCAATACATGCCAAACCCTTCAATACATTATGCTCCTTGATTAATTATAAATAATCACCAATTAATTAATTACTGATTGACTCTAACAACGAAGGTATTTATCCCTCGAATAGCAATATTTTGTCTATGGGCAAAAATTACACATATACTGTGCAATTATCTTGCACTTGCTTTGTAATATTGTCACTTATGTTTCAGTGATATTTAGTTGTGTTTTTATATTCACAGCTTTATTGAGGTACAATTGACCAACAAAAGTTGTATAAGGTATACTACTTAACGTTTTTATACATGTACACATTGTGAAATAACTGTCACAATCAAGCTATTACCTCACATAGTTACTATTTTCTTCGTGTTTTGTGTGTCTGTGTGTGTGGTAAGAACACTTAAAATCTACTCTCTCAGAAAATTTCAAGAATGCAAAGTTGCAAAATTAAGTCACGTATTTGTACATTAGACGTCCAGAACTCACAACTGAAGCTTTGTACCCCTTGACCAATATCTCCCTTTTTCCTCTCCCACCAACCCCTGACAACCACCTTTCCACTCTCTGCTTCTATGTGTTTCCCTATTTAGATTCCACATATAAGTGAAATCATGCAGTATTTGCTTTGTGTGTCTGACTCATTTCAGGTAGCACAATGCCCTGCAAGTTCTCGCATGTTGTTACAAATGGTAAGATTTCCTGCTTTTTAAAGGCTGAATAATATGTGTGTGTGTGTGTGTGTGTGTGTGTGTGTGTGTGTATATCACATTTTCTTTATCCATTCATCTTCATCAGTCAAAGGACATTTAGGTTGTTTCCATACCTTGGCTATTGTGAATAATGCTCAATGAACATGGGAATGCACATTACTTCTTCAAGATCCTGATTTCATTTTCTTTGGATATATACTCAGAGTGGGATAGTTAGATATGTTAGTTCTGTTTTTTAAAATTTTTTTGAAGAATTTCCATACTGTTTCCCCAAATGGCTGTACCAATTTAAATTCCCACCCGCAGTGTATAAGAGTTCCTTTTGCTTTTGAAAAATGTCATTCAGGTCCATTCCCCATTTTAAAAATCAAGTTATTTTTTAAATGTATTTATTTATTTTTGCCATTACAGTGGTAACAAGCCTTTTAGATTGGCATGGAAACAAAATATACAGTTTTGCTGGTATAGATTAGGAGGATATTACAGATCACCACATAAGTAGTATGTTTACAAATATCAGAATCCATCAGACTGCCTAGCAAAGCACATTACGTAAACTGCATTTTTAATATGATAGCTCCCTTTGTCCTTTTTCCAGTGTGTGGTGTGTATCTGCCTAAAAGGGTCTATTTTCATTTTATCTTTCAACATTCCTATTTGGTAGAATACAGTGAATATTGTACACACACCACAACTAAATAAATAGAATAAATTGAGCTTTAAAGGGAAATGCAAAAGGAAAATTTCCCTTGTAAACAATAAATTTTCACTAACCTAATAATATAAGACTGCCGTGAATATACATTATTTAGTAGAAAAAAGGACCTCAGACACTTGTACGGTTCAAGTGATATGTACTGGGCACACCAACACAGGTATGCTGTGATGCTTTGGATAAGTTACATTATATTTCTTGTGGATATACAGGTAATGCTAAAACCAATAACAAGTAAAAATGGTTGTTAGAAACTTTGATCATATAAAGCCCTACATTAGCACTTAATAAGCCTGAAGAAGAATATAGGAGGCTGTTTTCTTTTGAATATAATCTGTCAAAATATATTATAGCTTCTGCTTCTTCTTCCTAAACAATTCTTGTATAGATGTAGATTTGTAATTAGCAGCAGCGTTTATACGTCTATTTATAGCAACTGGATTTACGAAGTCATTTTCATATAAGTTAAGCTGTTTAAACTATATTAAATTAACCTTGCATTTTTTAATAATTAGAAATGCAAACTCAAGGCGCCTGGGTGGCTCAGTCGTGAAGTGTCCGACTTCCGTTCAGGTCATGATCTCACAGTTTGTGAGTTCTAGCCCTGAATCAGGCTCTGGGCTGACAGATCAGAGCCCGGGAGCTTGCTTTGGATTCTGTGTCTCCCTCTCTTTCTGCCCCTCCCCCGCTTGCGCTCTCTCTGTCTCTCTCAAAAATAAAAATAAACATTAAAAAAAAAAGAAATACAAATTCAACTCCGAGTACTAAGATCAAATCCTGACTGCTGCACTCTTTGTTAGTTCATCCATTAATGTGCTGAAAAGTCTTTTATACGACTTATGCATACTAAGAGTTTTTTTTAATGGATTTTATTTTTTTTTAATGCGCTTTACCCACATCTTTTTAATGCTCATGATTTTTTTTGAATTTGTTAATATGGTGAAATATAATGGTATTTTAAAACATTATTCTCACTTCGTTATTTTTTTTTTATTTTTCCTTTTTAACTTCTTTCACCCATTTCTTCCACACATAAAAAATGCTCATTTTTATGATAAATATTGATGTATTCCCTGGATAAACCAAATTTCTTCATAGTTTTTTTCCAATAATATACTGCTACATTCAGTTTGCTGATATTTTATGTATTATTTTCACATTTACATTCACTGCCAAAATTTATGTATGTATACATTTATACCCATGGACAGTTTTTGCTTGGTTATTGCAGTGAGCTAAAAATATCTCCCCAAAATTTACATGGTGAAACATAATCTCCCGTGCAAGTTTTTTAGATATGGTGCCTTTGTGAAGTGATTAGGTCATGAATGGTATTAGTGTCCTTATAAAAGCGGCCTCAGAGAGATCCCTCAGCCCTTCAATCACATGAGGTCACAATGAAAAGAAAGCAGCCAATGAGGACATGTGCCCTCACCAGTCAGTGCCTCTGTTGACACCTTGATCTTGGACTTCCTAGACTACAGAAGTGTGAGAAATAAATTTCTGTTCTTCATAAGCCACTCATCAATTGTATTTTGTTATAGTAGCCTAAGTGGACTAAGACAGTTATAGTATTAAGGTTATAGTTATAAAATTATGTTCTATGTATTATCTTATTTTATTCTCTAGAAGAATTTGTTAAAGACTGAATCACCTGAATGTTTATTCTATTTTGTCTTTAACTGTCTGGGCCAAGAAGTTTTTCTTTTGTTTCCTCCTCCTCCCCCTCCTCTTCCTTCTCTTCCTCCACCAATTCTTCCTCTCCCTCCTCTTCTTCTTCTTCTTCTTCTTCTTCTTCTTCTTCTTCTTCTTCTTCCTCTTCTTTAAATTTGAGAGAGAGAGAGAGAGCATGGGAGGAAGGCAGAGGGGAAGGGAAAGAGAACTCTAAGCAGGCTCCACACTCAGCGTGGAGCTGGACCCAGCGCCCCATCCTATGACCCTGGGATCATGACCTGAGCTGAAATCAATAGTCCAAAGCTCAACCGATTGAGCCACCCAGGTGCCCCAAGACTTTTTTCTTTGTAGAAAGGTTTTAAACTAATTTAATCAATGTGGTACCCTTCACTGTTCTAGTTTCTTCTTGAACCAGTTTTATTATATTTTATTTTTCTATAAACGTGTCCACTTCATTTAAGATTTGAAATAGTACTGGCATAACATTGTTCATAATATTCTCTTACTTTTTTAAATTGGCTACATTTGTAGTCACATCCCATATTTTAAGGTCAATACTTTATTTTCTTTTTTAAAAAATACATCTTACTAGAATTTATGCTTTCTCTATTGTTTTGGAAGTTATACATAATTTCTACGGTTTCTATGTTCATTGTTCACTTTGATTCTTTCATGTCTTAAATGGGATGCTTAACATATTAATTTATAGGCTACTTCTTTTCTAATTAGCAAGTAAGACCTGTAAGGATTTTTCAGTCACATGTCACATATTTTGGTATGTGATATTCATCATCATTCTGTTTCAAGTGTTTTCTAATTTCTGCTATGTTGTCTGCATTAGCACACAAGGTGTAAGTTATATAGGTTTTTAAAGTGCTTATGGGTTTTTAAATTATTAATGCCTCTTTTTATTACATTTAATGTAATGTACAATACAGACAATGTGGTCTGTATAAAGCCAGTACTTTGAAATATGCTGATGTTCTCTCCATGACCAGTTGCATGGTCCTTTAACACAAATGTTCCATGTGAGCTTGATATCGATTCCTGAGTGCATGTTCTGTGTAAGCTGATTTTATTAATTCTATAATTTGTGTCGTTCAAATATTCTATATCCTTACATCCTTACAACCATTTGTGTTTGTTTGGGGATATCCGTATATTAACATATTCTACCACAAGCATGGATTTATCAACTTGTCCTTTCATTCTGTCAATATTTCCAAGGTAATTATCAATTGTATACAGATTAAAAACTATCCTTTTTCCCCAGTAGAATATAAGCTTTCCACTAGAAAAGTATACACAAGGGTATATTTTTTGCATCTGTTTTGTTCACTGCCACATGTCCAATTTCTGGAGCTGTGCCTGACTCCAGAAATATTTATTGGTGAATTAAATGTTTTATCATTAGGTGACTACTTTTAAAAACATCAAAAATGTAAAATCTATTTGTGTTTTTAAATAAGGTGACACAGAAATTTTTGATTAGTAATGACTGATTTTTCATTCTTTTTTTCTCAATATTTAGTGTAAAGTGTTTTTTGTTAATAGCACACAGTTTGGTACACATAGCTGAAACTCTGCTAACTAGAGAATTAGTCCACTAATTGAGAGAATTCACATATGTACCTGTCTTTATTTTTTATTCCATGTTGTTTTCTCTTTTTCGCTTTTCTTCTCTACTTATTTTTCTGCCTTATTTATGTATTTATTTTTTATGACTTGGCCAATTCTTTCCCCCTCATACTACTTTCCCCACTGTTGTTTCAGAGGTCATACATTCTTTAAAAAAATTTTTTTAGTGATATCCATAGACATCTGACATGCATACCTATTATAACAAAGTCTAAAGTAAACTTCTGTCCTTGTAAACTTAAAGGAAACTTAGAGTATTTATTTATTTATTTTTTTAGAGAGAGGGTAAGCGGGGGAGAGGGGAAGATAGAAGGGGGGAGAGAGAGAGAGAGAGAGAGAGAGAGAGAGAGAGAATCTTAAGCAGGCTCCACACTCAGCACAGAACCCCAAATTATGGTTAATTTTTGCTTTCTCTCTGTTATTTAGAATATACTATTCATTTTTAGCTTCCCATGTGACAATGAATTAGTACTGTATAAACACACTACAGAAATTCCAAAACTTCAAGTTGTGTTCCACAATCCCAAAGAGTTGCTTAGAATACCTAGAATAAGTATATTATAGTTCTAAAAAGTCATAGTGGCTTTTTCTCTGTAATGCATTGTTTATAAACTAGACACAAGGATCGTAGCCTTCAGGGATGGCTTGTCTTTCTGTCTAGAAGGTGAAGATCTGATTTATAGCTTTGTATCCATGAATCCCCTTAGTTCTAGACTCACCTCAATTTTTGCCCTGGTATTCTACCAAAATTGCTGTTTCTGGACATTTGCAAGTGGAATTTTCCAACAATGGTTCTATGTCGCTTTCTCTGCTTCTTGTCACAGTACCCTCCTGGAATTGCTCTAGCTTCTTTTAGTCACTTGTATTGCAGAAGTTCTAAATGCTGTTTGCATGTCCCACAACACTGGCAAAATTCCTAGAATATCTATGGCCAATTGCCTGGTCTAGGCAGAAGTGGTGAAGAAATATGAGATCTGATTATCTCTTTTCTCCATCCAAAATGACTGTAGACAATAACCTAGATAAAGCTAACTTACCAATTTGCAAATTTACATTGAATATTTAATGTCACATCAATCAGTTCTCTCAGCCCCCAAGGGCACACTATACTTCAAAATTGCACTTCTCATGTTAGCATTTGTACCAATATATTTCTTAAGTCTTTTGTTAAATACTAAGAAACACAAAGTCTCATGTCTGAGAAATATATGTGTTGACTACCATGAATCTAATAGTTAGGAAGTCATGATGAATACATACCCTAATTCAGTACTAGGAGCTAATTATTTTAATCTAAAGTTCAGTTCTAATTTGTACCTTTAGTATAACTCTAATTTGGAAGTCTTTCAAGTGTGACTATGAAAAAATCATGGGTTCCCATTATGGCTGAATCTCTGCCCAATGTCACATTCAAAGAAACTACTGTTCAACTCCAGAAATCTATAGGATTTATTTTAAAATGTGCTTCACATTAAAAAAAAATCTTTCTTAAAGGCTTTAGTTTCTCAAGGAAATTACCTTTTGTAAAGAACATTTTTGAGTTGTGTAAAATTGATTCTATGGGGAATAAGTTTGGAGTGTCAAACAATGACTGATTAATACCTTTTTGGATGAGAGATTTTTCCTAAGTTTGGAATGACATGTACCTCCTTTTTAAGTAAAAAACGACCGGGTGCCTTTTCAAAGAGATTAAAGCCTAGTGGAGGAAAGAAACCAAAAACTAACAATAGTAGTACACGTAAGTATATTGTATTTACTTTGCACAGTAGTTTTCAGGAATTCAGGAAAGAAATTTATAAATGGGCTTGGGAATGTGGAATTGCTCCTGAAAATAAAAAGATGTTTAAGCTAAGATTAAAAGATAATGAAGAATGATCTGATAGAAAACAGAGGAATAGTCTTTCGAGGGAGATAGAGCAGCCTGTGCAAAAGCACAGTAGTTTGAAGCCAAATGATGTTCTTAAAATTGTCAATAGTGTAGGTTGGCTAGAAGGAAGAGTGTTTGCAAGGGAGTGACAAGAGGGAGGTAGAAAGATGAACAGAGGGCATATTCCATAGAACTTCTATTTGACTAAAAAACCTAAATTTTACCCTTCACTGCATCAATCAATTTAAATTAAAAGAATGAAGAAATATTTGCGTTTTAGGACAAATCATTTCATTAGCATTATGAGCCATGGATGCTGGGTATTGGAATGAGAACAATTGGGGTCAGGATGCCACTTGTAGGGTGAGCTATAATGAGAGTTTGCACTATGATATTGGAGATAGATAAGGGGGAGTTGATCTTTGGGAAAGAGGCCGGGAAGGAGTTCAGAACTATTCTAAAGTTTCTGTACAAATATAAACAGGATCTACTCTCAACAACTGGACAAATACACTTTCAGGTTTGAGGGATACCTGAGATCATCACAGAAAATCTTTCAAGCAGTTTTCAATATCAATCCCTGAGATATTTTGTAATAATTCATCTCCCAGAATGCAGAGCTACCTTCACTGCATAATGAGACAACAGTCCCCTCTAGCAATACCTTATGATTCACTGGATCAGACCCTCCATTGGATCACTGCTGTACTGCATCCTGCATTAAGCTCTGGAGAAGCTGGTGATTTCTTGACCAGAATACGTCTTATACTCCATTCACGCAATTCTTCAGTGGTTGGATCTTCTATCCCATGGTTCTAGGTTGTCGAGCACATCCTATAACTTATCTGGGTTTGATTCACATCCACTTGGGTAGAAAAACTTTAAGTAGTATTTGAAAATATTATCTTAAGGAAAATCCATTTTTGCTATGTTAATATAAAAACATTATTCTATTGTGGTATATCTGAAGTTATAATAATCATTTTTATAAATGGAAGCAGGCAGTTTGAGACATAATTCAGCCTATGAATAATGTATTAGGGATATTCTACATGCCAATTGTCCTGAACTTCTGAAATAGAGGGGTAAATTTCACCTAGCTCTGGCAGAGACCATTTTTTAATCTCCCTGATATACATAAACTCAGACTATATTTCCCAGCTCCTTTATTGTTGTATATGGTCATAAGACTGAATATTGGCCAATAGAAAGCAAGCAAATGTGATTTTTATCACTTCTAGTTTGGTCCCATAGTAAACTTCCTTGAAGGCTTAACACCCTTAACTTTCATACCAACTAAATGCAGAGGACAGTACATACTGGGAACCCTAGATGAAATCAATCTAGATCCTGGAATGATAATTTAGTCTCTCATAGATAAGAGGCATTCATTTAAAAATTAAATTTGCAAGAAATAAATTTCTATTGTGTAAATCACTGAGATTTTAGAGTTTGTGCATTTCAGCATAACAAACAACTATTTGTCAAGCCCAGGTAATGTAAATTACTTACTGCCCTGAGAGTGTCTTAAACAAGGAGCATATCCAAGGAGCATGGATATCCCTAAACAAAAGCTATTTTTCTTCTCCAGAAGTTTCTGCAATGTGCAGTAATTTGTTAAAAATTGTGAAGTAGTTGAAGTTTGCCTTACCTGAAAGCTAACAAGTAAGTCTGCCATAGTATCATAGATACTGGCAGAAGACACACAACTCCTAGGTTAGAGGAAAGGACTCTTACTTAAAGCATAGCAGATAGCATCACATTGGACCTTTTTTCCTCAAGTCCCTTGTAAATGATGCAGATATAGGCCAGGATGAATTCTGTACACACACTGAGTTTGTGCCAAAGCTGAGGAACCCTGAGCTCAGGACTCTACAGTCTTCCAAAGGGGGTTGCCAGCAAACTGCTCAACTTTGCCCCAGAGGGACTTACCGTCTCTATTATTCTGTCCAGAAATAAATCCACCCTTTTCCCCAGAAGGTGACACAATCTCTATCTTCCAGGGCTGTTTTCTCTACAGACATCCTTAAAAGCAAGAGTCTGGGACAAAAGCTGATGCCAGATGTGCAGAAATGTCATGGAGAATACTCTGTCAATATGTTTTAGATTCCAGGTTGGGTAACTAAAGAGCATATCACAGAAAAATGCAATGAAAGAACAATTCGATTTTGGAAGCCACTGATTTTGTTCCTTCTCTTTGAGGATGAGGGAAGAGATAGATATTCAGAGGGTAACTGACTTAACCAAAGTCACAGGAAGCAGTGAGAACGTGAATCTATTCTTTATACCTTATTCCAAAAAGAATCACATCCAGATTACTCATGCATATATATCACTGCTGTTAATTCATATACTCACCAGGCTTACATTTTGAGGTTGAAAAGCAGTACTCTGGAAGCAATGCTTACAACTGCCTGTGTTGAGAACCAGAAAATCTTTGTTCTCATCACAGCCCCGACAATAAGGGTTTTATGAAGCCATTTTGATCATGCTACCTTCAGGGACAATGAACTACTCTTTTCTTTCGGAGTACATTGTTCATATCTCTGTTATGTTAAATTGATATATTTGATTATGAATTTTTTAAAAGCAAGACTATTTCTGAAAAGCTATCTGAATAAGTTGAAAAAGTACATATGAAAAAATAATTAAAATGAGGATTGCTCCTGTGTGAATACTGTATCCCAGCTGTTATGTTCTATGCTTTCTAATATCTGAGCAGTGATTTATGTCATCTTTCAGTTATCATGTTTAGTTGTGTAGCCAAAAAACTGAATAAGATATCATTTTCATTTGTGTGCTGTTACTTTGAATGGTAGACTCAAGCTCCCAGAGATAATAACTAGTTGCTGGAAAATGTACCTTGTCTCTTCTAAACCACATTAATGATACAGTGGGTGTAACTAACCACAGCACTGCCATTACATTTCTGCAATTGGTTTATGCTTCTTTGAGGAATGAGATTGCTAAATTAGAAAAACTGGGAGAGGGGGAGGAGGTCCTGGGTGGTTCAGTCGGTTAAGCGTCCGACTTCGCTCAGGTCATGATCTTGCAGTTTGTGAGTTCCAGCGAGCCCCGCGTCAGGCTCTGTGCTGACAGCTCAGAGCCTGGAGCCTGCTTTGGATTCTGTGTCTGCCCGCCCCCTGCATCCTCCCCCCCCCCCCCCCCCCACCGCGCCCCGCATCTCTCCCACTCACTGCCTGTCTCAAAAATAAACATTAACAACAACAAAAAAAAGAAGGAAAACAGGGAGAAAAAAGAAAGGTATATTGCATAAATACTGTGAGAAATATTGGCCTGTGCAATATGGCTAAATGGTAAAATTCATATTAGATTTTGCTGTTCCGGCAGGCCCAACACAGCACTCCACACCCCATCTCATACACATCCAGGTTCGCCTAAAACTGAAGGTGGGCAGGGGCAGACAAGAGCAAGAGGTTAAAATTGGAAACATGGTTGCAATAAGTAACATACTCTGCTTTCTCCAGATGATTACATTTTCCAAGACATCCAGCGCTACTCCCACACCCAATACTTTAGTCTGTCCTCATGTTTGCTTGTTTTCTGATCTTTCCCTAATCACATCAGGAATAATTCTATCAATTCATCATTAATGGATTATGCATTACTGAGACTGAGATTAAAATGAAAACATATGGATATAAACATGTATTTTGTATACAAAGTATTGCATGTAGCTGCCTATCTGGCAAGCTGATGTTTGACTCTACTTAGTTATTTCTGCTTATGAAAATTTTCACTAGGCACTCAATTTATTTGTATAATCAGAACAATAATAAATGTTATTTAAAAAAAATAATCTAGGACACAGGGTGGTATATGAAATACTTCATCATCATCCAAGAAGGTACATGCTCTGATTTCTTGGAAACCATTAGTAATACCGAGTAGTATGATTCCCTTCTTGAACAAATTCGTCAGGCTTCTCTGAGTCCTCTTCTTAACTAGGTCCTGATTTTGGCTTTTGGCCCATTTACAAGGCCCAGTTTTAGCAAGAATTCTAAGGCAATTTAGTTAGAATCCCCCACCCTGGACATTCAATGGGTTTCCTCACCCTCCACCTCCCCCCAGGGAATGTCCCATCAAGGGGACCTATTTTCATCAAGAATCCAGTTAGGTGACTTAGACAGAAATCTACCCTTACCCCCTGATGTTTGGTCTCAGGAATTTTCCCTCCACTGACCCCACCCTACCCTTTGGCTATAAATTCCCACTTTTCCTCTTGTATTCAGAGTTGAGCCCCATCTCTTCCTTATTGCAAAATCTTGCAGTTGCACCCTTGAATACAGTATTCCTTACTGTTCTTTAACAAGTGTCATGAGAAATTTTCCCTTGTCAGTAGGCAGATTAATGTCCATTTATTTACTTATCCCTTTAAAAAATGCCCACATTCCAATTCTTGGAGCCTGTGAATATGCTAGTTTACACGGCAAAAGAGAATTACTTTTCTTTGCAGATGGAATAAGGATGCACATCAACTCACATTACAATAAGGTCATTATCTTGGGTTATCCAGGTAAGGGATAAGTGCTATTATGGGGTCCTTAAAAGGGAAAGAAGAAGGCAGATAAGAACCAGAGAAATGATGGTGTGAAAAAGACTCAACCTGAATTTGCTGGCTTTCAAGATGAGTAAGGGCCTGAACCAAGGAATGCAGACAGCTATAAACACTAGAAAAGGTGAAAAAACTGTCCTGCAGTTTCCAGAAGGAACACAACTCTACCTTCACCTTAACTTTAGCCCAGTGAGACTGTGTCAAATTTCTGTCTTACAGAATTATAATATAATAAATTTGTGTGGTTGACACATCCTACATTTGTCAGAATTTTTCACAGCAACAATAGAAAATGAATACTAACTTCATGCAATTTGGCTAGAGATCAAAGCCAGGATACGGCAGGTATCCATCTCTGAAGGTCTCTGAAGAAGAGATAGAACACATGAATTTACAGTGGCTCCTAGGAAGATCGCTCCAACTGGTACTTTTTCATTGCTCCTTGTATTTAGTTCACTTCCATCCCCTAAAGAAGAAGAGTATACTTTATCAACCTCCAACTTTGGAGTTGGACCATGTGACTTGCTTTAGCTACTATAGTGAAGCAGAAACAAAAAGATGTTCCTTCAGACCAGGCCTTATTTAGAAGGCCTAGAGATTTCCCTTGTACTCTTGTACTCTAGCATCTCCCTGAGAAATGTACACGCCAGCTGGCCTGCTGGTCCCCGGAGGGGTACAAGTGTCACCTGGACAGGATGCAAACAGCCTGAGCCAAACTCAACCTAGATCAGTCAACATCCCCTTATCTTCAAATATATGAGGAAAAGCATACATGATTGCTGTGATAAGCCACTGAATTTTGGAGGACTTTGCTATGCAGCAGTAGCAAACTCTCCTATCTCCAATCTAATACTTGTTGGTCTGCCTTGTTTTGTTTTTGAGTTGCAAAGCAGCATTGCAACTTTCATACTATAATGGCCAGCTTTTTACCTGGAGGTCTAGCTCTGGAAACCGCTAATGCTCAGTTCTCCCCACCAGGAATCAGTTCCCTATGAACTGGCCATCCCTAGGTTCTTCTCACTTTCCTACTTTAGAAAGGTCAGACTTTTATTAAATGTAACTGCCCTCCAAACTACCCTGGGGATCTATATTTTCTGAGTTTTGGCAGAAAGTGTGCTATTTTAGCCAGTGTTTAAATGTCATATTTGTGCCATAATCCTTTCTACTGATATCCTGGGTGTCTGCCTATGTTATATGTATATTCCTTCTGATAAGGTTTCTGAAATGCAATGGTGCCAACCGAGGAGCAAATGTTCTTGTTATCACTGATAGAAGGAACCAGGGATTGAAGAATACTTTAAATAATGACCACGTTTCTTTTTAGCAGTGCAGGAAAGAAAGGCCCCTTACCGTCACCTTCTGTTCTCTCCCATGTTTTGTTCAGCTTTCATTCCACTGCAGGATGATTTACATAAAGACAGCTAAGACATAACTTTGCCCCCAGGTTTTGTCGTGTATCTATAATGCTGATGTTCTGCTCTTTCACTTTAGGGGAATGAAGAGAATGAAAAGTGAACAAGTAGGTTGGAGAAAATGGAATTAAATCTCCTACCTTTTCCTTCTGTGCTCACATAGTCAATAGTCATGAAAGATTTAATATGCTCCCAAACTTGGCCTCTAAAATCCTAAACACTTTCTAAAGTATGTCCAGCAACAGGAGAAAACGAGATGCATTTAATAAAAGATGTGGCAAGCTCAGGTTAACTGTCAGGCTATGAACTTTTGGGCCTCTCTTCTGCTTAAACCAAAGACCTCATGAACATGGGATCAGATCTATGTTGACTGGTTGTTTGGTCCACGGTGACTAACATATGGCTTGAACCATACATCAATGATCAATAAGTACTTGGTGAATGAGAATCAATAAGTGACTGAGCTGTCCTTTAGGTATACTGAGCCACTTATGTGTAGTACAAGACTGTTTCCACTAAAATGTAAGTTACTACTAACTGTATTTTGGGTAGAGTTCCCTCTGCACATGGAAGAAACAGAATGTGGCTATACAAATAAAGAAAAACCAGAAGAGTATACAAGAGAAAGATTTTGAATCAGATATGAACCCTGGGAGGAATAGAAGCTACTTTTGACTCTTCCCCAAATTGTCCCTTTGAGGAGCCATTTCACATTGAAAGTCACAGCTGCAAAGAGTTAGATACGTTGTTGTAAATGGACATGATTTTATAATGAATGCTAAGCCGGGGTTTGCTATTCATGAGTTCAATGATAACAATTTTATAGGATGCTTTTAAGATGCCTGATTATTATTTTTTTAATTTTTTTAAAGTTTATTCAGAGAATAATTATTCAGAGAGAGAAACAGTGCAAGCAGGGGAGGAGAGAGAAAAAGAGGGAGACACAGAATCCAAGGAAGCTCCAAGGCTCTGAACTGTCAGCACAGAGCCGGATGTGGGGCTGGAGCTCACGAACCGCGAGATCATGACCTGAGCTGAAGTCGAACGCTCAACTGGCTGAGCCACCCAGGCGCCCCTAAAAACACCTGATTATTTTTAATATGAAACTTGGGACAAGTGCTCTTTATCATTTAAAAAAAGTTTAATGTTTATTTATTTTTTATGGAGAGAGACAAAGCATGAGAGGGGGAAGGGCAGAGAGAGAGAGACACACGCAGAATCTGAAACAGGCTCCAAGCTCCGGGCTGTCAGCACAGAGCCTGACGCGGGGCTTGAACTCATGGACAGCGAGATAATGACTTGAGCTGAAATCCCACGCTCAACTTCTTGATCCACCCAGGTACCCCTATCATTTTAAACTCTTAAGGTATAGATTGCAGAGCAAGAAGAACAGAAAAGTTATTTTAACAAATATTTTCCCTTCTAGTACGTAAAGAGGATCTCTCTGTGTGTAGGGTCCAAGGATAACATTAATGCTTTCCCGTTGTCTATAGAGGAAGGATGACATATCCTGACAGACAGAGCCAGTATGTTGGCATTGCACTGGATGACTGTGCATTAGATCAGACAGCAAATTAGATATTGATAGAACTATTTGGAACAGTCGATAAGCTTTTTGATGATTGATATCCTTATGCTGCCTGGTAATATCAATGCCAACATTTAGGAACTAGAGAGAGAAACTGTAATATAATATTCTCTTTGTGGAATCCTTACATGTAACCCAAGCTCACAAGTCTCATTACTTAGATAGCAGGATTTACAGAATTGACTTTCACAGGAACAAGGGAAAGAAAATTAAAACATCACCCTTTGCTTTGTGTACAAAATTGTCCTTCCAGCCACCCTTCAATTTGAATCAGAAGATGAAGCAGTTAAGTTCTTTAAAGTTCTTCTGTTATAAGAAAAAGAAAACTTGTTCACAGAATAAGTCAGAAAAAGTACATCTTAGAGAACAAAAATAAACAAAATATGGAACAAATGGTTCATTTCATTATATGACTGTTTCGGATGGGACATTGAGTTCAAAACTAAGTGGCCAGGAAACCACAAAATACATCACTGTCCGCTTCCAAATAATATTTTCTGAAATGTAATCAGGAAAGTGGAAGATGACGTAAAACAACAACAACAACAACAACAACAACAACACTGTGATTTATTCAACAACCTCTGGTTTACTTTCTCCTATCTCCTCTGTCATTTTATCTTTCAGAGAGAATTTTCCCTCAAGATTAATTAATCAATCAGTTAATGAAACAAATACTTGTTTATCCATTCATTCATTTATTCATTCAGCCAATATTGAGAAAATTCCAATTTTGCATTGGCATTGTTATAAGCAAAACAGCAGTAGGAAAAACAGATATATTTACCCTCACAAAACTTCCCTCCTGGTAGGGGAATACAGGTTATTAGCCAATGGCTGAAAGCGGTACATAGGAAGTCTATTTGTGATCAGTGCTAAGTACGTAAGTAAATTGGGTAAAGAAGTTAGAAAATCTCATGAGGTGAAATTTGTTCTTAAGAATGTCAGACGAAATATAGGATTTTCAGTTAAATTTGGATTTCACTTTGTAATGAATTAAAAATTATTTTAGTATAAATGCATTCCAAATATTACTAAGTGAACTAATGGGAAAGGGACTGAAGATGAGACCATAATGGATTTGGTGAGCAGATGATGTTACTGTCTTATAGTGATGTCGAAGAATTAGAGAAAATATCAAACAAGTTGAGACATTAGAGGCTATAAAAATGCAAGTTGGATATTTAGATTTAGACTGAAGATGAGACCATAATGGATTTGGTGAGCAGATGATGTTATTGTCTTATAGTGATGTCGAAGAATTAGAGAAAATATCAAACAAGTTGAGACATTAGAGGCTATAAAAATGCAAGTTGGATATTTAGATGTGAAAATTAAAATGTCTGAGATGAAAAATACACAAAGGTGTGACTAAAGGCAGAAAGACTTGCCTGAAGAAAAGATGAACGAAACTTGACAGACAACAATAGAAAATATCCCACATAAAACACAAATTGAAAAACAACAAAAAGTAAAGCATCAGTGAGCTGCAGGAGAAATTCAAGTGATCTAATATAAATACAATTGGAGTCCTCTAAGGAAAGGAGAACAATTTAAAAAAAGGAGAGGAAACAATGGGTGGACTCTTTCCAAAATGGATAAAAACTATTAACCCACAGATACTAAGAATCTTAACAAAACCTAAGCACAAGACTCTTGAGGAAAATTACACCAAGGCACATTATAACAAAAGGGCTTAAAATCAGTGGTAAATCATTTTAAAAGCACCTGGAAAAGCATGACAGATTACATACACACTTAGGACAAAGATAAGAATTACAGCAGATTTCTAATTAGAAATAATATAGGCCAAAAACACAAGGCATTGCATTGTTTCTGATTGGAAACTGTGTGAAGAGAACCTAGAAACAAAACACAGTAAATTCTGACAATCTATAAATCTGTAATCAAGGAAAATACTTTCAAAATGAAATGAGAAATATATTTTCAGACATACAAAAGCTTAAAAAATTCATTAGCAGCCAACCAGCACTACCAAAAATATTGAATAAAGTCCTTCATTGAATGAGAAGGAAAATGACATCAGATGAAAACATGGATATACATAAGGAAATGATGACAACTGGAAATGGTAGCTATGGGCATAAATATAAAGACTAATTTTTAATTTAAATGTCTTGAAAATATAATTTATTGTTTAACATCAAAATAACAACCATAGTGTGGATAACAATATCTACTGTGTAACTCTATGTAGAAATAAAATGTATGGCAAAAATAACAAAGACCAGGAGGGAAGCAATAAAAACATCTTGTTGGGAGATTCTTATGCTATACCTAAAGTGGTATAGTATCACTCAATTGTGCCTGTGATAAACAGACAGCTTCCATGACAGCCCCCAAAAGAATACCTTATTTCTAGTAGTCATAGAGCTAATATTGCTGAAAATCAAACACAATGTTTTTAATGTTTATTTTTGAGACACACACACACACACGTGCGCGCACACACACACACACACACAGAGCATGAGCGGGGGAGGGGCAGAGAAAGAAGGAGACCAGAATCTGAAGTGGGTCCCAGGCTCTGAGCTGTCAACACAGAGCCTGATGCAAGGCTCGAACTCACGACCCTGAGATCATGACCTGAGCTGAAGTAGGGCACATAACTGACTGAGCCACCTAGGTGCCCCTCAAACACAATTTTTAATCACGGGAATTGTTGTATTATAATGACAGTTGAATTCGGTCCCTCTTAGTTTCTCATGTAGCATTTAAGACATTAACCAGGGATGAATTAAGTGCTAAAGCTAGAAATGAAGATATCTCATTGAACCCAGATGAAACTGACAATCTTGAATCCCTTAGTTATTCTGAAATCCCTTAGAAGCAGAAGAAACTTTCCATCAAAGGGCCAAGGAGACTAAACTTCCTTATGTTGAAAACTCTGATAACCATAAAAGGAAAGTTCATCCTCCTCAGTACCCACTGCAAACACCCTGTTGCCATTAAGCCCATAATTACAGTCAAATCTTAGCATCTAGTAGGACAGGCACTCTTTTCTTCCACACTCCAGGAAGAAAAGGAAATAGCTTATACACTGAAAGATTTTCAAAGCCTTGATAATATAAATATTAGCAGAAATCTGAGAAATATGCAAATAGATGTTAAGAGTGTTAGACAAAAAAAGGGCAGAATATAACACAACATTGGGCTGAATTCATTGATAAAGGTACACTTAATAGAGATTCCAGATTTAATGCATTAAAGTTTGTGCATCTCAACATGGCCCTAACTGCTTGATTGCTTATTTGAGTGACTATGAACTCAATCATAGCATTCGCTTAATGAAACAGATGCCAGAGCTACCCTGATATGAAGTGAGAAGAAAATGCAAAGGCCCAGGAAGACAGGAGTATTGGACAAGGACTATTAGGTATAAACTGCACACCCCTACCAGAACTATGATCCACAAGAAGACTTAGAAAACCTCTTATCACTAAGGCATTGATAAATACATTAGTGACAGGAGCATCTCTGAAAGGCTCTGTGGTCGCTCTCCAGTATCAGCCAGCTGTGACTACAGGGGATGCCACAATTCAAATGGGCTCCCTGATTTTAAAAACGAAAGATAGAATCACAGAATAGCAGAGGTCAAGCAGCAGCACTTAATAATCAAAGGCAAGGTGGTCATATCATCCATAAAGAGAAACAGGGATGTGCCAGTAATTAAAATGCACTGACCTGCAGAGATCCTTAGTAGTGGCTAATTGATCACAGTGTCTCTAGGAATGATATAAATGGACAGTATTGTTTGATTTACATAATAAGAAAAACTCTAAGTTCACTAACAAGGAATCTGACTTGGATTGCCAAAATAGAGACATATGGCTTCTCACCTAGTATCCAAACCTAAGTTCATTCACGGACTCAGAGCCCCTTGATGGCAAGAGTTCTGGCCCCTTTGGGGGTGGCTATAGTGCTGGCTCAACACTATATTGTACAAGCACACACTGTGCATCTTCCTCCAAGTCTTTCCCAAAGATATATTCACCCATGTACTAAAGTGACTTTGTATTGGAGAAAATAAACACAAAGGTCTTTCAGGGATTACTTGACACTGGCTCTAAACTGAGGCTAGTCCTCGGTGACTTGAAATACCACTGTGGCCCACCAGTTAAAATAGGGGCCTAGGGGCGCCTGGGTGGCGCAGTCGGTTAAGCGTCCGACTTCAGCCAGGTCACGATCTCGCGGTCCGTGAGTTCGAGCCCCGCGTCAGGCTCTGGGCTGATGGCTCGGAGCCTGGAGCCTGTTTCCGATTCTGTGTCTCCCTCTCTCTCTGCCCTTCCCCCGTTCATGCTCTGTCTCTCTCTGTCCCAAAAATAAATAAAAAACGTTGAAAAAAAAAAAACTATTAAAATAGGGGCCTATGTTGGTCGGGCAGTCTTAAGTGTGAATCAGAGGTACCAGTAGATTTGTAGACACCATGTAGTTATTCCCTAGCTCCTGAGTATTTAACTGGGATAGACAAATGACAACAGGTACAATGTCCACGTTAGCTCTTGAGCCCATGTAGTGACGGGCCCTTCTGGTGGAAAGGGCAAAGTGGAAGCCTTTTGAACTTCCTGGGAAGATAGGACAGTAAACCAGAAGCAATACAACAGCCATGCAAGACTGAAGAAATGAATGCCACCACGAAGACTTGAAAGAAGCAGGAGTGCTGATATCCCCATTTGATTTACCAATTTTACCTGTGAAAAAATCAAATGGAGAATGACTGTGAAATATTATAAACTCGGTTGAGTGCTGGCTCCAATTTTAGCTGCTGTACCAGATGTAGTAACTTTACTGGAGCAAATCAGTATAGCCCCTTGTACTTGGTATGTCACCATTGACCTGGCTCAGGTCTTTTGTCCATGCCAAGTTTTAAGTATGACTAAAAACTGCTGACTTTTATCTGCCATGGCCAACAGTATAATTCACAGTACCGCACCAGAGGTGTTAAACAAGTCCACCGCTTTTTGCTGTAGTATTGTCTACTTAGGTCTTTATCATCTTGACATTCCATAAACCGTCATACCAGTCTAATATATTGGCACTATTATGCTGATTGTACCAGAGAATCAAGCCATAAGTTTAGCCACATGAATAGGCGATTCTGATTCCTTTCACATCAACCCTTGCTGCATTGTCTTCTCTCCCTCAGGCCAAGTGTTTGGACTTTTGGAGAGTTACTTATGAACTAATAACTGAGGAAGAACAAAACTTGAACTTGCTTTAAAGACGGATTACATGATAGGCACGCTTACCACCCCAAAATGGAATGTTGCAGCACTATTAATCCATTCAGCGGTGACCCTGGAGCTAAATGGTGAAGAAAAAATTTTCCCCACCAGCAGAACTTTGAGCAGTAAATTTCATTGTCCTCTATGTATTAGGTGACAATTGGGCAAAAAGACAGATTTATGGGAAGTTGATAATGGTTTGAGTAGGTGGTCATGGACTTGGAAGGAGCAAGATCAGAAGACTGGTGAAAAGTAAGAATGGGAAAGCAGTGTATGGATGAGCCTTTTAGAATAAACTTAGATTGTAAAATCATCTGTGTCTCATGTGAGTGCTTCCCAGAGGGTAGGCAATGCAGAGAAAACTGTTAATTATCAGAGTGGACAAAATAATAATCAATGGACAAAATGACACAGATCTTTAGATGCCAGCTTTCTTGTGTACTTAGTCCATTTCTTGCTCAGGAGGCCCATAGACAAAGTGGTCACATAGTATGGACATGGGCTCAACAACATGGGATTCTCCTTACCAAGAATACTGCTATTGTCAAGTGACTAATCTGTCAATAGCAGAAACCAACCCTGAATCCCTGATATGGTACAATTTCATGAGGATAAAGGGGAGCAAGCCTACCATGTGGTGGAAGATTAATTATATTTTCCTTCTTCCATTATGGAGGGGGCAAAGATTTGACCTCAATGGAGTAAACATGTATTCTGGATATGGATTCGTCCTCCCTTCTCATAATGTTTCTGCAAACACCTTTACCCATATGGTAACAGAATGACTTATTTAACATCGTGGCATTCCATATAGCATTTTGTCAAAGAAGTTACTTCTGGTGAAAGAAGTGTTGTAATAAGCTCATGTCCATAAATCAACCAGCTATTATATACCCCATCACTAGGAAGTGGCTGCTGTTAATGATTGCTACAATGACTTATTAAAGACACACTTATGGCCATATCTGGGGAACCATACACTGAAGGTATGGAGTTCTATTGTACAGGATATATTTTATTCTTTGAATCCAAGGATACTTTATGGTGTTACTTCCCCAGTGCCAGAATACATGGGTCCAGGAATCAAGCTTAGAAAGTGCAAGTGGCTACTCTCACTATTACAAATAATTATTCGTGCAGATTTTCACTTGGTACTCTGGCATCTTTGAACTCTGTTGGCTTGAAGATCTTAGTTTCCAAGAGGAAAATGCTTCCAACAGGGAAAATAACAACAGTTTCGCTAAATCAGAATTTGAAACCTTCAACTTGTCGTTTTAGACTCCTTATGTCATTGAACAAAAAGGGCAAAAAAAGAGATAATCTACTAGTTGGAATGATTGGTCCTAATATCCAAGAGGAAATCAAAGTGGTCGCTCCACATGAAGGTCACGAAGACTGTGTATGGGGAACCAAGGGGGTTCTCTGGAGTGTCCTTCAGCACTGGCATGACAGTAGTAAAAATTGATAGAAAACTACAGTAACCAGAAAAGGCAGGGTGACTCAGTATTCCAACCATTAAGGAAATGAATACACATTTGGGAGTGAATAATTGCCAAGGGAAGCAGAGGAGCTGAGGTTCTGGCTGAAGGCAAGGGAATTATGGAATGAGTAGTTAAAGAGGAAAGCCATATTGATCAGCTATGATCTTTGGACAAATGAGAGAAATGGAGACTGTAGTTGCTTTGCATATTTCCCCTATGCTTGCTGTATGCATGTGTTTACTTGTGCCTATTAATCATTGTATTTCTCCCTCCCATTTCCTTTTTTTTTTTTTTTTTTTTTTTTAGATATCTGCTTAAGTTATTGGAGTTTACGATTTAGCCTTTTGGTAACAGAATATTTAGTAGGACCATGACTATATTTGGGGAGTGATTAATATTGTCTGCATTAGAAACAAAATCTATTGGGACTGTGTGCCCTCTCATTCTGGGGAAGAGTGAGAACTTCTCCACTTCTAAGAAGTCTATACATATCTTGCTAGAGGGGATATCTTGTTTGGCTGTTTCCTTTTGTAAGGGAGTTAAAAAGGATATGGAAGAGTGCATATGGAAACTGAATAGACAAAGGGGTAGGCAATTAAAGTTACCAATTTATTGCCTCTTAGTTTATTGCTCCACTGTTAGCATGAATATGGAGCAAAGCAGTGTAGATATACTCCTGGTAGAGTTTTAAACAGTGTAACAACTTTGAAAAAGTTGTTTGGCAACTTCCTTGAAAACTTAAACATACAACTAACATATGACTCAGCCATTTCTATTCTTGGTATTGTCACAGGAGAAATGGAAGTATATATCCATATAGAGACTCGTACTAAAATATTCTTAGCAGCTTTATTTGCAATAAGCAAAACCTGGAAACTACTCAAATGTCATTCAACTTGATAAAGCATAAACAAATTGTGGTGCTTAAAGCAAGAAAGAATAAATTATTGATACATGCAACAATATGGATGAATTTCAAAATAATTATGCTGTTCGAATGTAGCCAGATGGCAAAGAGAACATACCATATTATTCCATTATAAAAAAATTTTAGAAAAGGCAAACTAAACTATAGTGACCACATGCAGATTAACGGTTGCGTGGAAATGAGAAGGTGGCAATGTGGGGCTGAAGAGAAAGATTACAAAGAGGCATCAGGACACATTTAGGATAATGGATTTGTGCATTGTCTTTCTTGATCGTAGAGATGTGTTACCGGTGTGTACATATGTCAAAACTTATTGAATAGTACACTTTGAATATATGAAATTTATTATTATAAATTATATCTCACCACAGCTGCTAAAAAGAATCCAAGGAAAAGCAAAGCCAACACAGGGTGTTTTTTTTTGTTTGTTTGTTTTTTATTAATTAAAAAAAATTTTTAAAGATATTTAAACAAATTTTTTAAAGTTTTTTTTTAATGTTTATTTATTTTTGAGAGAGAGAGAGAGAGGGACAGAGTGTGAGCAAGGGAGGGGCAGAGAGAGAGGGAGATACAGAATCCAAAACAGACTCCAGGTTCTGAGCTATCAGCAAAGAGCCAAATGTGGGGCTCAAATCCACGAGAACCATGAGATCATGACCTGAGCTGGAGTCGGATGCTTAACTGACTGAGCCACCCAGGTGCCCCAAGGGTTTCAGAGAGAATGGCAGGAGAGGATTATAAAGAAAACTAAAAGCAAGTACTATTGCAGTTGTTCAGGAAATAAACTATTTCAAGAAGGAAAAGAGCCATCAAACATGTTGAATATTGCTGAAAGAAAAGAAAGGGAAAGGTTTAAAGTATTCATCATATCTAAGAACAAAGTCCTTAGAAGGAAGGAATCCAGAGATCCGTGGTGGCAGAAGCCATGCTACACAGAGTGATGACGGGGGGGGGGGGGGGGGGGGGGTACATAGCTAGATAGAGTGAAGGCAATTATTTCAAAAGTAGCTGTGAATGGAGAAGGAACAAGAGCTGGAGGGGAGTTTGTAGTCCAAATATGTTATCTTCAGTGTTGGTGGGGAAAAAAAGCAAGTAAAGAGACAGTGTTTGAAGGCAGAAAGAAAGGGACCAGTGAACAGAGACCTGGGATGAGTGGGAGAGGTTGGATGGCAGGGACCCAGTGTGGAGAGAAAGCAGAAGTGAGGGAGGTGGGGACTGGGAGGGTGTTGAGCGCACCTGGGTAAGGAAGCTGCTCTAGAGGATGCAGTGACAGTTCCCATAGAAGGACCGTGATCAGGTTGGGGATAAGGAAGTTTTGGTGTCAGAGTAGAATGATGCTGTGTGTGCCCCTGCAGACCTGCTGAGGCTTTCTAACGCCAGCCCAGAGTTGACAGAATATGACTGGGAGTTAGTTGAAGACATGCATTTGACTTCTCTTGTAACTCCTGGTGCCCCTGTGTTCTCTAAGATTTAATTTGAAGCATCACAAATCTCTTCGCCAACCTGCTGGGGCATGTGTATATTCTTCTCATATCTCGGTATTCTCACTGTAATGCTTCTCACTTCTTTTTCCCACACCACATTCGCTGTCTGTGGATAACATTCATCAGATAGCAATGATTCTAATTGGACGATCTTGGTTTTTAGTTTTCTTACTGTTGTTTACCACATGATGTCCAGACTCCCCAAAGAACCAAGCTTGTCGGGGCACCTGGATGGCTTCCTCATTTGAGTTTCCGGCTTTTGGTTTTGGCTCAAGTAATGATCTTGTGGTTTGTGGGAATGACCCCCTCGTCAGTCTTTGTGCGGTGGGGCGGAGCCTGCTAGGGATTCTCTCTCTCCCTCTTTTTCTACCCTTCCCCCATGCATAAGCTCTCTCAAAAAGAACAAAAAAAAAAAACAAACAAACAAAAAAAACCAACCAAAAACCGAGTTTGTCACTTTTCAAGCTTGCTTCAAACAACAACAACAAAAACCTTCACAAGCTTTTATAAAGGAGCCCTCCTCACCATCCTTGATCCTTCTCCACAAACTCCCTTCATAATCATAGTAACCATAATAGTCCATTACCAATAATAAAAAAAAAAATAACACAATATAATGTAAGATACCAGAGTGGAGTCTTCTCAAGTTTGCCTTTTCTAGGGATCTTTTTTCTTTGCCAAAGTCGATTGAGCTATCATGATCCATTTTGTCGCTAAATATGTGTTAAATATTCACTCTCTACAGAATCTGGTGCCTGGATATTATTTTGGTACAAACTCATCCTCCTAATATATAGCATCCTAAAGAACATACATTTTATATAGCTCATGGGAACAGTTCATCCCTGAAAAAAGAACAAAAAGGATGATATAGAAATTGCGAAATATGGTTTAGAGATTCTTACAGCATTTAATCAAAGGAAAAAATAAATACCGATTATGTGAACCAGTTAAAGATTCTGATAAAAGCAAAACAATCATGGGAAGGATTATGACTAAACGTGACCTAAGGAGAGAAAGAAAAAGAAATCTTCTGCCCCAAGATTAACTCTATTAAACTAGTAAGCTTTCAGCTGATTCTTTTTAGGTGCCTGTGATATTAAAGATTTGGTACATAAAGAGAAAAGAGATCTGAACTGGGAATCTGAAGATTTGAGTTCATGTTTGGTCTTCACCATTAAATTGTTGAGTTAATTACCTATAATAAGACCATAATTAATTGTGTGTTATCTCTTGCCAGAGATCAAAATGAGGAAGTTTATGTGGGGGTTTTATAAACTGTTAAATGTATCATTCTAACAACTCTGAGGATAATTATTATTGTTTTATTGTCTTTATGATTGTTGATAATAGGTAACAAATAAACCGAATGCAGATCTCTTAAAAAGAAGAAAGAGGGTCTAAGGGAGATGACCTACTCTTTGAATACAGATAGGTGTCCTTCGCTTTTTTGAGGATGGTCAGCAGAGGCCCAGTGAAAATCTAAGAGGATGAAAGTTGAGAGCTTCAGAAGTAGCTTTACTCTAAATTGGGAATGTATACCTGGCGACTTCAAATATTAACTGTAAGGCAGTCATCGAGTAAAACGAAAACTGTTGCAAGCCCAATCATGCTTCAAAAGAATAAGTTAAAATATCAGATAAAAATGGCCCGAGAGACCTAAGTGTTGCTTTTCTTATTTATCTCTTTATATTAAAAAAGTTGATACGTTGTGACAAGTTATCCATTAGTTCTTTATCTTTTCCCTGGTGATTCATCCATTCCAAAGCTGACTGAGCATCGGGGCCACAGCGTGAAGTGTAGAGCACCACTGGACCTATTAGAGTCTAGCAATTTCTTTGACTCATGGTGGCTGTTGTATACTAGAATGTGTTTGAGAAGAAGCTTCCCCTAAATATACTTTTCAGATAAAAAGACAGATTTTGAGACACTGTTAATATATTAACATTTCCAAGGTAATGAATTTGGAGCATTGCTGGGATAGGTGATACAGCCCTGGGTAGCCTGACAGAAAGCTGAAATAGCTGTTTCATATTAGGATTTTATTATATTTAAAATATATGTATTTTGATTGTGCCTGATAATATTTAAAAGAACTTCGGGAAGCCATGTACTCCCATAACATAGACAAAATCACCAAATGTTATTTTTAGACATTTAGGTGCTCTTACCATAATTGTTATGTAGAAAGAAAATAATACACTCTCTAGTACTGATAGAATTAAAATGCTGTATTTAGCCTGCATGGAACTTTTCTTCTGGGAATTACAGAATGCTCTGTCCTATTTAACATAGCATATGGACATAGCATATACTATTATTGTAGTCTTCTTTTTCTATTAAAATGCTAATGAATAAGAAGGGATTTCATTTTTATTAAGGAGGGTAGAGGTACAAGTGTGGGAGAGTGAATTAAAAACAAACCTACTGGGAGAGGAGATAAGAATTCTAGACATCTGCATGATTCTTCCTCCCACATATCACACTCAGAATCATACATCCACAAGGAAGAGGAATATTAGAATACAAAAGAAAACTGAATGCAAACTTATAAAAGAATAGCAGATCACATCGAAAGGATTCAATAAAAGCAGTTTTCTTGTTCATCAAATGACTTTGATGTTCATTAAATCCAGATGCACACATAGTGGGTAGTTTTATCCTTTGTTCTTTTTGTCATTTAAAAAATTATTTAAGAAAAGTGTAATAATACCAGCATTTTATTTTTCTGGGCTTTTCTCATCACATGTCTGTATTTTCTTGCTGACTTGCCTATGGCTAATTCAATATTCATTACTGCCTCCATTTGCCTGCAAAAATGTATGTGAATTTGATCCCATCTTCATCTATACCCTATCCATACCTCCCTTCCAGGTTTCAGATCCATTGAACCATTTCTCTCTTTTTTTTTAAAAAAATTAAAGTTTATTTATTTTTGAGAAAGAGAGAGAGAAACAGAGCAAAAGTAGAAAAGGGGCAGAAAGACAGGGAGACACAGAATCCGAAGCAGGCTCCAGGCTCTGAGCTGTCAGCACAGAGCCAGACATGGGGCTCAAACTCATGAGCATTGAGATCACGACCTGAGCCGAAATTGGACGCTTAACCAACTGAGCCACCCAGGTGCCCCAAAGCATTTCTCTTATAGAGCTATTCAGATGGATAAATTAAGTATCCTGAAAAAAATGACCTCAGTGTTTTTTTTTATTTTTAGAAAAAAATTAGAAACTGGCTCTCCTCCCTAAAATAAAAATGTTTTTGTGCTAACACTCAGCTGAATTATTTGAGAGACTTTTTTTTAATATAATGATCATTAACAAGAATGAAGAACCTGAAAGAAACTGCTACTTACAATGGTCTAGAGATGACTGGAAAAGAAAGACATTGTAAAGTTGGATATCCCAACTGGATTTGGATGAGATGGTTTATGTTTGATAGTTACATACGTACAATCCTTAAACAATAAAAACCCTGAAAAAAATAAGCACAAACTTTCATCTTTAAGATGCCTACTCAAAAGGTAACATTACTTTCAAGACGTAGGACTCTTAGGCTTTAATTATTCTTTTATCTGTGAAATTAAAGGTTTTTAAAATACAAATAAAAAACCTCGCATGTCCACGTGGATTGTCATATGAATGTCCCACAGATTCCAAATGTCCAAAGTAAAGAAATGCCTTTTCCAATATTTTCTTATCCCCTATGAACTTTCTTGGCGGATGATATGTAGATTCATTCTAGCTCTCAAGCAAGAAAACTAAGAACCATCTTACATGAATCCTTCTTACTCCATGGCTGACCATTCAGCAAATCTCTATTACTTTCAATTGCTTTCTGTTACTTCCTATTCCCACTGCCATTTCCTTACGGAGAAATCATCCATAATTCATTCTACTGCCAAAAGACCCCTAAAACTGAAGTCTAATCTTTACCTCTTCAATGCCGGAGAAGCCGTCAACCCCTATCATCATAACTGAAGCTTTTTGTGTATTAACTTCCAGCTCCCAAAACCAGTTACCATAGACCCGGTACCTACATATCACTTGATATACTTCATGAAATCTGATTTTTTCCCAAATTTCCTATATGTAATGTTTGATTTATACTTTCCTATTTTTGTACTACTTGTTTTTTTTTTTACCTCCTTCCAGAATATTCTTTAGCCCTTCTACTTAAGGAAAAAAAAATACAGTCAGCATCCAAGTGAGTCATTACATTGTTTAGGAAATCTTTGCAGACAATACCTCCTACACATGTATTCGCACATCCTCTCTCACCTTAGTACAATGTATATGCGCTTGTATTTGCATTTATCACTCTGTACACATAAACATGAACAGCAGCCTCTCCTACAACGAGTTCCTGGAAGAACCATATAGTGTGTTATTCATATTTCTGTCTTCGCATTAAAACAAGGTTGACAAATGGAATAAATAAGACAATTTACAGGAAAATGTGATTCACGTATGATAGAGACAGGCAAATGTTAGTGTACTGAAATTGTAAAGTATGGCAGAATGACAGTATCTTAGAATGGAAAGAACAACAGTTATTGAAGGCTCAGTAGAGTATGATTTTAAAACTTGATGCTGCCCTGTTTGGGTTGTAACCATTCTGTGAGTTGATGTATTAAGAAGCCCATCTGCTTATTGCTGACTTAGCTAAGATAAGTGAATCTCTTTCTGCCTATATCCTAGGATACCTTCCTATAGTAATGAGGATAGAAAGGCCCACAGTTAATGGACTATTCAAGATTTTCTGGCTCAGATGGATTGGACCATTGTATAAAGCCCTTCTCAAGTGCTCTCTCAGGTTTCATTTTAGTTCCAGCTCATTTGACTTTTTGGTGATCCTTCTCCCCTCTTGTGACCTCCCCCTAAAAATGTCTTGTTTTTCATTTTAATTTTATTCAGTGCTGCATTCTTATTTTTCATAGGCATATTTTTTGGTTGGCTTAACAGATGGTAGATATGTTTTAAGACTTAACCTATTTAGAAGTAGTTAGGAAACATAACACTATTTATAGGTAAATATGAGATTAAATAGGAGAGCCACTCAAATGAGAACATTTGCACATTTTCATCTACATTGGAACAGAGGTAAATGTTCTAATAGGAAATTTAAAAGGTTGTAATATAATTATTGATGTTTTCAGTGTAACAAACTGATTATAAAAGATTCATACTTGGTAGGTGGCTTATTTTTTTCTCATCAGATTAGGTTTTAGAATTAAAGTTTTGAGTGACTCAAATTATAAATACAATATTAACTAAAATGATAATTTCCAACAGTGTCTGGCACACAGTAAGTCCTACATTTTGTTATTACTGAATTAGTAAATGAAGAAAAGTGTCTCATGTTTTTCATCTCTTTCTGTCTTCACCATATCCAAAAATAAACATTTAAAAATATTTCTTAACCTAGAGTTACAGTTAAAGATAGCAGAAAAGCAATGATGTCAGAAAATTGCCTTTTTCACATCCCTTAATTATTTTGGGTTCTCAAGAAACTTTCTAATAATGACCATACATTTTCTCAGAAACTTTAATGCCCTAAAAGTTTCCCATTCTTAAATATAGTACATTTCAACTAAAATTTGTTTTTAAAGAAATACTTTGAATTTCTTTTGGACATGCTATAAAACTACTATTAACTAAGAATACAGGACTTGGCAGTGAAACTATGCATTTTTGAATTCAATGTTTCGCTATTGTCAAGTATATAGTCCATCTATCAGTCATCTACTGATCATTTATCCATCATCCATCCACCCACCTATGCAAACACATACACTCAGTACCTGTTCTGTGAAATTGGTGAGTCATTCCTGAAGATTATATAATAAAACAACATAGACTTTGCTCTAAAAAGCTTACACTCTGATAGATTAGATAAAATGCATATATAAACATAATGGCAGGAAACATTTGTTACATAGTATAATAAGTGTAAAGACTAGGTGCTATAAAAATAACAAGGGTAAATTTTCGAATGGGAGAATAAAGGAAATTTAATAGAGGAGACGAGTTTGCTTTTTTTTTTTTTTTTTTTTTTAAAGCTGTGACTGAAAAAAACCTAGGGAGTTAAGATAGGAAAGGAAGATCATTACAGATATGAGAAACAGAATGTGGGTGGCGTAAATGATGTCATTCAGGTTAGCTGCTGTGCATTGTGGGTTAGCGAGGCTCTCGACAATGAGAAAACAAAGTTTTGACAACGTTTTAGGGATTATCTCTTTGGTACTTTCTCATTATCATACTTGTACTGATTCTTCAAATGCAATCCTTCAATTTTATGTAAATGTATCCCTTTCCTTCTTTCCCTCACTTCGGTCAGATGTTTATATTAATGACATTATTCAGAAGTTACTTCCCTCTTTGTGCTTCCTGCAGACAAAGGAGTGACATAGGGAGGGTGGGACACAGCAATTCATTTTCCCCAACATTTTGAAGCAATTCATTTTAAACCAGGCAGCAGTTTTTTGAAGATCTATTAAGAGCTATTAAGAGTTGAAGCAGTTGGAGAACAGAAAGGAAGCCCTGAATTTAATAGGCTAGTGATTTTTAGAGGAGGCAGAATTCACTCAGGAAGAATAAAACACACACACACACACACACACACACACACCAATTTTTAGATAGAATGAGATAGAGTTCCAGGATGTACGGTTTACCAAGAAGTGGTTCTAAGGTAATTATATGTTTTAATCAAACATGAAAAATAACTGATTCATTTATTCATTCATTAATTCACAAATATTTATTGAGTACTTACCATGTGCCAGACACTGTTCCAACCAGAAGAGATAGAGTAGTGAAAAAAAAAACCACAAAAATATGTGTCTCTAAGGCTCATGAAGCTTTCACTGAAATGGAGAAACTCAGCCAATAAACTATAGAGAAGCAATCTTTACCTTATGTCAGTGGCAAATGCTATAGAGGAACATTTTAAAAGGTAAGAGGAGATAGGAGTATAAAGTGTCAGAAATACTCTCTCTCCCTCTCTCTCAAAAATAATTTAAACTTAAAAAAAATAATTGTTTTAAAGGGGGCACCTGAATGGCTCATTTGTTAAGTGTCTGACTTCAGCTCAGGTCACCATCTCGCGGTTCGTGAGTTTGAGTCCTGCATTGGGCTCTGTGCTGACAGCTGTGTGCTGACAGCCCAGATCCTAGAGCCTTCTTTGGATTCTGTGTCTCCCTCTCTCTCTGACCCTTCCCAGCTCATGTTCTGTCTGTCTGTCTCTCTCTAAAATAAATAAACATAAAAAATTAATAATTTAAAGTGTCATGAATGATAATTTAAAATACAATGGTTGGAGAAAGTGTCTCTGACGTGGTGATATAAGCAAAACCTTGCAGATCATGAAAGAGTGAGCCCTAGTGAAAAATATTCTAGACAAAGATGCTATAAAGTCCAATAGCTTTTGGTGGGAGCAGCTGGACTTAGTTGTCCAGAAAAAGAGGACATGCATCTGAAATTGAATGAGAGAGACAGAGAGACAAGGAAAGGGAGCATTAAGGGTGATGTCAAGAAGGTGACACAGGATCCTGGAAGCCTTATAGATCATGGCAAAGGTTATGGCTTCTACTCTGAGTAAAATAGAAGCATTGGAAGGTTTTAAGGAGAGGAATGCCAGGATCTGACTTACATTTTAAGGGGTCACCTTGCTTGAGAATAGACTATGCTGAGCAGAGAAATAGGATAGGTAGTTGAGGGCAATTTTGAGTGAGAAGAAATTTGGTAGCAATATGAACGGTCTACAGCAAGAGTTCACAATTGAGGGGTACAGGTCCCAGGGAAAGAGCATTCAACAATTCATATGCACACAAAGCACTGTCAGTTTTGGTCTTAATTTAGCTCTAATAAAATATGCAGCATGAATAATGAATATGGATGCATGGATATTAATAAAATCTACATTCTTTAAATGCATACTGATTTTATAAAGAGTATCATATCATTATGAATTATCTTAATCAATGGATTCTAAAAGAACAACTACTACAATATAGGGGATGGTAATTTTTGTTGTTAAAGTAAGTTTATTTTATTAAAAATTGGAAGCCACTGTGCTACATAGAAGGACTCGACCTTACAATGAAGTTTTTCTTCATTTTCAAAAGGAAAGCACAAGAAATGCCCAACTTCCTGGAGTAAGGCAGCAAATGGGTATATTTCCTACTATATATTTTGTATCCCTTTTCGGGGATTAAAGGTGATTGTGGAGGGGCAGCGATACCTAAAGGGATACTTGGAAGTTTGGCACAAGTGTCACTGCTGTTGGAGCCCGTTTTGCTAAACCTCAAGTCTGGTAGCACTGGAGGTCTTGGATTTGTCCCAAAGCTATAAAATATGTGCATTTAGATGTTACCTATAGTCCCTCCTCCATATAGTGATAACTATGTTATCGTTATAATGATAACTGTACTACACAAATATGAGGAAAGCATTTAAATTAAACATACACACACATACGTGATTTTACATAGACATTGACAAATTTGATTATTCCTGGTTTTCCAAACTATGCTTTGTAGTTTATTGAGGACTTTAAGAATAAAATGTATTTTAAAATGGTGCTCTTTTTAGCATTCCAGAATCGTCAGAAAATTGGTATGCTGATAATAAACAGCACTGGATAAGCATCATTAATTTTTCTCGCTTTGAGAAAAACTTGCTGGAACAATGAAAGAATTTATTAAATTAAACAAAAGTAATCCATCACTTTATTATTTCTCATAAAGATATAGACATAAGTATGAACTTTCATTAATACTAGCTTATTTCCTCAGGATTTTGGTCAGAATGAAGAAGTTGCATTTGTTTACAGTTTCATTTTGCCATATTCCCAGCCTCTACTTTTTGCTGGCGTCCACTAAAATAAATCACACTGCAACTACTATCAATATATTTTTGTTTCCTCTGAGAGCCCCCTTTACCGAGGCATGTCCTGTATTTCAAGGTCAGTGCATTAACGACAGCACATTACTCTGGTGATTCAGTCCAACCCCTTAGCTTGCAAAATGTTGGAATTTTGCTAAAAGCAATTCTTGAATTAATTGTAAGTCTTTGGCCAGTTCAGGCTCAAATGATCCCATCTGGATTTGCCAAATTGGACTATGCAGAAAAAAAAAAAATGAAGCCCCTTTTAAAAACTAGGCTGTATTCCACTTTGCTGTAGGAATGGCCACAGAACACAGCTTTCTCTTCTGCCTCCTGAATCACTTATGGCGCGACACAGGGTAATCCTTCCCATTATTGCCCGTGCTCCCTTTTTGTCTCCTGACACGGGGAGCTTTTTTTGTCTGATATTTCCACTCTGTGATCAAATTAATTTATATCCACCCCTCAATTTGTCTTCTTTCAGATCTCCACTTTAATTAGAAACAAATCTTTGCATTAGGTAAGCAACAAAGACAGCAATGCAGGGGAAAAGGTTGAAGGGAATCTGTCCACATTATTTACCAAATGGTTCACTATTTCCAAGCAGCTGATGACAGACCAGTCATCAATCCAAATTCATTTCCAGAGAGACACATAAAAACTTTACTGCTTAACAGAGCTCAAAATATCCACCTGTCTCTCCAACGAAAGTGCAAACAGAGACTATTCTGCTGATGCTGGGGATCTTCTCTAATCTTTTACGCTGGGTTATCACCATCTGATGTTAATTATATTGTTGATGTTTCTAATTCTTGTGTAGACTGGAAATTTGTATCACTTCAGGTTTGGGCAATAGAAATATTGGGACAAACAAGCCAGGTCATGGAAAATACGTATGTGTGTATGCATGCCTGAACTCGGGGATGGCTGTGGCGGACTCTGCAAGTTCAAGCGAAAAATGCACTCTCATCTATTCTGTAAAAGGGCTCACCCACTTTTACTCCTCATTGATAAGAAGTTTATTTTTCTCTTCTTGAGAAATCCCTTTCCCCATACTGAAAGCACGGTTTAACAAGGGGTTAATCAGGGCTTCCACAGTCAACTGCTGAGAAAACTGGAGTCTGATTATCCTGTTACCATCGTAGCTTCTTGTCGCTTCATGGCGTGTGGCACAGGCTTGCTGAGCATGGCCACCTCTCAAAAGGCAGTTTTTCCCCAGAAGTAGGCCCAGATGAATATAGTTAGCTGATCTTCGACAGAGGTGCAGAAGCAATACAATGAAACAAAGACAGTATTTTCAACAAATGATGTTGGAACAAATGGACATCTACATACACGCGCACAGAAAAAGGATCTAGACACAGACCTTATACTCTTCAAAAACTTAACTCAAAATGGATCACAGACCTAAATGTAAACGTAACACTATAAAACTCCTAGAAAATAAGAGAAAATCTAGACTACCCTAGGTTTGGTGATGACATTTTAGATACAACAGAAACACAATCCATGAAAGAAAAAACGTATGAGCTCCATTTCATTAAAATGAAAAAAAAAAATTGCTCTACAGAAGACGCTTCCCAAAGAATGAGAAGGTAACCCAGATTTGGAGGAAACGTTTTCTTTTTTTTAATTAAAAAATTTTTTTTCAAGTTTTATTTATTTTTGAGAGAGAGAGAGAACATGAGTTGGGGAGAGGCAGAGAGAGAGGGAGACACAAAATCGGAAACAGGCTCCAGGGTCTGAGCTGTCAGCGCAGAGTCCGACGCGGGGCTCGAACTCACAGGATGTGAGATCACGACCTGAGCTGAAGTCAGGCGCTTAACCGACTAAGCCACCCAGGCGCCCCTTAGAGGACACATTTTCAAGACACACCTGATAAAGGACGGTTAGTCAAAATTTACAAAGAACTCCTAAGTTAGTCAACAACAACAACAATAAAATTCAATTAAAAAATGGGCAAAGGCCTTAACAGGCACCTCAAAGAAGATATAAAGAGGTCAAATAGCATATAAAAAGATGCTACACAGCATATCTCATCAGGAAACGCAAATGAAAACAGTGATGAGATATCACACACACCTGTTAGAAAAGCCCAAATTCAAAACAGCGGCAGCACCAGATGCTGACAGTGGTGTAGAGCAATGGGACCTCTCTTTCATTGCTTGTGAGAGTGCAGCACTGTACAGCCACTTTGGAAAACAGTTTGGCATTTTTCTAGAAAACACTTTTACCGAATCATGTAACAATCATATTTTGGTATTGACCTAAAGGAGTTGAAACTTTATGTCAAAACCTGCACACAACAAAAACCTGCACACAGATGTTTAGAGCAGTTTTATTCGTACTTGTGAAATCCGGAAAGCAGCTAAGATGTCTTTCAGGGGGTGAAAAAATTATGAATAAATAAACTATAGTACATGCAGACAATGGGATGTTGTTCAGTGGTAAAAGAAAAAAAAAACAAAAACAAAAACTCTTAAGCTCCGAAAGATCATGGAGGAAACTTAAATGTATATTACTGAGTGAGGAAGTCAGTTGAGAAAGCTGTGTACTATATGATTCTTACTACTTGACATTCTGGAAGACAAAGCGATGGAGACAGTGAAAAGACTGGGTACGGGAGGGGAGAGATAAATAGGCATCGCATAGAGGGTTTTTAGGACAATGAAATTATTCCCTATGTTACTGTAATGGTGGATACATGTCATTATAAATTTTTCCCAAGTGGAACATGCAACACCAAGAGTGAATACTAAGGTAAGCTATGCACTTTGGATGATAATGATGTGTTTATATAGGTTCATCAATTATAATAAATGTACCACTCTGATGGGGGATATTGATAATGGGGGAGGTCATGCTTTGTGGAAACAAGAGGTACATGGGAAATCTCTGTACCTTCTACTCAATATTGCTGTGAACCTAAAACTGTTCTAAAAAATAATCTCTATTTTTTCTGTTCGTGAACACATGAGCCTGTCAGGTGTCATCGTAACACTCAGGGGGCAGTGAGACCACAGGGGCTGGTCTAGAATCCACACCTCTTCATCTGAGACTTAGGGTTCTCCCTCCCTCCATGGAATTCTAACCTAGAACAGTTAGGGTGATATACTTTTCCAAAGAACACTCCTACAATGAGTATAAGATGATTTTTTTCATAACTCTAGTACATTAAAGCTGTGTGTGTTTATGCATGTTTATCAATTCATATCTAAAAACATACACTTACATATTATATATGAACTCATTCACTAAATAATTCAATCCATCATGTCACTTGCATTTTTGGCAATGAAATAGTAGCACTATAATGTGCATAATACCACAAGAGTTGATATTTCCCCCTAATCTACATCAAAGGAAACAAATTCTTATTGTACTACTCAAATACACGTTTTGAACTCTTGAAGGGCCATCATATACCATGTGCAACTCTGATTACCAATCTTATTGATATACATTTTTAATGCAAAGATCTATTTTAAATCATTTGTGACTACTAGATGAGAAGGAACGTGTGCAGCAAAATTGGATCCTGTCTAAAAATCCAGTAATGATTTTACAAAAAATATTATGCTGTGACACATTAGGCTTTTATACAAAGTGAAATCACTGTGCTGGAACCATAGACATTTAAAAAAAATAAAGGAAAACCTGTTAAAGGCAAATATCCTAGTATATAGTAATATCTTTTCACCTTTCCTTGCAATTTCTCCCCTTGGCACAGAGAATCCTGATGCTTTTAAGTGTTTTTTATGTAGTGGGTAGAATGGATTTTTCAATATATCTTGATTCCCAGAGGCTTTACAGGTTTTGCAAACCTATGGAAAACCATAATTTGTATAAGTGTTATTTTGTTATATGAATGTCATTATTCTATAGAGATGGGCTTGCTGAGTGGACAGAGTATTGCGTTTTCTTCTCTGTGGTATAGTCAGAATCCAGTTCTAAAGACTAAAGAGTTGAATAAATGAAGAACAGTATGAAAATTAACAGAGCAGAGGAGCCCTGACTGAGGGAGGAATAAATGGTTTCATAAACTGTGAATCAGTGCAGCGTAAGAGGTCATATACATGCCTAAAGACACCTGTTAAAGATTGTTTCTTCTGTCTCAGGATTCTATATTCCATTTTATATTCTGGTATCAGAGAGTTCCAATGCCATTATTTGTGATACAGAACAGTGTAGCTAATGCATAGCTGGCCTGAGTAATGGTTGAAAACAAATTTAGTATCCCCCCCCCCACTTCTATTTATGCCCTACTGGTTGGTTGCTATTATGAACTGAATCATGGCTTCCAAAAATTCATATGTTGAATATTATCTGGAGATAGGTTCTGTACAGACAGAGTCAAGTAAAATAAGGTCATTAGAACAGTGACTTTTAAATATGATCCTTATAAAGACAGGAAATTGGAAGGCAGTCATGCATACAGGAAAAGCATCATGGAAACATGGAGACAGCCATCTACAAGTCAAGGAGCAAGACCAGAAACAGATCCTACCCACACATCCCTCAGAAGGTACCAACACTTGAAACACTTTGATTTCAGAATTTCAGACTCCAGAACTGTGACACAGTAAATTTCAATTTTTTAAGCCACTCAGCTGGTGGTTCTTTATTAAGGAAGTCCTAGTAAAATAATACAAACACCCACTAGGTGACAGATAATTTTCTAGGTGCTGAAGATACAGAAATAATGAACATAAATCATACTCTGAAGGACTTCCCAGTAAAGAGAAGAAAGACAAGCACACAAACAAATGAAATCATTGTGACCTTTGCTACTCAGAGGAATGTCCCAGACATTAGAGGCACATGGAAGAGGAGACTCCAACTCAACAAGGGTAACCAGGGAAGTCAGGACTTCAGAGTTCAGCCTTCAAAATCAAAGAGGATTGATGAAGATAGAAAACAAAGACAGTCAATAGTGTAGAAAAGACAAATTATATGTGCAGAACCAAGGTGGTATAGAGAGAGAGTGCATGTGGTGGAGGGCAAAGAGAAAGAGAGAAAATACTAAACAGGCTCCATGCTCAGCGCGTCCTGGCATGAGGCTCAGTCACATGACCCTGGATCATGACCTGAGGTGAAATCAATAATCGGGCGCTCAATAGACTGAGCCACCCAGGCTACTCATTTACCTGTTTTTATCAATTAAAATTTTTTCCTGAAACTATTACTTTCTTAGATTTTAATTACTAACTTAAGAGCAGACCTTTTATTTACTTAAGACATAGATTCCAATTTTTTTTCTGAGAGTAGAATATTGTATTTTAAGATGTATTCAGCAACTTATTTGATGGCAAATTAAAATCTCAGGTGTCAGGCTTGGGCCTTGTACCAATCAGAACAGTCTACCTTCTGAAACAAACTTCAACAATCAGATACACTAGTTATTCTGAAATAACAGGCAACCCACAAATTTCACAGGTTGAAAAGAATATTGATTTATTTCTCTAGAGACTATTGTACCAGCAGCTACATGGTTTATGTATTAAGTGACCCACAACATTTCTACTTCCATGTCATTGGTCAAAGCAATTCACATGGCCACAACTAACTTCAAGGAGGAGGGAAAGAACATTCTCCCCATGCATCCAGAAAAAAAGAAGAATAGAAATATTTGTGAGCAGCAGTAGAGTCTTCTACAGAAACAACTTCAATATTTCAGTGATTTAATAGGAGAAAATGTATTTTTCTTGTCACAATATCAGATCACTCGGGTCATTGGGTTGGCAGTCATGGCGTATATGTGTGTGTATGTGTTCTCAAGTGATCTGTCTACACAATCATTGTGAGCCATTGGCCTCTTGCATATTTTGGCTCCACTCTGCTCTGTCGTTACTCAGGTATTGGTTTGTGAGGAAGAGTGAGGACCACACATAGATTCTGTGGCCCAGGGCTGGATGTGGTGATATCTGTTCTGTTTATATTCCATTGGCCCAAATGCACTCATTCAGCCACACCTGACTGCAAGAGAAGTTGGGAAAGTTCTCTAGCTGTGCCCAGGAAGAAAAGCTAAACAGATTTTTGATAGCCATTTGCAGACTGGATGGACTCCAAGCCTCTAAGCCAAATAGCTGACTGCCACTTTGTTCTGATTTCATAGAAAGTAGGTCATTTAATAGAGAAAAGAGGTCATTGGTCATTTATTTTAGAAAAATCCCCAAAACCTCTTAACACTCGGTGTTCAAAAAGTAAAAATATTTTTCCATTTCTTTGTGTCTTCTTTAATTTCTTTCATAAACTTTGTATAGTTTTCAGTCTACAGATATTTTACCTCTTTGGTTAGGTTTATTCCTAAGTATTTTATGATTCTTGGTGCAATTATGAATGGGATTGATTCCTTGGTATCTATTTCTGTTGCCTCATTATTGGTATATAGAATTGCAACCGATTTCTGTACATTGATTTTATATCCTGTGACTGCTGAATTCATATATCAGTTCTAGCAGGTTTTTGTTGTTGTTGTTGTTGTTTTTGTTTTTTGCTTTTTGTTTTTGTTTTTTTGGTGGAGTCTTTTGGGTTTTCCATGTAGAGCATCATGTCATCTGCAGAAAGTGAAAGTTTGTCTTCTTCTTTGCCAATTTGGATGCCTTTTATTTCATCTTGTCATGGATTGGAAGAACAAATATTGTTAAAATGTCGATACTGCCCTAAGCAATCTGCACATTCAATGCAATCCCAATCAAAATTGCACTGGCATTCTTCTCAAAGCTAGAACAAACAATCCTAAAATTTGTATGGAACCAGAAATGACCCCGAAGAGCCAAAGCAATCCTGAAAAAAGAAAACCGAGGCTGGAGGCATCACAATCCCAGACTTTAACCTGTATTACAAAGCTGTAATCATCAAGATATTATGGTATTGGCACAAACACACACACATAGAACAATGAATAGAATAGAGAACCCAGAATTGGACCCACAAATGTATGGCCATCTAATCTTCCACAGAGCAGAAAATAGCATCTAATGTAAAAAAAAAAGACAATCTCTTTAGCAAATGGTGCCGGGAGAACTGGATAGCAACATGCAGAAGAATGAAACTGGACCACTCTTCGTCTTACACCATACACAAAAATAAATTCAAAATGGATGAAAGACTTAAATGTGAGACAGGAAACCATCAAAATCCTAGAAAAGAAAACAGGCAATGACCTTCCATCTTGGCTGCAGCACCTTCTTACTTGACACATCTCCAAAGGCAAGGGAATTAAGAGCAAAAATGAACTATTGGAACCTTATCAAGATAAAAAGCTTCTGCACAGAAAAGAAAACAACTAACAAAACTAAAAGGCAACCAATGGAATGGGGGAAGATATTTGCAAATGACATATCAGTTAAAGGACTGGTATCAAAAATCATAAAGAACTTACCAAACTCAACACTCAAAAAACAAATAATCCAGTGAAGAAATGGGCAGAGGGCATGAATAGACACTTTTCCAAAGAAGACATCCAAATGGCTAAAAAACACATGAAAAGATAGATGATAAACATCACTCATCATGAGGGAAATACAAATTAAAACCACACTGAAATACCACCTCACACCGGTCAGAGTAGCTAAAATTAACAACTCCAGAAACAGCAGATGTTGGTGAGGATGTGGAAAAAGGGGAATCCTCTTGCATTTTTGGTGGGAATACAAACTGGTGCAGCTACTCTGGAATTCAGCGTGGAGGTTCCTCAAAAAATTAAAGATCGAATTACCCCACAACCCAGAAATAGCACTATTAGGAATTTATCCAAAGGATACAGGAGTACTGATTCACAGGGGCACATGTAGCCCAATGTTTATAGCAACATTATCAACAATATTCAAATTATGGAGAGAGCCCAAATATATCTATCTACTGATGAATAGATAAAGATGAGGTGGTATATATGTATCTATACATATACATAATGGAATACTACTTGGCAATGAAAAAAATGAAATCTTGCCATTTGTAACAACGTGGATGGAACTAGATTGTGCTAAGTGAAATAAATCAGTCAGAGAAAGACACATATCATATGTTTTCATTCATATGTTGAAGTTGAGAAACTTAACAGAACACCATGAGGGAAGGGAAAGAAAAAAAAATATATAGCTACAAACAGAGAGGGAGGTAAACCATAAGAGACTTTTAAATACAGAGAACAAACTGAGGGTAGAATGGAGTGGGGAGCAGGGGGGTGGAGAAAATTGGTGATGGGCACTGAGGAGGACACTTGTTGGGTGAGTATTGGGTGTTCTTTGTTAAGTGATGAATCACAGGAATCTACTCCCGAAGCCAAGAGCACACTGTGCACACTGTATGTTAGCTAATGTTACAATAAATTATATATTAAAAGCTCATAAATAAATAAATAAATAAATGTCAAAATGAATTAGCAAAAGGTGAATTATCAGCTTATTGCTTTTGATTGAAGAGAAATATTCTTCTTTCTTTCAACTCCAAACCTTCATGATAACCTGAGTATGTAAAAAGAAAACGTTTTATTTATTGAAGTAATTCCATTTTTATTTTAAGCAAAACCTATTGTCTGCTACAAAGGGCTTTTTAACTCAGGAAGAGACTACTAATTTAAGGGATAAATTAATATATGTTCCCTTTGTGCAGCAGGTCAGAAACCAGATGAATGGGAAGGCCATTTTGTTAAATAGTTTTCTAGACTATTATAATCTTAGCAAAGCAGGATTTGTTCATTTCTATTGAATGAGTATGAGAGCATGGGGCTATTGTACATAATAAATGCTATTTGAGTAATTCCATATGGCAAATTTTGTCTGGTCTCAAAGGCAGTGTGAGGAACATTTTCCTGTAGCAAATGTGATAAGAAAATGAACATTCTGTAGTATTTGCTATCTTTTGATTATAATGGACTTTGCCTCAGAATGGACAGGGCTTCGATTTTCATGGAGTATACTAAAATATATCTTGAGGTTACTATTAACAATTCAGGAATGCTTGTAAAAAAATGTGACGGTATTTCTCTGTGAATTGCTCTGCACCCAGGGTCCATATTAATTTTAGATATTGTACATAACTCCATTCAGGGAAACTCACCTTATGCATATCTGCTTTAGGCTACACTGGCTATGGGAAATAGTTCATTTTATAATTTTAATATAGCTCCAGACTACTACAATTAACAAACACTAGCAACAGTGTTTTGAATGTATAATCAGATGAAATAAAATTCTTAGAGCTTACATAGAGATTTCATCAGAGATATTCACAGTATTTGCTGATATTAATCAGTTGCATAATAGTTGATTCTATAGGCCACAGATAGAGAGATTCCCTCATGAATCTGGGTATTCTTGTCATTCTACATCCTTGGATGTTGATTTTAGGAGACGATAGATGTTCTATTATGTGGCTGTAGCCTGCTCAAACTAGGATATTTCTAATTGTAAATTAAAATGTCATTAAAATGAATATTTGCCAATACCATGTTTTGCGAACCTACTCTTAGCTGGGCATTGCTTTAAAAACTAGGCGCAAATAACCCTACTGACTAAGTAGTAAGTAGTTCAACCTTAAATCTTAGAGAAATGGGGAAATAAAATTAATTGCCAAATTCCATACAAGAATTAACTGAAGCAGGGATTGAACCCCAGGTCTGAATGACCACCATTCCTTTACCAATCCTACACACACACACACACACACACACACACACACACACACACCTATAGTTATGACCACCAATTTAAAATACGACAGGCAGCCGAGGAAGTCGAAATGAAACAAATACTGGTTTCATTTATTCAGTGTTAGGAATTAGATCCTTCAGAGATAATGACCCAGCAGTCTGCAGTACCTCTTGGGATCATTAGTTATTTGGTAACACTATCAAGGCTTCCCATACAATGCCTTCCCTGGCGTATTTTCTTATCTGGAAAGCTTCTTTCCACTTCTCTGCCTGATAAACTCCCACTCTTCTCTTCTGTTTCTTCACTTTTTCTTTTAATCCTTTGAATAATTCATTGCTCCTATTGTGTTCTCTTTGCAGTTTATATTTCTTAGAAAAGTGTCACATTATTGTTTGTGATTTAAATGTTCATATTCCCACCTGGATTGTGAGTTCCTTGAGGAACTCCTCAGTGCCCTTCACAATTGTTGCTCCCAGTTGGTGCGTTAGTAAAAGTATGATAAATATCTCTCATTTCGATGGATTAAAGGGATAGTATATGGTAGTGGAAAGAACACTATAATTGTTTGTCACTTAATTGGACCTCGATTTTGTCTTCTGTAAATTGAGGATGCGGGGCTAAGTAACTTCCATTGTTATTTCTAATTAACTGTTGTCTGATGAATCTAAGGGCTATATTTTCACTGCCAGTAAGAACCATACACAGAAATCAACTGAGAGATATGACCTTTTGCAACATTTATTTTTTATACTTCTATTTTTATAGATATACAACTATAATAATATACAACTATTATTTTTTATACTACTATTGCATCAAGCAATAGTAGAAACCATACCTTCTCTATCACGATAAAAGTCAAGTGTCTATAGTTGTAGCCTGGGGAACGAGGAGTAATTTCTGCATGTAAGTCTGACATCCTTTTGCTGTGATAATTGAGAATCCATCAGTTGCAAATAAACTTTCTATTATAAATATATATGTCTACAATTGATGTTCCTTATCAAAGCCTCATTTTAAGACATGAAAATTATTCCCTATATTGTTATGTACCTTAGCATTGAAAATAAGCCAGATCAGAATGTAATTGTGGTCAGAATCTTATGAGTTCCATTCTTGCCATTGTCTTGCTCAGTGAACTTGGTCAAATCATTTAAAACTAAGAGCCTGTTCTCTACCATGTGTAGGTAAAATGTCAAACGAGCCAGATCTTCTATAATTTTACAGTTCGAAAGTCTTTTGGTTTTAAAATTACTTTATGTACATAAAAATGTGAGATGATTCCAATTTATTATTTTAGAGATTTCCTTTAAAATCATATTATAATTGTTTGCTTTGAAAATGGACAGAGTAAAAATCATATTTCCATTCATTTTGTCAATAAGAATACAGATAAATTGCAGATAACTTGACACACATACAGCAGAAAATAGAGTTTCACCTAAATGACCCAAAGTAAATAAACCATAATTACTTGCCATGTAGTCATCTAAAACACTTGATTTCAAGAGCTCCAGGGCAGGGGGTGAAGGGTGCAATAAAGTACTTGTTGTTTGGCCAGAGTAATGTATTAAATACATTAAAATAATTATTTTCCCCAGAAGAACAAACCTCATACAATTTCTGGCTTTCAAGGTCCTTTCCTTATTCCATAATGGCAAATCTTCAACACTCTCAAAGAAAGACCATAAATTTGCAAGCATAAATATGATAATGCCTCCACAAATATGCTTGCAAGCCTATTGGATAAAAGATCTGTCCTTGGTACCTTTTAGCAAAAGGCTAATTTGACCCTGAACGTGTTGCCAAGGAAGTTTCAGCTGTTGATTCTCAGTTGAACAAACTGGACACACAGACATTTGTAGAGTGCAAAGCCACCAAGGGATGAACAAAAAGGGGACTTAGTGTGTAGTTTTTGTTACCTACCCGATGCAGTGTTTAGAGTTGGTGCTGATAGGTAAATGATATTATAAACATCTTTTTTAAATTAGCACAAATAAAGTTAAGGAGGTTAGACACTAAGGAACAGGGAACCAAGGGCCAAAAATATTTTCTTCGCTAGGTTAATACCAACTTTGCTAAAGTGGCTCTTGTAAGACATATTTATAGCTCAGTATAAACCGTATTAGTGACTTGAGTTTTAAATTCAAGCTTTGGTTAATATGACTGCCTGCATTCAAAGCAGAGCTCAGTGCCTAAAAGCTGGTCAATAAACATTTTAGTACTTCTCTTTTCCAGTGATCTGAATTCAATAATGTTACCTTTCCAGAAGCTGCAAAATGGAAAGTGAAAGAATGATTTATGAAGCTTGGCTATGCATGGCCAGCTAAGAAAGCTTTAAGTGATTCTTGCGGGATTCTCTTTAATGAAGTACAAGTTGCCAAGATAAGTTTAGGTAAATGAAGCCTCTGTCACATTATGTTACAGTGAAAGAAATGACAGACATATCTCAGCAGATGGAGGTTCGTGCAGAATGGTGGTGTCAAACAATGTAGTCTAGGTAACTGCACAAAGATGGAGCAGATGCATTAGTGTTATTACTATAAACAAGTTCATAATACCACAACACGTTCATGGAATCCGTTCAAATTAAGCATAGCAGCTTTCTTTGTTTAAGTTGTCACTCAGCCCGCACGCAGGTCATAATTCTGTGCCATCAATTCCTTTCAAGTAAAAGCTCCCATATTCAGCACCAACTCCTATTTAGGTGGCACTGTTAACCTTAAAACCCCTAGTGTTTTGCCTTTTCAATAATTTCTTAAGGCGATGCCTGAATACTTTGTTGAAAATGTTACTTTCAGGGCTAAGATTTAAATGAATGAATTGTCACCCCTTCGTATCTCTGGTTTTCTCAGTCTGAATGCAAACTGGAATGCTGAATACAATGGATTGGGGGAACTCAGCTGTGTCCCCCAAGCAAAACAATAGGGGCTCGGTCTGGAAATTTAAGATGTATTTGTGATTTCAGTTCAGAAAGGTCTGGAGATTGACTTTGCTTGAAAGGAGTAATTGCCTTTCATCCATCTTGGAGTTCCTCTCCGGGGAAGGCTGGACGCCCTACCACCACACCTAGAAACAGTCAAGGATGGCGATTGTTCAGTAATGCTTGACATTAAATTTGCCTGACAAATAACTACCAGATTTCCCTTCTAGATTTCTTTTTATGTATAATTAAAAAAAAACAACCCACATTAACAAAAATAGAAAAGCAAGTGTAAAAAGTACACACACACACTCCCCTGCTGAGAGGGAAAAAAAAAAAATAACACCAAATTCAAAACCCAGTGTGTTGGGTAACCATCCGAAGAAAATACCCAAGCTTTCATTTCTGACTTTGAACAGAGAAGTCCTTCTGGGACTTGCTTATATTGCACCGTGAGCTGCAGTCAGAAATGTATGGCCCACTCTTCTCATAGAGGCTTTGAGAACAAACTCCTGAAGAGAAGCTGTTAGACTTTTATGACAATCATGCAACTATGTTTTTGAAATGGTGAGTGGTACCTGGTGAAAGATTATACGGTGTTAATTGTTCTATTTTAAAACTTTATTTTTGTACATTTTCTTAATACCTGATTTTTAAAGTGTAATTTTTCTGTACTAGTTTGACTTATTCTTACCATACTTTCCATTTTTTTATTTGGAACTTGGGCATTGTTACCTCCACATCTTTTGATTATGGGTAGGGGTATAAGGTTGCTGATGAATGTTATAAATGGTAGTTTGGGTCTGGGTTTAGCTACAAATGCCTACATGAGAGAACAAAAATATGTCATTTGCAAATCAGGCATTGCTCATCACTGATCGATACCAGATAAAGGGCCATCTGGAACAGGATAAGCAAAGTAGTTCAGAATATTTCTTCTGTAAAATAAAATATTAGAAGAAAGTACAATATTCAAGCTCTAAGATAGAACAATTGGCACATATAAACATGTCACTACCCTGCTTCATTTCCCATTTTAGAAGCCCAGTTAAATCATTAGTTTGTTAATTGCAAGTGTCATGTATCTTCTACAATAAAGTTTTTCTTTTCATCCCCTAAGTCATTTAAAGAACCTACATGCAAATCCAGCACGAGATAAAGAAAAAAAAATCCTTCAGGAGGGTGTGTTCAGGGAGGCAGTACCAAGCACTCCGGGCTCTGACATCACTTCTCTGAGGCCTCCAGGTCCCACCCACCTAACAACACTCCCCTCTCCTAACGTGTCACACACAGCCAGTGATGCATCGTCTCCCTCATACATGGCACCCCAGCGTCTTAGATACATTCTCGACAGGACTGTGGCCTATCCCTTTTTTGTTGCAGGATCACATTATTTCTGTACTGGTATAGGCACATAGTTGCCCAGAGGGTTTCAATTAGACAGGCTGAGCTTCTGAATAATGGGGATTAGGCTGGAAAATATACTTTATGTTTCCATGCCAATTATGATGACCTTCGAACAGTACTCATGTGCTACAAGAGTCACCAAACTCACTGATTTCCCTTCTCAAGGCTCTTGAGTCCGATTGCTGGGAGACTGTTGGCATCGGTCCCTGACCCTTCAAAGACTGTCACTGTGCCCTCCTCCTTATGCAGCTTTCTCTGCTTCTGTTGTGCCAGGCTTTTTCAATTCCCCTGAATTCACCAGGCTCCTCCATACTCTGGTGTTTCCATCATGCTCTTATTTTGTTGGAATGAGTCACCCTTCCTTCACCTAATTAACTCCAGGGAATCTTTCTAGTCTCAGTTTCAACTTTACGTCAACTTCTATGACAAAACAGACAAAGTCAAGCCCTTTTGTAGTTCTTCTTCATAGCAATCGTAACAAGAACAATTATTTGAATCCTTTTAAATGTCCGTCTTCTCCACTAAACTTTAAGCTTCATAGTGTCAGGGGAAAATGTTTGCCATACTTACTACTGCGTTTTTAGTACTATAAATTCATTGAGTATTTACAAGCATTTGAAGGATGAATGAAGGAAGGAGCATATGCATAAATGAATGAGTCAAATGGTCTTTATATGTATTAACACACTACTTTCTCAGCTTTTTTAAGATTAATTTGTACTTTCCTTAAAAATTTGAAAATGCCCATTAGCCTGCACCCTTTACTACAATGAATGTTAGTGTTTTTTTTTTTTTTTTAAATATCTTTAATAGGTAAGTGAAAAGGGCATAAAATCTCTGTATTTCTTTGATCATTAATGATGTCAATATATTTCACATGTTTGTCATTGTTTTGTTTATCTATTTATGTCCTTAGTATGTTTGAAATTTTAATTACTTTAGTCATTGATTTCTTTATCTTTTTGTTAAGAATATTAATCATTCATTATAAATTTCTAGCAAAAAATTCATCCCCGTTTGTCATGTTCTTTTCATTGTCATTTAGAGTAGTTTATGAGTAGTTTATGTAGTAGTTTTAGAGAAAGAATGAGCAGAAAGTTCAGAGAATTCATTTACACCCCCCTTACACTGACCCGTTTCCCCTGTTATTAACATCCTACGGTAGTGCATTTGTTGTAATTGATGTGCTGATATATTGATACATTATTATTAGCTAAATAAAGTCTATAGATTAAATAAGGTTTCTATAAATTTTACCAACTGTACAATGACATGCATCTACCATTACAGTATCACACAGAATCGTTGCACTGACTGAAAAATCTCCTGTGCTCCACCTGTTTATCCCTTTCCTTCCCTGCACTATTCCATAGTTGAGCTGGTAGACTGGAGGATTGTAGATAGGACATCTGTCATTTTCAGCTTTATTTTGTTTGTACTATTACGTTGAATATGGAAGTTTTAACATTTTATGTGGTGAAATCTGTCATGTGAGAATTTCTTTCCACACACCTAATCATTAAGCTTAATAAGATATTCTAATAGAAATGAAATTGTTTTCGTATGCTATTTACTATATTCAAGTAAGTTTCCTAATTAGAAAAAAAAAAGCAGTTTGGCAACAGGAACTGACGATAACCCACAGAAAAATGCCCAAGTAGGGACTATGTTTTTGAACACAGCACAGACCCTGGAATAGTAACCAAACATTTATTGGGAAGAACACCATAAAGAGAGCACTCGAGACATATGAACAAAGTGCATTACTGATTTTCTTGAGATCATCTTTTCTCCCCCTGAGAACCTAGAAGGACTAAATGGCTTGAAAGGTTCTTTAACTCTCTTTCCTGAGCTGAAACATATGAACAAAATCCTAAAGAGCTTTTCCTTATAGTAGTACAAATGAATGTATAGATACTCAGGTTTAAAGGCATCTGAATATCTCTTGACAGGGAAGCGTTTTAAATAAAGACGGTCTTGTGGTCTGCTGGCTTGCCTTTCTGATTCCTCCATAACTTTGGTGCCTTTTCTTTGGAATGTCCAAATCCCACCCTATTAGTCTCTTCCATTGCAGTCACTCTCCCACCCACTTCTGTAATCATTTCATGTGTGTGCCTGTCTGCATTGCTAGAATAAGAGCTCCTTGAGGGCTGAGGTTATGGCTAATTCAAACTTACTGCTTCTTTGTTTTCTAGCACTGCGTGTGACATAGAGCAAGTCTTTTATACCTTAGGTTCTCCATCTGAAATGACAAATATAATAAAAATATGAAAGAAATACTGAAATACATTAAGCATGGACTGAATTTCATTTTTAGTCATTGGCATTCTTTCAAAATATTCATGTAACATCTTCTATTGCATTTCTCCAGCTTCTCAAGAAAACTAAAGAAGTAAAAAGAGAGGCAATTATGTTAAAACAAAGCAAGAGTGTTTAGGAGAGGGTGCTAAATTCATTATTTAAGGAATTATGCTTCCACAGCCATATTTCTATCTAGCAGTTATGCTTCTTTCAAACTTGCTAATTTGTTAGCTGTAGCTTGACTAGGGAACATAAAAGGATCCTTACACATTCCTGGAAAGTATGATTATCATGATATGAGAACATCATAGTTCTAAATATCACTGTTTATATTAGACTTGTTATAACTCATAAACCCAGAAATTTTTCTTTATTTCTCTAGAGGAAAAACATGCAAAAATATATTGCATTTAAAAGCTGTTCTATTTTTACTGGTGTTCCTGCCTTTAAAAAATCTCTAGCTTCTTATGTGTGTACCTATCTACACACTTATAATAAAATAGCTGTTCTGTATTGAGTGCTTATGATAGGGACTGGGCTAAATGTCTCTTTTGTATTACTTCATTGAATCCCCACAACAAATCTATTGTTATTCTTCTCATTTTACAATTAAGAAAATCAGAGCTCAGTGAGACTAAGTTGCCCAGTGTCACATGAACAAATATGTACTAAAATAAAGATTCCAAATGGATATTGGCTAACTCAAATGCCTTTGGAAAAATGACTCTCTATTTGACTAAAAAACAATATTGCTTGATTGTCCAGAATAAGCTCTGAGTTAATAGGGAAATTGATAAATGTAATATTGGTTAATATGCTAAATCTATAGCACATGGAGTGAGGATTTTTCTTTCAGCTACACAGGAAATGTCCTGATTTCACAGCCAGTGAGATTGTAATACTATGTATTTTTTTCCTTATTTATTCCACATATTAAAATTATCTCTTCCAATCATCTCTGTTCAGACATTTGTGGGTTTTCAGTGTAATGGTTACTAGTTGTGAGCACCAAACATTGAGTAAGTTTTCCTGCCCTGAATGTCAATTTTGCTACTTAGAAGCTTTTGACTTGAGGCAAGTTACTTCACTTCTTTGTGCTCAATCTCAACATCCATGTAAAAGAATAATAGTAGCTTTTGCTCTGCAGTGTTGCTTTGAAGTTAATTTATTTTTTATATTTAAAGTGTTTAGAGGGGCGCCTGTGTGGTTCAGTTGGTTAAGTGTCTGACTCTTGGTTTCAGCTCAGGTCACGATCTCATGGTTTATGAGTTGGAGCCCCATGTTGGGTTTCACACTGAGAGTGTGGAGGCTGCTTGGGATTCTCTCTCTCCGTCTCTCTTTCTCTGCCCCACTCCTGCTCATTCTCTCTCTATCTCTCTCTCTCTAAATAAATAAACTTAAAAAAAAAGTGCTTAGAATATTGCCAGAACATAGAAAAAATCAACAAATCTAAGCTGTTTTTCTTATTCACAAATAGCAAACTCCTGTGTTTGTACAGCAGGAAAGGACAGAGCATGGAAAGTAGAGAGGAACACAAAGGGGACAGAAAAATTCAGCAAGACAATAGTTCAATGAGACCACAGAGACATAGATTCATTTATTGTAACTGTTTTCATTTCAAAGTGTCCTTGTCCCCGAGCAGTAACAGTGTAGTAGAGCCCTACCTTAAGGAATGTGGTGGAGGCCTTCTCAGAACAAAGGAAGGCAATGTGCAACATGGCCCAATCGACTCCTTTACACATGTGCATAACTCTGACACAACACTGTAACTTGGACTGTGTCCAATCAGACTATACATGTTACCATATATGGGAGATAAAAAAGTAGAAATTGCATAAAAGGCTATACCCCACTGTGCTCAGGGCTCAGTTTTTCGGGTATGAACCCACTGAGCCCAGGCTGGCACAATGAATAAAGTTTCTTCCTGGACAGAAAAGCCTTGGTGTACCATCTCTCTGTGAGCATCCTTCTACATTTTTGGGGACTCGCGTCTGGGATTTGTAGACAGTGCATTTCCACCTCCTTTGTAGCCAGGGTGTGAACCTTAGAGGGCAAAGCAATCTCATCTGGAGCCATGGAACTACTTGATCCAAAGGAGACTAGCCATTCCCACCATGCCAGGACAAAGACCTCAGATGTACAACAGAACCTGGTGGGGCCCAGGAACCAGCTCAGGGAGTGCCACCCTTCAGGCTGGTAAGAACTGGGGTTCGTTTTGGTAGACCTGCCCCTAAGAGGCAGAAGGGAAGCCTGATTACCTCCCAGAGTTGCCTGAGTAGTTCCATAAAGAATAAGGGATGAAACCACAACTCCAAGGTGCTGGGTGCTGGGTGGCTGGTTGGAATCACTGTGTGACTGTGTGTGAATGAAGTGGACAGGGGACTCTAAATGTATGTGAGGGCTTCTCTCTCATTCATTTCCTGGGTCAATGACTGTAATGATTAGAGCCAACTGTCTACTTAGTCTACCCCAGGATGGAGACTTTAAGGAATATTCCCAAGAAGCTGCCAAAACTCCTTTTGTTTAGGGGAAATTCCCTGTCTTCTCTAGCCCAACATGGACTGCCTAATTCCACTTGTTGGTGGAAAAACAAAAATCTGCCTCTGCTCATCTATCCAAGCTGGCAGACTTTAGGACCAGGAGATCTCTTTCTCTACCCTCTGGCTTATCTGCTTCCAGGCCTCTTGAAGCCACCTCACTCCTTCTGCCTTCCCCTCCCCCTCCTGTTTCTGCACCACCTGGGGTGGCATACATAACTGGTTCCTACACCATCTTCAGTGCCTCAGGCACCATAGGCTCCTCCTACCCTTGAGGTCAAGGAGCAAACAGCATCCCCTTGGACCACCCACTTCAGATTCCCCCACTGGTGTCCCAGGCAAAAACTGACGATGGGGAAAATTGACTGCTGTTTATGCGGACACAGGCAAAACATATTCAGTGATTAAACTAACTTAAGTTTGTAGGAATTGTGTTTAACGTTATCAGCATTAAATATGAAACTTTTATTCCACCACGTTTACTAAAGGTCAAATAAGCTTATGTTAACTCTATTGCAATTTGTTAGCAAAAAAGATGGCTTAAAATGATGGTTAAGTTTGTCTTTCTCAAAGTTCTCATGAAGATAGTTTTCAGAGTCCTGGTAACATGAAACTTTAAAGTTTTGATTGCATGATAAATGAGATTAAATTCATTGGACATCTAGATCTTTTCCAAATAGGATGGAATGCTAAAGCTTTGATTACTGAACATGGGTTTGTGCTTTTAACTTCTTATTGCAAAGAAACTAAGGCTATTTGGGTCTATTGGAAAACATGCTTTGTGCTTAATTGATTCATGAATTTGCCATGTAAAAAATTCTAATATAAACACTTCTCACTTGATTACTAAGTCCTCAATTGGAAACTTAGGTTTCTAAGAGTTAAAATTCCAAGTGTCCTTAAGACTGATGGAAATAAGTAAAGGAACTCTGTATGTAGGAAAGTAGGAGATAATGTAAGACAGATATAATGAATGGGAATACATTTTTGTTGAGGGTAAAAGAAAGTAATTTTGTCCTAAATGAGACTTGTTGTTTGGAGAGAAATGGCTTGGGACAAAATATGAAGGCAAAAGAAAGTTAAAAAAAAATACAGAAAACAAACAAACAAAAAAAAAAAAAAAAAACAGGAAAGGAGGCTTAAGAAAAATCTGAGGCCTTAGTCATGGTCTTATGCACTATGTCAGATCAGACTTCCACAGGTCCTGGCACCAAATGTCACTTACGTGGTCAATCAGGGCACTGGAAAGGAGACTGCCCTCAGAAGAGAAAACAGAAGTCAAAGCCCCATAAGCCATGCCCCTAATGTGGAAACAATCACTGGAAGTCTGAGTGCCCTTGAGGACCTTTATCTGTGAGGGCTCAGATAATCAGTGTCCCTAAAAGGGACTGATGGGGCCTGGGGTTCTTTGGGGTGGCTCCCTGGAACCAACTATCTATTGGAAGCCTGGAGCCTCAAGTAACTCTGGAAATTAGTCACTATTTTACTCAGCCAACTAAATGCCAGTTCATTTCCTTCTTGAAACTAGAGCCACTTTTTCTGTCCTCTTTTCTACTCAGGCCAACTATCCAAACGCAGCATAATGATTAGAGGCGACTCCGGAAACCTTATAACCAAATTTTTCTCTCAGTCCCTGGAATATATATGGGGAAAACTCATTTTTTCTCATTCTTTTTTGATAATACCAGAGAGCCTTACTCCCTTGCTCAGAAGGGACATTATAACTGAATTAGAGACTATAGTGGTGCTAACTCCAGGACAGATAAACAATTGTGGAAGTTCTTGGAAATTACTGGATATTGTAGGCTATAGATACTGAGGTTCGGGAAGATAGCTTGCCTGCCATATCAATTATTAAAGGAGACTCAATCCCACCTACCCTCCCAAGAAAATAAACTGGGGTCTCATTCATGGACACTGTCTCCAACCCTCGAGATGGTTACAAAGAGAGCAGGGGCATTAACCATTATCTAGCTCACAGAGCTAAAAGATCATTACTGCACTGCATCCAGCCTTTCATTTAGGGAGGGATAAAACTGATCAAATGGCTCAAAGGATGTTTACTGGGAAAACATTTGTCAAGGACAGTTCAGCAAGTAATATCAGCCTGTGAAGTGTGTCTTAGAAACAATCCTCTCAACCAAACTTGCTCTCCCAGGCAATCAAGGACCTGGAGGCTATCCAGGGAAGACTGACAATTAAGTTTCACTCACAGGCCAAGGTCAAAGGAATTCCAACATCTGTTGGTATGGGTTGATACTTTTCCTAATTGGGTAGAGGCCTACCCATAAAAAAAAAATGGAGAAGACACAAGAAGTAATAAAAGCTCTACTTTATAAAATAATACCCAGGTTCAGCTTACCTAAAAATTTGCAAATTAATAGTGATAATAATTGTTAATAATGATAAAATGACAAAAATGAATAATGGTAATAATAATAAATAGCTGCCTTGACTCTTTCTCTAGTAGGACCTCCAACTCTTGAAAAAGTTTTACACCTCAAAATAAAGCAAACTATCTGCTTATACTCAGCAAAACTCTAAATAACATCTCACAAGCAGTAGATGCCTTAAATAAAAATAAACCAAAAAATAAATAAATAAAGTTAGGGCCAAACTCTTGGAGAATAGAGCCACCATTGATTACTCACTGCTCCTCCATCACCTGGATTCTGAGAGATTCCTTGACATTTGTTGTTTCAATAGAACTAATAATTCTCACAGAGTCTTTGAACTGGTAAATGACATTCAGACATAATTGGACAAAGTCAGGGTCTCTCCTGGATTGTTTGACTGGTTTGAGAACTGGGAACATTATCTTAAGATGCTATCTTTTTGGTCAGTATAATCTTTGTTTTGTGTTTTTCTCTGTGTCTGCCAGTGTTTGGGCCACCTCACGCCTGCCAGCCAGCCTTCCTGTAAAACCATACTGTGGGCGACTTGACCGACTCTTGGGTAAACTCTAACTGCTGTACCCCCTTACCATCCCTTATCAGCTTGAAGAAGCCAGAATGGTGACTATCCCTGTTCCCTAAGGGCAGTTAGGGGCCCTACTCCATGGGGAGAATTAATAGGAAAAGGATTAACGTTAGGTGGGGAGAGATGAGGGACCTTCAGGGAAGCAGACTGCAGCTGCAAGTGGGAGGTTGAAGAAGCAGACAGGGTTCTCCCCTTCCAGAATCCCTTATGGACGTCCTCTCACCATTATCAAGGCATCTAAATGAGATAGTCAATCTAACCCTAAGGCAAGAGATGGGGACCCTTGGCTTTACCCAATCACCTTACACCACTGGGTTAAGGAGCAATTACCTGTGAGTCTGACCACAGACGCTCATCCTTTTTAAACCAGAAGATTCTGTATGGGTGAAGTAATTAAATGTCCAACCCCTAAAACCCTTTTGGAGGGGACCATTCACTGTCATTTGTTCACCCCTATTTCAGTAAAGGTGGCCAAGATGGGTTCCTGGATTCACCACAGCAGAGTGAAGCCGGCATCTCGAAACTGGGAACGTATTCCTGATCCATCAACACCATGCAAGCTGACCATACGAAACAATCTGTAACTACAGAGGTTCTGGGAGACTTCGGCCCTGCTTTAGTCACTCCAGAAACTGACTAATCTACATATGGCAGAAGCTTGAGGAATCGATGGTCCAGTGGAACAAATAGACTGTCCTTATTTTCTATATCTGTTTCCTTACTGGGATGCACTGTCACCCCTTGTTTCTCACTGTTATTGTAATTATTGCTCTAATTTTTGCCATAGGATTGGCAGACGCCACCCCCGCAGAATGGGTGGTGAGGTTGGTGAAAGATTTCTGTTAGCACTCACCTTCCCTTTGTGGATAGAATACTTCATTGGTCTAATCTAGATGCCTTCTGTAGACCCAGAATCTTGACCCATGTGACCCAGGCCAGGCCAGTGAGTCGCTTGGACCTTACTATACCATACACACTTCTCATGCCAGGGAAAGGTCCTGGGGACCTGAATACACAATAAGACCACCTATTCTATCTGCTAGTTGGAGAATCAATACACTTGTTTCGACCCACAGTACTCCCCAACAGAGGAATGACTAAAGGTTTGCAGTCACCCCAAGACAGATGCCACTGGTGTGGGCCGACTAATTAACAAAACTCAACTTACCAATCCAAACTGGCCAGTGTCTATATTCTTTGATGTAAGTACAGCCATAGGTGACACATTGCCATATGGTTTGCCATGTGGAGGTCTGATATGGGAACAAGAGTACTGAGTCAGTGATAAATACATGTGTGACAGGACTGGTACCTGTGATTCCTGGCCCCAGGGGCCTGAATTCTTCTGTCCTTATTGGAGTTGTGTCCTGTGGGCCACCTGGCAGACTAAGGACAAAGCAGTACTCCTCCAAAAGGGTGTGGTTGAGTCAAACTGCCAGTGGGGAACCAGTAAGCCCATTAATTTTACCATCCTTGACCCAGGAGACTCAAAATGGAAAATGGCCATGCATGTGATGATATTATGGAAATATAAACTTCTAAACTAAGATGATGCTCTTTGACCCAAAATAGGGGGTCCGAGCATCAAAAGGAGGAATTTGGTAGAGACCCTCCACAAGTAATGTGGTGGAGGCCTTCTCAGAACAAAGGAAGGCAGTGTGCAATGTGGCCCCATCAACTCCCATACATGTACACATAAGTCTGACACGACTCTGTAACTTGACTGTGTTCAATCAGACTATACGTGTCACCATATATGGGAGACAAAAAAGTAGACATTGCATAAAAAGGCTACACACTACTGTGCTTAGGGTTCAGCCTTTTTGGGGTCTTAGCCCACTGAGCCCATGCAGGCACAACAAAAGCTGCTTCCTGGAATGAAGAGCTTCAGTGTCCCATCTCTCTGTGCAAGAATCCTGCTACAGCTATACTGGGAGTCAAGTCTCAATCATCAGTTTTGAGTTGTGGCCCAGTTGGCAAGTGCACCCAGGTGAAAAGCCACTGCAGGTTTTAGGTAGCAACTCCCCACTTTGTGAGGGTTTTCTCTTCTGCTTGGCACTCCTTGCCTCTCCTGGCCCACCCTTGTTTCTCAAGTACTTCAGGAAACGTTTCTGAGGTTTTGGCTCAGCATCATAGTCTCCTGCTTTAGGCACCTTTCAGTATTTACCAGAGGTCTAAAGTGGGAATTTAGCCATATATTTTTCTAGTTTTGCCACTCTAGCCACATGGCACTGTGAAAAGCTCTGTTGTTTTCTAGGTCCCTTTTGGTGTTCCTGGAGCCCAGATCCTTATCCTGTAGCCTATGTAACAGTAAGAAAATGTCCCCTGGGAAAGCTCAGAATCCTCAACTCAACTTTGTGAATTTTTACTCTGCCTAGTCCTTGTTTCCATAGCCTCTGCTGCCTTTAATATCTAAATTTATCAGACTTCTTGGGTTGCACTCAGTCAGAGCATTTGTGTGCCATGACTTAATCTAACCAACTCATTAGATTTGAGTGTTTTTGATCACCGTATGTATTTTAGTCAAGTACCTTCCATTTCTATATTTTTTTCTATGCCTTAACTTGATTTCTATAAAATGTGGAGAATTAGAAAAGCTGTCTTATAAAATTGCTGTGATGATTGAACACACTGATGTATATACCCAAAGCTTACAGTGGTACTTGGTACATAGTATAAAATGAAGCAATATGTGTTAGCTGTTATTATGGAGGATGACTTCAGAAGACAGGAAATCAGATTCTTGTGCAATGAAGATGATCTTTTATTTCATATACTAATTTGAAAGAGCTTTGGCTTTTAATAAATTAAGTTACCCTAGTAGTTCCTAATCTTATTAGACTCAGTGTCCATTCCCCCATTTTTAAAAACAATTTCTAATGACCCATTTACTAACTTGAAATGAAATACACAAATAATATCATCTACATCTAAATGTAATTACAGAAAAAATTTATAGTGTCCTAAATTAAATATAAAAGCAAATATAAAATAAAAGGGAAGTAATTTATAATAGATTAATATGAATTTCAATATAAACATAATCAGGCAAGAGTATACTAGAAGACAAAAATTTCGCCAGATGTTTTTATCCACTTAAAATGAGTGAATTTGGATTTAAAAGAAGATCAGGGCCCTTTTCATTAAAGAATACACATAAGGGCGCCTGGGTGGCTCAGTTGGTTAAGCGTCAACTCTTGATTTCACTTCAGGTCATGATCTCGTCTCAGGTCATGATCTCAGGGTTCATGAGTTCGAGCCCCGCGTGGGACTCTGTGCTGACAGCGCAGGTTCTCTGTCTCTGCCTCTCTCTCTCTCTCTCTCTCTGCCCCTTCCTCCTCACATTCTGTCTCAAAATAAATAAACCTTAAAAAAATAAAGAATACAGGGGAAGAAAAAGTGTGGTGGCAGAAGATACTGGAATAACACAAGCAATGTAATTAATAATATACTATATTTATAAAAGAAAGAGCACTGTAACTCCAACTGAAGTAGAATTTATGTGGCAATTATTTTTGAAGTGGAAAACAATGAGGTACGATACTCATACAAGTGTGCTGGGTGGTATTTATATGTGTAGTATCATTTATAAATTCTGTTATGATGTGGTTTCAGTAATAAAAATACATCACAAGGAACCCAAGATGAGCATACATCTGGTTTCTAAGTGTCTGACAGGGCATTTGAAAGCAATTACCAGTTGTGAAAATATTTTTTTGTTCAATGGGTGAACATGCAAATTCTTTGCCATTTTATCCAATCAGAATTGACACCAGTCATTGCTAGAACTGGATGTAAGAGACCTTTGTTAGGCCAGATATTATCCAACAAGTAGCTAGATTATTAAATGCTGACAGGCCAGGGGTGGCTGATAGGGAAGTGCCAGCCAGTGATGGAGGATTTCTGCAGAGCCAATACAGGTGAACCGCCTGAATATTAGCCTTCACAGTACAGGACTGTTCTGAACACTGCAGGCTTCCAGGGTCCTCACCCCCTGCCTGGTGAATGTCAGCAGTGTCTTCTCAATTACAATGACTTCAGAAACATGACCCCAGTAATTTTCAAAGTAAGTCTGGAGGGAAAGAGGGAAGCATAACATATTATTCCAGTTACAATGAAACTAAACCTGTATAATATCTATTATGAACAAAAAAAACAATATGAAGAGTGCATAAAGTACTATCCCTTTAACAGAGCATCCACTGCTAGTGAGAAAACTGTTTATAAGAGAGGCTTTTGTATTTTCTATCATAAGAGATATTCATGTGCTCAAGTTCTACATATATTGTTGTATGTGATCTGGTGAATACCGCCTAAATAAACACACACACACACACACACACACACACACACAGTGATAATAAATTTAGTCTTCTTAGGTTATCTGAACAAAAAATAATGATACTACATATCATTTTGCTGTCCATACTTAAAACACTGTGACCATAAGTTACTTCTTCATGGAACAATTTAAAGACTGGGAAATAATTACTAATGTGTCTTTGAGTGCTAGATACATTTCTCAGACTGATTAGAAGCCCACAGCTAAGGGGCACTTGGATGGCTCAGTCGGTTGAGCATCTAACTTCAGCTCAGGTCATGATCTTGTGGTCCGTGAGTTCAAGCCCAGAGTTCAAGCTCTGTGCTGACAGCTCAAAGACTGGAGCCTGCTTCCGATTCTGTGTCTCCCTCAGTCTCTGCTCCTCCCCTACTCATGCTCTCTCTCTCTCTCTCTCTCAAAATAAATGAATGTTAAAAAAAAAAGCCCACAGTTAAAATTGTCAAACAGCTTTCAATGCTTTTCAACATAACTGTATTAAAAATTTACACATGGCATGTTGTTTCAAATTCATTTCTAAATATAAATTTTAATATTTAAGTGACTTACTTATTTTGAATTTCAGGAAAAATTAAAGATTTTTTCTTTTTCTTATCCTTTAATTATTCACCTGTAAAATGTAAATATTTAAGTAAACTTTGAAGATAATTCTGAGGAATACAGATTACTTTCCAAATCTTTACATGAACACATCAGCTCGACTTTGTTGTCAAGTAGGAGAGAATGTGTCTACACTATATTCAATATCTTTACCACAGATATAGAATAGGGTATATTTTTATAAAAGAAAACTAATTTCAAATTTTCTATATAGAATTAATACCTAAAATTTTTAAATGAGTCATTTTTGGTTATAAATAACATTTTAAGGGATCCTTATTTTACATGTTTTAGGGTTATTATTATATTATTCAGACTCCTGTTAAAATTTATATAATTTTGCACTTGGATTATGCAAACCCTTATTTTATTGAAGAATTTGGGGGGATATTTCAATGAATTTAGATAGAAAATAAAATTAATGAAATAATTCTCTTGTGTGTTTTTTGATTTTTTAAAATATTTATTTATTTTGAGAGAGAGAGAGAGAAAGAGAGAGAGAGAAAGAGAGAGAGAGAGGCAGGGTGTTAGTGGAGGAGGGGCAGAGAGAGAGAGGGAGACACAGAATCCAAAGCAAGCTCCAGGTTCCAGGCTCTCAGCTGTCAGCACAGAGCCCAACGAAGGACTTGAACTCATGTGCTTCAAAATCATGACCTGAGCTGAAGTCAAACAGTCAACCCACTGAGCCACCCACGCACCCCTCTTTTTTGTTTTTAGAATAGTAATTCAAGATCAGTATAAAAAATTCAAACAGCACAAAAAAGTTTCTCTCCTACTCCTGAACCCTAACATCCCATTAACCCTAAACATAGGCAACTATCATTTTGGTTATTTTAAAAGTATAACTTCAGAAATATTTTGTAAATATACAAGATATTAATAAGTGCATTAACAGAAGATGGCTATACAGTTTTTATCTGAGCTAAGCTCTTTCCTTTTTTTCTCTCTGACTCATGGAAATTTGGTAAACCATGTTATCAATAGCATCTTCTTCCTTTCAAAATAAAGATCATTGGATAAAGTCACTTGGTTGTTAAGAACTTTCATATAATTGAGGAGAAGGAGAAGATGCATTGTAAACAACTAAGATTTGCCTAATTTCCAAACTATGAATGTATCCATATGAAAAGAGTCATAACACGAGGAAGTGAACAAAAAGGGTATAAAGAAAAACAAGTCATGTACCCGTGTTTCTTTTTTTTAATTTATGAAGCTGTTCTAAAGAATAATTGAAGCTTCAGATGCTCAATAAATATTATTGTATGATGAATGAATGAATGAGTTGCTCTGAACTCCAAGAGAGTCTATGGAAACATTCTTCTTTGTGTTAACATCTGGTTCAATACGTCTATAACTCAAAAATACTCCAAAGTAAAATATTTCTCTGTGGATGAAGGATAGGAAGTTGACAAGATTAAAGCCTTAACCAGGAAAATAGAAAGTCAGAGATTTGTAATCGTCATAAAAGACTTGATACTCAGGTTAAAAGCTACTATCACAAAATATGTGAGAGCCACAAAATACCATTACTAGGCCTACATTTTAACTTACGGAATTTTTCTAAAATTTATGGCTATCTCCAGGACAAGCATTTTCAACGGTGATTCTCAATTTGTCCTCTTTTAAGACAAAGATTTTACATTTAATATCAAAGCACCATAAGCTCAATTTTTTCCCCACTGAAATGATATTTGTAGGTGAATTTACTGTACTTGACAAGGACCATATTTATAATCCTGGTACCTGAATCATTTTGTTATAGCCAGAAATAATACAAGTTTTAACAGTAACTCTTACCCTTTGTTGATAGAATAGAACAATTTTCTGGAAGTATATATAATACTTATAATCATATAAGTGTATATAAGTATATACATATACATACATAAGTATTTTCTGCTATTTTCTCCCAAATCTGCCAGTAAATGGCTTTCTACATGTATCACTTCATATACATGAGTCTACATAAGAATAAAATTGGCCACCCAACAATCCCATTTAGTATTTTCACTTATGCTTAGAAACATTCATTTTTTAACATTTTGCAAGGTTCTTCAGAAAATTTGAGGAAGAACATGACAATTTTTTTATTCTCAAATGCTAACTAGTTGCGCCGTTTTGAGATTTTTCACTAGGATATGGTTGGAGGAAAGGGATAGATTGTCTCCCTTCCATTTGGTTCTCATTTGAGATGTGATCAAGATAACTGGTAAAGAGTCCTGTCTCGTGAGCCAGGAAGATTTAAGCTCTAATCCAAACTCTAGCACATATTAACAAATATTTAACACCTATGTTTTAGTTTTTCTATCTATAAAATCAACATAACACCTAATTCATATATATTTTTGTAAAGATTATATTAAATAATCAAATATGAAGTGGCTATGAGAAGACTTGATACAAAATAAAGTCATTTTGGTTCTCCCAAAATTCATATTATGAGACTAATTCCCAATGTGATGTTATTTGAAGATGGGGTTCTTAAGGGTAATTCTGTTTAGATGAGATCACATAGGTGAGGACCCCATGTTTGGATTACTCATTATAATAAGAGGAAGTGACACCAGAGCTCTTTCTCTAGCTACCATGTGAAGATGTGGCAAGAAGGCAGACATCTTCAAGCCAAGGAGTGGTCCCTGACCAAGAAACAAATGGGCTGGGACCTTGATCTTGACCTTCCAGTTTCCAGAACTGTGAGAAATAAATGTCTGTTGTTTAAGCCACCCAGTCTATTGGCTTTTTTTATGGAGTCTGATCTGACTAAGACATAATGGTTCATTTGAATGAGGTGATCTTTTTTTCCATTCATGTCTGCATCAAATTGCTTGACATTTTTCAAAAGCAGGTCAGTTTTCCAATAACTGGCTGTTTAATATATGGCCCATACTTGACTGCAGGTAAGCAGCAATCTTAAACTCACTGCCTCAGTAGTTACGAAGATGCACCTGAAAGATGTGTCTTGCTCAATCAGCTGTTTTAACATCTACTCCATACAAAGTCAATTCAAATAATGAATCCTTCTGGCCTCACTATGAAATTGCTCTCAAACAATTAAAGTTTGGGAGTATGGTATGGGGCACTGTTGAAGTCTTATATAAGGAATAGGTGTTTAAGACTTATTGCTGCATTTGTCATTGAGATTGTATAATTATGACTGTAATTAATAAATCACTTATTTATCCATTTATTCATTTCAAATCTTTGAATAGTTATTAAGGACAAGGCTCTGGGGTTGACCCTGTATAGTGGAAATTCCTCTTCAATATCAGTTTAAACAAGAATAGCATTGCCCCAAAGATTTAATGTATGCTTTATATTTTGTATTTGATTGGTTTCTCCCGTGTTGGCTGCAGGAAAGTGATACTTAAATCCGAGGTTCACCTCAGAGTAGATTTTTTGGTCTAAAGGCATTCTGGCCCTATTACTCTTTCCTAATTTTATTTTTCCTTTATCTAATTTTAAAATATTTTTATGGGCACCTGGGTGGCTCAGTGGGTTAAGCATCTGACTTCAGTTCAGGTCATGATCTCATGGTTGGTGAGTTTGAGCCCCTCATCAGGCTCTGTGCTGACAAGGAAGAACCTGTTTGGGATTCTCTCTCTCTCTCTCCCTTTCTCTGTGCCCCAACCCCACTTGCTCACGTGCCCTCTCTTTCTCTCTCTCAGTATAAATAAACTTAAAAATATTTTTAATTCTTGACAGTGTATGCACTTATACAAATTCAGATATGGAAAAAGTCAGAAATAAAATAAATATAAATCACCTATAAATAAAAATGGAGAGAATGAATGCCAGGGTATGAATTAACAATGTATGGATTCAACTAATACGTTGTTTTCTGGTGTTTCCTGTCAAAGTTTTGTCACTTCATCATCACCTGACATTAAAACTTAAATGGATATGGGGCATGTGGGTGGCTCAGTCAGTTGGGCATCCAACTCTTGATTTCAGCTCAGTTCATGATCCCAGGGTCATGGGATCTAGTCCTGTGTTGGATTCCATGATAAGCATGGAGCCGCTTGGGATTCTCTCTCTCTCTGTCTCTCTGTCTCTCTGTCTCTCTCCCACTTCCGCCCCCCCACCACTTTGCCCCTCGCCCCCACTTATTCTCTAAAATAAAAAATAAAAATAAGTTAATATTAAAAATTAAAAACAATTAAATGGACATAGTAAAATGATATTGGTAAAAACAAATAGCATGGGAAAATTACAACTTGCATAATAAACCAGGACTGAAACAGAATCATCATGGAAAAATTAACTAGATCAAGATATTAAAAAAACTAATGACACCATTTTGTGGATAAAAATTTGAAAATCCATGTAAGAAAAGATGCAGTTTATCAGGGACATTCTGAAACTATATTAGCCACAAGATAAAAGTAAAGGAAATGTTCTTCATATAGAAGAAAAGTATTGTTATATTTACTCAAGAATAAAAATTCAATACTTCCCTTATATATTTATAGAAAAAGTCAGTTATTATTTGAAAATGATGATAGACAGCCCAGAATTTGTGAGGGAAAAAGAAAAAAAAGTGTAAATAAAGTAAACGTGTGTCAAGATTGTTTAATTTAGCTATGAAAATCTAAAATGATAGATATAAAAATAATGTCTGGTATAATTTTAGTCTTTAACTTCTTTCTTTGAGAGCTCTTGGGGACAATTCTTAAAAAAGTAAAAAGGCCTCACTTTTGAAATTACAGCTGTAACGTAATTTCGAGAAAAAAATGTCTAAAATCCCATTTTCAAATACCTAGACTAGAATGATATACTGGGAAACACGTGGGGCTTTATAAAGAACAAATTCTGTCACAGTAGTAGCAGATACCTTTCTATTGACAGAATAATGGGATAGTAAATCAGAGAGAAGCATTACATGCAATTTATCTTGACTTTAGAAAGAGTTTGATTCAGTCTTACATGAAGTATTAATCAAGAAAAGGGGAAAAGTGTGCCGAAAGCCTGGCTGCTGTTAGTGGATCAGCATCTTGTCAATTTAGTCAATCTGAGGCACTCAGAATATTGCTAATAAGAGCTCAGTATATCTGGAGCTACAGAATACATGGAATCATATGCAATTAACACATTTATATATAAATATGGCATGAATAAAAGAAAACAAATGGGAATCAATAACTGCCTTGCCAATATTAAATGACAACATTAACATAAATAACTACCTATGGATGTTTGACTTTGGTGCTACACATTATCTTTTGAAGAGGTATTTATATTACACTATTTAAAAAAGTGGAACAATTTATCAAGTTTATTCCATAGCACAACCCTGGATGAAAATAATTGGTATATTGAAAGAAGGCCACAGATACCCATATGAACACAAATATAAACAGAGAACTCAGGATTCAGAAAAGATTTTAATGATTATTTGATCCATTTTCTTTCAAGGTGACATCACTCCTATAAAATGCCTTACATAAACAGATGTGAGAATCAGCATGACAGAGGATAGGACATTGAGAAAAGAATTTATTGAGAAACATGTAATAAAAGTGGGGTCTGTTTGTTTTGGTGACAGAGAATGTCTGAATGAAATGGAGAACAAAGATGAAGTAGGACATGATTTAAAAATATTTAGATTTGGTGAATGACCAAATAACCTTGAACAGTTCCACTTTCGTGGGTGAGAGGAGAAGACATTTTACACAGATTAAAGGAGTGTTTGTGCATGTCCTTGTGTGTGTGTGTGTGTGTGTGTGTGTGTGTGTGTGTGATTGGTGTAAGGGGCATATACCATTTGAGGAGTATGGTCATAGAAAAAGTAAGAAAGTAACAAAAATAGTCCAAAAATAAAATGAAGTTTAAGATATTTAAAAAGCTTAAATGACAAGAGAGGGCTTGGATAATAAAGAAGGAAAGAGAATGTTTAGTAGTAGGAATCAAAGTGGATACCAGCACAGGAACCTCTAGAAAAAAGAAAGAAAGGAAGAAGGAAAGAAAGCAAGAAGTCCTAGTGGCAGGTGAGCTTTTCCACAGACATGACAGGACAGATCAGACACATGCATAGAAAAGAGTGTTGACATGAAAAAGGAGATTGCTGGGGATAAAAGTGGCATGGATGTGAATTTAACAGCACACTGTAGCAAGTAAGTCATAGAATTGATGAGGGGCCTGACCAAGACTGGAAAACCTTATTTTAGCATACATATGCAGTTTAATAAGTGCTACTCCATTATTCTAGGTCTCCACTGCATTATAAGTAATGATAAATGAGGGGAAAAAACAAAGTCATTTTGCAAAATAGAAAATTCAGGACATTTTGAAAAAGCAATTTCCTTGCTTACTACTCCTTAACAAACGCATTCTTTTCTTATGGAATGATTTTCTATCTTCCGAATCACATTCTGCAAAAGTCCCCATAGTGCAGTTGTGTGTGTGCTGAAGAGAGAGAAGGAAAAAGGGACTTAAAGCACACAATTATAGACAGCCTTTGTCTTCGCACTTTGAAGACGTGGCTGCACTCACTGTTGTTTCTTAGAGAGTTAATTATCATTTGTAAGTTGTGTTTGACTACTTGTAATATATTCTATTCACTTCTGATTGTCTACAATTTCAATACATTAAGTCTAGATAGAGGTTATGCGTTTATTACATATTTGGGCTTTTTTGTGTGTTCTCCTTAAACTGAAGCATTCTGCTCTTCAAGTTAGAAGCTATACTGCCTTCAAATAGTATCTTCTCCACTCACTCTGCCTTTTTCTATTGGGATTTCTATTACACCTAGACTTCCATTAGCAAGAATACTTAATGAATCAAAAGTGTTTTACTATATCAGTAAATAATCGCTTTATCCCCTGAAACTATAACATAGAAATAAAAATTATTCATTTAGAAATGAAAATAACTTCTTTAGTTTTAAATTTTATTCTAAAAATTTGTTTGCTTCATGTCAAAGTAGCTGAATTGCTAGACCATTATTTGATTTAAGTAATCACTTGATTCAATAGAAATCAGTGACCAAAAACACTACAAATATTTTGAAAATCCTTAGTGCACAAATATTTGATGTTCTATGAAAAAATAAGAATTATAAATGTGTTTTGAATGTAAATGATACTTTTTGTGTTGTTTATTATTTTATAATATTTTCTGTACTGTGAAATAAATGGAAGGGTGGAGGGAGAAAAAGAAAGGTATATAAATGTAGACCATCATTGTATTGATGAAGTTTAAGGAGATGGGAAAAACCTTCATATGTATATATGTATGTGTGTGTGTGAGCCATAAAATCTTTCTCTTTTTTACTCTGAATGTTTATTATTTCTTCTATAATTCCCTCTGAGAATCTTTGCACAGTGTTGCCCTACATTTTCACAGCTAATGCAGACTCTTTGCCCCTCACAGCATGAGTTCTAATACAAAGCTCAAAATCATGAGCTATATTCCGCTTTTGACCCAGAAAGCTTTAACATTTAAAGTCAGAGTGGTCTGAATGGCTCAGTCAAGATGCAAGTCGAAATTAATTGGGAAATTTGGTTTTAATGACACTTGAGGGAAGGGATAATATATTGGACTTTTTTTATTATAATGGTATCCTGTAATTTAAATGAATAATTATTAATAAAATAGCTAAAACTAAAATGTGTTCAGGTTAAACAAATGAGGTAACCTCTTCAGCTGTTCTAGTGATTCAGAAATGAAGCCAGTTGCTTCTGGAATGAATTGGGCTTAAAGCCACTGGCAAAAATATATTTACAAATGTGTAATCACAATTCTTAGTCCAGTGCTGAGATGACTGCATATAATAAACCTTTAGTTTTATATGAATTGAATAACTCAGATACAGAATTATCATCAGCATATACAGTAATATTTAACACATGTGGTTGTATTATTGAATTACATCCGTGTCTTTTACTTCCTCCTTGGAATATTACTAAGTCTGCTGTTAAGACTTCAACTTTGTTTCTTGTTCCTATAAAGCACATCTGCGTCAGGAGATTTAACGAATTAGAAAGAGGAAGGATTGTAACTCTTTGCAATAGTCACCCTTGGTTATAATTCAGCATCACAATAAACTGCTTGATAAGTTTTTGAAGGCAAATGTTTTAAGTGTAAAAAATCATGTGAGGCTTGCAACATCCTCAAATTATATCTGTCTGCTTTCATGTAAGAATCTTATTTATTTAATCATTCAACACACACACACACACACACACACACATTCTAAATTAGTCACTGGATTTAGAGAATACAATAAGACAGACATTCTTTCACTTTCCTTCATGAAACTCACATTCTAGTGATAGAACAAATTAGCCTTCGTTATGCAATTAAGATTTTGATTTCAGTTCTGATGTTACAGATATGAAAATATTTGCCGTGGAAGTGTGTAATAGGGAGCTGTTCTTGAGGAAATGGAAATTTAACTGAACTTTTGAGGAAGAATAAAAATTAAATCCAGAGAGATAGTAGTTGAAAACATGCAAGTTATAGGAAACAGACTATAAGAAAGTCCTGAGGTGGTTAGGAACACAGCATGATGAATAAAATAAATCAAAGATCCCGTGGCTAGTAAGGAGATAAGAGGTGGATATGAGGCAGTGAGATTAGCTGGTTCAGATAGTGTTGCAACTTGCAGGTTAATTTTAGGGTCAACTCATTATCTAAATAACAATGGATAATTAATGATGATTTTTAATCAGGAGAGTGACATACTCCCATTTTTCATTGAAAAATGTCTCCTTCGTGTGAACAATGGATCAAAAAAGGGCAAGGATATATCTGAGAAGACTGATTAGAAGGGTCTGTACTGGTCTGGGTGAGCCATGATGATAGTTTGAACTAAGGTAGACATTATCATGGAAGAGAAAAGTGAATTCAATAGACAGTTAAGAAATGGAATGGGCAGGACTCTGTGATAAATAACATATGAATGATGGAGAAGACAGGACAACTGATGATTATTCCTAGTTTCTAGCTTAAAAGACTAATATCGTGGTGACAGATGTTAACTAGACTTTGTGGTTATCATTTTGCAACACAAATATTAAATCATTATACACCTGAAAGTAATATATGTCCATTATACCTCAATCAAAATAATGTATATTTTTTATTTTGTATTGAAAAAAAAAAAAAAAAAGAATACCTTTACTGAGACATGGAGAGCTGAAGGAAATCCAGACTTAAAAGTTGGGAAAGATGATGAGTTTAGATTCAGTTATGTCAAATTGAGGGGCTTTTTCACATCTGCTAGGATGACCAGAATTTAAAAAAAACAAATCAGATAATAACAAGAGGTGGTTGAGGATGTGGAGAAATAAGAACTCTCATACACAACTAGTGGGAATGTAAAGTGGTGCAGCCAGTTTGAGAAATAGTCTGGTAGTTCTTAAAATAATTTCACACAGCATTACCATATGACACAGTAATTCCACTGCTGGGTATGTAGCTAAGAGAAATGGAAACATACATCCACACAAGAACCTGTACATGAAAATTTATAGCATAATTATTCATAATAGCCAAAAGGTAAAAGCAAATCAATTGTACAGGTAACAAATACTAAACAAATGTGGTGTATCCATGCAATGGGGTATTATTTAGTCATAAAAATAGGATGAAGTTATGATACATGTTACCACATGGATGAACTGTAGAAATATTATTCTAAGTAAAAGAATCCAGTGATAGAAGAAACCTATTATGTGATTCCTTCATATGACACATCCAAAATGGCAACATCTATAGAGACAGAGAGTAGATTAGTGGTTTTATAGGGCTTAAAGAGTGGATGGGGAAGGAGGGTGGTGATGGGTAAAGGGCACATGGAATTTTTTTTTTGAGATAAAAATGTTCTAAAATTAAATTGTAGTGATGGTTGTTTATATCTATGAATATGCTAAAATCTAGTGAATTGTACAATTTAAATGAGTAAATTGTATAATATGTGAATTGTATGTCAATAAAGCTCTTTAAAAAAATTTGAGGGGCCAGTAAGAATCTCAGCTATTGGAACTCAGAGAAGAGCTCTTAACAGAAGAAATAAATTTGGGAAATTGTGGGTAGGTAGGAGAAAATATGGAATTAGGATAAAATATTGCTAACAAGTAAACTTGGAAAAGTTCTAACATACATAGTTTGGGTCAAGGCAGGTGGGTCAGTAGAAGAGACTACAAAGGAGCAGTGAGACATGAAACATAAAAGAAAGGTTGTGGGATTGTGGTTTGAAAAGTGCCAATACAGATTGTGTTAAAAATAGTATGTGTGAATAGTTTTGAATGAAATTAAGAGTCAAGTAGGATGTGGTATGAAAAATATCCATCAGACTGAGTGACTCAAAGTCATTATAACATCAATTAGAGCCATTTTGTACAGTGCTGGTGGAAAAGCCTTCAAGGAAAAAAAAACTGAACAACACTGCAATTCACTAAGTAGTGTGTGCAGGGGAGGATGTGGTGATAATGGCAGTAAGTCTCTTTGCTGCAGTTGGGTGTGATTTTTATTAGAGGGTAAGTCAGGATGTGGGTGATTTTTGTCTTTAAATTGGAAAAATTCCAGCCTGTTTAAATGTGGATTGGAAAAATCCCATAGAGATGCGTATGAAGAAGATCCAGAATCTATAAATGAATAATCAAGATTGGAAGATTCCTGAGACAAAGACATGACTTGGTTTAAATCATATATTAGGTACCGATCTTAAATCATAATGCTTACATATTAGTCATTTGTGAAATAGTGTTAGACTGAGCACTCCTTATCTGAAAATTGTGTTGATTAAAGAGCATTGTCACTAAATATCTGTCAGTACTGGTACTTATTAGTTTCTTAGAACACAATCTCGTAAAGACATTAATAAACATCATAAAAAAACAAAACAATTCAACTTTGTAAGGGTCATCACTAAGGAAAAAAGCGTGGAAGAATTTCAACAGAGGAGACATGTGTACTCTTACAAGGCACTGTACTATATGCACCTTCTAGCTATGAAATTAGCTATTTATCATATATATGGATTGAATGAGTCATTTCCTAAACAGTGTTTTCTATTTCCCCAAGAAACTTCAGCAAAAATCTTTAATAATGAAGAAAGGTGATTAATGCTATTCCTTACCAATATCATGGTAATTTACATCATGGTAAATGAAATTGACTCACAGCCTCCAGGTTCAACTTCCCTAGTCAAATCTCAAACTTCAGGTTGTCAAAACCTTTAAATGAACAATGAAAAGATTCATAGTTTATTTATTTTTGTATTAGAAACACAAGTCTTCTCAACCCAGTAAACAAAAAAGCCAAAACCAGATAATCGGAGTTGTCATCTATGATAAAACTTATTGGACATTTATATTACTTTCCTATGGCCAATGGCTACTGCAACACATTTTGATAAACCTGGCAGCCTAAAACAATGGGAATTTATTCTCTCACAGCTCTGGAGTCCAGAAATCTAACATCAGTTTCAGTGAGGTGAAATTATGATGTTAGCAGGGCTGTGCTTCTTGCAGAAGCTCCAAGGAAGAATCTGTTCCTTGCCTCTTCCAGCTTCTGATGTCTACCTGAATTCTTTGTCTTGGGGCCACCTCACTCCAGTCACTCACTGTCTGCATGATCACATTGAATCCTCCTATTCTGTATATACCAAATTCATTTGCGTCTCTCACATAACAACACTCCTGATGGCATTTGTGATCCACAGATAATTTAGAAGAATCTTCTGTAAGTCTACAACAAAAGGTACCTATCACAGTTACCCTAATATCAGATATCAGGGCCTGAAATCTTTGGGGGCACCATTTATCTCACTACACCATCTCTGAACTACACTTTTAATATAATACCTTAACTGCTCTTTGTTTTCAACCTCTCCCATTTCTGTCTTTGCCACCCTACCACACTGCTTCCAAACTGTATTCATCTCTTTTTTAATTTTTTTAAACTAAATTTTTGAACTATTTTATTTTTGAGAGAGAGAGTATAAGCAGGGAAGAGGCAGAGAGAGAGGGAGACACAGAATCAGAAGCAAGCTCTATACTCTGAGCTATCAGCACATCTAGGCACCCCCCAAATTGTATTCATATGCAACATCCCCATTGCTCTGAGAGGCTTTGGGGTTTTAATTAGGGTATAATCATTACACTCTTCTGTTAAAAATTACTTCTTTAGCTTCAGAATAAAGTTTCAGTTAATTCCTATTGAATCTAAAGCCCCTTTGGAATTTGTGGTATGGCCCCTGTTGATTTAGATGTACCATCCTCTTTCACTGTGTTTTTCTTGCTTACTACTATGGGGGAAACAAAACTTCTGTGGTTCTTTATTCCTGTCCATAAGCTCTTTCTTTTGTTCAGAATGCTTTTCCACAAGTGATCCTTGGGGCACCTCTCCTGTCTCTTTCTTATGCCTCACCAATTTCCCTTCAAATTATATTCTTATCTGAATGTTTCATAAAAGTCCATCTTCCAAAAATTTATAAAAGCTTAAATGGATTTGTTCCTTAAAAAAAATAGTAACTTTATTTTAAGGGTTTGATTGAAAGACAATTCTAACATTAGCTATGATTATTTCATTTTAGAATAAAATTCAGTATAAAATATTAATAATGATAATACCATAATAAACCAATAACCAACGTTTAGGTTTTGGGTTTGTTCATCTTTATTATTTGTAAAATTATCTGCAAAATATATCTCTTTCCTCATTTAATCTTCCTTCCTACAAATTACATCTCCATTCCATTGTTGAGCAAACTTAAAAACTCCCCAGGATAATTCGTAGAAGAGGTGTTACTTGAACCTGGATGTTTTGGTTCTAGGGCTTTCTCTCAATGACCTCGTATGAATGTAGGAAACATTGTTTTCATACAGGCTTATGTTTTGGACCATTAGGGCAGTGCTGAGTATTCTCAACATTGTAACTGAAACAAATTCAATAAAGAGCCCTAAGAAAATTAATTCAATTATAGTTAATATGATATCCCTCTAAAAGTTAAGATTTAATCAATAGAATTTTATTTAAATCTATACATTAATAACTGATACTTGTATAGTTCCTCATAGTTTATAAATTACTTTAATAGGATTTCATATGATTGTCACCACAAATATGTGAAAGAAATAAATCTTTTTGCTTACCAATTTATATATAGATGCGCTAGACTCATTCGAAGAGTGGAAGAAGCTGATCCACAGTGTTTGGGCAGCAGTATCTTTCTGTTGCAGTTTACGGTTCGACAGCTTTAGGAGCTGTAAGTATGCCTATTTAGAAATCCAGCAATTTCAGGGGAAAAAAAAGGGAAGAAGAGATAACAATAATTCTTTTTATCATACTTCAACCTCTTGTTTATGCTTCTGTTCCAATTCAACTTTGGCTGTGAGGAAGAAAAAAAGAGAGCATTAGGAATGCTACTACACCATGAGGGTAAAGGACTAGAATCGTCCCTAACGAGCAGTGATCACGTTCAGCCCAAATGACGCGTTGACTGGTGCCTGCCTGTCTCTGTTTCAGTTTCTTTCAGATTTTCATGTGGGAGGTCCACATAGTGCACAGTTCCATGGTATTAGTGAGAGGGAGCCCCTTTCATTTCCCATCTGCTAGCGAAGCCAATTATGGCAAATCCGATCCGAAAACTATGAGGAAACAAATGTTTAAGTATTTCTCTTTGAAATTAACTAATATTACAGCCCATCCTGAAAAAGATTACATCTAATGACATTTCCAATTCTCTAGAGTGGGAATTCTCAAATGATCTGTCTTATTAATGTGGGTATTAACATATAACTCTGACCTAGACTTCTCTTAATGATCTACTGAGCAAATGGAGGAAAGCATCTCTTTATTGACATTTCTTTTGAGCAGTTTACAAATATCTCTATCTTTTCAAAAATGGCTTGACCTTGAACTAAATTTAAAATATTACTTAAGTGACATATTTACTTTTACATGTACATGTAAATGTAATATATATATATATATATATATATATATATATATATATATATATATATTATAGGCTGCCATTACGAAGTACGACACAGTTTGTGGTTGAAACAACAGAAGTGTCTTGTTTCCAAGTTCTGGAATCTAGAAGTCTGAAATTAAGGTGTTGGTGGGGGTGGTTTCTTCTGAGAACTGTAAAGTTAGAATCTGTTCCAGGCCTCTGTCCTAGGCTTGTAGATGGTTATCTTCAGGTTCACATGCATTCTACCTGCATGCAAATCTGTCTCCAAATGTCCTCATTTTATAATGACCGAATTTTAACTTGATTCCTTCTGCAAAGACCAAATCTTCAAAAAAGTTCACATTCTGAGTACCAAGGGTTAGGACTATAACATATATTTATTTTGAAGGGACACAATTCAACCCATATTAATTACCACTTTTACAATATTTTTCTATACTGGCTTTCTTTTCACATTTTGTGATTGCTTATTTATTGACAAGCTTTTTGTTTTACGGTTAGAAAAGTAGAATATACTCTCTAACACATAAATGTCAATAGGAAGGATAAGAAAAAATCTTTTTAATGCAATGCATTGAAGAATCAGAATTAATTAAAAACAGATAACACATATTTTGTGAATAAATGACTAAAAATGTAGCAAAATCAAAACCCACAGGAAATCAGTATATCATTTACAACTAGAGGACATATTATAACAGTAAAGGAAGATAAAAGGATGGAACTTTTCCATGGATGTTGGGATTTCACTAAACATCAAATAAGCAAAGTTTATAACTTAAAAAACCCAATAAGGCTGAATATTCTTCTGATTATTCAACTCTCAGCTGGAAATATGATTCTTATAATTACCAGTTTGAGATGAAAAATGAAAGCATCTGTTTTAACAGTCCTGTTTCTTGCATGATTAGATTTATTAACATGTTTCTGTTTATATGTTTATATATTACTATAAAAATATATTTAAACCTACATGTTCCAGAGTTTTTTAAATTTTGTTTTAAATTCTGTTTTTAATGATATTTTCTTAGCTTTGGAAGTTTTAATAGCTTTCCTTGGATGTTTACATATAACACATTATATTAAAATAGTAAGTTTTTTTCTTATCTTTCACTACAGCTTATCCTCAATCTCTTATTTTGTCTGACATTTCATTCATTTATTACAGAAATGTTTATTAAGGACCTACCATGTACCAGATACTTTTCCAACACTGGGTATATAGCAATAAACAGAACAGAGAAAAACACTTGCTTGTGTGGAGCTCAAGTTACCATTGGGGTAGACAGACCATATACAAACAGCTAGTAAATTACATAGCATATCGGAAGCTTTTATTTATTATAGATAAAAATAAAACCAGGAAGGTGGATAAGCAATGCTGGTTTGTGGAGCAGGAGTTTATAATTTAAAATGGATTCTGGGGCGCCTGGGTGGCTCAGTTGGTTAAGCCTCCGACTCTTGGTTTCGGCTCAGGTCATGATCTCAGGGTTCTGTGAGTTCCATCCTGCCAGTCTCCGCATCATCAGTGAGATTCTCAACCTCTCTCTCTGCCTGTCTCTCTCTCAAAAGAAATAAGTAAAATTAAAAAAAAATAAAAAAAAATAAAATGGATTTTCAGGGAAGTCCTCATGGAGGCATTTGAACAAAAACTTAAAAGAGTGGATGCAGAAAGTCATGTGAAGATCTGGGGGAGTAAGAGAAAACAGTCAGTAGCGGTCAGAGGGTCCAGCTGGTGCAAAGGTTCTGGAAGGGAACAGCATGGAGGCCACTGTAGTTAGAGGGGAGTAAACAAAAGAAGGGAAATAAATGATGAGTGATGAGATCAAAGAGTTAATGGAGAAAATGGGGAGTAGTGTAGACAAGTTTAGATTTCTGCATAGGGTGAAGGATTTTCTAAGTTATACTACAAGGAGATATGCATCTTTCTCCAAATGTAAAGATAGACTTCAACCATCTTTATCTCCTACTCTGTCACCCCCATGCCACATGAAGCTAACACTTCAGAAAAGCTCTTCCCCGGTAGCAGAATCACAGAAAACATCACATAAGGTGCAGAGATAAGGAAGTTAATATTTCCTTAGGTTTTGTCATTGTACTAGTTACACGACTACAAAGCATTATATGCTATCACTACCATTGTAACTGGCAACAGAGAAAGACTACACAGCTGAATTCGGAAGTTTGAACTATTGAAGCCAAAACAAAAGTGTGAAGTTTGGCAGTTTTCAGTCAGCTCTGAACAGTGAGGTGACCTGAGGACATTTAAGACAGTTAACATAAGGCAAACCACCCCTGCCCCAAATGAGAAGCTTTGTTAAGAACTGTCATATCCAGATAACACTTCCTTTTTGTTCTTAGTTGTATTTAGCTGTTAATACAAGACAACATTATAGTTATAGATTGATATTATGTATCATTTGATATAGATATGTTTGTTAACTAGTATACTACATACAGTTTATTTGACAGATTTTTTTGTTTTCATTTTTAAATATATTTTGTGTGTCTAATTTGAATTCCCAGAATGAAGAGAAACATTTCGTATATTATTTAAAAGTGCCTGCGCTGCTTTAAACTGCCTGATAACTGTAATCATGGAGGTGTCTGGAATAACTTTTGTGGAGTGGTTTACAGTTAAGAATTCTTCCATCCACGTGGGCCTGCTAGTGGTTACAAAGACAAAATAAACCTCACAATTTAAAAAAACAAAATATTATTTTTTTAGATTTACATCTTGAAAACTTTTGTATTAAAAGGCAATCTGGAGACTGTGATGCTTTTTCTACCGTGTGGAAAATTTTCAGAGGAGTTATTAATTTTTGAAGAACTGGAATTCTACAAAGATACTTTCCTTTCTCCCCAAATTAGTGAAGCAATAAAAGAGACTCAGGACAATTTTTACTGGGCGGGTATTATACTAGTAATGAGAACAGAATTACTTTTCCCAAATTGAGAAATCAGTCTGTAGCAAGTGGTTGAGCCAATTAAGCCGGATAGGAAAGACCATGTATAATGCCTCGTTGTATTACATGTACTGCTTGCTAAATTCAGCCTCTTTTAATCCTATTAGTCGAAAATATCCCTCCCATTAGACAATTTATTTGTTATATCTGGTCAACATTTTTATTGAAACACGAGTTAAATGCAAAGAGAGTGCCTTTTCAGCAAGATTTTAATGTAGTTCTTGATATGGAAGAATGAAAACCACACACTTTACCTGCTACTAAGTACAATTAAAGTATAATTAGAATCTAATGGATTTGCTAAAGCATTTAATGATGAATAACATTTAATTCTGCATACTGTAAAAGGTATCTAATTGATATACTCAATTTTAGTAGTCAAATGAATACACTAATATGAGGCACCATTTAAGGATTGCCATGCAAACCACTAATAATATGATAGTTTCAAGAATGATTGCATATCATAGTGCACATGCCTACATAATCTTTTTACTTATACTTCTATAATTTATGATGGAAACTATGATTCTTAGAGAAGAAAGTAATATTATCTACCATCAGATACCTCTGATTTTATAGCAAAAGCATTCTAAATGCTAGAATAAAATGTTTATTAAAATCATTTAACATTTTCTTCATAAGGACCCTGAAGTTATTTGTAATTTTTGTCTGATTATATTTTATGTTATAAATTGTGAAAATCATTTAATCACCAGGAGAAAATGAAAATATATACAAAATGTACACAAAGTAGACACTGCAGGTTTGCAATTTTGTAATGTGAGGCTGTAGATGTGCAAAACTACTTAGCAATGTGTTTCACTTGGTAATAAACTGAAAGAGTTGATGCTTTATGCTAATGAACATGGAACAATGAAGTCAAAAGAAACAAAGTATTTGGAAACATGTCCCTTCAGTTTCATTTCATTTAATATTATTTTACTAATGTATTTGCTATCAGAACCTAAACCATAGATTTGATACTTACTCCAGATATAAGGAGACTTGTGTGGAAATTGTTGCTGTCTCAGGTGTTCAGTAGTAATGAAGTTGAAATGGACATATTATTTCAGTATGAAACACTTCTCATGGACAGACTCCTTCAATTTCCCAACATGTCCATGACCTTTTCAGTTTCTGACCTTCTAAGTAATGTTGTCTAGTGATCTTAATCTACTCAAGATTGTGTTGCTTATCACTCTTTTGTGTTACAGACTTTGGATCCTACCGTGACCATATTTCTGATTTTATACTCCCATGAGCAAATATCACATTCAACTTAGTTGTTGCCAGAATGTTTTGTCTTGATCAAGCCCTTGTGAAGTGAATCTAGCCACTTGTGATTGGTACCCGGGCAATAAGTGGTGATATAAATTAACCAAGGCAAATCGGTGATGAATGGCCAATAGTTACAATCCATTAAGAGATATGAAAACAAACAAACCAGTAGACTAGAGAGATCTATTTTTTTTTTAGTCACAATACCAATTTTAACAAAATAAAAACTGATAATTTGCAACAACTTTCAAGAAATATTTGTGGTTTGACATCAACAAATTGTAGTTTGGCTTTCTTCATGTGGTTCTTCATAAATACATTCTGGGTCTATATTATGAAGAAGGTGCTACGGTGTTTCCAAATAGTATGTCAGACTTCTGATCTAGACAATATGGCCTAGATATGATTTCCCATGCTCTTCTCCAGAAAGTACTATAAATGCTGGAAATAATGTAAGAGGCAACCAAATGAGATTTTTGAATTGCATAAAGAGGAGGGTAGGAATAGACACCACAGACTGAACAGGGCAGCAGAGGACTTTCAACCCAACAGAATAAGGTAATGTAGGCCTGACTTTCTTGACTTCCAATTTATCAAGAGGAGGCAATTCATAGTTGTCTCATTTCTGCCCTAGAATTCTTAGGAGTGCTGTCAACAACACCAGGCAAATGACAATATCACCAAGAGGCATCATCTGGGAGTCCTGCTGGTAACACAGCAGAAATAGAAATACATGCAATATGCTCTCCATTTTCTCATGAGTGTTATAAATCATATTTGATAATTCCAACAAAAGTATATCAATTTCTGATACTTAAGACATTGATATTTAAAATTGGGAAGGGTAAAATAATTAAATTGCAAGTAAGATGTCTACAATTCATTTGAAGTAGTAAAATATTACACCAGTATACTATGACAAACCACATATGTATATTGCAATACACACAGAAACCATTAAGAAATATATGCAAAGAGGCACACTCAAAAATACTGTGAATAGGGCCCCTGGGGGTGCAGTCAATTGAGCCATTACAATGACAGTTACAAGTATATTATGCTTTGCAGTTGTGTAATCATCAATACAATGACAAAACCTAAGGAAATTAACTTCCCTATATCTGCTTTTTAAGTAATGTTTTCTTTGATTCTGTTACTTGAGAATGGTTTTATTGAAGTATTAGCTCAATGTGGCATGGTGGTCACTGGGGTAGGGGATAAAGGTGGTTGGAGTCTATTTTTATATTTGGAAAAAGGTGCGTATCTCCTTGTAGTATAACAGAAACTCCTTTACACTATGTGCTGTAATCTCTTCTATTAAAACTCAAAACTATGCCTCAGTTCATTGAGCATCTGACTCTTGATTTCGGCTCAGGTCATGATCCCAGGGTCGTAGGATCCACAGTCAGTGTGGAGCTTTTGATTCTCTCTCTCTCTCCTTCTGTCCTTCTCCTCCACTGCTCTCTCTCTCTTTCTCTCTCTGTGTCTCTCAAATAAAATAGAAAATAAGGATGCCTAGGTGGCTCAATCTCTTAAGTGTCCAACTCTTGATTTAGGCTCAGATCATGATGTCACCGTCTGTAGGACTGAGTGCCCTGTCAAGCTCTGTGTTGACAGTACAGATCCTGCTTGGGATTCTCTCTCTCTCCCTCTCTTTCTGCCCCTCCCCCACATGCATTCTCTCTATCTCTCAAAATAAATAAAATAAATTAAAAATAAATAAAAATAAAAAAAAACACTCTAAATAAATCAAGATAGAATTCAAAAAAAAATGTTCAAGTAACCATTCTTAACAAGGTAAGCAAAGTGAAATGGAAGAGCCAAAAACAGGAAATACACAAAAAACAAACTTTAAAATGATAGTCTTAAGTGCTGACATATCAAGAATTATCCTAAGTATAAATGGTTTAAATATGCCAATTGAAAAGTAGAGAGTAGCAGAATGAATTAAAAAGGAAAAACAAAAGCAAAAAATCAAGATGTAGCTATATGGTTTTTACAAGAAAATTACTTCAAATTCAACAGCATATGTAGACTGAAAATTAAATTATGGAAGAAATGTCAAATAAATATTAAGAAAATAAGTGGGAAGATGACTATGTTATTTTATGACAATGTAAAACTCAAAAGAAAACCAATTAGTACTGACAAAAAGGTACATTATAAAAAATAAAAGGATTGATCCATTAGGACGACATAATAATCTCAAATTTATATACCTCAAACAACAGAACTTTAAAATGCATAAAGCAAACTGGGGACGCCTGGGTGACTCAATCAGTTAAGCACCTAACTTTGGCTCAGGTCATGATCTCAGGTTCATGCGTTCAAGCCCTGCATCAGACTCTCTGCTGTCGCACAGAGCCCACTCGGATTTCTGTCCCTCTTTTGTTCTCTGCCCCTCCTCTGCTTGTGCAGTCTCTCTCTCTCTCTCTCCGTCTCTTTCTCTCTCTCTCAAAAATAAACATTTAAAAATAAAATAAAATAGGGACGCATGGTTGGCTCAGTAGGTTGAGTGTCCAGAATCTTGTTTTGGCTCAGGTCATGATTTCACAGTTTATCGCTTTCTGTCCTGACAGTGCAGACTCTGGACTCTGCTTGAGATTCTCTCTCTACTCCTCCTCTTCTCTCTCTCTCTCTCCCTGTGTGTCTCAAAATAAATAAATAAACTTTAAAAAATAAAATCAAATAAAATGCATGAGGTAAACTGAAAGCTGATAGAGCTAACAGAAGAAATAAACAAATCCATAATTATATTTAAGTATTTCAACACCTTCACTCTTAACAAACTATAGAACTATAAAACAGAAACCATCAAGGATATAGAAGATCTGAACAAGACAATCCTCCAAAAATATCTAATTAATATATATTAAAACTCCATTCAATAAGAATGAAATATATATATATATATATATATATATATATATATATATATATATTTTTTTTTTTTTTTTTTCTCAAGTGTACATGGAAACTTCATCAAGAAAAACCATATCCTGGGCACTAGAAAACCTAAAAAAACTTAAAAGAATTGATTTCATACAAACTATGTAAAGTAAATCAATCTAGAAATCAGTGACAGAAAGACAACAGGTGCATTCCTAATCATGTGGAAATTAAACCATAAACTTCTAACTTCAGAGAAAGTCTCAAAGGAAATAAAAACATATAGAACTAAATGAAAATAAAAATATTAAGTTATGTGGGATACAGCTAAAGTGGTGCTAAAGAGAAAATTTATGGCACAAAATCCTTACATTATAAAGAGGAAAGTGTCTTAAATCAATTACAGAAGTTCCTCCTTTAAGAAAGAGGAAAGGAAAAAGCAAAGTAAACCCAGACCAGGCACAAGAAAAGAAAGAAAAAGATAACAGCAGAATCTAATCACATTGTAAACCAGAAATAAGGAGCGAAAATATAATAAACAAAAACTGATTGTTTGGAAAAAATCAGTAAGAATCATTAACATTTAGCAAGATGAACAAAAATAAAAGGAGAGAAGACATAAATCACCAATATCAGGAATAAAACTGAAAATTTCACTAGAGATACTGAAGTCTATAAAAGAATAATAAATCAATAGTAGGTGTAACTTTATGCTAATAGATTCAATAACTTAAAAAAAAAAGGAGCAATATTCCAAAATCCATAAACTACTAATACTCATAAACTACTACTTCTCAAGCAACATGAAATAATCTAAATAGTTTTTTATAATCATTGAAGAAATTGAATTCGTAATGAAAATATGAAAAAAAAAAAACAGTAACAACAACAAAAAACCCCTAGCCCATACTACTTCCTTGGATAAATCTACCAAACATTTATAACAGAATTAACAGTGATTCTATACAATCCTTTCCATAAAATAGAAGAGGAGAATATATCTGAATTAATATCATGAGGTCAGCATTATCCTGATAGAAAAGTCAGACAAAAGCAATACAAAATAAAGAAAAGGAAAGAAAGATTGAAAGAGAGAAAGGAAAGAAGGAAGGAAGGAAGGAAGGAAGGAAGGAAGGAAGAGAGGAAGGGAAGAGAAGGTGTTGGGGAGGCAGAGCGAGAGAAAGAGAGAGGAAACTGCAGTCTAATATCACCCGTAAACTTAGCCACAGCAATCTTCAACACAATAAAAACAAATCTAACAATGTATAAAAAGACATATCCACCTTGATTAAGTGGACTTTATTCCAGGTATGCAAGATTGGTTCAACATTTAAAAGTCAAACAATGCTAAGTGAAATAAGTCAGTCAGAGAAAGACAAATACCACCTGATTTCACTCATATGTGGAATTTAAGAAACAAAATTGATGAACATAGGGAAAGGGAGGGGGAAAGAGAGGGAAGCAAACCATAACAGACTCTTAACTAGAGAGAACAAACTGAGGGTTTGATGGAGGGGAGGTGGGATGAGCTAAATGGGTGATTGGAATTAAGAAAGGCTCTTGTGTTGAGCACTGGGTGTTATATGTAAATGATGAATCGCTAAATTCTACTACTGAAACCAATAGTACTCTGTATGTGAACTAACTAGAATTTAAAAAAGAATTTCAAAAAAAATCCTAAAAGTCAAACAATGTAATTCACCATGTAACAGGCTAAATTGACAAAGAAAAGACATTTGCCTCATTAAAAACCCATCCATGATAAAGAATACTGCAAGTTAGGGATAGAACAAACTATCTTAACTTGATAAAGAATATTTATCAAATAATCCTCATATTTAATGGTAAAAGGCTGAATTTTTCCCTCAAGATCAAGAACAAGGCAAATATGCCTTTGTTCTTATTCTTATTTGACACAGTCCTAAAAATTCTACCCACTGCAACAAGCCAAAAAAAAAAAAAAAAGTACAAATAGTTTGGAAATGAAAAAATAAAACTGTCTCTATGTGCAGATGACATGATTGTCTACATTGAAAATCCAATGAATTTGCAGAAGCTCCTAGAACTAATACATGAGTAAACAGGTTGCAGGATATAAATCAATATGTAATTATCAAGTTCACTTCTATATAATAACAATATCACTGTGAAAACCAAAATTGAAAACATACCACCATTTATAATTGTTCCCCCAAATGAAATGTTTATGTGTAAACTTAATAAAGCATATCCAGAGACTGCATGCTTCAGCATGAAAACATAAAAGTATATTTTAAAATCCAAATCATAAAAATGATGAAATTAATCACAGGAAACCTAAACAAATGGAGATATATACTATGTCCCTGGTGCAAAAGGCACAACAAAGATGTCAGTTCTCCCAAACTAATCCACAAATGTAATGTAATTGATGTCAAAAGGCCAACAAACTTTTCTGTAAAGGTAGGCAAGCTTATTCCAAAGTTTACACAGAAAAAGCATAAGGCTCTGGAGTAGTTCAATCAATCTTGAAAAAAGAAAGAATCACTCTACTCAATATCAAGGCTTATATGTAAGTATAGCCATAAGAACTGTATATAGTGCTGTTGGAGTGGTAGATGCATACATCAGTGAAATGTAACAGAGAACCCAGAAATACACCCACAGCAACGTGCCCAACTCAACTTAGCAAAGGTGCAAAAGCAATTAGTTGGGGGAAGGATGGGCTTTTAAATAGATGGTGATGAAGCAACTGGGCAATGGGACATCCATAGATAAAAAAATAAACCGATGCCTAAATTTCATATATTGTGCCAAAAATTAAGTCAAAATAGATCATAAATTTAAATATACAGCATAAAACCATAAAAATTTCAAAAATGCACAAAGGAGAATATCTTCAGAATGTAGGTATAGGCCAAGAGTTCTCAGACTTGACATCAAAGCTATGACTAATAAAAAGAAAATTCATGAATTGAACCTTATCAAAATAAAAAAAATACTTATTTTTTTGGTTTGTGGAAGATTCTGTTTATAAGATAAAAAGATGAGCTATAGGCTGGGAGAAAATATTTGTACACCAAATAACCAACTAAGGACTGGCATGTAGAATATATGAAAATCTCTCAAAACTTTACATTAAAAAAATCCAGTTAGAAAATGGTCAAAAGATATGAACAGATACTTTACTCAACAGGATATACAAATGGCAAATATATATGTGAAAATGTATCTAATATCATTAGTCACTAGGAAAACATAAATTAAAACCATAATGAGATATCACTACATACTTCTCAGAATGGTTACAATAAAAAAACAAAAACAAAAACAAAAACATAGTGATCCCAAATGCTCATAAGAATGGAGAAAAGCTGAATGAACTAAACTGTATATTCATGGTGGGAATATAAAACGGCACAGCGACTCTAGAAAATAATTTTGCAGTTTCTTAAATTTGTAATATACAATTTCCTTTTGATCCAACAACAGTTCTGTTGGACATTTATTTCTGAGAAATGGATACTTGTAATCATACAGATATCTGTACATGAATGTTCATAGCAACTTTATTCATGATTTTGAAAAACTGAACAACCCATGTGGCCTTTAATGGGTGAATAGTTAAACTGTGGTACATCCGTACCATGAAATACCAACCAGTAACAAAAAGGATTGCACTATTTATATACTTAATAATTTGGACTAATCTCCAAGAAGTACACTAAGTGCAAAAGCCCTTAGTACATAGCCAAAAGGCTATGTACTCTATGATTCAACTTTCAGGACATGATTGAAAAGGCAATGTTATAGAAATAAAAACAAATAATTAGTGATTGCAAATAATTAGTGATTAGAGGCAAAGGTGTATGCGTATGGGGGGAGTGTTAGAAGGTGGGAGAGGGAGAGTAAAATATCCTTCAAACTGAGAATACACTTTGAGACCATTGGAAAAGGAATCCAGACACTCTGTCCAGTTTACACAGAGTTTGATGCAGGGTAACTTACTGACATAGTGCTATCTGGCGGAAGAAGATCCATGGCAATTGCATAGTTATTCTCTGCAAAGTCCAGACCTCAGTTCACAAATTTCATAGAGCAAGGGGCATTGTAGTGAAATCAAAAGATTCATATGCATCTCAAAGAGTTTGTCTGCACTTAATAGCGAAACTTTAATTAGATCTTGGGGCATCCACCTGTGCATCAGGAAGGGGAAAGATTACATTATCTCTAACAGATTAATGGAAAAAGAAAACATGTCTCCCCACATCCCAACGTTGGCAGGCATTTCTAGGATATGCATATTAATCTCCAAGGCCAGGATGTATAGCCGCAAGAGAGGTCACTGAACAAACATGAACATGATGGAAGATCAAAGATGGAGTCAGTATTGTCAGCACTCCTATAGGGAGGATGGGTAGAGAGGAGAGGGTGGAAGGTAAGGGAAATTGGCTATTAATGGATCACATGAGGAATTCTTGTAGCAATGCGAAGTTTCTGTATCTTGATTATAGTAATGAATAAATGACTGCACATTTAATAAACTTTACAGAACGAAACACATACATACACACTTATACAGGTAAGTACAATAAAATGGGGCCATCTGAGTAAGATCAGTATATTCCACCAATGTCAATATATTGATTATATTGTACCAAAGTTTTGCAAAGTGTTATAATTTACAAAACTGTGTAAAGGATAAATGAGATCATTCTGTATTATTTCTCAAAACTCCATGTGAGTCTATAAGTCTTCTCAAAATAAAAAAAAAAATAATTAAAAATGCCAGCCCTTGAGAAGTTTATGATCTAGAAAGGAATACAAGAAATGAATAATGCTACTATATGCATAACATAAAGGAGAATGTGTTACAAAAATGTGTGGAAAGACATATCTTCAATCTACGTCAATTGGGGGATGTTTGTTTTTTGAATATCTGGAGAATTTTGCTGTTTGCAAATTACAGATGGATTAGAAATACAGATAGAGAAAAGTTTGAGATAAAGAATATTGGGGTTATAGTGACTTAAATAGATTATTTAATCTGAGATGAGTATCACAGATGGAGTAGTGGTCAAAATTAGGACTGCAGAGAGGAGAGGGTATTAGAAATCAAGGTTTTATCTTTTGCCATTTACACAATGCTATACTCTTTTTTTAATGTAAAAATGCCTTTGTGTTTATTTTTTCATATCAAATTTATTGTCAGATGGGTTTCCATACAACACCCAGTGCTCATCCCAAAAGGTGCCCTCCTCAATACCCATCACCTGCCCTTCCCCTCCCTCCCACCCTCCCCCCCATCTACCCTCAGTTTGTTCTCAGTTTTTAAGAGTCTCTTATCCTTTGGCTCTCTCCCTCTCTAACCTCTTTTTTTTTCCCTTCCCCTCCCCATGGACTTCTGTTAAGTTTCTCAGGATCCACATAAGAGTGAAAATATATTGTATCTGTCTTTCTCTGTATGACTTATTTCATCTAGCATAACACTCTCCAGTTCCATCCAAATTATGGAAAGAGCCTAAATGTCCATCAACTGACGAATGGATAAAGAAATTGTGGTTTATATACACAATGGAATACTACGTGGCAATAAGAAAGAATGAAATATGGCTTTTTGTAGCACAATGCTTTACTCTTAAACAATCATGAGTGGATGAGTGAGATAATTTGCATGGTATTCTAGGAAGATTACTAAGGAATAAATATGAAAGAGGAGAAAAATAAGAAGTGCTATCAGGGAAAAGAAGAAGTACCAGCAATCATTAAAGTTATAGCATAGTCCGTGGGTGTGCAGTGATTCTCTTAAAGGGAGAATGGAAGGTGCATATGGAGGTATTGTGGTGGTTGAACCTGATCTGACAGGGTGTTTTATTGAGAGAAACAGAGAAGTTGGTGTTAAAATTGACACTGTGATTTTAAATCTTAATAGATGAGGAGAGTACTATCAGAAACGGTACAGTTTGGGGAAGAAAATAAATTTCCTTTCCAAAATTCCGGCAGCCCACCCAGCTAGCATTGTCTGTGGCAAGATTTCTCAAACTTGGCATTATTGATATTGAAGCCAGATTATTCTTTGCTGTTGGGACCTGTCATGTATATTTATTGCAGGATTGCTAACAGCACCCCTCGCCTCACTTGTAGTTGAGAGCCACTGGTCTACGTTGGGGAATGTTGGCAATTTATGATTCAGTCTTAGCAGTGAGGTCAAGCTCTACTACACAAGAGTAGGTGATTGCTTACTGTTTGTAATATGTAAAATTTTCACTCATACTTTTCAAAGTTGTCCTGTGAATACTTGTTCACAAGAAAATACATCTTCACAAAATAAGTTGGATGAAATAGAATGACCCATACATTCTAATAATAAGTTAATTAACTTCATGAAATCATTCCAGATCAGGAAAAACAAAGAGTATATTTGTCAACTTAAATTAAAAATTTAGGGGTGCCTGGGTGGCTCAGTTGGTTGAGCTTCCGACTTCGGCTCAGGTCATGATCTCACAGTCTGTGAGTTCGAGCCCCGCGTCGGGCTCTGTGCTGACAGTTCAGAGCCAGGAGCCTGCTTCAGATTCTGTGTCTCCCTCTCTCTGACCCTCCCCCGTTCATGCTGTGTCTCTCTCTGTCTCAAAAATAAATAAACATTAAAAAAAATTTAAAAATTTCACCATAATGCAAATGTTTGGGATATTTTATGACCTACCTTTAAGTTGTGTCACATGGAAGTGTGTCATTAATGTAATTTGAATATTTGTCTTTTTGACAAATAGGAAGAATAATAATGCTCCATCATAGATACTATTTAATCCAAGATTTTTAAAAATTTTACTTTGTCCATAACTTCTGTTTTGCTTTCTATTGGTTATTATGAGGGAAAAATTATTGTTTCTTTCCAAAATATAATTAATGTGCTCTGAAGTCACATTATTCATGGATTTTAAGTATCTATAACTTTAGAGTTATTAAGTCTGGAAATAAATCTCAAAAGAAAAAAAAACTTCAAAAAACACTCAACATTTTTAAGCTTTCATAATGAAGGCATAACTACTACTATAAAATTTTAATAAATGAACTAAACTTTTATAAAGTGTGTTAAAACGAATATTGGTCCATTTAAAATATTGAATTTGGGAACATTTTCTAAGGAGACAAAGGACCCAAGTTTCTTTCATAGCCTGTGGGTTTCTCTTGCTTGTGGGACAATAATCTCTCTAGTTCTACAAAACAAACAAATAAACAATTTTTTTAACGTTTATTTATTTTTGAGACAGAGAGAGACAGATCATGAACAGGGGAGGGGCAGAGAGAGAGGGAGACACAGAATCCAAAACAGGTTCCAGGCTCTGAGCTGTCAGCACAGAGCCCCACACTGGGCTCGAACTCACAGACCGCGAGATCATGACCTGAGCCGAAGTCGGACGCTTAACCGACTGAGCCACCCAGGCGCCCCACAAATAAACAAATAAATAAATGAAATGTTTAAAAAAATGTAAAAGAGGAAGGTAGTGGGACTTACTTCAAACTAAATTCTCCCTTCATAGTTACACGCTATAAATTAGTATATGAGCAGTTCTGAGCAGCTTTACAATAAAGGAATACGTTTAACTGTTCAAATCAATGTGTTGAATTCTTAAAATACAACCCTAGGATTTTTTTTAAATTTTTTTAACGTTTATTTATTTTTGAGACAGAGAGAGACAGAGCATGAACGGGGGAGGGTCAGAGAGAGGGAGACACAGAATCCGAAGCAGGCTCCAGGCTCTGAGCTGTCAGCACAGAGCCCTACACGGGGCTCGAACTCACAGACCGCGAGATCATGACCTGAGCCGAAGTCGGCCGCTTAACCAACTGAGCCACCCAGGCGCCCCTACAACCCTAGGATTTTGATGATCTAGGACTACATATCCATGCTTGGTATCTAGTTTCTTGTTATTTCTTTTATATATCTTTACATGGAAAGTTTTGCCCTTTATGGTGCTCTGCAATTAGTGACTGCTCAATCAATGTTACTAATGTTTCTTCATGATACCTGAACGTAATTACCAAGTGTGCTTACCATTTTGTATTTTAATGTCTGTTTATATTTCCTAAATAGACAATGCACTTTGTAAGAGAAGGGGTCAATCACTTATTCATCTTTTTTTGTACCTCCCTACCACAAAATTGCATGTGGTAGAGTATTATTCAGATATAAATATGTCTGCACCTGCCATATGCCAAAAAACACGTCCACCTTACTGATGAAAAGAATATTTTCAAGGTCTTTTCATTTTTCCGTAGATTGGAAGATTTTTAGATTGAAGCATACAGTCTTCTACGTGGCTAGAAGACTGACAACATTCAAAAATACTACATTAGTAAATGGTTGTGAAGATAGCGCAGAATTATGTGTGTGTATGCATGTGTATGTGTGTGTGCATGTCTGCATGTGTGTGTACAAGTGTGTGTGGGATTTCTTCGGGCTATTGCCAAACATATCGCCTAGTCAATCTTAGCTGACATTATTACCATTATTGTATTTATAAATGTTCTTACAATGTTTACCAGTGATCCTATATAGATACGTAGAACTCTTTTCTACTACTGAAACATCCTATTAGAAACTGAAACTCCCGGGGTGCCTGGGTGGCTCAGTCGGTTAAGCATCCGACTTCGACTCAGGTTGTGATCTCGCGGTCCGTGAGTTCGAGCCCCGTGTCGGGCTCTGTGCTGACAGCTCAGAGCCTGGAGCCTGTTTCAGATTCTGTGTCTCCCTCTCTCTGAGCCTCCCCCGTTCATGCTCTGTCTCTCTCTGTCTCAAAGATAAATAAACGTTAAAAAAAAAAGAAAAAAAAAGAAATTGAAACTCCCTAATATGTTAGATTTGTAGGTCAAATTTTTCAAAACTAAAGAAGATAGAAAGGGTCCAACTTTACCAAAGTCATTGGGAATTTCAACCTTAAAAAAGAAAAAGGAATATTACCACTCCTATAGCCTTGTCTCCAAAAGAGAAAGTCTCTAAAACATTTAGGTGTATGAATAAGATGTCATATTATTGACTTCCACTTTTTCATTTAATAAAATTTTCACTCAAAGAACAATATCAAATGTTCATCTAAGAAGGACAAGTATTATATTCACTGGCAAGGGATTTAAAAATTAATGAACTTATTACAATAATGATATACCCATGAGCACATATATGTTTTCAGTGAGGTTATAAACCATAACATCCAAAGCTGGTGTTAACAGAGTAATTAATTGCTCTAAGAACACAGACTTTTGTATTTGTCAGTATCATGTTTTTTTGTATTTGCAGTTTTCATATTACTTTAGTTGCAGTTTCACATTTATTTCTATAAACACATATTTCAACTCGTGGGTGGAAATTAAGGCAGCCAGATGGCTCAATGAACTAAATGAAAGAATGGAGACTCAGAGATACAATTTCCCTGCTTTGATTATCTGACACATAACCTCAGATATGTGAAGGTGATCTTAGTTTTATAGGTTCCTGTTAGGTAACTGTTCTAAGTTCAGGATATCTTTGTGACATCATTGGAGTTATTTAATAAATATCATACATAAAAATTATGTCCAATCTATGTTTTGATGATGAGAGTAAGCATGAATCATGGATCTATATGCAGATGGCCCAACACCCTCAACGACATCATTTATACATCTCTATCTATGTGATTTTAACTTTTCCACTCAGTTTAGGAAAAAAAAAATATTATGTAAACCTGCACAGGTGCAGAAGCAGTTGGTAGCATCAGGCTGGCAAATTAGTAGGCCAAAAAGGGCAGGAACAAAAAAGTATAATACATGGGTTTCTTAAAAGCAGTTTCCATCCAGCAAACAATGAGAATAGACACAGATGCAGGCAGTTTCCATGGCAGATTCCATATAAAGCTACAAAAAAAACCCTGTCATTACTCTTGAGACACATGGAATGTCTTTAAAGTTCAAGACTAGGGCTGTAATCCTACTTCAGTGCATGATTATAGGCAAGTCTCTTGCATTTTCTGAACTTCTGTTTCCTCCTCTCTAAAACAATTAAAAGAATGCATGATTCAGGGGATCGCTGTGAGGTTTTAATGAGATAACACACTTGATGCAGCTGGAAAATAAATTCACAGAATATTAACTCAGTAGATATGTTCATGAGCTAGATACTGTGCTAGATGATGGGGCACAGTGTTGAGTATCTGTCTCCCCTTACTTTTTGGTTAAATAATTCTAAGTTTCAGCTGGGCTTATAGGCGCCAGGAAGAAAGATCGCGTTTTTTTTCTCTTGCTCCTTCTGCTAACTGGAATGCTGTTGATAGCTGGAACTCAAGTAGCCATTTGGATCATTAAGTGGATTACCTGTACTAAGAATGGCAAAGTAGCAAGATCAAAAGAGTCTTGGTTCCCCCAGCCATTGTGAAGCCACTGTACCAGTCACACACTAATATAACATGGAAGTATTCTATAACATGGAGGAAAAATATAGTATCATTTTTAAGCATTCTGGGTTTTCTCTCATTTGGCAAAGCCCACCTTACCCGGTATTGTGAACTAGATGCTCTCTGTCTTCATGGAGCCCATTTGGTGAAGAAAAAAAAGAAACGGAATAGTTTATCTTACCTATTGTTAAAGCCCACAGTCCTGTGTGGTCTGGAGATTGGCATTATATCCTGTGCTGATGGTTTAAAAAGCATTTTTCAGGACTGGATATATGACCCTTTGAATCCAAACATTTCAGAATAGGACCTCTGAGAATTGAAAAATTTCACAAGGCCAGTCTTAGGTGCCACCCAGCATGACTCTCTGCTGCCTCCCTTGGGAATCCGAGTGAATAGGATTTTGCAGTTCATCCCACAAAAGGCAATGGAGCCTCAGACAATTCAATGTCATGAGGATTTTAAGTATGTAAGAACTGGCAGTTTGGGGGCTGTGAGAAGTAGTTTTGGATCAAACTGAGAAGTTCTGTGTATTCTTTTAAGAAACTTAGAGAGTAGGCAGATACTAGTGTGTTCCTAAGTGATACAGGCAGAACGTTATATTAACTGAGCACAGATACTATGAAATGGGAAGAGAGTGTAGTTATTTATAGGAAGGCAATGAAGAGGTAGTTACAGTGCTTCCTCAGTGCCACTTTTGATGGATCTCTTTCCCTTGATTATATAAAGGTCAACCCCTAAAATGACTTCTAGAAGAAAACAATTACATGAAAAGTAATAACCGACTTTGCCTTTAGTAATTACAGTTAATTTTCAGAAGGAAAACAGTACCTAATAAATCCTGGACATGTTTTTCCAGCAAAATATAAAAACATACAATCAAGCAAACCCAAACTAGTATTCTTTCAATATGGATAGATTAATGATAGAAACAATTTGAATACTAGAAGTTGGAAATGGAGAGAGCAATCACCAAATTAATGTCTGTCTCAGAACTTATATGGAAAGCCTTAAAAGGGACACTAGCTTCATAGGACATGGGCTAGGTAGGTACTGATGTGCTCTGATTTTAGGCAATAAGTTTGGTGATACAGATGATTGATTCCTGGGACTAGCCAACAAAGGAACACATGCTTTCATTCAGAAAAAGAACAAATTTGGGCACCTGAGTGCCTCAGTAGGTTAAGGGTCTGACTCTTGATTTCAGCTCAAGTCATGATCCCTGGGTCGTGGGATCAAGCTACCAGTGTGGCTCTGCACTAAGCCTGCTTAAGATTCTCTGTCTTTCTACCCCTCCCCTGCTTATGCCTTCTCTTCTCTCTCTCTCACTCTCTCTCTCTTTCTCTCTCACACACACACACACACTCAACAAAGGAAAAAAGAAAAGAGACAAATTTTTCCCAAAGTCTTCCTGAACGTTGATTTTGTACTGTAAAGGCCTAGAAGGAGAAAGGATGTTATTACTAATTCTCTTTTTCTTTATTTCTTTTTTTAATTTATAAAACAAGGACAGATATTAAAAATAAAACAATAACACAAACAATTGTTAAATTTAAGGTTTCCCATACATTTCCTTTTCCTTCTCCTTATTCTGTACTCCATCACCCCTCACTTACTCTTTTTTATCCTGGCCTTCTTTCAGGTTTTCAAATATTCAAAACTCTTTTTCAATGTAGAACTTTGCACAGGCTGGGCTCACTTTGCTCAGAATTGTTCTTTCTCTGGTTCTTTCTTTGGGTGCCCAATCTACTCATTGAAACTTGAACTTTCCTCCTTAGCATTAGCTTACCTCCTTCCTCTAGTTTCTGATCTATCTCTTATTTTCCTTTACTGCACCTGTTTGATTTTTTTCTTTCCTCATAGAACACAATATTCTTCCCTCCTTTTGATTTTCTATTTTTCTTGGCACTCCGTATTCAGGACTGAGCTCGGTGTCAGCACATAGTAGCCTCCTAGTGTTATTGGTTGAAAAATAAATGAGTAAAAATTATTGCATTTTCCTCTTCCTTAGCTTTCCTGAAAAGTACAAACTACAAAACTATAAAGCCATTTAGAATATAGTGATTAAATAGTACTTCTTATAGATCCAAATATTAATTGTACTGTCATTTGGATGATCCTAAGGTGTATATGCAAGAGCCAATATTTTTTTGAGATAAACTGAGATAAACTTTTTGAAGAAATTGATAATAAAAAGGTGGTTTGTGTTTTTTTCCTTAGAACAATGCAAATTTGTAAGATTTGTTCCTGGAAATAAACTTAGTACTCTTTTTAATGAACTTTTACAAAGCATTCTCTCTTTTTTTTTTTCTTTTTTTTAAACTGATTTTTACTAGAACTATTTGGCTTCCTTTTCAAAAATTTTTTTTCAATATATGAAATTTATTGTCAGATTGGTTCCCATACAACACCCAGTGCTCATCCCAAAAGGTGCCCTCCTCACTACCCATCACCCACCCTCCCAGCCCCCATCAACCCTCAGTTTGTTCTCAGGTTTTAAGAGTCTCTTATGCTTTGGTTCTCTCCAACTCTAACCTCTTTTTTTTCCCTTCTCCTCCCCCATGGATTTCTGTTAAGTTTCTCAGGATCCACATAAGAGTGAAAAAATACGGTATCTGTCTTTCTCTGTATGGCTTATTTCACTTAGCATCACACTCTCCAGTTCCATCCACGTTGCTACAAAGGGCCATATTTCATTCTTTCTTATTGCCACGTAGTACTCCATTGTGTATACAAACCACAATTTCTTTATCCATTAATCAGTTGATGGACATTTAGGCTCTTTCCATAATTTGGCTATTGTTGAGAGTGCTGCTATAAACATTGGGGTACAAGTGCCCCTATGCATCAGTACTCCTGTATCCCTTGGGTAAATTCCTAGCAGTGCTACTGCTGGGTCATAGGGTAGGTCTATTTACAAAGCATTCTGTTTACACTTGGAGATTAGCATGATTTACTTCTAAGTTATTGACATAAATAATTTCTTCTTTTGTTTAACTTCTAAGGAACCTGTAGGCAAATGAGTGAAATAATGTTCTGAAAATGATTTTTTATTAAAATGAATTTGGTGTGTTGATTCTCTATACATTAAGTGGTTATCATGCAAGTTAAATAAATATTTCTAGCAATTGATCAAATAAAATCAGATTCAAGAAAAATGTAAGTGCTTGATAAATGTTATTAGATTAAAATATAACATTTACAATTTTCATCAATGTTCAATCCTAGAAATTAGCAGATAATTATATCAACTTAAAGCTATTAAGGACTGATTTTTAATAAAGCAATTTGCATATAATGTGTATACTTTCGACAATAGTATTATTGTCTAAAGTTATACGGGCCATAGGCAGGCCAGCCCAAGGTGGACCACTTTGGCATAAGATTATTTTTGCGTTAAAAGTAATCAAAGCTTAGCTCTTCACCTACCTCTAAACTGCCTAAAAGAATTTAGGTAGAGGATCTGCTCCAAGAAGAGAACTATCACTGTAGATAGCTACATTATACTACAAATTATGTACTGTAGACAGGGAGGAACCTACCAATGTCCTCTCTCCCATTGTTTCTGAGTGGCCCAGAAAATATTTATGTGCCAAACATTTGCTCTTTTTCATCTTCTTGTGAATTCCATTCCTTCCCTTTGAAATCCCAGATCCCTCTCCCTTTCTCCTTAGCTCAGAATGACATGTGTACCTCATTTTGCTTGACTGTCTTTGGAATTTCCATGTCTGTGTGGATTTCCCATATGTATGAAATTAAATTAGATTTTCTCCTGTTAATCTGTCTCATGTCAATTTGATTCTTAGTCCAGCTAGAAGGACCTTGAGCGGCAAAGGAAATTCTTGCTCCCTGACTGTGTCATATTAACTTCTAGTCATTCTACAATATGGCTTTTAAAGTTATTAAAAATAAGACAGATTTTATGAGTCAGGAAGCACTGAAATACACATTCAATGTTTAATTCACAGTAAAATTTTTCATAAACTTTAAATAGAAAGCCATATTGGCAAATACATTCTTTAACTAGGCTATAGCTTATACTGAGTAAGTATACTATAAATAAAGATGATAAATCCCTGTACTGTAAAATTAGTGGCCTATGTGTTTGGCAAACAGAAAATAACTCATAAAATCATCAGAAAAATTATGTATTGTTTTTCTCAAAATATCTGCTTACAATGCATATCCCAGAAAGCCTTAGTATTGTGCACTAAAAGTGTAGTAGGTTACTGCTGTCAGCCTTCTGGGACATTCTCACCTGACTCCAAGGAGATGAGGAAGAACCAGAAAACCAGTTAGATGGAGGCATGAAAGAAGTCTTTTTGAATAATCAGGTATGATAGAAACATAATCTATTAAAAAAATCTGAGTCTTTCATGTGTCTATGTGAAATCAGTAAACCTTAATTTTTATAACTGATCGAATTATACCTTGCGACACGCACATATTTGGAGAACTGCTTGTAAACAGGTATACCTCTATCCCTTTTTTGCATATAATCCTCAGTGAACTAACAAGTTTTGGAGCAAGTTTTCAGAGCAATCTGCTCTACTGTCTCCTTACCATTGTCCTCGTTTTGAGACAACGAATAAAGCATTTACTAACCTATTTTTGAGGTTGACTTTTTATTCAGTTGACAGTGTTAGAAACTACAGTAGTTACTTTTTGAAGAATGAATAGGTTGAAACATTTAACACTTACATGTTCAGAAAAGCCTTTATAAGCACAAAGTACATCATTACAATCTGCAGTGTCATTCTAAATTCAAAATTGATACAGATGAAAATTTATTTTAAAAACTAAATACATAGTGATAAATGCAACATTAATAAATAACTTAGAAAAGTATTCTAAGACTTATTTCTTAGGGAGATCCTCTTATAATTATATCATCTGGCATTCTCCAAAATTCTTTAAATCAAAATAATGGAACCAAGTAGAGAATTATATATTTCATGAAAGTACAACATGATCAGAAATGTTCGAGTAATGCCCTTTCATGTTTCTTTCTGTTTAAAGATGGTGATTCACGCTAACTGCATGATTGAAAGAGGGAAATTTTGTACCACAAAGTCTTTGGGAAAGCAATGAGTCTTCTGGCATATTTACCAATATGCTTTGTTTTGAAGATAATGAGGACATTACAAGCTGTTTGGGTCTTTTGTCTAAAAATTCCCACCAGAGGCTCTTTCAAGCCACTGTGGTTTCCAGGGCCTGATTCCTGCAGAGTCCAAGTCTGGTTTTGCTGTAGTGTCAGCTGTTCCTCATGCTTGTTGGGGTCTGTGCGGCACTCGTGGGAACATACTCAACATTGTGAGAAATCCACCCACTTTAGTGGCTCTCCATCGGGGGATAGTTTTGATCAGCTTTTCAAACTTAGATTGATTTTGAAATTCTGAGCAAGGTGACATATGTTAACGTGCCTTGCCCCTGACCTGAGCAGAGGCAAAACAGAACTAATAGCTGGCATTGGTAATGGCATGAAAGACCACATGAAATGAATAGCAGGAAACACCACACTTTTTGAATTTTGAGAAGGCCAATAATGTTCCATTAGGAAAATTATAGTTGAGTGTTTTGATTGAAGTGACAAAGTTTAGTCTTATATAATGACCCATAATGAACAACTGGCTTCAAAAAAGAAATCCTTTTTCTTAAACATGCCATTGCCCTGCAATCAGAACAAGACGATATATCAAGGGGAAAACATATCAGTGATATTGTCTTCCCTATTGTAAATGTGTCTAGTAGAGTTTATGACTTGAAAAGCACAGATAAGAAACAACAGAATTTTTTGGAGGACTACTGAAGGACAGAGAAGAACACTATTTGAATTCTGAGCCCAAAGTCTTGAAAGTAATCAGAAAAAAAAAAAACACAATTGTTACACAAATAAAAATAATTCGGTATAGGTATAGGAATGGAATGGTCAATTAAATATTAGATGGGGTTTCAAAGATGACAGGAAAAATGAATAAGTATTTTTTCCATGTATGTATGTATGTGTAAAAGCTTAACTAAAATAAAAGACTATAAGAATTAACTGAACATCATCTACGAGGCTCAAATAATTCAATATACAGAAGAGAAGGGATGTAGGATAATTTTGGCATCATAGCTTTAAAATTTTTGTAATAAAAAATTAGTACACGTATGGAAGTAGAGCAACTAGTTTAATGAACTTTTTTGATATCCAGAATCTAAGTTCAAAAATTATTAACACTTGGCCAATAATTTTTTCATCTACCCCACTTCCTACATAGGCCCACCTGTCCCCATATACTTTGTGACATTTTCATCAGGATTCTATGACTCTAATGACTACATTTGGTACTTTTTTCTAGTACATAGGACAAGTCAGACTTGTTAGTCAGATGGTTAGTCAGATAGTTAATAAAACCATCATGCTATTCCAACCCCATTATTCTATGTGGTCTACACATTAATGGAATATATATTGCTGAAGACTATGGATGGGTCAGTAAAAGATAAAAACAAATAAACAAACAAACAAAAAACATGTGAAGGTATTAGCCAGTGACTTGATCACCTGGCTTAGTTTATTAACTAAGTTTATTATGGGAATAATTTCTGACCAGGAAAAAAAAAATGAAGCCCATGGTTTATTCAAGATAATACTTGGTTCTCTGTGAGAAGCTCTAGAAGTATCTAGTGAAATTATTCTTGTTTCTAATTGTCTTGAGATAACTTTATACCAGGAAGGGATTAATATGGTTGAAGAAGAGAACATATTGGCTTGAACTCTATAGTGAATGTTAGACATAATCCACTTATGAAGTTAAAGAGATAAAAATTTAATGACAAAAACAAATCTTCACTGTGATACGTTCAAAATGTAAATATTATTCTTAATTTGTCACATAGAGCATTATAACCATCTCGCTGTTATATGAGGAACATTACAAATATAGTATATTATATTGTAATATATAATAATATAATAATATATAGTAATATATAATAATATAATATATTATATTGTAATTAATACTAAAAATTACATTGCATTGCCTGTAATGCCTTAAAGATAAAATGTTACTTATCGTTTATGGTGGTTTCAAAACCAAGGCATTATTTATTTAATAATGGAAGAGGGTTTGGAAAGGAAAACAGCCCCAGATGATGGTCAACCAAAGAGAAACTACACTTGAATTAGGCTTCAGGGAGAGATTGCCTATGGGATTCATCCTGAAAATATTAGATGTGTAACATCTCTGAAGCCCCTGGGGAAGGAAATATCGGTTTCCCTTTACTGCACATTGCATCATTTATAGTCTTGGGATTTTGGAGGAAAAAAAAAAAAAAAACTTGGTTTAGTGTCAACAGTGTGCTAAGGAGAAGTTAATAGAGCAGAAGAAAGAAAATCAGGAGGAAATGAGGCTACAAAAACAGGAAGAGAAAAAAATGGATGAGTATAAAGAAGGATATTAGGGAAAGGGGCTGGTAGAAGAAACTTCTGGCTTTGGCACATAACAAGCCATGTAACTTTGGATGCATTATTTATTTTATCCACATAAAAGTATCTTTATTTCCCAAAAAAAAGTCAAACAGCCACCTCCTGAGATTTTTTCTTAATCCTTTTTTTCAATGTTTATTTATTTATTTTGAGAGAGACAGACAGAGCATGAGAGAGAGACAGAGACAGAGCATGAGCAGTAGAGGGGCAGAAAGAAGGAGACTCAGAATCCACAGCAGACTCCAGGCTCTGAGCTGTCAGCACAGAGCCCTATGCAGGGCCCAAACTCGTGAACTGCAAGATCATGACCTGAGCCAATGTTGGACGCTTAACCGACTGAGCCACCCAGGTGCCCCACCTCCTGAGAATTTTATCCTTAAATTAGACCATTTGTGTAAATTACCTGGACACAGTAGGTATCCAGCAAATTGTAACTGACTACTATATGCGTATTCCAGTGTTCAGAAATACTTTTGCATTTTTAGACAATATCTTTGGAGTTAACTAATGAGCCATAAGAGAAATAAGTCTTGATTTATAATAACAATTCATGACTATGAACTGTGTGTTTATGACACAGAATACAGAAACTTCATGACTTTGAACTTATAATTATAGGCACAAATTCATGGCATGATTATATTAGTAGCACTCCAAAAGTGTTTAGCATCTGATTATTTAGATAATTGCTCCCCATTTTAACTTGAGAATTTATAATAGGGCTCCTTGGACAGAATTCCTTAAGTATGGAATTGCCAGGAACATAAGTTTCTAAGCCTTTAGTGTGTTAGTAGGAAATTACATGAAACATATCTTTTTTTCATAAATTGATACCGAATCTCATAATCCATATAGTTTCTTAACAATTACTATTTTAACCTTATGTAATCCTGAAATATAGATGAGGTAGATGTTCTCTTCTCCATATAGCCTGCATTCAGATAACACTGGAGTGCTCAGTTGCTATGGTGCTATGCATCACTCTAAAAAGTACCTTAGCAGGAAGTACAATATAGGATCACCCAAACTCTCATCAAAATTATGAAAATTTCTCAGAACCTGCAAGTACATTACTGAGTAAGCAATGAGAAAAAAAGCCTATAGTAATCTTATGTCTTTAGGATTTTGCTCTTGAATCCCTGGATTCATTGAAATTTCAAGCTCTCCAAGAGGGACGAGTCATTTAAACAATGGTTCTACTCTTTGTTTTATAGTTTTGAGTGTTTTGTTTTCTTATTTTCTTGCTGTGCTTTGGACATTTATTTGAGCAAACACCACAGTACCTGGAGAGGAATCGTCTTTGAGCTAGCTTAGTTTTAATAGTTTTGCTCTTTCAAGTGCTTAAGCTATTCCGATCGGCTCTTGTGAGTTCTTGGCAATAATATAGTTTGCTCTTTGAATCTTCAGCACCAAGGCTGGCTGCTAACAGGGGCTGCATGGCTGATCTGGGTTACTATGACCTGGCAATATTGCCATGTGAAGGGAAGGAAAGATGTTTATATGGCCTCAGGTGGCCCACTGAGCCTGCATTTCTCTCAACCTCTGTTTAAAACAAAAATGCACCAAGATATTCAAGTGCATGTGGATGGGAGGGTAGGGTATGTGCATGGGTATGTGGGAAACACAAGGGGTGTGTAGCCACTAAATTACCTCCAAAATGATCACTTTTTCATCTTAAACCAGACGATATGCCATGATATGTTTATTAGGAAGTTCACACTGAGGCATATTTTTGCTCCAAAGATGATAAAAGAACTCTCCTGAGAATTGCGAAGCAGATTATATGAGGATTTCAGAAGGTTATACAATAAAATCTGGGAAAGTGTCCTAATCGTTGTCCTAATGACTCACCATATTCGGCCTCTTCCTTCCTTTCTCATTGCTGCTAATGCTCATTTTATGTAAAAATCTCAACTGGAACTAACTAGGACATCTTTAGGGTAATGTTGGTTTCTAGGCAATAGTAATTTTCAATTAAAATTGCACAGTGTACCAGTGAATTGAAAGTCAGATACAAGGATGCTATAGTTTGGAGTTTTTGGTTTTTCTAATCAGCCCCACAGCCCATGCTTTTCTCAAAATTGGCAACAAGTTTCTGGTTTGTTCTTGGGTTTGTGCCATGGTGTTTGTGGAGAGGAGACAAAATCTCCCCAGGACTTAGGCTCGGGTCTCCTCAGGCTATAGAGAGGCCTGCACAGTTCAAGATAAGAGAAGAAAGCACTTCAAACAGCTAGGAATTAATCAGCTGGTCTGGCTTCAAGCTCGGTGTTATAACTGAGCAATTCTGTTTCAGAAGCTCACTTACATTAACTGAAATTAAATGAGACAGGCTCACTTAATTCTTGTGTGTAAAAGGCTCTTGAAGCACAGTTTAAACCAGTTACTTTGTGATGTCATAAAGCAAGGGGGCTAATTGAGCTCATTGGAAAGGGAAGGGCCCCTGGGTTTGTATCAAAGAAGGATTGGACTGGCCTTTGAAACAATTTCCTTATGTCTTATTCATACCTTTATAGTGTTATACTTTGTGCCATCCATTATCATATAACCAGAATGTTCAACCTCTCCTCCCGTGTCACTGCTATTTGTAACAGAGGAAGCTCTTTATGGAATACATCTGATAGTTTAATTGTTCTATGAACCAGTGTAACTTACGGCCTTTTTCGGTGTACCTCAGAAAGACATTTTTTGTGTATTTGAGCAATAGGATTATCATGTTAAATAATTCTAGAAAATGGACTTTTGTTATATTGATGGATTTTGATGAAGTACTCAAACACAAATAAACACAATAAACCAAATTATTTCTTCATTTTCAAAGTTTCCTAATTTCTAATAAAATTTCTAATTTTATTTTCACTAGTAACACAATGGTGTGTGCATATATCTCCTTCATATGTTTCTATTGGGATTGAATATTTAATAACTTTTATGTAAAAGCAATACTAAATCTGATTTTCAGGTTGTAAGGACATATTTACACAAAATAGGTCTACTAATTCTCAAAGTCTAAGAACGGTCTTGAATAAGTTTATTAACAAATGTTATCTTTTTCATAATTAAATGACTACACGATCAGAATAATCAATGTACTAATGATAAGGCTAAAAGTAAAGTCCCAAATGGGTTTAAATCTATGACTCTAAACTCAGAATCATCTGTTGTAATGATTAAACCATTTGCTCTCTATATATCAGATGCTAGCCCATTAGCTTAGACAAAGATATCGAAAGCTTTTTCTTCTTCAGGCTGTTAGTAAAGCAAATAAAACATTTCTCTATGTTATTGACAAGTTCTTAATGGATTTATTCATTAGACACAGTGACCCTTCAACTAAGCTTTAGTCATGCAGAGACAAGCATTAAGAGCATTTGAATATCTCTGGTGTTGATTAAAATATGATCCCTTATGAAGTTTAAAGTTGTTCAATGCATTCAAAATGTATTTTGTGTCTGGCTAACTCAATAATAACAGTTTAATTGTGACTTCTTTAGTCATTTTCATGAAAATAAAACTGGATTTAATAAAAAACAAAATTGAAAATCCATAATGCTTTGCAAGGGGTGGAAAAGTTTTTCTTAAATACTGATATAAATGGAGAAAGGTTTCTAAATAGGTGGTCAATACAGATGGATTTAAATATGAAAGAGAACTGTACTCAATAACTTACTAGTCTTCCAAATTAATTGAGAGGGTATTGATAGATAATGCTAACCAGTGCATAGACACATTCTGTCCAGATGTTGACCTTACTCAACTGATATCACTGTTTGTAATACAAAAACTTAGAAATAGCCATAACATTTATCAACAACAGGATGGGTAATTAAATGATCATGTATTCATGTAGTAAAATGTTACAGTACAGTGACAAAAAGAAATAAAAACTATACTATTACATATTATATTGGAAGAATCTCAAACATTTTTGAGAAAGTTACACATTAATATACATAGTATGATCCCATATCTATAAATGGTAAAACCAGTTGAATTTAAGGAACATATTTTATAGAGATACATACAAACATGTTAAACTAAATAGAAAAAGCAGGATAACAGTAGAAAACATACCCAGAGCCCTGTGTGCCAGATACTTTAAAAACATACAATATATATTTTTTACTATAATTATGATTCCCACTTAAAGATGGAAAATGACATACAGAGAGAAAATGACATACAGAGAGATCCCTCCCAAATCACACAGCTATAAAATAGAAGGTCCAGGTTTTAATTTTAATTATTTTAATGTTTATTTATTTTTGAGAGTGAGAGAGACAGAGACAGAGTGCAAGCTTGGGAGGGGCACAGTGAGAAGGAGACACAGAATCTGAAGCAGGCTCCAGGCTCTGAGCTGTCAGCACAGAGCCCGACCCGGGTCTTGAATTCATGAAGGGTGAGACGATGCCTGAGCCAAACTCGGACACTTAACTGACTGAGCCACCCAGGCACCCCTAAGATCCAGGATTTAAATCCAACAACTGAGCTTATGAGGTTGTGTTCATTCACTGTGCTCTGTAACCTAGAGAGTATGATTAACAGAAAACTCACCATAATGTTTACTTCTTGGAAGGGTGAGGGGAAATGGGAGGAGCATGCATTTGATTGAAAGGAACTTAGGGTTTCAAAGTAATGGAAATATTTCTGTTGGATGGTAGTTATACATATGTTCATTTTATTATTTTTTAAGTATACACATATTTTATAAACAAAATATATAGAATTTTTATATTTGAAGATATACTTACCTATTTTATAATTAAAAATGTATACCTGATTATTTTGCCACTTTCAGCAGAGTTAATGAAATCACTGTGGTAATAGAAATCAAGTTTTGTTATTTTACTAAAAATAAATCAAATAGTGTTTAAAATTAATATATTTCATAGCCAAGTTATCCTGTTATTTGGCTCTTCATAGCACATATTTTTTTACCCTAAGAGTTGGTGGGAAGAAAAGTACTAATAAGTTATTGAATGCCTAATAACATTGAAAGGAAGAAATGAAAGGACACATATTAGCCTAATCCTTGGTATATGCCTGCAAGCTAAGATCAGCACTTCACATTTTTTTCTCAGTCATTTCAAAGTAAGTAGAAAAATCTGCAAGATAATAGTACATAAAAATGACATTAGCAGCAAATGTTAATTGAACACTTAGTATGTTATAGGCATTGTGATTGGTGCTAGCACATATGATACTTTATGTCATGCTTACATCAAACTCAGAAAGAAATGCTTTATTATTATCCCTATTGCTCAGAAAAGAAATCAAGTTTAGGAGCCTGTGGATGGCTCTGTCGATATTAAGTCTTCCACTCTTGATTTTGGCTCAGATCATGATCTCATGGTTCCTGAGTTTGAGCCCAACATCAGGCTCTGTGGTGACTATGTGAAGCCTGCTTGGGATTCTCTCTTTCTCTCTCTCTCTCTGCACCTACCCCACTCATGCTCTTTCTCTCTCAAAATAAAAAAAAATAAACTTAAAAAAATAGAAAACAAGGCTAGAATAGGTTAAGTAACATTTATTTTTACCCAATTAGCAAGTTGCAGAGCTAAAGTTAGAACCCACTTCTTTATGATTCCAGAGGCAATGTTCCTAATCATTACCTTCATGATTTGTATTAATTTTCATATGAAAAATTTTGAGCACATAACAGAGTTGAAAGAATTTCGCAACAAACATCTGTCCTATTAATCTGCTTGGGCTACCATAATAAAATGCCACAATGCCAAAATGCCACAATGGCTGGCTTAAACAACAGAATTTATTTTCTCACAGTTCTGGAGAACGGGTAGTCCAAAATCAGGTTTCAGTAGGGTTCAGTTTCTGGTGAGGTCTTTGTTCCTGGCTTGAAGAAAACTATCATCTTCACATGACCTCTTTCTTATGTACATGAAGAGAATGGGCATGCAAGCAGCAGAGAGAATGTGGTTCCAGTCTGAATCCGAAGACCTGAGTAGCAGGAGAGGTAGCGTTGTAAATTCTAATCCAAGGGCAGAAGAAAACTGGTGTCCTAGCTGAAAGAGTTGGGAAGGTGGAGTTCCCTTTTATTCAGTCTTTTGTTCTGTTCAGGCTTTGCACTGATTGGATAAGGTCTACCTATATTTGGCAGAACAATCTACTCTGCTCAGTTTCCCAATTCAAATGTTAATATCATCCCAAAACATGCTCTCAGGCACAACCAGAATAGCATTTGACCACATTTCTGGACACTTTATAGCCCAGCCAGGTTGGCACAAAATTAACCATCACACCATTTATTTCAGCCCCATTGTTGCAAAGGCTTTTCTCATTGGATATTTTGACATCTTGGCTGAAAATTGGATGACTATATAAATGGATCTGTCTCTGGGTCAATGAGATAATTGTTGTATTTGTGGATACATTGAATTCAAGGTACTGACTCTTGCTTCTTTAAAAAAGTTTTTCAGTCTAATGATAGCAGAAGTGATAGAAATAGACAGTCGTCAGGTAAGATTCACAAAATTCAGACATCTTACTCAAGTACCAAACCTGACTAACAATTTAAATAATAGGTTTGTATTTTTTTTTATAAATGGCCAGATAGCAAATATTTTAGCCTTTTGCAGGCTACACATGGTCTCTGTCACACATTTTACTTTTTTATTTTTTTTAAACAACTCTTTAGTGGATGGGCTTTTGCTTGATGATCACTGATTTAAAGGAAATAGGTAATCACATGCCCCAGAAAAATAAAGTCTAAAAATTCGTAATACAACACTTCAGAAAATTTCCCTCACTAAAATGCACTTCAGCCCAGATTTAATATATGGGAACCCAGATTATCCATGCTTGGCGTTACTCATGCAGAGGGCAGAAATTTATTTATTAAAAAATTATCTCTATTTATACTCTAATAATTTTATACTCTGATAAATATATAGCTGCCACAGATGAATTACAACAAAGTGGTAAAATTACAACCTAGATAGAATACATATATTCTGCTAAAAGCTTTTTAGTAAATATCACGAAGAAGTCTTGTTATTGTTTATCAAATTTGGGACATTTCCTTCTTTGTCCAGAGACTCTCCCCAGGAAGGCCCAAGGTGGGAAGAATGAATTATAAACTAGTTGCTATATCTTGCTTTGTAGCAGGATTGAAGATAGTTGGTTATTAGCTGAAAAGACCTGAGGATGGATTCAAATGACAGAAATATAATGGAGATCAAAATAAGAAATTATGAAAGTGAGTAAAACAAGAACTTTGAGACTGTATATGTGGGTGAGGTCTTAGCCTGGAGTTGGAGAAGATTTATTTTTCTGCAGATAATGGCCAAAGAAAAGTGCATGTTTTAATATAAAGGGGTGATATTGCATAGAGAAAATGTGACAAAGGTATATTCAAACTGGATAACCTTAATTTGAAAAATAACAGTAGAAATTGTGTATCTGATACAAATGAAGAGGTAAGATTAAATATGGGACTTGAGAAAAGGAGAAAGGTTTGAAAGAGCCACTGTCAGGGATATGGTAAGCCATCAAGAAGCAAAAAAAAAAAAACAAAACAAAAATTAGCAATTGTGGTTATTTTATACTTATAATAAAATGATGAATAATAATCACCTATTGTGATTGAATCACCTAATGTGTGAGAGGTGATGGGCGAGTTAATTTACAAACACTATTTAGAATAAAACAAAATTGTATTATCCACAAATGTTAGATTCTAAACATAGCTACTACCTTGAATATTTCATATATTCAAATATATTTTTTGAGAAGTTCCAAAAAGGACAGATCACCTACTTCTCCTGAAATCTAATAAATTTTCCTTCAGCACTGAAACAGATTGCTATTTGTTCTTGAAATTAGAATCTTGCATTTTGGAAATATGCTGCACGAAACTATCTATGACTAAGATCCCTCATGTCATGTTCACTCCAGGGCGGTCCCTCACTTGGTAGAATGGCTAATGCGCACCATCCATTCCACTTACATTATTCTTTCTTTCTCAAGCAAAAGTATTTCATTTTGAGTAAGGTAATATGACTCCATGGAGTCCCACAAAGATTCTAAAACTGATATTCTAATTTTACAGATGAGGAAATTCAGGCTTGGATAATTTCCGTAGCTTACAGAAGGCCAAATTGTTAACAAGTAGCATAGTTGGCATTTGAGCCCAAGTTTCTCTGAATCTAAGAGTGTTCAGTATTTTGATGAAACAGCTTATCTCAGAATCCTGACAGACTGGGGAAAAAAGGGAAGATGAAAATGGACACATATTAGGACAACTGGAAAGATCCAGAAACTAAGGTTCAATAGAGTTCACTACATATAAATTGAACTCCTACCGTGTTTCCATGGGAAATTGACAATGACGAACATATGAAGTTGAACTATAGAAAACCTTGTAGGTGAAGGTCAGTTTTAGTGAGGAGCTGAGTGAATGAAGTTCAGAGTAGCTACAGTTATACTTGAAAAGCGAGATTCATCCACGAGGGCAATTAAAGTTATAAATATTCGAGGCTATGGAAATGAGTCATTATTTGTTGGCAAAGGACAGAAACACTCTAAAACAAGTTTTTGTGAACTAGAGTTTTAGGGGAAGACTTATGAGGAACATCATAGCCCTCTACTACAGAAATTATAGCCAGTGTTCATGGGACTAGAACTTCTGAAATGTTTGTTGATGTATCACTACATAAATGTTTACATATATATATATATATATATATATATATATATACACACACTCATATATGCATATATATATATACACACACACATATATATATATATATATATATACACACTCATATATATATATATATTCTTCTGACAATGTAGTCACCAAGTGAATAAGATTTAATACTTTGAAAGTTCATTTCTTTGAGATATAATGAGATTTCTGATTGCTGGTACTTTACAAGTTGATTCAAATAAAAAGTTTTGAAAAAACTTGTCATCCACAAAAAGGATCATAAGACATCTTCAAAGTCCTTTTTACTGGCAGTTGTGTGGTAAAGGGGTGTAATACTGAAATAATTAGCAATAGTTGCAAATTAAAGAAAATCAGAGGGGATTAGTACTCTCTCTTCAGAATGTGTGGGAGACCAAAATACACTGTGGGTTTAGCATACTTTTCAAAACACTCTAAGCTACTAAATTGAGAAAGAGATATGAAAGAAAACTTAAATTCATCTTTTTAATATTACTAATCTGTTGGACTTTTTTATTTCAGGCAGACTATGTATAAAATGAGACAATATAAGAATGAGCAAGTATTTTTTTCCAGTGCATCTCCTGCCTCAAAACTATTCTGAGAGAAACAGAAAATACATTTCTAGTCACAATTGAGTGTATTTTCAGGACTGCTTTTCAAAGCTTGAAAGAAACTTCAAAGAGATGTAAATATCGTGCTCTGTGCTCTCCCATTCCCCCTAAGGTCAGTTTCTTGGCAGTGTTCTTTTCAGTCAAGACAGTTGTCTTCGCCAGTACCAGTCTACAGGGAGACAATTGTGTGTTGGGCAGCTGCCTTTTCAGTGAGAGATGTGTCTCTTCTGCAAGTTTTTTTCTTGCATCTTCTCAGGAATGAGAACCCAGTCATCTAGTTGTCACCCCATATGCTATGCCATATGCTAATTTGACATGAAGCCGCATTGTAGGCAAGTTTGTTTCTCCAGGACTTCACTCTAGGAATGGACAGGACAATAAGGACATGTAAACACAGGATCGATTTCATACCCATGAAGAGAGGCCCACTGCGATTTATACTGTCCTCATAAGAGGTGAGATGATTTGGGGATGGTCAATCAGAGTCTTGTCTCGGCTCTGTTCCCTGAAAGCAAGCAATATGCTCTAGTGATAGATGCAATACTCCCTTTCACAAAAATCCTTTGTTGGGATTCTGATTTCAAAAGAAAGGCTCCCTTGATAAGAGTGGATAAGCCATTTTACAGCATTTTACAGATGAATGTAATTTGACAGTGATTTTATCCAAAGTCTGCTTGTTAGGCAAACTTGAGATGTCATTATGGAGTTGTTCTTTTTTTGCAATGGTTGGAAAATAAGATTTTTTTCATGAAAAATAAACAAGAATGCATTTTAGAAGTGTTTTGAGAAATTATCCTGTTTTATCTTTATCAAAGTACCTGTGGTGGTGCATCCACTGTGGGGTAATAATGGATGACATTAAAGGAGATGCAGAGAAGGAAATAAGGAAACGAGTCTAATGCATCTTTTTCTTACTTTCATGCCCAAAAGAGTCGCTAAAATTACTGGAAGCAGAATGAAGTTTCAAGAGCAAGAACTCATGGCAAGCTCCAAGGAAAAATAATTGACTCCAAGGAAAACAAAACAGACTTCATTATTTTTACTCCCTGGGGAGAATTTAAGAAAAATTGACCTAAAATGATGGAAACAAAAATGATAATCCATGGCTTTCCCCTTCACTGTTAGGAATCTGGGAGAGTGACTGCATTTGATTTTCTGCTATACTAATAGAATGGTGAAGATTGTGTCTTTTCTTCCATACCCCACCATAATTCTCCTAAGAGAATTTCTGTAGTAATGTATGTCCTTGAGCAGCTGGTCTCAAATACATCTGTACTTGGTCCCTGTGTCAATCAGGCATATTGTCACAGGACCTTGGCGTTGAAAGCCATATGTATGGTACACATATTAGAGGTAGTGGTGTTTAATTAAGGCAGGATGATGAGGATAATGATGATGATGTGTGTGATTTCCTTAAGTTGGGCAAGGGAAGTTGGCCTGGAAGGAGAACACTGGTTTTGTGGTACATGTTTCTACTTCAGGGACTACACAGTCTTATAGATTCTGAAATTCAATTTTTCTGAGCTGGACTAGGACTTAAGGGCTTTGTGGATGCAATGCTGACTAAAATCTCAAGGGACTAGTGATAAACGGCAATGTCAATTTATTTACAGTGGAATATCTATCTGGCCTTCTGTGGCTTCTCCAGTTTGTCCAGTGGGAATATTAGCAATCCTCACTGGGAAAATGTTTACCAGAATTAAACTAGACTGCTCAATAATTTGGCCACCTAAGGGGAAGAATTACAGTCTCAGAGTACTTTTAACCCATTCAAATAAGTCAACGTCCAACATCACAAATGCCAGTTAAAACGTTTTAAATAAAATGTTGGGAAACGGAAGCATTTGGGATTGGAGGCTCTCCCATCTGTCTTACCACCATTAGTCCTTCTCATTTCCTGTTTGATCTATTTGTTTCTGAGCCATTGGGCAATGCCTATTTCAAAATACCCTTTCATTAACCCATCCTGTGGCCTGTATCCCCTGACACCACAACACTTACACCCCTCGCAAGTTTCCTCAGGGTCTGTATCTAAGTGTTAGGGCAGAGATGGAACACTGGCCAGGTGGATTCTGAGGTACACAGTACTAGCAACTGCTCAATCTATTTCAGGTTGTCTTCAAAGAGATGGACCGAATTCAGAGGATGAAATTTAAGGTGCTTCATGTGTAAACAACTTCTCATGTTTACAGAATGGAAATTTTGCTCAGCAACATCACGCAATAATGCTGTAGACATGTAATTTCTCAGGAAAAAAGAATTGATCATTGTCGTCTGCTCTGTATGGGACAAACTATAATTTGAATATTTTCTTCATTTTCAGCAGTCCCACTCAGCCGTTCATTTATTCATCCAAACATTAAGCATATAGTATATTCTAGTCAAAGCATTAGCTTTAGGTGATACAAAAATTAAAAAAAATAGTTTATGTCAAAAATCTCACAAGCTATGATGAAGAAAGATAAAAATGATATTAAAATAACAGTAATGTCATCATAATAATACCTACTCCTTATTTATTGGTATCTTTTTGGTTCATGCTCTGTTTTCATTCTTTTTATAACTCATTTAACCCTCATAACACTATATAATATTATTAATATCATATAATATTAAGTATTATCATCCTCATTTTACAAATGAATCACAGAAGTTAGGTAAATTGCCCAAGGCCATACAGCTTTTAATTGACAAAGCTTATGTGAATTCCTGTCTATCTAACTCTGAAGCTCATGCTCTTATTCACAACATTAGACTTTTAGGGAAAAAAAAAATAATTCAGTGCTATGTAAAAAATATGAAAAAGATGGTTTGCAAGAAAAGAAGGAGGTGGTAAGAGTTCTGTTCAGGGAATTTTCCAATCAGGAGGCATGACAGGAATTGAAGTTTTGAAGTGCCTTGGGTCAGAAGATAAGACGGGGCAAAGAACAGGGGAGAGAGAGCCTAACCTTTTAAGAGAAACACAAATAGTTCTGTATTGCTGAACTTTAAGGGAGAGTAAAATATAAAAACTGGGGAGTTAGGTAAAAGCCAGATTCTAGAAGCCTTGCATGTTTCCATAAGAGGCTTAAACTATGTCCTGTTAGCAGTGAGGAGACATTAAAGAATTTTAAAGCAGGGAGACATACACTATGTGTCTGAATTTATGTCAACACTTAAAGTAAGATTATCTTCTGCTTTCACAGTTGGAAAATATAAAGATATAAATGCAAAAAAAAATGTTTTAAATTATGTTTTTCCCACTCTTGGTGAAGTAGGTATATTTTTATTGATTTAAATACACACTTATACTCTATAATATTATGTTTGATAGCAAATTAATTTAGAATCATTGCTTTATCCTACTCTATCATTTCTGAACTCTTTACCCAGTATCTGTGATATTAATATTAACTAGATCACTTGAGATGCTTTTCGAGTTGGCTAACATACTTTTCGAGAGCACATCAATTCTATAACAGTTGTTGGCAATATAACATATTGTGAACCCATATTTTAAGATGTCATTGGAAATTATTTTCCAGCTATCAGAACCTGATTTCTTGAAAGAATGTATGATATACAATAAGACTGAAAATACTGCTCAGTATATTTCTAGAATTTACACACGTATTTATTGTATTGTTTTTATGAATGATTATAAATTGACTTGTGTACAATGGCATAGAACCCTTGTAAATGTTATATCAAAACTTCAGGAAATATTATTAAATCTACCTTTTATCCAGTGGCTACTATGTGCTTCACATTTTTTAATGTTTTAATTGTTATTTTATTCACTTTTTTTTAAGTTTATTTATTTTGAGAGAGAGAGAAAGAGGGAGAGGGAGAGAGAGAATGAGTGGGGGAGGGGCAGAGAGAGAGGGAGACAGAAAATCTCAAGCAGGCTCCACACTGTCAGCTCAGAGCCCTATATGAGGCTTCAACTCATGAGCCAGGAGATCATGAACTAAGCCAAAGTGAGATGCTTAACTGACTGAGCCACCCAGGTGCCCCTGTCCCTTAAAGATTCCTCTATATACATTTTCTCACTGTTAAAGCCAGTCATTCTTGATTTAGGTGACATCTACTATGGACTCTGTCATATAGATGGTACTCAATGAATCTTTTATGATTGAACAAATGATTCTCACAGATACAGTTTCGTAAGAGTTATTTTCTTAAATATTAATTTATGTTTAATTGCATATTTTTTACTCACTTGTCATGTAACATTACAAGCGAGCAGGAAGCAGTGTATGGGACTTCTAGATTTTGCAGTTCTGGTAAAATTTGGTTTTGTTAAGTTTTTGCCAGAATTTAGAACTTGGATCCTTTAATGGGTATGAAATGGTATTTCTTTGTTGCTTTAATACTTTATTCCCCGTTTCTAGTAATACTGGGCATATTTTTCTGTATTCATTAGCAACGTGGATTTTCATTTCTGTGAATTTCTTGCTCATATTCATTCTACAATCATTTTTGTTTAGTTATTTTTTTCTTTACTTGTAGTAATATTTCACTTATTTTGGATTTAGATTCTTTGCCAGTTATATGTTTGAAATAATTCATCACAGCCTGGGCTTTCCTTTTTAACTTTGTTCACCACGTCTTGTGTTAAAGAGGTGTTTCCACTTCATTGCAGCCAAAGATGCAGAATGTTTTCCTTTGTAGATCCATCAATGTTTCAATTAACTGGCCAGTTACTAGAATCTTATCATATGGATGCATATGTGTAGACAGAGTGAAAAAAGAACCAAGTGCGTTACAGATTGAGTGATGACGAATTCCATATAACTATGGCCAAAAGAGGATAATACACTTTAATGAAGAAATCATGGGATGATTTAAATAGTTTCGAAGAAACAAGCCATGTAAGTGCAAGATATTGTTAAACAGAGGGGTAAAAAATGTAATATCCAGTTCAGAGTGCACACATTAGTTACCCTTTTCGTTTTATATATTGAGTACCGGGGTTCTTGGTGGTTTAAATGTCAGATATTTTCTTTGATGTTCTTTGACATTTTCTATAAACCTAGAATCCATTTTTTTTAACAGAACAAGCTTAGATTGTGAAATGTCACTTGCTATTACTTTCTTGAAATACATGACTGAATATAGAGTGTATCACTGTGGTGGTATATGTAATACTACATAACATCTTGCATGAAGGGCTAATTAAATTTCCTGGTACCTAGATAAAAGTGGTGGCCTTTATTTAAATCCATTTCCTATACAGAGAAAAACCAAAGAGCAAAGAGTCTGTACTGCTAGCTGTTAAAAACAAACCAAAGACTATAATTACTGTTGTTATGTAAAATGAGGATGGTTTTTCTCATCTACCCCCATTCCAAGAACAACTTTTTATCTATATCACAACATTCATAATACCTTTATGTGATTTACCTCTTTTGATTCTCCAAGCTTTGTGTGACTGGTTGTATAATAACCACTCTCCCCATTACAGAGATAGGAAAACTGAAGCTCGGAAGTAAAGTGACTTGGTTATAGTTAAGACTCAGTTAGCTTTTAGCCAGGCACATCTCGAATTAGTACATAACTCCTTAGAATTCTGATCCAGGTTTGGGTTTTTTTGTTTTTTGTTTTTGTTTTGCTTTGTTTTATTTTCCCCTTTACCTTACTAGATCCCTAATCTCTATATCGGTTTCTTGATGCTTTCAAATGAGCTTATCCCTGTATTCAATGCCTGGTACAGATGCTAAGACTGATTGGTGGGGACATGCATGATGATTTTACAACATTTGTGCAAAGTCATTGACACTATTGCTATCAGAACATGAAGTCTAATTTCCCTCTACTTAAATATGGACAGGACTTAGGTGATCACTTTTGACTAATAGAATGTGGCAGAAGTAATGTTGTGTGACTTCCATGCTAGATCATAAAAGGCCATAGATCTTCCTCTTGTCTCCCTTAGGACCATTGCTCTTTGAACCCACAGCCCATGCTGTGAAGAAGCCAAGGAACCACATGAAATATGCTGGTAGAGGAGTTCTGCCACAGCCTTAGCAAAGATCAAGAGGATAACCAGCATCAAATGCTATGTGGGTGTGGAAGGGGATCATCAAATCATTTCAGCCTCTGAACCTCTGAGTCACTTAGGCTGATGCTGAGTATAGTACAGACAAGCTGCCCCCACCAAGCCCAGTCCTGATCACAGATTTGCGAACGAAATAAAAGTTGTTATTACGGGAAGCCATTAAGTTTTGAGGTGGTTTGGATACAGTGAATATAACAAACAAGTCAAATTATTCTATTTAACATTCCCTATGTCCGGACACTGTTCATGGTGGTAGGGATGAAGGAGGAAGCAAACAGAGAGGAAAGCAACATTTGCAGTTTGCACACTATGATCTAAGAACTGTAATTGTAGAAACTTACATCTATTATCCCAAATAATTTTCAGAGTAACTCATAAATAAGGTATAATTATTATCTTCATTGGACAAAGAGAAACTGGGGAGGAGCACAGTTAAGAGATTTGCTTTGTAATATAAAACTGGTAAATTGTTAGAACTAAGGCACTAGCTTAGTGTTTAGAGCTCAGTGTTCTCTGTCACAAGGAGATTAGAAAGTGCTTGCTGAATCTGAAGATCCTAAATTTAAGAATAGCTTATAACTGATTATTAACAATATAATAAAGGCTATAACAGAAGCACAGTGCTTCAGGAACACAGATGGTAGAATGACTTTTTATTTTGATCTCTTTTCCAGAATGAATGAAAATTTCTTCATGCTTTTGCATACAAATTAGTAGTGTTTGCGAGGAGAAGGATTCCAAAGAACACTCAGATCACAGATGCAAAGGACCTGGGAATAGGTAGGGAAAGACTAGAGTTTGGGCTTATGGGAACAAGGTGAGTGGCCATGAGGAGCAAAAGAAAGAGTTGGGAAAGACCTTATTTCTCAAGTCAAGGAATTTGCATCATATTCTAAGATAAATAGGGAGCTGGGGATTTATCAGATCATAAATCCAAAAAGGGTTGCTCTATGAAGATATCATCTCAATGGTTAAAACCAGACTGAAAGTTAATGTAATAATCTATGTGAGAAGCAAAGAGACATCTAAATAAAGGGAAGTAGTTGGAAGAAAGGGGAAAGAAGTGATTCTACAAAGATACAAAATAATGATTATGAATTACTTTGGGTCTGATTTGGATGATTGGTTGTTGACCCTGGATGGGATGAATGGTCCTTGATTCCAAACAGAAGGCAGAATAAGGTGTGTAAGTGTAAGAGGGAGATTGAGATTATGTTTCAAAATGTTGAATGAGGAATTTAAAAAAAAAAATTAGTCAATACAAACCTAGAAGTTTAAATCTGTAGCTCAGCCAAAAAGTCAGATCTGAAAGGTGGATATATGGGAGTCAGTGGAAGAAAGAGAAGGCAGAGAATTAAAATGAATGAAATTACCTACTGAATACTAAGGAGAAGGGAGGGCAGAGAATATGAACATGCGACATGGGATATCGGATTACTGCTTAGAGGGTTCATATTAGAAATGAGCCACTGAAATAGATATTAGAGAGGAAAAGGAGAAACAAAAGAATGACTTTCTGGAATCCAAGAAAAAGGAAGGAGCTTAAAGCAGGATATGACACAGACAATTTAGGCAGCATACATGTCAAAAAATAGCCATTGCCTTTAGCACATAGGATATGAATATGGAGGTTAAGTTGTAAAGGCAGGTGGGAGTTTGAAGAGGGTGCACAAAGGTGGCCTTGATACTGCAGAAAGGCAAAAAGTAAAGGAAAATTTCAAGAGCAGGGAGTTGCTTTTGTTAGGTTCATGCAACTTAGCACATCTAAAACATAACCTATCCCCTTTTTCTCACATTGTTAATCCTATTGTTTGAGCTTGAAAGAAGATAGTAGGAAACATGAGCAGACAGTATCCAAACTTCTGATGAAAATGAGGTTAGGGGAGAACAGGAAGTAAAGAAATCCTGACAACATATATAGGTATCTCTTAAGGAGTTTGTTGAAGAAAGTAAGAAAAATAGGACAGACACAGAAAATATGAGATCAAGAAACTTTTGAAATTAAAATTTATTTAGCACGGTGATATCACATTATTTTTTAATGTCTTATGTAAACATGTATGTATGTTAATATGCATGTAAAAGCTATATATAAATGTATATATGTATGTACATATAAGTATAGTATATACATATTGCCATAGACTGAATGTTTATGTTCCCCTACAAAGTTCATATGTTGAAACCTAATTTCCAATGTCATGGTACTTAAAGATGGGAACTTTGGAAGCAGTTAGGTCATGAGGGCAGAGAACTCATGCATGGGATTAGTGTACTTTTAAAAGAGACTCCAGAGAGCTCTCTCCTCCCTTCTACCATGTGAGGACACAGCAAGAAGGTTGCTGTCTATGAATGAGAAAGACAGATCTCATTAGATACCAAATCTGCCAGCACCTTGAACTTTGAGTTCCTAGTCTCCAGAATGGTGAGAAATGATAATTTGTCACTGAAGCCGCCCAGTCCATGATATTTTCCTTATAGCAGCCTAACGAGTTTAAGACATGTGTATACATGTTCATACATATATGAATATATTCATATTTTATATTAATCTATAATAATTAATATAATACAATGCATTTGTATATAATAATTGATATATTGTATTATAATAAAATATTCCATATATTAATAATTTATATTTATATATAATCAATATACATATTAATACTATATTACTTATATACATTTATAAGCACATATATATACACACATGTCTGTATAGATGCACATATATACATGTATACATGTGCACAATATACAGACATGTATATACACATATATATGTATACATGTGCATATATATGTATATACATATATACACGTATACATGTGCATATATACAGACGTGTGTATATGTATATTTAAGATTAGAGGTATTAGCTGGAAATGGTACAGTGAGGGGGGGAACTGATGTGACAGAAGGTAGCACTGCTAGAGTGAGAGTCTTGAGAATTTGACAGAGGACAGAATAGGTTATCCTGCATAAGTGGAGGATTTGGCTTTTCACAGGAGTAAAGACAGTTCTTCCAGGTTATCATGAGGGAAAGAGGGACAGATGTATATATGGTAGGGAGGCCGGCAGATGTGATGGCAGATGTGGAACTTGTCTTCAGAGTGTTCTATTTTCTCAGTGAAATTGAAATCATGGTAATAACTGGATGAGAAAAGGGGGAAATTGTGTTATAGATTCGAAAGGAGACAAAGAAGGAATAAAATATTGAACTAGGAGAGTGTGAGTGTGCATAGATGGAAGAATGTAGATAAATTACTGTGCCTTATCCCTCACGGGGGCAAATTCTTGCAAACTCATGCAAACAAACATCAGAGGAAAAGTTTAGGATGTAGGGGATACTATAATCATTGGCTGTAAAGCTCAGAGAGTACTCTGGACTGATTTCAAAAGTTTGAATGGATGATGTAGAGATCCTTATGGAATAAGAGTCCTGGTGATAAGGAATGATTTAGAAATAAGAGATTTCTAATGATATGTTATGGACTAAATATCTGTCGCCCCAAATTCATATGTCAAAATCTCAGCCCATATTGTGACTCTATTTGGAGATGAGGCCATTACAGAAGTAAGTAAGGTTAAATGAAGTCATCAAGCTGGAGCTCTGATCCATCAGAATTAGCATCCTTATAAAGAAGAGACACCAGAGTGTTTGCTCTCTCCTATTCCTACCCCCTCCCCCCCCCCCCCTGCCAAATGATGACACATCATGAAGGCAGCCATCTACAAGCCAGGAAGAGAGCCCTCACTATGAACTGAATTGGCTGGCACCTTGATCTTGGACTTCCCAGCCTTCAGAACTGTGAGAAATAAATTTCTGTTGTTTAAGTCACCCACACTGTGGTATTTTGTTACAGCAACCCAAGCAGATTGATGCATGATCTCTAAAGTAAACAGGGATGAAGAATGGAATGAGTTTCAGACAGACCATTTCCTTGCAGACTGCTTTTTTTTGGTCCATAAGAGATTCACTTTATTTTTATTTTTTATTGAAGCACAGTTGAAATATTATATTAGCTTCAGGTGTATAACATAGGTATTTGATAGTTGTATACGCTATGAAATGCTTATCACAATAAGTGTCGTTACTATCTGTCACCACATGAAGTTATTATATTATTGAATATATTCCCCATGCTGTACTTCGCATCCCTATGGTTTATTTATTTTATCACTTGAAGTTTGTTGCTCTTAATCCCCTTTACCTATTTCTCTTATTCCCCACCCCCCATTCCCCTGCCCTCCAGCAATGGCAACCGCTAGTTTGTTCTCCATATTTATGACTATGTTTCTCTTTTTATTTGTTGCTATTCATTTGTTTGTTCATTTGTTTTTTTGTTTTTTGGGGTTTTTTGTTTGTTTGTTCATTTGTTTTTTGTTTTTTGGGGTTTTTTGTTTGTTTGTTTGTTTGTTTGTTTTTAGACTCCACATACAAGTGCAGGCTGTTTTGTGAGTCTCTGAGATAGGCAGGGATTTTTGAAGAGCAATGAGTCTTTGTTTCTCAGCTTATTTCTGCTCTTGTGGAAGTGAAAGCAGAAGAGAAAAGCAGATGTTGCGGGTGCTTAACTTATTTCCCTTTTGTACTCTTGTTTGTCCGCATGCTAACCCAACAGATTTCTACTGCAAATGTCTGGGACTCTTTGCTTGCAGTGTTTCTCTGAACACTGGAAAGCACTTGGCCTTGTAGAAGTACATCAGAAGTAATGGGATGTCAATGTTCCCTGGAGAATCTCTCAACCACTGACTGAGAGGAGTTGGTGAATAAATCCCTTAACTTGTGTCCCTGAGTGAGACAACTCTGAAGACTTTTCTGTGCAGTTTCCCAGAAGCACCTTGTGGGATTGAGCCACAGTTGCACGAAATGATAACCTGCTCATTGTTGCATCTGTACTGGTTTTCTTTCCTTTTCTGTCTTTTGTACCCACTTCCCTATGGTGCTACCTGGGATCACTACTCAAGTATAACTACTTGCACTCAGGTTCAGTTTCTAGAGAAGCACAATCTAAGACACCATTTTATATTAATTTGTAAGCCTTGGAAACTGTCAAACATCAATGAAAAGTTATGTAAGTTATTCCCCTTTTCATCTAGGTCCATACTTTTTCACATATTAGAATTAGAGGCACAGAATATTTTATAATTTCCTTTGGTTAAGATACTATGAGTTTCTCATTATATGCTATAAAATATATCAGCAAATAAAAAAAGACAGTTATAAATCTAGTACAAACAGTAACAAAAAAGAAAATAAGTGTAATTTAGCATGCTACTTGCCGCAGAAGTAATTAATGCTTAGTTTTTATAATAAAAAATTAATATTGATCTAACGAAAAACTGAGATATAACTGTAGAAGGATGGGGAAATGGTAGAAATCTTATATAAGATCTCCTGTAAGACAGCTAAATTTCCATGACCATAGTGAAAGTCAATAGATGCTGCCTGAACTGATCAGCCAAGAATGTTTCTTTGATTTTTTTTTAAAGTCATGGAGATGTGCCAGGGGAAACAAAAGAATTTAAAATGACTATCTCTAATGGTGGTTGGCTGGCTCTGTTGGCAGGGCATATGACTCTTGATCTTGGGGTTGTGAGTTCGAGCCACTTGTTCAGTATAGAGATTACTTAAAAAATTAAAATTAAAAATCAATAAAATAAAATAACTACCTCTGAGGATCAAGGCTGGAAGAGAGACAATGAGAAAAAGGGATGCAGTAATTAATTTTTTCTATCAACCTATTAGTACTCTGATTTCTAGAAGCTAGGTGTATGTATATTTATGAAACAATTGAAGTACATAATAAAAATTCCACTCCCATATGATTTGTACTTTTCAAAAAATGTTTATTTATTTTGAGAGTGTAAGAGAAAGAGAGAAAGCAAGCTGGTAGAGTAAGAGAGAGAATCTCAAGCAGGTTCTACAATGTCAATGCGGAGCCCAACACGAGGCTTGATCTCAAGAACCATGAGATCATGATCTGAGCTGAAACCAAGAGTTGGACACTTAACCATCTGAGCCACAGAGGTGCAGCTATATATTTGTGCTTTTTAATACCACTTTCATATTAGTACCATGTTATCACAGAGAAAGTGAAGGTCTTTTTTTTTTTTTTTTTTTTTTTTTTTTTTTTATAAAACTATAGACAGGAAAAGAAAGTAGGGGAGAAGGAAAAGGGAAGGGAGTCAACAGGAAGACCTTAAACAAGAATGCATTGTTCTCCGGGAACTTTTTCATGGCTAGCATTTTTTCAGTTCTTGTATTTCACAAAATTTATTATTCAATTCTGTTGTTGTTGAACATCTTTTACTTCACAGGTACCCAAATATTTGGTAGGTCCCTTCAGTCAAGGGCAATGTTTTTATTTGCAAAGTAGACATGTCATCAATATTTCGTAGATCATTGACCTCTCTATTACTTTTTCTCTAATCTTTCTTCTGTAAAGCAGTTCAAGGACTAAGGAAAGAACTCTGATATTTTTCTACATTGTTTTGAATATATGTGCTTTTACCTTTTGGGTTATCCTTGATGTAGTTATCAGACTGCTCTCTTTCTCATGCAAACAATTAATCCCAGTAATTTCTTTCTTTCTTTTTTATTTTTAAGCCACTTAATATCTCCCAGGTTTTAATGTCTCTGCTTCCTGTAAGTCTTCTTCTCAATTATTGTTAGATGATGATATATGTGGGAAAACCTTTCAGAGTAATCAAGAGAAATTACTGAAGTGCTAATGTCCTCTTATACTAATTAATGTGGTTAGTTTAAGAAATATAAAACTATTCTTTCCATACTTAAGAAATGTTTCAAATATTGTCTACAAAGCAGAATTGTTTAATAATAATTTTACCTGATCTGAAAGTAGAATGCTCCTGTCACCAATGAAGAGTCAGGAAAAACAGGAGATATTGTTCTCTTTTCCTCTCTGTCTCTCTCTCTTCTTTCTTCTTTTCTTTATTTCACTATATTTCTTTTTCTTTAAGTTTGTTTATTTATTTTGTGAGGGGCAAGAGTTAAAGAGAGCGAATCCCAAGCAGGCACCACATGGTCAACACAGAGCCCGACACATGGCTTGATCCCATGAACCTGAGACTATGACCTGAACCAAAATTAAAAGTTGGACACTTAGCCAACTGAGCCACCCAGTTGTGCCTCTTTCACTCTATTTCTGCATTCAGGGCTAATATAAATGTCAGCATCTGTAGATACACACCAGGAAAGCTAACACATATTACAAATAAAATAACATTTCTGTTAATGATAAATAAATGCAAAGGCAAAGAAAGAAGTAATTTTTGTTTCCATTTTATGCTTTCTTAATTTTAAACAGGCATTCGTAGAGGAGATTAGAAAGTTTTTGAGGGGCACCTGGGTGGATTCGGTTGAACGTCCGACTTGGGCTCAGGTCATGGTGTAGCAGTACAAGAGTTTGAGCCCTGCATAGGACTCTGTGCTGATAGCTCAGAGCCTGAAGCCTGCTTCAGATTCTGTGTCTTCCTCTCTCTCTGCCCCTCCCTTCTCACACTCTGTCTCTCAAAAATGAATAAAAGTTAAAAAATTCAAAAAAAAGGTTTGTTTTGAAAAATGTTTTTTGTCATTTTATTTGTGCATTTGTGCATTTTACTTTCTTTATATAAACATTCTTTTTTCTTTTTTCTTTTTTTACCATTTTAACCATTTTTAAGTATAAAATTAACTGTCATTAAGTACATCTGCAATGTTGTGCAGCTATCAGCATTATTAATTTCCAGAACTTTCTTATCATCCCAAACAGAAACTCTGCATCCATTAAATAATAATTTGATTTTTTTTGGTCAAACTATCAAAAGTTCTAATGTAAATATGTGGAGTTTGGAGAATTTTAAATGTTACCATCATGAAAAGAAAGCCAGAAAAAATAGTTTAATCAAAGATAGACAGATAGATTTTTTTTTTCCATTTGTCAACATTCAGAACTGAAACAAATATATTCTGGTAGTACAGTAAAACTGTATTCTGGTTTATATCTCTTATATCTATCTTATTAAGAACCTTTCTTAATGGAAATAAGTTGGCTGTACTATTTAGCTATCAGTTTTGTATTATTGATAACAATTTCCATTTCAATGGTAACAGAAGCCCTAGGCAGTCTTAATCAATCAACTACTTAATCTTAGTTCTCATGCCAATCAAGTAGACTTGTTTTTCTCAACTGACCTTTCAAGGTAGCCTTTAAAAGATAGAATGGAGCAATGGGGTGCCTGGGTGGTTCAGTCGGTTGAGCGTCCAACTTGGGCTCAGGTCATGATCTCATGGCTTGTGAGTTGGAGCCCCGCATCCAGCTCTGTGCTGACAACTCAGAGCCTGGAGCCTGCTTCCGATTCTGTGACTCCCTCTCTCTCTTCCCTTAACCCACTCGTATTCTGTCTCTGTTTCTCTCAAAAATAAATAAAAACATTAAAAAAATTAAAAAAATAAAAAAAAGATAGAATGGAGCAAGTGGATAGTATCATGCAAGAGGACACAGATATGGAGTTGCAAAGACATTTACTTTCTAATTAGAAAGATTAGTCTTTCTCCAGTCAAGATGTGATTTAGAAAGATGTTTACTCTCTCCAGCCATGCTGAATGATATGTAGGGGGGTGCTTGAATCATATTCACTCTCCCATCGGACATTGAATTTGTAAATAATCTGTGAACAGGGGTGGCTGGGTGGCTCAGTCGGTTAAGTGTCCAATTTTGGCTCAGGTCATGACATCACGGTACATGGGTTCAAGCTCCACATCGGACTCTGTGCTGACAGCTCAGAGCTTGGAGCTTGCTTCAGATTCTGTGTCTCCCTCTCTCTCTGTCCCTACCCGCTCACATTCTGTCTCTCTCTCCTTAAAAAATAAAAACATTAAAAAAAAAAGAAAGAAAAAAACCTGTGAACAGCCATTACCCCAAGCAGATTATGTTAACTATGTATTTACCTGAAGATGGATGCATGTGATAAGGATTTTCAGAACCAATGTTTCTTTCCATGGAAACAGTTTATTTTTCCTCAGTCTTATTTGGACTTAATATCTATAAGATCACTATAGCTACTCTGAACTTTATTAACTGAGAATAAGGCTTTATGTTTGTAGACCATGTGATTGACTATTTCAAGGCAGCTAATGACAAGTGAGACCACTTTACCACTGAAAATTATTTGTATGGATGATGATGTTTAATAACGTATTGTCATTTCATTATTTTTGTCTGAGTGGAAAAACAAAATTCTAATTTCTTGCTATTAGAAAAATCACAAATTATACTCAAAGTAAATAAAAGATAAAGGAAATATTTTCATATGTACCTGAATATTAGATTTAATTATACATTGATACAAATACCTATTATACATATATGTTATATTTATAGTTATTTATGTATAAACATTGTCTATATAAATACATAATAATGCACATTTATATAAACAAATATATTGATAATATATACATGGAAGCTTTTGTGATTCTGAGAATTTTGTATTTGATATCTAGGATAGATGCTTTCCATAAGTTGTATTTATCATCTTTCAGAACCAATGATGTTATGGATGTTATTTTGAGTGCTTGGAAATAAGAGTCATAGGTAAATCTAACATGTTGGTTTTATACTACTTTATAATTTATACTAGATATATTTTATGGATATTATATAATTTATAATGTAACCTTATCCACATTAAAATAATTAGGCACGTTGAAGATGGATATCATTAATTGAAAATAAAACACAATTGGTTTTAATTTATTTCTTTCAGTTTTGCATTTTGAAAACCACCAAACAGCTCTTGACTTTTGTAGTTCAACACATTAGCATCTATTGTGGTTGAATGAATACCTTCTCAATAAGAAACCAATGAATTATGGAGCCCTTTCAATGGTGACTTACAATAAGCAATAATTCATGAAATTTATATTCTTTACAATCTGTTTCCCTCCTGTGAAATGTGGGTTGGTTGACATCTCCTACAGCCTGCTTAATCTTCTGTAAATATTTGCAAGTCTGAATTATTGGTATGGATTTTGATGCTACTCAAGAAGAAGAAAAAGACCTCAAATGACAAAGGGAAAATATGTAAAAAATAAGAGAAAATAGGCCATTTTGCCTTTATAGTAGGTCTAAAGCTTTGCATTTGAAAAGATATCTCTTGAATATAGATAGCTAAGGGTTTCTTTTTGTTTTTGCTTTTGTTTACTTTAACAAACCTTTAGGACCAAATGAACTGTTAGAAAAAAATAAAACCACTACTTTTAGCAGTTTCCAAATTATGCAATCTGATGTTCACCCTTCCAGGGGATATAGTAGCATATTTTGATTTAATATTTGAGGAGATTGATGTACTCTTTGACAAAAACCAAATTTAGTTTGTGTGATGCAAATATAATTTTCAAAAGAGGAAGAGTTTTGTTTCCCTTTTCATGAGGAACTCAATCTCACTGATCAACCACCCAGTCACAGTTGATCATTCCTTCTTTGTGCCAATATCTGGTTTAAGCACACTTGTTAGTTATTACATGTAATAGTCTGTCAGCAATTACATGTTCGTGGGCCTGAGTTTTCTACAAAGAATGCCATAAGAGCACAGACTGTGTTTGTTCACGTCTTTATGCAATGCCCATTTTCTTCAGCATGGGGTATTGAGAACCCTCCCAATGGAATTCCTGACTCCCACCCCACCCTTTTTTGATTGCCTAAAAAGAAAGTTAAGGACTCAGGAAATAACAGATGTTAGCAAGGATATGGAGAAAAGGAAACACTCTGGCACTGTTGGTGGGAATGCAAACTGGCACAGCCACCCTGGAGAACAGTATGGGGGTTTCTCAAAAAATTAAAAATAGAGTTATCCTACAACCTAACAATTGCACCGCTAGGTTATTTACCCAAAGGATACAAAACTGCTGATTCAAAGGGGCACACATACTCCAATGTCTATAAGCAGCATTATCAACAATAACCAAATTATGGAAAGAGCCAAAATGTCCATCAACTGACGAATGGATAAAGAAGATGTGGTGTATCTATATACAATAGAATATTACTCAGTGATCAAAAAGAATGAAATCTTGCCATTTGCAACAGCATGGATGGAACTAGAATGTATTAGGCTAAGTGAAAGAAGTCAGTCAGAGAAAGACAAATTATCGTATGATTTCACTCATATGCAGAATTTAAGAAAAAAAACAGATGGGGCGCCTGGGTGGCTCAGTCATGACTTCGGCTCAGGTCATGTTCTCACAGTTCGTGGTTTGGGCCCTGTGTCAGGCTCTGTGCTGACAGCTCAGAGCCTGGAGCTTGCTTCCGATTCTGGGTCTCCCTCTCTCTGGCCCTCTCCCGCTCATGCTCTGTCTCACTCTCTCTCTCAAAAACAAATAAACGTTAAAAAAATAAATAAATAAGAAAAAAAAAAACAGATGAACATAGGGGAAGGGAAGGAAAAATAAGATAAAAGCAGAGAGGGAGGGAAGCCATAAGAGACTCTTAAATACACAGAACAAACTCTGAGTTGCTGGAGGGGTGTTGGGTCTGGGGATGGGCTAACGGGGTGATGGGCATTAAGGAGGGCACTTGTGGGGATGAGCATTGGGTGTTATATGTAAGTGATAAATCACTAAATTCTATTCCTGAAGTCATTATTACACTATATGTTAACTAACTTGGATTTAATTTTTTTTTTTTTTTAAGTCAGGTTATGTTACTATCTGCTCAAGCTCTGGCAATGGCTCCTCCTTAAGACTAGAAGCCACATTCCTTATCATGTCTTAAAAAGCCCTTTCTGATGTTGCCTTGGTGTTTCTGTTCTCTCATCTCTTATACTCTATCTCTTCTTTACTTTGTTCAGCCACACTCCTCTTGCAGCTGTTTCATGTGTAAGTCCAGCATACCCTTACCTCGTGGACTTTGTATGGATTTTTCTTCCTCCCAAAAAACACTTACTCCCGGCATTCATATGATTAACTTCTTACTTTAGAACTTTGCTCAGGTGTCATGTTTTCAGGGAGGCTTCTCTTGACAACCTCATGGACTTAGAATTCTACCCCTCACCTTCCTCTCACCACCCCCCCCCTTTCCTGGCCAGTATTTCAATTCCTTAGTAACACTTTTCATCTTTCAACACTCATATGATGGATTCATGCTCGCCTTTTACTGCCTGTTTCCTTTACTAGAACCAGGCTCTTTCAGGGCAGGCATTTTTTTCTCTTTTTGATCTGTTTTGTTTTCTGGCATATCATCAGCCCTGGTACAGTGAAACGCTTGTTCACTGTCTGACCAACAGAATAAATGAATAGAAGATTTCAAATAATGGTCTGAAATAAAAATGAATTAACTAAAAGTGCCAGAAGTTAAGAACTCTAAGAAAAGCTTATATCCTTTATAAATATATCAGTATGAAAAGTCTAATTTTACGTGATATTAACCTTAATATTTGTTTAACTTGCATAATGTCTCTTCTTTCTAATTTATAATTTTGTACTTCTACAAGCTAAAATTATTCTTTCATATGTGTTGTTTCTTCTCAAGGACAACACAACCTCTCAGAGGAAAACTCAGGCCCCCAATGTGATACTGTTTTTGCCACATCAGAAAATCGTGGGGAAATAAATAACTCCAGTTTCATCATTATGATAGCTAATGGCTTCAGGGATGACCCGAAAGCAGACAATATGGTCCACACGTCGTCTCCATCTGTGTCTCTCCTGTCAAGGGAAATCGGTTTACATCATTTCTTATTTCTTTCTTGGTCCAAATGACAAGTAACTCACGCAGTGTTCAGCCCTGAACTTCAGTGACTGGTAGAAGATGATGGACTGTGAATTGATAAGTGAATCTAACTTTCCTTCAGAGCTACCAAACTCGCAGAACAACTCTGCCTCCATAAATTGTGCTCTATGTGTTTGAGTATATGTGCACAGAAAACATGTGTGTGATTTCCTCTGGAAACCTGTCAGATGAAATGTTGTTTTCATCAGGATTTAGAAATGATTTGGGAAACAGGAAGACAGTACAAAGATAGAAATGATGGATTAATGGGCTGTCATAAAGGCATTCTATCATGAAAAGACCTTAAAGATTTTTCATAGAGCAGACGATCGCCACAAGGAAACTGTAGACAAAGGCAAACCTTACATAATTTGTATTTCATCCTTTGCTTTAGTGTAAAATTTCGGAGGATTTTCATGCTCCAATTTTGCAGTTAGATGTGTGGCCTGAAATATCTTCAAATAAAATCATCATTATTACTAGTAGCAGCAGCAGCAGCAGGAATAGCTACTTAAGTCCCCGGTTGTGCACGGTGCTATAAATGCTGCAGAGTGGTGTGGCTCTGCAAATTTAAAAGGCTACAATAAGACAAATGGATAAAATTGTACCTGCACATAATACAAAAAATAATAGTGCAAATCCTTACGTATAGCTGGGTTGGAGTCAAGGTTATGATTAATTTTTAAAGTATCTCTACTTTGTGTAGTGATCTATTTCCTTGGGTTGATGATAACCGAAGTCATAATAAAGTCAAAGTGTCTAATGATGTCCAACATGCCTAATAATACCCATTCATTCATATTGTTCTGCTGATGCATGGTTTAAATTTGATTTCAATAGAGGGGAAAAAATCATGATTGAAAGAGGAAAATGGAAAAGGATTCTATCACAAGAAATTATATTTATGGACTCAATAGTCTTCATTTACATGTAGAAAAATATGGAGTAACAAGTACTTTTTAAAAAATAAATAGTTTGAGAGAAGTTGAAGGTGCTGCACTGGGGAATTATGATCACATGCAGTGATCTTTGTTAAATAATTTGACATGGCTTTTATTCAAATAAATTGCTAGATTAGTAGGCAAGTCGGGGCGCCTGGGTGGTGCAGTCGGTTAAGCATCTGACTTCAGCCAGGTCACGATCTCGCGGTCCGTGAGTTCGAGCCCTGCGTCAGGCTCTGGGCTGATGGCTCGGAGCCTGGAGCCTGTTTCGGATTCTGTGTCTCCCTCTCTCTCTGCCCCTCCCCCGTTCATGCTCTGTCTCTCTCTGTCCCAAAAATAAATAAAGAACGTTGGAAAAAAAAAAAATAGATTAGTAGGCAAGTTGAGAAAGAATATAGGTTTTATATAATTCACTGAGATGACTCAGTTCCATATTTTGTATTATATTAAGAACAAAATATAATGTTAATTAAATTTAATCTTAGATATGAATCTCTGAAATAATCTTCACCAGGATTTCTTCTACAGGCTTTGGATGCAGCAGTGGCCTTAAGCTGTTGCCATGAGGCTAAGAAGCCATATTACAACCAACATGTCTGTGGACTAAATAGGCATATGACTGTTTTCATAAGAAGTCTATGACCTCTTTTGACAATTCCTAATTTAAATATGCAAAATATAGACGTGAAGTATTTAAATGATGTATCCCTGCTCACACATCCAGTCAGTGACAGAGTAGTTTTCAAATATTCATTAGACTGAATATCCTCAGATGAGCACACGCATTATTGGGTGTCTTAGCTAATGACAAAGGAGCTTTTAAATATATTGTGTCACCCATTGTCTTGGTCAGCTCAGGCTTTCTTAACAAAATACCATGTACTGGATGGTTTAAACAATAGAAATGTATTTACTCAGAGTTCTGAAGTTTGGAAGCCTGAGATCAGGAGGCCAGTATGGTTGTGTTCTAGTGAGAGCTCTCCTCTTTGCTTACTGAGGGTCTTGCTGACTGTGTCCTAACACGGATAGAGGGAGATTTCTTCCTCTCTTCCTCTACTTAGAAGGCCACCACACTCATTTTGGATTAGGGACTCACCCTTATGACCTTGCTTAACCTTAACTATCTCCTAAAGTCCCTGTACCTGATGTCTTCCATGTATGAATTTGGGGAGGGGGCACATTTCAGTTCACAGTACCCCTTAGCTTCTAGAACTTTTATTACATTATGCTTCATACAAATTTAGTCAAAACTCCATCTCACCAAAATTATACAACTACTTAGGTTAAATTTACATTTTAAATTTACATTTTTCTTTCAGAGCTAAAACTCAGATTTGCTATGCTGTTATAAAGAGAGTGAAGGTCTCAGGTGGTATATTTTGTTTGTTGGTTGGTTTCTTTGTTTCATTTTACTTTTTCCAGGGTGGTCATAGTTCTTATTTACAGCAATTTTTAAAACCATGGAAACCTATAATTCATGAATTTTTTTGGTAGCTGCAAGAATATATACATATATGCGTGTGTGTGTTTGTGTGTTTGTGTGTGTGTGTGTGGTGCAAATTCTTACTTATAACTGGATCGGAAGGCAGAGTTAAGATTAATTTTTAAAATATCTTACTTTGTATAATGATATATTTGTATGGGGTTGATGATAACTAAAGTCATAATAAGTCAAAGTATCTAATAATGCAAAGTGTATAATAATGTTCAACATGCCTAAAATATCTATTCATTTATATTTTTCTGTTGATACATGATTTAAATTTGACTTCCACAGAGAAAATAAAGACCATTATTGAAATACACACACACACACACACACACACACACACACACACACACATATACACATGGTTTTGTATAAAGTCTTTGGCCTAGGTCTTTATTTTTAGAGATAGTAGATTTCTGCATATGTGGTTGTAGTACATTTTGATTTCTCTAGGTTAGGTATGAATACAAATCACAAAATATTAATATTGAGATAGGAGATGCAATTACTTTCCCATCCTGAATTAATACTGCTAGCATACATGAATCATATCCCAGAAACAGTATTTTGTAATGTTCTTTCTGCTGAATAAAAAAAGTTAGAGTAAATTTGGTACTTTTACTGTATAGAAGTGGCAAGAATTCTAATATATGGATTTCATTAGATGTGCATTCACAATTCTTTTTGTGCTGCAAACAATTGCGAGAAAACAATATGCTGTGTTATTTTCAACGTAACTGAAAACCTATGGAGGAATTATGAAAGCAGAGAATTTTGACCCATTTAATGTGGTGCTACTAGGGCTTATGGATATGATGGTGCTCAGGGCATTTTTTGACTTCTAGAAAAATTGAAACTTAATAGGATAAGAACATTTGCATTGTTATTCTTAATAAGAACAATAATTATTGCAGTGCTAATAAATGGATGGTAAGATTCAAAACAGAATGAGCAGACCATACCATGCAATGCCTGTTTAAAGCTACTGTTAACGTTCATTCAAATACAAATCAAAATCCAGTAATAAATGATAAAGTAACTAGGTTAGCTATGATAAACAAGGAACAATAGACATTGTTTTTAATTCAGCTGGGTTTGGCTTGTGATCAAAGCAGCCTTGAAAGAAACAAGCTGAAGTGCAAGGAATCTCCAAATATATTTCAAAGATTATGTTTGTCTATCAAGGAATAGAATGGTGCTGTCATAGATTTGTCAAAATAAATACAGAAATACTACACCATTACTCTCGCTGTCTTCCTGGTGCATTTCAACTGCCCATCAGTGGAAATAATTTTCCTGTTTCCAGATACTTAATGTTTCTAGTATGCTTTCTTTACAGGTGTTGTGTGGCATAGAATATGTTTATAAAAAGACTCATTACTGATTACTACTGCCTGGAAATGGAAATTTTTCTGAAAGCTTGCTTTTGTCATTCTTTCTGAGATTCTCTTTGAATTCTCAATTAAAAAATTAGAAAACATTAAAAAATTGCAATGTGTACACTTTTAAAATGAGATATATATGCTATCAAATTCATCGCTAAAGCTTATTTTCAATGAAATGAATGACATTTAAACAGACCCAAAGAGACCCCTAAAAATGTAAAAAAAAAATTTCTAAAAAATTACTAATAAAGCAGTTTAAAATTATTTTTTAAAATAAATTATGAATAAATATTTTTAAAAACTGAATAAACATTTACTACATATGTATTATATTTGAATTGAGTTGTATATATGCAATATTTTTTTTTCTTTTTTTCCTTTTTTTTCATTTCTTTTTTGGTGTTTAAAAATTTGGGATCAACAAAACTCAATAAAATTCATTTACCTTCTTTATAGCAACATTTAGATGTATCACACAAACTTTTTCTCAAGTAAATTCAGTATCATTTTAGCTCCTCAATAACCTCCCCCCCCAAAAAAAACCCTTAATTTAGTCTTGATATTAAGTTGATTGACTGCTCAAGTAAATTATCTTCTTTCTCTGAAAAATGTCATTCTTCTCAAGTTTGAGTCAGTTCAGATATGAAGATAGTTGCTTCATTGGTTACATGAACACAACTATATTCCCAAATACCAAGTAAGGGATGAGCTGTCCATCTCAAGAGAAACTGCATCATAGTGAATCTATGCTTTTTGTATTAGCTCAGTAGTTCTTAAGTGATTTTGAGAAGTATCATAATTCCAGGGAAGTCTGCAGGAATTGTTTACATTTAACTATATGTGATTTATAATTTCAAGAAAACATCTCTTTCAATGCAATTTTTATTCTTATTTATTATTTTTCTATTTTTATTTATTGCAAATTTTGTTTAAAAACATATCTGACTTCCATTTCCGCCCCACATGGAATAACAAGGACCAGGTACATCCTCTTACTTGAAACAACCAAAACACAAAATAAGTGAAACAAAGGTTGGCAATTCAATTGCACTGGGCAGTATGGTGCGGAGATCTGAGAGAGCTCAGAAACAAAGCAAGTGAACCATATGATTGCCTCAATTTACTGTCTTGAAAGAGTTTTCAAGTTGTTGTTCAGGAAAAAGAAACCCCGGCAGAGCCTAGAAGAGCTGAGACTTGTGGGCAGAGTGAGTGTTTGGGAAGACTAAGGCAACTGAAGTTCTCCAGATAGCGTACCAAAGAGGGAAATGCACAAAAAGAGAACACTGGACATCTGCAGAAGGTCTTTCTCGTTATTCAGCTGAATACTGCTGAAGGCATGTGTATGAGGAATCAGTTTCAGGCAGGCAAGAACCAACTGAAAGGATTAGATGTGACTGTGCCCAACAGGTACACACAGCCAGCAATAGTGCCTATTCTCCCCGCCAGACTAAAAAACTTTACAGTTAATAGGAAATTGGATAGAGTCCTCAGAATAATCAATATAGACAAAATGCTGGTCTGCCCCTCCTAAAAGACAAAAAAGCAAGACCCAAAGTATCAAACTCCTAAGTAAATTAACTGTATCCGCAGAAGGGAGAAAGTTCAAGTATATTTATAAGAATGCAAAAATATCCAGTCAAAAAGGTAAAAATTTACAGTATTTGACTTCTAATAACCTGGCATGTAAAGGAGCAGGGAAATAATATCTATAATGGGAAAAATCAAAACAGACCCACAACTGATAAAGATGTTAGAATTAGCTGAGTTTTGTCAGTTACAATTAGCTGACAAAAACATAACAGCTCTTTTAATGGTGCTCCACATTTTTAGAAAGTTAAGTAGGGACACAGAAGTAATAACATGACCCAAATCAAACTTCTAGAAACGAAATCTATCATGTCTTGCATGAAAAATACATGGGCTGGGATTAAAAGGAGAATATATACTGCAGAATAAATTAGTGAGCTGAAAACATATCAGTAGCATGTTTCAAAATGCAAACACAGAGAGAAGTGAAAATTAAGAAATAAACAGAGAGGGGCACCTGGGTGGCTCAGTCGGTTAAATGTCCAACTCTTGATTTTGGCTCAGGTCATGATCTCACAGTGCCTGAGTTCCAGCCCCACATCAGGCTCTGAGCTGACAGTGGGGCATCTGCTTGGATTTCTCTCTTCCCCCTCTCTGTCTGCCCCTCCCCCCTCCTTCCCCCTCTCAAATAAACTTAAAAAAACACACACAAAAAAACAGAGCATCAGTGAGTTGTGGGTGATTTTAAGTGGCCGAAGATATGTAGCTGGGGTCCCTGATGGGGGACAGAGGTAGAGGAGCAGACACAGCGTTTGAAGAAATATTGGCTGAACATTTTCCAAATTTGATGACAACTATAAACCCAGAGTTCCAAGAAGCTCAACAAGACTTGCAAAACCACAGTAATAAGACAGTGTGTCATTGTCATAAAGATAGACCAATGGATAAAATGAACAGAATAGAGGAGCAGATTACAAAAAGTTTTGATAACCCTTTTGGAAATGATGGTACATTCATGATCTCTATTTGTTTCATGGATGTAGATATAATTTCATGGGTATATTCATTTGTCAAAATGTATCACAATTTACACATTTAGTATATGCAAGTTATTTTATGCCAATTAGATCTTGCTATAAAGTTACTAAAAAATAAGATACATCCTCAAGTACAAAACACTCAATATAAGATTAGGATGATTTCAGAAATAAAGAAAAACACTCCCACTGCTTTATAATTTAGTACTCAAGAAGTTAAAATTACTTTAAAATATTTTCATATTTAAATTATGCCAGGTTTCACACATGGGAAATGGCTTATTCTTGTTTTTTTAGGCACTGTGCCATCAGCAAAGAAGTATTTATTGAGCATCCATATTTTACATTGCAGTGTGCAAAGACCATTGGAGTATGCAAAAATCATGCAGTATGCTTGCTCCCTTAGTATCTAACAACTTATTTGTGACCACCTTGTTACACGCACTATTATTATTTTGTATCCCTTTGTACATAAACACATATATGGAACACATATACATGTGTCCTTTATTCAAATACAGAGGATGGCATATTCTAATTTTGTTTAGCCTGTTAGAATAACATCTTTACCTTGTCACTGAGACATTCTTGTTAAAACCTACTTCTACCAAAAAAAGACCGACTTTGTTATCAAATGGGCTAATACCACATACTTTCAAGGTTGGTAAAGTCTATAGCTTGAAAATAATTTTTATTTTATTCATGTGACCTCTCTAATCCTGAGTCTTTCCTCATTTCTATGATAATCTGTTAGTATCTCTATTTTCCATCATTTGAGGGACTTCATTTACACATTTTTGTTTTCTGATTTTAAAGAGAAATTGAAAAATATTATGCATATTAATAGTAAACTGAACAAATATGATTTATATCTAAATCAAAACCTAAATATACAAAAATAATCAGGTTCAGAGTAAGAAAAACATTAAATAACTTAGCAGTCTCAATCTCCCATAATAAATGATCCCAAAACTTATAAATATTTCTATTTCCTATGGGGATCTATTGTGAATACTATTTTTTTATTCTTCATTAAACTTTTGTTTTAATGGGTCTCAAAATTCTGTGACAGATTTTTGGTCAAAGTTATTTCCATTAAAAAGTTCTGATTTTAAAAACTAATAACTTAAAACTGCCACACACACAAGAAAACAAATGGCCCACAAAACATTCTCCTTTCCTTCTGAAGGTTTTACGATGCATTGTTATCATTAACCAGTCTTTTACTATTAAACGTAAATGGCCAATTGGCACAAACAGTTCTGAGACTGTTCTTCTACCACTGATTAAGACTCGGGTGGCAGGTATTGGGGATAATATTCATTTAGCCTTCTGAGCTTTCTGGGCAGACTTGGTGACCTTGCCAGCTCCAGCTGCTTTCTTGTCCACTGCTTTGATGACACCCACAGCAACCATCTGTCTCATGTCACGAATAGCAAAACGGTCCAGAGGAGGATAGTCAGAGAAGTTCCCCACACACATGGACTTGCCAGGAACCATATCAACGATGGCAGCATCACCAGATTTCAAGAACTTGGGACTATATTCCAGCTTTTTTCCAGAACGACAGTCAATCTTCTCCTTCGGCTCAGCGAACTTGCAGGCAATGTGAGCTGTGTGACAGTCCAGCATAGGTGCATATCCAGTACTGATTTGGCCTGGATGGTTCAGGATAATCACCTGAGCTGTGAAGCCAGCTGCTTCCATTGGTGGGTCATTTTTCCTCTCACCAGCCACATTGCCACGACGAACATCTTTGACAGATACGTTCTTGACATTGAAGCCCACATTGTCCCCAGGTAGAGCCTCACTCAAAGCTTCATGGTCCATTTCAACAGACTCTACTTCAGTTGTAACATTGACTGAAACAAAAGTGGCCACCATGCCTGGCTTAAGAACACTGGTCTCTACTCGACCTACAGGGACAGTACCAGTACCACCAATTTTGTAGAGATCCTGGGGGGCAGATGCAAAGGCTTGTCAGTTGGACGAGTAGGTGGCAGAATGCAATCCAGAGCTTCAAGCAGTGTGGTTCCACTGGAATTGCCATCTTTATGGGTGACTTTCCATCCCTTGAACCAAGGCATGTTAGCACTGGGCTCTAGCATGTTGTCACCATTCCGACCAGAAATTGGCACAAATGCTACTGTGTCGGGGTTGTAGCCAATTTTCTTAATGTAGGTGCTGACTTCTTTAATGATTTCCTTGTATCTCCTCTGGCTGTAGCGTGGCTCAGTGGAATCCATTTTGTTAACACCCACAATAAGTTGTTTTACACCCAGTGTGTAAGCCAGAAGGGCATGCTCACGGGTCTGCCCATTCTTGGAGATACCTGCTTCAAAATTCGCCAACACCAGCAGCAACGATCAGGACAGCACAGTCAGCCTGAGATGTGCCTGTAATCATATTTTTGATAAAGTGTCTGTGTCCTGGGGCATCAATGATGGTCACATAGCACTTGCTGCTCTCGAATTTCCACAGGAAGATATCAATGGTGATACCACGTTCACGTTCGACTTTCAGTTTATCCAAGACCCAGGCATACTTGAAGGAGCCCTGTCGCATCTCAGCAGCCTCCTTCTCAAATTTTTCGATAGTTCTTTTGTCAATCCCGCCACATTTGTAGATCAGATGACCAGTAGTGGTAGACTTGCCTGAATCTACGTGTCCAATGACGACAATGTTGATATGAGTTTTTTCCTTTACCATTTTGGTTTAGGTTTAGCGATGGTTTTCAAGACCCCAGTGTTCTGGTGGCAAACCCTTTGCAAAAAAAACTGAATACTATTTCTTTACAAGTGTCAGGTATTTAACCCACAGCATGCCACTGGGTTCACTTATTTCACTGAAAGTTGGTTCATTTTGTGATTAGAATTATTTTACAACTTAAGTGTCATCTTTTCTGAAAGATATTTATCATCTCCAAAAAGGATAACATTTAATAATGAAGGGATAATGAAAGGAAATACGATGTTTTGAAGTGAGTGACAGAAACTCCGGTTAGTGGGAAATGAAAATAAAAAAGAAAAATAGAGACAATAGCTCTTATTTGTGGAGTACCTTGGTATTTACCAAGCACTTTCACATGTATTACCTCATTTAATCTTCACAACACAGCTATATGTTAAATCTGATTTGGGTAAAAGCAAGTTGTCTTTCAGAGAAATACATTTATGTTTTCACTATTGACACCATGTATCCCACAAAGGATTTTGAGTGACAACTAAAATGATTTGCTGAAACCTGACAAATAAGTGGTAAAAATGGGATTTCAAGCCATGCTTTCTGAGTCCAGTTCATTGTCTGAGGTTGACAAAGCACATTGAAACGTTTGCTTTGAATAATGCATCATTTCCCAATGATGAGCCATGGCATCTTGGGCTTTTGGTGCATTTAACTGTGTGAGAAAGTTGATGATCAATGGGGACTATGAATCATCCAGGGAGCAAATATAGCTTGATATGGCTAATTTGGACCCATGGGGGAACAAGGAAGTTAGTGTAACTGGGAAGAGGGCATAATCACAGAGAGCTGATCAATTCCATCACACCTAGTAGGGGCAGAGTCCCTGAAGCTTCATAAGATATCAAGTTGTATTTTTTACATGATGGTGAAATTTATTAGTGCAGAGCGTGTTGGTTTCTTTCCTCTTCAAAATTATGATTAGCAACACTACCTAGTCCCACCATAATACTTGTCAAATATATCTAATCATGGAAAATATTTACCATTACCTCTCCTGGAGAGCAGATGGTGGCAAAGTCACCAAAGCTAAAACAAGAGCAAACATCACTTAAAATGAGAAAGAATTGTCTATTCGATAAATGAAACATTGGGATAGAAGTAGACCCTTGTCCCCAGACACCATGGGCCTCTTCCCAATTGAATTGTCCTAAGTTTCCCTAAGAAACAACCAGAATCCTGAATTTGAGTTGATCATTTATTACGTATATTGTTGCCTTTTTGTTTTGTAGATAAGCAATGTTTCTCTGTAATACCTTCTTTAAAAGACACATTTTCAAGGAAGAAATGTGAAATGCAATGAATTGACTGTTTTATCAAATCATACATTTAAAAATTTATTGTAACATGTAAAAGGAAAATTTGAAGTGAAAAAAGAAGTAGGATTACTTCAACCAAGAAGTCACTGTGTAAGTTTATTTTAATTTTTAATGTTAAAAAGTGAAGCTATTCACAAAATAATTGTTATTTCCCTTTAGGGATACCATTTTGAAATTCACAACTTTACTGAAACATGAATAATTGAATGTTAGACTTGTTGCAGATTTCATCAAATGTGTCGTTCTGCCCAAAGTTCTGACAAAGCTCAAATCTTGCCCTCTTCTAATGAGAACTCATTACTTTATACAAGTTAACTTGAAGATAAACTCAGATGAATCCAGAAAATATTATTCAACTGACCATTTATGAAAAAATACTGAAGAAAAATTATTGCCTATACAAAATATAGTTGTTTTATTAAAATATTCTTGGCTTTTGAAAATGCTTATTCCCTAAGCAAATCCATAGCATGTTTTTAAAAATTAAATTATGATGGTATATTCCATTTTCTTCAGTTGTTAGCACATGAATGCAATCATAAAAATGTTTCTATATAGTCTTCTATATGCTAAACATTGATACTAATTGCACTTCAATCAAAAATAGTTTATTTCTCACCTAGTGATAATAACAGTAATTATACTGGGGAAAGACAGGTGAAAATGCCTTCTGGACAGCCTCAATAAAAAAAACCAAGGTTCAGAGACTCACCCTTGAACTAATTGAAAAGTATGTACTTCAGAATGTGTTTTTCCAGCCAAGAATATGCAGAGCCATCACCTACATAGAGAGCACAAAAAATGTTCTTTAGAATCTGAAAGTGTAATGGTAAAAAAGATATAATAATTAGTTATCCTATATTTGTTCTTATACATTGCAATTATACAGAATTACGCTGAAGAGTTCCTGAGGAAGCAGAGGCCATGGTGTTTCAATATCATCACTAACTAAATCTCTTACCATCCTATACATTTATACAGAGTTCTTTCTGTGGAAAAGACGAAGGTGGGATAAGATTATAATGCTATAGGGGCGCCTGGGTGGCTCAGTCGGTTAAGCAGCCGACTTCAGCTCAGGTCATGATCTTGCGGTCCGTGAGTTCCAGCCCTGCGTCGGGCTCTGTGCTGACAGCTCAGAGCCTGGAGTCTGTTTCAGATTCTGTGTCTCCCTCTCTCTGACCCTCCCCCGTTCATGCTTTGTCTCTCTCTGTCTCAAAAATAAACGTTAAAAAAAATTAAAAAAAAAAAAGATTATAATGCTATAATGCTGCAATGTAAAGCTAATAATTCCTTTTATTGATTTTAACAAAACTTTAAATTACATTTTCAGGGAGAGGGAAGGACCTTGAACTACCAGGTTCAGGTAATTTATTACAAAATTTGAGAGCTAAAAAGAAAAAAAAAATCTAAGGTTGATATCTAAATGTTTTATTTTTTTCTTCTTTGGTTTCAGCCAATCTGAAAATCATGTTGATCATTTCCCATAGCCGGATGTAAATCATGGCTAAGGAGATTAAATCAATGGAGCAGCAAAACCTTGACCAAAGGAGCCAGGTGCGGTGTAAGGACAATGATTAAAATAAGCACAGAGTAAAGGAATTTTGAGAAATGGCACAAGTGTTTGGCAGATAACAAACCAACTGGAATACCGTGCCTCCACTTATTCTTCTAACTCCATCATGTGGGCCAGGAAGAGGTCTGTACAATGCATGGTGCCAGGATTTCCTTCATTACCATGGGATGGGGAGCGGTTGCAGGAGCACCACAGGATTTTGCTTATAATGGACACTTCCTTTTTAATATGTGATTTTCCCTTGCTCCTAGCATGCCACAATCCCTTGGCTTTCCTCTAACTCATCAGACTGTCCTGCTCACCTACTGCTTGCTATCCTTCCTCTTCTTTCAGACTTTCAGTGCTACAGGGACCCAAGCCTCAGTCCTGCTCTTTCCCCTTTCCCCATTTACATTCAGCTCATCATCCATGAGTTCATCTAACTCCATAACTTTACATCGTATTGTATATGTTGATGACACTCGATTTGTCTTTTTATTTTTCCCTCTCCACTCTCTCCCCTCAATTATACACTCATATACCCACTGATTTTCCTGCTTCTATTACTCCCATCCTAATTCAAAGCATATTATCATTCTTCCAGATTACATAGTAGCTTTCTAACAGCTATCCTTGATTTGACTCCCACAACCCAACCTGAGGACCCCACTCTATATCAACCCAAAAAGCCAGAATGATCTTTTAATGCATTGGTCAGAGGATGCCTTTTCCTCACTCAAAACCCAACAGTGGTTCCTCCCATTTTACTCACTGTGTAAGCTAGATTCCTCATGATGGCCTACAAGGTCCAGCTCACCATTGCCTTTTCTGAGAGTGGCCCCTACTCCCTCTCCTCTCTCACTTCTTTCTAGAAGAATAGCACCCATAGAGTGCTAGGCATATGTCAGCTAAGCTTTTGCTATCAGGCCTCTCCTCCAGCCCTCAGCCTGGAATTTTTTTCTGTCAGATATCTTTTTGACTTGGGGCTCAACCTTTCATCTCCTTCACATTTATCCCAAAGGTCACCTTCCCTCAAAACTTGATTTTATATCTTACTCAGTATTAAAATCACCCCATAGATTGATTTTTTTTCTCATTATGTTTTAATTTTTCCCTGGCACCATATTTCTTTATACACAGTACAATTTACCTCCTAATGATGTTTATGGTTCAACATCTGTCACCCACCACTACAATATAAGCCAACCAAAAACAAATTATTTTTTTCAGTGATATCCAGGGACTAGAACAGTACCTTGTACATAGTAGACCTTCATCAATATTTGTTAAAAGAACAAAATTGGACAGAAGGAGGAGAGGTGGAAGGAACACTAGTATATTTATGAAAGCTCTCCTACTTCAGCTAAGAGAACAAAAAGGATATTGCAGATGATTCTCCTACAGGAGAAATATCACAACTTCAGCATTTGTGCAATTGCAGTTCTAGAAGCAAAAATAGATATACTAATTTTAATACAGTTGATAAAGACTGTGTAATTCGGAGAAAAGGTTACATTTTCAAAGAATATATTTCAGGCACTTATAGAGATCAAGAATTTGCATCTTAGCCATAGGATCTAAATGGGACACAGAAGTGGAAATGTGTGGAGTACAGAATGAGATAAAAACAGAAAGAAGCAGATAGAACATCACACTTCTGATGGAAAAGAAGAGCATATGTCCTAGAATTATAACAGGGATGGCTATAGCTAATCTCCAATAAAGGATATCCTACTGATGTATTTGAGAGGCTGTACATAAAGAGCCATAATCTCTGGAGCCAGTCTACCTGGCCCAGCTGCTTAAGAGCTCTGTGATCTCGGCCAGTCATTTCACCTCTCCATGTTTTAGGTTTCTGATCTCTTACACAAAGATAATAATAAAACATGAACCTTAGAGAGATGTAACTAGGATTAGAAGAGTCGATATGCGTCAAACAGGGTAGGATCTGGCAAATAGTGAAAGGCACATAACATGAATGATTAGCAGTAGTAGCCGTAGTAGTTACCCAGTGTCCTGATATATGACATAATGACATCCAAAACGGTAGCTCCTGGCACCTGTGCACATAATTACAGACAGACTCACATATTCTGTGGTAATCAAAACTGATTTCCACATGTCCCAGTGAGAGACAGTGTTAAAGGAAGCACTGTGAACAAATAAACTTGAGAAACATGTACTATATGTACATCTTTTGGAGATTCATTTCTACAAAGATCTGCTCTGTCCTGTACTAAAAAAAATCCTTTTTTTTTAGCAATTTAAACAATTTTCCACAAGTTTTTCCTTATGGAAACTTTAGTTATATAATATACACTAACAATTGATATTTATTTAATAAGGAATTGACAGATTTATATTGGTACTCATAATGCTGACTTTCTTATATATAATTCACACTCTTGTGATGTTGCCTTGTTAATGGACAACTTTCTGAATTTGTCAGTGCTGTAATCATATATATGTGCTTGATTCATTATATTAATCTCTTCAATGTGCTTTCACTAAAAAAAAAACAAGTGATAATCAAAATATTTTTATGCAACGAAAATTACAAAAAATTTGTATTGCAATGATAAAAAGTTCCAAATAACACTAAAATCATTAAGACAGAATATTAGGTATGCACAGAGGGCTAATTTTAAGCGCAATGTTAATTCAAATGAATGTAGACTGATCCGATTGTCATAAAAAAAAGAAAAACAGAACATTAACACAATTCAGGACATACAACCATGAACACGTATATTCTAAAGTTCTGAGATGTAAAGAAAGGTTTTTCTAAGTGTTCCGGGAAGGCACTACTTTTGTATGACATATTTTCATCATATGTAAAATAAAGATTGTGGCCCCCATAATTCAGCTTCCCCTGTAGATATCTGACCACAACTCCCACCACTCTCCTCTTCCATTACTTTGCTGTAGTCACCCCAGCTTACATGCTATCCCTTGAACACATGGGACTTACTCCCACCTTGAAGGCTTCGAACATGCCGTGTCCTATGTCCACAATGCACTTCTCTTCCAGTATCCTCACAGGTCCTACTCAACCAACTTACGTCTCTGCTCCAATGATCCCTCTGTAGTGCAGCCTTCTCAGACTGTTGCATTTCCATTGTCTTTGAGGCTCTATTTTTTTTTAAGTTCATTTATTTATTTTGAGAAAGAGAGAGAGAGGAGAGAGAGAGAGAGAAAGTGCAAGTAGGAGAGGGGCAGCAAGAGAGGGAGAGAGAGAGAATACCAAGCAGATTCCTCACTATCAGTGCAGAGCCTGATGCAGGGATGGAACCCACAAACCATAAGATCATGACCTGAGCCGAAATAAAGAGTTGGACACTTAACCTACCGAGACACCCAGGTGCTCTGCTGCTCAATTTTTTTACACAACATTCATCAAAACCTCTCATATTCCATATTTCAGCTCTTTATTTTCTGATTTTCTTCACTAGAATGTTAGCTAGTAAAGGACAAACTTTCTTGCCAGTGGTGTTCACTACTATATCCTTTTAGACTAGAACAGTGCCTGGTATATAGAAGACACTGAATATTTGGTGAATAAGTGAATGAAATATTGAAGACATCAATAAAAAATCCAGATGCATTTGTTTTTCATAGTTTTAGCTGCCTAACAAACATTTCCCCCTATCTGTCCAATACAGAATCCTGCCTAGAATCCTTGTCTCTGTGAGTAGTGCCAGTCCAGTCAGGAAGGCATGTAGAATCTTTCTCTTTCTATTTCACTGCCTCTGGTTACTCATGGGGAATGGCAATACATCATCTTAAATATCTCTCACGCTGACCCTTTCATATTGTCACTTCCGCTGCCTTAGTTCAAGCCCTGATCATGTTTTATTCAGAATTTTATAACTGTTTCTGTAATGTTCCCTCCACCCCATTCTATCTACACCACTCCCATCCTTGTTGGTATATATAACAAATATATCAGATTGATAGGTCAGATCATGCCACCTCTTTCATCAAAATTCTTCCATGGCCCTTTACCGTCCATAAGAAAGGAAAAGTAAACTATCTGCATACCATAGTGGGTCTCTGCCTCACCTCCTTTCTCTATATCTCTGCTCTCTAGTCATAGTAAATTATAGATGGTTCCCTGAAACTTTTCCAGTCTGCGTGTTTGCACAAACTGCTCCCTCTGCTTAGAAGACAGTTTCCTTCCCTTTGGCCTAATGCTACTTCCTGACTCAAGCCCTGTATCTATTCTATGAAGCCTACTTAGAATACACCAATCACACACTTTTCTTCTCTACTCTTCTGTAACAATGCAAGCACTGGTCATCCTATTGTATTTATTGCTTTAAATTCCTCCATTAGTCTGCGAGGCCCTCAAAGACCAGGGGCACATTATATACTTTTTAAAAATTTTACTTTTAATTTTTTGCACGTCCTCCAGTGTGTGACACATAATGAGTTTATACAAATTAAATATATGAAGACATTTTAGTGCAAATGAGACCAATTTCATTCATCTTATTTGATAAACTCCCTCTTTTTTAATGCTATTGAAATTCCAGTTTCTCTAGTGTTCATTAGATAGTATTCATATATCTACAAAAAGTTACACTTTCTCCAAAGATAAGCTTTTGAAAATAGTAAAAACTTTGAAATACATCTAATGACAAAAACAACTTTTTTTTTCTTTCAAACCAGTAAAAAAGTATATGGGAAGTGGAATAATTGAATACTGTTCATAAATACCTTAATTTTCCTTGTGCATTTGACTTAAGTTCATTAATTCCATAAAAATGTTTCTAGTGTAAGTTTTATTTAATTGCATTATATATTTAAGGTTTTCACATACATGTATCACAACTTTTTTTTTTTCCCAAAAATATAACAGCAGTTAGTCATAGGGCCTCAGAATCTCTTCTCTTAATGCCCCAGTCATGATTTCAAGGAAATTCAGCGCTTTGTTTTCTGTGCTCTGTTATAAGACCACAGGGAACTATAGTTGCACAAAGAAGAAGATCAATTAAGAGACAGATGATTCTTTCTGATATTTTGGGAACATGGTCTCTACACGATTTTTAATTCTGTTTTTTTTAATCAGTCTTCAGAGAAAATTCCATTTAGATTTATTTTTGTGGCAGCCATGAAAATGTGCCACTCAGATCTCCTGCTGTGAAGAGTATAATGGACTGACTGTTGGTCCCAGCTGCTGCCTGTCTGGATCCACCATTTCATTTCTTGCCAAGTTCTGCTTCCCATGGCCTGCTTCCAACCAATGACTAAATATGCACTGGTACTAATGCAGGCTTATCAAGTGAGATGCAGGATTCTAGCGACTGTCTTTGGCTGGAAGCCTCCCTATAGGTTTGACCAAAGCTTTCTCACAACTATACTGGAGTCTGAGACTCTTCCCACCCAATCCTCTTTCCTTCCCTGTCTCGTTTCACAAGCATCAGACCTGCACTGCGGCATAAATCTCCCCGAGCCCTCTCCTATTCAGTTCCCAACCAATGTTTGGTGTACTTAATCCCTTCTTGGCAGACCCAAACTAATGCACATCTCAAGTAAAGTTGACTCTATTGTCACAGAAAGACAGCTAACTAGAAGTAGAGTAAACGTACGGTAGGATCAGAAGATTGGTATAATATTTTGTCAGGGTGATTCAACACTTTCACATTATTATCAATTCAATCAATCATTCATTCATTCAACTTTTCTTGAATGACTACAATATATAGGAAATCTTCAAGACATAGGATCAAAAATAAAAATCCTACACTTTACTGTCTTTTCCTTTCTAGTGCTAATATAATTCTTCTCTATTCTAACATTATGATTCATCAATAATGAGCAGTCTCCCTGAGCATGTTGTAGTATCTCATTCCTGCATACCTTAGTCCAACTTCTTCCTCTGCTTAGAAGGTGTCTCTCTACTCTCTGCTGCTCACCTAAATGTGTTATCCTTCCCAGTCTCCACCTGCTTAACAAATACCTTCCTATTCACCTTCTAGGTTTCCTCTCATATTTGATCGGCCCTGTGAAGATTTCTATGATGCTTTAAAGTGGATTCAAATGTTCCTGGGATTGTCAAGTATCTAGTTATTTAAACAAGCAGCCCAGTAAAAGTAATCACTAAATGCTAACCAGAAAATAAATTGGAGTATGGCTGTCTTCAATATTTCACATCATGCCTCTTATCTGTTGTTGTTGTTCCACAGTTATTTTTATAAAATATATGTAAACATATTCTTGCAACTATAGATGCTTTTTTCCTTATACTTCCAATACACTTTAATGAACAAATAAGATCCCATTTAATGAGGGAGATGTATATATGCACAGATAGTTTTAATGCACTTAGACAAATTCTTTAAGGGAATATAAATTATTTGTTGTTTGCAATAGTAAGCAATGGCATATCAAGAAGAGACATCTCAGGGTCTTAAAAGCCTAGTATCTCCCTCGGAGATCAATGGAGTTTAAGTTATATGTGTTTTCTCTCCCCCAACATCTCATTATTTCAATGATTTTTGATTTATTTTAATAAACTGCTGTAATGAATTGGGTGAATTAAATGACAATAGTATTTTTGAAAAGAAAGGACATTTTCGTCAACAATTTCCACATTTATTTTCTCATCATTTTTGATGATGTTGAGGCAGGGTTCTTTATTTGCTTTGCAAGTGGAGAGGGAATCTTACACTTCCTAATATGACCATCTATATTTGAGTTGGAAAAGTCAGAACTTTTATATTTAAACATTTTTATAAGCCAAAACCACTTCTTCCCCACAAAGTGTAACTTGTTAAAGATTCAACAAATATTACGTGTCAACAAATATTATTGTATCTATGATGTGCCACTCTTCCCAATTGTAGGGTATATTTTATAAAATTTCTGAAGGGATGCATCAATATTACAAATTCAAAACGTTATTTTCTCTCCTTCTGAATAGATTTTATTAGTTATTTGATGTCAACTTATTTGCTAGACACTAAAACTCAATATAATTAATTATTATATATTTGAATTATACATAAATACAGTTAAATACATTTTGTATTTAACATTCATAATTTGTAAGGCTTTCTTGCTGGGTATGTGACATAGTCATTTTAATAATAAATATATATTTATATATATTTACTGAAAAGAATGGGTGAATCACTTAAATAACATTTTCCTGACCTTCTTCAAGAAATAATGGCTGCCTATTATTTTAGTACCTTTTGGGTATAATTACAAAACTAGGGAAGCCCAAAGAGGACACAGAAGAGCTGCAGCATATGTTGTTCTCTCCATATTCAGTCCCCAGTTTTCCTTTTAGAGTAAATTTAAAATAAATGGCTGTGGTGACGTGGAAGTCACATCTAGGGAAGATCATTAGGGATAACGTGCAAGGCATGAGCCACGGAAATGGCTGCTGGGTTGCTGTGGGTGAGGCTTCTGGAAAAGTGCAGTCGAAACTTTCCCACCCATTGCTCTGGGACGCCAGAATCAGATCCCAGCTGACATGCCTAATGGTATTTAGGCCTGTGACAAATCTGATTTATTTGGGTGTTCTTCCTCTGCTTCCATAAAGGAATTGCTGATGTGGTGACATATTAGTCATTGCGCCTCTAGAGCCGTTTCTTCTGCTGGTAGCGGAACCTCTGTTCAGCAGGACCATAAATTTATTTCAGAACCAGTGTCATGTTTCTGTTCTGCGTGAAGACTCTGTTAGGTCCTCTGTCAAGCAAATCCCCCGACATCCATTTTCTCAAAGTCAAGATGTCTGGCTAGACAACAATTTACTTAATTAAGGAGAACGCTTCACAAAACGCTGATGGAGTGAGGGAGGAGGGGCTTGGGCTGTGTGAAGAAACAGTGGGGCTTGCAACTTGATCATTTAAGTGAAATTAGAATTGAAATGTATCATTAAGTATGATTGCCCCTAATATCTGAAGCAGTGCTGTCTGTTCTTTTCTCCCTTAAAATCTAATTACTGTACAACCAGAACTGCCTTCTCCGTAGTAACTTTTAAGAAATAGTTTTATTTCTGGAGGTGTTTTCTCTCACAGAGTCCAGTAGTTGCCTTTGCCTTTACACCGCTGGGAGTTAAATGATCAATGACTAGATTTTTTTTTTTTTTTTTTCTCTTTGAGTCTCATGCTTTTTCTCCCTGCTATTAACTGAACTTTATCTCCCAACAAATTCCTTCTATGCTGGCTGGTGTCAGTTCTCTAGAATCCTTTTCTTTTTGTTCCCTCTTACCTCTCCAGGCTAAAGGAAATTTTATTCTTATTTTTTCTTGGCAACGGTGTAAACTAAAATATTAAAGAAAAATATATTAACACCAAAATAAACACTCTGCTTGTTTTGTTTTGTTGTTTTGTTTTACAGCTGGTAGACTCTGGTACACCAAATCATGATTACTGATAACACATTCTAGCTACGCTTTGCAATGCTTTCTGTTTTTACCCTCATACTCATCTGTTTATTCTTATTTTAATGGGATTGCAAATCAAAAATTGGGCAAATTGTCTCAGTGTGTGAAGTTTAGAGTATTCTCTCTTTTTCTTTTTCCACTGAAAATATATCTAAACTTTTCTACAATGGTAAAATTGTAGGCACTTTATAATGATCATATTGTCTTCGTCTTGGCAAATATCAGTTAGGTATGAACATTGAAGGAAATCATCCTGTGCCATTCTTTTTTTTTTTTTTTAATGTTTTATTATTTATTTTTGAGACAGAGAGAGACAGAGCATGAACGGGGGAGGGTCAGAGAGAGGGAGACACAGAATCTGAAACAGGCTCCAGGCTCTGAGCTGCCAGCACAGAGCCCGACGCGGGGCTCCAACTCACAGACCGCAAGATCATGACCTGAGCCGAAGTCGGCTGCTTACCGACTGAGCCACCCAGGCGCCCCATCATTCTTTATATTTAATTGAATCATGGGAATTTTCTTTTGGCTAATATTTATCAATTTTATTTTATTTGTATTGTTGAAATAGTGATTTTCAATATTTTAATTTTATTGGAACTTTTAAAGAGAAAATAAAATGATATTCTTCTATTTTAGGGTATTTAATCCTAATATTAGTAATTTGTACTTATGAAAAGTCTTGCAAAGCATGAATTCTACTGGTTGACCTATAATAAATACTAAAAATATCATAGGAGTTATTAAAATCATTTTATAATATAGATGCCTTATATCTTTATTAAAAATTATCAATATTTTGATTCTTCCAATCAAAAGTGAATATCTTCCAGCCTCACATGGATATACCTATGACTGATCCAAATAGGAATGGATAGGTTTACCCCAGGTATCATGCTTATAAGGTATTCTTTAGCTGCTTGGCCTGTTTTTATCCAAGGTTAACAACTGTAATTTTACATTTAGTAAAGCTGATCCTTATGCTTCCTTTTAATCTATTCATACCTAACTAAATATTTTTTAATGTTTACTTATTTCTGAGAGAGAGCAGCAGAGCGTGAGTGGGGTAGGGGCAGAGAGAGAGGGAAACAAAGAATCCGAAGCAGGCTTCAGGCTCTGAGCTGTCAGCACAGAACCCGTCGCAGGGCTTGAACCCATGACTGCAATATCGTGACCTGAGCCAAAGTCAGACGCCCAACCAACTGAGCCACCCAGGAACCCCCATACCTAACTAAGTTATTTGTTACAAACTTTATAATAAAAAACAGTAGAAGTTATTTGAAAACAACAAACCCTTGTAATGCAATGCATAATGTAGGATTAAAAAACATGTGGAATGAGAATTTCTGGTGCTTATTTTTTAACTGGGTTTTTGGTTTTCTTAATGTGGAGTTTCAAGCATTCTTTGTATATTTTGGATATGTAATTTGCAAAATTTTTCTCCCAGGCTGTGGGTTGTGATTTTATTCTCATAAGAGTACCATTTCCATATCAAAATATTTTAATTTGTATTTAATCCAATTTATTCTATTTTTTATTGTACACCTTTAGTGTTATATATAAAAACTTATCATAGAATCAAAGGTCACATACATTTTTTTCTCCAGTGTTTTATTTTACATATTTTATCATTTGATGTTTTACATTTATGTCTATGATACATTTGAAGTTCGTTTTTGTATAACATGTGAGAGATGAGTCAAGGCTCATTTTTTTGTGTGTGTATATATATATATATATTACACACCTTTAGTGTTATATATAAAAACTTATCATCGAATCAAAGGTCACATACATTTTTTTTTCTCCAGTGTTTTATTTTACATATTTTATCATTTGATGTTTTACATTTATGTCTATGATACATTTGAAGTTCGTTTTTGTATAAGATGTGAGGGATGAGTCAAGGCTCATTTTTTAGTATATGAATGTCTAAATGTCCCAATACCATTTGTTCAAAACACTGTCCATTCTTCACTATGTTGATTTTGAAACTTTGAGAAAAGCCAATTGATTATCGTTGCGTGGGTCCATTTCTGGACTACTATGTTCCACTGAACCATCTATCCTTACTGTAAGTCTTAAAATCATGTAAGAGTTTTCCATTTTTTTTCTTTCCAGAATTGTTTTGGCTATTCTAGTTACTTTGATGTTCCATATAAAAATGATTGCTTGGATTTTTGAATGGGATTGTATTGAATCTCTACATTAAATTGGGAAGAATTGTCATCTCGATAATATTGAGTCTTCCAATCCATTAATATTATATATATTTCCATTTATGTAGACATTATTTGATTTCATCAATATTTTATATTTTCCAGCCTATATAACCTACATGTTTTGTTCATTATTAGTGCAAATACAAAATGATATAGTCACTTTGGAAACCAGTTCGGCAGTTTCTTATAAAGTTAAACACACATTTACCATACCAACCCGCAATCCTGTTCCTACTTATTCAATGAATTAAAAAATATGTTCATACCAAAATCTGTATGGAAATGTTTATAACAACTTTATTTAAAAAGTGGAGGAAACCAAGGCATCTTCAACCCCTGGATGGACAAACAAATGGTACATCCGTACAGTAGATAATATTTTATAATAAAAGTATTGAGGAAGTGATTCATACAGTAAGGAGGAACTGCTAAGTGAAACATGATGGATCCCAAAGATTATATATTGTATGGTTTCATTCATTTGACCCTCTGAAAAGCTAAAACTATGGGAATGAAAAATAGCTAATTATTTATGAAGAGTTGGTGTGGGGGGAGAAGTTGGCTACATATGACCAGCACAAGTGAATTTTTAAGGTGATGGAACTGTAATGAAAGAAACTTTGGTGGTGGATACATGATGATATGCATGTATCAAAATCATTAGAATTGTAGCACATTGCAAAATGAGAACTTTAATGTATTCAAATTTCAAGAAAATCAGTCAGGATGCTGAGGAATCCCAGGACGTAATGCAGACTTTTACAATAAACTTAGTTTCTAATGAATGGCATAGTCTCACTGAAAGAAATGGGGGCAAAGATACTGAAGTAAGTAACTTTGGAAAACAGTGTTTTGATTGGATACTAAAGGCTACCCCAAAAATTGAACTGTACAGATCTTCTTCAACTTACAATAGGGTTATATCCTGAAAAACCTGTTATAAGTTGATGATATTGTAAGTTGAAATGTATTTAATACACCTAACCTACCAAATATCATAGCTTAGCTTGACCTACCTTAAACATACCAAGGACACTTACATTAGCTTACGGTTGAATGAAATCATCTCACACAAAGCCTATTTGGTAATCAAGTATTGACTATCTTGTGTAATCTATTGACTACTGTATTGAAAATGAAAAGCAGAATGGTTGTATGGGTACAGAATGGGTGTAAGTGTATCAGTTGTTTACCTCCCTGATCACATGGCTGGCTGGGAGCTGTGGCTGCTGTCACTGCTCAGAATGAGGAGAGTATCCTACCGCATATTAGTAACCCAAGAAAAGATCTAAATTCAAACGTCAAAGTATGGCTTCCACTACATGTGTATCACTTTCACATCATAAAGTTGAAAAATTATTAAGTTGAACCATTGTAATTTGGGGACCATCTGTACCCAAGAAATACTGTACTCTTGTTGATACCTTTATTTTAATGGGTCTATGAATTAGCAATTCTGAACCAGCTTCACATATCCACTAGGTTTGAACAGATACATAAATAAATTGTAAATAAAGGGACCCAGGTTTCTTAATGTAAGAAGTAAAATGACATAAAAAGAGAAGAGAGGAACACTAGGATAAATTTTGTGGTGCTGAACTGGAGTTGGAGATTTAAATATGAACACATTCTTATTGTAATGTAATTGGTGATAGGTGAAAGACAGAAATATAGAAGTGTATTTCCTAACTCTACCCATTGAAAGGGTTCAGCTTCAGTAAAATCTCAAAAAAAAAAAAAAAAAAAAAAGATCACACTGGGTACCTGGGTGGTTCAGTCAGTTAAGCATCCGACTTCGGCTCAGGTCATGATCTCATGGTCTGTGAGTTCAAGCCCCGCATCGGGCTCTGTGCTGACAGCTCAGAGCCTGGAGCCTGCTTCGGATTCTGTGTCTCCCTCCCCTGCTCATGCTCTCTCTCTGTCTCAAAAATAAATAAAAACATTAAAAAAAAATTTAAAAAGAGAGAAAAGATCACACCTAGCACTCAGATCTTAGTTTCTAAATATCAGTCTCTAATAAAAGAAAACAAGGGTCACTGCAAAAATGGCTCATTATAAAATATGAGCCTTACAGCATCTTGCAGTTCCTGTAAGAAAGTTGAAATTTTTCAAAAGAAGAACCGTATCCAAAAAAAAAAAAAAAAAAAAAAGAACCATATCAAAAGGACACCTGAAGGTTAACCTGAGAGTGTTTCCACTAGCTAAATGTAGAACAATTTGAATAAGAAAAGATAATGATAATAACCCAAGTCTATCCCAAGGATAACATAAAATCCATGAGTCCATACTGGTAAATGTGAATGATTCAGTAAATAAATAGATGAGGGAGAGACAAATATTCCCTTCAGAAAAATTGAAAATAATAAATGTAAGAGGAATGAGAGTAATAAAAAATCACAGATGAATGCTAAAATTATAGAATAAAACAGAAGACACTGGGTACCTACATATCCACAAAGTACCTCCCACAACATAATTGCTGTTGTGGTATGAACATACATCCACAAATTCTTTGATACTCCTCCTTCCAGGAAGTGGAGCTTATTTCCCCTTTCCTTAAGTGTGGGCTGGATTTAGTGATGCGTTTCCTACATATAAAGTACAGAGTGGGAAAAATAGTAACTTTAAGGGGGAGAAACTTGGCAAACGCCACTATCATCAAGTGACCAAGGTTAAATCATCAGTAATAAACAATGTTGATATCATATACCCCCGACATGGGGTGATGAAAAGGGCATTTCACCTTTGTTGTATTCTTCCCCAAACCTATGGTATCAATATAATCATGAGAATCATCCCACAAATACACAGGGACATTCTATTTGGAAGTGTCAAGGTTATGAAAAACAAGGAACAGCTGAAAAACTGTCACAGAATGAAGGAGACTAAGGAAACAGAAGACTGAGTACAGTGTAAAATCCTGGGTTTGGATTCCCGAACAGGAAATTAACATACGTGGAAAAATATTTGGAATCTGAATAAAGTCTGTAGTTTAATCAGTATTTTTGTGTCAATGTTAATTTCTTAGTTTTGATAAATACACCATGGTTGCATAAGATGTTATCATCAAAGGTACTAGGATAAAGGGTTCAGGGGAACTTTCTATACTGTCTTTATAACTTTAAAAAAAATCTAAAATTACTTCAAAATTCAAAGTTTAAAAAATATCTATGGAATTATTTTCTGAACATTCAGAATGGCTGGTCTAATTAGAGAATGGCCAGGGAAGTGTTTCTTCCAGATTTGTTCTGGGCCTTTGGTTTTATTGTCCCATCAGTTTTGCACAATCTGTCTTCTTTGTCCAATTCCCCAAGTTTTATGATGACTTCTCTCAGAATAATCACTTCTCTGTGCTAGAGATGCTTTTTAAAAATTGCAAATAGTTATTTATTCATTTTTGCTGATTTTTTGTAAAGTAGATGTTGTGTATAATACCTGAAATTCAGAGAGGAAAGCCAACCTATATGATGCAATTGTTGGACTTCATTCTGAAATGGGCACTATGCATGTTCATTAGGGAGTGTGTTTGCAAAGATATTGAGGCTTGGGAGGATGTGGCATTATCCAGATTCGGGGTAGTTTGATGAGCAGGAAGTATAGGTCTGTGTATATGAGTGGGCAGAAGATGTGGCTGGGAAAACATGGTGGGACCAAATCTTGAAGAAGCTGGAATCCAAACTCTGCAATAAAGTTTTTCTTTTTCTTTCTTTTTTTTTGATTTTTTAGATGTTTTTATTTATTTTTGAGAGACAGAAAGAGACAGAGCGAATAGGGGAGAGGCAGAGAAAGAGAAGGAGACACAGAATCCCAAGCAGGCTCCAGGCTCCGAGCTGTCAGCACATAGCCCGAGGCGGGGCTTGAAATCACAGACCATGAGATCATGACCAGATCCGAAGCTGGACGCTCTACTGACTGAGCCACCCAGGCACCCCTGCAATAAGGTTTTTCAATCGAGGGTATGAGGAGCCTTTCAAGGACTTAAGTAATGAGTTAACAAATCAAAGGCATATGTTAAATAAATTCTTCTCACAGTTAGAAGAATATTTGCAGATGGGTGATTCTGGAAAGCTAAATTATATGGCTTATACTCAATAATTAAATGAAAAGTTAAAATTATAAATAATTTAAGGGTCCTTTACCTAATTTTTATATGGTAAGCACATGTCTAAAGGTAATTGCTAAAGAAATCATCATTCTTCTACATACAAATATGAAATTTAGTATGTCAATAGTACATAAACAAAACTGAAAGATAAACACAAACCGAAAATATAATTGTCAGACATGTGGTCCAAGCTTATATTTCAACTTTTCTTAAAATTGATGAAAATATTTGAGTATACCAAGGAAAAATTAGCAAAGATCATGAACTCGATGTCATTTCATGCTTCGAAGCGCTTGTATCCCATACCTCAGAATGTGACCTTATTTGAAAATAGAGTCTTTCCAAATGGTCAAGTTAGGATGAAATTATTAGGGTGGGTGGGCCCTAAAATCCAATTAATCAGTGTCCTTATTAAAAGAGAAAATTTGGACAGAGATCTTTGTGCAGAGGGAAGACAATGTGAAGACGCAGGGTGAACGCCAAGTACAGATTAGAACCATGCTGCCACAAACCAAAAATCTTCCAGAAGCTGAGAGAGAGACTTGGAATCAATTCTTCCCTAGTGCCTTCAGAAAGAGTATGACCTTGCTGACATATTGACCTTGGGCTTCTGGCCTCTGGCACTGTGAGGTGATAAATTTCTGTTGTTTAAGCTACACCGTTGGTGGTTGCTATGTCAGTCTTAACAAATTACTACACTGGGCTTACAAAAAGAAAAAAGCAACACAAATAACTACTAAAATACGAGAACATGTTCTATCATACTTGCCATTGAGGAAATTCAAATTTAGAAAGTAAAATATGACTTTTAATGATCAAAAATTTAAAAAACTAATGGTGAGAGGATGTTAAAATTGGCACTCTTATACTGCCAGTGGAAGTGCAAATAATTAGACTTAAATACATGTAAAGATACACTTAATGTATTATGGCACTTAGCACAGTGATTGGTATATTGTAAGAACACAAATGATAGTTATAATGAATGGTGTAATTATAGATCTGTATTAAAATTATACATGCTATGTAATGATAGCAATAGCAATAAAGTATCTCTGGATAGAAACTTGGCAAAATGTACCAGGGGTCTTAATATATAGACTCTGATCTATCAATTCCACTCCTAGAAATGTATTCCCTTTCTGTATTTAATAAAACTTTAACTCTGCTGAGGAGTAAAAAAAAAGAGAGAAAGAGGATATAAAAGAAATAAAAACCCAAGGTAATAGAGAAGGACTGGAAAATGTTTGAGATGAGGACCATGAGGAGTAAAATTATTTGCCTTGTCAGAATTTTTTTTGAGGTGACATTTGAGCAGTTACCCGAATGAGAAGCACAAGTCAGCCACAGGAAGATTTGTGCGGAAAGAAGGACCTCCAATTAGTGGCATTGATCAGAGCAGGAGCCAAAGGAGGGGCCAACTATTTTGCGTTATTGCAAGTGATATAGGAAGGCTGAAAGAATTGCACAGATATGTCACAGTGTCCCAATACACACTTACATGCACACGTATGCATCTACTAACTGATGGGAGGGGCTCCCCCCAATCTTCCTTGAAGATAGGAACTTGCTTGAGTTTTGCAAGAGATTGAGTAGGGCAGTTAACTTTACCTGAAGAAGTTCACAAAGGTATCACAAAGCATGTGATTTTTAAGTTGAGTTTCAAGGAATTCGTAGGAGTTACCTAAGTGAAGATGTAAGAAGCTATTCCATTCTGGAAACTGAAAGAATTGGTGTGTTTGAGGAATTAAGACAAGAAACAAGTGGCTGGATGGAGGGGCTCTTTGATGGCTCAGTCAGTTAAGCATCTGACTTCAGCTCAGGTCAGGTCATGATTGCAAGGTTTATAAGCCCCCAGAGCCCCGCGATCCGCTTGTCGGGCTCTGTGCTGACAGCTCAGAGCCTGGAGCCTGCTTCTGATTCTGTGTTTCCCAGTCTCTCTGCCCCTCCCCCATTCTCTCTCTCTCTCAAAAATAAATAAACATTAATAAAAAATTTTAAGTGGCTGGAAGGAGATTGTGCAGAAGATATAAACAGAAATTGGGGGTTGCTAATTATCTGAGATCAACTTGTGAAGGATTTTATATGTACTGATAACAAATATTATAAAAGGGGGCAGGGATATTTTATGGACATTACTTTCCAGACCGAACTGTTTTAATATAATCTTATAATTAAATTCAGAACACAGTTTCTAAACATAATATTGCCATATATTACTCCAGGAAGATCTTTGATAGGTAGTTCCCTCTTCCATCAGAAAATAATAATATGTCATATTTTAGATAAAGGAGGAGAGGCACAAATCACCAGGATGAGATCTTTTTGTTTTTTTTTAAAAAATAGCCCAAATGACTACACTTAGTGACAAAAATATTATTGCCCCATTTTTGTAAATTGCAATGCTCTACTTGTAAAACAAATTTCTGTTGGGGGATGGGCTAAATGTGCAGGGGGCATTAAGGAGGACACTTGGGATGAGCACTGGGTGTTATATGTAGAGGATGAATCATCGGATTCTACTCCTAAAATCATTATTGCATTATATGCTAACTAACTTGGATGTAAATAAATAAATAATAAAACAAATTTCTGTTTTTACCATTAGCCCTTAGGATAGGAATTACTAATACACTCTAGTAACCATGAAGTCCTTCATGATATATGCTGATATCATTTTTTTTTGCTTAAAATTGAAACCTAATATAATAATGAGAATAGTAATAGCAAACATTTATACAGTATATACTAGGTGACAGTCACTATTTCATGCACCTTTCATTATTATTAATTTTATAACTTTATAACATAGTAACTATCATCATCATCATCATCATCATCATCATCATCATTTTATAGGTGAAGAAACAGCAGCAAAAAGAAGAAACTGACCCGGGGTATGCAACAGAGAGGTGAAAAACCAGGATAAAAATCCCCAGATATTTCACACTTACGGAAAAGAATACAGATTGCTGCTTTGAGCGATTGAACAGGTTTTCGAAAGAAAAACTGTAGAAAACGCAATTATTTATTAGTGCATTTCCCATAACATCTAACCTGACCTAGGTCTCATTCTTATTTGAATTGAATGCCTAAAATATTACTGAATCTAAACAAATACAAAATTTCAAATTGTTTTATTTGCTCCTGAAAATTGTGATATCAATTTTTTAATATAATAGAAGTGTAATACTATAATAGTAGTATCATAGAAGGAAAAAACACATAATCTTATAGGTTTTTTTGAATGAATTAGCCAACAATTTATATATGTATGACTGAAAAGCAGCATCTGGAAATAATGCAGCCATCACAAGTGCTGTCAGTTAGATGACTTTGGAAGTCTACAGCTGTGGGCTCTGGGAAGAGATTCCTTTGGAGAAGTAGGTTCATTCCTCCTTTTTTCATTTCATAAGTCACTTGACTATGCTTTTTAATCAATAAAACAAAGAAGTCTTAATAAGTTGTTTATTAATACTTTGGAAACTTTAACAGTTCCAAAGAAGTAAAAATCTGATTCGTTAGTAATATCTTACAATTCAGTTAAAAAATTCTGTAATGTGAATATAGATATACTCAACTATCATGAACAAGGAAGTATATGGCAAAGAATGAAAGAATACAGGTGTTCTACTCTACAGCTGTTATAAGGTTGAAGACACTGCTTCTACTATGTGATCAAGAAAGTCTTCAATAGAGTAAGAGAGAGAGAAAACAGAGAAAGGGAACGAGAGAGAGGCAAAGAGAGAGAGTTGTAATTCTAACTTCATTATGCTTATCTCAGATACCATGATTGTTTCCCAGACCTTAGTAATCTAATACCATGCCATGAGCCCTGGGATTGGGAAAACTTCCCTTCCACTCTCCCTTCTCTTGCTTAGAGCATACTCTTCCATCTGTGCAGTGATCTAGACATAAAACTCAATGTTTTCCTCATTTGGCAGATAAAACCACACACGGGCATAAAACATGTTATTTTAGTAGACTTTACAGAATACTCAACTTATGGGAGGGGTGGTTCGGGGAGAGACATTCCATTACTAGGAAGCCCTCCCTATTATTTCATCTCATCCAGTCCTCAGGTTCACACCGTCTTCCTGCCTCCCCTCTGTTCTCCTCCTCCTACTCTGTCCTCACCACTCTGTTCAGTTAGCCCACCCTCCTCACACACAACTCTTCTCACACTTTGTAAACAGCTTGTATGTTCTCTTTAGTTTCTCATAAGAAACATTTCAATGATCATCGTTTGCATACTCTAACCCCAAACATTGAAGGATCCCAAATTTAGTTAAGTATGTCACAATTTTGTCTTTTTTTCTTTAGTGAATTTCTTCATGTCGAATTAATTTTATTCATTTGGAAATTTGCATTAAGGCAATTTGCTGGAGGAATAAGACATTGTTCCTGGCATTGGAGAACTCACCAGTGAGTGACTTTCTCCTTGTTTTTGCAAAGCCTTTTTGGTCCCCATGTATTGTCCTATGCTCACTCTTCTCCATTCTTGTACTCTTACTTCTCCTTCCTTCTTTTATTCACAGAAAACCATTGAAATTTTCCTATTAGGTACTGCCATTAAATGGTCTGCCCTGAGTTTCCACAGCCAGCACTGATAGAAGCATCAGTGTTTAGTAAAAAGATCTGGAGTGGGAGGCAGGGATGGGGAGGGGGTGAGGCTTTGTTAGAAGCATTAAATATGTCCTCTTTTATCAAAGGTTAAGTAAATGCGAAGGAAGCCCTGGAAAGCTTAAGTGCTTTTTGATGGTGCTTTCTTCAGAAGATGGAGAGAGAAAAAAGAACCAATGATGTAGCATCTTATGTAAGATGCACTTAAGATCAGATCTCTTTATTATTACTCAGCAAGTCGTCCCAATCCTGAAGACATTATTTGGAGGATTTATAGTCCACAGAAATTTTAATTTAGGCAATCTCCAACAAAAAGCCTAAGGGGAGGAGAAATATGTATTAAGAAGAAATAAAATAAGGATCAATACTGAGGTATTTTATAGACATATATGGAAATATCTATGCTAATATAGTTGAAGAAAAATAGCTTTATATCAGGGGTAATAAGTGAAACATTATTATAACCTATTCTGCAGAGCAACCAGATTATTTCATGGCAAAGAATTTTATCAGGTTTCATATAGCATAAGAAGTGGCATTGCTATTCTAAAGGAAGAGGAGATAAGTTGGAAATTTGCAGACATTTGCCCAAGTGGAAAAAAAAAATAAAATGACTTAAGGACTAGCAATGGGCAAAGATTTTTTCCCCCAAAATATCTGGGTAGATTTGTATCTTGATAAAATCTATATTTTCTTTGAAGTCACATTCACCATAGTGCAGTAGTGTATATATTAAAGGTACCAATGGTTCTACCTCTAAAATTGAACAGTCTATTCATATCAATGCCAATGTAATCTATGCCCTCCCAGGCATTCAATCTATGCCCTCCAAGGCAGCTAGAACAAACTTTATTAATCATTTCTTCTCTCTCCATTGTCCCCATTGTGACAACTCTGATTGAAGTTCCATTTCTCCCACTTCCTCCCCCAGAACAGTGCTCAGAGCGGCCTACTGGCACTCAATATTCTTTGTTATGATTTTTTTTCCTCTTTGCGTATGAAATCTGGTTGTCAACCCAAGACTCATGTTAATTTTACTGTCCTTTAAACTCCTTACGTATCTTCCCAACTGCCCATCATGCCTTTTGATCCATTTTATTTTGCGTCATTTTCTCATTGTCACTGTACACTTTGATTGTTGGTCAAATGGAAATAGAAGCTTTCACCACATCAAATTTTGAAGCATGCATTTATGCTGTTGGGTTGTCTGTTATCATGGTGCTTGTTTGGTAGTGCATCATGGCTGCAGCACACTGCACCAACCTAATCATCGTTTAAAACATGTTGCTTTTAAAAGGTTTACTGCAGGGTGACAGCAGGACTCCTATTCCCTGGCATACTGAAAAACATAAAAATGTAGGCTCTTTTTTTTTTTCAAAGTCAGTATTCTTAGTTACGATTCTAGTTGTTCATTGAAGTGTTTAGAAACTTGAGATTATTTGGTAGCAAGGAAAAATAAATCTCAGGTTCCTTGCTGGTTGCACAGTTTGCCAGTGGTGAACCAAAACTATCAAGGAATATGTGGAGAACCCATGACTGTACCTCTCCTAGACACGACTTTACAGAGAAAGCATTTTAAGAATGTCAAGGACAGATTTTAGCCTCATTTCAACTTTAAAATTACAAGCTGTACTGACAGCTGAGTCATTAATCTCTTCCATTCAATGTGAAGAAAAAAATCACGGAATATGAATACTCTGAAATAGCAAATGTTCTATTGAAGTCTCAAACATGGGATATGTATTTTATTCCATTGCACAGCAACAGAGTGAAACATTCCACCTTCCACCTCCATCTAAAAATCCTGTCTTGTCATTACAGTTTATCACACATTTCTTCTGGTGTATTTGTTTGGGACACCTGCTTTCTATAACTCCATGAAGTCTATAATCTTGCCATGTTGTGTGCCATGGGCAACTCCCGGGCACCAGTCACAGTTCAGAGATATCAGGTGTAATGAGAATGTGAGACCACTAGTGGCCGCTGCTCTTTACCTTGCTTTCCCAAAGGCAGGCACCTGGACAATAGCAGTGACAGCATCCTTGGTGGCGGTGTCAAAGGAATTTGCATGTAATGATTTTCGTAAAGAAACACATCTTGTAAGTATAGAATACTATTGAAATGTACCGTTTGCCTTGAAATACACCTGTTAGGTAGAAAGGGCACATATTTTTTTATCTCCATATGTAAATAAAGAAGCAAACACAAAAATCATTCAAGGTGTAACAGTAGGTCATTTGCTTGTGACCTACAAGGCCATAAAAGTCCCTCTTATACATCAATTGTGAAACTCGGTCCTTGCTTCATAACAGTTTTTCAGAGGATTGGGAATGAGAGAAGAAAGTTTTACTTAGTTGCATACATCTGTTGTAAGTGGGCTCAAATTCCAGAAATGTTTAAAGGGGCAGCATATAATCAGGGAGCTGCTGTCTGGTAGCTGGTGCTACAACTCTAACCAGATCTCAAGGATTCTCACTCTATCTGGCCTCCTTTACTTCTTAAAAATAACCAAAAATATAACCAGTATTGCAGATGAATAGCAAAATGAATCAGAGTCCTATACTTTTCATTTAAAAATATAATGAAAAATAAAAACTCAATTTTTTTTATTTTTAGTTATTTATTTAAAATTTTTTTTTAATATTTATTTATTTTTGACAGAGAGAGACAGAGCATGAGCGGGGAGGGGCAGAAAGAGAGGGAGACACAGAATCCCAAGCAGGCCCCAGGCTCTGAGCTGTCAGCACAGAGCCCGACGAGGGGCTCGAACCCACAGACTGAGAGATCATGACCTGAGCCGAAGTTGGATGCTCAACAGACTGAGCCACCCAGGTGCCCCCTTAATTTTTTTTTTTTTTTTTTATATTTTTTTTTTAAAAATTTTTTTTTAATGTTTTTATTTTTATTTTTGAGACAGAGAGAGACAGAGCATAAGCAGGGGAGGGGCAGAGAGAGAGGGAGACACAGAATCCGAAGCAGGCTCCAGGCTCTGAGCTGTCAGCACAGAGCCCGACGCGGGGCTCGAACTCACGAACTGTGAGATCATGACCTGAGCCGAAGTCGGACGCTTAACCGACTGAGCCACCCAGGCACCCCCCCCTTAATTTTTTTTAATGTTTATTTACTTTTGAGAGAGAGATACAGAGTGCAAATGGGAGAGGGGCAGAGAAAGAAGGAGACACAGAATCTGAAGCAGGCTCCAGACTCTGAGTTGTCAGCGCAGAACCGGACTCAGGTTCGAACCCAAGGGCACTGAAATCAAGACCTGAGCCAAAGTCAGACACTTAACTGACTGAGCCACCCAAGTGCCCCAAGAATGAAAACTTTTAAAAACATATCAAAGTAAGGGTTTAACGACGTTGTATTTCTTTCCACTACATATTGGATGGCTTATGTAATAATAAGCTAAAAAGTCTAAATACAAAAAAATAGTGCTAATAAGTTTCATGAGCTCATTCATGGTTCTTGGAGATTGTAAATTAGTAAATAGTATCTGAATTAGATGCATTCAATATTTTTTAAGTTGAGACATTGTGATTAATAATAATGAATGATACTGGGGCGCCTAGGTGGCTCAGTCCGGTTAAACCTCTGACTTCGCCTCAGGTCATGATCTTACCAGCTGGTAAGTCTGCTTCTCAAGCCCTGTGTCCGGCTGTGTGCTGACAGCTTGGAGCCTGGAGCCTGCTTCTGATGAAGCCCCTTCTCTGCCCCTCCCCTGCTCACTCTCTCTCTCTCTCTCTCAAAAACAAATAAACATTAAAACTAAAAATAATAATAATGAATGATACTGAATACACAAGATTGTTCTTAGCTAAAGGATGTTTATGTAAAGCACATTTTCTCATAGTTTTCAGTTTCTTTAATGCCATTAATCCCATTGATCAAGTGCCTACCATGTGCTAGGCTTTGCTTCTCAGAGTCTTTCATTTAATTCTCAAAACAATTTCCTGAAGCTGAGATTTAAGAGGTGAAACTTTTGGTCTAAGAAATGCAATGTAAAAAGTTAGTAATTGGTAAACCAGATTTGATTTCAGAAACTTCTTTCAAATGCTTCAGCTTATTCAGTAAAGTTTTTTTCAACATATATATATATAATACAGAAAAGAGTTGTTAAGGACATGGAGATACTGTAGAATAACAATCTTAGAATAGGGTTTTTAACAACTCATTTGAAATGTGATTTTTATGTTTAAAATATTCTATACAAAAAGTGGTAAATAAAATGCTAAAAGCAAAATTAATGGTTTGGAAAATCAAATGGCCAAATTCCCCCACAAAAGAACCCTATGAAGAATTGGAAATCAAGAGTGAGAGCAACAAAACAAATGGAGAACAAATCCAGGGAATCTATTGGAACAATTGGTATTCTGGAAGGCAACAACAGCACCAAAACCACTAGAAAAAACACAAACTATGAATAGAGTATTCACACTGGCTGAAAAAGAGTTGAGTTTTTTAGTCAATACTTAATACCAAGTGTGATCAATGAAAAGAAGATAACACACCCATACTTAGCCTGGTGAAGTTTTCTCACCTGCAAGGATTAATGGGAAAAAAAAATATATATAAATTCATGAGAGTGAAGGAAAGAGAGTCAATCTTGTATCATGCATCTCATCTGCACCAATGAAGTATAGAGGACAGCACAGTTCTCTGAGCCAAGAACTTCTTTACTATGCCAAGAAAAAGAAAAAGAAAAGAAAAGAACATTTAAGTTAAAAAAAGACAAGAAGGAAGGAAAGTAAGCCAGTTAGTAGTTACACACACACACACACACACACACACACACACACACACATCAATTATACACTCTCTGAGACAATTTTAAAAAAGAAAATATACATTCTGAGAAAATTACTGAAAAGTATTATAGTTGAATAAAAACCATATCATAATATCTCAAAATAGCAGGCAAGTTAGTCAATAAATAAATCCAGGAGAATTCATTGTTCCTCCAAAATTGATGACGATAGTATGATTGTGAACAATATTGTTGGTATAAGAAGCATTTGGGGGGGGGGAGGGGCAGCTAACTTGGACTTAAAATTCAAAAGTTTATTTAAAAAACTTGAGTTCATGTAAGTTGGAAAAGAGGTGAGGAAATAAATGTGTCCTGAAGATTTTGTGTAACCTGGAGGAATGACATAAATTATTTGGTTTGGGCATATTAATAAATAAGCCCATGGGTTAGTGCAGCCATTAAAATGAGGACAAACACTGATGAAAATATATATGTATTTACATGAGACATGAGACTGCTGACTCGAGGAAAACATGCAAATTATTCAACCCAGTAAAAGGCAAGTGAAATGATATAGAATAACAAAAGTCAAAAGGGACAGAAGAATAAGCTTAAATGTATGTATTATTACAATAACTGCAAAGAAACTAAAATTGATACTGAAAAATAGTACCTCCAATAGGATTAAAATTTTATAGCTCTATCTTCATTGCCAGATAAATGACACTTACTTGAAAGTTACAAGGTAGAAGAGAAAGATATGGCCAGAGATACACTAATATTAAAGTTATATGCACTGATGTTATGATGGGAGAGAATTAATACTTACTGAGTGTTTGTAATGTTGCAAGAAACGTGTTTTATGAAAAAGTTTCATTATCCTTGTTCTAGAGATAAAAAAATATAAGGCATTGCAAGTATAGACAATTTACATGTTGACTAGTACTCAAATGAATAGGATTTTAATATAAGATTTGACTCACAAGTCTTTATGTAAACCTTTACACCAAACTTCATTACCCAAGAGAACATAAAATGTATGGTTAAGCACTTCCACATACTTAATAACAGCTAAACTGCATGTTATGAATAGAGTTGACTCCCTATTTCTAATCTTTAAAAAATCAGCAGTACAAGATAGCTAACAATCACAGAGAAGCTATTGTAATCAGATAGTTGTCATAACAACATAGTGGTTCAACACAGTAGAATAAAGAGAACCAAAACTTATTCAAATACAAATGGAAATTTTGTGTGTGATATAGATGGGATTATATGCCCCACCCCAGAAAAAGAGCTGAACAGTTTAATAATGGTATTTGGCCACTGAAACCATGTGAAAGAATATAAAATTATACTGAAACATCCCATCATACACTTAAGTGTATTTCCATTGAATTAGAGCTCAAAATGAAAAAAATAAAAATAAAAAAAGAAGTTAAATAAAAAATATTGATGGGAAACATGAGGATATTTTCATAATTTGGAAGTGGATAAAATCTTCTCGCCAGAATCCATGAAGGAAAAGAAATCAAACTACTTTTCTGCACAAAAATTTTGAATTTTTTTTTAATGCTTATTTATTTTTGAGACAGGGAGAAACAGAGCAGGAATGGGGGAGGGTCAGAGAGAGACGAAGACACAGAATCTGAAACAGGCTCCAGGCTCTGAGCTGTCAGCACAGAGCCTGACGCGGGGCTTGAACTCATGGGTGGCGAGATCATGACCTGAGCTGGAGTCGGAGGCCCAACCGACTGAGCCACCCAGGTGCCCCATCTGCACAAAAATTTTGAAGTCTTTATGAGGACAAAAATAGACTAGGCGATATTAAATATGTATTGAGCAGAAAATATGTTCATATGTCTCTTGAACATGATTCTAAAATGTGTAAAAATATAAATAAACAAACATAGTGGGCAAAGGCTATGCTCAAGAAATTTGGAGAAAAAGACATATACAAACCCCAAAAACTTGTGAATAAATATTCACTCTCACTAGCAAGTTCTGTTTCATGGGCAGATAATACAGGTTGCTGCACTGAAAAGGCCCCCATGTTTGGGGTCTCACTCTCTCTTGTCATCATCTTAAAATTCTTAAACACTTTATTTTTGAATTTGGGTTTTGTAAGTGAACTCTGAGTGGAATTTGGAGCATGTGCTCTGGCTCATGTGAGGTCTAGCCTCTTCCCACCTTCCTGTGTCCTTCCTTCCTGGGATGGCTTGTTCCCCTCCCTGCAGGGAATGGAAAACAGCTTGGATGGCTGGAGAAGGCCTCCATTTTGCTGTTGCCCTATGAAACAGTGGGTCTAGGCAGGGTGCTGAAAGAGACGGTCAGGCACATGCCCCAGGTGATCCTGGATTGTTTCACTGCTTGCTCAATGAGTTACCCAGCAGGCTTCTTTTGCCTACCTGTAGCCAGGTATCAAGTGTGTCCAGGTACAAAGGCTTTAATCCCTTGGAAGACCTCTATCCATCATGAGTTGCAGGGCTGGGCTATGAGAAAGGGAGACTGCTTTCTGAATCTGGGCCAGGGCTCTGCATTTTCATTTTGTACTGGGCTCCCAAGTTATGCAGTTGGTTGTGTTCACTAGTAGTCAGGGTAAGGGATTTAAAACAGTGACATACCATGCTACTCTTATCAGATTGATGGAAAAATGAAATGGAAACCTTCAGCGACAGCAAGGAGGTAAGGAAATGGCTCCCCTCAATCCTGCTGGTCATATGGTGGGTCACTAACGGTACTTTTCATTCAAATATTTTAAATTTGACATTAAAATTCCTATAAATTCACTTCTATGAATTCAAAGGTGTAATGTTTCTTAGATTAATTTAGTTTATCTTTTCTGTGTTGTTTCAGTCTTTTGGTAAAGATAGACAAGTTGGCCAGTTATACACCCATTATCATCAGAGGTACCACAGCTTACATTGCAAAATATTGTCCAAATAACAGTTATTATTGTTATGATTATTATCTGGGACATGAAGTCACAAAATGGAAATACTGGCTCTGTTTCATTCTACCTTGAGCCTAACTAACATCATGCCTGTCACTTGACAAGGTTTTAAGTTTGAATTACCATGTAAATTTTGAAATCACATCTTTTAAAACCACGCACACACACACACACTCACACACACACATACACACACACATGCACACACATACAGATGACACAGTGTTGTTTTATTGCCCACCACCCTTTGCCTTTGTATCAAATCACACACCACACAACGAGCTATGAAATAATACATACTATAAAGTGAGCTATAAAATACATACTATAAAGTGAGCTATAAAATAAAACATACTTATGAAAGTGTTGAAGCAAGGATGTCTTCAGATGCTGATGCAGTGTGCAGAAGAGTTTTCCCAGCATGTTTATAATCATAAGGCTTCTGTGGGGCTTTCTCTCCTCCCTGTCATGACATTCCTGGTAAAAGTTAATATAACTCAAAATTCCTTCTACTTTATTTCAGGTGCAATATGTAGGAATGTTTTCAAAGAAAACTACACTTTCTATATGTTTAGAAATAATATTCGTATGAAGATATTACTTCTTTTTAAATATCTAGGCTTATTTGAGGGGGTTGGGGGCTTATGAACTTCCTCTGTGTGTGTGTGTGTGTGTGTGTGTGTGTGTGTGTGTGTCTGTGTTGAGCCAGAGTCTCCTGACATGGCATTTTGTAAAAGAAGTATTTTTTTGGTGTTCCTTCTTTCCATTAGATGTGTAAATCACTATCCCAACATTGTGTTCTATTAATCTCAGTGAGTCACCACACTTCTTCACTTGCCCTCAATTCTTGTCCCTCTTTCCTCCATTAGGTATTAACTGGAACCTGCCTTCTAATTCTGAGCAATTAAAGGAGCATAGTTAATCTTCTTAGGAGTTAAATGTAAATGACAAAGAATGTGGTACCATCCTTTTAGCACTCCATTTATTCTATTGTAATTCCTGAAGTAAGAGAAAATCCACAGTTCATTTAATATATAACTACAAGTGACATATTGAGAGCAGAAAAAGCTCTCTCCCCACGCAAAAGAAAAAAAAAAATCTCAAGTTGTTTATCAAACTATTTTTAAGTGAAAGAAAAGAAGTCTTAGAATATTCAATTGTCCAAAAAAGATCTATAAGGAATGAGAGTTACCTACTCCTCAGCTGTTGCCAATTCTGTACTGGTAAATACCTTTTAAAATTAACAATTAGAAACAATTAATGCAGCATGTGACTTTCTTGCTCCCTTTATACTTCCCCCATTCTTCTTCTTTCCACTGTCCTGTCTCTTGATAATTTTTATTTTATAGTCTCTGAAATAAAATATTTATTGAGTTTATATACATGTAATTATCAAGTGAAGAACTCTTTGGTAAAGTTGCCAGTTAACAGATAGGTAACAGTTTATTGACATACTAAGCCACTGTTTACTGATCTCATATTTAGAACCTAGTTGTTTTCTTAAGCTTCTAGACATTATAATAGTGTTCATTTCATCTACCACAGTTTTAGGTCAAATTATTCTTAACTATAATCATTTGTCCTGTTTAAAAGGATTATTGGGTGCTTGTTTAGGCAGCAAATATACTAAAATTGGAACGACGTGGAGAAGAACAGCAGGGCCCCAGCTCAAGGATGACATACACATTCGTAAAAGGATTGTCAGGTATTTGTGAATTTTAATGTGTAAGCTCAGTGGAAATATTAAGGTACTGAAAGAGTTAACATACATGGTAAAGTCTTTACATTTCTTAAAATAATTTCTCCAACATAATTCTGTAAAGACTAATGCTAAGGTTATAGTTTATATTTTCTCACATTATCAGATGCATAAAAAGGTTTATGACATCCAGTCTTTAAACTGTATTTAAGGAACACTCTTGTCTTTTAAAAAATTATAATTATATGAAATCACTATAACCAGACCTTTGCCATTCTATATCTGAGCACGCGCACACACACCCCCCCCCCACACACACAGTAAGGTTAAATTATAATGCTTTCGGCTAGATTTTCTATGAGTTTCAGGGTTTTTATAAAATAATGTCATACTAAAATAGCGTTTATGTTGCTAGCAGAAATAAAATAACACAAAATTTAAAGAGGATGAGCTATAAAGTATCACGCTAGGTGTCATCTAGAACACGTCCTTGCTCTCTGATCTATAGAATGTTATTGCTCCCTTACCCTAAATTTTCTTTTTTAGTTTTAATAGAACAGTTATAAAAGAAAAGTTTACTTATTTTCTTTCTGCACTTAATTGGACCATCTTGTATATTCTCAGTGGAAAAAACTGTTATAGACACTGAATTTAAATTTTAATGAGTTATTCTGTTAACTAAAATAGTTAGAAAATAGTTAGAAAAACAAATTGTCTAATTCTATATCCAAAAATTCCTTGAATGGATAGGACTGCATTTCTAATATTTAAGTAATTTCATGTGTCTCAGATTATTAACCCCATAAACAGATTATTTTCACTTAGTGAACATCCATTAAGGACCAGAAAAATGTGAGCTAGTCTCTTATTTGTAGAAATCAACTTGAAGGCATAAAGCCTTAAGAGTTTCTGTGTGTCCTTGATAGTTAGCTAGTAAAATCAGATGATTCAAAATAAGTGGATATGCCGTGTCATTGGGTTTTGTACTAACAAGAATAGAAAGGAAAAGAGGTAAGGGAAAGAAATGATTCAAAAAATACCTCTACAAAAGAAAGGTCTGTGTCAAGGAGCCTTGGCAGTGAATCAACAAGAAATCTACAAGGGCTTGTTGAGTCAAGGCTTTCCGGATTCAGTAGTTCATATAAATTCATGTATTCATTCATTCAACAGCTACTTGCTGAATGCCTATTTTGTGATAGGTACCGTGCCCTCATGCCCTCTACTCCCCAATACACAACCCCCTCCTGAGCCCCAAAAGTCCATTGTCTTATGCAATCTTCACCTAGACAAATTGATTCTGACAATCTCATTGCATTTATTTCATTCAGGTTTAACATGTCTGGGTTGTGTGTTTCTTAGTTGTAGGAGATATATTTGAAATTAAAGCAAAAAAAAGAAAAAGTCTATACATTTGAAGTCCTTTGGGGAAAAAGCATCATCATTGGTAGGGAAATGAGAAAAGACTACACACACTCCAGGATACAAAAGGAATCTCGGATATATAAAGAATGTACTGAAAATGTAAGCCAATCTTCCTGTATTTTTGATTATTGATTCTTGGTTGTTGATGCAGCTACTAGAAACCAGTAATTACCTCTAAATATTTAGAGATTATTTTGCAGCATGTCTGTTACATCCAACTGTTAACAGTTATTCTCTAGCAACATACTATTTTCTTAAACTGAAAAAAAAGAAGAGGCATAATATTATGGAATTTTGCATTATGAAAGGTTTAGACTATCCATATCTCTCTTAAAACCTTATTGTGCTATGATTAAATGCATCTAAAAAATAATCATTAATAAGCCTGGGTTAAACCTGAAAACATAGTTAATTAGAAATACAGTAACAAAAAATTTGGCATTACTGAACATTTGCAGTGTGCTAGGGACTAATCTTTGTATTTTAGACAAGCTATTTAATTTGATCTTTACCAAATGGCCATGAGACTATTTTATTATTAACCCCACTCTACATATGAAGAAACTGATACCTTAGAGATCCAGTGATGTCACACAGCTGGTAAATTATACATCCAGGATAAAATCTACATGTATCTAACTTCAGAGTCTTCTCTCTTTCTTAGTCACTGTGTTTTCACTCTACTATGCTTATTTTATTTTACAAACCCAAATCTAAAAAGGATGGCAAGTGTCAGTTATAGTCACTAGGATCTCCATATCCATAATGATTGTCAATTATTTAAAAATAACATTATGGGACCTTTTGTTGCAGGATTTTATCAAAGGCTCATGTAACAATTCATCTCGACTGAAAAGACAGGGCTGGTATTGCCCTTGCCAGGAAAGGTGAGCTATCCTGGTCAGGCACAGTCTCTTTGAGGAGAGCTGACTGTGGATCATATAAAATGTTTTGGGGAATTAGTTCCAGGATTGTTAGAGTTTAGGGTGAGAAGTACGTTTGAAAACTGGGTGAGGCTGTTACTAACTGGCTTCAGAGTTGTGTTTAATGGAATGCTTTGTCTCTGAAGAGCTGAATTTCAGAAAGGAAAAATTTTCTTCACTTATTACTCATTTGCAAGTAGTTGTCAATCAAGTGAATGGGCTTTAAACTCATTCTGATAGCAAGTTGTTGCTGTGAGTATAAAACAACAGTTTTTCCTTGGAGTATAAGAATTTTTAATCTCAAGTCCAGTTAAAATTGTAAATTGTATGTGGGTTACACCAGAAGCTTGCAGTGGAGTAATGGTAAGGGAATCAAGCAACATTAAAAACTCAGCTATATAGGGGCATATTCTTATGCAAAAGACCTTCCTATGGAGATCATGAAATCAAATACAGGACATCGAACTAATACTTGGACTTTGATATGAATTTCTTTAACAATTTTCTCTGCAGTGCAAGTTATTAAACTAAAGTCACTCAGTTTTCCAAATGTGTTCCAACAGAAATCCTTCATAACTTCTACCATGGAATCTTAATAAAGAATAAAGTTCTCTTTAAAATTACATAAGTAATTAAATAACATTTATTATATATATGTATATATATGTACACATGACATACATATATGAGAATACACTTATGCAATATTTTATTCTTGGTTGCTAAATATCTCTTCAAAGTCAGCTCTAGCTATATGCCATTATAGATACTTCAAGATTTTTTTCCTAAAATTTGAATAAAAAATGCATTATGGTAAACCACTTGAAATGTGAAAGAATAATATCTAATAGTAATATTTATATAATATCTCACTGAAAATCATGTCTTCTTATTTACATCCAAATGAAGTTGTTTCAGTAGCACTGAAATACTGTAATAAGTAAACTAATAAATAAAATGAATAGAATTAGTAAAAAAGTAAGTAAAATAATTCTCATTCAAGAAATTCTTCTTGCGGAAGTTTTAACTGGGGTCCTTTTTGTCTTCACTAGAGTGGAGACATTTTTTCCATTATCTTTTCTATAGGTCTTTCACTCATGTACATTTAAAATAATCTCTGACAGTAACATTTTCATAAAAAGTAAGAGAGTAAATATGAATATTCAGATACACATATTTTATAGTTTGAGATGAGGCTCCTGGGAGTCAGACTGTCTGTATTCAAATCCTGGCTCCACTTTTTTTCCTACATGACTGACCTTGGGCACGTTATTTGACCACTCCTGTCTTGCGATTTCCTCCTCTACAAAATGTAGAGGGTTTCAGAATCTACTTCATGGGGTTATTATGAGGAATAAATAAGGTAATATCTATAGAATTCCTAGGATTGTACCTGGTAAAAAAGGTATTCTGTTGGCATTAATTGCTGACATTACCATTATTGTTATTTTAGTAGTGTTCAGATTTTATACAAATTAAATTACTGATAGATATAATATCATTTTCAATTTTTATAATGTAAACAATTAACATGAATTTGTTAAGCAGATACTGTATACGTGCATAGCACTAGATTAAATACAAAGAAAATACTTTACTATTCTGTTTTACTTGTCCTTAAGAAACCAATATATAAGGCATGGAGTAGGCATTCAATTTTATATTCTTTTACATAGACAGCCACTTTGTGTCAGCACCATTTATTTTACAAAGGCCCAAATCCTCTGTATTCGATAGGTGTTTCTGTATGCTACATTCAAGGTCTCTTTCCCTGATTCTTCTCTCAAATTTTCTTGGTTAGTTTCAGGTAGTATTTGTTATTTAAAATAGAAAATATTCAAAGATATAGAAGAACAGCACTAAATGTCAATTTTCTTCTAACATCACTTTTGAGATTCTTTTGGATCTACATATATGTAATCTTTTGGAGAGCTGACATATATACGGTAAAAAAATCTTTGTATATGAGAGATACTGGTCTTCCCATGTATTCAGATAGTATTTCAGACCTCTGATGAGATTGAATAGTTTGTTTCTTCTAGGTCTTTTGCTTCTCTAACTTTATTTTAAAAGTCTAAAGTTTATATGCTTTGTTTATATTTTAATTGGAATGACTCTCCCCTTTCCTTTTCTGAGATGATGCTGATACTAATAATAAGAAACAGCCTGTGTAAGGTATATTGCTAAACTTTGATGCTTGAAAGAAAGCAAGACTGAGGTTGTAATAAATAAGCTAATTTTACAGAAATGCTAAGTGATTCAAATCATATTCTTATTGTACAGTCACAGCGCAGGCTCAGGTTTAATTCATTCAACTGAATCAACTATTAACTGTATTTTGTTCAGCCACATTAAATGGATCTAGTTGTTATTTGTGCGTATCATTTTTCTTCTCATATTGGATTTTTAAACATGACTCTAAAGACATGGAAATAAGGTAAATTGCTTCTTAAATAGTTTGTACTGTAAATGTTCCACAATGATGTCATCCACTAATTATTTTCTCTCACAATGTTCTGCGATGGCTCCAAATTAACTAAATAAATGTAGACTTGTTGGTACTATGTGCTAAGTTCTGTGCTATGTCCCAGCAAGTTATAGATATGAATAAGACAGACATGCTCTCTACCTTCGTAAAGTTGAGAGTCCGTAGCATTGAATGGTGTTCTTTCCCAAATCCTGGGAAAACCCTCTATCTCTATACATTTAAATGGATTCTGGATTGACTACAAATTGTTTTTGTCTAATCAACTGGTGGTAATATTAAATGAAAGCAAAACTACCACACATTAATAAAGACAAGCTTAGGTCACAGGTAAAAATCTGTGCCTATGAGGTCACGACCATATGTTTGATCATCATGATGAACTTATTTCATTATTTTCCATGATTGTAGCCTAAACACTTAAAACTAGGCAATTCTTGCAAGGAGGATTATGGCAGATATTGTGAATGTTTCCCTATTCCTGGAAATGTTTTTCAAGTTGAGCAGTAGCATTATCTTTATCTACTGAGGGCAAGACCTCGTCAATAAATAAATGTTTTCTTTGAAATGTATTGCCACAAGACATTTCATTTTTTATGGTTAGAGTATATGCCACATTAATATTTATCTCTTATCTCATAATTTTACAATACCTATTGCAGGTAAGCTCTGAAGAAAATTTAATATCTTCTTCCAACAAGCAATAAGCAACCTCCCTGATAGAATTAGGACTGTAGTCTCCAACTTTGCTTTTGAAATGATGTATTTTACTATAAAACTAAATGTTACCTCAACATAAATGCAGTGATTTAATTTAATAAATATATTTGCAATTATCAGGCGATCAATAGTCTCAATTATGAAATATTAGCTTAGACAATAAATTAAGTATCTAAAAATAGTTTTATGCTACCATTTTTCATGTGTGAATCAAACAGTAAAAGTGTTTAATAAAAATTTTTATTTTCAAAATTTGATGTACCAACCAACAAAAAAGATCATAGGGTAAACATTTCATTAGTAAATACCATATAACATTTAGAAAGGTAATAGAAGATCACAGTTTTCATTTGTGATTTTATACCTACTCTTCTATATAAGATGGCTCGTTTTATAGAAATCTGTTACTCTGTTGAGGTTTCTGTTTTCCCTCCCTCTAGAATCTCTTGTGAGTTCCACCATCTGTTTTTAAAAGAGCAATATACCTGTCTACCCTCCAGCTATTTTGCCTGTGACTCTAGCAATCAGATGAAACATTCAGTAACTTGACAGGAATAGCAGCTTTTTCTGTTCTGCAGGCCCTTCCCCAGAAACAGCATTTAAACTCTTCAAGTGTGAGAATAGAAAGCCTGTTTTCTTAGGCTTTGTCATGTCAACCTAAGAGCAGTTCACTGAGATGCCTTTGAATTAACGGATGGTTGAGGTAAAGGCAATCTTATTTAAATTCCTTTTTAAATAAGAAAAAAATGATTTTTAGTTCACAAAGTAAATTTCAATTCTACTTTGATCATATAAATTTACTGTAAAAAGAATTCAAAACAATTCTATAAACTATTTTTTATCAGAAAGTATTCCTCATTTGAAAAAAAAAAAAGAAAGAAAATATCCCTCATTATAGAAATTCGGAAAAACAAAAAAAGTGGAAAGAAATGTGTGGTGGGTGAAATTTTAAGTTGACTTCCTACTAGCCCTAGTTCTCCAGAAATTCTCTCCCCTTTGAGTGGTAGTAGAACCTTTGAATATGATGTGGTATAATTCCCAGGATTATCACATGAGCCTTTCAAAGCAAAGTGGTTTTGTCCAGCTATAAGCAAAAGGGCAAATCAGAGAGATTAGAAGCACGAGAAGGATTTCATTCCGTGGCTGGCTTTGAACATGTGGGCCATGTGAAAGGATTAAAGATAGCTTCCAGAAGCTGAGAGTAATGGCTAAGCGTAGCCAGAAAAAAACAAAAGTTTCCATCTTACAAATGCAAGGGACTGGATTCTATCAACAACCCAAAAGAATCCCCTTTCCCAGAATCCTCTAGACAAGAATGCAGCTTGGCTAACACTTAGATTTAGCCTTGTAAGACTCTAAGCAGAAAATCCACATTTGCTGGCCAGATTTAATTTAAAATGGTTGCCTAACATTTTAACATTGACACCTCCAGTTTGTATAAACCATTTGCCTATTATTGGGCATTTAGGTTGTTTAGGTTGTTTAAGTTTTTAATTGAGTGCAATATCTGAAAAAAGACTACTTAAATTTATATTTCAACTCCTTTACAATCATGTGATTGGGGAACTTAACGTTTCTGTGCTTCAGTTTTCACAATTGTAAAATGGTGTAACAATAGTACATATTTATAGGGTTATTGTGTGTATTCAATGAAATAATATGCATAAAATACTTGGAAGAGTTACTCACATATAGGAAGGGCTTCAATAAATGTTGGTTATTTATATCATATCTCATATTTTTGGTTTTTACAACTGTTATAACAAACACCTAGATTAGAATTGTAATGGGAAATAATTAAATCGCTGGATCAAATCATTGTACATAATGAGCACAAAATCATTTTCTACTGCAAAATAGTTTGTAAATTATAAACTATAGAGAAACTTAAAGATGATGAAATTGTTTTTTTTAATGGGAGGGAACAATTCACAAAAATGACAAGTGGGTTGCTTCATCCTACACTCTTAGGCCTTCTATAATATTTGAGCACATGCTTTACTCAAATTGAGACCCATTTAGAGTTCTTTATATCCATGGTTCAAATAACTTCTTAACTCATTTGCCTATTTTGAATTATTTTAAATTATTACTATAAACCATAAGAAAAAGGAGAAATATATCATAAAATGTAAAAAAATTTTGGCACATATACTGCTATAAAATTATGCACCAATACCTATCACCAAATAGAAATACCTATCACCAAATAGAAATACAAATACAAATCCCCTTGGTGAAAAGAAAAAAAAAAACAAAAAACACTCACTATCTTGGCATACCAACATTAGCTAAAACAATGGTTCTCAAACCTGGGATGTTGTTTATTTTTTATTTTATTTTTAATTTTTTTAACGTTTTTATTTATTTTTGAGACACAGAGTGACAGAGCATGAGCAGGGAAGGGGCAGAGAGAGAGGGAGACACAGAATCTGAAGCAGGCTCCAGGCTCTGAGCTGTCAGCACAGAGCCCGACGCGGGGCTCGAACTCACGGACCGTGAGATCATGACCTGAGCCGAAGTCGGATGCTTAACCGACTGAGCCACCCAGGCGCCCCTGGGATGTTGCTTAAATGGAGATTCTGATTCAGTAGTCCCAAGATGAGACCCAAACTTCTGCATTTGTAAAAAAGACCCAAGTAAAACACAAGACAAAGAGGTAAAGCATTCCTATCAACCAGCAGAACTGCAGGTTCACATGGTCTATTTGCCATGGGCTGAGGACTTAAAGTTTGTTTCTCTATGTGTTTGCCCAAATTTCTCAGAAAAAGAGAACTAACATACAAGTGTATGCTTACATATTACAATAACTCCCAAGTCACCATGACTTTTAAAGTCAGTTTTAACTGTAGAGTAGCATAGTTTCCAAGATTAACGTGAAAACCCTTGTTTATCAGAATTCAACTCTCACCCCTAGCTTAAAGATCGCATGGGGAGTATAGGCAAGGTTACCTAGAGAATGTCTTCACTACAAATAAACCACTTAATAAATTCAATAGTCCAAGGACACTCAAAAAATAATATTGACTCAGAGCCCATTGGTAATTCTTGGGCCACAGCCAATTATCCTGGAGAACCTGCTGTGGAGGCATATTTGCACTGGCTTTGCTTTTAAACCTATTTTATTTACAGCATAAATTGAAATTACTAGGCAGTAATAAGCTTTATCTTTTTAATTTCCTTCTTTTAAGTTCCCGTCATGATTTTAGTCTCTAAAAGCTTTTCCTTTTGTTTGATTAATTAAGCAAATTTATACACCCATTTACAAGGCATTTCCCCAAGTGTTACTGGAAAAACTAAGCATACATTTTGTACTCCACGTAAAGAAGCCTCGAATTATAAAAGATCCATCTAAATGATACATAAAATTTCCCCTTTACAATTAATATGCACACAAATAAAACTACAGCTAGCAGGTTAGCACTGGATTAAAGTGCTTTCTCCGGATCCATCATTTTCTCAACACCAAGCTCTGGCTGACTCTGCTCTTAGATAATTAAACAAAGCTCCTATTAGATTTAATTTGATTAAATGAACTAAGTATTTTCACTTTGTCTCTAATCTGATGACAACTTGTATAAGGAAATGGAAAGTAAGGTACATTCAGTTTGCTGCAGTTTAAGTTCATGAACAAAGGAAAATCACCACCATGGCTTCTTCTTATCAGAATATTCTTCTTTTGGCCTGTTAGATGGTCCCAGTTTGGGTAAGAAAACTATCTGAGTCTGAATGGTTTAATGTTGTTTGCTGATTCATGGGTAGATTTTTTTTTAATTGACAAAGTAATGAGACTATAGTTAAAAGTGAATCCTTCATCTTAATAATAAAAGAGAAAAATAATCCAAAAATTTAGGGAAAGATACTTAAGATAAAATCATATGGATTGGGAAAATACGAACCAAAATTTCATTTAGTTTGTGCTACCATTGCCTTTCTTGTGGGAAAATATTTTTTTTTAATTTGCTGCTCCACAAAGGTACAAAGCTAAACAATGGCAGAAAACAAACAAACAAACAAACAAAAAAAAAAAAAACAAAAAACAGTGACTTGGCTCTCTCTTCAGTATGTTGTTCTGTCTAAAGGAATTTAACCCAAACTTAGAATCTGTGTTTCATTTAATCTTCTCTTATCGAAAAATTAATGGAAATGGCCATGGATATCATATAGGGATTGTACTTGTACGTTAGGGAACAGAAAAAAGCCATGTATGAAACAGATTGCCTTAGAATGCACTAAGGTGCATATTGGAAGTGTCTGAGTTACAATTTTCAAAGAAAAATGGCTGTTACTTCCAAACTTGCGACATTAGGTAATCTGTATATTTAGAAGAGGAAGTAGGTAAGAGGCCCAGAAAATAAATAATTCAGAGAAGCTGACCTGGCAATGCTGACCTGCCTGGATGCTCCTTCTGCCAGACAAGTACCTCTACTCTTGTCCCCCACCAATTCCCATCACCATCACCACGCTGCAAGACGATTTCCACTTCACACAGGTACACTGTGATTTTTCCTCAAAAAGAAAAATTCTCCTCTTTCCAAAGGAAAGATACACTTTAGAAGGAAAAAGGAATCATTGGTCTTGTACTTACTGAAGCGATCTTGTTCATTTAGGTGCCCACACTCCAAACATCAGAGATATATCACATTCCTTAGGTGAGAGGTTTAACGGAGCAGGCTATAGAGATGCTATTAGAAAATCAAGCACTCTGCAATGGAGCCAACATTAGAGAGCTATTAGAGAGCTCTAGGGAACACAGAGTAAGGAAATTTTCAAAATATTTTTTTCCCTATTTCAAGACCATGCCTAAAATTTACCGTAGAGCAGGGAGCAGACTACACCCTTTCTCCCTCCTTCTCTTCCGTTCTTCCCCTTTCCTCCTCCTTTTTCTCTCTGCTCCTTTTTCTGTGCCTACAACCTCTTCACTTAGACCTACACCAAAGAATTCTAGTGCTAATTATTTATGGGTCTGATAGATTTCAACTGCCTGTGCTAAAAATCTACCACATATAATGTCTCCATGGAAAAAGTCACCTGCGTGGCTCAGTAGGTTAAGCATCCAACTCTTGATTTTTGTCTCAGGTCATGATCTCACGGTTACTGAGATCACACTGACAGCACAGATTCTCTCTCTCCCTCGCTTTCTGCCCCTCCCCCACATGTGTGCACAGGCTCTCCCTTTCTCTTTCTCTCAAAATTAAACAAATAAACATTAAAAAAATGTTTCCATGGAAAACGTTTCTAAATGCAGTCAACTAACCTAGACATGTACTCAGGTGTGAATTTGACACTATCCAAAACACAGAGGCACCACTAGTACAATTCCTTACTCTATTATACTTAGCCCAAGGGCAAACTCCAGGAGTCTGAAGCTTAGAGATGTTTGATGCTCCCTTTTAAAGCAAAAAGAATGCAGGGGTGCCTGGGTGGCTCTGTGGGTTGAGCGTGTCAGGCTCTGTGCTGACAGCTCAGAGCCTGGAGCCTGCTTCAGATTCTGTGTCTCCCTCTCTCTCTGCCCCTCCCCTGTCCATGCTCTCTCTCTCTCTCTCTCTCTCTCTCTCTTTCTGTCAAAAATAAATAAACATTAATTTTTTTTTTGAAAATAAAAAAGAATGCAAATACATAATTAGGTACAAAATATGTGTATATTTAAATCAAGAAAAGAAATCGCAATGCACTGTTGGAGTCTTGTCGATGCAGGTTCTTTTTTATTTTCCAAAGTTTGCTAAGGAAATTTGTCAGAAACATTCTCATAAGAAGGAATCCTGATTACAACTTGATTTTTCTTCCCCACCTAGAATACTCCACACATAATCACAACTCCCAGAGACCTAAGGAAGTGAGGGGCCCTGAACCTCGAGCTTCTTTGGCTTTATGCTAGATTCACCTCTGTTTATCATCCTTATCCTTTCAGAATGAACTCCTTTTCTTCTAATAGAATAAAAGAATAGACAATTTTAAAGACACAGGTTCTTTTGGTATTTACTTTTAAGAATGTCTGAGTTTAGGAGCACCTGGGGGGCTCAGTCAGGTAAGCATCTGACTCTTGAGTTGAGTTCAGGTCATGATCTCATGGTTCATGAGTTTGAGCAGCATGTGGAGAGTTTGTGCCACTCATTGGGCTCTGCACTGAGAGTGGAAACTGCCTGGGATTCTCTTTCTTCCTCTCTATCTTCCCCACCCCCCAACTCTAAAAAATAAATAAACATTTAAAAAGGAAAGAATGTCTGAGCTTATATAATGCTAGTACTATTAATTGCTGTATACATTTTTTAGGGAAACCATTCATATTTGCTAAGAAAAAATAAAGATTTAGTACCATTACCATATTATTTCAATTATTCTGAAGTATTGAAATACTTGTCATTCTACATTCATTAGGCTGTTTGCCGTATTTATCTACTCTAGGTATAATTATCCCCATACAGTGAAAAGGTAAAATGTGATATACTGCCTGTCAATAATTAAACATATGTCCAATTCAGCTGTGTTCCTTCATTTTTTAAATGGAGTTTGAAAATTTTGGAGATGCACCAAACTGTTCATTTTCTTTAAAACCTTTTCAACATCTCAAAAACTACATTAGCAATTTGAGAAATAAAGCCTCTAATATCATGTATCACATATAGTATTTTAGTGGCAAGTTTTTCACACTTCATCATTGAACCAAGAATTCTGTCATCTTGTGAAAAGATAGCAAAATTGCCTCCATGGGTGAGATTTGTAAATTGGAGCCGAGTGTGAAGGTAACATGATGAGAAAAGCACATTAACCAACCCAGGGTTCAATACAAGATTAACACTTCAGCCTAGATGTGTGTGAGAGGTTGCTAACACAAACCAAAGATTCAAAATTTAAGACAAGGAGGTTTCGATTACTCAGTTACATCGTTAAAAACAATTTTTGATGATGAGAAGGATAACATATCTTGCATCTGAATTTAAGATAATTTTTCATAGATTTCAAAATAGAACGTGAACCAGATTCATCAAGCTACCGAAGGAGCCTGGTATTTCGATGTCTCTCCCTTCATAAAACAAAGATTGGAGTTAAGGTGAAGCACAGGAAGATTGATCAACAATTGGAGGAGGAAAGAAGAACATGGCCTTAGCCCTCATCATGTGTCTCCCAATTCATGCCTTCATTACTGAGTGCTCACAGAACTTTCAACTGCAGACAAACTTCCCCAAATTCTCCTATGTCCAAGTTACCTACAATGACTCCCAACTGTAGGCTTTTCATTCATCTGCACTTCTTTCTTTCATGAAAAAGAAATCAATCTATACACAGATACCCTTTGGGGCACCTGGGGGACTCAGTCAATTGAACATCTGACTCTTGATTTTGGCTCAGGGCATGATTTCATGGTTTGTGGGATCAAGCCACCGTTTGGGCTCTGTGCTGACTGTGGAGCCTGCCTAACACTCTCTCTCTCTCTCCCTCTTTCTCATTCTCTTTCCCTCTGCCTTTCTCTCCTGCTCACACACACACACACACACACACACTCTCTCTCTCTCTCCCTCTGCCTTTCTCCCCTGCTGTCTCTCTCTCTTTCACTCAAGTAAAAAAAAAAAAATATATATATACTGATACACTTCTTTTTCTACCTCCAAGCCTTGTTCTCTCAGTTCTCTCTGTGTTTCTAATAATCATAAAATTAATAGTAGCTGATACTTTTTTAACACTTATTTCAGATTAGACATGGTGTCAAAAGCCTTATATTTATTATCTCATTTCATTTCTCCCATACCCATATGGTTTAAGTATTGCTTTTACCCCGTTTTTCAAATGTGGAGGGTTATCTGCCTCTTCTTTTGCCTTGTTCTGAATCTGTGCCTCTACACAGATTTATTCCTTTCCATTATACAGGGGCAAGTCCTTTTCCTCTTTTCTTACTTTCCAAAGTTATCTACTTGCCTTTCTTACTTCACCATAAAGTAACATACCCTCAACTCTACTCTTCTGCAGGCTACCTACTTATTTTTCCCCTTCGATGAATTTTTTATTAAATTTTATTTTATTAAAGTTTATTTACCCAAGAGAGAGAAAGACAGCGTGAGCGAGGGAGAGACAGAATGAGAGAGAGGGAGAGAAAGAATCCCAAGCAGGCCCTGGGCAGCCAGCACAGAGCTTGACACGGGGCTTACACTCACAAAACCATGAGATCATGAACTGAGCTGAAACCAAGAGTCTGGTGCTTAACCGAATGAGCCACCCAGGTGCCCCTAATTTTTTTTTAATAATAATCTATATATATTTTCTGTCACCAGTTCTTAACCTCTGGTTCATTTGACCAACTGAATCTGGTTCAGAACCTCCTCTATAAAAGATCACTACAAACATCATGTCAAATGGTCTTAGTTTAGTTCCCAGACTTCCCTATGCAAAATATCTCAACTTCAACATAGTGAAAAATGTACACTCTCAAACTAGCGATCTTACAATTATCTGTGCTTCTCCACTCCTCGTAATTAGTCTACGTAACAAGCTTAGTTGTCTAAAAGATTACATATTTATTATTTCACATTTTCTGTGAGTCAGGAAATGACTGGGTGTGGCTAAACTGGGCCCCCTTTTTAGGGTTTTATGATGTGGTAATTAAGGTGTCAGTCAGGGCCTGCTATCTCATGTGAAGCTCAGTGGACAGAAGATCCACCCAGGTTGTTGGCAGAATTCACTTCTTTGAGGCTGTAGGACCAAGGGCTCGGGTTCCTTCCTAGCACACCTTATACCTTTGACTAATCAATGGTATCTGATGAGAAAGCCAATCTGTATCAATAATAACATTACTATTAGTTAGCTTATATTTATGGAGCTTCTTGTATGTGCCAAGAACAGCTCCAGATTCTTTTTTGTTTTAACTCATTTAATCATCACAGAAATTCTATGACATAAAGTAATATTATTTCCTCTATGCTACAGATGAAAAGATTGGCACAGGCATAAGTTAAGTGAATTGCCCAAATTCATATAATTAATAAATAATGCAACCAAGACCCATGAATAATTATTTTGAGTGAAGAATCCACATTTATGACCACCCCACCACAACAAACTTCTTAAGTAAATTATTATTATTATTATTATTCATTTATTTATTTATTTTTTTTAATTTGGACAAGTGGAAGCAAGGCTTAGGAGAAAATTAACTGTTTAGGTTTGCACCGAAACTAGAATTTGTTAAGCAAATATTCTATTTTTTCCATGTATAAAGCTACAACGCTTTATATTATTAATAAAATCAAATCAGTCATCAATGCTGAGAAGTGCTGCTTCTGTCTGTCACAAATTTTAATACATCAGTCTTAGGGAAGATGATTCAGTAAAAATAGACTCATACTTAAGACAAAAGTCATGAGGTGCAGTGAAGGGAAAACTGAAAAGAGTCAGCCTGAACCAGATTTCTGTGCTGTTGCCATGAAAATTTTACTTATGCAGATGGAGACTGGGTAAGCACTCTTGGATTCCCCCACTAAGTTACTAAAGTTAGGGGACTGGCTGTTGTCAGCTGATGCTCCATCAGTATTTTGTTAACCTCATGTCTAGCTATAGTCACATTCACCCTAAAGATATCCAGACACTGGGAATATCCTGCTCTGAGACCAAGAATAAGACACCAGTGGAGATGGGCTATTTATGTTACTACTTTGATCACTGAAGTCAGGGGAAAGAGGTTTGTAGTAAATAGACAACTCATTCGAGAGTATGGCTTTTGTATGTGCTACCTTGGATTGTCATCAATGAGTGAAAATGCTGCAGACTCTAGATCAACTAGCAGTGCAATGCACATAACTTCATAAGCTTCAGTTTCCTCATTTGTAAAGAGAAAGTGAAGAATATTTACTTCATATTAAATGCTAGCTTATTAAAAATTAGATAAGTTAATTTTTTTTCAAAAGCTCAGATACTGGCATCCTGTCAGAGAGTAAGAGTTTAATATAAATTATTTATTAATATTAGCCTCATATACTGTTATGATAATTAAATAAAATTTTATATACATAACATATACAGAGCTGAGCTTGATAACTTATATTTATTATTATAATTATATAGTTTAATTACTAATTATTATTATAATTACCATATTATAGCAAACTTTTATTAAATGCTTGCTTTATGACCAAATTATATACAATCCATGCAAAGAGGACTTTCCTTGGAAGATCTTAGAAATTAAAGACTCTATTTGGGTTACTGTATACATTTATGGAAAGTTTGGTGTTTCATTAAGATTGGGAAGCAAACTGAATATTCATTATTGGATTTCAGCATGGAGATGGGGCATAAGAAAGACCTTCATGACAGTCAATTTTTCCTTAAGAAGCAATAATCAAATAAAATGTGAGGTCTTATATCGTCTATATTAGTATGCATTGGAAGTTTCAGAGATAAACTCTATAATCCAAATTCTTTAGTCCTGGATATAATTTGGCATCAACTTTGTTATGAACAAAGTTAAACATCAATGGGGATAATTTATGATCCCATTTAATGACAGGGATAGATCAAAGAGGATATCCATCACCAACGACATTATATTCATATTACTAGTTGATATTCTAATAAGCTTCAAAAGAGATTGTTTCAATCTAGAAAAAAATAATTGTTATCTAGCAGATATTGCAACATACAAAATGGCTGTTCTTAGTGATGTCTCTTCAAATAGCTAACTAGATAAGATGGATACCAAAACAAGAATCCAGCCAAAAACTCAGCAAGTTGATTGGTGTTGTCTCATTATTCACCGAGTTTCAGAAATTAATGATTAGTTTCTTGTTGTATGTCCAGGAATGAAACATGGACATATTCTTCAGCTTAGGTGTAATATTCTCCAGTTTTAGGTGTAATATTTTTTAGGCTCCCACTCACCCAACACAAATTTTAACAAAAACATTGAAAGCAATTAAGTATTCCTCTGATGGCAGATATGATGAGGTTAGGGGTAGGTAGAAGGCTAAAGCAAGAGCATGGGTAAACCAAACTGGGCTCTCTTTTAATATGTCAGAGTTGACTGAACAGCAGTCTGATAAACACATTTGGTTCCATAAATCCTCATAGTAGTTAAAGCATTTTATCACAGCTTATTAGACTGTGATAAAATGTATAGTTCAGGAGATGTCCTCATATATTCTGGAAATTACCAGCACCCATTTATATGGAACCTGTACTACTAGTTTTAATTAACTGAAATCATCTGCTTGGAATTATGCTCTCAATTTAGCTCACATTTCAATCTCCATAAATTCTTCCTCAGTGCTTTACTCTGTAGAATGCAAATGGGTGTGTGCCAATTCCCAGGAATGTCTAATGGCATCAGACAATGGCATGTTGTAGAGCATTTAGCAATCCTACAGTATGGGGGGCTGCCATATGAAACTAGCTTTGCTATGTTGATCCAACCTGAAAAGTAAACAGAATTTTTATTTACACCAAATTTGCCACCTCTTGTTGATGAACAGTGGTAATATTTGAATCAAAGATAGTTGACTTGACCAAAGGCAATTATGTTTTCTTCATATAGGTCATAAAATTATTTTGATTATTTTTTATAAAATCATGGGTGAAATTGATATCATTCTACTTAAAATATTCAATGTATTTTCTATAATACCCCATCTGATGCATTTATCTATATGGAAAGAAAATAATGTTTTTAATGTACACAGTTTGTGTCATATCAACATTTTTTACACTTCATTTACTAATGCCCTCTTTTACAAAATTGAAAATAAAATATTAATAAGTCTTAATATTTAAGCTGTTACTATATGAAAAAACAGAATAAGTATATTATGTTATATATGCAAATGACAATTATCAACTTTAAGTTACAAAATGCGTAGTATCCAGCTTTCAAATGAGTGAACTAGCTAGGGTGAACCAGGATGCAAAAAGTGTTAAAAGAAAAAACTTTAAGGAATTTACTCAGTAAGGTTTACAAGAGACTGCATTGTAGCTATTTGCTTCGTTCTTTACCGCATGCCCTGTCTACCAGTTTTTCTGTGAAATAAATACATGTAAGATGTAGGAAGGAAAAAATTTTCTCTTTTCCCCATCTAGGTTCTTTGGCTAGTTTAATAGTTAAATTTACACAAGACACATGAACGGAAGAAAAACGAATTTTAATGTCACACATTCAGGAGAGTGTGCAAATGTGAGACACCCCAAAGTGACCAAAGCAGGCAGCTTTTATACCTTTAAAACAAAGAAACAATTATTTTTGAGGAATTGACACAGGAGTTTGCCTTGGAATAGCAAATTAGTGAAGAAGTAACAAAGTTTGTTTATACAACCTTCTTGGCCCTGAATCCCTTATCTCTGGCAATAAGGATGCCACCTACTCTTCAGATGTGGGGAAAGTATTCTTAGCATGGGGAATTTATTTCCTGCTCTCAGGGGGACAAAGGGCTGTCAGAATATCCTTCTTGTGCTGACTGTTTCTAAAATAACTTTAATTCAAAATAACATGGCAGAGTGGCATATTTGGGGCAGCCTGTCCTGAACCCCTTCAAAGGTTTTAGTTTTAATTTTACAGATCTGAGAAAGCCAGAGTTTAATAGACTTCTATTGACTTGTCTCTGCATGAATATTATCTGTTTCTTTTGTGACTATCACCGTTCTCAAGCTAGTTTTCTGCAAACAGTAGGTGCTTAATAAATATTGCTGGTTATGTAATTAAATTGGTAGTACATATTCCTATTTCTTGTGCTTCTTGGAAACAGACTAAAAGAATACAATGAGCTAATTTGCATCACATGGGTGAGCACAGAGAGTGTTTAATTCAGTTTAATGTTCTTTCCAAATGGTTCAATATTTCCTTGAATTGAGCCTCTTCCCATGATCAGGCAGAGTGAGTAAGATATTCTCTGGGAATAAAGTGCTCATCCATGTGATGAAAATTAACTCCTTCAGAGCACCAGGGAGTTAATGGTAAATTATTTCTTCTATGGTACAAAAATGAATCAAATTGCCAATTAATCATTTCCTAGGGCATGCCAAACTATAGGCTGCAGTTTTTGAAAATATCTTGGGAAGATAGTCTGTGCCTTCTTCCTGGCTTGCCATTTTGCTGAGTGTTGTGAGACTTTCCTCTCCTTGGTGTTCTTTGCTTTGCCCTCATCTAGACCAATTTTTAGATGTGTGTGTGTGTGTGTGTGTGTGTGTGTGTGTGTGTGTATGTGTGATGAAGAGTAGGAATAGCTTGAGGATACTGGCCTATAGTGTCAGTTCTTTGCCTACTTGACAGTGTTCCCCACCTGCCATGCTGTGAAAGCCTTGATTTTGTTCAGTGTCCAAAATTTTTCAATGTCAAAATCTGAACCCTGATTTTGTGCATCAGGTAACCTCATGGCTTGAAGCAAGTCCTGGTGGTCTCATTCCTCTACTCAGAGGTTAGTTTACTTTTGGGACAGGACCTTGGCAAGATTTTTACTCACTGATGAAGCAGGGCACAAGAATGAAACAACCTTTCTTTGACCAGAGAGTGTGTAAACCTCTAACTGCAATAACCATCTTGCCACCAACATAGGAAAAAAAAAAAAAAAAAAAAAAAAAAAAGCTCAGGATGAGGCTAAAACAACGCCGTAGGGCAAAGAGGTAGAAGACACTGTGTCCTTGAAAAAATCTCTGAGCCCTCTGATGGTGCCTGTCCATACCTCTGAACCTGAAGGCCAACTGATAGAAGTAAACTGAAAAGTGAAAAATTCTCCGGCATATTTTTAAAGAAAACAGTCCTTATTTCTCGCATCAGTTGGGACAGAGTTGTCTGCTAATTGTAAACTAATGAAACACCTTCTTTGAACCTACCACAGACCACCGTGAATAGATATGCATTTTGATAGGATCTGTGCAAGACTCTAAAATCATCTGTTCTTGTTAAAACAAAACCCCCAAACACAGGCTGGGCCTCAGTCTAAAGACATTCAACAGAGAAGGCAATTCATAGCATCCTGCACTCCCCAAACAGACATAAAAGGAAGATATTTAATATTTCGGGGCACCTGGGTGGCTCAGTTGGTTATACTTCTGACTCTTGATTTCTGCTCAGGTCATGATCCCACAGCTTATGAGATCAAGCTGCATGACAGGCTCTGTGCTGATAGTGTGGATGCTGCTTGAGATTCTCTTTCTCCCTCTCTCTCTGTCCCTCCCCCACTTGCTTGTGTGTGCTCTCTCTCTCTAAAATAAATAAACATTTAAAAAATTGGAACATATTTAATATTTCTGTTTATTATTCATTATGTAAATATTCGAGAATAATGTTGAATTTAATCTTTTTTAATAGAAAAGAATATGTGGGGCACCTGGGTGGCTCAGTTGGTTAAGAGGCTGATTCTTGATTTTGGTTCAGGTCATGATCTTGTAGTTCAGGGGTTCGAGCCCCTTGCCACGTTCTTTGCTGACAGCATGGAGCTTGCTTGCAATTTTCTCTCTCTCTCTCTCTCTTTCTCTCTCTCTGTCTGCCCCTTCCCTGCTCACGTGCATGCACACTTTCTCTCTCTCTCACTCTATCTTTCTCTCAGAATAAATAAACTGAAAAAAGTAAAACAAGAGAATACTTAACAATTGTTTCTAGTTTTTAAAAGATTTAGCGGAGGACTTCAAGATTCCCATTTCCTGGAGGAAATTTTTTAACTGCAAAGCATTGTCAATATTTTGATTAGGCTTTATTATCAGAGCAGACCTACCGTATTCAGATAATCTTTCTCGGGATGGGGACTCCAAGAACAAATTGACAACAACTCTGTTGGGACTAGATTAAAAGCAAATAGGAACAAAATGGCATACTCCAGGATAAACACACATATTCTAGAACTTAAAGATATCTAAAATAGAGAAGGAGATCAGGGAGACAGGAGAGTACAAAAGAAAGAAAAAAAATGTGTAAATGGGTGTTTCTGTACAGAAGCCATTTTGCATTTCAATAGCACCTGAAGAAAGAATGTGTACTCTGAATTCTTATTCAAAGATCACAAATCCGTTTTTAGATAAGTGGTTCTATAGCTAAATATTAGGAAAGAGTAATATCATAATGACTTTTCAGATGGAAGAAAAACATACTTCAAAGTCCTAAAAATAGTAAACATTCATCTGAACATCTGGTCATTTCAGATTAAAAATCTAGTGTTTGCAGGGTATATTATTACATTAAAAGTCTGAGAGAAGTAGTGGTTGGGAACAAAAGGCTCACTTGTGTGCTTTCTTACAGTGTTAAAGTCACTTAGATAATGAATCAGTGTTAGTTGACACTTAGGCATACTTTTGGTTTGCAAAAGTGCCAAGTGAACAGCCCTATGGGGTGCTCACTGGTTATAATCCTGTTAACCTTGACTACAAAATGGAATGGCATTCACCTCTTACTTTCATCTATCTGTAAAAAAGGAGTAACAATAATGTTGTGTTCTTTCCTTAAAATAAAACAATCCCATCTTTCATTGCTCCTGGCTGTGTGAAATACTATTATAGTTTAAGAAGAATTTGCATAATGCTTTTGAAGGGCTTAATAGCTATAATAATTTTCATCTACTATGGAATATGCTTATAATATATAAAAGGTTGAAAATTTTTATTGTGAGAGGATAATTAAGGCATATCATCTAATCAGGAGAATAATGGTAATACCTGGGTCGATGACTCTTAAGGGTTTATGTTTTGCAAATAGGTTTGAGATTTTCCTGTACTGATTTGACCAATGACTCTCTTTGGAAAAATAATTTTAAAATGATGTGCTTTTTTGAATGATTTATCTTAACACTGGCTTGTTGTCCTCAATATGATACCCGCTCTAGTCTTGGGGACTATAACTCATATCATATAAGAGAATCTCCATAGAGAGGATTGCTTCCTCTTTTTTTGTTTTTTTCTGCTTTTGATCTGACAGGATTGTCATCTCATTGCAGAGTTCTAGATGACCACCAGGGACAAAAGGCAAAGTGGAGATCTCTCTGGCATATTTTGCCAGATATTATATAAACCTTCTATCTGTATAATATCACTCTTCTACTGGGGCACCTGGGTGGCTCAGTCAGTTAAGCCTCCAACTCTTGAAATTGGCTCAGGTCATGATCTCATGGTCTGTGAGATTGAACCCTGCATTGGGCTCTGCACTGAAAGCATGAAAGCCTGCTTGGAATTCTCTCTCTCTCTCCCTCTCTCTCTCTGCCCTTCTCCCGCTTGCTCGCTCTATGTCTCAAAATAAATAAATAAACATTAAAAAATATATATCACTCTTCTATGAAATGTCAAATGATGAATTTGAAAATTTAATATTAGTTATAATAATTGAATCATTTTATGGGAAAATTAATTTCTTTTTTTAAATAATGTCTTCATTCTGATGGTCTGATGGTCTTCATTCTAGATCTAACTGCTTTTAGGGAACAAAGTTTTGTGTTTATATATGGAAAGGTTTATTAGCTAACTCTGTAACCTTTCTGTGATTGGCCTTGGTTTCTTCATATATAAAATGAATATAGGAAGGATATGAATTATTGTGATGACAAATGAAATGCTGTATGTGAAAGTGATTAGCATGTCATACATATACACATATATGTAATGTATATATGTATAATGTATAATGTAATCAGTAATATTTCTTTTAAAATGATGCAATATTCATAAATTTTTTGATAAATCAACTCTATATTCTCATTTAAAATGAGTTGTTTCCATTCCAAGCATCAGTAAAATTGCTAGCATTTTTCCCATTTTTTAAGTGCCTCTAAATTTTTGGAAGAATTAACAAATAAAAAATATACATAAACATGTACCTACATAGACACCAATTTATTGTTTTAAAGAACACTTCCTCTAAAAAAAAAGAACTTTTTAAAATTTATTTACACATCTTCTTCTGATTTTGCTGTAAATTACTCCATGCACAAAAAGATTTAAAGAAAGTTATATATTGATTTTACACACTATTGAATTTTGTGAACAATTGTGCTCACAGTTAATATGTAAGTAAATTCCAAGTCAGAATTCTGTATCATACAGGTAGAATGCAGACTTTATCAGTGTGCAGATTTCAATGCCAGAGAACACAGAAGGCATACATGTGCATTTCATGAAAATTAATGCTACAACCCAAACACCTAACAAATGGTTCATTATAAGTGCTCTCAATTAGTGATGAATTTGAGAAGTGACATATTTCCTATCCAATGCTATAAAAGTTTATACGTAAGTAGAATTATTTTAATGAGTTTTTATATACTTTATCTTTTTCTCCTTTCTTGTCCCTTTTTTATTTAGATGCATTGCCACATATTTTATGGTAGTATTGATTCTCTCTAGAAATAATGCGTAGACATTTTTAATATCAAGTCTAGTTAAGACTTTAAATGCACTGACATAAGAAGTTCCAAATCTACTTGCTATAGGTCTCGTAGATCATTGCTGTTTCTCCTGGTCGTTTGCATTTGGCAGCAACAAGACAAATGTTCCCATAAAAGGATGCTCCATGTAGCACATCACCCATTTCAATGAATGTAGTATGTGTTTATTTGAAATAAAGATCTCCTTGGTTTCTTGTCTTATGCTACAATGATTCTGTGAAAAAGCAGCCATATTTCATTTGAAGTAAAGTCTCACTTCAAAGAAGATTGAAGTGACTTCTAAAAATATGGCTTGTGAGATACAGAAAAAATAGCACTGTGCAAATAAAATTACGTAAGAAATAGGGGCACCTGGGTGGCTCAGTCGGTTAAGCTTATGACTCTTCATTTCAGCTCAGTCATGATCTCATGATTCGTGAGTTCAAGCCCCGCATTGGACTCTCCACTGACAGTGCGGAGCCTGCTTAGGACTCTCTCTCTCTCTCTCTCTCTGCTCTCTCTCTGTCTCAAAACAAATAAATAATAAAAAAAAAACTTTAAAAATTACATAAGAAATATAATAATTTCAGGAAACAAGATACTTTTATTGTATAGAATAATAACTGTAGAATAATATATACAACGTATACATTTATTTAAGCATAATATCTCATGTGTTCTTTAATAAATAATTCACTTGCCTCCATGCATTGTATATAAATATGACTTAAGGGGCGCCTGGGTGGCGCAGTCGGTTAAGCGTCCGACTTCAGCCAGGTCACGATCTCGCGGTCCGTGAGTTCGAGCCCCGCGTCAGGCTCTGGGCTGATGGCTCGGAGCCTGGAGCCTGTTTCCGATTCTGTGTCTCCCTCTCTCTCTGCCCCTCCCCTGTTCATGCTCTGTCTCTCTCTGTCCCAAAAATAAAAAAAAAAAAAAAAAAAAAAAAAAAGTTATCTCAAAGATGTGTCTTGTTAATACTGTTTTCATTGCCTTATCCAGTGCCTGGAATATAGCAACACCTTATTGATATTATTTTTTTTTAATTTTTTTAACGTTTATTTATTTTTGAGACAGAGAGAGACAGAGCATGAATGGGGGGAGGGGCAGAGAGAGAGGGAGACACAGAATCAGAAGCAGGCTCCAGGCTCTGAGCTATCAGCCCAGAGCCTGAAGCAAGGTTCGAACTCACGGACAGAGAGATCGTGACCTGAGCTGAAGTCGGACGCTTAACCAACTGAGCCACCCAGGCGCCCCAATATTTCTGAATGAATGAACAAATGAACTGTCATGGTATTATCCAGGGCTATCCATTTTAGGGGGAAAATAACTGCTTTCAGATTAAAATTGCCTACACAAATGTGTGTATTTGTCAATTGAATATGCTAATCATCGAAACAGAGATAAAGTGTAAGAATTTTTTCTTAACTTCTTCTTTAAGGACAAGCCAAACATGTTTTTCTTTTAAGAAAAAATTCTCTGCATTGACCAAAACAGGCGCTCTCAAACTTTAGTCTTCATAAAAATTACCTAGGAATTTATTTATTCATATATATGTGTGTGTGTGTGTGTGTGTGTGTGTATACATATATATGTAAGTATGTATATATATACATACATATATATATGTATGTATATATGTATGTATATGTATATATGTATGTATATATATATGTATATGTATGTATATATGTATACATATACATATATATGTGTATATATATATATACACACACATATATATAATTTTTAACTATAAATGATTTTACAAAAATGAAACAAATACCTGATTATCCATACCCAGCTTGAGGTACAGTTCATTACTTTGTAGCCCTTTTGTGTATCCACCATATGGCATGATCAACAGGTTAGCGACTCTCTGGAGCTCTGTGTAATCATCCCACAGCTTTTCTTGAAAGTTTACCTAATATGAATGTACATAGTAGGCACTCAATATTTACTGAATGAAAGAATAAAGGTACATATATCCATTATTAGATTTTCTGGTTTTGACTTTCATATTAAACCACCCAGATGTGTTTTGATTTGGTAGATAAGGGACAGAGTTCAGAAATTTGCAATTCTCAGGTGATTCTGAGGTAGATGGACTCTGGGCCACTTTAACAAACACCACATCAATCAGTCTATCCACCTTATTTGCAGAGATAAACATAGAAACAAAATGATAGGACTAAAGTTGTAGATCACTACAAGGACATCAATCTTCTACTGATTTTAACAAAGACTGCCAGCTTGTGAGACCATGTGGTTTACCGTGGTTAAAACACAGGTTCTATCCTGTACTAGCCTTGTTAGGAACTCTGTACTGGTCAAACCATGAGATTCCCACATGAAGTCAAATCTTATTTATTCTTTAAGTCAATATAAATCAGTATAATTATAAACTAAGAAGGGGCAGTCACCATCTACTGTTGGGTGTATTCATTAACTTAGTCAACAGATATTTATTTGACTCCCTACTGTGTTACATACGACTGAACTAAACAGGCTAAATTCCTGCCATTATGGGGTGGAAATTCTCATGGGGAGAGAAAAATCAATACACAAAGTATAGGTGTAAATGATACAGTGTATTAAAAATGATGATTAGTGTTATTTGGAAAAATTAAGTAAAGAATTGAATATGGAAACCCTAGTGGTAGTGATGGAGAGTTACCATTTTAAATGGAGCAGGAGTTATTCAGAAAAGCTCTCACTGAGAATATGAAATGCTTATAATAAATCAAATGAAATGAGAACATATGTATTTTTTCTAGTACAAATGAATATATACCTGAATGTTCTTTTTAAAGTAATTTGGTGGAAGCCACACGCTCTACCCTCCTGCCATTAAAAGAAGGAAAAGCAGAGATTTTCTTCTTTCCAAATGACATCCATGCACTATCAGAAATCAGAATGCTTCTTAAGCAGCCAAACAAGTTGGATGTGACTCCCAGAGGCTCTTAATGCCATTGCAGCTAAGCTGAAACTAAATTTGCATATGGAATAGTCTAACTTTACACGAGCCACAGGAAATAAATCCATCAAGAGTCCCGAAGGAGTACATTTTACAGCATGAGCTCAAAAATGAGGCAGTGCTACTCACAATCATATGTTCTAGAGAAGTCAATTGAGATTTCACTTCTTCCAAAAATGATCTCAGCTGGAGCCTTCCCAAGCTGTATGGTACAGATCTCCTTGAGACTAAATCCTGGTTAGCAGATGAACAGCATGCCTGCTCCCTTGTCCATGGCAAAGTTTGCTAATGAGTCATGACCATTTTCACCACAGAATTCAGAGACTACCTCAAAATTCTTGTCAAGTTAGAATACTGGGCAGTCAGTATCAATCTAGCTGAGATGGCTTTTAATATAAAATAAAGAAATGTCTTCAGTCAGTGGGGATTAAGAGTGCTTTTTAAGAATTGATCTAGGTCCCCTACTGTTCACCTCCATGTGGACAAAAGATGATCCTCCAAGCGGGCAATAATAAAATTCGACTTCTTAATTTCCATAACAGAATGCAAACTTGCTGCCAGACCATCTGGTATCTTTTTAGTCATCAACATAGATGTGTGTCTGCCAGGTATTTGCCCCAGAGCTCAGTCTTGCAATGGCTCTTATTCAGCTCCAGGCAAAATATGGTTGAGGCCAATGCTTCTCATCAATATGGATCTAAAAGACATGGTACTATTTCATTTCTTTAGGTAAGTTCAAGTTACAGCATTAGAACACAATGCACTTGGGCTTGGCTTCTCCTTAGCATTGATGTGTTGCAATTCATGTTCTCAACAGCTTTCCAACTTTACCAATGTATGTAATAGCTGAACAATGGCACTTCCTGCATTTTCCACAGGTATTAAAGACCTTGTTATTCAGTATTTTGTATATATGGTAAATTATTTCTAAGGTTAAAAACTAGAAAATGTTTATTCTCCAGAAGGCTAATTCTTTTCCTTTTAGATGACAAGAAGCCATGTTATTTCATGTGTTTCTTACTTTGGCAGCCACAAATTTCAAACTTAAATTTAAGTTTTAGCAAAAATCTTCTTTATATTTTATAATTTATCTCTCACCTTTCCTGCTGGCTACTTGCCTATATTGATTATGACTTTTTTCAGATATTATGTGAAAAATATGAGTTTTATTTCAGACATCTTCAACATACATAGATGTAGACATATGCATATTAGAAATTAATAAGTTCATATATGTACTTTGCTTTGTGGATACCTGTAATGGGTACCATTCATTGTGAAGGATACATGGTGCTCCATTTCTATTTTCTTGTCTAGGCTGCTGTAGCCATAATCCAACTGTTGAGAATATAGACTGCTGCCAGTTCACAGGTCTGTCCCTCCTGGAAGATTGCTCTCAATATCAGGATTACAATGCCTAAAGCTCTGTCCTTCCTAGAGGAGCATTCATGGTCAATCACAGCTTGCTGCAAGGACTTAAGGCTCTACCATATTTTTCAATTTGGAGAAATGATGAGCCATTTTAGCTTCAGAGATCCACGTACAATCAGATGAGTCCCCACTTGCAGTCACATTGCAAATCAGCTTTTTTCTCTACTCTATCCTCTCGTATGAACTTCACACAGGGGAATCTCCCCAGTACTGCTAGATAAACCTACACAAAACCTCCCATTTCAAAGTCTGTTGCCAGGGAGCCCAACCTAAGTCACCATCTCAATCAGTTTCTTTTGCTTATGCTTTTTGTTGATTTTTTTTTTCTTTTTAGACATGAGGAGCCTTTCTTAGACAATGACAGGTCTAAACACAATACCGATGAGTCAACTCAGCTGGTGAATGGTATTACTTTTTCTAATTCAGCATGTTCTTTTACCAAATAGCCAAATAGTACTGTGGACGTATTAAATGAGCTTAACCAAACTGTTATGCAAAATTTCTATCAATCTTTTAATTTCAAAGCATTTTTCAAAGCATTTTTCAAGATTTATATAGAATGTAAGAAGATACTAGAAATCATTTTGAGTATTTTGTTTGTTTTGGCTGGCCCTTTAAAGCCAAACAACAACGTCACTACTACTGGGTACTGATGTGGGAAGATGGAGAGTGGCTACTATTAACTTTTTATAAAATTGAGGAAAAGATAATTTTCTGAATACACATAAATTTCTTCTGTTAAGGAAATGTATATGTCATAGCATTATATTAGTCTTTGAGGCGGGAAAACTGATTATAAATTTAAGAAATTACACTTTCGTTTATACTTCTAATCCCAGAGCAATCTTTAAAGTGACAGCTTAGCCATTAGTTAATGTTTACAATTGATGAGTAAAATTATTTCTCCTAAATGGACTTTGCATGTTTTAGCAAAGTGTGGCATGAAGCAAATTTATCTAAAATGAATAATGTATCCATGTCACAACAGACATTATGCTGTTTCTACCATCCACTTTGGGAGAAAATTTTAAAGAACATAATTTTGACACTTTCAGTTTAAGATATTACATACATTTTTAATTTCTAGTATTTAAGATGTTTGCTCAGAGTTTATCCATCAATTTAAAGAATTTTCCATTACAAGCTTAAAACATTCTTGACAAATATTGATTAGTTGGGGAAAATTAGTACAATTCTAACATATTTTCATGCAAGAAATAACCACTGAAAAGGATGTAAAGGTTATTTATCTATATTATTTCACAATACATGCCAGGTTGCTGGCAACTTCAATATGTCTCTGACTATAGTATCTTTAAACAATTACATTTTTTGTACTTTTATTAGTCAATTAATACATGTCCCTTGTAGAAATAATAGCAAATAAAGATAAATAACATTTACCTGTTGAACTATCATAAAATGGAATTACGTTAAATAATTTTTAAAATTCTATGATGAAATATTTGACATATAAAGAAAGATATACGCAAAGCAAAAATTATAACATTTTGCCCTATTACATTCAGATATTTTTGAACAATGAAACAAAAAAATGTTACCTTTCCTATTTTTCATCTTTCCTTCCTTCCTAGTGTTAATCATTATTCTAAAGGCAGTGTGTGTCTTTTTTGTTTACGTTTACTATATAGCTACATATCTGTAAATGAAATGCAGTAACATTTTGTGTATTTTCATGTTTCACACCAGTGCTTTCACATTATAAGCATCATTATGCAACTTCCTTTTTGTCTTTTACTGTTTTGTTTTTGGATTTCATTTCTTGTAGTGCATGTAATACCTATTACATTTAATTTAATGTTAACTGTGTTTCATTGTATAAATATGCTACCATTTAACTGCTCTCCTAGGATAATTTCTTGTATTAGCTTTGTTATTGTTTGGAGTGTCTGTGTGTTTAACAATTACTATAGACCATCCCATATATGGTATACACATGCAAAATTTTCTCTTGAATACATTGAGCATATACCTAAAAGAGCAATTATGGAAGATAGATTATGTCAATTTATTAGATAATACAAAACTAAGAAGCTTATTCTATATATTTTACATAACCAAAATAAATTTACAAAACTACCAGCTTCTTAACACTTGTTTCTTGTAGAATCCCAAACATATGCATTTTGTATTTCTGATTTTTTTCTTTTCTTCTAAACATAAGCATTTCTTCTATTTCTGATTCTTAAAGAATTTTTATTCATCTGCCGTGACTATCTTTCAGTTATTGTCATTGTTGACTATCTTTTTCAACGTTAGTTTTATTTATTTATTATTTGTTTACTTTCATTTAGTGACTCATTCTGATTGGGAAGTATGATTTGTCTCTCTCTTATCTCTCCCTCTGCCTTCTCCTTCTCTCCTATCATCTCCCCTTCCCACTCTTTCCTCCCACCCCCACCCCCCATTTTCTCTCTTCTCTCTTTTTCTGTAGATTCAGCCCCAGTTGACTATTCTACAGTTGTCTCCATTTTCCCATTCCAGGATTGTCATTAAAAAACCAGTTTTTATATTTCTATTCAGAGATGACATCAGAGAATCCTGTCACCTTGCAAAAGGATTTGCTCAATTTTTTTCAACGTTATCATTTCTGTTTTTTTGCCTCCCCAGACAAGCAGCTTCATTTAACTTGAAACCCCAAGCAGCTACTGGAATATATTTCTCTCTCTCAAACCTTCTTTTCCAGACTCCTTTTATAAGTGGAAGAACCTTAGACAGATCCTAGTTTCAAGCACTAAGCCTTGCTTGGGTCTTCTTATCTAGCATGGGACACTTTCATTTCCTTTACCTCAACATGAACTAGGACCCAGTAAATCCATAGCTTCAGGCTTGTTCACTACTTGACATTTTTGTTTTGGTATATTCAAGTAGCTCTCTTCTTTTTGAGTTCAGTGGTAGCTTCTTAAATTTCTATTTTTATAATTTCCCTCCAAGTCCTAAACCTTGGAGTGGGAGATGAAAGAGAAGGAAAATCATATATTTACAATACTGTCTTGAGTTTATATGATTATGATACCTATTTTGTAGTTTATATGTCACAAATACACACATGTTTCAATACACCTACAATTATATTATTCTTCAGTGACTCTGTAATAGACCTTCATGTGGATGTACCATGTTGCACTTAAATCATTCACTATACATTGATATTTTTTTCTGCGTTTTTGTCACTGTAAAACACTGCCATGAAGACTTTCCAATATATATCTGTTATACATTTGATCTATTATTTTGTTAAGACAAATTCCTAGAGGCAGAATTTGTGGATTAAAGGTACATATCTTTGAGATTGGGAAAAAAATATGTAGAAAAAGTTTTCATAAACACCATTTTATCACTAAGACTGGAAAATAAAATTTAGAAAAACTCATTTCCGTATAACTAAATCATTATTTAGAATTCAATCTCAGACAAAATTAAACTACTGTTATCCACTCAATTAATCAATTAACGAAAGTGTTTGCTCAGCACTGCATTATATGTTCTATGTATTATAAGAAAATAGTTTTGAAACTTTTGCTTTTCCCAGAATTTCTTTATATTCTCAAGTTATTGAGAGCGCCAAAGTAATGTGGACAATATCCTGCCAATATTTATCAGATTAAAAATGAAAACTGAGAAGATTTAAATTATTAACATTTCATTAATAATGTAATACATTACATTAATTCATTTCAAAATAAAATTAGCCATTGCATTGTATGCTAATATAAATAACATTTTTAAAGTAAAATTATATTTTCCAAAATAAAAAAATAATTAATTTTAAGAATTGCTTTGCTTTACAATTATCTAAATACTTGATACCTAACTTAATATAATATATCTGGATTCTCCTAACTGCATCTGCTTTCATTCTGTTGTGAAATTTTGGTTGAAAATGTAAGAAATCCAACTTTGCATAATATATAGTTGAAAAAGGAAAAGTGTGTAAGTAATTGTGGGTGGTCTATTCGTATACTAAACTCAACACAGTTTCTTAAATGTAAGTTGCAATTTGAAATCTAAAACCATATAAAAGAAATAATTTGTCATACTCTGATTTGTTAGATCCACTGTTTTATCTTCACTTTGAACAAGTTTTATAATATCATGCATTGATCATTTAAGGAAGATTGCCTATCTTCCAAATGTTGACACGTTGCTTTATAAGATAACAACAACAAAAAATCACATTTGCTACTATCATACAAATCTCATCAGAAATGCCTTTAATATCAGAAAGTTGTCAAATTCACATCCCTGCATACAAGTGCTCCAAAATTATAATTTTTGTTACAAATTTCACATTTTGGCAAATATTGGAAAAAAACAGTGACAAAAAAGTACCATCAATTGTTCCACTTAGAGAGATGGGCTTCTTTTCAAAAAATAAGTCTGCTAAATATCCTAGTTTGAATAGCTATAGTTTATCAGTTCTTTCGAATAAAGATGATATTCCATGAAATGGTGGCTAGATTAGTTTGCAACTCAAACAATTGCATGTGTGCTTTTCCTTGAGACAACCACTATATGTAGAAGTGCTTTATGTGTACTTTCCCTTTCATCATGCAACATGTGAAAAATAATCAATGAGCAGAAATGTGGAAAGTGTATTGAGTAGTCAGAAGACCTTCTTGGGAAAACCATTTGGAAAGCTGTTGCTGTAACCTGGACAAAACAGGAAGATAGCTTTGAGTAGGAGAAGAGTATAGCTTTGAGAGACGTTCAGAAGTTAAACATGTCAGGATTTGGGTGATTGGATATGGGGGTATGGGGAAGAGGGCCAAGTCAAGGACAATTCTTTCATGTCTGTTTTTGGCAATTGGTTGGTGGTGCTGCTGAGATCAGAGGTATAGGAGAGGTACCAAGTTTGGGAGGGGTTGGGGGAAGGGAGATGTGATGAGTTTGTAGGGAAGGAAAAAGTTTTCCTCAACCCACTTAGGGTCTCCAGTCTGCAAATCAAACTGCCAAAGGAAAAGACAGATTAATAGAAAATTGTAGATTAAGAGATTACATGAATGAGAAACTTCATAAAGAAGTAAAGATCCAGAGAAACAGACCTATGTACTTTATGCTGGGTTGAAAAAGAGTGAGCAATTGTGAAAGGATATGATAGGTCAACAAGTATGAGGTAGGTCGACATTAAAAATAAAATGGGGAGTTAATTTACCGGGAAAATGAGTTCATCCAGGAATAGCAGAGGAATTGTTATTTGAGACAGGCTAACTATGGCAAACCATAGATAAGTCTGAAGAGACAAAGGGAAGGTAAGCTTTTACTGGGTTTTAGGAAAAAATTGGGGAGGGTTGTTCTGAACAAAGTTCATTGGAGAAGAACAAGAATTAAAGGTTGTGGGGTTTTCATTGGCGGTCACTACTGGTTGGTATGTTGTCGCAGGGGCAGCTAGTGATCTTCCCATTTTTTCTTAAAAGTGGGAGATAAAATTCCTATGTGAAAATATCATCCCTTATCGAAAAATTCTTACCTGCCTTCTTCCTGCTGGTTACACAGGCTGAAACAAGCGGTATGTGCTTGAGAGCGCCTCTTTCAGCGCTGTCTGAAGTCATTTTCAACGACCTTTACTTCATTCATTTTCACGGGTAATTGTAAATTGGGGAGAATTCAGCAAAGCCTGTTAGGGTTCTTCTTGGCATTCCTTTGTCTTCAGAGATGAATGCTTCTTTCCTCCAGGTATGGGGAGGGCACCTCTCACATGAGGATTGTATGGCCTGTGGCAGGGAAGAATGGTAAAGCAGAAAGAGGAAGAGGTGAGTAGACTCAAAAAACCCAGGACATTGTTATGAGAAGAGAAGAAACAAGAGAAGCTGAAGGCCAGCCTTCATACAGATGATAATCTGAACTGGGTAGATCACAGCTAAATATTCAGCAAAGAAGAGATGAAAACTCTTTTGAAAGTTCTTTTAGGCTGAAAATTCTTTTACCCAGATAAGAATGTAGATACTAGAAACACCACACAGCTGAAATTGCTCAGGGATGACATCCTAAACCACTCCCATGCTCTCCTTCAAGAAAGCTTGTGAGTTTGGTGGATTTCACCATGGATGCAACTTAGACCTCATACGGCCCTAAACACAAAGCTGGATTCTTAGAGTAAATGACCTTTTATTTTTATGCCCTCCTTCTCCTTGCCTTTTCTGTCCTTTTTTAAATCTTTTTTACCTTCTTAGGTAGCTAGCTACCCAAAATACACACCTTAGTTTCAATCAATTCTGAGACTCTTAGCTTCTATTCAGTTGAGTATATGATCAAATGTGCAGACCTTGGGTAAACGAATTACTAAGAAATTCACTGTGGTAAAGATTGCAAAGGTTATCCACCCTCATCTCAGGCAGTGTGGTTTCCTTTATACCTCACAGTCTGTAGCATCCCTCCAAGCTATTGCCCAGCCTGTCCTAGGATACCTCTACAGGTAGAAACTCACTTCCTCTATCTTCTGAAATCAATGCCTATTAGAACATTCCTTCATCATCTGGCACCAAACTTTGGCTTCTTTAATTTGTTTTTAAAACCCCTGTATTAAATACATACATACGTACATGCATATGTACTAACGACATACATATATACATATATACACACATACATACATACATATATACATGCATACATACATACATACATACATACATAAAACCTTGTGTTAGAACAGCAGAGTATGAATAAGAGATCTTCACATTCTTTACTACAATCTTGTAAATATGTATCTTTGAAAGTGTGATATATATACATTAAGTATTTTCTTAAAAACACAGTAGTCAAGACTGTAGATTTAATGATTAGTAACTTAATAAAATTCATGATATTAATGCTTCAGTATCCTTAACTAAAAACGGATTTTTTACCCTTGCGAATGCATGGCAGTGGAGAATATTGTGTCTTAGGCTAACACAGTTCAGTGACACTTCCTTGATTCCACATAAGGAGTCAACAGTTTTACCTGCCATTGACTTTTACCATCAGGGCCAATGTCCACACAGTGAAAAAGTCAAATAATATCTTGGCACTATTATGAAAACAGTTTAATATCACTGACACTTGAAATTATCTCAGGAATCCCCAAAATCTGTAAATCACACTTTGAAAACAATATTTGTTGGAAAAGTTACCATTGTAAATGAAATAATTAAGGAAAATAGCAACTTTTGTATAAACATTTCAAATGCAATTTGTTGCATCCTATCATTCTTCTTAAAAATCAATCTACTCTGCCTTCTCTAGGTGAACGTTTTTCTTACAAACCAAAGGTTTTATGGTTCTTCAGAAATGCACATATGCCATTCAATATTAGATCACTAATATATGCCTGCCACTTTTGGTGCAAGTTCATGTTTAGTTCAGTTACATGTGTGCACAATTCTTTGTCAACCTTGACTGAAAATGTAGACACTGTGTTTGGAATAAAGATAACCTACCCTTCAGCTAATAGGAAACGTAATTCTATAGTGATTATGACAACTTAATAATTTGTATTTTTGAAAGCTGCACTTAATATATGGCACAAATTATTTAAGATGTGTTGAGTCAGATTTTCCCAGTGTTTGCATAACAATTAAGCAACTTCTGAAATTAGTGTTTATGCTTTCAGTTAAAATTTTAATATGGATTCTAAGATGTCTAATTTAGGATTGACTAGCAGGAGAATTGGACTCAGTTAATTCCATAATGCATGAAAGTGAGCCAGTAGCAACACAATAGTATGAGAATGGGGCATTGGTGTCATAATGAAGAAACACAAAGCAGTAATGGACTGGTAATTCACCTATCTTGGAATGATTTAACCAGTCAACACTAGATGCATTGGATTTGCCACCACTCCTGCTACGCCCCCCAAAAATCTAAATTCATGTATGGTGGAAAATACCCAGGGAGTTCACAATCACCGTCCTTCCCATAGCTTTCCTCCCTATGCCTTGCTGTCATTTCCAATAAGATTCAACTCATTTCTGTTTGTGACTATGGCTGTTAGGCCAGTTTGGTTGCAAACACCAGTAACTTATCCTGTTTTATTTAGTCTTAAAAAATGACAAATTTATTGAAAAGTTGTTTGCTGAAATAGTAAAAGGTAAATCTATTATGATGCATACAAGATGTATATCACCTCTTGTCAAAATTCAGATCATTTAAAATTCTATTCCTAAGACATAATATAGAAGATTAGTTACAGTTTCGTAAGTAGTCATCTGATCTCCATCCATGATGGTAACCTATTCTTGGAGCATTTTACATTGTTATTTCTTTTCCACATTAAAAGCTAGAACACATATTTCTAAAAACAACTGACAAAACAAACAAGCTGATGATTGAGCAAGTTGTCATTTCAACTATTGACAGTGCTTTGTGATTGTGGCATTATAAAGCATCCCACTATTTATAAGCTAGTCATTATTTCCACACTACAAATAAAGACATAGAGTTCAGTTTAATAAGCATTAATTGACTATGTTCTTTGCTCAAGATACAGTGCCAGGAACTGAGGGAACACAGCTCTTGGGAAAAAGCAACTCTGCGTTCTGTTAGGGAAAGGGGATGTACGAAGCAAACTCTAATGCTGGGTAGTTTGTGACAAATACCATTATGTGGCTATAAGGATGTTTGTTGGTCAGTCAGAGGAAGAAAGAATTATCTTTGACTGGGAAGAAAAACTGTATCTTCATATAATTGCTACACTTTGAAGGAAGACTGTATTTTGACAGCTGAGAATGAGGAAGTAAACATTCCAAGCCCAAGACAAATTTAAGTAGCCACCAACACCTGATCATATGGTAATATTCTGAAATACACGGTATTCTGGGGATACTGGGGTATGGGACATGCAAAGGCATTAGGGGATAGTGTGGAGAAAAAAATTAATAACAATAAAAAGAGAGGAGCACATTCAAGTAAATTCTAGAATTTTTTTTTTCTATTTCTGTCTTTCTGCTCAGAGTCTCAAGTCCAAATAAACTACTCTCTCTTCATAGATCTGATACAGATACTGGAGAGATAAAATTTGATTGATCCATTCATAGGATGTTTCTCAGTGGAAAACAGTGTAGTAGCTAAAAGGGAGAATGGGGCTAAGTGTCTTTTTTTTTTAACTTTAAATAAACATTGATTATTTAATATGAGCCAGGCATTGAGTTAGATGCTAAGGGTACAATGGTGAAGAAAATAGAAATGATTCTTGCCCATACTAAATATGCAGATCATTTGAAGAAATGGACACAAAATCACCATAGAAACATTTAATTATAAATTGTGATAAATGCTCTGAAAGAAAACTTAAGAGTATGACTAAAGGCACTTTCAGGTATTCCTGATTTATATCAGAAGTATAGTATTTGCATTTGTTTTAAATATGAATTTAAATTCCTAAATTAAATTCTTGTTTGTATATATAGTTTATCTCTCCTAACAGCAATGTGATGTTCAGGAAAGAGTGAACTTTGAGGTATGTATTTAGTTTAAAATTCTGGCTCAGTTAATTATTATAAAATTATATTTATCTGATCTTGTTTTTCTGTAGAGACAGCAATTCCCACCTTATGAGGTTGTTTTAAAAATTAGAGTTAGTATATGTAAAAGTCAATAGATGGAATTTCTCATATTAATTAATAATAAAAAAAACCTATCACCACCACCACAATGGACATACAATGGATTTTAAAATAATACAGGATGTCATTTGGGAAACACAGTTAAAACTATTATCAGATAAAATATTTATGAGCTAATAATGGATTGTTGACCATGTTAGGGTTTAAGGTTGATAGTTAACCAAATACCCTCTTTCTTACCCTGTCTCCATCCACCATAGTTGAGAAATAGTTGAAAAATAAACAGAATAGTGTACCTCTAAATATCAGCTCTTTCTGGAAGTGCTGGATTGGAGGGCATGATTAGAATCTAGAGTCAAATTGGTTCCCAATTATTACCTGCACTCCTATTCTAGACATTGGAGTGATTCATCCAAGGGAAAGTCTGGATCTATAAAGTAGGCAAATACTACCAAAACAGTGATAAGGGTAATCATCCGATCTTGTCTTTGAAGTCTGATAGGAGGGCCTAGTGAAAAATGTCTGCAGACATTAGAACTCAGGCTGCCTGACCAAAATGTGTTTCTCAGGTGGAAACAGACACAGCAGTAGGCACCAGCCTGTTCTAAGGGGATGCTACTCTTTTTTTTTTTATTTTTTTAATGCTTATTCATTTTTGAGACAAGAGAGTGAGACAGAGTGTGAGTGGGGGAAGGGCAGAGAGAGAGAAGGAGACAGAGAATCTGAAACAGGCTCCAGACTGAGCTGTCAGTGCAGAGCCCAATGCAGGGCTCGAACCCACAAAATGTGAGATCATGACCTGAGACAAAGTTGGACACTTAACCGACTGAGCCACTCAGGCACCCCAGGGGGATGCTACTCTCAAAGAGGGAGGGACATAATAACACTGAGATGCACATGTTCAGTTCCCTCTTCCAAGTGAGAAGTGTCACCATACTAAACATGTCCTAGGCAACATGATGACAGGCAAATAGAGTTCTCCAAAAGTTCCATCAAGATTCCTCATACGAATGAGGGCAATCAAGCCCAGGGATAAATAAAATTACCTGAGCTGAAGGGTGCATCAAAAAGACACCAAGGACAGATTTTACCAACTTTACACATTTGTCTAACATTACCTTTCACTGTGTAATTTTAAGTGGTCTCATCACTTTGGCTAAGGACCTGTTAATCATGAGTCTATGCTAAAGGCTTGCTTTTTCTTATTAAGCACATTTGCACTATGCTCCACTTTGTCTATAAGTTTATGTCTATTTTAAAAAGACATTTCCTAGACTGAGATAGATTTATTTAATTAATTTGAAAAATTCAGAAAATAGAGTTCTTAATACAAAATTTTCAGAAATAAATAAATCATAATTTTGACAATTCTATAGTTACTAGTTCAGTATTTTGATCTCTTGACATCTAAGCACAGAAAGATAGTCCTTAATGAATACGTAATCTTTATTTTAATTTTAATTTTTATTTAATATTCATATATTTCAGCACATAGATATATTTGTTCTTCTTTAATTGGAAATAAACATGCTGGCGGCAGGCAAATTGAGAAAGAAGAGAAAGAAAGAGAAAGTGTGTGTGTGTGTGTGTGTGTGTGTGTGTGTGTGTGTGTGTGAAAGGAAGATATATATCAAACAGACACCTTAGTTGCGGGCAGCCAAATAGAATTATTGAATAATAGACATTAGAGCAGTAGAAAGGATTGCCTTCAGATTATTTTAGATGATGAAATTCTGACCCAGAAAAAATAATAGCACTAGATCCCAGACAACTCAACCCCCAGTCCTAAGATTTATCCATGTGATCACACACATTCCTATCTGTCTGCCTCCTGCCACGTCTCATGATTTCCTGGCACAGAGCTTGAGGTTACTTACCTTGCTGAATTGCCCCATTAAATTAGGGTGCTGAAACATCTTGTTGAAATACAAACACTGAATACAAATAATGCTTCAGAATGATTTTATCCAATTATATACCTATACTCTTTGGAGAATGAATTTAAGAGGGAATGGATTTCTAGCATATCTCAATGGTGAGAGAATAATGGAGAGACTTAGACACAAGGATGTTCCAAAGAAAATCAGCTTCTGTCAGGAATGAAAGGTATAAGAATTACTGAGCTACATGATTGTAGAGAAGATATGAAGGCATTTACGACATAATTCACACATTTAACAATTTCATTATAAACTCAGACTTACTCAGACTTAATACTTTAGAGTCTGAACCATAAAATCTTAATCCTGTAATTTACCATGTAAATCTTTCCTTTCCAATTGGCTTATCAAGTGCACCTGGAGGAGTAACTGGTTTTCTACATTTATAGCTCACCAGCCCACCAACTCAGGAGTAGTTATTTGTACCTTTCTTTATATAAATCAGAGATAAAATTGACTCTTCCTATGGTCTCACTAAATTAGTAAAATTTTTAATATTTTAAATGTTTTTTATTTTTGAGAGAGAGAGAGAGAGAGAGAGAGAGAGCATGAGTGGGGGAGGAGCAGAGAGAAAGGGAGAGAGAGAGAGAATCCTAAGCAGGCTCCATTCTGGCAGCAAAAGGCCCAGAGCCCGATGTGGGGCTTGAACTCACAAACCTGTGAGATCATGACCTGAGCCTAAATCAAGAGTCAGATGCTTAACTGACTGAGCCCCAGTCAACATTTTAATCTTGAAAAAGTTTATTCTCTTTTGTATGTTCACACTAAATTCAGGAGTCCAGTGGTGTTTTGAAAACAGATGAAGTGTCTCCAATCACAAAGCCATTTTGTTCATCTCTCAGCAAAATGACTTCTAAATTAGCACTCCTTCCCAGTCTTGACCACTGACTGCTTTTTAATATCAGGAACCTTGTCTCTTCACTGTATTTTAGCTTTCCTGAAATTCTCTTCACGCCTCCTGACTGTGTTCTTTACAGGTGGATCCCTTCACGATACTTAGGCTCTTCAAAGACTTTAGAATCTAGGGATGAGAGGGATACCCTATCGTTTTTAATAACTTCTGATTTCCATTTTATGATGTAATTTGAGTCAAGGGCATACCCATTTAAAGTAGGAAGAAAAGAAAACACCTGTGGAGACCGTGTCCCAAGTTTCTGTCTCCACCATACACATTGCAAATTCCACCCCTCTGCTATTTCTTGTTTTCAAGGCTGCTAAAATATTTAATCTAAACTTTATCTGCATAAATATGATGATGGTAGGAAAGAAGAACACAATGCAACTTGCGCTGTGACCTCTAGACTACAGAGCATAATACGACTGTATGTGAAATCTATTTTAGGTTTTGCAATTTATAAAGAAGTTAGCATGGACTTCTGGTAAGGGTCCTTTTGGGGTATCAGGAATTTCTATCTTTCTTATAATCGGACTAACTAGTTCCATGCTAATAACATTCTCAACTCCCTTTTCGACCTAGTGGTAGTATTTGTGTGTGAAGGTGTCAGTTCTAACTCCAGTGTTTTTGACACATCAAGTGATAAAGCAACACAATCCCTCACTAGAAACCTCTGGTTCATTTTACCTCAATGACTGTTTTCCTAGGCAGGCATCAATTTCTTTTTACCTCCCATCTCCCAAGAAACCAGCTTATTCAATTAGATTTTCCTGGTCTGTCCAGCCTTGGTGAGCTTTACAACCAGTAATAGGAACTAAACATTAACAGGGTGAGTAGGATATAATCTGTAATAGAGGTTCCCTTCATTATGGGACATCTCCTATTCAGCATTTATATTAATGCATAATTAAATAGCTGTCTCTTTAAAGCCTTTACTTATATCAAAGCTATATCTCCGGTACACCTCATTTTCCCTGGGATAGAGAGAGAGAGAGACAGTCCCCACAGTATTCACTTTTTAATGTTACTATTAAAAATGCAACACAGGAATTGAAAATGTGCCTAAATCGTTTAGTAACCTCTTTTGACATTTTCATTACATCTCATATTACTTGAATCAAAATGAGAATAAGATTATTTCAGAAGTTTAAAGGAAGTCCTCCATTGCAGTTTATGCATTATGACATGCAGTGTAGAATTTCATATTGTTGAATATGCAGTGCTTTTTTTTAAAGCAGGATATAATACAGGCAGCTTTGCATTCTTCTTCCCTGTGGACCTGTCTCCTGAATATATTTGGGAACAGGCTTCTCACCAGTGTCTGTGGGAACTGAGTACCGTCTGCTGAGGTTGTTGAGAGGATTCAGACATGAAATGGAAGGCTAGGCTTAGTATCACTGGGGCTCTTTAATTTTAATATTGAATAATTGACCAATACTTCCCCAAGTATGAGGCAGCATTTTAGAATTTTTCCTTTGACCTGTCCTTATGAAGTAGATGCATAACTCACAGAATGAATGTAAATTAAGGAGCTCCTAAAATATTCTGCCTTTCCAACCACCAGTAAAATAATATTTTTCACCCGGATGTTAGGAGAGGCATTGTTGAGGCCATGAGCCTCCAGCATTGGGGCCAACAGCCAAATAGTGACCGTTCACAGGACTCTTACTATGTGCCCGACATAGCATTTAGTGTTTTACTTGCATTATCTAACTTAAATCTCAAAATAACCCTATGATTTGAATACTATTCACATCCTTCTTGACAAAAGCAAAAGCCCTACTTACCCCATTTCTTGCTAACGTTGGGGGACAGTGTGGACATAATCAGGGTTGGAGGGGGTTGCATAGTGCAAGCCACCGGACTGACTGTTCCCTATGGCATCAGTGTGGAGAAGCAGGATATACCTTTTGATCTTGTGGGTAAGTGCATGGGGTGGGCAGTCTGTGTTAAGCTGGTAAGTTGTTCAACCATTTGCACTTTTATTCTTTCACATATTCGTTCATTCACCAATATTATCCAGTTTCTTCCACATGCCAGACATTGTGCTAATTGATAGAGAGAACAAGGAATAAGACAGACATAGACTGCGCCAGGTGAAGTGTAAAAAGTAAATGAGAGACTGATATCTCTTCTAAATTAATGGTGGGGAGTTGGGGCATGAGCAGGGAGTAGTTTGAATAGCCTAGTCAGAGGCTGTATCATAACAATTATTATTACATTTACTTGTTAGGAACTTCTCAGGGTTATTTAGCAAACAATTGATGTCAGAAACACAGTCCTGGATATTGTGGGGAAAATCTAATCTTCTCATGATGGGACTCCTGGGCCTTGCCCAAATCATCTGGCAGAGACACTTCCCTTCCCAGGCATCGTGGTTGCTTAGGGAGTGGCTGAGAGGATACCTTTAGCCCAGTGGACTACATCTCTTCTCCATATGTCAGATTTGTAATGAAGCTGTCAGCCAGGGTGATTTATCTTTGTATCATATGGTCCTTTAAGAATTTCTTTCTTGGATAATTGAATGTCACTCATCCAGGGAAGCTCCTACTTCCTGCATTAGGATGTCAGGGGATGCATGGCAATCAAGAGCTGGACGGCCACATATGGCATTGCACTATACATTATAGGAGTGGCTCTGCATGGCTGATTCTCTCTCGTAGGGAGGAGCTGAGCAGCCTACCAGCGGGAGACCCAGAGGACTACAGAACAGGATGAAAACTTCTGATGCTGAAAACTTCTGATACTTCATCTCGCTAACTGCAAATGCAGAATTATAAAGGTAGATGTTGAGACACGGCAGAAGAGGTCCTTTTACAGTATCCTCACTGCTTTGGCCTGCCTTAGCCTCAGTGGACTGCAAAAAAATAAGACTTTGAAAGGAGAAAAAGACCCTGCGTTTGTGGCACTGCCCTAATTGTTAATCCTGTTTTGTTTGGCATACCTCGGTGTCTCCTGTTAGTTGAAGTACTCTTCTGAAATTGAGTTTAGGCGATGCACGTAAATCAGTATTTTATCCAAAAGAAAGTTTCTGGGAGAAGAGTGAGTGAACGGTGATAATGGTGGGGTTATGGTAGTGTTTTGTGTTCTTCTTTGCTTCATCTATAGTTTTAACTTTTTAAAAATACGTATGGGTGACTTTTGTAACATAAGCATAATCAGTAAAAATTTTTAAAGATTTACTCTTTGTCATCCAATGAATTGAAAAGAAAGCATGTTATCTAAATGAAATAACTCAGTTAATTCTGTAATGGATGAATGTAACCAGTTACATTTTTCATTTATCTTTAGACCACAAGTTGGAAAAAAATGCAATGCTATATTGAATGTATCATAAACTGATTTTTTAAAAACCATACAGTTCTAAGTAATGAATTTGTTCCCTGTTTTGGCATTTCCTCTTATAAAATACCTCTGCTTGTTAACATATTCAAGTTATTTTTTATGGAATAAATTTGGTATGCAAGTTCTGGGGTGTCTATTCATTAACATCCTCCTGCTGTTCACATTTTATTAATGAAACAACCCATCACCCCCCTACCAGCAGACACTTAATTCTTTCCCAGAATCCATCTGCCTTTCATGGGCTTCAGAATCCAAATTTCTTTGCAAAATCAACTCTAACAACGCTTTAATTCCATGGGTCAATTAAATACCAGAGATTGTTAGCTATTTCTCAGTTTCAGAGGCTCTGAAAGTATGTTTTTGCTGCGATTATTACTCAGATGCTTGGGGGATGGGTGATTAGGGACTTCAGGTGCTCCTTGTAAATGTGGTCATTCAGGGTCTGAATCCATACTGGGCAACTGTGGCTGCTGTCATCTATCCATTTTGCTGTCCTTTCTTTTCCTGAATTGTTTCCTTCTTTCCTCTTAATGACAATACAAGCATCTTTATTAGCTCATTTATAAGTTACTAGCATCCGTATCAGGCAGCTTTTGTCAATCAAACATACCTCAAGGAGGTTTCAAATAGGACAATTTATAGATGTTACATGGAAAGGATTTCAATGTTATTACTTTTTTTAATGTTTATTTTTGACAGAGAGAGACACAGTGTGTGAGTAAGGAAGGGGCAGAGACAGAGACAGAATCTGAAGCAGGCTCTAGGCTCTGAGCTGACACACAGACCCCGTCACTGGGCTCGAACACACGAACCATGAGATCATGACCTAAGCCGAATTTAATGCTCAACTGACTGAGCCACCCAGGTAACCCTCAATGTTATTAATTTGAGAATCTGGAATTCTGATAAAACATAAACCTGTACCCAGATGAAGTTCTTTTTAAACTTGTGTGGTCTTCTGTGTTCTGTAAGATATATATATACACATATATATTATATATATATCATATATATAATATAACAAATATAAAATATAACATAACACATATATATTGTATGTGTATATATATGTATACGTATATATGTGTGCATGTATACACACATATATGCATATACATATGTATATTTACACATACAAGTATATGCATATGTATCTGTATGTACATGTATGTATATAAATGCATATATACATAACATATATATATATATATGTACCAGCATTTTCTTTTTCTTATTACAAAGTTGCTTATTTTATTTTTTATTGTTTTTTAAATTTATTTTTTATTTTTTTACATTTACATCCAATTTAGTTAGCATATAGTGCAACAATTATTTCAGGAGTAGATTCCTTAGTGCCCCTTACCCATTTAGCCCATTCCCTCTCCCACAACCCCTCCAGTAACCCTCAGTTTGTTCTTCATATTTATGAACTCTTATGTTTTGTCCCCCTCCCTGTTTTTATATTATTTTTGTTTCCCTTCCCTATGTTCATCCGTTTTGTCTCTTAAAGTCCTCATATGAGTGAAGTCATATGCTTTTTGTCTTTCTCTGAATGACTAATTTCACTTAGCATAATACCCTCCAGTTCCATCCATGTAGTTGCAAATGGCAAGATTTCATTCTTTTTGATTGCCGAGTAATTCTCCATTGTATATATGTACCACTTCTTCTTTATCCATTCATCCATTGATGGACATTTGGGCTCTTTCCATACTTTGGCTATTGTTGATAGTGCTGCTATAAACATGGGGGTGCGTGTGTCCCTTCAAAACAGCACACCTGCATCCTGTGGATAAATGCCTAGTAGTGCAATTGCTGGGTCGTAGGGTAGTTCTATTTTTAGTTTTTTGAGGAACCTCCATACTATTTTCCAGAGTGGCTGCACCAGCTTGCATTCCCACTAACAGTGCAAAAGGGATCCTTTTTCTCCGCATCCTTGCCAACATCTGTTGTTGCCTGAGTTGTTAATGTTAGCCATTCTGACACGTGTAAGGTGATATCTCATTGTGGTTTTGATTTGTATTTCCCAGTTGATGAGTGATGTGGAGCATTTTTTTCATGTGTCGGTTGGCCATCTGGATGTCTGCTTTGAAGAAGTGTTTATTCATGTCTTTTGCTCATTTCTTCACCGGATTATTTGTTTTTTGGGTGTTGAGTTTGATAAGTTCTTTGTAGATTTTGGATACTAACCCTTTATCTGATATGTCATTTGCAAATATATTTTCCCATCCTGTTGGTTGCCTTTTAGTTTTGCTGATTGTTTCCTTCTCTGTGCAGAAGTTTTATTTTGTTGAGGTCCCAGTAGTTCATTTTTGCTTTTGTTTCCCTTGCCTCCGGAGATGTGTTGAGTAAGAAGTTGCTGCAGCCAAGATCAAAGAGGTTTTTGTCTTCTTTCTCCTCAAGGATTTTGATGGCTTCCTGTCTTACATTGAGGTCTTTCATCCATTTTGAGTTTATTTTTGTGTATGGTATAAGAAAGTGGTCCAGGTGCATTCTTCTGCATGTCACTGTCCAGATTTCCCAGCACCACTTGCTGAAAAGACTGTCTTTGTTCCATTGGATATTCTTTCCTGCTTTGTCAAAGATTAGTTGGCCATACGTTTGTGGGTCCATTTCTGGGTTCTCTATTCTGTTCCGCTGATCTGAATATCTGTTCTTGTGCTAGTACCATACTGTCTTGATGATTACAGCTTTGTAGTATAGCTTTAACTCTGGGATTGCAATGCCTCCTGCTTTGGTTTTCTTTTTCAAGTTTGCTTTGGCTATTTGGGGTCTTTTCTTGTTCCATACAAATTTTAGGATTATTTGTTCTAGCTCTGTGAAGAATGCTGGTGTTATTTTGATAGGGATTGCATTGAATATGTAGATTGCTTTGGGTAGTATCGACATTTTAACAATATTTGTTCTTCCTATCCAGGAGCATGGATACTTTTTCCATTTTTTTGTGTCTTCTTCAATTTCTTTCATAAGCTTTCTATAGTTTTTGGCATATAGATTTTTCACCTCTTTGATTATATTTATTCCTAGGTATTTTATGGGTTTTTTTTTTTGTGCAACTGTAATTGGGGTCGATTCCTTGATTTCTCTTTCTGTTGCTTCATTGCTGGTGTATAGAAATGCAACCGATTTCTGTGCGTTGATTTTTTATATCCTGCACCTTTGCTGAATTCATGAATCAATTCTAGCAGTTTTTTGGTGGATTCTTTTGGGTTTTCCATACAGAGTATCATGTCATCTGCAAAGAGTGAAACTTTGACCTCCTCCTGGCCAATTTGGATGCCTTTTATTTCTTTGTTGTCTGATTGCAGAGGCTAAGACTTTGAATACTATGTTGAATAACAGTGGCGAGAGTTGACATCCCTGTCTTGTTCCTGACCTTAGGGGGAAAGCTCTCAGTTTTTCTCCATTGAGGATGATATTAGCGTGGGGTCATTCATATATAGCCTTTATGATCTCAAGGTATCCTCCTTCTATCCCTACTTTCTTGAGGGTTTTTATCAAGACTGTATTTTGTCAAATGCTTTCTCTGCATCTATTGAGAGGATCATATGGTTCTTGTCCTTTCTTTTATTGATGTGATTAATCACATTAATTGTTTTGCGGATATTGAACCAGCCCTGCAACCCAGGTGTAAATCCCACTTGGTCCTGGTGAATGAATTTTTTAATGTATTGTTACAGCCGGTTGGCTAATACCTTTTTGAGGATTTTTGCATCCATGTTCATCAGGGAAATTGGTCTATGGTTCTCATTTTTAGTGGGGTCTCTGTCTGGTTTTAGAATCAAGGTAATGCTGGCTTCATAGAAAGAGTTTGGAAGTTTTCCTTCCATTTCTATTTTTTGGAACAGTTTCAAGAGAATAGGTGTTAACTCTTCTTTAAATGTTTGGTAGAATTCCCCTAGAAAGCCATCTGGCCCTGGACTCTTGTTTTTTTGGCAGATTTTTGATTACTAATTTGATTTCTTTACTGGTTATGGGCCTGTTCAAATTTTCTATGTCTTCCTGTTTCAGTTTTGGTAGTGTATATGTTTCTAGGAATTTGTCCATTTCTTCCAGATTGCCCATTTTATTGGCATATAATTGCTCATAATATTCTCTTATTATTGTTTTTATTTCTGCTGTGTTGGTTGTGACCTCTCCTCTCTCATTCTTGACTTTATTTATTTGGGTCCTTTCCTTTTTCTTCTTGATCAAACTGGCTAGTGGTTTATCAATTTTGTTAGTTCTTTCAAAGAACAAGCTTTTGGTTTCATTGATCTGTTCTAATGTTTTTTTGGTTTCAATAGCATTAATTTCTCCTCTAATCTTTATTATTTCCAGTCTTCTGCTGGTTTTGTGTTTTATTTGCTGCTCTTTTTCCAGCACCTTAAGGCATAAGGTTAAGTTGTACATCTGAGATCTTTCTTCCTTCTTTAGGAAGGCCTGGATTACTATATACTTTCCTCTTGTGACCGCTTTTGCTGCGTCCCAGAGGTTTTGGGTTGTGGTGTTATCATTTTCATTGACTTCCATATACTTTTTAATTTCCTCTTTAACTGCTTGGTTAGCCCATTCATTCTTTAGTAGGATGTTTTTCATTCAGTCTCCAAGTATTTGTTAACTTTCCAAATTTTTTCTTGTTGTTGATTTCAAGTTTCATAGTGTTGAGGTCTGAAAATATGCATGGTATGATCTCAGTCTTTTTGTACTTAGGGCTGATTTGTGTCCCAGTATGTGGTCTGTACTGGAGAACGTTCCATTTGCACTGGAGAAGAATGTATATTCTGCTGCTTTAGGATGAAATGTTCTGTATATATCTGTTAAGTCCATCTGGTCCAGTATGTCATTCAAAGCCATTGTTTCCTTGTTGATTTTTGATTAGATGACCTGTCCATTGCTGTGAGTAGGGTGTTGAAGTCTCCTACTATTATGTCATTACTATTGATGAGTTTCTTTATGTTTGTGATTAATTGATTTATATATTTGGGTGCTGCCACATTTGGCTCATAAATGTTAACAATTGTTAGGTCTTCTTGGTGGATAGACCCTTTAATTATGATTTAATGCCCTTCTGCATCTCTTGATACAGTCCTTATTTTAAACTCTAGATTGTCTTGGGGTGCCTCGGTGGCTTGTCAGTTAAGCGTCCGACTTCAGCTCAGGTCATGATCTCACGGTCCGTGAGTTCGAGCCCCGTGTCGGGCTCTGTGCTGACAGCTCAGAGCCTGGAGCCTGCTTCAGATTCTGTGTCTCCCTCTCTCTCTACCCCTCCCCCGCTCATGCTCTGTCTCTCTGTCAAATATAAATAAACATTAAAAAAATTAAAAAAAATAAACTCTAGATTGTCTTATATAAGTATGGCTATTCTGGCTTTCTTTTGTTGACCATTAGCATGATAGATGGATGTCCATCCCCTTACTTTCTTTTTTTTTTTTTTTTTTTTATTTTATTTTTTAATATATGAAATTTACTGTCAAATTGGTTTCCATACAACACCCAGTGCTCATCCCAAAAAGTGCCCTCCTCAATACCCATCACCCACTCTGCCCTCCCTCCCACCCTGCCCTCCCTCCCACCCCCCATCAACCCTCAGTTTGTTCTCAGTTTTTAACAGTCTCTAATGCTTTGGCTCTCTCCCACTCTAACCTCTTTTTTTTTTTTTTTTTCCTTCCCCTCCCCCATGGGTTTCTGTTATGTTTCTCAGGATCCACATAAGAGTGAAACCATATGGTATCTGTCTTTCTCTGTATGGCTTATTTCACTTAGCATCACACTCTCCAGTTCCATCCATGTTGCTACAAAAGGCCATATTTCATTTTTTCTCATTGCCACGTAGTATTCCATTGTGTATATAAACCACAATTTCTTTATCCATTCATCAGTTGATGGACATTTAGGCTCTTTCCATAATTTGGCTATTGTTGAGAGTGCCGCTATAAACATTGGGGTACAGGTGCCCCTATGCATCAGTACTCCTGTATCCCTTGGATAAATTCCTAGCAGTGCTATTGCTGGGTCATAGGGTAGGTCTATTTTTAATTTTCTGAGGAACCTCCACACTGCTTTCCAGAGCGGCTGCACCAATTTGCATTCCCACCAACAGTGCAAGAGGGTTCCTGTTTCTCCACATCCTCTCCAGCATCTATAGTCTCCTGATTTGTTCATTTTGGCCACTCTGACTGGCGTGAGGTGGTATCTGAGTGTGGTTTTGATTTGTATTTCCCTGATAAGGAGCGACGTTGAACATCTTTTCATGTGCCTGTTGGCCATCCGGATGTCTTCTTTAGAGAAGTGTCTATTCATGTTTTCTGCCCATTTCTTCACTGGGTTATTTGTTTTTCGGGTGTGGAGTTTGATGAGCTCTTTATAGATTTTGGATACTAGCCCTTTGTCTGATGTGTCATTTGCAAATATCTTTTCCCATTCCGTTGGTTGCCTTTTAGTTTTGTCATCCCCTTACTTTCAATCTGAAGGTGTCTTTAGGTCTAATGTAGGTCTCTTGTAAACAACATATAGATGGATCTTATTTTCTTATCCATTCTGTTACCCTATGTCTTTTGATTGGAGCATTGAGTCCATTGATGTTTAGAGTGATTACTGAAATATATGAATTTATTACCATTATGTTGCTTGTAGAGTTGTAGTTTCTGGTGGTGTTCTCTGGTCCTTTCTAATCTTTGTTGCTTTTGGTATGTATGTATGTATGTATTTTTATTATTTTTTTCATCTTTTCTCCCCTTAGAGAGTCCCTCTTAAAATTTATTTCAGGGCTGGTTTAATGGTCACAAACTCCTTTAATTTTTGTTTGTCTGGTAAACTTTTTATCTCTCCTTGTATTTTGAATGACAGCCTTGCTGGATACAGAATTCTTGGCTGCATATTTTTTCTGATTCAGCACATTGACTATATCTTGCCACTCCTTCCTGGCCTGCCAAATTTCTGTGGATAGGTTTGCTGCAAACCTGATCTGTCTTCCCTTGTAGGGTAGGGACTTTTTTCACCTTGCTTTCATGATTCTCTCCTTGCCTGAGTATTTTGTGAATTGGATTATGATATGCCTTGATGATGGTCAGTTTTGTGAATCCTCTGTGCTTCCTGGATATTGATATCTGTGTCTTTCCCCAGGTTAGGAAAGTTTTCCGCTATGATTTGCTCACATAACTCTTCTACCCTTATTTCTCTCTCTTCCTCTTCTGGGACCCCTATGATTCTGATGTTGTTCCTTTTTAATGAATCACTGATTTCTCTGATTCTTAAATCATGCTCTTTTGCCTTAATCTCCTTCTTTTTTTCTGCTTCATTATTCTCTATAAGTTTGCCCTCTATAGCACTGATTCTCTGTTCTGCCTCATCCATCTTTGCTGCCACAGCATCCATCCATGATTGCAGCTCAGTTATAGCATTTTTAATTTCATTCTATTTTTCACTTATCTCCTCAGAAAGGGATTCTAATCTATTTTAGACTCCAGATAGTATTCTTATTATCGTGATTCTAAATTCTGGTTCAGACATCTTGCTTGTATTTGTGTTGGTTAAATCCCTGGAGGTTGCTTCTTCGTGGTCTTTCTTTTGGGGTGAATTCCATCGTTTTGTCATTTTGAAGGGAGAAAATGAATTAATGAGGTAGAAAAATTAAAATTAAAAGAAGTTAAAATTTAAAAATTATTGACATTTAAAAAATTAAAAACACACACACACACAAAAATCGAATAGATGATGCCAGATGATAGGTGTGTTTTGGTCTGGTTGTTGAAAGTGGTTTGACAGATTAGAGAAAAAAAAGGAAGGGGGAAATTAGGGGAAAAAAAAGGAAATCATTTGAGAATTTGAAAAATGAATACATTGAAGTAAACTAAAATGAGATGATGGGAGTAAAATAGAATTTGAAAAAATATACACAAAATTAAAGAATATAGTAGAAAATAATAAATTAAAATATTTTTATAAAAATTAAAAATAAAAATGAATTTTTCTTTTTCTGTATTCAAGAAAAAGAAATGAAATGAAAAAGAGAAAAAATATAAGAAAAGAAAAAAAAGGAAATCATTTGAAAATTTTAAAAAGTGAATACACTGTAGTAGACTAAAATAAAATAATAGAATTGAAATAGAGTTTGAAAAAATTTACATGAAAGCAAAAAATATAGCAAAAAAATTAAAGAAAAATATTTTTAATAGAAATTGAAAGTAAGAATGAAGTTTCTCTCTTTCTAAATTCAAGAAAAAGAAATGAAAAAGAAAAAAAGGAAATCATTTGAAAATTTGACAAGATGAATACCCTGAAATAGACTAAAATCAAATGATGTAGGTAAAATGAGTTTGAAAAAAAATACACAGAGGTAAAAAATATACTAATAAAAATTAGAGAAAAATATTTTTAATAAAAATTGAAAATAAATATGTTTTTTGTCTCTCTATATTCAAGAAAAAGAAAGAAGTGTAAAAGAGAAAAAAAAAGAAAAATGAATCGATGGACCTGCTAGCAGATTGAAATAAGACTGGAATTACTTTGTTTTCCCCTAGAAGTCAGAGTATATAGCATTTTATAGTCCATAAATTAAGCCGGCAGTGAGACTTGAGTTCTTGAAGAGCGTATTGGCCCAGTTGGGTGGGGCTCAATGTAATGGCTCCATTCTCCACTAGATGGCGCTGCTAGCCTACTGGGGTGGATTGTTGCGGTGCTGGTAGGTGCTTATGTGCATGGGTGGGAGCGGTGAAAATATCAACACCCAGCTACCCAGTCTGTTCTCCATGATCAGCAATCACGCACCTGTCCTCTGTCTTCAGCTCTCGTCCACTCCCTGCTTTTTCACTCTCCGTGACCAGGCCTCAGGCAGTACCTCTCTCCCAAGCCTTGTCTCAGATACGGCTGTTTGCCCCAGCCCCTTACTTCTGAAGGACTGCGGCTTTGACCCGTTCCACCCCTCTGTGGGAGGGTCTCACCTAGCAATGGCCGAATGAGCAATGGCTGAATGCCAGCTGCACCCTGGAACACCTGCTGGACCTTGCTGCTGCCGGTGCCTCGAGACTGCGGCCAGGTGCCAGCCCGCCCCAGAAAACATTTGCGAAATAGTGTAGCAACAGCTTTTCAGGGATTTTGGAAAATCACACACTGGCACCAGGCTTCACCCTTAACGACCTTGATCTAGCACCAGCGAATGTGGCCGTTTTCTGGGGTCTGCTGGGACCAGGTGGCTTCAACAGTCTCTACCAAATGTCCTTCCATCAGTGGAACTGCTTTTTCCCATGTGGCCCAAGATCCTTCCGGACCCCACTCTGTTCCTGGGGATTCGCCCTTCCCATCAGAGCAACGTCAGGTATCGAGCTGTGGAGTTGCAGCCTTTGTGCTCCCCTTGTTTACAGTCTTAATGGAATTTAAACCCTCTCCTTTCTCCTTTCTCTCTTTTTAGTTTAGTTGCTGCAGCTGTTTTTAATTTTCCACTTTCTCTCCAGCTGCTTTTGGGGAGGGGTACTTTTTCCCCCTCACCCCCCAGTCTCTATCCTCTCTCCACTCGCAAAAGCACCTCTCTTCCTGTGCTTTCTCGCTCCCCAAGTTCATCTCTCCATGCCGTGTACCTGCTGAATTCTGTGGTTCAGTTTGTGCAGATTGTTGTGCTAATCCTCCAACCAGTTTTCTAGGTGCGTAGGGACGGTTTAGTGTTGGTCTGGCCGTATTTCATGGACGCAAGACACACAAAAAACCTCCATGTTATATACCAGCGTTTTCTACATTTGTTAATGTCAGAGAATTATAACAAGAGAACACTTTAGCTTCTACTTCTCCATTGATTTTCCTACTTTTCATACGTGACATTTACTATCTAGTGAATGAAAAAAATGTTCAATTATCAACTCTACCTTAATCGTGAAACTCTTCCTTTTCTTTCTCCACAGTTACTACTTTGGTTATTTCATCTAGTCTTAAACCTTTAGGTATTAACTGTACACTGATGATCCCATACTTATATCAATAATGTGGATCTCTTTTCTGAACTCCAAACTGATAAAGCCAGTTGCCAAATTGAAATCTCCATTTAGATGTCAAATAGGTATCAAATGTAACATGTCCAAAGCTATCTCCATCCATATTCTCCTTCTATTAGAACCTTGTCTTCTCAGTTAAACTTTATTCTTCTGGTTATTTCTGTCAATACCCTTGATGTCATCCTGGTGTTCTGTTTGTTTTTTTGTTTGTTTGTTTTGTTTTGTTTTTTAATCTCTATATCTAATCACTAAGAAACTCTATTGACCATACTCAAGATAAGTCAGAATCTGGTCATTATTTATGACCTCCAACATTTTCACTTGATTCAAGGAAAAGTAATCTTTCACTGCTATTATTACAAAAGCTTTGGGCTGGATTACCCACTACTGTTCTTGCCTTTCTACTGTCTGTGGTCTATTCTCCACCCAGCAGGCACAGTGATCCTCTTACAATAAGAGATAGCTTTCATTTCTGTTCAAATCTCTCCCCATGTCCTCCTGAGTAAAAGTAAAATTTTTATGTGGTCTAGGATCCCACTACCTTTCACACCTTGCCACCTATTTCCTTTCCTTTGTCTGCACGCTACACTAGGCACACTGAACTCCAGACTGTTTCAACACTTTTGGCCTTTGTCTCTTCTCTGTGTCTAGCATGCATTTCCTTCATATATCTCCATGGCCTGTCCTCCCCTTCCTACTTTGTGTCTTTGTTCAAAGAAGAGAGCTGAGGGCCACAATGGTGAAGAGCATGAAGCTGAGCGGCTGGCTACCTGCACTTAGAAGATGGCTCTGCTACTTTCCAGCTTTGTGGACCTTGGGCAAGTTACCAATGTTTCTTTCAGTTTCATTTTCTAGGAGATGGGGCTAATAACAGTACCTATTTCAAAGAGTTATCATGAATATTAAATGAGTTAATGTTTGAAAAACGCTTGGCCTGGAAGATAGTGTGATACAGGTGTTCTTTTGTAAACAATAAAAATGTTGTATATTTTTGAGGCCTTCCTGACCCTCTACTGAAAATCTTAAATTATCTTGGACCATGTCATTCCCCATCTCTCTTTTTGTTTTTGTGTCCTCTTTTATACCTACTACCAATATGCCTATACTAGTAGGCCTTTATGCCTACTAATACCTTTATACCTAGTAATAATGGACTTATTTACTTTATTATATGCCATTTAATAGACTGCAAACTCCATGAAAACATTTGAATTTTACTGTTAATTAGCTAAACTGTGAATGGAATATAGTAGATGCTCAATACCTATTTGTTGAAAAACTATGAAATCAGTGATGATACTATCTTTAAATTAACCTTGAGAGTCAGTTAAAGCTGTTAGATGCATGAATCCTTCACTTCGGATTTTGAAAGTCCTTTAAGACACATCATGGTGTAGTCTGAAATACAGCCAGTTGTACTGTTTGGGTTTTTATCCCATCAGAACAGGGTCGTTGGCTCTCTCTCCAGAGTGACATTTTGTGTGACGTCATCTTAACTGTGAAACCTTGCTAGAGATAAATTGCTAATATAACCTGCAGGCAGAAAAGTCAGATTAATGCTATTTGACCGCATTCTAAATGTCATTGTTTTTATTTCAAAAGGCCAGGAAATATCATTTAAAGATATTTCTGCTACAAAGATATTGTAGCACCACTACTCGGCATCAATGCATTTAGCAACAAACCAGAATCTGAACCATCCCTATTAGATTTTTACCCTTTTAGATAGAGGCTTTATTGGGATGAAGTATCTCTTGGCACTTCGTAGGTGTACATTTAAAATATTCAGTCAATGGGGCATCTGGGTGGCTCAGTTAGTTAAGCATCTGGTCAGGTCATGATCTCTCAGTTTGTGAGTTCAAGCCCCACATCAGGCATGATGCTGTCAGCACAGAGATGCTTTAGATCTTCTGTCCCCTCTCTCTCTGCCCCTCCCCTGCTCTCTTGCTCTCTGTCAAAAATAAACATTAAAAAATAATAAAATATTCAGTGATAAAAATCCCTTGAGGAAATCTTGTGAACTTATAAAAGTCCACTTTTCCCCCCAAGAGAAAGGGGTATCAACATGATTCCTAAGCACTGTAATGGTAAAGATAAATGAATAAATATAAGTATAAATATAAATATATAAGTTCTGCTGCCTTGGCCTCTCTGAAAAGGTTTAAAAATTACTAACAAATTAGGAGGAAATAATTAATTCTTTCTATCAAAACTTATCCAGATAAGTTGTGTGATTATAAACAATAGGAAAATAATTTTTCCTAAATTTAATTTCAATATTTTGTTGGCATTGATGGTGGATTGGAAATGAAACACTTTGAATAGTTCAAGAAAGCACACAAGGAATTGGCCACATCTCTTCCAGAGAACTCATTCAATAAATATTTCTATCTGATATGTTTCAAAGAGCATTTCATGAAGATTATACTTCACAAGTTTGTTTCAGAAGAAACATTAATGTGTAAGGGGATTAGGAATATTTGGATTCTTGAACTATTAGCATAATTGATGAATTATGTAATAACAACAGAGAGAAGCATTGCAATTATTCCTATCTGACAAATAAATTTATTGTTAAAATTGATGCCATGAGCTTTTCGGTTACAATATTTTTTTTAAATTCTAGGCAGAAATGTATAGTTAAAAGGTTAATACTTCCAGAGAAAGAAAAGACAGGTCTACAGAAAATGTTTGCAGATCATATCTCATAAAGAACTTTTATTTAGATAAAAAAAAGGGCTTTCAAAATTCAGTAACAAAAAACAAACAACCAAATGAAAAATTTGGCAATTGATTTAAATACTTGTTCAAAGAAGATATACAGATGGCACATAAGCACCTGAAAAAAAATTCTTAGCAACATTAGTCATTAGGGAAATGTAAGCTGAAATCACAATTAAACATTGCCTTCCACATATTAGACATTTAATAGACTGACCATATCAAGTATTGCAAGTATTTGAATCAACTGGAATATTCATCAACTACTACTAGTTGGTATGTAAATCATGCCACTTGGGAAATAGTTTTGCAGTTTCTTAGAAAGTTAAATATACACCTACCACATGCTCAGTTATTTCACTAAGTATTTAACAAAGATAAATGAAAGCATATTTTTTGTAAAAAGAATTTTATGTGAATGCTCATAGCAGCTTTATTTGTAATACTCCCAAACTGAAAACAACCAAATGTTCATCGAGATAACCAAGTTATATACATCTACACATTGAATTCTTCCTCAGAAATAAAAACAATGAACTACGGATACATCGAACAGCATAGAGAAATCTCAAATAATGATGCTGAATTTAAAAAGTTCAACAACAAAACCTATATACCACGTGGTTCCATTTTTATGAAATTCTATAAAATGAAAACTAAGTGCTAGAGGCAGAAAACAAATGAGTTGTTGCTTGGGGGCTGAAGAGTAGGGAAAGAATGGAGTGAGGAGTATAAAGGGTCACAAGAAAACTTTGGGGGGAGGAATGGATATTTGCTGTCTTGATTTTGTTGATCACCTTACAGGTATATACAAATGTCAGAATTTATTAAATTGTGTTCTTTAAGTACACTTTATTAGATGCCAATTATATCACCATATATCTGTTTAAACACACACACACACTCAAACACACACACACACGCACACATTAAGAAAGAAATGAGTGTTTCATTCCTATGATTACCATGGACAAATCTATGCCTCAATGAATCTACATCACCAACTCTGAAATCAGAGCTGTGCAGGATCAGCACGAGGCAGGAGGCTCAGATCATGCCCTGGAAAAGGGCATCTGTTATCAAGATGTGTTCTAAGGTATCAGAAAACCCTATGAGAGCTCATTTTTTGGGGGGCCGGAAACACTAAAAAAATGTTTCCATGTAGATTAATGGTAATTGCTTGTTTGCCTTACATCATTTTGACTTATGTAAGTCTTAATAGGAAGCCTCTACTTTTATCTAGTGGAAAAAACCTGTCTTGGTTATCAACTATCTTGGTCTAGGCAATGAAAAAAGTCCCGTTTTCCATATTAGTTCTTCTATATGAGTATATTTTCTGTTAAAAAAAAAAAAAAAACAAGTTACAATAGTTATAGACAAAGCTTTTTTGGTAATTTTAAGAATAAGGTGAGAAATAGAGGTAATTATAATTGTATTAGCCTCCCCTAGTCCTGAAGGTACAATATTAGACTAAAAATATGCTGGATATTATAATATGTAATTGCAGTTTAAAAAAGCAAGGCAGAATTTGCTATATGCTGTAACCATATATCAGAGAGAATCAAGTCTAAACATACTTGTATCTTTTTAGAAAAAAATTTTTAAGTCATTTTATTTTATTTTTGAGAGAGACAGAGAGCACAGCGGGGGAGGGGCAGAGAGAATGAAGGAGACACAGAATTTGAAGCCAGCTCCAGGCTCTGAGCTGGCAGCACAGAGCTGGATGCGGGGCTCGAACTGAGAACCGGCAGATAACGACCTGAGCCAAAGTTGGCGCTCAACTGACTGAGCCACCCAGACACCCCTAAATATATTTGTACCTTTATGTAAGGTTCGATTTTTATTTAGAAATCTAAACCAAGAAAAGAAGACAAGTAATTTTTGGTAAGTAGAGGAAAGTGAAAATTATCAATATGTATAGGCTGTTGACTTAAATTTGCTTAATGCGGACTAGTGTGAGAGTGTGGAATTCCTGGGCGCTGAAGTCTTAAAAGGACCTCAAAATTACATGGGTCTTACCTCCAGAAATCCCACCAAGTCCTCTTGATGGAAACTCAGGAAAGACCCCCTCATGTTTCTGGCAGCAGGAAGTGAAGAGCAATCATTGTGGAAATATACCCACAGAGTTCTCTATAACAAATGTCTATTCTCTAGGAGAACAGACTATGCCAGATCCTTATCCTAGATGAACTATTTAATTCATTCTCACTCCAGACCCTCTAGCTTTCCTATTTGACCTAAATGGCTGGGGGGAAAGGCTATGCCACTAGAGAAAAATCTGGGAAAATCACAGACCAGAGACTCAGGCCCAGTGCTTAAAACTGAAACATAACTTAAGAGAGTAGAATACTTCCTATTCTCTACACATCACTACCATGGCAACAGGGCTCTGGCAAAACAGCAGTGGGTTACAGCTGAAAGAGCTGCAAGAAACAGACTCTCCATGAGAAGTAGTACGTAAAGAAGCCCAAGGTTAAGGGGTGGGGTGGGGGGAATAACAACAACAACAAAAAATCCCACTAGAGGAATACAAAGTCCCTGGCACTTGCAATTACAGCAAATATTAATCACGGCCCAACTCCTAGCCAGATTAACATAAATCCTCACAATAACGCCCTATTTATCTCATTACTTATTAGCTAATACACATCCAGTTTTCCACAACAACAAAAAAATTACAAGACATGTTGAAAGAGAAGATAAAACACTCTGAAGAGACAAAACAATCATTGGAATCAGACTTAGGAATGACCCAGATGATGGAATGAGAAGAACCTGGACACAGACTTTATGTCTTTCACAAAAAATAAGTTCAATTGGGTCTTACACTTAAATGTAATGTCCAAAACTATAAAATTTCTTGGGGTGCCTGGGTGGCTCAGTTGGTTAAACGTCCGACTTTGATTCAGGTCATGATCTCGTGATTCTTGAGTTCAAGCCCTGCACTGGGCTCTGTACTGACAGCTCAGAGCCTAGAGCCTGCTTTAGGTTCTGTGTCTCCCTCTCTCTCTGCCTCTGTCCTGCTCGCATTGTCTCTTTCTCTCAAAAAAATGAATAAATATTTTTAAAAAATTAAAAAAAAAAACTATAAAACTTGTAGATTAAAACTAATTTTATTTTTTGTCTAGTGATGAGTTTTTAGATATAATATCAAAAGCACAATCCATAAAAAATTTAAGTTGAACTTTAATAAAAATGTTAAATTCTTCTCTAAGAAAGACACTGTAACAGACTGGGTGAACATACTTGAAGAAACATGTATATGATAAAGAATTTGAATCCAGAATACACAAGGTATTCTTAAATTCAACAATAAAGAAAGTTACAGCATAATTAAATAATGGGCAAAAAGTCTGGACACCTTGCCTATGAAGATATACAAATGGCAAATAACCATATGAAAAGATGCCTAAAGTCATATCTCATTGGGGAATTGCAAACCAAAATAAAAATGAAATAACACTTTACACCTATGAGAATGGCTAACCTCCAAACATCTAACAGTGCCATTTGCTGGCAAGGATGAAGAGCAACTGGAATTCTCAAATCACTGCTTTTGAGAATGCAAAAAAAAAAAAAAAAATTGGCAGTCACTGGAGACAGTTTTGACAGTGCCCTGAAAAGCTAAACACTTTCTTACCACAGCATCCTGCTCCTTCTCATTTGTTCCTCCATCTTACCATCAGTCTTTCTCAGACACACTTATCCAACTGAAATGGAATATTATGTTCTACATGTGGATGTTTAGAGAAATTTCATTCACAATCTCCAAAGACCGGAAGCAACTGAATTGTCCTTCAAAAGGTGAATGGATAAACCAACTGTGCATCTACAATGGAATAATATTCAGTGATAAGAAGCAAGGACTTTCAAGCCATAAAAAGCTATGGGTGTAGATGTGTCTATACATAGATTAGTGTATATGCATATATTTCCTTGCTCTGTGGTAGTGGACCTAAAAATAATGGCATCCCAGCAGCAGCCAGACATGAGTTTCTAATGACATTCTTCTGTGAAGAAATCAGGGCTACTTGAAAAATGGCTGATTCTAGAATAGAATAGAAAAAACACAAGAGGAATCTGCAACATCTTGTAGTGCCAGAAAGGCAGGAAGTGCTAAAAAAGAGTCAAAGAGACACAAGGGCCAACTGAAAGAGTTCCCAATGGTAAAAGCTGGAAAAATGTGAGCAACAAAATAAATGAAATAATATTGGATTACAACTCAATATATAAAACAAATATGCATGTGTCCACACTGTTATAAATAAATGACTAAATAAATAAATAAGTAAATGATTAAATAAACAGGGAAGAATAGATAAATTTCTTGTGTGGAAAAATTTCAAATAATTTATATAGATGCTCCACCCTCAATTAGGTAAAGCATAACTCTTACCCCCTTAAGTGTAGATTTCATTTAGTGACTTCCTTCCAAAGAGTACAATGTGGAATGGAAGGAAAAGAACTTGAGAGTGGATAAACCTGACTCCTACCAGCTCAGCCAAGTGATCGAAGTCACCATCAACAGTGATAAATCGAATTGATAGTATTAACCTTCATATAATATCGTGAAAATGGCATGTGACCTATGTGGCCTTCCTTCCAAAAAAAAAAGATATATATAACCCTAATCTAATCATAGGAAAAACATCACAAAAATTCCAAAATGGGGATGTTCTACAAAAACTTGACCAGTACTCTTCAAAATTTTCAAGGTTATCCAAATTGAGTTATGTTTGAGAAACTATCACAACCAAGAGGAGCCGAAGGAGACATGACTAGTATATGTGGTATCATGGATGGGATAAAGGAACAGAAAAAGACCATTACATAAAAAGTAAGAATATCTGAATAAAATTAAACCTTTAAATTAAAAGCAATGGGTCAATAATTGGTCATTAACTATAACAAATGTACCATATTAAGCAAGATGCTAATAATAAGAGACAACTGGATATGGAGTATAGGGAAACTGGACTACTTTACATGATTCTGTAAATATAAAATTGTACTAAAATAAAAGACTTATTAAAAAGAATATATGATATAAATATACAAAGTTTATACATCACGTAACTCTCATTTTTATTGAGATACAACTAACATATAACATTATATTCATTTCAGGTATACAACACAATGATTTGCTCCACATCTCTCTATATTGTGAAATGATAACCACAATAATTCTAGTTAACATCCATCACCATACACAGTTACACATTTTCTTTCTTTTGATAGGAGCTTTGAAGGTGTACTTTCTTTGTGACTTTCAAATATACAATACAGTATTATTAACTATAGTCACCATGCTGTACGTTATATTCCATGATGTATTTATTTTATAACTGGAAATCTGTACTCTTTGACCACCTTCCCAACTTCCCAACTTCTTCTCCCACTTGCCAACCCCCACCTCTGGCAACCACCAATCTGTTCTCTGTATGAGTTCACTTTGTTTCTTTGTTTCTTGTTTTTGTTTTTGTTTTAGATTCCACATATAAGTTAGATTGTACAGAATTTGTCATTGTTGGACGCATAACGCCCTCTTTGTCTATTCATGTTGTTGCAAAGAACAAGACTTCCTTCACTTCGTGGAAGAATAATATCCCATTGTGTGAGTGTTCATTTGTATTTATATTCATATTTATATTTATATTTATATACAAAATACATCACATTTTCCTCATCCACACATCAACTGATGGATACTAAAGTTGTTTCCATACCTTGGAATTTTCAGCTGTTGTAAATAATGCAGGAATGAAATGGGGATTCATGTATCATTTTGAATTAGTGTTTTCATTTTCTTTTGGTAAAGTGGAATTGCTGGATCATATGGAAGTTCTATTTTTAGCTTTTTCAGGAAACTCCATACTGTTTATGACTCTGTAAAACTATAACGCAGAAAATTATTTTACTCTATGCTCATAAACCAAATGTCTTTTTTATAACTAATTTTTTATTTCAAAGTTTTATTTAAATTCTAGTTAACATACAGTGTAATATTGGTTTCAGGAGTAGAATTCAATGATTCATCACTTACATACAACATCCTGTGCTCATCATAATAAGTGTCCTCCTTAGTACCCATCACCCATCTAGCCCATCCCCTACCCACCTCCCTCCATCAACCCCCAGTTTTTTCTCTACCTTTAAGAGTCTCTCGTGGTTTGTTTTCTTCTCTTTTCCTCCCTCTTGTATATTCATTTTTTTGTTTCTTAAATTCCACATATGAGTGAAATCCTATGGTATTTTTCTTTCTCTGACTGACTTATTTCGCTTAGCATAATATACTCTAGCTCCAGCCACATCTTTCCCAATGGCTAGATTTCATTCTTTTTGATGGCTGAGTAATATTCTGTTATATGGAATTCATCTTTTTTTATCCAGTCATCAGCCAATGGACATTTGGGCTCTCTTTATACTTTGACTATTGTTGATAATGCTGCTATAAACATCAGGGTGCATGTACCCATTCAAATCTATGATTTTGTATCGTTTGGGTAAATACCCAGTAGTACAATTGCTGAATCATTGGGTTGTTCTATTTTTACCTTTTTGAGGATACTTCATGCTGTTCTCTAGAGTGGCTACTCCAGTTTGCATTCCTACCAACAGTGCAAGAGGGTTCCCCTTTCTCTGCATCCTCATCAATACCTGTTGTTTCTTGTGTTAATTTTAGTCATTTTCACAGGTGTGAGGTGGTATCTCTTCATGGTTTTGATTTGTATTCCCTGATGATGAGTGATGTTGAGCATCTTTTCATGTCTCTTAACCATCTGGAAGTCTTCTTTGGAAAAGTATCTATCCATGTCTTCCGCCCATTTCTTTACTGGATTGTTTGTTTTTTGAATGTTGAGTCTGCCAAGTTCTTTATAGATTTTGGATACTAACCCTTTATCAAATAAATCTTTTGCAAATATCTTCTCCCATTCCATAGGCTCCCTTTTAGTTTTGCTGATTGTTTCCTTTGCTGTGCAGAAGATTTTTATTTTGATGAAGTCCCAATAGTTCATTTCTGCTTTTGTTTCCCTTGCCTCTAGCAATGTGTCTAGTAAGAAGTTGCTATGGCCAAGGTCAAAGAGGTTGCTGCCTGTTTTCTCCTGTAGGAATTTGACGGTTTTCTGTCTTATGTCTAGGTTGTTAATCCATGTCGAATTTATTTTTATGTATGGTGTAAGAAGGTGGTCCAGTTTCATTCTTCTGCATGTTGCTGTTCAGTTTCCCCAACATCATTTGTCGAGGAGACTCTTTTTTCCATTGGATATTTTTCCTGCTTTATGAAGATTAGTTGACCATATAGTTATAGGTCCACTTCTGGGTTTTCTATTCTGTTCTATTGATCTATAATGTCTGTTTTTGTGCCCTTACTATGACAGGGAATGGATGGAATAAAATAGGCAGAGAGGGAAAGGTTAGGACCTAAGGTCCCTGAGTGGGGAAAAACACTTATTTTAAAACAATGTTGAGAGCTTCTGACCAAGAGTAAACTCCCTCAGGCTTAAGGTTCCTCCTAAGAATGTAACAGAAACCACCTACTCCGCCTCAGGTTTCCCTCAGGAATTTGACAATTAAAATACCTAACTAAAATAAGTAAACCATAAAACTCATATTATAGGAGGGACAGTATGACCGCATTCTGACTCCTCACGCAATGGAATTGAGCCAGTCAGGAATGTACAACATAACACCTAGAGTTATCAAGCCAATAAGGGCAGGACCTGAGAAGGAACAAAGGGGAAGGGCTGGGGGAACTGACCAAAACCTTATAAAACAAAGTCCCTTGCCTATAGTCACGGGCATTCACTTTCGAATGTCCCTTCTCTGTAAAGAGAGTTTTCATACTATTCTTACTTTATAATCTTATACTCTGATAAACTTTTGCTTGCCACTCATTTTATTCTGTGTCCACCATTTCATTCTTTGAAGTGGGGAGACAACGAATCCCTAGTATTGAGGTAAAAAATCCTGCAACAGTACCATACCGTCTTGATGAACAAATACCAAAGCATGGCCCATAAGCTATGAAAAAAGTTAGGAGGAGGAAGAAGACAACTATGTAAAATATTGTTGAGAATCTGAATACGATGAAGATAGAAAAGTATGGGCAGAAACACAATTTGAGTGATTTCAATAGTGGGTGGAAGGCATTTTGATTCAAAGTATGAAGGCATACTGAGTAAGAGATGTTGTACATGTATTTCCTGAGATAATTAATATTATAGAAAAATAATTTTAAGTGATATAAGCCAACAATAATCCAAAGAGAATGAAAGGATCATCACTATAGGGGAAAATTCAATGAATTTTTGGACGCTTATTTGCTAATAAAGGCATGTGTGCTATTGATGCAGAATGTAGACTTCCAAGCTGCATGAAATAAGACAGCTGTGGCAGGAGATGACCTGCCTGACAAGATCAGTGGAGAGAATTTGTATATGGATAGCACAGATATGGTAGAGGGTAGGACAGAAAAATAAGGCAATCACTAAATGTACCAATTGACATATTGAAGAACAGACTTCTCTACCTCCCTCTCTGATACACAATTTGGAGGTCCAATTTTACTTCTACTTTTGTCAGCTAGAAATAAAGAACTGGCGGTATAAAGGGAGGGTGACGTGGTGCATAAGAGCAGTGCTTCTCAAACTTCAAATGCAGGGAATTCACACAAGAGTTTTATGAAAATGCAGATTCTTATTCCATAGGTCCGTAATGTAGCTGGAAATTCTACATTTCGAGCAGGGTTCCAGGTTTTGTTGATGCTGTGGTCTAAACCATACACTCTGAGTATCAAGGAACCAACAGGGAGTGGTTAAAAGAGAAATTTGAACTGCAGGCTGTGAAATCATCAATCCTGAAGAGAGTGAAAACAAAGAAGGCATTTTAATGTTGAACCATGGCAGAACTTTGAACACTGGGTGAGTACTTTGAATTGCTTGATAAACTGTTCAAATTAACAATAGGAATGTCAGAAGTAGGTTAAGCCAATCAAAGCAACAATTGTTGAGATCATTTGTAGCCATCAGGAGGCTATGGGAAAATGGTGCTCAGCAGGGGAAAAGCTTCAATGTAAATGAAAGTCTCATTTCATTAAATAAAGGTGTTTTCTGATATCACTTTTGAATGTTCTCAAGTATTTACCTTGAGTACCCAACATTCTAATTACTGTCTTCCAACTGGGATATGGAAATAAATGCACTTGTAATATATAGAAAATATGCTGAAATGTCTTTGGCATATGAATAGGTCACATTTTTTCAATGTTGGAAAAAGAAATAAAGGCAATAACAGTAAACATGGGATCACAAATTAGCAGAAACCGTTGAGCCTCTGAGCTATTTCCTACAGGTAATTGTAAACTTAAAATAAAATGTTATATTTACATTTTGATGCATTTGAAGTTTCCTAAGAATTTTATTGCATTTTCTTATTTAATATGAGCAGAAAGAAAAAACAGCTATTCCCATAACAATATGCAAATTTGTTAATGGGTTATTCTCCAATAGATTCTGAAGATTTCTGATTCCCCAGTAATTATTTTTAAAACATACTCTTAAACCTAATTTAGTGTAGGATGTCAGATAATATTTCCTAAGAGAAAAGCAACAGAGTATGAGCAAAGTTACACCATTAGCCAAAGTGAATATGCAATTTGTTGTCTATATTTTTCTTTTCATGGGGGAAATGGGAAGATAGTACCCATAGTTACGGAAATAGCTCAGTACCACTATTTCATAAACTAATGAAAACAAAACTATTTTTTCCATTTCCTATGAAATTTAGAAAAATGGAAACATTAAAGAATGTCTTCAGACCATTACTTTTTATTTTATTTAACTAATTTCCATTGAGAAGTTAATACATATGAACTAAGTTTGCTCTTTTTAAGCTTTAATTTTTGATTTAATTGTGAATTACATATTGTGGATCGGGATGAATGTTTAAAAAGATTTTCTCTTTCCTAGAATTAGATTGCTTATATTAGTGTATAAGCAAAATAATGGCCATGACTTGACAAGGCTATTCTGAATTCAAGGCTATTCTCATCAACAGACTTATAAAATTGTCAAATGGGAATAATCAAGTACCACTCAAAGATGTTTCTCAAACAACTGAACCAAACCAAAGTTTCTCATTTTGATAAATGATAATCCACATTTAGGTATTTCCAGTAGCTGTGGTTGTTGAAATTTCTTTTATCTGCTGTTGGATCATATTCACTATTGTGAAGGCCAACCTTTGATGAGAAGGCTGGCAGCTGGAAAACAGAGTGAAGTTCTAGAAGCCTGCACTGAGAAAAAAAAAAAAAAAAAAGTTAAGGAAAGCTCAGTTAATTTGTATGTTTATTCTCCAAAGCCCTGAAACACCTTAGTTTTAAATATCAAATAAATACCCTTACTTTATATTTCCCACGTGCTTGAAGGTTGAAAATAGTGCTCCACATCAAGAGTCTGATTTCCATGTCACCCTGTCAAATAGTTGTTGCCTTCAGCTATAAAAGTGCCTGTAGTCCTGGGAGCACCATGCCCAAGTTTAATTGACTTCAAAGGACATCCATTCAATGAAATGAAACCCTGTGTTGGAAGGAGATTGTCCCAAGGCAAATCAATAAGGTCATTTTGGGGCTGTAAGTTTGAAGAGGGAGTTTCTTCTAGTACATTCTGTCATATGCACCCAAAAGCTTTTCACTTTGTGGAAAGTCTAAGTTGTATTACTGCTTTCTTGCTTTGTGTAGCTGTAATTGAGGTGGATTATTTAAGGGTATTGTTGGTTCAATTTAAGTGAGATCTATCAAAATCCCTTTAAGTAGGAATTTATTTAAAATGATCCATTTAAAAAAGGTTTATGTTGTGATAAGAACAATGGGAATTGTTAATAAGTTTGGAGTAAGTCATTTTTAAATGATGATTTGCTTTTCCCCCACAGTAGGCTGTTTTCTAAAGAAAAACATTTCATATTAATATATTTTCAATTTACATCACGATAAAATCTGTTATGCTTGATTTCTGGTTCTGATGGAACTTTAAATTTTAAAGAGTTGTATACAAATCAATGGTTCAAACTATTTGGATGCAAAAAAAAAGATGTAAATTCTCTTTTTTTAATGTTTTATCTATTTTTGAGACAGAGAGAGACAGAGCATGACTAGGGAGGGGCAGAGAGAGAGGGAGACACAGAATCCAAAGCAGGCTCCGGGATCCGAGCTGTCAGCACAGAGCCTGATGTGGGGCTCGAGCTAACGAACCGTGAGATCATGACCTGAGCCAAAGTCAGACGCTTAACTGACTGAGCCACCCAGATGCCCCAGAAGATGTAAATTCTTAAGTATAAGGTTATTTAGATATGAAGTGATGTTGAGAATACAAAGTGTAGCAGTTGTTATAGACTCATTAAGAACTACAAAACGCTAGTGCTGATCACTCTCTAAATATAACCTATATTCTTATGTGGAAGATTTGTATTAACATATACTGTTTCAACAAGAGGCCTAATCGTATGGTCATCTTATCTATTTATAAGACATTTAAAGAAAGAAATCCTCCAAGTCATTCTCAAACGTCCTTATGGTTCCTCAAAGACAAATTATTCCTCTAAGAGAGTGAGACTTCTTTAAAGGAATGTTACAATGAAATGTGCCTTGCAGTGAAAATGGTACTTTCTCCTTCGGATGTAATGTTTTGCCCCTGAAGCCTGGGTCTTAGTTATAGAACAATGACAGGCTTGGCAGTGAGGATACCAGTTTCCAGTATCACTGGAGCTTTCCCCTTTGCTTTCCTGTTAGTCTCGATTTCTTTAAACAAATGGATTATTGGTAAGATCACTATATTAAACACAGGAGGGTTGGTGTGGTCCCTGGTGGTTTACAAATCTCATGGGTTTCTCAATAATTTGATTTCTGGCTTTTTGAAGAAGGCCTTATTATTGCCTATGTGATTGGATACAAGAAACACTTTCTTTTAGCAATCATGTCAAATTTGGTTTTGTCTGGATTTTCATGCTATATTTAAAATTGTATCAGATTTAAAGAGGAAGAGCCATCTCTATCCCTTCTCATAAAATGCCCATTGTGGGGGCGCCTGGGTGGCTCAGTCGGTTGAGCGTCCAACTTCGGCTCAGGTCATCATCTCCTGGCTTGTGGATTCGATCCCCGCGTCAGGCTCTGTGCTGGCAGCTCAGAGCCTGGAGCCTGCTTCAGATTCTGTCTCCCTCTCTCTCTGCCCCTCCCCAGTTCATGCTCTGTCTCTGCCTCTCTCTCTCAAAAATAAATAAACATAAAAAAAAATTCAAATGTCCATTGTCATCTGGGTGGGACTACTCTCTTCTTAGAAGGAAGTTATGGTCTTCGTTCCATCCATTTTGTTCCCACACACAGACCACTCTGTCCATGGCATGAAATGTCTAGGCTCAGTTCACTAAGTCTCTCATATCTCCAACCCTATGAGCAAATAAATGCCTGTGTCTATTCAGTCCAGGCGGCACTGTCTCCCCTAACCAAGGCAATGGCTCCCTGTACACAAGGCATAGAGATGGTGTTTGTTGCTAGGGCTGCCCCAACTAAGTATCACCCACTAGGTAGCTTAAAAGCAACAGAAGTTTAGTATCTCACGATTCTGGGAGGGAGAGTCTAAAAGCAAGGTGTTTGCAAGACTCCTTCTGAAACTTTGGGTAGAATCCTCCCTTGCCTCTTCCTGGCTTCTGGTGGTGGCTGACAATTCTTGGTGTTGCTTGTTTTAGCTGCATCAGTCCACTCTCTACCTGTCATCACATGGCCACCTGCACATTATCTTCCCTCTGTGTATGCCTGTCTAAATTTCCCTTTTTTTATAAAGACACCAGTTGTATTAGATTAAGGTTCACCTTAATTACCTCATCTTAACCTGATTAAATCTGCAAAGACTGCATAAGGTCACATTTTGACTTCCTGGGGATTAAGACTAAAATATATCTTCTTGTGCAGGATACAGTTCAACCCGTGACAGAATATATAGCTTACTTATTAAAAAAAAAAAAAAACATTTTCAGACATGAGGAATATATTCCCAGACATAAAGGGCTGACAGAAGAAATTTTGGTTTCTTGGTTTGTTTATTTCTTTTGTTTGGTAATAAGACTTTGGTGTCTTTAGTTTGCACTATTTACATTCTTTTAATTTTAAATCCATAGTATTTAGTATATGGTTTAGCAAATAATGAGAAGTCTAGTCATGGTCTTAGAATAAACCATGGATTATTGAATTCCAAGCACATCAAATATCATGAAATCAACAAAACACCTGCTAGTTGCTCCGTCCCTGGGGACATTTAAACAGGACAGGTAATCAAAAACAGTCAGGCTTTGAGATTTCTTTTCACATCATTTTCTTCATATATACCTCAGATGCTCAGTCTTTTAAGTACGTTCCTTTCTTAGCCATTTCACCTCTGCCTTCTGTGTTTCCTTTTACGCAGTCCCAGAGCTTTGAATTGTGTTGATTCATTCCTGGAACAACAAAAAGCATTTCACTTTACAACAGCATTTCTCAAAGAATGGGTGTGTTGTTTTTCTTTCCATTGGTCCATCTCTGCTTCATAGATATCTGAAGATATTTTGCTGTTACCTAATAGTACCTGCACACAGAGTAATGTTTTCATGTGCCATAAAAGTCATTTTACCAGAAAGTGTCATTGATTTACTTGTGGCAATATAGGATTCCTTGATTAAGAGTTTGACAAATCCCCATTGAAGCTGCATAATAAATCAATCTCTTACTGGAAAAGCCTGAGAAGGGGGTAAGTGAAGATGCTATACATTAGTACCTGGAGGAGAGTTACTAACCTCTATTCTCTGGTGATCAATCACCTCGGCTGGGTTGCACTGACAATGTCTGGAGGTCATCTGGTTAATGAGACAGCACTGGGAAAGTCCTTCCAGGATTACATTTTATCAGTCAATCATTAACACCCATATTAGACACCAAGATCCATTTGCTACTTTTAAGAGAAAATCTTGTGAAATATATCCAGAGCAGATTAATGATGACAAATGGATTACACAAAAACAATTAAGAAAATGTGCCATCGCTCTTAGAGGGCCTCCATTAGGAAGAATTAACACAAATTAGCAGTAAGTTGTGTTTTTTTTTAATACAAAAGTCTTTCTTGAAAACACATGTCTACTATGCCAAAGGATAGGAAAATAACAATTAATACATTATATCATTTTAAATAATGGATTAATAGTGGAAATATCAACATTTGACCGAGATTGTAGACATCCTTGCTCAAATGTTGGTTTCCAGAGCATGGGTGTTTGCAAATTATTATCACAGGAATGTGTGTATATGGAAAATGAAATTATAAAAAGAGAATTATTCATGTCTCAGGAATTATAATTTTGGCTGTTAGCTATAGAGATGAATTAAAATGCATTCTTCTCTTTTTTTCTTTTGAGGAAACAAAAGGAAGAAGAAGTTGGGCCCAAGGCTCATTTAAATTTTGTTTTTAGTCTCCAATAAACATAGCAAATCACTTCACTTAATTTTTGTTGTATAAAGAGCAGACATCATTCATCTTTATACCCTCAGCAGCTAGTAAGTAGACACTCAAAACCTGGCTTTTTAATAATTTATTTTTTATTATAATTTCAATGTCATACAAAGTTGATATTCTTTCTTTCTTTTTCTGAAGAAAACAATCTTTACTGTTGTTACCCAATATCATCCATTTTTCTGTTATACTGAAGTATTCTGTGACATGAAAGTTTAAGTACATACTCTATATAAAAGGACATTCTATATATAACTGACTTAGGCTAATGAAAAGCATTGAGCTATCATAGCCTTTTATAGCCATTAATATGTGAGTTTTTGTCCTAGTGGTCAGCTAATTTTAATTTTTTCTTTCTTCCCAAAGTACTTGGATGGCATATCTAATTAAAGAATTTCTTTTTTTTTTTAATTTGTTTAAAATCTTTATTTATTTTGAGAGAGAGAGAGCGCGAGCAAGGGAGGAACAGAGAGAGAAGGAGACACAGAATCCAAAGCAGGCTCCAGGCTCTGAGCCATCAGCACAGAGCCCGACGCAGGGCTCAAACCCACGAACTGTGAGATCATGACCCGAGCCAAAGTCAGACGCTCAACTGACTGAGCCACACAGGCGCCTCTAATTAAAGAATTTCTTGTTCTATATTATATTTATCTGTTTATAAGTCTAATCACCTCCCAACATAACTTTCCAGAGAGTATTGATATTGTCACATTCATTTAAACAAAAGTGATTTGGAAACAATAGTTCATGATATATAGTAATATTTATTATGTATCAAAATGGTTTATAAAATATCGCTTAATTCATAGTCTTGCAAACTTTACTATACCTAAAATATTTTTAGATAGGCTTCTGTTTTAGTGACATTATTTACTTGTAATTAATGTCATAAATAAAACTTAAGCTGTATAACTTTGAGATCTTAAGAGAAGCCTTTTGAAAATGTTTTCTACTTGTAGATAGTAAATTGTTTTATATTTATTATGCTTGTCATTTTTGTGTGCTTATTTTAAATTTCTTTATACAGAATCTAATAATTCTATATGTCATGTGATCCCTGTAGCAGGTTCTATTTGTCCAAAGATGGCTGCACCAATGTCAACAATCATACAGATTCTTCTGCCATGTGACTTTGCCAGAACCCCATCAAGTGGTAGACTTAAAATCGCCTTTGTCTTGCATCTGATATGGACTTTCTAATTCACTTATCAGTAGAATGTGGAGAAAATGATGCTGCATGCTTTCCAAGCCTAGGTAGGAGTAAGCCTTGTATCTCCAGCCTTAGTCTGTTGGAACCCTGCCCTTCCACATATTCCCTGTTGGAGTGTTCCCTCTCAGAATCAGCTTGACATGCTTTGAGAGACCCCAGTTCACATGAAGGGGTAGAGGTATTATCGTCAATAGTCTTAGATGGGCCAGTTTCAATGTAATCCCAGCATAAGCATCGGACATGTGAGTGAAGAAGCCTCCAGATGATACTGGTTCCCATTTATCTGAGACACTCCCAGGTGTTTTGGTCTGCAGCTAAGGTCTCGAACTTTGTGGAGCAGAGATGTGCCAAGCCACTGAGCCTTTCCTGAACTCCTGACGCACAGAATCCATTTTTGTGTGATACCAGTAAGTTTGGGAGGTTCATTACACATTACTAGAAAATTGGAATATTCTCTCAATAAATATATGATATTCTCAGATACCTAATTCTGTAAAATATTAAACTGAATTTAATGAACTATTTCTACCGTCATGCTTGAAATTTCTTACTATATTAAAAACAAAACATTGGTTACAAATTATTGCACATTACATGTAAAAAAACACCTAAAATGGAAAATTTAGTGCCATATCATTATGATCATATAAAATAAAATAAGTCATAATTAGATGAATTAATTCTTTAGTCAAAATATGTAACCCTGTTATTTATGAAAAATTGTACTATATGCACAAGTCATTTAAAACCTTAACCTCATATCTAACTAAATAAGTAGCATATCATTTTATTGAAAGTAACAGCTTATATTCATTTACATGTGCTGTCTTTTGATTTTTCTATATTATCCAATTTATCCATTTATTTACATAAAAACTGGTGTGCTCAGTATACTATTGAGGCTTTCTCAAATAAGTGAAAGTTTTTTCTTCCAGGTATATTTCACTGATGTTTCCTTCAATTCAGAGATGGCCACAGTAATTTTTATTTTTAAATATGGATGCTGTAAATTGTATAATTATTTTCACTCCAAATACATATGAATCTTGGCAGAAGGCAATAATAATAAGCATTTAAATAGTGCACATTATTAGCCAGGAATCTCTCCAAGTATTTCACAATCTTTACCAGATACCTATAAAAATAGAGATACTCTATTAGGATACACTTTTGTCCTAGTAGTAGGACAGCTAGCTAGTAAGTATTGGAACTGGGATTTAAACACGGCCAGCTGGCTCTAGAGTCCTGCTTTTAAGCTCTGGAATTCCATTGACTCTGTTGATGTAGAAAAACAAAGAAAAGAATGAGTAGGTTAGAATCTAATGATTATCCCAGCTCAAATGCATTTAGAATGTTTGTTGATTTTCTTGCAATCATTTTAGCTCTTATACTGTGCCGTACCTGTAAAATTCAACTGTTGAATTAAGGTGATGGAAAAAAAAAAAAAAACAAAACTGAAGCCAGTGGCATTTTGTTTATATAAAAGAAAACATAGAAATTCCCTTTTGTATTTCTGACTTTATATAAACTCTATTTAGTATAGTGAAGAATAGAATTGATGTTACATTGCAAGAGACAAAGCAACCCAGGAGAAAGAGGCGTCCATGACAGTATGTATCCAAATGAGAGGCAGCTGTGCTTTGAAAATCTGTGCATGTAGCACCATGACCTGCCTGATAGGCACTGATTCAATGTCTGAGAGTGTACGCACCTGAACTTCTTTCTAACTGGTCCCACTCCATATGCACTTCACCTTGTACTCATACCTTCAATAATTACTGCTTTGTCAACATGCAAAATCTTCATGAAAGGGTTTAAAATAATTGCAATCTATTAATAGGACTTCTCTATATTTTTCCACTGCCTGTGCCAATAGCATTTCTTTACAGTTAATCTTATATCTTTAATGGACAATATAAAATGCTATATTCAGAAAAATGACCACTTTTACCCTTCATTTTTTTTTAAAAAAACTGAATTTGCAGCTAATTCCCGCAACTTCGGGAGAAAGGAAATGACTAATGCCATTAAATCAAAGCTCTATCTTCAAAGCTAATTACGTGAGGCCAAGGTATGAATATCATTATTAATATCATCACTCCATCAATCTGGTTGAAGATTTTAAAAAATTTACTTGATGATTACAGATTTCTCTATCTATATCTCTCATCCCTCCCCCCAAATTCTGCAGACTTTTGTATCCTCCTCCAATACCAACCTCTAATTTCCTGAAAATCTCTCTTTGTGGGAAAGAAGAATCAGTAAGACTTGATTAGAGCATTTCAGTAATGCTTTGATTTCCAGAAATCAGAATTGACTCCTGAATTTATTAACCACATCAGACCTCCAGAAAAGGACAGCATGCCCAGCAGCATAGCATTTGATCCAAGCTTGCATAAGTACATGTTTCCCCCTCATTCCTTCTCTTTCTCTCCTCTTTTACTAAGAGTGCTGGTGAGGCATGAGATAAGTTAGCTCTACTCCCTTTGCCTCTTCCAGAATCCAATGTGCTGTTCTTAGAGAGTCATCCACACGAACTTCGATCAATTATAAGAAACTTAAATATATCTCTTTTCTTCTTAATTTTTCATGTGTTTCTTTTACCATTGTTATTTTAACCCAGTCTGTGTTAAAACAAAGGCATTTGGTAAATGTTGAAGAAAGATGATGACTCTATCATAGCTAATGCTGGAGAGATTTTTATTTGTTAGCAGAGATGCTGTGGGAGGAGATGATGCTGAATAAAGTCCTCTAAGTCTTGGACCTCAGAAACTCAATCTGGAAAAGCGTTCAGAGAATGAGATTAATGTGAGAGTAGAGTTGGAATAGGGAAGAAAGAGGAGGGTTTGGAGAGAACAGTGAGCCCTGGCTCTATCACTGTACTTTTTGGTTAAGATGGGAAATTTTATAAATTAGGCTCATCGTTGGGAATTACATATTATTCTCAGTCATCTATAGCGATAAATATTGTAGGTCTTTGAAGGAAAAAAAAAGCACTCAGTGCTTATGTGCTAAAAGAATGAGAGGAATAGGTAATTCTACCTTACTGGTAGAACTATAAAATAGACCTGTGCTACATTGTCAACAATGATTGACTAATTTGTTTTCAACTTATTCTAGAAAGAATTTGAAAAATTAAAGCTCAAAAATACATATAATGAAAGCTAGAAAATAAATAATTGAAGAATAACACATTTTATAATAAAGGCAAGATAAAACATAAATGCACTAAAATTAATATCATTAGGACCTCTCTTTTGGCAACAAAATTTGGCTCTAAATTCTCAAATGTCAAGGCAAAGCAAGAAACATTTTCAATGTAACATTCTTAGGTTTTTAGATAAAGACTTCTTTTCCTGATAAGATGTGGGCACAGTTTCTCTCATGGAATAAAAGCACTCTGAGGACATCTATGACAACTAATGTCCCCAAGATAGACACAATGTCAAGGTTCAAGGCACAACTCAGTAAATAGATGTCAGAAGCCACTGTGTATAACTCATATAGTGGATTTTTAGATCTGTCTGTACTCTCTAATAGCCCTAAGCCAATTGCTAGAGTTTTCACAACATGATCGTCATTACATCTTCAAACTTTTACAGAAATTTGCAATATTGTTGTAAACCAAAAACAGTTCTAAGGATTTTTGTTTGAGTGCTGACCTTATGTTGGGTGACAAATAGAAAGGGAAGCAATTTGGGTATGACTTGTGCCCAGGCCCTACTTTTGTTTATTTACCTGTTTTCTGTCTCACTTACATTTCCTAACCTCTGTTATCTGACCTATTATCACTCGAGTATTTGTTGATCCATATTTCTACTTCAGGCCCCTGTGTCAAATATATTTCCGATCTTTTTGGTCCCAGGTTCATAGCTTGTGTCTGCATTTTACTGTATCTATGCAGAATCCTGGCATTTCTGAATCCTGACATCTGAGGATTGCTAAAGTATGGAAGCAGAAATCAGGAATAAAGGGGGAGAAAAATGAAACAAATGAACAAAAAGTCTGAGGTAAAGTGGGTACAGTAAGGATGTAGAGAAGCCCTCTTGTCATTCAATTAGTTCATTCCACTCTAGGTGGCTGGGAGCCTAAAGGAAGGAGGTTTAGATTGTCATGCTGAATTCATATCAGTTACTTTGGAAGCTGAATATTAACCTGTTACTCTTTGAAAATAGATCACAAATGCATGTAATTTTTCATTAAGCTCATATTGTTTCCAGAATTAATTTTATTACTTTTAATTTCTTAATAAATTTTGGTTAAATTCTGTAAGTTGTTCCAACTAAGCAATCCCATTTAATGATAAAATTCTACTCATAAGAATTTGCTTTAATGGGAAGAACAACAGCAAAAATAAAACAAATAGACTACCACTGAGGAGGATGGACTGAGGAGGAGATATTAAAAATATCCAACAATTGCAAATTGTTTTGAAAGTAATGATAAAGCAAATTCACTATGTGATTGTCATGAAGAGGCCAGAAATATTTTTTCTAAATGTGCTAACTTTCAAACTGATAGATTGTGCATTCCCTCTGGATTTGCATCTTTGATTATTCTTTTTTAAATTTTATTTTTTTAAAATTTATATCCAAATTTGTTAGCATATAGTGCAACAATGATTTCAGGAGTAGATTCCTTAGTGCCCCTTACCCATTTAGCCCATCCCCCCTCCTACAACCCCTCCAGTAACCCTCAGTTTGTTCTCCATATTTATGAGTCTCTTCTGTTTTGTCCCCCTCCCTGTTTTCTCTTTCATTAACTTCTCAAATCAAAATCATCAGGAAAACCCCTTACCTCTACTTTCGGAATGAATCCTGACTATGACATCTTCTTACATCTCCTCCTTGATTCCCTAAATTCGAATTACCATTTTCTCTTGCCTGAAAGACTGTAGTAATCTCTGAAGTGACCTCCCTCCTTCTGTGCTTGACTCCAGTCTATTCTCCATGCAACATCCAGAGAGGTTATTTTAAAATACAGTGTTATCACGTGGCTTCTCTATCCTATAAAGTTCAATGATCTTTCAGGTCCTGTAACATCTGCGCCCCCCCCCCCCAAAAGCCACTATCCCTCCAAACTAATTTTCTACAAGTCCCCCTGTTGATTGATCACACTACTCCAGCCATGTTGACCTACTTGGTGTTCTTTGAATGTGCCAAACATGTCTCAACTCAGGACAATTTCAGCTCTTCTTCCTTTGCCTAGAATACCTTCCCCCAGACAGCCACCAAGAGTTTTCCTCAAATTCCTTAAGATATATGCTTAATGTCACCTTATCAGGGAGGACTTTGCTGCCCCATCTCACCCCATCACTGTCCTTCCTCCTTATCCTATTTCTTTCCCTTATGTGATTTCCATATTTTTTAAGTGTGAACTATATCAAACATATCAAACAACATAAAAATACATATGTAGAGTTTAAAGAAGCAAAGAAAATCCATACCTATACACCTACTGCCCAACAGAAGGGATAAAAGTTTATCAACACCTGTGAAGCACCCATGTACCCTTTACAGACTGCGTCTACTCATTACCACAACTTCTTCCCAGCCATCCCCAACAGAAGTACCTACTATTCTGATTTTTTAGTTCCTTGCTTTTTATTTTACATGGGCTGATCCCATAGGTATATATAACTTATCTAAATGATAGAGTACCTATTCTATTTTCTATGCAAGAAATGATACTTTTATACAACTTATGTTTTTTTGGCTCAATAGTGTATTTCATGATTCATCCACATTGATACATATAGCTAAAGTAGATTAAATTATACTACTTAATCCATTGATGAATATCAAGAATTCTGAAAGGTCTATGATTTTATCTTACTTGTATGCTAACCAGTTTGCTTGTCACAGTTTCGTGAATGCTGCTACAGCACACAAAACTCCTAGATCAGAGACAAAGAACTTTATTACACATGCATAGTAAGAAACAGAAACATCAGCTTTTCCCACCAGTACCCTGAGTCTCAGGTTCCGCAGAATGACAAGAAGAGGACCAGGTGACATCACATGGGCAGTAGATTGTTTTACAGAGAAGAAGCCCTGAGATTATGAAACACAAATCTTTTATAATGGATAATTAACCTTCCTGCCACTGGCTGTGCAGGGACACATCACTTTTTCTGGGGAGTAAGCAAGCCTACCTTTTCCTCAGAAGGGAAGCACTATGTCTTTCTTCCATGGTTGTAAGCACACCTGGCCTCTGTTCCAGGGGGAAAAACCATTTATTCCAAGGTTTCTGGCCATACCGACATTCTTGAGAAGACAGTCCAAAACAAAGAGTAATCAGTGCTTTACTCACAAAATGTACAGAAACATAAAAGACCTCTCTAAAATTGCCTCCTTGGAATAAGTATAGCACAGTTATTAAAGGTTTTTTTTTTAAATGTTTATTTATTTTTGAGTGAGTGAGAGAGAGAGAGAGAATGAGCAGGGGAGGGGTAGAGAGAAAGGGAGACACAGAATCTGAAGCAGGATCCAGGCTCCAAGCTGTCAGCACAGAACCTGATGAGGGACTTGAACCCACAAACCATGAGATCATGACATGAGCCTAAGTCCAACGCTTAACCCACTGAGCCACCCAGATGCTCCAGTATAGCAGGGTTATTTATTCCACAATAGCTAGATGTTCAACTGGTTTCCAGATTTTTGAACTATAAACAATATGGCTGTAAACACCTTCATAATGTGTACTGGTTCATACGTATAAGAGTTTCCAAGGCTATGTTCCTAAGAGGGAGTTGCTGGGTTATGTCTTCACCAGCCAGCATTGTATAATCATTTTCACTGTATTTCATCTTCAATAAATCTTTATATTGCTGAATTTCTAATTTTAGCAGTCTCGTGGGTATAAAATCATATCCTAATTTAGTTTTAGTTTTCAATCTCTTAATACTAATTAAGTTGATCATCTTTTTTTGTATTTGCTTCTAAGAAAATCCTATTCAATCTTCAGTCTATTTTTCTACTTAGATATCTTTTTCTTTTTCACTAATAAGTATTCTTTACATGTTATGGATACTACTTTGTCAACTTTATATGTGTAGATATCTTCCAGCTTGGGTAGCCTTTTCAATATCATTATGATATATTTTGAAGAACATAATCTTATGGATTTATTTTTAATATAATTAAAATTCTTATTTCCTTCATAACATTGTTTCATAATACATTTAAGAAGACTGCTTCTATTGAGGTCATAAAAAATTCATATTGATGATTTGTTGTTTTGGTGTTTTTCCTCTTCTGCTTAGAATAAATTCAGTTCTGGAATCTGAGAATTTGTCTTTTATTCTAGAAAAAATCTGAGTCATTATTATTTTGATTATTGCTTCTTTCTCATCCTTTCTACTTTTTTAGGTACTCAACAACTATTAGTTGACTATTTTATGCCCATCTCAAGCATATGCCAGCTCTTCCTTTTCCTGCGGGGCTTTTTAAGCTCATTTGTATATTCGTCATCTCTATTTGAGTAGCATTAAGGTTAATTTGTTCAGATCTACTGGTTCACTAATCTTCCCTTCATTTGCATGTAATATGCCTCCTGTGCCACCCACTGAGTCTTCAATGAACTTTTTATTTAAGTTTTGAAAGCTTGGTTTGAATCCTTTTATTTGACATTATTTCTTATTTTTATTTATTTAAGCTTTTAACAGTGGGTAGTTTTGTCTAAATATTACCATTTCTATATATTCCTTTTCACTGTTTGGTGAAATGCACTCTGTAGTTTTAGTGACATCTTAGTTTTGTTGTTGTTGTTGTTGTGTTTTGTTTTGTTTTGTTTTTTTCATGTGTCTTATAATTGTAGTGTGAGCTCTTTCTATTGCACTTTATCTGTGAGGACTATTTGTCATCTGACTACAAAGTGCATTTCTCTTGGATTCCTATGCTTACATAGAACACTTGGGAGTAAAAAAAAAAAAAAAAGTTAAAGAAAGTTTTTAAGTGAAACTTTGGCAATGGGAAGGAGAGCATTAGGGATACAAAATACACATTCTGACCCATTTAAGTGCAGAAATATCAGGATAGGGGGTTGTTTTGTCTTGCCTTGTCTTGTCCTTTCCTCACATTCCACCCAGAGCTGAAAATAACAGTAATATTTTCCATATTTATAGTTATATGGGTTTTTTCTCCCTAGTGTAAAGGAAAGGTTATTTTAGTAACCTAGGTTTTATACAGGCATTATAACTCTGTTAAATTAACATTTGTTAAGTGAAGTACAGGTGCCAGATAGTGAGCCAGGGTTCAACAATAGACTATAAAAGACATTGAAATAGAAAAGTTTATTACTCACAGATTGTGGGAGAAGTACACAGCATGCCTCAAGGGCTGCATGGGGAAGTCAAAGCCAGGTGTAGACAGAAAGAAAGACAGAAACTGGGGCACATGATTTTATGGAGCCCATGGCTGGAGTGATTTGTTATTCCAGGGTGAAGTCCAGATATGTCAATTCAAACCAAGAAGACCAGGGTTTTGCTATGTAGCACAAGGGTCTTACCTAAGGGGCACATAAGGAGAAGGCTCTAGGAAGTGGGGAAGCTGTTGACCTAAAAGGCCATTGAAGAAGTCATATTAGAAGCTTACATTTGACTGTGATTTTGGGGACTGTTATGGAGGGCATAAACTTGAATGAGTGGCTGGTGTCAATTTAAAGTCCCTGTAGGGGACCTCTTGGCCAAAGAAAATGGATGCTGAGGCAGCAAACCATGGAATAGCATAGCTAAACTATTGGTAATCCTTCCTGTGATGCCTCAACATCAGGAATACCCATCACTTGGGTAGCAGACATGTTAAAGGACATAGGTATTATTTTCTAGAGCCATTATAAATAACATTTACCCAAGGAAATAATGATGAAGACTATAATGAATACATTCAATATTGTTTGAAATTCAGTTCTTAGCCATTTTCCCTATGGACATGGAGAGCCAGGGGATTAACTTAAAGACCTCAGAAAGTATGGGAATTTGTTGAAATATTTTATTTGTATTATTCATAACCTGTGTATCTCGAAACAACTTCTGGAGTTTGGCCTGTACCTGTCTTGAGTTGTTATTGTAAATGTAGCAAGAGATGCTCTGTTAAGAAGAGATTCCACCCCACTCAGCCAATAGGAAGTCTAATGCCAATTGATTATTCATCACCATCTGTGCTAGTGAGTCATGTTCTTGCTGCTTCAGACTGAGAGCATGGTACAGCATCTGCATGTGGTTGGTTAGGATGGATGGGTGATAATTTCTGGGTGTCTTTTAATATATAATCTTGTTGGGCTGGAGTGGTAACACCTGTTCCTATACATGCCATACCAGAGTTGACAGGATGGACATAAGAATGGCTCTTTTGGTAGGTGAACAGTACATCTCTAGCAGAGAGGTGACGGAAGGATAAAATGTGGCTATGATATTAAAGGTATTAATGTTGCAGTAATGGGGTCATCTGTGTAGATGGCTTACAAACTGGGCAGGGTCAAGCAGATTTGTTCTTAGCCCCTTGAGTCATGCCCACAAGGGCATCCAAAAGAGGCGTTATTTATCATTAAGGAACAGTGAGCATACAGGATGAGGTCCACTCTTTGTGTACAAGGGTAACTTGCAGACTTTAGAGAGTCCTGGAGTAGAAAATTAATTATTTTGATGCTTACCTACAGGGTGCCCTCTTGGGGTCTAAATTAGGGGGTTAGGTTTAGCCTAAACAAGGCTTATGGTGTTTTGGAGGGAATTAACACAAGGTGCTGATCACTGAGGAAGATCTGCAGGATAGACAGTGACATGGGGCTATTGGTCTGGCCCTGTGTGGTGACAGATTCAACATTGTTTTACTTGCAAAGAATGGGCTGCTACTTTGAAGGTTCATATTTGAACATATTTGTTCATATTTGCTATTTTAAAAGTTCATATCAAAATATATTTGAATATATTTGTCATGTTAGATCTGTCCCATTTGGTTGTGGTGTGGGACAGGGTCAAGTCATACATGGGGAAGGGCTTATGGATAAGACCTAGAGAGAAGTGAAGGTGGCCATGTTGGGTACTGAGGAAGTATTGGCAGTGGTGGTAGGAATAGCAAGAGGAATAGTGTCTGTTTTGGACACAATGGGGGGAAAGCAAAGGCTTTAATCTAGTACACTGAGCAGTGAACCCAACAGCAAGAAATCCTTAACCATGGGGTCTAAGCAGGTCAAGTTAGGGGTGTTTTGAGGAAGTGCCTTATTGTGGCTAGCTGTGGTTTAGAATTCATTGTTTGGGCTTACCATATAGGTAAAATGAAGTCTAGTCTGCCAGGCAGTAAGCAGGGGACTTACTTAAAGTTTTACAAGCATTTTGACGGAAGCAAAGTTTATAGGGCAAACAATGATGCTCTGTAGGGTCCTCAGAAGAAAACTGGAAGCAAATTTTGCAACTTGGCCTCCAGGTTGACAGCTATCACAATTATTTCTTTCCTAGAATGCAAGCAATTGTGGGGTGGGTCATAATATGCAGGAAGGTGGGGGTGCATTGTCTCCTTTGTTGTCCTCTTGGGTTGAGGTGCAATCATGTTCAACAATGAGTTCCTGGGCTGGGATGAAGTTGTTTGAGGATCTGGTGTGCGTGGGGTGGTGCAGACCAGCCTGAGGCTGGTGGTCTTCCTCAGAGAAAACCTATCAAGGGTAGAATTGGTTGGCTGGTATTAAATTCTGAGTACATATGATAGAAGCCTGGCGCAGGATGGAATTACAAGTATGCAATATACTTCTGGTTAAATTGATCTCAGTGAGCTTCATGGGATCAGCAGGGGTATACTTATTTTTTTATTATTTTTTTAAATGTTTATTTGTTTTTGAGAGACAGAGAGAGACAGAGCATGAGCAGGGGAGGCGTAGAGAGAGAGAGGGAGACACAGAATCTGAAGCAGGCTCCAGGCTCTGAGCTATCAGCATAGAGCCTGATGTGGGGCTCCAACCCATGAGCCATGAGGTCATGACCTGAGCCGAAGTTGAACACTCAACCGACTGAGCCACCCAGGTGCCCCTGCAGGGGTACACTTTACAAAGGAAGTCATAATGTCCATGACCAAGTTACTTTGTAAGGACTCCATCCACAATGTATACAGATCCTGGGGACATTGATAGGCTAATTGTAGGGATGGTTTGTGGATGGCATCTTTATAATCCAGAGATTGCCCTACAAAAACTTTAGTAACATCGTTAGAGCACAAACCTGCCAGCTGGATGGTCTGATATGATTATATGGGAAGGACCAATATGCCTGGGATACAATTTGAGGCATGATATCAGGAAGGAGTGACTCGTTTAAACATTGCTTCCATTGGTACCATTTGATATAGAGAGAGGTAAGCTCTGGGTCAGTATTCACACCCAAAGGCACCTGCCAACATCAGGCCCTCAGCCACCTTATGGTGCACCTGGCTGATTTTGTTCCAGCACATCTCCTGAAACAGAGTTAGTCCTGAAAGGACTAGCAACTTTATCATCCAGGTTACATAGTAAGAGTAATAGCTATATGAAAGGAGAGCATTAGCATTTGACTAGCTTGTGGAGGCCTTCTGGGCAAGCAATCTGGAATACTGACGAAGGATGGAATGAAGATGCTTTGGAGCAAGAGGTCATTTACCTTAGTATTCCCTGGCAAGAGTATTCTGGTGCCTCCCACAAGACAGCAGTCAGAGAAGGGGAGGGTTCTCCCTCATCTTCTGTAAGAGCATCACCCAATGCCCTTCTCTGGTAGCCTACACTTGGACTAGGGGTGCCATTCCTGTGTTCCAGCTCTTAACTAACACACCAATACCTTGTTAAAATCTTAGCCAATTCTACTGGTTGGCAGCTGGGTCTGTGTTTAGAGTTAGGAAATACACCCACTGAGGGAATCTATCCTCCATATGGTATTAATAGGCAGAAGACATATCCGTTGCACCTCAAATGAGCTCTGATAAGCAGCGCTCCAAAATTTCAGAAGACTTTGGTTAGTGTTTGTTTGTTTGTTTGTTTGTTTTTGAGTTTGCATTTTGGGATGGGAATCTAAGGCAGCACTCCTCAGGGAAAAGCAGAGCCTGTAAGCAGGAGATCCCTCATGATAGAATTACCCTCAGGGAGAGCAAGTTAGTCAGCCATTTGCAGCTATAAGGCATCTCCTTGTTAACTGCAATCACCACTCTACCGTTCTGTTGGTGGCAATTGTTATCACTTTGTTAAATTAACATTTGTTAAGTGAAGCACAAGGTGCCCAATGGGGAGCTAGGGTTCAACAACAGAACACAAGGGAATTGAAATAGAGAAGTTTATTACTTATAGGTCCAAGAGGAAATACACAACGGCCTCTGAGGAACCATATGGGAAGTCAAGGCAGTATGTAAGCAAAGAGAGGCAGAACCTGGGGCACATGCCTTTACTAGTGTGTGTGGACAGAATGCTTTGAGCTTACCAGGCTAAGGCCAGATTGGCCATTTCAAACTAAAAAGACAGGTGTTAAACTCCACAGGGGTCTTAGACTGGAGAGATTGTTTTATCACAAGGGCCATGCCAGAGGTCATATCAAAGGGTTCCTTGGGTGGCTACGTCCAAAAGTGTCTGCGCTTCAGCTCATGATCTCATTGTTTGTGACTTTGAGTCCAAGTCTGGCTTTGCCCTGATAGTGCAGACCTTGCTTTGAATTCTCTGTCTCTGTCTCTGTCTCTGTCTCTCTATCTCTGCCCCTCCCTTGCTCACAGTCTCTTTCTTAAAAATAATTAAACATTAAGAAAATTTAAAAAAAAAAAGAGAAAGAAAGAAAGTCATATCAGAATCTTGCATGCCTTCATATGAGGAGCTAGTGTCATTTTAAGGTCCCAGAAGACTGCTGGCCAAACAAAATGGATGCCAAGGCAGCAATGCTATGGGATAGCACAGCCAAATTTTACAATAAGTGATACAGATTTGTCTTCTATCCCCAGTACTTTTGATCTATTTAAACCTAGACTCTACAACAACTGAAAACCTGGAGACCCTTTCAGCTCTATTGTTTCCTTATCCTGTAGATCTGCTTTCATTCCGACATCACAGGATTTTTCTAATGCTCACGCCAACTCAAAAGCTCATTAAAACATTTTACTTTGTTTTGTTTTTCAAGTTGTCTTCTACTGAGAGGGGTTGTTGTAAATATTTAACAGAAATTCTTAACTTTTCTCTATAACATGGAAATGACCTGACATTGTATTTGCTTATGTTTTTTGCTATTGCACCATATTGCAAGCCTTATAAGAATATATTTATATTTACCTGTGTCTGTATATGTTTCTAATAAAAACAATTTCTGTCATATGTAGTTGTTCAGTCGATATTTGTTCAATATCCAACATCTTCTTCTCCACCAATCTTTTGATTTTCAGCAGCCTCCAACAGATGTTTGTCCCTCTAAAGTTTATCTTCCACACAACTTCCAGAGTGATCTTTTGAAAATATACACTTATTTATGTCTCACCATTAATAAAACTTTTCACACCTCTATTACCTCCAGGATAACTTCCAAATTCCTTAGTTTAATAGAAGATGTCTTTTAAGATTTACTTATTCCTATCCTTTTAATCGTCAGACTCTCCTTGAGCCTCAATTTGTACTCTAGTCCTATAGAAATAGCTGTAGCTCACAAAGAGGTATCATCCCACACCTTTCAGAATGGCTAACGTAAAAAACACAAGGAAAAAAAAAAGACAAGAAACAAGTGTTGGTGAGGATATGGAGAAAAAAGAATTCTCTTGCACTGTTGGTAGGAATGCAAATTGGTGCAGCCATTGTGGAAAAGAGTATGGAGTTTCCTCATAAAATTAAAAAGAGAGCTACCCTACAACCCAGAAATCCAGGAATTGCACTACTGGGTATTTACCCAAAAAATACAAAAACAGTAATTCAAAGAGATACACCCATATGTTTATTATAGCATTATCTACAAATAGCCAAACTATGGTAGCAGCCCAAGTGTCCATTCATAGATGATAGGATAATGAAGATTTGGTATATATATATATATTGGAATATTATCCAGCTATAAAAATGAGTGAAATCTTGCCATTTGCAGCAACGTGGATGGAGCTAGATAGTATAATGCTAAGCGAAATAAGTCAGTCAGAGAAAGACAAATGCCATATGTTTTCACTCATATGTGGAATTTAAGAAACCAAACAAATGAGCAAAGGGTGAGAGGGAGTGAGAAATCAAGAAATGGACTCTTTAACTATAAAGGACAAACTTATGATTACCAGAGGAGATGTGGGTGGAGGAATAGGGGAAATGGGGGATGGAGATTAAAGAGTACACTTATGATAAAAAATAAATAAATAAAACAATAGCTGTAGTTCTGTCACACGATGCTGTCCCATTGCTTCTCCATGTTATTTTAGCCACTCTCCTTTATTTGCCAAACTCCTAGTTGTCCTTCATATCCATCGTCGTAAATCAACTCCATTATATATATATTTTTTCAGCAGTTTTTCTTTTTAAGTACTTTTGTTCTTCTTGCTGCTAATATCTTCCCTGTAATACTGTTTTTTTCAAGTCTATCATGCTAAAAGGTATTTACTCTATTATCAGAAATATCTTTGTCTTTGCATCTCTCTAGTTTTAAATAGTAGTGTTCTCTTTTCAATTATTGTTATTATTATTATTATTATTATTATTATTATTATTATTTTGTTATAGCTTATACACCTGTCTCCTCTCGCTTCTCATTATTTACACTTCCTTTCAACATATCTGCAGTGTGTACAATATATTTTGGTCAAATAATCAATCGATAAGTTCATGCTTTGACAGCCTGCATTTTGCCTTTTCTCCTCACCTAAAGAATTATATAAATTGTCTTTTGTAAAGATAATACAATATTACCTGACTCACAAATCAATCGGAGATTCTGCATGTCCTTAATCTCTCCCGGTGCTTGTCATTGTGTGCCAACCCCTGGCATTAATCATGTGTTTCTGATATTTTGACATCTCAAGCCTTGCTGACCCTGGAGAGACTTTCCTTAGAGGAGTGTGCCTTTCATATGCAAACTACTCAATCAGGAGCCCTTATTCCCCCAAAGCCTCCTTTTTTAGGTTAGTTTTGTAGGTCAGCCTCCTTTTCTGGCAACTAATCATCCCAGGGCAAGATATCAGTCAACTAGGAGGAGCCTAGAGCCCCAGAGCCCCTGAAATTATTAAAGCTAGGAAATTCTAAGCCCGCATCTTGGCCTCACCCATTCCTTCCCACAGAAATCACACTAGGTTTTTGCCCTTGTTTCCCCCTCACTCCTTCAGCCTCCAGGCCAACGCTGAGGCCTCCTGGTGGCCCTGCCTGGTGTGGCATGCTCCCTAGGAACTGAGTTAAACACATTGGCAATTGTCTATCCATCTGTTGGCCTCACTGCACCTGAATAATAATAAAACCTACATTTTGGTTTCTGTGGCAGAGGAGCCACCTGATATTCTGGGATTATTTCCTTTTTGCTGAATTCCAGACTAGTTACCTAATATACAGGGCCCCTTGCAAAATGAAAATTCATGACCCTTTACTCAAAAAGGAGGAAAAATGTGTCATTAAAGGTACTAAAATGTAAGGTTTTTTCTCTTAAAATATTTTGCTACTTATCAAACATATTTAGAGTAATAATGATACATGAGTAACAATACAGATGTAAAAATTGCAAAATATATTTTATTTCTCTAATTATACATAGTAAATAATAATGCTTTGTTAATGTGAGATTTTGATTTATCATAATATTTTACTGGCTCGTTTTTTGCAAATCCATTTATTAGGTCATCAAAAGATATACTTTTAGCAAGTTCATTTTCGATTGATATAATTAGAAATGATGTCAGTTTTTCCTGACAAATGTAGGGTCTCAATGTTTCAGTGTTAAGTCTCAATATATTAAATAACATTTAATACTTTTTAATTTGGGGGAAGACCTCACCTGTTGGTATGATTGTTACTGAAGCTAGTAAGTCTGTTTTGTAGGTTGTTGTAACATTGGGATAAGTTCTTTTTTTTTTTATTTTGAGAGAGATGGGGAGAGGCAGGGAAAGAGGGGGACAGAGAATCCAAAGAGGGCTCTGTGTTGATAGCAGTAAGCATGATGCGGGGCTCAAACTCACAAACCTACAAACCGTGAGATCATGACCGAGCTGAAGTCAGATGCTCACCTGAGTCACCCAGGAGCCCCACATTGGGATAATTTCTGATAAATTATTTCAAAATACAAACTTTGGAATATCTAGACCTGATAATTCAAGCAGAACAATTTTCTAAAAGAAATTTTGCTCCTGGAGTGCCTGGGTGGCTCAGTTGGTTAAACGTCCAACTCTTGGTTTCTGTTCAGGTCATGATCTCATGGTTCGTGAGTTAAAGCCCTGTGTCAGGCTCTGTGCTGTCAGCGCAGAACCTGCTTGGGGTTCTCCCTCTCCCTCTCTCTCTGCCCCTACCACGTACTCGCTCACTCTCTCTCAAAATAAATAAACTTTAAAAAAAGAAAGAAATTTAGCTTCGCGTACAAATCTCCTTCATTTAAGTATGGATTTGATTGTAAATGAAATGACTTTTTGTGTTTCTTCTAATGTTTCCTGTCACAGAAGTTGTAGGAGAAACAAAATGTGACTTCAAGATTTGTATACAATTCAAGACACCTAATTATTCATTCTATCACTCTATGTTCAATTGTAAGAAAAAAAATAAAATTATCATCCTTTTTAATATTTGGTCATTCGAAGCTTCATATGAAAACAGTTTTATTTTCCATTACATGTGGCAAATCTTTAAATTTAATTTATATTTCTAAGCCTGTGGATTTTTGTTTTGCAGTATTGTTGCAGTTTCCAGAATCACAGAATCTAAACACTGAAAAATTTTAGTATCATCCTAATATGCTTTATTGCAATGGTTCCGTATACACTTTATTCTGTAAAAATTTACTGACAAAGTTTGCTGCCTGAGCACCTCCAGTTCATGTTCAGGCAGGAGAGTTAGAAGTTGTGCATATGCCAAGGGATGGATTCACAGATCGACAGGCAGGCTGGCTTCCCAGGGCATGTAGAACCTTACCTGTCTTCCGTGTGGGTCTCTGTTGCTGCTGCTGCTGTCTCTCTCTGGGTCCATGCCCCCGGCCCACAGCTTTGGCCTTAAAAGTTTGTTGCGGTCTGCCAGACAGCTGCTCAGCACCCCCAGGCCACCCATGTTTGCGGGCCCTGAGTCTGCCCTGTGTGCACTACAGTTAAGCATATATTTCCACTGTCCATGACACGTGCACATGCTGTTTTCCTATCAGACTTACTTTACAATATACAAGTTCAAAGACAAGAAAAAATTCAAAATTGGGACATCAGAGCATTAAAACCATCACAGGCTCCTTCTGCAAGTGTTTTTGTTGTTGTTGCTTTTTTTTAAAATTTCCACATAGGTCTCTCTCTCTCTCTCTTTCAGTCTCTCTCTCTTACACACACACACACACACACACACACACACACACACACCAGCTCTATCTGTATCAGCTCTATATGATTTAACTGATTCTTGTTCTTTGCCTCACATTTTGCAAGAACACTTCCAAGAATTTGGTCATTTACCCTCAACTCTTTATCCTCCAGGAGAAATCAGTCATCCAAATAAGAAATGTTAATAATTATCTGTAATTTTTTAACTCTCTACTTTGGTATCTCTCCAACTATCTCCATGGTCTCTGTGGCCAATAGTATACTTTTAAAAAATATTTATTTTCAAGAAATCTCTACCCACAACGTGGGGCTCGAACCCACAACCCTGAGATCAAGAGTTGCATGCTCTGCCGACTGAGCCAGCCAGGAGCCCCTGCTTATAGTATACTTCAACTCAGATGGCTCACTCTGGAAACTTCCAGGGTTCTGTATGTTTTTAAGAAGTCATTATCTTCCCAGAAAAATTGGCTCCTTTTTCTGTCTCTCTAAATCCTATAAATAATGTTGCTATTCTCTAAGTGATCCAGTCTCCAAGCTGAGTGTCAACACTTACATTCTCTTTATATACCATCACTTCTTTCGGTACCATTCCCTACTATGTTTGGCATTCACCATCTCCCTTCTCTATTATTATCATAGCTTCCCAAGTGGTCTCCCTGCTCTGGGAGTCCTTCCTTCCTTTACTCTATCCTACATAGGAGCAACTGAACAAGCTGCATAAAGTGTTCTTTTGATGCTGTTACTTTTCTTCCCTCCACCTCAATCCTGCATTTAAAGTCCATAATCTAAAATGAAGTATAAACTTTCCCATCACAGTGTTCACCATGATCTAGATGGTTAAGCTATCATTTAAATGTCACAACAGACTACTATTCTCAGATAGAATAACCTATTATTTATTCTCCTTATCCATAAATCTCCATCACCTCACTCCATTTACACACACACACACACACACACACACACGTGCGCACGCACCCATGTTCAAATGTTTTCCATTTTCCATTAACTTTATCTGTTGTGTCTGTTGCTCTGGCAACAAAGAGAACTTTGGGGGTGCCTGGGTGGCTCAGTCGGTTGAGCGTCTGACTTTGGCCTAGGTCATGATCTCGTGGTCTGTGAGTTCGAGCCTATGTAGGGCTCTGTGCTGACAGCTGGGAGCCTGGAGCCTGCTTCGGATTCTGTGTCTCCTCTCTCTGCCCCTCCCCCTCTCATGCTCTGTCTCTCTCTCTCTTTCTGTCAAAAATAAATAAGCATTAAAAAAAAATCAAAGAGAACTTTGACCATTGACACCATCCACCATCTTCTCCTTTTCTTTTTGGTATGTCTTATCTTTCCAGATAGATAAGAGCTAAAATTAAGGATGTTTGGTGGAGTTAATCAGTACCTTTCCTCAGAGATTCTCCTTGTTGCAAATGTCAGAGAATGATCAGATGTAATTAAGAATGTAAAATTATGGTCTATGAGCTCAACTGAAAAGAAGCTAATAGTGATCTGCAGTTGGGGATCAGACACAGACAGATATCTCTGAAAACCTAGGCACTTATGACAGGAGCTAGAGTCAAGGGAAGAACACCAGGACTCTAGAGCATGAGTACCCTAAAAGCCTGACATGTGCCAGAGCATACAGGAGGGACTAGATTACTGTGTCACTGTGAAACTATGATTGTAACCCCTCCTCACTGCAACCCTTCACACCTATGGTCTGTTTATACTCTCCTGGGATAATTGCACACTAGGCAGACGAGGATGATTGAAAAAAATCTGTGCAGCTACTGGCACTGCCTTTCACAGAACTGCATGTAGGAATAGGGTTGTGGATTTAGTTAAAAAAAAATGAAAGCAAAAACAAAAAAAAGGACTCCAGGTTAAATTTTAATTTCAGGTAAACAACGAATGCCTATTTTAGTGTAAGTGTGTTCCAAATACTGCATATGTATATATATACATGTAAATATCTATATACATATGCATATATAATATGAATATGTATTATGTACATATGTATATACAATATGTGTTTCAGTATGTATGTATGTATGCTTATGTAGTGCTTATGCTGTGATTTCTCTGTTAAATTTGAACTTTAGATAACCAAAACTAGAGGTTTTTGTATGTCTCAAGCATAGCACAAGTTATACCTATAGTAAAAACAATCTATTCTGTATCTGAAATTCAGTTTGAATTGGCATCCTGCATTTTACCTGTCACTGTGGCACAAGAAACAGTGGTTTCCCTGCTGCTGGAAGGGAGGACACGATGACAACTGGCTGCTGTGTAGGGCGTCACCCACAAGCCACACTGGCAGAGCCACCAGGGTGATAGGCAACAGAGTGGGGAGACCCCAGAGCTGCAGAAGTGGATGTAATTACATCTCATAGTACCTGCCCAGGCCCGGAACAGGGCGAGGGCAGAAGGATTACAAAAAACAGCCAAGGGCTTCTGATGCACTGTCTCCCTCCCCACCACTGATAATCCTAGTCTGGAAGTCAAAATGAAACCACAGGGCTAATTGTTCCTTTGAGTAAACTGTTACCGTTTTGTCAAAGAAAAGCACCCAAATGACAGCAAATAATAGCTATTTATTCAGAACTTCAACATAAAGGGAGTTAGCTACAATCACTTGACTCTGGGAGAGTGGGAAAGCAGGTAGGGGGTTGGAAAAGCTTTATAGGAAAAAAATGGAAGGCTTTGGAGATGCTCTGATGGGAAGCTTCCACAGGAAGGAGTTGGAGGCAGACTGAGTAGAAGCAGGATGTCTTATGTGATTAGTTTGGGGAGATTGTTTTATTTTCTCTGATTGGTCCTGAGTTGGAAACAGGGAAAAAAATAGGATGCTTGAAGTCATTGACCAAGTCCTTATTACTCTAAACCAATTGCTACAAGATTTGTGTGGTTTCTTAGACCGGTTGCTGCTGAGTCCATGTCAGATTTTTAGGCACATATGGTCTGATCATTGTCCAGTGGTTTATTTAGTCTCCTGAGTATGTATATCTTATAAATAAAATTGATTATTTATTTCAAGTTCTCGGGCAGTGTCTGGCATATCACAGTGCTCCACAAAGCATTGCTATGATCAATAATAATAGTAGTTACTGTACTGGTGCATCACACACAGAGTCGGACACCGAGGCTTCTTTCCAGGAAGCAGCTTTATTAGTGCTAGGATGGGCTCAGCCTGCTAAGACCCAAAAGGCTGAGCCCTGATCACAAGGGAGGGGCGGGGAGGGGGTTGGGGGGGCATTGTCTTTTGTACAATTTTTGCTCCTTTGTCTCCCATATATGGTAACATGGGTGGTCTATGTTAAGAACATCATGCAAGTGCACATAGCCAGGTTGCCTTCTCTTGTCTTGAGGCTTTCACCACATTCCTTAGGGAGGGACTCTACCACATTACTATTACTGTTGTTAGGTTTATATTCTAAACATATTGAGGAAGAACACTAAGAAACTTGGAAACGGGGCATCTGGCTGGCTCAGTTGGTTACGCGTCTGACTTCAGCTCAGGTCATGATCTCACGGTTTGTGAGTGTGAGTCCAATGACCAGGTATCTGTTGTCAGCAGGAAGCCCGTTTCAGATCCTCTGTCCCCCTCTATCTCTGCCCCTCTCTCTCTCTCTCTCTCTCAAAAATAAATAATTAAACATTTAAAAAAAGAAACCTGGAAGCAGCAAGTCTGGAAAGTTTTCTTTCCCTCCTCTTGATGAGAGAGTATGTAAAATAAGGCTTGTATTGACTTGTAGGAAATTGTCTTTTTTGTAGGTCAAAAGTGTTTAAATATTTACAATTTTAATGGATCCACTACAAAATATTAATTAAACATTATTTGGCTGATTGTGTATATATAAAATTATATGACAACCCATGCATTTACTTTAAAATCTTTATCAATAATATTCTTCCTTTTATACTGCGAAAGCTTATTATTTCATTCAGTGAAGATGTCAAACTTTTAGAAGCAAGATATGCATACTTGCAGAGGGAGTAATAATTACATGGCATGATTATCATGGAATGATTGTTTTAAAAGAGAATAAATCAATAAATGTAAGGAAAGGTTATTCACATCACCTTAATGCTCCCCAAACTTAGAACATTGTGAAGAAGCAAAATGTTTGAAACTCAATCACTTTACCTGGTGTGGTATTTTGCAAAGTGTGCTTAGAGAAAAGTGTTGCATGAAAGAATTAAGTATTTGCAACTTTAAGAGGATGAGTTCATATGCTTTCTCAAAATTAAGCTCAAGACCTGCTTGGAGAACTCTTCCTTTTAGGTGTAGTTTGCTTTTTTTCTACAATATCCTAATATGAAGTGAGCCCAGTTACAGCCTACTTAATTATTTGCATATAATCACTTATATTATTTGGTAATATTGCTTTTAGATCTATTTTTATGCAAATGAAGGGAATGGTAAAATCACTCTACAATGAGCCTAATGGCATTGTTCAGGTTGTATTGCTCAGGTTCTAATTGGTTTCTTTTTGATCCACTCCCCTTTCACCTGTGAGATAAATTGGTCAAGGTGGAGGGCTGCACAGTTTATTTTTAAAAACGATATAAATGTTAGTTAAGGGATGAAATGGAACCATTAACAAGTCATGATTTCTATCGTGCTGTCCAGGTGAGGTAAACATGAAACCTGAGTTTATTGGCTCCGAAATGAAATAAGTGTGGTAGGTTTATTTTGCCAGATATCAAGTGTTCACTGTATTAATGATGAAAATTGCCAGAAAGGATAAATTCAATCCATAGTTTGTACACACAGGTAAGATAAAGGCTCATCTTTGTAAGAAAAATTTTCCTTTCTACTAGCTTTAAACACATACATTAATAGTGACTAAACCTGAATTCAAATGATGCTTTATTTAAAACTATAAAAGAACATTCCATAGGGTTAAAGTATTTCCACATATGCAAATATTTCAGAAATTTCTTCTCGTAATTAAGCTTTGTTGTTCTAGAAAAGAAGGCGTGTTTTGCATATGCTAAGGTCACTCTTAATCTTCTATATTTCCATATGTAAAGAGAATTGTAAACTTCCCCGGGCCAATTCCTCAAAGATGTTTCTTAAAAGACTATTGGCTTAAGAGAATTATTTGGCATGAGTACAAGTATTATTGAACTTTTATTAAAGTGTCTTTTACACTGCAGAATTTTTATGTAATCAGGACAGAAGCCAACACATATAGACTAATAAATAACAACGTTTTACAATGGATATCTGCTGTAGTTGCACATAATCAGAATTACTATATGGCCAGCAGATGGGTGCTTAGCCAGTTGGATAAAACTTCTATTTGAACAGCTTTTGGAAAAAAAAAAAAAAAGCCTGAATATCAGAGAACATTTTTTTTTCTTTCGTCATTTCCCATGAAATAACCGAAATAACTTGGTATCTACTTGCAAAGATTCAAATTCACTTAAAGCATACTAATTAAGGAGTAGTTATAATACCTTTTATCTCTTTCCATTTACTCTTCCTTAATTTTACAATTACAAAAATAACACTGAATGCAGTGAATATAAAACTAACTGCAGAACTTCTCAGGATAATCTTCCAGGCATTTAGCAGCCTTTAGCCATATGGGTTTTACATGTGCAGATCCAAAATGGCTCTTATCCATATACATTTATGGAGAATTTTTTTTAAAGAAAATATATTTGGGTGATATTGAGGACAAGTGTTAGCAACTATGAAACTGAGTTTGCCATAGGCCAGATATCATCTGTTTGTAAACCACTTGGTATAGACTTGCCTTTTTTTTTTTTGGATCGACTTGTATTAGTTCTTGTTTGTGAGCATCAGTTCTAAATACAAAAAAAAAAAATTGAGTTTTTAATTTTTTGGTTGGCATCTTAAATTGAAGTACACTGGAAAACCTTTTTGGGACAAACACTGTTTCTTATTAGAATCATTTAGCTGACAGCACGGTGGACCTGTCAGAATCTCTGGAATCCTCCTTTTGCCAACCTGATCTGTCAATCCACCACTCACAGGGTCTCAGTGTCCCTGGGCCTTCAGAAGATGGCCTGCATGCTTGAAGCTACCATGCACACTCAGAGGGCTGTAAGTGCCTGGGGGTTCACTTTCCACTAATGACCCAGGCCAGAAGGCAACGACTGATTGACCTTGTACAATGGACGAATATTAGTAATGTAAGTAAAGTGGATAAAGAAGTGACCTTTGGTTTGGAGATTTAAATAAATATGATCATCTTGATTCCTTATTTTCTTTCTTCCTTGAGAGAATGAGCTGTTTCAGTTCATGACTATAATTTCTAAAAAACGATACAATATACCAATTGATTCTCAGAGGTGATTTTTATTTTTTATTTTTATTTTTTGTACTTTTTTAAAAAATGTTTATTTATTTTTGAAGGAGAGGGACACAGAATGTGATGGGGGAGGGACAGACAGAGAGGGAGACACAGAATCTGAAGCAGATTCCAGGCTCTGAGCTGTCAGCACATGAACTGTGCCATCATGACCTGAGCTGAAATCGGATGCTTAACCGACTGAGCCACCGAGGCACCCAAGAGAGGTGATTTTTAAATGTGGGCAGAGAGAGATGATTTTTAAATGTGGGCAGAGGGGAGGGGTGCGAGGTTCATAGATAAATTTTGCCATATTGGGCAAATCCTTTTTTCTATGACTCTGAGGTTACACAGTACTTTTTCATGTTCCCTGTGACTGAATGTGATAAAGAAAAATCTCTTGGGATAGGTGCTAATACAAAAGCTAACTTGAGTAGCTCAATGACAAAGGGATGAGAGTGGCAATAAAGAGGGTCTACAAGAACTCAAGTAATGACAAGGCGGATAATGCAAATAAAAATGTTAAAATCACATATTTTCAATTTTGAAGATTTAATTTCAACTTTAAGTGGAACATATTTGTATTGAAGCTATTTTGTCTACTATGATGAGTCCTGACTCTTCTATACTGGAGATTTACATTCAGCTTCATATGAGGATTGAGTAACTTGTAATACAACTCAATAAAGCACACAAACATAATTGTAGTCCCAAGAACTTTGCAATCCTATGCTCTATGGTTATTAACTTGTGCATGAAAAGTAGAATCTTTGACATTTTTTCTAAGAAGGTATTTCATTTTAAAAGAAAACAACACTTTCAAATGACTATGCATGAGGTTTTTAACGATTAAATGGTCTGTCATAATTCTTGACTCTAGTCAGTAAGATACAATAATTAATGAATAAGTTAGTTGCTTTTAATGTTCCACAGTTTAGTGATATACAACTTACAGTGTCTCAGAATCTTTTAGAGTTATGCCTAGATGAGCAGGCATCTGATATATTGCTTCTTTGGTAAGAGTATAATAGCTAAAGAACAATTACTAGCTTTGTGAGGATGGCATTTTATCAATGGAACTTCCATTAAGTTAGCCTTTCATCTTGTTAATGTCATGCTCTTTTTTCAGGACCTTGACATCATTATAATGTGTCACTGTAGAGGGAAAAATGTACTTTTTAAGTGCCAGAGGTATAAATGTGTATTTCTGTCTCTGGTAAATTAGCATTCAAAGCTTTCTTGTGACAGTCATTTTAAGGACTACACAAGAATAATACAGATATAAAAAGTATATTACTATACAAGAAAAAAATACAAGTTGCCCAACTGCTTATTAACATTCACTCTTTACATATGGCATTCCCCCAAAAATAATTTTAAAGGGGTTTTCATGGTATAGTCAGTGTTCTGCTTCACTTGTCCTAATGGGAACGCTTAATCTGAATTAAGTGGAATATTCATCAAGATGGCATTTAAATATCTCTTTCCTGTATACAGAGCCATCTTATTGGTTAGAAATTAAATGCTTTAAAATAATGAAATGCTTGTTCCTGTTATGTGATTTGATTGTATTGTTATTGTATTTTGTGGAGAGAGAGCATATCAGGAAGTATAAATATAGTAGAATTAACTGTTATCTTGAATAAGTATAAAATGTTATTGAAAGTAGTTATGCCTGCATAATGCCAAAAAGGAAACATTAAAAATTGAAAAATTCAGGCAAATAGCCAGATTTTTGATTGATTGGACTACAAGTAGCTGATCTGATAGATTACTTTTTTCCTCCAAGTAACTGCCCAGTTGTTTGATGAAGCTGACCAAATCTGGCAATCTCTGTGGGTGGTATCTTATTGAATTAGGAAAATATCAATGCCCTCTCAATAAATCTGAGTGCAAAACTCTTTACTAGCTAACCTCCAATCCTGTAACTCTGGTCATAAGATGACTACCTCTTGATGTCTTCAAAATGGGTAAAAATATTTTTCTACACATTTGGAGATAAAAATTTCAGAAAAAAAAAACAACAACTTTTCTACTTAAAAACAAAACGTTGCTGTCATCTTGTTCAGCATATTCCTTTCAAGTTTTTTTTTTTTTACCAGTGTCTTCTTTAGTTGTCAATGAACATATTAGATCTTCCCACACTCATAATATTTCTTAGATTTTCTACCAGGTTTTAATGTACCAGCCTTTAATGTACCAGCCAAGAGTATAAATGAGATCAAATGCAAGTATTCCAAATAAATAAAGGAAGGATTTTTCACATGGAGAGCTATCTAGGCTTCAGAGTCCCACTCTTTTGTTCCTAAGCTTCCTCTCCCTTTGAGGGCTATCTTAGATAGTCTTACTTGGCAAGACCACGGGAAGGAAAGGGGACCAAGAAGTTAATCTCTGGTGGATACCTGACATACCAAAGTTGGCTAATAATCCTCTAATGTTTTAACTAAAAGAAAGCAAAGTGCCCTTCTCTTAATTCCCTGTAGCACATCTGAGACAGCGCTAAGAAGATACAGGCACAGCTGTAATATGGGGTCATATATTACTAAAGAGAAATACAAAGGTAGAGGGTTTCTTTGTTACAAAACCAGGCTGGAATGCTGGTGGAAACACCAAGCAGCACTCGGAGATCTTGGTGAATTGGAGATTTATTTACCACCGGTAGGCTCAGAGGAGACCGTTTCTTCAAAGATCTGAGCGTCGAATGCAAGTGGGAAGGGTAATTTATAGTTGTCAGCTTCCATATCTGTGGGGGTTTTCATGCACACAGCAAACAGGGCAAGAAGAACCTGGAAGAGGGGTCTCCAAGCTAGAGACCAGAGCTTGTTTTAGTCCCGCCGGCCATCTTATGGTGTAAAACTTTATTCATTTTCCCAACATCTTTTTTAGATTTAGTAATTCCCTGCTAAAGACTCCAGCTGGAATGCCCACTCTTTCCCCCTCCACTCCAGTTGTACCCAAAGTGGGAGATGTCATCTAAACTGTATCACCCAGGTCCACTATAATGCATACTTAGATTTTGAATTTCTGAATGCAAAGATTCAATTGAATTGAATTCAACAACAACAACACCATGAACAAAAAAACAACACGTTTTTCCCACCTATTTCTCCAAATGTTGGCTTCCTGTGTCTTCCTTTAATATTAAAAAAGACTAACATTCGAATACAAAGGAAAATATCTAACATCTTCACAAGATGCTTATGCACATATACCTGTCAGGAGGCTTTGTTTTAAAACTCTTCTAATGTCTTGAGTTCATTTTCTTTCTTTTCTCTTTTACTATTGTAAAGGAATAGCTTTTGTTGCTAGTTATCTCAAAGGAATAGCTTTTGTTGCTAGTTCATTCGGACTGTTTGCAATCATCTTTCTACTACTGCTTAACTTGAAACTGACCATCTAATCACAAAATCAAGTGACCCTTTCTCAGTCTAAACCTTTATCAATCTCTCTGTGACTATCCACACCACTGACTGTCTTAAAACTGTGTCATGCTTTGGGTCCAGTGAACATACTATTCTTTCTGCACAACCTGTTCCTCTCCTTTATTCTTTAATGACTCTTCCTGGTTCTCTATTTCCTGAACGGAGTTGTGTTACTAGAGTCAAGGTCATGCTTTTTTTCATCTCTACTGGTCTCGCTTCTTTGGCATTCCCACATTTACAACTATCCCATCTATGTGAGTAATTCTGAAATCTGAACCTTGAGATGTCTTGACTGATCTTATCCATAATCTATTACTGTCTGTTGTGAGATCTAGCTGGACATCCGAATAGACTCTTCAAACGCAGCATGTTTTAAACAATATTCACTTTATTCTTCAAAACAATTATTTTTTCTAATTTCTTCTTTTATTTGGCTTATGATAATTCTGTTTTTCTCAATTGCCTAGTCTCCACATGCCTAAATAAAATTTTATTTCTGTCTACTCATCAGTCATCATATATATAATCATTTTCCAAAGCAGTTTTGTCTCTGAAATATATTTTGATGTTGTCCTTTTCTATCAATTCCATTGTTTTTCTATTCAAGTTTTTTTTTTTTTTTTTCATATCTGGCCTTAACTATTCCTTTTCAAAAAATTTTTTTGGGCCCCTGTGTGGCTCAGTTGGTTAAGTGTCTGACTCTGGCTCAGGTCATGATCTCACAGTTCATGGATTCGAGTCTGCATTGGGTTCTGTGCTGCAGCTCAGAGCCTGGAGCCTGCTTCATATTCTGTGTCTTCTTCTCTCTCTGCCCCGTCCTCCACTCACATTCTATCTCTCCCTGTATCTTAAAAATGAAGAAACATTAAAAATTTTAAAAATATTTTGGTTATCAAAATAATTTTTATAAATAGTAAAAAAAACCAAACTAGAATGAAATTTGAAATTCTCTTCCAGCACAAATATGCTATTCCCTCTTCACCACAGTTTGTGTGTCATTACAAAAATCATCATTTGTGCATGTAATCATATTTCCAAATTATCTCCAAAGTAGCTGAAATAACATACTCTTCATCAATGTATGAAGATGTGATTTCCCCACATTCTCCTAAGTCTTGTGTTATCGTTCCTCCATATTTGCCAATCTGTTCTCTTACTGTTGTTTTATTTTACATTTTATTATTTGTGAATAAGATTGAGCATCTATTCATATGCTTATAAGTAATTTGTATTGCTTTCTCTGTGAAATGTCTGTACATATTGCCTTTTATTTATTTATTTATTTATTTTCTTTCTTGTCTCACTACCTCAAGCCTCTCTTGGCTTCTAGGATGATTACAAATTGTTTCTAGATTAATTTTACTAGTTCACATCTCTAACATATTTCCCAATTAAAGTACTTTAAATTATTGTTGATTTTCCACTGTATAGAATTTAAATCTTTTAGTCTGGTGCACCAGTCAAGGTTTTTAGGTACAAGTATTAGGAACCAGAAATCTGAATGACTTCAGAAGAAAGACATTTTGTTAGGATACTAAGAAACCCACAGTCTGTGACAGGACTTGAGAACAATAACTATAGGTCATGCATTTGGGGAAAGAAAATACTTATAATTATTCTAGCAAACTGCTTCATTAAACATAGCACTAATGTTGCTCTAATATCAACGGTATTGAAAAAATAGATATGGTCAATGGAGCTACACTCATGGCCAACTTTGGAAAATAAGTGAAGCTGATTTCATTGCTACCGTACCTAGCTGGTCATTCACATCAGATTAAGAAACTGGGGTGTGTGCATCTGATTGTCCTACCTCCTATGATAAACCCTACATGCAAGAGAAATGTAGAAACCTATTATCTGGCACTTTCTGTTTCTATAGTTGAATGTGTGATTTGTTTCACAAATCAGTGAATTCCCTAAGCGTAGGAAGGATTTTAAAAGCTGAACACATGAAGAGTGTCAGATGTGTAATAAGGTAGTTATTAATTTCCTCTCTAAATTTTCCTCACTTTAAAAAAGCTATTTGTTTTATTTTTAACCTAGCTCATGATCAGGTCATCTAGACATGTCATTCCTAATAGATAGCCTGAGTTTCTTGCATTTCTCCTTTTTGTTTATTCTGTTCTTTCCACTTGGATTGCTTACCTTTTGATGTTTTACCCTTTTAAAAAATTCCTACTTCAAACATCACTTTTTTTGAGACTCCCCTAATACTTGCTCTTCTTCTGAACTGTCATACAATTTGATTTCTCCAAACAATAATATCTGTTGCATTCTGCCTTATCTGGAAACTATTCTAGTATATGCCGTCTTTTCCTATTACTATACAAGAACCAATTTTTATAGGGACCATGTATTAAACCTAAATTATTCAGAAGATTTAAATATCAACTAAAAGAATTCACCAGAAAGAGATTTCCAATTACTTCCTATTCATTCGTCCATTCAGCAAATGTGTATTGGGTACCTACTGTCTATGCCAACGCTTTGCTCAGAGCTACAGATGTAATGATAAACCACACTAACTCAATGTTTTATAGATTTTAGAAGCCAAACACCAAACTATAACAATAACAAAGCAAACAAAAATTCAAGTAAAAAAAAGCTTCAATAAAATTATTTTTTAAATGTTTATTTATTTATTTTGGGGGAGAGAGAGAGAGAGAGAGAGCACGTACAAGTGGGGAAGGGGAAGAGAGAGAGAGGGAGAGAAAGAATTCCAAGCAGGCTCCGTGCTCAACACAGAGCACACCCCTGGTCTCCATCTCATAACTGCAACATCATGACGTGAGCTGATATGAAGAGTCCATCACTTCACAAGGGCCCCTTTAAAAGTATTTTAATGTTTGAAATATGAAATAAAAAGCATTTTGTATATAAGGAGCAATTTGGAGGAACATAAGAAAAGGGAAATGGTTTGATTAGTGAGAAGGCTTAATCAGCATGCAAGTGAAAGATGATAACTGCATGGATTAACATGGTAGCAACAGGGATGGAACAAGGATTCAAACCAGATGTTGAAAGAGAATTCACAGGACCTAATCGTGATTTGGATGTTGTATATGAAAAAAAAAATACTAAGGACTAAATCCTTCTGTATTTTGCTGAAACTATTTTTTCCACCAGCACTTCCATCATCCCGACCTCCCATCATAGCTGCCTTAGTCACTTTCCCCATGTCGTACAATCTTTTGTCTCCCTAGAGTATTGTATATTGCAAGAACTCATTATAGTGGGAACCCTATAAATCCATAATTTTCAAATTCAGTCGATCCTATCATAGTAAGGATGTATCAGGAGATAGAAGCCACAACTTAGACAGGGAGAGTTTAATATAAATAATTATGAACCGTGACTAGGGAGCAAATATAAAGAGTAAAGAGCTCTCTAAAAACTCTCCTAAGGCTGAAATAGCACAACCAAGGAAGCAACAAATTTGGAAGGGAGTCCTCACGACAAGGCTGGGGATTCAGACCTCACTGGAAAAGGTGCAAATGCAGCACATTGTATGGTAGAGAACTTTGCTGGGTTGCTACAAGCCTGTATTTGTCCACTGTCACTGGGAAAGTAGGAAATATCTTTTAAGGTATGGAGACTAAAGATGTCAGACAGGGAACTGTGGCCAAAGTGGAAGCACCTCTCCAGAGCACAAGTAGGCTGAGACTGGCACAGCTATGATGGGTATAAATGTGCAGGAAACAGGAGCTGAGACTGGCAAGAAGGAAACAACTTTCCAAAATGCAGATGGGATGAGACTACTGTGCAGAGGGATTCTCCACCCTTTTCACTGGCTGAATGGCACAAGGTCAGGCTGATTCACTGTCTGCTTGACAGGCCCACTATGAGTTGGTCACCAATCATCTGGAGCTGAAGACTCAAGCTCCCTGAGATACTGCACACTCTGGCACACAGCTAGGAGTGAACATCACTGGATGTTCCTCTCCCAAGATAGTATAACCATGGAAGAGAACAGAAAGAAGTAAAAGAAAGAAAATCATACCAGAAAGAAAAACTGCTCTTACAGTGTCCCTCTATTGACCCCTACTATCAACTTTTAAAGTCATACTCTGCAACTGGAGCACCTGGGTGGCTCAGTAGGTTGAGTGTCCAACTTTGGCTCAAGTCATGATCTCATGGTTTATGGGTTTGAGCCCTGCATCGGGCTCTCTGCTGTTAGCATGGAGCCCGATTCGTATCCTGTGTCTTGCTCTCTCTCTGCTCCTCTCCTGCTCACATTCTCTCTCTCCCTCAAGTAAATATTTTAAGAAATTTAAAGTCATACTTGGAACAAAAAAGAAATGCTTAAAAGCAAAACTCCATTCTCACTGTGCAGGTAATGAGGGTAGATTAGGAGCTGAAAGGAAATACATTGATAACCAGAAGAGTCCACTCCTTTGGTTACTTGACTTCTATGTGCATTCTGCCATATACATTTGAACTTCTACATAACGATAAAAAACCCTGTCTTACCACCTAGCAAGATATAACTGTCCTTCTTACGAGTGAATTTTTCACCATTTCCCCAAATAATACACAGCATAATCATTGCCACTATGACATTTCATCTCAGAATGTCTGAAAAATTTCCATTACCTAGAGACTAAATGTGAAAGTTATTTTTACAACTTGCATGTAAAATAAATCAAAAGCATACGAAGAGAAAAAGAACACAGTATAAACAATTAAACATATGTATACAACAAACAAAGAAAAAAATATACAAACTATAGTCCCTCTTTCTGCAACTGGTCACAAGGCTATAATATTTATGGCTTCCTTCTTTTATCCCCAGTTTCCCTTGCTCTCCACTAGAACTTCAACTGGCAGTGAAGAACTCAGTAACAGCTCTCACCCTCAGAAAATCTGGATTTCACATACAGTTTTCTTTGCCCCTATTGTGTAACAGCAACCCGATTTCCTCCTGATGATTGAAAACAATTACTTCAACTAGGGAGACATTTTCTTGAGTGTATACCAGATGGTTGAGTGTTAAAAGGTGCTCAGAATGGTCAGGGGGTAGTCTTATCTTCCAATTGAATATGTCTGTTACTTTAACTTTTCCAGGAAGTGGTACAAGTAGCCATTACCATTTGGGTTATAGACCTAGCAGATCTCATAGCATTGAGTATCTGTGTAGAAAAACATCTTGTGTTGAGTCTGTGACAAGTCACCATAGGAGACTCAGTACCAATCCTTAGGATTCTAGAGCAAGTCCATTCCATGTGTAACAGAGATTATTATTTGAGAAAAATAGTTCTTAGTAAGTTATTGGATCTTAGTAGGGACCAGGACTATGACAATGTGAATCGAGAGTGACTCTGGTAAAAACACCCATCATGGTCTGCACAGCAGAAGTACATTATGAAATGGAAGCGATATATCAAGAGTCAGCCTCGAAGGCCAAAATAAACTGCACAGAAGTGGTCCAGACCTTAATGACATCCCTTCCTAGTGTATTGATTCAACCCTTTAGCTCATACTTATGGCTTCAAAGCAAAGTAGAGTAGAACAAGTCACTGGGAAACATAGTTTAGAAATAAAGAAACTGAAAGAAACATAGGATGTCTGGAGTGAAGTCTGTGAGCAAGCAGTTAACAAGAGCTGAGGCTGGAAAGAGAAAGAAATGTCAGTCATGAAAGGCCCTATCAGTGATGTTAAAATACTTTAAACTTGATCCTAAGGGCCACTATGAGATTGAGGATATTAGTCAGGTTCATTCATGAACAATAACACGTTTTAGAAAACTCACTCTGGCTTTCTACAGAATCAATGGTGAGAGTGTGGGAAGCAAGAGAGAGAAAGAAATACCTTCTGCACAAATTAGGAGCTGAGGATAGTCTTTATAATGTCTCATCTTCCTTTTGCTAAAAGTCTTCTACCAAAACATCTCCCTATGCATTATAAGTGTTGTAATACACCTGCACTTACAAAAGTAGCACTTTGGAGAAAAAGGTTTATTAGCTCAAGGACTCATCATCCACATGTAAATAACTAATATGTTACAGGATTGGGATTTCAACTCTGTATGAATTTGAAGCCAGAGTTCCTTCAGAAACATGCATGGGGAAAGTAGCTATGTATGTTAATAAATTAAAATGCAACATAGGTGACAACCCCTAACAACAGCTGAACAAAATGTCCTGAAATCATTGCAGACTGTAACTTAATCCAAAGACAGAGATTAAATTATCATAAAGTCTTGAGAAATAGGATTGTGTTAAAACTAATTTGGGCATTTTTCACTACCACATATTGCTATTTACATGGAATCCAGTATTTGGAAGACTGCCAATTATGAAAAAAAATCATTGTTTTGTCTATGCTGCTTAAATGAAAAATAATACATATGTATATCTACTTGTGTCCTAGGGACAAGATTTAACTGCACACTCTCTATTCCCCAGTTTGTCAAAGAATATTTGCTCATTATGTGATAAATTGGCTCTCAAAAATAGCTAAATTTTATTACTATCTTCCATCTATATTTTTGTCTTTATTTTTCTTGTTATTTAAAAAGCAGTACAAGCTCATTTTATAAAAATTTATAACTATATAGAATCATAGAATTATAAAGTGAAAGAATTTTTAAGTTTTGTGTGTATCTTCTTAAACAATTTCTTTGCTAAATATATGAGAGTCTATCATAATCACTATATTTATAAAATGTTTAAATCTTACGAGATGAAGATGATTACATATTTCATATACTACGGGTGGAAATATATTATATTACAACTACCTTGGAGAATTGGTAGAAGTTATCCAGTAAAGTATATGAGTACTTTATAACTCTATAGTAGCTCAACTATTTAGTATATATTCTAGAGAAATTCCTGCAGGTATTTACCAGGTGACAACTATCTATCTATCTATCTACCTACCTACCTACCTATCTGCTTTATTCCATAAGCATAGTTTAATTAGAAAAATCAAATAAACCATTGTCTATGCAAAAGAGGATGGGTAAATAAATTGTGCTATATTCATTGAATGGGATTCTATATAGCACTGAAAAAAAAAAAAGGACTACATCTATCCCCATAAAATTGTATTAAATTCACAAACAATACTGTTTGTGAAAACAGAACAGAAAAATAAGTTGTAGAATATAAAATATGTTTACATTTATACAGTTCAAAGACATACCAATGCAAATGCCATATTGTTTAGGGATATGCTTATTTGAGGAAAATAGGGAAAGTAAGAGAATCACAATTTCAGAAGTTAGGATTGTGTTTAACTCTAAGATGTGGAGAAATTCAAAACATTTTTCTGATACATTAGAAGCATACTATTTTTTTTTTTTTTAATTTGGGAGAAAGTACACAGGTGTTTATTATTTTCAAAAATCTATTATTTTTAATTTATGTGTAGCCAAATGTACTCTTTTGGTGTACAATTCTATGTTTCAACAAATGTATGGAGTTATGTAACCGACATCACAATCAAGATGCCAATTTGACAATAAATTTCATATATGTAAAAAAAAAAAAGATACAGTCCAGTTTTTAGTACTTCCCTCACCTAAGCTAATTCTATTTTGCTATCTCTTTGGAGCCAAACCTTCCCTCAACCATTAACCCCCGGCATCTACTGGTTTGTAATATATCCCTAGAGTTTTGCCTTTTAGAGAATAAATTGTAAATGGAGTCATAAATTAGGTAATCTTTTGATTCTGACTTATTTCAGTTAGAATAATGTATTTAGGATTTACTCATATTATTGCATGATCAATTGTTTATTCCCCTTTAATTGCTAAACAGTATTCCGGTGTATGTATGCATCACTGTTGATTTATCTATGCCCCAGGTGAAGAGTAATTTGGAATGTTTCTACTTTTGCCTCATTTCACATTTATTACATTTACATTATATATTACCAATACTATAAATGTCATTGTGGTGGATTCAAAACTTAATAAAAGCGATTTAAAATAAAGTAAAGGAAAACAACATTTTGCTCTTTGAAACATAATAATTATAACCTTCACTTAAATCTAAAATTGGATGTTGTGAATGATGTGGATGGAGCTAGAGTGTATCACGCTAAGTGAAATAAGTCAATCAGAGAAAGACGAATACAATATGATTTCACTCATATGTGGAATTTAAGAAACAAAACAGATGAACATATGGGAAAGAAGGGAAGAGAAGAAAGGGAATCAAACCACAAGACACTCTTAATGATAGATAACAAGCTGTGTGTCGACGGAAGGAGGTAAGTGGGAGATGGGCACTAAGAAGTGCGCGTGTGATGAGCACTGGGTGTTGTATATAAGTGATGAATCCGTAAGTGATGAAAACTGTCGTAATGTGGAAGAGATCAATGTTTGCTGGGTTTGAGCTTGGGAGGAGGGTGTAGCATGGTAATGGAATTGTTCTATATCCCAATTTGGGGAGTGGTTATATGAATGTATAACTGTGTCAAAATTCATAAAACTTATACTACCTGTCAGTTTTACTGTATAATAATCAAAAAAAATTAGAGTCACAAAATATTTTCATGGACTAATTCCTAGATGCTTTTCATTTTTTTCTACCACTTGACTTCTCAACAAAGGTGTCATTATTGATGAGTCTATTTTCACACCTTCTATTCCCTTGGATTATAACATCACACTGTTCTGGCTTTCCTCTCATCTCTCCTTCAAATGTACTTTGTAGATGCATGCTCCACTTTTCCAATATTTAATGCCAGAATTTTTCAGAGTTCAATACTATTTTTATTTTCCTTTCACTAAAGGTTATCATAGTCTCCCATGTCTTTGCATACCATTGAAAATAACAGTGATTTTTCAATTTTGCATTTTGAGTGCAGACTGATCATCTATACTCTACAGACCTATTCAACTAGTGGGTTGTTTTACAGGCAAGATCTTACATAAGATGTTCATACTGAAATTACAAATTTCCCTGACTCCTTCTTCCAAAGACTGACCTTCTAGTCTATGGTTTCCTAGCTCAATGAATCATTCCTCCTATTCTTTTGCATAAATTAGAATGAGGGTTGATCCTTGAAATCTCTTTTTACCTTACCTTCTGTATATAGTGAGCCAATTAAGGAATGTTCAATATTTCCCCTAAATATCTCCGGAAAGTCTTCACTTATCTCTGGCAACACTGTCATCTCTCATCTAGACAACTTCTGTAAGCTTCTGTTGCTGCTGCTTCTTCCTACTCTTCCTTCTCCTCTTCTTCTTTTTCTTCTTCTTCTCCTCTCCCTTCCCCTTCCTTCTTCTTCTTTTTTAGCAGCAGCAGGGACAACTATTTTATTTTATTTTATTTTATTTTATCGTATTTTCTTTTATTTTATTATTAAGTATTTTTTAGTTGTTATCCATTTGCCTGTTGATGGACGCTTATTTCCAGTTTGGGGCTGGAAACTGGTTATTTCCAGTTTGGGGCTATTACAAACAAGGATGTAATGAACACTCATTCTTTGTATAGACATATGCTTTCATTTGTTCTGGGTAAAGAGTAAGAATGAAGTGCCTGGATCATTTGGTAGGTTTACATTTACATTTTTAAGAAACCACAACGCTGTTTTTCTTGGTATTTGTATGATTTTACATTCCCGTCAACAGTGTTTGAGAGTTCCATATCCTCTATATCCTGATCAACACTTAGTATACAGTCAGATTTTTATTTTTTCCTCTCCAATATGAGTGATTTCTCATTGTGGTACCCCCACCCCCATTTTTTTTTTTACTAGGGTGAGTTTTTCTATTTCTGCAAAAATCATCGCTGGGATTTTGATGGGGATCTCATTGAATCTGTAAATCACTTTAGCTACTAGTGACATCTAACAATATTAAGTTTTCCAATATATGAACACAAAGTTATTGAGTGTTTTTGTCATGAAATGATGCTAAAGATTTTCAAATCCTTTTGTACATTAATTAAGATGATCACAGGTTTTTGGGTTTTTTCCCCTCATTCTGTTAATGTGGTATATTACATTGATCAATGTTAGTACATTGAATCACCTTTGCATTCCAGGAAAACCAAGTTTGTCATGTTGTATAATCCTTTTAATATTCTGTTGAGTTTGGTTTCCTAGTATTCTTGCATCTTTTCTCATCTTGCACCTTTCCTTGAATATGTATGATCACTTTCTAATTTTTCCAATATATACACTTGCATTTGTCCTAGTCTTTGATGTCTGGTTCCCACAATGGAAAAAAAAGAGAAAGTGAAGGGTGTTACCCCTTTAAATCTAGAAATCACATTAGCTGGAGGGGGTACGGGCTTGCAATAGCAAAGGAAGGCACAAGAAGAATGGCTGCCCACCTCTAGGTCCCTACCTCTGTGATCAGAAGCAGCAATCAACGGTGTGAGCAAAGGTCAGCAATATTTGTAGGGCAGGATCCTTTTTACCAGCCTTGACTCCCACAGGTTGTGTCCAGGTTCACCCAGGAGCAGGTGCATAGGTGCCTGTCACAGGGTTTGAGGTGGGGATGGGTAGCTGCTACTGTGCTAAGAGCTGAAAATGAATAAAATTAACCACAATTTACTGTTCAAGCTTTGCCCTGTGATGTCCCCTTTTTCAAAATCCTTTACAGGCTACCAATTTATATGAGGGTAAGGATAGAATTCCTTAAAGCCTTACTTTATTAAGTGTCCATTTTATTGGCTTCATCTTATACTACTTTTCTTATTTCTTTTGTTTTTCTAACCAGAACTTCCTTCTTTTTGTACCCAAAATATATCAGTGCTATTTCCCATGTAACTTTGCATATATGTTTACCCTCTTTCCAAAAATATCTTCTTCAGGCTCTTTTACTTAGTTGTTATCACTCATTCTCAAAGCTTAACCAATATGCCCATTTTCAGGAAATTTTCAAGAAAATTTTCCTGACACATCACTCTTCATGAGACATGTGTACACATGGACACACTCTGTCAGGGCTGCTTCTTCTTTTCTTCATACTGCTTACCTGACTTTAAATTTATACATTTATGTAGCAATTTTTATATTTTCCCCTTTTGGATTGTGAACTCCAGAAGAGCAAAAACCACATCTGTCACAGACTTTGAGTCTGGAGTTCTCTCTTGTCCAGCAAGACAGCAGACACAGAATTAAATGTGAGAGAGACTAATGTCCAGGAGGAGACAAGAGTCCTGAGTAACAGTCCTTGCTCCATTTTTATTAGGATCAGAAGGTTTACAAACCTGATGGATGTGCACAAAGAGACAATGAACAGTGAACATTAACTCATGTATGTGAGAGAAAGGAGGTTTCGAAGATATGTGGCGTTAGGGGTTTGGGTCAATACAAAACAAAATCGCGGCACCAAGCAGATGGTTGTTTATGGCAAGTACGAAGCACCAGATCTGTTTATCTTAGCTAGCTTAGGGGATAAGACAGATAGAACATGTTACATCAGGGTCAACAAGGCACCTTTCTTTAGCTAATTAGCTCCGATCTGGGCAATTTCACCAGGGTGTCTATAGACTTGTTTACCTGTTTACCTATTCTGGACCTTCCTTCCTGTGAAAGCAGCTTTCTGCTTTTGTAGTATTTGGGGGTGCTTCTTCACTGTTTATCTAAATTGGATGCTTTCATGCTGCGGCTTCCTATTCCTATGCTTTTGTTCTATGCTTAGGGAGCTTTTACCCTATTTACCTAAGCTTGGATGCTTTCATCCTGAACCTTGTTAAGCCATTGGTGCAAGCTCAGGGAATTCATAAACTTATTCCCCACACACATCCATATTTCCTTTTTGCAATAGCTTCAGGGTCTAGAATAGTGTGTGGCACATAATAATCATTCAGCCAACATCACCCAAATATCCCATTTTTTTTTCCGTCATGAGACAACTACTGTGTAGAAAGACTGATTTCCCCATTTTTATTTCAATCTGAAGTTAGTTGTGTGATAGTCTCCTATCCTGATCTTTCTTAACTTCATTTGGAGAAAATCACTGCAATATCTAACAGTGTTCCCTTTCTGTGAATCTCTTATTTAACAGGTCCACTTTGCTGTGTGTTGGGGTCTGCCACATTTGGGGGGTTTTCACCACTGACTCAACCATCGGATGCATTAGAGCCCAGTTTCTACTCCACAGCCCTTCAGGAGAAACGTGTGTGTCAGGTGCTAGAGCCCTAATATCAGAATCATGGCCTTCAATCCCTCAAAATCTGTTTTATAATTCAGAAGCATCCTTATGGTCATTCAAATAGTCCAGTGCATAGTGATACCTTATTAATCTTCATAAACCTGTTACTTTCTTCTCAGATACAATACTTCTGAATCAATGACTCCCCATTGACTAGAAGATAATTCCTAGACTCTTGCTATGTTGATATGTAACCTCTCCTCTCCTGCCAAACCTGAACATTCATTACTCACAAAATACTACAACCGATTTGTTCTCTCTGTAGATTTCCTCTTACTACATCTTCTCTGTGGCTCACCATCACAGCCTATCCAAACTTGCTATATGATCTCAGGACGAAAGTCCTGAGTTTTCTCACGATCCCAATATACAGTAATGTTTCTGTCTTCTGAATGCCTACTGTGCTCACCACATTTTATTTTTTGTTTTTTGTTTTTTTTCTCTCCTAATGGTGCTTCATTCTCATTCCAATCTATTATTGATATTTAGGTTTGTATTTACATCTTGAACTTCCAAATAAATAGATCTTCAGCATTTTATTTTGATTTTTAGCTCTTTATTTATTTTGACAGAGAGAGAGAGAGAGAGAGGGAGAGAAAGAGAGAGACAATCCCAAGCAGACTCTCCACTGTCAACACAGAGACCAATGCGGGGCTCACCAACCATGAGATCATGACCTGTGCCGAAATCAAGAGTTGGATCCTTAATTGACTGAACCACCCGGGCGCTCCTGTCTTCAGCATTTTAATAACAGGAACTGCTTATGTTTCTTTGTATCCTCAAATGCACCCACTACAGTGCCTTTCCTATTATGTGTGCTCGTAAATATTTTTATTTGATTTGATTTCACTGAAATTGTTCCAGGCTATGCAACTGTGTTCTGCACAATAATTGCTGCTTTTTCAAAATAAGCCATGTCATCTTTTGAGCACAGTATGAAAAGCAGTAACTGAATTGGGGCATTAGGCAATTATGGCAGAAAGATAAGACAAGTAATAGCTGGGGGGGGGGGGTGTAGGGAAGGATAAGTGAGTATAGAACAAAAAGAGAAAATAAGACAGAAAACCAAAATAGACCACTTATTTTATCATCATTTCTTGTCAATCAACAAAAAAGACAATTTTGGCTTGAAGAAGCGGTAAATGGTGATAGAAAGGAGTCAAATTTTCTGATGTTTAGAGAAGAAAGAAAAGAATATGGAGGCATGGCTTTTTTTTAATTTAACCCTGAATTTCCATCATTAATGATATCATGGGTTTCTTGGAACAACTTCTAAATTGAAGTTAGTAGTGAGGATGTCATCAATCTCTCTGTCTGCTACTAGCAAATTAAGCACAATAAGGAATAAGACAGACATCTTTTCGAAAACTGAACTGGAATGGTAAAACTTGGAACATTCTACATTAAGATTCAAGGAAATTTCTTTTGAGTTTTATATTAATATGTTCTCACTGTTTTTGACATATAATCCATTTCTACCTCTCTCTCACCTCTTTGTCCTATAGCTCATGAAAGAAACATTATACAATTTGTTTCAAAAATTACATGTTTCCATCCTCAAAGAAATAAAACACCATAATTTAAAGGCAGTCCTTCCAATAATCTGCTGCTCTCAAAAAAACAAAAACAAAAACAAAAGCAAAGCAAACGAAATAACAACAACAATGGGACAAATACCGAGAGTAGCCAGCATACAGTATACAGAGAATGATGTATATGGCTAAAAACAACATGTTTCAATATGACAAATTTAAAATATTCCAATCTATTCCTTGACATTTTTAGCCATAGTGGTATTTTTCAGTTACAATAATTTCATCTTTTTAAACATGTTTTTTTTTTTTTTCCTTCTGTTCCTTTGATTCATTCTAGTTGAATGAGTTGAGATTAGTTTCAAATTGCAGGGTGGAATATTAAATAGATATGTTAGCAGTTGATTAAAAATAGTAGATTTCTTCAATATAAGTAGAACCAGATAGCTAAAAAATGTAAAGTTGTGATCTTTTTGAATTATTAACGTGGTTCTATTTTAATAATGAGCAACACAAAGCACCCTCCTATCTGAAGGCACATGGAAGATAAAAGACCTTATTTTTTCCTACTATGATGTTTTGCATTGCCTCTCCTTTGTGTAGTTGCCTTAATTTTCCAAAAGCAACCCCTTTCACACACACACACACACACACACAGCCTAATCCTCACCGTTTGCTTTCTCAGCTTGAAAACAGTATTTGAGAACAACAACCCCTTTCTTGAGGGTCTGTGAGTGGATATGAGGCACAGCAAAGAACCCATCCTTCCTTTTCCAGGTGCACCAATGCCTTCACCTCCGAGCCAGTGGTACATTTCTAATTTTCTGATACAAGACACAAAGTGTCCAGTGTGAATTGATTCTTCATAGCCACATTTCTGCAGCAGTCCCTCTGACCCTCGTCCTGATTCTCTATGAGCAGCAGACATCCTGGATGATATGGATTGCGCATACATACAGCCTGAAGACAGCTGCTAGAAATAAATGCAGAAAAGGCGGCAGAGAGATGCTAAAGGGCCCATAAACCCCATCAGCACCGAGAACCATTATTTTGCCCTAGGGTTTCCCAGGATATCATTATAGAGTAAGTATGACCATAAAGCCTTATTGATCATCACATTGCTTTCCTGTGAGCACTGATCGTCTCTGATAAAAGTGCAGTCTGGCAGTCAAACTCCCCAGAGAGATTGGGTGGTAATTTTGGATCTAAAACTTCAAGGACACTTAATTGAAATATTTATTTTCTTACTTTCAATTTAATTCAGCTATCACTATCTATGTCTCACAAATTGAACATGACCAACCTTAAGAAGTCACTAGGTTTTTATTTTCTTGACCCTTTTCCCTATTTTTTTTTTTTTTGCCTTCCATGACTTTTTTTTTTCTTATAAAAAGTCTAGGTTGTACACAGACTATAAAAGTGCAGGTTGTACATAACTGACCACAGCATTCTTTACAACCTTCCTTGCCCTTCCATGCGGAATGATAAAACTGCAGTTTAAAATATAAACAATACAGGATTGTGGTCTTTCTGCTATTCTGGAAATGAAATGATGTTAATTTGAGTATTTCTGAAGTCTGGAAACACTCAATATTAATCAGGTCTGAGACACACAGTATGAATCTAGGAAAAAAGAAATATTATGTCTGTTTCAAATACAGTTTAGATATCGTTAAACTGCAAAAATATCCAAACCTTTGAATGAGATGAAGAGTAAAACAAAATGGTTTTGTGGTCAAAAATCACCTGAATTTTTATAGCCTGTATAGAAGTTCATATTCTTAAAGAATTTTTGTTTAGACCCCGATCTTGAGAGCCATACCCACAAATCAAGTCCCAGACAAAATAATCGCCTCAGCTAACATCAGTAAAACACTGAACTTCTTTTAAACTAACCTTTCTCTAGGTGGAGCCTGTCGGGTGACGTGAGCTTGCACTTGATAATCCATCTCTATCCTACTCTTCCTATTGATAATATCTGGGATATTCTTTATTCTCAATTATTTCTTGTTATCTGTATAGTTGCTGATTGTTTTGAAAGTTTGTATATGGAAACACAAAAAGGGTGCTCCTAATCAATGGATACTTTTTTGGAGTGTCCCATTGCACGGTAGTGTTGAGTTGCAAATAATAACTATATTTGGTCCCTGCCTTGACAAACTCATGATCTGATGGAAGAATTGCAAAAAAAGTCATTTCAGTACATTGTGCTTTATGAATTAGAAAAGATTCAGAGGATTTGATGAAAGCTCAGAATAAAGTCCTCTAATGCAGCCTGAAGGACAAAAAAATAAAGGTTCTTCTGGGGACGGTTTTGAATGCCAATTCAGAATTAAGCACGGGAAAGACAAAATGGTATTTATTCTGGGCATAGAGAATGACATAAGCAACAATAATTGGAGAGGTGAAAAATACTCTACAGCCTGTAAGTAACTACAAGGAGCTAGAACAATTCTTAAAGAGAGGTCCCTGGATCTGCACATTCAGAATCCTGAAAGACTGTTAGAAATGTAAATTCCTAGGCCACGCCTCACTCCCACTGACTGGGTCCTAGCCCTCTGTGTTTGAACAAGTCCTCTGGGAATTTTGACATGCATTCAGGTTTAAGAACGACTGAGATAGAAATCAAGCAATATCCAAAATGTGGCTTGAGACTGCTTGTCACGAGGGACCACTGAATGATTTTATCAGTGGGAATCATATAACTAGATTTGAGGTTTCCAGGGACCCATGTGGTGGCAGTGCAAAATATGATGTTATCATTTTCAGATTATTTTTAGTCTTACTTTATATTGAAGGCCCATTCCTCTGAATATGAGTTTTTCAAACACCTGGCTCAAATGAATATCCAGCCTGAGCCCCATGGCAGAAAGTTTTGCTTAGATGCAATACAATATTACCGGTACTGCTTATCATTCTATGAGAAAAATTCAAAAAGCAAATGAACATAAACTAAAACTTTTTTCCAAAATAGCTATGTATTAACAAAATATAACGTAAAGAATTTATCTGCCATTAAATTATATAGACTTTATCTGAACTAGTGAGGTAAACCTGGAGGCATTGTTTTATGAAGTTGGTGTAATATATTCTCGCCAAGGTGATTTTTAAGAATACGATTCCTTAAATGATTTTCTAGACGGCATAGGGTTGTTGTTTTGCAACTGGTTATAAAATTCAAATGTGTTGTATATTGATTGCTGGAAGTTTACAGAGAAAAACAGTAAGTCATTGTGTAAAGCAGTACTGGGAGAAAAATGATTTTGTTTTACATCCAAATTAAAGAAGAAAGATTTTTTTGGGTTATTTTCTTTACAGAAACTGATGCATATTTAATATAAGAAGCTTTATTTATTAAGTCACTTTTAAAAAAAAATTATGTTTATTTTTGAGAGAGAGAGAGAGAGAGAGAGCATGAGCAAGAGAGAGGCAGAGAGAGAGGGAGACACGGAATCTGAAACAGGCTCCAGGCGCCGAGCTGTCAGCACAGAGCCCGATGCGGGGCTTGGACCCACGAGCTGTGAGATCATGACATGAGCCGAAGTAGGACACTTAACCGACTGAGCCACCCAGGCACCCCTATTAAGTCACTTTTTAATCCTTTGTTAGTACTAAGTGAAAATTTCTCTCTTATGAATTCCCCTCAGTTTATTTTTAAGAATATTCTTCCTGTTTCTCCTAAATATAAATACATCTTTGACTAATATAAATAAGACTTGGTCTCTATTAATCTATGTTTCAGTTCCAATAATTACTTAGTCAGCCCTTTCTGTCAGTTAGATTTTTGCTGGTGTGTTAGAAATCAGCCACACTGGAAAATGCAAATGAATAAAAACGGATACCAAGCTAGCTCTGCCAGTTTTTGCATAATTTTATTCCCTTTTCCAAAAGTCACTTTCAGATACTTGTTTGTTACAAGTAACAAAATGGTTACCAGTTTGGTGCCTGTTCTGAACCTACCCTTAGCCTGGAGTCTCTATTGAGGTCTCTCATGTGTGTCATTCTTAAATCAGCTTCAACCATTCAAGAGTGAAGAATTTTTAAAGTGACTTCTTTGTACAATGGAATTTTCTCTGTTAGTCTTCATTGTTTAATATATATAATAAGCTAGTGACAATATTTATTATATATTCCTTATAATTAAAGCATCAGTGAGTTTTCACAGAAATTCTATGTACCCAGTATTTCTCCGAAAAGCAACCATTCGTATATATTTTTGCAATTACTCAACTTTCTTCCTTATGAATCACAACAAGAGGTCACATAAAGATCTGTCTTTAGAATAGAACTATTACAATAGGAAATAACAATATTGTTTTATGTTTTAAGTAGCATAATGATAATCAGGCATATAGGAAGGCCAGTAGAGTGTTTATCAACATTATTTCATTTAATCCTCACAATCATACTGAAAAGTATTATGCCATTTTATAAATGAAATCACTGCAATCCTGATAACTTAGCCATCTTGCTCCAAGTCAGACTTAAGTCCAGGTTTTCACTTTTCTAGGCCAGTACCCACCTCATCCTGCCACAACTGAATACATTACAGTTCAAATGGTGTACTTTTCTACTGTAAAGTCAAGTATAACAAAACTTCCTTTTCTTTTTTTTTTTTTTTTTTTAATTTAATGTTAATTTATTTTGGAGAAAGAGACAGAGCCCAAGCAGGGGAGAGTCAGAGAGAGAGGGAGACACAGAATCCGAAGCAGGCTTCAGGCTCTGAGCTGTCAGCACAGAGCCCGACGCGTGACTCTAACTCAGGAACTGTGAAATCAAGACCTGAGCCCAAGTCAGATGTTTCACCGACAGAGCTACCGAGGCGCTCTTAACAAAACCTTTCAACCAGATGTTTCCAACTTAGCAGGGTGTTTGTTAAGGTTTCTTCCAGAGGTATCAGAAGTGTATTGAAGGGATGGTTTGCCGTTTATTAGAGGGGTCTACATGGGCACGAAAGCCATTATTTAGAGGTCCTTCTATTCTTACCCTTGCATCTGAAACAATTTCCAAAAGATGGAAATACAGTGTGAGGACATATTCCTCAATTCTTAGGGTATATTAACTCCTACAGCTGGGTTAAATACAATATGCATGGAAATCAACACGTTCCTATAGAAGAAAAAAATCCATACTCTCGCATTCTGCCTATAATGTTCTATCTCCCCTAACCAATTTCACAATCTCATCTTCAGGTAATGACAATTTACTCTCTCTCTTTATTTCTGTCTTTCTCTCTCTCTATATTTATGTGTATGTATATATATTATATATGTATATATGTATATATTATATGTATATATGTATATGTATACATGTACATATATATAATATTATGTATATATATAACATGTAATATTACATGTAATATAAATATAAATATATTTATATTTATAGTCCTAGAGCATATATATTTAGTCCTAGAGCATTTTCGTTTCTATTTCTGTTTCTTTCTGCTTAGGTAAAAGCAGCAAAAGTTTTGTAGTCAGATGACTCTGGGATAAATCCCAGGCTCTTATAACTATACCGGTGATATAAATTTTGGTGAGGGCACAGGACTGAGCCTCGGTTTATTCATTTAGAAAGCCAAGGCAATAATGCCCATGCACAGTATTGTGAAAGCTGGAACAATACGAATGAAATGAACACAGTGCCCCTTAAACAGTAGGTAAACAATTGATGGTAGCCACACCAGAGCAGCTACGATTATTCTATTGTCACAAGCAGATCAGTATTTGACATCACTTTCCAGGATTAGCTTCTCTTTTCCACGGAGCAGTCCAAAGTGACTTTGTGTTGCCCTTGTCACATACCACGCACCTGCTCTTCCTCTAGTCATGCCCGGTGAAAGGCTATGTTAATGTTCCAGTTTTCCAAACAAGCTCATTTACAAAGTGGGTTGCAGCAGGAGGAACAGAGTGACGGGGAGGAGAAGCAGCACAGATTTATACCTGCGGTGCCAGCACCTTAGGGGAATCCTAAGGAGCATTTCTACTGATTCAAGAATGTGCAGCTGGCATGGTCATATGAAAAGTCAGTGAGTGAGATTTGTCAGAGGCCCAAAATTAGCAGGTCAAGGTTTCTCAGCATCATTTCAAACAATGGTAGAGAAGAGAGGAGAGCTCTCTGCTTACTAGCCATGTCTAAATAAGAACTTAACTCCTCCATGGTATACCAGGTATAGCAGAACAGTAAAAAACAACAATGGAAAATGGTGTTGCTCAGCACCATTTATAATATAATATAAGGGATAGCACAGGACAGCAGTTACGAGTTGAAGCAAAAAGTTCTCAAAGCAGAGAAGCCCTTACCAATGACTAAGCCATAAGTCACTAACAGGGTCAGGTCTCACTTGAAACATGAGGAGGGAGGCACAGAAATAGGTAGTTGCAGTAAGGTGGACAGTGGCAAAGTTAAAAAATAGCACTATAATGAGTTACAAAGAGTTTCTTTCTTTGGGAAAGGCTCTGATGCTATAATGATGGGATTTTCATAAATATCTACTACATTCCCTGGACTATAGTCCTTTTTCCTCTCGGAGCAGAGCACTGTGCAAAGTGGGTGACTCTAGCCCAGGAGTTTTATGTCCAGTCACTTCAACTTCACAGGAAGAAAAAACTAGCAAATCCCAGAGGATTCCTTTATGTTTCCCAAAGGATTCTCTTTCTCAGTAGCCACAGGTACACAATGGATCATTAAGGACAGACACTGACTGACTTCTTTGGTGTCATGGGGGAAAAAGGAGCAAAAGATAGTTTCACGGAATATAAAGACAGTAGAAAATATCCATAGAGTATAAACTATCTTAGAAAGCAGTTGCTATATTTTTGATCTACATCTTGAGCACTTCTCATACCTCATTCCGTTTTCCCCTCAATAACAAAGTAGTGGTATCTACTGGCTAACTCAGAACCTGTTGCAAAATCATCAGAATAGCATTTTACATTGGGATGACATTTCAGTCCTCTCTTCTATATTGTGAGAGAAATTGGTACCTGGCCAATTTCTTATAGTCTCAGGATTATGACAAAACGTATTTACTCATGCATTTCCTGTTCCTGGGAAACAAACAAAACATTGTTTTTTTCTCTGCCTTCCAACCTGCCAATGCCCTTCAGCACATTTGATATAACTGTGATTCTTTTATGTAGGCTGTTGTGACAGTATGACATTCTCTGCATACCTACTTCCTATTTCTATCCTGCTTCGGGCAGGTTTTGGGAAGAGCTCTGACAATTGGTCACTAGTCCTTCACTATTAATAATAACTCCTTATGCACCATCTCATCGACAAAGAAAATGTATGATGTAGCCAGGGCAGGTCCCTATATCTCCATTTGGGGGATAAGAAAATACAATTTTATATAGCATAACTAATTTCTTCAAGATTACACAAACTGTAAGTGATGGAATTAAAACCAGAACTTAGTTTTTCTGTTTCTATTCCAGCATTCTCTCCTAGAGTTCATTGTCATCCAGAACTGTTCTACTTTTCACACAACACAAAGTAAAAGCAGAGTATTTTACTTAAATTAAAAGTCTTAACTAGTTTCAAAGTTACACTAAAGCCATAGAAATTAAATGTGTAAAATTACAGTGTTGTTTAATTTAGCACATGCAAAAAGAGTTGGAGAAAATAGAAATTTAAACATGTTCATTTTTTCAGTAAATGTGTGTTGTTTAGTAAGTGTGGAGTCATTAAGATGAGGTGATACTTGGGGAGCCTGTGTGGCTCAGTCAGCTAAACATCTTGACTCTTGGTTTTGCCTCAGGTCATGATCTTCTTGGTTCATGAGATTAAACCCTGCATTAGGCTCTGTGCTGACAGTGCGGAGCCTGCTTGGAATACTTTCTCCCCCCTTCCCCCATTCTCTGTCTCTCTCTGTCTCATTCAAAGTAAATTAAAAAAAGAAAAAGAACTTGAAAAAAAAAAAGAAAGTAAATGGACATGAAACAAAAGGAAAGAAAAGAGGAAGGGAATAAAGGAGATGAAATACTAGACAAAGAAAGGAAGAAAGGAAGGAGGGAAGAAAACCAGTAATTGTTGAGTATTTACTATGACGTGCGCTTTCATGTATAACATCAAATCTATAGGTCAAGTTACCTTAGCAAAGGACTAGTTTTAAGTAAGGAGGTGAGGGGGCTTCCTAGCCAAGTCGGTTACTTTTGGCCTGGTGTAGGTGGCGATGAACATGAAATGTGTAGACTTCATTAAGGAGATTGCTTCACTGGGATAGGAGATTCAGGATAATAAATATTAGGAAACAAGGTTTCATTAATTAGTGCAAAGTTGCACTTATTCATAAATTTCTCAAAATTTAGAAAAAAAGGTGTTTTTTACCAGACAGGCATATATTCTTTTGTCTGCTCAGCATTTATCCTTCCCTTCTTCTGCTACCCACACGTTAAGTTAAGAGGGAATGATAACCCCTTTTTCACACTCTCACCACAATTAGAGTAAGGTTGATCATATTCCCCATTATGCTTCAGGGACGGGGCCCATTACCTGTACTTGGCAATGACAATATTCCATGGCCCAGAATTTTTTGCAGGATGATTTCATGTTCCAAGTGATGTAAATCGGACTCAGTTTTGAGACTTGTCTTTAAACTGTTAAAAGCAGTGAGTTCCTCTCATAAGGGTTGCTAAACTCATAGGATGTTAGGCAGGAATTAATTCTGAACATATTTGTTATCTCATGGTGTAATCATTCCTTACAAAGAAGCTAAAGCAGAAGAAAGTGAAAACCAGAGGTGAAAGGACACAGTTCCCTGATGACATGATTTGAGCATGTAGGCCACACTGTACTGTAAGTCATGCCCCAGACTCTTTAGTTACATGAGGCAATGAATTTTCAGCCCTCACTTTAATTTTTTTAATGTTTATTTGTTTTGAGAGACAGAGAGAGACAAAGCACCAACGGGAGAGAAGCAGAGAGAGAGGGAGATACAGAATCCAAAGCAGGCTCCAGGCTCCGAGCTGTCAGCATAGATCTCGATGTGGGGTTCAAACCCATGAACTGCAAGATCATGACCTGAGTGGAAGTCAGACGCTCAACCAAATGAGCCACCCAGGCGCCCCAGCCCTCACTTTAAAGAAAAAGCAAAGAAAGTAAGTTTCAATGTGTAACCAAAGGGTTTAGCCTAATAGAAGTTCAGCCATATTCTCTAACTGCATGACTGAAAGCAGTTTTTATGAGTAGGAGAAATTGATGAAAACATCATAGTGTTTCTTTTCTTGGTTGTTTGCAAATTTATCAGAAGTAGATACAAAGTTTACTAGTTTTGAAATGCTTTATACTTGACATGATGACTTGGGAATTAGCAATAAAATTGAAGTAGTAAGGTTGAATCTGAATAATGTTTGGAGACGAACTGGCGATCAAGCTAAAGAGAAAAGGGGAATGTGAGGATTTCTGTACAAGAAATTTGGAAGAATAATGTTATATTGAAAGATGAAGGAAAGTTATGAAACAGAGTCAAATAATTTTGATATTAAATTCCTTCAAAATGTATAAGTTCCCTTTAGAAAATTGTATTTTCTAATTGTAAATTTTCATGTCCAGGATTTAAAATGTTTCATTCATTGCGTACCTCATTCCGTTGTCCAGTGTTATGCTGCCTACAAAACAAAATAGATTTAGACAAGTCAAATTATCTCTTCTTATTATTTAAAAGTTTAGATGGGGCACCTGGGTGGCTCAGTCGGTTGGGTGTCCGACTTCAGCTCAGGTCATGATTTCACAGTCTGTGAGTTCGAGCCCTGTGTTGGGCTCTGTGCTGACAGCTCAGAGCCTGGAGCCTGCTTCAGATTCTGTATCTCCCTCTCTATCTGCCTCTCCTCTGGTCATGATCTGTCTCTCTCTGTCTCAAAAATAAATAAAAACATTAAAAAAATTTTTTTTAAGTTTAGATAGTATTTTCCATGAAAATGATGTACAAGTTATATGTAGTTTTTGAGCCACGACAGAAAACTTATGATACAACCATTGAACTTGATAAACAGACCCTTCCCAATCTCCTAGCAACACACTGCCTTCCTCCCTGATCATCTTCCCCATTCACCCCCATTCCTCCACCCACAAAACCACCATCTGCAGCCTCCCCATACATTCTGAACCTCTGGTACACCAGCTGGGTCATTTGCTACTTTTTGGAATACATCTTTTAGAAATTATTTTAAGAAGCACATAAGTTATCTCAACTTTTGTTTATCTGAAAATCTCTTATTTAATCCTTGTACTTGAAATATCAATGGGTGTTTGATTCCTACATGACGATTTATGTTGTCTCAGCAATTTGAACATATTTTGCTACTCCTGTCTGGCTTACTGTGGTTTTAATGGAGAGCCCACAGTCAGTCTAAACTTCTTTCACCTATTTGCAGGGACTCTTTTTTCCCTGACTGCTTTATAAAATCTTATATTCTCTCAGTTTTAGTTTTATCCAGCTTTTATTTCTGTTTGCAGTTATATTTGATTTTTAAATTAATAACTTAGCTGAATTTTCTCTAAGTTATCTAAGTTAACAAAGCCAATTTTTTTATCCTTCTGTGAAAGATGTTCACCTTCCCCATCCTACTTTCCACTCTCCAAATGTTAATAGCCTTATTTTGATTACTTATACACATACATATGTGTGTGTGCATATATAAAACTTATTTGGCTTATGCATCAAATTCTTATACGATATATTTAATCAGCGCATGATATTTTAATTTCCCCCATTATTCAATATTAAAATGTTTCCATTCTTATATTTTAAATTTTACTCATATTTCAGTTAGCTAAAGTTTTTCTTAGAGGAATACTTTCAAGAAAGATAGATAGCTATTCTTGTGCTTTTATCTATTTGTTTCAGCTTATTTGAGTACCGGGTGTTTCATCAAGCACTTCCATTCTTGAAAATGCCCATAGTGTTCAATCACTTTCTGAGTTTCTGAAGCAGAGTAGGAGTCTGACGCTATAGTTTGTGGGCTAACTTTATTCCTACATGGATGAATATGAATTTTTATTCTTGAAATTAGGATGGAAAATGCGGGATTGTCAAATAATTAGGAAAAGAAACTAGATAGAGGTTAGATCATAAAAAATCTTACTTGGGATGCCGAAGATATCAGAGTTTATCTTTTAGGTGATGGGGCATTATTATTTTTATCCTTGTTACTACCATTATTAGCATTGTTATTCGTATTGGAATACCAGGTTTATGCGGGAAATTCTCCATTGTGGCGTCCTGTCTGCATCAGTTAGCTGTTGCCATATCGCAAACGACATTAGAGGCTTTAAAACACACACACACACACACACACACACACACACACACACACACCACACTTATTTAGCTCATGAATCTGCAGTTCAGAAATTTGCGTGTTGTTGTGTTGGTTTGGTCTGATCTGGAATTGGCTAATCTCAGCTTTATTCATTCTGCTATCTGTGGTCCGCAGGTAGGTAGGTCTGCAAAGGCTGGGTAGGTTATAATGGCTTCAGATGGGACCACAGGGACAATTGGGCTTTCTCTCCAGGTGGTCTGTCATAGGTCAGGCTAGCTGGAGCTTGGCCACATAGTGACAGAGTTCCAAGAGCAGCAACAGGACAAGATCCTATTTACAAGTACTTTGTATCTGTTTGCAACATTTTGACTACTATTCCCACAGACCCAAGGAAATCCAGGACTAAGGCCAGAGTCAGAGTGCAAAAAGCACCTCTAAAGAGTCTGATTACAGGGAATCATGGGGATATTACTGCATCAATCAACTACACTTGCCTACACGGACTCTGAAATGCTGGGATACCTGAATACCCGGTTGAAGAAGTCCTCCAAGGAGGGTAAGTGTTGGTCACCAACATTCAGTTAAGCTCTTCTCAGGCTCTGCTCCTACCTCTAGCCTCAGAAAGCACACCCCCCACTTAAAAAAATTTTATTTTTGCTCTTGACTCACATTGCTGGAAATAAAAGATCTCATTATTTTTTTGTATTTGTGTGTTTGTAGAAATCTTGAAATATTTAATATGTAAGAAAATTTAAACTGAATGAAAAAATGCTTGAGCTCTTTATTCAATACATCCATTCCAGTATTATTATTTAGTTCAAATAAATTTGGCAAAGTTTGGAAATATCACAGTTACTGTCTTAAAATTTTGTTATGTATCTATATATCTATAATTCTCTGTCTATAATTTCCAATACTTGGGAGCTGAAAGGGGACATTGCAATGGGAAAGAGTAGTAGGAGTAATAATCACTTTAGCCTGATTCTTGTATGCCCCATATGCTGCTGATCCCTTCGCACAAATCCCCCTCCTTCTTCAGGAAACTAAATGAAGCGTCAGTTTACATAATTTAAAATGCTAGGTATTGCAGGACAAATAAGTATTTATTAAAACATAGTAGTTAATATTAATATTTTATTGATAGTAAGATACAGTTAATTATAATCTTAAAGTTTCTGTTGTGTGCATTGTCTGGTGTTTCTGTTGTTCAATGTTAAGGAATAAAACATTATTTTTCTTATATAAGTTTAGATGGGAAATGTCTAATTTTACTCACAGAAAAGACAATGTTATCCCTTAATTATATATTTTGCATCCCACCCATTTTTAAAGTGCCTTTGGTGACCTTATGAATGCTTTATTTATATACTCACCCAGGAGTCCTGGTCTTTCCCCCCATCCGTAGGTGCTTCTCAACCCTGACTTAAAAGTTAGTCTTTTATAACCGAATGATTTCTGTTGAAGTGGCTTATTTTTAAAAAAAGATCTGTACAAAATTGAAATTAGGTCTCCAGTTGCCTTATATCCTCCTGAAAAGAAAATTAGCTTAATGAGTAAGAATTAGTATGAGAAGTTTCAGAACATTTGTAATACTCCACAGCACAGGGACCTGCCTGGCACCAGCTCCTCAGGCAGTTGCCCCCAGGGCAGGGAACTGTTCTCTCTTTATTATCTTTTGCATGGATTACCTCAGGGTCTTTTAGCATTCAGTCTTTCTCCTTCCTTTTCCCTTGTGTTCCTAATAATTTGCTGTGGGTATTTTCAGCACGCCACACAACTGCTGCTGCTGATAATGAGAACCATTCACCTACTTTCTCCCTGCCACGCACTGCGAATGACTGTGTAGAGTTGGGGTATGCAGTGGAAAACCTTACCAGAAGGCTGTGAGTGGAAGAATGATGACATAGGGAAAAGCCCCAGTAAGGCAGTCACCAGCGAAATGTGATTAGCACAGCTTGTTATCTATGGGTCAGACCTCAGGGAAGAAAATGTTTCCTCACTTTCCGCTGGCTCTGCTGCCTTGGACCAGGTGGCTGCCGGTTATGTCCCACGTCCAGCATGGGTCCAGGCATCCCGAAAGCACACCTTAATTAGTTATAGTTGATGGATTCAAATGAGCTGGAAGGTTAGATCAGGCCTCCTGCTCCATGTTTTTGTGTTATATGTTGGAGACAGAATGGATTATAATCTTTAAATGGAATTTCTCAGGGCCCTTGTGAACACCAAGTCTCTTGAATTTGCTCTTGTCAACCAAATTGCAAATTACTTAACTTAATTAGCAACAAGAGTTTAAGAAATGTCTGCATTTAAAGATTATGGGATGACTTTGTTCCATAATATGTGTTGAACACTCACTGGGACCAGAACAATGAAACAAGCAAATAGAAGAATTCCCTCTCCTCAAGGTATGTTGGTCCATGTCAGACAGGCTTCAAGGAGCATTTCAAAGGTAGAAGATACAGACTTGACACTATGAGGCAAGGCTTTTAACAATTGCAAAAATAATAAGATAAAAGCACAACAAAACATCACAACTTCATGGACCTACACACATACTTGTCTTTGGGTTAGATTATATTTTATGAATAAATCACTATTCTTAGTGTTCAAAAAAATTTTTTTATCAGAAAAGAGAACATAAAATTCATGAAGCTGATAACTGTAGAAGAAGTAATTTCTTTCACAAGTGTATCACTAACAAGTATTTAAAAACTTAAACAAAAATTCCCATTGATCTACTTGCTTCTCATTTTACTCATTCTCTTTAATAATATCACTGGTAATAAGTTGTCTAAACCAGGAACTCTGTAATTATATTTGATTCCTCCTTTACCATTATATCCTGTATTGTTCAGAAACCATGTTACCATTCTAGCAATCTCCGTACCTTCAAACTCGCCTGGCAACCACCTCCTCCACTCCACCCCCATTACCTTATTTTCAGATTCTTCATGTGGTACATGGACAATTTGTATGGCCCTTCTGTACCTGACCTCTTGCTATTGCAGTCCATATTCTATCTTCTACAACGGTGATCTCTTAAAACGTGTCTGATGAATCTCCTTTGCTTGTAGCAAAAACCCTGCACTTTAGTCATGGTGTATGAGGACCGATGAAAACATTTATACTGGCTCTGTACTATGATAGACAACACTCTGAGGGAAATATTTGTATATAATTTATTCAAGAATAGGAAAGCTACCTTGCCAAGGACACAAAATAAATAAGAGTAGAGCTGAGGTTTGTTTAGCTCCACCTACCTGACTGCAGAGCCAGGCTCTGGCCTACCTTTACTGTCTCACCCCTGCTGCCCTCACTGGTATTGCACTGGAATTTTACTGCCTCTCCTGGATGGCCCATACTTCCTGCTAATCTGTCTTATCCCCTACCCATCTTTCAAAATTGAAATCTAGTACATCTTTAGTTCCTCAGTTTCCCCTGGATGTCTCCTCCTGCAAAATGACTATTTAATTATATGTTTGCATTCCCATAGCATTTCATATATCCCTCTCTTCAGCAGTTTTCAGTTTATATCAGAGTTATTTGGTTATTTATTCATCTCAACCATATTATGTCCTTTGAGACCCGAGATGATATATTACTCTTTCCTAATATCCACGGTACCCACTATAATTTACATTTCATAGTAAGGCTTCCATAAATATATGCCGAATTAAAGTGATACTGCAAAGACTTATGGAATGATCACATTGATAATGTCTTAGGTAAGAAGTTTGACAAAGGCATTTATTTGCACGTAATAATTTTATTTTTTTTTTCTTGCAGAATCTTTAGTACATAGCAAATGCAGATCTAAATATATTTATTACCTATGTAGATACACAAATATTCCTACATTATGTGTATACATGTATATGTTAAAATACATTATAAACTATATAATGTAGTTGTGCATACAATGCATGTCTATTTGTATTCCAGATAATTTGTCAAATAGATTACGGTTAACTTGAATGATTATTTTCCTGTTTGCATCCTATCCTTGATCTGGGATATTAGTTTTAAGAGACACTCTAAAGAAATTGGTAACAGTCCATTCATTAATGTGCCTCATTTTGTCAAGAGAAAAAAAATCCAATAAATTTAAAAACCCTATGTGTATGATAAAGCTTGCCTTTAATATATATATCTTTGTTTGACCTGTTTACTATTGACTAGGGTCTACATTCTACAAAGTTATATATTAGTTTATAAATAGTGATATGTAGCAAATAATGTCCATTTGTTAAAGATTCAAACAAATTTCATCCCCTAGAAGAGATACATCTCAATCATAGTTTTGTTCTCTATAATACATTAATCTGTGCAAATGTGTTCCAGCATTCTCTTTTCCCATAGATTTTACAGGAGTCTCCCTATCTCATTTTGAATTGTGCTATTTGGCTTATTAACGAGTGAAAAGGTGCTTAACTTTTTCTGGCAACTCTTCTTCTGGGTATTCAAGTGAAGAAAATGAAAACACTTACTTAAAAAGATAAAGACATCCTTATGTTCATTGCAGCATTATTTACAATAGCCAGGATATGGAAACAATTTAAGTGCCCACTGATGGACAAATTGATAAATACAATGTGCTTATATATTATTATAATATTATTATTCTACCATAAAAAGAATGAAATCTAGCCATTTTCAACAACATGGATAGATATATAGATATTAAGGGCATTATGTTAAGTGAAATAAGTTAAAGAGAGAAAGACAAATACCATATTATCTCATATATGAAATCTAGAAAACCAAAAATAAATAAAAAGAAAAATAAACAACCTTATAAATACAAAGAATTGTTGTTTATCAGAGGTATGGGAGGTTCACACTCTGATCCTTGTAATTTGTGAATATATTACTTTACATGGCAAAAGAGAATGTGTTTATGCTTTTAAAATTATGGAAATTTCAGAAGGGAAGATTATCCTGGATTACCTAGGTGGGCCCAATCATATGACTACTGAAATAGCAGAGACTTCTTCCTGGCTGTGGTCAGAGAGACAGATTAGACAACAGAATATGGCAGGGAAATATTTCATGGGAAGGCCTCAGTGCCCTATTGCTGGTACTGAGATGCGGGACAATAAACAAGCTAACAGGAAAAATCTCTTGGTGTTAAGGTTGGCCCCCACCTGATAGCCAGCAACAAAGATCCAAAATAGGAACCTTAGTCCTGCAATCACACGAAACTGAATTCTGTCAACAACCTAAATGAGCAGGAAAAGGATTCTCCTATCTCCTATAGAGCCTTTACACAGCCCTACTGGGTTCTTGATTTCACCCAGTGAGAATCATGCTGGATTTCTGTCCCAATAGGAATGTAAGATAATTAATTTACATTGCTTTAAACCATCAAATTTGTGGTAATTTTTTTACAGCAGGAAGAGAAAACGAATAAAATGAGTTTTAAGAGCTTGGCTATTCAATCTATACTAGTGTGAGAGTTAGATTTTTAACTTTCTGAAAATTATATTTTGACAATTATAAGGTCTCCTTGAGTGTTCATGCCTGGCTTAAGCAAGGCTCTGAATTATGGTTTAAGAAATACTATTTACCCTCCTTTATCTGGCTTAGAAATTAATGATCTTCTCAGAAAAGATTCTTCTACTAAAAGCAGATTCTCTGCTTTGAGGATCTTCTGGAATGGTACCTATTCCTGAGAAGTGGATGGTTAATAAGTGTGGAAACCCCTTAGAACCTGCCAAATATTTCTTTTTTTTTTCATATTTTACTTTTAATTTAATTTAATTTTTAAATTTACATCCAAATTAGTTATCATATAGTGAAACAATGAATCAGGAGTAGATTCCTTAATGCCCCTTACCCATGTAGCCTATCCCCCCTCCCACAACCCCTCCAGCAGCCCTCAGTTTGTTCTCCATATTTATGAGTCTCTTTTGTTTTGTCCCCCTCCCTGTTTTTATATTATTTTTGTTTCCCTTCCCTTATGTTCATCTGTTTTGTATCTTAAATTCAACATATGAGTGAAGTCATATGATAGTTGTCTTTCTCTGAGTGACTAATTTCACTTAGCATAATATCCTCCAGTTCCATCCACGTAGTTGCAAATGGCAAGATTTCACTCTTTTTAATTGCTGAGTAATATATATATATATATATATATATATATATATATATATATATATCACATCTTCTTTATCCATTCATCCATCAATGGACACTTGGGCTCTTTCCATACTTTGGCTACTATTGATAGCGCTAGTATAAACATTGTGGTGCATATGTCTCTTTGAAACAGCACACCTGTAACCCTTGGATAAATACCTAGTAGTGCAAAAATATTTCTTAAACATCATCATTTTATATGCATTGAAAAAAAGAAAGGGAATCAATTTGTTAGAGCCTTTAGTCTGATAAGACAATAAATCCTTTAAATACAAAAAAGAAAAAGAAAAAAAAGTTTCTAAGATGAAAGAAATTAGTTAAGTTGCCAAAGATCGATTTACAAAATAGACTGAAGAATGCCATTTCTGAGACAGAAGGGTGGTGACAGTGTTGGGAGATGCTAGAAGTGTTGATAAGATTCTAAAAGGCAGGGGGAATGATCTTACCTGACTTCCTCCTCCACTCTGTGGGGAAACATGTTAGTATCCTGCATAAATGCCTGGACACAAGTTGCAGAGGACAAGAATTCCTTGTGTCTTATTTTTTTTTTTTTTTGATAATTTTTTTTTTAACGTTTATTTATTTTTGAGACAGAGAGAGACAGAGCATGAACAGGGGAGGGGCAGAGAGAGAGGGAGACACAGAATCCGAAACAGGCTCCAGGCCCTGAGTGGTCAGCACAGAGCCCGACGTGGGGCTCGAACTCACGGACCGTGAGATCATGACCTGAGCTGAAGTCGGACACTTAACCAACCAAGCCACCCAGGCGCCCCACTTGTGTCTTATTTTAATAGACTGATAAAAGAGTCATGAATATTAGTCAATGTTTATCAAAACTGTTTACTGATTAAAAGTGTACAATTTCTGGGGCACCTGGGTGGCTCGGTCGGTTACGCGACCGACTTCGGCTCAGGTCATGATCTCGCGGTCCGTGAGTTCGAGCCCCGCATTGGGCTCTGTGCTGACAGCTCAGAGCCTGGAGCCTGTTTCGGATTCTGTGTCTCCCTCTCTCTCTGCCCCTCCCCTGTTCATGCTCTGTCTCTCTCTGTCTCAAAAATAAATAAACGTTAAAAAAATTAAAAAAAAATAAAAGTGTACAATTTCAATAAGATTTTGATCTTTAGGATGTAGAATACTTTTAGAATACTTGTAAAATTCAATGAAAATAGATAACTTTTTACATTGTATTGTTCACTTTACTCTCTTCAAATCTATGTGCTGAATTTTTAATAAAAAATTCATTTTACCTAAAAAAGTTATCTAGAATAAATTATAAATATTTATCTTTTTTATATACCCTTGGAAAAAATTCTTTTATCCAAATTCCTATTTTGCAAAATGTCTTTATTTTATGGAGTGTTTCCATTTTCCTAGGGAGAGACAGAACATGCATGAACACACACACACACACACACACACACACACACATGCACACATTAATCTAAACTACCTTGTGCCAGAAACAACACAGTCTACATTAATAAAGAAAATATAGGGGTATCTGGGTGGCTCAGTCGGTTAAGCATCCGGCTTCAGTTCAGGTCATGATATCATGGCTTGTGAGTTTGAGCCCTGCATTGAGCTCTGCACTGACAGCTCAGAGCCTGGAGCCTACTTTGGATTCTGTGTCTCCCTCTCTCTCTACCCCTCCCCTGATCACACTCTGTCTCTCTCTCCTTCAAAAATAAATAACATTAAAAAACATTAAAAACAAGAAAAGAAAATATAGGTCATTTACACATTTGGGGCACTAAAAAAGATGCATCATAATGAAGAAATGTATAAGAACATGTTGATATAAGTGTGTATCATAGTTTGGCAACTAATGAAATTTATTAATTATTTGAGCATTACTTTATATGTTACTGAGGATATTCGTTTATTTTAAACAATTGAAGGAAGGAATTCATCATTGCTGAAAAAGAAAAAAAAAAGAAAGGGAAAATTATCTTACTTTAACACAGTGTGAAAATTTTAAGAGACTCTAACTTCATGATTTGTACTTCTAAAGATGTACCAGGATTTATTCTAGTGAAGTGTATATTATTTTTCTTGATCAAATACTTTCAGTGGCAGATTTTAGTTGCATTTTCTATCACTCTGACAATATCCACATGGAATGCTGATCTTTGTGTTCATTTTGTCAAAGTAAAATATGATCATATTCTAAAGGGAAAAATTAGGGGCACCTGGATGGCTCAGTGTGTTAAGTGGGACTAACTCTTTTTTTTTTCAATATATGAAATTTATTAAATTGGTTTCAATAAAACACCCAGTGCTCATCCCAACACGTGCCCTCCTCAATGCCCATCACCCACCCTCCCCTCCCTCCCACCCCCCATCAACCCTCAGTTTGTTCTCAGTTTTTAAGAGTCTCTTATGCTTTGGCTCTCTCCCACTCTAACCTCTTTTTTTTTTTTCCTTCCCCTCCCCCATGGGTTTCTGTTAAGTTTCTCATGATCCACATAAGAGTGAAAACATATGGTATATGTCTTTCTCTGTATGGCTTATTTCACTCAGCATAACACTCTCCAGTTCCATCCATGTTGCTACAAAGGGCCATATTTCGTTCTTTCTCATTGCCACGTAGTACTCCATTGTGTATATAAACCACAATTTCTTTATCCATTCATCAGTTGATGGACATTTCAGCTCTTTCCATAATTTGGCTATTGTTGAGAGTGCTGCTATAAACATTGGGGTACAAGTGCCCCTATGCATCATCACTCCTGTATCCCTTGGGTAAAATCCTAGCAGTGCTATTGCTGGGTCATAGGGTAGGTCTATTTTTAACTTTTTGAGGAACCTCCACACTGTTTTCCAGAGTGGCTGCACCAATTTGCATTCCCACCAACAGTGCAAGAGGGTTCCCATTTCTCCACATCCTCTCCAGCATCTATAGTCTCCTGATCTGTTCATTTTGGCCACTCTGGTGTGAGGTGATATCTGAGTGTGGTTTTGATTTGTATTTCCCTGATGAGGAGTGACAGTGAGCATCTTTTCATGTGTCTGTTGGCCATCCGGATGTCTTCTTTAGAGAAGTGTCTATTCATGTTTTCTGCCCATTTCTTTGCTGGGTTATTTGTTTTTCGGGTGTGGAGTTTGGTGAGCTCTTTATAGATTTTGGATACTAGCTCTTTGTCTGATATGTCATTTGCAAATATCTTTTCCCATTCCATTGGTTGCCTTTTAGTTTTGTTGGTTGTTTCCTTTGCTGTGCAGAAACTTTTTATCTTCATAAGGTCCCAGTAGTTCATTTTTGCTTTTAATTCCCTTGCCTTTGGGGATGTGTCAAGTAAGAAATTGATACGGCTAAGTTCAGAGAGGTCTTTTCCTGCTTTCTCCTCTAGGGTTTTGATGGTTCAAGTGGGACTAACTCTTGATGTTGGCTCAGGTTATGATCTCACGGGTTTGTGGGATCAAGCCTTGCATGGGGCTCATGCTGACAGTGTGGTGCCTGCTTGAGATTCTCTCTCTCCTCTCTCCCTGCCCTCCCATCCTTCCTTCTGTCCCTCCTTCTCTCTCTCTCCCTCTCCTTCTTTCTCAAAATAAATGAATAAACATGAAAAAATTTTAAAAAAGGGAAAATTGAAAAGTAGCAATAATCTGACTTACATATTTCAACTAATTGAAGTTTCCATTTAGAAAATACATTAATTGAAAAAAGAAAAGACCTCAAGATTTTGACCTTACTTAATGTATGTTAATTTAAATTGAAACACTACTTTGTCTGATTTAGTGCCTCATTTCTGCAACTTGGTGGTGATGCAGTTTCTTAGATCACTGTAATAAGAGGAAGGTCCTGTTGTAATCTGATTGTAGGTTCAGACAACTGTATCTTCTCTTCCCCGTTTCTTGCCAATCATATTTTCTCTCACATAGAAGAATCCTTCTTTCCTGTACCTCAGAGGATATTGATGATTTAGAGGCATTAGAGTTACAGAGAAAATAATAGCTATATAAGAATGAGAGAGATGGTGGGGAGAGAAGGGAGACTCTGAGAGAAGGGTAGGGATAGAGGAAGACAGCATGCATGAGAGAGTATAACTATGTTTGACCTTCATAATTTCCCTCTTGGTTTCAAAGACAGAAAGAATAACTTTTATTGTTTATTGATTAGCTCTAAAGCAACAATAGTGAATCTGAAATTCTCATAAATGTGATTGAAAATTAGCACTAGAAGAAAATGTGTCTATCCTGTAGGACAGAAGACAGAAGAAAGAAATTCTTTTTTATATTAAGAAGCAGACTTAAAGAATAAAATACTCCCTGGAAATACATTATCTTTATATATAAGCCTTTAAATTATATACCCTCAGCAGAGATACAGGCATCATATGAAATTCAGTTGATGCTAGCAAATGATTAGACTTCATTTACTTTTTTATAACATAATCCTAAGAAAGGACAGATTCATGTTCTATTCAGTTTAATAATTGTTTTGGTCTGAGTTCATTTACAGAATCATTTACCAAACACACACACATAAAAAATAATTATTAGTTCTCAAGGAAATTCTTCAATAGATTGTGTATTGTGCCATTAATTGAAGGTGTATTTCTTAAGACGTATAAAGATGCCTCCATCCAATTCAGTCAAGCACAAATCTATCTAATGATATGAATGAAGTAATAGAATTGGTATGTCAGCATTTTGGATATAATTGAAAAGCATCAGATTGCCATTACCTCTATGCTAAATAACATACTTACATTATCCCCTAGATTACAGACAAGGATATGTCTAATTATTTTATTTTGGGCATGCGTTATATAAGAACTCTTACTCAGTAAGAATGAGAGAAAATGTTTTTCTGTGTTTTAACACCCTTTCCTGAACTATTTGAAAATCATTAAATTCCTAGCCATTAGAACAAAGTGTCAATGGATATTGGCATAAAGTATACATTAAATAGTGTTGCTGATGTGTTCCATTTTGTCTCTCAGAAGGAAACTTTGTGATTTAGTAAATAAATTTTCGATTGAAGTGTTGTGAGTTAAAAATATGCTCATTTGCCTGAAACATGACTGGGCTAAATGATTTCCAGTAGGTAGAGAAAGGCAGGAATTTGTTCTGCCAATGTTAACATTTTAGGAAGGAGATCAATAGCTAACAAGCCTATTAAGAACAAAGAATGATTAAGGCAAGTAGATTGCATTATTGGACATTTATATTCTCTTTTCATCCTCATAACAACCCTATTGGTAGGGTCTTTGCCCCACATTTTATTGAAGAGCAAACTGACGTTGAGCCAGAATTATAGAATAAATACATGGAGGGAACAGAGCCAGACATGTCCTGCTCTACCTTTTACACCTAACTATCACACTAAATAACTAAAACTCAATTCAAAATTATGGGCTCTGAAATTTCCACTTTCATGGGAATGACTGCTTATTTGGACTTTTTTATTAGGTAAGACTGGGAAAGACAGACTAAAAGATATACAAATCCAAGGAAGTTCCAGAAGGAGAGATTAAAAATAAGATTTCGGGATAACTTTTGGATTTTATTCACTTGTGATATTCTAAATATCCATAGAAAAATAATGACATTGTTTTTAATAAATCAAGAATGGTTAGTAAAGTTTTCTCCTAATAAAATCTCTACCAGAATAAAATTAGTTGGTAAAGTCAGTTCCATGTTTTGAATACAATCACCCAATTTATCACTTATATTTCACTTAAAGTTTCCTAAACATAGTGATCACTCAACTTACTCTGCCACCTAATGCTTATGCACATTCAAGGAAATCAACAATTATTGAGCAGCACTACATATAAGGTGGTGAGGTCGATGTTGTGAGATACATGGTACATGCCATCAAAATACTCCCAATTAGGTACATGGAGTAAAACATAAGTCTTATCTTTCAAAGAGGGTAGAATATGAGGAATTCAGGAAAGTAAAGTGTAGTGATAGTTTAGAAGAGGTCAGGGGAAGCTTTAGAGAAAAAAAAAACACTGGGTCTTGATTGGCAGGCAGGTGGCATTTGGACAGAGAAAAGAGTAGGTGGGAAAGAGAAACAGGACATTTCAGAAAGAAAAACCTAAAAAAAAGCACAGTAGTAATTGCTTCTCAGCCTTTTGGCTAAGATCAAGTGTAGAAAAAGCACAGTAGTAGTAAAAAAAAACAAAAAAAAAAAAAACAAAAAAAACCCAAAACAGAGTCTATTTCTTATCATCTAAATGTAATTCTTCTGAAGAACATGAATGAGATTGACCGTGGACCATATCTTCGAGGTCTTTGGACATCCTATCTACTCAAACTTGGCAGGCCAGAAAGGAGTGGCAGGAAATTTTCCATGTCCTGAATAGGAAAAATATGCAGCCACGAATTCTTTATCCAGCAAGCCTGTCATTCAGAATAGAAGAAGAGATAAAGATTTTCCCAGACAAAAGCTGAAGGAATTCATCACCACTAAACCAGCCCTTCAAAAGATCGTAAGGGGAAAAACATACCATGCTCATGGATTACAAGAATAAATATTGTTAAGATGTCAATGCTACCCAAAGCAATCTACACATTCAATGCAATCCCAATCAAAATTGCACTAGCATTCTTCTCAAAGATAGAACAAACAATCCTAAAATTTGTATGGAACCACATACGACCCCAAATACCAAAGTAATACTGAAGAAGAAATCCAAAGTGGGAAGCATCACAATCCCAGACTTTAGCCTCTACCACAAAGCTGTAATCATCAAGACAGTATGGTATTGGCACAAACACACACACATAGACTAATGGAATAGAATAGAGAACCCAGATTTGGACCCACAAATGTATGGCCCACTAATCTTTGACAAAGCAGGAAAAAGTATCCAGTGGAAAAAAGACAGTCTGTCTAGCAAATGGTGCTGGGAAAACTGGACAGAAATATGCAGAAGAATTAAACTAGACCACTTTCTTATATCATTCACAAAAATAAACTCAAAATGGATAAAGGACCTGAATGTGAGACAGGAAACCATCAAAACCCTAGAGGAGAAAGCAGGAAAAAACCTCTCTGACCTCAGCCTCAGCAATTTCTTACTTGACACATCTCCAAAGACAACAAGGGAATTAAAAGCAAAAATGAACTATTGGGATCTCATGAAGATAAAAAGCTTCTGCACTACAAAGGAAAAAATCAACAAAACTAAAAGGCAACTGACGGAATGGGAAAAGATATTTGCAAATGACATGTCAGACAAAGGGCTAGTATCCAAAATCTATAAAGAACTCACCAAACTCCACACCCGAAAAACAAATAACCCAGTGAAGAAATGGGCAGAAAACATGAATAGACACTTCTCTAAAGAAGACATCCAGATGGCCAACAGGCACATGAAAAGATGCCAATGTCATTCCTCATCAGGGAAATACAAATCAAAACCACACTGAGATACCACCTCATGCCAGTCAGAGTGGCTAAAATGAACAAATCAGGAGACTATAGATGCTAAAGAGGATGTGGAGAAATGGGAACCCCCTTGCACTGTTGGTGGGAATGCAAACTGGTGCAGCTGCTCTGGAAAACAGTGTGGAGTTTCCTCAAAAAATTGAAAATAGAACTACCTTACGACCCAGCAATAGCACTACTAGGAATTTATCTAAAGGATACAGGAGTGCTGATTCATAGCAGCATATGTATCCCAATGTTTATAGCAGTACTTTCAACAATAGCCAAATTATGGAAAGAGCCTAAATGTCCATTAACTGATGAATGGATAAAGAAGATGTGGTTTATATGTACAATGGAATACTACTTGTCAATAAGAAAGAATCATGCCATTTGCAGCAATGTGGATGGAACTGGAAGGTATTATGCTGAGTAAAATAAGTTAGTCAGAGAAAGACAGATACTATATGTTTTCACTCATATGTGGATCTTGAGAAACTTAACAGAAGATCATGGGGGAAGGGAAGGGGAAAAAAGTTACAAACAGAGAGGGAGGGAAGCAAACCATAAAATACTCTTAAATACAGAGAACAAACTGAGGGTTGATGGGGGGGTGGTGTCAGAGAGAGGGGAAAATGAGTGATAGACTTCGAGGAGGGCAATTGTTGGAATGAGAACTGGGTGTTGTATGTAAGTGATAAACCATGGGAATCTACCTCAAAAACCAAGAGCTCATTTTGCACACTATGTTAACCAATTTGAGAATAAATTATATTAAAAAAAAGACATGAGCTGTTCTGTCATATTAAACTTATAGTAATATGCCTCTACATCTTTTGTCATGTAAACAAGGCACAGAGGCACACATCACTACCTACTAATTTGATGTAGTGTAAACGTAGAATAATGGAAAACTTATGAGCAGAGAACTATCAGAGCACAATATCCATAAGCTTGCAGGGTGGAAGAGGAGACTGAGACCAGCTATGGCTGGACTGGATACACCACAGAAAAATATCCAGGAGAGGGCACTTCTATTCGAACAAAACAAAACAAAACAAAACAAAACAAAAAACAAAAGCAGACAGAGAACATCACAACAAAGGGGGAATCAGAACTTTCTTGATAAGTTCTTGATAAAAAAAAAAAAAAAAGTCTTGATAAAAAGGCTGCACTCCCAGAGTCCAGTGTCTATTATCAGCCAGTTCTTCAGTGAGCTGCCTTAGACCTGCAGAAGGGTTTCTTGCCTTCTGGCTCATTACCAAAAGTGGAGGAATGGGGCCCCCATTCCTGAATTTACTGTATTTGTAAGGTTACTGAATTTGTCTCTTCTCATTTGTATAATATGGTTTGGTCAAATCCCATTTCTACATAGCTGAGCAGCTAAGGAATTAGTACAGGCAAGTGATGTAACATCTGATAGTTCAAATAGGAAAAACAGCTCAACGATGATTTAATAGTAAGCTAGAAACTGGGATGTTACTGAGAGTTGATAGTACATAAACAGTATTACCTATTATTTCTCGCTTAAATGACTTTATAGTTTCACTATAGTTTGAGAGATGAAATAGACACATGTGAAAATATTTCAATAATCATGATGCTCCAAAAATCCAAAATGAGTTGTATAAATAAACATTGATATATATTTGTTCCATTGGCAATTTTACAACACAGTTGTATGACAAAAGAAACACTCTCTAGTCCAACAAAATTGTAAGAAGTGACTTTTCATGATTTTAAGAAGATTAATATGAAGTCTGTTGGATGCCATTGGAAATTTGTTTTTTGAATTTTTCCCCTTTTGCCTTGTTCGATGTCAAACTTAAAACAAAGAAGATAAATTAATATCTGGGAGGGTAAGAGATGGACTTTTCTCCTTCAACACATAATCAGAGTTTTACCAGTTTTATTAAGTAATTTGCTTTCCAATTACTATTGCTATTTTTATTTTTCATAAAGCAACATATACTGACCTTATAAGCAACTGGTGATAGACTAAGATTTTTTGGTACATTATTAAGTAATTTGTTATTCTTGTAGATATTGCCCTTTTCTCGTAGGTTCCAACCCTTGACATAACTTTATTAGCATAGAACACAAAGGGTTATTTGGAATAACCCCAAAATGATCCATAATAATTGAGCAATTTGGTTTTTAATGTATGTGTCTATATAATCATTCATGTCTTAAACTTATACACGTAAGTAGGATGCATTCCATGCTCAAGAGTGCAACAATTTTCCTGGGGTTGCAACAGGTCAATTTTTGACATTCTTCATGAAAAATCAAGCAATACTATATGTACTTTGAACATAGCCTATAGCTAATCAAAATTGCTTCTTACAATTTTGGGGGTATTAACTCAATGTTTTGGGGGTATTAACTTTGAACATAGCCTATAGCTAATCAAAATTGCTTCTTACAATTTTGGGGGTATTAACTCAATGTTAAAAAAGGATGAACAGATGGAAATTTTGGCAGGCCATTTCCTGAAGCACTTTTTAGTGTCAGAATAATTACAAATATACATTATTTTCTTTAATTTCATGATACTAGATTATTTTCTTCATGTTATTTTTGTAGTTTTCTCCTTGCTGACTTTAACATTTATTGCATACCGATAATATTTCAAGTACTTAAATATTACTTTAATTAATAACCACAAAACCAAGAATGATATGTTATTCTTACCCCAGACTATAGACTCAGAAACTAAAATCAGGAATTTTTAGTAAATTTTCGTAAGTCACACATCTGTAGCTAGGAGCCCATTCTTATGCTCTCCCATTCCACTTATCTTAGGATAAAATGTGACTTTGAGAAAGGATTGAAACATATTATTATTGAATTTTTCTTTTAATTGACTTATATGATCTTCACTTTTGTTTAAGGAAACAATGCATAACCCTACCCTAGCCTTTGGAATATGGGTTGTCCTTTACACTTGCACAATAGCTCTGATAACTCAATTTCCCCTACAGGCACCTTTCATATCACTTAGATAAAGAATAAAAACTTTATTATCTGTTCTATGCATCATTTCCCATACCTGCTAGAAATGTTCAAGCCATTGAGAGAGAAACATTTGAAGTTGTTTATATTCAGACAAAGCCTGACTGAATATTTGCAGTTAGTCACAAGGTAAATGGGATACCAAGGGGAAACACACACACATACACACACGCACGCACTCGCACACAGAATACTGAATTACATAGGAGAGTAACTTTGATTTTTTTTTTCTGGTAACAAACAACTTTTTAACACTAGAGTTCTTTATTGTTTGGCTGTATATTAATTAGTAACCCCACTGACTACTAATAAGGAAAATGAAACTACAGAAGAGTAAACACCTAGACTTAAAAAGATCATACTCATCATAACATTGCATCTAGAGTTCTATGCTCCAGGAAGGGGAAGAGGAGAGTTGATATGAAGAAGAGGAGAAAAAAAAAGATTAAAGCATTTATTAAAGTCTGCAGGGTGCTTGCTATTTCATATGCCCTGTCTAATTTAGTCTTCTTCCAAAAACTCTTATTATATAATCCACTCAACAGATGAAGAATTGGCAGCTAATAGAAGTTAAGTAAATAACTCAAGGTCAGTTACATGAGTGTGAGCAGAGAAATTTAAATTGATGGAGATAATAAAAAAGCAATAATAATAAAGTGAGAAAGATAGATTGCAGATTGATTGGTTGATTGCTTCTGCTTTGATTTGTTCTACTCTCTGATACTTTTAAGATTAGCAATTCTTTATTAGATTTCTTGATGCTCAAGTAAATGAGTAAATATCTGTTGTAAATATTTCTGAGGTAATCAACTCATTTATTTCCATTTCAACCTCCTTGATTTCAGACTCTGCAAATTAAAATAGAAATTCTAATAAGTGAGAATTTACACATATGTTGGTAACTGAGAGGTTTCACTGTTAACAAATGTAAATCCGTAAAGTGAGACCCATTGTATTTACATAATTTGCAAATTTAGTAAATGTGAAATATGAGTTTTCAAAGCTATGAGTAAGTGGTGATAGGAAAACATTCATAATATCCAATTTTTAAAAATTTTATGAAGAAGGTAGTAGTTCATGAATTATTTATTTATTAAAAGAAACACTTAATCCAGATGAGGGTTTTCTAGATTATTGTATTTCTGTGAAAGAAGACTTATGTTTGGGTAGTAAGGCAATGAGTAGGCAATTAAATATTAGATAATAATCATTAAAAAATGGGTAAAGATGTTTCTGACCTGTTTTTTTTTTTTTTAAATATGTGAATGAATAAGAAGCTGATATTTGCCCCTTTGACTGTCTGGGAAGTATTGTTTTGGGAACAGATTTTCAGTTTCAGTATACAATTTCTGGGTATTAGTCTCAGCACGATATGTAATCAGGCCAGAATCTTTATCTTTCCAGCTTTTCCTTAGATAAATATAAACCTATTTCTGAAATACAAGGTATTTAAAAGAAAAACAAACAAAGTCATGCACTGAAATGTGTAAGTGGATCTGTGGGGGGACCCGCATCTATTTGCAGGCTACACATGGTTTGTTGGCACTACAGACTAACCACATGGACATAATCCGAGGGCCCCTGTGGGATAAACTGGCATGGAGCAGAGGTTGTTGATAATCATGTCTGACATGTGCTTCCAGGTATTTGGCAACTAAAAGTATTGTGTGCACTGGTCAGCTAGCCAGTCACACTCAGGATTCAGGGTGTGGAAGGAAGAAACTAAGATTAGGAAAAGTTTTAGACTTCAATAAATTACTTGATATTTACATCTTTAACAAAATCTAATTTTTCTTTAAATTAATCAGTAGGGGCGCCTGGATAGCTAGGTGGGTTAAGCGTCTGACTCTTGACTTCAACTCAAGTCATGATCTCCTGGTTCAAGAGTTCAAGCCCCACATAGGGCTCTGTGCTGGCAGTGTGGAGCCTGCTTGGGATTCTGTCTCCCTCTCTCTCTCTCTCTGTCCCTCTCTTTCTTGCTCTCTCTCTCTCTCTCTCTCAAAATAAATAAAATAAATAAACAAATAAACAAATAAATAAATAAAACTTTAGAAAATTAAATTTCAATTAATCAGTAGACATTAGCTTTTGGTTTCACCACCCCACCCCTTTTATTCTTTTTTTTTTAAAAACAAAATTTAACATTTATTTATTTTTGAGAGACAGAGAGGCAGAGTATGAGCAGGGGAGGGGCAGAGAGAGAGGGAGACACAGAACTTGAAGCAGGCTGAAGGCTCTAAGCTGTCAGCACAGAGCCCAATGCGGGGCCTGAACTTACAAACTGTGAGATCATGACCTGAGCAGAAGTGGGACGCTCAACTGACTGAGCCACCCAGGCACCCCTGCACCCCTTTTATTCTTTTTGTACAGTTTCATTTCATTTCTTTTTTTTTTTTTAATCTTTATTTACTTTTGAGAGAGAGACAGAGTGTGAGCAGGGGAGGAGCAGAGAGAGAGGGAGACACAGAATCCGAAGCAGTCTCCAGGCCCTGAGCTGTCAGCACAGAGCCTGACGCGGGCTCGAACCCACAGACTGCGAGATCATGACCTGAGCCGAAGTTGGACACTCAACTGACTGACCCATTCCAGGTGCCCCTGTACAGTTTCATTTCTAAAGAAACTAAACATAGGTGCTCTTTATCTATGGCCAAGGTCTATATGCTGAAGATTGGGTAGTAACTCCTAGTGACATGTTTAAGTTTTTGAATCTAGCTATAATTGAGTTGTTATTTTTTTTTCCATTTGACAATAGTTTGCTACAAATAAGTAAATCAATGAGAGAATAGATGAATGAGTGAATAAATGAAATAACAAATGAAGCCGAGATTATTCTAACCCTTGCTTCAGATAAAGGCTAATCATGCCAACTGGTACTTTCTGAGGTACATACTGAGACATTTTGTTACAGTTCTCATAGATGGATTTCTTCTCCTTTTTGTGTGTTTCAGAGTAAAATCATTTCTTTTAATAATATTCTCTGTCATTCACTTTTAAGTAAGCTACAATTTTCTTCTCTATAAACAGCTAATGTCAAGTGCACTTTTGACTCTATGAAGTATTAATTGCCTTTTCAATGTATTCTAGCAATGTTATGTAAGTGTACTTAGATTCTTAGTACCAGACACATCACAAAATTTTTCCATGGGCAATAAAACTATTTCTTATAAAATAATATTCTCTTATAGTATTGAAAAGAGTGAATGAAAAATTCAGGAGTTAATCATCAAAGATGTATGTCCATAAGTTAAAACAAAGTAGTTCAAGTATTTTTGAAGACCATTGCTCATTCTGCCAAAAAAAGGTCATCTTATTGATCATTGTAAGGTGCATAAGAGGGGCTGTATTTATTAGTCTTAGCTAAAGACTTTATCAGGTTTCTGTTTTTCTAGATTGCTGAATATAAGAGTAGCATTTTATTGCTTCAAGATATATAGTCAGTCAATAATTTTTCATTATCATCTTAGGAAAATAATGTGGAAAATATCTCATAGAGTTTTACATTTATTACATTTTTTAAGTTTATTTTTGGGAGAGAGAGACAGAACATGAGTGGGGGAAGGGCAGAGAGAGAGGGAGACACAGTATCTGAAACAGGTCCCAGGCTCCGAGCTACCAGCACAGAGCTTAAGCAGGGCCCAACCTGTCAACTGAGAGATCATGACCTGAGCCAAAGTCAGACGCTTAACTGACTGAGCCACCCAGTCTTCGCTACATTTATTACATTTAAAAACTGAAGACATTTTGTGAAAAGCATTTGTTTCATATAGAAGTAGCACAAATTTTGCTGGGTGTACATCATTCGTATAAAAAAGGTCCTGGGGTTGGGGGGCACCTGGGTGACTCAGTCAGTTAGCGCTTAAGTGCCGACTTCAGCTCAGGTCTTGATCTCACAACTTGTGAGTTTGAGCCCGAGTTGGGCTCTGTGCTGACAGCTCAGAGTCTGGAGCCTGCTTTGGATTCTGTGTCTCCCTCTCTGCCCCTCCCCCAACTTGCACTCTATGTCTCTCTCTCTCTCTCTCAAAACTAAACATTAAAAAAATTTTAAAAAATTTTAGGCTCTGGGGAGCCTAGATGGCTCAGTTGGTTCAGTGTCCTACTTCAGCAGGTCATGATCTTGCAGTTTTTGAGTTTGAGCCCCACAGCTGGCTCTGTATTGATAGCTCAGAGCCTTTGGATTCTGTCTTCCTTTTGTCTGCCCCTCCCTGCCTCTCTCATTCAAACATAAATAAACATTTTTCAAAATGGTCTTAGTTAGAAGTTTAACTTTACAATCACTTAGAAAGGTGGAAATTGATGTTCTATACAATTTGTGGGAATTTTTAAACCTTTAACTATTTTTTTAATTCTGTTTCTTTTAAAACATGTAGAGTAATATGATAAAATGCAAAGGATGAAATTACCCGTATGGTTACATTCTGAGATATCCAACCTTAACATTATGCTTGTACTATCAGAATTGTTTAGGTTACCTATATGCATTTACTTTAAATTCCAATAAAATTAAAGTCATGCTTCATATATTGTCTTTAATCTGATTTATCTCAGTGATATAAAATTAATTTATTTTATATAAATAAATGGATTTCTATTATGCCACTTTACATGGCTGTGTAAAGTTCCATCTTAAAGATTGTGCTTAATCATTAAAACCCCAATCTTCCGATGTGAAGATTATTAATATTTTTCCTCTGTATCAAACAATGTTACAATAATCATTCTTGCAGATGAATGTTTGTGTATGTCCTTAATCATTTTTTGGGATTATTAATAAAAAGAGAGATGCTAAATGTTAATAGCTAATACCAATTTGTGGCAGGTAGTCTTCTAAGTATTTTATATCTATTACCTCCAAATCTAGTGTACTATTATCACCTTTATATTAAATATGAGGTCACTAAGTCATATTGAGTTTAGGTAACGTGATCAAGTTTACAAATGGCCCCAGTCTGTGCTCTATAGCACATCAATGACTATGTATACACCTTACTCAATTGGTTAATATTACTAAATTGTTCCTTAGTTACAACAGAACAGTTGACCTTAATTAGCAATGGATGAATATTACCTTCCTACATATTTTGCATTGACTAAGAATTAATGCTATTATGCTAATATGTTTCTACAACTGAATAGGAATGAATTTGACTAGTTGATAACCTACCACATTAAAGTTTTTTAGACTTAATAGTCCATCAGCAAATCTGTTGCCATTTCCATTTCAGTTAGGAAATTAAGTCAAAATTTGGATGAATGCTTTCTTGTTGTCACTGAAAGATCCACCCTAGGTTCTAAAGACTATAGCATAGTGTAGGCTCATATCATTCTACCAAAACTTTTTCTTTTAGCCTGCTTTTGTGATTTCACATTGACTTAACTTGAGGATGTGCATGCATGCATCACATTGTGTACTTCCCCCTAATTTCCTCAATTATTTAACTAAAGTGAAGTGAATGCCCAAAGGAGTTGTATTATACTGAGCTTGCTCTATTAACCTTGAATTTCTGGCATAAGTTTTTGGAATTTTTGGAAAGAAGACGAAAAGAAGCATATCAGTCTAACTTCATATGACTTGTAATCAATATTAGAGATTCCTGTGTAGAAGAAATACCAAGGTGCCAAGGCAAAACTGGATTGATATTAATATATACATATGAGTCATCTGCTTGGAGAAATATCTAAAAGCACAAGCTCATTCACTAGCCTGTTGTGACTTGAAATCACTCCAGAATCCATCATTTACACAAGCCAGTAATTTCATATACCTGTATCATAAAGTCAGAGTATTTGACACCACTAACATTTTCAAATATGATATGTGAAATGTGATATGTGAAAACCCTACTCTACTAACTTGAGAAGTTGAACAAAGAAAATGCCAGATAATTTACAGGTAGAACGAATTAAAAAAAAACTTAAGTTATTTAAAAAAAAATGATATGGGTAAACTTTCCAGTACAAAACAAAACAAAACAAAAAACCAAAACCACCCCCCCACACACAAAACAAAACAAAACCAAAAAAAAAAAAAACAAAAAACAGAAAACCAAAAACAAAAAATTCTCTATGAAGCAAAACAATACTCCTCAGTAAATATATATGTATTTGAAACAATATATCTAAATAATGGATTACTTTGAAGAGAGTTCTCTACCTTTTCCTTAGAACATAATTCAATTTTATTCTGAGGATTTTGAAGGCAGGTAAACCCAGATTCATGTACCATTTAAGGAGTGTGATAGAGAATGATAGTTTCAACTTTCGGAAGCTATAAAACTCATTGTTCCATAAATAATTTGGTAGATTCTTTTAAGAGTAATTAAATTTCAGCTACTGTCATACTTTCTACTTTTTTTTAGAGACATTAGACTATTTAAAAAATTTTTTCATCTCCTGAATGAAATTGAAAAAAATGAAAAAGTAGGTCATTTTGTATTTTCCTTTCCTGTATAAAAATTAAATAGTGTTATAATGCATTTTATGAGAGTTCCTTGGAAGAGCAAAAAATAATAACAGGTACACAATGATCATATCGTTTTATATTTTCAGTCTACTGAGTATTCAAATTAGAAAAAGAAAAACTGAAACAGGTGTAAAAAGACGGATTGAATTAGAAGAAAATGCCCTTTGGTTTTTAACCATAAATTGTAAAACAAATGTTTTCCTTTTTCTTTCTTTTTAAAAAATGTTTGTTTATTGAGAGAGAGAGAGAGAGAGAGGAAGCATGCATGAGCAGGGGAGGGGCAGGGAGAGAGGGAGAGACAGAATCCCAAGCAGGCTCCACACTTTCAGTGCAGAGCCGGATGTGGGGCTTGATCCCCACAATCGCGGAATCATGACCTGAGCCAAAATCAAGAGTTGGACGCTTAACCAACTGAGCCATCCAGGCTCCCCTCTTTCTTTCTTTTTTGCTGGTCCATTTACATTCTAAACCATAATTCAAATCATCCCTAACTTTGGTAAGCCGGCTGTACATCAGTTCCACATATCCCCATTTTAATTGGAATGGTGCTATGTTTAATCTTTGCAAATCTATATGGGAGGTAGTCAGATCTGAATGGTGAATCTGAATTGACCTGTAGACCTGGTACTGCTGTTGCCCTGCCTGGATCCCCTTTGAGAACTGATGCACTCAGCCTCTGTTGCTGTGAGTGCTGGCTACTAGTAGCTCACAGCTGCCTTTTCCCTTGATTTTTGCCCTCTGCTAATGGGAACTGCTTGGCACAGAAATATCTAGGAGATTATACTCCCCTTCTACTTCACAGGCAGCCTGTGGCCAATGACTTACTCATAAGGGTGAAAAAAAAGGCTGAGCCTTTGCTTTAAGGGGTGACAACTGAATGATACCATTCCCACTCCAGGATTCCCTGTGAAGTGAACTTGAGGCCAGACTTCACCTGCATGGACATGTGCGCCTAGCTCTCCCCTGGCTTAGTCTGCTTTCCTCACTTGCTACAGGGGTCATCAGGACCATTTCTCCAATGCAGAACTTACACAAGAATCTGTTTCTCAGATTGTGCTTGTAGTGAATTTGGTATAAGACAATCTGGTATCCTTACTGGAAAAACAAATCAGTGTCAGTTGACACTGAAATGATGCTTTTTAAGTGTAATTTGAGGAGGTTCCAGATGATTCTAATTTCGTGCATTCATTTAAACCGAGAATTTTTAAAAACTGGGTTCAGAGTATTGGTTTATTTCTTAGTCCTCGTCTGTTTGCATTTAAACTCAAGGTTGTTGCCAGTTGAAAGCAATGTACTTCCCTAATGTACTTTAACAAAAGTTGCATTTTTACCTGTAAAGCAAAGTTTGTTCTTTTCCCACTATAAGAGTAAGGGAATTTAATAGTACCAAATAAGATTGTCAACTTTTTTAAGAATGTATAGAGTTTATTGATAGAATCAACAATGAATGTGAAGAAAACCTAAATGTTTCCATAAGCATGCTGGGTTCCTCAGTGTTTTTCTCTGCTTAAATGATATTGACGGTTGTCCTTATTGAAGAGGAAATAAGTATGTGCTTGGAGCCTCAAAGACAACCATTCATCATGCTCTCATGCAAAAGATAGAACCCCTGTGCCAGCACACAAAATCCAATGGCAGCTACAGTAGCAGAAAATCAATAGACTGTATTAGAAAACTCAGAGGCTAATCAGAGCCCAATCTCCAGGCGTGATGTACTCCAAGAAAAGCGTTGCTTTAGGACATAACTCAATTCTCCGAACACCACAGACTGTGGCTTAATTCAAGCATTTAGGGGGAAAATGAGGGTCTTTAAAGTATACATTTTGTTCTTTATTGCCTCCCAGAGAAGCTTCAGTGCAGTACTGTAATGAATAATGATAACATACATTCTTAAAAACTGATGTTAGCTCAGTCGTTATGCCCAAAGAGAATGAGAGCCCATGCTGTGTGAAGCAATGAGATGTCATTAGTAAGCAGCATCTCAGCTTAAAAGGAGGATGCATATTGTTACTTGTTAAACACACTATTAATATATGTAAAGGTAAATGACAATTGGGTCTTTACTTTCATAAGCGGTTGCATATTTTAATAGAGGCTGAACTCTAAGTGGAGATACATACCCAAATCAAAATTTATTGTGTGAAAAATTTCAAGTAAGTTGAAACTGAACATGGAAAATAAAAATACACATAGGTTAAATTATTCAAAAATACCAGGCTTACAACAATACCTGAATATTTTGTACTGGTATAATATTCTCCCCCTTGGGAACTCAAAGCACTCTGGAATAATACATCATATGGCAACTGTTCTAAATTGTCTCTAGGATAAGTAGAATATACTCTTAATTTCAGTACTTTTATTTATTTTTTGCCATTATGGAAGTATGGATTTATGCAAGATCGTACCATTGATAAACTTTCACAATATATCTATCTTTTATATATATGTAATTTTTATGGTTTTAAGTCATCAAAAGTCTCCAAGAATGGGTTTATTTTTTTGATAACTTTGTCATATCTCAACATGATTCTGAATTGTATATAACAAATTCCTGTTTCAGTATGAAAGGGACATTTATGTTTTAATGAGTCTCTGATTTTATTTTAGGGTAACAACTTGAATTTAAACATTGCATGAATGTATGCATTTATTGTAATAGATGAAATGTCAAGGTCAATTTGAATCTAATAATCTCAGCAAAATGAAGTAACATCATGAAAAATGAAGCCCTGCTTGGAAACAAAAGCTAATTAAGAGTTTTTTAATGCCCCAGAGAGAGAAGTGTAACGGAGAGTAGTCATAGTTGGTTTAAGATTGGCAACTCTGTCGGATGTGACAGCACATTCAGCTTGTTCCATGCAGACACAATCAGGCATCTGGGATGGTAATTATTAGACTTCAGAGCACTTCTTGGAAACTGTCCATGTATTAGAGTGCTTACAAAAGCATGCCTTCTGGAATTACCACAGTTTTATATATTAATAAATACTTTATCAATATTTATTTATCACTTTACCTCTGAGTTATAGCTACTTTGACACGTAAAAAGGGGAGGTCTGCAGATTTAAAGAAATACTTTTACAAAATATCAGCCCTTTGGTTTCCTTTTAGAAACAAATCTTATCATTTACAATGCCAATATTTAAAATTCCAAATACACTACCTCTGTTGAATAATACTGGTAAATAAGGTATCATAAATAAAATGAGTGAAAGCATCTAATTTTAGTATAAACTTAAATGATTTTACCTTTTTTTACTATTAGCAATTTTGAGGTGTCTTATTTTTAAAGGATTTTAAATAAATGTTCATATATATTTATATATACAGCATATTAGTATAATATTCACTTAAAATGTTATTTGATAAGTATTTTTTAAGGTGAACAAGAAAAGACTAATTTGAAGGTTCAATGGATAGTTTTCTGGATAGATGTTACTATACATTAGAAGTGGTTGAGTGTGTATTCTTTTCTGTCTGAGAGCTAATGTGATTTATTTATTGAGGCATAGAACAGGTTCTGCCACTCTGTAACCTTGGGTAAGTCACCTCAGTGTGTTCATGTGGAATCTTAAGACAGTTTATTGACTGTAAACAATTTACCAGACATAAGCCTGACAGAATAAAATAATTTTACAAACACATTTATATGCTACAATATGAAGATATTTTCTCAAATTTTATCCAGTACTATTCTCCCAAATTACATAAAGTCTATGTCCTATAGTTTTTAGCAAAAACACATTCTCACTCTAGCCTCCCTGTTTTTTAGCTTCTAGACGTCTTCAGATATACTCAATATATGACTGAAAGCTCTTTTAGATACAAGTAATGGAGACTAAATTTAAATGTAACAGAAAATTGATTGGCTTGTATAACTGGGAAATCTATAGTCTATTGCTTCGGGCACTACTGGATTCATGAAATTAATGATGTCAAGACCATGTTTCTCTCATGCTCAAATTTTCTCCCCATATGGTTGGTAAAGAGCCTGCTAGAAGAATCAGACTCTCATCCTAATATCTTATCAGTGCCTGTGTGAAGGGGACATTCCATTGAAAAGAGGCAACTTCCCTGGAAGAACTCTGGTCGAATTTTGTCACAAATATTTGTTAGGTGAATGAACCCTCTTCCCTTATAGTATCATAGGGATACTAAAGTCAGATTTGTTACGCCTGCATAATGGCTAGAAAAGCATGAATGGTGAGTGGCAGGGTCAGCTCCATTTGAAGACAAGGAAAAGTTCTTCAAAGATGAATGGTTCTGCCATTTATCCTTGTTTCTAGATCTACAACTAGACTGGACTAGTATAGACTGAGCCTATAACTAGACTCAGTTATTAGAAATCCCCAAAGAACAAGGTACAAAATGTGACCCATAGAAAGAACTGCATGGTTAGTTTTAACATATACTTACAGAAATCTGGGGAATATGTATAGGAATGGATTTTAAGGATGTGGGCAATTGTGAGAAGAACATAAAGTTAGATCAGGCCAAATGTATTGATAAGCAGAGATTCTGTGTTTGACTGAAAGATATTAGAAACAATCCAGGCTTGTTTTACTGGATTGTCTGAAGCCTGGTTCCTAAATTGCCTATCTGATATGAAGATGAAGTTTCAGAATTGTAGTAGTATACTATCAAGGAAGACTGTCCCAAGCTTAGAGAGATTATAATGTTAGACTATATTTATCAGGTTAAGACATGCTCAGTCATCTCAGGAGGGTCCATAGGACATACCTTTCACAACAAATATGATGAATAAATGTGAGGGGAGCCCCAGCATCCTTGAAGAGTTGGATGGTCATTCTTCTATGCAGCTCAGAAATTACAGTGGGGAATGCAACCATCAAATAGGGTCCCAAAAGGCACAGGGATAATGAAATACCAGGATGGCAGGGACCAAGCGATGGCACTTGGCTATGAAGGCAGGGTAATTATGGCTAGAGAACAATTCTCCACGAATATATGATTTTTCTACATATTGCTGATTCTCTTAGCAAAAACGTTTATAGCAAAGTTAAGAATATTTCTATCAGAAAACATTTCATGGTAGTAAACTTAAAAACCTCTGCCTCTCCAGAGAGATTTCAAGGTAATAAAAAACAATCCTTTCTCTCCTCACTGGAGACATTTGTTAACATTCCAGTGTAAGGATAAAGTCACTCTCTCTCTAGAAGTAGGACAGTCAGGTCATCAACAAGCCTAACAAATTCAGAGTTTCCTAATTTTTATGTTTCTCTCCTATGATCCAGGCCAGTGTATATGCAGGTAATTAATATATGCTCCCAATTTGTCACCTGTGAAGATAGAGGTTTGAGTAGCAGGGCTAAAATACTGTTATAGCTCCTGCTTTTACTATGAGTAATAAACTTATGTGCTCTGTTTCTGATTCATGGATCTTATGTCTTCTTATTTCTCTCTTGAAGTGTGTGTGTGTGCACATGTGTGTGTATGTGTGTGCGCGTGTATGTGTGCCTGTAAAGTCAGGTTAACTTGTTAGCTTACAAATAGAGTGAAATCTCATATCCTTCATGGTGCCTGACCTATCATTTGATACACACAATACATTTTAATGAGGAAAATTATTTGTGTAAATATAAAATACAAAAGGAAAAAAGCTTCATACAATATTTTTGCTAGTGAAAATGATTTTTAAGAAAATTGTGGGTAATCTTCTTAGATAAGTAAATCAGAATCCCTCAGAAATGGGGATAGGTATGATTATATTAATCAGAATAAGGTATTGGTTTATAAAATAAGGTATTAGTTTACAAAATGTGTTGGTTATTCAATTTAGATGAATTAATTCATGACGATTTCTTGTGCATACATTGTGTGCTTAAAGACATTGTGTGACAACATATTATCTCCAAGTAATCTTTACTAGTGAAAAAGAGCTAAAACTATCTCCTATGAACAATGGTGCCTGATACATCTAAGCTGCAAGTTCTGATGCATGTACGCAGATTTTGGGATTTTAGAAATACCATAATTACTATGGGACAAAGTAGAAGAGAAAGGCTTCATAAAGCAAAGGGATATACTGATATTTAAGATTTTGAGATTAACTGAATTAAATTTTAAATTTCTTCTTTGTAGCTAAATACAATAACCTTTATTAACAAGGTAACATTTCTCTGGTAGTATCATCTTACTTCTCATAGTTATTTCTAACTTGATCCTGCAAAAACATGCTATGGAGTAGCAGGTAGATTTTATGTGCATTTTAAACATCATATATGAGACTTCAAACAAGTTTGGGCTTGAGCAGGGCTGATTTAGACACTGGAAGATGTAGATCTTTCAAGATGAGTCACTCCCTACTAAAAATTCTTCAATAGATTCCCATTATACTTACATTAAATCCAATCCCCTAACAAAATCTGCAGAGCATCTGCTTGATTTGTTCCCTGCCTATGTTTTTCAATCTCAGCAAATACGAGTCTCACATCACTCATTAAATTTCAGTCAAACTACCGTTTGGACTATTCCAGGAAAATATTAAACCCTCTTCAAACATTTGCATTTTCCGTTCTTTTTCCCTGGAAAGCTCTATCCTTAGCTTCCATTAAGATAGATTTCCTTCATCGATTAAGATCTCTAATTGTACTTCTGCCCACTCTCCAAACTGTAGACATTATTTTCACCAATTTTGGAACATCCTCAGATATATTATCTTTAAATATTGCATCTTCCATATTTTCTTTAATTCTTTTCTACTGAAACTGTAGAAGATAATTTTGTCTTTATAATCCATATTATAGTTTCCATTTCTTTATATACTTTCCATTTCTTTATATCTCTGAGAATTTGGGACAATTTTCTTAGTTCTTTTATCAATAAGTTGTATCTAAACTGTTCTCTATGTTTCCACTGAGTTTATATTTATTTTTTATTTTTTAAAAAAAACTTTATGGTTTATTTATTTGTTGTGAGAGATAGTGAGAGACAGAGAGAAAGAGAGAGAGAGAACCCCAGTGGGGGAGGAGTAGAGCGAAGGAGAGAGAGAGAATCTGCATGATAGTGCAGAGCCTGATGCGGGGCTTGAACCCATGAACTGTGAGATAATGACCTGAGCCAAAACCAAGGGTTGGACCCTTAACCAACTGAGCTACCCAGATGCCCTGCCACTGAGTTTTTAAAACTGTAATAATGATTTTAATTTCTAGAATATCTATTTTTTTCCAGGTATCCATGTTTGTGGTAATCTATTCTGTCATGATTTTTAGTTCTTCTTTAACTTTCTAAATAATTTTATACAAATTCTCTAATTCATTTATGAAGAGTATTATATAAACTGCTGACTCACTCATGTTTTAAATTGTTTCAAAGCTTTGGTTCTAGTATTTGGATTGTGAGCTTATTACAAGCATTGTGTACTCTTAGCTGTAGAAATATCCTATAGAGAAGCTTTATATTGACTTCTTCAGATGCAGCATATGATAGAGTATAAATTTGCTTTACACTTGAAATCAGAGCTTAGGTTCTGTGTCTGAATTTTTCATGGGAAATAGTTTTTCTATACACAGAGCCACAAACAGGAAAGTTTTCTTGCTACCTCCTTGAGTCAATGGATAGATTGCATTCTCCTTCCTGCAGAAAGGACTGATTTAGTAGAGTCCCAACATAAAGTATAAAACTAAAGTTTCTCTTCTAGCTTGCCACCTCATATGAGCTCATAATCACATCGCTTGCCATTTCTTGGGCATTAGCACTACCAATAAGCTTTGCAATTAAGTTTCATATCCATATTACTTCTCTGGACAGCCAAAATATTAGCACATGAGTTTAATATCCTAGCTATAGTTTCCATTATTGCTTACTAGATTCATTAGTGGAAAGGTCCCATATTAGCATAGTCAACTAACTTCTAGAGTCAGGAGTTGCCACTCTTTCAATATTTCCTATTTCCTGTCTTAACGTCATATATTCTTTCTGTAGAGAAAGTATATATATGTGTGTATATATATATATGTATGTGTGTATATATATATATATATGTGTGTGTGTGTGTGTGTGTGTGTGTGTATATATATAGTAACCAGATAATAATATAGTATTATATATTACATATATTATATATATACTATATATACTTATATAGTATATAATATGTATATTATATATATACTATATATATATAGTATATATATACTATACTATATATATATAGTATATATATACTATATATATATAGTATATATATACTATATATAATAATACAGTAACCAGATAATTACCAGATAATACATAAAATCATAATTACCAGATAATACAGAAAAAGACTGGAACATAACTCCAAAGAAAGGAAATTTTCCACAATAAAAGTTCTGCTTCTGGAATGGCCAAGTAAGCACCTAACAGGCTGATCATTTCACAAATAAAAACTATAAACTTTGGACAATAATCTCTGGCATAGTGGAAAAAAACAACAACTAGGCATACTATGGAAGGAATTTTGATATGGAAGAATGAAAAAGTGTCAAGTAAGTTTCAAATATTTATGACCTTTAGCTTGAGAGTAGACTGTGGTCGGCATTTCTTAGGGCAACTAAAATTCCAGTAGAAAATTTGTATATGCTTCGGGGCCTGAATAGCCATTGAGCAGAGTATATGGCAACCACAGACACTAAAAATTGGCTGTGGAGTCCTAGAAAACAAAGATACATAATTGAGAACCTCATAGTCTATGAATAAGTTCTTTACAAACCTCAATCTGCTCAGTGAAGCATGCCTGCCTATTACAGACAAAAGTCCTGCGAAGGGGAATCAAGGGTCTGAACTGAGTTTGGAGCTGTTAACAAGAGAAAGACTTTTAGTCCACCCAAGTTAGTTGCCTGCTAAAATAAAAACATAAAAATTCTTCAGAGGAATATAGCAGAATGCATAGCCTCCTTAACACAACATTCACAATATCTGGTCCCAAGTAAAACTTACATGATATATGATGAATGAGGAAAATTGACCCATTTTTTAGAGGAAAAAAAAAAGATAACCAATACGTACTAATCTCAAGATATAAGAAATAACAATAATGACCTAAAAGCAGCTAATATAGCTATAATAAATGAGCTAAAATAAAATATGAACTTGATGAAATAAACAATGAAAACTTCAACAATGAAATAAAACTACAAAAAAACAAGTAGGAGATGAAAGAGCTGAAAATACAATATCTGATACAACATCAATCAAATGGATTTAGAGTTGAATAAGAATTGGTCAGCTTGAAAATAAATCAGTAAAAGTTATCTGATTTGAAGACCATAGCAAATTAAAAGGTCAGAGAAAAGGGGCTTCTGGGTGGCTCAGTCGATTAAGCGTCTGACTTTGGCCCAGGTCAGGATGTCACAGATCATAAGTTCAAGACCCACATCAGGCTCTGTGCTGACAGCTCAGAGCCTGGAACCTGCTTCAGATTCTGTGTCTCCCTCTCTCTCTGTCCCTTCTCCTCTTGTGCTCTGTATCTCTCTCAAAAATAAACATTAAACAAAAAGAATTAATTCAAAAATCAGAGAAAGAAATTAAAACAAGTTTAAGGTTGTTTGAATAATATAAAAAAAAAAAACACTAACATATATGTAATCAGAAACCAAAATGAGAGAGATGAAATGCAGTGAGGCAGGAAAAACAGTTTGATGAAATAATGGATGAATTTTTTCCCAATTAAGTGAGTGTTATACATTTGTAAAGATAAGAAGATCAGAAATCCCCAAACTGGATACATTTTAAAAGTGACAAGCCTAGACACATCATAGTAAAACGACTTAAAACCAGCAATAAATAAAAATCTTGATAGCATCCAGAGACAAATCATATATTACATCCAGAGAAAAAAATGATTCAAATGATCGCTGCCTTCTCAATGGAAACCACAGAAGCCAAAAGAGAATTGCGAACCAAGTTTAAATGCCAAATGGAAAAAAATATATTAACCTAGAAATCTAAATCCATTTAAATTATCCTTCAAAAATAATGGCTGAAGATATTTTTTAGATAAAATAGCTAAGAGAAATAATCACCAGCATACTACACTACTAAAATTTTAAATGAAATTATAAAACTTACCACAATTAATAAAAGATGAAATGGTTTTATGACTATTAAATAAATTGATTTTATTAAAAAAAATCCCATGAAAAACCCATGCCTGGAAGATTATGCTGTGAATTATACTAAAAATCAATTTTATTTAAAAAAACTTTCATAAAATAGAAGAGGAAAGAACACTTCCCAGTTTGTTTATAAAAACAGCATAACTTTCATACCAACACCGGTTAACTGTATCACACAAAAGGAAAGTATAGACAATAGTACTTAAGAACATAGAAACAAACATTTGCATAAAACATTAGCAAATTATGTCTAATATTACATACAAAAAATAATATACCATGACCAAGTAGGATTTGTCTGTGGAATGCAAGGTTGCTTTAACACATAAGCATCAAAAAACGTTTGCAATTCACCATAACAGAATAAAGAAGAAAAACTATAGTCATTTCAATAGAAGCACAATAAATTTTGACAAAATATAATACCCACTCATAAACAAAGCACTCAGAAAAACTAAAAATAGAACGCAACACTTTAACCCAATAAAAGGCATCAACAAAAAAAATATAGAGTTAACATCATACTTAATTGAATATATTTACCCTAAGATTGGAAAGAAGGCAAGGATGTTTGGCCTTACCACCTCCTTTCAGTACTCAACTATAAGTACTAAAAATTGCAATAAGGCAAGAAAATAAATGAACACATAATGTTTGGAAAGAAAAGTAAAGCAATCTCTATTTAAAGATGACATAATTAAAAACATAAAGATGACATGATTGTATTCTTTTAAAAAATCAAAATTTCAACAAAATAACAATTAGAACTAATAACTTGGTTTAAGACAATATCATCAGATATAAAGTTAAACATCTAAAAATGAATTGTAATATGTTAACTGGCAACAATATTTTCGAATGAAATTAAAAAAAATATACTTGCCATCACATTAAACATTGAATATCTATAAGTTAATGAGGTGTCTGGGTGGCTCAGCTGTTTGAGGATCCATCTTCAACTCAGGTTGTAATCTTGTGGTTCATGAGTTGGAGCCCAGGTAGAGCTCTGTGCTGACAGCTCAGAGCCTGGAGCCTGCTTCAGATTCTGTGTCTCCCTCTCTTTCTTTCTTCCCCTCTTCCACTCATGCTCTGTTTCTCTCTCTCTCAAAAATAGATAAAAACATTTTAAAAAATTCAAAACAATATTTATAAGTTAAACAAATAAATAGGAATTCTATTGCTTGCCACTATTAAAGAACTGAATAAATGAAGAAATATGTACCAGGTTCATGAATTGTAAGGCACATTGTTGCAATTTCTCATCAATTAATCTATGATTTTATTGCAGTCACAATTATAATACTAACAAGAGTTACTTATTTTTTTTTAGAAATGGACAATTCTAAAATTTATATGAAAATGGGGGTGCCTGGGTGGCTTAGTCGGTGGCTGGGCAACTTCACTAAGGTTCTCACAGTTTTTGAGTTCAAGCCCTGGAGCCTGCTTCAGATTCTGTGTCTCCCTCTCTCTCTGCCCCTCCCCTGCTTGCACTCTGTCTTTCAAAAATGAATAAAAGTTAATTTTTTTAATGTATATGAGCATGAAAAAAGACTCTCCAAAGCAACATTGAATAGCAAGAACTGAGTTGAATAACTTACACTACATGACTTTTTTTTTTAATTTACTGTAAAGGTATGGTAATGAACATTATGTATTTTACAAATAGAATAACAGAAAAGAATAGACAGGACAGAAATTGAGCCCCAGTTATGTGCTCATGTGATTTTCATTACAGACACTAAAGCAACCTAATGGGAAATGGGATGTCTCTTCAACAACCTGTGTTGGAATTACTATCTATCTATCATTTATCTGTCTATCTATCTATCTATCTATCTAAATAAAGGAATTTAATTCTCTACCTTTCATCATACATGAAACTTAAAACCTATCTTAATAAAATTTTTGAGGGAAACACATGGAGAATATCTTCATGTTTCTGAGATACACTAAGCACAAAATGACATGAATGCTTCTCAAAACCATAAAGTTCAGTGAAAGAGGCCTTGCACAAAAAGCATGTATGGTATAATTCTATTTATAAGAAGTTCTTAGAAGAGTCAAATCTGAACTCTAATAGATAAAATCAGAAGAGTGATGTCCTCAAAGGAGAGCAGATAGAAATTGACTATGAGGTGATATCAAGGAATTTTCTATAGTGATCAGTATGTTCCATATCATAAAAATTTTGAAGTATATACATTTGTAAAAACTCAGCTATTAAGAGAGATTTGTGCATTTCACTGTATGTAAATTTTATATGTAATGAAAATATCTGTAAAAATATTTAACTACTCAATGATATTCAGGCTACACCATTTAGAAAGAGGTGTACAGATGTCTACAATTTATTTTAAAGTTCATCAAAAAAAGATCCTATTTTGCATGACTGAAGCCAGAAATACATGGACAGATACATCATAAAATAAGAATACTGAATGTTTATGAAGTTAGAATCTAGGTGATGGGTATATAGGTATGCACTGTAAAATTATTTAAGCTCTTTTATATATATTTCAAATTTTATAATCTAATGTTGGTGGAAAAAAACCACTCAGAACCCCCTACTCCTTATCCAAATAATAAAAAAAAAAAAACAGAAACAAAGATTAAATCCATAGATTATAAACTTCATGAAGACAAGGACAATATCTGTTCTTTTCACTGATACCTGACATATAGGTGGTACTCAAAAAAATGTAAAGAATATTTGTTGACGGAATAGATAAATAATTTCACTTTCCCTCACCATCAGGCTAATTTCCTATTAATGTTTTACATGTTATTTGTAACAAATAAAAAAGTAATATATACACCAGTCTGTAGGAATCCCTGATGTAATTAATAGATCATTTGATAAGTGCCTAAAATATATAATTAGTTTCAGAAAAAAATATTTCTCACAATAAAGTTTGGATATTTAAGCTTAATATCCTGGTATTCATTTGAGGAATTTAGAACCTATATCAAACAGTTCAACAGAAATTAGAGCCCACAAAGTTTGGAACTAATCACCTAAATAAAAGAAGAACGGAAGGAGCAAACAGATTAAGAAGGAGAGTTAAAGCAGCAGTATTATGAACTAAGGAAAGCCCTCTCTACACTTGGGGATGATGGGAAAAAGGAAGAAGCTGATATTAACCTCCAGGATCCTAGGTTGCCTTCTTGGATCTTAGAGAAAGGACCACTCAGTAGAAGAGGCAGGCAGAGAACCAGGCAGCTTCCCATCAGAAGCTGGGACCAAAGAAGAAGGGCCCGCCCAAGGGAAATGGAACCATTGAAGAAGAGGCAGCCACCACCATACTGCACCAGACTCCACCTGAAGCCAAAAACCAAGAGAACAAATACCCAAGATCTTCTCTTCTCTTGTTGCCCCATCTCCTGTCAGTGCTCCTTGTCAGCCTGTTTCAAGTCAGCTTAAAAAGTGTAATTTGTAAGGGTTAGTTCACTATGATATGAAGGGCAGAGAAGGATTGGAGAAGAAACAGGCAAATGATTAGTTCACCTACTATAGCACACTTGAGTATTTCACGTCTGTAGTAATAGTTGCCAAAATGTATAAGAACACCTGATAAAGACATCACAAAAATGTAAATTGCTTAGCAATATACCTAGCATATTGTGAGTTTAGGAAAAATGCTTATTCTTCTCTTTCCCTATTTCTGCCTTTGTCAGAAAAGAAGGAAGCTACTTCCATAAATTTCTTGCAGTATATTTATTTGTTCATCCCAAGGCAGCAGATGTACTAATCTGATTAGGCTGAGTTTGACATTCTTTGGACTGAACGTTGCATGCAAGTGAATTGTTCTGTCTCAGACATCTTCATTTTTTATTACTTATATCAAAGATATGTAAAAAGCATCCTGGAATTCTTCCTCCCCTATTATATGCAAACCAGAGGAGGGCTCAGTCTTGCAATTATCTCCCTAGTGGCAACCCGGGTCTCTTCAGACCCAGCTCTCCCTGAGGAGATAAGGAAGGAGTAAGGAAGATTCAAAGGGGAAGGTTGGTTTATGATGGAGGACATGCCATTTCAGACCCTATTCTCAGCTCTTCTTTTGTTCTTCACTACAGCACATAAATGAAAGCCTTAAACTTGACATTTTAAGTTACTTGCACAAATTAATAAAATTACCATTTGATTTTCATTTGGCTAGAATGTTTGGCTAGAATGTTTCTTTTTAATGTTTATTTACTCTTGAGAGAGAGACAGAGAGAGAGAGAGAGAGAGAGAGAGAGAGAGAATGTGCACAAGTGGGGTGGAGGGCAGAGAAATAGAGGGAGACGAATCCCAAGCAGGTTCCAGGCTGTCAGCACACAGCCCTATGCCAGGCTCAAACTCTGAACCATGAGATCATCCAAGAGTCAGACACTTAACTGACTAAGCCACCCAGGGGCCTCTGGCTAGAAATCTTTATGTGTATATTCCTTCAACCAGAACCTTGGTGTGAAAGAGAAAGGGGTGCTTTTTCTTTGAATCCCAAATAGTAAGTTCTAAATAAATGGTAGCTTTTTCTGTTGTTGGAACAATATACCGTAACAGGGTTTTGACAGGGAAAGTAAAATAAAGATAATACATATAATTCTTATCTTTTTCCAAATTTCCAAATTATATTTATTAATTTAAGCTATGTATGTAAAGGGAGTATATCTGCAACATTAACATTAAAAAAATAACTGAGAAATAATGACACCTTTCATTTTTTAAGACTAAAATCTTCTGATATTATCTTGGATTAGGGATGTTTATTCACTCTGTAATACTTCTTCTCAAAGAGGAAGAGGGAGGTTATTTTGAGAAACAAAATTAATGGCAAAGGATACCATAGAAACTGCACATAGCAACGAGGAAGACTGAACAATGCTGGAAAATGGAGATGAAAGCAAAGATCATGCATAAAGAGCACTTACACATGCCACTATCAGAGTAAGGTTGGAAACACAAGAAGCTAAAATGAAGTGATTAAAAGAAACATTACATTTCATGTAAAAGACACAAGTACAGGAAAAACAACTGTCTTCCATCCCCAGTGCTAGTAGGTGTTTTAGTTCCACACAAGGTAGGAGGAATTTCTGGTAAAATTGTTTAGAGACCTAAGCCATCCACCAACTCACATTTTCTTATTAAGAAGCTGATCTACCCCCTTTACTTCCCTCTGTGTTACCAGGGATCCAAGAAGTTGACCTCACCAAGCACTATTTTACTTTTCCATTTCTTCCCTGCATGCAGCATGGGTGAATGGGTTGAGTCAGAGACTACTAAAACCAATCAAATTCTCCTATCGTTCTCTAAATATTAGACAATATGTTAGGCAGACCCAACTCCCTGAAATTATTTTGATTCCTTTCAGTACACACATTTCAGCACTCCCAATGCTTTCATTTTTGCTGCTTTATGGCAATGTTTTAGTCATGCATGCATAAACATTCCTCTGAGTTGGCTTTAAATCAATCTTTTTAATCTTCTAAATCTCTACATCTGATATAAAGGATTAACTAATAATGTATTTGTGTCACATCAAAATTACTTTCAGATTGTGGAAAAGTAATTTGAAATTCATTTTGTACCATAGTTAGGTGGTTCTACTCAAAGCACACAGAAAAACTCAAAATGAAATTTAATGTATATTTTAAATATTTTTTTCTAGATACGTTGTTTAAAAAGCCTAAATTTAGGACTCATTATCTAAGTTGAATGTGTGAGAGACTATCAAACTGGCCATTAAAACCAGTTTCTCTTCTTATACATAGAACTAGACTACATGTTCCAGCCTCTTTTGCAGCTAAATATGGCCATGTGACTATACGGTAGACAAGAGAATGTGGGTGAAATTATTATGTGTTCTGCCCATAAAACCCTCCCTCATATGAGCCACTGAGATTATTTCCCTTTTGTAATGACTGGAAGACCACACCTACAGCAAACTCAGGTGCTTTGTGTTGAAGATATTAGAGCCATAATGTGGAATATGCTAGAATTCTTATGTGGCTACTTGATAAAGAATTATTCCTGATAAGGAGCTTTCATTTTAAACTTCAGTTGTCATACCAATAGATATGCTTTATGTAATTGTCGTGATAGACTACTGGATTTGGAGGTTTACTTGTCATCACAGCATTACTTTAATGAAGGTAATATAATAAAAGTAAAATAAATCAAAGTATGCTTTAATAAGGTCCTTGTAATGTTAAAGTCCTCATGTATCTTAAGGGAAAGAGGTTAACCTGATGTCATTCCAATTGATGTCCTATCTGGGAGGCCATTCTCAATGGCAGTTGTGCCTGTATAGTATCAGACTTTATTATAGGCTACTATTTCAAGACTATTTGCACAGTAAACAGCCTTGGAAGATCTAGCATCCTTCTCTAGGGCTGAGGGTAAATTGGCTTGCTGTCCAGGGTAATAAAACTTATGTCTTTGTCTGAGGCAAAGAGTTGGCCGTTCCTTTATAATATTAAAGACACCCTAATTTTGGACTTCCACAGGTGGGAAACAAGCTACTTATGTGCAGTCCAAATGGGTCCACATCCTTGTAACTTGTGTGGGGCTTATAGAACAAGGGGAACCAATGAGAACATGAAGCACCTGCTGCCTGCTGTATTATGACTAACACAATCCTTTATCTCTGACTCAGGAGTCTGTTGGCATGTATGAAACTTTAACATGCTAACTTGTTAGCTTACAAGTAGGATAAAATCTTAAAGCCTTCCCAGTTCTCGGCAGCCCTCTCGGGGTGTGTGTGTGTGTGTGTGTGTGTGTGTGTGTGTGTGTGTTTAAGTAAATTTAGGTGCTATGTTTCTGTGTCTATCTAAACTAAATCATACTTTTTGCTTTCTTGCTCCTTCCTGTTTGCTCCACCAACTACTACCTGTTTTGTATGCCGAAAGCACATACAGATTCACTGAGTTCCTGTTAAAGAAGTGTGGTAGACACAGATATTAGGAGAAAAAAATCACATGTACTTAATAAGAATAGAAACAAAAATAATGGTGATAATAGTGTTGATTATTGTAAATTAGAGGACTTTATACATGACAGTTATATTAAGTACTTTTCATATTTAAGTCATTTAATAGCTACAACACCCTTATAGGTAGTACGACTGTTACCCCTTGCACAGTTGCTTAGAAATATTTATTTTGGATTTTTATGAAATTGTGTACAATGGTTGGTGCTATAGAGCAGTGTCTTAATCCATTTGGGCTGCTATAACAAAATACCACAGACTAAGATGGCTTATAAACAACAGAAACTTATTTCTCACAGTTTTTTACACTGCAAGTTCAGGACAAAGTTACCAGCATTGTTGTGCTCTGGTGAGCTCCCTCTTCCTGGTTCATAGATAACACCTTTTCTCTGTGTTGTCCCATGGTGGAAGGGGTAAAGACTCTTTGTGGACCCCCCTTTCATAAGAGCGCTAACTCCATTCACAGGGGTACAGCTTTCCAAAGACCTATCTCCTATTACCATCACCTTTCAGGGATAAAATTCAACATATGAATTTGGGGGGCACACATTCAGACCGTATCATTTAGACTAGATGCACTGAGCAGCACCAGATGCTGCCAGAGGCCAGATACTCAGATGTCATGACTTACCACAGCTGCTAACCAACCTCAGAATTTTGATGTCACCCTAGATAAGAAAGGGGATAAGAAAAGGAAATTTGTATTCATTGTGTTTTCAAAATTGTAGTCATCTGAAGTCACTGAAAAAAATCACAGCATCAGAAGGAAAATATGAATTTCTAAAATTTATTTTTTTAAATGAGAGCGAGTGATAGATATCAAGTGCAGTTGTCATGATTTGTAATGGTTATTCCTAGAATTAGCATAAGGAACACAAGTGCTGTAGTTTTCCTAAATACCAGATCTACAAGAGGCAGGATGATCAAGGGTATAGATTATACAATAAAAAAGGAAGCTTATTTTCTATGTGACTCAATTTAGGTAAGACAGGAAAGGCAATTGTTTTAATCAATTTTTAAAATCTTCTCCATACTTTATTTGAAAAGACATAGATATTGCATACTATAGAATTCTGTTTTACCAAAGTTTTACCTTCAGAGCTCAGCAAATTCCAGAAGACACAGAGTTTAGTTTCATTTCCCTCTGTATCCAACAATCTTTTGTCTCATGTCTTAGGATCCCTATAAAGTGGAAGATTCACATATTTCCACTGAGGCTGTTTTCTGTCTCTCAGTCACCCACAGTAAGATCAGTCATGCAGTGATGGTTTCGATCAGAAGACCCTTGGGGTTCTCCTTTAAATACTGTACCCATAACTGTGTCTTTCAAAATAAAATATGGAGAAGAAAAATTGTTGATACAATTGCCTTCCTAGCCCTACCTGGACTGAAACACTTAGAAAGTAAGCTGTCCTCTTTTTTTACTGATTAATCTACACTTTTGGTCCTCCTGTCTCTATAGACTTGGTATTCAAGATTCTTACAGGAGTGTCTGTCTTTACTTCAATTCTCAACATAACAAGGGCAAGCCAAATTGAGGGTTTAATTTACCACTTAGTTTTAGCCAAATGATTTCAACTTGATTTATAAAATTCCTTACTAATTAGAATTCAAATTGCTGAGCTCACACAATTCAGATCCCCAAAATGTAGTTCAATCCAAACGTTTACATTCGGTTGCAGATTTATGCACTGAGATCCACCAGAACTGTTATAGTGAAGGAAAAAGTACACTGAAAAATGAGCTCCTACTTTCCAAGGGATGAAGGAGAGGATATACTCCTTTCATTGAATTGTTATATGAAACAATGAACAGCATTTAAGAATAGAGTATTCAAGATTTGAGAAAAGAATAATCGCAACAGTAATCTGAACACTACCTTTTAAGTGTGAAGAACTACCATGCAAATTACATTGTAAAGACTTGAGAATTTCACACAGCTGATTAGATTCTTATTTTGCTATTGAGAAAGAATGGAGATCCACAGACATAAAAGTTCTGTAGTTGTGTGTGTGTGTGTGTGTGTGTGCGGTACGTATCTATATTTCAACTTAAATCAAATAGGTTATTACAATGGTTTTCTTATAATACCAACTGATCTATTGGAACAGCTGCTGGGGTGAAGGAAAAATTTTAGGAGGTGGAGCTTTACCTGTCCCCTTAAACCAGAGCAAATGTAGGTTCATCTAGAATATTAAAACACTCTAAAATTTGCTTTTTTTAAAAAAATATGCCCTGGAGCCCAGAAATGGACCCACATAAATATAGTCAAGTGATCTTTTTCATAAGAGCTAAGTCAGTACAATGGAGTAAAGATAGTTTTCAAAAAATGGTACTGGAATAATTGGACATTCACATACAAAAAAATAATAAATCTAGACATAGACCCAATACCCTTCACAAAAATTACCCCAAAATATATCACAGACCTAAATGTAAAATGCAAAATTATAAACTTCTAGAAGATAACAAAAGAGAAATCCTGGGTGACTTGGGGATTTTTAGAGCAGCAAAAATATTCTGAATTATGTTATAATGGTAGACACTTATCATTATACATTTGTCAACATAGAATGAACAACACTAAGGGGAAACTCTAATGTAAGCTATGTACCTGGGTGATAATGGTATATCAATGCAGGTCCATGAATTATAACAAATATACCTACTCTGGTGAGGGATGTTGACAATGGGAGAGGTTGTACATGTATATGCTCAATTTTGCGGTGAACCCAGAAGTGCTGTAAAATATAAAGTCTATTAAAAAAGTATAGGGGTGCCTGGGTGGCTCAGTGGGTTGAGCAAATGACTTTAGCTCAGGTCACAATCTCACTGCTTATGAGTTTGAGCCCTGCATCAGGTTCTGTGCTGACAGCTCAAAGCCTGGACTCTGCTTTGGATTCTGTGTCCCCTCTCTCTCTCCCTCTCTCTCTGTCCCTCCCCTGCTCATGCTCTGTCTCTGTCTCTCTCTCTTTCTCAAAAATAAATAAATGTTAAATTAAAAAAAATGTATATGTCTTGGGGCACCTGGGTGGTTAACTTAACCATAAGCATCCCATTTTGGCTCAGGTCATGTTCTCATGGTTTGTGAGTTCGAGCCTCTGCTGTAGCATGGAGCCTGCTTCAGATGCTCTTGCAAAAATAAATAAACATTAAATTTTTTTTTAAATGGCTATGTCTTATAGAAGGGAAGTCTGAGGAAAATAGTTTTTGTAGTAAAACCACTGCAACAATGCACAACATAATTGTGTATGCTCTGTTCATCAAAGTGTTCACTTCAAACCTAATTATTAAGGCTACAAAGCCCTCCACACTGCACAGACTATGTTTTGTCAATTTGCTAGAGTACCTTTTGATTTAGAGCTTATAAATCAAAGTTATAGAATACAACAAATTTCTTGAATAATGTCATAGTATCGTCAGTAATTTAAAGAGTTACCAAAGAAAAAAATACAACAAAATTCTATCATATTCTAGTCCTCACATCTATGATTTTGTGGGATGATTCAGGCAATGCCTCAAGGAAAAGGGAGATGAGTCAAAAGGAAACTTTACAGTAAAATTTTGGTACAGAAAAAAAAACACATTGGGGGTGTCTAGGTGGAAATAATTACCCATTGTAAAATAGAGAGAAAAAATATACAGATTCAACAAAAATTAAACAGTAGATAAATATCTTGCGGACAGCCACAGAAGTGATAGAAAACGGAGAAAAAAAAGGAACAAAGGTAGAACATGCAAACATAGTATGCAAAAAATTGAAAAGATTCCATTCTGGGAGTAGATATATCTTAAAAGATGAAAGAAACTTTCTAGAAAGTATTTATTATCTCTTGGAAATTGAAGATAACATGCAAGTGACAAAATAAGTGATAAAAGGCCAAGTATTAAGAGCACAGAATGGCAGGAGGAGCCAAGATGGCAGAACAGCATGGAAGTTTTTTGTGTGTCTTGTGTCCATGAAATACAGGCAGACCAACACTAAACCATCCTGCATACCTAGAAACTGATCTGAGGATTAACAGAACAATATGCACAACCTGAACCACAGAATTTAGCAGGCATGCAGCATGGAGACGTGAACTAGGGGAACGAGAAGCTGCAGAGGGCAGGGGGCCACTTTTGCGTGCAGAGAGAGGACAGAGACGGCGGGGTGGGGGGTGGATAATAAAGGAAAAGCACCCCTCCCCAAAAGCAGCTGAAGAGAAAGTGGAAAATTAGAAACAGCCACAGGGACTGAACTAAAAAGGGAGAAAGGAGAATGGAGAGGGTTTAAATTCCATTAAGACTGAAAATGGGGAGAACAGAGTCTGAAACTCTGCAGCTCGATACTTGGCAGTGCTCTGGTGGGAAGGGAGAATCCCCAGGAGCAGAGTGGGGTCCAGGAGATTCTCAGGTCACACGGTGAGAAGCGATTCTACTGCTGGAAGTATATTTGGTAGAGACTGTGAGACCACCTGGGCCCAGCAGTCCCCAGAGAATGGCCACATTTGCTGGTGCTGGAATAAGGTTGTTGGGGGTCAAGCCTGGTGCCAAATATGTATTGTGATTTTCCATAATCCCTGAGGCACTGCTGCTACACTGTCTTGCAAACTTTTCCTGGGGCGGGTTGGCACCTGGCCATAAGTCTCTGGGCGTTGGCAGCAGCATGGTCCCACAAGTGTTCCTGGGTGCAGCTGGCACCTGGCCATTCCTCAGTGAGACCCTCCGCAGAGAGGAGGAGCAGGTCAAAGCCGCAGTCCCTCAGAAGTGGGAGGCTAGGGAAGGCAGCCACATCTGAGACAAAACTTGGGAGGGAAGTGCTGCCTGGGGCTTGGTCACAAACAGTGTGGAAGCGGGGAGTGGACAGAAGCCGAAGATGAAGGACAGGTGTGCAATTGCTGATTGGGGAGAACAGAGTTCCAACACTAGAAACTGGGTAGCTGGGTGAGGCCATTTTCACCACTCCTGAGCATGAGCATAGGCACCTACAAGCACCACAGCAATCCATCCCAGTAGGCTAGCAGCCCCATCTAGTGGAGAACGGAGTGTTACACTAAGCCCTGCCCAACTGGGCCAACCTCACTCTTCAAGAACACAAGTCTAACCACATTCTTAGGTTATGGACTACAAAGCGCTTCATAGTTTGATTTCAAGGGAAAACAAAGTAATTTCATTCATATTTCAGTCTGTTAGCTGATCCCAATATTCAATTTTATTTCTTTCATTTTTTTTCTTTTTCGTTTCTTTTCTTCTTCTTGAATACAGAAAGAGGAAAAATTCATTTTTATTTTCAATTTTTATTAAAAATATTTTTCTTGAATTTTTTTCTACCATATTTTTTGCTTTTGTGTATTTTTTTTTAAATTTTATTTTACTCCCATCATTTCAGTTTAGTCTACTTCAGTGCATACATTTTTTTCAAATTTTCAACTGATTTCCTTTTTTTCCCTCCCTTTTTTCTCTAATCTATCAAGCCCCTTTCAACACCCAGACCAAAACACACCTAGGATCTAGCATCACTTATTTGATTTTTTTTGTCTGTGTGTTTGTTTTTAATTTTTTAATTTTAATATTTTTTAATTTTAATTTTTTCTACCTCATTAATTCATTTTCTCCCTTCAAAACGATGAAACAAAGGAATTCGTCCCAAAAGAAAGAGCAGGAAGAAACGACAGCCAGGGACTTAACCAATACAAATACAAGCAAGATGTCTGAAGCAGAATTTAGAACCACGATAATAAAAATACTAGCTGGAGTTGAAAATAGATTAGAATCCCTTTCCGCGGAGATAAAATAAGTAAAAACTAGTCAGTATGAAATAAAAAAATGCTATAACTGAGCTGCCATAATGGATGGATGCTGCAGCGACAATGATGGATGAGGCAGAACAGAGAATCAGCGATATAGAGGACAAATTATGGAGAATAATGAAGCAGAAAAAAAAGAGGGAGATTAAGGCAAAAGAGCATGATTTAAGAATTAGAGAAATCAGTGACTCATTAAAAAGGAACAACATCAGAATCATAGGGGTCCCAGAAAAGGAAGAGAGAGAAATAGGAGTAGGAGGGTTATGTGAGCAAATCATAGCGGAAAACTTTCCTAACCTGGGGAAAGACACAGACATCAAAATCCAGGAATCACAGAGGACCCCCATTAGGTTCAACAAAAACCGAGCATCAACAAGGCATATCATAGTCTAATTCATAAAATACTCAGGCAAGGAAAGAATCATGAAAGCAGCAAAGTAAAAAAAGTCCCTAACCTAAAGGGAAGACAGATCAGGTTTGCAGCAGACCTATCCACAGAAATTTGGCAGGCCAGAAAGGAGTGGCAGGATGTATTCAGTGTGCAGAATCAGAAAAATATGCAGCCAAGAATTCTTTATCCAGCAAGGCTGTCATTCAAAATAGAAGGAGAGATAAAAAGTTTCCCAGACTAGCAAAAATTAAAGGAGTTTGTGACCATTAAATCAGCCCTGAAAGAAATTTTAAGGGGGACTCTCTGAGGGGAGAAAAGATGAAAAAAATAATAAAAATACATACATACATACATACATACATACATACAAAAAGCAATAAAGATTAGACAGGACCGGAGAACACCACCAGAAACTCCAACTCTACAAGCAACATAATGGCAATAAATTCATCTTTCAGTACTCACTCTAAATATCAATGGACTACTTGCTCCTATCAAAAGACATAAGGTAACAGAATGGATAAGAAAACAATATCCATCTATATGCTGTTTACAAGAGACCCACTTTAGACCTAAAGGCACCTTCAGATTGAAAATAAGGGGATGGAGAACCATCTATCATGCTAATGGTTAACAAAAGAAAGCCGGAGTAGTCATACATATATCAGACACTCTAGACTTTAAAATAAAGACTGTATCAAGAGATGAAGAAACGCATATCATAATTAAGGGGTCTATCCACCAAGAAGACCTAACAATTATAAACACTTATGCACCAAATGTGAGAGTACCCAAATACATAAATCAATTTATCACAAACATAAAGAAACACATTGATGGTAATACCATAAGAATGGAGGACTTCATAACCCCACTCACAGCAGTGGACACATCATCCAACCAAAAAATCAACAAGGAAACAATGGATGTGAATGACACACTGGACCAGATGGAATTAACAGATATGTTCAGAACATTCCATCCTAAAGCAGTGGAATACCCATTCTTCTCCAGTGTACATGGGGAACGTTCTCCAGAATAGACCACATACTGGGACAAAAATCAGCCCTCAACAAGTACAAAAGGATCATACCATGCATATTTTCAAATCAGAACTCCACGAAACTCAAAATCAACCACAAGAAAAAATTTGGAAAGGTAACAAATACTTGGAGACTGAAGAACATCCTACTAAAGAATGAATGGGCCAATCAAGAAGTTAAAGAGGAAGTTAAAAAGTATATGGAAGCCAATGAAATGATAACACCACATCCCAAAACCTCTGGGACACAGTAAAGGCTGCCATAGAGGAAAGTATATAGCAATCCAGACCTTCCTAAAGAAGGAAGAAAGATGTCAGGTATACAACCTAACCTTACTCCTTAAAGATCTGGAAAAGAACACCAAATAAACCGCCAAAACAGCAGAAGACGGGAAATAATAAAGATTAGAGCAGAAATTGATGCTATCGAAACCAAAAAAAAAAAAAAAACAAAAAACCAAAAAACCAAAAAACAAACAAACAAACAAAAACCCAAACCAAACAAACAAAAAACCCCACGGTAGAACAGATCGATGAAAGCAGAAGCTTTGAAAGAATTAACACAATTGATAAACCACTAGCCAGTTTGATCAAAAAGAAAAAAGAAAGGACCCAAATAAATAAAATCAAGAATGAAAGACGAGAGATCACAACCAACTCAGCAGAAATAAAAACAATAATAAGAGAATATTATGAGCAATTATATGCCAATAAAATGGGCAATCTGGAAGAAATGGACAAATTCCTAGAAACATATACACTACCAAAACTGAAACAGGAGATATAGAAAATTTGAACAGACCCATAACCAGTAAGGAAATGAAATTAGTAGTCAAAAATATGCCAAAAAAACAAGAGTTCAGAGCCAGATGGCTTTCCAGGGGAATTCTACCAAACACTTAAGGAAGAGTTACCACCTATTCTCTTGAAGCTGTTCCAAGAAATAGAAATGGAAGGAAAACTTCCAAACTGTTTCTGTGAGGCCAGCATTCCCTTGATTCCAAAACCAGACAAAGACCCCACTAAAAAGGAAAACTATAGACCAATTTCCCTGATGAACATGGATGCAAAATCCTTAACAAGATATTAGCCAACAAGATCCAACAATACATTAAAAAAAATTATTCACCATGACCAAGTGGGATTTATATCTGGGATGGAGGGCTGGTTCAATATCCACAAATAAACCAATGTCATATGTCACATTAAAAAGAAATAATAAGAACCACATGATCTTCTCAATAGACACAGAGGAAGTATTTGACAAAACACAGCATCTTTTCTTGATAAAAACCCTCAAGAAAGTAGGAATAGAAGGATCATACCTCGAGATCATAAAAGCTACATATGAATGACACAATGCTAATATCATCCTCAATGGGGAAAAATGGAGAGCCTTCCCCCTAAGGTCAGGAACAAGACTGGGATATCCACGCTCGCCACTGTTATTCAACATAGTATTGGAAGTCTTAGCCTCTGCAATCAGACAACACAAAGGAATAAAAGGCATCCAAATCGGCCAGGAGGGGTCAAAATTTCACTCTTTGCAGGTGACATGATACTCCATAAGGAAACCCAAAAGATTCCACCAAAAAACTGCTAGAACTGATTCATGAATTCAGCAAAGTTGCAGGATATAAAATCAATGCACAGAAATCGGTTGCATTCCTATTCACCAACAATGAAGCAATAGAGAAATCAAGGAATTGATCCCATTTACAATTGCACAAGAAGCCAACAAATACCTAGGAATAAATCTAACCAAAGAGGTGAAAAATCTATACAGTGAAAACTATAGAAAGCTTATGAAAGAAATTGAAGAAGACAGAAAAAAATGGAAAAGATTCCATGCTCCTGGATAGGAAGAACAAATATTGTTAAAATGTCGATACTACCCAAAGCAATCTACATATTCAATGAATCCCTATCAAAATAACACCAGCGTTCTTCACAGAGCTAGAACAAATAATCCTAAAATTTGTATGGAACCAGAAAAGACCCCAAATAGCCAAAGTAATCCTGAAAAAGAAAACAAAAGCAGGAGGCATCAAAATCCCAGACTTCAAGCTATACTACAAAGCTGTAATCATCAAGACAGTATGGTACTGGCACAAGAAAAGACACTCAGATCAGTGGAACAGAATAGAGAACCCAGAAATGGACCCACAAACATATGGCCAACTAATCTTTGACAAAGCAGGAAAGAATATCCAATGGAACAAAGACAGTCTCTTCAGCAAGTGGTGCTGGAAAAACTGGACAGTGACATGCAAAAGAATGAACCTGGACCACTTTCTTACACCATATGCAAAAATAAACTCAAAATGGATGAAAGACCTCAATATAAGACAGAAAACCATCAAAATCCTTGAGGAGAAAGCAGGCAAAAACGTCTTTGATCTTGCCCGCAGCAATTTCTTACTCAACATGTCTCCAGAGGCAAGGGAAACAAAAGCAAAAATGAACTACTGGGACCTCATCAAAATAAGAAGCTTCTGCACAGTGAAGGAAACAATCAACAAAACTAAAAGGCAACTGACGGAATGAGAGAAGATATTTGCAAATGACATATCAGACAAAGGGTTAGTATCCAAAATCTATAAAGAACTTATCAAACAGCACCCAAAAAACAAATAACCCAGTGAAAAAATGGGAAAAAGACATGAATAGACAGTTCTCCAAAGAAGACATCCAGATGGCCAACCAACACATGAAAAAATGCTCCACATCACTCATCATCAGAGAACTACAAATCAAAACCACCATGAGATACCACCTTACACCTGTCAGAATGGCTAACATTAACAACTCAGGCAACAACAGATGTTGGCGAGGTTGTGGAGAAAGAGGATCTCTTTTGCATTGTTGGTGGGAATGCAAGCTGGTGCAGCCACTCTGGAAAACAGTATGGAGGTTCCTCAAAAAATTAAAAATGGAACTATCCTATGACGCAGCAATTGCACTACTAGGTATTTATCCAAGGGGTACAGGTGTGCTGTTTCAAAAGGATTTATGCACCACAATGTTTATAGCAGGACTTTCAACAATAGTCAAAGTATGTAAAGAGCCCAAATGTCCATCGATGGATGAATGGATAAAGAAGAAGTGGTATATATATATATATATATATATATATATATATATATATATATAATGGAATATTACTCGGCAATCAAAAAGAATGAAATCTTGCCATTTGCAACTATGTGGATAGAATTGGAGAGTATTATACTAAGTGAAATTAGTCAGTCAGAGAAAGACAAATATCATATGACCTCACTCACGCAAGGACTTTAAGAGACAAAACAGACGAACATATGGGAAGGGAAACAAAAATAATATAAAAACAGGGAAGGGAACAAAATATAAGAGACTCATAAATATGGAGAACAAACAGAGGGTTACTGGAGGGGTTGTGGGAGGGATGATGGGCTAAATGGATAAGAGACATTAAGGAATCTACTCCTGAAATCATTTTTGCACTATATGCTAACTAATTTGGATATAAATTAAAAAATAAAATAAAATAAAGAGAACAGAATGAACTGACCAAACGTTTGATAAAAGAAAGAAAAACTTGCATAGAAAACATACAGCTACCAAAAATCAGAAGTTACAACACGTGGGGCGCCTGGGTGGCTCAGTCGGTTAAGCGTCCGACTTTGGCTCAGGTCACGATCTCACGGTCAGTGAGTTCGAGCCCCGTGTCAGGCTCTGTGCTGACTGCTCAGAGCCTGGAGCCCGTTTCAGATTCTGTGTCTCCCTCTCTCTCTGACCCTCCCCCGTTCATGCTCTGTCTCTCTCTGTCTCAAAAATAAATAAATGTTAAAAAAAAAAATTAAAAAAAAAAAAAGAAGTTACAACACGATACAACAGACAGAGATATCGTGAGTAGGAAAATTAACACAGCCTCCAGAGCAAAAGGATATTATTTAGTGCCAGATGTTAGTGGAGCAATGTCTATAATGAAGGAAAATACTGTGAATTCCAAATTGCATATCCAGGAAATTGTGCTTCAAATATAAAGGCATCAGGAATATATATTGTATATATACAATTGGTATGCAACAATTCAGGAAATATAGTTCTTCATTAATATTACAGATATTCATAATATGACTAGAAAGAAATAGCTCCTCTATGCAGAGAATAGTATTAGGGGAGTTTTGATAGAATTCCCAACTTTCAAAAACTCTGATAATTAATCTAAGGGAAACATGCTTATTCCAGTTTTCCTCCCAGTAAAATTTCAAAAGTAGGAACGGGCCCTCCAACAACACTGGAGAGAAAAGCTGCTAATGGCTTCTACGACAGGTTTCTCTATAACTAGGAGAGAATTAAGAAAGAAAAACTTCCCTCTTCTTCACTTAGATACTTTTTTTCTCTTTGCATCTCATTGTCTTGGATGTGACTGTGGCATCTGAAATTTCTCCAGCCACCTGCTCTCAGTTTAAGTTTAAGGGCAACACTGGTCTTTGATAACATTACTGAGACTGAGATGTTCATTGCAATATTCTTGGATCCTGCGCCATCTGTAGGCTTCTACTTATGGAAGACATATTTCCTAAATTTTTAAGGCGATTTAAGTGATTTTTAAAAATCCTGTTTCCAAAATCTTCTTACCTGCTATCATATGGTGTGAAAGGATCGATAGAGATAAAGACATTCACTATAATAGAGCCTTAACTAACTGTGATGATAGTACTGAGAAATGGATAAAATAGTTTATTTTCTGAAAAGACAAGTTCTATAAAGTAAAACATAGTAAGTGCTATTAGCTCTCTTTAGTGATTGCAGATGCCTGAATATTTTAGTTACGTTTAGAATGAGGGAAGAGGGGTGGAAGAAAGTATTCATTAGTTTATTAATTTTATCATCTTCCATATCAGGGAATTAGTAGATGCTTTTCCCCTCACTGAAATTAATAAAATAAGAAAGGCAGGTTAAAGTTATGACTTAAGTTAGGAAAAAAAATTACTTCTGAGGGGATGAAAACAGTTTATCACTTCTATGAGGCAACAAACAGATACACAAAGACAGAGAAAAAAAGGAAAAGAAAATAAGGAAGTAAAATATCTGATAAGGTGACAGAAATAAGACTGAACAGATGCTCTATGAGGAGCAGATGGCTCTGACCTGTCTTCTCCTCCCATGGTCTTGGCAAATCGCTTAACCTTTCTGGGCCTCAGTTTTCCATTTATAAAATGGGAATGATAGTAACAGTAGCTATCTTACATTGTGGGGGGTGGTTAAATGAGTGAAGGCATATTCAATTGATGGGGGCACATAGGAAACTTTAGACAAAAGTTGGTTTTATTGTTGTGGTGGTTCTTCACAAAAAGAAAGTCACGATTATCATTTGTTCTTGAATCACAAGGCATGATATTATAAAGCTGCCCATTTTCACTAACCTCTTAATTAAATATAATTACAATTTAAATCTTAACATGCTTTATTTTTTAGATTTGATAAGTCTTAGATCTCTTTCTGGTTTCTATATATATATATGTCTGTGTCAAACGGTCTTAATTATTAAAGTAATTATACCCCACGAAAGAAAAGAAAGCATTAAATATCAATAGAATAAATGTAGATTATTATTATTTTTTTTTAACAAAAGCTGTTGGGTCTCTGGCTGGCCATTTGAAAAATAATTTTCTTACCTGGATTACAACCACACCTTGTAACTGGCCTCCCTACTTTCACCCCACTGGCCTTTGGCTGATTCTTAACAGAGGCAGATACCATTGCTCAGAACTCTCCATTGTCATCCTGTCTCATTCAGGGAATACAACCTGCAGAAATCTATGATCCAGTGCCTCTTTCTTCTGTGCATCATCCTGTCCTTGCTAATCAGGTCCTGCTCACTGGTTTCCTGGCTGTACCTCAAACATGTTAGGCCCGATATCAGGGCCCTTGTGCTTCTGTCTGTCTGAAATAGCTTCTCACAAAATTCAAAGCACCTGTACCCAAACCTCTTTCAGCTTTTGTGCACTCTTACTGAGTGTGCTAAATGAACAACCCTCCTAAATAATTGCTGTTGTACTCAGCAATGCATATTAATTAAAAAAGTAAAATAAATTTAAGAAATTGATTTTAGCTTAGTCTTTTGTAGGATATTTATTTGAAATAGGAAGTTGGTTTAGACTATTTTAGGGGCATTGATGTGGCAGCCTAATTAACTTTGGAGATTATTTTCTATTATTTTCCCCAAGTTTTCTTTTGAAACACTACTTATAATGTGTTTGATGTTTGCATATAAAACTGACATCTCTAGTTTTTCAGTGGCCTTGATATACAGAGATAAGTAAATCAACGAAAGCAAAAGCCTAAATTAGTAATGGTGATATTTATATTTAGAAGTGGATGATATAATTTTTCCTGAAAGGATGTTATACAATTTAAATATATATAAACAAGTGTATTTATACTTCCATATATAATATATATAAGTTCAAAACACATTAATTTCAAGGCAGACACCTTGTAAAATTTTCTTAATGTTTATTTGTTTTTTCAGAGAGCGAGAAGGACAGAGTGCAAGCAAAGGAGGGGCAGAGAGAGAGGGAGACAGAATCCAAAGTAGGCTCTAGGCTCTGCGCTGTCAGCACAGAGCCAGATGCGGGGCTTGAACCCACAAACCGCGAGATCATGACCTGAGCCAAAGTCGGACGCTCAACCGACTGAGCCACCCAGGCATCCCTCAAAACAGATACTTTGAAGATGCGAGAATATAATCAATGAAGGTAAATACTATTTAGGTTTTTTTGAGGTGTAATTGACATACAGCACTATATTAGTTTCAGGTATACAACATAATGATTTGATATTTGTATACATTGCCAAATGATCACACAATAAGTCTTAATACCATCTGCTACCATACCAAGGTACAAAACATCTTTTCCTGTGTTGAGAACACTTAAGATTTAATTTCTTAGCAACTTTTAAATTTGCAATAAAATATTATTGACTATAGTCATCATGCTCTACATTATATCCCCATTACTTCTTTATTTTATAACTGTAAGTTTGTATTTCTCGATCCCTTTCACCCATTTTACTCAGCCCCTGTAGCCCCTCTCTCTGACAATTGCCAATCTTTTCTCTGCATCTGTGATTTTTGTTCATTTGTTTGTTTGATTTTTTCAGATTCCACACATAAGTGAGGTCATATAGTATTTGTCTTTCTCTGTATGACTTATTTCTCTCAGCATAATACCCTCAAAGTCTATCCATGTTGTTACAAATGGCAAGATTTCATTCTTCTTTATGTCTGAGTAATATTCCATCATCAGTATACATACAGAGCATTTATCTTTATCCATTTCCTCCATCAGTGGACACTGAGGTTGTTCTTTTATCTTGGCTATTATAAATAATGCTGCAGTGAACATAAGGGTTCATCTATCTTTTCAAATTAGTGTTTTCATTTTCTCCAGAAAATTACCCAGAATGGAATTGTTGGATCATATGGTAATTTTATTTTTAATTTTTTAAGGTGTTGCATCCACACGACTCCTGAAACAGAATGCTACGGGCACCAGTGACAGTCACAACAAAGTTTATTGCAATGAGAGGCAAGGCCGACCGATCGGGACCAACACTCTTGATCAGAGTGCGGCCTCGAACAGCTGGGGTACAGAGTTTTTATGGCCGATCACATCATTTTATCATCACCTGGGAACAGAACAGAGAAACAGTTCCCAGATGAGTTAGAAACAGTTCCCAGATGAATTAGAAACAGTTGCTGGATGAGGAGATTATTTTAGACTTCCTGCCCCTAAATTGCAACCAGTGGATCTCCTTGACCTTGCCTCTGATGCTCTTTTCTTTGAGCTTTTGATTCCTTCAGTGGTGAAGCCTGATTTACAAGATTATAAAGCATAATTTACAAGAGTAAAGCAAGGCTGTTATCTCTTGACCTTCAGTGTCAGAACAAAGCTGTTATTTTTCAAGCTACAGTGTTAGCCTAACACTACAATTTAACCCTTACAAAAGAACCTCCATACTATTTTGAATAGTGGCTGCACAAGTTTATATTCCCACCAAGAGTGGACAAAGGTTCTTTTCTCCAACACTTGTTATTTCTTGTTCTTTTGATAATAGCCATTCTGATAGGTGTGAGGTGGTTTCCCCTTGTGGTTTTGATTTACATTGCCCTGATGATCCATGATATTGAGCATTTTTCATGTGCTTGCTGGACATCTGGTGACTTCTTTGGAGAAATGTCTACTAAGATCTTATGCCCATTTTTTCATTGGATGGTTTTCTTTTATTGTTGTTGTCATTGACCTGGATGAGGTTTTTCTATGTATTTTGGATATTAACCTCTTCTCAGATTTATGATTTCCAAATATCTTATCCCATTCAGTAAGTTTCCTTTTTACTTTGTTAGCAGTTTCCTCCATTATGCAGAAGCTTTTTATTTTCATATAGTCCCATTGGATTACTTTTGCTTTTGTTTCCATTGCCTTTGGAGTAAGATCTGGAAAAAAATGCTTTATAGTAATGATTTAAAAGTTTGTATAGCAATACAATTATCTGATGGTTTTGTTACCATTTATAATTTTGGTATGTATTTAAAGATTAGATTCTCCATTAATTTTGTTTTGTGGGTGTTTGACCATTGCTCATTTTGGACCATGATGTTTTTAGTGCCTCATATCTAATGCTTATCATATTGAAAAAAATGCAAAGAATGGTGCACAGAATTACATGGCTCCATGTGTAAGGAAAGTCAAAATTTGTAAAATGAGTGTATTTCTTTTCTCAGCTGTTTTCTGGTAAGCTTACTTGTATAAGTGAATATGTATAGTCCACTATTACATATGAAATTCCTTAGGGATCTTTCAGTGCTTTTAGGGGAAATTTTAATGGGAAGAGTAGTTTGCACTTAAAATGTTGGCATATTTTAAAATACAATATTTTAAATAAAATATATTGAAAATGGAAGAGATTATGTAAACGGACTCACTGTGCTTTTAGCCCCATCTTTGCTTCAGCTTTTTGTGTAATCAACAGTGTTGATAAAACCTAGTTGATTGTAAACCCAGAAATCCTATCCAGAATGCCTTCACAAAGGTTTTGTTTCGCTGGCTAAGTGGAGATCTTTGCATTTTTTTTTGATGTTTAAATTCACAGAAGCCTGATAACTTGTACATTTCAAAAGCAAAAACTCAAGAAGCCAAAGAGGAACTCTCTGTTGGATGTGGTATAAAGAGTACAGTTAAGTGGGAACATGGACCAAATTATAGCATTATTGTTTACTACAAGATCCAAACTGTTGGCTTGCATAAATCCAATCAATTAATCAACTCATTTGTTTTTGTTTAATTGTTTTATCAGGTTGTTTGTTTTTTTGAGCACCTACTAATTGCCATGAGGGCATAGCGGTTAACAAAACTAAGAAGGCCCTGCCCTCTAGTGGAAAGAGATACAATAAACAAGTAAAATGATAAGTGCAAATTATGATTAAGTGCTGACTTTTTGATGAAGGTTATAGGAATCTTTCAAGATTACATTCTAGAAAAACAAGCCTCCCTCTCTTTTTTTCTTTCTTAAATAGACTTGAGTATTAATGAATGTTCTTTAAATGCTTAATCCAGAGTACATCAATGGCTATTCAGTGTTCCACACAGTTGTCAATTGAAAAAAAAAAAAAAAAGTTAAACAAATGGGTTGAGAGTTAAATATAGAATAACTAGAGGCTTTATTCTTTTAAAAGGAATAGTATTTGAACACTTTGAGCTTAAAGTGCTTGTGATTTTTGTTTAGATAAAGTGATATGTATTTTTACTTGAAGGATATACTTATATACAATGAAATGTTACTTCTATCCAATTTTCCCCAGGTGTAAATACCAATGAGTGCATATACTGTTCCAACAAAGTGAAAACTATCCCTATAACAACGCTGTTCAGCTTTGAATTTGCACACAAGTTGCATGTGTTTGATTAAAGCTATATACAAAATATGTGATATATAAAAATTGGATGTGACTACTAATGGCATTCTCCCATTATTTTGTATAAATTAATATTCCAATAAATCATTTATGATGTTTACATTTTTATTTTGAAAAGTCCAAAGAATGTTATGAAGCAAGAAGTATCATAGTGTTTGAGATTCATAATGACGGAAAAATTTAAAGAGCTATGCTTCTAACTTGCCACTCAAATGAAAATATGAATGATTTTACTTTCAAGGAAATAGTAAATTTCATAGGTACATATATTTTTTTATCATGCTTCAGATGCTTTTTACCAGTTAGAGTTAGAGTCTGCATCCATGGTTTAGAAGAAAAGCACAGCATGATTTGGGCAACAAGCGGCAAGTAGAAGTCTACCTGATTTAATTATTCACTGTTTGTATCTTTTTGGAGTGCTCAACTGCTTAAACAACCTAATAGGAGAAATAGACATGAAATGGTAGAAAAATTCTTATTCTTTTCTTCTCATCCTAAAAAGGGGAGAAAGGATTCTTATTTTCAATTCACTGCTCATACATTTTAAGGTTTGGAGCTGGGGTTGAGAGGGACTCTAAGAAAATGAAATTAATTTGAGCTTGGGGGTCGAGATGATCACTTTGGAATGAAGAAATGACATTCTCTTAGACATTCTTCCTGATGTAACCATCTACGATGCTTGTGGTCCCTGGGCCACCACCCAAGTCATATGGTTTCCTTCTACTTTCTGATGCCATGGATTTGTTCCTCTGCTTCCCTTTCAGCTGCCATCATCTGCAGCTTTAACTGTGATTCTTCTTCTGTGGCCTACTGGGTAAGAAAATGAAATCCTTAATTTGAACCAAGTCTCCTACTCACAAAGCCCACATATTTTGTTGAGGTAATCACAAGCAATCTTACATGATCTAAATGTAGACATGCATCCACTCACAATAAAAACAAACACAAAGTTATATTCCTCAGAAATGTTTACGATGATTAAATGTAATTAAATCTTTTTTTTTTTTTTTTTTAAGGAGGAGGGGGTCTGCAGACAAAGACCAAGCAGTTCATGGATATGGGAGGAAATAGGAGGGACTGAATGGAATGTCACTAGGTTTTGGACATTCCCGGAGCTTCCTCTGAGAATACGAGAGAATTGCATTTAAAGATATCAGAAACACACTGGTTGCAAATTATTTATAAAATTTTCTCAATGTCTGGTAGAGTTAATAATGTCCTTACATTTAAAGGTTAAGATTGATTGAAACACCTTTTTTTTTTTTTTTTTTTTTTGCTATGATAGAGCAATACACAGTATTTACAATAAAATTCAGCAAACTTTAGATGTTTTCTTAGGATAGATTCTTAGTTGTGGAGTTATTAGTTCAGAGGGTTTGGTTTGTTTATGTCACTTGATGGATATATGCTGCCAAAATATTATATTATACAAGCAAGCTCTGATCATATTCAGTTTACAGCATTGTCATCATAGTGATTATTTTGAAGTAAAAACATTTCTGTTAACTTGGTAAAGAAAAGTAGCTAGCAGTTCTCCACCCTTTACACACACGCACTCAAAATCCTAGAATGATTCTAAAGAAATGTGAGGGGGGGGAAAAGAAATGCGTGGAGTTTAATTTCACATTTTCAAAGCAAATTAAATTAAAAAATAATAATAACTTCACCTTCTTAAAAAATGCATGGTCTAGGTTTAATAAAAGTATTTGGATAGGGTGGCTATCCATACTTGGTTTCCTTAGCTTTCCATTTCCAGCATTTCTTGTGTTAAATAGTGGGCTTTTTAACAGAAAAGCATGCCATCTATGGTGTAGTAGCAACTAAACAACTCCTTAGTAGATTTCTTAATATTCAACTACATAAAAAATGTCAAAAAATTGTAATCCTTTTGTTAACATATCCTGATAGTTCTGTGTGTGTGTGTTTAATTTTAATTTTTTTACAAGCTAGTCCCAAGCCTTGTCATCATGTTTAAATGATAAACATGCTTAAACATGTTTAAAGGTTTACATGGATAAAATGATTCACTGGTCTTAAAACAAGAGGTGAACATTTTAAGGTCTTTTCACTACTAGATGTATTAGTCTTCACGTTGCCTAAGACATTGCCAGATCAGGGGTTCAGGTCTTCTCTTCATGGCTTCACAACATGGCAGTCTAGGTGTCAGCCAGGCCACTTTCCTTTCTGGAACTTCTCATCCTTTTTCAAACTCATGTGGCTATTGACAGAATTCAGTCCCTTGCTGTTATGTTGATGGAGGTCCCCACATTTTTGCTGGCTGTCAGCTAGGGATTCCTCTCAGCTCCTATAGGCTCACTTACTCTGAGGTCCATCCATTCACAACATACCCACCTACCTCTTCTGTCAATAGGAGAAGCTTTTACTCTAGTCTATTCAGATGGGGTCTTATATGATCTACTTACGGGGGTGACTTTCTCACCATTTTTGTCATATTCTATTGGTTTCAAGTGAGTGCCTGTTTCTATTGGACTTGAAAGGGAATAGATTATAAAAGAGCGTGCATGATTCACTGAGGTTCACCTCAGCATAGTGCCTCCCACACTAGACAATAATATGACTGCCTTTAACTGCTCTGGGATCTATCAAGCTAACTGTTAAGTACTCCCCCATTCCAGAGTCGTGAGCTGATTTTCTTACCACTCTACTCCAACTGTCTTACCAGAACTAAGGATCTGGTCAGGACTGAATTTCTAAATATCATTAGTTGTTTTTGTTTTTGTTTTTTTCTTAATAAGAAAAATAATGTCTAAACTATATGGAGTATTTTCTAATTTTTAAAGAATTTTTATATAATTATTTTACTGTATCCAAAAATTCAGTAAAGTTTTAGTTATATCAGTTCATAAGTAAAGATACTTTTGCTCAGAAGTTAAACAGTCATCTGCCTGATTTAGTGTAGCTTTACTGAAGACTTGTGATTGGATATGATGAGTTTTAGACTTTTCTTAAATTAGAATGACCAGACAGTGGCTTCCATGAGTTCTTTTGTTGGATCGGGTCATCAGTTTGGTTATTTCTCATTTTGATCCAATCTGTCCAGTGCAAAAGGCAAAATAAAGATAATACTTGGACTTGTTACAACTGTGAACATTTCCACTCATGCATAGGACTTTTTTTTAAAAAAGGAGATTTGAGGAAAGGTATTAAATAAAGACTATATATGGTTTTCAAGAAAAAATAGTAGCTGAGCATAAGCCAAAAGTCAAGAGGTAAAAGTTAAATAGGAAAGAAAACTATGCTAGAAACAAATGTCAGCAAGAAAAGACAGAGAAGGAAAAAAAGTTTTACTTAAATTTAGAAGAAAAATTGCTGACTTCATTTCAAGATTGTATCAACTTGAAATTTGCTGGCTGTGAATTATAAATACTGGGAGCCACAATTTTAAAGTTATAAATTATGTGAGGAAATGCTCCCTTCTTTGCCTCAAGGTCTGAGACTATTGTTAGCTCACATTTACCCTTCACCACTAGATTTTTAAAAACCTCCATCAAAAAAAGTTTTTGATTACAAAGGCTGAATTACATTATTTTATACTGAAATATATCACTTAGACTGAATTATACTCTCCTTAGTATCAAGAAAAGCATCTTAAGTTAAATGAACACAGAATGGGAAATGTTCATGCTAATAATACACATGTAATAATTACCATAATGAAAAATGTATACTTTTCCTTATTTTTTACATGGAGAACATAAACCTATTCATAGGAAAAGGGTTGAGAAGTTAGAGGCAAGTAGAAATGAATAGAGCTAGTTTAATAAATTATAATTATTAAACACAACTGATTATTCATTCCTGTACTTATTTATTAAGTTGTCATTGTAATAAAGAAAACTACGCACTTGACTAACGTACTCATCACCAGACAGGACCTCAACATTAAATGTCCCACCACACAATAACATCTCTTTTTGCATTTCACAAAGCAGAGCTATAATTTTTCTCATTAAATAAATCATTGAAATAAGAAATTGTTAAAGATGCCAAGCTTTATAAATTTAAATCCAAGACATCATAAATGACTAGCATCTCGGATTCTATTTAACAATCTGTGATTCATTTTTCTAAAACATACAGCTTGTAGATACAGCTGATAGATTTAACAAACGAGTCATGTTATGTTTTATTTTGCTGTAATAGACAGATATCGATCTTGTGATAAAGATAGAACGAGTAATGTCCTTGTCTTGTAGCTATTGAGAAGTTTCCAAATATTTTCTCAATATTTGAATAGTCTACCCACTTGAGAAATTTTTACAAAGCCATCTCCAAGGATTAGAAATTGTCAAAAGTAACCGAGAACATAAAGTCTAAAAGACAAGCTTAAGGGAAATCTGAGACTCTCCCTTTAAAAGCCTTCCCAAGAGCCCAACCAGTTGACATCTACATGCTCTATACCACCAAAAAGTGTCCTGCATTGTGCCCATATCTGTAAGAAAGGCTATTGAAGTAGGTATTCTAACAGGGCACACTGGAAAGCTCTGTTCCCACTAAAAAAGTTGCTTCTATTTGCAAAGTAGAAAAAATGAATAGCGGAGAAGTGACTAACAATGTCTGCCACTCCTATGGATGTGCACATATGTTTCATAGGACTGTATGGCTAGAGATAAATGGGCAAAGAAATACAGCAATCTGCTAAGATTAATTACACCACAGGGGTGGGAATGGAGGTTAGAAGAGACTGTTAACTTTTTACACTATTTGTGTGCTGTTTCACTTATTACTATTAGAACACATGCTCTTTTTATTTCAAGCAAAATGAATGGAAATAAATGAAAAAAAAATTGGATGAAAACATGTCACCAAAATATTGAAAAATACTAATTAATTACTGAATTTACTTTAAGTTGTGGAGTGTAGGAAGGAAGAAGGCCACACTCAGAGAGACGTACCTCCTATGGTCATAGTAGCAAGATCCTGTAGTTGTGCATAAGACTGTGGATTCCATTCTAGGGCCAAAAAGAAGCCACTAAATTCTTTAAGAGGAGGTTTTCATTTAATAAAAGTTACTCCAAAAAATGTGAATATTAGATTGTAAGAAATATTCATAGACCAATTCAGCAACTCTCCTAAGGGTCCCAGAGGAAGATGTTGAGAATCTGAACTGAGCAGATGACAGGTAGAGAGAAGATAGATATGACTCGTGTAAAGGAAACAAAATCAACATTCTCTTTCTTACTTGAATTGAAAAATTACTGATGTCATTTGCTTCAGCTGATAGAGAAAATAATGTGTATTGATAATGAGTTTTACTTAATTTAAAATAGCCACTTTTTTTCCAGTTTTGTAAACTACATTTAGGTGTCATGAAACAAATGTGTGAAGAAATCTGTATTACAAGTAATGAACATATGTTTGCATATTGGATAGCACATTTTGCCATAAACACATTGTACTTAAGAACATTTCACACCATAAAATTGATCAATATGCTTATTCAACATAAAGATTTAGCTCAAAATTACCTCTAAACTTTCTGAAAATGCATAATTCATGTGACTATATTGTAAGGACACGTATGGGGTGTGCATTTGTTAGTGTTGAATGTTTTATTTGACCTAATGTTTAAATGTTAAGTATTATATTAATACCTTAGGCTTTTCAAAACACCGTAAGTCATTGTGTTAGCCAGGAGAGTCTAGGCTATCCTTCGGTAACAACCCAACATGAATCTCAATGGCTTAAAACACATGGGAAAAGAATTAAAGGTAGATTCCTAAGGCTATAAATTCATCTAGGTTTTCCTCACAATAGGGTCCAAGTAAACGGAACTTCCTCTATCTAGGATATGCTTGGTCACCATGGCAGAAAAAAGGCAATATACTATACATTGTCTCTTAATGGCCTCTACCTGGAAGTTACACATGTTCTTTGCAGGATATTTCACTTATAAAAGCAAGAAGTGAGGACACTTTTAAGTTCCATAAACGGATATATAATCCTACCATGAGCCCAGGGAAAAAAATTTAAAGTTAAAGGTCAACCAAACTAATATCAACCATTGTAATGCATTACTTTCCCTTTCAATAAGAAGAGATTTTGATAAGGAAAATGAGAAAAAGAAAATCCAGGTGGAACAAAGTTTCTATCCATGTACTTAACATTAGCACATTTGGGATAAGTATGCTCAGTAACTGAGACTTGAATGAACATTAAATGTAATGTCACATTGGCTTTATAAAAATTTTAATTAAGGTAGAAATATGGAAGAGAATCGAACTCATATCTCATCTCAAAAGTCTTTAAAAAATACAGACTTTAGTCCTAGTTGGTAATGACCTCTTATACAAGCCATTTATATGTTCCATATTATGAACAAGCATACACCACATTTTAATATTTTTATAGGTTGCAAGGAGAAACTTTCCCCAAAACTTTCCCCCAAAAAAGACTAAATTTAAAACAGAATTGGAACAAGGATTTTTATATAGTACTATCTGAAGTAGTTATTTTTGAAGTTTTAGTTACTATGCTTTCTCAAATCTCTAAAATTAGAGTGATTGGTGAGAAACAAAATTTTCCATAAGTGGTACAGCATACCAATAGGCATATGCTTAATTTTATTTTATTCAGGTCACAAATAATGAAAATTACAAAGAAAATAAAAACAGGCACCATCTTTTCCTTTCAACTAATAAGTGTACCTTCTTCTAAAAAGCAGATGTATGTGTTAGTGTCAAGACACTTAAAGCCCTCAAATATTATTTATGTAATGATATCAATAATAACAACCATATATTGTACTTAGTACTTTCTGACTATCAGGGATGATATAATAGTTATTTTACATATGTATGTTCTGTAATGTGTATAAAACATCCCAGGACTAAATATCACATCATAGCAATATATATATATATATATATATATATATATATATATATATATATATTCAATATATATATCATAGCAATATATATATCACATCATAGCAATATATATATATATATATATATATTCATCTTTCAAAATGTGCAATTCAGCATTTTTTAGTATTTTGAAAGAATTGTGCAACCATCACCCCTCATTTTAAACCATTATCATCATACCCAAAATAAACTCCATACCCATTACATGAATAATATACACCATTACGTGGCCATAACAATTTTTTGTACATTCATCAGTGACAGACTGTTTCCACTTTTTGTCTGTCAGATATGATAATGCTGATATGAACATTTGTGTTTAAATTTTTGTGTCAACATCTTCCTAATTTTCTAAATATATATCTATGAATGGAATTGCTAGGTGATTTTGTAGCACTGTATTTAACTTTTTGAGAGACAGTAGAACTGTTTTCCATGTTGGCAGCACAATTTATATTCCCATCAGTAACGTAGAGTATTTCAATATCTACACAACTTCGTCAACACTTGTTAATGTCTATGGTCTTGATTGTAGCCATCCTGATAGGTATGAGTCAGCATCTTCATTGTCATTTGACAATTTCAGAAATTAACATATTTTCATGTGCTTCCTGGCCATTTACATATTTTATTTGCAGAAAAGTCTATTCAACTTCCTTGGCTATTATTTAAATTGGGTTGTCTTTTTATTGTTGAGTTATAAGTGTTATTTATATAACAAGTTCCTTATTAGATATGTGGTTTGCAAAAAACTTCTTTATTTGGAGGTTGTATTTTCATTTATTGACGGTATTCTTTGAAGCTCCAATATTTCATTTTAATAAAGTTCAATTTATCTATTTCTTCTTTTGTTGCTAATACTTTTGCTGCCATAGCTAAGAAATCATTGCCTAATCGAAGGCAAAGAAGATTCACCCCTATGTTTCTTTTAAAAGTATTATAGTTTTAGCTTTTATGCTTAAACCTATGAATATTTTGAATTAAAATTTTGTATGGTCATGAGTTAGAGGTCCAATGTAGTTGTCGTGCATGTGGATTTACAGTTGTCTTGGCACGATTTGTTGAAAAGACTACTCTTTCAGACTTCTTGGCTAGCTCAGGCTGTAGAGCATATGACTCTTAATCTCAAGGTTGTGAGTTCAAGCCCCACATCAGGGGCAGAATTTACTTTACAAAAAAAAAAAGACTATTCTTTCCCCCATTTAATTGTCATGGTGCTTGTCCTAGATCACATTCCACTTTTACATATGAACAAATGGAGACTAAGAAAATTAAATATAATGTCAAGATATATAATGTCTTATAAATAAGAGAGACATTATTTTCAAGCCTGAATTGTCTGGCTCTAAAATCTTTCCACTAAACCAGAAGCTCCTGGGCTCTGGATCCTGGAGTTGGGGGTGGCCACAGTACACTTTGAGTTATTACAACATCTATGAATCTATATATCTGCAATTTAAGATCTGCCTAGTGAGTGTTTTTAAGAGTGCAACTACCATAATATAAGGAATTCATAATAGTTTTTGATATTCAAAGAGAAACTAAACATATATGTATACACGTATAGTCATATATTAATATATGTATACATATATAATTTGTCATTTATGGTATATATGTATACATACAGAGTTTATGGTTTGTGGTTTATAGTGTATATATATGTGTGTATATATATATACACACACATACACACACATGTAGCTTGTGTGTATGAAAAAATACATGCATAGTGTTATACCATACCATGCTTTTTATTCTTTGAAAATAATATTTAGGAATGTCGGGAGATTGCATTTTATAGAAATGTCTTATTTTATGAGACATTTGCTGTTCACCATATTAACAAAGCATTGTAATATTTTGAGTGCATAAAATAAATGGATATTTACTGGTATTTCAAAGAACAATAACTGATATTTTCATTACAAACTAAAAAATATTTACTTAAGAGATGACTAATTCTTTCCAAATGTCCAGAAGTCATTTAACTCAGGAACGTGTTTGTATCCATTTGAGTAATTAATGCAAGGTACAGGGATCCTTAAACTCAAATGTTGAGAACAGGAGAATTACAAATTATCATGCTTTCTGGTAGACAGCAAAGCTCTTGAGATAAAACTCTAAGAAGATGTGTTAAAAATACAAATATCAATACACTTTAGTGAAGTTTGAAAAAGTATTTAGATGAAAACTAACAAAAATAATGGTTTCTGTATTTGTGATTTGAAGTATAAGGGACAGAAGAAAAAGTTACTGATATAATACAGAAGATATTAATTTTTTTCTTCATAAATACTTCTACTCCATTTATTTGGAGCATGAGAAGAATGACTTTTAAATACCAGGTTTATTTTTTATATAGTCCAGTTGACCTTTGCATTCTACACTTAAGTTTAAAGTTTTGTTCTTCCTCCCCTCACCCTGCTCCCCTCTCTCTCACTGTTCTCTCTCCCTCCATCTGTCTTAAGTAAGCTCTCTATCTTCCCCCCTTGAACCTCACACTCCCAGGTGTAAATTTATAATAATATTCCTCAGCATTATTGTGAATATCAACAAGATCAATATAAACAAAAAATATTTGAAAACTGTGTATAGCTATCCAAATGGAATTTTTATAACACTTATGACTGTTTGAAAGTATCGGTCCATGTATTTTTGAATAATATTTTCCTCCACCTTGTATTTCTGGTTCACCACTATACAATTGATTTTAACAGTGACTTGTACTGAGTAGGGATTCAACAAATGAGAGAATTCTATAGGTAACATGTTGTTGGAGTTATTATTACTAGATAAAAGCCTGCAAATGAGTTTTTCACATACTGTTGAGTGAATTGTGTTCTCTTATATTTCAGTGTCAGCATACTGACATTTTACATATTACAAAATGAAAAAGAAATGTAGGGAAAAAAAGATTTTTATGGATGCTCTTAATGAGGTAGTTCTCAATGAACCCAAATACCAAACACTAGCAACCTACTCATAATAGATATATTCATAATTTGAGTGTTTGATTATATTTGTTAAATCGTTTGGTGGAAAGCTCCGTTACCATTTTTGTTTTCATCATTGATTTCAGTAGCAGTAAATCAACTTAACAATACTCATTTTTACCTACTTGGAGATCTACACTGGCTCCTGAATCAGCAGGTGACCCATTAATTTAAGAGACTCATTAGACATAATCAATATGACTTCAGTGCCTTTACTAGCTCTAGAGTCTTAATATTCAATGTCTCTGAAAGAATCAAGATTATGAATTTCATTTAAACTATATTTACTGGTAGATTATACATTTTATCTTATTTTATACCAGTCATTTAAACCATATTAAAGGTATCATTCTTAACTTGATGTTACAACTTATTTAGCAATTTATATTATGCAAATGTATATAGAATATGGAAAATAATAACTATTAATTTTACAATTTAAAGATATTTTCTAATATAAAATCCAATAAAACACAAAAAAAACAAACAATAAATGAAATACTGAAAGTAATTTCTCCTAACTCTTCTAAATATTAAAATGTGTCAAAACAACAAAAGAAAATCCTGGGGTTTTCAGCATAAATATCAACTAAATACATTAAACGAAATAAAATGCATATATAAAAGCTAACATAAAATGTTAACATAAAAAAGAGAGCCCTAAGAAAAGGTCAGAACAATGGCTGATGTAACAGTTTATATGAACTGACAGAAAAAGCTAAATACATTAGCTTCATTAAGCCTATGCTTTGGAAATATTTAACCTATGTTAGGGGCTACAGGATATTATGATAAAATTTCTGAGTAAGGGTATGGAGCTATTTAAGCTACCAATTAAACAAATAATTACCACAAATTAACAGTATGCAGGGTGACTCTAGTGTTAAAGCAGTCCCTGTCTAATAGGGCAGAGTGAAAAATTTAACAAGTCTGATAAAGAGACCTACTTCTGTCTTGGTCTTTCTGCAGTTTCAAATTGTGTCACCTTAGTTTTTTATCATTTGCTGATTTTTGTCTGAGACTCATTCTTTATCAAGTTTAGCAGCCACTTTGCTCATACAAGGAAATTTATGCACATTTTTTACATAAAATTTGACATTAAATCCCAACTGCCTGAGTTTGCAATTGCATCAGACATTAAGAGTTTTCATCAACTGAGGAATAATAATAAGAAAGGAAGAAAACCTTACTTTTTGTGCTACTTGAAATAATCCCTTTGTGCAGAAGTAATTGATGCTGCTGTTTGTTTAGTGCATACCCCCAGTAAATAGGGTTACCTTTGAAATTTGTGTTAGAGTACTAATACCATGAGAGTCTGCAAAGAAATCATAGCTAAAAATACTGGTACTTTCTCATATTGGTATACTCCCTCCAATATACTCTTTTTCAAGATAGAGAAGTTTTGAAGGCTAATTATAAAATAAGATACTCCAATGTTTACACACATTATTTTCATACTTGGTGTATATTGTCAGTAGTCTTTCCTGCTGTATCACATGATGGTGTTTAGGTTATGTCAGCATTACAACATGTATTGTAAATTGTCGTATTTTTATATTTTGGAGTAATTCAAATAATTGAATTATCACTTTGTTAAAGGTTATTTAGAGCTGAATTCTAAAACCACATGGAATTCTTGCAATTTTAAATAGTAGGTCTTTAAAGGGGTGCCTGGGTGGCTCAGTTGGTTAAGCATCAGACTCTGGCCCAGGTCATGATCTCACGGTTTGTGGGTTCGAGCCCCACATTGGGCTCTGGGCTGACAGCTCAGAGTCTGGAGACTGCTTTGGACTCTGTGTCTCCTTCTCTCTCTGCCCCTTTCCCGCTTGTGCTCTGTCTCTCTCTCTCTCAAAAAATAAATAAACATTAAAAAATTTTAAATAGTAGGTCTTTAAATCTGTTTCCTGATCCTTTTATAGTTTTTGATTTGTTATATTTCTTTATAGGTCAATTTTGATCCAATAGTTCTATATAATGTTATAAATTTCCTTGCGATTTTGTAGTTTCTTATAAATATTTTTGTAATCATTTGCAAATTTGATTCTATTTTTTATTTCATTACCAATTATAATTTTACTGTGTCTTTTGATTTTAGTCAAGGCAACTGAGAGTTTCTTTTATTGTACTTTACAAAAAGCCAGTTTTTATATATATTTTTAATTTATCTACTAGTTTTCTTTCAATTAATTTCAATGGGAGAAATGTTGAACAGACTGTGCCATAATCATTATTTGGAATATTATGTTGCTTTTAAAGATATTGAATTAAATGTATAATCGTTGATATATATACATATATATCATATGGGTGTATAAATCTATCCATAATGTATTATTAAATGCAAAAACAAGTATTTATGAACAATGCTAAAAAAAGGCTTCTATTGAGTACCTTTTGAATAACTTTGAAAACCTTGATTACCTTTTGAAAATACACATGAAAACCATTAACTGTGTATGTGTTTGAATGCTTTTGTATCTGATAATAATCCCATAACACTTTTCCCACAAAACAAACATGAAAAACTTTAAAAAGGGGGAAAAATTACAACAAGTAAAATTTTGCTGTTCTATACAGGGCTTTTGTTTGCTTGCAATCCATTCCAATAATTTCAAATAAAACTAGACAGGATGAAAAAAATACAGAAATCTCAAGGCTTCTGTAGATTTTGAAGCAGGAGATGGACAATCTTAGTTGAATGGGTACAAGGTTGTGGGAGATCAGGAATCTCTCACTTCCACATCTTAGAGCCATAATGTCCCTTCTATAGCTATGTCTTTTTGCATGTTCTTTCCTGACAGATTTCCTCTTACTTGTGCCCCCATACATGTCCTAGAACTCATTTTCTTTCTTTCTTTCTTTCTTTCTTTCTTTCTTTCTTTCTTTCTTTCTTTCGTTTTTAGAACTCACTTCCATAACATGACTTTAAGGGACAAGTTCTACCCCCAAAAGCATAGTTTCTTAGTTTTTCAGATTTGAATCAATTGATCTGCATGTCATAAATAACAAACCAGCTTGTGAATTGTTTCTCGTCCATTCCAGAGTCAACTTCTGGTCTGGTCATCTGTGGCTGAAGGTGTTAATTTCTTGTTCATTGCAAAGAAGCAGTGGACAAAGATTTCCTTAGAAATGTGTTCCCCACATAGATGGTATGAATTTGTAGCTCCACATGGCTTTTTATAAACACTTGGAAAACAACTGAGCAATAAAATGAAATTAAAGCAGGGTTTAAGGATATAAAGCCAATTGTATCATGAGATTGGAGAGAGTATGCCTTTTGAAAGAGAATTATGTAAGGAGCCATTGCCATAAATTAATGTTCTAACTTACCCCAAATTTTCAAGAAAAGAAAATAGGACTTCTTTTTCAGAACCTATAAAAATTTAACAAAATTCTAGGTGATTTAGGTCTCTTTCCAAGAGAGAAAAAAATATGCTGTCTTTTCCAAGACTTAAACCAGTACTAGGCCTAAAGCCTTTATATTTGAGTGGTGACATAACTTGAGTCACTGAATACATGTTCTGTGAATTATTTTAGCTAGTCATAAGAGCTTGGATCATTAATGACTTTGCATAAGATCCCTAACTTTAGTCCTCTACCTAGCTTATGTAAATATCTAATTATTTCTTCTGTGAAAATACCTACTTAATACCCACAATACCCAAAAATTTACCCATGAGGACAAACTGTTTAAGCAATGATTTTGTAGCAAAGAAGAAAATGGTGCATATTCCCTAGCCCCTCTTCTCTACACTTGATTCCATAATTTGATACTCTCAAGCTCTTTTCATCATACTTTGGGGAGAATGAGCAGTATAAAATAGTTTTTAAGGCTCTGGAAACAAGTCTTTAAGTTACATCCTGATTTCCATTAAATAACTATGTGAACTTGAACAGTTTACTTTAGCCTTCATTGCCTCAGTTTCCTCAACCACACAAAGGGAGCAATAGCACCTAATTCCTAGGGTTGTAATACATTTTAAATGAGTTCTTTAAATCAAATTTTATAGAACTCTTTGAAATCTATAAAAAGCTCAGTAAATATTCAGTGCTTTATGATAGCAGAAACTTCTCTTTAAATTTGACTGACTTGGTTTTTCCTGATTCATGCCTGAAATTTTGAGTTTCTTGTTCAAAGAAATCTGAAGAGCAGAGTCAGATCTCAGAAAGTCATTAAAAATACACACAACCACACACATGCCCCACCTCCCCCCCAACACTTGTATGTGCACATGCACAAACAGAACTTAATATACCCAACTGTAGGACATTCTATTAACTTAAATATATGTTTTTACAATCGTTTCTATTTAAATGTAATAACTAAATTGTTTGTTTCTCTTAGTGAAAAAAAAATGTGTTGTTTCTCTTAGTGAAAATAATTATACTTTAAATGGAAAAATACATATGGCCACCAAGCAAAGATTATCAACTTTTTTCATTAATAATTATGTTCCTAAGTATTTTTAATAATAAATTAGACTTCAATCCTTCTTTTCCCAAGGAGGAAGATATCATAACAATATTCTCTAAAAATTCTGCTTCCATAAACACATGTAAGAAAGTTAAATCTTGGACTGTAATGACAATTAAAACCACAGGTAAAGTTTGAGTCCCTGGTGATGAACAAGAATAAATGATCCTGAACTAGGAAAGGAGCCAGATGAAGGCACCTAGTCACGAACAGACACCTATAAATCAAGCTATAAACTAAGGACACAAATGAGAAAAAACTGGGTAAGTGACAAGAAAGGAACACTCCAGAAGCAGACGAGTATTGCTCAGAGACTGCAAACTTAGAAGGCAGCTGTCTTCATGGGTTGTCTACATGTGAGAATCCTGCCAAGGTGGATGACTCACTACCTTCTCTATACATTTTTAGGACTTCACTTTGGCTTTTCTCTCTAAAAAGAAAACCCTTCCTTAAATAACCCCAACTTCTTTCCATCATCCAAGGCCAATGCCTTTGTTAAAATTTTCATAATAATTAATGTTTTCTTATTCTAAATTCCAATAATAGATTACCTATACCAATTATGGAGTATCCTTATCTATCTTACAATTTCTTGTATCTATGGCTTACCCCCCCCTTACTGATTCTGCAAAACAAAGAACTGAATATTATTTTTGTATCTTCAAATGTACAGTGTTGCATATGTAATATTGAATATGGAAGGGTAAAAGTAAAACAGGCGAACATGGACTATCAGTAATATTTAACATATATTATCACTACCACAGGAAGTATTTAAGACTCTCCACAATTATAAAAATTGCTATGGGGGATTGGGCCCAAAGAGGTTAATTATGTTTACTAAATATGTTAGCAAAACAAGAATTTAAACTCAGGCTTGTTTTCTGAAACTTCCTGCCAGTTAAGTAGATATATGATAGCTAAATAAATTTACACAAGAAGGGCAGATTAATGGATTAATGTCAATTTAGATAGGCTTCCCTAGTAAAATAATACAGCTTCTGTTCCCATCCTTTTGATGTTCCATTTCCCTTTATTGAAGAGATGAATTACAGCTGAGAAAGCATGCTCATAAAATTTTTACATGGCACAATATTGCTGTTCCTTGCCTCCTTGGCTCTGTTCATGCTATTCATTCTGCCTAGAATGTCATTCTTTCCCTTGTATGGTTGATAAATACTCATTATTCAATGTCCACCTCCAAAGTCAATTCTTCTGAACGATCATCCCCATTTGCTTTGCTTTCACAATAATCAAGAGAACAAAATCGCACTTTCTCATTTGAGTTACTGCTGAACCTGTGATTAACCTAGTCTCTGAGGCTCTTATCTTCTAATGACTTCTCAGGCTCCTGCATTTCTGCCTGCCCCATTCATTCACAAGACCCAGCCCAGCTGGTCTTTTGTAGTTCCACAAAGTGCTGAGCCGTCTCCCTGCTCAGTGCTCTATTTCAGCCTCTTCTGTTTACCTGGAATATTCCCCAGTACCCTCATCTTCCCTTACGTAACTAGTTCTTTATACTTTGGTTTCAGTTTGAATGCCACTTTCTTACAGAACCATTACAAACCACCCAACTGAGTCTTTTCCTGCCATTTACTTTTGTGTGTTTTCATCAGAGCACATTCAAATATTTCTAATTGTTTATTGTATCTATATATTTAATATATATATCTCTCATGGATGATAAAATCCAAAAGATAAGGACTACATCTATGTTGCTCATCAAATTATGAACAAGAAATATTTATCATACACTTTTCTCTGGTCACTCTATTTACTGGTATAGCAGCATTTACTCGAAGTCCAAACTGGAAGCTGATTTCAATTGATTACTATAATTTTTGAAATGCATCTAGTACTTATACAGGCATATGATATCCACTCAGAAACTGATGATTATCTGGATAAAATAAGTGATTATTCTACTTCACTATCATCCACCACATGCCAACAATGGACTAAACATTCTGGAAATAAAGACCAACCTGGAAGATGCCTGAATTGACTACATCTCCTCAGACGTTCACTGGGACAGCTTACCAACCCCTAAAGGGACCAATATTTCAATCTGGTTAGTTCCCTACCTACTCCAAGGGTCCTCCCTTGCTCCACCAGATTGCTATAGGAGCCTAAGTGTCTGAAGGCCAATTGTTGAAATTTCTTTTCTCCTATGCATCAGTTTTGTACAACTATCTTTTTTCTTTCACAATTGTCCCAGTCTCACAGATGTGTGCACTTAGACAGAAATACTAAAAACAAAACAAAGAAAAACAGGCACTCAGCCTGGCTCATCAGTACTACCTAGAAAAAAGCATTTGCATTCCTTTCAATAAATATCAAGAATAAATAATAAATAAATAAATAAATAAATAAATAAATAAAGTGAGTAAGTGATTATTAATAAAGAATTGTATTAGGCAGAATAATTGCTCCCTAAAGATATCTATGTCTTAATATCTTAATCTCTGGAGCCTGTGAATATGTTATGCTACATGAGAAAAGGATTATATTTAAAGACCTTAAGGTTGGGGAGATTATCTGGATTATCTTGGTGGATTTGTTCTAATCACCTGAGTCCTTAACAACAGAAACTCTTTCCCAGCTGTGGCCAGAGTCTTGAGGCAACAAAAGAGTCAGAGAGATGCACTGTTCTGGCTTTGAAAATGGAGGGGGTGTTAAAAGATAAACCGAAGCACATTAATATTTTTAAGAGTTTAAGTATACATCAATTTGATTGGGGCAGCACCAACTGGAAAGTAGTTCGGCATGCTTCACCAGCAGGAGCTAGGGCAAAAGTTTTTAAAGAGAAGGCACAGAAAGAAAGCAAGAAAATTTTGATTGCCTACAGTGTAGGTAGTCACTCTATCTGGGAAAGCTTAGTTGGCTGTTTGTGATTGATTATTTCTAAATTTCATTTTCTTGGATTCATGTACATTGGCTCAGATTTTGGGTTACTTACACAGGCTATCAAGACAGTAAAGCCACTCCAATCTTATGGCCTCTTTATGTAATTGCTTTAACAGTAGCCATGAACAAAAGAATGTGGGTGGCCTATGGAAGCTGGAAAATACGAAGAAATGTATTATCCTCTAGAGATTTTAGAGACGAACACAGTCCTAGAAGCACTTTGATTTTACCTCAGTGAGACCCATGTCAAACTTCTGACCTACAAAAGCATAAGATATTTTGTTTGTTGTTATCTTAAGTCATTAAAATATGGGAATTTTTCACAGCAACAGTACAAAAATGATTACAGAAATATATAATACATAAGTAAGGTGACAGAATTCAGATACAGAAAATTCTTTTTCTTTAAATTAAAAAAATTTTTGTTTAATATTTTTTTTATTTATTTTTGAGAGAGACAGACAGAGCACAAGCAGGAGAGGGGCAGAGAGAGGGGAAACATAGAATTGGAAGCAGGCTGCAGGCTCTGAGCTGTCAGCACGGAGCCTGACATGGGGCTCGAACTCAAGAACCAAGGGATCATGACCCGAGCCAGAGTCAGACGCTTAACCGTCTGAGCCACCCAGGTGCCCTGAAAAAATTTTCAATTATTCAGAAAAATGGGCTGAAATAAACACAGTTCAACTGTGACTGTAAAACAGTATAAAGGCTTATGTTTAAAACAAAATGTCACTGGATTAGAGATATCTAACTTAGCAGAGATTCATGTACAAAAGACCTTGGATTTCTAACTTGATGATGATCATACCAGGAGTAAGAATTGTGGAAATTCTCTTAAAGCAGCTAATGGAACTTTAGATTACACTGGTTGAATTCTGGTAAGATAAGAGACAATTGGGCTACTCTGTTCCACAGTGCTCACATGACATCACGTTTGTTGTATATTGCACCATAACACCATGTCATATTTTAAACACACTGAAAAACAGCTACCTAGGCTGGAGTAAGCTTCTGAATTAAAATTATATAAAAATAGGGGCACCTGGGTGGCTCAGTCGTTAAGCGTGTGACTTCAGCTCAGGTCATGATCTCACGGTCTGTGAGTTCGAGCCCTGTGTCGGGCTCTGTGCTGACAGCTCAGAGCCTGGAGCCTGTTTCAGATTCTGTGTCTCCCTCTCTCTCTGCCCCTCCCCTGTTCATGCTCTGTCTCTCTCTGTCTCAAAAATAAATAAACATTAAAATTATATAAAAATATATTTAAATAAAATGGGTTGAAATATGCAAGATTCAATAGATTGTAAGTCAATATAATTACTGCAAATATTTATTTGCTTGTCTTTCTAGCAGGTACAAGGTCATCTTTATTATGTACGTAAGAACAGAAAATAGGAGGAAGGTCAGTGAATGACAGTGAGTGACACTGGACTGGATTCTATATTGTATGGAGGTAGGGACAAGGTCTATGTCAAAGAGAAGATGCTAATTCTTTCATGCATTTCATTCTTTCATGCAAAATTTCCCAATAGTATAATTATCTGAAAGTCTACCAATGGGTTATTATCAACATATATTTCTTCTTGCTACTAATATATGGTATTTTTTCCTGAATGAACACCCACTATTCTCTTTTTAATAGTAAGTGCACATAACTACACAGTTTTTTTTGTTCATAGTCTAACTTAAGACTTCTATCATTTCATGCAATGCACATACTCACATTGAGTAAATAAACCAAGAGTTAAAAGTTTACATAAATAATATTATTTAAGAACAAATTATGGTAAGAAATACCTTATGGTAAATATGAAATATGTTTAATATCATGACTAAGAAAAGCATAGTAAGTTTTTCATCATCCCACTCAATTAGATTGTCATCATCCTACTCAATCAGTTAAAAAAAGATAAGAATAAAAAATAATAAAGAAGGTAAAAAGATTTTGTTTATATTAATTATAGACTAGATTACCAGGAAGATAAGAGAGGCATATTAAATATGTGAAGCTATAATTGTTTGGGATTTTTCAGAACTAATAAGAAATATCAATCCTCAGATACAAAATGCTCAGTTAATCCCAAGCAAGATAAATGAATTTTTATCTATGAATTTCTATCAATGAATGTTTATCAGTGAATCTTCCCCTAGATACAGTATAAAAGAACACAACCAAAGATATAGAGAATTTAAAAAAATGACCCAAAAGACAATATCTCAAATAAGCAGCAGTTGAATTATAGGGGTTATAGTTGACATATGCTTGACTTACACAACTTATCAAAATCAACAATAGAAACAATAAAATGTTAAGATCTTTTCAATAACTACTACTACTAATAATAATAGCCAACATAGCTATTCTTCTATAACTGGTGAAGTTTTTTTTTAATCAAAATTAAAGATGAAATAAAGATACATACACTCAGAAACTTAGAGAAGTCATTAACAGGAGACTTGTATGAAAGGAAAACACAAACGGTGTTCTTTAATCAGAGGGATTTGCTAGTAGAAGGAAATTCTGAGAAGGAAAAAAGGAAGAAAGATCAAAGACATTGGTAATAGAGGGAAAATGTAAATAAAACATTATATTGAGGGTATAAAACAGATGGGGTGGAGAAATCAAATAATATTATTATTTTTTTTTTTAACGTTTATTTATTTTTGAGACAGAGAGAGACAGAGCATGAATGGGGGAAGGTCAGAGAGAGGGAGACACAGAATCTGAAACAAGCTCCAGGCTCTGAGCTGTTAGCACAGAGCCCGACACGGGGCTCGAACTCACGGACTGCGAGATCATGACCTGAGCGGAAGTTGGCGGCTCAACTGACTAAGCCACCCAGGCGCTCCCAAATAATATTATTTAAAATGCCGTACAAGAGTAATGCAGAAGTCATGAGGATGGTAAATGAAATCAAAGTTCTCTAAATCTGTTATCTTGGAAAATAGCAAAAGTTTAAAATCAAGGTGTCAGCAAGGCACGCCACATCTGAAACTTGCAGGAGAATCTTTCCTTAATTTTTCCTGGTTTCTGGTATTTTGTGTACAATCTTTGATGTTCCTCGGTTTATAGCTGCAGTGGTCCAGTCTTTGCATTCATCATCACATATGTTCTCACTGAGCATATCAATTTTCAAATGACCATCTTCTTATAAATACACCACTCATATTAGAGTAGGACCCCACCACTTCCTGTATGACCTCTTCTTAGCTAACTGAATATGCAACAAGCCTATTTCCAAAAAAGGTCACATGTTGAATTAGGTTTAGGACTTCAATATATCTTTTTTTGGGGGGGAGGGGTGGAGGGTGGGGGGTGGGGAACACAATTCAGTACATAATACTCATTGATAGAATAGAAACAGGATATATAGCTTCCAAAAGAGTAAAGATAATAAATATTTCTTTAAAAATTTTTTTAAACATTTATTTATTTTTCAGAGACAGAGAGAGACAGTGCACAAGCAGGGGAAGGGCAGAGAAAGAGGGAGACGCAAGATCCCAAACAGGCTCCAGCTCTGAGCTGTCAGCACAGAGCCCTAGGCGGGACTCAAGCCCACAAACCGTGAGATCATGACATGAGCCGAAGTCAGATGCCTAACCAACTGAGCCACCCAGAAGCCCAGAGAATAAATATTTCTTAAGCAATATTCCTAGCAAACAAAGAAAAAGGAAGAGCATGAAATAAAAGGCAGAGCAGAAAAATCAAAAGCTCAAAAGAATAAAGTGGAATAAACTGAACTATAATTATATTGAATGTGTTACATTTTATTAATTAAAACTATGGTTAAAAGACAAAGATCATCAGACTAGATGAAATAACAAGTTCAATCATATGCAACTGTGAGTCATCTAAAATATATAATTACAAAAATGTTGAAAGTACAAGGATGAGAAGAGATATACTGTAAAAATAAAAAAGAAAATTTATTAGCTAGTATAGTATGATATTAGACACAACTTATTTTAAGGTAAAAATATAAATAATATCTTCAACATGATAAATGCTTAAATTTATTTACGATATATAACATTTTATAAGTTGTATGACCATAGCACCAAAGCGTATCAACAAACTTCTTCAGGGACAAAGTGAAATAAACCAATCAGAAATGGGTATCTTATTCAACACTGTAAATAATAGAATAGGCAGACAAGATGTTAGTAAAGTTATTGGAGATTTGAAACATATGGTGGAAAATACTCGTCATAAAGTATTTATATAAAACAATGCACCTATCAGGTTAAGAGACATTTATTTCAGAACATATGGATCATTTATAAAAGTTGTTCATGTCATACGCTGTAAAGCATATCTAAATCTTTCAAAATATTGAAGCCATACAGAATGTGCTCTCTAACCACACTGCAATTTAGATTCAGATGCATTTTAATAAACAAACAAATAAATAAATAAATCATCATTACAGTCTGGAAATACGGGATATACTTCTAGTCAATCTATGGGGAGAAAGAAATCATAGTATATTTTTAAAATTATTTAAAATTTTTTTAATGTTTATTTTTGAGACAGAGAGGGACAGAATGTAAGTGAGGGTGGGGCAGAGAGAAGAGGGAGTCACAGAATCCAAAGCAGCTCCAGACTCAGCTGTCAGCACAAAGCCCGCTGTGGGGCTCAAACCGGTAAACCGCAAGATCATGACCTGAACTGAAGTCTGATGCTTACGACTGAGCCAACCATGCGCCCCTAAAATTATTTTGAATTAATAATAAGCGCAACTCAGAACTGTAAGATGTAGTTAAAGAAAAACCTATGGGAAATGTTTATGTTGGAAACGAATAAAGTTAAAATCAAGTCACCTCAATAAATTAAAGAAAGCAATAGTAGAAAGTGTTCAAGAGATTAAAAACTAGAAGAAAATATTAAAAAAAAAAGTAAAATTAATGAAACAGAAAAAAAAATCACATAATTGAGAGGATCAAGAAAGACTAAAGCTGGTGCATTATGAAAATCAATTTTAATAAAAATGTATGATGGCAGTGACAAAACAGAGGGAGAAATTACAAATATCCTATGTCAAGAATGAAAAGGGAGTATCACTTTAAAAAGAAAATGGGATAATTATGATAAAAATTTTCCTATTAAGGACAAATGAAACAATATCTCAATAAATACAAATTAAGAAACTTAAATCAATACTAAAAAACGTGAAGAATCATTTAAACATTTAAAAATTGTATTGCTAGTGAAAATATAGCCCCAAGAGAAAGGATTAATTCCAGAGAGCATAACTGAGACTTAACCAAAAAAGAAGACAAAATCCAAATTAATACAACTGTTTGAAATTAATTTTCTAAATCTAGAGAAGTCCTGATATTCAAACCTTACAAGGATAGTAGAAAAATGGAAATTATAAGTAATTTCATTATAAATATAGTCATGAATATATTAAACATTAATACACTGAATAGCAATGCATAAAGGATATTCATGGAGGTTAGTTTAACATATTACACATCATATTTACATATTACATATTATATTAACAAATTAAGGGAGAAATATACTCAAAAAACATTTTCATGAGCAACTCAAAAGATTCACAAAAAAAGTTTTTAATGAATTTCAAAAAATATTCATTTCAATATTTACATAAAATTTTAGTCAAGTAGACATATAGGGGATGTCCCTAAACTTGATAATTTATAGCTAGACAATTCTTACAGTAAACAAATTATTTAGTGCTGAGATATTTAAATCTTTCCCTTTAGAAGCTGTAAAAGACAAAACCTACTAATTGCACAAATATTCAAGATTATTAAATATGAACAAGATATTTGAATGCTTATTTCATAAAATAGAACATCAAAATGACCAGTAAACCTATGAAATCTCATCTCAGTTCATTAATTATTTGGACAAATGTAAATTAAAACCACAATTAGATTTCAAAACACAGTCACTGGTTGGAAACATGGAAAGTGTGATAATACCAAGTATTGACAAGAATGTGGAGCATTACACATTGTCATATACTCTTGTAAATTCACACAACTATTTTAGAAAATATCAGGCATTATCTTATGCCTTTGAAATATAAATAACCAAGCAATTCAAACACTAGACATATATTCAGTATACACAAATGTCTATGTAGTCATGGATCACTGATATGTGTGTAATAACATGTAGAAACATCCCCAAATGCACATAATACAATGGATATACTCATACAAGGGATTACTACGTTGCAATGAAACAATACAAACCAGAGCTACACGTAACAATAAAGATGAATTTTGCCTACCTAATGTTGAGTGAATTATACAAGACACAAAAGAAAACATACAATTTAATTCCATGTATATAAATTTAAAACAGGAAAAATTTAAAAAAATGTCAGAGATTTCCACATGGGTGGCAAATAAAATACTAATAAAAGCAAGGAGCAAGCTTCAGATTACGTATATATGTACATAAGTTTCCTCAGGTGGAGAAGAGGCTTCAGAATTAGTAAAGTGGTCTCTTAGAGTACAAATGATATGGTGTTTTTTGACCTGGGTGGTAATGAAACAGCCAAACAGGTACATGTAATTTGCATACACATTTCTGAATAAGTATTATGCAACACAACGTCAAAAAATCTTTAAGGATGCCTGGGTGACTCAGTCTGTTAAGGGTCTGACTGGGTTTTTTTTTTTTTAACTTTTTGTTTTAATGTTTATTTATTATTTTTGAGAAACGGAGAGAGGGTGAGTAGGGGAGGGGCGGATAGAGGGGCTCCAGGCTCTCAGCTGTCAGCACAGAACCTGACACTGGGCTCGAACTCACAGACTGAGATAGATCATGACGGGAGCTGAAGTCAGACACTCAATTGACTGAGCCACCCAGGCACCCCTAACTGTCTGACTCTTGATTTCTGCTCAGGTCATGATCTCAGAGTTCATGAAATGGAGCCCCACATCCATCCAGAGCCTGCTTGGGATTCTTTCTCTTTCTCCACCACTCCCCTCTCATAGGAGAGCACATGCATACTCTCTGTCTCTCAAAATAAATAAACATTTAAAAATATTTAATGTTTTCATAATTAAAAATAAGATAAAACACAAGTTTTCACATAAGAAATAGATTTTATGCAGTCCTTATTGTAAATTATATTTCAATTAGTGTATCTAAATTATTTCTAAGCAATCTACACATTTTACCCAAATTGGACACTTTAACTACATATAAAAGGAAAAGAATTATACTGGGGAAAGTGCAGAAATTGTGAACAAAATTGGAAATAAATGAGGTGCCACTCATCAGAAACCAGAATTTTTTCTATCTCTGGTCCTCGTAAATGTTTTGACACACTCACACCCCACATGACTTGTGTGTGTGTGTGTGTGTGTGTGTGTGTGTGTGTGTGTATGCTTGTATAAATGTTATAGACAGAAATCAGGGTATCGGAAAACTGATTGTTCTTCAAAATAACATTTGAAAATTTGGATTAGATGTGCACTGACTGCCATCTGCTAGGGATATGATTCACAATAAGGGGCTACAACCCCCAACCCCATAACACACACACACACACACACACACACACACACACACATACACACACACACTCCTTCAGAAGCATCTTGGTTGTTTCATCAATCTCAAGTCTTGGACATTAGAATTTGTTTCTGTATCATTGCCTTATTTCTTCTTTAAACATCTTAGAGGTGTGGTGAGATGGCAAGGGCGAGGGACACAGCTGCTTTATTTTAAGTAGAGGGCGAGAGAAGTTTGTAACATAATTGATTAGCCTCTACTGAATCCTGCTAATGTGCTCAGGACTGATCTAAGGGCCTTTTGTGAATTGTTAATTGTAACAACTGTAACAATTATAACAATTGTGAATTGTTAGTCCTTTTAACAGTTCTATGACTTATATTATGATGCTTAGTTTATAGATGAAGAAGCAAAAGCACAAACTGTTTAGGTATCCTGCCCAAAGTTATACAGCTAGTAAATGGTAAATTTAGAAATTAAACACAGGCAGTCTAGCTCCAGGCAATCCATTCTCTTAACAGTACTTCCTCTCTATTATTAAAATAATCAATTTGTTTTCTGACATTGTCATACTTACGAGAATAATGCCATGTGTAATACATTTTAAAAACAAAACGAACTTAATGGAGAACCTGACCAGTTATTATGTTTTTTCCTGTTTTTCCTCCTTTTCTCTTTTTTTCCAAAGGAATAAAAAACATTATAACACTCAGAAAAATTGTGAGTTATTTTTGTCATACTTCGCAGATCTGTTTTACTTGCTTTTCAGTGATGATGATATATTTTGGTTTGGTTTTGGTTAAGCTGACAGAATATAGTAACATAATTTAGCCAGTTGTCTTTTAATAACCAGACTTGTATAACAGCAGATTTTTCTGATCAAATTTAATTTTTATTTTTTTTATTTTTTATTTTTTCATTTTATTTCATTTTTTGTTTAGTGTTTTTAAACCTTTATTTTTAGAGAGATAGTATGAGCAAGGAAGGAGCAGATGGGAGGGAGAGAGAATCCTTTTTTTTAAATTTATTTTAACATTTATTTTATTATTTTTGAGAGAGAGAGACAGAGAAAGAGCATGAGTGGGGGAGGGGCAGAGAGAAAGGGAGACCCAGAATCCAAAGCAGGCTCCAGGCTCCAGGCTCTGAACTGTCAGCACAGAGCCCTACACAGGGCTCAAACTCATAAACTGTGATATCATGACCTGAGCCGAAGTCGCACACTTAACAGACTGAGCCACCCAGGCTCACCCAGATGTATATAATTTTTAACACTCCTAGGTTAGTCATTATATAAACTAAATATTTCTAATTCTATTCCCTGGCACTTGGTAAATGGCAATCCCTGTGGTCTTAAAGTGAGGTGTGGCCATATGAATTGCTTTTTTCAGTGTATGTCTCATGGCGGCAGAGCTTTATGAGCCAGCATAATTCATTACCTTCTCTTTGTCTCTACCACCATACTAGATTTAGTTGATGAATGCTCAGCATGGTTCCAAGACTGAGATGTAGCAGGACTCCAGTCGACACTGATAGACATGGAAAATGGAAAGGAAATAAAGTTCTGCTGAGATTCTTGGATTCTTTATTATCACAGCATAACCTAGATTATCCTGACAGATACATACTCTTGCTAAAGCAGACGTATGCAGGATTCTCAAAAGAAAATATTTGATTTTACCATGGTACTTTCTTAGGAACATGCTGCCTCAGCATGAATGTATTATGTTGTTTTAATAACTTCCTGTATACTAACAAAATAACTATTTTAGGATTTACAGAATAAGGATGGTGATATAAAATCATACATATAAGCTTAGTATTTGCTGGTAAAGCAGGGAACAAATTATTCTTATAAATTGTTACAAAGATTTTGTGACAATATTGAATACCCGTTCTCTACTACTTCTGTATTTTTTATATTGCGATGCAATACTGATGCCATATTAACTTGTTATATATAGAGATATGCAGTCTAGAAATGTCCATTACTTTTTCTCTCCATTTTTTGAACTTACTTTTCTCTTTTTTTTAAATTTTTTTTAATGTGGATTTATTTTTGAGAAAGAGAGAAAGTGCGAACAGGAGAGGAGCAGAGAGAGAGGGAGACACAGAATCTGAAGCAGGCTCCAGGCTCTGAGCTGTCAGCCCAGAGCCCGACGTGGGGCTCGAACCCATGAAGCATGAGATCATGACCTGAGCCGAAGTCGGACACTCAACCAACTGAGCCACCCAGGCGCCCTTACTTTTCTCTTTTTTAACAAAGGTATTTTTTTTTCTGAAATAGCTTTATTTCATGTCATTTTCTGTCCCAATTATGGAGTTCACAATAAAAATTTATGATTGAAAACGATTTTCATATGTTTCCTAGACACAGTATTAATGTTAACTAATTGCTCTCTTATTTATTTATTTTGAGAGAGAGAGAGAGAGAAAGAAAAAGAGAGAGTGAGCAGGGTAGGGGCAGAGAGAGAGGGAGAGAATCCAAAGCAAGCTCCTTGCTGTCAACACAAAGCCCAATGTGGGGCTCAAACTCATGAACCATGAAGCCTGAGCTTAAACCAAGTGTTGGATGCTTAACTGACTGAGCCACTGAGGTCCCCCAATGTTAGTTGCTTTCATAATAACAGCACTTTGTTATCACTGCTGCTATTTGTTAAAGAAGTAAAGCTCAGGGGAATCGATGACTCAGCACTTCATAGATGACAAAATTCAAAGTAGTTCAACTTGCCCATGCCTCAACAAGTGAAAAACTGAACTTCCATTTAGTAAAAAATGCTTCACATCACTCCTTAAAACACTGGGTAACCATTGCATTGTAATTTTGTTGTTGTTGTTGTTGTTGTTGTTGGCAGAAAACTTGACTCTAATGGAAGCTCATTCAAGTGGAATTCAGATTTACATATTCCAATGCATTGCAGCAATTTCTACTTTACCGTAACTGAAAAATCACTACATCTCTATTTTCTACAAGTGAATCTTACAGTATATGCATAATGTTACTGTTGCAAAATTATATAATATGCAATATTGTTCTACTCACAACACATTAAGATCCTCTATGCTAATCATTTGTCAGCTAAGATATCAAATTGCCCAGTAGTCACTGCTTCAAAGCCTATCACAGAAAAACATATAGCTGTTTTAACATATAAGCAGAAAAGAAATGGACCTATAGTTCAGCATGATAACTTTCATCTAGAGTCTCTTAGTGTTTATGTGTGGAATGTTATATGAAGAATGGATGGCAATTTATTTATATGCATCCTCAGTTTTCTATCCATATTCTATTTCTAACCATGCTTGTAATTGACATTGCGACTGTGTCTGAATTCAATACTTTCTAATGGCTGTAATGGCATCAAATTCATTCTTGGAGGAGCACCAGGCCTGTGTAAGTACTGAAAGTCCTAACTAAAAGAATGAAATTGGGAATGAAAAAAAAGACCTAGAATTTCCATTAAGAGAATTATAGACTATCAGATGAATTCAAAAGTTAAAGAAAGTTCCCAGAAGCATCAACATAGCAAAAGAATAATGAGGTACTTTGGCATGGATTTATAGTAATAATTGTCACACCTGTGGTTGAATGTGAGTCTGTAAGAAATTTTGCTTCAGTACAGAGAACAATCATTAAAACTGTATCTACCAGGCATTTTACATAGATAATTACTTTTTATTGATTCAGCAGAGAAATTTTGACTAAATAGAAGAGTTATATAATTTATCTAAAAAAGGTGAAAAATTTTGCTGAATCTATTATCTTCTCAGTTATAAATGTAATATTCAAGAGACTATAATTTGACAACAACTTTGGTGAGTTTGCACACAAATCTCTCATACTTGACATTATAATTCAACCAAATCTTTCTAATCTAAATTTTTCATGTAAGAGGTAAGTGAGGCGGGCTGCAATACTATCCTAATAAATCTTAGGACAAAGTAAAATATTTGAACATATATATTTATTAGTCCCCATTAATGTATTTATATCCTCCCATGTTGTACTGTTAGGTCTCTAAATAGCTTAACACCTGAATCTTAGATTATTTCCATATCAATTTTCTAAAAAACACCAAGATTTTCAGAGAGAAAAGATATAAAACTAATACTTATCTCTTTTTTAATTATTACATAGGTTCCATGCCCAGCGCAGAGCTGGGCACAGGGCCTGAACTCACAATGCTGAGATCAGGACCTGTGCTGAGATCGAGACTCAGATGCTTAACTGACTGAGCCACCCATGTACCCTAATACTTATTTCTTTAAGTACTAATTAATTTAATTTGTTATTCAGTGATATACAATATAATAGAATACATATTATTCAAATGTATGTATAAATATATGCATAAATGTTATAAATAAGACTATTTCTGAAACTCAACAGTGAGGTCCAAAAAAGATATAAGAAACACTCATTAATAAGTAGCAATTATGCTGTCGAAACACTGAAATTAACATCCTGTATTTATTGCTTTTCTATCCTCCTACTAAATTTTGCCAATTAGATACAGAAGGTCATAGGAAGACTCAAAGCACATTTATAGGGGTAATTGTACTGAGAGTAATCCAATTATGTTTAAATGCTTCCGTGATGTTATCATTCTTATGGAAACCTCTGTTACACCAGCTTCATTTAGGAGACAGAGCAGATGTTGCTTTCCTTTTGCCTACTTCCCCTCATCCTACTAAGTCCAGAATGTGGTCCAGTCAGGATATTATTCAGAAGAAAATGCCTTGATACTAGTTTCTTTAAGTTAAATTCATTGGCTATACATAGATGTCCAGATTAATGTGTAAGGGATTGGAAAATGATGAGCTATTTCAAGTATTTTCTACATCATTAACATGATTAATCTATGTCTGTATTATACAACCCCAGCTCTCCAAATATTCTATCATGAGGAATAATATTGAGCAAGGGGTTATAATTTATCAAAGTTATGGTAGAAAAATGACCCTAGCTTAGACTTTCTTGATTCTTTTTCCTGAATGTCATGTATTCTAAATTATCAAAAAAAGTCATGAGAAAGTAACTGTTAGTGGCAGTCCAAGATGGTGGTGTAGAAAGATCCTGAACTCACTTCTTGCCATGGATATCCAATCTACATCTACATATGGAAGAGCTCCCTCTGAAGAAGAACTGAAAACTAACTGAAATGCTCTTCCACAACAAAAATAAAAGGGCCATATCAAGATTACAGGGGAGGCAGACATGTGGTCTCACCAAAACCCCACCCTAGTCTGGAATCTCCCTAGTCTGGAGCTTCTCCCTGATAAGTGAGGGGTGTGGACTTCAGGTCCCGAAACCCTAGGGATCTGGATCAGAGAGATGAGCCTGTGAAAGATCTGGCTTTGAAAACCAATAGGCTAATATCCAGGAGACCCAAAGTGCTGTAGGAAACTTAGATACTCCTTTTAAAGGGCTCATGTTTAGACTCACTTGCCTGGGATCCAATGCAAAAGCAACAGTTTGCCAAGAGGTACACAAAGGAGACTTATTTGCTATTTTTAAAGCATCTTCCAGAGGGGCAGGGACCAGTTGGGACTTTCTGAAGGATTGGAGGCACTGCCATTTTTGTTCTCTCCTTCTACCTGGCTAGTGCAGGGATCCACATGAGGACACAGCACCCTTCTGGTACCTTGCTAAAGCAGGAGGCCACAAGTGGTCACAGCATTATCCTGGTGTCTTGCTAAAGTTGATGGAAATGTGCAGCCACAAAATTCTCCCATAGCTTTATTAAAACCTGTCAGTGGGTATACACAATTATAGCACTTTTCTGCTGCCTTTCTAAAGCTGATGATGTGCTAAGGCACAGCATTCTCCCACTGCCTTGCTAGGATTGGTGGGCACACATAATCAAAGGATTTTCCCACTGCCTTTTAAAAGTCAATAGGCATGCCCCATCCCCAACATTCTTCCATTGCCTAAATAAAGCTGGAAAATGCCTGCAGTCTACATAGGGATATCCCTTAACACCTGACTATAGTGGCTCAGGTCTTGAACTCCTGGGACCCAAGGCACTATAAAAATCAGAAAGACAGTTCTTGGCAGGCTACGCCCTCCACAGTATTGCACAGACAGCAGACTGAAACACGCCCCTAGTCTTCCTGTGAAAAAGGAATATTTACTTGGCCTTGAGCTTCAGCTTGTAAGACATGCTTTAGGTTTGCTATACATTTGAAAAACTATGCAGGTGCTATCAAGAAATGTTGATGGGGGACACCATCATTGGGCTCTCCCTTGCCCACATTATGGTTCATGTATTCCTCTCAGAAAGGAGTTTATACACTTGCCTGAAGTCCAAATTTTTGCAATGGTTTCCCAGGGTACAGCTCAAGATATCCTAGTTTGAAGGCCAGCAGGGTTTATGATTTCAGTCTCACAACACTGTATGAAATCTCAATAACTTAAAAGCTAGTGCCTGTTGATCTAGCTTCCAAATGGCCTGAATCTAAGTGTTGACTGAGATCCCTCCCTATGAAATGCTAACATATCTTGGCAGATCCTCAAAAACTGGGACCTAGCAAGAATAAATCATTATGCTCAGACAACTTCAAAAGTTCAAAAGACAACCAAGAGCAAAGGCAAAGTTGATGATCAGGTTCATCTCCTATACAAAGTCACTCCTTCAAGACTGGGAGAGGCACTTATTTTGCTAATACACAGAAACAAACACAAATAGTCCAGCAAAATGAAAACAAACAAAAAAATAAATAAACAAAACAAAACAAAATGCAAAGTGAAAAAAAAGGAATATATTCCAAACCAAAAAGCAAGATTAAGCCTCAGAAAAAGACAATGAAACAGAGGTAAGTAATGATAAAGGGTTCAAATTAATGGTCATAAAGATCTTACCAAATTTGGGGAAAGAATAGATGAACTAAAAATTTCAACAAAGAGATAGAGAATATAAGAAAATACAAAACAGAAGTCACAGAGCTGAAGAATACAATAAATGAACTTAAAAACATCACTAGAGAGGTTCAATAGCAAACGGAATGAAGAAGAAAAATGAATCAGTGATCTAGACGACAGGGTACTGGAACGCACCTAGAGCAGCAAAAATAATTTTAAAAAGAATTGTAAAACTAAAGACAGTTAATACTTGTGGGATAACATCAAGCAGAATAATATTTGGATTAGAAGGGTCCCAGCAGGAAAAAAGGGGAAAAAGGGGGCAGATAATGTATTAAAAATATATTGGTTAAAATTTTTCCTAACCTGGGGCAGGAAAAATATATCCAACTGCAGAAAGCACAGAGACTTCCAAATAAGATGAACCCAAAGAGATCCTCACCGGGATATGTTATGACTAAAGCATTAAAATTTACAGATAAACATAATTTTAAAAGGAGCAACAGGCAAACAACTTTTCATGTACAAAGGAACCCCCATAATACTATCAATAGATTTTTCAGAAGAAACTCTGCAGGTCAGGAGAGAAGGGTATGATACATTAAAATCTTCCAACCAAGAATACTCTACCTGCCAAAATTATCATTCAGAATTAAAGAAGAGATAGAGGAAATCAAATGCAGAAGAAGTTTATCATCATTAACCTAGTTTTACAAGAGATATTGCAGGTACTTCTTTAAGCTGAAAAGAAAAAAAACCCACTAATTAGTAATAAACAATACTGGTAAAAGAAAAAAAAACCTTATGAAAGTAAAAGTCTCACTGGTAAAGGTAAATATATTGTAAAAGTAGTGGATTAATCCCTTATAAAGCTAGTATGAAGGTTAAAATACAAAAGGCATAAAGTTAACTATAACCATAGTAATTATTTAAGGGCTACAAAACATAAAAAGTTGTAAAATATGACACCAAAAACGTAAGTCATTGGGTTATAGGGAATAAAAATATACAGTTTTAGAATGAATTCAAATTTTAGTTGGTATCAACTTAAAAATAGATCACTTTATAGATTTAAAGTCTATTAAATGTGAAACTCATTATAATTACAAAGTAAAAAAAAAACAAAGTAAAAACGTATAGTTGATAGACAAAAAAAGATAAAGCAATCTAATATAACACTAAAGAAAGTCTCAAATTAAAAGGCAAGAGGGTAAGAGATGAATAAAACATAAAGGAACTACAAAAACATCTAGAAAATAATTTTTTAAAATGGCAATAATACATACATATCAATAATTACTTTAAATGTAAATGAACTAAATTCTCAAATCAAAAGACATAGATTGGCTAAATTGATTTAAAAAAAAAAAGAAAACAAGACTCAGCTATATGCTGCTTATAAGAGACTCACTTCAGATGTAAGCACAAAAACTGAAAGAGTGATTCCATGCAACTGGAATTGAAAAGTGGTTTAGCTATACTTATATCAGACAGAATAGATATTAAAACAAAGTCTGTAATAAAACACAAAAAAGGGTATTACATAGAGATAAAGGGGTCAGTCCAACAGAGGACATAACATTTAGCAATACTGATGCACGCAACACAAGAGGACCTCAATATATAAAACAAATATTAACAGACCTAAAGGGAGAAATTGACAGCAAAACAATAATAGTAGGGGTCTTTAACACTCCACTTACATCAGTGAGTAGATCATCCAGACCAAAAATTAATAAAGATAAATTGGCCTTAAATGACACATTAGACCAAATGGACTTAATAGATATGTATGGAATATTCCATCCAAAATAGCAGAATTCACATTCTCTTCAAGTGTACATGGAGCAGTCTTTAGGATAGATCACATGTTAGGCCATAAAATAAAGTCTCAATAAATTCAAGAAGAATGAAATCATGTCAAGCATCTTTTCCATCATCAATGGTATGAAAGAAATCAATTACAGGAAGAAAGCTGGAAACATCACAAATACTGGTGATTAAACAACATGCTACTGAACAACTAATGGGTCAATGAAAAAATAAAAAAGACAAGTAAAAAATACCTTGAGACAAATGAAAATAAAAATACATTACAAAATCTATAATGGGATGCAGCAAAAGCAGTCCTAAGGGTACTTCATGGCAAAATAGACTTACCTCAAGAAACAAGAAAAATGTCTAACAACCTAACTTTACATCCAAAGTATCTTTAAAAAAAACAAGTGAAGCTTAATATTAGTAGAAGGAAAGAAATTATGAAGATCAGAGAGGAAATAAATGAAATAGAGATTTAAAAGACAATAGAAAAGATCAATGAAATTAAGAGCTGGTTCTTTGCAAAAAATTACACCTTTAGCTAGATTCAACAACAACAAAAAAAGGACTCAAATAAATAAAATCAGAAGTGAAAGAAAAAAAGTTACAATTGATACCACAGAAAAACAAAAGATCATAAAAGACTACTTTGTACAATCGTACAACAATAAACTGAACAAACTAGAAGAAATGAATAAATATCTAGAATCATACAGTACTCCAAGACTGAATAGAAAGTCTGAATAGACCAGTAACTAGTAAGAAAATTAAATCAACAATCAAAGAACTCCCAACAACAACCAAAGAAGTTCAGGACCATATGGCTTTACTGATTAATTCTACCAAATAATCAAAGAAAATTTAATACCTATCCTTTTCAAACTCTTCCAAAACATTAAAGAGGAGGGAATACCCCCACACTCATTTTTCAAGGTAAGCATTACTCTGAAACTAAAGACAGAAAAAGACACCACCACCACAACAAAAAAATTACAGGCCAATATCCCTGGTAAACATAGATGCAAAAATTTTCAAGAAAAGGTTAACAAACCAAATTCTAAATACAGTAAAACGTTGGTTTGTGGGCATGATTCATTCCAGAAACATGCTTGTATTCCAAAGCACTTGTATCAAAATGACTTTCCCCATAAGAAATAACGGAAACTCAGATGATTCATACCATAACCCAAAAATATTCATATAGAAATGATTACAATACTGTAATATACTATAATAGAGAAAACACAAAATATGAAGAAAAATAAACAAATTAACCAACACTTACCTTTGAAAAGCTTTGTGACTGGTGTGAGGGAGACAAGAAAGAGGAGGGTTATTGTGAAGGATGACTTTCACTGTCACTAATGGAATCACCGCTATCTATTGGCTCAATGGAATCCTTTTCTTTTCATGCAACTTTAACAAGGAACCTGTCCAATGACACTTGCTTTTGCCTCCTTTTGAGGATTTTGCGGAGATGTGACATTGCACTGTCATTAAACAGATCCATCACTCACTCTGATACAGCCTTATTCGGATGGTGCTTTGCTACAAAATTTTGCACTGTTTCCCACATTTTACACATCTCCCTAATCTCATTTGAAGTGAGGGGTTCCTCCCTCCTTTTCTTTTCCTCCTCCTCCTCTGCAGACAAGATCTCCTGCATAACCTCTTGCAGTTGCTCGTGATGTAGATCCATCAGTTTGTCAGTGGTCAGATCCTGGTCATGTTCCTCTACTAGCTCTTGAATGTCATTGTCATTCACCTCCAGTCCCATGGTTTTCCCCAAGCCACAATTTAATCGACAACTGGCACCTCCTGTTCAGGAAAAAGCCTCTCTAAGTCATGTCCAAGAATGTAATCAGGCCACAGTTTTCTCCACGCAGAATTGAGGGTTCTGTTCGTGACTGCATCCCAGGCTTTACTGATGATCTTGAGGCAGTTCACAATGTGGAAATGATTTTTCCAAAACTCTTGGAGGGTAAGGTTTGTCCCTTCAGTCACCTCAAAACATTGCTGAAATAGTGCTGTGGTGTAAAGCTTTTTAAAGTTTGAAATGACCCGCTGATCTATGGGCTGGAGGATTGGAGTGGTGTTGGGAGGAAGGAACTTGACTTTAATGAACTCAAAGTCCTCTAGTAAGTCATCCCCAAAGCCTGAAAGATGAGCAGGAGCATTATTGATAACCAACAAGGCTTTTAGTGGCAGATTCTTTCCTAAAAGGTATTTCTTCACTGCAGGACAGAAGACCTTGTTGATCCACTCAGTGAACAAGATAAGAGTGACTGAAGACTTGCTGTTGGACTTCCACATAATGTTTAACTGGCTCTTCTGCACCTTGAATTTCTTTAAGGCTCATGGCTTCTTGGAATGAAACATGAGCACGGGCTTGACTTTCAAATCCCCACTTGCATTAGCACAAAACAAGAGAGTGATAAGGTCTTTCATGGGCTTATTACCTTCTCTTGCATTCTCTTCTTCTGTAATGTAGGTCCTCTTTGGCATCTCTTTCCAAAAAAGCCCCATTTCATTGAAGTTAAAAAGTTGCTCCAGAAGGTAACACTCAGAAAACATGAGCTCTGGACTCAGTAGCAAACACCTCAGCTGCCTTTGTGTCTGAACTCACAGCTCCTCCATGCCTCACAACACTATGGATGCCACTTCTTTTAAGGTTATCACACCATCCCATGCTTGCCTTGAAGACTTATTCATTTTCTGTTGACCTACTTGGAAGTTTACTTATTAGGTCAGTGTATGAGGTCTTTGCCTTCTTGTAGATTAAGCTCTTGCTCATGGTTTCACCTGCTAGTTGCTTATCATTTATCCAGAAGCAATTTTTCTACATCTTCCAGAACACGTAGACATTGCCTTGGTATTTTTGTGACTCATTTTGCTGCATCTAGCCTCCTTATTTCTTTTTCTTCTTTACTATTGTGCAAATGGTCAATGTAGACTTCTAATAAAATCTTGCAATTTTGGCCACTCCCGTACCTCCTTCATACTTCTCGATGATTTCCTTCTTAACTTCCACCGTAATCATCTCTTTCTTCTCACCACCTTTCTTTTCAATGTTTTCTTCATGAGGCTATTGTATACACTTGCACAGATGCTGACTACAGTACTGTATTAATACACTCTTCTCATATACTGTATTTAATGTAACTGACAATAAGGCAGTGAGGAAAGGGTCTGTATCTGCAGGCAGTTTAGCCTAGAATGAAGCAAAGCATTGCTAAGCTTACTCTTATATGGAAAAGCAAAGAACTGTCCATAGGTGCTTTGAAGTGACAGATAATACAATAGTGCCAGTTGTGGGCACCTTCCAACATTCTGAAAAATCACCAATCTCTGACAACCACCACAGCCTGAAACCAAGTGAACAAGTATGGGAGACAGTCACCCATAATCCTGGAGTGAGAGATAGAGAGAGAAGAACCATTGGTTCAATTGTAATCACGTGACATTCAGCATCATGTACTACTTGCATTGCAAGACATTGCTCGTTTATCAAATTAAAATTTATTAGAAATGTTGGCTCATCTTGTGGAATACTCAAAGAACAAGTTACTTGCAACGCTAGGTCTTAGTATACATTAAAAAATCATACACTGTGACCAAGTGGGATTTATTACAGGGACACAAGGATGCTTCAATATCTGCAAATCAATCAAACTGATACACCACATTAACAAAATGAAAAATAATAATCGTATGATCATTTTAATAGATGTAGGGAAAGCATTTGACAAAATTCAACATTTATTTATGGTTAAAACTCTCAATGAAAGTGGGTTTAGAGTGAACATACTTCAATATAATAAGGTCCACAGCTAACATTACACTTGAGCTTAATATTAAGCACATGAAAAGGTGCTCAGCATCATAATCATCAGGGGAATACAAATCAAAGTCACAATGAGATATCACCTCACTTTTCTCAGAACAGCTATTCAGAAAGAAAAGAAATAACAAGTGTTGGTGATGATGTGGAGATAAGGGGACCCTGGTGTAGTATTAATGGGAATGTATTGGTAAAGCCACTGTGGAAAAGAGTGTGGATGTATTCAAAAAATAAAAAATTGAACTACCATATGATTCAGCAATTCCACTACTAGGCATTTATCAAATAAAACAAAATGGACTAATTAAAAAAAGATATATTCACCCTTATGTTCATTGCAACACTTTTAATATTAACCAAGATATGGAAACAACCTAAGTGTCCATTAATGGATGAAGGAATAAAGAAGATTTGGTATATATATATATATATATATATATATATATATATACATACACATATATATATATATATATGTGTATGTATATATATATATATATATACTCAATGGAATGCTTCTCAGCCATAAAAAAGAAGGCTGTCTGGACCATCTGCAACAACATGGATAGACTTTGAGACTATTGTGCTAAATAAGTGAAATAAATCATATAAAGACAAATACTACATTATTTGAGTTATATATAGTATCTAAAAAACAAAAGAAATAAATGAAACAAAACAAAAGAAAATTCAAAAATTTGGAGAATAGATTGGTGGTTGCCAGAGGAGAAGGGAGTTGGGGGTTAGGAGAAATGGGTGATGGGGGTCAAGATATAAAAACCTCCAGATAAAAAATAAATCATGGAGATATAATGTGCCACGTGACAACCATAGTCAATAATACAATCTTGCATATTTCAAAGTTGCCAAGAGTGAATCTTAAAAGTCCTCATCATAAGGGGAAAAATGCAAATTTGTATGGTCACAGATGGCAACTAGACTTATCTTGGTAATTATTTCATAGCGCATACAAATATTGAATTATGTGATAAACCTGAAACTGATATAATGTTGTGTGTCAAAATTTTACCTCAATTAAAAAAAAACTTGGTGATGTATCACTTCTGACGATTAATGTTATCTGCCTTTTTAATTTTTGTCAATTTAATGAATATATGAATATGTCATTGCACCCTTGGTCTGTATTTCCCTGCTCACAACTGATATTAAATAGTTCATAAGTTGTTTTGCTAGGTGTGTTTCTTTTTGTAAGTAGTGTCTATTCTTGTCTGTTGCCCATTTTTTACTATTGGTTTTTTTGTGATTTTTTTATTAGTAATAGTAGTTATTTATATACACTTGACACTAATATCTCCGTTGTATGTTCCTAGAACATCTGCAGTTTATATCTTCTCTTTTTACCTTCTTATGGTATATGTGAAAGAATCAACTTTCTCAATTTTAATATACTGTAGTCAAGTTTATCAATATTTTCTTTTATGGTCAATGTCCTTTTTTGTGTAGTGTTTTATAATTTTCCTTACTTTAATATCTTATAAATGTCTAATTTTTTTTTTCTGCTCAGTGTTTTAGTTTTGTTGTTGACATTAATGTATCTAAGTTTATCTTGGTTCATGACATGAGTTAGTCATCCGATTTTATCTGTTTTCCACATGGATTACCATTTTATTTTCAGTTCCACTTGTTGAAGAACCCTTCTTTAACCCATTGATCTACAGTGCTCCCTCTGTCATATACTGAATGTTCCAAACATGTGTGAGTCTACCTCTAGGTTCTCTGTTCTGATCCACTGATCCCTTTTTACCAATACTATAGTGTTAATTACTCTAATTTATAAGACCGCTATACTTTCATGCTTCAGAAGTATCATTCAATTTTTATCACTCCTTAGCAATTTTAGTATTTTCTTCAAGTAGTTATTTTCTAATTTTATTTCTTAGAATTCTGTTTAAATGCCATAGCTTCTGTGAAATTTTATTTGATACCTGATACATTTTCTGCTACTCAGAGCACCCCTCTTCAACAACCTAATAACCATTATACCCACTACGCTTCGTAATCATTTCCAAATTACATTTGCACACACACACACACACACACACACACACACACACAGATGTTTACTTTATTTTTGACTTAAGCTCCACAACAGTTAGGGACCTCAGTTCTCTTATCTTTTCAGGTCTTAGTACATAGAAGGCAGTTATCATTTTTAAATTTTTTTGTTTGTTTGTTTATTGATTGACTGAGAAGGAGAGAGCATGCATGAGCAGGGGAGGGGCAGAGAAAGAGAGAATCTCAAGCAGGCTCCGTGCTGTCAAAGCAGAGCCTGATGTGGGGTTCAATCTCTAGAACCCTGAGATCATGACCTGAGACGAAATCAAGAGTTGGTCATTTAAAGGGCTGAACCACCCAGGTGCCCTGGCATTTTTTTTTTTTTTAAGAGCAACTTCCTTCTTTGGGACTGCACCAGAATAATTGTTCCTCCTTGTCCCCTGCTGTAGATCTGACTCACCCTGGATTGCAAAGTCTGGTTGAATCTCATTCAGACCTTTCATGTACCTTTACAGGATTTAGAAGAAATTGATAAAATGTTATCATGAGCCAATACTCCACTGATGGTTTCATGCTCATTATCTCATTTAATTCTCAAAGCAACCCTATGAAGCAGGATTATTGCCTCTAAGGTTCTAATATTAAGTGAGATCACCAACAATTTGTTAAGTCATTTGCTAAAAGTCACACAACTATTTCAAGAAGAAAAGGATGAGAACCAGGTTGGTGAACAAAGTCTGGGCTTTTAACTATGTGGTAATCTTGTTTTTTCACCTGTGAACTCAGCAGTCTTGAGGCTTAGGATATGTTTTATCTTTGCCCATCACTGGGTTATGTTCTTTTTCTTTCTTTTCTTTTGTCTTTTTTTCCCCTTTATTTATTTATTTTTTTTTTTGGAGATATAATTGACACACAACATTGTATAAGTTTAAGGTGTACAATGTATTGATTTGATAGGCACTTAACAAATAATTAATACATTGATGAATAAAAACATAAATGTATCTGAAAATTTTTTAAAAAAGTGACTGTATTATTTAGAAAAATGGTCTTATTCTCAAAAATTTCAAGAACAAATTAATTTCTTTTATACTGATAAATATATGATTTAGATATTTTATCTTCTTACATTTTTTCTCAGATTCAATCACAGGAATTTATCTACTTAAACATAACAAATAAAAACATCCACAAAAAATATAGACGCTTGGAAATAGCATAACTTATTTTGATTATAATTTTTGTCTAAATTTGTATACTTCAAGTGATTTTAAATCATTAAAGCTTTGCACACATAGCTTTCATTTTCCAGCAGTATACTGAATCCTACTTAATACAATGTAGATGAGTACTATATGTATACACATACATAATTTCATTGCCCATGAATCTTTTGGTGATATAATGTTGAAAAATATACCGAAGTCTGTTTCTTAATAGTTCTTTTTTTAACATTTATTTTTGAGACAGAGAGAGACAGAGCATGAACAGGGGAGGGGCAGAGAGAGAGGGAGACACAGAATCCAAACAGGCTCCGGGCACTGAGCTGTCAGCACAGAGCCCGACGCGGGGCTCGAACCCACGGACCGTGAGATCATGACCTGAGCCGAAGTCGGACGCTCAACCGACTGAGCCACGCAGGCGCCCCCCCGAAGTCCTGTTTCTTAAAATCAAAGTTTTTAACATTTCTTCTTTTTATCTTTGGATTCATGACTTAATATAGCTCCTTGATAAAATGAACTAATCGTTTCCACAACTGTAGACAACCAAAAAATATCATATCCCATGGGCACGTGGCTGGCTCAGTGGGTAGACTCTTGATCTTTGGGTCGTGAGTTTGAGGCCCATGTAGGGAATATAGTTTACTTAAAGAACCACAACAACAGCAACAAAGATACTGTATTCCACAATATGCTGATAATATGACTCCATTATCATAATCTAGTAGCTGGCAATTGCTATCAGAAGGAATGACTTAGAAAGAACTACTCTAAAACTGAAATCAGTTTCGGGCACATGTTCCCCAATGTCTAATTGGCTTACATCCAACAATTGTATCCAGAGTGCTAACATGTTTAGTTACCTCAGGGTGTATTTTACAACTAATTTAGCTTTTAATGGTTCACTGGGAAGTCAAATTGCTTAAAATGCAATGTTTTAGAGGCCCTGGTGAGTGATTGATAATATTCGCTGCAAAAATTGTTCAGGATAAAATTATTGAAGCCATCTAGTGTGGTACATGTCTTTAAGGCCTCAATCATTTATTTATTTTATTTTGGAACAAATGCAGAATTATTTACCAATAAAATACCACACTCACTATAGTTTTTCTTGCTATCTCTATGCAAAGATGGGTGGACCACTATTTAGACAAAATTATTTGTTTTGAAATCTAATTTTCATGTTATATACCAAGTATCCTTACTATCCTCAGGTAATTATAAAGCATATAGGCCTGCTTTTAATCAATAGAATGACTATTGGGTCTCTAGATTCCCACAGACTATAATCTTATACTCTTTGTTCCTCATTATAAATAAAAATATAAAAGAACGAGCAAAAACCCATGATTACTGTTAATGGGGTACTCTTGGAAGATGTGTTGAATCATGTTATCACGCTTGATATGAAGAGTAGTACTTTCAACTATTTTATATATGTACTCTACCTTAGGGTCTCTGAGGACTGCATTTCGACCTCCATGCTTCAGTATCTTAACTTCCTTTATTGGACTTTCCTGTGGTATCATGTGCTCAGCTTAGATTTACAGTGCTGTAGGAACCATTATATTGAGGACCCTGGGTGGCTTAGTCAGTTAAGCATCCAACTCTTGATTTTGGCTCAGGTCATGATCTCACGGTTTGTGAGTTCTAGCCCTGCATCAGGCTCTGTGCTGAGAGCAAGTAAGCAAGTAAGATGATAAAAACTAAAAATTAACCTACAATTACCAATTAAAAAATTCCATTATTTTGTTGGCTTATTAAGATTATCTATTCATTTTTCTTTCAAAATTATCACTTTCATTTACTTTTATCTTAGTGTGCATTTTGTCACCTGCCTTAAAAAAACTTAGAAATTGAATAAATAAAACATCATATCCATATCATATCAATCCAAGATTGCTCATTAATTTGTTCATTCACTGAACAAAAATATGGTAGATACTCACCCTGTACCAGATACAATGCTGAATGTTGAGTTGTAAAAATGAATAGGATCCCACTTATAAATACATGCAAGTCATGTGAGACAAAGGAGCAAAGAAAATACAACAGATCAAGGATAATCTTTTCAATAAATTGTGCTGGAACATTGAGACATGCACATGCCAAAAAAAAAAAAAAATTCAAATATAGGCCTTAGACCCTTCACAAAAATTAACTTAAAATAGATCACAGATCTAAATTTAAAATGCAAAACTATAAAACTCTTACTAAAAGATAGCGGTGCCTGCGTAGCTCAGTCAGTTAAGTGACCAAGTTCAGTTCAGGTCATGATCTTGTGGTCCATGAATTCAAGCCCTGTATTGGGCTCTGTGCTTACAGCTCAGAGCCTGGAGTCCGCTTCCAATTCTGTCTCCTCTCTCAGCCTCTCCCCCACTTGCGCTCTCTTTCTCTCTCTCTCTCTCTCTCTCTCTCAAAAATAAATAAACACTAATTTTTTAAAAAGATAATATGAAAGAAAACCTAGACGACCTTGTGTATGGAGATGATTTTTTTTTACATCACCAAAGCATGATCCATGAAAAATATAATTGATGAAGTCTAGCTTATCAATTTGATAAACTTCATTAAAATAAAAAAACAAAAAAACTTCTGTTCTGCAAAAAACATTGTCAAAAGAATAAGACTATCCATTACTGGGAGGAAATATTTGCAAAAAAAAAAAAAAAGTGTACCAGATAGATGTCCATTCTCCAAAATATACAAAGAGCTCTTAAAACTCAATAATAAGAAAACAAATAACTCAATGTAAAAATAGGCCAAAATCTCTCAAAAGAAGATATACAGGTGGCAAATAAACATATGAAAAGGTGCTCCACATCATACATCATCAGAGAAATGCAAATTGAAATAATAATGAGATACTACTATACAGCTATTAGAATGATCAAAATCCTGAACACTGACAACAGTGAATGTTGGTGAGGATGTGAAGCAACAGTACCCTCATTTATTGCTGGTAGGAATACAAATGCATACATACTAATATTTACCCAAGGGAGTTGAAAACTTACATCCACAAAAACAAAAACAAAAACAAAAACAAAACAAAACAAAAAACCTGTACATGAATGTTTTGCAGGTTTATTTATAATTGCCAAAACTTGAAAGCAACGGAGATGTCCTTCAGTACGTAAATAGATAGTCTATGGTACATCCAGATAACGAAATGTTACTCAGCACTAAAAAGAAATGAACTGTCAAGCAATGAAAAGATATGGAGGAAACTTAAAGGCATATTCTGCAAGGCTGCATACTATGTGATTTCAACTATATGACATTCTGGTTAAGACAGAACTATGGGGACAATATAAATATCAGTGGTTTTCAGGGACTTGGAGTGGGAGGAAGGAAGATGAATAGGCAGAGCACAGATGATTTTCGAGGCAGGGAAAATACTTCGTATGATACCATAATTGCTGTTACACATCATGATACATTTGTCTAAATCCACGGAATGTACAACACCATTAGTAAATCATAATATAAACCATGGCCTTTATGATGTGTCAGTGTAGGTTCATCATTTAAAAATATGCAGCATTCCAGGTAAGTGATGTTGATAATGAGGGAGGCTATGCATGTGTGGGGTCAGGAGTATATGGGAAATACCTGTATCTTTCCCTCAATTTTGTTTTGAACCTGAAACTTCTCTAAAAAACACAGTCTTGCTAAAAGTTAAAATTGAAAAAGAAGAAGAGGGAAAAAGTAAGACACAACGTCTCCAAGGAATTCACAGTTCAATAGAGCAGACAGATAAGTGAATAAGCATTACCAGTAACAGTGTGAGATAGACCACAACAGAGTCAAACACGGGATGTTACTAAAGAGAGGAGGGACATGTAATCTGCTTTTCGTCTAACAGTTTGGGTCAAGAAACAATTTTCTGGAGATGGCAATGTAGCTGATTCCTGCAACCCTCATTTTAGTAATTTTGATAGGTTCTGCTACCTCTTTTAGGACACTTACTTATATTAAGATTAACCCTAACTTCACTCCCATGATTTCTAATTCTACCCCAACTATCACAGGTCATGGTTATAAAAAGGCAAGTTAATCAAATCAGAATTAGAATGTCTGCATGCATTAGTTACATCATTTTTTCCTACAAAGTTTTGTAACAATAGGAAGCAGAAATTTTACCAGGAGCATTGAAATTATTTCCAATTTTTTCTTTTATTTATTATCCAGTATAGATGTGAGTGGCATTAATTATGACCCATTCCATACTGGTATATTTACATTTTGGTACCTATATTATTTTTGGTAAGGTTTGTGATCGTAAGTCAATCTATCATTAATTGCCAGCTAACACTCATCTAATACTTCCAATTTATTCTTTTTTTTTTTTTTTTTAATTTTTTTTTTCAACGTTTTTTATTCATTTCTGGGACAGAGAGAGACAGAGCATGAACGGGGGAGGGGCAGAGAGAGAGGGAGACACAGAATCAGAAACAGGCTCCAGGCTCCGAGCCATCAGCCCAGAGCCTGACGCGGGGCTCGAACTCACAGACCGCGAGATCGTGACCTGGCTGAAGTCGGATGCTTAACCGACTGTGCCACCCAGGCGCCCCCAATTTATTCTTAAAGCCAACAACCTTTGAGCAAAATTGTGCTTGAGAGGCATTAGGTCACTCTTTTTCAGAGTTGCTATTTAGGATTAAACAAATAAACAAACTTGATTTTTATTGAAGCCAGTAGAATCCTCAAAAATGTCAGACTGAAGAATTTTAATTCAACTTAACAGCCTGAAGGAAACATTTAGGAATAGCTTCTTTCAAATGCATACAAAGGTCATTTCTTCCGTTACTTGAAAATTATAGTATTGTTGCATTGTGCAGTTGTAGCCTAGAGGGAAAATAGTAATTATTTGATACACACACAACTTTATTTCTAAGATTTCTTTGTTATAATCATTCAAGTCATTAATATAAAAAGTCTATAAAGTAAATTCTATTATAAAATTGTAATCACATTAAATTTTAATTCTATATTTCCATCTATATAATTGTAGTAAGAACAGTCATAAGACCTTATTATGGTACTATATTTGTATAATGATTAATTTGTCAATTTGTTTTAATATTTAGTATTTTATTCTTCAGTTTGAATAGGGTGATCCCTATGCAAAGATAAGAAAGATACGGTAGCTTGGAAGAAATTATTGCAAATATTAATGATCCATCATTCGACTATTTTGGTGTAGCTTGCAATATTTTGACATTCTGACATTTCAAATCTGTTTAACTTCTAATGATTGCTTTGTACAATTTCCACAGCTTAAACTAAACTATAAGTTGTATACCAATGGCTTCTTGGAACAGCATTTATTTAACTTACTTTTGTGGTATTATACATCTTTTGTTTGTGTTTAATTTCTTATTGTTTCCATTTTAGGAATTACCATCTTCATTTTCTCTCATAGGAAACTTTATGTTCTTTCTATTACCTTAAAATAGAATTTTAAAATGACATGTTACAATAAAGGAGTAAAGGAAAGATGTAGAGTTTATAGTTTGGGTGTTAAACTACTACTTGTTGGTTTTCTGCTCAATTGATTGTACTCATCATAATAAATTCAGGATCAGTTCTGAAGAAATGGTCATAACAAGAATAAAATCCCTGGTAAGTGGGATGTGTTACAGAAAGCACACAGTTGAAATCCATAGACATTTATTCAGCCCTTGCTGAGCTTAAATTGTTTTGCACACCAAATGCAAATGTAAGAGTAATCATCCCCCAATCTAGGTGAGGTTTCTTTATGACAGTTGTTTTTTTTTTTTTAAGTTTATTTATTTATTTTGAGGGGGGGTGCAGAGAAAGAGGGGCAGAGAGAGAGGAAGAGAGAGAATCCCAAGAAGGCTCTGAGCTTTCAGTGCAGAACCCAACATGGGGCTCTATCCTGTGAATAGTGAGATCATGGTCAGAGCTGAAATGAAGACTCATATGCTTAAATGAGTGAATCACCCAGGCACCCCGCCCCCTTTTTTTTTAATGACTTGTAGCATTGGCTTTACTTGGGAAGTAGTTGTGTAAAATCCAGCAGCTCTGGAATTTTGGTAGAGTAACTTAAGCCCTCCAGAGGATTAAGATATGTGCTGAAGATTGAAAACCACTGCTTTGTGAGATGCTCCTAAAGACCACTTTTCTTTCACACACTGATCTGAATAAGTGAAATAATGCATATTTATTACTATATAGAGCTTCTTCATTACCTTTTTGTAACTAGATTGCAAACTCCACTGGAAGATGAACCTCCTCTGTGTTTATTCATTATGTATCCCCAGAGTCCTGCCCTGAATGTGTCATTTAGCTCTCTGCAACATTGTTTTTGGTAAATGACACTGTAGTTTGGAATTCGACTCTAAAAGGTAGACATTACACAAATAACTTACAAAAGAAGGTTATACTAAAATACTAAAATTAAATATGAGGGAGAAATAGATTTTACCTTCCAGCTTATGTGCCTTAAGCATTTCTTACCATAACTTACTATTATAATCTATTCAAAATCAATGCTAATAATGCAACATTTATCTCAAAGACATTCTTATAAATGCTCACTATAATTAGGTTAATATTTATATTTCTATAGTACAGTTTCACTGTCTAATATATTCACATATAATTCTTGATTTAATTTAACACATATGAAAGGGTTTAAATGCATGTCATAGTTTCTAAATGCTTTCATATTTTTTTGCCTCTTTTGATCAAATGGTGGGAGCAATATATTTAAAGTATCATTATTGTCATTTAGGCAAAAAATGATAATAGGGAAGTTACCAACCCAAGAAGTCTATTAAGAAGCATCAGGTCACTTTTTTTCAGAGTTGATTCTTAAGATTAAAAATACGAAAATAATATATTTTAAAATTTTGCAACTTTCCTGAATTATGTTCATTATGCTAACTCTTGCATTTCCTTTTTTAACATATATTTTTTTTAAAGATCCATGTGGTTACCTCTGTAAATACAAATACCTTCTCCCTTGACTCTTGGTCTGCCTATTTTTTGGTCCTTGATGAGAGTATGCATAGAAGGCCTTAGGGGATTTTGAATATATATAAGAATAAGATGAATTATCTTAATTCTGTATTTACAGATCTTCCAAATCATACTCTAAGAGCATTCATAATGTGTATAGGTTATTGTTCATTCTTGCCTTTAAAGCGCTTACAGAAATAAAGAATTGCCAACACAAATGTTAAGTGCAATGATCTATGACATGCAGCTTAAGGTCTGCCCTTGATATTTGCAAGATCAGGACAAGAGCAGAAATGAAGGCTCACATTCCATATGTCTAACATTTAAATATTACATTAAATTGGAAATAAGAAAGAGATAAGTCTGCTGAAATCTCTTACTTTGAAAAGGTACTCCTCAAAATTACATGGAACAGAATTTAGTACCAAAGTTACATGGTACAGAATTTAGTACCCAGATGTGGCTGTGGATTATGTCCCCCGTTTCTTCCAGGCTTGCCTCAGTCCTATACTACAAGGTCAAACACTCCAGCCTGAACTTCCAAATCTGTCCAAAGTCTCCACAAATAATCTTCCTTGGCTGACACTTGAGCCTAGAGGCACCCACAACAGTGGGCGATCTGTCCTACAGAGGATGCAAGCAGATTCTACAAACAGACTTGGAGCCATTTGGGTGTGGAATTCTGATATATGGGAACCAGTACCAGGATCTGGAAGCATTGCATGGGATCTGAGTGCCCACATCCTGGAAGGCCCAGTGATGCCTTGTCCCCGAACCCCAGCCCATGGGCAGCTGAAGCTGAAAGGAGATTAGAGTGTGGCCCCTTCTAGTGCATGACAAAGCAGGCAGGATTTCTGTTTTCCTCAGTCCAAGGTTAGAACTGTGCATCACACAGGGAAAACATTTTAAGGCAACACATTCTACTTGTCTTTGCTTAATTCAGTGAATATCCTCATGATTTCACTCCTTTATGGAACAAATAGCTTTCAAATTTTTCCCCGGAGCATTTTCCAAGGTAGATTGAGACCTGCCCTCTAATCACTTGTCATATCATTTTTGTTCACTTTTTTCCTTATTATAATAGCATTATTTTTTTTAAAAAAGAGTCATGTTGCCAGGGTTACCAGAGTGAAGAATGGGCATTGCTGCCTTTGCTGAAAATTTAACTCTTCTTGAATAAATTTACCCTGTAGTATTGGACCCATTCAACTTTTTGTGAATAGTTTACAATCTCTGCCTGTTTCTTTTTTTAATTTTTCTTTCCATCTCTGTCTCCAAGTGTTGCTGTGCTATTGATTTTCTCTTGAACTTCCTCTTTCTGTATGCACCATTCAATATGGGTACTTTCCCTTTTATTCCCTAGATTTTTCTCCTCTGTTCATTACCGCACACTCCACATTCTGCCAAGCGGTAGCACTGGCTGCTTGTTGAAACTTACTGACTCAGAGAACCCTGTTCTACTGGTAACTTTTCAAGTTGGCCTTACATGAGAGCATCTGTAGCAGCCTGTGCTTAGATTATTTCTCTGCCATTGCTACTGCTCCATAGGAGGGGATTGGCCTGTGCAGGGTAGGCAGTGAGAAAAGAACAGAAAGCCAACACTAATCTGTACTCAAAGCTATTTTCTGCTTTCACTTAATACTTTTCTGTGTCTTCTCCAATAATTAAACTCTATTTCCAAATAATTTAATTGAAAGGAAGAACCAATGGAAGCACCATAAACAAATCACTAAAGTTGGAAGTGAAATCATACAGGATTTATAACTTTATATCAAATATGCAGGCTAAAGATGAAGTTTTGCATACATTTAGTGGCTTTTCATATTAGAGGTTTGTTGCTATTCTTGTTCGGTTTGGAATATTTTAGTTGATGTTTTAAACCACACAGGTTTATTATGAATAAAAAAAAAAAACACTCACACTTTTAGGCATTTTCTGGGATACTTTTCCCTGGGATTTAAATTCAACTAGAAAATAAATTCTGATGCTTTACCAGCCTGTGTTCTTTAAACATCCTGAATAATACTATATAAGCACACTTTTCATGAACCTGCAGTGGTTAAATTGCAAACAGGTGTCTCTTTCAAGGCAGGCTCATACCCTGGTGTTTTCCAAAAAGGATCATGGTTTTTCACACCACATTTTAAAAGGAAACAATCTCAAGTCTTTTGACTAGTAAGTTTTCTTTGATGCTGCAACTTTGCTTGTTTTATCACTGAATATAAAGGAAGCAGATGCTGACTTTAGAAACTGAATTGCTTAAGGAGACATTTGCAAATAGGTAATGATGTTAGTGCAAAGCAGAAAACACAAAAGTCAAGAACAATACTGAAATAGAGGAGAAAGCTGAGCAGGTATAAAGGGAAGTAAACAAACACACCTGGGAAGTAAGGCAAACAAGCTTACTGGTGCAATGAATATAGTGAAAAAGCACCCCAAGTGAGATAACAACCACAACCACATTTTGTATATTACCACCCTACCCCTTTATCTTTTGTTCAGTGGGACTAATTTTTCACCTGTAAGTGGATAAAATCTGTCTCTCTCTCTCTCTCTCTCTCTCTCACTCTCTCTCTGCACAAATCAGATCCAAGGTAAACACTCATATATCCAACACACCCTGGAAGGACTTATCAACCAAACTGGTATTGTCTCCTTTATTTCTGCTCTCAACCCAAGTACTCTGTACCCACCCTACTTCAGAAAGTAGTTGTCAGGCTGTCTGAAAGATCTCATGAAGTATTCCTCTTTAGGTTTGAGAAAAGGGCATGTATCCCTCATCCTGGGAATGAGGCGGGGGCTCAGAGTCTAGCCCAGCTATCTCTAGAGAAATTCTCTTTCTTCAAATTCCCATTCTTAAATAATCTCACTGAGGGTGAGAGTTTTCAGGATCATGTAACCATTTTTTTTTTAATTTCCAGGTAAAGTTATATATTGTTCTAGCACTGAATTTTGACCTGGCTAATTTTGTATATCTTAGCACTTCATTGAGAGAATCAAGTTTAACATTCCAGTTTAAGGGAAAAATTATACCTAAATATTTATGTTTCCTTATATATTTATTTTTCCCTACATATTTACCCTGTGACTAAAATTACCACTTATTGAAGTTTAGAGGGAGTGGGGCATAATGGCTTATGGACAACCTTCATTTTCCAGTAAGTATACTGAGTCTACAAGCCATGATTTATGTTTCAATCTGCCAAGAAGAATGTTAATGATAATATTTTAAATATTAACTATCAATTCTCTTAGGGCTCAAAAACCATTATATGTACCCTACTTACTGTTTTATTTGTATTTTTAAAGCAAATTTTATAGTGGCTCTGAATTCTGTATCCTCCTTTACTGGTAGCATCATCCTAAAGCTGTTCAATAAAACTAATAACAAATAACTCTAGCTTTAGAATCATAAACTGCGTCTTCAATGTTAATGATCTGATAATTAAAATGAAACATGCTACTAAGCACATCCATTTTTGACCCTGTATAAAGTGCCATACTTTTGAACTCTTCCAACTATGTCTATGTGTACATAGAATTGATAACTAGATACAGGCTTGGGAAGATTCTCAATCAGGGTAGGTGTCAGTCAAGTAAGGTACAATGGTGAGGCAGCGTAGGGAGGATGGATCCAGACAGGGAGCATTCGAAAGCCACTGAAACCAGAAAAGATAGTGGATTGTACTTAAAAAAATTAATCTGTTACTATAGGATATAAAATTACAATGCAAGAAAATATTTGGAACCTACAGAAAACAAAAATAAAAATGATATAATCATCCATTTATCTAAACCCAAGAGGAATGAATTCTCAAGACTTAAATGGCAGGTCAGCAATCTTTTTTTTTTTTTTTTTTTTTTTCCATAGGACAGAAAAAGTTGTGGAGATGAGCAAACAAGAGAAGCCAGGTGGTTTTTTTGTGTAAAGGAATATTTTAGAGAATCATTTCTTAAACCTTGAGTCATATATAAATTTCATTTTAGAATATAATTTTGGAATTTCCTTAAGAAATTTAAAAATAATTCAGGTGATTTCATACTTTGCAATATATTTAATGAATTAAATTAATTATGACAGTATTATAGATTGTTGTACCAAATTCATTTTAATATAATCTGTAATACTATTTATGACACATGGACAAATGGTAAACACAGTATTTAATTGCTTTATACAGAAAAAAAAGTAACTATCAAAAGTGAACTTTGAAATTATATCTCAGGATGAATTTGGTGCATGAGTTAATACTAAAAATATGGATTGTGTTTTGACTGGGAAGGGGCTGAATGCCTATATTTGAATCCCAGTCAGCCATGGGTCTCCATTACAGGCTTGCTACTGTTGGGCAAGTTGTTTTACTTTTCATTTCAATTTCCTTAGTTGGATCATGGGAGTAAAAATAGCATGCGCATCAGATAATATTTTAAGAATTAAACAGATTAATCCACACAAAGAGCTTCTAATAGTATCTGAAACATGTACAAACTCAACAAATATTGCCAATGCTCTGTGGTACACACATATTAATCACACATTAAATACAAATGTTCAACATGAATATAAATTTAAAATGTTAAAAAAGAAAATATAGAATAATATCCTTTTGGCTTCAAAGTAGGAAAATATATTATTAATAAAGATAATAAAGACACATTTCATTACATGATAATTTAAAAGTACATATAAGGGTACCTGGGTAGCTCAGTCTGTTAGGAGTCTGACTTCTGCTCATGTCATGATCTTCGTGGGTTCGAGCCCCACATCAGGCTCTGTGATGATAACTCAGAGCCTGGAGCCTGTGTCAGATTCTGTGTCTCCCTCTCTCTCTGCCTCTCCCCTGGTTGTGTTTTGTCTCTCCCTCTCTCAAAAATAAACATTAAAACAATTTTAAAGTACTATATAAATAAAGTAAATATGTATAAAATTAAAATAAGTCATGGATTGGAAAAAGACATTATATGTGTTTATGGTATATATTTATATATGTATATACACACATATATCTGATTTAAAAAATAAGTAATATTTAAAAAGAGTAGGTCAAGTCAATCAATGTAAGACAAGGTTCAATAGGAAAATATATCAAAGAATTAGAATAGCAACTCATGGAAAGGAAAGCTTGAACAACAATAAAAATATGAAAAAGTGATCCATCTTATCAGAACAGCTCAGAATCAGGCAAGTGAAAATTAAATATTAAGTAATGCTTCATATATATCAGACTGAAAAAAGTAAAAGACTGGCACTACCCCGTGAGGGTGTGGAAATCAGAAAACCCTCATATAGTACTGGTAAGATATAAACTGACAAAATTGAAACGTACCATACTGCATAGCAATTCTACCAGTAGATTTATTCTAAAGAGTTCTCAGGCATGTGCTCAAGGAGAGAGAGATGTGTGTATTGACTGCAGTTCTATTTGTAATTAAGGATACTTGGACACTGTATATATCCATTAATAAGACAAAGGATATATAAATTGCAGAATAATAAGTCAATGTACTATCCTGGAGTGAAAATGAAGGAATTCCAGATATATGTCAAATGGTGTCATTTACAGAAAATGAAAAAGAAAACAGAACGATGTATATTGTTTATTAATTAAAATATTGTGGTACAAACTCCCGATGAGGATAATGACAGCAAATTGTGAATACTGTTATCTCTGAGAGGTGAAGAACAATTTAAAAAGTGTTCTGTAAGTGGCCTTACATCTTTAGTCTTTACTTGGTTTAAAAAAAAAAGAAAAAAATATATATATATATATTTAAATATATAATTGTTATACAGGTATTCATTAAATTAAGCTCTCCTTAGTTCTTATGTTTAAAATATTTCATAACAAGGGGCTCCTGGGTGGTTCAGTTGGTTAAGCATCTAACTCTTGATCTTGGCTCAGGTCCTGATCTCACAGTTTGTGGGATCGAGTCCCTTGTCAGGCTCTGTGCTGACAGTGCTGTCAGGGCAGAGCCTGCTTAGGATTCTCTCTCTCCCTCACTCTCTGCCCCTCCCCCACTGGTGTGCGTGCTGTCTCTCTCAAAATAAATACATAAACATTAAAAATATTTTAATTTTAAATATTTCATAACAAAAAATCAATTTAATATACAATAAAATATAAATTTATCTACTTGTGTTAAAACATTAGAGATAGGCAAAATGCCTTAAAATTAGATTATTTTGTGCATTTTAAGTATTCATCAGATTACTGTGTGTGTTCCATTTTTATCAGTTTTCAATTTCAACTTATTGAAATTGACAAATTATTGACAAATAAACTTGTGAGATATTTAAAGTGCATATCATGGTGATTTGATATATGTATACATTGTGTAAGAATTTCCCCCATCTAGTTAATTAACACATCCGTCACCTCACATATGTATCCTTGTGTGTGTGTGTGTGTGTGTGTGTGTGTGTGTGAACATTTGAGTTCCACTCGCTCAGCAAATTTGAATTATACAAGAAAGTGTTATCAACCATTGTCACCATGTTATACATTAGACTCTCAGACATTATTCAACTTACAGCTGAAATTTGTACCCCTTCACCAACTTCTTCCCATTTTCCCCACCTCCGAGCCTCTGGCAACCACTTTTTTACACTCAGTTTCCTTGAGTTTGACTTTCTTTTTTTTTTTTTTTTTTAAGATTGTACATATAAGTGATACCAAGAAGTATTTGTCTTTATCTGTCTGACTTATTTCACTTAGTGTAGTGTAATATCCTCATGGTCTATTCATACTGTCACAAATGGCAGGATTTTTCCCCCCATGGCTGAGTACATTATATATATATATATATATACACTATCTCTCTCTCCTTCTCTCTTTCTCTCTCTCTCTCTCTCTCTCTCTCTCTCTCCACACACACACACACACACACACACACACAAACAAAACATCCACATCTTTTTTGTCCATTCATCCACTGATGGACACTTATGTTGTTTCCATATCTTGCCTATTGTTAATAATGCTACAATGAACATGGAGTACAGATATCCCTTCAATATCCTATTTTAATTTCCTTTTGATATATACCTAGAAGTGAGATTGCTAGATCATATATTAATTCTATTTTTAATTTTTAAGGAACCCCTATACTGTTTTCCATAGTGGCTGTACCAAATTAAATTCCCACAAACAGTGCACAGGAGTTACCTTTCTTTACATTCTCACCAACACATTTCTTACCTTTCTTTTTTTTTTATAATAGCCATTCTAACAGGTGTAAGGTGATATCTCACTGTGGTTTTGATTTGCATTTCCCTGTTGATTAGTGATGCTGAGCACCGTTTCATGTACCTGTTGGCTATTTGTATGTGTTCTTTGAAAAAAATGTGTATTCAATTCCTCTACCTATATTTTTATTGAATTATCTATTTTATTGGTATTGAGTTGTCTGTGTTTCTTACATCTTTTGGATTTTAACCCCTATCAGATACCTGTTTTACAAATATTTTCTCCCATTCCATAGGTTGTTTTTTCATTTAGTTGTTGGTTTCCTTTGCTCTCCAGAAGCTTTTTAGTTTAATGTTGTCCCACTTGTTTATTTCTGCTTTATTTCCTTTGCTTTTGATGTCAAATAAAAAAAATATTTCCAAGACTGATGGCAAGGAACTTAACTCTCATGTTTTTTTCCTAGGATATTTATGATTGCAGGTCTTATGTTCAAATCTTTAATCCATTTTGAGTTGATTTTTGTGTACCACGTAAGAAAGGGGTCCAATTCCGTTCTTTTTAATGACAAAAAAAAAAAAGCCACAGTGCTGCAACATGCTTTATTCCAATGTTTCACTGAAAAAATACAATGCCTCTATTGGTACCTTTCATTCCAAAGAAATGAAAATCCACATTGAATTTAATCAATGTTAAATGTTGAACATATTCACAGTTGCATATGATTATCACTCTATTGTTTCTTAAAAGTTTTTAAGTATTATCAAATACTTATATACTCCTTGTGCTATATAAAAATTTTGATTTCAGAATTATTATTTTATGTCCCTATTAACTTTTTGTATGTCAACACTCATTCTTTTCAGATAATCTGTCTTTATCTTTTTTGATCTTTTGTCCTTTATGAGTCCAATGAAACAATATATAAGAGACAAGAAAGACAATTTAAAATTATGATATTCATAACCATTCAAAACTAAATTCATAGTCACTACGTGAAAAAACACCTGAAAATCTGAGTTTGAGTATGTTGATTTAATCTCCTTTAGTAGCTGTAAATGCACACTTGGCCACTCAATCTGCTCTCGATTAAAGGGCAAATTATTTTATTGAAACTATTCACTGATTTTTCAAAGTAGACATTCAAAAGTGTTAGTATAGGCTTTCATTATTTGATACTTATTACCCTCCCAAACCAAACTAATAGTGACTTCCACTCAGGAATCACCAATTGGGAAATACATTCACAGAAGCAGACAAGCTAAGGCTTTGATATCATTGTGGCATAATCACATGCATGATTCTAATAGCAATATTAATTATTTAAGATTTGTGTCCTACATATCACATTTAGTCAGATGCAACCTGCAGACAAACTGGTCTAGCATAGCTGGCTAAGAATTACCTGTTTGATAAAGTCCCTAATTAACTTCTGAAAGGACTCATCACTTCTGTCAAGAAGTTACAGAAAACCAATATTATATGTGCCAAGGACTGTGTGACATGCTATGAATATTGTAAACATTTATATTATTTACACTTCACACCAGCAGAGCGTATATTATGTTATTAAATAAGTTTTATAGATGTTAAGGGAGATGTTTTGAGTAGTGAAATTCCTCGCCCAAAGACATAAATAATAAGGGTTTATCAGAATCTAAAACCTATGTTCTTCCTTACTGTTTCACGACTCTGCCTCTGGATCCACCCTGATTTAACAAAGACTCATGGCTTAATAAACCCAACAAGAGAGTTCATATGAATGAAGTCAAGAGTCAAAGCTAGTCCCTGAGTTGGGGATAGATTTGAAAATAGAAACTAAACTCAATTATTGGGTGTTCAGACGTGCAACAGTTACAGATCACACATGTTTTATCCATTCAGATATGTAGGACCAGAAGAGAAACACATATCAGTAAGAAGTGGGAAAGGTAACAGCCTGTAAACACTGATATTTGGAAAGAGCTTCACAGTTCTCAGCAACCTGTTGGTTCCCTGTACTATATTATAAACTTTAAAAGAAGACTCAGAGTGCTTAAGGGAAATTACTTTCTTAGCTTTTGGGTGTATCGTATTTAAGAACATTTACATAAAAGTGGTTAAAATCCTATAAAAGTATATGGTGGTGTTAGAGTTCTAAAATTGCACAGAAGCAGCTCCCTGTCCTTGGTGTGGTCATGCCTTTAAATAGCTGCAAAGAAAGCCCTACTCCGTACCACCCTCCCCCCAGAAGACAGCAAACTTTACAGGGCTTCAAATGAAAAAACTGGCAGCCTTTGTATCTGTTGGTTCTTCCAATTAGCGCATCAAAAATGTAAAGACAGAGCTAAAAGTGCAAGGAATGTACTAGAGGGAATGCTAATTAGAGATAAGGGGAGAGAGGACTGTAGCAGGACCAGGCTTCCTGAAATCCCTCAGATAATTCTACAGGTCTGATAACTGTAACAAAGAGGGTCAGAATGGGAGACTGGGTAGGAAAAGTCGCAAACTGCTTTGCAGCTCTGCAAAAGTCTCAGCCAGCCCCTGTGGGAGTTCAAGCACAAAGACTTGTTGGAAGAGGTGTCCTGCATGGGGCAGAAATGGTTGGGGCTTACTATCGCAGCCATGCTCACTAGTTGGCTGGGGGCTGTCTGGAAAGAGGATGGCCTCAGGTAAATGCTGTGTTATATTCCAAAGGCACTGAAGGTGGAGGGTGGCTGCTAACTGAACACCTCACAGCTGATCATCCAGTTCTGTGAAGGGAAATCCAAGGAGTGTGCTTCCATGCTGCCACAGTCTGACACACATTTGGCAGCCACAGGCTTATTCCACTGTTTTTTAGCCCCTTTAACACATACACACAATCAAAATTTTTTGTTTGTCCTGTGAAAACTTGATCCTAAGATGGTCTTCTGCTGAATTTTTCTGGCTGAATTCTTTTCTCCAAATTTCCATCAAGGCTGATTTGAGTCTGAAAACACCACCCCTGTCTTGTAGCAACACCATTTCTTTCCATCTATTCAGTACCCTGTGTTCCTAATCCAGACACTGTGTTTTGCTTTTCTCTCTGCTGGAACCTGACAAGTTTAACAGCGATTTTGGCTCAGAACTCAAGATTGATGGTAATTGAGTCTGTTTTCTATTTAATGCATTTACTTTAACACAATGAATATACTTTGAGTATCAATTTCAATCTTATGCTGATTACATGGAAACTTAGTACATGAGTCACCTCAATATTTGAAGGATTCTTATTGAATAAATAAAATGCATACATAGGAGGATGTGGGCAGATGTATCTTGAATTTAGTCTTTTTCTTGCATTCTTTCTTTGTTCTTTCCTTACCTTTTTTATTCACTGAAAAACTGCAGATTACTTCAACAGAGATGACTATACATGTCTACAAAAAAGACACATACAAGGAGAAATGGAAACACCCATTAGGGCAACTAAAATAAGAAAGGCAATTGTTATTGTGTTGATGAGAGCGTATAGCACATGCAACTGTCATACATTGCTTGTGAGACTATAAAATGATGCAGCAACTTTGAAAATAGTCTAGCAGTTCCCAACATGGTATACTTAGAATTATTATATGACTCAACCATTCCACTCATAGGTATACGCTCCAAAGAACTGAAAACATATGCCCATACATAAACTCATAATAGTAGTTTCCAGGAGCTAGAGAAAGGAAGGGATATTCAGTAACTACTAGTTGGTACAGACTTTTCGTTTGGGTGGTGAAAGTGATCCATAATTATATTGTGGTGATGGCTGCACAACTTTGTGAATATACAACAACATCAACAGACAACACTGAATTGTACTCTTTAAAAGGGTGAATTTTAGAGTATGTGAATTTTATCTCACAAAACACATACACACAATCAAAAGTTTTTATTTTCCTTACGAGACAAAAGCATTAAAGAAAAATCCAGTTATTACGTAAACATATAGCTTGAATGCTGGTTACAATCGCCAGCCTTCAAGACAACCTTGAATCATCTTCTTTCAACATACACCCTTATGTAGTTCACTGCCACATAATTTGGTCTATTTGACCAATAAAATACAGAAGAAATGATGGTATATCTCTTCCAAGATTAGATTATAAAGACACTGTGGCTCCCATCTTGGTGACTGTCTGTATTACATCATTCTGGGAAAGCCAGCCATGCCATGCATGGCATGAAGAGACCTTGTGGTAAAGAACTAAAGCCTCCTCTGAAATCTGTGTGAGTGGGCTGAAATGTGGATCCTCCAGCATGAATCAAGCCTTCAGAGAAATGCAGCCTGAGCTAACAGCTTGAATGTAGGCTCATGATGGACCCTGAACCAGAACTATACAGAGCCTCAGAAACTGTGTGAGAGAGTTAATTTGTTGTTTCAAGCTGCTAAATTTTGAGGTGATTTGTTACACAGAAATAGAAAACGTACATAGGCAAATTTCTAGACATAGAGGTGTTGAGTAATGGGTGTGTGTGTGTGTGTATTTATATTTTATTTTTTATTAAATTATTTTATTTATATTTCGTATTTTACTTTATTAAATATATACACATATTTTATTGAATATATATAAAATAAAATGCACAAAACATCAAATATATTTATCTCAAATATATATGTATATATTTTAATGTTTATTTATTTATTTATTTTTTTTTTGAGAGAGAGAGAGAGACAGAGCATGAGCGGGGGAGGAGCAGAAAGGAAGACACAGAATCTGAAATAGGCTCCAGGCTCTGAGCTGTCAGCATTGAGCCCGATGCAGGAGTCGAACTCACAAACTGCGAAATCATGACCTGAGCCAAGCCGGACGCTCAACCGACTGAGCCACCCAGTCGCCCCTACCTCAAATATATTTAATCACAATATATAACATGTATATATGTATATATGTCATTACATTTATACATATTCTCTTAGAAAAACATTTAAATAAAAGAGATAAAGAGGAACTGTAAGAGAAAAATGCACTAAGGAGATAAAACTGAGAGAAATAAGATAAATATTGTGTGATAGCCATGTGTTTTCCAAACTTAACACAAAGAAAAGGGTAATAAATGTTTTTCTTAACCAAAAGAGTAGAATAATGATGGATACAATTAGGAATAGTCCCCAAGGACACCTTAGAGCATTATATGACTTTTCGGCCTAAAAATGGAGCATTATATGGAGCCTTCAGCCAAGTGAGTAACTGCATTAAATAAATATAATAAGGCATAAGCAACCATAAACATCTAAACTGCTTCAGATGAATAACAAAAGCAAAGTCAACATTAGATGAAATTTTAATGTACATTTTATGATCCTTACTGTGAGAAGTTTAGAACAGTGCTGAATAGGGGGTTGAGGGTAGAGTTGAAATAACTCCAAATACTATGATCATTGATTTGATAGTTTAAAATCATTCCTCTGTGCCTTCACAAATGTTGGAAGTCTTTAAAATTCATATCTAAACAGGAATAAAATTACAAACCAAGGAAAATAAAAATTTCACTGTATAGAATACAAGCAAATTTTTTAAGTTTATTTATTTCGAGAGAGAGAGCACAAGCAGGGGAGGGGCAGAGAGAGAGGGAGAGAGCATATTAAGCAGGCTCTACGCTGTCAGCACAGAGTCAGATGTGGGGCTCAGTCTCATGAGTAGGAAATGATGACCTGAGCTGAAATCAAGAGTTGGACACTTAATTGACTGATCTACCCAAGCACCCCTAGAACACAAAGATTTTTAAGTGCAAACATTATTCTCTGCTCTGGGAACAAATAATATTTTAATCATCTTGTTATGTATTTTGTAAAGATCATATAATATAAAACATTTAAAATGTGACTACAAAAGCAAATATGGATTAACTAACATAGCCAGTTGAAGCATTTTCCTTAAATGTACACATGATAAGTGGAGGAGGAAGGAGCAGACAGACCACACTTAAGTCAAAGGTGCTATAGTAGAGCAAATAGATTTTGTTCTGTTTTTGTTTTGTTTTGCTTTAGCTCTCTTCCAGTATATATTTTCTTTTTTTTTTTTTTTTTTTTTTTTTTTTTTTTGTGTTCACAAGTGTTCATTTTATTACTATGCTTCAAAATTAAACATCACTGTGTATTCTTTTTTTTTTTTATTTTTTTTTATTTTTTAATATATGAAATTTACTGTCAAATTGGTTTCCATACAACACCCAGTGCTCATCCCAAAAAGTGCCCTCCTCAATACCCATCACCCACCCTGCCCTCCCTCCCACCCTGCCCTCCCTCCCACCCCCCATCAACCCTCAGTTTGTTCTCAGTTTTTAACAGTCTCTAATGCTTTGGCTCTCTCCCACTCTAACCTCTTTTTTTTTTTTTTTTTTTTTCCTTCCCCTCCCCCATGGGTTTCTGTTACGTTTCTCAGGATCCACATAAGAGTGAAACCATATGGTATCTGTCTTTCTCTGTATGGCTTATTTCACTTAGCATCACACTCTCCAGTTCCATCCATGTTGCTACAAAAGGCCATATTTCATTTTTTCTCATTGCCACGTAGTATTCCATTGTGTATATAAACCACAATTTCTTTATCCATTCATCAGTTGATGGACATTTAGGCTCTTTCCATAATTTGGCTATTGTTGAGAGTGCTGCTATAAACATTGGGGTACAGGTGCCCCTATGCATCAGTACTCCTGTATCCCTTGGATAAATTCCTAGCAGTGCTATTGCTGGGTCATAGGGTAGGTCTATTTTTAATTTTCTGAGGAACCTCCACACTGCTTTCCAGAGCGGCTGCACCAATTTGCATTCCCACCAACAGTGCAAGAGGGTTCCTGTTTCTCCACATCCTCTCCAGCATCTATAGTCTCCTGATTTCTTCATTTTGGCCACTCTGACTGGCGTGAGGTGGTATCTGAGTGTGGTTTTGATTTGTATTTCCCTGATAAGGAGCGACGTTGAACATCTTTTCATGTGCCTGTTGGCCATCCGGATGTCTTCTTTAGAGAAGTGTCTATTCATGTTTTCTGCCCATTTCTTCACTGGGTTATTTGTTTTTCGGGTGTGGAGTTTGATGAGCTCTTTATAGATTTTGGATACTAGCCCTTTGTCCGATGTGTCATTTGCAAATATCTTTTCCCATTCCGTTGGTTGCCTTTTCGTTTTGTTGGTTGTTTCCTTTGCTGTGCAGAAGCTTTTTATCTTCATAAGGTCCCAGTAATTCACTTTTGCTTTTAATTCCCTTGCCTTTGGGGATGTGCCGAGTAAGAGATTGCTACGGCTGAGGTCAGAGAGGTCTTTTCCTGCTTTCTCCTCTAAGGTTTTGATGGTTTCCTGTCTCACATTCAGGTCCTTTATCCATTTTGAGTTTATTTTTGTGAATGGTGTGAGAAAGTGGTCTAGTTTCAACCTTCTGCATGTTGCTGTCCAGTTCTCCCAGCACCATTTGTTAAAGAGACTGTCTTTTTTCCATTGGATGTTCTTTCCTGCTTTGTCAAAGATGAGTTGGCCATACGTTTGTGGGTCTAGTTCTGGGGTTTCTATTCTATTCCATTGGTCTATGTGTCTGTTTTTATGCCAATACCATGCTGTCTTGATGATGACAGCTTTGTAGTAGAGGCTAAAGTCTGGGATTGTGATGCCTCCTGCTTTGGTCTTCTTCTTCAAAATTACTTTGGCTATTCGGGGCCTTTTGTGGTTCCATATGAATTTTAGGATTGCTTGTTCTAGTTTCGAGAAGAATGCTGGTGCAATTTTGATTGGGATTGCATTGAATGTGTAGATAGCTTTGGGTAGTATTGACATTTTGACAATATTTATTCTTCCAATCCATGAGCAGGGAATGTCTTTCCATCTCTTTATATCTTCTTCAATTACCTGCATAAGCTTTCTATGGTTTTCAGCATACAGATCTTTTACATCTTTGGTTAGATTTATTCCTAGGTATTTTATGCTTCTTGGTGCAATTGTGAATGGGATCAGTTTCTTCATTTGTCTTTCTGTTGCTTCATTGTTAGTGTATAAGAATGCAACTGATTTCTGCACGTTGATTTTGTATCCTGCAACTTTGCTGAATTCATGTATCAGTTCTAGCAGACTTTTGGTGGAGTCTATCGGATTTTCCATGTATAATATCATGTCATCTGCAAAAAGCGAAAGCTTGACTTCATCTTTGCCAATTTTGATGCCTTTGATTTCCTTTTGTTGTCTGATTGCTGATGCTAGAACTTCCAGCACTATATTAAACAGCAGCGGTGACAGTGGGCATCCCTGTCGTGTTCCTGATCTCAGGGAAAAAGCTCTCAGTTTTTCCCCGTTGAGGATGATGTTAGCTGTGGGCTTTTCATAAATGGCCTTTATGATCTTTAAGTATGTTCCTTCTATCCCGACTTTCTCAAGGGTTTTTATTAAGAAAGGGTGCTGGATTTTGTCAAAGGCCTTTTCTGCATCGATTGACAGGATCATATGGTTCTTCTCTTTTTTTTTGTTAATGTGATGTATCACGTTGATCGATTTGCGAATGTTGAACCAGCCCTGCATCCCAGGAATGAATCCCACTTGATCATGGTGAATAATTCTTTTTATATGCTGTTGAATTCGATTTGCTAGTATCTTATTAAGAATTTTTGCATCCATATTCATCAGGGATATTGGCCTGTAGTTCTCTTTTTTTACTGGGTCTCTGTCTGGTTTAGGAATCAAAGTAATACTGGCTTCATAGAATGAGTCTGGAAGTTTTCCTTCCCTTTCTATTTCTTGGAATAGCTTGAGAAGGATAGGTATTATCTCTGCTTTAAATGTCTGGTAGAACTCCCCTGGGAAGCCATCTGGTCCTGGACTCTTATTTGTTGGGAGATTTTTGATAACCGATTCAATTTCTTCGCTGGTTATGGGTCTGTTCAAGCTTTCTATTTCCTCCTGATTGAGTTTTGGAAGAGTGTGGGTGTTTAGAAATTTGTCCATTTCTTCCAGGTTGTCCAATTTGCTGGCATATAATTTTTCATAGTATTCCCTGATAATTGTTTGTATCTCTGAGGGATTGGTTGTAATCATTCCATTTTCATTCATGATTTTATCTATTTGGGTCATCTCCTTTTTCTTTTTGAGAAGCCTGGCTAGAGGTTTGTCAATTTTGTTTATTTTTTCAAAAAACCAACTCTTGGTTTCGTTGATCTGCTCTACAGTTTTTTTAGATTCTATATTGTTTATTTCTGCTCTGATCTTTATTATTTCTCTTCTTCTGCTGGGTTTAGGCTGCCTTTGCTGTTCTGCTTCTATTTCCTTTAGGTGTGCTGTTAGATTTTGTATTTGGGATTTTTCTTGTTTCTTGAGATAGGCCTGGATTGCAATGTATTTTCCTCTCAGGACTGCCTTCGCTGCATCCCTGAGCGTTTGGATTGTTGTATTTTCATTTTCGTTTGTTTCCATATATGTTTTAATTTCTTCTCTAATTGCCTGGTTGACCCACTCATTCGTTAGTAGGGTGTTCTTTAACCTCCATGCTTTTGGAGGTTTTCCAGACTTTTTCCTGTGGTTGATTTCAAGCTTCATAGCATTGTGGTCTGAAAGTATGCATGGTATAATTTCAATTCTTGTAAACTTATGAAGGGCTGTTTTGTGACCCAGTATATGATCTATCTTGGAGAATGTTCCATGTGCACTCGAGAAGAAAGTATATTCTGTTGCTTTGGGATGCAGAGTTCTAAATATATCTGTCAAGTCCATCTGATCCAATGTATCATTCAGGGCCCTTGTTTCTTTATTGACTGTGTGTCTAGATGATCTATCCATTTCTGTAAGTGGGGTGTTAAAGTCCCCTGCAATGACCACATTCTTATCAATAAGGTTGCTTATGTTTATGAGTAATTGTTTTATATATCTGGGGGCTCGGGTATTTGGCGCATAGACATTTATAATAGTTAGCTCTTCCTGGTGGATAGACCCTGTGATTATTATATAATGCCCTTCTTCATCTCTTGTTACAGCCTTTAATTTAAAGTCTAGTTTGTCTGATATAAGTATGGCTACTCCAGCTTTCTTTTGGCTTCCAGGAGCATGATAAATAGTTCTCCATCCCCTCACTCTCAATCTAAAGGTGTCCTCAGATCTAAAATGAGTCTCTTGTAGACAGCAAATAGATGGGTCTTGTTTTTTTATCCATTCTGATACCCTATGTCTTTTAGTTGGCGCATTTAATCCATTTACATTCAGTGTTATTATAGAAAGATATGGGTTTAGAGTCATTGTGATGTCTGTATGTTTTATGCTTGTAGTGATGTCTCTGGTACTTTGTCTCACAGGATCCCCCTTAGGATCTCTTGTAGGGCTGGTTTCATGGTGACAAATTCCTTCAGTTTTTGTTTGTTTGGGAAGACCTTTATCTCTCCTTCTATTCTAAATGACAGACTTGCTGGATAAAGGATTCTCGGCTGCATATTTTTTCTGTTTAGCACACTGTAGATATCGTGCCAAGCCTTTCTGGCCTGCCAAGTTTCAAAGGAGAGATCAGTCACGAGTCTTATAGGTCTCCCTTTATATGTGAGGGCACGTTTATCCCTTGCTGCTTTCAGAATTTTCTCTTTATCCTTGTATTTTGCCAGTTTCACTATGATATGTCGTGCAGAAGATCGATTCAAGTTACGTCTGAAGGGAGTTCTCTGTGCCTCTTGGATTTCAATGCCTTTTTCCTTCCCCAGTTCAGGGAAGTTCTCAGCTATAATTTGTCCAAGTACCCCTTCAGCACCCTTCCCTCTCTCTTCCTCCTCTGGGATACCAATTATGCGTATATTATTTTTTTTTAGTGTATCACTTAGTTCTCTAATTTTCCCCTCATACTCCTGGATTTTTTTATCTCTCTTTCTTTCAGCTTCCTCTTTCTCCATAACTTTATCTTCTAGTTCACCTATTCTCTCCTCTGCCTCTTCAAGCCGAGCCATCGTGGATTCCATTTTGTTTTGCAATTCGTTTAAAGCGTTTTTCAACTCCTCGTGACTGTTCCTTAGTCCCTCGATCTTTGTGGCAAGAGATTCTCTGCTGTCCTGTATACTGTTTTCAAGCCCAGCGATTAATTTTATGACAATTATTCTAAATTCACTTTCTGTTATATTATTTAAATCCTTTTTGATCAGTTCATTAGCTGTTGTTATTTCCTGGAGATTCTTCTGAGGGGAATTCTTCCGTTTGGTCATTTTAGAGAGTCGCTGGCGTGGTGAGGACCTGCAGTGCACTTCCCCTGTGCTGTGGTGTATAACTGGAGTTAGTGGGCGGGGCCGCAGTCCAACCCGATGTCTGCCCCCAGCCCACTGCTGGGGCCACAGTCAGACTGGTGTGTGCTTTCTCTTCCCCTCTCCTAGGGGCGGGATTCACTGTGGGGTGGCGTGTCCCGTCTGGGCTACTTGCACACTGCCAGGCTTGTGTTGCTGGGGATCTGGCGTATTAGCTGGGGTGGGTAGGCAAGGTGCACGGGGGCTGGAGGGGCAGGCTTAGCTTGCTTCTCCTTAGGTGATCCACTTCAGGAGGAGCCCTGTGGCAGCGGGAGGGAGTCAGATCCGCTGCAGGAGGTTTGGCTCCGCAGAAGCACAGAGTTGGGTGTTTGCGCGGAGCTAGCAAGTTCTCTGGCAGGAACTGGTTCCCTTTGGGATTTTGGCTGGGGGATGGGCGGGGGAGATGGCGCTGGCGCCTTTGTTCCCCGCCAAGCTGAGCTCTGCCGTCCGGGGGCTCAGCAGCTCTCCCTCCCTTTGTCCTCCAGCCTTCCCGCTTTCCGAGCAGAGCTGTTAACTTATGACCTCCCAGACGCTAAGTCGCGCTTGCTGTCGGAACACAGTCCGTCCGGCCCCTCCGCTTTTGCCAGCCAGACTCGGGGGCTCCGCTTGGCCGGCGAGCCGCCCCTCCGCCCCGGCTCCCTCCCGCCAGTCCGTGGAGCGCGCACCGCCTCGCCGCCCTTCCTACCCTCTTCCGTGGGCCTCTCGTCTGCGCTTGACTCCGGAGACTCCCTTCTGCTAATCCTCTGGTGGTTTTCTGGGTTCTTTAGGCAGGTGTAGGTGGAATCTAAGTGATCGGCAAGACGCGCTGTGAGCCCCGCGTCCTCCTACGCCGCCATCTTCCCCCAGTATATATTTTCAAAGGTGATGCTTAAAAAAACCTTTAGCTACTATCAATAATCATTTATGAATTCATTTTTCTTCAGAAATAATCTTATAACTTTCAGAAAAAAGTTAAGACTCTGAAAATCAGGGGGCACCTGGGTGGTTCAGTCGGTTAAGCATCTGACTCTTGATTTTGGCTCAGGTCATGATCTCACACTCCTGAGAATGAGCCCCATGTCAGGTCTGCACTGAGTGTGGAGCCTGCTTGAGATTCTCTCCCTCCGACTTTCTCTGTCCCTCCCCTGCTTGTGTGCTCTCTCTCTCTCTCTCTGAAACTAAAAACAATTTTTTAAAAAAGGCTAGAAATAATATATTGTTAGAACCATAAGCAACCTCATTTTACATGTGTAGACAATCGGACCCAGAAAGTCTGTTATCGCCCAAAGTCATACCACTGGGATTAGGACATTGATATTTTTTCTCCTATTACACATTTTTTTTCCCATTCCCTGCAATTTTTGTAAATGTTTATCTTCAAGGTTCTTGTTCACTGCTGCTTTGCCCAGTACATTAAGTTACAAGCTGCTATCCTCACTATTTTTCTTTCTTACATAAAATGATGAATACTTAGCTTTAAAGTATACATTTGAAAAACATTTCAGATTGCATTAAGTTTTAGTAGAGTTACAAGATACTTTTTAGAACTACTAGTATTAAAAGCAATTCGTTGTCTCCACTAGAATATAGTCATATATTACTTGTTCACAAACTAATTAATGGAGTTTTTGGACATTGACACTGAATCTGATTTTCTCAGAAAAAGTCAGTGTATCTGCAGGTTCCTACAGAGGTATATTTATATACATGCATGCACATACACAAACACTGCTAAGTAAACATCCGGGATTCATAGATTTCCTCAAAGTCAACCCCATGAGCCATGGGCCTCATTTTAAATCATTATTGAATTATCTTCCTTTCTAATTGCTTACAATGCTTATTTTCCTGCTTAATAGTGTAAAAATAAAGCTGAAAGTTGGTAGAAAACGTACCATCTTTGGTCAAGTCTGATTGATAGTCTGGTCAAGTCTGATTGGTGAGGGCTGTTGAAAATGTAGATAGATGATTCACATTCAGCTACATTCATCAGGTTAGAAAGAAAATTTTCAGTTTAGGAGATTACCACTTTTTATAATTAGAATCTAGATAATTAAAAAATGAACCCTAATTTTGAGAATCTTCACATCATGTAAGATATAAACAAAAGTCTTCAGAAAATAATGACAACACTCTATGAAAATTTTCTTAAAATAGGATGAAAGCAAAATGCTCCTGGGTTGAGAAGATTCATTCCAATTTTACCCTAAAGCAAATATTTTACTTTCAAAATAAAAATCTCCAAAAATAGAGTCTGAAATGGAATTGCTGACAAATCCTTGGCTACAGAGTTGCAATTGGGTACAAGTATAATGACGTACATATTTCTTTGTGAAGGAATTGAAAGCGACAATAATAAAGCTTAGTTGTATAAAATTGAAATCCTCTTTCTCTCTCTCTCCTTTTTTTTGGCTTTTTTTGTTTTGTTTTGTTTGTTTTTTTAACCTCCAGGGAGAAAAACAATTAGAGACAGACAATCTAGCTAAATAGACTAGGAAACAGTCTTGCTACATCTATGCTTCATTACCCTTCCTCTTTCTTCTCTCTTATTTTCCACAAATGGCTTGATTATGTTTACCTGACATCCACATACTTCCCTGCTGACTGGCTGTGGGTGCTCTGAAGCCAAGATAGACAATGTTTGCTACGAAAACTTAAGAGTCCTTTGAAAAGAGGCCAGTCTTTGTGAATATGTAGTTGTAACTTCAATATGTCTGTGACTGTAGTTTCCCAGAATTCAAAAGCACTGTCTGAAACCAGCCTTGCACAATAGTCGTAAGTGGAAGCAAGATTGCTCTGGGGTGCAAACGCTCCATGTTACCTAAGCAAACGCAGAGTCAGAGGTTAGGAATTCATGCCATGAATAAGAAGCATGCCCCCTAAAAGGTTGATCAAATGTTGAACTCCTTTATACTTTCAGAAGTCAGCACTTTTAGAAATATGGCTACCATGTTTTGATGCCCTTTTACTCCCAAATCCAGCAGGATAATGGCCTCTAACTGTTGCACTGAAATAAAGTGCTTTTTCTAAGATGAAGCTCTTTGCAAGCACAGTCTGGGATGAGAGCTGCGGAGAAATAACAAGCAGCAGAACTGATTTTCCTGAGCTCTCTTTATGGACTGAGCCATAAATCTATAACGATGTGAAGGCTTCAGAGATTTCCTAGTTGCCCTCATAAGAAATAGACATCATTCTATTTTCTGACAGTTCAGGTAGTAGAAGTAGGCACATTTTCCCCATTGTCACCAGGCTATGAATCTGAGTAACTAATCTACTGATAATTAGATGTGATGCCTCAAATTAGAAACCAATATTACACGTGTGAATTAATGGCATTTCATTATGTATTACTGTCGCCATTAATAAACTGTGACTAGATTAAGCTTTTCAGCTCTGAGGTAACTCAGGAGAGTTCTGTTCAAGTCCAGTTTCAATCAAGGACAGTATGAAATGATGAATGTAGAAAATGAAATACACTGAATATATCTTATAGGCAAAACCATCTGGAGCTTCCCAGTGTGTGTGAGTCAAATTCCTCTCATGCTGAAGACAGCAGAACGTTGCAGAATGAAAGGTAAATGGGGATTTAGAATCCTCAGTGACTCTCAATCTACACAACAGATTAAACAAGTCATACTCATTGATTTTAAGTTAGAATGGTCACAAACTGACCCAGCTCATTGAGTAGAAGGAACTTGGTCTGGATTCATAAAACCTGAATCACTGAAAACCAAGCTTTGTTTAGCAAGTGATAAAACTGAATCAAGAGCAGAAGCTGGATGTAATAGGGACCCCTGCGATTCTCCTTTCTCATTTGCAACCTCCAGCTTCACTGGCTTGTTACAGCTGAACAGGCAGCATTTATGCAGTGAATAAAAAGCTGCCTTCCCTACATCTTCAACCCCCTTCTCAAATCCTGCAGTATTTCCAAATTCAGTCTGCTATTTCAAATGAAAAGAAATGCTGTAGCCCTAAATCTGCATTAGTGGATCATGGAGGACAATTTAGGTCAGCTCAAAATGTACTAATGCACAGAGAGGCCCTCCTTTCTTGACTTTATCAAGGGTTGGCCTTGGTCTGTCACTCTGGAACAAAATTTCCACTGTTTGCATGTGTGTGTGTGTGTGTGTGTGTGTGTGTGTGTGTGTGTGTTTGTGTGTGTGTGTGTGTAGAGGGGGGGACATATCACTAGTTTGTCACTGGTAAGGGTACTCCCCATGTGGTCTAAGTAAGGGTGAGAAAGCAATTTATTTTTCAGATTTGGAAGATTGTGTCTTCTAAATTGATTTTATTATTTTCATTTCAAACATATTTACACACGTGTATGAATCTTGCATTTTTAATACTGCATATGTTTTTCTACATACATATTTAAGTGAGGTAATATAAAGAAAAATAATGCTTTGTCCTATATTCCAAATCTTTGTATTCAATTTTTCCCCCAAATTATCCATCTGCCATCCTAACCTATTGTCTCTCTCTCTATTCTCCTTAGATATAATAGAGGTTTTAAACTTTGGGTTTTCTTTTGGAGCATATCATGATTCTGGGTACTGTCCCAGTGCCTAGCCGTTTAACTGAACTTGACCATAGATAGTGTTTCTCTTAGCCCGACATGGCTTAGATGCTACATGTTTTATTCTTTTAGTTTCCTCACATTAACATGTGTAATCCCAAATGCTGTAAAATCATGGCTTTCTCTTCCAAAATCTAATGTAACTTTCGAGAAAGTCAGTGTATCCTCAATTTAACTTCGCCAATGCTGTTGTAAGCTCTATTCTTTCCGTGAATTAAATTTACAACCAAAAAGCAGTATTCTCTTTCCCTTTTCTCTATCATTAGAAAAAAATATGTAATTAGTTTGCTCCAGAGTACTTCGAAAATCTACTACTAATCTATGAGTTTTTGGTATTACAATCCCTAAATGTCATGCAGTTTGTCTCTGCAAGAACCTGCGTGCTGATATTCCACTCATGGCTTTGAAGTCTCTAATCTTCCATGCGGTTCTATTCACTCCAGTAAGAATCACCTTCATCAGGCATCAATTTCTCTTTCAGAGGCCAACATATCCTTGTAATTGCATCTCAAATTAAATTTATAGTTAAGGGATTCTCTTGTGACTGTTAATTACTGGGTTCAACAAAATGAGAAAAGAGGAGGAGAATTAAATTTGTCTGCTCTGTGCTATGTATTTTATATGCATCCTCTCATTTTAGACTCAGAGCAAACCTGAGAAGAAAGGAGTATTATTTCCTCTACATAAGTGAAGAGAGTGAGACTTAAACATATCAAGAAATTTTCCTATATTCCTACAGCCACTTTAGGTCCTTTTTACTTCCTTGTTTTAAAGAGAGGCGGGGGCGGGGGTATGGAGGAAGAGGGTGGGAAGGGCCATTTGCCAAGAAAAAAGGATAAGATATGTAAGGTCACAGCAATGTTTCTTTCATTAATTCACATATGTATAGTCTGTAAATATTTTTTATCAATATTTGTACAGTAATGTATGAGCACTTGAGATATATAAAAATATTACAAGGAGAAAATACAAGGGGTGCACCAGATAGCTCAGTTGGTTAAGCATCTGACTCTTGGTTTCTCCTCTGGTCATGATTTCATGATTTTGAGCCCTTCACTGGGCTTGGGATTCTATGTCTCCTTCTCTTTCGCTGCCCTTCCCATGTGCTCTCTCTCTCTCTCTCTCTCTCTCTCTCTGTCTCTCTCAAAATAAATAAAGTTAAAAAAGAAAAGAAAGAAAATAGAAGGAAACACTGCCTAAATGAACCCATTTGTCAGATTATATACTAATTGTCCACGTACATATGTTGAAAAAAAAACAAATGATAGAGCAATGATATTAACATTTAATAGCATAACTACACATAATTAAAATCATTGCAATTATAAATTGTGCCATAGTAATCAGGCACATCCTGCAGACAATTTTAATTTCTGCAAAAATATTTGTCAATTTGGAGAAAGTGTATGGTGGATGGATGGTTCCTTTTAAGTACATGTTAGGGTAATACGCAATAAAAATATGAAACAATAACTCATAAATATTGGGAAAGGGTTATTTTGAGGAATAATATCAAGATAAAAGCAGCAAAACATGATAGATTGCTTTTAAGTTCACAGAATTACATGTTTCTTTTACCACTTGCCCACAAAAAAGGTTAAAGGAAAACATTACTTGCTGTTATATTCAAAGATGTTGAGTATAGCTTAGAGGGCAATAAAAATTCCATTATGGTAAATATTTAATTTGCACAAGTCCCAAATATATATTCTTATTTATGAAAGATATAATGTAATAGTGGAGATAGATCCATAAAACATACAAAAAGGTAACTGCTGAGATTTTGAGATAAAATAACACCTACAAAATGGGCTTTGGTACTATCACTTGGAGATAAATTTGTATTAATACAGGTAGGGATGAACAGATTTGTCATGTACTAAGACAACCTCTATGGATCCCTAGACATGGACTCATTTCCTTGCAACCACACTCAGGTGGTATTACAACCTCCGGGCACTGCTGTGCAGTGACTTTGTGCAGGTGGTGGAAGGGCCATCATTCAATGGCTCATGAGTCTAGAGGCCAGCAGGTGCTGGGGTTTGCTTCCACGGGTTTCGACTAAAGCACTACCACTCAAGCAATAGCTTGTTTGGCTTGACAAACACCATAACTCGCAAATGATATGTCTTCCATATGTATTTTATTTATTTTTTTTAAGTTCATTTATTTTGAGAGAGAGAAAGTAGGGAGGGACACCGAGAGAGAGGAAAAGATAATCTCAAGCACGCTCTGCGCTGCCAGCACAGCACCCGAAGTGGGGCTTGAACTCACAAAGTCACAAACTGTTAGATCATGACAGCCCAAATCAAGAGTCAGACGTTTAACCGACCAAGCCACCCAGGCTCCCCACCATATATATCTTATTAGCTAAGAACAGTGGTCTTCTGTGAATTTCAACTCATGTGCCTCAACAGTATGGCCCTGGTGGTGGACACCAGACGTAAAGCAACGACCCAATCATCCATACTCCCATGACGCAAAAGGTGATTTTTTTTTTGCCTTGTGGTAGAAAGCAAAGACGAATATGCATTTTTTTGTTTGTTTTTTTTACGTATTAGTGTTAAAGGAAATTTAGTTACTGATATAAGGAAAAAAATTATGATTTACATATATAAAGATAATTAACTTTTATGGAAGAAATTTCTTTGAAATTGGAAAAGAACATAAAGAAAAGAAATTAAGCGAAAACATTGAATCCTAATTCATTGGATTAAAATATTTTAGTAGGAAAACAAATTATTATTTGTTAATAAATACAGAGTGTTTACCATGTGCTATTCAGTTCTAAACACTTGACATGTTTCGTCTCATTTATCCTCAAGACACCAGAACAAGAGCAGTAATATTATTATCAATACTTTATAGATGAGTAACTGAGGCTCAGAGTGGTTAAGTAACTTCCCTGAAATAACAGTAAATTTCAGTGCTGAGGGTTGACAATGACATTATAACTAAAAGGTTCAATAAAGCCAATTAATTGCCCATATTCAGATCTATGCTGAATGCTAATTATAATGAATTAACAAGGAAGAAATACACTTCATATGTATGACCTGGCTCAATTCTGGTAACAACTTCATGGAACAGAAATTTTCATTTTTATCATTTTACATTTGAAGAAAGTAAGGCTTGGAGGGGTTAGATAAATTTCTCAAAATCACTCAAACAGTAAGTGTTCAAAGTGAGTACTTGGACAAACTACCCACTTTCACTCCAGAGCTATTTCTCTTATCTACTATTACATATAATTTTATATCCTCTATCCAAGAAATTATGTCATACACAGGTGTGAACACACACACACTCAGATGTTATTTTGTCATTACTCATTATACCTATACAACAAACAGGAATGCAAGTATAGAGGAAAAACAAAACTCTTTGTGCACACTCTAACAGATTACTTGCCTTCTGCCTACTCCAAAGAAAGATTTCAAATTTTATGTTGCAATAAAAAGGGTTGGCACAAGTTTTAGACTATTGACCCATGCTGCTTCAAGATTTTAAGTGTGAAAAATAGAACATCAAAAAGGGACTTCTACATGAAATACATTGTTCTATAATTTGCCTCTAGATAAACTCACAATCGAGTTTTATACAGTATAAATATATATCATTTAAATAATTCATAATAGCTAAGGGGATTGGAACAAATAAAAAGTAAGGTTGCTAGCCTTTTGAAATAGTTGCTAGAGTCTGACTGTTTTTCTTAAAAGCCAATATTGCTCATATTAATTTCTCCTTTTTCTTATGTAGTGTTCAAGAACTCATAATAGTGCATACTTTTTAGCCCTTTATTTATTTATATGAGAGAATTCTGGCATACATACCACCACTGGCTATAACAAATATGACAATGCAGCAAATAAAACTATGCTTCATTTATAAGTTGCAGACTAGTGCTGTGCAGTTTGTAACCGATTCCTGGAAATAATATATTTTTGCTGATTAGTTGTCTGACTAATCTTCCGAGCTTGGAAAAAAAATGGAAATGTAGAAATGAATGACAAAATACTGATGATATTGTATGGTTTATACTGGTCTTGGCCACTCTATTGGATCAGGGCTTAGAAGTCACATTACGGACTATTCAGTCCACCATACAAGCTAATTAATTCTTCTACTGCAAGTCTTCTCCCCTTGGAAGCCACAAAATAAACTGGCAAATCTTCTTGGGGGCCACAATTTTAATATTCTCTAAAATGTTTTTATTTGCTGGGTGTTTGGGTGACTCAGTGTGTTGAGTGTTCGATTGTTGATTTTGGGTCAAGTGGGATTGAGCCCTGTGTCAGGCTCCATGCTGAGCATAGAGCCTGCTTAAGATTCTCTCTCTCTCTCCCTCCCTCTCTCTCTCTCTTTCTCCCACTCTCTCTCCCTAAAATAAAAATATATATATATATATATGTATAAATAAATAAATAAGCAGTAAAATAAAATATTTTATGTGCAAACCTATGTATGTCATGAAAAAGAGGGAAAAATACCAAAATTCTCTTAAAAGATTTAAAATCTACATATACAGAGAGCCCCTTTTGCCAATATAGGTACACTGTATTTAGAGTACACTTAAGAACGAGTATTTGAAAACCCCAGAAGATACTTTGCTAAAAAATATGTAGGGTCAAGTCTTTCTACCACTGATAGTGACTAGGATGACAATCTTTATCTCCTCTTCTGGCAAACAAGCACTGCATGATTATATAGAAGTCTCTGCCCTCATGTGGTTACGACAAAACTAGTCTCCAGCCAAGGGTGGTTTTTGAAATAACCCTTGCTCACTCACAGACAAGAGTGTAACCTCACACAATGTACTCACAACGACGTCTTATGTGTTTTAAGACTATAAATATACACTAATTGAATAAGAAAATATTTGGATATTGCCCTCATTTATCAAAAAGAGAGATGGTCAGTTAGAACCCTAGGGTTTGGACATGGTTTACAGATGTGTTTTCTTTTGCCCACCACCTTTCTTGCAAAAAGAGATCTTTTTTACCCATGATGATAGCGTTCTTGCAAACATGGTGAATGTTCCTAAAACCTACAAAACTTTTTGCAACAAGTGTGGCAAGCACCAACCCCACAAAGTGACACAGTACAAAAAGGCAAAGATTCTCTTCATACCCAGGGAAAGAGGCATTTTGACAGGAAACAGAGTGGTTACAGTGGGCAAACTAAGCCAATTTTCCAGAAACAGGCTAAAACGAAGATAAGATTGTGCTGAGGCTTGAATGTATTGAGCCGCAAGTGCAGATCTAAGAGAACGCCGGCTGTAAAGAGATGCAAACATTCTGAACTGGCAGGATACAGAAGGGCAAGGGTCAAGTAATTCAGTTCTAAGCTTCATATTTTGTTATATTATGAAGACAACAGAACCTAGAGGTTATATTCAAAAGAAGAGGAAGAGGAAGGAGAAGAGAAGGAGAAGGAGAAGGAAAAGGAGAAGAAGAAATAGAAGGAGAGGAGAGATTTTAGATTTAAAGAAAACTCCCTTATTATTAGCTTCTCTTAAAACAGAAAAATCTGGCAACAGTTTGCCCACATTCTTGTACAGTGACAATCCTCAATACGCAAACAGTCAATGGTACTTCATGCAGGTTATTTGTTCTTTGGTTGGCCACAGTCTCCACCATTCCCTATTGTTTTATTGCTTTTCACCTTCCTTCATGTATTTCACCTCTCTAGCCTTTGACTATCAAGACAATTAAAACAAGCGCGTACTAATTTACCATTCTGACTACTAAGTCATTCATTAAGTAAAGCTTTTTAGTCAAAATGACTGAACCACTTATGAATGGAAACAGGCTAAATATGATACATGCATCTCACAGTAGTATTGATCCATTGCTTGCCAAATGTCAATGTATATACATAATTTTTAATTAATGGTAGAGTTCCAGGTCAAATAATTAAAGGATTAAGGAAGAGAGTAATTGCTTAGATAAATTGAAATTGATTACCTTTTCCAAGACAGAAGCATAAGAACATTTTGGTTGGGGAAAGCCAATGTAAACAATTTAACTACCTTATGGACACAAGTGATTCAATTTTCAATTTATAAGATGTCCAGCTACAAGTGAGTTTACCCATTATCACTACCCATAATCTCCACAATCTCGATTCATTTTCAAAATGACAAATATGCATAGCGTTGGTAATTTTACTGAATTCTGTTTTATATTACTTGGCTTCACAGAAATTGTGGTCCAAATGCAACTATATTTTTGCTAATTAATAAAGCCTGATGTTATTTCTCCTATAACTCTCTTATTCTTGAAAAACAAGTTCAGAAATGTTAATCATCACTACTGATTACCTACTAATTGTTTTAGTAAGTCTAATGCATCTTTTGCAAAATGTGATACAGATGAAAGAAAACCCAAAACAAAAATGCAATCATCAAACATAGTTTTGCAGTCATAAATTTTTATATATTTTCAATAGACACTCAAAGATCAGGAAGTGGAGTAGTTTTCTATGTTTAATATTCTATTTGCTTTGGACTAATTGCTTTATGTGCATATTGGATGCTAAACCCTACTTTGTTTTGAATTAAAAAATAATCAGCTAAAATAATTTGAAAAGAAAAGCATGGTTTTAAATCTTATGTTTTATCAAAATGCACATACATTTTGGCCATAAATCTAATTGTTATTAGATTATGAAATGACTTTGTAATATGCTTTTACCTGGTTACTAGTTTGGGAGATAGGAAATCTGACACTTACAGTGATAAATCATGAGATATTGGGAAACAAACTTTTATTTTCAGGCCTCAGTTTCCTCCAATAGTGCCATTCTAACTCCAAAATTTTGATATAGATTACTCTAATTTTAATATGTGTTTCTGGAAAGAAAATAGCCAATTTTTGAACAATTTATTTCACTCTTTATGGGAAATGCTATAATCATTGTAATGGTTATAATCCTCCTCTGCCCTCTTTTCACCATATAATGCTTTGTCAGAAGACCATGGAAGATGAACATCTAAGTTATTTTTAGGCAGCCATCCTAGTCCCTATTCTTGTTTTCAGATTTATTCTGAATAAATCATGTTGGATTCCTAATCAAGGGCCTTATAAATTTTTTTTTTTTTTTCTGAGCAAAGTGGATGACGCAGTAAGAAAAAAGAATCAAGAAATTGGAAGTAGAAAGCTTGGGTATAGAGAAACAAAATGGGACAATTTTCCAGATGATCAAATTGTATACTTAGATGCACAAGAAAAACAAACACAAAACAATTTCATCTTATAAGAGAATGTGCTTAGGTAGCTACTTACAAGATTAATTTTTTAATAAAATTATCTTTCCTATATTTCAAGAAGAAAAACATTACAAAATATCAATTAAAGTAAAAGGCCACAAGCTGATGGCTGCCAGAGGGGAGGTGGGTGAGGGGATGAGCAAGATGGGTGAAGGGGAGTGGGAGATACAAGCTTCCAGTTATGGAGTTAATAAGTTATGGGAATAAAAGGCACAGCCTAGGGAATATAGTCAATAATATCATAATAGCATTGTATGATGGCAGATGATAGCCATGCCTGTGGTGAGCATAGTATACCATATACAGAAGTTGAATCACCATGTTGTACACCTGAAACTAATATAATACTGTATATCAGCTACATCCAAATTAACACTTTAATAAATAAAAAAATAAAGACCCACATGCTGAGGCAATAAAAATAGAAAAAAAAATTTAGACAAACGTAAGAATATAAAACAAAAAAAATATGAACAAATGGTAATACATATCCTATCATTAGTTAGGAAAACTCAATATTAATTCAATGAGGTCTATACTAAAAAATATAATCTCAATAAAATACCAAATTTTTATCCTTACTGGAAATAATTATGCTAATTCCAAATTCTGAAAATAAAATGAATAAAATAATTTTTGATCTGTACATGCATAATCTCACAAACCAACAGAAAAGACAGAATCCAAAGATAGGCATGGCAGATAAAAATGATTTCGTGGGCAAAATACTTTTGCAATGTATTTAAATCTTACTTTAATTTTTTTATTTGTTCTTATTTTTTTAAATGCTCACTGAAGGACAGCACACACACAGAGAATTACATGGACTATAAATTGCATTCAATTTATATATGCAATATAAATTGCAATTCAATGATATTTTACTAAGTAAACATAGAACTATAATCCAGATGAAGATATAGAAAATGATTATCATTGTCCCAGAAGTCTCCATTTCATCCCTTCCCACTTATTAGCACCTCCTAAGGGAATTCACTACTTGGGTGTGCTTATGGTTGAGCTTTGTAAAAATGAAAAAAAAATAGTACATATTATTTTGTGTCTAGCTTCTTTCACCATCATTAAGTATGTGGGATTTACCACATTGCTTATAGCTATAGTTTACTTTCTATTGTTGGCATACATTTAAGTTGTTTCAAGTTTTTTGAAAAACTGACATGAACATTCTAGGTCTGGGCCGGAGAGAGCTCAGATTTAACAAATACTGTGAAAGTTTCTTCTGAAGCAGTGTGCCAATTTACGTTCCAACCATTAGTGAACGAGCTTCTCATTTGCTCCATATTCTCACCAACTCTTGAAATTAAAATTAACTGTTTTTTTTGTTTGTTTGTTTTTAATTTTTGCCTCTGTTGTGTTAGGCGTATGGTGACATTTAATTGTATGTTTATTCTTTATTTTCCTCATGACAATTGATGTTAAAATCCTTACACAGACTATTTGGCCATTTGGGTATCATGTTTTGTAAAGAGTAAGTTCAAATTTTATTTTCTAATATTTGCTTGTCTTTTTTTTCTTAATGAATTCTTAGAAATTCTTTGTTTATTCTGATATTCTTTGTTTATATCTTTGTCAGATATAAATATATCAGACTGTCGTTTCTTCCTCCTGATGGCATCTTTTGATGAGCAAAATATTCTGCTTAATGGAGATCCTTAATCAATATTTTTGTAGAATTAGCGCTTCTGGCAGCCAGTTTAAAAATTCTTTGACTAGGGGTGCCTGGGTGACTCAGTTGGTTAAGGGTCCCATTTTTTATTTTGGCACAGTTCATGATCTCATGGTCGTGAGTTTGAGCCCCACATTGGGCTCCATGTTGACAGACCAGAGCCTGCCTGGAATTCTCTCTCTCCTCCCTCTTATTCCCTACTCCCATTCACTATTTCTTTCTGATAAATAAATAAGCATAAAAAAACTCTTTGCCTACTCCAAAGTCATAAATATATGTTTTATATATTTTATTATAGAATATTGCTCTATCATTCAAATAGGTCTAAATCTATCTAGAATCGATTTTTTGTATGGTATGGTGTAGATAGATTTATATTTTCCACAACGGGCTCTGTGTTAACAGTGCAGATCCTGCTTGGAACTCTCCCTCTTTCTCTGCCCCTCCCCCTCTTGCAATCTCTTTGTCTCTCAAAATAAATAAAACTTTTTTAATAATAAAAATAAGAAACCTGTATTATTCCTAGTTTCATAGTGAAACTTTTCAAATATATCACCATTAAATAGACCCTTTACTGTAGAAATTTTGGTAGATACTCTATTGTATTAAGTAAACTCCATTCTACTTCTGGTCTGCTAATTATTTTTAAAATTCATGAATAGTTGGTGAATTTGTTAAATATATTTTTGGCATCTATTGTTATGGTCATATATTTTTCCATATATTTAAACAAATTTTTAAAAACCATTTTTAAATGTTTATTTATTTTTGTGAGAGAGACAGAGTGCGAACAAGGGAAGGGCACAGAGAGAAGGAGACACAGAATCTGAAGCAGGATCCAGGCTCTCAGCTGTCAGCAGGCAGCCCTTCACGGGGCTCTACTCCTGAACACTGGGATCATGGCCTGAGCCTAAGTCGAAAGCTTAACCAAGTGAGCCACCCACCTCCCCATACAGTGATTCCTTTTAATGTTAAACCTATCTTGAATTTGTTGAATAAATCAACTTTGTTATCATTTTTTAATAAGCCTGAATTCAGTTGTTAATTTTTAATGATTTTTCCAAGTGTTTATTATTGTCCCATCTCTCTCCATAAACGGGACTCCAATATCTGAATATTAGATACCTTTTCCATACATTTTATAACTCTTATGGCTTTTCTGCATTTTTTATTATTTTTTTCTTTCCAGACTTCAATATGATATTTGCTGCTGAACTACATTTTACTTTACTACTTTTCATTTCTGCTCTGTCTAGTGTGTTATTAAAGACTATTGAACTATAATTTCATTTATTTTATTTTTCAATTTCAGAGTGTCCATTTGATTTTCGGGGTGGGGGGTAAATTTCAGGTCTGCTAAAATTCTCCATCTTTTCTATATTTTTGACCATATATATTAACATTATTTTAAAAGCACTGTTACCCCAATATTCTGGCTTAGTTTTCTGGGTTTTTTTTTCTCTAGGTTGTCAGTTATTTTATTCTGTTCCTTGATATAACTGACTCAATAGTATTAACAGGATTTTACCGTTAGGAAAGGCCATTGATATTAAGTTTTTCCTGAAGAGATTTTCTACAAACAGGTGATTAATACCACCTTTAATTCATGTGAGATTGAGATGATATTTGCTGATATTCTTCTTAACTGTCAAACTCAAGCAAAAGTAGAAATATTTAAAGATTTCTATTTCCAGCATTGTTTATCAAAAATTCAGTTTCCTTTTAAAGCGTAAGAATCTTGTCACTCCAGAGCCTGACAGAGACTTGTTCAAGTGAAAAAACACTGTCTGCTAATTAGGTTATTTTGGGCAGCCATTTATTACTTTCAAAGCACCTAACAAAATTTGGATTAATATTTCCTTAATTGTGCTACTGAAATTAACCTTGTGGCTTTAACATTTTGCTGAGAACCCTATCTACAATGAATCCAGATTTCTGTATGTGATAAAAGATTTACATGCTTTTTGTACCAGTTTTTCATGTTTAAATTTTTTTTTTCATTTATTCATTTTTGAGAGAAGAGAGAGACAGAGCACAAGCAGGGGAGGGGCAGAGAGAGAGGGAGACAGAATCTGAACCAGGCTCCAGGCTCTGAGCTGTCAGCACAGAGCCCAACGCGGGGCTCGAACTCACAAACCACAAGACCATGACCTGAGCCGAAGTTGGACGCACAACCGACTGAGCCAACCAGGCACCCCCCAGTTTTTCATATTTTTTAAACATTCTCAAGGGAACTGATAATCTTTTAATAAACTCAATCATTTTGAAGCATCATCCAGACACATTGGTTTTCATTTCCTCTCCAAATGTTTTTGACGCCAGCGTTTATCTGGGAACAAAGCAGTGTATTATAACAATGTTACAATTTATTTTATAACAAGAGACAAAACCTCTCATGGGCCAAGCACTAATGGAATAACATGAGTAAAGAAGCCAACACAGTTCCTCCTGGATAGAACTTTCTAGATTTGGGGGCACCTGGGTGGTTCAGTGAGTTAAGCATCCAACTTTGGCTCAGGTCATGATCTCACGGTTCTTGAGTTTCAGCCCTGCATCAGGCTCTGTGCTGACAGCTCAGAGCCTGGAGCCTGCTTCAGATTCTGTCTCACTCTCACTCTGCCCCTCCCTCGCTCATGTTCTGTCTCTCCATCTCTCTCTCAAAATAAATAAACATTTAAAAAATTAAAAAAAAAAACTTTTTAGATTTGAAGATAAAACATGAAATAGATCTTGTCCTTTTTTTTGTTTCAGACAGAAACTTGCAGCAAGAAAACATTGTTTATGAATTTCACCAACATTTACAATTTTTACAAATACTAAGGCTTGATCTTTAATGATGAAATCTGTTTACTTATCAATCTGAAAGAAGTTGTTTTTCTATTTATTTTCTCTCAAATCTCTTTAGTTTCAGATGATAGGTCTTCAACATTTCAACTTACTATACAAAGAGACAATGGAGTCTTCAATTCATCTAACTGCATATTAACCTAGTATTTTATTGCTGTAGTTTTACATGTTTTCATCGTTATGTTTTCATCAACCATGTGATTTTTCCTTTATGGGGTAATAATTTCCACCACTAAATAACTTGATCCTTGAAGTGTTTCATTGGATACAAGTACTGTTTTTAACAAACATGCACTGAGTTTAAGTTTCCAAGAACCATTCCGCACCTTGCCTTGTCAAGTGACTGGTTTGCATTTGTGCCTTTTTGCTCCGTTTGCTTCACTTAGAGATTGTTTGCAACCCACTATGTACAATAGAATTGGGTAACCCGGATTGTCATCTTATGTAAACAGAAGTGATATTAACTTTCATAGTAAAGATCAGGTTGATTGCTATTATTATTGTTGCTGTTGTGTTTTGTCTTTCCTTTGTTGCTTGGGTTCAATTACTTTGAAATGACTTTGAAGATTGTGATTATTACCAAACATATTAGAAGGAATCATAGACCCAAGGCCAGAATCATTTTCTTCCATCCTACACTTCATGTTCAAAAAACACCATATTTGATATTGAAGCATGTTTGTCATCAGAAACATTAATAAAATATTTTAAGAAGATGATAAACAATTTAAAAAGAAAATCACAAAAAAGTTAAAATTTTATAACTTTCAACCTACACTATCCACATTTTGCAACATTTGCAGTAACAGTCAAGTGGCAGGACTCCTGATATGTGGAGTCATTAGACTAAAATTTTGTCATTAGAATGAAACATTTTATCTTATTTTCTATTATACCAGCAGGACTTGTTTATTCCTGTCATTTACTGGGTGGTGCTTAAGAGATGGTTTAGAAAGGAGGTAATTCAGTACTGAGAAGCTGCCATCATCAGCTTACTGACCTCTTCTTTCTCAGTCCACCACTCACGAATTTTCAATGGTCCCCAAACCCCACTTTTGCTCCCAATCTGCTGACAAAATATGAGTAAATACTCAATACATTCAACCAAATGAATATGGTGTCCTACTGTGCATGCATATGGGGCTTAAAAAACTGCTAATGGAATTGCTAAAAGTGCTATTGACCACTCTGAACTTTATCATTGTATATCCCACAAAGTTCGGAATCAGTTATTTTTAGCCATGAAGGAAAGAGAGAAATCCTAGGATTCTGCAAGGTATTGTTTGAAAACTCTGAATTCTGTATTTTAACCACAGCAACGTTAACTGTTAAAACTATGAAGCCATAGCCCCACATCACTCATGTAATTGTCTTCTAAAATGCACTGGGGTACCTGGGTGGCTCAGTCAGTTGAACGTCCACCTCCACTCAGGTCATGATCTCTCAGTCTTTGAGTTCAAGTCCCGCATCAGTCTCTGTGCTGACAGTTCAGAGCCTGGAGCCTGCTTCAGATTCTGTGTCTCCCTCTCTCTCTGCCCCTCCCCCGCTTGTGTTCTGTCTCTCTCTGTCTCTCAAAAAATGAATAAATGTTAAAAAAAAAATTAAATGCAAACAAATTGGCCCAGGAAGAAATAATCATTCTTTTCAGTGCAAAATCTAGGAGTGGCAAATATTATACAAAACTTGTATGTATATATGTAAATAGTAAATATATTAGGGGTAAAGATAAATAATTTTAATAGTATATTTTCACATACACAATGATGACTCGCAAAGAGAATACTAACCCATAGCTAATACTTGTTTTTTTATTGCAACATACCTGAAGAAGAATATATCATCTGTTCAATAAAAAGCTCACAGTGGAAGTAATTTTCTTGGATACAGTGAAGGATGTTCCCCTAAAGGGAATCTATGAGATCCCCCAAGTGCATGAGCAATTTGAAAAAGAAAACAAGTAAATCTGTCATTCCCTCTAATTCCATTACTTTATATCAAGTTGAGAATCAGTCTTGACCCTCCAGATTTCATCTCTTTTATATGTTCTACTTAGAAAATATCCACGGTTGTGTGTGCTATGTTTTCTCAGTGTTAGCCAACAGACTTAATTTTAGGGCCTCCTGGTAGGTGATCACACTTCTAATATTAAAATGGGATCTCCAAAAGTGGCGAAAAAATATAACTTGCAAAATTGTGAGCCAAATAGAAAGGACTACGGTTTTAGTCTTTTAAAGATCACAGCCGTTATTTTTGCTACTACTAGGAGAGGTTTTAATTTTCAAAGAATCATGACTCTATTAGTCAAATCCAATCATATTGTCACTATTTCTAGTTTTGTTCTCTACTTAGGAGGAAATACATTTCCATAGGTGGTGTACGCTTCCATCCCATTCTCTATCCTCTATTACCATTTGACAAGATGCAAATAGAGTATGTCCGGCACTAATAAAAACAGGAAAAGGCATTTATTTGACTTTTGCATTTAGTTCTCTGCACCAACAAATGGCAACTTGCTTTGAAAATGAAATTAGATTTAGTTAATGTATTAGTCTCCTATGACCACTCTAACAAATCACCACAAATTGGGTGGTTTAGAACAACAGAAATTTATCCCTTTGCATTTTGGGAGGCGAGGAGTCTAAAATCAAAGTGTGGGTAGGGCTGTGCACCCATAAATGCTCTAGGGAAGAATCCATTTCTTGTCTTTCCCAGCTTCTGGTGTCTCCAGGTTTTCCATGGCTTGTGGCCCCATCACTCTAATCTCTGAAACCACGATAATATTGTGTCTTCCTCTTCTCTGTGTCTGTCTTCTCTTGTGTTTCTTAGTCCAGTTTCCCTCTGTTAAAAGGACACGTGCAATCGCATGTAGGGCTCAATTGTATAAGGTAGGATATTATCTTCCTCTCAAGGTCCTTAACTTAATGACATATGCAAACACCTTTTTCCAAACAAGATAATGATCATAGGGTTCAGAGATTAGTATGCAAACATATCTTTTGTGGAGCCACCATCCAACTCACTACAATCTGCCCTGACACCCAAATATATTCACTGTGGTCCAGCTTCCCCCAAATACTCAGCCCCTTATTTTTATTTTATTTTTATCCTCATTTTTGCTTCCTTCCATCCCATGCCAACCAATTTGCTGAGTCTCCCAATCAACTAAGTGTCCTACTATTCAATTAAATTCTGATGCTATCTACTTGGAGTTAGGGTCAGACACCAAATATTTAAGGGCTCAGTTCCACAAGACTGTTCCCACTTCAGATATCAGTGGCAACTATCAGTCCCCCAGGTCACCCATACCTCTACCGAATTTCACCAGTTTGAAGGTTTCTACAATCTACCACTCAAGTTTGATAATTTGCTAGAATGCAAATTCTATGGTGCTAGAATGACTTTTAGGACTCAAGAAAATGCTATTCTTACTAGTAAAGGTTATTATAAGGAATATAAATGAACAGCCAGATGAAGAGATGCATAGGACATGGCCTAGAAGGGTTCCAAGTGTACGGGTCTCTATCCCGATGGAATAGAGGTATACCACCTGGCCAGCACATGGATGTTGCCAACCAGGAAGTTTCTTGAATCCCATTGTTAAAGGCTTTGTTGAGATTGCATTCCACATGCATGACTGTGCTATTGCTAATTCAGTCAATCTCCAGATCCTATGCCTTCCCTGGATGTTAGGGAATGAGGCTGAAAGTTCCAAGCTTCTAATCACGCCTTGGTTCTTCTGGCAAACAACTCCCATCCTAAAGATATGTAGGGGCCAGCCAAGAGTCACCTTCTTAGTACAAGAAACACTCCTACCATCTTTATCACACAGGAAATTCCAAGGGCCTTTGAAGCTCTGTGCCAGGAACTGGGAATAAAAACCAAATATCTTTCCTAATTTTACTATGGATTCTTTCCTCAATTTATCCTTTACCTCTTGTATGTTCCTGTAAACAACAATAAGAAACAAGATCACACATAAAACCTTTTCCTTGGCAATTTCTTCATCTAAATATCCCAATTATTGCTGACAAGTCCTGTTTCCACACAATTCTAGGACAATATTTGAACAAGTTTTCTGGCACTTTGTAATAATTATCAGCTTTCCTTTAGCTTCAATAACATGTTATTTATAAATCTCTGAGCCCTTTATATCCTTTTTTCCTCGCAATATTCTGTTCATAACAACACAAGTATTCTCTAGAACAACAGAAACTTTACTACACTCCTCACTTTTGAGAGGTCACCAAAAGCACTTTAAAATAAATATTTATTTATATATTTTAAGAGAGAAAGAGAGCATGGGAGAGGAGGAGAGAAAGAACAAGAGAGAGAATCCCAAGCAGGCTCTGCACTGCCAGCACGGAGGTTGACACGGTGTTCCATGTCATGAACAGCGAAACCATGACCTGGGCCAAAATCAAGAGTGGATGCTTAACTGACTGAGTCACCAGACACCCTACCAGAAACACTTTGAATGTTCGTAGTGCTAACCTTCTGTTCAAGGACATCTAGGCTTTTTCTATCATATGCTTTGAATTTCTTCCATTCCTTATCTTTCTTTAATTCCAAAGCCACTTCCATATATTTAGGAAGAGCAGGCTGGAAACTTTCAGGCAGGAGCTTATACTGAGATCCACAGAAGGAACATCTCCCCAAGGAAGCTTCAGTTCTGCTCTTAAGGCTCTTCTACAAATTAGATCATCAAGGATAATCTCTTTTACATAAAGTTAACTGATTATAGATGTTAAACACATCTACAAAATAGCTTCAGAGCAACATTCAGATTAGTGTTTCTTTGAAAAACTGGGTCCTATAGCCTAGCCAATGTGACACATAAAGCTGATCATCACACTTAATTTAAGCAGTATTTTAATTAATTGCAATATTAATATAGCACTATTAATTCTAGGTGAAATGTAGCATTTTAAAAATTATGACTAAAATTTTAGGAAAAGAGTTTTAAAAAACAAAGAGTATCTTATATATTTGCCTATTTCTATGATACACAACCCTTATGTGCACGTTCAGTATATATTGCACTAAGATAAATACACTTGTTGACCCTGAACAATAAACCGGTAGAATAATGAATAATTCAGCCTAGGTGTGATAGAAAGGTAAAGTGAACAGTAATATACCAAATGAAATGTGTGAGGAATACCCTTGTCTTACTCAGATAGCTTTTCTTGCAATTAATATATTTTTAAATAGAGAACTTAATTACATTTGCCTTAAAATGTGAAAAATCTTGCAAAGGAATTTTCTGAAATTATACAAAGATTAAAAAAAAACAAAACAACCTAATACTGGAAAGGGAATTCAGAGAAGGTTTATCGTACAAGAGAAAGTAGAACAAAATGACCAAAAAGTATAAAATAATAATTCTATGGAAGGTACTAAAGGTATAAAATGAAATTTCTTATATGAAAGTATTTATCTAGATCTTGCCCATGATCTGGTGCTGTGGTCTGACTTTTCAAAAAAAAATGGTCTCTAGGCTGCAGATATGTAAATGCTTCTGAGATTATTACAATTCTGTATGCCTCATGTTGCTAGTATTTTAAAGGTTATTAAAGTTATTATATTTACCAGGGCTTTGCTCATATTAGAGATGAACAAGAAACAAATTTTATAATGACTTTATAATGACTAGCTTTAAATTTTGTTCATATAAATATTATTTACATACTAAAATTCAAAAAAATACTTATCGATTTGATTTCAGAAAGTAGTCTAACAAATGGACACATAAAGACCAATCCATTACTTTTGTAATCATTTTTACATAAATCATGATGTACTATCTACTTCTGAAATTCCCACGAATACACTGTATGTCTTAAACATTTTTCCTTGACAGTTGATATATATCTCATTATTTTTGTTAACCAGTGCATAATATTCCATAAGTAGACTTAGCCATGTTGTATTTAATTGGTTTTATTCAAGATAAAAATTTGGTGATTTGCATTTTTTGCAATTACATACAATATATTCTTTCTCATGCATATTTAAAGGTGATTTTCTAGAACACTTTCAGCTTAATAGATTCTGCCAAATTGCCCTTGGAAGCATCTATATTGACTTATATTTATTAGCTTTGTCTGAGAGTGCATGATTCCCCAGATTTTGCCAAAGCAGGATATTGGGTGGAATTACCTGTCACCACTCTTAAGTAATTTTTCTGAGATTTACGCATTCTCCAGATGCAAGGGTTTTAATTTTTACAATGCAAAAGAAAGAGAATTAAGTAGGCCCTTTTAAAGTCTTCTGGAAAACACCTGGAATACTACCATCTTTCCATAAACACATCATAAAGTAGTGTATATTAAAATTCATTAGTTCATAGTTTATAATACATATTTTATAGTTAAAGTCTTTTATGAAACTGAAAAAAAATGAGACAAAAAAACTCAAAATATTGGGGCACCTAGGTGACTCAGTTGGTTAAGCGTCCGACTTTGGCTCAGGTCATGATCTCATGGTTTGTGAGTTCGAGCCCAGTGTCTGGCTCTGTGCTAACACCTTAGAGCCTGGAGCCTGCTTAGATTCTGTGTCTCCCTCTCTTTGCCCCTCCCCGTTCCCTCTCTCTCTCTCTCTCTCTCAAAAATGAATAAACATTTAAAAAACCTCAAAATTGTATCAAGATAAAGTATTTTTTCTGTAAATATTAATTATGTCCGTATTTGGCCAATTATAGTTTATTAAATATATGTAAGGCAATGGATTTCTTTTTCATGGAATCAAGGTAAGAAATTTAACTTCATCTGCCCTGACTATATTAATATAAAACCAGTCACATGATTTCCAGCTTCTTAGGCCCATCCCTAGAATTTCTAATTTAAAACAAATAATAATGTTTATTTATTTTTGAGAGAGAGAGAGAGACAGACAGACAGTGCAAACAGGGGAGGGACAGAGGTAGAGGAAGACACACAATCTGAAGTAGGCTCCAGGCTCTGAGCTGTCAGCACAGAGCCTGACACGGAGTTCAAACCCATGAACCGTGAGGGAAGCTTAACAGACCGAGCCACCCAGGTGCCCCCCATCACTAAAATTTCTGATTTAATAGTCTAGGGTAAATCCTGAGAATTTGTATTTCTGAAAATTTCCCAAGTAATCCTGATGGTGAAGGTGTTGATTCAGAGTCTGTACTTTGAGGACCACTGCACTAAGTAACCATGAAATGTTAATCAAATTATGGTCCATGAATGGCTCCTAGCAACATCACTTGGAGCTTGTTAGAAATGCAAATGTTAGGGGCTCCTGGGTGGCTCAGTCGGTTGAGTGTCTGACCCTTGATTTCAGCTCAGGTCCTGATCTCATGGTTCATGGGTTTGAGCCCCACGTCGGGCTCTGTGCTGACAGCTCAGAGCCTAGAGCCTGCTTCGGATTCTCTGTCTCCCTCTCTCTCTGCCCTACCCCCGTTCATGCTCTGTCTGTCTCTGTCTCAAAAATAAATAAACATTAAAAAACAATAAAAAAAAAGAAATGCAAATGTTAATGAACTAATGGGACTTCCTCAAGTTTAAAAGCTTCTGCATCGCAAAGGAATTAATGAACTATTGGGACTTCCTCAAGTTAAAAAGCTTCTGCATAGCAAAGGAAACAACAAACCTAAAAGGCAGCCTACAGAAAGGGAAAAGATACTCTGCAAATGACATATGTAATAAAGGGTTAGTATTCAAAATCTATAAAGAAGTTATCCAGGAGGCTGGGTGGCTCTCTGTTGAGTGCTGACTTCAGCTCAAGTCATGATCTCACAGTCTGTAAGTCCAAGCCCCTGACAGGCTCTGTGCTGATAGTTCAGAGCCCAGAGCCTGCTTCAGATCCTGTATCTCCCTCTTTCTGTCCCTCCCCCACTCATGCCATCTCTCTCTTTCTCTCAAAAATAAAATAACTATTGAAAAAAGTAAAACAAAACAAAACAAGAACTTATCAAACTCAACACCCAAAAAACAAATAATCCTGTTAAGAAATGGGCAGAAGACATGAATAGATACTTTTCCAAGAAGACATGTAGATGGCTAACAGACACACGCAAAGATGTTCAATATCGCTCCTCAATCAGGGAAACATAAATCAAAACCACAATGCATTACCACCTCACACCTGTCAGAATGATGAAAATTAACAACACAAGAAACAACAGGTGTTGGTGAGGATGTGGAGAAAGGGGACCCCTCTCGCACTGTTGACGGGAATGCAAACTGGTGCAGCCCCTCTGGAAAACAGTATGGAGGTTCCTCAAAAAGTTAAAAATAGAACTACCCTACAATCCAGCAATTGCACTTGTAGGTATTTACACAAAGGATGCAAAAATACAGATTCAAAAGAGTACATGCATCCCAATGTTTGTAGCAGCATTATCAACAATAGCCAAACTATGGAAAGAGCCCAGATGTTCATCTATTGATGAATGGACAAGGAAGAGTTGGTATAGTAGTGCCTGGGTAGCTCAGCCAGTTGAGCACCCAACTCTTGGTTTAGGTTCAGTTCATGATCTCACGGTTTGTGCAACTGAGCCCTACATCAGGCTCTATGCAGACAGCATGAAGCCTGCTTAGGATTCTCTCTCTCCCTCTCTCCCTGACCCTCTCCTCCTCATGTGCTCTCTGTCCCTCTCAAAATATATAAATAAGCAATTTTTTAAAAAAGGAGTGATATATATATATACACATATACCGGTTTAATGCTTTTTAAATTCTATATTTACACCATCAAATATGGCAGTCACTAACTACATATGTCTCTTTACATTTAAATTTAAATTAATTGAAATCAAATTAAATTAAAAACTCAGTGTTTTAGACACAGGAGCCACATCAAATCCTCGATACCAACGTGTGATGAGTCGTGACCATATTTGCATCATCACAGAAAGTTCTACTGGACAGTACTATTTCATAGGAATACCAAGGCTATGTATTTTCTTTCTTTTTAAAATTTTTTTTAACGTTTATTTATTTTTGAGACAGAGAGAGACAGAGCATGAACGGGGGAGGGGCAGAGAGAGAGGGAGACACAGAATCCGAAGCAGGCTCCAGGCTCTGAGCTGTTAGCACAGAGCCCGACGCGGGCCAAACTCACGGACTATGAGATCATGACCTGAGCCGAAGTCGGACGCCCAACAGACTGAGCCACCCAGGTGCCCCTACAATTGTGTTTTCTTTTAGGACACATAGAAATATATAGCACATTCATAGTTTTGTACTTGGAGGGCTATTAAAATACAACTTGTAATTTACCCAACAGCTTTTCTCCAAAGGGCTCAGTCCTTAGAGAGATAATTTCAAACTAATTCCAACTTTCTAGCTTTTATCTATCCCTTTCTACTCTCAGTAGTGTTGTAATCAATAGAAACATGTCTAACTTATTTGAACTTTCTAGGCTTCTTTTCACTCTGTACTGTAATAATGAACTTTGCTTCTCTGTGCTAAAGTCACTAGAGATGCAAGGGCAAGTCAAATGTTTCTTATGTTAAAAATAACTTTCACTTTGACAAAAAGAATCAAAATCCTAGGACTAAGATATGTTGCTTATAAAATTATACAGAGGATGTTGCATAAAGAGAATTAATTCCCTTGTGTTTAGGTGCAGCCCAATCATTGCAACTATTTATAGTATTCTAAGAAGCATCAAGACTCCTGAGTGCCAAAGTTCCTCCCTGGAGGCAAATTCATTATTCATGGATGACCAAGATTTATAGAAGATTGGAATGCCACCATGATCCATTATTCATAGAATTAGAATACAAAAGTTCCTAAAAATCCAAAGTGCTTTGGTAAGATTGTGGCCAAAAACGTTAGTGGTAAAACATGCACTGAATTGATGGGAAGGGGTGTTATGTTTAGCCTATATTAATCCTGTACAGTCTAACTATTCATACAATTTGCTGAAGAAATACAATTATGTTTGATTATGGGAGGTTACGTCAGACCCTTCTGGGAATATTTGCCTGCCAACTTTTTCAGTGGAATGTTGCTTTATTCGGGTCTCAAATAAAGATATAATTTTTAGAAGTCAGAGACAGTAGTACTCATATAATCCATAAAGGTTAGTATATTATGGTTGAGAATATCAAACAGCATTAGATTTGACGTATTTGAGAAGGGACTACGTAAGGGGCATTAAACCCAGGAAAATGTCCCTGCTGCAAGGACACATAATTCAGACTTGTGTTTACCTGTATGTGCACATAATTCTGAATTGTTCAGGGATAGATAGCCTATTAAATGGAATACTACTGATAAGCATTATTTTTCTGATTCAATTAATATCAAGTTTGCAAATAGTTTCATTGAATAATGTAAGTTTATGTATCAGGGACAATATTGGACGTAGTCCCCTCAAATATAAGGTCAACAATGGAACAGTTATTGATAATTTGTTGGAGACATGAATGATACTTACTAAAATGAAGTTGAGCCGAATAGAAAATATGAATAAGTAAGCAGTATGTAGAAACATAAAGTTATTATCTTAAGAATTCATTTTTTCCTGAAACAAACATATTCAGTATGGTTTAAATTCATTAACTTTTATAATATTGTGTACATAAGGAAGCACTGAATTGTTATGAAAACAAGCTAACAATAGTGATAGTAAAGGCATATAGTGCTAATTATAAATAAGCAATATCTTCTAAGATACTCAAAACGTGTACTGATACCATATTAATCTCCATGTACCTTCTTAGTTTTAAATTCTAAGAGATAAAATATGTGTCAAGAATAATTCATAACTCATCTAAGACACAGGAGATTTCTTGCTGACATCAAGTGGTAAATATCACACTTAATTATTGTGAAAAAATGTGTTAAAATGTATAATACTTAGTATAGGTTAAAACACTACTTATATTACCAAGCTGAATTCAAATAGAAAGCATTCACTAAATGTCAGCTACCTTTATTTCATTAATAGTCAAGTTCCTTTCCTCTCACACTGCCTAGATGACTCTAAATTCCACTCTACTTTTAGAAAGGATTCATGTTTTTGTTCTTATAATCCAATGGCTTTCAATGTCTTTATAATGTATATCTGTCTATACATATCTATTCCAAAATGATAATAAGCATTAATGTCTGCAATAAACACTCTAAGCACAAAATGCCACTCTATCCATATGTGAATGTTCTGTTTGCCACCATTCTTGTGATTTCCACTTTCAACTGCTTTGAGTGGGTTTAAGTTACAGAAACAAAATTGTTTTGCTCAATAAATAGAACAATTAAATGCCGCCAAATTTCATTGGTTGCCTCCTGAGGTAGTAAATTCCTCTTCCTTGAAAGCTTTGGACTGGAGTCTGGATGTTAAACTACTAAATGAGAAACATAATTTTGGACCTGTGATAGTTTTCAGTGAGGTAATTCTTAAAAATTAGTCAGATAAGATTGAATTAGTTTAAAATGCATTTCCAGGTCTTGCCTCCTGCAATTTTAATTCAGACTGTTTGAAAAGGAACTTGTTTTTATTTTTTAATTTTTTTTACTAAGTAACTCAAATTATGCTGATGTTGGTGATCAATATACCATACCTTGGGATCCTCTACCTCAACAATTATTTAGTTCAAATCTCAATTTGCAAATGAGGAAGTGGAGCACAGTAATTAAGTGAATTTGATGTAAGTTATATAATTAATTTGTTGTTCATCTGGGCGTTGAAGTAACATCTCCTGATCCCTAGTCCATCGTTCCTATTTTTAAATAAGTCTCCAAATAACTTGTGGGAAGCATCTCTCTAAAATTTTACTGTTTTGCAGATTTTTTAAATGGGGAAAATTCAAACAGATTCTCAAATAAGATTTTTTTTCTTATTTTTTTAAAAAACGTGTAAAAACAGAAACTAAGTTAAGCTCTCTCTCTTTATATTTTTTGTCTCCATTGGAAACTAAACTTAATTTATAAATAGACTTTATATTTACTTAACGGAAACTTATATTGTCACTATATGAATCAATCCCTATTCTGAGAACTTTAATAGTAATATTTGTAAATATTAATAAACAAAATTAATAAACCAACTGCTATTCTATTATCAATGTTAATTTAATGTTGCAAATGGCACCACATTGCTGAAACTAATTTAAGGGCCACCACATGGACATAGTGGTAACTATTCTGGTGTTCTATAACCAATAATAATATCTGATTGTTGGCCACTGGACTCAAGAAGTAGGTTGGCCCTGTGAGGAACATGGCAGGGTAGGAGGGTCCTAGACTCACCTTGTTCCATTGATATACCTAGATAACAACCACATCAGTGTAAATAACCCAGAAAATGACCCAAAGACTGGCAGAACAGACTCATCACAGCTAAATGTAGAGAAGAGGTCACACTGAAGAGGGTAGGAAGGGAAGACAAGTAGTCCAAAGATAAAAAGACCCAAGGAACCCTGTGGTGGGGGGGGGGGGAGGGGGGAGGGACATGGTTGGGAGAGGAGACAGGAGCAGACTCCATAACAAGCATCTGAAGCATAGGAGACCTGCACTTCATTGGAAGATGAATCCCTATAACATTTTGCTTTGAAAAGCAGAGGGGCCTAATGTGTCAAGTTCTTATAATCGGTAGGGCTTAACACCTGGAACCTTGAAAATTACCGGGCTTGGCTCTAAGAGAGCCAGAGGGATATAGGAAATGGAGTCCTCACTCTTTTTTTTGTTTGTTTGTTTTTAATTTTTTAATGTTTATTTATTTTTGATAGAGAGACAGAGCTTAAGAGGGGAAGGGCCAGAGAGAGAGAGAGAGACAGAATCTGAAGCAGACTCCGGCCTCTGAGCTGTCAGCACAGAGCCCGATGTGGGCTCGAACTCACAAACCGTGAGATCATGACCTGAGCCGAAGTTGGAGGTTTAATGGACTGAGCCACCCAGGCAACCCTGGAGTCCTCACTCTTAAAGAGAGAGCACAACAAAAAGCTCCACTGAGATACAACATAGAAGAAGCAGTTTGGAAAACACCTGAAATATAAGGGAAGGAGATTTATTTACTGATCTGAGCGAGTGCTGGAGAGGCAGACATCTTTGGGAGACTTCTCCAAGAGCAAAGGTGCTGGTGGGTAAAGTTAAAGGAATTCCTCAACCCTAAACCAGCCTCATAAGAAAAGTTAAAAGAGATTCTTTAAGTAGAAAGGTAGACCATAATCAGGAGTAAGAAAAGTGGGAAGCACAAAAGCAATAAAATTAAATATAATCCATAAAAATCAGTCAAGTGATTCACAAAATAAAAAGACGTAAAGTATGACACCATATCCTATGCATATAGCAGTCTATTTTAAGTTGATAGTTGCTTAAGTTTGACCCATTCTAAAACCACTAAATTTTTATTCCTCTCCCCCTCCACATTTTAGGTATATGGTGTCATACTTTACATCTAATGTAACCACAAATCTAAAATCAGTAATAGATATGCAAAAATAGAGAGGAATCCAAGTATATCACTAAAGAAAGCAAGCAAACGGTGAGAAAAGGGAGCAAGAGAAGAAAGGAAGAGAAAAGAACCGCAAAACAATCATAAAACAAATAACAAAATGGAAATAAGTACATACTTATCAATAATTACATCAAATGTAAATAGACTAAATGTTCCAATAAAAAGACATAGGAGATATAATGGATAAAAAAAAGCAAGATCCGTCTATATGCTGCCTACAGTAGACTCATTTTACACCTAAAGGCACATGTAGATTGAAAGTGAAGGGATGGAGAAGAATTTATCATGCAAATAGAAGCAAAAATAAAGCCGGGGTACCAATACTTATATCAAACAAAATAGACTAAAACAGACCGTAACAAGAGAAGGTCACTATATAATTGTGAAGGGAAAAATACAAAAAGAGGATGTAACAATTCTAAATATTTATGCACTCAACATGGAAACACTCCAACGTATAAAGCAGCTAACATAATACATGAAAGAAGTAATGGATATGGGCATCTCAGTCTGTTTAAGGGTCTGACTCTTGATTTGGCTTAGGTCACGATCTCACAGTTTGTGAGTTCAAGCCCCACATCAGGCTCTATTCTAACAGTGTAGAGCCTGCCTAGGATCCTTTTTCTCTCCCTCTGCACTTCTCCTGCTTGTTCGTGCATTCTCTCTCTCTCAAAATAAATAAATAAACATTAAAAAAAGAAATAATGGATAATAATACAATAATAGTAGAAGACTTTAACACACCACTTATACATCAATGGGTAGATCATCCAAACAGAAAATCAATAAAGAATCAGTGGTTCTGAATGATACATTGGACCAAATGAATCCCACAGATGTATTGAGGACATTCCATCCTAAAACAGCAGAATACACCTTATTTTCAAGTGAACCTGGGACATTTTCCAGCATATATAGCATGTTAGGCTACAAAACAAGTCTCAACAAATTGAAAAAGATGAAGTCATAGCTTGCATCTTTTCTGATGACAATGCTATGAAACTAGAAATCAACCACTAGAAAAAACCTGGAACTATAAGAAATACATAGATGTTAAATAACATGCTACCAAACAATAAATGGGTTAGCCAAAAAAACAAGGAAATATATATATATATATAGAGAGAGAGAGAGAGAGAGAGAGAAAGAGAGAGAGAGAGAGAGAGGCAAATGCAAATGAAAACACAATGGTCCAAAGTCTTTAGGATGCAGCAAATGTTATTCTAAGAGGGAAATTTATAACAATAAAGGTCTACCTGAAGAAGCAAGAAAAATGTCAAAGAAACAACCAAAACTTACATCTAAAAGAACTAAAGAAGAACAAACAAAAGCCAAAAGCAGTAAAATAAAGGAAATAATAAAGATTAGAGCATAAACAAATGAAATAGAAAGAAAAATAAACAAACAACTCCCCACCAAAAGAACAATAGAACAGATCAAAGAAACCAAGAGCTGGTTCCTTGAAAAGATTAAAAAAAAAAAAAAAAAAGAAAAATGTTTAGCCAGACTCATCAAGGGGTGGGGTTGGGGGGGGGGGGGGTAGAGGACTCAAATAAACAAAATCAGAAATTAGGAGAAATAATAACCAACACCACAGAAATACAAAAGACTGTAGGAAAATGTAGTAACAAAGTATACACCGATAAATTGGACAAACTAGAAGAAATGGATAAATTCCTAGAAATATATACCTCCCAAAACTGAACCAGAAAGAAACAGAAGTATGAAGAGACCAATTACCAGCAATGAAATTGAATCAGTAATCAAAATAGTCCCAACAAAAAAAAGTCCAGGACTAGATGGTATCACAAGCAAATTCTACCAAACATTTTAGGAAGAGTTAGTATCTATTCTTCCAAAATATTTCAAAAAATAGAAAAGAAAGAAAAGCTTCAAAATTCGTTCTATGAGGCCAGCATTACCCTGATAGTAAAACCAGATAAAAACACTACAAAAAATAAAAGAGAACTACAGGTCAATATCTCTGATGAACATCAATGCAAAAATCACCAACAAAATATTAGCAAACCAAATCCAACAATACATTTAAAAAAATCGTTCACCATGATCAAGTGGGATTTATTCCTGGGATGCAAAAATATTCAATATTTGCAAATCAATCAACATGATACATCACATTAAGAAGAGGAAGGATAAAAAAAATGATCATTTTAATAGATGCAGGAAAAACACTGACAAGTACAACATCCATTCATGATAAAATACCTCAAAAAACTAGGTTTAGAGGAAACACACCTCAACATAATAAAGGTCATGTATGAAAACCCATAGCTGACACCATACTCAATGGTAAAAAACTGAGAGCTTTTCCCCTAAGGTCAGGAATAAAACAAGGATGTCTACTTTCATCCTATGAAAGTTTGAAAAATTTCATCCTATGAATTTTATTCAACATAGTACTGGAAGTCCTAGTCAGAGTAATCAGACAACAAAGAGAAATAAAAGGCATCTAATTTGTTAACGAAGCAGTAAAACTGTCACTATTTGCAGGTGACATGATACTACATACAGAAACCACTAAAGATTCCACCAAGAAACTCCTAGAACTGACAAATGAATTCAGTATTCTTATGATACAAAATTAATATACAGATATTTGTTGTATTCCTATACATTAATATTGATGTATAGAAAGATAAATTAAGAAAAAATTTCCATTTATAATTTCACCAAAAATAATAAACCACCTAGGAAAAAACTTACCCAAGGAGGTAAAAGACCTGTATTCTGAAAACTGTAAAACACTGATGAAAGAAATTGAAGATGATACAAACAAATGGAAAGATATACCATGCTCATGGATCACAAGAACCAATATTGTTAAAATGTCCATACTACCTAAAGCAATCTACCAGATTTAATGAGATCCCTATCAAAATGCCAACAGTATTTTTCACAGAATTAGAACAAATAATCCCAAAATTTCTAAGGAACCACAAAAGATCCCAAACAGCTGGAGAAATCTTGAAAAAAAAGAAAAAAAGAAAGAAAAAAAAGGGAACAAAACTGGAGGTATCACAATCCCAGATTTCAAGATATACTACAAAGCTTGTAGTATTCAAAAGAGTATGGTCCTGGCATAATAAAAAACACATACATTAACGGTACAGAATAGAAAGCCCAGAAATAAATTCATGATTATATGCTCAATCATCCTTTGACAAAGAATTTATAATGGGAAAAGTACAGTCTCTTCAACAAATGGTGTTGGAAAAACTGGAAAACTACATACAAAAGAATGATACTGGATCACCTTCTTTTACCATACAAAGAGAAAAAAGCTCCAAATGGATTAAGAGCCTAAATGTGAGATCTAAAACTATAAAAATTCCAGAAAAGAACACAGGCAGTAACTTTTCTGACACAAATCGTAGCAACATTTTTCCAGATATGTCTACTGAGGCAAGAGAAACAAAATGAAGATTAACTATTGGTACCACATAAAAATAAAGGTTCTGCACATTGGGGCACCTGGGTGGCTCAGTCGGTTAAGCGTCCGACTTCAGCTCAGGTCATGATCTCACAGTGCATGAGTTCAAGCCCCGCATTGGGCTCTGTGCTGACAGTTTAGAGCCTGGAGCCTGCTTCAGATTCTGTGTCTCCCTCTCTCTGCTCGTCTCCTGCTCATGCTCTGTCTCTCTCTCTCCTTCAAAAATAAATAAAAACATTAAAAATTAAAAAAAAATAAAAAGGTTCTGCACATTGAAAGAAACAATTGACAAAACTAAAAGGCAGCCTACGGAATGGGAAAAGATGTTTGCAAATGGCATATCTGATAAAGGGTTAGTATTCAAAATATATAAAAAAATACATAATGCAACATCCAAAGAAACAAATAATCTGATTAAAAATGGGCAGAAGACATAAACAGGCATTTCACCAAAGAAGACATACAGATGGCCAACAGACACATTAAAAGATATTCAACATCACTCATCATCAGGGAAATGCAAATCAAAACCACAATGAGAGATCACCTCATGCCTGTCAGAATGGCTAAAATCAACAACACAAGAAACAACAGGTGTTGGTGAGGATGTGGAGAAAAAGCAAGCATTGTGCTCTGTTGGTAGGAATGCAATCTGGTGGAGCTACTATGGAAAACAGTTGGAGGTTCCTCAAAAATTTTTAAATAGAATTACCACATGATCCACTAATTGTACCACTGTGTATTTACCCAAGAAATATCAAAACAGTGATTCAAAAAGATATATGCATCCCTATGTTTATTGAAGCATTATTTATAATGGCCAAATTATGGAAGCAACCCAAGTGTTCACTGAGATTAATGGATGAAGATATGATATACATATATATGTGTGTATAAATATATATACATATATACATCATATATGTACATATGTATATATACACATACAATGGAATATTATTCACAAAAAACACAATAAAAATCTTACCATTTACAACCACATGGATGGAACTAGAGGGTATAATCCTAGTGAAATAAGTCAGTCAGAGAAAGACGAATATATATGCTTTCACCCATATGTAGATCTTAAGAAACAGAACAAAGAAAAAAAAATAAACAAACCAAAGAACAGAATGTTAACTACAAAGAACAAATTAATGATTACCAGAGGGAATGTGGGAGAGTGGTTGAAATAGGTGACAGAGATTAAGAGGGCAATTATGATGAGCACTGAGTAATGTACAGAATTGTCAAACACTATATTGTACACCTGAAACTAATATAACAATACATGTAAACTATACTGGAATTGAAATGAAAAAAAAAAAAACATAAAAATACTAACCTTGCTGTATTTGATATCCATATTTATTCCCAATTAAAAAAAAAACACTTTTCCTTCTATGTCCTTTTAAGAACTTTTTTGCCATCTTTAAATTTGATAAGAAGACTTGTGCCTATAACAAACATTTAATTAATATCTCCAATATAGCTGAAAATAAATATTTTCAAACTAAATTCATTATGTCCCCCAAACCGTGTCCTCCACTGAAGTTAGCACTACTACCGTGTTAGAAAAATCATAAATTCAAAAGTCATCCTAGATGCCTTTCCTCCATTTTCCCTATGTATCAAATCCTTCACCAACCCCTCCTTGAACAGGTCATGAAGCAGTCTGCCTTCTTTAATCTCCACTGCCAGAATTGCCATCAAAGTTACTGTTGTCTGGACTGGTATAGTTTTCTAACTGAGTACATTCATGACAACTTCCAACCAATTATCTAAACTATTACCAGAACAATCATATGAAATGTAAATTTAATCACATAATCCTCTACTTAAAGTATTTCCTTTTACAATGAGATTAAGTCCAACAATTCTACTCTCAACTGTTTCCTGTCTCATCCTGTCCTATTTTCTTTACTGCTCCCTGTGACCAGGTCTTCCTGATGATGAGTGATGTTTAGCATCATTCAACTGCTTATGTCTATAAAACTCACCATATTCCATCCCCTCCCTGCAATCATCTTTCTTTCTCCACCCTCTCCCATCTATGCCATGTTAATTTCTATTTTTCTTGCAAATTCTAGATTCATCTTTATTTGATTTGAAATGTGCTTCCTGACTTCCCAAATAAGGTTAGTGATCAATACCTTCTGGCGCTATGTGCATCTCTTCTTTGTAGCAATGTCCACAGTGACAATTTTAAATTTACATAATGTGGCTCTCTGATTAATTTCTCATTTTCCAATTAGATGGTGAAGTCCATGAACTCTCCTTTATTTCTCCACTCCTATATCCCAAGGACTTTCAGTAGTAGATTTAATAACATTGCTATATATACATTGCTGAACGGACAACATTAAATTCTGAATGCTGCAGAACAACACAAGAAAGGATTACCTACAGAAATCCTAGTCAACATTTCCTTACTTTACAGCATTACCTATAATTAGGAAATGTCCTATGTCTTTGGACTCCTAATGAATTCCCTATGTGAGAAATTCATTCAGGGCTTTTCATACACTTCCATATATAGATGTCATTTGTCTATATACTTGAAGGATCTTATTAGATAAAACTTTCTAGAAAGCGAAGACTGTTTATTGTAGATATTCATTCCTCTACATCTCAACCCAGTATTTCATACACAATATTTTGAACATAACACACACACACACACACACACACACGCACGCACACATGCAAGCTCACTATGTAAATAAAAAAAGAAACCACTGGATTGTTTTCTATATATTAAGTCTCTTTTATCAATTTCAAATTTCTCTGGAGAATTTTTAACATCACAGTTGAATAAAGAGTGTGGCCTTCCCTCTTCCACCTCCTTCCCTTCACCCCTACCTGATGCACATAAAAATACAGGTCCAGTCTATTTGTGCATTCTTCAAGATAAGTCATTGTGCTTCAGGGACATGAGAGATCAGTGGACATTGTTTATCCATTCTCACGTAAGTTCATTTGTCTAAGTTTTTCATAAAGGCAACAGCTTTAATAGGTATTTTATTAGCATTTTGGATATAAAATTAAATAACTTCAACAATGTAACTCCTGACAATAATTGTATGTTACATACAGTGAGAAGTAACAACAATGAGAAATTAAAGAACAAATCTAAGAAATATAGGTTTAAAAAGAGAAATTTATATACTAGTAGTTTAGAAGTTAACATTAAAATGGCTTTCAAAATTGTGCTATTGAGGATTTCTATAAGTTATTCATTTTTTATCAGTTCCAATTTGAGTTGGATTCTCACATCAAAGCAAAACTCAAATCATTTTTATATTTTGCTCCTCTCGAAAAAGTCTTACAAAAAAAATGAACAATGCTACAAGATTTTTATTCTTACGTACACACTTGTGTATTTTCTTGCTGAATGTTTATAAGTCAAGATAGATTTCTCCAGATGACCTGTAACGACATTCTTTTAGCTGGTCTCCTCCTGCTATTTTGCTTTTTCCTTCTCAGGACTGAAGACAACATAATTTCTTGTCTCTGTGAAAGAATGCTGAGACCAAACAAAAACATCCCAACTGCTTGCTCCAGGAAACTAATTGTTCCTAGAAGACTGTGAACCAACCAACAGCTCACTTATCTAATAGCTTATTCATTAATACTAGTTTCAGGACACGCCCTCACCATGAAGACCAACCTAAAAATGTTAGGTTATATACTCTGCCCAATACTAACCAGATGCATACCTTGCAAGATCTACCTTAAAATTATCCAGCCTAAGCACTAAAGTCTTTTTAATATCTCCCCCCAATACTACTAAGACTTCACAGTGGGATTTTACCTTTCTGCCCAAATCTAATAAAATTAATTTTGTTTATTTTTTGTGAGCTTTTGAGAGGTCAACATTTGTATTACTTTCCTATATTTCTTCTTTAAATATGTCCTTAGTTTCAAGGACTGTCCTGGCTTCTTGCTTGTTAACTGAATGACCTTGACTAGGTTACATCTTTAAATTTATGTCTCCATAAGCAACATGGCACCCTCATAGAGTTCTGTTGAGGGTAAATAAGGAAGTATATGAGGAACATTAACTAACACATTTCCAAGTATATTGACACATTTAATACTTACAATAATTGTGTAAGTCATTATCTATATTTTGTAGATAAATAAATGGAGGCAGAGAGAGGTCAAATAACTTGCCATCAGTCACAGATGTTATAATCAGTGATGCTGCTTTGCCTTATTGGTTTGGTTCAATTCTATCTTCATTGTTGGAAGAGGTGGCTCCATGTGCTCCTTTTCCATTTGAGTTATCATAGATACTAACACAATCATCTTTATTGTATAACAGGTGTCAAATACTCTTTGTGAATAGTGCTAGCCTCCAGTGATTAGAGATAAGTTGAGGCTATATCACCTCACTCCTTTTTCCCAGTCCTGATCCTACCTCATTTTAGGGAGGGAAAAGGCCCAGCAGATATGTCTGGAGAATTATTGGAGTATGACGCTTCCATCCATCCTGAAATTTGTTATTTTCTTCCACAAAGATATAGGCTTAGGGAGGAAAAATGACTCTCTACTTGTAAGTTAAGAAAAAAGAGAGCCAGAGAGAGAAAATACGGAGAAGAAAACTAACTACTTGAAATTTGGAATACATTAGTAGTAATAATAGTAGAAGAAACAGTAAGGTTAGCAAGACTATTAATTGCAACAGCAATAGTAGTAACAATTCCAACCTTAGGTAGTACTGCCCCTCATTCAGGTAACAAATGTCTATTGACCATTTGCTATGTGCATCGTGTTGTGCTTCATTCTGGGGCCCCCTGCTAAGAACACTGTTTCCTCGTTGGCCCTTTTGTTCTTCATGCTTCTCCTTTCTATGATTTAACTATCATCTTTCTGATAGAGGCCCAAATCATTATATCAAATCCTCATTTCTCCTTTGTACAGCAAAACCAAATGCTTACTGACAAAAGTATTTATTTCCAATAATAAGTCAGAAACTCAAAATTCACAGAAGTGAAAATACATCTTGTCTTCCCCCCAAATCCAGTCCTCCTTCGTTGTCGGTCTAAATGAATGGCATCACTTCCCATTTAGTTGCTCAGTATAAGTCTAAATATGAATCTCTGAGTGGTCCAGGACCTCAAGTCGTGATGCATATCGCCTGATGTCACCTCTTCCACACCTGGTCTGCTAAAACCTTACTGTCTGACATGTCACCATGTGCACCACACATGCTTTTTCCATGTGTCTTTTAACTCGACTCTCACAGAAGAACAGGGAAGGTCAGGATCCACTTTTACTTCTCTGTTTTGTAAATGTATATATCTCAAAGTTGAGTGAGATGTCAATCCTTATGATCAAGAAAGAGTCAATCAGTAGGCAAAAGGGTGTTTATAAACATTTTTAAATTGAATGAAAGGAATCAAAGTGTCCAGTGCTATTAGAGAGGGTCAGAAGAACAGAACTTAATTTCTTCATTTTCATAAGCTAAAACTGTTGCTAAGGCAAGGCTGCTCATTTAATTTCTCAATTGTTTTATTTGAAAAATATTTGTATTTTATAGGTTTTATGATAGTTAAGTAATTAAGCATGACAAGGCATGTCGTACTTTAAGACAGGGTGTTTATTGAATGGTTACCATATTCTATGTGTTTTTACATGTACCGCCTCAGTCCACAATTAGAAAGGTGTGATGGTGTGTTGTTATTTTATTAAATGACTCTTTCTAGAGCTCAATTTTAAAAAGTTTTTTAAAAAGGTGAAGGTCTAGACATTTGAACTTGAAGGTTTTTTTTATCGCAAATCCCAAAGTCTTTCTAGTTTTCTCTTATCCTTGTCTTTTTAGCACTGTTCCTCCTTCTGATGTGCATGGTCTGTGTAATTCTTTTATCTCCAGCCAATGCAAGCAGAAAATTAGTCCAGCAAACATATTCTCTATTTCAGAAGCACAACATTGTTGCTTTGCTTCAAATGAGATGACTATATAACCAGAATAATATATCATCCCTTGAGGACCTATTGTTTTGTGTTAAAAAAGAAAAAAAAAAAAACTCGTGAACTTGTACTGAGTTAAGTAGTACATTGCTGAGTGTCCCTCCAAAGACTTGTCACATGGCTCATATGAGCTACACATTTTCACTCAGTCATGGGACACTTTTTGTGTATGTGTTTTAATAAAACTTACGCCTTTTGAAAAAAAGGGCAAAAGTGGATCATGTTTTTCTATGCCATTGAGGAATCTAGGGCTTCATTTGTTAAACAAAAATTATTTGTGACTTGTTAAAGAACAGTAAAATAGATATTTGTCAGAAACATTGCTATGGTTGTCAGAACCACTGCAATGGGGTTTTGTAGTCAGGGAGAGAGATTACAGTCAATTCAGAATACAAGGAAAGGGGAATTTATAGCCAAAGATCAGGGTGGGAAACAGTGGATGAAAACTTACTTAGATGAAACATCAAGGGTAATGAAGAAGTCTGGCTATACAGACCTAACAGAATTCTTGCTGTAGGCAGGCTGAGGTGTCTGGGCATCACCTGCGTGGGGGGTGGGGGTTGGCAGGTGAGGAACCCCATTAGACAGCAAGGGTGGTTGGATATTGAAGATGGGGAATTTGGGCTAAACCAACTTAAGAGGCTGCTTGTTAAAACTGAATGTGGAGACAAACAAGGAAGATTAAATTCAGGGCCTATGTGAGAAGAGAGTTCAGAGAAACCTGAGTAGTTTGGTCAAGAAGAGAATCTTTGTCACAGTTTATTTTATTTATTTTCTTAACTTTTTTTTAAAAAAAAGTTTAGTGTATTTATTTATTTTGAGAAAGACAGAGACAGCACAAGTGGAGGAGGGGAAAAGAGAGAGGGAGAGAGAGAATCCCAAGCAGGTTCCACACTGCCTGCACAGAGCCTGATGCAGGGCTCAAATCCACCAAGCCACAAGATCATGACCTGAGTCAAAACCAAGAGTTGGTTGCCTAACTGATTGAGCCACCCAGTCACTCCTCAAAGTTGAATAATTCCCATACATAAACAGAAAAAACAGAACAAACATATTTAAGAATTACAGTGATTTATCACAGTCATTCTTATTATGAAACATATACTGAGGTGTATAAGCATCTTTCTTCAAAATTTCTAAAGGTGGTGGTCAAAGGCTGTACACATTTACTTTGAGCCTGAACAAAGAAAAGTAATCTGTCTGAACACCTTAAAATGTGACTAAATTTGGAAGATCACCATTTTGAAGATAGTAATTTTCACTATTTTTTAAGTGCAGAAAACTAAAGAAAGAGATGACATGTTCAAAGAAAATAGTATTTCAGAGGAATTTGATAGCACAAGATTAGTGTTATTAAAAAAATCTAAGAAAGAACTTACTTATCCGAATATGTATGAATTATTGAAATAATTTGGAATGGTATACATGGAACTATATACAAGACAAAAATCAAATACAGCGTTCTTAGTTTAGACATCTCCCACCATTAGAATGTGAAATCTCTTGAATAAATCTTTTCCTGTCCTCTGGCCAGTCTGCTAAATGAGGCATACAAGGCAATTACTAAGTTTGCCCTTCCTATGTGAAGAGAGAAATACCAGCTCTGGGCTTTTGTTATTTTATAGTCACTCCCATTAGCATTACTATCTGCATCGAACAAATAGACTGATGAATGGGGTATTGTTTCTGTGAGTGACTAAATAGCATTTAGTGTTCTGTTCTGAAGTTTAAGAAATTAGGAAATGGTAGGGCAGTGTTTGACATGTATTTATTTGTGAACACAAGGCTATAACAAGGGCAGAATTAATTAAGAAGACCTAGAAGTTCTTGTGATGATGATTTTACAAATTTTTTGCTTGTGTAGGTTACTTCCTTTATATATATATATATATATATATATATATATATATATATGTATATTTTATATTTATACATATATATGTGTATATTTATATATATATTATATATATTTTTTAATATTTTTAATGTTTATTTAGGTTTAGGTAGGTTACTTCCTTTATATATATATATATATATATATATATATATATATGTATATATATTATATTTTTTTAATATTTTTAATGTGTATTTATTTTTGAGAGAAAGAGAGAGCGAGACAGAATGTGAGTGAGAGAGGGTCAGACAGAGAGGGAGACACAGAATCTGAAGCAGGCTCCAGGCTCTGAGTTGTCAGCGCAGAGCCCGATGCGGGACTTGAACCCACCAACCATGAGATCATGACCTGAGCTAAAGTCAGACGCTTAACCAACTGAGCCACCCAGGTGCCCCATTTCCTTTATATTTTTAAGTAGAAAAACATTAGTTTGATTCATAGACTCCTGAAGTAGACACATGCCTGTTCAATAATTATATAAGATGTTTCAGAACTTAAACTAAGTTCATTTAGCAGTGTTTAGTGGAAAAATTACTGATTTCAGAATTCAAATTCCTACCTTCAAATTCTAACTCTCTGTAACCATGGGAAAGTAGCGAATTTCTCTAAATTTTAAATCCTGCCTTTTTCAAACTCTGTCTTGGGTACATAATTTAAGCCTTCTAGACTCAAGTAACCTTGTCTGCAAAATGGAGATAGCAGTGAAAATTCAATGAAATCCATCATTTAGAAGTATAACGGAGCATAGAAGAGTGTTTATAGGAAAGAAGTTGGAAACATGGGTTCTGGAACCTGATGCCTCTGGCCAAATCCTGCCTCTTATGAACTTGAGCTTATTGTTTCACACTTCTGTGCTTCACTTTACACATTTGGAAGACTGGGATGATAATAGTAGTACATATCTCATTGGATCTTTGATGTAATGCTTACAAGGCACTTAACATGATGACTGGTACAATAATCGGCACTGAAAAAGTTATATTCCTATTATCCAGGGCAGGTACTAGGGTATAGCTCATGTTCAAAAAACACTTTCAAAAAGGAAATATGGTTACTCATACTTTAGAATAGCTGTTATAGTTATTCTTAAATATTGTCAAGTGCTTGCTCCCTCAAATATCACCCATACAACTTGTTGAAAAGACGAAGCTGGAGTGCCGGAAGATGGCGGCGTAGGAGGACGCTGGGCTCACAGCGCGTCCTGCCGATCACTTAGATTCCACCTACACCTGCCTAAAGAACCCAGAAAACCGCCAGAGGATTAGCAGAACGGAGTCTCCAGAGCCAAGCGCAGACGAGAGGCCCACAGAAGAGGGTAGGAAGGGCGGCGAGGCGGTGCGCGCTCCACGGACTGGCGGGAGGGAGCCGGGGCGGAGGGGCGGCTCGCCGGCCAAGCAGAGCCCCCGAGTCTGGCTGGCAAAAGCGGAGGGGCCGGACGGACTGTGTTCCCACAGCAAGCGCGACTTAGCGTCTGGGAGGTCATAAGTTAACAGCTCTGCGCGGAAAGCGGGAAGGCTGGAGGACAAAGGGAGGGAGAGCGGCTGAGCCCCCGGACAGCAGAGCTCAGCTTGGCGGGGAACAAAGGCGCCAGCGCCATCTCCCCCGCCCATCCCCCAGCCAAAATTCCCAAAGGGAACCAGTTCCTGCCAGGGAACTTGCTCGCTCCGCGCAAACACCCAACTCTGTGCTTCTGCGGAGCCAAACCTCCGGCAGCGGATCTGACTCCCTCCCGCTGCCACAGGGCTCCTCCTGAAGTGGATCACATAAGGAGAAGCGAGCTAAGCCTGCCCCTCCAGCCCCCGTGCACCTTGCCTACCCACCCCAGCTAATACGCCAGATCCCCAGCAACACAAGCCTGGCAGTGTGCAAGTAGCCCAGACGGGACACACCACCCCACAGTGAATCCCTCCCCTAGGAGAGGGGAAGAGAAGGCACACACCAGTCTGACTCTGGCCCCAGCAGTGGGCTGGGGGCAGACATCGGGTCAGACTGCGGCCCCGCCCACTAACTCCAGTTATACACCACAGCACAGGGGAAGTGCCCTGCAGGTCCTCACCACGCCAGGGACTCTCCAAAATGACCAAACGGAAGAATTCCCCTCAGAAGAATCTCCAGGAAATAACAACAGCTAATGAACTGATCAAAAAGGATTTAAATAATATAACAGAAAGTGAATTTAGAATAATAGTCATAAAATTAATCGCTGGGCTTGAAAACAGTATACAGGACAGCAGAGAATCTCTTGCCACAAAGATCGAGGGACTAAGGAACAGTCACGAGGAGTTGAAAAACGCTTTAAACGAAATGCAAAACAAAATGGAATCCACGATGGCTCGGCTTGAAGAGGCAGAGGAGAGAATAGGTGTACTAGAAGATAAAGTTATGGAGAAAGAGGAAGCTGAAAGAAAGAGAGATAAAAAAATCCAGGAGTATGAGGGGAAAATTAGAGAACTAAGTGATACACTAAAAAAAAATAATATACGCATAATTGGTATCCCAGAGGAGGAAGAGAGAGGGAAGGGTGCTGAAGGGGTACTTGAACAAATTATAGCTGAGAACTTCCCTGAAATGGGGAAGGAAAAAGGCATTGAAATCCAAGAGGCACAGAGAACTCCCTTCAGACGTAACTTGAATCGATCTTCTGCACGACATATCATAGTGAAACTGGCAAAATACAAGGATAAAGAGAAAATTCTGAAAGCAGCAAGGGATAAACGTGCCCTCACATATAAAGGGAGACCTATAAGACTCGTGACTGATCTCTCCTTTGAAACTTGGCAGGCCAGAAAGGCTTGGCACGATATCTACAGTGTGCTAAACAGAAAAAATATGCAGCCGAGAATCCTTTATCCAGCAAGTCTGTCATTTAGAATAGAAGGAGAGATAAAGGTCTTCCCAAACAAACAAAAACTGAAGGAATTTGTCACCACGAAACCAGCCCTACAAGAGATCCTAAGGGGGATCCTGTGAGACAAAGTACCAGAGACATCACTACAAGCATAAAACATACAGACATCACAATGACTCTAAACCCATATCTTTCTATAATAACACTGAATGTAAATGGATTAAATGCGCCAACTAAAAGACATAGGGTATCAGAATGGATAAAAAAACAAGACCCATCTATTTGCTGTCTACAAGAGACTCATTTTAGATCTGAGGACACCTTTAGATTGAGAGTGAGGGGATGGAGAACTATTTATCATGCTCCTGGAAGCCAAAAGAAAGCTGGAGTAGCCATACTTATATCAGACAAACTAGACTTTAAATTAAAGGCTGTAACAAGAGATGAAGAAGGGCATTATATAATAATCACAGGGTCTATCCACCAGGAAGAGCTAACTATTATAAATGTCTATGCGCCAAATACCCGAGCCCCCAGATATATAAAACAATTACTCATAAACATAAGCAACCTCATTGATAAGAATGTGGTCATTGCAGGGGACTTTAACACCCCACTTACAGAAATGGATAGATCATCTAGACACACAGTCAATAAAGAAACAAGGGCCCTGAATGATACATTGGATCAGATGGACTTGACAGATATATTTAGAACTCTGCATCCCAAAGCAACAGAATATACTTTCTTCTCGAGTGCACATGGAACATTCTCCAAGATAGATCATATACTGGGTCACAAAACAGCCCTTCATAAGTTTACAAGAATTGAAATTATACCATGCATACTTTCAGACCACAATGCTATGAAGCTTGAAATCAACCACAGGAAAAAGTCTGGAAAACCTCCAAAAGCATGGAGGTTAAAGAACACCCTACTAACGAATGAGTGGGTCAACCAGGCAATTAGAGAAGAAATTAAAACATATATGGAAACAAACGAAAATGAAAATACAACAATCCAAACGCTTTGGGATGCAGCGAAGGCAGTCCTGAGAGGAAAATACATTGCAATCCAGGCCTATCTCAAGAAACAAGAAAAATCCCAAATACAAAATCTAACAGCACACCTAAAGGAAATAGAAGCAGAACAGCAAAGGCAGCCTAAACCCAGCAGAAGAAGAGAAATAATAAAGATCAGAGCAGAAATAAACAATATAGAATCTAAAAAAACTGTAGAGCAGATCAACGAAACCAAGAGTTGGTTTTTTGAAAAAATAAACAAAATTGACAAACCTCTAGCCAGGCTTCTCAAAAAGAAAAGGGAGATGACCCAAATAGATAAAATCATGAATGAAAATGGAATGATTACAACCAATCCCTCAGAGATACAAACAATTATCAGGGAATACTATGAAAAATTATATGCCAGCAAATTGGACAACCTGGAAGAAATGGACAAATTTCTAAACACCCACACTCTTCCAAAACTCAATCAGGAGGAAATAGAAAGCTTGAACAGACCCATAACCAGCGAAGAAATTGAATCGGTTATCAAAAATCTCCCAACAAATAAGAGTCCAGGACCAGATGGCTTCCCAGGGGAGTTCTACCAGATGTTTAAAGCAGAGATAATACCTATCCTTCTCAAGCTATTCCAAGAAATAGAAAGGGAAGGAAAACTTCCAGACTCATTCTATGAAGCCAGTATTACTTTGATTCCTAAACCAGACAGAGACCCAGTAAAAAAAGAGAACTACAGGCCAATATCCCTGATGAATATGGATGCAAAAATTCTTAATAAGATACTAGCAAATCGAATTCAACAGCATATAAAAAGAATTATTCACCATGATCAAGTGGGATTCATTCCTGGGATGCAGGGCTGGTTCAACATTCGCAAATTGATCAACGTGATACATCACATTAACAAAAAAAAAGAGAAGAACCATATGATCCTGTCAATCGATGCAGAAAAGGCCTTTGACAAAATCCAGCACCCTTTCTTAATAAAAACCCTTGAGAAAGTCGGGATAGAAGGAACATACTTAAAGATCATAAAGGCCATTTATGAAAAGCCCACAGCTAACATCATCCTCAACGGGGAAAAACTGAGAGCTTTTTCCCTGAGATCAGGAACACGACAGGGATGCCCACTGTCACCGCTGCTGTTTAATATAGTGCTGGAAGTTCTAGCATCAGCAATCAGACAACAAAAGGAAATCAAAGGCATCAAAATTGGCAAAGATGAAGTCAAGCTTTCGCTTTTTGCAGATGACATGATATTATACATGGAAAATCCGATAGACTCCACCAAAAGTCTGCTAGAACTGATCCATGAATTCAGCAAAGTTGCAGGATACAAAATCAACGTGCAGAAATCAGTTGCATTCTTATACACTAACAATGAAGCAACAGAAAGACAAATGAAGAAACTGATCCCATTCACAATTGCACCAAGAAGCATAAAATACCTAGGAATAAATCTAACCAAAGATGTAAAAGATCTGTATGCTGAAAACTATAGAAAGCTTATGCAGGTAATTGAAGAAGATATAAAGAAATGGAAAGACATTCCCTGCTCATGGATTGGAAGAATAAATATTGTCAAAATGTCAATACTACCCAAAGCTATCTACACATTCAATGCAATCCCAATCAAAATTGCACCAGCATTCTTCTCGAAACTAGAACAAGCCATCCTAAAATTCATATGGAACCACAAAAGGCCCCGAATAGCCAAAGTAATTTTGAAGAAGAAGACCAAAGCAGGAGGCATCACAATCCCAGACTTTAGCCTCTACTACAAAGCTGTCATCATCAAGACAGCATGGTATTGGCACAAAAACAGACGCATAGACCAATGGAATAGAATAGAAACCCCAGAACTAGACCCACAAACGTATGGCCAACTCATCTTTGACAAAGCAGGAAAGAACATCCAATGGAAAAAAGACAGTCTCTTTAACAAATGGTGCTGGGAGAACTGGACAGCAACATGCAGAAGGTTGAAACTAGACCACTTTCTCACACCATTCACAAAAATAAACTCAAAATGGATAAAGGACCTGAATGTGAGACAGGAAACCATCAAAACCTTAGAGGAGAAAGCAGGAAAAGACCTCTCTGACCTCAGCCGTAGCAATCTCTTACTCGGCACATCCCCAAAGGCAAGGGAATTAAAAGCAAAAGTGAATTACTGGGACCTTATGAAGATAAAAAGCTTCTGCACAGCAAAGGAAACAACCAACAAAACGAAAAGGCAACCAACGGAATGGGAAAAGATATTTGCAAATGACACATCGGACAAAGGGCTAGTATCCAAAATCTATAAAGAGCTCATCAAACTCCACACCCGAAAAACAAATAACCCAGTGAAGAAATGGGCAGAAAACATGAATAGACACTTCTCTAAAGAAGACATCCGGATGGCCAACAGGCACATGAAAAGATGTTCAACGTCGCTCCTTATCAGGGAAATACAAATCAAAACCACACTCAGATACCACCTCACGCCAGTCAGAGTGGCCAAAATGAACAAATCAGGAGACTATAGATGCTGGAGAGGATGTGGAGAAACAGGAACCCTCTTGCACTGTTGGTGGGAATGCAAATTGGTGCAGCCGCTCTGGAAAGCAGTGTGGAGGTTCCTCAGAAAATTAAAAATAGACCTACCCTATGACCCAGCAATAGCACTGCTAGGAATTTATCCAAGGGATACAGGAGTACTGATGCATAGGGGCACCTGTACCCCAATGTTTATAGCGGCACTCTCAACAATAGCCAAATTATGGAAAGAGCCTAAATGTCCATCAACTGATGAATGGATAAAGAAATTGTGGTTTATATACACAATGGAATACTACGTGGCAATGAGAAAAAATGAAATATGGCCTTTTGTAGCAACATGGATGGAACTGGAGAGTGTGATGCTAAGTGAAATAAGCCATACAGAGAAAGACAGATACCATATGGTTTCACTCTTATGTGGATCCTGAGAAACATAACAGAAACCCATGGGGGAGGGGAAGGAAAAAAAAAAAAAAAAGAGGTTAGAGTGGGAGAGAGCCAAAGCATTAGAGACTGTTAAAAACTGAGAACAAACTGAGGGTTGATGGGGGGTGGGAGGGAGGGCAGGGTGGGAGGGAGGGCAGGGTGGGTGATGGGTATTGAGGAGGGCACCTTTTGGGATGAGCACTGGGTGTTGTATGGAAACCAATTTGACAGTAAATTTCATATATTAAAAAATAAAATAAAATAAAAAAAAAAAAAAAGAAAAAAAAAAAAAAAAAAAAGACGAAGCTGTGTGTATTATCTACTGCACCAAAGGAGAACACCATTGCATTAGATCCTTAGTAACATCCAAAGAGAGAAAGACAAAGCTGGGATATTTATTAAGATCTTTAAGGCATGTCAATCAATGCATGGGGCTTGTTTAGGATTGAATAAGAATCAGGATATAATAATTTAAATATTAAAAAAAAACACCGTTAAGATGTGAATTTTGAGGTAAGGTTTTCAGAGTCTCCAGGTAATAACTATATTTTGATGCTTTCTATTGAAGACAGCATGGGTATTTCGGAAGTCCCTGGAATGTACAACAACTTTATTCACAACTTTTACCTTACTGGGACAATAATGATGTTATATTGATAAAACAGTGTACTAATAAGTCATGATATTGTAGATGGTGATCTGTGTGGATGATTTCAATACTCAAAAGTTGTATATAGCAATAAAGCAATCTTAATTTTCTGAATTATACACCCACATTAGCATCTAACAAGAAAACACTAATTTTTCAAATCTTAATCACACCTTCTGTTTTCTATATATTATTACTAAAGGACTTCTTTTCCTAAGTAAATGAAGACACAGGTGCTTTTATCTACCAAGAAATAAAAAAAAAAAAAACCAGATTCATCAAATCAATATAATTTTTAGAATGAACATTGACTCAAAATGGTCATTTCACTATTCATAACATTGAAAAAATTGATTCAATCTTATGCATTTCTTTAATCGATGTCTTCATAATTATACTTCCCCTTGTTATAACTCTGTTTATAAATAATCTTTAAGTATATTGTGCATTTTCTTGATTTCCTAAACTTCAAAACTAAATGCCATATAAACATTTACAGAAACAGTATTCTGCTCATCACTTTACTGGATTAGGTTAGTAATGTTAATAAGGGTGATTATAAAATAATAAAAGCCTAAGTAAGATTCATATTTTTTTTCCATGTCAATATATATAGATCATGCTCATTATTAAATTTAAATAAGAAACTGGTATTTTGGTGTGAAATTCCTATAAATTTCTTGTGATCCACTGACATTTATTAAAATCCAGAGAAGTACAGACATTTTTCTGGAATTAAAATAATATAGGGACCTGGACAAGATAGTGTAGACTCATTTTTCCCTGCTGTTCCCAGGTAGATACAACTAAAAGCCATAGAGATTGCAAAAGGCAATCAAAGAAGATCTCTGAAAGGTGGTCAGAGGAAGGTAAATTGGTTCAGAATCCCAGGACTACAGAAAAAAAACAAAAACAAAACACAGCATTGTAGAGTGCCTGCATCTCCCTTCCAACAGAAGGAGGTGATTCAAACCTAGTGTTTCCAAAACCCAAACATAGCAGGTGAAGGAAACCCAGATAGGCCCATTCCTTTCCTGGATTGAATGGGGGTCCCTCCATTAATCTCAGATGACCCTAGAATTATGGAAAGAGTGTTATTAGTAGAAATCCCGCTAAAAATAAGTATCCAGTTCTTTATTCTCTGAAGGTCTGAAGACCCCTTTTGCACTGATAGATACCAGGGCAGCCAGGTGGTACCAGCAAGAGGAACAACACTATAGTAAATAGCTTGGTTCTGAAAGTCTGTTTATCCCTGTGGGTTGAGAACCTCTTTTGGTTCTCCTCTGGTGTCTGCATCCAGGTGCCCCAGCCAGTGTTGCTGGGTGGACCAAGGGAATGAAAGGAGCCATTCTGCCACAATGAGCCCCTAGCTCAACAAGGAAGCTCCCACCACAAAAGCATATGGTCGATATACTTGTTGGAGTGATCATATGCAACACAGCAATGGCAGGGACTGATGGAAATCCCACAGAGACCAGATAAACCAAGCTGATGAAAATAACACCACAGAGGCTCTGAAAGCAAGCTGTGTTTAGAGGCACAGCCCACAAGTGTAGGTTAGAACCTACATGCTGAACATAATAAACAGGATGACTGCCTGTTAAATAAAAGATTTAATTGGGACTAAGAAACTCCTAATCTGATAGACAAAATATCCAGGATACAATTTTAAAAAAACAAACAAAACAAACAAACAAACAAACAAACAATACACCACTTGGATTACCAAGAACCGGGAAATCACATTTTTTAATTAAAAAAAAATTAATGTTTATTTATTATTTTGAGAGAGAGAGAGAGAGAGAGAGAGAGTGCAAAGGGGGAAGAGGGGCAGAGGGAGAGGGAGACACTGAATCCGGAGCAGGCTCCAGCCTCTGAGCTGTCAGCACAGAGCCCAACGCAGGGCTTGAACTCCTGAAGCATGAGATCATGACCTGAGCCAAAGTTGGATGCTTAATGAACTGAGACACCCAGGTGCAATTTGAATGAGAAAAGCTGATTAATCCTTATAAATATGTTCCAGCTATCAATTATGAATTCCTTTGAAATACATGGAAAAAAAAGAAAGACATCAGTAAAGAATAGAAAAAAGCCAAACACAAATTACAGAATTAAAAGATAAGACGATAAATTAAAACCTGCTGGATGGACTCCATAGTAGAGTGGAGATGACAGAGGCTAACAAAATCGGTGCAATTAAGGACAGAATATAGAAGTTACCCAATGTAAACAACAGAGAGAAAAATACCAAAAAATAAAATAAAATAAAATAAAATAAAATAAAATAAAATAAAATAAAATAAAATAAATGAAGAGTCTCTGGGAACTATGACACAATAATAAAAATCCAACATGCATACAGTCAACTCCAGGAGAATAAAAATAAAGCAGAGCTAAAAGAATTATGAAGAAGTAATATCAGAAAATGTCCCCATAGAGAAACACTAATTTATATTTCTCATCTGAAACCATAAAGCTCAGAGGAAGTGGCATGACATTTTTCAGTTGATGGGTGGGGAGAAGTGTTAATCACCAATTCCATTTTCATTAAAGTTATTTTTCAGGAATGAATAGAAATAAAGTCATTCTAAAATAAGGGAAAACTAAAGGAATATTTTGCTAGCAGACATACCCTTAAAGATTGCCAAAAAAGAAATTCTTCAAGCAGAAAGGAAATGTAAAAAGAAGGATTCTTGGAGCACTCAGAAGGAAGAAAGAATAATAGGAAAAAAAAAAGATATATTGGTATGTAGCATAGATAATCCCTATTCTCATGAGTGTCACAAAAAGTATTTGATGGTCAAGAAAAAAAATTAATACCATCTCATACACAACACATTGATATTTAAATCAAATAAAGGGGCGCCTGGGTGGCTCACTCGGTTGAGTGTCTGACTTGGGCTCAGGTCATGATCTAGTGGTTCACGAGTTAGAGCCCCATGTTGGGCTTTGTGCTGACAGCTCAGAGCTTGGAGCTGCTTCAGATTCTGTGTCTCGCTTTCTCTCTGCCCCTCCCCTGCTCGTGATCTCTTTCTCTCTGTCTCTCAAAATTAAATGCTAAAAAAATTAAAAATAAATAAATAAAAAAGAAAGAAAGAAAGAAAAGAAAGAACGAACAAGGATCAAATTAGAGGCAAGTTTCCAGAGTTCACTCAAAATGGTAAACTATTGATACCAGTAGATGGCAAAAATCTAGTTATATATACTGAAATACTGGGAACAACAACTACAAAAGTTATACAAAAATAAGCTCAAAAGCACCATAAATGAATCAGATAGAATTCTTACAAGAGGTACAAGTAGTCTACTGAAAGATAAGAGGAACAGAAGAATGAGGACCAGAGAAACCAACAGAAAATAAATAATAAAATAGCAGACTTAGGCAGAATAACATGTCCATAATTAATTTAAATGTAGTCTAAATATACCAATCCAAAGTGAGACATTCACAGTGGATTCTTTTAAATTACTAAGCTATATGCTGCTTATAACAAATTCAATTCAAATTTAATGATAAGAGAAATCTGAGAGTAAAAGCATAGCAAAACCTATAATACATAGACATTAATATGAAAAAAGTTCCAGGAAGAAGTATATTAATATCTGATAAGTTAGATTTCATAGCAAAAGAAATTACTAAAGACAAAGGACAGTGGATAATGATAAAAGAATCAAGCAACCAGGAAGACAAAATGATCCTTTATGTGTAGGTATATCCTACAAAAGAACCATAAAATATATGAAGCAAAGAGTCACAGGAGTGAAAGGAGAAAAAATTCCACAATGAATGTACTCAGCAACTGATGAACTTACTAAGCTGAAAATCAGCAAGATAAATAGAAGAGATCTGAACAAATAAATCAATCAATAGGATCTAATTCAGATACACAGAACACTTCACCTGACAACAGCAAAATGCATGTAATTTCAAGTTCTCACTGGACATCATCAAAAAAGACCAGAATGCAATGTCTGATGATAGTAGAATGAGAAATCAATAACAGAAAGACAACAGGAAAATCTGTAAACACATGAAATTTTAATAACACACTTCTAAATGATCCATGAGTCCAAAGGAAATTCTGAAAGTGTTTAAAAAAATACAAAGAACAAAATAAGCTGAAAGTAAATCATATTAATCATATGTGGGATGCAGCTAAAATAGTGATGAGAGGGAAATTTATAACCTCAAATTACATTAGAAATGAAGTAAGATCTTAAATAAATAAACTGTTTACACCTCAAAAAACTATAAGAAGGAAACTAAACACAAAGCAAATAGAAGGAAGAACCAATAAAGATAAGATCAAATATAAATGATTTAGGGGCACCTGGGTGGCTCAGTCGGTTAAGCATCTGACTTTGGCTCAGGTCATGATCTTGTGGTTCACGGGTTTGAGCCCAGTGTCAGGCTCTGTGCTGACAGCTCAGAGCCTGGGGCCCGCTTCAGATTCTGTGTCTCCTTCTCTCTCTGCCCTTCCCCTGCTTGCTCTCTCTCTCTCTCTCTTTCTCTCTCTGTCTCAAAAATAAACATTAAAAAAAATGAAATGAAATTAAAATTTGAGAAAAAACAGAAAATCTATAAAACAAAAATCTAGTTCTTTAAAACAATCAGTAAAATTGATAATCATTCAGCAAAATGGACAAAAGTTTAAAAAGAGAAAAAGATTAGTCAGCAATATAGAGATTGAAATAGGATACCACCATAGACCTTATAGTTATTAAGAAGATACTAAGAGAATACTATAAATAATTTTACACTGAAAAATTTGACAATTTATTTGACATGGAGTAATTACTCAAAAACCAAAAACTACTGTCAATCAATTAAAATGAAATAAACAATAAATACTTTTATAATCATTAAAGAATTTAAATTTATAATTAAAAAGCTCCTGAGAAAAATATCTCTGGTCTCAGATTGTTTCACTGCAGAACTCCACCAAACAGTTCAGAAGAACTAACAAAATTCTGCACAGTCCTTTCTAGAAAATAGAAAAGAGAATAATCTTTATAAGATTAGTATTACCTCAATACCAAAATCAGAAAAGTGGAGTACCAAAAAAGAAAAGAATAGAAAACTACAGCCCAGTTACTTTCATGAACTTAGAAAATAAAAGCAGATTAAATCCAATAATTTAAAAAAGAATTACACATCATGACCAAATGAGATTTTTTTCTAGGTAAGCACGTCTGATTCACTGTTCACAAACCAATCAATAAACCCACAGTATCAACAAGTTAAAAAGGAAAATTCACATGATCATTTCAATTGATACAGAAAAAGCATTTGATAATATCCTAAACACAGTAAAAAAACAAAGAAATAAATCAAAAGCAAAAAATAACTCTCTGCAAGTTAGGGGCAGAGGAGAATTATTTTTACTTGATGAAGAACAACTACAAAAAAATCTACAGCTGACATCTTATGTAATGGAGAAAGACTGATAGCCTAAGACAAATCTGTCTGCCTTGACCACTCTTTTTCAAGTACAGTACTGGAAAAATTGTAGCCACTGCAATAAGAAAGAGAGGAAGAGAGAGAAAGAGAAAGAGAGAGGGAGAGATGCAAACTAGAAAAAAGAAAACTTTCCTTTTTGCAGATGGCCTGATTATCTACATGGAAGATTCCAAGAATGCCACCAAAAAAGAATACACCCTCATAAAACTAAAAGTGGATTTCATAAAGTCTCAAGATATAAGGTAACACACAAAAATCATTATATTTCTTTATGTTAATTATGAACATTCAGAAACTGAAATTTAAAACAAAATATCAATTATAGTGACTCCCCAAAAATGGAAATACTTATATAAGCACTTAGTAAAACATCTACTGTGTCTATGTGATAAAAATTATAAAGCACAAATTAAATAAAAGATGACTTAAACTAACTGAAGGTACACTATGTTGATACATTGAAATACTTATCATAGCAAAAGTATTAGCTCTTCCCAAATCAATCTACAGGTTTAATGCAATTCCTGTCAGGTCACAGCAAGGTTTTTGTAATATAGACAAGTTTATTCTAAAAATGATATGGAAAGGCCAAGCTCTCAGAGTCACTAAAATAATTTTGACAAAGAAGCATAGAGTGAGAGGAATGACTCTACTTGATATTAACTTTTACTATAGGACTATAGTTGTTAATACTGTGTGGTATTAGAGGAAGGATGGATGGATAAATGGAACCAAATAAAAAACCTATAATTTAGACCCCACACAAATATTCTCAGTAGATTATTGACAATGGTGTGGAAACAATTCATATGGGCAGCTCAATTCAATACAATAGTTCACAAACAATGTTGGACACCATTAGCAAAAATTAAGCTCAAAGTAAAACTTACACCTTTATTCAAAAATTAATTAAAAATGGAATAAAGATTTAAATGTGAAATGTAAAAACACAAAACTATTAGAAATAAACATTACAGAAAATATTTGGGATCTAGAGCTAGATATTTGTTGCTCTTAAAGTATAACAAATAAAAAGAAATCTGATAAATTTGAACTTTTTCCAAATTCAAAATATTTTCCTTGTGACAGATCTTATGAAGTGGATGATATGACAATCCACAGACTGGAAGAAAATATTTGCAAACTGCATATTTGACTAAGGACAGGTATCTAGAATAGTAAAAAAAAAAACTTTCAAAACTTAAAATAAATGCGAGGAAGGAAGGAAGGAAGGATGGAAGGAAGGAAGGAGAGAGGGAGGGAATGAGAAAGAAAGGGAAAGACAAGGGGAGAGAGAACAAACCCAACACAATCCAATTGGAAAATGGGCAAAAGACATCAACAAACATTTCACTGAAGAGGATATAAACGTGGCAAATAAATACAAGAACATAGATGCAACATCATTAGCCATTAGGGAAATGTGAATTAAAACACAATTAGAAGTCATTATGTATCTATCAAAATGTTATAATTAAAAATAATAGTGACAATACCAAATGGGGTGAGGATGCAATATAACAGCCTCTACGGAAACAATTTTGTAGTTTCTTATGTAACTAAAGTGCAAATACCTTAGGACCCAGCTATTGCACTCTTGGGTATTTATCCCAGAGAAATGAAAACATGTTGACATAAAACCATGTACATGACTGTTCACTGTAGCTTTATTTGTGACAATAAAAGAAAATAGAAATAAATATTCTTCAGAGGTGAATAGTTAAACTATGTTCAAAACATACCGTAGAACGTAAAACAAACAAAAAACAAACCAAAACGAAGAACATACCACAGAATGCCATTTGGCAATAAAAAGAAACAGGTTATTGATATATGAGCAGTCAGGGAATAATGTTGAGTGTATAATACTGAGTACACCAATTCCAAAAAGTTTCATATTTTATTATTCTATCTATGTGGCATTTTGAAATTACAAAATTTTATAAATGGAGAACAACTTATTGGTTGCTAAGGGTCAAGGATGGGAATGGGTTATGGGAGGTTGATGTTGTTATAAAGGGCATGGAGCTGTTTTGTATCTTAACTGTAGTAGTGGATACAGACACCTACACCTTGTATATAGCCAAGTACACACCCACACACCCACACCCCCCCCACACACACACACACAAATTAAACCAAGGAAGTGTGAATAAAATCAGTACTTTGTGTCAATGTCAGATGCTGCCCTGAAACTGTACTAGGGTTTTGCAAGTTGTTATTGATGTAAATTGATGTAACTGAGTAATACTGAACAGACTGGCATGAACATTGACACTGCATTTTGAAAGTTCACATTCATTAAATGATGAATATTTCTAGTGGGTAGAGCAAAGGGGTATTACTTGTCCACTGTGGGGTTAGAAGGGACATGACAAGCTAGAACAGAAGACTATTGCTAAGAATATGGACTTGATTATATAGGCCAATAAAAATTATCATTGGGTTTTCAACTGAGATGAATTTGAAAGATATTTAGGAGGTAGAATCTGAATAACTTGTTGAAAGGAGAGGTTAATCAATGAGAGAAGTCCTAGAAGATATAACTGTTTTGGCTTTAGGATTAGAAATCTCATATTATCATTATCTGAGAATAGAAAACATAGGCAGAGGATTCAATTTATAGGAGTGGACCATTAAAGAGATGTTTAATTCCTTTCAGTAAAAGAATTTGTATTTTCAAATAAATTTCTAAATAAAAGTTATCATTTAATTAAATACTATTTAGAAATTAGCAACTGGAATTTCTAGGAAATTGCAGACAAAGCATTTTTATTCAATTTAACTCCCTTGATTTTGAAGGTATTCTTGTTCTATAATTCTATTTTAATGAAAATAATGTCATGTATATCAAATAATTATAGTGATATACAAAAATATATTTTTCAAACAAAATCGACTCTCAAATGAATGTGTAAATATGTTTATTTAAAATTTAATATACAGAAAACAAGCTTCAAAAGTTTTCAAAATCATAACAGCAATTAGCTTTTTATCTGATCAGATACAGATATTTCTATATGTTCTCTATCTATGTATCTATGTGGCTATGTATCTATGTATCTATCTATCTATCTATAGTTCTTTCAACAAACTGACCGCCAATCATTTCCATTATTGGTAGGTTGAAAATAGTTTTTCTTTTGGTATACTCTGTATAGTAAGCGCATTCTCTGCTGACCTTTATTTCTCTTATCCCACGGGTAATATTTTCTCCAGTTACTGCTACTTCACTGAAAGAATAATTTTTCCCCTGGTAAGTTTTTGTGGCTCTGCCAAACAGAGCAAACTTTAGGAGGTTTGAGTGTATAGAACAGTTCAACATATAAACTATGGTTAACCAGGTAATTAAATACGAAGTAATACTACTAAAATTGTATGCTAAGGTGGCAGTGGAATATACCTAATGTTTTGGAGTATACTGTGAATTACTCTACGGCCAACTTCTACTTCAGTCATCATTGTTTTATCTTCAATTCATATGGAAATTAATGTTTCTTATAAGGCACTCAATATATATTCATATAAATTAAGTGCAAGTTTCATTCTTCGTAATTTTTTTTACTGCTTCCTTTTTATTTCTCTGTCATTCTTTCTCTCCTTTACTGGCTTTTTATCTCTGCCTTTACCTTTCTGTATTATTATCAACAATTTAGTGAACAGTTCTCCCTTTTCACCTTATTTTACAAGTTTATGAATTATTTCATAAACCCCAAAACATGGGCTACTTGACACTTCAGCCCAAAAGACAAGTGTTGAATATATTTAAGAGAATCAGATAAAAATAAAAGTGATGAACAAAAGCAGAGGGAAAAAAAATCACAGGATAAATACAAAAGGAAAAATAAAGAAGAAGCAAAGCAAGGAAAGGGGAGGAAGGGATGGGAGAGATAAAAGGGAGGAGAGCAGCATGAAGAAACACAGGCATGGAGGAACATGGGAGATAAACTGACAGAGACAGAGTCTAAATCATGTAACGACCACAGCAGTGAATCTGTAGGTTAATTTTGTGATATCCATACAGTAAATTGCCTATATCTGAGAAGTACTAAAGAATTAATAATAGTAATAAGTCAGAAAGGTACTAAAGGAATGCTATGTATTTTTTTTCTTTTCAAATTTTCATTTAAATTCTAGTTAGCTAACATACAGTGCAATACTGGTTTCAGGAGTAGGATTCAGTGATTCGTCACTTACATACAACATCCAGTGCTCATCACAAGTGCCCTCCTTAATCCCCATCACGCATTTAGCCCATCCCCCTGTCCACCTCCCCTCTCAACATGAAGTTTGTAATCTATGGTAAAGAGTCTCTTATGGTTTGTTTCCATCTCTCTTTTGATCCCCCGTCCATATGTTTCTGTTTTGTTTCTTAAATTCCGCATATGAGTGAAATCATATGGTATTTGCCTTTCTCTGACTGACTTGTATCACTTAGCATAATACACTCTAGCTCCATCCATGTCATTGCCAATGGCAAGATTTTATTCTTTTCAATGGTTGAGTAATATTCAACCCATATATCTGGTGATATAAAAGGTTTCCTGCTTTGAATAGAACCAGAGAAGAAAAGGGCTCTGTAGTGCACTACCCATTCATACACCTGCCTTTGTGGCATGCCTATTTGAGAATTGTGTCCAACTTTTATTGTGTTTTTTTTAAATGCTGAATTGTGGGATTTTTCATGTATTCTGGACACAGTCTTCAAAGATATTTGCAAATAATTTTCCATTCTATGGCTTTCTTATTTATTTTCTTAATGATGTCTTCTGTAAAGCAGATTTTGTTGTCTAATTCATAGGATGTTCTCTATTGTTATTTCTATATAGATCAAGATATTTTGGCTACCTCCAATGTGTGATAACATTTTCCTATCTTTTTTCTTTCAGTTTTACTATTTTAACTTCTATATTGTAAATCTATGATTGATCAATTCATATTGTGTACTCTATGAGGTAGGAAATAAACATTGTTTTGTGGTTTTTTTGCCATATCAGTATATGGTTGTTTTAACACCATTTCTTAAAAAGACTTTCCATTCTCTACTGACTGTTATATCATCAATGAACTTTCCATTCTTTGGAAATGTTCTTTGTCTTGTCAGTTTTGTCTGATTTTATTACAGAAACTCTAGTTTTCCTATGCTATTTATTTTCAATTTACCACACCTGGCTTTTGCTCATTTTCTACTCCTTCCTTTCTTTTTGGGTTTATTAACTTCTTATTATTAATACTCTATTTTAATTTATAATAGGATTTCTTGTACTTCTTTGAAAAAATTTTAATATGTTCTCTGGGGCTTACAGTATGCAGCCTTAATTTATTAGTCTACTTGGAATTGTTAACATACCACCTTATGTACAATGCAAGAAGCTTACAACTTTACATTTCTATTTACTCCTGCCTTAAGTTCTACATTAGTCATATATATTGCATTTGCCCATATTCTAAATACCACGATTCATCAATAGAATGCTGCTTTAAATAGTCATCTGTTCGGGGCATCTGGGTAGCCAGTTGGTTAAGCAGCCGACTCTTGATTCAGGCTCAGGTCATGCTCTCATGGTTTGTGAGTTTGAGCCCTGCAGTCAGGCTCAGCTCTTACTGCATGGAGCCTGCTTCAGATCTTCCTCCTCCCTCTTTATGGGTCTCTCCCGTGTGCTCTCTGTCTCTCAAAAGTTTAAAAAAGTGAAATAAACAAAACAGTCATCTATCTAAAAATTGAAAGATGTAAAAAGTATGAAGTCACATGTTTATACACATATGTACAATTTCTAGTATTCTTCTACTCTTCCTGTATATCATAGTTTCCATATGTTGACATTTCCCTACATGTAAAGATCATTTTTGTCATTTCTTTAAGTTCAGAGTCTGTTGCAACCAATTGTCCCATTTTTTGTTTATCTGAATTGTTACTTGGGCTTTGGATTTGTTTCTTGGTTTTTTTTTTGTTTGTTTTTTGTTTTGTTTTTTTTTTTTTTTTGATATCAAATTCCTGGTTGATAGAGTTTTTTGTTTGTTTGTTTGGTTGGTTGGTTTTTGTTTTGTTTTATTCTGTTTGTTTAGGCACCTTAAAGGTATAATTTTCTTATTGTTTTCTTTATTGCTTCTGATGAGAAGTCAAGCATCATGTGTACAGTTCCTCTTTGATTTTTTTCTATCTGCTTCCCAGATTTTCATTCTTTTTGATTTTCTACAATTTTACCATGGTGTTCTTGTATGCTGGATATTACATTTGGTGTGTTGTAGAGATTTTAGGTTTATTTGTTTTCCTCAGAAGAATATTGATTTCTCTTCAAACAGATGGTTAATATAGCTGGACTCAAACTCTAAACTTTTATCTCCTGTAGTTCCGTCAGCTCCTGCTTTTGACTTGCAATGGTTTTTGGAATGACGACACACATCCTGTTCTGGGGTCAGCCAATCATTTGGGCAAGGTTAAAATGGAGGTTTTGTGGGTTGCCTCTTTGGTAGCTCCTTCTCTTTGGAATGTCCTGTCCCCTCCCTGCCACCACATTCCAGACACTGCAGTGCTGCACTTCATCCTCTGATTTCTCAAGTCAGCAAAGCTGTGTGTTCCTTTTTGAGTTGTAACCACTCTATACCTAATTGACTGAGAGTGATTCTAATGAAAATGTACAGAAACATCAATTTCACCCAACACCGATGTCTACTTTCTAGGGTCAACTCCTCTGTAGTTATGGCCTGATACTATTTTTTTCTCTAGTGCTTTCAAATAGTTGCTTTGAAAAATATGAGGCTCAGTTGGTTGAGTGTCTGACCCTTGATTTCAGCTCAGGTCCTGATCTCATGGTTCATGGGTTTGAGCCCCACGTCGGGCTCTGTGCTGACAGCTCAGAGCCTAGAGCCTGCTTCAGATTCTGTGTCTCCCTCTCTCTCTGCCCCTTCCCTGCTTGCACTCTGTCTCTGTCTCTGTCTCTCTCTTTCTTTCAAAATAAATAAGCACTAAAAAAAGTATAAAAAGAGAAAAATATGCTCCATATTTAATAATTACTATCTGCAGGAAGGATAGTTTGATATAATTAATCTGTCATTTCCAGGAACTAAATCATGACGTTTAGCTTTGGATCCTTCTGTCCTCTGTATGTACCATCTTTTTTTGTCACATCCCTTATTTCATGGTCTTTCCATTTTTATTATGGAGAACACGTTCTCCATACATATGCTTCCTGTTTCTGTAGAATTATTTCCACTTTGTAAGCATCCAAAACAAGTCTTAGTCTTATAATTTCTTCCATACCCTACTTTATCTTATTAAATTCCAGATTAATTCATAGAAATGGCAAGATTTGTTTTGTAAACTGGTACAGCCTAATATCCATTTGATTAATACCAAAGTAGGCAAAAATGGACCTCATGATGCTCCCATAGGAAAGATAATATCCTTCCATACTTTGCAGCAGAGGGCGAGTCATATTAGCAAATGGTAAAAATGTTCTTTGAAATTAGAACCGGCAGTGTGCCTGTGTGGATCAGTTGGTTGACCATCCGACTTCAGCTTAGGTCATGATCTTGCAGTTCATGAGTTAAAGCCCCACGTCAGGTTCTGTGCTGACAGCTCAGAGCCTGGAGCCTGCTTCAGATTCTGTGCCTCCCTCTCTCTCTCTCTGCTCCTCCCCTACTCATGCTGTCTCTCTCTCTCTCTCAAAAATAAATAAACATTAAAAAAAGAGATTAGAACTGGTAATAGATATTTGAAAGATGTCCAAGTGGTAAATATCTGGGATACGTAGTTGAGTATGCCACATTTTGTCAGGGAAGCAAAGCATTGAGAATATTTCTGAGTTGAGACTTTACATTTTCAATTATGTAAAGTAAAAATGTGGTAATTATGAAGTCTGCTTTTCTTTTCAAATTGAGGGCCAATGATATACATTTCCTCTTAGCCATATGGATGATCCATATCCACTTCCATAATGTTTGAATGTATTTTCATAGTTTCTACGTTATTGTTTTTGATAACTTAAATAATTCTCAATCAAGACACGCTTTTCAGACTGGCTATTTATTTTTAAAAAAATATTTGTCCTTACTCACTGTCCTTTGGGTGATATTAGATTCCCATTCAAAGAAAATATTGGAGCATAGGTTGAAGTATATCACTCTCACTCATTTGCTTACAAATATTCGTTTAATTTAGCTTTCTAGGTTTAAGAAATATTTCATACTTCCATTATCTCTTTTTTAAGTTCATTTAACATAATGTAATATGTGAATAACTGTGGTCCCACTTATGAAACATTAATTACCAGTACTATTCCTATCCCAACTCTGGTCTTAATGTTAAGTGTACAACTTGTAAAATCCACCCCCCAAATAACTATTTCCATTTCCTAATTCCTTATCCATATTCTGTGGTCACTACAGACTGCACATAGATGTAGAACTATGCTAGTAGAGGAAGAAGTGCAGACAGCAAAGGTACCTGCACCAGAGTCCTTAGAAGCTAGTGCTTTAGATTAGAGGTTTTCTTCCTCATAATTCTGAATTTAGAGGAACATGATAGATGAAAAGTGAAATAGGTTGTAGATCTCTTTGGATTAGCATATTTGCTCCATTTTAAGCATCAACTTTAATATTGAACAATCATTGCTTTTACCTTCTTTTGCTAATAGATGTTAAAAAAAATCTCCCATCTGGTACCACCACTTAATACATTAGCTTTATCATGTGCTCTTTTTCAAGAATTTTAATTGTGGTTTGGGAATAACTATAACTGGAAGTATAAGTTTAAAATACTGTATAGATTTATGATAAAATGTAGGCATTTAAAATATCATATTACACAAAGGAACAATAGATACATGCAGTTTTGGATTTAGCTATAAACCAGAAACCAGATTTCTAAAAACATGTGATTTTCTCAACAAGAAGCATCTTATCTAAGTATCAGCTTACTATTTTAAAAAGTCAGTCAAAACTAAAAGGGTATGAGAAAAGTTGGATTTTTTTATGCCAAATAAAGATTTTAAAGTATAGTATGTGAAATCTAGAAAAAAGGTTGGGAAGAGAAAAGAAAAATAAAATTTTCCTAAGAATAAAACATTTCCTAGAGTATTCTTTGTATTTCCACATTTCACATTAGGTATATCTTTTTATTATTTATTTATTTGTTTGTTTGCTTATTTATTTATTTATTTATTTTTAATGTGACTTATTCTTTTTTTAATGTTTATTTTTGAGAGAGAGAGAGAGCAAGCAAGGGAGGGGCAGAGAGAGAGGGAGACACTGAATCTGAAGCAGGCTCTAGGCTCTGAGCTGTCAGTACAGAGCCCCCAACTTGGGGAAGGAACTCACAAACCATGAGATCATGACCAAGCTGAAGTCAGATGCTTAACTGACTGAGGTATATCTTGAATAATTTATATCTGAATAAGAACATCTTATCACAGATCACAATATTTGGTTTAAAACCTGAACTAAAATACATGTGTAACAGGAATCAGTGGTATCAGGCAAATTCATGATGATTTAGGTAATTTAAAGTGTCCTTTTTTAGATAAAGGGGATTAGGAATGTATTTATCTTGAAGAGCACTAAAAATGTATAGAATTATTGAATCATTATATTGTACACCTGAAATTAATATAACACTGTACATTAATTACATTAAGAATCTCTTGAAAGACAGGAAGGAAGGAAGGAAGGAAGGAAGGAAGGGAGGAAGGGAGGAAAAAAAGTAGAAAGAAAAGAAAGTGCCCATTTTTTGGAGGCCTGAGTTGATTGGTCCTGGATGCACATGCCACACTAAAATATGATGTGATGGAGGGATATAAAAGTGAAAGAATTTTACAAAAGATAATTGGGCCTGGGAAACCTACAAGGCTATGCAAATACATTATCCAGTAAGTCACTTTTTAAGGAATGGAAGGTGAGAAATTAGAAATTTATTTCTTTTCAACTATATCCTTAGTTCCCCCTGAGCACATCTTCCTAGACAGATAACTGCTGTCCAGTATGAAAACCACAATTTTAGAAAATAAAGTTTAAACTACTGTCTAATGCTTATTTGTCTCCTGAAAGTGGAAGGGAAGTTACTGAGAAAAAAGGTAAACTTGTTTTTTTCCTCCTTTTAAACAAGGAAGACTCTATGTTTCTTTGGATGGTTTGATGTCTTCACATCGTAAAACTGCTTATTCTTGGTTTACATTTGAAGAGTGACATGAAACAAGTTAAAAATACAAAAAAGGAAACATGTCTTATTCAAGTCCAAAGGAAGTATGAAGCTAATAATACTTAACCAAACTATACTTCATTACTATTGGAACTGAACACATTTTGTTTGTTAGCTCTATTCTTTCTCTCTTTATTCAATGTTCTTTTCAAGTTTTTCTTTAGTGCTTCTTATTTTCTTTGGTTGCAGTTCTTGCTTCGTTATCTTGCCTTCACCCACTCCATACAAACTCTGTATTATTCTAGTCAACAAGAATGTGTCTGTTCTCTTCATCTCTAAACTTTTCACGCCTGTATTTGAGACCAAGTGTTTATTTCCCCTTTCCTGATAAGGAACAGCTAGATTAAAACAAACCAAAGGAGAAAAATCCTAAGCACTCTCTCTTCCCAATTCTGGCTTTAGTCTTATTTGATATCTTTTTGGGGGTTAACACTTTCATCCTAAGGTTTATAAAATGGTATTTTTATTTTATTACCTTCAAATGTATAAATATCTAGTGCCTTTACAATTTTGGAATCATATTTTCAGAATTTACCTAAGATTAAAGAATAAATTTCAAGTAAGAATTGTGACTCTGATATATTTATAAATGAACACATTGCCTGCATGGCTCGAATGGTTAAATGTCCAACTTTTGATTTTGGCTCAGGTCATGATCTCAAGGTTGGTGAGTTTAAGCCCCACATCAGGCTGCATCCTGACAGGTTGGAGCCTGCTTGGGATTCTCTCTCTCCATCTCTCTGTGCCCCTCCCCTGCTCATGCTCTCCCTTTCACTCTCTCTCAAAATAAATAAATAAACTTAAAAAATAAAATGAACACATAGCAAACATTTTAGTAACCCATTAATAAAATAAGAAAACTGGTAATAAGTTACAAATGCTTGAAAGGAGGATCCAAAGGACAGACATTTTTATAAATGTACAATATTGAAAGGAATTTGCAAACAGATGCAAAACTGGCTTGTAATGCAGTTGGGAAAGGAAACAAATTGAACCTCCACATGACAGAATTTGTTTGCATACCTATACACACAAGTTATTTTGCATTGTTATCTACAAATCACAAAGGTGCAAAATAGCTCAAAGGCAAAGAAAATCACAGAATCCCAATAGGATCAGATAAACTGAAAGAGTGCACTATAAAGAGTGCAATTATTGGAAACACTTTTATGTCAATGTCATGAATATTACTTACAAATGTTGAGCATATTTATTGCCTTTACACATTGACTAGTTTTTTCAGCTTTATTAAGGTCTAACTGACAAATAAAATTGTATATAATTAAAGTTTACAACGTTATGTTTTGAGAGAGAGAGATAGTGAAATGATGACCAGAATCTACTTAACATATCCATCACCTCACATAATTATCATTTCCTTCCTCTCTCTGGCCCTCCTTTCTTTCCTTTCCTTTCCTTTCCTTTCCTTTCCTTTCTTTCCTTTCCCCTTCTCTTTTTTCCTTCTTCTCTTTCTTCCTCCCTTCCTTTCTTTTCTTTTCTTTCTTTCTTTCTTTCTTTCTTTCTTTCTTTCTTTCCTTCTTTCTCTTTCTTTTTCTTTTCTTCATTCTTGTCAGAGGCTTAGGATTTGCCCTCTAAACAAATTTTAAGCAGACAGCACATAACTGTAGTTACCATGCCATACGCCAGATCTCCAGAGCTTACTTATTTTGTGTAACTGGAACATCTTATTTGTTCACAAACATCTCCCCTGTTCCCTTTCCCCTAGACCCTGACAAGCACCATTCTAGGCACTGCTTCTACTGAGTGTGACTATTTTAGATTCCACATATAAGTGAAATCATGAAGTATTTGTCTTTCTGTGTCTGGTTTGTTTCACTTAGCATAATGTCTTCTAGCATAACGCTCCTGCAAAGGGCAGGATTTCTTCTTTTTTAAAAACTAAATAATGTTCCATCACACACACACACACACACACACACACACACACACACACACACCACTTTTTCTTTATTCATTTATCTATTGACATTTAAATTGTTTCCATATCTTGGCTACTGTGAATAATGCTGTAATGAGCAAGAGAATAGCGTCTATCTCTTCAAATCACTGATTTTTATTTCTTTGGATAAGTACCCAGATTGTACAGTAGTTCTATTTTTTAGTTTTTTTGAGGAACCTCCACATAATTTCCTATAATGGCTGCATGAATTTACGTTCCCACCAGCAGTGTAGGATTCCTTTTTTCTCTACATCCTTGCCAATGTCAGTTGATATCTCATTGTGGTTCAGATTTGCATTTCCCTGATAATTAGTGATGTTTTGCACCTTTTTACATATCTGTTGGCCATTTGTATGTAATCTTTTGAGAAATATCTATTCAGATCCTCCGCCCATTTTCTAATTGGATTGTTTGTGGGTTTGTTTTGTTTTATTTGTTTGTTTTGCTGTTGAGTTGTATGAGTTTACTATATATTTTTGGTATAAACCCCCTACCAGATACATGATTTCCAAACATTTTCTCACATTCAGTAGGTTGCCATTTCATTCTGTTGATTGCTTCCTTTGCTGTGCAGAAGCTTTTTAGTTTGATACAATCACACTTGTCCATTTTTGCTTTTTTTTTGCCTATGTTTTGGTGTCATATTCAACAAATCATTGCCAAGACTAATGTCAAGGACTTTTTTTCCTGTTTTTTTCCCACTAGTTTTATCATTTCAGGTCTTACCTTTAAGTCTTTAATTAATTTTTAATTTTTTTTTAATGTTTATTTTTGAGAGAGACAGAGACAGAGACAGAGTGCGATCAGGGGAGGGGAGGTGATAGAGGGAGACACAGAATCCAAAGCAGGCTCCAGGCTCTGAATTGTCAGCACAGAACCTCATGCAGGGCTCAAACTGGTGAGCTGTGAGATCATGACCTGAGCTGAAGTTGGCCGCTTAACCAACTGAGCCACCCAGGAGCCCCAGTCTTTAATTGATTTTTGGTTGATTTTTATATATGGTGTGAGATTTAGGGTGTTTTCTCAGACTCCCATAATAAATATATTGGTCTATTTAGTAGTTCTATAAGTCCCTTAACCTATCTTCATTCATTTTTTTTCTTTTTTTCCTCCTCTTACTGGGTCTCTTTTTTTCACTTGATCTGGTCTGTAGCCTCTGCTAAATTTTCAATTCAAGTATTGTATTCTTCAGCTCTGTTATTTTTATTTGGTACTTTTAAAGTACTTTCTATCTCTTCTTGAAAACTCTCACTTTATTCATGCAATACTGTCCTGACCTCACTGAGCATCTTTATGCCTGTCATTTTGAATTTTCTGCTGGTTAAATTACATATCTCTATTTCTTTAGGGTCAGTTTCTGGAGATTTGTCTTTCTTATTCTTTTATTTGAAACCTATTTCCCTATTTCTTCATTTTCCTGTTGTTTGTGAATTAGATAAAACAGTTGTCTCCCATTCCTCACAAATTGGCTTCAAACAGGAGAAAACCCTAACCACTCAGCTTGGCCAGATATTTTGGTACCACTCAAACCTTTGGGTTTGTCTCAACTTCCAATTTTGTTCTTAGCAGCCTCCAAGAATCTAGAGAAAGCCAAGTCCCATCAGTGCCCCAAGACAGGCAATACCTCAAGACAGCCAATCCCTCAAGTAGCACCCAGAAAGCTTGAGATGCTAGATATGTGATAAAAATCCTTCTCTCCTAGGGAGAATCTGGGAAGTGGAGTTTATCACCCATTCACTCTGCACTAAGCTGGGACAGAAACCAACCTCTTTCAAACCATTGCTTTGTTTTCTGTAGCTTCAAGGGCCTAATGAATTCTACGCCTGTCAGTGTCATAGGCAGTCAATTAGAAGCCAAGCTTTTATTTATTTATTTATTTTTATTTCTTTTTCGTTGTTAAAATTTATTCTATGATTTGGTCTTTTTTACTCTACATATTTTAAAATAATTGTAATCATACTAGGTAAGAACTGGTTATTCAACCTTTTAAATTAATATTTTTGCTTATGTCCCAATTTTTTTTAGTTTATTTATTTATTTTGAGAGACAGACTAAGAGAGGGAGGGAGGGAGGGGCAGAGAGAGGGAGGGAGAGACAGAATCCCAAGCAGACTCTGAACTGTTAGTGCAGAGCCCAATGCAGGGCTCGAACCCACAGGCCACGAGGTCATGACCTGAGCTGAAATCAAGAGTCAGACGCTCAAATGACTGAGTCATCCAGGTGCCCCTGTGACCCATATTTATAATGAATATCATAATTATATTATAATTATTGTATTTACCCATGAAGATAAACATTTTTCATGTATCTTTTTAAATGTATACTTTTTTGCATTGTGAATTGCCTATTCTTTCTCTACTCATCTCTTTAGCATCTTTTTTTTTTAATTTTAGGAGTAGAAATATATGATTTCATTCATATGTGGAATTTAGTTTAGCATAGGGGAAGAAGGGAAGAAAAATAAGATAAAAACAGAGAGGGAGGCAAACCCTAAGAGGCTTTTAAATACAGAGAACAAACTGAGGGTTGCTGGCAGGGTGTTTGGGTGGCGGGATGGGCTAAATGGGTGATGTGCATTAAGGAGGTCACTTGCTGGGACGAGCACTGGGTGTTGTATGTAAGTGAGGCTGGTCTTTGAAGTAGCAACAGGAAAAGTTGGGGGACAAGATGGCTCTCCTTCCAGAGAGAAGATGGAGGCTTGGTTTATTGCCGGAGTGATTTAGAGGGGAAGAGTCTTGGGAAGTCTTTTTAGGCACATGCAACATTATCACTTTATTCTCTGTAATCTAGTGAATTTTGGCCCTACCAGCTTCCAGAAACAGGAGAGTTATAAGCCAGAACTTCGAATAGCAGTTGGAAAAGTTAGGGCACTACATATATGATGTAAACTCCTCAGATAGGAACAGAACTAAGGGTTCTCTCCTAATTGTATGGAGCTGTGTCAGGGATGGGTTTTATGGCAAGAGTGTGTCTCAGCTTCTTCTAACAGTCAATATGTGTGGTTTCTCACTTGCCCAGTATACCAGAGTCTCTCAGCTAGTGTCTGGATTTCTCATTAAGGGAAGTGATCCTTTGGTAGCTGTTAAATCAGTGGTCTGTGAGGACAAGGCATGTGTGAAGCCTTCTATTTCAGCAATGTTGATGTCCACACCTTGATCTGGTTCATGCCCACACTTTCATGTCCGCATTTGACTATTTTAAAATATAGTATCAAAATGAGAATAGAAATATTCCTTATAATCTTTTAAAATACATAATTTTAAAATAAAAATAATGAATAAAGGAGGTTTTTTTCTCTTTTTGTACATAAAATACATTTTGTCATTTGATATTAGGAAAGGTCATACACACATCTTAGGCAAAAATTATAAGATGAACACATATTCAGGTCACATTAATATATGAAAGTGCAGAGTATATGGAAAGTATTATTTTATGCAAATAATCAGCAATTATGTTGTCACATCGTGTGGTTCTTAAAACTAGGAAAAACCCTGTCAGTCTTGAAGGCATCACTTCTGAGAGGGCACTTCTGAGGGTTTTTTCTCATGCGTGGTAAAACATTAACTTCTTAGATGAAGCTTACACTCATTATGTGTTCTCCATTTGGCTCTATTAATACCTTCACTCTACTATCCCATGTAATAAAACAGCTGCTGTAAAACATAAGATAATATCTGAAGGAAATAAAAAAGATATTTGAGATAAGGTTTTAGTTAGCTTTGCAAAATGGTATTCATCAGATATTTGTACTGTTATAAGCTCAGCTTTTCATTCTCTTTGGTTGATTTAATTATTTGGGATAAAATGTCAAGATAGTAAATAACTCCTTTATTTGAAAGATTTCTTTTCTCTTTTTTTCGCCCTTATAGTGCATTACTTCATATAACATTATCTCATCTTGTGGGCCAGAATGAGGGCTGAAAACAGTGCATATTTAACTGATGAAGAAGTAATTCTTCAGAATAGGAAGAGCACTGTCAGTTGAGATTATAACTGGCTTTTAGAAAGTAGGGGAAAAAATCATTTTTTAAAAAGAGTTCTATGATGTCCCAGAAAGCTAAGCATATGTACTCTATACTTTAGAAGCACAGGGCCCAAAAGCCATTTTACTGACTTGAATGACAATAAAATTTACTAGAGGCTGAAAGTGACTATTCATTCTTTTGCAAGATAAAAGAAACTGCTGTACCACCAATTAAAGGGATGTGGGCCTGGGACTGAATAAACCTGGGAAGATCTGAGTACCTGAAAAGATAAATACAAACACAAGTGGGAGCTGGATTAACTGAAGCAGAAAGTCTCGCTTGATAGTTTGGTTGAAAAAGAGATCCGTTAAAAGCAAGTAAGTGGAGAAACAGAAAAGGATTAGTAATAGCAACCAAAACAAACAAAGAAACCATCAATGAAAACATAGTCATTTGCACCCCAGGTCTCAGAAAACTACATCATTTTGAATTCCCCAATTATGCCTCCATGCTGCTCTTTGGTGAAGGAAAGTAAAAAAGCAATACCCTAGGTTTTATTGCTTCAAATGACCCAGCTCATCATGAGGTGATCTACCACTGTGTTAAATATGTGTTATATCTTGTCACAAACTGACCCTTCAGAGCACATTTAAAAGAGTTTCTAACACTGAACTTTAAACGCACATGTTCACTTGTCCAAATTGATGTATTCAGTTTAAATAAAAATGAGCTGTTTGCAATGGCTTTAAGTATGTTGTGCTAAATTAATGCAGATACACACAGATATGCATTTAAAAATAATTTCCCATCTGGGGCGCCTGGGTGGCTCAGTCAGTTAAGCATCCAACTTCGGCTCAGGTCATGGTCTCATGGTTTGTGAGTTCAAACCCTGCGTCAGGCTCTGTGCTGTGTCTCCCTCCCTCCCTGTCCCTGTCCCTCTCCCGCTCACTCTCTGTCTCTTTCTCTTTCAAAAATAAATAAACATTAAAAAATTAAAAAAATAAAAATAATTTCCCATCTGACAAAAAACAAATATATGCCTAAAAATACTTAAGTAGAATTGTACAGTTTGCACTTCATTTTACTATTTTTTAATTACAAAATATAAGATGTTTGTCTTATAAAAATGAGGATTGAAGTGAATCTTGTTATGACCTGGGAAATGGATTGAACCAGAAATGTGACTACAACACAGTTAAATATTGCAAATGAATAGCCAGGACTGCTGGTAGGAAAATGATGCTGTACATTCAAAAGATTCTCTAACTTTGTTGTAACTTTTAGTGAAGATAATGTCTGTGACAATACGGTGATCATATTGTAATATAAAAACGTTAGGACAACTGGGTTTTTTTAACTGACAAGAATTCTCTGTTATGCATGTTTATATGACAAATGATACCTGGAACTCTCTCTTGTTTTATTATCTCTTTACAGTCCATCAGGATTTATAGATCTCTGTAGCCAAGAAATTTCACAGATCTCAAAGTGGGCTTCTGTTTTATATGGAACCATTGATTTAAATAAAAGTGAAGTCAGGGTGCCTAGGTGGCTCAGTTGGTTAAGTGTCTGACTTCTGCTCAGGTTTGTGAATTTGAGCCCCATGTCAGACTCTGTGCTGACAGCTCAGAGCCTGGAGCCTGCTTCAGATTCTGTGTCTCCTTCTCTCTCTGCCCCTCCCTCACTCATGCTCTGTCTCTCTCTCTCTCTCTCTCTCTCTCTCTCTCAGGAATAAGTAAACATTAATTTAAAAAATAAATAAATAAATACGAGTGAAGTTAGTGCACTGCAAAAACCAGGATCTACTTTAGTAATATGAGGAAGAAATCCACTGATGGATTTGTTTATTAATTCAATCATATGATTTGTCATTTTACAAATTGTTTAAAAGTTGATCACATTGCAAGGCCCTTTTTACAAGATTTTTTATGTACTTTCTATTTCCTGCTGAAACTTCCTATTTTTTTTTCATTCTTTCATTCCTTGCAAGCACATTTTTATCTCATGAACATTGTTATAATAGTTGCTTAAAAGTCCTTGTTTGCTAATTCCAACATCTGGGTCATTTGGAGGTAGGCCTACACTGACTTTTTTCTTTTGAAAAATAGGTTACATTTTTCTGATTCTTTGTTTGTAGAATAAAATACAATGTAATATTGTATTGTGTCCTGTTCATTGTGATCTTACACTATGGAGACTCTATGTGAGAACTCTTGTTATTTTCCTCTGCATAGTGCTGATTTCTGTGGTTGTTATTGTGTTAGCAGGCATTTAACTTGGTTGGATTCAAGTTGGGAAGTCCTTGTGTGGAAGCTCAAATCTCAATTCAATTCATTTCCTGAAGCTTTACTCTTTGCCATCTATCCCACACTTGTGGTTCAAGGGTCAGCAGGGATATAGGCAAAGTTTATACACAGGATTGAATTCTTCCCACAATTTCAAAAGACAGTGATTCCCTCAAACTGTTTTCCAAGTCTTCCAGGCAAGAATGGGTGTTTTGCACTAATGGTTGTAGTAAAACAAGCTAAAAATAACTTACAAGACCGGACATAACAATGCTAACAAATCTACAGTTTATTTCAGGACCAGGCAACTCCATTAAAGTAAAAACAAAAACAAACGAAAAAACCAAAAGCTGCCTTGATAGCAAAGGGTTGGAACTTTGGAGAGGTCAGGTGGGAGCTCAAACCATTCTCCCTCTGTAAAAACACAAATTCTCTGTAAGATCAAGACTCACCAACATGTGTATAAGTCTTCAGAAGAAGGAGACCCAAATGTGAGTCTCAGTTGAGGTTTTTATATTGTAGTGCAACAGCAAGGCATTCATTATCAGGAACAATCACACACACACACACACACACACACACACACACACACAATCTAATTAGGTACAATAATGATATACTTAATTTTATCCCATAACCATAGAATAGAAAATAAAAGTGATGAACATATCAAATTATATACCATGTTTTATAAGGTTTTATATTATCAAAATGAAATATTTTGCAAATATATCTTAGAGATCAATTTGTTCATGTTATTTGAATACTGACATATTTTAATGCACAATGAAAATACAGTGACAGTATATTTTTAAAAAAGAAATCGACAGCTACTATTCTAAAATACAGTCTTCTATATGTTGATTAATAAAAAGTCATTTTATGGAAAGTCAAAGTAGTGTTACTGGCATAGCTAGCATAGTTTCATAAATATTGCACACCTTTAATCATTCATTCTAATCTCCCATTGATCAAACAAACAAGTCAAAGACCAATAACACAAATTAATACTAAAGAAGAAAAAACAACAACAAAAAACTATATAATTATTTTTCTACCTTTGAATTCACAGAGAATGATTTTCCTATAAAATTGTTAGTAGGCATTTTTCATCAAGCAAGTGTAGTTTTATGATCAATTCATTGCAGTCATAAATCTTTTTCTTAAATTATATTTTATATCTACGTCTCAGTAAACATACCATGTGCAATAACAGTGGCAGATAAATAGGGTTCAATTGTTACAAAATTCTCACAGAACCCAAAATGATGGTGCTTTCATATCTATAGTTACTCGAAGGGAAAGAATACAATACAACAATGGTGCTAAAATAAAGATATGAGGCACTGCCATATGGTCTTATAGCAAGGGGACCAGAGAGGTCAGGTGCAGGTTTCTGTTCTCCTCCATCTGTAAGGGCTGTGGCAGAAAGCACTTTCTCCTATAAAGAACCACCAACGTGTACACAGAACTTCAGAACCAAGGAGCCCAGCATGGTGTCTCAGCTGGGTTCCTTTACGTTTTGCTGTTTTACACATAAATCTGTTACAAAGCAGCTTCAATGGCAGAGTCTCTGGGGGTGGAGGGTGGGGAAGGGCATCGCAAGGTGACCACATGAAAATAAAATATCACTCTTATTAATATAATGGTAAAAAACTGTTGAAACTATCCTTAAATGAGCAACTCACCTATGTTGGTCCATTCTTACAAGTTTGAAAGTCCCTCCAGAATTTCCCTGCTTTTTCATTTTCCAGGGCCTCTGGATAGTTGTATTTTGTGCAAAGTTTACTGTTGTTATCTGAGGGGAGGTCAGTTTGGTCAGATTTTAGTCAAATGCTAGGAGAGTTCCTTATTCAAACTAATATGTCCAGTGAGCAGTAATACGTGGAATAGTACCTTGGTTCCAATAACCTACAGCACTATTTTTTTAAATGTTATTTTCTAACATTCTTTATTGATTATTATAGTGCATATCCTAACTTTCTACATTGATAAGTAGAATATTTTAGTTTTTATTAAGAAGAATATTTTTAAAAATTAGTCTCCAACCATATCATATTTCAATCTAGTTAACTTTCCTACTTATTTAAGATGTACTAAAAAGCAAATTATACTGGCTATATCACTAAGACATTAATTCTCACCATTAAATATCTTATGTACATCACTCTATTATATAATAATAGCCACTATCTATTAATGAAGTAGTGCTGAGCAATTAGTGTCTTGAGAAATTCTTATGTATTGTCCTATTTAATCCTTAAATGTCCTATAAGTAGATTGTTTGTTATTACTACGTTATAGGTTAGAAAACTGAAGCAATATGGTTAAGTGACTTTTCTGGCATCTTGGATGTAGTAAGCATCAGAGTGCCAATGGAATCCCAAAGACTGGCATTAACTACTTAAAAATAACAGCAATAAACTCCCAAACAAACCAACAAAAAGTATTAACTTCTGCAGTTAACATCTTTCTTTAGGAATGGATCATGATAGAAAGAAATGTTCATTTCTCACCAAGGACATGCATAAACTCACAAGCATTCTGCTGTTGTTATATTTGCTATTCACAGAAAGTGTTCATGATACTAAATCATAATATCTGTAAACTATTACCATTATTGGATTTATGTTTTGGGTTAAACTGTTGACATGTTCAAAGGTTATAAACATCAATAATCATGTTACAAGAAGATAGCTAGTGGGTGGGCAGCAACACTTACATGTGGCCATGGGTAATGGGAAAGGGTCACAAATACAGTATAAAACCTTGCAACATAGGGTAAGCTGGATGCTATGTAGTAAAGGGCAAGAATAAGATGGGATAGTGAAAACAAAGAAGTTGAATGTCCAAGGTAACGCTTGCCATATCAACACCTCATAAACAGATTGCCTTCCTTAGACTAGGTTCCAGGAATTGTCTGTCACTCCTGCTCATGTATCTGAACAATGGAAATAAATTCAGCCTAAGCAATTTTTACGAAACTTTTAGTTTTAGAAGTTGATGGTTACCAAAATTTGAGAAATGAGAAATAGCATGCCAGGCACCATGGGCTACAAAGAAAATGGAAGTTGACTATAACAAGGTAAATAAAATATAGAATCAAACTAGGAAGTAGATATTATTCATTTAAATGTGATATGGAGGTTTAAGCATGACGTAAGAAATAGCTGAAGTTAGGCAACGACTATTAAAATTCAGTCTCCTAACATATAGGATATCAATACAATATATTGATTAGGATGGGAATAAGATATCATAATGTTTAAAATCACTTAGGAGGACAAGAATGACCTCTCTTACAATGACCTAGAGGGAGAACTTCCACATGTAGTCATTGAACAAAGGGTTATTATTTGGCCAACGATGTTAATGCATTTGTAAAGAGGGAGATATTTTGGAATGAGCTTTGTTATATTTGATCCTTGAGACTCACATTTAAAACCTTTTCTGTCCCATATAACTATTTTTATAACCCCCCAATAATCTTTTAAAGATGATTTAAAGGAGAACTTTAAGTTACAACTGGCAGATTTAAATAATTACTTCTGGGGGCTCCATACACTGCTTTCCTAAATAATGATATATTTTCATTTCAGCCCCTCAGGAAAGGCCTAGAAAACCAAAAACTTTTCTGTAAGGAATGAGAACTCATTTACTACTTTTTAAAGAGGCATATGAATCAAAAACTAAAAAGAACCCATTTTCATCTTATATAATTCATATCATCATTTTTCAATCTATCACTACAGAGAAATAAAATAAAAAAAAACAAATTTGGGATAAAAAGTCCTTTACTATATATGTATTTTTTTAAATTAAAGGTAGTGCTTTCCTAATTTCAGATCCTTAATGAAAGGAAAAGTTAACCAGAACATATCAAGCATAAAAATTAAAAATAGGCAATTGGGCAATTGTGTGATGTTTTGGGACAAGTTAGACAAACAACACTGCCCTGGCCCACGTACATCACAAAGGTGAAAGTCTTATGAACCAGTTATGATCATGTGTCTTTAAAAGTGAAGACTCTTGGGGTGCCTGGGTAGCTCAGTTGATTAAGCATCTGACTTTGGCTTAGGTCATGATCTTCTAGTTGGTGGGTTTTAAGCCCCACATTGGGCTCTGTGATGACAGCTCAGAGACTGAAGCCTGTTGCAGATTCTGTTTCCCTCTCTCTGCCCCTCCCCAGCTCATGCTCTGTCTCTCTCTGTCTCTCAAAAATGAGTAAATGTTAATTTTTTTTAAATGAAGACTCTTTGGTACATTAAACAAATGGAGAATATATAATTTTGGTAATTATATGAATATTTATTAGAAAGCATTAGAACAAATGCACTTTGAAATTTATAAAAATACTTGTTTTATTCTCTGTAATGTTAAGAAATTAACATTGTGAGTTACTGACATTTATTCAGTACAACTGAAGTGGGGAAATGATTTCCTATCAGGGTAAGTCTAAATACCCTGTACTGTGTTTTACCTTGTTTTGACCTTGTGGTAATAAAAAAAAAAATGGCTGAAAATGATCTTCTCTCTTCCCTTGGGGAATGTTGTGGAGTTGCTTCATATTCTTCTAGGATATAATTAATTCCTGTAATATGTAGGTTTATTTTCAAAATCATAACTGTTTTTATTAAAAATTTAAGCCATCGAAGTATTTTTACATCTTTAAAAACTATATTAAAAATGAAATTAGAACTCCAAAAGATGTGTTGCTTCAATATAGTAATTTTACTCTGGAGAATGAGTCAAGATAAATAAATGGTATGGAAGATGTTTTTGTTAGAAAACAATGCATCCTTGATGCTTTACTTTCCTTCAGAGTAGTTGACAGATATTTTTGGGAATAGACTTCTACAATCTATCTAGAGAAAAAACTGTGAAATTGGTCCATACTTAGGAAAAATCTTCTATGATGATAAAATGTTGATAATTCTGCATGTAGGATACATTGGAAGCTACTGTTGAATTGTACTTTTGGTATAGCAACATTATATTAATCCATCTTAAAAAATTTCTAAAATAAATGTTCAGATCATGATTATTTTCTTTAAGATCAAAACTTAGCTTCTTTGAATAATTCAGGTATTTATTTTCCATATATTCTTTATTGACTGAGTACACTTCATCATGTTTAAATTTTCTTGGTTCATCAGGGACACCATTATAAGCACTAGTTTGCTTGTTGAATTAAGATCATTATCTCAAGGGATCTTAAACGGCATTACAGGCCCTAAATGGCCCTCACTGGGGCTTTTAAAAAATTTATTCTACACTAGTGTGTGAAATATGTTTACTGATTATTCACATCCAAATATTGCAATGGGTTCAGAGAGGATTAGAAAATGAAGACTACATATTTACCCATAATAAACTTATATAGTGTTTTAAAGGATGTACAATATGGAGAAAACAATACACTAAATATTAATTCATAAAATTACAAATAAGCAACAGCTATAGTTGAGACTATGAGGAAACTTGAGCTGAAGTTCAGAAAGGAAGGCAAAACCAGAAATATGGTGTTGAGCATCGAAACCATGTGAGAGTGTGGATTGCCATGGTAAAGAATGTGGAGAGAGAAGCATATCAAAAAGAATATAAAAACCCATAGGATCTGCTTAAATTATGAAAGGAGGACATGAGGAGTACATGTAAATGGAAGAAATTATGAAGAACTGATAAACAGAAAGTCTTGAACAATATAAAGTCATGGAAGCCAGTGAAGAATATTTGAATGAGGAAATAAAAGCCACAAATGTTTAATGCTACAGAGACTTCTAGATGAATGGAATCTGGAAATGGACACTTTGTTAGTTTGAAAGAATTTAGGAAAATTCAACTTCTATAAAGGTTATTTATTGGAAGGCATGCAAAACACCAAGTATTACTTAGGAATGAGGAGGTAGACACATAAGAGACATTGATGAATATTACTTCTGAATTAAATATTGTCCATCCCTTTGACAGGTTTTAATTTAAGATAAGGACATTAACACTAACAGAGTAGATTTATTGTGAGAAGTAAATTGGAAATTGAGAAAACAAGAAAATATGTGAGAGGCTAGATAAATACCAATGCATCTCTTTGCTAGAGCGTGACATACCTATCATTAACAGTGGTGTTTTAAAAAGGACCTTTTGCAAAAAATAGCAGTTATCTTTGTTCAAAATCTCAAGGGTCTTTTCTGCTTCTTTGAAAATATGTTCATGTTATAAAATTTAGTAATCTATGATTGCCCAAAGGTAATAATATTTTCATGTGTTCTTGTTGTTTATACATGTATTTGCAGTTTTATAAATCTTTGAAGAGGACATTTAAGTAAGCTTGTGAGAAGGAGAATTTGAAGATCAATAAGAGTGAAGAAATACAAAACAGCACCATGTCTCTGAAAGGGCAAGAGAGCACTGGGATTAAGTAAGAATTCATTTTGTGAATTGACCATCAAGTATCAGACTCCCTCCATTGTGGGCAAAGAGAAAGAAAAAAATGTTTTTTACACTATTGCCTTAGATTCTTTTTTCTTATGGCTTCTTATTTCTCTGCCATTTCTCAAAGCCACTTTTAAAATAATTCAAGTCTTGTTCTTATCACACTATTTTTTTCTACTACTCTCAGCAGATATCCTTGTCTCTTACATCTCTCAGAATAAAGTTTCCTGCTTGTATTAGTTAGCTAATACTGCATAACAAAACAGTCACAAAATACAGTGGCAACAGCAATAAGTATTCATTCTCATGCTTATAGATCTATAAGTCAGATGTTTTGGCTCTAAGGATTAACTGGAATGGCTTTGCTTTAGTCTGCTTATGTATATGTCAGCAGGGACTACTCTGTCTCATATGTCTTATTAAGGAGTCAAGGATGGAGATTCAGGGAATACCTCTGTGCTATGGTTTTCTTATCACAGAGATCAGAAGCTCCAAGATGAACCCACAGAAACATATAATGTGTCTTAAGGTCTATACTTGGATTTTGCACTGTTATTTTCATTGCCATTTCAATTGACCAAAGCAGGTCTCATGGCCAAATCCAAAATCAATGAGCTTAGAAATATACTGCACCTACAGTGGGAAGTAAAGGGTCATGAATATTTGTCAAACAATCATCCATCCAACAAGCAAAGTCTACCTTCTTCTTCACCAATACCCCATATGTCCTCTTGCATGCAAAACACATGTACTCCTTTTCCTGTTCTTTTTTCTTCTCCATGTAGTCCTTTTCTAAGGCCACTGATAGACTTATCTGTTATAGTGGCAGCAGACTTTAAGACAAGAATCTTAACATCTGCCTTCAGTCCAGGTGCAGATCTTCTTGATCTGAAGACTTAGGAACCAAAGAGACGAGCATTTACTCTCCACACCAACTTACAGTGGTGAAACAAACAAGGCTAGCCATAATAAATATTTTCATTCCACAAGGAGAAGGATAAAAGGCAGAAATAGTTAATTGTCCATAGGAATTCTAAATTCCTCCTAGGCAAATGTTGACAGATGCCTCTACCCTGGGGGTAGAGGATGTTCCTTGATTCAACTCCAGATTTGCACCGTGGAAGTGGCTACTAATTCTCCATTGATTTCTTCCACTCATGCATGGTACTACCCTCTGGGAAGTCTTTCTTTATCTATAATAGTCCTTAGCTACTTTTGAAGCACTATTCCTTGGTGGCTGAGCAGCTTTTTCAGATTGCTTCTTGTCTATAGAAAGTTGGTGGCTCTCAGGTATTTTTACATTGCAATATATTGTCCTATTTGTTCCAAACCGGTAGTGATTTCATTAATATAGTTGTCTGTGGATTTCTGATGTATTTGACACTAGTGAACTCCAACTGACAAAAGGCAGAACCACAAGTTTTTGGATTGTTGTTGTTGTTGCTTTAATGCTAATTTATTTATGAGAGAGAGAGTGTGAGCAGGGGAGGGGCAGAGAGAGGAAGACAGGATCCAAAACTCTGCTGACAGCAGAGATCCTGAAGCAGGGCTCAAACTCAGGAACTGAGATCGTGACCTGAGCCGAAGACGCTTAACCAACTGAGCCACCCAGGTACCCCTAGGATTGTTGGTTTTTATTTGTTTAGGCATGCTACTCTTTCTTTGGACATAATTATAGTTATTATAGTTATTTTTGCTTATAAGACTTCTATAGGACCACATCTTTGTACTTTCCAGTGGCACTTTGTCCAGCTCAAGGAAAGAACTAGAAACAACTTTAGTTTACTTAGACATTAACAAAGAGTGTTACATCTTTACCTAGTGCTCAGGAATTTTGTCTTTTTCCTGAACTATGTTGTGATGGCTAGGCCTTTCTGGTTTTTCTATATGCCCTCCAGGTTCTGATTTCAAACTGCCCAGCTCTTTTCTGGACTCACTTTCCCCCCTGTAGTATTTTATCAAATGCAACTAGTAGCATTTATCTCACATTATTCAAAACTTTCTTGCCCAATACTACAGTTACATTAGATATTTGTTCTATCTTCCAAGTTACCACAGGCAAAAGTTTTATCAAATATTTTGCCAATACATATCATGGCTCATTATCTGGCCTTCAATAAGAGTTCTCCTGTTAGCTATTATTCAGTCTCAGAGCCAATGTGAACCATGCTAAGTGCTTGATAATGCAGCATCCCTGTGCTAAATATCAATTAATTTATTACTCAGCTATTGTATGTAACAAAACATCCCAAAATTTAGTGGCATGAAACAATAACTATTCTCAATGAGAATTCTCACATATTCTCAAAACTATTCCCACAGCTGTTCAGGTTGGTTGGAGGACTCTGCTCCAACTATTTTATTTTGCAGCTCAGGCTAGAGGAGCAGAAGCTAAAAATCACACCTCAAACCAGTAAGGTATACGTAAATAGACTGCCTACACTGAGGAAGAAAATGTAGTATTTGCTGAACAGTAAGGCAAACATTTCATGCCGCCTCACTTATTTTCCTGTTCCCAGATCCTTAGCCATTTCCTTCTTTCAGCTCTCACAGGGAGATGGGGGCCTTGCATCTTTGCTCTGATTATGTTCTCATTCTGCCCTTTCAAGGATACCATTGCCATCATGTCATCTTTGTAATAGTTTCATTACCTTTTCTGCAGCAATTTGAAGCTTACCATTTATTTTAAGTAAGTTTTATTTTAGTTAAAAGTTCTCCTTTGACACCGTGTCTTCTCTGATTGATGCTGACCCTTGAAAGCTAATCTACCCATCCCCATCTCCCTGTCAAAGATACACACAGAAACACGGACACACAGACATTATGCACAATACTATTTGTTTTAGTTAGGGGCCATATTTTACTTCTGTTTTGTAGAAGTCTAAAGCCATGTACGGTATATGTCACATAATAGATAGTCAGTAAATGTTAAATGAATGAATGAGAATTGAATCAGAAAGTGGGCTGTCTTGTGGTTGGGAAAAAATGGAACACAAGGTGGGGAAAAGTTTTCTACCCACTTTCACAGCCAAATTGGTTTCATCTCTTTTCAATGTCTTTGCCATTCAGCAGGTTCACTCAGGTCTGATTTACTTATTTTAATCAGCTGTGAGACGCAGTGCTTGATCACCGAGCCTACTAAGCTCTCTTGAGAGATCTGACTAAAGGGCTAAGAGCTCTTACGAGTAAAGGTTGTATATGTGGCCTGGGCAGAAATGCTTGAACTCTGTGTTCCCTGATTGGCTGTAGTCCCTGGGGGGGGGGGGGGGTGAAGTCTGTGTTTCTCAACCTTTTATCCAGCACTTAACAGTAAACCCTAAATGAGGAAGTAAATGAATGAATGCATATTCCTGGCTGTTATCCTGCTTCCACACGATATGATTTTCAGATGAGTCTCCTCTGTTTCTGGGTGGGATAATTGCATATAGTTTTCATTTAGGCCTAAACCAAAGATAGAAAACATTACGTTCTCTTTCAAATTATGGTCATGGTAAGATTAAAAAATAGGAAGTATTTTATAAAGTTAACAAAATTGAAACTAGGTTATAATTTTTCTTAAAAATATTTTTAAACAGATATTTTAACCCACTTTTACTGCACTGAAATATAGTTTCCTGCAGTATTGACAATACCAACTGTCATTCTAATAGTATGCTGGAGCATAAACTTTATTTATTAGCATTTTGAAATTAAAATGAGAAACCAAAAGGAAAAGAAAAAAGCAACAACTATATTTCTCTTTTATCTTGTGTAGATGAAGGTTGAAAGGAGAACCCTTAGTCCACTTACCAGACAAATTAATCATAACCTCCTTTGCTATGAACATTTTTTGGCCCATTATTGGTTTACAATAAAATATAGAAAAGCAATTGAATGTCAGGATACTCCTCACTGAAGTAAACATAATTTATCTCTATTCAATTTCCATGTACAAAATTGCTGATGTTCTTCCATAGATGTTTGCTTATCAGAAAAAGTCAGAATCAGAAAACCGAAAGCTGATTGAAAATTCTCAAGTAAAATAACTGCAAGATATTTTCATAAATCGCATTACTTGATGAAAATCATTGCACATAAAAAAAAAAACATTTAGAAATATCTATTGTAGCTTAAATCACATTCCTAAAAGACTTTCTCCAAATTTGTTTCAAAGTTTTTACCTAGGGGCTCCTGGTGGCTTAGTCAGTTAAGCATCTAACTCTGACTCTTAGTTTTGGCTGAAGCCATGATCTCATGGTTCATGAGTTCAGTCCCCGAGTTGGGCTTTGTGCTGGCAGCATGGAGCTTGCTTGGGATCCTCTTTCTCCCTCTCTCTCCCCCTCTCCTGACCTCTCACTCTCTCTTTCTCTCACACAAAATAAATAAATAAACTTAAAACAAGAAGTTTTTATCTACACACACACACACACAGTTTATGTAATAGGGAGACTACTTCAAGATTTGAACATAGATTGTACAAACTAGGGTTGTGAGTTTTCTAACACATAGAGAATGGATAATTAATTTATGTCAGAAAAGGGAATTCAGTTTTTACTAACAAAGAGAATTTCATGAAATAATATTTTGAGCTGAATTTTTGAAGGAGGTGAGTGGAAAAATTGCAGGTGGAACTATTCAAGATTGTCAATGAAAAATTTTCTGCAATGTCAAAAGTACAGATGTTCAGCGGTGCCTGGGTGACTCAGTTGGGTAAGCATCCAACTTGATTTTGACTCAGGTGATGATCTCACAGTTTGTGAGTTTGAACCCTGCGTTGGGCTCCACGCTGACAGCGTAGAGCTTGCTCCCTCCCCTCTCTCTCTGCCCCTACCCCACTTGTGCTCTCTCTCTCTCAAAATAAATAAACTTAAAAAATACAGAGACTAAAAACAGATATTAAATTACTCTAAAATAATTTATTCATAATTCCATCCAATTAAAGGAATGTATACATACTACTATTGAGTTAAAAGTATTCATCTTAGTACATATCCTAAATTGTCTTAAAATCTAAACTATCAAAACGTTGGAATCAAACAAGTCTTCAAAGAGGATGATTTCAAAGAAGATAGATCCACCTGGCTTCCTGGTAGTGAAAATCTTACTGAAAACACAAACTAGTGAGAAGGGAATGAATTTCTGTAGACAGCCTGCTACATACTAGGTATACAGGGATTTTCTGTGAATTATTTGATTTCATACATACAACAGGTGAAATGGGCTCAGTTATCCCCGGTTTACAAATGAGAAAGCTGAGGCTAAGAATTTAAAGCTTAGAAGATCCAAGTCCTCATGTACAAATAAATAACAGAGGCAGGATGAAACCAAAGAACTCTGTGTGTGACTCCTGAGCTTTTCTTTTTAGAAACATATTATCTCTTTGACATTGGCATATTTTACCATACAGATATCTCATTGGGCATTAAGAAATGTTAACCATATTGAGCACCTGGGTGGCTCAGTCAGCTAAGTGTCTGACTTTGGCTCAGGTCATGATCTCACGGTTTGTGGGTTTGAGTCCTGCATTATGCTCTGTGCTGACAGCTCAACTCAGAGCCTGGAACCTGCTTCTGATTCTGTGTCTCCCTCTCCACCCTTCCCCAACTCACTCTCTCTCTCTCTCTCTCTCATTCCCCCTCTCAAAAAATGAATAAACATTGGGGCGCCCAGGTGGCTCAGTGGGTTAAGCATTCTACTTCAGCATAGGTCATGATCTCATGGTTAGTGAGTTTGAGCCCCACATCAGTCTCTCTGCTGTCAGCACAGAGCCCAGTTGGGATCTTTGTCCCCCTCTTTCTCTGCCCCTCCCCCACTCTCTCTCCTTCTCAAAAATAAATAAACATTAAAAAAGGTGAATAAATATTTTAGAAATTAAAAAAAAATATTAACCATAAATGAACTTCATCTTCTTTTATATATTGGTTGAACAACTAATTACAGATGTGTTGTAGACATCAAGGTTTGAGAGCTTTTAGAAAGAACCAGAAACACATGCTGGACACATAAATATAAATAGCTATTTGGGAATATACTATACCATGTGTATAGCAGTTATATATACTACACTACGTATGTAGTAGTTAATATCAAACATTTCAAATGTAAGGCCCCAGAGGTCAGAAAAATCACTGGGCCTGAGAGTTAATGATAAAAAGGGCAGGGTAAAGATTGTTTTGATAAGCAATATTAAGAGTTCAGCTTTCAGAAATAATGGTAGAGAAAAAGTAGAGAAGGAAACGTTATCAAAGTTAGGCAATCTCAAGAAGTTCTTCCACAAAAAGAAGCTTTATTTACTAAGCCACTTGATTTTTCATCATTTGCTTGAAATTTTAAGGTGACGGGTTGCAATTGCTGCCCCCAAGTACTGGTGAGCAAGGGTTTACAGTGAGGAAGTAATGAGACAACTTGTTTCCCTTTTCTTTCAATCCACCCAGACTGAGGGCAGACACAGATATTCTATCTTGCTGCCCTCATGGTGAAGAGCTCTGCAGACCGATGAAAAGCCTTTTGAGTCCAACTCTATGCAGTGCTCTCCTGTTCCACCACCCAATGCACCCACACTTTGGAAGTATGAGTAGGCAGCATGATGAAATCACCAAGATCTAAAACCTTAGGGCCAGGAAAAGGAAATCTAGTCTTGACACTGCTGTATTTGTGTGGTTTCTTATTATTTCAGGTCTCAAAACAAATCCCCTCATATTCTCACTACTTTGGTCTTCTCTCTGTGTTAATATGCTTCCAAATACATGTTCCTTGTCTTTGGATTCAGATATAAGCTCTATGTTAATGAATCACAAAATTAAATTGCTTAAGCATGAAAAACGTATTTCTGTATGCATACTAGATATTCTTATCTCAAATTCAGCATGTGTAAAATATGATCCAGAATGTCAAGCTTACAGCATACTACCTATATGAAATCAAATTACCTAACTTCCCTGTGCTTCAATTTCTACATCTCTAATATTAGAATAAAACAGATCTTCCTTATAGGGAGGGCTGTTTGAGAAGCAAGTGGGTTGTTACATATAATGAATATGCTTAAAACTGTGACTGGCATATGACAAATATTCAATAGTCAAATTTTATCATCATTAACCTCTTTATGTGTTCTCTTTTTCCTCTATTCATCCTGTTTTAGTCATGGTAGACTTGCCGAGCTGTCATAAAAGCAATTTAGTCAATTTACACATGAAACCATTAATATCTCACTTAACTCAACATGTGATAAGGACTGGATGCCACTCTAGGGTTGCTTCTATCTATCAAGTGACTTGTAGATCTAGTTTCTAAGTGATTCAGCCGTCTCAAGATATCCATTGACATCAAGCATAGGGAAGAGCTAGACCGTTGCATGCCACTTAAATTATTTTACGCAGAAGGAACACACATCATTTCTGTTCATAGCTCATGGATGAGAAGTTCTTCCACAGAAATAAACATTATTTATTAAACCACTTTATTTTTCATTAGTTGCTTGAAAATTTGATCCTACTCTTGTGGTAACAGAAGGCATGTACAATATGGGAACACACATAGACGGTGAGCATTAAATGTCTGTGTTCCAACTAAGACATTACAATTCGCTCAGAGAGCCAAGATGGAAATCTTCAACTTATTGCTGACTTCTCCCTTTCCCTCTTCATCTATATATTTGCTTCAAGTAAGTCCTTTCATTTCTCTTCCTTTAATGTCTCTTAGATGAGCTTTTTCATCTCCACTACTGCTTCTGCTCAAATTCAGTGGATTTAGACTCTTAGATAGTATTTTATCTGATCTGTCTGACTCCAGCTGTCTGCAGTAAAATCTATCCTCCTCAGTACTTCCAGGGTTACCATTATAAAGCTATGACTACAGATTTCTTTGTATAAAAGAGCTCTGTTTTCTTACATTCCCTATGATTGGAACAGACTCCTTCTGGACTCTGGTAATTTAGCAAGGGAGAAAACAGTGTGTGATTTTGTACCAGCAATCAAATGCCCTGGCCTGAAAGTGATACCTCTTGATTTCCACTCACAACTCATTGGTCAAGACAGGCTTTAAAAGCCCTTAACAATCTAAAAATCCTTACTGTTCTGGCCTATTTTCTGTTCACTTTTATTACGACCTCTGCACCCTGGGTTTTTTTTCTCATTTATTTCAACAAATATGTATTATACACATACTGTGGTCAGGGATCATACACTTTCATATAGAGGCTTATATGTCCATGCTTTTCTCATGTTCTTGTCTTGTCACATAACATATTTCCTTTCTCTTTTAAGACCAGAAAAAAATTTTAAGGTATGATCCAAATTTACCCATGCTGGAGTACCCAAATAATCCATTCTATATCCATCCAAAGCTAAATTAATCCCATAGCATGTTATTCACCTCTTGGTACACTGTTAATACATGAATTACTGCAGCTATTGATTAGTCTGTGCTACATTATAGACTATTAGTCCCTTAAGGATAAGATACTGGAGTAACTATTCTTTGTATCTCCAGAACTTGGCACAAATTATATACTTAAAGTTGTGAAATGAACTAAAGTTTGACAACAGTTCTATAGAGTAAATGCTTGAGGGACCACTTCAAAATTGAAGTGCTAATTCTAAAGCTTTTCACAATTAGGGTTTCACTCCACAAATTACTACCAAGTAAGTAAACTGGCAGATGCATTGGCTCAGGCCGTTCGGTGTCCATTCCAACCGTTTTCTAACATGCTTTCTTATAAGGCAGATGCTGAATAACTAAAACAACAACAAAAAATAATGCAAGATCCCTTGTTATGATTTAGATTCTTCAAATCAGACATACTTGAAGAAGACTTGAATTCAAAACTGGGTTAAGTGGGAAGAGAAAAGAGGCACAAGACATCCATTTGTGTTATGTGTATGTGTGTGTGCATATGCATGTGTGTGTGTGTGTGAGTGTGTGTGTGTGTGTGTGTGTGTGTAGTGTAGCATAAGTATTATGGTTATGAAGCAAGCAGCTGTAGAAGTGAATTCCCGATTCAACAGAAAGTTTCTTGATGTGGCAGGAAAATCAGTCTCTTTGGGATGTAATGTACAACATAGGGTATATATTCAATAATTTTGGAACAAATCTGTATCATGACAGATGGCAACTAGACTTACTGTGTTGATCATTTTGCACAGTACATAAATATCAAATCACTGTACACCTGAAACCAATACAACATTGTATGTTGATTATTTTTCAATTAAACAAGTTAAAAACAACCCCCCCCCAAAAATTTGGTATCCACACAATGGAATATTACTCAGTCATAAAAAGGAATGAAGCTCTTATACATGCTACAACATGGCTGAACCTTAAAACATGTTCTGTATATATTTTACTGTAATAAAATAAAATTAAATTAATAAAAGAAAAAGAAAAAAGAAAAGCAGCCCTTTTGAAGCCCAATTATTGTTGACTTGGAAGTTATATTTGAGGTCTCAACCTAGAATCTATTCCTATTGCTCCCCAATAATTCAGTAAGAAATTACATTCAATATAATGCATTATTTTCTGCATATGTTAACTTGCGTGTATTCCACCTTTGCTACTAAACCATAATTAATATAACAATTTGTGCCTGGTAATAAGCCTCAAAGAAATGGGTCCCTTGTATTGAGTATATGACCTGGTTGTATTTTAAGACAATGAGGATCCTTCTTAACATCAGAGTTACAGAACACTGTCATTTTATCATATTCTATACCAAGGCAATAAATTAAATGATTATCTTGTAGTCTCCGGGGAGAAAGTGCTTATTGAAGGAAAGTATTTGGTGAGATTATTAGCTGCTACAATATACCCTTACAACAAAAATGAACAATTCATGAATTTGGGAGTGAGTGAACTACTTTAGCTGTGCTAAAGAATATAGGATAGGAAAAAGACAAGCCTGAGTTCCAAAGTCCTGCTGAAGACATTGTCCCACCTTTGGGGAATTTTTATAAGTGCCTTAAAAGAATTATAATCTTTTACGCAGTGAAGGCATAGCCTAATACCCATGATAATCAATGTATTAATCAGGATGGGTTAAGCTGTGCTGTGTTAACAAACACTCCCTAAATCTATGTAACTCAAAATACAGATAGTTTAAATTCCATACCCACTGCTGGAGAGTGGGAGGTTCTCTTCATAATCTCTAAGAGGCTCAGATTCTTGATGTAACTACCTTCTTGAACACAATGGCTATGTTGGTTGTAAATGAAAAGTGTGGGATGTCTCATACCAGAAATTAAATGCTCTGTCCTGGAAGTTATATACAGAAGTCAACTCACAATTGACTAGGTATAAATAATAACATAGTTCTACCCAACCTGAAGGGGGTCAGTAAGGGTAATCTTAGGACATGTCTAGAGAAGCAAAAACTAGAAATATTTGGTAAATAGTGGTAATAATTACCACAACTGATCCAAAACTCTGATGCTATTGATTGCTACATTAAGGTACCAAAAACAATATTTACAGTCTTGACGTACGTCTGATAAGAAAACGAATACATTTGTTGGAAAATAACACCTCAAAAATTAGAGAGCATTTGTGTGGATTTAGTTAACTCTGAAATCCTGGAATGCCCAGTGAATTTACCTTTCCCACAGAGTAACTTTTTCTACCCTGATGAGGCTAATTTTGAGTTGCATTAAGACTTTGGGATAGTGTCAGCTGCAGTGGTTACCTCAAGGAGACATGTATTCTCCAGCCTTACCATTACTTCCAACAGTATGTACATCTGTGGAAAGAGATCTTAGGATGATGTGAGGATAGTTTACTCATACTAGTCCACGAAAGTTTTTGCTAACATATATTAACATGGGAATGAGGAATATGTGTGAGAATCAATCACAAATATACTATATGAATGTGGTAAGAATACAATTTTAGTCATGGATAAATGTATTTATAAGCCTGCACTTCCAAGAGAATCTAAGTACTATTTCTAACTGAGGCATTTGAGAATCTGTTTTGTTGGCTGGTTTCTTAAATATGAACCTAAATATGGTTTATGCTAAATTGTCAAAAGGCCAAAATTCCCATGCATAGCATAGAAGGAATCCTAACGCCTCAAGGAGTTAACAATGTTGGAGTTCCTTAATCATGGATGATTCATTTATATATCCACTATGACTCCTAAGGAAGCCCAAAGGAGAGTCTTTTCACCAAGTCATTGAAAAATCCATTGGTAAGGAAAGACATAGCATATTGTTTGTTGTTTTTTGTAGTATGATAATGAAGGTTGTATTGATATGTGTTCTGATTTTAATGAGTATCATGGGATCTCAAAATTCAGAGGCCAAGTAGAAACATTTAATTGACAGAAACAAGGGCATCATGATTTTCATAATAGGTAACAGTAATAGTAATCAGAATTGCTGTCTAATTGTTTACCAAATCCCAAAGATTAATAAGGGGCAGCCCCCTAAATGCTTACTTTAATTTTTTATATAGTTACAACTGCAATCTATATAATTACAAGTTTTATACTACATTTAATATAAAAATATATTATTTATAGCTAGACATATTTTAGAATATTAAGGGAAGGCAAAATTGACATTCTAGAAGTCTCTGGACCCATTGCATCTACTTCTACTCCACTGGTACCCTTCCTTAGCCCACATTTGTGCATGCCCATATACAGAGTTCCCAATGAGTGATAAATGGAGAAGAGGGGGAAAAAGAAACTTGTTTACACATGGTCTTCTATTATATGCTAGAAAATAGTTATAAGTGCGCCTGTAATGCTGCTATAGTCAACTGTCTGGAAAGCAGAGTGAGGAAGATTCTGCGTTTAGCAAATTTCAAATTATACATATATCACACTGTGTGGAAAAAGAGCTGGTTGCAAGTATGGCTTAACAGTTATTCAAAAATAATGGGCAGTAGTTTGGCCAGGTGGTCAGGGAACTGGAAAAAGAAAATGTAAAAGTAGTTAGGTTACAAAAAGGTTTGGGAAAAAAGTATGTTCATGAACTTCTCGAAATAGACCCAGCACAAGAGGATATTTGTGTGTTATGTGCTTCTCTTGGTAGGAGAAACGCTCAGTAAATAAGACAGCATTTTTTATACAACTTGGCCTCTTTTCCTAGGTATCCATACTTGCTTAAGGGATCTAGGGCAAAAAGTGATCAGGCTGATAGGGATAAAGATTATAAAGGAGTGTATGTGGACAGTTTTCTTCTTACTAGGGTTTAGCTGGATATACCACTTGCATAGCCGAAGGCCAGCAGCAGAGAACAACACTGAGGCCTCCACATAGCAATATCTCTAAGGGAGCAGTTAGGTAATATGGGGCATGTCAAATCTGAAAGGTTTTCTTATTTGAAGAAACACCTATTCTGGTCTGTTCTTCTCTGCCTACCATGCTTCTTCTAACAATGCCATTATAGACTTACAAAATGCCTTACTCAACAGCAGAATATCCTGCTTCTTAATGAATGTGCTTATTTTTCAGCCAAAGTAGTGAGGCAATTGGTTTATACTCTTAGAAATAATCAATCTTACTCTCTCGCCTGGAGGTAACTGGTTAATGGGCTCTTAAAGATTGCTATTGTGCTAGTTTGAAGCAGCCCTTTGAAAGTATGGCATCCAAGAGGAGAGAGAGTGTTCTAGATATCAGTGACCAATATATGAGGCTGGGCTAGTCCTCCTATGGTCAAAACACATGGAACTAGAATCACCAGGTAGATTAGAAGTAGCATTTCTTATATTGTACCTAATGACTAACTCACAATGTATTATCTACTTTTCCTTACATCACAGAGTTCTGTTTGTTTAGAATTTTTAGGTGAATGCTTTCACCAAATAAAACAATAGTCATTGAACTTGTCGTTGAGAATGCTACCTGGTTATTTTGGGGCTTTATGCTGTTTGATCAACAACCCCGAAAAGGGGAATAATACTATGTTATATGAAATGACTGTTTCTGATTATCAAGGGCGAATTGGTTACTTTTAACACAGTAGGGGTCAGGAGGAGTATTTGATGCACTGCCATATCTGGTGGTATCAGTTAATGAAAGACTGGAGCAGCCACACATATGTAGGAACGTCAAGACTTAGATCCTTTAGGAGTAAAGATTTGGGCCACCCCGGCAGATAAAGAATCCCGAAGAGTAGATGTAGTGACTGTGAACAAAGGAAATACAGAATGGGTAGGAAAAAAAACAACTTGAAAACCTTATTATTACCTTGTGTAAATGTAGACTAAAGTAGCTACCCATATATCCTTCTTATATGCCTTTTTATGAATCAAATTTCTTTTGTTTCTCTCTCCCTTTGCACAACTATCTTAAATAGGATATTTTACTATCTCCTAGTTAAATGTAATTGCTATCATGATGGGTTTTTAATTGAATTAGAGGAGAAACAAACATGCAGAATGTGCCTTTTCAACAAAATCTGGATACTCTTTCATTTGCACAAAGGATGTTTATACTTATTAGGAAGGTGCCTTTTGTTACCAACTATTGTTATTTAAAAATTTTGAGGATGGAAGCAGGTTACTGATTAGCAATTTTTGCATTGTAGTAGATACACAATGTTAACTTAATAATGATTCATTCTAACTGTCTTCTATAAAAATTCCTATATGGAAGGAGCTCAAATGCTTAAAACTTACTTTTCTAATCTTCCTTGAACCTAGAATTTTAAAAGTGATTCAGATACCACAAATCAGGTAGACTGGAGCAAAGCCTGCATTTGGATTAAACTTTGAGGGAGAAAGCACAGGGCCTGTCTGAGGCGTCCCTTTGCACACAAAGGTAACAGCAGAGCTAGTGTGGAGCCATAGCAGTGACTCCCTGATGCTAAATGTAGCTTTCTTACCAATTATGGGAAGAACAGTGACTTTCTTGACAGACCAGTTCTGGAGCATATTTTTGGTAATAGTTCCTGGAAGATTAAGCTGCAGACTGTTTTCAGCCCCTTCCAAACTTCTGTAAGCATTTAATCTTCAACAACAAACTCTTTTTTGCTAATATAAAAGCAAAGTGATTCTCTTTTTTTAAACTTTGAAGCATATCATAAACTGAATTTTAACACTGCAGTAATCACAACCCAGCAGAAAGATGTATAGAATTAATTATGTTGTTAATTAAAAAAAAAGTTTTCAAAAAGCCACAATATAACCTTATAATGAACTTGAAGAAAATTTGCTGACATTGATGGGGTGCCTGGGTGGCTCAGTTGGTTAAACGTCCAACTTCAGCTCTGGTCATGATCTCACAGTTCATGGGTTTGAGCCCCATTTCCATCTCCTGACAGCTCAGAGCCTGGAGCCTGCTTCAAATTCTGTGTCTCCTTCCCTCTCTGCCCCTCCCCATCTTGCTCTCTGTCTCTCTCTGTCTCTCAAAAATAAATAAATGTTAAAAAAATTTAAAAAAAATTGCTGACATGGTCTTTTTTATGTCTAACAGAAAATTCACCATGAATAAAATAATGACATTCACGGGATGAGAGCTAACATTTTTTGAGTACTGCCTCCGTGCCAAGCATGGAACTAGACACATCAATAGTTTGAGGTAGAAATAATTGTCCTTGTTATATAGATAAGAAATAAAGTCAAAGAGCTTAAATAGAGTTCAAAAGTCACATAGCAAGAAAGGTAGACTTATTACAACTTAGGTCTATTTGACTTTCAAGTCTATGGTTTTCCCTGGCAAACCATAGACTTTTTCTTTTTCTTTTTCTTTCTTCCACTCCCACTCTCTGCCATTACTATGTTGAAACCTACAGAATAGAAATTGTGAACTCATAAAACAGATCTGGCAGAGTCAGGCTTTTACTTTTAGTTTCCACCATCCAATGATCTCATTATATCCTACTGCATTTAAGACACCTCAATAAAATCAGGCAAAAAATATATGCATAGTAAAAACAAAACGACTTTTCTACCTGACAATGTTTACAAAGCTTATGGGGATGTATGGTACTTCAGAAAGTTTGTATAAATTTATCCTTATGATATGGAGTAGAATTTCAATGCTCTGCATGACAGATTATGGACATAATTTATTTCTATGAACACCTAGAGATATAGCTTCTGTCCTTTTTTTTCCTAGTTTGGGAGAAATTGAACAAAGTGATTCTGTCTCCGAGGGTTTTGATAAACAGGAGATACCTTTATTCAGCCTCTGGCTGGTTAGAGTCCATTTTCCATCGCTATCTGAGTCAGACCCTTTTCATCCATTGACAGCCTGATCTTCTTCCCTTGGTGTCAGACTAAGTGACACTATTACTTTTACTGAATCCAGCTTTTGTCTGCTTCTGAGATTTTACTAGGGCTTTTCATCCTTCCTATATGTCTCATCCACTTTTTTTTCTACCCATCCAAACAATATTCATATTACACAAAAGTTAACATGATTCTTCGATTTAAAAATCTTAAGAGTTCCTATTGGTCATTTATTTGAAAATGACTTATACACAGTGTCTTTGATATGTGTTCACTTCTAAAGGTATATAGGTCTTCTATTGTAAACAACAACTTCAAAAACTGGTTAAGATCGGATGTTTTATTCACTCACTATTTTAGGAATTAAGTGAACAATAATGTTTAGAAAAATCTAACATATAATGAAAAACATCCCAAGACATTTTTTTCTGAACATAGCTGGCATCACAACTATGCAACATTAAGCAACCTTAGATAGCTCAGGTGTATAAATCAGTATTCATGATCAATTTGAAGTTTCCAACTCTGCTATTTTCAACCCTAATAATTAAGACACATGTAATATGTGTCCTACTAAGAAAAACAAAAGAATTTAAAAGAAATAATGCCAACAAAACAATTTCACTTGTCCCATTTCAACTATAGTTATTTTTTAAAATAAAAGAGCACAGACTGTCTCAACTCATTCTCTGTTAATCTTGGAATAATTCTTTCTAATGAGAACATTATATGAGTTTTTTGTTTTTAACACTAACATGAGTAATGTGTAAATCACATCACTCAGTCACTCAATGGATCATTTTTACTTAGAAAGCATTATGTGTTTTATATTTCTCTATGGAGGAAAGTTAATATTTAGCTATATTATGGAATAAGATAATATCAGAGAAGGAAAGGACATTAGAGGATATCAACTTCAAAAGCCCATCAAACCATCAATATTTGGTGAGCACCTACCGTTCTTTACCAGACCCTGTGGGAAATTGCAAGGGAAAAACTAGACAGAGTTTTTGTCCTCCAGATGATACTTCTTGAAAAATATTTAATTCATAATCAGATCTGTCATGTTATTATCTTGCTACACTTCTTAGATTGTAATAAAAATGATTTGAAAGCCATTTTAACGTGGTTATTAATTATTTACATTTATCAGAATTCAAAGGCTGTTATGTATGAAAATTCTTAAATATAAGGCTATATTTTAAAGTATGTTTCATGCAAATGGACATGGATTTTAGATCCTTTCTGTTTTTTTCTTTTTTTTTTAATTTTATTTTTTATTTTTTAAAATGTACATCCAAATTAGCTAGCAGATAGTGAAACAATGATTTCAGGAGTAGATTCCTTAGTGCTCCTTACCCATGTAGCCCACCCCCACCTCCCACAACCCCTCCAGTAACCCTCAGTTTGTTCTTCATATTTATGAGTTTCTTGTGCTTTGTCCCCCTCCCTGTTTTTATATTATTTTTGTTTCCCTTCCCTTATGTTCTTTTTGTCTCTTAAAGTCCTCATATGAGTGAGGTCATATGATATTTGTCTTTCTCGGACTGACTAACTTCACTTAGGATAATACCCTCCCGTTCCATCCTTTCTAATAACATTAATAATGTGTGTTTTCAAATAGAACAACCACTTTGAAAGACGTCTTTCTACCTTACTTGTCAATCATAAAAGCATAGCCTAAAAAATAAAAATAAATAAATAAAAGCATAGCCTTTTTTATGTATTATGAATGTGAAATATTATTGAATTAATAACAAATACTTAAAATCAATTCAGGAATTTTAAAAAATAGAGTACATGGGGCACCTGGGTGGCTCAGTGGGTTAAGCGTCTGACTTTGGCTCAGGTCATGATTTCACAATTCATGAGTTTGAGACCTGCTGTAGGCTCTCTGCTGCAGTGCAGAGCTCTCTTTGAATCCTTTGTCTCCCTCTCTCTTTGCCTCTCCCCCCCAAATTAAGTAAACATTAAAAAAATACAGTGCTAATTTTAAAAATAATCTATCATCAATGCAGTGGATATCTGTATTTTAGAAACATGTAATTATATTGAAGTCAGCTTCATACTCTGATAATAATAAAGTGATGAAATGAAATCATTTTATTTATTCAAATATATATGCATATTACATGTGTGTATGTACCTGGGTGCATATATATATATATATATATACACACATACACATATATGTTTATTTATATTTCACAGTTTTCTGACTCTGATTATATGATACTCTAATATTATATTTATTTGTCTGTCTTATCATCCTTGCCTTATTAACTCTTATATGACCAATTCTTAGCTTGACCAGCAGTACCAACCAGACACTCTGTTGATATTTTTCATATTGTAATATATTTTTAGGCTTTATTATATGGATACAATTTAACTACGGCTGTCACAGGTCAAGTACTTAATTCTAAGTTTTAAAATTTAATTTAATTATATAAGTTTACTCTTAAATTTTAATATTAAAATATACACTTAAAACAAGTGTATGAAACTATTATTGAGACAATATAATAAAATTATGTTGACAAGGCGATATAGATAGCAAAATTGGTGCAATAAAATAAAAATTATTATATAATAAAAAATAAATAATAGATAAAAATGTAAACAGTGGGGCGCCTGGGTCTGATATCGGCTCAGGTCATGATTTCATGATTTGTGAGTTGGCGCCTAGTGTTAGGGTCTGTGTTGTCAGCTCAGAGCCTGGAGCCTGCTTCGGATTCTGGGTCTCCCTCTCTCTCTGCCCCTCCCTTGCTCACACTCTATCTCTCAAAAATAAATAAACATTGAAAAATGTAAGCAATGAGAGAATGCAAAAGGAATAAGTTTATGCAGAGAATAATTGCTGGTTCCAAGTGCAAAGAACAGTAATGGATGCCATGCATTAAAAGAGAATGAGGGGAAATAACACTTGAAGTGGGGGGGGGGTCATCAGAGTAAAAATAAAAATATAACTGCAAGGAAAGGTCCTGATGAGTTTGAATTCAAGTAAACGGTTGGCCAAGGAATCTCTACACAAACGAGCAGAGAATCTTAGCTGGGGTTTTAAAAATAGCGTATTGAAACAAGATTAAATTAGATTAGAGGGTTAATGATAAAAACACAAGGACGGACCACACATGTCTAAGCATAAGTAGATGCTTCCATCCACAAAAGGTAAGAGAGTATATAAGAGCTTAGTAGAATCTTCCGGGCTGGTTCTTCAGGATCAACTATGCTCCCTCCATTCCTTTTTCTGCTGAACTCTATGTAGAACTTGCTATAAACTATCCAGGTTAGAAAGGAGCAACCTCTTTAGTAAAGAGTGTCTCCCTTTATGGAACATCTCCAGGGGCAATATTCTGCAATTATGATGTTAATGATTTATCAATTTCAGCTTTCTTTTCCATGAATTCATGTCCATTTTCTCTTGTCTGCACTCTACAAGAAGATTTTCTAGATACATAATCTCAGCATGAATCTGTGCTTTCATGTATTCATTAATTTATTATTTTACTCCACAAATATTAAGTATCTTCTCTGTGTCAAATTGCTGGAGTAGCCATTTACCTCCCAAAAGGCCACTTGGGAGTTTCCATAGGAGTTTATATCTTTGTGGTTTTTTATTCATTCGGAATAAAATAGCCATTTTAAAATTTGCATAGGGTTACAGAGTTAAAAGCATCATTGTATAACTTGATGTCCTTAGTTAAGCAGATAATATGACTAATTTTCATAGGGAAGCCCCAAGACTCCAAAATGAATTCCCTATTTCCCCCCCTTAAGTTGTTGTTCCTAAGGTTTTACCTATTTGATAATATCTCATCACATTTACTTCATTTTTCAAGCAAAAACCATCAATTATTTATGTCTACTCCATCTCTCATCCCTAATCTACTGTCAGCAAGGAATTACCAGTAGTTACTTTTTCCCTCAATACTTGCTTCTTCAGCTTTATTGTTTTGTTAATAGAGTAGCTTCAATTTTTCTTTCTACAGTTCACCCCAGTTCAGTGCCTGGCCATCACGGAGGTGCTCACTGATTAATGAATGCTCTGGTTTTTGGTTTTTGTACTTTTCTACAGTGATATGATAACACATTTATGCAAAGATATTCTAGTGAAATGGTTGTGACAGTGTCACACTATCATTATCTGTGATCCCCGTAGCCACTTATGTATCAAGAAGTAACAACAAACTTACGTAGGGCAGTTGTTGGAGGCTCAAATGTGTTAATGCATATATGACATTTTCCTCAGTACCTGACATATGTTAAATGAGCTAAAGAGTCAACATCCTTATGACACTCTCTATAATGTCCATTTGGCTTTTTCCATCTGGAAAAGGTCCATTTATCCTTAAAGTCTGAGCTCAGTTGTTAACCATCTTCACGAGGCCTTTGCTAAACCTCGTAGGGAAGTGTGCCATTTTACGCATGTGAGTATTGCCACTTCTCTCGCATTATTGAAATTATGTGTTCAGACATCTATTTCCCCCACTAGACTCTCTGAAAGGAGCACCATTGCCAGAATCACTTTTCTATTCCAAGGGCCTAATGAAGAGTCTGGCCTGTTAAAGGGCAGAATAAACATTAGATAACATGATTTCCTAATATTATAACACTAGTACATGGCAGGAAAGTTCTTAGTTCTCTTCAAATAAAATACAGAACTGAAAGTGACAAAGTACATTTTGAAAGAAAATCAACTTGCATCCGTGTTACTAAAAGGCCTCCTTAAAACATGAAGCCTCAGACGTCAGTGGGAACAGAAGCAATTTCATTTCCAGACTGAAACACTCTTGGTGCTCAATGAGTTAAGGTGCATCCTACCCCTTAAGTGCTTCCTTTTGTCAGCAGCCTTTGTGTACTCTTTCCCTGAGCTGGTTGCCTCTCCCCACACTTAGCTCTTGGCTTGGTCTGAAGCTGACTCCATCAACATACCCAGTTTTCTTTCCAATTGAACGGATAGTTACTTGGCTTACCAGAACACGCTGAACTGCCCACCACGGGGGTTGATTCTGCCAGGCCTTGCCTCAGCTGCACCTGATTCACATTGAAAATAAAACTCACACACACAAAAATGGTAGCTCCATTTCCCTGTACATTCTCATTACTTTCCATGTCCAAAGAGAAAATGTCATCCAAGAGTCAGAAATAATAAACTCTCTTTTGTTTTCTCTGTATAACTCTCCTCTTTGCCTTCTAGCTCCTCTTTTGGCTAATTAATGATTCCATTTTCTGTACAATATGGTTGCTTACTTGTGATCCAGCTGTTTCAATATTCTGGGGACTGGGAAATTGTGATTTTTACAAATCAACTGGAGTATATACTCTGTGGAGGGATAGAAAAGTGATAATAATACTACAATTTATAATCACCTATTACATGTCACACGGTCATTTATATTGTTATAGTAACTTTTACTACAACCCTTCAAGGTTACTTTTGCCAGATAAAAATCAGGGAATCAGACAAATAATTATATGTCCCAGGGCATATAATTAGGCTGGTGTAAAGATAGGATGTATGCCCTGGCTAGTTTCATTTCTGTGTCTGTGTTTTCCCCCCTATATTTTACTCTTTAAAACATCAGGACTCCTGTCAGAACAAGTCAGTTCTATGACATCAGAAGAGTGACTCTAACCAAAGAGCACCCATATTAAAGATATAGTCTCTGGAAGAGCCACACAATCCTTGAACTATTTTAATGCTTCAATAAAATAATGGATATCTGAGGGTAATCTCTCATGGGATTTTATAAAATGTGTTTTTCTATTTCTATAGGCTCTCTTCCTTTCTGCTAATGAAGAGAAGCTTTTAATTTTTTTTTAATTTTTAATTGTAGAGAGAGAACGGGTGCATGCAAGGTGGAGAGAAAGGCAGAGGGAGGGAGAGAGAGAGAGAGAGAGAGGGAGAGAGATAGAGAGAGAGAGAGAGAGAGAGAGAGAGAGAGAGACAGAGGATGCCAGGCAGGCTCTGAAGGCAAACCCGGTGCAGGAACGTGGGGCTCGATCCCACAACCCTGGGATCATGATCTCAGCTGAAACCAAGAATCAGGCCCTCAGCTGACTGAGCCACTGGGAACCCCTAATGAAACTCATTTTGAATCACTTTGCACTACATGTATTCAATGAATAGCCAATACAGTATAAGCTAAAGCTATTAGAAATGTGCCTACCATGAAGGCAACTTGGTTCTTTGTGTCGTTAACTATAGCCATCAACAAGCTACCCAAAACCAATACCCCATGCCAGAAATGCCTAATTTATTTTCTTGTATAGATTATATGAGAAATTTGTTTATATATTTATTTATATATTTATTTATAATATATATATATATATATATATATATATATATATATTATAATATATATCTAAATTACTTCCCAACTTTCTCACTGTGTTCTCCTTTAGTAGGTTTTATAATCCCTCTCTTAAACTCAATGTACATTACCTACAGCCTTTTAAAAATGTGTTGATTAGGACCAATAATTTGATAATAGTCTGGCTTGGAATATAAAAAGAGATATTCCCAGTTCTTTTAATAACTGATGAATAAATTAATGACACTTTTTTATTTCCATGTAGAATTTTTTATCTCATGTTCTGCACACCTTTGAAGGAAGCACAGGAGGACCTGCCCATCACCATTACTCTTATTGTTCAGTTGAGTCTTTGAAGGAATGTGCCCCAGGTTGAGCCAGGGAATAATCTATAGGCCTTCAGGTGGGCAATGAGCTGGGTAGTTAAGGAAAACTGTTGACTCTCTGTTCCCTAAAGTTGGTTCCAAGATAATAAATGCATTCCATCTCTAGTGAACTATGATTAGGAGATGGTTTGTTTTTCTACTTTTCCTACTGAGCCATCATTTCTTAACTTTTAATTGCAATTGGTTCTTTATTAATAAGTGTACTAATTTTAACTTACCTTACTTGAGAATTTATTTTTAGGATTTAACTAAGATAATTTAAAACTATATTTTTACTCTTCCTTTAAAGGAATGTAGGTTTATTGTAACATTTTCAAAGAATAGAAATATTTTGATTAAAAAGTGAATATCCTCCTCCAGTCTCCCTGAAACACATTCCCACACGTAATAACAGTTGCTTAAATTCCTTCCAGACATTTTTCCATGAATAATCAAACACATACACACTCACATGTGTATGCATATGTATGTGTATATATGTTTGTGTACGTGTATGTACACATACATATATTTTATACAAATATGCTATCAACCATTCATTGAACCCTTAGCATATCTTTGGAATCACATTATACCAAATTAGTTATGGTTCCAGGCTGCATAATTTAACAGACAGAATGAATTCAAATCCTGATTCACCTTGTACTAGCCATGTGACTCTTGACAAATTATTTAACTATTTTGTGCTTTTGTTTTCCCATTTATAAAACTGGGTAAAAACAATGTCTACCCTAGGGCTATATTTATTATGATAAAAAATACATGTAAAACATTTAGAAAGATGCCTACTATTCAGTAATAATTAGCTATTATGATGTTTATCTCATTTAAGTCTATTAGAGTAATAATCCCCAAAAGAAAGAACTATTCTTGCAATCCGTTTTGCTAATGAGGACATTGGAGTTCACAGAGGTTAAGAAATTTCTCAAGGTCACACAATGGTTAGTGATGTCACAGGGTATTAGCCGGGGAACCTGCCTATAGCCCATGTTTTAACTTCTATATTATCTGAATTACATTATAGAGTGCTATACCATGCTCTAAATACACTCAAGGAGTCAGTGCTCTGCTAGTTAACATTTTCGTCTAAAATATAATAATAATAAAAGAACAGCTAATTTATATTGACCATTAATTATGTGCTAAGTGCCTTGCATAAGATATATTATTAAAAACAACTTCAGATTTAAGGAAAATGAGATGCAGGTTTATGTAGGTTAAGTACTTTTTCACCATCACATGGTAAATAAGAGGCAGTGCCTGCAAAATAACTCAGTTCTGCTGACATGAAAGTACATGCACTTAAACTCTTTGATTTACTCCTATCATGTGTTGCACATATTTCTATGTGACAGCAAATGAGTCTACTTAATCCTGGTGCATTGAATGTATGGATATATTATGATTTATTTAGCCCATTCTCACACTGACACACATTCAGCATTTTTGTCATTTAAAAACAATAATCATTTATCCATATATTTCTTTCATATTTTGTATGATTATTTCTGCAGGATACTTCCTTAGAAACAAAATGTCTGAGCTAAAAAAAAATAGGGATATAAACAATTTTGCCCTGGAAGCAGTTGTGTCATTTTTCCCACATAGCAGTAGTGTATGAATACCTCAAGAAAATGCTAATATATAAATAACATTTATCTATGATTTTCGGTTAGGTTCCCCAGATAAAGAGTTTGAAACAGGTTCATGCAATATGTCGGGGGGAGTGCTCTCAGGAGAATGAGAAGGAAGAAACAGCAGAGAGCAGGGAAAGCAGGTAAGCAAGTATGTAGTCTCAGTGAAAATTTAGCTTCAGTACACTCTCAAGAGGACCTTTAGATCTTGAACGTCGGTCAGTTATTGAACATAAACTGCATCCCATGGGGTGAGTGGTACAGGTGGTCTTTTTCAGTTGGGGTTATTCTCTGTGGGATGGGACAGTTCTAAGCCTTAGCAACTCAACATTTGTGTAGGTGGGGTGTGGTGACACTGGTTTGTAAAGGGAATCTAGGTCACCAGCTGAATGTTCATGCTTCACAAGGCATAGAATCCAATGTTTGTCCATTTTTAAAACTAATAGCATATTGCAGGTATGGCATTTGTCTCTGTTGCAAGTGGATTGAACATTCAGCAGCGGAGGTAGCAAGATCAACCTCAATGAGAGGGTGCCATGTTTCTGTTCTAATGAGTAGACCCACCTGTGTCATCACATCTTTGTTTATGACTCCATTGTCCAAAGACTTTGATGGCCAAGAATAGAAATTAGCCTAAGTTTATTGGCCAAGCCATCCTGTCTACTTAGTTATTTACAGGGCCTTCAGCTTTGGATGCTCTCTGGTGGGACTTACATGATCTTGTGTCCACTTCTATAGATTCAACCACAAGCTTCTCTCCTAAATTTCCTCCTCAAAGATCTCCCAATATAACTTGTTCCAGAAATTCAACCCATTAGTTAAGCCATTCCCCTACCTGTGAATCCAGGCATAATTTTATCTGAGGCCATAACTTTCACGACACAATTGGATCATCAGTCACACTGCTCAAAACCCTGTTCATTGGGAGAATTTACTCTCCCTGTTCTCTTTTCAGGGGACTCCCATAGGAGGATCTAGTGCGGCAGTAGAATATTTTTATCTAGCCACCTGTTGACCTGATCCATCCTTGAATCAAGCTGAATTTATTTTCATCCTCTATCAGCTAGTCAGAAGAAGTTCTCCATGAGCCTTAGGTGTGAGCTGACAGAAGTCAGTACAACATGAATTGATAATATAAGGATCTGTTCTACCTCTTCACGCAGCTTGTTGTGGTCTTTGGAGTTGTCTGCTTCTAATTCTGTATGTACCATTCCATTGCACAATGGGTTTCCACTGAGCCCTTTCACTTTATGATTTGGTAGGTCTGATTAGACCTAAAACATGATTGGCGATTCTGACCACATGGGCACTAATGTGGTATACTTTGTCTTTTCCAGACACAAGAATAAAATAAGAGATGTTTTTTTGAATGGTATCAGGGAGAAGGGTAATTACTCAGTATCACTTGGAACAGAATAAGATGCTGGGAGCTGAAATAATTCTATGTCCAAACATCAGAAAATGTTCTCAAGTATATACAGATACATGTATTATTTGTAAAAAATGTATATTCACAGATATTTTATTGAACTTACGAAACTGCAGTGGTAATGGATTCTGGAGATAAGGGGTAATAAATGGATGGAAAAAGGGATGATAAATTGAAATAAATTAATCTATGAAATAAATTATTATTTAAAGTTCAACATTGCATTGGATATAGAAAAAAATGGGTTTATAATGTAAAACCCTGAAATGTAAGTTGCTAAAAGTTTGTAAAACAATAAAACGGAAAGTCATGTTGTTTATGTACCTATGAAATGACTGTAACAAAAATTATTAACATTTCCTCCATTTAAAAAGAATCTTCAGTGAAACTTCCATTCTCTGGAGATCAAGAAAACATGGTGCATCTCAAAGGCATTGAATATTCAGGAAGTACCATGAAGGTACTTCTACAATGCCTTTATAGCAATAAGAAGTAGCATCAGGGTGTTGGAGATTCACAGTAGCTGTCACTTATGACATGAGTATCAGTCAGGCAGTGGTGTTGGTGTTACACTATGGGCACTAGCACTGCAGTAGCCCAGGCAGCATTATTGGTTTGGCATAACTATAAATAGTCCTCTCTACCAGGAAAGGAGTTTAATGTCATCAGTTTGCCACCAAACGAATGGTGGGTCTATTTGTTTAGTTGGTCAGCATCCCTTCCAATTCCTCTCTAATGTATTCTCCCCATGAGAACCAGAGAGTAATTATATTGAAACACAAATTAAAACTGAAAGGTTCTCATTACCCTTAAAGCTAAAGCCATGACCTCTGTATACCTCTCGGGTTTCCCTCATTCAGCTCTATCCCCAACCTGTGGAAAAAAGCTTGTGAATCCCTGAGTTTACTACTCTCTAGTCTCAGTTTATTTCCTACACAGCCAGACAGCTCCTTTCAGGAAGTTTGTTCAGGCAGACATTGGCTGAGGAAAGGGCTGCACCTCTTACTACCTATTTTGCCTTCCACAAAAAATCAGTGCTATTGAAATTTTCTGTTCCAATCAGTAAAAGGGATGTAGTAATTATTACATTTTATTAAATTATATAATTATATCAATAAAATCATATTAAGTATAAAGGATAAATCAGAAATTAACATTTTCTATAGTGATTGATGTAAGATGGTGATATCTGACATTTTTGGAACATTCACTACATGCTAGTCATACTTGTTCAAAGATTACACCCATTATCTTATTTAAGTCTCAAAATAGTGAGTTATGAGTTAGTAAATGTGAAATAAATGTTAATAATTGTTACTACTATATACTCCTTCTACACACTCTCCACTTGTTTATGTGGTTAGTTTCTATCCAAATTCAGCTTTTCCTGTAGCTTTTCCTAACCTCTAGAAATGGTTTAACTCTCTTCCTAGACGTGTCTGTAGCCCTCTGTGCTTACCTACCGCATATTTTTGTATTTTTGTTGTTGCTTTTTTCATATTGCATTATCTTTCATACGGTCTTCTCTTCTTCCCTCAGACTGCTGCTTCAGGATGGGAGTCCAGACACACTCATCTTTGCATGCCCAGGGTCTAGTGTAGATCCTTACATATATTAAGAGCTTATTGAATATATTTAAATAAATGAAAGAATGAATGAACACATTGTCTCTAGAATGAGTGGTAGGTTGGCTCTAATATCCTTGGATAAAGGCAATGGACAATCAATTGGCTTGATTTTATTTCTACTAACCAGATTGTTCTACCGGAAGTAGAGTTTTACATCAGCCAGAGCAAGAGAACAGAGAGTTTTTGCATATATGATTTAATGGAAAATACATCAGTAACAAAAATGAGATACCTTCTTGGGATTGCAAAAAATAATCGGATGGAGATATTTTACAATGGCTTATTTAGATTTGCAAAAACTTTTGGTGGAGACAAGAGCCCCCTAAATGCTGTTTATTGAAACTCTACATAAATCTAGAAACAGAAGTCAATATTTTTGTTTGCTTATGTAGATAAAAGCATTTAAGGTAAACTCAAAACAAATTCTATTTTCTTAGAAGTTATTAGAAGCAAGTTTTGCTTGTGCCTAGAATTGCTCACCAGGGAAAGCAATGCATTATAGTAATTTTTAAAAAATATTTCAAAAAAATTATTTCAGAATATTACTAGAACTTATTCTAGAAATGAGACAAGGAAAATAAAAGAATTTTAAACCCTCATTATTCTAGGGACAGACAACTTAAAAAAAACATGAGCCAAAGAAGTCTCAAATATTCTTTGACAGTGCATATGTCATTTGATAAAGGACAGTCACATGCCTATAGAAATTTATTAACAGGTGAACAAGCTTAGTTTTATGACTTTATAACAAATTGTTTTAAGTTATACATGTATAAATCAGTATTATTTTTCTTATGCAATTTGAAGATGATATAAGTGTTAGTACAACATGAAAAAGAGTTCTTAAAATCATGCGCTTATCATATTGCTAAATGTTGCTGAGCATGTTATAACAGTTAAAAAAAAGGTAGGTGTTTTTCACCATAAAAATAAAATTTGGGTACATTAAAATCTTACTGTTTACGTGATGTTACAATACAATACCCAAGACTATACTTAAGAAATATTCTATTGGCTTTTACCAGAATATATTTAAGAGACTAGAAATAACAGCATTCTCTAGGGATTGTATTTTTTCAGTCAGTATTAGATAAATCATTTTAGTAATGCAAGTTTAAAATATAAAAGCCTTTTTTTTCACATTAAATACAGATGAGAACACAACAGGAATAAAATCATCTCACTTTCTATGTCACCTCTGGACCATAGAGAAGAAAAATTTTAGCAACAGTACAAATAATAGAAAAAGGAAGACTTGTTAGAAAATAACTTTAAGTCTTTGGTGAAAGCTAATGGGAGGGATCTTGGAAAAGACACTAAAAGTATGAATACTTGGTTTTTATACTGAGAATCTACTTTCTGTTGCAAGATTGTCAAATAGCTCTCTAGAGTATCTCGGGTTTTGGATATGATATGATGTCAGCCTGTGGATCTTAAGTTCTTGGACCTTCCTTCCTAATCTACCCAAAAAGCAAGTACTGGAATTGTGACACAAAATTGTGACTTTGAAATGATTGCCATAGAGCAGAATATCCCTTTTAAACATCTAAAATTTATTGGCAGTCAATGGTCCTTGCCTTCCCACAGAAGATATTAATGCTTTGGGGTTTGGCACTTATTTTTTTTCAAAACATAATTAAAGTATTTTCACAAAAATGGAAGTTAGTAATTAAAGTTTCACAGATGCTCTTTCTTCAAATTAGTGATATAGACATCCAGAATTTGGAAAAAAATATATATATACACATACACACACACACACACACACACACACACACACACATATATATATTTCTCATATCAAACATCAAAATAAGAACTCTTTGAAGAAGTAACAACAACATTTTACCCAAGTTTTTAATATATATAATTCTATATTTAATTACATATGTATATTTTATATATAAATTATATTTAATTTATATTATATATATATATAAATATGCTTAACCAAAGTACTAATCTATACTATTTTTTCAGAAGGCATACAAGTTATAATTTCAGTAAAACTAAGATAATTTTAATACTAACATGAACATTTTTGAAGTATATTATTACACTTAATGAAACTATAAAAAGAAAAATGATTTTTGCCCATTCCAAACACATTTTAATTCTTCCAAAGTTTCCTTGCTAATATTATTATACATATGCATAATTTATATAGTTGTAATCCTTATGAACATTTAATTTTGATTTCTGTTGTTTCAGTTAACACTATATATTTATATATTATTACATATAATCTATGTTATTGTAATTGCCATGTTGATTATATAATTTATTCAATTTGATTGATATAATGAAACATAATTTTCATAAATATTCTGAAATTTTAGACATTTAACTTGTTAATTTTAACCATTGTATATATGTATATGTATATATATAATCTAATACTATCTTTGTGAATATAACTATTTCAGTATTTTTAAATAAATGTTAAGTTTCTAGTACATTTTCAGACATCTATTCATTCATTTGTCTTGTCATGCAGGAAGAAAATACTTCCTGGGAAACCTACCAATAAACAGACTAGATCATCTTTTAGAACTTAGGTCATAATAGGATTTTTCAAAACTGTTTTTTTCTCCCTTAAACTACATGGTTTTCTCCTGTAGAAAGAGCATTACTCAAGGAGGCCACATAGAGCTACCTGACTCAAGGTCATCTCAGATGTTTGTTAAGTAAAGTGGAGTTTCCCAGTTCATTCTAGGTCTCCTAAAATTGAGTTTCTGGAGTCAGAATATGAAAATCTGCATTATTATTAAGACTTTCAGATAATTTTTCTGGCCATCAATATTTGGAATATTACTGCCTTGTCAGGTCTAAATGATTGACAACATTTTTTCCCTTAGTAGGATTCACACATCTTTACATAATTCTCATTCATATGCTTGCTATGGATCCTTACAGAACACTCCCCTCACTTTTCTCTGAAAGCACAAACCCAGAAGACTCCTTTAATTTTCTTATCCCATCTTATTCAGTTGAGTGTCCAAGATGTTATGTGGTCAATTCACCTATGAGCTTCTTCCCATCACTGATATCTTGGTACAAATATCCCAAGATACTCCTACTTGAATGGGTAAAACGCTGAATCTGTGACAATCTGTTGAATCTAGTAATCATTTTAATTATTTTAGTTCTCCTTGGTGCCAAGCTCCTCACACTGGCCAGTGGAGATTTTCTTTTATACCAGATGGATTTCCTGTAGGGTGCCTTCATGTGATTAAGGCTCATCTTTTGGAATATAGCTAGTTGAACATCCAGAGGAAAGAGTTGGATGTGTTGGCATATTAGTAGGATTATCTTGGCAGAAATAAGAGGATTGCAACCCTTTGTCAGTTCTAAGTGAATTGCCCCTAAGCTTTTAAAAACATTACATACAGAGCATATGCCTGTAGTATATGATATATACATATATATCGATAGATATTGCAAATACTATTCCTGGGATCAATATAAAACTGGCAGTTGAGCATCTTTTATTTTGCTGGTTTTAGAATTCAGTGATTTAGGGCAGGCCTCATGCTATCAGTTTGTATTGATGCATGCTATAACAAACAGCCTTATGAGAACCAGAATTATAATTATTATAGGGATGTAGTTTAGGATATACTCTAGGACTCCAGTTTACTCTTTATGAGAAATCTAGATAATGTATCTTCCCTTCAGTCTAGTTTCAAGAAAAGTTATGCTAATCAATAGCTTGCTTTTGCATTAGGACATTATGAATATTTTAATATAAACTTATTTTTGCTTTTGTTTTCGCCACTAGGAAACTTGAATGAATTTTTTGGCCATCTGTAGCTCATATACAAAAACTGCAGGATGCAATTGTGTGTGCAAATATTTCCATTGCTTTCCCTTTGGCCTATGCTCAAAACAATGTATTTGATTTTTGCTATATTATGTATTTTTATACATGGCCTTAAATATTTTGTGTAATAAGATTAAGAAACTATTTTTAATAAAGTCATAATTTTTGAAGCCTCAATAACACTGTCATTTAAATATTTTTCTTATTCAATAGACATGTTTTTACACTGTTTTATTGTTTTTATTTCTATTTCTTGATATTAGTGACATTAAATGTTTTTGTTTTTCTTTACACGTGAAATTTTGGCCTTGCCCTTTTATAGTTTTGTTGCTTCCTATTGGCTACATATACCATAGAGGTAGATAGATAGGTTGGCAGGAATATATGGCTAGTTCAAATATGATGCATATATCCGTCTTACTTGATGAAGTATATGCCCATTGATGTTTCTAATTTAGTCCTTATGCCGATTTTCATTGAAGAAAGGATTTGAATTCCTATGCAAAAAATTTTTTTCCTATGTTATTTTTTCTATGAATGCTGCTTTAAAAATAATTCTCAATGATAGGCAAAACACAGTTAGCAGTTAAAAATGGAAACTAATACAAAAACTCTGAAATATACAGTTTTCTGCTATACCATGAATTCAAATTTCTATGCATGATCAATAGAAACTGTCAGTAGACAGCTACTCTAGCCTACAATTTTTAAATGAAATGCTGTTGTAGCAATGGTACTGGGCTGAGAAAAATCAATATGTTTGAATATATGGCATTAAAATGGCTACTATTTCATAAGTGTTAAAGCCAATAAAGTACCCATAAAAAGCTCAATGTTATATAAAGTGTATATAAATTTATGATGATGGATCTGCTGTGCCTTCAAAGGAAACATAAATGTAGTACTTAGATGGAATGAGTCTTGTATACTATATTCTAGATTGTGCTTTCTTTGATTTGTTATTATAGGAGTAATGTTAATTAATACCCATAACAACATATGAGGATAGAATAGAAGATTTGTATGTCTGAGTGATTCCAAATTCTGAGTAATCCTTTTCCCATGACTTGAAATCAACATCCTTGCACAACCTTACTTTGCAGCCACACTATCTGCAGTTGCAAGAAATAACACACCTAACTTGGGAAGCTTATCCTTTACACAAGTTCTACCAAACAGTACCAAAATATTCTCCTAGAAATATTGTTTTCCCTTACTAGTATGCATTTTTGTTGAGTCCATTTGTAGATTGTGCATCATTGATGACATAAGTTTTATCCTCAGAATTGTAGCCTGACAGTTACACATGCCCTAGGTGCCCAAGTTAAAGCAAAAGGTCCCAACCTGACTAGACCTGATATCATCACCTTAATTGTATTTCCTTTCTACTTTTATATAACTGTATCATTATGTATTTGTTTGTTTAACATAAAACTTGCCTTGCTCACTGTAACATAAACTCCTTGATAGCAGAGATTTAGTTTTTTTCCTATTCTCTCCTGTGCCTGGCACATAGTAATCATTCTATAAATATTGGTTGAATGAATGAATACGTTATATAAATATCTGCAAAGTGGGACCAATTAATAGTGTTTGTTCTAAAGGAAGCAAATAATTTAATCTTAACTGATATGCTTATGATAAGAGAGTTTTCATATCTTTATATGGAGATAGATATTTTTGTGAACGAAAATAAAACATAGTTTGGATGTTAGCCTAGGTTCAGATCCTTACACAGGCATTTAATTACTCTGTGGTTCAGAGCAAGTCGGTTAGTATCTCTGGTTCTTGAATTCATCTGTAAATTAAAGATACTATTCTCTGGATTGTAAATTCTGTCCCCTTTCATATATGAATAAAATTCCATAGATATATATTTTAATCCCTTTAGGGCAAGCCAAAAACTAATTTATTATTTCATGAGGGAAGATCGAGCATATGTAGTTTCCTCTAGAAGTTTGTAAAAATTAAAAAAAAATTGTTAGACATAAGAATCAATATCAAAACCTAAAAGGAAAATAAAAATCATTTAGTTCAATAATATTTTGACATCATAAGTATGCAAAATCACTCTAGACTATCTTTGAATGTTAACAGGAGAAAACATGTTATTTGTGAGAAGCCCATGAGAAACTTGTGTATATCAAGAGATTAAAATACAGTTTAATTTTATTCTAGCTGGCCACATACCTTAACCAAATTACAGCTTCATATTTTAAGAAATATCTGTATTTCTGACATATTAGGTCACTTTAGTTTTTTATTTGCGTTTTGGATTACCAGAGTGATAAGCAATGTATCTTAATAAAGTCTAAAATAGCTTCTCAAATGTTTGAAATCAGGCATTTATTCTTACTGATTTGTATCATCTACCAAACAACAGAATGTATTAAATATAGCAGATGCTTAGAAAACATTTCTTGGATTTATTGGTGATAATATTATGAAATTGATTGCATTTAGAAGTCAGAGGACATTCATCCATTCATAGATATTATTTAATAGACTATTAAAACATACCATATATTATATTATACTATATATGATATATATCTTATATCATATATAGTGGATATTTATATTTTAATATGTTATTATTGACCTCATCTCCCTTCCTTAAAAATCACTTATTCAATAAATAAAGTAAAAAAAAAAAAAAGAGAGAATAAAATCCATCAACAAAATAGGGAAACTTCAAATCACAAACTATGCAGAGTATAGGTCCAAATTTATAAAAACTAAGTTTGAACAATACCATGCACTGAGAAATAATATACATTTCCTAAGACTTTATGCAGGACAAAAATGTATTTAAAAGTAAGTGTGAGGGGCACCTGGGTGGCTCAGTTGGTTAAGCATCCAATTCTTGATTTTGGCTCAGGTCATGATCTCATGATATGTAAATTCAAGCCCTGCATCAGGCTCTGCACTGACATTATATGTATGAAAAAGGTAAAAAAAAAAAAAAAAATACACACACACACACACACACACACACACACACACACACACAAGAAATATGTCCAATGTCCAAGTGACAAAAAGGTTGTATGTTTATTTTGGGGGTAGAAGTGGGGTGAAAAAAATCAAAGTCTGGATACAAAATAAAAAATAATTAAAAGAGGTCCACAAAATTTGTTAAAATAATTGGAACATCCAAAATTTGCTAAAATAATTAATACAGCAAAAAGATAAAAGGGTAATGATCAACTTTTGTATCTCTGCAGCATAGGTTCTGAATTAACTTTTAACAACTACTAAATGAAATACACAAATTGGCAAGGCTTCATGGACTAATCAATAGCCTGGCTCAAAAACACAGTTATATCTGGAGATCCCATTAAATTTAAACATGACCCCCTATAACCTTAGAGGAACTGGTAAATATAAAATAGGTTTGTCTCACATTAACTATTGTATTATCTGTATTTCCCATAGAGATAGCACCCAATTGTGCTAAAATATCCCATAATGGGCCTGAGTGTCCTTATGTAATGAACAATAAATTGTAATAAAATTAAATATTGGCCATTTACATATTGTTTTGCCAAAATGGGGTCCCATTAACAACCCCAAGTTAAATAATATGGCTCAGTATAAAGGTTTGTAAGAATTGAAACTTCTTAAATAAGACCTAATAAGTAATCTCACTTCTTCTACATTGAACAGCTCAATTTAGCCTGTTCTTAAATTTAACGAGAATAAATAACACTTCACAGTGGATTACTGCAACCTAAATGTTGTCCCACCCATTCATTAAAACCCCCATAATCCAGAGCCAATATTATTGAAAACATTGACTGATTGAATAATCAGCAACCAGGAAATATTTTGTTATTAGAGAATTGGCTATAATTCTCCATTTCAACAGTTTCTTAGCCACAGTGAACCTTCCCCTTCAAAAGAACACAATACACTTTTAACAGGCTTCCCATGATCAGGTACATCAGAAGCCTGTCACTACACACAACGTTTGCAGGCAATATTTTCACTACATCCATCTTTTCTCCAGGAGCATGTGTATGATATTACATTGATCACACCCTCCTTCCATATGACATATTTTAGTCCCCTCTGGGTTCAAAAGATATCATATTTTTCATTTACAAATTTTATTTAATCTTAGTAATGCTGTTACTTATAAATTGGCTCAGCCTAAATGGGAATTCCTCCAACTAAAGGTCCTACAATTTGCTCAATTCGAAATCAACAGGACTCTTGTTATCGCTTGACAAACCCAAACCACGGGCTTCTGGTATCAGAAACTGCTTTTCTCAGCCCTGCACTATACAAAATTAGAACAGCAATTACTGGCCAAGTACTGGATTGTCCTGGTATTAGAGGCTTTCACAGATTTTGAAACTGACTCCATAGCAAACTATCCATCATGCCTTAGGAATCAGCTCCCAACAAGCTCTGCACAGCTGCTAAAACCACCTTGCTACAGGATAGAATGAAACGTGGACCCTCTGGCATACCCTACCAGCAGGATGGGTAGCTTTCCCTGTCTTTAATTCCTCCTCAAATGCCACAGTACTCGAGGAGGTTGCTCATCTTTCAGACCCCTTGGTTACCTGGAGAGCCTGCAGGATTAACTGAGTGAACAGCAAAGAGGGTTCATAGACTTTACAAGTGGGATTGCCACCATTATATGTGACAGAGCTCAGTGGAATGTTGCTATTTTCTTTCCCTTAACCAAGATGTCCTTAATGAAGGAAGAGACCCAAGGATAAGCATGATTGGGCAAATATCAGGCAATCATTGTAGCTCTGGATGCCCTGGTCAAAGATTGGTCCATCTGCACATCTGTTGCTAACTCTTGGGCCACTGCCAATGGTCTAGCTGTCTAGTGCAGCCATTGGCAGCAATAATTCCTCCTCTAAAGTTTCCCCTTTAGGAATCTGGGAACCTCTTGCTTCACAGATATTCAAAATACAATTCAAGGTAATTTATACTAAGCCCACAATATAAGGCCTTACTGGGATGCTCCTAATCCCCTTTGGAGTTCTTGGCATTACTAATAGTAAACAAGGCACTCATTACACTTCTTACAGTGCATGATGGAAGGCTATTAAAGAGGGCATTCAATGGAACTTCCACCTCTAAGTCCAAGCAGCTAGTTTAATTAAGAGGCCAAATGACCTCCTCAAAATCTATTTAGGTTACAAATGGAAACTGGATGCCCTGCTGAGTCTAAATTCATGCTCCCTGAGGACATGTACCCCCACTCCAATGTTATACAGGTACCTCATTTGCCTTTGACATTTCTAAAGTCCAGGGTTTTGATAACACCTCACCATGTGACTATCCTGATAAAGTATCTCCTTGGTTTCCTAGAAGAGCACTTTTTCTTCTACTAACTAAAAAATATTAATCATCATTTATTTGACAAGAAGGCATCAAAGGGTTAATTGTAACATAGGGCCTAAAGTGTCATATGTTCTCTTGGCATCTTTGGGCCTCACAAAACCGCTAACTGTGAGTTCCTGTGCTCTCACCAGATAATATCCCTCACTCAGTGGGAAAGATTCCCCACCTGGCTAGTCCTTATCAGCTGGGCCAACTGCATTCCACCAATCCTCAGTCTAATGTTTTTCACTTCTTTGCCAGACAAGGGGCACCTCATCCTCTCATGATTGCAAAAGCTGCCTTTCACAGTCCCTGTTTGTTCACTGGGCTCCAGAATGCAACCTCTGTGTGGTCTTGCATGGTATGCAATGTCTTCCTTTCCAGGTTGTGAGTTTATGGCACTAATAAACTGCTGTCAAGTTCATCTGTCCCATGTTAGGTTTTGGGTGTTTGCTCATTTCACACACTATTTAAGGCAGAGATCCTTTTCCCACACATCTGAAAAGTTATTGGAATAGTGTGAACTTGATAAAATCTACACACAAAATCATTTTCTTCTTGATATAAAGCAAAGAACTCTTCACACCAATAAGTGCACATTTAAACACATATAGATATACATTAAAATGTTATTTAAAAATCTATGTCATATAACAAAGACAAGATAATAGAGTAGGCATAATAAGACATGTCAACATAAAGAAAAATATAAAAACTTCACTTAGAGTCCCCTCCAAAAAAGATGATTATATGAGGAAATTTTTGCAAAATAAGGGAAGAGTGTTCAGCTTACTTTATCAAATTATAAAAATTGTAAAACTATGAAAATTAAGACATTATAGAACCGATGCAGAAACAGATCAGTGGAAATAAATAGAAAGGTTTTCATATAATAATTTCTGTCAAGGCAGTAATGGGGCCAGAGATCATTAAAATTATGGTGTTAAAAATTGGTAGTCATTTGGAAGAGTAATTTAGACCTTGATCTTACATCTTACACTATAATAAATTTTGAACAAAGTAAAGATTTATAAAACAACACTATTTCTAGAATAAAATACAGATCGATATTACATAATAGTGTGCTGTGTAAGGACTTTCTGTGCTTGAGGCCAGGGACATTATGAAGAAAAAAATAGTAATAACTTTTACAAAATAAAAATTAAGAGAAGTCTTTTATGGGAAAATATCTTAAAATTTTAATGAAATATAACCTAAAAGTGATATCTGAAATGTGGTAAAAGTATATACTTTATATTTTTATATTAAACACAAATTAATATGAAGATAGGTGAATATCTCAATTTAAATACAGATTATAGACACAAATGTATTGGAAAGTATGAATGGCATACAAACATAAGAATAAATTATCATATCTATTATTGAAAAAGTTTATAAAGAAAGAATTTAGGATAACTAGGGATAAAATAATAATAAATATAGCCCTTTTGATTTCTTCAAAAGCTCAATGTATTCCAGAAATCTAGATAACTAAAAAACTAGCTGTCAATCTAGTTACCTAACTCTATTTTTTAACCACATGAAGCATTTTATTTTATATACATAAAGTTTGCCTTGCAAAAGAGAAAAATATGTTTTTCATCCATTTCCTCTAACAAACTAGAATTATTATTCTGAAGTAGAAGTCAGAGGACTATGTGTAGTAAATAAATGGGTATGTTTTTAGATAGTTTGTAAATAGCTTTAAATAAGAAATTATTGCTATCAGCTACATCTGATGAAAATAAATGTCAGCAGTACAAATAAGTACAAAAACTATGGGCTTCAGGTCACAATTACAGCTTTCTTGAAAAGTTTAGATAAATTTCTAGTGAGATAAATTTTAGGTCCAAGCTAACTCCTGCATGTTAATCACTCTGAAATATTTAATATCTAGGACTTTCATCTTCATATATAATGTAACTCTGGTGTTATTGAATTTATACAGATTGTGATTTTATAGAGATTTTGATGCAAAATGAAGACAAATGGAAATGAGATAAGAATTAATGTTTTTTCAGAAAAAAAGAAAAGAACTGAAAGTAGAGTTGGGAATATAGGTACAGAAGAGAGGCTTTAAAATCACTCCAAATATTCTAACCCAATATTCACTTCCTTTTGAGTGTGGGCAGGAGAGTTGCTTCTAACCAAAAGAGTCATTGGTAATGGGATGTCACTTCCATGATAAGATTATAACTTCCATTATGCTAGAAGACTCTCTCTCTTGTTGGCTTTAATGAAGCAAGTTGCCATGTAGGGGAGGTCCCAAACCCAGATAGGAGGTTCTGAGTCCAATAGTCTAAAAGGAACTGACCCATGCCAGCAACCACTTATGTGAATTTGGAAACAAATCCTTCCCAGTGGTGCTTTCTCTCAGACTCCAATCCTGGGCAATGCCCTAATGGCAGCCTTGTGAAGAGTCATGTTAATGAATCTTCTTGAATTTTTGACACACATAAGTTGTGATAAAACAAATATGTGGTTTTCAAGCCAGGTGATTTGTTATGCAGCAATATATAATTAATATACTAGATAAACCTACTTAAATTCTTTGGACCTCAGATAACTCCCCTGAAACTTAGTTATTATTTTCACAGTCTATGAATTTACAGAGAAGAGTGTACATTTAATCTAGATACTTGAAGTCTTTATAAAAGAGGAAAAGTATGTGCTAGGAATAACAGAATTATTCTGTGGGGGGAAAAGAAATAGCATTAGGATAAAAGTAGCATTTGTGAAAATGTGGAAAGAAAGTGTAGGCCAAGTCAATATAAAAAACTGAGTTAATATATAGCTATATACATAGCTATATACATAGGTTTTATACACACACATATACACAGATATATGTATACACAAAATAGTAAAAAATAATATATCTATATATTTCAAAATCAAAAATACTATGGCATGTACATCCTAGCGACAACCATTTTCTATCCTTCTCTTCCATTCAAGCATTATTTAGATATTTGTTCAAAACCTGATACACCATTTACCATTGCAAAATTACCTAAAATCAATCACCAAGTATGGAGAAGGATTGATTTAAAGATACAAAGATAATCATGGGTGGTTGCACAAAAAGATGGGAGTAAGATATTGATGAGAATACTTCAGAGTTCTGGCTGAGTCACAGACCATTTTTATCAGTAACCTCCTCTTACATGTGACATTGCTATGTTGTACTCTCATCAGAAAACACATACTGGTCAATACTTTGGATTAAACCTTATGGAACTGCCATTTTCATGTTAAAAGTACTCAAACAGCAATGGATGGATATGTTTCCATTTCATCTTTCTGTTGCTTCTGAGCATGTCTTCAATAGAAACTGTAACTTATTTTAATCAGATAGGAAAAAAAGTAATTCAGTGGGGGGGAAATTACCTATAGTCTAAACTTAACTTTAAGAAACAATTAAAAACAATAAATGTAGGCCCTTTTAAGGTTGCATCATCATAAACTATTACTATATTCTATTTTCTTCCTTTTCAGAGGATACATCTAAGACTGCTGTTATTCTATGCATTCAAGGTGACTGTTTTTACTGATACCTGGATCGTAAGAAAAAAATATAGAGCCAATAGATGAAAAAATATTTACTCTTTGTTAAAATTTTACTAACAAAAGACATTTAAAATAATTTTAGTTCTTCCACCACTAGTTAAATTTAATTTCATGATTACACAAAGGAAAGAAAGAGCCTAATTGTTCCTCCAAAAGTAGAAAAATACTTTTGTACCCATTGTTTTAATTTTCTTTTGTTAAATAATGTAAGTCAGTTGACTATTCAGTAATGCTTTAGAGAGGCACATTTGAGACAATTTCTTTTATTCTTTTGTTCACAGTAGTAACTCTGTGTTTGACTTAATTTAGTTTGCTTATAATTAAAAAACAAATATCCTGTACTTAATTACTTTTGTTCTCAGATTCCTCCTTTTAAGTAATTGTGTAATCAGTGATCAAGTGTACCAGGCTTTTAGAACAGTTTGATGGTTATAGGGTATTTGTCCCACCTCATTTGGTGAGCTGGTTTGAATGAAGGTAATAGGGTTGGTATTAGTTTAATGCAGCTCTGGATCAATGCTTTCAATTTATTTTAAGGACTATAACTCTTGTTATTACACATAATTGCTCCCACCCATTGAAGAAATGTACATACTATACTTCAAGGCATAGAATGGGATCCATTTTTATCTGAACAATGCTTTCATAAAACAACTGAGATCCAGGTATTTGGAAAGGCTTATATTTTTCAACTGTGGCCATGTAAAAGTATGATTGAAAAGCCAGGGAAGACTTTCCTTGTCTTTCAGTTTGAGGATGCTGTAAACCAGGATAATTATCATCAATACAAGATAGGGTTACCTCTCAGCAGATGAAAACATCATTTAGCTAAGCTTTCTTATACCTATACTACAAATAAATAAATTTTGCTGCTACATTTTCAATCCATTTATTTTTGCTATGAGTATCAAATCTCCAATTTTTTAGCATTTTATTTCATTTCATTTCATTTCATTTTATCTCATCATGATAAGTGTACTCTTTAATACCCATCTCCTATTTCCTCCATCCCCCAATCGCCCTCTGCTCTGGTAACCGTCAGTTTGTTCTCTATAGTTAAGGTCTGTTTCTTGGTTTCTCTCTCTCTCTTTTTCCTTTGATTTTTGGTTTTGTGTCTTAAATTTTTGCAAAATTTTGCAATAATATTTGCAAAATTAAAAACAATGTAAGGAAAAGAAGAAGACAAAAATAATAATCTGAATGCCAAATTCAGCACCAACCAAAAGTTCAGACAGGTTATCTAAACTAGGGATAGTAAGTGTAGGTTCTATTAACACAGATGTTGCTTAAGCAAAGCCTTTGAGAGTTCTTTTGGCTTTGATTTTAAAAAGTAAACAACATATTTACCTTTAATGTGGAAATTCTGGTGACATTCGCATTAGAATCTTCAACTACTTCCTTGGCTCAAGATCTGTCACCACTAGTTTTCCCTGTGAGCCCAGGTTAGTGATATCAATGCCAGAAAAAAAAAAAAGAGCAAAACAGCATATTTCTCCAGTATCACAAGGTTTGTTTCCCAGTCACATAATAAGCAGAGAATCATTCCTCCTTAAAAAGTTCCAGCTGAGGGGCACCTAAGCGGCTCAGGGGATTGAATGTCTGACTCTTGATTTTGGCTCAGGTTATGATCCCAGGATCGTGGAATTGAGCCCTGTGTCTGGCTCTGCACTGAGCATGGAGCCTGCTCAAGATTCTCTCCCTCTTTCTCTCTGCCCCTCTACCCTGCTCATACTTTATTTCTCTGTCTGAAAAAAAATCCAATTGAAAACTCTTCAGTATACCAGATGCCAACTTACTAGTATTTCCATTTACTTATTTTGATATTGTATTCTTAAAACATTTGTATTTTTAAAGAAATATATTTTTTTAATTCTTAAAAAAAACTGTCTCTGAAATTTTTAGTTCCTTTTAGTAGTCAAACAAACACATACACGTGCGCGTGCACACACACACACACACACACAAGAAAAGCAGCAAGGCGTTTAGATCCATTTTCTAATATTGCACCACATTCTATTAAGTGGCACTAATTGCATTGGGAATGAAAATTAATTGAGAAGCTCTCACTATCTTTGCATAGCTACTTGAACTTACACATTATCTTTGGAGTTCATTCCCAGTGAGCAGTTTTTTCACACTGTCTTCACAATCCATGACCTAATATGAACAAATGTATGCGTAATTTGCCAGTGCCTCACCACTGAAATGCTGTGATTCAATGTAGCCAAAGTACATAAAAATGACAATATAGTTATTTCCCAATTATCCCACAGCAGCAGAGTAACCACTGTTTCAATATAAAGTGTAATTGATTCCTAATTGCTGTACTTTCACAGAAAGGCCACAGCCCATAACTTCATTAAATAGTGAAAACACAAATAACTATTCATAAGGAAAGAATTAGCATATGCTATATGCTTATTTACTTTCTAATCTGTAAATGTTTTAGTTTCTGGTCTGTGGAAAGGCTGCACAGTTTGCAATATGTCATTCAGATGTTCCTCAGGGAACAGGAAATTTGCCTGGTGATGTTCATTTAGGAGGGGGAAATAAAATATTGGCTATTTGATATTTGATGTGCTCTAGAGGACTTGGCCCAATTACTGGACCATTTCCAATACTGACATAGAGGAGAGCAAATATCCAAGCCTGTGAATTGAGGGCAGATTCATTTTTATATACACTAAGGCAAGTGAGGACTTCCGTAAAGGATGGAAAAGAAGAAATGATAAAATGATAGAACACAGGGAAATAGGATTTATCTACTGACTAATGTGGAAAGTGACTGAAGAGTGTAGCTTCTAATCATGAGTGTTACTCAGGTACTATTCTAGAAGTGTCCTTGAGGTAAAAGGAAGGGCAACCTATATCTTTGTATTATGAAAAATGAGCAAACAAAATAGGAGGTGTAAAAAAAAAAAAAAGAATTTAATTAGACCTGCTACAAAATACTTATGTTAGGTTACCAAATACTGACTTTTAACAGTCCTAGAATTGATTTTCCTACCTTCACAGTGCCCTATTATAGAACTTTATAAAAATGTTCTGTTGGGTTCCCTATAACTTAGCAAAAAGATTCAGATGATCTGCAAGTGTTAAACTACAATATAATTTAAAATATTTATATTATGCACTACTTGAATGATGGTAATAAAATACACTCATTGGAAATAACCAAGATTTTAATGTATGACTTCCAAAACAGTGATGTTTTCCCTGCAATAAAATCCTCATAGATGACAAATATGGCAATGATTAGAAATATGTTCACACACTGGTCGTTTTTTGAGATTCAGGCTGTGCACATTAGTTCACATAAAACTGTACAGGGAAATACAATTGTGCAGTGTAAATACTAGAACATGTATCTGCTATATATACTGAATTAAATAAATGCTAGACAGGACACAGGCTCATCTGCTTGTCTCGTGTTCTTTCCATGGTATGATAACTTAAGAAATAAGCATTAAGAAGGCATGTGGTAGACACTTCTGGTGTTCTGTCCAAATTTCCTTTGCACACACTTTGCAGGCGAGTGTCTTCAAACCCCCAGATACTGGATGTGTTAGCAAGTAAAAACTCAGAACAACATCTTTCTCTGAAGAACTATCCTTGTTCCCCTCACATAGGAGTCTATGAATCTTCCTTCCTGCCTAGTAGACCTTGACCAAAGACTGAATGCCAGACCCATTGTCACAGGTGTAAATAACATTGTAGTCTAATTTGTGCTTCAGAATAAAGCTAGATTCCAGTTAAGTTTTCATTACTCCTTAGTTCTTTCCCCTGGACTGTCCAAGATCCCTCGCCCTCCCCTCATCCTAAGTCTACTCCCCAATAAATAACAGTATAAGAATCCCCAGTTCAGTCACTTCCAAGAAATCCTACTAAGAGTGGGCTTGGTTCTAGACTCAGGAATGGTCCTAGAAAGCAGGTCCTAAGAATGACATCTAGAGTTGGCTCAGTTACTGGTCATATGACCTTGTATGTCCCATCACTATGACAGGTTAAGAATTGATGGGTCCTGTCACACTATAGGTGTAGTGAACTGGGAATGCAAATAGGTGGAAGTAAATACACTAGTTGATGCAATGTCTCCAGTATTTGAAAGGTGTCATGAAAAAAGAAAATATGGGAACTTGAGAATTTCATACTTGTTGCTAAGCACCATTGATATGCTAAAGAGAAAAAGTGACAGACTCACATCTATTAATCAATACTTTAAAGCAAAGATAGCCATGCTGTCTTGATGATTACAGCTTTGTAGTAGAGGCTAAAGTCTGGGACTGTGATGCCTCCCACTTTGGTCTTCTTCTTCAATATTACTTGGCTATTCGAGGTCTTTTGTGGTTCCATACAAATTTTAGGATTGCTTGTTCTAGCTTCGAGAAGAATGCTGGTACAATTTTGATTGGGATTGCATTTAATGTGTAGATTGCTTTGGGTAGTATTGAAATATTAACAATATTTATTCTTCCAATCCATGAGCATGGAATGTTTTCCATTTCTTTGTATCTTGTTCAATTTCCTTCATAAGATTTCTATAGTTTTCAGCATACAGATTTTTACATCTTTGGTTAGGTTTATTCCTAGGTATTTTATGATTCTTGGTGCAATTGTGAATGGGATCAGTTTCTTTATTTGTCTTTCTGTTCCTTCATTATTAGTGTTTAAGAATGCAACTGATTTCTGTACATTAATTTTGTATCCTGTGACTTTGCTGAATTCATGTATCAGTTCTAGCACACTTTTGGTGAGACTATCGGGTTTTCCATTTATATTATCATGTCATTTGTAAAAAGTGAACTCTTGACTTCATCTTTGCCAATTTTGATGCCTTTCATTTCCTTTTGTTGTCTGATTGCTGATGCTAGAACTTCCAACACTATGTTAAACAACAGCGGTGAGAGTGGACATCCACAGACCAGTAGAATAGAATAGAGACTATAGAATTGGACCCACAAAAGTATGGCCAACTAATCTTTGACAAAGCAGGAAAGAATATCCAGTGGAAAGAAGACAGTCTCTTTAACAAATGGTGCTGGGAGAACTGGACAGCAACATGCAGAAGAATGAAACTAGACCACTTTCTTACATCATTCACAAAAATAAACTCAAAATGGATAAGGATCTGAATGTGAGACAGGAAACCATCAAAACCCTAGAGGAGAAAGATAGAAAAAACCTCTCTGACCTCAGCCGCAGCAATTTCTTACTTGACACATCTCTAAAGGCAAAGGAGTTAAAAGCAAAAATGAACTATTGGGATCTCATGAAGATAAAACACATGAAAAGATGCTCAACGTCACTCCTTATTAGGGAAATACAAATTAAAACCACACTGAGATACTACCTCATGCCAGTCAGAGTGGCTAAAATGAACAAATCAGGAGACTATAGATGCTAAAGAGGATGTGGAGAAATGGGAACCCCCTTGCACTGCTGGTGGGGATGCAAACTGGGGCAGCCACTCTGGAAAACAGTGTGGAGGTTCCTCAAAAAATTAAAAAATAGATCTACCTTATGACCCAGCAATAGCACTGCTAGGAATTGCTGATGCATAGAGGCACTTGTATCCCAATGTTTATAGCAGCACTTTCAACAATAGCCAAATTATGGAAAGAGCCTAAATGTCCATCAACTGATGAATGGATAGAGAAACTGTGGTTTATATACACAATGGAATACTACTTGGCAATGAGAAAGAATGAAATATGGCCTTTTGTAGCAACATGGATGGAACTGGACAGTGTTATGCTAAGTGAAATAAGTCATACAGAGAAACACAGATACCATATGTTTTCACTCTTATGTGGATCCTGAGAAACTTAACAGAAGACAATGGGGGAGGGGAAGGAAACAGAAAACTTAGAGAGGGAGGGAGCCAAACCATAAACCATTCTCTTAACCATTCTCTTAAAAAGTGAGAATAAACTGAGGGTTGATGGGGGGTGGGAGTGAGGGGGAAGTAGGTGATGGGCATTGAGGAGGGTACCTGTTGGGATGAGCACTGGGTGTTGTATGGAAACCAATCTAAAAATAAGTTTCATATTAAAAAAAAAAAGCAAAGGTAGAGTTACAAGGCTTTCTTGACAGCATTTCGAAAGACTCTCACCTCCCGAAATCCCAAGGCAGATCACTGAAGTTCAAACCCAGGACTTAATTGCAAGAATGGAAGAAATCAAGAAGAGCCTGAATTCTCAGCCTCAGCTGAATTATCAGTCTCTGTGCAAGGCTGGGGCCTGATGTGGAAATAATAAACCCAGAGATCTGGAAATGAGTATCTATATTGGTGTATTTGAGAATCTTAAATCTTGAGGTCTGAATTCTCAGGACCAACACCATCTTCTTGGCAGATAGACCCCCTTTCCTGACTTCTTGTTTCAAACCATGTAAGAACTTCTTATAAGGCAAGAATGTAAAAGACAATGTTTGCCCTCTTCAGGATGTGCCCCCAATTGTCTTCTGTCCAATAGACTATTTTTACCAGTTTTATTGAGATATAATTGACATATAATCTTGTGTAAGTTTAAGATGTGCAATGTTATGATTCGATAGACATATATATTGCAAAATGATTACTGCAGTAGGGTTAGTTAGCACATCCATTAGTTCACAAAATTATCATTTTTGTGTGCTGTGAGAATGTTTAAGATCTATTCTCTTAGAAAGTTATAAATATATAATATGGTATTCTTAACTACAGTCACCATACTGTATATTAGATCCTCAGAACTTACTCATCTTAGAACTTGAAGACTGTACCTTTTGACTAATATCTCCCTATTTTCTCCACCCCTCAGACGCTGGCAACCACTCTTCTACTCTCCGTTTCTGTGAGTTCAACTTTTTTAGATTTCACATATAAGTGCAATACTTGCAACAGACTCTTAACTAGGGTAAAATCTCAGTATAACTCAACCAGAAATTAGTAGACCTAATCAGGATTAAGAGGTTTTATACGACAAAGGAGCTGCAGGCTGTGCTAATAGGTGTTAGCAGGAAAGTAGGCCTGGAAGGTCCTGAGGGTACCAGCAGGTCGGCAGAATATAATAAGAGTTTGTCTATATGGGGGCACTCTCTGGTGACAAAGGATTTGATACTCTCACAAGGGATGATCTGAATGCTTGAAAAATATGTTAGCGTTCATTAAATAAAGAGGAGATGCCAGAACTGCCTAGGTGTTATATTGATACCAATATACATATGACAATGTATGACCACAGAAATCACTATTCATGAGAGCTATGCGGACCACAATGAGATAAATGTTATACCTGTTAGGATGACCATCATCGAAAAGACAAGAGATAATAAATTTTGGTTGAGGCTGTGAGGAAAATGGGACCCTCATGCAGTGTTGGTGGGGATGTAAATTGGTGCAGCTACTAGAAACAGCAGTATAAAGATTCCACAAAAGATGAAAAATAGAACTACCATATGATACAACATTTCCACTTCTGGGTATTTATCCAAAGGAATGAAAACAGGATATTGAAGATATATCTGCATTCTCATGATGTTATATATTACAGAGAAAGACACATGCTGTATGGTATCACTTATATGTGGAATCTAAAAACATCAAACTCATAGAAACAGAGAGTAGAATGGTGTTTGACAGGGTACAAAGGGTGAGAGAAATGGGAAAATGTTGGTCAAGGGGTATAATTTTCAGCTATATAATGAGTAAGTTCCAGGAATCTAATGTACAACGTGATGACTCTAGTTAACAATACTGTATTGTATACTTGAAAGCTGCAATGAGAGTAGAGCTTTAATGTTCCAACCATAACAACAACAAAGTGGTGATTATATAAGATGAAGGATGTGTTAACTGACCTTAATGTCATAATAATTTCACTATATATATATATATATATATATGTGTGTGTGTGTGTGTCAAATCATCACATTGTACATTTTAAACTAACACAATGTTACATGTCAGTTATACTTCAAAAAACCTGGAAAAAATTAGAAAACTCAAAAGCTAACTATATGTCTTGAGAGGGCCTGAGAAGAGTCCATTTACCAAAGCAATAAGTAATATGTTGGGGGGGGCAGTATTATTTAAAGCCTAGGCCTGACTTCTTTAAAGATAAGAGTTGGGGGTAGAACACACAGATAAGGAACTGAGAATGCTAGTATCTGTATACATACATATGCATATACATATACAGAAACGTATATACAAACACATTATGGAGAACCTATAGAGAGAGAGAGAGTGTGTGTGTGTGTGTGTGTGTGTGTGTGTGTGTGTGTGTATAACCAACATCTACTTCATAATATGTCCACTAAGTCCACAAGCCTATCCAGTAGAAATTTCTCTGGTTCCTGAATGTACCACTGAATTTGACACACTAAGCTGTTTTCAAAATTCTCTTATTGTTGTGCTCTACTACAAATAGTCCAAAGGGACCTGAACCATCTAGAAATTCTGCAAAGCATCACATTGGTTCACTATATTAATGATATCGTATTAAACAGATCTATACCTTTTGCCACTAAGAAAGAAGCATAATGTTTGGTAGTCTTCTTTGGCACATTCTCCATGTGGGGATATTGCTAGCATCAACTTTACACAAAAAGTTTCTAGCTTTGAGTGGGTTCCAGAGCAAGAAAAGACGTGGCAGCAGGTCCAGGCTTGGGGACAAGCAGTCCTATTACTCGGGCCACAGGACCCGACAGATCCCATCTAAGGTAGCAAAAGGGAATGCCTTGGTTTGTTGAAAGCTCTGGGAATAGAGTTGTCACATGGATCCTTAGGGTTCTGAAGCAAGGCCATGCCATCTCTGCTAGAGAATATGTGCTCGATTTATGAACAAAGAGCTCCTGGCATGCTTGTAAACAAACTGAGCATCTGGAGCTGGGATATCAAGAGATCATATAGTTAGAACTACCCATGATAAATCAGGTACTGTCACACTCATCGACTCATATAATTATTCACCATAGAAACAAGTAGTATAAACCAAGTACTGTGGGTAGGTCACAGAGATGAAACTGTGACCCCATTTCAGTGTACTTCTGGTGCTATATGTAAAATACCTGAAATGTTAATGGCCCCTGGATACTTTAGCTCTTCTAGTTGGTTATATGTTCTATCACTAAAAACAATATTTTGCATTTTACACATTTATATAGGAATATCTTTCATATATGTGTGTATGTGTATGTATATATATATTCACACATGTGCACACACTCATGTATTATATATATGTGTGTGTGTGTGTATAAATATATATATGTATATAAAATGAATGGTAAATTTAAGGCCTAAATTATATATTTTTCTCTTACATTGTTTAAGTAGATCATTCTATGCATATGTTAAATTTCTTTACAAACATTAAAGAATATAATGCAATATCATAGCATATGGTATTACTAAAGAAAAGTTTAAATTTAATCTGATTGCCCTTTCTTTAAATATAGCCTATATTCTGGGGCACTGGCGTGGCTCGGTGGATTAAGCATCGACCTCAGCTCAAGTCATGATCTCGTGGTTCTTGAGTTTGAGCCCCTCGTCGGGGTCCGTGCTTACAGCTCAGAGCCTGGAGCCTGCTACAGATTCTGTCTCTCTCTCTCTCTCTGCCCCTCCCCTGCTTGCACTCTGTTTCTCTCTCTCTCTCAAAAATAAATAAATGTTAAAAGAAAATTTATTTAAAATAATAACTTGTATTTTTATTTCTTGAAATTTCACTAGAAACACTATCTTCTCAGCAGGAATTTTGCCTTTTAAATCTAAAGAATAACATACAGTTGTTTTCAACTTATTTTCCTCTAATCTATCATCGGTTATATCTTGCCTCCACTCTCTTTCTCTATGCTTCCTTAATTCCAACTGCATGGATCTATCCTCTTGCCTCCATGTCTTTTAAATTTTTACATTATATTTACTATTGTTTACCTTTTTCTCTGCCTTTTAAAAGATTTCTTCATGTTTACTTATTTATTTTGAGAGAGAGAGAGAGAGAGAGAGAGAGAGAGAGAGAATAAGTAGGGGAGGGGCAGAGAGAGGGAGAGAGAGGATCCTAAGCAAGATCTGCACTGGCAGTGCAGAGCCCAGTGCAGGGTTCAAACCCAGGAACCATGAGATCATGACCTGAGCAGGTCATGAAACCAAGAGTAAGGATCTTAGCTGACTTAGCCACCCAAGCACCCTTGAAGTATTTCTTCATGTTTAATATTCAGACTACCTGCTTAATTATCTATCTCATATAGTCTATTATTTAGTCTGTTTGTTTAATCTTTTACATAATTTTTAACATTTTTAAAAAATTTCTAGGATCTCTTTATTCTCTGATTGCTCTTTCACAACAACTGGTTATTTTCTTAGAGATAAAATGTCTTCTTGCAATTCCTCAAGGGATACTAATTTGAATTTTTAATGTCCTCTTTTAGTGTCTGAATTATAATCTGTTTCTTGCAGGGTCATTTCGTCTGTGTACTCATTTTGGTACATCTATTTCATGCTCATAGTTGCTGTCAAATTTCTGATGGTTCTTAGTTCATATTTATGAATGAAAGACTAGGTTAATTAAGTGTGTGGTATAAATTGCCTCCATGGTTATTAAAGTATATTTACAAAATGATCCCTTCCTTGAAGGAAACAACTGGCAAGTCACTCTAAGTAAGTTGAAGAATTCATTAACAGGTAGGCATCCCTAAATGGAACCTAGTCAGTGAACAAGCATGTACACTAGGGACCCTCTCAATTGCTTTAGGAGAGCATTATTCTGGAATTGGATTAATGTAGTGAAAGTTACATCTGGGATGAGCTGATTTCTTTTTTTGTTTGTTTTTGTTTTTGTTTTGACTCTCACATATTAATATCAAAGTACATACTTCAGTCTTAAACATTCCTTTAGTTTAGTTGTTTAAACCTTTAAACCTACATAATTGTCTTGGGCAGATTATTCCCAACAATTCTATACATGGATAAAGTGAAACGTTGTGATTGGCTCAAGTATGTAAACTGCAGTTCTTTAAATATCTAGAAGGCTATCTTAAAGTCATCTTCCATTTCTTCAGATATTTTTAGTTTGAATTTGAAGCTGGTCTCAACTTTCTTTAAAAGGGACTTGGATAGATCTGGTGGTACAGTTCTGTTTTTTTCTGACCTATTTGCCATCTCCAGAAATCATGCCTTTGTTGACTCTAATCTTCTAGAATGTTCTCAACTAATAACAACTAATTTTACGTTAATTTAATAATTTATGTTAATCTAATAACAACTTTACTTTTAATCAACAGTGGCTTGTGTTCACCATTTTATTTCTGTTTTCCATCTTCTACATGTGTTGAGTTCAGCATCTTTTTTTAAGACGTTTTTTTAATGTTTACTTATTTTTTGAGAGAGCCAGAGACAGAATGAGAGTGGATTAAGGGCAGAGAGAGAGGGAGACACAGAATCCGAAGCAGGCTCCAGGCTCTGAGCTGTCAGCACAGGGCCCGACAGGGGGCTCGGGCTCAGGAGCTGTGAGATCATGACCCGAGCTGAAGTCGGACTCTCAACGGACTGAGCCACCCAGGCGCCCCGAGTTCAGCACCTTTTATCAGAGTTTCAATGGCTAGTTTGTTTATTAAAAATTTCAAGGCAGATTATAAAAAAACTGAACAAATCCACTTAACCATTATAGGTTTCAAGGATCTATGCTTCAAATCGCAAATCAAATACCAGTAAAAAATTAAAACTTCCTAAACACTTTTAAATGACCATCTCCATGATAAGCAGTAAGGTAAGTATTTTAGTATACAATTGGAAACTACCATAATATTACACCCTAAATTTTATAGCAGCACTATCAACAATAGCAACATTATGGAAAGAGACCAAATGTCTATTCACTGATGAATAGATAAAGAAGATGTGGTATATATATACAATGGAATACTACTCGGAGATGAAAAAGAATGAAATCTTGCCATTTGCAACAATGTGGATGGAGCTAGAGGGTATTGTATTAAGGGAAATAAGTCAGTCAGAAAAAGACAGATATCATATGATTTTACTCATATGTGGAATTTGAGAAACACAACATATGAACATAGGGGAATGGAAGGAAAATAATACAAAAACAGAGAGGGAGGCAAACCCTAAGAGATTGTTAAATACAGAGAACAAACTGAGGGTTGCTGTAAGACATGTGGGCTAGGGGATGGGGGTTAAATGGGTGACGGGCATTAAGGAGGTCACTTTTGGGAATGAGCACTGGGTGTCATATGTAAGAGATGAATCACTGAGTTCTACTCCTGAAGCCAAGACGACAATATATGATTGTGTCTCTTTCTCTCTCTGCCCCTCCCACTCATACTCTGTCTCTGTCTCTCTCTCTCTCAAAGCTAAATAAACCTTAAAAAAAAATAAAAACAAACCAAAACCAGAAAGATACTGAGTTGTGAACTGCTATGAAGTAGTAACACTCACCCTATACTAAAAAGTTCAAATTGCTTAATTCCTTAACAGATCCTTGTCATTCTTAATAAACTATTACATAACTAAATGCTATAAATCTGAGTTTATAATGTGTGTATATATATTCACAGAAAGAGAATACAATTTTATGTTTTGTGTATTGGTATGCTATTTAAATTTTCTTTTAGGGACGTCTGGGTGGCTTAGTCAGTCAAGCATCCAACATTAGCTCTGGTCATGATCTCACAGTCTGTGAGTTCGAGCCCCATGTCAGGCTCTGTGCTGACAGCTCAGAGCTTGGGGCCTGTTTCAGATTCTGTCTCTCTCTTTCTGCCTCTCCCCTGCTTATTTAGAAACAAACAAATGAACGAACATTAAAAAGATAAATTTTAAATTTTCTTCTAAAACTTGAAAGTTGGTGATAATATTTAGTTTCTTTCTCACTTGCTTAATAGTTATTCAATATGATGTTTGCTTATATTTGAGTTTGAAATACTCTGTTGGCTACTCAAGAAATGGGTTATTTTAAGCACTGGTTCTTCACAGAGAAGTCAAAATGATAAAATCTTTTACTATTACAATCATGACTGGGAACATCATGCATAGGATTTTGAGAGTCTGAAGTTTAGTGTTTTTTTAAATCAACTTTCATATAGCACATAGGATGAGAAATTCAAACATTGTCTTCTAAAACAGTTAAAATCATCTTCCAAGTAAACAGAAGATTATTTATCCTTGCAATTGAAGGATTAACTATAAATAGCTCAGAATCATCCTTATTAAGCTGGTTTATGATATTTGAATTTCTCATGAGTTCATGAAAATTCTTATCACATTAAAGTTGGGGGATGCTTTACTAAACAGAAAAATATATACATTTTTCAAGAGGTCATCACAAGATTGAATTTATCAAGACCCCTTACATTTTTTATTCTAGAAGGTAGACTAAGAAAGTTAAGTATGTGTTGACATACTTAATTTCTAAAGGATTCTTAATGTGCAACTAAACTATTATCTTTTTTCTTTATAGAGCAATTAAAATATGTCAAATATTAGAGAATTAATTCTTTAATAATGGTCTAGTGAATCATTTCACTATAAATTTAAATGGAGTTTAAATGGACTTTAAATTTACTACACTAGTTTCCAGCTATGTGAGAAAAATGAAGTTTGTTTTCTAAGCGTGTCTCATGTTTTTCATGATCTCCACTGGGAATGCAAGTGGAGTATAGATTTTATCTTAACATTTTAGTATATGTCCTTCTCTTTCCATTTAAAATATCTTCCAGTCTCTCAAACAAATGCTAATATCCAGTTGTTCTTCCTGGAGGTGTAATTTATATATATGAGGAAAGGGAAGCTAGCATGACAGGATGGTTGTGGGTAGCTGAGTTTTTGGTTCTGTGTAAAAGTTTTGTGTAACTCTTCTAGTCTTTATGGAGACTTGCCTTCTATATTTTTTCTTACTGGTATTACAGAGCTTCTTAATAGCTGCAGCTTCTACCGTCTTTCTCTTGGCCTAGCTTACCCATGTCATAACTTTATTATGGAGTTACTTTGCCCCCTTGGCCCCAATAGCAAAACTGCTCCTTTTATTAAGCTACCTTCTGCATCCTTGAGGGAAGAGTAAGAACTTCTGGGTCCTTAAGGAGACAAGGGAGGCTCATGAGTGCAAGACTTGTTTTTCTCATAGCCCAAACATGGACAGTTTGGGGACTGCAGCTTGGCCATGCAGAAGCAGCTAACAGCTGATTAACCTGTGGCCTTCATACTCATTAGTTTAACAGCCATTGCTTCTCCACCATCTTGTTTTCACGTGAGCTCACCGTGCCTAAAAAACCTTCTCTGATAGTTACAAACTGAGGATGGTGTAGGGACTTGGGCCTTTCCTTCTTCGTAATGGCTCATCTCATAATTAATGCTAAAATTTGTTCTAGTATTGGAAGTCTGGACACATAAGCTGGATCATTTATTTCTCTTGCGTCTCAGTTCTCTCTTCCTATTTCTACATTAGGATGGCATAGGTAAACTATATTTACTTTTACACTGTTAATAACAAATATCTTCACCTCCTATCTTGTTGTGGAAAAGTCTCTAAATCATTCAAAGATATAAATTTATATGTACGAGTAATTATATAGGACTTTCATAAATCCTTTGTATTTTTTAAAATGTCTATGCCTACGTTATTGTGGAAGTCTGACAAATAATCTATATTCTTTTTGCGAACAGACAGAATAATTTTCATCCATTAGTTCTTTTTGATTCCTATTTTTCTTCTTCTTCTTCTTCTTCTTCTTCTTCTTCTTCTTCTTCTTTTAAATTTTTTTTTAGAGAGAGGGAGCATGCAAAAACTATGCATGGGGGAGAGTCAAGAGGGAGAGGAAAGGAGAGAATCTGCAGCAAGCTCCGTGCCCAGCATGGAACCATGCTGGGCTTGATCTCACCATGGTGACATCATGACTGTGAGACCATGACCTGAGCCATAATCAAGAGTCTGGCACTTTAACCACTAAGCCACTCAGGTACCCCTGATTCTTATTCTATTAATCATCACTGTATTAGCTAGAGTTCTACAGAGAAACAAAACCAATAGAAAGGGAGGAAGGGGGAAAGGGAGGAAAGAAGAGGAGAGGAGCAGGAAGGGCAGGAGGGAGAGAAAGGAAGAGAGAGACAGAAAGAGAGATGCATTTATTTAAAGGAATTGGTTCATATGATTTTGGATGCTGACAAGTCAGAAAGCTGTAGTAGGCTGGCAGGCTGGAAATTCAGTCAAAATTTGATGCTTGTCTTGAGAAATTTTGCATTAGAATTTCTTTTTCTTCCAGGAAGCCTTAGTTTTTGCTCTTATAACCTTTAAGTGATTTACTGAGCTCTACCCACATTATGATGTGTGTTTTTTTCTTAAAGTCAATTGATTGTAGACATTAATTACATCTAAAAAATTGTGTGGTTCACACCAACATCTAGGTTAGTGTTGGTTAAATAACTGGAACTATAGCCTAAACATATTGACACATAAAACTAAACATCATAATCACTGAATATAATAAAATATTCAGTTCAAACGCCTATTTCGCCTGTCATAAATTCCCAATAGCGGTACATTAGATAATGTTATATTCTGACCTTGCTTAAATTTTTTTTTGAAATAAATTGTACATATTTTTCTATGACACCAAAAACATTCATTAAGATTTACATATAAACTGCTAAAATATAAATAATGATGAAGTAGGTCATTAAAATTATGATTTATTCTTTCTATTCATCATAATTGTTTGTTCCTTACCTGTGCTACCTAGGAACAATACAAAGAGTAGATAATTGTCATAATAGAAGAATATAGAGAATTATGTCTCATCTGAAAAGAGTTCTAATGTTTCAGATAGCTTTTCTCAAATGTTCAATGTTCTACATTGTGGAAATTCAAAATAATTACAGATAAATATGCGTAAACTATTCTCTTCACTTTTTTATTTCTATGTTCCAACTTACATGTGATAATAATTACATCTCATACTGAGTCTGTGTGTCAAACTGAATCTAAGAATAATTCTTATTTTGATTCTGACCAGTCCTTCTGTCATACAGACTTATTAGTACTGGAAATTTGCTGCCACCCAACACTTTAGATATAATTAGAGATTTAAGCAATAATTATATTTTCACACATACATTAGTAATCAGAAAAACAAAAGGATAGAGCTGTAAATTAAGTCCACAAAATAGCATGTTTACATTTTTCCAAATTATTAAATTTGTCAAAAATATTAGTAGTTACATAACAAAGCATTAGTAACAACCAGTTAAGTTTATGACAATGCGATGAAACAAAAAAATGAAAAGCTTTTAAATATTACTAAATAATTTTTTAAATTAACTGATAAAAAGAAATATATATAGTTAAAATCTATTAATGAAACAAAAATAGTTAAACTATTACTAAAACAAAAATGACTTTAACCTATGAAAATAAAATATAAAAATAAATGACTGGTATTTATAAAAATAAATATATAAATAATAAATTAGTAATTTTTACCTATATCTGAAAACCTTCACGTAATTTAACAGTCAAAGGAAACTTGTGATCAGTTTGTGACAAAAGGGAGAGAATGGAAGAATATCTCAACACATTAAAAAAAGCTACTAGGGAGCACCTGAATGGCTCAGTCGGTTAAGTGTCCAACTTCAGCTCAGGTCATGATCTCACAGTCTGTGAGTTTGAGCCCTGTGTCAGGCTCTGTGCTGACAGCTCAGAGCCTGGAGTCTGCTTCAGATTCTGTCTCTCTCTCTCTCTCTCTCTGCCCCACTCCCGTCACCGCTGCTTGTGCTCTGTCTCTCTCCCTCAAAAATAAACATTAAAAAAAAAAAAACATTAAAAAAAGTTACTAGGAATCCACTTCCAGCTATGCAGTATTAGGAATATGATTTTATTCTCTTCCCTTAAGCAATTAGAAAACTGGACAAAATACATGAAACAAATTGTCAGCCACTGGGCTAGAGATAACCCAAGGAAGTAATGTGTGAGAAAAGACAAATAAACAAGGAGAATGCTAGAATTACTTCAGATTACAGAGTGAAGTCACAGTGCAGGGAAGGACAGTCTGGTAATCTGGATTCTTGGAGGAGATCAAAGTGAAGGGTTTGTGGAAGCCAAGGTGGCTAAGATTTGCGGGACTAAAGACTAGAGAGATATATGGAGTTGTATGGAGAGATTGCTTCAAGTTTTAGCCAAAGAAGAAAAAACAGTAAATCTCAAAAACTAGTAACAGAAATGATTCCAAATAAAGCACAGAGTGGAAGAGGATGGGAACAAAGTGTTAAAGCACAGTGAGCTTTGGGGCAATAGCAAATGGGATAACACAAATGTAGCTGGAGTACACAAAGAGAAGAGAAAGTAATGGTACAAAAAGACCATGAAAAGAAAAAAAAATATTAAATTTGACTTTATGAAAATGTTTAAAAAATTTTCTCCGTGAAAGACACTCTTATGAGAATGAAATACAAGCCACAGACTGAGAGAAAATATTTGAAAACTGATATATAATTTTAAAAAACCCACTTCTATTCAAAATATATAGAAGGATGAACACTTAAGCAGGAATCAACATCTTTAGAAAACATGGGATGCTAATAAGGGAAAGTGGTCACCAAACATCACATGTTTAATAGTTGTGCTGATTTTTGACAAAGCTATATTCAGGATAAGCCATTCCGTCTTTTGTACACCTCAGTAAGAGCCTCTCTCTTTCCCTCTCTCTTCTCTAAGAAAGACTCCTTTGCTTCTGGCAGGTTGCTTCCTTTGCTTGAAGCTCTGCAAACTAGTCCTGCTGGATAGTGAAAAATTCCACTGCCTTGCTGGTCCTGGGCCGTGAGGAACGAGCCCCCTAATCCTGCCTCTTCCTTCCACATGCCTCACAACTTCTGAACTAACACTTGTGGAAAGAGAAGAAAAATCAACTGAGCACAAACAGTGGCTCCTTATTTAGGACTTGCTATATAAAGGGAGTCAGCCACTATCGACTGCATTTGGCAGAAACTTAAAGGCAAATAGTGAACTGGGAAAGCCTTGTAAGAAACAAGGAAGGATTCAGGTATGCTCCAATTGGAGCCCATTGGCATAAGGAAGCTGGAGATTCACTAACTAGAAGCTGGGCATCTTATGTCATTGGTTTGGGAAACATTTAACTTTCTCCAGTTGGTTCTGAGTTGGAAGTGAGTATAAAAAATAGGGAAGCTAGTAGCATTTCTTGACCAACTCCTGGGCCAATTGTTGCAGAGGTTGGGGTCAGGGTTTTATTGATACAGATGGTCTGACCATCATATGTATTCAGTCTGTTGCAATAAAGACTTTGGACAACCGCTTGGAAACTTTCAGTAATTTTCTTCAAGTTGTATTACTGGACGCTTAGTCAATTGAGAAAGTACTGTATTGCAACCCAATAGCTGCTTCTGAGTAGATTCATAACTCACTGATGAAGAGAGAAAAAATGGGGGATGTGAATATATTGATAATTAATCTTTTTAAGAAATAGCTTTAGGGGCGCCGGGGTGGCTCAGTCGGTTAAGCGGCCGACTTCGGCTCAGGTCATGATCTCGCGGTCTGTGAGTTCAAGCCCCGCGTCGGGCTCTGTGCTGACAGCTCAGAGCCTGGAGCCTGTTTCGGATTCTGTGTCTCCCTCTCTCTGGCCCTCCCCCATTCATGCTCTGTCTCTCTCTGTCTCAAAAATAAACGTTAAAAAAAAATTAAAAAAAAATAGCTTTAATGTCCATATGTTTTTAAGCTTAAAGTTCATTTGAATTCATTTCAGCAAGGCAGAAATAAACTAACTTGAGATAAAATTATAGCTCTATTTGTGTGAGAGGTAAGAAGGAGCACCTTTTAAAATAATGCATGTCAAAATATCTGAACAGTGTTTAAATAGGTATTCTAGATTGGAAATTTAAAATAAAAAGATTATAAATGTTAAGAAAACAGTATGATCATAGACTAGATATTGATGAAGTAGAGAAATATTTGTGTCATAAATTTCAAGATGTCAGTAATACTTTGAAAAGAAATTAAAAAACAAAGAAGTCACTCATTGTTATTTAAATCAGGCAACATGAGTTCAAAATGGTGTCACTACTAAGAATTAGTAGATTTCTAGTGACAAAAAAGTTAAAGATAGTTTATTAAAATGAATGCAATTTAAAGGTTATATTTTATTTTTTAAGTTTATTTATTTTTTAGAGAGACAGAGACAGCATGAGTGGAGGAGGGACAGAGAGAGAGGGAGACAGAGAATTCCAAGCAGGCTCCCCACCATCAGTGCAGAGCCTGACGAGGGCTTGAACCCACGAAACTGTGAGATCATGACCTAGGCCAAAACCAAGAGTCAGACACTTAACTGACAAAGCCACTCAGGCGTCCCTAAAGGTTATATTTTAAAAGTTGACTCTTACTTGCTTGATTTTTACATCATACACATAAGGTTTAGTCTAAACTCTTTCACATCGCTGATACTCTGAGTTTCAATTTTTCAGTTTTCTTTAAGCTTTCATTTTTGCAGACCCAAAAATGATATGATGATGACTATCTTACAATAATTTGGGATTTCAATGAGATACTGCATATGAAAACATTAACATAATACCTGTGGTTTCTATACCCCTCCCCTGAATATCTTCCAGATGTGTTTTCCCCCCCATTCCTCTTTGTTCTAACTAACCAGTGCCAACCAGCTCTCCTTAGTCTGGACTATTGCAATAGTCATGAGCTCATCTCCCTTATCCATTTTTTTTCTCCCAAAGACAGTCAAAATGGTCTTTTTAAAGAATTCACAATTTTGTCACTGTTCAATTTAAAAATCTTCAGTGGTTAACTTTTTCCTTAGAATAAAGTCTTGCACTACTAACAAAGCCTGCAAGGCCCCACACCACGCAGTCCAGCCCACATTTTCTAGTTCTTTATGCTCTAGTGGTACTGGACTCTTTCTTCAAAGGTGCTTTGTTCTTTTCTATCTCAAATTATTCACACCTGTTATTTCTAAAATCAAACATTCTTCTTTTCGCTTCTCTTCCTCAACTTTCAGAGGTAGGCCAATCTACCACTTCTTCAAAGAGCTTTCAAGATTCCTTGGACCAGTGTTAATGTTCCCACTGAATTTTTATATAACATCCTGTCTTTGTCCTTCACAAAATGATTGATCATGCTCCTGACCATTGACTTACCTTCCTAGCTTCCCTCTTATGCCACACAACATCAAATATAGCCCATTTTTGTTCATAAATGAAAACTGACAATTTTAGCATCTACTTATTTTATTGAAAACGACTACATGAAACTAGAACTAAGTCACCTATGACTTGAATTTCTGAATGTTTCTCTTTAAAGATAAAATAAGCATGTGTGCATGTGTGTGTGTGTGTGTTTTCACTCTGATCATAATATAAAAGTAGCCTGCTGAAAGACTTCCCTTTAAAGCCCCAGAAAATACACAATGGAAGAATGACATGCATTCTCATTTTTCAGATTTTTGCATAAAAGCCTTTAAATTCATTGACAGCAGCAATATCTTTCATTTCCCCTATCTAAGAGCAAAGTGCCATTTCTCAGTAAACAAGCCTTCAGAGAACTCATATGTCTAAGTATATTTGATAGATAAATGAATAACATCAAAACTAATGCTACACTTAATGGATGTACAACTTTTCTAGCATCCATTCATTTGTGTGTGAATGCACCATAAGTGTAGGTGGTCTTCCAGTCAATTATACTTCAGCTGAGCATGACATGAGAAGAACACAAAAAAACAACCTCCTTGAGGAAGCAGTAATGGAGAACAACAGGACAGATAATCATGAGGGATTAGAACATTGCCTCATAAATCTGCAGCAAGGCTGACAAGATTTCAGCTTTGAGAATGACAAACCTTTCCTCTTACTCATGCTGTGGGGTGAAAGATACCAGGCTAATGGACTCGTTCTGCCAAATCCATCATCTAACCAATGCATAATTTTCAAAAGAAATATTTCTATATTATTTCATGTTCATCTACAAAATGATAGCGTTTTGTTCTTAATCCTAACGATTCACATGGGATTTGAATAAATTATAAAGTAATGGTTTTAGCTAATATTTTGCAGAAATTGCTAGCACTATACTGGAAAAGTCACATCACTGCTTAATAAAAGTTTAGGTACGATAAATCTAACTCTTCAGTTCAGGGAAAACTTATATATATAAATGTAGCCCAATGTACACATGGAAATTGCAGAATTCGTACTCAGAACAACTCTTTTAGCCAATTGCAAACAGGTACAGATCAAATCCTGATTCTGAGTTTCTATGGTGAGGAAAATTTTAATAGGGAACCCAGTTTTTCCCCCCAGACTATGCTATTAATTTAAGCATTTTACCTGGTTAATTTATACAATTATAATAACGATTAACTGGTCATCAACCAGTTCTGATCGAGTACGTATTAAATGGAAATGGGCAAGAAACAAAACACAACAAAACAAAACAATAACAATAGCCCAATGTCAAACAATTTATTTGTGACCTTTGAGAGTCTGCCTTTTGAAAAATTACTACGCCAAATTAAGCATTAAGAATTATTTAATTTTGAGGTGCCTGGGTGCCTCAGTCGGTTAAGCATCCGATTTTGGCTCATGTCATGATCTCATGGGTTGTGAGTTCAAGCCCCGTGTCAGGCTCTGTGCTGACAGCTCAGGGCCTGGAGGCTGCTTCAGATTCTGACCCTCTTTCTGCCCCTCCCTCCCTCCCCCTCTTTCTCTGTCTCTCAAAAATAAATAAACATTAAAAAAGAATTATTTAATTTTAACTAAAACTTTAACTTTCAGTTAACTGAAAACATAGTATCTAATCACAAATTATTTATAAAGTATTGACCATAAAACCTACAGAGACAGAAAGCATGGGAATAAGGAGTGACTGTAAATGGGTACAAGGTGTTTGGGAGCATTCAAAATGCTTAAAAATAGATTTTAGTAACATTTGCACTACTCTGTTAATGTACTAAAATGATTGAAGTATACACTTAAATTGTATCTCAATGAAGCTGTTAATAAAAAAATCAGACCATTTAACAAAGACATCTTGTCATAAAGTGTTTTGTGGGCTTTGAGCTCTTCGAATAGTAGGCATTACTTTTCTTTTTATTTTTTTGAAGTTTATTTATTTATTTTGGGATAGAGAGTGCAAGTGGGGGGGGGGGTGCAGAGAGAGAATCTCAAGCAGGCTCCAAGATGTCAGCACAGAGCCCTACGCAGGCCTTGATCTCATGAATTGTGAGATGAAGACCTGCACCCAAATCAAGAGTTAGATGCTTAACTGACTGAGTCACTCAAGCGCCCCTAAGCATTACTTTTCAATCTCCTGCCTGCTGGAGGTTTTCTATGAATCTACAGAAACTGATAGTTTAATAGAAAGTGGATTGAAATGAGAACCTTAATTCTTCAGTACACTTGAAGAACAGTGGGCAACATGTTTCCTTGTTTTTCAAAAGGTTTTTGTAAAGATTTTTGATGATCTGATTCTGAACAGTGATGCCAAAATATAGCAGATTTATACATCTTCATGCTAATTTAAACTATAACCAGTGCTGAAAAGCAGTAACACTACATATATTGTATATAAAAGCATATTACATACTTTATTTTATAATAAATTATATAATATAGAGTATATATTATATTCTATGATATATATCATATTCTGTGGCATATAAAAGAGCATTATATTCTATAGTCTATAAAAGCCTACCACATGGGGCGCCTGGGTGGCTCAGTCGGTTGAGCATCCGACTTCGGCTCAGGTCATGATCTCACGGTTTGTGAGTTCGAGCCCCATGTCGGGCTCTGTTCTGACAGCTCAGGCCCTGAAGTCTGCTTCCTATTCTGTGTCTCCTTCTCTCCCTGCCCCTCCCCTACTTGTGTTCTGTCTCTCTCTGTCTCTCAAAAATAAATAAAGGTAAAACAAATAAAAAAACACACCACATTTGCAAATGATGAGGGCACATCTGAATCACAGGGTTTATTAGCATTATAAGTCAACCCTTAATGTGTAATTTAAATGAAACTACCATATCACATTTAATTTTTCAAGTTTTACAAAATTTTGTTAAAATTATTTTTAATGTTTATTTTTGAAAGAGAGTGAGAGAATGAGAGAGAGAGAGAGCCTATGTACAGTAGGGGCAGAGAGAGAAGGAGACACAGAATCCAAAGCAGGCTCCACGCTCTGAACTGTAAGCACAGAGCCAAATGTAGGGTTTGAACTCACAAATTCTGAGAACATGACCTGAGACAAAGTCTGCTTTTAAACCAATTGAGCCACCCAGGTGCCCCATGAAGTTTTTAAAATAACTGAAACCTATGAGAGAGGACAGTATTGACTAAAATTATATAGCAGCAGACAGAATTTTAAATGGCTCATTAATAATCCTAATCTTAAAGTAAACAGAGTGTTTACTATTTGCTCAATTGATATTAAAAGTGTTATTTTTCCCCTTAGTAGGTTATGTTTTCTCAAAATAACACACACATGGACCCCAACGGCTTATAAATCCAGTGGTTCCCAGGACATTTAAGGGAAAGCAACAACAGTACCTTTGCCTCACTGCTCCCAGCCCCACAACCACAACTTTTTTTTTTTTTCAACAGTTATCCAGTCACTTATTGAACAACTCTCTCTAAGTCATACGCTTATGGAATTATAAATTAACTCATTAACTGTGAATATTATCTACTGATGTCTGCCATGACAAGGGAGGATTTGTCACTTCAAGAATGTGGTGGCAGCACCTCTGTTCACGTTCACCCTCACAGTATTCATTGTTGTTATATTTTTAGTAGGATCATAAGAGAAAGAGGAAAAATCACATATTCTGGGTCCATCTGACTGAAATGGAACATGAAATACAAAGGCCTTTTTATAAAGGCTTGTTCATTTCATTAATACATCCATGCTAGTCAGTGATTCACTCTTTTGTGTCCTAGAAGAGGTCTTCAATTATGGTTAACTCTCATATTCACTTTCACATACTTTGACATACACAGTCATAAGAGTTACAGAAATTTCTTCCTTTAAGCCTCTTAAGTTTCTGCCTTTTAGGTTGCATACCTCACCAATATAGTATATATATTGTGTGTGTGTGTGTATACATACATATATATACATATATACATATATATATATATATATATACATACATATATACATACATATATACGCATATATATACATATGTGTGTGTGTCTATATATATACACACACACTACTTTCTCCAAACACTTCTAATAATGTCTAGTAAAAATACATAAGTAGATACTTCAAAAGGAGTATTCTTTCACTGATTTTATTTGAATAAATACTTATAATCAAACATGTGTGAACCATAAAGATAATGTTTATTGAGAAATCAGATTGATATTGCATCTATCATCCTAAAAATGGATATAACTCTTACAACATATAATTATAAACTTTTTAATACCAGCAATAAATGACTTTATTTGGCCCATTTTGCTTGTTGTGGCTGGATGCCCCCCTTACTTCAGAAAGTGGATGGGCTTTAACTGTGCTGTGTTCTGCACTTATTAAGTAGTCACTTCCCAGTATATTAGAACGCATTAGAATAATTTAGGAGTGAAGAAAAATCATAGCCATAAAAGTCTTCAGAAAGTCTGAGGCTGTATTTAAATATCACACACTCATATGAAACAAATGTCTAGAATTATATCTTCCTTTTCTTTAACATATAACTGATACCATCAGTTATCAAAATGCTGTTATGAGTGCACCAATAAACATCACTTATTGCATAAAGGAAAATGAGAAGAAAGAAAAAATAGTTAGTGCAAGTGGGCACATTACTTATGAAACTACATTCCTATTTCTGTTATATTTGCATATAAATTGATCTAGAAATCCATCAGCTGACTCCATTAATGAGGTCAAGAACAACATGCAGACTTAATCAAACTCTGCTAGAGCTTTTGTTGGTTAACTAAAATTCCAAAATATGAAATCCTGCTTTCAATTGCATTTCCCTCCTTTCTAGAATAATTTCTACCATAATATCATAATTAAATCTCATTTAGAAGTTCCCTCACTTTTCATTTTTACTCCAAAACTATTGATGTGTGTCATACTTGTCACTTTAATTGAACTTTAAGACATAAGTGACATGTGGTAGAATTTGGAATGACAGTATAACACAATTGCATTATTTCAGAAGTTTGAGCAAAAACCTGTCTTTGAGTTGAAATTCTAGCTAAAGAAATAGACAGGAAATATGAATACATTAAAATTTCCCCTCACTTCTCTATCTTTACAGTTTCTATGCATTCATGTCACAGATATCCTTTATTTGAAGACACTATGTCAAATCATATTCTGTAATATGACAATTAATAAAAAATCACATTCTGCAATTTTCTTATTAGGTAAAGTTTTAAAATATTGCATTATGTAGTTCAAACAGTGTTTAAGTGCTTTAGCACATATTTACATAATGTGCAGTGTAGTTGAGTGAACAAAAAGCTTTAGCGACGATGCCCCACACTATGCATATGAGCTTTTCCTTTCTGACCCTGACGCTTCTCTATAATCCCAGTCAGGGTTCTTTTTGCCATAAAGTTGGATAATGAAACTTGCTCCATCCTCTAACAAGGTTTCTTTCTAGGGATATTAGGGTGAATATGTGGTAAAATGTAATCTGCTCTTAGCAGTCCTATTTTTTAAGCAACATGATATGGTTGAACAAGACAGGGATGACGAGATACAAGCGTCCTTGATCAGTTTTACAATAACATAATCAATTAGCACATATTTGGTATATTATATGTATTATATACTGTATTCCCAAAATGAAGTAAGCTGGAAAAAAGAAACTGTTATTAAGAAAAACCTAAGGAAGAGAAAATACATTTACAGTGCTGTACTGTATTTATTAAAAAAAAAATCTTCATATAAGTGGACCCACGCAGTTCAACTCTGTGTTGTTCAAAGGTCTACTGCATTATGAGTGCTTAATAAACATTAAAATTATTTTTAAAGTTTATTCAATTTATATACATTCAAATTATGCTTCTGAACTTGAATCAGTAGTTGACGCCACTTTATTTCTTCATTAGTTTCCTGTTTCTCCCAAACTTATTCTGATCGAGTTACTAAAGGAAAATGTGTCACATTATTTATAATCATGATTCTATTAGAAATGCCTGGAATTCATTTGCAGGAGACTAGTACAGCTGCAGTGATGAAGATATTAATGCACTTTACAAACATCATCTGTCATTCAGCGCTCTCTAACATCTTTCTTTAAACTTCTCAAGGCTAGAACTGCATTGAGAATTTTTTGAGTCTATTTCACATATCATTACTAGAAGATAAAATATTTGTTTATGTGATAAGAGCTCCATTTGGAGGATATGAGAAATCATGTGTTACTAATACATAAACAAACATCAGGAAAGAAATAGGCACCTGTGTAAAACTATCCTGTACAACAGCTGCATCTCAATGAATGGACCTGAATTGCCCATTAAATCTCAATCTATGACAGATATTGTTACTCCATATTGTGACAGCCTGGAGTGCTCTGACGAGAATATGCCACCCCAGATATGATTATAGGAGTTCAGGATATGCTGTCCCAAAATATGCTGCTTTGGCTATATTATTTTGAACTTTGGGCACTTGAAAAACAGCAGATACAGGGACAGTCTTTCTCTGCACTTTCCCTCTCTGTTTAAAGACAAATACTCCAAAAGAAACTCAATTGTCATAGATCTCCTTCCTGGGAGTTTTATCAGCCAGGAAAGATGGAATCATCACAGAATAGGAAATTAGAAGTTGACACCATACCCAGACAAACTTTGTCACAAATTATCATATCTCTTCTCTATTCTTCTAAGGGCCCATTCATCTTTCCTGAAAATCACTTAAGGATTTTCTCATTAAGAGGCCTACATCTCCCCTCCCCATTCCATATTAAGATGGTATTTAAGTCTAACTTCTAACCCACCTCAAGGGGTTACTCATTTTTCCCTGGTTATCTCCCAAGTATACATGAAGTATACATGTTAGTAAATTTCTGTTTGTTTTTCTCTTGGTAATTTCTTTTATTACAAGGATCTCAGCTAATAACTCAGAAGGGTAGAAGGAAATTATTTTTCCTCCCTCTACCTTTTTAATTTGAATTTAACCGCTATGAAAAAAAAAAAAAAAGGCCACAATCTGGTTATACATTCAAAACTTGATAAAGCACAGCCTTGGCGGCAACACTAAATGAATAGCTGTGTAAATAGTGCTCAATACTGCCATCTATGGGAATGGTCCCTACTGGGGGTGTGCAGTGCACATCAGGAAGGACCATACGTGGTAGCCATGACAACATCTTCTTGGAGAGCATTCTATAGCAGCCCTTCCAGACCATTCTCTGCCTTATGATACTCAAAGGGGGCTGACATTTCTAGGGTCTCATGTTTCCTAGCTTCTAACAAAGGGCACTAGCAGGAGGTGGGAAGATCTTGGTAGAGAAAGACCAAAGTGCTCACTTTTTTTTAGTTTTCTTCCTGTTGGGTATCTATCTCATCAGCCATTCTGTCGGTCCTTCTCTTGCAACAGCTAGATTCATGCAGTCTCCTTCTCTGGGTTCTTGTAACACTTCTTTTTCTTGACCCTTCAAGTCTAGGAGCATTAATATTTCTGCTGTTACAAGTCTTTGGGTGCTTAATGTCTCTTATTGGTTCCATTAAGCCTCTTATCATCTCAGTCAATAGTCTTTTATTCTAATATTCTTCACCTAACCTTTTATTTATTTATTCATTTATTTAGGCAGAGGGGGGGGTGCAGAAAGAGAGGGAGAGATAGAATCCCAAGCCAGCTCCATGCTGTCAGCATAGAGCGTGACACAGGACTTGATCTCTCAAACCCTGTGAGATCATGACCTGAGCTAAAATCAAGAATCAGATGCTAAACTGACTGAGCTACCCAGGCTTCCTACTTCGCCTAACATTTTGAGTGTGCCTACTTATTCCCTGGTCTGACCCAAATTGTTGTACATTATTTTAAACCCAAAATCTTGAAGAAATATTTTATAAAGAGACATTTCTTTAGGAAAGTATGTGATAAGTAGATTCTTTGTCAAATATTTTATCACAACAATGGCTACTTCTAGGGAAAGTGTGATTGCTAAATAAATAATGAATCTGGGTTAGCAAGCACACCTACAGGGTTATCCACAGTTCTTTTCATGTTCATGGTGGAGCTATCTATCCAGGCACACTGCTCCTTCCTGCTGAGTTAGGGTAAAACCCTGTAATTTTTATAAGCAATGTACTCCAGGCCATTTCTACCAATAGACAGTCTGAGGTTTGCAATTTCTGAGACTGTCATCATCCCATCAATGCAAGCCAAGTCTTTTTGCTTTTAAACCAATATCCACTGTCTTCAAAGGGATTTTTGGAAACTGTTTTCACTGGTCAAGGCATAAAGTATAACCAACCTTAGGCTTTAATCTTCTTGCACACTATCCTCTCTCTTGATGCATTATGCTTTCTGCATTTTACCCAAGCCATTTTCTTCACTTCCCTCTCAAACTCATCCATAAAGTTTTCTGAATCTCTCGTCCTAACAAACACATCCCCTGTATCTTCAACCTCAGTTTTGTTTGTTTGACCTTTTCACTTTAACTGAGATGAAGATCTTCCTTGAAAATGTTCTTTTCTTTCCTGGAACTATCTCAAATATTTGCTATGTATATATTTGTATTCTTATCATCATAAGGTCAAGCATTGAGAATGTATCCTTCTCACATCTATAGACTCTCTCCCTGACTTTCCATAGTATTCCTTTTGTTAAACAACTACTTCATTCCATGTAGTTCAGTGGACCTCTTCCTCCCATGCTTATTGTCACCTGAATTTGGGCCACTTCCCCTGATTCACAGAGGTGTTTAGCACTTTGACTACAGTCTTATTTTCTACCACAAACACCAACATCTTGGATCATGTTAACATCCACGTAAGACTCCTCTTATACCAAACATGTTAAAGAAGTGATGTAGTTTAGGAGCAAAATGTGGACTGGGTAGGCTGCCTGCCTGTTTTCTGAAGCAGACAGCTCTAATCCCAAAACAAGTTACTAAACCCATAGTACCTTAACCTTCTCATCTGTGAAATAGGAATAATACAACAACTCATTTTAGGATTGTTGGCAAAAAAAAAAAAAAAAAGAGTAGACAAAATATCATGTGGGTCAAAATAAACCTTCAGTAAATATAAGCTATTATTATTATTATTATCATTATTATTACTACTAATTCATTTCTCAGCATTCATATCTCCACAATGCACACTCACAACCTCATCTTGAACACTGTCATCACCCAAATTGCTGAATCTGTAAATTTCACCAAGTCAAGAATCACTGTCTCTGATTAGAACCTCCTTCCTTCCAGCTTGTTTCTGCAATACTGCCCCTGTAGCTTCACTCACCTTTATGGAGATTTTCAGCCACTGACTCCATTATTTCAGCATAATTCTCAGGAGACAAACCTTTTTTTTTTTTTTTTCAATTCTAACCACATGTGGATTAGATTCCTAAGAGCACCATTTCAAGAATACTCTGGCCATTGTCCCACATTACCTGAACTCTTCATATTTTTCTTAACACTTTCTTGGTCAGAAAGGACAGCTCTGAGTGGAATCAAATACTTAAATGTAAGCAGGCCCACTCCCAAGCAGTTAAGGATTGTTGGGTTTAATTACAAAATAAGCAGATTGGTTCAACCATTAACCAATAATCAACAATTTCCATTAGGCTCTACAAATGACTTTGTTTCTTATTTAAAAAAGACAGGGGTGCTTGGGTGGCTCAGTCAGTTAAGTTTCCAACTCTTAATTTTGACTCAGGTCATGATCTTTGTGTCAGGCTCTGCACTGACAACATGGAGCCTATTTGGGATTCTCTCTCTCTCTCTCTCTCTCTCTCTCTCTCTCTGCCCCTCCCCCATTCTCTCTCTTTCTCTCTCCCTCCCTCCCTCCCTCAAAAATAAATAAATAAAACTTTTAAAAAAGAATAAAAAAATAGAAGAAAACTTATCACACAATCTCCCTTCAATACCACCAAAAATGTACCAAGCATCCTTTTCTTTCTTTTTCTCCCTCCCTGCTGTTGTAAGAGAGGAACAGCTCACAGTACCATAGGTTAATTTCTTTGTGTGCTATGGAATCACCTCTCATTCTTTCTCAAGGCTCTTATACCACCAACTACTTCTTTACTCTTGTTTTGCAAGCTTCCTCCCCCTGAAGTCTTTCTATCATCCGTAAAGCATGTTTAAAAAAGTTTCTCTTTCTTGGAACCCACTATCTCTTTCATTTATGGTCCTCTGTCTCTCCTTTTACTTACAAACAAATTGCTTGGAAAATTTTGTAAAATATTGGTGAGAGATTTTGTACACATTCTCTACTATATTGCCTATGTGCATTCTTTGGCAGTGTTCCATGTTAATATTCATCATTCTTCTGCCTTAAAGAAGCTTTAAAATCTTCAGAATATTTTCTTTGATCCTCTAGTTCTTGGTCCCTCATCTCCATGGTCATGTTTGAAAACTGGTAATACTTTCCACACCTCACTTGCTTGATTCCCCATCAGTAGTCCATACTGTTGGATGTTCCTTTCTTTTATTTTTTTTGTTTTTTTCTTAATTTTTAAAAAATTTTTTGAATGTTTATTTATTTTTGAGAGAGAGAGAGAGAGAGAGAATGAGCGGGGAAGGGGCAGAGAGAGGAGGAGACACAGAATCTGAAGCAGTCTCCAGGCTCTGAGCTGTCAACACAAAGCCCGACGTGGGGTTCGAACTCACGGACTAGGAGATCATGACCTGAGCCAAAGTCGGATGCTCAACCGACTCAGCCACCCAGGCGCCCCTGGATGCTCCTTTCTTTTGGAACAGTCTTTGCTTTGCACAGATGATGTAATACTGCCCTGCTTTCTTTCCATCTCTACCTAGTCCTCCTCAGACACTTTACATTTCCTCTCTTCTTTTGGGCCATTCATTTTAGGAATCCCTGAAGGCTGCTATACCTTAAACTTCAATCATAATATATTCCCTCATGAGGCCACCGCATCCCATAACTGAGCTTCAGTTATGACTGTATGCAGATGGTCAGAAATTTACCCAAGAGGCAGATTTTACATTTTTGCAACAATCTCAAATTTTAAAAATTGAAAAGAAATTTATCTCATAACATGTTGTGGTAAAATTTTAAAAGCTTGAAAGCAGGACGCTACTTGTAAATACAGACTTCAGTGGAGGCGTGCAATGGCGGCATCCTACAAAATGATACGTTAATAAGGAATGAATAAGAAGACATATCCCTTTGAAAATGAGAACAAAAATCAGTGGAGTGGACTCATGCAGAAGTGTCTGCTCCAAAAAATATTTAAAGGTTGTGAAACCCAATACTTATTTTTGACCTCTAAAACAATGTTATGTGCCCTGCCTTAGTCATCTCACTTAACTTCTTCAATTCACCATTCCCTTTTAGCTTTATTTTCACTAAAAATACAGCATCACCAGAAATACATACAAAAGTGATAGATATTTACCGAAATGCTTTTGTTCAATGAAATGAAATGAGTGTTAGTGGGATGGACAAGAGATGTACTGCAGTTTTTGTTCAAGACCCGGTTTCGGGTGGACCAGTAAAAGTTGGATTACCCCCTTTTCAATACAGTACACAATACACAATACACAATACACAATACACAATACACAATAGTGTATTCTATAGAGTACAGACACAGGGTGTTCTATAAATTCAGCAACTTTGCGAAAGAAGTAATATTAGAAGATGCTGCAAATATGATTTCCATTTGTGTATAGGACTGTGTTTTTAAAAAGAGCCATGTAAACACGATAATTTCTCACCTCTAAAGAATGTTTTTGGTTTTTTGTGTTTTTTTTTTTTTTCATTTTTGGTTGTCATCTAATTGAAAAGCTGAGTTACACTTGGTGTTCTTCACTTCATAACTTCTTGATGCTTATATCTAAAAGTACCCTATTTCTTTGCTCAGGCTACTATCAGCCTGCAACCCAAATTGGCAACAAATATCTTTTGAAAAGCCTGTGACTGGCTTAATTGGCTTACCAAAAGAAACCCCTGCTGTCTTCTGTTCTGTCTATACAAGCAGCCCAACTCTGTTTCAGTGTTGATAGCCTGCTATTCAGTTCACCCTCTTGTTGCTTAAAGATAAGTTCCATGAACAGGCTGCTCTCCTCATTGTCCCATTGCTTTCCAGTGTCAGCTTAGTAACCGTTACTCTAAGAACCTTCCTTGAACTTCTGGAATTGGTTAGGAATCTCTCTGTCTCTCTCTCTGTCTGTCTTTGTTTATCTTCTTGAGACATAATTGGCATATAACATTATGTGAGTTTCAGGTGTGCAAAATAATGATTTAATATTTGTATAATATTGCAAAATGATTACCACAGTAAGCCCAGTTAACATCCATCACCATACGTGGTTAGAGCATATTTTCTTTCTTTCTTTCTTTCTTTCTTTCTTTCTTTCTTTCTGTGTGTGATGAGGACTTTTAAGGTATACTCTCTTAACAACTTTCAAATATGCAATAGGGTGTTACTAACTGTAGTCATCATGTTGTAATTTACATACTCTCTCTTTCTTTTATGTATGCACCCTTTCCTTACACACACACACACACACACACACACAAACACAATTCTGAGTCCCATCAGACCTGGGTTAGTTGTCCTCTCGGGGTAGCATTAGGGTTTCCAGTAGCAACCCCCACAGCTCAGTTCTACAGTAAACCACACTGTTATTTAAAAGCAAACTGCCCATCACCCTACAACTTAACTTCCTTACACTTGAGTCACCAGTGCCTACTTAATTTATATATTTATTTTGGTACATATTTGAATCTCGGGGGAAGAAAAGTTAAAGATTTTTTAAAAAGTGAGAGAGAGAATAATTTCCTTTTAAACAGAAATAGCCAAAATTTTAATTGTTTTGTAGAAAGGACCCTTTTTATCTTTTCAGTACAGCTTTACTCACATTAATAGCATAGCTAATAATTCTTACAATGCAAAAAAAAAAAATAGAAATTCTTACAATGCAATGAGCATAAGTGAAGACTGGACTACAGCTCCAAAGACTTATGACTTAGACCACCCTGCAGTTTTAATACTAATTAGTTGACTGTGTAACTTTAATTCCTGTAGACTTGAATTTTCTAAACTGAAGATTGAGTGGGGCTGGACTAGACTAGTGGTTTTCACTGGTGCTATATTAGTTTCCTGAGGAAGGTAACAAATAATCAAAAATTTGGTAGTTTGAAAGAACAGAAATTTATTCTCCTAAAATTCTGCAATTCTGGAAGCCAGAATCCCTAAAGCATTAACACTGGGCCAAAATCAAGGTGTTGGCAATACTACGCTCCCTTTGGAAGCTCCATGGCAGAATCCATTCTTTGTCTCTTCCAGCTCTTGGTGGCTGATGGTGTGCCTGGACTTGGGCTGTATCACTCCATGCTTCAAGACCAGCAGGTTCAAACTTCTTTCTGTTCTCTCTTCATGTCACCTTCTCTGTGAGTCAAACCTCCCTCTGCTTCTCTCTTTGAAAGAACCAAGTGATACACGTAGGGTTGACTTGAATACTCCAGGATAATCTCCCCATCTCAAGATCCTTAATCACATCTGCAAAGAACCTTTTTCCAAATAACGTAACATTGACAAGTTCCAGGGATTAGGATCTGTGATCTTTGGTGTCAGGGGCATTTCCCAGCCTATCACAGCAGGAGTATTTGTTACTGCGACTGCTACTAATTTTACCACTACTACATTGGAAATCTCTCTATAATTGAAGTATAAAAAGGAAATCTTACATGCACAACACATAAGGCAGAGGTGCTCTGCTTGAGGCAAAGATGGTCACAGTCAACACTTCCTCTATCGTTTTTCTTCTTAGTCCTCCTTCTCCAAAGTTGATCTTGAATCTGCGGTCCTCAAGAGCAGTTTGCAAATCTCTAGGTTGAATAACTTTAAGTACTTCATAGAGACTGAAATGATGTAATGTTCCACTTAAAATGGCATAGAACTATTAAGTTGTGAGGAAGCAATTAAAAATATTATGAAAATGAGCAATATTACTTTGCTCATTTTCAAAGAAACCGTATCTAGTGCAACATAAAAAATGCATCATAACTAAACTGAAGAAAATTTTATGCTATTTAAATAAACTAGAAAACTTCTTGCATAACATAAGCATCCAGCCCACTGACCAGCAAAAATAATGAGTGCTTGAGTAATATTTGTTAGATCCATTAAATAATATTTTTAAATGTATATTATATCATCACATTTTTTGTTAGTATATGTCTTGCCAATTTTCTCTCTATTTTACACTTGGATGATGCCTGGCTCAATGTAAGAGCTCAATAAATGTAATATATCTATCTATCTCTATATTTACATATATTGCAGTTCTCTATTTACATATAGAGATATAGATAGATAGATAGATAGATAGATATCTACAAAGATTGCAATAATAAGTAAAATAGAAAAATATAATCAAGATGAAGTTTGACAATATGTCCCAGGAAGTTATCATGAGCTATGGATATTTCCCTAATAAAAGAGATGTTTAAAGTGGAGAGTAGAAAAAAGAAAAAAAAAGTGTCTTCTGACAAAAATACATTTTATGCTTATTGTCCACTGTAGCTGAAGTTAACTGATGGGGCCTATTAAGCAATTACAGTAGCAATTACAGGTTTAGAGATTGTACTCTGGAAGAAATAAAATTTTTTTTAATACATTAAAATTTTAAAAAATTTTTCTTACTATAACTGAAAAAGAGTGCTTTTAAAATAGAGATACCAAATACTTTATATATTAAAATTTGAATTATAATAAATTGATAAACGCTATAAATATCTGTTCAAACTGGTTTGGTACACTTGGACAAATTGAGGTACTATGAGAGAATAGCAAGATCTTCCTGAAAACACTGTAACTTTTCTGCAAGTTGAAGAGTTAAACTGTTAGATCAACACATAATAATTGAGACTGGAAAGAGAAAGGTTCTTACTTATCAAAAGAGAGTGGTGGCTGACCATGGTTGAATTGGTTTCAACAAACTATCAAAGACAGAATATTTGCCATAAGAAGTGGTAATGGTCAATACCAGATTGGGGAGGCCATCATTGCCAGTGATTCTCTGGCAGTTTCCATGAATGGGGGGTCCAGACTTACTCTGTCCTTGTGAGAGACAGAAGTTTATGGTAGGATAGATATACCCAGATACAGTCTGACATCACTAGATATTAGTATTACCTAACTTCCCCTAGTTCAAGTTCCATGCTTACAAAGTCATTGTCTAAAAAGCATTTGACTTCTCTTATAAATTCTTCAAAAAGATAATGTACTGGACATGCTGATATATTTTCTTTGTCCATTTTGTAGAAGATCGAATAAATTGCCAATAAGATTTACACATTCATTTTTTTATTACTATCATTACTATCGATCTATTTATTTATCTAATAATGACTGTTTCTAAGTAAGCCATGTTCTGGAACACTGAAACAGTAATTTCTTGGTTTAAAAGAACAAGGGCAAGATCCTGGATTGTATTAAATTCACCAAAGCAACTCTACAACTTTTGCCTGGTGACACCATTATATTTATGTTTAAGTTAATAGTTTAGAAGTGTAGTATATTGCACAACACATGTGATATTTTCTCTATCAAGACTTTGCCTCAACATGGTTAATCTTAATAATTGATCATTAATCATTGATATTGTTGAAAATCTTGACAATTTTTCAAATTTAACAAGAAAACAACATAATTGTATAAGAAGTTCTAAGAAAAACTATCCAAACTTATAGAATCCAAGTGATACATAAATTCAAATATCAGATACGCAAAAAAGGTATTCTTGTAACTACCCTTAATAAATGGTACATGAAAAAGACCTTTTCTTGGTTAAATGTGTTACATATTATACAAATAGATATATTAAAGATTTTTTTTTTAACTAAAACCTTTTAAAATATAGGTGTGGCACTTCTTTGATACTTCTTTCATTGAAAAGTGGGATCCATGCCTTTTCCCCATGAATCTCAGAGGGATGGTGACCATAGAGTACAACAGAAGTAATACTATGTGATTCTCAAGGCTAGGTCAGAGGAACTCTTGGAGCTTCCACTTTGGTATCTTGGAAGTCCTGCTCTCCAGAAGCTCTCTCTAGGAACACTCTCTTAATAGAACCGAGGTACTATGCTTTGAACCATATCAAAAGGCATGCCAAAGGAACACTTATTCTGGTAAATTAAAAGTTAAGTATATACTTCCATATGGGTAGCAAAGTAACAAGTCATTTGACTTCCCATTCCAAAAATGTAACTGACTAGGTAAATTGCAAACATTCTAAACACTAACATTTATGAAAACTATAGACAGCACATTTACACATTTAAACCTGAGATTAGAATGAAAAAGATAAATAAATTACTAGGTGCAGAAAATTCAGAAGGAATTGAAAACAAAAGCAAGGTGGGTGGAGTGGAGAGATAGAAGTGGTTGCCACTTTAGCCCATTGGCTTAGTCATGTGGGGTCAGGAGGTAAGGCCTTAACTTATGAAAGGCAGGGAGTTGAAACCAAGAGGCCTGAGCATAATATGGAGAAATTTAAAGAACTATTAAACTGCTAAATATATAAACTGAGAAAACATCATCTGCCCAATAGCATAAATGGGTGAAAAATGAAACATGTATGTCTTTCATAGGATCACAATGGAAAAAAAGAAAGTCTTAAAATTCATAATCATACACTGTACCTTAAAAGTTTTGTTTGAAGTGATCAGTAGTTCTAAAACATCTGAACTAGGGAAGACCATAAAAATTCATCCTGCACTACTGACAGCCCTCAAGTGCTTGGTAAAGTAAAACACACATTGCTTAGTTCCCAGGATAACTACTGATAAAGCCCACTGTAAAAGAGCGTCACAAATGGGAGTTAATGAGAGAAACTAAGAGTGACGGAAGGGTGAGTAATCTTCAAACATTTGCATAATAAGATAATATGTTAACGAATACAAAAGAAATATGCTAAAAAAGTTAAAGACTTATAACAATGAATTGATATTACTATAAGATAAGAAAATATGAAAAATATGTCAAGTATGTTTTACAAATCATCAAAACTCTTAGAAGCAAAGAATATTTAATCATTGAAATAAAATATGCACAATAAACTAGTTAAATTATTTTTTAAGTTTATTTATTTTTAGAGAAAGAGAGAACACATGCACAAGTGGGGTAAAGGCAGAGAGAGGAAGAGAGAGAATCCCTAGTGGGCTCTGTGCTGTCCGTGCAGAGCCCAATGCAGGGCTTGAACACACAAACCGTGAGATCAAGACCTGAGCTGAAACCAGGACCTGGAGGCTTAATGAACTGAGCCACCCAGGCAACCCCAAAACTAGTTAAATTATTAAGAAAACAAACAAACTGCAGAAAAAAATTAAAGAAAAGACTTGAAAAACACCAATATAAAGAGTTCAAAATCATGACAGAGAAATTACTAAATATGGTGAATAAAAGGTGAGAAGCTCAGGGGTGCCTGGGTGGCTCAGTTAAGCATCCAATCCTTCGGCTCAGGTCATGATCAACAGTTAATGGGTTTGAGGCCCATGTAGGGCTCTGTGCTGACAGCTCAGAGCCTGGAGCCTGCTTCGGATTATGTGTCTCCCTCTCTCTCTGCCCCTCCCCAGCTCATGCTCTATCTGTCTCTCAAAAATAAATAAACATTAAAAAAAAATTTTTTTTTTAAGTGAGAAGCTTAAAAACCAGGAACTCCAATAGAAATACAAGAGTAGATGCCATTTAAATTAGAGAATGGTACGGGGCACCTGGGTGGCTCAGTCGGTTAGGTGCCAGACTTCATCTCAGGCCATGATCTCACGGTTTGTGAGTTCGAGCCCGCATCAGGCTCTATGCTGATAGCTGGGAGTCTGGAGCCTGCTTCAGATTCTGTGCCTCCCTCTCTCTCTGCCCCTCCCCCACTTGTGCTCTGTCTCTGTCTCTCAAAAATGAATAAATGTAAAAACAAAAATGGCAGTATGCTCTTAAATTAGAGAATGATAATATTTGAAGAAATGTATTAAAAATCTCCAGAATTCTTGATTGATGTGAATCTTTGTGTCTTTGTATAGTTTAGGAGCAGGGAATGGAGATGGATATAAACAGAAAAGAGACATAATCAAAGTCACATGGAGAAGAAAGATGACCTGAAATTCTTTGGTAGTATATGCCAGTATAAAAGTAGTTATAATGTGTAAAGAAACTATCCATGATGGTCCTAGGGCAGATAATGATGGAAGTACAAGCCAGAGTGGACTGCCTTCCATAGAAAGATTTCAAGGACTCTGAACTTTTTGACTTCTACAATTAAGGGGCAGAGCTGGCAAAGGGGACTCTTACCCAGATCAGATGAAGACCAGGACTCCTTGTTTATCTCTATAGTTTATATAAATCTACAATAATTAAGAAAGTGTGGCATTGGCATGGAGTTGGAAAAATAAATACGATTAAAGAAGTCTCAAAAACAGACCAGTTACATGGGACCGTTACATATGCTAGAGCAGTATAAATGAGAGACGAAAGGCTTGGTGGACTAAATATGCATAAAAAGAAAAATAAGATTTCTATGTCACGTGATATGTCAAAATAAATTTAAGATGAATTAAAAACATAAATGTAGAAGACACATTTTTTAAGAAAGCATAAAAGAATCATGCGATACATAGGATTTTACTCATTATTTAAAGTACATAAACTCATTATGGATCAAAAAAAAACTCTTAGAAAATTACAAATTAACTTATAATGTGTTGCATCAATAGATGTAAGAAAATAGAAAAATATATTTTTGTTTAAATAACTGTGATTAGGGACACCTGGGTGGCTCAGTTGGTTGAGCTTCCAACTTCGGCTCAGGTCATGATCTCATGGTTTGTGAGTTCAAGCTCAGCAATGGGCTCTGTGCTGACAGCTCAGAGCCTGGAGCCTGCTTCGGATTCTGTGTCTCCCTCTCTCTCTGCCCCTCCCCCATTCATGCTCTGTCTCTCGCTCAAAAATAAACATTAAAAATTTTTTAAATAAATAAGTAAAAATAAATATATGTGATTAAATTATTTTTCCAATCAAGAAAAGAAAAACAAAAAAGAGAGAAAATATCTTTTTTTAAAAAATGTTTATTTATTTATTTTGAGAGAGAGGGGGTAGAGAGTGAGCAGAAGAGATGCAGAGAGAGAAAAAGAAAGAGAGAGAGAGAATCCCAAGCAGGCTCCACACTGTCAGCACAGAGCCTGATGTGGAGCTTGATCCCACAATTCGTGAGATGCTTAATTGACTGAACCACCTGGGCGCCCTAAGAAAGTACCTTTCTTACATCAGGTAGGGAAATATTTCTTAGGCAGGTACACATAGGACAAATAAATCAGATAAATAACTCTTAAATAAATAAATCAGTAAGAAAGAGAAGATGAAGCATTAAAAAATAGCAAAGAATATGAACAAACTTATTTTTACCCAAAATGGGAGAAATGTAAGTTAGAAAATTTATATACCACTTAATATCCATCATACAGACCAAAATCAATGTCTGGTAACACTTGGTATTATTTGGTGATAGTATAAAGAAATGAGGCCTTTTATATCTTTGCTGATGAAAGTTAGATTGCTACAGTTTTGAAATTAATTTGATAATATCAAGGAAAGTTGATTATGCACATATCCTTTGACCCAGAAAAGAAACTTTTGTATATCTTTCTGTGAACAGGAGACAAAAAGGATGCTAATTATATTAGTCTCTTTTTAAAAAGGAAGCTATGAAAATAATTTAACTCTCCCTTGGTAAGAAAAAAAAAAAAACAAGGATAAAATGATTTACTCATATAAGTAAAATCACTAAGTGGTGCAAATACATGAAGGATACATATAACACTATGAAGACTTTATAATCATAAGGTCAAATGAGTAAGAATACAAATAGTAGGAAACCATATGTTTCACAATATACATTTCTTACAAATATTAATATTATGACATATAAATATATACTATGAGTTCTAATATATAAATCCCAATGGAATATGTCAACCTCAGAGCCCTTCTCACCTCAGGGAAAGGAAAAGTTAAGAGAAGTGGCAAGGGGGCGCCTGGGTGACTCAGTGGATTAAACGTCAGACTCTCCTGATTTCTGCTCAGGTCATGAATTCCTGGTGGTGAGACGGAGCCCTGCATCAGGACTGGGTGTGGAGCCTGATTAAGATTCTCTCACTCTTTTGGTGCGCCTGGGTGGCTCAGTCGGTTAAGCGTCTGACTTCGGCTCAGGTCATGATCCCACGGTTTGTGGGTTCAAGCCCAGCATTGGGCTCTGTGCTGACAGCTTGGAGCCTGGAACCTGCTTCGGATTCTGTGTCTCTCTCTCTCTCCCTCTCTCTCTCTCTCTTTCTCTCTCTCGCTGTCCCTTCCCCTCTTGCTCTCTCTCTCTCATTCTCCCAAAAATAAATAAAAATTAAAAAAAAATTATCTCTCTTTCTCTGTCCTGCCCCATCCTGCAGCCCTCCCCTGCTTGCTCGCTCTCTCTCTCTCTCTCTCTCTCTCTCTCGGAGAGAGAGAGAGAAAAGGCAAGGGAGCTCAGTTACATCTGCATCATTTTGCTTTTGTTTAAAAGTAGATTTTTAGAAGTATGTTAACATTTATTTAATCTTGATGGTGGCTACATGTGTGCCTATTGTTTTATAATTGTTACTTTCTATATGTATGATATTCTTCATTATTTTAATTTTTTAATGTTTATTCATTTTTGAGAGACAGAGAGACAGACAGAACACAAGCAAGGGAGGGGCAGAGAGAGAGGGAGACGTAGGATCCAAAACAGGCTCCAGGCTCTGAGCTATCAGCGCAGAGCCTGACATGGGGCTCGAACCCACGAACTATGAGATCATGACCTAAGCTGAAGTCAGGCACTTAACTAACTGAGCTACCCAGGCAACTCTATTCTTCATTATTTTAAACAAAATAAGTTTTAGAGAAAAAATATTAAAAGATTTGATTAGGAGCAAAACTGAAATTCAAGAATAATTTGCAATTGTGACTGTACTATGTATAAATTAGGTAAGGCTTATACTGTATTAACATAAAATTAGTGATTTTCCTAGGTGAGGGTCAGTAATATTTCAACCTCAGACTGCATAGGATATTACTGGAATCCTTAAATAGATTAATGCTAGTGACACAGGAGGTAATTTCTACTTTATGGTTTTTTTTTTTTAAGTTTATTTATTTATTTTGAGAGAGAGAACTCTCATTGTGTGCATGTGCACGGGCAGCAGAGGGACAAAAAGAAAGCAAGAGAATCCCAAGCAGGATCCATGCCAATAGCTCAGAGTCCAAGGCAGGACTCAATTCCTTGAACTGTGAGATCATGACCTGAGCAGAAATCAAGAGTTGGATGCTTAACCAACTGAGCCACCCAGGAGCCCAGGTAATTTCTACTTTGTATAGAGAAACACACACACACACACGCACACACATACACACACACACACACACACACACACACACACACACACGTAACAACATACTCCACTACCAGAATTACTTTACAGGATGGTACAATATATGGTAGAAAGTGTTGCATTGACAAAACTGCACCAAAGTGATTGTAATATAAGACTAAAGTGCTAATGTGTTTTAAGTGGCTTTAACCTGTAACTATTTCTCTCTTGAGAAACCCCACACTTCATATCTGTCTGTGGACCCTTTGGGGTTAAGTTCATAACATGAAGCTTACTTTTGCAATGGCTGGGCTGTCAATACCCAGGTGGCTTCTCTCCAGTGTTCTCTGGAAGGTGTTAGGGGAACTAGAAGGAAGGCTAAGTAGAGCGACTAGAGTCCCCTCTCTTCTCCAGCACCATAGCTATTGGGAGGAAATGCATCCATTCTCCTTCCCCAATCTGTGTCTGCTTGTCCTTTTACATGGTCAGAATCCAGGACTGCCTCACGTGCCACATTTTCCCAGTAGACACAGTAGCCGTGCCCTACAGGCAGAAATTTAGGCTCCCCCTTTCTCCCAAGTTTCATCCATACTGCATCATGTGGAACACAACTAGACAGGGTGTCTTCTCTTCTTTTTTATCCATGTTAGGTTAGTCAGTGCCTGCTCTGAGGACAGGCCATATTTTTCTCTTTCCTTTCTGACTGGCTTGACTTGCAAGATTTAGAATCAAGGGAGCAGTGCAAGACTGCTCTGGAGTTCAAGTTGAAGTCATACAATCCAAGTTAGTTTATGCCAATGAACCTATATTCCTGTTGATTCGTGCAGACCCAAATAATCAAAAAGTATATACTTTGATTCCCATTCAGCCATGTGCAGGTCTCCCTTAGGGACCCTTCAGGGGAAGAGGAATGATTGACAGGGAAATATTTCATATCCCTGGCAGGGAAATATTTTAACACTATTAAAATATTGCCAATATTTTCAGCAGACCCGATTTGAGTAAACTCCTGGTCCCTATGCAGGAAAATGTGTGTACCATATATTTTAACCTAGGTACCTAAAAGCCTGAAATGAAAATTCCCTAGAGAAAAAAAAGTCTTTAAAAAAGCTTACATATTAACAACAAATTTACACACTCTGAGTTATCTTTAATAACTGGCAAAACTGTTCTTATCTATATGTTTAATTGTTTTTTGGTTGATTGTTTTTATTTTTCCCCCAGGAAGCCCAACTAACTAGAGTAGGAATTATTTTCAAATGGGAATATTTATTGTTTGTATAGTTATGCTTCTTTTTAATTAGACTAACATGATCTGCTAATTAAATTCCCTTGGAAAACAAGGCCTACACTATTAGGAGATGTATTTCCACAAATGGTTTTGCCATCGCTACCACTTAGAAAAATATTAAGAAGTTTTTCAAAAACTCATCAACAGTATTGGGAAGTTTTAAGCTTTCTATATATGCAAATTCTTTGGAGAATTTATAAAATGGTAAAGAGTTTGCATTTGTTTCTTTCTTTCCCATGTAGCATATAGCAAATCCAAAATTACTGAATACTTAAAGAGTCATTTTCTCAAAGATATAAAGTGTTGTATAAATATTTTCTGTCTGATTCTGGAGCATATAAAGGGATGACATGTGAACTATGACCAGAAAGAACAGGCTGGAAGGGCCAGATTGTGGAATCTGTCCCCCAGGGTGGATCATACACAGGACACGGTAGCAGGTGTGAAGAGGAAGTCTAGCCATGCAGGTAAAACCTGGTATCGAAGCAATAGGCCATAGACAGCAATACAATTCAATCCATAATTTTGTGTCAGAGAACTTCAACTTGGAAGACGTTTTTGAAATAGGCAAGTCAGGAATCGCAATAAAGAATCGGAAGCAAATGGTATTTTTAAGCTCAGACCAGTAATCAGCAAATCAACAATAGGAAAGTCTTCAAATGTGGGAGGAAATGGAATGAACTCATAGAGGATGTGTTGGGTGCCAGAGTGGAAAGGTATATACATACATTTATCCATTTAACCCTCAATAATCTGAAATAGTTTTCATTTTATGAAAAAGGAAACTATGAACAAGAAAGGTTCATTATAACTAGTACCTGGTATTCAAGCCTGGTCCAATTCCTTAACCCACTGATCATGATAATCATGTTATATTTAATAATCATATGAATCAATAAATCACTCCCAGGCTGGGGAGTTTGGGATGAATAAATATAAATTGTTTCAAACAACATAAGTCTTAAAATGTTAAGGAGTCTCACTGTTATGCTATCCCTAGTAATTTATATTTTTATAACTACAGACATAAGGCATGAGGCATTACACAGTGCCTAGGAAGTATCTGAAGTCTCTCCACAGTGCTCTTTGATATTCAGAGAGGTGCTTTCTATGTGATTAAGCTCCCAGTTAAAGTTGTTGATAGACGTTACTTACGAAAAATGAATTTTGCAGGAGATGGTAGGGACAATGCTATAATTTAACCAAAACCCTTCTCATATTCACTTTCCTGTAAGTGGAAAACCATACATACAGTATTAGATTTTACCAAATTTATCTCACCATAGAACCATCTGTTTGTACTGAATCAGTCTGAGTAATTAGTTTTTTCCAGAATTATATTTTGATAAGCAATGCTCTTTTGGGAGCCTAGAGGATGAAGGGGAGATTTGTGGAGGTAGGTTTGTCTGGGTCAGAACCTCACGAGAAGAAAATAGAATTAGAGTCCTGGAATAACTGGGATCCTAATTAATGAGTCAAAAACTTAGTCACTAAGAAAACAAAGATGAGTTTTTAAAACACAGATAAATAAGTCTGAGTTAGATAAGCAGCAAGGGTAACTTAATGTTGGGTTTCCAGAGCATTATGTTACAGTTGCTTCAATCTCTTCTGCTTAAAATCTGGGGAGCTTGGGGCACCTGGATGGCTCAGTAGGTTGAGCATCTGACTTCCATTCAGGGCATGATCTCAAGGTTAGTGAGTTCAAACCCCACATTGGGCTTGCTGCTGTCAGCCTATCAGTGCAGAGCCGGCTGTGCCCCTCCCCTGTTTGTGCTCTCTGAAAAATAAATAAATATATATTTTTTTAAATCTAGGGAGATCTACTTTCTATACAGATAATGAGTAAACAAACATGTGCGTAAATATGTACATGGGATGCAAAGGATTCAGCTCCGAGAAGAAAAATAGAGGATATCAAAACCAGTTGGGACTGAAGAAAAATTTAGGGTAAATATATCCCCTTTGATCTCTAGATCCATATCCTGTGTTAAAATAATATGAAATAGTTAAATTGCATAAAATGATAGCTTGATAGATTAGATTGATAAATTGGATTCTTTAAAAGCATGAAGCACATATGCTATGCAGGCAAAAATAGTCTTGTGAGAAAAATGCACATCAATAAATAAAACAATCAATCTGCTAATACTATGTGTTCCTTTGGGTACCAAATTTGAAAACATTTGGTAATTTTCTGTCAAGAAGTGCACACAAATCCAGTCTCTAGGTTGTCCTCAAACAGACCATGGAAAAATAAATCATATGGAATAAAATAAGAAGCCTCCAGGTAGAGTTTAGAATTTTGTTTCTTTTTCGTTCCCAGTCCCAGAAACTATGATATTATTCCTATTATAAATATCACAAGGTTATTCTCCTCACTTGCACATTCACTGAAGCAATAAATCAGTGACTAATTGTACTTCACAGTCTCCATGTTAAGTGTGCTGTGTGATGATTTACATTATTTAGAACTATAAAAGTGAGATTAAACCATTGCCATCAATGATTACAGTAAAGGGCATAGAAGGAAATTGTAGCATTTTAATGAAAAGGGTAGCTTCTGCTTGGAGGCACTATCACTGCACGATGGCTCTCCTGGTGTTCCTAATGTTTTACCCTTTAGGGTCAGAGCAATTATTGCAATTCTCTATGGAACCAATATTTTGCCATGTTTTATCATCTCAATGTAGATGCATTTAAAGTGGTGCAATGTCATCATCATTGCCACTATGGAAGATAAGCCTTCAGGTAAAACTTAGCATTACCCCACAAGATAAATTTTTTATAACGTTTTCAGTTGGAAATTTGTCATGTGTACTTTGCAATATCACCATAAGTTTCTGAAAGGCAGCACGTATTTTTAAAAATTAGAAAATAATGGCTCGTTTCTTTTCCACCAGGCAATATGTTCCAAACTAATTTGATTGAATTGATAAAACATGATTATCCCCAAAAAGATGATATGTTTTCCATATCTTATAAACCTGCCATCACAGTAAATGTAGTGATTTCTATTTTATACCTGTAACCTTTCTATTGCCTTAGATAAAGCCATATCTCTCAAGGTTTATTTCTATAATTTAGCATTCTATAAACTGCTACTGACGGAAGGAAAGATAATGAAAATTGGTAGTTAGAAAAAATGTCTAAATTATATAGAGTTTCTCAGAATTCATATTTGTAATCTTTACTTGATAGAAATTATAGGACATTGAGGAATATCATCTTTGCATGAAGGACAAAAGACAATCTTGTGACCTTATCAAATAATAAGAACAAAAGACAAAAATATATAAAGTTAAAGAGAATCCTATGTAAGCCAAAACTCTTTCCACCTTAGGTACCCATCATGGAGCTGTTTGCCTGAAGGAGTGATGAAAAATCTGGGAGAAATCTCACTCAAAGGATAATGTCTTCAAGATGCATTTATTTCATGGGAAATGCATTAGTACCATAGGGAGTTTTTAAGCCATCGATACCTGTCTCTTAAATTGCCTTCTGTTTTTCCTTTCCAGATCATCTCTAAATTTTGAGAAGAGACTACAATAAATACCAGCCCAAACATGAGACACAGTGTCTACAAGGCAGAACTACTTGAGTACAGGTGATGGAGGGCAGAGAGCAGAGAAAGAGAAAGGGTGCAGGCTGATCTGACTTTGAGGAGTCTATTGGATGACATAGGAGCATGAACCTGACATGGTGCCATGGACAAGAAATAGAATATTACCAGCACCCCAGAATTCTCCATGCCCCCATCCAGTCAGTATCCATCTGTTTCTTGCAATAGTAACTTCTACTCTGACCTCTACCATATGGCTCTTCCTCTGTCTGACTCACCTTTTGTCCTAGGTTAATAATGCCATATCCAGAACTATTTAAGAGAGACAAAGCATCTCTCACAGGAGAAGCTAAGAAAAGTCTCCTGTCTTGCCTTTCCATTTCCCAGTTCAGAATGGATAATTATATTTTCACCTTTCAAAGTTGATTTAAAGGCTGGGAGAAAAAAATCTGGACACCTGACAGTAAATCAGACTAAACAGTCATGAGAAATCCTTAGTAATTTATCTTTGGAATTACCTCTACATGAGTAATCTATAAATTCAAAGGTGATTGACAGAACAAAGAAAGCTATGTAAATAGAATAATGGGTAAATAAGGGGAGAAAAAGAACATAAAGGAAACATAATGGATAAAATAGAAATTATTTTAGCCTCCTATTTTTAATTTCTTAGTTTTTCTTTTTTTATTCAATGTATATCAAAATGCTTTAAATAGTTCAAAGGTTTTAACACTCTTTGGGGATTAAAATAAAACATTCTGCTAAAAATATCCTTTTCAGTTTTACTTTACAACCTCTTATTGGAATCTTTAGTCTTTATACTACTCTGCAAAGATCTTCTTATAAGTTTAAAAACAGAGAGTAAAACCAACTAGTGTCATTATAAGCACAATATAACATCTTCAATGGGAATGCCTTTTGCCATACATTATAAAGCTTTAAAGCAAATATTTTAGAAAGTATATCATGAGAAGACTTTGCCATTTCATTATAAAAGAACAACCAAAATAACAGCAGTCATCATATTAGAATTGCCTCATTTTCCCACCAAGCAACCTAATAACCTACTCATATGTGTTTCCATAAAATCTTCCTTTCCTCCTATCACAATATATTGTGTAATAAATTCCATTCCATTTGTGTCTCAAGGATTTTGCTATTGGAATTATTCTCTCTCATCTGTATCATAAAATTTTCCCACACTACTGGATTGTCTTCCTTTAGTTCACAGACACGTCTTGCAATATTTTTCAACTTAAAGCCAAACCAAAGCAACAAAAAGACCACAACCTTTCCTTGATCCCACATTGCTTAGCTGCAGCTCCCTTGATCTACCCATCTTTATAGCAAATGCCACAATATGTACTATTTGCTGCTTTCTTGTCCTCATCTTTATTCTGTCCTCAACCCATGCTAGTCATCTTTGTTCCCCAAAACTCCTCTGAAAAAATTATTCCATGGTTATTGAACCATCCATCTTGCCACACCGAATGGAGAATTCTCAGTTGGTTCCCATCTTTTTCCTACACCAGCACGGGACACCATTGACCATCTTCCCTTTGAACTCCTCTCTTACCTTGACTCATAGGGAGACATAGGGAGACAATGATTACTCCCTTTGAACTCCTCTCTTACCTTGACTCATAGGGAGACATAGGGAGACAATGATTACTCCTTTTCAATATCTTTTTTTGATTATTTTTTCCCCTGAGATTTAGACTTTTGAAGTGTCCCTTGACTAAATCCTTATAACTCTTCTGTCTCCACACTCACTTTCTAGGTGTTCACATCCCATCCATTGGCTTTAAATATCATCTCTGTGCTGATGAAATGAAAATACGTATCTGATACTTTCAAATATGTGTCTCCACCCCTAATCTTTTTTTCTGAGTATCAGACTGATATACCCAACTATCTAATGAACATTTCCAACACATATGTACAATAATAGAAATCTTGTTTCCCGTCCTATGAGCACCTTTAGCCTTGACCAAACATGTTATTACTTACTCTTCAGTAATGTCAATTTCAATCATACAGTTGCTCAGGTCAATAACTGGTAATTATGCCAGGCAATGTTTTTTTCAAAAATAACTCTATATCTATTATGGGCTGAATTGTGTCTCCCCCTCTAAAGAAATTTATATATTGAAGTCCTAACCCTTAGTAACTTGGAATATGACCATATTTGCTGATAAGATCTTTACCAAGGTAATTAAAATAAAACGAAGATAATTACAGTGGGCCTTAATCTAATATAACTGATACCTTTGAAAGAATAGGAAACATAGATGCAGATAGGTCCAGAAAGAAGACGATAAGAAGGCGCAGGGAGAAAACTGCCATCTATAAGCCAAAAGAAAGGCCAGGAATAGAACTTTATCACACAGTCCTTAGAAGGAACCAGATTTGCCAACACCTTGATCTCAGATTTCTAACCTTCATAACTATGAGAAAATAAATTTCTATTATTTGAGCGACCCAGTGTTTTGTACTTTGTTACAGCAGCCTTAGCACAGTAATACAATATCCATCCCATCAACTTGTCCTATCAGCTCTACCTTCAAAATATATCCCAATTCTGACGATATTCAGCGCTAAATGCATTCTCTTAGCTACTTCTCTCCTGAGGACAGTGAGAGTCTGCTAATTAGTCTCTACTTCCATCCTTGGTCCCACAATTCCACAAAATATGACTATAGTCATATTTTAAGAACACAAATCTCATATTGTTTTCCTACTCACACTGTCCACTGGCTTAATATCAAAGTAAAATAAATGCAAACACTCTACAGTAACCTAGGTCTTAAAGGATATTGTCTCCACCCAACTTCCTGCTCCCATTCCCTAATATCTGAGGGTTTGTTTGTGTTTGTTTTAATGTTTATTCATTTTTGAGAGAGTGAGACAGAGCGTGAGCAGGGAAGGGTCAGTGAGAGGGAGACACAGAATCCAAAGCAGGCTCTAGGCTCTGAGCTATAAGCACAGAGCCCATTGCAGGGCTTGAACTCATGGACCACAAGATCATGACCTGAACTAAAGTCGGATGATTAACCCACTGAGATACCCAGGGGCCCCTCCTACTACCTGAGGCTTTTCTCTCACTTCCTTCTTGCTGCTACTGGAATATACAAAGCTTTTTCTCACTCCAGGTTATTTTCAGAAGCTTTTCCCTCTCCCTTTCTCGTGATCTGCACAAGGCCTTCCTTCTTAGTACATGCATTACTGACTGGCTTAAATGACACCTGGTTTTACAGCCTTTCCCTGACCGCTCTAAAATATGTATTGTCCATCTATTTGCCTGTTATTATATTATAATCCATGGTTTCTGTTGTTGTGTATTTCTCCCCTAGGAGAAGGAAAGATCCTTGAGGGCAAAGACTTTGTTTGTACCATAGCACCCCAGAAGCTAGAATATATCTGGCAATCTTTACTGAATGAATCAATGTGTGGAGTCACTACCACAGAGATCCCTCACATAATACTGGTGTCCCAGAGAGAACTACTAATCTTCAGTACTAAAACATATCCTACCTTGAGTATCTACAATGCTGAGGTCACACAAAGAGTAGAAACATAACCTTCTCAAGGATCCACCCATGTTTCACTTCACTTTCATTTGTCCCTTACAATTTTTACATTCAAGCGACATTAAAGAGATGAAAACTTATTACCTATTTGTCTCCACTAGGTTTCTGAGTTATCAAGTCAATGTTTCTTTAAGCTTTTTATGTGTAAAACATTTTTTTTCAAAAAGAAATGGAACATTTTGAAATTATATTTGAAGGTTTTCTTTTCTAGCTTATCTGGGTAGGTCTCAGAGTACAAGTTAACTGAGAAACCTGCTTTTTCTTCACTCAGTACACATTCTACCTCCCACTAGGCCAAGCTTTAGCGAGAGCCCTTTTGATTAGAAGTTTCTTTTCATTCTGGCAAGATGAATGTTTAAGGATACATCAAAGTATACTTGACTAGCTGAAGATATTCTTTACAAAAATTGTTAATGCAACACCTTTATCTTAATGAGTAAGACAAGATTCCAAAACAAGCATACTGTTTTAAAACAGTACTTGCCACTGTTAACTTTCTGAGAGTGAACTGAGGTCATCTTTACATTGAGTGACAAAGATTTAGATTTCCTTACTACACATAAAATAAACCTAGACAATGATTAGGTAACTCCTAAGGTCTTCTGAGAGGAAGATATATTGTTATACATTTTAAAGGCTTTAACAGTAATATAGAATCATTACAACCCAGAATCTTTTGTGGCTGATAAGTGTTATGTTTTGGTTTTAAGAAATTCAATTATTGATCTATTAAATTAAAAACTAACTAAACACCAAATTTAAGCCATGCTCAATGATAGGCACTGGACATACACAAGGTGCATTGGGTATGTCCTTATCTTTTGAAAAACTCAGAATCTGCTCAGTACAATAGCCATGTAAAAAATTACACTCTAATATCATAATAACTATGATAATAATTATAATAAATTCACATTAATTTTCTGAATTACTTATTCCACAATTACAACGGATTTAGGGTGTATATAAACTCTTAGAGTAAGCACTTTGAGATGGTCAAGATGTGTTTTGAATAATTAACAAGAATGTGGAGGAAGAGAATGAAGGAAAATATATCACTAGCAGAAGAAATGCCTTTGCATAAGGTAATGGAACCAAAACATAAGTATGAGTTGCCATCTTCAATATTTGAGAATTTAAGTGTTGCTGAAATAAAAGTTTTTGAAGAGGATAGGGATGGCTATATTTGGTGTAAGATGAAAGAAGTAAATTAAGGCCAAACTGTGTTCCAGTTGGATGCCTTCTACACCATATGGCAGTGTTTGAATTTATAATGAAAGCAATGGTGGGCCAACAGAAATCTTTTAGTTAAAACGTGATTAGATATTTTTATAAAGATGAATCTATTAACTACAGTGAGAAGATGATAGATAGATGATTGATAGAAGTTCAGATAGATGATAGATAGGTAGATAAACAGATGATAGATAGATTAGATAGATAGATAGATAGATAGATAGATAGATAGACAGATAGATAAAAAATGGTATTGACAAGAGCATTTACCAGGTTGTTGTACTTGAAAGACATGAGGGGAAAGAACCAAAAATGGTAAAAAGCATGGATCAAAAGAAATTATTAAATTTGGGATATATTTCAGTGAATTTGGTGTTTGATTTGAGAAGAGCTCAAGAGAAAAGAGTTAATAATTACAAGATTTTTGGCATGGAAGTATGGATGAATAGAGTTAAGCTTCACTAGAAAAGGTTAGAAAACTCACCTGGATAGATACCTTTGAATAGGAAGGTAATTAATTCTTTGGGGGATATACTGGGCTTAAAGTACCTGGGGGACCTGTAGATGTCCATACCTTCTCATCACATGCATTCCTGTTTAAGTGGCATGTAGGGTGGCTGGGTGGCTCAGTCAGTTAACCGTCCAACTCTTGGTTTCATCTCAGGTCATGATCTCATGGTTCATGAGTTTGAGCCCTGCATGGGGATCTGTGCTGACAATGTGGAACCTGCTTGAGATTCTCTCTCCTTCTCTCTGCCCCTTCCCTCCTTGCTCTCTTTCTCTCTCTCTCTCAAAATAAATAAATAAATTTAAAGAAAAATTAAAGTGGCATGTAATTGTGGCAAAAGACAAGAGACTTCAGGTAACATAATTAAGATTTCAAAAGATTCGAATAATTCTAGTCATAAGGAGTTTTTAATTTAAACGTTGCGTAAATGATGAGCGTTATTATTATTAGGAGCAACCTTGAAAACCCCACATTTCTAGGTTAGGAATGGCATCTGTTAGTGTAGCATTTGGACTCCTTGGTCATTTAAAACTTCTTTGATTCAAGAATTTCATGTCATTGGCTTTATGTAATGAGACTATACAGCTTGGTTATTGGTTATTGACTCTTGATTCAGACAAAATTGGGTTTAAATCTATGCCTAGCTATGTAACTTCGGACAAGTTACATAATGGAATAATAGTTACAGCTAACCCACGTAAATATTAGGATTGGATGAGATGCTTTAAATAAGAAACATTATTTAAATATCAATGCCTGACACCCTATGATTCTGAATCAGTACTTATGCTATCATAACAATTAGCCCACAGTGAGGAAAATTATTATTTTCTATTCCCCCAAATTTTTTCTGTTGCATAAGCATTTTTTCTTGTTGTGGGGGGACCATAATTATTTTTGAAAATTACATATTGAGAAATATAGCCTGGTGAAATAAAATCACCAAAGAAGAAAAATAAGTAAAACTTTCTAAAATAAACAATTTAGTATCTTCTCCCATAAACATCCCTTGAAATCAGCCTTCTACACCTAATGATTGTGATGAGTCTGCTAAACCAGGGTCAGCCCTCCACCTCCTAGATGAGGCCATGGCCCAATTCAGAATCTCTTTCCCAGATACACATTAGGGATGAAGTGGTTGGAATGGAAGTTTTCCTGCACTGTCTTAAGGAGATGCCCCCAAAGTGCCTGCCACGGGGATGCTTGAGCTACTCTGGTTTCTGGCATCTTGAGCACTTATTAAATAGTGGTGGTTTTTACTTTCTGAGTTACATGACTCTTAAAATAAATCTTTCACTTTCCTTTCCCCCCTTTTACCGTTTAGGTTAGTTGAAGTTGGAGTTTGTTGATGACAGCGGAAGAAATTAAATAATACAAAAGCTGACACCAGAGAGAATCTGTACGAAAAAAGATACTCATGAAACATAGGGTACTCAGTGTCAGCTATGAGACTCAGATTAGACAAATGCAATGGAAGTCTCTGCTAATAATCTGGATGAGATGGAACTAGACTGAGCCTCTCAGTGCTGATTGCTTTAAGCAATTTATTTCCATCTGGCCTCATAAAAACCTTTTGGTAAAGTTTTGGGAGACTGAGCAAGTGGTATGATAAGTCAATACAGAAGTGATGGGAAATGCTTTTTAACAAAGAAATGAAGATTATTTTAAAATCATTGAATAGTTAAGTTGAAAAATAAAAGCTAAAATTTGAATTTTTTATCTCTCATGACTTTTATGTGATAACAATGAGAAAACACCCTGCTGTTTGTATCTGCTGTTAAAAATTATATAAAGAGACTGATTGTGGAAGTCACTGGACTTTACTGTCCGTTGGCTGCTAGGAGGGAACTTTAAGGCTGATTACACTGTTTAGGAGCTAAGAACATTAAAGAATCCCAATTTCTCAAATCCTTTGAGAATTATCTCTTTTGTACCTTATCTGACTGAAGATAATGTGTTTTCCCTACAGAAAACAAAATAACCCTTCTCATACCATACTCCCTCATACTATATTACTTGCAAGATAACAATTTCACAGGTAACATAAATTCAAATCAAGGAAACCTAGAATTGATAAAATAGAGTCATGACAATTAGAGGGTCATCCAGGAGGATATGCAGATAGTTCGAGGAACAGATTCTGGTTTGTCAGAGTCTTGAAGGTGACAGTGCACTTATCTTCAGTCCAGCAGGTGAACCCAGGGTGGTCACGTGCACCCAACCTTCTCTCATTCACCTGGCTGTAATGTTGGGAATGTGTAGCCAGTCTGTGATATCAGGCAAACTTGGCACATAAAAGGGAGGCTGGGCAGCCTCTGAAGGAACACCAAGTTGCATTAGCGAGTTACTATTTCTCTAGCGCCTTGCATACATCCCACTTCCTCACCACCTACAACTGAAATCAGGGTAGTGCCTCAGATCAGTTCACTAAGGAATGGGAAACTTCTTACCCAAATTACACATGGCTCTGAATATGTGCACACAAGAGCAATGAGAGGGCAACTGGAAAATAACCTCCTCATTAATAGGAATTCCCTAAGGACAAAAGGAAAATTCTTTGATTAGGCAAAAACTTCAATCACTCTGTTTTCTTTTCCACTTTGCTTAAAAGAAGTGATGGCCTGGGGTCAGAATCTACAGTAATTCATGGGTTGTGACTAATGGACTAGAAAAGTAGGTTCTCAAAAGGCTTTAGACTGGAGGATTAGACAAGACGTTGTCTTTCCCCTTCGTTTCCACTACACATGATTTGGGGCAATATTTTTTGTTTTACTACTGAATCCTCCATAAATCCATAACAATCCCTAATGATCCTGATCCTGGATTTGGAGAAAAGAAGCCTCATGACATTGGCCTCTGCAGGCTTTACCTAGACATTTTCTAGGATTGTTTCTCCTTGACAAGTCAGTGAGTTTGTTTGCAATTATAAGCAGGTCCATTTTGAAGACAAAGACATTTTTGGAAATGAATATACAGTATATGGAAAAAATTGTGTGTATGTGTGTGGGTGTAAGATGTCTGTGGGTGTCACACAAATAATAAAAATAAATTATGTATGTGTTAATTATTAGTCCAGGCTCAATTTTCTTGATATACCTTCTCCTGTTTAATGTGATTCTGGTAAAGCTACCAACCATAGAATGTGTGCTCCTGTATAAAGGATACACATGTCAGAATAGCCTGATTCTTTTCTCAGGACTTTAATTAGACCAGAGGTATTCAGGAATGGAAGGTCTTTAGTCATAATTAAAATCAAATAGTTCTCTAAAGAGAATGTGAATATTTTTTTAATTGTTACAATTCCTGGAGTTACATGCTTCCTGCCTTTTTAAGACCTATCTTTATATGTTTTTTTTTAAATTTCCTTTTTATTAGTTGTAATAATTACCTTTCTTGCTCTTAGTAGAAAGAATTAGGTCTAAATAGAATTTATCAGGATTCCTGTATAAGCAGCTTTTATAAATAAAACTATGCATATTTCTAAATACATAAAATAAATAAATATTTGAATTTAATATGGCTACAAGTAAAATAAAATGTTTCTTAACTTAATTGAGTTATATATCACAGAATATTCAGCGGTACTAAAATACTGAACTAAATTTGACAGTATGTGTCAGAGAAGGCACATCCATCCAACTTCATTTGTCCCTTTGAAATGATGAGGCATTAAAGTCATTGCAAAGATAGCTATATCTTCTGTATCTAACATCTATGATAGAAAAAAAATATGTTGATAATTACTTTAATCCCCAACGTTTACCTAAGAGTAGTTAAAACATCTACCTCCATTCAATATAATTTAGGTAGGATGCTGGCAGAGAGTTTTGTGGAATAAAATTTAAAGAAATCTACTCAAAATCTCCATTATCAGTCCTATCAAGTTAGAGCACAGTTCAATTTTTCCACCTGTCCCTGGATACACAAAACTAATTTACCTAGAAATCTGAAGTTTCTGAGATTTAGAAAAACTGAGTTGACAAAATTAACCACCTTATCCCCAAAACATGTATCTATAAATGGACCCTGGTTCTGTAAAAATCATAGCCCCTGGCTTAAGCTAGCACATAAGTCAACGCATAAAGCACATTCTGACAATCATTTACTAGACTGTATAGAAAAGGACCTGCCATCAATGATGTTACCCAAAACAGTCAACCCACTTGGCTGTTACCATGGTGATAAGGAAAAACTGAATTGCAAAGAACTGTGAATTGTTTACCTGTGGTGAGCATTCAGTCCTTTCAATTTACACTGGCAAATTCCTTATTTTAAGAGGAAAAATTAAAATATATTAAAGCCAACTTTATAAAGAATTACATTCTACATTGAAAAATAAATATGCTTGGAACTGCCACATTTTATTATTTTTTAGTGTTTATTTATTTATTTTGAACACACAGAGAGAGAGAGAGAGAGAGAGAGCATGAGAATGGAAAGGGCAGAGGGAAGGGTAGAGAGAGAATCTCAAGCAGGCTCTGTGCTGTTAGCACAGAGCACCAGGAGGGGCTTGATCTCATGAAATGTAACATCATGACTTGAACTAAAATCAGGTGTCAGGTGCTTAACCGACTGAGCCACCCAAGCATCCCACTGCCACATTTTAAAATGCTCATTAAAATTATTTCCAGAAAGTCAGAAAATGAATAGATTAAAATATGTAAAATGATTTGTTTGACAGAGTACAAAATTGATAATTATACAGTAAGTCCTTACATTAATTAAAGGTTCACATTTTTACAGTTGCCCTAGAGAAAATGAATTACATAGGTAACATTTTAATGGTAATGAAATTAAAATGTCCTCTTCGCTTAGCCAAAACTATAACCTCTGAAAGTAGGTAAAAAAATCTTTTATCTATTATGGATCGTAGTGATACATAACTATAAAATACTGAAAGGATTTCCACATAGAAAAGTGTGTTTCAGGGGTGCCTGGGTGGCTTAGCCAGTTCAGCACCTGACTCTTGAATTGGGCTCAGGTCATGTTCTCACAGTTTGTGAGACCCAGGTCCATATGGGTTCTGCACTGACAGTGGGGAGCCTGCTTCGGATTTTCTCTCCATCTCTCTCTGTCCCTTCCCTGCTCATGTATACTTGCTCTCTCTCTCTCTCTCTTTCTCTCTGTCCCTCTCAAAAAAATAAATAAATAAAATAAACTTTAAAAAAGTCTGTTTCATAGTATTATAATCCTATTTCTCCATAAGTTTAGTTCCTTCATAAACATATTAAAAGTATATATAATTCCAAACACTTTGGGAATCTGTTCTTTAACAGATGATATAGCAGAGAGGGTTTAACATCTTCAACATTCCCACATTTATTTTACAACCAACTCTATATAACATTTTCTTTGCAAATATACTTTAATAAATATACCTTAGTATATACTAAGTTTGCAATCCTTCACATCCTCGAAACTCTTGACCAGTGTCCAAGATGCCCACTTCTTCCTTGAGTTGTTTTGTCATGTTCTACCAATATACTCTTGTAATGTTTTCTTTATTCCTATTCTTGCTCCCAAATATTTCCACTGTGAACCCTGAAACTTCCACTCCCTAATTAAACTCCACTACAGTCTCATCCTTTCCTCTAAATTTGTGGTCTTGTGGATATAGATTTCCCTGCAGAACATTCAAGAGGCAAGTATTATCTTCAACTGTATTGGTACTACTATACAAGTATCAACTGAGATTGGTATATTCTTGGTTCGCCAAACCATTATTGCTAATTTCTTATATAAAAACCAGTCCAGCATTTTTGGAGACTTATTCCAGTTGGCTATGCAAACAGTTATGCTTCCTCATATTTTCATGGATGGTTCTTATTGTTTTCTTCTTTCTCACTAATAACTTCATTAGCAAGCTTTTCTTGTATTATTCTTTACTCAAGTTCTTACTCTCAACCTGGGTGTTTAAATGCCCACACAAAAACTCCACATAACACACTGAATTCCCAGTTCCTTGACCTGACATTCCTATCATATTTGTTCCACCTGAGACACCCATCCATCTCTATGGCTATATCCTAAACTCGGTCATTACTCAACCTGCTTTAACTCTTTTTTAAATTTTTTTTCAACGTTTTTTATTTATTTTTGGGACAGAGAGAGACAGAGCATGAACGGGGGAGGGGCAGAGAGAGAGGGAGACACAGAATCGGAAACGGGCTCCAGGCTCCGAGCCATCAGCCCAGAGCCTGACGTGGGGCTCGAACTCACGGACCGCGAGATCGTGACCTGGCTGAAGTCGGACGCTTAACCGACTGCGCCACCCAGGCGCCCCTAACTCTTAAGTAATATTGTGTGTGTGTGTGTGTGTGTGTGTGTGTGTGTGTGTGTGTATGTATGGTTTTTAAAAAAATGTTATTTTTCTTTCTTTCTCCAGCACTCTCCAGTCAGACCAGCAATGTGCTACCTGAGTAAGGAAGGGAATTATAAACAGTGCTGTCCTATCAGTGCTTGGAATTTGTGAGAATGCTTCCACATGAAAGAGTCAATGCCTCTGTGTGGGCAGACACACTGTGTGAATAGGGGACGCTGGGTTGGGTTGCAAGTGACCTCAGCATGCCACTCTAATGGACTATCTACTTTCTTCTTCTTCTTCTTTTTTTAAGTAGAATCCATGTCCAGCATTGAGCCCAATGTGGGGCTTGAACTCATGACCCTGAGATCAAGACCTGAGCTAAGATCAAGAGTAGGACGCTTAACCACTTGAGCCATTCAGGCACTCCCTACTCTATTTTCTCATCTCAAAGAGAGGCGATTATAATATGGTGTCATCTCTATCTTCCAGATGATCTCTACCTTTTCCTAATTTTCCCACTGTACTTTGCACTAAGCAGTGTGTTAAATTCATCATAACAGTGGAGGACTCTGTTCCTCAGACCCAGCCAAATATTTGAGGCCTATTCCATCCTTGCTTTTCCTTATCCAGGGGAGGTAGTGCCCCAATAGTACTACAGTATCATGGACTGATCCATCCAATCCTAGAAGGAGGTCAAGAGGGGTAAATTAAATTTTTCTTATTTTTCCTGAATAAAATCAACCACTTTTCTTGGCTCAAGCTGCATGTCTGATAGACCCCCTCCATTCACCAGAGTTTTCAAATAATTATTTCAGTCTCAAATCCTCTGATTGAACCTCAAAAATATTTCTCATATATATCTACTTCTCTTTATTCTCATCGCTATGACTATAACAGAGACCTTTTTTTAAACATTATTATAACTGACCCTTAATTTATTTATTTACCTCTAAATTATTCCATCTGATTTCTGGGCCTTTTCTGCTTTACATGCCTTCCTGAAGCACCCACTCCTCATGACTAAATCCCTATATTATTACTCTCAAATGTGGGTATAATCCCCCTTGGACTTCTGCCCTCTCTAACCTCCCCTCTCTAATGTCCCTTTCATGTTCTCAACCAATCCTTTGTCTGTGCACCTACACAACGTTACCTCATCTCAGCAAGCATCTCATTTGATGATTATTTCCTTAATTGCCTATATCCTCCTCATGGTCCTTAAATTTCCACGAAGGTAGGAATATACATGTCTTCTCCCTTGGAATGTCACCATAACTAACGTCACATGGCACAATATGTGTTTGCTTAAAGAACTAGTAAGTAAATGATTGACTAAATAAAAGCTGATTCATAACATTGGATATTTCTATGTAATTTGCTTACAGTCTTCAACTGTCTGATAAGCAGCCTTAACTCTTACTTCAGTCATCACTAGGATATATGAATGCTAAAATCCATATAAAAAAGATGGATCTGAATTCAAAGGTGGTATGATTCTTCTATTGTACCTATTGTCATAATGGAAAAAATAAATGAAAGACCAATGGGTTAAATGGATTCCACTGTCAGGAAAAGTAGGTGTTAATTTGAAATTCCCTGTGTATGGCTTAACAAGGAATTGTAAACTAATATTTTGTAGCACTAAACCTCTTGATAAAACAATGAAATTATTATTTAAATTTTTCTACTTTTGGTGGTCAGCTAAAAGATTTCTAGAACTACTTACTGTCTAAATATTACCCTTCAATAGTTAAGTCATTCAATTGCTGTTGTTAATATACTATTGTGAAATGTTGTTTAAACAACCTGCTTCTTCAACAATAAAGAATATTGTTCTCCTGTGCCCATTATCCCTTCTTTTGAATCATGTTCTGCAGCTACAACTTGCTCCTAAATTCTAAGCATCTCCATTTCAAATAGTACTTAACCTGCACCTTACAAACATGTGAATTAAAAGTTTTGTTTTACCTCCCACCTCCAACCCCCAGCAACTAGCCTATCCCTCCTTTGCTGCTCCCTGAGCTTTTGGGGAAAAAAACAAAAACAAAAACAAAAACAAAAAACAAAACTTACTCCACATTTCACACATACTATTGGGTTTCTATAAAAATTCAAAGCCACTCAGTTGATTTTTTTTTCTTATTCTATTCTTTTTTTAACTGATACTTCTACTTTGCCATATATTTACCACTTTCTCTAAATTTTCGTTGACATTTATAACTATTATTTTCCACATGTCTTGTGAGATCTTCCTCCAGCTCTTATTTAAATGCTGGAGTTTTCATAGTCCTGTCTTTGGTTCCCTGACCTTTCTACAATTCTCCACATTCCTCATGGCTTTAACTAGTATCCATATGCAGAAAACAGCAAAATCTTTATCTCTTCCTCTGACTTTTCACTTGAGCTCCATTCAGACTTTTATATTTACTCAAACTTATAGACACATGAATTTGATACATTCCTGACAAGTGTATTGAATGAGCTGAGCTTTACAGGGAAGAATCAGAAAGCAACTCTATTATATTCTCCCCTTTTCTTATCAAACACACTTTGTAATCTCATTCCTTCCTCTTCTTTCAAGCATGGCCCTTTTCAAAAAGGGCCCATTTGGCTCCTTTCTGGTACAAGAGAAATCCTTAATTTCAGTTATTTAAATGATATCCTATCCCAAAATCCTATTGATCTGTTGGGGAGCTCTTTTCCTTCCAGGTCTGCAAAGGAGAAGCGTGGCACTTCCCTCTTCCTTTCTCTAACTCAATTTCCCCAAAAGTGACATCTTGAACAACTATAGTACAGCATCATAGCCAGGACTTTGACATGCATACAATCTACCAACCCTATTCAGATTTCCCAAGTATTACTTATACTCTGCACGCATGTGTTGTTGTTTGTGTGTGCATGTGTGTTTAGTTCTATGCCATTTTTCAATGCTTAGGTTTATGTATTTGCCACCACAGTCAAGACACAGAACAGTTGCATCAACACAAGGATACCTTCCGATACTTTTTTTATAATCACATCCACACAGAGTACCCTAAACTCTAATCTCTGGCAACCACGAACTGTTCTCCATTTCTAAAATATTGTCATTTCAACCATTTTATATAAGTAAATCACATACTATATAACCTTTCGGGATCAGCGTTTTCTTTTTCTTTTTCTTTTTCTTTTTTTTTTTTTTTAAATTCAGCGTAATCTCCTTGAGATTCATCCAAGATGATGTGTGTGTCGCTAGTTTATTCCATTTCAGGTCTGAGCAGTATCCATGGAATGGTTGTTTATTCACACAATTTGTTTTTTCATTCATCAAGTACAGAACAGGTCATCCGTTTATGACCTATGTCTAATCCAGTGGCTGGCCAGAGGAGGTACAACATTTATTAATGGGAATTCTATGATGTATGTCCACCTTATATTTCCAAAAGAATAGAAAGTTAATTACTGAAGCATTGAAAGTTAAAGTAACCAATGTAAATTGTTTCACTGAAGTTAGACTATGGAAAATGCTTAATTAATATGGAAAATGGAAAAGGAATGGATGGAATTTCAGGTAAAATTGTGTTTTCAGTTATCTTCTGCATACCAAAAAAAAAAAAAAATCAATAGACCCAAAGCTAGCAGAATTGGGGGTTGGTGCTTTGGTAACTTTTTCAGATCTTTTCTCATTTCTACAACATGCTTAAATATTTTAGCATTAAAAAATTAGAAATGATCTTTAGGGAAACTATTTTTCTTTAGCTTAACTAAAACTTTAGTTGGTAACAATTTATTTTGCTGTTAGTAATAATAATTGAATCTGGTGGCATGCTTATTAGCATTGGAACAGTAGGCAGGTTATGTACCTTCCCTGGGCCTCAGTGTATCTATGAAATGTACCCACTTCATAGCTTTATAAAGATGAAATGACCTGATACATACAAAGCTTAGGCCAGTGTCTGGCAGGGTGGAAAGCAACTACTGAGAGTTAAGTTATATCAGTTAGCTTTTTTTTTTTAAATAAAATTTTTATTTTAAAATAACTTCAGATTTATAGAAGAGTGATAATGATAATAATGAGAGTTGCAATATACCATTCACTAAGTTTCTCCTATTGTTAACATCTTTCATCACCATGGTTCATTTTTAGTGTCTAAGAAACCAACATTTGCACATTACTATTCATGTTCCGTTAATGTCATTTTTCTGCTCCGGGATCCTATCCAGAAAACCACCTTACATTTAATCATCATATCTCCTAGGATCCTCTGAACTGGGACATTTTCTTAATATTTCCTTATTTTTCATGACCCTGATGGTTCTGTAGAATGTCTCTTGACTTTTTTTTTTAATGTTTTTCGGATGGTTACATTAGGGACATGATTTTGGGGAAAGAATACCACAGGGGTTATTGCCCTTCTCATCAAATGATATCAGGGCTACATGTTATTAATTTGGTATTTTATTTCTGGTAAGTTCACCTGATGTGAACTACCAAGGTTAAGGTAGTCTTTACTGGGTTCTTCACTATAAAGTTACTTTTCTCCTTCTTTCCATATTCCAGTCTGTGAATCATGTTACTAAGTACAGCCCATCATCAAGGTAGGAGAGTAACAAATTCCACCTCCTAAAAGTCAAGTATTGACACAAATTGTCTGGGATTCTGTACAATACATCTGGCTATCTTTTATCTAAAATTTCTCTCTGATTGAATCAATTATTTCTAACAAAACAGAGTCATATATATTTATGTTATACTTGGTTATAAGCAAGTTGGTTATAATTGGTTATATATAACCAAAACTGATTAATTTATTTTGTTTCTCGATTGCTCCAACTTTGGGGGCTCTTTCAGGTTGGCTCTGCCATCTCTTTGACATGACCTGATTCTATTTCTTTTTATTTTTCTTTTTTTTTTTTTTTTGAGGACTTTAATTTCTTAGGAGATGCCCCTAATTTTATATTTGTGCTAGCCCTAGAATCAGTCATTTCCCCAAAATGGCCATTTCTACATTAAATTTCCTTTTTACCTTTGTAAACAATCAATTAACTATATTTGTATTTCTCAATTTTGTCCCACTGATCTATCTATATTTGTATTATTTTGCCACTGCCACACTGTTGTGGTTACTGTGACTTCACAGTAAGTCTTGAAATAGATTATTGTGAGTCTTTCAACTTAGTTTTTCTTTCTCAGAATTGTTTTGCCACTTCTAGTACCTTTTCCTTTCAATATAAATTTTAGAATTAGCTTGTCACTTGTCAATATGTACAGTTGAGTTTTCTTTTTTCATTTTTGTTCATTCTTAATTTTAATTTTTTTAATTTTAATTTTTTTTCAAATTTTTATTTAAATTCCAGTTAGTTAACATATATTGTAATATTGGTTTGGGGAGAAGAATTTAGTGATTCATCACTTACATATAACACCCAGCGCTCAATACTGAGGTGCCTTCCTTAATAACCATAACCCATTTAGTACATCCCCCACCACTTCCCTTCCATCAACCCTCAGTTTTTTCTCTATACTTAAGAGTCTGTTTTATGGTTTACCTCTCATTCTTTTTTTTACCCCTATGTTCATGTTTTATTTATTAAATTACACATAAGTGAAATCATATGGTTGACATGTTTCACTTAGCATAGTACACTCTAGCTCTGTCCATTCCATTGCAAATGGCAAGATTTCATTCTTTTTCAGGACTGAGTAGTATTCCATTATATATATATACCACTCTTCTTTGTCCATTCATCTGTCAGTGGACATTTGGGTTCTTTTCATAATTTGTCTATTGTTGATAATGCTACTATAAACCTTGGGGTACATGTGCCCCTTCGAGTCAGCATTTTTGTATCCTTTAGGTAAATACCTACTAGTGCAATTGCTGAATCATAGGATGGCTATATTTTTACCTTTTTGAGGAACTTCCATACTAGTTTCCAGAGTGGCTGAATGGGTTTGCATTCCCAAACAACAGTGTAAGAGGGTTTCCCTTTCTCCTCATCTTTGCCAACATGAGTTTTTTCCTGTGTTGTTATTAATCTTAGCCATTTTGACAGGTGTGAGGTATTATCTCATCCTGGTTTTGATTTGTATTTCCCTGATGATGAGTGGTTTTGAGCATATTTTCATGTGTCTGTTAGGTATATGGATGTCTTCTTTGGAAAAATGTCTATTCATTCTTCCTGCCCATTTCTTAACTGGATTATTTGTTTTGGGGGTGTTGAGTTTGATAAGTTCTTTATACATTTTGGATACCAACACTTTATCAGATATGTCATTTGCGAATATCTTCTCGCATTCCATATTCTGCCTTTAGTTTAATTGATTGTTTCTTTCACTGTGCAGAAGTTTTTTTGTTTTTTTTTTTTTTAATCTTGATGAAGTCAAAATAGTTCATTTTTGCTTTTGCTTCCTTTGCCTCTGGTGATGTGTCTAGTAAGAATTTTCACCAGCTGAGGTCAAAGAAGTTTCTGCCTGTGTTCTCTAGGATTTCAATGGTTTCCTGCCTAATATACAAGTCTTTAATCCATCTTGAGTTTATTTTTGTGTATGCTGTAAAAAAGTGGTCCAGCTTCATTCTTCTGCATGTCGCTGTTGAATCTTCCTAACATCATCTGTTTAAGAGTCTCTTTTCCATTGGACATTTTTTTCCTGCTTTTGATAGGGATTGCATTAAATGTGTAGATTGTTTTGGGTAGTATAGACATTTTAACAATATTTGTTCTTCCAATCCATGAACATGGAATGTTTTTCCATCTTTTTGTGTCCTTTTAAATTTCTTACATAACTGTTCTATAGTTTTCAGAGTCCAGATCTTTTACCTCTCTGGTTAAGTTTATTCATATGTATCTTATGATTTTTGGTGCAATTGTAAATGGGAGTGATTCATTAATTTCACTTTCTGCTTCTTCACTATTGTAAATTCAACAGATATCTATGTATTGATTTTATATCATGTGGCTTTGCTGAATTCATATACCAGTTCTAGCAACTTTTTGGTGGAGTAACTTTTTGATTTTTTACATAGAGTATCATGTCATCTGCGAATAGTGAAAGTTTGACTTCTTTCTTGTTGATTTGGATGCCTTTTATTTCTTTTTGTCATCTGATTGCTGAGGCTAAGACTTTTAGTACTATGTGAAATAAATATGGTAAAAGTGGATATCTCTGTATTGTTCCTGACTATAGAGGAAAATCATTCAGTTTTTCTCCATTGAGGAGGATATTAACTTTGGGTATTTTGTATATGGCCTTTATAATGTTGAGGCATGTTCCCTCTATCCGTACTTTGTTGAGGGTTTTTATCAAGAATGGATGCTGTATTTTATCAAATGCTTTTTCTGCATCTATTGAGAGGACATACGATTCTTATCTTTTCTTTTATTAATGTAGTATATTACATTGATTGATTTGTGAATATTGAACTACACCTATAGCCCAGGAATAAATCCCACTTGAACGTGGTGAATAATTATTTTAATGAACTGTTGGATTTAATTTGCTAGTATCTTGTTGAGAATTAATGCATCCATGTTCATCAGGGATATTGGCCTATAACTCTCCTTTTTAGTTGGGTCTTTGTCTGGTTTTGGAATCAAGGTAATGCTGGTCTCATATAATGAGTTTGGAGGTTTTCTTTCCATTTTTATTTTTGGAGCAGTTTAAGAATAATAGGTATTAACTCTTCTTTAAATGTCTGGTAGAATTCCCCTGTGAAGCCATCTGGCCCTGGACTTTGTTGGGAGGTTTGATTACTGATTCAATTTCTTTGCTGTCTATGGGTCCGCTCAAATTTTCTATTTGTTCCTGTTTCAGTTTTGGGAGTTTGTATGTTTCTAGGAATTTATCCATTTCTTTCAGATTGCCCAATTTGTTGGCATATAACTTTTCATGATATATTCTTATAATTGTTTGTAGTTCTGTGGTGTTGGTTGTGATCTCTCCTCTTTTATGTGTGATTTTATTTATTTGGCTCTTTTTTCCCTTTGGTAAGTCTGGTTAGAGGTTTATCAATTTTATTAATTCTTTCAAAAAACCAGTTCTTAGTTTCTTTGATTTCTTTTACTGTTTTTTTATATTATTATTGTTGTTTGTTTGTTTCTATATCATTTATTTCTGCTCTAATCTTTATTTCCCTTCTACTGGCTTTAGGCTTTTTTGCTGTTCATTTTCTAGCTCCTTCATGTGGAAGGTTAGGTTGTGTATGTGAGACTTCTGTTGTTTCTTGAGTAGGCCTGTATTGCTATATACTTCCCTCTTATGACCACATTTGTTGCATCATAATGGTTCTAGACTGTTGTGTTTTTATTTTCATTTGCTTCCATGTATTTTTTTATTTATTTTTCAATTTCCTGGATAACCCATTCATTTAGTATGATGTTCTTTAACCTCTATTTGTGGTCTTCTAATTTTTTTTTTCTTGTGGTCGACTGTCATTATGGTCTGAAAGTAAGCATGATATGATCTCAGTTTTTTTGTATTTTTGAGGGCTAATTTGTGACCCAATACATGATCTATTTTGGAGGATGTTCCTCCAGAATAGGGCTAACATTTTGCCATGTTCTCTCATTTTCCATCAGGTTGGTCTGGAGTTATTCATGTGGTATCAAGGAAGACTTCATGACATGTATCCAGAAAGTTGCTTATTTTCACTTACATTGCATTCCATTGCTTAAAGGATGTCATAAGGCTTGCTCAGATTCAAGGGACAGGCAAATGAATTCCAACTCAAGATAGGAAAAGCTAAAAATTATAATGCAATCTACCACACTTATTATTAACTGAGGTCAGCAGCAACATAATTTTTGGAATCATCAGATGATAAGGGCAATCACTGGCAAAATGAAAATAGAAACAAATCCATAATTTTTTAGAACGAGAATTAATTGAAATAAAGAAAAAAATAGCAGTTTTTCTTAAAATGGAATGATGGAAATTGTGGTTCCTTAGTCAATTTAGACTTCTATAACAAAATAGTATAGGGGTGCCTGTGTGACTCAGTCAGTTAAGCATCCAACTTTGGCTCAGGTCATCATCTTGTGGTTCATGAGTCTGAGCCCCACATCGGGCTTGGAGCCTGCTTCAGATTCTGTGTCTCCCACTCTCTGTAAGCATCACTCACACTCTGTTTCTCTTTCTCTCAAAAATAAATAAACATTTATATCTCTCTATATAAATATAGATATAGATGATGATATAGATGATGATGATATAGATATAGATATAGATATAGATATAGATATATAGATATAGATAGATATAGAGATAAATATAGATAGATATATATAGACTGGATGGCTGAGAAACAGCAGAAATTTATTGCTCACAGTTGTGAAGGCTGAGAAGTCCAAGATCATAGATTTAGTGACCATAGATTTAGCATCTGGTAAATACCCAATTCCCAATTCACAGACTATGCTTTCTGGCTGCCACTTCACATGGTGAAAGGAATGAGCTAGCTCTCTGGCCCCCTTAAATAAATACTATAGCTGATCATGAGGGCTCCTTCCTCATGACCTAATCATTTTTGAAAGGGTTCATTTCTTAATATTATCACCTTAATAGGATTTGCATATGAATTTTGGAGAGACACACTCAGATCATAGCAGTCATAGATTAATAATATCAGTTTAATAAAGGAGATATTTCATTTGTCCAATCCTTAATCTAAAATTTCATCTAAAAATATAGATATACATGCAACTATTGATATAGATAGAAATTTAGCTCTAAGTTGTCCTGTGAATGATTGGTCCAAACTCTATGACTAAGTATTGGCCAGTGTAGGATTTGGACTTCTATACTCCAGCTCCCAGTCCAGTGCACCTCCCATAAAAGAAGTGTGCTCCTTTTTTATGGTAGAAAGCATTTTAGGAAAGTTTCCTTTGGGAAACAAATATATATATATATATATATATATATATATATATATATACACACACACACACACACACACACATATACATATATGTACATATGTATATACAAATATGTATATATACATACATATATATGTATGTATGTGTGTGTGTGTGTATATATATATATATATATATATATATATGTAGTGTATCAATTGATATACTTTTCTGGCTTTTTGAACCAGAGTCAGAACATAAATTTACAACTTTTTAATGATTAGTGGTAAATAAGAAAATTGTCAAAATATATAAAATGATTTTTCAAAAGGCAATGTTGTTATATACTGCTTTAGTTAAAAATTTTATTCATAAGTTTTAGCGAATTTCATTTGCCAGGCTTATATGAAAGAGAAGGAAGTTTATTATTCCCATTTTGCAGGTGAGAAAAATTAGGTTCAGAAAAACTGGGATTTGAGCAAAGATCTGTAGGTAGTCATTAAAAGTGTCCAGACTTGAGCTAATCAAGTTTTGGTTTTTTTTTTTTTTTGATTTTACTAAATGGTAGGAAAAACAGAATAAAATTGGTGATATTTTAAATGGTATTATTATTTCATCAAGGGTTGTTTTTTCTTATAGCAGAGGGAAGGTATAATGATTCAGGAAAACCTTGTGCTGAACACTGGGGGTTATTATAAAGGCTGATTCTGAGCCCTTATTCCTAAGAGGTTTATTTTTGATAAGTCTCTGGTGACCTGGGATTTTTTAAAGCATCTCTAATTTCAGCTCAAAAAGACATGGTAATAGGTCCCTAAAAGTTAGAGATACCCAGTATTGCACACACATGTGTGTGTGCATGTGTGTGTGTGTATGTGCCTACTTGAATGTATGTTCAGGTAAGTCTTGTGTGTGCAAGTACAAATGTGTGTATATTCAATTATATGTGGATTTATGTGTATAATGTTTTTGTGTGCTTTACACTGGGAGAACTGCTGCTTAGTAACAATTCCTTATTTGTATGAATAAAATTACATAAAATAGTATCCCAGAAATGCACCCTTATTCTTGAATTTTCACCGAGGTAATTTTTACAAATTATATCCACTCAATAATGCACTTCCTACTCCTTATATTTTGTAAAATCAATAATTTTACATCAACTTTATCCTTTATGGATGTAGTACATTTCTTCGAGCATCTTAAACATGGGCACCTATGTTATATGAAGACAGACATTTTACTGTAATGGTACTTCAAATGGATTGTGAATTCAGATTGATTTTTCTCACATTAGTTGTTTTAAATGGCTTTCATAAAACAGACATATAATGGCATGGCTGTCCCCTGCCAAAAAATCAAAAAGGAAAGTATTTTAAAAGAAACAATATGAGACATTTGGAAAGAAAGCCTATATTCATCCTCTTCTAACTGGCCTCTGAAACATTTCTGCTTAAAAATGTTAATGTGTTTTATGAGTTTTGATTTATAGATATTTTTAACATCATGCCTTTAAGATATCAGCTCTTGGTAAACTAATTGTGCTCCCTTCCCCTTTTAAAAGCTTGCAGGCTGCTGGGTATACCTTAAGGGAACTGATAACCAAATGAGTAGGCTTCAGGTTTGTTAATAAGGTTTAATCTGAAATCAAAAAGAGAACAATATAATATTGTTTTGAATTTGAATAACATGTTGGCTAACAGCAATAGAAGAAAACATCAATTCGCATGGAAGGGAAGGCAGCTAAAATTGTATTATAGAGTCTGAATCACAGAATAGCTGTTGGACTGCAATGACCAGCAGGGACAGCACATCACCTCACAAAGCAGCCAGTCTCTCTCTTCCTGTAGTTGCTCCCCTACCCTTACAATCACTGTCACTCCATGAGTAGGGAGACACTAATTTGAAAATCCTAATATAAACCCAAAGGTAAAAGGATATCTGAATCAACAAACAGAAAAATGCATTCTTCTCTTTTATCTATGCATCCCTTATAAAAATAAATCTTGTTTTCAGGGTACAAAAACAGCCTCAGTGTTAAAATGTTAAAAACAGTGATTTTAGAACCCATGTTTTTAGGTTTTAATGTCATAAATCTAGAAGTCAACAAAAACATTGCTTGACATGTAATAAACAGAAATTTAAAATGGAAATCATCTGTAAATTAAAAACAGATTTTTAAGGGACAGTATGGCCTATCAAACCTTCCATAAATAGTGTATTGTATTTACTTAAATACTTTTACAGAAATAAAACAAATGTGCCATATTTAGTTCATGCAAATAGAAAAGAACAAAATAAACTAAAAATTGAGTTGAAACAAATCATGCTAAAGCTTAGATTAAGTTAAAGTGAAAAATAAATTGGGGGAGTGCCGGAAGATGGCGGCGTAGGAGGACGCGGGGCTCACAGCGCGTCCTGCCGATCACTTAGATTCCACCTACACCTGCCTAAAGAACCCAGAAAACCGCCAGAGGATTAGCAGAAGGGAGTCTCCGGAGTCAAGCGCAGACGAGAGGCCCACGGAAGAGGGTAGGAAGGGCGGCGAGGCGGTGCGCGCTCCACGGACTGGCGGGAGGGAGCCGGGGCGGAGGGGCGGCTCGCCGGCCAAGCAGAGCCCCCGAGTCTGGCTGGCAAAAGCGGAGGGGCCGGACAGACTGTGTTCCGACAGGCAAGCGCGACTTAGCGTCTGGGAGGTCATAAGTTAACAGCTCTGCTCGGAAAGCGGGAAGGCTGGAGGACAAAGGGAGGGAGAGCTGCTGAGCCCCGGGACGGCAGAGCTCAGCTTGGCGGGGAACAAAGGCGCCAGCGCCATCTCCCCCGCCCATCCCCCAGCCAAAATCCCAAAGGGAACCAGTTCCTGCCAGAGAACTTGCTCGCTCCGCGCAAACACCCAACTCTGTGCTTCTGCGGAGCCAAACCTCCGGCAGCGGATCTGACTCCCTCCCGCTGACACAGGGCTCCTCCTGAAGTGGATCACCTAAGGAGAAGCGAGCTAAGCCTGCCCCTCCAGCCCCCGTGCACCTTGCCTACCCACCCCAGCTAATACGCCAGATCCCCAGCAACACAAGCCTGGCAGTGTGCAAGTAGCCCAGACGGGACACGCCACCCCACAGTGAATCCCGCCCCTAGGAGAGGGGAAGAGAAGGCACACACCAGTCTGACTGTGGCCCCAGCAGTGGGCTGGGGGCAGACATCGGGTTGGACTGCGGCCCCGCCCACTAACTCCAGTTATACACCACAGCACAGGGGAAGTGCCCTGCAGGTCCTCACCACGCCAGGGACTCTCCAAAATGACCAAACGGAAGAATTCCCCTCAGAAGAATCTCCAGGAAATAACAACAGCTAATGAACTGATCAAAAAGGATTTAAATAATATAACAGAAAGTGAATTTAGAATAATAGTCATAAAATTAATCGCTGGGCTTGAAAACAGTATACAGGACAGCAGAGAATCTCTTGCCACAAAGATCGAGGGACTAAGGAACAGTCACGAGGAGTTGAAAAACGCTTTAAACGAATTGCAAAACAAAATGGAATCCACGATGGCTCAGCTTGAAGAGGCAGAGGAGAGAATAGGTGAACTAGAAGATAAAGTTATGGAGAAAGAGGAAGCTGAAAGAAAGAGAGATAAAAAAATCCAGGAGTATGAGGGGAAAATTAGAGAACTAAGTGATACACTAAAAAAAAATAATATACGCATAATTGGTATCCCAGAGGAGGAAGAGAGAGGGAAGGGTGCTGAAGGGGTACTTGAACAAATTATAGCTGAGAACTTCCCTGAACTGGGGAAGGAAAAAGGCATTGAAATCCAAGAGGCACAGAGAACTCCCTTCAGACGTAACTTGAATCGATCTTCTGCACGACATATCATAGTGAAACTGGCAAAATACAAGGATAAAGAGAAAATTCTGAAAGCAGCAAGGGATAAACATGCCCTCACATATAAAGGGAGACCTATAAGACTCGTGACTGATCTCTCCTTTGAAACTTGGCAGGCCAGAAAGGCTTGGCACGATATCTACAGTGTGCTAAACAGAAAAAATATGCAGCCGAGAATCCTGTATCCAGCAAGTCTGTCATTTAGAATAGAAGGAGAGATAAAGGTCTTCCCAAACAAACAAAAACTGAAGGAATTTGTCACCACGAAACCAGCCCTACAAGAGATCCTAAGGGGGATCCTGTGAGACAAAGTACCAGAGACATCACTACAAGCATAAAACATACAGACATCACAATGACTCTAAACCCATATCTTTCTATAATAACACTGAATGTAAATGGATTAAATGCGCCAACTAAAAGACATAGGGTATCAGAATGGATAAAAAAACAAGACCCATCTATTTGCTGTCTACAAGAGACTCATTTTAGATCTGAGGACACCTTTAGATTGAGAGTGAGGGGATGGAGAACTATTTATCATGCTCCTGGAAGCCAAAAGAAAGCTGGAGTAGCCATACTTATATCAGACAAACTAGACTTTAAATTAAAGGCTGTAACAAGAGATGAAGAAGGGCATTATATAATAATCACAGGGTCTATCCACCAGGAAGAGCTAACTATTATAAATGTCTATGCGCCAAATACCCGAGCCCCCAGATATATAAAACAATTACTCATAAACATAAGCAACCTTATTGATAAGAATGTGGTCATTGCAGGGGACTTTAACACCCCACTTACAGAAATGGATAGATCATCTAGACACACAGTCAATAAAGAAACAAGGGCCCTGAATGATACATTGGATCAGATGGACTTGACAGATATATTTAGAACTCTGCATCCCAAAGCAACAGAATATACTTTCTTCTCGAGTGCACATGGAACATTCTCCAAGATAGATCATATACTGGGTCACAAAACAGCCCTTCATAAGTTTACAAGAATTGAAATTATACCATGCATACTTTCAGACCACAATGCTATGAAGCTTGAAATCAACCACAGGAAAAAGTCTGGAAAACCTCCAAAAGCATGGAGGTTAAAGAACACCCTACTAACGAATGAGTGGGTCAACCAGGCAATTAGAGAAGAAATTAAAACATATATGGAAACAAACGAAAATGAAAATACAACAATCCAAACGCTCTGGGATGCAGCGAAGGCAGTCCTGAGAGGAAAATACATTGCAATCCAGGCCTATCTCAAGAAACAAGAAAAATCCCAAATACAAAATCTAACAGCACACCTAAAGGAAATAGAAGCAGAACAGCAAAGGCAGCCTAAACCCAGCAGAAGAAGAGAAATAATAAAGATCAGAGCAGAAATAAACAATATAGAATCTAAAAAAACTATAGAGCAGATCAACGAAACCAAGAGTTGGTTTTTTGAAAAAATAAACAAAATTGACAAACCTCTAGCCAGGCTTCTCAAAAAGAAAAGGGAGATGACCCAAATAGATAAAATCATGAATGAAAATGGAATGATTACAACCAATCCCTCAGAGATACAAACAATTATCAGGGAATACTATGAACAATTATATGCCAGCAAATTGGACAACCTGGAAGAAATGGACAAATTTCTAAACACCCACACTCTTCCAAAACTCAATCAGGAGGAAATAGAAAGCTTGAACAGACCCATAACCAGCGAAGAAATTGAATCGGTTATCAAAAATCTCCCAACAAATAAGAGTCCAGGACCAGATGGCTTCCCAGGGGAGTTCTACCAGACATTTAAAGCAGAGATAATACCTATCCTTCTCAAGCTATTCCAAGAAATAGAAAGGGAAGGAAAACTTCCAGACTCATTCTATGAAGCCAGTATTACTTTGATTCCTAAACCAGACAGAGACCCAGTAAAAAAAGAGAACTACAGGCCAATATCCCTGATGAATATGGATGCAAAAATTCTTAATAAGATACTAGCAAATCGAATTCAACAGCATATAAAAAGAATTATTCACCATGATCAAGTGGGATTCATTCCTGGGATGCAGGGCTGGTTCAACATTCGCAAATCGATCAACGTGATACATCACATTAACAAAAAAAAAGAGAAGAACCATATGATCCTGTCAATCGATGCAGAAAAGGCCTTTGACAAAATCCAGCACCCTTTCTTAATAAAAACCCTTGAGAAAGTCGGGATAGAAGGAACATACTTAAAGATCATAAAGGCCATTTATGAAAAGCCCACAGCTAACATCATCCTCAACGGGGAAAAACTGAGAGCTTTTTCCCTGAGATCAGGAACACGACAGGGATGCCCACTGTCACCGCTGTTGTTTAATATAGTGCTGGAAGTTCTAGCATCAGCAATCAGACAACAAAAGGAAATCAAAGGCATCAAAATTGGCAAAGATGAAGTCAAGCTTTCGCTTTTTGCAGATGACATGATATTATACATGGAAAATCCGATAGACTCCACCAAAAGTCTGCTAGAACTGATACATGAATTCAGCAAAGTTGCAGGATACAAAATCAATGTGCAGAAATCAGTTGCATTCTTATACACTAACAATGAAGCAACAGAAAGACAAATGAAGAAACTGATCCCATTCACAATTGCACCAAGAAGCATAAAATACCTAGGAATAAATCTAACCAAAGATGTAAAAGATCTGTATGCTGAAAACTATAGAAAGCTTATGCAGGTAATTGAAGAAGATATAAAGAGATGGAAAGACATTCCCTGCTCATGGATTGGAAGAATAAATATTGTCAAAATGTCAATACTACCCAAAGCTATCTACACATTCAATGCAATCCCAATCAAAATTGCACCAGCATTCTTCTCGAAACTAGAACAAGCAATCCTAAAATTCATATGGAACCACAAAAGGCCCCGAATAGCCAAAGTAATTTTGAAGAAGAAGACCAAAGCAGGAGGCATCACAATCCCAGACTTTAGCCTCTACTACAAAGCTGTCATCATCAAGACAGCATGGTATTGGCATAAAAACAGACACATAGACCAATGGAATAGAATAGAAACCCCAGAACTAGACCCACAAACGTATGGCCAACTCATCTTTGACAAAGCAGGAAAGAACATCCAATGGAAAAAAGACAGTCTCTTTAACAAATGGTGCTGGGAGAACTGGACAGCAACATGCAGAAGGTTGAAACTAGACCACTTTCTCACACCATTCACAAAAATAAACTCAAAATGGATAAAGGACCTGAATGTGAGACAGGAAACCATCAAAACCTTAGAGGAGAAAGCAGGAAAAGACCTCTCTGACCTCAGCCGTAGCAATCTCTTACTCGGCACATCCCCAAAGGCAAGGGAATTAAAAGCAAAAGTGAATTACTGGGACCTTATGAAGATAAAAAGCTTCTGCACAGCAAAGGAAACAACCAACAAAACTAAAAGGCAACCAACGGAATGGGAAAAGATATTTGCAAATGACACATCGGACAAAGGGCTAGTATCCAAAATCTATAAAGAGCTCATCAAACTCCACACCCGAAAAACAAATAACCCAGTGAAGAAATGGGCAGAAAACATGAATAGACACTTCTCTAAAGAAGACATCCGGATGGCCAACAGGCACATGAAAAGATGTTCAACGTCGCTCCTTATCAGGGAAATACAAATCAAAACCACACTCAGATACCACCTCACGCCAGTCAGAGTGGCCAAAATGAAGAAATCAGGAGACTATAGATGCTGGAGAGGATGTGGAGAAACAGGAACCCTCTTGCACTGTTGGTGGGAATGCAAATTGGTGCAGCCGCTCTGGAAAGCAGTGTGGAGTTTCCTCAGAAAATTAAAAATAGACCTACCCTATGACCCAGCAATAGCACTGCTAGGAATTTATCCAAGGGATACAGGAGTACTGATGCATAGGGGCACCTGTACCCCAATGTTTATAGCGGCACTCTCAACAATAGCCAAATTATGGAAAGAGCCTAAATGTCCATCAACTGATGAATGGATAAAGAAATTGTGGTTTATATACACAATGGAATACTACGTGGCAATGAGAAAAAATGAAATATGGCCTTTTGTAGCAACATGGATGGAACTGGAGAGTGTGATGCTAAGTGAAATAAGCCATACAGAGAAAGACAGATACCATATGGTTTCACTCTTATGTGGATCCTGAGAAACATAACAGAAACCCATGGGGGAGGGGAAGGAAAAAAAAAAAAAAAAAAAAAAAAGAGGTTAGAGTGGGAGAGAGCCAAAGCATTAGAGACTGTTAAAAACTGAGAACAAACTGAGGGTTGATGGGGGGTGGGAGGGAGGGCAGGGTGGGAGGGAGGGCAGGGTGGTTGATGGGTATTGAGGAGGGCACTTTTTGGGATGAGCACTGGGTGTTGTATGGAAACCAATTTGACAGTAAATTTCATATATTAAAAAATAAAAAAAATAAAAAAAAAAAAAAAAAAGAAAGAGATACCAAAACTAAACAGAAAAAAAAAAAAAAAAAAAATAAAGTGAAAAATAAATTAATATAAAACCCTAAATAAAGCCTACTTCTCTTTCCTTAAAAAGATCAAATCTCATTAAGAAACAAGAAAGTTAAAAACAAAAACAAAAACAAAAACACTAATATGTTCCAGAAATGGTACCAGGGTGCCTAATGTTCTATTTAGAAAAAATAAATAAATATAAACTTCCACTTTATAATATATAACAAAATTAGGTTTAGATTTATTAAATATATAAATGTAAATTTAAGACAACTACTAACATATTAGAAGAACGTCTGAGAATGTTTATATAATCTGGAGGTGGAGTAAAACTATTTAAGTAATTTAGGTAGGTTCAAATCATGAGTAAATTTTCTGCAGAATAAATTACATAATTTGAAAACATAATTTGGCAAAGAAAAGCATGGACAAAGATAATAAACTAATTCTCACCCAAACTTTACCTTATTCTCAATCTTAATCCCACTCACATTTATAATAAAATGCAAAATCCAATGCGGATCCAATCTAGTCTGGTCCATGGCCATCCATCAGTGCTCCTAACACATAAACATTGCAGCTAATCACTTGATAATTAGAGATAAAAACAGTCATTTATTTTTGTATGAGTTAGTTCATTTACAAATAGAATAGACTGTAAAGCTATCAAGAGTTAAATTACAGGTATAAAAAGCGGAAAATTAATAAGGATTTCTGAAAATATTGGCAATACTGTGATTTAGTGCTTAAAAGCATTGTACAAAACACACACACACACACACACACACACACACACACACACCAGCAAAGAAGCATGAAGGAACATTGTGAAGTAACAGATACGTTTATTACTTGATTGTGGTGCTAGTTTTATGGGTATATGCAAATGTCCAAACTCATCAAATTGATATTAATTAAACCTCAATAAAGTGGTTTAAATAGGTCAAAAGAAAAAGAAAAAAAAATAATATTTGGGGACAATTTTCATCCTGAATACTAGTACTTTCAAAGTAAAATTGTTTTAATTCTTCTAAATTAGACGTTTATTTTATTTTATTTTATTTTATTTTATTTTATTTTATTAAGATTTATTTATTTTTGAGAGAGAGAGAGCACAAGTGGGGAAGAGGCAGAGAGACAAGGGGACAGAAGATCTGAAGAGGACTCTGTTCTGACAGTAGTGAGCCCCATAGGGCTTGAACCCACCAACTGTGAGATCATGGCCTGAGCTGAAGTCTGATGCTGAACTGACTGAGCCACCCAGATGCCCCTAAAGTAGACATTTTAAAGTAAACTTTGTATTTTGAAATAATTATAAATTCACATGCCGTTGTAAGAAATAATATAGAGAGATCCTGTGTATTCTTTATCCAATTTTCCTAATGGTTATTATATTTTTCAGTTCTAAAATTTTCATTTGTATCTTCTTTATATGTTCTATTTCGTTATTGAGACTTCCCACTTTTTCATTAAAATTTTTTTAATGTTTATTTACTTATAAGAGAAAGAGAGGCAGAGTGTGAGTGGAGGTGGGGCGGGGGTGGGGAGAGAGAGAGAGAGAGAGGGAGACACAGAGTAGAATTAGGCTCCAGGCTCTGAGCTGTCAGCACAGAGCCAGATGCAGGGGTCAAACTCATGGACCGTGAGATCATGACCTGAGCTAAGTCAGATGCTCAAGCGACTGAGCCACCCTGGCGCCCCTCCACTTTTTCATTTGTTCTCCAGTCAGTCTTTGCTGATGTTGGTTAAGGTTGGGTTGATGTTATATTTAGCAAAGTTCCAGCAAGAAAAATATATGGCATGTTTATAAAAGGTGATTAAAAAAAGTTTAATCATGGTCATTTTACAGTTGTATGGACACATTTAAGGGACACCAAAAAAGAAGGTGAAGCATTTTATGGGCTAGCAACTGGTGACTTCTGCTTTTCTTAGGGTCAAACATGGCAAGGTTTGCAGGTACAGGAGGTGCTGCCCAAGTGGAGCTTGGCCCACAGTAGGGGAACCAGATATTGATAAACATAGTCTAACAGAAGAGGCTAAGGATTTAAATACAATGGCAGTTCTGCCTTCATACCCACCAGTCCGATTTCCCACTGGAATTTTCTACTGGACAAATGTAACTGTAAGGAATGAGGATAAGGAATCTAGCCAAGTCAAACACTTGCGCACAGGGTCGCATAAAGAAGGGTAGAAAGTGAAACTCTAGGACCAAGCACAAAATATTCAACCCAGAGACGATTCCAGATGGAATAGAAGGCACTAAGGTAAGTTTGTGTGAACAAAGTGAGGTTGACCTGTCTAGACAAGAATTCAAAGGAAACAGGAATTGGACGTAAAATTAGACCATAGAGGGATGTGAACGTGGGGTCAGCAGTCTCAACCAAAGCAAATGATAGAATGTAATAATTCACAGGTTATGAAATGGTTAAAACACACATATAGGTAGTTAAAGAGATAACATGCAAAGCTAAAAATATTCATGACTCAGTTATATTTTTAATGAAAAAAAGATTTTTCACAATGAGTCAATAGAATAAAAGATAAATTTAATTAACATAGCAAAATATGATAATTTCATTGCAAAAGTGTTTAATTAAAATAGAACAACAGTGGAATAGTTGGAAAGATAGATTGGGAATTTTGTAGAGAAAAATCTATTGTGTGAAAGATACAATTCAGATTGAAAGGCTGAGTATGTACCATTTTATTTCAAGGATTTGTGTGAATGTGGCATTTTTCTCATTTACATAAATAAGCTGTACTGAAAATAAAAAATCTCAACCAGAAATCTGCCTTCCAATGAGAGACAATGACCACCTAATCACTACCCTTTTTCTTCCAATACAATTAGGGTCATCAGAACCACATCTTCCTAACAGGGAAAGAAACACCCAATAACATTTTAGCAGGTGCTGCATAATCATGCCTCAAATGACTTTCGCAGATAAAAGGAAAATAGTATTTGCTTGCATAACTGAACATATCTGCCCGAATTGTTTTCCTACAGATGTTATCCTGGGAATAGAAACAAAATTGTTCATTCACTAGCAGCCTTCAAGAAGCACTATGATCTGGGGCAGCAAAGAGCTAGCAATAAAAGGCATTCACAATTCTGGAAGAAAATGCTGGTGTGGAAAATACATAAAATGGCTGTTTGGTCTCAAGACTGCCCGAGTTATTATCTAACTGTGCTGGGTTTTCTAATTCCTGTGTCTTGGAGGACTGAAAATAGGTTTATATACTTATTTTTTCTATATGTAGATAATACTGTCAAATAAACGCCAGGTTTCACTAACAGTGTTTGTTAAAAGCTCTCTACATTTTTTTAGGCTGGCACTATTTGTGGCCAAAAACACCTACTAAATTATAAATCTTTGAGAGCAGTGACTGCTTCTTATTTACTTTGTATTCACAACTTGAGCCTTCTGCATATGCAATATCATAAATGTTTCTGGCATTAAACATCCTTTATGTTCAAGCTACATTTACAACTCACAGCAGCTTAAGGGTAGGGATTTATTATAAAACCGTAGTATCTAATATTTTACTAAAGATAGCTAACATGCAGTTTCAGTGAAGTGTAGAAATCAGAATACACAGCACACATACTACTGCTCTCCTGGCAAGCTCTAGACCATAACAGACAATGAAACTTGAGTTTGAAACTTTTCTATTGAGTCCAAACTCCGGATCATTATCTTTTACAATGTAATCCACCAGGCAGACACTCCCAATAAATCAGAGTTGGTGAGGAACATGCAATCTGTTTGTGGTCCTGAGTTCAAAGATATGTTGGGGCGCCTGGGTGGCTCGTCGGTTAAGCGTCCGACTTCGGCTCAGGTCATGATCTCACAGTCTGTGGGTTCGAGCCCCGCATCGGGCTCTGTGCTGACAGCTCAGAGCCTGGAGCCTGCTTCCGATTCTGTGTCTCCCTCTCTCTCTGGCCCTCCCCTGCTCATGTTCTGTCTCTCTCTGTCACAAAAATAAATAAAAACATTAAAAAAAAAAAAAAGATATGTAGCATGTACTGAAAACACACACACACACACACACACACACACACACACACACACATTACTCCTACTAACTATACTCTAACTAAACTTCACAGTGCACTATACTTAAACTATATACCACGCTGTAACTAGACTAGACTATAACTGAACTACTCAATTACTATACTCTAAATAAATACTAAAACAGGTAGGAGAGTTAATTTTATATATCAACTTGACTGGATCAGGAAATGTCTAGATATCTGATTAATCATTATTTCTAGGTGTGCTCATATGGGTGTTTCCATATGAGATATGCATTTGAATCAGAGGACTGAGTGAAACAGATAGTTTTCCTCACCATGGGTTAGCATCATCCAGTTTGTTGAGGGGCTAAATAGAACAGAAAGTCAAGGAAGAAGGAATTCATGCTTCAATCCCACCCTGACTCATTGCTTGAGCTGGGACATCTCATCCCATCTTCTCCTGTGCTGGGAGTGAGATTTGCATCTTTTGCTGGTTGTCAAGTCTCAGGCCTGGAACTGAATTACACCACTGGCTCTCCTGGGTCTTTAGTTTGCAGACAGCAGATCATGGGATTTCTCAGCCTCTGTAATCACATGAGCCAATTCTTCATAATAAATCTCCTTTTTATATGTTATTGGCTCTGTTTCTCTGGAGAGACCTGACTACTATACTAGGCAAAATATTCCATTGTCAGCATATTGTGCTTTGGAAACTAATACTGCATTTTGGATTCTGATTCAGCTGCAACTGTTCATTTATTATATGGATCTGTTGTTTTTTCACTTGATTTCTGTTTATAATTTCTCTTTGCTAAAACCTTCTGGCTTGGCAATACACACTCATCCTTGCAACACATATTTACAGAGTGCCTAGCATGGGTTAGGCCTTATGTTAGGTAATGGAGTTGTCCAAAAGGCAAGTTAGCTCTGGAAAATGAGATTCAGATTCCAGATTGCAGCTAGCCAGCTTGAATTCTGCTACCATATTTATATGTTGATATCTTTATGAGTATTAACAAGCAGTGATAACTCTATTTTCTGTATTCTTATTTATTATTATTTTGTGTTAATTTGTAGGAGATTTGCTCAATTAAATGAATGGACAGAATGAGTGATTTGTGAATAAACACACTGAATTTCAAGTCAGTGTATTCCATGTTCTAACTAATTTGTCATTCATTGACTTACTTTCCTCCAAATTTTAGTATTTAAATGGGTGTGATGATTTAGATTCCACATTAGCACTGATTTAAATGGAGTCCAATTGAAGCAAGAGTCTCAAGTTGTGACAAGATGAGTCAGGCATGTACTCATCATGGTATTCATTGACTTAGGCTGTTTGGAGATACACCATGGCCAACAGCAAGAAATGAATATGGAATAGATTCTGGGTTTAGAAAGAGAGAACTAGTGATTGCTTTTAACAATGACAGGGCTCCAGCTGAGCAACCTGAGATCCAAGTGTAGACTCCCGAGTCAATGGGTAATGAGTGCACTGAAGAACTGAAAGAAGTCACATCTATGTAGTAGATAAACACAACTGTGATTTTGTATGTCCAGAGTGTCCACCCAGGCTCTGTGGCAGGTAGAACAACAGGATGATTTTCAGCCCCAACTTATTTGAGGGGTTCCTTCGCCCAGTGGTCTTCCTGCCCTAATGACTGACTCAATTACTATGTCTAAATCAGGAGCTGTAAGGTCTGAGCGTCACTGTGAAAAAGAAAGAATAAGGCTTTCAGAATTTGTAACTGGAAAAATAAGATACTTTATATTCTAAATACATTTTCAACTTTTTTCTGCTCTTTAGCAATCTTCATTTATTCTCAATTGCTTTCCAGAATAATATTAAAGCCATATTCCCTCCTACACTATGCATATTTAAACATATATTTTGTTTCACTTTGTGATTTCATTTCAGTACATTGTTCAATTTGTATCTAGTATATTTTCCTGCAAGTTACTTTCATTCCTCAGCATGACCAGGAATAGCCTACAATATACTCCACAAAATATCATATTTCCCTATTTCAATACCCTCCAAAATATACATTCTATTGACCTTATTTTTAGTCATTTTAGACTCTAATAAGATATAAAAATAATGAATCCAATATCAATGCATATTCATAACTTTTGCTCCAAGCTATGAGATCTGTTGACTTCAATGTGTGAACTTTGAAGGAAGCTGCAATCAATGTCTATCTCATTCTGTGTTCTGTTCGGTTCACTCTTTGTTCTCAGCAGATCTTCATATCTTTTATGAGAATTACAATGATTAACTGTGTGGCTATTGTATATTTTATTAAACATCATCTCTGTCCTCCAGAAATAGATCATGTAGGAAGGAAGATAAAGTTCATGTGTAAATAACTATGACAGAAGGTAAAATAAGATAAGTACCTCATAAGGTGCATACACAGCATGTTATATAAGGTCTGAAAATAAAGAGACCCAGTTGTACAGGAAGAGCTTTATTTAATAGGCCACATGCATTTCATTTGGTTCTTATTGTACAGAGAATATTTTTAAAATGCATGTACTTGGAAACCTTTTAGTGTTTGAGTTTTAAGAGACAGCATTGTCATATTTTTATTCACTATTACACAAAAACTCATTAATATTTAAAAAAACAGACAAATATATATAACCTAAGAAAGAAGGCAGGCCCTCCAAAATAGTTGAAGGTGTTCAGAACAAGTCTCCCCACAATGTGCCACTTTGATATTTGGACCATTTTGAGCTGAAGGTAAGCAAGGCCCAGCAGACTCCAGAAAAAATTTTACCTCTCCCTTAAACTATCTAAAAGAATTTGGAAATTCTTAGCTTAGAAAGAGAGCAATTACCGAGAGAATTTTTTTTTATCTGAATGACCTTTATAATCTGAATGGCAGGACAAACATCTAATTACCAAACATCTGTTCTTATCATCTTGTGAATTACAGTCCCCCCACCCCTTTGCAGCCCCAGGCCCCTACCCAATTCCTTAGCTCAAGATGGCACATTAGCCTCAATTGTCCAAGCTCGTCCTTGGGTCTCATACTCTTACGGGGGCCCTGGTTCATATGTAATTAAAATTGGTTTTCTCCCGTCAATCTGTTTTACATTAATTTGATTATTAGGCCAGCTGACGTGTTTAGAAAAGTAGAAGGATTTTTTTTTTCTTTCCTAACATGGTACATATAAATTTTGGAAAAGTAATGACATGCAAAACACCTGAAATTTCTGAAACATAGGAGTCCCCGACATGTGTGGGATTGGATCTACTGTCTTTGGGGTGATAGGCTGCCTAAACACGTCACATTATCTTGTTAACACAAGTCACAGTGTGTCTAAAAGCTTTACTTCATGACCACAGAGACCCACTGAGAGCATGGCCTTCACCTTTCAAAGTGGAAGTTCAACAGCAATATTTAATCTCTCGGTACACTTTTTGGAGCAAGTAAGTGTGTATCATGATTTGAAATGTAAAGCAAGTAACCAATTCCAGAACTTAGAATCACTGTAAGTGCATCCTTTGCGTTCAGTTCACTTAACTCATTTCTCAGAAGTCCCTGCTCTGCCACAACTTATTGGTAATTGCTTTCCTGCATTTCTAGTAGATCTCCCTATAGTTTTTCCTCTTCTTCCCTGACAATATTACATACTTCGCTTTCCCTGGCCCTCCTGCCTTTTTCCTTCCTAGAACTCAGGAGGAAGGCTTTCTGTTTTTCTTTCTTCTTCCTGCCCATTCTTTTCCTGTACTTTTTTCTACGACTATAAATCAATCCTTCATCTTTTGCCTTCTCATTTTCCTTCACAGCTGACAGTTGATATGCATGCCTGCTCCTCTCTGCAGGCAAAGTAGCAGGTAGGAGTAAGTTAGCTACAACTATTAACAGTTTTCCTTTCTTCCAGCTTCCTTGTTCTCTCCACACAGTTTGGACATGCTGTTCACATGAAATGTTCTTCCTTTATTGTAACTCTGCTTTGTAAATTAGCTGCCTAAATTTGCCAGACTCTTCTCCCCCTCTTTGAGATGGTCCTTTCGAAATTGTACCCTTCTCATAAATGCACACAGAATCAAGTAAAATTTCATTTAATCTTTATAGGTAGCTTTGTACGTGAAATGTGACTGATTTCCAGTTTAAGTAAATTGAGGCCCAAAAAATTTGCAATATTTTAAAGGAAATGTGACTGATTTCCAGTTTAAGTAAATTGAGGCCCAAAAAATTTGCAATATTTTAAAGGTGTCTAAAATGTGATTAACATAGGGCATCTGGGTGGCTTAGTCAGTTAAGCGTCAGACTCTTGGTTTCAGCTCAGGTCATGTCTCACGTTCTTGGGATCGAGTCCCTTGTGGGGCTCTGTGCTGACAGCGTGGAGCCTGCTTGGGATTCTCTCCCTGCCCCTCCCCAACTTGTGACAACTTTCTATAAATAAATAAATAAATAAATAAATAAATAAATAAATATTTTAAAACAAAGTGATTAACAGAGCTGATACTAGAGCCCAGGTCCATATTTGTAACCTAGTTCTCTTTCCACTGCCAACCACAATCCTATCTAGAAGTAAACAAGTCAGAAACATTAATATATTATACATTGTCTCTATACTTATAGTCTCAACTAAGGAAGGTAACATTTCCTAGGAAAGAAATGAAACTAAAATTATTTTCACAAAAACCATTACAACCAGAAGTAAAAAGTTAAAGGAAATATGGGAGAAGAAACTCAGAGAGAGGTCAACAAACTTAGAGCCTGAGTCTGGTGGAGAATCTGATTTATAGGAAAAGTCTTGAAGGAATGTTGCCCTTTCTTCAGATGGTAATATATCCCTAAAGTTGTTTAATTAACTGAACATTTCACATTGCTTGATATTCAGTGCAAGCTAATATGCTAATTTAACCACAGTGCCAAACTCTCTGTGTAAGAATCAGCTGGGGAATGTGTTAATTATAAAGATTCCTGGCCCTACTTTTAGAAGTACTTCTTTAATAGTTCTAGGGCACAGTCCAAGAATCACTATTTCTATGATTTCCATGTGATTTGATATGCAGTCCATAAGGGAACAATTAAATCACACTATTTATTATTAAGGATTCAGTAAAGAAAAACAAGCTTTTGAAGGAAGAAAATTTATTGAATTTCTAGATGACAATCATTTCTTGATTTCCTGTAGACTATTTTCATCACTTTCCTAAACTGCTCTTTTTCTTACTATTTTTCAAGAAAAGTTATGATAAAAGGAAAGTATTGGAAATATGTATTAATGTCATCTATTATATCCATAGTAAATATTCATGTGGAGTCAATTATAGGAGTGGGGAGGGGGAAAGAATTAAACCTAATGAAAGTTAATCAAAGAGAAGAACTTCCTTCAGGCTGGCCATGCATGTCTGTGGTTTGTCTGTCATTTATAAAGCTGCAGCCTCTGGTTCATAGTCAAGCTGTAATTCTGCCAGTTAATGTATCCAATTAACCCCACTAATGAGCTAATCAACAGTGTAAAATCTGTGTAAAATCACTGAGGGTGTATGATGAATGGAAAATGCACTGAACTCTCCCAATATAAAAAGTGCTTTATTGCACTTGTTAAAGTGGCACTGTCTTATCCCTCTCTAAAGAGTAATTTATCACCAGGGTCCGTAACAGTGCCATGCCCTGATAAGGCAGAGGTGGCAATAAACCCATCAGAAAATGATTACTCAGGAATGTGGAGCAATTACAATGTCTTCCTGTATCAGAGTCATAGGCGACAAAGTAAATGTGTTTTTTTTTGTTGATGCAGGGTTCAAATACAGAACCAGCAGTAAACTTGAAGGTGATCCATAACTTGTAAATGGATGGTATTTTTATATATGTGCATATTCATTTATGATCCTCTGAAGTAAGTATCTGGTATCACAAGTCTCCGTTGTAAAAGAGGATGGTGGTTCTTTATGGGAACTCCTTATCACAAGAGTGGGGCAGCACAAAAGTTGGCTGTCCTATAGAAGCTATCCATTTTTTCTAAAATCAATCATCTCTCATGGAAAGACTTTCATCAGCTAATTAATAGTCCTTTGTTCTTGTTCATATACCAAGATAACGTTCTAGAAAGGCTCATTCTCATGTGGGAAATCAAAGTTTTCTTTTGGTATATGATCCAGAGTCATCCTCTTTAGGATATAGATCCCGAAGCAAATCCCAGTATTTGCTATCTCTAATCCTGTCTCTTTCTGGCACAATCCCTGGGTGGTCGACATGCTTAAAACCAGTTGGAAACCAAGGATAGACTTCTATGGAAAGAAGTAAGTAGCATCCCCTCTTCATTTCTGGATAATTCCTTGCCCTATTTGCTACTTTTTTTTTTTTTTTCCCTATTTGCTACTTTGGCTGATCTATTTCCGTGTCATTTTCATGTTTCTAGATGATCCCTTTTCTAGTTATGGTCTTCAAAACAGACAAATTCCCCACTTTGTCACCTGAAAATATCTCTGCTTTTCATTACTCCCATCATCCAAACTTGAAGAAAGGCATGACCTACCTTCCTTCTCGCATGAACTCCTCCATGTATGTTGGCATTCCATCCTTGCTCCACCATCAATTGCTTGCTTCCTACTCTCTTCCTCTCCTCTGTTCTTCTTTCTTCCTCAACAGATATGTTCAAGCATCATTACTATTTAAGATCCTTCTCTTCTATTCTGAATCTTCCCGGTAGTTACTACTTTTCTTCCTCCTGTCACTTAAAATTACTTCTCCCTTACTGTCTCCTCTTTGCCAATGGTCATACGAACTTAACCCAATAATGTTCCCATCTGTTTCTTCTATTAGTTAAACTAAAATTGGTTTCTCAAAGTACTTCACTATCCTCTCAAATATCAAACCTTATGGTTTTGGGACAATGATCATAATAGTTAATATATGAAAATATGACACACTTGACTATGTATGCTTACCTAAAATTCTTAACCCCCCATTACATTTTATGAAACTACATTCTTATCCTTTATGTCTCTGGTTACTTTTCTTGAAATTATCTTCTGCAGGTTTTAGTTTGCTATACTTCGTATGTATATATTCCACAATTTTATTTCATACACACATTTAAAATATTTCTGCCATGCCTGTACACACAAACTGAGCAATCTGTTGTCTAATTTGAGTATGTCCTCTATATTCCAAACTATGAAACTGCAGCTCTGATCTAGGTCATGAATTCTCTGTCTAAATTTTCAAGCTCTGTTTATGTTTTTGACATCTCACATTTAATATTTGAAAAAATTTAGCTGATCATATTTACTACTCAATCGACTAGGCCTCTTTAGATAACACAAATTCTACTTTAATTAACTTAGGCTAAAGAAGGATTTATTAGAAAGATCCGGGGGTGTGACTGGACTAGCCATAGTCTGGAGTCCATATACTTGTCTTCCCTGCTTCTTTTTATTTTATTTATTTACTTTTCCTAGGAGAACATTATAATTTTTATTTTTAACTAATTAATTAACTAATTAATTTTATTATAATTTATTGTAAAATTGGCTAACATACAGTGCATGCAGTGTGCTCTTGGTTTTGGGGGTAGATTCCCATGATTCATCACTTACATACAACACCCAGTGCTCATCCCAACAAGTGCCCTCCCCAATGCCCATCACCCATTTTCCCCACTCCCCCACCCCCTCCCATCAACCCTCAATTTGTTCTCTGTATTTGAGCCCTGCTTCTTTTTAGATAATGGCTTTATTAAGTCCAATCAAAACCCACACCCTACATGGGATAAGGAAGATGGTTATCAACATTGTCTGATTCTCATGCTTGAAACTTCTAGTTCTGAAGCTTTGACTGGATCTTCTTCCTTAGCTCCAGTTTGCAAAATCATGGGGAATTCTTGTATCAGCTCACTTTAGGTCAATTGAAAGACACCTGGACATTTAGGCCCACATAGGCAGAGTAAAGCTGAATTCTGAGATTGTGGGATCATTCTGAATCAGGCATCTACTCCAACTGGTACCCATCACTGCCTACTTTCTGTGTTTTCTGTCTGAACAGCAGCAACCATTAAGTCACACAAGCTAAATACCACAGCATCACATTTGTCACTTTCTTTCTCTCTAAAGCCGATTACCAACCCCTAAATATTCTATCTCAACATTGTCTCACTAGTATTTTCATTTGCCTGTTTCTCCAGTGGTCCTACTCAAGTTAAACTCAGCATCATATCTCTCTTGCATCACTGATAAGTTGGTTTCTGACTTGAATCTCTACCATTTCTAGTGCATTCATCTCAGTCTAGTCAAAGACGATGATTACCACCCTCAACAAACATGTACTATACTTTGTCTCTCCTCTGTATTCACAGCCACGTTTCTCTGCTATCCTTTAGGCTAAAGGGATATAGCACAACTTGATAACAAAATTTCTTTAAAAAGTTGTCAATAGTCCATGTCTTTAATTCCTCATTTTCTCTAGAAGCTAGTGAAGGTTTCCCCCCTGCCCACCAACCCATTAAACCAATCTTTCCTAATCACCAAAGACATCCATCTTGCTAAATCCACTGTCAGTTATCTATCTGCCTGACTCAAGCCTTAGAAGCATTTGTTACAGATGATTAGTTCCCGTTCTTAAAATGCTTTTTTTTTTGGCATTTTAGTTTCCTACCCTACCCTATCCCTTAGATGTCTTCCCTTTTTTTAAATTGAGGTATAATTGACATACAACATTATTAAATTAATATTTAATATTAACATTTAATATTTAAATATTTAATATTTTAATATGTATATACTATAAAATGATACCACAGTAAGTCTAGTTAATATCTATCATCATGCACATTTACAAACAATTTTTTCTTGTGATGGGAACTTTCAGACAGACGCCTTCGTTTCATTGCCTATTACTAGATCTATTTCCTCTTCCCAAACAACAAATATTGGCATTCTATGGGGCTCAAACCTCAGGCCTCATTGTTTTTCCTCACATAAACGTTCTTCCTAGTTTACCTGTATAGCTTTTCCTGTCCTCTCTGCATATAAATTCATCTACAATTACATTCACATACCACCACCTTGCAGTGTATTCGTAATTATTTCATACTTTTCTGTTCCTGTCATACTTCCTGTGCGCTCATACAGTTGCCATAATGAAGTCTTTTCCCATTGTTTTCCTGTGCTACTACCACTATTTCTCTAAGACCCAAGTCAATGCTATTTCTCCTAAGAAGCCTTTCTTGATTAGCCTACCCAACTTAACTGGAATAAATTATTTACGGTTTCCCTCTCTGAGTAGCCTGTACCTCATTTTAACACTTGCTACATCCTGTATTCTCTTAACAATTTCTACTAAATTTTCGACTACACCACTGAGACTGTAGTTCCATGGAGGCTGCTGTAATCTGTTCTGGCACACCACCATGGCACTCTTGCAGCTAACCTATGAACCCATAACCCAATTCCAGAGAACCGAGGCTTTTGATCCTTACCTAGCTCAGCCTATCTGACTTGCCTCCTCTCAGGAAGTTTTATCTGTCTTTCTAACCTCTGATTTGCTTCCCAGAAGTGGCTCTATCCAACTTTTATTCTCAGTTACTTAAAAGATAATGGGCACATCATTTAAAGTATTACATTTGTTCACTCAAATTTACTTAAATTCAATGTATTAATGGTTTATTCAAATTTTTATTTTTTGTGTGTATTTAATTTATTTTTAAAAAGTCTCTAGCCTTACCTATCCAAAAAACAAAACAAAACAAAACAAAACAAAACAAAACTGGACAGAAGTTAATTTGCTTAAGTCCACCACAGTCAATGAGGGAAACTTTAAAATATTTGAACTCATTTTATTTCACTTCAAAACTCAGCCTTTAAGACTCTTTCCCCTTTTCTTCATCAGTCACCCCTTTACCTTCTCTAGTACCTGCCTTACTCTAGCAGAGTGCCCCACACAGTAGGCACTCAGTAAATATTTGTTGAATTGACTATAACTTTTGTGGAAGTTAGCAATTTTGTCATGAAAATGCTGGGAGGCAGGGGAGGTTAATTGAATATGAGTCTCAAGGCATCTGTGTTATTTCTGTCCTCAGTACTAGCTGGCAAACTGCATTTTTCTCCTTTCCCAACTGCTTCTTATAACCAGCCACAGGGGGCCTGCAAAGCTTAGAGCAAAGTCAAATAACACAGTCAACCCATTCTAGGAAGCCTCTGCCAGAAATTTACAGTGCTAAGGAGCTAGGAAATAGATCACAGAGTTAGAGGAAGAAAAAAAACCTGTCTTCTAGCATAGCAATACACTTGAAGCACTTGATGGTAAGAATACAACTTCTGTTACCTTCCAGGATTGGATTATATACAGCATGGATGAAATATGTATGGGTTTTCTAACAGACTTACTGAAATCCAACAATATTGCCAAACAAGAAAAAGCACAGTGGTGAGAAGGTGTCTTTGTTTCTTTACAGAATTTTATTATACCTTTGTTTCTTGACAGACTTTCTAAAAATGTAACCAATGATACCAAAATTAATGATCAGATATTGAAAATGTTTCCCAGCCAAAAACAGACAAAATAATGTTACAGAGTAGCACTTTAACTTTTTTGTCACGCAGAATTTCATAACTGATCTCTCTGTTAAATGGATTCAAAGCCATTTCCTATAGTTAAAAAGTGATCATGCCACATTTTTAACTTTAAAAAGATGAATAATATCTTCCATTAAAAAAATCTTATGCTCTAAAATTGTTTACATGATTACTTTTTCTGTGGGTATACTGACTGATAAGAGAAAAGAAAAATAGTTGAATATTTCTTATATCTGGAATCATGAAGTAGAAGAAAGCTTCTGATCACAGTCATATTTAGAATTAATACAAAGCTCCAGCATTAGGCACACTTTAAACACTAAATCTTTATATCACTGACAGTACACCTGCTCATCTCTGACTTATTTGATCCAAATTTCTAGGAAAAGTTTTTATTTTTTTCATTCTTCCTGTGGAGCAACACAATAATTGACCATAACACATATGCTGCTCTCCCATTCAGTCCATGTGATCTTATCCAAGATATCCTTAAATTTGCATCCCTAATGCCACTTACTCTAAGAAGCTCTTTCCAATCATCTCAAGGTAACACATTGTGCTAGGTAAAAAACTGAATACTTTAACTTGAAGCCCTGTAGCTAAGGATAATGCTTTAAGCTATCCAAGAAATTTTAGTTATTTTGCAAAACATTACTTAATGTGGATTTGTATGCTCTCCTCATTATTAATCAAGTTAAACATTTTTGTCTGAAGCAGTGATCTGTTGTATTCTTTGTGCAGCATAAGGCATGTGTTATATAGTTGTTCATTTTTTGGCAATGAAAATTTGATCGCTTGGTTAAAGCGTCATCTAGATTTCTCTATCATAAAGGGAAGTGAAGTAAGTCATACTGAGAAAGACAAGTTCTGTATGATTCCATTCATAAATGAAATCTAAAAAAAAACAAACAAGCAAACAAATGAATAAACAAACAAAAAGTAGAATCAGACCTATACATACACAGAACAATCTGATGGCTGCCAGAGGGGACAGGGATGGGAGGTTGGGTGAAATGAGTGAAGGAGAGTGGGAGATACAGGCTTTCAGTTGTGAAATGAATACATCACTAAAATAAAAAGCACAGCAGAAGGAACATAGTCAATGATATTGTAATAGCTATACAATGGGACAGATGGTAGCTACATTTGTGATGAACATAATAGATAACTTACCAAATCACTAACTTGCACACCTGGAACAAATGTAACATTGTGTGTCAACTATACTCAGATAAAAAATAATAAGCAAACAAACAAATAAAGGTACCTTTCCCCTTTTGTAATAAGAAACAGTTTGCAAGGTGGTAATTTGAACTGTGTGAACATTATTTTTCCCACTAAACTTTCTCCAATATTTTCTTTTTAATGCTTTTTTATTCTGAAATAGTTTTAGAATTACAGAAAAGTTTCATAGGTAGTACAAAGGTCTTTTGTTTATCACACCCAGATTGTCCTGTTGTTAATGACATATAATGACATTTATCATAACTAATGAGCAAATATTAATGTGTTATTACAAAACTCCATGCTTTAGTTGGATTATTTAATTTTTATTCAGTGTTATTTTTCTGATCCAGGATCCCATCCAGGATATCACATTGCACTTATTCATCATGTCTTCTTAGACTTCTCTAGACTTCCTTTGTTTTTTTGATGACCTTGACAGTTTTGAGGAAGACTAATCAGGTATTTTACAGAATGTCTCTCAATTTCAATTCAGCTGATCTTTTTCCCATAATTAGACAGGAATTTAGGTTTGGGGAAGGAAAGTCACCGAGATAAGGTTCTACTTGTATCATATCATATTAAGGGTACATGCTACCAACATGAGCATTCACGGTGAATATAAACCTAATCATGTGGCTAGGGTAATGTTTGTCGGATTTCTCCAATGTAAAGTTACCTTTTTCTTTCTTTTCATTATCTATTTTTTGATAGGAAATCCCTATGAGCAGGTGGGACATTATGTTCCATTTTCTGAAGAGAGGTGTTTCTTCATAAATTACTTTGATTTCTTCTGTATGGAGGTTTACCTATTCTTCCTACTTTATGTATTTATCCAATTATTTATTTACATAAGTATGACTCATAGGTTTTTATTTTTACTTAGGTTACAGTCCAGTTCTACATTATTTATTTTATCATTCAAATTATCCCAGCTTTGTCACAAAGAGTAGTTCCATTGTGTTTCTTTGACATATTACATCGTTTTATTTTAAGCACTTCCTTAATTTCTGGTACTACAGAGGCTCCAGGATCATCTTATCTATCTCCTGTCCCAGATTTATGATCATCTATTTCTCCAAGGAACTCTCACTCTTTCTATTAAAAACCAGGATCTGAGTTCTGGTTGTGTTCATTACTACTGAAGTATCAATGCTTCCAGGATTTTTCAGAGTAAAGACCTTGGAAATATTATATACCTCTGTATACACAGAGATTATTATAATACTTTATTAATATATAATTATTTGTTACCTCATATAAGCATAAACCCATATTTATAATTATTTCTGGATCTATCCATTTGTATTTTCATTAATCCAGACGTTAGTTCATATTGATGTTTCTAACTTAAGCCAGTTATTCTAGCCTTGTCTCTTTGTTTATTTGTAACCTCTCACCCCATCAGTGAGAAACCTGGTTCCCAACATCTATAATTCATTTGTGTATTTATTCAGTCTCAGTATGCATGTTGGTTATTTCAGATATGCTAACTCATAAACCTGTGGGCACAAATTTACCACCTCAAGCACAGTGCTTTCGTGTAGTTTCTTTTGTTCTTAATCTTATGGTCTCCACTTGTTTCCCGAGTCACTTGGAACGTGGTGGTTTCCCTCCACCTCCTTCCGTGATGTCACTCATTTGTAATACAATTATATTATTTCACCACAATTTTCATTTCATCCTGGGATCTCTCCCACACACCTCCTAATTTACACTTGTATACATTAAGTTTCACTTTTTGGCTGTACGGTTCTACAAGTGACAAATGCTTGCTGTCATGTATAAACCACTATAGTATCACACTATGAATAGTTTCACATTCCTAAAATAAAACCCCCTGCGCTTCACTATTCAGTCCTCCCAAATCCTTTGCAACCACTGATGTGTTTTCTATCTTTATATCCTTGCCTTTTCTTAAATGTCATATAAATGCAATATTATAACATATAACCTTTTCAAACAGGCTTCTTTCATTTAGCAATGTGCATTTAAGATTCATTCACGTTGTATTCATTCCTCTTTTTTATTGAAATATAATTGACATATGACATTATATTAGTGTCAGGTGTACAACACAGTGATTCAATAATTGTATATATTCATTCCTCTTCATCACTGAATTGTTTTCCATTGTATAGAGGTATAACAGGCTTTTATTATACATTCATCTTTTGAAAGACATCTTGGCTGCTTCCCATTTTTGGTGATAACGGCTGTAAAAATTTGAATGTAGAATTTTGGTCTACATAAGTTTTCAAATCAGTTGAATAAATACATGTGCAATTGGTGTATTGTATGGTAAGACTATGTTTAGTTTTATAAGATGCTGCCAAAATGTCTTTCAAAGTAGTTATACCATTTTGCATTCCCACAAGCAATAGATGAGAGAGATTTCATGTTGTTTCACATCTGTTCTGGTAATTGATACTGTCATTTTTTTTTTTTAATTTTAGCCATTCTAACAAGTGTGTAATATCTGATTGTTGTTTTAATTTAGCAATGGTCTTGTCACTCATTCACAATTTTTTTCTAAATCATTTATTAAGTTGGTAGTTGCAAAATATCAGTATTTTAATTCTATAATTTATTTAGTATTATTTGCTATTCTTGTAAGCCCTCTGTTAAAGAACAGTGCCCACCCCTCTTTCTTAAGTATCTTCCATAAATATCAATTTCTTTATTTTATTGTGTTGTAATATAGTATTGATTTTATATATTTATTTTGATGCTCAAATTATCCCACATTAATTTTAGAAAGAAGTTTATTCTTCTTCCTTTTGACATATTTGGGACAATTTTTTAAGTAAATAAAAAAATTAATATCAGCAATAAAAATGTCTAGAGGAGAAAAGTCAGAGTGCAGACTTGCTACAATACACTATCTAAAATAACTACTTTTCAACAAAAATTCATAAGACATATAAACAAACAGAAAAATGTGACTCATACTCAGAAAAAAAGTCACTATGGATGAGAGAATCCAGATGTTGGTTATAGCAGAAAAAAAATTTGAAAGCATCTCTTTTAACTACGTTCAATGAATTAAAGGAAACAATGCTTAAAGAATTAAAGTATGATGACAGCGTGTCAACAAATAGGGAATCTGAGTAAATACATAGAAATACATGAAAAAAGAACCAAATGGAAACTCCAGACTTGAAACCTTTAGTAAATGAAATGGAAAATTTACTAGATGGACCCAATAGGATATTGGAGATGACAGAAAAGTAAATCAATAAACTTGAAGATTGGTCAATGGATATTATTCAATTTTAACAATAGGGAGATACAAACAAACAAACAAAAAAAGATTGAAGAAAAATGAATAGATGCTCATACACCTGACAGAAAATATCAAGCATACCAACACAGACGTAATGTGACTGTCAGATAGATAGAAAAGAGACAAAGGAGTAGAAAAAATATTTGAGGAAATAAGGGTCAAAACTTTCCCACATTAGATGCAATATTAATTTACAGAGCCAAGAAGCTCAACAAATCCCATGTAGGATAAAAACATTATCTATAGATAAATTTTTGAATATATCAAAGTCAAATTGCTGAAAGACAAAGACAGAGAAAGTTCTTCAAAAACTAAAGAAAAACACCATATAAGAAGAAACAACATACAATTAATAAATGACTTTTCACTAGAAACAATGAAGACCAGGAAGCAGTAGGATCCACTTGTTTCCTACAGTGTATTTCACAAATGCCTAAGCCAGAAATTTCATTGTTCCAGAAAAGTGTGTCATGCCTGTGAATGCCTTTTCTTAAATCTTTGATTATTTGTTTAGGATATCTGTGCTGATTATCTTTTTATCTTGATGTGTTTACTTTTGAGCTTCAGGAATTTTCATTCACTTACTTTTGAACAATAGTCAATAAATTCTAGATATCCTTATTCATCGTTAGAAGGAAACTGGAAATAGTTACATATTTAGTGTACTCTTTTGGGTACAAATAATAATGATTGCTTCATTCGCCAATCCTTTCAGAGACAAAGTCAAATCTTTAAGTGTTGAGTTCTGAAGCATTCAAGTAGTCAGTATTTCAAAAGTCTTATAATTTTGAGGTTGACTTTTCCATGCGGAAACAACTTCATCAGACAGACTCCAGCCCAACCATCCAACCATCAAAACACTTAAGCAGGTGGCATTATGATAGGGAAAGATAGGATAAAATAGGCAGAGAGGGAAACATTAGGACCTGGGGTCCCTGGTTTGGGGAAAACACATGTTTTGGAACAATGCTGGGAGCGTCTGACCACAGCAAACTCCCTTGGGCCTAAGGTTCAAGTTAAGAATGTAACAGACACCACCTACTCCCTCTCAGGTTCCCCTGAGGAATTTGACAAAAGACCTAACTAAAAATAAAAAGTAGACCATAAAACGTATGACCCAAAAGGAATGATATAGACCACACTTCATCCAATGGAACCGAGCCAATCAGGAATGGACAACCCAGCACCTAGTGATCAAGACAATAAGGGTAGGACCTGAGAAGGAACAAAGGGGAAGGGAGGGCGGGTCCACCAGAACCTTATAAAACAAGGACCCTTGGCTATTGTCATGAGCATTCACTTTTGAATGCCCCATCTCTGTAAAGAGAGCTTTCATACTATTCTTACTTTCCGATCTTATCTTATACTCTAATAAACTTTTGCCTACTGCTCATTTTGTTTTGTGACTACCTCTTCTTTCTTGGAAGCAGCGAGACAACAAACCCTGGAATCCAGGTAATAAAAAAATCCTGCAACAGCATGATCCCTCACACTGTCTCAAATACCAAACAAAACACCCCTTTGAGATATTTTACTTCTTGAACACCAGCCTCAATATTAGCGTTAACCTAATCAACATATATTAATGCTTATAAGGGACTGCAGATGTACTTTATTTGGCAGCTCAATAACACTTTGGGAAGGTTTGGAAAAGTATTGAAGATATATAGAAAAATCAGTCATTAGTTTTAGAGAGTGGGTATCATGAGTCAAGATTTCAACAGGTCTGCTACCTGCTATTTCTTTTCTTTTTTTTAATTTTTTTTAATGTTTATTATTTTTTTTGAGAGAGATAGAGAGACAGAGACCAAGCAGGGAAGGGGCAGACAGAGAGGGAGGCACGGAATCGGAAGCAGGCTCCAGGCTCTGAGCTGTCAGCACAGAGCCTGTTGTGGGGCTCGAACTCACAGACTGCGAGATCATGACCTGAGCCAAAGTCAGACACTTAACCAGCTGAGCCATCCAGGCCCCATAGGTGCTGCTATTTCTGATTCTCTGATATTTCATCCACCTCAGTGCACATTTTTCAGGTACTTCCTCCTATATACTTTCATCCATATCTTATATCACAAAACTTCTGTTTTAGGCAAACCAAGGCGTTAGTCATAGAACTTAGTGGTGTCTGTAAATCTCTATTTTATTTCTTACCCAGAACATATCTCCTCTCTCTCAGTGCAATAAGATATCTTTCCAGGCTGCCATGTCTTGACAAGTTGAAGCTCGAGATGGGGAAGCCTGAATTTAATTTTGTGATTTGTATTTAATTTTGTGATTAATAACAGTATATTTGAACAGTAAGTACATTTTGAAAGTCTAGGAAGAAAATAAGCTAGCATTATGGTGATAATTTTGAAATATGGATTTTAGTCTACATGGCAATTTAATTGCTAGTTAGGAGCAAATCCTGTCTTATAGCAATAGGGTTAGTCAGTGTTTCTCTAAATTCAATATGAACTATTGATTCATGGCTGCTAAAGTACGAAGGTCTGCTGAAAGAGCAAGGGTTCCAGATAAGGTAATTTGAACAATAAAATCATTTGAAAAAAAACAACAAAAAAAAAAAGCTTTTTAAAGAACAAATTCATTTAATTCACACCGAACCAGGCCAGACTCCTAGGAACTTGGAAGGGTGTAAACTTGATTAAGAGCGGCTGTTTGTTTAGTTTTGAAAAGGGGGGGGACCATGCTGTTAATATGATCCCTTTACACTATTTCCAATAAAATTCAGCTATGTAAAAATTTTATTGGAAATATTCTTCCCAGTAAGAACATATGATCTCACACATAATCAGACCTGGAGTCTTAATAATGATAAAGGATATGTGAAATTAGTAGAGGCTGTACCTTTTCAGGCCCTAAACTCTCTTATGTGCCTTTTATTCTTTCTATGGCTTTATGGCTATGTCAGTCCAGCACTGGCATTTCTTATAACACTCAGGTAGATGACAAGTTATCGACTAAGTAAAAATTACCTTCAATACCTCAGACTTCTCAAATATATTCCAATTTTTCTTCACATTCCATGTCTACTCAGCATTCATCTTCATTCCTTCTCTACCCTTCAAAATTTCTAAAATCTTCATTTCTTTTCCAAATCTCTTTATACTAAGGTAAAAATAAATAAACAAGTAAACTGCGGTATTACCCTTCCTCATAGTGTTTGCATTTTTACAATTAACTGCCCTTTAACCAATGTGTATAATGTTCATCCGAGATCCTGCATTTGAACCGAAGTTTTCGGGCTAGTGCTTCTCAAAGCAAAGACAAGAGAAACAATTTCCAGGGCAGTTGCTCTAGTTGCTATCAGGAAGTATATGGGGTGAGGAGAAGGGACTGGCCAGGCTTGGATACTCTGAAGCACTCCTGGGATGATTATGAAATGTTCTTCCATACCTCTCTTTAGGACTGAGACACATTTCTCTGTTTCTGCCTCTTCCCCCTACTCCTAAAACCAACCTGATACGATACCATCACAATGCAACTTGCCGTCTTCTGCCTCTGTGCTTCATCTTGTCTCCCAGATTCTATTCCAGATCACAAGGAATCTTTGCCAAGTGAACCCCAGTAACTAGCACAGGATGTGAACTTGAAGCAAATACAAGCAAATAGAAGGGAAAATATAAAGTAGCGAAAGGACATGCCTCAGTATCTGATAAAATACCTCCTTTAGGACAATTCTTCTGGTTGGGCTCAGGAGGTTGATTTCTTTCCTTTCAGATATAGTCCAGAGCAGTGCTTCCCAACATTCAGTGGACATTAGAATCATTATAAGAGCTTTTAAAAATATCAATGTCTGGCCTCAACCCAAAGATCTTTATTTAATTGATTTAGGAAGGGTCTGGCCATTGATTGTTTTTTAAGTTCCCAGAGTGATTGCAGTGTGTAGCTAAAGTCTATAATGTTGAGGTGCCAAAAAAACATAGAACAAAGAACATGTTACTTCATTATATTTTAAAAAGCAATGCATATTTATTTTGGCATATTCTTCCTGAAGCCTATTCATATAAAATCTTCTCTTTTTAGCTTCCAAATGTAATATATGAAGGTAGTTTGACATTTTAAAAGACCGAAAAGAGGTCATTGACTAAATTAATTCCCCAAGGTAGTTTAGTGCCAGATATTGAAACCAACATAGTGTTATCTGCTGCTAGCATGGGATTTTTTTTTTCTAAAGGGAACATGTTTTCCTAAGAGACTTCTTTGAATTCTGATCTTATAAGATGTCACCAAAAAAGTATCATTGGTCAAATAAGCTTGAAAACGTTTTAGAGCATATCCTAATTTTGCATATTTTTAATCAAGTCAGTATTTTTAAATGCTCTTTGAGGTCCTGCAGTGAAGAAAATCATTTGAAGTGATCAATTCTAGATTTTCCTAACTTCTTTGACTATGGACTATGTTCTGTAGTAAGACATAGCTAGCAAATTTAATCTTCTGCCAAACACACATGTAAGTCACTATACTGCATCATACTGTCCTACATACATCTATACAATAAGCCACATTCAAGAATCCCAGTGAAATCCTATGAGCTAATATTTCCTGAAATTCAGAATGCTAGAAAAGAAGGTCTAGCCGTCTTATTATAAAAGGAGTTACAGTAAGTTCCACAATTATATTCTAATAAAATATTCTTTAACTCATGGGAAGGGCTGCAAATCTACTGAGTATATCCAGTGTTGTTAACAAATTGATTTGCAGTGTAATTCAGTGTAATTGTAGGGGCGCTAGGTGGCTCAGTCAGTGAGACATCTGACTTTGGCTCAGTTTGTGGGTTCAAGCCACATCGGGCTCTGCAGTGACAGCTCAGAGACTGGAGCCTGCTTTGGATTCTGTCTCCCTCTCTCTCTGCCACTCCTTTGCTTGTGTTCTGTCTCTCTCTCTCTCAAAAATAAAATAAAAGAAACATTAAAAAATAAAGTGTAATTGCAATAGGATATAAAATTATTTCAATCGAGGTTTTATTAGCAAATATTTGTTTCTCTATCTATATATAGCCACTATTTTATTTTACCAGTTTCTATCAAAGACAGTTACAGTTTAAGTCAAATTTTGACATTTCAGTGTTTTTCACTATGCTGACTTTAAAATATTACTTTGCAGCTTCAAGCATTACTCTTCAAAGGGATTTGTTTATCATAGAATTCTAGAGCAAAGTGCCTTCTCTTCTTGCAATGCTAGCACTCTGAGCAGTGTTTCACACATCATCCTTTGTCTAATAAGAGCACCCTATTGATTCATAGTTGCTAAAATGCATTTCCTTGGATACTGTTGTTTTGTGTGTGTGTCCTAAAGGTGGTTAAACACACAAAAGTAAATACACACACACACACACACACACACACACACACACACACTTCAGAGGTTTAATTTTATTAACCACTTACATTTATTGGCTACACTGAATTTGAATGCATATTCTGTAGATTTGAAGTTTTTTCTCTTTTAGATTTAGTTTGTGGTTGTGTTCTAATTTGTTAAAGTATTAGTCCATGCCGTTAATCATAGCCAAATCTATATGTGTATAGATCATTTAGTTTGAGTGATTTCCACTTTTTAAAATCAAATGACTTTTATTATCCTATGTGCTTCTAAGCTGTTGCTTTCTATCATTAATTTAACCCACTGTTTATTTTTTCATGTATATAATAACAATAATAGGGAAATTACATTTATCATAAAGGAATGCTATACGAAGGAACACTGAAGCTTTGCTGTGGGTTATCTAATATTAGCTATACATAATTTTTTAAAGTTATATTAAAAAACTCTTGGTAATGGGTTGTTTTGCTTTATTCACCCTATTATTTATGTTAATGATAGGTAGGAAGTTTATTGTTTGACATAGTTTTTCTTAGCAGAGTTATATTCATGGAAACAATCAGCAATCAGTTTAAAAGATGACAAAGAGAAATTTTGTGAAGGTGGAAAAAGCAAGTGGCAAATAGTCAAATAATATTAAAAGCTATTGGTAATTCTTGTCATGTTGCCTCCTATTTTTAGGACTTGAAAGTAAACTCACTGAAATGAAACAATAGGATACAATGTCATGTTTCTTTCCCTTGGACATTTTAAACAGCAGGAGGGATCCAAATGATTGTCAGGTGGCTTTTGTTGTTGCTGAATACCAAAGAAGTAAAGAAGTATAATTTAAGATAAATTTAGTTTCTATAAGCCAAGTCCAAAAATTCTGAAACCACCCATTTTCTTTTGCTATACGTCTAACTTCAATATCTTCCTTGGTTGCCTCTGATTTTCTTTTCAGGACTGGCAGATACAATGGTACTGAATTTAGAACCTCTTCATTAGGAGCCTGATTTACCTGTATTCACTTATTCCTTCTTTGGTCATATAGCATGATACTTTTAAAATATATCCAAACTCTTGAATGCTTATAACACTATTCCTATTATTGAGTCAAATCAACCATCCACATGGTGACTTGTCTTGCCTTTATTTACTTTAGTCATTACCCTGACAATATTAGACATCACATCAACCAAACAAAAGCAAATATATTAATGCCAAAATGTGGTCTTTCATTCACTTAACACCTTTCTGATATAAATTTATCTGACTAGAGAGACAGGAAGACCTTTTTTTTGAAAGGAAGTTTAGCCCAGAATTCTGGAGTTGAATCATCCATTTTCTATGCATCAGTGAAAATGGTCATTTCATTTTTCTAGAAGTAAGTTCTTCATTTGTAAAATGACACACAGTAGGGTTTGATGATCCCTATAGGTCTTTTCTAAAAGGCTTATCAACTCAACATTCAACAGAAAATATGCACTTAAAATATATTAGAAAAATCTATTTTTTACTTGTAATTTAGAACTAAAGGATTTCATCAAGATGCTACTATCAGGAAGGAAAAAAAAGGCAGAATTACGTTCCTAAAATATCTTTAGTCAGATATAAACACTTATTTTTTGGAGAATAATTTACACAGTGCTCATGTGTTTGAAGACAAAGCTAATGTATAGCAATACTCTCTTCATAGAGTTTATTAGGGATATTTTCAACAGGTTATTTAAATTTCTGCCTGGAAATTTAGGGGTTCCACCCAAATAAGTTTACAATAAAACTTTTATTTGTATGCTATAAATCATAGCTTTATATATTCTTTTTTTTGTATAAGAAATGGGAAATATTTAATGTTGGTGGAAGAGTTAGATTTACAGGGAAAACTTGAGTAATCACTTTACAAGCACATTTAGAAATTAAGTTTTATTTTCTATGATATTGATACTTGATATTCCTAATTTCTGACTCAGTGTCACAATTTTTCAAGGACTGTTATTCTCCTAGGAAGAGACTACATGCATGCATTCACACATTTACACACACACATATAAACATAAACACATCTGCTAAATATTCCTAATTTGTTTAGCTATAAAGAAAAACTCAACAAAACCAAAGATGCTATCAGTTGCTACATAAGTGGCTTATTCATGTGATATTTTTCTTATTTCTTGTTTTCTTTGGAGGAGACCCGCCAGTAATACATTCTACCAGGAGGCTATTATATAAGAGTTGGGAAAGAAGTCAAAAGTTCTTGTACCACTTATCTTTTATCTTGGGCTTTTCTTCAACTATTCCAGAAGAACTCACACCAATAAACTAAGTGTTAATCTTCTTAAATTTCCATTAAAACGTTTGTTACTCTTATAACAAAATCACGATCAATGAGACCTAAGTATTCTGAAGAGTGTTCCTCCAACTTTCAAGATTCTAGGCAGTCCTCATTACACAGAGTATGACACAGTTTATTCAAAGAGAACAAGATTTTTAACACTGATTAAAACTTTTAACATAATTAAAAATTACATGTTTTGTTCTCCTTCTAACTATATGCCTCCCAAATTATAATTTAGTTTCTGGCATTCAGACATATCAGAATTACAAGCATTGAAAGAAAAAAAGCACTATAGGTAAATTGACAAAATATGCATCTGGGGAATATTTTTAGGTATTTATAATATTTCTAGGAATTCTATACTGATATGTACCTTCTATATTTCTAACATATACTTTTTGTTGAATACTCACTTATATTAAGGAATAATCTTTATATTGCTATAAATAAATGTTCTTTTATATAATTATATGTAACGGAACTGTATAAAATCAATTATTATTATCTAATATGGGGATTATTTGGTTACATCTGATAAGAAAATTATATCCCATAAGATGATACGCATTTTTTGCATTTGCTTCTCTGTTAATTCACCCACACATTAATTTTTCATTGAACCCACAGAGCTCACAAAGCACCATCACTCCTGTTACACCAATGACTGAGAGGGGCTGAGACACACTGTAGGAAAGTCCACCCCTGTGTGAGTTCTGGTGACCTACAGAATATCTACAAACGTAGTGACCAGTGACTAGAGAAAGTACGTCACATGTCCAAGCCAACCATACCGTCTCTATTCAGTATGTGACTCTATTCAAGTTTTCCCTTTCGTTTAGTCCATGTATTCTAATTCCTCTTTAATTTTTTTTTTCCTGAAACACCAATCTGTGTTCATTATCCATATATTCATTTTTGACTCCTAATTCTGGCCACACTGACATTGCTTTCATTGTTCTGTCAAAAAAAATAATTAGCTCTATTTTGAGTATTATAAGTTTGTCACCCTATTTGTTCTGCAGTATTTAGTGACTATTCTATACTAAAATATACTTTAGCTACTATACTTCACTATCTTTCAGAATGAGGTTTATGCATCTACTTTCTTTTTTATTTTAACTTTTTAAAATCTTTATTTATTTTTGAGAGAGAGACAGGGTGTGAAAAGGGAAGGAGCAAAGAGAGAAGGACACACAGAATCCAAAGCAGGCTCTAGGCCCCGAGCTGTCAGCACAAGCCCCACGTGGGGCTCGAACTCACAAACCACGAGATCGTGACCCGAACCAAAGTTGGATGCTCAACCGACTGAGCCACCCAGGCACCCCTATGTATCTACTTTTCTTTCCTTGTTTCTCTTTTCCTTCCTTCTCCTCTGCCCATTCCTTTCCTCTTTCGAATGTGTTTTGCTTCAAAAATATCTTACTGATAAAATGCCATGTTAGAAAATGGGCAAACAAAAATGATCACTTACCTTTATGGATTTTTTTTGACAGATTTTGGACAAAAATAAAAATTTCACAATAAAAATGGGAAGGCTAGGGGTGCCTGGGTGGCTCAGTCAGTTAAGTGTCCAACTCTTAATTTTAGCTCAGCTCATGATCTCAAGGTCATGGGATTTAGCCCTGCATCAGGCTTTGCACCGAGCATGAGCCTGCTTGGGATTCTCTCCTTCCCTCTCTCTCTGACCTTTCCTACACCATCTCTCTCTCAAAATAAATAAATAAACATTTTTTTTTAATGGGAAGGCTAATTCCATCTACTATGATCATTATTATGCTATTATAATATCAATATGAAATCTTATTTGCCTATCAGATATTTTAATTTTTAGATTTAATTTTAATGGATCTTGATAGACTTTTACAACTAAAATATATCAAATTAATTGAGAAAAATAACTTTGAAATATGGTAGAGTCTTTTCTATTCCTCGCTCCCATATAAATAAAAATGTGATTTTACTTTAAAGGAACCTGGTGATAAATTATATTGATATTGAGCACATTTTCATGTTAGTGTTTAGTACATTAGCTATTGTATGTGTAATTTAACCTAACAAATCTGAAGGCAAATTGTAAAGAATAAAATGATAAATATTGGACTTTAATCTAGTTTTGACATAATGGAGCTGTCATCTCTAAAATCATTTAATCTCTCTGGCCTGGTTTTCCACTGTGTAAAATAACATTCTCCCATAATAATGGAATCTATGGTAATGATTATTTAAATAAAATCTTAAAATATTTAAATAAAATCACAAAATCTTATTCTAACATTTTGACTGTTTTAAACTTCATGTATTTATTTTAAGAAAGAGAGAGAAAGCATGGGAAAAGCAGAGAGAGAGGGAGAGAGAGAGTCTCAAGCAGGCTCCATGCTGTCATTACAGAGTCCAACATGGGCCTCTTGAGCCAAAACCAAGAGCCAGACGCTTAACCAACTGAGCCACCCAGGTGTCTAATAATATGTTGACATTTTGACCACCAGCCTCACACGAAGGAAAATAAAATCAGGGAAGAGTAGGGAAAAAAGAGATGCAAAATTACCAAATACCCACTAAGTGGTGCCCAGTGTTCAAGGTATTTTATATTTATTGTTCTATTTAATTATCATACTTGATTTTTGTGGTAAATGTTATCTGAATAATAAGGTTGAAGATTTCATGGCTTGACCAGGTAAATTGACTAGTAAATAATGGATTGATGCAGGTATATAATTTGTATGAACCTCATTCAAATTTGCACTTGAATGTGATACTCAATGTGAACAAGCTAAAAGCTTGTCCTACCTGTCTACCTCCCAGGACCATCTGTTCTCCCTATGTATACACATGCAGTCCCATAAAACCTCTATGCAAATGACACCCTTTTGTTGGTGAAACTATGTGTTAATCATATACCATCATCTTTTATGCCCCCACGGCATTAAGACACTGCATCACCTGTTCTTTAAGTATTCTGTGGTTCCTCCCCATTTTTATACCTCAGATTAATTTTCTGAGTCTTCTATTTAAAAAGAAAAAAACTCCTTAGTGTCACTATATGTTAAAGTTGTCGAGGCGCCTGGGTGGCTCAGTCGGTTAAGTGTCTGACTTTTGCTCAGGTTATGATCTCGAACTCCGTGAGTTCGAGGCCTGCTCCAGGCTCTGTACTGACAGCTTAAGGTTCTGTACTGACAGCTCACAGCTTGGAGCTGCTTCAGATTCTGTGTCTCCCTCTCTTTGCCCCTCCCCTGCTCACACTCTGTCTCTCTCTCTCTCTCTCTTTCTCTCTAAAATAAATAAACATTAATTTTTTTTTTTCAAAATAAAGTTGTTCATCTTGCTCAGTGGAGAGAAGGAAACAATTATCTCTGACTTTTGATAAGGTGCAAGAATATATCAAGATCTAAATATGTGTTTACTTTTACTGGCATACAAATCGAATTGACATTTAACTGTGGTTTGGCTGGATCTCATTACCCCTTATTTAACATTATCCTTCTTCCAAATCTGGAACTATTTTGTATCCTCCACTTGAATTCTATAAAAACAAACAGCATTCACGCCAATCTTTTAAACCACATTTCACAGAACAAGCAATCTGTTATCTCCTGGTTACTAATTTAGAGTTTGAAAAAAAATGATATTCACCAATATCTATTAACTTTTTATTTGTCATTGGTTATTATATGAGAACAAGACACATATTTTCAAGAAAAATCATAGACAAAAAGAAAAACTAATCTAACACAGCAATAAGGCAGTTAATTCTCTTCACAAACCCTGAAAGAGTAAACACAATTGACCAAAATAACAAATCATTGACCACATTTTATAGTATGTTATATATCATAAAAATGAATAGAGGTTTGCATATGAATGTTTTTAGAGATCAATTTGTTCATGTTGTTTCAGTATTTGATGTAATAGATTATGATCCACTATGGATCATATACATATGTATGTATACGTGTATATTTAAAAAGCACTTGACAGCCATTATTCTAAAATACATGTTGTTATGTGCTGATTAAAATGAAGTTATAAATTTTATAGAAAGTTGATGTAAGCTTATTGAAATATCTAGTGGAATTTTTAAGATAATGCATATCAGAGACCCTCATTTGCACTTACTCATTCTAAGAGCTTATTGATCAAAACAAATAATCCAACACTAACAATGTAGCATAACTGTGAGAGAGGAAATATATTAAATAATAATATAATTATTTTGTCTACATTTGAATTGGCATGCATGGCATGGTCTTCCTATAAAATGGTTAGTTGAACGCTTTTTCATAAAATGAGGATAATTCTAATATAAGCTCACTGTATTCACAATCTTCTTCATTAAATAATATTTATTAATTATATCTCTGCCTTAGTAAACAGACCAAAACATATACATTTAATTTAATAAAAAAAAATCAAGGTGTAATTTAGATTGGTAAGTATTTGCTCAAAAAATTTTTGAGTCTTATAAAATATTTACCTGATTCTTTATTACATATGAAATATATGTATTTAAACATCCAGTTAAGCACATCGTGTACCAGTTAACTTTAGGTTTAAACAAAATTTAATAAGAAGTTTTAAGATTTATGATTAAATAATAAATCTTTAAGCATATGACTACACAGAATAGTCAAATACTGTTTTTCCTGCAAGAATATTAGATCCAAAGCATTGAGTTTTGTATAATTCTACCTTTGTAAATAAATACAGTGATCTTAGTTTATAGCATACTAAGGAAATATCTTGTATTTTAGTTTAAAAATTGCAGTGCAAAAGATAGCATGAATCTACAATAAGATCTGAACTTGCTTTTTTAAACTTTTTATTTAATCAGCATAACCAACTTTTAATCTAAAATTTTTAATATTTATTTAGTTTTGAGAGAGAGAGAGAGAGAGAAAGAGACAGAGTGTAACCAGGGGAGGGGCAGAGAAAGAGGGAGACAGAATCCAAAGCAGGTTCCAGGCTCTGAGCTGTCAGCACAGAGCCCAATGTAGGGCTTGAACCCACAAAGGTCATGACCTGAGCTGAAGTCGGACGCTTAACTGACTGAGCCAGCCAGGCTTCCCCAACGAACTTTTAATCTAATCAACAGAAAAAGGCATACAAGAGCATAACTTTAATAACATGAAGGCACTAAAGCAAATGGAAGATAGTCAATCCAATCTGAGTCCTCGCTTAAATTATATAACGTTGCAAATAAAATTTGTATATCTATGGTTGTGTAGGTCTCCCTCATTTCACACAAAGAAATTTAAAAAGTAGGAGTATCATCACATCTCATCATTTTGGGGTAACTGCTGGCATAATATGACATTGTTACCTCAACCATATCTCACATTGTAAAGAGTCAGACAAACAAAAGAAAGCAAAGTATTGAGATTGCAAATATCAAGGCAGGAAATACCTAAAAGCAAATATGATCCTACTTAAGCACAACATTTAGCTAATAATGTAGATCATTATTTTAATAGTTTTCTCAAAAGTCTCTGAGAGGACAGAACTTAACTGAAAATGCCTGTTGCATAAACTTCTTGAGGAGCAGTAGCTACCTATGTTAACTCAGTCCTTTGAGGTTGTTGCTAAGAGTTCTTCACTATTTAGATTTAGTTTCACAGGTTTTTACATCTGATTTATTTTTCAGTTTGTGGAGTGATTTTCTGATCTAAGAATTTGGGTGATGTCTCTTTCAGTGAAGATTTGGAGGTCAGACATGTAATGGGTATAATATAGTGATATGTACCATAGAGTTTGATGGTATTTCTGTAGTTGGGTTGTTATCTTCTGTAAATAGTGAGAACCTTAAAAATAAAATAACCAGTTATTTTAGTAGCAAAAGAAGATTATTCAGGAATAGTAGAGGGATTGCAGATTTGGAACATGGGAACAATGGCAAACCACAGACATTTATGAAGAGACAGAGAGAAGGGCAACTTCTATAAGGATTTAGGAGGAAATTGGGGAGGGTTGTTTTGAACATAAGTTCATTAGAGAATAACAGTTTGAGACTGCAGTAGTTTCTCAGTGGCTGGTAGTTGTGATGGTTAGTGCCTTGCTGCTGGGGCAGAGAGGGACCTTCTTTCTTTTTCTTCAAAACAGGAGATAAAATTTCTATGTGAACATGCCTTCCCTTGTCAAAATAATTCTTAACTTCCTTCTTCCTGCCAATTATACAGGCTGCAACCAGTGGTATGTGTGTGAGAAGGCCCCCTTCAGGGCTTTCTGAAGCCATTTTAAATAAGGTTTCCTGGGGCACCTGGGTGGCTCAGTCGGTTGAGTGGCCGACTTCGGCTCAGGTCATGATCTTGCGGTCCGTGAGTTCGAGCCCCGCGTGGGGCTCTGTGCTGACGGCTCAGAGCCTGGAGCCTGTTTCGGATTCTGTGTCTCCCTCTCTCTGACCCTCCCCCGTTCATGCTTTGTCTCTCTCTGTCTCAAAAATAAACAAATGTTAAAAAAAAAGAATTTTAAATAAGGTTTCCTTTACTCATTTTCACAATATGTTGCTTAAAAGTAGAGTAATGAAAATCTATTGTTACCGGTGACAGGACCGTAGAACAAGTAATTAATTACTTTGATTCTCAGATTTCTCATTTGTAAAATGGAGTTAACGATAATAAAATTAATACCTACCTCAAAGGGTAGACATGCAGATGGTAAGAAAATATACAAATGGCAAGTAAATACATGAAAAGATGTTCAAAATCTTTTGTCATTGGGAAATATAAAATAAAACCATGTGGCAACCATGTGCCTCAAGTGTTGCCACACTACTCTTCTATTTGAATGGCTCAAACGGAAAAAAAAATTGACAATAACAAATGCTGGTGAGGATAAGGAGCAACAAGAACTCTCTTTCATTGGTGATGGGATTATGAAATAGTAGAGCAACTTTAGAAAAGAGTGGCAAATTTTTATAAAATCAAACAAAGGCTTGTTATATAATCCAGCAATAACACTGTTAGGTATTTATCCAAGAGATCTGAAAACTTATATTCACAGAAAATCTGTATGAGAATGTTGAGTGTAGCTTTATCCATAACAGCCAAAACTAGAAGAAATCTAGATGTCCTTCAATAGGAGAATTGATAAATTGTGGAAAAGCCATACAGTGGAATATTATTTCAGTATAAAAAAAATGAATGATTAATTCATGCAACTACATGCATGGTTATTAAATACATTTCACTAACTGAAATAAGGCACACAAAAATCTACATATTGCATGATTCCATTCATTTGATACTCTGGAAAAGGCAGAGTATAAGGGTAGAAAACAGGTTAATGATTGCCAGAGGCTGGGAGAGGAAAGAACAGTTGACCACAGAAGAATGAAGGGATTGTTTTACATAATACTGGGTGTAAGATACATGACTTTATGCATGCTTTAAAATCCATAGATCATGTGCCTCACAAACCAGACACCATAAACCATACATCATCAAGAACGAACTTTAACGTATGCCAGAGTCTAGATAATAGTAATGTGTTCACGGCAGTTTCTTAGTTTCTGCAAATTTCCATAAAAATGTAAGATGTTAAACTAGATGTGAGGTATACGGGAATTCTATGTGCTATCTTTGTTAAATTTTCTATACCTGTAAAATATAAATGTAGAAAGCATGATATTATTTCAAAATAAAAACATAATATGCTCATTATAGGGTTCTTAAGAGGATTTAATGAGTATAAATTGCAAAGATCAATACCCGAGTTATAACCATGCAATGTTAGCTAAGTATTTGTATTATCAGTCTTGTCTTTTTTAAAATTTTCCCCTCTTCTGAAAAGGGAGCATTTTCCTATGGGAAATTATTCATGTACTTCACATAAGACTGACAAACATCTTCCCCTTCTCTCTGCTTCCAGTAAAAGGAATGAACATATATATCACATCTAGACAATGAGGCAATCTCATCCTCCAGCCTCAATAATTATTTTTGGCTAGGACATGTAACCTAAACCAGGACTTGAGAGAAATAACTGTTCTCTGTTGGGAACACTGTTGGGAAATAACTGTTTTAACCTATTAAAGTTCTTAAATTTACAGGATATGAGCATGTAACTCTTGGTGAAGCTTTTTGCAACTATGTGAATAGAGATTTCCTGAATGTAAAACCAAATAGATGTGAGCATAAATAGAGAAAAAAATTCTGACAATATTGACTTATACCCCTGATTCAACCCATAACTGGGGTTGAGTCATCCTGTTTTATCCAGAAATTTATGTCAATACATTAACTTCATTACTTTAGCTACTATGAGTTGAGATTCAGTCTCTTACAATAGGAAGAATCATGACTATTGTAGTTTTAACTGTAGTTAGACAATGTCAGTTCTAAACCATCTTGTGAAAAGATTAACTTGTTCTTTGGGTAAAGAACAATGAAATCAAAGGCAGTCCCAAGCATCAATCAACAAATGATCAAAATGTTAATTTTTCCACCAATACATATTGTGTAACCTTGTTTTAGAAATTCATATCACTTAATGTGAATATCTTGGAAGCAACAGACAGATCACATGTAGCTATAGCTTATAGCTGAAAGCTGAAAACTGATTTTTGAAGGGAAAAAAAGAAAAAAACAAACATGGATTGTTTATACAAATCTACCAGAAAAGAAATTTAGGAAAACAAACAACAACAAAAACAAATAAGTGAACAACAATGACAACAACAACAAAAATGTGTGAAAAAGATAACCAGTTAAAAAGACAATTATCAAAGGTTTTGCTAATCAGTTGTATACATAATCACAACAAAAGAACAAAAGTAACAGGTGATAATACTTCCTTTCCAGTCATACAATAGCAAAGGAAAAAGTAGTGTTGACAACAAAGGCATTATTCCTACAATGCAAGAATGATGCAGTATTAGAAAATCCATCAGTAAAACTCATTACATAAGCAGTACAAAGCAGGAAATCTACATGATTAGATTAATTGATGCCAAGAGCCAATTAGGAATCATGGAAAACTTCCCTGAGTCAGAAAGATATTAGTAAATATGACGCTTAATAGTGAAGCCAAAAAGCGGCTCCATTAACCTTCAAAATCAAGGAATGCCAACTATCACCACTTTTCTTTTACATTATAGTGGATGGTTTAGCCAATACCATAAGACAAGATAGAGAAATGAGGGATGAAAATATTTGCAAATGATACATAAAATTCACTATTACAGAAAATATAATCTTCTTACACATCCTCATAATAAAATAAAAAAGAACAAATAAGAGAGTCCCATAAGTGTTGGATATAAGATCTTACAGAAATCAGTTTCCCTTTAAAGTATTATTTAACAAATAGAAAATCTCATAGAAAAATATCATTATTATGCTAACTATATTTAAATACTTAAAAATAAAACTAATAGGAAGTATAAACACTTTTATGAAAAGTAAAAGCTGATAACCAGAAAACATGATTTAAGACCATAAAATACAATGAGTAAATGAAGAATTAAACAGTGTTCATGCATAATAAGAATCAGTAATATAAAGCTGGAAGTTCCACTCAAGTTCACCTATATTCAGTGGTTTTCAAAAAAACTAACAATATTTTTATATAATTTGACATGGGCTTTTAAAATTCAAATGGAACCACAATTTGTAAAAATTACCAAAAGAGTTGTGATTAAACAAAGAAAGATAGTAGACTTGATCTTTGACCTATTTTAGCATCTTATAAAACTAGAGTAAATACAATAGTGTCATGCAGTTGAAAACAAAGAATAGATAATTAAAATGTTAGAAAATTTATAAAGTGGCTTACATATAAACATACACAATAAAAAATTTAGTAAATGATAAAAATAATATTTCAAGTTAATAAACAAAGGATGCATTGTTTTGTAATTTATAATTTGTTTTTTAAATGATTCTTTGGAAAATATATAATAAGATTTTAACATCATACCACTTATAAAAATAAATTTCAAATGAATTAAATGTCTAAATATTTTTAAGTCTAGGAACATATTGACAGCATACATAAAGGATTTCATAACAGAAAAATATTGATATATTCCATTATCAAATTTATTATCTACTTGGTTAACGGCACCATGAAATATTAAATCCTAAAAAGTCAAATGGTTTTTCTCCAGAATATGTAAAGAATTAGTACAACCCAATAAAACAAAGATAAAAGTGGGAGATCAGGAAAGTGGACAAAATTAAAGATAGACATTCACAGAAAATATTTATATATGGCAAGTAAACATATAAATACATTTTAGCATTTTCAATAGAAATATTGTGCAGTGGTTTTAAAAATGAGGAATCTCCATTTACAAATATGTAAACAGTGACAACATAAAGACTACATGTCTCAGAATTATACGTGGAATATGATGTCTCTACATAAAGAAAAATACACATGGAAAACTGCATTTATAGCATTATACATTGGTGACGTGGATGTGTGTGTCTGTAACTATATTACAAAATATCTGAAATACTACACATCAAACTCATAAAAGTAGTTACCTCTGAGAAAGGACACAACTAAGGCATGAGACAAGATTCAACCATAACTGCCAAAGGAAACTTTAGTGTTATTTGCATAATTGAAAGGCTTTAATTTTTCCCAGGTAAGTCAATTGCATAATTAAGAAAAAAATTAAAGATATATATTATCGTTTTCTAGAATGCATGTTTCATATAATCAGATTATAGGGGTGAGTGTGTGTGTGTGTGTGTGTGTGTGTGTGTGCGCTAAATCTCTGGGCTTAGAATAATACTTAACACAGGATAGGCACTCGAGTATCTCCCAAATGCATCAACAAAAAAATTCTGAGCATAGAAAAATAAGAAAAATTCTGAGCATAGAGGAGCAGCCTGCTTGAGTTTTCCTTAAAAACAATAGCAGAGCTTGCCTTCTTCCTTCCCACCTTTTCTTCAGGGGCAAGGAGGCAGGACAGCTATGGAGGTGACCATGGAAGTGGATGAGCAGGCAGATAGCATGTTGGGAGATCAGTACATGCAGGAGGAATGAACAAATAGTAAATATATTGAGGATAATGGGTCCAAGTTTCTCATTATTAGAAAAGGTTTTGAGGGGCACCTGGGTGGCTCAGTCGGTTAAGCGGCCGACTTCGGCTCAGGTCATGATCTCGCAGTCCGTGAGTTCGAGCCCCGCGTCGGGCTCTGTGCTGACAGCTCAGAGCCTGGAGCCTGTTTCAGATTCTGTGTCTCCCTCTCTCTGACCCTCCCCCGTTCATGCTCTGTCTCTGTCTCAAAAATAAATAAAAACGTTAAAAAAAAAAATTAAAAAAAAAAAAAAGAAAAGGTTTTGAAAATGTAGGAAGAGAGAAGGAAAGAAAGAACCAAAGTCATTAAACTGGAAATATAATGTGTAGCTGCTTTTTATAAAATAAAAAGATATAAAATTGATAAAAATGTAAATATATGTATGTTTCTGTGTATCACGCATATGCACATGCACACACACACACATACATACACACATGCATTTCCTTAGTCTACTAAGTCATAGCAGCAGTAACACTACAGGAGAATGAGCACACTAGACACCAAATCTTGGTATATACATATCATCCTCAACAGCAACAAAAACTAGGACTCCTTGGAAAAATGTCTGTATTAGGTCTGGAATAGGAAAAGAATAAGAAGAGCCTGGAACATCTTATTGGCCCGGAAAGTAAAGAAGTACTCAAAGAATAATGAGGAAAAACACAAAGACACAAGACCCAGCCTTAACACAGTTTTCACTGGCCAAAATGAGGACAATTATAGCTTTAAAATAAAAATTGAAAACAAGAAGTTAGCACTCAAATAAAATAGGACTTACACTAAAACAAATAAAAGAGTATACAAATAAGTCAGAGAGAGGAAAAAGCCCTGCTTAGAGCAAAATGCCAAATAATGAATGTAGAAGGAATGACTGAAGTAGAAAAATCACCATTTAGCAACTCTTATTTTGGTATTTAATTTTGGCAGAAGTCATGAATGGTGCTAGAGCTGGTGGGTAGAGATTTGATGAGAAATAGGTATTACATTTGAAAACATGACAGGATTTTTCAAAGAGTATATTCCCATAAAGCACTTAGCAAAAGAACTATGAAATATGAAATATGAAAGGAATATTCTCTACAGCTGTCAAAGTCATGAAACACGAAGGAAGATTGATGAGCTATAGCAGTTTGAAGAGAACTAAACAAACAGGAAAACCTGTCCTAGTCAAGATACTGAATCAAAGAGGAAAAATACACTCATTGGCATAGTTGGCACAATTTAACACCAGTGAATAAACTGGATGGTAGTGTATAATTTTCTTTTTGGAATAATTGCATTGTGGTTGTTTGTGGTTAAGAGGTATGGTGTTGGGGTGCCTGGGTGGCTCAGTTGCTTGAGTGTCTAACTCTTGATTTTGGCTTATGTCATGATCCCAGTGTCGTGAGATCAAGCCCCAAGTAGGAATTCTCGCTGATTGTGGAAACTGCTTAAGATTCTCTCTCTCTCTCTCTCTCTCTCTCTCTCTCTCTCTCTCTCTGTCTTCTTCTCTCTGTCTTCTGCCTCTCTCCCCTGCTCTCTCTCTCTCTCTCTCTCTGTGTCTATAAAAAAAAAAAAAGAGGTAGAGTGTCCTTGTTTTACCAATAAGCAAACAGGGATGCTGAGGATTGTGCATATAACAAGCTCCCAAGTAAGAGGGGTAGGGTGATGGAGCAAGCATGGTAAAATACTAACTGTTGGGGAATCTAGATGCATGAAAATGTGGGGATTTGTGAGTTCTTTGTACTATTCTTTCAACTTTTCTGAATGTGTAAAATTATTTAAAAATAAAATATAAACAAACCATATTTAAAAGAAAGTAAAATTGATTAAAAAGATAAATTAGACTAAAATCCATAATGTTTAATAAAGAGAGATGGGAGACTTGATCCATATAATAAATTGAATAATATTTACTGTGTGCTTATGATCATTTGAGACCTATAAGATAGCTGATGGAACAACAGCGTATGGTCTTCACTTCAAAAACCTACCACACTCTGTGGGGAAATAAAACCAAATATGACGTTAATTGCTATATTTTAAAATACCACAATCTTTACCTACATGATTCCTTATTTCTTGGCTTATTCCAAGTATGTTTAAAGCAATTTTTAAAATATGTGCTAAAAGAAATGAATTAAACTAATATTAAAATAATAATAAATAATAATATGTTATATAATTATATAATATATACATTTTAATTAAAAATAAGAGGGAATAAAAACAAGTAACTTAAGACTGTATATAAAAGATACAATTTTGTAATTTAGAGGAGACTAAGATAATTAAAGTACCTGGCTAAATTTTTTTAAATTTTTTTATTGTTTATTATTTTTGAGAAAGAGAGGGGGGGAGAGAGAGAGAGAGAGAGAGAGAGAGAGAGAGAGAGACTGCGAGCAAGCAGGGAAGGGGAAGAGAGAGAGACACACAGAATTGGAAGCGGGCTCCAGGCTCTGAGTGCTCAGGACAGAGCCAGACACGGGGCTTAAACTCACAGACCGCAAGATCATGACCTGTGCTATAGTCAGCTGCCCAACCGTCTGAGCCACCCAAGTGCCCCAGTACCTGGTTAAATATTAAAGGATTCAAGTTTGATTTAATTTTTTTAAATTTTTAAATCTATTTTGAGAAAGAGAAAGAGAGAGAGCTAGAGAGAATCCCAAGGAGGCTCTGTGCTGTTGCCACAGAGCCCAATGTGGGGCTCAAACTCACAAACAGTGAGACATGACCTGAGCAGAAATCAAGAGTCAGACACTTAACCGACTGAGACACCCAGGAGCCCTTAAATTGTTTAATGTTTAAAATAACTTCAGTAGAATGAAATTCCTGGGCACACTTTAAGAACTAACAGGAAATAAGGTGGCCAGGTTACAAGCCTTATCAGGTTTTTTCTTTTTTTAATGTTTATTTATTTTTGAGAGAGACAGAGACAGAGTGCTAGCAGGGAAGGGGCAGAGAGAAAGGGAAACAGAATTTGGAACAGGCTTCAGGCTCTGAGCAAGCTGTCAGCACAGAGCCTCACTTGGGGCTCAACTCACTGACTGCGAGATCATGACCTGAGCTGAAGTGGGATGCTTAACCAACTGAGCCACCCAGGCGCCCCATAATCAGGTTTGATTTAAAAGAGATATAGTATCACAATAATCCTGAAATAGGAAAATACAAGTCAGACTCCTGAAATGAAGCAAAGGATGCTGTTTATCCTTTAAGCCCTTTTAAGGCAGAGATGCCTTGTATTTTTCACATCTGAACTCCTAATTTTTTTCAGTGGAATTAGTTAACAGTTGTAAACAGCAGAGATGAGGTTTTGAAAATTGGACTATGAATGAATAAATTGTTTTCCTGTCTGGTTACAGCAAATGTTAAGAGTATATGTCTTACAATCAATTTGTTGTTTATGAAGTACCTTCTATGCCTGTTCTTTTCCTGCACGTCCACAAGGCAAAAGTAAAGAATAAAGTGGACAGAATGTCCAGTTGTAAAGGCTGCTTCAATTACTATTTGTGCTTAAATGTACCACCTGTAGAAGAGGCATGGCTATTTTCTGCACTCCGAGCCCCTTTCTAGGTTCTTAGAACATTGGAATTGTAGTGCACCGCCCCTCTGTCGTTTACACTCCACTTTTATGTGTTGCTGCTTTTATGGAGTGCTAAATTGCTTAATTAAATTTTACTGGTTTATTCTGCTTGCTCATTCATATCCTACTTAATCCAGCCTACAACATTTTCTTCCTTAAAATGAACATAGGAAACCTTATGATGTATTCATAGAGGTACATTTGGGCTGTGAGAATGGATAAGTAGTTTAATGTATAAGGTGCTATTTGTTGAGAAAATAACTGAATACTCCACTTTGGTACTGAAGGCATAAACAGAATCAGCGATTTGGCTTTAACAAAGCTTTAGGAGGGGAAAATATCAGATTAAAAATTTGCTTTAACTGGGTATCGTTATGGTTTATTTGTAAGCTTTTGTTCTATCTCATATATTTGGAAATTCTTTATTCTTGAAACTAAGAATTGTGCACAAATACTCCCCATAACAAATTCCCAACTTAAGAGTCCATAAGAAGAGGAAGCACTCCTCTCCTGTTTGCTTTTTCAGAATCCCTTCATAAAGGCAGGTGGCTGGCACACAATGAAGGATTTGAAAATTTTCCACACCATTCACTTCAGTACTACTTCTGAAATTTTCAAATTCCTCTTGGAGCCATTTATTCCCTTTTCAGATGACCTCCTGTCTTCATATGAAAAGCCTATAACAATTTAAAATGAGTCTCTTCATTGTTTCTTCTTCACATATTATGGATTAATTGTAGCTTTTTCCAAACTAGTCTCCTTCACGCCCATCATCAATGATAATTTTTCAAGGTAGTGGATCATGCCTCATTTTTTTTTTGTGAATTAGCAATAATCAAATCTACCTTTTTTCTGTTTCTTATGATTATACCTAATATTTAATATATTCATTCTATTCACACAACTCACTTATTTGAAAGTATATATACATGAGTTGAAACATCCTCCAGATGAGAATAGAAATACTGGTACAATTATAAGTGGGGAGCTTTGTTGCTGGCTATTGGGGTTCAAGTCAAAAACATGGCATTTAAGTCTTTTAATCTCAATATACCTCAGCTTATTATTTATAAAATTATAGTTTTCACTATAATGGAGTAATTGTAGCACTCAAATGAGCTAACACATATTTAGGGCATGGCCTAATGTTGGGTATCATATTATTAATATATTTAATAGTGTTGATAGCTGAAAGGGTTGGGTGTTCTGTGGTTTAATCAGTACCTCCCAATTTCATTAATTGGCATTATTCATATTTGATGCCTTGTCAGCTTATCATCTCTTCCCTGCGCCCCCTGAACTAGGTGACTGTAGGGCAAGGGCCAATTAGCCCATTTTCTATGAGCACTTACCAATCAGAATGGACACAAGTAACTCGGAGTCAGGATATAGATAACCTGTAGTGATCCAAGCTTTAACCAGTTTTTGGATTGCTTGATCTTAGGGAAGTTGGACTATGGGGCAGAGGCAGCTGCATATAAGTTTGTGTGGCCTGGACCATCCTTTGAGGACTCAGAAAAGAAACACATTTCCAACCAATGAGAATTTGTTTCAGTATTTTAACTGGCTATGCAGAGGTTGTCTGAATAACTACCATCCTTTCTTTACCCCAGTGCTAATCCTGATCTTAATGTTCATCCAGGCCATCACCAGATGTAGGGTCATGCCACATTGATGTTTCTTCCTCTTTCTCAGGCAATTTGAGTCAAAATCACTGTATCAGGTCATTCCTTGCTCCTTCAAAATTGTAGACATTTTTCCATTAGGAATGCACACACACACACACACACACACACACACACACACAAGAATCTTCAACCACTCAGATTGATATCTTATCTTACTCCTTTATATGGATGTCAGACTGTACTTTTGTTTGTTTTTTCAATGTGCTCCCTGGGCCAGGTGACATGTGAGCAATAACCAGTCAGCTCTATGAGGTGGGGCCTTCCCTTTAGTGAACCCATTCCATTGAGTACATATGCAATTTAACCAAGCCATAAAAAGTAAAGCTCTAGATCAATAAGTCAACTCTTTTCTTTATGCACATTGCTTCCAAATATTTAATTCCAGGTTTAGTATTCTGAGGTCCACTTTTAAACACACACACACACACACACACACACACACACACGTATATTTGTATATTTGTGTGTATATACATATATACCTCTTTACCCCTTCACGTGAATATCTTGTTGTTACTGCTTCAAACTCACTATTTCCAGAGTAAATTATGTATACACCTAACTTAAATGTCTTCCTACACTTCTTATCTCTGTTAGCACATCCTTATGCGGTGGAAATTTTAAAGTCATCTTTGATCACTCTCTCTGCCCTTCTCCCTATATTGAATTAGTTTTATGTTTTCTATAGTTCAGTCTCTTAAATTTTTATTTTAAAAATTTCATTTCTTTAAAACCCCAGACTTCTGCTGGGACGAGGATATACTTGGCAGCCATTTACCGAGCTGAGTCAAGGAAGGGATTTGGGGCTTTAAACACTATTTAAATAGCTATTCAATTGGTTCTTCTATCTCTACCTTCACACTCATTTTCCGAAATACTATGGATTCTTAAATGTTTGAGATATTCTCCAGGATAACTAAGCACTTATCAGCCTTTCTTATCATGTGTTCAGGAAACCACATTTTCAGATATAGGGTGAGGGTTAGGATTAGGGCTAGGGTATGTGCCTCGTATTTCACAGTTCAGAGATCTCTCCAGATAATAAAACCCCAGACTTATGTTGAGATTAGGGTTAGGGCTATGGTTAAGGGTTAGTAGTTAGCCATTAGGGTTTGGGTTAGAGTTAGGGTTTGTTCCTGCAGTTCAGAGACATCTCTGGAGGATCAGACTTAGCATTAGCATTAGTGTTAGGGTTAGGGTTAAGGTATGGTAAAAGTTTAGGTTAGGGTTAGGGCTGTGCTACAGTGAGAGTTTGTCCCTGGTATTTGCTGTTCAGAGCCCTTTCTAGAAATTGGTATTTTCACAAAGAATATATAAATATTAATTCAAATTAATTAATATTTAAATAATTTAAAAATAATTAAATTACATTATTTTATTTTAATTAAAATTTAAATGATTAAAAATATTAATTCAAATGTAACACTGGGATACATGCACCCCAGTGTTTATACCAACATTAACTAATAATAGCCAAACTTTTATGGAAACTGCACAAGTGTGCATTGATTGTTAAATGTATAATGAAGATGTGGTATATATGTATAGGATGGAATATTACTCAGCCACAAAATATCTTGCCATTTAAAACAATACAGATAGTACTAGAGAGTATTATTTTAAGCAAAATATATCAAAGTAAGACAAAAACTATGATTTCATTTCACATGTGGAATTTAAGAAACAAAACAAATGAGCAAATGTATAAAAGAGAGAGAGAAGTTACCTAAGAAATCGACCTTTAACATTAGAGAACAAACTGATGTTTACCGCAGGGGAAGTGGGTTGGGGGATTGGCAAAATAGGTGATGGGGATTAAGTAGTATATTTCTGATGAGCAGCGGGTGATGTATGGAAGTGTTAAATTGCTATATTTTATACCTGAAACTAATAGAACACTTTATGTTAACTAACTGTAATTAAAATAAAAACTAAAAAGAATAGAAAAACATGAACAAAATTCTTACCTCTAAGTCATAGTTTTAGATTCTCATTAATGTTTACTTAAACTATTTGATATTCTTCTTATTTACATGCTCTTGTTTATTTCTCTATTAATGCAACAGAGATATCTTTTCCGAGTTCTAGGCCTTTGTATCCTATATACCTGACATCACTACTCAAATATCTCACAGCCAATTCTGACACATAGCAAGGCAAACTTCGAAATCCGAGTTTGTTTTCAAACATACACACATTCTCTCTCTCTCTTCTCTCTTTCTATCTCTCTCTCCTTCTCTCTCTCTAGAAATTGGTATTTACACAAAGAATATACATACTCTCTCATATACATCTGCCAAATTTGTCTTTTCACTAGTGCTCTCTAAGTACAAAATCCCTTTTCTAACTCTTTTGATCAAGGCAGATAATCTGGGAGATGCCCTTGAGTTATCATCACCAATATATATTGTCCATCAAATTTACATGTCTGTGATATGTCTCATATTGGGATCTTATTAAAACGAAGATTCTGATTAAGTGGATTTAGGGTCCGACTTCTGGGTATACATTTTAATAAGATCCTAAGGGATGTCAGTATGATGGTTTGAGAACCACATTTTGCATAACAAGATCATATGGTGTCCTACATAATCTGGTCCCTTTTTAGCTTCTTAGAATTAATCATATAATACTCTCCATGTGATTCCTTCAGTCCAAGCCCCTTGGCTTCCTACATTTCCTTAGCACATCAAGCTCTTCAACATGTGTCCATGCAGTTGCATATAGTTTCATTTGTCCAGAATTCTCTTCCCTCCTTTTTATGCTACTAACTCCCTGCATTCTTTACAACTTCTCTCATTTATCTGATAAACATTTACTGAGTGAGATGGTTAATTTTGTGCATCAACTTGATTGGATACATGGCAACCAGATATTTGATTAAATATTATTCTGGGTGTGCTTTGAAGGTGTTTCTGGGTGATATTAACATTTGAATCAATAAATTGAGTAAATCAGATGGCTCTTCCTATGAGTGGGTCTCATCCAATCCACTTAAGGCATGAATACAACAAAAAAGGAGGAGTAAGGGAAAACTTGCTCCCTCTAACTGACTGCCTTTGAGCTTGGACATCATACTTCTGCCTTTGGACTTGGACTGTAACTTGCATCATAGGCTCTCCTAGTTTTAAGGCATTCTGGCTTAACTCTCCCAGGCTTCCAGTATGGTGACTACCAATCTTGGGACTTTTTATCTTCCCTAATCATGTAATCCACTTCCTTATAACACTCCTTATAACACACATACCCTCACATGGGCAGACACACACACACACACACACACACACACACACACACACACATTATTGGTCCTCTTTCTCCAAAGAACCCTGACTAATACTCTAAGTGGATATTACCTACTGATAAACACCCAGGTAAATTTTTGGACAACATAGCAGTGAGGATTTCAAAGGAATAGAAATTCCTTATGAGAGAAAGAAATATACTTATATAGGTGGTCAGGAAAGGCTCCTAAAGGGAAATGGCATTTTAATTGAAAATTGAAGGTATATTTAGTAGACAAAGAGTCAGGGAAAATCATCTAAAGCAGATGGAACAACCCTTATGAAGGTGTTGAAACAGTGAGCAGATGAGTGTGTTCAAGGCCTGAAAGAAATCAGTGCTTCTGGAGTAAAGTAAGCAAGAAGATTTCCATTGGATGATATTATAAAGGAGGAAGAAGGTAAACTATGCAGAGCCTAATAGCCATTGGTACACTATGGATTTAATCTAAGTACAATAGACACTCAATGAAATATTTAATCAAGAAAAAGATACAACCCAATTTGTGTTTGTTACATGTTACTGTGATGGGACCCCCTGTTTCCAGTCATGATATAATAAGTGATACCAGACTTGATCTCTTCCTGAACACTACTATAAGACAGGGTAAAATGTATGAGACATAAGATTCCAGGTATGGGACAAGAGGCAAAGGAGGACTGTGATTGTAGAGAGAAGGATAATGCACAAGTTGAGCCAGATCATTGTGCCATGGTGACCCCAACTTTCTGCCTGGAGACATTTCTGTGCTGCAAAATAGGAAGGCAAATGATAAGTAATATGGCTGAGTTGAGGAGGAAGATATCTGATTTATGGGCTTCTAGAGCAGCGAACATGTATAGCCCTGGGTATCTGACAAGAGAGAGCTGTCAGAGGGGAGCTCATAAGGCTCTATTGGGAATCATCATGCATCCTTAGATGAGGGCTCAGTAGTTCATTTCAGATAGGCATTTGAATCCCAGACCAGTCAGAATGGAACAATCACACGCTCCCTACTGCCCCAAGCACGGTGAACATTCACTGGATAGATAACGCCCTGACTTAGAAGTAAAGACCACACCAGGGGGTTAAGTGGCAAACCCTAATACTAAGTACAAAACAGAAATATAATCTCCCTAACATAAACTAAGATCCAACTTAACAGAACTGAAGTATAGGCAAGTAATTTAAATGCCTGACAAAACAAATGCAACGCCCTTTAAAGAGGGAAACATAACCCAAATACCCACAATACAATCCACTATGTCCAGCATAAAATTAAAGAAAAAGAAAATATTAAATGTGAAGAAATAGGAAAGGTCACCCCATAGACAAAATAAAGAGCAGGAAAAAATATCAACTCCAGAATGATCCAGGTGTTGTAATTAGTAGAAAATAACTTTAGAAGAGCTGTCGATGCTTTTCTTTTATTAAGTTATCATGTGAATACTGTTGTTTTCAATAGTGCAAGGGAAAGGGAAAATTGCAGGAGTAAAAAGAACAGTGCTTATATAAATAGAAAATTCTTAGGCAAATAAACATATGGACAGAGAAATCTATAATGTTTGTTGATTCTGGATTTAAGTCACTAGTATATTTCTATTTACCATTTTCTTTATTTGTTGCAAGAAATCATGATGCTTACTTACAGTGTGTTTTAATCTTAGCAAATTAATTGATAATTCAAATAGAGGGGCGCCTGGGTGACTCAGTTGGTTAAGTGACCGACTCTTGATTTCAACTCAGGTCATGATCTCAAGGTGGTGAGACCAAGCCCGGTGTTGGGTTCTGCACTGTGCAGAGCCTGCTTGGGATTCTCTCTCTCCCTCTCCTTCTGCTCTTTCCTAGCTCACGATCTCTGCCCCACTCCTCTCAAAAAAGAATAAAAAAGAATAAAAAAGAAATAAAGAATAAAATAGAATTCTTTAGAATTCTATTTTTTTAGAATTTTTTTATTATTTAAATTTATTATATAAATTTATTAAATTTATTATCTAAATTATTTATTTAGAATAAAAAAGAAAATTCAAACATAAATGGATTATTTTTAGATGTGTGAACCACACTGTACAAAGTTAAGATTGGGCATTCTTGAATTTGAGAGTTTATAGGAACTACAAAGTTCATATATTTACCATTACTAATTCATTATTATTATTTCTGAATCAGAAGTAGAATGTTAAAATAAATATTTATTAAATGATTTTCTATGTGACACTTGGACTACCTTGAACAAGTCTCACACTATCTAAACTTTCATTTCCTTACATGTAAATTTGGAATAATGACACAAATTTTAACATGCAGATCTCTTATTGTAAGAAGAAAAAGTGTTCTCCTTCCTCTTCTCTACATCCTGGAGTGGATAATGGAAGCCTATTCATTTATTATTGAAAATGCAAATGTGGTCTTATTCTAAAAAATGTTTTATAATCCATTTTTAATTAGTTATACAGAGAATAATATATGACAATTAAAATAGGCACCAGTACTCAATTCTGCTTTTCTCCTGATCACTTCTTTTTCTAGATCAGTTAGTCTTTTCTAGACATAGCTCTTGGAACACTAATTATTTCTTGTCATGGTACACTTTTGGCCATAGGTTTCCAAAATCTGTTTTGAGATTCAGAAGCCAGAAATTCATCCATTGTTTTCAGTCCAATATATCTGTTATGTCATCATTCAGAAAATGTCATACAACCCCATGCTGGAGCTATTAGTTTAGTCTGGAGACAGGGAGGAGAGATTTCATTAATGCAATGCAATTCTATGGTCATGTAGTTTATTTAATATGTAAATAATGCCAAAATTGAATTCAGAAGACCCCAATTCCAGCTGTCTCTTTACTTACTAGACATTAACAGCATCACTCCTATTTTTTCATGCTAAAGTGTAGACACACATCCAGCCTGGTTCAGAGAGATGTGGTAAAAATAAAATCAAACTATTTATGGTATATGAAAGCATTGTATAATAATAATATAATGGAATTCATTATTTCTATCATTATAACTAGTGAGCAAATAAGTAATATTAATTAAAATGACAACAAAAATGTCTTCATAATCTTTGGATACATATATTTTACACAATATCCAATCATACAATATGCTATGATATCTTTGAATCATGGAATCAATTTCATTTTTATGTTTTTTTTTCTGAAAAAAATGTCTTCTAGTCATTTCATTTCCTCTAACTGCATACTCTAAAATGTTTAAGTATAGAAAAACAAACAGCAATATTCTGTTTTTTAACAATCTGCAATATTCTTAAGGAGAATACTTTATCCATTAAATATTAAGTAGGCATCTGCTCTGTAGCAGGCACTGTAGAACATACTTAGTATACATGCAATACAGCAAGACCAGTATAGAAAAAAAAAAAATAAAAACAGAAACTATCCTTTCATGGAGTTTGCATTCTGATGAGGAGAAACCCAAAGACACTTTAACAATGAAATTAGTGTTGTTAAAAAACAAAATTTAACTGAGTGTAAATTTGAAGATCTAATTGGCTTTATTACGCGATTCATGAATTGGACAGCATCCCATCTAGCAAGTAGAGACATTCCAAGGAGCTATACAAAATGGAAGGTTTTTATAAGAAGGTGGGGGGCTGAGGTTATTAACAAAAAAAGAAGAAAGGATTGCTTCAGGCCAGGACAGTTTCTTTTATGAGGAGGGGAACAGCAGGGTTTTTTCCTAACAGATTACCTCACTGGTGTTGATCAGACATTTCAGGTTGACTGTTAAAAAGTCACCTTCCTGGGATAGGTTGAAACTATAATTAAGTCTTGGTTTGCTGTTGCACGGGCAAATGACTCCATTTGGGGTTTGCTGTTTCTCTTTTAACAGTGTGAGTATAATGTATTTATACTCAATACATTTCTATATCAATTACTCATCTTCCAAACACTATTAACATGAGATTAAAGCCTGTAATGAAATCAGCAAATTGCCTAATTCAAGAAAACATATTTAAGCATTATTTTATAATTAACAGAAGCATTTATTTGGTAATATTTTAGTGTAGTATTTTATTATTTGTGGTAAAAATGGCTTTGTTTTACTGAAGTTTACCACCTAAGACTAACAATAATAACAGGGACATGATATTAACACATTGTGCTTACATTCCATTCCTAAAATTCTCATTACATAATGTTGCTCCAGAGGCTTCTGGTCAGTTTATATGAATCAAAATGGACACAACCAGTTAGTCATCTAGAACCAAATAACCTAATATTCATGGTTTCATTGGGTGATTTCTAGTTTTCTTTTTGCATACATAATCAGAGCTTTATTTTAATAGCCATCTCTTAAGGCATATTTTTCTCAGGTAATCATAACCCTGATATTGATTTTTTTTCAGAATTCCAAACTTCAGACAATGTAATTTTAGAACAAAAAGATCTAAGAGCTAATCTAACTCAATCCTGCCCCGTGCACATTTAATAAAGCAGAAAAATTATGCCTGAAGTAGTTAAATGTTTATTTTTGAAGCTAATTGGTCATAACAGAACCAGAACTTAAATCATTCCCAAGTTTCCCAATTTCGCACACTTATAAACTTGTAGGTTTCATTTAAGCTCTTTTGTTTTTTTTATTATCAACATTTTACATTGGTGCAAAGAGAGTTCTTCATCTTTAAAAAAGGATTACTTTGTGGTTACCTTTTAATGGACTTTATCCTAATTCATTATTTCATCAGGATACTAGAAGACTCTCAAGGTAATAGTGAGCTTTCTAGGTTGGCTGATCTTTTACATTACAAAAAAAAATTGTTGGAAATAGTTTTATATCTAGTTTATAGCTGAAAAGCACTCATGGGATTTCTAAGACATAAATACATTCAGATATTCTTATCTCTCAAAATTACCTTTAGTGCTAATACAACAATGAAATTTACTTCTTGGTTATTCAACAAAAAGATACAATTAATAAACATTTAAACAGGCAAGCAGGTATCTTAAACTAGCAAATAGATGATTTCCGTTTCTGTGTGTGTGTGTGTGTGTGTGTGTTTGCATGTACATGTGGGATCAATGTGGTGTTAAAAGTAATAATACCTTGGAGGTTTTTCTCTGTCTATTCATGGAAATCATTTAACAACTAGAAAATTAAGCTATATTTTCATTTATTTTGGCAATGGAATTGACCAAGTTTGTTTATAGGGACCAATGCCTTACTTGAATTGTAAAATTTTAGGGATGCATGTGTTTGGTTTGAATCTCTTTCAGAAGCACACATCAGTTGTCAAAAGAATATTTATCAAATGAAAGACATAAAACCTCTAAAAATAAGAGAACAGATTGTTTAATAGCAATATTCCTTATACGGAAGAATATGACATTAGGTAATAAAACAGTCTTTCATCCTGTGACTCCTCACCATGTGGTCTTGGCATGTCTGTGAGAGAAGCAGGCATTTATTACTTCCTATGTCCTCTGATACTTTGGGATTATCACTTAATTAACTCGGTATAAATAGATTGAACAAGTGGTGTAAATCCCAGTGGACACAACACTTAGAATTCTATGATGGATCCTCAAAAGAAATCCTGGAAAATGAACTAACAAGAAATAGAGAAGTGACACCTGCTTCAGATCAGAATTAGAGTTTATGACAAACAGGTTTTTTTTTTTTTTAATTTTTCTGCACATACTTGTTAGTTTTGGCTGGCACATTTAGAAGTTATAAATAGGCAGATAGACATACATTCATTGAAGTATTATAGGACCTTCTCCATGCTTCTCTGTTTAGAGAAATATTAAAGGAAAAAAGATTAGTTTAAATTACAGATAAAACATTAAATACTTGCTCTGTTATGGTTGAATTTAACAGAGTTCACTAAAGCCATTAGTTGATGACAGAAACATAATTTTATGTTGCAGGCAATACAGAGCAATTACTACTATTTATTGTAAAAGTTTAAGAGTGTAAAACTCATGTGATTAAGGCTTATTATTTTCTAAAGATCTCCTCAAAAGTGAATTTAAACCTTTTAATCAAATCTGTTTGTGACAGATTATTAGAAATCTGATTTGTCCCTTTTGAGGGTATCATACATAGCCTATTTTAGAAATTTGTTAGGTCAGATCAAAAGTAGTACCTACATGTTTTAGCCCAAATTGCATCTAAAAGCAAGTATAAAAAAAATAAAAGAAAGAAAGCAAGAGAGAGAGAGAAAGGAAGGAAGGAAGGAAAGAAGGAAGGAAGGAAGAAAAAAGGAAAGAAAGAAGGAAAGAAAGAAAATAAAAATATTATGCAATTTTAGCCAAACTATGTCTTAGATGCATGTTATGCATGTTATTGCATTAACTTTTCCTGGACTTTGTCAGTGAATCCTTGTAAATGGACATAAATATTCATGTCAATTGTTATCAAACCGCACTGGAGGTTTTACAGTTTCATACATTTTAAAGCATATAAGGAGTATGAAACTGAAGTCTAATTTTTTTCTGGCCACATCCAAAATCATTTTAGAACTTAAATAAAATACATTTGTGTTTGCATCTAAATACAGAAAATGAATCCTTCAGTAAAGGACATCTAAGCTCCATGAAAGTCACTTTTGAATTCTTACAAGATGTCTCAGAAAGAGATAAATTGAATACATCACAGTCTAATATGCAGAGATGTTTTTCCCATTGATATCAAAAAATTAAATCATAATAATACTCAGTTTTAAAAACTAACATGCTTACATAAGGAAGTCTGAGTGTCTGTCTGCACAGTCAAAAATTCTGGTATGCTAACAGAAATGGACTTCAGAGATACATTTATTTCAACAGGCTGTATGTATTCTTTCTAATGATCAGGGGCTTTTATTTTAAATGACTTTAGGGTCATCATATAATGAGTTATATCACAAGATTGTTCTGGTAACATACAAAAAATGAAGAAATAGCAAAATGTTTTATTTTCTGCATAGTAATTTAATAAAATTTTTCTGCACATTCATGGATTTTGGTTCTCTCTCATTTTTCCATATCCTATCTCTTGACTTATAGACCTAAGTTATAAATAAGGTGGACTTTATAAAGTTATATACATTACTTACATAGTAAACAATATTAGTTTCTTTATACTTTTCTTAAATGCATATCAAGGGAAGTGTTCGTGGGACTACTACTCATAGGAAAAGGCACTGTTTAATGGCATAACAGAATCAGTTTATGGTTCAGAATGAAAATGGAACCAATCCAGAAGAAAATTCTGATTTTAATTTCATTACCTGGAGGCGCTTGTGTCTGGAGGAGAGAACGCAACTGCCCAGGTAGTCGCTTGAATACTATAGACAATCTAAGGTGCTTGTCTGGCACCCAGAACATTGATAAAATCCTAAAGACAATGTGATTCAAACAATTTTTTATAATAGCCTTTGGATGCTATGCCCTTGTGGTTCTCAAACTCTTGAGAGTTAACCAAATCAGTTGCCTTGTATAGGTTCAGACCTGCCACAGGAGAAATGTACTGTCTTGGTTACAGGCAACTGGTAGGTAATTTTCATGCACTTGCTGCCTTTGCTATATTGACTTCCTATGACTTTTATTTCTCTGGTGAATATGTTTTCTTTTTTTCTTTCTTTTTTTTAACATTTATTTTTGAAAGAGAGAGAGGCAGAGAGACAGAGTTCAACCGGGGAGGGGCAGAGAGAGAGACAGGGAGACACAGAATCCGAAGCAGGCTCCAGGCTCCAAGCTATCAGCGCACAGCCTGATGCAGGGCTCGAACTCAGGAACCATGAGATCATGACCTGAGCTGAACTCTGACGCTTAACCACCTAAGCCACCCAAGCACCCCATCTTCTTTTGTCCATCCCTAATACACTGCTGGTGGCCATGCCTACTTCTGACAATATATCTGCCTGAACTTAGCAAAATATGTCTACTCTCACTTTTGAATTGCCACTTAGAATATGCTCTCATGACATGGTTTTGGTAAATAACAGCATAATAAGTACTTATAGTTATCATGAGTATAAAAAGAAATAATTTCTCATAAGTATTATGAGAATAAAATGTAGCTCTTTAATAATTTGTATAAAACTAAATGTTATGTTCAGTAGTATATTTTATTATCCTTGGGATGGTCTACATATTTGGAATTAGTTTACAAATTTCATTCACATATATTCTTCACTTAAACAACTAACTTGGGTTTTCCCTCCACCTTTTTTACTACTTGCCTTTGGCTGGTCTATTGTGTCCTCCTGACTTTTGGTCCTATCATATTTATCAGCTCAACATGGTTTTGAACATGTTTCTCATAACATTCTGAAACTGAACACGTTTTAACTACCAATCAAGGATGCCAATCTCTTTTATTTAAACCCACAGATTCTTGGAGATCAGTAGGCATAAGTATTAGTAGCTTTTTAAATTCCATCTTACATTACAAAAGGTAAACATAAGTTTTCCAAGATATCTCTATAATAAATAATGGACAGTGCAATAATTTGCTCTAAGAAATAGGGGAACTACTGGTCCATTCCTAAAATAGATCAATAACCTATATTTATTACTTAATGTCAAAGGGGCTATTCCTGTTGAATACTGGCTTTTGGTTTTTGTTGTGTTTTTCTGGACAGCCATATGGAATTTGAATTATTTTTAACCAGCTATTATCTCAAAGGAATAGCAATTACTGTATTTAAAAAATGAATAAAATCTATTATTATTTATTGAGTGTGTCTACTAGGCATCCATGCATTGTTTTAGGTGATTGATAGATAAATAGGCAGATATATACATACATGCAGACACAAGCAGATTTATAGTCGAATGTAATCTTCACAGTAATTTTATTTTTCTTGTTATTACTTTATTTTTATTATTGTTATCATATCGTCACTTTTCAAATGAGGAAACAGAAAAATCACATAAGTTTGAGAGATGTGAAATCTAATATGATTTATAGAGAGTAATATGTTTTGAGTCTATAGGACTAGAAAAGAACCAAAATTTGCGATCTTTCCACTATCTCCAACATTTCACATTAGCATTTAACCACTCCTTTTCTAAGGGTGTGGTGGCAACTGTCAGGTGACAATAAATTAAGTCAAAATTGAGGCTACAAGTAAATATGCCTATAGCCACAAATGTCAAGAAATCCACATCTCTAAGCACTATTTGATATTAGAATGGATTCTTGCCAAAAAAAAAAAAAAAAGATATATTTCTGTCTTTAGCTTTGAGGAAGTTGGCAACAGAAATGAGGTAGGGAGTTTTATAAGATATATATCTGTTAGTTCTTTTTCTTCAAATACAGTCTAATTAATAAATTTGCAGGTTGAGATGTTTGTAAGTTGGTAAGATGTTTGCTGTAATAAAGTTAATTTTTCATCATGTACACATTTTATAAGTATACATTTTAGTATAAAGATTGTGATGCCAATATATTACAATTAGGATTTTTTTTTGAAATGTTAGAGGCTTTGAGAATAACTACTTACTTACACTTCTTTCATGTTTTAAACCAATTGAGAAGTAGATACAGTAATGAAGTGAAAATATGAATGATATATCATTTTTATTGCTGTTAAACCTGAATTTAAAAAGCAGCTTGGGCTAAGGTGTAAAATGAATTTCTATGTCTCTGAAGGCAAAGGAAATAAAAGCAAAAATGAACTATTGGGACCTCATGAAGATAAAAAGCTTCTTCACAGCAAAGGAAGCAATCAACAAAACTAAAAAGCAACTGATGGAATGGGAGAAGATATTTGCAAATGACATATCAGATAAAGGGTTAGTATCCAAAATTTATAAAGCACTTATGAAACTCAACACCTGAAAAACAAATAATCCAGTGAAAAAATGGGCAGAAGATACAAATAGACACTTTTCCAAAGAAGACATCCAGATGGCTACCAGACATATGCAAAGATGCTCAACATCACTGATCATCAAGGAAATACAAATCAAAACTACAATGAGATACCGCCTCACACCTGTCAGAATGGCTAAAATTAACCAGGAATTCCTGTTGTCAGGAAACAACAGATGTTGGTGAGGATATGGAGAAAGGAGAACCCTCTTACACTGTTGGTGGGAATGCAAACTGGTGCAGCCACTCTGGAAAACAATGTAGAGGTTCTGCAAAAAATTAGAAGTAGAATTATCCTATGACCTCAAAATAGCACTACTGGGAATTTATCCAAGGGACACAGGAGTAATGATTCATAGTGGCACATGAACCCCGATATTTATAGTAGTACTATCAACAATAGCCAAACTATGGAGAGAGCCTAAATGTCCATAAACTGATGAATGGATAAAGAAGCGTGGTATGTTTGTGTGTACACACACACACACACACACACACACGTGGCAAAATATAGGACACTCTTAAATACAGAGAAAAAGAACTGAGGGTTGATGGGGGTGGGGGGTTGAAGGGGTGTGGGAGGTGAGTGATGGGCATTGAGGATGGTACTTGTGGGAATGAGCACTGGGTATTGTATGTAAGTGACAAATCACAGCAATTTACTTCTGAAACCAATACTACGCTATATGTTAGCTAACTTGACAATAAATTATAGATAAATAAATAAATAAATAAATAAATAAATAAATAAATAAAATGCATGTCTACAAGTCTACCCTGTGAGCTTTATGTACTTAACTATTAAACTGCAGGTAGAGCAACTGTTGAAAGTGGGAGAATTAAGGAGACAAAATAAGAGAGAGAGAGAGAGAGAGAGAGAGGGAAGACATGAAGAAGTTGGCCTCTGAATGAGTGCTTTCCTTTAATGCATTAATTCCACAGTAGGATGGTCAGTGAATGTCATGTTTTTCTCTCTTAAGGTGAAATAAGCATGGAAAACACACAGGATTCCTAGAAGTATGTTTTTCTTTTTTTTTTCCAAATGTTTTTATTTATTTATTTTGAGAGAGAGAGAGAGAGCGAGAACGAGTGAACATGAGCAGGAGATGGGCAGAGAGAAGAATTTCAAGCAGGCTCTGAATTGACTGTGTGGGTCTTGATCCCATGAACTGTGAGATCATGACCTGAGCCAAAATAGAGTCAGATGCTTGACCAGCTGAGCCACCCAGGCACCCCAGCATGCCTAGAAATATTATCTCATAACTGCTTCTACTTGGAGAATGAAATTGCCACCTATGCATAGTAATGTAACAAAGAGAAAATAGTGTTTCCCCAATAAATTTGATGTGAAACTAAAATAGTCCAGATCAGACTTATGGTAAGAGTTGAAATCATAACCTGAGAATAAATAGACTGAGATATATTTAAGATTGATGACCAAATAAACTGAAACAGGCAATGAATAAATTGACCTTCTTGATTACTTGCAATACGTAGATATCACAAAGGCTTAATTGAATATGTTTTGTGATTTTTAGAAAGGGTAGTAGAAAGCACTATGTACCTGAGAGGTCCACAGAGCCATAAAAGCCGGAAACCTGGCAGGAAGACTTCAGAATGACAAAGAGCAAAACAGATGGAAAGTACTATGGTCCATTAATATAGCCATAGAGATGCTTTCCTAAAATCAGAAATTCATGCACTGACAAAAAGTGATTTTGACCCATACATTTAATGTTAAATAAATACCAATGACCTGTACACATTACAAATAGAAGAAGCTCATGATGCACAATGATGGAAAGAGATTTTCATAAAGACCAGATGTGTTGATCCCAAGAAATCTAATGGTATGTCATTGCTTTCATTTATTTTAGTTCAGACTTTGTGCTTCAGTTTTGTGGATGTAGAAACCGCCATTGTCAGCTCACCAAGATCATATCCATTTCTCCACGCTTACTTAAGTTAATAAAAAGAAAGAATTAGGAAAGAAAACATCCAATTGGCTAGTGTAAATGAGAACTTTGGAGATATAAGCCAATGACTATATTCGCCACCCAATTCATTTTTCCTATGTTAATGTAAAATCACATTATCATCAATAGGTTTGTTGTCTGTTGAGAAAGGAAGAATTAGAGACTTAATATTTAATGGTATTAAATACTGAAATTTCAGGCAACGAAATTGCCTGAAATATGCCTCTCCTCAGGATGGAGGTAGTGTTGTTATGTGGCCTTCAACAGGATCTGCCATAGAAAACTTACACATAACTGTCAACATTTTGCCTTCATACATGCAAGACCTACTAATCTATTAGGCATAATGGGTATAGTGCCAGAGACCCACCATATCTGTGGGGCCAAGAAAAGTTTTCAGATTTCCTTCAAATAAGAAGAAAAAAATAAATTTTTTGGTATAATAAAATGTTTTTTAATGTGTATTTATTTATTTATTTATTTATTTATAGAAAGAGAGAAAGAGACAGAGGGAGAGATAGAATCAGATCTTAAATCAGAGCATGGTGTACCTTTGTTTCTGTAATGTCTCCTCACACTTTAAACAAGCATGCTATTTCCCATAATGTGCTGATTTTTAAATTTAAAACTGAAGGCTATTTTATTATCCTTTCCCTTGTTCCCCTTTTTTTGATCTGAGATGTTATGTGGAGATTTATAGTCATTACTCAGAACACTGATAAATTCTTGACTAGACTTATAAATACTTGATTCTCTATGAAAAAGACAAAGAATGGTTCTTCTAATTCTAAATCTGAACATAAAGAACTGCTGAATGAATTGGAACTTTAAACTTTCCCTTCTAGAAAAATATCCATTGGCCTACATCATATTAAATCATATGAAAAACTAAAAATAATACATATAGCCTCTATAGCAGGAACTTCTCAAAGATAAAATGGATACACAGTTATAATAGAAGCACTACATAATTAAATTCTTATAACTTGAAATTCTACAAAGGGGGAGATAAGAAAGAAGTCTGTGAAAACCAAACTGGCTGCTTATAAATTCTTATCTTTGGAATATTAAAACAAATAAAAAGAAAAAAGAGGATTTTATGTACCCTCATTGGGAAAATTTAGGACTTAAGACAAATTGCAGAGAAATTTGAATCATGGTCAGAGGAAAGATAATCCCTGAAGGTAACAGACCCTAAAATGGCTGCCAACTCTCCTTGCCAGGTTTGCTTTCCCCACTCAGATACCCTAAACCCTTACATATGGAGAAGCAGAGGCTATGAAAAACAGGTATTCTGTAGGCATTTACTCTTAAAATATTCAGAAAGTCCAACTCATATTTGACTAAGCAATTCTCAAAAAACTAGGACGTAAACCCACATTTTCCAGAAGGATTTGCCTAAAGATTGACCTGTCAAATAGTCAGTTAGCTTCAGCAAACCCTTTACTCCCTTTCATTTTGGAGCTATTTTGAGACCTGTTGTTTTTGTTGATATTGTATTATTTTTAATTATTGACAAACACTCTTGTAGAATTTTAGGAATTATTTAAGCAATAAATCTAAAAGTGTTTTTTTACTTATTTTTGCATTTTAATACAAATGTATCAAATCTACCATATTTTCTGATTTTTTTCTTATATGGGCATTTTTTTTCTTTCATCTCTTCAAACTCTTTTGAATATTTTCAGACATTTTACTTCTTTGGCTAAAGATTCTCCAAAGATATTTTATTTCTAGTAATTCACACTTAAGAAACATTTACAGTAGTCTTTAGAAATTTTATCTACTGTATTTACGCCTTTGTTCTTGTTGCTTTGTCCCATTGTGCGTGGCTGTGTTTACTTCATGCATTAAACAAATTAGTACCTGCCAATATTCATTTCTGTTAGTGTTTCCTTAGGTATTGATATTCTGACAGGAAAAAGAAAAAGAGAATTGGATGAGTCAGAATGCTATTGAACTCCATTAAATCTTATTTTTCAAGATAATTTTTTAAATGTAAATGTGAAACAAAAGGATAATTGAACTTTGGAATCACCATTATGGCTAAAATGTCACTGTTGTTTAAAAGCAAGTCGTGATTGTCCACTTTGGATAGTCAACGATTAGTTGATTATTAAGCAAAATCATATATCGCACACTATTTAAGAATTGTAAATTAGCAGGGATTCCTCACTCAGTAGTGCACAAATGTTGGCTATAATTAATTTTTTTTTCGGTGATTAGTTGTACAAATAGACTTAGCTATAGACTTAAGTTAAAATCCCAACCCAACCACATTACAAGGATTAACTTGATCCACCCCACCCACCCCAACTCTCTAATTTGTCTTCAGACTCTCCAGGGATTCTATTATATGTAAAACGTGCAACTACTGACCTTACTACAGGGGGTTGACCAGATATTCAGTGTACTACCAGACTTGTTCCCATAAAAGCCACAACTTTTAATATAGCTAATCTCCTTAAGGCTAGCAGACCAAATTTTTCTATTTGATACTATGGCATTTTGACAGTAAATGAGATAAAAGATGATTTTCTGGGTCAGGCCACCTAAGTGTGAGTTGCATGTTTGGATGAGCCAGTTATACAAAGAGGATTCTCAGAGACTATCACTAAGAAAAGTCATGTCAGGCAACAGGGACACGGGGGAGAATATGGTTTTCAGTTCCCAGTCAACACAAGCTGGGAAATAGGACATTTTTAGAAACCAGATGGGAAGCACAAATATAAATAAAGCAGGAGAACCCATCCTGGAGAATACACCTAGTTGAGCCAGTCTGATACAAATCCAATAGCATTTTACTGCTAGAAAGCTTTATAAATTCAGAGTATTTGGCACACACCCTATAGATCAGTTTTGACTCTAACGTTTTGTGTGAACTATGCAATGTTTTCCTCAGGGAAATGTACAAAATGAAGTGAGAACAATGTGAGGCCTTTACCTTATTATGTAACATGCCAACCTGTATCTTAACTGCATTTAGCCTTTTCTACAATGGCAAGAAATATAGCTCTTTTTCCAAACCACCCGGTTCTCCTCAATAGCCATAGCCAATCTTGCCCAAAATTTCCAGACCAAAAGTTATTTTTAAAAAATGCATAAGAGGGAAATATGGATATATAGCTTTAAAATTTCAGAGTAGTGTTCTACTAAGAGCTTGTCAAAAGTGTGAAGCTTGAGGCTATGGAAAAAAGAAAAGGTATGAACACTGGTCATTTTGAAACTGGCGTAGCAAAAATTCAATAGAACTATTGCTAGGGATAGATGATAATAAGAAGTTTATAATTCAATCAACCACAATCTATTTTCAAATTGTCTAATATCTGCCAGTCATTTAGCCATGCTTTAGGTGTTGATTATATAGTAAAGGATAAAACCTATGGTAAAGAGAATACATACTTTCCAAATATAATTCTTTATATCTTTGTTAATAAAGATACCAGTTTTCAGTTACAAAAGGGTATAGCAAACAGAGGCCTAAATATATGAAGAGTGGGCACCTGGGTGGCTTAGTGGGTTAAGCTGACTGCAGCCCAGGTCATGATCTCACAGTCCATGAGTTCCAGCCCCATGTCCGGCTCTGTAGTGACAGCTCAGAGCCTGGAACCTCCTTCAGATTCTGTGTCTCCCTCTCTCTCTGCCCCTCCCCCACTCACGCTCTGTCTCTGAAAAATGAATACATGTTAATTTTTTTTTTGATATATGAAGAGTGGATGAAGAAGGGATTAACAAAGTTAAAGTCTGGGGGCTCAGGCAAATTACAACCCAGAACTTGCTAGCAATTTAAAAATGAGAAAGATATCAAAACAATACCATTCTAACTTATAATTAAGGGAAGGAAACTATATTCGAAAAATATATAGATCAATAACTTCAACTTCACTAACTGAACAAATATTTAGATATTATTGAGGATAATATCCCAGGAACTTGTGGAGTTTACCATTTAGTGGGGACATTATTATGTCCAAACATCAATTAGACATTAAGGTGAATACTATGATGACAGGATGTGCAGTGTATACATAGGTTAAAAAAGAAACATGCCTACATCTCCTAGAAACTGCAAAGAAAGTATATTTAGTTAAGCTGGCAGTAACAGAATATTAAACTAAACATGGCATAAACATCAGAACATTTATCACATAATTTAAAAAGAATCCCTGGTGGTTCAACAATGTTACTTGTACTTATGTTCCTTCCATCGGTCTGCTTGCTCAACCATGTCTCCCTTTGGAGTCAAAAGATGGCCCACACCTAAAATCCCTCATTGACAAAAGCATTGACAAAAAGCATTGACTGGCATTGGGCCAGTCATGACCTATTTCTTTGTATTAGGGAATAGTCTACTCCTTGAGTCTTTCACTGCCTAAAATCTAGACAGAATACAGTATCTGTTAGCCAGCAAGAGAAAGGAAGTGTTGTTATGTGGCCTTCAGCAGGATCTGCCATAGAAAACTTACACATAACTGTCAACATTTTGCCTTCATACATGTAAGATCTACTAATTTATTAGGCATAATGGCTATAGTGCCAGAGACCCACCATATCTTTGGGGCCAAGAAAAGTTTTCCTTCAAATAAGAAGAAAAATAAATGTCTATGTATAATAAAATGTTTTTTAATGTGTGTTTATTTACTTAGAGAAACAGAGAAAGACAGAGAGAGAGGGAGAGAGAGAACCCCAAGCAGGCTCCTCGCTATCATCCCAGAGCCCGATGTGAGGCTCAGTCTCACAATCCACGAGATCATGACCTGAGTGGAAATCAAGAGTTGGGCACTTAACCGACAGAGGCACCCAGGCACTTGAAAATGTTTTAATATGTAATATCAACATATTTGTCTTTATACCAGTGTAAATGTGGATCATAAATTTTAGCATTTTTCTATAGAGGAAGGGGCCCATGGAAATCATAATAACAGTTCTGGTTGCATGCCAGGTACTCAAAGACAGAAAGTGCATTCAAGGTGAAGGGAATGGCACATGCATTCTTCATGGGAAAGGTGAGTCATCCCATTTCAGAGGAATGGATATCCATAGTTTCAAATTCTTAAATGGTCCTAGAATCGTTATGTGCATGAGCAGACATCTGCAGTGGGGATACTCTGATTAATGTATTCCAAGTCAATTTACAATTAAGCTGGACATAATAAACATATTTTCCCAGGGGTGCAAATGAATATAATGTAGCAACATAATTTTAACAGTTTTTTCTTCCCATTTTTCAAAATGATAGATCAATATTTCCAAAAGAAAGATGTGCCTTCCTTATGCCCCAGTGTTCCATAAACACTGTGCCATATACAATGTGCACACCAGACACACAAATATTTTTACTTCTTGACATCCTTTTCAAAACGGTACATTTGATAAGTGGCCATCTGCATTTTTATTGTCAAAGTCCCTTATTTGCCAGCTGGTAGGAAAGAAAGAGGCAAAGGTTGATTTGCTTTTCCCCAGGAACAAATCTGTCCTAACACTGCTGTTCCACTACAGTAACCTGTAGGACTGGGGATGCCAGTCCTCCTCCCATAGGGTACTTCCTGCTCAAATACACACATAACAGATTTTCTTCTAGATGAACTGGACCTCAGAGTGGCATTCAAGCTTTATGTCAGAAAAGAACTTAAGTCACAAAAACTTGCCTAGATATTTCCAACAGAGTACTTTAAGAAGCTTCTTATATCTGCACACATCAAGGCTTTCTGGCCTTTGTAGGCATAAGAGTCTTATTTTAGAGAGCAAAACTGCAAAGCTTAGTGATCAAAGCACCAGAATTTTTCTGGCAGAAATAAATGTGGTTCAAACATTAGTAAATATGTATGCTGTAATGAAAATATCTTTTTATAATGTACTTTCCCACTCTCAGTTGTGAATTTTCATGGGAATTATTTCCAAAGACAAGCTGCAGGGAAAACATCAATTAATCTGCTGAATGAATTTTTGAATCCATTCTCAATGCTGAGACCCCCTCCTGGTGCTTGGTAATTACCCCAATATTTTCTGCACGCTTGTTTAAACGGCTTCCTCTTGGGTTTCCTGTGAAGAAGGCCTTTCTCTCTGCTGATGTGAAAGGCAGCGTGCCTTATCGCTCTGCCTCATTCCATCTGCAGTTCGTAGGGGGTCCCGCTAATCACTGTCATTGGAACATTGGATGAGCAGTCTGGGGACATAGATAGATGTGACACCAAAGGAGACCAGGGACTTTCCAACAGAGTGCTCATCTCTGTAAATACATCATGCGCTCCCAGATTCAAAGCAAGAGATGGACTCCTTTAAAGCAAAGGCCTGCACCTTAATTATACAAATACAGTGATCAAAGTTTATTATCACTCTTTTAAAAGGCCAGGGATTTATGAGAATGGTGTTTTGCTACCTTTGACAGAAAATATTTGGTCCTTGTGAGGAGCAAAAGTAGCAGAGAAAAATACAATAGAGGAGGAAATAAAGAAGAAAGGGAAATGGTTTTAAACAAAAATGCTATTTATAGAGAAATATAATTCGTAAGCAATTGATGCAAAAGATAAAAGTTGTTAAGTGTTGGATTGTGAAAGAACTTCAAAGTGTATTCAAATGTCACTTTGATTTTTTTCTTACATCTTTAAGTTTCAAAGATAAATGTGATCCACAATTTATCCACATGTGATTATCTATAAATAGGAAATAAAGCACAGTTATTTTTTTTTCATATAAAAGAATCTTCAGATTGGAAATATTTACCCTTTATTTTTCTTAAATAAAGCTGATTTTCATGCTTTTGGAGACTCTCACATGTGTGACTAACATTTTTTAAATAACTCAGAGGTTCCTCGAAACTGTCTATGAAGTATCTAAACACAGGCTATTTTACTTTACTGGCTATGTAATAAGTGATTGTGTAGAAAATATTTCAGATATAATTTAAAGAATATGAGCAATAAGATTTTTTTTGATGGAGGAGTATCTGAACAAAAGAAATTAAATAAAAGGTTAACGGAAAACAACTCATTCCTTTTAAGTCCCAGGATGTAAAATTTCAGTTCAATTAATTTATCTCCGAACTGAGTCCCAATATTAGAAAAATTTGACATAGCGTCTCATTTATAATGACAGTGATTTCTAGGACATAAACTTGGAATATCACAAGCATAATCATTGTACTTGCTAACACCCAAATAAAGTATTTAGAAAACCTCTATATTTAGAGTACTCAGAAAAATATTTAGAAAACCTCTATCCATTTTATTTCAATGCACTATATATACAACATAATTCAAAATTTTACCCATAAAATGAAAGAGCCAGTCATAATGATATAGTAGGGTATAAAAACCCAGAACAATCCTTGGTTAAGATTCAAAGGTCTATATTTATCTCTAATTTGTCTCTTCTTGTTTTCACCGCTAATCAGGAATTATTTCCACCACTTCACCAAAATGTCCTTATGCTTTTAAGTTGCTCCCTGTTGCTAAAATTCAATGATCAATCCCCAATTCTATTCTTGGTTGATCTATTAGTGGCATCTGTCATGGATTCTCAGACCCTTCATTTTGAATATTTGTTTCCTGGACTCCAGTGTACCATTCTCTCATGATCTTCACCCCACATCACTGACCAATTCTGACTTATTCTGATTTTGTTGGTTTATCCACATTCCACTTATTTCTAATCATTTTAAACATCCTACTGCTTAATCTTCCAATCTTTCCTCTCTAAATGGGTCCCCTTAGAGATCTCATTCAGTCTCATAGTTTGAAATACCGTCTATATGCCTATGACTCTGAAATTGAGATTTTCATCCAGCATATCTACCTGTACTCCATAGTCATATCCAACTTTATACTTTAAACATCCCAAACTTAACACACTCAAAACATATCTGATCTTTCCCCAGGTAGGCTCCCCCTGAAGTTTCCTAAACTCAATAAATGGAAAATCCATTTTATCATTGCTGAAATTTAAAAAAAAAAGTTGGGATTCATCTAACTCCTGTTTCTTTAACTCTCCACACTTGATATATCAGCAATGTTTTAGCACAAGAACAAGAATTATCTTTTTATAACTCAAGGCTGATCATGTAACTCTTCTACTCTTAAACTGTCAATGGCATCCCATGTTGCTCAAATGTAAAAAAAAAAAATACATGATACTCCAGTGGGCTACAAGATGAGGTTTATATTATCTCTGAATTTTTCATCTCTTACTTTTTCATTTGCTCATTAAATATCACTTTACGTTGTTGTTGTTCCTAGATGTGGCACAACATTGTCTCATTTTTGCTTTCCTGAACCTCCTGTCTTGAAAGCTCATCCTTGACATTTCTGCTTGGGTTATTCCATTACTTGTGCTCATATATTAACTATGTTCTTGTTAGTGGCTATGTGTGATCTTGGATGAACTTTCTTAACTTTCTGGTATGCATTTTTTCCATCTGTGTAATATTGATAAAACTTATTTTACAGAGGCATTGTAAAATTTAAATGAGATGGTACAACAGTATTAATAAAACTGTATGAATGATACACATCTCAGCCCACTACAAAATATGCTATTATAGGGGCGCCTGGGTGACTCAGTCAGTTAAGCTCCAACTTTGGCTCAGGTCATGATCTCATGGTTTGGTTGGGGAGTTTGAGTACCGAGTCAGGCTCTGTGCTGACAGCTCAGAGCCTGGAGCCTGCTTGGGATTCTGTGTCTCCCTCTCTCTCCGCTCCTTCCCCACTTGTGCTCTGTCTCTCTGTCTCTCAAAAATAAACAAACAAAAAAAGAAAATATGCTATTAGAGATATATAACAGCAGAGTCTATAAAAGCTTAAATTATGCTAAGATAAAATTCATACCAGCATCTTTCCACTTCTTAAAACAAAATGACAGATTTAACCAGTCTGTCTAGAAACCAAGCAGGAAAGATTAGTAACAATTTAGGCAATTAGTCAAAGTATCTTACCAAATTAGAAAAAATCCATCTTACAGGTAAGAACAAAGTGAAGAGACCCTAAAGAGGATCTTATTCAAAGTGATGTGTCAGACAACTCCAGTGCTATAGTACTGTATTAGCTCAAAATAAAACTTTTTAGAATGTTTCAGAACCAGTGCTGTCTCCAGTGACATCACATACCTGAGCAGTCACATTTGATAAACAGTAGTGTAGTTGATGCCATGGACTTTGGTGCTTGATTATTTGAACTCAAATCAACAGTCTTCTACTGATTAGTAGATAAGTATAGCATGGATCCATAATGGGCTATTCAATCCCTTTGCTTACCTACCTTGTCTTTGCCTGACATTCAGCTTTGAAAAGTGGTAAAAATAAGACTACATGCTGTATTTGTGAGAATTAAATAATCAGTGATATCAAAACTTAGATAAGCCCCTGATTCATAGTAAGTGGTTAACAAATTTTAGTTACTAGTAACGTTAACCCAAAAGCAAAATTTTTGTAGAGCCTTTCATGGGGAATCAAATAGCCCTAAGGCACTGCATAGGTAGAATCTAATGTAAACACATGACATCTCTCAGAGTTAGATGTTTCTACCTACAAGTGTTTTGTATGGCCCATGTAATTCCAATGTAATAAAATCACTGTTGGGAAGATAAGAAGCTGCTATGCTGCATGTCAGCAATCTCCCTTCAGTCTCCCTACAGCCTCCATTTCTCAAGGATAGACCAACAGTAAATTGAAGTTAAAAGTTGAGCTCATTGCTTTGAGTGACTTAGTCCTAGATGCAGATCTGAGCTAAATCCCATTGTTGGGAGAGGAGGGGTGGTGGGCAAGAAATGACAAAGGACCTGTGTTAGTTTCGGAGTGCAAACTAACCTGTGTTAGTTTTGGAGTGCAATGGAGATATAATTAAAATTATATCTTAGACGCTTGGAAAACTTAGATCTTTTTAAGTATTATAGCTTTCTAATGTGGCACTTAACTCGATCTGCTCCAAATTTTTGTCCTAATAATTTCTCAGGGATAGTTTTTTTTTCCATGAGCCTATTTCACCGGAAAGCAATCAAAATGATATATTTTAATCTGGACCAAACTATGGGGACAATGTATAAATCAGCTGAGTCCTGTAGTCAGTGTTTCTCGCTTGCAACTGACTTTGGATAAAAGGAGAAAGGGACATCTGTGAGTACAAGAGGAATTTTTTTTTTTAAAGCAAGTCTAACATAGACCCAGTCTCTCCCTCACCAATCATATATGTGTTTGGAAGAAAGGCAGATTTCAATTAGTTTAAAATTACATTTCATACCTAGTATTAAGTAAAATGCAAATGGTTTCACTTCCATTTCTTACCATGTCAATGTTTTAGTGTGCTGTTGCTTTCCTTTACATAGCCTTCACATTTTTTTTTGGCTGGAACTCAAGGCATGGGGTGTATGTATGAGTGTGTGTGTAACATAACTGTAGAAACATAATTCATCATCACATTTTGCTTTTAAACCACATACCTTTTTAATTCTGAATAAATTATGCATTCAATTATACTTCATACTCTGTAATTGGCTTTTTGTCTTTTATACGTGTTAAGAAAATTGCTCTTTTATAATTTCTTACCATAAAAGGACAAAAATTAAATGCTAAAGTGACATATTCATAGGTCTAGGTACAAACCTCTCATGGATTTATAAACTCCACTGATGAGTTCAAAGTAAATATGTTGATTTGAACAAATGAGTATATCATTTAAGCAACTTCCTACATTGGAATAAATTCAGGGAAACTCTGAAATGGTGACTTTGAGGGACATGATGTCTGGTGTGTTTCCTTTATTTCAGTTAATTTTACTCAAAGAAAACGAACCAGTTTAAAATTATAAAATAATTCTCATATTAATAACCTTTAATGAAATATTGATTCAGTCTCAGATGGCTTAAAATTTTTCTCTTTTTTCAGCTAATAGGGATCTCAGAAGATGCTTTCCTATACATTCCAACAATGCATATAATCAGGAATTGCAGGCTACAAAGTCCTCTTTTTTCCTTAGAAATTACAAGCTGACCTTTGATAGTGAATTGAAAGAAAAGTGTTATGTTAAATTCATGTCCAAAGAAATCTCTGTGAAATGTTTTTGAGAGGTGGAGAAGTGGGAAATGAAAACATTTTGATCACTTAACTTGCAGATGACTTTTATCACTTATATATGTCATACACACACACACACACACACACACACACACACACACATTGTATTTGCAATATATGTATTGCAAACATATGTCAACATACTGTATTTGCAAGCTTCATGATTTTCTGTTTAAAATGTAAAATATTTTACAAAAAGACCAAAAACTTTCTGAGTAATGAAGGAATTTCTGATAATGATAGACTCAGCTAGAGGTTACATGCAAACAAATTACCAACCCACACAAACAGAAAATAACAAAAAAATGTCAGTTGTAAAACTAGAAAATCTTTGTCGAATGAAACAAGATTCAGTAAAGTTAACTTACAGAGAAGATAGAGAATTGCATGTTTCTGAAAGTTTGATTAGAGAGCACATGTTTTCTTTCCGAGCTACCATTTTCTTCTCTCCAACCCATTTTGTAACTTACACTATATAACTGTATTATTTAAATGATACTTGCATACATTAATCTCATCACATTCTCAACTATCATTTTGTGTTCCACTTATACAAATGTGATTTTATTTTCATTATTTTGATACAGTTTGAAGAAATGTTTCCAGGGGAGAATTTTATATCTTAAATGTTGAATATCATTTCTTTTGCAAGCAGTAAACAATATAAAATGGGACAAAGATACGTTCCCATTTATTATTCATTCCATAAACGTTATTCAGCATCTGTTATATATATGATGTTCTCTTATGCACATTTGGGGGTTGGAAAGCTCTATTAGACCCATCCTTTCCTTTGAAATATCATGCCAGAATGATGAGAAAATAGTTAATGCTGATTCCCCGCCACCTCCCTGGGTTAGCCCAATGCCACTTGTAGGCTGCTGAAATCACACTAGAAACATGCTATCTCTTCATTTCTGTTATAGAGCAAGATTCCTGCTAACATGAACTGCAGACTTACCTATTTTAATTATTGCATCGTTTGGAACGTGTGCATGCATGCGCACACATGCACACGCACATTACCTCTGTTGGACGTTGGTCAATGAACAGTGTTATTTAAACACATTTTGAGAAAGGGAATATTGCTTTAACTTGCTTACATGCCCAAAGCTATATTATAGCCAGAAATATGTTAATTTTCTTTCCTACTGTGAATGTGCTGAACTGAAAATTAGGCTTTGCTATCTTTTAATTATGATCCTTGGCTTTTGAATGAATGTTTTGAAAACTCATGTCACCCAAAACTCATTTTTGCAAAGAATCTTTTTTCCCCTTCTATTAGACAATGCCAATGAGTACAACAAAGGAAACAATGTGGAGGACAGAGCTACTATATGATTCACTGCCTATACTAGTTTCTGAATTGCAAATGGCTTCCTGTGAAGTGTTAAGCAGGAATCTGGTAAAAGAGACCCTGACATACAGAAGCCCAATGGCCAAGAGAGCACTCTTCTTCCCCTACACATGGGACTTGGGAATTTAGGGTATCGTTGGTTATTCTTCTAAAAGCTCAGGGACTGGCTTAATACCAAATGTCTCAAATTTGGGAAAAAATGTACTGCTGAAGAAATAGAGTATGATTTGCATTTCCATAAATGTTGTAGCAATTATTGTAAGAGCGTAACACAGTTTAGACTTGTGAAAAGAAAGGCTGTACCTTATCAGAACAGTTGAAAAATTGAATGTGTGCTCATGCGGAAACCTTTTGATGAAGGGCTCTAATTCCCTAGATTCTCTTTTTAGAGACTCTTGGGAAAGTTCACTTTAGGGGACAGCATGCCGATTGTAAAATGGGCAATGGCCCATAGCAAAACTAGATACAGTAGAAAAAGAACTCACAGTGCTGAGATAACTTCCAAGTGCACAAATCAAAACACTTAAAACCAAACCTTCTCTGCTTACCCTAAATAGCAAAGGGAGCTGATGTTGAAAGGTAAAAAAAAGAAAGAATTATAGATCAGATAATTTGTGTACTTTAGCTGATCATTCTAGCATGCTATAGCTCTGAATAATCACTAGCCATCATATATCTCTTTGCTGTTCACCTGGAAGAAGGCCAAATAAAGATGCTTATATCCTAAACAAGTTCCATCTCAAATAAATGACTGTTACTTGAAGAGATTATCTCCTCTGCCTCATGATGTTGAATACATATTTGAAATCTAAATTTCAAACTGTGCCCATATACTGATGCTGTAAAAAACAGAGAGAAAGAAATACATCGAGATATAAATATATGTGTATGAGCATAAAAAAATAAGATACATGTCACACTTGCAAATAATCCTCTGTGATCACAATTAAACTTTACATATTATACACTTATTTTCAGTGAATAACTCAAAAGAGTTGAAACTATTATTATTTAGATAATATATATTAAATGCATGCAAACTCTGCGTTCACTGTAGTGGAAGATTCTATCACTGATTTACACTGACAATTAGATTTCATTGCCATAGGATTACTGGACAGAGTCCACCAACAGCCATAAAACCCGCAGTAGGCTTGGTCTTTACATGGCAACTTACAATTTATACAGTCACATAAATACTTTTGATTTAACATCACCACCACTTCCTGAGGCAACTTTCATGTACAAAATAAGGTGAATGACACTCAGTGAAATTATGCAAAAGGGCAGGGATACAAATTACATACATTGGCAAGATGTGACAAGCACTTTTCAGTATAAATAGTTTATCTGATGAATTGAGAAAAGGCACCTTTTTTTCTTCTGAGTGACCAGTCTATGACCAAACTTTTGCAAATGTATAGATAGATAGATATGCAATTAAATAATTAGCATTTATATATTATGTTATTATATTGTATATGTCATATATATATATACATATATATATATATACATATATATATATATATATATATGCGCACATATATATGACACAAATTCCAACAGAAAGAGACTTTAAAACTTTAAAAGAGAACTTTTGGCTAATAGCAAATGATTTCCTTGAAATAAAAGTAGGGATTTTCCCATTTTTTCAGTAAAAACATTCTACACTAGCCCCACATATTTGAAAATGTGCCAGAATTGTCTCACAATTTTTGTTTTTGGTAAATCCATCATATTACATAATCTTTTTTCAAACATTATATTTATTACTATTTTTAAATATGTTTATTAAAATACAATTTACATTAAAAAGTGTGAACTAATAGTGAGTTTACAGGTTTATTAATTTTCATGAAGTTGACACACCCAAGAACTAAATAGAAGACAAAAAATAGGACACTAACCACATTTCAGAAGCTCCCCTCAGGCCCGCCCATATAGCAACCCTTCTTTTTTTGAGGTAACCACTTTCCTGGAAATTAGGTTGTTACTAAACATTATTTCAAGTGGACTCTTTACAGCATGTGTCCTTTTATGTTGGACTTCAAAATTATGATTTTGATATAAAAATACCTAGTGTTGCAGGTGCCTTTTTTTCCTTTTTAATTTCTATATCTATTATATAAATACTACACAGTTTGTCTATTCATTATATTCTTGTGAAAAATTATGTTACCAAATTGGGATCATTTCACAGAATGTTGCTAGGGAAATTTTTTGAACATATTTTCTGGTACACAAGTATAGATATATCCCTTGTTTTTGTATTTACGAGTAAAATTGTTTAGTTATGAAGAATTCATATGTTTTTGTTTGGTAAATAACTGCCAAAAACCGAACAAAGTCATTATAACACCAGCTTCAAGTTTGTAGTGCTATCTGTTGTTTGATATCTTGTATCATTTTTGGAAATTCAGTATTTTTCTGCAAATATTTTCTTGTCCCATTGTCTTTCTTTCTTCCCTTTGTTATACTAATTACATATTTTTTTACCCCCCATATGTGTCTTTATCTTTTTCTGTATTTTCAAAATGTTGATCTCTCTGTGCTTCAGTCTGCTTTTTATCATTGATCTATCTTTCAGATCTTAAGTCCTTATTTGGGCTGTTTATAGTACACTCTTAAACCAATTTACCAAGCTCTTAATTCTAGATAGTATGTTTTTCTTATTTTAAGTTTATTTATTTTGAGAGAGACAGAGAAAGTGTGAATAGAGAGGGACAGAAAGAGAGAGAGAGAATCCCAACCAGGATCCGTGCTGTCAGTGGAGAGCCCGACCTGGGGCTCAAGCTAACAAATTGTGAGATCATGATGTGCGTTGAAATCAAGAGTCATATGCTCAACCAAATGAGCCACCTAGGTACCCAAATAAAGTATGGTTTTCTAGTGCTAGAGTTACTTTTGAACTATTTTCTATGAATTCTGAATTCCTGCTGAAATTCTCTATGTTTTGATATATTTTCTTACATACACATATATTAATTACAGTTATTTTAAAACCCATGTTTGATATCTCTAATATTTTTTTCTGTAGTTCCTATCTTCTGATTTTTCAATTAATTTTCAGTCAGTTTTTCTTGTATCCTGGTATTCTTGGGGTTGGTTGGTTGCTTTGTTTTTGTCTTTGTTTTTAAGTTTGTATTTAAATTCCAGTTAGTTAATATACAGTGTAATATTAGTTTCAGATACACAGTACGGTGATTCAACACTTCCATACAACACCCAGAACTCATCACAGCAAGTGCACTCCTTAATCCCTTCACCTATTTTACCCATTCCCCCGCCCACCTCCCCTCTGGTAACCACCGGTTTGTTCTTTATAAGTAAGAATCTGTTTCTTGGATAACTTCTCTCTCTTTTTTCCCTTTGGTCATTTGTTTCATTTCTTAAATTCCACATATGAGTGAAATCATATGGTATTTGTCTTTCACTGACTTATTTCGCTTATCATAATACTCTCCAGCTTTATCCATGTCATTGCAAATGGCAAGATTTCATTCTGAGTAATATTCCACTGTGTGTGTGTGTGTATATATATACATATATATCCACACACATATATGTATATACCCACATATGTGTGTGTGTGTGTATATATATATATATATATATATATATATATATATATGTATATCATAGATAATGCTGCTATTAACATTGGGGTTCATGTATCACTTTGAATTAGTTTTTTTTATTCTTTGAGTAAATATCCTCTTGCACTATTGGTGGGAATGCAAACTGGTACAGCCACTCTAGAAAAGAGTTTGATGATTCCTCACAAAGTTAAAAATAGAACTACCATATGTCTCAGCAATTACATTACTAGGTGTTTGTGGTGTTGGTTCTTTTTTTTTTAATGCCAGACATTGCATGTGAAAAAATGTATAGGTTATTTGTGGGTCTAAATATGTTATTTCTCTGTTCATTTGTTCCTAAGAGATTAAGGGAGGATTACTTTAATCCTATGTTTTGAGGCTGGGTTTTGGTATTGAAGAGAGTAATTCTACTTTCTATTCAGCGATTGTCTTTGAGCACATTTCTTCAGGGATCCCAACTGAAATCCCAGGGTGTATTCCATAGCTCACCACCTTTCCAATATCCCCATAAGTCTGCTAAATGCTTTTCTCAGCTTCCAGTCTTTCTTCTGCTGTTAAGACTAAGGACATATCATCATGATGGAATCAGAAGTAGTGCTGGTTGAAGTTTCAGATCTGGTTGCAACTTGTAATTAGGCAAATAACTGTGAAGTAAGACCAATTTCCAACACCAAGCTTCTTTCTTTTTGCTTCTTGTCTAAGCTTTGACTTCTCTAAGATATTTTTGGATAACTTGATAGTTTATTGCTGTTTTTAAATGGATTTTTAAAATGGTGTTTTAATCACTTGCTTAGCTTTTGTCAGCAGGAGAGCTGGTATGATATAACTGGATCTGCCATAGTCAAAAGCAAAAATCTAATATATATCTTCCTCACATGAACCATGCTATAACCACACATGTATTATTCAATAAGAATGGCGATGGTGTGGGAGGTATGATGTATAATTTTTGGTTGAATTTATGAACATGTTTTTTATCAGTTCAATAAAACATGTTAAACATAAGACTTGACATTAAAAGCACAAATGCATTATTCACATATATGGACCTTTTAATGTTCCTAATATGTTTGGGCTTTGTTTCTAAAGACTTATTTAGACAAATTATTATAAAACTACTTGAGACTGTAATCTGAACATATAAAAGTCATACATTATTTTCATAGAGTGGTCTTAATTGGGTATACAAATGTAGCCATATTAAACTATTAATTTTTAAATGGAAATACACAAAAATTCTGTATAATTTCAAGTTATCTTTTGTATGACTATATTTGCCCCTTAGTTAAAGATGAATTGACTGAATAATTATATAATCAAGTAATTTATTCTTCATTGGTTTTAGAAATAAAAGTTTGGTAAATTAGAAACAATTATTAAAATAGTGCATTATTATTTGGTGATCGTACTCAACCGTGAATATGGAGAATTATATAGATTTTTAATCATAAAATCTGGCTTAATTTTGAAGGTGTCTTAAAGTTTTTAATTTACTTTACCACTGACTCAAAAACCTATAACAACTATTTTCGTCACAACTTGAGAACAAGTTAATATTTTTGGTGAAAGCATAATACAATTATGGATTTTCAGAATATTCTTCCAATTAGTCATGGAATAAATAAAACAAGCCCATTAATTAGAATTAAATTATTTATATGCATGTGTACTCATGTTCACTTGAGCACCTATCTTCTCCATTTTCTACTTGCATTGGTAAAAATGGAATAACATAATATTTGCATTAATTTGATATTGAATCAAATAAAGTATGCTATATTGATTAAACACTTCAGTCAGTTCTGCCTTGTATATGCTCTCATATCCCATCCATCCCTAGAAAACCTGATATTGCTAGAGACTTTCTTCTGATGGCCTTTTAGTAGCTCACTAACTTTTATTCAAAGTATATTTACTAAGCAGCTACAATATGCCTCTCCTTCTTAGACTGACTGAGGAAATACACCCCTGTGCTCAACAGGAACTCTGGAACTGCATGCCAAATCACAAAGAATGACCTCCCTTATCTTTCTAGTCTGATATTTTCATTTACATCCCAGGTCAAGTCTCTGCGCCAGTAGCCTGGCTAGTTTCTTAATGAGTAATGAAAAGGTCCTGACTGATCGGGATCTGTCCCTAGAATCTGGATCCCATCCACCATCTGGATCAACAAACTGTCCTTGCTTTAACTCCTATAAGCATTCATACAAATTCATAGCCAGATTTCTGAGTACCAGCTTCTTGTTAATCTGTGAGAGTTCTCTACCCATTTTTTTAAAGACAAATCACTACTATGCTTTGCTCCTTCTTCAGTACTTTTACTGACATTTGCCTGAATCATGACCAAAAATTGCCCATCTCACTTGAGAATGTCTTCCAGACTGGATCTTCTCAGTAACCAGGATTTGGACACTGGCTTGTTCCATGGCTTGTCTATGGCTGTAATTTGTTATAAATTAGCTGTCATGTTCTCTCAAGAATTCAGACACAACAGATGTCACATAAGCAATCCTTTACTGTGACATAGAATTGACCTATCTTTTGTCTCCTCTGTAAAGAAAACAATGATTCTAACTACAGGGACAAGTTCATTACTTTAAATTAACAGTCAAATACTACTTTCTCAAGCTTAAATATAATATAAACACTTAATACCTAAAATACAAGGAAAATAGAAACCAAGAACAAATGAACATTAATTTAATCATTCCATAAAATACTGATGAAGATAAGCTAGCAACAAGACTCTTGTATATTTATAGATGTTACTGTTACCAAAAAGAAATTGATTGTTAGCAATCACCAAAATTCTGTCTGTAATACCAGTTCCATATAAAAAATATGTGACTTAGGACAGTTAATCCATTTACTCAAATCACAGCTTCAGGCAGGATATGAATGAAAGAGTAAGGAAAGAAGAGTATACACATTGAGTCTACATTGGTAATCAAGAACAGAAAAGATTTTTCAATCAGATCACCTTCACCTACAAAATATGAGACTGTATAAAAATTATTCACTTTATCTTCCCCCCAAGAACTCTATGAGAAAAAAAAATGGGTTTACAACAGTTAGAAAAAACTCTTGTAACACTTATTTCCACTGGAAATTTTGATGCCAAAATTCAGTTCACCTAACTTTTTAATGTGATCGTTATGACCATTCCGACCTTGATGAAGTAAATTAAGAAAACTAAGCTTTCTGAATTTTTATTGCCAAGTAAAATAAAATAGATATGTTCTCAGCCTACATGTGAATATTACCCTATCATTACATCTAGATGTGTTTAGGATGAAATGAAACTAAACAATTAGCCAAACAAAATATGAGAGTTCAGAATCATAGATGGGGTTAAAATGGAGAAAATCTTAGGAATGAATCAGGGATAGAGTGAAGACCAGGGAGGGGATCAGGGATAGGGTGAAGTTCAGAATAAGTGCTTGTAGAACTCTATTTTTTGGTATAAAAATAGCCTTTAAATATTATGATGTGGTATGCACAAACCATTGCAATATAATTTTGTTGTACAATCAATGATACTTCATATCCTGTCATCATAAACATAAAGAGATTTCTAATAAGAAACACACTAAGAATTTATTTTCCAATAAAATATAAACATAAAGATTTCTCTGTAAGTAATATATCTAAATCAGTAACTATATATAGAAATACCAATGTTTAGGTAAGATGACCTAGTGGAAGTCTCAGTAGAGCAAAATGAGAAGGTGACTTAACTTAAAGCTTAATTGTCATTGATTTCACTATTCTTTAGAGAAAGACTGTGTTAACAGAAAGGATGTTTGAAGGGAGTCAGAGAAAGTGTATTCAAAAGGCTGGACTATGACCATGTGACTTAACATCTATCTAGTCTGGGAAAAGGTCCACATGGCCCAAAAAGGAGACAGCTGCCTCAGGCTAACCCAGTTTGATGACACCAGCCACTGCAATTATAAAACTAATTATCCTTGTACTGATTCTGTACCCATCAAACTAACTCCTGTTTAAAATTTGGCTTCTCGAACAAGATTTTCTTACAGAGAATGGATGTCCTCTCTAGTCACCATGAATATCACAGTTCTACTGTTCATTACAAATTAATATCTTATGACTCTGGTTGCAGCTAAATCTTTTAAAAATATGATTATCATGGATTAGTTCTCAAGAGACTACACTATTTGAGCCATATGGACAAATTATGATTCTGTTCCAGGAACATTGAGAAGTAAACATATCCAATGCATCAAGTCAGAAATTTTAAATACATTTTATTCAGGCTTAATGTATAGTCATTAAGTGAAGATATCTGAAGCATCCACTTGATGGGTTTGAAAAAATCTATACACCCGTGTATACAACACTCAATAGAATGTTTCTACATCCCAGAAAATGTTCTCATTGTTGAGTTAATCTCTTCCCACAGAGGCAGGCACTGTTTTGATCCTTATCACAATAGATTATTTTTGACTCTTCTAGAATTTTTGTATAAATGAAAGCATAGGGCATATATTGCTTTTTTCTTGATATTTTCATATAATATGATAGCTGTAACAATAATCTATATTGTTGCATGTATTAGTAATCTCTTTTTCTTGCTTAGTTTATACCACTGCATAAACATATCAAAATTTGTGTATTCATTGTCCTGTGGATAGGCAATTCTTCCTACTCCAGTTTGGAGCTATTATAAATAAAGATTGTAAAAACTTCTACATATATTTTTGGTTGGGGACATGTATACATTCACTTATTGTCATTATATATCAAGAAGTGGAAGTGACAGGTTATAGGGCAGGTGCATGTTTACATATATAAGAGAATATCAAATGTTTTTCCATTTTATACTTCCACTAACAATGCATAGCATGAGAATTACCAGTTGCTCCACATCGTCAAAATGCTTAGTTTTTTAATCATTTTAAAAATTTAGTTACAGCAAGAGTGCAGTGATATCTCTTAGCCATTTGTTTGTTTGTCTGTATGTTTGTTTTATTCTCAGGTTAGTTAACATACAGTGTAGTCTTGGCTTCAGGAGTAGAACCCAGTGATTCATCTTTTACATATGACACCCAGTGCTCATCCTAAAAAGTGCCCTCCTTAATGTCCATCACTCATTTAAGTGCCCACCCCCAGCAATCCTCAGTTTGTTTTCCTTATTTAAGAGTCTCTTATGGCTTATCTCCCTCTGTTTTTATCTAATTTTTCCTTCCTTTCTCCTATGTTCATCTAAGCTTCTCAAATTCCACATAGGAGTGAAATCATATATCTTTCTCTGATGAATTTCGTTTAGCATAATATCCTCCAGTTCCATCCACATTGTTGCAAGTGGCAAGATTTCATTCTTTTTCATTCCCATCTCTTGTTTTAATCTGTCTTTCCTTAATGAACCATGATGAGCTCCTTTCACATGCTTATTTTCTTTTGTAAAGTATTTGTTCAAGTCTTTGAGTAGTTGGTGTCTTCAAATATAAATTGAAGGAGCTGATTATACAATCAGGATAGAAGTTCTTTGCCAGAAAATTTTACAAACTATTTTTTTTCTGGTTGGTGTCTTGCTTTTTTATTTATTTAATAGTACCTATTAATGAGAGAAGTTTTCTATTTTAATGAAACAATTTATTACATTTTTAAATATATTGTTAGTGCTTTTGCATCCTAAGAAAAGTTTGCCTATCCCAGGGTTGTACTGATACATTCATTTGGTTTCTTCTATAATCTTTTCAGTATTACTTTTATATTTAGGACTATGATGTATCTTTGATTATTTTTTATGTATGGAAGAAGTTTCATTTTTCTCATTTTCAACATTCAACTGTTCCTGCACCATTATTTGAAAGGACTTTGATTTCTCTTTGAATTGCTTTGCCACCTTTGTTAAAAATCAATTTTCCACAGTTATGTGAGCTTATGTCTAGACTTTATGTTCAGTTTTATTAACCTATTTATATATCCTTATCAACTTTTGTCCTTTGAAGTACTTTTTAAAGCCAGTGGTAGAAATCAACCATCATTTGTTCCCTTTTTAAGTTGTTTTGACTATTTTCAGTCATTTTCATTCTCATATAAACTTTATCAGTCATTTTTCTCCAAAATCACTACGCGATGATGATTGTGATTACATACTTAATATGGTTATTTTATATATGTTATATATACGGCTATTATTTTCTATTCCAACTCTGTTTTCATCTGAGAATACATTCTGTATTATTTTGACACTTGAAATTTACAGAAACTTGTCTCAAGGTGTCATATTTGCTGCATGTTACACACATGTACTTGAAAAAAGTGTGTATGGGTGCCTGGGTGGCTCAGTCGGTTAAGCATCCGACTTCAGTTCAGGTCATGATCTCGCGGTTTGTGAGTTCGAGTCCCGTGTGGGGCTCTGTGCTGACAGCTCAGAGCATGGATCCTGCTTCGGATTCTGTGTCTCCCCCTCTCTCTGCCCCTCTCCCCTGCTCATGTTCTGTCTTTCAATACTAAATAAAGGTTAAAAATTAAAAAAAAAAAAACAGTGTGTAGGCCACAGTTATTGACTGTGATCTTCTATAAATATCAGTTGGGTAAAGTGGTTTATATTGTTATTTGAATTTCTAAGTCCTTACAAATTGTGTCTATTACTCTTATAAATTACTGAGAGAGATCTGCCAAAATAACTCCTTGTCATTTTTTGCTTTATGAGTTTTTAATTGTTAGTAAGCAAACATTTATAATTGGTCAATATACATCATTATTATTATGAAATTTCTTTTCTTCAGAAAATATTCCTGAAAATACAGACAAGTACAACCTGTCTGATATTAATAGATCCACATTAGCTTTCTTATGGATAATGTTCTACTTTCAAACTGGCTGTACCTCTATTTTTAATATTTGCCTCTAATAAAGAGTACTTTGGGGGGCGCCTGGGTGGATTAGTCAGTTGAGCAACTGACTTTGGCTCAGGTCATGATCTCAGTTCATGGTTTTGAGACCTGCATCAGGTTCTGTGCAGATAGCTCAGAGCCTGGAGCCTGTTTCAGATTCTGTGTCTCCCTCTCTCTCTGTTCCTCCCCTGCTCATTCTCTGTCTCTCTCTGTTTCTCAAAATAAATAAACGTTAAAAAAATTTAAAGAAAGAGTACTTTGTTCTTTTTTTTTAATCCCAGTCTGGTAGTCACTGCCTTTAAATCAAAGTGTTTAGTCCACTTAAAATTTATGTAATTATTTATGCAGTTGGATTTAATATATCACATATTTATTTGTTTTTCTTAGACCTATTCTTTCTTTCTTTCTTTTTTCTTGATGCTTTTTTTATTAACTCACCACTTTTTTATTTTTTTTAATTTTTTTTTAACGTTTATTTATTTTTGAGACAGAGAGAGACACAGCATGAACGGGGGAGGGTCAGAGAGAGGGAGACACAGAATTGGAAGCAGGCTCCAGGCTCTGAGCCATCAGCCCAGAGCCCGACGCGGGGCTCGAACTCGCAGACCGCGATCGTGACCTGAGCTGAAGTCTGACGCTTAACGACTGAGCCACCCAAGCGCCCCATCACCAGTTTTTTATTTTATTGCATCTGCTTTTTTTTATTTTAGGGTACTTGTTTTTATGTTACTTTTATAGTGTTTAGTGATTATAATATGTATACTTAACACTGTCTAATTGAATTAACATAATACCTACCATTTCATATACGGTCTAGGACTATTCTCACCCTCCTGATTTTTTGCAAATCTTTTCATACATTTACAACCACATATGTCATCAATCCCACAAAACATAGCTATTAGTTTATGGTTTATCTTTTGATAAGATTAAGAAAACAATGTTTTATATTTAATCCCAAATATATAATTTCCAGTGTTCTATTCTTCTTTGTTTAGATACAAGTTTCTGTCTGGTATCATGCCTTCATCCTGAATAACTTCCTTTAATATTTCCTTTAGAGCAGTTTGGTGGTGATACATTTCCTCATATTTCATCTACTTGAAAATGTGTTTGTCTTCATTTTAGAAGAATATCTTTACTGTATAATTCTGTGTTGATATTTTCTTTTAGAACTTTAGAGATGTTATTTCATTATTTTGTCCATTTATTCATATAAGATTATTAGTAGTCATATATTGCTATTTGCCTTTTGTGTATTTTTTTCTCTGCTACTTTTTAGTTTTCCTTGTAACTTTTGTTTCCTGTATTTTGACTATAATGTGACTAGATGTGGTTTTCCTTGCAATTATTCTATTTGGGTTTGCTTGAATTTTTTTTCAATTCATAAATACATTTCTTTTATAAAATTGGAGGATTTCCAGATAATATATCTTCAGAAATGTTTTTGCTCCCATCTTTCTCCATCTAGGATCCCATTTACACATAGGTCAGACTGCTTAACATAGTTCCATAAGTACCCTCAGTGTTTGTTGAATTTTTAAATTTATTCTTCAGACTAGATTATCTCCATTGATCTGATTTCAATTTACCCAACTTTTTACCTCCAAATCCAGGCAGCAAGAAATCTTCTTCCTATCCTTAAAGACTTCCCTTTTATGTACATTTCTTATAAATGGCAACATACAATATGTAGTCCTTTGCATCTGATTATTCACTAAAGATAATGTTTATGAAATTACTCATACTGCAACATATAACATTTTGTTCCTTATTCATATTTTTTTCATTCACCAGTTGATGAACATTTGGACTGTTTCAAATTTTTCTTCTTATGCATAATGTTGTTCTGGAACTAAATGTAAAAGTCTTTGTACATAAGTTTCACTTACTATGTGTATATTCATAGGAACTATATTTCTGTGTAATGCAATGAGTTTACGTTTTACTTTTTTATGACAATAACAAACTGTTTTCCAAAGTTACTATGCCATTTTATATTCTAATCCCTAATACATGAAAGTTATAGTTCTTCAGAGCCTTAGAAACACTTGCAATTTTCTGCCTTTTTAAAATTATAGCCATTCTAGTGCTTGTGAAATAGTATCTTAGTGTGGTTTTAAATTTCATTTCCTTAATTACAAAGATTAATTCTCTATTGAGAATCTCCAGACATTCGTTTAGCATGACATTATATTCTTCTAAGTCAGAGTTTCTGAGCAGTATTGCTATATTGTTTTCTTTTCACTGAATCATTATAATTTATTTACTGATGGAAAATTAATAAGAAGCTTCTAGCTATTTTTATGACTTTTTTTACCATCTTTTAAAAAAACTTATTTAAATCCAAGTCCGTTTACATATAGTGTAATAATGGTTTCAGGAGTAGAATTTACTGATTCATCACTTACAGATAACACGCAGTGCTCATTGCAACAAGTTCCCTCCTCAATGCCCATGACTCATTTAGCCAATTCCCCCACCCAACACAGTATTACCACTTTGAACCAGATCATGATTTGTCTGGGAAGGACATCTTGTACATTGTTGGATGTGTAGAAACATCCTTGGTCTCTAGTTATTAGATGCTAACAGCAGCCCCGCCAGTTGTGACAATCAAAAATACCACAATATACTGCCAAATATCCACCTTGGGAGTCAGGAATTGCCCCAGTTGAGAAGCACTTCTCTAATTCTCTGATAGTAGCTTTAAATTCCACTTACACTGATTCCAACATCATGGAATAGATTTTCCTGTTTCTTCACGTGGACAAGAATTACTATAATTATGTATAATACATTGCAGAGATTCTGGCTTCTGTTATTTTCTTCAGAGAAATATTAATTTTTGTTTACCACTCAATTAAGTTGCTGGTTTAATATCTTGTGAAAGTGGGAAATTATTTTTTGTGCTTCATTAAGGTAGGTTATTTTCAATGTTCCCTTATTCCTAGAGTGAATCCCTTAGTTCACAGATCTACTGTTTGTGCCTAATGTAAGTGTCTGGGCTTTCAGCGGAAAGCCCTAGGTATTTACTAGTGCCCACACCTTGATAGATCTCAGTACAATGTCTCCCATTTAACAGCTGCTGAAACTTCTGCTTGAGGTTTTCAGCATTCTATCTATTCCTTTCCACTTGCTCCTTGAGATCTCCCCAACACTTGCACAATTCTCTAGCCAAAGATTTGAAGAAACTTTTCTGGACATCCTGAGATTCTCTATCACTTCTGGTATTCTCCCATGTTTAATTTTTCAGCTTCTCTGGTAGTCCTAGACTATAACCTTTGATGAAACTGATAAAGATCATAGATTTCTTCTTGAGTTGTAGGCATTGTATGTAAAAAGCTAGTATCAATGTAGACCTCAGCAAGAGATACTCTGCACTAGCTTCTATACGCTTTTGTGTCAAATCCCCATCAATTCTTCCTGCTTTTGTCTCTCTCCCTTGCCTTAAAATAACACAAGCATGCATGTGTGTATCTGTGTGTATATATAGTCTAGAGTTAATAATTATGTGATCATGTTAGTTTGATACTGTGTATTCTGATTTCACCTAAATCAGAATTCTTTATGGGTAGCCTTTCATATCTCAACTTTACAGACAACTGTAGGCTCAGGAAGATTAAATAACTTCTTTATGGTCACATATTTGGCAAAGTAATCCTCTCTCCATTTCACCATACCCTTGGCCCTTAAATAACATGTGTTTGAACTGTATGGCTCTATTTACATGCAGATATTTTTTGATATATATAGTACAGCACTGTACATGTATTTTCTCTTAGGATTCTTTAATAGCATTTTCTGAAGCTTATTTTATTAGAAAAATACAGTATATAATACATATAGTATATAAAATATGTGTTCATCACGTATATGATTAATCACATGTGTTAATCACAAGAAGTTATGTTATGTTATTGGTAAGGCTTCCAGTCAACATAGGCTATCAGTAGTTAAGGTTTTGGGGATTCATACATTATAAACAGATTTTTTACTACATGGGTGGTCACTGCTTCTAACTTCTGAGAGTTAGCTATACTTTTATTTCCTATTTTTTCTATGTAGTTTTTTTTTTTAATAAAGTGTTGGAGTTAATAGCACATGATTTATAGCTTACATCATATACATTGTATGTAATAGTCAAACACAGGTGTTCATTGTCAGAGAGGAGTTTAAATATGTATATATCTGGTTAAAATAAATTTAGGAAAAGTAGCTTCCATTCATATTGAAGAAGCTGTATTTTAATTTTAAAGTCAATCCCAAGATGTTAACTCTAAAAGCCTTTCAGCCTTTCAAAATTAGTTGTCCAAATATGTATCAGCCTACTTCTGGATTCTCTGTTTGACTCCAATTATTGATTTGTCTGTCTGAGCCAGTACTACACTGTTTTGATTACTGTAGGTAATAAGAAATCTTGAAATCATCTGATGAAATAGGTCTGGTTAAAAACATACTAAAGTCAGACTCAAAGAAATAAAAGAATGATGGCTACCAAGGGCTAGGAGTGAGGGAAATCAGGAAATATTGGTCAAAGAGTATAAATTGACACTTAAAGATGAGTAAGTTCTGAGTATCTAATGGACAGATAAGAAAATAAATGGTAATTATGTGATGTGATAGAGGTTTAGCTAATGCTATGGTGGTAATCATTTTACAATATATAAGTGTATCAAATTAACATGTTGTGCACCTTAAGCTTAAAAAAGAGAGAAAGAAAGGGAAAAAATAAAAGATTTTGTGATGTATTTCTTAGTTATCAGGATTTCCAACACTTTTTTTAAGTTTATTTATTTATTTGACATAGGGACAGGGTGAGCAGAGGAGACGCGGGAGCGGGGGGGAGGGAGAGAGAATACCAAGCAAACTCTGTATTGCCAGCACAGAGCCTGACGTGGGGCTCGAATGCATGCACAAAGCTGTGAGATCATGACCTGAGCCGAAAACAAGAGTTAGACACTCAGCCAACTGAGCCACCCACGTGCCCCTCCAATACTTTAAAATTAAAAAGAAATCCCTCTATTTTCTTTAACTGATAATAAATTAATACTAATATTATCAATTCTCCATGCCTAAGTGTAATTAAATCTTAGCTTTGCAACAAGCAATCCATTTCAAATGAGAAATCTTAAACTAAAAAAAATTAACTTGAGCACAAGAGTTAGTAAAAGGAAGAATTAGGAATCAAATTTTGGCAGTGTAAGACACAGCTGAGTTCTTAAGTATCTTAATTCTGTTCATAATAAAACAGTTGAAAACTATACAAAAGCATACAAAGAAAATAGTAAGTTATTTTAACCTCACTCAGTGAAAATAATTGCTGTTATTTATTTATTTATTTTTAGTGTCCATTCTCTCCAGAATCTTTTTTTTATTTATATACTAATAGTATGATGCTTTTTATAATGATTTGAACTCCCACCAAAAATGAATGACATTCTTGAATGTGATAACAAATTTTGATCTATTCAGTCCAGCAATCTAAATACAATATTATGTAACCAGATTTACTTAACTCAAGACTGTAAAAAAAAAAAAAAAAAGGGATTTTTCAAAAATATCAGAACCTACATTTGATGATGAAAACAATGTAGTTACTGATGTTTATACTTATGTGCAGTAACAATAATATAAAGCATTAGTGATATTCTTTATCAGGTTTCTTCTTACTAAAGCAATTGACATGATGCTCAACTAGCCAAATACACTAAAGGGTATCTACTGTTCACAGTCCTTATCATGTGATTTTGTTAAATTGGCATTTATTAAGTAAACTCCTGCTGTGTTGCATAGTGAGACAGGTTCAACAAAAGACCACAAAGGAATTGAGATAGGGAAATATATTACTCATTGGGCCTGGAGTTGATGTATAGCATACATTGAAGGGCTGAAGGGGGAGATCAAGGTGGGATGCAAGCAAAGAAAAGGTAGGACCGGGGGCACCTGTGGTTTTTAAGGATCTGTGAGTTGAGTACTCTGAGGTTCTCTGGGAAACACCAGATTGAGATTGGTCAACTCAAACCAAAAAGTATGGGGTTTTGGTAAACTCTCCAGAGGTTTTAAACTAAGAAATTTACCAGGTTAAAGGCCCTGGGAGGCAGGGGAGACAATTTATCACGAGGGATTTGGGGAAGTCATATTAGGAACTTATATTTTCTTGTGACTTGGGTGGCTGCTGTTGAAGGTATGCATTTGCATGAAGTGCTAGTGTCCTTTTAAGGTCCCCGAAGGTCACTTGCCCAAACAAAATGAATGCCTAGCAATATCATGGAGTACCTTAGCTATAGTCCAGACACCTTACCAATGAATTCTCAAATTTTTCTTTTTCATCCAGGGACAGACAATGCTTCCACATTGTTTCTCGGAACCAAATGGGCATGTCTGAGCTCTCTGCATAGTGACCAGTATTTTCTTGCTTTGAACATTCCTGTTCAGACACAGAGATGCCAGGTAGCAGAGAAGATTCTTTCTGCTTAGACTGTGAACTAAAGTTGGGTTCCTCATTTGCAGGGGTCAGGATACATCCCTTTTAATTACCTTTCCTCCAGTGAGATGCGTATTACAAAGCAAAACTTTCTGCTCTGGCCTTGAATGTAAAATGTAAATAATTTCTATTTTGCCTGTGTATTGAGAAAATAATATAATATGTAAGGTAATGACATTTATAGCTAAGTATATTATTAATAATGTGATTTCTTATGAACATACTACCTCCTCAGAAACTCTTTTCTAAAGCTAGCATTTCTCACAGTTATCATTTGGATACAATGAGGATGTGGTATAAGATTACAAATTAACGGTGGGTAGTTTCACAAAATGGAGCATGCAATATTCCCTTTGTTTTAATTTATGGAATAAAAATGTTACTGTTTCAGTGTTTTAGGAAAAAACAAGCATTAACTTATGTATTTGTGCGTGTGTGTATAGGCATACACACACACATATACATACATATATATATTACACACACACATATATATATGTATATGTGTGTGTATTTCATTTCAAGTACATATCATGCTTTATCATGCCTTAAAGTCTATTATATTTTTATATTCACCCCTTCCTCTGGGTGGGGAAGCATAGGATACAGCCCTCCCTTGTTCACTACTATTTCTAAACACAGCTACAGGAATAATTTGTTCCCAGGTGATAAAGATAATTGAGATAATAAACTGTCAAATGAAAGCAGTTTATTATCTGTTTTACTTAGTTTATCTTATAGAAATGTAACTATCATTTTAATAAAAAAATCTCTGAAATTTTCATGCCTATTTCTTTAAACACAAAGCAATTTAAACGATCTGAAAGGGATGTCTACTCTGTGTACAAATAACTCCCAAATGCATTAACACAGATCCTGCGTCCTGAATTGTTCTGGATGATTAAATGTAGGTGTTTCAGTGATCTGTATTTAAGATGAAATATGTGAAAGATAGATGAATTCTGATTAGAAGAGGTGTTAAGCAGACATTTAGCTTGCATTAATCAGGAAATAAAAGCCCTTAACATATTCTCATTGGGGCTAACTGTATAATTCTAAACTCCTGCCTTCACCTGCATAATTTTTGAACACAGAAAATTTGTTAGCCAAAATATAGTATAGTCTGTCTCCTATAAAATATGTGAGTCTTACCAAAATACTCTTAAATCAATATTTTTAAAATACCAGCTCCAATACCAGTTAAGTATCTTAAAAATGGAAATGGGGAACTATATACTTGGAGGCAGGGCATGAAAATCTGAATGAATCATTTGGGAAAAGTTCCAACATAGCAACTTCTGAAGAGAGCTTTTCTGTCATAATAGTAATGATGAGCTTAATTCCTCTGGGTGTATATAATTCACATAAGGATAGTATTGTAATTTTAGATGAATGAAAGTGTTGTGAAGGGGTGCAAATTGGCTCATGCACACATCTCCACAGCCCATGGGAGAAGAGAGGAGCCTGAAGCAAAATCCTTCTTGAGATTATAATTCTCAGCTTATGAAGTGGCTATTTCTTCTAACAGGAAAATACACCTACCAGAAAAATCTTTTGTTAACCTTCTGTTGCAACTTTGCCTCACACTAGCAAACAGCCAGATGCAGTCACTCACACAGCAAGTGCTTATGTTTGAATAGAAATTGAACATTCCCAAAGGGTGAGAATATGGCTATTTGCACCTTCAAAATGGAATTGTAAGCCTGAGGCCAAAAACAAAGCTTTGTAAAATAAAAATTTGACACAATGGACCTCCTCTGACTCTTACAAACTCCTCCCCAATCTTGGAGACACCACCATGTTTTAGTATTTTTCCAGGCCTAATTAACTTCTCCAGTCTCTCTCAAAAGTTTTTCTTTTTGCTTTTCCCACTTGATAAATATTGGATTTGTTATATTTAAGTGGCAGGTGGGCATTTTCACTTGGAAGTCTTAGGCTCGTGGGGCCCCTGGGTGGCTCAGTTGGTTAAGCATCTGACTTCGGCTCAGGTCATGATCTCTCGGTTCACGGGTTCAAGCCCCGGGTCGGGCTCTGTGCTGACAGCTCAGAACCTGGAGCCTGCTTCAGATTCTGTGTCTCCCTCTCTCTCTTCCCCTCCCCCACTAGTGCTCTCTCTCTTTCTCTCTCTCTCAAAAATAAATAAAAAACATTAGAAAGAAAAAATAAAGTCAGGCTCATTAACTAAAGTAAGTCCCACTAAAACCACAATCTTTCAAATGGCTCATCTTCCCAGATTTCACTGTCAGTATCAACTGTACTATATTTTTTCTTGTTACACAAATTCAAAACCTTGGAAATGTGTTTGAATTTCTTTGCTCACTCCTTAATTTAAGATATATCATTAGTTCAGACTCCAAATAGATTATTTTCATACTGGTAACACTGCTACTATCTCTTCCTCTATATTTTTTATTTCTCTATATTTTTATTACTGCTCTTCTAGATAATTTCTCCTGCTTGGATAATTGAACTAGTCTTCTAACAAAGTTTCCAGGCTTTACTACAACTGTCTCATTGAGCATCACCATCAGAGTGATCTCCCACTGCAGTGTTCTCAACAGGGACTTATCCTTGATCAAAACAAACTAAAAGGCTTCTAGATAACATTCAAATCATGACAGTGTCTACTCCCTGGCCATACACAAATCTCTCTCTCTCTCTCTCTCTCTCTCTCTCTCTCTCTCTTTTTTTGTCTAACTCCTTTTCCCTATATGTCCAGATATATGTATTCCTACTATGCAAAACACCTCCCTCAAAGCCTCTCCATTTCCAAAACCCATCTAACCTTTGAAATCCAGCACTATATTCAGCATATATTGATCATTAATCATTCAAATATTGATTCCCTAATGCACTGTCTGCACCAAGGGTCAGTAAATGACATCCACGGGCTAATTCTAGTCTTCCACCTCTTTCTGTATTTCCTGCAACCTAAAAATGATTATAGACTGAGCCCCAGTCTATAACAGTATCTGCAAACTGGGATATGAATATATGGGTTTCTGGGTTCTCTTTAAGATTTAATTTAATTTATGCTTTTATTTCATTATCTGAAAATAATAAATCTTTCTGTATCATCTGTGTAAACTCCTTATAACTGAATATTGCCATGTGGTCTTATTGCTTGTGTTCAGATTCCAGTTTATAGTCAACAAAATTCAGCCTAAGTGACAGTATTAGATTTTAAATAATTTTCAAGCATGCTGTATTTGGAATTGGGTATACAAGCATTAGGAAATATTGCCAGCATTAGATTGGTAAGCCTCTATATTCAAATTCTATCTTTCGATGAGCATCTGAACTTCATAATCATAGCATAGGTCTTTAGATATTTAAGTCAATGTCAATGCCCAATTGGGATTCATATTCACAAATTAAAGTTTTAGGTTCTTTAGTAAGAACTTCTCAAATAGAATTCTGTGGAGCTGCTTTCTTCAAATATATTTTCAAGATCTAGGCTTATTCAAGTTGGAAAACGCTCCCACTCTTCAGACATATATATTGCCCAAAGTTTCTTAGTTCCTGAAATAGCTAGATGTTGTCTACAAGGAGATTACAATGTTAAATTACAATGTTAAATTCAAGTCAGATTCCACAGTAAAGACCTATACCTATACCATTTACCTATACCTATACCATTCCTGTAACAATTTTATTTGTTTTTGATTGATTTATTCATAGTCAGGTAAAGGCAATGGGGAAAAGCAGCTGGTTCTTGAGGTGACACCTTCTACCCATTCCCTATTGTAGCCCTTTGAAGGAAACTTTACTGCTGCCCCTTGGCACAGACCTCATTACTACCATGGAAGTCTTAGGGTGGAGATGGACAGGCAACTTGGGATGGAACAAAGAAATCTCATTATGTTTTTCTTGGATAGTGAACACATTCCTCTGTTTCCCAAATGTAAAATGTAATATCCAGCATGATGATCTGCAATCACCACTGAGTTATTCCATATCCAAATACACATATGTTCTTTTCCAAATCTAAGGGAAACAAAAGTGAAAACTAGGTTCTAACAGGTTCTTTTAGAAGAACTAGGCTAAGGCTACGAAGACAAGGAAAGCATGCAAATAATGGATTGAGGTGATAGTACTATAATGTAAGAAAGTGTTTGAAAGGTTCCTTTTCCATCTTCAGATTCACAGGGAAGAATTCTCATTAGTAAATGGAATTAAAAAAAATAAATGTTTCTATGTGAGAAAATAAGAACTATAAATAAATATTTTGATACTGCTTTTGACGAATATATAGTTTCATTATGATTATCTAAACTTACCAGCCATAGTGCAAAATATACATATCTATACTAGTAAATCCCAAAAGAGGAGGTAGAGTATGTTCTTTAAAAATTTGCTTTTCAAGCAGCAATACTTACAATAATGAGTTTGTTAAAAATGCTGAAATACAGATCCCATCCAAAAGTACTGAAACAGAATTGTATTTTTTGATGAGTTTCTCGTGTGATTTTTATATATATTAACATTTGAGAAGCAGTTATTGAAATCATGTAAATCCTAAATAATCTATTTAGCCCCTCTTTTATTGAATTTTATAAAGTAAAACAAAATTTCCATCCCCCAATAAAAGTTTTTGACAGCAATAGCAAGAAAGAGCAATTTATTGTTTAAAGGGATAGAGTTCAATAGGAATAAATGAGAAGTTACTAGGAAGGTTAAATTCCATCAGCAGTCATGTTGTTGCGTTGTTGTTTTTCTTGTTTTGAATATATACTTATACTCTCAATGTAATATTGATTGTTACCTGTTTCAATTTGTATCAATCACAGGTATTAGCTTGGGATAGATAGCATAATTACAGTCAATCCATATAAACAATGTTAATCAATACCAATTATGTCTTTTCTTTACATACAGAAAATATCTGCATAGCAAGGGTCATCATATTTTTATCAGTTCTATCAGCTAATATCAATTATTAAAATTATTTAAATGTTGATTATGCAAATATGTTTGGCCTGGTAAATTTCCCAGAAAGTTTAAATATATAGATTCTTATGCAGTTAATCTAATCAGTTGGTGAAGTAAAGGTTATTTCTTAATGTAATTTCACAGCTTTTTAGGGCAATTTTTATGATAAAAACTAATTTTTATTTTGATGACATTTCTACTAATTCACTTTATCTATTAACAAAAACTATTCCATCTGGAAGCATAAATTTAGTTAAGGGCAGTGAGAATTACTTCAATCACAGTGACATTCAAATACAAATTATAAGAACATAGTCTCAAGGGATCCCAGAAATTACACCAAAATGAAGATCATGTCCTATGTAAGCAGTATGAGTCCAAAACACTGAAAGTGGTAGGATTGTATATGTAATAAGTAAATTATTTTTAAGAAATACACTGCAATTTATAAATTAAATATTCATTTCAATAGAGTCAACTTGGAAGTCTATAAAATTAAAATGTTAAAATTATTTAAAAATATTTAGAGGACTTCATTTATAATTATATTTACAGATAATATATATTATCAATAAAAAATCACAGATGGTGTTCTAATATTCATCTTTTAAAAAATGATTTGGGGACTCCTGGGCGGCTCAGTCGGTTGGGTGGCCAAATCTGGATTTTGGCTCTGGTCAGGATCTCACGGTTCATGGTTTCAAGCCCCACATGGGACTCTGTGCTGAAAGAGTGGAGCCTGCCGGGATTCTCTCTCTCCTTTTCACTGTCTGCCCCTACCTCACTTGCTCTCTCTCTCTCAAAATAAAAAATAAACTTAAAAAATTTTTTTAATTAAAAAAGATTTCACTTTTGAAAGGATCTTTGGTATACTACTTGAGATAGCAATTTAAGATTCAGTTTCCTATTGAGCATATTTGTGGCTGAACTTGCTGGGCAACAACTTGAATAAAATAAATTTTCTAAAGAAATAATAAGGTAATACCTCATAGGTCTTATACTCTCTGCATTGCTTTAGTGAAGGAAACATCATGCATTAAGATATTCAAATAGATTGGCTCCCAAATACATGGGAGGTCCCATGGAGGTCAAATAGATTGACCCCCAAATACGTGGGAGATCCACATATTTTTTTTCTCCGTTCTCGTTTTCCTTCCACTTAGTACCTAGTGCTCACAAGAAAAATATAAGTAACTAGAAATAGAAAATGAATTCAATAACTCTTAAAGCATATGGAAGTCCATTTTTAAAAATCCCTATGGGTTTTCAATAATTTAATTAAAGAGATATGTCAAGTTATTAAAGAAAAGGTAAGAATATATGAACCTTTAAAGTAAACTAACTTTTTTTCTGTCATGAAAAGTTAGTTTGCTTTTATTTGGAAGAGAGGGGATTCTCAACACAATAGTCAATAAAACATGGAGTCAAACATTCTGAGAAGTATACCATGTCCCTTTCCTTTAACTAGATACAGATCCTACATCAGAACAAGAAAGAGTATACATTTTATAGTACATATAGCTCCTCAAATCCCCCACCACACTAAATATGTAAAAAATAAAGAAAACATTTTCTTGTATTTTTGTAGCATTTCTTCCTTGAAAAGCAGATAATTGCTCTATTACTAGAGCAAATCTTTAATGTGTTTCTACTAATACACTACCAAAAATAAAGTAAGTGAAATGAAATATTTGTTCCAGAAAAATATAATTAACTCTCTTTGTCTTGAGATTATTGTGTGTATTTTGATACAGAATGAAGTATTTCCAGTCCTCTATTTTCTTTTTTGGAGAAGAAACAAAACAAAGAAAATATAATACATGTTATAAATATAAACAAAGAAATGTCTAACTCTGCCTGCTGGAGGCAATTTCCCACAAGAGGTCATATTTGATCTAGAAAAATGAAGTGTCATTGTTGTAAGATATGTTTTCCCATACAAAATAACAACAAAATATGTATGGATGTGAATGTATTCCAAGTTATATTATTGTAAAGGAAGAAAGTATTTATCAGCCTCGGCTAAAAAAAATCTAAACAGATAGCTTCCCCTAAGCTTCACCTCTCAGTAATGAACAAACTGAAGGTGGTTTTTCTGCCTGGAGTTATTCTAAAACATTCTCAAGGAAGCTGATCACTCTGACTTCTACTTTCCCCATCTTTTAAATTCATTACAACTGCATGTTTTAAACTGTCAATTTCTATAACAAATGTAACACTTGATTGATACTGATTCATGTTTCTAAAACCGGTGTATGCTTGATGAATGTGGAACCATAAATGCTATCTCTATTTGCAAAAATAGGACGAGGCATGAGAAATAATTTACATCAAATATTTTCCCCAAATAATTGCTTTTATTCAAGTCAATGTCAGAGTCCAAATAAGTTACACAGCAGGTTGTTTCTTAAATTGCTTACCCAGCTACAATCTTTCTTTTGCTTCATTTGTAGTTTCTGTAATTGTCACATCTGCAATCCACTTTTTAAAATTGAAAGAATACACTGCAAGGAGAGAAGACATAATACTGGAGTGTATTTGAAATTAAGAACTAACTACTTCAGGTCAGACAGACTATAGAAATTTTATTATGTGTTATAATCTCTTAGTTAACAAGAGCTTACTCAGAATGTTATCATTCTTTATCCCTATCAAGTTATGAGGCAAATATTGTATGTTTCAAGAAAATAGTCATATATTTGACATCAAGTGTAAAAACACATGTGTGTGCACACACACGAACACACACCCCTATATCAAAATACTCTCAATGGCCCCAACGTTAGTGGAGATATTGGACTTTACCTGCTTCCTGTATTCCTTACATACACTACTTCTGATTTTCTCACTAGTATTCACAACTAGTGTGCTAAATACCTATTGTATTCACAAGTAGTGTGCTAAATATCTATTGCCATAACAAAACTATCAAAAACTTAGCAGCTGAAAACAATACATGTTTATTTTCTCACAGTTCCTATGTGTCAGTTTAGCTGGTACTCCTGCTCAGGTTCTCTTCTAATGAGGCAACCAAGGTACCTGCTGAGGCTATAGTTATCTCAAGGCTCTAGGGAGGAAGCATCCTCTCCTAGGCTCACTCACCTGTTTTTGTCAGGAACCAGTTCCTCACAAGTTGATGGACTAAGGACTTCAGTTCCTTGCCAGTTGATGACCAGAGGCATCCATCTGTTTCTTTCTTTTTCTTTTTTTCTTTTTTTTTACATGTGAGTCTCTCCACAAGGCAGCTTACACTTGGAAGCAGCTTCATCTAAGCAAGAGTGTGAGAGGGCAGGAGAGAATGAACAAGACAGGAGTCACAATCCTTTGGTAACCTAACCTCAGAAATGACAAGCCAGTCATTTTGCCCTATTCTATTTATCAGACATGGGTCACTAGACCCAACCCACACTCAAGTGGAGGGGATTACACAAAAGTGTGAACACTGGGAGGTGAGCCTTCTTAAAAGGCTGCCTCTTACTTGGTGCATGGAATATGTCAGCACTTAATAAATATTTCAAAAATAACAATATTTTATTATAAAAAATCTTTGAATACACAAAATAGTTCAAATGATACCAAAATGAAATGGTTTCTATAGTGAAGAATAACTTTGTGTTTCTAAAACCAACTGGACTAATGCTAAATAGCATAATCTTTGCTTTAATCCCTAAATTCACTGAAGAATTCAATATAAAGTGTCTAATTGTTACAATTCATAACTTGGCTTAGTATAGTGACTTGTCAAGAAGACAGTAAGATATTTACAAAGAAGTCCACTTTATGTATGTAATCATAAATATCCTGGTTCAATATTAATATCATATTTTTATATGAAAATATTAATGGTGGTCACTTTAATGCAGCACTTCCTGAGCAAGCAGCTTGGTAGTACCAACAAACTTTGAAATGAATTGAGATATATATTCTCAACATCGAAAGTTGTGTATGTGCACAAATACATATTTGAAGCTGTTTATGCTAACATTCAAACACAGACCTTCCTAAGCAGAAGTGTGGATCTGAAAAAACATATTTATAGGAACTAATAAATTTATTATTAGTTTCTACTTAAGCGGAATTTCCCTCAGCAATTTTTTAAATGCTGCTACCGGTTCCACTGTGTGCTTTTCTCTGATGGTAAGAATTAAAAATTAAGAATATATGTGACATCAGTTGTCCTTAAAGAAGTGAAACTAATAGTCAATCTTGGAATATTTAGCTAAAATACCTAGAAAACTAATAGCCAAGATGTTGAAATCACGTTTTGAACCCACCAAAAAATTAATATGTATCTCCACTTACTATAAAACATTAGGCAGTAATATGGCTAATTTTGAGGAAAAGAAATGTAAATATCAACCGAGGAAGGAGATTAGTTTTAAATGTTCTTCTTTGTCAGTAACCAATACAATCCATCAACTTTCACATGTTTTCATTGAAATGGAAGAGTGGTCAAATTCAAGAGATAATGTTATCTGTCATTCATATCCCTAAGAAACCTGATGTTTTGTTTCTAATTCTCAAATACATAACTAAGTGTTATTTTCCTGTTTGTGCATTCAAAATATTAGCATGTATCCCCAGGTCTTCCAATTCCTTATTTGCATCCATGAAATTTTGTGATAAAATATAAGTTTTGTATTAGAAATGAGACTATATAATCAAATAATAAAAGTTAAAACTCATACCATAAAGACATGATTTAAAAATACAAAAAATATTTTATAGCTCTTTATATTTATATTTTGCTTTTATTTACACATAACAACCATTCAGTATGGATATTATTGGCTCTTATAATGGGTTGGATAATATCCCTCAAAGAGATATATCTATGTCTTAACCCTTGGTACCTGTGAATGTGACCTTATTTGGAAATATGGTATATGTTTACATAATTAAGGATTCTGAGATGAGATCTTCCGGATTTAGAGTGGGCCTTGAATTCAATGACTGGTGTCCTTACAGAAGGGATGCTTGAGACACACAGAGATACAAAGAGGAAGGCCATGTGAAGACAGAGGCAGAGATGGAGTGATACATCTATAAGCCAAGAAACGTCAAGAATTGCCTGCAGCCACCAGAAGCTAGGAGGCAAGGTAAGATTATTCCTTAGATCCTTCAAAAGGTGCCATCCCTGCCTATATTTTCATTTCAGATGTGTAGCTTCTAGAACTGTGAAAGAATAAATTTTCTTTGCTTCAATCCATCAGGTTTATGATAACTTGTTATGGCACCTTTAGGAAAGCAATATAACCTCATTTAACAGAAACACTTAAACACAGAGATTCTTATTTTCCCAAGATGAAACTAATTAACTGATGTGATGTGGGTATCATTGGCTTTGAGACAAGAATGAAATATTCTTTTAATATAAGCTGCATTTCCATTTATCTTGATACACTATAGTTTACTATAGTGTTTGGTCAAGAAGTTACCATTAACTTTAAGTTGCCAGGTGATATAAAAGAGGTGGACTCTGAAAATGAGTAAATATTAGGGCCATCTTAAACAATATTTTTACCTATGATTTATTTTTAATGCTTTCTTTTTAACTACATGTAGTTAAACTAAGTCTAAAAGAGTTCTATTAGTAAGTAGAATGTTTGACAAATTGAGAATAATGTACCTTAACCGTTTATCTGATTTTCCTTTTAGAGATCATAAAGTAATGGTGTATTTTGTCACTGATTCTTAAATTTAATGACATTTGCAACTGTCATACAGGCTATGTTAGTTAAAGGGAGATGGAAGAGAAGTTTTTGCAAAACAACTTTCCAAGGATTGCTTTTCTCTCATGCAGAGACCTAGAAATGTCACATTGTCACTTGCCAGAACTGACAAAAATGTATGAATCCCAGTGAAAAAGTTTATTCTGAAGCAGACACTAATGTTATACTTAACAAAATGTTATCCTATAGAGAGGTAAAATCTATTTTTTTTTCATTTAAAATGAATATGTTCTTCTAATTTTATGGTTTTTTTGTGTGTGTTTTATTTGTTTACTTTTTCACTGGAAGTTTTAAGCCTACCAAGACAAAAGTTGTGTACTGGCCCAGGTTATTCTGGGCTGATGCTTTTCAGAGTAGTTGTGACAGACATAACCTAGGATATCTCCTATATTTATACTCTGTATAATCCTGAGCCTTGGTTATAGACTGGATCTGTGATTTGTTTGTAACTAATAAAACATGGGCACTCTCATGATTGCATTTATATCTATCTATGTACCTATCTACCCATATATCTGTTTATATTTGTATCTGTATCTATATATCTATCTCTGTGTCATAAATATATACATACATACATACATACATACATACATACATACATACATGTATATGCATCTACATTTTCATGCAAGCATGTGCTTCTCTATAGAAATATGCAAGCATATATTTGTATGCGAGCTTGCCAGAAAGACTTCTCCCACTTCCTGGCACCATAAGCTTCCATCTTGTGAGGGATCTATGGAGAGAGCACTGCATCAAGGAAAAGCAAGCAACTGTGTAGTTCCTGGTCAAAGACCACCAAAAAAGTGGGGACTCAGTTCTCAAACTGTAAGAAGACTATGCTGCCAACAGTCTGAGAGAATTCAGAGATGAATCTTCCTTCAATCAAGCCTCTGATGAGAACGCGTCCTGGCCAACACCTGCGTGGCAGTCTAACCTTATCCCATGGAAACCTAGAGAGTAAACATGATTATTTTAGGCTGCTAAATTTGTGGTGATTTAAAATTTTTTTTAATGTTCATTTATTTTTGAGAGAGAGACAGACAGAGCATAAGTGGGGAGTAGGGGAGGAGCAGAGAGAGAGGGAGACACAGAATCTGAAGCAGGCTCCAGGCTCTTAGCTGTCAGCACAGAGTCCAACGCAGGACTCGAACTCACCAGCCCAGCAGTGGGATGATGACCTGAACAAAGTTGGACACTTAACCTACTAAGCCACCCAGGTGCTCCAATTTGTGGTGATTTTTATAGAAATTTGCAAAGTAAAACTAACACCAGTAGTCAACTTTTTCAACAATATTGATGATCAATCCATTCTTTTCTTCTTGATCTACATTGCTGATTTTAGTATGAATTAAACATTTTGTACACTAGTATCTTTCTTCTGCTCCATTTGTTTCTATTTTGATCTGTCAACCTATTCTAATGGTGACTTGTTCAGAAATCCTGTACCTTGCTGCTCTAGAATTGGATAATATTTATCTGGTAGTAAGGTTTTTTATTTGTTTTCATTTGATTTGATTTGAAGTGTAATTCATATTCATTCCTGTTAACTGCTAGTTGATATTTCACTTCAGAAACTCATTAGCATAAACATGCATTGTATCAATGAGAAAATTTATTTTGCAATTGTGCTACAAGATAATTTTTTTAATAAAAAGTTTTTAGGTTGGCAGCTGCCTGTAATCAAAGGAGTGATTGTCATATTGAGAAAACTGCCATCATGATAAAAGTTTTGGCCGCATCAAACGCAACATATACATGTTCAAGAGTATCTTCCGACTGAATGATGAGATCTCTTTGTCTAATATTTCTACTTTAAAAGCCTATTATTATAAAAATTCTAATGATACTTGGCTTTTCTTTCATTTTTTTTAATTCATCAATCTAATTCCCAGGTTAACAGAATCTGGCAGATGTCTCTATTTTATTCTGTTGATTTGGCAGATTTAGCATATTCTTTGTAGAGAAGCCTTTTTTTTTTTCCACTCAGCTCAGGTTTTCATTTCTTCCTGGCACTTGTCCCAGTCCTTAGGGCTTTGCAACCTTTTGAGAGGTACTCTTGTCCATGCTCTCCTCTTCCTTGGATCTGTCAGGCAAATCCAATCAGGAGTGACACACTTTCACCAGCATCCACTAATGAACAATGTGATGTGGTACAGTGGTTTTTTTGTTTTTCGTTTTTGTGTATTCTGAATGGCACCCATTTACCTGCTTCTATAAAAAGTCTAAACCATTTGTATTAGCTATCAATTTCTCACTTTATATTTTTATTCTTGAATTTTTTATTTTTATTTTATTTATTTATTTATTTATTTATTTATTTATTTATTTATTTTTAATATATGAAATTTACTGTCAAATTGGTTTCCATACAACACCGAGTGCTCATCCCAAAAGGTGCCCTCCTCAATACCCATCACCCACCCTGCCCTCCCTCCCACCCCCCATCAACCCTCAGTTTGTTCTCAGTTTTTTTGTTTTTTGTTTTTTTTTTTTAATATATGAAATTTACTGTCAAATTGGTTTCCATACAACACCCAGTGCTCATCCCAAAAGGTGCCCTCCTCAATACCCATCACCCACCCTCCCCTCCCTCCCATCCCCCATCAACCCTCAGTTTGTTCTCAGTTTTTAACAGTCTCTTATGCTTTGGCTCTCTCCCACTCTAACCTCTTTTTTTTTTTTTTCCTTCCCCTCCCCCATGGGTTTCTGTTACGTTTCTCAGGATCCACATAAGAGTGAAACCATATGGTATCTGTCTTTCTCTGTATGGCTTATTTCACTTAGCATCACACTCTCCAGTTCCATCCATGTTGCTACAAAAGGCCATATTTCATTTTTTCTCATTGCCACGTAGTATTCCATTGTGTATATAAACCACAATTTCTTTATCCATTCATCAGTTGATGGACATTTAGGCTCTTTCCATAATTTGGCTATTGTTGAGAGTGCTGCTATAAACATTGGGGTACAGGTGCCCCTATGCATCAGTACTCCTGTATCCCTTGGATAAATTCCTAGCAGTGCTATTGCTGGGTCATAGGGTAGGTCTATTTTTAATTTTCTGAGGAACCTCCACACTGCTTTCCAGAGCGGCTGCACCAATTTGCATTCCCACCAACAGTGCAAGAGGGTTCCTGTTTCTCCACATCCTCTCCAGCATCTATAGTCTCCTGATTTCTTCATTTTGGCCACTCTGACTGGCGTGAGGTGGTATCTGAGTGTGGTTTTGATTTGTATTTCCCTGATAAGGAGCGACGTTGAGCATCTTTTCATGTGCCTGTTGGCCATCCAGATGTCTTCTTTAGAGAAGTGTCTATTCATGTTTTCTGCCCATTTCTTCACTGGGTTATTTGTTTTTCGGGTGTGGAGTTTGATGAGCTCTTTATAGATTTTGGATACTAGCCCTTTGTCCGATGTGTCCTTTGCAAATATCTTTTCCCATTCCGTTGGTTGCCTTTTAGTTTTGTTGGTTGTTTCCTTTGCTGTGCAGAAGCTTTTTATCTTCATAAGGTCCCAGTAATTCACTTTTGCTTTTAATTCCCTTGCCTTTGGGGATGTGCCGAGTAAGAGATTGCTACGGCTGAGGTCAGAGAGGTCTTTTCCTGCTTTCTCCTCTAAGGTTTTGATGGTTTCCTGTCTCACATTCAGGTCCTTTATCCATTTTGAGTTTATTTTTGTGAATGGTGTGAGAAAGTGGTCTAGTTTCAACCTTCTGCATGTTGCTGTCCAGTTCTCCCAGCACCATTTGTTAAAGAGACTGTCTTTTTTCCATTGGATGTTCTTTCCTGCTTTGTCAAAGATGAGTTGGCCATACGTTTGTGGGTCTAGTTCTGGGGTTTCTATTCTATTCCATTGGTCTATGTGTCTGTTTTTATGCCAATACCATGCTGTCTTGATGATGACAGCTTTGTAGTAGAGGCTAAAGTCTGGGATTGTGATGCCTCCTGCTTTGGTCTTCTTCTTCAAAATTACTTTGGCTATTCGGGGCCTTTTGTCGTTCCATATGAATTTTAGGATTGCTTGTTCTAGTTTCGAGAAGAATGCTGGTGCAATTTTGATTGGGATTGCATTGAATGTGTAGATAGCTTTGGGTAGTATTGACATTTTGACAATATTTATTCTTCCAATCCATGAGCAGGGAATGTCTTTCCATTTCTTTATATCTTCTTCAATTACCTGCATAAGCTTTCTATAGTTTTCAGCATACAGATCTTTTACATCTTTGGTTAGATTTATTCCTAGGTATTTTATGCTTCTTGGTGCAATTGTGAATGGGATCAGTTTCTTCATTTGTCTTTCTGTTGCTTCATTGTTAGTGTATAAGAATGCAACTGATTTCTGCACATTGATTTTGTATCCTGCAACTTTGCTGAATTCATGTATCAGTTCTAGCAGACTTTTGGTGGAGTCTATCGGATTTTCCATGTATAATATCATGTCATCTGCAAAAAGCGAAAGCTTGACTTCATCTTTGCCAATTTTGATGCCTTTGATTTCCTTTTGTTGTCTGATTGCTGATGCTAGAACTTCCAGCACTATGTTAAACAACAGCGGTGACAGTGGGCATCCCTGTCGTGTTCCTGATCTCAGGGAAAAAGCTCTCAGTTTTTCCCCGTTGAGGATGATGTTAGCTGTGGGCTTTTCATAAATGGCCTTTATGATCTTTAAGTATGTTCCTTCTATCCCGACTTTCTCAAGGGTTTTTATTAAGAAAGGGTGCTGGATTTTGTCAAAGGCCTTTTCTGCATCGATTGACAGGATCATATGGTTCTTCTCTTTTTTTTTGTTAATGTGATGTATCACGTTGATCGATTTGCGAATGTTGAACCAGCCCTGCATCCCAGGAATGAATCCCACTTGATCATGGTGAATAATTCTTTTTATATGCTGTTGAATTCGATTTGCTAGTATCTTATTAAGAATTTTTGCATCCATATTCATCAGGGATATTGGCCTGTAGTTCTCTTTTTTTACTGGGTCTCTGTCTGGTTTAGGAATCAAAGTAATACTGGCTTCATAGAATGAGTCTGGAAGTTTTCCTTCCCTTTCTATTTCTTGGAATAGCTTGAGAAGGATAGGTATTATCTCTGCTTTAAATGTCTGGTAGAACTCCCCTGGGAAGCCATCTGGTCCTGGACTCTTCTTTGTTGGGAGATTTTTGATAACCGATTCAATTTCTTCGCTGGTTATGGGTCTGTTCAAGCTTTCTATTTCCTCCTGATTGAGTTTTGGAAGAGTGTGGGTGTTTAGAAATTTGTCCATTTCTTCCAGGTTGTCCAATTTGCTGGCATATAATTGTTCATAGTATTCCCTGATAATTGTTTGTATCTCTGAGGGATTGGTTGTAATCATTCCATTTTCATTCATGATTTTATCTATTTGGGTCATCTCCCTTTTCTTTTTGAGAAGCCTGGCTAGAGGTTTGTCAATTTTGTTTATTTTTTCAAAAAACCAACTCTTGGTTTCGTTGATCTGCTCTACAGTTTTTTTAGATTCTATATTGTTTATTTCTGCTCTGATCTTTATGATTTCTCTTCTTCTGCTGGGTTTAGGCTGCCTTTGCTGTTCTGCTTCTATTTCCTTTAGGTGTGCTGTTAGATTTTGTATTTGGGATTTTTCTTGTTTCTTGAGATAGGCCTGGATTGCAATGTATTTTCCTCTCAGGACTGCCTTCGCTGCATCCCAAAGCGTTTGGATTGTTGTATTTTCATTTTCGTTTGTTTCCATGTATATTTTAATTTCTTCTCTAATTGCCTGGTTGACCCACTCATTCGTTAGTAGGGTGTTCTTTAACCTCCATGCTTTTGGAGGTTTTCCAGACTTTTTCCTGTGGTTGATTTCAAGCTTCATAGCATTGTGGTCTGAAAGTATGCATGGTATAATTTCAATTCTTGTAAACTTATGAAGGGCTGTTTTGTGACCCAGTATATGATCTATCTTGGAGAATGTTCCATGTGCACTCGAGAAGAAAGTATATTCTGTTGCTTTGGGATGCAGAGTTCTAAATATATCTGTCAAGTCCATCTGATCCAATGTATCATTCAGGGCCCTTGTTTCTTTATTGACTGTGTGTCTAGATGATCTATCCATTTCTGTAAGTGGGGTGTTAAAGTCCCCTGCAATGACCACATTCTTATCAATAAGGTTGCTTATGTTTATGAGTAATTGTTTTATATATCTGGGGGCTCGGGTATTTGGCGCATAGACATTTATAATAGTTAGCTCTTCCTGGTGGATAGACCCTGTGATTATTATATAATGCCCTTCTTCATCTCTTGTTACAGCCTTTAATTTAAAGTCTAGTTTGTCTGATATAAGTATGGCTACTCCAGCTTTCTTTTGGCTTCCAGGAGCATGATAAATAGTTCTCCATCCCCTCACTCTCAATCTAAAGGTGTCCTCAGATCTAAAATGAGTCTCTTGTAGACAGCAAATAGATGGGTCTTGTTTTTTTATCCATTCTGATACCCTATGTCTTTTGGTTGGCGCATTTAATCCATTTACATTCAGTGTTATTATAGAAAGATATGGGTTTAGAGTCATTGTGATGTCTGTATGTTTTATGCTTGTAGTGATGTCTCTGGTACTTTGTCTCACAGGATCCCCCTTAGGATCTCTTGTAGGGCTGGTTTCGTGGTGACAAATTCCTTCAGTTTTTGTTTGTTTGGGAAGACCTTTATCTCTCCTTCTATTCTAAATGACAGACTTGCTGGATAAAGGATTCTCGGCTGCATATTTTTTCTGTTTAGCACACTGTAGATAGCGTGCCAAGCCTTTCTGGCCTGCCAAGTTTCAAAGGAGAGATCAGTCACGAGTCTTATAGGTCTCCCTTTATATGTGAGGGCACGTTTATCCCTTGCTGCTTTCAGAATTTTCTCTTTATCCTTGTGTTTTGCCAGTTTCACTATGATATGTCGTGCAGAAGATCGATTCAAGTTAGGTCTGAAGGGAGTTCTCTGTGCCTCTTGGATTTCAATGCCTTTTTCCTTCCCCAGTTCAGGGAAGTTCTCAGCTATAATTTCTTCAAGTACCCCTTCAGCACCCTTCCCTCTCTCTTCCTCCTCTGGGATACCAATTATGCGTATATTATTTTTTTTTTAGTGTATCACTTAGTTGTCTAATTTTCCCCTCATACTCCTGGATTTTTTTATCTCTCTTTCTTTCAGCTTCCTCTTTCTCCATAACTTTATCTTCTAGTTCACCTATTCTCTCATCTGCCTCTTCAAGCCGAGCCATCGTGGATTCCATTTTGTTTTGCAATTCGTTTAAAGCGTTTTTCAACTCCTCGTGACTGTTCCTTAGTCCCTCGATCTTTGTGGCAAGAGATTCTCTGCTGTCCTGTATACTGTTTTCAAGCCCAGCGATTAATTTTATGACTATTATTCTAAATTCACTTTCTGTTATATTATTTAAATCCTTTTTGATCAGTTCATTAGCTGTTGTTATTTCCTGGAGATTCTTCTGAGGGGAATTCTTCCGTTTGGTCATTTTGGAGAGTCCCTTGCGTGGTGGGGACCTGCAGTGCACTTCCCCTGTGCTGTGGTGTATAACTGGAGTTAGTGGGCGGGGCCGCAGTCCGACCAGATGTCTGCCCCCAGCCCACTGCTGGGGCCACAGTCAGACTGGTGTGTGCCTTCTCTTCCCCTCTCCTAGGGGCGGGATTCACTGTGGGGTGGCGTGTCCCGTCTGGGCTACTTGCACACTGCCAGGCTTGTGTTGCTGGGGATCTGGCGTATTAGCTGGGGTGGGTAGGCAAGGTGCACGGCGGCTGGAGGGGCAGGCTTAGCTTGCTTCTCCTTAGGTGATCCACTTCAGGAGGGGCCCTGTGGCAGCGGGAGGGAGTCAGATCCGCTGCCGGAGGTTTGGCTCCGCAGAAGCACAGAGTTGGGTGTTTGCGCGGAGCGAGCAAGTTCCCTGGCAGGAACTGGTTCCCTTTGGGATTTTGGCTGGGGGATGGGCGGGGGAGATGGCGCTGGCACCTTTGTTCCCCGCCAAGCTGAGCTCTGCCGTCCGGGGGCTCAGCAGCTCTCCCTCCCTTTGTCCTCCAGCCTTCCCGCTTTCCGAGAAGAGCTGTTAACTTATGACCTCCCAGACGCTAAGTCGCGCTTGCTGTCGGAACACAGTCCGTCCGGCCCCTCCGCTTTTGCCAGCCAGACTCGGGGGCTCTGCTTGGCCGGCGAGCCGCCCCTCCGCCCCGGCTCCCTCCCGCCAGTCCGTGGAGCGCGCACCGCCTCGCTGCCCTTCCTACCCTCTTCCGTGGGCCTCTTGTCTGCGCTTGACTCCGGAGACTCCCTTCTGCTAATCCTCTGGCGGTTTTCTGGGTTCTTTAGGCAGGTGTAGGTGGAATCTAAGTGATCGGCAGGACGCGCTGTGAGCCCCGCGTCCTCCTACGCCGCCATCTTCCGGAACCTCTCCCAATAATACTTTTTTAGACAAATATCTTTTTTTTTTTTTTTTTTTCCAACGTTTTTAATTTATTTATTTTTGGGACAGAGAGAGACAGAGCATGAACGGGGGAGGGGCAGAGAGAGAGGGAGACACAGAATCGGAAACAGGCTCCAGGCTCCGAGCCATCAGCCCAGAGCCCGACGCGGGGCTCGAACTCACGGACCGCGAGATCGTGACCTGGCTGAAGTCGGACGCTTAACCGACTGCGCCACCCAGGCGCCCCCAATAATACTTTTTTAAAGAAAGATGGGGCGCCTGGGTGGCGCAGTCGGTTAAGCCTCCGACTTCAGCCAGGTCACGATCTCGCGGTCCGTGAGTTCGAGCCCCGCGTCGGGCTCGGGGCTGATGGCTCGGAGCCTGGAGCCTGTTTCCGATTCTGTGTCTCCCTCTCTCTCTGCCCCTCCCCCTTTCATGCTCTGTCTCTCTCTGTCCCAAAAATAAATAAAAAACATTGAAAAAAAAAATTTTTAAAAAAAAGAAAGAAAAGAGGGCCACCTGGATGGCTCAGTCAATTAAGCTTCCAACTTCGGCTCAGATCATGATTTCATGGTTCATGAGTTCGAGCCCCATGTCGGGTTCTGTGCTGACAGCTCAGGGCCCGGAGCCTGCTTCAGATTCTGTGTCTCCCTCTCTCTGTCTCTGCTCCTCCCCGGCTTGTGCTCCCTCTCTTTCTCCTGTTCTCAGTTTTTAACAGCCTCTTATGCTTTGGCTCTCTCCCACTCTAACCTCTTTTTTTTTTTTTTTTTTTTTTTCCTTCCCCTCCCCCATGGGTTTCTGTTACGTTTCTCAGGATCCACATAAGAGTGAAACCATATTCTTGAATTTTTTAAAAAGCATTTCTAATTCAAGTTTCAAGGAAATTTCAATATTTCTACTTTAGAAGACTATTATTGTAGAAATTATAATGATACTTGGCTTTTTTAATTCATTTGTTTTTAATTCGTCCATCTAATTTCCTGTTAATAGAACTCTTTTTTTACAAAGCACATTATTTACTATAAACTGAATCATGAGGTTTTTGGTCTTTATTAAGACATATTTATGAAAAGACAATATTAAATATCAGACATTATTAGTTAGGGAACTATGCAAGTGTACTTAATACAATTCAAACCCAGAAAAAAAATATTATGTTTAGGTAAAATAAGTTGCATCAGTTTATTATTATATGTGAAGTAGACTTTTTCCCATCAACAACAACCTGAATAGCTGCAGGATTTAGCAGTTGTGTTTAATCAGTACAATTAATCATCATTAGTGTATACTTTAGAGTGATCAATCACATTCAATTTTATGACCAGCGTTGATCACAATACAATGCATTAGTAATCATCCAGAAACTTAAGAAAATAAGCCATTAGCTCCCATTTGAAGTCACTAGTATTTTTCATTATGAATTTGTATCTGAATGTTTTAGACATTTTTTTTTTACTTTGAATTAATGTTGATTGACAGAAGCAGTATTATTTAAACATGCTATTTTTCTTAAGTTTATTTATTTATTTTGAGAGACAGAGGAAGTGAGAGTGAGAATAACTGGGGAAGGGCTGGGGAGAGACAGAGAGAGAGAATCCCAAGCAGGCTCTGTGCCAACAGCACAGTGCAAGGCCTGACCGATCTTACAAACTGTGAGATCATGACCTGAGCCGGTATCAAGTGTCAGATGCTTAACTGACTGAGCCATCCAGGCACACCTAAGCATGTTATATTTGCAAATTGAAAAATGTCCTATACTAATCTTTGCACTGACTTGTAAGCTCTAGCTTTTTTCATCAATTTAACCAAAATGGTTATACATATATATATATATATATATATATATATATGTACTCATATATATACTCATATATATTCTAATATATATATATTCTAATATATATATATTCAACACCTGTACTTAAATGCCACTTTCTCAGTGAAGCCTTTCTTGATAATTCTCTTTAAAACAACAGTCTCCCATACATATTTCCCTTATGTTCTTTCCTTGCTCTATTGTACTCCATGACATGAACAACTATCTAATGTACTATATATTTTATTCCTTTATATTTAATATCATTTCTCTCTTTCTCTATCCACTAGCACATGTAAGAATATGATCTTTAGGGTCTAACACATTAAGTTTTAGTCACAGCTCTGCCTGTTACTAACTGTGGAATTTGGGAAAAATTAATAACCTTTCTGTGCCTCAGTGTCTGTGGGAGTAATAAGGTTGCCTACCTCATATAGTTCTTCTGCAGTTTTAATGGGTTTATATTTTTTAAAGTACTTGGCACAAAGCAAACACTATGTAAGTGTTAGCTTTAATCTTCATACTGACAAAGTTTCTTTTTTTTTTTCCCACTAGTGTATCCCTAGAACCTATTACATTTCTGGCACAGAGCAGACAGTAAAAGGTTTTCTTAAATAATGAGTTTATCCTTAGCTCCCAAAGGTTCTCTGAGTTTCTTTTGTGACAAATATCTTACTATGATCTCTGGCACTGTCATGTCCTCCAACTCTTCACTTCAAGATGGGGGGAAAGGAGAGGGGAGTAAAGGTGGCAACATTTGCAACCAAATTGAAGGGGATTTTAAGATTGCACTCTATTTTTTCTATTACAGGTTTTTAGTGACCACCTTTGTCATTACTCATGGTTTAAGGTATATAGAGTCTGTAACAGAAAAATGAAGCAAACAAAAAATACTGTAATTGTAAAAATAAGACAATCTCTTCTGAAGGCAAATTACAACATACTGTATTAAAAATAGCTTTCTACTTAGACAATGTGTAATGTAAAAATTAAGCTTAGGTAAACATGTAACTAATGGAACTAAAAGCATTCTGCTTTGTAGCTTACAAGTTATCTGCTTGGGGATTTGTGCTTGATTTACTATTGAATCTTGTAGAGGACATGATAAATAAAATTAGACTTATGGCAAACATCAAACTATTTTCTATTCATTTATATTTGATAATTTTTTTACATTTAAATAAATTAAATTGTTCAAATTGTGACAAAAACAAATGTAAACAAATATTTTTAGATCACATTTTATTTGATTTGATTTCATGCATCAGATCTAAAGGTAATGACAAGCTAAAATGTACACAAAACTTCACTAAATCCTAACAATAGCATGAGGTAGGTTTTATAACATTTTATAGTTTAAGAAATTGAAAGTGAAAAGGTTAAGTAACTTACCTATTGTAACACAACTAACATGCAAATACAGTTGTATGACACCATAAGGCCCATGTTTTTCTGTTATCTCAAGCCTCATCTTCATTGTTGAACTAAGATTACATAGACTTTCCCACTAATACAGGCCTTTAATTTAAAATTTAAGATTGATTCTTGTATCAATTTTACATAACAAATTTCTGCTTCTATCCATAAAGGAAAAACAAAGACAGAACTTCCCATCAGAAACAACTAGAAACTGCACAAAATACATGATACTATTCCTATACATTGGACAACAGTGTGGGACACACAATTCCTCATTTCATTGTCTGGAGACAGTTTCTAGACCATTAATATAAGAGGAAAGATGGAAATGGCCTTCGCATCTTTACATGTTTAAATCGAGGACACAGCAATCAGATTTTTCAGAACTCTGTCAGCTAGAAGGGTAGGCCAGGGTTCTGAAAAGGGGGAAGCTATGTTGAAAAAGTACTGGAAATCTGTTTAGGTATTCTTGAGTCTTTACTGAGTACTAGGCTGTGCATGACTGGATTAAAATGCTAAAAAGCAGGGCAAAGGATGATAAAGGATGTACATGCATAACAATTCCAGGGGCTTAAAGAGGATAAGTAGATGCTTAAGTTCCAACTCACCACTCTAGACTCTTTAGTAATAACACATAGCATTCCATGGAGATCCAAGAGAGACAATGCTTAAGGAGTGTGGTTGAGCGTTCTATAAATTGAGGTTGAGTATTCCTGCCCTAGCAAAGCTTAAAAACAAGCAGGGATAAAATTAATACAAAAAATAATAATAATTTTAGGCCAAAAAAAAAAAAAAACCTACCAAAAGAATCACACTATTTAAAGGAAAGCAAAAATTACAATGCTCAGTATCTAATCAAAATTCTACACAAGTCAGCCAGAAATGGCAACACATAATTAGAATAAAATTCACTTAACAAAAATAGACCCCAAAATTTATAAATTATGGAATTACAAAACAAAAATTCTAAAAAATATATTGTAACTATAAATATATATTTAACATAAAATAGGAACATAATAGGATAAAAATCAAACATTTTTAAAAGACCCAAAGAAAAAACTTAAATGTAAAAACTTGATTATTTAAAATTAAATTTTTATTGAATGAGACCAAAAGTAGATTAGACATTTTAGAAAAAAAAAAAAGAGAAAGGATTAATGATCTTGGAAGAAGAGCGATACAACCTATCCAAAATGAAGAAAAGAGAAAAAAGGTAAGAAAAAAAAAATGAATGTGAACCTCTGGACCTGTGGAATAAATTGAAACAGGGTGAAATGATATAATTATAGTCTTAGCATAAAATAAAATAAAGATAGTTTAAGAAGTAATGGTTAATAAGATGCAAATTTGATTAAAGAAAAAACAACTATAAACCTACCAATTATAGAAGCTCAAAGAACTACAAACTGGAAACACATATACTGCATCGAGGAATATATAACTACATTTCCAAAAACCAGCACTGTGAAAAACAAGACACATTATATACAGAGAAAAAAAGAGCAATTGAGTCTTCTCATAATGAATAATGAAAGCCAAAAGACAATGGTAACTATTTTCAAGTAATAAAAGAAGAAAACTTTGTCAATTTAGAATGCTATATCCAGCAATATTCTTTAAAAAATAACAGTGGAATATAAACACTTACAGAAAAAGGGAAGGTAGAGAATTCATTATAAGTTGATCAGAACTAAAAGAATATTAAAAGGAATTCTTCAGGAATAAAAACTATACCACATGAATCGGATCTTCCCAAAGAATAAAAAGTACCAGAAACTATAAATATGTGAATAAACATAAAATATTACTTCTAATTTTAATTTTAAAAAGATAATTATAATTTAAACTAAAAATAAAAATAATGCATTGTAAGGTTTATGATGCATGCAGAAATAAATTGTTTAAAAATAATACTATAAAGTATGAAAAGGAATTTTTTTAAGCATTCTTTTTTAACAATGTATCTTGTAAATGATACATGAAGAGTATATTATTCCAAGATAGATTGCAATAAGGTGAATATGTGTATTTTAAACATTAAAGCAACCATTAAAACCAGAAGAGTTATAGCTAATTCATAAATAATGGAGACATTAAAATATATTTATAAAAGCAGAAAAACAAAAAATAATAAACAGATGCAACAAATATAAAACAAATTACAAGATGATAGCCTGAAAACAGTGATATTTACATTAAATGTAAATGATCTAAACATGCTCAGTAAAAAGGCAGAGATAAAAAAAAACATAAGAGTGACTATAAAACCATGCTTTAAAAAACACAGTAAGAGATATAACATAAATAAGAGAATAAAAAAATATAAACTCTGCAAACATTGAATGTAAAAAAGCCAGAAAGGCTATAGTAAAAACAGGAGAAAAAATATTACAAAAGAAACAATATTACTAGAGACAAAGAGGGACATTTCATAATGAAAAAGAAGTGAATTAACTAGGAAGCATTAACAGTCCTTCATACCTGCATACACAATTACAGAACTGCAAATACATAAGGCAAAAACTAGTACTAACGAGAAGATAAATAGACAAATTCAGACCAATGACTGGAGTTTCCCATGCCCTTCTCAGTGACTTATTAAACAATAGCAACAACCATATAATTTATAAGAAATAGAAAAATTTTTAACAATATCAACCAAATGGACCTAACTGGCATTTATGGAATACTGTAACCTAACATCACATAATTTTCAAGTATAGGTGGAATATTTAACAAAATAGACCATATCATGTGCCATAAACTAAGTTTCATCAAACTTAAAAGAATTGAAGTCATAGACTATGTTCTCTGACAATAGCAAAAATGAACTAGAAATCAATAACAGAAAGATATGAAAATATCCAAACATTTGTGAGTTAAATAAAGCATTTTAAATACCACATGGGTCCAGCAGAAATCAAGAGGCAAATCAGAACACAATCTGAATTAAATAAAAATGAAAATCAGCATTAAAAAATCTGTTCAAAGGGAAATTATGGGTTAAACTGTTTATATCAGAAAAAAACTACAAAAAATTAAAATCAATTATCTAAATCAAGAGTTTACAATTTTTTCTATAAAGAACGATATGGGAAATAATTTAGGCTTTATAGTCTCCTGTTGTTCCTACCAGGTCTGCCACTGCAGTGTGAAAGCAACCATAGACAATGCATAAATAAATAAGCATGGCTGTATTCTTAAAAAAACGAAACAAACAAAACAAAAACCATTATTTATAGAAATTGTAAATTGAATTCCATAAAATACTCACATGCATAAAATATCATTTTTATTTATTCAAATATTAAAAAGTGTAAAATTTACTCAGCTTTCAGGCTCTACAGAAATAGATGGTAAGCTGAATTTGGCCCACAGTCCATAGTTTGTGAACTCCTGATCTAAGCTTTGACCTTAAGAAGCTAGACAAAAGAAACAAATTAAACCCAAAGTAAATGAAAGAAAGAAAATAATAAAGATACAAGCAGCATTCAATGGCATTGATGACAGACAAATGGGATAGGAAAAGCAATGAAACCAAAGGCTGGTGATTTGGAAAAAAATCAATAAAGTTGATGAACTTCTAGCTCCACTAATAAAGAGAGAACAGGGTGAAGATATATTACTAATATTAGGAATGAAAGAAGAAACATAATCTAGAGTCTACAGGTTACTAAGGAAATGCTATAAACAACTTTTTGCCAATAAATACAACTTAGGTGAAATAAATATATTCTAGAAACACACAAATGATCTAAATAGACTTGAAAAACTAGAAATTTTCCATAACCCTAGATCTTTCAGGGTATTTTAATTGGTAATTAAAAAATTTCTCACTAAAGGAAACTCCAGACCCACAGGCTTTCATTGGCAAATATTACTAAGCATCTAAGAAAGAAATAGCATGAAATCTATATGAACACATCCAGAAATTAAAAGAAAAAGGGGTCATAATTACCTTAATATCAAAAGTAGGCAAAACTTTCACAGAAAAAATTATAGACAAATATCTCTTACTTGAAAAATCTTTTTACATTTTTGGCAAAGAAACCCAGAAATGTATAAATAGGATAAGACAGTTTGTACATCTGTGGTTTATCTTGTGAATAAAGTCACCATATTAACAAAATAATTGGGAGAAAAAGAAACACAAGACCATTTTCAGAAACACCATTTGACAAAGTGCATGATAAAAACTTTTAGCAATTCAGAAATATAAAAGAACATCAGTGAAGCATCTATCAAAAACCTGAAGCTATGATTATACTTCATGGTGAAAGGCTGAATTCTTTCCCCCTAAAATTGGGAACAAGTCAAGATACCTGCTTATATCATGTCTATCAAGATTGTGCTAGAAGATATAACCAATGCATTAAGAATAATAAAATAAAGTAAAATGCATACATTTTGAAAAGAAGTAAGTTTCACTTTATATTAAAACATAATGAGTATCCTAAGAAATCTACAAGAACTAATTCATGAATTAAGCAAGGTCATACTGTTCGAAGACAAAAGAAAAAAATCAATTGTGTATATTTATATATTAACAATCAATAACTGGAATTTGAAATTAAATCAAAATGCTTAAAATAATATCAACATATTAAATATATAGATATAAATTTAACAATACACGTATAAAAAACCCAAAAACATTGTCAAAAGAAATTAAAGGAGACCCCCAAAATTGAGTGATATATCATATTGTTCATAGACAGGAAGACTCAATAGTGATAAGATAACAATTCTCCCTAAAATGCTTTATAGATTTTATACAATCCCAATGAAAAATGTAGTGGGATGTTTAGTAAAAATTGATAAGCTAATTCTTAAATTTATATGGAAAACTAATGACCCAGAATAGCTAAAACAATTAAGTAAAAAAGAACAAACGTAAAAGACTCACACACTCTGATTTCAAGATATAGCATAAAGATACAGTGTTCAAGATTTATTTCTTCTAACCATATTGCACTGGTTGTGATTTCCAGAACTATTTGAATGACAGTGGTGATGAAGATATAACATGCTTTGTTTTTGAACTTATAGGCAGAAAATTCAGATTTACATTGTTGAGTAAATTAACTCTAGCGGTTTTTATTTTTTGTTTGTTTTAAAGATGTCATGTGTCTGTTAAGAAAATCTATTCTGAGATTGCTGAGTCTTTTTATTACAAATGGATGTTGAACTTGTCACATAATTTTTCTGCATATTTTAAGATAATATGGCTTTTATTTTTAGTTGGTTAATATGGTGAATTGTATTGATTTGTTTGTGAGTTTGGATCAGGCTTTTATTCTTGGGGTAAACCTAACTTGTTTGTGAAACATTATTGCTTTTATATTTTACCAATTTCAACATGTTAATATTTTATTGAGAATTTTTATGTCTATAGTCATGGGGTACACTGGTCTATAGTGGTTTTTTTTTTTTCCTTGTAATGTCTTTCTCTACTTCTAGCAGCACTAGGGTAACTTAGGAGTCATAACATGAATGGGTATTGTTTTCATCTTTTCTATTTTCTGAAAGGGATTTGCAGAATTTGGTTTATTTCTTTCATAAATGTGTGATTGAATTCACTGTGAACACATCTAAGTCTTGATTTTTATTGAAGGATTTTTTATTACATATTAAATCTCTTCAATGGACATAAGTCTATTAATATTATTTCCTTTTGAGTAAGATTTGGTAGTTTGTTCTTTTAAGAAATTGACACATTTCATCCAGGTTGTGAAATTGATGGACAAAGAATTATTTGTAGGGTTTCTTTCTTATGGTTTTGGTATCTATACTACACAGTATTGAATACAACTTCATTTCTAAAGTTGATGTATGTACACTCTCTTTTTTTCTTGGCCAATGTAGTTAGACTTTATAAATTATTTTCAATAATTTCCATAATTTTTAGTTGATATTCTCTATTACTTTTGTTTTCAATTTTATGAATTGTATCCTTCTTTCTTATATAATACCTTTCTCTTGTTTTGAGTCTAATTTCTCATATTTTACTTGTTTATTAAGCAGGATATTTATGATATTGATTTGAGACCAATCTTTTCTTCTTCATTCCTAGTATGAGTATCTAATACTTTAAATGTCCTTCCAATCACAGTTTTAGTTGCATCTCATACATTTTGAAATGTTGTATTTTTATTTCATTCAGTTCAAAATATTTGGTAATTTTCCTCAAAACTTCCCATTTGACCATTGAGTTATTTATAAATGTTCTATTTACTTTTCATGATTGGGTTTTTACATATGTTTCTGTTGTTGATTTTATTTATTTTGAGAAAAGGAAAGAGGAAGAGTTCATGTGCACGTCGGAGAGGGGCAGAGAGAAGAGAGAGAATCCCAAACAGGTTCTGCGCTGTCAGTACAGAGCTTGATGCAGGGCCCAATCCCACAAACTGTAAGATCGTGACGTGAGCCAAAATCAAAAGTAGGATGATTAACCGAATGATTAACCGACTGATCCACTCAGGTGCCCTAATTTTAAATTTTATTGTATTGTGAATTTGTATAATTATATATTTTCAGTTCATTATGGTTTGTTTAATGGCTCAGAATATGGTCTAGTTGAATGTTTCATATACACTTGAGGAAATGTGTATTCTATTATTGTTGAGTAGAGAGCCAATTAGATCAATTTGATTATGTTCAGTTCTTCTATACTATTACTGATTTTCTATGTGTTCTATCATTTAATGAGAGAAGTGTTTAACTCTCCAAATACATTCTCTCATGTAGCTTATTATTTGATACAAGCAGTGACCTTATTTCTTTATAGTTTTGAATATTACACTCATTTTAAAAGCTAGTCTTAAATTATTATCCTTATACTCTATTGCAATATAGTTTAAATTATTACTCAAAGAACTAAGTAGGTTATTGTATTATTATTGCATTATTGTTATTATTCTAAATAATCTACATAGATAAACCATATCATTTATGTATCAAATCACTTTCATGTGTTTGTTTTCCTTGTATATTATGATATTTAGACTCAGACATAAATGAATATATTTTCAAGAACAGATAATTATAACATGAGGTTTTATTTGTTAGTGGATCTACTTTGTTGAAAATCTTGTCAATATTTTTCAAATGCTGAAAATCCTTATTTTGTACATAGAAATCAAATATTGAATGCAAATTCTATCAATGCTATCAGCCTTGTAGACAAATATTAATACTTATAGAATCATGAGATATTTAATTAAATTGACCTCACCATATCGTATTGCATTATGGAAACAAGTAATAATCAATCTCACTTGTAAATCAGAGCAGGGAACATTCACTGTATCTACCATATCTTTTTAGTTGTATTCTCTTTCATTATAATAGTTGCCTATATTATCCTAAGGAGGAAAATAAAAGTATTATCAAGTGAAGTAAAATAAGTGGCTCAAATGATTTACTTTTATGGTACATGAAGTTAATTTCTGTCTTCTTGTAAATTATTATTATGTGAACAGTTACAACATTCCCATTTAAGGTATCCAAGGTTAAAATGACTCCATCAGTGATTGTAGGTATATTTTACACCATTTTAAGCTCAGAATTATATTTTACCAAATATTGGGCACTGAAATACAAAAAGGAGATAAAAGTGATATTTGATACATATGCATTCACTTTTGGTTTGAAACAAATAGTCTTATAAAGTAAATCAGTGAAAATCTTGATTCTTTTCTGTTTGCTTGTTTATTTGTTTGTTTTTGAGAGAGCACAAGCAGGGGAGGAGCAGAGAGAGGGAGACAGAGGATCCAAAGTGGGCTCTGTGCTGACAGGCTGATAGCAGGGACCCCCCAGGTGGAACTCAAAATCATGAACCACGAGGTTGTGACCTGAACCGAAGTCAGAAGCTCAGCGGACTGAGCCACCCAGGTGTCCTGAAAATCTTGATTCTTTTGAGGAAAGCCACAGTTTGATTTTAGGTTATTAGTGGATCTTCTACCCCTCTATTAGCCTTGGAACCCACTCCTATTTAGGGGCTTCATACTGAGAATATTATGGTTTCCCACAGAAAAATAGCTGTTGCTTCATTTTCACAGTTCTTAAAACTTCAATTCCATTCTGGTTTCCAGAATATTCTCCAATTCCATACTGGTTTCCCTACTGAACTCTCTGAGCTAATTTCCTTTCGATTTTTTACTTGCTCACTTGGCTCTGATTACCCAGGTCTCTTCACTATTCCTTGTTTAGCAGTCCTCTCTTTTAGGGCTTTCACACTTGCACTTCCCAGAACACTAAGAAACCCTAAGGACTTCTGTCCTCCTCTCAGATTTCTGCTCAAATATCATCTTATCAGAGAGGCTTTTCTAGACCATTTACCATCCTTACTTTTTTTGTCCAAACACTCTTATCATGACCTAGCATATTATACATGCAGTTCCTATTTGTTTATTTTCCATCTTGACTTCCATTAATATTCAATTTCCTTTAGAACGGAGACTGTCCATTTTGTTTACTTCTATATCCCCAGGGCCTAGAGTTCTACCAACAAGAAGTAGACACTTAAGAAATACTATTTGATATATTTATTGGGTGAATTAATGAGGAGAATATGCCCTGAACTGTATATAAGCTTGCATCGATATTAATTGCCAACACACATACATCTTGAAGTACTATATATTTGTGAACTTGTGCAAAACTATACAACTTGCATTTTTCAAGATAAAAAAATAAAAGAAGTGCATTCTTACTCACAGCCTTACCCATAATGCTTTTTGTAAACTTTCTAAACACATCAGTAATTATGATAGAAGAACAGTATGAGATTTAGTTAAAGGGAAATCATGGATTTATTGATGTGTTGTCTCCATGTGAAAATGTGCTACAATTTAAGGAGTGCATTTGTTGTGATGAGCATTGGGTGTTGTATGGAAGTTTTGAATCACTATATTGTACACCTGAAACTTATATTACACTGTATATTAACTAACTGGAATTTAGGAGTCTCATGCTCTACCGACTGAGCTAGCCAGGCGCCTTACTAACTGGAATTTAAATGAAAACTTAAAAAAAATATTTAAATACTTTATGGCTTTACTTGAAGTTTTAAAAATATTCTATATATCTATATTTGATTGAAGTATTTGTGTAACTCCAAGTATCTCTGAAAACCATAAAAATTCACAGAGCACAAGTGGAAAACTCATAAAGTGGAAGAATGTATCTCAAAAGAATATAACTTTCATTTAACCAGAATAAAAAAAAAGGAAAGAAGCAGGCTGTGGTGAAGGCTATTTTCTACCAATCCTTAAACAAGGGGTCACTCTTACAGAATGGGTCTATCCTAAAACAAAAGGCCTGAGGAGAGCCCTTCTGTCATGAGAACAGTCCAAATCCTAATGCCCACTCCTTGATAGAACTGCTTCCAAAACATTCTTGACTCCAAAGAAGATACAACTATTACATTTGAAAACTAAACCTTAGCAAGAAAGAAGGAAAAAAGAAAGAAAAGAAAAGAAAAGGAAAAGAAGGAAGGAAGGAAGGAAGGAAGGAAGGAAGGAAGGAAGAAAAAAGAAAAACACGGTTCAGTGGGTATTTATTGAATGTCCACTTACTATGTACAAAGTTAAGAGTGACAAAAAAGGCTACAAAAATAAATAAATAAATGAGCAATTCATTCAATTAACAATTATTGGCCGAGCTCCTGCTACATCCAGATATTGCCCAAAGCAAAATAAAGAAAAATTCTAGATGCTTAAGGAATTTGAGAGAAGTGGGTAAGTAAGGTTTACTCAAGAGGGAAAAACTGAATACTGTAAGAGTAAATTTATCATAATGTGATGTGAACGGAGGAACAGAAATGAGGGCAAGCAGGAGTTTTGAAGAATGGCTCAGGTAGTTTGTACTGGCTAGATTGAAAATGAGCTGTGTAAAATACTTATGGAGCAGGGGCGGGGCTGGGGGCATTCACACTGCAGAGACTTCAAATGCCAAGTCTGAGGATTTTGTACCGAATTTGCTGGTCATGAAGAGCCAGTGAAGGTTTGTGAATAAGCAAGTAGTCTTAGAAGTCAGAATGAAACAAAGAATGCACTATTATATGTTGATATTATTTTAAAACATTAACTTGCCTACATTTTGTTTCATTCTCAAAAGCCCTACAGTAGACAGATACATGTCTCTTCATAAGCTACCAGGGGGAAAAAAAAGAAAAAGAAAATGAAACAATAAACTTAGTAGCTTTGACTCCTTTTATCTTATGAAGGTCCCTTTCTTTTGTATGGAAAGCTAGATCTTTTTTGAGTTACTCATCTGTGGTTGAGCTCTTTGACCTATTTGCCATTTTGAAAGAAACTGTGATGGGTTTTAAAATATTGTAGGAATATACCCAGATGAGCACAATGCCTGGCCCTTGTACCATGATGAAAAGCAATATTTGGGCATCTAATATTTGTATTCACTTCAACTTGTTTGTTCATTTTTCATTGTCAGTGCCCATAGAGATGAAAGAAATCAGTTCGTTATTGATTACTTTTAAATTCAGACAAGCTTGGGGAGGGATGGACTCAGACAGATGCTTGTGCACCAATATGAATGTTACATCCAACCAGCACCTGTTAAAGAACGTTAATGAAAATAGTATTTTGGATGATGTTCTTACAAGGCACTTCATTTAGTCTGTTATTTACTTACATCCATATATGTTAAACTATACTTACTAAAATGGCCTTGTCAAAAGAGTCAAGCAGATAATTTTGACTGACACCATCTCTGTATTTTGCTCACACAAACACATAGAGAGAGATGGTTTGAACAGCAGATTTCTTTTGCATGAAGGCCTAACACCTTTGCATATGACTCAACTTACTACCCTAATGTAGTGCTCATTAATCTGTGGAGCTTTCTTGGAAGATAAGAAGCTTTAAAATGAAAATAGTAAATTCTCTTACTTCCCAGCATCTGCCCAGTAATTCATATTTTCTAGGCAGATTTGCAGAATTCTTCCCCCAAGTTACCTTTGTGGTGCTTGCTTGAGCAGAATAAAATGAGGAAAGGTTTTAAGTTTAAAACATTCCTACAAGAAAACTAACTTAAAAAACTTAATCATCTTATACATAATAAAATAATAATTTAATACAAAGAATTCCTAGCAATGCTAATCAACTTCCTGAAAATCAGCAGGCTAAAACAATCATTTGCCCTACATTATCATTCTGGCCTTTTTGCAACTGAGTCCCTGAAAGTAAATGATGTCACTTCCCCTTCACTAAAAAGATCTTTTTGACCATTTCCATGAGACATACATTAAGTTGTTTTGGAAGTCGCTGCTAATAATCTTGCCCTTTAGACCTTGGCTTGCAGAGATAATGAGTCGGAATTTGCTGAACATTTCATCTCTTCTTCAAGTTCCAGCATGGGCAGGGTATTGAATGACCCAGTCTGGTAAAACATAACTGCTCTTTCTTTATTCTCATTACACTTGGGAAGCAAAATCTGATTAGCTAACTGACTGGAGAACTGTATATGGTTAACTGAAATATGACCCATCAATTGAGAAGCTTTAACATTGTGGGACAGACCAGGAGAGGCAGGAAACTTCCAGTTGTTTTTCAGTTGGAAGCTCATTTAACTCTCAATAAGCTGTTTCTAGAAGCTAAATCTAAATTCGTTGTATCCCCTTCCTGAAAGGTTTCTCAAAATGTTCCTCTAACTCTAAAATGCAGGTAGAATTGAGAGGGAATGGATCCTTAAACTATTTATTATTTTCAGTTATAAATTTAGTTTACTGAAATGTTAATGGCTAAAACACAAATGTCTTATTTTAAGTACTGGCAAATGTTATAAAATCTAATATCTCCTATCCAGATGTTAATCTTGTTATGATTAGTATGTATGGTAATCCAACATTTCAATTCAATCAATGCCAATCAAAACATGACTTTGGGAAAATTGAATGGATTTATTCATTCTCACATTAGTGAGTGCTCCTTTGCTATACTGGGCAGTGCCCACCTTTAAACTGAGAAGATGTGGTGGGGGGGAGGGGGCTGCCTGGGTGGCTCAGTCAGTTGAACATCCAACTTTGGCTCAAGTCATGATCTTATTGTTCATGAATTTGAGCCTTGCACTGGGCTCTCTGCTGTCAGGGTGGAGCCCACTTCAGATCCTCTGTCCCCCTCTCTCTCTGTACCTCCCCCACCCATCCTCCCTCTCTCTCAAAAATAAATAAACATTTTAAATTAACATTGTAAATTGAAGAGATAGGAAAACAGGCAATAATTACAACACTGCATTAAGGACCATAACAGAAAAGTAAGTACATATGTATTTTTATATAATAGTAATTATAGAGCTCTTCTAGCTCTAATCCTCCCCAGAGATTTGCTTTATGATACTATTTATTTATTTATTTATTTATTTATTTATTTATGAGTGTTAGAATTTTCACAAGTATGCCTGAATTTCACACATCTTACATTTTAATGCAAGCATTCAAAATCCTTCCAAAGGTTTCTTGGTGGTCCCATCTTACAAAGAGGGGCCTGCAGCACAAAATACATAGCTTACTTTTGTCCAGGAAAGACACAGAGTAAGACTATCATACATCTGTCTCCAGCCCTCTCACAGAATGCTAAGACATATAGTTTGCAGTAGCCATGCCATTTTACATGATTCCACAATCTCAAGTCATACCATAAAAAGATTGGCCTGGGGTTATCCTGAGGCATCTCTGGTTGTGCCTGGTTGTGTAAGCTCAGAGCCTCTGGTCAGTCCATCTGACTAATGTCTTCTCTCCTTGGCTTCCTTCCATAAAGGTGGCTCAGTGAATGGGGGCATCGCTTCTTGCTCTGAGGATAGGCACTCATCTCTCTTCTCCAGGTCAGAGTGCTCATGGGGAACATTAACTCATATGTGTCACGAGAGTATCTCCTTTTCTGGAAAAATCTCATAAACTGCCTGACTGCAATAGTCATTCTTCCAAACTCTCCTGGAAATGCCTGCTGTCTAAAGGTCTTCCCTTACGTGTTTAAATCAAAACAAGAGAGCTGTACTACTTTTCAGAAAAGTCCATCTGTCTCTACTCTGATATTCACAAACAAAAGAGCATAGGTATTCTTGCTTCTGTTGCTTGAGATCACCAGCGACAAAGTTTGTCCATGATTTCTATATGTATATAAAGAAATATTATAAAGTAATGACCATATTTTATTATATCTAGTTAATGGAATCCTATCAGGGCCTGGGCATGTGAATATTCTTAGGCTCTGCACACAGTTCTCTCCATATAAAGATAGTCTCTTCCCACTTCTCCTAATAATTCTTCAGCCCTTGCTTAAATGCACTTTTCTCCAGATTTCTGAGATACATGAAAGTGTATTAAATGTTCTTGCTTTGTGCATCATTACCCTAACCCTCATCTTCCTTTCATTGTACTTATTCTTCTCTGTAAAACCCACAAGGACAGGGATTTTAATTAATTTGTTCATGACTGTAACCACATATTGGGTAGTCACCAAATACATTTTGAGTAAATAATAAATAGATCAGTGACTCTTATGACAATAGCACTACATTATTCATATATATTAAAATTGTATCAATTTCAAAGATGATAGAAAAATATATGAAAATCAAATGTTATAAAGGGGCATAATATATGCAACTTATTCTCAAATGTTTCCAAAAATACTAATAATATGCACATAGAATCAAAAAGCAAACTTAACAGAATTTTATTGATTGGTGAACCTGTGTAATTCTTTTTGCAATATTTTGCTTTTTATGTTATTTTGACATTGATTTGAAATAAGCAATTAAGTTTTTAAAAACTTGAAAAATATTTTTAAAACTCCTACATTACAGTTCCTTTATATCAGCAGCATATTATTTGGGAATACTATTAAGTGCATTTGTGTGTATACCTATAAAAATTCAAACCTCTTCAAAAATGACTTTGAATTGTGAGAACATTCCATTCTATATTCGTGCTAGATAAGAAAAAGACAATGCTATTTGTCTTAAAGGAGTTTAGAAAATGCCACCCTAAATACGCTGCATTGGTATATTATTTTTAGCTTCAAGACAGGAAAACAGAAAATTCAGGTACAGGCTTTCTATGAACTCCTGGTATCTGTCTAAAGACAGATTCTCCAAAACAAATTCAAATGTCAGCAGTGCGGTTCTGGGGAGTTTCATCAACAAGGAAAGGTTGACTCCTATCACAAGACAGGAGACTATAAGTCCACACCACATTCAGACAAACTTTGTCACAAACTATCATAGCTCCCATTTTTCTGCTAACGGCTCACTCATCTTCCCTAAAAGATCATTCACGTTCCCCTTAGTTCCCTAATCCCCTCTTCCTTTTCCCCTATTCAGATGATAGACAAGCCCCCAAATCTCTTTTGCAGATTTCACTTTTGTTTTCCTATGATGTCCCCTGTACATCTTTTCTTCTGTTACTTGGTCTGTTGTCAGTTTATTTCATAGACCCATAGAACCTAGCAGTGAGGAAGAAAAATTTTTCCTCCCCTACAGTTTCATTACATAAATACAATAAAAAAGTAATCAAGATATAAAATTAAAAGTGTTACAAAATAGTAAGAAAAGATGTGATTGTCGTGTATATATTATGTGACTTGTAATGAAGTAATCATTGGAATTCTGACAGTCATGTAATCATTAACAAAATACTTAATTTCTCCATTAATGAAATATTTATTAAATACTAGCACATAATAAATCCTAGAAATGTTACTTTTTAATTTATACTTCTTAATTATAATCCATTAGTTCTTAGGATAAGTAATACCCACTCAGTGCTGAGAATTACTACATAAAATATGTATTTTTTTACTTTAACACAGTCTAATTGGAAATAAATAAAAGTTCAAGTGCAAACCAGAAAAAAAAATAGGATTTTCATTAGTCAGTCAAGAAATACAGATATATAAACACATAAAGTGAAAACCACTACAGATTGATTGCAGGTTGTTTGAGAGTCAAGTGGATTAAAACACTTGAAGTGGATATATTTTTTAAAAAAAGTCTAGATATAAAGCTAGAGATCTGAGACTCTTTCCAGAATAAAAGGAATACGGTGTACTTTTTTTATCTGTGCATTCTATTAACATTAAATTTAATTATGGCCCCTTTTCAGTGTAAAATAAATTTTTTTTAAAGATGAACTCAATGTTTGAATTTAGGAAACATTTTTTTTCATTTTTCAGCATTACAAGATCAAATATACAGCTAAATAAAATAATTCTTTTGAGTAATAATAACTCTGATTAATAAAAGTTTAAAAAGTTGGTATACTTTGGTGGTTAGAACTAATTGAATGACATTTTATCCAGCTATCCTCTAGCTGCCCGTCAATATTTGGTGTTATGGGCTGACATTGGGTTTCCGATAAATTCTAAAGTCCTTATGATTATATTTGGAGGTAGGGGAAACCTTTAAGGAGATTAAGTTAAAATGAATTTATATAGGTAGGTCCTAATCCAACAGGACTCATGTCCTTATAAGAAGAAAAGATTAGTACACAGACAACACAGCCTGGAAGATAATCATATGAGGACACACAAAGAAGGTGGCCATCTGCAAGACAAGGAGAGAGGCCTCAGAAGAAACTGAACCTTCTTATCCCTTGATCTCAGACTTCTAGTTTCCAGAACTGAGAGAAAATAAATTTTTGTTGTGTGGATCACCAACTCTGTAGTATTTTGTTATGGCAGCCTTAGTAAACTATTATATATAGTCACCTAGAATCCTAACTGATAAACATTTACATTAACAAGTGTCCCCCACATCTTTAATACCTCAGAACATGACAACAAGAAGCATTTTACCTTTCAAGCTGTATGTCCTTGGAAAAATTATATGACCTAAGTCTCATTCTATCTATTCAATGGGAATAATGATTAAACCCTACCCCTAGAAATGTTGTGAAAAATAAATGAGATGAAACATGTAAATTTTTAGCCTATAGTGTATTGAATAGTAATTGTAGAATACATGTGGTCATTTTTCTTAATTATTAATTATACAAGTTATTTCACAGGACTAGAATAAATTATCCCCTAATCAGATTTAATTACTAAGTGTGAATTCAGAAATAAATTAAAATGGGTTCAATGTCTTTTTATGGTATTTATTTTTGTTTTCTCTAGTATTTTTTCATGTATTTTCTTTTTTTTCTCATTTTTGTCTATGTGAAGTTGAAAAAACCAGTATTAAGAATGCTGTCAAGAATATTGGACTAAATTCTACATAATAGATAAAATAACTGAGTACTGGATAATATTAATGGATGAGTAAAGAGCATATGTCAGATTTTCTTTCTCTCTCTCTCTCCCTCTCAACTCAATGTTTTTTTCTTTCTCTCTTTCTTTCTCTCTCTCTTTTTCTCTCTTTCTCTTTCTATTTTTAGAACCTCACATACACAGATTTAAGTTAATGGCATAATATCAGCATCATTACATCCAAATCTTCCTCTAATTTACTTTAATCATATTTTATTTTTTCTTTATCCTCTTTTTCTCCAGTCCCATTCCTCTCGCCTTCCATTCCTATTTTTAGTATATTGAATGCATGACTCTACAGTCCTTTCCATTGCCAATTTTCTTATTTAGATGTAAATGTATCCTTGAAACTATATAGAGTGCTCTTTGAAATGTATGTATGTGAAAGAGAGAGACATGTGCTGTCTTCCATTATATGCATATACCACATTTAATTTATCATTTTTCATAGCAAAGGACACCTACGTTGCTTACGGTTCTTGGCTACAACAATCAGAAATGTTCTGAACTTTCTGACTTATATGTTATCTTTGCACCCTTGGAAAGTTTATTTAGATCCCATACATGGAAGAAGCTTCCACCTAACTTTCCTTCCTTTCCTTTCCTTTCTCCTTCATTTAGGATCACATGCCAGTTGTGGTCTGATGGCTCTGCTAGCATCCCCTGACTCACTCCATCTTCTCTCACAGGGCTTCCCATTGATACATTTGTAGGTGATTAATACTATCTTGGTGTTTTCTCTCCAGAGAATATGGATTACACAAACTCTGATAAGTACTTCTTTTTCTGTTTTCTTTTTGGATTAGTTTGTTTTAATTTCAAGCATTATTATGTAACTTGTTTTTTAAGTCTTTTCCATTCTTCTCATGAAATTCTTACTCTTTTAATTCATGTTTTACTCTTTTCCTCTGTATCTGTTAATATAGATAAATAACTATAATGATTTCAAATCCTCAGTTGCATGGTTCCAATTTATGGACCACTGATCTCTGGTCTAGTTTTATTGATTGATTCATTGCTTAATAATTATTTTTTCTTATTTTTTGTCTAAGCTCTAGTTTTTGATTAAATGACAAAATCTGTATATAGAAGAATATTAGAACTTAGATAAATATAATTTATGTCTAGCAAAAGACATATCTCTCCTTCTGTCTGGCTATTAGCATAGGAGTTATCTCAGTGCACCACAGACTTCGGATGACTCCATATGGGGAGGATCTGTGTTCATTGTGCAATTTAATGTGTGGTCTATAATACTGGGGATTTTCTTAGTGTCCCCGCTCCACTCTCAGCTTTCGGGAGTATAATAAAACTATACCACATGCCTGATCACTCTTCTCTTCCAGAAGTTAATGGCCACTGCTTTTTAGTGGGCCCAGAGCCCTCAGTGGGATAGGAGTTTTCTTGGTTATCCCATTCTAGTCAGTTTCAATCAGACCCTGTTTACCTGAGATTCTAACTCTCTGCCCTTTTAGAAGTAAAAAAAAAGTAATATTTTACTTATATTTATAAAAGTACATTCTTCCTTGTACTGGTAAAGAGTCCTGAATATGAGCATGTAACCTGTCCCTACCCCAGAAGCAAACAATCTTTGCTTTGAATCAACGAATTATCCTCAACATTATCAGATAGTTTCTTGCCCTATCTCTTGTATCAATGTGAGAAGGATGGGTAAATGAGGATCTTCTATGGAGCTTTGGGTAAGAAACATGGGGGAGTTCATAGCTTTTTCATTAGTTCCAGAGGGTTTTTCCTTTTTTCCTTCCCTCAATGTTGTTCTGGGACCACAGAGTAAAAATTTTTCTTCTTTTCCCCCCAAGGAGAAGAGGACTTTTGCTTGGCATGAGAGAAGATTCCAGTACATGAGTATAATTTAGTCCTGTCCTCTAGCATCAGTCAATTATCACCTGCATGCCTGCATGCACAGTTTACTTTGTATCTGTGTTCATGTCTACCACTTCTTCTTCCCACCATCTGCCAATAGTGTAACATCCAATATGTTCTGTATCTCCTCAAAGTGCTTGTTATCCTTTGAATTAAGTTAACATGGCTGCCTTAAAATCTCAGCCTTACAAAATGTCCAAACAGTTAAAAATGTTATAATTGTGTAATTTATATGGCTTTTGGTTTTGGTGTGGGAGCAACATCCTTCTCTTGTGGCTTTCTAAGTAGAAGCAGGACTCAAACATTTTTGATATCGCAAACTCTATAAAAGACTGTGCCTCTCAATTTAACTAAGATCATAAAAGCTTATAACAAAAATGAAACTTGGGGGTGCCTGGGTGGCTCAGTAAGTTGAGTGCCGACTCTTGATATTGCCTCAGGTTGCGATCTCACAGTCATAGTATGAGCCCCACTTGGGGCTCAAAGCTGAGCATGGAAACTGCTTGGGATTCTTTCCCTTCTTCTCTCTCTCCCTCCTCTTGGTCTCTCTCTCTCTCTCTCTCTCTCTCTCTCTCTGTCTCAAAATAAATAAGCTTTGAAAAAATGAATCGATTATTTATGCTTTTAAAAATATTTCATTTTAATATTTTACTTCTATTTATAAAGCCAATTCTCAATATTTCTATTTCTCAATCTAAATTGGCACGTAGATTTATTTTAACATAGTTAACACTTTTTGTAATATGAAGTGGGTTAAAGTTTCAAAATATAGGGGCACCTGGCTGGCTCTGTTGGTTGAGTGTCCGACTCAATTTCAGCTCAGGTCATGATCCCAGGGTCATGGGATCGAGCCCCATGTCAGACTCCATGCTGGGCATGGAGCCTGCTTGAGATTCTCCATCTCTGCCTCTACCACTCTCCCCTGCTCGCTCGTTCTCAAAAAAATTAAAATATAGGGGCACCTGGGTGGCTCAGTTGGGTAAGCATCTGACTTCAGCTCAGGTCATGATCTCATCCTGAGTTTGAGCCCCACGTTGGGCTCTGTCCTCCAAGCCTGGACCATGCTTCAGATTCTGAGTGTGTGTCTCTCTCTCTGTCCCTCCTCCACCATGCTGTCTGTCTGTCTCTCTCAAAAATAAATATTAAAAAAATTAAAATATATATCATAACACCTCCCTTTGTTTTATAAGTGAAAGAGAAGAGGCACAAAAAGATTGAATTAATTTATCTAGGTACAAGTCAGTGGATGGGTACAACCCAATTTGTAGGTCGACTATATCCAATACTAGTATTTGTGCATACCTTGGAAAATTTGTCAAATTTGGGTCAGGCTGAGTCAAAGTCTGTTTGCAAGAGTAACTTAGAAGACTCTCAAGAGTGTACTCACACCCAGAGAAGAGAGTGAAACAAACACGTTTGATCTAGTAATAAAAATTTAGTCATCAAAGATAGGGGACAAGGAGGGTTTGGCATCATGTTTGTAACTCAAATTTATCTTCGGATGCACTTCTTAATGGGGGATGGGTGATTCCTTCAAAATCTTAAGGCACCAGTCCAAGCTAGTAGAGCTAGTGTGTTTTAAAACCCAAACATCGACAACGCCAATATTTTTCAGCTTCTCTTGATATAAAGGTAGTAGCAATTTCTTTTATAGCTCTATATTGCTATATATAAAACTTTGTATCATATATAACTCTGATATGATCTTTTTACCTTCCATCCAGTAGATTGTCAAAAAATTGTATTAAATAATTAATGGATTAAATAAAGTATATCTCCCAGTCATCTGCCTCTGATGAATACAGACCACATTGCTCTAAGACAACTCTCTCTTCATTTAGTTTTTGGATAACATATCCCTTAAGCATAGTGCACTATGATTCAACAACATATTTCAAACATAGCAGTATATGCACACATATATACACTCATGAATTCTTGTTCTTTATGTGCTTATGCCTGCTCTTGTTTCTCTTTCCTCACAATTAACTTGGAATCCAAGCACAAATTATTCACAATGATTAATTTCTGTTCACTCTCATTTCACCCATTCCTACGATTCTTAACAAAGGATTGGAGAAATGGAATGTGTTTGTGGTGAATGAAAGTGACCACAGCTACAAATAAAATCCAAAAGAAACCTATTTCACAAACGCTTTTGTAAGATATTGCAGTATAAGCACTGAAGCTTTTGGTACCCCTGAGGATAAAAACAACACTCAAGCAGAGAGAGGAAAACTGCCAGCTTCTATGAGGTTTACAAGTTGACTTTATCAAACTAAGGCCTTTAAAAAGCACAAACAACACTGGATGTTGAAAGTAGCAATGGTGATACCCAGGAGGAGGAAATGACAGTGATGCCTGACAACAAATAGCATAGTAGGAGGGACAGAAGCCACTAGAATGGTCTCATATATGGGCACTTAAGGAAGGAGCAGCTATTACTGGAGGTTCCCAATGCATTGAAGATAGATAAAGCTGAATGATAGATAATTTCTGTTCACATCTAAAACATACCTTGGGAATTCCTAGAATTAACTGGGCTGGGGAGACTTTTGAATGTATTGACACTCTTACAAAAGATATGAAGAAATTACCAAGAAATATAAATTCACAAATGGTTAAAATAAGAGATATAATCAGGACATTAACTAAGATATATATATATATATTAGCTATATATATATATATATATATATATATATATATGTGTGTGTGTGTGTGTGTGTGTGTGTGTGTGTGTGTATATATATACACATATATATATAGCTATATATATATATACATATATATATAGCTATATATGTATATATTCTCACTATAACTTAATCTTGTTAGTAGTTGTAAGAGTAAGTGGTGTAAAATTTTCACTACCTCTATATTTTTCAGTAGCATTAATCTTTTTAACCTTTCTTTTTTCTCATCATAGCACTTACCCTTATGATAAAAATAATATTACTATTTTTGTAGGAATAAAAAAATATTAGAGCTGGAAGGGATTTTGAATATCATCTCATGACATCACCTCATATTATAAAAAGATAATTTGAGCTAAGTATGCAATCCAACTAACCCATCTGGTCGTTGAGCAAAAATTAATAATAGAAATTCATACTGTCAAAGTGCTGTGACACTGCACTGTAACCTTTGAAATACTGTACCTTTTTAGAACAGCTATTTTTAACATGAAGAATCAGTTTCAGAATCTAAATTTTATATAAAAGATGGGGCACCTGGGTGGCTCAGTCAGTTTATCATCTTACTTCAGCTCAGGTCATGATCTCACCGCTCATCAGTTTGAGCCCCGCGTCAGGCTCTGTGCTGACAGCTCAGAGCCTGGAGCCTGCTTCCAATTTTGTCACTCCCTCTCTCTCTGCCCCTCTCCCACTCATGTTCTGTCTCTTGCTCTCAAAAATAAATAAACGTTACAAAATTAAATTTCATATAAAAGGGAATCATAAAAATTAAAGTTTTGAAAAATAACAATATACCCCCCAAAAAAGACAAAAAAGAAAATCTAAATCCACATCCCTATAGACAGTATTTAAAAAGGAAATGTTTGGGGCGCCTGGGTGGCTCAGTCGGTTAAGCGGCTGACTTCGGCTCAGGTCATGATCTCGCGGTCCGTGAGTTCGAGCCCCGCGTCAGGCTCTGTGCTGACAGCTCAGAGCCTGGAGCCTGTTTCGGATTCTGTGTCTCCCTTTCTCTCTGACCCTCCCCCGTTCATGCTCTGTCTCTCTCTGTCTCCAAAATAAATAAACGTTAAAAAAAAATATTTTAAAAAGGAAATGTTTGAGAGTCAATTCCATGACTCCTAAACTCCGTTATGCATTTTGAAATATGAAACGATTGTGATGGTGTGCAGAAAAAAAAAAAAAAGTTTAACTTGTGAGGGTATTTATTTGGAGATTTGTTGCCATGCTGTACATTTCCTGAGGGAAGAGAGTTGTGTTTCCTTTACCTTAAACTTAGTGTCGGACTTTGAGAGAGCCACTCAGAGACTTTGAATGCATTCCTTGCAGATTAGAGGCCAAGAAAAGTGAGAACAGATCCAAGAATGAGAAAAGGAAAAGGGGGAAAAAAAAGCCACAGTGTGTCCTAAAGCAATAGGCAAGAGGTGATTGTGTTAAGACCAGCCTGAACTCCATAATTCTCTTGGGTCAAATGATGTATGTTTCCTAGGCACGATTGTTGCCCATGCAAAAGAGCAAGTGAATCTAGGACTAATTAAAATTCTTTACAAATGGAGCATCAAAGAATTTGAAGGGAATCCAGCATCCTAAAGTGGGGTGAAGATGAACAAGTGAGCCAGCCACTGAGGTTGATCTTGTGAGTCTGAGGAATAGAAAACATTGCCAAGAGGTAAAAAGTTCTTGCCAATGGGATTGCCCCAAGAATACTCTGGAAGAAATAAGAAAGCAAGCAGTAAAGTCAAAGTTAACCATATTCCAGCTCTAGAGTTTATGAAGACACCCACTCAAGTCAGAAACACCTGATTCCTCTCCACTCACCACTTCTGTCATCCAATTAGAACAGAAACAGAGATTACAGAGTGAAGGAGGAGAAAGAAAGCAATAATAAAATGAAATAACCCAGTAAATAAATGGAAAAATATTTAAAGAGACAATTCACACACACACACACACACACTCAGACACACACACACACACACACACACACACTCACGCACATGCACACACACACACACAGTCATGAAAAGTTTTTTCTTAAATGGATTGTGCTTTTGGTGTCATTTTCAAAAAATTTTGAACTAGCCCAAGGCAACAAATTTTATTTTTATAGTTTTTTTTCTTCTGGAAGTTTTATGATAGTTTTAAAGTACCTTTAGGCCTATAAATCAATTTGAGTTAACTTTTGTATATGGTACAAAGTACGGCTCAAGGGGCTGTTTGTTTGTTTACTCATATGGGTATCCAATTGTTCCAGCAACATTTTTGGAAAAGTCTGTCTTTTCTGTACTGAATTACATTGTAACATGGGGTAAAATCAGTTGATTATGTATTTGTGCCTCTATTTCTTGACTTTCTATTATGTTTAATTGATATATTTATCTATTTGATGCCAATATTGTTATGTCTTATTTAATGTCACTTTAATGCCTTGAAGTCAGGTAGTACAAGTTCTACAACTCTGTTGTTTATTTCCAAAGTTGTTTAGCCTATTCTATGTCCTTCGTATTTCCATATGTTTACTGGAATTATCTGGGATAAACTTCTTTAACAAAAAACCCTTCTGGAATTGTGACTGGTATTATGTTGACTCCATGGATCCACCTGGGGAAAACTGACATTTAACACTTTTTAGGGGCGCCTGAGTGGCTCAGTCAGTTGAGCATCCAAGTTCAGCTCAGGTAATGATCTTGCGGTCCGTGAGTTCAAGCCTTGCGTCAGGCTCTGTGCTGACAGCTCGGAGCATGGAACCTGCTTCAGATTCTGTGTCTCCCTCTCTCTCTGCACCTCCTCCGCTCGCACTCTGTCTCTCTCTCTCTCTCAAAAATAAACATTCAAAAAAATCAAAACTTTTTAGTCTTCTGATCCAAGAAAATGATTGATCTTTTTGTTTATTTATTTTTTAAGCTCTCTTAGCAATGCTATCAGTTTTAACAATTTAGAACATTCACATATTATTTGTTCATCCAAAAAATAATATGTATTATTATGTTATTATATATGTTATTTATTATTTTCAATTTATTTATTGCTGGTATATAGAAATAAACTTAAATTTTATATTGATCTATGTCCTACAATCTTGCTAAACTCACTTATTGGTTCTAGCTGATTTTTTGTATATTCTACTATATTTTCTATGTAGACATTTATGTTGTCTGCAAATAAAGACCATTTAACTTGTTCATTTCTAGTCTGGATTCCTTTATTTTATTTTCTTAACTTACTTCGCTAGCTAGAATTTCCAAGGGTGAGGAAAGGGTGGAGAAAAAAAACAAAAGTTTAATAGAAGTGGTGAAAATGGCATTCTTGCCTCGTTTTTTGATCATAAGAGGAATGCATTCAATCTCTCACCATTAAGTAAGTTAGCTATAGCTCTTTTGCAATTGACCTTGATCAGGTAATGAAAGTTCCTTTCTATTTCTGATTTGCTAAGAGTTTTTATCAGACATGTCCATCATATTGTGTCTAGTGATTTTTCTGTATCTGCTGAAATGATCACATGACCTTTTTTTTTTGCTTTTAATCTGTTAATAAGATAAATTACAATGAATGATTTTTAAACATTAAATCAACCTTGCATTCATTGAATAAACCCTACATGATCATGTTATCCTTTTTTTAATGGTTATTTATTTATTTTTGAGAGAGAGTGTGTGTGTGCACAATTGGGGGAAGGGTAGAGAAAAGGGGGAGAGAGAGAATCCCAAGATGGATTCACACAGTTGGTGCAGAGCCCGACATGGGGCTTGATTTCCTGAACTGTAAGATCATGACCTGGGCTGACAACTGTGTCAGAAGCTCAACCAACTGAGCTTCCCAGAAGCCCCTACCCTTTTTACATATTGTAAATTGTAATTTGTACAATTTGTAATTTTGATAAACAAAAAGTAAAAATACTTTTTATGTTTTTATCTGAATTTTGTCTTCAGAGTAATGTAAGGCTTAAATACTGATTTGAAGGGACACATGCACCCCAATATTTATAGCAGCATTATAAACAATGGTCAAATTATCGAAACAGTCCAAATTTCCATCAACTGATGAATAGGTAAAGAAGTTTTGGTATATACACACACACACAATGGAATATTATTCAGCCATATAAAGAATGAAATCCTACCATTTACAATGATGTAAATGGAGTTAGAGTGTATTAGGCTAAGTGAAATAAGTTGGTCAGAGAAACACAAATGCCATATGATTTCACTCATAGATGGAATTTAAGAAACAAATAGATGAACATAAAGGGGTAAAAAGAGAGGCAAACCATTAAACAGACTCTTAACTACAGACAACAAACTGAAGGCTGTTGGAGGGGAGGGGGCAGGGGGACGGGTTAAATGGGTGATGGGGATTAAGGAGGGCACTTGTGATGAGCACTGGGTGTTGTGTGTAATTGATGAATCACTAAATTCTACTCCTGAAACTAATATTACACTATATGTTCACTAACTGGAATTTAAATAAAAAATTGAAACAAACTATATATAGAATATCATGAAATACAATTTATCCTTTTCAATTTTGAGAGAAATGTTACCTATTTTTCTTACTTAAATATTTGTTAGAATTTCTCAGTGAAACCATTTTGGTCTGGAGATTTTTTGGGAAAGTATTTTTAAACAAATAATTAAATTCGTTGCAAAGATATGGGGATATTTACGTAATGCATTTTTTCTCTAATAAACTTTGAAAGTTTGTATTCCTTAAGGATTTAATTATTCCTCTAAATTGTTGTTATAAAGTTGTTAATAATATTCTTATATTACTCTTATCTAGAAAATCTGTAGTGATGTCATCATTCTTATTCCTAATATGAAAATTTGCATTTTCTCTCTCTTTCAGTTTTCCTTTCTCTTTTTCCTTAATATTTTTTACTCATTTATAAATTACCTTAATCTTCACAAAGAATCAACTTTTAGTTTCATTACTTATTTCCTTTCCTATTTTTGGTTTATTCTTCATTGATTTCCATTCTAATCTTTATTACTTCCTTTTCCTACCTACTTTCAGTTTAATGTTCTTTCACAAAAAACCTAAGGTAGTAAATGAAGTTATTAATTTGTAATTTTCTTTTGTTGTAATACAGGAATTTAATGCTATACATTTCCCTACAAATTTATTTGCATCTCACAAATTTTGAAATATGCTGTAATGATACTTTCATTTGGCACAAAATACTTTCTAATTTGCTCTTTCTCCTTCTTCTTTAAACCATTAGTTGATGAGAAGTGTGTTCTTTGGTTCCAAAGCATTAGAGAGTTTGTCAATATCATTTCTATTGATTAGTAATTTTTTAAAGTTTATTTCTTTATTTTGAGAGAGAGAGAGAGAGAGAGAGAGAGAAGAGGGAAAAATCCCAAGCAAACTCCAGGCTGCCAGTGTAGGACCCAATGCAGGGCTTGACCTCAAAAACTGTGAGATCATGACCAGAGCTGATATCAAGGGTCAGAAGTTAAACCTAATGAGTCATCCAGGTGCCCTAAGTAGTAATTTGATTCCACTGTGATCACAGAAGATATTTTGTATGACTCAAGTCATTTTAAATTTAGTGCCACTTGGGTTTTTAATTTTTTTCATGTTTATTTATTTTTGAGAGAGAAACAGAGTGTAAATGGGGAAGGGGCAGAGAGAGAGGGAGACACAGAATCCAAAGTAGGATCCAGGCTCTGAGCTGTCAGCACAGATCCTGATGGAGGGCTCAAACCCACAAACCTAAGATCATGACCTGAGCTGAAGGCCTATGCTTAACTGACTGAGCCACACAGTGCAACTTGTTTTATAGCCAACAGCATCGTGTATCTTGGCAAATTTTTAAAAATAAAATTTTCTTAAACTATAGTGTTACTTTATTAAAAGATGAATTTTATGAAGTATGTGTTCTGCTGTTTTCATTGGTGTATTCTATATATATCAATTGTGTTAATTTTGTTGATGGTGTTGTTCAAATCTATATGCTTATTGGTTTTGTCACTTTTTTCTATCAATTATTAAGAGAGGTGTGATAAAGTATTCAACTGTAGGTATGGATTTACCCATTTCTCAAAGTTATATTATCTATTATTTCATTTATTTTGAAAATGTTATTAGGTACATAAACTTTTGGAATCGTTAGTCCTCTTGCTTAACTCTTTCATCATTATGTGCTAACTCTTGTTAACCCTTTTGCTCTAAAATCAACTTTGATATTAATATAGCCATTTCCATCTTTTAAAATTAGTATTAGTATGAAGTATTATTTTACAACCTTTTAATTAACATATTTATGTTTTATATTAAAATAATATTTTTAAATAGGTAGCATATTGTCAGATGTTGATTTGTTTTCTAATCTAAAAACCTCTTTTTGTTTCTAATTTACTGTCAGTATATCTATAGATTCCATGGCCTTTAAGTCTATAATTTTGTTAATTGTTTTTATTTTGTTCTACTTTTTTTTCACTTTTTATATATATCTCCTTTTGGATTGTTTTTATTTAGAATACCATTCTAGTTTTTTTGTTGAGTTACTAGATATAATTCCATGTTTCATTATTTTAGTGATAGCTTAAGAATTTATAGTATACATGTACAACTTATCACAGTCAACCTTTAAATATACTGAAGTAACTACAAGTTGTACTCTTTCCCACATACTATAAGAAATATACAATAGTATAGTTTAATTTCTCTCCTAATCATTGTGATATTGATGCCATACTGTTCTACACAAGCACACATAATACGTATGTATATATGTAAAATTAAAAACCACATATAAGTATATTGTTATTACTTTTGTTTTTAAATAGCCAAATATCTTTTAAGGATATTTAAATAATATAAAATATTTATATATATATACATATAGTTAACAATTCCAATGACCTTCTTTTGAGTATAAATTTTCATCTGGTAATATTTGTCTTCTACTTGAATAACTTATTTTAAAATTTATAATCCACAAGTGGTGAATTTTTTAAGATTTTGTGTATGCAAAATTTTAATCTTTTTTTGAAAACTATGTTTTCTTGGTAAAAATGTCTACTGAGTTTTTCATTCCTGATGAGGTTTTGGACTGGTTGGGGGGCTCAGGGCTGACAGCCAATAATTCTTGAAGACTTCTGTGGTGCTAAAAGGTAATTTTATCAAAGCATGGGGACAAGACCTGAGGGCAGAAAGACATGCACTGGGGTTGTGAAGAGTGACTGGGTATATACTATGGAGTTGGGGGTGGTAAAGGCAAGGGGAAGTTTTCAAAGAGATTTGCATATGCTAAAGAAGATTCACAGGTCTAGGTATTGTCAAGATAAGGTTGTTTTTCCCTCTAGCAAAGCATTAACAGTAAGACAGTAGGGAGTTTCTGGAGAAATGTTCTATTCTGCCAGCTTCAAGTATTTGTCAATGGGCTGCAGGTTATAAGGAAATTTAATTTTACCTGCCATTTCCTGCTTGCCTTTGTTCTCCATATCACTATGGAAGGGTGATGTTGGGCCTCCAGGAAACTGAATCTACAGGTTTCTGGAGAATATGCTATTGATAAGATTGCCTTTTTCTTGTAATTTACTAAGATATTTGTAAACTGATGAAGACTCAGGTCTTGTATACCTGTGATCTCTATCAGTTAACTGTTTGTTTCCTTTCCTTACCTTTGTTCTTGGGCAGCCTGGAGTTCCTGAGGAATATCACATATATCCCACCTTGGGGGAGGGTGTGTGTGTGTGTGTGTGTGTGTGTGTATGCTAGCTTGTACTTGGCTCTCAACTTGCCTTGTGCTCCCTCATCAATTCCTTCAGTAATTTAAAATGTTACTGTGTTACCTATGGCTTGAATTGTTTTTGATGAGAAATCTACTAACATTTTGTTTTCCCTCGGTATAGGACAAGCTGCCAACATCCTTATGTTTTTTCCTCATATTTATTACCTCTTTTTTTCCCTCTCACTGCTTAAAGACATTCACCTTTTCACTGAGTTTAAGCAATTCTATTACAGTGTGAGTTGATGTAGTTTTCTTCATGTTTCTTGTGCTTGGGTTCCGTGAGCTTTTTGTGTCTGTAGATTTACTATTTTCCCCACATTTGTAAAATTTTGGAATTTTTCTACAAATTTTTTTCTCTCTCCCCCTCTTTCCTTCAAGACACTACATGCATGAATATCTGGCTATTTGAAGTACTGATGCTCTATTCATTTTGATAATCTTTTTTCTCCCCTGAGTGTTTAACTTTGGGCTAGTTTCTATTGCTACAAGTTTGCTAATCTTCTACACATCTAATTTGCTATTAATCTCATTAAGTATACTATTCATCTTAGACATTGTAGTTTTTATTTCTAAGTGATCAGTTTGGGATTTCTTTCTTTCATGTCTCTACTTAGTTTATTTATCTAATATTTCATCTAGCTTTTTGGACATTTGGAAGATACTTATTATAGCTGTTTTAATGTTCTTGTTGTTTTTTTTTTCTTTTTTTTCTCATCTGTGTCAATTCTGGGTGAATTTTAAATGAAATTTTTTATTTTTATTAAAAGCAGTAGTTCCCTGTTTCTGTCATGCTTCATAACACTTGCTGGTCTTAGTCCTGGGTTTCTGCATTAAGAGCTTCTAAAAACCCTTAGTATCTCCAGAGTGAAAGTGGTAAAAGAGTCTTTTGTATGCTAATTAAATGACTGTGCCTGGGGTCCATAGTTAGCTTCCTGGTAGGGCTGGTTTCCAGAAAAACTAAAATTCAATTAGAGGATTGGAACTTTTAGCTGCCAACCCCTCACCTCCTCCAGGAAGAGGAGAGAGGCTGGAGATTGAGTTAATCACCAATGGCCAACAATTTAATCAACCATGACTAAATAAGGAAATCTCCATAAAACTCCTAAACTATGCAGTTTGGAAAGCTTCTAGGTTGGTGAATGCAACCACACCACACGACAGAGAGATGCAACATTGCAGATAGGGTCATAAACTCTTGTACTTGGGACCCTTCTGGACCTCACCTTATATAGTCTTCATCTGTCTGTTCACTTGTATCCTTTATAATATTTTTTATAATAAACCAGTAAACATAAGTAAAATGTTTCCCTGAGTTTCATAAATAATTATAGCAAATTATCAAATTGAAGAGTGGGTTGTGGGAACCTCCAATTTGTAACTGGTTGGTTAGTAGTACAGAAGACAACCTGGGACTTGCAACTGACATCTGAAGTGGAGGGCAGTTTTGTGGGACTGAGCTCTTAATCTGTAGACGCTGTGCTAACTCCAGGTAGTTACTACAGAATTGAGTTGAATTATATGACACCCAGTTGGTGTCTGGACAGTTGGACTATTGGTTGTTGATGCGGAAAAAGCCCACACAATTGATATCAGAAGTGCTGAGAGTGAAACCGTTTGTAGACTTTCATATGATATAGCTAAATTCAATAATGAATAAAAAAATCATCATAGAAAGATGGCTTTGCTAAATTAGGAGTAATAATATATAGTCATCATGCTGAGTAATCCACAGAAATTAAAACGTGTAACAAAACTGTATTTGTTATTTGAGAGAAAATCTTTCTTAATACATTATATTTTAAGTTCAGAGAGATCCAGACACATCCTTGCATGGGCTTACTGAAGGTTGTCATTTCTGCAGAGCCAATATTCCTGTCTATACTCACAGATAATATTAGAGAAGAACATACAAGAGAAAGAGTAAAAACAGTGGAGTATTCATGAAGAGAAGGAAGGGTCACTCCACAGGAATTGCTCATAAAGCTTGAGATGAAATAATTAGTGGTGCACATCAGTATTATTTCCTCTGCTCCACTTGTTTCTAGATAAACATCTGTAGGTAAACTCACCTAATTCTACTTTCTAGAAACCCAACCTGTTTGACAAGCAGTTAACAGCTAATTGGGGACAGGACAGCAACCTCCTCTTGGGCAGTTTAGTAGGTATGAAATGTGTCTCTTTACCCCTTTCTAAGGTATATGCTAATGATATTTTCTGGAAAAAGGAAAAGAGAAAATGTGGCAGAACAATCATGTGTGGTGAGGTATGAGGCTTAAATATAATATGAGGTAGAAAATTTAGAATGACTTGACTGAGTCTTAAAGGTAGCAATGAGATTTTTCTAATCAGCAATAATTATTGAAAGGTCACAGTTTCAGACTGAAATACCATGAAAAAGCCTGATTCCACATGGAAAAAGAGAGGTTTTTTTTAATTTTTTTTAAATATTTTATTTATTTTTGAGACAGGGAGAGACAGAGCATGAACAGGGGAGGGTCAGAGAGAGGGAGACACAGAATCTGAAACAGGCTCCAGGCTCTGAGCTGTCAGCACAGAATCCCACTCGGGGTTTGAACTCACGGACCGTGAGATCATGACCTGAGCCGAATTTGGACGCTTAACCGACTGAGCCACCCTGGCGCCCCAAGGAAAAGAGAGGTTTATATAGCTCATGGTGGGTATACATTATTACATTTTAAAAATAATTTATTTATAAACAAATGAATTGAAAATCTTTAAATGGGTAGTCTGTATGATGTGTGTATGTGTGTATTTGCATGTGGTTGGTATGATTCCAACTGCTAGAAAAATATATCATCAAATCAGTCTTGTGTTCTCCTTTATAGAAATACCATATTCCATATCATGATAATTTATACTCCACAGTCAAAATATATTTTTTTCAACTCAGTAAACATAATAATAGTATTTATTCACTCTACTAACCATTATGATTTGCTTGATTTGCTATGATTTGCTATGATTTGATGTTATACACAGAATATTTAAAAAAAATATTACAACTAGATTGGTGTCCTTTTACAGGTATCTCTTGGAATCAACAGTTATAAACTATTCAACACCATTAAACACAAATTTGAACAGAATTTTGAATCTAAGAATTTAAAGGCTAAGGTAAACAAGGATGAACTACACATCATACTTTTACTATGAAAAAAATTTTGAATTCTTATTAATAGAATTTCCCAGAGTCTGTTATTTCTTAAAAGTGTTGTGAGTTACTGTTTTTATAGCAAAAATAAGTTTGGAGATGCAGATAATGAAGAAGCATAAAATCAATTAACAAATAAAAGGTAATAAATGATGGTGGCTATATCAAAATGATAGTGCAAGATTTAAGTCTTTCCCTCATTTTGATCAAAATTTTTTTCAAAAATCCAAGAAAAAAGGAAAATAATGTTAAGGTTGAGAAAAAAGAAAATTAAGTGCAAAATGAAAATATATTGAAAAAATAAAATAGTTGAATAACAGATGACATAATCAACAAGAGTCTCAAGAATATGGAAATTGTTATATATGTGTGTGTGGGTGTGTGTATGTGTATACAAATTCCACACCTTATATACAAATCTTCCAAATATATTTGATTGTAGGTCTGTTAGTCAGGCAAAAAGTTACCAGCGAATGTGGTATCTTGGACCAAATTATTTCTCTGCTTATAAGATCCAATAAATATATGCACTGGTTAGAATGTCTAAGTTGTTATTTAATTAACAATGATAAATGCACAAAAACCAATCAATGCAAGAATTATGTGATTAGTATTGAGAAGAAACAACTTGAAATAAGGCAGATGATGGCATATGGCAGAGTTAGAGAGTGACATATTTTACATCCAGAGGGATCAAAACAGGGAATATGACTACTTCTGAGACGTGGATTAAATGCAAATGGAACAACTGGACTAAATCCTGGGAGTAAGATAAATAATCTAGAAGATATAGATGTCAATTTGGATGGTAAAGGTCATTAGAGTGATTTGATCATTGAAAAGAGACAGTAAAGGCAGAATCTGAAATCTACATTCAGATTCTGTGACATGATATAACTGAATAAGTTATATCATGAGGTATGACTCATCTAAGCACATGCCAGTTAGTAAAGAAATTCAGATTTTTGTTAACTATAAATTAAGAGTTAATGGGATCTGTAAAGGACATTTGATCCCAGGAACACAGGTTTCACTTTTGTTAAGGAAGACTAAAGGCTTAAAATGGCATCCTGCCTCACTGGCTAAACAACAAAATGAGAAGACAAGGACTTCTAATTCTAATTTTAAGTAATGATTCATCTCACATTAGGTGAGGCAATTAGCTTTGGTTTTCTTGATTATGAAATGGAACAAATAATACCTAATTACCTTGTGGGAACAGTATAATGATAAACTCAATATGCATAGTTATAAGTAACCTCAAAACTATAAAGTTCTAGATAACATACATAAGAATATTTTCAAATTCACCAGTAACTTGCAAAATACGTTGCTAGTTTTATGATACATTGTTGAACTCGTAACGTCAAATAATTGGTGAATGTGTGAAAGTTGTCTTCACCTTTCTAGATAAAATGAATATAAGGCAAATTTATTCAAAGAATTTTAAAGTAAAATTGTAAAATTTAAGATAGAATGGCATTGGCTCAGGGATAGAAGAATTGACCATTGGAACAGAAAAGACTGCAGAAAAAGACCCACACATATACAACAACTGAATTTGTCAAATAATTACTGTAATACAGTGAAGAAAGGATGGTCTTCTTAATAATGGTACCAAAAATTACATATAATATGTAAAAAATGTGACTGGACCCCATATCTACAAGTATAAACTAAAATCAGGCACAATTGGATTATGGACCCAAATGTGAAATGTAAAGCAGTTATGCTTCTTATGGAAAAAAAACTAATATTTTCATGACTTTGGAAGTAGTCAGAGATTTCTTTGCACATGACAAAATAAATATTAACCTTAAAGGAGAAGATTGATAATTTGGACCACATTAAAATTAAGAATTTCCATTTGTCAAAATATTCTATTCAGAGAGGAATAAGTAAGCCACAGAGTTGATGAAAATATTTACAAGTTATATTTGATGAAGGATTCACATCCAGAACATATAAAGAACACCTAAAATCAATGAGAAAAAAAAACATAGAAGAATGGGCAAAGTAATGAATTCTACAGTACACACACACACACACACGCACGCACAAGGTTATCTAAAGGATTGCTAACCAGGTAAAAAAGTACTCAGTTTCATTGGTTATCAGGTAAATATAAATTGGAACCACAGTGGAATAACTTTCAGCAAGATGGCTAAAACTTGAAACTAGTATTGTGAGCTGAATTATGTTCTCCAAAATTCATATGTTGAAGTCTTAATCCCCAGTACCTCAGAATATGACTATTTAGAGATAGGATATTTAAAGAGGTAGGTATTTAAGTTAAAATGAGGTGATTAGGGTGAGCCCTAATCCAGTGTGACTGGTGTCTTTATAAGAAGAGGAGATTAGGACATAGACACACACAGACAGAGAGACCATGTGAAGACTCAGGAGAAGATGGCCATGTATAAACCAAGGAGAAGAAACCAAAACTTTAAACACCATGATCTCAGACTTCCAGACTCCAATTCTATGAGAAAATTAATTCTATTGTATAAGCCACACAGTCTGTTGTATTTTGCTATGATAGGCCTGGAAAACTAATATAATGACAAAACCAACTGTTGGCAAAGTTGTGCAAAAAACTACATCTTCACACAGTTGATAGGAGTATAAGTTGGCACAACCACTCTAGAACACTTTTGGTATTATCTACTAAAGTATAAAGCATATATTATGATCTAACTCTTTCACTCCTGAAATGTAAATATGTTTACAAAGGACATGTATGATAGTATTCATAACAGAGTGAGTCCCTATAATCCAGTCATTGCACTACTAAGTATTTACCCAAGAGAATACAAAAATACTGATTCAAAGGGACACTTGCACCTTGATGTTTATAGTAGCATTATCAACAATAGCTAAATTATGGAAAGAGCCCAAATGTCCATTGATCGATGAATGGATAAAGAAAATGTGATATATATTTAATGGATTATTACTCAGCATAAAAAAGAATGAAACCTTGCCATTTGCAATGATGTGAATGGAGCTACAGAGTATTATGCTAAGCAAAATAAGTTAGAGAAGAACAAATACCAAATGACTACACTCATATGTGGAATTTAATAAACAGATGAATATAGGGGAAAAAGAGGAAAACCGTAAAATAGACTCTTAACTATGGAGAACAAACTGAGGGTTGCTGGAAGGGAGGTGGGAAGGGGATGGGTTAAATGGGTGATGAGGATTAAGGAGAACACTTGTTGAGATGAGCATTGGTGTTATATGTAAATAATGAATGACTAAATTCTATACCTGAAACTAATATTACACTGTATGTTAACTAACTGGAATTTCAATAAAAAGATTTTAAAAAAGAAGAGATAGAAGAAAAAAAAATAACAGAGTGAATCTTAACAGCTCAAATGAGAAACAACCCAAATATTCACCATCAGTAGAAAGGATAAATAGATTGTGATGTTTTTTACTATGTATCGCTTTTGGAGTAATTAGACAAAACAGATGACCATTACATACTAAAAAATAAAAAAAGGAAGCATGGATAAATCTTATAAACATATTGCTGACCAAATTGCCAGATATGAAAAAGTATACACTACATGGTTTCATTTACTATCAAAATCAAATATAGGGGTGATTAATCTATAATGAAAGAAATCAAGATACTGGTAACCTCTGTGGAGGAAGAAAGTAACTGGGAGGTGGATAAGAGGTTACTCTGCATTACCAAAATGTTTCATCTCTTAATTTGGTAATGGTGACATGATTAAATGGATTTTGCAAAAACTAAGTTGGAAATTTATGATTCATAGACATTTCTGTATATATTTTATTCTTCAGTATATTGAGTTCACTTAAAATTCAGAGTGAAGCATTTCCAAAAATGTTTTAAGCCATTATAAAGGTTTGTTTGTAGCTTAAAAAATAAAGGACAAACACATCACTCTTCACTCAAAACACCCCAAAGTCCTAGCCTCACATTCAGAAACAAAGCTGAAGACCTTCCCTGGCTTATGCCATTGGGCCTCTACTGCCTCTTGACTTGACCTTCTACTGCGTTCACCTTTGTTCACACTGGCCTCCTGGACATTCCTCCAACAGCCAAGTTTGTGTTCACTTCAGGGCCTTTGCATAATCTCATGATTTACCTCCTTATTTACAACAGGTCTCTGACCAGACAGTACTTTCTAATGAGGTCTTCCCTGACCTCCCTATCTAACACAGTAACATAGTAACACTTCTCCACACATTCGCTCTTCTTTTCCTGCTTCATTCTAAGTAATTATTTATCACCATACATAAGATATTCACTATATGCCCCTGGCATACTAACAAATAAGCCCTTAGCGGGCATGGATTTTATCTGCTTTTGTTTTTTTCTTTTTTTTTGTTTTCTTTCTTTCTTTTTTTTTTTTTTTTTTTTAGCTTGACATACTGCCTGATATGTAACAGGCTGTCAGTAAATATTTGCTTGAAGGAAATGAATGAATCAGTTTTTCTCTTATTATAAGATTTCAATATTACCTTGTCACCTATAACTTTTAGTAAATGGAGAATTGTCAAATGAGAATAATTTTTAAGTTACCCTAAATTATAAATAAAGATAAGAATAAGAACCCAAGTTAGCAAGCATTTACTGACATTAATGAAATGTTTTGAATTAACACTTCAGTTTAACAGATCACAATGATCTCAACAATAGTTTAGTAGAAAACCACCAGATCAGAGGAAGAAAAATGTCATTGTTTCATTTCTTCTCAAAGTAGTCTCTTATTATATAAGTATACATTGCATAATTATATGCCTTTCTCAAAATTTAAATTGTTTAAACAATGTAAATTGGGGTCAATTACTCATACTGAAATTAAATGTAATCAAGGGGCATTATAAAAAGGTGGAATAAAGTGATGTTTAGTGTTGGCCTTGCTTATATCATGCAAGTGTTTTTTTTTTTTTGTCCCACATACATGTATATAATATAATATGTATTATAATCTGTAAAATTATTCAGTATGATTTAGATACTATTTATTGTTTATAATCAAGACAAATGTGAAATGTATTATTGGACAGAAGATTACTGTCTCCAATTCTACATATTTTGTCCAAAACAAATCTTGTTCCTTCTGAACCTATATATCTCATTTGTTGCTTTAAAGATATTATGTAGGATGTTTTAGTAACACAGACACAAATTGTATATATGTTTGGAATTAAATTTTCCCTCTTCTAAGAAGTCCTATTAAAATGCTCTAGCCTAACCACTTGCTTCATGAGTTATTGTCCATAGGTATTTCTCATTCATAGCGGCTGATTTGTTTCTTCATTATGAACAAGCACTCAGACTGTCCTTTTTCCCCTTCATCAGAATTGATCCATGACCTGCTTGAAAGCATTTCCATGGAGCTACAGATAAACAAAACAGGTCACCTTCCCCTGATTTATTATTTTTATTAGGATTTGAAATCATTACCATGGAAGAGTACCCACCAAGTTATTTTGTTAAATCAAGATCAAGATTTAACTCACTAAGACACTTTTATTTGGTTCCCTACTTGCTAAATTTTTGTCATTTTCATCTATTTTTGCTCTTAAATCTCTACCTCATAGACTTCTTATCTGATTTTTCTCTGTCCTTTGGGCATTTTTATCAACTTCTCTTACTTCTACAAGAAGTTGCTATTTTTTTACCATTTTTTTTGTTACTATTTTTTACATTTTGTTATTGTGGTTGGTCTTTCAGAGTATAAATTGGAAATACTCTGGAAATGTTGGATATGTCTATGTTTTTATGTCAATAATTTGTGAATCACAGTGTATTGAGAAATCAGAAGACCAAGAGTCTGTGATATTAAGCAGCTAGTATTATAAGTTTTGCATATGGCTCCATCCCAGATTGTGATCTTTATATGAACATGATCATCTTTGTCTTGTTCATGATGACATCTCAGTGAATACCTCAGTGCCTATCACATAAACAGTATTCCATAAATGTTTATAAATGGATTCCATTTGCTTGCTTTTATTTGGCACTCATACAGCACATTCATACTTCAGATATTTTAAGCTATCCATTTGTATTGATTATTTAAATCTCTCACCAAAATAATTCCAATTGAAATGTGACTTTTGAATGGTCTTTTGGTGGGAGTATGGAGCTTTAAATATTAGGATACTACAATTTTATTTCTCATTAAAATCTGTATCTTTTCTCCTAAAATATAATTCCTGATAAAATTAGAGAAAAACATCATTTTCTATCCATCATTTCGACCCCTTATACAAGAGAAAAAATAATTCTCAAAGAATTAACAATGGCATTGGAGGGAATTGAGGGCAAAAAGATGAGTTAAAACAAAACTGCATGAGAATTATTTGTTTACATTAACGTGTAAAAACATCATTTGCAAATATAAAAGCTGTGGCTCTGAAAAGAGCAACATCTCTCCTCATTAACCTATAATGAAAAGATGCAAGGACAAAACTTTCAGTAATTTATCAACTAGAACCTCTCCTAAGCTCTTTTAGGAAAATTGACTTAGGCTGCTACCTAGGCTAAGAAAAAAAAAAAAAAAAGATTCAGAATTTCAATACCTTTTAACTGCTCTGAAGTAGATGTATAAATAACATGCACTAGTTTTCTGTTCCTTTAAGAAATGCATTTAAACACAAGAGAAATAAAGAATGAAAGAAAGGGACTCAGAGAATTTATACTTTACGTTTGCCATTTTCAGTTAATTGAGTGACCTCAATAAGAGGGAAAGCATCCATTTTTAAATTTCAGAATCTCTGCACAGTAGATTATATCTGAAAATCAAAATCCAAATGGTCATTTCAACTATCAGGGAAAGGACAATTTCATGGGTAGATTAATTTCATTTTTTGTTTATCTGTTTCATTCATTAAGTTTTTGTCTTCTGCTACTTATTGCTTAATTTTTCAGTTCTAAAGAGAGATTGAATGGAGGAGATGGAGAGAGATGACATATTAAACTATTGGCTAAAATTAAGTTCATTGATGGTCTTTTTGTGTTTTCTGGTTGACAATTAGACTATACAATAAATTATTTTAGAATAAAAGATCTTTATTATAGTCATATGTAAAATGAAAAGATTATAAAAAAATAAGAGATAGGAAAAGGTTTCTTTTTATTATTATTGTTTAGTTATAAAACCGAAAAGCAGGCATCCTGAAATCCATGTCTAACTGATAGTTCTAAAAATATGTCTCTCAAGGGGGCCTGTGCTGCTGAGTCACAAAAGGTGCCGAGAGCAACAACCAGCTATGGAAAGTTCTAGGTAGTGCCAAGGGGAAAACCTGTCATTAGGTCTATGGAGATGTGGAGTCTGCATGAAGAACACTTGCTAAAATCCAAGGAGATAAAAGAGGAAGGATGAGGTTGACCAACTGAATAAGGACATAAAGCATAGAGAGCTTCGGCATATACAAATTGGTGCAAAGGTTGGTTCAGGAAATGTCCACGAATACAACTTTCTTGGGCATTTGCACCTTAGGGGCCTTTGTATATTTTTTTAAAGAACCAAGTCAGTAAGGATGGATGTTGTTTTATTACTACATGATCAGGTTTGTCATTTATGTTGCCTTCTGTGTCTACAATGTTTTCTAAATAAGTACTCATCCAATATTTGTTTAGTTTAATTTAATCTAATTTAATTATAGATAGAATCTCCCAGTAGCCATGGATAAAGCCAGGCAAATACATGACTTTCCTGTCTTTTTTACTTTAGAATAACATTGACACTTTACAGGGGAGTAGGCTTTGCTTAAATAGCAACACATTTATTTAACCACTCACTTCAATATAAAAATGAAAGTAAACCTTTCCAAATACATTTTTTAAAGGTTGTTACATTTTCTGCTTGTTAATTTTGGCATTTAACTAATTTTTATTAGGATAAATTTGATTGATAGTGACATAATACTATTTATATATTAAGAAGGAAAGTTTAGTTCTAGATAAAATTTTATTAGGCTTAAAGATAATGATTCTGACACCATTACTTGTTTGCTCAGAAACAGAGAATAGTCTTCCATTTTAATATGACATATCTAAGAATAAGAAAAGATGGGATGCTAGCTTCAATGTCTCTGTCAATTGTATAGAAAAGACAATTGTATCAAGCTGTATCATAAAAGTGAATCCTGGCACTATGTAAATATTTAGCATGATCTTTCTGCTGGAAAACTTAAAGTATATTATTAATGTATTGTGCCAGTTTTTAAAGTTTTTTTAATGTTTTACTCTTTGGGTTGATAACCAAGTAGCTGTTACTATACTTGAAATACAAAACACTGCTCTCCCACAAACATACAAATGTTATGGTATGCCTTAATTTTATTCATATTCCTCTTTTACCATAACCTAGGCCAATTCACAAAATGTTGTTATCAAATAGCTATCACGTAACTAGAGCATTTTATTTTATTTTTAAAAAATTTTTAATGTGTATTTATTCTTGAGAGAGAGACAGACAGAGACAGAGCGTGAGTGGGAGAGGGTCAGAGAGAGAGGGAGACACAGAATCTGAAGCAGGCTCCAGGCTCTGAGCTGTCAACACAGAGCCTGACGCGGGGCTTGAACTCATGAACCGTGAGATTATGACCTGAGCCGAAGTCTGATGCTTAACTGACTGAGCCACCCCGGTGCCCTAATTACATTTTAATAAAGGGCTAATCTGAGAGGAGGAAGGAAAAAGATGATGGATCCAAAAGATCAGGAACCACAGGGCTAAAGGAGTGGACCTAGCACAGGGCAGAGACCCAGAACATTTTGTCTGAATGCCTCAAAGACATACCAGATGGGTAGCAGTACTAATTTTCAGGAGTATGGGAACTTCATATAGCCACATAGCATGTCCTCATCAGTTGACTGCTCTCAAACCAACAGTAGTAGGAAAGATTGGATCTACATTACCAAAATTCCTTCTCCCCACTTCTATTTATCCATGAAGACACTTTCCAGCAACACATCTCGAGGTATAAGAGAAAAGCATACACCCTGTTCCAAAACGTTATATATGAATAATGTGGCTGTTGTTTGAGCCATGTGTGTAAAGTGGAATCCATTTATGCTACCATGCTACAATTAATTACATCAAAATGAAGTGTCTGAAGAAGATACAGTTACAACTGAATATGAGAACTTCATCCAACTGGTGGGTGACAATCTGTCCCAGTCAACTAAATTATCTTGTGTAGCATGAATATTGGATGCACACAGATAATGTGGGTCTTTAAGCTCATGCCATATCTCAAATGATTGAGTTCCATTTCTGGCTCTCTCCCTGGCTTCCTTTGCATCTCAGATTTGGATCTGATCTGATTATATTGCCCATATTTCTAAGAAGGAGATGACATCCAAATAATTAGATCTTCAAAGCCAGCAGTGGCAGGCCAAGTCTTTATCAAGATAGCATCTCATTCTGACTCGTCTGCTTTCCTCTTCCCTTTAAAAGCACATGTGATTACATTAAGCCAGTCTGAATAATCCAAAATAAACTCCTTATTTTAAGGTAGCTGATCAGCAACCTTAATTCCATCTGTCAACTTAATTCCTTTTTTGTCACATAACACAAGACATTCACAGGTTCTAGGGATTAGGAAGTTGACATCTTGGAGGACCATTATTCCACTGCCATAGAAGGCTATTTATAAGAATTGAGATAATATTTCAGATTCACAAAATAAGTTGCTGTTTGTATGCTACACAGATGATCAACTCCATTCATGCAAAATATCTGGTAAGTCCAGACAGACTAATTCTAGACCTAACCATGCTGTTGTGGATGTGACTTGTAACAATTGTTATACACAGTGGCTCTAGGATTAGATGAAGTTTGAACTTCAGGGAAACGATCTATTATAGCTTATAATTGGAGAGAGTGGGAGGTCAGGGAATATAGCCTCCTCATTTATATAATAGAAAATATCCCAGCTACAAATTTTATTTATTTTTTATTTTTTTAGTGTTTTATTTATTTTTGAGAGAGAGAATGAAAGACAGAGAGAGGAAGCATGAGCAGGGGAGGGCAGAGAGAGAGGGAGACACAATTCGAAGCAGGCTCTAGGCTCCAAGCTGTCAGCACAGAACTCTATGTGGGTCTCGAACCCACAAACCGTGGGGTCATGACCTGAGCTGGAGTCCAACGCTTAACTGACTGAGCCACCCTATTTTTCTTCCTTTTGAAGAATTTCAAGGATTAAAATAGTCCCCTCTTGTTCCTAAGACTCAAAAATAATTCTTGCAATAAACTGTTCAAAACACTGTTTAAATTATATAGGATTTCTAACTTTTTAAATCCTAAAAGTGACTCTTGCTGTGGAGTGCCCTGAAACAATGAACCACTGAGCTTAAAAGATTTATAGTCATGTTTGCTATGTGCTGATACCTCTGCTATATTTCATCATCACTTACAGAATCTAAAAGAAATAGACACTGTTAACCTCCTTCTTAACTTTTCAACTGTAAAAAAGATAATGATGACTGGAGCCTAGAATTTCTGCACATTTGAATGTGTTTCAGTTTCTGTGTTGTAAGGCATTCCTTCCCAAGTTGTTTTCACACACACACACACACACACACACACACACAAAAACACACATGCACACACACACAACTTTCTTGATATTTACTTTTACTTGATACATCAGGCTATAATAATTGATGTAGATATCCATAAAATGTGGTTAATACTCTTGTATTTTGTGGGCACTTAGACAACAGTGTTTAGTTTTTCTCTATATAAATATTATTGCCAAGAGCTATCCCTCAATACTTCACACTCAAGAGTTTGTCTAGTCTTATCCACATGGCATCTCTCAATGTCTTATCTGTTGTTTCAACTGAAATTAAACTCATTTCAGATGAAGATTTTTAAGTAAATCAAAATGCTTTGAGTTTATCTTTCTGGAAATTACTGAAATGTCAGGAAACACACCAATGCTAGGGCAGGGGCTTTGAATGCAACAAAGTGCAATGTTTAGGCATGGAAGCCCGGATCCAGTCACTGACAACAGTGCCCTCATAACTTTCTCTGAAAGTTCTTAAATAATCCCCATGTTACTGTATACAATAACTATTTGAGTAAAAAGGGCATGTATGAATATAAAAGATTTCTCAACTAAACCAGAATCCTTTGTGATTGACCTCTCGATGCTGTGACTGAACAAATGCACACCCTTGCTTGCTTATTGGTTTGCCTTCCCCTTTGGGCTTATTCCATTCCTTTTAGAGCTATATCTCAGAATCCAAATGATCTTGATTACAACGTGATCTAAAATGGAAGAAGTTAGCGAATACAGAAGGAGACTGATGTGTCAACCAGAGCATTGATTCTAAATAGAATATTATCTTCTTTTAGAAAAATGTTTTTTGAATGTTTTGGGGAATAAGAATTTTTGTCACAATAATCAATAGATGATTCTTCTTGCACTGGGCAGGGATCAGGAATGTTAGGAAATCTACAATGCACAGAGCAGCAAACGATATACTTTCCTATATCCAGTATAGGTGTTTTATACACATTGTTTGTAATCCTCATAAAAACTTGGAAAGGTAAGTGTTATTAACCCTATTTACAATTTGAGAAACTGAGGTTCAAAGAGGATAATTGAGCCTTCCAAAATTCAAACTGAGGTCACTCTGGTCTCCCATCTGATCCACCAGAGCTTCCACTCTGTCACACTCATTTTTCAGGCAAAAATTCTATTTATTCTATGTAAAATCACCTCTTCATTTTCATTTATTTTACGTAGAACCTTTTGTGCTTATTTTTACTAATATAGAAAACTACCACTGATATGCTATCCTTCCATCTTTCTGTAAATAATGCCACATACAGATACAAACTTTTATCTGTGTGTCTATATAATGAATCCATAAATAATTGATGCAAAAAATGCCATATAATGGAAGCAAAATCAATGTATTCTAGTTTTCCAAATGTAGAACTAATGATTTACTATGTAGTAGAATAAGGCGCTAACAAATTTTCACATGGATTTCTGCCTTCATTTCCTGGAGCACTAAAATTGTATTGTCTCATCTCCTAAACCTTTAGAGGGTTATCATCTTAGCAGAGATATTCTACAACATTTCAAAAATACATAATTTTACATTCAGGACTATTTTATACCCACCATAAGTGCATACCTTCTTCCAATATTTCTATACAAAAACATATGAAAACTTAATGTCCATCTTTTCTCTCACAATCCAAAATTCTGAATATTTACTGTAATATGATACAGTTATGATAAACATAATTGTTTTCCACATTATAAAATTTAGGCTTCTCAAATGCATCAATGGATATGACCTAAAATTATTCAACTTTCTTCCCTTTTGAAAATGACCAAATATCAAAACTTAGAATTTAATGGTATTTTTTAGGCTGATGTAGTTTGACACAATCAATGAATCACATGAGTACTTTTGTCAGTGGAGAGAGATACAGTACAGAGGTGGAGGAGAAGGTAAATTAGTGACCACTGCTAAAACAGTCTAGTCTTTCCTCTCAACTGCATCTAAGAACATGCATCTCTTCCTTCCTTTTCCATCTCTCTTCCCTCCCTCCCACTCTCCCTTCTTTTTTTCTTCCCTCCCTTCTCTTTTTTTACCCTATTTGATGAGTAGTAATGAAGATGAATGTTCAATGATGATGGCACTCTGGGATTCATTCCCAGGGAGAAAAACATCTTTATTATCTGCCTGTGTGCATGAAAATTTCCAGTTGACTTTCTTCTTTGATTCTTTTTCCTGATCTTATGGCAATTTTATTTGCTCTATTGCTGACAAGCCAGTGCCATTTCCACTGGCAGCATTGTAAGTGGTATTTATGCTTGCTCATGAATGTTCGGAAATGACCTTCATGCCTCGAAAGTTTTCATCTCCTCCAAAATTTTCTTTATTTGTGATTAAAGAACTCCCCAAATATGTATCACCTGCATCTGATGCTATCTGATAATTTGTTTCTGAATTTACCTACTTGTATTCTGTTCTATTGCATGCAGCTTGAGAGCTAAACAAATGTTTCTTTTATTTTTGCATGAATATAAACCATAAAATCTAAATGCTGACTAGTGTGGAATGCCAAAGAACAATAGCTGTGTGCTTAATAATTCCATCCGTACTGAGATTCACTCATCCTTGGTTTCATTTCTACCTTCGCGATTGACTTTCATTAAGATTTTAAACAATTCACAAAACCTTTGTTAAAAGCTCATTTACTCTTTTTTAATGAAGAAATAGTAAATGATCAACAATTAATCTTCTTTACTGCAATTTAGTGTAATATACAGTGTTCCATGCATTGCATGATTTTTCGATCATGATTAGTTTTCTCACAGAGTGCTATTTAATTTCTTAGAGTGAAACACTGAATGTTCCATGTAAATATCTTCAGAAAGACTAAGGAGCACCTCTTTAGAATAGACAAGAATACGTCTTCTTTCTCATACATACATGTTGCCATGATGCACCTGCTGTGCAAAGCCAATGAACCTGCTGTGGGAGAATGTGGAGATAGCAGATAGCAGCAAAACGGTAAGAGTAGAGCCCTGCTAATCACCTTATTCTTATTCATCTCTGCCAGTACCTAAAACATGAATGATAGTAGCCAGCATTTACTGAATGATTACAATATGGCATGTATCATGGTAAGCCTTTGATATATGCTAAGAATTTATTCTCCACAACAATCCTAAGAAGCTAATATTTTATCTGAACTTTATGATTAATAAAATGAGTATAAGAAGTCTCATAAACCGCTTTCCAAGCCCTACTAGATTCTAAACATCTGACTTTAAATCACAACTCAGTCAATTTGATCCCAAAGCCTGTGTGTTAAATAGGCTCTGCTGGCTCAACTTCATTAAAACCATGCCTGCATATTTAGTGCTCAGATGTCATCTTTCAAGTACTAGGAAAATTCCTCTTCAGAGCCAAATAGAATTTGGGAATCCCTAAATAAAATATTCAATGACTCACATTAGGCCACTCTCTCTGCTTGTCATAGTTCTAATGCCAGTGTTATCTTCTGGTCCCTTATAACTCAGCACTAATAATAATAATAATAATAATAATAATAATAATAATAATTCTGCATAATATTTTCATAATGTGAATTTGGATCTCATTTCCAGAACACAGCACCTTGTCTGGAACTTTCTAGAACTACGTATAATGCAGTATTATTTCTATCCTTCATTTCCCATGTCTGGTCTTCCTATATAATGCCATATCCTTCTAATTCCACTAGAACATCTTTCTGGGTCACTGCTTAACTCTAGCTTTCTTACTTCCATGAGTCCTCTTGCTTGCCTGTATTTCTTCTTATCATTTACAGTTCAGTCCTCTTAGACTTACTTCAACAACCAAATGGATCTTTCAAATTCCTGGATACCTAGCCCTTCCAATGTTGCTTATTTCTAATAGTTGCTTAGGTTTTTACAAATTTTTATTATTTATATTCCAAAAAACGAGGTAGGTGTTGACGATACAATGGGAAATGAGACAACAGCTGTCCCCTTGTGGAACTAATAGTCTAGTGAGGGAGCAAAACAGAACAAAGAAAATGAGAAACTTAGAAATAAGTACAAGTGCTATTAAAACAACTTCCCTTATAGGGAAAACTGTGAGTTAAATGAGTATCAATTAAATAGTGCAGGTAGGAAAGGCCTTTCTGAGGAAGTAGAATTTAAACTGAAGGAAAAAAAAAAATATATATATATATATATATATATATCCCACAATACATGTAAGGAGCAAAAGAAAGAATGTTGCAAAATAAGTATCTGTGTGCACAAGGATACTTGGGTAGGAATGAACTCAGAATGTTTAAGGAACTGAAAGGAGGCTGGTGTGGTGTGGGGGTAAGTAGAATTAGATGTTAGAAAGGTAAAGGGAAACCAGATCAAGTATATGCCATGGTTAAAAAAAAAAAGTCAGATTATATTTGTTTTAATCAGGGTGTTGACAAAAGCCGATTTAGGTTTTAAGATTTGCCTAGCTGCTTCATTAAAAATAAATTGGGGGGTGCCTGGGTGGCTCAGTCGGTTGAGCGTCCGGCTTTGGCTCAGGTCATGATCTTGTGGTCTGTGAGTTCAAGCCCCGCGTCGGGCTCTGTGCTGACAGCTTGGAACCTGGAGCCTACTTCCGAATCTGTGTCCCCCACCCCACCCCACCCCCGCTCTCTCTGCCCCTCCCCCACTCATGCTCTGTCTCTCTCTGTCTCAGAAATAAATGAACATTAAAAAAATTTTTAAATAAAAAATAAAAAATAAATTGGATACAAATACAGGATCATTATATACCTGAAACTAATATAATGTTACATATCAATTATACTTCAACTTAAAAACGTAGATTGGGATTGACAAGTATGGACATGAAGACACCAATGGAAACCTGTTTCAGTTCTGTAGGTGATGCAAGTTGTGGCTTGGGCTTGGGTGCTGATGCTAGAGATGGAGACAAGTGGACTGCCTCATACACGTTCGTGTGATAAAAACTGATGAGGCCCAGCTAGGGTGAGGTAGTAAGAGAAAGAGAGATAAATACCAAGATTTCTTCCTTGAGTAACCAGATGCGTAGTTATGCTATTTAATTAAGTGGGAAGAACTGAGGGGATTGGGATGGACTTGGGAAGTAAAATCAGTAATTCATATTTTGACATATTCAGTTTGAGATGTATGGGAAATGTCCCGGTATAAATACCAATTAACATTTTCATATGTAAATCTATGGTTTAGAGGAGAGGTCTAGGTGATAGAAAGTTGAGAAATCCGGCTTATTCCATAGGAACGAATGACAACCTAGGAAAATGTGTACAAAGGGAAGGGAAGAGTACCTGAAAGAGAGTTTTGATTCATTCTACTATGCAAGGTAGAATAGAAGAAATTCTGAAGAAGATTCAGATGTGACCAGAGACATAGGAGAAAATCCAAGAACACGCCTCTGAAACTAGACCTTAGCAGACGGATAGGACCAACACTGAATACTGCTAACAGGTGCAGTAAAACTATGTTGTTATTTTCCAGTTCTGACAGCCTCATCATACCAATATTCTTTGCATCGGTACTTAATTTTTTAAAAATTTTTAATGTTTACTTATTTTTGAGAGAGAGAGAGAGAGAGCGAGCGAGCAGGGGAGGGGCAGAAAGAGAGGGAGACACAGAATCGAAGCAGACTCCAGGCTCAAGCTGTCAGCACAGAGCCTGATGCGGGGCTCAAACTCAGGGACTGTGAGGTCATGACCTGAGTGGAAGTTGGACACTCAACTGAATGAGCCACCCAGGCGCCCCTCAGTACTTAATTTTTTTAAAAAAAATTTCAGGAAATAATCTTAATAGTGCCCATACCTCAGAGTAAGTCTTCCTGGAGCAGAGGGGTAACTGTGTTAAATACGTGACTACTAAGTACAGTCATTTAATCTAGAAAATGTTCCTAAAATTTGAAGGTAATATTTGAAGGTATATTCTCAATTTTTTGTTGAGATAATTTCTACATTGTTTTCATTTTTTTAAAATAACCAATTAAAGTAGAGTCATGCTAAAAATGCTTGTTTTGCCTTAAAACACTGATTCTATCATATCAGTGCAGGAACCTATCTAGATCTTGTAGTATTTATTGAAATTTGGCATACTGAACATCCGTAACTAATGATCCTTTTTGGCTATTTGACTTTTCCTTCATGTTTCACAGTCATTGGAAATAATTATGCAAAAGACTTGAGGTTGTCTTACTTACTATCTTAGTTTTTACTTGGATTTGCAGCTTGCTTATTTATTGGGCCAGGATTTCTCCCAACTGCAAGATCTGTCCTTTTTATGGCAATAAATACCACTAAATCTGTTACTTGATATTGTATATGATATTTAAGTAGAAAGATCCTTTCAGTAAATACTTAGGAGTGAGTGAGCTAAAAGTGATTAAATGCAAGATTTGGTCCTTAGAATTCAAAAATTCCACTTTCAGCTTAACTTTCTACAACAATTTGCATATCATCTCTATGAAACTAGTTACCTCATGTGATCCTGAGAATAAGGAATATTTCCCAATAATAAGCTCAAATGTATTTACACTTGAAAAAAAAGGGGAAAAACAAAGACAGAAAACCTTCTCAGAACTTACTTCCTTTCTTCAAAATGCCCATATGATCAGCTAGCTGTTTGTTCAAAAAAGTTTTTTTCTCCATACTCATCAAGAATGACTGACACCAAATTCCAGGAAGATTGTAAAGAAACTGTATCACTTACACACTGCTGGTGATAATGTCAAATGGCATAGCTACTCTTGGAAATAGATTGGCTGTTTCTTATAAAACTAGACATGAAAGTATTATATGAGGAAGCAATTTGGCTCTTGAGCATTTCTTCCTGGGGCGGGGGTGGAAAGTAAAATTAATGTGCACGCAAAAACCTGTACACAAATGTTCATAGCAGTTGTATTTGTGATATTCATAAGCTAGAAATGACCCGGTGCTCTTCAATAAGCAAACGGGTAAATAAACTATGTCATATCCATGCCATGGAATACTACTTAGCAATAAAAACAAGTGAATCATTGAAATACACAACACTTTGGATGAATCTCCGGGGAATTACGCTCAGTGAAAAAAGACAATCCTAAAATGTAGTATACTATCCAATGTAAGGTATTTAACTTTTTAAAAAGCAACAATAAATATGTTCCTCTCTCCCTACAATGGCACTCTAGGTAAGACATTTAAAAACCAAGTAAAGGCATAATTCTGAATTTAAAAATCTTACTGTGTTGTTTTTATTTTTCTCATTTTGACTTGTCCAATATGAATCCATGTATAGACCTTTGGGGACTGCTGATTTGGAATAATACATTACTTATAAATTTCAACATCCAATTAAATAATTTTGCTAAGTCTAAAAATACTGATGATATAGGTACCAAAATGATCTTAGTCTTGCCTCTATCTATTCACTACGTACAGAGACAGCTGACTCTCTCACAGTCTATTCTACCTCCTACCTTCTCCATCTCCCCTTGTCCTTCTTTTCCTCCTCCTCTTTATCCTCCTCCACCTTCTCTTCTTCCTTCTCCTTCTTCTCTTTTCTCTTCTTCCTCCTCTTCTTCTTCTTCTCCTACCACAAGAAGAGCCCCAGTTTGGGGCTAGACAGAAGACCTCCTGTATAGACAGATGCTGTCATATAAGTAAGTTCTAAGCAACGTGACAGAAATGGAAATAGTGTGCACAATCTCAGGAAATGTCCTTCAAGAGATAGGTTATAACCTCCTATTACCCTATCTTCTTTTCTGCTGAATGGAATGCAGACATCTTGACAGAAGCAAATAAATCATATTAGATAATAAGATAAAAGCCACATGTTTGAGATGAAGGATTTCTAAAGCAGAGTGAGCGTGGGCCCATGATGATCACAGAGTAGCCATTCCAACTCTGAACTTCCTACATTCATGTAAGAAAAAAAAACTATCTAGTGTTTAAAATGTTGCCATTATTTACAGAAGAATCTAAAACAAAATACGGTGCAAATGCTTTACTTTGAATTTATTCAAAATTAGGAACATTATACCTTAGTTGTGCATTACAAATAGGTCTAGCAAATTATTAATAGCAAACTATGAAGTAGAACCCTCTCTCTTTTGATATGAATTTATTAAAAAGTTCTCATGTACGCTGCAACTATGAAATTCCCATAACTCTGTTATCCTCTATATTCACAATCTCAATATACAGGCATACCTCATTTTATTGATCTTTGCTTTATTGCACTTCAGAGGTATTATGCTTTTTACAGATTAGAATTTCAAGACTTCAGTGGAGGCATAGCTACAGATGTGGTGGAAATGACAAGAGAACCAGAATCAGAAGTGGCCCCTGAAGATGTGACTGAATTGCTGCAACTCATAATGAAACTCTAATGGACAAGGGGATGAGCAAAGAAAGTGGTTTCTTGAGATAGTACCTACTCCTGGAGAAGATGTTGTGAAGACTGTGGAAATGACAACAAACGACTTAAAATATTACACGAAGTTAGCTGATAGAGCAGCAGCAGGGTTTCAGAGGATTGACTCCAATTTTTAAAAAAGTTCTACTGGGGGTAAAATGCTATCCAGCATTATCGCATGCTACAGAGAAACAATTCATGAAAGGAAGAAGCAATTCCTAAGACAAATATCAGCGCTGTCTTATTTTAAGAAATTGCCTCAGCCATTCCAACCTTAAGTAAACACCTGATCAGTCAGCAGCCATCAACATTGAGACAAGATCCACCAGCAAAAATATTAGGACTCGCTGAAAGCTCAGATGACGGTTAGCGTTTTTTTAGCAGTATTTTTTAACTAAGGTCTATACATTGCTTTTTCAGACGCAATGCTATTGCACACGTACTAGACTACAGTACACTGCAAACATAACTTTTGCATGTACTGGGAATCAAAAAACAAGTCATTTGACTTGCTTGATTGCAACATTTGCTTTATTGTGGTGGTTTGCAACCAAACCCACAATATCTCTGAGGTGTAACTGTATAAATTATGGGATTTTTTTAAATCATCTTGAAGGCAAATTAAAGGCAATATGTATAGTAGGAAGAATGTTAGATATGTCTTGCTGTCTATCACATAATCTTCTTTTTCTTCAGTTTTTTTTTTCTTCTGTCAGTTCATACAGGGGTAGGAAGGGCATAAAAACTAAAGAGACAGTCACATCCCAAAATAGGAGCTCAATTTTTTATAGTAGGACTAAGCATGCTCAGAAATAGGTAACACGCCATAGAACACAGGCAGAGCTCTCAGAGCAGGGCCTGAGGGTTTCCAGGTGGTAGTTTCTTCTGTTTGAGAGAAGCAGTGGAGCTTTAGGGACAGGTGAGCACATTACCCACCGGCAAGTCAGGGGTGAGGTGGGCACAATCCTAGCAGAAACAGCTACATTGGCCACTTGGCAAGGTTTATTCTGAGTAATTTATGGGTGCTAAGATATTTGTTCATACAATAATGCTAGGAAGAAGATACTCTCCTCATACGATACATGAAAAAATGAGGAACAAAAGAGGTACAAATAAGGGCTGGAGTTCCAATTAGGCAGTCTAATTCCAGAGTCTACATTCTTAACCATGAAGAATATTGTTTTGGGGGCACGTGGGTGGCTGAGTCAGTTAAGCATCCAACTCTTGGTTTCTGCTCAGGTCATAATCTCACTGTGAGTTCGAGTCCAGTGTCAGGCTCTGTGCTGACAGCATAAACCCTGCTTAGGATTCTCTCTCTCTCTCCCTCTCTCTCTCCCCCTCCCCTACTTTCTCTATCTCTCTCTCTTTCTCTCTCAAAATAAATAAATGAACTTAAATTTTAAAAAAAAGAATATTGCTTTTAACCTCAATGAGATACCACTTCACACCCATTAGGATGACCATTATAATATAACAACAATAGCAGCAGCAGCAGCAGCAGCAGAAGGTAACACTTGTTGGTGAGGATGTGGAAATCTGGGACCTTTGTGCATTGCTGGCAGGATGTAAAATGGTGCAGACATTGTGGATAAAAATATGGCAGCTCCACAGGAATTTAAACAGAATTACTATATAATCCAGCAATTCTATTTATGGTTCCATACTCAAAACAATTGCAAATACAGACTCAAATAGATACTGAACACCTTCGTTTGTAGTAGAATTAATCTCAACATCCAGAAAGTGGGAACAACCTGAGTGTCCATTGAAAGGATGAACAAATGTAGTATATATATATATGTGTATATATATATATATATATATACACATATATATATATATAATGAAATATTAGCCTTCAAAATGAACGAAATTCTGACACATACTATAAAATGGATGAACCTTAAAGACATTATACAAAGTGAAATAAATCAATCCCCAAAGGACAAATATTATATGATTCCACTTATATAAGGTACAAAGAATAGTCAAATACATAGAGACAGAAAGTAGAATGGTGGTTGCCAAGGCATGAGGGAGTTGGTGGAGGGAGGTGTAGAGTTAGTGTTTAATGGATACAGAGTTTCAGTTAGGGAAGACGAGAAAGGTTTAGAGATTGATAGTAGTGATGTTTTCACAATGTGATATACTGGATGTCACAGAACTGTGCATTTAAAAATGGCTAAAATGGTAAGTCGCCATTAAAAAAAAAAAGAATACTGCCTTTCTCTGAATTGCATTGAGTGCTGTCAGAACTAAAAGCTGAAAGACATAAATAATAAGCACCAAGGAAAATAAAGATCGGAATACCAAGGAGAATGAAAATGTGGGTCATCTGTATTTATGCAGACCACATATATGTGGTTTCTAATTTCATCACTAGGTTATGAAAGAATAATGCATAATGAAGGAACAAATAATAAAAAGAATAGTTTGTCCTATTTTTCTGACATGTAGTATATGTTCAGATTTAGAAAAAAAAACTTTTAAAAGAAAATTCAAAAAGCTAACGAATGGATACAGTCAACAAAGAACAAATGTAAGCTCAGTCTAGAGCATTCATTCTTTTACCGCACAGCATAATGGACATGAATCAATTCACATATACAAACTCACATATGAAGACCAGTAAGCTGGGAGCTTTCCCCACGTATCACACATAATGCAGCACTTGGACCACATGTGTTTGTGATGATGTCCTGTACTGTAAAGTTTTAAGTAGCTTTCAGGGTCTCTCATTCCTTCCTCAAAATGTGATTTCCACTGATGGAGTCTTGCACTGTATTTCAGAAGATTTCCAGACTTTGATTTAATATCAACTAATTTAATTTTAAATGTTACTCAAAGAAAGACTCATCTATGCATCTGCATTTATAAATGAATATTTCTTTTGATTTTCTGCTTTTATCTAGAGTACGGCTTTTATCTAGAGTACTGAATGTATTGATTATAAAAACATGTAAATTTAGATTTGGTTTATATGATTATAATAGAGGAGATCATCAGGCATTTTCATTTTACCCTAGAGCAGTCTGAAACAAAAAGAGAAGCATAGAAAGAAGACATAATGCTTTGAAATGATGTAATTTAATTTTTACTTGCTAATTAGACACACATGATAACTAAAATGCACACAGTGATTAACATGTGCTGGTTACTTTTCTAAGCATTTCACATAAGTATGTTAATCCTCATAATAATCCTATGAGGTAGGTATTATTATTATTTCCATTTTATAGATGAAAAAAAAAACTAAAATAACCTTATCATACCAATTAAGCAGCAAAGCTAATATTTGAATCCAGTAGTCTAGCTCCAGAGTTTGTTTGGCTCACTATAAATCGGGACATATTTAAGACTTACCCCTAAGCTCCCTACTAAAATTTCTTTGCCTTAAGGGCACATCAAAGCAAAGCACCTCCTTTGCTGAGCCCATGAAGATGCCCATAATCAGGTTGTCAGTAGGGACAACAGTTTTCTCAGATACTAGAATTATTAGCAAAATAACTGGGGCCATAGTCGCGACACTCTGCTGGGTCTCTCCTTAGGCTATCTGATTGGAATATGTACATCTGCCCTTCGCACTGTAGTAAAGAGGACTGTTTGACTATGGCGACATGGATTTCTAACATAAGAAATTCTTTTAAAGGGGTGCCTCAGAGTTTCAATCACCAAATATGTTTCACGAAATAGTAGTTGCACAGCTTTTTTTCTCATTTACTATATTTGAATCCTTTAAATGTGTTCAGTGATTACGTTGTTATTTAAGAAGAGGATTCAGATAAAATAATGCAGTGATGTGAATCATATTTTATAAACAAAGTGTACAAGAAATACTATATGTACCTGTTTTAAAAAACATGTTGAACTCAATTACTGAGCTACCCATCTGCCAGTTTGGCGGGAAAACCGACATTAGCCATTACCATAGTCTTGATTGCTCACCTGTAATCCCAGGTGGCCCAAGAATACAGGCAGTTTAAAAGGTTCCAGCTAAAAGTGGGGGATTATTGCTCATGCTCTATCCAGCACAGTAACTACCCACATCCTCATTGTCCTAGATCATGTGATCTCCTGTGTTAGGCTACAACTCCAAGACTTTTATGCCAAGCTTGGGCCACATGACTTTTTACTTTTCTAATTTAAGGCCCTGGGATTTAGGGTCCTACCATGTAGTCTTACCATCAATTTTTAGTGGGTTAAAGGGGATGTCATGGAGTAAGAAGGCATCCCTGTTTTTCCCAGAGCCTGTGGATTTCAGGAATGTTTCCCAGCCTGGGAAATTTTCTCACTTACATCTCTGTTTGAAACTCTCTTTTCTTCTTTAGGACACAATCAACCTTTCTTTAATAACTTTAGGCTTTCACAAAGAGAGAAAGAGAAGAGAATCTTCTGCTTTCGAACAAGAAACAAGAAATCAGAATGCATCTGGCTACTTGCCTGAAAGAGGAGAAGAGGGAGGACACTGCAAGAGTAAAAATTAGATAAAACCTCCATAAGTTATTCTGTCATAAAAATTAAACACGTTTGTTTCCTGTAGCACTTCACAGCGTATTTAACCTCTGCCTTTGGTATCATGAATCTAAACAGCAGATATATTATGTAGTGTTTTCCAAAAACCTTGTCCATGATTTTTTTTTCCTTTTCTTTTCTGAAGAGCATCTTTCAAGAACGAGTTTGGGAAATGTTTCTCATGGAATATGCTCTTACTGTCTGGACCTCTAGGAATCTAAACATTTTGGGTTTCTTAAATCTCACAGTTTCCCACTCCTTGTCTCCCAGAGAGCATAAGAGAAGATAGCTCATTATGTGATGCCTCAGAAGGCTTATTTCTATATATTTTTTATACTTAAAAAGGAGATGGAAATACTATAAAGAAAGTTAATGTACACTCTTTTCAACCTTCAGAGATAAAATGACATATTTCCTTCTATGGTCTGCCCTTTCTGAATAGGCCTGTGTGCCTTTTCATGATGAACAAAACGACAGGTGAGAGATGTGCTAGTGAAGATTCTGCCATGCTTCATCTAAGGGATAATAAAAATTGGGTGCAGGCAAGTTTCCTTCTTCTGAATCACTGGATTTGTTGAGAATTAAGAAAAAAGGAAAATAGAAACATTTCTTTTTCCTATACCCCAAGGAAAATAAAACTCAAAGAAAAAAAAAGACCAACAAGCAAAGAAGAAACTCGTCAGTATGTAGCAAAAGAAAGTTATCTGCTGTGCATTCTTTGGATTAAGATTTAGTGACGTATTGAAATATTGCATAATTCATTGTCTTAAATACTAAGCCTCCTGTGCTTTGCAACTTTTGTTTGCAAAAGTGTGGCTTTTGTTTCCTTTTACTGACGATATTGTTTCCAAAAAAAAAAAAGCATAATTATAGGAAGTGCTTAATAGTATGACTTTGGTCAGTTAGTAAATTTGGGCAATTAAAAAATAAAAAAAGAAAGAAAGAGAAAAAAGATCACTTGCCTAGTAACATTTTGGTCAGACACTGAATAACCAAAGAGTATGAAAGGCCCTCTGCTAGCATAATGAAGCATGATGTTCGTCAGATATAGGTCTTACCTTCATGAATCTCGCAGCCCCATTTAAGGCAGACAGACTATAAACATAGAATAAATGATCCTAGAGTATAAAGTGGTATGGAAAAAAAAAAAATAGGTAGGTAAAACCAAAGCGGGGGTGTCTTAGTTCAAGGAAAAGCTAAAATAAGATTTTGCAAGAAAGGGGGAAGTCAAGGACAGGGAACCCATTCCATACTAACAGTAGAGGAGAAAGCCAAGTCTTACATGTATGTCACAACATATACAGAGCACAATCATTTCTACTTCCACTCAATTTGTTCTGGCAAAAGATTAAATAAAAGTAAGAAAAACTGGTCTTATGCAGTTTGTTTCATGAAACTTCTGCCAACTACCTTTATTTTCTCCTTATCCACAAGTTTTAAGTTTTTCTTTAATTTCAAATGTCAAACACAGGAAAAATAAAAACCGTGTATTAGGAAAGTGGTTTTTACAAAGGAAAATTAGATATTTGCCATTGCTTGATATCTTACCACTGAATTTTTCCCTTCTTTCATTCAAATCCATACCCGTAAAGAGCATTTATTTGAACATAGTATGGGGTGGAAGTGATGTGTGAATAATTCAAACAGAAGTTTTGCTTAATGCCAATACTATCAAATGATCTATCTTGGTACTCTAGTTTCCTAGACATCTCTCTGATAGCACCCCCATGTTGGTGTCCCAGCGCCCCTCAGTTCCCCAGACAGAGCTCTCTTGGTTGTGCCTATCAAACAATACAGCTTTACAGTGTGAAACTGCTCAGGCTTTCCAATGCTTCATCAAACAGCTTTCTAAGCACGTAGTATTTCGAGTTTCTTCATTATTAGCAAGTCTAAGATATTTACCCACTTTCCTTCCTTCCTGGTAGCTACTACTACTGATTCTGGCTTCGGGACTTTAATCTCCCAAATCAAAGTATATGATGCAACAGTCTCTCTCCAGATCAATCTTCCCCGTCCCTTCCAGGCTGGCCCAGAAAACGAGCACACAGACTCTGTCATGTATCTTGGTTTCTCTCATCATTTGCCATAATATTTATGATTTTATTAAATCTGTTTATTTTCTGTTTTTCTCATGAAAATGTAAGCTTGGTGAAACTAGGAACCCCATCTGCTTTGCTTACTTCTGAATCTCCAGAGTCTGAAACATAGTAAGTGTTTAATAAATTTCTGTTCACTAAATTAATGAAGGAAAGGATATTTACATCTCCTTCCTTATCCTAGAGTGTGGTATACTCTACATCTTTCCTAAATGTTTAAGTAAAATTTCAAGTGCAATTACATGATACTGTAAAACAAATAAAAATTAAAAAAAAAAACAAATTTAAAATGCTCTAAGGTTTGACAAAGTTGTATCAAGTGTGTGTCATTTTTGTTTCTTTTTCTTTTTTTTTTCTAAATGCACAATTCAAGTTTCTGTAGACTTCTTTTTATGAAGCTGGAGCACTTTTGTCCTCTTCACTTCACCTTTGGGGACTTCTTTCCTTTTACTCCATTTTCAGAATTTAACTGAAAAGGTACAGTTTGGGTCTTTAAACTTAAGTGTGTCATTAGCATTACTTTGTGTCTTAACTTTGTTTCCCAACTCAGTAGCACACAGATTTGCTCCTCTCCCTATTCTCCCAGGAAAGCAGTGTGAAATCCCTCTTAAGGCTTGCCTCCTCTTTCCTCAGATGATTGCCATTAGGGGCATCTTGGTGTCACCACCTTATAGTGAAAGTTCCAAGAGTCCCATGGGTATTTAGAAAATCATCCAGAGGATCTGAGATGCTTGCTCCTAGCAATGTATTGGAGAGAAATAATGGCTCTATCAGTCCCATCTCATCAATATTGAGTCACTGGATTTATTTGCCACATAACAGCCCAAGGCATTATTGCTGTCAGAATAACAGGAAAGAAATGTTGCACTGAATTGAATTAACTGGGAAACTTTCCTCGTTACCACTAGTAAATCCCTCTTTTTAAACTGGCTTTGATTTATGTCAGATCCTGGTACCTAAGGTGCCAGTGAGTAAAAACACTCAAATCATTAATTCCATATTGAAACAATATGAGTCGTGGCCATAATCTTGACTACAGGAACTGAGACTCATCCAACCAGTTATGTTGGCATATTTTATTGAATTTCCTCAGATAAATCAACCTCATAGGCTATAGCAAAGTTGACATATTGGTAACAATTTCCTGATGTTTGAGAAAATATAGGAAAGAAATTCTTAATACCAATTTATAGTAGTGAATATAATAATCCTAAAACAATATTAATTAGGTTAATGGTATAGCAGATTGTCCTCTAAATCAAAAAAAATTCTATTCCAAGAAAACAATATTTGAAGATTTGTAGATATCTTAATATACAGTTGACCCTTGAATATCATGGGTTAGGGGTACCAATCCCCCAGATAGTAAAAAGTCTATGTATAACTTTTGACTTCCTTCAAAACTTAACTATTAACATCCTACTGTTGGGGCACCTGCGTGGTTCAGTCAGTTAAGTGTCCGACTATTGATTTCAGCTCAGGTCATGATCTTACGGTTCATGAGTTTGAACCCCGTGTTGATTTCCATGCTCACAGCATGTTCTTGATGATTGAAGAATTGAATACAGCTTGTTCTTGATGGTTCTTAATACGATATTTTGTGCTAGGACTGAAGGGTGCATTTTCTGTTGGGCACCTACACTACTGGCATAGCTTGTGGTTTAATAAGCAGGAAACCATAGAAAATTAGTTGCCTTTGTGAAAACTTTAGAATTGCTATTTGTTATTGTTTCTCATTATTGACTAAATAACAAAGAATCCTTGACTTATAATTGTAAGAATGTTCAGCATATTGTAATGGGAATGAATTATTTGCTGGTTTGAGATTTTTATATTTCAATTTGAATTCTAGAAAATGTAATGCTGAAAACTGAAATTAGATGTTTAAAAATTAGTGGTAACAAGTATTTAGGAATGAAAATTTATATAGTATTTTCTCTATTAATGTTTTAACAAGATTTTAAACTGTTAAATGATACATAAATATTTATATTATACATTTGAATAACTATGTGGATTTAAGAAAATAATTAAAAGAAGTTAATTATTTCTCAAAAATATATGAATACGTAATTAATGATAATTAAGTTAAACACATGTTATTTGTAGACAATGGAAATGATTGTCACTGTTATGTTATCAAAGTTTATTTTAAAAATTATGTACATTAAAAAATAAGCCAACATTAAGAAATCAAAATGATATCACATTTCACTAACATTTTAGTTGTATTCTGTATTGTTTAGCAAAATATTTCACTTCTACCTGCAAATATCATTTATATCAATACAGATCTATTATGTTCTTAGAACTGGATTTTCTCTTCCTTGCTCAGATAAATCCCTATACTGTGAGAGAGAACTTCACTTGTGCGAATTGAGGGGTAGTTATAATAGTCACAGTTATGGGCATGGATTGCCCTGTAAAGAAAATTAAAACTCTTGTTTTTCCATACCGTAGTCGTAATCACTGGACCCTCTTTTCTGACTATTATATGATACACTGAAATGCCAAAAAGATGAGATCCCATCTAAAACCTCATACTTGTGATGTAAATTGCTTGCTACCTTGAGGAAAATAATGAAAAAATCAGTATGTCTTCCTTACTTAAAAGTTTATGACACTTGTCATGTTCCTGTGATAATTTTCACAGTAAAACCTTATTCTATTAGGTTAGTGGTCTTTGTTCCATTTAATCTACCAAAAAAACAGTAGTTTTCAAATAGTGTTGCTCATGCACCACCTAAAAGAATTTTTAAAAATGATCTACTCTCACAGGTTTTTGTGTAATCTAAAATTTTACTTTTAAATAATTGCCAGGATAAAATTTCTAGCAATTATGTATTATCTCTATGCTTTAAATACATTTTTGTCAAAGTCTTTGAAGTACATATGTAGCACATTCAACTTACTGAAAATATCTTGCAATTTTCAGTCTTTGTTATACAAAGCAGCCAAATGGGACTATTCTGTCTGAAAATGTGTGTCTTTATTTCAAAATCTGAATTATTGTGTTAGTATGCATTACTGAGGAAACAATCTTTCCTCTTGAATGCTAATTCTAAGATAGATAGACTGTTTATGTATATAAATAGACTGTTGTCCTAAGTTTGGTGTACGTATAAAATTTGGTACACTTTCCAATTTTTTAGAAGCTCTATTTGCTTTTGTTCTCATGAAACTCACCTCAGTGGGAATGTATTCTTAAAACACCCCTTGTTTGGTTCCCTGGAGCTAGTTAGAAAGAACATTTTGCCTATATTGTAGAAAATAGAGGAGAAAGAAGATAAGAGCAAACCTAGAAAAACAGTCAGATGGCTGCTGCAGCACTAATGCAGGTGAAAGGTGTGATGCCCCCAGACTTCAATAAGGCAGTAAAGATGGGGAGAAATGGGCATACTTGAGAGATACATACAAAGAATGGTCAACAGAATATAATGATTGCTTGATGAGTCAGATTTAGCTCCCAGGGTTCTGGCTTGAGTAGCTGAATGGTTTGTGGTACCATTTACCAAATCAGGAAGTAAGTGATGCAACAGAGCCAGTGAGCAGGAAGGAAAGATGGTGAGGTCAGTGTGAAAAATAGTCTTGAAGTCCTCCAGGTGGAGATTTAAGCACTGAGTCCTCCAGAACTGAGCCTCAGATAAATCTCAGAGTAGACAGGTGAATGTTTCCTGTCTTTAAAGTAAGCAGTTTCAGAAATCTATTCATAATCTTTTCTTGACTTGTTTTAAAGATGGTGACACTGGTACTAAATACTTTCTATGATCTCTCCTCTACCTACTATTCTACATATTTTTTGAAAAGTGTTTATTTATTTGTTTTTGAAAGAGGGAGAGATATAGAGAGAGAGCTGAGCAGGGGAGGGGAAGAGAGGGAAGGAGAGAGAGAATCTCAAGCAAGCTACACACTGTCAGCACAGAGCCCAACACGGGGCTTGAACTCATGAACCATGAGATCATGAACTGAGCCAAAACCAAGAGTTGGCCACTAAACCAACTGAGCCACCCAGGTGTCCTCTACTATTCCACATATAGAATATCCACATAGAATATTAAACATGGAAAGTAAGGAGTGCCTGGGTGGCTCAGTCTGTTGGGTGTTTGACTTCGGCTCAGGTCATGATCTCACGGTTTGTGGGTTGGAGCCCCACCTCCGGCTCTGTGCTGACAGCTCGGAGCCTGGAGCCTGTTTCGGATTCTGTCTCCCTCTCTCTATGCTCTTCCACTTCTCATGCTCTGTCTCTCTCTCAAAAATAAATAAACATTAAAAAAAATTTAAAAAACATGAAAGTAAAATTCATTCATTTAGTCTCTCATTCTTCTTTAATACACTTTTTGGTAAAAATATAGAGAGAAAATTACACAACCATGTAGATATAATTCAATGAATGTTTACACCAACCACAGCAAAAAATAGAATACTACAAATATTGGGAAAGCCCTGTCATGTCCTCTCCCAATATTTCCTTCTGTTCAACAAAAGTAAACACACTATTCTATACTGTCTGCTAACTTTATACATTTGCCTGGTTTTTGTTGTTGTTGTTGTTTTGTTGTTGTTGTTGTTTTAAACTTGACATTGTGGGGACTCATTTGGAACCTCAGATATTGTATGATTATCATTTTAAGCTGAAGACATTTCAGATCTAACAGATGCAGAAAGAAGCCATCTTGGTGTTTCCCTCATCAGAGTAAAAGCAGCAACTTCTGAGAAATGACACTAACATAGATCCCTTCTCTTGAAAAGTTACACAGCCATGAAGATCAAAAGATACTTGTACCTGTATAAACAAACACTATCACAAACTTTCTTATCTCCCATTTGTTCTCCTAAAATCCATGTGTCTTTCCTAAAGAAACTTATTCCTTCTTCCCATTGAAGACTATTCTGCCCTTTCCCTTTTCCCTAGTAAGTTAGGTATATAAACTCTAACTTCAACCATTTATCTAACTAGCTACCTGTTTTATTATCTGTCTACATATGAATAATCCTTCCTTCTGTTGATCTGCCTTTTTTCAGTTTAATTCCCAGGCCCTCAGGAACTGAATCTAAGACAGTAGAAAAAACCTTTCCTCCTCAATTATACAAATGACGTTAAATGTTATGTTATTTTTTAATGTATGGAATTTTTGCTAAAAATTGTATTTGTATGATTATTTTCATTGTTGAATAATATTTCTTTGCATTAAATTACAACAATTTATCTATTTTGCTATTAAAAGAATTTGGGGGTGTTTCAGTTGTTCATTAATGTATGAATGTGTGATGCACATTTATTGAGTAGCATCAGACATTTAGCATCACACATTGTGCTAAGTAAAGATGAAATATAGATAAGACAAATTTATGTCTGCAAAGAGTTATACTCCACTAGAAATAATAAAAGATGAACAAATGTAACCACTACAAGTGTACAAGATTATAGGAACATGAGACAGTATATTGAAGCAAGTAACATAATTAATTCTGCCCAAAAATGAGATCAAGGGATAGAGGGGCAAGAGACCTTTGATCTACAAGCATGAGACAGTAGAGGGTACAGAGAACAGCACGTCTAAATAAGATTAGGATAGAAAAAAAATGGCAGGTTTAGAAATAATAATTCTAAGTGCATATTACTTTTTAAAAACATAGTTATATGGTTATGTTGCAAAGAAACGGCAGGGCCAAATAATAAAGGTATATGTATTTTGAAATCGAGTTTTTGTTTTTGAAAGGATACTTGTCACTAACAAAGAAATAATGAGACAAGGGAAAAACAAAGGAAACTAATGCAAGACACTCATCAAAAAATGAAGGTGGAAGCAGATGAGAAGTTTTAAGGTGTGAAGAGGATGGGATTTGGTTCTTGATTGACAGAGTACTCTAAGGTAGCTCATCAATGTTTTAGCAAATAATGTTGATCTCAATATCCAGGCTGAGTATAACATTTTGCAAAAATATATATATATGAAGTTCATATTTGTGCTTATTGAGGTTGAGCTGGTAGAATTGTCTGCGGTAAACAGTTGTTTATTTAACTGGAAATTTAAATTACCAGTGTTAGTGAATTCTATAGCAGAAATGAAATCAAGCAAAAAGTGAGAAAAAATGGTGCAGAAAAAAAAATTAAAGGTTGGTCTTGGGAAAGGCAAGAATGTAAGGAACAGAGGAAGAAGAACTATATGTATTCCTTTAATTGTGTATTTTTCAGTCTGTTTTGAGTTTATTTCACCATTATCTATTATGAAATATGTAATTTTATATAACAAGAGCCAAGGACAATAATTACCTCTGTAGTATACTTGCACCACACTATATAATACATATGCCACCTATAAACATTCCGTCCATGATAACTAGTCAAAGGTTTTTTTTTTTTCCCTGACATTAGGTGAAGAGGTGTAATGAAACATGTTTCTCAAGTCCTGTAAAAATAGCAATTATAATTTACTGGGAAATTACCACAAGATGTCTCTTTTTTTTTTAAACCTTTATTTACTTGCATTCATCATTCCTACTATTGACAACCATTTCTGTGGAATAGATATACTCAGGATTAGAACTGCTGACTCACAGAGAAGACCTACACTTAATATGGCTAAATATTGCCACCCTGCTCTCCAGAAGCCCTTAACCAATCCATAGCCCTGTTGGAAGTATTGAAGAAATGGTGAAATCAGGGGCCCTCTTTAAAAAACAAAGAACAAACACAAATATTAAATCAAATAACAAAATGAACATGTATGTAAAGCAGGAAAGGAAATTACCACAAATTGCAATCTAATAAAAGTTGAGAAATACAAGAATATCATGGCATCTATGAAAAACTATTACTTAACCACTTAACATACTCATAAAATATACTTTCTCTAGATCTTTTAACATATTACTCTTTAATTTCCTTTCCATATGTGTATAAATTTTAAAACATAATTTTCTGTAGATAATGGAAATATCATTTAACCTTTCTTTCTTAAGTAAAATGATAGTTGAAATGTACAAACTATGAAATATTTTAGTACTGATAATGAGTTTTGTTTCTAAAATTCTAATAAATTTGATTTCATGCAATTCTTATCAAAAATTAAAAACATGTATGATATATTTATGATAGTAAACTGAATTATGGAGTATATTTTGCAAGAGAAAACTCTTTTTTCAATGAGAATAAAATTATTTTTTTATTATTTTACACATGGAATGATTGGAATAATTTTCTATAGGCCTGCTTTTATCTCATGCCTTAAACATATTTTTCTTTTTCTTTCATTTATTCATTTTTTGATAGAGACAGTGTATGAGTGAGGGAGGGGCAGAGAGAGAGAGAGAGAGAGAGAGAGAGACACAGATTCCGAAGCAAGCTCCAGGCTCTGGACTGACAGCACAGAGCCCGACGTGGGGCTTGAACCCACAGACCCTGAGATCATGACCTGAGCTGGAGTCAGATACTTAACCGACTAACCCACTCAGGTGCCCCTCATGCCTTAAACATTTGATGCTTCTTCATATCCTCACACTTGCAGTGCTTGATGCTATAGGATGCACTCACCTTACTATGGTAAAACATCTGGGCCAGCATCTTCATGTGATGCAGGCAGGTGGTAGGATATTCCTGGAGCCATTCCTACCTTGGAATAGATAGCAATAACTTAACTATATGTTAAGTTAATTCTTTGGTTGTACAGTCTTTGATCACCTCTTCATATGACTATAATTTATAAATACCATTTTTATAGAGAATATATTATAAATAAAAAATATTCAACTAACTCCAAAGTAAATGTATCCCCAAATTAACTTCTACTTCCCTAGACATGAAATATGTCTGCAGCCAGTCCAATAGTACTTGACACAAGGCAAGTCAAGTGTGACAGTAAGTGTCCTACTTACTGACTGTAAATTTTAAATTCAGAAATGCTGTAGTGGAAATTAACCATAGCAAATATAAACAAGACCTGAAAATAACTGTGGTAAGACTATTAAATTTGGTTCACAGCCAACCTAAGAAACATTGAACATATGATATCGGTAAGGATCCTATTGCAAATCCTATAATAAGTTCAACAATGAAGATACATTGTTTTTTTGCAGTAATAACTTGTATAATATATGTACATTTTTATGTAGAACAGTATCTTAAAACAAAACAATGTCTTTCTAAATACAGAAGCTTATGAAGAAGATACAGAACTGAAATTTATTATGGTGCTCATTATTTGTTGCATCTAACAAATTGCACTATTTTCCAATTTGAAATAGAAGCTACAGTTGTCATAATATCTGAACATATTGTATGTATTTTAAAAGTCATATAATGTTATTTTAGCACTGATTTTTACTCTCAAAAGTGCCCTGGTTTTGATGATATGCATGATATGAACACATTAGCTGAAGAAAACAAGAGATAAGCAAGCAAAACAAAATACTGGAAAGTGAAATTTGTGGTCTTCATGACGTTCCACTAAAAATTTATGTACCATTATCTTATGGTATTTATTTTTAGTCACTCTCACTTTGCTTCAGATTTCAACGGGTGACTTTGGGGTGAAAGATGCCATTTCTTATAATCTCTAATGCATCCAACTATCCTACACATTGGAACAACAATTTTTAATGGAGGACATTAAATCAGCTTTCCCTTTGGCACTAAGTGTGAACCTCTGCTCCTGTACTAGTCCTTATGAATGCATCAGCCCCTCAGAATGAATGATTGCTCTATTTTTATAGTACATATATATTTCACAACTTACACAGGGAATTTCTGACCTATCTGTTATTTTCTAAATTATAAAATCAGTAATGCAGTTATGAAGATAAACTGGTAATATATCAAAGATCCAAAGAAAATGAGGGTGAACCTATTAAAATTTGAGCTATAGCCAAGTGAAGAAATATAACAAACTCCATTTTCATTATTTCTTAGTTGTTTTATGTATATGTAGAGTGTCTTTGGACTGAAAGCTGTAAGTAAAAGAATATTGGGTAGAATACAGGCAAAATTTACCTTCCAAAAGGAACAAATCTAGACAAGTAAATCTTGGAACTGTTGCAAGGCTAAAGTAATTAGAAAATTTGTGTGAACAATAGTTTTCTGAGTTGAATTTGACATCCAAAGTTACTTAATGGTAGGGAACATAGAAAGATGGTAGAGAAATAACGAAGATAAAACATAGAATGTAGGTGATAAAGAAAAATTGTATATAACAGACTCAGCTAAAATATTTGACCTAGTGTTGAAAATCTCTATTGAAATTCAAGTTGACTTCAATGACTCCTCCCTGTGCACAAATCTCTTTTGTGCTGAGAGCCTCTGGCCTCATAGGCAAACCCTTAGCGTACTTATACCTGCTGGGCTTTTTATTGACCATTGCAAACAACAGTCCCCCCATCTCTGAATAATGAGAATGCCAGTTTGATACCATTAGCTAGGGAAAAACAAAACAAAACAAAGCAACTGTTTAAAATATAGCAGCAGCTTGAAGAGTGAGAATGTAATGTAAATAAATTACAAATCCTTCAGTTTTCTTTATGCATGGGCAGTTAGTCCTGGTATAGCTGGAAATTTCTGTGTTAGTAATTTAGCAGAGTATCTTGAGAATGATGTATTTTATTATGGAAGGATTACAGCATTTCTTCTTCAGAGATTAAACAGTGAATTGTAGCTCTGAGTGACAGTACATTCAAATGCGTTAACAGTTTTAAATTTTTTATGTTACTTAGAGGGACCCACTCGTGTGTATGAGTGTGTGCAAAATAAATGCTAAAGTAGACCCTGACCAGAATAAGTTTTAAATAGCTTTTATCATATGAAAATGACAGAAATTTTGAGAGAATAACTTAATTATTTTCGGAGGCAGGTAAGACTGTGAATAGTTTACTGACAAATTATGTAGGAGGTTAAATTTCCTTTCTCTGGCATTGTGGGGTCACATAGATATACTTATTCAGTGCACCACCTGGTATCTAGGGGGAAGGGATGTAACTTTTCAAAATGCATCTAGTAGACAAAGAGTTTCAAATAGAAAAAGGGAGTCAGATTGAAATCAGGGTTCTGTGCAACTGAAATAAGGACTCAACTACAACTATTGTAATATCTTACACTTGGAATTGGTGTTAAGAATTCACCTTGTTGGGGCGCCTGGGTGGCGCAGTCGGTTAAGCGTCCGACTTCAGCCAGGTCACGATCTCACGGTCCGTGAGTTCGAGCCCCGCGTCGTGCTCTGGGCTGATGGCTGGGAGCCTGGAGCCTGTTTCCGATTCTGTGTCTCCCTCTCTCTCTGCCCCTCCCCCGTTCATGCTCTGTCTCTCTCTGTTCCAAAAATAAATAAAAATTAAAAAAAAAAAAAGTTGAAAAAAAAAGAATTCACCTTGTTTAGTCAATTAAAATTTAATCTCAAGATGAGCTGTTGGCAGTATTGCCAATTTGTTCATCAATGGCATCTTTATATTATTCTCTCCTTAAAAAAACATGAAAAATATAAAGAAATTCATCATTAAAAAGCAAAGCTAGATATTAGCATGTGGTAAAGCAAAAATCCCCAATTCCCTGCATTAGTTGTAATAACTAAACACTGAAAATCCTAAGCAAAATAATATTAATGAAAATGTTATGGAAAACATGAAATGGCAGTTATTGTCCTAGATTTACTTCCCTTCTTAGCCAAATTTGTTGACACTTTCTTGACTTCCTCTCTTCCCATATCCTTTTAATCAATGTCTATTTTTCTCTGTTTCCATCACTTGATTAAAACAACTCTTGTCCAAGTTGCCAGTGATAACACATATTATAAAATCTAAAGAACACATTTTTATCCTTATCCTGTTGACCACTTTCTCCATCTTTACACATGCTCTTATCTTGGCTTCTATGGTGAGGACTATCCTAGTCTTCTGCCTCTGCCTGTGCTAAATGTTTGAATTACTTAGAGATCAATCAGGGGTTTTATTCTACAACTCTGCTCTGTCCCTGTAGTATTCCTAAATATTTCAACAGCATTAAATAGCATCTATATGCTTATATTTCCCAAATTTACATTTTAAACCAAAATTATGTCAGCAGTAAACTCATATATTCAAGTATTTTCTTGTTATACCCTGTTGAAGTTTCACTTGGGAATCTCAAATATGCCTTAGTAGAACTCTAACTCTGTTTTCCACTCTGTTTTTTTCTCTGAAACTTCTGCCTCCCCTAGACTTCTCCAAATCAGCAAATAGCACCATAATTAACAACACTTATGAAGCCATAAATCTGAAATTCATCCTTATTTCTCTATCCTTTACCTGCCCCCCATATCTAACCAAACAGTGTGGAATATAGCCCCCAAATATACGGATCTTAAATCCATCCATTTATCTCTAGCTTGCCATCATGGTAAGCAGGTGATCATTAGTTCTTATTAGCCAGCAAAACAACTTTCTAACCAATCCCAGCATTTCTATTTTGACTTTCCTTAACTAATTGTGCACATAGAAGCCAGTGCAATATTTTTACCTTGAATTAGACCTTGCTTAAATCCTTCTAAATGCATCTCCTTGGAGTAGAATCCAACAACGATATCTTGGCATGTCCTATATCATCCTTTCTGATTTGATGCTACGAATCTCTCCTTCATACCTCTCTGCCTTTCACTGCTTTTCTAAAATGCCAAGTTCTCTCTCAGTTCAGGGTCCGTGCACATGTCAGTTCTTTTTCGTTTCATTTGCCAGGCTTTTTTTCCCTTCTCTTAACATGTTTGCCAATTAATTAATTTTGTTAGTTTGTTAAAACTGAATGGAAATGGGCATTTTTCTGAGGTTTACTGACTATTAAAATGAGCTTGAAACTGCCACCCCATTTTATTTTAAGTGATGTTGGGCAGCTATCTCAAGACCAAAAACAAATTTATCTAGACTCTAGGTTGAGAATTATTATGAACATCATAACCTTGAAAGATGGAGATGAATATAATAAACAAAAAGACATCAGTGATTCGGTGTTTCTACTCTGTATAAAGATAAATGTACAAAGAAAAAACCACAGAAGTCATAGTTAACTTTTTGAAAAGGTTGCTGTCTGGCAGAGTTATAGAAAACTGCTTACCATTGATCTATTTTCTTAGGAGAGAAAGAAGAAAAAGAAGGCAGCAAAATTGGCTTTCATAAAGCCTTATATTCATTTGTTCTCTTCCTTATCTCCCCTCTATCCTTCTCTCTGTTCATCTCTTAAATTGAGGACAAAATATACTCGTTAGCAATTTAAAGTGTTCACTAAGTTTCAAAGAAAAAAAGAGTTATTTTTAAGTTATAATTAGCAAAAGTGACTGCCTACCAGTGACAACGGTGACCTCTTTGACCACAGAATGATTCACACCCATTGTACCTACACGTTGTTCCAACTGAGCTGTTCTGTGGAAGGAGCTCCTTTCGTGTGTGGTGAGTCACATTTCAACTATATTTCATGATTTCGGTCAAGTCTTACCTTTCCAGCAACATTCTTACAGACCATTCCAGTCTCTATGTGGACTGCTTTTGAATTATGCTGCTCTGTCTACCAATATGGCCATCTGATCACCTCTCGCCTTATCAGTTAGTAAAGTAACTTATGAGTAGATTCGTCTTCTCCAGTGGCATTCTAAATTCATAGACGGCAGTAGTAAAGTGGTTTTTTTTGTTTATTTAATATCTCTTCTAATGTTACCTAGTCCTAAGGATTTGTTTTATAATAAAAATATGATTAATGCAGCACATGATTATTGAGCTCTGCCTAGAGAACATAATGTACCATTGTACACTGGGAATCCTGTATTCATATATATATTAAGAACTTAATATATGTCAAGTTGTTCTTTGTGTTTTACATTTAAAAAACTAATTTTCACTGTAAAACTATGACATAGACAACATTCTTACCACACACCCCAATTTACAGATTAAGGAGCTGACACAAAGTCACACTAAATAAATAATAATAAATAAATGGGACCAAGATTTGAATCCAGGGAGTCTCACTCCAGGTATGTTATTAACTCCTTCACTCATTACACTTACAATCTTGTGATGAACACAACTGAATGAGTAATTACAAAACAACATGAATACTTTAACAGAGTAGAGACAGTACACTAAAGGAGTACAAAGGAAAACATTTATGTAGATCTATGGGCCCAAAGTCTATGCACTCTCTATATAGAAATGTGTGTGTGTGCGTGTGTGTGTGTGTGTGTGTGTGTGTGTGTGTGTGTGTGTAGTATGAGAGAGAAGTTGAATTTACACACACACACACACATATTATGTAATTTATATACATATAAATTACATAAACACATACACACACACAGCATTAGTTCTTGCAGGTAGTTTTGATCTTCAATTTGTTTCTAGCTTTTGCATAATAACAGTTCTGCATTTAGGCTATTTAAAAATGCCTTAACAAGGGGCGCCTGGATGGCTCAGTCAGTTTAGTGTCTGACTTCAGCTCAGGTCATGATATCAAGGTTCATGAGTTCAAGCCCTGCATCAGGCTCTGTGCAGACAGGTCAGAGCCTGGAGCCTGCTTCAGCTTCTGTGTCTGTCTCTCTCTCTCAAAAATAAATAAACATTAAAAAAGGCTTAATAATAAAAAGAATCACTGCCTTGTCACCAGTAAAATCTTACTGCCTACATTTTCCAATGGAATTCCTGGGAAAAACATTAAATTTGGATTATTTTATAAAGCAAAACAGGTTTTCTTAAATTATAACAAGATACAATTTCTTCTAAAATGGAGATCACAATTTTCTTACAAAATCATATGAAAATATATTGCTTACATGCAAATATTTGTCTTCTGAATTAATAACCCTATCTATAGTATTTACCAGAAATACCACAAAGTTGTGCAAATCATATTAATCTTTTAGTGTCTTCCCAAAGTGGCACTCTGGATATGTAACAATTACACTTGATCTTTCACGTTTAAAAGTTCCTACAGTGCTTCCAAGATTTTGGCATATACATGTCATCTGTGAGAAGATCCAAAATTTCACACTCAACTTCTCTCAGCATTCTTTGAACCCAACAAATAAATTACCAAGAGGTTATTTTCATTATCCATTCACTGTTTGTGTATTTAAACACAGACAATATAAATGTAATTCTACCATCAGGGAATCCAGATTCTAGTGGAGAAGAAATTCTCTGGTTTTGCTAATCCTTTTCAGGTTAAAAATCAGTACAAAGTCTGAACCTCAATGTCTTCCCAAATGCACCAGGGAAGAAAAGCCTGATGTGTACAGAGGGACACTGATGTGAAGGATGAGCCATAGATAGACTATAAAAACAATGCTCTGAGCATGGCTGCTGCATTGCACAACTCCAGAAGGCACAGTCACATTGTCTCCTAGAGAAACAATGCTCCCTGAGTTGTGCAGTTCACAGCATGCTTAACCACCCCTGGAAGCCCTGACTAAAATTTCACTTTATGCTCCAAATAACAATCCCAAAGAGTTCATTTGGAAACATGAAATCATCAAACAAACAAAGGCTATTCCTCTTAGCTTCAGAAGCAGACTTTTCAAGATAATAGAGAAAACATATCATTATGAAATTCAACATTTACATTACAGACCATTAATGATTACTTTAAGAGACTGTTTTTAAGTAACCATGCCTACTGGGGAACATGGAGCCAAACTTCTGTGAATGATTTCATCTTGCTCTCCAATAAAGCTTTTAATTATGGATACTTTTTAAAGTGCACTACATTAATTAGCCATTTGCTCAGCAGGCTGCTTCCCAGGGCTCCTTCCAGTTCCTCTGACTCTGTGGCAGGACCTGGCAGTCGCTACAGCAAGAGTAAAAGTTCAGATGTTTGAAAACAGAATTCAATGATCTTTTGCCAACATGAAGAAGATAGATATGAGCATAAGGAAAAGAATGCATTGCTCTGCAAAACACTGCTTCATTTCTCAAACACAGAGGGAGGGCAGAGAGGAATAAATTGCATTGGGCAGCTTCTCAGGCTTAAAATAGAGGTTTACAAGGCAGTTCTATTTTTTTTTTTTTTTTTGGTACCATACATCATTACTTTAATATTATTTGGATAGGAAACTGATTTAACTCAATTACCCTTAACTGAATTCAGGACATTTTAGTCACGCAAACAGGAAAGGAAGAGTAGAGTAGCATGAGAGTTATTAGGATTGAGGCAGAGAAGAAATGTTCCACCCACCCAGCTGCCCACTAGTACCATTACTTTTCCCATCCATAATTACATTCTATCTACAATTTTATTCTCTTCCCAGAGACACATAATCTGACTTCAGAAGTCATCTTCTAAAGCGATGACATATTGAGAAAGCCTCACAACTTCAAGTGCCCTGTTAAAAATGCTGGACCTTTCTTCCCAAAACTGTTTCCTCTTGAGTGATTTCAATCCCCAATTTAGGAGCTTGAAAGTCTTGGTTTGGAAATATATTCAGTGGTGCCCTTCTTACATTGCAAAACCATGAATTTGGTATAGGAAATCTGGCTTAAAAACAAAACAAAACAAAACAAAACAAAACAAAACAAAACAAAACGTGGAAAACCCTGGAACCCTGGAAGGCAGGGCTATTGCAAGGACCAAATTTGACGTCAATTGGCTGTACTTGGTAAAGGGAAGTTCAGCATCTGCCTTATGCAGTTTCTGGAAGCCATCCCCACTAATGTCAACTTCTCTCTTTTGTATCCACCATACGCTCCCTACACAAAACAGGGTAATATTTATAACAAGGGCATGATCCAGCCACTTTATCCAATATATAAGACCTACATTTCCTGGATTTGTACTGTATAGTTATCCTAGGTTATTCACTTATTTATAACATTGGCTAATTGGGCCTTGAGCCTTGAATATGAGAAGCACTGGTTCAGATATGACCTATAGAATTCTGTGGGGATGAATGGGCATAGGTCAGAAGGGATGTCTTGGTAGAAGTTTAGGGTTTAAATTACATATATATATATATATATATATATATATATATATATATATATAAACTATTAAAGGAGGTGGGAGAAAAAAATATATAGCAAATACATTCCCTCTTGCCAAATCATTTCAATTTGTGCCATATGTTAACAATGATGATGGCTTTTCTGGAAAAAGCTTGCTCTGTTTGAGATCGTCTCAATATTTTAAGGGTATATTTCTGAAGCTGACCTTGTGTAAATGACCTTGCTCAGAGATAGAGAGAAGGCAAATGGACTGTGGTTCCATGGATGCCCCATCCAACGTAGCTCTGGTGCTCCAATGTCCCTAGCGAGGGAAGAATTGAGTTGAACCCACTGGATGCACTTTCCCTAGTGTAGCACCCAAGCTCTTGGACATGGACTAATATTTCTATTCAACAATTCCACATTGCTTCACCGTAACCTGTTCTTTTATCCACCCAATCTCTGCACTAGGCCTGAGCATAGGTAATAATAGGAAAATTCCTAGAATGTGAAAAATGGCACATAGTTTATAAAAGGCTTATTACATAAGATCATTTGCCTTTATCCTCCAATAAATATGTTAAGGAAGAATTATTAACTCCATTTTTTAAATGAGGAAACTGAGACTCGAAAAGGTTGGTTTGCTCAGGTTCATACAACAAATACATCCAGAATGGACGCTCAAATGGAAGCATTACATTTCTAAATTCACTGTTCATTTAACTCACTGCATACCTCTATACTTAAATGAAACTTGAATGGATTCCACATTATTCTAAAGAATTCTTAAAATTTCCTAGCGACCCAAAAGAAAAGAGAGAATAGATATGCCAAAAAGTTAGCATATGACTTCCATATTTCTATGGAGAGCTCTCTTCTCATTTGATAGGAACACTGAGACACTGGAGAAGAGTCATAATTCCCTGGAATCAAAGACTAAAATTAGACTAATTTGTTTTTACTGCACCAAAATATATCTTATTAACAAAGGGGTGCTGAGCTGTGGTTGTATGTACGGTGATGACACACAATCACACAAATATTGTGACACACAAAACCAACTCACTGTTGTCAGAGTATGCGGGAAAGTAAGGGTGAAGCTTACTGATAATGTGGTTTGGTTTCTCAGAAATAGGTTTCTCTACTTTCTGAGTTTCTTAATGTTTTTGACTCTGTGCGTTATTTTTAAAATTATCTAACTACAGTTTTAACATGTCTATTAATTACTATTTTGCCTTAAAATAGATTAGAAAGATGTTAGTAGATAGCTTGAGTTCTTACATGATCATCATATGCAAAAGATTGTCCTTTATAATGTTTCTTCTTTGCATAAATGATATTTGTCTCAATTACTCATTTTACTCTACTCTCATTTTATTTTTTAAAAGTTTATTTGAGAGAGAGAGAGAGAGAGAGGGAGAGAGAGAGATAGAGACAGTGCTAGCATGAGCAGGGGGAGGGGCAGAGAGAGAGAGAGAAAGAAAGAGAGAATCCCAAGCAGGTTCCACGCTGACAGTGTGGGGCTCAAAATCATGAATACTGAGATCATGACCTGAGCCGAAAACCAAGAGTCAGACACTTAAACAGCTGAGCCACCCAGATGCCCTTACCTTACTCTCATTTTAGATTCCAATGCGTTGGAAGTGGATTTTAATAAATTTAAGTTAGCATCCCCTGTGTTCTCTCCCATGTCTTGTTTTATCTCTTCTCTAATTTCTTTTTGGATGTTGTTTTATAACCATCTTCCCTATTTCCAAAAACTCTCCCTAAGTTTGCAAAAACATACAATCTTAAAAATACAAAACACACAAAAGAGAAATTTAACCCAGGGGCACCTGGGTGGCTGAGTGGGTTAAGTGTCTGACATTGGCTCAGGTCATGATCTCACGGTTCATGAGTTTGATCCCCACAATGGGCTCTCTGATGTCACCACAGAACCCACTTCAGAAACTCTGTCCCCTTCTCTCTGCCTCTCCCTTGCTGGTTCTCTCTCTCTCCCTCTCTCTCTGTCAAAATAAATAATAAACTTTAAAATAAATAAATAAATAAATAAATAAATAAATAAATAAATAAAATTTAAAAAAAGAGAAATTTAACCTAAATGTCATTTTCTTCACTGCTTTATCTCTCAAATTATCACTCTTAACTTTCCCTCTCCTTTTATTAGCAAATATATTGAGGGGCGCCTGGGTGGCTCAGTTGGTTGAGTGTCTGACTTCGGCTCAGGTCATGATCTCACAGTTTGTGAGTTCGAGCCCCACGTTGGGCTCTGTGCTGACAGCTGAGAGCCCAGAGCCTGCTTCAGATTCTGTGTCTCCCTCTCTCACTGCCCCTCACCTGTTTGCTCTCTCGCTCTTACTCTCTATCTTTCAAAAATAAATAAAACATTGGAAAAATATATTGAAAATGTGGTTTCCATTTTTTCCTCAGTGTTTTGCCTCCCATCACAACTGTGGGTGACACTGATGCCTATAGAATCTGATGTTCATGGATAACCTTTTAATTAGTGCTGATTTCTCTTCTTTCTATAGGCTTTCTTTGTGATCTCACCAACTATTCACTAGGACAGTAGCTCCTCAATCTATATCATCAGTGCTCACTTCTCTTCTGCCCATTTCTTTCTTTTTTTTTTAATTTAATTTTATTTTTTTAAATTTATGTCCAAATTAGTTAGCATATAGTGAAACAATGATTTCATGAGTAGATTCCTTAATGCCCCTTACCCATTTAGCCCATTCCCCCTCCCACAACCCCTCCAGCAACCCTCAGTTTGTTCTCCATATTTATGAGTCTCTTCAGTTTTGTCCCCCTCCCTGTTTTTATATTAATTTTGTTTCCCTTCTCTTATGTTCATCTGTTTTGTCTCTTAAAGTACTCATATGAGTGAAGTCATATGATTTTTGTCTTTCTCTGACTAATTTCACTTAGCATAATGCCCTCCAGTTCCATCCACATAGTTGCAAAAGGCAAGATTTCATTCTTTTTGATTGCCAGGTAATACTCCATTGTATATATATACCACATTTTCTTTATCCATTCATCTATTGATGGACATTTGGGGTCTTTCCATACTTTAGCTATTGTTGATAGTGCTGCTATAAACATGGGGGTGCATGTGTCCCTTTGAACAATACACCTGTATCCCTTGGATACATACATAGTAGTGCAATTGCTGAGTCATAGGATAGTTCTATTTTTAATTTTTTGAAGAACCTCCATACTATTTTCCAGAGTGGCTGTACCAGTTTACATTCCCACCAGCAGTGCAAAAGAGATCCTCTCTCTCCACATCCTCGCCAACATCTGTTGTTGCCTGAGTTGTTAATGTTAGCCATTCTGACAGGTGTGAGGTGGTATCTCGTGGTTTTGATTTGTATTTCCCTGATGATGAGTGATGTGGAGCATTTTTCATGTGTTGGTTGGCCATCTGGATGTCTGCTTTGGAGAAGTGTCTATTCATGTCCTTTGCCCATTTCTTCACTGGATTATATGTTTTTTGGGTGTTTAGTTTGATAAGTTCTTTATAGAGTTTGGATACTAACCCTTATCTGATATGTCATTGGCAAATATCTTCTCCCATTCTGTCAGTTGCCTTTTAGTTTTGGTGATTGTTTTCTTCGCTGTGCAGAAGCTTCTTATTTTGATGAGGTCCCGGTAGTTCATTTTTGCTTTTGTTTCCCTTGTGTCCGGAACGTGTTGAGTAAGAAGTTGCTGCGGCCAAGATCAAAGAGGTTTTTGCCTGCTTTCTCCTTGAGGATTCTGATGGCTTCCTGTCTTACATTTAGGTCTTTCATCCATTTTGAGTTTATTTTTGTGTATGGTGTAAGAAAGTGGTCCAGGTTCATTCTTCTGCATTTTGCTGTCCAGTTTTCCCAGCAGCACTTGCTGAAGAGACTATTTTTATTCCTTTGGGTATTCTTTCCTGCTTTGTCAAAGGTTAGTTGGCCATACATTTGTGGGTCCACTTCTGGGTTCTCTATTCTGTTCCATTGATCTGAGTGTTTTGGTTTTTTTGTGCCAGTACCATACTGTCTTGATTACAGCTTTGTAGTATAGCTTGAAGTCTGGGATTGTGATGCCTCCTGCTTTGGTTTTCTTTTTCAAGATTGCTTTGGCTATTTGGTGTCTTTTCTGGTTCCATGCAAATTTTAGGATTATTTGTTCTAGCTCTGTGAAAAATGCTGGTGTTATTTTGATAGGGATTGCATCAAAAATGTAGATTGCTTTGGGTAGTATTGACTTTTAAACAATATTTGTTTTTCTTATCCAGGAGCATGGAATCTTTTTCCATTTTTGTGTGTCTTCTTCAACTTCTTTCATAAGCTTTCTATAGTTTTCAGTGTATAGATTTTTCACTTCTTTGGTTAGATTTATTCCTGGGTATTTTATGTTTTTTTTGTGTGTGCAACTGTAAATGGGATTGATTCTTTGATTTCTCTTTCTGTTGCTTCATTGTTGGTGTATAGGAATGCAACTGATTTCTGTCCGTTGATTTTATATCCTGTGACTTTGCTGAATTCATGAATCAGTTCTAGCAGTTTTTGGGTGGAATCCTTTGGGTTTTCCATATAGAGTATCATGTCATCTGTGAAGAGTGAAAGTTTGACCTCTTCCTGGATGATGTGGATGCCTTTCATTTCTTTGTGTTGTCTGATTGCAGAGGCTAAGACTTCCAATACTATGTTGAATAACAGTGGCGAGAGTGGATATCCCTGTCTTGTTCCTGACCTTAGGGGGAAAGCTCTCAGTTTTTCCCCATTGCAGATGATATTAGCGTTGGGTTGTTCATATATGGCTTTTATGATCTCGAGGTATGCTCCTTCTATTCCTACTTTCTTGAGGGTTTTTATCAAAAACAGATGTTGTTGGGGCACCTGGGTGGCTCAGTCGGTTAAGCGTCCGACTTCAGCTCAGGTCACGATCTCACGGTCCATGAGTTCGAGCCCCGCATCGGGCTCTGGGCTGATGGTTCAGAGCCTGGAGCCTGCTTCCGATTCTGTGTCTCCCTCTCTCTCTGCCCTTCCCCCATTCATGCTCTGTCTCTCTCTGTCTGAAAAATAAACATTAAAAAAAAAACAAAAAACAAAAACGGATGTTGTATTTCGTCAAATGCTTTCTCTGCATCTATTGAGAGGATCATATGGTTCCTGTCCTTTCTTTTATTGATGTGATGAATCACGTTAATTGTTTTGCAGATATTGAACGAGCCCTGCATCCCAGGTATAAATCCCACTCGGTCATGGTGCATAATTCTTTTTAATGTATTGTTGGGCGCAGTTGGCTAATATCTTGTTGAGGGTTTTTGCATCCATGTTCATCAGGGAAATTGGTCTATAGTTTTCCTTTTTAGTGGGGTCTTTGTCTGGTTTTGGAATCAAGGTAATGCTGGCTTCACAGAAAGAGTTTGGAAATTTTCCTTCCATTTCTATTTTTTGGAATAGTTTCAAGAGAATAGGTGTTAACTCTTCCTTAAATGTTTAGAAGAATTCCCCTGGAAAGCCATCTGGCCCTAGACTCTTGTTTTTTTGCCAGATTTTTGATTACTAATTTGGTTTCCTTACTGGTTACGGGTCTGTTCAAATTTTCTATTTCTTCCTGTTTCAGTTTTGGTAGTGTATATGTTTCTAGGAATTTGTCCATTTCTTCCAGATTACCCATTTTATTGGCATATAATTGTTCATAATATTCTCTTATTATTTTTTTTATTTCTGTTGTGTTGGTTGTGATCTCTCATTTTTCACTCTTGATTTTATTTATTTGGGTCCTTTCTTTTTTTCTTCTTGATCAAACTGGCTAGTGTTTTATCAATTTTTTTAATTCTTTCAAAGAACCAAATTCTGGTTTCATTGATCTGTTCTACTGTTTTGTTGTTGTTGTTGTTGTTGTTGTTGTTGTTTGGTTTCGATAGCATTAATTTCTGCTCTAATCTTTATTATTTCCTGTCTTCTGCTGGTTTTGGGTTTTATTTGCTGTTCTTTTTCCAGATCCTTAAGGTGTAAGGTTAGGTTGTATATCTGAGATCTTTCTTCCTTCTTTAGGAAGGCCTGGATTACTATACACTCTCGTCTTATGACCGCCTTTGCTGCGTCCCAGAGGTTTTGGGTTGTGGTGTTATTATTTTTATTGACTTCCATATACTTTTTATTTTCCTCTTTAACTGCTTGGTTAGCCCATTCATTCTTTAGTAGGATGTTCTTCAGTCTCCAAGTATTTGTCACTTCCAAATTTTTTCTTGTGCTTGATTTCGAGTTTCATAGCGTTGTGGTCTGAAAATACGCATGCTGTGATCTCGATCTTTTTGTACTTACTTAGGGCTGATTTGTGTCCCAGTATATGATCTATTCTGGAGAAGGTTCCATGTATACTGGAAAATAATGTATATTCTGCTGCTTTAGGATGAAATGTTCTGAATATATCTGTTAAGTCCATCTGGTCCAGTGTGTCATTCAAAGCCATTCTTTCCTTGCTGATTTTTTGATTAGATGATGTGTCCATTGCTGTGAGTGGGATGTTGAAGTCTCCTACTATTATGGTATTACTGTCAATGAGTGTCTTTATGTTTGTGAATAATTGATTTATATATTTGGGTGCATCCACATTTGGCACATAAATGTTTACAATTGTTAGGTCTTCTTGGTCTATAGACCCCTTTGTTATAATATAATGCCCTTCTGCATCTCTTGATACAGTCTTTATTTTAAAGTCGAGATTGTCTGATATAAGTATGGCTACTCTGGCTTTCTTTCATTGACCATAGCATGATAGATGGTCCTCCATCCCCTTATTTTCTTTTTTTAAATTTTTTTAATTTTTTAATTTTTTATTTTTTATTATATGAAATTTATTGTCAAATTAGTTTCCATACAACACCCAGTGCTCATCCCAAAAGATGCCCTCTTCAATGCCCATCACCTACCTTCACCTCCCTCCCACCCCCCATCAACCCTCAGTTTGTTCTCAGTTTTTAAGAGTCTCTTATGCTTTGGCTCTCTCTCCCACTCTAACCTCTTTTTTTTTCTTTTTTCTCCTTCCCCTCCCCCATGGGTTTCTGTTAAGTTTCTCAGGATCCACATAAGAGTGAAAACACATGGTATCTGTCTTTCTCTGTATGGCTTATTTCACTTAGCATAACACTCTCCAGTTCCATCCAAGTTGCTACAAAGGGCCATATTTCATTCTTTCTCATTGCCACGTAGTACTCCATTGTGTATATAAACCACAATTTCTTTATCCATTCATTAGTTGATGGACATTTAGGCTTTTCATCCCCTTATTTTCAATCTGAAGGTGTCTTTTAGGTCTAAAGTGGGTCTCTTGTAAACAGCATATAGATGGATCTGGTTTTCTTATCCATTCTGTTACCCTATGTCTTTTGTTTGGTGCATTGAGTCCATTGACGTTTAGAGTGAATAGTGAAAGATATGAATTTATTGCCATTATGATGTTTGTAGAGTTAGGGTTTCTGGTGATGTTCTCTGGTCCTTTCTAATATTTTGTTGCTTTTGGTACATATATATATATATTTTTTTTCTTTCATCTTTTTTCCCCTCAGAAAGTCCCCCTTAAAATTTCTTGCAGGGCTGATTTAGTGGTCACAAGCTCCTTTAATTTTTGTTTGTCTGGGAAGCTTTTTATCTCTCCTTGTATTTTGAATGACAGCCTTTCTAGATAAAGAATTCTTGGCTGCATATTTTTTCTGATTCAGCACACTGAACATATCCTGCCACTCCCTTCTGGCCTGCCAAGTTTCTGTGGATAGGTCTGCTACAAACCTGATCTGTCTTCCCTTGTAGGTTAAGAACTTTTTTTCCTTTGCTGCTTTCATGATTCTTTCCTTGCCTGAGTATTTTGTGAATTGGACTATGATATGCCTTTTGATGGTCGGTTTTTGTTGAATCTAATGGGGGTCCTCTGTGCTTCCTGGATTTTGATGTCTGTGTCTTTCCCCAGGTTAGGAAAGTTTTCAGCTATGATTTGCTCGCATAACCCTTCTACACTTATTTCTCTCTCTTCCTCTTCTGGGACCCCTATGATTCTGATGCTGTTCCTTTTTAATGAGTCACTGATTTCTCTAATTCTTAAATCGTGCTCTTTTGCGTTAATCTCCCTCTTTTTTTCTGCTTCGTTATTCTCTGTAAGTTTGTTCTCTATATCACTGATTCTCTGTTCTGCCTCGTCCATCCTTGTCGCTGCTGCATCCATCCATGATTGCAGCTCAGTTATAGCATTTATAATTTCATTCTGGCTACTTTTACTTCTTTTATCTCTGCATAAAGGGATTTTAATCTATTTTTAACTCCAGCTAATATTCTTATTATTGTGATTCTAAATTCTGGTTCAGACATCTTGCTTGTATCTGTGTTGGTTTAATCCCTGGCTGTTGTTTCTTTGTGCTCTTTCTTTTGGGGTGAATTCCTTCCTTTTGTCATTTTGAACGGAGAAAAGGAATTAATGAGGTAGAAAAATTGAAATAAAAACAAATTAAAATTAAAAAATATTGAAATTAAAAATTAAACACACACACACAAATAGAATACATCTATATGTTTTGATCTGGGTGTTGAAAGTGGTATGACAGATTCGAGAAAACAAAGGGGGGGAAGGAAATCATTTGAGAATTTGAAAATAATGAATACACTGAAGTAGACTAAAATGTGATGATGGGGGTAAAACATATTTGAAAAAATATACACAAAAGTAAAGAATGTAGTAGAAAAAATTAAAAAATATTTTTAATAAAAATTAAAAATAAATATGATTTTTTTCATTTTTTGTACTTAAGAAAAAGAAATGAAAAATAGAAAAAAGGTAAAAAAAGAAAAAAATCGTTTGAAAATTTGTAAAAGTGAATACACTGTAGTAGACTAAAATAAAATGATGGAAGTAAAATAGAACTTGAAAAAACTTACATAACAGCAAAAAATATAGTAATAAAAATTAAATAAAAATATTTTTAATATAAATTGAAAGTAAAAACGAAGTTTTTATCTTTCTGCATTCAAGAGAAGGAAAAGAAATGAAAAAGAGAAAAAAAAGAAAAAAAGGAAATTGAGAATTTGAAAAAATGAGTACACTGAAGTAGACTAAAATAAAATGACAGAAGTAAAGTAGAATTTGAAAAAATGTACACAAAAGTAAAAAGTATAGTAATAAAAATTATAGAACAATATTTTTAATAAAAATTGAAAATAAAAATGAATTTTTTCTCTTTCTGTATTCAAGAAAAAGAAAAGAATTGTAAAAGAGAAAAAGGAAAAAGAAAAAAAAAGAAAGAAAATTGAATAGATGAATCTGCTAACAGATTGAAGTAGGACTGAAATTTCATCTAGAAGTCAGTCTGTGTAGCTCTTTATAGTCCATAAATTAAGCTGTCAGTGAGACTTGCGTTCTTGAAGAGCATAGTTGGCCCAGTTGGGCAGGGCTCAGTGTAACAGCTCTGCTCTCCACTAGGTGGTGCTTTTAGCCTACTGGGGTGGATTGTGGTGGGGCTCGTAGGTACGAATGCGCATGCGCGGGAGCGGTGAAAATGCCGCCAGCCCAGCTACCCAGTCTGTTCTTGATCAGCAATCGTGCACCTGTTCTCTGTCTTCAGCTCTCATCCTCTCCCTGCTTTTTCACTCTCCGGGACCAAGCCTCAGGCAGTACCTCTCTTCCGAATTTTGTCTCAGATGCGGCTGTTTACCCCGGCCCCTTACTTCCGAAGGACTGCAGCTTTGACCCGCTCCGCCCCTCTGCGGGAGGGTCTCACCGAGCAATGGCCAAACGTCTGATGCACCCAGGAACGCTTTCTGGACCCTGCTGCTGCCGGTGCCCCGAGACCGGGGCCAGGTGCCAGCCCGCCCCAGAAAAAGTTCGCAAGATAGTGTAGCAGCAGCGTTTCAGGGATTATGGAAGATCAGAACACACACCTGGCACCAGGCTTCACCCTTAATGACCTTGTCCCAGCACCAGCGAATGTGGCCGTTTTCTGGGGTCTGATGGGACCAGGTGGCTTCAACAGTCTCTACCAAATGTCCTTCCAGCAGTGGAACCTCTTTTCCACATGTGGCCCAAGAACCTCCCAGACCCCACTCTGTTCCTAGGGATTCGCCCTTCCCACCAGAGCATCACCAGGTATTGAGCTGCGGAGTTGCAGCCTTTGCGCTCCCCTTGTTTACAGTCTTAATGGAATTTAAACCCTCTCCTTTCTCCCCTTTTAGTTTAGTCCCTGCAGCTGTTTCCAATTTTCCACTTTCTCTCCAGCCGCTTTTGGAGAGGGTTGGTTTTCTAATATTCTCCTCCCCTCCCCAGTCTCCGTCCTCTTTCCACGCAAAAGCAGTTCCCAACCTTTTGGGGCTTCTTGCTCCCCAAGTTCAGCTCTCCGCGCCGCGTACCTGCTGAATTCCTCTTCTACCTATTTCTTTCTCATATTTCCTGATCATTGATTTACCTCTAAAGTATTTCTTAAGATCCCCCCCTTATCTCAACCTTTCCTAAAACCCACCAACATTTCTTACTTGAAAAGCAACAATCACTTACTTAGTATCTGTTTCCACCTCTCTTTCTTCTATTACAAAGATGGAAGCAATCCTTCTAACATGTAAATATAAGTCTAAAACTCTTATAGAAACCCCCAATAATACCTGAAAAAGTAAGTAATTTAAAATATAAAGATGTTTGTGTGATAATATTAAATAAACAGAGTAAAAATACTGTATGCAGTGCTACAATAGCTAGATAAGTACCTTGCATGCATTTGGCAGTCACACACAAATTTCTACATAGTTGTGTATTACTGTGGAGGATGCCAAAATATATTTTAATGTTAAATTTTTATATCAATTTTAGGTGTAACTTTAAAATTAAATAATAAAGGGGCACCTGGGTGACTTAGTCGGTTAAGCATCGGCTTTGGTTCAGGTCATGATCTCGCGGTTCCTGAGTTTGAGCCCCGCATCAGGCTCTGTGCTGACTGCTCAGAGCCTGGAACCTGCTTCAGATTCTGTGTCTCCATCTTTCTATGTCCTTCCCCTGCTCACACTGTCTGTCTCTGTCTCTCAAACATAAATGTTAAAAAAAATTTTAATTAAATAATAAAAAATATGTATTCAATAGCTAAATTGCCTAAACTACTTGGCCTAACTGCTTCAACACAACACAGAAAATTTATTCAAAGCCATACTCAATTTTTCCAAGAAAAACAAACAAAAAAATAACTTCATCAAGGTATACAATGCTATTCAATCTTTTAAAAATATATCTTGTTAATTTCTCTTCCTATACTTGGCACATGAAACCCATTTTTCAATGCTTGCCTTTTATTTCTGTCCTAGATTCTACCAAAACTTTCTAGGCACTGAGGTTTTTTATCATCTATGTTTCTAATGCTCTTTTCAGCCATAAAAAAGAAGGAAATCCTGTCATTTGTGACAACATGGCCAGTCTTTGAAGGCATTGTATTAATGAAATAACTCAGACAGAAAAAGACAAATACTGTATAATGTCACTTATATATGGAATCTAAAAACAAAACAGACTCATAGATACAGAGAACAGATTGGTGGTTGCCAGAGATGAGATATGTGGTAGGGGAGCAGTGAGAGATATGGTGAAGGTAGACAAAAGGTACAAACTACCAATTATAAGATAAATAAGTCCTGGGAATGTAATGTACAGCATGGTGACTATAGTTAACAAGACTGTATTGTGTATTTGAAATTTGCTGAGAAAGTCTTAAGAGTTTCCATCATAGGAGGTTCCTCAAAAAATTAAAAATAAAAATACCAGCTCTTGCAGCAACTCCATTACTGTGTATTTACCCAAAGAAAAGAAAAGAAAAAAAAAAAAACAAAACACTAACTCAAAACCATATATGCATCTCTATGCTTACTGCAGCATAATTTACAATAGCCAAGATGTGGAAGTAACCCAAGTGTCCTTCAATACATGAATGGATAAAGAAGATGTGGTGTATATGTACAATGGAATATTACTCAGCCATTAAAAAATAATGAGATCTTGCCATTTGTAACAGCATGAATGGACCTAGAAGGTATTTTACTAAGTGAAAGAAGTCAGATAGAAAAAGACAAATACCATATGATTTCACTTTATACGTGGACTCCAAAAAGTAAAACAAATGAACAAGTGAAAAATCAGAAACAGACCCATAAATACGGAGAACTGTTAGTTGCCACAGAGGAGGTGTTGGAGGGATGGGAAAACTGGGTGAAGGGGAATAGTCTTCCAGCTACAGGATGAATAAGTCACAAGGCGGAAAGGAATAGCCTAGGGAATATAGTCAATATTATTATTATAGCATTGTACGGTGACAGATGGCAGCTACACTTGTGGTGATCACAGCATAATGTATAGACTTGTTGAATCACTAAGTTATATACCTGAAACTAATGTAACATGTGTGAAGTACAATTCAATAAAAATCTTTAAAATTTAAAAAATGATAAAGGATGGGGCGCCTGGGTGGCGCAGTCGGTTAAGCGTCCGACTTCAGCCAGGTCACGATCTCGCGGTCCGTGAGTTCGAGCCCCGCGTCAGGCTCTGGGCTGATGGCTCGGAGCCTGGAGCCTGTTTCCGATTCTGTGTCTCCCTCTCTCTCTGCCCCTCCCCTGTTCATGCTCTGTCTCTCTCTGTCCCAAAAATAAAATAAAAAAAAAAAAAAAACAAAACGTTGAAAAAAAAAAAAAAAATGATAAAGGAAAAAATGTTCGTCACAAGAAAAAAATATAACCATGCCAGGTGACAGATATTGACTGCAAATATTTTGATAATCATGTCACAATATATACATATATCAAAATATTATGTTGTTGTACATCTTGAATTAATACACTGTTATATGTCAATTTTATCTCAGTAGTACTAGAAAAAGTAAAAACAAGTCTTTGGCATATGGGGCCCATCACTGGACCATGACATCCTTGAAACAAAGAACCTTTACTTTTCATTTTTGAATCTTTTAACCTAGAAAACTCCTCAGAATGTGTATTTTCCCTCCACAAAATCTTTCATCCCTCTTACCCCTAAACTCAGTTGAGAGCATAGCATAATACCTGGTTTAGAGCTGGAGCTGGAGCCTTCTGCTGAAATGTTATAGTCCTTGAGATTTATCATAGCCATAAGTTGGAAGAGAAATAATATCATCTAAATAAACTAAGTAACTAACTAATCAACTAACTAAGTAAATAAAGCAAGCAAACAGAACCCAAGTAAAGCTGGGGCCTCTAGACCAGCCTAGTGTGGAAAAGCTAACCTTAGATAATCTTTTCATTTCTAATTATGGAATAGTTACTGAATCTCAGAAAGGCATCAGAGAACTACAATAAAGACACATGAAAGCTAAGAATCCAATTAATAAACCAGCCTTGTCAAGCTATAATGAAGAATATGGATTTCCTTGGTGAAGGGCTATTCTGGGTCTTCTGTAAATTTCTAAAGTTCTTAATATAGTGGCTGCCTCTTCATATGTGCTCAATGAATATTGTGTATTATTATAATTACTATTGGATCTTTGGGGGTATATCATCCACTGCTTCCTCTAAACATATGACATAATTTTGAATCATTGTTCTGGGTTGCTTGATTTCCAATCCAGATAGCCTCCCCTCAAATTTCAATATGAGCTAGCATCCTGTAACTGAAACTCATCCTACCCCTCTCATCTTAACTTGAAAGTTAATGGGAAAAGTCCCCTTTTTCAAAGATAATTCTTTTCATTTATTTTTATTTAATTTTTTAGAGAAAGAGTGCACATGAACAAGCTGGAGAGGGGCACAGAGAGAGAGAGAGAGAGAGAGAGAGAGAGAGAGAATCTTAAGCATGCTCCATGTTGAGAGTGCAGCCTAACATGGGTCTTGATCCCACAACCCTGGGATCATGACCTGAGCCAAAATCAAGACTCAGACTCTCAACTGACTGAGCTATTCAGACAATCCTAAAAGATAGCTCTTGAGCTCATGGCCCATTTTATTCAAAATCTTCATCTAGATCTTAAAAATTATTATTAATCTCCTTAAAGTTTATGTGTCATGGTAACCAGACCACAAGGTAAAGTTATAAAATTTGATAACTGCACTCTATGTTTATTATAAGAGCTCTTCTTTAAGAAGCAAAAACACAAGTTGCTGAGTGTTTGATAAAGGTTCAGTAAAAGTTAAAAGCAGAAAACTCATAAGAAACAACATTAATGAAGCATATTTTCAAAATATAAGAGAACTAGATGTGGTCTGGAAATCTGTTATAAATGTATTATTCAAAAACCTATTTGCTTAATAACCAACTTGGTTCCAAATACTGGCAAGTTCTACATAGCATGGATTTTCTTTTTTAATGGAAAATTAATGAAACAAGGAATGATGGGATTCTGCTAGATTTCTTAGTTTTCCAAACAATATGGTCTTAGATCTTAAAGGTTTCAATTCCATTCTATATGAAAGGCAAGTTTCCAACTCTTAACCAAGGATGAGAAGAGGTTTTTGTTTTTTTGTTTTTGTTTTTTTTTTTTTTTCCACATATTCTGTATGGGACTTCATGAAGAAAGCATTTAAATGACAATAAATCAACCACACTAATGCATAAGAAATTGGATTTAAAGTTTATGTTAATTGAAAAGACAGGAAGCACTTACTAGAAGTCTTGCTTTGAACTTGGCCACAACTTCAGTAGTTTTAATTATTTTTTATTGTTAGGTTATTAACTCAAGGTACATTTGAAATATTGCTTAATTTCCTTCAACATTAAGTCATAGTTTGTCCTTTGCTTCTTATTATGCATAGAGAAAAAGAACACATGTGAGTATGAATGCAAAGCATGGGAATGACGAAGACACAAAAGAACTAAATAGGCACCTAGGAGCTACTAATAATCATCATAATAACAGATTTAGGTTGGGTATATTGGAGCCTTATTATCTAAATCATTTTTCATTTGGCAGTATTTGACTTAACAAGAACGTTTTTACATCCTCTTTGTCTTTGAGTTTTCCCCGCCAGAAAATATTGCAACTATAAGCCACATTCCTTGGAGGCTCAGACCAAATCATGAGAACTTAGTGTAATGACAGGCTTTCCTTTTTGTGTGTGATGTAATTATGCCTTAAGTATTTCTGTACAGTTGTATCTTAGTGCCTCCATCTATAAAGGAAGGCAGATGCACTCTGTCACATACTTACAAGTACACAGAATCAATAAAACACGTTTAGATCTCTATAAACTTAGATAGCATTATGATTTTCGAGCACTTCCCTTCTCATGGAATCTCTCAATAAGTGATAGGGTTGTCTGATTGCTCAGTCAGTTGAGAGTCTGAGTCTTGATTTTGGCTCAGGTCATGATCCCAGTTATTGCCATTCCAATCCACACACTCATATAGCCACACTCTTTTCATCTCCCCACTTTCTCTTTACTTGTCCCTTGCAAGCACTGTGTTAACAGCACTTTTATTTTCATGTAGTTTGTCCACACTAACCCTTACTCTCTTCATTCCTCTGTATTGTGTTACTTCAGCATCATTATTACCATCATTGTGGAGTGCCAACTATGTAAACGGCATTTCCAAATGACAGGATAAAGTGGGTTTGAGGGAAATCCACTCTCCCCCACAAGTTCAGAAGCATGAAAGAACAGAATTGAATCATGAGGAGTGACAGAAAACCCTCTTAAAAATGAGCCTATTTTTAAAAAATGAAAATATAACATGGTAGACCACCCATTTCTATGGCCAAATATTAATACAATATTAATAAAATATTAATAGTAATATCTCATCCTCCTGCCTCCTTGCTACACCCAGATAAATAGGCCTATTCCTATTTGAGAGGCACGTGCAACACACCTTCTAAATAACAGAAGTTATATCTGCTCATATATTCCAGAGTCCCTACAAGGGGGAAGGGCATTTCTCATTTAATCACATTGCTCTCCCCAGTTCACAATTACCACGTGACATAGCCTTTAAAAGCTGGATATAAAGTTCATTACTTTAACAAACTTCATTCCTTTAGGTAAAACAGCAAAAGAACTGCAAGGCAGTTTATTTCCGTCTCCTTACTATATGTCTCCCAAACATTAATACTGAGTTTTCATGAGCAATGCCTGGTCTTCATACCTATATCACATGTACTCAGGAGATTTCTTCTACATCATCCATTCAAAGATTACATTGTGGGTATCAAGATATTTTAATTTGATCCGTTGACTCCCTGATATTTTTAGATATTCTTGTCCTTTTCTCCACTTACCGTAAGTACCATAGAGTTTGGTTCTTTCTTCCCTTTTTATACTATTACTATATTCTATCTTCCCTTCTTTTCATGGAGCTTTTCATCCAGCTAGATCCTCCTAAATGCACTAATTCAAACACAGTAAGAGGAAGGAAACCTAAGGTAAATCCACACAAGTACACAATACATGCTGGGGAGGATGATAAAAAATAAAAATAAATAAGTAAAAATAAAAATAAAAATAAAAATAAATTGATCACTGTGCTTTAAAAGTGCCAAGGTCATGAAAGACAAGGGAAGACTGAAGGACTGTTACAGATAGGAGAGACTAAGGAGAAATAACAGGTACATGATCCTTGATAGGATTTTGGAACACAAAAAAGGACATCAGTGGGAAAAATGATGAAAGTCAAATAAAGTCAATCCATTAAAAGTTACTACTTTTGTGCCCATGTTAATTTACTGTTCTTACCACTGTCCTGTGGTTATGTAAGGTGTCAACATTACGGAAAATGAGTGAGGACAAGAAATAGAAGAAAATTGTTTCAACTTTTTTTTTTTTTTTTTTGCAATTTTTCTGTATGTTTAACATCAGTTCAAAATTTCAAAAAATAATAAATAAAATTTTAAAAATGGAAAGCCTATGCATAAACAAAGGCCATGCTCCAAAAATTTTGATTGAACCCGACTTTCAGGAAAAATGGAGAATCGGAAAGTCAAATGATTAGATTAATGTAGGGAAAATTTGTTTCCAAAACAACCAAGTTTCATTTGTTAGCAAAACCACCTCATGAATCATCTAACAAGTTCTGGAGAAGCAACATAATAAAGGGCCAGGACTACAGAGCAGAAAGCAGGGAAACATGGTTCCTCACTATTTTCTTCAACACTCCCAGCCACTGAGGAAAGAAAGAAAGCTTAAGTAAACAGCAAACTATCTACAGCCATCTGTGAGTGAGGATTTGCCCCCTAAGCCCCCATTAAGTTTGTTCTTTTTAAAAGTAAAAATGTACACTTGCTCACTGTGACACAGTATCTTTCACTTGGAGAAACTGAAACTCTTACCAATGTTAACATTTATGGAGATTACAAAAATACCCCACTTTTAGAATCCCAGTTATGACACAAGGTAAAAACAAAACAAAACAAAACAAAACAAAACAAAACAAAACAAAACTTCCAGTAATTCACAAAAATTCTGTGCAGCGATGACATAAAAACAATAGAAAAATTTGAGATACTCATTGGGAGTGATAAAATACAAGTATCCTTAGCAAAGTTTTAGTTGTTAATAGGATATTAAATTTGGTTAGTGTAACAGATTTTAAAAGTGTTTCCATACATTTTATATCATAATGTATTGAATACAATAATGGTATTTATACCATAGTGGCATGCACATAAAATATCAATATATCCACTATATTTATAAGAAAAAGGTGAAAATTCACAAGGTTTATTAATGGTATAATCTATACATGGCAGAAACTGATATTTGGTATAAGCCAAAGGCTTCAGCTCCAAGGGTATAGTAAACTGAAAGTAAGGGAAGAGGTTGATGTACAAATCTTAGCTGGTTTCCATTTAGGACTGCAGGCCTGATATGGTCACATCTTCTAGGTTTTCAAGAGGAATTTGAAATTTTATCAAATAAAATTTGATCAACCAAAAATTTATTGTCTTGTTTCTTCTGATTCAGCTGGTAATGACATTTCTCAAAAAATACATTTCTAGATATAATACTACATTAATTTCCTCATCACTTCTCACTTGAAGACTAACAAGTGAGATAAAAGTGTGGCTATCTTATTATACCTATTGTGAAATTCAGAAGAACATTCTATACCATGTAAATATTATGTGATATTCCTTAATATTTAAGGATTGCATAAGTTCATTTTTTTAAAAATTAAAGCACCATACCAAACTTTGTGGGTCAACAAAACACCTGTGCCCCCCCCCCCCACATTTTGACACGTGAGGTATACTTTATGCAAAAATTCTTAAGGATTTTTTAAGAAGAAGAGAGAGGAAGAGAAGGAGGAGGAGGAAGAAGAAAAAGTGAAATGCTTAATCCTTCAAATGTATCATCGGTTTGTTGCCAGGATCAAGTGAGAGAATGCATACGGAATAAATAATAAAATAAGTTACTGCATGAAGGTAAGAAATTCTAATTGTATTTATATTTTATGAAAAAATAATGCTTGTCTTGAAACTTTTCTCTCAGCCATTCTTAAAGTATCTTAGTATATTATCCCAGGTATGCAGAGTAAAAGGCTGTACACAGGCTCCAAACACAGAGGTGAGTTAGCTTCTGTGATTTGTGCCTCTTTGCCTCCAAAGACAAAAATATGAGGAGGGGTGCCTGAGTGGCTCAGTTGGTTAAGCATCGGACTCTTGGTTTCAGCTCAAGTCATGATCTCACAGTTTCATGAGTTCAAGCCCCACATCAAGCTCTGTGCTGCCAGCACAGAGCCTGCTTGGGATTCTCTCTCTCCCTCTCTCTCTCTGCCCCTACCCTGCTGTCTTGCTTTCTCTCTCTCTTTCTCTCTCTCTCTCAAAATAAATACATAAACTTAAAAAACAAATATGAGGAAATAAAATTACTAATAGTAATATTAAAAAATATTGTTCTGTATTAAAAACAAGTATAATAAAGTAAATAAAATTGCATACTTCAATTTAGTCTTCAAATCAGAGCTAATAAAGAAATTACTGCATATAATATTTTGCCCAACGAACTGGATATTTTCCTATGAGATAATGTGAATAACTGTATCATTGATATCACTTTCCAGATATAATAGAAATACCAGAAAACTAGTGGAGAAAATTAAGCAAATGTATGTGTGTCATTCCATTTCTGTACATGGCAAGCATAAAACAAACAAGGGCTTATTTTGTAGAGATAAACTTGGATATATGGCTCTGAGACCAAACCACAACCTCTCACAGTTCAGGGTCTCTGGTGATGAATTTCCCCCACTTCAGCCCTTCTAAGAAAGGAAAACTTCGAATGGGTTTTAACTCCCACTTGTTTTAGAACTTTCCACCCAGGCTTCAGAGCCAGACTGACTAGATGCTAAGTTCTGCCATTTATTGTAAGATCAAGCAATCTATTTAACCTTCTGAGCCTCAGTTTCTAGATACGTAAATAGTATTGAAAGTACTTACCTCTTAGATGATGAATTGCTAAAACTGACTCTATTAACAAGGAATATTTTTAGATTTTACACTCTCAAGGAACATAGCTATTTTTCAAACAAAAAAAGGAAATTCTACTCTGCATTGCCTGCTGCTATATGTTATTTTGACATATAAGGAATATACCCTGTGTGGGTTCTGATAGTATTGAAGAGAGATTTATTACTCTCTTGACTATAATTCCAGAAGGAGCCCTATTCCGTGTATATATATAATTATATATATATATATAATTATATATATATATATATATGTGTGTGTATATATATACACATATATATATAAATAAATTATATACTAAAAATTAAATATTAATTATATATTTAACTCTCAATATCCCAGTGTGCAATTTTTTCAACAATTGCTGTTATCCAAAAATATTCTCTGTTAACAAATTGGATTCTATTTTAGATATTAATAGTAATACTTATTAGCAAGAATAATACTTGGGAATCTGACTGTGTCAGGTACTGAGCTAAGCATATTACACACATTATGGCATTAGTGAAGTATGAAGAGAGGAAATTTGGAGTGAGTGACCTGAGTTCAAATCTTGACTCTTCTTCTTCCTGGCTGACTAACAAAGAGGAAATTCTATAACCTCTCTGAGTCTCAGTTTGCATATCTGTATTATGGATCTGATGTACAAGGTTGTTATAGGGATTAACTCAGTTAATTAGAGCCTGAGATCAGTGTTTGGCACAAAGTAGACACAGAATTGGTGATAACTATTATTATTATTGTCATTGTTATTGTTATATATTTTAATTGAGAACTTGTTTGCTTTCAGGATCACTGTAGTAGGCATAGTGGAAAATTTTGCAGTGAATTTCAATCCCAGATCCCAAATTCTTTTTTTTTAAGTTTTTATTTAAATTCTAGTTAGTTAGCATATAGTGTAATATTGGTTTCAGAAGTAGAATTTAGTGATTCATCACTTACATACACACTCAGTGTTCATCACAAGTGGCCTCCTTAATATCTATCACCCATTTAGCCCATCCCTTGCCCATCTCCCCTCTAGCAACCCTCAGTTTATTTTCTGTAGTTAAGAGTCTCCTATGGTTTGCCTCCCTCTCTTTTTTTAATTTCCCTTCCCTTATGTTCATCAGTTTTGTTTCTTAAATTACACATATAAGTAAAATCATATGGTATTTTTCTTTATCTGACTGACTTATTTTGCTTAGCATAATACACTCTAGCTCCATCCAGGCCATTGCAAATGGCAAGATTCATTTTTTTGATGGCTTAGTAATATTCCATGTAAATATATACATATATGTATATATATGTGGAATACATATATACACAACACATCGCATCTTCTTTATCCATTCATCAGCTGATGGGTGTTTGGGCTCTTTCCATAATTTGGCTATTGTTGATAGTACTGCTACAAACATCAGGGTGTATGTGCCCCTCTGAATCAGTTTTTTTGTATCCTTTGGGTAAATACCTAGTAGTGAAATGGCTGGGTCATATAGTAGTTTTATTTTAAGCTTTTTGAGGAAACTCCATACTGTTTTCCAGGGTGTCTGTACCAGTTTGTATCCCCACCAACAGTGTATGAGGGTTCCCCTTTCTCTGCGTCTTCACCAACATCTATTGTTTCCCATGTTGCCAGATCACAAATTCTAATATCTGTTATCACTTTGATTGAATCACATTATGTCACTAAGCCTCAATTTGCTCTTCTGTAAAATATGAATAGCAACATCTGACTAATGGGCCTAATATTACCATCAAACAGAGTAACATAAGAAAAGTTCTTCGCAAAGTATAAAGCCTTTATAGAAATATAAGTATCTTCTTACCTAAACAGAAAAAATAAGACTCGATTGTATCTTGCCTTTTTTTCATAACATCTACCCCAGTGTCCACTCTCCACTCCCACCCAATGGAAAGCTTCAAAACTACAAACTCCAAATCAGAATGGTTCTTTTATATTTGAAGACACAATGCACCTAACAAGAAATATTGAAAGCAGCTGCTCTCTATAATTTGCAACAAGTTCTTCTATGTGCAAAATTAAAAATAAAATAAAATAAAATAAAATAAAATAAAATAAAATAAAATAAAATAATATAAAATAAAATAAAATAAGAGAGAGAGAGAGATTCTCAAATTTATAGGGGTTAAAAATGACAGCATTTTTTTCACTCTTGAGAATGTTTCTTATATATATTTTTTGTCAAGCCTTTCTTTCCTGCCACTCTTTGCCTACTAGGGAATCTGAAAATGACAAAATGAATTGTTGAGTATCAAACACACATTAATTAAAAGCCTCAGACCCAGTCATCCTTTTTCTCTTGCAGCAAGTTTTATGATTGATACATGTACTTGTGGTTTCACTCTTATATTCTGTTGATAAAATGCCATTTTTTCTTACAATTTAATGATTATGACACCAGGTAGGAATGTTTCAGGCTAACACATCATTCTCAAAGAGAACCACTCAGCGTAGGTGTTTCCCACAGTAGGCAGAAGGATTTTTCAGTAATAAGGTAAGATTTTTACCAATCAAGTAGAGATTTCTGAAAACAACTAGATACTTGGGATAGAAAATAATTTTAATGAATATGTAAAATGGATTATTTTTTTCCAGCAACTCTGGAAACCATATAGTGGTGTTCCAATTTTTAAAAAGCTTAGTCACTAAGTTACTAGTGGAAGTTCATCAGATATGACTAATAAAATTTTTTCTTATTTTCCCAGTATAGAAGAGAAAAATTTGACAATAATTCAGAATTTATATTAAACTCTTTTCAGTGAAGACCTGGATGATGTATTTGGTTACATAATCCATCTAAATCTTTTCTCACTGTGTGCTAATGAAAGTAGAAAAGACCGGTCTTTCTTTGGACATTCTGAACTCGTGAAAGCGTGAAATTTCTTTGAAGTTTTCTGTTTCATTTCTAAAGTTCATCTGAAGTTTGCATTATGTTCCTTAATATAGGTGAATCTCTTTTAAAAGAAAAAATATCAAATAAAAATTTTTGATTAATGAAAATTAATGTGTACCAGGAAGATGTCATGTTTATCATGCTTCAAGACACTATTCTCAAATTCTAATGTCCATACAAATCTCCTAGTAACATTGTTAAAGACAGAGATTCAAACTCAGTTGTCCTGAGGAGGGCTGAAGATTCTGTATTTCTGAAGGCTTCCATAGAAGAAAGAAGTTGCTGGTTCCAGACTATATTCCAAGTAGCAAAATTTTAAGGGACAATTAAAAACCAATCCAGAGGAGTCCCATGTAGACTCATGAGGGAGATAAAAATTCTTAAGTCATACAGTAAAAATCAGGTTATGTATAGGAATAGTTATTTCTGAATTGTAAAGAAAATGTGAAAATTTCTCACTTTAATTAAACTCTAGCTACTTATCTATATAATTTCAATTACTCAAAAGTTAATTGGTGTCTATCAGTTTACACATATTCTTTAGATTTTAATTTAGTGTTATATTGTACTGAATATGTTCCTTTGTGCCGTTTCTGACTACCTTATCACTTTGATGAAGCCAGTTCTGACACTCTGGCCTTAGGAAGGTTCAAGAAATAGTATAGGATAGGGTCAGAATTTTAATCCACTCTGACTCGAGAACCTGGCCACATACTCTTAGAAGATATAAATATATATATATATATATATATATATATATATATATACACACATACATACACATTTTTGGCCATAAACTCTGAAATCTTAAGTTGCAAATGTATCACAAATGGAAAAAGTTAATACAGTAATATAGTATATTACATATAATTATTTTCTTGAATTAATGTTAAAGCCCTTTGACAGCATACTTCTTTATAACATAAGTATCTAATGTACTAAAAACACATTGAGCTGAATACATTTTATTTTAGGTGTGTTATAAAACAAAACAACAGAATTCCATAATCTATAACACAAATAATGGATAACATCCAGTCTCTAATATTCAGTCTCAGAAACCTGAATTGTTGTTAATCCTTTTTTTTTTAAGTTTATTTCTTTGTTTTGAGAGGGAGAGAGAGAGAGAGAGAGAGGGCACGCGTGCACACGAGCGAGTGGGGGAGGGGCAGAGAGAGAGGGAAAGAGAGAAACCCAAGCCAAGCTGGTGAACTGTGAGATCATAACCTGTGGCAAAATCAAGAGCTGGACACTTAATCAGCTGAGCCACCCAGGATCCCCAGTGGTTGTTAATTTAATACAAAATCCTGGGTAACCATTTTATGCAAAAAATAAGGCTCTGAATTCACACTGAAATCACTTGTTAAGAAATTCTAGAAGAACTCTACCATTTTGAATAGTTTCAAATACACATGTTGCATTTTCCTGATCTGGGCAACAGAAGTTTATTTATAATCTCTCTTTACCACGTTATTTATCTTTTTCACAGCAACTTTAAAATCAGTGCTTTGCAGGGAGGGGTATTGAGTTTTCTCAAAGTCCAATTATTTTTTTAAGTTTATTTATTTATTTTGAGAGAGAGAGAGCGCATGAGCAAGGTAGGGGCAGAGAGAGGGAGAGAGAATCCCAAGCAGTCTCCACACTGTCAGCATGGAGCCCAACACAGGGCTCAAACTCAGGAACTATGAGATCATGACTTAAGCGGAAATCAAGAGTCGGATGCTTAACTGACTGAGCCATCCAGGCGCCCCATCTAAAATTCCAACTATGTTTTTAGTATTGGTAAAACACTTGGGAAGTGTGAGAAAATCATCTCACATGGCTACACTTTTCTCCAAACCTTTAAATAGCTTCTGAAAGCTCAGTTTGTGCAATTAGATCACTGACAGCTAAGGAAGGGAGAAGTTCAAAGAGTGGCTCAATCAAACCACTGAACCAGACAAGTGGAAAATTGCATTTTGTTGCCTTGTGCTAGGTAAGCTATTACCTGAATATGTATGCACATATTTATTTCTATGTTTATTAATCTGAAGTTCTTGACTTCTCTTTTACCGTTTCTATAGCCCTCATTTAAACAAGTTGGTATTTTGGTTTCATTTCTTTAATCCCTAGATGGCATTTCTCACAGAATGAGATTTCTCTCATCTTATTTTAATGTTTAGTATTTATGAAGGGGGTCCACTTGTGAACCCAAATGTATTAGTTATACTCCAAAGTAAAGTTCTGTATAAGCCCTCTGGAAGTACTGGTACTAAACTAGGTAACACTAATTCAAATAAACACAGGCTGATGTGCATACAGTCGGATAGCAATGTACAATGGATGATTCAATTTTTGATTACTTATGTGTCTTCACGCACAACTGGTGTGTGCTGTAGTATAACCTGTGACCCACAGGTCCCTGAACTGATTTGGGAGATCCATAAAGTAGCTGAAATTGGGTGAAATTTGTGTATATATGTTCATGTGTATATTTCTTGAAAGAGATGCTATTGCTTTTAGGAACTTCTCAAGGGTGTTTTAAATCCCCAGAAAAGATTAAGAATCACTGTCTTAAACCAAGAAATATCTGGCTTGTCACTTACATGTGTGCTTTAGCAGGCTAACAGAAAGCATGAATGATGCAAGCTAAGACAAGATACAGAAGTGTGTATCAAATATTGCCAGAAATCCTAAAGGTCTTCAAGGGAGCAGAAAATACTAGCATTTGTTGAACTACTACTATGAGTCAGACACTATATTGCATGCTTTTCATACTCATTAAATCTTGACTACAATTCTGTGAGATGATAAAGGATTCTCCTCTACTCCATTTCACAGCTGAAAAATTTGAGGGTCAGAAAAATTAAATACTGAGCAATTAGACCTCAACATTTATTGATGCAATTATCTGTGCTAGCCACTATTTCATGCATTATTTCACTTAATCCTCACAACAACTATACAAGAAAAGTGTTACCCTTATTTAGTAGATGCATAAATTAAAATTTAGAAATTTATGTTGCTTACTAAAACTACATAATTAAGGAAGGGCAGAATCAAGATAAAATCAAACAACACATGAAATAAATTGTGTCCATAATTATTATTTTATAACAAATACGATTAAAAATTCATACTAATTTTACTAAGGCACAACTGCTAAGTAGGTAATAATGATAATTCACAATTATATCCTATCAAAGTGATTTTATATCTTAAAGGGGATTAACAGTTGGCAAAAATGAATGTTTTAAAAGACCTATAAGAATTAGGCTAAACTCTTAAGATGAGAGATGACGTCAAGATTCTTACATGGTTAGAATTTTTGAACTGAAGGGAAAGAACCTTAATACAATCTAGCCCAGCCACTTTCATATGTTGAATCTTCTCTATCTCCATCAAGCTAGCATCCAGCTCTTGCTTAAGATTCTCAATGGGTAGGAATCTATCTCTCGAACAGCCCATCATAAGATTTTTAGTTTTTACCATGGGGAAAATTACATAGGGAATAAATAATGTCCTGAACTGGAATATAATTCCACTAGGTTGGGCATCCCAAGCCTATACTCATTCAGAGAAGGCAGATGCTCTCTTTCTACTTTCACTCCTCTTGAGCATCCATTGTCTCTTACTTAGGTGTAGGATATCCCTTTGTTTCAAGATTGTTTTTACTCACTGAAAACATGGGTGCAAAATGTCAAAGATCTATATTCGGTGTTGTTGACTACCAGAAGCAAGGTGATTCTTTCTGTGATTTTCTTCTATCATATATGATTTTTAAGAGCCTTTGTTTTGTTTTGTTTTTTGGTGTCCTTGATATTATGTGTGCACAGTACTTCCTTTATTCAAACATTTATTAAACAGGCACTCTATTGAGTAAATAAGACATAAAAACACATTTACGTCCTTCAAAGGGACCACAATTTAGTGGAGGAGACAGACCAGTGGACTATGTCAGTAGAAATAACAACTTCTCTGCAGAGTACAGAAGAATGCCTCATCACATCAGCTATACATTCCCAGAGGAGATGAGTTCTGAAATGCTTACTGGTGGCTTTGTCCTTCATAACATCACTTTCACTGTGCCATGTCAATCTTCTGTATTTGTCCTGAGTTCTATGGCCTTCTTCCAATCTTTGTTTCAAGTCTTCCTGTCCTTTTAAAATCCAAACTTATCTGAGAGCAAGTTGTGCAGTCAGATGGTTCTCTCTGGGAAACTAATTCTTCCCTTATTTATCAGAATAACTTTTGATTGCAGAAATAGAATTTAATTTGTGATAACATTTTCAACTTTAGAAGCTTCATAATATATTGTGATTCATGATTCTTATGTTTGTTTTGTTGACAAAAAAATAAATTAGAAAGCAACACACTTCTCCCTTCCTTCTAACAGCCCTATTCCTTTGTCTAATGTTTTCCTGTGTGATAATTGTCAGGGTCACCCTCAGACAATTGGTACACTGGCATTTAACAAGTGAACAGATCACACAGTGGGGAATGTTAGCAATGAATTATGAAGAAACTAAATGCAAATTTCAATAAAAATGTATTACTTTCCCCATTGTGAAAAAAATATGAAGACTGCAAGATGCCTTCTGATTTTTAATCTTTGTCGTCAAGTTTTCATCATGATTGATCATAGAAGTGATAATCTAGTGATATCTTAAGCTTTCTATCGACTCATTTTTGTCTACTTAAACGTTGAGTAACCTGATATTCTCCTTTTCTTTCCATATTTGCAGCGTAATGTATTTCCATACTATATTAGAAGCTCAAGCTTCTAGACAAATCATGTAGAAGCCTTTTATATCATGTATCTCTGCCTATGATATCTGAAGTCTGCAATAGAAGAGGACCTTATGAAACATACTTAATGAAGAAAAAAAAACACTAGAATTCTAAACCATCATCTTCTTTCATATGTCACCACAATTTAAGTTTTAGAGAAAAATGTAGCTTTTTGTCCAAATACAAAGTATAGTATAGTAATCTGTATAGTATAGTAATCTGGCTCCATTTACTTACTTTCTTTCAAATAACTGAAAGAGCTTTCATGAATATTATCCCATCCCAAAGATGGAAGTATTGGTTTTATGTCCACCATTTTGCCTCTTGAAACATGCCTATAACATTCCTGATATTGTTTCTAAACTAAGTGACTGTCTTACCTTCCATAACAAAAAATGACATAATATTTTGCTTTTATCTCCTTTTACTTCTCATATTTGTTGTTACCCAGTATCATCATATGTCTTTTATAATAGTTCTCAGACTGCATCACCATCATATTGTTAAAATCCTTCCATGGAAACTAATCTCTCTTGGAGAATTAGCTTTCAGCCCTCTGCATTCTCTATTTTGCTTATTATCTATTTTGAGCTATATAATCTAGCAAAGGTCACTAAATGACAAAAAAACTTATTTCTCATAAGCTGATTATATTATATGCATAATAAGTTATCCTATATACTTGTTAAATTTAAAAACATGCTTTAGGTTTGTTTTTCCAACCTCAAAGTACATACAAAATCAAACTGTACCTTTGCTTTGGTCCAGCCCCTTGTGACGACTTATCCTCACTCATAAATGTATTAAACATACATGTTATATGTGAGAAAAAGTAATTTTTTATCCACCTTCTGCCCTAAGGGAATCTAGCCAAGGTGTGTAGGCTTTACATCCTAAGTAAATTCTGGGGCATGTTATCACCTAAATCAGAAAAAGGAAGTTCTCTTCCAAGTTTGAAAACTTATAATTTTTCTAAATCTCATTAGAATGTATTATGTTTGAGAACAGGCAAAGAAGGGGTGGAAGATGACAAAATAAGCTCCAAAAAGGAAAGCACTAAAGCAAGCAATCTGGTGTCATTAATGTGAGAGCTGTCAGGAGTATAGCTTGTAATAACAGGAACAGATAGTGCTTTTTTCAAAGCCTGAACTTAAAGCTTCAACAGTAAGCTGGGAAATGACATTTACATTGAGATGTAAATTGCAGCCAATGACACTGTTCATTTATGTAAGATGAGTTTATTTTGGTGTTTGGAAATATAAATTGAAATCCTGTGTTTTCTCTTAAAAAGACTTGCTGCATAGAAAGTAAAACTTAAACTTGTCCCTGACACATCAGGAAAATGTAAGGGCCATTTTATTGCTAAAATGTATTAATGTAGCGCAAAGGTAATCCTGTTTAAGAGGAAATCTAAATTAGTAAGATTATTTCTAAGTTCCCTCGGAAAGGCCATTGCTTTTGAGGCAATAGAAAATCTATAAAATAGTAAAGCCTTCCACACAGAAATATGCAGACACTTCTCCGTTATCCCCGAACATTAGGTAAACAGCTTCACAATTGTGTGCCCTAGGGACAAGTGATGCATTTCAAAGAACTAAGAGACTGAAAGATAATTTGAAATGCTATTTTAATTTCAACTCCTACATCCTGGCACATGTTTATTTTTTTTCCATACAAATTCCAAGAGCAGATGATTCTTTAATCCCTGTGGTATTACATCAAAGCAGTCACAACCTTTACCGTAAGAAATTTTCAAAGATTGACGCTATTCCTAACTCATTCCACTTAGTAAATTGCCTAAAGTCTTCCAGCATGGAAACCCAAAACAAGAATTAATTACCATATCCTGTGCATTGGTATTTGCCCCTTCAATAACTCTCTGCATAATTCTATCATAGCACCCATAACATTGGACAAAAGTTATCCTATCTCTCTCACCTACTGAAGATGATGATGATGATGATGATGACCTCTGATGGCAGACTGTGTGCTTTTATAGTGCCTAGCTCGTATCTGGAAGATAGTTGGCATTCTATAGAAGTTGAGTTGCTATGTTGTTTATTATGTTACATATGCTATATTTAAGATAAACATTTTCAAGCATTTCAGATAATAAGAGGAGTTATTTCTCAAACCTTTTTGCAATTCAGCAACATACTTTACCAACAGCACTGCAGTAAATGTTTTGTGGTTATGATAATAATGCAAAATATAGTTTGTGAGTTGCTTTGCCATTATTTTTCAAGACCTGTCAAGTTGTCATGTTATTCTGCCAACAGTACAGTCTTTATGGCTGACTGATATATAAACCATGATTGAGGTAATTTGGGGGGAAGGTAAGTGCTACTTGGTACAAATCACACTATTTGTGTGATCCCACCACAACCTCCTGCTATAAGCCCTGGTTATGTTGGGATAAAAATGATCAGGGCAACTTGAATAATAAAAGAAGGCAAATATCAGGATGTCTGGGTGGCTCAGTCAGTTAATCATCTGCCTCTTGGTTTCGGATCAGGTCATTATCGCATGGTTTGTGAGTTTGAACCCCACATTGGGCTCTGACAGTGTGGAGTCTTTGAATTTCTCTCTCCCTCTCTCTCTGCGCTCGCTCTCTCTCTCTCTCTCTCTCTCTTTCTCTCAAAATAAGTAAATCAACTCTTTTTTAAAAGGAAGACAAATATTGGGGGGCGCCTGGGTGGTTCAGTCAGTTAAGCGTCCGAGTTTGGCTCAGGTCATGATCTCGCTGTCCGTGAGTTTGAGCCCCGCGTCGGGCTCTGTGCTGACCGCTCAGAGCCTGGAGCCTGTTTCAGATTCTGTGTCTCCCTCTCTCTCTGACCCTCCCCCGTTCATGCTCTGTCTCTCTCTGTCTCAAAAATAAATAAACATTTTAAAAAAATTTAAAGAAAAGGAAGACAAATATTAATAATAGCAGCAGTTAAGGAAGATAGAGGTAATGTCAAAGTTATTTTCAGAAGTCATATTCTAATTGCTTTAAAAATAGTGGCAAACTCTTATGTGGCAGCTGATCAGAAACCCCTCCAACACTTTTCCCCTTGGGCATCCTGAGAGGCTTTGGCAAATCTTCCACCAGGCTTGCTACAGCTTTGCTGTCCCTTGCTGTAGCAAGGGTATTCCAAAACAACTTGGAATTCTCCCAATTATAACTCCACCATTATCAAGATGATTAGTTCATTCATCCAACTAATATTTTTTACATCACTTTCATATATCAGACATCTTTCTGGACATAAGACAATTCATTAAAAATATTTGTTTAACTATGGAGCTTACATCTAGTACAGAGATATACTAAATACATATTCAATAAATATACACTATATTAGATAGTGATAAGCATTATGACAGAAAATAAACAGGCTTAGGTGACCATATAAATTATTGTGCAAAATAAGAAAGAGAAAGAAAGGAAGAGTTTTTATAATAATACTAGTAGGCATAAACCAGAACTATCCCATGTAACCAGAGTATGTAGTCACTGTATTTGAGGGACATGAGAAATAGGAAGGACATAAAGAAATATCTTAATTTCTAGGTTCTAGACACCTGAAAATTAGCTAACTAGCCCACATGTATGAGTAGCAGGAACTATTTAGAACATTCTTTCTGTAGAAACTCATTTAATCATTATCATAACATTATGAGGTAGGTGTTATTATTTTTTCTATTTGATGGGTTGGGAAACAAATGCAAATAGATTCAAGAGTGGGATTTTCCTATGAACCTTTCTCTCATTATCCCCTGGTTCTCTTGCCTCCCCTAGATCCCTTTCCCCATTAGCCTGAAGTACCCATGCCTACAATTTCCCTCTCAAGGCCTCTTCATGTGATTGAATAAGACATCCAAACATGGGAAGTTAATATGAAGATACTGAGGGGTGCCTTGGTGGCTCAGTTGGTTAAGCATCCAACTTCGGCTCAGGTCATGATCTCACAGCTCATGAGTTTGAGCCTCGAGTGAGGCTCTGTGCTGAAAGCTCAGAGCCTGGAGCCTGCTGCAGTTTCTATCTCCATCTCTCTCTGCCCCACCCCTACTTACGGTCTGTCTCTCTCTCTCTCAAATATAAACATTTAAAAATTAAAAAAATAAAATAAAATGAAGATGCTGAATTTTGACCATAATTACTGTGCATGTGAAGCTGGGGAAATATCCTTTTCAGGGGTCCTCTTTGGTGGTTAAAGTTTTTAGACAGAGTCTCTGATGCTCTGGCCACAAAACTATTTTTTTAAATCCTCATACCTTTCTTCATTCAGATTTGATATATTGCTTTCAATATTGTATGCACTGTGTTTTCACTGTTAAATTGTGTGTGTGTGTGTGTGTATGTGTGTGCTTCAAGAAATGCTTTCATGTTTTGAAAGACTGTGTGTCACCAAGGTAAAGCAAACTGATAAAGAAATATTAAACTAAAAAACAAGAGAGTACAAAGTTTTATTTGCTGTATAAATATCTTTGTGTAAACCATGGATATTAATGGGAACTGGAAGAAAAATAAAAATAAAAATGAAGTAGATTTATTAAAACTGTAGGGTTGTGAGTAATTTTTAATGAGTTTTTATTATTATTAGAAGATTGCACAATAAATAGATTTTTTTAAATCACCCAGCACAAGACTTATTCACATCTTAGAGTCACTGGAGAGGTGATTTACAGTTCTTAATTTTCTAGAGACTATGTAAATTACATGGTCCTCTTTTATATTATACTTGGAATGGTTTAAGGTCTTATTTACCAGTTAACCATTTCAAACTTACACAGAATAAATGGGAAAGAGAAAACACAACTGAGTAGAAAAACTGTTAAGGAGTTTTGATGAAATCAGTAACAAGCGTAGACTCTGATGAAGTAGTTTAACAGAAACACTTTTCAAGCAATATTCTATGGTTTGACATCTAGTCCATTCATGCATTTTGAGGGATGTCTGAAGAATTTTCTGGTATCCAGCAGAGGGACAGATAAAAGATACTGAGATAAATAAATGTCCCTGATAGTTCTTCACTGATAAAATTTGAAAGTTATTTGTGCCCTACGGCTTAGTTTTATATTAATCACTCTGAAGCTATAATAGCCTTTATAGAACCCTTTGAATTGAAGCTGTCTAAACAAGTAAATATATAGTTTTCAATTGCTGTTTAAATATATTTAAAATTGCCATTATGTAAATTAATAACATTAATATATCTGTATTATATTTTATATTATATTAATATTTAGTATATATTTTAAATAACAAGTACTTTGCAAAAAAAAACCACTTTTTAAAAAAACAATCAAGGTTAATTATAGGGTTGAAATAAAGTAGTTAAGAAATTTTAAATGTATTATCCTTGCATAGAGACTCTCATTTTTGTCATTCAGTATTTAGAAGAACAGCTCTTTAGCTGTGATGTTTGAGAAAAAAACTGTATGCATATGTTCATTTTTTTCTAAATGCTGCCTTATCAATGTTGTATAGGAAACTGAGAAAGTGCTCTTCACCAGTGTCCTATTCTGGAAGGTAATGAATGAAGGCAATACTGACCTGTGAATGGAAAAGTCACTGAAAGATATGTGTACATGAGTGCTTTGGAAAAGAAATAATATTGGATATACTTACATGTAGACACTCAATACTATTTGGCTCAAAATGTCCATTAAATTTAAACAAATGTTATGCGAAGCCTTGAGATACAGCTTTAAGGTGTCTTATCTTCCAAATATTACTAAACTTTGTCAGTTTCAGCAAGGCAACTAATGCAAACCCTCAGTAAGATGAATAATGATTAAGCTCTCCCTAAGGCCATAGTCTTTGAATAAGTCTTAGGAAGCCAGGAGACAGGAAGAAGCCTCAGCTTGAACCTGATCTTCATCTGGCCAAGAGTATGAAGGGGCATTCTCTGAAGGGACTTTTTCATTCAGATAATCTTTTGAGATCAACGTATTCTTGACAATTCTCTACTTAGATTAAGAAACCTACCCATACTCTTAGGTTGAGTAACTTAACCATAGTTAATCTCTGGTTCAAAAAAAGAATATTAACACCACATCTACATCCATTTTAAATCTCTTAATCAGTCCTTTCCATGTCCAGAGCCTGGGATTGGAGAATGAAGGGCTAGGAAAGGAAGGCATAAAATTGCTTCATTTCTATTCCATTCTTTGTGTGCAGCCTTTTATCTCATCATTAGTTTGATAATGACAACATTAAAATATATCTCAACCCCAAACCTCAAAAATAGTAATCATTTGGTTGACACTTTTACAAGAATGAAGATTAGCACAAGATAACCATGGGAATGAACTCTGTAGAAACTGGTTATAGTGCCACTGGATGCATGTATGGGAGGAAATGATTTACATGCGCATCACTGTATTATAAGACATTTTTCTATAAAATGAACAGTGATATTTATGGACAATTTGAGCTAAATAGCTAGTAAACAAACAAAATAAAAAATTCAAGGTAAACAAATACTTTTGATGTAATAAGAGTAAGGGTGTTCCAATGCATTTAACCTAAGTATGTAAGCTTTACTAACAAGAACATTTGCTTAGTCTTTTCTATTAGGTTTTATTGCTACATTGATTGTGAAACTATAATAAAACCTTGTTGAGGCTTTATGACCAAATAAAATGTACTGATAAACGAATCACCTATTACATAATGCATAATGGGTGGTGGCAACCACTTTTTAAAGATCTCAGCAAACTTATTGTTCAATAGCTATTTCCTAAACACTGTGTCAGGCACAACTGGCACCATAAAAGATGTAAATATATTCAACACAATCTATAATATTGAGTACATATTACAGAAAAATTCCTAATACATCAAGAAATATAGTTGACACATGATGGTAGAGGAAATAAACAATACAATAACTCATGATATTTGAGTAGTAAAAACATGTTGAGTGACAAAGAATGCACTTGAGTTAGACAATGAAGGATGAGAATCTGGACAGGTAAAACTAGAAAAGAAAGCAGTCGTGGAGACTCTGTGCAAAGTCCACTGACAGCTGACAGATTGGGAGGAAATTGTTACAAGTTAAAGAAAGACTACTGAGTAACCTTAGCATAATTAAGGAACGTAGGTGAACGAGAAAGACAGGTCTAATATGGCTATTAATAGGCACCAATGGGGAAACTTGAAGCATATGAAGATATATGTTCAACGTCATTATGGAGACAGAAATGAAATTAAAACAGCAGTGAATAGCCCCTTGCAAACATTATTTAGCAAAAATATTAGAAAATCAGGTAATACCAAATATTGGTGAGAATGTTGGGGACCAAGCATGTTAATCCAGTACTGATGGAAATGTAGACTTGTGCAGTTATTTGAGGAATTAATGAAATAACATTGGCCAGATCCCATAATGAAGAAATTCACTCCTGGTTTCATAGTACACAAATACCATGAAAGTAAGCATTCTGTTGTTATTGCTGTCATGGTTGTTGCAATTTTCTGACAACAGGGAGTTGAAGGTAATTGAAGTGCCTGAAGATGGAACTTAATACAGGACTGAATGAAGTAAAATGCGATGGGAAATATCTGAACCATGTGGAATATAATACAACCACTCTGATAAATCTTACATAGATATCATTTAAGTTTAAACAAAAGGGAAGAAAAAAGATAAAATTTCTAGTATAGTCCAATTTATGTAAATTTAAGATACTTGCATTTATAAAATAATGTTGTATATAATTTTCAGAAGTACATACATATCCAGAGATATAAAGCAAACACAAGGAGCAGACACCTATAGCGGGAAGAGGGTAAATGAAGCAGGATTCTGAGGTGAAAGAAAAATAAAATTAAGACAGTAATTTGCAGAAATGAAGATAAAAGATGAAGATGAAGATAAAAAATGGGGGCCATAAACTGGGTAGTCATAAGCTCCAACTCCCTGGGCCCCCCAAGGAAAGCCAATTAGTCAGCCTCTATGTTTTCTTGGCGTATAGTTGTAACTCTATGCACAAGAAATCAAATTTCGTTTGACTTTATCTTTTTAACAAGTACTTTTTTAGACATGGCTTAAATCAGCAGGATTATAAAACTAGAACTGTGGTGTTTTTTTTCTTAAATATAGATCTCAGAAAAGGGGGAGGGGGAAACGGGCTGAGTTCAGAGCATGCACTGTTTAGGAGGCAATGGCTCTGGATTAGAAGACGCTCTGGATTAGAAGACGCTAAAGCTTTGTTAATGTCAGAGGAACCCAGATACTGGTGTCACAGGCATGTTTAACTAATTTAGGATATGTATGCTGCCTGATAGCAACAGGACAAAACTGAGGGGAAGAAAATTGCCCACATTCTTCCAGGGAATATGAATGAAACCAGATTGAAACAGTGGGAAGGAATTTTGGGGCAGATAAATCTGTGCCATTCTAGTCTTTTCCACATGTGCATTAAAAGTTAATACTGAAGACTGTTGACTGCTGACAAAACATTTATCTTTCAACTCTGAGTTGCAAACTGCTGTATTGTGCTTGGTTTAAGACACAAATGGAGATTTCTAAGGTTCCTCTCACCTGCATGGAGCTGGCATAAATGAGGGAAAAAAGAGCTTTTATTTTACCTTTACCCATCTTCTTAAAAAAAATAGAGATCACTAAAAAAGGTATGGGAAAAGATAAAGGGGTATTAAGTGGATGTTATTTTTCCTTCATGCCTCCATATGGTAACACCACATGATGGTTGCTCTTAAGCAGGCAGCATTGTTGCAGACTGGTTGAACCCAAGGAAGATGATGAGGGCTGCAGATCCCAGCTTTGTTAATGTCAGAGGAACCCAGATATTGGTGTCACAGGCATCTTCAACTAATTTAGGATCTGTATGCTGCCTGATCAGTGGTGTGAAAACCCACTGCAAGGTCTTCCTCCAGCTCCTGCTCTGCTCAAGTTCACCCCTGTGGCATCTTCTGGGCCATGTCTCTTTCCCCCTTTAAGTCCCACGCTTGGCGCTTGCTCTCCTCTACCTCAATCTCCAACATAATCACGCCATTCTTAACATCCTGATTCTACTACAGGCATTAATCACCCACACATCATTCTATTTTCTGTGCTACAAGTCTGCCTTTTGATTCCTCCCTTTAAGCATGCAAGTATTTGAGGACTTGTGAAAATATTAGGTTGATGCTTTCATGAAGGGCATTAATGGCAAAATAAACACAGATGGAACTCCACAGTATGATGTCTTATTTTGTGTGAGAATTGAAGTGGAATCTTCTTTCCTTTTCTTCAAATGATTATGGACTATGAATTTTTCTCATCATATGAATAACCAGAACTCACAACACTGCTAGAGTAGGCTCTCATCATATTACTATCAAAAGGTAGTGTCAGGACACTATGAACTCAAACTGTAGCAAAAAGCATTATGATTATTGACTTTCATGTGAGTTGCTTACAATTTTATACCTAATTACTGTGCTGCACAATAATGATTATGTAGACCATTAAATGTTTCATTAACATTTTATGTCTTTTATTTGATTAGTACAGCAAAATCTACTCATGTGTGCTCCATGTTCAGAGTTTATTAAATGTACAACATAGTTTCCTGCCTATAGGGCTTGATTTCCCCTAGTCTAGACATAAGGAAATTTAAAAAGTACCGTATATAGTCTTTTTTTTAATTTCCTTTTTTGTTGTTGTTGTTTTATGTGGAGTACAGAGAAGAAACCATCAAAGTTACCAGAAATTTCATGTGAATATAATGCAATAAAAGTTAACTTAAAGCATGTTGAGAAAATGAATAATTTGGGTATTGTGATAAATGAATTGAGTCTTTCGGCATCTCAGCTCTATATTGGCATATATCATGAGTGCACATGTCCTCATTCTGAGTTATATAGTTCAGTTAGTTTTACTGTGTGCTACTGGGAACTGGTAGCATACATTCATACTGGTGACAATAAATAGAAGCATGTCCTTCTAAACAACATAGTGTAACCGAGGCTTGAGAACTTTATAATAATTCATTCATTCTTTTTAATAAATGTGACAGATAGACTCTATTTTACATATTGGAACATTTCATGTACTTGATAAAATGTTGACTGCATATAATAGATTTATGATAATAAACTCAAATTCAGGGCCCAACTACCAATCTTTCTTTTTATTAGAATAACTCCAAAGATTGCCAGATATAAACCATCTTAAGAGAGTAACTTAAATTGGAATTAAATAATTTGCACTGTTAAATTAACAATTTAGTGGAGATTATATGTGAACTCTCAGCTAGTAAAACCTAGTTCCTGCTCAGCTTTTGAATTTCCTAATGGACTTTAACAACATGGATCTGTAACCCCTGCCCATGCCCCTTATTCTAAATTCCCTTTATATATCAGTTATTTTGTCATTCTGTTTTGCTTTCTTATTGATATCCTTAGAGTCACTACAATAGTTTTTTAATAGTTGCAGGTCTGCTGTGAACTTTCACCATATCCATTCAATCTCATTTTCACTAATATTTGACTTACATCACAATTTATTCTCAACACTTCCTGCAGTTTAAGATGGTTTTCCCCCATTTTTGATGTGGCTACTAGTAGCAATGAAAGGAGGAAGTATTTAATTTTTTGCAATCCTAAGACATCTTATCTTTCTTTACCACTGTCACATATATTATAATGATGTAAATTCCATTTGTTGCAAGAATATGAGAACAGTTTGCAAACAATGAAATACAGCACTTGAAATTTTAAAAGGTAATTGTAAATACAATTACCTTTTAATACACACACACACACACACACACACACACACACATACACACACACACCCAGTCCATTTGTCAGGTTTGTCATTCCTAAATAATAATATAAAACCAAACAGGCTGAATTATCCACAGATTATAAAATACAATCACAAGAAGATAAAGGAACAATATAAATCGACTCTCCTTAGAGAACTTTAAGTAGTTAGCAGCTCACCATTAATACAGAAAAACAAGGGGGCTGGATCATTGTAATAGTTAAATTTATGTGTCAACTTGGTTAGACCATGGTAACCAATTGTTTGGTCAAACACTAACCTAGATCTTTCTGTAAAGTTGTTTTTTAGGATGTGATTAATATTTACAAGAAGTTGACTTAAAAAAGTATATTACTCTCCATAACGTGGGTGGGCTTCATCCTACAAGTGGAAGTGCTTAAAAGACTGAGGTTTCCTGAAGAAGAAGGAATCTTGCCTCAAGATGGCAACATAAAAATTCTCCCTCAGTTTTCAGCCTCTGAACTCAAGACTGCAACATCAACTCTTGCCTGAATCACCAACCAACCAACTTGCCCTATTGATTTTGGACTTGCTACCTGTCATCTCTCAGAATGACATGAACTGATTCCTTAAAATCGATCTCTCTCTCTCTCTCTCTCTCTCTCTCTCTCTCTTGTGCTTGCATACTCTCTCTCTTCCCACACCCCACCCTATTTTCTATCGGTTCTCTTTAGAATTGTGCCTAACAAAATGGCTACTACAGAATCTTCGAAATTTTATTACAAAAAACAAACAAGAGCCACCCAAATCACAGTCAAAATTTGGATACAAGAAGATCCCTTCAAAAGGTTACCCCTCCCTCATTTGTCATCAAATCATCTTTTGGACAGAGGTTTCAATTAGAACCATCATTAACAAAGGGTCATTAACATAGGTATTGGTAATTTTACCCTGAAAGTTGGTATTAATAGAAGCAATTAATGGAAGAAATCTTGTGATGTTTCATCAACTCACGGCCTATATTTTTCTGAAAATTTCTCTCCCATCCTGCATAGTTAGACCACTTCCTGTCATACTTGCACAGGTTGAAACCCACCTGTAGTTATCACTGACTGGGCCAGAGACGAGCACCTGATTAAGGCTGGATTCACCACATCATTCTTTCTTAGGGCTCTGCAGATAGGTTTCAAAATCTACATAAGGCTCGGTAAGTCTTCTTGAGAATGGAGAGAAATCTGGTTTCGGAGAAAAAGAAGAAAATAAGAAAACTAATAAAAAAGTAGAGACAATAATCTCAAAAACACAAAGAAAGAACGAAACGAAAATCCTAAAAATTAGTAATTTCAACTGCAATTAATAATTGTATTTAGTAAAAATAGAATCAATAGCATTGGGTGATATATGTAAGTGATGAATCACTAAATTCTACTCCTGAAACCAATACTACACTAACTAACTTGAATGTAAATAAAATCTTGGAAGAAAAAAATAGAATCAATAAAAGCCAGATTCAGTTCCTGAGGGGATTAGAAACATGTCTTTCTTCAGAATCCACGACATATCTCAGTAACTTTATACGAAATTCTTTCCACCTTTTCTTCCTCTTCCTACTTCTTTGTTTGCTTCTTCTTCAAGCTAATTTGAATGGCTTAATCATAAGAACTATGATTAAGATAGAAAACCAGTTTCCCTTTGATAAAATTAACTATGACTTTTATCATTTGTTGTCTTACATTTTTATTCGTAAGTATTTTGAAGAGATAAAAATCAATGCCTCATTTTTAATGCACAGTCACGGCATGAATCACATCATCATTTTCCCTAATAGAATTGAATGTATTACCTAACACAAAAAAACTCTTAGATAATGCCAAAATGTAGGTTTTGATTTTTACTGATAGTTTTAATTAAGATCTTAAGAACAGAGTCACAAGTCAAGCTGTGAAACGTCTGGAATGTATTACATCATGAAACAGCTGCAAAAGTCGAAAACACACTAACTGAGAAAATGATTCAAAATAATTAGTATAGAAAACTTATTAAGAAAAACATAAAGTGATTAGAACTTAAATTTGATAGCATTTAAGGTAGGAGTTAGATGTGTAGTATTTTGGTAAACATTTCATATCCTATCTTCTGAAGCTCATCCAATTTTAGCCAATGTTATTCAATCCAGAAAGGACCTTTACTATGGGCAATGAAAGAGCTCCACAGGAACAGAACAAGGATGTAAAGAGCTACTGCATGACAATTTAGGAGACCCATACGTTATAAAAAGTCAATACCCTTCACAATTATCCAGCTTACCCATCGTTTCAGTTTAATCAAGAACGTGTATATAGAGGCCACTTGATAGTTACCTAGGCTTCCTCAACATAGAGGTTTAGATTAGAAATAATCTCTTCTGACACTGATACAGGGTTTTCTTTTATGAAAATATTTCGGAATAAAAGAAAAATCTTTGAATCTTTCCCAGAAAATACGTTCTGTCTTAGAAGTAACAAAAGTGTTTGTGAAGCATAATATTTAAGAAGAGCAAAAATAATAACTATCCATTTTACTACTCCAGAGAAGAAGTGATAGAATGACATTAACATATGCAAAAGCATAGGAATGAATAGTTTTAGCAGTGAATTTGTCATTTCAGATTTGTGTGACAAAATTTTCAATGAGCCAATCAGATCTGAATGTTTCTAAATAATAATTACACTGATGTCAGATACATTTAGTTGATTAGTATATCAAAATCTCTAAAATAATTGACTCACCATTTCATAGGCTGAATCTGTGAAGAAATTCAGATACATTTACTTATAAAGTATCTACTAAAGATGTTCCTTTATGTATGACCTTTGCTACTTGCCTATTTTAAAAATTATTGTATTTGCAGGGTATCTGTCATCTACATTTAAATGAAAATGTGCAGTACAGCACAATTCCACTGAATAACAACTTGTTATTCATTGACATGGCATTGGTTATTTGTTTCTTTGTACCAAGGCAACTATGACATCAAGCATTTCCTGTGTAACTCATAGGAGCTTAGTATTATTTGAGTCTAATATAAATATCCTCATAAATCCTAAGTAAAGGAAGTTAGTCTCAAAATCTTGGTCCAATTACGGTAGTCTATGGTTGAATGAAGGGCAATGCTGGGTACAATATGACATCTCCTCTACAGACTTCTCCTATGCACTCACTCCCATCCTCACAGGCCCACAGGTATCCCAGGGAAACCTTCAATTAAAAAGGAAAAGAACTTAAGAGGGTAGTTCACATGACACTTTCTGTGGGATGCAAGGACAAAGAAACAAAAAATCTGAAAAGATTACAGACACAGGAAAAAAATGGATTATCTTCAATGCATGGCATTGGCCATGCCTTAGGCAATTCTATACAACAGGGGATGCTAGTGACAGCAGTTATGGTGGCATCAGAGTCTGATAACTGACTTAAGTGTAGATGGTAGCAGTTGGGGTTGAAGTACGTCTATCTTTGCTATAGCAGTTTCCTTTCATTGACATTTCTTGGGGGTACAGCACAGTTTTGGAGCTTGCAGGGTGCTGTATTGCAGCAGCTTTCACCATTTTGATGACAATAATATCCAACATTCATGTGACTACAGCTATAGGACCAACAAGAGAAGGCAACTCAACAGCCAGCTCTAGTGGCAGGCATGAAGATTCCTTTGTAAGACTTATGGAAAACAAGGCCTTTTGAGCATACTTCAATCTTTAATTAGTACACATTGTTTCATCTGCCACAGTCTACACATCAGTTACTCATCACTTTCTCAACCCCCCCCCCCAATCACATATGCTCCTATGATGCTCTGTCAGACTCCTTCAATGAGCACATCACACTTTTACTTGTTTAGTACCTGCCTCCTCTCTTAGTTCATAGTTGGCAGGAAACTGTTTACCTGGCTTGTCTTCTTCACTGCTGAATTCCCAGAGCCTGGCATATAATAGGGGCTCAAAACCTGTTTATTGAGTTAATAAAAAGGATATACTGGCTGGGCAAATCCCAATGTCCCTAGAGGTCTTCCATATGCAGCAAACAAGGCCACCTTCAATATAAAAGAATGTTCTATGGCACATAAATAGAGGCCGAGCTCTATCTCCTAATTGGCATAGGAAGCCCTTTGGAAAGTTAACCCATGCTCGCAATCAGAGCTCACACACATGTGCACATAGATGGCTACAATGGTAATGGAGAGGACAATGGCAGAACTAGAGTAAATCAGAGGGTCAGGAGACCCAACTTACTCATGGGGTAAAATCATCCTTAACACAAATGTTCCCTTGGCCTTTATGTATGTGGACCTTACATAATGTTAATTATACAAATTTCCCCCAGATATGTTGAAAAGAACACAGGAAGATGCTGACAGAAAAAGTTCACAGTGCTGAGTGAGAAGCTCCTTACCTTTCACAGTTCTTGCAGGAACACACCGGCTATAATATTGTCCACTTCAAGAATTAAGAGACAGATCTTCATGAGGTCTTTGTGCACCTACCCACCCCCAGCCTACTTCTGTGGCATTAATATTGTTTCCACAATCTGCATAAGAAACCAAGCCCCTTAACTGAGCACATTTTCCCCCGAAGCTCTCTCAAGTGGCTACTTTCTGGTGTTTTAACCCATATTATGGATACTACTGCAACAGAGAAGGTTTTTCCCTTTTTATTTCACAGAAACATAGAAGCAATGGGAAGAGAACTTACATACTGTTCCTAAACCACACCTTCCAATCTACCTGCATCTGTAACCAAGATTCTGATGTTTCTCTTGTCAAAGAGATGAAAACTCCACTTCTTCCCTCGATTCCAGTATGTCTCACTTATTTGCCCCTCCTCAATCTTCTTGTTCTCAGTAAATCATAAATCCATCCAGCTTCTCAGGCTCATTTTAGTCCTCGATTCCTTGCTCTCGCTTACCCCACAGATCCCAATCCAACAATGAGCCCTGCAAGCTCTGTCACTAAACTATATCCCCAGGCACTCACTTTTTTCCACTTGCTCTGGCACCCCTCTAGCCCAACCACCATCACCCATTGCAAAGACCTCAATGTGACAGCTTCCTCCCAGGTCTTCCTCATGCTGATCATAACCCCCAGGACTTATTTTTTTCATACAGCAGCTATTTACAGTATTCATCTGAGCACATCAGTTCACTGCTCAAAATCCTCCAATGACCCAAACCCTCCTTATACTCAAATAAAATCTTAACTTTTTCCCATGGCCTACAAAACCCCACAAAATCTCATCCCTGTTTTTATCTGTATCAAAAATATACAACTCTCCAATCCATGCACTCACATTAAAACCATAGGGTTTTTCATTTTCCTCAAACTCTCATTTCTGCCTCAAGGTCTTTCTTAATCCATTGCCTAAAATATTCTGCCTAAAGACCTTAAAATGAGTCATTTCCCCAGTTCACTGAGGATTTTGCTTCAACGTTAACATATTCAGACTTCAACCAGAGAAGCAAAATATAACAATAAATTATATATAATATAATATGTATTATATAATATGTATTGTATGTTATGTATTCTATATTATAAGAAAGAAAATTTGTTAGAAAAATGCTTATGTGATTGTGAAACTGGCTTAGAAAGTCTTAAGTTTATAAGGAAAACCATCAGAAAGGGAAGATCAGACTGTACCTCCACAGGCATGAAATTGTTGTCCACAGGCAGAACTGGTCTTGTCTCTCAGGAAAGATTGATTTTAATTCTTATTTTAAGGCCTCTCAACCAATTAAGTCAGGTCCATCCAGAATAATTACTTAAAGTCAAGTTACTAAAGTAACTTGAAGTTACTTAAAGTTAACTTGCTTAAAGTCAAAGTAAGTAATTACTTAAAGTCGACTGCAACTTTAATTACATCAGCATAATTTCTTCACAAGAGTATCTAGATTACTGTTTGACTGAATAACTGGGAGCAGTAATTTAGTTCAATTAACATATCAAAAAGCCATCACAGTCATTTGTTCAGAGAGAACTTCCATAAACATCATGGCCATATCAGGACCTTGCCAATCTCTTCATTCTCTAAGTACATCACCTGCTTTATTTCTTTTTTCATAGCATATATCACAAGCTGACATTATGTATTTGTTTCTTTTATGATCCTCCACTAGCTCTAAGAAATCAGGGACTTTTATTCATAACTCTACAGTTATTTCAGATTTTTTTTAATGAATGAATTAAGCAATGGAATGGTTATTGTAAACGCTCTAAGAAAAAGGAGGTCTTCAAGGTATGACATAATTCTCTACTCAAAACTCTGTTCTCATTCCTTGGCAATAAGTATCATTAGACCTTTTATTAAGGACTTGGCGAGGAGAAAATTTAAAGGCATTTGTATCAATAACCTGAAGTAAGACAACAAGGACTGGTCATGATATGTTTTATTTTAGTCTAACATGTTTTAAAGGGACTTGATTTCTAATGTTTGATTGTTTCATTAAGATCAGATTTCTGATATCTGTTAACATTTTTCTCTATAATTCAAATCTTTATGTACTCTTTCGACCACGAAAGAGTACCTTTTGTAGGTACAGAAATTTACAATGTAGTTTTCAGTTAGAAAGAAAATAAAAAGGAACAAAAAGAAAGAAAAGAAGGAACGAAAGAGGGAAGAGAAGAGCCTAAAACTAATTCATGGTCAATTTAATTATTTTATTTCTCTGTTTATTTTTCCCTTCAGTTTCAATAAGCAACATAGAGAAAATCACATTGCTTTTGTAATCATTGTGTCTTTATTTCATACAAGTGCCTTTAAATACACAAACAACATTGTTGTTAATAAATTTCACATTATTTAGCTACCCATTAAAAAGAATAGCCTGTGTGGTCTGAAAAGAGTGAGTTGGGGCCCTGAATGCTAATTCAACTGATTTGTAACATATACTGAGATTCTATTATGTGACAGGCACAAAATAGGTAGTGTGAGGGATACAAAAAATGGCCGCTTGCTTGTCTGAATCTCATATTTATTACATGTGTAAATCTTCCTTATTTTCCTCTGAATTTACTAAGCACAAATTCCCTTTGCCATACTTACATTTGTTTTGCAACTAACTATAAATTAATTAATTAATTAATCACAAACCCAGTTCATGCATCTTTGCATAGGGGCTCTATAAAAAAACATTGTTGATATGGTAGAGTAGGTTATAAAAATCAAAACCCAAAGCAAAACAAATTTTGAGTTGCTGGAAAGAAGAAAAGTTGCATATACTGAAAATAAATGCTTTTATCAACCAATTCTCTGAGTGGATGAATGGATGAATTATTCCTGGGGAACAGCAAGTTGAGTCCTTTCAAAGGTACAGTCTGTCTCTTTCAGGCCACTCAAGGCCTATTCAGAAAAGGAAGCTACTGTATATAAATGGTACCAAGACAGTCTAGAAATCAAAGAGCCTCCCTACCTCACTCACCAGGAAGGTCTGGCAGATTGAGAATTGTTCCAGAAGAAAGCATATTAGACAACAAACGTCTCCTTGAATCATACCCTATGTAGGATATGGCGGAGGTTAAGAAAAACTCCTTTGTGACCATCAGTACACAAAGATTCACAGCAGAACAATAGTCAGGGTTTTCAAATAAATGATTCTCAATGCCCTAATATCTTGTGTCAGATTCCTATTACAAGAGAATTTTAAAGCTTTGCATGAATGTCTTCCTAAAGCCTCCAAATTGCTACTCTCTTAGATGGGAGGCTCTCAAAACTTTGACTTTATAACACACTTTAAAATACAAACATTTTCCTCCTAAGCCAAGTTTTCATAATGCAAATTTGGCATGAATTGATCAATTAATGTTGGAAATAATTACTAATTTCTATCATATAAAATGCCATGATAAAATCTGTTCTATTCACTGGTTCATAAGAAAAGACTCATGCAAAAACAAAAACAAAAACAGATGCATCAAACAGTCATTCTCTCAGTAAGATTTACATTAATCCGTAACAATTAAAAATAAAGTTATCACTGAAACTTCCTGTGCATCACTGGCTAGACCACATATGAAAGTGGCATTTTGCTACCATTAAGAAAGGAACACTGACAATTTTAAGCCTTTCATTTTATGTGAGATGCACAAGGAAAAACACAAATTAATACATAAAATAATTCTAGAAACATCAACATAAAATGTGTATCAATTTGTTATAGAGGACTTCCCTGATCATCTGAATTATAATATGTATGTATAGTATAGTATGTATTGAAAACTTATTCACCTTCCTCCCAGTTACTGCTTTAAGAAATTAACATACATTTATATATTCTTCCCATCCTTATTTAACTCTATGAAGCAAATACGATGCTATTACTATTACACAGATGAGAAAATAATATTTGACAAAATTAGGCAATTTACCAATATAACAAAGCTTGGAAGTGGGGAAACCAGATCCAGACAGACTTCAGAGGATAAGTTCTTTTTTGTTTATATTTGATGCATATATATTTTTTATCATCAGTTTCACATCATAGGTAATTAACATTTTTTTAATTTAAATCCAAGTTAGTTAACATATAGTATAATAATGATTTCAGGAATAGAGTTTAGTGATTCATCACTTACATATAACACCCAGTGCTCATCCCAACAAGTGCCCTCCTTAATGCGCATTGCCTATTTAGCCCATCCCCCTACCAAACACCCTTCTGGGAACCCTCAGTTTGTTCTCTGTATTTAAGAGTCTCTTATGGTTTGTCTATCTCCCTCTCTGTTTTTATCTTATTTTTGTTTCTCTTCCCCTATGTTCATCTGTTTTGTTTCTTAAATTCCACATATGAGTGAAATCATAAATTTGTCTTTCTCTGCCTGACTTATTTCACTTAGCATAATACACACTAGTTCCATCCATGTTGTTGCAAATGGCAAGATTTTGTTCATTTTGATGACTAATATTCCAGTGTGTGTGTGTGTGTGTGTGTGTGTGTGTGTGTGTGTGTACATCTTCTTTATCCCTTTGTCAGTCAATGGACATTTGGGTTCTTTCCATAATTTGGCTATTGTTGATAGCACTGCTATAGACAATGGAATGCATGCGCCCTTTTGAATCACCATTTTTGTATTCTTTACATAAATATCTAGTAGTGCAATTACTGGGTTGTAGGGTAGTTCTATTTTTAATTTTTTGAGGAATTTCCATACTGTTTTCCAGAGTGGCTGCACCAGTTTGCACTCTCACCAGCAGGGCAAGAGGGTTCCCCTTTTTCCACATCCTCACCAACATCAGTTGAGATGTTAATTTTAGCCAATCTGAAAGGTGTTAGTTGTATCTCATTGTTGTTTTGATTTGTATTTCCCTGATGATGAATGATGTTCAGCATCTTTTTAAGTCTGTTAGGCACCTGGATGTTTTCTTTGGAAGAGTGTCTATTCATGCCTTCTGCCCATTTCTTCACTGGATTATTTGCTTTTTGGGTGTTGAGTTTGATAAGTTTTTTATAGATTCTGGATACTAATCCTTTATCTGGTATGTCATTTGCAACTACCTTCTCCCATCCCATCGGTTGCTTTTTAGTTTTGCTGATTGTTTCCTTTGCTGTGCAGAGGCTTTTTAACTTGATGAGGTCTCAGTAGTTTATTTTTGCTTTTGTTTCCCTTGCCTCTAGACACATGTCAAGTGAGAAGTTGTGGCCGAGGTCTAAGAGGTTGTTGTCTATTTTCTCCTCTAGAATTTTGATGTTTTCCTATATTTCATTTAGGTCTTTCAGCCGTTTTGAGTCTATTTTTCAGTATGCTATAAGAAAGTGGTCCAGGTTCATTCTTCTGTAAGCCGCTGTCCAGTTTTCCCAACACCATATGCTGAAGAGACTTTTTTCCATTGGATATATTCTTTCCTGCTTTATCAAAGATTAGTTGGCCATATGTTTGTGGGTCCATTTCTGGGTCCTCTATTCAGTTCCATTGATCTATATGTCTATTTTTTCTTTGTTTTTTATTTGTTTGTTTGTTTTATGCCAGTACCATACTGTCTTAGTGATTACCTCTTTGTAATACAGCTTGACATCTGGGATTGTGATGCCACCAGCTTTGGTTTTCTTTTTCAACATTACTTTGGCTATTCAGGGTCTTCTCTGATTCCATACAAATTTTAGGATTGTTCTATCTCTGTGAAGAATGCTGGTGTTATTTTGATAGGGATTGCATTGAATATGTAGATTGTTTGATGTAGTATTGACATTTTAACAATATTTGTTCTTTCAATCCAGTAGCATGGAATCTTTTCCATTTCTTTGTATCTTCTTCAATGTCTTTTCTACAGTTTTCAGTGTATGTATCTTTTACCACTTCGGTTAGGTTTATTCCTATGTAGTTTATGGCTTTGGTGAAATTGTAAATGGGATCGATTCCTTGATTTTTCTCTACATTGCTTCATTATTGGTGTATAGAAATGCAACTGGTTTCTGTACATTGATTTTATATCCTTGGACTTTGTTGAATTCATGTAGCAGTGTAAAGGATAAGTTCTTAATCACTATATAATATTTCTTTTATAAAGTCACTTACATGTCCTCACTTTTTTCAAAGTCTATTTATTTATTTTGAGAAAGAGAGAGTGTGGAGGGGGAGGGGCAGAGAGAGTGGGAGAGAGAGAATCTCAAGCAGGCTCCACACTGCCAGTGCAGAAGCCAATGCAGGGCTCCAACTCACCAACCACAAGATTATAACCTGAGCCAAAATCAAGAGTTGGACCCCTAATGACAGGCACTCCAGGTGTCCTCATTTTATTAAAAAAAAAATCTCAGGGGCGCCTGGGTGCTCAGTTGATTGAGCGTTCGACTTTGGCTCAGGTTATCATCTCATGGTTTGTGAGTTTAAGCCCCACATCCTGCTCTGTGCTGACAGCTCAGAGCCTGGAGCCTGGTTTGGATTCGGTGTCTCCCTCTCTCTACCTCTCCCCTATTTGGGCTCTCTCTCTCTGTCTCTCAAAAATAAATATACATTTAAAAGTTTTTTTAAAAATCTCTGCATTCATAATTATCACAATTTATAATTATATTTCTAGTTGTTCTGATTGACTTAGTATCTGTCTGTCCCTATGGTCTCTAAAATTCATGGTACCCTGGACCATGTCTGTATAATGCAGTTTCTGGCACTAAGAAAAATCATCATAAACATATATTAACTACATGAATGAATAAATGAAGAAACCAATGAATTCAGAAAAAAATTACATAAATTTGTTTTCCCTGATATTTCATGATTTTTCAATCAAAATAACTGCAAGCAAAACTTGCTTTCATAACCAATTAACCTAGGACCCTTTGGTCACTTGATGGTCATTTTAAAGGGCACATTTAAAAGGATCTCATGGCACCCACCAATTGCTCACTATATCCAAGCTCTGTTTCACTGTCTAAATAAAATTGATGCTACTTTTTAATTACAAGGAAAAGGTCTTCTATGTTCTTCTACATTACATGCATGCTGCTTCTACAGCTATTCAACATGCACTACCCATACCTTTTCCCTCTTACTCCTGGCAGGTAATATCCTGAATTACATTCACAATGATTCAGCTCCCCAGTCCATATGAGAAAAACTGTCATGATAATATTGGACTCAATATGGAAAAAATGTATTTTATAAATTCATCAAAGCTATAAAGAGAAATTGGTGGTGATGTTTTAAAAGTAAAAACCTTAAGAAAGCAAAAACTAGAAATATATGAGAAAAAAGCAAGACCTTGGAAATATCAAAGGAAAATTTTCCTTATGATCTCCTTAAGCTAGGCAGTGACATTTTTCTTGTTATTACCAATTCCCCAGACCCTCAGTTTTCATATATATATATATATATATATATATATATATATATATATATATTTTTTTTTTTTTTTTTTTTTTTTAATGTGAGAGTATCCTTTGCCCCTCATTAGACTGCAAACACCTTAATGTTAAAGGAAGGAACTATCCTCTATATATGTAAAGAATGTAAAGAGGTTTAAATGCTGGGATTGTGGTCAGGTTTCATGGGAAGAGCATACAACATCTATCTTGAGGCCTGCACATGCTCAGTGTGTAGGAGAAATAGCATGGTATGCCCAAGCAGCAAGTAGGAAGAGACAGTTCACAGGCACAGGAGATTTGGGCTGCAGTGAAGAAGCTGTGTAGGTGAGACAAAGAGGAAATGTTGTAGGTGCTCCTGAGATAGAAACATGCCTAAAACATATTTTAAGAACACTTCTGTATGATTGATCTGCATTCAACTTTTCAGAAAATATTTCAGTTATTCTCTGATATCTCTGAGTCTAGGCTTCACTTTCTTTACTCATTGGTGAAGGTACAGAGCTCTGTGTGATCTACACATGGTTCCATTCCTTAGTACTTTGTATAGATCAGGTATCTTAATATGGTTTTTTGACTCAACATTACTTGAAGTAAAGAGGAGTAAGAAAGCTGGGCTGAACTTAAACTAATAAGGTCTTATTTTTTTAGGAAAAACAGAGACATCCATGTAAGATAACATATTGTGATTTTATTTAGATTATCACATGAAAAAGCTGCATTGCATCCCAAACACTAATGCTCAGCAGATAGATGTTCTTAACATACAAAATGAAAGATTATCATTTAAAATAGAATACAGTAATTTATTCAAAACACAATCAACATATAAAGCCAGAAAAATAAGAACTTTCTATTAGCACCCATTAATAACTAAACAGGAGTAAAGGAGTGGAGGCAAATTAGCCCTTATTGGGACGAAATTCAAATCTACATCACCTAGGTTGGGATAAAAGTCAAATCTACATCACCTAGTTGATATACACCCATAAAAGCAATTTGCCCTTTTCCCCCATGATGCAATAGCTGATGTAACAAAATTGAAAATTATATATATATGTGTATATATGTGTGTGTATACGTGTATGTATATGTGTGTGTGTATATGTGTGTGTATATGTGTGTATATATATACACACACACATATATATGTATATATACATATACATATGTATACATGTATACATATATATATACACATATATAATTTTAGCTATTTGTGTGTTTTGTTGCATTCTACCATGAATTGATATAGTCACAGATTTGTCTCTTTCATTTTGGTGGGATAGAATAGGGTTTACCAAATTACAATAATCATAATGAAGCCATATATGACTTAGTCCCCAAGAAATCTCAATCTGAGACTAGACTTGCCCCTTTAAAGCCTGTGACCTGTTGCAATGTTCCAACATTTGTAGAAAGTTTATCAAATGGAAGCTGATATGCACTGCTGCCAATATCTTCCACGTCCTTGTAAATCAACAAGGCCTGTCTTAGCTGAAAAATGACTCAAACCTATTTATTACTCAATGTATTGAATTATTCCTTTCTCATTTTTAGAAATTGCTTTAGATCACTTAATTATCCTATAGATCACAAGTTAGCAACCTATGACCCATGAACAGCACCATTTACTTAAGCTTTAAAAATGTGTTTGCAAAACCATTTAGACAGCAAACATCTCAAAAGCAGAGACTCTTATATTCAATTTGTTTATACCTAACACTAATGAAGTACTATGAATATTAAGGGATTCTAAAATGATGTATATGTGTGTGTCCCAAATTTTGAATTAAATTATTTTCCCAGCTGAGGAACTTAGCTTTCAGAGCACAGAAACACAGCTCATGCCTCGTCATTTGTTACATTTGGTCATGACCATTACTGTGTAGTTATTCTGACAACTCAGGAACAAAGAGACTCTAAACTACAGCATCATTAGAAAGAAACGCATCATTCCTAGGGAACAATCTTGAGAATAGGTATGGTTTAGGCTACAGATAAAGAGTATGAATATATGTCAGTGAAGTATGGCAAAGCAGGGCTACCATGTTACACAGTTCTATAGCACAAAAGTCAAATTGAAATTCTGCTGTAGGGAGAACCATTTGCATAGACTAGATGTAAATATCATTCACATTTTACCTCCTAGATTTGTTCAACTCAGCAGCAAAGCCAGATAGACCACCCTGAATATTTTCTTAAAGCCCAGCCACAGGATTTGCAATTTAGAAATCAAAGCTTGTTTAAGGCCTATGGAGCCAATTCTTTCTCTGAGTTTGGGATCAGGCCACCTTAACACTGAATCTCAGGAGTCCTGAAGGTCACTAGCTTTCTGTGCTTTGCTTTTGCTGATCCAGCACTTAGAATTTTCATTTCCATTTTGAAACCAATAAATCAGCATATCTTGCCAGAGGAGTTTTAACCTCTTAAGATGCAATCAAATTGCTCAGTCAGAATGACTCCTGAAAATTGATCTGCACGTTGCTAAGAATGGAAAAGAACTTTCATGTTTCTAAGGAATATATATTGCTGATTTATAGAATAATGCTAGCTGGATCGTGCAGGACTAAGTAATGCCATTGTAATTAGAAAGATCTAAAATTATCCATACCAAATAGAGCAGAAAGTTGTCTATCAGTGATATTGTCCCATTGTATATGGTTAGATAAACAATGTAATCAATGTGTTTGCTGATACACTGTTTTGTAATTACCTTCATGTCATTCTGAAATGTTACTGTCTTTGATCATTGTTAAGAACCATACAAACAAAATGCACCTTTAATTTCTGAAGTACTTCCCTTGGTGCTTTATATAACATACCAAAGTTACTTTTGGTTTGTATGGTGTTTGGGGGGAAAGAAGGTACAGAATTTTATTATTTTTATCCTGATTTTTATAGTTTGATCCAACAAAGTATCAATGGATAATAGTTTCCAAAATTAGGTCTTTGAATAAAACAATTTGTATTTAACATATTAATTTTCTCATTCAATGTGTGATGCAGAGCAGTAATATTATCAATATATTGCTTCTTAGGTTTTTTCAACCCAATCCTATCCTATTTCTTTCGTCATGGCTGGCCCAGACTCACAAGGGAATCCTAAAAAGATCATTCATCTCCCAGCTAGAACATTGGGAGGGAGTTGAGAAATGACCACCTCTGTTGAGACCCTACATTTCCCTTTAATGAAGCAATATCTATCTAATTAATCTAATCAGGCTATTACAGAGATTAGCAAGATAACACGTCCCAAGTGTCCCGTGTTATTTAGAGAAAGGTTTTATGTATATAGAAGAAACAGCATAATTTTATCTATGTATTATTCCCTCAGCCCTTAAACTGACTGGTTTTCAGCTTCAGTGCTCAGAATCAAGTGAGCCGAAAGTCAATGTAAGACTCAGATAAAAGAACAAGTGAATTGGCAACCACTAAAATCACTAAGTAATGTCTGAAACATATGAACATGAACAATCAGTCTGCTATCAGGAATCTCAAAATGACATTTTTTTTTTCTTGCAGAGTTTAGTACTAATTTCTCACCTCTTCAACTACTGGGTGTCATATAAAATGTAATCTGTGCGTGTTTTTACTAAACTAGCAAGGCAGTTGGTATTGTTTCTCTCTTTCTATAGAAAGGAATGCCAACCTCCCCCATTACAAGTAGGGTAATCAGGTAAGTACAATAGAACAATCTTTGCCTCTGAAGTTTTGCATTGTTATGAACAGAAAATAATAACATGGTTTTTGTTACTGTTGTTATCACCCAACTCATGTTCTGTTTAAAGGCAATTATTGCTAAAATATAAATGGGTAAAGGGACTAGAATAATGAAAGGAGTCATTAAAAGGAGGTTGCAAGAAAGTCTAGTTAAGACAGCTGCAATGCATTAAATTGTAGTTTAATTATTTCAAACTTTTCCTCAGAATACTTAAGGGAGAATTGCAGGAATATTGGAGAGGAAAGGCCAAGCTGTAGTAGGCATTCTGAAGGAAAATACAATAAGATTCTCTACCTTTGTTATTTTTCCATGTGTTTTCTGTGTTTGCAACCCACATAGGAAGGAGGGAAAGAATGGATACTGCTCCCATCCCTATACCCTAGTTCTTGGTTGCAACGGCCTCAAAAACAAGCTGTCACTTTGAGCCTGCTCTGTAAATATGGCATGGGCCTTTTATGGAAGAACACATGAAAAAGTCTAAAGAATAATCTTCTAATATCACTTTGCCCAGAAGTGTTTTCATCCCATCATTAACTATGCAAATTCCTTCTTGGTCCCTCAAGAACTGCAGAAGTTAAAGCTGGAATTAGGAGAAACTTCACTCTTGTTCACATTTAGGAAAATTTGAAAGAACCTATATATAAAAAGAGAAATATCAGCATTGGGTCAGAAGGCCTACTCTGGTTCTTGTAAGTTGATTGTTAAATGTTCTGGCATTTTATGAGATAGTTATTACACCACTGGTGGCTTTAAACTGAGCTTGGTAGAAATATTTACACCATGGAAATGGATAAACAACACATCAGCCCCCCAGTTGTCCAGCATCCCAGTGAAGCAGAAAAGCTGAAGAGGCTCCATTTCAGAAAGGCTACATCTCTGCTGTTTTTCTGATAGGCCCAATTTACTCATGTTCCATATTTTTCCACTGAATAAGCCAAAGAAGCTATGTTCCCACTTTAAGAGAGAAACAAGAAAGGTAATAATTCTCTCAGTTTTTTCCTAGGCCCAAACATCTGATAACACCTAAGAAGACTCATATTCCAAACACATTCCAGGACATTAGCTTTAGAAAAACCTTGGCCGATGATTCAATAATTTACGGAATAACACCTATAGTTCACCTGATACTTGCCTTTGATTGGATCCTACCATGGATTCCTGAAGGAACACATACCCTAGATTAATTCCCAATATAATCCCTAACCCCAAGCAATGATGAGACTCATTCTTCTCTCCTTTATGAGTCTCCCAGACACTCCATCGACTATTCTCTGTCATTCATGCTATTCAATAAACTCCGTTTTCACTTTCTCTAGCTTGCATTTGATTTCTATCTTGTGTGAAGCCAAGAAATCTTGGCCCACAGGACCCTCCCCTAGGTTCTCAGACCCAGTCTGCCTGCATCACCAGCATGCTGGAAGGAGTGGCAACTGGAATAATAGTGACAGCCATGAACCTTATAGACTTTAGTAAAGACATTCCAGTGTAATAGGATTAGTGTAGATGCCTGTTAACTTCTAAGATGATCATCACAGGAACTTTCAAAAAGATGATGAAATAGCAGGATGACACAGCAGTACATAATGTAAGGAAAAAAAATGTCTATAAGTAGCTCAAAAATGATCTTTAACCACCTGTGACTGGTACCCATCCCAAGACAGGAAACTTTGCCTTTAGATACCACCATACTCGTCTGTTTTAATAAATGCTGTTCAAAATTGTATGTAATTCAACCAAGTTTTCTCTCCACCTACCCCCATCCCCAAACAATTCTTAGTGGTGTGCTACAGCCCAAATTTGAAAAAAAAAAAACTTTTTAGGTGTTGTTAAATCAAAATCAACCTAAATGCTCTATAAGTCACTGCCTCAGGCTTTTGCAGACAGTAGCCTAAATGAGTACCTGAGAAAACTTAGTTTCATATTTATTCTCATGAGCAGACAGTAGCAAGACAAATAACCAACACAGATTTGAAGAGTTAACACTGATACACTGCTTACTACATACCACAAGTATTATCATACTAAATGTTCATAAGACCCTGTGAAGTAACTACTGCCATTTTACAGATAAAAAATAAAAACAAAAATAAAAACAAAATGAAAACCTGAGTCACAGGGAGCTTAATTACCTTGCTAATATCTCAAAGCAGTAAATCTGGAATAAGTTATGAGTCCAGAATAAGCTATGGAGCCATTGTGTGCCTCCAAAAGGTAAGAGTTTAACTATTACACCAATGCTCTTCATGAATCATGATTTTTGTGACATTCAGAATTTCTAAGAATGTTCTGATTCAGTTGTTCCTTTTACTAGAATGCAATGTGTATTTTTTTTCTTTCTTATGTATAAAGAATGTTAGTTTATATATAAATATTTTGACATTTTCATCAATTTCTACAATTATGTAGTCACCTGTATAAATATGAATTTACTCTAATTCAGGTTGATTTAATTAACAGTTAAGAATATACTAGAAACTGGGGCACCTGGGTGGCTCAATTGGTTAAGTTTCTGACTCTTGATTTTTTCTCAGGTCATGATCTCACAGTTCATGAGTTCAAGCCCCAAGTTGGGCTCCACACTGACAATGTGGAGCCTGCTTGGGATTCTCTCTTTCCCTCTCTCTCTGTCAGTCTCAAAATAAATACATGAACTTAAAAAAAATTAAAAAAAAGAATTTACTAGAAACTACACACTCTACTGAGAATTACGGAAAACAGAAAAGCAGTATTAACAGTAACATGATATCTGCATCAGACTTCATTACAATGGAAGTTGAGAGCCAGCACTTACACACCTGAAACATTTGTAGATTGGAACAAATTAAAATACAATGAAGTGCTTCCTCCAGGAAAGTTCATGTAAGAGACCATATTAAATTAATGTGCAATCCATAAAGATTGCTGTAGAAAAAAACATAAGACAAAATAATTAGGCATTAGAAAAATGAATGATAAATAAAACATCCCTTTGATATAATATGCATTTATAGAGTTATATAAAGGTGAATAAAATACATAATGATGATAATCAAAAGATGTTCCAGGAAAACTTGATACTGAAGAAAAAAGAAAAATATCTGGAGTAGATAAGGAATGAAGGAAACATAATGCAGAATCTTGAATGATTGAAAAAGAGAGGTGTATGATGTAAGAAGAAAGCAGAGCTGTAACTATGATACAAAACTGAGGATACAAGAGAAAATTTTTAAATTAGAAATTCAAGAGGTGACGGTATTTCTTTCAGTAGGCTAAGGCAACTGGGCCACAAGTACAGAATCTCTCAGTGTAGACAAACAAAAAAACATGATTTATATTCAGTGAAAAAGAATATTGTAGAGTAACACTAATGAAAAAACTATATCTCAACATTAAATTACCTTTTATTATTGCTTGGACTAAATATAACTTTAATTTTAATTAAAATAACAAAATGATTGAATTTAAAGAATTATAAGATCAGTTTCCTAATTTATGTCCATGCGGATGGAATGATTAAAGAGATACTAGGCATTCAGAAGATGAAGAAAGAAATCAGGACCCATGGTGTCATTTTGAGGAAGAAATTAACTCATAAAAGAAATGATGGAATTGAGATATAATGATATATTTCCCAATAAATAAGGAAATGGATCTGATGCTCTTTGAAAGCCTAGGGGTATACACAAGAGAATATAGCTGGAATGTAATGTATGGGAAGAGAAAGTTTAGAGGAATCAAGGAACTTTCATGAGAGGAATGGATGCTTTTTTGACCCTGTAAGGACATTTATTGGCAAATTGATAATAATAAGCACTGATGAAATCCTAAAGTCTATTATCACATTAAATTTTATTTATTTTCAGTCAAACATACACAGTGATTAGGCTAATGGCATAATGTATTTGTTAGAGTAAGCAACTCTAACTGTTGCAACAAATAAACCCTGAAATTTCAAAGGCTTATTAGCCAATAAAAATTTATATCTTACACATGCAATCTAACATGGTTCAGTCAACTTTCCTCTCTGTAGTTATACCATCTGTAATACTTGGCCTCCGGAGTCACCACTATAGGGAAAGTATGATCTGGGGATTTTTGCAGACTTTTTTTAAATCCAGGCCAAGAAATAATACACATAATAACTGTCCACATCTTACTGGCCAAAACTCAATCTCAGTGACACAACCTAACAGCAAGAAAATACAGACTTTTCCTATGTGCCCAGGACGAGAATAAAGTAAAGTGACAAACAGCATCAGTTCTGTCAATATATATAATATTAAGACACAAGAAACAATACATAAATTTATGCCTGGAGCACATTCTGCTTTCACTACTTGTGACTCAAAGGGAAAACCAAGGAATGGGACAAACTGGGACAATTAATCACTAGTGTCTTCGCTATGAATCTAAAAGATCCCATGGGGCACCTGGGTGGCTCAGTGAGTTGAGCATCCTACTCTTGATTTAGGCTCAGGTTATGATCCCAGGGTAGTGGGATCCAACCCTGCATCGGGTTCCACACTGAGCATGGAGCCTACTTGGGATTCTCTCTCTCTCCCTCTGCCTCTCTCCCCTACATGTGTGCTCTCTCTCTCTAAAATAAAAATTAAATAAAAAATTAAAGATCCCTGACCAGAGCAGTGTCTGAACAATGGGTGATGAGACAGTCTTTATGAGAGGAGAGTACTATTAACATAAAAAACTGGTCTTATCAAGTATCAGCAGTAAGAATTTATATATAGTGCCTCTCTTGCTCCCTCTCTCTCTTTATCTCTCTCTCTCTGTGTGTATACACTTTCTCTCTGTGTATACTTTCTGTAAATCTGTTAGGCTCTGTGTCCCTGTACCATTCTATATGCTAATTTTCCCTCTCTTAAGACTTACCAAGAGGCCATCTGATGTAGAATTATCTGATTATTTCATGGATGAACATACACCATGATAAATAACTGGATATCTTCCTTAGGATTCTTCAAAATATGTCTCCAACCTGCACTCAGTTTTGCTACCTACTGCTTATTTCTTGCACCTAGCCCTCCCATATTCCTCAAATCATTATTATACAAAAATATTTACCTTCAGGACAATGCATTCATAAATCTGAATACTTAGGCCATCATTTTATTCAGAAACAAAAAAGCCTGATATAATTACGAGATATTTCACCTTTAGAAGGAAGAGAGATAGTAAACAAACATGTAAATGCATTAGTATGTTTTCCTGAGAGAAGGAGGGGAGAAGAGAGGGAGGAAGAGAGAGAGGGAAAGAGCTGGCTGGTTTAGAAGATCAGACAACTCTATCCCCACAGTAATTGAATAACAGATGAACATTTTATCCAAACAGGCCAATCTGGGTTATGCTGAGAAATTTTCTGCAACTATCAAGAAAGACATAATCTTTCTCAGTTTGCCAACCCAGGATAATATAAGAAGTAGGTAAATAAGGCTCTTGTTCTATGATACACAGAAAACTTAAGAATGAATTCAACAAAGGTAAATAAAATAGCTGAAAGATGGACAAAAAGAAGAAGGGAGAGGAGACAGAGAGACAGAAAAAACCTGAATCCTGTATTCTGCCATGATTCAAGCAATTTCTAAACATTTCAGCTACTGAAATAATAAATTCCTACACTATGCTACTTCAGCAATTCACCTAAAGGACTATATATATATATATATATATATATATATATATATATATACACATATATACACACACACACACATATATATATATGATATATGATAGATAGATATATATGATATGATAGATACATATATATTTCAGAACAAAATTTTTAGAGGCACCTGGGTGGCTCAGTTGGTTAAGTGTCTGACTCCCAACTTCGGCTCAGGTCATGATCTCATGGTTTGTGGGGACTGAGCCCCACGTTAGGCTCTGCACTGACAGTGTGGAGTCTGCTTTGGATTCTCTTCCTCCCTCCCTCTCTATGTCCCTGCCCCACTTGCTCTCTGTCTCTCTCTCTCTCTCTCTCTTTCTCTCAAGATAAATAAATACACTTTTAAAAGAAGAATAAAACTTCTAAAGTTTACAAGAGAAATATGTACATAAATACAAATAGTGAAACAGAAAAACAAAATTTTAAAAATCAATATTTAAGGGGTGCCTGGGTGGCTCAGTAGGTTGAGCATAGGACTCTGACTCAGGTCATGATCTTGCCACTCATGGTTTCAAGACCCATGTTGGGCTCTGTGCTGACAGTTCAGAGCCTGGAGCCTGCTTCAGATTCTGTGTCTCCCTGTCTCTCTGCCCCTTCCCTGCTCATACTTTGTGTTTCTCTCAAAAATAAACATTAAAAATTTTTTTAAAAAAATAAAAATCAATATTTTAAGAAGTTCCTTGTGTCAGGCAGGACTTAAAATGTCTTTATTTATACAGTCCGTTGTGCTTAACATTTTTCCTATAAATTATTCAATTTAACTTTAGTATAATCATATAATAGTTATTATCATCACACTCTACAAGAAGCAAACTTATGGTTCACAGAAGAAAATGATTTGTTCAAGGTCATGTAATAAGAAATTGAATAATAATTCAAGCCACCTCATTTCCACTGTGGGAATACAAAATGTTCATCTTAGAGCTGAGAAGTGTGAACTCTAAGTTAAACACAATAATAAATGGTCAAGAAAGTTTACTTTCACCTCAGAAAACAATTATAGAGGAGAAGTCATCCTAGTTACCTTGGTCTGAGTTCACTTGGAAGCAGAGCCTGAGAAAAGACTTGACTGCAGGTATTTTATTTGGGAGGTGATCCCAGAGTGCTAGAGTGAAGGAATGGAGAAAAAGAGACAAGGAAGGAAAAACAACAAAGGAAAAATCACTGTGCTTGTCCTCAGTGTGTGCATCTGATACTAAACCCCACTTGGGACTATCTGATGAATCTTCTTGTGCATATGCAAAACTTTAACCTGGGTGATTGGAAGCTACAGCTTTTATCCACCAACTCTCCATTTCTACTGTTTGTCGTGGCCACCCCACTCCAGGCATGAGCACTCCCACCAGCTCCTTGAGGCCACACCTTCATGTGGGCCAAGAGTCCTTGTCCCTGCTGCCTAGAGAAAGACCTGAGGCAGAGTTGGGAAAAACCTCAGCATGCTCACAGGTGCCCTCACAGGTGCAGCAGGAGTCAGAGGCAGGATCCTGGGACCTAGCAAAGGGCACCAACTATGTCTGCTACAGTCATTCCCAAAATGGACTGACATTAAAATCAATGTGTTATCATTGCTCTGAGATCTGATGTGGACCTGGTAACAACAGAGAGAAAGAACAATGGAAAAGTCTGTATCAGCTCTCACAGAAAACAGATAACATATTTTTTCTCCTTATTAACTAGAGTTCAGTATCCATCTCTTAAAAACAATGTGCAGTTTCCAAGAGATTTGATTTCTGGCTTGAGTGGTAAATAGAATTATTCATAAACCAAGAATGAAAATGAGTAAGAAAAAGATCAAATTATTACATTTAAATATACATATGTTTCATCACTATATTTAATTAGAAGTTCTAATAAATGTTACCACTACAAATGTCTAATACCTCACAGACTAAATTACCTTTAACATACACAACAGGGGGACAATTTCATTTGGGCAGTAGACAAAGATAAATATAAATAAGTCTGAAGATAAATATAAGAACTTACTACATTTTTATAGCGGTACATATTAAAGATAAAATAGTTTAATGTTTAACTTAAAATTTGTACAGAATAAAGTTTAGTTGCAAAAGAAAGTTGCATTGTAGAAACTTATCTTTTTATTTAAAATATTCCATTTTCTTTTATAGTTTTAAAAGCCTTCATAAGCATCAATACTTGTACAATATTTTTAATATTTGCAAAAAAGTCAGGACAAAACAAACAATTAGAGATTCCTATTGGGTAAGCCATTTATTAGTAGTTAGGACATTTTCTGATTTGATATTAACAATGAAAGTTACTGAAATTTCCATGCCTTCCTGAATTATGCTCCTATTGACTTCAGGCATTAATACTTCTTTTAAATTTTAATGTTTATTTTTGACAGAGAGAGAGACAGAGCATGAGCGGGGGAGGGGCAGAGAGAGAGGGAGACACAGAATCCGAAGCAGGCTCCAGGCTCTGAGCTGTCAGCACAGAGCCAGACGCGGGGCTCCAACTCACAGACCATGAGATCATGACCTGAGCTGAAGTTGGACTCCCAACCAACTGAGCCACCCAGGCGCCCCCAGGCGTTAATACTTAAGATCACATAATAACAACTAGAAATTGTGTAAGCACACTTCCTATGATAATTTTACTTGAAATAAGTTAAGCTAAAATGCTACAAAATTTTTAATCAAAATGCTTGAAATCATACTGATGCTATGAATGTTTCCTAATAAAATAAAAAGCCTCATACAGAGATTATAACTCTAGAAATAAGAAAATTCAGGGAATTCTCCATATGTTCAAGTATATCTGTATAGGTATTATTCATATATATTTTTAAATGTAAATAAATTTTATTGAGGTATAATGGATATTCAATTAAATATACTCATTTTGAATGCACAGTTTGACAAGTTTTGATAAATGCATTCCCATAACTACCACCACAGTCAAGATATAGAACATTTCTATCACCTCAAAAAAGTTCCCTTATATCCTTACCCAAACTTGCCCTACTATACTATGACAGGCTCCAGGCTATCACTGTAGATTTTTGCCAGTATACATTATCTTTGCCTGTTGAAGAATTGTATACAAACAGAATCGTATGTATTGCAATACATTTTGGCTGGCTGATATAAGGTCCCAAACATAGAATAAAAATAGGCTGGGAATTACTGTCCTCCTCACTGAAGAACGAGCTAGAGTATGGAATCTCCCTTTGGGAATGGCTTATCGGAAGCTCTGAGGGTATATAAGTGTCAATAGTTATGGTTGGTTGCTTGTTGCATGTTTTCACTTGATATCTCTCTCTTCCACTTGGGAAGACTCTGCAGGGAAAAAAAAAAAGTTTCTTCTAAATCATTATAGTTTCTACTTCTTTTTTAAGTCTTTGTTCTAAAATCTGCCAAAATCTAGACATTATTCTTTCTGGGATAGACAGTACTTTGATTCATCTATGCACAATGAACAAAACACTTCATAGCATCAACAGGCAAAACTGATCAAAGGGTATCACATTACTATGTATTCCCTGTCAAAACTCAAACAACATCCTAATGTTACCTGCACATATTTCAGTTCTCTGCCTGAAAAGGGGGAACTTCAGTTTTGTCAAGGGATCCTGTACCCTGAGCAATAGTTGCTTGATAATGCTGATTAGAAAGAAGGCAAAAAGGGGCTGAAAGAAGGTGCAACAAGTGGGAAAGCAGTAATCTAAACCTTTTAGATTTTGCTGGGACAAGGGTTTGGGCCTCCATTTACCTCCCAATCACTCAGTTATATCCTTGCAAATTCCTATTTTGCATTATGTGTGACTATTTTCTCCTTATCTAGTGGGGAGGAATACATACATAAAAAGGGCAAGCCATCTGGGTTTCTACACAAATGAATTTTAAATATGGAATCTGCATATGTTATTTACTCTCCCTCACTGAAAACATGTAAATGTCTTAGGGGAAAGGCTGCAGTTAACTTTCAAATATCTTAATTAAGAGAGATGTTTGTAATGTTAGCATCTTCTATCCCCATAAAAAAGGAAAAATCATTATGTGATTAGGATTATGGAATTTCAAGACACATTTGGAGACAGTGCCCAAGTTTTCCAATAATTATCTATATGGTCATTGATGCAAGGTGAATATTTTATCTTAATACTTGAGGAACTCTCCAAAACTTTCCTTTTCTTAGGTTTTATTTTTTTAGGGTTGGTTTGTGGTGTTTCTCCAAATTTTTATTTGTCCAATAATTTAAACCTCCAATTCTTAAGAGAATCTGATGAATTTGTGACTGTAATTTAGTTTGAAGATCTCTGTCCCTATCCATCTTGACCTTGCCCTTCCTCCTCTGAAAACACCTGCTATTTCCCCTGCTTAGCTCACTTTATTTCCTCTTTTCAATACAACACAAGGGTGGTTGTTAAAGTCCAATGAGCATGTAGTTAGGCACAGGAAAATGTGTAGTAGAAAACAGAAGTAAAATTGGAGTCATCAGCATGCATTAAGAATAAAGGAGTTTAGGGGCCTCTGGGTGGCTCAGTCAGTCAAGCATCTGACTTCAGCTCAGGTCATGATCTCACAACTCGTGAGTTCAAGCCCCACATCAGGTTCTGTGTTGACAGCTTAGAGCCTGGAGCCTGCTTTGGATTCTGTGTCTCCCTCTCTCTCTGCCCCTCCCCTGCTCATGTTCTGTCTCTGTCTCAAAAATGAATAAACATTAAAAAAAAAGAATAAAGGAGTGTATGGGGTGCCAGGGTGGTTCAGTCGGTTAAGTGTCCGACTTAAGCTCGGGTCATGATCTCACGGTTTGTGGGTTTGAACCCACATTGGGCACTGTGGGTTCTGAGAGCTCAATCTGGAGCCTGCTTTGAATTCTATGTCTCCCTCTCTCTCTGCTGCTCCCCCACTCATGCTCTCTCTCTCTCTTTCTCAAAAATAAATAAACATTAAAAAAAAAAGAATAAAGGAGGTTACTCATGGAGATGGAAAAGAAATAATAATGAAAATGAGAGGAAAAAAAAGTGGGAAGAGTCATGTAGCCAAGGGAAAATCATCTTTAAATTTTTTTTTTTAACGTTTATTTATTTTTGAGACAGAGAGAGACAGAGCATGAACGGGGGAGGGTCAGAGAGAGGGAGACACAGAATCTGAAATAGGCTCCAGGCTCTGAGCTGTCAGCACAGAGCCCAACGCGGGGCTCGAACTCACGGACCGCGAGATCATGGCGTGAGCCAAAGTCGGCCGCTTAACTGACTGAGCCACCCAGGCGCCCCGGGAAAATCATCTTTAAGAAATGGTGGCAGTTAACCTCGGTGAGGTATATGGCACCAGAACTTGGCTCCCCATCACTGCAAGGCTAAGGTTTAAATCTATAGATAATGGATTACAGTTGAACCTTTTGAACAAGAAGGGAGTATAAGAAATACAAAGCTTTGTTTAAGAGAGATTAATCTGGAAGGTATTGTAATGTGCATTTTATACATGCAGACTTCCTTATAATAGCTATCTAATGTACCCTAAAATTCTTCAGCTGAGTGTGTTGTGCATATTTATGTGTGTATAAGTTAACTTTAGTCTATATTTTAAGAAAAGTTGGTTAATTTGAATGATCCTAATCAGGGATACTTACTCCAGAACTTGTTGCGCAGCTAGCTAGAGTTCAAATCCCAGAATTAACTATAATATCTTCCATTATCTTTAGCTCCAAATACTGTAGTGGGTTTTTTGACTAATACAAAAGATGTCAGATGTTAGAAATACTTTTTCATTGGTGATATGTGTTATTCAAAGTATCCTGATTTGTCCACTAGATTATACCTTGCAGAATAGCCCCTTAGGCCCAATACTGTTGATTCAACCCTTGGTTCAGACATTTAATGAAGAATTCTATCCCTGTTTCCAACAAGGACAACTAAATTCTACAGCTAGAATATTGTAACATAAGCCTTGAATTAACCTTTCGTGTTCATTCTAACCAGAATGCCTAAAATGATGAGCTACACTTCACTGAATTTATAAGAAAAAATTAAGACTATTTTTGCCATTTTTCCTCACAAATTTTTCCATAAGTGGCAGTAATCTGAAACTTATCTGTATCATATTTACTAGCACGTAGTAGCATTTTAAGAAAGCTAACTTGTGGATCTCACTTAACTATTAGAAATAACTGATATCTATTTTTACAATCAAAACCAAACAAACCGAAGAAAACTTGATAATTGTGAATGGCCAAATTGGCTTGGGTCAGCATGCAACTGATTACAGATGTAAGGCCAATTTTGAAAACACATCAATAATATTTATGTGAAGGAAAGATGGTGAACTAGTTATATGTGGGAACAGAAATATTTGGGAAAGACTGATTTCAAAGTCTCTGTAAGTTTTATACAAAAGAAATTTAACCTCAGATTTCATTAAACTTTCCAATTTAAGAAATTAATTTTATTCAGTAATGTCAAACAAAGACGTTATATTAAATGCAAAACATATGTATCTCAAATTTTATTTAATAATTTTGATTAAAATAATAAGAATTAGTAAGAAAGTGGAACTGAAATAATAAAATAATTACACAGGAAAATAATTAGGTCAGAAAAAAGAAAGGTAGAATTTAAGATTGCCAGTGGTTTATCTAGAGACATATTACAGGTCTTCTGGAAGAGTATCTAACATTGTGTGGGATGATGGCAAATGTATTGTGTTATAAAAACACAGCTGCACATCCTGTTCTATATAAAATGCTATGGTAGGGCAACAGATTGTACGTAGGTGCAGTGTGTACTCTGTTTTAATAAAGGACCATTTTATGTTTTGCCATTTCTAGCATAGTTTAGTCCATTCTGAAAATTACTCTCTATCTTCCCCAAAGAACAGGAAGCGAATTTTGGATTGAAATATTTTCTTAAAAAACAAAACAAAACAAAACAAACAAAAAAACAGACAATTATATATTTAGAAAAACAAGAAGGTATAATGTAGCTCACTCTATATACTCCTCACATAATGAGGTTTTCCCCATAGATTTGCTCCATGGTAAGCAGCATAAAAACTACTTATATGACATGATTCCAATGATATGAAAAACCGCTCTTGCACATGCAAAGCATTTCTAAATTACTTAACATTATTATTATGTTTTGACATGAAGAAGTTAGTTGAAGCTATAATTCAACATATAAAATTTTGCCTGGGCCATAGTAAGTATCAATGAATCATGTTGAATTTAAACATACATATTAGAGCAAGAAGTAGGGTAAAAGATAATTAGCTACTATTTACAAATCAATACAGATTAATTTGTTGCATTAGCAACAGTTTCTTCTTAGGACAACTAGCTTCAAGAAAAGAAAAGCAAGTTGGAGTATGTCTGAACCTTGAACAATTATCTAGGGGTCGAAAACTGGGCAGGTGGAGTAAAGGAACTGCCAAAAAGTTAATGCATATGACCCAAATTTACTAGTACCAAACTTTAAATTATCACAATACTAGAAAACATTGCAAATGCTTACATATCTTTATTTCTTAACTCTTAACTAATAGAAGGAAATAAAATAAAATGCATTACTGGCAACCAACTTCCTTAAGTTCTCCTCATTACTTTCATTATTTTTTAAATGTTTATATATTTATTTTGAGAGAGAGACAGCATGAGCAGAAGAGAGGCAGAGAGAGGCAGAGAGAATTCCAAGCAGGCTCTGCCTTGTCAGCGCAGAGTCTGAAGCAGGACTCAATCTCACAAACTGTGAGATCATGAGCTGGAATCAAGAGTCATGCTTAACCAATTGAGCCACTCAGGCACCCTAGTCTTCTTAATTATTTTAAAAATATTCCAATTCTAGTTAGTTATTGAAAGTTAATATAAATTCACTTTTAGCCATTAATTTATATTTATCTTTTACATCTTTATTGATAGGAATATAGTAATTCAGTTCAAAAGTCATAGTTAACTTTTGCAAGTAGGATCTGGCAAGTCAGTTCCTGGATTTTATATAAAGATAAGAAAAACTTTTATATCTGTACTTCTAGGATAAAAACTTTGACAAGATAGACATTCACTCAGTAAAGACAAATATTATAGAGATGGGATCTTTTTTTCCTCCTAACTATAGAGCAAATAGAGGATATATTTCAAAAACAAGGGTATTTAAACAGGCCAGAATGCCGTAAATATAAGCAAAAAAAAGAATATATGCATATATGTATGTGTATACGTGTCACATATACATATATTATAATTTTACGATTAATAGCATATTTAAATAATTAAAAACATAAGATACTTCAGTAAAAACAGTGATCTCTGAAAGATGAAAAACATACAAGTTGTGTCCTAAAATTGCCCAGGCTACTGCCTGGGAAAGTTTCTGGGCTGCAGCACAGACTGGAGGAACCCAAAAAGAGCTTAGCGGACTCCCTAAGTTGAGGAAAAGAAATGTGATTAGGAGTCATGGGGCAAAGAAACACACAAGGGAGGTAGACAGAGAGCTCCAGATATCTTCAGAGGATCCCCCTCAAGTATCAGCTGACCACTGATCGGTACAGAAATGCAAAGAAACTACCTGATGCCAAGGAAAAGACTGCCCCAAACAATACAGTAGTAAATTCTCAACCAGGGAAGTTTTGCCCCTGAGGATACATTTGACAATATCTTGAGACATTGTTGTTGTCATAACCTATGGGGAGGGTGCTACTACCATCAAGTAGATAGGGGCTAGGGATGGTGGCTGAACATGCTACAATGCATGGGAGAGCCCCTCACAACAGTGAATTATCCAGTCTAAACTATCAATGGCACCAAGGTTCAGAAATCCCATATTAAAGAAAATAGGACGTCTCACAGAGGGCTAGAACATCCCCATACATCTTCAGTAGAAAACCTCATTCTCCACAGAGCACAAAGTAGAATAGTAAGCAATGGGAAAAATGTACCCAAGATCAAATGCTGGCCAAGTTTCACCTAACAAAACATAAAGCGCCCACTAACAAAAAGATTAAACAATTTCCAAGTAACTTAACCACATTATAAAACAAACCTCAATAATATTTTCAAGCATACAAAACATCCTGTACACAATGAGATAAAATGTATCATATCTGGATCCAAAAGAAAAATTACCAAGCATTTAAAGAAATACGAATATACAACTCATGAAGAAAAGAAAAAAAATTAATCAAAGATAGCCCAGAAATGACATAGATGATGGAATTTGCAGTCCAGGCATTAAAACAATTATTATAACTGAATTCCATATGTCCAAGAAACTAGAAGAAAAACTGAACATATTAATTAAGCATGAATGATGTAAAACAAAATAAAAAAAATTTACAAAGAAACAAAAAAATTAAAGGCCCAAACTGAACTTCTAGAAATGAGAATAACAACTTGATATAAAATTTATACTGGAAGGGATTAAAATCAGACCTTATAGGAGAAAAAAGTTGAAGACTTCGTAATAAAACCCATTGGAAATGAAACACACAGAGAAAATTGACTTTAAAAAATGAAGAGAACATGAATTGAACTATGGGAAAATTTTAAGAGGCCAAATATTTGTTTAATTGGAGAATCCAAAGGACAGAAGACACTGTGAGAACAGAAAAAAAATGGAAAAAAATAATGGTCAATGTGTTTCAAAATATGATGAAAAATAAGGGCCCCTGGGTGGCTCAGTCAGTTAAGTGTCTAACTCTTGGTTTTGGCTCAGGTCATGATCTCACAGTTCATGGGATAAGCCCCACATTGCATCTGGCTCCATGCTCTTAGTATGGAGCCTGCTTGGGATTCTCTCTTTCCCTCTCTCTCTGCCCATCCCCCATTCGCACTTGATATTTCTCTCTCAAAATAAATAAATAAACTTTAATAAATAAACAAGTGCATAAATAAAACCCCATATATCCAAAAATCTCAACAAACTCCAAGCACAAGAAATAAAAAGAAAGTGACACTAAGGCATATCATCACTGAATTGCTTAAAACCAATGATAAAGAGAGAAATTTTAAAAGCAGCCAGAGAAAAATATCCATTTTATACAAAAGAACCAAGATAAGGATGATAGAAGAGTTCCCATCATGAATATAAAATAGAAGACAGTAGAAAAACACATTTAAAGTACTAAAAGAAAAATATGGTCCACCTAGAATTTTACCCCGAGAACATAACTTTTAAAATTGAGAGTGAAATAAAGGCTATTTCCGACACACAAAAGCTTAAAGAATCTTCCAGAACTATACCACCAGTAACATTAAAGTCCTACAAGCATATTAACAATGTTACCAGATGGAAACCTGAATAAGGATTGAAGAATATTTTTAATAGAAACTAAATGGGTTACTGCGTTTAAAAAATCTATTTAAGTTTCCTTAACAGAAAATCAACTATTTAAGAAAAAATAATATCAATGCACAGTGGGGCACGCATTGAAAGTACATATAGATAAAGATGTATACTCTAAATTCTCAAGAACCAATAAAATAACAAGAGTTTATTTTAAAGAGTTTTTTAAAATTTAAAAAATAGTTTACTTTAAATAAGAAAACAATGAGTTTGTGTTAACATCATACGAGATCAACTGTAATCATAAAAAAATTCTCAATTATTCCAATGAAGTCAATAATTTCAAAAAGAAAGAAAAAACATATAAGGATAATACATAATGAACAAATGGGATTTCCACTAGGAATGGAACATTGGTTATTTGAAAATCAGTCAGTGTAAGTCACCATATTAAAGTAAGTAAGTCACCATATTGTTAAAAAGAATTAAAAAAATATCAAACATCCATTCCAAATTAAAAAAAAAAATCCAAGCAAACTAGGAGCACAAGAGAATTTTCCCAACTGATAAAGAGTATTTACCTCTATAGTTAATATCATACTTAATGGTAAAAAATTAAATTATTTACCCCTACAACAAAGGACAAACTCTCTCGGGGTGCCTGGGTGGCTCAGATGGTTAATCGTCCGGATTCAGCCCAGGTCATGATCTCAAGATTTGTGAGTTGAGCCCCACATTGGGCTCTGTGCAGGCAGCTCAGAGCCTGGAGCCTGCTTCAGATTCTGTGTCTCCCTCTCTCTCTGCCCCTCCTCCACTCACATTCTGTCTTTCTTTCAAAAATAAATAAACATTAAAACAAGTCTAAAAAAAAAGAACAAACTCTCTCTACCTTTATTCAAAATTTTATTGGAAATTCTAATCAGTGTAATAAAGCACAAACAAGAAAAGGTTACCATTCAGATTTGATAAAGAGAGGTAAAATGTTTTATTTGCATATAGTATGATAGTCAATGTAAAAAAAAAAGAGAGATGGAATAAACAAAAAAAATCCATTAGTGAGTTTCAGAAGATTGTAGGATACAGGATCAATTTCAAGAGAATTCAATAGAGTTCAATAAATTTAATTGTATTTCTAAATATCAGTCACAATTAGAAATCAAAAATAAATAAAACAATAGGATCTACAGTAGCATGAGAAAATATGAAATTCTTGAAAATAAATCTGACAAAAGGTGTATAAGGCCTGTGCACTGAAAATACAAAATATTACTGAGAGAAATCAAGATTTAAATAAACTGAGATAGATATTCATGCATCAGAAGAATTGATATTGTTAAGATGCTTATCCTCCCCAATTTAATCTATAGATTCTAAGTTAATTTCAATTGAAATCCCATAATAGTTTTGGATAAGTTGACAAGTTCCTTGTAAAATATATATGGAAGGAAGAAGCACCAAAGAGTACAAAGTTCCTAACACAGCAGCCAAAATAAAAACAAATAAACATTGGGAAAAAAGAAGGCTGAAGGACTCTCTGATTTCCAAAATTATTATAATGCTATAAATAGTTACAATCCAGGTAGTGTGGCACTGGCATCACGACACACCAAGTAAATCAATAGAACAGAAGAGAGAGTCTAGAAATAGGTTTCTAAAATATATGAACAACTGATTTTTGATAAAGGTACAAAAGCAATTCAGTAGAGAAATAATAGTTTTTCCAACAAGCAATGGTGCTGAAAATTGGATAGCCCTAAAAAAAAAAAAAAAAGAAGAGTTACATACCTTGTAATAAAAGTACCTCATAAACTTAATGTAAAATCTAAAACTTACAGAAGTAAACATAGAAAAAACTCTCAGTGATCATGATTCAGAAATGATTTCTTAAATATTTCAACATAGCAACAAAAGCATAACTCATAAAAAATTATTGATATGTTGGTCTACATAAATGTAAGAACTTCTGTGTAAAGGATGCTGTGAGAATAATGAAAAGAAGAGCTACAGACTGGGAGAAACATACTTGCAAAGAATGTATCTGATAAAAGATTTGTGTACATAATGTATAAATAATACTTGTGGCTTAATAATAAAAAAAGTCCAGGGGCTCCTGGGTGGCTCAGTCGGTTGAGCATCCGGCTACGGCTCAGGTCATGATCTCACAGTTTGTGGGTTTGAGCCCCGCATCGGGCTCTGTGCTGATGGCTCAGAGCCTGGAGCCTGCTTTGGATTCTGTGCCTCCCTCTCTCTCTGCTCCTCCCCCACTCATGCTCTCTCTCTCTCCTTCAAAAATAAATAAAAACATTAAAAAAATTTAATAATAACAAAAAAAGTCCAATTAAAAATACACAGAAGACTTGATGAAAGAAGATACATGAGTGTATCAAATTGGCATATGAATAGATGTTTAACATTAGTAGCCATTAAGGAAATGAAAAATTAAAGCCACAAGGAGATTACTGGCATGACCCAGCCATCAGCCCTAGGTGTTTTCCAGACAAATGAAATATATTTCCACACAAAGATGTGTACATAAGTGTCATAACAAGTTATTTATAATATGCTCAAACTGGAAATGACCCAAATATCCATCAACAGGTAAATCAATAAAAAAATTGTTGTATATTACTTCAATGGAAATCTATTCAGCAATAAAATGGAATAAACAATTCATACAAGCAACAAGATGATTACAAAAAAATTAGCTGAGTGGAAGAAGGCAGACAAATGTAGTACTACTGTATTTTTTCCAAAATTCTAGAAATACAAGCTAATCTATATGTTAAAAAAGCAGATCAATCATTGCCAGGGGATGAGGAATGTTGGAAAAGTTAGAAAAGGAGATCACAGAGCAGCATGAGGAAATTTGGGGGCAGAATGGTGAATATATTCATTATTTTGATTGTGGTTTTATACACACACATATTGTACCATTAAAACATGTGAAGTTTATTGTGTATCGATTACACCTCAATAAAACTGTTGTAAAAAACATACTTCCAGCTTCTGTGAGATTATTACGTTAACCTGAAGAATTTCCTATGAAAGCATCCTGCTGCATAGCTCATGTTCCCTTCAAACTTACAGAAAAGAACGAATTAAGAATAAAATTATGTGGCAGAAAATCAAAGGATATAGTTTAAAATAATATTTTTTTGCTCTTGAAATAAACCACAAACACTAAACAACAGAACAGTAGTTCCTAGCATATTACTGAGTTCAAAATCACAGGAAATAATATAAGAGAGAAACATTAAATCTAACTGCAAATTGATCGGTGAATAGAAAAGCAAAATCAGGAAATGGTAAATTTCTTAACATGCTGCTTTTCTCTGCTTTTGAAGTGAAGATTGCCTAAGTACAAACTGAAAAAAAAAACATATTTTCTACTGCTGGGAAAACTTAAACATAGTCATTTAGAAGTAGCTAAGGAAAGGGTTGGAAAGAAATCAAATGCTTGAACCTATTCAGATGGGTCTCTATAAATAGCAAATCCAAGGTCCTAAAAAGCTCCAAGCATAAATGTCCAGTGGTGAAGGAAACTTCCTAGACCATTAGTCAATTTCTGTGCAACAAAATGAAGATTATTCCTAAGGAAACTAATGGAAGACACCCTGGAATTGCTACAAATAAACAACCTAGATGAGTTTATAAAGTACTCATAAAGTGCTAGAAGCCAGGGGCTTGGAGAAAGAGGTCTTACTCACTTGTTTTGTTTTGTTTTGTTTTTTGTTTTGTTTTGTTTTACCAATGCCAAACACAGATATACTGGTGGTACTCAACAAATCTTGGCTAAACTATGTGGTTTATTTTTATTTATTTATTTTTATTTTGCAAATCATTACAGAGGCTACTTTTAAGCATATCAAGGTCTTATAATAGGCAATATTGTTATAATAATAATAACAATAATTTTTAAAAACTCTCTCTTCTCTGGCAGCATATTTCTGCTTTTCCATAAATGAGAGTAATAAAGTAAATACAGGACAACACAAGAAAAAACAAATACAATAGAGATATCACCAAGACAACCAGAATAGAGAGGTTCATTATGACAGAGGCTAACCAGTTTACAGTTAAAGCATGACAGAAAAGCAATAGAATCATACATAGAGAGGGCAAATAACCTCCAAATTAATACATCAGTCGGCAAAAAGATTCAAAGGCCTTCATAATTTCAAGGTGTTACACTACTGAAAATAGCAATAATCCAGAGGCAAGGGAATAATGCAAGAGTTAAAACCGATTAGATGAGAAGTTGGGAGATCTTGGTAATAAATGGCAGTGGAATTCTTAAAGCACAGGAAATAGCAAAGAAGTTGAGATATAAAATCTGACAGAAGGTTGCCCAGAAGGCAAGGGGATGGAAAGTTTGGGAAAAGAGTAAAGGATGTCAGTCTGGGCACCACTTTTCAGGAATATCGGGGGTGGGGCACACATGTGCATTAGCGGAGGGTTAGAGTTGATCAGGATTCTGAAGTGAGTTTTATTTTTACCATTGAAACATACAAAAATGAATTGCCTAGAAGCATAAGCAAAGAAAACATGTAAGTAGCCAGAAGCTGGGAGACCAAAATATGGATCATTTCAACACTATCTTCCCTACCTAATGTCAAAGGCAGCCATAAAATAGTTTTTCATTACACCCTGTAACAGTTTTGTAGGGCTGTCATAATTACCAAGAACTGGGTGACTTCAAACAAGAGAAATTTATTTTCTCACAGTTCTGGAGTCCTGAAGCACAAAATTAAGTTGTTGGCAGGATGACCCTCCCTCCATAGGCTCCAGGGCAGATTATGTTTCTTGTCACATCCAGCTTCTGGTGACTGCAGGCATTCTCTGGCTTGTGGCCACATCACTCCAATCCCTGCCTCCAGGATCCTATTGCCTTCTCCTTGTCTGTGTCTTCTCTGTGTGTCTGCTTTATTAAGGATACATGTGATTGCATTTAGGGCCCACACAGATTATCCAGGATAATCTCCTTCTGTCAAGCAATACTAAGAAATACTCATTCTTTTGCCATATTACGTGTGTGATTCTCATAAATTATGGGAATTAGGACATATCTTTTGGGGAAACTACTTTTCAACCCACTACATACCAGCTTTCGGAAAAAAACGTGTATATATATATATATATATATATATATATATATATTATATAATACGTATATATATAATGCATATCATATATATATTTAAAATATTATATAATATGTATATATATAATATACAGGGTAAGTAACCATAATTTATGGTTACATAAATGTATAATTTTTGCTGAACTCTTGTATCCATAGCCAAACTACAGTTTCAATCCACAGAGTGTTGGTTAACATTTTCGTTTATATTAATAACGACAGTGAAATAAGACAAATGTGAGAACTTTACTCATTCACTAATGCAGTGAGCAAATTTTTGCTGAACTAACAGATTTTTAATTCTAAAAGGGTTTTAGTATTCCTCAAATATTTTTATGCTCGTCACAATGTAACAGCTACAGACAGCATATACTGGGAAGTTTAATCTGCATTATTAACATTTTCTCCATCACTTTCTTAAGTCCAGGCAATCAACAAAACAATAAATCAAGTCCTGATTTGTAGCATTTTTACTGATTTTCAATTTAAATATTTAAATTTTTGGTGTAAATTCTCCTACTGTGACCAAATTCAAACTTCTAATTTGAAATCACTAAAAGTTAAGTTGGGAAGAGATATTCAGTAGAATATAATTATACATTATTTCCACCATTTGGATACCACAAAGTAAATAACCTCGAGTATACATAATAGTACAGTACACTAAAATAATTAAGAAGTTATAAACTTTCATATTTGTTCTTTCAATATAGTTTTTAAATTTTAAGTTTACATAATTTGATTTTCAATAATGGCCATATTTAACAACTGGTTTGCAATAGTCCTGAAAATTTAAGTTGTCTCCTACAAATTATTATGAGCTGGTTTCAACATACTGCAGTGTAACATGATCAGGAAGAATCAGAAGAAACATTTTCAAATCTTTAGATCGGTTACACTGAAATTAATCAAAGGTTAGCACTTTTAGTCAGAGCAAATGCATTTGAAAGTCTTCATTCAGTCTTTGCCAGGACTGTTGATACAACTCCCATTCAGGGCTGGATCCAAAGAAAAACACTAAGCTCTGTATTAAAGGTCCCAATAACTCAATTATAATAAGCAGAACAAGAAGCCAACTTTCCTGCTCTACATTTTGAAAAGTTTCAGCTGTGCCTACTGATGAGTCTCCAGGTGAATTTCCTAAGAGAAAGCTTTACGGATGAATTCTAATTATACCTAATTCCATATTCACCAACAAATTCACAGTTTTATTGTGGGGCATTAGGCAAGTCACTTCCTTTTCCCGGCAGTTTCTTAATCTACAAAATGTGGATGTCCTACCTCACAAGGGTGTAGTAACGTATAGCAAATTAAAAAATATTACATATCCAAAATGCAACTGCACCATTAAAAACAGTAATTAAGAAAATTAGTAGGAAACTATGACAACTCCTTTGGAGCCAAGCCATTAATTTTTAAATAAGGAAAAAAGAAACATAAAGGAACAGCCTCATCATGATCTTTTATAACCTCTCTTTTGGGAAGAAGGAATCATGCAACAGTTATTCTCTCACAGAGGAAAACAGAGAGAGGCATGTGACCCCAGCCTGTTTCTATTATGCTAGCATCTGCAATCATTAGGTTCAAGTGGCATTTAAAAAAATTATTTTCTGCAAAAGAGTCCCAAGGAAACAATAATTATCTTTTAATGGGATTCACAGTGGCACAATAAATATCACTGCTCTTCCCCACCTGAGTTCTAAACCAATTGAGAAAGGCAGATGGGCACCAAAATGTCTTCTTTATTACTGATTATGGGGAATGTGGCTTTTATTGGAGAATAAGTGGGCTTTCTTAGAAAGAACACCACAATAAAACAGACTTACCCACCATGACAAAGGAAAAAGGGATCACTACATACTTCTGTCCGAGAACGAGGCCCTTGATAACTTAGAGCATGGGGGATTTAGATAGGATATATACTTCCTGAAAGGAGAGACAGAGAGAGAGAGAGAGAAAGAGAGAGAGAGAGAGAGAGACCCCTCACACCCAGCTTATCCTCCTAAATTCACCCATTATGTAAGTCCCTCCTCTTCACTGGGGATAAATGGATGATGAGGCACAGAAAGTCCCAGAATGTCATGCTAAAGGAGCTTCCCTCTACAGCAAGGAAACTTCAAGAGTAGAGAAAGCTCATCCTTCCCCACCCTATTCCACAATCACTCAAAATTATTGGTGTAAGAAAACAGAGAGGAGTAGGAGTTGTACATGAGGTATCACCTTGCGATCAAGGAAGAGGATATTTCCCTTTAGTTCACCTCTAATCAATGCCACACTCAGTACAATGTAGTCAGAGAAGTTGAGCAACTTAAGTAAGGTCACCCAGCCAGCAGTGGTGTATAACTAGACTACATGATCTTTCAATGCAGAAATTATACCTTAGTAACTATTTAATAAAAGTAGCTTAATAACACCTTGGCACATTGTAAATATTTGTGGAAGGAAAAGGAAGGAAGGAAGGAAGGAAGGAAGGAAGGAAGGAAGGAAGGATAGGAGAGAGGAAGGAAGGAAAGAAACTTACATTGAGGTCTGAATGGGTCCTCTTACCAATCTATGTTTCCTAGTTGTATATTATAGCTGGGTTTTAATGACTTCTGAAATCTTATTACTCAGGAAGGAGGTACTCTTGAATGATCATAGTCTTATTCTTAAGAAGAATAATTCTCTCTTAGGGCATGTGTTCAGTGTTCCAACTAGCTCAGATATTGTATTGGCTGCATGCTGAGATGATATATAATCTCATGGGTCCTCAAACCAGACTGAGGAAAAAAAATGAATTGCACCTAATACATAATGGTGTTTATAATCATACTTAAGATCAGCATGTTCTGCCATAAATAACAGTGTAACTACAAGCTTGTATTAGCATATTTTAGGCATTCTTTTTCAACATGATATGCACGGCTAGGGTTGTCATTCTTTTGCTGTTAAAGATTGTTCTTACAACATTGACAAACATTGATATATGGGACTAATCCCTTTAACTCATTTATTCAAGAGATGATTCTCTAGCAAACAATAAATACCATTAAAAAATCACAGGTCAAAAATTCAGATAAGAAGAAAAGTCAGTCATGAAGCTCAAGTTCACATTTTCTGGGATTTGGGAGTTCTACTTGCAAAGAAAAACTAAGCCCTCGCTCAGTATGTACAATGAGCTAGTTAAATATTAAAGTGATGTCTCGAAGTGCTTTGTATTAGAGGAATGGATACCAAATCATTTCTTAAACGGATATATTCAGTGAATGTGACTTTTTCCTTTTTTGAAGTTTCTCATACAGATGTGCAGCATTTTAGCATCCACTCTGTTCATGACTGGCAGCATTAGATATGCAATGGGTCTCCAGGCCTCAGTTACACATTTTGTTGGCAAGGATGCTAATCACGGACACGGTTACATGAACACGTAGGCTTGGACCTACTGACTTCTTATCTTTTATAGCCTTAAATATCATGATCTAAGATTAAGTGTAAAAAGTTGCAATTTCAGATGAGTGGGCTCCAAAGTAGTTGAGTGGCAAAACTGCTGTTCTCATCCACTGCCCTTTGGCCCCCACAGCAGCTTCCGGAGTGGTGCTACCTCAGCCTGATTAGTGTGTCGGGTGCTCAGTATTTGCTGCCGTGATAGGAGGGATTATGCCTACATGAGAACTGATCCTCCATGCAGGCAAGCCTGATTAGATGAGGTCCACCTACTTATGGAGATTAATCTACTTTACTAAGAGTCCACTGATTTGAATGTGAATCTCAACTAAAAAGCACCTTCACAACATCTAGACTGGTGTTAGATCAAATATCTGGGTATTGTTGACTAGACAAGTTGACAGAAAATTAACCATCATGGCATGTAAAGTGAGATATTCACAGGTTCCAAGGATTAGAACAGAGATGTCTGTTAGGCAAGAGAATATTATTCTGCCTGTCATCTCCTCTATGACACTTCCCATAATCATTCTAGTCCTCACTTATTAAATTGTGCCTTACACTATCAGTGTCTTTGTCCCTGATTATTAAGTCATTCATTACTGCTTTTGCTTTTTATATTTTTTTAATGTTTTATTATTTATTTTTGAGAGAGAGAGAGAGAGAAAGAAAGAGAGGACAAGTAGAGGAAGGGCAGAGACAAGAGGGAGGCACAGAGCCCAAAGCAGGCTCCAGGCTCAGTGCTGTCAGTGCAGAACCTGATGTGGGGCCCAAACCCATGAACATGAGATCATGTCCTGAGCCAAATTCGGATGCTTAACCATCTGAGCCACTCAGGTGCCCCTTTTACTGCCTTTTTCAAATCGTTTTAACTGGGCTTTGGTTATTTTAAACTTCCTGATAGAAGACTTTCTGCTTTATCTTGTGTCTTCTCACTCTTTTCCTATCATGTTCACAGTGCAGAATATACAGCAATCAGCATATTTCTTACATATTTCTTTTTAGGCAGACATGGTTTTAGTTTCAAGAAACTACGTTCTGTCTTTTTTTTAACCCAAATTGAGTATCAGAAAGATCAGTGAACACCTAAGGTGACATGGAGTAAGAGAAGCATTCAGGATCTCATAGACCCTTAAATGCTTATAAATAATACTATTTTAATAACCATTAGATAACAGACAAGGACATTGTACATGGGTATATATTTCCCATGATTTACCTTTTTTCATAACCACTTTCATATATCATTCTGAAAAAAAAAAAACTTGACAAGAGAATATAAAGAATATTCTAAATACTAAAGAATACCATGATTCAATATTATAAGTTTTGTTCCTTTAAATTCTTATCGTTTTGTAGTACTGTTTTTTTACCATGCGTTAATTTCAAAGTAATGTACTATAACGAAGTCTTGCTGAAGTCCTCTCTATTCTCTGCCAATATTTTAGTGATATCCAACATTAAAAATCAAAAAAACAAAACAAAACAAAACTTACTAACTATCCATGCCCACTGCAGATTCTTTGGTTCCTTTACAGATGGGTCACTGAAATGTGACTGGTATTAAAGAATTTTCTGGGTCAATATTTAAATACCACTGAGGTTAAGCACCAATTCTTCAGGAATTTGTAGTTGGACTACAAGGTAAAACAAGCAAAACAAAACAAAGCAAAAGCAACACACACACACACACACACACAGACAGACACACAGACACACACACACACACACTTTCTAATTTTCCACAATACAAAAGACAGAATTGATTTTCTAAGTGATCTAGAAGATAAAAGATGATCTCATTTGACTTGAGGACATAGAGCCCTGGTTCAATTAAAAAGTATAAAGTCTTCATACAGACACACTCTGAATTTAAAATCCCATAATACATGGAAGCAAATAATATTCACATTTGGTATGGATTGCATTGTGTTCCCCCAATTCATATGTTAAAGCCCTACCCCCAATGTGACTGTACCCAGAGATAGGGCCTTTATGGGGTAATTAAGGTTAAATGAGGTCAAAAGGGTGGGGCCATAATCTGATTGGATTGTGGGTTCTAAGAAGAGGGTTTCTCTCCCTTTCTGCCATATTAGGACATAGTAAGAAGACAGCCATTTATAAGCGAAGAAGAGAACTTTCACCAAAATCCAAACCCTGCTAAAAATGTGGTCCTGGACCTTCAAGCTTCCATAACTGAAAAAATAGACTTCTGTTGTTTAAGACACCTAGTATATAGTATTTTGTTATGGTAGCTCAAACAAGCTAATATAGCATTTAATTTATAAAATGGCTTCAGTGAACCTGATAAAATTAATCCCAGTATCTGCACATGTAACTTTCTCCAACAGAAATAAAGAAATTTCTAATTAATAAAACAGGAGGGAATATCCACTGCAAAAACATAAATTACACACTGAACTTAAACCTTTAAAAAAAATAACTCAAAATGGATCAGAGACCTACATGTAAAATGCAAAGCTATGAAACTTCTACAAGACAATAGTGGAGAAAAGGTAATCTTTAGTTTAGCCATGATTTCTTAGAAACAACTCCAAAGGCATGATTCATGAAAGGAAAGATTGATAAATTGGACTTCATTACAATTAAAAACTGCTATGCAAAACATATTGTTCTCAGAATAAAACAATAAGTCATATACTGCAAGAAAAATATTTACTTGTATAAAATGAAGGTCTGTATCCAAACATATATATATGTGTGCATATATATATATATATATATATACACACACACACATACATATATATATATATATATATATATACACATATATACATATATATATATATATATATATATATTTCCAAAAATTAACAGTAAGAAAAAAAATTAAAGTGTGGGTAAAAGACCTGAATAGACACCTCACCAAAGAAAATTAAAAGAAGCAAATAAGCATATACAAATATGTTTAACATTGTGTGTCATTAGGGAATCAAAAATTAAAACAACAATGATATATCACTATATACCTATTAGAATGGCTAAAATCTAAACACTGACAAGTGCTGAAGGAAGATATGAAGCAACAAAATCTCTCATTCACTCCTTGTAGGAATGAAAACTCATACCACCACTTTGGAGGACAGTTTGGCAGTGTTTTTACAAAGTTAAACACAGTTTTACCATACAACCCAGCAAGCATACTCCTTAGCATTTGCTGAAATGAGGTGAAAACATATGTCCACACAAAAACCTCTATATAAATATCTACAGCAACTTTGTTCATAAATACCGAAACCTGAAAACAACCAACATGTCCTTCAACAGGTAAATGGATAAACAAACTGTGCTATATCCATTCAATGGAATATTATTCAGTGCTGAAAAAGGAAATGATCTATCAATCCAGAAAAGACATGAAGGAACTTTACATGAAAGAAGCCAGCATGAAAAGGCTGCATAATGTATGGTTCCAACCATATGACATTCTAGAGCAGGCAAAGATAGAGAGGCATTTCGAAAAAATCAGTGGTTACAGTGGTTTGAGGGAAATGAACAGGTAGAACACAGGGGATTTTTAGGGCAGTGAAGCTATTGAGTATTATGCTAAAATGGTATGATAGTGTAATGGTCATTTGTCAAAACCAAAAGGACAATACAATATGAAGACTGAACCCTAATGTAATATAAACTATGGACTTTATTATTAATAATGATGTATCAACATTCATCAGTTGTAACAAGTGTACCACATGTATGTAAGATGTAAATAATAAGGGTAGGAGAGGGAATATGTAGGAACTCCCTGTATTTTCTGTTTAATTTTGTGTAAGCCTAAAATTGCTCCAATAAATAGTCTATTAATTTAAAAAAATAGGCAACATCAATATAGAATCTATAGAAAATAAAAAGTTTTTATTTTATAATGAAAATGCTGAACATAAAAGGTAGCCATTTCTTTTATACCCCTCATATACATATGCATATATTACTAGAAAACACAACACTATGGAATGTCAACCCATAAACTTAATAGAACGAAAACCATGGGGTAGAGAAGAAATAAACGACTATAATTCCATGAGTGAGATCTTTAAAAAGGAATACATTTATACTCTACAACTCGTATACAGCATGAAAATGAATTATTTCAACTCCTAAGAGTAACATAAAAGTAGAATGATGAGAAAATATAACATTTGGATTCTTAACAGAAAAGAAATCCGTATCTTGAGTGATGAACTGAACTACAGTGGACTCAGTGAAAGGGTTTCAGAAATGCAAATTGTACTCTACATAGGCTAAGAGAAACTATTTATTGCCTGCTTTGCTGCATCCTCACACTGGGTGAAAGGGATGTCTTTGTTCTTCACTCATGATGGGACAGAAGGAGGAAGTTTTGTGAGCCACTTGTTCAGAAGTAACTATAAAGTTATAAATGTACCATCTCAAAAGGGAGATGGAGAAAGTACCAACAGAACGTTGTATATTTTGTGAAATTTACTTGTTCATTATTTTTATTTACACTTATAACAATTTTGAGCTCTTTGATTCCCTTGTTCATTTATTCATTCATTCAGACAGTGGCACTGGAGTTCCTACTGTCCATTCTAGACAGTGGCAGTAGAAAAACAGAGATCAAAGTGGACCAGGTCTTTTCTCTCAACGAAGTGAAGTAAATCCTTTAGTAGTTCTTTCAATAATATCCTGCATATATATGCACCACTGAGAAATGGCCACTCTATTGTCTTCTGGCATCTGCTGTTGGAAATGAAATATCTGCTTTCTGTCTGTTAGTTCTGAAAAGGAATTTGTTTATTTCCTCTAGTGACTTCAAAATTTCTGTTTGTCTTCCAGGTTGTATAGTTTGATTTTAACATCTATAAATGGATATTTGCTTTTATGTGTCCTGTCCAGGATTTTGTGTGTTCCTCCAATCTGGTAAACTCTGTGTCATTGCTTCTTGAAATAATCAATGTGCCTCCACTCTCTTCTTACTTCTCAGATGTTCTAGAGAACTCTTTGGGGTTTCTCATTCTATGTACCATACTTCAACTGCTCCTTCGTATTTTCAATTTATTTTCCCTTTCATGCTATATTTCCCAGATCTTTCTTCTAACCCATTTACTCTCCCTCTCTTGGCCTCTACTCTGATTTATCCACTGTTAAATATTTATCTCTAGAAATTCATTTCCTGTTAAGAGTATATGCTTGATATTTTACAGATTCATCTATTCCATTATCATATTTCCTTAAACAGTAAGCAATAATAAAACATGTAAAAGTATGAGAGAGGAGTTTGTTATATATGAATAACAGAAGAGAGGATGGCATGAGAGGGAGAAGATGCTATAACATGAGATCCAGGAGGTAGGTAATAAACAGATTGTGAGGGTTATATAGGTCATTTTAAGGAATTTGGATTTCATTCCAAGTATGTGAAACCAGTGCTTTAAGATGAGGCATAATGTGATTTCATTTACATTTCGAAACATGCCTTCTATGAAAATGAGACAGGGGGCAGGGAAATGTGGCAGGAGGCTATTTCAGAGGGGGTAGGAAAGAGATTATAGTGGTTTCAATTAGATCACTGTAATGAAAATAAAGTGAAAATGATCCTTAATATACACTGGTCAGTATTCACAGCTTTATGCATATTATCAATTTTTAAATGTTCATTTATTTTTGAGAGAGAGTGAGGGAGGGGCAGAGAGAGAGAGAGAGGGGGACAGAGGATCCAAAGTGGGCTCTGTGCTGACAGCAGAGAGCTCTATGAGGGGCTTGAACTCAAGAACCATGAGATCATGATCTGAGCCGAAGTCAGATGCTTAACTGACTCAGCTCCCCAGGCGCCCCTATGCACATTATCGTTTTTAATCTTCACAACAATCATTAAGTTATCATTAGTCTAATTCTGCAGATGTGCAAAAAGAGGCTTAATCATGCTAGAAAACTGCTAAATTCACACTGCTGCAGAGCATAAGCCATTTCTGACTGAAGTCTCATAGTTTAGGAACTCTGATAAGACAGAAAATTCAAGAACCAACAGACAAGGTGGATTCAGACTGTGATGTGTGCTGTGAAGAAAACACAGCAGGATAATCAAGACAGACTAGTGTTTGGGGTGGCAATATTTAGCAAACTGAGCTACGAAATGACAGTAAGTCAGGCACAAGTAAATCTGATGGGAGAAGGCTTTTGATGAGGATTTAAAATTAAAATTTTTGTAAAACTTTCAGCATAATATTCTTGGTACTATGAATGTTTGGCTCCAACTAAGAGAACCTCTTTTAATGTTTTTATTTCTCTCCATCTGTAGTGAGCAACACCTTGGTCCCTTCTGCCAATGTCATGTGTTATCCCTGTGCTTAATGACAAGTCCCTCAAAATGAAGAGGGCCTCTTATCTTGGGAGCAGCACAGGAAGTTGGTACGTGTATATTGTGAAAGGAATAAGGGAATTGTTATAGGAGACCAGATCCCAATCTACAGTCATGTGTGGTGGAGAATTTCTGGAAAGATAATATTAAATGACAGGTGCCTGCCATGGAAAAGGGGGTAGAAAACAAAGTCCCAAAATGAGGCCTTGCCTATTAACAATATTTATTAATGAATGAATGCTCCTTAAAGAATTAACTTCCCTCCTAAAAAGGTATCCACATTTTAAGTTATCCACTTGGGCGTTTATGTTTACTGGACAAATCAACCTGCTTCTAAGAAAAATAATTAGTATGTCTAAATTACATAACTTTAATTGTTCTCTTAAAAGTCATTGCTTTGGGAATTGGACAGCATTAGAAGAGGCAGAGTTAGTAATGAAAGTGTGACCTGATGCAAATCTCAGTGTATTTTAAATTTCAGAAAAGGTACATAATTATGGAAGTACTATATGAACATATAGGTACAAGCACACACACACACACACACACACACACACACACACACTCAGGATGTTTCTGTCTGAAAATCTTTTATTGACTGATAACAGTCAAACTGTGAATTTTCTGGCCTACTCTTAGGGAAATACTAATGACACTGAAAAATCACTACTTGACTTGATAGATGACAGGACTCGGAAACAGTGTTCATGTACTTGACTGCTGTGGCTGCAATCATTTTCAGTCAGTGATAAAGCACAAGTCTATATCTGGGACTATCTTATTCAATGTTCACCAGCTATAAAACCAAAGACAATGTTCTCCCTCATCAATAGCTCTGCAGAAAGAAAAAGAAACTGTCTGGATAAGGGGAATGGAGGCTGTGCTGCAAACCAAAGCCCTGGCGCTGTGCCCAGAACTCTATGTGCATATAAAAAACTGCACTTACTCTTTTTCATGTGCAAGATGAGGACGAGAAAGAATAATCCAACCATGCAGTATCAGTAGTTCACATTCTGGATCGGAACACCTGTTTCAAGTCCCTAGTGTGCTTCTTGTTAGTCAGACATGCTCAGACACGTGATAGAATCACACAAAGTCTCAGCTTCCTCCTCAGCAAATGGGTTTAAATAATTGAATGCCCCTCCCCACAAAGATGTTTTGTGGATAAGAGATGTTTTGAGGATAAAATCAGGATAATTTGAAGGCTTCACAATTGTATATGATCAATAGCAACAATTTTCAAAAGTACTTCCTTAATATGAAACATAGAATAAGTAATTGAATTATCATCCTGTAATGGGAAACTTACTGCTTATTGATATGGGTACCAGACTCTTGACTAAAATTATTTATTGGGCCATGCCCAATATACATGACTATTTTCATGGTGTTTGATTTTCTTTCAATCCAGGACCTCATAAACACTCAGTTATAGCTGAAGCCACATTGTAGAATAAACTACACACTGTTTACTAGACAACTATTAACTCAAATGTAAATATATATTTCAACAAGCCGCAAATAGTATTTAATTTGGCACTTATATTGATTTTCTGTTTCCCCTTTCTTAAATTAGTAGGACCTTTTAGCCAGAAATCTCTGTACATCTCTCTCCTGGTTATATTTATATCCCCATCTTTCATTTTGATTTCTGTGTTGTCCCAAATAACTCTCCTATGTATTCAATGCAGAGTTAGAACTTATAATACGAATTCCTGGGATTCTTTAGACACTGCTTCTTCAATAACTGCTCTGTGCAGTGCTAGAATTTAAGACAATTTTTCTCTTCTTCAGTGTTTTCTCTTTAAAATGCTGCCTACAGATGTTTATCCCTTATTACACAAGATACAACCCAGGAAATGACTAGTCCCTTTATATGCAAGGTACTGCATTTCTGCACAGTATCTCTTGGATCAGAATTCAAGACTATAATCTTGACTCTGTGTCAACATGAGAATGGGAGGGATTTTTATTACCTTGGCTTTTTGCCAAAATCAAAGCTATTTGCTGGGTGAGCAAAACACCTAAGTAGTTAATGTGCTACCTAGAAATAAAAATCCTCACTCATTAGATATGAAGAACTCATCAGTTTGCATAACCCTTAGAGTAGTGCTAATGTGCCCCAATGTTTTTCCTAAGAGTCACTAAAAGTTTAAACATTACATTGTTTACTACCTACTTTCACTTTTTGTTTAGGTTTTACTTTCACATATATTATAAACACTGGGTCTTCATAATCACCCTGTGTGGAAAGCTGGGCAAGTGTATCTCTATGAGGACACCAAGGCCTGGGGATGTTTTGGAGATGGCTCTGCTGGTGACTGGGAGGAGCCAAGATGAGGACCAGACGGTGAATCCACATCCAGAATGTGTTTCCCATGTTACCATGCCTTTGCCATGTATAATCTTTTTTTTTTAAAGCCTATCTATTTGTTTTGAGAGGGGGGAGAGGGGCAGAGAGACAGAGGGAGGGAGAGAACCCCAAGCAGCTCTGCATGGCCACTGCAAACCCTGACATGGGGCTCGATCTCACAAACTTTGAGATCATGACATGATCTAGGATCAAGAGTCAGAAGCTTAATTGACTGACCCCCCCCACCTCAAGTCACATGTAATCTTTATTGAACACCAGACACTTCATGATTCTTTGTTTTAATGCAGCAAAATAAAGCTCACCATGGGAGAAATTCATCTTACAGTTCTATTTTACTTTTTTTGTTATTAACCCAAGTTCTAAATGCCACTTAAAGCCTTTGGGCTATACTAAGTCTACTATATCTGTTACTGCTGTTCCTACCTAGCAATGAATAGAAATAATACGGGCAAAACACAATATTTACTTCTCTAAAAAAAGATGACTCATCATAATGGCACTTAATATAAATTGGGGGCACTTTAATACAATTAAAAAGGCATGGTCTTTATGGGCAGGAAGGCATAAGTTCAAATTGACCCTGCCAGTTGTTTGTTGCTTGACTCTGGCAAGCCATTTACCTTCCCTAACCTTTAGCTTCTTCCTCTATAAAACAAGGATTATGACTTCTACTTCGCAAGATTGTTTTGACTATAGTAGAGTATATAATGTGTGTAAAAGAGTGCATGAGTCACATTTAACATCTGATAAATATTAAACGTTATGAAAATTGCTTGATTATATGATTCCATAAATATGAGGTACAGAGAAACAAAAAAGCTTCCCTGATGTCACAAAATGAGCCACTTCAAGGGCTGGAAAAAGAATCCACACATCATTGCAAATAATGCCAACAACCAAGTGTCCTATTTCTAGAAAAGTTTTAGTAATGTATTCTCAGTATTATACAGAATTAAAACCCAGGGATACATGGAAGACATGTTCTGCAGAAATAGATATTACACTGGTGATAAATAAATGGCAGAAAGATTACATTCTACCTTCTGTCATAATTGAAAATATAAACTAAAGATAATCTACATAATTCTAGTATCTAACTATGTACTCACTCTCTCTAAACCTCGCTTAACTCATCAACAAATAAGGGTATTAGACTAATAAATATTTTCCGGTGTAGTCATGCCGTTATCTCACAACTGTAAAAGGAAAACAAATTCTAGGGTAATAAGGCAATATTTTGAATTTGGTAGGAGACTTGGGACTCAAAAGCATTTGGTCAAGATTGTGAAAATCAATTAAGTAGAGCTGCAGATTCCCATATCTGTAAAGGAAATAAAGTCATTGCTGCTAACTTTAATATTTGATGTATTGATAAATCCTCTTACTATTGAACATGAATACTGTGTGCTAGGCAGACAGAAATTAGGAAATTATGAGTCAACTAATTTACCTTCTTTGTTTTAAAGCCAACTGTAAGTTCCTATTTTTAAATGCATTACCTACTGCAGAAAGTATCCCACCCAGAAAGGAAGACTTTGGACTCTACCATGGGAGAAGCATTTTGGCTCCCCCCCTACATGAAAACAAGTAGAGAATTTTTTTCTCATTTCTTGGATTCAAAGACTTTACTGTTATTTTCTGAGAAGAAACATTAGAGAAACTGTACTATAAGCTTAACATCATGTCAGTCTCTATGGGTAGTCAAGTTTTCTTCCCCTAAGGTCATGTAAAATTCTAAGAACATATATACCATATCTTAGATTAAATTTAGTTAATCACTTAACAATGGGGGGGATACCATCAGTATTCCTTTAAAATGGGAAAATTTTAGGGGCGCCTGGGTGGCTCAGTCGGTCAAGCATCTGACTTCAGCTCAGGTCATGATCTCGCAGCTCATGAGTTCAAGCCCCACATCCGACTCTGTGCTAAAAAGCTCAGAGCCTGGAGCCTGCTTCCGATTCTGTGTCTTTCTCTCTCTCTGCCCCTCCTCTGCTCATACTCTCTGTCTCTCAAAAAATGAATAAATGTCAAAAGAAAATTTAAAAAATAAATAAATAAATGGGAAAATTTTATTTCCACACTTTTGCATAAAGTGCATTCTCAAGTTTAACTTAATGCCATGTAATTGTTATGATGATATAACATAGAATGGAATTCAGGCCTAGAACACATCACAGAGGAGCCTTAACCAGCACTAGATGTCTGTTTAATCACATTTCTGCAATACTTACTCTTGGAATTGAAACAGTCCCAGTAGGAAGACTATTGCCTGGAAAGGTTTGATTTAACATTTGACTTTTTTTTTCCTTTATTTTGTTAATAATTCCACCTCAAGCTTTTAGCCCGTCTTGGGTTGAATTTGTTCTAAGATAATTGCTATAACCTTTGGGTTTGGCATAAGTGAAGAATCAAATCTTTGTCTCATAGTTGGCTTTGTGGAAACCTCCATGACTGTTTACGGGAACCCTCTGAGCCATGACTGACATGGGGACCACACAATCTATCCTATACCCATCCTGCCCTAGCTGACCCCTTTCTCCACTCCCATCATCCCCTACACATCCACCACTAGCTGTCTAGTTACTCACACAGTCTCTTGAACAGGGATTTAAAGGGCTTCACTCCACTTCTGCAATCACTTCTGTGTGGCCCACTTTTTCTTCATGGACAAGTCTTATAGTACTTTTTTGGTGGAAAGAAGCACCCACCACAATACTGCTAATATCATTGGTTTTCTTAAGCAGGGTCAGGCATATATTCTGAGTTCCCAAGATGGGCATACTCTGTGGGTGGTCCCTTTGGGATTTCTCTGATTTTCTGTGGGTTATAGGACAGACTCCCCAAATGCTTAAATAAAATAGAGGATGCCCAGCCAAATCTGAGTTTCAAATAAGTAACCATGCAATATTTTAGATAAACTTAAAAAAAAAAACACTCATTGTTTCTCTGAATTTCAAATTTTATTGAGCCTCCTGTATTTTATCTGATTGCTTTATCGACTCTTCCCTCATGGTTGAGTAGCACTTAACAGCACCTCTCCCCAGCGTCTCCTTTCCAATTCTCCTTTCAATTGCCCCTCTTAGTCAGCCTATATCCCTAACAAGTAAATACAGTTCTTAGATATTTCTCTGACTAATGCATTATGGTATATCTCACAACTCATTAAGTATCAGAAATCTATCTTATGTCAGTGCCTAAACTTTAAGTTTAGATTTGTGTGTTATAAATGTGATATAATGTATCATTACGAGATATTTTAAAAATCCTCTAAAATTTTTCATATTTTTAATGCCTTATAGATTTAACTTCATGTATTTTAAAATCACAGAGCATGACCATTTACTTTGATGATAGCCTTTGACTGTAATAATAACTTTATATATTTATATTTAAATTTCATTTTTATTTCTATTTATATATATATGTATTAAACTTTAACTTATAGAGTTTGTAATTTACAAAATAATTATATATTTTAAATGTTTATTTTTGAGACAGGGAGAGACAGAGCACGAGCATGTGTGTGCGAGCAGGGGAGGAGCAGAGAGAAAGGGGGACAAATGATCCCAACCAGGCTCCATGCTGACAGCAGAGAGCCCAATGTGGGGCTGAAACTCATGAACCATGAGATCATGACCTGAGCCAAAGCCAGATGTTTAACTGACTGACCCACCCAAGTACCCCATTAATAATTATACTTTTTAATCTAATGTGTCAATTCTTCTAGGAACTGCAACAGCAACCCCATTCTTCCTGGAATTTCTCCCCTTATCTCAACCATGATCTTCTAGGACTCTGTTCTTCAGTGCCTTTGACTGTCCCAGGATGTGTGTCTGACCCAAGTTAAGCCAAATAGAATTGTCCACTGGTAACTTATATCAAATCTGAGAGAAATCAGTTACACTAAACTTTCTCATATAAAATTCAGAATCCATAATTGATCAAATTTCTCACTTTCTGGAGCTAACTGGATTTCAGTAATGATTATGGAGGCATCTGAGGCTCTGTTCTAATTACTTCTATGGTCTAACTGCTGCTTTTGATCTACTCACACATGAAATGTCTAATCTTTCCTTGTTTTTTAGATTGATAAATTCCTTTTTTTTTTTTTTTGTCTAATCTACTTGGAGTCAGGATTTCCTTACCTTATAATCAATAGATTGCTGAAATATTGCAATTCAATTCATTATTTTAATATTATGTCCAACAAAATTCTATCAAGGTCTTATAAAATGCTGTACATTAGGGAAGATGATAGGTTTAAAATAGATCAACTAAAATAAATGAATTGGTCCTACTTTACAAATAAAGTTTGAAAAGGGAGAAAAATAAAAGAGCATCAGAACATTCATGGTTAATACTTGAACACACAAATATTCCACCCCACACATATTCCATTCCATATGTATCAGATATATATGGTATATAAAACCATATACCCAAAGGGAGGTTATACCTGAGTGGAAGTATATTTATTGAAGATAGGGAGAGAAGAACTAAGAGTACAGGTTCTAAGAATTCTCAAACAGAGCATCAAATATTCTCAGTGACATATTTTTGAACATATTTTACACAAGGAATTAAAATTAAAATAAACATTCCTGCATATATGAACATTGAGAAATGGCATTGTTCGAAGCTTCCCCCCAAAAAAAACCCCACACCCGAACAATGGCAAGCAGATAATTAGAAAGGTACAATTACCTATTTTATCTTCATTTTAACATTATATCTAGAGTTGGCTCTGAGAAATATTTCAGGCAAATGGTTTGGTTTTATACTCTGCCCTTTTCAGAGCTTTCCCCCTGATTCCATTAATGTTCCTCCAATAGCTTCCCAGTGCTCTTATCCTGTCCTATTTTCTGTGGCACAGACACTGGACCCATTATTTCTGTACCAATACTAAATTTAAGTCTAAAGCCCCACCCTGCATTATCACTCACAATAGTGAACACACCATTATATAAGCAGGTCTGAATTAAGCAAATCACCTTTATTAATCTTCAACTGAAGTGTCTTTTGTTTTTGGTGGATAACACACTGAGAATATAAAAATTTGTCCATTTTACCGCACTTATTTCTATTATTTCTATTATTTTATGCACATTTTCTAAACAGTGGAAGAATTGTTGCCTCTCTCAGATCTATTATTTTGCAATAAGCTTCACATAATTTTATGACCATGCAATGAATCTTTGAAAGGGTTTTAAAATTAACTTACAAAATTTTACATAATTTATTTAATATTTATCAAGCTGGTGTTATATACCTACAATCATTTCACAGATTGCGCAATCATAAAAATGCAAAGCATGATCTGAGATGATATAAAAATGCATACGTTGTAAATAATCAAAATGTGATAGAAAGTTGAAAATATTCCAATTGGGAAAAAAAAGTGCAAAATACCTGTATTCTCAGGAAACTAATGTGTAGCTATATTGGAATGATATTTTTCTTTGGTGTTCATACTTTAAAATTCAAGAAAAATATAGCAATAAAAAAGGTGGAGCACTCTGAGAAGAACTTTGCCTCTGAAAGAACAATAGAGGGGAAAGAGGGGATGGGTAATGATATATTCATTAGAACAGAAGGAAAATAAAACAAAACAGCCTGTGAAACACAAGGAGGGAATCAGATTCTCCAGTGGGGGTAAACTTGAATATTTGGTCAACATCACTCTATGTGACATGTGAAAGTCACACAACTGGTGATGGGGGACACTGCAGCTAAAGTATTCTTTTATTATTATTATTGCACTTTTTCTATAGAAGACAATGGCCTTCTTAAGAATGTAGTCTTTGAAAGCATAAGATTTCAATAAAAATAAGAGAGCTAAGGTGAGAGGCAGAGGTATCCTGAGAGAGTAAGCATTAGGAGCTCCTCTTTTAGTTAAGTAATTAACCCGGCATCAGGTTTACACTGAGACTACTTCAAAACCAATAAATAAATAAACAAATAAATAAATAGAGCAAGCAAGCAAGCAAGGAGCAGAGGAGGGCTATTACTGTACATTGCACTTAATTTCTCACATTACACCTGAAAAGGAGAATCCAAGATTATTTTATTTGTAATAAAATAGTAATTTTATAGTAATAGTAATTTTACTTTACTTTTCTTTTACAAAAAAAGAAAAAAGAAGTTGAAAAGATAAGAGTTGTCTATCTGCACATTTTGCTTTCTGAAAAATTTCCACTTATATTTCTCTTATCTATATAGCCAATAAAAACATCAGTGCTCTGATTTCTACTTTAAGGTTAAAAAATGGTTTTACAATAGGCGAAGCGAGTATATGTATGTCTTTCAAATATTTCTCCTTTAAGGAGCCACTTCATCTCTATATGTGGCTGGACCTGGGCCCTGTACTCAGACTTTCCCTGCCTATATCTCATTCCCACCTTTATTACCTACTCCAGCAAATGGTGATCATGTGATCCACAATGGCCAATGAGTTGGGCTGCCTTGTGTAGTTTGTGGTGTCTAAAGATGTCTGGCCAAGGGAATAAGTGGGGCCTGAAATCTAGCCATGCTTTTCTCCCCAAGCTGTGTACCTTGGCATGGGGTGTACACACCCAGAGAAAGGTCACCTTTTTCTAATTCTCATAAAGGCTCCATCTGCTTGCCAAGCTGTTCACCTGCAGGGCTGCCTCTACCTAGTGGGGAAATTATTTGCTCATTTGTACAAAGGCTATGGAGCCATATGGACTAGCAGAGGTCCTGCCAAAGAGAGAACTCCACATCCTTTGCCTCAGTGATTGTTTCATGGATGGACTTGAGCTCAAATCTGGTCAATTAGAGTTCTCCCCTGGACTTTTGTATGACAGTTAGCTTAAAATATTGCATTTAATGGCAAGAGTTGCTAAGCCAAAAGAATGATCACAGTCATATCCCTCACTACATGGAGAGTCTATTTTAAGTATTAAGCAAATACAAAGCGAGAAGGAGAGCTGAGAGATGGAAAAAGAGAGAACAAGTTCTGGTTTGAACCTCTGGTTCCAGCCCTCACTGGACTATCTACTAGCATCTCCCAGTAAGAGTAGCCAACAGATTCTACTAAATTCACTTGGTGCAAGTTGTGTTTCTGTCATATTCACATGAAAAAGGTCTGATACACACCTGCGGTATAGTGATTAGTTCCATTGTTGCAATTCGCTAGAAAGGATGTTTCGCATAGTGGAATGCTGCTAATGGTTCCCTGATAGCAGGGCTATGGGTCACTACCCAGTAACAAGCATCCGTTGGTTTGCAGTTTGAACCTGTATATAAAGGCTGATGCTTTCAGAGTAAATGATGGATTGTAGTGCGACGAAGATGGTCAGGAAAGGACCTCCGAAGATAGATGAGTGCTTTTGCCTAATCCCAATGTAATGAAGCTGGATTGGCAAAAAAGTGAAATGGAACATTTCAGTTTGAAGAAATATCACGAACAAAGTCACAAAGAACAAGTTAGAGACATATGATTTTTAAGTTCTGTGAAAGATGAAATGAAATGCAGTCAGTTATGTCAAAGATTTTTAAAATGGAACTGGGAGGACATTAAGGGGATGTGCTTGATGAACACCCTCATGGTTAGAACCATGAATTTTTGAACTGGCCCAAAACGCAAATATTCTAAGGACTTGACTCAGCCCAAACACCTGCAACTTGGCTACAGTGGGAGAATTTGCTTAGTGACAGCCTTAGCAACCGATCACATTCAGTCAAGATTAGTTTTCTATCGTTAATACCAGTCAAATTCTTTGTGAACACATATACCGGCATTTCCTTTTGCCTTTAAAAACCATTGACTTTTATTCCCTGTTGGGGTGGTAACAATATTTGGGTTGCTGCCCAAATCTGTGTTCCCCAAACTGTAATCCTAAGGCTCCAAATAAATGCTTTTTGTTTTATTTTAGCTCTGACTCTCTCAGCTGACAGTTCCAAATGAATGAATTTACTAGCTCAATACTGAAAATCTGCATGGGTAATCTGGAATCAGAATCATCTTGATTCATATTTACATATGATTGATAGGGCTCGAACTTTCTCACAATGTCTCTCTCTCTCTCTCTCTCTCTCTCTCTCTCTCTCTCTCTCTCTCTCGTACAAGGAACAATACCCTTTCTGTTATTCTATCAAAAGATTTAGGAGTAGTTATAACCAACACAGCTTAGGTCATGGGTCCAAACTTCACTGGATCTGATTGACCAGAAAAGTATGAAATTCTGATGAGTATCACCCAGAGATGAAGGCTGAGGCAGTACCATCTGAACAAACACATTGATAGGTGGTTGCCCAAGGAAGTGGGCAGAGCCATGACTAGAAACAGGAAAATAGGTGATGGATAGGTAAATATCCAATGTCCAAAGAAGACAGTAATTGACTAGCTAGATGATAAAGGAGTGATAGCATAAAAAATAATGTTGGATAAATTAGGGGAACAGGTTCAAAAAACTATGGAGTGGTGCTAAGTGTGAGGTATTTGAACATCAGTATATTGCACATACAAATGGAGTTTACATATAGCAATCTGTTTAGCATTGGATGAATTATCTGTGAAAAGTTATACTATTCTGAACAGGGAGCTCATATAATTTATATTCCAAGCTGGGACACTTTTGAGAGTAAAGGGAAATAGTCTTAATGACTATATCAGAATAGGAGGCTTATACTGGCTTTTCCCCAGAAAGCTGGGGCAAATGGTCACTCTTCTGAGCAAAGTGGTCAGAAAGAATAGGCCACACTCATGTTCCACATGTAGTAATATTTGACTCTGTTATCATAGCCAGAATCAATTCCAAGAATCTGTGACTAACCTTACGGCAGTCACCTATAACTGAACATAAGAGAGACCAGGTTATTGGCAGGAAAATCTGTGCCAGAATGGAATACTTGATCAGATGGTAATCTACAAAGCCAACTGGATCCTCTCCCTTGAGAAATTTCAGATGCAAAATACACAGAGTAAGACTAGTCAGGATTAAGCAGAATTTAAAATAAACTCACAGATAATGCAGTGTATTAATTGGTGTAGGCTACAGTTGTATAAAAGATAGAACCAAATATATGTGTCTCAACCAACAAAAGTTATATCTCATTCTTGTGACTGTGAAAAGCAAGTGTTCCCAGTCATTGGGAAGCTCCCTTTACACAATGATTCTGAGAGCAGGACTTCCCCAGTTTATGGCTCCCTTGTCCCCAAGTTGTAGATTACCATTTACCCAGCCAGCAGGATGGATTGATAAGACACTGGAGGAACCATAAAGTTTTTCTTAAAAGTCTTAGCCAGGAATGGCTCACATCATTTCCTTTCACTTTCTATGGATGAGGATTAATCACAGGAGATATTTAGAAACAAGGAGGGAAACAGGGTCCTGGAAACAGGTACTGTGCTGGGGACACCTGTATATCAAGTGAGGGACTTTTGGAAGACTACTAGTCTTCTTTGTCCAGTAAGGAGAACCTCAGCAAACAACCTGAGAGGTGGAGAGATGGACAGTTGTGAGTGGGTTAGAATTGGACATTTGCTTAAGCAGCAAAGACAAAGAAATGGTGACCTAGGCTTCTCAGTCCAGCCTCTATAAATTGGTGTTTGAAAGATATTCTCCTAGCCTCCTTGCTTAAATTTATATGTGCTTATATGCATTAATCTGGGAGAAATTACGCAAGAATCTTATGACTTGACCACGCTTAGGAACTACCACTTTCAACTCCACAAGTAACACTGTCTACTTTTGTGGCTTCAATTACACTTTTCATGGTGATGACTTCCCCACTTATTTCTCCAGGACAGACCTCTCTCTTCAGCTCTAACCCAGCATACTTAGTAGTACACAGCAGCTCCACTATATCTTGTATCCCAAACAACTCAGCATTCCACAATGAATCCATCACTTATTCTCCTCCAGCCTTCTCCTCTTGTATTTTTTGCATCTCAGTGAATAGCACTGCCATTCATGTGGATGCTCAGATGGGAAACTTGGGAATCACTCCTGAATCCTCTCTCTTTCTCACTCCTCACAAAATTGATCACGACTGGAGCTTACCTCCTTCCATACAACGCTAGGCTCACTGCAGGTTTGGTAGCCCAAGTCATTCTCCTTCACCCAGATTTTCACAGGAACCTTCTTGCTATTCCTCCTGCCACCAGTCCTGTCCCTTTATTTATTCCTCACACATCTTCCAGTGTGATCACTCTATAATAGATTTATAACTAGGTCACAAGTCTCACTTAAAATACATTTTTGCCATTGCTTCCAGAATAGCTCTCATTTTCCACCATGTGGCCTGCAAAGCCCTTTTATCAGTCAGGTTAGGAAACCAGAATCCACACAAGTTCATTCAAAAGAGTTAAGTGAATACAATAAACAATTACAAAGGCACTACAAAAAAAAATGAAAAGAAACGGAAGGGATGCTGAGACAAGTAGAAATCGGCTCTTACTTTACCCCAGCAACCTCATTTCAGTTCCTCAGCATATGCTCTTTGCTCTCTCTGTGTTTGTAAACCCCAAATTAGGGGGGCCATAACTGAGGCCACACTTTTGCCCTCTCTCACTTGCCTGAATATCCCCCTAACAGAGCTTTGGGTTTTAGCATACAAGGTCTTAAAAACCTTTAAATCCCCATTGCAGCATGATTAACAAAATTTAAAGCAATAAAAAATAGATTATAGTTCCCAATTTGCTTGTTTGTATCTTGAGCCAGTTTATAAATTCTATGAGAGTAGGGAAGGGACCCAGTACTTAGTGGTCACCATGGCACATAGGAGTTGCTCAAAAAGTTATCAAATGAGTGTGTGGATCAACAATTGAAAGCATGTGAGTCAGGGAAGGGCAGTGGCTAAAAGGGAGTAGGGCAGGTCTCTGCTCAGCTCAACCACAAGAATTGCAGTTAGGGCCTCATTTTTCTTAGATTTTGAAAGATAAACTACATTGTTCCCATTTCCCATGATACCCAAATGTGTAATTGCTACCTTAGGACTTTAGGGCTGCCTTATTTTACCACTACCCTTAACATAAATCGCTTACTCGTTCATTGAGGCAGTACACATCACACTACATGAAATACATGAAGAAGGACACAAGAAGCCAGGAGCTTGGCTAATAGACTATAGTAGAAATCTAGGTATGAGTTTATAGGAGGAGTAAGTTATATGTTAGAGAAAAAAAGAATTAGGATATTTTTTAAATTGAAAAATAGCTTAATTTGGAAATAATTCTACAAGGAGTAATCAGAAAAGACCATCTTTATCTGGGAAATTATTAGAAAAATTTATTAAAATCTGATTTAGATACCTCTTTTTTAAAGTTTGTTTGGTTTTTTTTTTGGGGGGGGAGAGAGAGAGAGAGAGAGAGCGAGCAGGGAAGGGGCAGAGAGAGGGGGAGAGAGAGAATCCCAAACAGGCTCTGTGCTGATGACACAGGGCTTCATCTCAAGAACCATGAAATCATGACCTGAGCAGAAATCAAGAATTGGATGCTTAACCAACCAAGTCACCCAGGTGCCCCAGATACCTCTTTTAATAATAAAGGCACACTTCTCATTTGAACATAGACTCATTTGTGGGAAAACGTCAAAAAAGTCAGCTAAATAAAAACTAATATCACAGTCTTAGAAAAAAGTACATAGTTCACAGATAATTATTTTAAATACAATGTATACCCCAAACTACAAATAAAAGACAGTATGGTTTGGGCTTTAATTATTTAATTATTATTTCCTCAGGCACAATGAAGGTGGGTGGTATCTCTATCCTCATCAATCTCTAATGTTTATTTCTGCGTACCGTTTCTGCTTCTGGGAACTGAGACAACTATCCTATGGACTGCTTTTATAACTCTGTTGGAATGACCACGTTTTATTATGATAGTCCATTTGCTGGCAGTTTTCTTCATTTGAGTTCATAGGTAATCTCTTCCTTAGCCACATAGATTTGTCATTGCCTAATCCTGTTACATAGATTTGTCAGGACGAAACTCTTCCGGGCTTCTAGTGTGACTGAGTAGTACGTGAATGTGCTGTGCCAGTAATCTTGTCTTCTGTGTTGCACGGGATTTCAACTGCTCCTCTCTGTAAGCAGAACATCTTCTGGAGTAGCCCATGAAGAACATTACTTGATATACAATGCCTTTTTCCAATGGTTTCTTGTCTCTATACCAGTTATTAGCCTGAGCTGCGAGAGATAAAATGTCCTGCTCCGTAATAAAATGGCCTCACTAGGTCTTTGCTTACTATAAATTGATTCCATATATTTTCAATATTAAATAAAGAACCAAAATAAAATTGAAGTGGGATCTGCTTACAAAAGATTACAGAGCTCAGTCACACACAAAAAAACACATAGGTATAAGAATGTCTTATGTGTTCTCTAAAAAACACTACTTGAACAAATTCACCACTAAATCTGGCCCTATTAAAAAAGGATATTCAAAATCAATACATATATGCATTAAATTATAAACTTAGTGAATTTCTTCTTACTCAAATACAAGATAAACAGTTATGTTACATACAAAATATCTCAACAGTTGGAAACTGGCTTTATAAAAAATAAAATAGGCCCTCAAACAAGAGAAAATAACCTAGAAGTAGAGTTCAGCTGGCATCATTTCCCAGGAAAGAAATATTGTATCTCAGATATCTTGTCACCCAATTGTCTACACAGATGCCCACAAAGTAATTATGCAGCCAAGAAAACCAATAACAAATAAAAATATAACCACAAGAGTTCATAGCTGGAGTTCCCAGTCAGAAGGATTTCTATTAAGGAAGCTGATTTTATGATGCTCTGTGAATGAGAGAAAATACATTTTCCAAACACAGCCATGGCAATGTCACCTAGACATTTTGGCTAGATAGAACTCAGAAACGATTTTTATCTAATGGAGATAAGTATCCTTATCTCATATGGTTGTTGTGAGATTAAATAAGAAACAGTACATACAATACCTGTTGTGGGTTAAATTGTATCCCCTGAAATTCATATTGAAGTCCTAACACCCAGTACCTCATAATGTGATCTTACTTGGTAACAAGAGTTCTTGCAGATGTTAACCAGTTAAAAAAAGATGAGTCCCTACTGGAATAGGGTGGACCCCTAATCCAATATGATTAATGTCCTTATAAAAAAGGCAGACAAAGACAGAATGTGTCTTTATCTTCTACAAGCCAAGGAAAACCAAAGATTGCCATTAAACTATGAGAAGCTAGGAGATAAGCATGGAACCAATGGGCCCTCACAGCCCTCAGCAGGTACCAACCCTGCAGCACCTTAATCTTGGACTTCTAACCTCCAGAACTGTGAGACAATATACACATTTCCATCGTTTAAGCCTCCCACTCCATGGTATTATGTTACAACAGCACTGGCAAATAAATACAGTACCCAAGAGTGACTAGCACCTAGTGGAGATTCAGCTGATGCCAGTGCCTCAAGTGACATTCTCACATGAACACATTCATGTAAATAAAGGGATGTAGTACTGCATTTAGGGCCACAGTAAAAATATAATTAACAGCTTTGAGAGCTAGAATTTCAAACCTCTACCCTAGTTTCCTAGAGGACAGAGGAGAGCAAGACAGAAATCTGAGACCCAAGGGAACTGAGATATTTAGCAGGGGCCTCAGCACAGCACTAATCAATACATGAATTCAGCAGTTCATCAAATTGACAAGAAAGGACCTTTGGTCACAAGGAAGAATGAAAATGTCGGTATAGGAATCAAGGTAAAATTAGCTATTCAGCATTTATAGCATATCACCTCATGCTCATTCATTTTGGTAGGTGCAGAGGGCGTAAGAGTAAACGGTTCCTGGCTTTCCTACCTAAGAGCTAACAGTCTATCTGGGGAAGAAATCATAACAGTGTCATTAAAAAATTTTCATAGGGGTATGAAGTAGAAATGATTGGAAATAAGTAATTCTGAATACACTGAGGATTTAGGTATGGCAGGAAACTCTGTGTGTGTGTGTGTGTGTGTGTGTGTGTGTGTGTGTGTGTGCGCGCGCGCGCTGTTCCCAACTGTCAACATGAAGTTGTCCTGAAAATTAGAACATTTTCGGGAGCTCCTTACATCTTCTTTGGCTAGAGCAACTTCATTATTTGGGCTAAATCGTTATCATTAGGACTGAGTAAAATCAGTGAATGCCTGAATAATTAAATCATTACAACATGCCTTCTCCAGAGTTTTCTATGTGCCTGACACTTAAGGCATGAAGTGTTTTTCAGGGTGACTTATTCGTTTCTGCTATCCACCAGCATCTTTATTATAAGTGCAAACATTATTTACCCAGGCCTACTTAAAATATGACTATTTTTGCTTCTCAGTGGACTTTCTTAAACATTCTACAAAGATATCCTTCAAGGCTGAATTCAAATATCCTCTTCCTGTGGTCCATATCATAGACATTAGCTGCATTTAATTTGCAGCTCTACATTAGAATTTGTCATATTATATTATGGTTAGTTAGTTCTAATCCTTTTATTTAAACTTTGTATATGATGAGGGGAAACAATTGACATTTGCATTTCTAAATGTGTTACCTCTTTTTCAGTTTTTTTTTAATGTTTATTTTTGAGAGAGAGAGAGAGAGAGAAAGAGAGAGAGAGAGAGGGAGAGGGAGGGGCAGAGAAAGAGAGGGAGACACAGAACTCTAAACAAGCTCCAGGCTCTGAGATGTCAGCACAGAGCCTGACGCGGGGCTTGAACCTGGGAACAGGGAGATCATGACCTAGGCCTAAGAGAGACACTTAACCAACCGAGCCACCAAGGTGCTCCTAAACATGTTATGTCTTTAAGAGTGATATAAAAGTGGTATTTTAAAGCTCTGAAATATATGGATGTATCTGTATGTTGGTACAATCTTCCATTTGTTTAAACATTATTATAATCTGAATCAATTTAATATAGGATGTTCCCAAATTCAATGTAGGAAAAATGTGACAAGGAAGCACCTGGGTGGCTCAGTTGGTTAAGTGTCCAGCATCAGCTCAGGTCATGATCTCACAGTCTGTGAGTTTGAGCCCCACATCAGGCTCTGTGGAACTGCTTCAGATTCTGTGTCTCCCTCTCTCTCTGCCCTTCCCCTGCTCATGCTCTGTCTCTGTCGTTGTCACTCAAAAATAAACATTGTTTTTTTTTTTTAAAGAAAGAATGTAACAAAACATCTTGGGTAGTTCTGTTTGTGTTACTGCATGTTGTAAAAGCTGTGTCACAGCTAAAACTAAATAGTTTCCAAAGTTAAATTATTGTGATTTACTTGCTAGTTGGCACTGAGAGTTGACCTCTCCCTGTGCAGTGTTTTGTTCTAAACTTGTATAAATAATAATCGTGTAATATGTCACTCTTCTACCTTGTAACAATTGCTCCAATCTACATCATAAAGAACCACTAGAAAAAAATTCTTTATATATAATATACATATATTATATATACCCATATATATATATATATATATATATTTAATATATAATACAATTATACTTTTAAAATATATTATAGTCCAATATATTGCTTTGTGTGAAGGGCCCATGTCGTGAAGTACATCCTTTTATTGTTTGGGAATGATATTAGAATAAGACAAAATCAAGGCAGCCAAGGGCTGTATCAGGAGAAATCACCAAGCAGCTGCCCAGAAAGGCAGGCTACCTGCCTGCACTTGGTAGGAAATGGAACTGCATGTTGACATGGCATAAATGAACAAGTCTAGCAGACTACACAGTTCAGAGGTTCTGCACACAAGTGAAGGTGGGGTGGTGGGCTTGGCAACAAGTTTGAGACTGGAAGTTCAGGGACAGAACTCTGGTTCTGGGCCATGTGATGAGAGCCTGAGATATGCTGCAGGTGGTGACAAAATGACTCCAGCTGTGGAGACTTGGGGGAGGGGGGCTCGTAGGGGCAGGCAGATGATATCATGGACCAGGAAACAAGGGCAAAGACTCAGACTCCACAAGGACTAGATACAAAGAGCACAAGATATAGTCTAGATCCTCCCTAGAGGCCAGGATCCAGGTGGGAAAGCCGGCAACATGTTCGGAACAATATACAACAAAGCAACATGATGGCAAAGGTGATGACAAAAGAGTCTAATATGGCATCAACAGAATAGGTATCAGCAAAAACACCTGCTTAGAAGAGGTGCAAGGTTGCCAAAGACAAGGACGTTTATGATGAAACATGTACATATCTAGAAAGACGGGAGTAACATATAGTTTGTAAGTTGAATTTGAATGATGGAATTTTGGTAAGCATCTGAAAGGTTTTAGCTAATTTAATATAATCATGATTCATGTATGTAAGGGTACTACCACCCCTTTAAATATAGCTAACATGTCATTTACATTTTATAGTAAGAAAAAGATGATGGTGCCGGGAAAGCAGATGTCATACCTAAGTGTCTCAAAAAATCATTCTCTTTTTGGGCTAAATTCAGCTACTAAAACTTTATAGTCAAGCACTAAAATGTCTGAGGAAACAAAAGTTACTGGGCAAAGATCCTGGTAGATAATACTGGAAGAATAAGAAGGCAAATGATCCTTCTGAGTCTAAAGTAAGATGGAACCATGAATATAGATTTAGAACTACCCTTGAGTCTTTAGGAAAACCAGAGAATCTGTACATATTTGAAATAATAAGCACATGTTTGATTTTAAAAAAAGAAGATGTAAACAATTTAAGCTGATTAAAAGATTTTTATCCAATATTAGTTTATTGTAGGGGAGTGGTTCTCAAAGTGTTCCTGGAGCCAGATGAACCAAGATCCCCTAGGAAATGTATCAGAAATGCAAATCTTTGGGACCTACCCAGATCTACTGAATAAGAAACTCTTAGAGTGGGAGCAGGATTCTGTGTTTTAACGAGACCTCCAGGTATAGAATTGCCAGATACAGCAAATGAAAGTATGATATGCACAGTTAAGTTGAATTTCAGATAAATAATGAATAATTCTTTAGTATGTTCCATGCAATATTTGGTATATACACTTCTACTAAAAACATACGTTGTTTATCTGAAATTAAAATTTAATAGGGCATCTTGTATTATGTGAACCATAATAAGGTGACTCTAAAGCAAATTAAAATTTGAGAATTTTAGGGTAAAATTAACAACAACATTTAAAAAATATATTATCTCATGTCCACAGAACAGATAATGCTGGAAGCATTAATAATCTGGTGCATCTGTCTGGTAGCATGTTGAATTTGGTTCTAAAATATTTTGGTTTGGCCCAATATATCTGGTTTTATTTGTTTTTTGTGTTTTGATGTTTGAATTAATTACAATATTTAAAATGTGAAATATCACATAAAATGATAATCTGAATCACATATCAGGACGGCAACAAATGGGACTATAGGCAAGTAGGGTCCAATGTTTCACAATCTCCACGCCTCCTATTGTGTCTCTCCCATGAATTTGGGTTTTGCCTGTCATTTATATCTTCAATTTCCCTATGTCATCTTAAATATATAAATTTTCAACTGCTTCTTTACAGGTGTCCTTCCAGGGGCGCCTGGGTGGCACGGTGGTTTAAGGCTCTGACTCCGGCTCAGGTCATGATCTCTCCATTTCTGAGTTTGAGCCCCACGTTAGGCTTTGCACTGACAGCTCAGAGTCTGGAGCCTGCTTCAGATTCTGTGTCTCCCTCTCTCTCTGCCCCTCCCCCACGCACACTCTGTCTCTCTCTCTCTCTCAAAAATAAATAAACATTAAAAAAAAATTTAAGGGACATCTGTATGGCTCAGTCGGTTAAGCATCCAACTTTGGCTCAGGTCATGATCTCATGGTTCACAGGTTTGAGCCCTGCATCCAGCTCTGTGCTGACAGCTCAGATCCTGGAGCCTTCTTCAGATTCTGTTTCTCCCTCTCTCTCTCTCTCTGCCCCTCCCCCATTTATTCTTTCTCTCTCTCTCTCTCTCTCTCTGTGTCTCTCTCTCAAAATTAATAAGATATTTTTAAAATTTTTAAATAATAAAAAAACAAAGATTTCCCTCCACATGTGGACCTTTTGCAATATGAAATATTAAAAGACCTCACAAGGGAAATGTGTATTACGTCATTGGCTACATCTCCCAGAAAATAAGTTATTAGAATTAGAAATCAAGGTTGTGATAGAGTCCAGCAGAGAACAACAAAACTTGAATTATATATGGGTCATTAAAAAATATATATATTAGGCTTCTTTTATTAGTTTATTAAAACTGAAACTATTATTATTGATTATCTTAGTGAAAATGCATATTCAAAATTTGGTATGTTCTGGTGATGAAAAGAATATAAATATAAAAATTAACAATCATTTTTAAGGGCTAAAATGTTAACATTGGAGAATATTTAGGAACCAAAACAGAGGGCGTTTTCTGACACTTCATACTAAAACTAAATTTTGGGGGCGCCTGGGTGGCTCAGTCGGTTAGGCCTCCGACTTCGGCTCAGGTCATGATCTCGCGGTCCGTGAGTTGGAGCCCCGCGTCAGGCTCTGTGCTGACAGCTCAGAGCCTGGAGCCTGTTTCAGATTCTGTGTCTCCCTCTCTCTCTGACCCTCCCCCGTTCATGCTGTCTCTCCCTGTCTCAAAAATAAATAAACGTTAAAAAAAATTAAAAATAAATAAATAAATAAATAAATAAACTAAATTTTGGGTCATATCTTGAATCTAGGCCATGTACATGCACCATAAGAACTGTGATTTGCTAATCATTCTTCTCTACCAGCTTGAACCGGTAAATGAGAAGAATACGTAAATGAGTAGAATCAGCGGCTACTGCATTGTTGAATGAAGAAATGTTATGGTTGTTGAAGTCATAACATTTAGTCATAGCATGCTTGATTTAGTTATTTATTCATAAATATTTTATGTATTTATTTTGACAGAGAGAGAGCACACGAGTTGGGGAGGGGCAGAGAGGGGGAGGGGGAGGGAGAATCCCAAGCTGGCTCTGTGCTATCAGCGTAGAGCCTTACATGGAGCTCGATCCCACAATCCATGAGATCATGACCTGAGCTGAAATTACGAGTTGGACATTTAACTGACTGAGCCAGCCAGGTGCTCCAATGCTTGATTTACTTTAAGTAATGAAGAAGTGCTGAAGAAAACTCACCCACTTTGTACTTAATCCAACTTTGTGCCTTCACTATTTGAATTGTGCAAAGTCACTTTCAATTCAAACTTTTTCTGCAATGTCCCTTTTACTATCTCAAGAGCTTTCCCAGAATAAATCTTTCCCTTTCCAGGCAAGGCTTGGAGAACATGTGCAATGCTTTTGTGACATATGGGCCTGTCTACAGTAATTAATTCCTACTTTGTCTGACCTAATTGCTCCATGTTGGCAACTCTTGTTATTTTATTAAAGGCAACATTGTTAAATATGAGCAGAATATTGCCAAAATAGTGATTTATTTTTTGAAAGCTGCACACATTTTATAATCCCTCTATGTTATCAATTATTAAATTCTTTATGTTCACTAAAGGCTTCCTAGCCTGTGATCTCAAATGCTATTACATGCTCTAATTTATCTTTTTAATTATATCGATGATTAGTTGTGTGTTCAGTCTATTGTGGAGGCAGAAACTATGTCTAATTTTCTTTTCCCATGCTATAATATATATATATATATATATATATATATATATATATATATTCTATTTTATTTCCACTCTTTAGGAAAGTAGAAAATTCAGGCATTTCCTCTTTTATGCAAAGTAGATCAGTGTTCCCCAGGGCTTGGTTGATGAGGAAGGGCATTTTGTCCACCTTGAACTCCGCACTTCAAGTTGGTAGCTGCATCTCAGATCCATCTGGACTTTTTTCTCTATGCACCTGCATCTCCAACTAGTCCAAACTCCAGAGCAGCAACTTATAATAAAACTTGGTTTGAGATACAGGAAAAAAAAAAACAATTCAGGAATTTACAAAGCCTGGTAGTTGTAGCTCTGCCACAGTTTGCAACAGAGGGAAAAAAAAAAAAAAACCTGAGAGAATAAATTTTATTTATCACTCTCTAGATTTGGGAAACCTTAGGGAAATTCCCTAAGTCTCACATGGTGTGTTACAGGATACTCTAATTCTGCATGCCTAATTCTAATGCTGTCCCCAATGCATCAAAATATACTGGTTATTTATTTGTAAATAGTTAAATAGTTATAAATTCACACTGTTTTCATTTCTGAGTTCTAGCATACTAAGCTTTTGAAAATTTACATGGAATTTGTATGGCCTTCAGAAGAACTTTTCATCTAAAGCAGTTAATTACTCTATACAGGACCTCTCAGTTTACACATCATCATCATCATCATCACCATCATCATCATCATCTCAGCAAAAAAACAGGTGCAGCAGCGGGAATATAAAATATAGTAGTCTCTCCTCTCTACCTCCCTCCTCCCCTAACATCCTAAAACTGGAAGAGAAAAATACTTTTTAAAACATATTCACTCAAATTTGAATATTCTGTAAGTCTTGATGCCATTTGAATTTCTCACCCATTGAAAGCAATGGGATCTGATATTTCAGGGAAAGGCAAATGAGTGCTAGAACAAAGTAGTTCTATCTCAGCTTTCACTGTCTGACTAGATTTTGTAGGAAGACAATATAGGCTCTATAAGCAGGCTTTGTTAAGGGATGGAGGGTGGGGGATTCTAAATCCTTTTAGCCTGGAGGATTTAGATCATAATTTTGAGTATGGGAAAAATGCACTTCCACTTAGGTTGTAATGTCTCTGCCTTAGGGATTGAAGGACAGGAACCACAGGAAGGAAAAGCACAAAGCCTTTGTGTGGCCAGCCTTTCCGGTCCTGAAATACATGAAGGATGGAGGGGAGAAGGAAAACAAAGGAAAATAAGTACATCAGCTACCCGGACACTTGTTCCTGGCACCCCCACTTTACTCTCTCATCTCAAGCATGTGGGGATAGGGAGGGGGCCTTTAGAAACATCCAGATAGCTCTGCTAGAACAGGACTTAGAGGCATACACCTCGGGGGGGGGGGGGCGCAGTGGGGTCTGTTAGAGAAGGAGGAGGAGCAGACTGTAAGCTCCTATCAGAAGACCTGCATATGGCCACTGTCGGGCTGTTATGGGTGATTGTGCAGCATTATTTGCATAAGGAGGATGAGAGAAGGGAAGCAAGCAGTGAGACAGTTACTCAGGAGAGGAGATATTTTTACAAAGATATATGTCAAGGTCATGAGGCCCACCTTAAGCTCTAGGAGTTCAGGAGGTCATCTCCAAGACTATCCTGGAACTAGCTTCTGAGGCTCGTCCACAGTGAAGTAACAGTAGCTCAACATTATGAAGAGGAAGGGCCAGGGTTCAGTCTTTCCTGTCCATTTACTTTGTTTGTGATGAGGCCAGGTCTCAAACATGGACAGACACAGGAGTGAGCTCAATCTGTTCCCCTAAGCTTATATATGATGTTCTCAGGGGCCACATGGGCCTGAGCTGTGGCTGGCTGCTGCAGAGGTGGAGGCGACCCAGGTGGTGTTACCAGAGATGGGCTGTCCTTACTCCTGCCTGCACGGCCCCGGAACTAGAGCTCGACAAAGACTGCGCGAGAGAAAAAGAATTCTGGGAATGGGAGTCCAGGGTGCCACGGCCTCAATGGGGCTGGAGCAGAGTCCCCACCCGCACCTCCAGGTGGCAGCCGACTTGGGTGGCTACGCTGTCCCCAGAGAACTCAGATACTCCGGTGATTGGCGTGATCGGCCAGTGAGGCTCACCAGGCGAGGCCTGGGGAGCTCTGGTGACTAGAAGGTTCGGATGGCCTCAGGGGAGCCATGAGGTTGTCTTGCCCCGGGGCTAATGCCCAGTTTCAATGTGGCACGAGTTTGAGGTCCTTCTCATCTTCTTACCAGCTTCGTCAGGACTACCTGTCTTTGTCGTAACGCACACTCTGGCTCTGCCCAACAGGAGAGCCTGGCGTGGCTAGCGAGGTGGGCGGTACTCAGGCGGGGCGCGCCATCCGGGACATTCTGGGAGCCAGCAAGGGTTCCGGCACGCCAGGCGGGGCTGATATCAGAGAGCCAGGAGGCTGAGCCCCGTGCCTCCCTGGGAGCTGCTTCTGCACCCGCTGGTCGTTCGGTTGCAGGTCCGGCACAGTGCACACCAGCGGGCGAGCAGGTCTGGCACAGCACCTCCAGCAGACACTGCTCCACACCTGGGCAGCCCCTGCCGTCTTGCAGCGTGCGCCCCACACTCCTGAGCGCAGGCAGGCGTCTCAGCACGCGGAGCTTGTGCGCACCTCTTCTGAGTAGGGCAGGCTCCGTGGCCCAGAAGGCGTCGCTGTCGTCTGAGACAGGGACTAGCAGGGGAGAGGAACTGCGAGGATGCATAGATGTAAGTGTATTCATATATGTTTTCATTTATATACACATATACAGACGTATAGACACATATATTAAAATCTTCTTTTGGGCCGCAGTCAGAATGCAGACATGCATACGTATATATGTTATGTGTGTGAAGTTGACACATTACGTTAGGTGTACAACATAGTGATTCAACAAGTTTATACATTATACTATGTTCACCTCAATTGTAGCCGCATATGTATGTTGTAAAGCTTACAAGTGTTGCCTCATGCTGTCTCATGCCCGGTCATAAGGTCATATGTCTCTGGAAGTTTCTGAAGCATTCATAGCCTGCTGGTAGGGGTTTAAATTGGCAAAATCCCTTTGGAAAACAGTTTGTAATAGTTACTGAAGTTGAAAAGATGTGTGTCCCTGTCCCAAGCAGTAAGTGTACCAGATTATAATTCAAAGAATATTTCTAGCAGTGTTGTTTATGATAATCCAACACTGGAAAACATTGCCCCTCAAAAGTTAAAATTAAGTTTGACATGTTCATGTGACAGAATATACTACAATTTACTATAAAGCTATATTTGGTATGTTCACACAATGGTGTATAATTCAGTAAAAAAAACAAAAAACAAAAAAAAAAAAAACTAGAGCTATGTGCTTTGTAGGGATTAATTTTTTTAATATAATTTATTGTCAAATTGACCAACATACAGTGTGTAAAGTGTGCTCTTGGTTTTTGGGGTAGATTCCTGTGGTTCATCGCTTACATACAACACCCAGTACTCATCGCAACAAGTGCCCTCTTCAATGCCCATCACCCATTTTCCCCTCTCCCCCACTCCTCCATCCACCCTCACTTTGTTCTCTGTATTTAAGAGTCTCTTATGGTTTGCCTCCCTCCCTCTCTGTTTGTAACTATTTTTTCTCCTTCCCTTCCCCTGTGGTCTTCTGTTAAGTTTCTCAAGATCCACATATGAGTGAAAACATATGATATCTTTCTCTGAATGACTTATTTCATTCAGCAGAATACCTTCCAGTTCCATCCATGTTGCTGCTGTATGGATTAATTTTGAAAATATAATATTAAGTGCAAAACACAAGACAGATGTTTACGTACAATATGATTTATTTGTGTAAATTGCAAAGGGAGGAAAAATCAAAAATGATGTAAGTTACATCATTTAGGTATGTATATTTTGGTGTTATATCTGTACGGGAAAACAATAAATTAAGTGCAGTTTTCATGACAGTGGTTACCTCTGAGAGTTGGAAGTAGAGGGTGGTTTGTAGGAGTGCACAGAGGCATCAAGAGTGTTAAAATGTTCTTTTTTTTTTTTTTTAAGTTTATTTATTTTGAGAGACAGAGCATGAGCAGGGGAGGGGCAGAGAGAGAGGGAGAGAAGGAGAATCCCAAACATGCTCAGCCCTGTTGGGCTTGCTGATGCAGAGCTCAAACTCAGGAACTGTGGATTATGACCTGAGCCTAAACCAAGAGTCAGATGCTTAACTGACTGAGCCACCCAGGCACCCCACATTTTAATTTTTGACCTGGATGGTGGTTACATTGCTGTTCGCTTTACAACCATTACTCACACAACTTATTTAAGTTTTATACACATTTCTGTAAATTGTTACAGTTAAAAATAAAAACAAAAATAAGTTTTAAGAGCTGAGGAGTTTTTCAGAGTTGGGTCCCCACATCATGGCCAAAGTCTTCTTATAGCAAATGACTCACAGTGGACTGAGTCAAGTGTCAGGACACTCCCCATCAGCAGAAAGAACTAGATGAGACCAGATCTACCAGAGAGAACTGTTAGGCCTTGTCACAACAATGGGGAAAAAAGACCATAAACTCTACCAGCCACAGTCCTCAGAGATGCCAGCCACATTTCCCTGGAAGGTCAGTGAGTAGCCAGACCAGCCACACCTTGGCAAAATCCAAAGATTATGTAGAGAATGGCCAATCTGTATATTGTTACTAACTCCCCTTATTACTCTATTACCCTACAAAAGACTTAGATTTTACCTTGGAAAGAAGTAGGGTAGAGCTCTGAGTACTTTTATTTAAAAAGGCTAAGCATTTACCTAACAGGAAAGTTTAAATTATTACATCCACATTGGGGTGCCTGGGTGGCTCAGTCAGTTAAACATCTGAATTTGGCTTAGGTCATGATCTCACAGTTCGTGGGTTCAAGCCTGGAGTCAGGCTCTGTGCTAGCAGCTCGGAGCCTGGAGCCTGCTTCAGATTCTGTGTCTCCCTCTCTCTCTGCCCCTCCCCCGCTCATGCGCGCTCGCTCTCTCTCTCTCTCTCTCTCTCTCTCACTCTTTTCCTCTCAAAAATGAATAACCATTTAAAAAATTTTAAATTATTACATCTACAATACTAACCAACTGGACTAAAATTTAGATGTTTTTGCTACTACACTGAAAAGTGTGGAATTGTAAAGAAATTTATATCAGTAATACACAAACTACATTTTCTTTGGACATCTAAATGTAGTTTGAGTAAATCTTTGGCCTAACAATAAATGGGTAGGTTGTTTGTTTGTTTGTTTGTTTGTTTTGTTTGTTTTTGAGAGAGCATGAGCCCAAGAGGGGAAGGGAGAGAAGGAGAGTCTTTTTATTTTCTTAATGTTCATTTATTTATTTTGAATAAGAGAAAGAGCACAAGGCCGGGAGAGGCAGAGAGAGAGAGAGAGAGAGAGAGAGACGGACAGAGAAAATCCCAAGCAGGCTCCATAATGCTAGCAGCGCGGGACTTGATCCCACAAACCATGAGGTCACGGCCTGGGACAAAATTAAGGGTTGCACAGTTAACGACAGAGCCATTCAGGCACCCCAGGAGAAAGATAATCTTAAGCAGGCTTCATGCCCTTTGCAGAACCGAACACAGAGCACAACGCGGAGCCCAGTGCAGGGCTCCATCTCAGGACCATGAGATCATGACCTGAGCCAAAATCAAGAGATGGATGCTTACCCCACTGAGCCACCCAGACACCCCAATATATATTATGCATTTGTAAGGAAAATAGTGAGGAAAGAGACAGTCTGCATTGTTTTTAAGTATTTCATTGGAACAACATTGGAATCCAATTTACCCTGTTAATTAATTGCTGTTGCAGATAATTCTCTCACCTACTTCGATTCTCAAGGTTGTACAGGTCCTAAATTTGTTGTGACAAAAAGGAAGTCTCGGTTTCTACATATACACTTTGTTTCTTTTATCTATGGCCTATATGCAAAACTATACCATTATAATTAACAGTTTAAATAGAGAACATAAAAAATGAATATGGACATTTATGGTTAATCAAATCTCTTAAGAACATCATTGGAATTATGAAATAACATAATGAAGCAACTAAAGATACTTACGAATCTTTGAGAAAAAACTCCTTTAATAATTTTAAGAGGTAACTCCATCCTTGGTATGACATTCTGTTGTTCTTTTTAACTCAATATTTATTATAATATTATTAAAAGTGAAAAATAGTACTCTTAACTAGAATGGAAGATTTCTATGACACACATGCTTACACAATGTAACTATAATATAGTGTGTGGGGCTCATATCAGAACTCCTCTACAACAAGGATCCCATTTAATATGGCTTTATACTTTCCAACCATATAAGATTTTAATCAATATTTGAATGAATTAATGAGTGAATGAACAAATAATGTGAAATCTTGCACATTTTGGAGTTTGTAGTTTAGAATAATATAGTATTTAATTCTAAGAATTTTTTTGTAAGGACGCCTGGGTGGCTCAGTTGGTTAAGATCTCTGCTCTCTGCTGTCAGCATAGAGCCTGCTTTGGATCCTCTGTCTCTCTCTGCCCTTCCCCCATCTCTCTTACTCTCTCTCTCTCTCTCTCTCTCCCAAATAAACATTTAAAAACATTTAAAAGAAAGACTTTGTAATCCCAAATTTTAATAGACTTTTAATGTTTTTATATTTGTTTGTGCTTATACAAAGATGCATTTAGTATTTCCTAGTAATTCGTCTATAAATTAAGCAGTCTAAAGCCTATTACATCAATGATTAAAAACCTTTCTTTCCCGGGGCACCTGGGTGGCTCAGTTGGTGGAGTATTTGACTTCACCTCAGGTCATGGTCTCATGGTTCGTGAGTTGGAGCCCCTCATCGGGCTCTGTGCTGACAGCTCAGGGCCTGGAGCCTGCTTCGGATTCTGTGTCTCCCTCTCTCTCTCTCTGCTCCTCCCCTGCTCACACTCTGTCTCTCTCTCAAAAATAAATAAAGATTAAAAATAATAATAATAAAAAAAACTTTTCTTTCCCTTTCTAGGGCTGAATCTTATTATAAAATTTTATGCAAGGGCTTCAGACAAATTGTTTTACTTCCTCAGACTTAATACAAAATATATATATATATATATATCTGATGACATCAATACTTAAATATTTTCAAATAAGCTAACCATTTTGTCAATTACTCATGTGAGTAAGGGTATAAATTTTGATGTAAAACTTTCTAGAGAAGAGAACGGACAGAGAGGCTAGAAATAGGAATGTGAGTAGGAGTGCGATGAGATTCTGGTTAATAATCAATGGAAAGACAAAGCTAAAGTAAATAGCCTCAGGCTCCTTAATCTCTGGGGAGACACAAAAATACTATTTGTTGATGGGAGGAGAGGGTCCCAGTATTGAATATGAGTCAAAGTAGCAGAAGGGACCAAGTAGACAGATGTGATGCAGAGGGGTGGAGATGCAAATATTGAATAGGATCTCTGATTCTGTCCATGATTACATCTCCTAAGAAGTTTGAAGGGACAAGAGCTCAGTGCTAGCAGTCAGGTTGAGGCAGATTCTGCAGTTGCCATATATACTAACTATGGGAGAGTCTTCCAGATGTTCTTCTCTGTGTAGAGCCTGCTTTGGAGCCTGTCTCCCTCTCTCTGCCCCTCCCCGCCATCTCTCTCTCTCTCTCTCTCTAAAATAAATAAACATTAAGAAAAAATTTAAAACAGTGTGCTATTTTAGTGTGCAGCAAAAGCAAGGTTTCAAGCTAATTTAGCAATCTCTTTCAATATTATTTGTTATATTAGACTTCAAAACTATTATGTTTATCCATAAGTTAACTGGTTAGCTTCAAAACTACATTAGTACCAACATAAAACCTCAAGGTGATTATTGTATTATTAAACCTTAAACTAGCTTAATAATTTTTCACTCAGTTTCCCTGCAAGCCTGAGAGGTATTGATTCAGAGACTCCATAACTCTACACATTCTGAATCAGTTTTAAATTATGTAAGGAGGCATATATTTTGTCAGCATTTCTCCAGACAAAGGAAATGGAAATCAGGGTGCCTTATTAGGTCTCCTCTTATTATAGGAGAATTGGAAAAAAAGCTACTTTTCACAAATATCAGGTCATTGAAATGTTTTAAGTTACATACTTTATCAATATGATGAACATAATTGCCTTACTTCTTTTTATGTTAACCCTGTGATTCTCATAATTATTCTGTAACATCTGTAGAACACAGATTCTCATTGGTTGTCCTGCCCCTACTGCAGGCTACTTGAAAAAGAAAATCTTGAGCCTTAGAAAAAGTTGATCTATTTTATTTTTTTTTTTTATTTTTTAATATATGAAATTTACTGTCAAATTGGTTTCCATACAACACCCAGTGCTCATCCCAAAAGGTGCCCTCCTCAATACCCATCACCCACCCTGCCCTCCCTCCCACCCCCCATCAACCCTCAGTTTGTTCTCAGTTTTTAACAGTCTCTTATGCTTTGGCTCTCTCCCACTCTAACCTCTTTTTTTTTTTTTTTTCCCTTCCCCTCCCCCATGGGTTTCTGTTACGTTTCTCAGGATCCACATAAGAGTGAAACCATATGGTATCTGTCTTTCTCTGTATGGCTTATTTCACTTAGCATCACACTCTCCAGTTCCATCCATGTTGCTACAAAAGGCCATATTTCATTTTTTCTCATTGCCACGTAGTATTCCATTGTGTATATAAACCACAATTTCTTGATCCATTCATCAGTTGATGGACATTTAGGCTCTTTCCATAATTTGGCTATTGTTGAGAGTGCCGCTATAAACATTGGGGTACAGGTGCCCCTATGCATCAGTACTCCTGTATCCCTTGGATAAATTCCTAGCAGTGCTATTGCTGGGTCATAGGGTAGGTCTATTTTTAATTTTCTGAGGAACCTCCACACTGCTTTCCAGAGCGGCTGCACCAATTTGCATTCCCACCAACAGTGCAAGAGGGTTCCTGTTTCTCCACATCCTCTCCAGCATCTATAGTCTCCTGATTTGTTCATTTTGGCCACTCTGACTGGCGTGAGGTGGTATCTGAGTGTGGTTTTGATTTGTATTTCCCTGATAAGGAGCGACGTTGAACATCTTTTCATGTGCCTGTTGGCCATCCGGATGTCTTCTTTAGAGAAGTGTCTATTCATGTTTTCTGCCCATTTCTTCACTGGGTTATTTGTTTTTCGGGTGTGGAGTTTGATGAGCTCTTTATAGATTTTGGATACTAGCCCTTTGTCCGATGTGTCCTTTGCAAATATCTTTTCCCATTCCGTTGGTTGCCTTTTAGTTTTGTTGGTTGTTTCCTTTGCTGTGCAGAAGCTTTTTATCTTCATAAGGTCCCAGTAATTCACTTTTGCTTTTAATTCCCTTGCCTTTGGGGATGTGCCGAGTAAAAGATTGCTACGGCTGAGGTCAGAGAGGTCTTTTCCTGCTTTCTCCTCTAAGGTTTTGATGGTTTCCTGTCTCACATTCAGGTCCTTTATCCATTTTGAGTTTATTTTTGTGAATGGTGTGAGAAAGTGGTCTAGTTTCAACCTTCTGCATGTTGCTGTCCAGTTCTCCCAGCACCATTTGTTAAATAGACTGTCTTTTTTCCATTGGATGTTCTTTCCTGCTTTGTCAAAGATGAGTTGGCCATACGTTTGTGGGTCTAGTTCTGGGGTTTCTATTCTATTCCATTGGTCTATGTGTCTGTTTTTATGCCAATACCATGCTGTCTTGATGATGACAGCTTTGTAGTAGAGGCTAAAGTCTGGGATGGTGATGCCTCCTGCTTTGGTCTTCTTCTTCAAAATTACTTTGGCTATTCGGGGCCTTTTGTGGTTCCATATGAATTTTAGGATTGCTTGTTCTAGTTTCGAGAAGAATGCTGGTGCAATTTTGATTGGGATTGCATTGAATGTGTAGATAGCTTTGGGTAGTATTGACATTTTGACAATATTTATTCTTCCAATCCATGAGCAGGGAATGTCTTTCCATTTCTTTATATCTTCTTCAATTACCTGCATAAGCTTTCTATAGTTTTCAGCATACAGATCTTTTACATCTTTGGTTAGATTTATTCCTAGGTATTTTATGCTTCTTGGTGCAATTGTGAATGGGATCAGTTTCTTCATTTGTCTTTCTGTTGCTTCATTGTTAGTGTATAAGAATGCAACTGATTTCTGCACATTGATTTTGTATCCTGCAACTTTGCTGAATTCATGTATCAGTTCTAGCAGACTTTTGGTGGAGTCTATCGGATTTTCCATGTATAATATCATGTCATCTGCAAAAAGCGAAAGCTTGACTTCATCTTTGCCAATTTTGATGCCTTTGATTTCCTTTTGTTGTCTGATTGCTGATGCTAGAACTTCCAGCACTATGTTAAACAAGAGCGGTGACAGTGGGCATCCCTGTCGTGTTCCTGATCTCAGGGAAAAAGCTCTCAGTTTTTCCCCATTGAGGATGATGTTAGCTGTGGGCTTTTCATAAATGGCCTTTATGATCTTTAAGTATGTTCCTTCTATCCCGACTTTCTCAAGGGTTTTTATTAAGAAAGGGTGCTGGATTTTGTCAAAGGCCTTTTCTGCATCGATTGACAGGATCATATGGTTCTTCTCTTTTTTTTTTTTAATTTTTTAATATATGAAATTTACTGTCAAATTGGTTTCCATACAACACCCAGTGCTCATCCCAAAAGGTGCCCTCCTCAATACCCATCACCCACCCTGCCCTCCCTCCCACCCTGCCCTCCCTCCCACCCCCCATCAACCCTCAGTTTGTTCTCAGTTTTTAACAGTCTCTTATGCTTTGGCTCTCTCCCACTCTAGCCTCTTTTTTTTTTTTTTTTTTTCCTTCCCCTCCCCCATGGGTTTCTGTTATGTTTCTCAGGATCCACATAAGAGTGAAACCATATGGTATCTGTCTTTCTCTGTATGGCTTATTTCACTTAGCATCACACTCTCCAGTTCCATCCATGTTGCTACAAAAGGCCATATTTCATTTTTTCTCATTGCCACGTAGTATTCCATTGTGTATATAAACCACAATTTCTTTATCCATTCATCAGTTGATGGACATTTAGGCTCTTTCCATAATTTGGCTATTGTTGAGAGTGCCGCTATAAACATTGGGGTACAGGTGCCCCTATGCATCAGTACTCCTGTATCCCTTGGGTAAATTCCTAGCAGTGCTATTGCTGGGTCATAGGGTAGGTCTATTTTTAATTTTCTGAGGAACCTCCACACTGCTTTCCAGAGCGGCTGCACCAATTTGCATTCCCACCAACAGTGCAAGAGGGTTCCTGTTTCTCCACATCCTCTCCAGCATCTGTAGTCTCCTGATTTCTTCATTTTGGCCACTCTGACTGGCGTGAGGTAATATCTGAGTGTGGTTTTGATTTGTATTTCCCTGATAAGGAGCGACGTTGAACATCTTTTCATGTGCCTGTTGGCCATCCGGATGTCTTCTTTAGAGAAGTGTCTATTCATGTTTTCTGCCCATTTCTTCACTGGGTTATTTGTTTTTCGGGTGTGGAGTTTGATGAGCTCTTTATAGATTTTGGATACTAGCCCTTTGTCCGATGTGTCATTTGCAAATATCTTTTCCCATTCCGTTGGTTGCCTTTTAGTTTTGTTGGTTGTTTCCTTTGCTGTGCAGAAGCTTTTTATCTTCATAAGGTCCCAGTAATTCACTTTTGCTTTTAATTCCCTTGCCTTTGGGGATGTGCCGAGTAAGAGATTGCTACGGCTGAGGTCAGAGAGGTCTTTTCCTGCTTTCTCCTCTAAGGTTTTGATGGTTTCCTGTCTCACATTCAGGTCCTTTATCCATTTTGAGTTTATTTTTGTGAATGGTGTGAGAAAGTGGTCTAGTTTCAACCTTCTGCATGTTGCTGTCCAGTTCTCCCAGCACCATTTGTTAAAGAGACTGTCTTTTTTCCATTGGATGTTCTTTCCTGCTTTGTCAAAGATGAGTTGGCCATACGTTTGTGGGTCTAGTTCTGGGGTTTCTATTCTATTCCATTGGTCTATGTGTCTGTTTTTATGCCAATACCATGCTGACTTGATGATGACAGCTTTGTAGTAGAGGCTAAAGTCTGGGATGGTGATGCCTCCTGCTTTGGTCTTCTTCTTCAAAATTACTTTGGCTATTCGGGGCCTTTTGTGGTTCCATATGAATTTTAGGATTGCTTGTTCTAGTTTCGAGAAGAATGCTGGTGCAATTTTGATTGGGATTGCATTGAATGTGTAGATAGCTTTGGGTAGTATTGACATTTTGACAATATTTATTCTTCCAATCCATGAGCAGGGAATGTCTTTCCATTTCTTTATATCTTCTTCAATTACCTGCATAAGCTTTCTATAGTTTTCAGCATACAGATCTTTTACATCTTTGGTTAGATTTATTCCTAGGTATTTTATGCTTCTTGGTGCAATTGTGAATGGGATCAGTTTCTTCATTTGTCTTTCTGTTGCTTCATTGTTAGTGTATAAGAATGCAACTGATTTCTGCACATTGATTTTGTATCCTGCAACTTTGCTGAATTCATGTATCAGTTCTAGCAGACTTTTGGTGGAGTCTATCGGATTTTCCATGTATAATATCATGTCATCTGCAAAAAGCGAAAGCTTGACTTCATCTTTGCCAATTTTGATGCCTTTGATTTCCTTTTGTTGTCTGATTGCTGATGCTAGAACTTCCAGCACTATGTTAAACAACAGCGGTGACAGTGGGCATCCCTGTCGTGTTCCTGATCTCAGGGAAAAAGCTCTCAGTTTTTCCCCGTTGAGGATGATGTTAGCTGTGGGCTTTTCATAAATGGCCTTTATGATCTTTAAGTATGTTCCTTCTATCCCGACTTTCTCGAGGGTTTTTATTAAGAAAGGGTGCTGGATTTTGTCAAAGGCCTTTTCTGCATCGATTGACAGGATCATATGGTTCTTCTCTTTTTTTTTGTTAATGTGATGTATCACGTTGATCGATTTGCGAATGTTGAACCAGCCCTGCATCCCAGGAATGAATCCCACTTGATCATGGTGAATAATTCTTTTGATATGCTGTTGAATTCGATTTGCTAGTATCTTATTAAGAATTTTTGCATCCATATTCATCAGGGATATTGGCCTGTAGTTCTCTTTTTTTACTGGGTCTCTGTCTGGTTTAGGAATCAAAGTAATACTGGCTTCATAGAATGAGTCTGGAAGTTTTCCTTCCCTTTCTATTTCTTGGAATAGCTTGAGAAGGATAGGTATTATCTCTGCTTTAAATGTCTGGTAGAACTCCCCTGGGAAGCCATCTGGTCCTGGACTCTTATTTGTTGGGAGATTTTTGATAACCGATTCAATTTCTTCGCTGGTTATGGGTCTGTTCAAGCTTTCTATTTCCTCCTGATTGAGTTTTGGAAGAGTGTGGGTGTTTAGAAATTTGTCCATTTCTTCCAGGTTGTCCAATTTGCTGGCATATAATTTTTCATAGTATTCCCTGATAATTGTTTGTATCTCTGAGGGATTGGTTGTAATCATTCCATTTTCATTCATGATTTTATCTATTTGGGTCATCTCCCTTTTCTTTTTGAGAAGCCTGGCTAGAGGTTTGTCAATTTTGTTTATTTTTTCAAAAAACCAACTCTTGGTTTCGTTGATCTGCTCTATAGTTTTTTTAGATTCTATATTGTTTATTTCTGCTCTGATCTTTATTATTTCTCTTCTTCTGCTGGGTTTAGGCTGCCTTTGCTGTTCTGCTTCTATTTCCTTTAGGTGTGCTGTTAGGTTTTGTATTTGGGATTTTTCTTGTTTCTTGAGATAGGCCTGGATTGCAATGTATTTTCCTCTCAGGACTGCCTTCGCTGCATCCCAAAGCGTTTGGATTGTTGTATTTTCATTTTCGTTTGTTTCCATGTATATTTTAATTTCTTCTCTAATTGCCTGGTTGACCCACTCATTCGTTAGTAGGGTGTTCTTTAACCTCCATGCTTTTGGAGGTTTTCCAGACTTTTTCCTGTGGTTGATTTCAAGCTTCATAGCATTGTGGTCTGAAAGTATGCATGGTATAATTTCAATTCTCGTAAACTGATGAAGGGCTGTTTTGTGACCCAGTATATGATCTATCTTGGAGAATGTTCCATGTGCACTCGAGAAGAAAGTATATTCTGTTGCTTTGGGATGCAGAGTTCTAAATATATCTGTCAAGTCCATCTGATCCAATGTATCATTCAGGGCCCTTGTTTCTTTATTGACTGTGTGTCTAGATGATCTATCCATTTCTGTAAGTGGGGTGTTAAAGTCCCCTGCAATGACCACATTCTTATCAATAAGGTTGCTTATGTTTATAAGTAATTGTTTTATATATCTGGGGGCTCGGGTATTTGGCGCATAGACATTTATAATAGTTAGCTCTTCCTGGTGGATAGACCCTGTGATTATTATATAATGCCCTTCTTCATCTCTTGTTACAGCCTTTAATTTAAAGTCTAGTTTGTCTGATATAAGTATGGCTACTCCAGCTTTCTTTTGGCTTCCAGGAGCATGATAAATAGTTCTCCATCCCCTCACTCTCAATCTAAGGGTGTCCTCAGATCTAAAATGAGTCTCTTGTAGACAGCAAATAGATGGGTCTTGTTTTTTTATCCATTCTGATACCCTATGTCTTTTAGTTGGCGCATTTAATCCATTTACATTCCGTGTTATTATAGAAAGATATGGGTTTAGAGTCATTGTGATGTCTGTATGTTTTATGCTTGTAGTGATGTCTCTGGTACTTTGTCTCACAGGATCCCCCTTAGGATCTCTTGTAGGGCTGGTTTCGTGGTGACAAATTCCTTCAGTTTTTGTTTGTTTGGGAAGACCTTTATCTCTCCTTCTATTCTAAATGACAGACTTGCTGGATAAAGGATTCTCGGCTGCATATTTTTTCTGTTTAGCACACTGTAGATATCGTGCCAAGCCTTTCTGGCCTGCCAAGTTTCAAAGGAGAGATCAGTCACGAGTCTTATAGGTCTCCCTTTATATGTGAGGGCACGTTTATCCCTTGCTGCTTTCAGAATTTTCTCTTTATCCTTGTATTTTGCCAGTTTCACTATGATATGTCGTGCAGAAGATCGATTCAAGTTACGTCTGAAGGGAGTTCTCTGTGCCTCCTGGATTTCAATGCCTTTTTCCTTCCCCAGTTCAGGGAAGTTCTCAGCTATAATTTGTTCAAGTACCCCTTCAGCACCCTTCCCTCTCTCTTCCTCCTCTGGGATACCAATTATGCGTATATTATTTTTTTTTAGTGTATCACTTAGTTCTCTAATTTTCCCCTCATACTCCTGGATTTTTTTATCTCTCTTTCTTTCAGCTTCCTCTTTCTCCATAACTTTATCTTCTAGTTCACCTATTCTCTCCTCTGCCTCTTCAAGCCGAGCCATCGTGGTTTCCATTTTGTTTTGCATTTCGTTTAAAGCGTTTTTCAGCTCCTCGTGACTGTTCCTTAGTCCCTCGATCTTTGTGGCAAGAGATTCTCTGCTGTCCTGTATACTGTTTTCAAGCCCAGCGATTAATTTTATGACTATTATTCTAAATTCACTTTCTGTTATATTATTTAAATCCTTTTTGATCAGTTCATTAGCTGTTGTTATTTCCTGGAGATTCTTCTGAGGGGAATTCTTCCGTTTGGTCATTTTGGAGAGTCCCTGGCATGGTGAGGACCTGCAGTGCACTTCCCCTGTGCTGTGGTGTGTAACTGGAGTCAGTGGGCGGGGCCGCAGTCTGACCCGATGTCTGCCCCCAGCCCACTGCTGGGGCCACAGTCAGACTGGTGTGTGCCTTCTCTTCCCCTCTCCTAGGGGCGGGATTCACTGTGGGGTGGCGTGTCCCGTCTGGGCTACTTGCACACTGCCAGGCTTGTGTTGCTGGGGATCTGGCGTATTAGCTGGGGTGGGTAGGCAAGGTGCACGGGGGCTGGAGGGGCAGGCTTAGCTCGCTTCTCCTTAGGTGATCCACTTCAGGAGGAGCCCTGTGGCAGCGGGAGGGAGTCAGATCCGCTGCCGGAGGTTTGGCTCCGCAGAAGCACAGAGTTGGGTGTTTGCGCGGAGCGAGCAAGTTCCCTGGCAGGAACTGGTTCCCTTTGGGATTTTGGCTGGGGGATGGGCGGGGGAGATGGCGCTGGCGCCTTTGTTCCCCGCCAAGCTGAGCTCTGCCTTCCGGGGGCTCAGCAGCTCTCCCTCCCTTTGTCCTCCAGCCTTCCCGCTTTCCGAGCAGAGCTGTTAACTTATGACCTCCCAGACGCTAAGTCGCGCTTGCTGTCGGAACACAGTCTGTCCGGCCCCTCCGCTTTTGCCAGCCAGACTCGGGGGCTCTGCTTGGCCGGCGAGCCGCCCCTCCGCCCCGGCTCCCTCCCGCCAGTCCGTGGAGCGCGCACCGCCTCGCCGCCCTTCCTACCCTCTTCCGTGGGCCTCTAGTCTGCGCTTGACTCCGGAGACTCCGTTCTGCTAATCATCTGGCGGTTTTCTGGGTTCTTTAGGCAGGTGTAGGTGGAATCTAAGTGATCGGCAGGACGCGCTGTGAGCCCCGCGTCCTCCTACGCCACCATCTTCCCGATCTATTTTAAATTCTATTCAATATTACAATATTCATTCCACTTTTCTTACAGTTATTTTCTTAATATCTTTTCCATCCTTTTACTTTCCCCTATTTTACCATTGAATTTAAAGTCAGTCTCTTGTAGATACCAAATAAGTTGGATCTTGTTTTTTTACTCCAATCTGACAGTCTTTTGGTTGAACTGGTTAATCCACTCATATTTAATATTCTTATTGATAAAGGTGGGTATACATCTGTCATTTTATATTTTGGTTCTATTTTCATGTTTCTACCTCTGTGTTCAATTTTTTTTCTCTATTCCTCCTTTACTGCTTTCTTTTGAATTAAGTGAATATATTTCAGCATAACATTAATATAATAGTATATAATATAATAATAATAATAATTCCTTTAGTGATTGTTTCCTGTATCTTTGCGCAGTTTCTCAGTAGTTGCCATAGGGCTTATTGTATACATCCTAACTTTTCATAATCTACTTCAGATTTATACTAACTTAATTCCACTGAGATATAGATATAGATATATAGATAATCTGTATATAGATCTATATATAGATCTATATAAAAATATATATTTTATATTCTATGTAACTATTCCTTCTTCCCCATTTTTGTGCAATTATATGCATGCAAAATCATATATATTACATATATATAATCACTTTATAAAATTTTATGTCTGTTAAAAAAGCTGAGGAAAGAAAGGAGAGCAAGTGTATACTTTAGAGTATATCCTATTTACCTTCTTATCTGCCATTTCTGGTTGTAGTCACCTGTTCCTGTAGTGATCTCATGTCATTACCTTACTTCAACACAACTCCACTCCCACCCACCTCCTTTGTGCTGTTGTTGTCAAATACATTGTATTTCTATGTGTTATTGGCTTACTAATACATATATGGTTTTATACACGTGCTTTTTAACTTAGTTAAGAAAAAAATATGCATTTATACTGTCTTTTATAATTGTATAATTACCTTTATTGTTGTCTTTTGTTTTTCTCTGTGGATTCCAATTTCTATTTATTTGGCTGTCACCTAAAGGATTTCTTCTAGTACTTCTTGCAAAGTTTGTCTGCTGGTAACAGATTCTTTCAGTTTTTATCTGGTATTGTCTTCTTGTTGACTTCATTTAGAGAGATAGTTTTGTTGGATAGAACATTCTTGGTTAACAATCCTTTTTTGTTTGTTTTTGAGCATTTCCAATGTCATCCTCTACCTTTGACCTCCATTATGTCTGATGAGAAGTTAACTAAGTCCTATTGGAGTTCCCTTGTATGTGATAAGTCATTTTTATCTTGCTGTGTTCACATTTTCTTTTTGTTCTTAGCTTTCAGCATTTTTACTTTGATGTATCTGGTATGCTTTTTTTTTTTTTTTTTTTTTTGTATTTATCCTACTTGGAATTAATTTAGCTTCCTGGATGTATAGATTAATGTCTTTTGGCAACTTGTGAAATCCTCAGCTGCATTTCTTTAGTACATTAAATTAATTAATACATTAATTAATTAATTAATTAATTTATATATATGGAAATATCTATAGCTATAGCTATATTTGGCTCCTTTCTTTCTTCCTTTCCTCCTGGCATTTAAAATACACATGTGTTGATACATTTAAAGGTGCCCCATATTTCTCCAAAGATCTATTATTTTTCTTCACTCTATTTTCTCTCTGTGTTTGGATTGCATAATCCCTATCAATTTACTTTTGAGTTCATTGATTCCTCCTCCAATTAAAATTTGTTGTTGAGCCCTCTAGTGAAATTTTCATTTGTTATTATAGTTTTCAAATACACAATTTTCATCTAGATCTTTTAATGATTTCTCTATCTTTATTGATACTCTCTATTTGATGGGATACTGTCTTCATGTTTCACACCTTTCTCTATTCCATAAGCATGGTTTCCTTTAGTTCTTTGAACATATTTCTAATGGCTACTTTCAAGGCTTTGTCTGCTAAATCTGAAATCTGGTCTATCTCACAATCTCTGTTACCTGCTCTTTTTCCTATGTCTGGGTCACATGTAGCATATCTCACTATTTTGTAAAATGCCAGACATTTTACACACTATCTTATAGGAACTATGGATGGTGATTCCCCGCTCTCTGGGGTTGTTTTTATTGTTTCTGTGCTTGTTTTCTGACTTGACTAGGCTACTTGGTAAAGTCCATTTCCATTGTAGTGTAAAACCTTTGGTGGCACTCATCTGAAGATGTAACCTTGGGCATGTCTACAGTCACCCTGGAATGACATTGATTTTACCAGGGGTCTCTTGACTGTCTCTTTCTCCAATCTCTCTGTTAACTTATCTGCTTCCTTTAGTCTTATACCTTACTCATTTAGGCTTTATTAGTTACTGGCTGATTTCTCTATTGTTTTCACCATTACTCCGGAGCATAAATTGTTTAGCAGTCTGGTCCAATTAAATTCAGATAGCGGTAGTTTTTGAAGCCGGTTTCTAAAGTTTTTCCTTTCCCCAGGAGGCATCCTTTCAGCTGTCTCTTTCTTGATTGTCTCTGGAAAATTGGATGGCAAATGGTTTAGCTTGTTGCTCTTAATTAGGAGGTATTGTTTTGGGGAACACTCTTCATCTTGAACTTTATTTCAAATAAAGACACATGCTTCAGGTAGAGCTTCAGAGTTCTCTTTTCTTATGGATTGCCTCTTCCCCTGGTAAAACTCTAAACTCTGAGTTGGGCAGTGTCCTCTGGCTTTCTTGGCTTGCCTCTCCTAAAATGGAATCTCTGCTCTAAGAATGAGCTGGTATGAGGACCATGGGGACCTCAATATTCTGTCTGATGTACATGGGGTGGAGCCTCTGTCCTATGAGTAGGGACTGGGTGGAAAAAACAGCCAGACTGTTAGCAGACACGCACCAGAAATTTAGCCTGTTCAACTTGCCCTTGGGGTGGATGAGAAATTCTGATGCTTTCTGGTGATATATGGTAACACTTGATTGGGGACTGAGGAAAGAGGGAACCCCAACCTCCTGTCCACCTACCTGTAGTAGAGTTCTATCAAGCTGAGTTTGGTGGGTGGAGAGAAGCAGTAAGTCACGGATTAAATGTCATAGTCTTTCACTCTTCTGACTGACAGAAGTAGGAACTTCTTTTATTCTTGAGTAAATGTTTTAATTTGTTGTATTCTCTAAGAACCATTTCTGGAGACTTTTTTTTTTTTTTTTTTTGTAATTTTCATTAGCTTTGCTTATTTCACTGAGGAGTGGGTCGGTAGAGCTCTTCACATTGTTATCCTGGACATGGAGCCCCCTATAAGTTTATTCTTTAAATTTTTATTTTATATTATTCCAAGGGAATATAAGGTAAGATGTGAGATGGACAAATATGCTCAATTTGTCATCTTGATCTTATCACTTTGACTTTTTTTTAAAGAGTTTATCTCTTCTCTCTAGGTCTCCGCTGTTCCCAGGTATAAAAAAAATAATTTGTGTAGTTGTATCACTGGCATTTGATACAACCAGGCACAAAAATTCTATAAGTAAACTTGGTTTCAGATCCAGGCTTCTGTACTTCCTAGTTGTTTGACCTTAACATCACATGGGTTCTTTGAATTTTTGTTTCTTCGTCTGTAGTAAAAGGAAAGAACACTTAACATGTGTTGCTACAGTTAGAGATAACATAAAATGTCAATCTAAACATGGCTTTTAGAGAATCCAGGTCATCACATCATAATTATGGGAAATACAGGAAAGACTGTGGCAAATGTTATTAGCTTCATTATCTAATGAACTTCAAACTACTTTTCATTTTAAAAAATTATCTATGCACAAAGCAATTATTGCTACATTTAAATTGTTTCAGAACGAATGCAATTCAGATCTATATTTTGATTCCTGGTTAATCTCTACAGTACCTTGAGTTCTCATTTAAGAGCTCATGACTGGGAAGAAGAATTTTCTTTTTCATATGAACATTCCCAGATATTTTGGTGCTGCATTTGTGTAAGTTTAGACAAAATAGGCAGAATGATTTTAAAATGCTATACCAGAGGGTTTCATTGCAGAAATCATTACTGTTTAATTATACAGTGATGGATTCCTATATTCAGAGAGCTTGATTTAATTTAAAGGTTTGTAACTTTGATGTTTTTCATACTGTTAAGAAATGCCATATTATTACATTAAAATTTTACTGATTCTTAATCCATTCATTTGAAATATCTAAGAATTTACACATAGATTGAGTATAAATTTGTCTTTGCTATCCTTTTTGAAATGAACTTCCTAAAACTTTGTCGAAGCAAAATTTAATAGAGAACCCTGCCTAAAGGAGGTAGTCAATAAATAATTGCTGTATTTAATAAACATGCTCCTGGGTGAGAGAAGCATTTGATAAGCAGATTTGTCATACATTTAGGCAAGTGACAATAAATTACAGATTTCTGAATATTTAGAGTCAAGGAAAGTTCTTCAGAACCTTGTCTGACCATATCTTCTTAATATCAATTTGTGTCTGATAGTTGGAAATAGCCCTATTATTTATGTGATTTTTATATGGTGCATCAATAAACCCTTGCAGATTCTGAAAGGTCCCTTAGTGATGGAAAGTGGTGGCATAGAAGGGTGTTAACTGTAAAGAATTTCAGGGACTCGCCCTGCTTTAACGATTGAACTTTTATTTTTGTTACATATGGATTTCTATATAATGTTTGAATGTTTTCATTCAAAGAAAAGGTCTTGTGGTCGTTAATGTGTCACTTTTTCTAGGTCTCAGTACCCGTATTTGGTCAATCATCCACCTGGATATTGCTGTGAAAGTATTTTTTTAGGTGAGATTAACACCTAAACAGTAGATTATTACTGTCAATAATGTGAGTGTGCCTTATCCAATCAGTTGAAGGCCTTAAAAGCAGATTGAGAGCTCTGAGGATGAATTTTGCCTTCAGTCTGCCTTTAGACTTGAGCTGCAACATCATCTCTTCTTTGGGTCTCCTGTCTGCTGGCCTGTTCATCAGATTGTGGACTTGCTGGTCTCCACAGTCATGTGAACCGATTCTGTAAAATAAATTTCTCAATATCTATTTCCGTTTCTATCCACATACACACACGGATACAGGTATCTCTGTGTGTGCACGCATGTAAATACACACACAAACACATACACATACCTTATTGGTTCTGTTTCTCTACAGAACCCTTGTTGATATAAATCCATTGTTAAATATGTTGATTTGGTTCAATCCCCTGCTTTTCCAATAAGTAAACTAAGGTGCATAGAGTAACAGTCTCAAGATCATACTACCATTTTGTAGATGATTCAGGACAGAAGCTGTGATTTCTCCTATCAATAGAAAATCTTTCTCTAAGCTGTTGCTGATTTTAGCATGCATCAGTATCACCTGGAGCTCTTGTTATAACACAGATTACTAGGGTTCACTTCTTCCCTGCTAGAATTTCTGATTCACTATGTTCAAGGTAAGACACTGAAATTTGCATTTAATATCCAGTGAGTTTCCATGTGATGCTGACCCTGCTAGTTTAAAGACCACACTTGAGAACCGCTACTCTAGATTGCCATGTAAAATGTGGGGAAGCAGTGAAGGAGCTTCAATGCACTAAAAAGAAAGAAATCATTAAATAAATTATTTGATGTTGCCTCTTTCTTAGTTTTTTTTACTGGTACCTACTGAAATTCTCATCCATATTCTTGGGCCTCAGTTGTCTTATTAATAAAATAAGGACTTTGGAGCAAATGATAGTTATAATAACTTACAGGATATTTAAAATACCAGTACTTTCTTGTGAGCATTAAAGAAAATACTTAAGAAAAAAATTCTGGAGGAATGGTCAAGATGGTAGAGCAGTAAGGAAGTTATCTGTTTCCCTCATCCCTGAAATGCAGCTGCATCACCACCAAACAATTTTGCACGCATAGAAAACTGATCTGAGGACTAACACAACAATCTGCATAACTTGAGCCACAGAACTTGGCAGGTATGTGGGGCAGAGAGGTGAACCGGGGGAGACAGAAGCCATGGATGGTAGGGAGTTGTTTATGTTTGCAGACAGAGGACAGAGACAGGGTGGCGGGGGAAGTACAGGAAAAGCATTCCCCCTGAAAGCAGCTGTAGAGAAAGAGAAAGAGTGGAAATACCCACAGGGGACTGAGTAATAAAGGGAGAAAGGAGAAAGGAGAGGGTTAACTACTATTTGGACTCTATAAACAGGGGAGTGCAGAGTGGGAAACTCCGCAGCTTGATACTTGGAGGTGCTCCAGTGGGAAGGGCAAATCTCCAGGAGCAGACAGGGAGATCCAAGTGGTCCTCAGGCCACACTGGGAAAGGAGGTTCCCCTGCTGGGAGGACATTTGGTAGAGGCTGTGTGACCTCTCAACAGGCAAAGGTCTCAGCAGACCCCAGAGAACAGCCACATTTGCTGGTGTTGGAACAAGGGTGCTAGGGTGCAGTAAAGCATGGCACAAGATGCGTGTTGTGATTTGCCGTAGTCCCTGAACCACTGCTGCTACAGGATCGTGCGAACTTTTTCAGGGATAGGCTGACATCTGGCTACAGTGTCTGGGCCTCTTCGGTGGCAAGGTCATAAACATGTCCTCCGGGGCGAAGGTCAGCATCCATCCATTGCTTGGTGAGACCCTCCCCCAGAGACTCAGAGCAAGTCCAAACCGCAGGGCCCTCAGAAGTGAGGGGTTTGGAAACACAGCCCCAACTGAGATAAAATTCAGGAGGGAGGTGCCACTTGGCAGACTGACAGCTTAGACATGTACAGTGTAGAAGTGGGGAGTGAATGGAAGCCAGAGACAAAGGAAAGGTGTTTGATTGTCAGTCAGCGAGAGCACAGAGTTCTGATACTAAAGACTGGGAAGCTGAGTAATGCCATTTTCACCCCTCCTATGCATGTATACATGCATATGCAGGTCATACCCATCCACCCCAGTAAGCTAAGCAGTGCCACCTAGTGGAGAACAGACCATTACACCAAGCCTCATCCAACTGCACCAACCAAGCCCTAGAAGATGACAATAGGTCTCTCCCCCTACTTAGTGCTTCATAGTTTGACTTCGAGGGGAAACTGAATGTAATTTCATCCAGTTTCATTCTGTTTACTGGCCCATGTATTGATTTTTCTTTCTTATTCTTGGATACAGAAAGAGGAAAATTTTAATTTTCAGTTTTATAAAAATATTTTTCTTTAATTTTTTCGCTACTATAGTTTTATATCTTTGTAAACTTTTAAATCTATTTCATGTTCTTCATTTTATTCTATTTCATTGTATACATTTTTAAATTTTTTAAACTTTTTTTTTACTTTTTTTTTCTTTTTTTTACTTTTCTTTCCCTATTTTCTCTTTTTTATCAAGCTTCTTTAAACAACCAGACCAACACAACTAGAATCTAACTTCCTTTATTCAATTTTTTTGTGTTGTTTTAATTTTTTAATTTATTTTTTTTTTATTTTTTAATGTTCTTTCTTCCTCCAAAATGATGAAACAAAGGAATTCACCCCAAAAGAAAGAAAAGGAAATAATGACAGCCAGGGACTTAACACAGATATAAGCAAGATGTCTGAACCAGAATTTGAAATCACAATTATAAGCATACTAGCTGGGGCTGAAAAAGGCATAGAATCCCTTTCTGTCGGATAAAAGAAGTAAAATCTAATCAGGACAAAATTAAAAATGCAATAACTGAGGTGCAATCTCAAATGAATGCCACAGTGGCAAGGATGGATGAAGCAGAGCAACAAATTAGCGATATAGAAGACAAACTTATGCAGAATAATGAAGCAAAATAAATGAGGGAAACTAAGGTAAAAAAAAAAAAAAACAACACAATATAAGAATTAGAGAACTCAGTGACTCATTAAAAAGGAACAACATCCAAATCATAGGGATCCCAGAAGATGAAGAGAGAGAAAAAAAGAGGTAGAAGATTTATGTGAGCAAATTATATGAGAAAGCTTTCCTAACCTGGGGGAAAACACAGTCATCAAATTCCAGGAAACACAGAGAACTCCCATTAGATTCAACAAACCGACCATCAGCAAGGCATATCATAGTCAAATTCAAAAAATACACAGAGAAGGAAAGGATGATGAAAGCAGCAAGGGGGGAAAAGTCCTTAACCTATAAGGGAATACAGATCAGGTTTGCAGAAGACCTAACAGAAATTTGCCAGGCCAGAAAAGAGTGACAGGATATATTCAATGTGATGAATCAGAAAAATATGCAGCCAAGAATTCTTTATCAAGCAAGGCTGTCATTCAAAATAGAAAGAGAGATAGAGTTTTCAAAATAAAAACTAAAGGAGTTTATGACCATTAAAAGAGCCCTGCAAGAAATTTTAAGGGGGACCCTTTGAGTGGAGAAAAGACAAAACAAAACAAAAAGGACCAAAAGCAACAAAGACTAGAAAGGACCAGAAAACACCACCAGAAACTTTAACTCTACAGGCAACACAATGACAATGAATTCATACCTTTAGTACTCACTCTAAATGTCAGTGGACTAAACACTCCACTCAAAAGATTTAGGGTAACAGAATGGATAAGAAAATAAAGTCCCTCTATATGCTGTTTACAAGAGACCCATTTTAGACCTAAAGACACCTTAAGATTGTAAGTAAGGGGATGAAGAACCATCTATCATGGTATCTGGCTGCCAAAAGAAAGCTAGAGTAGCCATACTTATATCAGACAATCTAGATTTTAAAATAAAGACTGCAACAAATTAAGAAGGGCATTATATCATAATTAAGGGGTCTACCCACCAGGAAGATCTAACAATTATAAACATTATGCCCCCTACATATATAAATGGCACCCAAATATGTAAATTTGTTAATCACAAACATAAAGAATCTCATTGAAAATAAAACCTTAATAGTAGAGGATACCCCTAGTAGTAGAGGGTATTAAGTAGTTCAACACCCCACTTAAGAGCAATGGACAGATCATTTAAGCAGAAACTCAAGAAGGAAACAATGACATACTGGACCAGATGGACTTCACAGATATATTCAGAACATTTCATCCTAAAGGAGCAGAATGCACATTCTTCTCAAGTGCACATAGAACATTCTCCAGACTAGATCACATACTGGCACACAAATCAGCCCGCAACAAGTACAAAAAGATCCAGATCATCCCATGCATATCTTTAGACCACAACACTATGAAACTCAAAATCAACCACAAGAAAAAAATTGAAAAGACCATGAATACTTGGTGACTAAAGAACATCCTACTAAAGAATGAGTAGGTTAACCAAAAAGTTACAGGAAATTAAAATGTACATGGAAGGGACACCTGGGTGGCTCATTCAGTTAAACATCTGACTTCAGCTTAAGTCAGGATCTCACAGTTCATGGGTTCAAGCCCCGCATCAAACTCTGTGCTGACAGCTCAGCACATGGAGCCTGCCTCAGATTCTGTGTTTCCCTCTCCCTCTGCCCCTTCCCTGCTTGCTCTCTGTTTGTCTCTCTCTCAAAAATAAACATTAAAAATAAACAAATAAATAAAATTTACATAGAAGCCAATGAAAATGATAACACCATACCACAAAACTTCTGGGATGCAGTAAAGACAGTCATATGAGGGAAGTATATAGCAATCCAGGCCTTCCTAAAGAATGAAGAAGGTCTCAGATATACAACCTAACCTTACACTTTGAAGAGCTGGAAAAAGAACAACAAATAAAATCCAAAACAAGCAGAAGGTGGGAAACAATAAATAGAGCAGAAAACAATGCTATCAAAAAACAAACAAACAAAAAAAAAACAGTAGAACAGATCAATGAAATCAAGAGCTGGGTCTTTGAAAGAATTAATAATATTGATAAATCCCCTAGCAGTATGATCAAAAAGTGAAAAAAAAAGACCCAAATAAATAAAATCAAGAGTTAAAGAGGAGAGATCAAAACCAACACTGCAGAAATACAAACAATACTAAGAAAATATTATGAGCAATTATATGCCAGTAAATTGGGCAATCTGGAAGAAATACAAAATTCCTAGAAACACGTAAACTATGAAAACTGAAACAGGAAGAAAGAGAAAATTAGAACAGACCTATAATCAGTAAAGAAATTCAATTAGTAATCAAAAATCTCCCAGAAAACAAGAGTCCGGGTCCAGATGGCTTTCAGGGGAGTTGTACTGAACATTTAAAGAAGAGTTAACACCTATTCTTTTGAAGCTGTTCCAAAAAATAGAAATGGAAGAAAAACCTTCAGTCTCACTCTACAAGGCCAGCAGTACCTTGATTCCAAAATCAGGCAAAGACCCCTCTAAAAAGTAGAACTACAGACCAATTTTCCTAATGAACATGAATGCAAAAATTCTCAACAAGATACTAGCCAACAATACATTAAAAGAATTACTCACCATGATCACGTGGGATTTATAGCCAGGATGCTCAATATCTGTAAATCAATCAATGTGATACATCACATTAATAAAAGAAAGGACAAGAACTGCATGATCCTCTCAATAGATGCAGAGAAAGCATTTGACAAAATACAGCATCCTTTCTTGATAAAAACCCTCAAGAAAGTAGGGGTAGAAGGACCATACCTCAAGATTATAAAAGCCATTTATGAAAGACCCACTGCTAATATCATCCTGAATGGGGAAAAATTGAGTTTACCCCTAAGGTCAGGAACATGGTAGGGATGTCCACTCTCACCACTGTTATTCAACGTAGTCTTGCAAGTTCTAGCCTCAGCAGTCAGAAAACAGAAAGAAATAAAAGGCATCCAAATCAGCAAGGAGGAAGTCAAACTTTCACTCTTTGCAGATGACATGATACTCTATAGGGAAAACCCAAAAGATTCCACCAAAACACTGCTAGAACTCATACATGAATTTGGCAGAGTTGCAGGATATAAAATCAATGCACAGAAATTGGTTGCATTTCTATGCCCAATAATGAAGCAGCCAGAAAAAGTAATCAAGGAATCGATCCCATTTGCAATTGCACTAAAACCCATAAAATACCCAGGAATAAACCTAACCAAAGAGGTGAACAATCTATATACTGAAAACGATAGATATCTTATGAAATAAATTGAAGACACACACTCACACACACACACACACACACACACAAAATAGAAAAATATTCCAAGCTCATGGATTGGAAGAATATTGTTAAAATGTCAATACCACCCAAAGCAATCTACATATTCAATGGAATCCCTATCAAAATAACACCATAATTCTTCACAGAGCTAGAACAATCAATCTTAAAATTTGTATGGAACCAGAAAAGACCCTAAATAGCCAAAGAAATCCTGAAAACAAAACAAAACAAAACAAAGCTAGAACGTCACAATCCCGGACTTCAAGATGTATTACAAAGCTGTAATCATCAACACAGTATGCTACTGGCAAATAAACAGACACTTCGATCAATGGGAGAGAATAAAGAACCCAGAAATGGACCCACAGATATATGGCCAACTAATCTTTGACAAAGCAGGAAAGAATATCCATTGGAATAAAGACAATCTCTTTAGCAAATGGTGTTGGGAAAACCAGACAGCGACATTCAAAAGAATGAACTTGGACCACTTTCTTACACCATACACAAAAATAAACTCCAAATAGATGAAAGACTTAAACGTAAGACAGGAAGTCATCAAAATCCTAGAGGAGAAATTAGGCAAAAACCTCTTTGACCTTGGCTGCAGCAACTTCTTACTCAACACGTCTCTGGATGCAAGGGAAACAAAAGCAAAAATGAACTATTGGGACCTTATCAAGATAAAAAGCTTCTGCACAGCAAAGGAAACAATCAGCAAAACTAACAGGCAACCATGGAATGGGAGAAACTATTTGCAAATGATATATCAGATAAAGAGTTGGTATCCAAAATCTATAAAGAACTTATCACACTCAACACCCAAATAACAAATAATAACAGTGAAGAAATGGGCAAAAGATATGAATAGATACTTCTCCAAGGAAGACATCCAGATGGCCAACAGACACATGAAAAAATGCTCAACATCACTCATCATCAAGGAAATACAAATCAAAACCATAATGAGATACCACCTCACACCAGTCAGAATTGCTAAAATTAACAAGTCAGGCAACAATAGATGTTGGTGAGGATGCGGAGAAAGAGGAACCCTTTTGCTCTGTTGGTGGGAATGCATACTGGTGTAGCCAGTCTGGAAATCAGTATGGAGATTCCTCAAAAAACGAAAAATAGAACTACCCTATGACCCAGCAATTGCATGATTAGGTATTAATCCAAAGGGTACAGTGTGCTATTTTGAAGGGACGCATGCACCCTAATGTTCATAGCAATGCTTTTGACAATAGCCAAAGTATGGAAAGAGTCCAAATGTCCATCGATGGATGAATGGATAAAGAAGATGTGGCACGCATACACTCACACACACACACACACACACACACACACACACACATACACACATACACACACACACGATGGAGTATTACTTGGCAATCAAAAAGAATGAAATCTTGTCATTTGTAACAACGTGGATGGAACTAGAGAGTATTATGCTAAGTGAAATTAGTCAGAGAAAGACAAATATATGATTGCACTCATATGTGGAATTTATTATACAAAGCAGATGAACATAAGGGAAAGGAAGAAAAAAATATATAAAAACAGAGAGGGGGGTAAAACTTAAGAGACTCTTAAATATAGAGAACAAACTGAAGGCTGATGGAGGGATTGTGGGTAGGGGGATGGGCCAAATGGGCAAGGGACATTGGGAAGACACTTGTGATAATCCCTGGGTGTTATATGTAGAGGATGAATCACTGGATTCTACTTCTGAAATCATTATTGCACTATATGCTAACTAACTTGGATGTAAATTAAAAAAGAAAAAAAAAAGAAATTAGAAAATTAAAAAAAAAAAAAACAGGAAAAAAAATTCTGCAATGATCTCCCTGTAACAGCTGGGAATGATTTCACAGCAGGTAACTGAACTTTGCTGTAGTAACTGTAGTTTAAATAAGTTTTGTTTTTTTCACATGCAAAATATCTGAAAGTAGATAACTATCGTTTTTGTTTTTATTATTGCTGGTTGGGTTTTCTGAAAGAGAGTCCAAGATATTGTTTGGGGTGTCAGATGTTTTGTAGGGATCAACACCTACTTTGAGTGAGAGGAAGCAGGACTGGGCAAATAAAAACTGTAATGCACACCCAACAGAACCCCAGACATTCTGTCAGGGAGCCCTAGAGTCAACACCGTATCAGGGGGTCTTGTGTTGGCCTGAAATGTCTGGGTTTGCCTCAGGGTATAAACCATCTCATTCTGTCATTGGAAGAGTGTGGCCATGGCCAGGTGGCCCTCAGCAGCCGAGTTAGACCCTGAAAAGCTGATGTTTGCAAGCTGTCTGCTGAAACCTCTTAACAGCTAGCAGCCAGTTCTTCCTTAAGGCGGGTTGTGGGCGGTACATTTTATGTTTATCACACATATCAAAACAAATCCTCTGTGATTCTCTTAGCCTTTTTCCTGTTCAGAAAATGGCTCTTGCAGTTGAAAGTACTACATGCTGTTCAACGTACCAAGGAAGAAAAGAAGCAGTAGTATCTATCTCCTTCATCAAGAAATCAAAAGCTTTCCTAGAAACGATTGAGTAGATTTTGCTTCACTTATTGGAAAGTTATCCATGACTAGATCTAGCTAGAAGTTGGAAAGGTGAGTAGTTAGTATATCCTGTCTCTGCACTGGAAAAATAAAAGGGAAAGGTGGTTGGGAGTGGATGTGACCTTTGTCATTCACTTTACTAATCATCTAAAATGCCTCCCAGTTACTCTGCCAGGGACTCTGTTAAATTCCATAAAGAGATGCAAAATCTGTAATATTGTTTCCAATTCTTTTTTTTTTTTTTTTTTTTTAAATTTTTTTTTCAACGTTTTTTATTTACTTTTGGGACAGAGAGAGACAGAGCATGAACGGGGGAGGGGCAGAGAGAGAGGGAGACACAGAATCAGAAACAGGCTCCAGGCTCCGAGCCATCAGCCCAGAGCCTGACGCGGGGCTCGAACTCACGGACTGCGAGATCGTGACCTGGCTGAAGTCGGACGCTTAACCGACTGCGCCACCCAGGCGCCCCTCCAATTCTTAAGGAAAAGCCTAAAAGCTAAATCTTAACTTTTCCTTATTTTTTTTTTCTTTTTTTTCCTTACATTTTTCTTGATCATTGTCATGACACCCAGAATCAGAAGTCTTTGGCATTATTCAGTATAGCAGTAGAAAAAGGTATGTATGGGGGAAAAAAGCATTTACTAAGCTTAGTATTTTAATTTTTCCTTTGGGGTTCAAATAAGTTTTCTTCCATATTCTGGGGAAAATGTATGCAGGCAACTCACAGATGTGGCATGAACTGAAGGTTACAGGGATGCAGTTTGCATCAAGGCCATACCAACAGGACTTCTGTCATCTCCTTTTCAAAGAAGTATTATCCTAAAGGATGTGCTATTTCACTGTAAACCAAGGAATTTGTGCTCAAACATGCAGCTGCTAGCTCACAATTTAACAATAAGAAAGAAATTAGTGGAAAGAAACCCTACCAATCTCAGGAATCGCCCTTGCTCTTTTTTTTTTTTTTTTAATTTTTAATGTTTATTTATTTTTGAGAGAGAGAGAGACAGAGCATGAGTGGGGGAGAGGCAGAGAGAGAGGGAGACACAGAATCCGAAGCAGGCTCCAGGCTCCGAGCTGTCAGTAAAGAGCGCGACTTGGGGCTTGAACTCATGGGCCGTGAGATCATGACCCGAGCCAAAGTCTGACACTCAACTGACTGAGCCACCCAGGCACACCCCTCCTTGCTCTTAAGTAGCAGACATTACCCCGGCTGTCCCCCACCACTATCCCAGGCATTGTGCTAATATACAAATGGAGATGAGAAATGACCTAGTGAATTACAATAATATGTATCATCAAGCAGATAAATTATAACTAAAAATAAGAGCTATGATTTCACAGCAGTTGAAGTGGATAGGAAGGGAGGAGGAATATAATCTCCTTATCTCTGTAGCTTGTCTGATTGAAATTTAACTACTATTCAAACTCACTTTCCAGTAAATTTATTTCTGGGGATAGTAAATTTGACCTAGGACTTGAAACAGTTTTCAAAATATTTAGAGATTATATTGAACAGAATAATATCAAAATTATAATTTAATATTAAAATTATTATTGTAATAAAATGGTTTAACAGCAGTGTATAACTTTTCAAAATAATTCAGATAGTTGTTATGTTTTTTTCAGAAATTGTTAGAAAAATAAATATTTTGCTGTATTGAGCAAATTATACTGTTTGTAAAATGTAATTCTAAAATTTCAAAATTGAATTGAAATTCTCTTTTCTCAGTTAACAACCAGAATAAACCAATCAATGCACACTTTTCAGTGAACTGCAAATAAGCTAGGGCTTAAAAAGTTGTTATTTTAAGTAAAAACAGTAGAGGACTCTGAAAATGATGAGACCGTCAACTGTAAAAGCTAATTCAATTGAGTATCAAATGTGACACGTTTTACACACATTATCTCGTGAATAAGAAAGGCAGGGAAACTATGAATAAAGGAAGCATAACAAGCAAGCTGTTTATAAATAACTTCCCACACAATATTATTTATTGTTTTAAGCCATTCTTTAAGCATTTTTAAAATTATTTTTTAGTTAAAATTCCAAACAGGCAATTTGATCATTTCCAGAAAGATCTCAAACATATATTCTCTTGATGTTATTTCTTTAGGGATTAGTAGTGTATATCTTGTTTCAATATTGATTGTGGGTTTTCTTTCTTTCTTTTTTTTTTTTTCTGTCATAGAACTTCAGGGGATATTTTTTTCAAGAGGCTATATTTCAGATTATATTAAAGCAGAATCTATCTATTTTTGTCATTAAAATTCCAGGAGGTATTTTTCACAGGAATAGAAATATAATTTTTAATGTCCTCCTTAATGCCACTAAAAATAGTTACATTATTTTCCTAATTAACTGCTATCTCCAAGGCTCCATGGCCATAGAAATATATTAGTTTTGACTCAGTATTAATTTTATATACATATTTCACCCAGGGTTAATTTTCTAAATAGAGGATACATATACTCAATATGGAAAATATGTTTTGAATATGATTTTTAAGGTACAATTATAAATTTTGTAATTATTAAGATGGAATCAATTGATTATATCAGTTTACTATAATCAGTATACAGCATTCCCCTACTCTAGGTGATTAGGGAGCAACAAGATGGTTGAACATCCAAACTGCTTATTTTTTCTCTCTTCTAAGTTCCCAAAGGTATATTTTAGATACAGGCATGACATTAGAACCACAAACACATGCAGAACCCAAGATAAGGCTTTATGAAAGGAATTGATGGCAATATAACCAAAGACTTGTAATGAATGTTAAATATTTCTGCAACATGACAGGCAGAATAGTGTTCTAATGAGGGGTACAGACTCAGAATAAGACTCCCTGAGACAAAGCTGGGATCCACTCACCATCTGTGTGTCTGTAGGCAAGTAAGTACCTCCCTATAAACGTGGATCATTACCATATTGAACTTAATTACTATTACTATACCACTGACTTACAGCTTTAATGTAACTATCAAAGGGGCCCATTTTATTAATAAGAGCCCAATTTAAACCCAAGGGGAATTGAGTTCAACTAATAAAGGAGAGCTAAATGTTTCAAAATATGTACAAATAATTTCCAGTTTTTAGACTATTAGTATTAGTCTGCAGTAATTTATGTATTCAACATTTCTTATTTCTATTCTTCAAAATTCGTCCTTTTCTTTTACAACTTTTTCCTCTCTCTTTTACCTATAATGTGACACAGATGCAGGACAGAATGAAACTACATACTCCTAGAACATTTCCTAGAAATAATCTAAGTCCTGTGAACATTATAAATTAGAAGATTAAGAAAAATACCTCAACTATAGAAACCAAAGGCTATTCTGTTTTTCTTTCCTTCATATAATAAAAGTCAGAAATATTAGAATTATATACAAAATGAATGTACAATAAAAGACTGAATGCATCCTTTTTCTTATTTTCCTCTACTCTTTCTATTTGCATCTCTCTTACACATAGTACTTCTATTAAACTAAAAAGATGTTTTGTCAGTTTTTATTTTTCACCAAGCACTCTCAATTAGCATGTGACACAACTAACAGTGCTGTCAGATGATATTAAAGATAAGCAAGACTCTAAATGGACACAAATTGAGCAATTTAATTATCTGCCACCAGTACGATCAGTGTGCCTCTGTTGTGCTTCTCGTCATAGGAAACAGCTGCCTGACCAATTATTCTTCCTCATTTGTGGAAACTCAAGACCTCATTTTATCACAACATGGTTACTGGACAACTTGAGATAGACTCTTTTTCTAGTTTACTTTATGAGGCAAACCCTAAAAGGATTATTTAATTAATCATGGAAGGATTTAAGTAAAATCAGTTTATTTTAGAAAATGATTTAATGTTGCAGGGTATAGACAGGTACTCAGGTTAGCTGTATAGAAGTATGCTTATCTACTTGCCTTCTTTTACAGCAATGAGAGAAACAAAGATAAATAGGTGTATTAATTGTAAATATCTATGGCTTCAGGAAGGAATGTTATTTTTTTTCTACAGAAACAATTATTGCATTGAATAAAAATTGGACATGTGTGTGGGTGTAAACATGTACACGTATATTTATAAGTATTTATAAAATCACAATATTAAATAATTACAACTTCACTGTGGGACTTAGTTGTAAAAAATGTGGGTCTTTAAGTCCTCTGACTGGCTTTGAAATAAATAACATGTTAAAGGAGAAACAATGAGAAAATACTTTTTGATTCTACACTGTAGAAAAACCATGATGTGAGGGTAGAAGAAACTGTACATGATTTTAGATGTTTTATGTTTATTTTAACATATTTTTACCCTCATGGCTGCCATACATAGTTATATAATAAATCTTATTTAGTCTCAATATTTCTGCTGTAAAAGGTAAGTGAACATGAGGGAGGAAGAGAAAAACTTCAAATACCTTAGCTGTACTGTCACCCATAGTAACCTTTCTATTCTGTTACTCAGAGTCTTTTGCATTTAGCAAGAGGTCACTTGACAGAAGTGGGTAAACACTTTCTCTGAGACCCAATTAATTGTTTTGCACAGTGATGAGCTTTGATTATATCTCCTCTTAGTCCCTTTTATCTCTAAACTTTATCATTAAAATATAGAATAAAAAATTACCACAGATCCAGAATAGAGACACATGCAGATATTAATACACTTACCTGGAAAGAATAAAAAAGGAGAGAAAGACTGAAATCTGTGTGGATGAGAGACTTTAAGGTATGAATGAAAAAGTTCTTGTTGAATTCTTTCTTACATCCAAATACATTTCAGGGGATTTCAAAATTAACTGGAACCTAAATAATATTCATATGCAATCATTTATGTTATAGATGAAAAAAAACTCTGACATAGGGAGGGTAAATGGATTAAAGTTTTTTCACAGACATTTTTATTAGTTCACTTATTTACTCATTTAAATAAAAATTTACTGAACACTATTGCACAGGACACTATGGAAAGCATTAGAGAACAAATACAAATATGTCACTGTCCCTGCCCTCAGGAATATTATCTGTTCCTAGAAGAAAAAGAGCAAATTCATGTGGAAAATGTCTCTATGGGAAATACTGTTGTGACTTTAAATCATAAAAAAGGAGGGGTGTTCATAATTACAATAAAGTAAAAATGTTCTTTGCTTTAAAATATATATTAACATGAAAGAGAGAACATTATAAGTGTATCATTTTTAGAAAATATAAAAGTAATTTAAAATCCTCCAACAAAGAACCGTCCAGTCCAAAATGGCTTCCCTAGTGAATTCTCCCTAACATTTAAGGAAAAAAATACCGATTCTGTACAAACTCTTTCAGAAAATAGATAAAGTCATTTGATGAAGTCACTAGATACCAAAACTAGAAATACATTAGAGGAAATAAACACTACAGATAAATATCTTTCATGAATCTGTCCACAAAAATCCACAACAAAATATTAGCAAATCAAAGTCATAAATATGTAACAAAGCCAAAATATCATAACCAAGTTGGACTTATCTCAGTAATGCAAGATTGGTTTAACATTCAAAATTCAATGTAATTCCCAATATTCACAAGATGAAGAAAGAAAACATGATCATTTCAATAGACGTGAAGTGCATTTAACAAAATTCAGCACTAAGTATTTTTTTAATGTTTATGTATTTATTTTGAGAGAGAGAAAGTATGAGTGAGGGAGGGGCAGGGAGAGAAAATCCCAAGCAAGCTCCGTGTCATCAGGGCAGAGTCCACCATGGGCTAGATCTCACAAACAAACCACGAGATCATGACCTGAGCCAAAACCAAGAGTTGAACACTTAACCAATTGAGCCACCCAGGCACTCCCAGCACTAAGTAATTTTTAAAATTCAGACACAATAGAAAAGAAGTTCTGCAAACTGATAAGAACCATTTATGAGAAACGTACAGCTGCTCTCATACTTAAAGAAGACTATCTGAAACTTTCTCTCTAGGATTAGGAATGAAGCAAAGATGTCTACCCTCACTATTCTCATTCAACCTTGTATTGGTATTGCAAAAGGAAATGAATGATATAAAATGTATAATGATTGAAAAAAATCAGTAAAAATATTTGTATAATATATGATGTTTATATGGCAAATTTTTAAGGATGCCACCAAACAACTACACTTGACCCTTGAAAAATACAGGGATTTGGGCACTGACACCTACCATATAGTCCAAGATCCACATATAACTTTTGACTCCCCAAAACAGCTCATTAAAGCCTAGTATTGACCAAAAGTCTTAGTTATAACATAAACATTTTATTAACATATATTATATATGTTATATTATATACTGTATTCTTACAATAAAATAGAGAAAAGAGAGTATTATTACAAAAATCATAAAATATATTTACCATACTGTAGCAAAAAAATAATAATCATATATAAGTGGACCCACAGAGTTCAAACTCATGTTGTTCCAAGGTCAAATGTACTAAAAATAATAGTTTAATTTCTCAGAGTTACAGGATACAAGTTAATACATAAAACTCTTTGCATTTATATATTAACAAAAATAATTAGAAAATAAAATAAAGAATATTTCATTTATAATAGGTCCAAAATATAAAATAACTAGTAATCAGTTTAACAAAAGATAAGCAAGGCTATACATTGAAAACTATAGCACATTATTGATAAAATGTAAAATCTAAATAAATGGAGATATTTGCAATGTTCATGGATTGGAAGAATAAACCTTGTTAACATGTTTATTTTTTTCTTAAACTGATGTATGGACAATCTCAATCAAAATCCTAGCAGCTTTATCTATAAAAATCAGTAAATTGATTCTAAAAGTTATGTGAAAATACAAACAACTCAGAAAACGCAAAGTGATTTATTAAAAAGAACGAAGTTATAGGACATACGTTACCTGATTTTAAGACCTGCTATAGGGATGCCTGGGTGGCTCAGTCAGTTAAGCGTCCAACTTGTGACTTCTGCTCAGGTCATGATCTCACAGTTTTTGGGTTCAAGCCCCATGTCAGGCTTGGTGCTGACGGCATGGAGTGGGATTCTCTCTGTCCTTCCGTCTCTCCCCCTCCTCTGCTCACGTGCCTGTGCTCTCTCTCTCAAAATAAAACAATAAGCTTTTTTAAATAAGAAAAAAAAAAAAAAAGACTTGCTATGAAACTACAGTAATCAAGACAGCATGGCACTGGTAAAAATAAATAAATAAATAGATATATCAAATGGTCAACAGAACAGAATAGTGAATCCAGAGAAAAACCTGTACAGACATGGTCAGTTGATATTTGTCACAGGTACCAAAGCAATTCATTGGGGGAGAGAAAGTCTTTAAGAAATACAGTCGCAACAACTGGATAATCATGTGGAAAAGGTAAACATGAAGCCTTAATATATAGAATATACAAAAATTAACTCAAAATGCATTATATACTTAATTGTATGTGGTAAAAATATAAAACTTAGAGCAGGAAAAATCTTTGAAAACTTGGAATAGGCAATATTATCTTGGATAGAACACAAAAGGCATAAATCACAAAAGAAAAAAATGAAAAATTAGACTTCTTGAAAGTTAAGATATTTAGTTTTTCAAGACACCATTAAGAAAACTAAAAGGCAAGCCTTATAATACGAATATAGATATACATAGCAGCAAGTAATTAGGAAATGATTTACAATAGCACAAAACGTAATATACTTAGGATAACTATGTATTATTAAGAATAATAAAGATAATTTATAATTCATTAATAACAAATAAGCCAGTTAAAATGAGCATAAAGATTTGAACATACACTTCACAAAAGAAAATAATTGAATGACCACTAAGCTCATGAAAAGATACTGAACATAAGTTCATAAGGGAAATATAAATCATAATGAGTTACCACTGTACATTCATTAGAATGGATAAAATAAAATGACAGTACCAAGTATTAGAGTGAATGAGAAACAATAGGAAATCTCTTTTACTACTCTTCAAAATATAAATGTGGAAAAACCACTTTGCAAAACTTTTTGGCAGTTTTTTTAAAATGTGAAATATATATCTTCAATACACCACAGTTATTGTACTTCCAAGAATTTACCTAAGAGAAATAAAAGCATACTTCCACCCAGATTTGTACACCAATGTTCATATTAGCTTTATTCACAATAGATGAAAATCCTACACATCACCATGGTATAGATTAAAATAGCATAACAGAGAGGGAAAAAGGCCTTTCTTTGTCTTGTTCTCCATCAGATGGCTGAGCTGTCCTTACCCCTGGGTGTTTGAGAACATTTATTCATGGGGCATGTTTGGAGTCTTGAGTCCTGTCATATGGGTAGCAGGGGAAGGTGATTTTGCTAGTTCAGAGGAGTAGGGTGGCCATATCTCCAGTGGAAAACATCTCCTGGAACCACAGTGAAACAGTGTCAGATCATGGCCTGAGTGGCATGTTGTAAATAAGGTACAGTGAATAAATACCTGGAGTTGATAAACATGAGCTGAGGTGGGAGAAGCAAAGAACAGAGGTAAGCCCAAGTTGGATCTCATATAGCATGGAGGCATGTGCAATAGACCTGCAGAGAGATTGAGGTCCTCCTCATCAGAGTGGGTAATGATAGAATTAGATTTGGACACTAACGGTAATACAATCAAATTTTTATGCTCTAGTAGAGTGAGCAGGGAGAGGGAGAGAGGGAGAGTAAAGGAAAATCCCAGGCAGGCTCCATGCTGAGCTCGATTCCATGACCCTAAGATCCATGACCCTAAGATCATGACCTGAGCCAAAATCAAGAGTCAGATGCTCAACTGATTAAGCCACCCAGGCACCCCCCATGCATATTTTCTGACCACAGTGCTATGAAACGAAAAGTCAACCACAAGAAAAAAATCTGGAAAGACCACAAATACATGGAGGTTAAATAATAAACTACTAAACAATGAATGGGTCAACCAGAAAATCAAAGAAGAAATAAAAGAGTATATGAAAATGAAAACACAACAGTCCAAAACCTTTGCAATGCAGCAAAAGAGGTTCTAAGAAGGCAGATTATAACAATAGAGGTCTACCTCAAGAAGCAAAAAAAAAAAAACAAACCTCAAATAAATAGCCTAACTTTCCACCTAAAGAACTTAGAAAAAGAACAACACACAGACACTAAAGCCAACATAAGGAAGGAAATAATAGATTAGAGCAGAAATAAATGATATAGAAACTAAAAAAAAAAAAAAATCAATGAAACCAGGAACAGGTTCTTTGAAAAACTTAATAAAATTGATAAATCTCTAACTTATCAAGGAAAAAAAGAGAGAATTCAAATAAAATCACAAATAGAATATTATGAAAAACTACATGCCAACAAATTGAACAACCCAGAAGAAATGGATAAATCCTTAGAAACATATAAACTACCAAAACTGAAACAGGAGGACATAGAAAATTTTACCAGACCAATAACCAGCAAAGAAATTGAGTCAGTAATGAAAGAACTCCCAACAAACAAAAGTCCAGGACAACATGACTTCACAGGCAAATTCTACCAAACATTTAAAGAAGACTTAATACCTATTTTTCTTAAACTATTCCAAAAAATAAAAAAGGAACACTTCCAAATTTATTCTGTGAGGCCAGCATTACCCTGATACAAACCAGATAAAGATACCAGTTAAAAAAGAGGCCTACAGGCCAATATCCCTGATGAGATGTAATATCCCTGATGAAATACAAAAATTCTCAGTAAGATACTGGCAAACCAAATTAAACAATACATTAAAATCATTCACCACGATCAAGTGAGGTTTATTCCTGGGTTGCAAGGATGATTAAATATTCATAAATCAATGCGATGCATAACATCGATAAGAGAAAGAACAAGACCATATGATCATTTCAATACACACAGAAAAAGTATTTGACAAAGTTCAGCATCCATTCATGATAAAAACCCTCTACAAAATAGATAAAGAGAACATATGTCAATATAATAAAGGCAAACTATGAAAAATCCACAGCTAACATCATTCTCAATGAGGAAAAACTGAGAGCTTTTCCCTAAAGTCAGGAACAAGACAAGGGTGTCCACTCTCACCCCTTGTTTTCAACATAGTACTGCAATGAAACAACAAAAAGCAATAAAGAGTATCCCAATTGGCAAGGACGAAGTAAAGCTTTCACTATTTGCAGATGACATGATATTTTATATAGAAAATCTGAAAGACTCCACCAATAAAAACGGCTAGAACTGATAAACAAATTTAGTAAAGTCTCAGGATACCAAATCGATGTGCAGAAATCTCCTGCATTTTTATACACCAATCATGAAGCAGCAGAAAGTGAAATTAGGGAATCAACCCTGTTTACAATTGTACCCAAAACAATAAGATACCTAGGAATAAACCTAACCAAAGAGATAAAAGAACTCTACTCTGAAAACTATAAAACACTGGTGAAAGAAACTGAAAATGATACAAAAAAATAGGAAGACATTCTATTCTATGCTCATGGATTGGGAGAACAAATATTGTTAAAATGTCTATACTACACAAAGCAATCTATACATTTAATGCAATCCTCATCAAAATATTAACAGCATATTTTACAGAGCTAGAACAATCTTAAAATTTGTATGGAAACACAAGACTCCAAATAGCCAAATCAACCTTGAAAAAGAGAGGTAGAGCTGGAGACAGGAAAATACTGGACTAAAGTTATATGACAAAACTGTAGTAATCAAAACAGTAGAGTATTGGCACAAAAATAGACACATCAACTAATTAAAGAGAATAGAAAATTCGGAAATAGACCCACAGTTATATGATCAATTAATCTTTTTTTTCTTAAATTTTTTTAATGTTTGTTTATTTTTGAGAGAGACAGAGACAGAATGCGAGTGGGTTAGGGGCAGAGAGAAAGAGGCACAGAATCTGAAGCAGGCTCCAGGCTCCGAGCTGTCAGCACAGAGCCCGACACAGGGCTCGAACTCACGAACTGTGAGATCATGACCTGAGCCGAAGTCAGACGCTCAACTGACTGAGCCACCCAGGCGCCTCTGGGCAATTAATCTTTGACAAAGCAAGAAAGAATATCCAATGGGAAAAGACAATCTCTTCAACAAATGGTGTTGGGAAAACTGGACCATTTTCTTATACCAAACACAAAAATAAATTCAAAATGGATTAAAGCCATAAATGAGAGACCTGAAACCATAAAAATCTTAGAAGAGAACATAGGCAGTAACCTCTTTGAAATGGGCTATAGCAGCTTCTTTCAGATATATCTCCTGAGACAAAGGAAATATAAGCAAAATAAACTATTCAGACTTCATCAAAATAAAAAATCTCCTGGACAAGGAAGGAAACAACAAAAACTAAACGAAAACTAAAAAGCAACATAATGGGAGAAGATATTTGCAAATGACATGTCTGATAAAGGGCCAGTATCCAAAATATTTTGGACTAAAAAACTTGTAACAGTCAACAACCCAAAATCAAATAAGCCATTAAAAATGGGCAGAATACATGAGCAGACATTTCTTTAAAGAAAACATAGATGACAAACAGACACATGAAAAGATGTTCAACATAACTCATCATCAGGAAAATACAAATTAAAACTACAATGAGGTATCACCTCACACCTGTCAGAATGGCTAAAATCAACAAGACAAGGAACAAGTGTTGGCAAGGGTGTGAAGAAAGCAGAACCCTCTTAGGGTTGAGGAACAGCTCACTGTTGGTGAGCATGCAAACTGGTGGAGCCTTTATGGAAAACAGTATGGAGGTTCCTCAAAAAGTTTAAAATAGAACTATCTTATCATCTAACAATTGCACTGCTGGATATTTATCCAAAGAATACAAGAACACTAATTCAAAAGGATACATGCATCCCTGTATTTATAGCAGCATTGTTAATGATAGCCAAGATATGAAAGCAGCCTATGTCCATCAATCCATCAATTGATGAATACATAAAGAAGCAATACCATGAAATATTATTCAACCATAAAAAAGAATGAATACATTAAACCGTAAAAAAGAATGTTGTTTGCAACAACATGAAGTGGAGCTGGAGAATATAATATTAAGCAAAGTAAGTCAGCCAGAGAAAGACAAATAGCATATGATTTCACTCATATGTGGAACTTAAGAAACAAAACAAACATGTAAAGGAAAAAAAATACGAGAGAGAGAGAGGGAGAGAAAGCAGGAAACAGACTCTTAATTACAGAGAACAGTCTAATGGTTGCCAGAGGGGACGTGGGTAGAGGAATGCTTTAAATAGGAGTTCACTTGTCATGATGGGCACAGGATGATTTACAGAAGTGTTGAATTACTGTATTATACACCTAAAACCACTATAACATTGTATGTTAACTAACTGGAATTAAAATAAAAACTAAAACCAAGAAAAATCACGTTAAAATCTCTTATATAAAATAGTGCTAGAAATAAAGAAAAATGAAAAGAAAAAAATAGGGGAGCCTGGGCAGCTCCTGGGGCGCCTGGGTGGCTCAGTCGGTTAAGCATCCGACTTTGGCCCAAGTCATGATCTCACGGTTTGTGAGTTCAAGCCTTGCATCGGGCTCTGTACTGACACCTCAGAGCCTGGAGCCTGCTTCGGATTCTGTGTCTCGCTCTCTCTCTGCCCCTTCCCTGCTTATGCTCTGTCTCTCTCTGTCTCAAAAATAAATAAAGCATTAAAAATAAATAAATAAATAAATAAATAAATAAATAAATAAATAAATAATGGAAGCCACAGGGAGGGAGAAGATACAATATTCTACAAGTAGCTTTTAATGAGAATATATAAAGAACTACATAAAATTAGGGAAAGATAAGAAAACCAATATTAAAGAATAGGTAAGGGACTTGAAGGGACACTTCACAGAGATGCATATCTAAATGGCTGATAAATTTATGTAAAGATTGTTCTTTTTATTAATGACTAAGAAACTACAAACTAAAATAACAGTATAATACCACTGCACAGCCATCAGAAAGGCTATAATGAAGAAGAAGGAAAAATATCAAGTTTAGGCAAGGATGTATAGCAATGGGAACTCTTACACATTGCAATGAAATTGATGAAGTCACTTTGGGAAAATATTTGTCAGTATTAATAAAACTTTAGCAAATTCATGCTCTATATCCCAACATTCCACTCTTAGGTATAGATATATATTGGCTGAAAGATATATAAGAAAATATTAATAGTACCAATATTTGTAATAGACAAAAGCTGAAAACCACACTCTACAAATGATAAAATGAATACATAAATTATACCAGTTGCACAATGGAATACTGTCTGTATAGAATGAAAATGAACAAACTATAACCCCAGCCAAAGATAGGGATTCATCTCACAAAGGTGGGCGCCTGGGTGACTCATTTGGTTAAGCGGCCAACTTCAGCTCGTGTTATGATCTCACAATTCAAGCCCCACGTCAGGCATGTTTACAACTCAGAGCCTGGGCCTGTTTCTGATTCTGTCTCTCTTTGCCCCTCCCCTGCTCATACTCTGTGTCTCTCTGTCTCAAAAATAAATAAAAGCATTAAAAAAAATCTCGTAAACATAATGTTGAAGAAGATAGACCAGAGTTTCTATTTATAAAAATTTCAAAATCAGTCAAAATTAATGTATAGTGTTACATGGAGCTGTTGTAACGGGGGGTGAATAATGATTGGGAAGGGACTTGATAGGACTCATGGTGGTACAATTCCTAGTTGTAATGTTCCGTTTCTTGTTCTGGGTACTGATTATAAGGGTGTGTTCAGTTCGTAAAAGTTGGTCAATTTGTATGCTTCTGATTTGTGTCTATATGTATCTTGTACTTTAATAAAAAGCTTAAAAATTTCCAAATCTTTGAATACAATGTTTTTTTCTGTATATTTCTTTATTATGTGAGTTCAAATGCTTTCATTAATATATATTAAAAAAACTTTTTTTAAGTAGCATGTGAGAAGTGTGGCTTAAGTATTATAAAGGATAAAGTATTATAGCAGCTAGATTCACAAAGCAAAGTTGAAATAAATTATTTTGTCCTTGTCGTAATTGGGAGAGGAGGTTGGCAGGATATAGTCCACTTTAGCTCAGTAAAGGCTAGCCAATGGAGATGAAACCTAAAAGGTATTCATGAATGAACCCCATGAGCATGGCTGAAGGATCAGCCTGTACAAAGACCCTGAGGTAGAAGAAATCTTGGTAGATTTGTCAAGCTAAAAACTACATCTGGCATGTAGTATGAAAAAAGGAGAGTGATATGCAGTGAGATTGACATTCCAGGCAAGAACCAGATCATGGAAAACCTTGTAGTCATGGTAAGGAGTTTGGGTTTTGTGCTTATGATGAGCAATCATTGGAGAATTTATACAATAAAAACAAAAAGAGCTGGTACATGTTTTTTAAAGGTGATGGTAGATAGCCATGAGAACAGACTGGAAAGGGGCAAAAGTGGAAGAAGTTGATCTGTTAGAAGGCCACTACAAAAGTGTGTGTGAAAGATGATGATGTAAGATTAATGAACAACAAATATCTTAGAATGGAAGACATAAGGTTATGCCTACTTCTGTAATACCTATATTTTCATTATAAGCATTCTGACAATTATAATTAATTATCTGACTCATTTATGATCTGAACAATTATAAAATACAAAGATCCTAAAATGAAAATATTTATCAAGATTGCTCTACTTTAGCAGTGAACACTGATCACATATTTACAAATATTTCTCAAAAAGATAGGCTAGTTCAGTTTTATAACTCTGGGGAGTGTAGAGGAATGCAATAAGCCAGGAGATTTCCACCAGGGCATCCTTCAACATCAATGCCAGTCAGTATATGATCTGTGCTAAGGGCCCCAAGGTTTGAGTCTACTATTCAATCTCTCAAATCTGTGACAAAATAGAAATACCTTTAAAATGGTGACATATCTTTCTAAACTCAAAGGGGTTTCGATATTGTTGGAATAACCTGCAGCTATGTTAAGAAGATCTATTACTTGGCTCACTAGTGTTTTAGTATACAACCTTGTGGGTTCGGTTTTCTATTTAGAAGACATTTAGCCTTAGATCCCTGCTATGAGAGCAGCAATAGTTGAAATGCTAAACAAATAGTTCTTTACCGAGGCAAGTATATAGTGTAGGCTGATCTCATTTTGTGTACCTGAGAACTATAAAAAGAGTGGATTGCCAGATAGCAATAAATAAAATAAAATAAATAAATAAATAAAAGCATTAAAAGTATACCATAAATATGTGTTGAATTGAATGACCCTCAATTTGTTTGCACTATAACTTCTGAGAGATATTTACAGAATAAAACATCTAACCCAATGCCCAATAAAAAGAACAATGAAATCATAACTTATTAGTGGCAGTGTGGTGACACAGAAAGAGATGTGAAGCCAATGGTTTGATTCCTGCCTCTTTCACTTTCTAGCTGTGTGACCAGAGCAACCATAACAAACTCTCTGAGACTAAATTTTCTCATGCACACAAGAAAAAACACCAATAGCATCCTAAACTCTCAATGCTGTTAGAATGATCAGTTAAGACAATTCATACAAGGGGAACCTGTGGGGCTCAGTCGGTTAAGCAGTTGACTTCGCCTCAAGGCATGATCTCACTGTGACTTCAAGTTCCGCATCACTCTATGCTAACAGCTCAGAGCCTGGAGCCTCCTTCAGATTCTATGTCTCCCTCTCTCTGCCCTTCCGCTACTAGTGCTCTGTCTCTCAAAACTGTATAAATATTAAAAAAATTTTAATAAGACAATTCTTACAAAAAAAATCTGAACTCAGCCACTGCTGTTAATTTTTACTACCAAAAGAAGAATTCTGCTTTGCCTATAGGAAACCTATTTGAACTTGACTTTCCCCTGTAAATCCTAGAGGAAGTGATTGAAATACTTGTCAATTCAATCCACTTAATCTTTTATGAATTTTAAAAAGCATACATTTTAAAATAACATGTAGCCGGCGTGCCTGTGTTGCTCAGTCAATTAATCATCTGACTCTTGATGTTGGGTCAGGCCATCATGATCTCACTATCCATGAGATAGAGCCCTGTGTCAGGCTCGGTGCAGAGCCTGCTTGGGATTTTCTCTCTCCGTCTCTCTCTGCTCCTCCCCTGCTCACGCTCGCTAGCTCTCTCTCAAAATAAATAAAACTTAAAAAAAATATAAAAATAACACATAGCTATGTAGCACTTCATCAGGGTTCCTCACTGAGTTCATGGATTTTAATACCTCATATGAAGGGTTGATTTTTTTGTTTGTTTTGTTTTGTTTTGTTTTTCAGCAAAGAATGAAATAGCCAGACAGGAGCAGTTCCTTTTTAGACTCTGATCTGCTTTCTGTGAAGTGTACACTTACCCATTCTACCCTGGACAGAGAGATAAATAAGACAAATGCACGTTTCAGGGTGCTATATTTCACAATACTGAAGAGATGCTTTTACTGTGGAACTTCAGAAAGCTAATGAAATGATTATTTGAGGCCGGAGGGCAGCATTGTCCCTCATTCCTCCTCTTACAATAGAGGGCAGGGGTTCCGCTTTACTCTAGGGAAAAGACAATAGGGAGTGAACACGTGTAGCTTCTCTCTTCACAACTTACTTAATCTTTAACATTGTATCTAAGGTTATTAATATATGTTGGTACAAGTACTGTATCTGAGGCCTCAAAACAGAGGAACTTGTTCCATCCCCACACTTCTCATGTGTAGGTAGGAAGGCAATGACTTTACTTCTTAGGGTTTATACCTATGTTAACTCATTTAATTTTTCCAACAGCCCTATGGAATAGGTCTTTAATCATCTCCATTTTATAGAGGAGGAAACTGAGAGATAGAGATGTTAAGTGACTTTCACACAGTCTCATAGCTAGTAGATACTGAAGGCAGAAACTACACCTGCATCAGGGACCCCATCTTTCTTCACTCATCAAGTGACCTGTTTTGTGAAATGCTTGGATCCTTCAGAAAACTTGCTGATAGACGTACTTGTAAACTACTTTGCAGCCCCAGCTGTACCAAGAGATTTGAGGAGGAAGGAAATGTCTCTATTTTTGTCTTACTCTGTAGTCACATTCTACAATACAGCATTACTAGGAGTTACCTCCCCACCAGGAATAAAACCAATATTGAAATCCTTTTTGGTACCTTGTGTCTCTCCCTTTGTTTGAAAGACCCTGGAGAGGAGTGTTTGACAGGGCCCTCCAGTTACCAACAAATTAGATGAGAAGAATGAACTTAATGAGGTAGAAACAGTTTATTTAGACTTATCTTAAATACACATACATACACACACACACACACACATACATAGATCTACATACATATCATAACATGCAGAGAAAATTACAAATAATGTACATTTGTGCATTGATTATAAAGTGACTATTAATTTCATAGTAGTGTGTAGGTTTCCATCTGACCTAGGTCTTATTTTTCTTTGTTGTTTTTTGGGGGGATTTTTTGTTTATTTTTATTTAGGTAGTGTTTATTTAATTTATGATAAACTCTAAATTTCTATATACCATCCAGAATGGTCAGAGGAGATTAGTATCTTGAGTTTAAGTTTTGCATACTAAAGAGAATTTGTAGTGTGTGTGTGTGTGTGTGTGTGTGTGCATGTGCGTGTAAAATCTAATATATTATATATAAAAGGCATATATGTTTAAATTCAAACCTTAAATGGAAGCAAGCTAATATTAATCATGTCCATATCATGTCCATATTCTCTACATAACCATAATAGCCAAATAATGTTTACATTGTTATAGCCAGTTTTGTAGATTATGCATTGGAAATTAGGTGTTAAAGATTGCGGGTAGAACGATTACTTTTTTCCTAAGGAGCATACAGTAATAAATGATGGAGTCCATATTCCAAGCTTTGTGGACAAAGACTCTGCAACATTACCTTAATGCCCTTAATACCTAATGCCATTTTATCTATTATTATTTTTTAATACTTTACAGTGACGTTAATTGCCAAAGCCTCAAAATGCAAATCTCATCTGGAACATCATATATAGAGTGTATTTAGTGTTGATAACTATCTGGAAGGCTTTCATTCACAGCTGAAAAATAATTGTCTTTACAATGGTTTACTGCCTTTTAAGTTTAACCTCCATTTGTTGGGCTGGAATAAATAACCATTTACTTTTAAGAAATACTATTGCCCCAGAGTTTGGTAAAGTAAACACCATATTGCTATTGTGTGTATGTGTTACATAAAGTACCGGACTTCCTGTAGTATAATTGCCCATTCATGTGGCTACCAGTCAATCTCTTTCAAGTCTGATACTTTTCTGGATGAATTGAATGTTGAGCCAGGCATAGAGGGAATCTAGATGTTTAGAAAAATATTTTTGGCCATATTTCTAAAATTATTCAGAAACCGAAGCCATTCTTTTTTTATAGAATTGTGGGGGCTAGGGGAGAGGAAAGAAAAGAAAAAAAAAAAAGATGCCCCTTACTTAATGCAAATATCAACTTCAAACTGACAGAGAGCCATTTTTTTTAAGTAAAAAGTTTAGGAAGCTAGTAGTTGCCATACAAAACAGAGTCACCAATTAATCCCCCAAATCCATGGGGAGAAAGACTGTCACTCAATTTTTGACGGGTCCCTTTTGACAATGCTAAAATTTTGGTAAAAGATAGCAGAACAGAATCTAATTGTAAGAAATATCTAGTCTATTTATAATAATTGCAAACCAATTAAAAATGTTAAAAGGCTATGAATGATACTGTGATATATTTATTGCTGCAATGGACATGTCTTCCCTGAACTAAGACCATCACACAATTTCAAATAGGCCACTAAGCACACATTACATGATCACAGTTTTCAGCTTCTTTTGATTTAGGCTGAATTGGAACCAGTGACCTAGAAGCAAAGAGTGTCGTATTCCATTACTAAATGTCTTCGCTAGTCTGTTACCCTCAGTTTTTTTTTCCTTAATCATTTTTATTAGCAGCATTCCCATTTTTATCATCAGACAATTTGAAAGATCTCAAGAATGTGCCCTGACACAAATTATAGCTATTGTTTACACTACCTTCTTGTAAAGACAGACTATCCCCAAGTGTGCGATTCACCTTGAATTATGCCAGCCGCCGTCCTATTTCAGTATTTGTTCTTCTTTTATTCTCTGTTATAGTCTCTAAATGGCATTAGATGTGGTTGGAATGACAAGTGCCATTTCAGCTCCATAAGCGAAGGTGAATTCAAGAAGGAGCCACCAGACACCTGTCCATCATAACCTGGGCAAGCTAGCCCCAGGAGTAGAGCTATGTAAATTGTTCCAAAAATGTGCTCACTGCTTTTATTTGATATATATATTCTTTTCATTTTCACCTCACAGCCTCACAGAGCTTTGTAGCATGCAATGTAAAAAAGAAATCACCCTTGTTCCTTCATATTTTTTTCAACAGGTTAATGCAAAAATATAATAGAAATTGGAGTTCTTTTTTCTTTGGGTCGTATGTATTTTTCTGTAGACTTACATTTCTTGGAATGCCTGGCATGTCTACAGTGATCTGTGAAATAGAATGCCTAGATAGAAAGGGAAGTAGATCAATATCGCTTTAACAGAGAAAGTGCTTCATGAAGACACATTGGTACATAATTAAACATAACAAACATTTCCCAAGGACAGATTTCTCTAACTCAACAAAATCAAACCCCCATTCCCTTGTGTTTTACCCTGATGAGAACTTCATAACTTTGGAGTGCTGGAAAGGGATTTGGAGGACAAGTATGCTAGCTATTTATAGAAAATGATAGGCTCCCAGCTTAGAGAGAAACCTTAAGCTAAAACAAATATGTTTAGAGGAAATGGTATGGACAGTATAAACGCTAAAGAATAGTATATGGAGGCACATGGCTTGCACTAAATCTTAGTTTTTGAGCTTACTTGTTTTCACAGTTCCTATAGTTGCCATTATTTGCAATTTCCTTATGAAGTTTTATTTAAAAAAATCTCATAATCAAATCTATAAAGATGGAGATACAAAAACAGTGTTTTAGGGAAATTTTTATCAACACGTATTTCTTTTTTTAATGTAATTTATTGCCAAATTGGCTTACATACAACCTCCAGTGCTCATCCTAACAAGTGCCCTCCTCAATGCCCATCACCCACTTTCCCCTCTCCCCCACCTCCATCATATTTCTTACAACTAAAATTATTTGGGAGTATCATTTATGGGTTTATCAACCCTTATTGTACATTTATTAGGTTGGGGCTTTCAAAAGGAGACGCCAAAGCAAATATTTGGAAACAAGTAGAGTATTTGGAAGGTGACCGTAGGGAACACAGTGAAGGAGTGAAAGAGTAAGAAATAAAAGAGGAACCAATAAAGTTTTATTAGTAAGTGGATTACTGCTGTGGGAAACTGGAGTTCAATCCTGCCGTGGACGCTCTAAGAGATTTTGTAGAATTATTTCACCTAGGGAGGAAAACAACAAGCTGTGTACCCACTACTATTCATTGATTGAGAAGCACTCCTGGTGGCATTAACTCCATGCCAAGCACAGTTCAGGTGCAAAGACTGGACCCAGGGAAAGGGGAGCAGAGAGCTATCGGTATGAATAGAATATGGCACAGTGGAATCTGACTTCAGAAGTGAGCTGAGGGATATAAGAGGAGTTCCCACAGGGTCAGTTATAATGCATATGAAAAACCTTAAAGCAAGGGAGAGCAGTACAAAGGAGACCACTATCTAGATAGATTGTATTTTACAAAATTGAGAGTACTCAGCAGTTGCTATAAAAGAGGGTTACAAGCTCTCATTTCCCCAATGTAATTATCTCTATCTATTTACAGTTTTTATGGGTAAGAACTCCTCCCTAAAGAGAAAATTCTCTTTAACACTTTCTTCTTTACTACATATATTAGAGGCACGATGTTTGTTGTTCACTAAATACCATTGCCAAGCTGTCAAGCTCTATTTTCAAAGTCAGTTCATTTTGTAAAGATATATGACTTGAGGCTCAGGGGAGGTTTGAAGTGATTTACAACAGCGTACACAAGTACAGATATCCAGGGCTTCCATTCCCTATTTTTGGAGTTTAAGAGGATCCTCGGACCATTGAATAGGTAGGGATGTTTGTTCTGGAAGTACAGTTCAGATATGGTCAAATAGAGTTTCAGGGCTCATGCTATGTCAGTGCTACTGTGTGAACAATTGGAGATATTCTGAATGCTGTGAAAGGGAAGTCTTTTTTTTTTAATAATATTGAAAATAACTGCTAATGTGCTTCCTTAGCACTGGTGATGTGATTTAGATGCTCCCTGGAAGCCAGCGAATGGGTGGTTGTGTTGTGGGTGAAGTATGGATGCCCGCCACTGCAGACTTCAGTCATGTCCACATGACCATCCCTCTTCTGTCTCCTGCAGAAGCCCACTTCTCTCTCCTGCAGAATAGCCCAAATCCCTTGCTATTATTCTCTTCGTTTTGGGCTTTTTATTTCTTGTGGGCCAGAGAAAGGAGGGAGTCTGGCACCAGTGCTCCTCTTTCCACTCTTTTCTTGTGGTTCAAATTTCATCCCTAGAGATTTTAAGGGTCACACCTTTGGGCCTCACCCAGTACAAATCCAAGACTTGCAAATTCAAGACTTTAACTTCGTACCAGTATTTGGAAAATAAAAGCACCAAGAAACATTCTCCTGGGGCTCAGATTCTGCTGTGATCTCCATTATCTGAGACGGGCCATTGGAGTGGCCCAGCTAGCTGAGTGGCAGGTGGGCGCACTAGACACCAAAAGGGAAAATTCGAAATAATATTTCAGAGTTTTAACTTCCCATAAAAATCACCTAAAACCTGGAATCGTAAGCAATCTCTATGTACCTTATAGACACTATATAATAATGATAACAGTGCCTAAATAGGCATACATTGAAATGGTTTGGTTGGAAGTTTTAATTACTCTGTGGTTTAGCTAATAATATGATTTAGATGCCAATTTTATTTTAATGAACCAATAATTTTTAAATGTACTTGAAGGTGTTGACAAAAGTCAACACCTGATAAAAAGTGGTGATCCATATTTCACAAGTATATTTTCATTCTTGTGAGTTGAAAATAATATACAGGTTTATAAATTTGTTTTCACTATACTAAGTTATGTACAAAATATATAACTTATTTTCTATTAAATTATCTGATCTTCTCAGAATCTCCTCTCCCCGATCCCACACACAGTATGGTAGTACACATGAGCAAAACAAAACTAAGCTTAGGATAATGTATGTTGCTTATCCAAAAATTTAAATGGTATCTTTAGTTGACTCATTCTCTTTTAGATGAACTGTAAAACTTTACAAATTCTCCACTCTCCCCCTACCTCCAAGTTCTTTTTGTTTCTTTCTAGGATGTAGTCTGGATGTCAAGGACATGTGGCACCATATGTGACAGGTAGGTCTCTGGAAGTCCTTCAACCAAGGCAGGTTCTCAGGTTCCTCACTGGTGTCCACTTAAGTGTGATTGGTCGATACTGAAAACCAGACTAGTGACAAATGAGGGGCACTGCTGCCCTTCAGCATTCTGCAAGGGTTTGTTGGTATAACATCCAGGATGTATATCTCAGAGACTGATTGTAGTCTCTGTCAGTAGGGTATGTCCAGACTGTGATCCCCCTGGGCTGTGGACCCCTGATATTGATCTATGATCTCCACATGTGTCTGACCCAGGCTGTCTGCTGTACAGCCCACAGCTTCAGTTCACATTGCGTCTTCTCTAGCAAACTCCTTAGTCAAGACCTCCACTCAGACTATTCACTAACTCTCTTAATGCACTATGAGGCATCTACTTAACTGTGTCTACTCCGAAGAGAACTTGATAACTGCAAGTCCTTTATCCACCCCAAAAGATGTACCACTGAATTTATTGCTTATATGATTTGTATGAGAAGTTTCTATGACATAGTTTATTTCCAGTGTTTGAAAAGGAAGGGAGAAAGTGCTTCTGCTACCAGGAACATCCAGATGTTGGATACAAACAGTTCTGTTCCAACAAAAGGAGTAATGAGCTACCAGAATTTGTTATTCTAGAATTTAAATGCAACAGATTCAAGGAATGGATCTGTCTGGTTTGTTGCTTTACATATCAAGAGCAACATATAAGTGCTTGATAAGTATTTGTTGAATGAATGAATGAATGAATGAATGAATGGGTGAATGACAGTAACGTATGATTTGCTCAAATCGCACCTGAATGATATAAGGCTTTTTTTAGAGGTGAAGGAGTTCCCTTGTGTCACAGTGTTCTTTGCTTGAGCCTGGGATGTGCTCCACATGGGTCATTTCACTAAAACTTTCTTTAAGATGCTGAAGAAGAACCAGAAGTCTTGCTGTGATAGAGTCTTCAACAGAAACTAAAAATGGCACAGACAGTGGTGTTTGTATTGGTCACTGGCATTGGCATCTTCACAGCATTTTGACCTTGACAGATGTTTACTTCTTGGGACTCTGGCATATTCAGCTACCATGAGATTATCTATAGAATGACTATGGACATTGGCATTTCCATAGGGCATCAGTAATGTGGGTGCAACTATATTGATATGGTTTCCATATCACAGCAGCACTCTCAGTAACCACTGCCAGTGAAGTTGCTGCTTTCATTAGCAGTGTCCCACAGTATGTGCCTGCAAGTCAAGTTAGAATAGGAAGAGAGAAAACTGAGAAGTAATGTAAAGACCAGAATAATGGTATGTGGATATTATCAGAGGTTTTAAGAGGAATCTGAATTTTTTTTTTTTTCAGAGAAGACGACAGAAGAGCTAGAAAGCAGTTTTATGTTTTATGCTTATAATTGTGATCAAATTTTGTATTTTAAAAATAAGGGATGAAATGACCTAGAAATCTTGGTGTGTGTGTGTGTGTGTGTGTGTGTGTGTGTGTGTGTGTGTTCAGATATAATTCAGTGACAAAACTGACAGCAAATTCAAGGTTCCAGTCCTATTTTTACTCCTATAAGTTTTGGGAGTCTGTATAATTACTACCGCTTTCAGAAATTCCATTTTCTCATTTTAATTGAAGATATCAATTCCTGTCCTGCTTACCTCACATGCTTACTATAAGGATAAAAAAAGATAATGCTTATGAAAATCTTGATGAATTAGAAAATGCTTTACAAGTGCAAGAATTATTGTTTTCCATATTAATTTGTTGAATAACGTATTGAATAAATTGGTTAACAAGTAACAAAGATTCAATCAAACTAACTTCAGAAAAATGGAATGAAATTTTCTGAATACAGCAAGTTCATGGATCTCAAGGGCAAGGCAATAATCAGAGCCAGGCCTCATGTGAATAGGAACTAGAAATGGAAACATGAAGGATTAAAGCTCTTCTCCCACTTCTCTGGGGTCACAGGATTTCTCTTAGTGCTCCACTTTCCATGAGTGTATCTCATTCATCTCTCTCTTAACTGTTTTCCTCTGAGGTTTTTCTCCCTCATAACCTCTCATGCACAATGACTCATATTTGCCACTGCAGTTCTTACTCTACCTTATCCCTCCCTTTTTTTTTTTTTTTCTTTAACTCAACCATATACCTTTCACTGTAACTGTATTATTGCTTCAAATTTCTTAGATAGGGACCTGACTGAACCTGCTCTTTGTGATAAAGAAGGCTACATAAATCATGAGTTACCAGTAACTCTGTGTCCATTAGGTCTGATTAAATCAAAGTTCCTCAGTGGTCCCATTGTCTAAGGCTGGAGCAATGTGGTCAAGATGTTCCCTGCCTACTCGTGGTGGCTAAAGGAGAATCAAGTTATTTGAGAAGAGGTTGGAGTAGAGCAAGCTGTTTACAATGCTGTAAAAAATCCTGTGCTAGTTCAATTTGTGAAGGGTATCTTAGTCTGTCTGGGCGGCTATAATAAAAGTACCATAGACCAGTTGGCTTAAACAATAAGTATTTCTCAAAGCTCTAGATACTGGGAGGTACAAGGTGCAGGCAGATTTGGAGTTTGGTGAGGACCAGTTTCCTCATAAATGGTTGTGTGGGTTCTCTTTTGTAAGGGTACTAATCCCATTCATGAGGGCTCCACCTTCATGACTTGATCACCTCCAAAGGCCCCACCCCCTAATATCATCACATTGGAGGTAAGGACTTCAGCAAGTGAATTTTGGGATGACACAAATAATCAGTCCATAACAAGAGGGCAACAATGGAATTACATGAGACCACTCATTAGTGGGCATAGTTGTTGGATCTGTGGAATAAAAACACAGACCTTGAAAGGTTAGAAAGAAGAAAGAATGGTTTCATCCACTCCAGAATTTTGCTTGGGTCTGCCTCTGAATATTATAAATTTCTACTCAGTATTTCATTATTTGTTTTTTGCTGACAGTAATGAATGGGTACACAGATATATGTAAGTGAAACAAGATTCTATTTAAGTTTTTGTATATTAATAAAGTATTATAGGACTTTGATGTGGCAGCAAATTTCCTTCCTAATTATGTTCTGTTAAAGTGGATCCATATTCCTTGAATACACATATTAATAACCTTTGGAAATTATTAAGGAACCCACACCTTTTCTTAGTGGATAGAGCAAACATTGACACACAAATGACTAAGCATTTACAATGCCACTAAAGTGGCATTTGACAAAAGATGCCGTAAAACTTAAACATGATACTTTCTAACAAATATTTAACATTAGGATTTTTTTCTTATTTTTGTTTTTTTCTCTTCTGCAACATCCTTACCTTTCTTGTCCTTGAGGCACTTTGATTGAAGAGACTTTGCTCCTTGATGCTTTGCACTTCTAAGTAGAGACCAGGTGCCATTGATTACTTTGGGTTGACAGATGACACCAATGTTAGTTATCCTTTCTGTCTCTGTGCATGAAGCCCAGATGCATTATGTCATTGTAAAAAAAAACTGCATATGAAATCAATAAATTCAAGGAAAATGGCCATAAAGCAACAATTCTTTAAGTTGAAGGAGAGTAAATTGCTTGTGCTACCCAGATAGTTTGGAATTTGTTGCTGTTTCCATAAGAGAGGTTTTCTTTCCAATACCTTCAGGGTTAGAAATTATAGTTAGACACTCTAAGCCTAAAAATCTGGTGCATTAATCTTTATATATGTTATTTTCCATTGCATCTTGCTTTATTTATGGAAATCATTTTGCTAGAGTAATACCATAGGCTATACAATTTGTTTTCACGAGGAATTAGAGTTTTAAAAAAATAGATCAAAATAAAACTAGTGATGAAATACCATTTGAAAAGTACCCTGAAGAAATTACTATTTATTGGTTTTGATAAATGTTTCCCAGATTTTCTTAGAGGGTGGAAGTTTGGCTGCATTTATAAATCATCATTTAACACTCTAGTGACTTTTGAAGTTAACATTTTGGACCATCAGTTCTTTTGTTCTAGTACTTATCTAATGGCTTGTATCCTATATCATTTTTTCCTTATTAAATAACACCCATGAGAGCTTATCATAAAATGGAGCATGTGAAAGCGATAGGAAAGATTTTCAAAACTGTATTTCATCCCAAAATCTTCAAAAGAGAAAAAAAAAGAAAGCAATAGCCAATTGAAATTGTGATTATAGAAACACTGTCCATACTAATGTGAATTCATTTTATTAAAAATTCAAATGTAAAAATTTTCAGTACAATAAATGCTTTAGGTCAGTTTCTTGGTAGTGTTTCTAGTACATCTCCAGTTCCCATATATGTATTCTCTAATATGTGGATTGCTCCAATCAACTCAGCTTATGGACTCAGCAATAAGAGTTTTAATTAAACACACTGAGTAATTCTCATGAGTGGAAGAATCTCATCTATATTGACCTAGGACCCAAGTCATAAGCTTTTCTATAAACTGACAATCAATGTTCCTGATACTCTATCTTATTAGTCATAGATAATTATAATCGTAATCATAGTATTATTCAATTAATAATAGGTTAAAACTAATTTTGTCTTTAAATTGCTGTTAACTGTATTATCAATTATTTATTAATTTTTAAAAATGAAGTCAGCTTTTGAAAGAACGTTATCAGTAGATGCAGGAGTCCAGAGACCCATACACTCAGGAAAAATCCTGGTCATTAAATGAGAAAAAAAAAGTAGTAATAATTAAGATTACCAACTCTAATAACTTTCACTGAAAAAAAAAAGCTCATAGATTTATAGTTTACTAAATTCTGAATATATTCTAAAGTTTTTACAGTTATCCTTTTGTTTAATCTTTATAATAATTCTATACAGTAGGTATAGATATCTCCATTTCAATTTCTCTTTTTTAACATTTATTTATTTTTGAGAGATAGTGAGAGACAGAGCATGAGTGGCAAAGGGGCAGAGAGAAAGGGAGACACAAAATCTGAAGCAGGCTCTAGGCTCTGAGCTGTCAGCACAGAGCCTGATCCCGGGCTGAAACCCACGAACCATGAGATAATGACCTGAGCCTAAGTTGGACCCTTAACTAACTGAGCCACCCAGGCACCCCTAGATATAGCCATTTATAGGTAAAGAAACAAAGAAACAGAAATTTAAGTTTTTTCTCCAGGTTATGTGTCTAAGAAGTGATGAATCCAAGATTTAAAGCAAATCCGACTGACATTCAGAGCCCGTGCTTTATCCCCACACTTTTCTCTGGTTAAGGAAAAGCAAGTCTAGCAAGGGTTTTATTTTGATGTATTTATTGTGTGTGTACAATAAAGTTAACTTCCCTGCTGACACTTCATATTTGGTACACAGAATGGACATCTTGTTCTTCAGTAGCACTTGAGTGCCCCTGTTCCCTGTTTCCCCATATCCATTCCATCCTTACCTGCTCTGCTTTATGTTCCAGTCCAAGGCTGCTTTTCCCTCTGTCTTCTAGTTGGATTTGGAAAACCGAAGGAATCAGTTGGAGGTGAGAATTCTGGAGGAAGGAGTATCTGGGATATTTATTAAAACTCGTTCCTTCTTTGTGAAAGACTACTGTTTTGGCAGTAGCTCACTTTCTATGACTGGAGCTCTTGTCCAGTTATATAAGGCCACACCCTCCACCAGTCACTTCAGACCAGGGATAGCAATAGCTTTATATTATCCCCAGCTCTGAAAAGCATCTTTTATTAAATTCTTTTCAATTATTCCTTTGGGTGTCTATCTCCTTTTGGGATCCTAATTAATATATAATCCTTGAGAGTAAATCAGAGAGCTTCTTCCTAGGGAGTGGTTATTTGATTTAGCTGCTATTGTCATGCTGCAAAGAAAGAACAAATAGAAATTTTGTCTGTATATACAAAAGAGTTCTGGGAAAGATCTAGCAATATAAATCATCAATTTAAGAATATGATTGTAGTCATCATCCCTAGCTAAGATATGTGATTCATGGAGACTTAGATTTGGCTTAGTAGAGGGTTATCTGGGAGATAGAACTTTTATTAGAGTAAAAGGTACCCATGTTGTAGATCAAGAGGTCCATCCAAGATAATTTGAAGACCGCTAAAAAGGATTAGGTAAGGTGTTTGTATAAATATCCATATTGATGTGAGGCTGTGTTTACCCAAGGCACAATAGTTAAAGAACAATACCTTTATATCATATCTGAGCAGTGTGCCCCACAAGAACTATTCTGGATGGAGACAGAGCAGGGGTGGCCAAGAACTCTTGTCAGAAATGCAGCTGCATCTGCTGAAGAGAGAGGACCAAGGTGTATTCTTCTGTGTTTGATCCTGTACTCAATGAGATGTCACATTTTAAACAATAAAGTTGATGACAGAATGCCAATGACACTGAACTAAGAAGTGTAAGTAGCACATCCAAAGAAGACAAGACTGTCCCAAACGACCCTAAAACACATTCTGCAAAAATAATATGAAAACCATTAAGTAGAGCTCAGGACGATATATTTAGCCAGAAGAAAATCAAACTGCACAAATTCAATATGAATAAAACTTCTTGTAGAAAAAGAAACCAGAAAAAGAGTTAGTAATGAGAACCATCCAGAAAATGATTTTAGAATGATATCCAACACATGATATTAGCTGATGCAATATTTTTAATGCATTGTAGAGTGTCATAAATATAGTTTATAAATTATGTAAAGAGTAGCAAGGATAATATCTTCCCTTCAAGCAATTATAAGCAATTCTATATATTAATTCCTTGGTAAAATGCTGTTGTCTCAGTAATCTATTGTTACACAACAAACCATCCCAGAATGCAGTAGCTTAAAGTGACAACTCTTTATTTGTTCATGATTCTGTGAATTGGCAGTTGGGTTGGGTTAAGTTGGTGGTACTTCTGTTAGTCTCACCTGAGTCATATACTTAGCTGCAGTTATCTGGTGCCTCTAGTAAGGCAGGCCAGATGGTCCATCCAAAACCCTACACACACACTGGGCATCTGGTGCCTTCTTGGTTGGGTGTCTCTTTCCAGTGGTCTCTTGCCCTCATGGAACCTATCTCAAACTTCTTTACAGGGTTACAGGATGTTCTAAAAGGGATAGAGAAGGTTCTGAAAGTAATCTTGAGACCTGGACCCAGTAGTTGCACAGTATCAATTCCACCACATTTTGTTGGCCAAAGAATATCTCAGGGTGAGCTCAGATTCAAAAGGAGTGGAAATAGACTCTACCATGTGATGGAAAAGTACTAGTCACATTGCAAGGAAACATGTACAGATATAGGAATGAGCTGTGGCCATCTTTTGCAATGGACCACAGATATATATAAATCAGATATTTTCCTTATTTTATGCATAATTAAATAGGATTTTTAAGTCAATAAAGTATGAATGATCCTGAATAATACCCAGTTATAGGACTGAATTTTTGGTCTTTTATGTATACAGGTGGACATATATTCAAGACTTTTCTGTTCTCACATATACAAAGTAAAACAAATCCAAGATTGGTGTTCATTATTTTACATTTATGACCCTACCTACCAGTCTTTCTGCTTTCCAGTTACATGGAAAAAATCCCAACCAAAGACTTTAAATAAAACTATAAATTTAGGTTAAATTATATCAGTTAAGATTATCACATTTTTGGGGCACCTGGGTGGCTCAGTCGGTTAAGCATCCGACTTCGGCTCAGGTCATGATCTCACGGTCCATGAGTTTGAGCCCCGCGTCGGACTCTGTGCTGACAGTGCAGAGCCTGGAGCCTGTTTCAGATTCTGCGTCTCCCTCCCTTTCTCTGACCCTCCCCCGCTCATGCTCTGTCTCTCTCTGTCTCAAAAATAAATAAACGTTAAAAAAAAAATTAAAAAAAAAAAGATTATCACATTTTGAAAAATGTGAAAAAAATTTTAAAAATTTCCTAAATATTTGAAGTAATTTCATGATGAGAAATGATGTTTATAAAAGGTAATCTGTAATTGAGACACCCTGAAAAGATAGATTATGTGTCACACTTACAGGCACTTATAATTTAATGACTTCCAACTGGCTGTCGTGTTCTGTGCCCCTAGCAAACGGCATCTCTTGCTCTCCAAATTGTTTCTTCCTCTGCATTCTTTGGATGGCAGTCACTGGAGCCAGAGGCTAACAATGGAAGATGTTCTTCTAACAACAACATCTGCTTGCATTGTAAAATTAGCCATGCATTAGTAGCTTTTGCTTTTAGTTAAACTTTAATTGTGAAGAAATAAGATGCATGCACAGTACTTGTTGACAGATACATTTTCTTCATAGAGGAAAATTGTCAAGATGCTTATATGCATGAGGTTAAATAAAATCAGAGTCATTAAAATTTTCATTTCCATGAATAATATATATTGGAAAGAATTAAAATAGGAATTATAAAATGTTCTCCTTTTTTTCCACAAAGAGAATTTTTATGAAGAAAATGTGAAATATAAATATTGTTGTTGCTACATGTATCACAGTGGCCCAACAACCAATATGTCTAGCAGGTTCTTGAAACCTAGCACCTTCCCAAGGGATTTCTGTTCTAGCTTCACCATAGAACAGGATACATCTGTGGCTACTCTTGGCATGAGAAAGACGGACTTGTCTGCAAACTTTGATGGTCAAGCTTATTTCTACTTCACCCAGAGAGAAAAAAGTTGAGGGTCTGTGGAGTAGGTTATAGTATCACTAAGACAAAGGAAAACATTGCTCTCAATAACTGATGTCAACCTTTGATACTGCAGAAAGGGATCTAAGAAGGAACAGAGACTAGGCTAGACATGTGGGGTGACTCTTAACCTAGTGATTCTTTTCAGGATGTCTCTGGAGTTGATAGATGTTTTGAGCAGATTTAGTGCCCATTTTATACATAGTGTATAATTTAATTCACTTACCTGGATAGTCCATTTAAAATATTTTTCTTACCATAAATGATCCAGATTATCCTCTTGTATATGTTTAGATTCAAATATATTTCTAAATATAATAATAATTTGTTATGGCAGTTGATCTAGAAAACACAAACTTGATTATTTTTCCTTGCTCTCCATATTTCAGAAGTTGGAAAGTGATTAGTTCAAGTATGTAAAGTTAGAAAATCATTACTAAATTTTTAAATCAAATTTCTCATATTAACTTTTTTATTTATTATATGAAATACAAAAGTTTTGTACAAATTTGTTTTTCTAGAAACTATTTGTATGGCTACTGTTCACTTTATTCTCTAAGAATAAAATATTCTTAGGAAAAATCCCCCAAACTTCCTCTACCCAAATTAGAAAACATGCCAGACTTGCATCTCTGTTTTATAACACTTGCAAAACTAAATCTTGGAGAGCTATGTGCTCAGATATGATTCCACCCCAAACTTCAGTACCTACAGTTTAAACCACTATTCAATACTAACTTGGTTTATATTTCTAATTTCAAAAGTAAGAATAATTTTTCTTGGTAAAAGTTGCTGTTTCATATTAATTGAGTTTTAGATAGGACTATATGTCAACTCATTTACACATTAGGTTTCTGAATTTATTTTTTCTTTCTGTTGGTATAAAATACTAAAAATAAGTTATGAGGAGTAATTAGGGAAAATACCTTATTCACTTGACTTCTGGAGAGAAACATCCACTTTATGGAATAGGAAGTAGATAAGAAAGGACTGAAAATAAAACATAAAATTATAAAGTAAGGCACCAGCATCAACCTTCTTACTTCTATTAGTTAGACCTTTAGTTTCTGAAGTTTCTTCTGAGAGAAAATTGTGTCTCATGGAAGCTTCAGAAACAACAAAGAAAGACCAAAAGAACATTAAAAAAAATACTATGGTCGAATCAATTTTAGAAAACAGTGCACATTTTATTTCTCATTAGAGATTCAAGCACAAGCTACCACTTAAGAGACTCTGAAAAGTTTCTCAGAAAAGAAACCTATCTTACTTTAACTCACCATTTTCTAAATATTTTATCATCACAGAACACCTTTTTCTCATAACGACTATTAATATCCTGAGGCCAAATGTTTCTGCGGACACTTGGGAAATGTTCAGAGGCAATGAAAATGTCTTAGCCTTGATGCTTTAAATCTGCTCTTTTACAATAGTTTTGTAGATTCTGATTATTTAGAAGCAAATTTATTTTAAAGTTGTCAAAATTTCATCTCTGAAGTGTAAAAGTATTGACTGAACTTATTATTCATGCAGAATAACCCAAGAGAATAATTTTAACAAGTGCAATTAAGTCAGATGCATGAATTAATTTCAAATAACAAACTATTTTTGGAAAAGGAGCATTTTGAAAAAAAATGTCAAGGATATCATGATGGTTTAACTAATAATTATCCTGGCTTGATTCTGGAAAAATAATATATGTACAAGGAAATTTAGACTTATAATCATCAAAATATATGTGTGGTTTAGCTATCCTTAGAGTATCTGTGGCTTTTCCTTAGAAATTCTGAAGAAGCTATAGGTAGAATTAAGAATCATAGGTGAACTAACATAATATTTACCTTCATATCCATTTCAGTAGCCTGTTTAATTCAAATCAGTATTTATTGTGTGCCTATTATATGCAATTCCCTATGTAGGCTTTATGTCAGCTGTTTCCTATTCTTGACTCTACATCACCTTATTACATGTTGACATTAGCACTCAGAAGTTATTCTAGGTACAGATGAGAAAGCTAAAATCTACAGAAAATAACTGACTTGTCAAAAGCTTCATAGTTGGTAAGTGGCACAGTCAAAATGTAGAGCCAGATGTTCTGCCATCACCTCCAGGGATCTGTCCACGTGATTGCATATTCCCTTCATAAGTTTTTTATCATGTGTGAGATCTTGGGGCATTGCTGTTAAAAACGCATGCTCCAGAGGGGCACCTGGGTGGCTCCATCAGTTAAGCTCTGACTTCCACTCTCAGGTCATGACATCGAGGTTCATGAGCTGGAGCCCCGCATAGGGCTCTGTGCTGACATCTCAGCCTGGAGCCTGCTTCAGATTCTGTGTCTCCCTCTCTCTCTGCTCCTTCCCCACTCGTGCTCTGTCTCTCAAAAAAAAAAAATAAATAAACATTAAAACAAAACAAAACAAATAAAAACAATGCTCCAGAGACTGACTGGACTCAGACTCTGTCACTGCCATTTCATTACATATAACTTTGGGAACATAGCTTAATTTCTTTGAACATAGTGTCACATTCATAAAATGGGAATAATCTTTAAGAGGATTGAGTTAATAAATGTGAAACACTTAGAATAGCACCTAGCACATAATAAGTGCTCTCTTACTATTAACCAAAATAATTTTAGTAGCTTTGGAATTTTGGGGGGAGGGGAATCAATTAGTTATTTCTTCTTTGTCTCTATTTTATATTTTTTAATATTTATGAATATTATTCATAAACATTGTTTAAAGATTCATGAAACTCTACAAATGTATTGTCTTATTATTATACCTTAGAGACTGCTCATTTTGACTTCTAGAATTTATTCTTTTGGTATTTTCTTTCATATTTTTATATAACTCACAATTTATTTTTATTTCTATATTTTAACATTGTAGAAATTGTCATTGGACTGTCATAATGGAAAATTAGGATTTAGCTTTCTGTCATACAGCTATATCTACATCACGTATTCATGCTTCTAATTTCCCAATATATACAGAGTAATTTTTGGTCTATTCGATATTCAACTTTATATAAACCACTGCTATTCACAGCTGAGTCAAATAGTAAGCTATGAAGAACTCTCCTTTACTGCAAAACTTTTGTTTTCTTCGGAGTTAATGATTACCTCTATTTTTCTGCTTGATTTTCCATATACTTGTCACTAATTTATCCTCCTATTCTTTTCCAGTTGGACAATTCTTTTATTCATATACTAAAGGCATTCAGTATTCTATGAATTTTCATATTCCAAAGCCTCCTTTTTTGAGGGTAGGAAAGGAATACACTTTTTCATCCTCAGTTTTTCTTTGCTGCTGCTTTGTGCTTACACCCATGACTTCCACTGCCAGGTTTACTCCCTTGATTTGAACATCTGTATCCTCTCATGGGTTTCTAAACAAGTGCATTGGAGGTACATATTTGAGACATTACCTATATAAAAATATCTGTACTTTGCCTTCACATTTGAATGATAGTTTAGCTTGTTTAGATTCTAATTTGAAACATACTTTATGCTAAAAAATATTATTATCTTTCAATGCTGCTAAAAAATAGTTCACTAAGAATAAAAAGTTCTTATGTCTTTGACTTTTATAATAAGATCCTTTTTTCTCTCTCTCTCTGAAAACCTTTTATTGTCTTTGTTCTGAAATTTCACACAAATGTATCCTTTTAAATCTATTTTCATCTAAACAGTAGCATTAGATAATTCAAAAAATAAAATAAATATCTATGAAACCATACTGATATAAACAAATAAAGGTGTTTATGGGTCTTTCAATTAGGAAGTGTACTCAAATTATTTTGTTAATAATTTCTTACTCTGTCTTCCCTCTTGTATGCCTGATATTTTGAAGTCCTCTTCCAATTTTCTTATCCTCTCTCTACTATTTTTTTTTTTGATTAACTTTTTATCATATAGGAGAATACTTCAACTTAATCTATAAACACATTTACTGAGTCTTTCTATTCTCATCATTTTAATTTGCAACAGGTATTTTTTTTTTTGTTCCATAAGTGCTATTCTTATAGCATTATGCCCTTGTTTCATGGATCAATGTATTTTCTTATCTAAGAATATCATTAGCACTCCTTTTCTTTTTTAAGTTTTTTTTTGTGTAAATTTACAAAAAGGTTACAATAATAGTCATGTTCTCATATACCCACACTTACTCACCTCAAATGCTAACATCTTGCATAACCATTGCACAATAATCAAAGCAAAAACAAAAAAATTAACCTTGATGAAATATTATAAACAAACTATAGACTTCACATTTTACCAGTTTTTTTTTTTTCTCTAATGCCTTTATCTCTTCCAGGATTTGCAATTGATCATCATGTCTGCTTAGTTTCTTTCAGTCTGTGACAGCTACTTAGTCTTTCATTGTCTTTCATGACCTTACTTTCTTTTTTTTTTTTTTTTTTAATTTTTTTTAACGTTTATTTATTTTTGAGACAGAGAGAGACAGAGCATGAACGGGGGAGGGGCAGAGAGAGAGGAAGACACAGAATCAGAAGCAGGCTCCAGGCTCTGAGCCATCAGCCCAGAGCCTGACGCGGGGCTCGAACCCACGGACCCCGAGATCGTGACCTGAGCCGAAATCGGACGCCCAACCGACTGAGCCACCCAGGCGCCCCTCATGACTTTACTTTCAAAAAGTATTTATAGACCAGTGGGGCATCTGGGTAGCTCAGTTGGTTGAGTGGCTGACTTCAGCTCAGGTCATGATCTCATGGTTCATGAGTTTGAGCCCTGCATCAGGCTCTGTCCTGGCAGCTCAGAGCCTGGATTCTGCTTTGGATTCTGTGTCTCCCTCTCTCTCTGCTCCTCCCCTGCTTGTGCTCTATCTCTCTCTGTCTCTCAAAAATAAATCAATGTTAAAAAAAATTTTTTTAAATACTGATCAATTGTTTTGTAATATTTCATTCAATATGGGTTTGTGTGGTGTTTTCCCATGATTGGATTGAGGTTGTGGATTTTGAAGAAAACTGTCAAGGTAATTTGTGCTTCTCAGTTTACTGTATCAGAGATACATGATGTGGGTATATGTCTTACTACTGATGATGTTTACCTTGATCACTTAGATAGTGTGATGTCTGTGTTTTATCCACTATAAAAGTACTGTTTTCCTTTTTAACCTTTGTAATTAATAATTATTTTAGAGGAGGTTCTTGAGACTGCAATATCCTGTTTCATCTCCTTTGCACCTTCATTTTAGCATCCATTGCCATTGGTGCATATTGCTCACAATAATTCTTATTGTTGTGTCTACTTCTGATTTCAATTTTTCACATGCCTTCTACATCTGTTAATTGAAGTTATTTTTAAGGAAGAGTTGTGTCTTCTACTTCTTATTTATTTAATTATTTATTTATGTAAGCATAGACTCAAGGATATTTATTTTTTTTCTTTCAGTTTAATCCAGTACTATCATTATTTAACTTCTTGCTTTAATAGTTCTAGCTTTGGTCTTGGCCATTTTTTCATATTGGTTTTGGTGACCTTTCAATGCACATCTATTTTTGAATACTTTCTTAGTTCAGAAATTACATGAAATGCACAAAAAGTACAAGATGGTCTAGCCTCATCTTGTGGTTACCCTCTCTCAGACTTGGAATCTCCCACTTTTCTGAGGAGGCCTGGTTTTATTTATTGAATAATAGCATTTAGAAACTATATCTTGGCTCTAAGTTTACCATTTTTTCTAGGACCTCTCAGTGGGTAGACCTTGAATATATATGTATAAACAGTAAAGCATGCACATACATGCACACACAAACATACATTTATATTCTCATGTCCAATTGCATGTGAATATACACACATATACGTATGTATTTTATATATATATATATATATATATATGCATTAATGTATATTGATAGCTCCCAATTCTAATCTAACACCACCAAGTTCATCTAGCCGTTCTTCTTTCTATATCTGTGACATCATTGTCCAAAACAGAAATCTCTGCACATTATTTACAATATATTCATTTATTTGTTCAGCCCTACTATACATGTAAAATAGTTCAAAAATTCAAACCCATACTCCTGTGATATTCAAATTTGTTAATTAGAATGCATTTGTGCACTCTTGTTTTGTTTTGTTTTGTTTTGTTTTGTTTTGTTTTGTTATTAGCCTTATAGAGTCCAGTCAAAATGCTATTTTGCAAAGTAATTTATGGTATTAGGTCCCTAGGGCTACCATAACAAAGTGCCAAAAACTGGATGGCTTAAAACAACAAAAATTCCCACAGAGAATTCCCACAGTTCTCGAGGTTAGAAGTCTGAAGTCAAGGTGGCTGAGGTGCCGTGCTCCCTGTGATGGTGCTAGGGGGGAATTCTTTCTGCCTCATCAAGTTTTTGGTATTTGCAAGCAATCTTTGGTGTTCCTTGACTGGTAGATGCATCATTCTGGTTATATGGCCACCTCACAGTGTATCTTCAAATTGTTTTCTGTGTGTGTGTGTGTCTGTGTGTACAAATTCTCCCCTTTAATGAGAACACTAGTCGCTGGATTAGGCCTTACCCTAATGAGCTCATTGTAACCTGATTATTTCTGTAAAGACCCCATTTTCAAATAAGGTCACATTCAGAGGCTAGAGGCTACGACTTCAACATATCTTTTTTAGGGGACACAATTCAAGTCCTTTACTCTGGTGATATTATTCATATGTAATACATTTAGATTCATTTGTTACAGTTTATATTTTTTTATGGATTCTAATTACCTTCTGGTGTTTTTTTTAAGTATTTGTACAATAAACTTTATTGCTTGTGATGTGCAGTTATGTGGGTTTTGCAAATGCATATACCACCGTAGTTGTGGTACGGAACAATTCTGCTGATGGCCAATTTGCCCCCTAGTACCCTTTTGTAGTTCCCCTCAACTCCTGCCACTAACAACTTTTTGAAGTTTTATTTCCCCTATATGTTCTCTTTCTTCCAAGTTTTTATTTTTAATTTTTTTTTTGGTTTGGGTTTCTTTTTATTTGTTTTATCTGCTGTCTTTGATATTAAAGGATTTCCCAAAGTGCAGTGACCTTTGGCTATCTGTTCACATTTAAGAGTTGGGAAACCAAATGCTGATTAGAACCTCAGTCTTTGTAATATTGAGTGATGCCAGTAAACTGGGTGGCTTCAGAGTAGGGTGATTCTTTGGGCCATTTACTTAAGAGAACCCGTGGTGTTAGTATATTTTCTCGCAAATTCATGATGAGAAGGCCTAATCCTATCTGTAACCATAAAATTTCTGGAATCTGGTGAAGATGAATGTGTAAGGAGTCATGGACATATAAGATAGCACTTAAATTATTCCAAAATTTCAGAATGAAAATCCCAGTCTCAACTGTACCTGTGATGCCCCCACACCAGAGACTTTCAGTGTAATCTTCTTCAGACAATGCACTTTGTTATGGGTTGAATTGTGTCACCTCAAAATTCATATGTTGAAGTCCTACAGTGTCAGTTCAGCTTATTATATTGGGGTCACCAATTGTAAGTTTGGCTTTCAGTTTTGTCCAGCAAAGCCAAGAGTAGCATAAAGGATTACTCAGGACTCCAAAAGTCAACAGGTGTGAGAGAGAGGCTAAAAGAAGTCTCCCAAGCTGCTCTCAAGCTCCAGTATTTACTAGGCATACATTACAGGAGAAGCATTGCAGAATATGTCAGTGGTTATGTGCCAGTAAGAACTCACAGAAAAGTGCAAAAAAAAAAAAAAAAAAAAGAAATAAAAAGATAACCAAAGCATTCCCAAAACTACAAAAGAGCCTTAAGATGCCTTAAGCAGGGTGGAGAACAAGATAAGATATTCCATAGATAATATGGTCTAAGACATTCCTGAGCACAGGCAGGACCCATCCCTATATACATATTAACTAGATACTGGTCCACTATTTTCAGCAGAGCCAGAAAGCAGTGTAATGTGTTCCTTATAATCTCCTTAACCAAGACATAGCTATTTTATTTCCTACACTATAGAATGTGACCTTATTTGGAGATATATGATCTTTACAGAGGTCATCAAGAAAACATGAGGTTATTAGGTTGGGCCCTAATCTTGGTGTAACTGATCTTATAAAAGGAAAATTGGGGGACGCCTGGGTGGCTCAGTTGGTTAAGCATCTGACTTCAGCTCAAATCATGATCTCATGGCTCCTGAGTTCAAGCCCCACCTCGAGCTCTATACTGACAGCTCAGAGCCTAGACCCTGCTTCAGATTCTGTGTCTCCCTCTCTCTCTGCCCCTCCCCCACTCTCACTCTGTTTCTTTCTCTCTCTCAAAAATAAATATAAAAACACTTTTTAAAAAAGGGAAATTTGGACACAGAGAAAAGCACAAAGACAGTGTGAAGGCACAGGGAGAATGTCATAAGAAAATGAAAACAGAGATTGGGGTAATACATCTATAAGCCAAGGAATACCAAAGATTGCTGGCAAACCATGACAAGCTAGGAGAGATCCTTCCCTCTTAGCTATCAGAAGGAACCAATCCTGCAACACCTTGATCTTAGACTTCTAGCCTCCAAAACCATGAGACAATATATTTCTGTTGTTTAATCCTCCTTCTTTGTAGTATTTTGTCACTGCAGACCTAGCAAACAAATACAGTTCCTAAGAGTGACTAGCACATGATGGGGATTCAACTAATGCCAGTGCCTCAATTACATCCTCATGTATACACAAGAAATAAATGGAAGGATGCAGTAGTATATTAAGTGTTGTTGTAAAAGTTTAATAGCAGTTTTGAAGGCTAAAAATTCCAAATCTCTCTTCTAGTTTCCCAGAGAAGAAAGGAGAGCAGGACAAGTGTCTGAGACCCTGGGGACCTGGGATATTTAGAACAGGAACCCTAGCAGCACTCCTCAATAAAGGCATTTAGCTGCTCATCTGATTGACAAGAAAGACTTCTGGTCACAAGGAAGAATGAAATAAAATTTGTATTGGAATTAGTGTCAAATTAGTCATTCACCATTTATAGAGTACCATATGTTTAATCATTTTGGTAGGTGCAGAAGGCACAAGAATAAATGATTCCTGGCTTTCCTGTTGAAGAGCTTACAGTCTATCTGGGAGGAAGTCATAAAAATGTCATTAAAAAATCTTCCATAGTGACATAAAATAGAAATGATTAATAATAAGTAAGATAATTCCAGATACACTGAGGAATTAGATGTGGCAAGACATTGTATATGTGTATTGTTTCCAATTGTCAGCAATGAAGTTGTACTGAACCATTAGAACACTTTCTGGAACTCCTTACATCTTCTTTGGCTAGAACGACTTCATTGTTTGGGCTAAATTGTGATCATTGGAATTGAATGAAGTTAGTGAATGTCTGCATCAGAAAATCATTACAATATCCCTTCTCCAGAGTTTTCTATGTGCTTTATACCAAAGGCACAAGTGTTTTTGGTGGCTGATTTATTTGTTTCTGCTATCTACCAGCCAGGATCTTTATTATGGGTGCAAATATTATTTACAAAAGTCTAGTTAAAATTTAAATATTGGTTGCTTAGTGACATTTCATAAAAATTCTACAAAGAGAGATACCCTTTAAGACTGAACTCAAAAATCCTCTTCCTGTGGTCCCTAACATACAGATTGATTGTGTTTAATTACTAAGTATATAATAGAATTTGTCACGTTATATTATGGTTAGTTATTTCTACTGTTTTTGAATATTGTGCATGGTAAGGGGAAATAATTTATTTTTGCATTTCTAAATTTATTGTTTCTTTAAGAGTCAAATATATTGCTTTTCATTGAGGACCCACACCAAGAAATACATCCTTTGTTGTTGGGAAAACTAATACAAACATCTAGCATTTCCTGAGGGACAATTCCTGCATGGGCGGGGAGGGGGGGGTGCGTACAGAACGAATGAAAAGATTATTTAACTCTTTCCCAAGTAGACTTTACCAAAATTCTCTAGATTATGGTTCCATCTTTACCCTTACTTCCAGAAGTACCTGGTGCTGATTATCCTAATCATTTGGGGGATTCTGTGTGTATTTTTGCTTCTCAAATTTTGCTGCCATGGGATTCTATATTCTCGGTTCTATTTAATCAGCTATTATTTTCCAACTTCCAGATATATATATATATATATATATATATATATATATATATATATATATATATATTGAATTTTTTTTGGACTTTTAAGTTTATGTCCAAAAGATAAATATCTATTATATTATTTTTGTGGGTTTTGGGGAAGGAATGAAAGCTAATGCCTGAATTCAACCCACCATCTTTAACAAGAAGATAGTGATTTTTATCTTTTTCTAAACAGAAGCTTAAAGCTTCCCCCAAATTCCTTATCATAGGGAACAAAAATTATAATGTAAAGATCTCAGGCTTTGGAATCAGAAATAAATATGGGCTTAAATATGACTGCATGTGACTCCAACTTTAATGTGGATGACAGATATGGAAATAGACCAAATGATGGGAGATGATTTCAGAGGTTATTGCATGACCTCATGTAGGATAGGTTGAGAACCTTGATCAGTGTTGTAAGAGTGAGTTCAAAAGAAATAAAAAGTACAAGAAATACATGGGAAGTAATATTTTTAGAATGAGTGATCCAGTAACATTTATGGAATGAGTCAAGCATGGCTTCAGTATTTCTGCTTTGGGAAATTGTAGAAGAGCAATGTCACTCTCTAAGGAAACAAAAAGAGAAGAGGATTTAGAGAAGCTTCTGAGTTTAGTTGAAATTGTTTTCATCTTGTATTGAGTCATAAGTATATCCATATATACAGATGTCTGTATACTAGAACAAGAAAAACTAGAGAGCTCTGTTCTAAAGATAGATATTTGAGAGTTTTTAGCATGTAAATTGGCATTTGAAAACATGAATATAGATTTGATCATCCAGTAAGAGTAAGAAGGTTGGGAAGAAAACTGGGGGAAGAATCCTGAGGTCCATCATCAATCAAGGTACATAGTTTCCTCTCTTATTAATGTCCAATTTCCTAACTGAGAAACATGGATCAGGCCATGAAAAGTAATTAATTTCATTATAAGAGTCACTAAGAAGAGCATAGCATTCCCTTTTTGCAAGGACCACGCATAGAGTAATGCTCAAATTCTTTCTTCAGGGTGAAAAGAAAGCAAAATAGCAACACTATTTAACATGTTAATGTTGCCACTAACCTGTTTTCACATTTTCTTAACATTTAATAGTCTCAAGAAAATTCTTTATAAGGCATGTGCATTACAGTTAGGGAAAACAGAAAAAATTAAAATAAAGCTATAACTTGTAATCCCATCACCGAGAGTAAAAGATTTGAATATTTTGCCATATTTCTTTAGGCTCGTATGTGTTACATATTTAATAAAAATGTGATTATATTCCACATTCAGCTTTATGTCTTTACTATCACTTAACATTACATATTGTGAAATGTCTCAGAATTACCTTTAAGTAATACATTTTTTCCCCAGAAGAAAATTGGCAAAAGATTCAATACCATTCTGATTTTAATTTGAGAAAAAAAATCACTTTTGAATGAAGGTCTAGTTTTCCATAATTTGTCTCACCTTTGAAATCCAAGCCATTTGGATAATATCTATATATTTACAATATTTTTTCTGGGCCAATGTTTATAGCACCTCATATTTTCAGTTTTAAAACTAAGAAGATTCCCATCTGCCTGTTGTTCCTAAGGTACTCACTGAATACCAACAAATATATTGACTAAAGGTTATAGTAATAAATAATAGAGTTATGGACTACCAGCTGCTTTTAACCAACATTCTCACAATTCTTTATAAGCTTGGTACTGATCCTTGCATACATTTGAGAGCACATTGCTCACCTTGTGAGAGGTACATTAACTCTTTCAAGTCCCAAGGGCACCATTTAGTAAATGACTTCTTTAGTGCTCTAAATGTACCTTAGTGCCCTGAAAGAGACACATTAATCTTCAGAACATCCCATGAGTCCATAGGTCAGGAAATGGAATTTTCTTGGTTTTCTCAGCTCAGAACATTATGAAGCTTATATTATTACACAGGCAATTCTCATTGGATTCTATTTTCCTAAGTTCCTAAGCATCACCCAGATGCAAGGCCTTTAAAAGAAAAAAGAATTATTCACACAGAAGACTGTTTCAATTGAATTCCTAGAGTAACTAGAAAGAGAAATCCTGATTCTAATTGCATCATCAGAGTCTTTCTAACCGACTTACTACAGAAATAGCACACTTTAGTCATTCAAGGAAAGTGCAGATACAAAAATGATATGAAAATTTGGAGTCAGCCTTCAATTTTGTACTTAAAACAATTTGCTGATTACTGGACAAAAGAAGGATACTTTATGATTTACAACCGAAGAAGAAGAAAATTCTGATTAATTTTGTCAATTCAGTACAAGTCCCTAAGTTAAAATGGAAGATAATCAGTATGAAAAATGTATAGACTGCTATATTTAAAACTGTGGGGTATTTTTCCTTTAGTTTTTCTTTTTATCTGTGGCCAGATTTCTGTGACCACAATGTCAAGATATTATAACTCTTAGATTTAGGTCACTACTTTTTATTCCTCTTCTGATTTTGTCCACCTACAAAGTAAAGAGCAATATAAAAATGCCATACTTTTTCATATTAATATTGTCCACTTTTTAATTTAGTAAAATTCTATATTGGAGGAGTCTCACCTTCCCAAATGTAATCCTAGAAGAAATGAAAACAGGGGTCCTCAAGGTATATACCTTCTTTGGAATAAGAAAAAGAGTATAAAGTTCTTAGCCTAATCACTGGAATATATTTAAGGGTCAATGTTAGCCAAAATTGTTGAAAGCAAAATAAAAACAATCAAATAAAATTATTGGAATGTATTCCAATATGTTTAAGATTTTGAAGCTTTCTGAAAACATTCATATTTATTTAACTTTTTTTCTGAATCTGAAAAAACTCAAACATGAAGTTCACCAAGTTCTCTCAATAGAATGCCTAAGGGAAAAGAGATATGAAGAATAGTAGTACTTGGCCTTGAAAATCTGTGCCGTGAGCATAGGTCCTGCGGAAGGGTTGGGAAAGTGGTCTCCAGTTTCTTTTGTAATGTGCAAAGGATGATGTCAAATTCAAGTTTAGTCTAGGCTGGTAGCCAGAGTCTGATGGGAGAGAAGTTGCCTAGATTCTGCAGAAGTCTCCAGGTCTCCAGACTCCAGGAGTCTCCAGATTCTGCAGGGAGGCAATAGGGTCATCACAGACTCTCCATTCACTTTGTAGAAGAACGACAGCTCTAGCTAAGAGTTTAGAGGGCCAGATCCAACACCTGGTAACTAGGGATAGTTAAAAGTTAGTATGTCAAGAAAAAAATTAGGCTGAAGAAGTCTTAATTTCTTTTGCAAAAAAACCTACAATATAATGAGCACAATGAGATACATGCTATACAGAGAAACTAGTGAAATGAATTGTGATGGAAGACAGGAAGAAGGTTTCATTCAGAGGGCACAGAAATTACCATTTGAAAATTATAAAAACTAGTTCCAGTGCCAATGGGTATACAACCAAAGTGTCTTCTGCTTATCTGCAGAGATTTGCTTCTTACTTTAAATGAGTTGAGACTTCAAAAAATCACCTAAAAAGTATTTCACTGAGGCAATTGTGTCCAAAATTCTCTTATTTGATGTTGCATTTTTAATTGTACATTGTGACAGTAAATTTACTGCTGTGTAGCAGTTATTCCACAAAGGTTATTTTAATTTTTGTAACTGCAATATAGCATAATTATCCCCATTTTATGCAAGAAAACTGAGATTCAAACATGTTTAAGGATCAGTATCTCATTGAGCTGGGATTACTCATTGGTGTGTTTAGCTTCAAGTGGTTTCTATTACACTGCTTTTCGTTTCTTTTTTTAAAGTTTTTATTTAAATTCCAGTTAGTTAACATATAGAGCAATATTAGTTTTAGGTGTACTGATTCAGCACTTGCATACAACGTCTGGTACTCATCACGAGTGCACTTCTTAATCCCCATCATTTATTTAATCCATCCCCTACTCACTTCCCCTCTGTTAACTATCAGTTTGTTCTCTATAGTTAAGAGTCTGATTCTTGGTTTGCCTCTCTCATTTTTTCCTTTTGCTCATTTGTTTTGTTTCTTAAATTTCACATATGGGTTAAATCATATGATATTTGTCTTTATCTGACTTATTTTACTTAGCATAATACTCTCTGGCTCCATCCATTTCTTTGCAACTGGCAAAATTTCACTTTTTTGTGGCTGAGTAATATTCCATTGTGGAAATGTTTATATTTATATCTACATGTGCATCTTATATATGTGTGTGTGTATTTGTATGTATACTTTGTGTATATATAAAATATTGGCAAATGACATGTCCGATAAAGCATTAGTATCCAAAACATATAAAGAACTTATAAAACTTAACACCCAAAAACAAGTAATCCAATTAAAAAATCAGCAGAGCATATGAATAGACATTTTTCCAAAGAAGACAACGGAAACATGAAAAGATGCTCAACATCACTCATTATCAGGGAAACAAATCAAAACTACAATAATATATCACTTCACACCTGTCAGAATGACTAAAATCAACAACACAAGAAACATGAGGTGTTGGTGAGGATGTGGAGAAAGGAATACTTGTGCACTGTTGGTAGAAATCAAACTCGTGCCACCACTCTGGAAAATGGTATGGAGTTCCTCAAAAACTTATAAATAGTACTACCCTATGATCAAGCATTTGTACTACTAGGTATTTAGAGAAAGAGTGCAAGATACTAATTCAAAGGGATACATGCACCCCTATGTTTTTAACAGCATTATCTACAATAGCCAAATTATGGAAACAGCTCCAGTGTCCATGGACAGATGAACAAATGGATAAAGAAGTGAGATGTGTGTGTGTGTGTGTGTGTGTGTGTGTGTGTACACATACATGTAGAATAGGTATTAACTCTTCTTTAAATGTTTGGTAGAATTCGCCTGTGAAGCCATATGGTCCTGGAATTTTGTTTTTTGTGAGTTTTATGATTACTGACTCAATTTCTTTTCTGGTTATTAGTCTGGTCAAATTTCTATTTCCTCCTGCTTCTGTTTTAGTAGCTTATATTTTTGTACGAATTTGTCCATATCTTCCAGGTTGTTTAATTTATTGGCATGTAATTCATAATATTCTCTTATAATCGTTTGTATTTTTGTGGTGTTGGTTGTTATTTCTCCTCTCTCATTTGTGATTTTATTTATTTTAGTCCTTTCTCTTTTCTTTTTGGTGAGTCTGGCTAAACGTTTCTCAATTTTAATATTTTTTTTCAAAGATCCAGCTCCTGGTTTCATTGATCTGTTCTATTGATTTTTTAAGTTTCTGTATCACTTATTTCTTCTCTAATCTTTATTATTTTCTTCCTTCTGCTGGCTTTACATTTGTTTCTTGTTCTTGTTCTAGCTCCTTTAGGTGGAAGGTTAGGTTGTTTATTTGAGATTTTTCTTGCTCCTTGAGTAGGCCTGCATTGCTGTATACTTCCATCTCAGAACAGCTTTTGCTGCATCCCAAAGATTTTGTACATTGCATTTTCATTTTCATTTGTTTCCATGTATTTTTTAATTTCTTCTTTAATTTCTGCTTGACCCATTTAATATTTAGTAGCATATTGTTTAACTTCCATGTATTTGTGGTCTTTCCAAAATTTTTCTTGTGCTTGGCTTCTGGTTTCACAGCATTGTGATCAGAAAATGTACATGGTATGGGGTGCCTGGGTGGCTCAGTCAGTTAAGCGTCTGACTTTGGCTTATGACTCATGGGTCATGATCTCTCCATCTGTGAGTTTGAGGCCCGCGTTGGGTTCTGTGCTGACAGCTCTGAGCCTAAAGCATGCTTCGGATTCTGTCTCTGTCTCTGTCTCTGTCTGTCTCTCTCTCTCTCTCTGCCCCTCCCCCACTCACACTCTGTCTCTCTCTCTCCCTCTTAAATAAATAAATAAACATTTTTAAAAAGTACATGGTATGATTTCAATCTTTTTGTATTTGCTAACCTAATATATGGTCTATTCTGGAGAATGTTCCATGTGCACTTGAAAAAAATATGTATTCTGCTGTCTTGGGATAGAATGTTTAAGTATGTTTGTTAAATCCATCTGGTCTAGTGTGTCATTCAAAGCCATTGCGTCCTTGTTGATATTCTGTTTAGATGACCTGTTTTTTGATGTCAGTGGGGTGTTAAAGTCCCCTGCTGTTACTTGTGTTATTATCAATTAGTTCCTTTATGTTTGTTATTAATTGTGTTAGATATTTAGGTGCTTTCATGTTGGGTGCATAAATATTTACAATTGTTCTATCTTTATGAATATAGAATGTCCTTCTTTGTCTCTTTTTAAAGTCTTTGTTTTAAAGTCTAGTTTGTCCAATATAAATATTGCTACTCTGGCTTTCTTTTAATAGCTATTTGCATGATAAGTGTTTCTCCACCCCTCACTTTCAATCTGTAGGTGTCTTTAGGTCTAAAATAAGTCTCTTGGAGGCAGTAGATATATGGATCTTTTGGTTTTAACCATTTGACACCCTGTCTTTTTAAAACAAGTTTTTGTTTTAGAGAGAGAGAGAGTGCAAGCAGGGGAGAGGGGCAGAGGTAGACAGAGAATCTTAAGCAGGCTCCAGAATCAGCATGGTGCCCCACATGAGGCTCAATCTCATGACCTTGGGATCATGACCTGATTCGAAATCAAGAGTCAGATGCTTAACCAACTGAGCCCCCCTGATGCCCTGACCATATGCCTTTTTTTTTAAGTTTATTTATTCTTGAGGGATAGAGAGAGACAGAGCATGAGCAAGGGAAGGGGGGAAGGGCAGAGAGAGAGGAGGAGACCCAGAATCTGAAGCAGGCTGCAGGCTCTGAGCTGTCACCACAGAGCCTGACATGGGGCTTGAACTCACGAACCGCGAGATCATGACCTGAGCCGAAGCCAGATGCCCAACTGACTGAGCCACCCAGGCACCCCGCAACCATATGCCTTTTGATTGGAATTTATATTTACATTTGAAGTAATTATTAATAGATATGTATATATTGCCATTTTATTACTTGTTTTGTCATTGCTTCTGGAGATTTTCTCTGATCCTTTCTTGTCTTCATCATGTTTGTCTCTCCTTTGTACTCTAAGAGTCCCCTTTAATATTTCTTGCAGGGCTGGGTTAGTGGTCACAAACTTCCTTAGGTTTTATTTTCTGGGAAATTCTTTATCTCTCCTTCTGTTCTGAGACACTCCCTGAAGTACCAGGCTCTGGGCACTACATGACTCTTTTTCATAAGGTCATTGCTTTCAGAAGCAGGAGACATAACTGGCTTTTCTAACACAGAGAAGGAGGCAGAGACTTAGACAAATGCCAAGAGGGAGGAAATTTATTCTTTTTTTCTTCTTTTATTTTATTAATGTTTATTTATTTTTGAGAGAGAGAGACAGAGCACGAGCTGAGAAGGGGCAGAGAGAGACAGAGACACAGAATTTGAAGCAGACTCTAGGTTCTGAGCTGTCAGCACAGAGCCCGATGCAGGGTCTGAACCCACAAACCATGAGATCATGACCTGAGCCAAAGTCGGACACTTAACAAACTGAGCCACCCAGGCATTCCTGAAGGAATTAATTTCATATGCAAGAAAAAGATAAGGCCACAGCCATAGATGTAAGCAAAATAGATGTAAGTAACATGCCTGATGGAGAATTTAAAGCAACAATCATAAGGATACTCACTGGGCTTCAGAAAAGAATGAAGATATCAGTGAGATCCTTACCACAGAGATAAAAGAGTTAAAAAAGAATCATAGATGGACAACACAATAAACAAGATTGGAAACAGGCTTGATGCAAAGAATAATAGGCTGAAAGAAGCATACATACAAACTAGTGACCTGGAAGACAAATTAATGGAAAATAATGAAGCTGAACAAAGGAGGGAAAGATGAATTATGCCACATGAGAATAGACTTAGGGAACTCAGTGACTCCATCAGATGTAATAACATTCATATTATAGGAGTCCCAGAAGAAGAAGAGAGAGAAAAAGGAGCAGAAAATATATTTTTCAAAATAATTGCAGAATATTTCCCTTATCTGCAGAAGGAAACAGACATCTAGATCCAGGAGGGAGAGAACTTTCATCAAAATCAACAAAAGTAGGCCAACACCAAGACATATTGCAATTACATTTGCAAAATATAGTGATAAATAAAAAATCATAAAAGCAGCAAGACAAAAGAAGTCCTTCACTTACAAGGAAAAACCCATAAGGCTAGCTGGATATTTCTCAACAGAAACTTGGCAAACCAGAAAGGAGCGGCATGATGTGTTCAAAGTGCTCAGTGGGAAAAATCTGCAGCCAAGAGTACTCTATCCAGCCAGGCTACCATGCTCCTTTTCATACCTGGGTTTTGTAATAATTAGGAATATGTCATGCAAAATGTAAAGGGTTTTTTTTATTGGCTCATATGCTTCAAATGACCAGAGATAAGGCAGGCTTGGCTTACTGCAGTGGAGGGTTGAACTCTGTTCTATGGGGCAGCTCTGCCTGTCGTCTTCCCACACTTCCGTGCTCCACCAGGCTACAAAGTGTCAAGTGTCACATCCAGGCACCATACCATCAGGTAAAAAAGTCACCCAGTGAATAAAAGCCCTGCATTTCATTCTGGTTGGACCAACTCATTTCAAGTGCACTGGACAGTCACTGAGGTGGGGAAGTGTGAGTTATGCTAAATGGCTAAAGCCATCTAGTGTTTCTTTCCTGCTGCCAGAGGTAGAAACTAAATAACTGCTTCCTAGTGGCAAAGGAAAGGAATGGATGCTTTGCACAGAAGGAAACCACTAATTTCCACTACAAGTTTTAGTAAATGTGGAGTGAATTAAATAGAAAAAAATGATTTGTTTTTAAAACTTTCTGTCAGATAACTATTTTTATTTTGGTAAATACTTTTATTTTTAAGTTGCTAACTCTGTTCCCATTATTATTTAGTATTCTTGTGCCATAAACAAACAAATAAATCAGCATAATTGCAAAGTTTAAATTATTGCAGTTTAATTTCTTAAAATTTTCCAAATTCTTGAAGTAAAACAAATATGAAGGTTGAAAAATTATAAATATAGGAAAAGTTTTGGGAAATATTCCTGGAAAAGCAGTTTGAAAATTACCCGATAAGTTAAAAATAAATGAATATTATTTTCATGAGTTTGCGGAATGAACTTTGTGGTTAGTACCCTGGTTACTATTCTTGCACAGAGACAATCATCTTAATATAATCATTACTGATGATGCTAAATTGGGACCGAGCTATTCACAGCAGGCAGCACTAACAAATGAGCAGCCTGACACTCTTTAAAGCATAGGAGAAAGAACCAAATGCTATCATTATGGATCCTTTCTCCATTCCCAAAATACAGACAACATGCCCAGGAAAGTATAAGGAAACCTAGAAGCAGTCACACAAATAGCAAATGGAACACTGTGACAATGAAATATTGCTCAGTACTAGAAAAGAATGGGGTGAATAAACAATTTTCCTTGGCCTATTGCTACCTGACAGAACAGAAGTGAAAGCTGAAGAGCCATCTCTTTTCCTTGTCCTGTAAAACCTACCCGGGCTTAATATAGTTCCAGGAACAGATATTGAGCTCAATAAATATTTGTGGGACTCATAAAAGTACCAATGAGAGCAGTATTAAAAATAGCCACCATTCTCAGATATTTCTTAGTGACTAGAGTATTTATCCTTAAGCAGGTGCTTTCTGTGTTCAAAGTGCCTGGTATTTCAGTTCTGGTATTCTCTCTCCTCAAATTCCCTAAAGGATTTCTTTTTTGTCTCTCCATCAGCATATCTCTTATTACTTCATAAATAAAATAGAATCCATCAATGGGAAAAGTGCCTAGCCATCTACTTCTCTAGTTCTTGTCTGTCCTTGAGAGCACCCATGCTTCCAACTCCCAAAGATCTCACTTTCACTTGGACACTTTGCCCCTTCTGAATTGCTTTATCAATTTTCTCTCTTTTCCAGATATTCTAACTCCACCTCTCTCTTACCTTTCACCATAGAAATATACTCAGTTTTCCTCCTTCCATATTTGTTTTTAAAAATGAACTTTTCCTGATCTCTCAAATTTTTCAAGTTGAGACTGTCTCCCTCCTTCTCTTAGTCACCAAATTGTGTAAAATAAATTGTCCACCCTTGCTTTCCCCATCTCCTCAATCCCGTCTCACCTAAATCAATTACAATTTGATCTCTATCTTCACCATTCTAATAAAGTGACACAAACCTCACAAGAAATCCTGATTTCCAAATTCAGCTGGACCATTTCCACATGGAGGTACACATACCCTAAGTGGACAGGAAACAGTGCACATGGCTATATGAACAGAACATCAGATGTTTGTCCTTCTACACGCTTAGCACAAAGCTGTGCAGAGAAAACGTCTGTTAAATAGAAGCATGCAAGAATTCCCATATGAAAGTGTGTAGACAAAATGTGCAGTGCTCATAATACATTCTTATTTTTTTACATATTCTCCAAGCTTTTACTGCAAATATATGTTGCAAAAAGTACAGCATTTAAATTACAATATGTTGTGTACTTTCCGTTATACTGCTCTGAATAAATATCTGAAATGCCTTGAGTGCTGAATGCCAAAGATGATTGAAATCCCTCTGAGCCATAAATTTAAAATGTGTTCTCTGTGGTGGTGAAGATTTTGCATTATGTAAAAGATATAATTGGATACTCTATCCTGAAAGAAAGACAGGATAAATATTACAGAACTCTGCATATCTGATTTCCCTCCTTTTAAAAGTAGAAATAAATTGTATCAGCTTACATGAAAGTGGAATATAAAATATAAAATGATACAAGTCAACATCCATTTTGTTTTTTCTCTGATTCAAGTAGCCCCTAATTTAAACATTCAGACCAGCATCTGATTTTTTTGTTGTTGCTATTGTTAAATTCAGTCTAGCATCTCACTGAATGAATAAGAATTTCAGTCTGTTGAGTGAGGAATTAGATCTTGAAATTTCAGTCTGCTAAGTCTCTGAGACTCTCACCTGCTACCAATGCCAGATCATAGCAGAGTTATTTTTCAGTAGTTTTCCAAACGGGGTTAGCCAAAGAGATGCGGCTTAAAACCTGTAATTTTCAAGGCTAACAATTTCCCAAACATTTTCCAAGCAGACTAAAGAGAAACAAGCATTTAGAAAAATTATGCTTACTCTATAAAGGCCTTTAGAGAGGGAAAAGTCATATTTTATAAAGGCAAATAATTTCTAAACTAGGAATTTTACATTGCTGGGTAGTTAGCCATCAGGAATTTGTTTACATGGTTTAATTACTACATATCATCACCTATAAGCAGAGTCCTAAGAAGCATATGTTGGATAACAGGAGATAAATCAGTGCAAGAATTAACTTGTCCTGGTCACTGCTACAGCAGCATGCAAGAGTTAACCGGTTAATAATGGGTACTAGGATGGGCTCGTGGAGTTTAAAGTGGTAATGGAGGAGCAGGTAATACAAGAGCAATGGGTGTCATCCTTGCATAGTGGCATTGCTAATCTTCTCTGTAGCATCCCAATTTTACTATATGTGCTGCCAAAGTGAGCATGATACAAGAGGAATGGGAAGTAGATAGAGACATTTTTATACTCATAGTTTTGTCTAGAATCCAGCCTAACTGCCAGGTAAATGAAATTGTGTGTGTGCACGTGTGTGTTTTTAGGATAAGAAATAATGTTTAAAATCATCCATTTCAAGGAATACTGCCAATCAAATGGAAAGATGACTGACGTGTTTGTTCTATTGGCAGATGGTTTAGATGTTGATTTTGTTCGTGTATAAGCTGTTTGACTTGGGTGTCTGCATACTGCTTTTTGAAGGTGACTAAAAATCTCTGCACCTGCCAAATCTCATATTTAACATTCAACAGTTGGTGCTGGCAGGAATATCATTCAGAGATAAAAATCTCCATTAGTCATGCTATTTTAGGTGGACTATTACCAAAACCTAAGCAAATAGCAACGTGGATTAACTCAAACTTAAATTCAAGTTCTAATTTTGTCCTTTAAGCCTGCTAAGACATTTAGTCTAATACTCAGCACTTAATCAGCTTTACAAAAGCATCATGGTAACATGAGAAAACAGTGGCGTTTACTACATTTTAATTACCTTAATGACCTGCAAATGTAGAAACATCAGTCCCCAAAATTTGGGGAGCTGCTTATGTTTCATCATATTAAGTAAGCTTTGAAATATATTGCAATAAACTTTTCTGTATTTTTTTTTTAGTTTCTATGTTACATCATAATTGGGTTATTTATTTTGCTCATACCCTTATAGTTAGAGATATCTCATTTGGAAAAGCAAGAAAATGTGCCTTGTAAAAATGTCATGTTGGTAATATCATGCCTCTACCTACTATCATAGACCATTGATTAAAATGTGATAGCCTCTTTTTTAATTAAAGAAGAAATCAGGCATTACTCATTAAAAGTGGATACTATATTAACACAAATATATATTATATTTTTAAATGTATAACATTTACACAAAAACTATAATATCTCTTAAAGATTTTTACCTGTTTTGTCATACCAGAAAACAATGTTTAGTGTAATAACAGCAGCTATTTCAGATATTAATAGCTACTATGTACCAAGTATGGCACTGAGGGTCAGGGATAAAATAATCAAAAACAAAGTATTTTCTGCTTTGGCAAAGTTTAAGGTCTAACCATTAGTTTAAGAAAACTGTAGGGGCACTAAGTGGCTCAGTCAGTTGAGCATCCAACTCTTGATTTCAGCTCAGGTCATGATCCCAGAGTCGTGGGATTGAACCCCGCATTGAGCTCTGCGCTGAGCATGGAACTTGATTAAGATTTTCTTTTTCTCTCTTTCTCCCTCTGCCCCTCTCCCCAGCTCATGCTCTCTCTCTCTAAGGTAGAAAGAAAAGAAAGAAAGAAAGAAAGAAAGAAAGAAAGAAAGAAAGAAAGAGAGAGGAGAGGAGAGGAGAGGAGAGGAGAGGAGAGGAGAGGAGAGGAGAGGAGAGGAGAGGAGAGGAGAGGAAAAGAAAAGAAAAGAAAGAAAAAAGTAAAAAATAAAAAATATGTATACAATGATGGACGGAAACCTTTCTTTACCACAGCTGGTCTTCAATGTTAACTCTATTGCCATGCTAGAGAAACAAAATGTCTTAGCATATTGAATTCCATTTTTTAATGATTATATTTTGAAAATAGCAAAACAAAATGTATTGGTTAAAAATACATTTCACTTTTATAATTCTAAAATTCCAGGTTGGTCTACTACTTAATCACTGCCCAAAAAGAAGTGCTAATCAACTTCACTAAAAACAACCTCATTGCTTTTGTTAGATACAAAGCAACACTTGTTTGACTTGTAGCCTAATTTTAAACACATTTTGACTCATTTATTTACTTCTATATATGATTTGCAACCAATTTATCCTGCAGGCCATGCCTGGAAATTACCATGCTCAAGGTTAAATGGTGTATAGAGGCCATGCTGGGTTTTGTAATTGCTCTGAGTTTTTAAATTATGCACGATATACTTTCTTTTTTTCCAGGCTGAAATTGCTGTGGCCAGAATCAAGAGGCCTTTTTAATCTCTGAGTTAAAGCAGACTTCAAACTGCCTGATGAGGAAATTTGGGACCAACTTTTCCCAGTGGATATTTCTGAGTAGAAATGGCATAGCTACCCCCCCCCCAGATCCTTCTAAGGTCCCTCCTCCTGCCGTAGAAATGCTGATCTGCTCCCAGGCCCCATAACAATAAAATGTATGGCTCTGTTCTTCATCAATAACACAAAGTAGTTGTGCTCCCAGCACTTGTTAGGGAACCCAACTACAAATTATTGCCATTCAGTACCCATCAAAACTTTAGTTAAGAGAATAAAGTAGATTCTCTTCTACCTCTTTTTTTAGAAGTTGTCCTTTCTGACGTCAATAATCATACAGTGTAGTATGGGGGCGCTTTGGTGGCTCAGTCAGTTAAGCATCTGACTTTGGCTCAGGTCATGACCTCGCAGTTCATGGGTTTGAGCCCTGTGTTGGGCTCTGTGCTGACAGCTCAGAGCCTGAAGCCTGCTTTGGATTCTGTGTCTCCCTCTCTCTCTGCCCCTCCCCTGCTCACACTCTGTCTCTGTCTCTCAACAGTGAATAAATGTTAAAAAATTTGAAAACATACATATAGTGTAATATAGAGATACCTAAATTACCATTTCCATTTTCTGTTCTTAGGTTCTGAGGAGCAATTCATGAACACCAGACTTCTTTTGGTTCATATGGCACAGCCTTCTCATAATTCTCCTCCTACCAGTCTGGCTGTCCCTTTCCTGTATGTCATAAATTTGTGTGTATGCCATTCAACTTTAAATGTATACTTTATTCAAGCCTTTCTCCTTCTCCTTTGCATTCATTCTCTCAGGCAAAATGAGATACAAATCCTTATTTCCAACCCTATCTCTTTCAAACTCCTGTTCCAAAATCTAAAATGCTACCCGGATATTTCTAGCCACATGTCCCATTTATAGCCTCAAACACAACATCCTGAATCAAATTATCCATTTTCCCTAAAGCCAAATTCCACTGCCATGCCTCTGACTGCTATCAAGTTACTACCATTCCTTCAAGCTCCTGAAAAAAATAGAAGCATTGTCTGTTTTTCTCTCTCACCTATCATGTAAAACAAGTCAAAGACTTTCTTGTGTTTTGGCTTTATGTACAAGTCTCTTCACTCCATCCCCACTGTCATTTCTCCAGTACACATAAGCCTCCGGTTCCTCCATTTATTTGTTCCCATTTCCATACCTGGCTGTGGTACAAAGAACATAGATTTTGGTGTTCATATGAACCTGGGTTGGACAACCTTGTCAAATTTTAAACAGATTACTCAAAACTCAGTCATATCATCTGTAAAATGGAGATTGAAAATAGCTGCCTTACAAGTTTGGTGTGAAGATAACCTGAAATCGTTTATCTGAAGATAGGCCTGCTGTAGCCACTGAGGAAAAATGTACCATCTCAGTGTTGAGAATTACTAAAGAAAATCATTCAGTTCTGTACATTTGGAGCCACAAGGGGTGGCTAGATTCCCAATAATAATTCATTATTTTTTTTAACCAGCTTCTTCTTGCCCTTTTACTTTCAGAACAATTCTGAACCTTCACCATTCTCCATCAGCCATAGTACCTGTTTTCATTCCGTTTAATCTCAAACATGACTTTTGCCTTCAACCTTTCATACACAAGTGAGACTGCCAGCTATCTCATCTCCCTGCTTTCACACCAGTAACTCTATCTAACTACGCCCCTTTCTCATTCCCTTGCTTCCAGTTTTAGAAACAAGAGTTTTCCCTCCCTTTGTTCAATGTCAGCCCTTCCCTCTTTTGATCATTTCCCACACTATCAAATTCAGGAATTTGTTCTATTAATAATACCCCTTCTCTGCTATATCCTAAATATCCATATCTACTTACTCTTTTCCTTAATCATTAAACACATTTGAATCTTCTCATGCTTAAATGTCCCTCTCTGATCCTTAAGATATAAACTTGAGTCACCATCCTGATCCTCTTTTGCTATTCCAGGAAAAATGTTTTTGAAGGAGATTCTTTCTTCACTCTATATACTTATTCAATTCTGTATTTCTTAGCTTACTGGAATCAGACTTGCTTCTCTACCCATCCTTTAACTTAAATTTAGGTGTTCAATCACCTGCCTGTTTTAAAATAGACCCCTCTACTGAATTTACATTTGCCACTCATCCCTTCTTGAATTCTCTCTTCTTTTCGCTTCCATGACTCTCTCCTACTTCTAGAACTGTCTCTTTATATGATTTCTTCTTTCTTTTCTTTCTTTCTTTCTTTCTTTCTTTCTTTCTTTCTTTCTTTTCTTTCTTTCTTTCTTTCTTTCTTTCTTTCTTTCTTTCTTTCTTTCCCTTCCTTCCTTCCTTCCTTCCTTCCTTCCTTCCTTCCTTCCTTTCTAGAGCATTTGTAGGGAAGGGGCAGAGGAAGAAAGAAAGAAAGAATCTTAAGCATGCTTCACACCCATCACAGAGCCCAACACAGGGCTCATTCTCACCAAAGGTGAGACCATGACCTGAGCTGAAATCAAGAGTCGGATGCATAACCAACTGAGCTACCCACGTGCCCCACTTAATAGTCTTTCATATGAACTCAGTCTCCTCTGCTTGGTGCTTAGGTGTTGACCTAAGCTACTGTGGAGTGAAATCTCTTGTGTGTTCGTACTTTGAACAATCACTTGTATGCAAGTGATTACCAATTACAGATTACCAATTACCAATTACAGATTTATGTTTTCAGTCTTGAGCTACTCTCTGAGCTCCAGCCCTACACATACAATTCTTGACTCAATTACTCAGCTGTACGTCTTTATTTGACTCTTCCATAGGCACATCAACTTCAACATACTCAAAAGAGAACTTAGCATCTTTTCTCAAGGCCTGTTCCTCCTCTTTCATTCCAAAGTTCAGTTACTGATACTGTCATTGCAATAGTCAGTTGCCCTTGCCAGAAACGAGTTTTTCTCTTTTCACCCCTACATCAAATCAGTGAACTAAGTTACTAAATGATTCTTCAGTTCATAGTGTCTTCTCCATTACTAGCATCAGTGATATTAGTTGGGCCTTTAACATTTCTCACTTGACCTATGGAAATGCATTCTAAATAGTAGGCATAAGAAAAACTAATATGCATAGTGGCATAGAGTGAACACTAAGAACTATATTGCTTGTGTTCACATACTAGCTCCAATAACTTACTAGCTCTGCTAGTAAGGAATGTATACACTCTTGCTGTGCTTCATTCTCTCTCTGTCAGGGAGAATGCAACATCTTTACCCAGTCAGCGGTTACTTGTTTATTCCTCAAAATTTGGTTAAGATGTCACTTGTTTAAGGATCCCTTCCCAGGGATAAACAATCCCTTCTCTGTGATATCTTGATATCCTTTGTAACCTCTACTTAAAATTTATTATTATTTCAATGTATTCTGCTCCAATATGTGCTTATTTAATGAAAATTAGCTTATTTATGATTAAGTAGGGGAATGGTATAATATAATGCAGGAGTCAATATAATGTTTGTTCATTCATAACTTTTCCAAGCCTGTTTTTATTTTGAAAGATCATGAGCAAACATTCTCACAATTACAAACAATGTATTAGTAATACATCAAAACCTTAAGGAAAAAGCTGAAAATCTTACTTTAGGCAAAAGGTTAGTTGGTTCAAAAATTGCTGCCGGGCGCCTGGATGGCTCATTCGGCTAAGTGTCCAACTTCGGCTCAGGTCATGATCTCACAGTTTGTGGGTTCAAGCCCCATGGCAGGCTCTGTGATGACAGCTCAGAGCCTGGAGACTGCTTTGGATTCTGTGTCTCCCTCCCTCTCTGTCCCTCCCCTGTTCGCACTCTGTCTCTTGACACTCTCTCTCTCTCTCTCTCTCTCTCTCTCTCAAAAATAAATGAACATCACGGTACCTGGGTGGCTCAGTTGGTTGGGCAACTGACTTCAGCTCGGGTCATGATCTCACAGTTTGTGGGTTCAGGCCCCGCGTCAGGCTCTGTGCTGACAGCTCAGAGCCTGGAGCCTGCTTTGGATTCTGTGTCCCCTCCCTCTCTCTACCCCTCCCCTGCTCATGCTCTGTGTCTCTCTGTCTCTCAATAATAAATAAATGTTAAAAAATTTAAAATAAACAAACATTTAAAAATTTTAATTAATAAATGAATAAATAAATATTGTTGCACTTTCCACAATAATCATTAATGTAGGGAATTTGAAAGTAGAGATGACATATCTATGAAGGTATTTCTCATGTGTTAAATACTTTGGGTTAGATTTTTAAATTTTGATGCATCTGGTCTGTAATAGGTGAATATTTTCAAAGTCTTTAGAAGGAAGCATAAGTGCAAGAGTTAAACATCAGCAAAATCAACTGGCTTTGCTAATGGATGCAAATGTTAGTGGAGATAAAGCTGTGCTTCTGTTTTTGTTAAGATTGTTATTGCTTTTACTTAGTACCCTGTTTTCAAAGTTACATAGGCTTTGAGTAGTCGGCCCAATCCTATTTTTTTTTCCTTTAAGCTCTGTTACTTTTAATGTACAGTTTTTGAACACATAAGTATTTTTCAGGAACATATATATGATTGTAAAAGAAATGCCTGTACATTAACATGATGCATCTGTTGGCCCATTAATCTGTAATTTCCTGGAGAGAAAGGACCATCAGAAATTAATGTTTGTACTGTCATTCCATAACTTGGTACCTTTCAGTGAACTGAATGAAACCACAGAAGATGCTGAATAGATGCTACTTCTTTTTTTTCCCATCTACCATCCCTTCTTCCATCTCTGCTCCCTTAAATTCAACCAAACACAAGCCTCTGTATATGTAACTTCCCTAACAAAAATACTTCAACTGCTTATACAGTAAAGTCTGGATCTCCTGACTTTAGTATCTAAGGCTGTACTTGCTTTGGTGCCAGCCAGTCACTCCGAATTTACTGTGCCAGTCAGTGAAGTCAGCTCACTGTGCTCTTGCTACACAGTGTGTATTTATCTGCTCCCTTATTTTGCTCATGCCCTTTTCTTACCATCTTCCCCAGAATGGGCTCCCAACTCCGCTCTAATTATCAAAGTCCCCAGGTTTACTGTAGTGCCAGCTCAACTCACTCTCCTCTCCTTGAGGCAGCTATTATAATAATAAGTAGTATCCATTTGTCATTAAGTCTCACATACTGGTATTGATCTTTTTATCACATATGGTATAAACAGTATGAAGTCGACCTGAATCTTATATTTCTTATGGCTCCAAATAGAAACTCATATTTAATATAAATCTATTGATTATTTTTTTTAAAAAAGTAAAACTAAAAGAGCCAGAATAAGTCACATTGGACTGAAGTGAAAACTAGCAAATCAGTGAAGCATACTGCAATAAATGTACATTTGAGGTTTTGTGGAGCTGAACTCTCCTTGTGTCAGTGGGAATGAGAAGGAAGAGAATGGAATAAAAGGAAAGAAGGGAAATAGAATTAGATTAGGGAATTAAAGAATAAGGATGGGGGTGACTGGATGGCTCAGTCGGTTAAGCATCAGACTTTGGCTCAGATCATGATCTCCCCGTTCGTGGGTTTGAGCCCCGCGTCGGTCTCTGTGCTGACAGCTCAGAGCCCTTAGCCTGCTTCGGATTCTGTGTCTCCTTCTTCTCTCTGCCCTTCCCTGCTCTCACTCTGTGTCTCTCTCTCTCTCAGAAAAATAAACATTAAACAAAATTTTAAGAATAAGGATAAATTAAAAAAATGAGTCTAAGTTACAAAGTCCATTTAAGAAGAAAAAATGATCTCATCACTGAAACAGAGGATGTTAAGATTTATTATAGGAGAAAAAACTGAATACTTTGGCTTTCTTTTTCTATATTCAGGGTGATGTGCAAGATGATGCAATATGAAAACTGTACCTTGATTAAAATTTGGTGATATCCCTTATCCCTTAATCCTTTGTCTATCTTGCCTCATTATCTGTGAACTCTTATTAATCCTGGTAACTGATGCTCACCATCCCAAACTAACAGTTGATAAAAGCAAATAAGATACCCTGAAATATTCCATACACATACTGCCCATATAAACATTCCTAGTGGGAGAATCATTTGAATCCAAAATATGCTAAGGGTGCCCATGGGTAATTTAAAATACATTTTAAAATTCCAATATATTAATAGCCTAAACAACAAGTTAGAATGAAACTTTCTAAAAATTTAACTAATGTATGACCACTTGACTCTGAATTATATAATATAAGGTAAGGAATTATTTTAGTTCACAGCCCCCAGTTATTTGGTTTAAAGATTTTCTCTTTTCTAAAAAACTAGAAGTGAAAGGATAATAGTGTGTGTTATAGTCACAAAATAATAAATGTGGAACATCTTCATTTCTTTTAGACTATAAATATATATTACACTAATTTAGAAAATGACTATTTTACAGAAGCCACTGAAATATTTGCTTATCTTGTTTTATATGTGATCCCCCCAAATGTGCTCATTGTACAACAGAATACCTTAATTTTAATTGAAAATGAAGAAATTAGAATTATTTCAAATCATTACAAAAATCTGGAATGAATGAAACCATCAGATCTGACTGCTCCCAGAGCCTCAATTGGTGAGAGTTGTGATATATGCATTTCTTATTTATGTTTTGAGTGGAAGCTAGAAGATTGGCCCAATATTCCTAGGAATGCATGGAATTCTAAAGTATTTAATTTTTTTTTGTTTTTAAGTGGAGTGATTGTGCCCTCCTTTAATATAGTGCAATTATCTTAATCACTGTTTTATCCTTACATCTTTATGAACTTTGATCTTAATTTGTTTCTTAGGCTATCTGCTAAGACTTTATTATGGAAGTCTTTCTTAAGGAAAATATTTTTTCAATAAGTCTTTCAAATCCACAGTTCAAATATAAAGCAATTGAGATTATTCCTCTCAATCAATCCTTGGAAATATTCAAAGAAACAATTATATTTTGTTTTGTTTTGTTTTGTTTTGTTTTGTTTTGTTTTGTTTTAGGCATACTTTGAATTTCATTATGATAACAATGCAAACTGATATTTATTGAGTGGTTAGAGTTGTCAGCCATTGTGCCTGAAGCTTTATAGATATTAGCTCATCAAATCCTTCCGGATTCTATGACATAGATAATAACATCATCCCTATTTCATAAAGGAACAAACCAAGAGTTCAAAGAGTTATATAACTTGCCAAACATAGATATTTAAGTGGTACTTAAATCCATGTGTGTCTTAAACTATAAACCTTATCCTATCTTGTGCAAAAGAAGATAATTATCTTCCCCATCAGTTTTTCAAATGAAGTTTACTTGACTTTATAGTGTACCTTTCATATATGTCTTTTCTAATTATAAGCTACTCATCTTCATGATGGCGTCTGAAAATACAACCTAAATATAATTTAAAATGTTATTAAGAAAATGCTATTAATCCTAAATATCTTTACGATTACTTAGTAACATACGTTGTTCTGCTTCTCTCAGATCCACAATTTTAATGTCATTAGTCAGAAATATTTGACATCCACAGTCTTGTTGTAACGTGTAGGATACTGTTGAAATAAAGGGAGATTTTTCATTGCTGAGAAAGAGGCCTGAGCGAGAGTCAAGCTGGTCATTTCTCAGCTTACAGGCTGATTAGTTACAAGAGTTCAACTAGAAAGTCATTGCCCAGGGCAGTGTTCAAAGTGGTGGATTCTATGATATAAACTGGCAGAGGGACATTAAAGCAAGTAGCAGAAGAGGGTCCTTTTGGGGAAGAATGTAGTAGAAAACATGAAAAATAAAATTTACTTTGAGAGTCTCTAGGACTTGATGGGGAGGCCACCCATGCAAGTCACCTCCTATTGTAACTGCACAGAAGAGAGCACCCTCCTTGTACATTTGCATCCATTTCATGTTCTTTTTTGTAGAGTAGTGTGATTTAGCACTGGTGCCTGCTGGATAGAAAGAGTCTGATTAATGTGTGGCACTTCATGTTATAGCATATACTCCCATGTAAGTGATGGAAGACCCTCACATAATTGGATCTGAAATGGAATAAAATGATGAAAAATTTAGCATAGCCTTTGTCTTTATATGCTATAGTGGGGACAGCTGAGAGGTCAGGATACTTGGAAACGATGAGGGGCATTTTAGAGTCTCTGCTGGTAAAAATTTGTTTAACACAGTCTCATGATTAAAAGGAATGTGTATCCTGCTGTGGCACCAAGGTACAAGAGAGAGAATAATAAATTGGTGCCATTGACAAGATGTCATTTGTTATCTGCTTTAAAATGTCAGGTCATGTCATTGTGGTGAAATATTTTCTCTCTTGATGTATGTCTTACAAAGCAGGTTCAATGTTTGCCACTATTCTATTTCAATAAAAGAAAACAGCTTTTAATCTGGAAAGCACTGTCACCAGGAGGAAAATAAGGTCATCCGAGACTCTTATTTGGCCATTTCTCCACAATCCTCCATTAGCACTGTATTTCAATAGCCCTGTTGGTCCAAATTCTTTCTTTAATTTATCTTTTGAGGAGTGTAATTATCCATCTGCTCTCTTGGCCAAAGGCAGGGAGAAAAAGAGATTTTAGATATTGCAAGGTTACAAAAAGGCCAAAACCTGGCAACTGCACATCCTTATGTGATATACTTACGAGATTGTTAGATTCTTCACAACTTTTCTCATTCAGGGTTTCAGAGTACAAACATAGAAAGCACAGCTCTCTCACATTATATCAGTTAAAAATAAGTGAAAAGAATTTTAAAAGACAAAAATGAAAAAAAAATATGAAAGTCATGTGTTTGTGGGCTATAATATTGTTACACTGATATATACTTTCAATCTATGAAACATGAAGTAAAACACAGGGCATTAAAAGACTCAGTAAGTTGTCTTCCATTTTTCAGGTATCTAGATTTTCAGTGTAAACTCATTATAGTGACCTTAGACAGATGTGTTTGTCTCGCACATACCAGACCAAGCTGGTATTTTGAATTGTGGAGCCCTGTTCCACATGAGCTGGATTACACATGAGCTCAATTCCATTGAGCTGGAAGAGCAAAATCCACTTTGGATCGTAGGAAATAAATAACCCAACAAAGGAATAAAAATCTCTGTGCATATATATGCATATGTATATATACAAGTAAAGAGATAACCCCATGAACATATACAACCTCTAGTCATATTCTGGAACCCAAAAAGTGAAAGGAAATTATTAACCTCAGAAATACCACAAACTTAGCCATTGATGGGAAGGGTATCATAAGCAAATAAACAAAAGGATAAAAACATTCATGAGAGATGACTGATCTTTAAAGACTTTTGTACACACAAGAAAAACTTCCATATGATAATGAGTATATCTAACTCCCTCAGATATTGCATTTAAATGAATTTCCTATGGTGGTGGCAGCTGCTCCTTCCGTTATAGTTAAAAATATCAAGTGCCTATGTTCTTTTTATTTGAAATATCTATATAGTTAACTAATTTAGGTAAAGATAAAACTGATGAATCCATGCATTAATTCTTTAAACTTATTAGTTTAGTGCATAAGAACTATGCATATCTAATTTTAAGAGGAGAAAATGAGATATTTCAGAAAATAAAACAATTTACTACAGAAATGTAAACCTTAAAGGGATTGGATTTTGAAAATATAAGGTTGAATGGTCAAATGATCTTTAATGTATCTTTAATGTAGTTTAATGGAAATAATAAATTGTCTCTGAATTCCACAGAAAAAACAAAAGTCCAGCAATGTAAACTATAGAGAAAGATGAAATTTTCACAAACAATACCTGATGCAGCAGGATGATTTATTGAAACATTAACTTGGATTTTGCTCAGATTGCTATATACATTTTCCCTTTCTGATTCCAAGAAGGTGGTCCTGTTATGTTTCCTTCACTTGAGGGCTGAAGAGTAGTCAGTTCCAAAGGAGGTTATTTCTAAGCACAAGGATTTAAGTGCTCTCCTAGGTTTTGTTTGTAACAGTTATAGAATTCCATGGAATTGTCTCAAAAGGGAGAGATGTAGAAAGCAAAGGTTACTAAATGAAGAAAGGTTGAGAGAAACTCCTTTCCAAAACTGTAAAAGGAATAGAGTTTTTATGAGGCCCATAGCATCTTGTAAATGGCAGGATCTCAGTGGAGAATGGCTTTGTGATACACTTACAGAAGCTGGACATGGGAAATCAAACATCACCACTTTACAAGTCAACAGTGCTTGAGCTTGGCATCTGCATTGTTTAGACTAAGTTGGTTTAGACCCAGAGTACATCAACTATGACCAGAGTAGACTGAAAACCAGAGGACTCTTCCCTGAATGTTCTGCAACCTGTAGGAACCTAAGAAACATTGTTCATTTGTCTATACTTTTTATCAGTATATTCTTGCCTCCCAAACAATCCTCAACAAACTGCAGCTGGGCTCCTGACTTCATCCTCTCATTACCACTGCTTTAGCTAAGATGGCCAACAAACTCTCTGTTGCTAAAACTAAAAGATATTAAAGGATTCTTTGAATTGGTACTTTTTGGCATGGTCTGTAGATCCTTTTTCTCGAAATGTTCTCTTTCCTTGCATTCTATGAGTGTGTGTATGAGTCTTTTTCCTTCTGTTCTGTGGATAATCCTTCATACTCTTCTTTTGGGGCTTTCCTTCCTCTACCCATTTTGTAAAAAGCTATTCGTCCTTCCTCTAACTCTCCTTGGTGTTGTTTCCTTTTCACTTCACATTTTCTCTTTGGTGATCCTATGTTTTCAATAATGATTTGTTTTCTACTCATTAATTATTTCAATTTATTATTTATTTATTTATTTATTTTTACTTTTTTTATGTTTATTTATACTTGAGAGAGAGACAGAGTGTGAGCGAGGGAGGGGCAGCTCCAGGCTCTGAGCTGTCAGCACAGAACCCGACGTTGGGCTCAAAGTCACAAACTGTGACATCATAACTTGCATTGAAGTCAGACGCTTAACCAACTGAGCCACCCAGGAGCCCCTAATCATCTCAGTTTAAATGTTACTTTCTCCAGGAAATTTTTCTCAACTCTTTAAGTCTAGATTATCTGCCCTTTTGTGTGATGTTTTAGAACTCAACCTTATAATATCATTTATCACTCTAGTGTAGTTACTGTCTTCCATACTAAATGATGAACATCCCAGTATAAAAACTAATTATGTTCACTTTTGCATCTCCAAGAATAGCAGTGTTAGGCATGTATTGGCTACTCAATAAACATATACTGATTTTTTTAAAAAAATTAATTGAAATAGTGGGACACCTTCAATATCTCTCTATCCTTATACCATAGGTTGTAGAGAGATAATATCTTTTTCTTTTAATTTTTTTAATGTTTATTTATTTTTGAGAGAGAAAGAGAGACAGAGCACAAGCAGGAGAAGAGCAGAGAGAGAGTGAGACACAGAATCTGAAGCAGGCTCCAGGCTCCGAGCTGTCAGCACAGAGCCAGATGGAGGGCTCAAACTCGTGAACTGTGAAATCATTACCTGAGCCGAGTCGGTTGCTCAACAGACTGAGCCACTCATGTGCCCCAAAAGATAATATCCTTTAACTTTTTTCCATTCTTCTTAGATCCCAGGAGATTCAAAATCCTTGTACTCCTCTTCCTATAGCTGAAGACATTTAATTCAGTCTTTCCTTCACTGTCTAAGATCAGTCCTCAGCTTAAACTGGTCAGAGATGGAGCTTATGGTGATTGTAGAAAGGCAGAAGTGCAAGGACAAAGGAATCTAAATTGTACTAATTGTTCTCTGGTTTGTCATCAAATTATCCTTCCAACTGTAGTAACTTTTCCTTTCTGCTTCTATTTTTAAAAACTTGGCTCCTGCCTACCCCATTTTTGAATCTGTGCATTAGCAATGATTCAGTGTTTTAATCCCTATGGAATTGTCCCTGCTTTACTTTTGACAGCCTCTTTCCTAACTGATCAGAGCTGTTTAAATATCATCTCAGAGATCTCAGAGATCCTTCTCAGATCCATCTCAGAGAACCTTCTACAATTCTATTGACTGGGTTATATTTTTGCCATATGATCCTATAGCACAGAATGGCATTTATTCAAAATATTCTTACACCAATAATATTTATATAATCATGTATGTATAATTACTATTTGTTTATCTCCCTCACTTAACTCTTGGCTCCGTTAAGGAAAATATGTCTACCTTGTTCACGACTCTTATTTTGAGTCAGTAGCATAAGGTCTGACAACATTGCAGATATTCAGTAGTATGCAAGTAGTGAATTCATGAACAAGTAGTGATTCATGGCTGGAGGCGTATTTCTCTCTGACACATTTCCTAACAGACCAGCTGCCTACTCTTCCTCCAGGTCTTCACCTTTGGATGCTCCACCTACCTATTGCTGTCTTGGCCTAATGCAGTGGCTGGTACTCACTGTTTGTCTGAAATATAGCCTTTTGGTGCACTTCTGGGTATGGCTTTTCTCTAACAGAGAAAAACTTTAATCTTTAAACTAAACTTTAATCTTTCTCTACAATAGTCATCTAATTCCAGATTTCAGATCCTCTCAGACTGCTTTATTCATTTATTTATTTATTTATTTATTTATTTATTTATTTATTTATTTATATTTAAGTTCTGTCTAGTTTTGCCCTAAACTGAGTTGAATCATCTTTATAGCTCAAGAGATATTGGATGTGGTTTGATGAAAAGTGCTAGTACTACTTGGTCATATTTGACATTCCTACACATCAGGAAATGGAATTATGAGGCAAACTAGGTGACTCTGTTTCATGCAGGATTTCCAAGTAGAAAGCCAGTCCAAAATGTCTCCCTCTATCAACACAAAGTAATAATAAACATGCTAATGTCTGCAGAGAGAATGAATTGACAAAAAAACAAAAAACAAAAAACACAGATACAGATTCCAGAAAGACAGAGGGCTTCTGCATTCTGTGTAGAAGTAAATTTAGCCTTCAAAAGCAATTGTTAAAATGCTGATATTTAAGGAGATAAGCTTTGAAAGAGTAAGCAAAGACTAAGTATGAGTGAAGGTACAGTCAATAATTTACTCAGTTCATTTTAGGCTTACAGTCTTGTTTTTGCAGTTAAGACTGGGATTAACTAGAAACTAGTTCTTTTGAACTAAGAAGCTGCAAACTCACCACCTCTTTTCATTATTTGCATTTTGCATCAAGACTATTATTCTGTCCTATCTCTGGTAGAAATTTACTATATGGGATATAAAGCCATGCAAGTATCAATTTTAAATTTATGTCTTTGAAGTATAGATTACATAAAATGTACCTTTTGATTTTTCAAGCTTAAGTTTCATACAAGTATCAGGTTTTCTAGAACTTAAACCATTAGTCTGGGCACTTAGTGGTATAAAGACTTACAATTGAACCTTCTCTTGACAAAAGGGATATTCACTTTTAAAGAGAAGATTGCTTCTGTAGCCTTTTGAAATCACGCCCTTGAAGAGATTTTTGACATTTAAAATAGCTTAAATAAAAACAAATAAAGCAACCATATAGATTTTATCATTATCTCAGAAAGATTCACCAAGTCTGCTTCTTTCTTAAGTACCTAGACAGTTCATTATTTATTTTATCTTCCTCAGAAGTAGGTCGACATTTGCATTCTAATTTTTCAAAGGGTTTCCACACACACAAGCGTTTCTAGACAAAAGCATCTTTTTATAAATATGTTATTATGTCACTGAGACTTGCCTCAACACACCTCATTTTATCAATATAGTTGATTACAAGAGAGTATTTCTGATTGAATCAAAGGTGATATAAAAAAAATATGTGATCACGACAAAAGTATACATGTCATGATGAGCTCACTGCTTAAAGGACTCTTATATTGAATGCATTTGTTAAGAATGAAACAGCTAAATGAGTGGCAACTTTGGTAATAAGCACAGCCTGTATTTCCATCTATTGTTGTCTGAACAAGTTTAAGTAGATAGAATAAAAATATATACTAACTATATATCTGCATGGATTCCTTGTTCACCAAAAATATAAATATAAATTATTTATTTATTTGTTCATTCATTTCTTTCTTTCTTTCTTTCTTTCTTTCTTTCTTTCTTTCTTCCTTTCTTTGCTAAGTGTACCTGTTTAATATTTGGTGCAGGTGTTATGGAGATTCTAATGATGATGTGATATATGGTCACCATTAAGAAGGTTAAGTTGCAGTGTGACAAGTAACCATTCACACAATATATTCTATAATTTAATGTAGTCATTTTAAATAAAAATTGGAAGTAGATTATAGAGGATATTAATTTCAATTGCAGACTACATCATAAAGAACAACCTTGGATATGTAATGAAAAGAAGGGTATTTTATAATAATGCCATTTATTTTACACATACTATTTTTAAGTACTCTGTAAATATTATTACACTTGTTTCTGAAAAAAAATTGACAAGTTAAATATCACTTTTCTCATATTACACATGAGAAATATTATATTAAAGAGTTAAGGTCCTTGACCAAAGCCCATATTATCTTAATGCCAACAAAATCAAAGGTCGAACCCAGGAATATCTGATTCCAAAGCCAGAGTTCTAAATTTGCTATCTTTGACCTCCTCTAAGGAGAGATAATGAGAGCAAAATTAATAAGGTAGAAAGGTATAACAAATGCTTGAAAATTAAAAAAAAGTGAACGAAGTTTGGATGATAGTGACTGAGATTCATGTATCCATATGCATCTGTGTAGACACATAAATGAAAACATCCAAGAGCAACAGCACTCAGAATGAAGTCCAAGCACCTTACCATGGTTCCCATTCCCTTGGTGATCCCAGACTCATTTTTCTCATTCCATTTCATACTATCTTCTTTCTCATCAATCAAAAGTTAAGCATCTTCCACATTTGACTTTTAATATTAATTCATTTCTCTCCATTCTTCCAATCTAAGCGGCTTCCTTCTTAGGACCTCCTCAAAGACACTTTGTATTTAGTTACTCAATATTAAGATCTCTCCCTGTTATAAAACACTGTTCCTACCCATCCCCCTAGTTATGATATTCTAGTCTTAGTTTACTACAGTGCTCATTCATCCCAACCTGAAATCATTGTGACATGGTTTTAATGTTTATTGTCTTCTCTTGCCTAGTAGAATGTAAATTCCATGAACAAGGACCTTTTCTATCTTGCCCACTGCTTTATTTCAGTACCTAAATGCATAGTAGGTATTCAGTAATTATTTGATAAGAAAATACATTAATTAAATCCTAAATCTAGCATTCTCATTAATCTTCTTGAAATCAAAGCCTCATCTGAGCAGCTCATAGACTGTCTTTATTCTTCTAGTAGGGCACTGATTACTCTCAGTCACAGTCTTCTTATGTGATGTGTAAATTATTAGATTACAGTTGCCTTCAAAGGAAGGACATTTCTTCTTTATCCCCAAAGCCCTGGGCATGTGACCCGTACACACTCATCGGGTTGAATTTCAAGCAATAGACATCAGTGAGTGTACAGAATCTAGCAAGAAGCACAGAAAGTCATTTGAAATGTTGAGTTATAGCCACTAATCTATAAGAGTTCTTGGATGTGTTGCTGGAAGGACCATTTTAAGATAGAATATTTTGCAGATCTATAAAAATAATTTAGAGTTATGAATACAAACAGATTGGTGATAATAAAGTTTCAAAGATTAATGTCTCGCAAGGAATCTAAGAAGCAGTTCTCCTTAACAGTGTCCTGGTATAAAGAAAAAAAAAATACTCCCAAACTCATGAACTTTAGCATAATATGTCATTCTAAAATATGTTATGCTGGCGTAAGGATTATTTTGAACCAAAGGCAAATGAGCAGGGGGAAATACAATAAAAGCAATCTATATTCCCCCTAATTAAAAATAATAATAATAATAATAATAATAATAATAATAATAAGTAAACCCTGTGCTTTACATGGGGCTTAAACACACAACCCTGAGATCAAGAGTTGCATGCTCTACTGACTGAGCCAGCTAGACACCTCTGTTTTCCCTAATTTTCTAATGGCAGGACACAAATTTATAATGACATCTTCCTTTCTCTCCACCAGGAAGGAGAGAAGTTAGTCATTGGAGAAGACTCTTTACCCTTATTAGTCAAGAGAAGTCACCAGAGGTATCTATAGAACAAATCTTGCTAAAACTAGGCTTTATTTCCCATTTATTTCCCCCATATATTTGCCTCCCCACAATTCACTGCCCCTAGAAACTCAAAGTCCATTTTTCCTTGTCTTATTCCTTTGTTAAAATGCTATATAAACCCAAGCCCTAACCACTGCTTTAAGTTACTCATTAATAACTTCTCCCATGTATATATGTGATGGATGTGTTAATAAACTTCTATGTTTCTTATTTATCTGTCTTTTATTAGTCTAATTTACAGGACCTCCATGAAAGTACCTAAGATAAGAAGAGGTAAAAGATTATTTTTCCTCTTCTATATCACCTCAATTTATGTACTGAATAAATATATTTGAATTGGGTAGGTTTGAGCTATCTGAACAATTTATCTCCCTGTATACACCTCTGCTATCAGTCCAAGATCTGTCTCTGTGTCTACCTATGCTAAATAATGAGTGTTTATAATTTCAACATTTTAAAGCATATACTAACATATATTTTTGGATTTAAAAACTAAATGGTTATTTCTATAATTATTATTTGTAAATCTTGTGAGTAATGTGTTAAAATTCCAGTGTTGTAAAACCTTAACTGCCTTCTAGAGAAATATTTAGAAAATACTAAATGGCTCATGACAGATAGTAAACTATGACTAAGGCAGTTATTGCCTGTTATTTTGGTCCTTTTCTATGTTAAAATCCAATTCACTGTTTATTTTTTTTCCTTGTTTCCTTTCTAATTTGTATTTTCATAATATTCATCTTCATTTGAATAGAATTTTCAAATAATCAAATAATATTTGCTATATCACATGCTTTTGGAGTCTTTGGGTTTTTTTGTTTGTTTGTTTTGTTTTTAATGTTTATTTATTTGGAGTCTTTGAATCCAAAGATCTAAAACAAAAATAAAAGAAAAATAGCATAACTTGCTATGTTGTTTTCAGACTGTAACTCAAAACAAATTTCTTAATCTTCAGATCCTTGTTTTCTTTGTTTGTATAAAATAAAATAGTAAGTACATTCAAAATTCATTGCAAGATTATATTAAATTGACTAAGTGATAATATACAAAAATGCCTATCCCAGCACTTGAACATATAGTACACCTAAAAAATCATCAGTTTTCTCAGAAAACTCACCAATAGGGCTATGATTTGGGCAGATGTCAGTCACATTCAAACTCACCTAATTATACTAAATAATCTAAGCTTTAGTTTATAAAGACATGCAGAAATTTGTAAAATCATCTGTCCTTTACTAAAAGAGATTGTGGGGGTACTTGGGTGGCTCAGTCAGTTAAGCATCTGACTTCGGCTTAGGTCATGATCTTGTGATTTGAGGGTTGAGCCCCTTATCAGGCTCTGTGCTGACAGCTTGGAGGCTGGAGCCTGCTTCAGGTTCTGTCTCTGGCTCTCTGCCCCTTCTCCGCTCATACTCTGTCTCTCTCTAAAGAATAAATAAACATTTAAAAAGTTTAAAGAGATTGTGTCCTTCTCTAATTTTCTTCTATAAAATTAACAGTTTGCCCATATAAAGTAAGAATATGTTAAAGATAAGGGAGGTAGAAAGTTAATTCAACTACTGTAAAAAATCCAGGATTTGACACAATATCCACTAAGGTACAATAACATGTACTTTAAAATAAAACTAAAGATCCCACTTCTAGGATGGAACAAACATAATCAACCCTCTATAACCCATTGAATGCAGCTATTGAACCTGGAAAGAATGCAAGAGACAGCTGTTTGAATACTCTAAAAAATAAATAATGATTGGAGGATTGAGGAAGAAGACCAGTGTTCCAAGTACTATTGACCATCAGTGGGTCTACCATTATTTTTCCTGCTGATGTCCCCAGCATGAATTCAATGCAGCCTGAAATCTGGAAGAGTTATTATCTAGAGAAAGCAAGGAAAAATCCACCAGTCTAGCTTGAAGAGCAAGAAACAGATGCCCTAATGCTCAGACAGTAAGGAAAGTCACGATTTTTTTCTCATTCTTTCCCTTGTAACTGTTCTTTGTATTCTAGTGCCCAAGTAGGCCAGGAAGCAGTAATTATATGGACTACAATGATGAGCAAGAGCATACATCTCTGGAAAGGGGGTCTTCCTCACTGTTCATGGAATTGGACTCATGGGAATAAGGAAAATGCTGATTTGCTCCCTCCCCCCCTTTTCATTTCCCACTTCTTAGTCTCAAATCTGGGTAATGTTGCAGGAAGTGTTCAGCAGAATGGCACAAATTGAGACTCAACTTTTGTCTCAAAGACAAGAAAAAGTGAGACCCAGAAAACTGGAATATGCCTGGGCAGTGGTGCAAAGGGTCCAACTCAGAAGACTGATCTTCTAAAGTTGTTTATAAACTCAGCTCTGAGCTTAACGTGAATGGATCTGCCTCTAAGCAGCATACATAGTTTTCAAAATCTAGTAGAAGATAAGAATAAGACATCACTCAAGTCTCAGACTTGGTGGTGAATATGTGGGACAGATCAGAATAGCACTACAAGTGTTTGAAAACTAAACTGATACTAGAATTGCAACTTGTGGGATGCTAGTTGGAAATCACAGCCTGAATCCAATTGAATCAATTGTTTGTAAAATAAAAATCCCGTTTTATTTCTGTTTTTTATTGGTTGCTTACAAAACAAAAATATGAACATTCTCTATCGATGATAAACAAGACTTAAGAGTCTTATAGCAAAGTACAAACCATAATCCAAATTATTCAGTATATGAATAACTGAAAAAATTTCACCTTGAATGGGGAAAGACAGTTACCAACACTGAGATGACACATGTTGAAATTATTAGACAAAGACTTCAGACTTCATTAAAATTATAAACTTCTCTGCAAAGCACACTTTTAAGAATGAAATGAGAAGCCATAGACTGGGAGAATATGTTCACAAAATACACATCTTATAAAGAACTGATAGCCAGAATACACAAAGAAACTCTTAAAACTCAATAATAAGAAAATAAACAACAATTAAAGTGTGGATAAAAGATCTGAATAGATATCTCACCAGAAAAGATACACAGATGGCAAATAAGCATATGAAAAGATGTTCAACATTTTATGTCATTAGCCAATTGCAAATTAAAATAGCAATAAAAGGATCGTGGGAGGGGACATCCTTTATTTGGCAGGGCTGTCTGTGGTGACATCTGTCTCAGATACAGTTAGCAGGAAAAAAAGGATACAGAAGTGATATTACTTTAAAATATTCAAAAACAGGAGTAGCATGGAGACCCTGAGCTTGTCTCCTCCCCGAAACGCAGCCATATCAGCACCAAACCATTTTGAACATAACTTGAGCTACAGAACTAGGCAGGTGTGCAGTGTGGAGAGGTGAACTGGGGGAAAGAAAAGCTGTGGAAGGTATGGAGTTGTTTTTTGTGGAGAGAGGACAGAGAAAGGGAAAGAAGAAGGGGACAGCACATTGATATCATGCAAGAAAAGCACTCCCCTGAAAGTAGCTGGAGAGAAAGAGAAATAATGAAAATACTCACAGGGAACTGAACAAGAAGTCTGTTCCCCCAAACCATTGATAGGAAGAAAGGGGAAAGTTTCCAATAAACAGTTGAGCACAGAGTCTGAAGGAGCTCAGTGCCTGGTGGTGATCTGGTGAGGAAAAAGGGTGAATCCCCAGGAGCAGACAGTGGGGTCTCAGGGGTCCTTGTGCCACACAGGGAGGAGTGGTTCACCTCATTGGAGTGCATTTGATAGAGGCCATAGGGCCTCCCCACAGGCACAGGTCCCAGCGGATCTCAGAGAGCAGCCACATTTGCTGGTGTTGGGGCAAAGACACCAGAGTGTGGTAAAACCTGACGCTGGCTATGTGTTCTGATTTCCCATTATCTCTGAACCTCTACCACTGCATGATTGCACAAACATTTTCTGAGGCAAGCCAGCACCTGGCCATTGCTCAGCAAGACCCCCTCCAGAGAGTTGGCGCAAGTCTAAGCCTCAGGCATCTCTAAAGCATGGGGTTTTGAAACATAACCCCATCTGAGATAAAACTCTGGAGGGAGGTGCTTCCTGGCAAGCAGGCAGCTTGGACACGAACAGGGTAAAGGCAAGAAGCAGACAGAGGCCTGAGACAAAGGAGGGGTGCTTGATTGCAGGTCAGGGCAATTGCAAAGTTCATGTGCCAGACTAGGGAGCTAGATGAAGCCATTTCCTCTTCTGCACATGCACTTTCATGCCCTTCTGATCCACCCCAGTAAACTAAGCAGTGCCACCTAGTGGAGAACGGAGCCATTACACCAAGCCCTGCCCAAATGTGTCTCCAAGCACATCCCCTAGAAGAACTGCACTAGTCACTCCACCTGCTTAGTGTAGAGACTATAGAAACCTTCATAGTTTCAGTTCTAGGAGAAACTGGATGTTACTTGATTTGAATTTCATTCTGTTTGATGGTTCACTAATTCTTTTCTTTGCTTCTGTTTTTGCTTAAATTGTTTTCTATTTTTTTCTTTTCCTTTTCCTTTCTTTTTTCTTTTCTTCTTTTTTTAATTTTAATTACTTTTGTTTTTTGAGAGAGACACAAAGACAGAGTGTGAGGAGAAGAGGAGCAGAGAGAGAGGGAGACACAGAATCCAAAGCAGGCTCCAGGTTCTGTCAGCACAGTCTGACACAGGGCTCAAACCACAAACAGCAAGATTATGACCTGAGCCAAAGTTGGACACTTACCCGCCTAAGCCACCCAAGTGCCACTCTTTTCTTTTTTTCTTCATTCTTGGATACAGAAAGAGAAAAATTTGCTTTTTATTTATTTTTAACTTTATTTTTACTTTTTGAAAATTTTTATACTATTTTATTTTCATTTCATTTTATTCTAATTTATTATACATTTTTTTAATTTTTAAATTTTTGCTTATATATATTTTTTCTTTTCTTTCCTTTTCTTTTTTTTCTCTATTCTATCAACTTTTTTCCACAAGCAGACCAAACCCACCTAGGACCTGCTTCCTTTACTTGATTTTTTGTTTTGTTTTTAATTTTTGTTTTTTTACTTTATTATTTTCTTGCTCCCAAACGACAAAACAAAGGAATTGACCCCAAAAGAAAGAAGAGGAAATGACACCAGGGACTTAATCAACACAGATATAACCAATATATCTGAACTAGAATTTAGAACCATGGTAATGAGAATACTAGCTGGGTGTTAAAAAAAAAAGCATAGAGGGGGATCTTGGGAAGATGGTGATGTAGGAGGATGCTGGGCTCGCCACGAGTCCTGCTGCTCACTTAGATTCCAACTACACCTGCCTAAATAACCCAGAAGACTAGCAGAATGGAGTCTCCGGAGCCAAGCGCAGACGAGAGGCCCACGGAAGAGGGTAGGAAGGGCAGAGAGGTGGTGCGCGCTACACGGACCGGCGGGAGGGAGTCGGCTCAACCGACTGAGCCACCCAGGTGCCCCTATACCATTCTTAAAGTAAGTTTTTTAAAAATAAATTTCCAATTTAGTCTCTACTAAAGCACAAGGCACATGCAAGCTGAGCAGCTGCATTTGAATGACTACAAACTCTGGATAGTTTCATGAGTCTTATAACGCTTGACAAAATCATTTAAGATGTAGCTCTGTGTGCTTCAAGTGACAATTTGACTCTAGCATTTTTATTCAATTAAAGTGGTATCAATTTAATAATTAATTTTATCTTTCTACACAATGAAAACGTTGCCTTTTATCTTTTGACATTGGTTTTTTAGTGGTAAATGGAATATAATAGCATATGATCTCTCCAGATATGTATAAGAATAAACTATAAAACTATTCCAAAAGAATCACTTAATATGTTTCAATTTCAAGTATTATGTCACAACTAACAGGTATATATTTTATCTTCAACATTTGTGCACTGAAAGTGGAAGATGAAAAAGATAGGTCTTAAACACAATCTAACAAAGGCCCTTGGACTTGGAGAGTTCAACCAGACTACAAAAGGTTTCTACTAAGTCTGTTCAGTTAATTAACAAAATACTGTAAATGCTTCCAAAGATTTTAAGTTTTGACACATATTGCAAAACAAACACATTTTTGAAGATATCATCTCTAAAGATCTTTCATCCAAGGTAAGGCCTGTATAACTTACTATTAGAAGATGCATAAATTGGAAAAATCTATCTAAAGTAAAGATGAATGAGCCCATGGAGCAGCAATTTGCAACCTTGGCAATGTTGATATTTTGGGCCAGATACTTCTTTGTTGTGGGAAGCTGTCTTATGCATTACAAGGTATTTAGTAGTTGTGTGTCTGGTCTTACCCCAGTAAATGCCAGTATTACTTTTCCCCCAGCCCCCAATGGCAACAATTAAAAACGTCTCCAGATGTTGACAAATGTCCACTAGGGAGCAAAATCAACCATGGTTGAGAATCACTGCCATATAGAGTACATCTGGTATCTCAGTGCCATTACACTTACACACTTTATTAGCTCTTTCCTGGTCAAATTAGAGCATGCTGCTCTCAGAGCTTTCAGCTTTTCAGCCTTGTTCTAGCTTGAGGGTAGATTTAGAGACTGAAATGAAAAATGGGGTTAACAGTGACTTTGCTATGAAGAAACTAACTTGAACACTCTATAGGCAAAGCATAACTGATTAGCCCCTTCATTGTCTTAAGCCCTCAAGAGATTTCCCAAAGAACACAAATGCAAAGAACCCTGTACAGGAAGGTTTTAAAGCCATTCTGTGTGAAGGAACCCTCCTGCTTGGGAGAACTCTGGCCACACTGGGAATGTTACATGTGCTAGGGCGATGCAAAGAAAGTGTCTTGCCACCCACATTTGGATTTTCTGCTCAAGATCAAAAGCTTGAGCTCTGGAATTCTTAAAAAGAAATCACCAGAGACCAGTGCTAAATTGGAATAGAGTCATTAGGCATGCCTGATTTCCCTGAGTTTCTGTCATCCCTTGCTAAGGCTGCTGCTTTTTTTCCAATAACAAAAGTCTTTAAACAAAAAACAAAAAATAAAACAACAAAAAAAACAAACAAACAACAAAAAAAACACCACTGAACTGTTTAACTGTTGCAGTTATAACTGGCCTGAAAGCTATCATTTGTTTTCCTGAAACCAGTGAAATAAATGCTTTTGTTTGAAAATATCTGTCAGTTAAGCAGGGTTTTTGTTTGCCTGTTTTGTTTTTGTTTTGTTTTGTTTTTCTGTTAGAATCCTGACTGAAAATGCCCGTTACTATAAAAACTATCTTTGTTATTTAAGTTGCCCCTATCAAACAATATTAATAAGGATTTTTTTTCTTTCTGATTAATTAGATAAATTTAAATAATTTTTAAACTGTCTGACATATGGAGGAAAAAAAAATATCTGAACAAGGTATCTCATCCTCAGCACTATTGACAATTTGGACTACATAAGTGTTGTGGGGGAAGCTGTCCTGTGAATTATAAGATGTTCACCAGTATCTGTGGCCTCTACCTAGTAATGTCAGTGTTGGGAAAATGAATAAAAGTTTTACACCACAAAATGGTCGACAGGACTAAAACAAGCTCTGGTCTCTGGGCTTAGAAACCCCTCTTCTTCCGGGTTCTTCTTGCCCTGTTTGCCATGCACGCAAAACGCCGCCCCCCCCCCCCCCCAAATATGGAGGCTGACAACTATAAATTACCCTTCCCGCTTGCATTCCTCGCTCAGATCTTTGGAGAAATGGTCTCCTCTGAGTCCGCCAGTGTTAAATAAATCTCTGATCCACTAAGATACCCGAGTGCCACTTGGTTTTTCAGCCAGCGTTTCGGCCTGGTTTGGTAACGTCAGTAGCACTACAACCTCTGAACCTCAAGAAACACACTCTCAAATTGTGGCAAATGCAAATGACTCCAGACATTGCCAAATGTCTCCGATGGGGGTAAAATTGCCCAAGTTGAAAACCACTGATCTAGAAAAGTCTCCCTCTGAAATGATACAGGTGCCATTTGACAGTTTTACAAGGCACTTAAAGATCTTTTCATAAATAACCTTAGGCCACAAATATTTTCCCCTATTTTTTCTAATTTTTTAAATAATTTTACATTTGGAGCTATGATCCATTTTGAATTAATATTTATATAAGATGTGAGGTTGGGGTCCACTTTTGGCATTTAGACATTGAATTATTCCATTTGTCAAAAGACTATGCTTTCTTTACTTTATTACCTTTACATGGGTCTCAAAAATCAATTGGTTATATTCCTGTGGATCTATTACTTAATTCTGCTCTATTCAATAGAACTATATGTCTCTCTACAATAACACATTGCCAATAACACTGGGTATATAGTATGTTTAAAAATTGGGTAGTGAGAATCCTTCAGTTATATTCTTTTTCAAAACTATTTTCAGGATCCTGAGAAGATGGCGGCGTAGGAGGACGCTGGGCTCACCGCGCGTCCTGCTGCTCACTTAGATTCCACCTACACCTGCCTAAATAACCCAGAAAACCGCCAGAAGACTAGCAGAATGGAGTCTCCGGAGCCAAGCGCAGACGAGAGGCCCACAGAAGAGGGTAGGAAGGGCGGAGAGGCGGTGCGCGCTACACAGATGGCGGAGGGGGTCGGGGCAGAGGAGCGGCACGCCGGCCAAGCAGAGCCCCCAAGTCTGGCTTGCAAAAGTGGAGGGGCCAGACGGAGTGTGTTCCAACAGCAAGCTGGAATTGACATCTGGAAGGTTATAAGCTAACAGCTCTGCTCAGAGAACGGGAGGGCTGGAGGACAACGGGAGGGAGAGTTGTTGAGCCCGGTTGACAGAACGCAGCTTGGCGGGGAACAAAGGCCTCGCCAGCGCCATCTCCCTCGCCCATCCCCCAGCCAAAATCCCAAAGGGAACCAGTTCCTGCCAGGGAACTTGCTTGCACCGGGCAAACACCCAAAGCTGTGCTTCTGCAGATCCATCCCTCCGGTGACGGGTCTGACTCCCACCTGGTGCCACAGGGCCCCTCCTGAAGCGGATCTCTGAAAGAAAAGCGAGCTGAGCCTGCCCCCCCCCCCCCGCCCCTGTGCACCTTGCCGCTCCACCCCAGCTAATACGCCAGATCCCCAGCACCACAAGCCTGGCAGTGTGCAAGTAGCCCAGACGGGCCACGCCATCCCACAGTGAATCCCACCCCTAGGAGAGGGGAAGAGAAGGCACACACCAGTCTGACTGTGGCCCCAGCGGTGGGCTGGGGGCAGACATCAGGTCTGACTGCCGCCCCGCCCACCAACGCAGGTTATTCAAGACAGCACAGGGGAAGTGCCCCGCAGTCCCGCACCAATCCAGGGACTATCCAAAATGACAAAAGGGAAGAATTCCCCTCAGAAAAACGTCCAGGAAATAACAACAGCTAACGAACTGAGCAAAAATGATTTAAACAATATAACAGAAAGTGAATTTAGAATAATAGTCATAAAATTAATCGCTGGGCTTGAAAACAGTATAAAGGACAGCAGAGAATCTCTTGCTACAGAGAACAAGGGACTAAGGAACAGCCAGGAGGAGCTAAAAAATGCTATCAACGAGTTGCAGAAGAAAATGGAGACAACTACGGCTCGGACTGAAGAGGCAGAGGAGAGAATAGGTGAACTAGAAGAGAAAATTATGGAAAAAGAAGAAGCTGAGAAAAAGAGAGATAAAAAAATCCAGGAGTATCAGGGGAAAATTAGAGAACTAAGTGATGCACTAAAGAGAAATAATCTACGCATAATTGGTATTCCTGAGGAGGAAGAGAGGGAAAAGTGCTGAAGGTGTACTTGAAGAAATCATAGCTGGGAACTTCCCTGATCTGGGGAAGGAAAAACGCATTGAAATCCAAGAGGCACAGAGAACTCCCTTCAGACGTAACTTGAATCGATCTTCTGCACGACATATCATAGTGAAACTGGCAAAATACAAGGATAAAGAGAAAATTCTGAAAGCAGCTAGAGATAAACGATCTCTAACATGTAAAGGGAGACCTATAAGACTCGTGACCGATCTCTCTACTGAAACTTGGCAGGCCAGAAAGAAATGGCAGGAGATCTTCAATGTGATGAACAGAAAAAATATGCAGCCGAGAATCCTTTATCCAGCAAGTCTGTCATTTAGAATAGAAGGAGAGATAAAGGTCTTCCCAAACAAACAAAAACTGAAGGAATTCATCACCACTAAACCAGCCCTGCAAGAGATCCTAAGGGGGATCCTGTGAGACACAGTACCAGAGACACCGCTACAAGCATGAAACCTACAGACATCACAATGACTCTAAACCCATATCTTTCTATAATAACACGGAATGTAAATGGACTAAATGCGCCAACCAAAAGACATAGGGTATCAGAATGGATAAAAAAAAAAAAACAAGACCCATCTATTTGCTGTCTACAAGAGACTCATTTTAGACCTGAGGACACCTTCAGATTGAGAATGAGGGGATGGAGAACTATTTATCATGCCACTGGAAGTCAAAAGAAAGCTGGAGTAGCCATACTTATATCAGACAAACTAGACTTTAAATTAAAGGCTGTAACAAGAGATGAAGAAGGGCATTATATAATAATCACAGGGTCTATCCATCAGGAAGAGCTAACGATTATAAATGTCTATGCGCCGAATACAGGAGCCCCAAATATATAAAACAATTACTCACAAACATAAGCAACCTTATTGATAAGAAAGTGGTAATTGCAGGGGACTTTAACACCCCACTTACAGAAATGGATAGATCATCTAGACACACGGTCAATAAAGAAACAAGGGCCCTGAATGATACATTGGATCAGATGGACTGGACAGATATATTTAGAACTCTGCATCCCAAAGCAACAGAATATATACTTTCTTCTCGAGTGCACATGGAACATTCTCCAAGATAGATCACATACTGGGTCACAAAACAGCCCTTCATAAGTATACAAGAATTGAAATCATACCATGCATACTTTCAGACCACAATGCTATGAAGCTTGAAATCAACCACAGGAAAAAGTCTGGAAAACCTCCAAAAGCATGGAGGTTAAAGAACACCCTACTAAAGAATGAGTGGGTCAACCAGACAATTAGAGAACAAATTAAAAAATATATGGAAACAAACGAAAATGAAAATACAACAATCCAAACGCTTTGGTATGCAGCGAAGGCAGTCCTGAGAGGAAAATACATTGCAATCCAGGACTATCTCAAGAAACAAGAAAAATCCCAAATACAAAATCTAACAGCACACCTAAAGGAAATAGAAGCAGAACAGCAAAGGCAGCCTAAACCCAGCAGAAAAAGAGAAATAATAAAGATCAGAGCAGAAATAAACAATATGGAATCTAATAAAACTGTAGAGCGGATCTACAAAACCAAGAGTTGGTTTTTTGAAAAAAATAAACAAAATTGATAAACCTCTAGCCAGGCTTCTCAAAAAGAAAAGGGAGATGATGCAAATAGATGAAATCATGAATGAAAATGGAATTATTACAACCAGTCCCTCAGAGATACAAGCAATTATCAGGGAGTACTCTGAAAAATTATATGCCAACAAACTGGACAGCCTGGAAGGAACGGTCAAATTCCTAAACACCCACACGCTTCCAAAACTCAATCAGGAGGAAACAGAAAGCTTGAACAGACCCATAACCAGCGAAGAAATTGAATCAGTCATCAAAAATCTCCCAACAAATAAGAGTCCAGGACCAGATGGCTTCCCAGGGGAGTTCTACCAGACTCTGTTTAAGCAGAGATAATACCTATCCTTCTCAAGCTATTCCAAAAAATAGAAAGGGAAGGAAAACTTCCAGGCTCATTCTATGAAGCCAGTATTACTTTGATTCCTAAACCAGACAGAGACCCAGTAAAAAAAGAGAACTACAGGCCAATATCCCTGATGAATATGGATGCAAACATTCTCAATAAGATACTAGCAAATCGAATTCAACAGCATATAAAAAGAATTATTCGCCATGATCAAGTGGGATTCATTCCTGGGATGCAGGGCTGGTTCAACATTCGCAGATCAATCAACGTGATACATCACATTAGTAAAAGAAAAGAGAAGAACCATATGATCCTGTCAATCGATGCAGAAAAGGCCTTTGACAAAATTCAGCAACTTTCTTAATAAAAACCCTCGAGAAAGTCGGGATAGAAGGAACGTACTTAAAGATCATAAAAGCCATCTATGAAAAGCCCACAGCTAACATCATCCTCAATGGGGAAAAACCGAGAGCGTTTTCCCTGAGATCAGGAACACGACAGGGATGTCCACTCTCACCGCTGTGGTTTGACATAGTGTTGGAAGTTCTAGCATCAGCAATCAGACAACAAAAGGAAATCAAAGGCATCAAAATTGGCAAAGATGAAGTTAAGCTTTCGCTTTTTGCAGATGACATGATATTATACATGGAAAATCCGATAGACTCCACCAAAAGTCTGCTAGAACTGATACACGAATTTCGCAAAGTCGCAGGACACAAAATCAATGTACAGAAATCAGTTGCATTCTTATACACTAATAATGAAGCAACAGAAAGACAAATAAAGAAACTGATCCCATTCACAATTGCACCAAGAAGCATAAAATACCTAGGAATAAATCTAACCAAAGATGTAAAAGATCTGTATGCTGAAAACTATAGAAAGCTTATGAAGGAAATTGAAGAAGATATAAAGAAATGGAAAAACATTCCGTGCTCATGGATTGGAAGAATAAATATTGTCAAAATGTCAATACTACCCAAAGCTATCTACACATTCAATGCAATCCCAATCAAAATTGCACCAGCATTCTTCTCGAAGCTAGAACAAGCAATCCTAAAATTCATATGGAACCACAAAAGGCCCCGAATAGCCAAAGTAATTTTGAAGAAGAAGACCAAAGCAGGAGGCATCACAATCCCAGACTTTAGCCTCTACTACAAAGCTGTCATCATCAAGACAGCATGGTATTGGCACAAAAACAGACACATAGACCAGTGGAATAGAATAGAAACCCCAGAACTAGACCCACAAACATATGGCCAACTAATCTTTGACAAAGCAGGAAAGAACATCCAATGGAAAAAAGACAGTCTCTTTAACAAATGGTGCTGGGACAAGTGGACAGCAACATGCGGAAGATTGAAACTAAACCACTTTCTCACACCATTCACAAAAATAAACTCAAAATGGATAAAGGACCTGAATGTGAGACAGGAAACCATCAAAACCCTAGAGGAGAAAGCAGGAAAAGCCCTCTCTGACCTCAGCCGCAGCAATTTCTTACTTGACACATCCCCAAAGGCAAGGGAATTAAAAGCAAAATGAACCCTACTGGGACCTTATGAAGATAAAAAGCTTCTGCACAGCAAAGGAAACAACCAACAAAACTAAAAGGCAACCAACGGAATGGGAAAAGATATTTGCAAATGACTATCGGACAAAGGGCTAGTATCCAAAATCTATAAAGAGCTCACCAAACTCCACACCCGAAAAACAAATAACCCAGTGAAGAAATGGGCAGAAAACATGAACAGACACTTCTCTAAAGAAGACATCTGGATGGCCAACAGGCACATGAAAAGATGCTCAACGTCGCTCCTCATCAGGGAAATACAAATCAAAACCACACTCAGATATCACCTCACGCCAGTCAGAGTGGCCAAAATGAACAAATCAGGAGACTATAGATGCTGGAGAGGATGTGGAGAAACGGGAACCCTCTTGCACTGTTGGTGGGAATGCAAATTGGTGCAGCCACTCTGGAAAACAGTGTGGAGGTTCCTCAAAAAATTAAAAATAGACCTACCCTATGACACAGCAATAGCACTGCTAGGAATTTACCCAAGGCATACAGGAGTACTGATGCATAGGGCACTTGTACCCCAATGTTTATAGCAGCACTCTCAACAATAGCCAAATTATGGAAAGAGCCTAAATGTCCATCAACTGATGAATGGATAAAGAAATTGTGGTTTATATACACAATGGAGTACTACATGGCAATGAGAAAGAATGAAATATGGCCCTTTGTAGCAACATGGATGGAACTGGAGAGTGTTAAGCTAAGTGAAATAAGCCATACAGAGAAAGACAGGTACCATATGGTTTCACTCTTATGTGGATCCTGGGAAACTTAACAGAAACCCATAGGGGAGGGGAAGGAAAAAAAAAAGAGGTTAGAGTGGAAGAGAGCCAAAGCATAAGAGACTCTTAAAAACTGAGAACAAACTGAGGGTTGATGGGGGGTGGGAGGGACGGGAGGGTGGGTGATGGGTACTGAGGAGGGCACCTTTTGGGATGAGCACTGGGTGTTGTATGGAAACCAATTTGACAATAAACTTCATATATTGAAAAAAAAACATAGAATCCCTACCTGTGCAGAGAAAAGAAATAAAATCTAATCAGGACAAAATTAAAAATGCTATAACTGAGATGCAGTATCGAATAGATGCCATGGCGACAAGTATGACGACGCAGATCAGCGAATCTGCAATTTAGAAGATAACATTGTGGAGAATGATGAAGCAGAAAAAAAGAGTGGAAAAAAGGCAAAAGATCAATATACAAGACTTAGGGAAATCAGTGACCTGCTAAAAAGGAATAAAATATGAAGAAGAGCATTTATCATAATTAAGAGATCTATCCACCCAGAAGATCTAACAGTTGTAAATATTTATGCCTCCAACAAATATATAAATCAGTAAATCACAAACATCAATCAACTCATTGATAATAACACCATAATAGTATGAAACTTCAACACCCAACTTATAGCCATGGACAGATCATCTAAGCAGAAAATCAACATGGAAACAATGGCTTTGAATGACACCCTGGACCAGATGGACTTGACAGATATATTCAGAACATTTCATCCAAAAGCAGAAGAATACACATTGTTCTTGAGTGTAATGGAATGTTCCCCAGAACAGATCACATACTGGATCACAAATCAGCCCTCAACAAGTACAAAAAGATCGAAATCATGCCTTGCATATTTTCAGATCACAACGCTATGAAACTTGAAATCAACTGCAAGAAAAAAGTCGGAAAGACAGGAATACTTGGAGATTAAAGAACATCCCACAAAAGGATGAATGGGTTAACCAAGAAATTACGGAGGAAATTAAAAAGTACATGGAAATCAATGAAAATGAGAACACAACAACCCAAAACCTCTGGGATTCAGCAAAGGCAGTCATAAAAGTGAAGTATATAGCAATCCAGGCCTTCCTAAAGAAGGACGAAAGGTCTCAGATACACAACCTAACCTTACACCTAAAAGATCTGGAAAAAGGACAGCAAATAAAGTCCAAAATCTACAGAAGAAGGTAAATAATAAGGATTAAAGCAGAAATCAATGACATCAAAAGCAAAAAACCCAACCAAACAAACAAAAAAACCCGGTAGAACAGATCAATGAAACCAGGACCTGGCTCTTTGAAAGAATTAACAAAATTGATAAACCCCTAGCCAGCCTGGTCAAAAGAAAAAGGAAAGGACCCAAATAAATAAAATTATGAATTAAAGAGGAGAGATCACAACCAACACTGCAGAAATACAAACAATAATATGAGAATATCATGAGCAATTATTCTCCAGTAAAATGGGTAATCATAAGAAATGGACAAATTTTTCTAAACATATAAACTACCGAAACTGAAACAGGAAGAAATAGAATATTTTTATGAACCCATAAACAGTAAAGAAATTGAATCAGTAATCAAAAATTTCCCTATGAACAAGAGTCCAGGGTTGGATTGCTTTCTAGGGGGATTCTACCAAACATTTAGAGGAGAGTTAATATCTACTGTTTTGAAGCTATTCCACATAATAGAAATGGAAGGAAAACTTCAAAACTCATTCTATGAGGCCAAAACTACCTTGATTCAAAACCAAAGACCCCACTAAAAAGGATAACTACAGACCAGTTTTCCTAATGAACATGGATGCAAAAATTCTCGACAAGATACCAGCCAACAGGATCCAACAATACATTAAAAGAATTATTCACCATGATCAAGTGAGATTTATACCTGGGACGCAGGGCTAGTTCAATACCTGCAAATCAATCAATGTGATACATCACATAATAAAAGAAAGGATAATAACCACACAATCCTCTCAATAGATGCAGAAAAACATTTGACAAAATACAGCATCCTTTCTTAACAAAAACGCTCAAGAAATTAGGAATAGATAGATCATACTTCAAGATCATAAATTTGTAGTGATCAAGACAGTATGGTACTGGTACAAAAATAGACACAGAGATCAATGGAACAGAATAAAAAACCCAGAAATGGACCCACAAATGTATGGCCAACTAATCTTTGACAAAGCAGGAAAGAATATCCAATGGAAAAAAGACAGTCTCTTTAGCAAATGGTATTGAGATAATTGGACAGTGACATGCAGAAGTTGAACCTGAACCACTTTCTTACACCATACACAAAAATACACTCAAAATGATGAAAGACTTAAATGTAAGACAGGAAACCATCAAAACCCTAGAACAGAAAACAGGAAAAAACCTCTTTGACCTTGGCTGTAGCAACTCCTTATTCGACATATCTCCAGAGGCAAGGGAAACAAAAGTGAAAGTGAACCACTGAGACCTCATTAAGATAAAAACTTCTGCAAAGCAAACAATCAGCAAAACTAAAAGACAACCATGGAATGGGAGAAGACATTTGCAAATGACATATCAGATAAAGGGTGAGTATCCAAAATCTATAAAGAACCAAATTCAACACCCAAAAAACAAATAATCCAGTGAAGCAATGGACAAAAGACATGAATAGACACTTTTCCAAAGAGGACATCCAGATGGCTATCAGACAAATGAAAAAAGAAATTCTCAACACCACAATGAGATACCAACTCACACCTGTTAGAATGGCTAAAATTAACAACTCAGGCAACAACAGATGTTGGTGAGGATGCAGAGAAAGAGAAACCCTTTTGCACTGCTGGTGGGAATGCAAACTGATGCAGCAACTCTGCAAACAGTATGGAGGTTCCTCAAAAATTAAAAATAGAACTACCCTATGACCCAGGAACTGCACTACTAGGTATTTATCCAAAGGGTACAGAAGTGCTGATTCGAAGGGACACATACACCCCAATGTTTATAGCAGCTCTATCAACAATAGCCAAAGTATGGAAAGAGCCCAAATGTCCATCGACTGATGAATGAATAAAGAAGATGTGATACACACACAGACACACACACAGACACACACACAAACACTCACACAGTGGAATAATACTTGCCAATCAAAAAGAATGAAATCTTGCCATTTGCAACTACATGGCTGGAATTAGAGTGTATTATGCCAAGCGAAATAAGTTAGAGAAAGACAAATATATGATTTCACTCATATGTGAGACTTGAGATACAAAACAGAACAGCTCAAGGGAAGGGAAGAAAAAAATATAAAAAGAGAGGGAGACAAACCATAAGAGACTTAAATATAGAGAATGCTGAGGGTTGCTGGTGGGATGTTGGGTTGGGGAAGGGATAAAGGGGTGAGGGGTATTAAGAAGAGCACTTACTGGGATGATTACTTGGTGTTATATATAAGTGATGAATCACTAAATTCTATCCCTGAAATTTTTATTATGCTATATGTTAACTAACTTGTATTTGAATTATAAATAGATAAATGAATGAATAAATAAATAAATAAATAAATAAATAAAATTTCGATAAAATAACCACTATTCAAATGATGAAAATCTAAAACCCTGACATCACCTTATACTTTTAGGGTTGTAGAGCAACAGGAACTTTCATTAACTGCTAGTAGGAATGCAAAATGGTACAGCCACTTTGGAAGATAGTATGGCTATTCTTACAAAACTGAACATATTGCTATTTTGTGATCCAGAAATCAGACTCCTTGGCTTTACAGAAATGAGTTGAAAACTTACATCCATACAAAAATCTGCATATATATACGAATGTTTATAGCAGCTTTATTCATAATTACTAAAACTGATAAGCAACCATGATGTCCTTCAAAGGGTGAATAGATATATTGTAGTGTATCCATTCAAAGGAATATTATTCAATGATGAAATAAATGAGCTATCAAACCACACAAAGACATGGTGGAAACTTACATGTATATTACCAACTGGAAGAAATCAATATTAAAAGGCTACCTACTCTATGATTACAACTACATGACAATCCGGAAAATACAAAATTATGGAGATCATGAAAAGATCAGTGTTTATCAGATATTTGAGGGTAGGGAGGGAAAGATGAATACATAGAATAGAGGATATTTTTAGGGCAGTGAAACTATTCTGTGTGATACTATAATGGAGGATACATGTCATATATCTATCAAAACCCATATAATGTACAGGTTTACTTCATTTTTTTGTGCCTTTTTTTTTTACTGTGCTTCACTTTATTGTACTTCACAGATACTGTAATCTTTGCAAATGTAAGGTTTGTGTCAACCTTATGTTAAGCAAATCTATTGGCACCAACAGCATGTACTCACTTTGTATCTATGTCACATTTTGGTAATTCTTGCAATATTTCAAATGTTTTCATTATTATTATATTTGTTATGGTGATCTATGATCAATGTCTTTGGTGTTACTATTATAATTGTTTTGGAGCCCCACAAACAGTGTCCCTATAACACAGTAAACTTAATCCATATATGTTTTGTGTGTTGTGACTTCTCCACCAACCAACCATTCTGCCATCTCTCTCCCTCTCCTCAAGTCTTCCCTATTCCCTGAGATAAAGGAATATTGAAATTAGGCCAGTTAATAACCCTATAATGGCCTCTAAGTGTTCAAGCGAAAGGAAGAAACACCTATCTCCCATTTTGAATCAAAAGCTAGAAATGATTAAGCTTAATGAAGAAGGTATGTCAAAAGTTGAGATAGGCTGAAAGCTAGGTCTCTTGCACCAAATAGTTAGCCAAGTTGTGAATGCAAAAGACAAGTTCTTGAAGGAAATTAAAAGTGCTACTCCACTGAACACATGAATGAAAAGAAAGTGAAACAGCCTTAGTGCTAATACAGAGAAAGTTTGAGTGGTCTGGATAGAAGATCAAACCAGGTTAGAGTGGGAGAGAGCCAAAGCATAAGAGACTCTTAAAAACTGAGAACAAACAGGGTTGATGGGGGGTGGGAGGGAGGGGAGGGTGGGTGATGGGTATTGAGGAGGGCACCTTTTGGGATGAGCACTGGGTGTTGTATGGAAACCAGTTTGACAATAAATTTCATATATTGAAAAAAAATTTAAAAAAAAGATCAAACCAAACCCAAAATTCCCATAAGGCAAAATCTAAAACAGCAAGGCCCTAAATCTCTTCAATTCTGTGAAGGATGAGAGAGGTGAGGAACCTGCAGAAGAAAAAATTGAAGCCATCAGAGATTGGTTCTTGACGTTTAAGGAAAGAAGCCATCTCTGTAATATCAAAGTGCAAGGTGAGGCAGCAAATACTGATGTAGAAGCTGGAGCAAATTATCCAGAAGATCTAGCTAAGACCATTCATGAAGGTGGCTACCTTAAACAACAGATTTTCAATGTGGATGAAACAGCCTTTTAGTGGAAGATGCCATCTATATGGGACTTTCATAGCTAGAGAGGAAAAGTCAATGCCTTGCTTCAAAGCTTTAAAGGATAGGCTTATTCTCTTTTAGGGATTAATACAGCTGAGACTAATTTGAAACCAATGCTAATTTACCATTCCAAAAATCCCAGGGCTATTAAGAATTAAAGTAGTATTTAGAGTAAATATATTTTTCTTTCTTTCTTTTCTTTTTTTTATTGAAGCATAGTTGCCATATGATGTGGGGCACCTGGGTGGCAGTTAAGTGTCCAACTTCAGCTCAGGTCATGATCTCATGGTTTGTGAGTTTGTGCCCTGTGTCGTGCTCTTTCCTGACAGCTCAGAGCCTGGAACATGTTTGGGATTCTGTGTCTCCCTCTCTCTCTAACGCTCTTCCACTTGTGTGCGCTCTCTCTCTCTTTCTCTCTCTCTCAAAAATAAACATTAAAAAAATTTGAAGTAGAGTTGACACTTAATGTTACAGGAGTTTCAAGTATACAGTATGGTGATTCAGCAACTCTGTACATTATGCTATGTTCACGACAGTGTAGCTACCATTGATCACCATACAATGCTATTAGAGTGCCATTGACTATATTCTCCATGCTGTACTTTTCATCCCCATGATTTTTTCATTCCATAACTGGAAGCTTGTACCTTCCATCTTCTACTCTCCTTCACCAGTTTTGCCTATCCACCCCTTCCCCCCACCCCCGCCTCTCTTCTGACAGCCATTAGTTTGTTCTCTGTATTTATAGATCTGTTTCTGCTTTTGTTTGTTCATTTGGGTTCATATGGGGTTTTTTGTTGTTTTGTTTGTTTTTTAAATTCCACATATAAATGAAATGTAATAGCATTCGTCTTTTTCTGTCTGACTTATTTTATTTATTTCATTTAGCATAATACCCTCTAGGTCCCCCAATGTTGTCACAAATGGCAAGATTTTATTCTTTTTTATAACTGAGTAATAGTCCCATATATAAAGAGAGAGATAGAAAGAAAGAAAGAAAGAAAGAAAGAAAGAAAGAAAGAAAGAGAAAAAAAGGAAAGAAAGACAGACAAACACATCTATATCACACCTTATTTATCCATTCATCTATGGAGGGCACTTGGGTTGCTTCCATATACTGGCTATTATAAATAATGCTGCAATAAAGATAGGGGTATGTATATCTGTTTGAATTAATGTTTTCACTTTCTTGGTGTAAATACTCAGTAATAGAATTACTGGATTATACAGTATTTCTGTTTTTAATTTTTTGATGAACCTTCATATGGTTTTCCATAACGGCTGTACCAGTTTACATTTCCACCAACAGTACAGGAGGGTTACTTTTTCTTCACATCCCCACCAATACTGGTTATTTCTTGTGTTTTTGACTCTAACCTTTCTGATAGGTATAAGATGATATGTCCTTGTAGTTTTGATTTGCATTTCCCTGATGATTTGTGAACTCAGCATCTTTTCATGTGTTTATTGGCCATCTATTTGTATGTCTTCTTTAGAAAAATGCTTACTCAAGTTCTTTACCCATTTTTAATTGGATTACTTAGATTTTTGGTGTCCCATGGTATAAGTTCTTTGTATATTGTGGATATTAACCCCTTATAGGATACACTGGTAATGAAAATGTATTGCAGCTATTGTGATATTATCATAGTAAAGTTTAAAATTGGGTAGTACAATTCCTTCAGCTTTATTCTTCTTTTCCAAAATTATTTTGAATTTCTTGCTTTTTAATTCACTTTTAGGATTACCTTGTGTATATCTAAAAAAGAAAAAAATAAGAAAACAAACAATCCTGCTTAGATTTGGATTTGGATTGGAACTGTGTTATAACTCAATTTGGGGATAATTGATACCTTTGCTATATTGAATTATCCAGTCCATGTACATGGTGTATCTTTGTGTTTATTTAAGTCTTCTTTGATTTTGTCATCAGTGTTTTGTAGTTTTCTTCACAAAGACTTCATACATGTTTTCTTGGATTTATATTTAAGTATTTATTTTTTAAAGCTATAGCTAGTAAATCTATATACACACACACACCCACATATATATATACACATCCACCTATGTGTGTATACAGTACTTATATAGTATTTATAACATGCTATATATAAATCACTTACAATTATAAATGATATGTATGTTGTGTTGCATGTATATAACTTATTTTTGGTTATATACAAGCTCACTCTACAAGTGAATGAAAGGCAAACAAAATAAAATAATGAAAATACTTTTTTTTAATTTTATTTATTTTTTCAATATATGAAGTTTATTGTCAAATTGGTTTCCATACAACACCCAGTGCTCATCCCAAAAGGTGCCCTCCTCAGTACCCATCACCCACCCTCCCGTCCCTCCCACCCCCCATCAACCCTCAGTTTGTTCTCAGTTTTTAAGAGTCTCTTATGCTTTGGCTCTCTTCCACTCTAACCTCTTTTTTTTTTTCCTTCCCCTCCCCTATGGGTTTCTGTTAAGTTTCCCAGGATCCACATAAGAGTGAAACCATATGGTACCTGTCTTTCTCTGTATGGCTTATTTCACTTAGCTTAACACTCTCCAGTTCCATCCATGTTGCTACAAAGGGCCATATTTCATTCTTTCTCATTGCCATGTAGTACTCCATTGTGTATATAAACCACAATTTCTTTATCCATTCATCAGTTGATGGACATTTAGGCTCTTTCCATAATTTGGCTATTGTTGAGAGTGCTGCTATAAACATTGGGGTACAAGTGCCCTATGCATCAGTACTCCTGTATGCCTTGGGTAAATTCCTAGCAGTGCTATTGCTGTGTCATAGGGTAGGTCTATTTTTAATTTTTTGAGGAACCTCCACACTGTTTTCCAGAGTGGCTGCACCAATTTGCATTCCCACCAACAGTGCAAGAGGGTTCCCGTTTCTCCACATCCTCTCCAGCATCTATAGTCTCCTGATTTGTTCATTTTGGCCACTCTGACTGGCGTGAGGTGATATCTGAGTGTGGTTTTGATTTGTATTTCCCTGATGAGGAGCGACGTTGAGCATCTTTTCATGTGCCTGTTGGCCATCCAGATGTCTTCTTTAGAGAAGTGTCTGTTCATGTTTTCTGCCCATTTCTTCACTGGGTTATTTGTTTTTCGGGTGTGGAGTTTGGTGAGCTCTTTATAGATTTTGGATACTAGCCCTTTGTCCGATAGTCATTTGCAAATATCTTTTCCCATTCCGTTGGTTGCCTTTTAGTTTTGTTGGTTGTTTCCTTTGCTGTGCAGAAGCTTTTTATCTTCATAAGGTCCCAGTAGGGTTCATTTTGCTTTTAATTCCCTTGCCTTTGGGGATGTGTCAAGTAAGAAATTGCTGCGGCTGAGGTCAGAGAGGGCTTTTCCTGCTTTCTCCTCTAGGGTTTTGATGGTTTCCTGTCTCACATTCAGGTCCTTTATCCATTTTGAGTTTATTTTTGTGAATGGTGTGAGAAAGTGGTTTAGTTTCAATCTTCCGCATGTTGCTGTCCACTTGTCCCAGCACCATTTGTTAAAGAGACTGTCTTTTTTCCATTGGATGTTCTTTCCTGCTTTGTCAAAGATTAGTTGGCCATATGTTTGTGGGTCTAGTTCTGGGGTTTCTATTCTATTCCACTGGTCTATGTGTCTGTTTTTGTGCCAATACCATGCTGTCTTGATGATGACAGCTTTGTAGTAGAGGCTAAAGTCTGGGATTGTGATGCCTCCTGCTTTGGTCTTCTTCTTCAAAATTACTTTGGCTATTCGGGGCCTTTTGTGGTTCCATATGAATTTTAGGATTGCTTGTTCTAGCTTCGAGAAGAATGCTGGTGCAATTTTGATTGGGATTGCATTGAATGTGTAGATAGCTTTGGGTAGTATTGACATTTTGACAATATTTATTCTTCCAATCCATGAGCACGGAATGTTTTTCCATTTCTTTATATCTTCTTCAATTTCCTTCATAAGCTTTCTATAGTTTTCAGCATACAGATCTTTTACATCTTTGGTTAGATTTATTCCTAGGTATTTTATGCTTCTTGGTGCAATTGTGAATGGGATCAGTTTCTTTATTTGTCTTTCTGTTGCTTCATTATTAGTGTATAAGAATGCAACTGATTTCTGTACATTGATTTTGTGTCCTGCGACTTTGCGAAATTCGTGTATCAGTTCTAGCAGACTTTTGGTGGAGTCTATCGGATTTTCCATGTATAATATCATGTCATCTGCAAAAAGCGAAAGCTTAACTTCATCTTTGCCAATTTTGATGCCTTTGATTTCCTTTTGTTGTCTGATTGCTGATGCTAGAACTTCCAACACTATGTCAAACCACAGCGGTGAGAGTGGACATCCCTGTCGTGTTCCTGATCTCAGGGAAAACGCTCTCGGTTTTTCCCCATTGAGGATGATGTTAGCTGTGGGCTTTTCATAGATGGCTTTTATGATCTTTAAGTACGTTCCTTCTATCCCGACTTTCTCGAGGGTTTTTATTAAGAAAGTTGCTGAATTTTGTCAAAGGCCTTTTCTGCATCGATTGACAGGATCATATGGTTCTTCTCTTTTCTTTTACTAATGTGATGTATCACGTTGATTGATCTGCGAATGTTGAACCAGCCCTGCATCCCAGGAATGAATCCCACTTGATCATGGCGAATAATTCTTTTTATATGCTGTTGAATTCGATTTGCTAGTATCTTATTGAGAATGTTTGCATCCATATTCATCAGGGATATTGGCCTGTAGTTCTCTTTTTTTACTGGGTCTCTGTCTGGTTTAGGAATCAAAGTAATACTGGCTTCATAGAATGAGCCTGGAAGTTTTCCTTCCCTTTCTATTTTTTGGAATAGCTTGAGAAGGATAGGTATTATCTCTGCTTAAACAGAGTCTGGTAGAACTCCCCTGGGAAGCCATCTGGTCCTGGACTCTTATTTGTTGGGAGATTTTTGATGACTGATTCAATTTCTTCGCTGGTTATGGGTCTGTTCAAGCTTTCTGTTTCCTCCTGATTGAGTTTTGGAAGCGTGTGGGTGTTTAGGAATTTGACCGTTCCTTCCAGGCTGTCCAGTTTGTTGGCATATAATTTTTCAGAGTACTCCCTGATAATTGCTTGTATCTCTGAGGGACTGGTTGTAATAATTCCATTTTCATTCATGATTTCATCTATTTGCATCATCTCCCTTTTCTTTTTGAGAAGCCTGGCTAGAGGTTTATCAATTTTGTTTATTTTTTTCAAAAAACCAACTCTTGGTTTTGTAGATCCGCTCTACAGTTTTATTAGATTCCATATTGTTTATTTCTGCTCTGATCTTTATTATTTCTCTTTTTCTGCTGGGTTTAGGCTGCCTTTGCTGTTCTGCTTCTATTTCCTTTAGGTGTGCTGTTAGATTTTGTATTTGGGATTTTTCTTGTTTCTTGAGATAGTCCTGGATTGCAATGTATTTTCCTCTCAGGACTGCCTTCGCTGCATACCAAAGCGTTTGGATTGTTGTATTTTCATTTTCGTTTGTTTCCATATATTTTTTAATTTGTTCTCTAATTGTCTGGTTGACCCACTCATTCTTTAGTAGGGTGTTCTTTAACCTCCATGCTTTTGGAGGTTTTCCAGACTTTTTCCTGTGGTTGATTTCAAGCTTCATAGCATTGTGGTCTGAAAGTATGCATGGTATGATTTCAATTCTTGTATACTTATGAAGGGCTGTTTTGTGACCCAGTATGTGATCTATCTTGGAGAATGTTCCATGTGCACTCGAGAAGAAAGTATATATTCTGTTGCTTTGGGATGCAGAGTTCTAAATATATCTGTCCAGTCCATCTGATCCAATGTATCATTCAGGGCCCTTGTTTCTTTATTGACCGTGTGTCTAGATGATCTATCCATTTCTGTAAGTGGGGTGTTAAAGTCCCCTGCAATTACCACTTTCTTATCAATAAGGTTGCTTATGTTTGTGAGTAATTGTTTTATATATTTGGGGCTCCTGTATTCGGCGCATAGACATTTATAATCGTTAGCTCTTCCTGATGGATAGACCCTGTGATTATTATATAATGCCCTTCTTCATCTCTTGTTACAGCCTTTAATTTAAAGTCTAGTTTGTCTGATATAAGTATGGCTACTCCAGCTTTCTTTTGACTTCCAGTGGCATGATAAATAGTTCTCCATCCCCTCATTCTCAATCTGAAGGTGTCCTCAGGTCTAAAATGAGTCTCTTGTAGACAGCAAATAGATGGGTCTTGTTTTTTTTTTTTTATCCATTCTGATACCCTATGTCTTTTGGTTGGCGCATTTAGTCCATTTACATTCCGTGTTATTATAGAAAGATATGGGTTTAGAGTCATTGTGATGTCTGTAGGTTTCATGCTTGTAGCGGTGTCTCTGGTACTGTGTCTCACAGGATCCCCCTTGGGATCTCTTGCAGGGCTGGTTTAGTGGTGATGAATTCCTTCAGTTTTTGTTTGTTTGGGAAGACCTTTATCTCTCCTTCTATTCTAAATGACAGACTTGCTGGATAAAGGATTCTCGGCTGCATATTTTTTCTGTTCATCACATTGAAGATCTCCTGCCATTTCTTTCTGGCCTGCCAAGTTTCAGTAGAGAGATCGGTCACGAGTCTTATAGGTCTCCCTTTACATGTTAGAGATCGTTTATCTCTAGCTGCTTTCAGAATTTTCTCTTTATCCTTGTATTTTGCCAGTTTCACTATGATATGTCGTGCAGAAGATCGATTCAAGTTACGTCTGAAGGGAGTTCTCTGTGCCTCTTGGATTTCAATGCGTTTTTCCTTCCCCAGATCAGGGAAGTTCCCAGCTATGATTTCTTCAAGTACACCTTCAGCACTTTTCCCTCTCTTCCTCCTCAGGAATACCAATTATGCGTAGATTATTTCTCTTTAGTGCATCACTTAGTTCTCTAATTTTCCCCTGATACTCCTGGATTTTTTTATCTCTCTTTTTCTCAGCTTCTTCTTTTTCCATAATTTTCTCTTCTAGTTCACCTATTCTCTCCTCTGCCTCTTCAGTCCGAGCCGTAGTTGTCTCCATTTTCTTCTGCAACTCGTTGATAGCATTTTTTAGCTCCTCCTGGCTGTTCCTTAGTCCCTTGTTCTCTGTAGCAAGAGATTCTCTGCTGTCCTTTATACTGTTTTCAAGCCCAGCGATTAATTTTATGACTATTATTCTAAATTCACTTTCTGTTATATTGTTTAAATCATTTTTGCTCAGTTCGTTAGCTGTTGTTATTTCCTGGACGTTTTTCTGAGGGGAATTCTTCCCTTTTGTCATTTTGGATAGTCCCTGGATTGGTGCGGGACTGCGGGGCACTTCCCCTGTGCTGTCTTGAATAACCTGCGTTGGTGGGCGGGGCGGCAGTCAGACCTGATGTCTGCCCCCAGCCCACCGCTGGGGCCACAGTCAGACTGGTGTGTGCCTTCTCTTCCCCTCTCCTAGGGGTGGGATTCACTGTGGGATGGCGTGGCCCGTCTGGGCTACTTGCACACTGCCAGGCTTGTGGTGCTGGGGATCTGGCGTATTAGCTGGGGTGGAGCGGCAAGGTGCACAGGGGCGGGGGGGGGGGGGCAGGCTCAGCTCGCTTTTCTTTCAGAGATCCGCTTCAGGAGGGGCCCTGTGGCACCAGGTGGGAGTCAGACCCGTCACCGGAGGGATGGATCTGCAGAAGCACAGCTTTGGGTGTTTGCCCGGTGCAAGCAAGTTCCCTGGCAGGAACTGGTTCCCTTTGGGATTTTGGCTGGGGGATGGGCGAGGGAGATGGCGCTGGCGAGGCCTTTGTTCCCCGCCAAGCTGCGTTCTGTCAACCGGGCTCAACAACTCTCCCTCCCGTTGTCCTCCAGCCCTCCCGTTCTCTGAGCAGAGCTGTTAGCTTATAACCTTCCAGATGTCAATTCCAGCTTGCTGTTGGAACACACTCCGTCTGGCCCCTCCACTTTTGCAAGCCAGACTTGGGGGCTCTGCTTGGCCGGCGTGCCGCTCCTCTGCCCCGACCCCCTCCGCCATCTGTGTAGCGCGCACCGCCTCTCCGCCCTTCCTACCCTCTTCTGTGGGCCTCTCGTCTGCGCTTGGCTCCGGAGACTCCATTCTGCTAGTCTTCTGGCGGTTTTCTGGGTTATTTAGGCAGGTGTAGGTGGAATCTAAGTGAGCAGCAGGACGCGCGGTGAGCCCAGCGTCCTCCTACGCCGCCATCTTCTCAGGATCCTGAAAATAGTTTTGAAAAAGAATATAACTGAAGGATTCTCACTACCCAATTTTTAAACATACTATATACCCAGTGTTATTGGCAATGTGTTATTGTAGAGAGACATATAGTTCTATTGAATAGAGCAGAATTAAGTAATAGATCCACAGGAATATAACCAATTGATTTTTGAGACCCATGTAAAGGTAATAAAGTAAAGAAAGCATAGTCTTTTGACAAATGGAATAATTCAATGTCTAAATGCCAAAAGTGGACCCCAACCTCACATCTTATATAAATATTAATTCAAAATGGATCATAGCTCCAAATGTAAAATTATTTAAAAAATTAGAAAAAATAGGGGAAAATATTTGTGGCCTAAGGTTATTTATGAAAAGATCTTTAAGTGCCTTGTAAAACTGTCAAATGGCACCTGTATCATTTCAGAGGGAGACTTTTCTAGATCAGTGGTTTTCAACTTGGGCAATTTTACCCCCATCGGAGACATTTGGCAATGTCTGGAGTCATTTGCATTTGCCACAATTTGAGAGTGTGTTTCTTGAGGTTCAGAGGTTGTAGTGCTACTGACGTTACCAAACCAGGCCGAAACGCTGGCTGAAAAACCAAGTGGCACTCGGGTATCTTAGTGGATCAGAGATTTATTTAACACTGGCGGACTCAGAGGAGACCATTTCTCCAAAGATCTGAGCGAGGAATGCAAGCGGGAAGGGTAATTTATAGTTGTCAGCCTCCATATTTGGGGGGGGGGGGGGGCGGCGTTTTGCGTGCATGGCAAACAGGGCAAGAAGAACCCGGAAGAAGAGGGGTTTCTAAGCCCAGAGACCAGAGCTTGTTTTAGTCCTGTCGACCATTTTGTGGTGTAAAACTTTTATTCATTTTCCCAACACTGACATTACTAGGTAGAGGCCACAGATACTGGTGAACATCTTATAATTCACAGGACAGCTTCCCCCACAACACTTATGTAGTCCAAATTGTCAATAGTGCTGAGGATGAGATACCTTGTTCAGATATTTTTTTTTCCTCCATATGTCAGACAGTTTAAAAATTATTTAAATTTATCTAATTAATCAGAAAGAAAAAAAATCCTTATTAATATTGTTTGATAGGGGCAACTTAAATAACAAAGATAGTTTTTATAGTAACGGGCATTTTCAGTCAGGATTCTAACAGAAAAACAAAACAAAACAAAAACAAAACAGGCAAACAAAAACCCTGCTTAACTGACAGATATTTTCAAACAAAAGCATTTATTTCACTGGTTTCAGGAAAACAAATGATAGCTTTCAGGCCAGTTATAACTGCAACAGTTAAACAGTTCAGTGGTGTTTTTTTTGTTGTTTGTTTGTTTTTTTTGTTGTTTTATTTTTTGTTTTTTGTTTAAAGACTTTTGTTATTGGAAAAAAAGCAGCAGCCTTAGCAAGGGATGACAGAAACTCAGGGAAATCAGGCATGCCTAATGACTCTATTCCAATTTAGCACTGGTCTCTGGTGATTTCTTTTTAAGAATTCCAGAGCTCAAGCTTTTGATCTTGAGCAGAAAATCCAAATGTGGGTGGCAAGACACTTTCTTTGCATCGCCCTAGCACATGTAACATTCCCAGTGTGGCCAGAGTTCTCCCAAGCAGGAGGGTTCCTTCACACAGAATGGCTTTAAAACCTTCCTGTACAGGGTTCTTTGCATTTGTGTTCTTTGGGAAATCTCTTGAGGGCTTAAGACAATGAAGGGGCTAATCAGTTATGCTTTGCCTATAGAGTGTTCAAGTTAGTTTCTTCATAGCAAAGTCACTGTTAACCCCATTTTTCATTTCAGTCTCTAAATCTACCCTCAAGCTAGAACAAGGCTGAAAAGCTGAAAGCTCTGAGAGCAGCATGCTCTAATTTGACCAGGAAAGAGCTAATAAAGTGTGTAAGTGTAATGGCACTGAGATACCAGATGTACTCTATATGGCAGTGATTCTCAACCATGGTTGATTTTGCTCCCTAGTGGACATTTGTCAACATCTGGAGACGTTTTTAATTGTTGCCATTGGGGGCTGGGGGAAAAGTAATACTGGCATTTACTGGGGTAAGACCAGACACACAACTACTAAATACCTTGTAATGCATAAGACAGCTTCCCACAACAAAGAAGTATCTGGCCCAAAATATCAACATTGCCAAGGTTGCAAATTGCTGCTCCATGGGCTCATTCATCTTTACTTTAGATAGATTTTTCCAATTTATGCATCTTCTAATAGTAAGTTATACAGGCCTTACCTTGGATGAAAGATCTTTAGAGATGATATCTTCAAAAATGTGTTTGTTTTGCAATATGTGTCAAAACTTAAAATCTTTGGAAGCATTTACAGTATTTTGTTAATTAACTGAACAGACTTAGTAGAAACCTTTTGTAGTCTGGTTGAACTCTCCAAGTCCAAGGGCCTTTGTTAGATTGTGTTTAAGACCTATCTTTTTCATCTTCCACTTTCAGTGCACAAATGTTGAAGATAAAATATATACCTGTTAGTTGTGACATAATACTTGAAATTGAAACATATTAAGTGATTCTTTTGGAATAGTTTTATAGTTTATTCTTATACATATCTGGAGAGATCATATGCTATTATATTCCATTTACCACTAAAAAACCAATGTCAAAAGATAAAAGGCAACGTTTTCATTGTGTAGAAAGATAAAATTAATTATTAAATTGATACCACTTTAATTGAATAAAAATGCTAGAGTCAAATTGTCACTTGAAGCACACAGAGCTACATCTTAAATGATTTTGTCAAGCGTTATAAGACTCATGAAACTATCCAGAGTTTGTAGTCATTCAAATGCAGCTGCTCAGCTTGCATGTGCCTTGTGCTTTAGTAGAGACTAAATTGGAAATTTATTTTTAAAAAACTTACTTTAAGAATGGTATAGGGGCACCTGGGTGGCTCAGTCGGTTGAGCGTCTGACTTCAGCTCAGGTCATGATCTCACAGTTCGTGAGTTTGAGCCCCACGTCAGGCTCTGTGCTGATGGCTCGGAGCCTGGAGCCTGCTTCAGATTCTGTGCCTCCCTCTCTCTCTGCCCCAACCCACTCGCATTCTATCTCTGTCTCTCTCAAAAATAAATAAACATTAAAAAGATGGTATAAACATTTGAGAATAATATAATTTTTAAACTGTAAGAGCATAGTGAGTTTAAAAATTGGTATGATCTATAACGAATATGGAAATGCCAATAATGCACCAAGGTTCTGTTTTAGCCTGCAAACAAGGAATCAATAACAGAGTCTTTTCAAGCTTAGAAAAATGGAGACTTGAATAATTGTCCAGCTAATTTAATAAATGTAGACAGCTGACCTAGATAAATCAAATTATAAAGAACTCTTTTACCTCATTAGCATTTTGGGCCTAAATTATCCAGATAATTATTCCAATTTTCCACATCACTTTGCCCATATTGACAGAGTGTCTTTCAATTTTTCATGTAAATGCATTTCTTCAGCCCTACTCAAAGCCCAGCAAGGTGTGTCCTTTATGATGCAAATCTAGCATTTCCTCATTTGTTGATATTTTTTGAAATGCTATCATTTCTGTTTGTATAACCTTTAACTCACTATTGATAATTTGACCATGATGGTGCCAAGAGACTATTTGTATATTATACAATTCCAAATAGAAAACATCTCTTGGCTATTCTACTCTGGTTTTTCATCATTTACATGTGGTTTATTTGAATTCTATAAAACATGTCTTTACCCTTCCTTCATTCCTAGTATATTTCCACTCAGTTGATAAAACTAGTTCATTTGCTCACCAAGTTTATACCTATTTATGTATTAATGTTATATTCAAGATGTTTCAAGTTTCTATTTCACACTGTATAAACCATTGATCCAGTTTATGTCTATCTAATCAGAAAATTATTACCTTGAATTAATTTGAGATGAAAATATATTATGGAGAATAAATACTGTAAGTGCAGCCATCATTTATATTACTGTTACTCCTTGAAGACCAGTTAGGGTGGGGCAAGAAGGATATGAGAAGTTTATAGGTTAAAACAAAAACATTGCTTATTTATTTTTGTAGCTTCAGTCATAACAATCTGTTATTCTGCTATAGATATTGAAGTTACTTTGCACAAGTGAAATAAATAATAGAACTGAGAAACTATAGAGTCCTGAATCATATTTGCTGGGCATCACTCACCATTTGACTAGTGAATCCCACTCTTGTTTATCACTATTCTCTGAAGTATTTTGCTCCTATTTTCAGTACTAGAATTCATCTACATAACTTTGTTATTTATTCCAAATTTTCAGATTCTCCACTATTGTGATTTTTTAATTGCAAATTCCCTTCAACCACATTAGTTAACTGTTGTATAGCATACATTCCCTAGATACCTAGATATAGTGGCAACAAACAAACAAACAACGATTTCATTATCACTCATGAGTATGGAGATAAACTTGGTTGTTCTAATCTGGGTTACTTAGTTTGCTTGTGCATGTAAGGTCTGCAGTAGGTTGCCTGGGGGCTGGCTGGTGTTTGATTGCCTCATGAGTCTGAAGATTAGCTCTCAGTGGTTGGAAATAAGATAAAGTAGGCCATATGACTCTCCTTCTTCTGCACATTAGCTAATCTTGTTCACATGGCAGTCTCAGGGCTACATAAGCAGGAGAACAGAAGCAAGTAAGGCTTAGAATTCATACAATATGATTTGTGTTGCATTCTGTTGGTCAACATGTATTACAAGTACAGCCTAGATTCAAGGGGCAAGAAATAAATGCTACTGCTTGATGTATGACCTGCAATGTTATATCACAAAGAGGGTATGGTTATAGAAAAAAAAAGATGCATTGCAACTATTTTTGTAAATCATATTTCACAGTTTATTTCCTGACCACAATTGTTTACATCTATCCCATTTCAAGAGCCTCAAAATTCTGATCAAGTTATGGCATTTTGTTCCAAGTACAAGATCTCACAATCCACCTCAAGTTTTGATGTCACTCTTATAATAATAAAATTTATATGATATATAGCTCTTTACATGGAAAGCCAAGAAATAAAAACTAAACTATCAGACCCCATACATACATGTAACTTACAAAGGAGGGACAGAGACAGATTAACTCTAAGAGTCAGTGACACCCAAGGTGAGAAAGAATGAGGTGTGCTATAGTCACTGGCCCATGGCAATTCTAAAATCTTCCTGGGTAAATGTTGTCATAACATCTATGTTTGGAAAAAGAGTTGTATATATTCTGTGAATGCATTTGTGTGTTGATATGTATGTAGGCAATCGTATGATTTAAAAAATTCACAGCAATACAACTATTCTGAAAGTGTACTGTGTTATTGTCAGTAATTTAATGTTAGACTGAGAGATTTAGGAAGCATGGATGAACAAAAACTACACAAAAAACCACCCATGTTTATGTCCTCCTTCAGAGATAACCACAGTGACATTGTACATGTTTTTACGCCTTTTAAAAGTGCATTCAGGGCAACTGGATGGCTCAGCCAGTTAAGTATCCAACTCTTGATTTCAGCTCATGATCTCATGGTTTGTGAGATCGAGCCCTGCATCAGGCTTGCACTTACAGTGCAAAGCCTCTTGGGATTCTCTCTCTCCTCTCTCTGCCCCTCCTTCTACTAGTATGCTTTCTCTCTCAAAATAAATAAACTTTTTTTTAAAAAGTGCATTCAGTTTTAATTAAAAATAAAAATATCAAAGTATAATACAGTGTATATGTAGAAAACATTGCATATAGACAAGATATATAATTTTATGTAAATTTATTTTCTTATTTTAATATAGGAGTTTGCTCCTATTAATTATATTTCTTAGGAATGATTATGTTTGTCTAAACAGAATGGATATTCTGCATCATCTATATGTAGTCATTGATTTCTATCAATTAACTCTTCAATTGTATATTGAGAGGATTGGTAGCTTTTACACTCTTTTCTGTAAATTATTTAAATTGTGTGGGTTTGTTTTAATATTGATTCTTAGTTTAAAACATATCTTGCATTTTCAAAAACAAGTAGAGAGATTAGTCTGGTGGGATTTATATGAAGGAGTGGAAGAATATTTGGGGGTATTAAATTTTTACAAAGTAGCCATTATTAAAATATGTAAGACCTTATAGATCATATATGGTCTTTATGTAAGTATAAACAGTTATGTTTACAAGGAAAAATGGTATATGATGGGGGAGCAAGGAGACAAGCTAGAGAGGGTCATTTAAATAGTCCATTGGTGAGATAGTGGTAAATTATTTAAATATTTTCCTTTAAAATTTTATTTATTAAAATGTAACTTCCACTTAAAAGTGCACATACACATACCATCCAATGGATGCTCATTAATTCAATACACTATCCAGATCAAGAAATGGAACCTTACCAGCAGCCTAGAAGATCCCCTCTTTTCAGATACTACTACACCCACTGGTTAACAATATCCTTACTTCTAGCATTATAGATTAGTTTTATATGTAGTGAAACCTTATTATATAAGGATTCCCTCTCCCACTTTCTTGCTAGCTTTTTTCCTCAACTTTGTGAAATTCATCCATGCTTTTGTACATAGATGAGTTGATTCATTTTTGTTATTTAATATATTTTATTGTATTATATACTGTTATCATGCATTACAACATTCATGAACAATATGGTAGTTTTCAGTGTTTAGTTATTACAAATAATTTTCTCAACATTCAGGTATATGTGTTTTGGTGAACTTTTGCACAAATTTATTTTGAATATACACATAAAAATAGAATTACGGAGCCATAAGGTATATGCTTGTGCTCTAATTTAACAGATATTTCCAAACAGCTTTCCAAAATGTTTGTACAAGCTTACAATGTAACTATCCATGTATTAGAGTTATATAGAGTCCAGAAAAAGATCCATGTATAGTGTCTTGATATTTGACAGAAGTGAATCAGAAATGCTGTAGAGAAGGATGATGTTTTCTTTTTTTAAAAAAAATTTTAACGTATTATTTACTTTTGAGAGAAACAGAGACAGAGTGCGAGCAGGGGACGGGGCAGAGAGAGAGGGAGACACAGAATCTGAAGTAGGCTCCGGGCTCCAAGCTGTGAGCCCAGAGCCTGATGTGGAGCTGGAACTCATGAACCAAACTCACGAACCATGAGATCATGACCTGAGCCGAAATCGGACTCAACCGACGGAGCCACCAGGGCACCCCTTTTTAAATTTTTTTTAATGTTTTAAGGATGATGTTTTCAATAAAAAAATGCTAGATCAATCAGATATTCATAAGGAAAAAATATATACTTAGTGCCACCCCTACCAATATCATACCCTTCCTAAAAATCTCACATCTTTCCTAAAAATCCGTTCTATACAGATTGCAAATCTAGATGTAATGGTGAAAAGTGAGGGTTTTAAGGGAAAAAAAGCATAGGAAAACATAATCTGACATTAGAGTAAGCAAAGCATTCTTACATGGGGATCAAAAGTACTAGGTCTTAAAAATGATAAATTATATGATAATGGTATTAACAACTTGTTCGTCAAGGATACATTAAACTATGAAGAACAATCTAAAGAAATGAAGAAGATATCTGCCATAAATATATCAGAGAAAAAAGACACCTACACCCAAAAAATCATAAAACATCTTACCGAGGTGCCGGGGTGGCTTAGTTGGTTAAGCATCTAACTCTTCATCACAGCTCAGGTCATGATCTCAGGTCATGAGTTCAGGCCCTGCATTGGGCTCAGTGCTGGGTACAAAGCCTAGTTAAGAAGAAGAAGAAGAAGAAGAAGAAGAAGAAGAAGAAGAAGAAGAAGCAGCGGGAGGGGGGAGGAGAGGGAGGGGAGATAGAGGAGAGGGAGGAGGAGGAGGAGGAGAAGAAGACATCCTATAATTTATTTTTATTTATTTATTTATTGGTGCATCCTAAATTTAATAAAAAAGAGACAAGCCAATTATCTCTCTGAACAAATAATTTAAACAAATATTTTACCAAAAAAAGGATACAAAATTGAAATTAATCATATGAAACCTGCTTAAATCTTTAGTCATAAGGAAAATACTCTGTAGAGCTAGAATATGATACTATTACATGTGAAAATGGCTTAAATGGAAAGTATAGAATATACCCAGTGCTGGATAATACCCAATATATGAAAGACCACAAGTATGTTCCCTAATTCCTCACCCCTCCTCCAAAATTCTACTTTTGTCTGTTGTTTCCACTTCATAGTGCTAGGATTTTTACCACAATCTGATAAACTGACTTCAAGTCTCAGTTGATATATTTACCTGGCTGCTCAGTGTGTTGTTCTTGGCATAGACATTGTCTTAATTTCCATTACCATAACAATTTGGAATTACAGAAAGAGCCTGAAATCCTTTTAATGAATGTAAACTTTCTTTGCTCTCTAACAAAAAGAAAATGTTCTTTTTTTTCTAGAGTCAAAGTTTAAACAAACTTATATGCTCTAGTTATTTTTTGAAGTTTGAAGTTCTCTCATCATTCGTTAATTGGTTCACTGATTTATGTATTCTCCCTTATTTTTTTGTACTCACCTAGAATATATAAATTAACTTGTAGGGAATTGTGCTATGAAATGTTGTAAGTACACAGGGAAATACATAGCTTCTATGGTCAAGTAGTCCAGAATATATTTAGGAGAAACTCTACCAAGGTGTTCTGTTAAAGTTAAAAATCATACTTTAATACTTATACATATTATATTTTTATAATTTTTTATGAAGGATTTCGGCATTATATCTTATTTTTACATGTCTTTTACTCCTAATCTTACAATGTGAAAGTAAATTTTTCACTTCATGAGGAAATGAGGGTTTTGTTTTTGGTTTATTTATTTTAGAGAGAGAGTGCACTTGAGAGCAGGGGAGAGGGGCAGAGAGAGAGAGAGGGAAAGAGAGAGAATCCCAAGTAAGCTCCCCACTCAGGGTGGAGCCTGATATGGGGCTTGATCCTATGATCCTGGGATCATGACCTGAGTGGAAATCAAGAGTCAGATGCTCAACCAACAGAGCCACCCAGGCACCCTAAAGAAATGAGTTTTTAACTGTCTCTTAGAATTTATTTATAAAATAGTCCTGGTAGTCTGAAAAACCTGATAATGTACTGCATTATCATAGTGAACACATTAATTACTTCTCCAATATTGATCTATTTTATTGGTTTTGATCTCTTTTTCCATTTAAATAAATTATCTATTCATTTATCAATATATTCAAGAGATGCTTTCAAAGATAAGCCTGGATATTCTGATTAGAAATAAAGAAACAGACCGTTTTCATACACTGTAAGATTGTTTAGGAATATAAAAATGTGTACACATAACCTCAAGGCGGAGTAGAAAGTAGTAAGTGAGAAGAAATCTATGAGTGGTTTAAGCTAAGTGCTAGATAATTATAAGGGCATGAAAAGGGTAAGGAAGAATCCACTTTGGTTGGTAGGACCGGGGGGGGGGGGGGGGGAATATCAGAGACATTAACTTTTCACCTGGCTATTTAAAAATGACAGGCATTTAGGTTGCCTGTTTGGCTCAGTCAGTTGGGTGTCCAACTCTTGGTTTCAGGTCAGGTCATGATCTTATGGTTTATTGAGTTCAAGCCCTGTGTCAGGCTCTGTGCTGTCAGCATGGAGCATGCTTGTGAATCTGTCTCTCTGTCTCTCTGTCTCTCTCTCTCTCGTTCTCTCTCCCTCTCCCACTCATGTTCTGTCTTTCTCAAAATAAATAAATAAACTTAAAAGAATTAAAAAAAAAGAAAGGCATTAGGACAAAGGAAGGAAAGCATAAACAACCACAAGAACAGGAATACATGGTATAGATTTGAGGGTCAAATTGGCTATGAAGTTGAATGTATATATCAGAATAATAGGAAATGATTTGAGAAAGGGTTCCTCCTATCAGATGATAAGAGCCATGAATGCCACTCTGAGGAAAAAAGATAGTAAATGGTTAAGAACATAAATTCTGAGGCCAGACCACATGTTTGGAGCTCAGGTTATTAACTCTCACTCTGACCTTAGGCAAGGCACTGATCTTCAGTGCTGTGTGCCTCAATTTCTTCCTCCTAGATAAGTATCTTGTGGCTTTGTGGTAAAAATTAAAAGACTTAGTAAGTGCCAGCTGCTTAGAACTATGCCTCGAATGTGATAAGTGCTTGAGTTCAATAAATGTTATTTAATATTTTATTAAAATTACGCAGGTAATGTAGACCTTGAAATTTGTGAGCAAGTAAATCATACATATTTTGGGGTGCATCATTTTGGGTTCATTCTTTTTGAATTTAATGGGTGGAATGCTTCTCTCAAAGTAAATAATATTTTTTCCAGTCCTATATAAGATAAACAGATTCAAGCACACATATCTTATGTGAAATTTACATACATAATTTATATTAGTAATAAAATCTCATGAAATACTATATTATTTTCTACTGCAAATCTTCACAAGAAATAGTAACAAGATTTTCCTAGATTTAGTATAGAAATACAGTAAATCCTTGGTTTGCCAGCATAATTTGTTCCAGAAACATGCTTGTAATCCAAAGCACTTGTATATCAAAATGAATGTCTCCATAAGAAATAATGGAAACACATGATTTGTTCCACAACCCAAAGATATCCATATAAAAATGATTACAATACTGTAATATAACACAAAATAATAAAGAAAATACAAAATACAAAGAAAAGCAAATCTACCTGCACTTATCTATGAAAACATTCATGGCTGGTGTGAGGGAGACAAGAGAGAAGAGGGCTATTGGCAGGACGACTTTCACTATCACTAATGGAATCAGTGCTGTCGGCGCAATGAAATCTTCTTTTTGTGTAGCTTTAACACAGAACCTATCCAATGACACTTGCTTTTGCCTCCTTTGAGGGTTTCTTGGAAATATGACATTGCACGGTCGTTAAACAGACTCATTGCTCACGCTACAGCCTTATTTGGGTGGTGCTTTCCTACAAAATTTTGCACTGTTTCCCACATTTTGCACATCTCCCTCATCTCCTTTGAAGTGAGCCATTCCTCCGCCTTTTTCTCCTCCTCCTCTGGAAATGAGATCTCCATAACCTCTTGCTGTTGCTCACCCACCAGCTCTTGAATGTCTTCCTCATTCACCTCCAGTTCCATGGTCTTCCCCAATGACACAATTTCATTGACAATTGGGAGCTCCTGTTCGTGAGCAAGACCCTCTCAATCATATCCAAAAACGCAATTGGGCCACAGTTTTCTCCAAGCAGAATTAAGGGTTCTCTTGCTGACCCGTCCCAGGCCTTATCGATGATCTTGAGGCAGTTCACAATGTGGAAATTATATTTCCAAAACTCTCAGAGGGTAAGGTTTGTTCCTTCAATCACCTTGAAGCATCCCTGAAATAGTGCTTTGGTGTAAAGTTTTTTAAAGTTTGAAATGACTTGCTGATCCATGGACTGGAGGATTGGAGTGGTACTGGGAGGAAGGAACTTAACCTTCATGAACTCAAATTCCTCCAATAAGTCATCCTCGAAGCCTGGAGGATGAGCAGGAGCATTTTTCCGTAACCAGCAAGGCTTGGAGTGGCAGATTCTTTTCTAAAAGGTATTTCTTCACTGCAGGACCAAAACCTCATTGATTTACTCAATAAACAAGTTACAAGTGACCCAAGTCTTGCTGTTGGACCTCAACATAACATTTAACTGGCTCTTCTGTGCCTTGAATTTCTTGAAGGCTTGTGGATTCTCTGAATGATACATGAGCAGGGGGCTTGACTTTGAAATCCCTCCTTGCATTAGTACCAAACAAGGGTGTGAGATGGTCTTTCTTGGGCTGGTGACCGGGCATTGCATTTTCTTCTGTAATCTAGGTCCTCTTCAATATCTTTTTCCAAAATGCCCCCTCTCATTGCAGTTAAAAACTTGCTCTGGCAGGTAACACTCAAAAATCATGAGCTTCTGGAACTCAGTAGCCAGTGCCTCAGCTGCCTTAGTGTTTGAACTCACAGGCTCTCCCTGCCTCACAACACTATGGATGCCACTTCTCCTCTTAATGTTATCAAACCATCCCCTGCTTGCCTTGTAAACTTCTTTATTTTCTGTTGACTTACCCAGCAGTTTACTTATGAGGTCAGGGTACAAGGCCTTTTCCTTCTCACAGATAAAGTTTTCAGTCACAGTATCACCTGCCAGTTGCTTCTCATTTATCCAAACCAGAGGCAACTTTTCTACATCTTCCAGAGCACATGGCCATTGCTTTGATATTCTCATGACTCCTTTTTCTGCACCTACCCCCCTTCTTTCTTCTTTAATACTGTGCAAATGGTGGATGTAGACATAAAATCTTGCAGATTTGGCCACTTGCATACCTCATTTGACTTTCTTGATGATTTCCTTCTTAACTTCCAAATCATCTCCTTCTTCTTACTACCTTTCTTTTCAACCTTTTTCTGCATGGAGGCCATTGTATACACTCGCACGGATGTTGACTACAGTACAATATTAATAAACTCTTGTTATTACTCTATTTAATGTAACTGACAATAAGACAGCAGAGGAAAGGGTCTATCTCTGTAGGCAGCTTGACCTAGAATAAAACAAAGCATTCCCAAGTTTACTCTTGTGTGGAAAAGCAAAGGACTGTACACGGGTACTTTGAAGTGACAATACACTAATGCCAGTGGCTGGCACCTTCCAACATTCTGAAAAATCACTGATTTCTGCCACCCACTGTGGCCTGAGACTAACATCCATGCATGGGAGATTATCACCCACAATCCTACAGTGAGAGAGAGAGAGAGAATAACCATTGGCTCAGTTGTGACCATGTGACATTCAGTATCACATAATACTCATATTGCAAGACATTGCTCATTGACCAAGTTAAAATTTATTAGAAATGTTTGTTCATCTTGCAGAACACTCGCAGAACAAGTTACTTACAATCCAAAGTTTTACTGTAATATATATATATATATATATATATATATATATATATATATATACACACACACACATATATATATATTTAATTTCTACTTTGCCTTATTTTTTTAAAGAAATATAGAATTTGTAGCATTTACAAAATATATTTGAAACAAATTCTCTTTCCAGAACCCAATAAAAAGTTTTAAAAATACAATAAAACAGTATCTCTTTTGATCAGAAAAAAAGTAAAATTAGCCTTTATTTTTGTTCTACTGCTATTAAAGTATTATGCCATATGGAAATAGTATTCTCTATTGACATAATATGGTTTAGTATTGCGGTAAATAATTTGAAATGGATAATTTGAAGGATGTATACACTCAACACATATTTCCAGTGAGGTTAGAGTATCATCTGTTTCCAAATGAAACTTTAAAATATGAAATCACAATTTAATCTAATTTAATCTATTTGATCTTATTAATGTAATATTTATACAGATCAAAAGAAATACCAATGTTCAATTTAATTTTATTTTTATCCATTTCTCCTCCAAGTTTTTCTTATATTTCAGAGATTTTTATCTTTAAGAAAAATCCTCCTTTACCTCTTATTATTCACAGTTTTTCTTCAGCTGCCCAAGAATTTATTTATTTTTCACACACACACACACACACACACACACACACACACACACAACACACCCCATGTATCCTCTTTAAGGATGGGGTAAATCAATCATTGCTTTTTAGATATGGCAAGAATTTCATCAGTATATATAGTGATTAACACAAGATAGGAATCTGATAGCCATAGTTCAGATTTCTGCATTCCAGCCTTTGGTGACAATAAAATCTGTCCAATAAACCCAGTTCTTTTTTTTTTTTTTTAATTTTTGTATCCTATATATGGGAAACTCTTCTTGATCTCCCCTGTATTCTCCAAGCCTTTATGGCCTATCTCTCAACCAGCCCCATTCAATAACTAATGTGGATATGTTTTTCCTAAATGTTACGAACAGGCTTACCAAAAGAATATATGCTCTGCACATCATTGGAGGCTGAGGGCACCTAGGAGTTGAGGGTTGAGTAAATCAAAATCTTAACTCATGGTACAACATCATCCCTTGTCTTTAGAAGACTTCCCTTTTGTCCAGTTTATTTATTTTTATTTTTTGTGCCCATTTACCACTCCTTAGATATGCATTCTAATTAGATAACCAGTCTAATGCATTTGATATATATTCTTTTCACTATATGTGTTTTTATAAATTACACATTGTTTTGCATGCATATTTTTTTCCATAATGGTTTGTGGTATAAATCATATTGTTCCTTATTTTTTTCATTATTATCTTTAAAAGTCTGTCCTTCTTGTTAAGTATACAAGTGGTCCGTTGCTTCTAATTGCTGTTGCTATGTGTTCTCCATTCTCCATGGTGTATGTGTGTGTGTGTGTGTGTGTGTGTGTGTGTGTATACAGATAATTATGTAAATAAGCAAATATATGTAAATATATATGTGTGTGACTTTAAGTGTGGGTGTATGTATATATAGAATATATATATGTATATATATATATGATGTACATTCAGTATTATACACATGCACAAACATAACTATATACAATGTATATGTATACATATAAAAATTATCTATGTATAATTCTTAACTACCCATTTTGCTTTCAACCTTTGCTTTAAATGCCATATTTAAATGGAACCTCTATAAATAAATGGCACCTTTATAAAATTCGTCCTACTCCACAGAGATAGAATTCATGATTTCTTCCTTTGTGCTATATTAAAACTTTGTATATGTTAGCTTACAGTCATTATTTGTCTAATTGTGTCACATTTATACATAATGCTAAGATCTACATAAGTCTATTTTGAACAAAGAGTAATTTCAAAGTATAGGCCAGATTTTTATTGTTAAAGAGCCATTTATAATTAAAATGTTCCAGTATCAAGGTGAGAGTGAGGGAAGAAGGATGATATTGCTCAGAGGGTGTTAACTACCAGCTATATGATTAACAAGTTTGAGGATGTAATGTTCAAAATGTTGATTATAGCTACTAATACTGTATCATATTATTGAATGTGCTAAGACAGTAGATCTCCAATGTTCTGACCATAAAAAGGTAATAGTAGCTATGTGGCAGGACGGAGGTGGTTGCTAATACTAAGGGAATAATCATTTCCCAATTCATAATTGTTATCAAATCAACACATTGTACACATTACAATTATACAATGTTATGTGTCAATTATATGTCAATAAAGCAGGGGAAAAGTTCAATTATCTTATTCTGAATCCACCTGAGAAGACATAAATTTATAGTGTGTGGAGAGGGAGGCCAGCAGGGGATGGAATCAATGAAAACAGAGAATTCCCTAAATAAAATTCAGTTCTTTCCCCTTTGGAGATGAAATTGGCATTGAAAATTATGGAAGAGTTTCACCACGAACTTCTGAGTTAAGATTCCACTCTGAGTATTAATATCTATCCTCAGGAGATGCTTTAGCCAAAATGGACTATGATGTGTCTTACTGACAAACAACTCCAAATGATTAGTGACTCAACTATACATAAAAAGTATTTATTTGTCATATTCAGTACTCTCTGCATCTGAATACAACTTCAGTCCAACTTTTCTCCATATGTTGGCTCAGAATTCTAGGCTGCTTTGACTTAAGAGCATTTTCACATCAATTTGTGCTATTATCATTGGTCCTGGAAGAAAGATGGCTAAAGATCTGAATTCTGGCAGTTAAATGATTTCATTTGGGAAGGACACATTATGCCTGCTCTCACTTTATTGCTCAGAACATGTCACTTGGCCGTGTCTAATGTCAAGAGAGACCAGGAAGTGCAGTCTTCTTATGTGCCCCAAACTAAAGGAGTAGCTTGAAGGAGGTGGTGTGTTTGTGTGTGTATTTAGAGAGACAGAAAGGGAGAGGAAAAGACAGGGCAACCGAACAGAAGCAGAAACATAGGAAGTATAGTCAACATTCATCCAGAGATTTTTAATGAGGATCTATGTTATGCATTAAAGGTCTCTTTGCTTATAGTTCCCTATTTGTGTATATCTCCCTTGTTATCTTGGGAATTTCCTAGTTCTGACAGCCCCCCTATTTATGATGGATTGACTTACAATTTTTCGACTTTACAGTGGTCCAAAAGTGATATGCTTTCAGGCACCTGGGTGGCTGAGTTGATTAAGCATCTGACTCTTGATTTAGGGTCAGATCATGATCTCATGTTTCTTGAGATAGACCCCCTCAGGCTCTGTGCTGACAGCACGGAGCTTACCTGAGATTCTCTCCCTCCCTCTTTCTCTCTGCCCCTCACCCACTCTCACTTTCTCTCTCTCTCAAAATAAATAAATAAACTTAAAATAAAAAGTGATATGCACTTTTGATCTTTTCCTGAGCTAGCAACATATGGTATGATACTCTCATGATGCTGGGCAGTGGTATCAGTCACATGGTCACAAGGGTAAATAACCAATACTCTAACAACCATTTGGTTTTTCACATTCAGTACAGTATTCAATACATTGTATAAGATACTCAACACTTCATTATAAAATAGACTTTGTGTTGGGTGATTTTGCCCAACTGTAAGCTAATGCAAGTGTTCGGAGTGCGGTTAAGATAGGCCAGTCTAAGCTATGATGTTCGGTAGGTTAGGTGTATTAAATGCATTTTCAACTTATAGTGTTTTCAATTTACAGCAGGTTTATTGAATTGTAACCTTATCATAAGTGAAGGAAGATCTGTACTGAGGAACTTGGTTTTCTTTGTTTCCTCAGGAGCTAACACAACCCTGCTGTGTCTCATGTTTACTTCCAAAACTCAGTGAGGCTTACTGCTTAAAACTTGAAACTGGTATTAAAGAATAAGCATCAGAAGAGGATTTAAAAAACAGGTTCTCATCCTGAATATGACTCTTCACTCTTTTGATCCAAGTTTAGTCTTTTATAAGATAAAAAATAAGGACTCTTTCACAGACTACCACATTATGATGTTAGTCTTAATACCTGAGTGCCTTACTGTTTAATTCACACTTGGTTTGTTGCAGATCATAGGAAGTGGGATGATTTTATCTACTTGGTTATGCAAAGGCATTTCTGGTGGTTTCTGGGAAACCTGGCTGTCACATTCAGAGCCAAACAGATAAACAAAATTAAACAAGCAAAATTCCCATATTTCTCATAAGTTAGAATACATTTTTAGTAAAAGTTTGTGTAGCCTTTATGTCATATAAACCCTAATGCAGAAATTTCCAATTCTGTTTAAAGTTGTGGCACACAGAGCAAGTAGCAATAAGCACAGTGAGGTAAGGACAATGTCATGTATGTCATGTCTAGCAGTAATCAATTTGGGTGCTCTAGTCCCCCTAGGACCTGTCAGGCAACATGGGGAAGGCTCTATATTGATATACCTGTAACTCAGGTTAGAGGATTTGTCCTTTTTTTAAAAAAGATTATTTATTTATTTTTGAGAGGAGGGAAGAGGCAGAGAGAGAGAGAGAGAGAGAGAGAGAGAGAATCCTAAGCAGGCTCCACACTGTCAATGCAGAGCCTGACACATGGCTCTATCCCAGGAACCTTGTGATCATGACCTGAGTTGAAATCAAGAGTCAGACGCTGAACTGAGTCACCCAGGTGCCCCAAGAAGTTCTGTCTGAAAGGGTCAAGTCTTGGAAAAAGCTGATACGCTTTTGCCTTCTTTATACTTTAGTCAATCATTGGAAACCATTCATTGAACACTCTATGTGTATTGAGCACCTTGTTAGCCACTGGGTACATGCAGTGGAGAGTAACATTATAGATATAGTTCTTATTTGTCAAACATTTTAAAATGAGCTTTCATTTTCAATTAAATGAAATTTATGTGGCCATCTCTGAAAAGTAAGGAGACTTCTTGAATCACTTGGTAATCAACAGTTTTCAGTGTGGGTCCAGGTTATCTGGGGTTTGCAAATATTTCACATATATTTTTTTTTATGACTCCCATTTTGCTTAGCTGTTATTAAGAGCTCTTCATAGTTGTAATGCAATTTAAAATAGATACTTTGAGACCTTTCAAATAAGAGAGTTACTCATGTTAAAAATGAGAAAAGTTATTTTTAAAAAATTTTTTAACATTTATTTATTTTTGAGAGACAGAGACAGAGCATAGGCAGGGGAGGGGCAAGGAGAGAGGGAGACACAGAATACAAAGTAGGCTCCAGACTCTGAGCTGTCAGCACAGAGCCCAATGCAAGGCTCAAACCCACGAACCATGAGATCATGACCTGAGCCAAAGTTGGGCACTTAACCGAGTAAGCCACCCAGGTGCCCCAAAATGAGAAAAGTTCTTAAAGCTGTCAAGATTTGCTCACAGATTCTTAATTTATGAAGAATCTCACATATACCATGTTTTTTTTCCATTTTATTTTGAGCCATAAAATAAATATATACTGTGTTTATTTTTGCATGATAATGCAACTGAAGATATACAAACTAAGTTGAAAAGATAGGGTTCTTTCCCTACCATCAGTTGATAGTTTTGTCATAATAAAAACCTTGGAAATATCAACTATCCAAAAACAATCCTTTCTCAAAGGATAAAAAGATGTTCTGATCTAAATTCATTATAGGTAATTGAAATAAATAACTCCAGCTTATAAAAGCAACAAGGTATAATGAAACATTTGCAGTATTAAAATGTACAAGCATCACTTCAGGAGTTCATAAAAAATGCAAATCCTCAGGTTTATCCCAGATGTACTGTTTCAGTAGGATGGTGTGGAATCTCAAAACAATATTTTTAGAAGACCTCCATATGATTATTATGAAGGGGATACTGGGACCCACATTTTCAGAATACTAGTTTTATAGAAAAAAAAAGAATTAGTTTAAGTGTCAGGCAGGCATACCTGGATTTAAATTCTACCTCTATCTTGGGGCGCGTGGGTGGCTCAGTCAGTCCGGCGTCCGACTTCAGCTCAGGTCATGATCTCAAGGTCTGTGAGTTTGAGCTCCGTGTTCGGCTTTGTGCTGACAGCTCGGAGCCTGGAGCTTGCTTCAGATTCTGTGTCTCGCTCTCTCTGCCCCTCCCCTGCTCATGCTCTGTCTCTCTCTGTCTCAAAAATAAATAAAAACATTTTTAAAAATTCTAAATAAATAAATAAATAAATAAATAAATAAATAAATAAATTCTGCCTCTATCTCAAGTACTATGTGTGTTAGTTATATATTGCTATATATGATATAAATAAAACTCAATGACTTTAAGCAATGCACCTCTATTACATCATAAATTCTGTGTGTCAGGAGTTGGAACCTTCCTATCTGGGTCCTCTACTTATGGTTTCATAAGGTTGGAACTAAGGTGCTGACCAGAGTGAAATTCACCTTTAGAAGCTCAACTATGGAACAATCCACTTCCAAGCTCCCTCAGTTTGTTGACAGAAATCATTTCCTTTTGGTTATAGGACTCAGAAGTTTGGTGAGTGTTAGCCAGAGGGCACTCCTAGAGGCTGCCCATTGTTCCTTGACACATGAGCTTTTCCAACATTGCTGCTTACTTCAGGAACTATGCAAAGTGAATCTCTAGCAGAAATCCGTGGGCAAGATGGAGTCTTACATAATGTAACATAAACTCAGATAGGACATTTTACCACTTTTTTCGTATTCTACTAGAATATGGAATATGCACCTCAACTAGAAAGGTCACATGTGCTGCTCTTTCTCAAGATGAAGGGATTATGCAAAAGGTGTGAACTCTAAAAGGTGCTGATCATGGGAAACTATCTGAGAATCCGTCAGCCGCAGTGTGACCTGAAGCAAATTGTTTAGCACTATGCATTCTTAACTTCCTTACCTCAAAACAGACTTAACACATGCCTTGAAGAGGTAACATAAATGAAGGTCTGGCATGTAGTAACTATTTTATTAGTTCTGTTAATGAATTATAGCTTTAAAAGGCAAAGAACCACAAGGCTTTAATGGCATGTCTAAAAAGTCCCTTCCAATTCTGTAGTTTAATGTCCAAAAATTATGTTCACACTTTTATTGAATATAATCTATCTGAAGAGCTTAACATAGGCTCTGTCTTATGGTAGACATTCAATAAATGTTTTTTCCTTGATAGGAGTATTTTAGTAAATGTTCTTTTCTTTTATTTCCTTAAACATGACTTTATTCAAGTATGTCCTTTCTATAGACAGCTGAGAGGATGACCCCTCTTAGCTGTGTTTTACTGAAAAATAATTTCAATTTGGGAGTGAAAACTGTGAATGCATCCAATGGAAATAAAAGCAAAGACTCCCGAAAGACCACAGGGAAGAGTTTCCATAGGGAATAGAGCACACAGAATGTTCTGTGCACTAAGGGCTGCAGCTGCTTCAGCTTGGGCCTCATCACATGGCTGTCTTGACAGCCTCTCACTGTAGAGTGCAAGCAATTAGTAGTGCTCTGAACATTTTCCTTTCTGCTCATATTCAAAGACTTAGCGTTTTCTCCCACTGGCTGTTTCCTCAGCACTTTTCCTCCACTTTTCTAACATATCAGAAGAAAAGCGTGTAGAGATCTGAAGATAATAATTTGAATGCTGATCTCAAAAATAGTAATAATAATGAAGTGGGGAAACTGAAGAAAAAAACACTACAAATAACCCCCTTATTTCTGTGCATATGCATCCTGTTTCCATAATTATTCTATCATTTTCTGTTTTGTTAGAGTGGCTTTTTTAAGAGAATTTGGTAGGTAGAGATATGAGAATTAGAATGTTTAATGTAGAAGTAAATACTATAGATGAAAAAATAAAATATTCTTCTCTTTTTATCCTATCAATGTACACACAATAAGTCTTCAGAAAAAAGATCACAAGAGAAAGCATAATAAGAGATTTACTTCTCAATCAGATAAACCCATAATCTCTGAAAAAAATAATTTGTTCTTAATGCTCCATCATTTCTTAAATTAATCTATTCAGTCTCTGACCCCTCTGTATATCCTGTGTAAATCCTTCCTCTTTGCTCCATGATAAGCTTATTAAATTTATAAACAGTTGTTCTACCCAGTAAGCATCAACTGGTTATACTTGATAACTGTCACAAGTTGGGACACTTTTTTCATTATGCAGTATATTACAATTTTGGAAATTCTTTTGCCAGCAGCAAAGAGCCTTTTTTAACCACACATTAGCCAGAATATTAGCCAGCATACCATTACATTTTGGAAATTAGTGCTGCTAAATAAATATAAAATAAATTCTATTTAGAAAGTATTTCCTGAAAACTGAGATACAAGATAGATAGATAGGTACTTATGTAGGCAGGTAGATGATATGCTGTGAAAAAAATTACAAAATGGAATAATAAAAGGTTAAACCTGAACCAAGATGAAAGTTCATTAGCTCAAACTCTGAGGTGCTAAGTGCTTATGTCAGAACTGGGTGTGGAATATCCAGCCCTGCTACTCCTGGTCAAAAGTTCCTTCCACCGAGCTCTGCTGACTCCATATAGGTTTGAAAAATGGAGCTCAGAGAAGTGGATAATAAAAACTCATAATCTTTTCCCATATAATGCATACTCTCCTTTTTATGCATAGCAATCAGGATTATTCATGCCTTCCTAAATGTCCTTATAAAGCCCTCAGAATCGTCCAAGCAGCTACCAAAAGGGCAGATTGTATAGCTAGAAACATCTATGTATTCACGCCTCACAGTCTGGGGGGAATAACAACAGAAATAATTTCAAAGTAGATACAAAGCTCTTGGGGATTAAGTCAGATAATTTGTCTAAATTTATGAAAGAAGTAACATTATTACTACTGCCTAACTTCCTATTTCTTTTAGTCACACATACAAATGGCTTCAAAACAGTATAGTTTTCTAAAGGTAAAAAATTAATGTAGCCCTTCAGAGTTTCCAATCCTTTGATTTATAGGAAAGGATATCCATACTAAGTATGTTCTCTCAATATATGCTCTACTGTGTGTGCTGCATATATTTTTTTACAGTGTCTCAGTTGTTCTGCCTGAAGCTCTGTGCTTTCCCCTAATGAAAATGAACCACATTACATTCAATGCAGGACATAAAAGAAAGATCTTTCAGGAATCAAGACAAGTAATTTATCAGTTTCATCCTCAAAGTAAACCACAAAGACCTATGGGTCAAATTTGGGATCAGTCACAGTACATCTGCACATTCACTTTAAAAGACCTGACTTCCAGGGGTCGTTAGGAGTCTGTTCAAGGTTTCTGGTACATAAACTCTCAAAATTTAATTACAGGCATGAATAAAGCAGTAATAGTTTCAAACTCCATAGTATTTATTTAGCTAGCCAACCCTGTAGTGATGCATTTTCATTCATTCAGGGTGAGATGAGCACAGTCAGCTATGCAACTGATATATGGCTTCTAATATAATGCCAGTTGGTTGAGACTTTATTGGTTAGACCCTCAGTTGAATCTGTCATATATTGAAATAGATACACAGTGGGCTTGGCTTTAGGGAATTTTAAACTCTGGCTCTTTTGGGAAATATTATCCATAAAAAGCCAATTGCACCAGGATTTGCTGAGTGGTGGTGACTGTTGGCAGAGAGAGAGTGCTCCGCATCCTGTTGTCTGCTATTCTGGAGTGCTGTGGGCTATAATGTAATTGGTAGACTATATCCTCTGGGGAGCCTTCAAAATCTGGCAGTCCATCTCCTGTTACCCCCTCTATAGGTTGTAAATTTAAAGATAATTTAGAAGGTGATCACTTTTTTTTAAACGTAAATGTACAGTAATGCAACCTGCAAGATTAGCATTAGTCAGACTAAGGTGTCACAGACAAGAGATTTAACTTCCTTTAATTTGATACTCTGGGCACTGGTTGGAAATACTTTCTATACACATAAATCTTCCTGAAATGGTACTGTGCATTGTATATTACATGGCATGTGTTTCATGAGAAGCTAAAAATAGTAAAAAATGAAAATAAAATTAAAAAATCCTAACTTTGGGTACTATAATTGTCCAAGGTTCATTTTATCAGAATAAAGCCGATTAGGTATTTTTAATCTTAGCTATTCCTAATCAAATGTATATAATTTACACAAAAAGGTATATGATATTATAAAAATTTATGAAAGCATTTTTTTCTACCAGTAGGAATTTGAAAGATATATAAGTGAGATTGTGAGTCACAGGCTTTTGTGAGTTTTTAAACACCTTAATTTACATAAGAAAGCTTATGTCTTAAGTAACAGCAACTCTTTTCCCATGTTGCTACTGAGTACTACATTAGTTTGGCAGTCAAGTGGGGATAATAAGAGTTTGATTTATCAGTGTTACACAGATTGCTCTACAGAATTGCTTATCATCTTCAGAGTAGGTAGTCTGTAGTATAGCTTATGTAGCCTTGCAGTTAAATGTGATAAATTTGCAAAGAAGCCAATGGAGTTTAGCATTTGATAAAAGCTTTGGATCAGACAGACCAGAGTGCAAATCCTGCATCTGTGTGACCTTGGAAAAACATTTAACTATGTCAGCATGTATGGCAGTAAAAGGGATAATAATTCTATTAAACTCAAAAGTGATTGGGGAAGTCAGAAGAAACTATACCTATGCTGGGTTAAGTAATGTATTCGGTAAATGGTAGCTGATTATTATGTTATTTATAAAAGTAAAAATGGCAGTAGTAGTAGTACTAAGTAGTAATTAATTAAGACAGATGTTAAGAAGAGAATCTATTCACTTCTCCTGCTACTTTAGGACATACTGTAAGAGTTTTACAGGCAGAAGAAAAAGTTGGACAAGCATTCCAGTGGTGTAGAGTTACATATCTAGATAGTACTGAGAAGTGTGGTATAGGTAGGTATGAGATGGAGACGAAAAATGGTACATTCTGTGAAAGATTTGGAACACATTTCCTTGCTAAGCTAAGCTAGAATTTCTCTGAAAATACTGGGGACTAACAAAGATTTTTCAACAGTAGGCACTATGACACAACTAAACCTGTACATCTTCTAACGTGTTCTCAGGAGAGTGGAAATTGGTCACTGTCCCCACAATTTTATCTGCAAACCCCTATGTAAAACCTAGTTCAGTTCAGTTTTTCCAGTTACTTTTTGATTGAAAAAAGGTGCCAAACACCTTTCTTGGATTTTGTGAATGGGGAGCAAGACACAGGTATATTGTGCTGTTGGACTTAATTATTTTACGGAAATGGGAAATTAGATCATCTACTGAGAAATGGTAAGGCTGAGAATGAGGTGAAGAGTAAAAAGTGTTCCTCTTGTTTTTGTTTTGCTTTGTTTTAATAGATACTGACACTAAAAAGGAAAAGTATGATTAGACTTCCCTCATTGCAGACTGAGTTAGATCGGAGACCATTTTTTGTGTGGTCTTCTACCCTGCAGAAGCAGCAGAGTATGGGAGAGGAAGGGTGGGGGTCTAATCCAGTCTAGGCTTCAGATGAACAACCTTATGACAGTAAAGTAAGGGAACTGAAGAATCAGGGGAAAGAGTGGCTCAGAAGATCAAATTGCAGTCAGGATAGAATAATGACAGAAGCAAATCCAGAAAATAAATTAAAAAATATCCAACACTGGATATTGCTTGGAGTTCAATAAGCAGATTTAATAGGAAAGAGAAAATGGAAGATTAGAGAGCGGTATACTGGAATATAAGAGATCTGCTGTGTACGGGGTGGTAAGAAGAGTAAAGGCCTTAAAGATGCCACATCATCATCCCCACAATCTGTGGATAAATTTTATGGCAAAAGGGACTTTATGAATATGATGAAGTTAAGGATCTTAATGCTTATTTATTAAAGTTTGTATAAGACTTCCCAAGACATGATCTTGGCAAGATTATCCTGTATTATTCAAGTGAACCAATGTAATCACAATAGTCCTTATAAAAGGAAAACAAAGATCCAAGCAGTAGTAAGAGATGTACCAATGGAAGCAAGTGGAATAATACAAGGAAGAGACCAGGAACCAAGAAATGCTAGCAGCCTCTAGAAACTAAAAGAGAGATGTAACAAATTCCCCTTCTGGAGCCTTCAGAAGTATCAAGCTCTGCCAACACCTCAATTTTAGTCCTTTAAGACTCATTTTGGACTTGTGTTCCACCCCCCCCCCCCCAACTATAAGAAAATAAATTTGTGTTGTTTTAAGCCACTAAGTTTGTGGCACCATAGAGAACTAATACAGAGGACTCCTGGTTGCAAGGTTTAAAGTTAAAGTGTGAGTGACAAAAATAAATTGGCAGTGAATTGCAAGACTTGAAGTTGAGAGATTTACTAACTGATCCATGGAAATAGAGAAGAATGTGATCTTACTGTGAAAATCTTATACAAACTTTAATCAGTAAGTCAGAGATGCTACCTCTGCTATAAAGCTACAGCAAAACAGTTTTTTTTTTCTTTTCTGTGATCCTACAATACTTTGATTATGACTGTATGTATTAGGTAGGGATGCCATAACAAAGTACTACAGATCAAGTAGCTTAAACAACAGAAATTTATTTCTTTACCCTTCTAAGGGTTAGGCTCAACCCATGAATTGAGTTGGGGGGTAGGGAGACAAATTGAGCCCATAACACTGTACTGTAGCATTTATAATAGCAGTCTGAGTCTATTTTGAGTTTATTTTCTCTATCATGGGATCCTAACCTCCTTGAGGGCAGAGATGCTGCTTATTCAAATTGGTATCCTAGAAATTGTCTATCACTGTCTTGCTTATAATAAATTCTTAACACATAAATAATTAAATGATCATTTTGACAATCCATTTTTTAAATGTCACTATCTAATTTCTAAAAAAAAAAGTAATTACCCATCTGGTATTAAATGCTAATAATTTTTCTACATTTCCACACATCATTAATACATTCTATCTGGGATCATTCTACCTTTGTCTGTGATGGTGTATAGAGATTAGATGATGATGAAGTATACTCTAAGTGGTGTACTCATAGTTCTATCTCAAAGAATAGCAACAAGCTACTTAAAATAAAATTTACAGACGCTCTTCATTTTCCTATAATCTGTATCATTCAACCCATTTCAATAAAAATTTTATTGATGAAAATTGATGATTTTCAATTTCAGTGATGAAAATTGTTATGCAAAGTGTAGTGGTAGCCATTCATTCATTTATCAAATGTGTATGAAAGATTTCTTATGTGCTGCTAGTGAACAAAGTAGACTGATGGAGAGGGTTTGGTTTTGTTGTTTTTTTTTTTTTGATTAATTTATTTATTTTGAGAGAGAGAGAGCATGAGCAGGGGAGGGGCAGAGAGAGAGGGAAAGAGATAATCCTAAGCAGGCTTTAAGCTATTTGCATGGAGACCAACATGGGGCTCAATCTCATGAACTATGACATCATGACCTGAGCCAAAATCAAGAATCTGACACTTAACCAATTGAGCCACCCAGGCACCCCCCAGACTGATGGAGTTTAAGTAAAGAAGTAATAAAGAAAGATCTTAATGAAATTCTTTCACAAATGTTTGGTTGCAATTGCCATAAATGAGATATATAAGGTACTATGGAGCCTTATAATGGGAGCTTTACCTAACTACAGAGGAGGGAATGTTTTATCTAGGAAGTTTGCTTTGTCATGGAAGATCTCTAATGAGACGGGGAGTCACTAAACGAAGAGAGGAAGGAAGACCATTTCAGTAAGAGGATAGTATGTGCAAATATCCTGTGACAAGACAGACCTTGAACTCAACTAGGGGTTGAAAGAAGAATGAGAACACTAGGAATGGGGACAGCTGGAAGGAATGTGGGAGATCAGCTGTGAAGGGCTCAAGAAGACATGTTAAAGTCTTTGGTATTTTTCTTAAGAACAATGGGAAGTCACAGCTGGGTTTTAAGGGAGAAGGTGCCATGACTGGATTAGTTTCAGCAGCACCATTTTACTTGAGGATTGTAGAATAACTTTGAGAAAGACCAGAATGGACATAGTAGGTCAGTTGCAAGGCAGTTGCAATGATCCACAAAAGTAAAGATGGCAATTGAATTAAATGGTAAGCTGTAGAAATGTAGAAGAATTTTCAAAATACTTCACATAATTTCAGAAAGACGAAAGGTAATATTAATATGTCATATTTTAATGTCATTTTATGCATATTTAAACACATTTATATTGCTTATTTTTCTTTTTTTTTTAATTTGTATTTATTTTTTTATTTTTTTTAATGTTTTGTTTATTTTTTTTTAATAAATGAAATTTACTGTCAAATTGGTTTCCATACAACACCCAGTGCTCATCCCAAAAGATGCCCTCCTCAATACCCATCACCCACCCTGCCCTCCCTCCCACCCCCCATCAACCCTCAGTTTGTTCTCAGTTTTTAACAGTCTCTTATGATTTGGCTCTCTCCCACTCTAACCTCTTTTTTTTTTTTTTTTCCTTCCCCTCCCCCATGGGTTTCTGTTACGTTTCTCAGGATCCACATAAGAGTGAAACCATACGGTATCTGTCTTTCTCTGTATGGCTTATTTCACTTAGCATCACACTCTCCAGTTCCATCCATGTTGCTACAAAAGGCCATATTTCATTTTTTCTCATTGCCACGTAGTATTCCATTGTGTATATAAACCACAATTTCTTTATCCATTCATCAGTTGATGGACATTTAGGCTCTTTCCATAATTTGGCTATTGTTGAGAGTGCTGCTATAAACATTGGGGTACAAGTGCCCCTATGCATCAGTACTCCTGTATCCCTTGGATAAATTCCTAGCAGTGCTATTGCTGGGTCATAGGGTAGGTCTATTTTTAATTTTCTGAGGAACCTCCACACTGCTTTCCAGAGCGGCTGCACCAATTTGCATTCCCACCAACAGTGCAAGAGGGTTCCTGTTTCTCCACATCCTCTCCAGCATCTATAGTCTCCTGATTTCTTCATTTTGGCCACTCTGACTGGCGTGAGGTGGTATCTGAGTGTGGTTTTGATTTGTATTTCCCTGATAAGGAGCGACGTTGAACATCTTTTCATGTGCCTGTTGGCCATCCGGATGTCTTCTTTAGAGAAGTGTCTATTCATGTTTTCTGCCCATTTCTTCACTGGGTTATTTGTTTTTCGGGTGTGGAGTTTGATGAGCTCTTTATAGATTTTGGATACTAGCCCTTTGTCCGATGTGTCCTTTGCAAATATCTTTTCCCATTCCGTTGGTTGCCTTTTAGTTTTGTTGGTTGTTTCCTTTGCTGTGCAGAAGCTTTTTATCTTCATAAGGTCCCAGTAATTCACTTTTGCTTTTGATTCCCTTGCCTTTGGGGATGTGCCGAGTAAGAGATTGCTACGGCTGAGGTCAGAGAGGTCTTTTCCTGCTTTCTCCTCTAAGGTTTTGATGGTTTCCTGTCTCACATTCAGGTCCTTTATCCATTTTGAGTTTATTTTTGTGAATGGTGTGAGAAAGTGGTCTAGTTTCAACCTTCTGCATGTTGCTGTCCAGTTCTCCCAGCACCATTTGTTAAAGAGACTGTCTTTTTTCCATTGGATGTTCTTTCCTGCTTTGTCAAAGATGAGTTGGCCATACGTTTGTGGGTCTAGTTCTGGGGTTTCTATTCTATTCCATTGGTCTATGTGTCTGTTTTTATGCCAATACCATGCTGTCTTGATGATGACAGCTTTGTAGTAGAGGCTAAAGTCTGGGATTGTGATGCCTCCTGCTTTGGTCTTCTTCTTCAAAATTACTTTGGCTATTCGGGGCCTTTTGTGGTTCCATATGAATTTTAGGATTGCTTGTTCTAGTTTCGAGAAGAATGCTGGTGCAATTTTGATTGGGATTGCATTGAATGTGTAGATAGCTTTGGGTAGTATTGACATTTTGACAATATTTATTCTTCCAATCCATGAGCAGGGAATGTCTTTCCATTTCTTTATATCTTCTTCAATTACCTGCATAAGCTTTCTATAGTTTTCAGCATACAGATCTTTTACATCTTTGGTTAGATTTATTCCTAGGTATTTTACGCTTCTTGGTGCAATTGTGAATGGGATCAGTTTCTTCATTTGTCTTTCTGTTGCTTCATTGTTAGTGTATAAGAATGCAACTGATTTCTGCACATTGATTTTGTATCCTGCAACTTTGCTGAATTCATGTATCAGTTCTAGCAGACTTTTGGTGGAGTCTATCGGATTTTCCATGTATAATATCATGTCATCTGCAAAAAGCGAAAGCTTGACTTCATCTTTGCCAATTTTGATGCCTTTGATTTCCTTTTGTTGTCTGATTGCTGATGCTAGAACTTCCAGCACTATATTAAACAACAGCGGTGACAGTGGGCATCCCTGTCGTGTTCCTGATCTCAGGGAAAAAGCTCTCAGTTTTTCCCCGTTGAGGATGATGTTAGCTGTGGGCTTTTCATAAATGGCCTTTATGATCTTTAAGTATGTTCCTTCTATCCCGACTTTCTCAAGGGTTTTTATTAAGAAAGGGTGCTGGATTTTGTCAAAGGCCTTTTCTGCATCGATTGACAGGATCATATGGTTCTTCTCTTTTTTTTTGTTAATGTGATGTATCACGTTGATCGATTTGCGAATGTTGAACCAGCCCTGCATCCCAGGAATGAATCCCACTTGATCATGGTGAATAATTCTTTTGATATGCTGTTGAATTCGATTTGCTAGTATCTTATTGAGAATTTTTGCATCCATATTCATCAGAGATATTGGCCTGTAGTTCTCTTTTTTTACTGGGTCTCTGTCTGGTTTAGGAATCAAAGTAATACTGGCTTCATAGAATGAGTCTGGAAGTTTTCCTTCCCTTTCTATTTCTTGGAACAGCTTGAGAAGGATAGGTATTATCTCTGCTTTAAACGTCTGGTAGAACTCCCTTGGGAAGCCATCTGGTCCTGGACTCTTATTTGTTGGGAGATTTTTGATAACCGATTCAATTTCTTCGCTGGTTATGGGTCTGTTCAAGCTTTCTATTTCCTCCTGATTGAGTTTTGGAAGAGTGTGGGTGTTTAGGAATTTGTCCATTTCTTCCAGGTTGTCCAATTTGTTGGCATATAATTTTTCATAGTATTCCCTGATAATTGTTTGTATCTCTGAGGGATTGGTTGTAATAATTCCATTTTCATTCATGATTTTATCTATTTGGGTCATCTCCCTTTTCTTTTTGAGAAGCCTGGCTAGAAGTTTGTCAATTTTGTTTATTTTTTCAAAAAACCAACTCTTGGTTTCGTTGATCTGCTCTACAGTTTTTTTAGATTCTATATTGTTTATTTCTGCTCTGATCTTTATTATTTCTCTTCTTCTGCTGGGTTTAGGCTGTCTTTGCTGTTCTGCTTCTATTTCCTTTAGGTGTGCTGTTAGATTTTGTATTTGGGATTTTTCTTGTTTCTTGAGATAGGCCTGGATTGCAATGTATTTTCCTCTCAGGACTGCCTTCGCTGCGTCCCAAAGCGTTTGGATTGTTGTATTTTCATTTTCGTTTGTTTCCATATATTTTTTAATTTGTTCTCTAATTGCCTGGTTGACCCACTCATTCGTTAGTAGGGTGTTCTTTAACCTCCATGCTTTTGGAGGTTTTCCAGACTTTTTCCTGTGGTTGATTTCAAGCTTCATAGCATTGTGTTCTGAAAGTATGCATGGTATGATTTCAATTCTTGTAAACTTATGAAAGGCTGTTTTGTGACCCAGTATATGATCTATCTTGGAGAATGTTCCATGTGCACTCGAGAAGAAAGTATATTCTGTTGCTTTGGGATGCAGAGTTCTAAATATATCTGTCAAGTCCATCTGATCCAATGTATCATTCAGGGCCCTTGTTTCTTTATTGACTGTGTGTCTAGATGATCTATCCATTTCTGTAAGTGGGGTGTTAAAGTCCCCTGCAATGACCACATTCTTATCAATAAGGTTGCTTATGTTTATGAGTAATTGTTTTATATATCTGGGGGCTCCGGTATTTGGTGCATAGACATTTATAATCGTTAGCTCTTCCTGATGGATAGACCCTGTGATTATTATATAATGCCCTTCTTCATCTCTTGTTACAGCCTTTAATTTAAAGTCTAGTTTGTCTGATATAAGTATGGCTACTCCAGCTTTCTTTTGGCTTCCAGGAGCATGATAAATAGTTCTCCATCCCCTCACTCTCAATCTAAAGGTGTCCTCAGATCTAAAATGAGTCTCTTGTAGACAGCAAATAGATGGGTCTTGTTTTTTTATCCATTCTGATACCCTATGTCTTTTAGTTGGCGCATTTAATCCATTTACATTCAGTGTTATTATAGAAAGATACGGGTTTAGAGTCATTGTGATGTCTGTATGTTTTATGCTTGTAGTGATGTCTCTGGTACTTTGTCTCACAGGATCCCCCTTAGGATCTCTTGTAGGGCTGGTTTCGTGGTGACAAATTCCTTCAGTTTTTGTTTGTTTGGGAAGACCTTTATCTCTCCTTCTATTCTAAATGACAGACTTGCTGGATAAAGGATTCTCGGCTGCATATTTTTTCTGTTTAGCACACTGTAGATATCGTGCCAAGCCTTTCTGGCCTGCCAAGTTTCAAAGGAGAGATCAGTCACGAGTCTTGTAGGTCTCCCTTTATATGTGAGGGCACGTTTATCCCTTGCTGCTTTCAGAATTTTCTCTTTATCCTTGTATTTTGCCAGTTTCACTATGATATGTCGTGCAGAAGATCGATTCAAGTTAGGTCTGAAGGGAGTTCTCTGTGCCTCTTGGATTTCAATGCCTTTTTCCTTCCCCAGTTCAGGGAAGTTCTCAGCTATAATTTGTTCAAGTACCCCTTCAGCACCTTTCCCTCTCTCTTCCTCCTCTGGGATACCAATTATGCGTATATTATTTCTTTTTAGTGTATCACTTAGTTCTCTAATTTTCCCCTCATACTCCTGGATTTTTTTATCTCTCTTTCTTTCAGCTTCCTCTTTCTCCATAACTTTATCTTCTAGTTCACCTATTCTCTCCTCTGCCTCTTCAAGCCGAGCCGTCGTGGTTTCCATTTTGTTTTGCATTTCGTTTAAAGCGTTTTTCAGCTCCTCGTGACTGTTCCTTAGTCCCTTGATCTCTGTGGCAAGAGATTCTCTGCTGTCCTGTATACTGTTTTCAAGCCCAGCGATTAATTTTATGACTATTATTCTAAATTCACTTTCTGTTATATTATTTAAATCCTTTTTGATCAGTTCATTAGCTGTTGTTATTTCCTGGAGATTCTTCTGAGGGGAATTCTTCCGTTTGGTCATTTTGGATAGTCCCTGGCGTGGTGAGGACCTGCAGGGCACTTCCCCTGTGCTGTGGTGTATAACTGGAGTTGGTGGGCTGGGCCGCAGTCCGACCTGATGTCTGCCCCCAGCCCACCGCTGGGGCCACAGTCAGACTGGTGTGTGCCTTCTCTTCCCCTCTCCTAGGGGCGGGATTCACTGTGGGGTGGCATGGCCCGTCTGGGCTACTTGCACACTGCCAGGCTTGTGTTGCTGGGGATCTGGCATATTAGCTGGGATGGGTAGGCAAGGTGCACGGGGGCTGGAGGGGCAGGCTTAGCTCGCTTCTCCTTAGGTGATCCCCTTCATGATGGGCCCTGTGGCAGCGGGAGGGAGTCAGATCTGCTGCCGGAGGTTTGGCTCCGCAGAAGCACAGAGTTGGGTGTTTGCGCGGAGTGAGCAAGTTCCCTGGCAGGAACTGGTTCTCTTTGGGATTTTGGCTGGGGGATGGGCGGGGGAGATGGTGCTGGTGAGAGCCTTTGTTCCCCGCCAAGCTGAGCTCTGCCGTCAGGGGGCTCAGCAGCTCCCCCTCCCTTTGTCCTCCAGCCTTCCCGCTTTCCGAGCAGAGCTGTTAACTTATGACCTCCCAGACGCTAAGTCGCGCTTGCTGTCGGAACACAGTCCGTCCGGCCCCTCCGCTTTTGCCAGCCAGACTCGGGGGCTCTGCTTGGCCAGCGAGCCACCCCTCCGCCCCGGCTCCCTCCCGCCAGTCCGTGGAGTGCGCACCGCCTCTGCAGCCCTTCCTACCCTCTTCCGTGGGCCTCTCGTCTGCGCTTGGCTCCGGAGACTCCGTTCTGCTAATCCTCTGGCGGTTTTCTGTGTTCTTTAGGCAGGTGTAGGTGGAATCTAAGTGATCAGCAGGACACACGGTGAGCCCAGCGTCCTCCTACGCCGCCATCTTCCGGGTGTCCTATTGCTTATTTTTCAAGTCAAGTCCCCTTAACAGTAAAGAATAATACATTAAAGTTTGATAGGTGATTGAGACAAAAAGAGAAGAGTGACAGAAGGGAATTTCAGTGCCAGCAGAGGCACTCCTTACTATTACTTTTGAATAGTTATACTAAACATTCATGTAGGTTTTGAATTCTATGTCATAATATATTTGTGGTGGTTTTAATATAAAATCATTTCACTTCTCTCCCTAAAATTTTCTAGTGAAATTCTTTCTATTGGATGATGTACCATCTTTATTCTAAGAATCTTGTACCTCCTGATTACTTCCTGGGAGTAATCCTGGGAATCCCTGTCCCCAATTTTACAAGCCATCTGACCCTCTCAGCTATCACCCAAAGAGCCATGCCAGGGAGGGCCACTACCATGATAGAGAAGAGAGACCCGGGATGTAGCAAGACCAGGAGATCCCTAAGTTTGTTCCTGGAGATGAACAGACCTGGACCTATGGGACCATCATAAATACAGTAAAGTTTTTGTTTGTCAGATCTCAATGGCAAAGCTGTAATATGGCAAAGGTTAGGTGATTTATACATCACAGTATTGGGAAAATAAAATGTAATGAAATTCAGTTGGCTTCAAGTATTAAATCCATATAGACTAAAATATAAATAGGCATTGCCAAGAGAAAGCTGAGAAGGCCTATTTCAAAATGTAGTTATTATACAGAATCAATTGCAATTTTAATAGAAATAATACTTTATCACAAGCAACATAAGAATTACATGCTGCTGCATCAAGGTAAAATGGAAATAGTAGCATCGTAACACATAAAATAGCACATCCCTGGGAATGTTGAGACTTTGATAATTCTTGACACATTTTTAAAATTTTATTAGTTCCATGTAACTCCAAATAGGATAAATGGTGAGACATGAAAGTTTTCTCTATCAATTGGAAATTTAAAAATACAGTTTTTCAAAATACCTACATGAAAGAGATCACTGTGGAAAAATGGGTAGTAGGTTCTAAAATCTGGGGTTAAAAACTTGCTACCACTCTTTGACTATAAAGAAAAATGTAGTTTCTTGAGTCACAATTGTTTACACACAGCACATATTTGCATAAAAATAATCAGCTTTTTAAGATTGTGGGTTTTCTGACTCTGAAAGCATGTAATTTCAGTATGAATAATTGCCAGTTATATGTAGACATTTAGTGGCTGATGCTAGAAATGAAAAGTAACGACAAATTCTCTTGTATTTTTTCCCCTGTAAACTCTTTAATTCTTATCATTGCACATGATACTTTAGCGGGGTCTTTCCCAACCAGAAGAAAGTAAAGCAAAATTGCTAACTCTGAAATGTGTACCACTGAAAAACAAAAGTAAAAACTATATTAAAGTTAGTGAATAAATTGCTTTTAATTATGTCTTGAAACAAAAGACTAAATAGAAACCATATTGTTTGGATCAAAATAAAATGTGAAAACAAAACAATAAAAATAAACAGAAAGATGAATCAAGAAAAGAGATATTTGCTACATGAAAACAAAACCTCTGTATTTCATTGCCCAGAAAGAACCAAAAACAATTTCTGAAATCTGGTATCCATGTTGCAAATGCAAAATTAACAATACTCAGTTTATAGCATATCCCAGGGGAAAAGAAAACATTAGTGGAAGAAATGAGCAGCCTTAGGAAAACTAAGACATTTTGTGTACTGACGGAATTTATAGAGCTTCCCCCAGTTTTGCAATTTCAGTAGCAAATAATTACACCACTGTCTTACTTGGAAGTACCGACTTTTTTTTTTTAAAGTAGGACAGGAGCAGGTCATTGCCAGAGATAGAAAGTCAGATGTTAGAAAAGATTATGGTTTTAGTATGAGTACGTTCTTCACACAACTTGATAAGTATCAGAGGCAGAAAATAATGAGGAGAGTCTTGATGACAGGATAGTTAAGAGCATGATCTTTGGAGCTGGACTGACTACATTCAGATCCCAGTCTTGCCTTTTGATAATTACATGATCTTGAGCAAATCATTTAATTTTTCAATGTCTCGATTCATCTGTAGAATGAGGACAATAATAGTAGCTGCATCCTTTAATCACTGTGAGGAATAACTGAGTAAAAGGGAACCCTTCAGATTATGTTGAATGAATTTGAAGTACAAAGCGTTTGCTATGATAACAGTACATAAACTCACAAAAAATTATAAATAAATGGGCACATACATTTTAATTACTTTGTACCAAGCTTTGTACTTGTTCTTTACTTACTGTTCAAAATACCTCCACAAACTCATATTAAATTATTTGCTTATTAAAGACGGAAAAAGCATAGATGTCACATTTTTGTGGAACTTTTGATGATTTTCTATAACGAGGCTTGTTGCCTCTCCTTTGAGTTTCTATAGTATACTCTGTTGATCCCCATCTTCTCAGTTGCCATGCAGCATATTAATTGCCTTTCTAATTGTCTGCCTTCCAAATCATAATATAAGTTGTGTGAATGCAGTGTCTGTGTTTTGTTCACTCATAAATCTCAGGGGCCTGTCATGGTCTTTGTCATTAGTAGTGGGTCAATAAATACATGCTTGTTAAATATTCTATGAGATTCTCTGTGACAGACTGTAGACTGAGTGGCCCAAAACTTATTTTTAATTATTCTTTTTTTTGTCCCCTTTGCTATAAATCCTGAAAAATCCTGTCACTTGCCCAGCCTCTCTTGCCGTGTGACACAGTTCTAGCCACTAAGCTATAAATGAATGAACTACGTGAAAGAAGTATGATGGTATGTGAAGCTTTTGTTTTTCTTTAAAAAAAAAAAGGATAAATGTAACAGATCCCATTTCTTTCTCTCCTTATAGCCTATATGTATTGTAGAGCAGTACAATCTTAAGACCACAATCTGGTAACCACAGTGGTTATGGGTATTGTGTCCTCTCACCCAAAGCTATATGTTGATGCCCTAAACTTAAGTACCTCAGAATGTGACTTTAATGGAGACAGAATCCTTACAGAGGTAATTAAGGTAAAATCAAACCATTGGTGTGGTCCCCAATCTAATATGACTGGTGTCTTATAAGAAGAGGGGATAGTGACAAACACAGGCATATAGGGAAGACCATATGAAGACACAGGAAAAAGAGGACCATCTACAAGCCAAGGAGAGAGACTTCACAATAAACCCAACTCTGTGTCAACACCTTGACCTCAGATTTTTAGCCTCCAGAATTATGAGAAAATAAATTTTTGTTATTTAAGCCACCTAGTTTGTGATTCTTTGTTATGGCAACTCCAGCAAACAAATGAATTCATGGACCCAAGCCAACATGTGAAGGTGATACAACAGGGCTTGGATAGGGAAACCAAAATCCAATAACTACCTAACTTTAGACTTATGTGAGATAAATAACTTCTACTTGTTTGAGCCATTGTAAGTCAGAATTTAACTTCAGTTGCTACCTCTAGAACATTCTGCCTTTTTTTATACTCTCTCAAGTTTGGCATGAGAAGTATCCTATTCCTAAAACTTGTATCAGTTTGTTTACCTAACTGTCCAGAAATAGTAAACTAGCCAGACTGGGGTCAGAAAAGTCAAATGACAGCTGCAAAATCAGTATAAGGATAATAACTAATTTAAATTAAATTCAGTAGATTTTTTTTTAAATGAGTCTGCTAACAACTGACATTCTCTTTGAGAATGTGATTAAATGGGCCTTATCTGTAAAATATCCCAACATTTCAATATTTTTAGAGCTTTTAATAAAGATTATATGCTGGTTATTAGAAGAGAAAAAAAAAAAAAAAAAACAATCCGAGCAAGGATTTTAATAGAGGTACACAAAAATATAAGTGGCAGAGGGAAAAACAAAATTTTAACAGGTCATGAGTGTAATAAGGGTCAAAAGGAATTTAAAATTAGAATGATGAGCCAGAAAACAAAAACAAATATTCTTAAATTCTGTTAATTATGGCTAAAATTTTTAATGATGGTACTGCTATTACATTCTAGGGTTTTTTAATCATTCTATTTATTATTCCAAACAATTAGGTCTTTACTGCATTCAGACAGGAGAGTAACTCCAAATTTCCCCCTGAAGGTCTATTCTCTATGACCATCCTAGACTATTTTTCTAAGCCTAGATTCCTTAGCAAATATTTTCTAAGACAAATCTTATGTGTAAACACTGCATTGAGAGAGGCAGTACAATCACAGAGAAACAAGAGTGATGGTGAAGGGAAGTGAGGCAGTGAAGAAGGGCAAGCAAGTTTAAAGTTGTATACTATTGAACTGTGCCAGCTTCACAGGAAATAGCTGCTTAGTCTTGTGGAATATCCTCAGAGCCTGTAAGATACCACCCTCTCAAAACTGCCAGGAGAGGAAGCAAAAGCAATCGTTTAGTATACTTTTTCCAGTCTTTTATCTTTCTTTGGTCAAAGATTATTTCATTTTGGGGGCACCTGGGTGACTCAGGTCATGATCTCATGGTTCATGAGTTCAAGCCCTGCATCAGGCTCTGTGCAGACAGCTCAGAGCCTGGAGCCTACTTCGGATTCTGTGTGTGTGTCTCTTTCTCTTCCCCTCCCCCTCTCACGCTCTCTCTCTCTCTCAAAAATCAATAAACATTTTTTTAAATTAAAAAAAAAATTACTTCATTTTTAAATTCCCTCTCTCATTCTTCTGGATCTTGCTAATTGTCCCCTTTGGGTAGCTCCTGGGGAATCCGGCACTTCCAGGAGTCCAGTTAAGTCATACTGAAGAACTGGGATTGCTTCATCTCATACTGTGAGGGTGCAATAGAATTCTTGCTGAGGCCCCGCTCTCACTCTTGGGGTGGTAAGATCATTTAAAATGTTAAAAGATGAGGCAAATGCAGTGGTAATAAAGTTTGGCTTGGAGGCCATGGGAACAGTGAAAGCCGTCACTCTCTGTGGGAAACACCCTAGGGCTAGAGTGGAGCTAAGCAGATCTGGAAGGCTCATAAACGGGCCTGAATACAATTCAATTTTCAGTTGTCTGTGAGCTTCACACTTTCTGTTTGACTAATAGTACGGCATCAATACTCTAATATATTTATTTGTTTGAGCACAAACAGAATTATATTCTAAACATGCACTGTCATCATTCTTGCTATGTACATGTATGAAGTTAACATGAGCTTCAATATTTGCTTTAATTTCATCATAACTTTATGCTTAAAAAACACTTTTGAACCATTTATAAAGGAATCATTAAATTCTTCCAGTTTTCCCCTTTTGGGTTGCATGTCAGGGTGGTACTTTTACTCCTTTGAAGTTAGAAATGTAAGCGAGGGTGGCAGGTGTCACATTCAGGCAGAAGTAGAAGGGCCCTTACATGAGTAGCTGTATAATCTTCCTATGGTCCCATTGATCACAGAAGCAGGAGCTAAGCTGGAGCTTGTGAGGCTGAGTAAAGTAATCAGGGCTCCCTACCCATACAAGTGGGATAGGTAGTCTCAGAAAGAAACTTTTATTATGTTAAGCCACAAAGATTCAGGGATTGTTTGCTACTGAACCACAACCTAACCAATCAGAATCCTAAAAGGAACTCCTTAAACCAAATGATTGAGGAGATTTAAATGAAAGGTGTATTTTATGAAGCTATAGTCATCAGAGGTCAGGGAAACTGACCAGGAATGATGTAGTATGTGAGGCTGGTAACATTGGAGAGATGCTATAATGGCTAGACCAGAAAGGGCAAGAAGAGGGAGAATTAGTTAATATCCAGGAATCTGGATAGTCTAGTTGTGTGGATAGGGCCTGACAATAGCTATAGCCTTCAGTAGAGGAATGTAGCCAACCCAGAGTGACCTGAAGGAGAATAAGTACCCTGACTCTGTTCTCCTTTTACTACCCAATTTTTCTCTTTCTCTTTCTCTTTTTAAGTTTATTTATTTATTTTGAGAAAGAGAAAGAGAGAGTATTTGCAGGGGGAGGGGAAGGGGTTGCAGAGAGAGAGGAAGAGAGAGAATCCCAAGTAAGCTCTGTGCTGTCAGTTTGATGCAGGGCTCAAACGCATAAACTATCAGATCATGTCCCGAGCCGAAATCAAGCGTCGAATGCTTAACTGACTGAGCCACCCAGGCACCCCCCTCCATCTTTTTCCAGTAACTTCTACTGATGGACACTCTTAGAAGCTGGAAGAAAAGGAAGTATATCAATGCCAATAATAACATCAGATGCCCCAGAAAGGAGCACAAAGTAACGAAGTGTAAAGAGAGATCTACAAGGCCAAATGGAAATGTCCACCAATGTAACCTATCCTAATTGATATAGAAACTGTTACTGGATACTACTGTGACAATAAGGCTAAAATATGTGGGATTGATATAAGGGCTAGGTAACAAGTAGGGAAGCATGACATAGGAGTCTGAAAGGATGATCCAAGTTATGCAGGGTCCAAACATTTGGTAACATTTCCACCTTTTCTCAGAAGGCAGCTCTGAAGGTAAATTTGTGGTCCTAGAAGTGACGGGAAAATACAACATTAATGGTGTATAGTGGTTATTATTGGCTGTATTTGGCAAGGTATCAGTAGAGCAAGATGCACTGAAGAAAACAGACTTTAAAGAAAATAGGAGGAGTCTGCAAATTCAAGGACATGTTGCTTTGAAAACAGAATTGCTTCTCAGTTCCAAATAGTAAAAAAATAAATAAATAAAGTGGAGAAATTCTTTGCATTAAAAAGGCCAATTAAAACTCAGACTCTTGGCAAGCATGGCCATTTAATGGCATGGCCATTAAACTCATTGTTAAAACCTCTGAATGGCTTACAGCAACACATGAAGAAAAATACGTTCATTTAATCAAAATCTCTCTGGGAAAATAGATTAAATGTTTAGATTTCCTACCCAAACCTGATCAGATTGTGGCACCTGCAATTATGCTAAGAGAGAGACTGATGGGGCTTTAGTCAATAAACTGTGAGCAGATGACACCCATTCATTCTGAGCATAGGTCTTAGGGCCAGTGCATGAGTTGTCAGGTTCTCTTCTCTGCTGTGGCAATCTAAGAGACAGGTGTCAAGATGAAGCCTCTGAAGGCCTTTGACCCTGGTAAGAGAAGAGAGCCCCCTACTGGTATTTTAAACATGAAGCAAGAGTAAGAGACCGCATTTGGTTCTATTAAGCCACTGAGTTGTGTGGTCATTTATCATTATCTAACATATCTTGAATATTACAAGCCAGTAATCAACTTCTAGAATTGAAGACATTATGCAATACAGTAGTAACTATGGAAATGTAATCTGAACAAGTGACACCATAACAGGCAAGTAATATACAATAAGAAAAACCATGAACTACAGTCAAGATGAAATGACTGGTACAAACCTTTATGCTCATTCAAGCCCTTTGGAGCATATGGTTAGTTAGGGAAAAAGAGAGAGAGAGAGAGAATTACTTTAAAGATTGTGAAGAATTTTACATTTCAACTTTGTAAAATATGTATGAATAAGTTTAGGGTTTTTAAATCAAAAAGTACAAAATCATCCATTCGCAATTTTAAATAATTTTCAGACACCATTTTGATCTGTCCAGAAAATTATAAAGATCCAAGAATAGAGGACAGGGGTTTATAAGGCTGATAGGAAAATTCTGTTTAGTCTACATGTCACCTCTGGAATTTCAGGGGAAAACTCTATGGTATAGTACAAATTATATACAGTTGATCCTTGAACAACATGGGTTTGAGTGAATTTTTTTCAATCAATAGAGTACAGGAGGGATTTTCATAATGACATTTTCTTTTCTCCAGCTTACTTTATTGTAAGAATACAGTTTATAATATATGTAACATTCAAATGTGTTAATTGACTCTATGTTTTTGGTAAGGCTTCTGGTCAACACAGGCTATTAGTAATTAAGTTTGGGGTGGGGGGGAATCAAAAGTTATATTTGGATTTTTGACTGCATGGGGTCAGGGCCCTCAACCCCCTGGTTGTTCAAGGGTCAAATGTATTATATTTATTCCAGATTCCTGGCATGGAGGTCCTAAAACCCTTGGAATTTCCTCTGTAATAAGAGTTGTTTGTTATTCATAAGGAGCCCCTTTGGACCCTGCCGGAGTTATGAGTTGGCTACTCACAGGCCCCTATATAGCTTCAGGATGATGGCTGGTCAGCAGAGGCACCAACCACATGATCATAGGGTTGGAACTTTTAGCCCAGTCCCTGAATCTCCTGAGAGAGTGTCTGGACATTGAGCTCAATTTTCAATGGCTTATGACTTAATCAATTGTGCCTATGTAATGAAACCTCAATTAAAAACTCAATAACAAGGTTTCTGGGGGCTTCTGGAATGGTGAACACATTGAGGTCCTGAGAGGGTGATGTTCTTATATAGGGCATGGAAGCACATGTCACCCCACCCCGTACTCCCCACCCCTGCATAACTTGCCCTATGCATCTTTTTTCTATTTGTTTTTTCCTGAGTTTTATCTTTTGTAATAAAACTAATCATTAGTATAGTGCACTCCTGAGTTCTGTGAGTTGTTCTAGTGAATTATCAACATTAAGTGGGAAGTTGAGGGAACACATGAATTTGTAACCAGGTTGGCTGGCAGAAGTGCAGATAACCTGAGGATCCCAATTTTTCTGGTTCCTGAAATCTGACTGGAAGTGATCTTGTGGGGCTGAATCCTTAACCATTGGGATCTGTGCTAACTCAGGGTAGTTAGCATCAGTATTGAAAAGAATTATTAGACAATCAATTGTTATTGAACTGTGGGAAAAAGACAGCTCTAGATCCAGAAAACAGCAAGAAAAGTTTAGTCTCAATTTTCCCTGAAGCCAAAGTACACTAGGCATTATCTGGATTAGGAGCTCCAAGTGGAGGCAAAGTAACTGTGAGGGAAGTCATCATGTGTCTGGTAGAAAAATCGCATGATGATTGGAATATAGAAAAAGGTCCTTCAGAGGCTAAAAAGTCTGTGTGAAGGAGAGCAAATTTCCATACATAGAAGAAGCAATGTATGAGTTTGCTTGTTTTATTTCTGTTCTGCTTGTTATATTTTGTCTAATATTAATTTCTAAATTTTCTTGGATTTCTGTATGCCTACAGATGTTCCATTAACTTTGGCCAGTTTGTTTTGTGGCTGTTCCTTCTAGATTCATTTATTTTCATGATTATTTCAACCTTTGTTTTTCTTTTCAGTCAAATTTCAGGGTACTAGGGTGCCTCCTCCAATAACTTGCTCTTAGTCTGTGTATTTTTCAGTTATGCATCTGGTTTTTCCTATATTCATACACTTCAGTCTTCAAACCCAGCTATGCCCAGAAATGTCCTCAAGCCAGTCTGTTAGTTGGGAAAAAATCAGCATATGCTCCAAAGAACAAGTCTCAGAATGATGGAAGTTAGGAAAGCTTCAGGCAATTAGAGATACCACAAAGCTCCCTATGCCAAACAAAGCACAGCACTAAGGAATCTTACATAGATTATTGATTTGGAAACAAAGTGTGTCTGTATTCAACAAACCTCTATTTCCAACTCTCTGGGGATTGGAGATTGTAAAACGCAAGATGTAGCCCCAGAAAAGGATCAGGAGTTGGAATGAGCTAAGAGAGGATGCATATTTAGATCCTAAATGAGAATGTGAATGTTAATTAGAACATTATTCAGTACTACTGGGAAGGATCCATAAACACCAATAGGAACTGTTTCAACCTGGAGCTACCAGGCTAATTCCTCTGGGTGCCATATTCCATAGGGAAGGAAATGCATCTCCTTTTCCTTTCCAAGTTACAGAAAATTCTATTAAAACTGTCTTAAATACAAAGGGTAATTTTTTTTGTGTTACATAACTAAAAAGTCCAGGAAAAACTCTAGTCAACATAGCTTGGTACAAAGGACTAAAGGGTATTTAGACCAGGTCTATTGCCACTTGTTGACTCTTCTCTCTTCCATTTTGGCTTAATTATAAACTCTTCTTACTAGCCAGATGGCTTCCATAAGTATCATGGCTTTATTCTTTCAGGGTTGGGTCCAGTATGAAAGAGTAAGGTCTTCTTTTTCAAAAGTCTAACTAACATCTCAACATCCTCATCTCTGAATTAATCAGTGTAGCCAGGGGGAAAATGGTATGCTTAGAGATGCTGAGGCATATGATAGGTAAAAGATTAAAGCTATTAACCCCATTTAGTGAGCATCACAATAGCATCCTATATCTTTGGACATCACTAGGAAGAGCAAGAAGACAAAATAGTAATGAAAACAATTTTTCCTCCAGCACTGGATAGGATATATAGTAAAGTTCATCAACATTCTATAATGACATATGAAGATTTAAGCATTTTAATCCACCAAAAAGGGGCTGATCAGTACACTAACATACGTGGATAGTAAGGGTGAAAAAAATAAAGATTAGAATTTGGAACCTCTTCAAGCCGAACATAGCTAAAAGATTTCATGATGCAGTCTTGCCTAGATCATGCTGGAAAGCCCAATACCTGGACCAGGTGCATCTTATCTATAATGAAATGCACAATATGATTGTTAAGGAATGGTACACAGAACAGATAGAGCTGAACAAAATTTTCATCTTTCACTCTCAATATCCCTAAGCTTATACAACTTGGGCCAGTACCTTCCTGAATGTATTGTTATAGAACTAAAATGAAGTTCAGTTACCCAGATGCCTCTGTGAGTAACGGTAACAAGTTCTTGCCTAGTTTTAGACTCCATCCTTCCCTCTCCATCTGACAGACATTTCTGAGGGATCTAACCACCTCAGAGATAATGTTGGGAAAGAAGAAATAACTAGTTTCTATTCAGTCCTTACCATGTGCAAGGCTTTTATTTTTATTATCCACTTTACATAAATTATCTTTTCTAACTCGTCCAACAGACTGAAAAAAATATTATATCTTTTTCTTTTTTTTCCTCAAGTGATCAAAACTAAGGCTTAGAGAACTCAAGTAATTTGCCTACATTTACACAGCACACAGTACTGTTTCAGCTTAATTTCAGAGCATCTGATCTCCACATATTATGATTCCTGTCCTTCCTCTCTTCTTCCTTCTCTTCTTTCTATTTCCTTTCTATCTTTATTTTTCATGTGTATTCATCTTAGCATTTTAAAAATAAAAGCCTGAAACATTTCATATATATTTGGAATTATCTTTGGAATTTTCTTCAGTCCCATTTCCTACTTTTACAATGGAAACCACTATACTGAATTGATGTATAACCTTCCAACTTTTACTAAGTCTAAGGATCCACATAAAATACAGTGTTTCCAGTTTAATAAAAAATCATAAATCATATGAAAAATTTCTTATTGTATAAGTTGTTTTGATCATTTGACTTATTTTGAGGATTTAATACATTGATACATGCGTATTTGGCTTATTCTGTTTTAACTATTTTATGGCATTTGAAATATAAACATACTATAATTTATTTATCCATTTCCCTATGATGGGCATTTAAAATAATGCTATTATTATCACACATGTGTATGATGACTGCAGCATTATATGTGTATACCTGTTTCCTTTTGCATATTGCATTAGTTTTCTATTCCTGCCATAATAAATTACCATAAATACAGTGGATTAAAGCAACACAGATTTATTACCTTAAAATTTGTATGTGTTTTGGCATATCAATATATCTCAAACAGTTTTCTTTCATTCTATATATTCTTCTAAGAATGCATTTTACTCAGGGCATCTGGGTGGTTTTGTCAGTTAGGCATCTGACTTAGGCTCAGGTCATGATCTGGAGGTTCATAAGTATGAGCCCTGCGTCAGGCTCTGTGCTGGCAGCTCAGAGCCTGAAGCCTGCTTCAGATTCTGTGTCTCCCTCTCTCTCTGCCACTCCCTCACTTGTGCTTTGTCTGTCTCTCTCTCTCAAAAATAAATAAATATTAAAAAGAAAAAAACTCTAATGATTAAAAAAAAAGAGTGGATTTTACTCTTCTACTTCATGGATGTGTCTTATCTTTTAACTACTATTTTACTACTCTTGGCTGACATGTTTTAAGTTCTCTGCCCAGAATATAATAATTTGTTCATCGTTAGGGACATTTCTCCCTCCTAACTGTGTACTATTGTATCTTAGATGTGGTGTCCTGTCTCTGTAAAATAAGATATGCTCAAATGTTTTATAAATGAATTCATAGGTAGTTGGACTAGCGCCATGTAACTATGTTTTATTTCATGGCCTGGTCTTGCTGGCCATAGATTACTGGGCAGATGATAGGCATTTAGTCCAGTCTGAGCCAGTGAGAATCCCTTCCCTAGAGATTTGGAATTGAGGCCAGATGAATATAGTCTCAGATTTGGCTGGTTTCTTGAACAGCACTGTAAGGATATGGGCTTTGTGATGTGATCATCTTCTACCTGGTATACTATATACAGACAAAGTCTACAGAGAACCATGAAGTAGAGATACTGAATTAAAAAGGTAGAAATATATGGAGAAAATATGAAACATGAGTGCCCTGATGCTTTTTAAAAGTTTTCATTATACTTATAAAAATTTTTAAATGTGCTTTTCTTTTTAGCAGTGGTTCTCAATTTTTAATGTGCCTCAGAATCACTAAAAATGTCTGTTAAAAATTCAGATGCTTTTGTCCAACCCTGAAAGATTTTGACTCAATGTATTTTGAGTAGGCCTGGGAATTTACATATTTATCAAGTATTCCAGTTAATCCTGCAAGTGTATGAGAACCACTGTTTGGAAAGTGCTGCATTGTGTCGTGTTCCCTCTTTAGTACTTCCTCTGGACTCCTTTTTTTCCAGGCTTCTTTCCCAACATCATCATCGTCTACCTGCCTTGCAAGAAACAAATCTCCTTATTAAGTGCTATGTACATATACCACATAAAATATTATGTGAAGCAAGTACAAAATTATTTCTTTATTTCTCCTCTATCTAGTCACCTATCAACCATATACCTAAATTCCCAAAAGACAAAATAGTACTGGAATACATTTTATTTAAAATTTTTTAACATTTACTTTTTAGAGACAGAGACATTTATTTATTTTTTAGAGAGCATGAGCAGGGGAGGGGCAGAGAGAGAGGGAGACACGGAATCTGAAGCAGGCTCCAGGCTCTGAGCTGTCAGCATAGAGCCCAATGTGGGGTTCAAACTCACAAACTGCGAGATCATGACCTGAGCCGAAGTCGGAGGCTTAACCTACTGAGCCACCCAGGCACCCCTAGAATATATTTTATTTAAATTGAAGTTACTCAAATGAGTGAAGGGTTATATATATCAGAGACTGTTGTTCTCTGAAAAGAAAAACAATAGAAGAAAATATTTTATCATCTTTATTATTAGATATTTCTCCCGAAGACAAAAGGAAACTTGTGAATATATCTTTAAAGAATCACATATTTAAACTGCTCATTATAAAAAGCAAATTCACAAAATAAGTACACACAAAATCCCTGGCACTGCAAATTATAAGGATTCATGACTTTGTACTTACTCTTAGAAGAAAATTCTGATGCCATTAGTAGGTATTAATTGCCTGGTACCATTACTGATATGATGGCAAGAGAATGGAATTAACCCAAATTTCAATCTAAAAGGAAGAATATCTTTATTTTATTAGCAGGTAAATCCTTGTAATGGAATATATTCAGTCTGCTAAATATGCCAGGATATTTAGTTTCATTTACAAGATTGCAATCAGAGTTAATGAGAAAGCATAATTATCTGATCTGTGTTTATATTCCCTTCTTTTCCTTTCATTTTTAACTTCTTCATGTATTATTCTTCAGGATAGATGCTAGTCCATCTAAATGTTCTATTTTATTATAACCTAAATATGCCATAAATAAACATGTTATACAAGAAGGAGAATTGTTTATTCTTCTCTCTGAACCATTCAACTTCCTTCTGTGACAGGCTACAGAATCAAGCCAAATGAATGTTGGGAGGCACTATGAATTTATCAGACTAAACACACATTAAGGCCAGATATTATGTACTAGAACTGTATTAACACTTTGGTCATTAAAACTGCTTAATTAAATTTAATTGTATTTCCCCTACATTATAGAAGTTACACACTAACCATATCGTCTTTCCTGTCCTAGAAAAGAAAGCTTTATTCCAGAGCAAGTCAACAGTTTAGACTTTCAAGAGTATCTTTGTGATTAATTATATCATCTTTCATTACCAAGGAAAGAAATAAGGAAGATCAATATGTTTATTTGATAGTGCCAGACTAAGGGTTGAAACATGATATTATAGAGCTTTGTATAGAGCACTATTAAGTATTTAATCACCATGTAAGTGCTGCTATCTGTCAGTTTTGTATTATTTTTCTATAAAGTGAATAATACACTAGTAATAGTCAAGTCAAACCAAACAAGAAATATAGATTCAATGATTGGACACCAAAGATTCGAAATTGTGAATTTAGGCCAGTTCTTTGCTTTTAATTAGGGTCTAGGTCAGGTGATAACATGTGTGTTTAATATAGTAGACTTTGTGCATTCGAGAAATGCAAAGATAATTCAGACATGCAATTAAATATAAAATGGGAACTGAAACATACAATAAACCACATTTTGCATTTTTAGAGGAGGGAAAGAACTGTCTTCTTGCTGAGGGTTAAAGAAAGCATCATGAAGACTAAAATATTACCTGGACTTTTGAGAATGGTTGCAATTTGTGCAGGAAGAGAAAAGGTTAGTTCAGATGGAGGGAACCTCATGAGCTGTGACAGAGATATAAGAAGGAGAAAAGAATCTGATTGAATTTGACTGAAATAAGAATTCATGATAGGAAGTACTGAGAAATAATTTTTTAGAAAAAGCAATTGGAGGGAAATCATTAAATGGGAGATGGAGGGACTAAAATTTTTGTAGAGAAAAAGAAGGCATTGAAGATTTGAATAGTGAGCAGAAGGGACCATAGTGAGCCAATAAGCCAATACATTTACTTTACATGTTGTACACTTTAACTTCTTTTTAAGTTTATGGTGATCCTTTCTCATGATCATGGTCAGAGAAAAATAACAATCTGAATTTAAATCAGCCTTTCAGTAGTCTTTAGTCTAGATAATAAATGTAGGACAGGAATATGCTTGAAGGGCAACAAACACTGACAGCTGTGTCCTTAACCTATATTCCCTTGTCTGTGTGGGCCAAAGTGAAGTGCAAAGTTGTGCAGTCAAGACTAAGGGACTATATAGTTTATCTGATGAAGGAAATAGCTATGTGAGACTGTGCGTTTATGGTAACTCTGAGTATGATTATGCTTGGTTTTAGTGTGACAAGCTATTTCTTTAATGGAATATCAATTGTCACTCATTTCCTTAAAAAAATCAGTAATAATATTATTGTTCTGAATAAGGCAGACACACAATCATATCAGTAGTTTTTTCTTATCATTCAGGTTGTTTTTATGTACCAGAAATATATCAATTTGTGAACAATACAAATTATTCTGTTTCTCTGACAGGACAGGTCATGAATGAAACATACTGGCTATTCACAATGTGCACTGGTTGCTTATAGTTCCATTTGTGGGAAAATGTATACCTTCTTTGTGTGGCAATGCCACAGAATTTGTTTGAATGTGAAAAGTTACAGACACACCCACCAGGATTTTAGGATCTTCTTGCATTATATGTCAACCATCTCAGTGTAAGATATAAGTTGGCATAATGAGCCTTAGCCTGAGGGGGAGCATAGTCTACCAAATATAGAGAAAAATAAATTTGGCTGTTGAGGTATTACCATTGTGAGGTTAAAATTTTCTCTATCTCATTTGGATGTTTTGTTATCAGCTTCTAGTTTACCTATATATTTCAGAGTGGACATATGTCTAGAATTAATAAACTTAAAGTTTTTTAATGGAGATATGTTTCATATTTTCTTGCCAAAATATTTCTAAGAACAAAGATGTTGCTATCCTTAAAAAATAAATGAATTATCATTTATTTTAAAATAACATTCCCAAGAATAGATTTAAAAATAATTTTCCTTTTGGCAGTGGATATTAGAAGTAGTGTGTGGAACGAGATCTAAAATCTGTGTGGAATGAGATCTAACGGTACTGTAATTTGCTTTAGACCAGGGTTTCTCAACTCTTTGTTGTTGGAAGACTGCCTTGTGTATTGTAGAATGTTTAATAGTATTTTTGACCTCTACCTGCTAGATTCCAGTAGCAACTCTGAAGTTACAAAAACCGAAAATACTGCCAGACAGTGGCAAATGTCCCTGTTTGATAACTGAGTATATACCAATGCATTGGTTATTCATGGCTCTGTGTGACAAATTACACCCAAAATTATCTGCTTAAAACAACAGACATTCATTATCTCACTATTTCTGTGGATCAAGAATTTGGAGATGGCATAAATCGGTTCTCTCCTTAAGAATCTCTCGAAAGACTGGAATCAAGTTGTCAGCAAGAGGTGGGGGTCTCATCTGAAGGTTCAACTGGAGAAAGATCTTAGCTGATTTGGTTATTGGCAGCGTTCAGTTCCTGTACACTGTTTCCTGGAGAGATGGAAGGCCTCAGTTCCCAGATGGCTATTGGCTGGAGGCCATCCCATGTGGATCTCTTCCACAAGGAAGCTTTGCTCATCAAACTGTGCAAGTTGAGAAGGCAATACTAAAAATCTGCAAGCAAGACAGAAGTCAAATCTTTTTTAATTTAATCATAGAAGTGACATCCCTCAATGTTGTTATATTTTATTAGTAAGAATCAAATTATAAAAGGGGATTGAATAACATAAGGCCATGAATACTAGAACGTGGAAAATATTTCGGGGCCATCTGAGAATCTGCTTACCACAATCAGGTGGGAAAAACCTGACAGCTCATAAACTCTGCCGATATTATTCAGTATTCTGCTTTCTAGAACAATCACAAATGCCCTCCATCCATCCTAAGTGACCAGGAAGGTATACACTATACAAGTAAGATATAAAGATAGTCTAAAAACTAACCACCACATAAAATAAGTTTCAGACATACAAGATAAATCTATATGATTGGAGTGGCAGTAGTCCTACTGGGTGATGAAAACTATTGACTTTAAAACAGGTTCAAAAATATTACTTTTATCTATAGCACAGTGAGGATGGAAGTCAAATGGATGTTTTTATGAAGAATTAGTATTTTAAGGCATCAAGTCTTCTACCCTTTTCCTTTCAACCAGGAGAGGGAGAAAATTAGCCACAGCAGTTTTAGTTACATAGGCAACAAGAAGTGCATTTCTTTCAGTTAGGTCTCTTTCACTTTATTTTTTCAAATTCAAACATTTTTTGACAATTTATAGTGAGAAGCACATTTTTATATTAAGACACAGAACCCATACACACAGAGACAAGCAGATATGCAACCAGAGTAAACATCAAGTATTACCCACCTCTTAATCTATTCTGATTTAATACTCTTCTCTCCTATTCTATTGTCTCTATTCTATTCTATTCTATTCTATTCTATTCTATTGTCTTATTCTGTTCAATTTCATTTTGATTTAATTTCAATAATGATTTAAAATCATTACATTTATTTTATCACTCACTAATTTATAATGTTTGGAAATGACTGACCTACTCAAAATTGCTGGTCAGAGGTTGTTCAGGTTCTTGTATGTAATAATAGATACAAGATAGACATAATTAGAATCATCTAAGTAACATAGTTTTAAAAACAAAAGTCAGAGAGAAGCTTTTTCTTCTGCCTGTACCAATGTTATCAGTGAGTTTTGCAGTGATGCATCAGCCACCAAGGTATTTTAAGTGAACAACAGCATCTGTTAACACGTCTAACTAACTTTAAAAAAAATCATCTGCAGACATGAGGGCAGTGATGCTAACAGGCCCATTATGGAAATATACCTGAGACCTTGGCCTTATTAACACCTTGAATGCTAACCAGGCATCTATAGAAAAGAGAGTGAAACAGGTCAGCATTTTTTGTCTTTGGATCATGTCAAAGGTTAGAATTATTTCTTAATGTTAAAGATTTTTACACAACTGCTTAAATATGAAAATAAAATTGCCTATCTGTGCATTTCTGGAAGGCTGAGGGGAAATAAGAAAAAATAAAAACTAAAGTGTATATTACATAGTTTTAGAATTCTTAGAAACTAGAAAATATAATGAAGAAATTTAGCCTTTAGAATTCAACTTTTAAGTACTAGTGTATAGTCCCAGGTTTGAAGACACCGTGTTCCAATGTAAATAGCATGACCAAAAGAAATCAGTGTAAATCAATTTTTTAATTCCCATTCGCTTACCCTTGTTTACACTGGGAATCTGCAAACTGTTTCCCAGAGTATTTTTCCAGTTAGCTACTCTTGGAGTGTGATCAGTAGGAGGAAGTACTGGGGACTCAGAGACAAATCAGGAAGAGAGGAACATGGTCATCTTTCTCACCCTTCCACACTCTCACCCAAGCTCCCTTTCTTTCTTATTCTGACATTACTTCTGGAGTGTTGGCCACTGTGGTGGAGGCCTTACCTCTGTGCTTCCATATTCTGGTCCTAACAGTTCTTTCTTTGTGTTCCCCCAGCCCTTCAGGTAGCAGCTGCTTCTCACAGTTTCTCATTTCTGGGTTAACACACATTCCAATTTTTGCTTTTTCCATTTCAAAAACCTGCATAAGCAATTCCCTGTGTTAAATCTTTTCTGTTTGAGATCCCTATTGTGGTTTCTGTTTTCCTGATTGTAGGCTGCCTGATACAAATGTAGGTTTGAATACTGCCTTTGGTCACTAGGTTTGTTATTTGGCCTGGGTTTGTTATTTAAATATTCTGAGGTTGATCTTTATCTCTGATAAAAAGATGGAAAAATTAGTATCTGCATTTCAGGACTGTTGTGAGCTTTAATAAGATGGTATACTTAATGAACATGGCATGGCACATAATAGATATTCAAAAACTATTATTAGTAGAAAGTATATTTATAATAGCTATTTCTATAGCTGTAGAGAAAGCACTTTTCTTTATAGCTAATAGATTGATAATGCATATAAAATAGTAAAGTTAACAAAGTTAATACTTTGCATGAAGTGAAGTGACAAAAAGAAAGTTCAGTTGATTAAATACTGGTGTGGAAATTATCAATCTCATTTAGAAATTTTACTTAATTATTGAATTTCATCCTGACATCTCATATAGATAAAGATCAGGTTGAATGATGATAAAAATATCCTGTAACATGTCTACATGCTGTGATTTCCAAAGATTCAGTGCTAGATTGGGAACAAGTTTGAATGTGAGCTGGCATGAGCAGTCCTGAACAGATATTTGTATATAATGTATGGAATATATTTATTCTTCAAAGAAAAGAATACATAGCAAATATATATACCTAAATTCATGTAGAGCCTTTGAGCCTTTTTTTTAACTTTTTACCTATAGATTTGTAGTAAGTTGCAAAAAATTGTATAGAAAGTTTCCATGTACCCTGCACCCAACTTTCCCAAATGGTTACATTTTATATAACTATAGCATAATATCAAAGCCAAGAAATTAAGATTGGTATTCATGTCAAGTTCATGTCGTTTTATCACTTGTGTAAATTCATGACATAACCACCAAACTCAAGATACAAAAGCTTCATCACCACAAAGAAATCTTCCCTTCTTTAAATCCTTTGCTCTTTTATGTTTTATAATATTTTATAATAGTCTTAAATGTTTCCTCTGTATAGAAAACCACATCACACAAATGTAATAATTTTTGCTTCATTATCAAACACAATTTAGAAACTCATGAGAAGGAACATTTACTGTATTTGCTCGTATTTTTACTTTTTCAGTTCTTTCTTTCCTCATGCTCTGAGATTTGTTGTTGTTTTTAATCATGCCCATTTTGTTTCAAGAACTTTTTTAGTCATTCTTTTAGGGCAGATGTACTGATGACAAATTCTCATACTTTTGCTTCACTTGAGAAATTTTGATTTCCCTATGATTCCTACAGGATATTTCACTAGATATAGAAGTGTACAGAATTCTAATTGTTTTTCTACTATATGTAAGGTGTTTCTCTAATGCTTCTTTCAAGATTTGTTCTTTGTCTTCGGTTTTCAGAAAGTTACTTATGATATATTTTAACATGACTTTGTTTGGGTCTATATTGTTTGTGGTTCACTCAGCTTCTTGAAGCTGTAAGTTTATACTTTTAATAGTTTTAGAAAATTTTTAGCCATTGTATCTTTGAATGATTCTTTAGCCACACTCTTTTCTCTACTCTTTTTCTGGGAATCCAATAACATGAATGTCAGTTATTTTCTTATAACCCCACACATCTCAGAGGCTCTGTTTATATTTTTTAGTTTATTCTTTCTCTCTTGTTCATACTAAGTAATTTCTATTGTTCTATCTTCATGTTTACTAATTCTTTCTTCTGTTCTTTACATTATGTTGTTGAGCTTATTCACTGAGGGTTTTTGTTATACATATTTTTTGTTCTGAACTTCCCATTTGCTTATTATTTGTATTTTCTGTTTTTTTTTGTTTCTACTTTCTATTTTTTAATGCATTTAAAACAAGTTTATTATTTCTCTTTGAAGCCTTTTTTTTTAATGACAGCTACTTTAAGATCTTTGTTAGATAATGCCAGCATGTGTCATTTCCACAATGGCATCTGTTGATGGCTTTTTCATTCAAGCTGATATTTTCCTGGTTCTTGTTATGACAAGTGAGTTTCTGTTGTATCCTGGACATTTAGGGTATTATATTGATAGTGTTCGGAATTCATTTAAATCTTCTGATTTAGCAGGCTTCTTCTGATCCTGTCCCAGCAGGGGAAGGGGACCACAGCCTAGAATGAGTGTGGAAGTCTATGTTCCTCATGAAGCCTACACTGATACCATGAAGGAGGTGGTGTCATTAATATTAGGCATGAAAGTTCCAGCTTCCCACTCATTCTTCTTGGATCTCACTTTAGTGGGGAGGGTGAGGAGGAGGAAGAGAGGTGCTGCTCATTATAGACAGTAATAATGTGTGTCTGTACTCCTTACCCAGTGTTTGCTAACAGGGGTGAGTTGGAGCATGGTTTATTATCCATGGTATTTGGCTGGGATAGGGAAGATGTTGTCTAACAGATTTCTTCCTGCTAACCCTTTTATGGTCCTTTGGCTAGAACAAAGTGGTATTTATTGTATAATTATTTTTTTAACTTCTTTGTTGGCTATGCATCTTTTGTTGTTTTCAAGTTGGTTGCATTTTCATTTCTGAGTCCCTAATATATGAACCTGAGAAATTTCACCAAATCATCCCTTGGGCCCCAAAGTTCCTAGTTGGTCTGTCCTCTTCTCCATACCTATCAGAATTTTCATATATATATATATATATATATATATATATATATATATCCTGAGCCTGATTGATTTTAAAAGTATAATGCATTTCTAATTAATACTGTGTTTATCATAATTTAAAAGGTGTTGTTTTAATATAAAACAGTAATTAGTGGTTAGAATTTCAACAATAAAAGTTGTTTAATTATGATACAAGCAAAAAATAAAATGTAAGCATCTCTGGGCAAATCTAGTACTTAAGGCATCTAATCCCTACTCAGGAGCAATGGCCTTGTTTCTATCACCATCAACAATGTCAGAGCCCAGAGTTTCTGGCACCTTCTTATCAACTTTGTCTCTTTTATCAGCTATTGGTATGATGAAATAGCATCCAAGAGCTAGCTCCCCAAGTTGCTAAGGTACAGAGTTAGTTCTAGATTACCTATAGTAAAAGGACAGTATGAATGTTGATCAATCAAATGACTTCCAACACATGTGCACACTATGTAAGAGAGGTGACTACAAACACTAAACATACACACATACTTGTAAATCACATACTCTTGCACACATGCATGCAAACTTACAAACATTTTTAAAAGACTTTGTTCTGATTCATATCTGTGTTCCATAAGTTTTATTATTGTACCTTATGATTCAAAACAATTGACAGTTTAGAATCAATCAAATATGGTATAACATACAACATACAAGAGGTAAAGTTTACCCTTTCATTTGTATTCATTTATTCTATAAATATTTATTAAGCAGCAACTAAATGTGAGACATGGAGGAATTAATGTTAATAAAGCACTTTATCTGCCCTACAAGCTTCAGAAGTTTGAATTTCATTCGTGGAGACAAAGAAAATATTTATGAAAATATGTCAAAGGGTATATCCAGGAAGTTACAAGAATAGCAGTCCTAGTCATCCATAATCTCAGTTTGACATGTCCTCAAGCCTTTACCTAGAATCATTTATTTCTTTATTACCCCTGGCTTATTCTCTCTTTCAAACTCCTATTCACATGCCAAATGTCAAGTATGAAGGTAAGTTTTCAGAGAAAAAAAAACTCTTAGAAAAGCAATTAAGAATTTTTGCCACAGAACTCTGATCATGTATTTTTTCTACTTAAAATATGCATTTAAAACTAGCTTTGAAAAAGAGTTACATTTCCCTTCAAATAATCTACTTTGTAAACTAATTGAAGATGTTGGGCTTAGTTCATAGTCTATGACCAAACTAAATGGCGTATTGTCCTGATAGTTTTTGACCCACCCTAGATGGAACCAGAAATCATGGTAAACATGGTACTTGGGAAAATATTAGTTTGGATATAAAAGCACACACTCACCAGGCATTCATGCTGGCAGCAGGATGATCCAGTAGGAGGAAAGGAGGTTTTGAAATCAGAAATTCCAGCCATATCACTGGTATTTGACTTTGGGCAAGGTACATAACCTCTCTAAGTTTTTTCTCTGATCTCTCCAAATGGAGTTATGATTAATATTAAATGCAATAGAATACATAAAATTGTGTGTTTCCTTGCCACTGCTACCATTGCCACACTGATCTCAACCAGACTCCAAGTGAGAATATGAGAGGGGACAGTCTCAGAAAGGGATGGGAATAATAACTAGAGAACAGGAGGTTCTCTCATCTTAGATCAAGGTGATGATGAAGGTAGTAGAGAAGAGGAAGCTAGTTTTGTAGTGACTATTGGAGCAACATGATCCAGTATGTGTGAATAAGCAGGGCCCGGCATGGGGTTTGAACCCAGGCAATAAACCAGGCCTAGCCTCCTGTAATGTTGTGAATGTAGAGTCTAATGAAGGAGTTAAGAGCATGGCCTTAAAAGAAGGACATTTACAATTTTATTAGGTAAGCCTAGACCACAATTGGGCTCAGGAATACTATTATCCTAGGCTTACTCTAAAGTTTATTTAAGCTATAATCTCTGCCTCTAGCTATTTTAAAATGGGCTGTGGACTATATTCCTTATTTTCCATTCTTTCTCTTCATTCTTTCCCACTGCATGGCAAGTTTAGTGATATGGATAAAGCTTAAATATTTGCGAAGCCTTTATTTTACAACATCAATTAGTACTTTAAAATAACCGTTGATATTTTCTAATACAAATTCAATTTCCCCTAATTTATTCCAATTAAAACAAATTTCTACCTAAGTACCAATGACTTCGAAAAATATTAGTGATATATTTTTATAAACACTTACTTTAGTGTTAAAATTTATTTCATGGGGGTATTCTAGATAAAATTGAGATAAAATTTGTTAAAAGCTTTCAATGTTGAACAATTTCATAACATACAGTGGGGTACATGGCAATAGAAAAGAAGAAATTTTTCACCAATTCTGTTTTATACTATCTCAATTTCTGGTAGTAGAACAAGACTGTGCCAAAATACCTTTTTGAATATTTTAATATGTGGCATAGTTTTATGATGCTTGATATAGATCTCTGAATTTGGACATCTAGTGTGCATATCTGTATTTGGAAATCCAAGATGAATACAAAGGTCAGAGAAGATGTCACAAATCCTAGAATCTTTAAATGATAAGACATGAGCCAATGGATTGGAGAGTGCAGATGTCATTATGCTATGATCAAATATCTCAAAGCTGATTCAAATGACCAGTCATATTATGTGCAAATGGGTTAAACAGATTTAAGTGGTATTAATGCAGCAAATTCAGAATTAATTTTAAAATCACTCCTATACAAAGCTCCTTCTCAATCTGTCCTTCCTATGCTGTGTTTCTATGGGATATTTAGACCATAAAGTTCTTTTACTTTTCCCAAGACTCACATTTCATCTGATGCTTTTCAATAAATTCACTGTATTTCTTGAGAAAGCTAAATTTGCTGTTAAACTTAGTCCATATTTAAATACGTAGACAAATAAAGTTACAAAAATGATTCATTTCATAATCTTGACATTTTTGACCAAACTCAGGAAGCTAAGGATAGATAGCACTGCAATGTTGAATGGCAATTAGCAATTAGGATCACTTTAACTGGAAGAAAATCACAGAGTATCCTATTTCTCTAAAATGGTTCCCCATTAAGGGGAGGGGAAAAGCAAAACAAAAGCTGGCATTGGCTAGTAAAAGTCATTAAAAGAAACATAATACAACTGAAAATGGAAAAGATACTGCCAGAAAGAAAATGGTGTGACTAAGAGCCCTGCAACTGTAGTTAGCAGTGAAGAACTACAGCATTTTGAATGGTAAATCACATTTACTGTAATAAGGAAATGTAAAATGTTTTTTCTTAAATATATTCTAGCTCCTTTAATACCCATAATTGGTCATTGTGAATAACCAAGCCAACATTTGAGGCGTTGATGGAAAAGGCATTTTTTAAATTATTTATATTATACATATCAAGTATTACCACATCATTTAGAAACTGTGTACTTTCTTGAACTTAATGAAGCTCATTACTTCTTCCCAACACAGTAAGTATTTACTAGCTAACACAATAGTGAAAGTTCCATTTCCAAGCCACTAGCTGAGCTATTGTAGAGGAGAGTATATTTTACGAATTGATTCAAAGCAATCTCTGTAGGCTCTCAGTAAGGAGGTACAGTAAAAAGTAGTGCTGTCTTGTGAGTCAGTTAGTCTCACTCTAGTTAAATATATACCCAGAGAAAGAAAACCATGCAGCATTTCAGAATCTGGGCTTAAAATCAATTTATGTTGAGAACCAAAATGTCTCCTTTATAAATATTTATAGGAAAGGATTTCAGATTATATGTTCACCATTGAATGGTGCATATTATTCTTATTAATGTTTCATAAACATTTGTACAAAAAACAATATGCTTTACTTTGCTTCTAAGTATTAAGTAGAATTATTGCAGCATCTGCTTCCAATGGTTGAGTGCACAAGCTATTCATGCCTTGTCGTAAATTCTGTGATGCATTAAGATGTCATTAAATGTACCTTCTGTGGTTGTCTCCTAATTTACATACCTTGTAAATCATCAGGTAAAAATCAAGTGAACTGGGGAATAGTCTCCTATGTTCTTCCCTTCTGCCACAGACTGAATGCAATTCATATTCTTCTCTATTCTAGACTCCAGCCACCTTTCATGCCTCATCTCTGAACCTGAGTCTCAGAACGTGAAAACATAGTTAATGGACACAATTATTAATCATTTTTAAATTATGTCTATAATTGTATAGAAACAAACTTGGAAAATAGGCTAGGAGATTAAACATGAGGGTAGGCTTATATAGTTATATATTTAGTATGTCTGCTGTAAAGGAGAGGCTCCATTTCCAAGGGTGCAGCAAGTGGAGAGAACATGGAAGAACACTGAGGGATTAACTGTCTTTTTTCTCTCTGTCCTGTTTCAAATGCCCTCACCATATGGTTCCTAGAACCACGGAATCTCAGCATTAAAAGAGGCTTGTAGCTCACTTGGTGCAACCCCCATCCATTGCAGGATTCCCCTAGATTAGCATCCATCTGTTGTCTGAACACTTCCAGTTATGGGGAGGCCACAGTTTTGTAAAAAACTCCATTCAGTTTGTCATTTGGATAGACTTCTTTTCAGTGTTGGAATGATTTTCCTAATTTAACTTTTAACCCCTTGTCTTCTCCTTTTTCACAATTGTAACAGTGGCAATTTTTCTTCAGTTTCAGTGGCCAGATTGGAATCTCCTCATGTTGAGTGCTACTGCTTTGTTAAGGGACTTTGTCACTACAATATTATTCCTCTGATTTCTGCTACCTAAGGCATTTAGTTCAGAACTACTGTTAAAACCAACACAGTTTCAGGCTACTAGGCCAAGTCACAACTTTAAGGATGCTAGAAAATTGAGAGAAATGAACACATTTGCATTTTTACTAAAGTGGACCTAGAACATTAATAATAATTTTTCTATTACAGAGAAAGATAAGATGTCCTAGCAATTTTAATGTTGACCCTTGTATTTTGTACTGAAGTTTGGATGAGATTAATATCCCACAGAAGACAAACATAAAATTGTTTGAGAGCAGTGTCATTGAAAACAGATAAATATACATGGATTTTTATATCTAAGACACAGAAAAGGGAGAATGATAGTTTATGATCAGGGTTCTCCAGAGAAACAGAACCAATAGGATATATATGGACATTTATAAGAGGATACTTGTTATAGCAATGGCTCATGCAGTTGTGGACGCCAAAGTCACACAATCTACTCTCGGTGAGCTGGAGAACCAGGAAATCCAGTGGTATAAATCAGCCTAAGTCTGAAGACGTAAGAAATGCAAGAAAGAGGGGGTCACTGATGCAAGTTCCAGAGTTCAAAGACCTGAGAAACAGGGCAAGGGAAAATGGCAGTCCCAGCTCAAGAAGAGAGAGAGGGGATTCATCTTGCTTTGCCTTTCTCTTCTTTTCGAGCCTTTTAAGGATTAGATAGTACTCTCCCACACTGGTGAGGGTAGATCTTCTTGACTAAGTCTACTGATTCAAATACTAATTTCTTCTGGAAACATCCTCACAGACATACCCAGAAATAGCTTGCACCAGCTATACAGACATACCTTAGCTCTGTCAAGTTTTCACTTAAAAATTAACCATCACAATGGAGAACAAGAAAGGAGGCATGAAATCATTACTTACAAATACATGAATCCATGAGGAACCATAATTTTGCCAGATTAAATTAGCTTGTTTCATTAAAAAATTTTCTTCTAAACAAAAGTTGTCTAGCAAATAAAATGTGTGTGTGTGTGTGTGTGTGTGTGTGTGTGTGTGTGTGTGTGTGTGTTTTAATTTCAGGGTCAGATTTTCCCCTTATGCTATGTGATTTACAAGCTATAACAATTCCAACCACTAATTCCATGGTCACTTGTTATGGGCTTATACTAGAAGATGAACTTCTAATATTTTGCCTTAGAGAGGAAGACATGGTTACCAAGTGATGGGCAATTTTAAAAACACTGTAACATATAGAAAAGCATCTTGCTTTTCCTTGTTGTTTCTGCTCAAAATACATACATCAGTCTTTGCAACAGTGAATCCTTGAATTGCTATCAGACAGGGCACTGTGAGAAATGAGAATTCCCTGCAGTCTCTAAGCCTGTTAAAGCACCAAGAGATTCTTTTTGGTTTCATCCCCCAGAAAAACACTCCAGTGTCCCGAGGAATCAAGGGAAGGGACGAAGATGAATACAGGAGTGGAGAGGTCAGCAATAGGAGAGCAGAGAAAGTTGTTCCCTTTAAAAATGTATTAAAATAGTGTACAACACTCTAATATATCATTTTGCAGCATGTTTTCTCTTTGAGGCACTAGAGGCAATGCCAAGGAGCAGATATCAGGAGAAAAGTGTAGACAGCAAAAAGAAATCCAAGTGTATGAGCTTCTCTGACATTTTTCTCATCTTCCATTGGCAAGGTTTCAATGGGCACACCAGGTTTGGGAAACTAATTTTAAATGTCACTCTCATAAGAACACAGTCATGGTTTCTATCAAATGTAAAAGCAGATCCATTCTCAATAATAACACATATACAAGATTAAACCTGTGTTAAGTCAGTTTTTCGAAAGGAATTAAGATCTTATTAATGTCAAGGAAAACAAGCGTATACTTCCCACATGTTAGGATTTAGAAACTAAAATTCCCCTCTTAATGAGTGATAATTAAATAATTATCTGAAATGAGTTTATGCATACAGTGCAAATCTGGAAAGCTAATATTAAAAAGTTCATGTAAAAAAAAAAAAACACATTTCTTCTGAGGGATGCCTGTCTGGCTAGTTGGAGGAGCATGAAACTCTTGATCTTGGGGTTTTGAGTTTGAGTCCCATATTGGCATAGAGAACACTTAAATAAAATACTTGAAAAAAATTAGAAAACAAAACAAAAAAAACATATCTTCCCTTTTTTGGAAGTCATGTAAGTTTATGCATGGAAGATTTCACAGGAAAAATTTAAGAAATACTTGTAGATTACATCAGGCCTTTGATTCAACCCCAGTTTCACATAAATTTAAATATGGAAGGTATCTTTGAAATCACTCATCTTCTCCTTTGTCATTAGAAAATTGAGGCATCTTGGGGCACCTGGGTGGCTCAGTCCATTCAGTGACCAACTTCCGCTCAGGTCATGATCTTGCAGTTTGTGAGTTGGAGCCCTGCATCAGGCTGTGTGCTGACATCTCGGAGTCTGGAGCCTGCTTTGGATTCTGTGTCTCTCCCTCTCTCTCCTCCTCCCCCACTCACACTCTGTCTCTCTGTCTCAAAAATAAATAAACATAAAAAAAAAACTTTAAAAAAGCAGAAAGAAAATTGAGGCTTCTTTACATCCTTCTTAACCAAGGACAACTGGACATTTGGTAGAAGAAACAGAACTAAAACTCCCAGCTCTTAAATTCCACTCAGTGTTTTCCTTTACACAACACATTGAGAAGTGCAGCAGCTTTGCATGTTTGTTTTTATAACATCAACCATGTGGAATCCTGGGTACCGGGAATTACAGTATTTCAACCTAATAATGATATAGATCATGTTTTGCCTACCATGTACTACACACTCTACTAGGTAGTTTATATCCATTTATTTCTGAATTAGTCAAGAAAAGTTTGATTGAATACAACTCAAACCCTTCACACAAGCTTAGAGAATGATTCATGAGTCTAAAGTTTTGAAGGAAATTTCACAGTCTAACTTCAGGAAATATACTCGTTAGAATGTTCTAAGCTACCAGTTCCATTTCTAAATTCTCTATTTTTGTTTCTCTTTCCATATGTAATCTATTTTACACAATGCTAACCATCATTCTTTTCAAAATTCTTAGCTTCTGCCTTCCAGGAGTTTGACAGGCCAGGAGACTTTGAACAACCATAGACCCATTAACCTCTGATCACTTCAAAGACCAAAAACCAAATTTCTGAACTTCTCTCTCTCTCTCTTTCACTCATTTGTTATTTGATAAGTAAGAGAATCTGATTGTATTCCTCCCTTTCATTAACTACAATAAAGTTTTTATTAAATTCTGCACAGGTCAATTGATAACTATCTTCTAAATACACACACACACACACACACACACACTGTCTACCTAATAAAATAGTCCATTTCTTAAGGTCAGGTACAATTTTTTAGGCTTCTTTTATATGTTCCGGAATCCTGGGCACATGGTTAATAATGAATAAGTCATATTCTGATTGGTTGAACTGTCTATGGTTGCCTTAAATTTTGATACAATCGAAGACCATGTCCATGAATTATTCCCTCTTAGCCATTGTTAACTGTCTTCAGTTTCTGAAGGAATCCAAAACATGTGACAAATTCTATCCTCTCTGCAGTTTAATATATTCATATGGGAAATTATTCAAAAAACAGTTTGAAATGATATTAAGAATTATTCCCTTTATATCCAGACAATGTTGTATAATGAAAAATAAGCACTCCATAGACCAGTAGTCTAGATTCACTTCTCCCTCTGATAGTACAAGCGTGGAGAAATTCCTGAAACTCTCTGATCTCAATTTGCTCATCCAGCACCCACGTTGTACAATGGTAGGAGATGGAAAGAAGGAAGTTAGACAAGAAGTTTTCTAACTATGTTCTGTCCATTCTGAGGGTCCTTTGGAACTCAGAACTTTCTTGGACAATCATAAGAGCTGTTTACGGGAGAGTGTGGGAGATCAAGTAGGGTGGGGCTTTGTTATTCCCTTTAAGCCTTAACCAGAGGAGCTCCATTTTTATTGGGGTTATCACTCTCAGATACTAGAATTCTATAATCTGCTTTCTTTTGGAAAGTTGTGCTATTTTTTTAAACTACAGAACTAAATTATATTTCAATTCTTAAGTTATATGATATGAATGAGAGACAGTTATTTATGGTCTCTCATGGGTTAAAAGAATGGTCTGCCTCTCCAACTCTCACATTCTCCAAATTTTGTACAAAATCCTCCCCCCCACATAGCAGCCAGGAGAAAGCCCCGTCTTAAAGCCCTTGCAGGTAACATAGCAAAGGCGTAATGCTCACACTTGAAGATGAAAGGGGAAGCTGCTGGCTCACCAGTCACAACTTTTGGTATCTCTGCCATCAAATGCAACTGGTATCACATAGGACCTGCTCTGTATTCATTTATTTTATAGGATAAACACCTAGAAGCTGGATAAAGAATAAAAGGGAAAGACCTAATGTATATCAGAGGTCAAAATGATAAATTTGAGAATTCTTGCTTAAAGAGGACACATGTGATTTGGCAGATTTTTTAAAAATCTGTTTTATTTATGATTAGTTTTCTTTGGAAGTGAGGTGGGGAGAAGTGAAGCTGAGTTTGGTAGTGGAAATTAGTATATTTATTAGCATTTTATCTTTGAGCATCAGCAAGGCATTCTTGCTGTGTCAAATATTGAATTAGATACAGTTGTTTTCCAATGACCTCACTTTTTTGTTAGAATATTTTCTATTACTATCCAAGTATAATCAATTCTCATGCCAAGAAACAACAGAGAATCCATTAGAGACATTCGTGTCTATTGGACACTTCTGAGAAGCATGGTGGGTGGTTTCCCAATGCTAAATTAATTTTTCTGTGTGATAATCCAGGATCATCTGTGTTATGGAGGTAGTCCATTCTTGCCATAATTTTCTTGGCACAAATATTTAAGAACTTGTTCACAAATATTCTAGAATCCCATCCTTGACCCAGTTGTTTTTAATCCAAGGTATGGTGGATATTTTACTTAAGGAAAAATAGTTATTAAATCACAAATTTCTATGTATATTTCTATGATGATTGATCTATTAAATCATACTAAGATAATAATACACATATGCCCTCCCCCAGTATTTTCTACATTATGACCTCATGCAAAATTAAATAAATCATTTTGCCACTCTTCTGGACATGAAATTTGCATCCAATCACATTTTATGTCACTGAGTTTCTTTATTAGTTAGGAGTTGTGTTTTTTGTTGTTGTTGTTGTTGTTGTTGTTTTTTTACTTATAACAAGACCAGACTCCAGCAGCTAAAATTAACTAGTGTTTATCTTCTCACAAAAGAACATCAGTAGGCATTACTAGATTGGTGGGTGAAAGGACTTCATAATGTCATTAAGCAACTCAGACTCCTTCTATTTATCTGCTGCATGCTTTTCTTTCTATGTCTGTCCACAGAGTGAGAAGATGGTACCAGAACTCCAAATTCCATGTACATGTTGTAGCAGGAAGAAGGGAAAGGGGAAGGAAAGGGCAAAGGACTTCTCCCAACTAATTTAGCTCTAATTAAGGAGCCTTTCCAGAAACACCATGAATAGTTTGTATTTATACCTTATCAATGAAAATTTACACACCTGACACCTAGTAAATTTACACACCTTTACAACTAGTAAAGAAAGAAGTTGTAAATGTAATCTTTTAGCTGTACCACAGGACCACTTGAATAAAATGGAGGATGGAGGTAGGGGAGTATCTTTTCTTAAGAAAAGACAAGAAGGAAAGAAAGGATATCAACTAGTAACTAGCAATTTATGGCACAGTGGACTGCATGTGATCAAGTGTTTAATTATTTTGTTAATGGCTTCCTGTTTTGATTGTGTGTAATCCCTGAATTTTACTGCTTCCTAACTATGCATGCTCTTGGACAGACAGCTTGGTTCATAGAATGCCATATATAGGTTCAATGATGGGTAGAAAAGTATTACTAAATGTGTATGTGTGTGTGTATATTTTAAGATGAGCTGAGGCAAGTTTAATTTATGTGACATTATGTTAAAGTAATTTAAAAGAAGAATTCTGTAAACTTTGAACATGTTGTTTAGCCAATTTGATATAGGCATAAAGCTAAAATCTTCTTGAGGAAATCCTAATTCATATCTTGAACAGACTGATAGTATAACATTAAAACTCTGACAATAATGTTATGAATTATAGAAAGAATAGGCTCCAGTTAAGTAATTAAAAAAAATTAATGTTTATTTATTTTTGTGAGAGAGAGACACACACACAGAATCCAAAGCAGGCTCCAGGCTCTGAGCTGTCATCACAGAGTCCAATGCGGGGCTCAAGCTCATGAACCATAGATCATGACCCAAGCCGAAGTCAGACGCTTAACTGACTGAGCCACCCAGGTGCCCCTCTAGTTCAGTGATTTTATAAATAAATGAAATATCTGTTATGATATTTTATCCTTATAGGATTCTTCATTATATAAGAAAGTGTAGGGGTTCCTGGGTAGCTCAGTCAGTTAAGACTCCAACTCTTGGTTTTGGCTTGCATCATGATCTCGCAGTTAGTGAGTTTGAGCCCCACATCCAGCTCCACATGAATCCCAAGAATCTTCTTGGGATTTTCTCTCTCTCCCTCTCTGCCCCATCCCTGCTCATGCACTCTCTCTCAAAAATAAATAAATAAATAAATAAATAAATAAATAAATAAACTAAAAGAACAAAAGAAAGTGTGACTTCATATTTGACTTTATTTCAATTCAATAAATGTAAAGCATGGTATAAAGGTTGACTTCTCAAATGAAAAGCACAAAATAATACTTTTTAAATGAAATCCAAGGTCATTAAGAAACTAAATGGTATCTGTAGATTAATCTAAAATAATGTACAATACCAATTATTATATATTTGGTAAATTCTATGTAGTGATTAGAATATGATGTTGGTGGTTAGTTCACTACATTGCTAAACTACTAGGAAGTTTTGTTGTTATTGCTATACTTAGCAATTTTTCCTTTCAGCTATAGAGTATAACCGAAAGACTTGTTTAATAGGATAAGCACTAGTCTACTCAGTTGATTGCATTATAGCAATTTTTTTTGTGTTTTTTTTTCTTTATTTGTAAACATTTTCATACAGAGCATGGTCTTAAAGCATTTTATATCTAAAAAAGCTGGTATATCTCAAAAACTTGTCTAAAATCTCTCAGTGTAATTTCCACAACACATGAGGATTGCATATAGGATACTAGCACTTGGAATTCAAATCCCACTTATTTTTAGGATAAATTAGACAGGAGACCATCATGAAAACTGAGAATGAGAAGGTTAGTTAGCTCAATTTACCACCTAATGAAGAAATTACTCCTATCACTTTTGACAGATCATCATCCAGTTTTGTGTAAATATTTCTAAGAACATTTCTTTCTTTATATTTTTTAAAAAGCTGGCATTTCTTGAAAAAACAATTTTTTTTCCTTAGTGTGAGATTGTAGGGGAGTAAAACTTTTCCCTTCTCCCCTTCTAGATTCTTTGTCTGCTCTAATAACTGACAGATTAACAGGAGAAAAACAAATTTAATTTTGTATGTACAGGAGCCCCAAAGATATGAGGCTCAAAGCAATGACCAAAGCAGGCTGATTTTGTATACCTTTTATAGAAAAAAATAATAAATGTGTGAAGAATTGACAAGACAGATAAGTCTGAGCGTGGGGTAGCAAATTAGTGAGGAAGTAGTGATGTTTGTACGGCCTTCGCAGCCCTGAATTCCCTATCTCTGGCAATAAGGATGCTTCTATTCTCCTGGTATAGGGAGAGTACCTTCACATGGGACATCTGCTTCCTGCTTTCAGCAGGATAAATGAGGGTCAGAGTGTCTTTCTTGTACTTGCTGTTACTTAGGTAACTTTAATTCAAAATAATCAGTATGCTAAAATGGCATGATTTGGAGTGGCATACTTTGCTCTCCTTCAGGCTGAATACACCCTATGTGCTCCCAGATACTGCCTTAACTTCATGATGTAGGATGACACTGAATCAGTCTAAGCATCCCTCCATATGACTGGCCTTTACACATTGGGAACCAATAAACATACCTTTCCTATTTCTCTCAAGCTGACAATCCCTATCTGTTTTCTTTCATGTAACAGAGCTTTCAGGCTGTTAACCAGCTCTTTCCAGTTTTCTGGCCTTATAATAAATTTTTCTTTTGCCACATTCATATTAAAGTGTGCTTCTATAACAAACACAGAAATCAAGATATGGCTGAAAACTTTCACCTCCCTTGCTTCAGATACTGCATTTCCAATACAGCCTAAAGTCATTTATCTCTGTTTGCAGCTGCAGCTTGGTGTTGTCTCAGTATGAGCTTATAGTCAATTAAAATCACTAGGTCACTCTTGTTTAAAATTTAATTAAGTCAGTTCTCACAAAAACATAATGAGAGACATTTTCAGCAGCCTTGTTGAAATCTAGATGTCTGGGGCCCTATCTTATTCCAGTTAAATAATCCTATCAAAACAGGAGAAAAGTCAGGAAAAATAAAAGAACACTTCTTTTTTACTCAATAAACAGAGACAGAGTCATAACTACCAATACCTTCCATGATTTTGTTTAATTTTGTTGAGGTTGTTGCCAAGATTACTTGTCTATGTTTTTAGAGGTTAAGCTTCCATAAGAAAGAAGGAAGGAAAGGAGGGAGGGGGAAGGAGAGATTTGCATTTAATATTAGGTCAGGGTCTAAACCTGGTGTCTTCATATCTTCAGGATGCTATAACAGACTACCATAAACTTGGCAGCTTATTAAAAATAGAAACTTATTTCTTGCAGTTCTGGAGGTTAGGAAGTCCAAGATCAAGGCCTCTATAGATTCGGTGCCTGGTGAGAGCCCACTTTCGGGTTCTTAGATAGTTGTCTTCTTGCTGGATCCTTATATGGTAGAAGAGGCTAGAGAGCTCTCTGGGGTCTGTTTTATAAGGTCACTATTCACATTCATAACAGCTCCACCTTCATGACCTAATCACCTCTCAAAGGCCCCACTTTCCAATACCTTCACTTTGAAGGTTAGGATTTTAGTATATCAATGGGGGTGGGGGGAGGCAAACATTCAGCCCATAGTACCTGGATATTTTAAATACGTTGTAGTACCTTAAAAGTTAAGTCCCGATTGTACTCACTTTCAAAATCATTTAGTTCAGATAAAAAATATGACTTCTCACTAAATTGTTCTTATATACTGTGTCTGAGCTTGCAATCATAATAACTACTGTATTACAAACTGGGCATTATTCTTGAGAACTTTGCATGTATTGATGCATTGAATTCCAATCACAGCCCTCTTAAGCGGAAGCTAGCTACGTTCATCCCTCTTCCAGAAATGAGAAAGGTGAGACTCATAGAACGCAGGCTATTGCCCTGGGTCACACAACCAGCAATGGGAAGAGATACAGAAATACACACAAATGGGCTGGAGAGCCAGGGCTTCTAACTACCAAGCTATTTTGCTTCACAGTGATCATATATGGGGTTGTGCAAATGCAGGCCCCGAAATGAATTGTTTCTATTGAATTATTTTAATTCACAAATTTAGCAGATAATGTTGGGTTTTTGTGGTGATGGTGGGGTTCAGAGTGATGGCCAAGAAAGAATTCTTGAAGACATCTTTGGTGCAAAAAGGTGATTTTATTGAAGCATGGGGACATGACCCGTGGTCAGAAAGAGCCAAGCCGCACCGGGGTTGTGAGGAGTGGTTCCTTATATACTATGAGGTTGCAGGAGGTAAAGTCAAAAGGAAGTTTCTTAAAGGGATTTTCCATATGCTAAAGGCTCACAGATTACTAGAGGCCTAGCTACTGTCAAACTAAGGTTGCTTTTCCCTCTAGTAAAGCATTAACATTAAGACAGTAGGGAGTTCCTGGAGAACCATTTTGCTCTGCCTGCCTCAAGTATTTGTCAATGGGCTGCAGGTTGTAAGGAAATCCAATTTTATCTGCCATTTCCTTCTGCCTTTGTTCCTCAAATCACTGTCGAGGGGAGGGTGATGTTGGGGCTCCAGGGAAGAGTCTATGGGTTTCTAGAGATTAAGCTAATGATAATAGTGCCTTTTTCTTGTAATTTACTAAGATATTTGTAAACTGATGGAGACCCTATAAGTTTAACCATTTGTTTTCTGTCCTTTCTTTTGTTCTTGGGCAGCCAGGAGTGCCTGAGGAATATCACACATATCCTACCTGTGGGGGGCAGGTAATGCTAGCTTGTGTTTGACCCTCGGCTTGCCTTATGGTCCCTCATCAAGACCACTCCAAGTTTTGTTTACCTAACAACTATTTAGGAATGGTCTGAATAGTCATCATTTACAGTAATCAAATTTCAAGTATGTGTCAATTTAGGGAGGAATTGCTATTTATTTATACATTGAGTGCCAACTTCAAGAGAAATAATTTAAAAAAAAAAAAAGCAAGGATATATTATGAGTATTCTTCCATGACATTTAAGTTAGGTGTTCACAAGAAAGGATTTGATTGAACAGACACAATAAGATGTTAATGACAAATAACCACTCACCACTTGTCTCCTTTCTTTATATCTATTTGCATATTCAAAGAGAAACTTGTTAGACAAAGAAATGGATGTCACTTTTCTAACACTTGCCTTTCATTTGTAAAGGCAGTTTTACAATACCTCACAATACCTGCTTTTGACCCAGAGAAAAAGCATTTTTACTCATTTGAAATTGCCTTAGCATCTGAATTTAATATGGATTAATCCTCCAGTATAAATATAAATCACTGTTAATTTTATAAAGATCTCTACCATAGGGAAAAATGACTATTACAGGTGTTCATCTTCCTAACAAAATACAAATTACAGCTCTAATCTCTTTAGAGATTCACTCTTCATATACCTCAAATACTTCATTATGCAACATTATTTTGTTATAAACATCTCATTGTTCTGTCTTGCAACCAGATGTGCTGAAGACAACTCTCTCACTCGATAAAATATATGAGAATGGAAAAGAAAGAAAATCATTTCCTCTTTTATTAAGCTAGAATGGAAGCTATGTCTTGACCTGTATAAAAATAGCAAAGGGCAACTTGAGAATCTTTAAGGTAAGCATAGGTTCCTGAAATATCACTGTTGCCTGTTTTAAGAGAAAGAGAGAGAAATGAATTCTCACTTAGAATGTATTAAGATTCAGAAAATACACATGGATAATTATATGCACGCTAGACAGGGTTCTACTGGCCTGAAGGAAGTGTTTTGTTTATTTAATGAAGGTTCATTAAACCCATGTTTACAATGTAGTACACAAACATTTGAGAAAATAAAGTAACAGTTTAATATGATAGGATGGGAGAATACAGTAACCATATATAACTGGTAACTATTCTAATAAACATTTTTTCAAAACTGGGATTTCTTTTGTTCGCTTTAAAATACACACACACACACACACACACACATATATATATACACAAATACATATGAATATATATGTGTGTATATATATATATATATATATATATATATATATATATAACTGTTACTATGTATATGAACATATCTGCATTTATTACAGTTTTAACCATGGCTGTAATAGGAGCTAGGATTTAAGTCTGGTGCCTAGAACTTAAAGGGAGGAGGAGGCTTTTCGGCTATGGATACATACCCAGAGACAGGGAACCAGTCAAGCAAGGTCATTGGCTCAAAACATTGCACATATGGATGGATCACCTAATTCTTCAACAAAAGGAGCTATAGTAAGATGAATCTTGGAGGTACTTCTCATAGCCAGTCACTCAAGGTTTGAAGCTCCGTCCTGGGAAGCTATATTTTTCAAATACTTAAATGTTCCCAAATGACACATCTAAAGAGTATAGAGTAATTCACAATGTGGGTGATCGCTGAGTGAATCTTGGATTTATATTCAAATGGAGGGGGCAGCTAGTGTGTGATAATCATGTTTAGGATTATGACTATAGTAGACAACTTTATCAAACCATAATTAAAAGTAATGATTTGACTTGATTTTCAGTATCAGTGACTTTTTTATTTAAAAAAATCACAACAAAAGCATTTCCTTTGTAAAACCAAACTTTTTATTTTAATTCAGTTATTGTTTGCCAATGTCCATTTTTTAAAATGTATATTTATTTATTTTTAAGAGAAAGAGAGAGAGAATGTGCACACACGAGCCTGGGAGGAGCAGATAGAGAGGGGGACACAGAATCTGAAGCAGGCTCCTGGCTCCAACCTGTCAGCACAGAGCCTGATGCAGAACTCGAACCCACAAACCATGAGACCATGACTCGAAACCACTAACCATGATATCATGACTTGAGCCAAAGTCAGACACTCAACTGACTGAGCCGCCCAGGCGCCCCACCAGTGTCCCTTCTAAATGATAGTTGTTAAAAAAAAGTTATCACCTGCTAGTGAGAATTGAAGACATTACTATATAGAACATAGAATTAATGAATATATCCCTCATATATGGAATCTCAGTTTAACCCATAATTAGAATACATCATACAACCTAAAATACATTGGTAGGTATAACACAAACATATATTTATATCATGTGGTTTGAAAAATTACTGTACTATAGAAATATACATTTTCTACAATCCAGAAATAACCAGAGGTTGATATTAAATCTGGTTCAAAACATATATCCAATTGTTCATATGTTCTGTTAACATAAGCCTAGATCTAAAAACTTAGTTTCATTTATTCTATTAAAGTAGATTTCTATATCTGAAAAGAGTGTTTGTTTTAATGTGAGGCAAAGAGTCAGAAGGATAATGAAAATAATATTTAAAAATTTTTTAATGTTTATTTATTTTTGAAAGAGAGACAGAGTGCGAGAGGGGGAAGGGCAGAGAGCAAGGGAGACACAGAATCCCAAGCAGGCTCCAGGCTCTGAACTGTCGGCACAGAGCCCCATGTGGGGCTCGAACTCACAATTGTGAGATCATGACCTGAGCTGAAGTCCAGCACTTAACAAACTGAGCCACCCAGGCACCCTGAACATAATATTTAAATACAAGTTTAACATTCTGAAAGCATAATTAATTGGGCCCATCATCATTATTTTCGGCCTATATGGTCAATTAGGCCTGACACAAGAAAAAGGAAGCTAGCATTCTAACTGTGTAGCCATAATGTCTAGTAAGTTTTGCCACATAATTTTCTGTAATGCATTGACAAGGATTTATATCTAGAGATGCCTGGGGCCCAGTTGTTTAAGCATCCAATTCTTGATTTTGGCCCAGGTCATGATCTCACAGTTCGGTTCATGAAATCTAGCCCCCCACTGGGCTCTGCGCTGATAGCCCAGAGCCTGCTTGGTATTCTCTCTCCCTTTCCATGCTCCTTCCCTGATGGCTCATGCTTGCGCATGCTCTGTCTCTCTCAAAATAAATACATAAATTTAAAAAGCACAAACAAGTATTTATATCCAACTTTGAACTAAATACACTGAAACAGTTTGTTTTATTTGGGTTTCCAAGCTCTTTTTTAAACTATATGTATTTTTTCATATAACATTATTTTTGTGTGTAAACATTTTGCCTTTCTTAAACAAATTCTATTTTACTTTACTTTGATTTTAAATATGTATACTTAACATATTTATGCAAGATGGAAGAGAAATCTTGTTTTATTTCTCTAGAATTTGAGGACTATTTAGGTACAAGCAAAGTGAAGAAAAAAATTATACAATTATCATATAAACAAAGGTATGTAGATAAAAAATGATGAGATTCACAGCCAGAACTCTGACCTGAGTCCCTCCTCTAACCATTGTTTGACATTGCCCTGAGGGAACACCTACCAGGTGACTGGTAGGGTGCATCTACAAGGTAGAACTGTAAAATCTTGCAAAAAGCATGATAGAAAAAAGCAGGTCAATCTCACAGTCAGGCCAGAGCCAGAACCACTTCTTTATGCAAGTTAATGACCATTCACTCTCTTGAAGACAAGCCTACCCCATACTTATACATTACCAGGCAAACACCTGATTAATAGTGATAGTTAGGTCACTAACTGTCAAAAGAAACAAAATGCATTAACAATTACATTTACAAAAAAAATGCTTAACATAGCAAAATTTGCACAGAGTAATGGCTATAATTTATTGAGCATTTATTTTATGCCAAGTCCTGCCTGTTAACTTTTAATTTATCCATAATATCCCTACAATGTAGGAATTATTATTCCTAGTATTATTTCTAACTTCTTACTAAGTAAATAGAGGTTCAGAGATGTTTAATGACTTGTTCAATTTCCAAAGTAAAAAAAAAAATGATTTAAGTATTCTTTCCTGCAGTTCTTATTTCTACAGTAAATTGCATCCCCAAAATACTTCATTGATAGCTGATAATTTCCATGTTTATGCATTATTATAATATGTACATAAATGCCCATTCTACTTTCTAGATTCATAATATAACTGCTCATATCTGTAGTCACACTAAATTGTGTCAGTTATCTATGTCCCAAAACTTCTTGTATATCGATATTATCATAGTATCTATATTACCTACATGTCATTAAAATATAAAAGAGACAATTGAAAACTTGAACTCTCAAAAAGTTTTTCTTTCTTCTGTATGAAACCAAAAATCCAGAGATTAGGAATTATAGCAGGTGAATACTTTTTCTCATGTGGAAAATCTGTGGCATGAGATAATGGCCCTAAATAAAATATAGCTCTGACAGTCATAGTGTACTTAGTAGTGTTATATTAGTATTTAGTGGTATTTTACTCCAATTTCATTCTTCCCTTTGGTGTTAATGGTAGGATCGATGATACTTTCTGTCTCTTCTTTGAAATCCCACAATGTTTTATATGGATTCTATAAGAATTTAGTGTATGATATGTAGTTAAAACAGCAACAGAGACCCTTAATTTCAGTGCCCACATGTTCTGCATTCAAACCTATACTTAGCATTTTAAGAATTCTGTAGCAATGATACTACTTTTCAGAAATGTCAGCGAATTACCCCTGAAAGATCTCCCCTTTCTCTTCCTAAAACTATAATAAAATACTAGTGTATGATGTTTAGTGAACTGAGTTAAATGATGAGCCATATCCGTTACAATAAAAAACACTTTCAGAAATAAATGATATCTTGACTTGTTACACTAATGGAGAAAAGCATATGCCTCCTTGATCATACATCTTTCTTGAAGTGCATCTTAAGGTCTCTTTGCCATTGGCATCAGCCAGCTAAAACATTAAGCTCATTTGGCTCCTTTAGTGGAAAGATCCAGTCTGACCTAAGTCAATGAAGGTAAAAAGTGCATATGATTTAGAGGCTCTAATGCAATAGCTAATAGCTTTTCTGGAGTAGCACGTTTTATGTCCCCAGTGCATGCTTCCTGTTTCATTCACTTTAATTATCCAACATTTTAGGTATGGTTCTTCCCATCCAACTTCCCTGTTGTGTTAGAGTTAATTACTGTTCATAATCATAGTACTGGATCATTGAAGAAGAATAAAGAAGCCACTCTCTGATGTCATGTACTTCCCTGGCAGATAACAGGATTATTCCCATGAGGATACTTCTAGTATTTTGTCCAATTTGGTTACAGTTGTCTCCAGAGACATGATTTCTATCATTTTTCCTGAAAGATCATTTGACCCCTTATTAATTTAATGGATTTTATGATGATTTTTCTTTTATACACAAAACATACATTCCATTTTCTTAATTTCACCTAATTTTCACTAGGTAAGAGACCTCATAATGGCGTAAGTAATTTATCTCCACTTTCCAACTATATTCTCTCCATAAGATAGTGATATAAAATGATCATAGTGTAATTTTATACTAACCACATAATATTAAATTGATTTTTCACCTATTGTGAAAAATGGAACTATATCTTAAGATATTTATCTTTTTAAAGTAACCATTAGTTAAGTAACCCTTGAAAGTAAAATAAATGAAATTTTTCTTGGGTAATTATGGTCTTCTAAACTTAAAAAAGTTGGCAATATATTCACTTGCTATAAAATTCGGAAGGTAGCAGAAATTATATGATCAAAAGAAAAACTCTCCCATACTTTTCCCCTTAAGCATTCTTTATTGCAGTCAGTTTTTCCAGCAGTCTTTTTTTTTTTCTTTAATGTTTATTTATTTATTTTGAGGGAGGCAGGTAGGGGCAGAGAGAGAGGGAGAGAGAGAATCCCAAGGCTTCATGCTGTCAACACAGAGCCCAACATGAGGCTCAGTCTCACAAACCATGAGATCATGACATGAGCCAAAATCAAGAGTCAGATGCTTAACTGACTGAGCCACTCAGGTACCCCTCTCCAGCATTCTTACAAAGGTTTTCTTTCTTACCTATTCTCTACACAAGTAAAATAAATACACATATAAATATATTGCATGACTGTATGTAGTGAGAAATCACAAAACACAAATGGCAGTATAAAAGAAAATTAATTTGGAACTTCATTATTTCACTTAAAATATCAAGTTGATATTTCCATAATATTATTAACAAGGCTGCCTCATTTTTTTTGTTGTTGTTGACTAGCACCAAACTTATAACCATAGAGGTGGCAAGAAGTGGTCAGATCTTAAACCAATTTGAAAGAACTAACAGGATTTTCTAGGTGCTAAGGATGACTCCCAAGTTTTTTGGTCTGAAAAACTGAAAGGATGCAGTTTCCTTAATATATATGGAGAAGATTTTATTTTATTTTATTTTATTTTATTTTATTTTATTTTATTTTATTTTATTTTATTTATTTTATTTATTTTATTTATTTTATTTTTTTGACATTTATTTATTATTGAGAGACATAGAGACACAGAGCATGAGCAGGGGAGGGGCCGAGAGATGGAGAGACACAGAATCTGAAGCAGGCTCCAGGCTCTGAGCTGTCAGCACAGAGCCTATGCAGGGCTCCAACCCACAAACCACGAGATCATGACCTGAGCTGAAGTCGGATGCTAACCAACTGAGCCACCCAGGCACCCCCAGGAGATTTTAAAATAGACCAAGATTTCTGGGAGATGATCAAGAGCTTAGGTTTTAACATGTTGACTTTCAGATATGGGGTTTTTCATCCATAACAATATAGCTTTCATCAAGTTATAAAAAACATTAGTTCTAAATCTATGGAAAGGTTCATACAAATTTTTGGTTATATTAAACAATTCTATATAACTAGAAATCTGGTTATCAGTTCTGTGTAATCAGCATCCTGATTGTCTAATAATTACATAGGATTTTTTTTAAGTTAGCTCTTTTCTAGAGTTTTTGTACTGATAATATCTATGTGTCAAAAAACTTCTGTAAATAATGCAGAAAATCTGCAAATCTGTAAATTTTCAAGAAGGTTACCATGATGTACAATTCCAGAAGCATCATTCCCATTCTGTTCCCTATAAATGGTGCCTCCTAGAGTAGAAGAGGAGTATGTATTTTTTTTTTTTAATTTTTTTTCAACGTTTTTTATTTATTTTTGGGACAGAGAGAGACAGAGCATGAACGGGGGAGGGGCAGAGAGAGAGGGAGACACAGAATCGGAAACAGGCTCCAGGCTCCGAGCCGTCAGCCCAGAGCCTGATGCGGGGCTCCAACTCACGGACCGCGAGATCGTGACCTGGCTGAAGTCGGACGCTTAACCGACTGCGCCACCCAGGCGCCCCGAGTATGTATTTTTTAATGCATGTGTTCATGAGTGTTCAAAAGCAGATCAGATGTAAATACTGATAAACAACAACTTCATTAATTATAAAGTAACCTATTGATTAGTATATGCCTGCCCAAACTTTCTTTTGCCTCTGTTCAGCTGGTTTTCTTCACTTCTTCATTCTTTCTTCCCTTAGTACTCCTGGTTTCTGCTGCTACTTCAAACACTATCAAAGACCTCCCTTACTATTGGCCTCCTCTTGCTGAGGCTTTCTCCTCTCATACCAGTACTTAACTCAGCTGAGGAAGACTTTAGGGTGAGGCATCTTTGGTTCTAAGATGGAACTAAAACAGAATTGATATCTGGCTCAGTTTGGCTCATCTATACAATGCTATTTAAGGGCAAATTTGAACTTATTTCTGATTTGTGAGGTGAAAATGCCAATTTTATCATTGTAAATTTATTTTGAATAAGAAATTCTATATGTGGGATTTATGGGCTATTAGAAATTTCAATTGTGTTGGAAGGATGAGAGGCTGAATAGATTAAACCAAAACTTTCTTAAAGCCCTATCAGCACATATCTAGTAGACAGATACCCAGCTTGAAATTGAAAAAGGAGAAGGAATGGGAAGAGGAAACAAGGGGAGGGAAAAGGAGAAGAAAGAAAAAGAAATGCTGGAAATTATATTCTGTTCTGCTTATAGAATGTACATTTTCTGTTTCTACCAGCTTTAGAGATGGAAGTTGTGTACAAATACTGAATATTTTTTTAAACACGTACTCCATTTTTATTGGCTAAAGTACTAAGTTAAACTGTATTTTCAAGCTTTATTTCCCAAATCACCTTCAAGAACAAAGTCTATAGGGTTTTTGTTAGTAGACCCATAAACAGTAATTCAAGAAAAGTAACAGTGACACATTTATTTTAATTGTTGAGTGCTTTTCAAACTTCAGTGATTCTCAGACATATAATGAAACTACATTTGATTTACTTCCTTTCAATTTTTATTTTGTTGTTATCAACTTTCCAACATAATGTCATAAATAATGGAAACTACAGTTATAAATTCTACTTAGATAAAAATTTCTAATTTTAAAACTATATTGAAATTTTTCTTCCTAGAATACCTTTGGGATAAAACTACTAATTTCACAGCTTTCATTCAGACAGTGGAGTTCTATTTGAATGTCCCATGATTAACCATTACATTGTTTAGTCACCTAGCATGATATCCAAAAAAAAAAAAAAAAAAAAAATGTAAAGAGTCAATATAAATAACTAGGTAAATGCAAAAGACCAGAGCTGTTTTTGTTTTTGTTTTTGTTTTTGTTTTTCTGTCTATGACTACTAAAGCATAATTCAGAACTTGAGAGTGTGACTTTGTGCTGATTAGGTGCAGTTAGCAAAGTGAAATGTGTTTCAGCCTTATTACTCCAAGCCTGCCGTCTGGTAAAGAACACAAAACCCAAAACCACAACCTTTATGCTTGAAGCATATTTTCTTCTCTAGACCCTGATTTCCATGAATCACAGTCTTTAGATGCTGTTATCATTTTAGTCTAGAACCACAGATAAATCTTCCTTAGAAGATTCAAATACTTCTTTTGAAACTATGGGACGTATCTGAAGCTTCAACTCTTTATGGAGCTCTTGGTTTTCTGCCACCAATTTGGTTAAGGGCCCAGTCAATGTCTCTCCTCAACACCTTGGCCATATCATCCTCGTTCTCATTGCCTTCATCATGTTTAAATATTGTCAATTAAATTCTATATTTCCTGATGTTAAAGTCTATGACCAACACAATGGAAGGCACATACTAGGAACTCAATACACAAGTTTAATGAATGGTCATTGGCCTGGGCACATGTATCATCTTATTGGTTAATCTCCTAGAAGTACATACCAAGCCTCATATTTCTTTCTTTCTTCACTTGGGCTACTGGGACTTTTTTTTTTTTTTCTTGCTTTATTTCCTCCTTCCTGTCAACTGCTTTTGTAAAGGAAAAGGATAAGAAAGAGAAGGGAAGAAATAGTGCAAAGAAAAAAGAAAAGAAATAGTGCAAAGGAAAAAGTAAAAGGAAATAAATAGCAAAAATAAAGTAGGACAAAGGGAAAACTTGCATCAAAAAATCAATATATACTTAATTACTAAAATTAATAATGTATATAAATAGTTAGAAAAGTAAATAGGCAATATAAATTTCTGAATGGGGTAGGGGAGAATAAATGCAGTAGATGTATCTTTTTAAAAGTAATTTCACCAGTATGGAATATAAGAAAGGGTGTAAGCTTTAGAGGCAGTCATTGTGGGCTTGAAATTTGTTTCCCATCCTATCCAAATTTATAATCTTGGGAAAGTCATAGCTTCTCTTCAGTCTGAATGTCTTTATTTGTAAAATGGAAATAATTATGTGCACCCTGTACGGTAAAATTCTTGTTAAGATTAAAAGAGATAAATCTGGAAAACTGCCTGGTATGCAGAAGCTCAAAATGGTATTTTCCCTTCATTTCCTTTTTCACCAATCCTCTTTGTTAAAAAATAGTGTGAATCAATGAACAGGTGACTGGAATTCTCTGCCTCAGTTTGGAGTCAGTGAGGCCTTGAATGCTCACAGATATGCCAACTATACAGAGTGGAAGCAGATTTCCAGGAAAGGCTAGTTCAACTGTGATAAATTATCAGTATTTGATCAAAGGTGGTCACCTATGATGAAAATGATTATGCATTTTATTAGATTGAGCTTTAAATACTCTAATTTTGCCATTTTCTTTTTTAACCAGATTATGTACTTCTTGTCTCAAGGAACTTTAAAAATTAAAAAAGGCAGTTTTTCTGTACTGCAAAATAACTATGAAAACAAAGACTTTTCCTTAAAAAATCACTTTCTTAGGACAATCATTATATCACAGTACTCATTGTGTAACATAATGCTGAGGAAAGTTTGGAAGAAAAGAGAAACACATCTATAATTGCATTCATTAATCTTATTTTCAACGTTTCAAAATGAATTGTGAAAAATTGTTAGGTGTCCAAACTTCATAAATGCTTTTATCTCCCTAAATATTATTAAATTCCACTCAAATACAACTATTTTTCCTTCTTTACAAAATCTTTAATATTGTATAAATCCTCATTCTTCCTTTGGGTGCACAGAGGAAGTTAGATGAACAGAAATTAATCTGTTTTATGATTAATGATAATTATATAATTATGATCTGCCATCACAGATATTTACCAGGTGCTTCCTGTGTACATGGCGTTGAGCTTCTAAAGATACAGGTCAAGGGAGGGAAACCAGCACACAGCCTCTCTCCAAAGAGTCCATGGGGAATTGGCTGCTATTTGTCCTAGACCAAGGTGTCTGGATTATGCCTGTTCCAACATTAGAAGCTTCCGAACACAGAACTGTTTAATAAGCTCAGTGATCTCTAAGAAACATTTGCCAGAAAGAAAACCTGAGGACCATGATTTCAAAGTGACTCAAACAGAGCTTTTTACTACAAAGTGTCTTTTCAATTAGAATGGTGGAAATCAGACAGTGCTAAGATGTAAGGTAACAAGGGCGGGCAAGTTAGGGCTGCCTACCGCTCGATGGGACTATTCCTTTCACGTTTAATTCAGCTCCTTGAAGAAGCCTGGGGTGCAGCAGATACCAATTCTTTGCATTTTCTTCCTTGTTTCGGCTCTGAGTGCCTTTATATAGTCTGTTATTCCTTCAGGTCTACTATGAAGAAGCTATTAGTTTTTAAAAGCTTTTGTTTCCAAGAGGTAGCCTTTTACCTCTCCCACAAGAAAATAAAATGACTAAATACTACAAGCTTGGGCCTGTTTCTAATCACGGGGAGATTAAATGAGGGGATCATTTGACAGTCTCTGTATGTTGGAAACATCAACTAATGACCTTTATTACTAACGACCTAGACCCTCAGGCAACGAACCCAGACAACACTGATTAAGAGAGAAGCCTGCTGGTTTTTACAGCTATATAAAATAGAAGGAGTCTTTGTGCTAATAGAGAAGGGGTAGGGCAGAGAAAGAAATGTAAAAATGAATGAGCTATAAAAAAAAAAGAAGGGCTTTTGTCTTTCTTTGTGCTACATGTTAGAAAATTAATTAGCAACTATGAAGGCTCAGAAATAATTCTGAATTAATGTGTGGGACTAAGTCTCTGGAATGGACAAATCTAAAAAAAAAAAAAAAAAGTTATCCACCAAATTCTGTGAACTTGGCCTGCACAGTCTCCAGAAAATGCAAACGTATCATTGTCTAAAGGCAGCTACATCAAGCACCTGAGACTTAGCAGAGGCCTGGCCAACTTCCCACCTGACTTCAGTAGTGGGTTTAGCCATTAATATAGTAATAGTCCTCAGGGGTCTCTCCTGTTAAGTGCTCTTTCTGTTCTCCTGAAGTGGCACCAGGGGACTGCTCTACTGCTCCTCCTGGCAGGGTGTTTTTTTCTCAAGCACCGCCCACTGGTTGAAAACACTTCCTTGAGATTATTGCCTAAACTTTGTTTAACCATTGTTAGTCCATTTGTCTCTGTCCAGGACTTTACTGAATGCAGCTGGTTCATATCCTTTTTTCATTTTAAAAAGACTTTAATACTTAAATCCGTATTGACCTCAACTATTCATTGATTTTCAACTATTAAGATATCCACACACAGAGAAAGTTCTTGCAGTTGCATTAGAAACCCCTTATTAAAATAATCTGAAGTACAAAGATTATGAAAAAGCATAAAAGCTGACTGAATAAAATTAAAATCACCTGCAAACCAACCACCTTCTAGAAATAGCCACTTTTAATAGTTGGTTATATTTCCAAAGAATCTTTCCTTATAAAAAAAAATTGAATTCACAGAGTGAACTCTTTGTACTTAACAATGCATTGTGAGGACTTCCCCATGATATTGGAAACACATTTTTTATTGGCAGTCCAATGCTGGGCATGCAGAATACAGAACTCCAATAGATATTCCACATGAAAATAATCAGATCAAGCAACTAGTTATTTCAAAACCAATCAGCACATGATTAACAGCTAATTGTTAAGTTCTGCCTCCTAGTTAATTTATGAACACAAATTGATAAATTGTCTCTTCTAAGCTCCTGATTAAAATTATTAATTTAATTAACTTATCACTTATTAAAATGCTTTCTACATGAAGAATAAGATACAGTTTTAGATCATGGTTAGGGAAAAACAATTAGCTCTACCTTCACGTGACCACTTATTTGAAAATCTTGAGAGTTTAAAATGGCTAGTTTTTCTCCTTTGTAAAGACGTAGTTGAATTCAACAGTCATATCTTTGCATCTGTCTCATTAACTAATTCATTCAACAAATGTTTACTATCAGAGAGTCTGCTAGGTGTTGCCAATACGGCAGAAAACTAGATAGAAAAGACTTTGGGACTCATAGAGTTTACATTCTAATAAGGGGAGAAAGTAAAATAAAAAAATTGGAGAAGGAGAATTTACATGCTAGACCTCTGTGGGAGGGTTGAGTCCTTCCTGCTGAAGTTGAGACCGAAATGACAGTGTGGAGAGATTTGGGGAAAGCATTCAGTCAGAAGAAAGAGCATATGCAAGGTCTGTGAGGTAAGAAAGCTCCTGGTTCCTGTGGAGAACAGAAAGGAAGTCAGTTACTGGGGACAGTAAGTGAAGTTACTGGGGTATCGTCATGATGATGGAGAGTGGATAGAACCAGATTTATGCAGTGCCTTCTAGGTCATGGTAAGTATTGAGTTGGGGGTTGAGAATACCACCTGATTCATATTTCTTGTGGCTCCACAGAGAGGTGAGAATTTCCATTTCCAAGTAGGGAAACAAAGTATGAAGACCCTTGCCCCTTTACTTCAGGGAAGTAGAGTATGTGTGACTCAGTTCCTTCTGCATCCTCATTTTGGCTTAAGGGCACTCAGGATGGGTAAATTCTTTCCATGCCTTGTTCTCCATAAGGAAAGCCAAAGCCTAGGCCTGCTTTCTAGAGACAGATTTGTAAATCTGGATATTCTTGTCTCTCTGCAAACCAAACATGCCCTCGAGTGGACGGTCCGGGGTGTAGCTAGGTGATGAATACATCTGGTTCTGCCATATTATCCACAAAATATAATAACAAAAGCTTAGTGAAACTGCCCTACTACTTAAACAACTGAACTCATTTAATCCTCATAAAAATCCTAAGAGATGAGCAGGATTATTTTTCCTATTTTATAGATAGGGAAATTGAGACACAAAGAGGTTAAGTAATGAACTGAATGCCAAGTACACAACTAGAGAGTAGAAGAGCTGGGATTTGAACCCAGGTTTTCTGCTCTAAAGTTTATGCTACATCATTGATGCTTCTTCTAGTCTGCTCTGTATCTGGAATACTTTGTAATAAAAAAAATGTGAATGTAAGTAGTGTGGGAGACATACTTTTAAATGACTTCATATTATCCTACCTCTGCATTCACGCCATGGTGTAATCCCTTCACCTTCAGTATAGAAGGAACCTATTATTTGATTGTAAATAAGAGGATAAGGCCAAAGGTTGTGAGGTAACTTCTAAGATTCTAATTTCTATCTTGTTAGGAGGCACTGTGTATTGACTCTTCCCCTTGCTGATTTTAGTGAAGTAAGCTAGCTATTCAAAAGGCCTACATGGCAAGGAACTAAGAATGGCCTATGGCCAACAATCACCCGGGGGCTGAGCCCCACTGCCTGATAGTCAAAAAGCAATAGAATCCTGGCAATAGCTACTTGAGCTTGAAAGTGGATCCTTTTCGATTTGACTTTCAGATGAGTCCCTTGCCCTGGTCAACACCTTGATTTCAGCCTTTTGAAATCAGCCTTTTGAAGTAGAGTTACCCACTAGCTATGTCTATTCCTGAAACACAGAAAATATGATAAAATAAATATGTGACTTTTTAGCCACTAAATTTATGATAATTTTCTATATAGCAATAGATAACTAATACAAATAGTAATAGGATGTATATATATTGGCTACAGTGACACTATAGTAGTGAACTATTGGCCCCAGTAAGCTTTTCCCTACTTATCTCTTATCTCTGGTTCAGGTTGTGATACTCCCAAAACCTGGGTGTTCTCTCTGGAAGTGGATATAATATACACTTTCTAGAACTGCGACTTGTTCCTCCTCACAGGAGAAATCAGCAAGGTTCGTGTGCCTTTCTGAAGTCATCGGGACCCAAAATTGTATGATCCCATGCCTTGATTACATACAACCCCTTGAATGGCTTTGTCATCTCCTGTTCTTCACTGGGTCACTTCTCCTGGGACTGTCTACCAGCAGCAATTACTTCTTTCTCACTGACTCACTCACTCCACAGCACACACTCAAGAAAAGTAGAAATACATTACAATCGGTCTGATCACATTGTTCTGTTAAGAAGAAAAAATTTTAAAAAAGAGCAAAGAAAATTAATCAATCGATCAGTCAAGTAACAATGGCCAGTAGGAAGTTGTTACTCATATCAGAGTCCTTGTAGTTTATAAACCAATTTATATTTGCTTTTGTATCTTTACTAACTGGCTCAATGAATGCTTTTTGAAGAGTGAAATAAGTGACGGGGTCAAATGATTGGTTTCATTTATGGCAGAGATGTCTGGAAAGGGACAAACATCAGAAAGGAAAAACGTAAGAGAGAATGGTAAGGTGAAAGAGAGGCCAAAAAAAGTATTTTTTGGTTCTGACATTAAAGTGAGAGCTAAAGCAAACTTGACACTAATTCCACATGCTACTGTTCCCTCCTCCATCTTTTAACAGATCTGGAGTCAGAACAGCTTTCATAAATGCCATAGTCACCTTTCTATAGACACCATTTTAAAAATGATTTCATTTACTAAATAGATTTCCATTGGTCAATACCATCTATTTAGTTGGTGAGTTAAGATGAAATCCTGTCAATTTGAAAATACCATAAAAGGCAGTGTACTATTATATGTGTAAAATAGTTGCCTCCCCCAAAGATTTCACTACCTTCTAAGATTTTGTTATCATTGGCTTCGGTTTAATATTAATGGGACATTAGATGAAGAAAACAGTCCAGAACATGACACAGGACAATACCCTAGCTGAAATAAATCCTTATATTAAAGATAATAAATCTTTAAAAGAAGTAGAAGTATGGTAGTTTTGCAATCTTGTTCACCAGCTTACACAAAATATTTATTAGCATGTTACAGTTTAAGAGGAAAACAGTGATTTGAGATGTTGAGTGATTCTAGATATATCTGATCAGACATATAACTTCCAAGTGGCAGCTAGAATTTTGATATAGAACACTGAAATTATCCACAATGGATTACTGAGATACGTATATATGGTCAGTCTGGTATTATGTGCACTAAACCTTGCATTTCAAACCCTTCACTTAATAGAAGGATATGAAAAAGTCAACATTCTTCTCAGTATTAAAAAGATCAAATTCATGTTATCAATGTAGAATTCACTTACATATTGAGTTAATTTTTCCCCAAATAGACCCGCTTTCTTCTTTTTAATTTTTTTTGTCTTTGTGAAATACATCACCATGCACCAGAGACCCAAGTTAAAAATTTAGAATCATTCATATTTAGCCAGTATATGCATTGGATTTCAAGGTCTTGTTGATTCAGCCTCCTTGTAACACTGTGACGCTACTGCTTCCCCACCACTGGTGCAGATTCCTTTTAAATATAGCTTGCCTACGCTTCTGAAATAGTCTCCAAAATTGTCTCTGCTTCTCTCTGTGCTCCCCTCACACTTGTTCTCCACAATTGAAGCCAACATGATATACCTAGTATCGACTTCAGTATTATTAACCCTCTCCTCTAAAACCACGCAATGTTCTTTAATACATTTTGACCAAAGTTCCAACCTTTCAGAATGACATGCAGAGTCCCACGGAATGACACAGAGTACTGCGGAATTCTGTCTACAGCTGTTTTGCTTTTTGTTTTGTTTTGTTTTGTTTTTCCTAACATAGCCCACTGTGTGCCATTGCTTTGTCAAGCTGCTCAGATTTCTTTGTCACACCCCCTCATTCCAGTCTATATCATACCTGGTTACACCACTCCTCTGCAGCTCTTCTACTCCTGCTTGCACTTCCTGGGAGACCTTCACTGTTCTGACCAGCTGAGAACATCTGGCCGTCTTTCATCACTCAACCCAAGGTTTGGCATTTTTATGAAAACTTCCTTAGTTCTTCCACATCCAAATAGAATTGACCTCTATCTACAGTTTATTTTCTATATTTTCATAATCTGTAATATTTTTGTGCACTTACTTATGTATTATCATGCCCATCTATGTCATAAACATCTAAAAAAAGAGAGAAAATTTGTTTTTGCATACTGAGCCCCTAGAAACAGTCCATTTAAAGACTGATATCAAAGTAATGAATAGGTTTTCTGATATGTTATTCCACTTATATAGCTTTGCTTATTATATATTTGATTTGTATTTGATCAAAAAATCATAAAGTGGTCATAATATACATAAATGTAGAAATAAACATATTTGAAATACCCACTTTTTTTGTATATTCTCCCTTTCACTTTGTTTTGTCCTTCATTTCAAGCAGTTAGACCTTTTGTACTCAACACCTCAATAAGGCAGAAGGAAGACTTGCTCTACCTATTTTCTAACAGCATAATGCCCCTCAGTAAATGGAGAAATGCTATGTATACAATTAGTATGCAAAATATTTCCTTATTTATTTTGAGTGAGAGAGATAGAGAGCAGGGAAGGGACAGAGTCAGAGAGGAAGAGAGAGAATCTCAAGCAGGCTCTGTGCTGTCAGCCCAGAGCCTGACACAGGGCTTGATCCCACAAACCATGAGATCATGGTCTGAGCTGAAATCAAGAGTCTGACACTTAACCACCTGAGCCACCCAGGCGCCCCTACAATTAATATTGAAGAAGAGAATCTTCACTCTCACTCCAAATAGAAAATGTTCTTTTGGAAAAGAGGCAAGTTGGTGATGGCACATGATGAGGTCAGGATAGTAAATGGGTGGTTCCCTCACAGACAAAGAGAGCCTGAGCCTTGTTTTCCAGATAACACCATGGAAGTGGAGAGAAAAGGCAAGCCCTTAGATAGCCTTCCAGGGATTCCTGTACCTTATTTTTGAATGGAAATAGCAGCATGATACTTGTTCTTAGCAATATGGCATGGGGCTATAGGAGGCAGAGCCACAGGGTAAGGCAGAGAGGAATGAAAAGTCCCTTTGTGGAAACATATATGGATTGGTAAATGGGTGTGGACAAAACAATGGATCTAGCCCATACAGAATGGGGATACTGAGGACCTAATGAATCTCTCCAATGCCTTGTGCTATGTGAGATTTCCCAGAACTTAGCAGTAACTTGGAAAAAGAGGAAGGGTAGGTTATATCTTAAATAAAATTATGTTTCCACCACATTGGCAGAAATTTAGTTGTTATACAAAATAAACTTATAAAACAGAGATTCTTACTTATATAAATTTGAGACAGTCTATCCCCAGCCAACAAGTTGATTTATTTATAGTTGATTCTTTTACCAGTCATTTTAATAACAATACTTTTCATTGAATGCCATATCAATCACTCAGGTGACTGAGTCAGCCATTCATATTACCATGATTGACAGATTTTTAATCAGGTAACTTTTGCCAATTAAATATACATGCATATGCTTCACTACTTAGAACTTCTATGTTTACTGGTATTCAACTTCAATTAATTCTTAGCTTGATTTCAAATTCATCATATTTTAAGGAATTTAATCTGATTTTACAAGAAAAGTATTTAGAAAGTTCCACCAATTCTTCTGTCCCAACTGAGAATAACTGATTTGCACTTTTCTCAGGGAACATACTGCTTTTTTATATCTTATATTATAAAGATTTGTGGGGCATCTGGATGGCTCGGTTGGTTAAGTGTCCGACTCTTGATTTTGGCTCAGGTCGTGATTTCACGGTTCATGAGTTTGAGCTCCATGTCGGGCTTTGCGCTGACAGTGCAGAGCCTGCTTTGGATTCTTTCTCTCCCTCTCTCTCTGCTCTCCCTTGCTCATGCTCTCTCTCTCTCTCTCTCTCTCTCTCTCTCTCTCTTTCTCTCTCTCTCTCTCTCCCTCTCTCTCTCTCTCTAAATAAATCAACAGAAAAAATGAAGATTTTTGTGATTTTTTTGTTTTCTCTCTTGGTCTTGTAAGCACCTAGAGGGTCTATTTATTTTTGTGGGTTAAACATTTTTGTATCTTCTATGGAGTATAGTAGACTTGTTTAAAGGTAGAAGTGCTGAGCAAACATTTAGCGAATGAATGAGAAAATCAGTAAGTCACAATTATATTCTATAGAGCCAAAGTCACAAATACATTTTAGAACCCAAACATGTTAGGATAGAAATGTGTTTCTATCATGCCTATAGCTACAGAAGATGTTAATACACAAACTAATTCCTTCTGAAATATTTCAAATCTAACTATTTTTAATAACAAAATGTCCTAATAAGTTACAAGTTCTCTTGAAAGTGACTTCTGTGCTATTTGTAATATTTAATGATATTTGTGGGGCTTTTTAGAAGTTACATATCACTTTGGAAGAATATTCAACTAGATAGTCATGCAATGAGCTAGATAATCCTCCCTGGGGAATGTTTTCTCTTTGTGTACATGGGAGTCCGAGCAATGTTCTCTTGAAGATTATCTTATACCATGAGATGAGGTACTGCATCAGGTACCAGCTGCAATCTCCACATGGTTTTCTGCTCTAGTTTCAGAAAAACACATTGAAATAGACACATCTGAACATGATAAATGCAGGGATCACTGTAGCAGAGTCCTGTGCTCTGTAGGAAAGGATGCAGACAGTCAGTCAGATGGAGAGTTTAAAAGGGCATCCTGGCTGCCTAAGCAATCTGAAAACCATCAAAAGTGATAAATCTAGTGATATTCCCAGGTCATGTTCCAACTTCACAGTTTGAGTATAACCAAAGTTCAATTTGTGATCCAATTTCTCCTCTACACACTATCAAAGTTTGGTTTCCTTCTTGACAATATCACTTTTTGTCAACTGAGGTTCTGTTCACCCACTCCTACCAAACATTGAGTTCTTGTTCTATTATTATTCATTGCCCAAAATGGAACTGTATTTATGTTGTATATAATCTAAATGTTCCATATTGTCTTGTTACAAATCTGTCCAATATTTATCATTCAGATTTGTCCATGCGTCTTGCCACTTATATATATTAACAGTGTCTGCCTTGGATTATATCTACCAGATGTCCCAACTAAATTGATGAAACATGGCAGATGAAAAATATGACTTCTTTTGTATTATTAATATCTGGCAACAGATTGCTATCTCCTAAAAAATATTTTGTTGCCTCTTTCAATATTTTTTCAGTATCTGCTCTGTCCTGGGCCCAGTGATAGGCACTAGAAATGCATCTCACTGACTCATACTGAAAAACAATAAAAGGAAAAGTTCCCACTAATGACTCAGAATGGGAACATCTACAGTGACGGTAAAGAGGGCCTTCCAAGTTAAATGGCAGAAAGTCAGTGATGCCTGATTAACCTCTCTTCACATTCTCACTGAAACACAACACAAAATAAAAGGTTATGTGGAGAGATTTAAAAATACTGGAACTATTTTTTTTTAATTTTTCAAATATCAATAGAATGTCCACCAACCAAAGTTCTGATGAAGGCTTCAGGCAAAACAGCAGGTGCACACGAAGAAAAAGCATGATGCTCAGCAGTATTGTAATCACTCACTCCCTACAGACCCAGACTTTTTGTAAGCAGAGAGAAATAAGTCACACCCTTATAATACCAAACCTAGTTTATAGAGCATTCAAAGCTGTTTAAATCCTTCTCCTAGCCACATAACCTCTTTTTATGCAATAATTCTTTCCTACTTCAATTTCTAGAAATGTGTTGTATTTGAAGGAGGAAAAAAGATGTATGTTAGTGCTTTATGTCTGCCAGTAGCTGTCAGGGGCTTCACCCTGCCAAGGCATAGGAACAATACAATCTGGCCATTGTAGCTTACCATTTATTATCTGGAGAAAAGACACTCTATAACGTCTTTCCATTCATTCAGAAATAGGTAATTTCTGGTACAAAATTAGCAGTTTATTCTCCTGCTTTTTTAAATACTATAGACAGTGAAACAAGATAACAAAACAAAATCTTGAGACTTGTAGATCAAAATATTAATAGTTGCTTTTCTTTTTCATTTCAGTATTTTCATCTGTCAAATTTTCTAAAATAAATTTGTATTATTCTTGCAGTCTTAAAAGACTCTCTAAAATAACTCGGTGAAATAATTTAAACTAGGTCAGTCTCATGCTTTCAACAGATACTAGGACAGCTGGGATCTTGCTCTATTGGATTTGATTCAAAGATGATGTAGAATTTTGTTTTCTACACAGGAATTGCCATATGAGTCAACAGACTATGTGACCTTGCTCAGACTTTAACTAGATAGGCTGGCTACACCAAGTGCTTGAAATGTCTGCCTCTGAGGAAACAGAGTGAAATTGGAATTAAACCAAAGGATTTACCAGAACACAGTGACTATTAGAGTAATTCTCAAGAAGCTGACAGCAAATACATTTCACAAAAATCTCATCTCTACCCAGAACAATAGGAAATAGAATACATCTTGGGAATGGTATCACTGATATGATATACTGTGAACATTTTCATTTCAATTTTAATTCAAGGTCTATATGAAATAGGAAAAATAAAGTCAGGTGTTCAGGTTGCTTGGCACAAGGGACAAATGAATTTGCATTTAAGTTTTTTTAACTTTTATTCATTTTTTGAGAGAGAGAGAGAGAGAGACAGATAGAGCATGAATGGAGGAGGGCAAGAGAGAGAGGGAGACACAGAATCCAAAGCAGGCTCTAGGATCTGAACTGACAGCACAGAGCCCCATGCAGGGCTCGAACCCACGGACTGAGAGATCATGATCTGAGCCTAAGTCGGACACTTAACTGACTGAGCCATCCAGGAGCTCCTATATTTAAGTTTTATAAGCAATAACAGAAAAGGAAAAATAATGCCAAAGACAATAATAATAGCAACTATAACAAAATAAGTGACAATGCTAATACAAAAGTTTGGATGAATAGTTTTAAAAAGACTTCATTTTATTTAAGTTTCACAACTGTCCTAGCATATTGCTTTTGTCAATATTATAAATAGTCTAAGAGTACTCACCTTTTTCACAGCTTCCTTGTTAATTGATATTTCATGGAGTTTACAGTAACAAACTGGCAAGGTACCTTGTCTACTTATCACCTTCCTCAGATGTATCCTTTTCCTTCTGGTTGGGCTAAACTACCTCACTCACTTTGGGTCTTGAAGTACTCAGTTCTTGGAAATTTAAAGCCCAGCCCATATTCGGAAAGTGTGAAGCAAGACCTTGACATATCGGAGGGGAATAAAAGATTTAAACTCTGGCTGTGTTCGGTGGGTCTGTCATGGATTGCATCTCTTTCCCTGGAAAGAAAAAAAAAAAGATATAACCAAAGACTGTATTAATTTGTTCCTAGAGACTGAATGCACAAAATCCCTGAACTTTGCAAAAACCTATTGTTTTGCAAGTCTTACTGACACCTGGTGGCTAAATCTCAACAGATTTCGCAGTAACCAGTGATGAGCTGTTTTTGCAATAAAACATCTAGGATTTGCAACACACTTGACACTGAGGGAGCACTAAACACTTAACTCCAGTGTAAGCAGAGTAAGAAATTCAGAGTTAAAGCAAAATCTTGCAATTTATTCATGTTCAAAGACACTCATGGGTATTCATTTTTAAATTTTTACCCCTATTTCAAAAACTCAATTCATCTGCTGGAAGCTACTCTGTGGGGAAAATCTTCTGAGAGGTTGGAGGTGCAAACAAAATATCCAAGATGTATTTCTGATATTAAATAGATTTTGGTTGCTTTTTCTCTACATACAAAAGCACTAATAGAAGTACCAATATTTAAAATCCTTTCAGTATTATGTAGTAGGTCTGCTTTGTCCTCTTTTTTTTTTTCTTCCAGATAATAAGCAACATAAAAAAAAATCATACAAATTCACAGCTCAGGGAAATTCTACACACTGAATTACTGAGAGACTGAGGCCTTCTCATGGCTGTAATTTTAACCCAGTGGTTCTCAAACTTTATGATGCTGGAAAAAAAAATCACTTTATCTTTAAACACACATTGACAGGATACACCCCTAGCATTTCTGGTTCAGATTCAGTAGACCTTGGGTGGAGATCAGGAATATGTAATTTTATCTTACTTTCAGACTTATATTCAGAAATCCCAGAAGGATCCATCTCTCATTCTTCAAATTCCTCTGGTCCTTCTCCCATTCTCAGTATCCCGATTGTCTCTGGAATCCCCACTTCCATATCTGTAGCCCACCTAGCATACATTCTACTTCTACCCATAATATCATCCTGATATTCTCTTAGTGAATAACTTCTGCAGCCTCAGTCATGTTGAGCCAGTGTGATTTAGAAAAGCTTGACCCCATGTCTATTTGAGGGTTGGGCATGTGAGCCACACCTGGACAAGTATTCTGTTTCCCAGACCATAGGAATTGGTTTAATTGCTAGATGGTGTGCATTTAAGGGGAGACTTTTATTATGGGAATTACTGAGCAGGAATCAGTGTTGTTGTGGTCACTTGGCTGGAAGAATATAACCTTGAAGGTGCTGTTGGCCATACGTATTACTCTGTATGAAAAGTAAAATCACACACACTAAAACCTGGATTTGTTTGTGTCTGAAGCTAGTCAAGACACTAACTTTTTCTGTTCCATTTGTTCATAGATTCCCTTTGTTTTGTTTCCGTTATTTATAATGACAAATTCTGTAATCCTAGTTCCCTGGCATATGACTGCCTCACCTGTAAGCTCTTGTGTTTTTCCTTCCACATTTTCTGTGTTTGGGAAAATGGCAAGGGCAGACCCACTGTATAGAACAGGGCACATTACAGGGGATTTAGGGGGCTGAGGTGAGGGCAGGTTGGGTAGAACTGCGTTCCACATCAGCCCTCCTCCAACTCTAATGGGCCCCCACCTCCTCTGGCACCACCAGCAGGAGTTCACAGTTCTTTCTTCACAAGTGATATTTTAGAAATGTCCCGAGCTCGCTCTTGCCTCCAGTCCACTTGGGCATCTTCAGTTTGGACTTGAGGTTATAATAGGCATCTCTCACCTCTCAAACACCTCTCAAACACAGATCCAGTGCTGCCTGTTGAGAGGCAACTTCAGTGAGAAGCACCTGCTGGAGGGCAGATGCACAATGAATCCCATGATTTTAGCGAGAGCAATGGCACTGACGTCACTGCGCTCGTCCCACCAGACAGCATCATAGGCTTTGGCTTGAACTGCCGCCATAATGACGTTCACGTCCTAGTTCCCATTTCCCAGCATGTTCTGCTCGCGGCGGGGGGATCACTGTGGTGTTCAGAGACAACCTCTGGAGAATCTCTTGCAGCATTTCCTGGGCAAAGGCATTGCTGTCCTTGAAGATGTTACGGAAGGCATGCAAGGCACGAAGGTCCCTGTGCTGTGTTTTCACGGTAGATTTGGGGGGATGCTGCTTGGGGCAGCTCCAAAGATTCAGATTCAGATTGTCTCCTTTCCATGGCTCGTGTAACTCATGTTTTCACTTTTGTTTCCAGAGAGGGCTGAAAACCCCTGCCCTTTCCTCCGGAGGAAGAATGTAAGCTTCTCAGCCTTTTCAGGATTCCTGAGAACTACCTTATTTTCTGGCGTCCATGATTTATGCCTTGTCATGGGGAGAAAAGGCTGGAATCAAAAGGACACACAAAAAAATCAACTTCTTTTTTTAATAGAAAGATCACTATTGGATTGGTATGCTTTGCCACCAATGTCAAACTGCAGATTTAAAAAAAAAAAAAAATTAAAGAAAATCTGTGGGCTCCTGGGTGGCTCCAGTCATGATCTCATGGGTTGTGAGTTTGAACCTCACATTGGGCTCATTGCTGTCAGCACAGACCCTGCTTCGGATTCCACGTCCCCCTGTCTCTCTGCCCCTCATGTTCTCACTCTCCCTCCCTCTCTCTCAAAAATAAATAAACATGAAAAAAATTAAAATGCTTAAAAAATTAAAAAATCATAGAAAATCTAAGACCTTGTTTCCCTTCTCCCACTCTGCCTTTCAAAAATATCACAATTTTCTTGCTGTATTTTCCTTTCTGCAAATGCCAACTAGGCCTCAAAGCTGGGGGACACAAAAGAATTGGTCACTTCACTCCTTTTCTGACATTTCTTTCCAAGCGCAATGCCACTGACTCAGGAGACAAGGCCTAGGTGGGAGTGGCTGGGCCACGGCTATAATATTATCACAGCGTTGCCCTCCTCATTATATACATAATAATGTAAAAGCTTCATGATTTGGCTTCAACTTCAATGCCTGTCACTACACCGATTTCTTAAATACTTTCCAGCCAACCTGGTACTTTTTCATTAGCTCTTCCTTCATCTAAATGGATTATTGTTATTGTTGCTGTTGTTGTTATTATTACTATTGTTGTTATTAATGCACTATTAATTTTGCCTGAAATGTATGTCACCTCGTTCTGCACATGGATAACTCCTAGACACCTTTCAGACAGCAGCTTAAATGCCATTTGAACAAGACCTTCTATAACCACCTCCCCTAAAAGTTGTTCTCCCTGTTAGTGTGTGTTACTGCATCCTATTCGTTTCCTTCATTGCATTTTGCACAGATTTCAACTATGGATTTATTCTTGCTTGTTTGTGTAATGTCATTCCAAGACAGAAAAAACTATGTGTACTTTGTCTAATACCAATAATAGATCCTCTAAAAATGGCACGTTGAACAGATTATAATTTTTTTTTAATAAGGGTAGTCCTGCACAACTCAATTAAAAGGAAAGATGAATTTCATTGTATTTAAGTTAGCTTTTACTCCAAAATAGCAAATCACCATTGTCTGGCACGTTAGCCTAAGGCTGCTTAACAGACCACTAAATTTTGGCAGCAGCATGCCAAATACATTTTAATTTTAGCAAAATTGTTAGAAATATTAGTCCGTTTAGTTATGCAGTTGTCAAAACTTTGCAAATGTCCTTCTGGTTAATGCTCTGTAGTTTCAAATGACTGCATATCTGCACGCTTATCCTGACTTTTCACACCTGCTTTGGGTAATAACCCCGGTGACATATGCAGACACAACCTCGTGCCTGGCTAAAGAACCAACTGACTCATCATCCTTCCTCTCCCTCAAGGCAGTGCTACAAATGTTTTCCATCAGGGTCCTCCTTCCTTCAGTATTGTAAGAAACAATCTCATTCAAGAATAGTCTCTGTTGTCTGTCCTCTTTTTCTCAGTTCCATAAATCCAATCATTTGCTTGGTTTTGGATAAATCTGTTGTAAGCCCATGGAATACCGGCATCATAATTGATAAAGGTAAACTTCTTTTCAAATAATTAAAATAATGTTTCAATAATTTAAAAAATTCACTTTTGAAGTGAAATCATACATGAAAAACAAAACAAAACAAAAGACATGCTGTTGATTTTTAATGTCCATGTGAGGGCCTAGAAACTCACCTTACTTGCTTCAAATACAAGCTCTAAGGAAAATTGAAATGTTTTCATTATATGTGTTATTTATATATTTTATATTTATGGCTTGTACCACAACAGCATTTTACTTCAGTGTTTCAGTATTCTGTATTTCACTTATACAGAATGCAGTTTGATTTTGTTTTCTCATTAAGTTCATTCTCTAACATTAATAGGTTTTGTATACTAGTACAGAAACATAGTTTTCTGTGGGAAAATGCATTCCAAATTATAAGCAATTAACGTATTAAGTCTTTTGTATTGCAAATCCCATATTTGAGGATTCTTTTGGGGGAAAGTGATAGGAAATCCAATCTAGTCTTCTCCATAAAGGAGCTGAAGATGATTCCAAGTATTAAGAACACATAATGGATTATTAAAGAGATTTAAATAATAGTTTGGGGAGGGGTTAATTTATCAACCATGTTTATTTATGTTTAGGCAGATATAGTACAACACTGAAGAGGAGATATGAGTAACCACACATGTATTGTTCCTGGCTGTAATAAAAAACTCTTAATGTATGTACAGAAGATATGTTTTGTAATGGTTTTCCGAGAGGTGCTCATTATCGTATTGTTTACAGATTTTTTTTTAGTTAATAGGTATTAAACTTCATAACATGATTTGGTATAGCTACCAATATCATGATACTATTTTATTTCTTCTTTAACTTGTTTTTGTAGTAAATTACATTAATAGATTTCCTTATCTCAACTAAGTTTTGAAGTCATTAGACTCCTTCATGAGTCTTTAATACAGTGATAGGTTGTACTTACTAATAGTTTGAGTCTCTCACATCTTTGCTTAAATGTGAAAATGTTCTTTTTTTGCATTCTTTCTGTTGTTTGCTATCAGGGTTTTGCTCAACTGGTAGAATTTGTTGGAAGATCTAGAAAATTTAAAATGAGAACTGTAGCTTCCTTGAAAGGTTGGTAAAATTTACAGTTTCCATGTTACATTTAATTATCTTTTTCCTTGTGTTTCCCCCCAGCCTCATCTGTAAGTTCTTTCAGTGTAGAGACCAGGTCCTGTACCTCTGAACATCCAATACTTAGTGTCAGCTTTGCCACATAACAGATATTCTGTGAATTAATGTTCAGACATTAACAAAGTGGTGCAGTTGGAGAATTCTTTGGATCTAGCCAGGCATAAATAATGAAAGGAAGAGCTGTCTTTACACAATTCTCCAAACTGTAAGCTTTCTCCCAAACAATAAATAATCCCTCTACTTTAAGATAAATGAGCATAAGGAAAATTTTTTTCATCTAACAGTAATATTATCTGGATGATATTCCTTGAACTCATTGAAGTCCAATTTTACTTTCATTCAGTTTTCATGAATCTTGAATATCACAGGGTACAGCCACACAATAAACATTAAAATGTTAATTTTGCCTTTGAAGAAATGATAGACTTTAAAAGGAACATTAAAATAGAGAAGACAACCAAATTTTGCATACACAAAAAGGTGTTTTCAAAGGTCTGAAAATCTCTACCTGTGTTCTCTTTCAAAATAAAGGGGCTGAGAAAGAGTAGGACTATAATGAATGCACAGGTATTTGTTATCCAGGTTTTGGAGATGAACCCTTAATGTTTTTTTTTTCTTCTATTATTAACAGTTGAAAGCCTTAGCATACTTGAAAATAAAAGTGTACTTAACATTCAGAACAGCTCCTACCATATTCCTCTCTGAATTTTTCATCTCTATATTAAACGTGCTGAGCTCTCCCTCCTTGTAGACCACTTAAGCTCTTTTGTGAAATAGACTATGTCTTCTTTATCTTTATTTCCTTAAATATCCCTAGCATAATGGTATTCATGAACTAAAACATTCTGTAAATGTATATGAATTTCTTTTTAAAAATTATAAAAAATGTGAATGTAAAACTATGACATTAAAGACCACATTAAACAGTATGTAAAAGATATACTAGAACCTAACAGATTATATAGAAAACATGATTGTGCACATTTTAAGTAATATATTGTTCTCTCTATAATGTAAATGTTCCTCATTGGCTTGTTTGTATGAGGCCAAATATCTCATTTATTATTGTAAAATATTTTTCTTCAAGCACTTAAATATTTCTTTTATAGATTTTTTTCCTGAATCAGAAGTTCTGACAATTGGAATTACTAATTATAAAACCACAAGGAGTTCAAAGTTTAGGTTTACTTAAATGGAAGAATTTTTCATGAAATGCTAAACATTAAAAAAATCCTTGAGGAAAAAATTATAAATTGCATTGGCATGACCAGCAGATTCTAGGTAAATGGACACAGATGGGAAGTTTCAGAACTTTACAAAACCCTTAAACAGACATTTTTCTTCCAGTCTTTTCTTTGGTGATTAAGATCCATTTTATAAAGATTGAAGTCAAGGAAATTATTCACATCTATGCTTAGTACTATTGAAGCATTAAGCTGACAACCTTTCTCACTGTATTTTTCCACATTATAAAGTGCTCCAAGCATTGTGGTAATTACCCCCTTGGAATATATAAATTGCCTTATATAAACTCTGACTATCGTTGCTGAGTTGGGCTTTAGGATTTTCTCTTGGGGCATTATAATAAGTTAAGCACCTATATTTGTCTTAAAATTCATTGTCCAACTACATAAGCCTCCAGTGTGACAAAACCCATTATTTTATGGCTCTTTTGTCTAATTCTAACAAAAATTAAGAAATTCATTTCAGCCTTTTCTACATAGAAGTAAATATTTTAGGAGAACACAACAGTTTTTATAGGTAAAGTGTCATGCCAAATGGAATGAACCTTCTTTCTGTAAATATTTTTTAACTTTCTGTAGCTTAGTTTGGGGGTTATCTCAGTTATTTATTGGATGATTATTGTATGTCAGGCTAGGGATTGGCAGTAAACCAGGTTGTGAGTAATTAACTGGGTGTTGAAAGATAGGAGACAAATGTTTTGGTGAGGAAGGTAGGAGTGAGAGAGAAAATTAGGTTGAGTGCAGAGACCCAAGATGTACATTACTCAGGACATTCAGTTATTCCTTGCTCTCCTCTATCAGAAAGAATATACTGAGTGAGAATGGAAAATTGAGAGTAACAAAGTGTTCACTGTTACAGTGCACAAAGATGCACCCCTACTGAGAAGGATCTGATTAAATTAGGTTGCTTGAAATTTATTCAGTGGCAAAGTGTAGGGAAAATTCACTAGGAAATAAAAAGGAATAGGAATAGCTTGCAGAATTGAAAATGCTGGTTTAAATATTTCAATTGTTATTTCTCTGTAGTAATGGCATTCTGTAGCAAATGCCCTCGCTTACCAAAGTTGGACACTTAGAACTGGATTTAGGATTACATATTTGTTTTCTGAGATCTTGATAAATGTCATAAAAACTGAAACACAATTGTCATGTTTACTTCTTCCAAGTCACAGTGCCCAGATTCAGAAGGGTCTCAATCAATGCTTGAATAAATAGATGCATTAAAATCCTGTCTGTGAGTTGTAGCATTTCTTTGAATTAAGAAAAAAAAATGAGAAGCAAAATGCTAGAAAATGCTGATGTAAATTGGAAATTAACATTTAAAAGCTGTTTTTAGCTACCAAGCTAAATCTTCCAGCTGAATCATAGCAAAGTAGTGAAATCAGTTTGTGAAAACAGGGTTAGTAATCCAAGTATAGGCAGTCCAGTGGTGTGAATAGCAGTATTATGACTTTTTCCCTTTTTTCTTACTCACGTTTAGGAAACTATGAGATTAGATTCTGGCATGCACAGGATTAATGGGAGAATGGGGTGGCCAAAGAACATGGCAGTCATTACTGAATTTGAGCAGTATGATAAAGTCTCACGCACCTTAGTAAATCCCAGAGCAGCACATGTCCTAATACTGAAAATGAAAAGTTAGTTGTAAAGCATTATCATGCCAGAGAGCTTTGTTAAGATGAGATTTTAAGAATCTTTAAATAGCTGATATTTAAAGAAATAACAGCATTATAATTGGGAGATACTTAATTCAGTTACGTATGTACTCTCCAGACAAATGAATTACTTTTTGAGAGAGAATCATAGTACATTTGGACGATAAAGTAAAATTAATTAACTCAGTGTCACAGTACACAGAGATTTCAAACACAAAAAGCCCGTTAGCTGAGCATGAGCCAGAAACTCAGTTTTCCAGACGTAGACCTGGATGATAGCTGTAATTCATGTCATTTTATGACATTTCATGGAACATTTGGTCATTATGACATTTATGATGCAATGAAATAGGCCATAAAATGCTGTAAATTGTTGGGAACAAAAGACATTCATATTTGTGATGGGCATTTGAGTTTCAATCAAGACTTTAGTACGTTAAATCAAAACTCACAGTTGAATGCAAAAGTTTTACTTTAACATTGTAGTTCTTTCTTTTATTTTTTCTCCTTCCCCATCTCCTCTCAACGTTTCTTCCTTTCCACTCCCTTTCCCTCTCTCTCTCTTCTTTATTAAATCAGCTGAGTAGTACAGAAGGACTATAAGTAAAAACAGAGGGGTTTTTTCCTCTCATATTTACTATTTCAGTATTTCTAGAGAGTGAAAAACATCTATACATATTAGTCTATGTGAATGGGAATAGCAAATAAAGAAATTGCAGAATACACAATTATCAGTTCATTTGTATATGTCTTGTGCTCAAGTAAAAATGTGGAACATGCAGAATGCTTACTAGTAAATGATTACTATATTTTTCCTAAATCTTGTAATATCATTTCCTAAAAACTTATTTTAGCACCTACTGTAAGGTTTTTAAAATGTCAGAATTGACCTTGCTGAATTATGCATGAAATTAATACAAAAGTTTTTTTTTTTTTTCCCAGGAAATAGATTTAAAATGCATATTCATTTTAGGAAGAGAAAGACAAATGTATGCCGGAGAGCATTTTTACTAACAAAGCTTGGCTATTCTTTTAGATCTTGTTACTTGTTTAGGTTAGTATCTAGAAAGTCACCAGAGTATCATTTGAATATTAAACTTTGATAGAAGATTCATTACGACCAAAGTATTCCAAAAATGTCGTCACCCACAATGCTCAATCAATGTAGAAGTGCCTAGCTGCAAAAATATGTGAATGCAAATAAGAGTACTACTGTTATTACCAAGATTACAACATTCTGGGCTGCCTGGGTGGCTCAATAAGTTAAGCATCTGACTTTTGATCTCAGCTCAGGTCTTGATCTTAGGGCTGTGCATTCATGCCCTATTTTTGACTCTGCACTGGACATAAAGCCTACTTAAAACAAACACACACACACACACACACACACACACACACACACACACACACATTCCAAACTTGCAATTTTATGGCTGGTTCACAAATAAAAGATTAATTCCCTTACCTAATGCATATAAACTACTGTACTTTCCAATTATCTACTTGCAAACTCACCTTTTACCATTGGGTGAAAGATAAAGACAGTTATTTGAATATTCCAATATTACAGAAAAAACAGTTGAAAATATTATTTAAAATTTTTTCCAATGTTATTTTGTAGGGTGTAGAAAAATATGGTGATGCATAATTAAGCTCAGTAACATGAAAATACTATTAATAAAAGTTATTATACTAGTAGAATTACTCTCCTTCAATGTATTTGAACCACATTATTTTATCCACTGTTTCTCATTTAATCTTGTACGGTGTTTGTGGTCGAAGACCAGAGTAAATCACAGAATGGAAAGGCAAATGGGTTTGTTAGGAAAGATAAGTTTTATTGTTTTAATTTAAAAAAGAAAGTCCGTGTCATGAGGAAAAGTAGATTAAATTTACAAGGATATCCTCTCCCTTACTGACTGTATCACCCTCAATGGAGCTATATCATTCTTAAACACTCTCAGATTCACTTTCACCTAACATTGATAAGCTTCATATGCCTGCACTCTGCTAACTGTCTGCAAGTGCAAGAACTTGGTGTAGTCCTCAAGAAAAATTTCTGAGGACTGTATAACTCCATTTTATAACTGGTAAAACAGACTTGAGAATCTTGCTCAAGGTCACATGGAGATTGTTTCGAGATAGGGCTTTGAATCCACATCTACCTAGAATCTAGCACCCAGTCCCATGAATAAAGTCAGGTCTATATTTTCTTTCCCAACCTGTGTTATCTTTTATTTCCTTTTCTTGCCATATTGAATTAGCAAGCACTTCTTGTACAATATCCAAAAGGAGTGATTCGGGAAGGCATCCTTGCCTTATACCTGATTGTAGTGGGAAAATTTTGAAGTTCTCACCATTAAGAATGATGTTTTCTGTAGATTATAGCTAGGCTGTATTACATTAAGAATGTTCCTTTATCAAATTGAGAATTTTCCCCTTTATTCCTAGTTTACTGAGCTCTTAATTGGTGTTGGATTTTGTCAAATGCTCTTTCTGCATCTATTGAAATGATCATATGAAAATTTTAAATCTGTTGATGTGATAGATCACATGAATTGATTTTTTTGTGTGTGTGATTTTTGAATGTTGAAACCCCCTAGCATATCTGGTATAAAATCCATTTGGTCATAGTGTACAATTCTTATTATACTTTTTTGTATTATATTTGTTAATGTTGAGGATTTCTGCACCTATATGTTCATGAGAGATACTGGTCTACAGTTTTCTTTTCTTGTAATGTTTTTGTCTGGTTTTGGCCTCATATAGTGAGATAACAAGTGTCCCCTCTGCTTCTATACTTTGAAAGAGATTATAGAGAATTGGTATAAACTCTTCCCTAAAAGTTTGATAGAATTCATCAGTGAGTCTATCGGGGTCTGATGCTTTCTGGTTGGAAGGTTATTAATGATCAATTCTGTTTTCAATGTTATTGATTGCTGCTGTATGCTTATTATTTCTTTTGTTCTGCTTACTTTAGATTTAATTTGCTCTTCTTTTTCTAGTTTCCTAGTGAAAATTTAGTTTATTGATTTTATATCTTCTTTTCTAACATATGCATTCAATGTTGTAAATTACTGTATAAGCACAGCTTTCACAGCACCCCACAAATTTCGATAACCGTTTTCATTTTTATTTAGTTCAAAATATTTTTCTCTTGAGATTTCTTCCTTGACCCATGTGTAAGTCAGAAGTGAGTTGTTTAATCTCTGTGTATTTTAGGATTTTCTAGTCATCTTTCTATTATCAATTTCTACCTTTATTCCATTTGTTTGAGAGCAGACATTGTATGATTTCTATTCTTCTAAATTTGTAAAGGTGTGTTTTATAGCCCAGAATGTGGAATCTTGATGAATGTTCTCTGTGAGCTGGAGAAAATGTATATTCTGCTATTATTGGATGAAGTAGCATACAGGTGCTAATTATACCCAGTTTATTGATAATATAGTTGACTTCAATTATGTCCTTACTAATTTCTTCCTGCTGGATCTGTTCATTTCCGAAAAAGGGCTTTGAAGTCTCCAACTATAATACTATATTCATCTATTTCTCCTTGCAGTTCTGTTTTTGCCTTTTGTAGTTTGATGCTTTAAGAATTGTCTTTTTGGAGAATTGACCTTTTTATCTTTATGTATTATCTTTCCTTATCCTGATAACTTCTCTTCCTTTGTAGTCTGCTCTGTATAAAATGAACATAGCTTCTCCTGTTTTCTGTTTGATTTGTGTTAGCATGGTATAATTTTCTCCATGCATTTACTTTTAATATATGCAGTATGTATGTATATATATAATATATACTCAATATATTCAATATATATAATATACTTTTAATATATATGTATTTTTAAGTTTATTTATTTATTTATTTAGAGAGAGAAGGAAGGGGGAGGCAGAGAGAGAGGGACAGAGAAAATACCAAGCAGGCTGTATGCTGCCAGCACAGAGCCTGACATGGAGTTCTATCTAACAAACCAAGAGATCATGACCTGAGCTGAAATCAAGAGTTGGATGCTTAAAACTGAGCCACCCAGGCACTATATATATATATATATATATATATATATATATATATATATGTGTGTGTGTGTGTGTGTGTGTGTTTTACAATGTGTTTTTTCTTATGACAGCAAATAGTTGGGTCATGTTTTTCTTTTGTTTTGTTTTGTTTATTTTTATTTACTCAGTCTCTCAGTCTCTGTCTTTTAATTGGTGCATTTAGACTATTGATATTCAAAGCGACTATTTATATAGTTGTGTTAATACCTGCTCTATTTGTTACTGTATTCTATTTCTTGCCCTTGTTCTTTGTTTCTGTTTTTGTCTTCAACTCTTTTTCTGCCTTTTTTGTTTGTTTGTGTGTGTGTGTGTGTGTGTGTGTGTGTGTGTGTTTCTTTTCAGAGAGAGAAAGAGAGAGTGAGCAGGGGAGAAGCAGAGAGAGAAAGGAAGAGAGAGAATTCCAAGAATTCCAGTCTGCTGACTGCACAGAGCCCAGTGTGGGGCTCAGTATCATGAATCATGAGATCATGACCTGAGCCAAAACCAAAGTTGGATGCTTAACCAACTGAGCCATCAAGTTGCCCCATCAAGTTTTATCGTTTGATTTTTGGAAATCTTTATGTGTTCCAGATGTAAGTCCTTTGTCAGAAACGTGTTTTGTAGATATTTTCTCCAGCTCTGTGGTTGATCTCTTTTTTCTCTCAATTTTTTCATGAAACAAAAGGTCTTAATTTGATGAAGTCTAATTTGTCAATTTTTCTTTTGTGATATGTTCTCAGTTTCCTGCAAGACTAACTCTGAGACTAATCTCCTGAGAGACGTAACTTTGACTAACCCAAGATCATAAATATTTTCACCTATGATTTCTTCTAAACTTTAATAGTTTTACACTTTACATTTAGTTCTACATTCATTTTGACTCAACTTTCATAAAAGATGTAAGGTATATGTTGATGTCCTCTTTTTTTTTTTTTTTTTTTTTGGCACACAGTTGTCTAATTGTTTACTACCATATATCAAAAAGACTATTATTTTTCCATTGAATTGCCTTTGCACCTTTGTCAGAAATCAGTCATTTTTTGGGTGTTCTTCTGGACTATTTGTTTTATTCCATTGATTATGATTCTATACTTTAACCAATAACTTGATCACTGCAGCTTTGATTGCTGTAACTTTGTTCTAAATCTTGAAATCAGGTAATGTGGGCTTTCTAAATTTATTCTGAGGAGGAAAGAACATGGAGGATGGCATTCAGTTTTAGGGGTCAGCTCTGGAGGTAGCATACCTTACATCATTGTCAAAAATCAGACACATGGCCAAACCTAACTGCAAGAGATGCTGATAAATACAGGTTAGCCGTATGCAAAAGAGGAAGAATAAACAAGTTTGGTAAAGTCTGCTGGTTTCTTCAACAGAAATCAATGAATATTTTGTTTTAGCTTTAATGATAAGGCTGTTAAGATATACAAATTTTACTTCAACTCTATCTTTCCAATCTCATCTTTCATTTTCCTTGGAAAAATTACTAAAAAGTGGTATGCCCCTAAGTCTTAAGATTATGGTTTCTTCTGTTTCTTCTGCTGTATTTCTACTTCTCAAAAATCCTACCTGTCACTCACAGATGGCCTCAGATGCTACCTACTAAATGAAACATTTCTGGATTCCTAATGATATGTATGATGTCTCCTTTCTCTGGACCTCCATAATACTTTATATTAATGATGTTCTGTTTATACATTTTATTTTCTTTACAATTATTTATATACTCTTCACTAGGTTTATATTTTTTGAATATGGCTATAGTTTATAAATATGTTTTATTCCTTGCTGTATTCCTAACACAAGAACTCAGTAAACATATGTTTTATTGTTAATGGTTCAGCCAAATGGCCCTAACATTTCTAGTGAATTAAATTGAAGTCCTCATCGGGCCAAAGCTCAAATGAAAGAGCATCAGAATTCATATGGCATTTTGTCACTATGAAATGCTTCTATAAGGGTCAAAATATTTCTCTCTAGATTATAACCCCTAAATCTGTCAGAGGTTAGGGGAGGTGGCTGGAGAACACAAGGGCAGGGAACTGATTTCTAAAACCTATACTTCTGGTCATCTTTGTGGCTATGACTCTTAAAATATCATCAGTTTGTCATTGCCAAGGGAAGGAAAGCAATTCATACCTCTATTACCTCCTATTCCTTTTGTCCACCCTAGCCCAGGTGGGTTTTTCAAAGGCAGTTGGAAGAGGAGAAGGAACAAGAAGGAAACAATGAAATAAGGAAAATAACCCTGAATGTAAGGGGATTTGAAATATTCTGTGACCTACAGAAGTCAAGTGAATGTCAGAGTAATAATAGAGAGAAGCATTTTCTGGCTACAAACTTCATTAATTAAATTAAGAAGTGCAATTCCATTAATTAATTTAGCCTACAATATTCTAAGAGAACCACTGGGAATTCTCAGCATTTTTGTATCTCATTTCTGTTGTAGATGATCCCTGTCAACTCTTATTTCCTCCAAGTACCATGTGGACCATGGTTTATATTTCTACTACAGGCAGATGTTGCACTTAAACAGTGTTACTCATGAAATAGCCAAATACAAGTATATATGTTTCATCAATATTATATTTATTCCTCTGTATCTAAAATATTGGTGCATTTGTTAATATGTACACATAATTTGTTGATGACGTTTTTGTCTTTTCATCCCAAATATTTCATATCTCTCTAAATGTTATCACCCAGCTTGTAAAACCAGAAATCTAAAATCATCTGTATCACTCAAACTTTAGTCAACAAATCCAATTGATTATATCTTCTACAGATTAGTCTTTCTATCTAGCCATCATTGCTCTATTCAGATATCTTTATCTTATTGTCTAGGTTACAATAATAGCTTCATAACCTATCTCTTTTCTCTAATCAGTTAGTGATATTGCACCCATTGTTAATGAATGTCATCAACTCATTGCCTTCCTTAAAGTTTCTTCAGAAAACTTGTAGGATACAATTTCAATTTCCTAGTAAGAATGGCCTTCAAAATTTTCCCTGGACCTAATTAACCATTGCTGGGGGCGATGGGTGGGGGGGAGCATTTATTTATTTTTAACCTGGATCCACAGATAATTTCAGAAAAATAACAAATGTTATATTTATGTGCGATTTTCTTATGAGGGCAGTATAATTATTTTTCATTATTTATTCAAACTTATACATGACCTCTCAAAATTTAGTCTATTGTTCTATAATTTTATCTCTAACTTTCCTTCATAATTTTATGACTCAGCATATTTTTCCATACTGTTACAGCTTCCAGGTGCCTTTCCTTTCCCCCTCGATGTTTTAACCATACTTCCCCTGTGCAAAAAAATAAAAAAAATAAACCCATAAAACAAAATAACTTTTTAACTACTATATAATCTTCAACCCATAGTTCAACCACATCATGCTTCTTTTCAGCTCTTTTCTCCACTCTAACAGATTTAACAACTTCTATGAGCTACTACTATATTTTTTATATATGCCTTATGGTAAGCTGCTTCTTTTCTTAAAAATTTTTTTAACTTTTGTTTATTTCTGAAAGAGAGGGGGGGTGGGGAAGGGGAGAAAGCCAGAAAGAAGAAGACAGAGGGTCTAAAGCAGGCTCTGCACAGTGAGCACAGAGCCCAACACAGGGCTCAAACTCATGAACAGTGAATTCCTGACCTGAGCTGAAATCAAGAGTCAACCACTTAACCAACTGAGCCACTCAGGCACCCCTGGTAGGCTGCTTCTAAAATGGCTCCCAGTGAGTCCTAGTATTCAAATCCTTGTATACCCTTTTCCCTTTGAATGCTATCCACACCTAATTATTTCCTTCTATTGAATAGAATACAGTCAAAGGGATGAAATGGCACATCCAAAATTAGGTTAAAAAAATCTAGTTTCCATCTTACTTGGCCTCTCTTGTTTTCTCTAATGAAGAAAACTGCCATGTTGTGAAATACTATGTGAAGAAGCTCTTGTGGCAAAGATCCAAGGCAAGCTTCTGGCCAACAACTCATGAGGAGCCAACAACCAGAGAGGAACTGAATCCTGCCAACAACCACGTGAGTGAGTCTGGAGGTGGTTTCACCTCCAGCTGAGCCTAGAGATGACTGTGGCTCCAGCTGACACTTGATTGTCAATATTGCCAATATTAGGGGACCCAGGAAAACCATTCTCAGATTACTGACCCACAGCAACTTTGAGACAATTAAATGTTGCTTTAAGCCACTAAATGTTGAGGTAATTTATTATTAAACAATAGATCAGTGATACACAGCATTATTATTATTATTATTATTATTATTATTTTGCTTGTCACAGGGAATATGGATTAGATGAAATAAGGTAAGTTTTGGAACTAAATCACACTGAGTTCAAATTCTACTTCTGCCACATTGTCAACAATGGATTGGACAAGTTACAATAACAGTTTCCTTATTGATTAATTTTGATACCTGTGTTTCATGATTGTTGTGAGAACTATCACAAATAATAGAGTCTCTACTGATGGTTTGTTATTGTTTATTGTATTATTTGTCTACAGAAGTGACTCTTCTGCTTCTGTATATGATTCTCAAAGGCAAGGATAATGTTCTCATCCACTTCTGTATCACAGTATTTGACATATAGTATTCAATAATAAATGTTGAATTTAAAATTAATTAAGTAATGAAAATTACATGTATTATATTTACTCCTTCTCTTAAAAGCAAGTATTTAGAAATATTCAGTGCTTTGGATTCTTATTTATTTAATAGGCATTCAAGAAGCAAAACCTGGAATCTATTTCTTCATATAAAAGTTGACAGTTTTAATTTTGCAATGCAGCTATTCTATTTCCTTCATCTTTCAAGCAACCATAGGATTTATGTTAGTTTTAATGTTAACATATGCTCATTATTAATTACTTAATGTAACTACAATCAATAGTGAAAACAAAACCTTCAAAGTATGCTCATGAAAGTAAAGCACAGCCAAAGTATCGTCCTTTATTGGAACAAATCTGTTGTTCTCTTTAATCCCTCTCTCCCCTAGAGTTCACCACTTCTTGAAATAAAATAAATAATACTGTGGAGCACACTACTTTGTAATTCCCAAGAATGTTTTTTTTATTTTTTTAGTGTATGTGAATTAAACGCAGATTTTTATGTAAAAGCTATGTTTTTTTTTTGTTTTTGTTTTACTATTTACCTCTCTTCTATATTTTATCTCTTTACATTTTTAAAGGATAAGCTTCCAGCTCTTACCCTCACCTGTGTTTATTCTTTTTTTGTTGTTGTATATTTATTTATTTGGAGAGAGAAAGAGAGAGAGAGAGAGAGAGAGAGAGTAGGGGAGGGGCAGAGAGAGAAAATCCTAAGCAGGCTCCATGCTGTCTGCACAGAGCCCGAGGATGGGCTCAAACTCACAAACCAGGAGATCATGACCTGAGCTGAAATCAAGAGTCAGACGCTTAACTGACTGAGCCACACAAGTGCCCTCACCTATGTTTATTCTTAAGTACCAAATTCCCTTCCATGCAGATATGCTTTGTCACAATCCCCGCTAGATTTTAAGTATTCTGTGAGCAAATCAGCATATAGTCACCTGCATTTTGCTCTAGATTCCAACACTTGTAGACTAATAAGGAGGTCACCAAAACGGTTCTCCTACATGAACATTTCTCTTCCAGTACTGAATCACTCATATCGGCCTAAAAATTGTGCTGCTGTATTTCCCTTCCTAAAAAGATGTCTCTCAACCTCACTGTACTGCCCTCTCCAACTAGCATTTCATTGATTGTCTTCCCTTAACCACAATACACATCGAAAGACCTTTCTATGTTAATGTCTTCCATTCTCTTTCCTCTATTTCTCTCTTGTAAACATTTGAATTAGGCTCTCACCCTACAGCTTCACAGAAATTACTCTTGCCCAAAAACAGTGATCTCCACATTGCTATTTCAACGTCAATCCTCAACCCTAGTTTTATTTCAAGTATCACAGTCAGTTAAAAATTGGACATGGTAAAAAAAAATTGGACATGGTAGATCAAACTCCATATCTACTTTGTCCTTCTTGAGATATTTTCTTCATTTGACTTTCTGGATGCAAGCATTTCCTGGTATCTGTGTTCCATGTAACTGCCCCTCTCAATCTGTTTTAGTTTCTTCTTATTTTCCAAAATCTTAATCTAGGAATTCCCTAGAGCCCCATTCTTAGAGTTCATTTTTCTCTATATCTACACTGTCCAATGGAAATATGAACCACCAAAGAAATAAGTGAAATTAATTTTAATATATTTACTCAAATGTCTCTAGATATTATCTAATATTTAACTATATAGAAGTTTTAGTGAAATATTTTACATTCTCTTTTGCACACTAAGTTTTTGAAATCTGATGCATATTTCACACTTACAGCACATCTCAATTGATGGTAGCTATATTTCAAATGCTCAATAGCCATATATGGTTGTGGCTACCACATTAGACAGTACAGGTCTATATCTCTACTCCATTGATGTTTCCTTCTTGTTTCATAGTGCTAAATATTATCTATATGATGATGAGTACCAAATTTGTATTACAAGGGAAGATCTCTCCTTGAAAGTTCACACTTTTAGGCACAATGACCTACATGAAATATCCTCTTGAATCCCCAATACTCATCTCAGGCTTAACACACACATCCAAAAACAAACAAACAAACACACCTTCATCTTGTATTTTTTCCCATCTCAGTTAATAGCAACAGTAATGATTCCAAACATACAACCACAAAATCTTGAGTCATTCTTGATTTGCTTTTGCTAACATAGTCCACGTTTAATCTTGTTGGCTTTACATTCAAAATATTTCCCAGCATCTGAACACTTCTCACCAACCCAAGTTCGGACACTATCATTTCTTGCTGGTACTGATGTTCTAGCTTGCCAATTAATCTCCCTGCCTCTTTATTATTTATTTCCAAACATAGCAACCAAGGTGATCCTGTTAAGATATAGCAGGTGATATCATTCCGCTACTCAAAACTCTCCAATGGCATACAATGTCGCTCATGATAAAATGTCTTAGACCTGGATGGTTATTACTTCTTTACCTGTCTCTTGTTGCTCTTTCCCTATTTCTTTCTGCTCCAGGAATATGAGCATCCTTGTTGCACTCATACAGCAAGACTACTATTTGCCCTTTGTTTTGCCTACAAAGTTTTTTTTTCCCCATATACTCATGCTGTTGGCTTTCTCTTTTAAGTTTTCATCTATATCCTTTTAGTTACCCTCCAATTAGCATTTTTATCCTTTTTCTTCACTTTATTTTTCTCCATATAAGTTATCTCTGTCTAACATACTATATATTTCCTTAATTATTTTATTGTTGGTCTTTTCCACAAGAATGTAATCTTCATGAAGGTAAGTATTTATATCTATTTTATGAACCACTGGATACACATCACTGGAAAGATTACCATGTATAGAGAAGGTTCAGCAATACCTATCAAAGAAATATATGAATTAATTGATTGATTAATATAATAAAACATCAGAATGTTTTAATGACTTTGGCAAACAAGTTGTTAAAGAAATAAGTAAATCTAGTGAAAGACACAATCTATATTTTCTTGTAAATAATTTTTAATTGTGGTATTATTGTGTTCCCCATTACTTGAAGCATCCATCATGAAAGGTAAAACCTGTCTAGTTAGTGTGAAATTAGGCTCTTCTCCCATAGAGAAGAATAAGGAAAGGGAAGTAGGAAATAGACCTCTTTTATTCCTCTAGTATTTGTAGAACAACTAAAAATTGGAATAATAATTGTTGCTAGTTACTGCTTTTCATTGAGAAAGCTATTGTTATAATATAATATTTGCATATAATTGACCTCCAAAACTGTGAACAGATAATAATTATATTCCAAAGAAAAAGCCATCACTCAACCACTCCTTCTACCCATTTTGTATAGAATAAAAAATAGGTCTGAAACTATAGGCCTTGGCATATTCCTCAAATGATAATTGTCCCATCAAAAGTTATCAATGTATCTCCATCAAGTACTATCTCAAATAGAAGTTAAATTCACACAATTCCTCTTAGTGCATTTACTGGTGTCTGGAATTTGGACATGGTCCAAAGATTTTGATTTTTTTTTGTTATTTTTCTTCCTTTAATTTTCATATGAGCTATACTCATTTTTTCTTCAGCTAGGTCCTGAGAAAAATTCCTTTTCGTTTTTGTACTTAACTATATTTTAGAAGCTCTGGAAATGTTTGAAGCACATGTAATTACAGAGGGAAAACATTAAGTATCATTTTGGGGAAAATATGCACTGTTTCTAATACTCTGTGGAGCCTCTGGTCTTTCTCTTGAGCCTAACATGGTTTTAAAAAAAGTTTTCTGTTTATTTCATGTTATATGTGAGACTGGGAGGTGATACGGTATAAGGAATGAAAGCACAGACTCGATATAGCATGGCTGGATTCACATCCTGACTCTGGCCCTTACTAGATGTGTGACCTTGCACAAGTTACTTAACCTCTAATTTTCCTCATATACAAAATAGTACTAACAATATCTCTTATATAGCATTATTATATACAATTACATTATATAAATTAGAATTACATTAATGTATAAAAACCTGGAACAATGCCTAGAATATATGTAATACCTAATCAATAGATGTTAGCTATTAGTAATAAAATGCAAACTTTATTCACATAAAAGAAGCACTATAAACTTACAATCTGCTGAAAATACAGAATGTTCTCTGGAAAACTAGTCAATTAGATGACTTAATTCAGGATATAAAAAGAAAAGGAAGTTTTAAAAATATTATCACATTTGTCTCTTATTAAGGAATTCTTCTGAAGTAGCACAGGCATAATTATGCAATGGAGCATGCAAATTAAATCCAAATTACCTATTACACAATTTAAATTTTCCATTAATCTATGTATTCATACATACAATTTATTCCTCAACAATTGTTTATTGAGGGTCAAGGGGCACAGTGGTTCAGTCTGTCAAGCATCTGACTCTTGATCTTGGCTCAGGTCATATCTCAGAGTTATGAGATTGAACCCCACATCAGGCACTGTGCTGACAGTGTGGAACCTGCTTGGGATTCTCTCTCTCTCTCCCTCTCTCTCTTCCCCTCCCTCACTCTCTCTATTTCTCAAAATAAATAAACTTTAAAAAAATAAATGAACAAACAAATTGTTTATTGAGGGTCTACAATATTAGATTCTAACAATACAATGACCAAAATGTGGCTCCTACATTCAAAGTGTTCATAGTCCAGGAAGACATAGATAAATAAATAATCACCAAACCAAACAAATAAAAATGGTTAGGGAATACTGCAATCGAAATAAATACAGGGTGCTATGAAGATACAAGTCAAGGACCATATTAAGTATTCAGAATGAGGAGCTTTAAGAGAAGACTTCCTAGAGAAGTGACATCTAAACCGACTCTTGAAAAATGAGTAAGAATTAGCCACGAGAAGGAGGATGAGAAGTGGAAACACCTTCTCATTAGATGGGATAGCATGTGCAAATTCCAAGATCTAGAAGGAACATGGAACATTTACAAAACTGAAAATAATTCCAAAACAATTATTGCTTAGAGTGACACCAGTAGAACAAGGCAAGAAATGGGTCTTAGAAGATCTGAAAAGTTCAGACGATTGGATTTCTTTAAAATGAGGATAGCATCATAGATTTGATGTTTATCCTGAGTATCATTCAGAAGCATAAACAAATTCTATTTTCAGTTTATAAAGGGCATACTGACCAAAATGAAGAAAAGAAACTGGTGGGGAGTGACAGAGAACCTTAGAGACCAGTGAGAAAACTACTGTAGACAACTAAGTGAGAGATAATGAAGGAGACTGGCTCATGAGTATTTTAAGAGGTCAGTTCACTGTGAGCCCAGATATGCAAACCAGAAAGCTCAAATTCCTCCTGGCACTTTCATCTTCCACCTTCCTACCCCATATCCAAGTCATCAATAGGCCTTGTCAATTTTTCTTCCTGCTCTGGACTGAATTGTGCCCCCTCCTCCCCAAATTCATATGTTGGAGTCCTAACCCCAATGTGATGGTATGGGAGATGAGGCTTTTGTGAAGTGACTAGGGTTGGATGAGGTAGTGGTAATAGAACCCTCATAATGGGATTAGTGCCTTTATAAGAAAGCACACCAGAAATCTTGCTGCCTCTCCCTCCTGTCTTTGCAAACACAAAGAAGAAATCATGTAAGCACACGATGAGATGGTTGCCACCTACACGCCAAAGAAAAGAGGTATTAGAATGAAGTCTACTTTGCCAGCACATTGATGTTGGACTTCTTGGGCTCTAGGACTTCACAAAATACATTTCTGTTGTTTAAGCCATCCAGTCTATGGTATTTTGTTATGGCAGCCCAAGCAGACTAAGTCACTATCTGAATATCTATTAAGTCTCTGTGTTTTGCTCCATTTCACAGTGATATCACTCTGGTCCCTTACCATTTTCTCTTCTGTGGAAAACTGATACAGTCTTCTAACTAGCATCTAGATTTTGGTTCCTCTGTAACCTGCTCTCCTCACTGCAGACAAATGAGTCCTTTTGAAGTGTAAATCTAATCATGTCACAATTCCCCCTTAAAATGCTTCAAAAGCTCCCTGTCTGCCAAAATGAAAATAAAATTCATTTAACAAGACTTACTAGGCCTTACTCATTCTGATTCTACATATACTGCCAAGTTTTTGGCACACTACCCTACTGGCTTACAGGCTCTGTCCCAACAATATTTCTTCTTGCCATGGGCCTTTTGCTAATCCTGTGCCCCTTCTTTCCTTTCCACCTGATAAATCTTTACCTTTGTTTTGCATCTCAGCCCAATCTTCATTTAGGGTATCTTTCTCTGACATTCTGAAGTGAAGTTGTGCTATTATAGTGCTATGTCCCTACCATTCATAATACTCATCATACTTGTAACATTTTAGATATTTGCATGGTTACAGGACTAATGTTTGTGATTTGTGTCCAACACCAGAATCTTAGTGCTATTAGGGATGTGAATTACACCTATTCTTTCTCCCCATGGTTGACCCAGTGCTTAGCACAGTGCCTTATATACTATTGGTGTTTAATAAGTATTTTTTAAATGACTAGATGCCAAAGCTTGGTGTTTGCAGGAAGAGGAAAGGTCAAATATGATGATAAGATTTTCAATTTGGGATAGATATTAGGATAATTATGTATGTCAGGGTGTGATTAATCTTGCAACATGATGTAGCTGATCTACCTTTAGACATCTACTATGGACTAAATTGTGTCTCCCTCCAAATTCATATGTTGAAGCCTTAGCCCTCACAGTGGTGGTGTTTGGAGATGGACTTTTCTGTAGTGATTAAGGATATAGGAGATCATGAAGGTGGTACACTTATGATGGGATTAGTGCTTTTATATGAAGATACAACAAAGAACCTGTCCTCTCTCTCTGTCCTGCCATGTGAGGACACAGTGAGAAGGCAGCCATCTTCAAGCCAGGAAGAGAGCTCTCACCAGAGCCTAACCAGTCCTGATCTTGGACTTCCCAGCAACAGAACTGTGAGAAATAAGTGTCTTTTGTTTAAGTCACCCAGTTTTTGGTATTTTGCTGTGGCAGCCTGAACTGACCAATATAGCATCCAAGTGAAGATATCCAGTAAACATTTGGATACGTAGCCTGATGCTTAGAAGACAGACATAATTAGAAATGTTTTCCAAACAAAAAAGGAAATCTTCAGTATACAAATTATAATGGAAAACAGTAAAAAAGGTAATATTGCTTTCCTAGTATGCATATAGAATGAGAACAAAATACATTTAGAGAGAAACTTGAGTTTCACTAATAAATCCATATTTAAAAATATGTAAAAATGTGATGGTCCTGCATAGAAGACTAAGGAAGAGGTTCCAAAGAGGAGGAGTTATGGAAGCCAAAAAAATAATTTCTAAAAGGAAGCTGTGTCAGTATCAGCTACTGAAAGGATAAGTCACAGAAAGATTGAAAATTGTAGTTGAGGGAAGTGAGAAAGTGATCTGAATAGATACCCAGAGAAATTACTCAGGAATGTTGAAAGTTGAATTCATATTTTTTACACCAAATCCATGATGATAGTAGTCTAATTGATTATTAGAGTTTCGTTAGATGTGCTTGACAAAAAGACAGGAATGAGGTAGGGAGATGGTGAAGACGTTTCCAAGATACAGACCTTAGTATCTAACACAGAATATGAATGTGGGCAAAGACGAGAAGAGCTTGATGCATCAGGAGAATTGGAGGGATAATTTGACTGAGGAGCCTCAAAGAATTTGCAGTATAGATATAGCAGGAACAGAGAAAAGCAAGCAAGCAAGAAGAAAAAAAAGTTTGGTCACAGAATGGAAATCTTGAATTTAATATTTCAGAAGTGAAGCAGTTTCGGGTTGTGACAAGTACCAGGGTATGATGAAAAGAGAGTGTAACTGAGGACTAGTATAAACTTGTTGAAAATGAAAAAGTCATAAAATGGTTTTGGGGTGGATCATCTATACTGAGTTGAGTAATGTCCCCCCAAAATTCATTTCTATCTGGTGCCTATGAATGTAACCTTATTTGGAAATAGGATCTTTGCAGATATAGTCAAGTTAAGATAAAGCTGTATTGGATTAGAGTGGGCCCTACATCCAGAATGACTGGTGTCTTTATACAAAAAAAAGAAAAAGACACAAATTTGCACATGAAGACACAGACATGGGAAAAGGCATGTGAAGATGGATCAGTCATAGTGATGCCAAGTCCTCGTGCCAAAGACTGCTGGAAGCCACTAGATCCTAGCAGAGATGAAGAAGGATTCTTCCCATGAATCTCTGATGGAGCATAGCTCTCCTGACTCTTTGATTTTTGACTTCTAGACTCCAGGTCTGTGAGAGACTATGGTTCTATTGTTTTAAGCCACTCAGTTTGTGGAATTTGCTATGGCACTCCTAGGAAACAGATACACAACCTATACAGATATAAACGTTACTCAATACAATGGCAGGATTGAGATGGAGAAGAGAATTGTGAGTTTGACTCAAAGCTGAGGACTGCTGATCAGTAGCATAAATATAGACTAATGCTTAGACCTTGGTGATTTACTAAAGAAACTAAGGTTGGAGAAGTTGGACATGGGTTTTCAAAATAACTAATCCCATCAACACATAGGTTGGGAGTCTCTAAAAATTCACTGAGGAATTCATCATGGCTTGACATGATGAATTATTCTAACATGTTCTAACATTCACAACATGAATGTTGTTCTAAAAAGACCTTCACCCAATGCAGCAGGACAGTGATAATACTCATTTCCCCCCAAATTCTGCTTCTTTTTAAGGAAAATCAAGCTAAGATGATTGGAAGAAGTCCTCTACCTCTCTGAAAAAATTCATGTTCACTAAAATTGATTTGGGAAAGGCACAATCTATATTAAATTTGATGTGCAGATTAAATCTCATGTGCCTGGTGAGATAAATTTTACTTTTTTATTTTATTTTTTTTTTTTTTAATTTTTTTTTTTTAACATTTATTTATTTTTGAGACAGAGAGAGACAGAGCATGAACGGGGGAGGGTCAGAGAGAGAGGGAGACACAGAATCTGAAACAGGCTCCAGGCTCTGAGCAGTCAGCACAGAGCCCGACGCGGGCTCGAACTCACATACCGTGAGATCGTGACCTGAGCCGAAGTCGGACGCCCAACCGACTGAGCCACCCAGGCGCCCCAAATTTTACTTTTTTAAAAAAAGAAAATGACTTTTTAAAACTTCTGATAATTAAAGTAGTACATGATAAAATGGTAAAAGATTCAGACAGTACTAAAAACAATAAAGAGGAAAGCGATATTTCACTCATAATTTTACTACCTAGATACAGCCACTATTAATGGTTTGTTGTGGGGCACCTGGGGGCTTAATCCATTAAGCGGGTGACTTTGGCTCAGGTCATGATCTCACAGTTCATGAGTTTGAGCCTTGCGTTGGTCTCTGTGCTGTCAGCTCAAAGCCTGGAGCTTGCTTCAGATTCAATGTCTCCCTCTCTCTCTCTCTGCGCCTCCCCTGCTCATATTCTGTCTCTCTCTCAAAAATAAATAGAAATATTTTTTAAAAAAATTAAAAAGTTTATTATGTACAATATCAAATAATTTCACATATTTATTTTAAATGTAAATAAATATTGTAACTTTATTATAAAAGTTTCTCCATGAGTAATATGGCTTAAATCTATTTTTATATTGATACTTTTTTATCATTTTAATTGATAGATCATATTCAGTTAGATAAAGAAATATAATCAATGTAATTAGTGCCCTGAAATATTGTTTTTCTAAGTACTATTATAATCATAACTTCAATTAACATCCTGTGTATATATTTTTGCAGGTATATATGTTTACTTGACTACAGCCTTAGGGAAAAAAAATCAATGAAATAGAATTATTGACTCAGAGGGTATGTTAGAATGTACTAACTGTTATAACAGCCCCAAAATTCATAAGTTTTTTCTGGGTCATCCAACAGTCTATGAAACTAGGAAACAGTCTATGAAACTGCTCAGTAAAGCAGATCTTCAATGGTGTTTTCAATATTAAGGCTTCTCCTATCTCATCATTCTGCATCCCGTAAGTATTCAGAGTCCTCTGATGGATATTTTGCAAAGGAAGTATGAAGGATCACTTGAGGAGTTTTAGGAGTTAGGCCTAGAGATATCACACATCACTTTTACCCACATTCCACTGGCTGTAACTTAGTCACATGGGTATACCTACATGAAGAATGTGGTCTAAAAGTGTGCCCCAGAGAAAAAGGATTAGCGCTTTCAGTGAACCACGGTAGCCTCTGATACCACGTATCCATCTGGTCCCCAAATACTAGTTTTACACTTTTTCCTACTCACCTCTGTTCTGAAGAGATACATTCTGAAGACTCATCTGGTCACTACTTCCAACTTGAAGTCCAGAATATTAATGTGATATGAGTGTGGTCCTCTTTATTGGATCCAGATATAGCTACTCTCATCTGATGACCTTGAAGTAAAGCCAATTAGCATTGGCTTCCCCTACACTCAATATATGCTAGTGTAGTCAGGATAGAATAGACACAACAGAAAATCCTATTGGAAAAGGGCAGGATGGGAGCTGCATATCGGTCATTTGTATGCAGACATCTAGGTATCTCACTAGGAAGGCCTTATAAAGACTCCTTAACAGAGGGTATAGGATATTCCTTTTTGAGACTATGATTTGGTCTTTGTGTGGAACTGCTTTGTTTAATGGTTCTACCTACTGAGAAGTTATTATCTTCCTATCCTCCATATTCATAACCAAGGTAGACTGAGGTGACAATGAGGAATATATACTTCTTAAGTCTCCCCTAGTTTCATACCCTGTTCCTCTTAGTACAAATACTGTATCCTGAACATTATCATTTCAGTGGTCAATGGCTTTTAAGTTTAGGCTCATGTTTACTTTGGCAATAAAACTCTCTTATAAATTTAGATGTCTGTTCTATTTGCTTGCGGTGAGTCTCATGTGCCACTCACCACAACCAAAGCCATCGTTTAGGCAAAAAAAAAAAAACAAACTTAAGACTTATTTCTTTGTTGCTTCAAACACATGCTACTCTCTCAACATAATGGCAATTGCTTTGGCTAGCATAAACAATGGATGTGAAGTCCATATGTTTAATCTGATTTTTAAAATATTTTGAGGGGCGCCTCGGTGGCTCGGTTGGTTGGGCGTCCGACTTCAGCTCAGTTCATGATCTTGAAGTTCGTGGGTTTGAGCCCCGCATCAGGCTCTGTGCTGACCACTTGCTCAGAGCCGGGAACCTGTTTCGGAGTCTGTGTCTCCTTCTCTCTCTGCCCTTCCCCCGCTCACACTTTGTCTCACTCTGTTTCTCAAAAATAAATAAATGTAAAAAAAATTTTTAAATATTTTTAGTATATTTGACACATGATGTTGCATTAGTTTCAGATGTATAATAAACTTACTCAACTTCTCTATACATTATGCTATGCTCACCACAAATGTAGTTATCATCTGTCACCATATATCACTATTACAATATCGACTGCATTTTCTATGTTGTGCCTTTTATTCCTGTGACTTATTCAGTTCATAACTGGAAGCCTATATCTCCCACTCCCCTTCACCCATTTTGTCCATACCTACCCCTCTTACCTCTGGCAATCAGTTTGTTCTCTGTATTTTCAGGTCTGATTCTGCTTTTTGTTTATTTATTTGTTTTGTTTTTTTAGATTCCACAGATGAGCGAAATCAAATGGTGTTTGTCATTTTCAGTCTGACTTATTTCACTTAGCATAATACTCTTTAGGTCTGTAAAACAGACACGATTCATTCTTTTTCAGTTAGAAGCTTTACAATATATTCAAAAGCACTTTTCAATCTTATCCTTCACTGTTTAGGTTTTAGAAATGATAAGGTTTTTACAAACTTTTATTGCTCCAAATCTCTGTGCTCTCAAAATTCCTTTTCACATATAGTTTCATATATAGAAAGCCAAGACTTTCTTGAGCTTATCAATTAAAAAGAGCCAACACACACTCTGATTCTTTCAAACCAATTTCTCTACAGCTACAAGATCAGTAAGGATTGTGTTGTGCCTTCCAAATGATCATAGATAAGAGTTTTAACAAATATTTCACTACTGAATAACCTGGATTACCATCTTCTCAGCCTCCGAAATCAGTTTTCTTGCTTTGAGCCACCTGAGCACTTAACCTAATGTCTCCTATATTAGGGTTTTGCTGTGCCAGCACAATACGTTAAGATACCAATTCATTTGTAAGTCTGTGTTTGTTACCAATAACTCCCAAATTTTGGTGGATTAACACAAATATTTATTTTCATTTTGCAATGGCACAGCAACACATGGGTTTGTGCTTGCCAGTTGTCCTGAGTGGCTCTTTTCCATGAAGTGAATCAGACACTCAGACACCTACCAAATCATAGCTCTTCCATTTCTTAGGGCCTTCAGGTTCTTTGCTGGGTTATCATAATTTAACTGATAAATATTTTATAGAGAGTGCATGAAAGATTACATGTGATATGTTTTAGTGGTCAGGATTTTCAGTGGTATCATCACTTCTAACCGATCTCCATGGGCCAAACTTACAACCATGTAACAGCAGGTCTAACATTTAATAGGAAATCTCATCCAACTGTGGGCCAAAGATGAAAAGAGAAGTGAGTGTTTAGGAGCACATAGAAGCCTTGAGAAAGTACTTTTTGATATTTGTTACTGCATTGTCCCTTGGATTTATACCAGATTGCCTTCCTATCAGCACTGTATGAGAATCCCCAAATTCCCACAATCCCGTAAACCATAGTATTACCAATGTCTTATTAACTGTCATTCTAGAATGTAAAATATGCAATTTTATAATTTTTGTAACTTATTTTAATTTTTGTTTAATTAAAACAAATTGTTTAATTTTTTGTGTTTGAAATCCGTATTGTTTATTGCTCATCTGTATTTGCAATTTTACCTAGTCACATTATTTGTGTATTTGGTGTTAGTCCATTCAGCTTTTTCAGGCTTTATCTGATTAGTTCTGTCTTTAAGTTGCCTTAGGAAGATGGGACAATGAATAATATTGGGGTTGCTCTGACTTTCTACATTTGTTGAGCCCACTGCATTTGGGAAAGTAACGTTAAGTAAAATTAGGGTAACTTACCCCTTTGGTCAGTGATTACATTTGTTCTGTCACTTAATGTATTAAAGCTATTTTGGTGAGAGAAGACCCAGGTCATTTTAATGGTCATCTGTACTCTTTCTTTATCAAATTCCCTTTATATTTGCTGCTGTTGAGCAGTACTTGCAGAAAATGGCTCTTAGGAGATTCTTTCTTGAGGATTGCCAATTCTAAAGTTTATTTCTCAAACTGAGCTGCAACAAAACAAACAAAAATGGCTTTGACAATTCTTACATAATACATAATTCATCTTGAGAGCTTAAAGCAAAACTATTATTCAATAAGGTAATGAGACTTTATTAGATGTTTGCATGAATAAAAACAAATCTTTCAATATTGACATAAAATATGTATACAAATACATATGCATATATATTTTTTCATATATATGAAAATCCATTCTCCCTTATTAAAGGTGATAAAACCAAATTATTTGACTTACAACTAGCAAAGTAGACAGTAATCACTTATAACTCGTGCAAAGTTAGTAGAATGATTGGTAAGACGTTTTAGGAAATTATCGGTATCAGTTTTCTATCTCTATGTGACATACTACCCAAAACTTGATGGCTTAATATAGCAGAGTTAAAATAACAAAGTCATTTACTTTGCTCACAAATCTGCAATTGTGGCAGATTTCAGAGTGATGGTTCATCATTGCTCTCTTCAACATCAGCAGTGATGGCTTAACTAGAAGCTGGAGAATCCACTTTCATGATGACTCACATACATGGCTGGCAAGCTAGTGCTGGCTATCAACAGGGAACTCTGCTAAGACTATGTTCCAGGAGGTCTTGGTTCTTCTGTATGTAGATATCTCCATTAGCTGCTTGTGCTTCCTCACAGCATAGTGACTGGGTTCCAAGAACAAGTATTCAAGAAAATCAGTAAGAAATTGCATCACTTTGTAACCTAGACTCAGAAGTCATATAGCCTTACTTCTGCTATATACATCATTACATCCAGATTCAAGGAGAGGGAATGTAGACCTTACCTCTTAATGGAAGGAATGTTAAAGTCACATTGTAAAAATAGAATATGGAATGAGTGATATTGTTCTTGCTATTTGGGGGAAGTTCGATGACTCATGTTATCAAAATAATCTCATTAATAGCCTTGGTTTCACATCTATAAGACTGAACAGAAATTTTAGTTTGAAAATGTATCTGTTGATGTTTATGTCTCCAATCTTTCTCTCCTGTCATCTATTGCTATGAAATAGCAATTACTTGAACAAAATAATCTTCTTTATGAGATCTCAAAAAACAAAATATACTCAACAAAGATATACAAAACAATAAACAAAATATTCAAAACAAAAAAAACCTCAATAAACAAAAAATAAATATGAATATATAAAAGAATTAAGCAATCAAATTTCCATAGAGCCATTCATTTGAGTAGATCATTATGAGAAAACATAAAATTTAGGTACAAATAAAATCAAGTAAAACATTTTTCTTTTTTTGTATGTTTCCATTTTTTATTTTATGTATCTATACTGTGATTTCTGTATGTTTTCTTTCTGCAGTATTTAAAAGAATTTACCATTGATTAAGCATGGGGAATTTTTTCTGTTATTGAACAGAATAACCAAAATCATAAATGGAAAAAATATTAACCATAAATACAATTTATGTTAAAGGAAGACAAATTTTTCATTGTCAGGAGGAGAAAAGTAAGAGTTTATTGCCCTGAAACAAATAAACAAGAAGAGAGGGTAGGAAGATATCTATATTTCAATAGACAGAATGTAAAGTTTTTTATTATTATTGTCTGAATATCCCTATTATCAGGTATTTGATTATACCTGTAAAGAGATAGTTTATAATTAAAAGAGCCAGATTATAATTGACCTCCCCAAAATGAGCTCTTACTTTCAAAACAAATTTAGAATTTGTTTCTGTTTAAATTCTATTTTTAAGAATTTTTAAAATTTATTAAAAACATAGAACTCAGTAACAAAGGGTATCACTTACAACTTATTTTCATAATATTAAAAAATAAATTAAAATGTTAAACTGGTACCAACACCAACTAGTGTGTAGTAAAATATACATGAAACCAGTTTGGCTAAATTAAAATGTGTTTTGGTAAAATATTCAGTACGATAACCAATCTGGGAAATTTTATAGTCTAAATGATGAATCACTGATATATTTCATTTTTCCACTTATTTCCTTATTCATATGTGAATAGGAAAACAGGTTCTCAATTTAGCACTTGGGCTGTCTTAACACAGGAACATAACGAACACTGAATGTTAGGATTTTGCAATACTTTGGTGACGGTTCACTTCCTCAAAAGAAATCTCAGTTCTTTGGAATACATCCAAAAACCTAGAAGTAGGCAGCCAAAATAGACAAATGTAAACCCATAAGAGAGTCTCTCAGGGATTTAATCAGAGACAATTTACCATAATTTCAGGCAATTTATCAAACTAGATTAATGCTCTCCAAAATCAACAACAATAAAAGGCATACCTCCTTTTTTTTTTTTTTAATGTTTATTTATTTTTGACAGAGAGAGAGAGAGAGACAGAGCATGAGTGGGGGAGAGGCAGAGAAAGAGGGAGACACAGAATCCGAAGCAGGCTCCAGGCTCTGAGCTGTCCGAACAGAGCCCGACGTGAGGCTGGAACTCAGGAAACCGTGAGATCATGACCTGAGGCGAAGTCAGCTGCTTAATTGACTGAGCCACCCAGGCGCCCCTAAAAGGCATACTTTCAACAACACGGAAGAAAGTGGAAGGGAAAAACCATCTATTGAGTACTTTATAGGTACCAGGAATGCTGTTACATAGTTTATAGATGATGTTTGTTCATTTAGTTTGCACAACAGACAGGTCTCACTACCTTCATTTTACAGGTGAGAATAATAGTGAGTCTCATTTAATTTGAGTAATCTGCCCAACCTGAGAGATCCAGGGTACAGCTCAAGTCTGTCTGCTTCTGAGGCTCTTTCTGTTTTCACTATGAGGGTATGACTTCGTTTCCCCTGGGCAGTAAAGGGACTACTGCTGCAGCTACACGGACCACAGCATGACTCCTGAAAGCTTGACATCAACAGAGAAGCGAAAAACTGCGGGATTAAACACTGAAGCCATAAGTGCAGGATTAAACACTGAGAACAAAATAACAGCCTGGGACCATTTGTGTTTGAAGAAAAACTTTACAACACAGCTCAAGTGTCCAACTTGGAGAATTCACTAATATCGATAATAATTTACCCAAAAGAGTGTGTATTACAGTTCAGAAAATTTTTCCTATCTAAAATACAATACATACATACATACATACATAACAACTTTCCCTGCTTAGGATATAAACTTTAAATATATGGAAAATAATAAGCTCAGGAGTCAAGTGACCTTGTCCCTAGATTATTTAGTTTCCTCCCCCAAAATCCTTTTTCTTATCCTATCACTGATCCCACACTCATCCTTCAACTTTTATTCCATTTTTTAATTCTTAATCCTATTTGTTATTTTGTTTATTTCAAAAATATTGAGGATATTCATTGTTAGAGTTTTAGGCCTTAAAATAGCCATTTATTAATTAAAATAACATTTTCTAAAAGAGTGTCCTTAAGTATTCATAGAAAAAAAAAAGAGCTTGAACTCTACCCTTGGAGGAAATTTCTGACTAGGGCTAATCACATTAACAAATTAATATGAGCCATATTTTTATTATCATTGGATACATTGTTTTTATAAATTAAGCCACTTGAGATTTTTTTCTAGTCATCAAACTTCACATGTGTTTCTCAGTTTTCAGTCATAAAGTCATATGTTTTCACACATAAAGGTATTTCAAAAGACATGAAGTTGAACAGAAGTGAACAAATTCTTACCATTACATGTTACAAATAGGAACCCAAAATATGCATTTACTATTTAAACCGCTCCTATTTCTAGATTACTCCAGATTAGGCATTTGTGGCACATGACTAGATATATCACACTTGTTTTATCATTAACATTTACTAAATGTGAACATCCTCAAGGAAAAGGATATTATCCTATTTGTACTGGCCAAACTCCCTCTAAATCTGGTCTTCATCATGTCAGTCCCAGGAGCATACAATTAGCTTTGTAGTTGGAGTCCCAGGAAACAAATTTCTTTGACTTCTCTCTCTTATTAATTAGATCTTGGATGAGTTCAGATTTTTAAATTTTTATTACAACTATGTCATGGAATGGTAGGAGGAAATTAATATTGTGGATGTGTGTTCTGTGGCAGGTACGGTGCTTTGAATTTTTGTTTGATTCTGCCCCAGACAACATCTCACTAATTCTTCTCAATAATTCTGGCATATACGGTGTGTTAGGTCAAGTTTGAAAATAAGGAAACTGAGTCTCAGGAAGCTCAGAAAACTAAGAAACTTCCTTAAGCCTCCATAGTTAGAAAATAATAGTGTTTAGGATTTAAATCCATGCCAACTATTCTCAGACCAATATCCCTTCCATGATACTCTACTATTACTATCTAAGTCAATAAGACATATTATACATAATTTTCCGTTTAAAAGAAGTAAGGGGGAAGAGGGTTTTAAAATGCTCTGAATTTGTGGTCAAATAATACATATAAAGTTTATAAAACATATTATCTAAAATTTTCTAACTATATTTAGTGTAAAAATATATTTCATTAAGTTGCCATTTTAGTAAGTACAATATATTTTATTATAGTTATATTTATCAGCTTTTCTACTACTTTTAATGTACTTTAATAAATATAGCACAATTTTCATAAAATTTAGAATAGTAGAAGACCAAAATCCTTTAAATATATTTATAATTGTGATTTACTAAAATTATATAAAACTTTTATTTAACAGAGAATTTTTAAAAATAGAATAATTCCTCTTATTTTAAATCATCTAACTAAACTAGAGGGAAAAAATTGATTATTTTCTTAGAAGAGTTTGTCCAATTCTTTTTGTAGCATTTTCCCTCCCTGAATTTATTACTCCTTAATTAATCTCTTTTACTTTTCTTAATATTGTCACATCAACCAGCACACTGCTTTTCTCATTAGGCTCATCCAAATGATGGATTGTTTCCTGATTGGCTGAGCTCTTTTCTTCTCACGAAAGCTTTCTTTTTTTGTTCTCATCAAACCTTTTAATTGATCTTTTATGCCTTTTCTAGTCATTCCTAAAGGAGGGAAATGTCTCATCACCTCTATATTCCATGTTTATGGGCCCAGACCACATGAGTTTTCCTCTGTATGGTTTACCCAAAGCAAAAATAAACAAACTTGTCTATCATTTAAAATAGGAGATTTATTACTTTTAATTAGAACAAATCATGGCATAGCAGAAATAGCATATACATCAGGCAGAATTGGTTCTAAGTTTAGGACTGCACTGATGAAGTATCAGAGAATTTGCTTGGCTTTAGTGTACAGTCAATGATGCAGCATCCAGGCTCTGAAATAAAGTATTAGAAAGAATTTGGTGGCTTGTACAGAAAATGTGAGATGATATACAGATATTGATCTCCTCTGATCTTGGAGAGATCTTGCTATTATCTTCAAAAAATTTTTAAATATTTATTTATTTTTGAGAGAGAGAGAGACAGAGTGCGAGTGGAGGGAGGGGCAGAGAGAGAGAGGGAGACAGAATCCAAAGCAGGCTCCAGGTCTGAGCTGTCAGCACAGAGCCTGACGCGGGGCTCAAACTCATCAACTATGAGATCATGACCTGAGCTGAAGTCAGACACTTAACCAACTGAGCCACCCAGACACCTCACTAGTATCTTTTATACATATTTCTGTTCATATCAGGTACAGAGCTCTTCAAAACTGAAAGCTGGCCTCTCAGAATGGCCTCTGACCACCTGCTCACTAACAAACATTTAGGAGTGATGGAGTCAGTTGTTGGGTAAATTTCCTATATTGGGGCAACAGAAAACTGGACTGAGCAACAGAAGGCATCAGAGAGAAGAATTAAGATTGTCTAGTGAGAAAGGCCTTAATGGAAACATCTTTTAAATCCTGTTTCAGAGACCATTCTCTCACTTTCCAGCACTAAAGTTTTGTGCATTCTGCAAGGCATAGCTCAAATTATACTTCCTGAAGGAAACCTCAAATCCTTCTTTATTAGCATAATTATTGTCACCCTCCTCTGTACTGTCTTATCAAACATTTGCCGTTTGCATCATAGAAACCTGCAGCAACGTTGTTTTAGTGGTTTATGGGTCTGATCTACTCACTGGATCATAAAGGGACTCTCCTCCTGCAACGTCTTCACAGAGAAGAAACTCAGTAAGTTTTTGTTAAACTGATCGGAAGTATCAAAGCTGCTGTTTGAATGTGGCCAAACTCAAGAGCTGAAAGGATCTTGATCCATAACATCAAAGGTGCTTTCATCTGAACTCTGAACTCGCCTCATGATTGGAATTTCTGTAGTTATGAGAGAAGAGCATCTGTGTATGTGAGTGTGCACATGCACACATGCACGTGTTGTTTTTTTTTCTAAAATTATGAATTATTCTACTGCAATATTAAGCATTAAACAGGTTGTCTATAAACCTTTTTGTTTTAAGTAAATTTTATAGGGGATAAAATCACTGTCTTTGCTCAGCACATTTCTGGAGTGGAATTTTTCTTAAGAATTTGCCTTCAGGGGCACCTGGGTGGCTCAGTTGGTTAAGAATCCAATTTTGGCTCAGGTCCTGATCTCACAGTTCATGAGATCAAGCCCCAGGGTGTGCTCTGTGCTTACAGTGCAGAGCCTGTTTGGGATTCTCCCTCTCTTTCTGCCCCTCCTCTGCTCACTCTTCAAAAAAAAAAAAATTTAATCTTTATTTTTGAGAGAGAGAGAGACAGAGACAGAGTGTGAGTGGGGAAGGGTCAGGGAGAGAGGGAGACACAGTATCTGAAACAGGCTCCAGGCTCTGAGCTGTCAGCACATAGCCCAACGCAGGGCTCAAACTCACAAACCGTGAGATCATGACCTGAGCCGAAATCATACACTTAACCAACTGAGCCACCCAGACATCCCGCCTTTGCTCACTCTTGCTCTCTCTCTCTCAATAAATAAACCTAAAAAAATATATATAAAATAATTTTTCTTCAGAATTTACTGTGGAAGAAAATTGTTGATCTCATTAGTTATAGTTGCAGGACACGCTTCTTAATCCTGAACCTCTATTCTCTCTTCTTCTCCCTTTCTCTATCCTAATTTTTTATTTTAAGATCTGTCATTTTGTCTTTATTCTCAACTGACTAAAACAAACAAACGTACAAACATCCACTTAGAGAAAGGGTAAAAGCGGTAGGCTTAGGAAAGCCTCTGTAACACATATAAGGCATGGGATAGTAATTTGAGTGTTAACATTTATGGGCCATTTACAATGCATCGAGGACCTCGATAAGTGCTTTACATGAATTAACTTGTTTGTTTCTGTTGTCCAAACCATTTCATGTGCATGCCATTATTTTACATAGTGAAATACATGAGAAGTTAAGTGACTTGCCCAAAGTCATACACTTAGTTAAGTGGTTAAACAGGGATTCAGACTCTCTCAGGTTGATCGCAGGTCCTTAGCTCTGAGTAACTACTCTGTCTAATTGAGATGATTTCAGGATAACTGGGAGACTAGTCAGCTTTTCTGTTCCTTCTCATTTGTACTCAGCACTGTTAGAGTACTCCTTATCTTGTATCCTCAGACCTTGCTATTCAGGACAATCTCCATACCCATTGTTATCAGTGCTTTTCACCTTTCTTTCAGATCATATAGTATGCAGATTCTATGCTATGCTCACAATTTGACTATTGGGCAATTAATACTGATTATGAATAAGACTAAGGGGCCAAAATGTCTACTAGATCCTGTACTCCCCAGTGTGCAGGGTCATGTGCTGAAGATGATAAGACATCCATATCAAGAAATGGAAAGGATCTTGGAAAAAAGGTAACAGTCCCAGTGCAAAATGATTTATACTGCCTCTCCCTATAATATTCCTTCTATATTCTTTAAAAAATGTTTCAGGGGCACCTGGGTGGTTCAGTCTGTTAAGCCTCTGACTCTTGATTTCAGCTCAGGTCATGATGTCACAGTTCCTGAGTTCGAGCCCTGCAATGGGCTCTGTGCTGATAGCATAGAGCCTGCTTGGAATTCCCTGTCTTCCTCTCTCTCTGCCTCTCCCCGCTCATGTTCTCTCTTTCTCTCTCTCTCAAAAGTAAAAATAAAAATAACATTAAAAAAATTAAAATGTTTCAGTGATTCTGGTATTAGGTTGAGAGATAACAGAAAGTGGAAACAGAATATAATTTTTTTTGAGGAAATGGATTTCTTGGAACCTACATAAATCTTGGTACACCATTAAGACAGGTCTAAATCATGATGTTTCCAGTATCCTGAGCAACTTGATGAGGAAAATAAAAGCTATTCAATTATGTGATTTGTATCATTGTTTAATGTAACTTAATGCCACAATGGGTTGTGATAATTAAAGAGAAGGGAGCTCCTGGGCATAAGAGGATGCCATGTATATCACACAGTTAAATTATCTACCCTAAGCTTCAGTCTTTCCTATAGAACACTCCTTATCATCCAGATTTTACTTAAAAAAAACCCGCAAAACCTCCCCAAACAACCAATTTATCTGTCCACGGTTTTGACTTTTAGAATGGTTTTCTCTCTTCAATCAAAATATATATATACATATATATATATACATATATATATATATATATGTATATATATATCTCCCAGGGGTGTCTGGGTGGCTCAGTTGTTTAAGTGTCTGAATCTTGGTTTCAGCTCAGGTCATGATCTTACGGCTTTGTAGGTTTGAGACCTGCATCAGGCTCTGCGCTGACAGTGCAGAGCCTGCTTGGGATTCTCTCTCTCACCTCTCTCTCTCTCTGCCCCTCCCAGTCATGCTGTCTCTGTCTCTCTCAAAATAAATAAACTTTAAAAAAAAAAGAATGCATGGAATTGAAAAGATTCCCACTTTAAAAAAACAAGCAAAATCAAAACAAAATATATATCCCAGTCTTAAAGCCATACAAAAATAAATACAATTATTTTTTCTTTTGAAATATCTTTAGACTATTTTAATGACAGCTACTCAGATGTCCTCTCTGGAATTTTCTTTGTTTGAAATAACCATATGCAGCCCATTTAAGTAGTTTCTATAAGCCTTATTTTTTATTTTTTTCATCCATTAATCAAATATTTACTGAGCATCTAGTATATGCTAGACACTGTTCTGGGGGCTTTAATACAGAGAAAATTAAGATAGATGAGCTTCTGATTTCATAAAGGTTGTATTCGTTAGGGGTGATAGAAAATAATCACATATACATATGTGTACAAATATACATATACAAGACCATTTTAGACAGGATAGAAGTAGACAATATACAAAATATAAAACATAGTATTGGCATAGAGATTGCTAGTACAGTGAGATTAGGTGTGTGTATATAAGAGGGAATAATTTTGGATAAGTGTTCTTTAGAAGAATAATATGATATTAGCTTTAAATATTTGATAAATAGAAATAAATCTAGAGTGAGTACATGTATGTAAGGTTTAAGGAGAATATTGTATGAAACCATTTAAGTGTAAAACCAGGTCAGACTAGGAAGAACTTTATCATAAATTTTAAGAAATCTAATGTAGGTGCAGTTGCAGCCATTAGAGGGTCTCGAGTAGGGGAAATATATAATTTGATCCATTGTTAAAAGACAAACAAAAAACAAAACCCAAGTTTCCAAGAAGATAACAGACCATGGTGGAACACAAAAATGAAGGCAGGAAGAAAGACAATTTGGGGCCAATTACAATGGTTAGGAAAGAGATGATGGAAATTTAGGGTAGTAATAGGGAAGATGATCAAAAATAGATAAATTCAAGATATAGTTGCAAATAGAGCCAACAGGACTTGATGATGAATTGTGAGTGAGGGTGGACAAGGACAGGAATAAGAATGATTTCTGAAATTTTGACCTGACCAGTTTGGGGGAGAGGGTGTGACTCTGGCATTTACTGAGATACAGAGAAAGGGGACATTCAATAATGGGGTGTGTGATATCACATCGCTATAATGTACACCTGAAACTAATGGAAAATTATGTCAATTATACTTCAATAATGAAACAAAATGGGGTGTGGATGGAGGAATCAAAAGTGCTCTTTAGAACTTTGCTAATTTTGAGAAACTAACCAGATATCCTAACTAACCAGGAGACAGCTACTATGCAGGTAGACCATTAGAAATGGGACTGAAACTGTGAAATGGGGAGTCAGAAACATGTCAGATGCTCATGAAGTCATGGAGCTGATTTAAATCATCAATAAGGCATGTATAGAGAGTAAACATGACTGGAGGCAACCAAGATTTAGAGGACATCCATGGAAAGAGAGATAAGCCAAGAAGACAGACGAGCAGCAAATGATACAGGAGAAACTGTGATTGTGTTAGGACGACCAAGGGAAGAGAGAATATAAAGCAGCATGTCAACCTTGCTGAATATTTGTGACAAGTGAAATAAAATGAGAACAAAGTATTGAATATAGCATTTGGCAAAATGAAGGTCACTGGTGTTCATAAGAATACTTTTCTATGAAGTCATGAGAGAAATGTCAGATACCAGTGAGTAGAAGAGAGAACAGAAGGTGATATATCATTAGTAATATATCTTTTTCAGGAAGTTATCACTTGGATAAAGTTGTACTATCAAGGAAGAAATAGAAATGTAAACTAGCTTGGTTGGAACATATGATCACAGACATTGTCATTTGCTTTTAGTGGTAAATTTTTAAACATAACTTGATCAATAGAAAGGGGAAAACATGATGATATAAAAGGAAATGTAACTGATGGGATAAAGCTTCTGAAAAGACCAGGTTATGCAGAAGTTTAGGAACCAATAGCAGACTTGGCCTTAGAAGCAGGGTCAACTTCCTCACTATAATATAAGCATTTTCATCATCATTATCAATGTTGGATATTTTCTTAATATCATACAGTATTTCAATTTTTTTGCTAAATATTAAGTGAATTACATATATATTTATATATATAAATTTTAAGCATAATCATAGATTTTTAAAGCACTATCTAGTTTTTTTTTAACGTTTATTTATTTTTGAGACAGAGAGAGACAGAGCATGAATGGGGGAGGGGCAGAGAGAGAGGGAGACACAGAATCGGAAGCAGGCTCCAGGCTCTGAGCTGTCAGCCCAGAGCCCGACGCGAGGCTTGAACTCACGGACCGCTAGACCGTGACCTGAGCTGAAGTCGGACGCTTAGCCAACTGAGCCACCCAGGCGCCCCAAGCACTATCTAGTTTTAAGGTGATCTCATATATCTATTTAAACATTTTTAAAATGGATCTTTAAGTTTTTAAGACTACATAAAAAATTATTCATTTTGGACTGATTTTAATATGTAGAAATTATGACTGAAAATCATCTCAGAGTAACAGACTTTAGATTATTATTGTTATTTGGTGGTGATTATTGTTTTTTTCCAAAATCAAGGCAATTCAAAGAAATGTTTTGTAAATTCCCTTTTCTATGAACAATATGCACAAAGGTAATAATTGATGGGCATAGTTTCTTGATTAGGCATTTGATGGTCAGTTAATGCATTTTCTTTCTACTTAATCCAAATTTATTTACTCATTTTATTATTATCCAGTAACAGGGATACATTTGTTGTTCATTTCCTTCTGGTAGTTGACAATGGTCAAAGGTGAAATGCTGGAATTGATATTTATCAGTGCACACTGGTCATGTCATTGCCTAACCTAGTATGTGACTAAACGTAAGCAAGTATGAATGAAAAGAACAGAGAACAAACACACCCAAGGCTTAGAGTTCTGGCCATGCCTTAACACCAATCGCACATAATGCTTTTGCTCTTTATATTTGCTACAAGGATGTGTCATAGGAAGAGTGAGGAAACACAATACAGAAAATGTTTTTGCGACAGAGTAGTTTTAGATGAGTACTTTCTACAGGACAGGGTTTTCTCATATTAAACCTCTGAGGTCAACAAGTATAGCCTCCCACTTAGAAACTACAACTTTATCAACTGACTTATAGAAAATTTATGATTTTGCACAAAGAGAGAAAGAAAGGACAAAGAAGAAGAGAAGGATGAGTACAGGGAAACAGGAAAAAAAACAAAAAACAAACAAACAAAAAATACACAAGGCCAAGGCCAAAGTTGTTTCTATGCACTTATGGCAGACAATCCCAAATTTCATTTCAAAACAGAGGAAGACAAAGCAATAGTCTTATGCCAATGATTCATAAGCAGGATGGGACTAATACATATATTTTATAGGTACAGATATATAGATTTATATAGTGTGTTTCAAGAGAACACATCACAAATTAAAGCAAAAATACATCTTGTTCCAGTATCGAGAGCTTACCCTAGTCAGCCAACTGAAGGGCCAGTACTCGTTCCTAGTGTTAGCTGGGTTTGTTAGCTGGTTAACAGAAAACTTGTAGAAGTTTCTTGAAGTTGACTGTATGTATTCTTCATTTATATTTATTTTTATTGCTTACTTTTATATGAATTACTTGGGCACATTTAAGTTAGAAATTATAGAGATTGGCACAACTGTCACCTAAAATAAGAAAAATCATACTTCTGTTACCTACAGAACATTTAAGGGCTTGCAATTTGTGGTTGGTTTGAAGGTTTCACACTCATCAGGGACTTAGTTATAAGTATAAAGGACTAAGTGTTTAAATATGAGTACACTTATAGAACGCTCCTGTACTCAACCCATTCACATGTTTCACTGTTTAGATAAAAATTTTATGCTGACATTTAAATATTCTCAAGTTATTAGTACAGACATCTGTTAGAATTAGTTGACTACTACAGAAACTATGATTAACTCATCTTCCTTCTATCTTTTGCTCTATGATTCTCAACATGCAGTTTCCATCTGAAAGTCAAAATGACTACTGGAAATCCAGCTAATCACATATTATAGAATACCAGCAAATACAATCTTATCTGAAAAGGAAGTTGCACAGTCTCTTATTTAAGCACTCTACCTGGGAAGTTAATGCAAAAATTCCACATATATTCTAATGGCTAGAACATAGTTCTGTTATCACAACTCGTGAATTTGGGCAGCTGGAAAATAAACTTTTATTCCAGATTTCTAGGTACTCACATGAAACTCTGAAGAAAGGAGGAGAGAATGGATACCAGGGAACTACCAGAATTTTCTGCTACAAAATCACTTATATGTTTATATTTATTTATAGGCATATAGAAAAATACATAGTTAGCCAAACACATATTACTAAGAAATAAAACGAACATGGGTATAGGCAGACAACTAACATTTGCTGCTACAAAATCATATGTGATATGTGTATGTATGTGTGTATACATACTTATATAAGTGTATGTATATATATATATATATATATATATGTATATATACATTTATGTATGTATATATATATGTATATATACATGTATGTATATACATATATGTACATATGTGTGTGTGTGTGTAATTATTTATGTCTCACTAATGTTTCTGGTACTATTCTAACAAATTGTTTGTTTGTTTTAATTTAATCCTAAAACACGTTGATGTTGCAGATGAGGAAACTGAGGATTTGAAAATCTAAGAATTTGCTGAAAATCTTGCAGTTTGGCTTTGACTGACTGTATAATTTGTATTCTTCATTAAGATAGATGCATGGGTGGATGGATGGATGGATGGAATTTGAATAGATTGATGATGATTGGAGATACATGGATGCCTACTTACATAGATAAAGTATACACTTTAATATTTTTTTCATTTCCCAGGACTACTGTAACAAAGTACTAAAAATTGAGTAGCATAAAATATCAAAAATTTATTCTCTGATAGTTCTAGAGGCTGGAAGTCCAAAATCAAGGTGTTGGTAGTATTGGTTCCTTCTGGAGGGCACTGAAGGGGATTTTCTTCCTTTTTCTCTCCTGACTTCTAGTGATTTCTGGCAATCCTTCTTTTAATTTTTGGCACTTCTGGGCTTCTAAATGCATCACTCCAATCTTTGCCTCCATTGTCACATGGAGTTCTTCCCAGTATTTCTGTCTACTCTGTGTCCAAATTTCCCTCTTCTTATAAGAACATTAGCTATTGGATTAGAGCCCCGTCTAATTCAATATAACCTCACCTTAACCTGACTATATCTACAGAGACCCTCTTTCCAAATAAGGTCACATTTACAAATACTGGGAGTTAGGACTTCAATATATCTTTTTGGTGAACACAAGGGAACTTATAATGGAACTCTATTTCAGTAGGCTTAAATTGACTTTCAACAAAAACTAACACTGATTATTCACAGTGATTTTTTTTCTTATTTATGTATTTATTTTTAATTTTTTTAATTTACATCCAAATTAGTTAGCATATAGTGCAACAATGATTTCAGAAGTAGATTCCTTAGTGACCCTTACCCATTTAGCCCATCCCCCCTCCCACAATCCCTCCATGTAACCCTCAGTTTGTTCTCCATATTTATGAGTCTCTTCTGTTTTTCCCCCTCCCTGTTTTTATATTATTTTTGCTTCCCTTCCCTTGTGTTTATCTGTTCTGTGTCTTAAAGTTCTCATATGAGTGAAGTCATATGATATTTGTCTTTCTCTGCCTGACTAATTTCACATAGCATAATACCCTCCAGTTCCTCCACGTAATTGCAAATGGCAAGGTTTCCTTCTTTTTGATTGCTGAGTAATACTCCATTGTGTGTGTGTATATATATATATATATATATATATATATATAATCACATCTTCTTCATCCATTCATCCACCAATGAAAATTTGGGGTCTTTCCATACTTTGGCTATTGTTGATAGTGCTGCTATAAACATTGGGGTGCATGTGTCCCTTTGAAAGAGCACACCTGTATCCCTTGGATAAGTAGGAGTGCAATTGCTGGGTCATAGGGTAGTTCTATTTTTCGTTTTTTGAGGAATCTCCATACTGTTTTCCAGAGTGGCTGCACCAGCTTGCATTCCCATATTCACAGTGATATTTTATCTCAAATAATTGAGTTGCTTTCCTAAAATTCCAAAAGAAGAATATCCTCAGGATCTGTTTAGCTAGAAAAGTCTGAACTCAAGTGAATTTGATTACACGTGCAGATTTCCCCTATTTTGGGGCCTAAGGAATAGCTACTTAATCCTGTCTTATAATGTGAAATCACCTATAAAAAGAAGAATACTATAACATTTGAATAGTTGGGAAACAAAAATCCCTATCTAGATCTATTAATAACTACTTAACCATCTCTAATTTGGTTCTTTGCAAAATAAACTAATATATACTTGTATCTTAAAACAGTTGAGTGAGAAGTGGATGAATTATAAGTTATTAGATCTAAATCAAAAGCTAAATCATAGTTGCAGGAACAATCAATGTAGGCACTATACCTATCAAGAAAAGATCAACTGAAAAAGTCCTAAAACAATTAGAAAAATCATTTACTAATAATGGTATTAATTATTTCAGTCTTTAAAGCTCAATTCAAAGCCAAACTCAAACAAGTCCCAGTAGATGACCATACCCTGGAATGTAGAGATTGATATAATTTAAGCTAAAGTTAAAGATGTATCGTAGGATGTATATCATAAGATATGCAGTTCTTTGGATAGAGAAAGAGAAACGTTACAGGATGTAATGTTGAAATTCATTGTGAAGGATGAGTAGATAATGATATATATTTTTTAAAAAGATTTAAGCAAGGTTTATCTGTCATTTGTATGTAGGATGAAGTAGATGGGAGAGACAAGTTAGAACGTCTATGAAACTCTTTCATTCGTCTTTGAGTGAGGTGATGAAAGTGTGGAGTAGGATGTTGACAATGAAAATAAAGTGAAAAGAACTTGGATAAGGGATGTCTTAAAGGAAAACTGCATAGAATTTGGTGACTAATGGATCTTAAAAAGAAGGATTGGGATGAGTCGCATATCATTTAAATTTTGGAGACTGAACGACTAGCTTGAATCAAGACTAAGAAATAAGAGTTTTTCATTCAGTATAGCTAACTAAAATGTCACAAGCTAGGACTAAAGTAATTTACAATATGTTGACTCCCTATCCACTAGCATTTGGAAGAAATCAGGAAAATGTCAACTCAATCTGTTTTTCTTCTGTCTTCAGGTATCCAAACAAAACTTACAACATACTGCTATGCTCCTTCTATTACTCCTTTCAATTTTTCTCTGGTCTAGTCGATCCTCTCTAATGGAATGTTGAGACAAATGTGATGTGCCAATTGCCTCTCATAGACATTTGTGTCACCGATCCGATGGTACTTTCATATCATGTTTTCCCCAAGTTCAATATTTTAAACTATCTGGAAGATTAATGAAGAAAGTTTATGCAAAAGAAATTATATAATGAGCAGTGATATGATATGTGAAAGAAAATGTACACAAAATCTGCTTTGCACCTTGCAGCTTAATCACCAACGGAGACTGTATAAATTTCACAATTAATTTCTGTTCATGCCATTACAATTTTTTTATTTAGTTAAATTGACTTTAAAAGATTGCAATGCTTTTAAATTATGCAAAAGACATTGTTTTAAAAGTCATAGATCTTATTTCAAGGGCTTTTAAATTTATTCTCTAAGACCTATTTGAGAGTCACATGGGCAATTAGTAGGGGAAGTTTGCCTAGTAAATCCCTGTATTTTGCATAAAACTTGCATCTCAAACTTGATATATTAAAGAGGATGCTTTTCCTAGGAATATCTTAACAAATATGGAACATATAACTTGTATAGAGTAGATACTTTTTGGGTTGTTCCATATTTCAGTGTTCATGGTTTCAATGAGCTTATGCAGCACTTTAAAATTATTTCTAAAAGCTTAGGACATCTTGATGTGCTCAAGTAAATGGTATGATTAGTTTTTATAGTTTTACAAAAATGTTGAAAGTAAAAATAAATAATATTTTCTATGAAAGAATTATCAAATCTCTTATGGAAAGAGATTTAGTAGTTTGATCAAAGACTTAGTTTTGAAGACTGGAGATAGATTTAAGGTAATCAAATATTAGAATCAAATGTTAGATAGTCTTTCAGATAAAGTAAAGAGATTAATTAATTATATTTACTTGGAACTTATACTAACCTGTGGAAAGAGTCAGGTTTCACTGTTGAAACAAAGTTTTAGATTAAAATGCCTTCACATCTCACCAAAGGGACAGCACTCATAAGGATTCATAACAGGTCAGCTTTGTCCATATTTTAAAGTAAATATTATGCAGAGCTCATTTATTTTCAATTATAAAGCAGTAAGACTATTTTGTATGGCTTTCTTATGTAATGTTTTCTTGTATTTATTTGAAACATATGTCATACACTAGCTAATTTATATACTGCTATATTTTAATACTGATACCCTAACAAAATGGACTGTGAGGAATTTGGGACTGATTATTCTTGACTTTGACAGCACATCAAATGCAAGAATTCTTTCTAAGTCAATGAAGAGTTGCTTGAAGCAAAAATCAAAAAAATGTTAATGCCTGATTGATTATCTCACCTAGATCCATGAATGTTTTGAAAAACAACTTGCTTTTTAGTAATAGCATAGAGATGGTATATCAAACAAACAGGTAGCCATCTGATACTATTTCATGGAAAATGATAAAGTAGTCATCATATACAAACGAGGTTTGTTCACAAAGAATTATTTCTAGATGCCTATACATTCTTATTACCCAAAGTCTATGTGAGGATTATGGGTATAAAAACTCTCTGTGTGTATGTATATGTAAATGTATGTGTCTGTGTGTGTATGCATGTGTCTATCTAGAAAGCTGCCTTGAAAGTTTAAGACCTTACTTGAAGAATGGCTTTGAGCACATTGTGAATTTCTAATGATAAAGAACAGATGGGATTGATTGCTAACTCAGTGTGAAACAGGAGGAAAATGCCTGCAGATATTCAGGCCTGGTATGGAACAGCTATTCCAGCCCCAGTAGCCAGGGCTTATCAGGGTGAAAGAACCAGACTGATGAACACAAGGCAAAGTTTGTGCAAAAGAAGTGAAATCAGCCTAGTAATTACTTGATTACTGAAAGGAAAATATCACTTCTGAAGGGAGATGTTTTAAATGAACTGAAAAATAGAGACATACTGGTCTCAGTAGGCTTCAATTAAAAAGTTGCAGGATTTGTTTTACTGGCACCAGGAGATGCCCAGTAGTAATTTATGTTCTGAGAGGCCTTTCATACACAAAGTCAGTGCCTCTTTTATTTTTAGACCCCCTAAGGCTCCTAAGGAAAGAAATATGCCAGTCAGATGGCAAGTCGGAATCAAACATCCACATAATCTAGAGAGGGAAAAATTATTTAAATACCTACGAATATGTCAAATAGGTTGCTTGGAAATCTTACTCTGTTTCTTCTTAATATCTGAGGAAGATAAAAGAAGAAACAAATTATTGTCACATAATAAAGGAGAGAAAGATCTTAATTATCATCTGAGGATGGTTAGAAGAATGGACTCTTGACTCATTTGGTGTAACATTTTTATAATACTTCAGGTGCTTAGAAATGCATGGTGTGTATAAGCCATTATTCAGTTAATGAGATGCTAAACTGCAATTTGCGTTGAAATTGTCCAGTGTTGCTTTTCATTAAAGAGATAATGACTCAGAAGATATTTTAGGTGTTGCTACAAGCTGCTGTTTTCATTCCATTTTTATTTGGCAAATTGGGTCACATTGTATTACAAGAAGATAATCTGACTTATAATATACCCATGTTACCTGATTTTGCAACACAGAAATGATGAAATGTGATAGCCCTTTTGCACCTGGCATGCAATCTCAGCATAATGCTATGCTGAAGCAAGTCAGCAGACCTTTATGCAATAACCTAAATTTTGCTTTAAGGCACTTTTGTGTATATTAAACTGTGCTCTTGTAGGGAAAACATCTGCAGCAGTTCAGTATGCTAAAGTAGACAACATCACAAAAGTCTGATGGGTTAGAGCTCTTATATTTCTCCTCAATTTGTTGGCATTGCAAACTAGCTGAGGGTATGCTCTCCATAGAACTCATTAGATCGAGAGAGGAAGCACCTGGCGGCCACTGATGTGCTAATGCTAAATCCAGAAGTAATAGACTTTCTTTGGAAGCATATATAACCAAGGCTTCAGGGCAGTTTTCTAAGCTGCCAGGACTCTTGATACAGGGTCTAGATCTCTCAATCTTCCTTTCAGAACAAAGTGTGAGACTATCATGGAGAAAAGGCAATTCATAAATGTTTTAGTAGGATCATAATTCTCATCACAGATGAAGGTATGGCAAAATCAGTCAACTCTTACTTTGTTGGTACTGAAAACTGCTTCTCAGGAATGTTTTGTCTCTGTCTCTAGGCAGAAGTTGGCCAATTTTTCTGTAAAGGATCGGAGAGTAAATATTTTCAGCTTTGTGGGCTAAAGTATTCATCTCTGCCCTTGCAGTGTGAAAGCAGCCATAGACAATATCTAAATGAATGAGTGTAATTATGTCACAATAAAACTTTATTTACAAAAACAGGCAGTGGGCCAGACTTGACTCACAGGTTATAGTTTGTTTACCCCTTTTCTAAGCCATGGAAGTGTTCATGGCTTGACCTGTTAACCCTATTTCTAGGTATGTATATTAAGGAAGATATTTACAATTTTAAAGACATTTCCAACCTAGTGTTGTTCATTGCAATGTTATCCATAATGGGCAAAAAAAAATGTAATTGCCTTAATGCTCAACAACAAAGAAATAGTCAAGCTTATTAAATAGAGGTAACATTATGCAACTGTCCAAACGTTATTTTGAAAAATATATAATAATACCTAAATATCTATATTTTAAATAAGTGAAATAAAGTGAAAAATTCAAGCTACAAAAATGTGAACACTTAAGAACAGAAATTAAATATGAACACACATACTCAAAACATTTTAAAAACTCAGAATGTGAATGAAAGTTCAATTATTCAAAATCCATACATATAAGACAGGAAAATCACTGGGATATTTCTGTACCTTAATTCAGCAGTCTCATATTGAGCATTTCTTATGTGAAAGGTCACTGTGTTAGACATTGGGGTGGCAGAAGTAAATGATAGCCTTCCACTTAAAGACAATTACAGACCAACAATGGAATATGACAGAAAAGATGAAAATATAACACGTCCTTCAGTGGATAATGAGGGAGAAGATTCTAAGGGAAGGTCAGGAGAAGAACTTGCCATAAAGGAAGTTAGTAGTTTAGTACCGCAGGAGCTGTTAGGTGGGGAGGGGAAGGAGGGGCCATAAGAGACCGGGTGGGAGAGAACTTGGCATGACACACTAAGGAGTTGAGACTTTATCCAGAAGGCAAAATGGACGGGGGGAGTGAGCTGCATTGAAGGGATTAAAATTCAACGTCAAATAATCTCTTTAAAAACAAACTTTTGATAGTAATATAAGGGATCTACTAAATAAAGTAAGGACAACAGATAGGAAACAACTGTAGGAAATACCACAAGAAACTGGTGCTGGAGAACTGGTTAAATCCTGGATCCTTCTCTTACTAAGTACATGACCTGCAGCAAGTCTATTAGCCATTCTGTCTCCTTCCCCTCATTTGTAAAGTTGATATATTGATACCTCCCTTAATGTAGCTAAAACCATTAGCACAGTTTATTTTTAAAGAATAAACATATGCTTTATTACTGATTGTAATAATATAGGTTATAAATATTAGAGTTTGAATAAAACACCTAATAAAATCAGCTTGAGAATCGTGAAGAAAAATTATACATATGTTTAGGAAGCTCCTGGATAGAAGGAAAAGTGGGCATCAAAATTAACCTTCTGGGGAATTATGCCATTAATCTGATTTGGAATTGTATGAAAAGGAGCCAATTTTGGAGATAGACACTTAAGAATTTAGCTTATGTTGGAAAATTATTAAAATAATTGAGGTATAAAAATATTGGAGTCTGACTCAGTACTGATGTGCAAATATGAAAACATATGACTCCATTGGAGTATACAGAATATGTGTAACATAATTCTCACCTGGCCTAGGCTTACAGGTTTGGGAAAACTTGAAGTGAAGAAGAAAGAGGAGAAAATGTATTTAAATATATGACTGAGAGAGTGCAGTAAAGATCTGATATGCCATTGTTTGTACGTGTTTGGACAGAATTTTGGACAGAATTTTCTAATCATTAGCATGTGAAATCCATCTTGGCAGGGAAGATATAGCTCTTGTGGATGAAAAACTCTTTAATATTTTCTAAGGAATTCAAAGCCAGTGGAAATCCAAGGAAATAAATTTCTAATAATAGGCTTAATTTTATCCTAATTTGTTTGAATCAATACTATTGATTGGCAATGCTAGTTTTCTCCCAGCTTTCAATTCTGTTCCCGTTAGCAGATGTTGCTTTGAGCAGAGATGGCTTGTCAGCACAGCTGCAGCCCCTCCTATTTACTTCTTCTTTCTATGTAATCTGGAATCCCTGTCAATGTTCTTTACCATTGTGCACTTTTTTTTCCCTTTCAATGTATAATTTCTCCATAAATAACGTGCTAATTTCATGTTCTTGTCTATGATGTGGTAGCATGTCAAAGAGGCTTTTTAATCTGTAAACAAATTATGTCTATTGCTTTACCCCTGTCAAGAACTCATTGACTCTCTTGCTTGATGGAAGTTAATTGGTTTGTTAAGCCTGACACTCATCTTTCTTTTCATCAATCCATGCTAAATTTTTTTCCATACCATTCTATAGTTGCTTAAGTGTTCTCACGTTGTCTTTCGCAATCATTAATCCAATATATTTCTTCACTAGAGTTACATTTCTCCTTTCAAGGGCTTAATGTCTACTGAGGTCTGTCCATAAGAAGACAATATTTGGCTGAATTTTTCTCAATTTGATATTTATTTTTATTTTAACAAATGAATTTGCATGTGTTCTGAGTTTGTTAACTTAACAGTTGTTAAGAAAGAGGAGCACACAGTGCCAGAAGATGAATCATAGTTCAACATGAGACCATAAGAGAAATTGAGATAGAGAAGTTTATCACTCACACGTCCTGGAGAAAGTACATGGCATGCCTCCAGGGGCAATATGAGGAGGTCAAGGTAGAGTGCAAAAACAGACCTATACATAGGATCTGGGGCACCTGCCTTTATTTAAGTCTCTGGGTGTGTTGCTTTGGGGTTCTTGGACTGAAACCAGATTGGTCAACTCAAACCCAAAGAAGCAGGGTTTTGATTAGATTCCATGGGAATCTAATCTAAGCACGAGGGGAAGACCTTGGAGGGGTGGGGGAGTGGCAGGTGGGAAGACAATTGGTCACAGTTGGGCAGTTGGTGAAGTCATATCAAGAATTTGCATTTGCTTGTGACTCTAAGGTGTATGCTGCATGAAGGACTAGAGTTAGTTTAAGGTCCCTGCAGGCCACTTGGCCAAACAAATTGGATCCTGAGGTTGCAGTACCATGAAGTAACTTAGCTAACCTCTCGACCACCCAGATAGAAAGAATATTATTCAAGACAGTGGTCTCTGTCAAATATCTAATCACAAATTAATAAATTTCATATGAAATTATAAAGTATAATCAGTGGGGGCGCCTGGGTGGCTCAGTCGGTTGAGTGTCTGACTTCAGCTCAGGTCATGATCTTGCATCCGAGTTCGAGCCCCATGTCGGGCTCTGTGCTGACAGCTCAGTCTGGAGCCTGCTTCAGATTCTGTGTCTCCTTCTCTTTCCCTACCCCTCTCCCACTTGTGCTGTCTCTCTCTCTCAAAAATAAATAAATACACTTTAAAAATTTTTTTTAATAAAAATAGTATAATCAGTACCTCTACCTCTCTGTGAGGAGAGAGATAAGACAGGAAGGTTCTGGAAAAGCCAATTTTAACTTTTATCTCCCCATAAGTCACAACAATATCATATTAAATCATGCTGTTTGACAGTGACATCCATTCAACAACAGATCTATGAGAATGTCCTACAGTGATCAATTAAGGGAAAAATGTGACTTCTAGATATATATTCTCTTAGATATTTCAAATAATAAAATTATACTTTCTGGACACTATAATTATTATTAGACTCTCATTTTAACTTAGTGAAATAGGATGCAGTATACCATTAATTCAAAAACATGACATTATGAAGTGATCAAATGTTGAGAAGCTGTATTAAGCTTTCTATCTAGTGTGAATTATACCTATAAAATGGTATTGTGGTCATTTAGAACCAGCAAGCAGCCCTAAATAGCATAGAACAAGTAATAAATTATGGCTGAAATGGGTAATTCTGAACAATGAAGTAAAATAGAACAATAAAATATGTATTTAATGATTGACAGGAAATCAATGAAGAATAGACTTGGCCATTTGGCAGCATACCAAAGAATTATAAATTTAATAGAAATAGTACAATGTTAATTCTATTCATTTCACACATTATCTGTAATTTATTTAATCATATTGATTCAGCATCTATTTCATACAAAACACTATGCTAGTTATTGGGCAAGAGAAGTAATATTTTCTCCACTTTTAAGGAGAGGCAGGAATGTGCACAAATAACATGCAGGTATTGACAAAGAACAGAAGGATGAGAGAGACCTGAATATAGTCTATGTTCAAGAAGTAGATGTGGTTAGTCTCAAGATGTCAAAATAGAGCATAGACATTATAATTTGAAGGGGTTTCATTTTTTATTGTAATTCCAGTATAGTTAACATACAGAATTATAGTAGGTTAAGCTGTACAATACAGTGATTCAACAATTCTAGATATTACTCCGTGCTCATCAAGATAAGTGTACTCTTGGGGCGCCTGGGTGGCTCAGTCAATTAAGCATGCGACTTCAGCTCAGGTCATGATCTTTGTTTGTGAGTTCGAGCCCCGCATTGGGCTCTGTGCTGACAGCTGAGAGCCTGGAGCCTGCTTTGGATTCTGTCTCCTTCTCTCTCTGCCCCTCCCCTCTTGTGCTCTCTCTGTCTCTCAAAAATAAATAAATGAAAAAAAAATGTTGAAGAAAAAAGATAAGTGTCCTCTTAGTTCCCTTCACCTATTTCATCCATCTCCCCCCACCCCCCCCTCCACCTCACCTCTGGTAACCATTCATCTGTTCTCTATAGTTAGAAGTCTGTTTTTTTGGTTTGTCTCTTTTTTGCTTTGTTTTGTTTCCTAAATTCCACATACGAGTGAAATCGCATGGCATTTACTTTTACATTTTAATCCAACAAAAGAATTTCAGGTAGAATATCTCCTCAAATCTGAAACCAAAACACAATCAGATCCTGTAACTTTTTACTTGTTACTGACTTCTAAACTATTGTCTAGACCCCCAAATTCTATCATGGATAGTTTCAAATGTCATTTTAACACAAAAATTAATAAAACAAACAAAAAAAAATCAATGAAAATTAATACAGAGAAAAATAGATACTTTCAAAAGAGAAAGCAAAAGGAAAAATACATACAACATATAGTCTTTATTAATACTTCCTTATTTTAAGAAATCAGTCATAGACACAAGAATAAGGAAATAGTGACAGACATCATGCATAACACATTTTAGTATTCTGGTATGCATTGTCATAAATTATATTGAGAAAAATCAAAGAGAATAAATCAGTATTTATACCTTTGATGCCAGAGCATTATTAATTTTTCAACAAACCTTAGAATAATTTTATTAGAATAGTATATGCTACATAATAATATTAGAATGACTATTATCCATATATTTCTTATTTATTCATACAAAAAACAATTTTTTTAGTGTATATTAATGCCAGAAACTTTTCTGGGCATTGGGAGTAACTTAGTCTGCAGTATTACTAATTTAATGGGAAAATAATATATGATGACAAAAATAAAAGAGGGAATTTGGAAGCAGAATGGTGGCTTGGAATGAAAAGGAGACAGTAAATAAGCTAGATAGAAATATTACCTTGAAGGAAAATTATTAAATATAGATGAGTTAAAACATACAGTTGATTAATTTGATTCCAGATGAATGGGGTGGTGGTGAGGTGTCAGAGAAAGTCAAGAGGTGCAGTTAAAGGGAAGTACTAATTTTACTGCCTTTGGCCTAGATATCAGGCAGATGAGGTAGCATGTTCATTCTGGGCAATACTGCTTACTAAGGTATATATATCTATGAGATATATATCATATGATATATATCTCATAGATATATATATCATAGATATATATATGTGTGTGTGTGTGTGTGTGTGTATATATATATATATATCTCAATCTCATAGATACATGTCATAGTATGTGATATATACTGATATATATATATATATATATATATATATATATATATATATATATATCAGTAAACTCTAAAGTAGTCATACAAATAGCCTGATGAAGATCTGGAACTTTTCCCATACAAGAATGAGCCACCTATAATTGTGAAAAAATTTAGTCTGACTAGAAATAGACATGTGGGAGTGGTAACGGCTCTTTAGAACACAAACATCTCCAGAACTGAGAAGTTATGGCTCTGATTCTGACAAGCAAACCTTATAAGTTTCAGATATGGTGGGGGGTGGCAGGGAAAGTTCATTTATTGATTTATCTCCCAAATCCCCTTACAAATTCTAAAAACATTGTAACAGTATCGTTTCAACAAGTCTTCTAGGGATGTCTTTTAGACTCATCCAAGAGCAGTTTTACGGGAGAAGTTTAGCCCTTAGGAGCTACTGAATTGCCTGGATTGGTAACATTTCAGGAATGTTACTAGATTGAGTATGGATATATTGATTAAAGTGCAGGACTTCTGTTTAAGCATCATAAGGGTTTGTAAAAACATTATCCAGTCTGTCTGGCTGAAGTTAGTCTATCCTGTTGGCAAACTCCCTTTGAGTGCATCGACCCCACCTATTTAAAAGTGAAAGACAAAGAGAAAATACAAGATAAATGATTACTTAATCTAAGAGATGTACCAGTGAAAACAGATGGCTGGGGTAAAAACAACAACAATCTACCCAGATAAAACTGGAATCAGGTAAAATGTTCTTCCTAAATTGAAAATAACCTGCTCTGAATGACAAATCTGGAGGCCAGTGCTGAAAATGCATCTTAAAGTGAAATTACCCAATATTGAAATCCTACACCAGAAACCACAAAACGTATAGTCAACAATCTGATTAGTTTTCAATCTCAACTGGGCAATTATTGAGAGTAAAGGTAAATAACCCACCTCATTCACAAAAGTAACCAAGTCAGGAGATGATCCTGTGTATGGAATTTGTCTGTGAGTTAAACTCCTCCCACCCCCACTGCTGGACTGGCCATGTAGAGTTGAAAAAGTCTTCAGGTCATGTGTAGCCTCAGCCCTTCCCACCATCTTAAAATTAGTGTATGCACTGTGGCATAATTTTCTGTCTTCTAATCCCACAACTGCTTCCTGGGTGACAAGAAGTAAGTAACAGGACAAGCTGCCTAGAACACTTTAGTTATCTAAGTCCCCAGACTGGGGAGATATTGGTAGGGGCTGAGGCTTCCTCCAAGTCTCAGTAAAGGATTACTAGAACAGATGAATCAAAATGAACATATAATAATATGGTTTATTAACCATGCTGATCTGACCAGAATCAGCAAGGAAAACAACTCATTAACTCATACGCAGCACCCAGAAATTCTGAAATAAGCATATTTGCATTTACACATTAATGAAAACTCAAAAAGCACTCTTTCTTTAGCCTTTTTTTTGTAAAAGTTCCATTCCTGGACTTCTGGGATGGTTTGTGTCACATCTTAAGGTTGGTCTCTATCACTTCTCTCTATCTCTGTCTCTCTCTCAATGTGGTCCACAACAGCTCTTCCATAGTGTCAAAGGGTTATCTAATTTTGAGTCCAAATTATGCTTCAAGTCTATGACCTTATAGCTCCATGTCTTTATGATATGGAGAGTGCTATAACCTACCTTTATCTTGCCTACACACTGTATCCTTGGTAATAACTCGTGTACAGTTTGGTGTACAACTTTGGTGCAGGTGTGTACAAAATATATTATCATCTGTGATCAAAATCACACGTTCAGAAACTATTGATTGCTTTTCAGTGTATCTCACAGTCAGCACACAGCAAATGGTGTTAAACTAATCTCAGCGTTTCTCCAGTGTCATTGCATTTTGTCCTGTTTCAGTTTCAAAGTTTTCCTCACATGACTAAATGTACATTTTCTAATATACTAATATATTTTCTTGTGAATTTTACTTTTCATTCTAGCTAAACAAATAGGGGCTAACTTTAAGAATGGTCCTTCTAGTCTCTTAAAAAAAAAAAGAAAAAAGAAAAATCTTCAAATTTCCCGTTTCCCAGATGAACTTTCCTTGATGGTTATTTGTCAAGAATAATGTTAAATTTTCTCTTCTTAGAGGGATTTAGAGATAATTAAAGATTTCTGAGGCCCTTAAAAGTGGCAATTCCTAAAATGTTATAATTATTTGGATTCTTAAAATATATATGAGTACATGTAAAATCAAGTTAGTTTCATAATGATTTTAACCAGTTGTATTGGGAAACTTTTCAACCAATTGCATTGATGTCACATAGAAATCCTATGTGATGAAAATAAGATTCTAAACAAACAAATAAAAAAATAATAAAAATCAATTCCTAAATAAAATTTTTAATCAGTCCTTTCTGAACATCCTTTTTTTAAAAATAAACTTATTGTCATAGAACAGTTTTAAATTTATATTAGAATTGCTGCAATATTTCAGAGTTCCCATATACCCCACACTGTATTCCAGATTATTAACATATACAGTAGCATGATATATTTGTTACAATATTGACACTTTATTAACAAAAACCCATACTTTGGGTTTCTGTAGTTTTTACTAAATATCCTTTTGTTGTTGTTGTTGTTGTTGTTGTTTCAGAATCCCATTTAATTTTCAAGCGTCCTTAAGTTCTCCTTGGCTATGTGTGACAAATGATCTTTATTTTTTACTAACATCTAATTTTCCTCTTAATTACTTTCAAAATGCCTCCCAAAAATGTTACTTATAAATATTATTGATTACTTCAAGTGTTTAGTTTCAAGTTTATCCAGAGAATAAACTAACCCACCAATTGAGAGATACAGTATTGCATATTCCATTTCTAAAAATAGTCTTCTTTCCTCCTTTCCTTCTTTTTTCTTTTTCTCTTCTCCATCTCTCTTTTCTTACTGTTTTCATTCTCTTTCTTTCTTTCTTTCTTTCTTCCTTTCATTCTTCTTTCTTTCTTTCTAAAATGTTTATTGACTGCCACCTGGTACACAGGCACTATTATGGGAATTTATCCAACAAGAAACTACTAGAAAACTTAACTTTGTAGGCCTTATATTTTAGTGACTAGAGACAATATGTAAAAAATAAGCATAATAATTAAATTACACAGCACTTTAGAAAGTAACAGATACCATGAAAGGAAGTAAAATAGTTCAGGGTAAGGAAGATTGGAAGGGAAGTAGTAGTCAAGGTCATCCTCAATGGGCTTTTGAGGGAAGAGCTAAAGGAAATCGAGGAGTGAACCACGTAGCCATTTGGTGAAAGAGCATTCTGTGCAGAGGCAAGCAAGAACCAGGGCAAAGGCTTTGAGGCAAGAGCTGCTTAGAATATGTGAGAAATAGATAAGAATTCTGGCACAGGTAGCTGTAGCAAAGTGAGGAAGGAAAAGGATAATGGGCAACACCGTCAGCAAGATCACAGAGGGACAAATCTGGTGAATCCTTAAAGAGCATTGTAAGGATTATAGCTTTAACTCTGAGAAGTATTGAGTAAATTTAGAGAGATTGAAGAGAGCTCTTCCATAATCCATGGTAAAGCGGAATTATTCTTCCTGTTGTGCTGGGAATAGACTATAGGAAGCAAGAGTGGAAGCCAGAGGATTGTCAGAGTCAATAGTAATAACCCATGCAAGAGATGGTGGTCCTGTGGAGCTAGTTGTAGGAGTAGTAGACATGTTTGGGCATGGTCTAGTTCTGGAGATATTTGAAGGCAGAGCCAAAGCAATCTTCTAATAAATTAGATGTGAGGTACAGAGAAAAGTAAGAGGATTCTAAGGACATGAGTCTAAACAACTGTAGGACAAAATTGTCATTAATATGACAAAGACCAAAATGGAGCAGTTTTGTGGAGGTTGGGGGCAGAGTTAGGAGTTCAATTTTAGACATGTTGAATATGAGATATCCTTTAGACAGCCAACTAGAGATATTGAGTATGCAGTTGAATATAGAAGTTTGGAGTTCAGGGCAGAGATCCAAAATGTATATATAAACATGGTGCCATTAGCACACAAATCATATTTAAAGCCACAAGATTGCATGAGGTGCTCCAAAGGAATATGTGTTTAATAGGAATGAGTCACTGTACCAAGGCCTGGGACCTTCCAAGAACAAACAGTTTGGAAGACAGAAAGAGTTGATAGTCAGCCAAGAGAAAAATCCAGAGGAGTGGTGTCCTACAAAGCAAGTAAAGGAACAAAGGGCTTTGGGAAGGGTTATGATCAACATCAACAGAAGCTATCGACAATTTTGAATTGAAGTATTAAAAATTATAGTGAGATCATTCTATAGTCCCTGTAAAAGTTAATTAATGTAGAGGGAAAAAAGAGTGTGTTTGGGATTCAGACTTACATAAATGCAAATCCTCTCTGTCATCCAGGGTGTTCCTTGGGCAAGTTGCATACCTTCTTCATCCTGCAAATTCCCGAGAAAAGAACATCCTCTGATCTTCCCCTGAAGTTGTTTGTCAGTTTGCTTTATATTTTCAGGCTATAAGCAATGAAAATATTTTTCAATAGGTATTCATTTTTGAAGGCGTTTAATTTTAGCTTTGACTAAATAAGCCTGCATATTTTTCTCCAATAACAGTAGAATCCTATTTATGAATTGGGGTAATCTTTAAAAAGCTAGACAATTGGCCCCTTTTTGTCCCTGGCCTGGCCTATGTATATACTAATTAATTATACCTTGGCTACAAATTACTACAGGGGTTATGGAAAAGCAGATGGTCTATGAATGCTAAGATGTACATCTTTGTCTTTGTAACTGTAACAGGTGGTTTTAAAATTTAGTACTTCTACCTAACTATATGAAAGAGGTAAGACTATGGAAAGGCATGGCTAAAAAAATTGGCGACCTAGGGCTATATTTACAAGATGACCTTATTTTCAATTAGAAAATGATACGATACTTTTATAACTGACAGCTCCAGGGTACATGACTTGTGATTTTTAGCAATGAAGACAACCATAAACATAGCAAACATGGGGAGGGATAACTTGGGAGGCAGGAACTCACTTAAAATAAATGTTTTAATTGTTTGAAGTCAATCATTACTGCTAGATTATCAGTTATGATTTCAGTTATATGTCCATATAAAATATTACCACTCACAAATTTTCCTCAAACTCAGCAAAATGTAGAATCTGTCCTAAAAGCAAGCCCACACCACTCAAGGTTTTAAAGAAGCAATTTTCTAATGAGGAAATGACCTTCTTTACCCTTAGTGATAACATAGATTTGGTGTCAGAAGAATAAATGTCTTACATGGAGAGAAGAGTGATACCTATCAAACAGAAACTGAAGTTGAATAACAAATAGGTTAGTGTGGTATTGGTAGCAAAACAGAGATAAATATCTTGGCCCAGGTCAATGGTTAGCATTTCATTCAGTACAGGGAGCCACTAGAATAGTAGCTAAGGCCACTCAAACAGTGGGGCTTCATATGTTTTGTTCTGCAAAAGAACACTAATAGAACTTGAGGAAATTAGTCAGCCATAATTGCACCCCACTTAGAAGAGGAACTTAAGATGTTGGAGCCTCAGTGATTCCAGTGATAGGTCCTCAGGTTTAATTGTTCTTTCCTATGCTTCTAATGAGGGATGTTGGGGAAACCCATGTTATGTTAGTATGAGCATTTGTATCAGCATCTCACTTTTTCTGCTGTGAGTCTTCTGAAGAAATCACAAAAATCATAAAGCCAATTACTTGTTTCTCTATTTCAAAATAAGACTGGCTAAATCATTTCAGACAAAATGTAAATGTATTCTAAAAAGAACCCTAAGTAAACAATTCCATCCTGGGCAACTATGACATCATATAATAGAAACTCAATAAATATTGAATGATGAACTGAACACATTCATAACTAACAAAATTCAACATCAAGATATGTTTCCTCATTGCTATGTTAGTCTCTCTGATTTTATTTTCTCTTACTATGATCTCAGTAAATGTAGAGAATAGCTAGCCATCAATCTCTGTATACTATCTGTTCTGTACATGAAGACTGTTATCAAATTTCTTTCATGATCCTCAAACCTACTCAGCCTTCTCTTCTATAGGCTAAATAATTCATTTCCCTTTTTATATTTTAGTATTGTCTGAGTTTCTTGAATTAGCCAAAAGGAAAAGGCACAGGGGATTTTGAACCAAATATTCCTTAAGTATGTTAAGAGTAATGAGAAAACAGCAGTGGTGTGTGGAGATGCCTCTACTAATACATGATAACCAACAGAAATTTTCAAAGAAATTGCCTACATCTGAATAATGTTATAAGTTGAGTCTTCTATAAGACACAGAAGAAAAGATGCTCAATGAGGGAGAATAAAAGGTTTGTGCTTAGTCTATATTCTTTAAATACATGTGCCCCAGTTCCACAGTTCTAGAACTCCTAAAATCTTAGGCTCCCATCCAATATCTGCTAATGTGTACACTCTATAAAATGACAAATGCCTTGGAGTCTTTTTGTACTAGTAGATTCTCTCTGAATACTAGAGAAAAGAAAAAATGGTTCATAAATTTCTGATGGCCTCAGAGAAAAAGAATCTTGAATTCTACTCAGAAAAGTTAAATATATAGAATGCAAGCTATTTATCAGCCTGACATGCACGTTCAAAGGAGCAGGACATGAGAAGTTTTAAGTTATGAAGAAAAGTTTTGCTACTGAGTTTTGCCCAACATTCTGGTCTTGTATAATACAAGGGGAGGGCATCCTGAGATGGTTTATGTCATGAAACAGTGGATTCAAGGGAAGTTAAATGTCTTTTCCTCCAAGAGACTGAGAAGAAACTGCTGATGTCGCAGATCTGGTTCCAGAGTGGATACGGAAGATTGGACAGCTACAACTTGACCTCTGTTTTCATGAGGGTGGCACCATCGCATAAGCACTCTTGTTAGTCAGTCCTCAAATACTAAGGCTTAAACTTGTCGTGGGATTACTTTACTTCTAAATATTTTACTTGAATCAAATGTAATAGAAATAGCAATCTCATATCCCTTTCAGACATAAAAAAAAATTTCTTGCCTTAACATTTGGAAAGATTTCCCAGGAGACTTGTCATCGTTACTATGAAATGCAAATAATATAATTTAGTCATTTACCTCAACTTAAGTCCTTAATGATACCCCATTGACTCAAAAGGCCTGTATACAACTCAATTTTAATTTTTGTCTTAATTTGCAGTATATTCAAAGGGTCATACTTAACCAAGGTTTTGAGGAAAGGGGGTTCTCAAATTTTGCAATATTGTCATTAGTGAGAGACTGAATGGATAACTGGTTTCCTGCAAAGCCTGTTTTCCCTAGGGAAGGTACTCACGCTAGTTAATCAACTGGAAAACAAGACACCTAGGGTTATCTCTTTACCACCCTATTTGCCCCATCAATAATGTACAGGCTGTCATTAAGAAGTCATTCCTCCCTTCTGGGCTGAATTTTGAGAGGTGCATCATGTAGGAAAAAAATAGGAGTTATACTGAGAAGACTATGGGTCACACTGTAATCTCAGATACATGCTGTGCTATTCTGCAGACAGTCTATCAAGATATGTTCCAAGGCACGCACAAGTGCATATAAAAATATATAGGCTGAGACCACCAAACTCATTTCATTAGGACCTTTCAAGGTTAACATTATAATCATGCTTCAGGGTATAAACTGATCACCAGCTGAGCTCTGGAAGACATTTCTTCTGTGGAAAGGCTATCCCCAGTGGGTTAGTTGCAGAGCAAGAACATTTTACCTTTTGCAGATATTTCTGTAGCTGTACCAAAATGTCTTTCTTATCTTTTTCTTTATCTTGCAAATTAAAGCTCAAATCATCAAGCACTACTGGTTTTAAATAATTCCAATCTGAGGCTTTCTTTTTTCTTTTCCTTTTTTCTGTTGTTGTTTCCAACATTTCCAATTAGTAATGTATATTTTCTTGGTTTATTTGTTTTATTTGCTAACAAATTTACATGAGAACTATGTATTAGAATTCATTATAATCATCTCACAATGGAAATTTCATTTAACTAAGGACACCATAAGTACTGTCAGTAGTTATATTAGAATGTAACAGTTTCTATTTCCCAGAATGGTGTGTGATGTTTAGCACCGACTCCTGGATCCCGCATTAGGGTGGTAGATTTCTGATGGTTCTGATCATTCACCTGTTCAACAGCATAAAAGACACAGATGTGATCCCCATCATCAGCTCCTGCAGCACAGTTCTGGCATTGAAATCTTCTGTGGAGTAATACCTTCCAAACATTGAACTCCCATCCATTACAGGAGTATTCCCACATAAGGAGGTGAGAAAACACAAGTTCGGGCTCCAAATACAACCAGACGGTAGAGAGAAAGAATATGAACATTAGCATGCCATGCTGTTGTTCTTTCAGTAGGATTTACCTAGAATTTCTTGTTCATCACTTGCTCCTTTTAGTGGGTGTCCTCTTTCATTTCAGTCTAGAACCTGGAGATTATTAGATACATTAAAAACAAATGAATAATATCCAGCAGTGGTTTCTGATCTGCCAGTAATGCTATGACTGAGAAGTCACAGCCCTTATGTTTTCTTTTTAATTATATACGGGATGTTATCTATATCCCCACAACCTGCTTTTGTATGTCACCCAGCTTGAAAAATCACCTAGAGCTGCATAGTTAATGACTTAGCAGCAGAGCCTATCTGCTGAGGCAGTAAAGCATTGACCCAGAGTGCCTGGGTTCAAAACCCACCTTCACCACTTAATTAGGCAATTAGTTAACTTTTCTTTGCTTCAGTTCCCATCCCCCCACCTGCCACACTTGGGGTTACTCACAAGGTCAGTGTAAGGATTACATGAGTTCATTCAGAACAGTGCCTGGCATACAGTATATACTCAGAGTTTATTGAATAAATAAAGTGTAAAGGTGTACATGTGGCCTATAGTAAATACTCATTTATTTTGTACTTTTTTATATTTTTACCTTATATTAGAAATCTTGGCTTTATTTGGAGATAGAACCAAGCAAAAGCTGCCATTCTTGACAAAGGCTGTCTTGGGCAGTGCATATCAGAAATCCTAGAATTTCAGAGTGGCTTGAAGGCTCCTTTAGGGGGAGAATGTCAAATTGCTTAAAACTAATTTACTTAAAATCAATTGGCATAATAATCAATTTGCCTAAGGACACATTCATCTAAAATGTTCATTTATCAAATATACAACTTTTCATTTGTACCAACATAGTGTTAGCTCAGAGGCGTTTTTATAAACTCTCATAGTAACTGTTTGCCTACTTCTGAGGGTTTCCAAACATTCCAAGACATTTCACTCAATTAAGACAAAATGCTTAAAGTTTTATAAAATAGGTTAAAAAATACACAGTATCTTAAAAATCATTAGAGTGGCATCTTCTTATATGTGCAATGCTATATCTATGACAGATTTTTATTAGGAATATGATTATTAGGCTAATGGGTGCTTTGGGGGCTTAGACATTAGGAGAATTAATTTTAGGTGAACAGACTTCAGATCCCTTAAAGGGTCGGAATGTGAGAGCAGTAGCACTGGTTTGTGCCCTTGTCATTTTCGTGACTTATCTCTGTGACTAGCTTCAGCTCTGTCTTGACCTGCTCCCACATCTAGCCTGACAGCATTCAACTTTAGATCCATGACAAATTTCCAGACCTAGAGCCTGCTCACCCACCTTGGTTGACCCTATGACAAAGTAGCAAATCTATATTCTGCACAGACTTGATGTGGCTACAGAAATCTATTTTGCCCTGTCTATGAACTCACAATGGTACATACAATTTAATATAACAGCTTTTCATTTTACCTGTTTTGATAATATATGTTACAGCATCCATCTTCTCTGATAATAGGTATTCAGTTCTCATTAAGAAAATGGGAAAAGATAGTTAAGAGGCAGAGGTATGGGGAGTTTGCCTAAGAAAAGAAAGTATGAAAGAATATTCAAAAGGTATGAGGAAACATACAGTTTGCACACAAAGGAATCCTGAGATGTGTGTGAACTCACAGTACCTCTTATCAAGGCAGCCAACATACTAGACCTTTCTTTGAAATCAGTTTTGCTTTTCATTGATTCCAGCTCTTGTGTGGAAGACTCAATTCTCTACCATTGCTACTTCATAAAACTCTTCTCCAATTGCACAAGGACTACAAAGGCAAAGAATTTATGTTTTGACGACGAGTTTTAATTTTTTTCTGAACCCCGAGTTTGGTACAGAACATGCTAGGTTCCCAGAGTTTGTTTAAAGTTCTGTCTGCCTGTTTCATGATGTGAGTGTGTCCGTCACATCATGTAGTAACTAGTAGTGTGGAAACTGACATCTGCCAACCAGTAATGGTGGTCATACCTCACTGCTGCTCCAACTGCTCACAGTCCGGTTCAGCCTGCCACCCTGAGCTCCAGCCAGCTGTCAGGACTGTCACAGCTGCCATCTTATTTACTGCCATAAGCTTTCTTGGCATTGTAGACCCAGACACTGCTGAGACGGCGCCTGTCATTGGCTGTAAAAGGCACAGAGACGAAAGACTCTGAGGAACCCTGGGAAGGTGCAACATGTTCAAACCACCTGACAGTGGAACCAGTCAGCACTGAGGTCTCTGAGGTTGTTCTTTGTTGACTGATAAGATAGGACAAGGCACAGTAGGCCCTCCAGAACTCCTATTCAGAGCTGTTTTAATTGAATGTGTCACTGACAAGGGACAATCACTTGGGCTATGGCATCTATTCCAAATGAAACAATTGTTTTAAAGTAATTGGTTGACAAGAAGCCTGGCAGCCATTTAGGATAAAAGGCACACATTTGTACAAGAAGAGACAGAAAACATGCTCCCTATAATGGCCACAAATAAGCTTTTGAACTTTTCCCTTTACTTCTCATGAAATGAGTCCTTTCAAGACCTCTGTTTGAATAACTGTTGAACAAGTTTAGGGACACCACTCTGCTTTCCATGTTTTTTACAAACATAAGAGACTCATTCTCAGCTTGTTTGAATTATCTAGCCACAGCAATTTGCAGTGGATTTAATAGGGAAAAAAAGTGCAGAGGGTTGGTTTGTCTCTGAACTTTTTTCAGATCTCACTGTTAACAAGTCCTGGTACAGGGCTGCAATTATACAATGTAAGGCAGAAGGCCAATTACACCAGCTAGTTAGCACAGATTGGGACACATTTTCCCCAATATATACATGGTTTCTTAGGAGGGCAACTCGGTCTGCAAAAGCCGAAAGTATCTAAGCAAGTGGCATTTAGCCACATAACACACCTGTACAACCACAGAATATATGGCACATTAGAAAGAGGAAAATTATATGCTCTAACCCACAATCACTTCATATACTCTAGACAAGATCATGTCCCATTATAATGATAAAGAAATCCGGCACTGTATAATATTTTACAAAATATTTCACATATCTCATTTGAGCCTCACAGTATTTGAAGCAGGAATTATCTTTAACTATTTTATATATAGGATGATAAAGCCCACCTATATGACCATGAAGTAGAGATTAAAGTGAAAGCAGTATTTTTGACTCCAAGTCATCAATGAATGACTGTTTCCAACCCTCTTCTATTTCTGCTATACTGAATATGTTCTTCCTGTGAAATCATATCTAGTCTAAATTTTAAGTAAAATATGAAACTAAGAGAGAGAGAATTATCCTTTTCTCTAATACCTTCTTTTGTGAACTGGAGTTTCCACTATGAGTCACCAAGCACAAAAAGCCACTATAGTGCTTAAACATGCATGTTCTTAGTAATATTTTATAGGCTTGAAACGCAGCTCTTGACATCTATAGTTGTATGAACTTGGGAAATTTACTTACTTCTTTATGTCTCAGTTTCTTCATCTCTAAAAAGAGGATTCATTCTTACATTCATCCAGCCAGTATTACACACTCACAGTATGTGGCACGTATTCTCAGGCCCCAGGAACATAATCGGGAACAAGCCAAAGAAGATAGTTAATAAATAGATAGTAGATATATTCATAGTAATAGCTGTAATGAAGAAAGAGAAAGTTGGGTAGAGGAGAGAAAGTGATGGTAGAATAGGGGACAAGGTGCTATTTTACATAGAATGATCAGGGAAGGCATCTTTTAGGAGATGGCATTTGAATGGAGATCTGTCCGTGGGAGGGAATCCTGTGAAGAGACCTGCAGGAAGAGAGGGGAACAAGTACACAAGCCTAGAGCAGGCATGTGCCTGTGTGTGTTCATGGAAGAGTGAAGAGTATGCCAAATGCAGAATGAGAGAAGTGGAGGAAACTGGTAGGCAGTAGGTCAAGGAGGTAACCAGTGGTCACTCAGGTAGGGCATGCTGGCCTTTTAAAAGATTTCTGATTTAGATCTAAATGTGATGGGAATCAATTGGTGCCTCTGAGGCATGGAGAATATCATTGCAACTACTGTTGGAAGAATAGTCTGTAGGGAAACAAGGGAAGAACAGAGAAACCATTTAGGAAGCAGTTTCAAATAATCTGGAAAGAGATGATTACATCTTGAACAAGGGCTGTTGCCATCACTCATGGTGGTGAGTGACTGTATTCTTTACTGCTGAATTGGATGGAGGGTGGAAGGGTAAGATTAATCGAGGGCGATGGCATCCAGTCTAAGCTATTTGGTGAGAGGTGGCCCCAACTACTGAGCTGGGACCATCAGGGGTAAACAAGTTTTAGGGGAATTAAACACATCCTTAGGGTGTGTTTAATTCCCTTAGGGGAGTTAAATCAAAGGTTTAATGTGAAAATGAAAGAATTCAGTACAAAGCCTGGTCTATAATATGCCCAATAAACATTAGGTTTTGTTATGATTATTATCATGATCATTATTATTACTAATTATTCAAGTCCTATAAATCTTATTTCCTTAATAGCTCTCAGATGCATACTTACCTATCTCTACTCACTGTTGTGTCTTGGTTCAATCCCTCATTTTCTTGTACTTGGATTCTTGTAAGAGCCACCTGAATTTCCCACCTCTAAATTAGACTATATTTAATCTATTTTCTTCGTGGCAGGAAGAATGGTCTTTTGAATATGTAAATCGGATCATGTTTCTTCCTAGCTTAAACATTTCAGACAGAGGCTCTCTGTGGCCCTACAAGGAAGCTGTGATTCCTTAATGATCTGGTCCTTGATTACTTCTCAGTACTATCCTCCTGTTTTTTTCAGGATCCGATAATATCAAAATGCCTGTAGTTCCCTAACATTATAGGTATTGGATACCTTTGCCCACGTCATTTAATTTGCCTGGAATACCCATTTAGTCTCGATATAGGTTGCAAAAAATTATTCTTCTGTTTAAATCTTGCTTAGGAATCATCTTTTCCTTTGAAGCATTTTACAAACTCTCCCTGTGAGTGGTACCTTCACAGTGCCCCCTGTCTTTACATAGTTCTGTTACTATAAATAACATCCTTTTACATACAGAGGACTTTAACATGTATGTGTCTAGTTCTCTCTCCTAGACAATTGCAAAATCCTTGAAGGTAAGGATATGCCTTCTCTACCTTTGAGTGAATACATGTGTACAGTTACTGACACACATATGTCCATCTTGATTTTATACCATAGCTTAAATGGTTTGTGAAAAGAGGGTCTCTCTTCATCACTCCTGGGTTCTAGATGCCAGAGACCAAGAGTGGAGTCATACTATACCTCTGCACTCTATGACCTAAGATCATAGTGGCTTAAGACAGGTTTTAGAGTTTCAGCAGACTTCTTCAGTTTGCTATGAATTTTCCAATGATGCAGTGGCTATTAACACTAGTGAGTTATGCTAAATTTGAAAATGACTATAAAAATGAAATAATAGTGACTGTTGAAATAAGACTTTTTTCCTTTGCCTCAGTAACTACTGCATTTTATCATGCCTTTTTGATAGCTAGTATATGTATCCTTTTATCTCATTACTACCTCAAACTGTTCATACCAAACTAGCCTCTTTGTAGAGATTTCAAGATCATTGCTGCCTTAGACCTTTTACATTTCTACTATTTTTTTTTTAATTTTTTTTCAACGTTTTTTTATTTATTTTTGGGACAGAGAGAGACAGAGCATGAACGGGGGAGGGGCAGAGAGAGAGGGAGACACAGAATCGGAAACAGGCTCCAGGCTCCGAGCCATCAGCCCAGAGCCTGACACGGGGCTCGAACTCACGGACCGCGAGATCATGACCTGGCTGAAGTCGGACGCTTAACCGACTGCGCCACCCAGGCGCCCCAACATTTCTACTATTTTTAACATTCTTTCCTATTTTCTGAGACTGTGGGCCTAACATATGCAATTTATGAGTCACCTCTTCCTTGAGGTCTGTTCATTCACTCTGATTTGAATTGATAACTCCCTTCCCTGAGGTTATAACATTATCTACACAATTCCCATTGGATTCTGAATTTGCATGGTTTCATGTTATTTTTGTATATTTCATTTATGCATTTATTTCTTCAAATAGCTTTTAATATGCTCACTTGAAAATACTGTCACATATCCCTTTCTGTATCTCTCAAAGCCCATGGTACAGTTTTGACCTCAGTACAGGTGTTCAATAATAAATGTTGAAGTGAAAAGAAAAATGTATAAAATGTGATGATCAAACCCATAATTATAATCACTCCAAGCTTACATTAATGGCCTCTTGCTTGATCTCAGATAGAATGTCTTTTGAGGCTCTCAAGGCAAAAGGTAATAAACATTTTATTTGCTTTCACTTACAACCATATCTAGGAAAATGAATTAAATTAAAACTTAAAATTTGATCATGAATAGTCTTTATTTTAAAGTCAAAAAGGGAGGCTCTATTTGGGAAAGGAAAGCCAAACTCATTTCTCCTTCAATTTTAAAGGAATAATAAACTCACAGGTGATGTATTAGCATGATGGAATGAGGAAGCAATTTTATGAGATCTTCCAATTTACTCTTTCAAGTAAAATGGGCCCCATCTGAAAATAATTGGCTAAAAGTTTATTTCTTTAAGTACTGCAAGTGCCAACATCTTGGAGGTCAAACCTCCTGAAAGCGAGGGGCCCCATGGACATAGACTATATACCATCTCAGTTCTCCAGCAACTACCAGAGAAACAAATAATTAGATTCACCAGGGGTAAGAACTTTAAAGGACCCAGTGAAATTGATGTTATCATGGTAAATCTGATACTTATTTAACTGCATTACACCTTTGTTTTTCACCATTGAAACAAGTTTTTGGAGGGAAATTTGAAAGTATTTCCATTTATCACATATTAAAGCATGAAATAAGGGAGTGTACACTTTTTATAGTACATAGTCTAAGAACAGTTTCCACTGCCCATGTCATAGCTAGTTACAGGTTCCTCACTAGACAATTTCACCCTGGCTGAACAGACCCTCCCTCCATTACTTGTTTGTCAAAGAAACTTTAAAAATGAAAGCCTAGGACAAAGGGCGTTTTAAATGAATTAAAATGGTCACAGCTGTTCCAAGGAACCTGGGGAAGACATGTAGCAAATTTTACTCCCCTTCATGTTATTTTTTCTTAGGATAACTATTGGCAAGTGGTCAGCCTGTCATGACAGAGTCCAATTAAAATTATATATCATTGCAAGTTTTCTTTTTTCTGAGGTCAATAATAGAGATTCTTCAGATAGCCCTTTGATATCCACTCCTGGGCATTTTAATTTCCTGACAAATCTATCATCTGAAATTTGCCATCAGGAGTAGTCAATCTCTGAGCAGTGATAAAACAGCACAAATCCTGGTACTTCTCATAGCATTGGAACAAAGAGACCATCTTTACAGATATTATTGTGGCTCTGTATTCTTATAACCTTACTTATGTCTGTGTATTAGAGTACTATAGGAATGAAATTCAGCCATGGATTTGATAAACTTATGAAAGAATGTATGAATATATGATATCTTAGACCAATATTTCCTTATCTTCCGGACCTCTCTGGTCTCTCAAATTCTCATTATGTTGTTATAAATCTGTTAAACATATTTTGGCTCTGTAAACAATAAAATTTTTATTCACTGACACAGAAAAACATAATTTCTAAAGAGTATACTGAGAATGAGTGGACATATTTTGAAGTGGAAAAATTACTAACACAGAACCAAACCACAAATTTCAACAGTTAAAAATTTACTGTCTTTGTGATACATATGTATCCAATTAAACAAAAGTTAATATTTTCCCTTGGAATAAACAGAAATGCTTAGGATCCAAGGGGAACGACAGTTCGTTTGTTTTTTAACTGTTAACAACTTGTTACTTAACAAATCGAAGTGGAGGTCAGCAAATTAATTTATTAGAAAAATTAAACTGGATTAATAACAGCACTCAAAATATTTGGGGAAGCTATTGAGTTTATTTCTCAATAGTGATAAGCTGCTGTGGAAGAGATTAATGGATAGATTAGATGGCTTGAACATGAGAACTGATAAGACTTCGGCAACATGGAGCATCATGCATACTACATGTTGAGGACAGAATTGTGTCTTCTCAAAATTCATATGTCAAAATCCTAATACCCAGTATCTCAAAATGTGACAGTATTTGGAGATAGGGCTTTAAAAAAGCAATTAAGTCTAAATGAAACATTGGAGTGGCCCTAATCCAACCTGAGTAGTGTCCTCCTAAGGAAATTAGGATACAAAGAGACACCTGGGATGTGAACGCAGAGAAAAGACCATGTGAGGACACAATGAGAAAGTGACCATCTAAAAGCCAGAGAGAGAAGCCTTAGAAGAAACCAACCCTTGCAACATCTTAATCTTGGGTTTCTAGCCTCCAGAACTATAAGAAAATAAATGTCTGTTGTTTAAGCCCACCCATTCTGCGGTATTTTGTTACAGCCGCCCTAGCAAACTAATATACTAGGGAAGGCCAAGACCCATTAGAAATCAGTGCAATAGCATCAAGAATGGAACTGAAAAAGTAAAAGCTTCCCCTACCCCATGTATTTACCAAAGAAGTAAGAGCACAAGAGAGCAGCAGTGCCTTGGTGGCTTAGTAGGTTAAGTGATTGACTCAATTTTGGCTCAGGTCATGATCTCACAGTTCATGAGTTCAGGCCCTGTATAGGGCTTTGCACTGACAGTGTGGAACCTCCATGGGATTCTCTCTTTCCCTCTCTCCTTGTTCCTCACCCATATGCATGATCTCTCTCTCTCTGTTTCTCCCTCAAAAGAAATAAAATTTAAAAAAAAATTAAAAGAGCACAGGAGAGCAAGTTTGCATTTGAAGACTTATGTCCAAGAAGCATAAGATTAGACAATGCTATATACCAAGAATTCCAAACCACATTCTGATATATAGCAATAAAGGAGGATTGGGTAATAAATGCATTCTGAAATAAGGACAGGTGGTGTTCTGTCAGGCAATTTTTACGTATAGACAAGAACTTCTGATAGGGGCTAGAGGTAAACTAAGCAGGATTTAGATATAGGGTAAGAGGATGGGCAGAAATTAGTGAAGTGCCAGATATGTTAGGCACTGATTGAGGGTTAGAGCAAGGCCGCCATCCTCAATTACCAGATAGGGTGAAATGGAGAATAGCAGAAACCAGTGTCATGTGAAGAGAGAAAATGCTATAACCCAGAAGCTGAATGAGATTTAGCTTCTTCCACTTTACCATTCTCCATACTAGTACACCAGATCTTTTACCTAGATGGCATAGACCAGACATGTGGATATTGGAGCATTGATAGAGGGGTAAAGTGAGCTCATGTAGGTGTATAGATTTATGCAAGAATCAATTAATCATGGTTCAGTCAGAATTCTAAGTCTAGGGGAACTTGACTTAATCAGGTTAAACATTTATTCATTCATTCATCCAAATGCCAACATGTATGGAGAAACCACAATGCAGAGGCTTCTTCCTGCCTTGATTGATTTAGTAACTGATGATGAAGATGGGGGTGTTAGGGTGGATAGTTTAGAAAGGGCAGCTATACCTAAAGGTAGAACTCAAATGTAGTGAGCTATAGGGGAAGAGGCAGAGAAGGAAAGGTGTGAATTACATTCATTTAGGTAATCTACAAATCAGCAAATATTTGTTGCCCTTTTACAATGTGCCTAGTTTTACACAAGTTTCATAGAGAATTCACAAAAAAAACTAATACATGATCTCAAGTTTTAAGGAACGATTCTGTTACTTAGCAAAAAAATATATTTACCTGAAAATATAAACTATGTGGCTTAGTGGAAATGAAGAGTATAAAGAGTCTTATAGATGAGCAGGGCACACAAATGTCAATGTGGATTGGGATTTTAACTGTGCATTGTAAACAGGGAATGTAAATGGACATTGGCACCAAAGAAGAAGAAAGCATTGAAGCCAAACATCTTGAGAAAAGGTTTTGAATTAGGAGATTAGAGCAGCATATTTTTTTTAAATAGAAAGCAAACAGATCTTACCAGAGGGAGATGATTAGTTAAAGAACAAAGGAAATTTAAAGGCATTGGCTTCCCCAGGAAAGAGACTCTCAGATGGAGAGTGTGCAGAAAATGCATTAGGGAGTGGTCCCAGGGTCAACAGCTGTGCCATGAAAGAGAAAGAAGTAGCACTGAGCAGAAGGAGAAATTGGGCTCTGAGGCTATCTCAACAAAAGCTTCAAATGACCCAAGGGGAAACTCTGAAACTGGGATAGTCCTTCAGAGTTGCAGGGGGGACTGAGCATCTATAGTCTTAAACTGACCTGTCAATGGAATACAGACAGGAAGGGATGTGATCTTGTACAAACCAGTTGTTCTAGCTGAGGGCAATTGCCAGACAACCTGACAGCTAGGGGTACTCAGCTGGCAGTTGGGAGACTCAGTCTTTGTGTCCTGGAAGGAGACATGGGTAACATTCTAGTATCCATTCCAATCCTTGTCCCTCTCAGATTTAGTTCTTTGTATGTGTTCTTGGAACAGCTCTTCCAGAACTCCAGTTTTAATGGGACAACTGTCCTAAACTCCTGATGGTCCTTCATTGCTTTTGGTTATTTAGATTGAGTCATACCCTTATTGGCTACCATCTGTCTTTCTCCTAAGGGACACATATTCTATTAGTCATCTCCATAACTCTGTGTGTCAAGCCATCCATTTACTCCCTTCTATGCTATGACCTTGCCACTAATTACAATAATTCCATCTACCTAGTTTGTGTTGCTTAAGTCTCCCCACCTGTATTTTATTGCTTTGAGTTCCTGATATCTCCATTGCTCTCAGAGAATGCAGTTCTGTAATGCTATAGTCTACCATCCACCTTGGCTTAATAGAGAACAGGCATCACTGAACTTCTTAGCTATACCGATTCCATTATCACCAACACATTTGTTTTTGCTTTGGTAGAATGAGCCCTCCGGGTGGTTCCAAGGAATGCAGTCATTGGTGGTATTTCAGACCTTACATAGTAAGATCTAGCATTCTCTTGAATGGAAGTTTAAATCTCTTCTCTATCTGCTGTAACAGTTTTGACATTTCTACCGCACTTTGTGTTATTTTTTGTTGATTTTTTTCAGCTTTTAAGATCTAGAAGTATGTTGCTGAGGCCTTGTTAGGTTGTTAAATCCCACATTCCATGACAATGCACCCAAATTGATAAATTATCCAACTTTATATTCTTTCCTGCCATTGACATATCATTTTAAGAATCCAATTTCATGAGTACCTCACCTCCTAGTTCCTACAAGCATATATTGCCTAAGTTCTATATCTCCTTATAAGTATATATAAGTATATAAGTATAGTTATATATATATATATATATATATATATATATATATATATACTCCTATATAAGTATAGTTATTTTTCTCCTTTTGCAGGCATAGCACTTCCCTAATCTGATTATATTGGGACTCAGTGCTAATTATTATCTTTGTGTCCAGGAATGAAAGAGGGGGGATTTGAAGGGGCTGGTGGGGATGTTCATATCTTCTTGCAGGTGGAGGCCTGTGCATCACCCTTAAGCAAGAGAAAGCAACAGCCCTTAATAAGGAAAAGTGAGCCACCTTCACAGGCTTAGAGAATTCAGGAATATTTGGTGATTCAATATTTGAATGCTGCAACACTGGCATCCCACCCCATGACTCAGGGCCCAGATCTTTGGACAGGATATATGACTAGGTTTGGCAAGTAACTCTCTTAGGAGCTTATTATTAAATTCTAGACCTAGTCTGAATATTTCTCAAGCTTGAAGAAGTGAGAGCCTCTTTATATTCTAATAGGAGGACTCCTGACTTCAACTCATAGTTCTAAATACCAGTTAATTCTCCCAGCCTTTTATTATCCTTTTCCAAAGCATCAATTATACCCAGCAATACACATCCAATTCCATTGTCCTGTAGTTATTATTTCCTCATTGTTCTCAAACACCTGATACGCCAGCCCTATTAATGCAGTCTCTTCCACAGTCATATCATCCCAGTTTTCCACCAGTAGAAGTTTTAAAGATTACATTTGATCCTTTATAACAGCAGCTATATGCTCCACCTGCTACCAGTAATGGAGTTCCCAGTGCCAGAGAGCTGGAGGATAAAAGCTCCAGGTTGTTATCTTAGCATCTACTTTCTTAAGGCTGCTCATGGAACCAATTCCTGCAGGTTGGGCTCTTCTGGAAGTAGAGTTTGAGGTGGAGATTAGCATGAAAAAATTTGTTAGGAAGTGTTCTTGAGATTAAGACCTGTACAAGGAAAGGAAGGAAGCAGGATTGAGGGAGGGAGAAGTTATACTGTTATACAGTCCACAATAGATTCCACTGACCCCTAAGGGAACTCTGAAGCTGGGAGTTTAGATTTAGCCTTCTTGTGGCAAGAGGGCCAGATCTCCATACTTACTCACATATCAGCCATTAAGTGTGGTCTGCTTCTGAAAAAGGAACTTGACCTGGGTTAAAGTAGCTCCTTCTATCTGAAGGCAATTTCTGGAGATGTGGTAATGAGGGATTTAAGCCCGCATCACTCCTAGTATCTGGAAAAATGTGTCTTTAAGTTTTAAAGAGGTATCTGGGCAGTGTATTAGAACATCCATTAATGAGGAACTCTGAAAAAAATGTAATATTTTATATATTCATTTTATATAAAATTCCCTTCCTTCCATACCACCATTTACTTTGTATAATGACATAATTTATTCAGTGCAACTAAATCTAAGCTATCACATAAAAGAACATAGAATTTAGTGAAATTGTGAAAACACAACCCCATTTGATTTCTTAGCAATGTATCACAGGTTACATAAGGTCAAGAGTTGACATAAATTTTTAACATGTATGATAAACTCATAATTACATAGATTGCCATCAAAATAAGCAAAAATAGCACAGAGGTTGCAATAATCAGGGTGAAAGTTTATGAGAGCTCAAGAACATAAAAATCTTTTAGAAAGCAGTATAAGAAGGGATCAAAGAAAATATTTATATAGAATAGTTCACAGTGGTGTTTTGTACCACACAGAAGTTTCAAAGAGAATAAAGTTGCAGTTTATTTTTAAAAAAATGTTATCTTGCAGTAGAATACTACTTCTAATTTATCACAAAAATCATATTGGAATGCTTGCTATAAACACAGGTATCTGGTCTTATTCCAAACCCATCAGATTCTCTTAAGTTGGGTGACCCCAAAAGAAAACCCTGAGAAAAGTGTTTGAATACAAACAATGTAGTTGGAAGAAGATCCTAGGAAGCAATGGTAAGGGCATAGGGAAATGAAACAGGAAAAAAGTGATCATTGAGCAGGTTACAATTGAGGATAGCTGGAATTAAGTATTGTTAGAGAATTCTGGGATCGTGCAAATAGTCACAAATAGTTATTTCACCCAAGAGGCAAGGAAGTTCAAACCCCCATTAGTCATTGGCTGAGATCTGTTTCCAGTAGCATTAGTGCTTCATCACTTTTTATCTGTCCCACATGATCAAAGAAGAGCCCCTGGGAGGAGAGCTGCAAGTGCTTATAGTAGATGTGCCAGAATAGTGAGTCCAGATTGGATATGGATAGGTGAGGGACAGTGGTTGCCAAAGAGACTTTCCAGAAGAGGAGAATGGAGTTAAGATTTTTTTAAGTATCTTTTTTTAAGTTTCTTTATTTTGAGAGAGAAAGAGAGTGAGCTGGGGAGGGGCAGAGAGAAAGGGAGAGAGAATCCCAAGCAGCTTCATGCTGTCAGCACATAGCCTGATGTGGGGCTCAACCACACAAAGTGTGAGGTCATGACTTGAGCCGAAACAAAAAGCTGGATGCTTAAATGACTGGGTCACCCAGGCACCCCAAAAGAGCAGAATGGGATTAATATTTTAATAAGATTGTTATGTAATTGATATGATCAAATAAGTTTGTACAATACCACTCTATGAGATACTGATGGAAAGCTAGACATATGTTACAAATGACCAATATAAAGATATTACCTCCAGAGAGGGAGCCAAGATGGTGGAACAGCATGGAAGTTTTTTGTGTGTCTCACATCCATGAAATACAGCCAAACCAACACTAAACCATCCTGCACACCTAGAAAACTGATTTGAGGATTAACACACAATCTGCACAACCTGAACTGCAGAATTCAGCAGGTACGCGGCACGGAGAGGTGAAATTTGGGAGAGAGAAGCTGCAGAGGGAAGGGAGCTGATTTTGCATGAGAGAAAGGACATATATGGGGGTGTGGTGGGGTTAGAATACGGGAAAAACACCCCTCCCCAAAACCAGCTGGAGAGAAAGTAGAAAATTAGAAACAGCCTCAGGGACTAAACTAAAAATGGATAAAGGAGAAAGGAAAGGGTTTAAATTCCATTAAGACTGGAAACAGGGGGAATGCAGAGTCTGCAGCTCTGCAGCTCGATACCTGGTGGTGCTCTGGTGGGAAGGGCGAATCCCCAGGAACAGAATGGGGTCAGGGAAGTTCTCAGGCCACACAGGGAAAAGTGGCTCCACTGCTGGAAGGACATTTGGTAGAGACTGTGAGGCCACCTGGTCCCAGCAGACCCCAGAGAATGGCCACACTCGCTGGTGCTGGAACAAGGTCATTAAGGCTGAAGCCTGGTGCCATATGTGTGTTGTGATTTTCCATAATCCCTGAAATGCTGCTGCTACACTATCTTGTGAACTTTTTCTGGGGTGGGCTGGCACCTGGCCACAGTCTCTGGGCAACAGCAGCAGCACAGTCCCGCGAACTTTCCTGGGTGCGGCTTGCATTTGGCCATTGTTCAGTGAGACACTCCACAGAGAGGTAGAACGGGTCAAAGCCACAGTCCCTCAGAAGTAAGGGGCCAAGAAAAACAGCTGCATCTGAGACAAAACTCGGGAAAGAATTACTACCTGGGGCTTGGTCATGGATAGTGTAAAAGCGGGGAATGGAGGAAAACTGAAGACAAAGGATGGGTGTGCAATTGCTGATTGGGGAGAACAGAGTTCCACTACTAGAGACTGGGTAGCTGGGTGATGCCATTTTCACCACTCCTGCACATGCGCATATGCACCTACAAGCACTACAAAATACACCCCAGTAGGCTAGTAGCGCCATTTAGTGAAGAACGGAGCCATTACACTAAGCCACACCCAACTGGGCCAACCTCACAATGCAAGAACAGAAGTCTAACTGCCTGCTTAGTTTATGGACTATAAAGCGCTTCATAGTCTGACTTCTAGGGGAAAACAAAGTAATTTCAGTCTTATTTCAGTAATATTTCAGTCTGTTAGCAGGTCCACCTATTCAATTTTCTTTCTTTCTTTCTTTTGTTCTTTTTTATTTATTTTCTTTTTCTTGAATACAGAAAGAGAAAAAATTCACTTTTATTTTCAATTTTTATTAAAAATATTATTCTTTAATGTTTTTTTACTATATTTTTTACTTTTGTGTAATTTTTTTTCAAATTCTATTTTACTTCCATCATTTCATTTTAGTTACTTCAGTATATTCATTTTTTTCAAATTTTCAAAAGATTCCTTTTTTTTTCTTTTTCCCCCTTTTTTCTCTAATCTGTCAAGCCACTTTCAACACCCAGACCAAAACACACCTAGGATCTAGTATCATTTATTTGATTCTGTGTGTGTGTGTGTTTAATTTTTTAATTTTAATTTTTTTAATTGTAATTTTTTCTACCTCATTAATTCCTTTTCTCCCTTCAAAATGACAAAACAAAGGAATTCGCCCTAAAAGAAAGAGCAGGAAGAAACGACAGCCAGGGATTTAACCAACACAGATACAAGCAAAATGTCTGAGCCAGAATTTAGAATCAGGATAATAAGAATACTAGCTGGAGTCGAAAATAGATTAGAATCCCTTTCTGCAGAGATAAAAGAAGTAAAAACTAGTCAGAATTAAATAAAAAATGCTATAACTGAGTGGCAATCATGAATGGATGCAGCAGCGGCAAGGATGGATGAAGCAGAACAGAGAATCAGGGATATACAGGACAAACTTATGGAGAATAATGAACCAGAAAAAAAGGAGAGAGATTAAGCCAAAAGAGCACGATTTAAGAATTAGAGAAATCAGTGACTCATTAAAAAGGAACAACATCAGAATCATAGGGGTCCCAGAAGTGGAAGAGAGAGAAATAGGAGTAGAAGGGTTATGTAAGCAAATCATAGAGGAAAACTTTCCTAACCTGGGGAAAGACACAGACATCAAAATCCAGGAAGCACAAAGGACCCCCATTAGATTCAACAAAAACCGCTTATCAACAAGGTATATCATAGTCAAATTCACAAAATACTCAGACAAGGAGAGAATTATGAAAGCAGCAAGTGAAAAAATGTCCTTAACCTACAAGGAAAGACAGATCAGGTTTGCAGCAGACCTATCCACAGAAACTTGGCAGGCCAGAAAAGAGTGACAGGATATATTCAATGTACTGAATCAGAAAAATATGCAGCCAAAAATTCTTTCTCCATCAAGGCTGTCATTCGAAATAGAAGGAGAGATAAAAAGTTTCCCAGATAAAAAAAAAATTAAAGGAGTTTGTGACCACTAAACCAGCCCTGCAAGAAATTTTAAGGAAGACTCTCTGAGGGTAGAAAAGATGAAATGTAAATAAATAAATAAAAAGATAGATAGACATAAATACCAAAAGCAACAAAGATTAGAAAGGACCAGAGAACACCACCAGAAATTCCAACTCCACAAGCAACATAATGGCAATAAATTCACACCTTTCAGTACCAACTCTAAATCTCAATGGACTCAATGCTCCAATCAAAAGACATAGGGTAACAGAATGGATAAGAAAACAAGATCAATCTATATGCTGTTTACAAGAGACCACTTTAGACCTAAAGACACCTTCAGATTGAAACTAAGGGGATGGAGAACCATCTATCATGTTAATGGTCAACAAAAGAAAGCTGGAGTAGCCATACTTATATCAGACAATCTAGGCTTTAAAATAAAGACTGTATCAAGAGATGCAGAAGGGCATTATATCATAATCAAGGGTCTATCCAAGAAAAAGACCTAACGATTGTAAACATTTATGCACCAAATGTGACAACACCCAAATATATAAATCAATTAATCACAAACATAAAGAAACTCATTGATATAATACCATAATAGTAGGAGACTTCAACACCCCACTCACAGCAATGGACACATCATCTAATCAAAAAATCAACAAGGAAACAATGACTTTGAATGACACACTGGACCAGATGGACTTAACAGATATATTCAGAACATTTCATCCTAAAGCAGTGGAATATACATTCTTCTTCAGTGCACATGGAACGTTCTCCAGAATAGACCACATACTGGGACACAAATCAGCCCCCAGCAAGTACAAAAAGATAGAGATCATACTGTGCATGTTTTCAGACCACAACGCTATGAAACTTGAAATCAACCACAGGAAAAAAATTGGAAAGGTAACAAATAATTGGAGACTGAAGAACATCCTACTAAAGAATGCATGGGCTAACCAAGAAGAGAAAGAGGAAATTAAAAAGTATATGGAAGTCAATGAAAATGATAACACCACAACCCAAAACCTCTGGGATGCAGCAAAGGTAGTCATAAGAAGAAAGTATATAGAAATCCAGGCCTTCCTAAAGAATGAAGAAAGATCACAGATACACAACCTAAACTTACACCTTAAAGAGCTGGAAAAAGAAAAACAAATAAGCCCCCAAACCAGCAGAAGACAGGAAATAATAAAGATTAGAGCAGAAATTTATGCTACTAAAACCAAAACAACAACAACAACAACAACAACAACAACAACAGAATAGATCAATGAAACCAGAAGCTGGTTCTTTGAAAGAATTAACAAAATTGATAAACCACTGGCCAGTTTGAGCAAAAAGAAAAAGGAAAAGACACAAATAAATAAAATCAAGAATGAAAGAGACGAGATCACAACCAACACAGCAGAAATAAAAACAATAATAAGAGAATATTATGAGCAATTATATGCCAATAAAATTGGTAATCTGGAAAAAATGGACAAATTCCTAGAAACAAACCAAACCAAAACTGAAACAGGAAGAAATAGAAAATTTGAATATACCCATAACCAGTAAGGAAATCAAATTAGTAATCAAAAATCTGCCAAAAAAACAAGAGTCCAGGGCCAGATGACTTTCCAGGGGAATTCTCCCAAACATTTAAGGAAGAGTTAACACCTATTCTCTTGAAGCTGTTCCAAAAAATAGAAATGGAAGGAAAACTTCCAAACCCCTTCCATGAAGCCAGCATTACCTTAATTCCAAAACCAGACAGAGACCCCACTAAAAAGGAGAACTATAGACAAATTTCCCTGACGAACATGAATGCAAAAATCCTCAACAAGATATTAGCCAACCGGATCCAACAATACATTAAAAAAATTATTCACCACGACCGAGTGGGATTTATACCTGGGATGCAGGGCTGATTCAATATCTGCAAAACAATTAACATGATTCATCACATCAATAAAAGAAAGGACAAGAACCATATGATCCTCTCACTAGATGCAGAGAAAGCTTTTGACAAAACAGAGCATTCTTTCTTGATAAAAACCCTCAAGAAAGTAGGGATAGAAGGAGCATACCTTGATATCCCAAAGACCATATATTAATGACCCAATGCTAATATCATCCTCAATGGGGAAAAACTGAGAGCTTTCCCCCTAAGGTCAAGAACAAGACAAGGATGTCCACTCTCACCACTGTTATTCAACACAGTATTGAAAGTCTCAGCCTCTGCAATCAAACAACACAAAGGAATAAAAGGCATCCAAATCAGCCAGGAGGAGGTCAAATTTCACTCTTCTCAGATGACATGATACTCTATATGGAAAACCATAAAGATTCCACCAAAAAAACTTCTAGAACGGATTCATGATTCAGCAAAGTTGCAGGATATAAAATCAATGCACAGAAATCGGTTGCATTCCTATACACCAACAATGAAGCAACAGAAAGAGAAATCAGGGAATCTATCCCATTTATAATTGCACCAAAAATCATAAAATACCTAGGAAGAAATCTAACCAAAGAGGTGAAAAATCTATACACTGAAAACTATAGAAAGCTTAAGAAAGAAATTGAAGAAGACACAAAAAAATGGAAAAAAGATTCCATGCTCCTGGATAGGAAGAACAAATATTGTTAAAATGTCGATACTACCCAAAGCAATCTACATATTCAATGCAATCCCTAACAAATAACACCAGCATTCTTCACAGAGCTAGAACAAATAATCCTAAAATTTGTATGGAACCAGAAAAGACCCCGAATAGCCAAAGCAATCCTGAAAAAGAAAACCAAAGCAGGAGGCATCACAATCCCGGACTTCAATCTACACTACAAAGCTGTAATCATCAAGATAGTATGGTACTGGTGCAAGAACAGATACTCAGATCAATGGGACAGATACTCAGATCAATGGAACAGAGAACCCAGAAATGGACCCACAAATGTATGGACAACTAATCTTTGACAAAGCAGGAAAAAATATCCAATGGAATAAAGACAGTCTTTTCAGAAAATGGTGCTGGGAAAACTGGACAGTGACATGCAGAAGAATGAACCTGGACCACTTTCTTACACCATACATAAAAATAAACTCAAAATGTATGAAAGATCTCAATGTAAGACAGGAAGCCATCAAAATCCTCGAGACGAAGGCAGGCAAAAACCTCTTTGATCTTGGCAGCAGCAACTTACTCCACACGTCTCAGAGGCAAGGGAAACAAAAGCAAAACGAACTACTGGGACCTCATCAAAATAAAAAGCTTCTGCACAGCGAAGGAAACAATCAGCAAAACTAAAAGGCAACCAACAGAATGGGAGAAGATATTTGCAAACGACCTATCAGATAAAAGATTAGTATCTAAAATTTATAAAGAACTTCTCAAACTCAACACCCAAAAAACAAATAATCCAGTGAAGAAATGGGCAAAAGACATGAATAGACAGTTCTCCAAGGAAGACATCCAGATGGCCAACCAACACATGAAAAAACGCTCCACATCACTCATCATCAGGGAAATACAAATCAAAACCACAATGAGATACCACCTCACACCTGTCAGAATGGCTAACATTAACAACTCAGGCAACAACAGATGTTGGCGAGGATGCAGAGAAGGAGGATCTCTTTTCCACTGCTGGTGGGAATACAAACTGGTGCAGCCACTCTGGAAAACAGTATGGAGTTTCCTCAAAAAATTAAAAATAGAACTACCCTACGACCCAGCAATTGCACTAATAGGTATTTATCCAAGGGATACAGGTGTGCTGTTTCAAAGGGGCACATCACCCCAATGTTTATAGCAGCACTGTCGGTGATAGCCAAAGTATGGTAAGACCCCAAATGTCCATCAATGGATGAATGGATAAAGAAGTGGTATATATATATATATATATATATACACACACACACACACACACACACACACACACACACACACAATGGAGTATTACTCAGCCATCAAAAAAGAATGAAATCTTGCCATTTGCAACTACATGGATGGAACTGAAGGGTAGTATGCTAAGCAAAATTAGATAAAGACAAAAATCCTATGACTTCACTCATATGAGGACTTTAAGAGACAAAACAGATGAACATAAGGGAAGGGAAACAAAAATAATATGAAAACAGGGAAGGGGGACAAAACATAAGAGACTCATAAATATGGAGAACAAACTGAGGGTTACAGGAGGGATTGTGGGAGGGGGGATGGGCTAAATGGGTAAGGGGCACTAAGGAATCTACTCCTGAAATCATTGTTGCACTATATGCTAACTAATTTGTATGTAAATTAAAAAACAATAAAATTAAAAAAATAAAGTTAAAAATAAAGTGTCTGAATGAAGGAACACAAAAAATAAAATGAAATAACAAAACAACAACAAAAAAAGATATTACCTCCACTGGGAAGTACATAGTCACAAGGTGGGAGAGGCCAACTGACAATAAGTATGAACACAACCAACCAACCAAAGGAATTCAATAGCCACCTAATCACATAGCACTTAGATGATGAATTTCCAGGTAATCTTAGTATAATTGTAATTTGGGGAGCCCTATCTATGTAAAAGATACTTTTGTTATTTGTTTATGTGAGTTTAAAAAGATATATTAAAACTGATAAATTTTTAACCCACTCTTTACTAGCCATTTAATTTCTTATTTTTCAATACACTTTAAATAGAAAGATGCTAAGGCAAAAATAATTAAATTGAAGTTTGCCTGAGGTAATGAAGTTAGTCTCCTCCAGATGTGGACTGTATCCTCCTTTAGAATTCATGATGAGGAGAGACGTTTGGGGGATCACAGTGATAGTCTTTAAGCTTTAAAGAGTAGGCTCATCAACAGTGGGAATGTTTGCTGTCCCAAATATAATTGTGTTCAATCTAAGACCTAAATTACTACATTGCTACCTTTAATGAAATGCATTGGAAACCGAGTTTGAAATAAAAAGAAATATAAGAAGGCATCAGGTTGTACATTTGCTCACCAAGCTGAAAAATGTTAAAGAATCAATTATATTCACTTTTCTAGCTGTGTGTGTGTTTTTTAGGGTATTTAAAACACTTCAGTTTTCATTTTGAGGCTCCTAATAGTATGTTGGAAGTGGTGAGCAGGAAATAAACCACAAATGGCCTTATCAGTCAGAGTGAAGAATTTAGATTTTACTCTAAGTTTATTTTTCTCTAAGTTATTGAATTATTTTAAACAAAAGATTACACACCATTGTTTTTAAAGAGATCACTCTCAGGAATTAGAGGCACACAAAGATGAATAGTTAAGAGAGTACTGTAGTAATACAGAAAATAAAAAGAAAGGATTTAAGCTAGGGGTTGGAATTTAATGGGATAGAATGGACAGATTTGGGATAAATGCTTCAGATAGATTGATGGCTCTAACTGCTGAACAGGATGAGGGGCCATGAATACTTTGATATTTAGAGAATATTAATAATCTCTGCCACACTATGATGCAAGAATGAATACAAAGTAAAGATAATTTCCAATTAACAAACAGTGAGTGTTTATTATCATCAGATTTACTGAGGGTGTTCTAAAAGCTCCATCATAGGAAAATAAAAATTAAACCTCAAAAGATAGATTAAGATACAATAGGGAATAACGACAAATGTTATTTTGTTAACGTATGGTAAATATTTACTGCATAAAACAATGACAAAATAGTGATATCTATAGAAGTTTTTAAGTGATGGAATTAAAATACAGAAAAATAATGGCATGAAAGTGTCAAGAGATAAACAGGGTCAGAGTATTTTAAATCTTGTATTGTTTAAGTGAAGGTTTGAGATGTGGATTCATTTCAGACTTTGTTAGGTATGCAAATTAAAAATGTGAGTATACACTAAAAAATAGAAAAAGAATGTATAACTTCCAATCCAGAGAAGAAAATAAATCAATAAATTAAAGAAAAATAAAATGGTAGTAATGAAAAAAGGGAGAAAAAAGCATGGATATAACTGGTTAAAAAGAAAGTACAAAATAAAATGCCAGTTGGAAGTGGGGAGGAGGAACAGGTAAAATGGGTGAAAAAGAGTGGGAGATACAGGCTTCCAGTTATGGAATGAATAATTCACAAGAATAAAAGTCACAGCATAGGGACTATAGTCAATGATATTGTAATAGTGTTGTATGGTGACAGATGGTAGCTACACTTGTGGTGAGCATAGCATAACATATAGAGAAGTTGAATCACTATGTCATATATCTGAAAAGTAATGTAACATTGTGTGTCAACTATACTCAAATAAACAAAAATAATGGTGTAATAAATACAACTACCTTGATAATCACAATAAGTGTAAGTGGATTAAATTTACCATTTGAAATTCAAAGATTGACCTTTTTAAACAATCCAGTTACATGCTTTTTAAAATAAGAAACATACTGGGATGCCTAGGTGACTTGGTTGGTTGAGTGGTCAGTTCTTGATTTGGCTCTGGTCATGATCTCATGGTTGGTGGAACTGAGACCAGTGTCAGGGTCCATGCTGACAGCTTGCTTGGGATTCTCTCTCCCTCTCTTTCCCTCTTCTCCCGCTCATGCCCTTTCTCTCTCTCTCTCTAAAAATAAATAAATAAACTTAAATAAAGTAAGAAACATACCTATAGTACAATGACAGAATGGATAAAACATACTAAGACAACTAGGCAGATACTATCCAGGATGTAGCTGGTGTGGCTATATATAAACATCAAATAAATGATACTCTAAGATAAAAAAAATTATTAGAAATATAATGCTTTTAACACACTATATATTGATTGATCTGCCATATTAGTATATAATAATTCTAAATATGCATGTATCTAATATGAATTGACTTACCACATATAATACATATATTATATATATGAATTCAAAATATGCATGCATCTAATAACATCACCTCAAAATACAGAAAACAAAAATTAACAGAATTATGAGAAATCAACATGTCAATTCATGTAATATATGAAAATAGTAAAGAATTTATAGTTTTGGTTCTTGATGTTAAATTATTTCTTTTTTTAGTTATCTAATGCTATGCAAAAACCAACTCAAATCTTAGCAGTTGCAACCAACATTTATTTTTCTCTTGAATCTGTGATTTGAGCAGGCTTAGTAAGGATAGCTTGACTCTGTTCTACTTAGCCTCATGTGAGATGGCTTAAATGCTGGAGATCACCCGAAGTCTTGGCAGCTGATGTTTGGCAGCTATTGTCACTCAACTGAGACCTTAGCTGAGGTATTTGTCAAAACACATATATGTGGACACCATATGTAGCCTAAAATTCATGATATGGTTGTTGGGTTCCAAGGGTGAACATTCAGAGAGAGTTGGGGTGGGAAGAGGGCAAGGCAGAAGCCCTATCACCTATTATCACCTGGCCTTGAAAGTTATACAGCATCACTTACATTGCATTTTGCCAAGGCAATCACCAAGACCTGCCTAAATTTAAGTGGATGGAAAACAGACTCTACCTCTTAATTGATTGTCTAGGTTCTAGAAGAGAATTATAGAACTGGAAATTCTGCTGTGCCCTCTTTTTAAGAAATGCAATATGCCATACCCTTGGACCAGAAATGCAGCAAAAAAACACCAGCATCTTATCAATTTGACAAATAATGACTTAAACTTGACTACTCTGCCTACTTATCTTACTTTAAAATAAGTATCTTTACCCAGTTCTCTTTTAAAAGATAAATCAATTTTTGAACTACAAGAATTGTTAGGCCACCTAAAACTTATTATCTAAAGTAATTACCTATTATCAGAAGCAGTACTTTCTTCATTGATAGGTGGAAGTTGAAAAATTGCCATTGAAGTAGGAGACAAATGAGGCCTATTTTATAATTGCCTTACATGGAGTTTGCTCCGGCTTTTAAAAACCCCTGACCAGTAAACAACTTGGGTCAGATCATGAGATAGTCTACAAAACGCTTATACATTTGAAGTTCAATGAGGGAATAAGTATTTACTTAGTTTCAAAGCCACATTTTTCTTAGTAAATGGGGAAAGCGTCAATATACAATTATACTGAGGTTTTATTAGCAATGCACCCAAAAAAACTAGTTTTTTTGTTTCTTCATGTGTTTTTGCTTTGCTTGCCTTCCTCCAAGGGATAGCATCTGTAGGTGATGACCTCCATGTTTTGATTCATTTTAGGTCATCCCAATGACAGCAGCACTATGTTGAAATTTGTGTCTCCCTCATAGCATCCACTAGAGTGTACTTCTTATAAGTACTTCAAATGAGCTTAAAAATGATCACAATTATTTACCAAAAAAATCACTGAAAATTAAACATTAATAAAATAACAAGGATACAGAAGATTGGAACAACACAATTAAAAAGTTTCCACTAAAGGACATCTAGTGTACATATCTGTTTTTTCTAACTAATGATTTGAGAAATACATTATAAGTAGATAAAAGATTATGTAAAGTAGTATTAGGCCATACAGTAATAAACAATTATCATTAACACAGGTCTTCTACTAGATTTTTTAAGTTCTTTAGAGTTTTTGTTGCTATAGTAGATATGTTTAATATAAATTTTATTTTAAGTAAAATAAATTTTATAACTGTTCTTGGTGTATAGGAATGTGCTTTTATATACTAATTTACATTGAGGAATCTCACTGAACTCTTATTACTTCTGAGAATATAGCTGTGGCTTCTCCCTGGGTTCAATGTGCATAAGGACTCTGTCCATAGAGTCCTCTGAAAGAGGAAACTGGGGACATAAGGACTGTTGGAAACAATCTGACTTTCGTGGTGGAGGGCAGGCCACTCTGTCCTGGAGTTCTTATTCCCAATGCTTAGTTTGATGGTGCAGTTCCCAGCCCATCTCCCTGGTTCTCACCTGCAATACTCAAGGCATGGCCTCAGCGGGAGGCTCACACTCCAGTTTTCACCATTCTGAATGCATTCATTAGGACATTAAGAGTTATGAATAGCTCTTGTAAAGCAAAGACTCGTTATGTGGAAAATCTCTTTTAGAGGGAAAAAATCAATTATTACCCACTTAGGTAATTGCCATTAATAAATTGCTTTTTAATCTGCTCACTCTTAAATATAATAGCTGTAAATACTTCACTGACATATTTGTTTAATATTTTTCTTTGGCTGCTCACATTTACTATCATAAATATCTATGGCATTTTATCTAGGGATTATATCAAATATTCCCAAATAGGCAAAGCTGTAGTTAAATATTCTGCCTTAGTATACTGATTCCTCAAGTAGTATTAAAAACGCTATCAGTGGACTATACAGCTGTTTATTTTGTGGAATTTGAGAGATATTTTGAAGGCACCCCTGTTTCTACCTGAAAAAAATAGTTTCCAGCGGTAAGGATCTAAAATCCTACAATGAAATTCAAATAATCATTGTTAAAATTGTTAAAAATCAAATAATTCAGGGAAATTATGACCTTATATTATCTGAAACTGCCTATAGTTTAGTCTGACTTATTATTGTCATAAATACACAAACTTACCCTGAAATCAAGCTCACAAAACACCTCCTGTACAGAGGTAACACAAAAATAATATGTCATACAACAGGTCTGGTGTTTGATTCAGAATATAAGTGGGCCCTTGGTTATGTTAACACCTTTCAGTTATGAATGTCTTATGTGGAATTAGATGTTTCTGACTATGAAACAAAGACTTTGTGGAAATGAGATGTTGAATATGGACAAACATGGTGAAGGATGTGAAGTAACTGTAAACACATTTGTAAATGGAGAGGCTGGGTGGAAAGTGTGTGCAAGAATGGTACAAGAAAATACACTCACACTTATGTTGCCTGAGAACAGATTCAATTTGAACTCTGAACAAACTAAAATGTAGTCCAAGTATCATACTCATCAATTTTCTTTTAAGCAATTGAATACATTTTCTATGTGTCTACAGAGATCTTCTTGTTAACATGGATAATAATATTTCAAAAATCATTTTTAAATTAAAATTTGAAGTCCAAAAAGAGTTATGTGATAAGATTTTTTAAGTCATGAGAGGTCTGAATTCCAGACACAAGGCTAGGGTGTGGGAAATGAAAATGTACTTCTATACTAGTTGGGTAAATGCTTGTTAGCCAAGTTCCCTTAAGTAAATATATGGTTCTGGGCATTGGTTTTCTCATCTAATAAAATGAGCCTCATCAATTTTAACTAATTCTTAGGAAGACTGTTAAGTTGGTGATTTGGGATGTTTTGGAAGGAAATCATATATTCATTCATTCACTAGGGCCTTCTTGAATAATATACCACCACTCAGAACAAGAAGGATGAAGTCTTTGCTTGGATAAAGCTCACATGCTATTAAGGGTGAACAGTTATATGAATATAAAATATGCCAGAAAACAAGTGTCTAACACACACACACACACACACACACACACACACACACAGATTAAACCAGTGTGGCTGTATGGTCTGGGGTTGTGTTCTACCAAGGGTGGTCAAGAAGTCATCTCTACAAGGAGCAATCTGAGTAGGGTTGTGAAGGAGGCAAACTAATGACTGAGCTGGTTGCTTCGGGAGAGAGTGATCCAGGCAAAGCAACATGCCAGGACAAGTGTTCCAGGATTAAAGCAAGAGTGGCATAGGCAAAGGACAGCATGGAGGATAGCATGATTGAGAGATGTGAGTGAGGGGAAGAGGGAAGGGAGGTAATGTTGTCTAGAACACATAGCCTCTTACTCTGAGTTACCCTGCAAGCCATGGGAGATTCTTTGAAGGAGAGTAGCATGGTATTCTTATGTAAATGTTAGCAGGATCACCCAGACCATGGGTTGGAATGGCATGGGTAGAATGGAGAAACCTGTTCCTATTGTGACAACCGAGTTGAATGATCAGGGTGACTAAATAGGATGGTGGTGATGAAAGTGGTGAAAGTGGTCAGTTAGCTTTGGGCCCTATTTTATTATTTTGTATTTATTTTTTAATGTTTATTTTTGAGAGAGAGAGAGAGATTGAGAGAGAGAGAGAGAGCATGAGCAAGGGTAGGGCAGAGAGAGAGAGAGAGAGGGAGACACAGAGTCTGAAGCAGGCTCTAGGCTCTGAGCTGTCAGCACAGAGCCTGACACAGGGCTTGAACTCACTAACCATGAGATCATCATGGCCTGAGCTAAAGTCGGAAGCTTAACCAACTGAGCCACCCAGGCACCCTGTGGGCTCTATTTTAAAGAGAGAACCAATAGGATTTGCTGATGGACTGCATGTGGGGTACCAAGGAGCCAAAGATGGCTTCAAAGTTATCATGACTTTTTTGAAATGGTTCAAATATTTTAAAAATAGATCAATGTACAGTCTTGAAGTGTTTTGTTTCTTCCCCCTTATGGTTTGGATCAGTGGTTATCAAACATGAGTATGTGGCAGAATCATCTAGAAAACGACCTGAGACTCTATTTTATCAACTTTCTCAGGTGATTGTAACACATGCTCGAGTTTAAGAACCACTGGTTTAGGTAAAGAAAATCTTTTTGGGATATTTACTAATGGCTAAAGTCCTTTTGCAACAAAAGCCAAAAAATAAATTAGAATTTTACTTATTTCATTCTATGACCAGGGACTTTTTAAAATATGTTATTTAGTATTTACTGAATAAAAAACGAATCTCATTCAACTAATCATGGATTTTTTTCTTCTGACATTTCCTTTTCTTCTTAGATTTAATCCCCAAACTGAATAATTTCCCCAGTTTCCCTATTGTGTTTGAAAACCACATTTATTCTTGGTGCCTGTTGCCCATAACCGGGCAGGTGAGTGTGTAATTCTCTTACTGTTTCCATACACAGAGGAAGGAATATTTGCTGGCAAAATGGAACACCGTGCTAATAGTTTCTGCTTTGCTACACTCACCCTCTTGCTCTTTGGGGCTTTAAGTTTCCCATTGTGCCTTCATTCTTCCAACAGAGGAAATTGTACCCCCCACAGGGATCATGCTGTGTTTTCAAATCCTATAGGTAATGCAACAATGGTCATTCCTGGAAATGGGGAAACCCAGAGAAAGGAAAACAGTTTTCATATCTGGGTCATCCCAGCTGCTGCTGGCTTAAGAAAGAAGCACAAGAAACCCAGGCACATGGGAACCTATGGTCTGTACCCAGTTCCTTTTCACACAGCAGGCTGCCTCTGTGTGGCTGAGAGGGCACTTGATGAGATGCAGTGGAGTGAAGGGGACTTCAGGAGAGAGAATGGAACGTGAGGATAAAATATTGGACAAAAATGCAAATGAAGTAAAGGTAATGGCCAGCATTACCAGGGTCCGTTGCTTTCAATAACACAGATGCTTTCAAGAAGATGAATTTCCAGGACAAGAGACAGCACAGATACAATCTAATTGACAGAACTGTTATGGACAACTGATTCTATTATTTTCAACAGGCTGAATCAGAGAATCTGTAGAAACACAGTCATACCTTGTAATAATATTCAAAAGAGAGGAATGTATAGAAAAAGACAGAATTTAACTTCTTCATATTCTTTCACATAAATATCAAAAGATGCAAAGTTTCAAAATGACCAAAGTATAAACCTGAAAAATAGAATCCATATGATGTTAAATAATTTAATTAACGTAGTTGACACTTAGAGGAGAAATCAAAAGTAAAATCCTCTCAATCTGATAGCTATCTTTCATTCATTAATCTTTCAAACAAAACTGCTTCCCGAAAATTCATGCATCACCCACAACTATGGAATTATCTGAGGGCAGTTAATTCTAAAAAATGATTATAACAGATTTCCATAAACGGCTGCAACATGTACTATTTTACAAGATCTTAATATATTGATGGTACTTGTAACATTTTATTTAGATTTATTGGTTCAGGCATGTAAAAAACTATTTTTTCTTTCATTTTAAAATCAATTTTCTGATGTAAAATTTTTTCTCAGTTTTAAACCAGAGAAAGAAATACATATTAGGAGATTTTTTTTGCAAAGATATTTCTAAAACTATAAATATCTACTTAATTTTTTTAAAAATTGTATTTATTATTTTAGAAGCAAGCAACCAATGAGAAAAAAAAAAACATTGAATAATATCTGCATTTTAGTTCCTTTACCTGTTAAGTCTTTTCTACAAAATTTGTGTGAATATCATGCAGCTCATTAAAATTCTTAGGAGATATGTGCCTCATAAATGTAGGATTACTAACTTTTTTTTAAAAATTGAGTTAGACATCACAGAGATTTAGACACACGCTATACTTGGAAATCCCCCAAAATAGAACTGGCCTTACCTATTCCCAGGGATATTGGTGAATCAATACTCTAGTAAAATGGACTTTGGTTGTCTTTTAAATGAGAAAGCACTTTTAAAACTATAAAGAGCTTACAGAGAGTACGAGTTTGGGCATCATTAAAAATATCCATCTGTGTCACAATGCAGGTTGAGGATCATAGTCTCTGGCTCTGGGGAGCAACAATTAAACAATGGAAGAGCGTTTTTTATAAGATCAAGTGAAGCTTTCCCAGTTTCCTAAATTCCATGTTTCATTAGGCTTAACTTTATAATAGAAAAAATTTACTTGAGTTGCTGGCTCAATAAATAGTTTCTTTATTTGCCAACTGTTTATTAAAGTATCATTCAAAGAACTTCTTTCTCAAGAAGGGGGGGTCATAAATTTAGGGAGGTCACATTCCTTTGGGAATCAAATGAAAACCAATTCTCACTGCTCTACTGCTGTGTGTATACACAAAGTTGTACTTACAGTGTCAAGAGGTCTTCTAACCATCTGAAATCCACATGAAGAATTCCTCATCTCCAAAGGGACTAAGGTTAATTCATTCAACAATCACTGACTGAGCACCTGCTTTTTTTAAAGAAATGTCGTAGGTGCTGAAGACACACAGGGAAAGAGGCACTGTCACAATCTTAGAATACACATATTTTGGATAAAACATATCTCTCTGAATCACACAAATGGCTTCACTTGGCTTCACAAAAATGAATAAAAAGTAATTATGATGATTACAATTTTGAATACAGTAACAGAATTGAAAATATTGAGCTAAAGGAAACAATGAGCTTTTCCCCCCTTACTTTTTCTTTTCTTTCTGCTTTTTGCTGTCCTATTATAATGTAGGTAATCATGAAATCTAAGCTTTGCTTTAAAAAAGTACATTATGGCTTACCGTGGAGTTAATAAGCTTTTTTGAGTGCCTACAGTATGAAGAGCACTGCACTAGATACTGTAAAGATAAAAATCTAAATATTTTAGTGCTTTTATTTCCATCCATTTCTATGCTTTCATAATCATGTGTTCTCTCTCACTGAGCACTTGCCTCTGAAAAATGGTATTTTAACACTTGACTGTCTCTTTAGCAAAAGTCATCTTATTGAAATGATAAAACAGACTATATCCTGCTGAGCATGATATTGTGTGAGCAAATAGAGGAAAGGAATTAAGATTTGCTTAACATTGATGAATGTAAGGAAAAATAAACAAAAATGTCAAAAGATAAAGAATAAATGACAAAATGTATATATATAAGTATTTGTGTGTATATAAATGCCTATATGTGTGTGTGTGCGCGCGCACACGTTTGTGTCTTCTATGCAGGAAGGTCCTGAACAAAGAATGTGACAGCGGTACGCAAATAAGTATAACAGTAAACTATCCCTCCATTTGTGTTTTATATTTTCTCATTTGGGATCCAATTCACTGGGTCACTGGAAGGTAGGTGAGTGGACTGACGTAGGCAATATAAATAGGCAAAATAATGGAAAAGGCCCTCTTAGAGGCCCTCTGGGCATTGTTCATGAAGCGGGTGTGCTTTTAGCAGAGACAGAGACCCAATACAACACTTCTATTTCTGCAATTATTCTTCACCTGGAAAGTAAAGCAAGAAACGCAAATAATAATCATAAAAGAAGGAAAGGACAGCAGAATAACAAATAACCACACACAGTCACTTCAGGCCTATTCTGAAACAACAGAATACACTTTAAAAAGCAGTAAAAACAATAAAAATCCAGTCATTGTGAAAAAGGAGAGCCTTAGCTGCAATAAAGGCAGTCAATAAAGAAGCTCTCTCATTTAAACATCAAATGCACATTGTTTTGCAACACCTGTTATTCAGCCATAATAGCTTTCTTAACCTGTCAAAGTGTTTAAGCTGAGGAAAAGAAATGGGCCTCCAGCTGTGCAGTTCTGTGGAGAAAGCCTGTGCGAAGCGATATTAGTTTAATGAAATGTGTACAGATTGTAATTGTGGTAATAAGAGGGCAATTCCCTGAGGTGCCATAGGAAGGCGGTGAGCGCAGCCAGGCAGAAAACAGAAGCTTGCAGGCTGAGGGAGAAAATGCAGGCTGCTCTGGAGAGAGGGCAGGGAGTGAGCCGGAAAGACCAAGAAAGAGGAATCCTGCGAATGTGTTTTCCGCAGACTCAGTCCAAGAAAGAAACCAGGTCTACAAGGGGTTAAAACCTTCTCCTTGCAGCACAGCTGACCCAGAGCTAATCTGAATCAGTGTTAACTCTGTGCTGCAGGTGCTGGGGAACACAGGGGAGACAGCTCTCAGTCAGTGACAAGATGACAATGACCCTTCTGAAACTCATATTCAGGCTGAGAGACAATGAATAATCAAAAATAAGTGAGGTGTAAAGGGAGTGATAGAAAAGAAGAAACCAAAATATATTACAGATCAAATAAGCGTTGCCTTATTTTTGTGTTTATCTAGACATCATCCTAGGATTTACTCAGAAAAGATCATACTTTAAGAGTATTCCTGAGAGAAGGAGTCACTTCTATCAGTTACTTGATAGACAATCAATTTATCATTATTTTAAACTTCCTGAATAATTTAAAAGCCCAAAGGTGAGGCATGTGTGGCAGGTCTCCATAAACCCTCATTGTATTTCTAGTTCTTTTTCTAAGTAGCTGTGTGCCTTTGGGCAAGTCTTAGAACCTCTCTGGACCCCCATTTCATTACCTGGAAATCTGAGGAAGTCAGTCTAAGCAATTACTCTCTATGATGCCTGTCAGTGGTCCCTTATTACCTAATAACATCAAGGTTCATTTTAATCATGACCCTTCTCTCTCCTCAGGGTTCATGTCCTATGGCCATGACTGTAGAGTTGTGAATGATTATACCAAAATCCTAGTGCTTCCTTATATATCTGATGTGACTTAATTCCTCTATAATTCATGGTTTTTCCTCTCTCAAAATTTTATTCAACTGGCTCAATTCTGTTTGTTCTATAAGATGAAGCTGAAAGCGCTCTTCCTATGTGCTCTTGTCTAGGCTGGAATGTCTCTCCCATTTCCCCCAATTTGCTAGGGTATGCTTTCTCTTCCTTCAATTAGCAGTTCAGACATGGCTTCTTTCAGAATGCACTTCCTGAGTGCCCAAGTCCAGGCAAAGCATTCATCCTATATATTCCAATAGCTTCTTCTACTGCCCACATCATGATGTCAGTCTATATTGTAATTGCATAGTTCCCAACGTCAATTAGATCTAAACTTCTTGAGACAAGGTTTATAAATGCATGTTAATTTTGTTTATGGTGGTATTGCTAGGGACTAGTAAAACTCCTGGTGGCTGGTAGACTCTCAGTGACTATGCCTTGAATGAATGAATGAATGGATAGAGTGCTAGGAGAAGGTTAGTTTGCACATCCAGGCAGGGCAAAGGACCCATTATCCGTGCTAGCACCCTATGTTCCCTCTGAGTTCAATATTCTCTTTGTCCACCTCACTCATCAGACTATTTACTTTCTTCATGGTAGGAAGGCTACTATACTACCTTGCACAACATCTTCACTACAGAGATACACATTGAAACGTTTGCTGTTTTAGAGTTCTATGCAGATTATACAATCAGTCATTTCCCAAAAGGTTTTTCATCCCAAAGGGATTTTTTTATCTTGAATGGTAGAGATTGATTAGGAAATTATATATCTAACTACCCAATACCTGGCTTATTTTAGAGAGCATACTATGAACTTTGAAGGAGGAAAACCAAAAACAAAGAAAAAGAAATACATCATCAGAGTTGAACAAAGATTATCCAGTGTACTTTCTGTCTCCATAGAGGGACTGTAGGAGATTATAATTTTTGTCCTCAAAAAATGTGTAGACTGAAGAGTCTTCAAATGTTTTTGATAACCACTTATGAATATTAAATAATTAAATTATATAAAACTTTTCTGGAACAAGTTTATTTTGTTAATCCATAATATATGCCCAGGGATTATTTTTTTTTAGTAAATTAGATTAATCCTTTAATGAAATTAATCTGATAGGGCTTGAGCTCTAGAAATCATCTGTCAAATTATCCTTTCTTTGTTATGCATCCAACACAGTAGAAAGCGGCTTAGACTTTGAAATGAAAAATTAGGTTCATGTCCTGGTTCTCCGAGTTTGTTGGTTGGCCTATCTGAACTCAGTTTCCTCTTACAAAAAATCAGAATAATAATATGCTTTATGTAGTCCTGCCAAGTTCACATCCACAGTTGTTTAGGGCAGCTACCTTGAAGGTTTGAGCTAAGAAAAGGGAGATCCAAGAACATAGCAAATTAAACCTATATTTGCATTGTTTGGAATTTGATATTAGAACAGATTTTGAAAACCTCTTTAAGAATTCACAATTACTTGGAGATGGAGTATATTCTCCATGTAATTGCTAGGATTAAAGGCATACAGATATTTAGTTAACTACTCAGAAACCACAGGGTGCCAAGCCGTATTACCTGTTACTTCAAACTAATATTTACATATAGTGTTATAGTTTGTACAGCACTTTTTTTTAGGAACAGTTGCTCACTTATTGTATGTAAAACACTTATTACCTGATTACCTGAAACTTGTGGCTGGAATATGGTCAGCCCTTAGTCATTGGCCAAATTTCTATAGTTTATCTTCAACAACTCTTGCAAAGAGGAATAATATTCTAATCCATGGCTTACAAATAGGAAAACTGGCTCAAAATGTCCAGTGACTTGCCTAAGCTTACCCACTAGGAATTGGCAGGTTAGAATTTGAATCTAGATGATGTAGTAGCAAATTGTGTGATGTTTTCATTGCTCTATGTAACTACCTATCCATACGCATGAAAGATGACTAAATTATTATGGAAAGAGGACAATATTAGAATCCAAAAATGCACATCTTTCTAGTGACTCTATGTATTTCAAGGGTCATTTACTTTTACTGATAATTGATTATAGTTTCTTTTTCAAAATTATGCATTGTTTTCACTCCTATGAGAACGGCATTCTCCTGTGATATTTCCATCACAGGTGTTATCTTTTAGATAATTAGGCTACCACTTGAAGGGGACACACTTTGTGTGAGGCCCTGCAAAGCTAGGAGCTTTACTATCATCTTCTCATTTCATCCTGCCCCCAACCTTAGGTGGTAAATAATATTATTCCCCATTTCCTAGGTGAGGAAATGGAGGTTTAGGGTTGCTAATTGATTTGCCAGGTACACACAGTTAATGAATGAAGTTAGGATTCTGAGCCAAATCCATTTGCATTGTCACCACCACACCACAATACCCTGGGGAAATGAAGAAACAAGTTAAACACAGCTTTTTTGTAGAATTATTTTTTAGAAATTCTCAGGTCTTTAATATACTAATGCACAAAGATTCTCTCCAATTGAAGGTGTAGAATACATCATGACTCAAACATTTTTGAAAATGGAACTACTTTTTTCTCAGAACATCCTGTGGAAGTACTATCCGAAGTCCATATACTTTAGTATAATTAGGTGATTTCTAAGAAAACCTCAAATCCTAATATCTTGTAGTTTCAATCCAAACTTTGCTAACTGGATATCTCTTCTTTTTTCCTCTCTGGATCTCGTTTTAATCAAGAGCAGTGCCCATTTTTTCCATGTGAAATAAGATCACATAAACACAGAGGGTTGTAAGAAGGTCATAGGTATCAATGGGTGCCAATAATAAAATAACATAAAACAAAAAGCGTTTATTTCTAACAGGTAATAAGTACCATGTACATTTAAGTAATATCAGAGAGATTGTATCGTCGGTTGGAAAACTGAGATAGGCTTTCCTAACTGAAATATATTTTTTAAATAATGTTCAAATAAATCAAAGAATTTAGCAAGTGTCCCATGACATGAAACCTGAGCTAAGGTAGTGGGAGAATTCTAAAATCTGTCTCAAACTAAACAAGATCTCTGAACCCAACTTTGCAATCTTTGTTTACTCTCTCGTACTCTTAACTTTTTCTGAGATAAAATTTTGAGCCAAATAAAATTCAAACCAAGCAAGCTGAACTTTTCATCTCTAATTTGTGTTAATTTTAATAATAGTTTGGAGGGTTTCTGAGACTTTCCCCAGCTGAGACCTCATATTGCGAGGTGACACCATCTTTTTAAATGGTCTTTACTCTTCTCTGATCCATGATGTCATGTGGAGAATCATGACCAATAGAACCTGACACGCCCTGTCATGGAGCCAGATACACCAGCTGGGAAGCCTAGTGAGCAACAAGCTTCAGCAAAGGGTAACTTGGAGGTTAAAAACTTGGCTTTTTCTTTTGAGGACCAATCAATTTGAATTACAAAGAACCTTTTTCAAATCTAAGCCAAGCAAATGACTTAGAACTTGTTCCATGGTCACTTTTGAATATAACAAGACTGTAGGACATTCATATATATACACCTTCTTCTGATTCCTTTTAAAACAGAAATTAAAAGTTACTTTTCTTTTAATATTAAAACAAAACTATTATACTGCTATATTCTTTTTTTTTTTTAGACTGGTACATAGTTTTTTTTTTTTTTTTTTTTTTTTTTTACTTTTTTAATGTTTATTTATTTTTGGAAGAGAGAGAGACAGAGCACGAGGTGGGGAAGGGGGAAGAGAGAGAGAGGGAGACACAGAATCCAAAGCTGGCTCCAGGCTCTGAGCTGTCAGCACAGAGCCTGAGATGGGACTCGAACCCACAAACTGTGAGATCATGACCTGAGCCAAAGTCAAGCACTCAACCGACTGAGCCACCCAGCTGCCCCTGGACTGTGGTACATTCTTAATAAAGCTCGAACTATATTAAATTGGCTGATCTAAAAACAGAGTATAAATATTGGCTTTCCACTGAATTCTATTTGAGTATTTTAAGGGAAATGGTGATTTTTCTCAGGTACTTATGGAGTAACTTGTATTTTATGTATGGGGATGAGGGCAAGATGTTCTCACACTACCAGCATTGGCTCCCTTCTTTTAGGAAGGACGTGGTGATACTGCCATGGGCAAAACTCTGCCTAGGGATTAAGGTAACACGACTATATTGCTACTATCTAACCTTATTAAGATATGTCTCCATTTTAAGAAGAAAACCTTACCTCTATAAATGTCAGGGGAGATGAGTTTGAATTTTGGCTGTTCCATCAACTCAACTATTCCAGTAGCCCTATATTTGGCACATAAGTAAGACTTCCAGGATGAAATGCCTCTGCAAGCATTAGAGTAGTACGTACTGCCCCCACATTAAGTCGCTGAACTTCTCCACATGCTTTTTCCTACTCCTTATCATCTTTCATTCAACATCTGAACCCTAAGAAGTTACTTCTCCTTTTACCTAATCTCCCTCAATCAATTAAAAACAAAAGAATCAACTTCAGGTTAATATGAATGAGTTTTGCTGATATATTATGCTTCCATAGATACTTAGGCCATCCCCCTAATCACCAAAACAAACACTTCTGGTACCCCATTAAAAGGAACATAAACTTCATTGAATGCAGTGAAGGTAGAAAACGTAATGGCTTGGGGAAGCAAAGTCCCTAGCACTTCTGTACAGAAGTGCAATTCTGACCAGGATTTTATTAGAAAAGGATTTAGTCCTTGCTCTATGTATTAATTCAACATAATCCCTACCTGGGCAAATGTTTCCCATTCATAGTTTCTGAATGAGCTCTACTCAGGCTATCGTTTTTGCTGTCAGTAAATGTCACCAAGGTGAGAATTGTCTATTTCTTTTCTACTTCAGCCTTTAGCTTCAGCAGAAAACTTAAAAGAAAATGTATGAGCTATCTGTATTAAAAGGCCTTGGTCATTGAATCTTCCATATGTGCTCCCTGGGCATCTAGAAGTTCTGTTTTATTCAAGCTGCTCAAATTTAAGCATCTATTCATACTACGTTGAAATTGATATAGTCATAGCTGTTCCAAAACAATCTATTTATTAGGTCCAGGACTTTCTACCCCATGTCCTGAATAAAATAATCAGAACAGCTTCCTTTTCTCTTTTCTGCACTTTATTATGAGTTGGACATTTGGAAAAAATACAGATCAATGATTTTCCCTTAACATATGACATAGGTGGTTTGTTTGTTTGTTTGTTTGTTTGTCTGAAAAAGAGAGGGCACAAGTAAATGAGAGGCAGAGACAGAGGGAAAGAGAGAGAATCCCATGAGGGACAGAGAGGAAGAGAGCGAGAGGGAGACAGGGAAAGGCAGGGCTCACATGAAGCAGGACTTGAGCTCACTTGAAATGGGGTTTGAGCTCACCCGATGTGGGCTCAAACTCATGAACCATGAGATCATGACCTGAGCTGAAGTTCAAAGCTTAACTGACTGAACCACCCAGATGCCCTGACATAGCCATTTCCTCACAGATTTTCCCAGGTTACTGGTTATGATACACATGAAATTGGCTTAATGAGTCCATTTGAAGCCTGTAACTCTTCTACTTTTTGTGGGAGTAATTCACTTCCTATCTTTATATATATCCCTGCTGACGGTTTCAAATAGTGTATATGTTTCCTTTTAAACGTAGTACACAAAACCGAGTGCAGCAGTAGCATTTTCCACCCAGAAGCCAAGACAATATAGCAAAAGCTGAAAATAGAAGAATTTTAAAAAGGTCTATTACAAGACCGAATTGTTAACTCTGACTTTGCCTAGCATACTCCTCAAATATGGGGAACAATATTGGCCCTTTGTCGTTAGCGTCATTGGAGCTTATGCACCTTGATTTTAATTTATTTTGGTGATTTGGATAATAGCAATATATATATGTATACGTATACATACATGTATAAATATATATGTGTGTATATATGTATATATATACTATACATACTATAAATACATATATATACATATACATACATATATATACATATACACACACACACACACACATATATATATATATATATATACACACAGTATGCTCACACACAAACTTGTCAATCTTTACTATTAGAGAACATGAATTTTCAGGGCACCTGGGCTTTTGTTGGGCATATCTGAGTCATTCTTTCTGGCATCAGGAAGATGATACTTTTGATCTAAGTGAACACATAACCAAAGGAAAAAGTATTTTCTAAAGTTAGCTTATAGTTTCCACTGCTATTAATATGTTGACTAGTATAGCATGATTGAAGTAAATGGCTTTTTAACAGTTGATCCAAACTGAGGCCAGGAGACTTCACAGTCACCACCGAATTCATGAGAAACCTAATCATTTTCTCTTCTTTAAAGTAAAATCAAAAAGCATGAAATACAGAGTTTAAGAGCACGAACTTTGAAGTCAGCTAGGCTTTACCAGTTATAAACTGTTATTTAACCCCCACGATCCTCAAATTTCCTCTCTCTAAAGTAGGGATAACAAAGGATAAGTGGAGATGAACAAAGGGTAAGTGGAGTTTATATAACATAAACTAGCACATAGTAAATGATCAATAAACTATTAATACTAACCTGTATTTCCTTAACATTTGCCAAGGGCATAGAAGAGTTCCTTCAAGTGTCACTGAAATTGGGTAATAGTTCGAGACTCTTTGCCTAAGGCTAATCAGTCAAAAGTGCAATAACCAATAGACATTCAAAACATTCCTTTAACCTTACATTTTTTACAGGAGTAAATGGGAGCCATCAGCATTTTAAGCTTCCCTTCAACCCATCTCCTGCACGTTGGACTGAGCTTTACTTAAGGTGTGGTTACTGAACAATGGCCAAGTTGAGGAAGGAAGGAAGGAAGGAAGGGAGGAAAGAAGAAAGGAAGGAAAGAAGGAAGGAAGGAAAGAAGGACAAGAAGGACAGGAAGGAAGGAAGCAAGAAGGAAAAGAAAGAAAGAAAGAAAGAAAGAAAGAAAGAAAGAAAAGAAAATGGTGATGGAAAGACTGGAGTTCTGTGACTTAGCAGTGAAAGTCTTTGTATTAAATTACCAGGCCTTTGAACTAATATGTCTCCTAAATGGGTAATTCCTATCATCAAATTTTATTTCCTTTCTTTATGATTGTATTTCACCCATCACTAATTTTCTATTTCTCTTGGTTCTCATTAACTGCTTTCTTTATATCTTTTTGTTTATCAGTCCTTTGAGGAAATGTGCTCTGCAACATGTTTTAAACAGTAATAAGTTCGTATTTATTTACTTACCAAGCTGTCATTAAGAAAGCATCCAGTATATGCAAAGAAATGTGCTAAGGATGGACAAGTATACAAGGATAAACAAGATAAATTTACTGTCCTTAAGGACCTCAAATTTAGTAGAAAAAATTAAAAAGTGCTCACAGTAAAGAATAACATAAGGCAGATTCTGATTAGTTCCATCAAGTTATCACCTCATTGGCTTATGATAACTGATTTCACAGTGTCCAGTCTTGCATTGCTTTAATGTATATATACCTCATCCTGGAGTCATACTGGTCTTAATAAAAAATCAATTAATTAATTGATTAAAAAAAAAACAGGAGCGCCCAGGTGGCTCAGTCGGTTGGGTGTCTGGCTCTTGGTTTTGGTTCGAGTCATGGGCTCGTGGTTCGTGGGTTCAGAGCCCATGTTGGGCTCTGCACTGGTGCTGCAGGGCTGGCTTGGGATTCTCTCTCCCTTTCTTTCTACCCCTCCCCTGCTCATGCTGTCTGTCTTTCTCCCTTTCTCTCTCAAAATAAATAAATTTTCTTCTGTTGTCAAGGAAAACTTCAAACTCCATAAGGCATTCAGTGTTTTCCATGATTTGGTCTTGGTTAGCTCTAAGTCTCCCAACTTGTCCTTATCTCTCCCAACCCCCACCCTACTTTCTGTTTACTTATCTCCACCACAGAGACAACATGCTGTTGGTTACTCTATTCTTAGCACATACCAGTACCTACCTCATTGAAGCCAACTGACATATAGTTTCATTAAGGGGAAAATTATATGTCTTGTAATATTGAATTTAAAGTTCTAGGAAAATATTCAGACCAATGTATCTAAAAGGTAACTGGAAATGTTGGATTAATGCTTGATATGGAAACTGGGGTCCATCATATACAGTTATTTACAGACACATGATCCTTTAAAGCATAGCAATAAACAAGATACCAAGAGTTTAATATGGTGCTATAGGGGCGCCTGGGTGGCTCAGTCGGTTAAGCGTCTGACTTCGGCTCAGGTCATGATCTCATGGTCTGTGAGTTCCAGCCCCGCGGTCAGGCTCTGTGCTGACAGCTCAGAGCCTGGAGCTTGCTTCAGATTCTGTGTCTCCCTCTCTCTGACCCTCCCCTGTTCATTCTCTGTCTCTCTCTGTCTCAAAAATAAATAAACATTAAAAAATATTTTAAAAATAAAATAAAATAAAATGGTGCTATATATTGAGTTAAACACAAATCTTTTCATTCTAGAACTTGAAAAAGAATCTAATATGCTATGATGAATCATCAAGTAGAGTATAATATGTAGTATTTACCAAATTAATTTGACAAAGGAGCATTTCTCTTGGCTGACCATCATTGGCTTATAAACATTTTGAAAGAGAGAGAGAAAAGAAATGAGAAGTGATGAGAAAGGTAGAAAGAGAACCAAGTATGTTAAGTGTTTTGAAAATAAAAGGATCTGTTTTAGGAATAAAGTGGTGCTTAATAAATCAAGTAATATTGGGGCACCTGGGTGGTTCAGTCAGTTAAGCGTCTGACTTCAGCTCAGGTCATGATCTCACGGTTTGTGGGTCTGAGCCCTGCGTCGGGCTCTGTGCTGACAGCTCAGAGCCTGGAGCCTGCTTCGGATTCTGTGTCTCCCTCTCTTTCTCTCTGCTCCTCTCCCACTCATGCTCTGTCTCTTGTTCTCTCTCTCTCAAAAATAAATAAATGTATAATAAAAAAATTTAAAAAAATAAATCAACTAATATTGGAAGACTTGACCGACATAAGTATTTGCAACAAAATAAATGTAACAAAATATACAATATGGGGTAGAATGGAAGAGAAAGAGAGAAGGATAGTGAGGAAGAGGTGCAGGCACAGAATGAGAGAGTCTCATAGAGGTCAAAAGTGGAACTCGAATATAGCCATCCTGAATTGTCCTAATGATATGATTGAGGTGAAACCACCACTTTCAGCTTCCGGCTACATGAACCATACCAAACTGGGCCAAGAACTCTGCAGTAGTAATTCATTCAGGGCATATAGACATAGCCCAAAATAGAATTTGGATGATGGTTGTGCCTGTTGGAATTATATAATTGATGGGCTGTAGTCCCCAAATTGAGCTTATTTATTTATTTTTGACAGCCTAATTCATTAGAACAGGCACATTGACTGTTTAACATTCCAGAATCATTTGCTAAGGGACAAATAACAAATCTGACCCCAGAGAGACTGCTGACTGCCAATATACCTGTGCTTATTTTATATTCTCTTTCCACACACCCCACTTTTATTCCATTTTTATCTGCCATTTCTCTGTTTTACTTGACTTTTTCCCTTTAGAACCAAGCTTTCGGTGAGTCTCATTTTCTGCTTATTTTCCACCTTCCATTTTTTCTCCTTTCTCTCTGACCAACAAATGCTATATAGAAGACAGACTCATTCATCTCTAGAACCTTATCTAGGGGAGCATATGTTTCTTTTCTTTGAGGTCAGATTAACTATTCCTTATATGTAACAAAGAGGAAATATGCATTGGCAGCAAATTCAGCTATGGTAAACCATCATTTCTGTCCACTACGTTAAGCCAATTTAACATGCTTAAACATGCCTTTTGTCATCGACAACAAAAGCAAAAAGCAGCTGAACTCTGGTTAATAAATCATTTTCTGAGGCAGAAAGACTGCTTGGGAAATATGATGCCAGACATTTAAGACTATTCTCTAAAGGGTTTTAGTCAGGAGTTCACCCAATTTTCTTATGATTAAAACTGTTTTAACAAAAGACATTTAAAAGAACATGAGGAGTATCTAAATTTAAAAACCAGCTCACTAAGTAGTTGAGGCAGACTTTGTAGTTGCAGAAGAGTTTATTGGATGAATTATTACTCCATAGGGTATAGTAATGGGAATATATTATGGAGGTATTTCATGAGGATATGAATTCCAAGAAAAGTTAGCTTGTGCATTTCAAACAAATTGCAGGACTTCAACCTCTCTCTATTTGAGCTTCCACTTTTATTAAATTAAATTAAATGAATTAATTATATTTCAATTATTAACAGAGTATATAATACGTAATAAGGTTATAGGTGGAAGTGAGGTGACCTGAGCCCTCACCAAGAGACCATTGTGGCCATCTGCCTCCCAGCTCCAAGAGTACATTGCAAAGCATGTACTGTAAAAGACACAAAACATCTCAACACACACACACACAAACACACACACACACACACACACACACACACACAGGACAAACTTCTGGAGACCACATGTTCAGTCGAAATGGCCATCTATGTTTTGACCACACACACAAAGATATTGTATGACTATTATGGTAAAAACTTGCCAGTATCATGTTTTATAATTGTCACTGCCAAATATTTGAGAAGATAGCATAAACAGGACTAGCTATTCACACTCTTGTGTTTTATTTCATTACACGAGGAAAAGAAATTGTGTGGTATCATATATTCGTTCATGTTAGGTAGTACATGCTTTCATTTTAGCTAGGACATTTTCTGATCAGATGATACATTTAGAAATACGTCTTCAGGTGGTCTGGGATGAATTTTTCTGGCCCAGTTTTTAGCTTCTCCTCCCATCCAGCTGGTATATGACTTTTAGAGCTTGGTCATGCTTCCAAACTGAGCACACTCAGAACAAAAGAGAGTAAAAGCCTTTGAACACACAGGTGCCGCTATATGCAGAATCCCCTGTTGCCATGCTTATTGATGTATGTGGGGGAGTGACAAACAACCCTGGCCAGATAATATAGTAATCTCCAATCTCTGAAATGACATTGTTTTCCAATAGATGACTAACATTGCAAAATACCATCATCCATATGGACACATAGAGTAAAATTGGGTTGAATGGCTTTTAAGGTGGTACAGCAAGCTGTGCTTTGAAAAGAACCATCCACAACCAAAAGAGGCAAGCAGCAAATCTCTGACTAGTGTATAGCTTGATACTGTCTTTTTAACAACATACTATATTTATATAAATGCTTTAGCCTTAAAATAATTAGGTCCATAAGTTAGCTAAATGCCTTCATAATAACCGTGACATTTATGTGCCAGTTACTGTGCAAAATGCTAAATGCTCATTATCTCTCTTTTGTATGAGAACACTGAGCTGATAGAGTAAATTATTTAGTATGCCCTTTTAATTGTATTTTTATTAGATTTATTTAATGGAAAGAGCACTTCTATGAGACAACTTCTAAATTTAAGGCTACTGCTCCATACAATTAATACTACCCCCACCATCTTTCTAAGCAAATATTTATTGAGCACATACTATTCTACAGGCATTGTTCTAAATGCCTTACTCATTCAACATTCACAATAAACCCATGAAATATTATTATTACCATCTTACAGGTGAGAAAACTGGGAGCAAAAAGGTTGTTCAACCAGATATTACACATGGGATAAGAGGCACACACAAGACTTGTTCCCAGACATTCTAAGTATTCTTAATCATTTTAATGTACTGCCTCTTTTACAACCTTGGAATAGCTCACTTTTTGGGGGGTATTATTGCAAAAATTGTTGTGAGTAATGTTGGTGAAAGAGTTTTGTCTTGTGAAAAGTGCCATGCAAATAGTGGTGATTTATTCATCCATCCCTCCTTCATTCATTGACTGCTTTGTTCTACTAAACAATGAAAGCATCAAAGTCAGTGAAATGTTATATTGTTTCAGATGGTAGACTGACTTCCTACTTCCTATCCAGCAATAAAGGGTCAAAAACACTGATTACAACCCATTCGTGTTTAAATTACGCTTTGCTAATCCAAAAGTAGTTTTACATTTGCCAACTTTTGTCTGATCATTTTGTATGTTTCCCAGACAAATAATTAAAACAGTGTGAAACTTTCAAAGATATATCAATAAGATACTCACTTTAAATTGTGGTTCAATTTAACAGCACCTGCATCAGTTTCTCCCAACTTCCCAATAAAGCTTGGAAAAGCAACTTCCTTCGCTAATGTAAATATCCTAGAGAAAATAATTACAACTTAAAGTCAACTGTATGTGATACCCTATGTAATTAAGCACAGTTTACTCCAGGAATGCACAGATGGTTTAATATCAGTGCAATTTATCAGTACAATTAATCACATTATTAAGTTAAAAAAAGAAAAAAGTGCATTCATAGGCAGTAAAAGGCAGTTTTCAAGCATTTACCATTTATTCCTGCCTCACACAGCAGCCAGATACATCATTTTAAAACACAAAGCTTGGGGTGCCTGGGTCGCTCAGTTGGTTAAGCATCTGACTCGATTTCTGCTCAGGTCATGATCTCAGTTTGTGATTTCAAGCCCTGCATCGGGCTCTGCACTGACAGTGAAGAACCTGCCTGAGATTTTTCTCTCTCTCCCTCTCTTTCTACCCCTCCCCACCCCACTCTCTCTCAAAATAAACTTTAAAAAATAAAATAAATAAAACATAAAGCTTATTATATCATTTTTTTCTTCAAAATTCTCCAATGACTTCCCACACTCTTTGAAAACATTTCGAAGTTCTTACAATGTCCTGAACAATTTTATATTGTCTGGCTCCAAATCATCTCCCTGATTTCATCTTTAAGCCACTTTTCACCTTATTTTTTTCCCATCTGTTTTCTAAGAAACGAAATGTACCCACCTTGGGGAACTCTGTAATTGAAGTTTTTCTACTGAAAACCTTTTTCATTATATTTTCATGTAATTTTGTCTCCTCACTTCATCCAAATTTTGCTCAGGTTAACACTCTTTAGAGAAACCTCCCTGTGGGAAATAGTTTTCTTTCTTTGTCCCCATATCAAGTTACTTTCCAACCTTGCTTTACTTTCTTTATAACATGTATCCATGGGAAATCATATTTTATGTTTATGTATCATTTTTCTGTCTGCCTCAATAGAACAATACATGACATATGCTGGATGTCCAATAAATGTTAGCTAAACCAAGTCGTGAATTCAAACTCTGTATGCACCACGATGAATCTAATGATGTCTTATCATCATCAAGAACAATTGGGCCAAATCAACAGCCCACACCATATTTAAAATAAAATTTTATTGACATATAAAACACTACATAGTGTACATGACTTTAATGTTTCAGAGGGAAAAAAAAATCAAAGTACATATTTATAGAAGAAAAGATTCATAGAAATTACACCTACAGTGGATTTTCCAAAGTGGAATGTTTAAGTAGAGCAGTTACTGGAATTTTTGTTTGTTTGTTTATTTTTATTGTCTTTTGTTTTATTGTTTTTTATCTTATCTACAATGATTTCCTGTTTGTTTTTTATAACTGTGTGGTTGGTGTGTACAGCATTTCTGTCTGACAGAGATACACTGTACCTCTTGGTTGGTACAGAGATTTGCTTTACACTTGATTGGTGCAATGGACTGAATGTTTGCACCCACTTTCCCAAATATGATGAAACCCTAACCCTTGGCATGGCCGTATTTGGAGATGGGCCTTCTAAGGAAGTAGGTAACTAAGGTTAAAGGAGGTCACTAGGGTGGGCCCCTGATCCAATAGGATTAGTATCCTTACCAAGAGAGATACCAAAGGGCTCACTCTGTCTCCTCATACATGCATCAAAGAAAGAGCGTGTGAGTGCACAGCAAGATGGTGGCCACTTACAAGCCAAAAGAAGAGGCATCAAAATGAAATCTACCCTGCTGGCACCTTGGTCTTGGACTCTTAGTCTCCAGACTGTGAGAAAATAAATGTCTGTTGTTTAAGCCACCCAGAGTGTAGTACTTTGTTAAGACAGCCTGAGAGATCAAGACAGTTGGTAAAATAAACAGACGAAGCAAATCATGATCAAATCGTTCACCGTCAAGTTATATAGTGAACTTAAGGACAAGAGTCAGATACCCTTTTGACTTTCTAAAATGTTTAAATTCAGAAAATGCAAGAAAGCTTCACATTAAATCAATTGCTACATAATAGGTACATGTGTTTGTACACTACAAGATTTCTTACAGATAAAGAATAAAAATGTGTGTTTGAAGATATACAAATAAGCATTTTATGCTGGACACATAAAACCTCTCTCAACCCAGTAACTTCAAAAATCCACTCAAAAGAAGTATTGAAATATTGTTGCTTAAAGATGTCCAATACTTAAAGATGTTGCTTAAAAGATATAATGACATTGGCTAAGTAAAGTAATGATTTATGGTATATTCTTACATTGGGAGTATACAAATAATAAATATCACACTTTAAAGAGCAATCGTATGGAAAATCACTTACAACGTAAGTTAAGTAAAAATAATAACTTAAAAAGTATATATTACAGAATTTAATTTTCAAAAATATATTCTATATTGTAGAAATAGATTCAAAAGAAACAGCACAGTAGTAATCTTTTAGGTGAAGGATGTGTTAATAACTTTTATAATTATTCTCTTTTTTATACTTTTTAAAATTTCAAAAACTCCTACAATTAGTATAACCAGGTAAAATGACTATAACTTTTTTGAAGGACAACCTTGCTTCTTATAAACCTGAGTACTTTTGAGACTTATCAAAGGTTTAAGATATTGTATATGAAAATGACATATAAGGAGAATATATAGGGAATATCTATGCTATTATGTTTGTGAAGCACGGAAGTAATATAAAAGGATAAAAGGGAGAAAAGCGATACATTTCACCATTTGAGAAAAGGCATCATTTTCCTTTTCCATAAGACAAAACCTAGGAATTATCTGTAATCCCCTTCTACCAATTTAGGATCAATTTTAACCCCCAATTATTTATCAAAACCAACTTTTTTTTTCATCTTTAGTTTCCTTCCCACCTGCATTACCCTTCTTCCAACAGAGCTGCTACATCAAAGTCAGAATCATTTTTTGAAAATATGATTTTATTCCCACCCCCACCTCTAATCTCAAACTTTTAGTTGTTCTCCAATGATCATAAAATAGAACGAGGCCTTCTTCTGAGCCCTGCATGATCAAAACCTGTCAGCTTCCCTTTGTGAAGCATTCTTCTTCCTGATCTAATCATAGTGTGACCTCATTTCAATTGCTCAGAGTACCACACACCCTTCAACCAGAGAAAGGAAGATACTCTTACCTAGCTGCATTCTTCAGATTCTGGTTCACTGGTTACTTCACCAAAACACTCTATGGCTGGTCAGTAAGGTGTGTTCCCTTACTGGAAGCACTTATAACATCTTAGGTCTTTCTTTCAGGACACTTAGCTTGTAGCAATGGATTTGTTTTAGTAACGATTTTATAAATATGGCTCTTCTTTGACTCTAAGCTCAATGAAACTCTGTGAAGTCAAGGACATCACCTGTTTTCACTTACTATTTTACCATCTTTCCCATTAGGCCCAGAAAAGTGTCTTGCATACAGTAGTGATTAATAAATATTTATTGAATACATATTTTCACAATATTTCAAAAATCTGCAGTTAAAAAATAGAAATACTAAAATACTCATAGACAAGAAAGAAAGGACATAAAAAGACATAAACAGTGCAATTTATTGATAAATACATAAAATGTAGCCCTTCAAATAACATTTATAAAAGATACAACCTATATCTGCAAAAGCTAAAAAAATTTCAATTAACACCTTAATGTCAACAGTGGCATCTCCAGATATCACTGCTATAGATCTTTTTATTTTCTTTGATTCTCTTTTCAATGTGTTTTCATATGATTATAAGCACCTATTAATGTTATATTATTTTAAAAGAAACTTACTTTTGACAACAAGTTAAATAAAATGATTCAAAATAACTTAATAGGGATATTTATCATCTCACATACTAAAAAGCTCAGAAGTCAGTAGGATTCTCAGGCTGATATTTTCAGTAGCTCAGTGCTGTCATCAAGAACTCAGGTTTCAAAAATCTCTCTGTTGGTTGTCTTTTATCTGTCAGCTTCTCCTTGATTTGGGACCTCATGGTCCCAAGTTTGTTGACATATTAAGTGAATCATTGCCTTTTGTTCAGATCTTGTGAAAGAGCTGAAGAAACCTCTCCCACAATCATAGACTATAATTGGGCAAACTTAGTTCCTTATGCCCGACTCTGAATGAGTAATGCCAGGCAATGCCAGGCATTTATTGGCTCAGATAAATCAGGTTCTAGTATCCAGATAAGCTTTCTCTCAATCACATGGTGGAGAAGTAGATACATGAACAAAAATGGAGTGCTATAATGGAAAAGAAAGAGGTGAGAGACAGATACTAGACAACTAAAACTGTATCTCCCTTTATTGACACATATTAGAATTTCAAAAAAGGAAAGGAAAGAAAAAGAAGAGTAGAGAGAAGAGGAGAGGAGAGGAAAAGAAAAAAAGGAAAGAGAAGAAAAGAAAAGAAGTAAAACAACTTAAATATCTAATCAAGCACAGTAATGAGTGCCTTATACCCATTTTGACTTTTCATAATTTATATAAGAGAAAACACAAATTTTATCCCTATTGAACTGATAAATATCTTCTTAGATTAACAAACTCATTCTGGATAAACAATACAAATTTACATTTTCTTTTTTTTTTTTAATTTTTTTTTTTAACGTTTATTTATTTTTGAGACAGAGAGAGACAGAGCATGAACGGGGGAGGGTCACAGAGAGAGGGAGACACAGAATCTGAAACAGGCTCCAGGCTCTGAGCTGTCGGCACAGAGCCCGACGCGGGGCTCGAACTCACGGACCGCAAGATCGTGACCTGAGCTGAAGTCAGACGCCCAACCAACCAAGCCACCCAGGCGCCCCACAAATTTACATTTTCAAGTATACAGATCTGCTCTGTATGCTACACATTTAACTTAGCCCAGATCTAGGCACATCTACAGAAATAATAAAGTGGAATAATGATATGAGCATCCATTTGGTTCAACAACATGGTACAAATAAACTAATTAAATGCACCAAACCTACTTTCAAAGCTGCATATGATAAAATTGATCCTTCTGCAGAGATTCTAAGCTTGTCTAATTCACAAAGGACAGAAATTCTGACTTTACAAAATTATTACAATGGACAAGTGGTAGTATTTACAGTGCATTCACAGTGCAGCTACACATTAAAACCTCAGGAATTAATCGTTCAAAGAACATCAGAAGTCCAAAAAGTATACTTCAGTATTCTAATATACTATGCAGTTATGGATTTCCTTTATATGTAATAATATCGATTCCTAAACATATAAATTGGGTTGAAACATATGCATAAAAATAGCTCTTTTTTATAATATCTGCATGTTGCTTATATAGGTAGTTAGATTTTTTTGCACACTATAATAGCTCTAAGTTCTTTTTGTCTCTGAGAAACTTGTCTGTTGATATGAATAGTTGTCACCTTTTCCATTTGTATATTTCGATCAAATGGAGGAGTACTATTCTCAAAGATAACTCTGAGATTCTACAGAGATAAACACGTCTTGGGATTTCTTACAACTGACATAGAAAGAAAAAAAAGCAAATATTAGTTTTGACCCCCTCCTCACAAGTTTCTCCATGTAAACTCAGGTTCTCAGCAGATTTCTCAAGGAAAATGTTATGACAGTCCACTAGCTTTAGATATGCTATCAGAACATCTAACTCTGTCTAGGTCTTTGAAGTTACAGACAGATATATTCTGATTCGGTTTCTACTTCATGCTTCAGCATTAAGCAAGGGAAAAAAAGAGAGGGGATGCTTTCATTTTTGAGGGCACCTAATGCAAAGGAATTTTACTTCTTTAGCTATCACTGAGGAATGCTGTTTACTTGCTCAGTCTACTCAGATCACTAGGGCAGTGAGCCAGACCACAGCACCCCATCTTACATTTACATGAAGGGCTTCTCTCAACTTATTTACTTGAGGAATGAAACAACAACAACAAAACTTAAGAACTGGTCAGTTATTTTCATTTTATGTCACAAAGCCATAAATATATACAGAAAAGTATAACTATTATATTCATACCACAAAATTTTAATAAATCTAGAAAAGAAAAAGAATAAATAGACCCTGTTAAGTTCTACGAAATCACCTTGGTATATATTAATAAACATTTTCGTAAATATTATAGTGAAAGGGGTTAATATGTAGCATATAACATATCTTTAGACATAAAGTTAATCTTAGTGAACTATGTCTCTTTTCCTAATATGATTTCAGATCTTTTCAGATAGCTCCTGTTGTCCTTATGAAGTCATAAGGCAAAGAACCTTATTCAACTACACAGTTAAGAATAGAAATGTGAAATGAATTGACCCAAACAATATTAATGGGTGCTTTATTTATTTATTTATTTATTTTAAGGGTTATTTATTTATTTTTGAAAGAGAGAGAGAGAGAATGTGGGGATGGGGCAGAGAGAGAGAGAGACAGAGAATCCCAAGCAGGCTCCACACTGTCAGTGCAGAGTCTGATGTGGGGCTTGATCCTACAAACTGTGAGATCATGACCTGAGCCAAAATCAAGAGTCAGATGCTTCACTGAGCCACCCCGGTGCCCCAATGGGTACCTAATTTAAAGTAAGTAGTACTACTTACAAAAGAGGATTTTCTGGATAGTAACAAGGAGCTTAAGATATGAACTTCCTTTCAAAGAATTAAACAGGTCACTGTGAGTAGATAAGGAATTCATAAAGCGTATGAACAGCAATGTTTGTATTTGATTACATGCAAAATAATGGGTTCCAAGTGTAGATGTTATAGAAAGTCAAAGAGAATATTATCAACGTGAGAAAAATTAGAAAGCTTTTCTTAAGGAGACAGAATTGCTTAGGATTAACACCTGTGATACAGACTGTTAGGTACTTACCTCCCCTTCCTTTTTACTCCTCAGTAAGGTTACACAAATTTTTAGAACATGTTACCACCTAGAATAAGAGAATACATTTCCCAGCTTCTGCCTCTGCAAGATGTGGTCATGTGACTAAGTTCTGGCCTATCAGATATAAGATGAAGTCGAAGATTATAGAACTTCCATGAAAGTGCTTAATAAAGACATGATTTTTTCTTGAAGAGACTCCCTTTCTCCCATTTGTTTTCTCTCTCTTTGAGGCTGAAATTTAAATATGATGACGCTAAGATTGTGTCATCATCCTAGGAGCTGAAAGTTAGAATCAAAGAAGGATTCTTTTGTATTAGAAAGAAGTCCCAACTTGCTTATATTACTGTCATTTTAAAAGTATGCAGCCAAATTTAAACCAACTAATATAATAGAGAAGGTAAGTGTCCCTGCCTGGGGCACCAATAAGTTTTCTTTGTATTGGCTGCCTTGGGGAACATGTTAAAGTGACCATATCTGCTTTCAGGGATTTTACCCTAAAGAAGAGAAATATGCTGAACAAAAATATTGCTTCTTATCTTGGTATCTTTTCCTAAATTGATCTTGAATGTGCAATAACTTGTATTGACTTGAGTTCTTTTGATTGAAAAGCTAGAGGCCAATTTCACATATGTCAGTTCGTTCTGAAGCACAGATCACGTGATCTTAAAGAATTTTCATCATTAGGTACTTTGTTTCAAGCATATCCAAAAAAGTCAACAAATACCTTTGCATTGGATTTTACTTAATAAAACAGAGACATATAGAAAATAGAAATATATAGGGGAAAATTTGCATATTCAAAGCATTTGACCAATAGAAATGACAAAACTTTTTTTGAAAAGATTAGTAAGGCAAAAGCATATTTTAAAAACAGAATCATCTTTCAATTCAATCATCTCCACTTATGTAGAGAATCTTAAGCAAATGATAAAGGGAAATACTTCTTAAGATTAGCTTGTTTGATTTTTTTTTAATTTGCTTTTTTGCAATAGATGTTCCTTAAATGTTTAAGAGCCAGAATTATTGAAATATGTTTTCAATGTGTGAAGTATTTTACACTATCTTCACAGTGATGCTTAAATTCAAATATTATGCATAACTTCAGGAATCACCAAAAAATGTTTTCCTGTTCTGTTTTGCCTTCATTCCACAACATATTTATATTGTAAAAATATAAATATTACAAATATGTGTTTACAAAATCTTCTGTGATAAAAAAGAATAAAAAACTACTGTACACTTATAAATATAAAATAAGCTTGGGACATCACACACTCCACAAATGGCAGAAACACAAAGTTCAGAGGCACTGTTAAACCAGAAAAGCAATTTGATAAGTTGCCAACATGGTTTGTCTCCCTTAAGTTTTATAAAATCCTTTGTGCATATCTGGAAAGATAAAGTGCAGAAGGGTTTTCAAGGATCATCTTACAATCCTTTCCAAATGTCATTTGCCTTCTTGCCTAAAATAAAGCTTCAGTTCAAAATTAACACAGCCCCCTTGCTTAGGATTAATTTGGATACCTTCCTTCTTTAAGGAGCCAGACATTTTATACAACTAAAGAGTCCTGTTTGGCAAGCAGTTGGCAGAGGAGATCCCACCCCCTAGAGTTTTGAGTATGAGGGTCTATCAATGTCAAATCTAATTGCTCTCAGTGTTTCCCACGATTGATAGAGTTGAAGCCAACAAGTCCATAACATATCTTATCATTATAGCTTTCTCACTGTGGGGCTGATTGGTGCACCTGCCCGTGTCTGACCAAGGGCCAGTCAGATTTGTTTTTTTGTCTCTCTTCTGCTCGTACAGAGTAGAGCTGCCTCCTACCCTGAACATGGATTCACATTTATCATTTAGAGGAAATATGGGTTCATTACCAAATTCATAAATGAACCAGTATGACTAATTTTAAACATAATATGGGCAAAAGAAAAACTGATATTTTTTTTTGTCTATGAACTATAAGACAGGCATAGACTTAAACTATAAAATGTGCATATGATTAAACTATAAGATGGGAATAACTACCAACTAACCATACACTATAAGGTAGGTGTCAACTTAATGCAACAGCCCGTCATGGAGAGGCAGTTAAGGAACATACATTGAGAGAAACTATACCTCTAGTGGCTGCAGAATCCAAGGGTCATCCGTTTATAGGCTTAGAAGTTCATGAAGATAATTTTTGCAATATCAAAAAAAAATTCATAGTCACTAGTATTCGTGGTGCTCAGCTAGTTCAGATACGGCAACCTCTTTGACAGGGAACTCTTCTGAGAGGAGTACACTGAAGTGAATTAATGGGCAAAGCTACAGAGGTCATTTTTTCTTACTAGAGAAATAATTGCCTATCAAGACAATAACTTAGAATGTTCAGATGAGTCGTGGTATGGCAAGTGCACAAATAGGTGTGCACGTGTCTATATGTGTGTGAAATATGTAAAAAACTACAAAATTAGCATTCTATCTTAAGACCTGGCAGCATGCAATTAATGATTTCATAAACCTGATGTATTAGTCTCAAATATCTGTAAATATCATGTCCTAACTATAAATGTAAAATACAGCAATTTATGAGACAACCAGAAATCATTTTTGGCATAAAAATTCACTTTGAATAAACAAAATTCAGGATGAACCGATCTTACAATTTTGTTTTGGCTTGCAATCTTTATTTTAACATCAACAATTAATCAACAGAACTTATCATGGTCAATTGGCTTTCCATCCCAATGGCCATTATATAGGATGGCAGTATGTTTCCTCTTAGAGACTGTGCCAGTTTCACTGTGGAACAGATGGCAAGTCAACTGGGTTTAGGAGGGTAGTCTAGATGATGCCATATTAAGTGACATCTTCCAGCAGGAATCAATTTCATTGGACACTGGTGCCACCTTGACACATCACAAGGCTATCTGCTGCCTTCCATCAGACCTGTTGCCACTGTCACATGAAAATAGAGAATCTTGGGCAGTCATTGGGATAGATCTCCAGTGCACTCTTGGAAATCTCTTACAAAAACGCCCCAGCTTCCAGGTGAATTTCTGCCCTTTAACTGTTCAAACAGAGAAGGGAGTGTGGTTCTAGTCCACATTCTGAAAGACCTAGTGGTTTAAAAGAGTAGAATGCACCTTCCCTATAGTATCAAACACACAACTTTTTGTCTGGCTGAAAAAAAAAAAACAAACAAACAGTGATATTACAGTCCCTTTATCCCCTGCAATATAGTTGCCTAGAATAATTGAAAAACAGCACTTTCACAGTAAAGCAGTAAAAATACTAATAACGTATAAAATCCCTATCATTATATTCTTACTAAATGAAAATACCTGTCACCCTATTCAGTCTAAAGCCAGGTTAAATTTGGCGTGAATTTGTACATCCTTAGCATGAGCTTGGAACAGAAATAATTTCTTCTCCTCCATTCCTGGAGCTCTGACTTCTATTTGACTTTAGCTCAGCATTTCCATTTTATACCAGAACATGAACCCTCACTGGTATTCAGTTCCCCTGAATTGAAGTAATGTCTCAGCTAACGAGCGGCTTCCAGTAGGGATCATGTAACTGGCATAGCTACAGCAGAAACAGCACTGCGTTCTGCCAACATTCCCATTTCATCTACCCTGGGTAGCTTTATTGTTGTGCATGTTTATGAGCATGAATCTTCTTGTCTAAAGATTACAATACAAAAGAAGCAGATCTCTGCCTCTGAAATGAGGACTAAAGCTTTAGAATGTGGCGCCTTTGATAGCAAAAATTGTCATTGGGAAATTTACATCTCAGAGCAATAGGACCCACCTTTTTGCCAGATTGTAATCAGTTTCAATTCGGTCTCTATTTTACCAGCTGAAAGAAATATGCAGATTGCCTTTCAACAACAACTTTTAAAATTATTTTAATGCCTATTTCATTATTTTTTTAAGAAAATCAGCAAAGGTTTCCTGTTTTCTATGCTTAATTTCTTGTATTAAGAAATGATTGCGAATTGGGGCTTTTTTTTTAATCTTCAGTCCAGCATGCCTAAGTTCATATCACAAATCATCAACATTGAAAAAAAAGCAGCATTCTCTATTGGCATCTTTGTCTTTGGGTTTAGCTTTAAAATCCATCTCACAAACACCTGCTTTCCATGAGGATCAGGCAAAATATTCTGTTCAAAAATCAGTGCTATAGAGCATTGCCTGGTGGCTAGCGCAGATGACAAGAAGCGATGACAAGGAAATTTTCAGTGGATCTGTATCTCACCCAGGATTGTTTTTGTGAACCCGGGTAACCTGTGCCCTGCATCTGTGGTTTGGTAATATTCTACTCAAATTTGTCTGTCTGCATGCACAGGGCAGAGAAAATATCCAGCCATGAAAGGAAGATGGTTATTTTGGTTTATGAGTTAACTGAAATACCTCCACCTTACCCTCTACCCTCAGTCAAGATTTATTTCTTTGTCTCTTTTTTTGCCCAAGGGGAAGTTAAAAAGACTACTCAAGGCAGACAGCTACAGACACTGTATGGCGTTACTTCGTTCTCACAACAACCTTGTGAAGGAGATAGTATTAGCTCGGTTTTATAGTTCAGAGAACAGAGGCCAACGGAGTTTAGTTAACTCTTCAAGACTTACAATTAAGAGATAAGAGTCAATATTTGAACCCAGGTCTACATGACGTCAGAACCCATGCTTTTTTCTACTATCAATGATGGCAAAGCAGTTTTTCGTCTCTTGATGTCAACTCCAACTGATTGGCAGCAGCTCTTTGTAAATTTGTCCTTAGAAAGATTCTGAGGTCAAGACCCAAAAGAGATATGTGCTGGGTTCTGTTAGTCTTACCTGAGAAAGTGAGGGAGGGAGGAGCTTTGTCACAGGTGCTATGTACTTGACATGAAACCATTTGGTCTCCCAGGACCGGGTCTGTTCTCTGATCTGCAAGTTGGAAAACAGGCTTTTGTATGTCTTCATGTTGCCACTCAGGGTTGAAGTGTCATCGTGGTGAGCCCTACTATGATGCCTCCTCTGAAAACAGAAATCTGTTGCAATGAGATTTATAGTTAAGGAACAGATTGAGCGTGATACAAATTTCACAGTTGCTTATGCGCAATTTCATTAATGACAAAAACCACATGACAGCAGAAAGCTGCACCCTTCCGAACCAAGACGCATAGGAATGAACAAAAGGCATACATGCGCACACCTCAAATATCTACCAGCTATCCCAGCTGTGCTGTGAGCCACCCCTATCCACAGCTGGCACTGCAACTCTCCGACAGATTTCGGATCACTTTCACTTCACCACTTCACTAACCTTCGGGCTGTACTTCTGAGGCCCCCTCCCAAATGAGCTTCAGGTCTCTGTCAAGGTAAAGTTTCATACTGTATTATTTATCTATTTCCTAAACACTTAGAAAGTGTGTAAGTATACTACAGTTTTTATCAGCTTCCTATCTTTTTCTAATGTGTCATTAAAGTGTTCAAGTGTTTGAGATGCCTGGGTGGCTCAGTCGATTGAGCTTCCGACTTGGGCTCAGGTCACGATCTCATTGCTTGTGGGTTTGAGCCCCACATGGGGCTCTGTGCTGACAGCTCAGAGCCTGGAGCCTGCTTCAGATTCTGGGTCTCCCTCTGCCCCTCTTCCACCACGCGCTCTCTCTCTCTAAGAATAAATAAACATTTAAAAAATTAAAAGAAGATAATACTCTTCAAGTGTTTGTGCCTCTAATTCCATTTTTGCCATAAGCTTGGTGATCTTAATTTGTGTGTGCAAGGATAGCTAAACCACTCTATGACGTTGCTCCCTGGCATCCGTTTTGTGTGGCCAAGTGGCCTACAGGGGCCTTGAACTGGCACTAGCCCCCTCATGCAAGCTCATGTGATAAGCACTGTCCCCACCCCTCCCGGGGCCTTCCCCTTGTGCCCCCCTTAGATAAGATTACTGCAAAATTGACTAAAACCCCACTCTTTGGTTTGAATTGACCATCTGGCTTTAGCCCAGAACCCCAAAATCCTCTGCCCATGGACCCTAGTAAAGGCATGTGCCCCAGATCCTGCCACCCTCTCTGCCTGTACCCTGCCTTGACTTTCCCAAGTGGCCTTTCAAGATGCACTGCAAAACCTCTTCTAGGACCCGTGAGTAATAAACGTCTCAATTTCAATCCTCTGTGGTCTTTTGTTAAACACAGCTCATCCTCTCATACCTCTGAGCTCTACTTAACAAGTGTTATTTTCACAAAGTCATAACAGAGTGAATTAGTATAGTGATTTTTAGAACACGCATGTCTCATTATAGCAGCACTTATTGTACCTGAAATAATCAGATTAGACTTTGATAAACAGGCATTTAAAAAAAATACACCTGGGAAGAACCTAATTGATTCAGTGGCAAATCAAAGGTAGGGCAGCAGGAACAGTCACCCCTGCGGACAGGTAATGCAGGGATGCAAATCTCTCTGCTTTTTCTTATTACCATGCTCCAGTGAGCCTAAACAACATCAGTGGTAAATTACTCCTCTATGAAAAAATCTTTTGGTGGCTAAAATTTTCAACAATTGCTGCAGTTACTATTAAGTTTCACTAATTGACAAAGAAGTTTAACATTAGCACATTTTTATGGCATGACCTTTAATAAATATTGTTTTCTACATTAAAGTTATTTCAGGCCACTCCTAATATAAAATTGGCCCTGACCCATGTGGGCTCAACTATACAAATTCATTTCAAGAATAAATTCATCAGTGCAGAATTTTTCAAGCTCATTTTGGAGAAGTTCATTTCTCTAATGTCTGTGAAAAACCCTGTGTTTAATAAATTAGATTAGAAATAACCGTATTTTTTGTGATCGATTTGTTAGAAATGAATGAATAGAACACAGTGATTGTGAAGACAAAGAAAAACAGAATTGAGTTCCTTCAATTCTGTCAGTCCATGTGAGCACTTGGAGTTTTGTGCGTGAGGGTTTAAAATGCAAAACAATAAAACAAAGGGCAAACTATAAGACATAATACTTTTGATTGGTATGTTAGGCAGAATAATTACCCCCCCACACACACCCAAAGGAGTCCCTGAATCTATCAATATGTCACCTTACATCAGCAGAAAGGACTTCCAGAGGTGATAAAATTAAGGATGCTGGGATGGGGAGATGATGATGGATTATCAGGATGGGATCAACATGATCATGAGAGTTAATATGAGTGAGAGAGGGAAGCAGGAGACTGAGAAGAGATGAGACAAGGGAAGGAACAGGAAAAGATAAGGAGAGAACATCTCCTCTTGAGCCTTGGGAAGGAACTCAGCCCTGCCAGCAGCTTGATTTTAGTCCCACAAGACCCAATTCATACTTCTGACTTCCTGAATTGTAAGGCAATAAATTTGTGTTGCTTAAACTCACTGAGTTTGTGGTATTTTGTTATAGTAGCTAAGAAACTAATACAATTGGTTAAGTGCAATTTTAGTGCACACATGAAATATTTTAATACATTTTAGTACCTTTAAAAATTTGTTTAATGTTTATTTTTGAGAGAGAGAGAGACACAGAGAGTGCAAGCGTGAATGGGAGAGGGGTGGAGACAGAGGGAGATGCAGAATCCAGAGCAGGCTCCAGGCTCTGAGCTGTCAGCACAGAGCCCGATGTGGGGCTCGAACTCAAAAACAGCAAGATCATGACCTGAGCTGAAGACGGACCCTTAACCAATGGAGCCACCCCACACAGGTGCCTCACTTTTTAGTACCTTTAAAACTGAAAGTAATTATCTGTTTAAATTGTTAATTGTATTAATAAAGAACAAATCAATAAAATCATGATTATGTTACTATATAATTGTTCCCCAAAATAATTTTGTCATAGAGAAGAGAGAGACGTTAAAGAAAAGGTGTCAAGTACGCTAAATATGTCAGTCATGGCACCGGTGATGAAGCCCGAGAATTCTGTCAGCTCTTCCCTGTCCACTCACATCTCTATGGTATCTGCTCTGATTTAATTTTCAACCTCTGCTCCCCCTTTATCATCCTCTCCACTTATGACCCTAACTGACTGGTTAAACACAATTGTTTAAAAATCTGTATCAACATACTGCAGGAAGAAAAGGGAAAAAGATAAATTGCTTCCATAATATGAACAGTCACTGTTAATTTCTTTGAGGGCAGAGACCACATTTTATTTATCCTTCCTCCCAGCATCTAACACAGCTTCTGGCATAAAACAGAACAATCAATAGTATTTGATTAATACATGAATGCTATAAAGAAAAGGTATGTATTTTACATGTCCCTACTTCTCAGATATATCCTATGTAACTCCCACATGTCTATTAATATTCTGTTTCAAAGCCATATGTTTACCAAAACTTTACTAGGTACCCCCCACCAAAAAAACCATGAAATTCCTTCTTCTTTAAGTTCTAATGGCCTATCATTGTATACCACATATTAAATCTAATTATACATGATTTTATTTCCTCTGCTAAACTATAACCTCTTAAAGATTAGAGGCATATAGTTTATTCTTAACTGTGGTCACCACGGGACCTACAGAATAATTTTCATATGTTACATGATCATAAATCATTGTTCAATTTAAGTTGAAAGCACTATCTCATCATTACCTATTTCACTTCTATCAATTCATGTTTGTAAAAGTATGAAAATGTCAAACATTTTTACATTTGCTTTAAAACCTGTAAAATGTAAGATCATACCTTTATCTCATTATCTTTACTATTTTATACTATAATGCATCAAACGAAGAAATTTCCTGTAGGAAACTAATTCTTGGAGATCTCAATATATATTACATGCACTTGTTCATGACCCTGGCTATAAATGAGTTATTTTTCCCTTCCCTTATCAAAACTGAACAGTTTAAATGGGTCTCTTTGATGTAAATGCATTTTCATACATTTTCAAAACATTTTCCTTCCTCCTTTTTATCTGTCTAAATCCTCACCTTACCCTTGCCCACATTATATTACCACATGTCATATCCTTATTTTCTGCAGCTAAGTGACCTATTGAGATTTATGGAGACTAAATGGTAATGACTTTAATAAAAGATGTGATGTGAAACTGCCTTTGCAATTTAAGAGTATGTCTCCCACAGTCTTTCCTGGATGCTAAAATAATCTGGGCATCAACCTTATGTCTCCATGTACAAAGGAGGCAGACAGCTGGAATTTCAGACAAACTGCATCCCCCTCCCCCTGCTCTCAAGACACCCCAAGCTCAAAGCCAGTGACACTACTACCTCTTGTGGTACTAACATAACTACATCAAAAGGCCCCAGGAAACTTCAGCTTTTCCTGAGTCTGATGCAAAAACATCAACAGAGTCTGTCTTGAAGAATAGTATCCGGCTCGACTCTCTAACATTTCTATCACAAATAATACACATGACAGTATCTTGGATAAACCAAGTCCAAGATGTTTCACACGTAACTGCTAAGTTTTTAGGAAATAGAAAAGGAGTTTTTTAAAGCTAGCATGAAAAGACTTAGAGAAAAATGAATTTGACTGGAGGATATGGATAAGAAGAAAATGTTTTCTCTCAGATGAAGCTACTTTCTGAAAAAAGAAAAATAGTCTCAGTGAAATGCACAAAACAGATCATTAACAAATGGAAAACCTATACATGTATCTTGTGACAAAATTTGTTTTAAATACACACAGTGGTTAACGATATGGTATCACAGACTGTAAGGATTCACATACTTCGTGTGACATTTGTAGATTTTCTTTCTAACAAAACATGAGAAGTAAGACATGGTGAGACTTGAATTGTCTGGAAGGAAAAAACACCTTTACATCTCTCTCCGGTGATCAGAGTGGGAAAGGAAGTAGTAACTTTTAAAGAAAATGAAAGAGAGGATGCCTTTAAAATGTGGGCTGTATGCTGGAGCCAACTCATACTGATTGGTGAGTATTAAGGTCATTGTGGAATTATTACGGAATTCTGATACATCATAAGTAGTCTGAAACCATCTACAATGGACGTGTCTAAAAACATGGATATTATTTATCAGTAATCATCCAGCACACACTAATTTGTGAAGCATTATTTAGCCTAGTGTGGTTTCTTTTGCATAGTTGAAAAAGAAAGGATACATTTAGGCTTTTTCTCGAAGATGGCGGTGTAGGCGGACGCTGGGCTCACCGTGTGTGCGTCCTGCTGATCACTTAGATTCCACCTACACCTGCCTAAATAACCCAGAAAACTGCCAGAAAGCTAGCAGAAAGGAGTCTCCTGAGCCAAGCGCAGACGAGAGGCCCACGGAAGAGGGTAGGAAGGGCGGAGAGGCGGTGAGCACTACATGGACTGGCGGGACGGAGCCGGGGCGGAGGGGCGGCCAGCTGGCCAAGCAGAGCCCCCGAGTCTGGCTCGCAAAAGCGGAGGGGCCGGATGCAGTGTGTTCTGACAGCAAGCAGGACTTGACATCTGGAAGGTTATAAGCTAACAGCTCTGCTCAGAGAACAGGAGGGCTGGAGGACAATGGGAGGGAGAGTTGCTGAGCCCGGACAACAGAGCACAGCTTGGCAGGGGACAAAGGCGCCCGCCAGCACCATCTCCCTCGCCATCCCCCAGCCAAAATCCCAAAGGGAACCAGTTCCTGCCAGGGAACTTCCTTGCACCATACAAACACCCAACGCTGTGCTTCTGCCCATCCGACCCTCCAGCAGCTCTGACTCCCTCCTGGGGCCTCAGGGCCCCTCCCGAAGCAGATCTCCGAAGGAAAAGCGAGCTGAGTCTGCCCCTCCGGCCATTGTGCACCTTGCCGATCCACCCCAGCTAATACGCCAGATCCCCAGCACCACAAGCCTGGAAGTGTGCAAGTAGCCCAGACGGGCCACGCCACCCCACAGTGAATCCCGCCCCTAGGAGAGGGGAAGAGAAGGCACACACCAGTCTGACTGTGGCCCCTGCGGTGGGCTGGGGGCAGACATCGGGTCTGACTGCCGCCCCGCCCACCAACGCAAGTTATACACCACAGCACAGGGGAAGTGCCCTGCAGGTCCACCGCAGCACTCCAGGGACTATCCAAAATGACCAAACGGAAGAATTCCCCTCAAAAGAATCTCCAGGAAATAACAACAGCTAACGAACTGATCAAAAAGGATTTAGATAATATAACAGAAAGTGAATTTAGAATAATAGTGATAAAATTAATCGCTGGGCTTGAAAACAGTATACAGGACAGCAGAGAATCTCTTGCTACAGAGAACAAGGGACTAAGGAACAGCCAGGAGGAGCTAAAACATGCTATCAATGACCTGCAAAATAAAATGGAGGCAACTACAGCTCGGATTGAAGAGGCAGAGGAGAGAACAGGTGAACCAGATGATAAAATTATGGAAAAAGAAGAAGCTGAGAAAGAGAGAGATAAAAAAATCCAGTATGAGGGGAAAATTAGAGAACTAAGTGATGCACTAAAGAGAAATAATCTACGCATAATTGGTATTCCAGAGGAGGAGAGAGAGGGAAAGGTGCTGAAGGTGTACTTGAAGAAGTAATAGCTGACGACTTCCCGGATCTGGGGAAGGAAAAAGGCACTGAAATCCAAGAGGCACAAAGAACTCCCTTCAGACGTAACTTGAATCGATCTTCTGCACGACATATCATAGTGAAACTGGCAAAATACAAGGATAAAGAGAAAATTCTGAAAGCAGCTAGGGATAAACACGCTCTAACATGTAAAGGGAGACCTATAAGACTCCTGACCGATCTCTCTACTGAAACTTGGCAGGCCAGAAAGGAATGGCAGGAGATCTTCAATGTGATGAACAGAAAAAAAATATGCAGCCAAGAATCCTTTATCCAGCAAGTCTGTCATTTAGAATAGAAGGAGAGATAAGGGTCTTCCCAAACAAACAAAAACTGAAGGAATTTGTCACCACTAAACCAGCCCTACAAGAGATCCTAAGGGGGATCCTGTGAGACAAAGTACCAGAGACATCGCTACAAGCATGAAACCTATGGACATCACAATGACTCTAAACCCATATCTTTCTATAATAACACTGAATGTAAATTGACTAAATGCACCAACCAAAAGATATAGGGTATCAGAATAGATAAAAAAACAAGACCCATCTATTTGCTGTCTACAAGAGACTCATTGTAGACCTGAGGACACCTTCAGATTGAGAGTGAGGGGATGGAGAACTATTTACCATGCCACTGGAAGTCAAAAGAAAGCTGGAGTAGCCATACTTATATCAGACAAACTAGACTTTAAATTAAAGGCTGTAACAAGAGATGAAGAAGGGCATTATATAATAATCACAGGGTCTATCCATCAGGAAGAGCTAACGATTATAAATGTCTATGCGCCGAATACAGGAGCCCCCAAATATATAAAACAATTACTCACAAACATAAGCAACCTTATTGATAAGAATGTGGTCATTGCAGGGGACTTTAACACCCCACTTACAGAAATGGATAGATCATCTAGACACACGGTCAATAAAGAAACAAGGGCCCTGAAGGATACATTGGATCAGATGGACTTGACAGATATATTTAGAACCCTGCATCCCAAAGCAACAGAATATACTTTCTTCTCGAGTGCACATGGAACATTCTCCAAGATAGATCACATACTGGGTCACAAAACAGCCCTTCATAAGTATACAAGAATTGAAATCATACCATGCATACCTTCAGACCACAATGCTATGAAGCTTGAAATCAACCACAGGAAAATGTCTGAAAAACCTCCAAAAGCATGGAGGTTAAAGAATACCCTACTAAAAAATGAGTGGGTCAACCAGGCAATTAGAGAAGAAATTAAAAAATATATGGAATCAAATGAAAATGAAAATACAACAATCCAAACGCTTTGGTATGCAGCGAAGGCAGTCCTGAGAGGAAAATATATTGCAATACAGGCCTATCTCAAGAAACAAGAAAAATCCCAAATACAAAATCTAACAGCACACCTAAGGGAAATAGAAGCAGAGCAGCAAATATAGCCTATATCCAGCAGAAGAAGAGAAATAATAAAGATCAGAGCAGATAAACAATATAGAATCTAAAAAAACTGTAGACCAGATCAACGAAACCAAGAGTTGGTTTTTTGAAAAAATTAACAAAATTGATAAACCTTTAGCCAGGCTTCTCAAAAGGAAAAGGGAGAGGACCCAAATAGATCAAATCATGAGTGAAAATGGAATTATTACAACCAATCCCTCAGAGATACAAGCAATTATCAGGGAATACTATGAAAAATTATATGCCAACAAACTGGACAACCTGGAAGAAATGGACAAATACCTAAACACCCACACGCTTCCAAAACTCAATCAGGAGGAAACAGAAAGCTTGAACAGACCCATAGCCAGCAAAGAAATTGAATCAGTCATCAAAAATCTCCCAACAAATAAGAGTCCAGGACCAGATGGCTTCCCAGGGGAGTTCTACCAGACGTTTAAAGCAGAGATAATACCGATCCTTCTCAAGCTATTCCAAAAAATAGAATGGGAAGGAAATCTTCCAGACTCATTTTATGAAGCCAGTATTACTTTGATTCCTAAACCAGACAGAGACCCAGTAAAAAAAGAGAACTATAGGCCAATATCCCTGATGAATATGGATGCAGAAATTCTCAATAAGATACTAGCAAATCGAATTCAACAGCATATACAAAGAATTATTCTCCATGATCAAGTGGGATTCATTCCTCGGCTGCAGGGCTTATTCAACATTCGCAAATCAATCAATGTGATACATCACATTAATAAAAGAAAAGATAAGAACCATATGATCCTGTCAATCGATGCAGAAAAGGCCTTTGACAAAATTCAGCACCCTTTCTTAATAAAAACCCTCGAGAAAGTCGGGATAGAAGGAACACACTTAAACATCATAAAAGCCATTTATGAGAAGCCCACAGCTAACATCATCCTCATTGGGGAAAAACTGAGAGCTTTCCCCCTGAGATCAGGAACACGACAGGGATGAACACTCTCACCGCTGTTGTTTAACATAGTGTTGGAAGTGCTAGCATCAGCAATCAGACAACAAAAGGAAATCAAAGGCATCAAAATTGGCAAAGATGAAGTTATGCTTTCACTTTTTGCAGATGACATGATATTATACATGGAAAATCTGATAGATTCCACAAGAAGTCTGTGAGAACTGATACATGAATTTAGCAAAGTCACAGGATAAAAAATCAATGTACAGAAATCAGTTGCATTCTTATACACTAATAATGAAGCAACAGAAAGACAAATAAAGAAACTGATCCCATTCACAATTGCACCAAGAAGCATAAAATACCTAGGAATAAATCTAACCAAAGATGTAAAAGATCTGTATGCTGAAAACTATAGAAAGCTTATGAAGGAAATTGAAGAAGATATAAAGAAATGGAAAAACATTCCATGCTCATGGATTGGAAGAATAAATATTGTCAAAATGTCAATACTACCCAAAGCTATCTACACATGCAATGCCATCCCAATCAAAATTGCACCAGCATTCTTCTCGAAACTAGAACAAGCAATCCTAAAATTCATATGGAACCACAAAAGGCCCCGAACAGCCAAAGTAATTTTGAAGAAGAAGACCAAAGCAGGAGGCATCACAATCCCAGACTTTAGCCTCTACTACAAAGCTGTCATCATCAAGACAGCATGGTATTGGCACAAAAACAGACACATAGACCAATGGAATAGAATAGAAACCCCAGAACTAGACCCACAAACTTATGGCCAACTAATCTTTGACAAAGCAGGAAAGGACATCCAATGGAAAAAAGACACTCTCTTTAACAAATGGTGCTGGGAGAACTGGACAGCAACATGCAGAAGGTTGAAACTAGACCACTTTCTCACACCATTCACAAAAATAAACTCAAAATGGATAAAGGACCTGAATGTGACATAGGAAACCATCAAAACCCTAGAGGAGAAAGCAGGAAAAATCCTCTCTGACCTCAGCCTCAGCAATTTCTTACTTGACACATCCCCAAAGGCAAGGGAATTAATAGCAAAAATGAACTACTGGGACATCATGAAGATAAAAAGCTTCTGCACAGCAAAGGAAACAACCAACAAAACTAAAAGGCAACCAACTGAATGGGAAAAGATATTTGCAAATGACATATCGGACAAAGGGCTAGTATCCAAAATCTATAAAGAGCTCACCAAACTCCACACCCGAAAAACAATAACCCAGTGAAGAAATGGGCAGAAAACATGAATAGACACTTCTCTAAAAAAGACATCCGGATGGCCAACAGGCACATGAAAAGATGCTCAATGTCATCCTCATCAGGGAAATATAAATCAAAACCACACTCAGATATCACCTCACGCCAGAGTGGCTAAAATGAACAAATCAGGAGACTATAGATGCTGGCGAGGATGTGGAGAAACGGGAACCCTCTTGCACTGTTGGTGGGAATGCAAATTGGTGCAGCCACTCTGGAAAACAGTGTGGAGGTTCCTCAAAAAATTAAAAATAGACCTGTCCTATGACCCAGCAATAGCACTGCTAGGAATTTATCCAAGGGATACAGGAGTACTGATGCATAGGGGCACTTGTACCCCAATGTTTATAGCAGCACTCTCAACAATAGCCAAATTTGGAAAGAGCCTAAATGTCCATCAACTGATGAATGGATAAAGAAATTGTGGTTTATATACACAATGGAGTATTATGTGGCAATGAGAAAGAATGAAATATGGCCCTTTGTAGTAACATGGATGGAACTGGAGAGTGTGATGCTAAGTGAAATAAGCCATACAGAGAAAGACAGATACAATATGTTTTCACTCTTATGTGGATCCTGAGAAACTTAACAGAAACCCATGGGGGAGAGGAAGGGAAAAAAAAAAAGAGGTTAGAGTGAGAGAGAGCTAAAGCATAAGAGACTCTTAAAAACAGAAGAAACTGAGGGTTGATGGGGGATGGGAGGGACGGGAGGGTGGGTGATGGGTACTGGGGAGGGCACCTTTTGGGATGAGCACTGGGTGTTGTATGGAAACCAATTTGACAATAAACTTCATATATTGAAAAAAAAGGATACATTTAACTCATTTAGACTGGCTTTTTGTTATTTCTCATTACAGAGGTTTTACTGCATGGGTTTTTAGTAGTTTTGTAATTGTTATCACACTGTTGCATGTGCCTATGTTTTCTTTCCTCACCTAGTTCCTAAGGACCTCAGAGTCAAAAACTGTATTTCCTGTTTCTATTTCTGTCTAAAAGACCTGAGTACGCTACTAGCTTTGAGATTACATTGAATACTTGAGTGATGTCAGATAACTAGTGACATATTTTTGAAAAACAGTTACTAATATTCTCAAGAGGAAAACAAATATAATAGTTTTATTCCCTTTATTTGAATCCAACATTTAGTTTCCAAAGCAATAATGGTAAGAAAAACGTGCTTTATTAATGTGTTAGATATAATTATACAGACATACCCTCTTTAGTACATATCATCCTCATTTTTACGAGCCTTGAAGCAACGCTGATATTTTGTCTTTTTGACAGTGTTGTATGCCAATCACCAAGGATGCTGCTTTGCAGTATTTATCAATAAATGCTTATGGAGTGATATATCAGTTCTCTTAATAGTCACAAGAACAAAAGATCAAATGTGTAAGTTTCTACGTTTACAGGGGCCAGTTTTTGTGTTCCCAATTTTAGTTTCTGGTTACTTAACTAATTTACTTAATTTTAGCTTCTGGTTAACTTACTGTTAGATCAGAAAAATCGCAATGGTATTTTGTAAAGTATTTTTGTATTTAGCAAGCTCTCTTTTTACCTTTACTAATTTGTTGATTCTGTTGGGCTTTCTATTATATAACCATAATCATCTGAAAATAAGAAATACTTTTAAGTTCATACAAATAAATATGGATCATACAAATAAATACAAATATGAATCTCTAAACTGGTATCATACAATACAGGTGCCACAATAAATGATATTGTATTGCTTCTGATCATGAAAAATGTTTCTAGTCTGGTATTTTCTCCAAATGCTTTAGTAAATACTCTTTAAAAAAATTTTTTTAATGTTTATTCATTTTTGAGAGGGAGAAAGAGAGACAGAGTGTAAGTGGGGGAGGGGTGGAGAGAGAAGGAGACAGAATCTGAAGCAGGCTCCAGGTTCTGAACTGTCAGCACAGAGCCCAACGTGGGGCTTGAACTCACAAACCATGAGATCATGATCTGGGCCAAAGTCAGACACTTAACCCACTCGGCCATCCAGGAGTCCCTCGTAGTTACTCTTTATCAGGTGAAATGTCCCTTTAGCTCATAGTTTTCTGATAATTACTATTGCAGAATTGACTTTGAGCTTTATCATAGACTGAGGTAACCATACACTTTTAATAATTTTGGCCATTTATGTGCCAAATTACATTAATACATTTTACAATGATGAACTATCTATGCATTACAGAATTAAATCCTACTTGCTCATGATATATCAATTTTTAAGGTGATATGGTGGTCATTGATCTAATAATTCATTTAGAAATTAACTACTTGTAAGTTAAGTCATCCTATAATTATGTTTTCTTATATAGACTGATCAGTAGCTTCCTACTCAATTCCAAACCCTATGTCTTCTTTGCTAATAAAACTCCAGTTTGTTCATTACAGTGATCTTTCCAGCAGTTTAAGGTCCTGATTAGTTTCTAAGCCAGCAGTTTTGAAACGTTTTTTCTCAAGCCCTATTACACGTTTCAAAGTTTTAAGGAAGCCGAAGAACTTTCGTTCATGTTGGTTAAACTGATTGATATTGACTATAGTAGAAATTAAAACTGAGACATTTAAAGCAAAAAAGTGCGGGAAAATACATCCCATAGCCCCCAGATCACTAACATTATAATTATCACATCATGTAGTCTCTGGGAAACTCCACTGTACACGTGTGGAAAAAATGAGAACAAAGGAAGCAAATAACATCTCAGTGTTGTTATGAAAATTACATTGACCTTTCAGGTTCCCAGATCACGCTTTGAGGACTGCTGATCAGAGAAAATAAAAATAGTCATATTCCTCAGGTTCCTCATCTCCTTCTAGCTTGCCGTATACCCCATGATTGGATTCTAGCCATTTGTACTGAAGCAGAACTCACCTGAGGAGGTTTCCAGAAGAACTCTTATTTGAGTGATAGAGGAGAGGAGTGTACCTGGCTGTCCATTTCTCTCTTGTTATTGACCTGAAAGGGGTTATGATATGTGGAGCTGGCAACAGCCCACTTCCAGCCATGAAATCACAAGTGTGAGGATGAACACCAGCCTGCTGTAAAGGCAAGAGTGGAGACAGAAAAGTGGCCTGAGTCTCATTTCCTCAGTTAGTATGTGGGTTTTTCTGTTATTTGAAGCTGAAACCACTTGTCTGATCCACTGTGCTTAATGACTTTGGGAATCAGAGTTTTACTAGCATTATCAACTAAGTTTAGAGCACACTCACTTCTCTTTTGTGGAACAACTCGTAGAAGACAGGGACAGCGGTTTGCTGGAAAGTTTGGTTGACTGATACTGCACATTAAAGATTATATATAAAGCTGTCTGAATCTGATGTCTTTTTGCACAGGATATCTCTCATGAGATTGGCTCCTTAAATTATATTCTTATTATTTCAGCTTCATTAGTGGTTTTGATATATTCAACATTTTATTTCTCCTTATACTAATTTTGACATGTATTTTGGAAAGAATGCTTCCATTTTATCTAGTTTTCAAATTTGTTGCTGTTCTCAATATTTTTATCATGTTTGTTTTAACCCTACTATGTTAGTTCTTTTAACATTCTGTATTTTGTTTACTTGCATCCTTCATTTTTCTTTATCTGTCTTGCCATGGGGTTGCCTAGCTTATGACTCTTCAAAAAATAGATTGCCGATTTTCTATCTGTTCCACATTTTTCTCCATTTTAATTTTTTTTGTTTCTTTGGTTGCCATTTTCTTATTCCTGCGGTTAAACATTTGGCTCTTTTTGTTTTCTGCCTTTCTAAAGCTAAAGGCTCTGAATGCTAAAGCTACAATCTAGCTAAAGCTACATCCTGTTTTATTTTTGTCTCATAACACTTGACATATGGTGCTTTCAATATTACTCAATTTCCATAGTTTTAATTTACCATTTTCTTTAACCCCAAAGTTATTAGCATTTTTTTTCCATTTCCAGATCTCTGATATTTTCTCAGTGATTAATTTTTGTTTCCATTACCTGTCACTCCCATTTCCCTTCTTCTGCCTCTGTAGATTTTCCTTTTCTGGCATTTCACAGAAAATGAATCTTACAACGTGTGGTCTATTATAACTGGCATCCTTTAATTAGTATAATGTTTGCAAGGCTTACCCATGTTGTAATATGCCTCAGTATTCCATATCTTTTTAGTGCTGAATAGTATGCGATCGTGTGGGTGTACCACATTATATTTCTCCATTCATCAGCTGATGACCGTTGTGTTGCTTCCACTTGGGGGCTAGTATAAATAGTGCTGCTATGAGTATTAATGTACAAAGTTTTGTGTGGACATATGTCTTTATTTTTCTTGGATATATACCTAGGAGTAGAATTTCTGAGTTATATACCCACTCTCTGTTTAAATAGTCTGCCACTAGTTTCTGAAGTGACTAAACCTTTTATATCCCCACCAGCTATTTAGGATGAGTCCATTTCTCCACATCCTTATGAACACTTAACCATTTTCTGCCTTTTTGAGTATAACCACCCTAGTGTCTATGAGGTGCTATCTTGTGATTTCACTTGCAGTTTCCTGATGTCTAATGATGTTGAGCATTACTCAAGTACTTGTTAGCCATTTGTGTATCTTCTTTGAAAAAAATGTCTGTTTAGATCCTTTGCCCATTTTGAATTGTGTTATTTTTCCTTGGTTATTGAGTTTTAAGAGTTTTTTTTTAATATATTCTGTCACATGTATGATTTAATAATTAGGTATAGTTATTGTAGAAATTTTGCCCCATCCTGTGGATTGTCTTTTCACTTTTTTGGTGCTGTACTTTAACATGATAAAAATGAATGCATATTTATTGGCTAGGTTCATTAACTCTTAAATCCATCTAATTATTTATTTTTTTAATATTAAACCAAAAATGTATTTGTGTTCCTAAAAGATAGTTTAATGTAGTGCTTAATTCTGAACATTAAGAGCCAAATGATCAGTCTATGTTTCAAATTTTTTCCCTTTCATTTTGTTCACAAACCATTATTTGAGTCCTTATCCATGTAAGACACAATTCTACACTTAATGTAGGAGGAAACTTACATAGTTAAATTATATGCCAAACATTGAAAAACACTATCTTACTAAATTCCTGAGCAAATTCTGTATGATTTTAATTTGAATGTCACCAATATATAGATAAGAAAAATGAGATTCAGAGAGTTTAAATAAAACTTGTTTAAATTTTATAATTGAGGGAGCTAGAATAAAGATATAGGAGTTATGATTCCAGAATTAGACGTTATTTTCCACTGTCTTAAGCAAACTAGTATTTTTTAATAGTTCAGTGAGTTTTTTCAACTGAGATATAATTGGCATATAACATTGTATAAATTTAAAGTGTACGTGTTGATTTGATACATTTATATATTACAATATGATTACCACTGTAGCATTAGCTAACACATTTCCCATGTCATATAATCATTTGTTTCTTGTGATAAGAATAATTAAGATCTAGTCTCTTAGCCACTTTGAAGTTTATAGTATTGCTGAAATGTATCACTGTGCTGTCCATTAGAACTTATTTATCTGTAAGTTGCAAGTTTGTACCCTTAAATAATATCTCCTCACCCTCACCTCTCCCCAGCCCTTGGTACCATCGTTCTACTCTCTGTTTTTATGACTTCAGTTTGTTTAGAGTCCACGTGTAAGTGATGTCATACAGTTCTTGTCTTTTTCTGTGTGACTTATCTCATGTAATATAATGCCCATAAGGTCCATTCATGGTGCAAATGGCAGGATTTCCTTCTTTCTTGTGGCTTAATAATATTCTTCTGTGTGTGTGTGTGTGTGTGTGTGTGTGTACATATATATACCTTATTTTCTGACCAACACTTGGGTTGTTTCCATATCTTGGTTATTGTGAATAATGCTGCAGTAAACATAGCAGTGCAGACATCTTTTCAATATCCTGTTTTCATTTCCAGTAGCCATGCAAGATCACTCAGCAGGGAGACTCCTGGATCATATAGTGGTTTTATTTTTTATTTTTTTTGAGGTACTCCAAACTCTGTCCCATAGTGGCTGAACCAATGTACTTTCCACCAAAATTGCACAAGTGTTCCTTTTTCTCCACAACCTCATAAAAACTTGCTATCTCTTGTCTTCTTGATGATATCCATTCTAACAGGTGTGAGCTGCTGTCACATTATGGTCTTCATTTGCCTTCTCTGATGATTAGTGACATTGAGCATCTTTTCATGGACCTCTTGGCCATGTTTATGTCTTCTTAGAAAAATGTCAGTTCAGTTCCTATGCCCATTTTTAATAGGATTATTTATTTCTTTGTTATTGAGTTGTATGAGTCATCTAATTATTTCTTCATTTCAATTAATACATTCTTCAATTGTAAGCTACTACTTTCTTGTGGGCTTATATTCTTCTGGATGTATCAGCTACATTGACTGGTTATTAATCACTTAGGGGAGGATCCAAACATGGCACAGAAATTTTGCCCCTTTGGTGATTCAGGATGTGGATACATAGGGTCCATCTCAAGGAAGAAGGTGTCAACTATTACAATCTGCTCAACCACCTCCAATCCACTCCCTCCCCACATGCCAGCCTCACAAGTTTACCCTGTCTCAAGCAAAAATCCCCGTATCTTGACCAACATGACATTCTTTTAGATTCTATTTTGGTTACATTTAAAATCAATATCACAGCCCTTCTTTGAATTGATATTTTCCAGTATAGTTTTTGGTCCCTGGTGTCATTCTTTTCTCTGATCTCCTTCTCAAACTTAATCCCTCAGACAAAGAGTGGGAGAAGAAATAATTAGGAGCTGGCCCACTTATTTGTTAAATATACTATCTGCTCTTCACCTCAGTTGTCCCCCAACATCGTCCTGATGTTACTCTGTCACCTTTGGCTGATTCTGCTGTAGTACCACTCTTTTTCTGTCCCACAATAGTGCAGGGACAAACAATTATCCCCCCACTGACACCATGATTAAGTAGTGAAGAGAGAAAGGCACAACTATGAAGCTCTCACCCACTTTGAGGAATCCACTTTTGCTCTGATCTGAACTCTCAGTGTCCCCATTGCAGATGTGACCCCAAATGACCTCTTTCCCCAAGAGTTTTTCTTTTTTTTTTTTACCATTTGTCTAGGTTATTGAACCCACTAGTGTCATTCTCTTTTCCATTTTTGGTTTTAGGTTTAAGGGGTAAGCCAGCAGCCACGCAAGATCATCTTGCCTGGAATCAGAAACATTTTTTTTCCTGTTAATTATTTGTAACTGGAAATTTCCTTATACTTAAAAGATTCTAAAAGGGTATCATGGAGTATCCTTGCCACTTCCCCTAAAGGCTGAATAACATTTAACTAAGATCTAGAAATAACCTTTAAAATACTGTTTATAAAGATGTCACCAGGGATTCACTGAACACTTGTAACTTAAAATGCTTTTATTAATAATGCAGGAAAAAGAGAAGGCATGGAAAGAAAGGGTTTGAGAGCAAAGCGTAGAAAGATAGAAAAATATTTTATAAAAGACATATTATGAATAAAATTTTAAATAAAGGTAATATTTGGGGCACAAAGAAAAATTGAGGAAGTAAGGACAACAGGGCATGAAAGAATTTTAGATAGGTTGCCCTTTTAATGTCCTTAAAATGATAAATTTTGCCTACTTTGTTTATGTAGAATTGTAATTTTGATACTGCATTCAGACCAAGCTAGACAATTATGAAATGTAAAAAAAAATACTGAAGCGGGGCGCCTGGGTGGCTCAGTCGGTTAAGCGTCCGACTTCAGCTCAGGTCACGATCTCACGGTCCGTGAGTTCAAGCCCCGCGTCGGGCTCTGGGCTGATGGCTCAGAGCCTGGAGCTTGCTTCTGATTCTGTGTCTCCCTCTCTCCCTGACCCTCCCTCGCTCATGCTCTGTCTCTCTCTGTCTCAAAAATAAGTAAATGTTAAAAAAAAAAAAATTAAAAATAATGAAGCTTATTTCTAATAATTTTTCTTTGGTAGCTGTGTTAAGAAATCTATAGTCTGTAAAAGAAAATGTTTCAGTTGCAGAATAGCCATCTCCTCATTGTAGTTATAAGTAGTATACCTTAAAAGTTTATTTTTTCTAATATGTTTTTTAATTTGACAATGATGCAAAGTCTCCAGAAAAAACAGTCATCTCAGAGAGGTTATCTCCCTGACTTCTTTTAACAGCATATAACGTACTTATCAAAGAATTTTGATGACACTAATATTGAAATAACAATGATAGTACTGTAGCATTATTTACGGACAATATTCAACAAGAAAGGAGAAGGATCTGCCAGTTGGAATTTCAGGATGTCTCCCACTACAGTAGATGACAGATGAGTTTCAGAGTTGTCATTGCATATCGATAAAACTGACTTAGATATATCCCAAGGTCTGCCGACCAAAGTTAAATCTCCCCCTTGGTACAAAGCATATTTGGCTATTTCTGTACCTCTCTAACAAGGCAGACTGATTGCTGTTCATTGGAAAAATCTGCACGTGGAAGGTATTCATCTTTAAATCCCTCACATATTATTTCTGTGTTTATTTTCATCGGCCATAATGAACTAAGAATCTGAACTAAATTATAATCTGAACAGATTAAAAATGGAAACCATTAGGATAATCCACCTTAAACCACAATCTGTGTCATTCACTCAAATGACCCAAACTTTTTTTTAATATGAAATTTATTGTCAAATTGGTTTCCATACAACACCCAGTGCTCATGCCAAGAGGTGCCCTCCTCAATGCCCCTCACCCACCCTTCCTCCCTCCTACCCCCCATCAACCCTCAGTTTGTTCTCAGTTTTTAAGAGTCTCTCCTATGTTTTGGCTCCCTCCCTCTCTAACCTCTTTTTTTTTTTTCCTTCCCCTCCCCCATGGTCTTCTGTTAAGTTTCTCAGGATCCACATAAGAGTGAAAACATGGTATCTGTCTTTCTCTGTATGGCTTATTTCACTTAGCATCACACTCTCCAGTTCCATCCACGTTGCTACAAAGGGCCGTATTTCATTCTTTCTCATTGCCACGTAGTACTCCATTGTGTATATAAACCACAATTTTTTTTATCCATTCATCAGTTGATGGACATTTAGGCTCTTTCCATAATCTGCCTATTGTTGAGAGTGCTGCTATAAACATTGGGGTACAAGTGCCCCTATGCATCAGTACTCCTGTATCCCTTGGGTAAATTCCTAGCAGTGCTATTGCTGGGTCATAAGGTAGATATATTTTTAATTTTTTGAGGAACCTCCACACTGTTTTCCAGAGCGGCTGCACCAATTTGCATTCCCACCAACAATGCAAGAGGGTTCCCGTTTCTCCACATCCTCGCCAGCATCTATAGTCTCCTGACTTGTTAATTTTAGCCGCTCTGACTGGCGTGAGGTGATATCTGAGTGTGGTTTTGATTTGTATTCCCCTGATGAGGAGCGACATTGAGCATCTTTTCATGTGCCTGTTGGTCATCTGGATGTCTTCTTTAAAGAAGTGTCTATTCATGTTTTCTGCCCATTTCTTCACTGGGTTATTTGTTTCTCAGGTGTGGAGTTTGGTGAGCTCTTTATAGATTTTGGATACTAGCCCTTTGTCCGATATGTCATTTGCAAATATCTTTTCCCATTCCGTTGGTTGCCTTTTAGTTTTGTTGATTGTTTCCTTTGCAGTTCAGAATCTTTTTATCTTCATGATGTCCCAGTAGTTCATTTTTGCTTTTAATTCCCTTGCCTTTGGGGATGTGTCAAGTAAGAAATTGCTGAGGCTGAGGTCAGAGAGGATTTTTCCTGCTTTCTCCTTTAGGGTTTTGATGGTTTCCTGTCTCATATTCAGGTCCTTTATCCATTTTGAGTTTATTTTTGTGAATAGTGTAAGAAAGTGGTCCAGTTTCATCCTTCTGCATGTTGCTGTCCAGTTCTCCCAGCAACATTTGTTAAAGAGACTGTCTTTTTTCCAAGGATATTCTTTCCTGCTTTGTCAAAGATTAGTTGGCCATACTTTTGTGGGTCTAGTTCTGGGGTTCCTATTCTATTCCACTGGTCTATGTGTCTGTTTTTGTGCCAATACCATGCTGTCTTGATGATGACAGCTTTGTAGTAGAGGCTAAAGTCTGGGATTGTGATGCCTCCTGCTTTGGTATTTTTCAAAATTACTTTGGCTTTGGGGCCTTTTGTGGTTCCATATGAATTTTAGGATTGCTTGTTCTAGTTTCAAGAAGAATGCTGGTGCAATTTTGATTGGGATTGCGTCGAATGTGTAGATAGCTTTGGGTAGTATTGACATTTTGACAATATTTATTCTTCCAATCCATGAGCACGGAATGTTTTTCCATTTCTTTGTATCTTCTTCAATTTCCTTCATAAGCTTTCTATAGTTTTCAGCATACAGATCTTTTACATCTTTGGTTAGGTTTATTCCTAGGTATTTTATGACTCTTGGTGCAATTGTGAATGGGATCAGTTTCTTTATTTGTCTTTCTGTTGCTTCATTATTAGTGTATAAGAATGCAACTGATTTCTGTACATTGATTTTTTACCCTGTGACTTTGCTGAATTCATGTATCAGTTCTCACAGGCTTTTGGTGGAGTCTGTCAGGTTTTCCATGTATAATATCATGTCATCTGCAAAAAGTGAAAGCTTAACTTCATATTTGCCAATTTTGATGCCTTTGATTTCCTTTTGTTGTCTGATTGCTGATGCTAGCACTTCCAACACTATGTTAAACAACAGCGGTGAGAGTGTTCATCCCTGTCGTGTTCCTGATCTCAGGGGGAAAGCTCTCAGTTTTTTCCCATTGAGGATGATATTAGCTGCGGGCTTTTCATAAATGGCTTTTATGATGTTTAAGTGTGCTCCTTCTATCCCGACTTTCTCGAGGGTTTTTATTAAGAAAGGATGCTGAATTATGTCAAATGCTTTTTCTGCATCAATTGACAGGATCATATGGTTCTTATCTTTTCCTTTGTTAATGTGATGTATCACATTGATTTGCGAATGTTGAATAAGCCCTGCAGCCTAGCAGTGAATCCCACTTGATCATGGTGAATAATTCTTTTTATTATTTTTTTTATATATTTTATTTATTTATTTATTTATTTATTTATTTATTTATTTATTATTTTTGCTGTTGAATTCAATTTGCTAGTATCTTGTTGAGAATTTTTGCATCCATATTCATCAGGGACATTGGCCTGTAGTTCTATTTTTTTCTGTAGTTCTCTTTTTTTGCTGGTTCTCTGTCTGGTTTAGGAATCAAAGTAATGTTGCTTCATAGAATGATTCTGGAAGATTTCCTCCCCTATTTTTTGGAACAGCTTGAGAGGGATAGGTATTATCTCTGCTTTAAACGTCTGGTAGAACTCCCCTGGGAAGCCATCTGGTCCTGGACTCTTATTTGTTGAGAGATTTTTGATAACTGATTCAATTTCTTCACTGGTTATGGGTCTGTTCAAGGTTTCTATTTTTTCCTGTTTGAGTGTTGGGAGTGTGTGGCTTCGGAATTTGTCCATTTCTTCCAGGTTGCCCAGTTTGTTGGCATATAATTTTTCATAGTATTCCCTGATAATTGCTTGTATTTCTGAGAGATTGGTTGTAATAATTCCATTTTCATTCATGATTTTATCTATTTGGGTCATCTCCCTCTTCTTTTTGAGAAGCCTGGCTAGATGTTTGTCAATTTTGTTTATTTTTTCAAAAAACCAACTCTTGGTTTCGTTGATCTGCTCTACAGTTTTTTTAGATTCTATATTGTTTATTTCTGCTCTGATCTTTATTATTTCTCTTCTTCTGTTCGGTTTGGGGTGTCTTTGCTGTTCTGCTTCCATTTCCTTTAGGTGTGCTGTTAGATTTTGTATTTGGGATTTTTCTTGTTTCTTGAGATAGGCCTGGATTGCAATATATTTTCCTCTCAGGACTGCCTTTGCTGCATCCCAAAGCATTTGGATTGTTGTATTTTCATTTTCGTTTGTTTCCATATATTTTTTAATTTGTTCTCTAATTGCCTGGTTGACCCACTCATTCTTTAGTAGGGTGTTCTTTAACCTCCCTGCTTTTGGAGGTTTTCCAGACTTTTTCCTGTGGTTGATTTCAAGTTTCATACATTGTGGTCTGAAAGTGTGCATGGTATGATCTCAATTCTTTTATACTTATGAAGGGCTGTTTTGTGACCCAGTATGTGATCTATCTTGGAGAATGTTCCATGTGCACTCGAGAAGAAAGTATATTCTGTTGCTTTGGGATGCAGAGTTCTAAATATATCTGTCAAGTCCATCTGATCCAATGTATCATTCAGGGCCCTTGTTTCTTTATTGACCGTGTGTCTAGATGATCTATCCATTCCTGTAAGTAGAGTATTAAAGTCCCCTGCAATTACCACAGTCTTATCAATAAGGTTGCTTATGTTTGTGAGTAATTGTTTTATATATTAGGGGCTTCAGTATTCGGTGCATATACATTTATAATTGTTAGCTCTTCCTGACAAATAGACCCTGTGATTATTATATAATGCCCTTCTTCATCTCTTGTTACAGCCTTTAAAGTCTAGTTTGTCTAAGGGCTCTTATCCAAAATCTATAAAGAGCTCACCAAACTCCACACCCGAAAAACAAATAACTCAGTGAAGAAATGGGCAGAAAACATGAATACACACTTCTCTAAAGAAGACATCCAGATGGCCAACAGGCACATGAAAAGATGGTCAGCATGGCTCCTCATCAGGGAAATACAAATCAAAACCACACTCAGATACACCTCATGCCAGAGTGGCCAAAATGAATAAATTAAGAGACTATAGATGCTGGCGAGGATGTGGAGAAACGGGAACCCTCTTGCACTGTTGGTGGGAATACAAATTGGTGCAGCCACTCTAGAAACCAGTGTGGAGTTTCCTCAGAAAATTAAAAATAGACCTACCTTATGACCCAGTAATAGCACTGCTAGGAATTTACCCAAGGGATACAGGAGTGCTGATGCATAGGGGCACTTGTACCCCAATGTTTATAGCAGCACTCTCAACAATAGCCAAATTATGGAAAGAGCCTAAATGTCCATCAACTGATGAATGGATAAAGAAATTGTGGTTTATATACACAATGGAGTACTACGTGGCAATGAGAAAGAATGAAATATGGCCCTTTGTAGCAACGTGGATGGAACTGGAGAGTGTTATGCTAAGTGAAATAAGCCATACAGAGAAAGACAGATACTATATGTTTTCACTCTTATGTGGATCCTGAGAAACTTAACAGAAGACCATGGGGGAGGGGAAGGAAAAAAAAAAGAGGTTAGAGAGGGAGGAAGCCAAAACATAGGAGAGACTCTTAAAAACTGAGAACAAACTGAGGGTTGATGGGGGTGGGAGGGAGGAGAGGGTGGGTGATGGGTATTGAGGAGGGCACCTTTTGGGATGAGCATGGATGTTGTATGGAAACCAATTTGACAATAAATTTCATATTTTGAAAAAAAAATAAAGTCTAGTTTGTCTGATATAAGTGTGGCTACTCCAGATTTCTTTTGACATCCAGTAGCATGATAGAGATTTCTCCATCCCCTCACTTTCAATCTGAAGGTGTCCTCAGGTCTAAAATGAGTCTCTTGTAGACAGCAAATAGATGGTTCTTGTTTTTTTTTTAATCTATTCTGATACCCTATGTCTTTTTTTGGAGCATTTAGTCCATTTACATTCAATGTTATTATAGAAAGATATGGGTTTAGAGTCATTACGATGTCTGTAGGTTTCATGCTTGTAGCGATGTCTCTGGTACTTTGTCTCACAGGATCCCCCTTAGGATCTCTGGTAGGGCTGGTTTAGTGGTGACGAATTCCTTCAGTTTTTCTTTGTTTGGGAAAACCTTTCTCTCTCCTTCTATTCTAAATGACAGACTTGCTGGATAAAGGATTCTCGGCTGCATATTTTTCCTGTTCATCACATTGAAGATTTCCTGCCATTCCTTTCTGGCCTGCCAAGTTTCAGTAGATAGATCCGTCACTAGTCTTATCAATCTCCCTTTATATGTTAGAGCTTGTTTATCCCTAGATGCTTTCAGAATTTTCTCTTTATCCTTGTATTTTGCCAGTTTCACTATGATATGTCGTGCAGAAGATCATTTCAAGTTACTTCTGAAGGGAGTTCTCTGTGCCTCTTGGATTTCAATGCCTTTTTCCTTCCCCAGATCAGGGAAGTTCTCAGCTATGAATTCTTCAAATACACCTTCAGCATCTTTCTCCCTCTTTTCCTCCTCTGGAATCCCTATTATATGTATATTATTACGTTTGATTGCATCACTTAGTTCTCTAATTCTCCCCTCATACTCCTGGATTTTTTTATCTCTCTTTTTCTCAGCTTCTTCTTTTTCCATAATTTTATCTTCCAATTCATCTATTCTCTCTTCTGCCTCTTCAATCTGAGCTGTGGTTGCCTCTATTTTATTTTGCACCTCATTTATAGAATTTTTAGCCCCTCCTGTTTCTTAGTCCCTTGAAATCTGTAGCAATAGATTATTGTCCTCTATACTTTTTTCAGGCCCAGCGATTACTTTTATGACTATTATTCTAAATTCTTGTTCCATTATATTGTTTAAACTGTTTTTGATCAATTCGTTAGCTGTCGCTACTTCCTGGAGTTTCTTTTGAGGAGAATTCTTCCATTTCGTCATTTTGAATAGTCCCTGGGGTGGCTCAGAACTGCAGGGCACTTCCCCTGTGCTGTCTGGAGTAACTTATGGTGGTGGGTGTGGCCACAGTCATACCTGATGTCTGTCCCCAGCCCACCACTGGGGCCACAGTCAGAGTGGTGTGTACCTTATCTTCCCCTCTCCCAGGGTCAGGACTCTGTGGAGTGGTGTGGCCCCTGTCTGGGTTACTTGCACACTGCAGGTTTGTGGTGCTGCTTTGATGGGATCTGGAGTATTAGCTGGAGTGGATCCTCTTCCATGGGCCTCTTGTCTACACTTGGCTCTGGAGCGTCCATTCTGCTAGTCTTCTGGCAGTTTTCTGGGTTATTTAGGAAGGTTTCGGTGGAATCTAAGTGATCAGCAGGACGACGTGAGCCCAGCGCTCTCCTATGCCGCCATTCCTTCTACCCCAAACTTCTTAAATCTGGTTAGCATAGAACCAATCTATACATTTTCCAAAGCCATGAAATTATAAAAACATAGAAATGTCAATAATCTACACATTAAATTAGAATATTCCCCATTCCTTATAGTTCCAAATAGAAACATTAATATAATACTGCTGGTAATACTGCTTTGTTAGTTGTTCATAAAATCTACACATTTTTATTGGGCCAGAAATTCTTCCAAGTTCTAAAGATTTGGAAGTGTACAAGATAGTTAGAAGTTCCCTTTCTCAGAGAGCTTACATTTAATGGGAGAGGCAGACAATTAGCAAGTAAATAAATAAGCAAGCTAAATTCAGGTCATGATCTTCACTATGAAGAGAAGAAAACAAAATATGATGTATTAGGGTGGGTGGACAGTGGGGTGGGTGGAATCAGAGAAGGTACTCTAGAAAAGAACTCTCTAAAAATAAGATATTACAGCGAAAATTTTAATGATTAGAAGGAGTCAGCCGTGTGAAGATCTGAGGGAGTAACATCTCAAACAGTATGAAAGACAGAAACAAAAGGGAAAAAAATCAAACAAAGCAAACAGTTAAACAAATACTTGAAACTTGATTGAATTCAATAATTATCGCAGTTGCAAAACACTGTCAGGGCATGACCATATGTGTCTGTTTGCCTGGAGCAGTCTGTGTATGTCTATTGCCCAGGAATAATTACCCATAGCTCACCTATTCACTCTTCAAATGTTCTGGTTTCAAGCAGAGATGATGTGGTCACTCTAATTATAAATCTGAGATAATTGCAGCAATTTGTGGAGCAATATTAGAAATTTTAAATATTGGGGTACCCAGATGGTTGGTGGTTAAGCATCCAATTCTTGGATTCAACACACGTCATGATTTCATGGTTTGTGAGTTCCAGCCTCACATCAGATTCTGTGCTGACAGTGTGGACTGGAGCCTGCTTGGGATTCTCTCTCTCTCCCTCTCTCTCTTCCCCTCCCCCACTTGTGCATTCACTCTTTCTCTTTCCCTCTGAAAATAAACTTTAATTTTTTTTTAATTTTGAATATTAATTTCACTCTTTTATTTATTAAGCTCAGAAATCAGAAAATTGCTTTCACTCATTACAATCTATTGTCTTAAGGCAACTCTTTTAATTGAGAACAATATATTTTGTTTATCATCTTTTCCTATGATCTTCATAAACCCCTCTGGTAATTATCTAGCTATGTATTCTAAAGCGGCAAAAAAATAAAAATAAAAAAAATAAAAAATAAATTTAAAAAAATTGAAAAGATACCTCTTATTATTAGGTTTCTTTCATTGTCATTATTTTACTGTTAATGTTTGTAATGTACTTGGGAAGTAGGACTATATAAATAAGAGTGATTGATTAAACTTTCACTGTGTCCCTTCCTGTGTGTTCACAGTTTATTTCCCAGTTTTCTTCAATCTATACAAAGAAAAGTCCTGCATGATCTGAAGCCAGTTTAAAGGTTGACACCACACTTGCCCAAGGACTGGACATAAAGACCAACAGTTTACAAAGCAGAATATTTGCCAGCATAAATGTGCCAAAGGAGATTTTTTTCAATTTTCAAGTTCTTTTAAACTTTTTTTTTTGAGAAAAGTAGTGTGATAGATATTGATATTGATATAAAGATAGATAGATATACATACATATACACATATATATTTTTAAAGCATTGTTACATAACATATATGTAAAATATTACATAACATACATAAAATACTACACTTTAAGAGGAGCATGAACATCCAGAAAAAAAATGTACTTGCATGGAATTTTAAAAATATAAGATTTGAAATAGTGAAAATACAGTATGTAATATACTGGAAATATAATGAGTACCTAAAATTCATCCTTTATATTGTTCAGCATCTCATATATCAGACATTTTAGTTTTCATGCTTAGTAAATTCAATATTATTCCCACAGAGCTTATATATTAAGAAATTAGGATGGTCTTCCATTGGAAATTAAAACTCTTGAACTGGGACACTTGGGTGGCTCAGTCAATTAAGTGTCCAACTCTTGATTTCAGCTCAGGTCATGATCTCACAGTTCCTGATCTGGAGCCCCATGTTGGGCTCCATGCTTACAGCATGGAGCCTGTTTGTGACTCTCTCTTCCCCTCCCCAGCTCGTGCTCTCATTCTCTCTCTCACTCTCTCTCTCTCAAAATAAATAAACATGTAAAAAGAACTATATGAAGGACTACTTATGGGAAAGTGGTTAGACTGATTATGTATTATCCTGGAAGAGAAATTAAGGATCAAGAGACCTAAGCCTAAACTGGTAGGAGTAGCAAGAATAAGCATGTATTTCACCCTAAATATCAAGGATTTGAAAATATTAATATTCTCACATTTGAGTATTATCTAATTCTTATTTCTAAAATTGAGTTCTTTGTTGCCAATGAACATTTAGTACTAGCCATAATTATTAGGCGGTGGGTGGTACAGATGTATATACTTTTATGACCAGTTTAATATAAGCTCCCTGTTATAAATTTACTTTCTCGAAGGCAAAAAGAAAGAAATAATGCACATCACCTGCAACTGTTACATTGCTCACATTAGAAATGCCTCCTTTTAAAGTACCAGAATGAAACATGTCAGAGAAAGGGCAGGAGGCACCTGAGTGTTCCTGGATGTGGCACTTTCTAATGACCATTCTTTCTCAACCACGATGGCTTGGTAAATTAGAATTTCTGGTATGACTCAATGCTTACTTATTTATCTAAATTAAATTCTAAATGACTTAATAAATTTCTGGAAAAATAAAATCAATGAGCTATTCATGCTTGCTAAATTCTTTTTTTATTTTTAATGTTTATTTATTTATTTTGAGAGTGTGTGTGTGTGTGTGTGTGTGTGTATGAGCAGTAGGGGCAGAGAGAGAAGAGAGAAAAGCCCAAGCAGTCTCCACGTTGAGTGTGGAGGGCTTGATCCCATGACCCTGGCATCATGACCTGAGGCAAAATCAAGAATTGGATGGTTAACCAACTGAGCCACCAGGTGCCCAAATATTGCTAAATTCTTAATCATGCTCATACCTAAGACATTTCTTGACATTATAGCAAGAATAAATAGAAAAAAATAAGTAGGAAAAAACATTTTACTTCCTGAATGGTTCACTAAAAATTACAGATGTGGCTGTAGGCCTCAAAAAGATCTCTCCAAAGTCAAAAGGCTATGTGGACACTGAGAAGTCTAGCTCCAGCCGAAGTCCTATGTGTGCTCTTGAGCTTTCAGGCCCAACCACAGACAACTGATTTCAAGATTTTGCTGACAGGCCTCTCATGGGTGGGGATATAGGAATATGACTCAGCCCCACCATTTCCATGGCCCAATCAGGCTTCTACTCTCATATGCATAATGGCAGTCCTAACCCAGGCTCCTCCATTTGGATGTGGAGGGTCTCAGCTGAGGCACTTTTATCCACTTTGACTCAGCACTTCTTCACTTCTATCTTTTCTCCCATTTCTCCCCTGGCCTACAGGTCCCTAAAAGACAGAAGTTTTTGTCTGGGACTCCTCATCAGGGAAACAATGCCTCCCATTTTCATTGCATCCACCTGAGCCTCTCCCTATGATGTTCTGCAGAAGAAATGAAACACCCAGGAGCTGGGAGTGGTGCCTGTTTTCTTGCCTTTGCACTGTCACAGTAACTGAACAAAGGCTTGGTTGTTACTTTCACTTTGGCTCATTGTCCTAATTGACACACTGACACCTTATTGCATGGCAACCACTAAATGGTTTTCAGACACCACGCCTACATTGAAAGTTTGGCATGAAAAAAGACTGCCAGCATCACTTTTGCAAGAATTACAAGGGGAATTATAACATTGCCTCATGGCACATGTTACTTGTTGCTATGAATGGCAGTTAAGAAACATAAAACATCATACAAGAACTAGCACAATCCGGATTTTCTCAGAAACATCTACCAGCCAAACAGCATACTAAATGAAAACATTTATATAATTAATTAAGGAAATACTTCTGATCTTGTTAAGCCCTGTTCATATCATACAATCCAATTTCCTCTACATCAATTCCTATGACATTTCTAACCGACAGATATAGATAATCTATCCCTCTCATTTTATTGTATTTTCCTCAGATTTCAATCATCACATTTGCTTTGCTACTAGTTTCCTTAGAATCAGTTACTTGTGCATGCCTACGTCTCCCTCCATACATTGTAAGCCTCTGGCATACCACCTCGCATCCATTATCACACCCAAACCATTTTAATTAGCACTGTTTTGATTGTGATAAACACTCAACAGGGACACCTGGATGGCTCAGTCAGTTAAGCATCTGACTTTGGCTCAGGTCATGATCACACAATTTGTGGTTTCGAGCCCCACATCAGGCTTTGTGCTGACAGTTGAGAGCCTGGATCCTGCTTCAGAGTCTATGCTTTCCTCTCTGTCTCTGCCCCTCCCTTGCTCATGCCCTGTCTTCCTCTCCTTCAAAAATAAATAAACATTAAAAAAAAATTTAACACTCAACAAATATTTAAGTTGAATTGCCAATTTGGATTTCAAAATTGTGAGAGAACTTCATCACTATGTAGCTTTAAAAGGTAAGCCTCATCCAGGAAGTTCTACTGGTGGAATAGCCAGTTAAGGCTAGTTTGTTTTTTTCAATTTTACTTCTTATTTTGAGATACTTTTATTTTGAGATATATTCACATACAACTGTAAGCAAATAATACAGAGGTATCCTATGTACCCTTTATCCAGTGTCCTTCAATGGCACCACTTGCAAAACTATAGTACAACATACCAACCAGGATTTCAAGATGGATATATTCAAGGTACAGAACAGTGTTGTCACCAGGGTTCTTCTTGTTGCTCTTCTGTAACCATGCCCACTACCCTCCCACCTCCACTACCTGCTTATCCCCTAACTGGTAATCTGCTTTCAATTTCCATAATTATGTCAAGAATGTTAGACAAATGAAGGAATAATTTTGGGTTTGTATGTAACTTTCGGGATATGCTTTTTTTCAGTCAGCATACTTCTCTGGAGATCCATGCAGGCTGTTGTATGTTTCAGTAGTTTTTCCTTTATATTGCTGAGTAGAATTCTATATATGGTACCTTTAACCATTCATCTATTGAAAGACATCTGGACTGTTCCCAGGTCTGGTTTTTAAGAATAAAACTGCTCTAAATATTCATGTATAATTTTTTGTGTGAACATATTTATTTCTCTGGGATAAGTAACCAGACCCAACAATTGTTGGGTCATGTGGTAGATGTATGTTTTAGGGTATTAAGAAACTGTCAAACTACTTTCCAGAAAGGGTGTACCATTTTACATTTCCACTAGCAATGTATAAGTCATCCAGTTCCTCCAAACCTTGCCAGAATTTGGTGTCATTGATATTTATTTTTAATTATAGCCATTTTGGTAAGTGTTAGTGATATCTCATTGTGGTTTTAATTTCCATTTTCCTTCCCTAATGGCTAATGATGTTGAACATCTTTTCATGTGCTTATTTGCCCTTTGTGTATACTCATTGACAAAATATCTCATCATGTCTTTTGCCCATTTCCTAATTGAATTGTTTGTTTTTGTTCGTTTTTTACTAATGAGATTTGAGAATTCCTTATATATTCTGGGTGATAGTCCTTTGTTAAATGTGTAATTTGCAAATGTTTTCTCCCAGTCTGTAGCTTGCCCTTTCATTGTCTCAGCAAGATCTTTTCAAGAGCAAGGTTTTTAATTTTGACATCCAATTTATCATTTTTTCACATTATGGATTGTGCTTTTGATACCCAGTTAAATTTTTTTTTTCTAGTCTAGCCCTAGATTGTAAAGATGTTCTCCAATTCATTTATGTTTTATTGTTTTATGTTTTAAAGTTAGGCCCATGGCCCACTTTGGGTGAATTTTTGGCATAATATGTGACATGTTAGTCAAGATTCCCTTATTTATTCACATATTTATTTAACCTATGAATGTCCAATTGCTCCAGCACCATGTATTGAAAGCTCATCTTTTCTTCAATGAATGGTATTTGCATCATTGCCAAAATTCAGTTGGGCATATGTGTGTGGGGCTAGTCCTAGATTTATTGTTCTTTTTCATTGCTCAATGTGTCCATTCTTCTGCTAATGTAATGCAGTCTTGATTACTAGACAAACAAAACAAAACAAACAAACAAACAAAACTCCACACCTAAAGGTAGAAGAGGCCACATTGAAGAAGGTGAGAAATGCAGAGACATGGTCTAGGAGAAAAATGGATGGTGGGTGCTCTGGAGGGAAGGCAGCTGTGGTTTTAGAGTAGGGAAAGAGAGAGAGGAACACACACGGGAAGACACATGGAGAACATTTCCCCAAAGCGATTGGCTTGGAAAACAAGAGGAGCTGCATTTTGTGAGTTCTTGCAATCAGCTGGTCTTAAAGCCTAGAGTTTTAAAGGTCAGAGGCTTGGCTGGGATAGAGCCCTGAAGGCACTTCCCTGCTCCTGGAGAGTAGCCAGGTAAATAACCCAGGGGCAGACAGCGTGGAAATAGCAATTTGAAGAAAACTTCAGGCACAAAGTGGAGAGATTATTCACTCTTCTCAGGAGGAGTTCCAGAGAGGCAGCAGTTCAAGGAGAAGCCTCTCTGGGAACAAAGGAACTGGCAGGTTCCATTTCCCTCCCCAGCCCTCAGCATAAACCCTTTCCATGTAAGAAAGCAGCTAGGCATGGACACTGGATGCCTAACTTGCTTACACCAAGCCCACACCCACTGTGCTCTGGCAGGACTGCCCTTCTCAGCCAAACTTGCTCAGTCCCAGCATGACAGCCCATCCCCCACCCCCCAGAAGATCAGCATAAACCCTGCAGACACCATCTCTCCTGACCAGAGAATTCTGCAGGGCCTCAGTTCTGGTGGAGTTGGTGTCAGGTCTCACTTCACACGCAGACCATAGCACACTTAGTTAAAACTCAATACATTCAGTTCAGGGACCAAACACTGCCCAGAGCTGGCAAGGAGAGCTTTTGAAGATGACTAGCCAGCAAAATAGAGCAGTCAAAACACAACAGCAGAGTTCACACAGCAAACACCAGAGACATTCCCTGAAGTGCCAGTCCCTGCACCCTACATGGGCTCTTCTTCATAAGGCCATTACTTGCAGGAGCAGGAGACATATTGGTTTTTCTAACATGCTAGAAGGCAGAGACTTAGACAAAATGCCAAGAAGGAGAAATTTATCCCATATGAAAGAACGAGATAAGTCCATGGCCAGAGATCTAAGCAAAACAGATACAAGTAACATGCCTGATGGAGAATTTAAAGCAACAATCATAAGGATATTAACTGGACTTGAGAAAAGAATAAGACATCAGGAAGACAAAAGAAAGATAAAAGAGTTAAAAAAGAAACAATCAGAGATGACGAATGTCATGAATGAGTTCGGAAACAGGCTTGAAACAAAGAATAGAAGGCTGGAAGAAAAAGAGGAATGAATTAGTGACCTAGATGACAAAAAAATGGAAAATAATGAAGCTGAACAAAGGAGAAAAAGAAAAATTATGCAACACAAGAATAGAATTAGGGAACTCAATCAAACATAATAACATTATTATTATAGGAGTCCCAGAAAAAGAAGAAAGTGAAAAAAGAGCAGAAAATCTTTTTTAAGAAATAATAGCAGAAAACTTCCTTAATCTGGGGAAGGAGACAGATATCCAGATCCAGGGGGCACAGAGAGCTCCCATTAAAATCAACAAAAGCAGGCCAACACATACTTTAATTACTTGTTGTAATTAAATTTGCAAAATATAATGATAAAGAAAAAAATTAAAAGCAAAAAGACAAGTTTTTATTCTTATAAGGAAAGACCCATAAAGCTAGCTGGAGACTTCTCAACAGAAACTTGGCAAGTCAGAAGGGAGTGGCATGATATATTCAAAATGTTGAATAGGAAAAATATGCAGCCAATAATATATTATCCAGCAAGGCTATCATTCAAAATAGAAAAAGAGATAAACAGTTTCCTAGACAAACAAAAACTAAAGGAATTTGTGACCACTAAACCAGCAAAGAAATATTAAAGGAGACTCTTTGAGCACATAGGAGAGACCAGAAGTGGCAAAGACAAGAAAGGATCAGAGAAAATCTCCAGAAACAATGACAAAACAAATAATAAAATGGCAATTAATACATATCTGTCAATAAGTACTCTGGGGGTGCCTCAGTGGCTCAGTCAGCTAAGCGTCCAACTTCAGCACAGGTCATGATCTCACAGTTCATGAGTTTGAGCCCCACGTCGCGCTCTGTGCTGACAGCTCAGAGCCTGGAGCCTGCTTCAGATTCTGTGTCTCTCTCTCTCTCTGCCCTTCCCCTGCTCATGCTCTGTCTCTCTCAAAATTAAATAAACATTAAAAAAAATTTTCTTTAAATAATAATTACTCTGAATGTAAATGGACTAAATGTTCCAGTCAGAGCCGTACTATGTCAGAATGGATTAAAAAACAAGACTCATCTGTAGGCTGCCTATAAGAGACTCATTTTAGACCTAAAGACACATGCAGATTGAAAGTGAGGGAATGGAGAAACATTTATCACACAAATGGATGTCAAAGGAAATCTGGAGTAGCAATACTTCTATTGGACAAACTAGACTTCAAGACAAAGTCTGTAAAAAGAGACAAAGAAGGACAGTATATAATCATAAAGAATCCAACAATCCAACAAGAAGATATAACAATTGTAAATATTTATGCATCCAAAAGAAACACCCAAATGCATAAAATGGTTAATAATAAACATAAAGAAACTAAATAATAAAAACACAGTAATAGTAAGGGACTTTAACATCCTACTTACATCAATGGACAGATCATCTAAACAGAACATCAACAAGGAAACAAGAGCTTTGAATGATACACTGGGAACAGATGGACTTAACAGATATATTCAGAATATTCCATCCCACAACAGCAGCATACACATTCTTTTTAAGTGTACATGGGACATTCTCCAGAATAGAGCACATATTATGTAAAAAATCAGGTCTCAACAAGTACAAAAAGATCAAAGTCACACCATGCACCTTTTCTGAACACAATGCTATGAAACTAAGTCAACTACAAGAAAAACTTTGGAAAGACAACAAACACATGGAAACTAAACAATATGCAACTTAATACTGAATAGGTCAACCAAGAAATCAAAGAAGAAATTTAAAAAATACATGGAAAAAAGTGAAAATGAAAACGCAACAATCCAAAACCTTTGAGATGCAGTAAAAGCAGTCCCAAGAGGGAAGTATACAGCAATACAGGCTTACATCAAGAAGCAAGAAAAATCTCAAATAAACAACCTACCCTTAGACCTAAAGGAGCTAGGAAAAGAACAACAAACAAGACCTAGAGCCAGCAGAACAAAGGAAATAATAAAGATTAGAACAGAAATAAATGAAATAAAAACTAAAAAAAAACCAACAACAACAACAACAACAAAAAAACACACTAGAACAGATTAATGAAATCAGGAGGTAGTTCTTTGAAAAAAATAATAAAATTGATAAACCTCTAGCCAGACTTACCAAAAATAAAAGAGAAAGGACTCAAATAAATAAAATCACAAATGAGAGAGGAGAAATAACAACCAATTTCACATAAACACAAATAATTATAAAAGAATATTATGAAAAGCTATATGCCAACAAATTGAACAACTAAGAAGAAATGGACAAATTTCTAGAAACATATAAACTATCAAAACTGAAAAAGAAGAAATAGAAAATTTGATCAGACCAATAGCCAGCAAAGAAATTGAATGGCCAATCAAAAAACTCCCTAAAAACAAAAAGTCCAGTCTTCATAGATGAATTCTACCAAACACCTAAAAAATATTTAATACCTATTCTTCTGAAACTATTTCAAAAGTAGAAAAGGAAGGAAATATTGCAAATTCATTCTATGAAGCCAGCATTACCAAAACCAGATAAAGATTCCACTAAAAAAGAGAACTATAGGCCAATATCTCTGATGAACATGGATGCAAAAATTCTCAATAAAATACTACCAAACTGAATCCAACAGTATATTAAAAGAACCATTCACCAATATCAAGTGGGATTTATTCCTCGGTTACAAAACTGGTTCGATATTTGCAAATCAATCAATGTTAATACCACATTAACAAAAGAAATGATAAGAACCATATGATTATTTCAATAGATGCAGAAAAAGCGTTTGACAAAATACAGTATCTATCCATAAAAACCCTCGACAAAGTAGGGTAAAAAACCTCAACAAAGTAGGTTTAGAGGGAACATACCTGAACATAATAAAGGCCATATATGAAAAACCCATAGCTAATATCCTCAATGGGATAAAACTGACAGATTTTCTTCTATGATCAGGAACAACACAGGGATATCCACTCTCACCACTGTTTTTAACATAGTACTAGAAGTCCTAGCCACAGCAATCAAAAACACAAAGAAATAAAAGGCATCCAAATCAACAAGGAAGAAGTCAAACTTTCATGATTTGTAGGTGACATGATACTTTATGTAGAAAACCCAAAATACTCCACCAAAAAAAAAAATGCTAGAATACTACACAAATTCAACAAAGTCTTAGGATACAAAATCAACATATAGAAATCTGTTGCATTTCTATATAGCAATAATGAAACAGCAGAAAGAATAATTAAGGAATCAATCCCATTTGCAATTTCACCATGAACAATAAGATAACTAGGAATAAACTGAATCAAAGAGGTGAAAAACTTACACTCTGAAAACTATAAAACACTAATGAAAGAAATTGAAGAGGACACAAAGAAATGGAAAGACATTCCATTCTGATCAATAGAACTGAATAGGAAACCCGGAAACCCGGAAAGGAAACCACAACTACATGATCAATCTTCAATATAGCAGGAAAGAATATCCAATGGGAAAAACAGTATCTTCAACAAATGGTGTTGGGAAAACTGAACAGCAACATGCAAAAGAATGAAACTGGACCACTTTCTTATACCGTACACAAAGTGGATTAAAGACCTAAATGTGAGAACTGAAACCATAAAAATCCAGAGGGAAACACAGAAAGTAACTTCTCTGTCATCGGCTGTAGCAACTTCTTTCTAGGTATGTCTCTGGAGGCAAGAAAATAAAAGCAAAAATAAAGTGTTAGGACTTCAATAAGACACAAAGCTTCTGCACAGCAAAAGAAAAAAAAATCAACAAAACTAAAAGGCAAACTTTAGGATGGAGAATATATTTGCAAATGACATATTGGCTAAGGGGTTAGTATCCAAAATCTATAAAGAATTTATCAAACTCAACACTCAAAAACAAGATAATCCAATTAAAAATGGGAAGACACGAATAGACATTTTTTCCAAAGAAGACACAGATGGCCAATAGACACATGAAAAGATGTTCTACATCACTCATCATCAGGGAAATATAAATCAAAACTACAATGAGATATTATTTCATAGCTGTCAGAGTGTCTAAAATGAAAAATGCAAGAAACAGCAAGTGTTGGTGAGGATGTGGGTAAAAAAGGAACCCTCCTGCACTGTTGGTGGGATTGCAAACTGGTGCAGCCACTGTAGAAAACAATATGGAGATTTCTCAAAAAGTTAAAAATATAACTACCGTATGATTCAGCAATGGCACTACTGGGTATTTACCCAAAGAACACAAAAATACTAATTCAAAGGGATATATGCATGCTGATGTTTATAGCAGCATTGGCTACAATATCCAAATTATGGAAATAGCCCAAGTGTCCATTGATGGATGAATGAAAAATAAGTGATAAACACACACACACACACACACACACAGTAAAATATTAGTCATAAAAAAGAATGAAATCTTGCCATTTGCAACGATGTGGGTGGAGCTATAGTTTATAATGTTAAGGAAATAGGGCAGTCAGAGAAAGACAAATATGATATGATTTAACTCATACGTGGACTTTAAGAAACAAAAGAAACGAGCAAAGAGGGAATAAAAAAGAGAGGCAACCCAAGAAATAGGGTCTTAACTGTGTACAACAAATTGATGGTTACCAGAGAGGAGATGAGTGGGGGGATGAGTGGAATAGGTGATGGGGACTGAGAAGTGCACTTGTGATGAGCACCAGGTGATGTATGGAAGTTTTGAATCACTATATAATACACCTAAAACTAATAGTATGTTAAGTAACCGGAATTTAAATAAAAACTTAAAAAAAAGGAATGAATCAGAGGTAGGAGCATATAAAGACAATTTTTCCTATAATATATTGCTAAGTATGTGTTCAAATCTTAGACTAGTAAAAAATCATTTGTCCATGATCTTTTGATAATTCCTGAAATAAATTTCCCTAAATGAAAGTATTATTTGACTTGAACTGAGTTCTCTTTAGAGACCAACATTTTTTTTAAGTGGCATTGAAATTGAAAGGATGAACAAAGATTACTTTCATGGCAATATCTGGAATTTCTTACAAGAAACAACTTTATTTTCTATGTTTGACCCTGTTAATAAAATATCAACTTGAAAAAATTCTTTACTCTAGTTCTTGATTTTCCATATAAATGGTAGAGTGATATTGCCAATAGCTACAAAAAACAACCTTGCTGGAATTTTGATAGGAATTACATTAAAACTTACAACAATTTGGGGAGAATTGACACACTTACTATGTTGTCTTCCAGTCTACAAATGCATTATGTCTCTGCTTAGATTTTCTTTGATTTCTTTCATCAGCCTTGTATAGTTTCCACTCTATGAGCCTTTTTTTTAGATACACACATAAATATACTTTTTTGGGGGTGTCAATGGAATTATAGTATTAATTTTGGTATCCATATGCTCATTTCTAGTACACGGAAATACAACTGATATTTATTTTATTTACTGTAATCCTATTGAATACCATCCTTTTTATTTCTAGGAGTTTTTTTTATAGATTTCTTGTTTTCTATACAGACAGTCATGTCATCTGAATATAGGGACTGTTGTATTCATTTCCATGCTGTATTGTTTTTCTTTTCCTTTTTTGCTTTCTTATACTAGCTAGAACACCCAGCGTTATGTTAGATAAGTGTGAGAGTGGTCATCTTTGCTTTCTTCCTGATCTTAGTGGAAAAGCATTCAGTCTTTCACCATTAAGCATAAGGTTAGCCATGTTAAGTTTGTTTCCTTGTTGTTTTGCAAATGGTCATGATCAAGTTGAGGGAGTTTCTCTACATAGTTACTTTTCTGAGAGTTTTATCATGAATTGGTATTGAATTTTGTCTAATTATTTTTCTGTATTAATTTCTCATATGATTTTTCTTCTTAGCCTTAATATGGTAGATAATATTTAATTTTTGCTTTTTTAAAAAAGTTTTTGTGCTCTAGTATGCTGAGCTATTACACTTTTTTTTTTAATGTTTATTTTTTGAGAGAGAGTGAGACAGAGCACAAGTGGGGCAAGGTCAGAGAGGTAGACACAGAATCTGAAGCAGGCTCCAGGCTCTGAACTGTCAGCACAGAGCCCAATGTGGGGCTTGAACTCATGAACCCCAAGATCATGACCTAGGCCGAAGTTGGATGCCTAACCAACTGAGCCACCCAGGTGCCCCTGACTTTTTTCTGGTGAACCATCATTGCATCTCTGGAATAAACTCTGCTTGTTCATGATGTAGAATTCTTTATATATTGCTGAATTCTATTTGCAAATGTTTTAAAGAATTTTTGCATTGATTTTCATGAGGAATATTGGTCTGCAGTTTTCTTTCTTATATTGTCATCAGTTGATTTTGGTATCAGGGTAAGGCTTTATAAAATGAATTCCTTTTCTATTTTCTGGAAGAGACTGTGCAAAATTGGTGTTATTGCCTCTTTAAACTTTGGTAGGATTTTCCAGTGAATCCATCTGGACATGAAGATTTCTATTTGGGTTATTTTAAAATAATGAATTACATTTTCTTATTGGCTATATGGCTATACTGCTTTAGCTGTATCACACAAATTTTAATATGCTGTATTTTTATTTTCATTCAGCTTCAGGTATTTTTTGAACCAACTTCTTTGACTCATGGATTATTTACAAATATGTTGTTTCCTAGTGATTAGAGGTTTTCCTATTTTCTTTCTGTTACTCATTTCTAGTTTGATTCCATTGTGGTCAGAGAACACATTCTGTATGATTCAATTCTTTTAACTCTAATGAAGCGTGTTTCTGGGTTGAGGACGCCTTCTGCTCTTGCTTCTGGGATACAAGAGACAAAAAGAAAACCGGAGGCACTCACCACTGCTTCCCCCTCAGGTACTGAGTCCCTAGCCCGTCAACCTTCTTTCAGAAGAGGAAGATGAAGCCTTGTTTTATCAAGGCATTTGGTTAGCTATTTGGTTGTGGTGGTGGTGGAAATGGTGGCAATTAACAGAAGGAGAAAGTAAAATGTGTGTGTGTGTGTGTGTGTGTGTGTGTGTGTGTGTGCGTGTGTGTGTTGGGTCATACCACTTAATAAATTCCTACATAAATTTCATATGTATGAATAAAGAACTAATAGGAAAGTAACCAAACAATAGCATATCATAAGGAAATATAATTTAACTGAAAATTACAGGATAGATTAAGAACTTCTAGAAGTAGATGTGATTGAAAAAAGTCAAAAACAGAAATGCAGACAAATATTACTAACATTAGAAAACTTTTTCTGCAAAAGAAGCACACAGTATTAAAAATACATAGTCATGTACATACAGTGTTTATAAATATTTATAAGGAGGTCAGTAAGATTTGAACAGACAATTCACAGAAGAGGAAGCATGCATAGGTAATTATTAAATAATTAAAGTTTATAACAATTTAAAAATAGAAATTAAACAACAATAGTTTTCTACATGATGTGTCTTTGAATATTTATTGTATTTATAGTACTGCATATCATATATCTGATTGGAACTTAAATTAGGCACGTTTGATATAAATTTTACAATGATACAGTAACATCCTTTAAGACAAAAATAGCTGTCTAAGTTCTTACTGCCAAGGACCACATTGCCAACATGGTAGTAAACAAGCTTCTATATTTCCTCCATCATCTACATGATTATTTGCAAGTAGATAATATGGTTGTGCCCTTTCTTTCGTTTTTTTAAGTTTATGTATTTATTTGGAGAGAGAGAGCACACAAACAGGGGAGGGGCAAAGAGAGAGGGAGGAAGAGAATACCATGCAGGCTCCACACTGGCAGCACAGAGGCCAACGCAGGGCTCTATCCCACAAACTGTGAGATCACAACCTGAGCGACATCAAGAGTTGGATGCTTAAACAACCAGGCATCCCTAGTTGTGCCCTTTCATATAAATTCATATTTATTGTGAAGTAAGCTAAAAAGTAGTGAAGATTTATATTCGTTTCTGAATAATCTTTCAGCCTCCTGGAGGTCAGTAAACTTTCTCTGAAATGCCAAATAGCAAAATATCTTAGCCTTTGTAGGCCAGAGGATCTCTGTTGCAACAATTTGACATTGCCTTTGTCAGGGAGGAAAAATTTTTCCTCAGCTTTCTTAAGTTTGTTCTTAAGGGCCTGCAAATTAAACTGACAAAAGGAAGATTTACAATAGAAAAGACAATGTTTATTCTTATTTGTTTATAGGACAGCTCACAGAAAATGTGGCATAAAGAGGGGGTTAGAATTTGGGACTTATATACCACATTAGTGTGGGAAAAGTTGGAGGAGAAAGGACCACTTAGGAAAGATAAAGGGGTATTTAGGAAAACAGATGGGAGATATGATAGTTTTGTAACAATTTCTTGGACAATTTCTTATCCCAGTGCTGGCTTCTCATCTTGTTGATAGGAGTCATCTTCCCTGGTTATGAAATTCTGCTGAAAGGATTTATGACAGTTGAACTCCTTGGGGAGGCTCTGCTTTTAGGCAGGTAAGGGGAGTTGAGACAAAGCCTTTTTACATCTCTTAATTCACAAATATCTTCAGCTCAAAATAATCCTTATATCAGAGTAGTATATTCTGGAGCCCTTTACAATTTTATTGTGAAAGCAGTCATAGACCATATGTAAATGAATGGGGATGGCCATGTTCCAATAGACCTTTACTTACAAAAACAGGGGGCGGTGGTTTGCAGATCTCTACTCAAGACTTTCTTTATAATTTCAGAGCACACACATTAAATATAGATAATAGTTAAGTAGTTTAATTAATAATAGTAGTAAAGATTAATTTTGTAAGCAAAGAAAGTAACTTAATTTCCTGTAACAGTTTGTCAAAGCCTCTAATAGTATATTTCCATAGTATTTATAATTTTTGAAATAGCAGAAATAATAGCATATAATGTTTAAAGAATTAGATAATAATTGTCTACATGAAAGAACATGATTTTGGAAACACACAAACATAGCTCATATTTCTGGCTCTGCCATTTGCTAATTGTCGGTCCAAGGAAAAAAATGTTTGTAAGCCTTCGTTTCTTCATTTATAAAAGATAAATAATAATATCTATTTCATAGGGTTATTATGAATATTACCTGGAAAATATCATAAAAGGGGTTAGCACACTCCATAGCATGTAGTAACCTCTTAAATGACTAATGGCTGTTACTGTTTATAGCTTATTATTTATTAAGTAGAAGTTTCACTGGACAGATAATGGAGAAATGAGCATTTGGGTTATGCTATTATCCCTGTAATAGATTTGATATCTGCACTTTGAAACATTCAGTTTAATGATGATAATTACCACTTAAAAACAATGTGGTCCAAATTTTATAACCAGGTCCATCCCATATTATTTTGTTTAGAATTCTGAGGAAAAAAAAAAAGTCTGTCCTAAAGCCCCTGCGGTTCATACTTAGATGAAAAAAAGCACTGGACTAGTACTAACATGATAGGGAAAGGTAGGATAAAATAGGCAGAGGGGGAAAGGTTAGGACCTGAGGTCCTCGGTTGGGGAAAAACACATATTGTGACCATGAGTAAACTCCCTTAGGCTTAAGGTTCCTCTTAAGAATGTAACAGACACCACCCACTGCCCATCAGGTTCCCCTCAGGAATTTGACAATCACAATACCTAAGTAAAATCAGTAAATCATAAAACTTACGTTATATGAGGGACAGTAGGACCGCCATCTGATTCCTCACACAATGGAATTGAGCCAATCAGGAATGAACAACACAGCACTTAGAGTGATCAAGCCAATAAGGGTAGGACCTGAGAAGAAACAAGGAAGAAGGAACAAGGGGGAAGGGAAGGGAGGGCCAACCAGAACCTTATCAAAAACCCTTGCCTATAGTCGCAGGCATTCTTTTTTGAATGTCCCCTCTCTGTAAAGAGAGTTTTCATGCTACTCTTTAATGTTTTTTTAGCTTTGATCATTTTATTATTTTTTTCTTTTTCAAGAGCTTTTTATTTATTTTTTATTTACTTTTAAATTTTATTTAAATCCAAGTTAGTTAATATACAGTGTAATAATGGTTTCAAGAGTAGAATTGAGTGATGCATCACATATATAACACCCAGTGCTCATCCCAACAAGTGCCCTCCTTAATGCCCATCACCCATTTAGCCCATCTGCCACACCCAACACCCCTCAACAACCCTCAATTTGTTCTCTGTATTTAAGAGTCTCTTATGGTTTGTCTCTGTTTTTATCTTATTTTTGCTTCCCTTCCCCTATGTTCATCTGTTTTGCTTCTTAAATTCCACATATGAGTGAAATCATATATTTGTCTTTCTCTGACTTATTTCACTTAGTACAATACCCTCTAGTTCTATCCACATTGTTGCAAATGGCAAGATTTCCTTCTTTTTGATTGCCGAGTAATATTTCATTGTATTCTTACTTTCTGATCTTATATTGTAATAAACTCTTGCCTGCTGCTTATTTTATTTTGTGTTCACCTCTTCATTCTTTGAAACAGCAAGACAACCAATCCTGGGTATTGAGGTAAAAAAAAAAATCCTGCAACACTAATGAAATAGACGCAAGTGGCAGTTTAAAAACTTACCATTTGAAAGGTGAAGAAAAGTTTAAATCAGTTATCCTAAGGTCAGGAGCATGGATCTTGTGTCCTTTCTTCTGGGCTTTCTAGTTTTATGTAGGGTGACTAGTAACTGAATAAGAGTACTACATTAAATTACAATACAATGAAGTAAATTGCTCTCAAGCCTGGGAGAAGCTGATGACATCACAGTCTCAAAAGCTCCTCTAAAAGTAAAAAATGCTTTATTCATCCTTAGCTCTCATCAGGGAACACTGACACACTAATGACATCTGGGTTTCTTTCAAGCCAGTGGATTTTGGACAGGGTTGAAAGTTTTTTCTTTGAATGGTTCATAGCCCCAATTAGGAATAAAATTAGCCATTATCAGGGGATGGATGATTCTTTTCACAGAAGACTTCCTCCTAGTAAATTTGAATTGCAAATGTCAAAACCCCTAAAGAAAATTAAGGCAAAATACATACATACATACATACATTCATACATAAATAGTGAGGGTTTTTTTTTTTTTTTTTAAGAGCAGCAGTAATTCATTATCAAGCAATTAGCCTTGCAATAAGCTCCCATTTCTCGGTTTAGAATATTCTGGTCAATATTGGCAATATAATTATGATAAAGGTTGAAGACACAGTGCAGTCCTCAAATGTTAACCATTTACAAACAATTTGTCTTTAATGACAGACAGGAGAGCATCTAATTACCCTCAGCATTTCAAGAAAGGCTGACTATTTGCCAAACAGCACTCCATTTGATTGCCTTTAAAGTGCAGCCCTGGGTTGTTAAAGGGAAAATAGGATTTTGGGCTCCAGGTAATTAACTTTCCCGCTGTTCCTTTCTGAGGCCATAATGAAGGCTCTTTGAAGTCTTCATTACCAATGGGTATTTGTCAAGGCCAAAATAATAATGCACAGCCCCAAGTCCTTCAATAACAGTTTCCTTTATCATTCCTCTATAAAATCTTTGAAATGACTAATGATCGCCTGAAAGGTGCAAAGAGCAAAATTCACTGTCTGAAATGAGACAAGTCATCTAGAGCTCTGGGACAGGACAGCCAAAGAAAGGAAAGTAATACTGAACTGAAGGAGGATAGAGGGGGATTATTTGAAATCTAGATTATTTTCAACAAAGGCTGATTCTTCAACGCTTTGTGAAAAAAGTATAGAGGAAAAAATGAAAAATGAAAAGTAAAGATAAGTGAAAAAAATAAAGCATATGTTAAAATACATACATGATCATAGGAACTCGTTATTGATGGAACGGGCCAACACTTAGTAGCATTTGCCTTGAAATAGGAGTAAGAGTGAAATCATTCACAGAGCTGGTCTGCTCCATTTGTCTCAGAGATCACTAGATATGTTTCTAGTACTGCTTTTTCTCCTAAGACTCTAGCGTTGATAGAATCTATTGAAGGATAGCTCAGAAGTGCATTTCAGGGACTCTTCATAGGCTTTCTGAATCATATGCCAGTGTGCCACAGATTTTCTCAAAACCCCTTCCTTTATTAATTAAGGTGCAAGAAGAGATTCTAAATTAACGATTTGTCTTTTTAAGACTTTTCTGCCCAGCTTCCATAGTATTCCATTCAACACAAGTTTTCTTAGAGCGGGTAATAAGCTCTCTAATTGTGACACATTTTGGTGTCATATTCTTATATCTTTTTCAGAATATTCAAAGTAGAAGAGAACCAGCAATGATGAAATACTCACCATGTGTCACATTATCATATTCTCACTTTAACCTCCCAGCTTTTATGTGGATGAAGGAACAATTCTAATTAGTCCTCTCCTGCTTTTAATTCCTAGGGAGCAGCCTAGAGTTCCTTTTCATCATTGCCCTGTTCATCACAATGTTTACTCATCTGACGAAACTCAGTTCATGGCTACATGCACATCTCATCTGCAAATCTTGGATTCCATTTTCATAATACATCCCGATTCCAAACACTTCTCACACTAGTTCAAATCAGCATGACCTGACCTTCAAATAGATTAGTGCAATCTCCATTGACTTCTACCATTGCTTATACCATGATGTTCCCCTACTCAGCCAGAAGGACACTGAAATCCTATGTTAGATTATATTATTCCTCTGTTTACAACCAACCCATCAACAAACTCACTCAAAAGAACATGTATATATTATATAATATATATGTATATATGCATATATATATATACATATAGATCCATCTAGATCCATATATATGGCTCATTCCCTCATTCCATTGAAATGCTACCTTATGAAAGACACCTCATCTGACAACCTAACTAAAAGAGCATCCCTGTTCCAATATTGTCCATCTTCTTAACCTACTTCATTTTCTTTCAAAGAATTATCCATCGTGTCATATATTTGGGTTTCTTTCTGTTGTACCCCCAATAGAATTCCATCTCCAGGAGTGGGGATCTTCACTGTATTGTTCACTGATATGTCCCTGAAACAGGGGACAATGAGTGAATAGGCAATAGATGATTCTATGGTCTTCTATTTTGTGTCCTCCAGTTACTAAAAATTCCAAGTAAAAATGTTTCATCACTTTTTTATGTTTCTCAAGACAGTCTTTTCCCAACTTTGAGATATTTGGAAACAAAGGGCATTATATTTCATAAGTCTACTTGTACCCAGTAACTTGTAAATTCATGTTCATTCATTTGTTTACTTCAAAGAGCTAACATTTCAGGTGGATGCCATGTTGAGGGATCATTAACACCATTTAGTGCCTTATGGAACAGAGACAATCTTCAAATCCCACATTTGTTTTTATCCTCTTGCCTAAACCAATTCCACTTTAGGGATAATTCCATATATTATTTTGGGGGGGAAACATGACAGTTTAAATATACTAGGTGTATTAGTGTCCTAGCACTGCCCTAACAAAGATTCACAAACTGGGTGGTTTAAAACATGAGAAATATATTCTCTCACAGTTCCAGGGGTTAAAAATCTAAAACCAACGTGTTGACAGTGCCATACTCCCTTCAGAGCTCCTAGAGGAGGATTTGGTTTTTTTTTTTTTTTTTTTTTTTTTGGATCTTTCAGTTTCTGGTCCCTTGGTTTTACTCAGTTTGTAACACCAAACTTCAGTCTTTGTTTCTGTCTTGGTGACCATTTTCCCTGTGTCTGTCTCACCTACTTGTATGAGGATACCAGTTGTATTGGATTATGGGCCCACCTTACTCAGCATGAACTCACTTATAACTAGTTACTTCTGCAATAACCCTATTTCCAAATAAAATCACCTTCTGAGGTGCTGGGAGTCAGGACATCAACATATTAATTTGTGGGTCACAAATCCACTCCGCTGCATGAAGAAAACAAAACCTCGTATATTTCCTTCCCATGGATGATGTTCCATTATTCGTTTCACAGACATTTATTCAGCAATTCTTTTTTGTTACACGCAATGCTAGATTCAAAGCAGTAAAAATGAATTAGACCTATTTCTTATATAAAAGGAAATACAGAAATAAACAATTAAAATATGATGCTTAAATGCAATACCGTTGGTATGACCAGAGTGCCACAGAGGCTTAGATTAGTGTGTGATTAATTCTGCCTGTGAGACCAGACTAGCAATTACAAAGATAATTTTTTGAAGTTAATATTAATAGAAGTATAAGAACTAAGCATGCAGAAAGATCAGAAGAGGCATTCCGGATGAGTCCATTCAATGCACGTATATAAAGCACCTGCTGTGTGCTAAACATACAAGTTTGATGCTGGCAAACAGCTATAATTTGTGTTTGTTTCTGGGGATAGAGACATTAAATGCTTTTGTCTTGACAGAATATTAATTTAGTGGGGAAGACAGAAAAATAAACAGAAAATCATGATAGAATGTGATAGACACTATGGTGGGGCTATAAAGGAGTAGAGGAAGAGAGATAATTAGATTTGAATGTCATGTTAAATGACTCGGCAATTTCATAAAGAGTATTATATAGGAGAGTCACATGATTAGACATTTTGCTAAAAGGAAAAAAAAAGACTCCTATAAAACATCCTACTGCAGAATGAAGAATACTTCAGACGGTGCGGTGTCAATCTTGTTTGTATTTCATTTTAAGTCCAGAATCTCATATATTCATACCCATATGCCCTTTGCTAGGTGTTGCTTGGATGTTGTGTTTTTTTTTTATCACCATCCATGAATTAGCCACCCGGGGTCTAAAACAAAGAGATAATAAGAAAGCAATAAAAATGGGAGCCAAATTTCTATCTTTCTCTTGGACATTAAGCTATGAACATATGGAAAGAGAAGGCAAGTACCAAACCAATAAGTCTTTGGTAGTATGAACTTGAATTTAAAGTTTTTCTGAGCATTATTAAAAATTTAATCTCCTTTTGAATCACTGCATTCTACAGTAAGAAAGGATTTGAGAAAAATCTTCATTAACCAGGGTCCACAGTTTTTACTAAACACATTTTCTCATGATTACCTTTGTTTTAAGGGTATCTCAGAAATAACAATATAGACATATGTGAAAATTATAAGGAATTAATTTATGTATACATGAGTATACATGTTATAACTTCACCTTTTTAAATGCACATACATGAAATTCTATAATACGTTGGCGTCTGGAAGCCACCTAAAGAACAATGACAGAGAGAACTTCTAAAATTGTTAAGCATGAGCATAAAGCCCTATTTTCAAGGACATACTTTTCCTCTACCCTCTTAGTTAATTCTTGGGGACCCGTGAATTAAACTGACAGAAGACAGATTGGGAAGAGAAAAGCCTGATTTTAATGCATAAAGGGGAACATCAGACAGTTCACCAAGAAAGGTGATTTCATTGTGGTAGTTAGAATTTAGGGTTCATAGACTTAAGGGGATAGGAAGAAGGACACTTATGGTCGGGGGAGAAGGGGAGATTAATTCTGAGAAAGGGGTGTGGAGAGAAAGACACTTAAGAGAAAACAAATGACTTCTTGGTAAAATGAATAGGCCCTTAGGAGAACAGATGGGCAAGATGATAGTTTTGTAACAAGGTCTTTTTGGTGTGCTGCTGACTTCTTTTTTGGTCTCTGGTGATAAGAATCAGTCTTTCCTGGCTGCTCTCTGGGAGGGGATTTATGACAATTGAGTTCTTTCTGGAGGCTCTGCTTTTAGGCAGATAAGGGATTTCAGAAACTCAAATGCCTTCAGCTTAAAATAATTGTTATGCCACAGTGGCATATTTGAGATCCCTTCATGAGAATTGAAGGATGGGCACGGGGTCTCAATAGAAAAGTGGAGACAATAGGATCCTGCCTCTCTTCCAACCACCCTAAGGCTAAGAATAAAAATGTAATCCTTCTGTGCTCTCACTTGTAACTGGTGGCTGCCGCACCCAAGGGAGTGTTTAAGGATCCATACATTTGGCCTCCAAGTTTCAACTCAGAGAATCATGAGCTACCAGCTTTTGCTCCTGTCCCTCTCCTCCTTTTCATAGGGAAGAATAATAAATAGTTTAAATTAGCCAAAATTCTCTCTGCCTCAGTTATTTTCTAGAACTAGATTTGCGGAAAAAAAAAAAAAAAGCCACTCCGGATAGTGAAAGAATTTTAATTAGGACTTTGAAATCCAAAGGCAGTACAACCCTGTGTGTGCTTAGTAACTAAGGAGACCCAGGAGCATCCAGGGTGTCTGCAGTGAGCCTGGGAATATTAGATCGGGGAGAGTATGAAACACAAAGAGCTCACCTGGAGAAAGCTGCCTGTATTTCTGGCACTTGCAGGGGGAGGCACCTTCCAACGGCGGCTATAGAGATGGTGTGGGGCCATGGGGAGGGTGAAGGGGGCTGTGCGGTTCGGTCATTACACTCCCTCCTCACAGGCTGATTATGACACCACTACCATCAAACATTTTTTAAAATTATCTGTACTTAACACATGTGATGCAACTGTAACCTGAAGGGGTGTTTCTTGCTGTAAAAATATTAAAAATGTATTTCCCTTTCTTCCGAGGACCAATGCCATCTTGCTCTATTTCTCTCATAAATTCTGTGGTTATAGCTTCTTTTCTTTTCTATTTTTTTTACTCACTTTTATATACAGATGAGAGATTTTAAAGGCATTCTCATTTGCTGAATATAAAAATTGAAGTGTAGCTGAAATCCTTAGAAGAGCAAACTATGTCTATCACACACCATTACCTTCTACATTGTTTGTGATTACCGGGCTTGAACTTAACAAAAGGCTCCATTAGAAACGAAGGGCAAGATCCCACCTTTTTGAAAGAATCTATTAAACAAAACAAAACCCATGAGATTTGGGGGGAAAAAAAAGAAAGAAATATCTGACCCATTTTTAGCATGCTAAAATAAACCACCAGCACCATCTATCAGGAGACTTCAAACAATGGCAGTAACACAGACTTAATCCAAATGGAAAGGTGATCTGAGTTAAATTGTCAGTATGCTTCGAAGCCTTTAATTTAATAATTACATTTATTAATTATTGCCCAGTTCAAACACAAATCACACTTCTTGTATGTAAAATATAAAAAAATATAACATACACGTGTGCATTTATGTGTATATGCATTTGTGTGTGAATACATACACCTATATGTAAAGCAGGGCAAACACCAGATCATACACAATAGAGCCATGTTAAGGTGAATCTAAGAAACACACATTATAAGGATTTTTCATATACTAAATATGGGCTCTCAGGTTCCTAATGGCAACAAAAGAAATATGAACATATTTCTCATATATGATTCATAGTGGCCCAGAATTTATAAATCTAGTTCAATTAAAATATTATCTCCATTTGGAACAAATAAATAAATAACCTCACAGAGCCCGTGACTAATCAGACTTGTGCTCTGATTGCATTATCCAGCATATCCAGCAAGTTTCTATGACTACCATTGAAATAGGAGAGCAGTGACTAAAAAGTTAAGAATTACTTGAGGGTAAGCAAGCACGGATATCCTGGCTGTTGTCACAAGTTATAAAACTCTGATTATTGCAGTCTTCATTTGAGCCTTTTTCAGAAAATTGGGCTTTGCAAAAAGAGATTATATAACACATATTAAATATAATTATTTAGCTTATATTCTAGATTAAAAATAAAGCACTTTTGTTTGTTTTTCAGAAGAAAAATGTTCTATTGGTAATCCACTTCCTTTCTCAGCGATCTCCTCTGAATGTCCAATTTACATTTGTTCGCTCAAAATGACCCAGCATGAGTGACTTTATAAAAATGATCTTTGGCCCAGTCCCTTATGTTATCCTGGCCCATATAATGTTTGGAAGGTATGATTTTAGGAGACAAGAAATCAGTGAAAACTCTGAAATCCCAAACCCAAACCTCTTATTTCCTCTATGTATGAACTTCCTCTAGCCCTAACTTTCCTCAGCACTGGGAGAACAGGTGCAAGTTAGGACTATCATCTAAAGAATTATACTATTAGTATAACTATCCTTAGCTTCTGCAACATCTATTGCAGAGGCTAGTTAGAATCAACACGATTAGTTTTAGAGAAAGATCAAAGCACAGTCTTTGTTGTCTTGCTTTGGCTCTATATTAAAAGTGAGGTATTTTATTCAGCAATTTTCCATCTAGTGACTCATGATGGGTGATGGACAGGTGGATGATTGAGTTGTTTTTGAGATAAGAACTGCTTAGCGGAAGAGTTATGGACCAAAGCAGCCAATAAAACCATCTACAAAGAATAATGGACAGTGATGACAGAGCTATAAGCACAGCAGGAAACATTTTTAGCTCCCTTTCCTGTCATGGGGGTGCACTTTCCTCTGCATTAGCAAGGATTGGGTCAACACCTGCAATATAATGCATTTTAAATCTCAAATCTGAGCTCACCCTGCTTGAGAGAAAAATGTTCTATCAGATTCCACCTTCAGCTTTGTGAAACCCTTGTAATTGTACAATTACTTAACAAAAACAGGGGGCTGGGCATCACAAGAAGAAAATAAATCAAATTACGACAAATTCTTAGTATCTGGTAATCCCAACTTGTTTACCTAAACAGGTTAAATGATCCCACCAAATGACAGAACTTGACTTCTCCCTCAACAGCAAATATATAAAAAGTGCTGAGTGAGCATATTTTATTCCTGTCACCTAATTTCAGTTTCCATCAACTTACTTCCAAGATATTATTGACCGGAAGTAGAGAAGAGTAGTGGGCATAAGAGAGGTGCTGACTTGAACTTAAGCTGAGGGTACTCTGAGACATGACTGAGGAATTTAAAGAGTAGAGAAGTCTAATTCTATGAAGGATGAAAAATTTCCTGGAAAATACTCAGGCTTAGGGACACTAACCAACCCATACTCTTTGGAGGGCAAGAGCAAAGAGAGTCTGCCATGAAGATTGTCCTGGTGGATATGTACCTAAGGGGAGTGTCCCGTAAATAAAAACAAAAATTTGGCTTTCCTAAGAACTTGGTAACTCACAGGCAAACCAGAGGGGACATAAGAGTCCCCTGGACTGGTTTTATGTGTTACTTCTTTAAACAGGTCTAAAACATTTTTGTATTCAGTGTATATTTAACGAAGTCATGAAGGAATTGATATTCTCCTTAATATTGTTTAAGAAACAGATTCACTTACTATTTCATTTCCATTGTCTGAATCAGACCTGATGTTCTGAAGATAGTTTGCAAACCATTTCTCTTTGGTACTTGTTCTTTAACACTCTTGTGATTTTCCAAAACTTTTTGGGAGGCACAGTAAGCTATTTACAACTTAGATAATAAAAGAAGAAAAACAATCTCCATAAACAGCATCATGCCATGTATTATTATTTTCGGGTTTTTAGCTAACTGTGATCACTGACTTTCAACTAACCAAAGGACGTGACCTTGCAAAAAGAATTGACAGAAATAGAACTATGTTAGTGAGGAGCTGCTGCTGTTGCTATATGTATATGTGCCATTTGGTTTAGTTTTATCAACTTCCAGCCCGTGGCTCAGTCCATCTCACAGGAAGTAAACACCATGGTATTTCAGTAGTGTTTCATTTCTACTACACTGAGTAGCAGAGCTGTGCCCTGGCTGACCCACTCTTTTCTCAGACTCTTCACCAGGACAAAATTAGCACGGCTTGATACCTTCTATCTCAAAGCAACCTTTCTCAGTGAGAGACAGATTGGTCTCCAACTTTCCCTTAGAGCAATACACAATGTTGGGGGCGGGGGGAGGTAGCCTATTCCATTTTTCTCATGTTTATGTGAATTTCTTCCTCCAGCTTCTCTGTCCTCCCCCTTAGTCCCTCCTCTCCACAGAAAAAGGATTGACTGATTTGACCGATACGATAAGCAGGATCTAGTGCCTACTGGCTCCTGTTCCTCAGTTGGTGAGAAAGTAGCCCCTGTCCCAGGGCCTTGCTCTCTGTCCCTGCTATCAGGGCTCAGTGTATAGCAGAGTCTGGTTTCCCCTTGCAGCTTACCTGTGTCAACAGCCTGAACATTGTGTATTGTTGAAAGGAGTTTTCCAAGATCAGAACTCAGGCAATGGCTATTAGGAAATCCACATACAGTCACAAACCCAAGGTGTTTTCTAATCCACCTCTACCGATAGTAAAGCTGATGCTTTAGTCTATATTTATCAAGCTCCTGTGTCTGTTTTTTAACTGCTCTAAACTTGAGGGGAAGGAGTAATATGTACTACATTGGCCCTATTGAAACCTTCATCTCATAGATCTACCACCTCCAGGGCTCTAGGCCAATGTTCCCAGAGAAGACAATGGCCCCACCAGATGCCCAGGATCCCACACAGGCAGCCTAGAGCAGGAGAAAAAGTAGGAAATTGTGGATGGCATCTGGCTTCTGATTGAGAATAGTTATAAGAATATGAGAGATATTCTTTGGAAGCTCCCAAAAACACTTCGGGGGCAGGGGTAATTTAAAATTTTTTTTTTTTTTAACGTTTATTTATTTTTGAGACAGAGAGAGACAGAGCATGAACGGGGGAGGGTCAGAGAGAGGGAGACACAGAATTGAAACAGGCTCCGGGCTCTGAGCTGTCAGCACAGGGGCCCGATGCGGGGCTCGAACTCACAGACCGCGAGATCGTGACCTGAGCCAAAGTCGGAGCTCAACCGACTGAGCCACCCAGGCGTGGGGGCAGGGGTAATTTAAAGGAGGTGCAGTGAACTTGGAATCACTTGTAGTGAACTATGGATTCAAAATACGTCAAGTCATTCTTATATATGGGATCTCAGACTTGTGAAATCTGTGGAAAGTTAAGCTACCTGCACGTACATCTTATGCTTATAGGAAACTTATTTGTTCAAAACATTTTTTGCTTATGTCTTTTTATTATAAGAATATGTGCATGAGATAGGCAGGATAACCATAATACTTCTATTTCACGTGTAGGAAATGGAGACATAGAAGGCTAGAAATGATCCTATGTTATATAGCTAGCAAGGGGTGGAGAAGGATTACAAAATGTATGTTCTCTAATTTCTAGACTGACTTTGTAATAAATCACTTAGAATTCCTTACAAATTCTCCTTCACAGAAATAATTTCTCAGAATTTTATAGGAGTACGAAGCTATTAGATGTAATGGGATCAAAAATTAGAGAAATACTTGGGCTTGCTGATTGTGATGTGCAGACTCTAAGACACCCCCCGTGATTTCTGCCTCCTGGTATTCATGCCTTTGTGTAGTCATTTACCTCTGAGTGTGAACAGGACTGGTGACTTACTTCTAGCCAACAGAATCTGGCGGAGGTGATGGATGTCACTTCTGTCATTATGTTACATAGGATTGTAGAAGACTCTCATTATTAGTTCTGTCTCTTGCTGGCTTTGATGAAACAAACTGCCATATGAACAGGCCTACATGGCAAGGAACAGGGGGAGATCTCCAGCGAACAGCCAGCAAGGAACTAGATCCTGCCAACAACAATGTGAGCTTGAAAGTGAATCCTTCCTTAGTCAAGCTTCAGACAAGAACCAAACCCTTGGATGCCTTGATTACAGCCTCAAGAAACCCTAAAGCAGAAGCCCAGTTAAGCTATGCCCTGATTTCTGACCATGGAAACAGGGCATAATTATGTGTTATTTCAAGCTACTAAGTTTATGATCACTTATTGTGTAACAGTAGATAACTAAATTGGTTTTCAGTGAAACAACAGGAATCCTCTAGCAGGTCCAAGCTACAAAGAGTCTAACAATTATGTTTCCTGCCATCACCCTGTTTCCTATGCTGCCCTAACTTGTACCAGATACTATAATAACCGCTTGTGCCTGGTGATCTTGTCCAGTAGATGTAGTCATCTTACCATGTTATCTCTTACCTCCCTGGCAGGATTTAATGCTCAGTTGTCTGCTACCAGACGCTGCAAGGCCAGAATCATTTATTACAGAGAGTTTAAGAATATTTCTGTATTAACAAGTCCTTGTCACATAAACATTAATGGAAAGCATAACTCAGTCTCAAGGTACCTTATGGAACATTTATCCTGAATTGCTTTGCCAAGGCCTGGAAACAGGTGATCAAAATTCTCCTCTGATGATGTATGCAGCCCAGGACTATTGTGACAGAAGAAGGAAAGGAGAGGGAAAAAAAAGGAAAGAGAAAAAAAAAAAAGATATGAACCTCCTTACATTGTTCCCAGGCAGCTTTCCTTCTGAGTGTCAATTTTTATTAAATGTCTCTTATTTCTCTTTTTCCCCATGCAAGTATTGGAAATGAGGAAGAAATTGGTTTAATAATTTTCTGAGAAATCAGCTAAATTCTAATGTTGTTTGATCACATCCAGTTACAAAAATGTCAAGTGCATTTCCATTTAGAGTGCTTGCTTAAACAGCCGTGCAAATGGGGAACACCCGAAAATCAGCATATATCATGAGAGAGTTTTGACTTTTTTTTTTTTCAGTACACACTTGCATTAATCCACTCTGTTACTCTTGAAAATAATGCATTTTTCCGGCACATCATTCCTTAAATGAGGGTGATCCATCACCACTGGAGATTCACCAGTGAGGCACATTAATAAAAGCAGACAGATTCAGTGTGTTTTCTTTGGGAAGGTTTGCTTCTCATGAGGACAACGTTTGGTTGCTTATGCCAAAAATTCAACCCAGGTGTTTCTACAACTCCTGTTTTCCCTGCTAGGACATTTCCCTAGGTAACAGCTTATCATAATTCTCATTTTACTCTTCATTAAAGAGCTGTTCATCTCAAAATACTATGTGCTATAAGGGGATGTGATTTTTCTCCCCTCTTCTGAAAGCTGTTGAATTAAATATGTTATAGTAACTATACTAGACATCCTACTCTGATGAACTCAGGACTTGTGTGTGTGTTTATTGTGATTAAAACACACACACACACACATACACACACATTCAAACACCTATGTGAATAGTAAGTAGTGAGGCTCAGACATGTGGAATTCAGGCAAATTTCACATTTTTATCACATATTTTTCAAATCTTAAATATTTCTGAATAATTTACTTCCTGAAAATGACTAATAATGGGCTATGGGAGAACTGAATATTTAAATTTCAGTATTTAATTAGATTAAAAATTAGCTAAGCAGTATTTTATTGAATAAAATTATATGGTATTTTTCTCCTAATCAACCCCCCCCCCTTTTTATTTCATTCCAAAATATGTATAAGTACATCACATATTTAGGCACTGCTACTGACTATGTGCAGTTTAATCTCTAATTCCTGCTACTATATTTTAGAATATAGACTTTCTACAGGATGGGTGAATTCTCCAGCAGGCTACATTTTTTTTTAATGTTTACTTATTTTTGAGAGAAAGAGAGACAGAGTGTGAGCAGGGGAGGGGCAGAGAGAGAGGGAGACACAGCATCTGAAGCAGGCTCCAGGCTCTGAGCTGTTAGCACAGAGACCAATGCAGGGCTTGAACCCAAACCATGAAGTCATGATGGGAGTTGTAGTTGGACTCTTAACTTGCTGAGACACTCAGATGCCACACCTCCCTCCTTTTTTTTTTTTTAATATTTATTCATTTTTGAGAGACAGAGCATGAGTGGGGAAGGGGCAGAGAGAGAGGGAGACACAGAATCTGAAGCAGGCTCCAGGCTCTGAGCTGTCAGCACAGAGCCCCACACGGGGCTCGAACTTACTAACTGTGAGATCATGACCTGCGCCAAAGTCAGACTGTCAACCAACTGAGCCACCCAGGCACCCTTCCCTCCTTTTTTTAATATCCAGCATAGCTACATTTTAGCCTTAGTGAGAAGACTTCATCTTCTCATATTCATTTTGACAATTCCACACTTAAACTATGTGTAATGATTGAATTGAATGCCTGTGCTTGAAGTATTGAATCAAATATTTAGTCACCTCAATAAAGCTGAGAATAACAAATTCCTTAGCACAGAAATTATCAAATACCCAGTGTTAAGACATATAGTATGTTTATGAAATTCAGAGTAAAACTGAATTTCAGAGTTATATAAAAACATAACAATAAGATATATAGACACTCCCTAGAGCAGATCAATTATTTTTGGTGTTATTCTCACCTCAATAAAGCTGAGAATAAAAAATTTCTTAGCACAGAAATTATCAAATACCCAGTGTTAAGCCATATAGTATGTTTATGAAATTCAGAGTAAAACTCTGAAATTCAGAGTTATATAAAAACATAATAATAAGATATATAGACACTCCCTAGAGCAGATCAATTATTTTTGGTGTTATTCTCAGTAAATGGATTTGAAGAAATTTAATCAAGTAAAAACAGTTGATAAAATATATGTGTTGATTAATCATAGCAACATACTTATATGATAGATTCAAGGGGCCATACATGACCTAAAACATGATTTACGAAAAAATATCAGTAAAAACTGTGCTGAGTATCTAATTGCATGAAGTTGCCAGGAAATGGGAAGAGTTTTAAAAGATAATTACCATAGACCTAGATTTAAGATCAGAAGAGTCATATGTCTCTATATAAAGAAAAGTTGGCCTACAGAGAGAAATGGTACATTCAAATGAGTTGAGGGTATCAGCACAAAGAAAAGTACTGAAGACATGAATTAGAACATTCAAGGCAAACAGCTTGAAAGAAGAACACGGTATGAAACAAAGGAGGAGATTAGAAATAGACACATTTAAACAGTTTTTTTTTCCTTAAAATTTTCTGAGGTTGGCTGAGAAGTTGATAACGTTCCAGAACATGAGCTCAACTTAATAGTACTAATTTTTAGTCACCAAATGGAGTTAGTATGTAGAAAGTTACAAGTGAGTGGCACTCTGCTCAAACTACTAGAACAACCTGGGTAAGCAACAAAATCGGAGTTTAAAAAAAAATCAGAGAATTGAATATGCAAAGAAACTAAAATAAACTAAAATCCCACAAGTTATTGTGGGACCCAAGGAATTTAACAAAAATCCCCTACCCCTGGACAAGCAGAGCAAGACTAACTCCATTTTGTGCTACACCCACCATCTCATGTATAACCCCCACACGACCTACTTATTGCTTAAAACACTCCCCCACCCTAGTCAAGCCACTGAGCACACCCTTACTGGAAACCGGCTCATACAAGAATGCGGAACCCCTAACCGCCATGGAATGTAAACCCCGCCTTTTGCCCGCCAACCTTGCGCACCAATTCTGACCAGAGTGATAGGCTAGTTCAAACAGTTACTATAGGGTAAATTGTAATTCAATTGGCCACCTGTGTGTGGACTGACATGACTATGCAACTTTCTGTGTGTGTTACAATCTCATTGGCCACTGGCCCCTATAAAACTGCTACGCCTTTTAACCTAGGGGTCCAAGTCCCTGCTCTGCTGTGTCGGGTATACTTGGGCCCAAGCTCGAGCTTGCAAATAAACCCTTGTGTGTTTGCATCGGTATCGGCTCCTTGGTGGTCTCTCGGATTCAAAATCGGGGACATTACATTATGAGCACTTGGGAAGCTGCTTTTACCACTAACAGGGATGAGAAGAGGAGAAATCTTTCAGAGATAAGGGCCAGGCATGTAGAAACCTGACCGACTTTTAATGAACTTTCGCAGCACTACGCAGACGAGTTTGAAAGACGAAAATCACATGACACCTCAGCCAGAGTCTGGTCTGTACCCACTTGCCCTGTCTTTCCCCAAGTATTTACCATGATGGGGGTATACTGAAGCCCGGGGACAGAGCAGGGAAGTTGAGAGAGATACCCCTAAGGTACATGGGCCTTTTCCAAGGGCAAAATAACTATCCACCAAAAGCTGGAACTAGAGAGAGAGCAATAAGAGAAATCCATAGAAGTACTCTGAGCCTTTGCTGACTGCATTACAGCTACATGCCAAAGGCTGGGGACAGGGCAGGAGAATAAAGAGAAATCCCTCTGAGAAACTGTGGCTCTTCACCAAGGGTTCTACAGCAGGCCTCCAAACCCTAAGGGGTGGGCTGCAGGATAGGAAGACATTTCCCAGGGAGCAGGAAAAGAGAGCAGGACAAGAGAGCAAAGAAAACACCCAAATGACTCAGAAAACGAGAAGCTGGATGTGAGTGAAAAAGAGATTACCAGACTCTTGCTAATGCTCAGATCCCAAACCTTGCTAAAGGGAAGGTTTTAAGTCAATGCTTTAAAGTACTTTAAGTTAGTGATGAACTGAATTTAACCAAAGGGGCAAGAAAACTCAGATGAGAGTCAAACATAGATTAGGCTGATTTAGCCCACGGCACTAATGCTTGACATAAGGGCAGCCTTTTTATGGAGATAAATAGTATATACTTGGTCTCTTATGTATAAAGTCTGTCATAAACAAAACAACAATAATAATAACAATGATAATAATAAAAGTCACAACAAAATAAGCAATATGACCTTTGGTGTAGAGAGAAAAGAATCAAGGGAAACAGAACTAGAATTGGCCTCAATCCTGGAATTATCACAGACTTTATTTTTTTGTTTTTTTAATTTTTGTTTAACGTTTTTATTTATTTTTGAGACAGAGAGAGACAGAGCATGAACGGGGGAGGAGCAGAGAGAGAGGGAGACACAGAATCTGAAGCAGGCTCCAGGCTCTGAGCTGTCAGCCCAGAGCCCGATGCGGGGCTCGAACTCACAGACCGCGAGATCGTGACCTGAGCTGAAGTCGGAGGCTTAACCGACTGAGCCACCCAGGCGCCCCAATCACAGACTTTAAAGTAACTTGGAGAAACATGCCTAGTCGAAAAGGTGGACAATAGACACGTTTAGATAAGGAATTTTAGCAGAGAGGTAGAAACTATAAAAATGAAGAAAATGAAAAATACGATATCAGATTTTTTTCCTATGGGATTAAACAGCTGAGATCTGTGGAATACTGTCAAATGGTGTAATTTCAGTGTAATGGAGTTCCCAAGAGAAAAGAGAAAATGGACTAGAAGAACTATCTGAAGACATAATGGCTGAGATTTTTTCCTGATTGATAAACCATGTCAACCAATAGACTGAAAATTTTCAACAAAACTCAAACAAAATGCAAAGAAAACTATAATTGGTTTCATCATAAACTGATGAAAACCAAATATTAAAAAACAGCTAAAGAAAAAGCAAGTATTATGTTAAGAAAAAAACAACTATACATAGAAATATATTGTAGCTGATTTATCAAAAACAATGAGGATCAAATACAATTGAATGATATCTTCCAAGTGCTGAAAGAAAACACAAAAAAAGGACTGCCGAAGTGGAATTTCATATTGAGGGAAATTACTCTTCAAAAATAAAAACAAAAGAAAGACGTTTTCAGAAAGACAGAAACTAGGCAAATTCATCACTAGTACATCTGTATTGGATGGAATGCTAATAGGTGTTCTCTAGGAATTAATACCATATGGAAGTCAGATATGCAGAAACAAATAAGGGGACCTTATAAGGTAAAAATATGGGTAGACATCAAATACATTTTTACTTTATTTACATATGCACATACTAATTTATCTGTAAATGTTTTTAAAAAATAATTTAATAAAGTAATACACTTTTGCCACATATAGAAGTAAAATATATTACAAAGAACATAGAATTACACTGCTGTATTTTTTAAACATTGTTAATGACATAGTATAAATAGGAACAAATGTGAAGATGATAGACAAACTCAATCATAATATATAACATTAAAATGGACTAATAATCATGGGGTTCCTGGGTGGTTCAATAGGTCAAAAGTCCGACTTTTGATTTCAGCTCAGGTCATGATCTCACAGTTGGTGAAATCAAGCCCCACACCAGACTCCACACTGACAGTGCAAGAATTCTGCTTGGGATTCTCTCTCTCTCCCTCTCTCTCTGCTCGTCCCATGTGTGTGCTCTCCTCTCTCTCTCTCTCTCTCTCAAAATAAATAAACTTATAAAAAATAAATAAAATGGACTATCATTCCACAGGCAGAGATTGTTAAACTAGATTTTTTAAAAAGGATTTGATTATATGCTGTTCTCAAGAAACACAGTTTAAATATTAACAAATATGTTGAAAATGAAAGTATGTAAAGATGCATCATGCAAACACTAAGCACAAGGCTATAAATTTCAAGATAATGGTCTTTACCAGAAATAAAGCATCTCATAACAATAAAAGAGTGAATTCATTTAGAAGACCTAACAATTTTAAATTTTAAGTACATAAAAACAAAGCTTTCAAGTACATGAAGGACAACTTAAACACTAAAAGAACAAATAGAACTCACATGTAGTTAGACATTTCAAGAATCTTTTCTCAGTAACTGAAAGGGACAAACATATCAGCATCATTGTAAAAGACTTGAACAATCACATCAACTGAGTTGGCCTGATTGATATTTGTAGAATACTAGACCCAATAGCTATAGAAATACACTTTTGTGTGTGTGTGTGTGTGTTGGGGGAGGTGGGTAGAAGCTATAAAAAGGTCAATATGGTGGGGGCATAAAATTAGTTTCAATAAATTTCAAAAGATCAAAATAATATAGAATAGCATTTCTGACCACAACATTAATTAGAAATTAACAAGATATCAAGAACATCAGAAAATATTTGGACATAAAAACACCTTTTAAATGGCCTGTTGTAAAGATGTAAAATGGGGTCAGTCTGACAAACTTTCAGATGTTATCAGGAAACAAGATTATGAATATATACCTATATGGTCAGATGAACTTTCCTGTAAGAGCATAATAAATGATTATTCCTTCTAATGTGATAGAGAAATGTCCTTTTGTGTTTCATGATCACTGATAGCTAATTCCTACTCCTTGGAGCCTTGATCACCTCTGTCATTCATTCATTTTTGTCTGAAATAACTGAAATATTCTTTTACGATTTCTCCCCAAGTCCCCATTTTATTCTTCATCCTCAGTAAAACAGAGTTTACTAGAATAGTGCAGGAGTCAGAGGTGGTAAATACATTTAGTTACCCCAGGAGTCCACAATGTTAAAGTTACTCCAACAAAAATATAATGGAAGGTTAGGATCCAGGAATGTATGTTATTAATGTATCAACTCATAATCACAGTTGTAATTTAAATAACAAAATGTTGAAATAATTAAAAAATTAATTCTCTAATATTAATTAATCATGTTATAATAAGCAAGAAAAACAAATGTAAAGAATGGAATATTATGCAAAAATAGAACATAAAAGCCATAATTATTGTTTTTTAAGTAAATGCAGCTGCATGAAATGAGTGTGCATAAAAATATTTTACTTCACAGGACACCTGTGTGGCTCAGTTGAATATCCCACTTTGGCTCAGGTCATGCTTTCATGATTCGTGAGTTCAAGCACCATATTGGGCTCTCTGCTGTCAGCAAAGAGCCTGCTTCAGATCCTCTGCACCCCCCTCTCTTTTGTCCCTCCCCTGCACATGCTCTCTCCCTCAAAATAAATAAACTTAAAAAAATACTTCACAAATATTTTCTGTTAAATTACTAGTAAGTATTTGGGCCTATTTTGCATGTGTAATTATATTTTTGTCCCTTATTTGGAAGATGATTTGCTCTTCAGATTGTTTCTATAATCAATGTTACCTTGCTGTTCTATTTTATAAAAGTAATGCATGGATATTATTAAATATATAATATATAGAAATGTCTAAATTGAAGGAATACATAAAGGAAAAAATGAAGTTGCTCCTTAAATCACCGTAGAGATCATCATTGTTTAACACTCAGCAAATATTCATTCAGACTTGCTTATGTATATAAAAATTGGAGAGTTGTATGTATATACATGTGTGTATAAAACATTTATTAAATGTGCATGTAATTATAAACATATATATACATACATATTATCCTGTAACCTGATGTATTCATATAACAAATAATGCAATGAGACTATATTTCATTATGTACTATGGATAATAAAATCCAGCATGTATAATAGCTTTATGCTAGACGTCTTCCTCAGTACTTGACATAAATTAACTCATTTTAACCTTATAATAACCAGTATGATAGATGCAATAATTATCCTCATTTACAGTTCAGAAAAATGAAGTGCAAAGAAGTTAAGAAATTGTCCAAGGTTATATCGCTAAGAAGTAGAATAACAGAGGATTCATCCCCTTTAACAGTTGCCTAGTAGGCCAATGTATAGATGCCCCTTGGTTCACTTAATTCATTCCATATGGATTAACATTTAAGCTACTTCTATTATAGTTCTAATTCTTATATATATATATTTTTTTCTATTGTTATCCAATCATTTCCAAAGGATAATTTCCTAGGGTAGATAGATTAGCTGGGTTCTAGATTAGAGAGAGAGAAAGAGGTACGTAGATATATATATATATATATGCATGTATCTACATAATAAATAGAAAAAAATAATTTTTGTTTTTTGAAAGATTATTAGTAACAGTATGTATGGAGAAATATATACTTCAATGATAATTTCATATGTATGACATATCTGTATATATATTTTTACAAATATATTTTATACAGTATCATATATAAGTATTGTATATATGTATCATGTGCATGTCTCACATATACATATATATGATGTATATAACCATGAAATTTTATATCAAAGTGCATATTTCTTCACGCATGCCCTTATCAATAATCTTTGCAAAACAAATTGTATTTCTTTTATTATAAGTGATATTATGCATCTTTTCATAAAACTTATTAGTTATTTGTTTTCGTTTTTTGTTTTTTGTTTTTTGGTTTTTTTTTTCCCGAGAAATTTGATCCTGAGCTTACCTCTGCTCTGGGAGACTGTTGTTCCATATTTGTGGTTGAAGTTGGGTAACTACACTTCTAGGGTACTCAGTGCTCTCAAAAGGCAAGCACATGTTCCCTATAACTCATCTATAGTTAAAATAAAAGTGCCTGAGCATTGGCCTCTGTGGGAAGAACACCTGCCTGGAATTGCAAGGAAAATAGATGCAAAAGCCCCCACGTGCAATGTGCCTGCCTCTATTTGTAATGTAAAGTTTGTTAATAAGAGCCAGCTGTCTCTTACAGAGCCGGCGAGTTCCTGCTCAGAATGTGTTTACTAAAAGACCCTCTTGAAATGACAACCAACTGCGCAAGTATCCTCAAGCAGTTTTCTAGATGAGAGAAAAGAAGGAAAAATAGGGTTAAAGATACATTTTATAGAACTCCTGCTGAACAACTTCAGGAAGCTTTTCAATAAATTTAAGGTGGTAGTCAATAAAGGAAAACCTTAATTCTACTTAGAAATTGCTTTCAAGACCTCATGAAAAGGCTAAGCTGTTTTTATGACCTTTAACATTCTTCATTTTCCTTTCATTTGGACCATTTCATTAAAGCAACTTCTAACCAGGTAATGATGCAGATCTCTTTGCTTGTTCAAAATATATACCAATTATCTATTTTTCAGCTTCATACAGAAGTGTTTAAAGATCATTATTCCTGTATCTAAAAATGAATTCCTTGAAATTACTTTTTCAAACTAAAATGTTACTTTTACTCTGTGTGTGTGTGTGTGTGTGTGTGTGTGTGTGTGTGTGTGTGTGTGAAAGCACTTTAGATAAAGAATAACATACATTTTATCTGAAAGACTTGGGAGGCCAGTAAGGATCTTTATTATTCATGAAAGGAAAACTGTGGAAGAGAAAATAAGCAAGTTGTTTAATGTATGGGTTATCATTTGGAATATCCTGAAAAACAGGACCTAGTTGGAAGAGATCCTTCAGAAGAATTCATGTGTTAAACTATGTCAACTTAAGCAGCATTTTATTTATTTGGGTGTCACAAATTTTGAACAGTCTAAACTAATGATTTCCAACATGTGGAAACTTTGCAGAATCCTCTGGACATATTAAGTTAATGCACAGAGTTGAACAGATCCAAATGCAAAGCAAAATGTATTATTATACCAGAGTTGTTGCCTTATGTTTAAAGACTTCTTGCAAATCAGTAATGAGGAAAATTGTAGTCCAAGAAAAGAATAGTGAGCAAAAAATACAAGTAGGGAACAGACTTTATAAAATGAGAGTAGCCAGGACATGAAATTTTAAAATGTTTCTTTTTTTCAGTAGGAAATTTAGAATGATAAAGTGGTGGGAGCACCAGCTCATGAGTGAGGAGGACTTGGATTCTAGCTTTGCGATCCATAGTAAGATCCTTAAGGCATGCTGAATCTCAGTGTCTTTATTTATAAAAGGACAATAGTATTAGTTCTTACCTCATAATGTTCTGTGATAATTAAAAAAAGAGAATACATTGGTGGCTAATAATGTGATTACTTTCTTCATTTATTTAGTCAAAATATTAAGTGGCGCCATTTGATGTTTGCATGATTTTGAGAAACAAACATAACATATTATAAGTAGAAGTCCAAACTGAAACATCTTGCCACACTGGAAGGAAACTTGGCAATATGAATCAAGAAGGTAAGTAATTCTATATGTATAATACATAATAAACAAATTCTAAAAACAAATGTGTAGGATTGTTTGCTAAAAATTTGTTGATTGTAGCAAAAAATAATTCCAAGAGTATAAAATTCAGGGATATATCTCTTACATATATATAATGGACTGTAACACAGTCATTGAAAATAATGTGGCAGAATAAAATAAATGTGGATTGATATAATTACATGAAAAGATGGTTATATTATCCAATAAAATAAAAAGATTAATAATCCCCATAAAATGGCCCTATTTTCTAAAAGTTTTAAAATATATACATTTTTAAGTATAGAAGAATATGTTATGAAATATTTTGTCAGTTATTTCTAGATAGTGAAATTTAAGTTGATGTATCATTACATTTTCTAATTGTTCAATAATCAATGCATTTATTTATATACTTTAGAATAGTATATAAGAAGTATAGATGGAAGGGGAATATTACATAGTTTTTGACTATAGTAATAACACGTTTAGCCATGTAAAGCAGTACATATTAATGGTTATTTCCATGAATCACACAATTCCCTAACAATAGCAGATAAATGAAAACTCAGTGGACTATTATTTATTAATACGTTCTTAATTTCTATTCTCCCACCCCTTGTAGAGTGAGCTATTGCAAAGGTGGAGAAAAAAAATCTTTTTAATCTGAGCTTCTCTCTTTAGTTCTTCTTTCCCCTTGTGGAAAAATCTGGGCATTTCTCATATTTTGATGTGTTGAATAACACATTGGTCAAGTTGGAAAGAGTAATTTTGCTAAGATTTTCTAACCCATTTTTTACCCAGAAACCATATCCATCAAGGCTAAATTACTCTTCCATTATTTACTTATAGAAAGAGAACATGTGCATGCATGCATGCATGCATGTGTGAGCAGGAGAAGGGCAGAAAGGGAGGGAGAGAGAATCCCAAGCAGTCTTCATGCCTAGTGAGGAGCCCAACCCAGGGCTCAATTTCACAACCCGAGAACACGATCTGAGACAAAATCAAGAGTTCATTGCTCAACCCAGGCACCCCTATTTTCCATTTATTGATCCAAAAATATTTATGGACTATTATGTATCAGGTATAGTCCTAGAGTGGAAGCCTATGTGTAAAAGATGGCTAGATGTGTCTGTTGATATCTAAAATAAAAGGGTTACTAAAAGACTTAAAGGAACCTAGTACTGAAAGAAAGAGAGGCTAGTTGCATTTCTTTTCTCCTCCAATCAGTAATAGAGGATAATATAATGGAAGCAACTCAAAGAAAAATAATAATAATTTTATCCAAGGATTGATATAGCTTTAAGCTATATTGGTATAGTTTAAAAATGTTTTTATTAAGTTTATTTATTTATTTTTGAGAGAGAGCATGAGCACAAGCAGGGGAGGGGCAGAGAGAAGGAGAGACAGAATCCCAAGTAGGCTCCACACCATCAGCACAGAACCCAATGAGGGTCTTTAACTCGTGCACCATGAGATCAGGCCCTGAGCCAGATCAAGAGTTGTACACTTAACCAACTGCACCACCCAGGTGCCCCTACATTGATACAGTTTTAAGCTGTGATTGATATATCTCTAAACTCATTTAATGTTTTTTTTTTTTCTTTTCCTATGTCGGCCTTTATTTCCAACTGGTAAACCTTTGACTACTAGATTTGATTTGACTACTATTAAAAAGGTTACAATGATAACATTTCCATTACCCATATACGGAGCAGAGAGAAAGAAATAGCAAAAGTGAGGATGGGACTATCATAATACTTGGTGAATACTAGCTTAAATACTTTACATACATCAGAATCCCTTTCTAAGGGGTTTATGTGTAATTTCACTAATACAAGAAAATACCATCCTCTTTAATCATGACTGGCTAAGCTAGACTCTGTCAATGAAATGACATTGACTTTCCTTAGTGAATTTGTTGCTTTCTTTATAAAATGCAGATTGTGAAGAGAAATGAACAACCACAGGAGGCTCAATTCAAGTTTGTTGAGTCAATTCATTTAAATTCAACAAATGTTTATTGAATACCCACTGGGTATCAAACTTTGTGCTAAAGTAATTGATTCATAATGGTTTGGGTGCTTATTAATTAACAACATTTGCAATGCTTCCATTATTATATGTGTGATTGGGTGGCGTTCTGAGATAATTAACATTAAAATCCTGTGAATTTCTAAAGGAACTATACAGAAAGATAAACAAATATTATTCTCTGTACTCATAACTCATATTTTTTGTAACAATTTCTTTTGTAATGAATTTTCTATTCATTAGAAAATTGTGCCTTAAAACCAAAAATGGAATACTCACACTTGATAACAAATGTATATGAAAATCAAGTTTGCAATTATTTTGAGATTTTACTAAAATCCTCCAGAAATGACTCCATGAAATTACACTCACTCCAGAAGAAAGGTGCTTTTTAGTGGCACAATTAAATATTGGGCATCTCTTTGCATACATATTCAAATAATGAGAGAAAACAGTGAGAGGGATTAGATTCATTATCATGTGCATGTTTCTTCCCCTTTGCCTGCCTTTACTCCCCTCTCTTTTCCAAGGGAAAGACATGACTTCTTCCTACTTTGTAAATCAAGAAACAGGATACTGGGACAGAGTGGAGGTAAGAGTGTGCGACTTAATTTCAGTGGCTAAATCAATTACTGCAATGAAGACCTGGAAGTGGAGGGCGAAACTGGGAAAAAGAAAATTTGGGTTGGAAAGAATGATTGGCAGGAGGTGTGAGAGATTCCAATCAGTTATGGCAAATGAATGGGTTATTTGAAACATTTGCCCTGGGTTCTTCAGGAGACGTGAGTAAAGAATGAACTTCCTTTCTCTAACATCAGTTGTTGTCTGTTGCATCTCTAAATATGATGGTGCAGGTGTGGAATCCCAGTGTCTCAGGATTTATAATATAGTCAGTTTATTGCTCCTGTTCCAGATTTTCACCTTCTTACCATCTACCATCTACCTTCTACCATCATTGATTTATCATCATTATTGAATGGTTGCATGATTACTTCAACATTTTCTACGATTCTACATTGGTGTTTCCAAATACTAATTTTTTTATTACAACAATTTAGTTATCACTTTCTTTGAAAGCATTACTGTTTGTGTTACCTTGAACATATGTATCCATGTGTGGATACAGACATAGATGTAAGCATGGGTATAGTCAACATAGAAGTTTAAAGGTATGCAAGCAGAATATTAGACTTTATTCTTAGAAATATTACAAGGATGTGGTGATTTTTTTGCCTGAGAAAACCTACTGTCTACCTCTGAAGTTAAACTATTTGGCAGCTACTGTTTGAATAAAGATGTAATATACCAATCCTGATACTGGGGATCTAAAATACTTTAAAATATCTTTTTAAGTTCTATTGTATTCTAAGTCTAGAATACCACTTAAGAAAATATTATTTTTAATTCAGAAATCAAATTTATGTCCAAAGATATTGAGTATTGTTTTTAGATAATGAAAAATTGGAAATATCCAAGATACCCTAAAAAGAGAATAATGGTTTTGTTAAATTGGTATAACCTTAAAGCAAAATAGCTAGAAAATCTTTTCAGTTATGGTATTGCTGAAAAAGGTAAGATTAAACTACTATATGTACATATACACAATCTAATTTTAAAATATGGATAGAAAATTATTAAAAAGTAATGCAGTAGAATGCTCATAGTGGTTTTTAAGTGTTATTGAAACCAGTTAATTTTTATTTCCTTTTACATTTGTGCATTAACTGCCTTCCTAAAATTGTATAACTTTCAAAATAAAAAATAACTTTAAAATCTTATTATTAAGATTTTTATCTTCAATTCTATAAATAAAATTCCTTCTTCAGATTTCTCATATGCCCCCAAAATTGGCATGCACATCTACTCATTCAATCAACATGTATTGAGAGCACTCTATAGATGAGACAGTATGTTACATGCTGGGGACACGAAATGCCAAGCTTTAAATCAGGAATCTTTCCTTTCTTACTTTTTAAACAGTGAAAAGTGACTTGCCATAAGTCAAAAAATCAGATACATTATGGGAATTTTTACTAGGGTGTTAAAATGTGTATTATCTTTTTGCATATGTTGGGAATTTAAAAAAATAGGTAAAACTCACCTCCAAAAAAATCAATAAAATATATTAGTCACAGTTAATTTCCAAATAACATCTTAGAAGTAAATCAGCTTAAAAATAAGTAATAAAAAGCATGCTTATTTCACTCTCTCAAGCCCCAAAAAAAGAATCAAAATAAAAGACATTTCTAAGAAACAAATAAGACAACACAATAAAATCAACCAGGGAGTTTAAACCATCCATGGACTTCTGTCAGTCAACACAGGTGTAGACAATGCACAGGGTGCAGTTTTCAATTTCACTCCTTAGGTGATCTCATATCGTTCAGTGTATTACATACCATGTTTAGGTTCATGTCTCCAAGTCTTACATATCTTGTCTAGATTACTCCCTTGAATTTCATAATAATTTTATTTTATTTTTTACTATGAAATTTATTGTCAAATTGGTCATATATCCAACTAGCTCTTAATTCTATTCCCTTGGATATCTAACAGAAATCTCATTTTAAAAACTGGAATACTGAGAGTTTCCCCCAAATCTGTGTCTCTTCCAGTTTTTAGTTTTATTTTACCTGAGGCTCAGACCAAACTCTTGAGCGCCTCCTTTATCTTTTCTTGTCCCTTTCTTCACACTCATATCTGATCCATCAGCAAATACTGTGGGCTCTACCAAAATATTTCCAGAATCTGGTCAATTCCTCTCTACCTCCACTGCTACCACCCATCTCACATCCGAATCATTATCTCTGTTTCTATCCTTCGTATCTCCTCATTCTCTTTTCAAAACAGACACAGCGTAATCTTGTCAAAATCTAAGGCAAGTGCCTGATCACTGCTCATAACTCTCTAGTGATTTCCCGTCTCACTCAGAGTAAAAGCCAAAGTCCCTACAAGGCCTTTGAAGGAGCACTGTGATTTGCCTCTCTCCAATGGCCTCTGATTTCATCACCTCATCCTAGTTCACTCTGCTCTAACACACTAATGTAATTACTATTCCTTAAACAACAAGCTCTCACTTCAGAGCATTTGTACCTGTGCCCGGATTTTTTTCTCACTAGCCGCAAGAATCACTCCTGCTCTTCCCTTTGATCTTCCCTCAAATGCCCCCTTCTCAATGAGAACTTCCCTTATTAGAGTAGGCAGTTAGGCTTTAGCAGGATGCCTGGAAGCCAGCAAAAGGAGAGTCCCGGCTTGTTATCAGGAAAGTTAGAGACCTGTCCTGGCAGCATTCCAAAAACAAAGCCACAAAAAAGATGGATCAAACCAGACAGGCCAAAGTAAAAAAAAAAAAAAAAAAAAAAAAAGTCTGGAGAAACTGACCAAATAAGGGAAAAAAGACATGAAACACTGCTCCCAAAGAAACCCCCTCCCCAAATATGAAATATTCCACTCCTTAGTTAACAACTGTCAATGAAAGATAGAGACCGGGTCCAGCTCTCCCTTGAATTTGCTTGCTCTCACTTCTCAAGAGTGTGCTCTCTTCTTAATAAACTCTTCACTTGTACCATTCAACCACTGTCTGGGGCATCCTTGAGTTCTTTTCTTGCTAAGAAAATAAGAGCCTCTGGTGACATCCCAGGGACAGGCTGGGCAGGGGTCTCAGAGCCCAGGAGTCTGCCTAGTTCTCTTGGCAACATCTTGGCCACCCTGGCCAAAATTGCAACACCACCTCCCATAGGAATATTCCCTAACCCCCCTCCCACCCTGCTGTATTTTCCTACCTAGCACTTTTATTTATCTCTTTAATATCATACACCCAACCCTCCCCAATGTAAACTTCATAAAGGCAGGTATTTTTTGTGTTCTTTATTAATTGCTAGATTTCCTCTAGTTTCTAAGAGAGATGTTTTGCATGTGGTTGATACACAACAAATATTTGTTTAATTAATGAATGAATGATCCATGGGGTGAGGGTTGTAACTTGGGTAGAAATATGAGTAGAATTTAAAAAAGGGACTAAAAAAGGAAACATACTTGTTTAAGAACATCTGGGGAATATAGCTGAAATATTTCTCTCATCAAACAGATAAATAGATGGTGAAAGTAAATCAGTATTGGTCAATTTTTATTGTTTCACTTTGTCTACCAACCAGCCTCATTGTAAAAGCTGGCTCATATCTTCAGAGATGGAATGGCTTTAGACTGGTCAGTTTCTGGCAATTATACCACAACCAAATTGCTCTCACAGTCCAAACTCCCAGCTAAGTTAGAGAGGGAGTTCTTCAATAATACCTGAACATGCAGGGTGCATTTTTCAATGTCTTTCCATTTACATGAGAGAGTTGAATTGCTCAACAGAGTAAATACAATCATTGGAACCATGTACATTTGCAGTTACTTTCAATGAGCTGGAAATGCTTTTGGAAAAGAGTATATTCAGTGTTGAGGTATCTAACATTTCAGTAATTGACTACATATGGAAACAAATGATTAGGAAATTAGATAAAGTAGTTACGCTTAGTTTTATATTTCAATGAAATCACTTGGTAGGATTTTTTGCCGTGTTTTGTAAAAAAATCATTTAATAGATAAGCTCAAGCAAACATAAATATGACCTATTTCTATTGCTGAGACACAAGTAACAATGATTCAGATATGCCATATTCAGTATATAACTCACAGATAATTATGTTCCATATTTGTAAGGAATCTAGTACATAAATCCTTAAATGGAGCAGTTTAACCAACTTTAAAAGAATGAACAGCTGAATGGAATTGTAATGATATAATGTAGAAGCATAAAAATTGAAAGAGTATAGTCACCTTATAAATTTTCTCCATTTCATATTTATGCTCTCTCTCCTCTATTTATTGTATCATATATCAAATGATTCTACTTTCTAGGAAACCTATTTTTATGAGAATAGCCCCAGTGATACAGCCATGGTAAATCTGGAGTAAGAACTTAAAGATACATGACCTCCTATACACTCCAGATGGCCTTGTATGATTTCTTCAATCATTTTGAAATGCAAAGAAGCTCTAGGGACATCAGTCAAATGGTGGCATTTAAATGTTCACCTATCTAGGGTTTTCTTGGGTGAAGAAGACGTCTGGATAAATGTGCACATTTGGAAAGCAATGTAGTCCTAGCTTCTGCCACGCAGCCCTGATAAAGAGCTGGTATGATCCATGAATAATGTGGTGATTGCCAACACAAAAGCAAATCGTGTTGTACCTTAAACCAATTCTTTACCTTGAGTGTCAAATTAAAGTGGTTAATATATCCATTGTCTTAGAAATAGCTTGATAACTCTTGATAAGACTGCAATATTTAAATTGCCACTAAGTTGCCACCTTCAATAACTTTGCCATGATCAATAAGTGGTTCGCTACATTTTGTAAGGTGATACCTAAAGCTGTTGTTCATGATGAGATGTCTGAAGCATTTAGTTATTACACTGTTTAAAAGACCCTTATTTTATAAAGATCTGATATATAATTTTTAAGATATTCTTCTGTCTGTTGCTAATAATTACTTTGAGTATACTTTGAATAACCATTATAGAATATTCATGTTTATCCTTTTGTCACATAATCTGGGCTTTCTTCAATCTCATCCAAGCCTATTCTTTTATTAGACAAGTATAAATTATTATTAGATTATTTCAAAGACAGAGTCTTTATTTATAATAATAATTCAGATGTATAAGATGTTTATAATTTATAAAGCACTTGTATTTACACAACAGCCATATGCCATGAAAGTCTTAAAGCCAAAGTACAAGTTCACATGGCATCAGTTTTACTCAGGAGTAAATACAAAACAACATTTTATTGAAGCTAATGCAATATATTAAGAAGTAGAATTAGGGGCGTCTGGGTGGCTCAGTCTGTTAAGCGCCCAACTTTGGCTCATGATCTCATGGTTTGTGAGTTTGGGCCCCGCATCGGGCTTGGTGCTGACAGCTCAGAGCCTGCTTTGGATTCTGTGTCTCCCTCTCTCTCTCTCTGCCCCTTCCCTGCTTGTGCTGTATCTCTCTTTCGCTCTCTCTCAAAAATAAATAAACAATAAAAAAAATTAAAGAAGTAGGATGAGAAAGCCATATGCATGTGTTTTAGATTGCAAGAGAGCAAATATGTTTATTATTATTATTTTTTAAAGTAAACTCTACACCCAACTTGGGACTGGAACTTACAACCCTGAGATCAAGAGTCACATGTTTTGCTGACTGAACCAGTTGGGTGTCCTAGTTATATGCATTTTTATAAAATATCTAGTAAAATAAAGAAATTTTATATAGTCCCAGGATTACATATCTATACCCCTAGGACCTTAAGATATACCCATGCAGAACCTGTGAGAGACACCAAATACATTATTTATATTATTTTAATCACTCTAACAACTGTATGTGACAGGTAGGGCAGAAGTTTAACAATCCCATTTTATAGACAAGGACTCCGAGACTATAAAGAATTCCATGATTAGCCAAAATGATGAATTATTAAGTATGAAACCCAGTTCCCAGTTGCTGACCTATATAAGTCTAAATCTCCTTCCTGAATTTCATGCTCATTTTAATAACAGTGGAGGAGGACAAAGAACTGTTAAGGAAAAAGGTAGTTAAAATATTAATAAGAATAGACCCAAACCATCAAATCAGGAATTAGCTTTCTTCTTCAATTCTGATATATACTTTCTCTGATTTATACAAACTCTATTCAATACATTTCATCCATATGGCACTTCTAGTATGGCTCAATTTTCAAAATGATGTAGCACGAATCACCCATAAGAAGTATCCAGCTAGCTAGCTACTTACCCATCCAGTTATCTATAAGTCGGTGCTGAGTTAAATGAAAATAATAAAAATATAGAAGGAAATATTCCCTGACCACAATAATGACTACAATAAAATTGTTCTCTGCATGACAGCCATGGCCTGGTGTGATCTGTATTGGATGCTGTAATATGAACTAAATGCAGTATATTAGTCAAAGGATCTCAGCAGCATAAGCAGCTGTTAATTGACAAAAATAAATTCAGCTGGTACATGAACTCATACCATGAACCATGTTTTATACTCCAACAATTTATGTGAAACTGAATGGGGCCCACATGGCATAACAAAACAATGGTTGTTAGAAAAATTACCCCCTCCATGACCACTTGATTTGTATATTTAAGTACTCCATTGTTTGGTACTTCATGCAGACTAAGTCATTACCAAAAGTGAAAAAATTGTTGGGAAGTTCAATTATTTTGCATGTCTACTAAATACATAAATAAGTGAATAGATCCAGTCCAATCTAGTTTTAGAGAGGGAATTATTTAAAATGTGAGTTTGAGGTTTGGTATTTCTTATAATAGAAATCTGTGAGATTCAAATTTCCAAAAGCTGATGTTATGGATTAATAAGGAACGACTTCAAATGAAATGTATAATCAGTAAAATCCCTTTTCATATATTGCATCTGTTTGACAGATTGGGTTATGCTACAGTTAGTTATCATGTGAAACAGATATTATTTTTTCCCAGATACTAACCTTCACTCTTACCTGAGTATCAAGAAGATTTTTTTTATAAAATTGAAAAATAGATACAAGCAATCATCTGTACTGTCTCACTTTACCAAATCTGTTACATGTATTCTGTCATTTAATTCTCACAAAAAACTGTTAGGTAATTTTATCTGCATTTTCTATAAGAGTTAAGTCACGGTTCAGAGCAGTTAAACAACTATCCCTGAATCTCACATTAAAACTGGGATGTGAGAGGTGAAGGGGATTAAGGGTACACTTATCATGACGAGCACTATGTTGAATCACCATGTTGTACATCTGAAACTAATATAACACTGTATGTTAGCCACACTGGACTTAATTTTTTTTTTTAAAACTGTATTTGATACCAGATCTATGTAACTACTCCAAAGTTGATTTTTTTAGTAATAAATACCATATATTTGCCTCTAAATGAATACAAGAATCTTTAAAAAATAAACCCAAGTCAGGGTATCTTTTCATTTTCTAAGTGTAGAAAAACTACATAAAATCATGCAATCTTTAACTGGATATGACAATCCCAAAGGTGACTACAATGATCTCTGCCTATTGGCATTCACACCCTTGCATAATCACCTTCCCTGGAGTGTGAGTGGGGCCTGTGAGTACTTTGTAAATAACAGAATATGTAAGAACTGATGGGATGTCACTCCTGTGATGACCTCACAGTTTATGAGTCTTGCCAGCCAATGTGCTTGAGAGCTTCTCCTTGCTGGCTTGATGCAGTCAGCAATGTTGAGAAAGCCCACATGGCAAGGAATCATTGGTGGTCTGTGGGACCTGAGGGAAGTCTCAAGTGAGAGCTGACAGCCAGTAAAAGTCAGGGCCTTCAGTCACACAGCCACAAAGAAGTAAATTCTGCAACAATGTGGATGAGTTTAAAAGCAGGTACATTCCTCCCTGGGTGAGTTGAAAGTACAGTTCAGCCAACGCCTTGATTGTGGACCTGCTTAACCTTGAAAAGAGAACCCAGTTAGGGTGTGGCAGGACTCCTGACCTACAGAGACTGAGGTAATAAACGTGTTGTTTTAGCCATAAGTTTATGGCAACTTTTTATGGAGCAATGTGATACTAACGCTCTGAATGAGAAGCAAGGTTGGCAGGGATGCTTCAGAAAGGAAAAAGGACATCTCTATTTGACTACGTTGCATCTGAAGCATATCCGTGTGCCTCCTCCATCCTTGAAATACCCACTGTAGACTTTTGGAGTTACCTCAATGGTTTTGACCTTGAGTGCTATCATGTAAAGTGGACAGAAGTTTTGCTTTTTCTCAAAGTATTTTTATTCTGTAAGTGAGAAATTATCTCCTGAGTCATTATTATTCAGCATCAAATATGCAGTATTTGAATTGAGATTTTGTTAATGCACCAGACAAAAAAAATAACAATGTTCTTTTATTTTTCTTGTTGTACCTTGATTTTCTTGAGTGCCCTTTATAAAAAGTCAAGGTGTACCCAGGGAAAAAGAACTGAATTTTAGAAACTTTGGAGTAATGTTGCTTAATTTCAAAGACTATTAAATGTCAGGAAACCATCTGAAGAAAGGTGAAAATGTTTGGAAACGATATTTGTTTGATCATTGTTAAATTGTGAATAGTGTTTGGAAGAAATTTAGATGTATTTATAAGCATTGAAGCGTTTCTTGATTTATTATTTGCATAGTTTCTATCACTACAATGAAAATTACCACAAACTTTGCAGTTTGACAACACAAAGTTACTATCTCACAGTTCTGTAGGTCAAAACTCTAGTAGGTTTGGCTGGTTTCTTTACTCTGGGTCCCACAAAGCCAAAACAATGTATCATAAAGGCTGTGCTTTTTTTGGAGGTTCTAGGAGAGAATCCATTTCCAGACTCTTTAAGAATCCATCCATTGGCAGAGTTCAATTGCAGGGGGTCCTACTGAGGACCTATTTCCTTGATGGATGTTGGCAGAGGGTTGTTCTTAGCTTCTTGAAGTGACCATATTCCTTGGCTCACGGCCACCTCCCTCCATCTTCAAAGCCAGTAATCGGGGCTCAAATTCTTCTCATGTTTCAGATGTTTCTGCCTCATCTAGCTGCTTCCTTTCTCTTCTGCTGCATGTCTCCAACTGTAGCCAGAGAAATTTCTCTCTTTTTAAGAGTTCATATGGTTAAATTGAGCACAGCTAGATAACCCAGGCTAATCTCCTCATCTCAAATATTGTACTCATATCTGCAAAGTCTCTTTAATATATAACCATAATATATTCATAGAATCTGGGAATCAAGGAGTGGGCCTCTTGGGGAGGAGATTTATTCTGTCTACCACACTATTCTTCAGATAAATTAAATTATAATTTAATAATAGATGACTGTATAGAGCCAAAAGCATCTTTAAATTGGGCAAAACAGTGTCTCAACAGAGTTTTCAGTTGTGTCATTCTGTGATCTTTATTTAGAATTACTCCAATCAGGGGGTGGCTGGATGGCTCAGTTGGTTAAGTGTCTGACTTCTGCGCAGGTCATGATCTCATTGCTCGTGAGTTCGAGCCCCATATCGGGCTCTGTGCTGACAGCTCAGAGCCTGGAGCCTGCTTCAGATTCTGTGCCTCCCTCTCTCTCTGCCTTTCCCTTGCTCATGCTCTGTCTCTCTCTCTCTCTCTCTCAAAGATAAATAAACATTAAAAAAAAATTAGAATTACTCCAATCAGCCTGGAATAGGGCACACAATCTTGATTACATATTAAAAAAAAGTTCAAAGCAGAAAAGCGTACAATTTCTTATATCATTTTCTTTTCTTCCATGTACAGAAGCTCATTTCAAAGCCTATCTGTAGTTACCAAACTTCGTAAACTCTTATTTTATGTTTTTGCTACCTAATTGTCTAAAAATGATATATATTTCTATTTTTCACTCTTTATTCTGAAAGTTTCTTCACTGACTTTTTTTAATTTTTATAAAAGGTACATAGAGTTTAAAATTTTAACCCTTTTTTAAGTGTAATTCACTGTCTTAAAGTACATCCACAGTGTTATATAACCATCACCACTATTTCCAGACTTTTTCATCATCTCAAGTAGAAATTCTATACCCATTGAGTAGTAATTCCCCAACACCCTTCTCCTGCCAGCTTCTGATAGCTTCTATTCTACTATCTGTCCCTAAAAATTGTTCTATTCTTGGGGCACCTAAGTTAAGCAGCTGACTTCAGCTCAGGGCATGATCTCACAGTTTGTGAGTTTGAGTCCCACGTCAGGCTCTGTGCTGACAGCTCGGTGCCTGGAGCCTGCTTCAGATTCTGGGTCTCCCTGGCTCTCTGCCCCTCCCCCACTCGTTCTGTCTTTCTCTGTCTCTCTCTCTCTGAAAAATAAATAAACATTATTTTTTTTTAATTTGCCTATTCTAGATACCTTACATATGTGTAATCATACAATTGTTTTCCTTTTGTGTCTGGCTTACTTCAGTTAACATGTTTTCAAGGTCCATCCATGTTGTAGCATGTATCAGAAATTTATTCATTTTGATTGCTGAACAACATTCCATTGTATATATGTACTACATTTTGCTTATCCATTTGTATGTCGGTGGACACTTGGGTTTCTTCTGCATTTCCCCTTTTGTGAATAATGATGTTAAGAACATGGGCGTATAAGTATCTCTTGGAGACCCTGCTTAACTTTTTTCAGGTGTATATGCAGAAGTGAAATCACTGGATCATGTGACAATTCTGTTTTTTACTTTTTGAGGAACTGCCGTACTGTTTTCTGTAGAAGATGCACCATTCTAAATCCCCACCAACAGTGTGGATTCCAATTTCTCCACGTCCTTGCCAATACTTATTATTTTCTGTTGTTGTTTTGTGTGTTTTTTGACAGCAACTACCCTACTGGATGTGTAGTGGGATTTAATTGTGGTTTTGATTTGCATTTTCCTAATTATCAGTGATGTTGAGCGTCTTTTCATGTGCCTGTTGACCATTTGCATATCTTCTTTGGAGAAATATCCACTCAACCCCTTGGCCCGTCTTATAATTTGTTTCTTGTTGTCGTTTTGTTGTTAAGTTGTAGGAATTCTTTATTCTCAATATCAAAAATAACCCACATCAGACATACAAGTTGCAAACATGTTCTCCCATTCTTTGGGTTGTCTTTTCACTCTCTTGATAGTGTCCTTTGATCTTTGATGCACAAGTTTTTAATTTTGATGAAGTCCAATGTACCTTTTTTATTGTTGTTGTTGTTCTTTTTTGCTGCTGATGCTTGTGCTTTTGGTATCATAGCTGAAAAATCATCGCTAAATTCAAGGTTGTAAAGATTTTCTTCTATGTTTTTGTCTAACATCTTTATGGTTTTAGTCCTTATATTTATGTCTTTGATCTGTCTTAAGTTTTTACTGACTCTTACACTTACAGTTTATTCTTCCATTTTCAAGATTTCAATTCAGATACAAAAAGTGTTGTTCATTTTGTTTTCTTTCTTTCTTTTTTTCTTTTCTTTCTTTTTTGGATTGGCAGCAAAAAAGATTTTCCCTTCTGTTTCAACTGGAAATCTGAAATGAACAGTCTCTGATTGCTTCGTATTGTGTTTTATTTGTTTTAATAAATATAATAGAGAATGAAGGTATAAATACTTTATAAACTATATCCACCAACCTTTTTCTCATACAGTTTAAAAATGTACACATGGAAATCTAAGGAACTAAGGTTTCTTCTGCTTGGGAAGAAAGTTGTTAAATTTGTGTATCTACTATTGTGTAGTAAAGGATTTGGCTCGCTTTTGTATACAGTTCTTAGGAAACAACCTCTTAACCTTTGGAATTTTCCAAGTGATAGGGGTATCTTTGTTATCTAGTGTGGACCCCTGGATCACATTTGATACTTTATGTTAATGAGTTGACTCTGGTGGGTCCTTAATTTATGCTAATGAAATGACCCAGAATAGGGGCTGGCCATGCCAGAAAGGCCAGTCATGTGATTAGAGTGTTTGGGCTTTAAACCAGGTGATATCTACCCTACCTCTGAGGAGGATAGGGAATCTGGAGATTGAGTTTAACCATATGGCCAATATTTTATTCAGTTATGCCCACATAATGAAGCCTCAGTAAAACTTTGGGCACCACAGCTTGGGTGAACTACCTCACCCTTTGATTCTGAAAGGGTCATAAATCCCTGAAAATTCTGCATTTGAAACTCTCCCAAACTTTGCCCTGGGTACCTCTCCTTTTGGGTGATTTGTATCCTGTTGCTATAATAAAACTAATTATATGGGGCGCCTGGGTGGCGCAGTCGGTTAAGCGTCCGACTTCAGCCAGGTCACGATCTCGCGGTCCGTTAAGCGTCCGACTTCAGCCAGGTCACGATCTCGCGGTCCGTGAGTTCGAGCCCTGGTCAGGCTCTGGGCTGATGGCTCGGAGCCTGGAGCCTGTTTCCGATTCTGTGTCTCCCTCTCTCTCTGCCCCTCCCCCGTTCATGCTCTGTCTCTCTCTGTCCCAAAAATAAATAAAAAACGTTGAAAAAATTAAAAAAAAAACTAATTATAAGTATGGTGCTTTCAGTAAGTTCTTTGAGCTTTTCTGCAAGTTATTGAACTTCAGAGGTATCATGGAACCCCTGAATTTGTGGCCAGCTGGTCAGAATTGAAGGTGGCTCTGGTGACTCCCAAACTTGGAGCTGGTATCTGAAGTGAGGACAGTCTTATGGAGGAGTATACACTTTATCTCAAATTTTGCCACCTCCCAATATCTATTCGAATAAATACTGTATGGTGAAGGGAATAGTCAGCTTCCTTTGTGTTAGGATACATTAGTGCCACCTCCCCAGTTGCCCCAAAGCAACTGAAACTCTGTACTTAGAAAGATACAATTAAAAACCATGTATCCTCAGAGATGTCTTTTAAAATTCAAAAGTATCTGTGATTGGTAGCATATCAAAGTGTTTTTAATCACTCATATCTAAGGCCACTTAATCTGTTAGAGTAGTAAAAACAACCTGTCATGATGTATGAAAGAATAAGAGTTTCAAGAAAGGATAGTAACCTGAGAAAATTTCAAGGCTGGGTTTTCATGTGGACTACCAGAGAACACCATGTCCTCTGGAGATGTAAGCAGGAAAAGAGAGCGTAGAGAGAAGGGGCAAGATACTTTAAGAACAGGGTGAGAATGTCCCCAGTGCAAACCATTAATTTCATTAAACCATTAACAACCATTAACATAGCCTAAGGCTAAGCATACATTTTGAAATAAAAATTATTAATCTCAAAATCCACAGAAGATACAATGCATACGTGTGGGGTGCCTGGGTGGCTCAGTTGGTTAAGCATCCCATTTTGGCTCATGGTCTCATGAGTTCAAGCCCCATGTCGGGCTCTGCACTGACAGCTCAGAGCCTGGAGCCTGCTTCAGATTCTGTGTCTCCTTGTCTCTTAGCCCCTTCCATGCTCATGCTCTCTCTCTCTGTCTCTCGATAATAAATAAACATTAAAATTTTTCAAATAAATAAAAAACAATGCATATTTGTTTTCCTTTTGTGTAAAAAAAAAAAAAAAAAAAAGAAAGAAAAGAAAAGAAAAAGAGCTTTCCTAAGCTCATCCCCCTTAATACAGATAACAAGAAAGCACCGGGGCAGTCCCAAGCCATAAACCAACAATGAAATCCAGTGACCTTTATTTGTTGTTGTAGATACTTGTAGAATTGTAGACAAGTGAACTGAATAACTGTGAAGCAGACTCATGTGATTCACCAAAGAGACTTCTGCGTTGTGAAATCTATGCATTAAATATTTATTAAGCAGTACCTGTAGTTCACCCTTGTAGTAAGTTTTATAGGATATTCAAAAGAAAAATCAGAATCAGATTATCTTCAGGAATTGTATCATTATGCTGGGGAAACATTTCACATTTTAGTGATACACAAAATGTAGTAAAAAATAATTCATTCTGAAAAAGATAAATAAGTCTAGAACACACAAAAGTCACTGGTTATTCCTGGGTGAGTGTTTCAGAAAAAAATTTACATAAGGTTATTTCTTAGAAGGAGTTTACAAATAAATAGCAATTTTATAGGCAGATTGTGGCACGATGTGTATTTTGGGTAGACAGAATAAAATATGTATGAAAAACAGAAAGTAATAGAAGGACAGATTTAAAGAGAAAGTAAAATAAATATAAAAGGTAGGACAGTCTAGCCATAAACCAACAGCTAAACCCAAGGAACTTTGTGGAGGAACAGAGAGGTTCAATCAAGAAAGTTCTCCTGTGTCCTCCTAAGGAGCCTATGCTTTATTGAGTAGTGAAGTCAAGTGAAGGGTTATCAGGAATAGTGATTACAGTGAAAAATAAAACAGAACCCTGGCTTTAGTGTGAAGAGAATTAGACAGGAGTGGAAGAGAGGCAGGTAGAAAAGTTAGGGGGGTATTTCAATAACCTTGCTAAATTATGAGTACTTAATACTATTATGGGTAGGGTGAGGTGCAATAGGAGAAAAATAGAGAAACTGAAGATATACAAGGATTGCCACCAACCATTGTTACTGGGGGTGAAGGGATAAGAATGGTCTTGAATTAGTTTGGTTTTAACATGTAGTGTTTTAGGTATCTGTGGAAAAGCCAAGGACAGATAGAGATATAAGCATAGAACTCAGGAGAAAAAAAAATGCATTCTAATTTACACCACTGAGAGTTATTATTGTATTGATTCTAGTTGAAGCCCCTGGAGTGAATGAAATTGCTCAGAGAAAGTAGATGCAACTAAAGAATATAAGGAAAGAAATATAAACCATGATCCTGGGGAACACTAACCCCAAATGAGATAGAAAGAGAATGCAGTAAAAAGAATAATATAGAATAATCTGGGAAGTAGAAGGAAAAGAAGAAGAGAGTGGGGGTGGCAGCCAAAGGAAAAGCTTTTCACAAAGGGGCAGTGGCCCACAATTTCAGTTACCACATGAAGAGCACAGGAGAACAATGTTGAGAACGGCCAACTGGATTTGAGAATTACAAGGTTGTGAGGAACCGTCTGTGATACAGATTCAGTCATACCCTGAGGGTTATCTCCACTTCCTCCTCCTTTAAGTCAAGAAGGTCAAGCTTGACCAGGAGAAGCAGGGCAGCTTGGTGAAACACACACAGTTGAGAGGCTTGCACATGTGTATACACTAAACAATAGGATTCATTAATAAATCAGAAGAACAGATTAATGGAAATAAAGGACAATCAGAGAGAGAGGAGGTCGACTTGAGTTCAGGGGAGGATTGTGCCTTAAAATTAACATAAACACATGATATGCTGAATATGAGAAAGAAAGATGATTCTGGGCTTGAAGTATTTGAGAGACTTGGAGCTGTCAGGGCTTGTGCAGGACCTTGAAGGCTGACCCAAGTTAACGGGAGAGAAGATGTGAGCACTTGGGGCAGAGAAACATAGTCACACAAACTGTTCATCAAACTGCTCGTCAATTTTAGGAGAAGCTTCATGGTGTGAGGATCTAGAGTTACAAATTGAAACTGAGAAGTTTTATAGTTTCTAGAATTTCTTTCCTAAATTGAGCTATAAATGTTTGATAGTCAATGGAATGGGCTGAGGCATATCACCATGTTTTTCTTATTCTGTTGTAAAAGAATGAGAGCCAGAAAAAGATCATATACCACAAAATATACCACTTAAGCTCACCACGTGGAACTAGAATACCTAGGGGTTTTGTTCCTTTTCATTTATTTTTACTTGTAGGCAAGATTTTTTTGTTTGTTTGGTTGGGTTTTTTTGTTCTGAAAGTGTGCAGGTGTGGCATAAAAGCTAATCTTAATAAAGATAATATAAAGAAGTGAAGTAAAATCATTCATCCTACTTCCATCCAGAGATGATAGTCATTATAGATAATAACTATATATTTTTAGGTAAATACCCTTCTGGTCTATGCATTTGTTACATAATTGATACACTGCAAATAGAGAGAATATAACTTTAATTTCATACATTTATAAGCAATTTTCCATGTCTTGAAAAAAGCCTTGTAAAACATTTTGAAGGTCTACAAAGCATGTTCTAATATGTTTAGCCATTTGCTTATTATTAAATATTTAGTTTGGGTTTATTTTCATAATTCTAAATAATATTTATGTGCATATATCATTGTATACATTGCAGGTTATCATCTTATAATAAATATTAGACATTATATTATGAAAACAATGGGTGGAACTGAGATATCTTATTTCCTCAACTGATATTTTTATCAAACTCACGAAATATTTGTTTTATGTAATTTAATGAATGACCAAGAATTAAACCCATGCCTTCACATACAAAGGGAAGGATAGTTTGTTTTCTCCTCTTGGGGTCTTTGATATTGTAGTATTAGAATAAGTTTGTGGGAAACTATTTGGTGGAAGCACTTGGTTTGTTTAGCTAAGTTGAAGGAAGAGAAACAAAATAGTTATATACCTGGAACAGTGCTGCATATCTACTGTAATGCATATAACTAAAATAAAATATGATTTATAACAGTACTTAGAACAAGAATCACTATTACAAGGAACATTCATGGAAGAAATTTTGTTAGAAATATGAGTTTACCTGTATTTCTTTTTTTTTATGAATATAATTTATTGTCAAACTGGCTTACATACAACATCCAGTGCTCATCCCAACAAGTGTCCTCCTCAATGCCCATCACCCATTTTTTCTCTCCCCCACCACCCCCATCCACCCTCAGTTTCTTCTCCGTGTTTAAGAGTCTCTTGTGGTTTGCCTCCTCCCTCTCTGTTTGTATCTATTTTTTACCCTTCCCTTCCCCCAGTTCAGTTTCTCAAAATCCACAAGTGAAAACATATGATATCTGTCTGACTGACTATCTGACTGACTTATTTCACTCAGCATAATACCTTCCAGTTCCATCCATGTTGCTGCAAATGGCAGGATTTCATTCTTTCTCATTACCAAGTAGTATTCCATTGAATATATAAACCACATCTTCTTTACCCAGCTGATGGACATTTAGGCTCTTTCCATAATTTGGCTATTGTTGGAAGCACTGCTATATGCACTGTGGGGTACACGTGCCTGTATGCGTCAGCACTACTGTATCCCTTGGGTAAATTCCTAGTAGTGCTATTACTGGGTCATAGGGTAGTTCTATTTTTAATTTTTTGAGGAACCTCCATACTGTTTTCCAGAGTGGCTGCATGCAACCCACCGCTGAAACTAATAGCTTCCTTTTATTCAATAGCTTAATGTAAATCCCATGACAAAATATAGTATGAACTCTTAGGTAAACTGGTAGGTAGGTAGACAGATAATTTTATACATCAACTTTACTGGACTAAGATACCCAGTTGTTTGGCAGTATCAGTGCAGATACTACTGTGAAGGTATTTTTTAGATGTGATTAACATTTCAATGAGCAGACTTTGAGTCAAGAAGATTACTCTCCATGTTGTGGGTGGGCCTCATCCAGCCAGTTGAAGGCCCTAAGAGAAAAGACGGAGGTCCCTGAGAAGGAAGGCATTCTGCCTTCAGACTGCCTGCAGATTCAAGACACAACATCAACTCTTGCTGGAATTTCCAGACTGCTCATCTGCCCTACAAGTTTCAGACTTGTCAGCCCCACGATCACAACAATATGAACCAATTCTTTAAAATAAATAACTTTCTCATTTATGACATATATTAGGTAGGATAACTATGTAGGACAGGTGATAAAAAGGGATACAAATATGTATCTTCTATTGTTTTTTCCCCTCTCCAGAGAACCCTAATATAAATAGATAGGTAGGTAGTTGCATGGATATGGATGGAGAAATAGGTAGATAAAGAGGTGCTGCCTCCAACTGATTTGAGAGTGTGTGCTGAAAGTACATTGTAATTAGAGTCAAAGACTGGGGTCCTGGCTCTACCATTTACTAGTTGTGTGGCCACAGAAAATATTTTAACCTTTTTGGGTAACAGTGTCCTCATTTATAAAATAGAATCAGTAATATCTTTTTTGCACATTTGACATTATGAAAATTAATGATAAAAATAACATGAATAATGGCCTGCTTTCTAATACACATTGAGTGCTAACTGAACCATGCAGTGGTAATCACTTTGCACGCATCATCTCATTTAATCTTCACCAAAGACCTTTGAAATAGATACAATTATATCTTATGGGGCACCTGGGTGGCTCAGTCAGTTAAGCAGCCAACCTTGGCTCAGGTCATGATCTCACAGTTCGTGGGTTCAAGCTCCACATCGGGCTCTGTGCTGACAGCTCAGAACCTAGAGCCTTCTTCAGATTCTATGTCTCCCTCTCTCTCTGTCCCTCCCCTACTCACACTCTGTGTCTCACTATCTCTCAAAAATAAATAAATAAACAATTATCATGAAAAGATGCTCAATGTCACTCTTCATCAGGGAAATACAAATCAAAACCACACTCAGATACCACCTCACACTGGTCAGAGTGGCTAAAATGAACAAATCAGGAGACTATAGAAGCTGGAGAGGATGTGGAGAAACGGGAACCCTCTTGCACTGTTGGTGGGAATGCAAACTGGCGCAGCTGCTCTGGAAAACAGTGTGGAGGTTCCTCAAAAAATTAAAAAATAGATCTACCCTATAACCCAGCAATAGCACTGCTAGGAATTTACCCAAGGGATATAGGAGTGCTGATGCATAGGGGCACTTGTAGCCCAATGTTTATAGCAGCACTTTCAACAATAGCCAAATTATGGAAAGAGCCTAAATGTCCATCAACTGATGAACGGATAAAGAAGATGTGGTTTATATATATAATGGATTACTACTTGGCAGTGAGAAATAATGAAATCTGAACTTTTGTAGCAACGTGGATGGAACTGGAGATTGTTATGCAAAGTGAAATAAGTCAGGCAGAGAAAGACAGATACCATGTGTTTTCACTCATATGTGGATCCTGAGAAACTCAACTGAAGACCGGGGGGAAGGGAAGGGGTGAAAAAAAAGTTACAGAGAGGGAAGGAGGCAAACCATAAGAGACTCTTAAATACTGAGAACAAACTGAAGGTTGATAGGGGGTGGGAGGGAGGGGAGGGTGGGTGATGGACATTGAGGAGGGCACCTGTTGGGATGAGCACTGGGTGTTGTATGCAAACCAATTTGACAATAAATTTCATAAATAAAAAAAAACTATAATTATGTCTTAATTTTATAGATAAAATCTCAGCTTGGGTATTACTTCCTCAGAGACCATCCTGATCATCTTACCTAAAATAACACCCATTCTATTGCAATTCTCAATCATCTCTCTGATTAATATTTTAAGAGCAGTAAGCACAGTCCAAGATTTTCTTCCTTAAAAGACTTGTTTACTATTTTACTATTAACTTGGCAGAGAATAGGCATTAATTTAATACTTGAAAAATGAATGTGTGAATGAATGAACAAAATGTTTTGGGGCGATATTGAGCATATGTGATAATTCACCATATATAACCATTAAAAATTTACAAGTAAAATCTCCAGGATGAACATTATTGCAGTTTATACTTCTACACAAGCAACGGGCCTGCACGACTCATCTCCACTCTTGCTGAGGGACCTGAAGCTCAAGCAGTTCTTAGTCATCATCTCCACTGCCCTGTAGGACCTGACAGCTGCAAAAACGGATGAAGAAGGGAGATGCACTCCACAACCTCACATACTCTCTCCTTGCGCAATACTTTCTCTGGAAAAGCTAATATTTAGTGCATTATGTTGATTTCTGCCTCTTCCACCATAATTTCCCTTTTAATGGATCCAGTCTTTCACTAGAAAGTCCCTTTGGCTCTGCTGTCTTGTTGTTAGGGTCTTGGTTTTATTTGAGGACCTCCACCTCTCCACTAGCTCCTGTACACAGCAGGCTGTACCCCAGAGAAAGGAGGAGTTCCTGGAGGTGGTCAGAGTGGTCATAAGTAGAGGTCCCAGAAATGCCGGGCACATGTACATATGAAAAGCAACCAAGAACAAACACCTTTGTTTCCCCACCATAGTCTAGGATGAGCCAGCCTGACTGGCAGGGGCTTGAGGAGGAGTGTGAGAAGAAATATTTAAACTGAAGTTTTACTGATGGGTAAACTGTGACCCTACAGGTCATGATTTGCCCAGGTTTACATGTTAATGACAGAGAGAGGGTAGAACTCTTGATAATGATTCCATTACATAGTGTTTCACTTTTTTTTCATAACTGACAATAAACATTACAAAACTTATTCTTAATAAATACATTTGAATAATAAAGGGAAGAAATGCTCTTTCAGAAGATGATAGATGAATACCTGCATTTGGCAAGGCATTCTCTTCCCAGAGGCCTAATTAGGTTATAATTTCAAAAGATGCTTCATGTGGCTCTCTGATGGTGCCACTACTACAGTTTCATGCTTCATTTCTCACCCTCCCCTGAAACGCTGTTGCACATGGTCCAGCAGCTGTTGTAACCAGGCATCAAATTTTCCTTTTACTAATAATTTTGTAGAAATCCTGATATGGTCACTTTTATCTTTTTTTTTTTATTTTGAGATAAAAAGAGGGCACAAGTGGGGGAGAAAGAGAGAGAGGGTGAGAGAGAATTGCAAGCAGGCTCCACGTTGTCAGCACAGAGCCTGATGCATGGTTTGAACTTACGAACCATGAGATCATGGCCTGAGCCGAAATCAAGAGTCAGACACTCAACTGACTGAGCTACCCAGGTGCCCCCGTCACTCTTTAAATGCAAAGTCAAAGAAAAAATATTACTTTATCTTCCAAAACCAATGCTTGCAGAGTCAAGTTGTGAAGGGCACTTTCCATTTGGCTCGTATTTGGAGTTTTATGAGTTGAATTATGAGGCATCATCCAGCAAAATTAAGCATTATCTATAGACTGGTGGTTCTCTTCATTGGCAAATTGTGCTTCAAAGTTGTGCAATTACTGGTTCAGACTTACAGGCTGGATGAGACAAACCACGCTTCAATCTGATGTGACATTCTTCAGTGTTAGAGGGTAACTTGTGAGCATTTGGTCTCACAGGGCTTAGTTATTTATATTTTCAATGACAACTCATAATTTCATCTGCATTTCTCTCCTAAACACATTCATATCCAGAATCCCAGAATCCTTCATTTCTCTGTTATTTTGTATTATGTTTGCATTATTTCCTTTGTCATCTTTAAAATCACCCTAAACTCATTCTTTTCATCATTTCTGAACAAAGTAGTCACAGAAAGCAAACTTTGTTTTAATGCATAGTTGACTTGGCACACTGTAATTTTACAAGAGTGTAGCAAAGGCAGAGGCTGCTACAAAGTGAGATGGTTTCCCATAGGCCTTAATTATATATTTCTATCAGACAAGGTAATTCACTGAAATAAAAATTTTCACAGCAAAGTAGTGAGAACGGTAGCCATCTAATTAAGTCGTTCCCTAGGTGAGAGAAATCAGATAAAAATATCTAGGTGGGCTCCATGTAACATCTAGTCCATTCTTTCTCTAACTTTCATTTATCTTACTTTAAATAAAGAGGGATGAGGGAGTACTTATTTGGGAAAGTTTAAAGAGAGCTGTAGAAATAGCCACTAGTGATGAGGTGAAAAATGTTCCATAGAATGAAATAGAATGTATAGAAACAGCAAGTACCTGCCGCTCCCTTCAAATATGCTAATGAATACACTGAAACAAGACAAAAATTATGTATATACTCTGCTCTGTACTAAGAGGAAAATGTTTATAAATAAGAATGACTCCTGGGAGAATGTATATATAAAAGTAGACTATGACTATGTCCATATCAATATTTTCAGGAAATATTGTCCTGTCTTCCTTTATTTTTTAAAATGTTTATTTATTTATTTTGAGGGTGGAGGGGCAGAGAGCAAGGGAGAGAGAAAATCCTCAGCAGGCTTCGCACTGTCAGTGCAAACAGCACTCTACGTGGGGCTCTATCTCACGAACTGCAAGACTGCGACCTGAGCCGAAATCAAGAGTCCGATGCTCACCCAACTGAGCCACCCAGGCACCCCCGTCTTCCTTTAAATGCATCCTGACAGTGAGCAGTTTTTACTCACTTCATTGCTACCAACTTTGATCCCAAACACCGTGAGCTCACACCTCAGTTACATCAGTGGCCTAATGTCCTTACTTCCTACCCTTACTCTTTACAGTGCTTTATCAAATCAGCACTCACAGTGATCCTTTAAAAATATAAGGTAGGTTGGGGCACCTGGGTGGCTCAGTGGATTGAGCATCCGACTTCCGCTCAGGTCATGATCTCACAGTTCCTGGGTTGGAGCCCCAGGTCGGGCTCTGTGCTGACAGCTCCCAGCCTGGAGCCTGCTTCGGATTCTGTTGTCTCTATCTCTCTCTCTCTGCCCCTTCCCCACTCACATTCCGTCTCTGTCTCTCAAAAAATAAATGTAAATGTAAATATATATATATATATATATATATATATATATATGGCAGGTTGTATCAATATTCATTTTAAATTTGGTGGTCTCTGTCATTCAGGATGGAAGCCTTACAATGACCTAAAAGCCTTACTGAATATAGAACCTGGTGTTCTGAGCATTTTCTTATTTCTTTGTAACAGATCACCTTAAAAGTTAGTGGATGAAGAAACACTGATTATGTTATATATCTCCTCATTATTAAATCAGATAAAACTATATTTTATTATTATATCTGGGGTTGATTAAGCTTGGCTGGTGGTACTTTCTTGGGTTCTCTCATGCACTTGGAGTCCAATGGTGGCTGGGCTGGAATCATCTGACAGGCCTTTTAAGTTACAAGTCTGACAACTGATGCTGTCAGTAGTCTGTTAGTTGGTGGCCTGTTCTTGTGGCCTGACAGCTGTGCTCTAAGAACAAGTATCCCAAGGAACGGAAGGTACAAGGTGTCAATTTCTTAAGTTTTGCAGCTAGAAACTAGCACAGCATAACTTCAACTATATTATATTGGCCAACTAATCACCAGGCCTAGATTTAAAGGGAAGGGACCTAGGCCCCACCTCTTGATGGGAGGAATGTCAAAAAATTTGGGAGTTATGTTTTAAAATAACTATAGCTGATTACTTCTCAGACCTTACCTTGTATACCTCTTCGTGTTGACTCATTTCTAGGCATACTCACCTCCTTGTTGTTCCTTGAACACATCAGGTGGACTCCCTTCTTAAGGCCTTTGTACTAGTGCTCCCTCTGTGTCCACAAATGAACCATCTCCTGTCTGCTCTCCCCGCCCCCAACACTGTCTAAATTCAATAGTGTTCCTGAAAGTCACATCTAAAATTCCTTCCTTGAAAGTATGCTACTTTTTATACTAGGTTGTTCATTTCTTATAGGAACTTGATCTTACTTTTCCTTTGGTAAGCTTAATGAATTCAGTTATTACTGAATACAGAGTGGGTGGAAGGGTGATTAATCATTGATATTTATAATGAAGACTTAAGAGTACACAAATAAACTTGACTCATCAAAAAAAATATAGTTGGCAAGATATAGTTAGTAAAACAAGGTTTTTTATGGTTGGTTGTTTATTTATTTATTGAGAGAGAGAGAGAGAGAGAGAGAGCACAGGGCAGAGGGCAGAGAGAAAGAGGGAGAGAGAGAATCCCAAGCAGGTTCCATGCTGTCAGTGCAGAGCCTGATGTAGGGCTCAATTCCGTGAGATCATGACCTGAGCTGAAATCGAGTTGGACTCAACAGACTGAGCCCCAGACAAGGTTTTAACAATTGTATTTTCATAAGATTTTCAATAATGAATATTAATATAAAGAGAGGATTATGGTTAACTTAGAGTTAACCAGAAAATGATTTGAAATACTTCTTTCTTTAGATTTCTTTAAGTTCAAGTTTCTACTGAAAGAAACATGTAAAGTTACATCACAATAGATAAAAATTGCATCTCATATTTATGTATACTTGAGTATTATGTTCAGGGTTTTTGCTGAGAAGTGATGTGATAGTTTGTTCAAAGATACATTTTATTTTTGCTATCTTACAAACTGGCAATAAAAAGCATTACAAATGGATGAAAATTTTCAGGCTTTTAACAGGTGATTGAGAAACGCATGCTTTGGTGAAGAAGGATAAAACATACAGTTGCAAAAATGTCCTTTGATGAACGATGTAGGAGGAAGGGCTAAAACATAATTATCCTATGTCACTCCTTGTGTCTAATTAACCACTAAGTGCTATCTACTCAATCTCTTGAATCTGTCCTTTTCTTTCCACCCTAGTACCAGCAACTTGAATTATGGCGTCATCATTTTGCAGTCCACTAAGGTAACAATTTTCTAAATGGATTCCAACACTCCTATCTTGCCCCTCTAAGTTCACTTTTCACATTGTCAGGGTAATATTTCTTGAAACAAAACTCAGTCATGCAGTGACACAATTCCTTTCTTAAAACCTTTCCATAGCTCTCCTTAGGCCTAAGGAAAAGGAAAGTTGAAAATCCCCAGTGTGACACCTAGGTCCTTTTATGGCCTGGCACCTGCTTCCCTCTTCAACTCCACCCTGTACCGTTCCCTCTCATACTCCCCATTCAAAATCCACTCATTTGGAAGCACTTGCAGTTCCTTGAAAAGAACCATGTTTTTCTTACTTTTGAGTGTTTGCACTTGTAATTCCTTCTGTCAAAACACCTCTTTCCTTTCTTCTGTAGGAATATATGAAGGTGTTAATATCTGTCCATTATCTAGTCCTCTCTGTGCACATGAAGTGGGAATTGTGAATATAGAAAATTATGCGCAAGTCAGATGGTTTGAGACAAAGTAGGAATATCATCAAGACCAGGATGGACTGATCAGCATGCGTGGTCATACGCATTACCCAGGTTAAAAGAAGGTCCAGCAGTATATCACACTGGACCATTGACTCTTGGCAAGGCCAAGGCTGGATACACACTCCCTTGCTCTCAGATGGGAATAACTGAATGTGTGTTGTCTCTGGCTTATTGCTGATAGAGAAGGCCAAATGTACCTGGGTCACTAAGAAATTCTTCTGACTACATTGGATCTGGTGCTAATGACTTAGAATCTGATAGCGTGAAACTACTGGCCAGCAGTCAAACTTGAGGATTAATATTTCCCTGCTTCTGGATGACTTTCCTTACTTCTCCCTGGCCTCTCCTTTCCACACTGGGCCAATGGCCTGCTGTGTGTCTGTGGTAGCCTGTGCTTCCCTCTGTAATAGCATGTGCCAACCTCTATTGGTTGTAAATACCTGTTTATTATTTTACCTCCTCCACCTGTCTGTATGTTCTTTAATGACAAGGACTATGAATGATATCCCATCACCTAGCACAGTACCTGACACATAATGCATTTTGAATTAATAAAAGGAAGTCCTGAGACCTTGAAGAATACCGAAGTTTGAGACTATCACTTCAGTATATTCAAATTGTTAGAGAAAAACAAAAAGTACAAAACCTGCAAGTAGAGGACAACATTTTCCTGGATAAGAATTCTTCAGCTTACTTGGTAAGGACATGCGGTTCCAGTTTCTATAACATCACGTTATAACATACTGGTCAGAGTTGACATCCTTGCATTACTCTTAATCTCAAGGCAAAATGATGACTATTTCATCAAATTTGTCAAATGCCTCTTTTGATTCTATGGAGGTTATTTCATACTATTTTCTTCTAAATGTGATAATTAAATTAGTAAAAATGTTAGTGCTGAACAAATTTAGCTTTTCTGAGATAAACTCTGTTTGATTATGATGTATTATCCTTTTTATGTATTGCTTGATTTCATCCATTAATATTTTGTGTCTATGTTCATAGGTTTCAGATTTGATAAGTTCTTTTGACATTGATTCAGGTTCACTGAATCCTTTCCCATCTGTGCCCAGACCACATTAGCTTATTAAATAAATTCTTTATGATTTCACATATTCTTTATCCTTAGGAATCCCATTTGATTCTTTTTAGTTTCTCTCTCCTATTGTTCCCTTAAGTTGCTAAATTTTCTTCTAGAATATTTAACATATTTCTCATAGTTATTTAAAGATTCTGTCTGAAAATTCTAACATCTGGACCATCTCTGCGTCTGATTTTATGAAGTCTTTCCTCTTTTGAGTATATGCATTTTTTTGTTTACTTCTTTATGCGTCTTACAAGTTTTCATCACTTTACAGTTACCATATGAAAAAAAGAAAAAAAAACAGGATCTTAATAAATATTATATACCACCTAGAAAAATTTATGTTGGGTAAGGCGGTCTAATGCTCACAGCCTTCTGACCCCTGCTTGGCCTCATGGGAACACTCCTTGGGCCTGGAACACTTCCTTACTAAGAGATAAAGAGCCCACACAACCTGTGTCAGGTTATCTCCTTATATGGGAATATCTTTCCCTGTTTCAGCCTCAATGAGTGCACTTTCATTCTGCTTAAGTGTGTGTGTTACAAGGTACTTGGACAAACTCACCACTATCTGTCCTCCATGCAGAGGGGACAGCATCCTTCCATTGCAGCAAGAGAAGGGTATATATAGGAGACTTGATGGGTTGGCTCTCAGGAGAGACCTGCTGGCTATAGGAACCAACAGCCACTACAGAAGCTAACCTTGCTCTGTCTCTTCTCTGTGTAAGTAAAGCATTATTCCATCTGGTGCTTAAGTGCCTGGTGTTTTCCTTCATGATTCTGATATCCAGATTCAGTGGGTGGAAATGTTTGGACTTCTAATTTTTTTGGTTGGCATAATGATGATCTTTGCTATTCTCCACATAGTTGGAATCTTCTCTTGGGATTGGGGATCAGTGCACACTGTTCTACCAGACATTATGTCTCTTATTCTCTCAGTCTTTTGGTATAAGGGCCTGAGTTAATGCAATCTATATTTTATTTAGGTCTGAGCTTTGTTGTACTTATAGTTAGATTCAATTCACCACTGGCTTCAAATTTTGGAGGGGAAGATCATAAGCTTTCCCTTAGAAAAAGTTGAGAGGCTAGAAATGCATTGAGCTATTCCTGAAAACAGCATTATGATTTGGGAATGATCCTTAGAGGATGCAATATAGTTTTAATATCCATACTGCAGATAGATTTTTATTCTTTAAATGGAATTTTGGTATATAAAAATAAATGAAACATCTTTGAGTCAACTAGGTTAAATAAAATTTGTGTGACAAAAGGGTAAAATGTTGTTATGATTACAGTAAGGTAGTGGCCACAATGGGAAGATACTCATGATATCTTAAGATCTGGCCCAATGCAAAGTTCATAGCAGATTTCAAACAATGATAGTCTCTTTGGACTAGGTGTACTACCAAGGTAATTATTTCTAAAAGGGCAGTGTCTCTAACTAAATCAGTAATTTGTTGTAGCCTAGTGTTTGTCAGAATATGGTGTCAATTCAAATCACTTGGAGATCCTGTTAAAATTTAAGTTCTAATTCAATAAATTTGAAGTGAGATTTGAGATTCAGCATTTCTAAATCGTCTCCCAAATGATGCCAACCCTCGGATTAAACCTTGAATAGCTATGGTTTAGTCACCTGGCCCTGAAATCAAAATGTCTGACTCCTCACTAACAGTATTCCAAAATGGTTCTTAATGATCTACACCTGCTCATATTAACCCTTGTATTGTCGCCTCCCGCATTGTATTAGGATTTGTCTGTGTGACCAGTTAACTATGGAAGAAATGATGGTCTGTCACTTCCATGATTAGGTTACCAAAATCACTGTGGTTTCTGTCTTTGGTTCACCTCTTTTCTCTGGGTCTCATATCACTTACTTTGATGAACACTAACTGCCATATCATGGACATCCCTATGGAGAGGCTGATTTAATTACGAACTATGGCCTAAAGCCAACTGACAGTGACAAACTGAGATTCAGAGTGGATCCTTCAAGCCTATTTAAGCCATCAGATGACTATAACCTCAGAGGCCAGTTTGACTACAACCTTGAAAGAGACTCTGAGAACCACCCAACTAATCTGCTTCTGGATTCCTTACCCTCAAAAACTGTTAAATAACAAAGGTTTGTTATTTTAATTCAGGGACTAATTTCTTATGGAGTAGTAGATAACTAATACAAGTTTCTTAAGCTCTATATATTGTTATTAATTAATGTTTATTTATTTATTTTGAGAGAGAGAGAGAGAGAGAGAGAGAGAGAGAGAGAGAGAGAATCCCAAGCAGGCTCCATACTTAGCATAGAGCGCAATGCAGGGCTCAATCTCAAGAACTGTGAGGTCATGACCTGAGTCAAAGCCAAGAGTTGGACATTTAACTGACCAAGCCACCCAGGCACCCCTTAACTTCTCCATTTTCAATTCAATAGTGTTAGTGGATTTTAGAGAAACCAGATTAATACTTTTCACTCTGGGTGCCTTAGTGATTGAATTATATCACCTTCCCTTCTCCCCCCAAGTATGTTCAGTTCCTAATCCCTAATCCCTGTGAATATTACCTTATTTCAAAATAGGGTTTTTGCAGATGTAATAAAGTTAAGATGAGATCATTCTGGATTGGGGTGGGCTCTAAGTCCAATGACTGATGTCCTTATATGGAGAGACATAGAGACACAGACACACAGGGAAGAAGACCATGTGATGCCAACAGAGGCAGAGAATGGAGAAATGCCGCTACAAGCCAAGGAATGCCAAGGATTACCAGCAATCAGTAGAAGCAAGAAAGAGGCAAGGAAGGATGCTTCCCTTTCAAAGCTTTCAGAGGGAGCAAGGCTCTGCCAACACATTGACTTTTGGCTTCTAGCCTCCTGAACTATAAGGGAATAAATTTCAGTTGTATTAAGCCACCCAGTTTGTGGTAATTTTTTATGGAAGCTCTAGGAAACTAACAGATGCTCAACAGAATTATCTATGAAATATCTAAAAATGGACATGCCAGTTTCCCATTGAAGACATAGTGAGTAAGGATCTCAAATTCTGATTCTTATTCATAAATACCTGAGACTCAGGTATATGTGTTTTAACTCCTAAAGCTTATTATAATGCATAGTCAAGCTTGAAAATCACGGAGCTAGATGATTTTGAAGTCTTAACTTTACAATTCGATGGCTTCAAGTCCCGATGGAGTATTTGAAAATAAGAAAGATATTAATTTATAGGCTACTTTGGTTATTCATGCAAACACATGAAAGTCATTTGCAATTGTTTGTGTGGATACATACATAGACTTAATTAACTGTTTGGTACGTAGACATTCTAGGTGTTGAGTTGTTTACATTAAATTGTTTGTTTTGGAGTTAATGCCAGTTTCAAAGACAAGTGCATTTAAATGTGTAAAGATTTATGATTATTCTAAACAAGAACAGCATATGGTTTTGCTCCACAAAGAATAACTGCCTGTATTTCGCTGCATTTTTGAATTGTGTGATAAAGTAGAAAATTATCAGGATCTGGCTCTTCAGTTTTTGCTAAAATAATTACTGAAAAAAATGAACAGATGCTAGCTATAAATAAATTTCATAAACTCAGATATTGGAGATCTTCTGTGGATTCTGGGCACTACTTGTAGAAATATATTTATGATGGCTTCAATGAAACAATTATTTTGTACTTTTCCAGGTCAGTGCAGTGAGGTGAATCTCTCCCCCAAAAATACCAGAGCCAACACGGTGTCAGAATGTCATAGTTTTTATCTGGCAGTAGAAGGGCAAAGAAGCTCATATTCCTATATAACCAGAGACTCAGCAGTCATAAATTACCTCCAAAATCATACTGCTCTTCTTTTTCTGTTCTCCACTGGCAGTACCCAAAGCACAGAAAATACGATTTTTCTACTGAAAATAGATATTCTAAAATTTGTTTCTATGACTTATAAAAGAAGAGGTGATACCAATAGGCTATTACCACATGCATCTCAGGACACTTGGTGAGGGCCTGGTGATAAAGGGCTGCCAGTCAAATTTATCAACGAGAAGGATGAGGCCAATTGATAAATGCCATTCTTGGGGAATTAAATTTAGAACTGCTATCATTGCCACACGCAGAGCAAGACTGTAAAATAAGGTGAATATACACAGAAAAGTTGAGAAGTATAAGATTCTATTTCTAACATCAGACACTTACCGGAGGGCAACTTAGGATTTATGATGATTTCTGCATATTCAGGCAGAAGGAGCCAGCATGCAGCAGAAGATGTGATTCACATGTGGGCTTCAATTAAGGATATCAAAGAGCAACCAGGGAACAAGATGCAAGGGTAGGAAGGTAATTAGAACCTACTCTTAACATTTCTTAATTGCCAACCTTTATCAGTAGCAGATGGTAGGTGAGCAGGAATTTTGGGGAATAGCCACCTTTTTGACATTACCTCTAATTAAGAAGGCTTTCTCAGTTATCAGGACAAACTTTGAAATCATTGTATTTTTCCCAGGTCAATATTAACTCAGAAGGTGTAATGAAGTCTGTTCCCCTTCTGTCTATCATTTACTCTAGCTGCTCCCATCTGTTCTAAGGTGAAAAGATGAACTTTTCAATGATTCTTGTCCAAGCTGCACACTCAGAGGTCCCCAATGACTCATGAGTGTTACTTCTCACTGGATAACCCTATCATTGAGACAGACCTGGAGAATCTAAAATGGGCTCTAATATGTCAGATTGTCATTATGTCACAGCAAGGGAATTTGATACAAAACAACAATGAAATAAAACATTGCTACTTTACCATTCACCTCAAAAGCAATACTGTTTTGAAAAAGGGAAACCATCCCAGACCAGCACAAGTTGAGTGCAGACCAGTTGAAGATGTTTGTATACTTCTTTACAAATCCTGTTCTTGGCAGACTCTAGGTTAAGATAATAACTCTGCCTAAATGCGCAGTTTTCTTAAATGTCTCTGGTATGTGTGTCTGTAAATTACTCTGATAAATGCACCTGATACAACATGATCACTTTGATAGCTTCTCTTTTTATAGAACACTTGTCAGTTATTCTATGACAATGATTTGCAAAGTGTGGTTTTCATACCAATAGCATCAGCAACACCTGGAAATTTGTTAGTAATGTAGATTCTCAGGTCTAACCCCAGATCCACTGGATCAGAAGCTCTGGGGGGTGGGGGGTGCTCAGAAATCAGAAATCTGTGTTTGAACAAGCCCCCCAGTATTTCTAAGGCAAACTAAAGTTTGAAGCTATGATCTTAGGAATAGACACCAGTTAGTGATGGCCTGTACCATACCATATACTTTAAAAACATTATGCCAGTTAATCATGACAATTGCCATGTGAAACAAGTTTTATCATTACTCCCTTTCTGTTGGTCAACAATCAAAGACTAACCAGTATAAAGTAACATGGTCAAAGTTCCAGAGCTAACAAGTGGGAGCTAGATTTCTAACCACATTCTGACCAGTCTAAGCTCATACTCCTAACCACTGAAGAACATCTAAGCAGAAACAGAAAATAACTTCCCCAATTTTGTGCAAAGATACACTGTAGGCACTATAGAAAAGCCAACTGTAGGCCCCAAATAGAAAAGGTTACATAAACTTTTTAAAAACACAAGGCTCTGGGGGTCAGCAATTGACTGAGTGTGGAGAAAAAATGACCTCCCTTATAGACATAAAACCTTCTGTATTGTGGAACAAAATATCTGTACCCCATTTTAAAACATGATTTAAGGTCATGTTAATAAGTATTTTCCAAAATCTCAGTTGGGAAGCAACTGATCTGAAATGTAGATAATATAAGTTATAGTCCTGGGTGTTGTGGAAGGTGGCTCTTGCATTCCATTTTCATTCTATCTAGTGACTACAGGAAGGTTATATGTAGGTTAGCTTCCTTCAAGATCATCTTCAACACATTGTATTTCAGTGCTAGACATTCAGTTTTATAAAAAAAAGTTGATGGAAGCATGTAAAAATCAGTTTGTATTTGTTTTTTGGATATACGTTAAGAAAATTTTTAACATATTATTCATTGCCCTTTGAAGGACTCACATTAAACAAGACTTTAACATGACTTTTCCAAAGGTGATTCATGGTGAATCATTGGTTCTGCAAGATTTTATTTAGTGAGTCTTCCAGAAGACTTTTTCTGCTATTGAGTAGGTCTGCAAAATACTAGATTATATTTAGTTATCCTTATGTCTTCATTGTACATCTTCTCAAAGCCTTTAGCATGCCAATGTGTTTGTGAATTTCCAAGGAAATTAAGACATGGGTAACATTTCCCAATTCAATGAACCATGGAATCCTTTTCTGGATGACCACTGTTGAGACTAGAGTTCTGTGGAATATGTGCTAGGATGCATTTTTGTAATTAAATACCAGGAGAAATGTCTTCCTGGAGGAATTATTATGCTCTATTTTTGCCCTACATTCTGGAACTCAGAATCAAGTCAGATATTCACTTGTGAAAAATGATAGCATAATGTAGAGAAAAAGGCATTAACTCCAAAGCCTATCTATCTGGACACATCCCAGTTCCACCACTCACTAGCTGTGCGACCCTACCAAGATGTTTAAACTGTGTCTCCATTCCCTCAGTAGGAAAATGTTATTTTTTTTAGAGCAAGACCAACCTCTTGGAATTGTTTTTATGAATAAAATTTGTGAAGGACTTAGGAAAGTGCCTGGAATATGGTAACAACTACACAAACATTTGTTAAGTGGCAATTGAACTAGCTCTCATGGCTAATATCATTGTTCCTTTCTCTTTTGACCCAGCTCCTGCTTGTCAGCATCTATATCTCTTTTGTTAATTTTAAAGTACCTAAGTGACTTGTGGGTGGCATACTTTTTTTTTTTTTTGGAATTATATAAATGATATGAGGGCATGTTTCAAAATGAAGCTGATGGGACAAAAAGGGAACTTTCAAAATAAACCTGATCAGTCAGTGTTTCTGAGAACAGTTCAGGGAGATAAGTACTTGGTCAGTTTAGTGTGAATATAGTTAATGAAGATGTCCCAGTGGATCTGGTTGGTTGATTGTAGTTGCCAGCATTGTGACACTCCTCCAAGCTTAGTATCTAACTCCATTTGCTCTGATCTTAGTTTCCCAAGAAAACTTTCTTCCTGTAATAAACAGCTATTGTGGAAATAGTCTATTCCTCTTAATAGGTTTATCTAAATAAGGTTTATCTTTTGTTCTTTTCTGACTTTGGATAGTGCAAATTAATTTATCAGGGTTTGACCACCTTGAGTGAATTGATAGAAACGTGTTTTTACACTGACAAAGATAAGAAGTAGAAACGTTGTAGAGGAAACTGAAACAGAGGCAGTGCCCATGACCAGGAGACTTGGAATTGATTATACTTGAGAGGATTCTGCTTCCATCCCTAGCACTGGCATAGACCTGCTGCCAGAAGGCTGTGCTTTATCCCTGTAGATCTTTAGTAGGTCTGGTGAAGAAGGCATGCTATTTGAAGAAATGGAAAAAGGGTGTTTGCCACCTGACAAGAGTACAGTTGTGAGACAATAATTAAATCAAGATGGACAGCAGGTTTGGAACCTGCCAGTGTTAATGAAGATTTATTCACTAGTGACATTTGATCAGATCTATTGGGTGGATTTTTAGATTTCATTAGTTAAAGACATAAAACGGTCTGTCTGATTAAAGAGGGGAAAAACAGTAGGGAGGGACCATAAATTACTATAGCTCAATTAGGTGCAGACAGTTTAGTGAGTGTTTATTACTAGTACAAAGGAAGATTTTCCAATTAGTTTAAAAGGTTTTGAAAACAACAGTTATAGGCACAGTGATTTAGACCAATTGCTGGAATAATGTATTGCGAGAAGTTTTATTGATTAAAAGTAAACTGATAAGTGATTTGTAGTGTTCATTGTTTATCAGTAGAACCCCTGCTGTAAGGTACAATTTTCTTCACAAGATCAATTGGAGGACTGGACTAATTTCTTCTCACCCTGAAAATTGATAAGAATATGAAGGGAAGCTGTATAACCACTGAAAATACCACCATTATTTATTCAGGTTAATCATCAAGAAAGTGACATTGTATAAATCATTGGGAATTTACCTTGTCAGACTGGGTCCTTCAAGCTGGTTTCACTGTCATAAGGTAGACCAAAGAAAGACAAAAGGGAGCCTAGGATTTAATCAACTGAAGCCATAAGCTACTGCAAAACCTGGAAATGGCAAGGAATCAAAGTTGCATAGACACCTTCTCCAATAATGACTACTAGAATTTATGATGATAATTTGGTGGGATACAGCCTAAGATGCAGGCTGGTAGCCTGGATGTCTCTTTTTTCCTTGAGGTATCTATATGACCTCTAGGAGTGCTGAGCAAGTGGGAAATCCCCACCACTTGGCCATAGGTCTTGGAGGAGGCATTTCATTGGCCACAGACTTCCTTACCATGTGGGATTAAATATGAAAATAAAGAGAGAAAAGCAACAAAATGATAGTCAAGTCTCTGGGTTCTGCAGATGAAAGCAATACTAATACATGCTACATGAAGCTATCACAACATATATTAACAAAAATTCTGCATAAGGAATAGAATGAACAAATATTTTCCTCATACAACCATTATTCTTTAAAAAGTAGTTTAACGGCAAACAATATTCCCTTTTCATTTCCTTATTGAAATATACTCTGAATGTGTCCATCTGAAAGAGTTGGCTCTTGTGGTTCTATTCTTTCTCATTCACTTTTTCTAATTTTGACTTTCCCAACTGAAATTCTAAAGCCAGAAGCAGCAGCTTGAAACGTCCAAAGGGCAGAGTAAGACAACAAACTAGCATTCCATCTGTTGTGACATTTAGTATTTGCTTTTTCTGAGAAACTGCTTAGTGAATTAACTTCATATTAGCTTTAAGAAATTAAGATCTGGGGCGCCTGGGTGGCTCAGTCAGTTGAGCGTCCGACTTCAGCTCAGGTCACGATCTCGCGGTCCGTGAGTTCGAGCCCCGTGTCGGGCTCTGGGCTGATGGCTCAGAGCCTGGAGCCTGCTTCCGATTCTGTGTCTCCCTCTCTCTCTGCCCCTCCCCCATTCATGCTCTGTCTCTCTCTGTCTCAAAAATAAATTAAAAAATTTAAAAAAAAATTAAAAAAAAAAAGAAATTAAGATCTTAGTTCACATGCATGTAATTTCCCCTGAGTATGGAATCAGTCTGCCTGGTTTGAATACCTGCACTGCTCTTCTGGGCTGCATGTGTGTGACATAGACTCATATCTTGATTTCTCTGAACTTCAATTTGCTTGTCTGTAAAATGGATAATAGTATTTGGCACATTTGATTGTTAAAAGAAATAATTGGGAGAATATATGTAAAGTACTCTCCACAATCCCTGGTACATAGGAAGTGCTCAATAAATGATAATTTTCTTATTCATATTTTTAATGTTTTTCTATTGCTACATTGTATACTGATTTATTGATGCAATGTAAACATGTTCTAATATTTCATATCATATCTAAAATTTTGTCATTAAACTAATTGTTTTTTTTAAGTTTACTTATTTATTTTTGAGAGAGAGAGAGCAAGAGAGAGAGAGAGAGCACATACAACCGGGGGAGGGGCAGAGAGAGAGGGAGACACGGAATCCAAAGTAGGCTACAGGCTCTGAGCTGTCAGCACAGAGCCTGATGTGGAGCTTGAACTCATGGACCATGAGATCATGACCTTAACTGAAGTTGGATGCTTAACTGACTGAGCCACACAGGTGTCCTCTCATTAAACTAATTCTGACTGCATTTTCCTATGTAACAAGAGAAAAACATGTACAGAAGTAGGCCATTCATTTCTCATTGTTTTTAATGTGAATGTTCATAAGAGCAAAGATGCAACGCTCCTCCAATCTGGCTCACATACTCAGGGGTTTAAAGGTTAGAAAACCTCAAATAAGTCTTGAATATACTGGGTACAGAATCAGCGTCATTAAGGGGATTAATCTGGGTAACCAAATGTACTAAATGTCACTCTATACTAGCTAAACAATCACCTTAAGCAGGTAAAAATCAGTGACCAGTAAAAGATACTAGTTAAACTAACTAGCCAGTATTGTTTGTATGTAAGCAGGAGAGAGAGAAAGAGAGAAGCTAGAAGATTGAAAACCAAAGACCTTAACTGAAGATCAAAAAACAAGGGCCATTATTCATGTACTAAGTACATGAATAAAGTGCTAAGTGAATACCTGCCCACCCCCCCCTTATAAACTGTGAAAACCCAGAGATCCTATTCCTGGCTTCCAGGAAGAGTATATAACCTAGTTAAGCTGGACATCCTATTGAGCATTGGGAATTAACGTGTTCTTTGGCCTTGCTAGAAATAATTTTTCAGGGAAATAAATGTCTCACATAAAATGGCCTTTTTCTCCACTAAGGACTTCTATCTATAAATGGAGATATTTTGACTTAAAAACTAAAAATGGCATATTAATTTCACTTCTAATTTCAGACGAATACCTATTTAAATTCTCCACATTGCATAAGAGCTGTCAAAGCATATTTATTGAGATATACTCTTTCAGGTATCCACCCTAACAATATTTGGGTCTGAGAACACAAGACGACTATGGACAACCAATTCTGCTATCTGACACAGATGTGATCCCCTTTCTAATATGTATGTGGGAATAAATCAAGTAGTCTTATGCCAAAACCCACTAGCAATCTGAACAATAAACTTAGAAACTAGCAGTTACTTATCATCAAATCCTTTCCATGATGCCTTTGAAATAGCTCGCATATCTATTCTCTTGTTCATATTTACAATTTTCATTTTCATTTTGTGCCATTATTTCTTCGACTCTAAATTACAGCAATTATTTCATAAATGACTCCATTGCCTCTGTTTTTTTTTTCTTTATTCAAATCTATGATCCTAAAATCTTTTGTGAGCACTTACCATATGTCAGATGTCATGGTGAAGGTCTGACACATAGAATCTCACCTAATCCTCCCAGTCACCCTGAGTTAGGAGGTGATAATGTGGGTTGGTTCTCTCAACATTGAATCTAACTTCTTCCCAGTGTCCCTTCCTGGGTTCAGAGGTGGGAACGCTCAGTGCCACATTTCCGAGACTCATTTCTAGACGAGGGAAATCAGGGCGTCATTCATATGCATTCATGCAAAATTCGAACTGGAACTGAGTGAAGTTGAGAAAGATACAGAACTGGAGGTGTCCGTTTTGTTAGAAACTGTAGCAGAGATGCCATGACTGCACCTAAGAGATGTAGTGGTGACATTTCAATATAGCAGTGGCATCCTGATCATGACAAAAGCAGGAGTTTCTGTGGTGGTCCAGTCCCACAGTGTGGCTTTGGGTATCGCTTTCAAATCTTAGCATACATACTACTTTCTTCAGTCAATGCTTCCAAAAGGCGCGTAATATCCTGTAGTGACTCTCTACGTGCTTAAACTAGTCAGAGAGGATTATGGTAACTGCAAATGGGTACTAGACTCTATATGTAAATATATTCCCACTGGACATTAGAAAGAGAGTAGTTAAATGTCTGTTAAGTTTATACAGATGAGTAAGTAAGTGTTTGGGATTCCAATCCAGGGAAAACTGTCTGAAACCATGATTTGAAATACGATGGTAGGAAGAGTGTGTACTTCCCTGTTCTATTCTCTCCTTGTAAATTCCTTGCTGCTGACAAGATGAAGTCTAATTACCTTCACTTGTCACCAAAAGCCATTTTTAGCTCACCCCAAGCTTCTCTCTTATTTCTTTGTCTTTTTCTCCCCCAGAGCATACTACCTTCCAGTCCCACTGAACTTACTCCTGGCCTTGCCCATCTATTTTGTATTTCACTCCAATTCTTTGGTCCGGAATTCTTCCCATCCACTTATCTAAATTCTACCCATGCTTTGGAGAATTTATTCTTAAACTATTTTTCTGAGAAAACTGTGGTGCATAATGATCCTTCCTCTTTAATTTCATGTTACTTTAAAGCACAGAATAGCCAATTGAGACAGGAGACTGAAAATAGTTAAAGGGTGATTTAAGGAAAAAAAAAGTATTATTACCAAGAGATGTAGTGGTGACCTGGGAAATATTCCTAAATTAGGCAGAAACAAAAGATGTCTACCTAATCACTAAATACTTAGGTATAAATTATGGAAAGCTAGTATGAATCTGCATAGGAGGAAACATTATAATGATTTGGGAAGTTTGAATGGATTAATCATGCATGTGGGTAAAAGTATGCCAATTAGATGTTTTTCAAAAAGTCTTTGATGAGGGGTATCAATCATTTCAAGGTAATAATCATGTTTTTCCAGCAGATTTGAAAGAAACAGAAGAACGACAACAATAAGTTGATCTAAAAGGGCACATCTACGAGGGAACAATGCTAATAATCCTGGTGTTTTTCAGGTATCAGAACTAGGATTGCTCTCAGTGACAGATTGTATTATGTTCTAAATTATTTTCTCTCTCTTCCCTATTATAAGATTATACATTTCTATCTTTTATCGTGTAACTTTCTATGGAAGGAGTATACTTTCCAACCTCAGTGGTACCATGCTGGTCCAAATGATTTGCCTTGGGCAATGAAATTTGGCTAGAAGTGAGAATATGCCAATGGTTAGCAGAAGCTTTGAGAGCCATTGCATGCTTTAGTTTGCTCTCCTTTCCTCTCTTAGAAGAATAGCATGCTCTAGATACGACCTTGAGGCTCTATTTTTAGCCTGCATTCTGGAATAAGGCAGAAATGTGGGGCAGGAGCAGAACTACTGTGACAAGTAGCTAATACAAAATAGGAACAAGGAAAAAGGCAAAACCAAACCACAAAAAAACCAACCTTTAATTCTTATAAACTACTCGAGACTTTTGGGAAGGTCAGTTGTAATGGCAATGTGACCTAGAAAAAAAAAATGATGAAATCTTATGTAAAGAGTTGAATAATTATATATATGTATAATCTTATGTAAATTTTGTTGAGTGACTTGGAGAAAAGCCTACTTTGTTTTCCCTTCAAATTGCAGAAGGGAAATGATACAGAATAATTTTTTAACAAAGAGTCATTTTGAATAATTAAATGAAAACAGGTAAATTACCTGAACATTTGCTATGTCTCAAGCATTATGCCCCCAGCTTGAACAACTTTATTTTCAGTATCCTATTTAGTCCTCGTTAAAACCCTATTGCAAATGAATCCCTTTACTGGTAGGGAAACTCACTTGCCCAAAGTCACAGGTCTACTACCATGCACGCTCATTAAAACCTGGCTTCAAGTCCCTGGCTTTCAAACATTTATTCGTTTTGGCGTGAACAAGTGATATATAACCCACGCATGAAGTGGTAATCCAAACAAGGGTAATGGAATTGAAAACCCCGAAAAGGTAGAAATTACTCTAGAAAGGGTAAGAAAGAGCACCTGTAAAACATCTGAATAAAAGCAACTGACACACTATAGATGTTGAAAATAAAAGTTTCAAGATGCAACTGAAATCTAAAAAGCCATGAAGAGTGTGAAATAAATGGATATGACTTCAGATATAAATTTCAAACTATAATGAGTTATTTCTTATTTTGCTTGAATACATTTAATTTAGATTTAATAAAATTGTATTATGGGTTGAATCCTGTGTCCCCCATTCATCTGTTGAAGTCTTAACCCCTACTACCTCAGAGTATGACCTTATTTTGAAATAGAGTTTTTGCAGATGTAATTAGTTAAATTAAGATGAAGTCATATTGGATTAAGATGGGCCTCTAAATCCAATATGACAGGCATCTTTATAAAAAGGGGAAATTTGAACACAGACATGCACATAAGTAAATGCCAAGTGAAGATAAAGGCACAGATCAAGGTGATGAAGGAGAAGCTGAAGATTGCTGTCCAACCACCAGAAGAAGTTAGGAAAGAGGAATAGAAAAGATTTCTCCCTCACAGACATCAGAAGGAGCCAGTCTCACCATGGGTTTTCCAGTCTCCAGGAAGAGACAACACCTTTCTGTTATTTAAGCAACCCAGTTTGTGGTACTTTGTCACCCTAGCAGCCCTAGCAAACTAATACGAAAGGATTACTAACTTAGAAAATAAGTTGTAAACTTAAAGAACATACTTCATTACAATGGGATAATAATCAATTTATCAATAGAATAAAAAGAAGCATGTATAAATTCATAATTCATAAAGCAATAATGAGCTATGGAGAACAATTATGACATGTTCATGCTTCTAGTCTTTGAGGATGACTTGAGGGAGAGAACCTGATGGCATGAAAAAATTTTAGTTTATGAGATGAAAGGGATAGACATTCGAGGTTACTTCAATAATTATGGTTATTTCAATCAGACTGGATAATTTTACAGATTTAATTTTTAGTATTTCCCAAGAGTACCTAATATCTCCTTGAAACATCTTAGTTACCTCAAAAATGTAGGCATAGTGGGAAGGACAGAAGTACCGTGTCTCCCCTAGAAACAGTATATTCTTTCATGTGCTCTAGCATTCAGCTGAAAGCGGCCAGAGAGAGTTAATTCACATCCCAGATGCCTAACTTACTCCCTGTGAGCAAATTACTCAATGGCGGGACAAGGTCATTCTTCATTTTAACCATTACCATAGCATTTTATATTGTCATGTGCTATGTGGTTTCACAATCCTTAAAGTCCCCTGGTGAAGTAAAGGGGATGACAAACACAATTATGTTTGATTTACAGACAAGGGAGCTGGGACGCAAGCAGGAGACAAAGCCGTCATTGGTAAGGGCCATCCCAGAAGACAGGAGCTCTGGCTCAGGTCTCTGTTTATCATGTGGAGTGCACGAATAAACCTAAGGGATATTAGCTATGCATGTAATTCTTACATTTCTTGAAACTTCAGCTCCCCACCCAAGCTGATTTTGGGCAGCAGCCATCTGTCAAAGGAACAAAAGGTATGAAGCAAGTTAAGTACAAATTGTGTACAGCATGTTAGAATTTCAGGATTAGAGATGTCTGCAAAGTCAAAATGAAACACTGTAACTTAAAATCAACTTCCTAAAAGAGTATCAGGAGGACTAAGGACAAACACTCCTATGTGACACTATTTTGACAGACGAATCCAGTTGAAAACATTAGTGGAGGTATGTGCAGGGGCCAGAAGGGACAAAGCTTAGGAAAAATACAAAGAATTCAATTACTTAGCATATTTTTCATCTGAAAATCCATATTAATTTGAAAAAAGAATCACTATTTCTACTTTGTTGCTTCATTATGAGATCAAAGTGTGACATGGCATTTATTTCAATGAGCTGTCTTACCTACACTTGCAGCATGTAAACTCAGCTTTTGTCCAAGTATCGCCTGTAAAGCAACACTGGGCTTTTTGTTGTTATTGTTCTGGGGGCGTATTTTTATATCCAAACCCACAACCTAGGATCCAGTTTCTTGAAAACTGTTAGAAGTTTTAAAATGAAATATCCAAAAGAGCCCTTAAGTCAACAGTCAAGTCTCAGCTAGAATCTTGGGTATTGGACTGCAAGGTCAGGGTGGCTGGTTCATTTTCAAATTTCTGAAGTTGAATGTTGGACGTTTCATGTCTGTGTCAAGGTAAATCTTAAGATACCAGCAGCCAGAGAAGATGTGATTTCATGTAATTTAATGTTTACTGGCTTTTATTTTATAAAGTTTGAAATGTTCTTACCCATCTTCCTGCTGCCAATCAGAGATCCAGTGCTGCCCTGAAAGTCTCATTGATTCCAAAATCAATGCCTGTGCTGCCACTGCTTAAGAGAACATGATTGCTCTTTCAAAGCAAGAGGCTGGCTAGAGAGGGCCCTTCTGAGTTTGATCAATTTTCCCACAATGAGGCAGAAGAGTTAAGAATCAGTGTGATGACCTATTTATATTGATGTCACTCAGGTCCAGGGCTCTTCTGGCACAGAGACTTACAGATGGGAATTACAATCTGGGGGATGACAAGTGTGGAAACAGCCGTCACAAATCTATGACAGAGCACGTCAAAGCTTTTCTAGTGATTTCACAATTTAGTAAAATGGACACATAATTAGACTTAATTTTAGGATACAAATCACACTCTTTAATACAATTACAGAATTTCTTGTTTGGTGGCAAGACTATAGTATCTACTAAGCTAAATACCTTTCTTAACACACCAAGCAAATTTATTATTATTATATGCTATCACATGTAATAATGGGAAGTGTCTTCAGATATCCTTCACTTGGACTTTAAGATAAAATTCTACCCATTACAAATATTTGGAAAGAAGTTTCTACTTTAGTGAGAACCTAAACTTCAAAAGAATGTACATTTAGTGGGGGCATCTTTTTTTTTCACAAATCATTTTTTTTTTGTGGTGGTGGTAAAAATCACATAATATAAAGTTCACCATTTTAACTATTATTTATTTTTTTTAAATTTTTATTTAAGTTATTTTTTATTTTAAAAAAAAAAATAATTTTTTTAAATGTTTTAATTTATTTTTGAGAAGAGAGAGACAGAGCATGAGCGGGGGAGGGGAGAGAGAAAGAGGGAGACACAGAATCTGAAGCAGGCTCCAGGCTCTGAGCTGTCGGCACAGAACCTGATGCGGGGCTTGAACTCACAAGCTGTGAGATCATGACCTGAGCTGAAGTTGGACGCTTAACCAACTGAGCCACCCAGGTGCCCCGATTTAAGTTATTTTTAAATTTACATCCAAGTTAGTTAGCATATAGTGCAACAATGATTTCAGGAGTAGATTCCTTAACGCCCCTTAACCATTTAGCCCACCCACTGCCACAACCCCTTTAGTAACCCTCTGTTTGTTCTCCATATTTAAGAGTCTCTTATGTTTTGTTCCTGTCCCTGTTTTTATATTATTTTTGCTTCCCTTCCCTTATGTTCATCTGTTTTGTACCTTAATGTCCTCATATGAGTGAAGTCATATGATATTTGTCTTTCTCTGACTAATTTTGCTTAGCATACTACCCTTCAGTTCCATCCATGTAGTTGCAAATGGCAAGATTTCATTCTTTTTGATGGCTGAGTAATACTCCATTGTATACCATATATATACCACATCTTCTTTATCCATTCATCCATTGATGGACATTTGGGGTCTTTCCATTCTTTGGCTATTGTCGACAGTGCTGCTATAAACATTGGGGTGCATGTGCCCCGTTGAAACAGCACACCTGTATCCCTTGGATAAATACCTATTAGTACAATTGCTGGGTCATAGGGTAGTTCTATTTTTAATTTTTTTAGGAACCTCCAGACTGTTTTCCAGAGTGGCTGCACCAGTTTGTATTCCCACCAGCAGTGCAAAAGAGATCCTCTTTCTCCGCATCCTCGCCAACATCTGTTAATGCCTGAGTTGTTAATGTTAGCCATTCTGACAGGTGTGAGGTGGTATCTCATTGTGGTTTTGATTTGTATTTCCCTGATGATAAGTGATGTTGAGCATTTTTTCATGTGTTGGTTGGCCATCTGGATATCTTCTTTGGAGAAATGTCTATTCATGTCTTTTGCCCATTTCTTCACTGGCTTATTTGGTTTTTGGGTGTTGACTTTGATAAGTTCTTTATAGATTTTGGATATTAACTCTATATCTGATATGTCATTTGCAAATATCTTAAGTGTGCAATTTGGTAGGATTTAATATATTCACAATGTTGTGCAACCATCACCTCTACCTAACGTCAGAATACTTTCATCAATCCAAAAGGAACCTCCATACTCATTAAAAAGTCACTACCCATTTCTCCTTACCCACAAACTCTGGCAACCACTCATCCATTTCCTAACTCTACAAATTTGCCTGCTCTGGGTATTTTATATAAACAGAATCATACAATATATGTTCTTTGTGTCTGACTTAAACTTTTACGAAGCATAATGTTTTCAAAGTTATCCATGCTATAGCATGTATCAGTGCTTCATTACTCTTCATGGCTGGATAATATTCTATTGTACAGATAAACCACATTTTGTTTATCCACTCAACAGTTTATCAATATCTGTGTTGTTTCCATCTTTTGACTACTCTAGTGCTGTTATGAACATCCAACTATAAGATTTAGCTTGAATATCAATTTTAAAATCTTTGGAGTATACACCTAGGAATGGAATAACTGGATCACATGGTGATTGTATGTTTAATTGACTGAAAAACTGACACACTGTTTTTCATAGTAACTGTACTATTTAACATAGCAGCAATATATGGGTGTTCCAATTTCTCCATATCTTTGAAATATTTGTCATTTATTATTATTATTATTATTATTATTATTTTCATCTTACTGGGTGTTAATTGGTATCTCATTGTGTTTTGATTCACATTGATCAAATGATAAATTATGGGCAACTTTTCATGTGCTTATTGATCATTAGTATATCTTCTGTGGAGAGATTTCCTTTTTTCAAATTTTTTTCTTTTTCTTTTCCTTTGGAGAAATTTCTATTCAAGGACTTCACCCAATTTTTAATTGGACTATTTGTCTTTTTGTTCTTGGTAGTACAGATTCTTTACATATTCTGGATACTGGATTCTTTTCATATGATTTGCCAATATTTTGTCCCATTATGTGGGTTTCATTTTCACTGTCTTCAGTGTCCTTTGATTCACAAATGTTTTTAATTTTGATGAGGTCCCATTCATCTATTTTTTCCTTTATTGCTTGTGTTTTTGGTGTTCTATCTAAGAAACCATTGCCAAATCCAAGGTCATGAAGATTTACTTCTGTTTTCTTTTTTTAAATGTTAATTTATTTATTTTTGAAAGAGAGGGAGAGAGATGGTAAGCGGAGGTGGAGGGGGCAGAGAGAGAGAGAGAGAGACAGATATTTTGAAGCAGGCTTCCCACTGCCAGCACAGAGCCTGATGCAGGGCTTGACCTCATGAACTGTGAGATCATGTCCTGAGCTGAAATCCAGAGTCAGACACAACCAACTGAGCCACCCAGGCGCCGCACCTCTGTTTTCTAAGAATTTTGTACTTTTAGCTCTGACATTTAGTTATTTATTCATTTATTTAATTTTTGTATATAGTATGAGGAAAGGGTACAATTTCATTCTTTTGCATGTGGATAGCCAACTGTCCTAGCATCATTTGTTAAAGACAATATTCTTTTCCATTGAATGGTTTGGCCACCCTTGTTGAAATAAATTGATCACAAATGTATTAGTTTATTTCTAGATTATCAATTCTATTCCATTAATCTATGTCTCTATCTTTATGTTATTACTACACTCTTTTGATCACTATAGCTTTGTAGTAAGTTTTGGTATTAAGAAACATGAGTACTCCAACCTTGTTCTTTTCCAAGATTGTTTTGGCTATTTGTGGTCCCTTGAAATTCTATATGAATTTTAGAATCAGCTCTTCCATTTCTTAAAAAAATAAATTAAAAAAAGGACATTAAGACTTTGATGGGGACTTCATTAATCAGTATGTTGCTTTAGAGAATAATTCCATTTTAACAATATTGTGTCTTCTGATCCATGAACATGAGATGTCTTTCCATCTATTTAGGTCTTCTATAATATTTTTAGCAATGTTTCATAGTTTTCAGTGTACCACACTTGTACCTCCTTGGTTAAAGGTATCCCTAAGTATTTCATTCTTTTTATGCTATTATAATGAAATTGTTCTCTTGATTTCCCTTTTGAATTGTTCTTTGCTGGTGTATAGAAATACAACATATTTTTGCATATTGCTCTTGTATCCTCCAACTTTGCTTAATTGATTTCATAAAACTGTTTTATATTATAGTAACTAGTCAAAAACAGACTAGAGAATGTCTGGATAATGGGTACAATGGGTTACCACAGAGTAACCATTATGCTTTAAAGAAATCAATAAGATGAGTTTTTAATCATGTTTCTATTTTAGTTGATATTATGGCTATTATCACATACTTATTTCATAAATTAATAGTCACTTTAAGATATACCCTTCTGGATGTGACTGAAATAATCATAGTATATACTGGCTTTCAGAATGACTTTTTAAAAAATTTTTTTAATGTTTATTTTTGAGAGAGAGAGACAGAGAGACAGAGAGAGAGACAGAACAAGTGGGGGAGGGGCAGACAGAGGGGGAGACACAGAATCGGAAGCAGGCTCCAGGCTCTGAGCTGTCAGCACAGAGCCAGACACGGGGCTCGAACCCACAAACAGTGAGATCACGACCTGAGTGGAAGTCGGATACTTAACTGACTGAGCCAGCCAGGCACCCCCAGAATGACTATTATTTATGCTTACAAAATGTTGTTTGTTTCATGGATAAATAATAAAGCTGCCTGCCCAAGACCTTTGAATCATTAGAAAAAGCAAAAAGGAACCTAGTAGCTAAGCAAAATAGAATTTTTAATAAGAAGACATGGTGAAAAGATATAAAGACCTATTTAACATTTAAGAGTTGCACATATTTTTTGTGAAAATTTGTATCTTAAATAGCACTTTGGTTCTGGTGAGGTCATCGGTCCTCTTTATCTATTGGTAGAAACTTCATAGTATTTACAGACAAAGTTTAAACCAGAGCACCAGAAAGTCTGCCACCAGAAAAAAAAAAAAAAAACTACAGGGCTGCCTGGGTGGTTCAGTCAGTTGAGCGCCCGACTTTGGCTCAGGTCACGATCTCACATTTCGTGGGTTCGAGCTCTACATCAGGGTCTGTGCTGTCAGCTAGGAGCCTGGAGCCTGCTTCCGATTCTGTGTCTCCCTCTCTCTCTGCCCCTCCCCTGCTCTGTCGGGCTCTGTCTCTCTCTCCAAAATAAATAAACATTAATTTTTTTTAAATATATAAAATTTATGCCATAAAATGTTGAGTAAATTTTATCAGTAAGCAGAAAGGACTTATACAAAACTAAAAAGTTTAGTGATGATAAAAGAGAAGTGACCATGGGCCAGCAGAAAGAATCTAGCTCTGAGAGAATTATATGATTAAAAAAGGTGGGAATGAAAACTTAATTTTCTAGCAATAAAGAAAAAGAGCTGAAGCAGAAATAGGTTGTCTCAGGGATGAGATTGATCACAAAGAAAATCTGAAGGAGCTGAATGGTTCATGGCCAAATACAGGGGAAGAATCAGGGGAAGGCCAACTTGGGGAAGAATCAGATTTCAAATTAAGAGCTTAATGAGCAAAGTTAGCAGTGTGCGGGGAATTTAAGCTACAGAATTGTGAAACTGTGCAATAGCTATCTGTGGTAGTGGTGGAACCTGAGCTCTCTAGGCAGAAGTATGAAGCAACTGGCTGAAAATATTTTAGGGCAAGTAAATAGGATACAGTTTATGGCATCAAGGTCATGGCATTTAGAATAATCTTGTTTTAAAGCCCTAGCTTAAATTCCCTGGAGTGATGGCAGTAAGAGGTGACCAGTGACAAATTAACAGGAGTCGCTCTTTAGTATTTGCTCTAAGTCAGCTTTGTCATGCTGACCTGATGGTGTCTGAAAGTTCAGGCCAGCATCCATCACTTAGCATTCCTAATTTTAGAGGGTGTTCACATACAGAGATAAGCCTTTCTTCCAGCAAGGTCAACATGTGAATACACTGGTTGTTTTAAAGCTAAACATCTAAGTTAGTGGGTGATTATTTCCTTCATGAAATAAATTATTCTTCATTTACAGAAGTTTTAAATATGACATCTCTGATCTCATAATCAAAATGGTTCCAATTTAAAAAGAAAAATGAATCCCTAGAGTATTAGGAGAGTATCTTTTACATTAAGGTAAGAGAGACTCATGGAAAATATTCATTCTTCCATGTAGTGGACCCTGAAATACAATACCCAGGCTCCTTTTGGTGAAGGACTTACTGCCTCAGCTGCTGGGGAGTACTGTTGCCAGATAGCTTTGAACTGTCCACCCCTTCTAGGGATTGATTCAGCTACAGAGAGCTACCTTACACAAGGTCACACTCATTCCTGAGGCGGCCCACACCTAATGACTGATATATGCAGGAGTATAAAGGCCACCCATTTTAACACAAAGGAGCCCAACTCTGAAAGTTCCATTTTATCTGTAGAGCACCACACTGGGTTGACTAGGGCTGCTGCTGAGCTTGCATGGGACCACTTCTCCCTCTGCTCAGTCCTGCTCCTTGCCCCCTCTTCTGTAACTGTTGATCTCAGGATCCTTAAAAAACATTCTGCATCTTAAATTGCCTCCATACTGGAGACTGCTCCCAAAGGAGTCCAACTTCTAACATGATACAAAACACATCAAACATATATATATACAAAAATGCATCCAGATTGTAAAAATGTACATATTCCAAATAAAATATGTAAAGAAAATATATCTAGATGGTTGAATCATACACATATTTTCAGAGATTATAGAGAAATGAGGGGAAATGATAAAAAATGGAACAGCTTTGATGACATGAAGTGGAGAATTAAGGTTGAAACTAACATAAATATAGTTAAAAATAGTGGTTAATAGGAATGTGTGGGCATATATTCTGAATGATATGACATTCCATTAAAAATGTTTATTTATTTTGAGAGAGAGAGAAAGCAAGGCAGTGTATGGGCAGAGAGAGAGAGAGAGAGAGAGAAGCCCAAGCAGGCCCACACTCTCAGAGCAGAGCCCCTCGCGGATCTCAGAACCATGGGATCATTACCAGAGCCAAAATCAAGCGTAAGGCACTCAACCAACTAAGCCACCCAGGGCCCCTCCATTTTTTTTTAATGACTACCACTAGAAGTTAAAAAAGGTGTTCCCCTTCTTTCTTCTTATCCATAATAAAGTATAATTTACCTACATTTTCTGTTGATGTGCAAAATAAATAAAATTAATAAAATTGAAAAAAGGCAAAAAAGAATGGAATTTGGAACAGGAAAAGAAAAAAGTCATTGATCATTTTACAGTATTCATTCATCTATTTTTTTAAATTTTATTTTCACTTCCAATATTGATCTATACACAGACTTTTTTTAAAATTTCACCAAAGTAAAATTTGATATTGCTTACAGATTTTTGTTGACTTCCCATCACAAACATTCGTTATTGCCCCCCAAAGCACATTTTAACTAATAATAAAAGGGTTAAACATTAAATCTATTCTTATATTGCCTCAAAAGATACATCTAAATTTTACACTGTTTGTGACTCATGCATATTGTGTTACTTTGTTAGGGCTGCAGGAACAAAGTACTACAAACTGGCTGGCTTAAACAATAGAATACTGACTCAGTCCTGGAGGCTTGAAGTTTGAGATAGTTTAAAGAGGTAATCTACACATGGAGTTCTCTCTGTGTGCATCCATAATGAGAGAAATTTTCTCCCTTTTACAGTTATGGAGTCATATTGGATTAGGGCACACCCAAATAATCTGTTTTAACTTGATCATCTATAGCTGTTCCATTTCCAAATAAAGTCACATTCACAGGTACTGGGAATGAGGACTTCAACATCTTTTTGAAGAACATAATTCAACCATACACATATGGAAGATTCTTTTTATCTGTACAAGTTACAACAAGTCCTAGTAAAATATGAACAATGAAGGTGACCTAATATTTTTGACAACATTGCAGTAATATGTAGCCTAAACAAAAGGAGAAGAAAAAACACCTTACTTTGTTTCGCTGCATCTTTTATTTTATTGCCAATCTGGGATAGGCAGAATTAACATGTACTCACTATTTGACTATTACATGCAAAATATTTTGCTACGGGGGTGCCTAGGTGGCTCAACGGTTCAGTGTCTAACTCTTGATTTCAGCTCAGGTCTTGATCTCACAGCCCTGAGATTGAGCTTTGAGCCCAGGCTCTAGACTGCATGTGGAGTCTGCTTAAGATTCTCTCTCTCTCCCTCTCATTCTGACCCTACCTCTTCTTCTCTCTCTCTTTCTCTAAAGGAAAAAAAAAAGTATTTTCCTATGCATTTTGGATGATATGAAGATATATACGTTAAAGACTTTGAACAGTCTCTATCATATTTATAAGAAGATCAAAACATTAAGAATACAAAGACATTTAAGTCTACTTTCTGCAATTTAAGGAAAATGTTATACTAGTGTTCTTCCATTTTATACACATTTCTTCATTGCAGAATTGGGTTTGTACTCTGTGAGCTGGAAGTTATGAAAAGTCCTTGATTCTTGTAATTATATGAATTTATACCACTAACTGCATTGAGAATGTAATAGAATAGGACTTATCAATTGTTAAAGAAAGTGTATAAAGCATTTTTATTGCTGAATAAAACAATGATGTATTACACAAAATTTTCAAATGGTAGCTAACTTCCTTTCTAGGATCAGCAGTTTACATTTATTTGACATACATGGAAAGTTATCCTTAGGAATTAATTTCATAACTTTAATTGGGGATGAAGAGCTTTATACACAGGATTTGGGAAAGTACCGTTTCCTTTCCTAAAAATTTGTTCTGTGACCCCTTAGCAAACAGCCTGCAATACATTATCATTTTTACATAAGAACCAGAGTGATTAATGCTGTATTCAAATTGCTTGTCTCACTTTTTTTTTATTTTTTAGACATTTTATTTTTAATTAATCTCTACACCCAACGTGGGGCCTGAACTCACAACCATGAGATCAAGAGTTGCACACTCCACAGAATAAGCCAGCCACGTGCCCTGCTTGTCTCACTATTGTTTAAGAAAAGAATAAGAATTAACATAAGTAAGAAACACTCTCTAAGAAGGTGGGTTTAAGTGTAATGTTCCACGTAATCCTACAGATTACATAGATCCCTATTCACTTTTGAAGCAATTTACAAGATGAAGTTCAAAATGAGGCGATTTGTATTTTTAGAGCAGTGTCTTTCTTTTTATAGATCATTTTGCAACAAGATTTAAGACATATTTAGCCATGGGAAGAGAAGATAAGCTTTAGTAATGAATTTATGCCTCCCCTATGATGTTATCTACTAAGAATAGTTTTAAATCCCACTTCAGATCTTTTATTATTTGACTGTAGAGAAAATTATATGTAGAGGCACTAAGGCAAACTGAAGGCAGTTCATCAACAAAATCTACATCATGTGAAGATAAAATCATAATCCTCAGAGTATATATCATTCTGGATATCTGAATTATCCATACAGCTGAGCTAGAAGTAACCCTTTAAATACTATCAATGAAAAATTTTAATTATTTTTTAAAATGTTTATTTATTTATTTTGAGAGAGAGAGAGACAGAGACAGAGAGAGAAGGAGAGAGAGAAAATCTCAAGCAAGCTCCACATTGTCAGTGCAGAGCCCAATGCAGGGCTCAATCCGACAAACCGTGAGATTATGACCTGAGCAGAAAGCAGGAGTCGGACACTCAACTAACTGAGTCACCCAGGTGCCCCCAAATTTAATTATTTTTAATGGACACATTTCTTAAATTGGCCATGTGCTTCACTGTCATGTTAAGTAGAAGTTTAATGAAACTTTCTTTAGACCTTAGTCATCATTATATAATATTTCTTAATGTGGCAAAATATGATTTTAGACGTAGATGTATAATGAGAAGACTTATAGTCCTGAAATGGCCCTGACCAAGACAAGGGTTCTGAATTTTCTTTTCTGATGTCAGTTTGTTTTTTTAATTATCCGTTGCCTCATATAGAAGCTGCCTTGTGAAATATTAAAAGGTATCTCATGGATTGATGTCATCTTGTTCTATGTGCTATCTTACTGTTCAGAAAATTGTAATCCTTATTGTGTTAGTTAATATCACTCAAAGTTTTGTCTTTGAATGAACATCACAGGCTCAAAACCATTTCCAAAAATTTTATATCCTTTCTTCTATGTTAAGTACCTTACTTTCAAAAAAGCGTAGAGAAAACACTCCACATCTTTTCAAGAATTAATTAAAAATTTTTGGATAAGTAGCTTACTGCAAGTTTTACACACACACACACACACACACACACACACACATGAGATAATTCTGCAGATGAGACTCCAAGATTTTCTTAGTGCTTGACATTTATTAGAATTCTAGGTATAAGTAATATTAGGAATCCTACATAAACAAATTTATGTTCAGTAGTTATGAGTGCGAGATTACAAATAAAAGCTTTGCTATCTTGAGTTTTATAGGTAAGACTCAGCTTTTAAAGTATATACATATATATATATATATATTTACTATAAAAGTAAATTATAGTTTTAAAATTTGTAGTTTAGAGTATATATAGCTTAAATAGTATATATATACATGTATATATATATATATATAATTTCTAAATAGTCTCTGTTAAATATAATGTATAATTTATCTGTATAGATAAAATTTTAATTTATAAGTGTTTAGTATTAAATCTCATGAAAACTGTTTCCTCCAAATTTAGGGATAACCATGGTAAGGCCTGATTTAAAATAATGAAAAATAGGGCACGTAAAATGCATTTCCAGCAACCTTGGAGATAAAGAGGTAGATAATAATTTTTCAGAGCTGTTAAAAATGAGGTACAGTGCTAGTTTTTAAATAGCTGCTGATTGGAAGAAATATACTATATAGTATTAATTAATATACCAGAAAGCAAGAGAACAAATAATAACTTTAAAATCAGATATACAATTAGAAGTCACAAGGGAAGATCATTCAAATCATAGATCCTCTTTGCCATGTAGATACTCCTCACATGGAGAACTGTAGGCAGCACGGCCTAGTGTGAGTTAGAGCAGGGATTCATCCATGTTACCATGGTTAATGAAAAACCTAGGCAACATCGGGAAGAACTGACAGTGTAACAGTAACAGCATACATCTTGAGAGTGTGCACATGATGGGTTGTCCTGCTCATGAAATCTCTTTTGTAATAACATTTACTATCCTGAACATTAACACATTAAGCAAAGGTTAAATTGGATACTAACATTAAGAACAAGAGACGATTTAAAAATACGTCTAAACAAAAAATTGCAACCTCAAAATGAGCTCTATAATTATCAAATAAGAGACAGTTACCTCAAGGAAAACTAATATTAAGTGATAGTGATGGTTCAAGTGAAAGAGATGAAAACTAACTAACTAAAGCAAATAAGAGAGTTATTGGATAAAATTACTAGAAACGATCAGTTGGTGGTAGGGGAAGTTTTTTCTAACTAGTTCCATTCTTCCAAATAGTTGTGGTCTAGAAAGTTTTTAAACAATTTTAGGATTATGGACATAAGACTTGTTCTACTGAATAATTAATGCATTATCTTAAGAGTAGTGATTGGTGAACTCTGCTGCATTCTAAATACTCATCTTTGTATTTTTCTTTCATGAACAGATTTTCATATTATGTAATATATTCCAGAGGAATAATAATTAAGAGGAAGACAATAAAAATAATTCCATGAAGTATTATCTGAAAATAATACAAGTGAGGTTATTGCAAAATATGTAATATATACTCCAAATGCTCTTGGTTATCTGAATCAATAAGATCTACTGTGACCAGAACTATAGTTTCCATGGTTCGCACGACATATGAAAAGGTACTGGTGAAAAAAATACTATAGAGATGACAAAGACTTTGGGAATTATGTAGCTAGGGTTTAATTTCACCACATAAACACCTAGAGGGAAATACAGGTTGGAGGGCTTCATCCCAGAGTACAGACTATAGTAGCTGGGGAGTTGTTAGATACTGGGAAGTTGTGGTATTTTACCAACTCATTTGGCAATTGTGAAGCAGTGGCTATGTTTGAAAACTACTGACCCAACACACCGACTGCTTTTACAGCCATAGAACAAAGATTACGTACTTTAGTTAGGGTTACATAGCTAGGACATGAGCTCAGAGTTTCCATCCACCATCATTTCTGTGCTCTTTTCTCAATTCAATTCATCCAGTCCAATGGGAGAGCAAGTATTCATTGATCTTTGTTTTTCTGTTTTATCGTTCTAATCTTGAAAGATTGATCTTAAGTACATTAATTAAAAGAGACATTTTAGATGAAGTTTTCTTAAACCAGAATGCGTTGAAGAGTCCAAGCGTGCTTGAATCCTTTGAAATTATGCTAAATTTAGGTTATTTTTATCAAAGATGTTTCCATAGCTTTTATCAAAATTCCAAAGGAGCTTATGCTACCCTCCCTCCCAAATTAAAAATCATTGATCCAATTCTTATCTCTGACTTGTTTTTTGAGGCCATGTTAGAAGCAGACCATTAACCCCCAAATCTTGGGACTAATATTTAAGGTTACCATCTTCCCCAAATATGTAGGCTATTAAAGAGAAGTAAATGTATCACCACAATTTAATCAATTTTTCTTGATCTCCTATCTGTACATGAAATTCACACCAACTAAAGCATACACAAAGCAAGTCATTTTTTTGTGATTTTTATTCTCCACTTTTATAATTTCAGAGAACTGACGAGTAAGCAAATAAGTCAAGTGGATAACACACACATAATAACATCATGTACTTATTTTCAGCACACCTAGTATCTGGAAAATAATTGCATTCTCCGGTTAGAAAATGAGATTCTAAAGTTAAAAAGAAAGGGTTTTCAGATGTCTTTATAATATACAGCATTGTATTTTATACGGAAGCACTAGTAATATATATTGAGAAAGAATGCAGTGAATATATATACCACTATTGTAATATGAAAATTTTGAGAAAAAAAATAGAGAATTAAATGTCTTGCAAGAACAGATTTTTCTATCTCTTGAGGTTAGAAGAGCAATTATATTCCTTTGAGTAGCTGATGGAGGGCATCATCAAAATGGAATTACTTCTTTGTGAGAGAACTGTCAGCTTACCTTTATATTAATAGATAATACCTTTAGAATATATCTGTGGGGAAAGAAAAGCTGTTTCAGTAAGTGGTGTCTCTATTGTACTTCTCAACTGAAGCCAAAATATTCTTTCAGATTGCTCCTCTAGTTCATTACCTCAAATAAAAATGATAAAAAAATTCACAAAATACTTTTTTTTATAACCAGATTGACTAAGTATCATTTATATCAAGTAGTTCATATTATGTGATAGTCCTAGATTTTAGATTGTCCTAATGACTCTGCAGGAGAGTTAAAGTAGTTAAAGTGTATATTCGATATATATTATACCTGCAGTTGTTTGCATATTATGTTATAATAATAGTGAATTTAACCCAACTGAGAAAACAGGAAAGAAATGGCAACCAAATAAGCCATTCAAAATTTCAAAATATAATTTAATACACTAATTTTTTCATTGATTAATATTCTTGGATTAAGATTTTTTATAATTAAACAATTACAAAATGTACTTGCAACACAGAAGAGACTATACCAGATTTCATCTCAGAAGAAATATCAATTCTTTCACTAAGTCTTACGTACGTGAGGCTACATGCAACAAAAATATTTCATGTTCATTTCCATGATGACCAAGAACAGTGAACAGAATGTGGCTTGGTTGATCTAGGGTAAACCTGTGAAGTTCAGCACTTTGTTCTGGTGACATCACTCCTGCTATTGAACGTTCAGATGGCAATTCTTTCCCCACTTTCAATCATCTAACAGACTTCTGTTATCTAGCTTGTTCCCCTTCACCCAAACCTGAGTGGAGTTGATAGAAGCTCTTTGCATATGGTAACTCACTCATTTCTCTTTAGTGTTAGTGTACTAGTTCAGCCAAGCATTAAGTTTCTCTATAATTGTGAAATAAAACTGTTTTTTCCTGAAAGTTAATTAAAGAAGGGCGCCTCCAAATGACACTATACTGATTGAAATGCAGAATAATTCCGAATGGAAATATAATGTCATGTTTTGAGGTTGTCTGGTGGGAATGATAGGCGTATATAAACAGAAAAGATAGACTGTCTTTTGTTTCTCTGTAATGGTAATGTTGAACAAGGAGCTGGTCTGATTTTATCTTCTGGAGGTTTATGTCACAAAAGGTTTGGGATGTGGGTGGGCATATCTGGGATACTAAAATATTTCTGAAGTACTTATTTTTGTGTGACACCATGTAAATATAAATAGTTTGTAATATGACAATAATAATCTTCAAAGAAATAGATTTGCAAGTAAGTTTAATAGGGAAATACATTCCCTTAAAAAATAATATGAACTTTTGAGTAGGATATTGAATAAATGTGTCAAGATATATGATATCTAATATATCTTTTCAGTTATAAATATTCATAAAAGATATAGGATTTCTGGACTTGTTTTAGAGGTAAAAGGGACAGAAGGCAAACTATAGTAAAGGAAGAATTTTCAGATATGGCAGAGTAACTTGTTCTCAGAGCAAGTCTCTTAGAAAAATTAGAGAATTTACTTGTTTCTTTATATAAGAGAATGGAGAGCTACACAGACAACCTCAGGTCTTGTAAGGCTCAGAAACCTGGTGAGAAGGGTGAGCAGGGAATAGCATTGGAGGACATTTCCTCACATTCCCTTGGAGGAATTTAGTTTTTAGGCAGCACAGAAGACAACCACAAACTGGATAGAGATCGAAACTGAGGGGCGCCTGGGCGGCTCAGTCGGTTGGGCGTCCGACTTCGGCTCAGGTCATGATCTCGCACTCCGTGAGTTCAAGCCCCACGTTGGGCTCTGTGCTGACAGCTCAGAGCCTGGAGCCTGTTTCAGATTCGGTGTCTCCCTTTCTCTCTGCCCCTCCCTTGCTCACACTCTGTCTCTCTCTCAAAAATAAAATAAAAACATTAAAATAAAATTTTTAAAGAAATCTAAACTGAGATTTTTGTCTTTCTTAGGTTCTATAGAAACGAGGTGGGGGCAGGAAAACCTAGGGACATTAGAAATAATCTTTTAAAATGCATAAGGAAAATTTGAAAAAGCAGCCAGATAAATAAAAGGCACATTATTTTCAAAGGGAAAACATTTCATCAGAAACCATAGAAGGCATTATACAATGCAATGACATTTTTAAAGTGCCAAAAGAATGTGTGAACCTCTAATTCTTCACCCAGTAAAAATATTCTTCAAAAATGAGGATGAAATAAAAATGTTTCCAAACAAACAAAAAAGGAGAGAACTCATCAACAGTAAACCTGCATGAACACACATATGAAAAGAAATTCATTAGAAAGAATAATGATCCCAAAGAGGAGCACAGAAATGCAAGAAGGAAGAAAGAGCAATGGAACAGATAAGTATATGGGTAAATCTAAATAAATATGACCTGAGAAATGACAATAACAACCTCTTATGGGCTCAAACAACTAGATACAGAATTGAAAATTATGACATTGTGGCACAAAAGTCAAGGCAATAGTTTCAAATGACATGAAATAGCTTTCATATCTTTGCATTTTAAAGAAGTACTACATATTAATAACTAATGATGACAATGAGTAGTTAATGGGCTATTGCTCCCTGTCATAACAAAATGTGTAATAGAAGTGAAAGTATAATGTGTGAAATGGAATTGAAAATAAAACATTATTGTAGACATTGTTTTCCAATATATTTGCTGACGAAATCACTACTCCAAAATATGGATATCCTAGACTAGCACTGTCCAATAGAAATATAATATGAGCCTATGACCATATTAAAATGTAAAAATAAACAGATGAAAATAATCATAATGGTATATTTTATTTAACCCAGTATACCTGAAATACCTGTATTAAATGTATTACATTTTAAAAAATATTATTAACCAGATATTTTATACCCTTTTTTTTTTTGGTCAAACTAAGTCTTCAAAATCTGGTGTGCCTTTTATTTTTTTTATTTTTTTATTTTTTTTCCAACGTTTTTTATTTATTTTTGGGACAGAGAGAGACAGAGCATGAACAGGGGAGGGGCAGAGAGAGAGGGAGACACAGAATCGGAAACAGGCTGCAGGCTCCGAGCCATCAGCCCAGAGCCTGACGCGGGGCTCGAACTCACGGACCGCGAGATCGTGACCTGGCTGAAGTCGGACGCTTAACCGACTGCGCCACCCAGGCGCCCCATGGTGTGCCTTTTAGACTTAAAGCATATATCAACTTGAAACAGCCATATTATAAATGCTCAATAGTCACATGTGACTAGTGGCTAACATTATGCACGGCAGAAGTCTAGGCTGAAAGAATAGACTCTGATGGCATCTAGATAAATTTGATCTACTGCTCCAACAAGTAGTCTAACAATATATCAGATATTAAACTCTACACTTTATTATTTTAATAAGTACTTTTTTGTTTATAATTCCCTAGAAATTAATATAATCTCAGTATGTTCCTGAAATACAATGCCATTTTGTGGTGTGGATACTGAAATAAAAAGCAGTCTTTGTCTGGAATATAATAACATCAAATTATTCAAGCCCAGGCCTACTTTACACACACACACACACACACACACACACATGCAAACACTGAAAAGTCTAAACCACTGTTGGTCATTACCATACACTCTGTGTTTAACCCATATCTATTAACTATTTACATAAGAATATTCTTAGTCCAAGCTTGCTTGATTATACAATTTGTTTGAAAAAGCCAAAATGTTTCACCGAGCTGTGATCTCACAATAATTGAGTAGAACATGGCATTATTTTTTAGATCTCTTTGTTTTAAAAGATAGGTTAATTTAACAAAGGCTGTCAACTTCACCTTATTAAGGTAACTCTTCTACCTTAGCATTAAAGACAAATGAAGAGTAGACTTCTAAAAAGGAAAATATAATGGCTATTTTTGACCAGTCAACACTTACTTCTAGCAGCATACAGAGTGGCCCTTACTAAATATGTTAATTACTCTCTGTAGTTATAAACATAACCAATCTCTAGAACAGGGATACAAATGCATTGCTTTGAAGATTAAAAAAAAATATTTGTCTCAGAGATTCCATATGACAGTTAACTTACGGACTGTAAAAATGTGGCAACCCTATGATTCAGTGAGAACCAGCACACTTACCATTTAAAAGATTTTACTTTGCTTCCTGCGTGTTTTTGTTTGGGTTTTTGTCCTGTAGTAAAAGTGTTCTCTCTCTTGACCAAGGAAGGATTTGGTAGAGTGACATTGAATGTCCTCTTCAGAACAGAATGTCTTAAAAATGGACTGAGCTATTCAAACAAAAGAATAGTGTATTTTAATTATATCATTTATAAACTTTGAAAAATTATTTTTATAACTCTATAAGGAACTCATTAATGTAAATAACTTACAATTTATCAATACCACTCATTAATATCATACACATTTAGATTCCTAGGGTTAATATCTATAAATGTGCTTTAAAGTAAAAAATAATTACCAGTCATCAGGTTAACTAAAGCATGTTTAATAGTTTTGCCAAAGGGTATACATATTTGAGAGAGACAAATATCTTTTGTAAAACTTTGAACATGCTTTTAAAATAAATATATAGCTTTTTGTATATATTAATATCAAATAATCTTTATTCTCAAAATAAATTTTGCTACCAATGAAGGTAGATACTGACTTTTCAGATGTTCCTTCTCTTAACATTTATCATTTCAACAAATATTGATTAAATATATATAACCTGCCCAAAATTATATTTGGTACTATGAACATGCAGTAACGGGATAAAGTCCATTTACATTCACCATTCACTTACCAATGAAAACATTGAGCAGGCAAAAATCTAAAAATCAAAAAAAAAAAATCAAGAAATAGTGTCTGATTTTCATTTGTTGTAAGGGGTGTCTACTAAATCTCTTGCAAAAAGATCACTAAAAACAAAATTATAGAATATTCATTCAACTCATATTCATTGAGGTGCTTCCTATAAAGTAGGTACGAGTCCTAACATAGTGCTATGGACACTTAACTTTTGTTTGTTCTCATGCCCCTCTCTCCAAGAACACAGTACAATAGGATACATAAAGAATTTGGGAATTTAGATGAGTAGTTAAGTACAAATTGTTGAGAATACTGCATTCTCAGATTTATAGTTTTCATTGTCTGCATGTGATAGGATGAGAGTTACAAGTTTAGAGTCAGCTTCATGTAGAAGGATAATTAATAGAACTCAGTGCATTTTTGAACTTGGACACTTCAAACGTCTGTGACCTTTGGAAGGTTATTCCCCTTCTCTGAACTTTAGTTTCCTCATTTTCAAATGGAGTTAATGTCATCTACCCAATACCTACTTTCTGGGTATATTAATTGAATTAAAGTATGTAAAGTAATCTTTGTTCTAGAGAAGCAATACACTTAGTGGTTAAAAGCATGGGCTTTTGGTTGTAATCCCATCCTTGCTATCTGCTTTCTGCGTGTCCTTAAGTAACTTAACCATTCTCCCTGTGCTTTGTTTTGCACATTTAAAAAACAAAGATGATAAAATAGTAACTATTTTGGAGTATTGTTTTGAGAATTAAATTAGTTAATATGGTTTAAATATATCAAGCCTGCCATACTAAAACATCATATATGTTTCAAGTATTATTATTATCATTATCTTGTATAGTGTCTCCCCAAAAGTAAATATTTAAAGCAAGTTACATAAAAATAAATTTTCATTCTTATAGCTAAAGAATTGTGAAATTAGCCCTCAGTCTAGTAGTGGTCTGAAAAAACACTGAAAATTCGCTGGGATATATTATTCCAGCAGGACAAAATTAAAAGGAAGATCATTTTCATGATCAGAAAACAGAGAACAGAGTCTGGCAACCCCACACCTTGTTGTCAGAAAATATAAATTTTTCATACATATCCTCTTTTAAATGCATTAGTAAACAGAAATATATTTATACATTTCCAATAAATATAAAGCAACATATGGAAAATAACATTAATTTGAATAATAACATAAGGGAAAAGTGCTAGTATTTATTTATTACATAACACAATAAATACATTTCAGAAAAAATGTAATAAAATTAGAACTAAATAAAGCTGAGTTTATTTTTTTTATTTTTTTATTTAAATACTTTTTTAAAACGTTTATTTATTTTTGAGACAGAGAGAGACAGGGCATGAGCAGGGGAGGGTCAGAGAGAGAGAGAGGGAGACACAGAATCGGAAACAGGCTCCAGGCTCTGAGCTGTCAGCACAGAGCCCGACGCGGGGCTTGAACTCACGAACCGCGAGATCATGACCTGAGCTGAAGTCAGACGCTCAACCGACTGAGCCACCCAGGTGCCCCTAAATAAAGCTGAGTTTAAATGTCAATCATTCCAAAATTTTAAAAGAGCATTTTGAAAAAGCTAGTAAATTAAGGAAAATATAAATATTTTAGAAAATAATTCAAAAGAATAACATCAACATTCACAGAATTACAGTCATAACCCAAATGTTTCATAATTTAAAAAAGGAAAACTGGGGAAATTCCACTTATTCCTCCTTTCATTCATTCCACAAGTGAATATCAAGTGGCTACAACATGCCAGGCACTGTACTAAGGTCTAATGATAAAACTGCCAACAAACAAGACAAAATTCCAGGCCTTGTGAAATCTACTGCCAATAATCGAATGATCGAATATATAAATGTAAAATCAAATAGTGATAAGAACTCTCAAGGAAAGCTACCCAGAAACAAATAGGAAGACCTGACTAAGTAAAGGCAATCATAGGCTTCATTAAGGGAGTGATGATAGAATGGAAATCTGAAGGAAGGACAGACCCTAGTTAGTCTACAATGAAGAGGAAGATGGAGTGAGGTAGTCCAGGTTCAGAGACCAACATAAGCAAAGACCTATTGCACATTCTAGACACTGAAAGAAGACTAATGGGCCTTGAGTGGCATAGAGGAAGGGAGGTATCATGTAAGGTGATGGTGTAGAGGTAAGTAGGCCATGTTAAGAATTTTAGTCTTTGTGCTAAAAGTGATGAGAGACCATTGAAGCCTCCTAAAAAGAGGATGAGAGATGATTTTCTGATTTGTTTTTTGGAAAAGTTATTCATTAATATACTTTGCATTAATGTTTTTATTGTACAGATACTGAGTATCATATGTATACTTATCTAAATATTGAAATGATTTTGTATCACTAATTCCAATGGGAATTATTTATTTTTGTTTGTTTTTTTAAATAAGAATTACTCAGCAAGAGGCTTTCAGATTAAATTACCTTCCAGAAGCAGGGAAGACTCTACAAGCCTGATGCTCAGAGAAGAATGGGTTAAAGATGAAAATGACAAGGTTATGTACAAATAGACTATTGAGAGATTATGGCACAAGAGAAGGATCCAGGGTCAAGCCATTAAGAACTCTAAAATTCATTGCAATGTATGGGGAAGGAGCCTATAAAAGACAGAGAAATGGAGCAGGTGGAGAGATTGGAGTAGTTATCAGGGAAGCCAAGAGAAGAATGCACAAGAGAATGTACTGAGATTTCAACCCTGCTGAGAAGTCTAATAATAAGTAGACTGACAGGGGCGCCTGGGTACAGTCGGTTGGGCGTCCAACTTCAGCTCAGGTCATGATCTCACAATTTGTGAGTTTGAGCCCCGTGTTGGGCTCTGTGTTGGCAGCTCAGAGCCTGGAACCTATTTCGGATTCTATGTCTCCCGCTCTCTCTGCCCCTCCCCCGCTCACGCTCTCTGTCTCTCTCAAAAATAAATAAACACTAAAAATGTTTTAAATAAAAAAAAATAAGTAGACTGACAAATGTTCTTCATATTGAGAGAAAAGAAGCACATTGATTAACTTAGTTGAGGTAAACTAAAGTGGTTATAAGCTAGATTGGAGGAAATTGAGAAGAGGTAACGAAGTACAGCATTAAGGAGAAATTTTTTTTTAAGATATAGCTTCAAAAATAGAAAAGATAAAGAAATAGCTAAAGGTAAATGAAGGTTCTGGAAATATTGGTATATACATATATATATATATATATATATATATATATATATATATATATTTAGCAGAAGAGATTTGAAAGTATTTAAGAGACAATGGAAATCATCCCATAATTGAGAGTGAAAGGGGATAACGGACGGTGAAATGTTCCAGAAAATACAGCAGCAATAAAATCCATAGCTTAAGATACGTGGTGGAAAAAAAAAAAGTTAGAGAGTCATAACAGACTCTTAAACATGACTCTTTAAAGAGTCATAACAGACTCTTAAAAACTGAGAATAAACTGAGGGTTGATGGGGGGTGGGAGGGAGGGGAGGGTGGGTAATGGGTACTGAGGAAGGCACCTGTTGGAATGAGCACTGGGTGCTGTATGGAAACCAATTTGACAATAAATTTCATATTAAAAAAAAGATACATGGAGGTATTGGTATTAGAAGGAAAAAAGGAGTAATCTTCTATTGTAATAGTTGAAAAGGATTAAAAGATAAATCCAGATGCATATAAATTTATAAATTATATAAAATGTAATTGAGGGAAATTCCATCTGATATCTTTTTGTTTGTTTTTCTCTGTAAGTGGCTTCAAATGTTCCTCTTACTCATATTCTCATGGAAATGACTAAGGAAATATAAGATTACAGAAAATCATGTGTTAGTGTTGAAAAACAGGGATAGGACACTTATCTGATGAAAGAATTACTGATATAATAGTGATAGGAATGGACTGAAGGGGACTTTAGAGGGCTGCTGATTTAAGCCTCCTGTCTCCCATCTTCAGCCAAGTTCCAAGAAAAAATACTGACTTCCAGCATTTTGTCATTCTTGATCTAGAAATGAGGAAGTAGTATGGTATCATTGGGAATGAAATACTGGAATCAGTAGTTTTGAAAGGCCCCAAGTTTCAATCCTGGCACAGTACATAGAACAAACTTAGAAATGAGCATGGCCAATTTTATTTCTGACTTTAGAAGTCAGACAAAAGCCAAGATTCTACTATGCCTGCATTTGGGAAGTAGAAGTAGAGTAGAGGTATCAAGCTTTATCTATAGCAGATGAAATAACTGAAACTCTTCCCATGGCTATTCACCCCACTAGTTCTTTCTATACCTTTCCCCAAAGGTTTCTGGACCCCAAAATTGAACGTCCACCTAAAAAATATTTAGAGAGGTGGCATAGCACCAGATATTATAAAATAATATAAATCTATATATTTAAAACAATGTGGCTCAAGCCCAAAAACAGGTGGTAAATTCAGCGGAAAAGTAGCTTGCTAGGCTTAAAATAAACATAGGCATTTAGCATATGGTAAAATTGGCATTTCAAGTCAACAGGAAAAGGATGCACTCAAGGGTTTGGTACTGGAATAATTAGATTTGTAAAAATAAAATGAGTATCAAAAATATGAATATATGAAATATCATATCTTCACATTACGGGCTCGTGCAAATTTAAATGTTTAAATGTTGTTTTTAAAGTAGAGAATTAGAATAAACAGAAGAAAAGACAAGTTATATCAGGCCTAGGATTTTATTTTTAGGAAATTATTCTTATTCTTCATAAATTGGTACCTGAGATGATTTTTTATTGTATTGTTTTATATGAGAATGCTAAAAAGTCTTCAAATTTCTAGAAAGAACTTCTGATAATGTTTTGTAAATTAATTTCAATATAGGAAAAAAATAGAATGCTGCCATGGTCGTTTTATAAAGTTAAATATATGATTCTAAAACATGGCTACTGTTCACTATCAAAAAATATGTGCACTATCCAACATCAAGAGTTCCCATAGAGCTACAATAATCAAGATAATGTGATATTGGTGAAAGAACAGGTAAAGAGATAGATGGAATGAAATAAAGAGCCCAGAAAAAAATCCACACAAATATAGTCAACTGATCTTTGACAAAGGAGCAAGGACAATACAATGGAGAAAAGATTGCCTTTTCAACAAATGGTGCTGGAACAAGTGGATATCCAAGTGCTCAAAAATAAATCTAAACACAGACTTTACACCCTTCACAAAAAATTAACTAAAAATGGATCATAGACCTAAAGGTAAAATGCAAAAATACAAAATTCCTAGAGGATAACATAGGAAAAAAATCTAGGTGACCTTGAGTTTGGCAGTAACTGTTTAGATACAACACCAAAAGCATGACCCATGAAAGAAACACTTGATAAGCAAGACTGTATTAAAATTAAAAAACAAAAAACAAACAAACAAACAAACAAACAAAAAAAACCCTTCTGCTCTGTCAAAGATGCTGTCAAGAAAATGAGAAGACAAACCACAGATTGGGAGGAAATATTTGCAAAAGACATATGATAAAGAACTATTATCTAAAATACACAAAGAGCTCTTGAGACTGAACGTTCTGATTTAAAAATGGGCAAAAGATCTGAACAGACATCTCCTCAAATAAGATGTACAGATGGTATATAAGCTTGTGAAAGATGTTCAACACCATTTGTCACTAGGGAATTGTAAATTAAAACAAGATGTCATTACATACCTATTCAGATGGCCAAAATTCAAAATACTGATGTCACCAAATGTTGGTAAGGATGTGGTGCAACTGGAACTCACTCGTTGTTGGTCAGAATGTAAAATGGTGTAGCCGCCTTGGGAGAGAGTTCGGTGGTTTTGTACAAAACTAAACATATTCTTACCATACAGTCTACACTCTTTGGTATTTGCCCAAATGAGTTGAAAACTTATGTCTACAAAAGACCTGCACACAGATGTTTAGAGCAGCTTGGTACATAACTCTCAAACCTTGGAGAAAACAAAAATATCCTTCAGTAGGTGAATGAATAAATAAACTGGTACATCTAGCAATGGGATATTATTTGGTGCCAAAAAGAATGAACTATCAAGCCATGAAAAGCCATGAAGGAACCTTAGATGCATACTAGCTGACAGAAGTCGAGCTTAAAAGACTGCATAATGTGTGACTACAACTGTATGAGATTCTGAAAAACAAAACTATGGAGACAGTAACTAGATAACTGGTTACCAGGAGTTAGTGGGAAGTAGGGATGAATAAGTAGAACACAAAGGAATTTTTAGAGCAGTGAAACCATTCTGTGTGATACTGTAATGGTAAATACATGCCATTAACATTTGTCCAAACCCATAGAATTTACAGCATCAAAAGTGAACCTTAATGTGACCTATGAACTTTCGGTGATAATGATGTGTCAGTATAGGTTCGCTAATTGTAATAAATGTATCCTGTGCTGCAGGATGTTGATAGTGAGGGAGGCTGCGGTGGGGCAGGGAGTATATGGGGCCTCTCTGTATTTTCCATGATTTTGCTACGAACAGAACACTGCTCTAAAGAAGTCTATTAAAATATGTGGAGTGATTCCAAAATTCATCTGAAAGAGTAGACAAAAAAGAATAGATTGGTAAATTTTTAATAATAACAATAATAAGCTTGCCTGTTACAAATTAAATAATTCAAATAGCCATAATGATTAAATTAGAGATATACTGGTATGCTGTTTGACAAATGTTTGGATGGAAACTTTTTATTAAACTCAAATGTTGCCATGTCTTCTATGTTTCCATTCTAAATTCTAAGTTACCAAACATTTGTACATGTAATTTCATTTCATCTCTTTAATATACATTAAATAAAAAATAAGACATTTATGGTAAATTGTTCAAGAATGGATCTATACATTATTATCACTGAGGATGGTATGAACATAAAATAAATGGTTAAAAATCACTAATACTGCAAATAATTTGCAGAAGGAGAATGATAAACAAGTACATGAAGAGAGACAAATTAGGTCTGGAAAAGACCAAAAAGCTGGACTCTAAATTAAACATTAAATCTTAAACTGTGACATTTGAGAAATGGGGTGATGTTAACAGGAATCTAGAGAGACACAAAATTTAATGGCTCAAATAACCACGTTGAAGAGGTGACAATGATCAAAGAGCTAAACTTCTGCAGTCATTACACTGTTGGGTGAAAGAATGAAGCACGTAATCATATGTTCTTAACTGTGCATAACATCTTCTAATTAACAACTTGCTTTCTTTTGAATCCTATGCAAGCAGAAGTAAGAAGATTGCCATCCTTGCTATATAGAAATGAACACAGTTATTTAGTATTCCAAGCATTTTCCACCTAAAGATAGAATGAATATGAGATGGCTCTTAAGTGTATTTGATCTGCACTGAAACCATGTTCAGATCATGGCTTTCAGAATACAAAAATATCTGAAACTACTCCTCTGCAGCAGAGTCACCTAATGTCCACTTAGACTTTTATATTCTGTGTTGTATGGTTTGCAAAGCTGATTTAAAATTAATCTGAACTAAAGAACAATTTATATATGCCATTTCCTTGGAATTATGATGAATGTGTTTGAAATTTGAATTACAATTGAGATAAAGTCAATACAATGTTAAAAGCTGTGTTTTCTTTCTCAAACTCATAATGGAATAAAAGTTAAAATGGCTCTATTCTAATTTGTCATGTCCATAGTTTTCATGAAATTATAAATAATATGGTATCTATTCATTATGTAAAGTAAAACACATTTCTTAGGACATTTTAGTCACAAAGAGTCATTAGGGTATTTTTATTCTTATGTTTGGTAGGATAGCAACTGTTGTATTTTTTCTGGGATGCTTAATGTCTTTCCAAGCCACAGTGGGATATTAAAAACACAAAATGCATTACATTGTTTCCTGCCAGAGGGTGATGAGATGACAATGACCTGATAACTTTTGTAATAGTGATTAGAGGTATGCATTTAGAATAAAGAATAAGCAAGTATTGAAATTAAGTCTACTGAATCATAGCTTCGAAAAGGTCAATGTCCTGAAAGACTGAGGAACTAGTATAGATTAAAGGAGACTAAACAAGCATGGTAATTAGAGATAATAGATGATTCTGGATGTAGAAAAATTAGAATAAGGACTGCATTACAGATAATGGTATTGTCACAATGTAAATTTTGCAGGAATTGATCATTGTTTTATTGTTAATATCTTTGTTGTCAGAAGATATGTGCTGAAGTATTTAAAGGTAAAAGATTGTGATAACCGGTTACACAATATGTAACTCCATCATCATCATCATCATAATAATAATATGTAAATATGTATGTATATACATGTGTGAGAGTGAGTATAAGAGAGTGAGAAACTGAGAGAAAGATAAAAAGAGGAAGAGAACAAATGATACAATATGCTAACAATTGATATTTGGAGTTGGAATTTTTTCAAAATAAATGTTGAAACAAAATTCAAACTCAAAACATACTCTGTTTTCTATGACTCCCAGTGTTCAACTGTCCTTTTGCTAATATCCTGGTTATAATGCCACCTCCCCTGCAATCAGGAGTCCCCTGTCCTCTACTCAATCCTACACCATGTGCCTCTTTTTCACAGTATCAGAGCTTTGATGGTGGTTCAGATTTATCTTTCTCCTAGAGATTTGTAAAAACTCTATTATTGGGCTCGTTGGGTCCTCCTAACCTTCAGGTCTATTTGAATTAACTTCATCCAACACCCTTATAAGTACTGGAGAGAAGTTTGTGATTTCTATTGCCTGTTGGTCTTGTTAAATAGCACGGTCCTCTGGTATTTTTTCTCTTCCAAATAATTAGGGAATGAAGATTAAAGAAACACTAATTAAAAAATAAAGCAAGTTTCATTACTAAGTGTATAGGGAGGAATGAGGGGTGGAAAAGAGGAGCAAGAGGGAGAATGACAATGAGACCAAAAAAGAGAGAAGGAGAGTATGAATGACATATATTAACAGTTGATGTATGTAGTCATTCCACATCTTCTGTGGCAAAGCACCTCACGGTCGGGTAACAGGTAACTGAATTACACACTTACCACAGAAAATTAGCTACAGTATTTGTAGAAGGAAGTCTTATTTTCTCCTCTTTTGTCAACCACACTATCACATCTACCCCCTTCCCTGCATCTGTACCTCTGATATCTCCACCTTGAGTAAGAGGAACCCCATTTAGGATTTCCGCATTGCTCCCAAACCCAGTATTTCATAGCCTCTCTCTCTGCTTTTTCTACTTATTAAATTTGATATTATATATTTTATTTTGTACCTTGCTTTATTTCTTATCTAGATTAGTAGAAGTAGTTTTTGTCTGTTTTGTTCTGTAGTACTTACAACTATGCCTGACACGGAAACCTGAGAGGTCTTCTTTTTGTTTGTTTTAAAATTCTGAGGACTTCAGGTCCTCATTCATTTCTGGAAAATTCTCAGGTAAGATTATTTGGGTATCTCTTCTCCATTTTCTTTATTTCCTTTTTTCTGGAATTCATATGAGACATGTGTTTAATCTTCAATATTCTCTATGTGTTTAGGTAAGTGTTTATTAAAGCATGGAGAAAAATGCACAAATAAGTATAATGTAATGTATCTTCAAAAAGTGAACATTGCTGTTTAAAAAGCACCCAGATCAAGAAATAAAACATGCCCAGTCCGCCAGAAGGCTCGTGCATGCCCCTGCCCAGTCACAATTCCCCATATTCACTGCAGAGTCTACAGGTCACAAGTATCCTGACTTCTAAGACCGTTATAAGATCATCTTTGCCTGATTCTAAACTCTACATAAATGGAATCACATAGAGGATCCCCTTCTGTGTCTAGCTTCATTCATTCAGCATTATGCTTAATGCGGTTGGTATGACATTCGTTCTGATTCTCTTTTACATTCCATTTTAAAAATATACCACAATGTATTTTATCCATTCTATTTCTGATGGCCATTTATGAGTTGTTTCCAGATTTTAGCAATTATAAACAATGCTTCTATCCATCAGTGTGCATGTCATTTGGTACACATATGTATGTATTTCTGTTAGTTATATGCCTAGAAGAGTAACTGCTGAATCATAAACTATCTGTACTTTATTTTTACAGAATATACCAAATAGTTTCCAAAGTATATGAGAGGTTCATTTTTTACCACATCTTTTCCAAGATATGATTGTCTTCCCCCCCCCCCCCCCAACCTTATACATCTTAATGGGAATGAAGTAGTATAATATTGTGATTTTAATTTGGTTATCACTTATGATGAAATGGAATACTTGTTCATATGTTTATGACCATTTGGATATCCTCTCTTTTTAAAAATGTGCGTGTTTCAGGGAACCTGGGTGGCTCAATGGGTTAAGCGTCCGACTTCAGCTCAGGTCATGATGTCACAGTTCGTGGGTTTGAGCTCCACCTTCAGGCTCTGTGCTGACACCTCAGAGCCTGGAGCCTGCTTCAGATTCTGTGTCTCCCTCTCAATCTGTTCCTCTCCTATTCCTTCTCTGTCTACATAAAAATGTTAAAAAAAAAATTAATGTGCCTATTTCAAGTCTTCTCTCCATTTTAAATTGGGTTATCTGCCTCGTTTTCATGGATGTGTAGAATTTCATTTCCAGATGTATGTGTTGCAAGTATCTTCATCCCTCTCTGTGACATACCTTTTCATTCTTTTAGTGATATCCTTCAAAAATAAGTTCTAAATGTTAACGTTATCCAGTTTATCACTTCCCATTATTAGTTAGCATTTGTAAGTCTTTTTAAAGAAGTTTTTGACTAGCTCAAGCTCATGAAGATAGTCCTGTATCTTCTTTTCTAGAATCTTTTCTTAGATCTACAGTACATCTGAAATAGACCTCATATGCGATGTAAGACAGCAGTCAAGATTCTTTTTTTTCCTATATGGGAAACCAGTTGAATGAGCATTGTTTGTCGATAAGACCAACTTTTCCCACTGTACTACATTATCTTAAAGAGAAGTCTATTTGTAAGATATGTCTTCTCTTTCATTTGTCTCTTTATTTTCCATACTACCTTACCTACAATAGCTAGCTACATTCTTATTTCTAATTGTGTTGGCTATCAATTTCCATATACATTTTCAAGTCAGCATGTCAATTTCACACACAAACTGCTGGGATTTTTAATTGGGATTACTTTGACTTTAAAGAGCAATTGGGAGAAAACTGACTCAAAATATTTAGACTTCCACTTTGTAAACATATGTTTCAATTTATTTGATTCATTCCTATTTTTTCTCAATAATTTTTGTAGTTATCTCTTTAGAGATTTTTTATATTTTTTATATACATTTTAAGTTTTTATTTAATGTACCCTATAATTTTTCATGTCACCGAAGTTTCATTTAAAATTTTTGTTTTCTAACCATCTGTTGCTGATATCTATAATATAGTTTATTTTTGTTCATTAACTTTGCTAAATTATTTATTTATTAATGTGGCTTATCTATAGATCATTTTGGACTTTTTAAATGCATGTTATCTTCATATGGTTGCAATTTTATTTCTTCTTTCTAATATTTGTACTCTTAATTTCTTTTTCATTCTGTCCCTTATTGTATTGACTAAGAATTCCAGTACTAGGTTAAATAGCAGTGGTCTTAACACTGGTTATAAATAAGGAATCAGAACATACCACCCCAAAATATGTCACTTTGGCATATTGATTAGGAATAGCAGATTCAGGAAGGGCTCTCTGCCTTCTCCCTTTTTACCTAAAATCAGGTTATAAATTTCCCATGAGAAAGGTGTCCTCCCTGTACCAGGAAGAGAGGAATATCCTTGTTATCAGTGACAGAAATGAATCTGTAGAAACAAACCTTACTAAAATAACCTTATCTTCCATTAGTTTTCTCAATATATTTCCTAGTCACTTTCCCACAATTTACTGTCCCTAGCCCAAACTCCTTTTTCTTTTGTCTTGTCATATCTTCAAGATTTATCACTCTTTGTTAAAATGATATATAAGAATCCTTTCTTTGCGGTATTCATTTCCTTCCACGAAACTCCCCCACCTATGTCACATAGAAATATTAACATCAAATAAAATGTGTATGCTTTTTGTCTTATTAATCTATCTTTTGTCAGTTTAATTCACAGGCTCCAGCAAGTATATCAGAGGATAGAGGAAAAGTCTCCTTTACTAGAGGAGTAGACCACTTGCGTCATTCTCAATCATGGATAGATAGCTTTCAACAGTTCAGCTGTAAGTATGGCTTTTAAAAAAAATATTCTTTATTGGATTATGGAAGTTTACTTTTATCTCAATGTATTGAGAGTGTTTATGATAAATACACACGAATTGTATCCACTTTTTCTCAGTCTATTAAGATGATCACATATTCTTTCACCTTTTCCTACTTTTAAATGGTAAACTACAATTCTCATATTTTAGTCTTGTTACTCTTGTTTTTCTGGAATATTCTCCATGTTTTCAAAAGTTTTTAAAAATATTTTCCATCCATTCATCTCTTTGAATTGTATTCTGATTCCTCACATTAACTCATTACTCCCTTCGTTCCTCAGTTGTGTCTAACCATTACAATTTTTTATTTAAATGAATTTATGTATATGTGCATATATGCATTCCAGAAATATTATTGATGTTTCATAAACACTTTATTTAAGGGTAATTTTAGGTTTACAGAAAAGTTGCCAAAGATAACACAAACAGTTCCCACATATACCACATCTACTTCTCCCTATCGCTATTATCTTACATTAATATATTTGCTACCATTAATAAACCAGTATTGATGCGTTGTTATCTACTAAGACCATATTTATTCACTTTTCCTTAATTTTCACCAAATTATACTTTTTCTATTCTAGAATCCCATCTAGACTATCACATTATATTTAGTAGCCATGTCTTTGTGTGACTTCACAGCTCATTCCTCCCTGTCATAAATATTATTCAAGTATGTAGATACATCAGTTTGTTTTTCCATTCACCTATTGAATGACATCTTGGTTTCTTCCACAATTTGGCATTTATGCATAAAGTTGGTTTAAACATTTGTGTGCAGGTTTTTGTGTAGACATTGGTTTCAAATCAGTTGGGTAAACACCTAGGAGCAAGATTTCTGGACTGTATGGTAAGACAAAGTTTAGCTTGGTAAGGAACTGTCAAATTATCTTCCAAAGTAGCTGGACCACTCTGCCTCCCCACCAGGAATAAATTCTGTTCCTGTCCATGTTGCTCCATATCCTCGCCAGCAATTTGCATTGCCAGTTGTTTAAATTTCAGTCATTTTAATAGGTGTATAGTGGTATCTTATTGCTGTCTTGATTTGCATTTCCCTAATTACAAATAATATGGAGCGTATTTTTATATGTTTATTTGCTCTGCCACTGTGCCTGGTATGCATTACTACATAATAGTGGTAATAAATAGTGGATGAATAGAATTATTTCAGAGAATAACTGCAAGGAGTAAATACATTATCACATAGGCATATATTAATAGTCATAAAAGGTCATGTTTACGCCCACTCTATAACTCTATAATAACTATAGCCTTCTTAACACATGCACCCTTAAAAAAAAGTCACCTATATTTTTCTGTGCCTCATTTTTCTTCAGCTGTGATAATGTTTTAGAATTGCATCAGGCAAGGTCCTGTCCCTGGTGAGTGGACCTTTTACTGTGGAAAAAGCTCTGGGATTGTTTCGCAATGGTTTCTCCCCTTACTAGATTTCTATAGGGATCTTTCTAAGATCGTCATAAGAAGACTCAGGTGGTGAAGTAACTGAAGAGGAAGCCCATGAAAGTGTGGCACCCCCTCAAGCTTGTATCCCCAGGACTTTCTCACTTTCAGGCTAGTGCACGCTCCACCTCCAGCAATCTGTTGCACTTACCACGTAAGTATTCCCACCAGTTTATGGCTCCAGTGGCTTCTGCTCCAGGTTAGTAAATCTCAGTTGCTATGTATCTCTGGATGTGTCCGTCCCTTTAGATATCAGAGTGGTGGTTGTCCCTGCAACTTTGGTTTTCAGATGGATCTAAGAAAAGCCACTGATTTTCACTTGGTTCATCCTTTTCTTGAAAACACAGGACCAATGGTTCACATGTGCTGCATATATTAGAGCCGAAACCAGAAGTCCATGGGTATTTTCAAAATCTTTAAAATCTTTGTGTGTGTGTGCTTCCCAAATTTTTCATCTTGGTTTTTATTAAATCATATTATTCATGTGTATTTGATAGTCTGTTATCAGATTGCTTTATCATATATTCTTGAGTTTGCTAATTCTCCTGTTGTTTACATATGTTTATTCTCCCTCATAGTGGTTTGTGATGTTTTATTGTGAACGAATTTTCAGAAGTTAAGAAAAATCTGTTCAAAACTGAAAATAATCCTACAGAAAAGTTTTGTGGTTGCTTTTACAGGATTCTAGGTTTATGAGACACAAGGTTTAAAAATAATTATTTATATCTATTTATTATTATACCAGAAGGTAATAAAAAGTAGGCCCACACCTATTGTTTATGGGAGGCCTATGATTTATATTTCTCCTATTAAATACTCAGCCATACCAACCTCCAGCCCCAAAGTTGGAGAGCCTATCTCCGGGGTTGAAACTTTCGCAAGTCTATACAGCCATTCTGAGTATATAATTGACAGAAGTTGGGTCTCACCAACATCAGTTTAGTTTTGAAATATCTGTTTATTTCCTAATTGTTGTGCTGTGCATTCCTTTGTGTATATATTGTCCTTCTGCCACTTGCTTGTTTTTGTGTTACATACAAATGGTTACACAGATTATATAATGCAAGGATTTCCCCAAGGCTATTGAAACCTTTCACAAACATATTTTAGGGCTGCATCATATGCCACTGTGGTTAGGTCAACATGTAATTTATATTGCTTTCAGTTTTTCACTTTTAAAATAGATGATTAGACATAAACTTACTGAGCCAGAGGGAACCATATATTGAGTTTTTTGAGGCCTGATTCATACTGCTATCTTCCTCATCATATACTTCTGTCATTATGCATTTTTCTGAACAAAAATTTTTGCTACTTGTAGTGTCATCTAGTTCTTTTAATGATTTTGCTTTGATTACTAGTATAAGGGAGTCTAAATTTTACCTTTACCTAACTGTAGTTTCTTTTGGCTGGGCCTCAGAATTAAATTGATCTAAGACAGATTAACAGAAGAAAAGCATATAAATTTATTTAATACAAGTTTTTCATGAAATGGAGGCCATAATAATAAGTGAAGACCCCCAAACTGGAGAAACCTACAGTCTTTTACCTTGCGTAGAACAGCAAGGCAATTGCGAAAAAGTAACTAAAATATATGGAGAGGCTAAAGGAGGGTAAGAATTATTTTAACAAGGTCTGCTTATATAGTATTCTTTTACTGTCAACTTTTTATCCTTGATGACAAGAATGCTACTTTCTTTTTGGTATAGGAGGACCATCTTTCAAACGGGATTTCATCTCCTGCTTTTGTAAGAAAGGAAAGTTACAGTGGTTTTCTTGTATTTGCCATTTTTTAAGAGCATTTAATTAAAAATAGTCAAACTGCCAGAGCGGAATACTTTTGGATTGGCATGTTTCAGAACTCCTTCATACCTAATGGAAATAATTTTATATTTCTTTTAACTCTTAGTGGAAAGGTTAAGAGCATGTTCTCTTGAACCACATTTTCTAGATTTAGAACTAAGCACTGTCTCTTAATAGTTTTATGAATGGGAATAAACCCCTGATTTCCTAATGATCCACATCTGCTAGTTATCTGTGGTATTTGCTAATAATATTTTTCTATTTCTATTTAAGGATTTTAAATGTGTTTGTTTACTTTTCATACAAAAGTTTTTACTTTTGAGATGGATAAGTCTGTCACATTTGTCTTTTGTAGGGTTCTTCCACTGCTTTTATGGTTATATTTTTCACACCCTCTGAGAGTTTAACAAAATCATCCAAAAGTATATAAACACCATAGTAAAAATGTTAGAATAAAAGTGAGCTACTTAAAATAAATAATAATGAATAAAAAAGGAAACCAGTGATCTTTTCTCATGTCCTTTTAGAAGACTAGATCATAGATTATTCAATGCCATAAATCATGCATTCAAGTGTGAAATAGGATTACCTATAAGTTGAGAAGTAGTTATAGAGTTTGTTAAAGATATTTGCAATAGACTTTTTAGCACCCATGCTGGTATAGTCAAAACCCACAAATGTGTGAAGAAAAAAAATAGTTAACATTTTAGTGACATTTTTTAAAAGTTCACAACATTCAAAAGAAATATTATAGCTGAGAAACGGAAAATGACTAAGTTATCTCCAGTAACTGAAAAAGGTCATAAGAATTGTGTAGCCACTGAATTTAACCCCATCTTATGGGGAAACCTTAACCAGACAGTGCTTTGACATTATTACAGATAGAAATTATAAGCCAGAGTCACTGAAAATGTTCAAACTCTACCAATATAATCATTTTTAGTTTTAATAGCAACTATAAAAGAAATTTTTCATTTTTAAAATTATGATGATAAAAAGTATATGATTAAAAGAATAGAAAATACTTTAAGCTGTATAAAGGTATACACATTCATAGTTACATATCACTATAACCGAATATTCTTCTTTTTCATATAGAAAAAATTCCAAAACTATCATCATTAGTTTACTAATGGCAAAAATAGAACAGATTCACTAAATGGATGATTCACTAAAAGACAGGTACACACATTCATAGTTACATATCACTATAAACAAATATTCTTCTTTTTCATATAGAAAAAACTCCAAAACTATCATCATTAGTTTACTAATGGCAAAAATAGAACAGATTCACTAGATGGATGATTCACTAAAAGACATTTTCAACTTTAAAATAAACCACATGAATAATGGGATTAAGAAATCATTTTACATTCATATAGTATTCATCTTATATGAATAGCACATATTAATATAAAGTAATTTTTAAAATCTATTGAAAGGGAGACCAGTGTGTTAATTGATTGATTATATTAAAAATGGAATTGGAAGGGGCGCCTGGGTGGCTCAGTTGGTTAGGCTTCCAACTCTTGGTTTCGGCCCAGGTCATGATCTCACAGGTTCATGAGATCAAGCCCCAAGTTGGGCTAGGCACTGACAGCGTGGAGCCTGCTTGGGATTCTCTCTCTCCCTCTCTCTCTCTGCCCCTCCCCCACTCACACTTGTTCTCTCTCTCTCTCTCTCTCTCTCAAAATAAGCAAATAAACATTTAAAAAATGGAATTGGAGAAAAAACGAGAAAACTGGTAAATAGGTTGAAAAATCTAGGCTGTTGTGGTGACTAGGTCAGGAGATCAGTGTAAACTCACAGTAGACAAATGTAAAATAATCAGATTGTGATCAAGGAACACTGCCAGGAACTCTATACTAAATAAAAGACATCCCATGGTTCAAATAAGAATATGACTGATGCTGTTATTTAAACTGCTTTGTAATTTTTTTTACGATAGAACTTTGTTTACTGTAGTACAAATAGATTCTCTCCTTGGTAAGGCATCTGGAATACTGTGGACAACAGAGAATAGCCATTACATTCTCTCTAAAGATGAAAGTAAGGTGATAGGAAAAGGAGGTACAGCATATTTAAATGATTATTCTATAAATTCTCTTAAACATTAATCTCATGATTAAATTCTACTTTAACAGCCTATCCTTAATGTCTTAAAAACAAGGTAAACTAAAAGTAAAGCCACTATATCTAGGTAAATGTTTATAAGACTCTAAGAAAGTAGTGTATAAAATATTTCTGCAAAATGTTTTAGGTTTGTTGCTGCTTTTTTGTTTTGTTTTGGTTTGGTTTATTTGTTTTCTGCCATTTAATGATTACTTAAAAAATCTGTGACAGTGAGGGGAAACTGGCTGGCTCAGTATGTAGAGCATGTGACTCCTGATCTCAGTGTAGTGAGTTTGACCCCACATTGAGCACAGAGTTTACTTTAAAAATATATTCGACAGTGACAAACTTGTGTATTTAATTTTATTAATATTTGAAAACAATAATGGAAGCTAATTTCTTTGGGTGTAAAAAAATTCATGTTTATGTACCACCAAATGTCTGTTGTGGTTTTTTTTTTTAATTAATCGAGGGTAAATGCTCTCTTTTCTTTTCTGATTGACAATTGGGAAAAAATGAAAAACTCCAGTGAGCACTGTGCTGTCTGGAAATGAGAATTTCAATGGATAGGTTGCTAAAATTGATTTCATCTAGGATGCAAGGTCCTAAAAAAAAAGTCAGTCTTCTTTCCTTCTGTTTTTTTTTCCTCAAATTCCTAAATACATAACATTTGCTACCATATCAGTTTCAGTATCTAGAGACATTGAGATTTTTAGAATAAAAGATATTTAAAAGTGATAGTGTATAGTTCCAACAGTTTCTCTGGAAGTGGTCGTTATAAACCTCATCCCTAGACTACTAATGTTTTTTCCTCTGCCCTATAAAGACTATAGGGCAGCAAATCAACTCCTTGCTTGTCCAACTGAATCCCATTTCCCCCTCCTTAGGCAGAAAAAGTTCTTCCATGTGTCAAATAGCCTATGGTAATTTTGCCTAACCAGTAGAATTGGCAAATGAAGAAAAAGATGTTTGAGAAAAGTGTTTTATTTGGTCAAGCTGCTTTCAGATTTCCCATAAGATAACTAAACACCATGAACTCCCTTCTCTCTTCCATCTGGCTTGTTTTTCCACACTGAAGCAAAAACTACAACAGAATCCAAACAAAACCACATACAGCCGAAGTTTAATACCTTCAAAACATTGTAGTATGCTGGCGAGATAATTAAACTAGCTACCACTTGTTTAGGAAACGTGGGTCAGAAAAACAAAGGTGGGAAATACTCTCACACAGCTAGAAGGATTTTTTTTAAATCAGGCAAACATATATGATTATGATATTCATGAAGTATTATTAAACATCCACCTTCTTATTGGCTTAACAGAGTGCTCAATTTTGTATAATAACAACCCAATAACGTTTTAAAAAAATTTTTAATGCACATTAATATAGTAAGGAGCTGAGTTCACACTTAAGAATTTGGATTTAGAATCACTGTGGTCACTTTGTCTTCTTTTGGAATAAAAATGAACCAAAACCTGAAATGATGTAATATTGACTCAGGATAGTCTGTTATATCTGGAAGAGAATGTGGAGGAAAACATTGGGTTTGTCCAACTAGATGTGGCAGTGATGTACAGGAAAAAATCAGATATAACTCATAGGATGTTGCTAGAATTCACCAACAGAGTGAGTACAGTGGGAGAACCTATTCTGACAGGAAGATAGTAGGTTTAGTTGTGGACATTTTGAATCTGAGATATCTGAGGGACAGCTAAGACAATGAAGACAGCAGGCAGTTGCATATTTGAGTCTAGAATTCACAGGGTAGGAAAGGTAAAATTAGTTGTTTTTGACCCATGATTATAAAGAAGACCAAACTGCACACACCCCAAAAATAAAAACAAACAAACAAACAAAAAACAGAGACAGAAGCAACACCAAAGGGAAAGAACAAGCTTAAAGAATCAGAAAGGGAAGCTGGAAAAATATCACATAAAGACACAGATAGAGAAAATACAAAAGCTAAAACAGTGAGGCAATAATCTATATGCCAGGAAGTCAGGAGGGCAAGAGGGAGTTGCAAATACCTAGAAAAGGTTTTGTTATTCCTTGCCTACTTGTATGTGCCAGTCAGGGCATTGTGAGGGAATGATCTGATAGAATTTAGATGATCAGTGGGGCACCTGGGTGGCTCAATCGGTTGAGCATCTGACTTCGGCTCACATCATGATCTCGTGGTCTATGGCTTCGAGCCCCGCATTGGGCTCTGTGCTGACATCTTGGAGCCTGGAGCCTGCTTCAGATTCTGTGCCTCCCTCTCTCTCTGCCCCTCCCCCACTCATGCTCGTTCTCTCTCTGTCAAAAATATATAAATATTAAAAGAAAAAGAATTTAGATGATCAGTAATTGAAAGGACAGACAAATTAAGGAGATTCTACTTTGAGTATGCCTCATTTCTAAGAGCTGTGGGTATATAAAAAAATAGAAACTAACATGTTAGTAAAAAATACTCTACTATAATAGTGGATTTTATTATTTATTTATAAGCTATGATTGTGTGAGATTCCAGTTTATAAAATATATATTTTCATTTTATAAAAGAAAATAAAAGTAAGATTTGAGACAATCATTTTGCAATTTGGATTCAAATCTTCCCTCTCAGGAGGTAGAAAATTAACAATAAAATGAGATAAAATATGGAGGCAATGAGATTTAGAAAATATTGTGGATGAAGTCTCTTAGTGAGAGCTCTGTGATTTTAAAACCCGGCTGATCAAGATCTGAGGCACCTTTGCTTTGCTGATTTGTGCTACTTTGTTGAGGTTTTTCACTAAACATTCTCTGTGATTTATAATGTGGAAAACTGTTTTTTCACTATTTTGCAAAGAATTTGGTATGTTATATATCTCCTTTAATATAATATTTATCAGTATATACTTTGAAACATGTAATTCTTAATATACTTGATTTATGGCATAAAATGAGTCTTTATAAAATTGTTATACACTATTATATCATATAAGATATCTTGATTATCCATAGTTTAAACTTTAGTCTCTTCGTCTGAGTAAATGTCTCTGACCACAGTCCTAGTTAGAATAAGGAAAAATAATAATATTCATAATATTAAAATAATATGCTATTCCTATTATCAATGTTTCTCAAATATTCTTCAGAATGGTACATGTCACCAGAGTTATTCCTTTAAATTTTTTTTTTTTTCCAACGTTTTTTATTTATTTTTGGGACAGAGAGAGACAGAGCATGAACGGGGGAGGGGCAGAGAGAGAGAGGGAGACACAGAATCGGAAACAGGCTCCAGGCTCCGAGCCATCAGCCCAGCGCCTGACGCGGGGCTCAGAGCCTGACGCGGGGCTCGAACTCACGGACCGTGAGATCGTGACCTGGCTGAAGTCGGACGCTTAACCGACTGCGCCACCCAGGCGCCCCAGAGTTATTCCTTTAAAAGAAACATTGTAACCCACTAAAATTCAGTTGAATTTTTTTTATCGCTATGAGCTAGCAATGCTGAACATGTCAGTGGTAAAGGCCCCTCGGTACCAGGTGTCCACTATCCATTCCAACCACCATTTTTCCATGTTCTACCATTAGTTAAGAAACGAAGCTAATATAATTTTACATGCCAATTATATCTCAATTAAAAGGAAATTTTTGTGTGGGTAACCTCTTTAGCAACCTATCTCAATAGCGTCTATCTTGTCTCAGTTTTAGGCAAGTCTTTCTCTAGTTCACTCTTTGTTATCAACAGAGTGTGCGTTTGTGTTTTTTAGGGGCAGCAACTAATGAACTACATTTTTCTTTGTTAAATCTACTTTTGTCAAATAGAAATATATGTTCATAAAAAAGGAATACATGCATGAAAGTTTATAAAATCTCTAATTCTCTCTTCAAAGCACAACCAGTGTCAGTTAACCTTTTGGTTCATATCATTCCATAAGCAGATATTTCACCCTTCTGATTCTTTTAGACATAGTCTAAAGCCCGCAACATATATTAACTATCATTGTTTTGTTATTGTTATTTTTGTTTTATTTTAACTTAAATTGCTACTATTTCAGTTTACTAATGCAAGTCACATTTGTTCTCTGACATGTGGGTCATTTATAATGATGACTTATTTTGGATAACGTTTTCAGCTCTGAACTCTTAATTGCCTGGTGGATGTCATCAGTTCTAGGAACTACCCTATCATGATCTTCCTAGAAATATATATAACAAAATTTTTTGTATCATTTTAATCTACCCTCAATCATCAGTTATTCTTTATGATTCTGTTTGTTTTCTTTTTTTTAATGTTCATAAACTCCTCCTTTACTATTGGCATCATTTACTATTGGCTCTCTACATCCTTTTGAAAAATCTTATCCCTAGTGTATATTAATCCAATAGATATTTTTAAATCACTTACTATCTTGTAAGAACAGATACTTTCAGTAAATAAAGGTAATCAGACAAGATATGTTTATAAGGAACATACGGTCTAGGGGCTCCTGGGTGGCTCAGTCAGTTAAGTATCTGAGCAGCTCAAGTCATGATCTCACGGTTCATGGGTTTGAGACCCACGTCAGGCTCTGTGCTGACAGCTCAGAGTTGGGAGCCTGCTTCAGATTCTGTGTCTCCCTCTCTCTCTGTCCCTCCTCTGCTTGTGCTCTCTCTCTCTCTTTCTCTCTCTCACTCTCAAAAATAAAAGAACATTAAAAAAATTTTTTAAAGAATATACAGTCTAATAAAAGATGGAGCTATCACATAACCGATATTAACACAAGGTAGGAATTAATATGCTTCCGATATAAAGAGTAAAGATGAACAAAATTCAGAGGAAGAGGTCAATATTTCTGCTTCAAGTGGCTAACAAGTCAGCATTTAAACTGATTTTTGAAACATAAATTGATTTTGTAAATGTAAAGATGATTAAGTGATACTCAAAGGAAAGTGAACAGAATGAGTAAACAAAATGGGAATATTGGGTCAAGTGATATGGAGAATAGCAAGTACTTTTCTTAAGCTAAAATTCATGAATATGAAATAAACTAATAGAAGTAATGTTTGAAAAGTTCATTAAGATCAGGAAATGGAAAGCTCTAGAATAAGTGAAGACTATTTTTTACGGTGATCTGGTCACATTTTTGCTTCAGGTAGATTAGAATGTCATGTATTTGAGATATGACTTGGAAAAATTAATGGCAGAGGATTGCTATAATTTTCCCATGATAATTTTAATGACTTTCAATTAGCAAGGTAGAATCTATTTTTATCTTGGATCCCATTTTGTCCTGAGTCCTACTAAGTCCAAAGTATGTAGATTATTTGTTTGTTAAATGTCACTTTTCATTATTTTTGCACTAATTTTGGTACAGATTAATTTTAGTAAAGTTAAATAATATTGTGATAAATTTATTAGGTTTTCTCTCCTACTAAGATATTCAATTTAATTATGCTGTTATTATTATTACCTAATAATTCAAAGAGCTGATAACCACTGAGATAACCGCAACAAAATGATTAAGGAAAAGCTTGCCATACTAGATCTCTAGAATAATTAAAATCACTAATTTATTAAATTGATTGACAACTATCCCAATGGTAAGCATAAAATGGAGCCCTGAAACCAAGCCATATATATGTGGAAGCTTGGTATATGAAAAACAAGACGCTATAAATAGAGAATGAATGTTAAGACAATGGTTTATCCACTTTAAAAGTAATTGGATCCCTAAACACCAGCTTACAAACAAACACACTCCCACAGATACAAGATTTGTCAAATATCTAAATATAAAAACAAATACTTTGAAACTATTAGAAGGATATAAAGGCTCACCCAAGCCTTTGGATATATGTATATGTCCATACATATGTGTGTGTGTGTACATACATACACATATGTATACATATATGTATACATATATGTATATGTAAATATATACGTATAAGAAATATATATAAAAGACACTTAGGGATAGGAAATGATTACTTAAACAACAAGCAAGAAGCAAAATGAATAAAAAGGTTGCCAATTTTGAAGTGCTGATGGCATGTAAGTCTAGAGATTTTTGTTAACTCTAAAGTTAAGGGACAAAGCTATTATTCTGAATATATGTCAGAGTACCTTAGTGTGACCACTTTATCCTCATCAAAATGCATCAGACCATAAATAGAATAAAGTACAAAATCTGTATGATAGATATAGCAAAATAAATTCTCAGTTTACCCAAAACCCTTGATTAAAAATAAACTCTACAGTGTACTACATCAAGACAAATAACTTGGTAGACTATGAATGCTCTTTAGACTCTGGCATTCTGATATTAAGTGTTAAATTTACTACATTGTAGCTGAATAATTGAAATAGCTACAGAATTGAGCAGCATCAATATTTCAAAAATTGAAGTCCTAAAGGCATACCATAAATTTTGCAAATGACATATCTGATAAAGGGTTAGTATCCAAAATCTATAATGTATTAAACTCAATACCCAAATACAAAATAATCCAGTTAATAAATGGGTAGAAGACATGAATAAACATTTTTCCAAAGAAGACATACAGATGTCTAACAGACACATGAAAAGATGCTCAACATCACTCATCATCAGGGAAACACAAATTAAAACTACAATAAGATATCACCCCACACCTGTCAGAATAGCTAAAATCAACAGCACAAGAAATAACAGGTGTTGGTAAGGATGTGGAGAAAGGGCAACACTCTTACACTTTTGGCTGGAATGCACTGATGCAGCCATTCTGGAAAACAGTATGAATGTTCTTCAAAAAGTTAAAAATAGGACTACCCTATGATCCAGCAATTGCACTACTAGGTATTATCCTATAATACAAAAATACAGATTTGAAGGGATACATGCACCTGATGTTTATAGCAGCATTATCAACAATAGCCAAATTATGGAAAGAGCCCAAATGTCCATATACTGATGAATGGAAAAAGAAGAGGTGGGGTGTGTGTGTGTGTGTGTGTGTGTGTGTGTATGTGTGTGTGTGTGTGTGTGTGTGTGTGTGTGTGTGTGTGTATATATATATATATATATATATATATATATATATATATAATGGAATATTACTCAGCCATAAAAAGAATGAATGAAATCTTGCCATTTGCAATGACATGGATGGAGCTAAAGTGTATTATGCTAAGCAAAATAAGGCAGTAAGAGAAAGCCAAATACCATATGATTTCACTCATATGTGGGTTTTAAGAGATGAAATGGTTGAACACAGGGGTAAAAGGAGAGAGAGGCAAACCATAAAACAGACTTGTAACTAAAGAGAACAAACTGAGGGTTGCTGGAAAGTAGGTGGGCAGGGGGATGGGTTAAATGGGTGATGGAGGAGGAGAAAGAAGATGGTGGCATAGCAGGACGCGGGGTTCACCTCTTCCTGCTGATCACTTAGATTCCACCCACACCTGCCTAAATAACCCAGAAAACCGCCAGAAGACTAGCAGAACAGACTCTCCAGAGCCAAGCATAGACAAGAGGCCCACAGAAGAGGCTAGGAAGGTCAGAGAGGTGGTGCATGCTACATGGACTGGCGGGACGGAGCTGGGGCAGTGGAGGGGCAGGCTCCTGGCAAGGCAGAATCCCCGAGTCTGGCTTGCAAAAGCAGAGGCACCAGACTGCGTGAGTTCTGACAGCCAGTGGGACTTAACATCTGCAATGTGATAAATCAACAGCTCTGCTCGGAGAGAGGGAGGGCAAGAGGACACCAGGAGGGAGAGGCGTTGATCCCCAGAAGACAGAGCTCAGCTCAGCAGGGAACAAAGGCGCTGGCCAGCACCATCTCCCTCTCCCATCCCCCAGCCAAAACCCCAAAGGGAACCAGTTCACCAAACTTGCTTGCATCCCGCAAACACCCAATGCTGTGCTTCTGTGGATCCATCCCTTCGACCCGGTTGGCCTCCCTCCCAGTGCTGCAGGGCCCTCCCGCAGGGGACCACTGAGGGCAAAGTGAGCTGAGCCTGCCCCTCCCGCCCCTGTGCACATTGCTGATCAACCCCAGCTAATACACCAGATGCCATCAAAGCAGCACCACAAGCCTGGCACTGTGCAAGTAGCCAAGACAGGAGCCACACCACTCCACAGTGAGCCCTGCCCCTGGGAGAGGGGAGAAGGTACACACCAGTCTGACTGCGGCCCCAGCGGTGGGCTGGGGACAGACATCAGGTATGACTGTGGCCGCACCCACCAACACAAGTTACTCCAGACAGCACAGGGGAGGTGCCCTGCAGTTCTGCACCACCCCAGGGACTATCCAAAATGACGAAACGGAAGAATTCTCCTCAAAAGAAACTCCAGGAAGTAGCGACAGCTAGTGAATTGATCAAAAATGATTAAAGCAATATAATGGAACAAGAATTTAGAATAATAGTCATAAAATTAATTGCTCGGCTTGAAAAAAGTAGGGAGGACAGCAGAGAATCTATTGCTACAGAGATCAAGGGACTAAGAAATAGTCATGAGGAGCTAAAATGCTATAAATGAGGTGCAAAATAAAATGGAGGCAACCACAGCTCGGACTGAAGAGACAGAGGAGAGAATAGGTGAATTGGAAGATAAAATTATGGAAAAAGAGGAAGCTGAGAAAAAGAGAGATAAAAAAATCCAGGAGTATGAGGGGAGAATTAGAGAACTAAGTGATGCAATCAAATGCAACAACATCCATATAATAGGAATTCCAGAAGAGGAAGAGAGAGAGAAGGGGCTGAAGGTGTACTTGAACAAATCATAGCTGAGAACTTCCCTGATCTGGGGAAGGAACCAAAAAGCATTTGGCAAATTTTAATAAATATTCATGGTAAAAATTCTCAACCAACTAGAAACAGAAGAAATTGTTTTCAACCTGATAAACAGCATCTATGAAAAACTTAAAACTAACATATTTATTTATAAAAGACTGAATGCTTTTCCCATAAAATGAGAAAGAAGGGAAGGATGTCTGTTTTCACATCTTCTATTCAATGTGACATTAGAGTTCCTAGGCATTGTAATAAGACAAAATAATAAATAATAATAATAATAGGCATATTGATTGGGAAAGATTGCCTTTAACTGTCTTTAATTCATAGACAAAATTGAAAGTCCATGTGGAAAATCAAAGAAATTTACAAAACAGACACTAGAATTAATAAATGAGTTTAGCAATGTCACAAAATAGAAGGTCAAGATCAATTGTGTTTAAATATTAAGCAGAAATACTGGAACATGAAGTCAGAATAAAGCATTTAACAAAATATGTATTAGACTTATACACTGAAAATATAAAACACTGATGAGAAAAACTTTAAAAATTTCTAATAAATAGAGATTTATATGTCATTCATAGAGTGGAAGATGCTAAAATGTTCTCTCTAAAATGATCTATAGATGAAACACAGTACAAATATCAGCAGGCTTCTTTTTAGACTTGATACACTGTTTCTAAAATTTATATAGAAATTCAAATGACCTAAAATGACAAAAACAATTGTGAATAAGGGAAGCTGACGCTACCTGATTTCAAGATTTATTCTATAACTACAGTAATCAAAATAGTTTGGAGTTTGTATAAGGACAGACATAGATAAGTAGAGCAGAACAGAGTTCACAAACCGACCAACATATATGATGTGTTCATATTTTATGTAGGTGCCAAGGTTGTTCAATGTAGAAAGAAAAATAGTTTCAACAAACATTTCTGGAACAATTTTTTATATCCAATGCCAACAAAAGGTTTTCTTTCTGTAGGTCATGCCATATACGAAAATTAAATTTGAAATGGTTCTTAGATATAAATATAAGTACTACAGCTACAGAAATTCTTGGGAAAAAAAACTAGTAGAAAATCTTTGTGTCCTTGAGTAAAGCAAAAATGTCTTATATAGGATACAAAATTATGGGCCATACAATACAAAAACTGTTAATTTGGACTCCATCAAAATTTGTTTAAATGTTCTTCAAAAGAAACTACAGATCTGGAAAATTAAAAACCAAGCCACAGCCTGGGAAAAAAATATTTTAAAAACATAATATCTTAGTAAGAATTATAACCAGAGTATATATATATGTTAAAAAAAATCCTATAGTCAATAATAAGAAGGCAAAAATCAATGAAGTAGTGACAAATATTCTCTCCTGTCCAAACTCTAGTCAGGCTCTTCTGAGCCCTTTATTGTCTAGGCCTCAACCTTGGCTTATAAAGCCTTGAATAAAATAGGTCAAAGCCACTAAAAGTGACCGTAGCTCCCCTTAAAGTGTCTGCCTGAGAAAACTGACAAAACAGTTACCCATTTTTCAGACTATGCCGCCAAGAGTTTCCTGTTGGTACCTGTCAACACTTGCAGACGGAGTCCCTGTCTCCCAGTTTCTGTGGGAGGGTGGCAGCCTAGCTTTGATAAGTGTGCCAGTTAATAAACCAATGTGGGTTTCACAGGACCAGTCTCTCTTCCCATTTTTTGCAATTTTTCATTTCCCTGACTCTACTTGGCCCCTATTCATCTCCCTCCATATACCTCTGTTCTCCCCTTAAAACACCCAGTTACTTCTGTACAATCAAAGTTGAGTTCACTTCACACTGGACTCTTTTCCCTAGTGTAATAACATATTACTGATTAAAATCTGTCCTTACCACTTGGCTGTCTGCCTTTGTTTGCCTTTGACATTAGGCAAAATATATGAATAGGCATTTCACAGAAGATTATAAACAACAAATAAACATATGGAAAGGTGCTCAATATTGTTAATCATATGGAAAATGGAAATTCAAGCTACACACCTACTGCAATGGCTAAAATTAAAAAGAAAGTATCAAATGTTGATCATGACAAGGAGCAGCTGACACTGTCATACATCTCTAGTGGGAATGCACAATTTTTCAGCCACTGTGGAAACTTCTTTGGCAGTCTTTTGTGAAGTTAAATACATACTCACTGATATCACTCTACCCATTTACCCAAGAGAAATGAAAACATATGTTCACATAATAAGTTGAACTCAAATGTCCATAACTGTTTCAGTCACAGTAGCTTAAAACTTGAAGCAACTCTAATACCTCATCAACTTTTGAATGTATAAACAATATATTGTATAGTTATTACTGAAATACAATTGAACAATAAAAAAAGAACAAGCTATTGACTCATTGAACAACAGAGAAATCCAAAAACTATTATACTAAGTGAAAAAAAGAGGCCAAAGTCCACATATGCTATGATTCAATCTACATGAATTTCTAAAAGATAATAATAATCACAGAAAGTAGAAGAGTGGCTGCTAAAGGCGATGGGTCATTGAAAGAAAACTCACTGTAAGGAAGTGTTGGAAGGTGGGGTGGAAAGTGGGCAAATGGGTGAAGGGAGTCAAAAGGTACAAACTTCCAGTTATAAAATAAAGTCATGGGGATATAATGTACAGCATGACAACTATAGTTCATATTGTGCTGCATATTTGAAAGTTGCTAAGAGAGTACATCTGAAAACCTCTCACTGAGGCACGTGGGTGGCTCAGTCAGGTGAGCATCCAACTTTGGCTCAGGTCATGATATCATGTTTGTGGGTTTGAGCCCCATATCAGGCTCTGTGATGACAGCTCAGAGCTTGGAGCCTGCTTTGGATTCTGTGTCTCCCTCTGTCTCTACTCCTCCCCTGCTTGTGCTCTGTTTTTCTGTTTCTTAAAAATTAAAATAAAAAATTTTTAAAAAGGTTAAAAAAAAGTCTCATTACAAAAAAATTCTGTAACAATGTATGGTGACAAATGCTAACTAGACTTATTGTGGTGGTCATTTCACAATATATATAAATATCAAAAAATTATTTTCTACATCTGACACTGATATAATGTATGTCAATTATACCTCAATAAAAACAAATAAATAAGCGATGGAAATGTTCTATTATATGATTTTCGTGGTGGCTATAGAAGTATTAAAGCTCATTGAATCAAACCTTTAAATTTAATTTTAAAATGTTATATGCATAGAATATCAATAAACCGGGGCGCCTGGGTGGCTCAGTTGGTTAAGCAGCCGACTTCGGCTCAGGTCATGATCTCGCGGTCCGTGAGTTTGAGCCCCGCGTAGGGCTCTGTGCTGACAGCTCAGAGCCTGGAGCCTGTTTCAGATTCTGTGTCTCCCTCTCCCTGACCCTCCCCCGTTCATGCTTTGTCTCTCTCTGTCTCAAAAATAAACATTAAAAAAAAATTTTTTTAAAAAGAATATCAATAAACCTAATTAATAAATTAATCATTTCTTGATACTTATGTCTATTGAAAGAATAAAAACTGCCACTAGAAAAAAAAACCACATTTTATTGATTCCAAGACACCCATTTTTCAATATCTTTAAAACTACAACACATCTTACAATGCATCGGGTTTTTTTTCCTTCCCTTTTTTTCCTTTCCTTTCCTTTCCTTTCCTTTCCTTTCCTTCCCTTTTCTTTCCTTTCCTTTCCTTTACTTCCCTTCCCTTCCTTTGCCTTCCCTTCCCTTTTCTTTTTCTTTCTTTCTTTCTTTCTTTCTTTCTTTCTTTCTTTCTTTCTTCCTTTCTTTTGAGAGAGGCAATGGAAGAGAGGGGCAAAGGGAGAGGGAGAGATAGAATCTTAAGCTGGATCCATGCTGTGCATAGATCCAGCAGGACTGGATCTCACAACCATAAGATCATGACCTGAGCCAAAATCAAGAGTTGGACACCTAACCGACTGAGCCACACAGATGCCCCAACCTATGATTTCTTAAAGTCAGAATGGGAAATATTTTTTCTTTCTTAGTATTATATGAAGTAATGAGGCATCTAACACTGGATGGCATATTAGATTCAATGAAACATGGTAATACTAAAATGTTGAATTAAGCTAATTCTACCATTTATGTTTATGCTATGTGTGTTTCAGGAAACACACACATACATATAGATATATCACGAGTAATCTGCTTTTTAATTATTTTTTTCAAAATTAGAGAAAATATAGAATATAATATAAACCTATGTATTTACCATCCATAATTATTAAAATTTCCATTTACAAGAAAAGCATACAGTTCATCCCTTCTCCCCTTTCCTTTTCTTACCATAGAAATAACTATACTCCTGAATATGTCACATGTTCTTTATACCCATATTATTACATTTTGTATTCATAGCAAGAAATAACGAAGTCGTGGGCCTTAACATAATAGAATACTATCTAACAGTCAAAATAAGTGAATTAAATTGACATGTATCAACAGAGATCAATCTTGAGAACTTAAATTAGGAGAAAAATCAAATAATAAGTGTATGATAATTATAATACCAAAATACTTTAGGCTGTTTTCTATGTGCTAGGCACTGTTCTAAGCTTTCTACATATATTAAAAATAGACATATAAACTCATTTAATCCTGAGAAAAGCTCTCACATTATCATCATCCCAGTTTACATATGAGGAAAGTGAGGTATAGATGGATTAAGTGTTTTGCTGAAGATTAAACAGCTAATAATTACTTTACTCTTAGTTTGTCCCCAGAATCTGAGCTCTTACCCACTCTAATATGTGTAAATATAGTATTGACCTACACTGCTATAACAAATAGATAGTCACAATAAATATGTATTATTCAGATAAGATTGAGAACAAATGCTTCAGGTCAGCAAGGTGGATGGGGTGAGGGCAGTGTATTCAGTCTCTCTGGAACCCAGACTTAGAGCAAACCCACCATCTTCAAAACCTGGCTTCCTAGAGGACTCTGGCAATCCCCACTGAACAGAAAGAAAAATAGCATAGAGGACAAAATAGCATAGAGGACAAACAATGTGTAAGGGCCAGGCCTGGAAGTGGTAGATATCATATCTACGCACATTCCAATGACTAAAATTCAGTTATTCGGCCATGGTAACCATATGAGAGCTTCTGTCAGGAGCTCAGATTTATGACCTCTCAGTTTTCTTTTTTCTGATATTAACTCTCCTTTTTCCTGAACAATAATCATTGGAAAAAGCACACAAACAAATGCACTAAAAAGCAAGTAAATATGTATATGAGTAAATATGTATATGACTATGTATAGAGTCGAGAACTTAGTTAATATAACCTCAACTGGCTTGGCAAATGTATTTTTGATTCTCTTTCTGTTTCACTAACTTAAAAATTTTTAGAATTTTTTTTGACAGTTGAAGTTATTGTCACTCTTAATTCATTCTAAATTTATGGTGGTATATTAACCATGTCATCTTAGTTGAGCCCTAAGTTTAGTCAGAAACTCACAAAATTTGCCTAGCTGGATTTCAGAATTGTTATGGACCGATGATTCCTATGTGTCTTCTGTCCTTCTCTCTCCCTCCTTATGTGTATTTACTGAGGTCATCCTATCTTGTTCTCCCCCACTGTATGTTGGATAAAGACAGGAAAAATTCCCATTCTAGTTTATAAGTCTTGTATTAAGTAAAGCTATATTTAAGGAGCTACCACTTAGGTAACAGCCTTGAGAAGCACCATCACAAATTGATAAGAGTTAGATGATGAGATGATAGACTTCAAGCTAATGCTATAATGGGGTGAGACTTTTGGGAAAGAAGAGAGAATTTTTCATATGGGCAGAATTTGAATATTTATGGTCAGAGAACAGATAGTGGTAGCTGCAAAGATAGCTATATATCGCTTATTCCACAAGCTTGTCTGCAATGTGACATTAACAGTCTTCCATCATAATAAATGTATAGAATGATACCAAATTAAGAAAAAAATATATGTCAATATGTACTCAGACATCCTAAATCCAGAATTAAACTATACCCATTGTAGACAATATAAATGAGAAAAAAGAATATAAAACAAATATCAAAGCAAATATTTTTGATGTAGTTAATGAATGACAGAGCTTTAGCTGAAAAGTGTTTCAGTTAATCTTGATAACAAATTTTTAGTACTTGTATTTTTAGTGTTATTTTCAGAGAATAATTGTTTACTTACAAATATATAATAATGGATATATAGGAGCACCTGGGTGGCTCAGTCAGTTAAGTGTCCAACTCAGTATCAGCTCAGGTCATGATTTCATAGTTCGTTAGATCAAGCCCCTTTGTCAGTGAAGAGACTGCTTGGGATTCTCTCTCTCCTCTTTCTCTGCCCCTCTCCCACTTGCACACTCTCTCTCTCTCTCAAAATAAATAAATAAACTTAAAAAATAATGGATATATAAGCAATATGTGAAGATAAATTTACTTTATTGAGCTTATTAACATCTGGATGTATCTGTAAGTAGCTATTGTCCACATGAGCCTAAATATTTGTAGGCTTATTTTCCTTAAGTTTCAGTCATATGATAGAAGTGAGAGAACTATTTTTTATGTTCTCTATAGATTTCATGGACCCATTAAATAAATATTCAAAAAATAATTTACACACACAGACACACATACATATGTTGAAAACTCACAAAGAGCAAATGTGTTTTATAAATTCTATATGACTAAATTAACAAAGGCCAATTTGTTCAGTACTGTCATTTTCTGGTTTTTTTTACCCTAAACATGAAAGTACACTAAAAGAACCTACTTATGTGCCCAAAAAAGGAAGAAGGTGTTTTCAATCAGCAACACATTGTAAAGACAAAGCAAAAAACAGTTTGCAATTTTTTGTTTCATTTTAACAATTACAAATTTCTGCTTTTACCAATATAGAGTTTTCACAGTTGAACAGAATGTTTTCTGTATCTCAAGGCAGACAAAATAGAACTGCCTTAGGAAAAAAAAATTATTAAACACACCTCCCCCCAAGACACACACTGAACTCAGAATTACACAGCATGGCCCTAGTCTCAAAAGATTGTGATTTGCTTTGCAGCCCAATGTTTCCTGCTGTTAGAAAAAAAATATGTAAGCTTTGTTTCATGAAAAAGCTTTAACCTGAGAATTACTGCACCACCATGGTTACTCAGTGAAATATACTGCATAATCTACAAGGTAGCAAGAAAACATTAGGTTTGGAAAATAAAATGATCTTTCTGTTGGAAAATCATCCATATGCCCCCCATGCATGTGTAGATACCTAAGCAGTTTACCACATTCTCTCAGAAACATCTTAACTATGAAGGAAGTTCCCACAGAGAAGTATGTGAATCCCAGCAGTGTGCAAATCACTTCTCTTATCTAATAATCTCTTACAAATATACCTTTGGTTGTTCTTTGACTTTCCTAAAGGTGAGACTCACCACAGGCATTCATTTTGTCTGCCAAATATTTTTTCAGAAGCTGTTTGCTTTTATGCTGTTATACCTGAGATGGGAGCTCATGACTCCATGAGAGAAGAGAAAGCAACGTTCATATTCAAATGCTAAGAAAAATAAAGTAAGCTTCTCATGTTTAATTCCGTCGCTTTTTAAAAAAGCAGGAATTCTTCTGTTTTACATAGGATGAAAGAAGCATTATACAGAGTCATACAAAACAAATAAGTATTATTTAAAATAAAAATGATGAAATATTTTTGAAATATTACTTATTTCCATTACTTCCCAAGTATTAAAGATAATAAGACAGAAAACACATGCACATAGCGTACATGCACAGAGGTTCCCAATTCAACCTGAAAAAAGCTAGAATTCATTCTATAAAGCTGTTGATAAACAAATCCTTTATATGTCTAATTATAATCATTTTACTATAGCATCTAAAAGAACCAGTAATTTAATACATGTCAGTTATTTAACGTTATTGATTAGGTTACATAAAACATGTAACATTGATATAAATGTTCTAGATAAGTTCTAATATAATTGGAAAAGGCAATACTTTTCCACCCTATCATGTTTTCCAAATTATTTTTCAAATTTTAAGGAATTACCTGCCAAAATAAATCCCGTTAACAGAGAAAGATATACTTAGTTTATTTAAATTGAAGAATTTAAACATTTAAACATACATCTCTGTTCATTTCTATTAATTAAATTATTTTTAATTATCTATACTCAATATAAAATTACTACTTAGAAACTATAATTAAAATATTGCTGTGCTAAGTTAGAACTTAAAAAATTAGCAATGTAAATAGTAATATTCTATGTATCTATGCCACATACTTTGACTTCTTTTTGCTACACTCTTACAGAGCTATTGTTTAGTATTTCTGTCTGAGGAATGCATATGATTTCAAAATATTAATAAGGAAAACAAAGTAGCAACCTATCACTATGAATTTTTCTATTCTTTCTTTATTCATATACGTATTTTCCTGATTCCTCTTTTTTATTGTCTCTATGTCTTCTGTTATTTGTTCCATTTCTTTTGTTGCCTCAGTATTACTTATAGATGCTGGAGCTTAACAAATTTTAATGGTAACAGCCTGAGAATCAGTTCCCCTAACCACGTGCAGGAAGGGGAGTAGAGAGAAGCAGTTATAGATAGTCTTGGCAAAACAAACCATGGGGAGAATTCAGAATCCCACTGACCTTTTCTGTTTCTGGAGATGGAAGTATGTAATTAAGGCATTTGTTTATTAGGTGAAAGGATTTTTTTTTTGATATTTAAATTCAGTTTATTTAAAAATTTCTTTTTAATGTTTATTTATTTTTGAGACAGAGAAAGACAGATCATGAGTTGGGGAGGGGCAGAGAGAAAGAGACACAGTATCCGAAACAGGCTCCAGGCTCTGAGCTGTCAGCACAGAGCCTGTCGCGGGGCTCAAACCCACGAACCATGAGATCATGACCCGAGCTGAAGTCAGCGCTCAACCGACTGAGCCACCCAGGCGTCCCTAAATTCATTTTATTTTCATTCTAGTATAATAAACCTACTATGTTATATTAGTTTCAGGTGTACAATACAGTGATTCAACAATTCCATGCATTACTCAGTCCTCATCACATTAAGTGTACTCTTAATTCCCTTCAGTGAAGTGATTTTAAAAGAAATATTCAACTTAGTCTTGTGGGTCGATTATAGGATAGGCATTTTCAAACTATTACTCAGTTTTCATTCCTGAAGCAAATCATACTGCCCATCTTTTTTTTTTTTCATATATATATATATATATATATATATATATATTTAACATTTATTTATTTTTGAGACAGAGAGAGACAGAGCATGAACAGGGGAGGGTCAGAGAGAGGGAGACACAGAATCTGAAACAGGCTCCAGGCTCTGAGCTGTCAGCACAGAGCCCGACGCGGGGCTCGAACTCACAGCCCTCATGGACCGTGAGATCATGACCTGAGCTGAAGTCGGCCGCCTAACCGACTGAGCCCCCAGGCGCCCCTGCCCATCTTTAAATGGTAGACTTAATAGCAGAGAACGTGTTCATGAGGAGTAATGTTGCTTAAACAGGTGAAGTGTTTTTCAATTTGTGTCATTTGCATGTAAGGTATTAACAAATTTTTAATAAAAAGTTCACTTGCTTCAATTTTTATATTATGAATTTCAAGAAAACCTCCTTATAAAGATCTCTTTAACATTTGGGAAGCCTTTTTTGTTTTTGATTATATTTAACACTGCTGAACATTGCTGTTATTTAACTATAAAGACTTTTACAAATCACAAAACAATTGCTTTCATGTGTGAAACAAAAGAAAAATGCATAATCATACAGTTCAGGAAAATGTTATAGAAAGTCTTGCAGTAAAATCTATGGCTGGAAAAATAAAAAGCAGCCTGAAAAAAATATCATAATGGTATCGAAACTTGCAACAAATAACTGCATGCTTTAACTAAAATAAGAAACAAAGACACAAAAACATGCCAATAACACGGATTTTTGGCTTATTTTTAAATATTGCTGTACTTCTTTTTTTCTGATTTTTTTTAATGTTTGTTTATTTTTGAGAGAAAGAGAGAAACAGAGTGTGAGCAGGGGAGAGGCACAGAGAGCAGACACAGAATCCGAAGTAGGCTCCAGGCTCTGTGCTGTCAGCACAGAGCCTGATGTGAGGCTCAAACTCATGAACCGTGAGATCATGACCTGAGCCGAAGTTGGATGCTTAACAGACTGAGCCACCCAGGCACCCCAATATTACTGTACTTCTAAACATAAAATATAATTCATGAACTTCCTGCAAAAATAGAAGACTAAAACAGTATTGAAAAATCTCCCCCCTTTGATATTTAACAAAATGAAGAAAAATAGTAAAAATAACAAAATTCACCAGCAGGAGCCAAACTATGACAGAGATAAAATGAAAAGCCCAACCCAAAAATGTAGTAGCTAACAAAACACAAGTGATCTTAGTTTAAAAAAAAAAAAAAGGTATCATCCCTGCCCCATCTCCCTCCAAAAAAGCAATACTTAGGAAATTATGAGAAAAAATTATGTAAATTCTCAACACTTTCTAATTTTGAGCGAAGCTAACTGGAGTGATTCATCAGCCCTGGGCAAATCAGGATGACTCCAAGAAAGTAAAAATAACTTACATGATACAGGGAAACATCAGTAGAGTGAGAAAGTATCACCAGGATTTTCCATATTCCAGGATATTATACTGAGTTATGTAAAAGATCTAAAAGCTATGGGAGTGCCACAGTTTTAGCTGGCATTAGTGGCCCTGACACAGAATTTAATAAAACAATAAGAAAAAGAACCCAGCTCAGATTCCACAGAGACGCAGCTGAGGCCTAGACCTTTCACTACTTATTCTTGTATTCACTCCTTTAACCACTTTTTAGTGAGAATCTATGATGTATCTGGCACGGTTCTAGGCAGCGAAAAAATGACAGTAAAAAATCAGACAAAAATATCTTAGTATGACAGAGTTTACATTCTAATAGTTAGACACAGCTTTTAAAAACAAACAAAACTCAAATAAGTCTACAGCCTATTAGAATAAGATAAATTGAGTGGAAGAATTAAAGGAGAGAAGAGAGAGAAGATGACAAATAAGTAAAGACTGGGAGAAAGGGGATGAACCATGTACAGGCAAAGGTGAGATTCCAGGCAGTACAGACAGCAGGTGCAAAGGCAAGTGTAAGAAACAGCCAGCTCGAAGTGGTATTTACATGGAGTGAGCTAAGTGGAGATTAGAAGGTGAGATAAAAGGGTAATTGGAGTGGAAGTGGAGGCAGGTACATGGCATAGGGTCTTATACCATTGTATGTATTTTGGTTTCTACATGGAATGAGAAGTGAAGCCACTGAGTGCTTTGAACAGAGGAGAGACTTAATCTAACATATAATTTAATTGGCACATTCTGACCATGGTCCTGAGAATAGACACTAGGAAGAACAAGCGTAGAAGCCAGGAGACCCATTAGGGAATTATATGACTAATTCAGAGAAAAGAGGATGCTAGTGCTAGCAGTAGATTTAAAAAAGAGGTTAAAATTTGGATATATTTGGAAACTAGAGCCAATAGAATTTTCTGACTGATTAGATAAGGATGCGAAAGAGAGGAGTCAAGCCAGAAGTTTGGCTGTGGATATGTAAATTTTGAAATGCCCACTTAGACACCCAAATGGAGATTTGATGATTGGCGCTCAGTGAGAAAAGACCGAAGAATCTTGGCATCAGATAGGACACCCAGCCCAAAAGGAACCTCACCCTCTTTGTCAAATAGCCTGCTATATTGGTCAGCAGCAGCAAAGGGCTATTTAGGCTAACCATCTAACAGTACCTCCTGCAATTAACCAGTTTACCCAGTCCTTGGACCGCCAAACAGCTACTCAACTGCTTAGGCTGACCCACAAATATAGACTAGAGACAAAGCAAGAGAAGAAGCAGAGATTGTTAGTCCAGGCTGAGAAGAAAGCTGCTGGCAAAGGGACTGTCTCCACTAAGAGGCCTCCTGTCCTTCAAGCTGAGGTTAATACTGTCACCACCTTGGTGGAAAACAAGAAGGCTTAGCTGGTAGTGACTGCACCTGATGTGGATCCCATTATGCTGGTTGTCTTCCCGCCTGCCCTGTGTCATCAGATGAGAGTTCCCTTGTGCATTACCAAGAGGAAGGCCAGGTTGGGGCATCTAGTCCACAGAAGACCTTCACCACTGTCACCTTCACACAGGTTAACTCAGAAGACAAAGGAGCTCTGGTTAAGCTGGTCGAAACCATCAGGACTAATGACAATGATAGATATGATGAGATCCACCGTCATTGCAGAGGCAACGTTCTGGGTCCAAAGCGGGTGGCTTGCATTGCCAAGTTGGAAAAGGCAAAGGCCAAAGAACTGACCACCAAACTGGGGTAAGTGTACGCTGTTGAATTTTCTGTACATAAAAGTAATAAAAAGTAGTCCTCTTCCCCCCACCAAAAAAAAAAAAAAAAAAAGATCCTTACTGGAGGTAAAACATGTGACTTTGCCACATAAAGATAGTATATAAAGCTGACGTCAAGGTTTTGAGATAAAGAAAACAGGAAGTACAGGAAATTGAAAATCAGAGCCTAAGAGAATTCCAATAAGGGAAATCAGAAGGAACCAAAAAAGGAAATTAAACATATATGGTCAATGAAGCAGGATGGTGTCCCAGATGTTATGCACAGAAGTTTCAAGGAACGGTGTCAGTTGCTAAGTTAAATGCTGCTTGGGATGCCTGGGTGGCTCAGTTTGTTAAGTGTCCAACTTTGGCTCAGGTCACGATCTCATGGATCGTGGGTTTGGGCCCCCCATCAGGCTGTGCGCTGACAGCTCAGAGCCTGGAATCTGTTTTGAATTCTGTGTCTCCCTCTCTCTCTGCCCCTCCCCTGCTTGCCCTCTCCCTCTCTCTCTCTCTCTCCAAAATAAATAATGCTGCTAATAGGTAAGATGAGGACTGAGAATTCACCATAGGATTTAGCCACATTGAAGTTACTGTTGGCCATTCCTGTGCAAATGTGGAGACTGAAAACCAGCTGGGCTCAAGGAAGAATAAGAGAAGAGTTGGGGAAAATGGGTATAGAAACTATGAGAAAGTTTGCAGTAAATGGAGACCAAGACATTTAGCAGTGATCAGAGGAGACAAGGGATTAAGGAAACAGTTTTTTTTAATGTGATATATAAGCCTGTCTGTCTGCAGCTGGGATTATCTAGAAGAAAAACTAATGTTGATGATGAGGGGGGTGGGGGAAACTGTTAAAGAGATGTCTTTGAGTGAGAGGAATCCTGATCTAGCACACACTGAAGGAGGAGGCCTTAGGTGGTCCAGGAAACAGTCCAGGAAACTGTCACAAGCACTTCCAAATGTGCAAGTGGAGAAAGTGTGCAGATCATAGTATTTAGCCTTTATATGTAGTAACAGAGAAAATAGTCTTTTGAAAGTCAAAAATGAGTCAAGGACGATTCAGTCACATAAATCAGAGCAAATTTAAGATCTGAACAAAGCTGTCCATTTTAAGATTTTTTAAAAACGGAAAATAATTTGCATACGTAAACTATTTAAACATATTATAATAGGGAAAAAAGAAAAGAAAGAAAAGGTTTGAAGTGGAGAGAAGCAAAAGATAAAACAAACAAAGAATGAAACATCATATGCAAAATAACACAAAGAATTTACATGAAACAGAATCCAAGGACTCAACACCTATTCTCAAGAATATTCGGAGAGATAGAAGAATTTAGAGAAATTAGGAGCTGAAATGGATCACACAGATAATAGGAAAGAAAACAAAATGAGTTGAAACATAAGATTTCACAGCTAAGGACAATAATTGAGAGGCAAAATATTCAAATGGAATGTACAGATTAGAAATAGCAAGAATCAGAATAAACATGACAAAAAGTCAAATAAGTGATAAAAAGAGAATAATGGAGGCAATTATAAGAAATTAAGAGAAAATAGAAACAGATATTAAAGATTCACATTGCGAGATGATGGTAAGTGGGCACACTGACATGATCAAATATGTGAAAATTATTTATCAGAAATCTGGCAAATGGAATAAAAAAACTTAAGAAATATAATACAATCACAGTCTCTGACATGAAGGAAGAAAATAATCTAAAGATATTACACTATAGATCAGAAAGAACTTTAACAGAAGATTAACAAATGACACAGATTCTGGTTAAACTGTTCTGTGTCCATGATAAAGAATTACTTAGATAGAGGCAGAAAATGCAAGTCAATTTCTTCAAGAAGAAAAAAATAAGCTCGCCTCAAATTTCATCAATTAACATTAAATGCCAGAATACAGAGGAACAGTGTCTTCAAATTTCTGATGAGAAAAAAAAAAAATGTACGAGTGAAGATCAGAAAGTTACCTTTGGATCTAAAGGCAAATGTCAAACATTCACATAAATGAGACAACACATGTTGAGTGCCCATGAGTTCAAGGATGGTTAAAAAATTAACTATTCAGTATTCAAATCCAGATAACCAAAAGATGACTCAAAAACTGAGAATTCAAAAACAGTTTTTTAATGATATGAACGTGGTTAGTAAAGGGATGATGGTAAATATTGAATTCTTTTAGGGAACTAGGAAAACCATCTAGAAAAATTAGGGTTGCAGGAAAGTCTATAATATAAACCCTGAAAAAGTAAACTAGATCTAGCAACAGAATAAGTGTAAGGAATGGTAAAATGTGTAACTTTAACTTATAGAGCAGGGGGTCACTACATGCAGATTAAATTGAAACACAATTAAAAACATTTCTTTAATGGCTATTTTCTCCCCACTATACAATCGATAGTAGGGACCATGTCTATTTTACTCCCAAGTGTGAACGGCCCCCTCTCCCCTGCCATTGATGCTTAAAGTCTAGATCCAAGAATTCACTGAAGACAGAAAAGTTGTGATAGTTCATTCTATCATTGAATATTCATTTATAGCTGAAATAATTATTTATAAGGAGATGTTCTTATATACTATTTGGTTACCGAGGGGATAATTCAATTATAAAAGGATTATAAATAGTCTATTCTATTGTTTTATTTGTATATATATTTTTTTACTGAAAATGATGTGATTTTTAATTTATAGATAAAAGACTCTCTGAATGATACTCAGAAAGTTTTACAAGTTTAATTTTAAAATAGATTTGAATTCACAACAGGTCTTAACACACAATGATTTCAATATATCAGTCACGCCAGAGCACAATGTGGATGACAATTACGTGATGACTCCTTAATAGTCCAAGGGGATAAAGACCTTTTTCAAATGTGGGGAAAAATGAATCTTTTTATAGTATTAACCCCTGAAAGCTATTCTCCTTTATTGACTACACTAGTAATGTCAGTTTCATATACTTTTACTTTATAAAGAACTCCCAGAGGAAGAAATTTCTGGAGGTTTTCCCAGATATATACAGCTACGTTTTCTGTTGTGCTTGTAACATCTGCAAAGTATGGCACATCCAGATCCAGATTCTTATGATCATGGGGTTTCATAATTGCTTCCTCCATATTCTTTTTGAGGTAGGTCAAATTCATAACCACTCCTGTAACAGTATTAGTCTTTATAATTGTGCCTTTGGCCATTTGGATTGTTGCATTTCCCAAGCAGTTTCAAGTTTTCTTCCTTACTCAGAGATTTGCTGTGGAGCCAGTGGGTGGGTGGCCCCGAAGAAGACCAGGCGGCACAGTGGCTGCCTGCGGCAACCACATGCCCCACCTCCCCCCTCCTCCTGGCCGAGCTCAGGAGCTCAATGCCTTCTACTAGGAAAGAAGTACTACTACATACAGTACGTAGTTTTCAGGATGAGTAATCAGGTCTCTGAAATGTTAGAATGGCTCACACTAGCTCAAAGAACAACTGTTAAATTTTCAGAATTTCCACCAATGACTTGTTTATAATCAGCCATGGTGGAAGTATTTATGCCACAGAAATAGATGCTACAGCAGGGGTTATAGATAATATATTTATCTTATAATTTAGATTTGTTTGCAATGAGGAGACTCCATATTTTTCAGTAATGCTTACTTTCAAAAAATATTCATTTGAAAACATTTTAGAACAGCAAGAAAAGGGGCGCCTGGGTGGCTCAGTCGGTTGAGCGGCTGACTTCCGCTCAGGTCACGATCTCGTGGTCTGTCAGTTCGAGCCCCGGTCGGGCTCTGTGCTGACAGCTCGGAGCCTGGAGCCTGTTTCGGATTCTGTGTCTCCCTCTCTCTGACCCTCCCCTGTTCATGCTCTGTCTCTCTCTGTCTCAAAAATAAATAAACGTTAAAAAAAAAATTAAAAAAGAAAGAACAGCAAGAAAAAAGAAAGGATATTTCAAAGTGTACTGCCTACCTAATCATAATTATTGAATATATAATATCCTTGTGTATTTTTATAAGATTTTGGTATGCATGTTTTTGAAAATTAAAATGCAACTTATAATTCTATTTTCCATACCGTACACTGTAATATAAGTATCTCCCATGTTTAGGTATTCAATAAACAACATTTTAATAAACTAATCCATGATATGTAATTATCTTGAATTTATTGAATATTTACATATTTTCAAAATATTCACAGTTACACAAAAGTTATATGAGGGATGTTTCTGTGCACTTTTCCCTTACTTTCTGGTTACTTTCTTAAATGTATCCTAGAATTTGGATTATATAGGAAAAGAATATTAACTTCTTCAAGACTCTTTAATAAATATAACTAAAACCTATCTACAGCTTATATTCAGTGGATTCTGATTTTTATACCAAAACCATACTTTGGCATTTTTTAAATATAATTTATTGTCAAACTGGCTTCCATACAACACCCAATACTCATCCCAACAAGTGCCCTCCTCAATGCCTATCACCCACTTTCTGCTCTCCCTCACCCCCATCAACCCTCAGTTTGTTCAATGTATTTGAGTCTCTTATGGTTTGCCTCCCTCCCTCTCTGTAACTAATTTTTCTCCTTCCCTTCCCCCATGGTCTTCTGTTACGTTTTTCAAGATCCACATATGAGTGAACACATACGGTATCTGTCTTTTTCTGACTGACTTGTTTCACTTAGCATAATACCTTCCAGTTCCATCCATGTTGCTGCAAATGGCCAGGTATCATTCTTTCTCATACTTCAGCATTTTTAAACCTTGGCAAGTTTATAGAATTTGGGGAGGGGAAAGAATTTGGGGAAAAACGAACATCATTAAAAAATAATGAAAAAAATTTTAAAAGCACCCATGACAATAATGTTTAGCAAACAAAATCTCCTATAGGTTTTAAGTTCTAAGCTATGTTCCATATAACCAATTATTATATCCAGTAGAAAAAATAGTTTCTTTGTTAAACTTTTTACTCTCTAGGAACTTAAAGTTTGAGTGTTATTTTTATCAACCTATACTGCCATTTGAAAAATAGGAAAACAGCCAACATCATATACAATGCAGCAGATTAGAAATGAAAGGGCTTATATGAAATATCTTAGGGGACTGTTAAAATGAACAGAAAGCAAAACAAAAAAAAAGAAAGAAAAAAGGAAAAAAATGTGTTTGAATTTTTAGCTAGAGAAAAATCCTTTTGCTTTACTAATACAGATATCCCCCAATTTATGATGGGATCATTATGTCCCTACAAACCATCATAAGCTGAAAATATTGTAAGTCAAAAATGCATTTAATACATTTAACCTACCAAACATTATGGCTTAGGCTCGCCTGCTAAAACGTGCTCAGATCACTTACATTAACCTATAGTTTGGCAAAGTCACGTAACACAAAGCCTGTTTTATAATAAAGTGTTGACTATCTCATGTAATTTAGTGACTACTGCACTGAAAATGAAACACATAATGGTTGTATGGTAAAAAATGGTTGTAAGTATATCAGTTATTTACCCTCAGGATTGCGTGGCTGGCTGGGAGCTGTGGCTGCTGCCACTGTCTGGCATCATGAAGCATCCTACCGCATATTACTAGCTTAGGAAATGTCCAAAATCAAAGTAAGAAGTATGGTTTTTACTGAATGCACATCATTTTCACACTACTATGAAGTCCAAAAATCCTAAGCCCAGCCATCTTAAATTGGGGACTAGCTGTAGTCAAATGCCAAAAGAAAAACCTATTATGTCCCATGGACTATCCAATGGCAACTGTAATATAATGTGTTTTGCTTTTCACAATTCTGAAAGGAAATTATTGTCACCATGTTAAAACAAGGCAAGTCCAATGTTCAAAGGAATTATGCTTGCCCTTTTTTAACAGAGCTAAAAACAAGTCTGAAGCCCAAGCACAAAAGGTCAGTCACAGATGGTAATATATTACAGAGGTATTTCTTCATTTAAGTAATCTGAGTTGGATCTTCAGCCTACAATAGCTAATCAAGTAAGACTATACTAAAGTACCAATCCAACCAGATTTCAAAGCATTTACTCAGGATGGACCCAAAGACATGAAAAGGGCCTAAAACTTTCTTCTTCTTTTTACTTTTGGTTTGTCACACTTTGCAATATCCTTGGGAGTATTTTAAATGACTCACCTCCCCTCAAGCAGCATTTTTCCTGCTTTTAAAATGATTAATCTCAGGTGCTTTTTGCTCACGATATATCACCCCTACAATGAACAGCATCAGCAAATATGTAATCTTCAAGACACTTAATTTATCTAATTGAGAAAATGAAAATAGAAGTTGAAAATAGTGGAAGAGATAAGTTCTGCGGATAATGGTTATTGAAATGATAGTAGCTAAAAAGAAAGGACAATTACAACAACAACAGCAACAAAAAAAAAAAAATGAAGAAGAGAGTTTCAGGTACAAAGGGGTGTAGGTTGAGAAAACCAGGTTTTACCAGTTACATGCTAAAAAATGAAAAGATCCTGGGTTCTCGATGGCATTATTTCAATAACTGTGCATTGAAACTGTGCACTGATATTATTCTAATAATGAGTTATCTGTTATGAATATGCAATTTCAGCAACTAGTCTATAAGAATGGTGCATGTTTTTAATAATCCACCTTACCTTTCTTATTTCTCATTTCTAAATGTAAAAATAACCTGAATACGGTTCAGTTCTACTGTATTGTGCAACTCCAGGGGGCATGCTGTATTTTAACCAAATGGGGCCCCTAAAGTCATGCAATGGGCAGTCCTACCTTAGATATTTATGTTCATTTTGAAGAAGCTTTTTATAGAAAGTTGATTAGCTACTATTTTTATAGATGTTTTCCCCTTACTATCACTGTTAGCAATAATACGCTCTTAAGGCCATATGTTCAACAAAGCAAATAAAATATTTCTTAGCAACTGAAATATATATGTTCTTCTGTATAGAGTGCTCATTCATTCAACAGATTTTTTTTAATCTCTAGTATGTTCCACACAATCAGATTACAAAAATGAATAAGACACTCTCATGGTCTTCAAGAAACATCTTAATTTGAGGCTATCAAACTTCAAATCACATAACTGACTTGCCTTTTCTGATTATATGCTCCCCAAACCATCTTTCAATTTTTGTAATGTAGTTTCTCACATGGCACCTAGGAAGAAAATGTGCTTACTATGAGACTTAAGTACCTGGTCTCCTAGATACCTGTATTTCTTATTATAGATTTATACTGGCATCTTAGTTATAATTAGGTTTCCCATGTAGCTTCCTTTATGTAGTACTTTAAGTAATTATAGGTCTTATTGTAAATTGATATTTGAATTTTATGTCTTACTGCTGAGCTTGGTTAACATGACCCTGTCCATGAATTTTATCTGCCATGGGATGGGCATACTAGAAAATAAAATTTCTGAAATAAAATAGCTTGTGGGTAATGGTAAATTTACTAATGCCACATTTTAAAACCTCTTGGGAGTGGGGACACTGAGTAGCTCAGTTGGTTAGGTGTCCGACTTTGGCTCAGGTCATGATCTCATGGTTTGTGAGTTCAAGCCCCACGATGGGCTGTGTAGTGACAGCTCAGAACCTGGAGCCTGCTTCGGATTCTGTGTGTGTGTCTCTCTCTGTCCCTCCCCCACTCATGCTCTCAAAATAAATAAACAGTCTCTCAAAAATAAATAAACAGGAAAAGAAAAATTAAAAAAAATAAAGTGCAAAAAATAAAAATAAGGAGGTAAGATAAAAAAGTAGAAATGACAAAATTAATGGACAGATTTCAAGGCAGGAGGCATTAAATTAAAAATTATACTTCATTTTTATAAAATATTAAATCAACAAAAATAAAATATACTAAAGTAGAGTGGCCTAACAATAGTGTTTCAAAATATATGCAGCAGGAAAAAAAAAGTTAGAAATGCAAGAAGAAATGTAAGAGTCTGCTTTCATTAATTGGAGATCACATTATCTCCCCAAACTGGGCAGAAATTAAAATACATTTGGAAAGAAATTGATGGTATCAGTTAAGAAAGTTAATTAGCATATAGTCTTTGTACATTAAGAGATAGTGAAAGGAAATTTTGACTAAATCGAATGGACTATCACAATAAATTAATATAATCGATGGCTTCCTTATATTGTTAACATACATATACACTCACAGCAGGGCCTTGGGACTGGGGAGAGGAGAAGGGAGATGATTATCTAGAAAAGAGAGGGAGGAGAAGATTGAAAAGTAGGGATGGAGATAGAAAAAAATAAGCTTTATCTTTAACAGGGAAAAAATACATTATTTATAGACAACCTCTGAAAATTCATTAAAGTTAACAATACGTTAGGAAATACACATAAAAATCCAGATAATTTGTAAATAAAATGGAGCAATCATGTAGGCCATATGTTTAACTGTATTGAAAGAAGTTTATGAATTAACAACCAAAATGAGTGATGTGATCATGAGACACTATGAAACACCAGAAGAAAACTTTAAGAACAGACAAGAATAAAATATTTGTAAATGCATAACAAGAAAATAGGTAATATCAAAAATATACACATAATGGCTTTGAGTCAACTGGAAAAAAATTACACATTGGAAAATTGGGAAAAGTATATAAAGGGCATTTTTTTGCTTGTTTTATTTTTTATTGAAATTCCAGTTAGTCAATATAAAGTGTTATATTAATTTCAGGAGAATTCAGTGATTCATCACTTACATATAACACCTGGTGCTCATCACAAGTGCCCTCCTTAATTCCCATCACCTATTTATCCCACACCCCCCCTCCCCTGCAGCAACCTTCAGTTTGTTGTCTATAGTTAAGAGTTTGCTTTACGGTTGCCTCTTTCTTTCCTCTGCATGTTCATTTGTTTTGTTTCTCAAATTCCGCATATGAATGAAATCATATGATATTTGTCTTTCTTTGACTGACTTATTTTGCTTGGCATAATAGTCTCTAGCTCCATCCATGTCCTTGCAAATAGCAAGAGTTCATTCTTTTTTTTATGGCTGAGTAATTTTCTTTTGTGTGTATATATATACACATATACACATACATATATACATACATATATATACATACATATACATATATACATATATATACATACACATATATATACACAAAAGAAAATTACTCAGCCATAAATATATATATATACATATACATGTATATGTATATGTATGTATATGTATATGTATATGTATATGTATATGTATATATCACCACTTCTTTACCTATTCATCTGTGAATGGACATCTGGTCTCTTTCCACAATTTGTCTATTGTTGATGATGATGCTATAAACATCAGAATGCATGTGCCCCTTCAAATCATTGTTTGTATCCTTTGGATAAATACCTACCAGTGCAATTGCTGGGTTGTAGGGTAGTTTTATTTTTAACTTTTTGAGGAACCTCCATTCTATTTTCCAGAGGGGCTGCACCAGCTTGCATTGCCAACAATAGTGTAAGAGGGTTCCCCTTTTTCCGCACCCTCACCAACATCTGTTGTTTCCTGAGTTGTTAATTTCAGCTATTCTGACAGGTGTGAGGTGGTATATCATTGTAGTTTAGATTTGCATTTCCTTGATGATGAGTGATGTTGATCATCTTTTCATGTATCTGTTAGCCATCTGTAAATCTTCTTTGAAAAATGTCTGTTCATGTCTTCCACCCACTTTTTAACTGGGTTATTTGGTTTGGGGATTCTTTATAGATTTTAGAAACTAACTCTTTGTCAGATATGTCATTTGCAGATATCTTCTCTCATTGTGAAGGCTGCCTTTTAGTTTTGTTGATTGTTTCCTTCCTGTGTAGAAACTTTTTATCCTAAAGAAGCCCCAAGAGTTCATTTTTGCTTTTGTTTCCTGTGACTCCAGAGATGTATCCAGTAAGAAGTTGCTACAGCTGATGTCAAAGAGGTTGGTGCCTGTGTTCTCCTCCAGGATTTTGATGGTTTCCTGTCTCACATTTAGGTCTTTCACCGATTTTTGTGGATGGTATAAGAAAGTGGCCCAGTTTCATTCTTTTGCATGTTGCTATCCAGTTTTCCCAATACCATTTGTTGAAGAGACTATATATTTTTTCCATTGGATATTCTTCCTTAGTTTACCATGTATATAGCTTCGGGTCCATTTCTAGATTTTCTATTCTGTTCCATTGATCTATGTGTCTGTTTTTGTGCCAGTACAATTCTGTCTTATCACTATAACTTAAAGTCCAGAATTGTGATCCCTCTGCTTTGCTTTTCTTTTTCAAGATTTCTTTGGCTATTTGGGGTCCTTTGTGGTTTTGTACAATTTTTAGAATTGTTTCTTCTAGCTCTATTTAAAATGCTGGTGATATTTTGGTAGGGATAGCATTAAATGTGTAGGTTGCTTTAGGTAGTATAGACATTTTAACAATATTTGTTCTTCCAATCTGTGAGCATGGGATGTCTTTCCATTTCTTTGTGTCATCTTCAATTTCTTTCATCAGTATTCTATAGTTTTTAGAGAACAGATCTTTTAGCTCTTTGGTTAGGTTTATTCCTGGGTATCTTAGGTTTTTTGGTGCAATTATAAATGGGATTGATTCCTTGATTTCTCTTTCTGCCTCTTCATTATTAGTATATAGAAATGCAACAGATTTCTGTATGTTGATTTTGTATCCTGTGACTTTATTGAATTCGTGTATCAGTCCTAGGAATTTTTTGGTGGAGTCTTTCAGGTCTTCTACATAGAGTATCATGTCACCTGTAAATAGTGAACGTTTGACTTTTTCCTTTCTGATTTGGTTGCCTTTTATTTCTTTTTGTTGTCTGATTGCTGAGGTTAGGACTTCCAGTGCCATGTTGAACAACATTGGTGAGAGTGGACATCCTTGTCTTGCTCCCGATTGTACAGGGAAAGATCTGTTTTTCCCCATTGAGGGTAATATTAGCTGTGGGTCTTTCATATACAGTCTTTATAATGTTGATATGTTCCCTCTATCCCTACTTTGTTATGGGTTTTTATCAAGAAAGGATGCTGTATTTTGTCAAACACTTTTTCTGAATCTATTGAGAGGATCATATGATTCTTATCCTTTCTTTTACTAATGTGGTTTTATAAAAAGCATTCTTGAAAAAAGAAATACAAATGACTAACAGACATGCAAATAGATACTCAACTTCACTAGTAATTATGGAAATACTAAACAAAAAATTTTTAAAAGGTACCATATTTTTCTCATATTTTGAAATCCTCAATAGATTGATACTTCATAGTGATTGGATGTGGTAAAACTTGTAAAATACTAAACCATTTACAGAAAATAATTTGGTTGTATCTAACAAAAACTGCAAATATGCATATCTAACCCAGTAATGCCATTTCTAGTTATCTTATAAACACAATATTCATGGTTCACAAAGCATCATTTATAATTGTACACACACACACACACACACACACACATCTATACATCTAACCTATACATCTAACAATAGGCTAATGACTAAATTCACTACACTATAATTATACTATTCTATAAATAAACCAGAATAAGGAAGTTATTTATCTACCAGTATATCTATCCAGATTTAGTCATAAAAAGAATCCTAAAAATATTAAGCAAAGAAAGCATGTTCCTAAAACATATCAAATATGGTATTTCTTTTAAACTAACTACACATATTTCTGTTTTCTGCCAGGATGGAATGGCATATAGCTCATCAAAACTTCCACAGAAAACAACCAAGAAAGGCAGATAATTTAATAAAGAGCTGCTGAGGCACCAAAGTCTTGATGACACAATATACTAAGACAAAGAAGTCAAATGAAGTGACACCAACTTTCTCCTCACTTCTTTTTCCTTTCAAAGCATTTGCTCATTCTTAGTGCAAAGAGGCTTAGAAGCCAGGCAGCAGAGAGCTGCTAAGAGGCCAGGAGCCAGACAGCTTTCAGCAGTATCAAAGAGCTGAAGAAAAAATAGAAGGTGGGGCTAGAAAGGTAGCCAGTGCTTGAAGAGCAAAAATTCCTGAAAGAACAGAGGCACAGAAGTTTAGCCCAATGTTTGACAGTTTTGTTCTGTGGCAATTAATAAATTTGAAAGCTGTTGAGAAAAGTGAATTCTGAGCTAAACAGAAAGGCGCTGTAACCCAGAGAAGGGTTTTAGCTGTTTCAAATTCTAAGGGCGAGCAAGATTTCAGGATCAGCAAGAGAAGGAGACTTAGAAAAGACTTGTTCTCAATTAAATTCTGTGGAAATGTAAGAGTGAGTGTGGACCAAATATAGCCTTATATTTACAAAGATTGCAAACTCACCTCAAGACAGCTTAGTCACTGATCTGGTTGAGGTAATCTGCCCTACTTTACTGACTGAATTAAGATAGAGTGAGTTTTCTCTGGAGAAAGGACATTTTTATCCAGAGACTCTACAAACTTTTATGTGCAAATCTGGCATTAATCAAAAGTTACTAGGTAGGTCAAGAAGTGGGATCAATAGAAAAAAAGATACAATAAAGACAGACTTGCAGCTGATCAGGACATGGAGGTTATCAGACAGAAACTTTGAAATAAAGATGCTGCATATGTTCAATAAAAAAATGACAAGATGGAGAATTTTAGCAGAAAAATAGAAACTATAAAATAGGCAGAATATTTTTAAGTAATTCATGGGTCAAAAAAATCACAATGCGTATTAGATAACACTTTACATTGAATAATAAAAATACAACATATCAATAAAAGATTAACTCAGTATTATTGTGTTATTCTAAATAGTTCAGTTTCCCATTTTATTAACTTCTATTTTTCATTTATCAAGTATTTATATTCTAAATATTTAAAAAATTAATATCATATTTTATAGCCTATCAATAAATTATTTACTTCAGATAATATTGGGTTTACAAGAAAGTAAGAAGATTTACAGAAAGTCCTTCTGATATATTTGCAATATCGTATTATTACTCACAACCCCTTCTGATTAGCTGTCTTTTCCTAAATAACCAGTGAGGAGTTTTGTTATTTAAATTAACAAAGGGTTTTAGTAGAAAAAAGTTCAGTAAGTATAATTTGACTACATGAAGGATATGAAGCTAAAAGAAATCCACCAATTAATTCCAATTCATGAGAAAATTTTAAGAAGCTTCAGATGCAAATTTACATAATACAGAAGCTTCCATTTATGTTTTAAGAAGAAACTTTATTCCTCTTTATGAGCTTTAGACATCCAATCCATAAAAATTAGAATTGATGCACTAAATTTTAATTAGTTTCCAAAAAATCTGAGAAGAAATTGTAATAGTGTCCTTCCTTAAAATAAACTGTAACAGTGAAGTTTCATTAGCATGTTGTTAAGGGAATCATAGAGAGTTTCCAAATGAGAAAGAAAAGTGTGATAAAGAATAACTTAATGAGGATTTGTGTCATACAATATGAAAAAACAAAACACTAAAAACAAAGCCTTATTTAAGTGTTAACACTAGAAAGTTCTCATACTATTTGATTTTAAATCAAGATAAATCTGTACTTTTAACATTATGTAATATAAGGCCAAATAAAATATAAAATGCTACCATTGTTTTCCCTACTTTTGCTACATATTACACAGATGAAAGAAGGCATTTACTTTGAAGAGGGAAAATGGTAGTTTGTGCTTTAGAATTATAAATAACAACATAGTGTAGCCCAGGTATAAATGCTATCTGACTGAAAATTTAAGAAAGTTGAAACCTTAGCAATAGCTTTACAAAGAACATTAAGTATCTACTAAGAACAAAGCACTCTGCTAAGCCCTATAAAGAACACAAAGTAGAAGTATTGTAGTTACCAGAGTAAGCTGAGAAACTTGTCAGGGTCAAAATTGCATCTGTAGCACTAAATTATACATGCGTATAGAGAAACTATTGATACTAGAATCCTTTACCATAAGCTATTTAAAATATTTCAGGCAACAACAATATTTCATTGTCTCTTTCAGTATTGGAACCACAAAGACTGAAAGGAGTAAAGTGTGAAACATGAGTTTAACTTCTAATAATCTGTGTCCTAGCATGTAGGTATCTGCCAATCATTGATTCATTCTACATGTATTGTTCACCTTCCACACATCATAGACATAATGCCGGGGGCAGGGAGTCTAGAAACTCTACAATGCAGAGGCAGAGACAGATAAACACATCGAGCAAACACAACCAATTATCTCCTGCCCTCTGTACACACACATCCATATATACACACAAAGAGTCATTATTATCAAACGAGAAAAGTATTATGACCAAGATAAGGAAAGAGTATTACTCTATTATGAGAACCCTAGGAAAGAACAGGCTTTTGATCAATGTTCAGATCTAAACAGAATCTAGTAAGTTGCAGGTCAGTGCAATCGGGTCAGTTGTCACACTGCAACAACTAGTGAAGCCAGTAAAGTGGATAACTTTAAAAAGTTATATACTTTTTTAAATATCAGAGTACTGAGGAAGCTATTAAGAGTATAAAGGCTAAAAATACCAAAGGGATGAACCTTTCCTCAACAGATAATCACCATCTTTTCTTCTCTAGGGGCATTTGATTTTGGGTGTGGTCTGAGGATCAGTGCAGGATCACAGAAAGTGACTTCACTGGAATAAGGAGACACCAGAAGAATATTTGGTGAGCATAAAGAGCCAGTGTGATTGTTGGAAACTAGATAAACTACAGGCAAGTGTGGGGAATAAGCTTCGGAATTCCCTGAGCTTGCACTGGTGGGTTAACAAGGCATAAAGAAATAGAAAGCCACAGCATGTATGCATCTAAGATTAGGTAAAACAGATTAGGTAAACAGGACAAAGGCCCCAGTATAGCACAAAAATATAGGAATAGAAAAGTCTCAGAATGAAAGCATCAAAAATGAGGTAAAAAGATTAGGTATTCAGGGCAGAACCCCCCCCCCCCCAAAAAAAAAAAAAACAACTTAGTACAATAGCAGAAAGCTGCTTTCACAGGAAGGAAGGACCAAAATAGGTAAACAGGTAAACAGGGCTATGGACCACAGCAGGGTGAAGTTGCCCAGAGAGGAGCTAATTAGCTAAAGAAAGATGCCTTGTTGGCCCTGAGATAGCATGCTCTGTCTGTCTTGTCCTGTAGGCTAGCTAAGATAAACAGACTTGGTGCCTCATGCTTGCAGTAAAAAACCAGCTGCCTAGCACTCGGACTTTGTTTTGTATTGACCCAAATCCCTAACACCGCATATCTTTGAAACCCCCTTTCCATCACATTCATGAGTTAATGTTCATGGATTCATTGTCTCTTTGTTCATGTCCATCAGGCTTGTAAGCCTTCTGATCCTAATAAAAATGGAGCAAGGACCCTTACTCAGGGCTCTTGTCTCCTCCCGGACATTAGCCTCTCTTGCATTTCAATCCTGTGTCCACTATCTTGCTGGACAAGAGAACTCCAGACCCAGAGTCTATGACAGACAAGTGGTTAGTTTTCCACATCAAATTTATTTGGGTAAATGGACAAGGATGGCACTGGACCTGAAGGGAAGAGTGAAATCTTTCCATCTTGCTATAGTTGTGAGGCAAATACTGGGAACTGTGGAATGCATCACATACACATCTGACATATTTTGAAACTTTCTGGGGCAAAGCATGAAAGCTAAAACTCCCTCCGTCTTTCAAGGCTAAGGAGACAAAAATCTACCATGCTTTCAATCAAAAGTTCATAAGGGTCATGTCCAGGGAAATGGGCTGAACCAATGGTGAACTGAATCTTAACTAAAATTGCAACCCAAACATGATCCTATTCTGTCCTGGGTTGGATTGAAGTGACTAGCCTCTCATGGATAAATCCTCCCTGTTGGCAAATTAACTGTAGAGCTAAAGATTTAACAAATATTTTATACACAAGGTCTGACATACAACAAAAAATTACTTGTCATGCAAGAAGGCAGGAAAATGAGACTACCAATTAGGACAAAAGGTAAGCAATAAAAAACATATGAATAAATGATCCAGATATTAGAATTATCCAAGAAAACCATTAAAATACCAATATGTTATCAACAATTAAGGAAAAGGTTGAAAAATTTGATGGAAAGATGAAAATTTTCTATAAGGAATTAGAATCCACAAAGCAAACATCAAGTTGGTATTTAAAAATTGACCAAGCACAAGGTCTGAAACTTCAAGCCCACTAAATGAGGTTAATAGTAAACTGGACAGAGAAGAAGACACAATTCGTAAACTATAAAAGAGGTCAATAAAAAATTTGTAAACCAAAACACGGAAGGCAAAAAAGCATGGAAAGAACAAAATAAAGTGCAAGAGACATAAGGAACACAGTGAAGGTTTAACATACCTGTCACTAGACTCTCCAATAGAGATGACAAGGAGATTGTGGCAAAAGTAATATTTGAACAGATAATGACCAAAGATTTTCCAAAACTGATCAAAGATATCAACACACATATTCAACAATATTAGCTAACTGTAAATAGGATAAATAAAATGAAGAACATAACTAGCCACTAGCTATTGAAATCTGAAGACTAAAATAAATTGTAAAAGCAGTAACAGTAAAACTGATAGCAGACTTATCAATAGAAATGTGGAAGTCAATAGAAACTATGCTGAGCCCCTAAAGATTAAAAAAAATTCCAAACTATATTTTAATCCAGTGAAAATATTCTTTAAAGGTAAGGGTACAATAAAATATTTTCAGACAAATAAAAAATAAAAGAAGTAGCTGCTGAGATAATCGGTTGCAATATACATACATGCATACATACATATACACATATATATACATGTACATGTATATATAAAACACAGGAAGTTTGTCAGGATGAAAGGAAAATGACCCTAGAAGAAAAGATAAAACTAAAGGAAGAAATGAAGAAGAGTAGAAATGATGACTATGTTGATGATACATAGAAAAAAATATTGACTGTTTAAAAGAACAGTATTACTGTGTCTTGTGGACATACATCATAGAAAGAAAAATGTCTGATAACAATAGTTCAAAAGTTAAGAGGGGACTAAATAAAGGTAAAGTGTTGTGTGGTTCTAGCATGGCTTATAAAATGCTAATACATTAACTTAGATAGACTCTAGGACACTAACTTGGATAGACTCTGGTTGGAACATGCTGTCTTTGAGGTGCTTAGGAAATCCCCAGTTGGAAATCTGTAGCATGAAATGCAATATGCAGTTTTGAAGCACTTGGGGAAGATGTAGACTGGATAAATGTGTTGGGGGTTATCAGTAGCAGCAGCCACTATAATGACTGGAGGAGAGCTCTAAAGAAAAAGCCTGAGAAGAAGAGAGAAGGAAGGTAAGAAGAGGGAAGATGGGGGAGAGGGGAGGGAGGAGGAAAGGGAAGAAAAAGGAAAAGAAGGGAAGGGGAAGGAAAAAAGAAGGGACAGATAGAGGAATGGATATGGAGAAGGAAGAGTAAGGCAGGAAGAAGGAAGAGTGTCCTCAAGGTTTAAATATTAATAATGCTATAACTTATTGAGGGCTCATAAATACCAGACATCTTAATAGGCCCTTTAATAATTTTTTTTTCAAAAATTTGGTTCTATAGCCCTGTGAGGTAAATATGATTACCATCTCCACTTCAAAGCAAAAACAAAACAAAACAAAACATAACAAAAAAAAAAAAAAGCAAAAAACAAAAACAAGCACACAAGGAAACAAAATCCTGTGAGTTTAAAGAGATTAGGTAATATTTCCAATAATCCAGATATTAAACAGCAAAACAAAAATAGTAAATCTAGATATTTCTGACAGGTTTCATGAAATCAAACACATGCTTTAGTGCCCCTGAGAAGGGCCTCAGGCCCCCAACAAGAGAGCTCTTGGTTTTGTGTGAGAAATTCAAGAGTAAGATATTTGGAGAAAGGGACAAAGATTTATTAAGTATAGAAGTAATAAAGGAGATACTTCATAGACAAAGTAGTGACCTTTCCTCCCACATGGGAAATGGGTCCCTCTTTTCCTCTAACGAAAGGTTTTATAAGTTTTTAAAAACTAGCTAACCATATAGGGAGGGCTTACTCTTTAACTTTGGATTTATCACTTATATTGGGAAGTTAGTTTTTCCATTGTCTTAGGGTTGTGGAATTACCCACAGGGAGCAATTTTAAGAATGTCCAGGCTTTATTACTTTCACTGCTAGGGGGAGTGTGGTCTTGTGGTCTTCCATGAGTCAGATCTCATTACTCTTTTTATGACCTACTGACATTTAGGTTAAAGTTCAGCTTAAAAACCAAAATGACTTTACTTTGGTCAATTTGTCTCCAGAGTCTCCCTTCCCTCCTACCAGCAAAGCTAAGTCAAAGTAGGAAGAGTCCCAACACTGAGGAAGTGGTCACAATTGACCACTGCTGTGAAAACAAAATGACCAAAAAACATAATTGACAATGCTTAAAAACATGTTCTTTGGATTTTGCTTTCAAGAGGTCACTGCTGCTCTTGACAAAAATAGTTGCCACTGAGTGGTAGAAGACAGACTACAGTAGGTGGAGGCATTCATAGAAGGTAGACAGATAAAGACAATAATATATCTGGACTCTGGACCCTTCTCTAGAGGCTGGTCATGAAGAAAGAACAATTGAGAATGGTTAATGTGTCATGGACAGAGGTTTTGTCTTTGTTCCAAATATCCTGGAATCATGAATATGCTGAAGTATGCTGAAGGAAGTGTCAGCAGCTGGAGAGGCTAAAGGAATAGAGAAGGCAGATAACTGAATGAGAGAGTAGTCTGAAGGAACAGGGCAGGGAAGAGACTGATGAAAGTTTGAGAGCCCTGGGGGATTGTGCCAAGAGGAATAAGGTGAAAATTGTCTTCCAATCCAAGGAGGGGTTTTCTTTCCACTAAGAAAGTCAATGCTCAAGAGTCTACAAAGGAAGGAGTTGAAGTTCTTTCTGAGACTTCTATTTTCTTATAAAGGATAAAAAAGTGAGTTGCATTTTATTCGCAATAAAAATATTTTTCATACAGCATATCATTTAGTATGACTTAAACTAAGAGTAAATACAACTCTGAATCATTCATATTTCTCCTTATAATTTTTCATCTTCAAGAGTACAGGCTTTTATAGACTTGAAAATGCTATTTGGATATACTTAAGTAAAAGTTAAAGTTCCAGTTCATTGTGCCAGTTGGTTCAAAAAATTGTAAACCCTTAATTAGTTTGTACTTTATATTCTTTATAACTACCAAAAATTACACATACAATCAAGTGTGAATTTCTTTAAGGGTAACTCCCCTCTCCTGAATGTTTCATTACCTTGTAAGGTCACATTAAGAGACATTACAAATATAATATAATATAATATAATATAATATAATATAATATGTATATAAGTATAATGATATATATAGTTACCTATGTTCATTTTAATCAATGTGTTCTCTTTCATCGGGAAACTGGTGATGAAGCAAGGCTGGGAAAAGTGGTCACTAACTGGAATATCTTATCTGAAAGTTCATAAATGTTATAAATAGAAACTTGAGGATGATTTTCTGAAACATGTATGGGTCTTTAAGACTGAAGTATTAGTGAAATCTAACTCTGCAATATTATCAGGCCTTTAGACAAAATCAAAAATGTATCTGGAACATGATCTCCCTAAGGTGAATGTGAGGCATAACTAATAAGTGTTATGAAGATATACAGTTATAATTAAGTGAACCACAAATCTGTTTTGTTGTGGTGTGGAACACTTTCAGAGATGAAAACCTTACTTATAGGAATGTGTGTGACCATAAATCATGGCCTTAGTAAATCTATAAGATTGTATTATTATAAGTAGTTATGGATATTACAAGCAAGTCATTTTTCCTTCTGGTTTTTCAGATTTAGGATCCCATATTCAGAAATGTATACCCATTTGGGACACCGCATTCTGGAATTTTTAACAAGATATAAAGTTTCATTTTCATAGAAAGACAGTCTCATTGTAAAGACCACATATCAAGTAAATGAGAAAAGACACGTACATGTGTTTGTGGGTGCTTAGAGGGGAAAAGCAGAAAAGGGAATTGAAAGAAGGAACAACTGGAAAATAATCACCCCATAAAAAGTCAACCACTGTCTCTAGAGTAGTAAATTATAAGTTAAGGGAGCAATTTGAAACAGGAAGTTAGGAGAGAATGCACAATTTGTAAAGTTAAAATACTGTAAAGTTGGAGTAAGGAATTTTAAAGTAATTTTAATGTATTAAGAAATTTTGGACCTATGCCATATTATTTTTTTCATATACTTCTAAAAAATGTACTGTAATACTCAGTATAAAATTCTCTATGAATTTAGCCTATAGTTATATGTCAGGAAGTACTTTTCTTTCCTTTACAGAGGCAAACTTTACATATAAATATAATACTTTATATACATGAAATATTACACATGTGTATGTATATGTATATGTATGTATATATGTATGTATTTATGTATACATAAGGGATATATATATATGTGTATATATATAAATACATACATATATATGTATATAGTTTTTGTTGAAATCTAACTTTAAAACTTACATTGAGTTGCAACTACGTGGATGGAGCTGGAGGGTATTATGCTAAGTGAAGTTAGTGAGTCAGAGAAAGACAAATATCATATGACTTAACTCATGTGAGGACTCTAAGATACAAAACAGATGAACATAAGGGAAGCAAAGCAAAAATAATTTAAAAACAGGGAGGGGGACAAAACATAAGAGAGTCTTAAATATGGAGAACAAACAGAGGGTTACTGGAGGGGTTGTGGGAGGGGGGATGGGCTAAATGGGTAAGGGGCATTAAGGAATCTACTCCTGAAATCACTGTTGCACTATATGCTAACAAATTTGGATGTAAATTAAAAAAAAAATAAGTAAATAAAATTAAGTAGTAAAAAAAAACTTACATTGAGTATGTCTCATATTTTGTTCTGATATCGTAATATGGTATTTTCAGCCTGATTAAAGAAATCACTTCAAGAAGTCAGTATATTTTCAACTACTTGATGAAAACAATGAACACATGAAGATGTACTGAAGACTGAAGGGAATAAATAAAATATACCTGAAGCAATTCATCTTTTTCCCCAACACTGTCCCCAGGTACACCGTGGGAAATTTCATAGCTCTTTAGGGTCTCCCTAGGATACTCCCTCTTCCTTGTCATTCACAATGGAATAAAATTCTTGAGCTATGAAGCTGCCTATTTCTGAGCGGAGTTCATTCTCCTCTGGAAAAAAAGCATTTCTGCATTCATACAAAATAGCAATCTATTTGCAGTCGCTTCTTTGTGATTTAACAATGAACTTGGACCTGAGTCACAGTCACAGAGTTTAGGGTTAAATGGAAGCTTTCAAATACTCTAATCAAACTCATTTGTTCTATGTGCAGATTTGGATGTCAGTTCCAATACAGTGTACATACTACTTTATTTTTTCTTTCAACAGCTGGCTATATGCAGCAAGTTTTAGGAAATCTGAGATAGATATCCATCTTACTTGGATTAAACTTTGTGCCATTCTTATGTCACTTCTAAAAACACTTCCTCGTATGAAAATTATATGGTTTGGCCCTCGTGAGAAGACACAGTCTTTTCTCTAATGGTATTAATCAGGCTCTGAATTTGTGCTACACATTGGGCTTAGTCCTGAAAGCCACACTGATAAGCATGAGGGGATGGCCCCTGTTCTACTGGAGCTCCCTAAGAGAGAGACAGACTTGGTCCAAAAAACAAGAGAGTGTTATTAGGATCTCTGACTGCTGAAAGGAGAACAATACAAGTATTTTTTAACCTAAAACTCAACATAAAATGTACCAGGACACTTAGCCTTGGAACTCTGTGTGCTCTTAGTTTTATTTTTTTTTCCAGTTTTTAAAACCAATGCATAACTATGTTTATATTTATTCCATTATTTCTCATAAATTTCTATTTATGAAGTTTATTTCACTTTTCAAATTTCTCTTCAACTCTTCTAGGTGTCAAAAATCTATTAGTTTAACAAACCACATTACCACAGCCATTTCTATTACCCACAAAACAATAACTTCTAAGAGCCAACCCATGATTAAACTACAGTTTAAATGTTAACAGCTGAATTAATTTTAACATGCTGATACCTTGTTAGTTTTCCCATTTGAACTTTTGTATTGCTACTTCAACAAAAAGAACATCAACTATGTAATCTTTATAGATTGCTCTCTTATTCAAATAGCTATTACTCATTTACTAAAAATAGAATGAAAAATAGAACAAGGCTTTCTGAAACTATATATCAAGGAGAAAGTTTTATAGCTTCAGTATTGCTTACAAATCAATTTCTTAGAGTTGGTCTGCCATTAGTAGCTTTTAAGACTGCCTAGAGCTGTGTCATTCACTGCTATTTTGACACATTAATGCACTAATGGTATGTGCAAGCTGACATAACTTCTCTCAAGTTCTATTACAATAATTATCAAGACCCTTCTATGAGACATGCAAAGTTAAGCAAGGTGACAAAGAGTATGTAAATACTCAAGTATTCCTGGAGCATTCATTTAAAAATGACAGTGAATAATTAAGAAACTATAAAAACACCAAGATAAGAACTGTCTGCTGAGAACCTCACCAGAGGAAACAAACTGTGAATAAAAGAGACAGCCACTTAGAAATGAAAGCAGGTACACTTAAGTACTCATTTGCTTTTTACAAAACAAGGTAAACGTTATGACATGATAACACATATCACATATTAAAATGCTCAATTATTGGTAGGTAGTTCTATTAAGTGAGTACACATTTAAGGAGCGTGTAATATAGTAAAAATGGAATTATCATCAAAAATCATTTCACTTTTAGTGGGAAAGTAGACAACATTTTTTTCTGGGGAAAAGGCATTAATATAAATTAGTAAATATGATATTCACTGGAGGAACAACTTGGTTATAGGCAATAAAGTACTTAATAATCAGCCTTCTGTAGTTTCCCTCCTTCCTTTTATCCTATCCCAGGCTAAAAGAACAAAATTCTTCCATATAGCCCTCCTGTTAGATTGCTTCTGTCAAAAATATTAAATGCCTTCCTATTGTCTATCTTATCACATTAAAACAAAATGTCCACTATCCTGGCTCCTTCCCAGCCCTTTCTCAGAAACATTATTTTTCACCCCTAATTTGATGCTAATGTGAGGGAATGATATCAAACCCTTTTAATAGAATTGCTTTTCATCCTCACTTCCCTCTTGTCCTGTGAATGGCCCAGCTATTTGAAGAAATTTGCTGCCCCAAGGGACAGCAGAATCCAAAATCAAGACATCAAGTTCTTGACTTAAAACATAAAAAAAAAAAAAAAAACAAGAAGTAAAAATGGTGACTCAGGCTTAAGACAGAGGATTAAAAATCATATGTGCTATTCTGTCAATACGGAAGAGATAAGAAATTATAAGGTAGAGATGGAGAAATGAGAGGTTTAGAACTGGATCTAGAATAGAGGACATAATTGCTCTCCTCCCTTGCTTGTCCTGGAAGGTATCAGGTCCAAAAAGTTATCCAGAATTCCATGTCAAAGGAAAATAGAATTGAAATAGCTATGTACAGAGATTGGTGTAGAAAAGCCACACTGGCACTCCCAGAATGCCAGCAAGGTACAGAAGAGCTGTCAAATTTCCTCTATTGGAAAAAGGATTAAAAAGAAAAGAAAAAAGAAGAAACATATGCCAGCAGACCCTGATGGGCCCTTGTGGTCATAATGAGGGATGATGCATGGAAAGTGGAATCAAATGGAGAAGGAAACAACTCTACAAATGCCAGCACAGAGGATCATGATCCCAGGCATAACTGTACTAACTCAGAAGATGATAGATCAGAACAGAAAATGTCCTTAAAGCAAATTTCACTTTGCATCTCTAGTCAGGACACTACACAAACAGAAACATATTATTCCAGAAAGAATAAGAAAAGACAAAAGGGAGAATGGGAGAGAAGGACAGGTAAATCTTGTAACAAACTAGTTAAGAAATCAGACTCTTGAGTAAAAAATGTCAGAGTTCTATCCCAGGTATATTGTATTTTCTGTATATCTTTGAGCAAGTTACCTAATTTTTCTGTGTCACAGTGTCCTTATCTGTAAAATAGAAATAAAATAGTGCTTACCCCTCATAGAGATGGTATAAAATTAAATGAATGAATTAATAAATACATAAGAAGAACTTCAAATTGATAAAGGTAAAGCTCTTAAGCAATTCTGGAAAAGAAAAAAAAAAAAAAACAACCAACAACAACAATACAATGATCATGGCATATCCAGGTAATAAGTAAAAGACAGTTGGCTAAAGTAGAAATATTATATACAGAGGAAAGGAAACTGAGTATGGAATATACTAGATAGGAACAAAGTATAAAAGGACAGAACAATGACTTGGGTCCAGTCTACATCCTGTGATCTACATGCAAAAGGGTCTAGTATAAGTAGGTATGTGATCAGTGTATGAACAAATGAACATGAACAGCCATGAAGATGTTTAAAAAGGATTTATATATAAAGCACAAGATTTTGAAAGAATAATCTTGCAAAGTTAGATTGAGAATAAGAGATGAGTTTGAAAGAGGTATGATAGAACATGCACATATTTTTATAATAATTTGCCAAGAATGTTGATGAGAACAGTGACACTGAAAATTAAAGGGAATTTATCATTAGAAATATAAAGCAGAGGGGCACCTAAGTGGCTTAGTCAGTTAAGTGTCAGACTCTTGGTTTCAGCTCACGTCATGATCTTGTGGTTCATGAGTTCTAGCCCCATGACTGGCTCCATGCTGACAGTGAGGAGCCTGCTTGGAATTCTCTCTCTTTCCCTCTCTCTCTGCCCCTCTCCTGCTCTCTCTGTCTCAAAATAAATAAACTTAAAAATACATATAAAGCAAAAATAAATAAATACAGCAAAAAGATAGAACTGTGAAAATCATTTATCCTCAAATGCTGTGAATTCCATAACTAAAAAGAAAGAGAATAAAGGAAAATGAAAGAAATGTTTTAAACAACACTGAAGACAGTTTTTTTTCGGGGCACCTGGGTGCTCAGTCAGTTGAGCGTCCAACTTCAGCTCAGGTCATCATCTACTGGTTTGTGTGTAGAGCCCCGCATCGGGCTCTGTGCTAACACCTCAGAGCCTGGAGCCTGCTTTTGTTTCTGTGTGTCTCTCTCTCTCTGTTCCTCCCCCACTCGCACCCTGTCTCCCTCTGTCTCTCAAAAATGAAAAACATTAAAAAAAATTTTTTAAGATAGTTTTGGGGCACCTGGGTGGCTCGGTTGGTTAAACGTCTGACTTTGGTTCAGGTCATGATCTCACAGCCTGTGGGTTCGAGCCCCGCATTAGGCTCTGTGCTGACAGCTAAGATCCTGGAGCCTACTTCAGATTCTGTGTCTCCCTCTCTTTCTGCCCCTCCCCTGCTCGCACTCTGTCTCTTTCTCTCTCTCTCAAAAATAAATAAACATTAAAAAAATAAAAATAATAAAAATAAATTTAAAAAGATCGTTTCCCATTTATAGAAAGATTTAAAATACCCCTATAAATTGTATACTATGGACTAGCCTTGGCCAGTCCCCAAGTCCATAGTATGATACTTTGTTCTAAAATGTTTGTGAACTCTACATGATTAAGTATGCGAGTCAGAAAAACTCCATTCTAACTACCTTTGATCATCCTACAGGAATTTAGAAAAAATGTTGAGACTTTACCATACTATCTAGTTACATGTTATTAAGTTAGACTCTTAAAAATTTCATCTGTGTATATATTCATTACAGAATATTTTTTAGTTCGTGGTCTAGCATTTTAAAAAATGATACTTAAACTCTCCAAGACAGTTTTTGCTTTGTGCTCTTAAGAGGACAGTATTTCAGAAAAAGTGATTACAACATTTACACTTCACGGATGTATCATAAAGTGTAATTAATCTTTATGGATACCTATAAGAAATACAAAATTGTTACACTTCCTTTTAAGAGTTTATCTTATACACGGATTAAAATGTCAATAATAAATCACCTTTATTTAAATTTAAAGGGTAAACTTTTATTTCAAGTAACAGAGGTTTTAACAAAGTTTTTAAGAGTATGGGCAAATATGAAATAATAGAAATAATAAAATTGATCTTGGTCTGAACAGACAGATAAGTGTGGGTCAAATTTTAATTTATAACAAAGAACCAGTTAGGATTTCTGAAAATGAATTCCAGAATTTTTAGAGTTATGTTGTTAGAACTTATTTTTTATATTTCACATGTAATACTTCAATATTTACATTTTGATAAAGAGACATATAAAGTTCACTGTTACTTTTGTGCATTATTAAACAGTATATTGAAAAGAATAAAACTAAGTATATCATTTCTCCAATATATTTGCTAACCACTGGGGAATTTGAAATAGTCTTTTTCATCTCTAGATGATCATTAATTTTTGCTTAAAGAAATAATGAATGACTTACTACAGGACATAAAACAAATCACCAGGCATGTCAAAGAACTTTAGGGATTAAGGAAACTTGAGACGTTGGCTAGGCCAATCTACTAACTTATTTGATTGAAAACCAACCATATACAGTGACATAAATTGACCAGTTTGATACCGTTACAGACAGAGCTAGGATTAAAAGCCAAGTTTCCTAATGCTCCTTTGTTACACCACTCAGAATCATTATCTAGAACTGATAAACAAGTAAATCAATATTTGGAAATACACTCTGGACACAGGACATGAGATGAACAAAAGTGAAATTGGTGTTAACAACAATAACCAGGACCTATTATTTAATGTTATTTCAATATCTTTGAAAGCGCTCTTGAAAAATTAAACTAAAATTTTATCCTCAACAGAAATATTCATATGATCTAATTGTTCACAAATAATGTATACCAAATATTATATTTAAAAAGTGAGCTTATATTAACAGGTATGCATAAGTAGGCTAGAAAAAATCCTGAAGTTAAAAACAGAATGATTGAGATTCATTTTAAAAATTCTTCCATATTCATATTTAATTTGTCATTTAAAAAGGTAAGTCAAAACAAAATATCTGTTCTCTATATATCTTATTAAAAATGTTTGTTGGAATATCGACCAGTACTGGTAAACATGGGAGTTAGTTACCCTTTCAATTTAAATCCTGAACTGTGCTATCTCCATGATAAAGAAAAATATGATCTATTTTTTTTAAAAACCTGACTCTTCCTACATCCATGGGAGGGGGGGGAGGTGAATAATAGTAAAACTTAATACTTATGAATACCAAATTGAGTAGTGTTTACACAAACAATTAGTTTGATGCATTGTATTCATTAAATAATTTGATGCTACTGCTAAATTAGGAAAAGATTATCAGTGTTAAAACACATACTGAATCACTAGTAGTATAATTAAATTTCCATGTTTCTCTTGCACTGAAAAAAAAAATATTGCTACTTTGCCATAAGCATTACTAGTTTTTGTTTAGTATATAATTTATTTTTTTAGGATGTTTCTTTTATAGGTTTTCAAACTTTTATAATTTCAAGTAACTAAAAATTTTTCATAGCCTCCAGTTTTACAATGGAATCTGGTGGAAAATCAAACAATTGCATAGTAAACTTTGTTGGAGTGATTTTTTCTCTATGCAAGTCATATTATTTAGCTACTTTAATATGTTACCATAAAAGCTATAAATATACTTACCTTAGGGGTCACTACTGACACTTGAGTCATTTATAATGACATAAATTTTAGTAAAGAAACTTGACAAACCATCCTGCAGGTGACATGCAGTCTTTGTCTTATCTTAAGTAATACTAGCTCGGAGAAGAGGGATGATTTAAACACACACATGCAGTAGCTGGTGACTTATATTACATATGGATAATGAAAAGGTTTAAATTAGACTGGCAGAAATTTTGGTTGGAAAGTTGAAAAGTGAATGAAATACTGGTATGGTCTACAGGAGTTTTAAGTTTAAGGAAGCTGTTGACCCGTCTATACTGAAAAATGTCAACTATCTTAGGATTCAAGACAGAAGCTTGGAAAGAATAATGATCCATAATTTATCTCAGCTATGGTATTACAATGTTAATTTCTTGAAATACCATATACTCTTATACCACCTAAGATGTTTGTCACACGTGAATGGAAGAGTTTCTCCACCATAGTGAAGCAGTTACTTAAGGAAGCAAGCTAGTCAAACAATTTAAATGTCATCTGCTTTAAAGTTACAACTTTAATGTAATGCAAAGCATTTTTATCCACTATATAAATAGCACATGGTATTTGACATTTTCCTACTGTTTTATGGTTTCAGATTCGTAATCTAAAATTTTTAGGACAAAAAATTTAGTTCAATATTCTAGAAGAGTGGCAAGAGTATGCAGGAGCTTTGGTATAAGATAGATTTGGATTATAATATTGAATCTGTTACTTACCAGCTAGGTAAATGTTTTAAATACCTAGTCTCATTTTCATCATCTATGAAAACAGAGGCCATATCTATATACTTCCTAGGGTAATTATAAAGATTAAGTAAAACAATTACTATATAAAAATCTAGGAAGCACATGATAGATGCTCAATAAATATGGGTTCTTTTATTATTTTGGGGGGGGGTCTTTTATTTTAATATACTTCCCATTATCCCTTCAAGAAGGTGCTATGTAAAATAGAATTGGTGATTATAAGCAAATTAGTAATAGTAAAGGGTGACTGGACAGTCAAAAAATTGTTTATTAGACTTCACAGTCTTCAAAGGAATGATTATTTATTAGAAAAAATGCAACGATATAGTTTACTATGTAATTATTTCATTTTCCTCAAGATTCCATTGCAAACCTGGAGAGGTTGGGAAAATATGGTTTAACATAACAGAAAAAAAAATTATTGGTTAGTGAGTGTGTCCTTTCTTGGCTGAAGTAGTTGTCTTACTCTATCCAACAACAAATTATGGCCATTCATTCAACACTAGTCACTGCACTAGATATTGACAATGCAGTGACAAACACAGATATAGATCCTGAGTGCATGGGACTCACAATAAAATGAGGGAGACAAACAATATTAAAATAATCACATAATGAAGCACATAATTAAACTCAGATAAGACATCTCAGTCTCCAGAGGAAGAATCAGACTTGGGTTCAGGGGACAGGGAAGACTTTCTGAATGAAGAGGCCTTTGCTGAACCCACATCCAACAAAGTAATAAAGGTTTGGTGACAGGAGTAGACAGTGGAGACTCCAGGTAAATAGCACAGCATACTAGAAAAGTTAAACTGTAGCAAAATATGTAACAGATCTATTTATTTTATAATATAAAAACAAGTAAAAAGTGAAATAAAATTGAGATAAACTTGGCCGTCAAGTGTTGAATGTGTCAGTTGTAGCAAGTTGTGGCAGACTTGTTCCTTTCTGGTTGGTGGTCTTTACAACACCGAATAAACAAATCTCCATATTTTTGCAGTGTTATCTAATTTTTTTAGAGCAAATTTCAAAATTTCTGTGATAAGCAAGATCCATTTGGTGTTGTATTGGTGTGAGTCTTTTTTTGCAATTTATAGGCAGTTTCCTGTTTAATCTTCCTTAATTTATTATTGCCTTCTGTTCACATTAATGATGCCTTGCTTCTCACTCACTGTTCTGTTGAAACTCAAAAGATCAGCAATACTCTTTTCTTAAGCATTTTATTTTAATGGGATTCAAAAAAGCTAGTTGATTATCACTTTTTTTAAATGGGAGAACTAACATGTCCTTCATCCAACAACACTCTCTTTTGGAGCATTATCTTCTGAGATTCTTTCTACTAAGGGCCATCTTGTTTCCACTTCTGAGCTTCTCTCTGGAAAAGTTTTGTACAACTAATCACTGAATATCTGAGCTGACGCAAGCTAACATTCTGAGAATCATAAACTGAATCTTCACACTGAGAACTTTTTTTTTTTTTGTTCTTCCTAAACAGAGGCCTGTGTTCATGTTTTTCCTTTTTAAGAATTAAACTTCAGTCACTAAAAAGTTGAGTGGAACAGCATGTTGACTTCAAATTATAGAGCTGACTTTATATAGAACATGTACATTATATAAAAATATTTAACAATTAAAAACAAACTATATTTCATCAGAGATCTTTCTATATTTTCTAAAACAATATTATTGAAATGATTCATTTCTCTCTAAGTTATGAGCATGACTCTTTGAAGATATTATTTTCCAAAGGATGAACATTTGCACTGATTTGTACTGTGACGTGCTTTAGAAAACCCAACCATAAATATTAAATTCATTTATGCATTTATGTGACATATTTATTATCATCTAATATAATTTACTGCCACTTGAAAATGTCCATTTTCACTTGTGTTTCTCAAAAGTTGCAATTGCAATAAAATTTAAACATTGCATATATTTTAGGTAAAGGATTATCACTTATATCTACTGGAAGAGTTACAAGTATTTTAAAGATGGAAGTTTTTGGGGGCACCTGGGTGGCTCGGTCGGTTCAGTGTCCAACTTTGGCTCAGGTCATGATCTCGCGGTTCCTGAGTTCTCCACGTCAGGCTCTGTGCTGACAGCTTGGAGCCTGGTGCCTGTTTTGCACGTCAGGCTCTGTGCTGACAGCTTGGAGCCTGGAGTCTGTTTTGGATTCTGTGTCTCCCTCTCTCTCTTCCTCTCCCTCACTCACACTCTGTCTCTCTCTCTCAAGAAATAAATAAACATTAAAAAAAATTTTAAAGATGGAAGTTTTCAACAGCCAAGTTATCTATAATTATTTTCTGTTGCAATAGAATGGTTATATTCATACACAGTTGTTCTAAAAATAATGTGTACATTTTGGTGACTACGACATAGATATAAATAACTGAAACAAAATTTAATTATAAAGCTGGTATTTGATTTATGATAAAAATATACAAAACAATAAAACCTCAGTTTTTGTATGAACATACTTCAATAAAAATAAAGTGAATGGTTAGCTACTGGTAACAGACTAGTTCCAAAATAGGTCAAACTACTGTTTACATTCACTGAAAAATAGCCAAAACATGAGTGTGATACTTGAGTGATGGGAACCAAACAAATTTAACCTTGTAAGTTACTAATTTTCTATCTGGAGGCATTTACTGAACTCCAGCACAAGGAGGAAAAACCCAATTAGAGCATGGTGGGCTCACTGAGCTGAGGACACTGACAGTACAGTTAGAAAGTCTGAGGCAGCTAGAATTTGCAAGTCAGAGAATTAGAGAGGACAGACCCATGGAGAGTAACATAGCTCCAAAATTCTGCAAAAGACATCCCTTGAGTCTTTTTCTAAATAGTAATCTGTGCATGCATATAGTATAACTCCATAAACATGTACAAAGAAAAATAATTACTGGGGTGCTGTAGCTTGAATAGTTCCCAAAGATTACACAGGAGAGAAGTTCAAGTTCAGACAAACCATAGAGCAGGAATTTTGTTGAACACTTGGGGCATCTGGGAGAATACGCAAGTCTTGCCTCAGTAATAGGAATAGAAACTTGAAAGGCTATTCTAAGCTAGAAAGGGCTTTAAACATCCTCAAAAATTATATATATTTTATATATGATCCACAAGTAAATTAGCTGTTTGTCAGTATAAACTTCAACAGCTTTCTGAAGAAAAACAATAATATCAAGGTATTAAACACCATAATAGTCAAAATGTTCAGTATCCAGATAAAAATTACTATACATGTGGGGTTCCTGGGTGGCTCAGGTGGTTGAGAGTCTGACTTTGGCTCAGGTCATGATCTCTCAGTTTGCAAGTTTGAGCCCCTGCATGGGGGCTGTCCTAATGGCTCAGAGCCTGGAGCCTGTTTCAGATTCTGTGTCTTCCTCTCTCTCTGCCACTCCCCCACTCGCACTCTGTCTCTCTCTAAAAAATAAATAAGACATTAAAAAATTAAAAGAAAATACTATACATATGAATAAGCAAAAAAAAAAAAAATGTGATTCATTACATGGCAGGGGACAGGGGGGATTAGCCAATAGAAATAAACCCAGAAATGTCTGAACAAAGGACATTTAAAGAGTCATTATAAGTATATTCAAGGATTTAAAGAAAATGTAAAGATAATGAGGAGCCCAAGAAAAAAAGTGAGATAAGATTTAAATAATAGTCAACTTTTCCCTAATTTTGACTTAACAACTATAAAATATAAGCTCTCAGATAAAAGAACTCAAGAAATCATAAACAGTTTCAATACAAAGATTGCTGCAAAAGAAAAGATTGGTGACATTCAAGACAGAGCAATAAAAATTGTTCAAATAAAGCCCAAAGAGGAAAAAAAAAAAAAAAAGAAGATGAAAATAATGGAGTCCCAATGACATCTAGAGCAATATCTAGCAGTCTAATATATGTGTAATTATAATCTCAAGTGGAAAAGTAGAGTGGAACATAAAAATATTTGAATAAATAAAAGCTGAATTTTTACAATTTAAATGAAATATAAATGTTAACCAAGAAGTTCAACAAATCTAAAGCAAGATAAATATCAAACATCACCAACATTCATAATAATAATTGTATAAACAATATAAAAAAGAATATCTGATATCAGAGAAAAAAGGGCACATTGTATACATCAGAACAAGGGTAACTGTCAACTTCAGAAAAGAAACAAGGAGCTAGAGATCATTAACTGCATCTTTACAATGTCAAGTATCAGAAGTTTCCTATGTTTGGGGCAAGTAAAGGGAGAAGACTGCAAAGGAACATAGGGAATATTTTGGCATGAAGGAAATGCTAATTATTTTTATTAGAATGATGGTTACATGGGTGTTTACATTTGTCAAATTTATAACACTGTATTTCTAAAATGTTTTTCATTATATATAAATTATATCTTGATGAAATTAATTTAAAAATAATAAAGATAACAGAAAAATATAATTTGATAAAGAAATGTATTTCCATTCACAAAAATTTAATAGTCTAAGAGAGTATAGATATTAAGTTGAAGATATAAGCTTATTCTCCTACTCATTATCTTATTTATTCATTCTATAAATAGTGTTTTAAGTCCTTAATATGCACTTTTCTGACTCTCTGTGATTATCTACATTGCTAAATTCTGTCAGAAAATATGCTCAGTAAGATGAATAGTTGTAAAAAAATTCAAACAGTTCTTGAACTTTGTCACACATACATTGCTTTTCACTACATAAAGAATACTTAAATGTATAGCTTTTATATGAAAATTGAATTTATTTTTTTATCAATTGTTTTAGTAACAAGCATATCAAATCAAATCTAACCTAGTACAAGAACACTTTTTGTACAGCAAATAATTTCTATCACTCCTTTAAGATACATTCCATTTTTCTCCTACACTAAAATGAGTACAAGTAATCTATATATTTTAACTATCTTTCAAATTTGATGAAAGCAAACTTTTATTTTGGTTATGTGTCTGGTAACAAAGCAGTTTATTTCATTTTCTTTTGAATACTTCTTTAATTAATCAAATAAAGAGAAATATTTCTGCTTTGTTTTATTTTGAAAGAATATAGTCATGACATCTAAAAATATATGAAAAATTTCTTTGAACTAAAAGGATTACAATGTTGATTTAGTTGGTAATAAAATAATCAAATAAATTATTGCATTTCAAATTTTTTTTGAGACATAAAAATCTTAACTGTAAATATAGATATGCTGAAAATTTAAGGAATCTGACAATATTTAAAAATATATTTTTGGGGGCACCTGGATGGCCTAGTCGGTTAAGTGTCCAACATCAGCTCAGGTCATGACCTTACGATTTGTGAGTTCAAACTCACCTAATTCAAGGTTCTCTGCTGTCAGCACAGAGCCCACTTCAGAGCCTCTGTCCCCACCTCTCTCAGCCTCTCTCCCACTTGTGCTCTCTCTCTCTCTCTCTCAAAAATAAAATAAACATTAAAAACTTTTTTTAATATTTATATATTTTGAACCAAGCCATTTCAACATTCTTGCCATAAACACCATCCCCAGCATAGTACCATACAATTGGGAGGGAACTCCCAACTCCCAGCTTCTCCCTGAAGAGTAAAGGGTTTGGACTTCACATCTAGCACCCCAACTTTAAAGATTCTCATTTGAGGAATAGGCCCCTAAAACACCCAGCTGTGAAAGCCAATGGGGCTTAAGTCCATGAGACCCATAAACCCATAGCAAATAAAGAAGTAGTTAATAGGAGCAAATACTCTCTGCAGCTGTCACCCCCAGGGTTCAGTGCAAAGGAAGCAAGTAAAAAATGCCCAATTTCCAGTCTTTCCCTAAATAAGGTCTATCTTCATAGTTTGAAAGCTGTTACCATGGGGCACCTGGGTGACTCAGTTGGTTAAGTGCCTGACTTGATTTCGGCTCAGGTCATGATGTCACCATTTCTGAGATCAAGCCCTGCCTTGGGCTCTGTGCTGATAGCACAGAGCCTGCTTGGGATTCCCTCTTTCTCAATCTCTCTGTCCCTACCCCCATCTCAAACTAAATAAATAAACATTTAAAAAATAAATAAAATCTGTTACCAGAAGGTTAGGCTTCTAATTTAGCATGCATCTAACTGTGAGCCTCACCTGAGTGTGAGAATGGGGAATTTGGTGGACACCTCCCTCCCTCTCTCTCTTGCCTGCCACAAGTCACTAGTATCTCTCTAGAAAAATATTTTGCACACTTCTGCACCCAGCTTTAGCAGTTGCTACCCCAGCTAAGAGTCTCTAAGTAGTCTGGCTCTGATAGCCAATAGGGTTTCTATTCAGTAATCCCATAAGACTGTAGCAAACAAAGTTCTTAACGGGCCCAGAAGCATAGCTCTGCCCCTACAAACAGCTATATACCCAAGTCCAAAACAGTGGGAGAAGGCAAAAATACTTACCTTCAGTTTCCCTCAGAAAGAGGCCTAACGACATACTTTCCTAGCTGTTTTCTGAGGATCCAGCTTCCAGTTCACTTGCAGAGGTACTGAGTAAATCCATCCTTTTGGGTTACTGCTACCTTTGGCACACCCTAAAACTACTGAGAAACAGTAAGATCAAGAAGAAGGCTTGGACAATCATAATGGCTTGAGAGGCAACCAGAGCTGTGGCTATCAATAAGGTTTATCTCCTACACGACACCATCTCTCAAGACTGGGAGAGGTGGCTGTCTCATTTAGTACACAGAAACCAACATAAAGAATCAAGGACAATGAAGAAACAGAGGAATATGTTACAAACAAACAAAAACCAAGATGAAACTACAGAAACAGACCTTACCGAAACAGAATCATAAAGAATTAAAATAATGGTCATAAAGATGCTCACCAAAGTCAGAAGAGGAATGCATGCACAAAGTGAGAATTTTGACAAGGAGATATAAAATACTAAAAAGTATCAAACAGAAATCACAGAGCTAAAAAGTTAAATAAACAGAGTGCCTGTGTGGCTCAGTTGGTTGAGCATGCAACTCTTGATTTCAGCTTAGGTCATGATCTCACCATGTGTGAGATCAACCCCCACATCTGGCTCTGTGCTGACAGCATGGAGCCTGCTTGGGATTCTCTCTGTCTCTCTCTCTCTCTCTCTCTCTCTCTCTCTCTGCCCCTCCCCTGCTCATGCTCTCTTTCTCTCAAAATAAATAAACTTAAAAAAAAAGTTCAATAAGCAAACTAGAAATTCAGTAGAGGGGTTCAATAGCAGAAAACATGAAACAGAAAAAAGAATTAGCAAACTCAAAAACCGAGCAGAGAAATCCATCCAATCAGAGAAGCATAAATTAAAAAGACTGAAAGAGTGATAGTCTAAGGGACTTCTGGGACACCATTATTATGTACAAAAAAGGGGTCCCAGAAGGAGAAAAGGAAGAAAAAGGGTCAGAAAGTTCACTCAGAGAAACAACGGCTGAAAACTTCCCTAAGCTGGAGAAAGAAACAGACATTCAGATCCTTTTGTATGAAACCACAAAAGACCTCCAAATAACCAAAACAATCTTGATAAAGAGCAAAGCTGGAGGCATTATACTTACTGATTTTAATCTATATTACAAAGTTATAGTGATCAAAATAGTACGGTATTGGCATAAAAACAGACACATAAGACCAATGAAACACAATAGGGTGTCCAGAATTAAAACGATGTATATATGATCAATTAATTTGCAACACCACCACCACCACCAACAACAACAAAAACAATAATAGACAATGGAAAACAGATAGTCTTTTCAATAAATGGTGTTGGGACCATCTGGACAGCCACATGCAAAAGACAGAGTCTGGGCTCCCATCTTACACCATACACAAAATTCAACTCAACATGGATTAAACACTTTAATGTAAGACCTGAAACAATAAAATTCCCAGAAAAAAACATAGTAAATAAGCTCCTTGACACTGGTCTTGATAATGAATTTTTGGATTTAACACTAAAAAGCAAAGATAAGAAAAGCAAAAATAAGCAAGTGGGACTACATCAAACTAAAAAGCTAAGCACAACCATCAACAAAATGAAAAGACAACCTACAGAATGGGAGAAAATATTTTCATATCATGTATTTGATAAAGGATTGATATCCAAAATATATAAAGAACTCATACAACTGAATAGAAAAAAAATCTGATTAAAAAATAGACAAAGGACCTAAATAAACAGCTTACCAAAGAAAATTAACAGATGGCCAACATATACCTGAGAGGGTGCTCAAAATCACTAATCATTAGAGAATTGCAAATCAAAACCATATCTCAAAAAAAGTGAGACATTATGTCATGCTGCTTAGGATGGCTATCATCAAAAAGACAAAAGATAACAAATCCTCATGAGGATGTAGAGGAAAGAGAACCCTTATATACTGTCGTTGGAATTATAAATTGGTATAGTCACTATGCAACAGTATGGAGGTTCTTAAAAAACTAAAAATAAAACTATCATACATGATCCAGCAATTTCGCTTCTGGGAATATATCCAAAGGAAATAAAAACACTATATATATATATATATATATATATATATATATATAGTGTTTTTATTTATTTATTTTATTTATTTCTATATATGTATATATATATATGTATATATACACACACATATATATGTATATATGTATATACATATATATATATAATGGAATATTATTCAGCCTTCAGAAAGGACATCCTGCCATTTATGATAACAAAGATGGACCTTGAAGGCCTAATGATAAATAAAATAAGACAAATACTGAATATCTAGTAACTGAGACAAGAATGGTGGTTACCAGGAGGTGGGGGTGGAGGCAATGGGGAGACTTTGAACAAAACTACAATCTTCTAGTTGAAAGTTGAATAAGTTCTAGGTATGCAATGTATAGCAGGATGATTATAGCAATACAGTATTATATACTGGAAAGTTGCTAAGAGAGTAGATCTTAAATGTTCTCACCACAAAAAATAAATGGTACTCATGTGTCATGATGGAGGTTAGCTAATGCTAGTGTGGTAATAATTTTGTAATATATACATGTATCAAATCAATATTTGAGAAGTAAGGTAGACAATTCATTTTCAGAATACTAAATAAAAGCTGTGTTGTCTAGTTAACAGTAGGTTTACAATCTACTGGAAATATATATGAACTCCCCCACCCCACACATGATGGAGTCCCAAACCCTTAGACACTTCACTTCCTGGTCCTGCTTCCCCTTTCCATTTCACGGGCTTATTTTGATGGGCTTTGCAATGAGCATGCATCAAAGAACAAAGGGAGGAGGGACTAAAAGTCTCTATGTCACCTCAGGGAATGTACATTTGTTCCAATCAGACTACTTTTTGCCTTACATGGACATAGGCAATCTCAGGGTAAGCCTGTAACCTTTGTAGTACTCAGCCAATGAGGAAGCAGGGGAAGGACTTGCATGCTAGGAAATAAATTGTCTGCTATAACTGCCCTGAGTGTGCCTGTCCATCAGACACCTGCTCTTGCAAGAACGTTGATTAAAGCCTTGCTTCACTAGGCTCCAAATCTCTGCATCCCTCCTTTGTTTGGGCTGGTGGGCTTATTTCTCACAAATACAGGGTACACCTTTTACTCACACAGTGTTTTATGTCAATAAAATTTTATCTCTATAAAATGTGGGGGATGGGAGCAGAGAAAGGGAAGTTAAAAAAAAAAAAAAAAAGACATGAAGGAGCCAATCTGTAAAGTTCCTAGGATGAGAATACAGGGGATCAGAAATAACTAGAAGAAAGCCATTCCAGAGTCAGTGTGGCTGAAACACAGTAAGTAAAAAAAAAAAAAAAAAAAAAAAAAGAATAGTCCAAAGCTAGGTAGGAGCCATATTATGTAGAAGTTTGATGGACATGTTGAGAAGATTGAGTATTATTCTAATTTGCAGCTTTCTATTTTAGTGAAAACATAAGAGAACATGAGCTGACATAGCCCTGTGGCTAAATCAAAAGGCACACCTAACATCCTCTCTCCTCACTGATAGATAATCCAGGAAGTTTCCCATCACAACATCCAAATGTCTTAAATGTCTCCTAACTTCATATGAATTATCTGTCCACCCAGAATACTCCTGGAAAGAATAAAGGGTGCCCCTCTACACCTTCTATTCTGGGAGCATTAGTTCTAGTGTTTCATACATAAGCATCAGTGCCTGTCCTTTGTTTTCCTAGGAGTCCAGTTAAGTTCTCATGTAAATTTATTTCCTAGGAGTTCATTCTAGAAAACAAGTTCACAGGTTTAGGGCTTTTCATTAATAGACACTAATAAATCCTATATCAAAGGTGTAGGGCTTTCTTCTTACACCCCTTCAAGCATAATTGTCTGCAAACAAATTTAGTATATAAAGAAGAAATTCCCTTTGGCAGAAAGACATAGAAAGAAATGTCATTTCTTTTTCTGACTTAATAGAGAGAGACTGATTGCTTATAGCTTAAAAAGGGATTTGTGAAAAGAGAAAGGCATGTAAGTCTATGAAGTCAATTTTCCTACCTAAAGCAGCTTTTGCTTCAATTCTGAGAGTATAGTTTTATGTAGCAGCAAAATGTAAAGCTTAAAGTATTTTTAGAAATCATATACTACTAATTATTAATAAATGTATAATTTATGAATTCAAGATAATTATATAAGCTCTCATTTTGTCTGGTATTCTTGTCTTTTTTATTTAGGTTGCTATACTGGTTGGCAAAACTCCTATGAGAGAAAATGCCTTGCCTTGATTTATGTGATAATCAAAATTCTACATGATTTACAAAATCAACATGTCTTTCATGGTTTGGATTTATATAATTTAATTTTGTAATATAACTGATTTAGAATATGACCTTTAATCTTGATCTAATTTTTTGAGATAATAAGTAAAGTCTCTTTTTAAAGGTTATCAAATTTTAGGAAAAAAATCACCAGGGGAACTTATTAAACACATAGATGATTGATATCAGTAGATCCTGGTAGGACTTGCATGTTTACATGATTGGTAGTGCCCTTGACAAATGTGATCTACTGTCCACATATTAGTTTATGAGAAACATTTCCAAAAGAGACAAAAATTAAAAAGCCTTTTTTTCCCAAGCATAACAAAATTTGATCTAAAAAGAACTCTGTCAAAGAGGTCACAGGAAGTTTAACTTAAACATATTTGTAAAAGAACTTCCTAACAAATTTAACTAAACAAATATACTCCATCAGAACATAAATTAACAAACAGAACTCTATCCATATAAAATTACAAAGATACAAATCCAATGAATTACATTACGAATCAGTATCTCAGAATGTGTGATCTTGAAGTTAATGGAATCTACAAAAAAGCGTACAACTCAGATTCAGATAACAGTACCACAGAGTAGTAGAACTTTTCAGATCATATCTATGTATTATTGTGCTTTATTATAGGATTCACAGATTGAAATAAAGTCAGGACACATAGATTAAGTAATTTTTAAAAGGACAAAGGGGATAGGAGAGTTATCTTCCAACACTCAAATGACATTCACAAAGGAAACACAGGAGCCATATAAACTGCTGAAGAGAACTAGAAAAATTGAAGAGTGAATAGAAACAGCCTGCAGAAAGTACAGCCATCCAGTGAAATATCAAGAATTAAACAGAGGGTGGAGTTCAAACTCTCAGGAGAGGGGTTCCTGACCCAGGCAGACGTTACACTTGATGACCCTCATTTTCCCTATTGAATTTATGATTTCATGATGATTTCCAATCAACAAACTAAAATAATATAGCAAAAATAGAGTAGTACCCTTTGCAAAGTAGCAACATAAAAATAATAGACATACTCTTTTGGTTAAAGGAGAACTGAATTTCATAGTCATATTTTAAAATCTCACATGGGCTAAACCCACGTGAGGTTATGGAAGGAACAATATCTAAGGAAGGTCGATATCCTCCCTAGTACATATCTTAAAACAGAACTCAACACATCCTCACATCTCCAAAATACAAATCTCTACAAAACTTGAAGAGGCAGCAATGCAGTTTTCATGGAATATTTTCCCAGTTATAAAAGAGAAGGTACATTATCTAGTACAGATTGAGTAATTTAGTGATAATGACATTTCTCCTCTAGCCAAAAAAATCTCTCTTTACTCTCAGCTTCCATGCCTCTTTCTTTCCACCCTTCTTAGCAGCTTCTAAAAATTTCTCAGGCTTGAGTCTCTCCCTCCATCTACTTTACATCTCTCTATATTTTTTGGATTTCAGTGATGAACTGTTTAGCTAAATCCTAAATCCCTTGATGTTGCATCCTCCAAATTATTATTTAGTATCATTCTAATGTATATGAAAGGCCAAGGAATACAGGATGATTCTGTATCAAAAATCCTCAGGGTGACTTGTAAATTATCAAATACCTTATCCTGCTTCACTTTATTTTTTTTTCATTCTCAAGCCAAATTATGGCATGTATTAAATGCAAGTTCACTTTTTAAAAATATTTAATTTTTTTTTTCATATAATACATCTCTAGTTAAGTGTAGGCTTCCCCTTAAGCTTTTGGTTTTAAGTCAAAATACACATATTCATTTGGATTGGTACTATCGGGAAGCAAAATTTGCCACTCCAGAATGTGTCTCTTTGGCATGTGGATTACTTTAGGCTGATTATTATTATTTTTTATATAATTGATTGTCAAATTTGCTAACATACAGTGTATACAGTGTACTATTTACTTTGGGAGTAGATTCCCATGGGTCATCATGTACATACAACACCCAGTGCTCATCCCAAAAAGTGCCCTTCTCAATGCTATCACCCATTTTCCCTGTCCCCCTGACCCTCTACCCCCATCAACCTTCAGTTTGTTCTATGTATTTAAGAGTCTTATGGTTGCCTCCCTCTCTGTTTGTAACTAATTTTTCCCCTTCCCTTCTCCCATGGTCTTCTGTTAAGTTTCTCAAATTCCACATATGAGTGAAAATATATGATGTATGCTTTTCTCTGATTGACTTATTTCACTAAACATCCACATTGTTGCAAAGGGCAAGGTTTCATTCTTTTTCATTGCTGAGTAGTATGCCATTATATATTTTATATCCATTTATCAGTTGACATTTGGCCTCTTTCCGTAATTTGGCTACTGTTGATAGTGCTGCTATAAGCATTGGGATACATGTGCCACTATGAATCAGTACTCCTGTATCCTTTTGATAAATTTCTAGTAGTTATTGCTGGGTTGTAGGGTAATTCTATTTTTAATTTTTTGAGGAACCTCCACACTGTTTTCCAGAGTAGCTACACCAGTTTGCATTCCCATCAACAGTGCAAGAGGGTTTCTTTCTCCACATTTCTTTCTCCACATCCTCACTAACATCTGTTGTTTCCTGAGTTGTTAATTTTAGCCACTATGACCAGTGTGAGGTGGTATCTCAGTGTGGTTTTGATTTGTATTCCCCTGATGGTGAGTGATGTTGAGCATCTTTTCATGTGTCTGTTAGTCAACTGGATGTCTTCTTTGGAAAAGTGTCTCTTCATGTCTTTTGCCCATTTCTTCACTGACTTATTTGTTTTTTGGGTGTTGAGTTTGATTAAGTTCTTTATAGATTTTGGATACTAACCACTTATCTGATATGTCATTTGCAAATATCTTCTCCTATTCCCTTGATTGGAACAGAAGGCTCAAGAAGAACCTTTGACATTCCCACTAACTGCTTAAAAAGTTTAGATAAAGGACCTGTTCCAGAAAGGGAGCTATCACCATAGATAAGTATAGTGTAATATAAACTAGCTCTGGCACACAGGGAGAAACTTAGCAAAGTCTGTTAAAATTCCTCTCTGTGTTCCATTGTTTCTGTATGGTTCATCAAACATTTTTTTGTTTATTTTAACTTGTTTTATTTTTTATTTTTTAAAATTTACATCCAAATAAGTTAGAATATAGTGCAACAATGATTTCAGGAGTAGAACATTTTCTTACCAAACATTTACTCTTTTTCATTTTCACCCTCCTGTGAATTGCTTTTCTTTCCTTTGAAGTCCAAGCCTACTACCTCCTTCTTCTTAGTTAAGGATGTGTGCGTGTGTGTGTGTGTGTGCATATATATAAAATATATATATATATATATATATATATATATATATATATATATATAATTTTGCCTGACTCTCTTTTGAATCTCTTATGTTTCTGTGGATTCCCTGCACATAGGTAATTAAATTTAATTTTCTCCTGTTATTGTGTCTTATGTCAACTTAATTCTTAAACCATCCAAAAGAACTACTACAGGTAAAGTATTTCCTCTTTAATAGTTCTTTTGAAATGCACAATAAATGGCACAATATAAGTAGGGATTGCTAATAAATTTACTAACTAAAATTTATAGTACATGATTAAAAACACATATGTAGATATTTTGTTTTTAAGAGAGGGGGATAGTTATCTTATATATTGTGGAATCACAATTTTACTTAAAATGTAAACTTAAAATTTAAAGATAATTTTAAAAGATAATACTTTAGTCTGAGTTTTTCCACAATAAAGGTTAAAACTAAGCTGTTCTAAAATAAAGCAAAACAAACAAACAAAAACTACGCTGTTCTAAAAAATAATTATAAGAAAAATAAAGACCAGAGGATTTCCAAGAAGCCAGAATATTATGAAATCAGGAAATTAGCATGGCTTTTAAAATTCCTCAACATATTAAAGGCTTTAAAACATATATGCAACATCTGCCAAAGATTCCTTCCTTGACCAAACTTGAGTCAGTCACCTCTGAGTCATCTTTTTGACCTGGTCCCAACCTTGGCCTCTGTCCTTAGCCTTTAGTTCAGTGTTAGCAAGAAACCTGCTGGGTCAGTTTAGTTAAATTCCTTACCTTGGTCTATTATCACTCTGGATATCTGATTACATTTCTCGTCCACCATGCTCACTATCTTATCACTGCAGCCTGCCTTCAGCAAGAATCCTATTAAGTCAGTCTAGGAAAAATTCTCCTAGCCATGATGTTTCCTCCTAGTAATTTACTATCCATTGACCCTTATCCTTTTTCTTGGCTATGAATCACTACTCTACTTGTCCTTGCTCTATTTGTACTTGATCTCAATCTTTCTCCCCTATTGTAAAACCCCACTGCAGTAGTCCCCCTTGAATAAAGTCTTCTTTATCATTTTTAACAACAGTAATGAATAATTTATTTTCTTTAACACAGTAGGATAAAGGAGACACAGTGCCTAATCTTTACTTAAATATTTCAAAAAATTATAATGGAAAGTTTAACATAATGTCCTACATAACAAGTTCTGACAAGAATCATTTATGTAGCATATAATTTAGCGTCCAGTAAAAAACCAAACCAAATAAAACAAAACAAAAAAACAAATCCATATTCTCCATAGGTACTGCAAGGCCTAGAATTGAGGAGGAAGAAATTAAATCTGTAGCTGGTAGTATAAGTGACATGTGACTGTTTTCTTATACTACAGTGTTTCTCGAAGTGTGGTCTATTGAAAGCTTCTCAAATTTTAATGGGCAAAGAACATCTAAGAGTATTGTTAAAAGCTCAGGTTTGAAAACCACAAAAATTCAAAAACATATGTGCAGCTCTATGCTTATTGCGCCATTATTTACCACAGCCAAGACGTGGAAGCAACCTAAGTGTCTATCAATAGACTAAATGAACAAGGAAAATGTGGTATACATATACAATGGAATATTATGCAGCCCAAACCAACCAAACAAAAAACCATGAGATAATGCCATCTGAGGCAATATGGATAGATCTAGAGGGTATTATGCTAAGTGAAATAAGCCAGACTGAGAAAGAAAAATACTATATATCCCTCCTAAGTGGAATATAAAACAAAACAAAACAAAATGAATAAACAAACTGAAATCAGAATTAGACCTATAAACACTGAAAACAAATCGATGAATGCCAGAGGGGAGAAGGGTGGGGGGTTGGGTAGAATGGGTAAAAGAGAGTGAGAGATACAGGCTTCTAGTTACTGAATGAACAAGTTACGGGAATAAACGACACAGCATAGGGAATATAGCAAATGATGTTGTAATAGGGATATATGTAGATAGATGGTAGCTACACTTTTGATAAACACAGCATAATGTGTAAACTTTGAATCAATATGTTGTACATCTGAAACTAATGTAACACAGTGTGTCAGCTATACTCAAAAAAAAAAAAAAAAAAAAAAAAAGAAAAAGTCAGATTCTGATTCAGTGTCCTGGAGAGAGGTCAGAGATTCTGCTTGTCTAACAAACTTCCAGGTGATGCTGATTCTTCTAATCCTTGGACAAGACTTTGAGAAGCAAAGCATAGACAAGTGGGATTCATTGGACTTTTTTCTTAAGAGGATAAGTGAGTGAACCAAACCACGCCAGACTCTGATTCAGCAGATCCAAGGGAAGTCATAGGAATCTACATTTTTAACATTCTCCGCCAAGTGATTCTCTATGAATTCTAAAATTTGAGAAGGACTGGCTCATAAAAAGGGCTAGAAGAGGATTTGGGAATGGGTTTCCTACATATAAACTATAGCTTTCTCCTCACACAGCTCCCAGAAGCTTTACACTTTAAGAATGTCCTTGATGGTAACTTTCACAGGATATCATAAGAACAAAAATATTAAGCAATGAGATTGCAAAATGATTTGGTTGGGGCCCTCTACCTCCCTGGGGATGGCCCTAAGCCATTAAAAACAAGTTAAGTGGTAGAAATTGAGTGGAAATAAGTTCTAAACCCTCAGGAAGCAAAGAGGTTAATTAGCAGGGTTAGTCTTGGATCCAGAGCTGTGTCTCTATTCAATACTTTTGTTAATGATCTGGAAAAGAAGGTGAAGTTTTAAAATTTGCAGAAAAAATTTATTTTAATTTTTTTGAGATTAAGGCAATCAGCTGAATTCCAAATGACCTAACAATACAAGGTAATTAAGAAACACAAAGGTTGATAAAATCCATTTAAAATATGTAAAGGCAAAGCACATTTAAAAAATAAATTCAAATTACTCATACACATTGATGAGCTCTGAACTAAATGTAATTTTCTCAGGAATAAGATTTATGTATCTCTTTGTGCAATTCAATGAAGACATTTGTTCACTACCTAGAGGCAATAAAAATGGAATGAGGTATTAAACCATATTAAAAGAGGCCAGAAATAGGACACACATATTATAATACCTCAATTTATGAATCAATAATATCTCTTTATCTTAACTATAGTAGTATAGTAGTCATCTTAGTCACATCATCTTTAGGAGGTTATATGAAAAAAAAAAAGGAACCAGAAAGCAATGAGAAACTATTATACTTACAAGGAAAATGAGGCACTCTTTATCATAAAAGATTAAAGGATACATTTAGTTGAGAAAGGGAAAATTAAAAGGATATGTAATAGTATATAAAATAATGAATACTAATGGCAAAACCAATTGAGGACTCTAATTTATCTATATTTCCAAAGACCATTTGCTAGTAATAGAAAAAATATAATCCAATTATATTAGAAGGTAGACAAATATTACCAATAAAGGGTATATTGGTTCTTAACAATGTCCTCCTATGAAAAATCCATTGTAAAGGGTATTGTATTATCCAGGTAAATAAGATGACAGAATAAGATTAGGAGACATTGTTTAAAAATAATGGATTATGAGTGTATCTGCAGATGATATGCAGTATACTAAATAACATAATCAGTGGAGGTAGAAAAGTAATTTTTCCTTTGACTGTTCCTATACTTTACAGGATAGAGAGGGAGAAAAATGGAATTTTAAAAAGATTCCTGTTCTACCTGACGAGCAAGCTGGCTCTAAATCATGTGCATTTGGTGATTCTAAAAATACACAACTGTAAAAAATTCATTTATTAATTCTTATAAAGAAATAAATTTAAAATTAAGTAGATGTCATTGAAAAAAAACCTAAGAGATTATAATCATTAATTCATTAAATAATACATACTATAACAGGAATTGTGCTAGATGCTGGAAATAAACTAATCAACGGGAAAGACATTGTACCTAACTTCATCAAGCAAACCCAGGCAGTTGTATTTCAGTGTGAGAAGTGGTACAACAGAGGAAGTATATGAATTTATGATGATATAGGAACATATATAATAGACACATAATCCAGATATAGGGCATCAGATAAAGCTTTCTGGAATACTTGATTCCTGATATGGGGAGCTCTGAAAATATTTTTCAAGTGAAACGCAGCAGGTTAGATTGTTCAATACAGTCAATTACATGGTAAATTTTTGCAAATGAAAGACGTTCCATTTATCCAAACTAAACAAGAGGTGGGACAAGAGGCGCAGGAGACAGGTGAAGGCCTAGTCATGCATGCCATGATAAGGGGCTGAACTTTATCCTGAGAGATGAGAAACTCTTGAATGATTTTAAAGCAGTAGAAATATATAAATACAATTTCATTTTAGAAAGTACTCTGGCTGCAATGCGGAGCACAGATTGGGGGGCAGGGATTGGGGAAAAGACTGAAGCCGGAGAGTTTATACAGTATCTATGGAGTAGATGATTATGGGTAAGATATTGATACTGAGAATGATTAGAAGCAGACAAATTCGAGAAATGTTTAGTGGGTAGAATCCACAAGTTCCTAGGTGACTGAATGGGAGATGATAGTAGTGAAACTTTTACGAAAGAAAATGATGTATGCATTTGTTTAGAATTTCAAGACACCTTTTCCTTTCTAAATACAAATAGAAAAAAAACTTTACAAATTTGTTGATATTAAAAGTAACACAAGATATGTGAGATATAATTTCATCATTCTTCTTTGTTTATAATATGATACCATGCTGTACATAAATATGGACAATTTTATTGAAAAATACTCATGTGTTAAAATTTCCCCCACTACGCCAGATTATAAAAAGTATTTCAATTTAAAAATTGTCTTTTTGATTGTGAGATTTTACTGCAGTTGTAATATGTTCATCACTATAATGTTGAATGAAATACTAGTATTGTACTCCACTTCTACTGTCATATTCTGAAAAACCTCTACTTTTATTAGAAACAGCACACAAAAGAGTCAGGTTGGTGAAAAAGCATACAAAAAGCACCCGTGGCAAGAAGGAGCATAATGTGTTTCAAGAAACTGAAAGACAGCTTGTATGGATGGGGTGTAGAAAACGGGAGGATGGAGGGAGTAAAGGTGAGCTAGGAACCACTAGAAAACATTGAGTTGGTTTTAAGAGAATTAACACTATGGAAAAATTGACTTTGTGAGCTCATTAGACATTTAACATATGACTATGCTCAATATATGAACTGGAATAAGATGAGTTCTGATATGGTATTATGAATCACTTTTGTAGTGAACAGACCAGAGCAGATCATCACTCTGTTTATCAACTTGTGGCCTTGGCATATTAGTTAGCAGAGCTAAGTAATATCTCTATAAAGTTAAAAGAAGGTATACATTATACCTGTTATAAAAACTAAATGAAATAATATATTTATTATATACATTCAATTCACTAGCACAATGCCTAGACATAGTAAAAATAAATGATAGAATAGCAATGTAATTTTTATCTGACTTGCTAAAATTTAATTTCATTATGTCTAAGTGAAATTTAAAGCCAGTTTAAACCATCCTGATTTATCTTTTCATAAATAGCTTTTGAGGTCTGGAAGTAAAGATGGCATTGGATTTGGAGAGTGAATAACTAGGTTCAAGACTTAGCATGTCTCTTATTAGTGTATGTAGATATATTGGACTGAATTGTGTGCCCCATCCCCCCAAAAAGATATGACAACCCAGAACCTGTGAATGAAACGTATTTGGGAAAAAAGTCTTTTCTGATATAATTACTTTAAGGGTACTGAGATGAGACCATCCTGTATTAGGGTAAGCCCTAAATCCAATGATAAGTGCCCTTATAAGAGAAGTCCATGTAGAAACTAAAGGGTTATGTGAAGATAGAAGCAGAGATTGGAGTTATGCTTCCTAGAGATAGCAGAAGCTAGAAACATGGAAGGATTCTGATCTAGAGCTCTCAGAGAAAGGATGGCCCTATTGACACCTTGAGTTTAGATTTTTGGTCTCTAGAACTGTGAAAAAATAAATTTCTGTTGTTTTAAACCATGAAGTATGTGGTAATTTATTATGGCAGCCCTTGAAAACTAATGCAGTATATTTTTGGCTTTGAACAAATGGTTTAACCTATATGAACTTCTATTTCCTTCTCAATAAACTAGTAAAATTATGCCTGTCACATAGGGTTGCTGTAGTGATTAAATTGAATGATGTATATAAAAGTATTTTTAAACTATGAAGTACTACTCAGGTCTAGATGCTTATTATGTTTTCCAATCTGTGGTATGAGGTTTTTAATAAATGTTTTGTTTTGAAGGATGTTACAAGAAGAAGAAAGAAGAAAGAATAGTATATTTAATGTTTATCATCTGCCTAAATCATATGCCTAAAAATAAGTAAAGAAAAAGAATAAGGAAACATGAAAAGTTTAATCTTATAAATAAAACCAGTGGCATATGTGGAGTAAAAAAGGTTACAGACCAACCAAGATGTCCTTCAGTATGTGACTAGATGAGTAAACTGTGGTATGCAGACAATGAAGTATCATTCAACATTAAAGAAATAAGCTATTAAGATATGAAAAATCAATGGGGAAAACTTCACTGCATATTAGTAAGTGAAAGAAACCAATCAGGAAAGGCTACATACTGTATGATTCCAATCATTTGACATTCTGGGAAAGGCGAAATTATGGAGACAATAAAAAGATCAGTGGTTGACAGAGATTAGAGGGAAGAGAGAAATGAATAGTGCAGTACAGAGGATTTTTAGGGCAGTGAAACTACTTATTATGATACTATAATGGTGGATTCCTGTCATTACAAACTTATCCAAACCTACAGAATGCACAATACCAAGAGTATACCATAATGTAAACTATGGACTTTGGGCCACCATGTTATGTCAATGCTGGTTATCCTTGGAAACAAATGTGGCACTCTGGTAGGATGTTGATAATGGGAGAGGCTATGTATGTGTGGAGGCAGGGAAATATAAGGGAAATTTCTGTAACTTCTGCCCAATAGTGCTATGAACCTAACACTTCTCTAAAAATAAAATGTATTCAAAACAAAATGAGCCAAAAGAGCTAATTAAAATTATTGTAAATAAATTAATAGAAAAAAGCTTACAGAGGAGAGTGGCTTATACTATGGAATAGCCTAGTTTAGGAAAATCTTATGCTAGTTCTATGTTCATTTACCACCACATACAAAATGTTATAACACAAATAATTACAATTGCCTGTGTTGTTAGTGCTACTCACTGCAATGAATATAGAGAAGAATCATGTGTCCCTTATGATTTCTAAAAGGGAAGTCAGTTCACTTTAAAATTAATAAATCTCTGAATATTCTATGATTGTAGAATGAAAGTAGTGAATGGAGCTATTTTTAAACAGAATCACCTGTGCTGAGCTCTATCTTTGTGGAATAGGGCTTTCAATTTGCTCACACCATCCACACAACTAAATACAACACTGCCATTTCTGAGAATTTTTCACTTATAATTTCTTCTTAGAATATGGCTTCATAATCACTTTTGATCAACATCTGCTGTTGATTTTTTCAGTTTGCATTAGAACAAAACAAATTTCAATCTCTATTGAATATCTCCATAGGAGATCTAAATTCTAGTCTCTGCTCTCTTATTAATAGCTGTGTGACTATAGTTATTAATATGCTAATTATAATTTCAAAATGAGGAGCTCCTACTCATGTACCTAGACAAAATAACACTTATTATTACTATAAAAATTATTGATTTAGCTGTCTTTGACAGATGTCAAATATGTAGATAATAAGTTCAGGGAAACATTCAAGCTGTTAGGAAGGTTTGGTGGGTTCCTCACAGTTTCTTACTTATGGACACTTTCACTCCTAGTCAGAGATTGAGGTAACTCTTGCTGTGCCCAGTAAATGAATTTAAGAAATGATTAAAAGCTTTAAGACCTAATCAATGTTATGTGATACTATCTAGATTCTTAGATTCCCTTAATAACTAGGATGATGAGAGGATATAAACAAGGTAAAATTCAATGGGGATATATATAAAAACATGTTTTGTATATGTTTGTTTGTTTGTTTGTTTGTTTGTTTAGAGAGTGATTGAGTATGCAGAGGCAGAGAGAGAGGGAGAGAGAGAACCCCAAGCCAGCTACACACTGTCAGTGAAGAGTGTGACACAGGGCTCAACCTCATGAACAATGAGATCATGACCTAAGCCAAAATCAAGAGTCAGACACTTCGCTAACTGAGCCACCCAAGTGCCCCAAGACATGTTTTTAAAGAAAAAAAAAAAAAATATATATATAGATAGATAGATATAGATATATATAATAAATATGTAAATTAGTTTAGTGTGTGTCAAAAAGATTTGGGTCATTTGTCTGTAAGCCCTATTGGGGTTGTAAAGGGATTGCAAAAAAGAGAATCTGAGTTAGGTCCATACAAATAAAAGAAACATATTGTGCAGCAAGTATTGAAATCAAGACTAATAAGCATTCCATTCTTTTTGCATAGCTCAGACATATCAGGGTAAATTGGGGCAAATTATTTCAGCTCTCTTGATTTCAGTTTATCTGTAAAATATGTATAATAAAAGCACTCACCATATATAGTTATTATAAGAAGTGAACAAATATATGAGAAGCACTTAGGTTAGTTCTTGCATAGAATTAAAGCTAAAAGTATTTATAAAATAAAGAAATATATTAGCCTTTAAAAATCTTGGTAGATCTAGAAATTGATGGGACAGTAATTTTCCTAGACAAATGAGGTTTACTTCTGTCCCTTCCTTGTCCAATTTTGGTCAGATCTGATTTTTATTTTCTGCCTTTCTATAATCCTGCTATTCTGTAACTGGGTGTCATATCAAAGAAAAAAACTAATTATTAAGTTATCAAAATGTGATTTTTCTGCTACTGAGTTCTTTTTTAAGTATAATGCTATAAAATAAATTTAACATATAGACTAGAAAAAAAAGTTATCTGTTAATATTTGGAATATTTTTAGAATTTCAAGTTTAAAAAATCCATGAAAACCATACAAACATTGTACTTTGAGAGACAAACTGTAATGTAAAGAAGAAAAATGAAATGTTTTGAGTTTTCAGACATTAATAGTAGCATTGGAGCAAATATGAGAACATACTTTTTTCAAATCCTCTAAAACATGTCAGCAGTTACTTTCCATAAAAGTGAAATCATTTTATTCACTATAACTAATATCTGGACCCTGAGTCTTGAGAAAGGTCAAGTCATGCTATGAGTAATGTTTTAAAGCAAATCAAACCAGACTGATACTCTTAACTCTTAATCACTTTCCATTAGAGTAATAACTTGCAATCATAAGGCTCTTTTCCATGGAGCTTTTTTCTGAATAATCTACCTCCATTATAGAAGTAGATGAAATGCTCCTCTTTATACTTCTCAAGTACATCTCTAATTTTCTCCATTGTGGAAGCAGTTAATGGCTTATTTTCTCTTTCTTTATGACATGAATGTTAATAGCAAGGATCTGTGAGATAAGTGACTAAATCCTAAATGAGTAGTTTTGTTGGAAACATTCCAAATCATGACATAAAATGAAACTGTTTTTGCTTTTTTACTACTTTTTGTAGTATGGCCATATCGTTTTTGTTACAGAATAATATATTGCTGCAAATGCTTGGGAAAGCTACCGCCAGAGAAAGAAATCACCAGACTAATGTAGATGCAGTGCGAACCAGTCATTCCTTTCTCATCATTATCAAATATTACTAAATCTCTTCATCTGAACCTGAGATATAGGCTATACAGTTTTGTGAATGTAGGTTGTAAACTATTCAAATTGTTAATTCATTCCAGGACCTCTTTTATTTAAATACCATTGCTAGATCACCTCTTCAATAACAAATGCTCAGCATTTACTTATGTTTTTGGTAAAAAGGATTCTGGGTATATTTGAAAGGACACTAGACTGGCTTTCAGATAACTGGTTTCAAATTTAATCTGCTACTCAAGTTTTGTGATATCTTTGGGAAGATATCTTCTCGTGACTCTCTCATCTCTATAAGACTATTTTGTCCCGGCCCCAAGCCTCCTTGGTCAATAGCAGTCCCTTAGGATCAACTGTGGCCATACTCTCCCTCTCTTGAGTCTAGTCGATTCTCTTTTTGAATTAGTCTGTTAAACAGCATTTGCAAACCACGCCTCATGACAATAAAATACCATTTTCCTCAGTACTGGCTCCATCTCATTATGGAGCAACTTTAAGGCCTAGATAATTAAGAAACTTGTGGTAGAAGACATTTCAGACATTCAAGTTCAACCTCGACTCCCTACTTCCTAGCAGTTCTAAGGTCTGTATTTAATTTCTTACCACAAAAGAGGTGGTACAGGAAGGATTAGGAGCAGCATGAAAAAAACAATCTCCTAGAAATGGGTGGGTGAGATAGAAACTTAACATTAAAGACGGGAGACTTCAAAGACAAACTCTTGCTCTCGGTAAGTCATTCTTATCTGCCTGTTTCACCCCATCAGCTGTATCTATTTCTCATTCCACAAAGGTCTTTATGGTTCCGTATTTTTTTAAGATAACACACATCCTTTTCCTGAGCATTAGAAGGCATGAGAGAGTCTTATCTTGCATCAGATTTCAGTATGATTTTTAAAAACCCCTAAAATGAACACAGTCATTCTTAGGTGTGTCTGAAAAATAGCTACTCTGAGTGATTAAAATACATTTATCGAAACTGGTAATGTCTCCAGGATACATCTGCAGAAACACAGAGATTTTATTGGACAACTATTAGACAAAGCACTCTTCATCTACTAAAAGATAAGCAAGAAAGTGGTCATTAGAGTAAATGGTGAAGTTACTTAGGTCCACATCAGTAATGCATGGAATTAACCATATTTAATGTTATTGGAGAGGAATAAGCCATCTCCCTAATCATAGTCATCTTGATCCAATTCCATCCTTCAGAAATTTTAATTTATCTAACTTATAAGAAAATGTGTTAAACAAAGGCACTTCACAATATTAGTGCAATTTGCATCAAATGCACTAGAGAAAATTACCTAATACAATTTTCTAAGCCATTTAGTATCATGAACTTGGCACTAAAAGGAGAAAATTGCATTTTATGATTTGTAGGCTGTTGAAAACATCACACACCTGAATTCACACAATCTACATATTTTTATGCTGTTCCCTCAACAAAATACCAAGTCTTTAATAAGCCAGAACACTAACTTGAAGATGTTACTGCATTAAACTAAAACATAAAGAGAAGACATCTAGCTCTATTTGAGAAAAAAACAGTAACTATAAAAACACTACAATCATTTCTCCCCTACTTTTGAAATAAAATTACAAATCTCTTCTTGTCTCTATAATTATTTTTCATAAGACTGAAAGAATAAAAGGGTAAAACAGGGGCTGAAAAAAATTTGTGTATGTATTATATTAATGTTCATACTCTATTGAATCAAAGGTTGCTGAGTAAAAGAACCAAAGAGAAAAGATCTATGTATCAATAGAGTACATTAATTTCCCTTTAAAAAATAGACTCATACTTTATTAGGTTCATGCCAGTATAAAACTAAATTATATAAACTGGATAAAGTTATTCATTTAGAAAACTAATCTTATAAGGAAGGCCTCCTGTTTTGTAATTCCCTAGTCAGCTATCTGAAAGAGGGGTGGGGGGGGGGTAGTCAAAATAAATGAAGCAGTTGATATTTGGAATTATCATAAAGAACACCAGCTTTCAGAACTTGTCAAATGAGATGAACTGAGTGGCTATCATTTCTATCTTTTCATCATCTGATGTGGCATATAAAACAGTGACAATAACATGCTGTAAAGATGACTACTCCTGAGATTCTTCTGATGTCATCTTACTGCAAACATAGCAGGCTCACATTTCAACTTAGACACCCGAAACCTGACTCATCTTGCTAAAGGGGAGGGAATATAAAACATCACTTTGACCTCAGCACAAGAAAGAGAAGTAAGATGGCAGAAGAGACACAAAGGCAGACACAAATTTCTCAGGCAAGAGAAGGAGCTACAGGGCCAAACAAATACACAAAAGTCATTCCTGAGGTTAACAACTAACATAGGCAGTAAGCATTTTGCTAGGCATTTGGAGCAAAGGAAGCAAAGACTCTGTAGAAATCGATTTATAAAGACTGTACTTAAAGTGACCTTTGAGCAATTGCATTAGCAGGGACTGAGAATTTCTTGCAAAGAGAGTAAGGATCCTGAAATAAGTGATATCAACACCAAGGAAAAAAGGCATAGAAACAAGAGCAAAGTGACATACACAAAAGAAGACTCTAGATTAAAGTGGAATACAATTTACTTCCTAAACCAAGCTAAGTCTTCCTTACATTTTTCTTAGCAAGGAATAATTGTCACTTTACATTAGAACTTTATATTATATTTTAGAGTTGGCTGCATATACCTGTGCCTAAGGTTGCTACGTGACAAAATCCATACAGTGTCATATTCACTGTCATTTCCTGGTATGAGTACAGGTGATTTCAACAAATATTCATAGTCTATTAATTAATAAAGTTGAGAATCACCAACTGATGCTAAATACAAGAAAAAGGATGATGAAAAAGAGAATATTTACGTAGTCTCAAATATCTCCCTATAAATTATTTATTAATTATAAAAAAAGAAACATAGTATCTTTATAGTGAAGAAAATGGACAAAACTGTAGCCAAATGACCTTACCAAGGAGGGACAAATAGTCACTCTGTGCCTTCAAATGTGATACCCTGAAGAGTACACATATCACATATGTAGCATTCCAACCATAAATGCATAATCCAATCCTAATCATGAGGAAACACTAAAAAAGGCAAAATTTAGGGAAATTCCTCAATTTCTTCAAAAATATCAACCATCATGAAAGACAAAGCCCATTCTAGATTTTTTTTGTTTTTTTTTTGTTTTTTTTTAATATGAAATTTATTGTCAAATTGGTTTCCATACAACACCCAGTGCTCCTCCCAACAGGTGCCCTCCTCAATGCCCATCATCCACCTCCCTCTCCCTCCCACTCCCCATCAACCCTCAGTTTATTCTCAGTTTTTAAGTGTTTTATGGTTTGGCTCTCTCCCTCTCTAACTTTTTCTTTTTCCTTCCCATCCCCCATGGCCAATTCCAGATTAAATACAAGATACACACAACAACTAAATGTCAAACATGATCCTGGATTGGATTCTGTATCTCCCAAAAATGTTACAAAGGATATTACTGGAATAAAGGACAAAAGTAAGATGTGGGCTATTAAGGAGATAAAGTTATTGTATCTAATTTCTAAATTTGTAATGTATCAAAATTTCTAAATTCGATAGCTACTGGGTTCTATAAATGATATCCTTATTCTTTGAAAGCCACACTAAAATTTCAAGTGTTATGCCCAGACTGCCAGGGAGCCGAGTCCGATGTAAAAGCAAAAGAGCCTTTATTCGAGCTAGCTCGAGCTCAATCCCCTACCTGCACCAACGCAGCGGTGAGATACGGGGGGGGGGGGGGGGGGGGGGGGGGGGGAGCGAGCTTCAAAAGGACAAAGGTTTTATTGGGGCCTAGGGGCAGTTGGTGAGTTAATGGCTGTGGCCTCATCGGATTGGCTGGGGAAGGGTCTGAGTCCTGTTAGGCAGGTGAGCGGGAGGTTACTCAAGGGGAGGAGGCGTGGTCAAGGTGAAGGACACAGAACAAGATAGGACTAAGGGGAAGTATATGTATAACTTTGTACATGTAACAGAAAATCCTGTACTACTGTAATTTTACCGTAAGTATAGAAATATTTCAAGATAAAAGGCTAAAAAATTCATTATGACATTAAAATTACATCTGAGGCCAAAATCACATATCAAAAACATAAAATGAACATCCACAGTGGTAGGATATATTTGAAATGTAATTAAAACAATTTTAAATATTTTTATAACCAACAATATTAGTATATTTATTAAAAGTTTGACATAATGGTGCAGGGACAATAATTTCTTACTAATATCAGCTGTGAGTTTTGTTACTATACATATATAAAACAATAAATTATAGCTTTCACTTAAAGCTGGTGGAAGAGGAAGTATCTTTTGGCTCATTCTACAAGTATATGTATGATGTTGTCCTCAGGTTCTTTTTTTTTTTTTTTTAAATTTTTTTTTTCAACTTTTTTTTTTTTTTTTTTTTTTTTTTTTGGGACAGAGAGAGACAGAGCATGAACGGGGGAGGGGCAGAGAGAGAGGGAGACACAGAATTGGAAACAGGCTCCAGGCTCCGAGCCATCAGCCCAGAGCCTGACGCGGGGCTCGAACTCACGGACGGCGAGATCGTGACCTGGCTGAAGTCGGACGCTTAACCGACTGCGCCACCCAGGCGCCCCTGTCCTCAGGTTCTTACATGACTAGTAACTGGCCAAGGTGTACACCTTTGTTCTTTTCAACTCCTGATTTTGACATCTGCTCCACAGTAGTAAGGCAAGTTAAGTGAAATAATCCATTAAACTGAAGTTTTGTGTATTGCTTGAATAAAATGCTTCCTAAACATTTTCAAGGCTATTGTCAGATTGCTGTCTTTAATTATTTTATTCCTAATACTTTTGCATTTGCTTCCTTTTTTTTTTTTTTTTTTTTTGTACAATCACGTGTCTTTGTTTTAGTTTTCATTACATGCACATTTTCAGTATGACGCTGGAATCCAGTGGCAGGAAGGTTGTAGAGGGTGTATGCGTAACAATTACCTGTACTCTCAATGCACAGACAGTTGGTTACATTGTCCACGGTTCCCAGAATGCTATTTTCTCTGCTAAACTACTGCTTGTTAGTCATTCCTGTTATTCTTGGTTTGATAAGTTTTTTTTCAAGCAATAGCTTGGCAATATTTTGTTTTGTTTTATTTCACATGCAATAACTGTTATTATATCATGGTTGAACATCTCAAAAGAGAACAGTATCCAAAGTCTTTTAACTCCAGCCAAAATTTCAAGAGATGAACATATTATAAATTACGTCTTTAGGTTTATCTCTATTTGGAGATGAATCTTTAGAAATTAACATAAAGGCAAATGTCATGCCTCATTTGTACTAAGGACTATATGCTTTGGAAGCCTTCATGATCCTATGACTACCAGTCACAGACATGTTCAAGGATGTCAGAAATTATTTTGAAATAAGTATTTTCCCATTCTATCTCCCAAAGTTTGAGACCTGAAGTTGAAGCATATTTTGGGTCTATTCCAAAACAGAATCCAAACTTCCATTCATGTGTAGTGTATATGGATGTCAAAGTTTTGAGGCACATACTTTAAATCAATGTGGGAAATGAGAAAACATGGTTAGTGTTAGAGATAGTAACTGTTCATAAATTTTAACTACTATTAATCAAATTCATACGTAAATGAATTTAAAATGAATTCAATGAGCTTTTAACACGTTTTGTCCCACATAGAGTGACGTATTTGATCTTTAACACTATAAAAATCCTCAGGGTAATTAGGAGTTGTTAAACCAGAAGTCTAGTTTGTTATCTCCCTTTTGCAGTGATTCAGTAAAAATGCCTCAGACATTTGCTAAGCCTAAATACAATGTGAAATCGCTTTCTCTATGCGAATGAATTTAATTTCCTTATTTACTTGGAGTTTTTGAATTCCTTATATATCTATAATTCTTCCTAATTTCATGGCAAATTGCTTTTATAATTGGAACAAACACATACATATTATATAAAAACTGTTTTGACAAAATATAAATTGTTCTATATATTTGAAAATAAAAACAGTAGCTAATATAATTTTCAAAATATTCTCTACAACTTAATAGCATATTCATTCATCCAAGCTGTACAAGTAATCATTAGATCAATACTGGTAATTCTATCAGATGCCTGACATCAAATAAAACATAAGATAGCTTTAATCATTAGTAGGAAATCAGAAGAGGAAAGGAAGAAGAGTCAGAGTGCTAGTTATGAGGGCTACATGGCAGAAACAAAACTTTATTATGGATTTATTAACAGGATAATAATTATTTTAAAATTATAAGAAAAAGATTTAAATACAAACAAAACTCAAAGTTCTGAACTTTCAATTAATTGAAACTTTTGTACACTCTACAAAAAAGACAAAAGCAATTTAAAACTAAATGATACTCAAAACTTAAATAAACAATTTTTTAAATGTATTCAATATTCCCTATGCCCGTACATATCCATCATTATTTTCATCTACAAGAAGCATAGCTTGGCGGAAACTATGGCATTATGAGCTAAGCCAACTGTGTTTTGGTTTTAATCCTAACAAGTGAAGGGTAGCAGAATATGTCCCCTCAAAAATGCCACTTGGGCATAAGGATTAATTTGAGCCAAAGGCACTTGTAAAATAACAGATACAAGAAGGGCAGTCTAACTCCTCTATTCTTCCTAAAAACAGGAGATAAAACTCCCATATGAGAGATGCCCTAGCTAAGCCAGCAGGAAAAGAACATTCTTATTATATAAGATGGGGAGTTAAGGTCAAAAGAAAACTATACAACCAAGCTTTGTTGAAATAACCCCTATCTTTTTTTTAATCTCTCCATATATTTTAGCTACTTTTTCACAATTATGACTCCATGTTCAACATAAGCACCTAGACTTAACTGCTTTTTGGGTCTTAATTTTTCTGTGATGGCTCCCATGTACATGTAAAACATATTAATTAAATAAAATTTCTATGCTTTTCTCTGATTAATCTGTCTTAGGTCAACCTAATATGCAGGTCTAGCTGGAGACCCCAAGAGGATAAAGGAAAAGTTTTGCCTCCCCTATGCAAGTACAGAAAGAAGGTCCCTAACTTATAATGGTTCAACTTAGGACTTTTCAGCTTTATGATGATGCAAAAGTGATATGCATTCCAAAGCATGCAGACTATACTTTGAATTTTGAATTTTGCTCATTTCCTAGGCTAGTGCTATGTAGTACAATACTCTCTTATGATGTTGGGCAGTGGAAGTGAATCACGGCTCCCGGTCAGCCACATAATTATGAGGGCAAACAACCAAGGCACTTAGAACTATTCCATTTTTCACTTTCAGCATAGTATTCAAAAAACTAAATGAGATATCCAACATTTATTATAAAATAGACTTTATTTTTAGATTATTTTGTCCAACACTAAAGTACTGGAAGTGTTCCAAGCACATTTAAGGTAGGCTGGGCTAAGCTATCATGTTTACTGGGTTAGGTGTATTAAATGAAATTATGACATGATATTTTCAATTTATAATGGGTTTATTGGGTTGTAACTTCATCATAAGTTGAAGATATGTAATTACTTTTTCAGCTTGTCAAACATCTTTAACATCACTAGGTCTCACCTTTTTTCATAAATAAAAGACGTTATGGAACAAAAACAGACACATAGATCAATGGAACACAATAGAGAACCCAGAAATGGACCCACAAACATATGGCCAACTAATCTTTGACAAAGCAGGAAAGAATATCCAATGGAATAAAGACAGTCTCTTCAGCAACTGGTGCTGGGAAAACTGGACAGCGACATGAAGAAGAATAAACCTGGACCACTTTCTTACACCATACACAAAAGAAAAATCAAAACAGGTGGAAGACCTAAATGTAAGACAGGAAGCTATCAAAATCCTAGAGGAGAAAGCAGGCAAAAACCTCCTTGACTTTGGCCACAGCAACTTCTTACTCAACACATCTCCAGAGGAAAGGGAAACAAAGGAAAAATGAACTATTGGTACCTCATCAAAATAAAAAGCTTCTGCACAGCAAAGGAAACAATCAGCAAAACTAAAAGGCAACCAACAGAATGGAAGGAGGTATTTGCAAATCACATAAAGAATTAATATCCAAAATCTTTAAAGATCTCATCAAATTCAACACCCAAAAAACAAATAATCCAGTGAAGAAATGAGCAAAAGACATGAACAGACACTTCTCCAAAGAAGACATCCAGATGGCCAACTGACACATGAAAAAATGCTCAACATCACTCATCATCAGGGAAATACAAATCAAAACCACAATGAGATACCACTTTACACCTGTCAGAATGGCTAACCTTAACAACTCAGGCCATAACAGATGTTGGCGAGGATGCAAGAAAGAGGATTTCTTTTGCATTGCTGGTAAGAATACAAACTGGTGCAGCCACTCTGGAAAACAGTATGGAGGTTCGTCAAAAAATTAAAAATAGAACTATCCTATGACCCAGCAATTGCACTACTAGGTATCTATCCAAGGGACACAGGTGTACTGATAGCAGCACTATCAAAAATAGTCAAATATGGAAAGAACCCAAATTTCCATCGATGGATGAATGAATAATGAAGATGTGGTATATATATATACAATGGAGTATTACTCGGCCATCAAAAAGAATGAAATCTTGCCGTTTGCAACTATGTGGATGGAACTAGAGGGTATTATGCCAAGTGAAATCAGTCAGTCAGAGAAAGACAAATACCATATGACTTCACTCATATGAGGACTTAAAGAGACAAAACAGATGAACATAAGGGAAAGGAAGCAAAAAGAATATAAAAACAGGGAGAAGGCAAAACATAAGAGCCTATTAACTATAGAGAACAAACAGAGGGTTGCTGGAGGGGTTGTGGGAGGGGGGGATGGGCTAAATGGGTAAGGGGCATTAAGGAATCTACTCCTGAAATCATTGTTGCACTATATGCTAACTTGGATGTAAATTAAACAATAAGTTAATTAAAAATAAATTAATTAAAATTAAAATTAAAAATTAAAAATTAAAAAAAAATTTTTAAAGAAAAGACGTTAGACTTAAACCATCATTTCCAAATTACTACACATTTAGTTGCTGTAAACAACACAATTTGTCTTATAGTTCTGTCGGTCCAAAGTCCAACATAGGTCTCAATGGGCTAAAAACAAGGTGTCAGCATGGATGTGTTCTTTTCTGGAGGTCTAGTGATGTGTTTCTAGCTCCCACAGGGCTCATGGCCCCTTTCCTTCACCTTCAAAGCCATTAATGTTAAATTTCTCTTCTTCCATCTTTGTATGTCTCTATTTGACCAACTCTGGGAAAGGTTTTCTGTTTTTAAAAAGTCATGTGATTGGGGCGCCTGGGTGGCTCAGTTGGTTAGGCGTCCGACTTTGGCTCAGGTCATGATCTCGCGGTTTGTGAGCCTGAGCCCTGCGTCAGGCTCTGTGCTGACAGCTCGGAGCCTGGAGCCTGCTACAGATTCTGTGTCTCCATCTTTCTCTGCCCCTCCCCCACTTGTGCTCTGTCTCTCTCTATCAAAAATAAATAAAATGTAAAAAAAAAAAAAGTCATGTGATTATTTTGACCTACCCAAATAATACAGAGTAATCTCTCCACCTCAAGACCTTTAACCTTCATTATTTTGGCATGTAGGGTTACATATTTACAATTTGGGGAGATTAGTTCATGGACAGATGAGGGGCCATTATTCTGCCTATCACATAGTATTTCATGAGACTGCAGTTTAGTACCAGAATTATTAATCTCTAAGAATGAAGAACTGCATGATCAATAAGCTTGTGAAATTTCCTTTTAAAAATATCACTTTTGGAGAGTCAAAGTATACATTGCTTTTTTAAGAATTTAAAAAAGTCTTCATAGTATTGAAAAATTTTTGCTTAATTATCTTTTTCTATATTTCACACCCACTAATCTGGGAAGATTTTTCTCTTAACACCAATTGTGAAATGCTTAATTACAATACTTTGTTTTAGCAAAAATAGTCTGTGATATCTGAACTCAACAATAATTATGGATATTCAAAATCATGATGAGAAAGATGCTAAAAACACTCAAAAAAGAGGTAATATGTGTACAACTATAGATATGTGTCAATTTTGTAGTAATTCATTAGAGTTAAGATTGGCAAGAAATATCATGGATATATCACATCTGCTGTGAGTTAGATTAATCCCTCAAGTTAGTTTGTCAAAGGGAATGTAAAGCAAGCAAGGGGACTATATGGGGGCAATAGATCCAGTGTACCTTGTGAGGTACTTCCTTAGCCTCTATTCTCTTAGTCTCAAAGTCACTTAGTGACCCTGTCTGCCAAGATCAAAACTTGAAAGACAAAAGACTAACTTAAATCTCACTCCTTCAAAAGTCTTTTCAATAAGCAAACTTTAGACTCTTCTGAAATGTGAATTAAAATCATCATCAGAAAAGCCATATCCTCATCTGTGCACGCATATCTCAGCTTCGAGTTTCCCCACAGAATGGAAAGCCAATTTCCTCCAATTTTCAACTAGGGTGAAAACAAAAAAGAGCTTCTAGTAATTATTTACTTAACCAGAAATTCTAATAATGAAAGCAGCCCTTTTCCTATAGCAATACAAAAATTGAACTTACCTATATTAAGCACCCAGCTACTTAGGTACTAGGTTCCTGGCTATGATATAGCTGTGGCCTCCACTAGGTAGGAACTGAACATGAAAAACTTGGGGAAACAGAACTTGTTAAGATTTAAGAATTTACAAGGTTCCTATTCATTTAGCATCAAATGAACAGTATCTGTGTTATCACAGAAATAAAATATCCATCTGTTTTCAGCCAAGAACTCGGGATTAAGTGAGAAAATGAGAGAATATCTACAATAAATGATCACTCTATAATCTTTAAAGTGCATCTGTCTTTTAGACAGAAAAGTTATCTACTTCTGCCAAGAATTTTCATGCATTTTTAATAAGTTGATAATAATGATTGTTAGTTAGAGCTATTAAATGGTATTTGAATGTATCCAACATTACTCTCCTATTAATAGTAAAGTATATATTAAGATACTCAAGAGTTTCATATTATATACATAAATACACACACATATTATATACATAAATGTACACATGCATACAAACTCAGAAGATACAAAAGACTACCTATCTGAGTGAAAATATTAACTATTTTTACTATCTTATTTGGGAAACTGAAGGAAACAGTACCAACTAATACATTTTTTCTTTTATGTACCAATATATGGCTCTTAACAATTCAAAGTAAAATACTATAATTAAGGTAAAAAATGTTTAGTCCTAACACCTTAGAAAAAATTTGATCCTAGGATTTGAAATATGTCCAAATAGGAGTTTGGGGGTGAATAAAATGTTTATCTTTCTCTTTTCTTTGAAAGATATTTGTGCTGCTAAATGTATTACTTCATTTTATAAGTTCTGCTTTTATTTAAACTCCATTTTAAAGTAATTACAAATTTAAGAAGGGATTAAAATTGAATATATCTGGGAAAATTGCAAAAGTATGGCCTTTCATTTTCTAAGTAGCAAATTGTGACCCAACTGCTGCTGCCTTTATAAAAGAAACTTTTAACTTACTTTAGTTCATCTATTTACGTATACAGATCGCACTTTGTGCTCTCAAGTGCACCACACTAAGGAGATCTATAGTCATTAAGTTCATGCTTTGGTCTTCAATAATGGAGCTTGATTTTCTCTCATTTAATCAGATTTATACAATTTTCCAAACTAATTGGGGTAAACTGCCTAATTAAAAAAACAATTATATTTTATGATTGACCAAGTTTTTTTTTTTTTATCAAAACCACTATTCCCCATAATCATTGTAGATTTACACATATGCAGTCATCAAAATTGAGTATTATATATGAATGCTTTATTTATCTACCATCTATTATAAATGTCCAGTCAGTTAGAATGAGCAAATAGAGTGAAAGAAAGTTTGGATTGACTGCATATTCATGACTTTTATCACTCTAGTAAGCATATTAACTTGTCAATGGGTATTTAGTACACTGGGGTATAACAAACTATACAAATAACTAAAGTCCAAATAATACTGTTACACATAGCAAATGACTGCCCCATAAAATATTATAAGAATTATGCAAGTGTTCAGCAGCTGGCAAATGAAGACACTCATTACCTATGTTTAGTCTGCAATAAAGTTACAAGACAGTATTTACTTATTTATTTATCTGTTTATTTATTATTTATTTTTAGATAGACACAGAGGGAGAGAGAAAGAGCAGGGGAAGAGTAGAGGAAGCAAGAGAAACTTAAGCAGGCTCCACACTCAGCTGTAGCCCAATACAAGGCTTGATCCCACGACCTAGGGATCATGACCTGAGTGAAATCAAGTCAGAGGCTCAACTGACTGAGACACCCAGGCACCCCTACTCATTCATTCTAGATGACTCCATAACAGAATCCCTAAGAGACACACAAATGCAATTTATATAGTACAAACTATAATTATTATCTAATATGATCAATATATAATTAATGTAATTACTGGTGCAGAACAAGCTATAAAGATTATCAGATAGACCATTGCTTAGAATAGATCTTGTGTACCTATCACTAAATGAAATTTACAATATTCTTTTTATATGACAGTTTGAGAAGGACCAGTCATTGGTTTCCTACATAGATAGTTAGAAACCACGTTAAAAATTTCTGTCTCTTTCTCTGTGTCTCTATCTCTATTTCTGTCTCTTCTCTCTCTCTCTCTCTCCCCCCCTCACACACACATAAACAGAGTCATTTAAATTCCTTAAATTCTATTTTAATCATTAATCAAGTGTAGGGGCTTTCAACTTCCAAATACCTACAAACATCCTTAAGGGAAAAAGAAAGTTTATGAAAGTAAACCTACTCCACATTGGGTAAATATCTAAGTGTAAGAAAATCATAATTCGATGTAGGTTGAGCCAATTAATAAATACTTTATTGTCACTACTTCTTCATATATGCTGGTGTAGAGTCTGATTCCTTACATGAAATATAATTGGATTTTCAAGGAGATATGGTTATTTCTAGTAAGCATCAAAGATCATTTCCATGTTTACATTGTAAAGATGTGCTTTCCTTAGCATTTTCCTATCATTGTTATTTGTCAATATCATTGTTATTTTTCAAATCAGAAAAAAATAAAATCATAAACAGTTTTGATTAAAAACTGTTAATGGTTGAGGGGTGCCTGGGTGGCTCAATGGGTCAAGCATCTGACTCTTGATTTCAGCGCAGGTCATGATCTCACAGTTTGTGGGATTGAGCCCTGCATCAGGCTCGGTGCTGCCAGTACAGAGCCTGCTTGGGATTCTCTCTCTCCTTCTCTCTCTGCCCCTTCCCCACTCATGAGTACAAAATAAATAAATTAAAAAAAAAGAGACTGTTAATGATTGAAAATTAAGCTTTTCTCATTCTTCATTTTATATATTTATCTATGGTATGATTGCCATGGTGATTATTACTTTTGCATTCTAGAGCTGTGCTATCCAACAGAGTAAACACTAGCCACTATTTAAATTTAATAATATTAAAAATTCATTTCCACAGTCACACTAACCATACGCTAACTGATCAAGTAACGGATAACATGAAACATTTCCATTATCTCAGGGAGTTCTTTTGCACCATGCTGCTCCAGAAGTCCTGCCAAGAATGAAAGATCATGAGTTTGGGCAGTCAGTGCTCTTTTGTTTTTGGTTTGTTTTTTTTCCAGACAGCACTCTTAAGTAATGTAGCCAACATTCAAACCCACTCCTATCTCCAGAGGCTCTGCTTTTCCCGCTGCACTAGGCATTTAGCAACCAAAGATACTCTGGTCAACAATGCAGTTTCAGCACAATTTATAAATGTACAGAGTTACAGAGAGTTAGGTAAAAATTATATTTAAGCCCAACTCCCTAGCTATAGAGAACACTGCAGACATTTTTCAAAAGCATATCAGGAAATATAAGCATAGATTAATATACACTTAACTAATAAAAATTATAGGTTTGGGGTACCTGGGTGGCTCAGTTAGTTAAGCATCTGACTTCGGCTCAGGTAATGATCTCACCGTTCATGAGTTCAAGCCCCACGTCAGGTTCTGTGCTGACAGTGCAGAGCCTAGAGCCTGCTTCAGATTCTGTGTCTCCCTCTTTCTTTGCCCTTCCCCTGCTCATGCTCTGCCTCTCCCTCTCTCCTTCTCTCTCTCTCAAAAATAAACATTAAAAAAATTTAACTAAAAAGTGATAGGTTCATATGAGTCTGGACTCAGCCTACTTTCAAAAATAATATGGAATTGGGGCGCCTGGGTGGCTCAGTCGGTTAAGCGTCCGACTTCAGCTCAGGTCACGATCTCGCGGTCCGCGAGTTCGAGCCCCAAGTCGGGCTCTGGGCTGATGGCTCATAGCCTGGAGCCTGCTTCCGATTCTGTGTCTCCCTCTCTCTCTGCCCCTCCCCTGTTCATGCTGTGTCTCTCTCTGTCTCAAAAATAAATAAACGTTAAAAAAAAAATTAAAAAAAATAATATGGAATTATTTATGTTAGAAAGTCTAAATATCTGGCACTTTATTAAAACCTATAATTTAACTCATGAATTGGCTTATTAATTTCATTCTTCAGTTGACCAAGTGGAAAATGACTGTTGTAATATTATTCAAAGACAAATGGGAAATATCTTAAAAAATACTTTTTTTTACATTTTATTTATTTTTGATAGAGAGAGAGCACAAGTGGGGAAGGGGCAGAGAGAGATGGAGACACAGAATCCGAAGCAGGCCCCAGGCACTGAGCTGTCAGCACAGAGCCGGTCGCGGGGCTTGAGCTCACAAACCGCGAGATCATGACCTGAGCCGAAGTCATACGCTTAACTGACTGAGCCACCCAGGCACCCTGGAAATATCTTAATTCGGGAAGCTATAACAAAAATAGTATAGATTGGTGCCTCAAACAACAAACATGTATTTCTCAAAGCTCTGGGGAGTAGGAAGTATAAGATCAAGGTGTCAGCCTTTTGGTTCATGTTGAGAGTCCTCTTCATGGTTTGCAGAGAGACACCTTCCTGCTGTTCCCTCACATCCTCTTTTAAAAGGGCACTATTCTCATTCATAAAGGTTCTACCCTCATGTCCTAATTGCCTTCCAAAATTCCAAAATTGATGGTACTTCCATCATTCCTTCATCTGAATGTCATCAAATTGGGGATTAGGGTTTCAATATATGAATTTTGTGAAGATACAAGCATTGAGGAAAGGATGTTGCAGGAAAGGACAACTGTATGCCCTGATACCAGATCTTTGCAATTCTTTTAAAAATAGTTTTAATACTGGGCACTTGGGTGGCTCAGTTGGTTAAACGTCTGACTTTGGCTCAGGTCATGATCCTGCAGTTTGTGGGTTAGAGCCCTGCATCAGGCTCTGTGCTGACAGATTCTGTGTCTCCCTGTCTCTCTGTGTCAGATTCTGTGTTTCCCCCTCTCTCTGCCTCTCCCATGCTCATGGTCTCTCTCTCTCTCTGTCTCTCAATAATAAATAAATGTTAAAATAAAATAAAATAAAATAAAATAAAATAAAATAAAATAAAATAAAATAAAGTAAAATAAAATAAAATAAAATAAAAATAGCTCTAATGTGTAAAGAAAGATATTCAGAAAACAGGATTATTTTTTAAACTAAGAATATTTTGAAAAAGCCAAAATTCCAAGGAATTATAAATGTATTGTGATTGATTTTATCTGGAATTCTTCATATTACCTTTCCAATGCATCCATGAGTGCCAACTCCTTATATCTAGTAGCTCTAGGAAATTATCCATATACTATAATAGAAGATAACTATATCATTTATAATTATTTCTTTTTTGGCATTATTATTTGGCCAAAACTAGCTGTTTTTAAGTAGAACTTTATACCATAAAGTAATTTGCCTAGGATCTGTAGCTATAATCAACACTGACTCCTGAAACCGTAGCCTATCCCAACCCCTCTCTTATTTCTGCCCCAGGGTTCTCCCTCATTGTGTAAGAAGTCAGACATTGACTTTAAAACCAACACTTTCTAAATGTTTCTTGAAACATAAGTTACTAAGACTTATAGAATGTGCATGCACCTACTCAGTGCATTTTTCAAATTGTGAGTTGAATCAGTTTAATGGATTAGAAAATCAATTTAGGGAATAGATAAGCTTCAGAAATAGTAAGCATCATAATGCAACACACAATAATTTTGTTTCAGTTACAAATTTCATAGCAAACAATAGTGAATGAAGACAAAGTGAACCAATCCAGTAATAAATAAAGAATATTGTTTCGTGTTAAAATCAAAATTCACTTGTTTACACCATTTAATTTTCTTTTACCTGCTAATTATACATATCATTGTCTTTTTCTCTGTTTTTTTTTTCTTTTTGAGAGAGAAACGGTGCAAGTAAGCGAGGGGCAGAGAGAGAGAGAATCCCAGGAGGGCGGGGGGGGGGGGTATAGGAGGCAGGGGGAGGGGAGAGAGAGGGAGGGAGAGAGAGAGAAGCGGGGCTCACCCAAAGCGGAACTTGTGTTCACCCAGCGTGGGGCTTGAGCTCACCCAATGTGGGACTTGAACTCACAAACCATGAGATCATAACCTGAGTCAAAATCAGGTGCTTAACCACTGTGTCCTTTCTGTCATTAATTTATATTCTCATCAACCATCAATAGATCAATTTTGTTAACAAAAATTAAATTTGATTCCTCAAAAAAGAATGTTTTAGATCTATTTTAGGGAAGAAAAAGTCCAAATCAAAACATAGTTTTTATAGCTGAGGAAAAGACATATTCTAGAATGATAAATTGATTGATGGCACAATTATTAGTTTAACTGTTGTATTTGCTGGATGCATCCAAATGCCAATAATAACCCTAAAAGCTATCCAAAAATAAATTTTAGGTTAACTGGATCACTAAGAAGCTTTGTATTATTTACACTGCAGCACAGAGATAAATGAGGTCAGTGCTATGCAAACTGCTGTCATAAACTGGGAGAAAAGAAGGCCTACAAAGTGACAAATATTATCAAGACTGTGACAATCTCCTGATGTTTCTGAGACATTATAGCACATTTATCAGTGAAACATTCCTGGGGATATATTTATTGCATAAACATAGAATTCTTGACATTACTGATGAAAATTCCCTTACTTTTTTACTCTGATAGTACTTTTTAAGCCTTTATCATTTGCCAATTTATAAGCAAATATAGATTTGATGATCTATGCTATGATGGTTTCTTGCCAAGACTACAAACAGAGTTATGAGGAATTTCTTCCACTAGAAGAAGAGATTCAGGGTCCGAAACACCAGTTTCATAGTGGCCAGGTCTTTGCTGCACCCTATTATCAGCTATACAAAATTTTAAAGTAAAAATAGAAAGAAGTCTAATTAGGGTCACTCAGAAAAGGTTGAAGCCATACTACTGTATATTATTGGTCAGTTGGTAGGCCCTTTATAATGCTCAAGTACAGAACTAGTCTAGTCATAATACAGGTGTTAACAGAGATTAAGTTGCTTTAAAGAGAAAAAACAATATTGGGGCACCTGGGTGGCTCAGTTGGTTGAATGTCTGACTCTTGATTTCACCTCAGGTCATGATCCCAGTATCATGGGATTGAGCCCTGTGTCAGGCTCCATGCTGAGTGTGGAGCTTCCTTAATATCCTCTCTCTCCCTCTGCCCTTCTCCCCTGATTTGATCTCTCTCTCTTTCTAAAAATAAATAAATAAATAAATAAATAAATAAAAATTAAAAAAACAACATTAACCCTTCATTTTACAAATTTGGGAAATGTTCTGCTTAAGCAAAATAAGTAAACAAATTCAAAAAAAAAATGGACAAAAATTTAGCTACTGCAATAAGGCCTGAAAGGCACACATAATGGAAAAGAACAAGTAGAACTTTCTTTGTTCACAGAAGGCATAATCATGTATGTAGAAAATCTTCTTGTGAAATCTAGAAGAAAGCTATGGGAAATAATAAATGAGTTTAATAGAATTGCAGGATATAAGATCAATATACAAAATTCAACTGCTTTCCTATATATGATTAATGAACAACCAGAAATTAAAAATTTTTAAGGGCACCTGGTGGCTCAGTCAGGTAAGTGTTTAAGTCTTGATTTTGGCTCAGCTCATGATCTCAGGGTTGTTAGATCAAGCCCCATGTACAGCTCAGTGTGGAGCACAGCACCTAACTGGGATGCTCGCTCTCTCCTCTCTGTGCCCCACTTGTGCTCTCTCTCTCTCCCTCTCTCAACATAAACTTTAAAAAATAAATTAAAAACTTTTTAAATGCCATTCACAAAAAATATGAATACTGAGGGAAAACTATGAGAAAATATGCGCAATATCTGTAAATTATAATGTTTTGTAAACACTGTTGAGAGAAAATAGAGTGAACATAAGTAGTGGAGTCAGATCATGTTCATCAGTTGAAAGAATAAAAATTGTTAGGATGGTATTTCTTCCCAAACAGAACTACAGATTTAATACCATCTAAATAAAAAACCAAACAGAGTTTTTAAAAAATAAAACAAAAGTTGAGAAGGTGATTTTAAAATTTATATGTGATGTAAAATTTCAACATAACTTTGTGAAAGAAAAAATTTTTAGAACGATTTGATTTCAAAATATGTCATAAAGCTACAATAATTAAGACAGTGTGGAATTGGCTGCACATAGTCAAATAAATCAAAACAACAGAATAATGTATAGAATTGTTCAATCACTATATTGTACACCTGAAACTAACATAACATTGTTTGATAATTATACTGGAATTTAGAAAAAAGAAAAAATAGCTATAGTAAGCCTAGAAATAGACTCACTACTGATTTTGTCAAAGATAGAAAGGCAGTTCAGTGGAGAAAGGACGATCTTCTGATGCACAATGCTAAAACAATTGGATTACCATATAAAATACAAAGAACTACAGCTCAAAGTTCACACCATATTAAAAAATCAAGTTAAAAATATCCAAAACATAAATGTAAAACCTAAAACTCTAAAACTTCTAGAAGATAACATAGAACATTTTTGTGTCCTTGGGTTAAACAAACATTTCTTAGATATAACACCAAAAGTATAGTCTATAAAAAGAAAAATGGACAAATTAGACTTCAACACATTTAAGAACTTCTTTTCTGAATGTCATTATTAAGAATTAAAAAGACAAGACCCAAAAATTCACAAAACATATCTGATAAACTACTCTTATCTAGAATATAAAATAAACTCTCAAAACTCAATAGTAGAAGTCTCTTTGTCCCAGTGAGCCTGACCCTTCCTCTCCTACCCCTGACACCAGAGTGGACAGGTTGAAACAGCTAGAATGAACCAACCACAACACATAGACCAGACCAGATCACACCAGACTAGGAAGCCTCTTTGTTGTTCATGGTTTGAAACTCTTCTCTCTCTAAGATACAGAGGATAGTGAACACCATTGAGAAAATCAATCAAGAGCTCCACTAACGTTAAGCAACCATAGGAAGTGCTCTCCTTCACCACCAGGCAGCAGATTCATCTCAGCCAGAGAGAAATACCACAGTAGTTGGAATAGCACCAGTGAGAGGGATCTAGCCACTATGAGGAGCCCACCACAAAAAGCATCTTTTACCCTGTGACCTGAGACTCTCCTTGCTGGCACACTTCAAAATACTAATGTGGCCAAGGGCCAATAGTGGGAAGACCCTGTCACAACAAGTACTAAGGGAAGTATTCTAGATTTCTCACGAACAGTAGTTAACCCTGCCACAACAAGGGAGCCTCTTTAGTTACACATGTCTGAAGTCAGTCACTCCTTCCCCTTCAGAGAAAACTATGGCTCAGTCAAGGAAATGCCTTCTGCCTACTCAGGTCGTATCAGAAGGGACCAGTAGGAGTCCCAGTGGTACCAGATAAGTCAAAAAATATCAAAATGACACTGCAAAGTCTCTAAAATTTAAACAATCTTAAGAACCATCGTCCCTTAAAAGTAGGTCAGGAACTATGAGCTAGATCTAAACAGGGTCACTTCCTGAAAAAATAAAATATTTGACTATGACCCAGACAAAAAAGAAAAAAAATGTAATAATAAACTAAATCTCTGGGATACAATAAAAAAACATTCATCACACCAGAAACCAAGATAATGACAACCAGAAAGAGAAAAGACTCATGCCAAATTGACATGAATTAGATGTTGGATTTGTCTGACAAGTATTTTAAGGGAGCCATCATAAATATTATTCAACAATCAATTACAAACTCTCTTAAAACAATTAAAAGAAAATGTCACCAAATAAATTATTAAAGAGGATGAAATGGAAGTTGTAGAACTGAAAAGTTCAGTAAGAGAAAATTCATTGGATAGACTCAATAGTTGAGTTGAGATGATGTAGGATAGAATAAGTCAAACTGAGGGCAGATCAATACAACTAATCTAATCCAAGAAATATACACTAAAAAAAAGAGAGCCAGGAGGGTCTAAGGAACCTGAGAGACAATATGAAAATACTAGCATTCATATTAACTGAGTCCCAGAAGGAAAGCAACAGAATTATCATATAAAACCATGGAGGCAAGAAAGAAGTGGCACAATGTTTTTCAAGCGCTAAAAGAAAAGAACTGTGGATATGAATTTTATACCTAGCAAAACTATCCTCCAGGAACAAAAGGGAAATGGGAAATAAAGACATTCTCAGATGAGGAAGACTAAAAGAATTTGCTGCTGGACAACTTACCTTTAATCATCTGGTAAAGAAAATTCTAAAACAAATAAATAAAAAAATAAAAACTCTTGGAGCATTGGAAAGGAAGAAGAAACCACAGAAAAAGAAGACTCGTGGATACCAGCCACAAACTCCCCTTTTCCTCATGAGTATTATAAATTACATTGACGATTGAAACAAAAAATTGTAACAGATAAAATACAGATTTTTCACCCTTCTTATGTATGGCACTTATCAACATGGCAATATAGCTAATGTTTATTTTCTTCTCTATGGTAAAACACAAGTGTCTAAAGAAATGGCTTCATAATTCACTTTTCTTAATATCACTATTTCAGAACGATTAGCACATATTAGTATTCAGTAAATAATAAATGGATGAATGAAATGAATAAAATTTATACTTATCACTCTCTTCTAAATACTAAGTAAATGCTTCAAGTATTAAAATGATTATTATCAAAAGTATTAAACGTACCTGATAATTTGCTAAGAAATACCACAATCTGTAATTAGGTATTATTTTCAGTCACATATTTTTAACCAACAAGCATCTTTGTGTTATGCTATTCTTAAGACAATATTCAACAATTTTTTCATTGACATATAACTTTATAAGTTCATGGGAAGAAGAAGTACAAGAAGGATATTAAAGAAATTACAAAAATATTCAAATTTTTAAAATAATAAGAACCTTCATTTTATTGCATAGGGACACTTCATTCATAGCCAAGTTCAATAATACAGGTAACATTAAGAGCTAAGGTGAGTAGCATAACTTAGTATGCAAGTTCTGTGATCCTATTTTTAACTTATGGTGTTTTTGAAGGAGGTCAGTGTTCCAAGTTTCTATTCTTAGATCTGAAGAAGATTTGAGACATATCTGATAGTCTTTGTAGCCCTAAAATGTCATAAGCTTCTGTTTCAAACTTCCCACATCCAACCTAAGTCCCTACCTTTATTCCTGTATCTCCAGCCCGAACACATTGCAGAATATAAAATGCAGTCGGTGTTCATTTTCTAAAAGACTTTCTTAAGGATCTTCAATAATTACATAGGAGGACTTATCCCAACCATCCTTAATGCTGAATGGATTCCTGATGGCTGTGTGCATCAGCACATTTATTTATAGGGATATGTAAACCTAAAAAAAATGAATTTCATATTCCCATTCACCATTAGGTATTTTTTAAGTTTATTTATTTATCTTGAGAGAGAGAGAGACTGAAAGATCGTATATATTAAAACACACAAATTATTTATTTATTTACTTACTTACTTTTTGAGAGAGAGCATGTATTTACATGAGTTGGGGAGGGGCATAAAGAGAGTGGGAGAGAGAATCCCAATGCTGAGCATGGAACCTCATGCAGGGCTTGGTCTCATGACCCTGATCATGACCTGAGCCGAAATCAAGAGTCAGACACTTAACTGAGTCACCCAGGCACCCCAGTATGATTTTAAAGTAGTGAAAGCAATATAAATAATGATAACCCATGAATCAGTAATTTTTAACCTAACAATCATGAAATTCATTAAATAATTTGTTAATTTAATAATTTATTCATTAAACAAATATTTATTAAGCAATTAACCATATAAACTATTTTTTTCAAGTCAGGAGTTAAACTTTTTCTCTAAAATCTATATAGAAAATATGTTAGGTTTTGTGGATAATGAAATATTGGTCACAACTACTGAACTCTGCCATTGCAACGCAAATGTACAATAAATAATATATATATAAAAAATTACTGTGGTTGTGTTTTAATAAAACTTCATTTACACAAACATCTATCAGACCAGATTTGGTCCATGGACTATAGTTTACCAATTTTGTTCCAGGTGATTATGTTTAGTCTATCTAGGTGTCTTTAGATTACAAATACCACAAACGTATACTTACAATAAATACACACCCATATAATTCACATATGCTTATAGCCCACACTAGCACGCATCCATAGACACTACACAGCGAAAGAACCAACAAAGAGATTATGCTTGACTCAACTATAAGATGCAGATGTAATATCATGGAATGTTATAAAAATTGATAGTAATTATATACTTGGGTGATACCAAACATGTTACTAAAAGATAAGAATTTAGAGGAGAAAACATGATGCAGCTTTATTCTCAGATTTTGAATAAAGAAAGAGAGTGAACGAAAAGCAAACTAATTGCTGTCTGGATTTACATTTATGCATCAAGAAAATAGGTCACTGCTATTTTGGGATAAGTACAAGACATCCCATATGAAAATAAGGAGGTAAAATTCTTCACTACACAATTATATTGAATCTGTATCCGGAATACTTTTTTTAGTTACATACTTCAGTATCAGAAACATACAGAATAACCCTATAAGCCATTCTTAACACAACATTAAACATAGCTCAAAGATAGAAGAAATTGATTTCAATTGATGAAATGATAAATATGCATCTAATAGCTGTATGACAACAAAGAAACTTAAAACTAGAAAGACAACAGATCCATTTATCAGAATATTTTTAAATAATTTAAATCAAATTGTAACTTTTATATTTTACAAGTCAATTTTCACTAATTTGGAATTTGGAATTAGACCAGAAATACATAACAGAAAGGGTACTCCTGTGGCAGGAAAAGATCATTTGCTGCTCCATTTTCTCTGACATTAATTAGTTTACATAATCATGAAACCCAAGTTATATAATCTTATCCCCACGTGAATCAGCCCAAAGGTTGACTTGCTCAATTTTTAAAATAAAAGGAAAGAAAGTTACATAAGCTTGGAAAAATTTTGTACTTATAAATAAATGGTACACTTTTTGGATAACCTGATTCTTCCACAGATCATCACACTTGAAGATGAAAAATGATGTGAAATAAGAGATAAGAAGATAAAATTCTGAACAATGTATCTTTTATTTCTTTCAAGCACATGTTGTACCCCAGACTGCCATGGTTCACTGCAACCAAATTGGTTTTCTCTTTTTGTATCAATATCCAAATCATGGTTCTCTCAGAAGGCATAAACTAACCTTCTCATTAATCCTGTGAATGTCACCAGTCAGAATGTTGATAGCTAATCCATGTTGCCTTCTCGTAAGATGTATATTAATATTTCCAGAATGTAATTTGTTATAAGTAATATGAAATTCTCTAAAATATGCTTTTATCTAGATGATATATACTTATACTTTTTAATAATTCTTTAAGCATAGTATTCCTTTGATGAAAATTTAGAGAAATACCTGAATGTCTTTAAATCATTTTTTGTGATTAAATAAAATATCTAAAACTCAAACATGTGAACTGAGTATAAGGGAAATACCTTAAATAGGTTATTCTATTAAATAAATCACATTGACTAAAATCTCAGAAGAAATAATAATTGAAAAGGGCAATAGAAAAATAATCATTCTAGTAAGTATAATTAATCCTTAAATGATAAGAAAAAATAGATAAAAATTTTAAATTATTATATTGGGATCTGAAAACCCAAATTGATATCAGTAGTTCTTTTTGATTTATTACTTAGGAGAATATATTTATCTGCTTCTAGAATCTAGCAAATGAAAAACAAAATATTAGAATGCTTATTTAGAAGACTTGTTTTATTAAAGTTAATTATTTAATAGAATAACAAAATTATTATATATGTATGTTTTTATACATAGGTCCATGCCAAAATATTTTTATAAGGTTTCAATTTATCAGGCTCAAGTAATTAATACACACACATAAAATTTTATTGTGGATATAATTTGGAATTTTTTTTAATTTTTTTTTTAAAGTTTATTTTTGAGAGAGAGAGAGAGCGTGAGCATGGGAGGGGGAGAGAGAGAGGGAGACACAGAATACGAAGCAGGCTCCGGGCTCTGAGCTGTCAGCACAGAGCCCGACGCAGGGCTTGAACTCACGAGCTATGAGATCATGACCTGAGCCAAAATCAGCTGCCCAACCGACTGAGCCACCCAGGCGCCCCTGGAATTTTTAATCAAATCTTTCTTTTTTTGATATTAAAAGTGTATATCCTAAATGAACAAAGTTAAGAATTAAATTCAAAACAACATATGTTTATTAAATGCTCCCTATGTGCAAGGCACATGACAGATGTTGGAATATAAACATGTATAAAAATGAAGTCCTTTCTTCAAAGGGCTTAAAATTAAAAAGTCTAAAATCAGCATACAAATAGTTATAATGTAAAGCAAAAAAAAGGCAAATATTTTGAAATTGTTCAAGTAAATTTGGATCTTCAATGAGATATGTGCCTATTTCACATTGTTGAGGTTTCAAAAAGGAGTCATAAAGGAAGTAGCATTTGATTTGGGTTTTGAAGGCTGGATGGGATTTCTGCAGAAGGAGATGTATAGAGAGAACACTCTCTGTGGATGACACAGTATGAGCAAATGACAAAGTGATAAGGCAGTGACTAGAAGATATATTCATTCATACACATACACAAAAGCTAAAGCATGGGGTATGCCTTTGCATGGTGGGCAAAAATTCAAAAATTAGTGTTGTAATATTTTTATACATATCCTTAAAACCCACGATGAGGAATTGGACTTTGTTTAAGGAGCAATAGGAAGCAGGAGGTAATTTTGAACACAGTTAACCTGTCTAGGCATATAGATTAGAATGCAGAGAGATTTTAGGCAAAGATTAATTTGGAGGTTATTAAAATAATCAAGAAAAGTGAGGATGATGACCTGAACTACATGGTTGTAGAAGAAATGGAAGGAATGACATGAGAAATGTGGTAAAAGTAGAATCTAGCACACTTACCAGCCAATTCGATTAGGGATGGGCATGGAATGGATGAGATGAAGCCAAACTGATTTAAGATTTTTGGTGGTATCATTATTCTAGTTTTCTGGGGAATTTCAAAATACTATGCCTTTGCTTCTTTTATTCATTTGTTTTTGTTTGCTTTTCCTTACATTGTACCAGGACATTAGTAGGGCTTTTCAATCTGGAGATTCATGGCTTTAAATCCAGGGAGAAATTTTCATATTTTGATTAATTTCTTATCTTAATTTCCACTGTTCTCTCTTTCTGGAATTGCTATTAGTTAGATATTCTGTTCCTCAGGTTTCCTTACACTATGTGCTTTTTGTGAATTTTTTAAAATAAAAACTCTTACAAAGATAGCTTCTATGTTTTCTTCTAAAAGCTTTATTTTTTTTAAATTTTTTTTAACGTTTATTTATATTTGAGACAGACAGAGACAGAGCATGAACAGGGGAGGGGCAGAGAGAGAGGGAGACACAGAATCTGAAACGGGCTCCAGGCTCTGAGTTGTCAGCACAGAGCCCGACACGGGGCTCGAACTCACAGACCCTGAGATCATGACCTGAGCCGAAGTCAGACGCTTAACCGACTGAGCCACCCAGGCACCCCACTTCTAAAAGCTTTTAAATTGTGTTTTCAAATCAAATATTTCATCTACCCAGAAATGAGTTTTGCATCAATGTGGTGTAATGATCCAATTTTTCCCCATAAGGATGATTAATTTTTTTGCAACAGGTCTTAAAAAAAAAATCCATCTTTCTCCTGATGGTCTTCAAGCCACCGCTCTCAAATATCAAGTTTCCATATGTATATAAGTCTATTTTGAGCTATTCTAATCTATTGATCTGTGCATTTATCCCTACACTGATATCCCACTGAGTTAATTATTATAGCACTACAAAATCTTGTTATGTGGCTCAGTACTTCTTATACAGGTATAGGAATGTATGTGATACAGGTACTGTGATGTTCTTCCTTAGGAGTGTCTTATATATTCCTTTGAAATGTATTTCAAATACATTTTAAACAATCTTGTCAAGTTCCTTGAGAAACCTTTCCTTAAAAAGTCATTAAATTTACAGATGAAGTTGGGAGAATACAGACTTGAGAAGCTTCCTATTCATCAACATAGTACATTTTTCCATTTACTTAGGTTTTGTAACGACTTTCCATATATGGCAAAACCTTGGATTGCAAGTAACTTGTTCTGGGAATGTTCCACAAGTCGAGCAAGAATTTCTAATAAATTTTAACTTAATAAATAAGCAATATTTTTAAGAGCCGATGGTTCTTCTCCCTCTCTCTCTCTCTACAGGATTGCGAGTGGTCATCTCTGATGCTTGGATGCTAGGTCTCAGGCTGGGTGTTTGGCAGAAACTGGTGATTTTTCAGAACGTTTGAAGGTGCTCACAACTGGTACTAGTGTATTTTTTGTCACTTCAAATCACCTACGGACAGTCCTTTGCTTTTCCATACAAGAGTAGGTTTAGGAATGCTTTGCTTCATTCTAGGTCAGGCTGCCTGCAGATATGGACCCTTTCCTCTGCTGCCTTATTGCCAGTTACATTAAGTACAGTATATGACAAGGGTTTTTTTAATACTGTACTGTAGTCAACATCCGTGCAAGCATATACAATGGCCCCCATTGTATATGGCCCCCATTGTAGAAAAAGTTTGAAAAGAAAGGTGGAAAGAAGGAGATGATTACAGTGGAAGTTAAGAAGGAAATCATCAAAAAGTACAAATGAGGTATGTGAGTGGCCAAAATTACAAGATTTTATAAGAAGTCTATGGGGCACCTGGGTGGCTCAGTCGGTTAAGCGTCCGACTTCCGCTCAGGTCACGATCTCACGGACTGTGAGTTCAAGCCCCGTGTTGGGCTCTGGGCTGATGGCTCAGAGCCTGGAGTCTGTTTCAGATTCTGTGTCTCCCTCTCTCTGACCCTCCCCCGTTCATGCTCTGTCTCTCTCTGTCTCAAAAATAAATAAACGTTAAAAAAAAAAAATTAAAAAGAAAAAGAAGTCTACATCAACCATTTGCACAATATTAAAGAAAAAAGAAGAAAGAAGGAGGCTAGATGCAGAAAAAGGAGTCACACGTGTTCTGGAAGATGTAGAAAAATTGCTTTTGGCTTGGATAAATGAGAAGCAACCAGCAGATAATATTGTGACTGAGAACTCTATCTGAGAGAAGGCAAAGGCCTTGCACACCAATCTTTTAACTAAACTGTCAGGTACATGAACAGAAAATGAAGAAGGCTTCATGGCAAGCATGGGACGGTTTGATAACCTTAAGAAGAGAAGTGGCATCCACTGTGTTGTGAGGCAGGGAGAGGCTGCGAGTTCAGATGCTAAGGCAGTTGAGGCATTGACTACCGAGTTCCAGAAGATCATGATTTCTGAGTGTTGCCTGCCAGAGCAAGTTTTTAACTGTGATGAGACGAGACTTTTTTTGAAAGAGATGCCAAAGAGGACCTACATTACAGAAGAAGAGATTGCAATGTCCGGTCACAAGCCTATGAAAGACTGTCTCACCCTCTTGTTTGGTGCTAATGAGGATGGAGGATGGAGGAACCCCTCACTTCAAATGAGATTAGAGAGATGTGTAAAATGTGGGAAACAGTGCAAAATTTTGTAGAAAAGCACCACAGGAATAAGGCTGCTGCAGTGAGAGTGATGAATCTCTTTAATGACAGTGCAATGTCACCTCTCGGCAAGATCCTCAAAAGGAGATAAAAGCAAGTGTCACTGGATAGGTTCCTTGTTAAAGCTGCACAGAAAGAAAAAGATTCCATTGGGCCAATAGATAGCAGTGATTCCACTAGTGATGGTGAGAGTTGTCCTACACAAATAACCCTCTTTTTTCTTGTCTCCTTCACACCAGTCACGAAGCTTTTCAAAGGTAAGTGCAGGGTAATTTGTTTATTTTTCTTTATATTTTGTATTTTCTTTATTATTTTGTATTATATTACAGTATTGTAATCACTTTTATATGAATATTTTGGGGTTGTGGAAGAAATCATCTGAGTTTCCATTATTTCTTATGGGGAAATTCACTTTGATATACAAGTGCTTTGGATTACAAGCATGTTTCTGGAACAAATTATGCTTGCAAACCAAGGTTTTACTGTACTTTTATTTATACTTCTTTTATTAGATTTATCTCTATGTATCTCATATTTTATTGTCAATTATATAGTAACTTATAAATAATTTTACATTTTCTAATCACTGCTGGCACATAGAAATGCAATCACTTTTAATATAATGATCTTCCAACAGTAGGTAGTCAAAATCTGTTATAAATTTTATTATTTGCCTATAGATTTTTTTTGTATGTTAATGTCATCATCAAATAATACCAGTCGTTGACATTTTTTCATTTTATTAATTTTCTATCACTAATGTTTCTCACATGTCCCATCAAATCCAATGCCTAATCACTTCAGTTTTCAAATTTAGAAGTGCATATGATAGGTTTATTATCATAGTTTTCGTTCTTTAAAACTCCATCCATCCTCCTCTTCCAATCTTTATCAATCCATTCCACACCAAACTTTATCTACCTTTGTTCCCTTTTGCCCTTAAATAGGAGTGGAATTATGAGATGTCCTTGTCTTTTCCCTGAATTTGATTGAAATGTTTCTAAGATGATAACAGTGAATGCAATGTTCGTCCTATATTTTGAGTAAATACTCTTAAATTAGATTAATGAAGTCTCCTACTATTGTTAGGTTCTTAGCAACTTTTATTGAGGATGGGTAAGACTCTGTGCCCAATTCCAACGTGTAGGTTTTTCCCCTGCACATCCAAGCAATTTTCCAATACCAGCTGGATATCCTACAATTCATATCAATTCTGACATTATCTATCAGGTGGTAGTGTCAGATCCCACATGGTAAGGGCTCAGTGCTACATACTGCCTCCCCTGTACACTTCAGATACCAAATTCAAGTCAACGTTGTCACCTGTGCTTCTGACTGAGTGGGTATAGATAAGAGGTTCCAGTGACCCCTCCTTGGGTTCAATTAACCTGCTTGAGCAGCTCAGAAAACTCAGAAACATTTTACTCACTAGATGAACAATATATTGTAAAAGGATGTAACACAAGGAGAGACAGATGGAAGAAATGAGAAAAGTGTGCAGAGATTCCATGTCCCCTCTTTGCATTCCACTCTCCTCAAATCTCCATGTGCTTGTCAACTTGGAAGCTCTCCAAATTCTGTCCTTTTGGGTGTTTATGGAGGCTTCATTACAAAGGCACAAATGACTAAATCATTGGTCACTGATGATTGAACTCAATCTCCAGCCCCTCACCCTTCCCCAGAAGCCAGGGAGTGGGACTGAAAAGTTCCAACCCTCTAATCACGTGGTTGGATCTCCAGGCAACCAGCCCCCTTAGTTGTTTTCCAAAAGTAACTTCATTAACATAACAAAAGGCTCCTTGATAGCTTTTATCACTTAGGAAACTCCAAGGGTTGTAGGAACCCCTGTCAAGAATAGAGAGACCAAATATATATATTTATTATGTCACAATATCACAATGAGTGTTGGGTTTTAGGAAATGCTTTTGTTATTGTTAATTTGTTTTGCACTTAATGATACTATTGTATGTCTTTCTCCCTTCACATGTTAACATATAAATTATATTAATGTATTTTCTAATTCTCCATTATCTTAGTTCTTACAGGGAGAATTTAGGAAGGGAGATAAGTTGAGTGCACAATTTGACATTGTCAACCAAAAACTCAGGGTTAATATTTATTAAATGATAAGGATTCAGATAAACCAATAATAAAATACTAAGACCTTAATTACCTGGATACTTGTCAGTACAGATGGTTTACAAGGGACTAGCAAACATGCGGAGAAAGTTTAACTTCACAGCTATTTTAAAAATGAATATTAATAAAATGATTGTTGAAAATGGAATTTTTAAAGTATCAAATTAGATTTTTTTAAACATTAGAAGATATACAGATAATGTAGTACCATACACACCTACTATGAGTGGAGAGGTAAACTGACATAATCTTTCTGAAAGCCTAATTGTCAGTAAATATCTAAGCTTGTCATTGCAATTCTAAAATCAAGCAAAGGAATCAATTTGAACAATAGGAAAAGTTTTATGTACAAAGATGTTCAATGCAGTATTACTGTATCAAATATTGGTAGCAAATTAAATGTTCAACATTGATAGAAGGTAAATGTAGGTAGCAAATCAAAGAATACAAGAAATATTGAACAGTGTGGGGTTGTTTTAGTAATGTTGGGGACTATTCATTTGAAAGATTAGAAATAGTCTTCCTCACATAATGAAGTCATTAAGTATACATAGGAAGATATATTTCTTAACATCTATCTACCTATCTATCTATCCATATACACTATATTTTTTATATTTAAAGGAGCTGGAAATAATATGCTCTTAACTTCATAAAAATTTGGAAAAAAAGAAAATATACACTGAAATATAGCACTCTTTGCCTCTGAGTGATAATAGAGTATTTGTTCTTTTTTCCTATATGATCGTCTTCCTGAAAAGTCTATATGAAGTGAATATTTTCTAATTATAAAATAAACTTAAAAATACACAAGTCTTATCGAGCAGTAAGCAAGCCCATTTTATATTTCAGAGTGAAAGAGCATATACATTTAAGTTTCTATGGGAATCAACATAATTTAATACGTAAATGTTACTATATTAAGTGTCAAATGACCATATTAGTGCCTGGGAAGGCACTTCATTCGGAAAATGTCTGAAAAAGCTAGCCAGTAAAAAGTGCTGATGAAATAACCTCTATCTTTAAAATGTTGTTATGCCCAGAATTCGTGATCCCCAAAGACCACTAGGGAGCCGAGTCCAATGCAAAAGCAAAAGAGACTTTATTTGAGCTAGCTTGAGCTCAATCCCCTACCTGCACCGATGCAGCAGTGAGATACTGGGGAGAGAGAGCGAGTTTCAAAAGGACAAAGGTTTTATTGGGCCCTAGGGGTGGTTGGTGAGGTAATGGCTGTGGCCTCAGCTGATTGGCTGGAGAAGGGTCAGAGTCCTGTTAATGTTAAATAAAAAAAAGTGAGTTTGTCCACTCTAACCAACCACTAATGATGACTGATATGTTATTACAGCATTATTAGATGGAATAATGTCATAACTTTATAATTAGGTTATCCATAACCTATTAAACTTATATATTCAAAATGAGTCAACTCTTGACCATGAAATGGCAAACATTCCTTTTGTTATATGTATTACCTTGAAGAAACTGGCTTTTAAGAATGCTTAATAAAACTTCAAATATCTTAGCAATGACTTGGAAATTCTATAAATTATCTGATCACAAGAATGAAAATAAAGTAATAGAAAATGATATTTTTTGTGAATTTTGATTTAGATGGTAGTCTAGAATTTAAAAAAACACTAGGAAAAAAAAACAGATCTGAAAATAACGATAAAGAAGATCTGAAAATAAAGACAAAGAAAATCTGAAGATAAAGACAAAGTCAACTGTACCACAGGTAATGGATCTTAAGAAACCTTGTGTTTTTGTATGATGAAATTATCATTCCCATTTAACTCTTAGGATAGGAGGTTTACTGTGTTAGAATGATCAAAGCAGCATCAAAGTTCTTCTACAACCTGGAAAAATATAAAGCCAGCCACATGGTTTGCTCTAATTTTTAAAAGCCTAAAGAGAAGGGATGCTTCCTGACTAGTAAAGAGTTAGGAGTTCTAACCTAAGCACACATCTGAGTGACTGTTTTAAATATCAAAACTTGAATACCAAAACAATCTTCTACTCTCAATATATAAAATATAGAGCAGCAGCCAAGTTTTTAAGTGTGACTATAGTATCCATAAATCTCTTTACAGCAATCCATCCTAGTTATAAGTACTACATAAAAAGTTCTTGTGTAGCAGATATATTGGGTATCAAGCCTTGGTATTTTCATTTTGTAACAGGAATTACTACACACAAGGGACAAAGGAACAAAATTGACACATAAATGAACAAGCAAAGGACAAATAGAAAAAAAAAAAAAAGCAACAGGGTCTTAAGACAAGTTCTTGTTTCTGTTTTCATTAAACTTCCCAAGGGGCACCTGGGTGGCTGTCGGTTAAGCATCCACCTTTGGCTCAGGTCACCATCTCCTGGTTGGTGAGTTGAAGCCCCAAGTTGGGCTCTGTGCTGACAGCTCAGAGCCTGGAGCCTGTTTGGATTCTGTGTCTCCCTCTCTCTCTGCCCTTCTCCTGCTCACACTTTGTCTCTCTCTCTCTCAAAAACAAATAGAACATTAAAAAAAATTTTTTTTTAATTTTCCCAAAACTCATGCTTCATGTTCACTGAGGGTATGGAAGGAAGAATGACATGTATTTACTCCTTTTATTAGTGCATACACTACAAGATCTGAAAAACCAAAGCATAGGTAGGGAAGACAGGTTGAAGCATTCTTCCTCCCTTTTCTTTGTCTCTGAGTGTGGGTGTCTGTGTGTGTCTGTTTCTTCCTTCTCTTTTATTTTCACATTTTGAATAAGGGAATGTTAAAATTATATTCTATTTCTTTTGAGCAAGGTCAAACCTCAGTAGTATTTCTACTCAAAAGACTTGAGTGATAGAGGAGTAGATTTGAGTAAACTTTGACATAGGTATAGAAATGACACAAAATAGATTCCAGAAATGGATTGACATAAATATAGTAATCATATAATAAAAAAAAATGGGGAGGGTGGTGAGAATGGCTGTTTAATAGTGTTCTTGGCAGGGGTAAGTGGGTGGTTCAGTTGGTTAAGCGGCTGACTTCAGCTCAGATCATGATCTCATGGTTCGTGGGGTCAAGCCCTGTGTTGAGCTCTGTGCTGACAGCTTGGAGCCTGGAGCCTGGTTTGGATTCTGTGTCTCCCTCTCTCTGCTCCTCCCCCACTCATTCCCTCTCTCTCTCTCTCTCTCTCTCTCTCTCTCTCTCAAAACTAAAAAAACATTAAAAAAAATTAAAAAATACTGTTCTTGGCATAATTGTCTATATATCCCAAAGAGAAAAATATTTTTACCTCAAGCTACACGCACACAAAATTATCTTCCTATAAGCAAAGATATAATAATCTGTTAATTTTTTTAAAAAGTTGGAAAATATTGTTATACTTTTAGAATGAAAGAGGCCTTAAGGGAAAAAAAAGGAACTATGAAGTAATAGATAACTAGATTCAAGTATATAAAATTACAAAATTTATGAATGCAAAAGATACCATAAGCTAACAAGGAAGACAAGTAGTCAAAAGGCAGTCCTAAGAATAAATGTTATATATCTCTACTATATGAGAAGCTTCTTAATCATTTGCATAGTCAAAAACAATTAAAGAAATAAGAATGGGCAAAGATTGCATGCAACTTTGTGGAAGAAGAAATACAAACAGGTAACAGAAAATATACAAAGGTTCAGAAAAGTGGAAATTAAAGCAAGGACTTTCCTCTTTTTAACTGATAGGACAAAATTTAAAAATTGGTAATATCTAATGCTTGTATTATTGTGGGGAAATGGGAATTTTCATGCATTCTTGGTAGATATATGAATTTATACCACTTGATTGAAAAGTGACGTAGCCACTTCAATTGAAATTAAAAATGTGCATACACTCAGCCAATGGTCCCACTTTGGAAACTAACCCATTAAGATTAAACTCTAGCATGTAAGTTGGGTGTTCTTGGTACAACCAAAGTTTTTGTTATCATTATCAATAACAAAGATAGAAAGGCAATCTGAATAACCCAAAACAAGGAAACAATATAATGTATTTGGAATATCTATTCTATGAATGCTATATGTTACTACTATGCAGTTATGTAATATTAGGGGAAAATGTTTATACATACTGTTAGTGAAAAGGCTACATACTGCATGATTTCAATTACATGAAATTCTGGAAAAGGCAAAACTATGGAGATAATAAAAGATCAGTGGTTGCCAGGGGTGACAGGAGCAGAAAGGATAAATAAGCAGAGCACAAAGGATTTTTAGGGCAGTGAAAATACTCTGTATGACATTATAATGACAAATATATGTCATTATTCATTTAACCCCATAGAATGTACAACACCATAAGTGAACCCTGAGGTAAACTATGGACTTTGGATGATACCTATCAATGTAGGTTCATCCTTGGTAACAAATGTACCATCGTAGTTGGGGGTGTTGATAATGAAAAGGGCTATCCTACAGAGGATATATGTCAAATCTCTGTCTTCTGTTCAATATTGCTCTAAAATCTAAAACTGCTCTAAAAATTAAATTGTATATTTAAAAAATAAAAACAACTGATGGAATGGAAGAAAATATTTGCAAACCATATATCTGAGACGAGATTAATATCTGGAACACATGAAGAACTTCTATAATTCAACAAAAACAAATAATCTGATTAAAAAAAAAGCAAAGAACTTGAATTTCTCCAAGGAAGATATACAAAGACCAACAGGCATGTGAAAAGATGTTCAACATTGCTAATCATTAGGGAAATGCACATCAAAACCAGCATGAAATATTATGTCACACCCAAGAAGATGACTATTATTTAAAAATAGAAAATAGGAGCGCCTGGGTGGCTCAGTTGGTTTAGCATCCGACTTCAGCTCAGGTCATGATCTTGTGGTCACGAGTTTGATTCCCACATAGGGCTCTGTGCTGACAGCTCGGAGCCTGGAGCCTGCTTTGGACTCTGTGCCTTCCTCTCTCTCTGCCCCTCCCCCCCACATGCTCGCTCTCTCTCTCTCTCTCTCTCTCTCTTTCTCCCTCTCTCTCTCTCTCTCAAAAATAAATAAGCATTAAAAAAATAGAAAATAACAAATGCTGGCAAGGATATGGAAAAATTGGAATACCACTGTGGTAGGAAGTAGAATTATGTAATCAGTAGGCAAAACTGTATGATGGTTCCTTAAAAACTTGAAAATAAAATGACCATATGATCCAGTAGTTCCACTTCTGGGTAATACCCAAAAGCATTGAAAGCAGAGTCTTGAAGAGACCCATGTTTATAACATATTCACAATAACCGAAAGGTATAGGTAACCTAATGATCCATTAGTGGATAAATGGATAAGTAAAATGTGTCATATGTGTACAATGTATTATTATTCAGCCTTAAAAAAGGAAATTAAATATACTATTTAATTACTACTATACTAATTAAATATACTAAACATACTATTAAATTTTGAGAATATTATGTTAAGTTAATAAGCCAGTCACATACACACACACACACAAAATACTGTATGATTCCACCTATGAGGTGCTTAGAATAGTCAAGTTCATACAGACAGAAAGTACAATGGTGACCACCAGGGACTGGGGGCAGAGAAAATGGAGAATTGTTGTTGACTGGGTTTTGCAAGACGAAAAGCATTCTGGAGATTGGTGCCACCATAATGTGAATATATTTAACACTATGGAATTGTACACTTAAAAATGGCTAAGATGATAAATTTCATGTTTGTGTATATTTTGCCACAACTAAAATTTTTAAAATTAATCTTAAAAGATACTATTGGTCCCTGGATACTTTAAATAGGAAAATCTTTGTCATACTAGAAAAGATCCACTGCTGAAGCTGAGAATCTGGTTTTGTTCTTATATTGATCTCTGTACTCAATTTTGCACTAAAGGTAGTTTCATATTTAAATGGTAATCTAGTAATCTATATTCTGAAAGTTTAGCTCCATATCTTGAAAGTTCTCTGAGTTGTGGCCAGAGGAAAGTGACATCAAAAATCTTTTATAGCTCATCCACATTGAACTTATTTGACAACTCAATAGTTGGCATTTTAAAAAGAGAATATAAGTCTGAATAGATATTTAAATATGTACAATGTATGCATTGGTGATTTACTTAGTTCTACAGTTATACCCATTGCTTCCTATCTTTCATGATACACACAGATATAAATCATCCAGCTCTGACCTATAATATTTCATTACCTTTTTAGATTCTACTACTGATAAAGACACAGAGATGTGAACTTCTATATCAGATACACTTATTTTTAAATAAAGAATTTCCAAAATCATAAAAAAATTCAACCCAGTGAAAAATCTACATATATTACCTTGATACACAATATACCTGATAGTGCTGAAAGTGTTTAGATCAGAATTTAGAACATACATATATTTGGTTGTTGTTGCGCTGTTCTTTTGTGTTTTCTTTTTTTTTTTTTAAATATAAATCCACGTTAGTTAACATATAGTGTAATAATGGTTTCATGAGTGGAATTTAATGATTCATCACTTACATATAACACCCAGAACTCATCCCTACAAGTGCCCTCCTTAATGTCCATCACCCATTTAGCCCATGCCCACACCCAATACCCTTCAAAACCCCTCAGTTTGTTCTCTGTATTTAAGAATCTCTTATGGTTTGTGGGGTGCCTGGGTGCCTCAGTCGGTTAAGCAGCCGACTTCGGCTCAGGTCATGATCTCGCGGTCCGTGGGTTCGAGCCCCGCGTCGGGCTCTGTGCTGACAGCACAGAGCCTGGAGCCTGTTTCAGATTCTGTGTCTCCCTCTCTCTGACCCTCCCCTGTTCATGCTCTGTCTCTCTCTGTTTCAAAAATAAATAAAACGTTAAAAAAAAAAATTAAAAAAAAAAAAAAAGAATCTCTTATGGTTTGCTTCCCTCTCTCTTTTTATGTTATTTTTGGTTCTCTTCCCCTATGTTCATCTGTTTTGCTTCTTAAATTCCACATGAGTAAAATCATATGATATTTGTCTTTCTGTGACTTATTTCACTTAGCATAATACATTCTAGTTTCATCCACATTGTGGCAAATGGCAAGATTTCATTCTTTTTGATCACCAAGTAATATTCCATTGTTACACATACCACATCTTCTTTAGTCGTCAGTCAATGGATATATGAGCTCTTTCCGTATTTGGCTATTGTTGATAGCACTGCTATAAACACTGAGGTGAATGTGCCCTTTTGAATCAGCATTTTGGTATCCTTTGGATAAATACCTAGTAGTGCAATTGGTGGGTCATAGGATATCTCTATTTTTAATTTTTTGAGGAACCTCTGAACTTTTCTCCAGAGTGGCTACATCAGTTTGCATTCCCACCAACAGGGCAAAAGTGTTCTCCTTTCTCCATATCCTCAGCAACATTTGTTGCTTCTTTAGGTGATAATTTGAGCCATTCTGCCAGGTGTAAGGTGGTATCTCATTGTGGTTCTGATTTGCATTTCCCTGATGATGAGTGATGTTGAGCATTTTTTCCTGTGTCTGTTAGCCATCTATACACCTTCTGTTCATGTCTTTTGCCCATTTCTTCACTGGATTATTTGTTTATAGGGTGTTGTTTGATAAGTTCTTTATAGATTTTGGATACCAACCTTTTATCTAATATATCATTTGCAAATATCTTCTCCAATTCTGTCTGTTGCATTTTAGTTTTGCTGACTGTTTCCTTTGCAGTGCAGAAGATTTTTATCTTGATGAGGTCCCAATAGTTCATTTTTGGTTTTGTTTCCTTGCCTCATGTGACATGTCTAGTAAGAAGTTGCTGCAGCTGAGCTCAAAGAAGTTGTGCTTATTTTCTCCTGTAGGATTTTGATGGTTTCCTGTCTTATTATTAAGTCTTTCATCCATTTTAAGTTTATTTTTCTGTATGGTGTAAGAAATTGGTCCAGGTTCATTTTTCTGAATGTTGCTATCTGGTTTTCCCAACACCATTTGCTGAAGAGACTGTCTTTTTTCCATTGGATATTCTTTCCTACTTTGTCAAAGATTAGTTGGCCATACATTTCTGCGTCCATTTCTGGGTTTTCTCTTCTGCTTCACTGATCTATGTGTCTGTTTTTTGTGCCAGTACCATGCTGTCTTGGTGATTACAACTTTGGCTCCAACTTTGACTTTCTTTTTCAACATTACTTTGACTATTCAGGGTCTTTTCTGGTTCCATACAAATTTTAGAATTGTCTGTTCTAGCTCTGTGAAGAATGCTGGTATTATTTTGATAGGGATTGTACTGAATGTGTAGATTGCTTTGGGTAGTATTGACATTTTAACAATATATTTTCTTCTAATCCAAGAGCATGTAATGTTTTTCATTTCTATCTTCTTCATTTCTTTCATAAGCTTTATAGTTTTCATCATACAGATCTTTTACCTCTTATCACCAAACAGGTTTATTCCTAGGTATTTGTGGATTTTTTTGGGTTTTGTTGCAATTGTAAATGGGATCAATTTCTTGATTTTTCTTTCTGGTGCTTAATTATTGGTGTATAGAAATGCAACTGATTTCTGTACATTGACTTTTTATCCTGTGACTTTGCTGAATTCATGTATCAGCTTTAGCAGTTTTTTTGGTGGAGTCTTTTGGGTTTTCTGTGTGAAGGATTATGTCATCTGCAAATAGTGAAGTTTTACTTTTTCCTTGCCGATTTGTAAACCTCTTATTTCTTTTTGTTGTCTGATTGCTGTGGCTAGGACTTCTAGTACTATGTTGAACAACATTGTTGAGAGAGGATATCCCTGTCATGTTCCTGACCTCAGGGGGAAAGATTTCAGTTTTTCCCCATTGATGATGACATTAGCTGTGGGCCTTTCATATATGGCCTTTATAATGTTGAGGTACGCTCCTTCTATCTCTACTTTCTTGAGGGTTTTTATTAGGAAAGAATACTGTATTTTGTTTAATGCTTTTTCTGCATCTATCGAGAGGATCATGTGGTCCTTGTCCTCTCTTTTATTAATGTGATGCATCACACTGATTGGTTTGTGGATATTGAACCAGTCCCACAACCTTGTAATAAATCTCACTTGATCATGGTGAATAATTATTTTAATACATTGTTGGATTCGATTTACTAGTATCTTGCTGAGAATTTTTGCATCCATATTCATCAATGAAATTGGTCTGTAATTCTCCTTTCTGGTGGGGTCTTTGGTTTTGGAATCAAGGTAATGCTGGCCTCATAGAATAAATTTGGAATTTTTCCTTCCATTTCTATATTTTGTAACAGCTTCAAAAGAACATGTATTAACTCTTCTTTAAATATTTGATAGAATTCCCCTGAGAAGCCATCCAGCCCTGGACTCTTGTTTGTTGGGAGATTTTTGATCACTGATTCAATTTCTTTACTGCTTATGGGTCTGTTCAAATTTTCTATTTCTTCCTGTTTCAGTTTTGGAAGTTCATATGTCTCTAGGAATTTATCCATTTCTTCCAGCTTCCCCAGTTTGGTGCCATATAATTGCTCATAGAGTGTATATTTGATATATTATTTCTTTCAATGTAAATATCTCCATGAAACCTTTTAACAAGTATATATCAGAGACCTAAAGAGTTTATGTTATGCTAGTTTTGCAAAGTTGCAAAAATACTGATAAATGGGCTTGGGACTAAAACTCAGTTTGTGATTCTAAAACCTAAACTCTTTGTATTGAATAGAATATATTGCCACCAATTGTTAACAGTTAAATTAAGTTTTGGAAATGAGCTATGATTTGGAAGTATTGTATAGAGGTACTTTTTTTTACATTAAATCACTGATGATAATATGAAAGCTAATAAGCAACTAATAAATATGAAATATGAATATAAATATGAAAAATATATTCATATTTCATATAACTATATGAAATAAGTATATTTCATATAAATATGAAAACTAAAAAGCAACCACAATATGTGTACATATAATAGAATCATCAAAATTCTACACTATAATCAGGCATTTTATGATTATAAAACAAAAACAAAAACAAAATGAAAGTTCATGTTAAAAAAAAAAAAAAAGAAAACAGAAAGACAGACTCCAGTATAAGTTCTTCAATCTCATCTCAAAATGTTTCACAAAGAATCACTTGAAAAACAACTTCAAAGCCATGGCAATTCCATTGCTGTGTTTTATGTGTCATAAAGCCTCCTGTTATGAAATTTTTAGATCTCTAATTTTCATTCCTAGATAATAACTGAAAGACAAATTACTTTCAAGCAGCAGCTCAGCTCTATTCACCTTCTTCAAAATGATTTGAAATGGTCTAGGACATTCCAGAGTACAGGATGTTGATGATGTCTACTTCTAAATGTTTGCTCATTCCATCATCTGAGGCATTAAGGTACGCTGTGCTCATAATTTTAGTGCATGACATTCGACCACATCCTGGTATGTGTCTTTAGAGTAGCTTTCAAGATGGACACTATTCTCTGGACAAAGATTGCTAAATATCTTTATTTTCAAGTTAGTTTTGTTTGTTTTATTTTAGTTCTTAACTGATACCCTTGCTGAATATATATGAATATAACCAGTGAGCACTTAGGAGATCTGCTGTCTAGGCTGCACATTGTCTGCAAGTCCCACAAGTGGAACTCTACCAAAGAGCTTTTTCACTGCCCCCCAAATAGGAAGTGTATAAAAATATTTTATTGGGAAAAGGCAAAAAACACAAATATATAGGCCAAGTTCAGAAATTACACACAAATTCTTTGGTTATTTTCTCTTATAGATGTGTTTCAACAAGAGAGATGATTAAATATAGTACATGTTTGATTCATCCACTGGCTGATTTTATTTGTAGCAGAGCAATTTTTGTAATATTTATTCTTTTTTGGTGAAACTTATTCTTGAAATCACAATCTACTTGTATTATTTATAATACTGAGTCCAAATTAATGATTAAATAAAGATCGTGACACTTTAAAAGTCCTTATGTTGTCTTTCACTTCTGAAAATGTTTTTAAGTTCTTGCATTTTATTAGATGCTTCCATCTTTTCAGTTATGCCTATAATTCCAGAAATGTAGTTTACAAAGATCGTTCTAAGAGAAATATAAAACTGTTGCACAACTGTCAAAATAAAATTTCAAGAGTACTGGCACTTATGAGCTACAGTTGATATTCCAAACAATGATACAGAACTGCAGTTATTTCTCTTCTATATGATAAAATAATAAAAACAAAGAAGTAATTATAGCAAAAAAAAAAAAAAATTATGGACATTGGTTTTGCTCCCAAGAGAAAGAAATCTGTACTAAATAACTTGAGATCTTCAAGTACTGATCTTGTGCACAATTTGATACACATATACTAACAAATTTATTTCAGCTGTGATAGTAGCAGCACCAGGAACAGCAGCAATGGCGAGGTCGGCTGCTGCTGCTGCTGCTGCTACTGCAAAATCCAGTGTCCCAAAACACTTTACCCTGGCATGTTCCATTCCCTCTCCTTTCCTTCCCTCCCTTCCTCCCTCCCTCTCTCTCTGTCTCTGTCAGTCTGCTTCTCTTCCTAGCAGCTCAGATGATATAACAAGAGGCTCTTACTGGCACTATATTGTAGAAGAATTTGTAGAAACACTGATGAAGAATTTTCCACAACTCTTGGATTCATCACCCAAATCAGAAAGGTATCACAGAGAGAAGAGAAAATTGGTGGCAGGAGTTGTCAATATGCTGTTGAATTCCTCATCCCACCCATTTAGGAGTGGATGGGTGGGTGGGTAGGGCATGTTCTTTTAATAAGTCTTTAGAAAAGGGGCATTAAAAAACACTGTTTTTGAAATGTATTCCCTGAACTAGTTTGACATCTGCTTAGGATAATGGGATTAGCCTATACTGCTAGACTTAGAAGAGATTAGAAATGAGAAAGTTTTTCTCATAAATCAGGTTTGTGTTAGAAAAGAGAAAAAAACAGATTGAAGTTGTGTTGAGTCTTGTCTAATAAATCCAAGGAAACATCAGCAGAAAGAGTCTAAAAGGTTCCTCAGTGGTTGCAGGAGAATCGGTGGACCATTTGGAATAGATAGGTATCTGCCTAGATCAAGAAAAAGAGATCCAGGAGAGAATGCCTAGATTTCACAGAAGCATAAATAGATTCAGCTTTACATATCTGTCAGCTTAAAGGGTTTGAAGCCAATTTATTATCCAGTTTGGCTAAGTATTTTCTAATTCAATCTCTTCTCCTTTTCCATATTTCCCTCCCTGTGAAATTCAAAACCACAGCAGGAAGGTAGGGAGATAAGAAGGAAAGAAAAGTTCTAAACAAAGGAAAAGAGATGTCAATCACACAATGTCCTCTTTCACACTGTAGGTTCAAGTTGCAGGAAAGAAGGAAAAACAATTGCAACCAAGTGAATTTCACAGTTTGGAGGTTATAAGCAGTACTGACTGGGACAATTTAATTTCTTATTTGAGATTTGTTTCAGGATAAAATGACTATAGTATAACATTGTGTCTTTTTTCTAAAGGTGGGCAGAAAAGTCATGAGCCTGCTTGAGTTTTTAACCCAAGGGTAAGGGAACGTTGCCCCTGAGTAAAGTTTAAAGGGATGGTAAAAGGCAAACTCCACACATTGTGCGTACTCAGCATATTAGCTATATGTACATTTTACTTCACCTAGTAGCCAGCGAAAATAGGCAGTATTCCTTAATATCTTAGATAGAAAATCCCCCCCTTCTGAGTCATTTAGTTATCCCTTAATCAATCACTCTGGCCAAGCTAGTACTCTCATCAGGTATGGATAAATTTTCCATTTATTCAGGAAAAAAACAATCTGTTGCCATAAGAAAGGTGGAAAGAAAAGAAAGATGACAAAAACAGCAAATGTCCATGAGAATAAGTATCATCATAATATCCTGAGTGTATCAGTGAGTAACTAGATGCTCAAATGTCCTACAGTAAGCACATAAAAGAAAGGACATTATTATGCCCTGCTACTGTGGTCTTCTATGGCATCTATCTAGTGAAATGTTTGTAATGATTTATATAAAAAGCACATTTAATAGAATTGCTTATAATTTCCATATTTTCCTAAATTAAAATTAAAATTCTCCCTACCATCAAGGGATCTCTAAGAATTCAAGGGATCAAAATTATAATTCAGATTATATCATGTTAGAATTTATATTTGAATTAATCTTACATATACCTTGACTTCATATCATAATCAAATGTTTGTCTTCTGTCCCTACGTGAGTTTACATTAAAGATCATGAATATCTTTTCCCATCTTTATCACTAGAAAATGTATATACAAAACATTCATATGCATTATCAATGTTATATATGTATATACACATATAGTAGGACTTCTTACATGTCACCAAGAAAATTTCTTTCAAGTGAGAACATAATTTCCTGATGATATTCAGGTTAAAATATTGGCTAGCTAGAAGGCCTTTATTTTTATTCCCTAATTTTCCCACAGAAAAATATTAAAACTAGGAAAGAAAATAAAGCCACCAAAGCAGGGAGAATCAGGATAAATGGCCAGGCATGTGCCTGAGACCAGAAGGAATTTCTGATAACTAAAGGTTAGATGGAGCCATTAAGCAAAATCATTTAGGAGAAGGTAATAAATTATGTCCATCAAAATTTAATTCACATTCTTACCTCAGAGACATGGAACCATCACTAAGTAAAGAAAAAAAAAAAGTCATTATTTTACTGAGTAGGAATGGTTTTCTAAGCAACTCAAAGCCATTCTCTGTTGCCTTCTAATACTACACTCAGGACTACAAATCTAATAATCAGCTGATCCCAAGACAAAATTTGCCTGGAAATAACAAATCAAACCCCAGAACGAAGTCAGTAGCAGAGGGAGATGAAAGCAAGAATAACCATGGGCAAAGTGCATACTCTCTGGGCTACATAGTCTTCATGATTGCTTCAAATTATCCTAAAATTAATTCCTATCTACATAATGACATAGCTGACCATGCAGTGAGAGTAGGAGTCTCAGTTCAGCATAGCTCACCAAATTAATGACTAAATAGCAAAGAGTCTTTTAACTGTAGACCTGGAAGAAAGATTCTAATAGCAAGCAGGTATTAGGGAAGTAGAGCAAGAAGGATCAATATATTGATGATAGGCAAGTATGACTCTTCATTAAATGGCGAACACAAAGTAGTAACATGTCAATTATACAAAAAAGGAGAACAATGCAGCTGGAATAAAATATTGTAGAAATTAAAATATTCTTGAATAATATGAACTATAGTAAATTTCAAATATCAGGTGAGATTTTTCTACATTTATATGATAATACTATTTATAAATCTATACTAATACATTTTAAAATTTGAATTAAGTAGAATATTATCTAAGGAAAAATGATCAAATTGCTAGAGACAGTTCTAAAATTTATGAAGGAATTTTTAAAAAATTGCCATAGAATTTCTGCCATTAGGAGGTTCATAGCTCAGGTTCATTCATTTAACCATGAATGTTTTTATTCTTTCAAATAACAGAAAAACTAAAAACTCAGATTTATTTACCCACTATTATCTATTATGTGCTAATGGATGCTAGGAGCTAAAAATAAAGTGGTGGGCAAGAAAATCATGTTCTCTGTCCTCATGGAGTTTATAATCCTGTGTGTATAGAGACCATGGATCCAACTGCTTGTGGCTAAATATTAAGGAAACGTTGGAATAGCTAATGAGTTACATAATGACATACTTTGTACCACTGAGCTGGCCAAAGAAAAAGTAACATAATATTAGCCCATTTTATGTGCAGTTTAGTCAAAACTAAGATGAGAACTTTTAGAAAACCATAGAGAAATATTAAGGTACCTTAAAAAGTTATGATGATTAGAATACTCATTTGATGTTTTGTTTTGGGGAAAATTCCATATTATTTCCTATATCCTTTTAGTGAGAGCAGAAATAAAACAATAAGTAATGTATACTCAATTAGCAAGGAAAGGAAGGGAATCAATACTTTCCTGCCTTTTTATTTTCTTTCTTACTGAGATTCTGATTTTTTTAAGTTTTTATTTAAATTCCAGTATTGTTAACATACAGTATAATATTAGTTTCAGGTGTACAATATAGGGACTCAACACTTCCATACAGCACCCAGTTCTCAACACAATAAATGCACTTCTTAATCCCATCATCTTTTTTTATAGTCCTATTTTCACAAGCAAAGTAGCAATAGAACAGTAACTATTCATGACAAATTTTGAGAAATAACATAATTTTCCACCTATCTAGTAAAAGAAGTCTTTAGGATCATACTTTTAAGTTTCCTTTTCATTATTTGTAATATTCTCTTGGAGACTAGGAAATCAATTTTATTTTATTATTGCTTTTGTCTCTCTCTACATGGCATTATTGATTTGTTTCTACTCCATTTATTCCTGAGCAGAGACTGCATGAGGACTGATTGTTTAATTTGTTGTTTGTCAAAAACATCACTAGTGGTGGTATCAGCAAGTCTTGGGGAATAGCATTTGCTAACTTAGGCTCAACTATGTGTTACCACTCAATTCCTTTAAAAAAAAAAAAAAAGGCTAAATTTGTACAATAGCAGAGGTTGCTTTTTAGAGAATTATTTCATTTCAAAAGGTTGACCAGTTTATGCCAATTCATATGTGCCCTCTGAAGATTTATTAAATTATAAAATTATCAAGAGGTAAGAGTGACTTGTTTGCAGTGAAGAAGGGGCATACTACTTTAAGTGTACAAGCTTGAAAATGTTATAAATACAGTTAATAAATTCTACCAAACTTCCTCAGATTTACAACAAATTTTAAATACTATATACTATTTTAATATTTTGGTTTGTAACTTTACTAGACAAATTACTTCATATTCACATTATAATAGAATGTGTAGGATAGAGAGATTATTTAGATAAAATATATGCAATATATATGCATTATATAATGTATACACACACACACACACATATATATATACATATATATGTATATGTATATATATAACTAAAACACAATAGAGAAATATGGAGGTACCTTAAAAAGTCCTGATGATTAAAATGTCCACTCAATGTTTTATTTTTGGAAATATTCCAAATATGGAAACATTCTCTTATTCCCTAATCCTTTTAGTGAGATTGATCCCATACTTTTCCTTGCTAAGTGAGGTTAAATTTAATATGTAATGTTAATATATAATATATTAACACACAATAATATATAATATATGTTATCTTAGGCTTTAGAATGTAAGATTCATGAAGACAGATTTTTGTCCATTTTGTTCAAAGCTGTATCCCTAATACCTGGCATTAAATTGGTACACAAATGTAGAAAGAAGTTTCATTATCCCCATCTCAGAAATAAAAATAAGTACATACATATTAATTGATTTATGATTAGGATTTTAAGTGTCTAACTTCTGATCTCATATGAAAAACATGAGGTTCAGATTAGAAATGATTTATTTTTGTGATCAAGTTTAAGATTAGGAATTAGAATCAGTGATATCTCCATAATACATAAAAGGGATTAGTGTTTGACAGAAGTTGCAAGGGTACTTTTCTGGAAGATTCATTTGCATTGCAAAAATTTGTTTAAGATAATTGGCTTTAATAGGTTTGATGGAGATTCTTTAGGGGTAAAGCAGAGATAACCCTCCCCACCCCAACCAAAACCTTTTGACACTTACTCTCTTTTCCTTTAACTGGGAAACCAGACAGAGTGAGTATATACCATATTGGTAGGAATAACAAAATACATAGGCTGTTCCTTTCCACTCCATGAAAATCCCTTTAAGCTTTGAAGAAAGTGATATAGTAGCAAGTTTGCCTAAGAAAGAAGTGTGAATTACATACCAACAATGGATATAGTCCAGGTAGTATTAAGAATGAGTGCCAGAGTAACAAAGAGAGACATGCATTCTGGAAACTGGAAATCTACATTAGACTATGATGGTACTATATCATAGTTTACAAGAATGGTGGTTAGGCAGGTCTTTATTATTATTCAGTTTTGTCTAATCAGTATTTCTGGCAAGTAATTTTTAGTACCAAAATCCAGACTTGCTCACCAAGCCCAAAACCCAAGTAAGTAACTCTCTAAGAACTGTAGCACAAAATACTTCCCAAAGAGTATCTAATGCATTCTTCTGCAGTGTAATCTTGCTCTTCCTCCATCAGGAGTTGGAGTCTAATCCCCCTGGCCTTTGAAACGAGGCTGGAATTTGTGACTTGCCTAACAAACAGAATGTAGCTGAAGGGATAATTTGGGACTTCCAAAGCTAGGTCATAAGCCTACAGGTTCTGCTTTCACCTCTTAGAGGGCTTGTTTTGGGGCACCCAATTGCCATGCTGTGAGAAGCCAGCAGGAACTTCCATCATGAGAGTGATCCTTCTTGGACATCTAGCTCAGTCAAGCCTTTAGATAATGCCGGCTCTGGTTCACGTGTTATTTCATCTCAATGAGAGACCCCAACTGAGAACTGCCCAGCCAAACCCAGTCAGCCCACAAAATCATTAGAGATAATTTTTTTTTTTTTTGTTTTAAGCCATTAAACATGTGGATCTTTCAATACATAGCAATAGGTAATACATATAGGAACAAAGTGCTTTTAACTCATTAAGAATGTAAAATATGTCAGGGTATGAAAAAGCTGGACTAAATGAGTGCTTTCAGGGTATCAGCTCATTCAGAGAACAGCTCAACCATAAAATTTTAATATCATCCAAATGGGTGACCTGAGTATAAACACATGATTACAGGATGCACTGTGTTTTTAAATAAAATGCTATTTTCTTGTTAATCAAGTGGTTTGCATTCACTATAAGGAGCTTTCTGGCTAAAATCAATTTGAGGACTCGTGCTGTGGTAGTTGTTTTACTCTGTATTTTACATTCCCATTTGTTGTTAGGCAAGCGAGATAGCAGCCATAGCTCTCTCACTAGTAAGCTTTTTATAATTATGAGTTGTTGCCATCCATCAACAGAGTGGTGTTATATATATATATATAAATGGGCCCTAAATATCTATCTTCATACATATGAGAGATGTAGGACAGAGCATAATGATTCATTACTACGTTATTTACAATAATCAATTGAAATGTGTCATGTAACTGGACACAGGACATAACTAGGGAACCATCTGTTCTCATTTTCTTATTTCTCCCCCTTATCACAAATGTTCCTTCTCACCTGACCCAAAACTGCACATATCCCTTCTAGGGAGGATTAAAAAGTACTGATTACCTCAATGCTATGTCTATTCAAATAGTGGTCAATGATGGGATAAGGGAAAAAAATGAATGTGTGTGTGTGTGTGTGTGTGCGTGTGTGTGTGTGTGAGCGTATTTTTACATGTGTATTTGATCTAAGGATCAAATAGCATCTGATTATCTCAAAATTCAAACGGAAAACCCTCTCATTTTGTCTAGGAGGACATATAGAGAAATAGTGCCTGGACACCATTTTGAAATTCTACCTACAAGCTTTAGCATTATGGTAAACTGACAAAATTCATAAAGTTATACAACCTTAGATATGAGAAATTCTGCTTGCTCATACGCAAAGAATACAAAGAGTATACAAAGAATGCCAAGATATATAATAGATAATACAAAAATATATTAGGTAATTAGGAGTTAAGGAGAGCAAAAGGGTAATTTGCTATCTATTTTAGAGCATAGATTAAGACAGCTTGCTTCTGGCGAAGAAACTCTTTTTCCACATTGGTTCAGATAAATATTTTCCCAAAGAATTTATTCTGTTTACTATGATCCCTAAAAATGTAAAAGCTAAAAGCTATTCATCCCAAAGGCATCAATTATCTTCAACTATCTGAAAAGAATTTGTTAAGTAGTATCTATTTATGAATATTATAAAAAAGATGTGGAATATTAAAAAAGAAAAAGTAGGACATGACTCTGGCCTCACTAAGATTATAGAGCAAATCAAAAGACAAAGCTAGGTTGGACAAAATACTAAAGATACAAATATAAAAAGCGATAGTGCTATATCCAAGGAAAGTCTTTTAGACTGGAAATAAGGCTGGTTTCAGTTACAGGCCTCAGAACTGTGGAGGAGACAATCTCCGTGAGCCCTGAGAATTCCTGCACACTCTTGCTGAGTATACAAAGAATGCAAGGCCTTGATCACTCTTTACTTGGTCCATTTTCCAGGTCTTTTTGTTTTTATTTTGTTTTTGTCTTTTTGTGGGGAGCAGGATTGAGGAATGAAGTTACATCTCTTCCCAAAAACAGCCATGCTTGCATTCACTATGAAACCAAAACAGTGATCTTCCAAGCTCTGGCTTTCTCACGTGTAACACAGCCAACGGTATATGCAGGCATCCATCATGGGCCCCTTGCAGCCCCCCCTGTATAATTACCAGATAAAATATAGAATGTCCAATTAAATTTGAATTTTGTATAAAAATGGATGTTTCTCATGTAAGTGTGACTCAAATATTGCACGACACACACACACATATAATGAAAAACATACTTAACTAAAATTCAAATTTAATTGGGCATTCTGTATTTTTTTATTGGTAAATTTGGCAAGCCTATCTTCACGCTACAAGGGGAACATAAGAACGAACAAAAATGAATATGAGGGTCTGGTTACTGATTTTGCTGGGAGTAATAAACTCCTTTGTCACTGATACAGGAGTCTCATGTTTTTCCCCCAACATCCAAGATAATAGTAACAGGCAAACATATTATCCTGCAAGTATGGAAAACTCAGATTCTGCACAATTCCTGACACAGAAAAGAGGACCTTTGTTTGTATCTGTCCACTTTGGCAGTTTATAGCTAAGTAGAAGCAGAGGGGATGTTCTAGGCAGGGGAAATGGAGCCCAAACAGAACACTTTTTGGAGAATAAAAAAAATAATAGTAAAGTTGCATACTTAAAAAAAAAAAAAAAAGGTTAGAAACAATTCTTCATGGGTCCCTTGCATTTCTTACATGCAGAGATATTCATTGTTTTTGTTTTAACTAACTTTTCAAGGATGTTTGTAGAGTGAACAGCTTTGAATGAGACAGTATATTCCTTCCAGAGCAAAGGGCAAGTTTGTTTACTATTCAGTGAAATAAAGATAATGTTTCCTTCTTGCGCAAAGTTCAAGCAGGCTTACTGCACCTTATATTCAAATTCTCTAAATTTCATATTCCCCTTATGTAATCCTATACAGAGAGTGCAGGTACGACCTGGTCTTCTTCATACTACTCTAAAGGAATCCGGTCTCGGGAAAATGATGCAAAAGCTGATATTCTTGCTACTGCTATTGCTGTGAGTAATAAAAGATCTATGTCTCAGATGCAGGTATCTCATATCTTCTTCCAGCATCCATGAACAGCGGCAGACTAACTTGTCAGGTTGCAATAGAATAAAATACCAAACTGTTTACAGTTCTTAAGATTACATAGAATTTTAAAATTTTGAAGAATTTATACATGATGTGACAATCACTGGAGAGCAATTACATGTTTTGGCTTGAGAGCTGATAGGAAGATGGTATTTTGGCATGATTTCCATGGCTCATCCTCACTCCCAGGACCTTCCCATATACTGTTTCTCTGGATGGAACAATGTTACCTCACCATCTTCTTCCCAGTATTCGAAATGCATGCTTCTACACATGCGTATACAATTTCCATGTGTACTATGGCTAGATAATTCTCCTTCAGGAGCTGTCAACCATTCCAAGAAGCCTTCCCTGAGCCCCTCAAGTTCTGCTCTTTTGTCCTTTCTAAGTACTCCAAATGTGCCTTGTACTTTTCACATCAGTCCTTATCACATGATTGTAATTTTCTGTTCACATTCCATTTCACCCACTAGACTTCAAGCTCAGTAGAGGCAGGTTTTAAAGTTATATTCTCAATACTTGAGATTATTAAGTGGCATAAAAAATTATCAATGGATATTTGTTGAAATAAGAGTTGTAGAAGTTGCAGGAAAATTCCCTTCTTTGTGGTATGCATGGCTGAATTTTTAATTATTTTTGAACACTAATCTATATTTATGCAGTGCTATAAAAACATAATGAGAGGGGCGCCTGGGTGGCTCAGTCGGTTAAACGTCCGACTTCGGCTCAGGTCACGATCTCGCGGTCCGTGAGTTCGAGCCCCGCGTCGGGCTCTGGGCTGATGGCTCAGAGCCTGGAGCCTGCTTCCGATTCTGTGTCTCCCTCTCTCTCTCTGCCCCTCCCCCGTTCATGCTCTGTCTCTCTCTGTCTCAAAAATAAATTTTAAAAAAAGTTAAAAAAAAAATTAAAAAAAAAAAACATAATGAGAGGGACACCTGGGTGGCTTAGTCAGTTAAGTGCCTGACTTTTGGTTTCAGGTCCAGTCATGATCTCATAGGCTCATGGGTTGGTGCCCTGCATTGGGCTCCCTGCTAACAGTGCAGGGCCTACTTAGGATTCTCTCTCCCTCTCCCTCTCCCTCTCCCTCTTCCTCTCTCTCTGCCTCTCCCTCTCTCTCTCTTTCTGCCCCTCCCTAGTTCATGTTCTGTCTCTCTCAAAATAAATAAATAAGCTTATGAAAAAAAAAACTTAATGAGAAAAGACAATGCCCCAATATTTTGCTTTCTCATTCCATTTCCAGAAAGATCCTCCCTATTTCTGTCATTGCATTGTTTAGAGGTGAATGCATGCAAGCTACCAACTCAAATCTGTTCTTCCTTTTTTCTTAGGCACAAAGTTATGACTGTATTTCCTGTTCAATATGAAATTTTAAAAATATGAAAAATATTTATTTTAGTAAGGCATTTGGTTTCTTAAAACCAAATGTTTTAAAAAATGAATTAGAAAGTAATTTTCCTATGTTAACCCACTTATTTAAACTAGGATACTTAACCTACTTGAGCTAATTTAGAAAGAAAAGTATTGATCTGAAAAGACTTGTGCATGTCTGAAACTCTTATGTAAGATACAGGATAGAATATAATAGGGGCACATGGGTGGCTCAGCTGATTAAGCATCCGACTTCGACTCAGGTCATGATCTCACGTTGGTGGGTTTGAGCCCCGCGTCGGGCTCTGTGCTGACAGCTGAGAGCCTGGAGCCTGTTTCAGATTCTGTGTCTCCCTCTCTCTCTGCCCCTCCCCCACTTGCACTCTGTCTCTCTCTCTCAAAAATAAATAAACATTAAAAAATTTTTTTGAAAGATTATAATATAAAGTATCTTGAAAGATTTTGTTGTACATACATACTGATGGACATTCTGTAATTAGCCAAATATTTACAAAAATTATTTACAAAATATTATTTATAAAAATTAGCCAAATATTTACAAAAATTACAAATATTTACAAAAATAGGTTTCTTCAAGGACAGAATTATTTATACATATATCAATTTTGTTTTCTACAGTGTGTAGTATAGTCAGAGAAACACATTTCTTTGAGAACGTTATATTAAGAGATAATGCTCCTGATTTTATCAAGATTATCAATAAGAACCTGGTGAGTTTTTTTTTTTTTTTTTTTTTTTTTTATTTATTTTTGGGACAGAGAGAGACAGAGCATGAACGGGGGAGGGGCAGAGAGAGAGGGAGACACAGAATCGGAAACAGGCTCCAGGCTCCGAGCCATCAGCCCAGAGCCTGACGCGGGGCTCGAACTCACGGACGGCGAGATCGTGACCTGGCTGAAGTCGGACGCTTAACCGACTGCGCCACCCAGGCGCCCCAGAACCTGGTGAGTTTCAATAAGACATTTTTAAATCCCCTTTTTAAGCTAGCTGATAAATTGCATTCATCGGTCTATTTTTCACTAGGTATCTTAGCAACTCAAAAATAAAGCTGTGCTAGATTGAATAACTTAAACTACATAGTTCTGGTTGACAAGTCTAGATTTTTGCAAATATTCTTAGTACATAATACCAAAAGTAAATTTAAAGTTTACAACAAGAAAAATCAAACATACATTTATTTCTTATTTTTAAATAGCACTCTAATGTGTTATTAACTGTTTGTCCAGGCACTGTGCTTGGCACTTCATATGCATTACTATATCTAATCAATTCTAAGAAACTTATTTTTCACATTTTAACATCTCTGAAATATGGACTTATATTACAACCATGTTAGACAGATATCAGGATTCAATTATTACTGTATGTGCATAAATTAACTTGGCTATTATTCCCAGTGGCATGACTAGATAAGTAAAATTTCTCAGTCAATAAATCATCTAAGGACCATAGTTAAACTGATATTTTTTGTTCTTAGTACATAAAATAATGGTGCATTTTACAGTACTCTCACTAATGGCCAAGTTGTCTCTAGATTAATTTTTTGCTGGAAAATCAGAGTCTGTACTGTATCCTAAAAGACAGCAATCTCAGTTGCTCACCCAAAGCAAAGGCTTTGGAAATATTTTGTCTCTAAGTAGACATTTATATCTTTAAATATCAGAGTATTAGCTAATTTTGATTTCCCACATTTATGTATAAACTTTAATTCAGTACATTAACCATCTTCACTATGTATAGTGTAGAGTGCAAAGGGATTAAAAAATAAACTTAGAGTCAGAAGATCAGTAATAGTAATAGTAATAGTAATAGTAATAGTAATAGTAATAGTAATAATAATCCTTGAAAGCCATCAGTAAGGTGTTATTGAAAGAGCCAGGTAATTATTTAAAATGCAAATTTTATATAAGAAAGCAAGCTACTATATGAAAATAGCATTGGTAATAAATCTGAGCAAAGGGCACATACAATCAATGATTCTCCTTAATAATGCAACAAGGAAAGTGTTGGAGTTTTTGTTTGGTTTGTTTACCATTTTTGCTATTTGAATATATTGTTGGTAATTGTTGAGATAAAAAAAAAACTGGATTAAAAAAACCACATTCCATACAGAAAGTTCAACAAAGAGGTGTAGAGTCCTTAAGAAGAAAAACAAATTAAAGATAATAGTAAAGAGTGGCTTTGTTCCATCACTTATTTAACTGTAAATCTTGAACATACACTTTAAGAATGGTAACAACAGAAAACATTTTCAAGGATGGTTTACGCCAATACAGTGACTTCATGAGCACATTAATTTGCACCAACTAGGTATTTCATAAATTTTGGTTGAATGAATATCTGAAAAAGTAGAATGGTTACAAGATGCAGTAATCTTGAAAAGAATACAGATACATTTGGTTATAAAATAATACAAATTCATCTGTAAGATATAGCATCAACATTTTGAAACATGGCAGGAGTAACAGAATGAAAGGAATTAGGATGGCCAAATAAACAAGATAGAAATAATCATTAACATGGCCAAAACAAAAGGAAATTTTGTAAGAGAAATAGAATTTGTACAAGCACAGAAACTTTGAAAAGCTCTATGTGAAGCTGATGTGCCTATTAATCCATAGACAATATCAAACTGTTAATCAGCCAGTGAATCAATCTTCCTTGACATTAATTGAGTTGTTGTGAAATAAATTAATAATTCTCTACATGTTAAGCACCAGATGTTAGTCTATAATTCATATAAATATGCAAACATTTTCCAGACAAAACTAATCCAACTTATCAATGCAAAATAATAATGAAATTCATTAGCTAGTTTCAGAAACACAAAATGATGATCCGGCGTGATCTGCAAATTTTGCTGTCGAACTATGAAATAATGCTTAGATTCACCCAAAACACAAAAAGCCAAGGGCTCTATCTTGAACTGATTCAGCTCTTAGAGTTACTACTTATCTTGAAATAAAATAATTTGTGGTTATCTTACTATACAACAATCTGTCTCAAGAGAATATCTGAACAACTTTAGCTACTGTATACAACTTTCATTGTGTTAAAGAACTATTAGCTACAATTCAGCAAGTACAAAAGCAGTTGCTTTTTTTTTGTTAATGACATAAATTACCATAATGTATTTGAAAACTGAAACTACTGCTTGGCCCAATGTTATATGTTTCTGATTTTTCATTGTTAATCATAGAAAATAACTTATCTAGCATCTCTTATTTATGTATACATTTAAATCACAATTACATCTTGCTCACAGATTTTATTAAAACATCAATCTGAAAGTCAGATATAAGTAAAACACATTTGTCCTTCACAAAAATAAATATTAGCTTTCTCTGTAAAATAATTGGTTGAAAGCAAAATATAAAAATAATTAAGTATATTATAAAAATATTACAGTTATGAGAGAATGCTCTATTAGAGGAAGTCTTAGTCAAAATCAAAGATGGCTAATCATTTCTGTCTTATTAATCCTAAAATGTCTTACAAAATACAAAAAAAGTTATGAAATTGATTTTAAAAAATTCAGTGTCTTTAGAGTTAACAGACTACATGATCAGTATAAAAATGAAAATTAAATAGGAAAATTTATAAAATTGGCTATATAAAAACAATGAAGGCAGAATGTGACAAATATTCATGGTTTTGTGATCCTGCAAGAGATAGACCCTCTTGACTACATTCTTAATTTATTGAAAAAATGGAAAAACTACTCTGAAAATGACAGCAACATATCTAGACATATACTTGTGTATATACTGTTCTTAACCAAAACATTGCTTGCCATTTTAAGAATTGATTTTCTATCACAGAGGAAAAAAACACATCTTATTAAATCTGAGCAATCAAAACTAAAGAAAAAAAGTATTATAATCACTATTTTAATATGATTGTTTCCTTGACAGAGAAGGTAAGATATTATTCAATATCAAATTCAGAACAAAGAAATAGATTTAGAAATATTTCAGTGTCATAAATTGCTTAAATTTCCATCAACACAGTGAGAATTATTCCTAAAAGATACTCAGACTGATTTACCAATTGACCTGGACAACGCTTATAAGACCTCATATCAATCCTGATGTTAAATTTAGCTTTTCAGCATTAAAAATAACTAAGTTGATATAATCAAAAAGTTAGAAAATTAAAAATGTATTCTGTGGGTTTTTTTTACAGTTTCCAAATGATAAAAATTTTAATAATCTCTGTGGTTTATAGATAATCTTCAGGTTATCTGAAAGTGAAAGAGAACTCTGTATTTACATTTGAGAAATGATTTTTAAATTCTAAAATTTCTAGTCTATTGAAAATACTGAAGAAATCTAAAGCAAAAAGTTTTCATACAAAGTTATCGCACACTAAATGCTCTCACGGCCACCATATCAAAGGAACAAAGGCCGAGAATGTCACCTGGTCCAGGAAGAATGTTTTTGCCTGATTGTGCTAGGCTGGTTGAGTTGTCAGCGTAAGATAAATGGAGCTGAGCTGTACCATTAACCTGTGACATTTCTGACAGTGCAAGGCTATGTGCTATGAGAAAAGTAGACTTTTTTTCTTTGCTGTTCCTCAATTTATAATAGAAATAAGAAAAGATAGATGAAATGTTTTAATGAAAGACAGAAACATATCAGAAAAGCCTATCTTGAATAGATGCTTTCCATTATATGTAAAAGCATATCCCCAAATAAAAATATATTAATAAATATATCACATAAATCTATCACATTGTCTAAGGAGATAAACATTAAAATAGTCCTTACTTTAGCCATTTAAGAACAACAAAATTCATCTTTCCTTATTGATATCTTGACTTGTAGTCCTATCAAAAAAGGTAATTAAAACCAAGTCCTCATTTTTATGACAATAAATCCCATTCCACTCTTAAAATCACTGTTAAGTTTAAAATATACAAACAACAATGGCATATTTTGTTTCTAGGTTTACTAAAATTTCACAGAAAGTTTGTTTTTTATTTCTGAGTTTCTCACTGGCATGGGAAAAATAAAATAGATAGATGATGGCCATGCTAGAAAGATCAACTACCAAGATATAATAAAGACTAAATACCAGTTAATGTTTTAATAAGAGTAAAAAAAAACTAATAAAATCATAAATTAGTATTGATATTTACTCACAATTTAAGGGTAAAATCAAGTTACCTAATATGACTCTATGCTTACTTACATGTGTCAATAAAATGACATTTTGTGATACTGAGTCCTTGCTCAGAAATGCAATGCATACAAAAAAAAAATCAATTTTCAAGGACAGAATGTTACACATATACTGATTCATAGAAACCACTATCTTTTATAAATTCATATAATAACTAATATGAGCCAACAAAAAATGCTATATTAGTCACTGTGCTAAAGAATGACGGTATAAAGATGCAGAGATACAGAGCTTGTGCTCAGTGTGCCCAAGTCTAGGAAGGAAGGTGGAAATAGGACCAATGCCTATATCAATAATATAGTGCTAAAATGCCGGAGTAAGAAAAAGGAATTATCAATTATTCATTAAAGAACAATTTGTTGGGTGTTTACTATATGCCAGCTACTGTTTGATTATATTTAAAAGGATATGAATAGATAGTTAGATGGAAGGTATGTAAGCAGACAGACACTTACATAATACAGATATTTATCCCAAATACTTAAGGAAATATTATTAAAAGTGTTTTAATTTTATATAGAGATATCTCACAATCTTTAAATCATGTTACATACATATAGATTTGTAATGTGAGATGAGGGATTTTTTTTAACAAGTACAGATTTTATTATATTCCTTTCGGTTATTAAGCAATTTCTGTGATCTCTTAATCCTCAAGACACAATCCTACATTTTTTATTGTAACTTTGAAATTTCATTTAGAATATGAGGTGACAAATTCACCTCCTTAGTTTTTGTGTTTTATAAATTATTCAATGATCTCACAAACCCTTTCAAGGTTTGTGTTACCATCACTTTTCTAGATTATTACCTAGTTATCACATTGAGAATTTTAATTGTGGAATGTCAATGTATGATTTCAAGAATATTCATCAGTGTTAAAATTTAGAGACCGCTTATACTCCAAAATAGCTATTTAACTTTCTATTTTATATCTGAGGAAAATCATGCTGCTTTTCCCCTATAGGTTCTTCACAATACATGATATTTGCTTCTTAAAACATTCTCTTATTTTTCTTTATTCCCCGCCCCCAATTTATTGAAGTATAAATGACAAATAACAATTGTACTTATTTAAGCTGTGCAGTGTTGTGAAAAACGTTTATTTGTACTTAATTAAGGTGTGCAACATTGGGTAAAAAGCTGTAATTGAACCCAACTAATTCTGCATGGGTGTGCACATACCTTTTGAAGATCCCGATTTTATTTCCTTTCAGTAAGTATCCAGAAGTTGGATTGCTGGATCATGTAATAGCTCTATTTTTATTATTACAGAATGGCTATGCCAGTTTACATCCCCACCAAAAACGTGTAAGAGTTCTTTTTTCCCACATCTTTGCCAGCACTCATTATTTCTTGCCTTTTGATAAAAGCCATTCTAATAGGTGCGAGGTGGTAGGTATCTCCTTGTGGCTTTGATTTGTATTTCTCTGGTGATTGGTGACATTGAGTATATTTTCATATACCTATTTGTCATTTGTATGCCTTCTTTGGGAAAATGTCTAAACAAGTCCTTTGGCAATTTTTAAGTTGGGTTGTTTTGTATTTTGCTATTTTTAATATTAACCTTTCATCAAATATATGGTTCACAAATATTTCTTCCATTCTGTGGGTTTTCTTTTTGTTTCCTTTGTTGTATACAAGCTTTTTAGTTTGATGTAGTTTCACTTATTTATTTTTGCTTTTGTTCCCAATGCTTTCTTTTGGTGTCATGTTCAAAAATTCATTGCTAAGGGCAATGACAAGATTTTTTTCTCTGTTTTTTTTTGTTTTTTTTTTTTTTTTTTTTCCAGGAGTAAACTCCTGGAACTATAAGTTTCAGGTCTTATATTTAAGCTTTTAACCCATTTGGGTTCATTGTTTTTCTTGTGTAACATAAGAGTCCAATTTCATTCTCTTGCATGTGAATATTGTGTCCCCCCAGCACCATTTACTGAAGAACCTATCTTTTCTCTATTGTGTATACTTTACCCCCTTATCAAAGATTAGTTCACATATGAGGGAATTTATTTCTGGGATGTAAATTATGTTCTATGAATCTCTTTTTATTCCAGTACAACACTGTTGTGATTGTTATAGTTTTGTAGTATATTTTGAATTCAGGTGGTGTGAGGCCTGAAGCTTTGTTCCTCTTTCTCAAGACTGCTTTAGCTGTTTGGGGTCTTTTGTGGCTCCAGACAAAATTCTAGATTGTTTTCTCTATTTCCCTGACAAATGTCATTGGAATTTTGATAGGGATTGCATTGAATCAATAGTTCATTTTGTGTATTACAGACACTTTAAGATTGTTAATTCTTCTGACCCATAAACACAGAAAATCTCTCCATCTATATGTGTCTTCTTCAATTTCTTTCCTCAATGCTCATAGTTCTCAGTGTACAGATCTTTCACTTCCTTCATTAAATTTATTCCTAAGTTTATTCTTTTTGATGCTACTGTAAATGGGATCATTTTCCTAATTTCTTTTTGGAGAGTCCATTGTTAGTATATAGAAATACAACTGATTTTTGAATGTTGATTTTGTATCCTACAACTTTACCAAATTTGTTTATTAGTTCTAATAGTTTTTTGTGGAGTCTGTTGGGTTTTCTATGTATAATATCACATCATCTGCAAACAGACATAGAAGAAAAGCATTTAACTTTTCACCATTGAATATGATTTTAGCTGTAGGGTTGTTACATATGGCTTTTATCATGCTGAGGTATATTCCTTCTTTATCTAATTTGTTGAGAGTTTCTACCATTAAAGTGTTGAATTTTATCAAATGCTTCCCCTGTGCCTGTGAAGATGATCATACGTAACGTAAATAACAGGGAGAATAAACAGTAAAAGTTGGGCAGAAACAACAAGCGAAACAATAGTTTAAAAACAAAGTCAAGTGTAAATACCAGATCAAGTATCATGTAACGCAACGGGCATTTTAAAGAACGAAGGAGCTCAGTTTTGTAAGAGAGATAATCCTATAATGAATATATGACATCTATGTGAAACCTACATCTATGAAAACTTACATCATAATAAAGTAAAATACATAAATAAAGTGAAGTGGCATCCTTCCCTTGGGATGGATGCAAAATTGGGAAAAAGATAAGAATGTTAGGTCTCACCATTCTATTTAATATTCTACTGGAGGTGATAGCTAATGTAATAATGGAAGAAAAAAAGAAATAAAAGGCAGGGCTATGTATTCAAAGTGAGAAGTAAGAATTAATTCTCTTTTAAGCAAATATTATCATTGTATAAAAATCGAAGGAATATACAAGGCAACTGCTAGAACTAGTAAGTTAATTTAGTAAGATTGCAAGCATATACAGATTATATTTGTATGTATTATCAGAAAGGAATTAAAAATAAAATAATTCTACATCTAATTGACATTAATTATGTGGATCAATTTTTCAATATTCATGATGCATCATTGCATATGAATGTTTATATACACACATATAAACACAGACACATATTAATATTCATGTATGTTCATCATCTGTCAGTTCTAGTTTAGTATTTCTATTATGTATGTGGAACAGAGTGTCTTGGAACTAATATGAAGGAAAGACATGGGAAATAATTTTGGCTAATTTTCTAATTCATTATAACTTTTACTATTATCCATTTCATGTTATGATAGACTATGATAACAGAATGGTTACATAAAGAGATTTTTTTAAATCTAAAGTTCACTTCTTTCTTTTATATGTCCAAATGAAAACAAAAAAAAAAGAAAAAAGAAAAAAGATTTTGAATACAAACACAGATATCATTTAGCACTATAAAAACAAACGAAACTCACTGACGTCTAAACAATGCATATCGCTTCATTTCTTATTTTCCTCACAAATCAACAATGTTTGTTAAAGTATGAAATGATGACTACTACATATCTTTCTTTTAAATCTTTAGTTATAATTCACTTTCACCCCTGTAGGAGTTAATATGACACAGGAAAGTTATAAGTATAGTCTTTTAAAACAAGGCACGATTATGTTCATAAGATAATAATACCTATTCTTCCTCTTTCATTTTACTTACTATTTAACTTAAAGAGATTTTATTTGGTGTTTAATTTATTTATGCTATAGTCAATAATCCACAATCTTGTTTTTTCTCCAAATTATTTTACTGGCAATATTGACAAATGAACATGACATGCCTGTGACTTTTACTGCTCAACATAAATAGATCCATAGATTTTAAACTGGTATCTACTTGTTTAGAGTATTTTTAGAAAAATGTAAACTGTAATTCAGAATAAAAATAAGAATGAGACGCTCTAGAGTAATACACTAATTCTTGATAATTCATATATTTAATATCTAAGATATACCATAAAAATACTTATGAAAAATTAAAAATATTTAATGTCACATATTTTATAATAAATATACTAGTATATTTATTACTTAGGAAATTTTAAAAGAGGAAGTTTGATTTTAATACTTAAGCTTTTAAAGACATTGGAAAAATTATCTCAATTCTCTACTAAGGTTATTTGAATTATTAATGGAGAATTTCTTTGGTTCTGCTCTCACATTTTATGAAACAGTTTTATTAAAACTCTTTACATGCAATCAAGACCTTAGTAGCTTTCTCATTGCATAGCCACATTTTTAGTCACATAAGTTTCCTGGAGCATATTATCCTCACGTCCACCTAAATAATTTCAAATACAGCAATTTTTGAATCAAATTTTGATACTATCATGGCAAATTTTATCTGAAGACACATGTACTTATCTATATATCACAGTAAAATACTAGTGCTTTCTTTATTCATTCTGAACTTTACAAATTAATCTCAATAATAAAACTATCTTTAACAGTTTCATACTTTAAATGGTTTGTGTGCAACAACATTATGCATAATTGTGAGGCCGTATACCCAGATATATTTACTTAGTTAATGTAAAATCTCTTTTCCTCTTTTCTTCTATGAAACTCTTTCAGTTGATTTCCATGAGCACACATATCTAGCAGTGATTAAAGCTGTATTAGATTAATGTGTCTTTTCAGGAAGTCATCAAAATCCTCGAGGAGAAAGCAGGCAAAAACCTCTTTGATCTTTCCCGCAGCAATTTCTTACTCAACACGTCTCGGGAGGCAAGGGAAACAAAAGCAAAAATGAATTACTGGGACCTCATCAAAATAAAAAGCTTCTGCACAGCGAAGGAAACAATCGGCAAAACTAAAAGGCAACCGACAGAATGGGAATAGATATTTGCAAATGACCTATCAGATAAAGGGTTAGTATCCAAAATCTACAAAGAACTTATCAAACTCAACACCCAAAAAACAAATAATCCAGTGAAGAAATGCGCAAAAGACATGAATAGACACTTCTCCAAAGAAGACATCCAGATGGTCAACCAACACATGAAAAAATGCTCAACATCACTCATCATCAGGGAAATACAAATCAAAACCACAATGAGATACCACCTCACACCTGTCAGATGGCTAACATTAACAACTCAGGCAACAACAGATGTTGGCGAGGAGATGCGGAGAAAGAGGATCTCTTTTGCATTACTGGTGGGAATGCAAGCTGGTGCAGCCACTCTGGAAAACAGTATGGAGGTTCCTCAAAAAACTAAAAATAGACCTACCCTACGACCCAGCAATTGCACTACTAGGCATTTATCCAAGGGATACAGGTGTGCTGTTTCGAAGGGACACATGCACCCCCATGTTTATAGCAGCACTATCAACAATAGCCAAAGTATGGAAAGACCCCAAATGCCCATTGATGTATGAATGGATAAAGAAGAAGTGGTATATATATACAATAGAGTATTACTCAGCAATCAAAAAGAATGAAATCTTGCCATTTGCAACCACGTGGATGGAACTGGGGGGTATTATGCTAAGTGAAATTAGTCAGAAAAAGAGAAAAATCATATGACTTCACTCATATGAGGAATTTGTAAAAAATAAAAAATAAATTAAAAAATGTCTTTTCCAATGGGACTTTGTTTCAAGAGTGTCTGAAAGTATAAGAGAATCTGAGATGAATTCCTACATTCCAAAGATAGCTCCTTATTTGCAGCCATATTTATTTTTCTATCAATACCTATAGGCTGAAAAGTGGGCCACACAGTTTTCAGTGGGAATCACCACGAAATGAGACATACTGAATTAACCTCAAAAATTGTAGAAGAATATCTTTAAAAAGTGGTTTTTGATTTTTCTCAAAGAATATTAAAATCTGATAATCTAGCCTCAAGCTGGAATGTCAAAGTTTATGCCCTGCCATCCTGTAACTTAAGAGAATGAAATTCAAAGAAGATGCAATGTTTATTTGATGTGAACTTTGATCTTTGGATTTTCTAAAACCTTTGAAAAATAAACACAACTTTCATAGAATCTTTCATTTTGACATGGTATGTATATGTATATATTATTTAAAAGACGTATTTGCTTCATATTTTTCTTGACAATAAAATGAGAGAATGTTTTTAAAGCTTCTAGAACATAGAAGGAATCAGGATACATTAGTTCCTTTCCCTTGCAAAGAAAATAAAACACAAATTGTCACAAGAATTCATGAATAAGCATTCTAGCTGTCCTGCATTACTGCTTTTGACAAAAGAACTACCTTTGCTTAGTCCTCAGCCAAGCAAATAAGCACCTTTTTAAAAGGAACAAATGAACATTCTGCAAATAATTTTCCCTGATGAATTGTCTGAATAGTCTGCTGGAGGAATGTGTATTATTTTATATGACCTACCTTTTAAAACCAAATTAAGAGAATCAGAAAGCAAGCAAACATCAAATGGTTCTAATCACTCCTGAGATATTCTAGGTTAAATGCGACACTTAGCAGGTTGGGAACCCTTCGCATAAAATGATCTGTTTTTCAATTAAGCAGATCTCACTTGGAAGAGAGAGCAATGATGTTCAATACCCTCTCACTAGAAGAGCCACCAAAGTGATTTACTAGAGTACAATTAACAGATCAGTAATACATTTTTTAGCATGCTAGTTTTCCAAAGCCTGTTTATTTTGAACCTTTGGTCAAGATAGATAAATTTACTTTGCTTCCTTCCTCTCAAGCACGGATTCAGATGTACTAAAGTTTTGTCAGTGACAACGCTAGATTTTGGATGAACTGTTGTCATCTTTTGTTCCCCACATGTCATGTTCAAAATTGGATAAAGTGTACAAGCAAATTGCATGGCTCAGCAGGGTCAGGAAAGTTACAAGGAACTGCCTTGTGCTTTTTCTCATATCCTAAAGGTACAATTATGTAACTTCTCTGCTAACTTTAAAAACTAGCTTTCATCAAATATTATTTTGAGTATAATATGGGGCTTATAAATAAACTGTTGCCACTTTAAACAATCCAGAAAGACATAAAAGACAGATGGGGAACTGAATGTGGCCTATTGTTTTATATAGCTATGGTTTTTTAAAAAAAATCCCTACTCAGAAGAAAAAGCCTCTGCTAGATGGCAGCTGTTGAATAGAGAGTGAAAAGCATCTTGCTAGAAAAACAAAGAAACCAGCACCACAATGTAAATAGCTCAGCTCTATAGCCTTCTTCAGATGAAGGACTCGAAACTTGGGTTTTAAAGACAGTTTATAAAATAATATCAAGAAGCCTTTTTTTTTTTTAATTTTGCTACTGATTTCCAACCAGGCTGCAGCTATCAAAGTTTCAAATACTCTGGAATCTTTAGGCTTCGCTAGCTGCATTTTAACCTCTGCCATGTGGCATGTGAATGTGGCTTGTTTAGTTAGGTTTAAGACATAATTAATAGGCAGTGTCAGGGACTCTCATTTCTGATCATGGGGGGCGTTGGCAACCTTTTGTTGCTTTCATTCCAGGTTCTGAGAAACTGGCCAGATGCTATGTCCTACTACCAAACTGCTATGTGGAAGACATTCCCTTTTAGGATGCTTTCAAATCCTTTCTGGCCAACTTCATGACTCCTGCAGAAGTTCAATTAAAGTTTTACTTAATTTGCTATAGGTACATAGAATGCTTCTAGATTTTGATGAAAACTTCATTGAGATAAAAATTATTACTGTAAATAATTACCATCACTTTTTTTCCTCCTATATTTGGCTTAGTTAGGAGGCAACAGGGGATACTGGGAAGTGTTTCTATTATATATAAATTCCAGTCCAAGCCCTGCCACAAACAGACTTCTTGAACCAGGGATGTATTTCACTCTCCCTGGGTCTGAGTTGCTTCACCTTTGTAATAAGACATTGGGCTGAATGATCTGATCCTTTCTCACTGGAAAATCCATGGTTCTGTGGGTCTTGCTATGTGTAATCAATCACAAACTTTATGCTGCTTGAAGCAGACCCTTGCTTGGTTTTCACAAATTAAAATGCATGGTTTGAAGATTTGTGAGAGTCCTTGAGGTTCCATGACAAGTAGCAATTTTTTAATTTTGCTGAGAAACAAATTTTATTTGCACACAGTGCAAGGCTATATGCAGGAAAGAGTCAGATTTATTATAACAATATTTAGCCCTTTACCTACCGTTTGTATCTCAACAAAGTCTATGTCATCTTCTTGTTAGCAGCCTCAGCAAGGTTCCAAAAGGATCACTTTGTTTTTTGTATATTTTGTCTTTTTCTATGGGGGGAAGTTGGTAATGCAATAATATTCTATTAATTTGAAAATTTAGTCTTCTTATAAAATTTGAATTATATATCAAAATCACCTAAACATAGCTCTACGATGGAAATGAAAACTGTAAGGACCTTTAGAAATGTCCTATATGCCTCCATAATTTCAATTCATATCAGCATTTCCTAATTTTTCAACCCTAAAAAATCACAGATTCCAAAGGCTTTGATGCTTTATGTAAATCAATATGTGCATATAGTGTTTAAAATACATTTTTATTCTCTAAATTAACATAATTATATACATTATAAAACTGTTTAATAAGTGATATATATTACAGTACAAATTATTCTAGTAATTTAAAAATCATTTGTTGAATTTTAGAAATGTTTGATGCAATCTTTTGTTTGATATTACTATCATTAAGTAATGCTTCTATGTAATGATTTGGCATAGAGAACTACATTTAATACTTTTATAATACTTTCTTCCATTTAATTGACAGTCGTTAGGTATCTCAATAAGTAATTTCTCTTCAGATCAACACTGTTTATAGTGCTTCCTCTTCCCTCAGCTTCTGTTAAATTAACAGTAAATGCATTTAAATACCTTCTAATCCATGTCTGAGACATTTATAGATTCAGTTTTCTATTATCAACTAACACATGACAACAATAAATCTGAATCTCGTATTTAATAGGATTAAACTGATCCTTCAGGTCAAATGAGAGGTGGCATAAAGTGGTGGTTAAGAGCATGGGCACGTTGCCAGGCTGCTTGAGTTAAAATCCTGGCACTTCTGTTTCAGTTCTAAATAAGCTCTTAGTGCCTCAGTTTCCTTTCCTATTGAATAAGACTCAATTGTGTTGGAATGGTGTCTGGCCCTAATTTATTTTTAACATTGATGATAATGCTTGTGACTAGCTCTCTGAAGTGAAGTAAAGAGAGGTGATATTTAACTGAGAAGGCTGAACACAAAGATTTGCACTCTTGGCACTCCCGTAGGCTCTGTCCATCTTCTGCTTCTTCCTCCTGGAAGAATCAGAAGCCCCTGGTTTTTGCCTGAGGCTGCCCAATTACCCCCTATTTGTCAGCTCTCTCCATCTCTGTCATCCTTCTTAAAGTCCTATGGAGGCTACAGTGTACCCAAGCACTATTTGGCAACAGCTGGGGTAGGACCCAGTGCTGGATAGCCACAACCTCATGGGGACATATGGACTCTAAGCATTTGTCCTCCAAGATGCTTGCACTACTTCTCAGGATGCCACCTTAGTTTTTGATATTTGGTATTTATAGGTAGAGGGAAACAGTTCAAGAGCTGCAGTAAGTGAAGTGAACCATCTGTCAGTCTAGCAGACTGGGGACAGTGTGGCTCTAAATGTTACCTACCTTGAGGTCCTTGTACATTGGGACACAGGATGGACATGGGATAAAAGAAGTCCCTTGGGCATTACTAGGTGTGGAGCCCATATTGTTGCCTAAGGACTGGTCTGAGAGTTTGGCCAGAATTGGCACTTACTAATCATAACAGCTGCCAACCCTAAAGAAGAAGCAGAGTCTTAAAGGCTCCCCATGGAAACAGACCTTAATTGTTTAGTTTCTAGAGAAGTCTGAAATGGTCCCAAGAGAGCTAGTGCAGCTGGATGGCAAAGGCCCTGGGACAGGGAAGAGTTTGAGATAAAGGCTATTTATCAACAGATAAGAGACATGTTTCAACAACAGAAAAAGCCACCCCAATGTGTGTTAGCTAAAAATCAGTCCAGTCTAGACTAACAAGGGAATTTCCATGATTCCTCCATCCTTCAGACATAGGCTAGTATTCTAGTGCATATTGGAACCTCACAGAATCACAATGCTAGCATCTGTTTTCAAATATAACTTGGTTTTAGAAGATATTTAGTGAATGAGGGACTGGATGAATTAATGTACTGATAGAAAGAAATCTTTTCTTGTCTTACCTTTCTGAAAAGTTTGAACCACTTACTATCAGAGATTACTTGAATATACCTTATGTTTGAGGTATGTTGAATGCTTTCTTATCCACAGTGAATAGAGGACTAGTGAAATGAGCATTGGCCTTGAAGTCAAATACATCATAATCAAATCTCACTTTTGTTTTATACCATCTTTAATGATCATGGACAAATCATTTCTGCTTTCTGAGATTATGAGACAAAAAGACTAATTTTCTCATTATTAAACATAAATAATATATACTTTACAAGGCCATTAGGAAATTAAGGAAATGTATATAAAGTAAATATACCTAGTACCCCCAAAAAATAATAATAACTAGTACCTATTGTACACTGGTGTTGCTATTAACATATTGCATTAGACTGTTAGCCTTCCCTTATCTGGGAAGGGAAGTCTTAATATTCATTCAATCTCTCATGACTTCAATGAACTAAATTCTGGTTTCTCTTCCACCTTACACATCCAGGTTATAAATTTGTTGCATACTTAGAATCCAAGCCTGTTGGTCCAACAATAATTCAGAACGCATTACTTGACAAACTTATTTTTTAACTAAAATCTAGATGTAATTAAAGAATTCTCCACTAATTGTCAGGAAATGCTTTGAGGAAAGACTAGATACACAGGAAAAATATGCTTTGTGGTATATACCCTGCTGATGTGTCAAGCATCCTGCCCATTCTTATTACCAGAGCATTAATACTTTTCATCTTATAACTATGCTTAGCATTTCTCTAGAATTCAGATAATTATTTTACTCCATGGACCTGAGAACCCAGTTTCCAGGTTGAAAGGTTGAGGTAAAGGTTATTTTGTTCTATAACCATATTAACACTTGCTGGAAAAAGAAAAACAGATATTCTAACACTGTTTGTAAAGCATTTCTCTATGTCCAGATCTGGCCTTGGTTTTAACTTTAAAAGGTCTTAACTACCACAAGCTACTTTTAGGAAAAAGTAATAGTTTAAATTTTTTAATTTTTTATTTGATTCAACTTGATTTGACTAAGGGCTTTGTGGGTACGTAAAAGGGACATGTTATCAAAGTAAGAATGTTGGTTTCTAGCCAGCAGGAGCTGGAAGTAGCAGGAGTCGGGGGGCTTTGCCTGCAGACAAATGGGCTACCAGTGTGAGGTGAAGAAGCGTAATGTAGATGTTTTTGTACATAATTTGAAAGAGACATTCAGTTCTCTGTCATAAGATAGGGACTTAACCAAGGTAACCATTTGAAATTACAAATGAGGGGCGCCTGGGTGGCGCAGTCGGTTGAGCGTCCGACTTCAGCCAGGTCACGATCTCGCGGTCCGTGAGTTCGAGCCCCGCGTCAGGCTCTGGGCTGATGGCTCGGAGCCTGGAGCCTGTTTCTGATTCTGTGTCTCCCTCTCTCTCTGCCCCTCCCCCGTTCATGCTCTGTCTCTCTCTGTCCCAAAAATAAATAAAAAATGTTGAAAAAAAAAAAAAAAAATTACAAATGATTATAAAAGCACAGTTCAGTTATATTCCAGTGTCATATGCCCTTTCTAGAGAACCAAGGAAAATAAAATAAACCATGTATGTATGGTACATGTTTATAAAAGATTTAAAAAGCACTAGATGCTTACATCGTTTCCTCCTAAGAATGAAAGTAAAGTTTCAGAGACCTTAGAACCATTCTGATTTTTAAATCCTGAATAAGTCAGTAACTTTCTTGTATATGTGTGATTGCTGTTACATAAGTACAGTTTCCCAATACAGGGTAGAAATTATTGTTTAAATCTCCTTATTTATTAAAAAAAAAGATTTCTAAATCTAAAAATGTGAATACGGGTGCCTGGGTGGCTCAGTTCGTTAAGTGGCTGACTTCAGCTCAGGTCATGATCTCCCTGTTCCTAAGTTCAAGCCCCATGTGGGTCTCTGTGCTGACAGCTCAGAACCTGGTCTCTGTTTCAGATTTTGTGTCCCCCTCTCTTTCTCTGCCCCTCCCCCACCCATGTTCCCTCTCTCTCTGTCTCTCTCAAAAATAAACATTAAAATTTTTTTTAATGTGAAGAAAATTCATCAATGAAAAAGAATGCATTATTAGAAGATGCTGAAATCACTATTATAAAATCAATCTTGTGTAAAAATAGCTCCAAACCTAATATCATGAGGCAACTTTTCAGAAATTATGTTGCTATAATTTATGTCATTAGGTTTCCTGGAACACTTAAAGCCATCAATGTAAAATTTGAATTGAATATAGATTCCTAAATTACGTACAAAAATATATGAAAAAATATTTAAAAAATTCAAATGATAATACATTTGGATCAGATAAACTTATATTTTAGATTTTAGTGGTGAGTTCCTTATTTTCTAACTAGCAAAAAAAGCACACTTTTCTCTCTTTTATTATTTTATAGGGAATGCTTGAAAGCAAAGAAGATAGGTGATAAAACAGTGAAGGATGAGATAGAATTACAAGAAACTGATAAAGCTGCATGAACTACAAAAGAGTCATTTGAATCTGAAAAGTAAATAAAAAAGAAATTAAAAACAGGTTCAAGTCATTGAAAAGAATTCTCCACATTTTAAAAACATTGGTCAATTACATAATGTGAAATACTTTGAAGTTTCTTCACTAACTCCTAGTAAATTCATAGGAAATTATTCTTGCCATATGAAAGGACACACATTTTATGAATATAGTTATGGTAAAAATATCAAATGAAATTTTTGGTAATGGTTATTAATATGAATTTCATTGTCTGACATATAATAAAAACAAGTTTACAATCTTGAACAGATAAATGGATACTCTGATGGTACTTACTATCACAAATTTGCACAAGCTGAAAGAGTTTTTATCTAAAGGCTTTGATATATCATTTATGATAAGTGTTTTATGGGGTTTATGACAAATATTTCCATTTACACATTGTAATGAAGAAAGTGAAGCATAGAAAAGACTTAAAATTGTTAGCATGTCCTTTGCCATGTCCCACAAACATGTGAATTTATCAGTCTCTTACTGATAGAATTACAGTTAAATTTAAAAAGAAAAGGATGTAGAACTTTCTTATTCCATTTTATAATTATTTTCTAACTTGAAGGGAGAAAAACAAAAATTTGATGAAACTATAAACAAAATAAACCATGTCTTTTTCCATATAGAGTGTACCCCTAGCATGAGCTTTACCTGTCTCTGACCACTGAAAGATTAAAAAAATAAAGAGAAAAGTATGGAAATTAGTAATACATGTTCTTACAAGAAAAAAATGCTATAGTTTCATATTTCTCCATAAGCTAATTATATTAGAATGTATGATATTTTGTAAAATGACATAATGCTTTTAAATCTCTTAAATTTACATCTTTTATCCAAAAATTATAGTTTAATTTCCCTACTTCATTCTCAGCTCTATACATTGGGGAGATAATCAGAAATAAAATTAAATTTATGCCTTAAAGGGTAGTAGAAGGCTATGAGAGAGATAATGCATGTACATATAAAATAATAAAATATAATGGTAGAAATTTTTCCATCATTAAAACTTTAATGAATTATATAGACAATAAATGAAGTTTCATAAGAGCATGAGAACTTTAAAAGCAAAAAAAAAAAAATTATCAAAGATGAGATCAGTCATAACTAAGCAGAAAATTCAACAACTCATTTTACTGATGTTACTAAGGTTGTCCTTAAACCAGGATGGACTAAAATGATCATCACTTGCTATGATTTATTGGGTGCTAAGGGAGGACTTTTTGTCCAAACTATATACAATGATACCTCACATACCTTTAGTAGAAGACCAAAAGTTTTTCATAGTAAGAGTTAAATTTAAGTATGTAAGCAAAAGTGGTGACCTTGGTAATACAGTAATTTTAAATCACAATGTGGTATATATGTATTTAATATTGGATTCACCCCTAAATTCAGGCTTTGACTCAGGTATTAGGGAACCACACAGTAGCACAGAATGGGAAAAGAAAAGAAAGTTTGACAATCTAATTTTGTTACTTAACAACATAGCTAAAGGCAAGTTGTGATTTCAAATAATATAATGTCTCAATGAACAGTACTGGAAAAATAGTTACTGATACGAAAAAAAAAAAAAAAAAAAGAAGTAACTCTGATTCTCCACCTTTCTCATTTTCTATCAAAATTCCAAATGAAAATTAATTAATTAATTAAGAGTGCCAACAAAGCATCAAGAGTTTTTGTTGTTGTTTGTTTTTTTGTTTTATACTTTGGAATTAAGTCTTAAAAAAGGGAAATATGGCTCTAATGCTAGAGAGCATTAAAGCATAAAGGAAAGAAAATGGATCCATCTCATCTCACAAAAAGACAAAACTTCTTAGAAAACACTACTAAAAAAGTACAAACTAGAAAAACGTCTGTAAGCTATGTAACTGAAAAATGCTTGTATTAATGATAATTAAAAAGTCTGTAGCAATTAGGGATAAGTAGAACAACTTTTGTCTGAGAATGCTGTTCAGTGTCCCCAAGCTGACTTTAACAATAAAAGCCACGTGTAAGTTACGTGGGAGGTGCTGGAAGCTGCAGCAATGGAGAGAGAAGGGAGACAGGGAAGAGAAGACAGCTAGTTCGGGGAACATTATCATAGCAGCTACCACTATGGGAAACAATTGTTTGAAAACCATGGGGAAACTCGAGGAAACTGTAGAACACAGGCCTCATAGTTATAAACGCAAGAGGTGAGGAAGGTGGGTTATATATCAACAACTCCTGCCAACTATTGATACAAATCTGCCTTAAAAAGTATTAATTCCCTGGGACTTGTAGTTGAGATGTTGGAGGTCAAAGTGGCCTTTGTGACTTCAGAGAACGCCCTGAAGAAAACAGATGCAGATGCCGGCAGTTGGAAGTTTGGCTGGCACTCACTGAAACTGTTAATCTCAAAAGAAATAGCTGAGATTGTAGGGCCTCAGCTATGAGAAGCAAATAACAGTAACTCCATAAGTAAAATTAACTGGTAGTTTGCATTAAAAAGACATAAATGTTTGAAGATCATGAAAAAGATAAATTTCATTAGTAATCAAGTAATGCAAATTTTAAAATATTTGGATTTTGCATATTAAAATTTTATTTTTATGTAAATCAAGTCATTATGCTGTTCATCTTAAACTTATACCATGCTATATGTCAATTATATCTCAGTAAAACTGGAACAAATGTAAAAAACTACAGTAATATTTTTAAAAGATAGATTTTAAAAAATAATGTCAGAAAAACACTTGATCATATGTTGGTGGAATGCAACTGACAAAAGTTTTATGGAAAATAATCAGCCAATACATTTTATGTACATTGATCCAAGAGTTCACTTCCTGGCCAGTCTATTTACAACTGCAACTCTATCCTTTGACACTTCAGCACTTTCATGCTTTCGCTTTCTCCACAGTATATTATCACCACCTAATAACGACATTTTTTTTTTTACTTATCAAATTAGTTTTATTATTCGTTCCCTTCACTAGACTATATGCCACATGAAAACAGGATCTTTTATCTGCTTTACTCATTGCCACCTAGACTTGAGAAGAGTAGCTATCACTAAATAGATAGCCAATAAAATCTGTTGAATGAATGATTTTCCATAAATATATCATTAGGCAACAATGGAAAAACTGACCACTAATACATTCAAATAAAGTTTATCTTAATGCTGTTTTGTAATAGTGAAAAAATAGAAATAACATAGTGACCAAACGAAGGTACTCTTTACATAATATACGTGTATACTACATGGGTTAAAAATGATAATATGCATCTGTATATTTCTGATATGAAAAAATAGGCGTTCTACATCATTAAGGTAACAAAAGAGTTTACCAAACAGCATATTCAATATGACTTGATTTTGGTTAAACATATATATTTAGTATACATCTAATTTGGAATAATATGCAGAAAAATATTAACTCATCTCTGGCTGATAGAATTCACAAGTTGATTCATCATTCACTGGTGATTTTCAATATTTTCTACTGTGAATTTTATATAGTATGTGCTTATAATGAATTATAAACATATTTTTATTGTGAAAATATATTGAATCTAATATAGACAGCCTCTAGTGGCTAAAGGGTTGCATCTTTAATTTCTTTCAGTGCTGTGAACTGACCATCATCAGACAAGCATTTAAAAATGACCAAAACTGGGGCGCCTGGGTGGCGCAGTCGGTTAAGCATCTGACTTCAGCCAGGTCACGATCTCGCGGTCCGTGAGTTCGAGCCCCGCGTCGGGCTCTGGGCTGATGGCTCGGAGCCTGGAGCCTGTTTCCGATTCTGTGTCTCCCTCTCTTTCTGACCCTCCCCCATTCATGCTCTGTCTCTCTCTGTCCCAAAAAATAAATAAAAAACGTTGAAAAAAAAATTTTTAAAAAAATAAAATAAAATAAAAAAAAAATAAAAATGACCAAAACATTTGTGCATATTGTTTTATGATACTAACTTGAAAATTCTTTAATGTGACTTAGACTAGTATTTTATTTTTTTTAATTTTTTAATATGAACTTTATTGTCAAATTGGTTTCCATAAAACACCCAGTGCTCATCCCAACAGGTGCCCTCCTCAATGCCCATCACCCACTTTCCCCTTCCCCCCAACCCCCATCAACCCTCAGTCTGTTATCAATGTTTAAGAGTCTCTTATGGTTTGCCTCCTTCCCTCTCTGTAACTTCTTCCCCCTTGTCCCCCACCCCGGTCTTCTGTTGAGTTGCTCAGTGTCCACATATGAGTGAAAACATATGGTATCTGTCTTTCTCTGCCTGACTTATTTCACTTACCATAACACTCTCTAGTTCCATCCACGTTGCTACAAATGGCCAGATTTCATTCTTTCTCATTGTCAAGTAGTAATCCATTGTATATATAAACCACATCTTCTTTATCCATTCGTCAGTTGATGGACATTTAGGCTCTTTCCATAATTTGGCTATTGTTGAAAGTGCTGCTATAAACATTGGGGTACAAGTGCCCCTATACATCAGCACTCCTGTATCCCTTGGGTAAATTCCTAGCAGTGCTATTTCTGGGTCATAGAGTAGATCTATTTTTAATTTTTTGAGGAACCTCCACACTGTTTTCCAGAGTGGCTGCACCAGTTTGCATTCCCACCAACAGTGTAAGAGGGTTCCCGTTTCTCGACATCCTCTCCAGCATCTATAGTCTCCTGATTTGTTCATTTTAGCCACTCCGACCAGAGTGAGGTGGTATCTCAGTGTGGTTTTGATTTGTATTTCCCTGATGAGAAGAGACATTGAGCATCTTTTCATGTGTCTGTTGGCCATCTGGATGTCTTCTTTGGAGAAGTGTCTATTCACGTTCTGCCCATTTCTTCACTGGATTATTTGCTTTTCGGGTGTGGAGTTTGGTGAATTCTTTATAGATTTTGGATACTAGCCCTTTATCCAATATGTCCTTTGCAAATATCTTTTCCCATTCTGTTGACTGCCTTTTAGTTTTGTTGGTTGTTTCCTTTGCAGTGCAGAAGCTTTTTATCTTCATGAGATCCCAATAGTTCATTTTTGCTTTTAATTCCATTGACTTTGGAGAGGTGTCAAGTAAGAAATTGCTGCGGCTGAGGTCAGAGAGGTTTTTTCCTGCTTTCTCCTCTAGGGTTTTGATGGTTTCCTGTCTCACATTCAGGTCCTTCATCCATTTTGAGTTGATCTTTGTGAATGGTGTAAGAAAGTGGTCTAGTTTCATTCTTCTGCAATGTTGCTGTCCAGTTCTCCTAGCACCATTTGTTAAAGAGACTGTCTTTTTTCCATTGGATATTCTTTCCTGCTTTGTCAAAGATTAGTTGGCCATACATATGTGGGTCCAATTCTGGAGTCTCTATTCTATTCCATTGGTCTCTGTGTCTGTTTTTGTGCCAATACCATGCTGCCTTGATGATTACAGCTTTGTAGTAGAGGTTGAAGTCTGGGATTGTGATACCTCCCGCTATTTGGCTATTCGGGGTCTTTTGTGGTTCCATACAAATTTTAGGATTGCTTGCTTCAAGAAGAATGCTGGTGCAATTTTGATTGGGATTGCATTGAATGTGTAGACTGCTTTGGGTAGTATTGACATTTTAACAATATTTATTCTTCCAATCCATGAGCACAGAATGTTTTTCCATTTCTTTGTATCTTCTTCAATTTTCTTCATAAGCTTTCTATAGTTTTCAGCATATAGATCTTTTACATCTTTGGTTAGGTTTATTCCTAGGTATTTTTTGCTTCTTGGTGCAATTGTGAATGGGATCAGTTTCTTTATTTTTCTGTTGCTTCGTTATTACTGTATAAGAATGCAACTGATTTCTGTACATTAATTTTGTATCCTGCGACATGCTGATTGCATGTATCAGTTCTAGCAGACTTTTGGTGGAGTCTGTCGGGTTGTCCATGTATAATATCATGTCATCTGCAAAAAGTGAAAGCTTGACTTCATCTTTGCCAATTTTGATGCCTTTGATTTCCTTTTGTTGTCTGATTGCTGATGCTAGCACTTCCAACACTATGTTAAACAACACCGGTGAGAGTGGACATCTCTGTCGTGTTCCTGATCTCAGGGCGAAAGGTCTCAGTTTTTCCCCATTGAGGATGATATTAGCTGTAGGCTTCTCATAAATGGCTTTATGATGTTTAAGTATATTCCTTCTATGCCGACTTTCTCGAGAGCTTTTATTAAGAAAGGATGCTGAATTTTGTCAGATGCTTTTTCTACATCGATTGACAGGATCATATGGTTCTTATCTTTTCTTTTATTAATGTGATGTATCACACTGATTTGCGAATATTGAACCAGGCCTGCAGCCCAGGATGAATCCCACTTGATCATGGTGAATAATTCTTTTCATATGCTGTTGAATTCGATTTGCTAGTATCTTGTTGAGAATTGTTGCATCCATATTCATCAGGGATATTGGCTTGTAGTTCTCTTTTCTTGCTGGTTCTCTGTCTGATTTGGGAATCAAAGTCATGCTGGCTTCATAGAATAAGTCTGGAAGTTTTCCTTCCTTTTCTATTTTTTGGAACAGCGTGAGAAGGATAGGTATTATCTCTGCTTTAAATGTCTGGTCGAATTCCCCAGGGAAAACATCTGGTCCAGGACTCTTATTTTTTTGGGAGATTTTTGATGACTGATTCAATTTCTTCACTAGTTATGGGTCTGTTCAAATTTTCTATTTTTTCCCTTTTGAGTTTTGATTGTGTGTGGGTGTTTAGGAATTGTCCATTTCTTCCAGGTTGTCCAGTTTGTTGGCATATAATTTTTCATAGTATTCCCTGATAATTGCTTGTATTTCTGAGGGATTGGTTGTAATAATTCCATTTTCATTCATCATTTTATCTTTCGGTACTCTCCCTTTTCTTTTTGAGAAGCCTGGCTAGAGGTTTATCAATTTTGTTTATTTTTTCAAAAAACCAACTCTTGGTTTCGTTGATCTGCTCTACCGTTTTTTTAGATTCCATATTGTTTATTTCTGCTCTGATCTTTATTATTTCTCTTCTTCTGCTGGGTTTGGGGTGTCTTTGCTGTTCTGCTTCTATTTCCTTTAAGTGTGCTGTTAGATTTTGTATTTGGGATTTTTCTTGTTTCTTGAGATAGGCCTGGATTGCAATGTATTTTCCTCTCAGGACTGCCTTTGCTGCATCCCAAAGCATTTGGATTGTTGTATTTTCATCTTCATTTGTTTTCATATATTTTTTAATTTCTTCTCTAATTGCCTGGTTGACCCATTCATTCTTTAGTAGTATGTTCTTTAACTCCATGCTTTTGGAGGCTTTCCAGACTTTTTCCTGTGGTTGATTTCAAGTTTCATAGCATTGTGGTCTGAAAGTGTGCAAGGTATGATCTCAATTTTTATACTTATTAAGGGCTGTTTTGTGACCCATGTTCCATGTGCATGCGAGAAGAAAGTATATTCTGTTGCTTTGGGATGCAGAGTTCTAAATATATGTCAAGTCCATCTGATCCAATGTATCAATCAAGGTCCTTGTTTCTTTATTGATCCTGTGTCTAGATGTTCTATCCATTGCTGTAAGTGGAGTCCCCTGCAATTACCACAGTCTTATCAATAAGGTTGCTTATGTTTGTGATTGTTTTATATATGTGGGGCTCCCGTATTCAGTGCATAGACATTTATAATTATTAGCTCTTCCTGATGGATAGACCCTGTAATTATTATATAATGTCCTTCTACATCTCTTGTTACAGCCTTTAATTTAAAGTCTAGTTTGTCTGATATAAGTATGGCTACATCAGCTTTCTTTTGACTTGGTTAGGATTCAAAGTTCCGCTCTGTAGGCTCTGGTGCTGGGGAAGCACCTCTCAGTCTGGAGATATGTGTTCCTGGCTGGCTTTGTGCCCCCTCACTTCAGGGAGGACTACCTTCTCCTACTGCAGACTGAGCCTCCACCCTCACTTGGAGCCCCCGAGGTGGTGGACACAGGCAGGCTTTGTCTTTTCCCACAGCACTGCAGGGAAACAGTGGCCTTTTCCTCCTGCAGACTGCACCCTTGGTCCAGCCACCTCGCATGCTGGGGGGACGGAATGGGGGGGGGGGAGGGATCCTGCCAGGTTCTGTACTATTATGCAGCCCTCCAGGGCTGGAGGAAGGGAACCACTTTCTCCAGCTGTGGACTGAGCCTCTGACCTACCACCGCACCCAGGGCTGGCTCCCCTCCCCCCCAGGTGCGGGAATAGGGAGCTGGCCCCAGAAGAAAGCCCCACAGTTAGAGATCGAATCCCTCTCAGTCTCAGTCCGAGGTCTTTCTCCAGTCTAGCTACGTTCCTGCACTTCCCTAGCTGTTCTTTCTCTTCCCTTTGTCTCTCCGCAGAAGGGGGTCCCTCCCCTTGTGCACACGTGGCTTTGTTTTTATCTCCCCAGGTTCACAGTTACCCACCTATCTTTTTTCCAGCTTTCCCATTTTCTTCCTAGTAGATTCAGTCCCTTGCCTCCTAGGCTCTGGTGTTCCAAGTCCTTTGGCTTCTACACATCTTTGTTTGAGGGACGCGGGAAGTAGGGATCCCCTACTTCTCTGCCATGTTGGCCTGGGATCTAGACTAGTATTTTAGAGTTGCGGAACTGAACATGAGAACTAAACTAGTTTTCCTAAGTAGAGCTCTTTAATGGGATATATTTATGTGTATTTTGTAGAAAAAAAACACCAAATTAAAGTTTTCTTTTACCATTTCGAGGAGCTGATAGAACTATTGAACCAAAACATAACTTTTTACTTCAGTTAGCATCTTGATTCATACTAATGTCAACTTCTTATATTAATATTTTGTATGCTATAGGGAAAGTAAAATCTCAAGAGAAGAAGACATTTCTATTTTTGTTTGTTTATCAAGATAAAAAAATGTATAAAGCCCTCTATAACTATATTTAAGTAATGCCTAGAGCACCAAACAAGAAATTTTAGGTATTCACTTGAAACAGCTGGCAGAATTATTTATTTCCTACTTCGGTTTTAACAGCATATCCATCACTGATGTTGCTGCAATACTGCAAAATAGTTTTGTTTTTTTAAAAAAACAGAAATTATTTTATTTTTCTTGTCAATGTAGTCTCTTAATATCTTGTCATGTTTTTATAAAAATAAGTTAAACAATACAGTTTTAAGACCAAGTAGTGATACAAAGCTAGAACTTAATTTAGGATACACACTTTCCTCTAGTTATAAAGGAACAATTATTTTTATTCTGTATTTTTCATATGACTCATTTGGTGGCAATCACAAAAGCTATACAGATGTAATCTTAAATTGTACTATAACATCAGCTGTCTTTAGGTGGTGGTTGCAGTAACCGCGTATTACAAATCCTCAGGACTACCTATAGAATCAGCAAGAAGGCTCTCTGCCTGAAGCCCTGTGCTTGAGGACCTGTATTTCACAAACCCACAAGATAAATGTATTTAAGAATGAATGGATGTCCTGGTCACTTGGGACGCAATGCTCAGTACAGGCACACTATAACCCAAACATTACAAATCCACTTTTATGACCTACTACCGTTTACCCCAGGGAAACATTTCATATCTTTTTCTATGTTCTCAAAAATAAAAAGTGACTCCATCCAAATGTCATGAAAGTTTGTGGTATGTGCTCCTATCAACATCGGCCACAGACATATTTTGACTCTTGAGCAAACACAGAATGAGATGAAGCCAAAGGAAATTTACCACCTGGGACCTCCTTAAGGTGGGCCTAGGGCAACACTACAAATGGAAGTCCAAGTTCCATACTTTGAAATATTTTAAAGTTATACATCAGGCTAATAAACTTTTAAATATAATATGTTCTATTATCCTGCCTTAAAAGAGAAAGCTTTATAACCATAAGATTAAGAAAAGTACATCGTTTTATATTTTGGAGTTGGCATATAACAAGAGTGACTGAACATAATTTAATTATGGTACCTATCTGAATGAACTGATGACTGGCCAGCAGAGTCTGCATGAATAACAAAATACATATGTAATTCAAAATCACTACACCTTTATTCCATTAAATTTTTCTTGTTTTCATTTCGGCAAGATTACTAATTAGGTTGTTAAAATCAAGATCTTTCACATAATTTTGCTCTATTGATAGTAATGATTTAAGTTAGGATTATAAAACAATGGTAACTGCATTAAAAAGCATATCAAAAATTTTTGAAAATTTTAAACTAAGGGTTAAATGATTAAAATTATTTTTATGTATATTTTCAAAAAGGGCTCTTCTAAAATTTTTAAGTTATTAAAATTAATAATTGTCTTTCATATAAAATTTATAGTATTTATTAAAATTAAAGGACAAATACAACATAACTAGTGAATATCAAAATTTTAAGTTTAATATATAGAGCTAAAATTTTTATGTAATAATCTGAAAATCAAATAAACATTTTAAAATATTTTTATAAAAATGAAACTATTTAATTCTAGCATCAGTGTCCATCTAGTTGCCAAATATAAAGAAATAATTTCATGCTGCACACGTTAGGTCACATATGTACATGTTTTCCCACCACTATTTATTGAAGAGACTATCATTTCCCTATTATCAAAGACACAATGAGAAAACTATTGGCCAATAGTAAGGATTATCTCAGAAGTGGTTGTATTTCCTGGGTAAAAAGAGCAATGCCAACAGAGCCTGGCTACCGGGCTTGACTAAGAGAATATGGACATTAATAGGACACTTGCATTGAAGGAGAACTTGCGCAGTAGACTGTGTTGAGAATTGCTTTTCCTAAGAAATTGTCTTTAAAAAATCACAAGACCAGATATTATTGAATAAGCATATATGTATGGAAATATGTACTACATTTAAACTTTAAAATAGCAGGGACTATTGTAGCCAATGGAAGTAATAAGGAATATACACAAACATCCACAAATAAATACATATGCTGAAGGAATAACATTTTAAAAATACAAACTCTACAGTTTTCTCTCCCTATTATAGTCTTCTGTCCCATATGCTCTTTTACTCATTTGGCTAGATATTCTGTGTTCCTTGGGGGGCAGGGGGAACAACCCAGTAGTAAAACAATGAATTGATAAATACTGAAGAAAGTTATCTGTTTTGATTTCTCTAGTAAGTATTGATAGATATAACCCACAAAAAGAAAATCTCCTTGAAGTCCTCAGTAGCTTTTAAGAGTGAAAAGTGGTTCTGTGAGCAAAATGTTTGAGAATCACAGCTAGGAACCAAGCTGGTTCCAGATCTCCACTTAGGTAGAATGAAAAGGGTCTGTGAGAGAGGTTACTTCAAAAAATGTAAATTCACTAACCATTTATATATGTGTAACAAACAACAAAATAACTTCAATATACATGTGACATTTTAATTGCTATTTAGTTTGGATTGAACATCTGCAGGCTCTGAAGTAGCTACTGAAAACCATTTAAAGACAGAATTAGAACTTGATACAAGGATTTTATTACTTCATTTACAAAGGTAGACTTTAGATCCCTACAGAACTAAAGAGGGTACACTACATAAAAAGAAGCAAAGTTGCCTTTTATATGATGACTCTCACATGACAGTGAGTTCTTATACATTCTCAGGCTTTATGTCAGTTCATGAAGCTTGCTGGAAAGCTTGGGAATGAATGACCTTTTTATTTTTGAAGTAGCTATTTCAGACAAAGCTTTATCTGCACCACAAAGAGAGAAAAAGAAAAATGCTTTGGCCTACTACATGTGCCTCACAGGTTTCAATGCCAGTTCAGTAATATAACAATAACTATTTTAAGTTTCTGAATAGTTTACCTACTGTACTGGGCATGTCTCCTTTTTGTTACATAATAAACAGTAAGTCGAGGGAAAAATCACCAAAGCTTATCTGAACTAGTGGACACACATATAAAAGAATGGGAAAAGTAAGCTAAAATATACTAGTGTGTGTTCTGTTGAGACAGAACACATCTATCATATTCCAACAACAATTCATCATAATATGGTTCCTTTAGGCCTCTGACCAGTAATTTGGAGTTGATCCTCCTAAGGGAGAGGAACATTTGTAGATGAGGCTTCATATTATATTGATGGATCTGTTAAATTAGATTTTGCCTTGTAGCTATTGAGCAATAGTTGAGATTCCATCCCCCTACCCTGGTGCCACACACCCTGACGAGACCCTTTGTGTACTTCATCACGTACAACTACCAGAACTAGAATACTGCAACAATCCTACCGGGATGAAAGAGGAATGTGACACATGGTATCGGGGATTTCTTAAACACCCGCCAGCATGGATGAAAAGCGTGTGCTTTATTCATACTTTTCATGAAATACATCTACTAAATAATGGCAACATTCCCAGATCTGGGGATACTGCTCTAATTGTTCAATCTGCAGACGGGACAAGTAATATCTGGTTAAAAGATTTATTGTACACTTATTCAGGGTCTGGCGTGATGCCAAGTGTTTTACATGCATTTTCTCATGTGATCCCCAGAAAAACCTTGTAAGGAGGTTAGTGTCACCATCTCAATTTTATAGAGAGGAAATGGAGGTTCAAAAAGGTTAAATAAATTCCCTAGATCACAAAGTTAGTAAATGGAAGAAGCTAGATTAACTTTTTCCAATTACAATCATTTCATAGATTAACCAATGTACATATTAATTCACTAACTGTATTCCAACTGGTGAGATTTGTTGGGAGGGGTTTATATGAAGCACACTTGGCCAAACTACTTAAAATAAGAATATACACATTTGTATGGTAAGATTAGTCTCTGAAACTGATACTTACAAAATATTTTTATTAAGGTAAAAATGACTAACATGCTAATATATTGTTAAAATGATAAAAGAAATCCTAGATGAAATCTACTTATAGCTAGCACAAATACAGCAATGATTCCACGGTTAATATGGATTCATCCTTGACAAACCAGAAAAGCAATTTATAATAATAGAGTGAGTTTAGTATAGTGAAAGCAAAACAGAACAAACAGAAACACAGGCCTTAGACTAGCTAGACCTGGCTTTGCTGCTTATGACCTGTGTAAATTTGGGCAAGTTACTTAACCTCTCTGGGCTAGTTTTCTCATCAATAAAATGAGAACCCCAGTACCCAAATGGTACGGTTGCTATTACGATTAGTGATTATGTACTAAGCCCACTGTGACATGGTGAGTACTCCTCGATCTCCATTCATTGTATCATTTCCTAGAGTGACTTATATCCAAGTAAGGCATTTACCGTCTGGAGCTGAGAATTTGTATGCAAGGAAAATAAAAAAGCCAGGATTTTAATAATTTGAGAACACTGAATTAGAAGACACAGGGTACCTGTTATCAAATGTTCTTTATAACAGAGATGAAAGGAGTGAAGGCTAAGTTCTCTGTACCTCTCACAATCTCAATATCTAAGAGAGAAATGGTATGTATATTCTAATGGGAAAAAATGTTATAGGGGGACTAAAAAAAAAAAAAAAAAACATGGATAAGAAAGAAAAAAAACCAAACTTCTAAATCCTAGGCTTAAGCTCTAGACTTTGTTTTTCCCAATCATCTGCTAGTTTTCCTAGCCCTGATCTACCAAGAAAGAGTTTTAGAAGCAGTGGCCCAGAGCAGGGGACTAAAACACCTTGAATTCAAAGTTGGTTTAGGAAGTTCCAGCCCTGATTAGTTCTGTAATCCCAAACAAATCAATGGATTCTGAGATTATTCTTCTTTTATAAAATGAGCGTTTGGGCTATTTGCACTAGTTCTACAGTCTCTACTAGAAATTAAATCCAATAACTACTTCAAATTTTAGTAACTGTCACCAAACAGGCTTCATTAGGAGAGAAACAGTGATTTCTGAGACATTTTAAGGGAATTCCAAAATATTCTCCACAAACAAGTATATTATTTGGCATATAGAAATCAAACCCACTTATTCATAACAATTTTCAGGTAACTGTAAAATAAAATACAATAAACTATACTAGATTCAAAATAAAATATTAAGACAACATTATATATTGTTAGATGACATATACGAGTTGTGATAAACCAATGAAATTGGAATTTGAATTCATGTCATAGCTTATAGAATCAGTTTCATAGGTTTATATTCATATGCTTAATGCATTTTGGCACATGACAACTAAGTTTCGTTAATTTATTTCAAAAATTCCACAAATATTTGCTGAGTACCTAAATATACCAGACACTAAGTTAGCTAGAAGAATGATATCAATGATTAAATATTTCACATTTCATGGGGATAGATATTAATTATATAAATATGATAAGTACTGCAAAGGAAAATTAAAGCTTCGATGTGAAAAATTAACATAAAATCTGATTTAGATTGTAAATTTAGGAGGGCTTTTTTTGAGGAAAGGACTTATATTTAATTTAAGAACTGTGAATGGGATGCTGCCAAAAAAAAATGTAGAGGGAATCTGAAAAGGCTGCATACTATACAATTCCAACCATTTGACATACTGGTAAAAGCAAAACTCCAGAAACAGTAAAAAGATCAGTAGTTGACAGGAGTTAGGAGGGAAGGAGGAATGAATAGGCAGACCACAGAGGATTTTTAGGGCAGTGAAACTACTCTGTAGGAGTATACTCTATACTGGTGGGTACATGTAATGATAAATTTGTCCAAACCCATGGAAAGTACAACACCAGAAGTGAACCAATGCAAATTATGGAGTCAGGTGATAATGATGTGAATATATGTAAGTTCATCAATTATTAAAAAAAAGTATACCACTTTGGTGGGGTATGTTGATAGTAAGGGAGGCTATACATGTGTGGGGACAGGAGATCTCTGGAAGATATATCAACTTTCTACTCAATTTTGCTGTGAACCTAAAGCTGCTCTAAAAAATGAAACCTTTGGAAGAAGATCCAAGACATGCAGGACTAAAAACAGGAAAATTTTAGAAATTTGGAATAGAAGCCATGGTTTTCTCATCATTCTAAGATATTCTTATCCATATAAGGTAGATACTTCTTAAAAGCTGATAAATATGAGCTATGAATGAAATCTAAACTGAATACATAAATAAAAACAAAGTGGAATGCATTCAATGCTCATGTAAAAGTATTATACTAAAATGCTCTCTTTATAGTTATACAAATTGATTCCATAGTACTCTCTACCTAATATTGTTTTAAATTACCTAGATAATATACATTAATAATGTCAATTTTAAAATATATAAACTACAAATACTCTCTCTAAAATTCACTCTAACTTTGGCTCAAAAGTTAGATCCAATGTAACTTAACATCTACTCCAGTTTCTAATACTATGTAACAAATTAAACCAAAACTTAGGGATTTAAAATAAAATATTCATTCCCTGTGTTCTATGGATCCGAAATATAGGCCTGGATGATTTGTCTCTATTATAGCTCAACTAGTTAATTTTGAAGCTGGGACTCATGTGTCAGCCAGAGGGCAGTATCATGTAAAATCTTTCATTTGCATAGCTGGTACCTGGATAGGAACAACTCAAAAACTGGGACTGCTTACTGGAGCACCAATTTGTGGCTCCTCCATGTGGTTTGGCTTCCTCCTAGAATGTTGGCCTCAAGGTAGCCCAAGTTCTTACATGGAATCTTTGGGCTCCAAACACAAATATCCCACAGAACAAAGTAGAAACTGGGTTACCTTTGAGGATTTGGCCTCTGAAGTAACACACCATTGTTTCTGCCATATTCTATTGGCCATAAACAATGTGTAAACCCACCAAACTGGGAAGAGTATAGTTGTCACTGTTTATTGAATAAATGTGAAATTCACATATTGAGTAAATGTGAGAGAGTTTGTGGCAATTCTTAATTTCCACCACATCTAAAGGACTACCATAATCATGAAAAAAGTAACCATTACTTTCAGATGTGCTCATTGCCTACTTTTTCTCAGGAAACTATTATTTTTCCTGAGGTAAGCATTTAACCCCACTTTTCTGTCATCTTTTTATGTTCTCTACTTTGATTGGCCTTGGTGTCTCCACTAACTTCCACTACATTCTCACCTAAGGGCCTACACTGATTACTTGGATCACTACCCCATCATCTTAATACTGCTTTTCTCCTTACCACTCCATGAAACATATTAATATAATATTTTCATAATTAATAAAGATATTTAAATAATATTTTAATTATTCTATTGCATTCCAAATTTCTCACTTGACCTAACTTCTCCCATCCTTACTCTGGTGGACTTGACATGACGTGCAGTAGAACTCAGCTGTCAGCTTTCCTTTCCTTCTCGTATGTTCTCACGCATTCTCAGACTACCACTTCCATGTCACAACTCTCTCCATCTCTCCATAGAATATTTCAGAGAAGTTAATGCTCTTAATTTATATGCATGTTTGTTTTTGTAATGAGAAAAAAAAGAATACTTTCTCTATCTAAACGTTGGTAATTTAACAGTACCCTAAATTTGCCCAGCAAAGCACTACAACAATTCAAAATATATGAGAAAATATAAAACATCATCCCCAGTTTCATAAATTTCAAAACTTAAAATTCTGGAAGAAAATTATGACTTCTTTTCTATTCTTCTGTTAATTGATGTAACAGGACAAATGAAGTTTGTGAGCCAAGAAGTCTGCACCACTGTTCCTCAAACAATCAGTGGTTGAAGAGCCTTGTTTTAAAATCTCTAGTCCTTTTGCAGACTAAAATTCTTACAAAACAACATAAGTGAATTAATAGAAAAATGATAATTCCCTTGGATCTCAAAGTAATGCAAATTGCTATTAAAATTTCTAAATAATTGCTCTTAAATTCTGGTCTCATCTAGTCACAGACTGGCAATAAAGTTAGTTACACACCACCATGAGTCCTCACACCATGATTTCGAAAGCAATGTTCTATACAGTCTCATTGCAGGGATTCTCTAACTTTTTTTTTTTTTAATTTTTTAAAGCTTTTATTTATTTTTGAGAGAGAGCACACGAGCAAGTGAACATGAGGGGGGGGGGGGGCAGAGAGAAAGAGAGACACAGTATGCAAAGCAGGCTCCAGGCTCTGAGTTGTCAACACAGAGCCCCACAGGAAGGGGCTGGAACCCACAAACCGCAAGATCATGACCTGAGCCAAAGTCGGATGCTAAACTGACTGAGCCACCCACGTGGCCCGGGACTCTCTAACTTCCAGCATGCCGTCAAAGATATGTCTTAATACTTGGTTTCCAAATTCCACAGCCTAGTTGTACTAGAAAGTAACCATTTAAAAAATTGAGAAAATAATTATCCAGGAATAAAGACATAGCTATCAAATTTCTTTGGGGCACCTGGGTGCCTCCGTCCTTTAAGCGTCAGACTTCACCCCAGGTCGGGATCTCAAGGTTGCTGAGTTCAAACTCCACCCCGGGGCTCTGTGCTGACATCGCAGAGTCTGGAGCCTCTCTTCGGATTCTGTGTCTCCCTGGCTCGCTGCCCCTCCCCCGCTTCGAGGTCTTTCTCTCTTCTCTGTCTCTCAAAAAAAAATAAACATAAAATTTTTTTTTCTAAATATAACTTCAGGAGGCAGTACATCTGAGGAGAAAGTAAATTAACTAATGACCAATAAAAGAAAAAACATATTTTAAATTATTACCCCAGTGAAAGTGAATGAAAATCATTTTATAGGATAAGCTTATAAGAACAAACTGATAATAACATTGGAATAATGGATTTTCTTCATTTTCATTAAAAAAAAAATATCTGCCCTGGGTGCCTGGGTGGCTC